>NW_025334028.1:20029857-25029857 GCF_019186645.2 Phyllostomus hastatus | reverse complement strand
TTTTCTCTATATTTACTAAAAGTTTTGTTGTGATTTTGGTAGGAATTGCATTAAACTTGTGTATGAATTTGAAGAGAAGTGACATATTTACTATGTTGAGTATTCCAATCCATGAACATGGTGTGTCTCTGTTTATTATCTCTTCTTTGATTTATTTCATCAGAATTTTGTAGTTTTAGGCATACACATTCTGTACATGTTTTATTGGATTTACATGTATTTATTTTTGTGATTACCAATAGTTTTATATTTTTAATTTTAGTGTTCATGTGCTCGTTGCTAGTGTATAAAATATAATTAATTTTTTAAAGTATGTCTTGTATCCTATGACCATGCTGAACCCACTTATTAGTTCCAGAAGTTCTTTTGTAGATTTCTTGGGACTTTCTATGTAAACAATCTTGTCTGTAAATAGGGACTGTTTTGTTTTTTTTCCTTTTAGGTCTTTTCTAGCATGATTGCACCAGCCAGAACTTATAGCACTTTGCTGAAAAAAAGTGGTGAGGGTGAAATCCTTGCCTTGCTCCTGATCTTCGGAGGAAAGCATTTAGTGTTTTACCATTTAGTATAATGGTAGCTGTAAGTTTTAAAATAAATGCTCTTTATCATGTTGAGTAAGTTTTTCTCTACTTCTATTTTTCTGAGATGTGTTTGTTTTTGTTTGTTATCATGAATGGATTTTGAATTTTGCCAAATGACTTTTGCTGCATCAATCGATATGATCATGTGATTTTTCTTCTTTAGTCTTTTACATAGTGGATTACATTGATTTTTAAATATTGAAACAGGCTTGGATCCTAGGAATAAATCCCTCTTGGTAATTGTATGTAACTCTTTTTTAGATATTGCTAAATTGCTAAATTTATTTGCTAAAATTCTCACATCTATATTCAGGATATTCATCTATTTGTTGTTGTTGTTGTTGTTTTTGGCAGTCTTTACCTGGTTTGGGCATCAGGGAATAACTAGTTTCATAAAATGAATTAAGAAATATTCCTGTCTTTTCTATTTCCTGAAATAGATTGTATAGAATTGGTACTAATTCTTCTTTCAGCTTTTTGTAAATTTCTCCCATGAAATCCTCTGAGCTTAGAGATTTTTTGAAAGTTGTAAAATTATGACTTCAATTTCATTAATAGTTATAGGGCTATTTAAACTATTTCATACTGGGTGACTATGGTAATTTATACTTTTTGAGGAATTGATTGATTCATTTCACCTAAGTTTTTAAATTTATGTGTATAGAGTTGTCCCTTTATTACCTTTCAATGTTTCAGGGTCTGTGTTAATATTCATATATTCTTGATGATATATCTGTTTGAGCCTTTGGATTATAGTTTTGTTCTGAGTGAAATTAGAGGCTTTACTTAGTTAGGATCCCTTTTATTCCTATGCTGCAAGCAACTGTGATTCTGAACAACATATGCTTACACTCATTTTAAGTGGAATATTTATTTCCAGCCTCCCTCTAATAAAGTACTAAAGACATTTTTTAGGTTGGAATTCAAACTCCTACAACAATACTGTAGAGGTTGTTCAGAGTTTAGGTTTTAAAACATGAAAAACAATGAAGCAATAGAGAATTAAAGAACTGCTCTCTTAAAATCAGCTATTTTGCAGAATAATGTTTTTTTATAATTATATAGAGCTGACTCAGTCATTCATTCCCAATAACTCTAAATCTGGCCTTTAGCTGAAAGAATATGGATTGTAAACCCAAGAAGTTAGCATTTTTTTATCAACAAGCTTAAATCTTGCCGAAGGAAGTTGAATACAGGAAATAACTCGTTTAATGACGTGATGCATTGAAAAAATACTATCTCTACAATCAGAACTAGCATCACAGACGTAGAGCAAATACATGTCTATGCATCTCTGCGGCCATTAGTGCTCGATCAAAGACTTCGTGTTAATTGACCTGAATTAGTTATACTATTAATTGCTATCTTATTTTCCCTATTATATGACTAGTGATACTTGTTGGCAGTTTGTACAGGATTACTGTAAGAATGTTTGCTATACAAAATTTGTATGCAGGAAAAGTTCAATTATGGCGGTGGTTGTATTTCTACAGCCCCAGGATCCTTTGCTAGGTGATGCATCATCAGGTAACAGATTCAGGAATGTGGCATCAAAGCCACCCGATTATGAATTGTTGTGTCACAACTTACTAGCAGGATAATTTAGGCAAGTTACTTTAACTCGTTAAATGTCAATGTTTTTTATGAAAAGTGAGATTAGTAGTAATTATCTTTTTTTGGTGTCACGAGAATTAGAAAAAGTTTATGCAAGGTGCTCACCCCAGTGCCTGCCTGATAGGACACATTCAACAAATGGTAGCTGTTATTATTGGTCCACAATAGCAATAATAACAATAATGACAAGAAGAAAAAGAAATAAAATAAATTAATTTTTTCAGTGTTACTTTAAATATTGACCTACAGTCAAATTTAAATAGCATCAGGCTAGCAGGTACTTTTTTAGTAACTTTCCAAATTTCTTACAAAGGTATTTATGAAAACAGAGAAAAGAATGAACACTCAGAACAATGAAAACTAAGCCTGACAGCTGTTATTTTTAAAGTTATTTAAAGAATAATCACAACTGACAGTCATGCTCACAATTCATGACCAGTGTAGGTTGTCTGATTTGTTTGTTTTTTATTCTTTTTTCTCTTGGAATGGAAGAAACCTCCTACTTGAAAGTAAGTGGAGAGACCTCCTCTGTGCTCCCCTCTGAGAACAGGTGAGCTCCAGACCAATGGATAACAAGTGGGTAACAAGTGGGGAGGGTGGTCCCACCATAACCTAAGTATTATTATTATTTTTTAAAAATTATAGTTTATTAATTGTGCTATTACAATTACCCTAATTATTCTCCCTTTGTTCCCCTCCACACAGCACCCCCGCCAACTCCCTCAGGCAATCCCCACACCATTGTTCATGTTCACGGGTCATGCATGTCATTCTTTGGCTGCTTCCTTTCCTATACTGTACTCTACACCCCCATGGCTATTCTGTAACTACCTATTTGTACTTCTTAATCCCTTCACCTTTTCACCTACTCCCTCAGACCTCCCTTCCCTCTGGTAACCATCAAAATGTTCTCTGTATCTATGCTTCTGTTTCTGTTCTGCTTGTTTGCTTAGTTTGTTTTTTAGATTCAATTGTTGATAAATATGCATTTATTGCCATTTTATTGTTCATAGTTTTGATCTTCTTCTTTTTCTTAAGTCCCTTTAATATTTCATAGAATAATCATTTGGTGATGATGGGCTCCTTTAATGTGTTATTGTCTGGGAATCTCTCTATTTGCCTTTCAATTCTAAATGATAGCTTTGCTAGGTAGAGTGATCTTAGTTGTAGTTCCTTGCTTTTCATCACTTTGAATATTTCTTGCGAATCTCTGGTAGCCTGCAAAATTTCTTTTGAGAAATCTGTTATGGGAACTTAGTTGTAGGTAACTAACTTCTTTTCTTTTGCTGCTTTTAAGATTCTCTCTTTATCTTTAACCTTTGGCATTTTAATTGGATTGGTCCTCTGCATTCATCTTGTTTGGGACTCTGTGCTTCCTGGACTTATATATCTATTTTCTTCAACAAATTAGGGATGCTTTCTTTCACTGTTTTTTTTTTTCAAATAGGTTTCCAATTTCTTGCTCTTTCTCTTCACCTTCCAGCACCACTAATATGTGGCTGTTCGTACACTTGAAGTTGTCTCAGAGGCTGCTTTAACTATCCTTGCTTTTTTGGATTCTTTTTTCTTCTTGTTGTTTTGATTGGTTGTTTTTCTCCTTATGTTCCAAATTATCAATTTGATTCTCAGTTTTGTCCACTCTACTGTGGGTTCCCTGTAAATTGTTCTTTATTTCAATTAGTGTATCCTTCATTTCTGGCTGGATCTTTTTTATGCGCTTGAGGTACTCATTAAATTCCTTGACATCCTTATAACCAGTGTTTTGAACTCTGCATCTGATAGACTGCTTATCTCCATTTTGTTTGGTTATTTTTCTGGAGTTTTGTTCTGTCCTTTCATTTCTTTGTCTCCTCATATTGGCAGCCTCCCTGTGTGTGTTTCTATGTATTAGGTAGAACTGCTATGACTTCCTGTCTTGGTCATGTGGCCTAATGTAGTAGGTGTCCTGTAGCGTCCAGGTGCACAGCCTTCCCTATCACCCAAGCTGGGTACTCGAGATGAGCCCTTCGTGTAGGCTGATGCACCCTCCTGTTGTAGATGAGCTTTGGTTGCTGTTGGCAGGCCAATGAGAGGGGTTTACCCAGGCCAGTCAACTGTGACAACTGGCTATGACCACTGACCACTAACCTCCACCCTCCACAGAGGATCAGATGTGCTAGGGCCTACTCCACACAGGAAGACTTACTTCAGCAGGGCTGTGGTGCCCACTGAGTCTGTCCCTTGAGTGTGCTCCTTTTAGAGGTATGAGGTGTGTTTGGATGGTATCCAGCCATGTATTATGAAAAATAGAGACATTTATTGACAAAGATACAAGATACAGGAAACATTGTACATAGGATAATGATGCCTCTGTCCCCTTCAAAGTAGACACCTTAGGACCTCACATAGTTCTCCCAATAGCCATCAGTTGCCCTGTCATATTTTCTTGAATCTCATAATGGTCTGAAATATCCTCCCTTTCAAAGGTGATTTCAGTTTGGGGAAAAGCCAGAAGTCACAGGTGCCAAATCTGGTCTCAAGGGGGGCTGAGTCACCTGGGTGATTTGATGTTTCTCCAAAATACTCTGCATGAGACATGATGCATGAGTGGGTGCATTGTCATGATGAAGCTGCCAATCACCAGTTGCACATAGATGTGGCCTTCTGAATCCTCCGAATAGTTTCCATGGAGGAATGTTCAAGCTTAATGCAATATTTGATGCAAATTTGTTGCTCTGTTCACTCAGTCATTTTGAATGCTATGGCCACATAGCACACATGCTCACTCAATGGTGTCTACAGACCCCACTAACTAGTACAGTGAAGTCATCATTGTTCACGCATGTACATTATAGTCCATTCTCCTTGGCTGCCATTTTATATCCATGCCACACAAACCATTCTTGTTATTAAAAATAATTGGACTTTTTCCAGACAGACCTCTTAGTTGGGTGGTGGCGCTTCAATGTGGTTTATAGTTGTCCACCAGGTGCGCAAGCTCTGGTGTTTCCCAGGAGGTGCAGACCAAGGTCAGCCACTGCCTATGTTCTATCTGGGCCACTTGGCATCTGGGCCACTTGGCATAAACTATAAAGCGTTATGCTGATGGCTGCTACTTGTGCTGGGCTTAGAGGTGCCCAAGTGTGACCAGGCTGTGAACTAAGGTTAGTTGCTGCTGGTGCTGGGCCTGGGGTCACTTAGCAAGAGGTACAGAGGCTTGCTGAGGCCAGCTGCTGTTTGTTTAAGAGGATTTAGGAAGATCTGAAGCATGAGCCAAGACAAGCCATTTGTATGGAAAAGTCACTGTTAACAGCCTAGGTAGGCTAGTAAGTTGATGTTAGTTTTGAGGCATTCAGAGGATTGTTCCTACTCTGATCTCAGCCTCTTTCCTGTTCCATTTTTAAAAATATACATCCACTTTGAAACTGCAACCTTTGTAAAACCACTTAGAAGCAACAAGACAGGATATATGGACTTTTGGTGATTGCATCAGGCCACGGGAGAGTGAGAACAATATGGCTTGTTGTATACAGAGAAATGTAGTTCCGAGAGAAAATGAATTAGGGTAGATATTGAGAGAACTTTAGGTTATGAATTTTATAATATTCTATGGGAGAAAAGGGTCAAAGGAATTGGCAGTCTGGGAAGACCCCAACTGAAGCCTTTGAGATAAGAATAAACCAGCATATTTGCATGTGAACTTGCATCCCAGAAAGAGCACAGGGAGGAATTCTGTTAACCTCCCCAAAGAGAGTGAGATAGCATCATGGACAAGTAAGACTGTGTTGGAATTTATAAGAACTGAAAAAAAGTCTTCCTTGTTCAGTAGAATTAGAGAGAGAGAGAGATGATATAAGCCTCCAAAAAATGAAAATAAGAAGTCATTTTCCCCCTGAAGATCAGAGGGGTTGCATATTTTGAAAATAATTTACTATTGGAACCAGGAGAATGTTTTGGAAAACCTTTTGGCATAGTCATTAAAATGCTAGGAAAGATAGTCTTTATGAAATTGAAACATAAAACCAAAAAAGAGAATACAAATTACCTTATAAAGAGTTAGTAGTTTGAAATGTGATGGAGAAATGTGCTAGAAATAAAATCAACTGCCTGAAATGAGTAAATTGTCAAGAAAATGAAAAATCGAATAGAATTAAAATCAACAATGCACTCAGTAAGGGCAGACTCTATTAACAAAAAATTTAATCAATGATATAGCAGAGTTACTTGGAAAAGGTTTTCCACAATACGAGGGCAGAATAAAAAATATAGAAGAGAAGATGGTAGGCATTGAAGATAGAGAACAGTGATCCATATTAAAAATTATAAATTTTCAGAGTGGAAAATCAGAGAAGCAAAAATTTAAAGATTAAAAATCAAAAAATGAACAAACAACGAAGCAACAAACCAAGAAATGCTTTTCTGACCAGATAAAACAAAACCCTGACATTATATTGCTTTAAAAGACTCACCATGTTCCAAAGAAAATTAGCAGAGAGACAAGCATGTCTTGACCAACACTTCCATTTTAAAGATAAAGAATTTTAAAAATTTACAATAATTATTTGGAAATAAATAATTATTTTTTAACCTATGAAACAAAAGTCAGCTCACTTGAACATTTTTTCACAGTAGTAAATATCAGTTCACAATGAATTTTTTTCTATAGAATCTTAAGTGTGTAAAACTGTACCTCAAGCATTTTATATCCACTCAAATTTTTGTTTATTTGCAAAGACTACATGAGGGCACATAAAAATATATAGAATAGTTCAGTAAACACACCATCCACATACTTTTTGTTAAAAAATTACTGTGCTTGAAAACATATTTCAGATGACTTAATAAAGTGAAGCTAATAAAAATTTTTAAATGTGTAAGGTATTCTCTAAGAGGATTTATGCAGTGAAATAATTCAAACATAAAACTAGGTGTATTAGTCAGGCTTCTCCAGAGAAACCAAACCGATATGAGATCTCCCATTTATATATATGAGATATATATACATATGGAATTGGCTTATGCGATTGTGAAGGCTGAGAAGGCCCATGACCTTCAGTCTGCAAACTGGAGACTAGAGAGAGCCAATGATATAAGTCCAATCTGAGTTCCAAGCCATGAGGAACAGGAGGGCGGATCATGTAAGCTGCAGTCCGAGTTCTAGTTCTCAAACAGAGATTGATGTCCCAGCTTGAAGACAGTCAGGCAAAGGGAACACATTCTCTCTTACTCAACATTTTTTCTTCTTTTCAGGTTTCCAACAGTTTGAATGAGGCCCATGCACATTGGTGAGGGCAATCTGCTTTACTTAGTCTATTGAATGAAATGTTAATTCCATCTAGAAACATCCTTATAGATCCACCCATAATAATTTTTAAGCAAATACTCAGGCACCCTGTGATCCAGTTAAGCAGACACATAAAATTAACTACCACACCAGGTGTAAATAATTGTTGTGTGTTTTGTTATGCAAAATGAATGCAAATGTTGGAAATTGATCTTAAAAGAGAATTATGTAAAAATTACATATAGCCCTACCTGGTGTAGCTCAGTGGATTGAGCATGGCCTGTGAACCAAAGGTTGCAGGTTTGATTCCCCATCAGGGCACATGCCTGGGTTGCAGGCCAGGTCCCCAGTAGGGGGCCACATGAGAGGCAACCACACATTGATGTTTCTCTCCCTCTCTTTCTCCCTCTCTTTCCCTCTCTCTAAAAATAAATAAATAAAACCTTTAAAAATTACATATAAAAAGAAATAATAATAATGTGAGTCTAAATGTCCAGGTAATATGAATAAAGACTACAAATCAATGAGAAGAATGTTAATGTGTGAATGTAGAAAGATTTAATGTATGAATGTAAAAAGATTTTTAAACAAATCTTATATGAAAATTAGTAAAGAATGAAAAAGAAAGTTTTTAAAACACTAAGTATCAAAAAAAAGTTAAAACTGGATTTAAATCTTCCAAATCTGTTAAAGATAAAATCGACCCCAACAACAAATGACAGAAAATGGAGGAAGTGGTATAAAAGCCTTTAAAAAAAGCACAATGCAAGATAGTAAAATAAGATGAAACATATTAGTTTTGGTAATACATTTAAATGGGTTACATTCTCTAATCAAAACAAAGTTTTGCCGGTTAAGTAAGTTAAAAAACAGGATCTTGCCCTTGGCTGGTGTAGCTCAGTGGATTGAGCGCAGGCTGAGAACCAAAGTGTCGAAGGTTGGATCCCAGTCAGGGTACGTGCCTGGGTTGTAGGCCATGACCCCAGCAACCGCACATTGATGTTTCTCTCTCTCTCTCTATCACCCTCCCTTCCCTCTCTAAAAATAAATAAATAAAATCTTTAAAAAAACCCTTTTAAAAAAAAACACAGGATCTCTATACTGCTTTCAATGGGGACTTCTAAAATAATACACAAATTTTATAAGGGGATGGACAAAGATTCATAAGGCAAACTGAAAAACAGAGATGAAATTAATGGTTTCAGATAATGTAGATATCAAGGGTCAAAATATTAAATGGTTAAAAAGATCATTTTTATCATACACACTACATTGCATGATCAAGTTATAAAAATCATAAGCCTTTATGCAGTGACTAAAGTAACATCAACATATATAGTCAAGAATTATGAGGAGAAACGGAGAAATATGCAGAATACTATAGTTGCAGAAAAATTTAACATCCTCATCTCGGGCTTTGAAAGATAAAGTTGTCACATTTTTTTTTTCCTGCCCACATCCTTTCCTCTGTTTCTGTGATTACAACAAGTAAGGACCATAGAAGCCTGGATTTCCCAGAAGCTTGTTGTTGCCACAGAGAGAGAGCCAGCCTGGGAAATGCAGATGGGCAAGCAAAGCTAAGAAATGAGAAAAGTACCAATTCCATCATTTGGATCCCAAGATCCAGCCTTTGCTGAAGAAGCGTATATTTTGGAAATCCCAGTTTTACCAACTAATTCTTTCAATGAATGGTGCTAGTTTGAATTGGGTTTATATTGTTTGCGATAAAATAACTCCTAACAACATAGCAGTTCAAGCAGGAGAAGAATAAGTTTTCAGAGAATTTAACAATATAATTAATAATGGATTAATAGTACATAAATTTTTGATATGAGGTGGACTGTACTTCTTTAAAAATAGTATATTGGCTACAAAACAACCTCATTTTATTCCTCAAAAACATAACTTTTATTCTATTTAAAAAATAAAATTGGAAGGTGGGGGGAAGAGAGAGAGAGAGAGAAAGAGAAAGAGAAAGAGAGAGACATTGATTGGTTGTCTCTTGTATGTGCTCTGACCAGGAATCGAACCTAGTGTATGGGATGACACTCCAACCAACTGAGCCACCAGGCCAGTGCAAAAACAATAAATAAATAAAGAGTACATTCTCTAAAATGTAACCATCCTAGAAGTTAATTTTAAAAGGTTAAAAAAAGACAAAACAAACATAGAATTTAAAAATCTTTCTCCAATGACCATAGGGTAAAAAGAGAATTTAAATTTAACAAAAAATGAAAATGTTAATACCAGGGGGATATCATTTTAGAGGCGTTTCTTCCATCTGACTCATATTTCCTTTCATTCTCCTTCACTGTTTCATCATTCAAGTATCTACCAGAGGAGTCCAACCTTTTGGCATCTCTGAGCCACACTGGAAGAAGAAGAGTTGTCTCAGGCCACACATTAAATACATTGAGTTATGCAATCACAAAAAAATCTCATAATGTTTTAAGTAAATTTACTGTTTTGTGTTGGGCCACATTGACAGCCATCCTGGGCCACATGTGGCCTGTGGAGCACAGCTTGGACACCCCCTGAATCTGTGCTCATTTACTCAGGAGAGAGATGTGTCAGTGTAGAAATAAGTAAGTTTATTTTTTATAGTTATGTAATTTGTCTTTGAAAAGCTTACGGTCTTTAGGGAAATACTGAATTATAGAGAAAATGTTTTAGCAGTGGTGGTAAGATATTTTCTCCTACTGCACTCAGAGAATAGAAAAATATTCCTGAAGTTGGAGAGTGCGAGGACAAACGGAGGAAACAGCATCACTGGAGTTCTGTATGGAGCCAGCGTAACCTGCCTTGTAAGCAGAGTTTTGAGAAATGGCATCTGCGTAGAGAAGACAAGACTGAGACTGGTGAGTCCAGGCCTACAGGGATCACAGTGTGCAGAGTGCTATAAGGTGGTGTGACGCCTCAGTGTCACCTTGTTTGGACGGATGATGTTTGAACCTGAGGACCGGACTGAATGACAGGTTTCTTAGGTGGGGCCTATGTGGCCATCACCACTGAAAAGCAGATGCTCTGCCTGTCGCCTTGTTGCTACATCAACAACCTAGTTAAAGAGCATAAGGGAGCCCTAAACTGACTGGATACTTGAAAGCGATAGTAAATTGATACATGAGTATTTGCAGGAAAATAAGCTATGTTATATTTCTGATGCATTTGTAACTAAATCTAAACTCACAACCCTTCCTATTAACATTTGTGGAACATTGTCGAAGGAACCTGGGAAAGCAGGACTTTTTTCAACTCCAATCCTCCAATACTCAGTGTATTTTTGTTCATGTAACGGACTCACAGACCTTCTCTAGTATTTACTTTTACTTTTAGAAATATGCCTGTTTCAATTTCAAGTTTCCTGGCTTTTGCATTTAGTTGCCCTATTTCAAAAATATTTATAATATAGTCTTGTTCCTCTTGCCTTTTTCCCAGGGACCCGAAGGACTTTCTTTTTTCTGATGTAAAAGCTTATTATCTAAACTTACAAGGCTGTTTATTGTCTTGCTACAAAATTCTATATTTGAATAAAAGAGTTGATAGTATCCTAGTCTTTTTTTTTTTTTGGCATTTCTTTTATAACTCAGGAAAATAGTTACTTAGAGAAGACTAAGGGGCAAGTCATGTGCCTCAAATGAGGGAGAGAAAAGCACATTGATAATCTGAAAAGCTAATTACCCTGTTACAGAAATTACACCTTGAAATGTACAAATACATTTTGTCTTAAATATCTGTCTTTTTCTATCCTATTTTTGGGCCCACTCTTCATGTGTGCTCCAGACCGCGGGGGAAGGCACGAAAGCACTCTTTCTACCGGCGTGGAGAATGTGCGCGTGCTCTGCTGCTATGTTGTGAAGACCCAGGAGGGAAATGATTGTAGTGGAGGTATGCAATAGAAGGCGAGTTGAAGTATGTCCCGTCTCTTAGGAACAACTTGTCTGGTTTGAATTCAGAGGGTGGGAGAATCTGCTATATAGTTCATCCATCTCCTTTGATGCCATCTTTAGTGAAAATTCCACCCCAAATTTGGCATAAGGTCTTCTGAGTTTACAGAGCTATTTGAAATTTAAAAACAAAACTGGATATACTCATCTGTATGTTAATGGGGAGTTGGGAAGAAGCATATTAAGCAAATCAAAACTGCTCCCTAAAGTCCTGAAAAATTCTCTCTTTAAGTACCTCATTGGTACCCACAATACACAGAAGTACTTTTATACCTCTAATTTCTAATGTAACTTAGGAGGACTTTGCTTACACTTCATGTTGCCACAAAAATGTATTATTCCATTTTCACCTCGTTTCCTCTTGCTCTTCCAAAAACTTATGTCACTGTAAGCATTTTCTCCTCCATTCAAACTACACGGGTACATAGATGTTGGTATTATCACTTTTTAGGCTTGTTAGAGTGAAGCGTATGGCAGGCTGAGCTAGGTAGAATTCCATGAAACAACCATTTCAAGGAATGAAACATATTGCTGCTTGGAATTCAGAGTTAACATAACTAGAATTATAAACATTTTGTCTAAAAAGAAGGAAGACTTCAAAACCAAATACTTTAAACTTCTCATAAATGTAATAATCGTATATAGCAATGAACATTTAATAATAACATTCTTAAAATTCAAAAATATATTCATTCAGGAAATTCCATATTGTTTGCACTGTGGAAAACAGTATGGAATTTCCTCAAAAAACTAAACATGGAACTGCCTTTTGACCTGGCAATTCCACTGCTGGGATTATACCCTAAGAATCCTGAAACACTAATTCAAAAGAACCTATGCACCCCAATGTTCATAGCAATGTTATTTATAATGCCCAAGTGCTGGAAACAGCCTAAGTGTCCATCAGTAAATGAGTAGGTCAAAAAACTGTGGTACCTTTACACAATAAAATACAATGCAGCGGAAAGAAAGGAGCTCCATCCGTTTACAACAACATGGATGGAACTGGAGAGCACTATGCTAAGTGAAATAAGCCAGGTGGTAAAGGACAAATACCATATGATCTCACCTATAAGTGGAACCTAATGAACAAAACAAACAAACAAGCAAAATAGAACCAGAGACATGGAAATAAAGAACAAACTGACGGTGACCAGAGGGGAGGAGGGAGGAGGATAACAGGGAAAAGAAAGGGAAGGAGCAAGTCAAGGAACATGAATAGAGGGCTCATAGGCTTGGACGATGGGGTGGGGATTGACTGTGGGGGGGAGTGGGGCAGGGGAGAGCAACAAGGAAAAAAGTGGGACAACTGTAACTGAACAGCAATAATAAAAAAAATATATGTATAAATATTCTTGATTGAATTCTTTAAATTTTCTCAGCAGTCATATAAAAATGTTGGCTTATGTTATATCTTATGTACCCTTTCTAGCTCTAAATTTCTCTTTTGAAAGCTTAGTATGTAAGTAGAGGTTGGTGGATTTTTAAATAGGAGTTTGGGCCACAAATCTACACATTTTTTTTCTGGGAAATAATGCATAATAATTAACACATCTATTCTTTAGAATTTTGAGTCATTCTAAACCACATATGATTCATTGTTCATTTTTAGTTCACCCAAGATGAGGAATTCACGAAGTGCAAAATGGGGAAGCCATTACCCCAGAGTAAATTTTAGCCTTTAAATTTTTGACATTTGTTTTAATAATAAAAATATTATATGTGATGATGAGGTAGAATTTTGTACGCAAGAAAATAGTAAGGCTTTTAACCTTCATTTTTTCAAGTTTTAAGAGTGTATCTCAACAGAATATATACAGGTCACTCTTAAGAAAATTTCTTTTTCCTAGTTATTCTATTCATAATTTGGAACAAGAATTCATGTGGTGAATACTTTCTGTATGACAGCATGGCAAAAAATACCAATTAGCATTAAGAAGCAAAGACTTTCAAACTGAACTTTGACCTGGGGCTGTGGCAACTAGAAAAATAATCACTTGTTGTGATTATTCTGTAGATTTATTGTTAGTCTGAAACCTTGCTTAGAAAAACCAAACAAAACATCTTATTCCCGATTATCTGTCTGCCAGGTTAGTGTGCTATTTACCAAACATTCATGGCTATTATATTTAAATGATTTTCCTATGGGAAAAGTATGAGGAGCAAAAATAGAACTAGGGTTGGCGAGGTAACAGTAGGCTTGGGCAAATATCCACAGTAATGGGAACGAAGTATAGAAAGGAAATTAATATTTATCAAGTTTTCTTTCTCTGTACTTGACACCATGCCAAATGCTCAACAAAGATGATGTATGAAGCAAATTGGTTATGGAGATAGTTCCGAAACAACACTTTCGTCATATGTCTTTCAATTAAAATCTCTGCTTCCC
The DNA here is from genome assembly GCF_019186645.2 of Phyllostomus hastatus. Lineage (NCBI taxonomy): Eukaryota > Metazoa > Chordata > Mammalia > Chiroptera > Phyllostomidae > Phyllostomus > Phyllostomus hastatus. Next base: position 25,016,066 of record NW_025334028.1, on the reverse strand, counting down.
CTGTGTCCTTCTGCCTGTCAGCAGAAATTGCAATAACTTGTTTCTTCCCACTAGCCAAGATTCATTTTTGTTGAAAGAACATCCCATGACAGCAGGTTTGTTTCACTTCCAAAATGATGTTATAATATTGTCCTGATGTCTTTTCAGTCAGACTGCCACCACTTTATTCTTGTTACCTCCTTCCCCTCCAACTGTGATCCCCCAAACCCCTCCCTCTGACAGCCAAGGCATCAATTCCTACAATTACACAATCTGCACGGATGCTGCCACCTGCTGGTCTTTAGAAGGGATGACCACTGGTAGGCAAAGACAAGACCTTGCTTCAGAAGCTATTTGCCACCACTCTACTCAGACATGGCCATTCATGTGTTTACTCTCTTGCTTAGAGTCATCCACTTTTGGCTGCCTATTGGGAGAACAAAAAATCTTGGGTAGGTCATCTCTTCTCCAACCAGATGGAATTTGAAAGCCTACTTGGTGATTCTATGTTGCCATTTAGTATGCGGAAGGATGGTGACTGATGCTATGTCCTACTGTTTATACTATGCAGCAAAGTGTGGGGCAGAGCCATGACTTTAATCTAGACCACTTGGCTATACTCAGCCAAAATAAGTAAAAATGTTCTTGTTATATGACCATAGATGTTTAATTTTAATAGATACGGTCTGTCAACACTTGCAGTAATGTAGTTGCTAGTAAACTATATCATGCATATGAACCTTTAAAAGTTTATCATTTGTTTATACAAAGTAGCTAGAGCAATGCTAGTTCATTGTATTAAATTGTCAATTATTTTCAACATGTGGACAACCTGACTGGTGGGATTCCTAAAAAGGTTATGTCAAGAAAAAGTTAACACAAAGAACATGATTAATTAATTTTGACATGTGAATTATAAATGGTAATTGATTCATTGATTGATGAAAAGTCTTTTAGTCCATGTGTCTTTTGGGCTTTTGGGGGAATAGTCAAAAGTAGATTTAGTGACTTCCAGCCAAGATCGAGGTGTAGTTAGATACACTTTGCCTCCTCGCACAACCAAAAGAAGGACAACAACAAAGTTAAAAACAAAAAATAATCAGAATTGCCAGAAAATTGAACGGTATGGAAGTCTGACAACCAAGGAGTTCAAGAAGAAACATTCACCCATACTGGTAGGAGGGGCAGAGACTGGCAGCTGGGTGGAGAAGACTTATGGCAAGGCAGTGGCTGGCAGACCAGGCAGTCCCACATTTGTGTGCAAATAAACTGGGAGGAGCAACTGGGGAGTGAGACAGACCTTGCAACCCAGGGTTCCAGTGCAGAGAAATAAAGCCTCAAAACCTCTGGCTGTAAAAACCTGTGGGGGTTGTGGTGGTGGCAAAAGAAATTCCCAGCCTCATGAGAGACTTCATTGGAGAGACTCACAGGGTCCTAGAATGTGCACAAGCCCACACAATTGGGAATCAACACCAGAAGGGCCCAATTTGCTTGTGGGTAGCAGAGGAAGTGACTGAAAGCCAGTCAAGAGCCAAGCAAGCTGCATTGTTCCCTCTCGAACCATTGCTTTACATACAGCATCACAACGCAGCAATGTGGGTTGCCCTGCCCTGGTGAAAGCCTAAGGCTACACCCCTTATTATGTAACAGTTGCATCAAGACAAATAAAAAGATGGCCTAAATGAAAGAACAGATCAAAGCTCCAAAAATAGAACAAAGTAATAGAGAGTTAGCCAACCTATCAGATGCAGAGTTTAAAACACTGGTAATCAGGATGCTCACAGAAATGGTTGAGTATGGTTGTGAAATGGAGGGTAAGAATGAAGGCTATGTAAAATAAAATAAAGAAAAATATATAGGGAACCAACAGAGATGGGAAGGAAACTGGGACTCAAATCAATGATTTGGAACAGAAGGAAGAAATAAACATTCAACTAGAACAGAATGAAGAAATAAGAATTCAAAAAAAATGAAGAGAGGTTTAAGAACCTCCGGGACAACTTTAAATGTTCCAACATCCAAATCATATGGGTGCCAGACGGAGAAGAACAAGAGCAAGAAATTGGAAACTTACTTGAAAACATAGTGAAGGAAAACTTCCCCAATCTGGTGAAGAAAATAGACTCCCAGGAAGTCCAGGGAGCTCAGAGAGTCCCAAAGAAGTTGGATCCAAGGAAGCACACACCAAGGCACATCATAATTACATTAGCCAAAATTAAAGATAAGGAGAGAATCTTCAAAGCAGAAAGAGAAAAGGAGAGAGTTACATACAAAGGAGTTCCCATAAGACTGTCAGCTGATTTCTGAAAAGACACCTTGCAGGTAAGAAGGGGCTGGAAAGAAGTATTCCAAGTCATGAAAGGCAAGGACCTACATCCAAGATTTCTCTATGCAGCAAAGCTTTCATTTAGAATGGAAGGGCAGATAAGTGCTTCCCAGATAAGGTCAAGTTAAAGGAGTTCATCATCACCAAGCCTTTATTATATGAAATGTCAAAGGGACTTATCTAAGAAAAAGAAGATCAAAACTATTAACAATAAAGTAACAAGAAATTCCCAACTATCAACTGACCCTAAAAACAAAAACAAAAATAAAAACAAAAACTAAAACTAACTAAGCCAAAACCTAGAACAGGAACAGAATTACTGAAATGGAATCACATGGAGGGTTACCAGTGGGGATGGGAAGGAGAGAGAATGGGGAGAAAGTTACAGGGAATAAGAAGCATAAATGGTAGGTAGAAAATAGACAGGGGGAGGTTAAGAATAGTATGTGAAATGTAGAAGCCAAAGAACTGATATGTATGACCCATGGACATGAACTAAAGTGGGGGGAATGAGAGTGGAAGGGGTTGTGCAGGGCAGAGGGGAATAAAGGGGAAAAACATGGGACAACTGTAATAGCATAATCAATGAAATATATTTTAAAAAGTAGATTTAGCAAAGGCACTCATAGATTTAGTTATTGTTAAATGTTTAGTACCTACCATAAAGCATAGCACATGGTAAAATCAATAATGTTGATTGAAAGAATAATTAATTCCTTGTCCTTTTATTGCTAAAAATACCTGCATTATTCAGATTAATTCACAAAATTGTGTTTAAACTTAATAGTGGATGTCACCATTACAACAAGCAGCTGCATGCTCCTTACATGTTCCTGGTCAAAATGTGCTTTTGGGACCACCAGCAGCTTGTGAGAAATGCTGCATCTCAGACTCCCCCCTCCCCCAAGCCAGGGCTATGGAATCAGAATTTGCATTTTGATAAGATTCCCAGGTGATTTCTATGCATGTTAGATTCTGAGAGGCATTACTTTAAAGAACCTTAGCTGCTATTGTTATTTCCATGTAGCTAGTGAATCCATTCTGTCATAGATTTCTCTTTCCTAAGTAAAATTATTTTATGACTAGACTTTGCATTGCTTTCAAATTGAGTCTGTGCAAAAATAAGTTTTTGCATATTTGTTTCCCCTCTTTTTTTTCTAAGGGTTGCTCAAGCTTAGAAACTGTGAATTCCTGCTCCTGAGCTCTGAATCAGGGGGCTTTCTATAAGGGAAACTCCCTTTGGGCCACCTGATTGAAAAATTTAAATGATGAACCCATGATTGGCTATTAAAACATAAACACTTGTACAAGTTTCTTCTTTAAAAGAATGTTTGCTTGGCATAATGCAGACCAGGCACTACATTTAAGGGAAGACTTCATACCACAAAATATTTATTTTATCTTTTTTAAAAAAAAATTTGTCAATTTGTATTTAATCCTTTCTCATTTTTCATCCATTCCCCACCCCCCTTCCATCTGGCAACTGTCAAAATGTTCTCTGTATCCATGAGTCTGTTTCTGTTCTGCTTGTTCATTTTTGTTTTTAGATTCAATTGTTGATAGATATGTATTTATTGTCATTTTATTATTCATATTATCCTCTTCCTCCTCCTTCTCCTCTTCTCCTCCTCCTCCCCCTCCTTCCTCCTCCTCCCCTTCTTCTTCTTCTTCTTCTTCTTCTTTTTCTTCTTCTTCTTCTTCCCCTCCTCCTCCTCCTTGGCCATTTAGCATTTCATATAATACTGGTTTGTTGGTGATGAACTCTTGAGAAAGAAAGTGGTTATCAGAAGTTAGACTTTCTTTTTTAAAGTCGTTTTCTTTTTTTTAAATTTTAAAAAAATATTTTATTTATTTATTTTTAGAGAGGGAAGAGAGGGAGTGGGGGAGAGAGAGAGAGAGAGAAAGAGAGAGAGAGAGATCAATGTGCGGTTGCTGGGGGTTATTGCCTTCAACCCAGGTATGTACCCTGGCTGGCAATCGAACCTGGGACACTTTGGTTCCCAGCCCGCACTCAATCCACTGAGCTACACCAGCCGGGGCTTAAAGTCATTTTCTGAGATTGTCTATGTATAAATTTAGGGAGGGAGTTGGATCACTTGCTAAATCCAGGTGCCTTTTAATTTTTATTTGCTTTTCACTTAATTAATTCAACAAATAGTTTTTATTAGACAACTTTGGTTGTTTTTAACTAGCCTAAAATTAAGACTTTTGGTATAAAAACCTACCTTCAATGATTGTTCATTATTTTACTTTTTAATTTAACAAGGTGCTTATCTTATACATATATTTTCAAAGTCAGTTCCAATATAAAACGCAGCCTGTGCTCGTGCTGGCTGCAGGTACCCCTGGGCCAGACCATCCTTTGCCTGAGGAGAGGTCTACATGCAACCCAGGGGCCTGTGACAAGAGAAACAAAACACGTTTGGAAAGATTTAAGTGGCCAAAACATATGCAGTTCTTATTCTGGTACTTACTGCTCTTTGTAGAAATGATCTGTCTACTAGCAGGTTGTAAAGAGTCCTGGAAATAGCCTGGGACTTTAGGCTGAGGTAGACTCAAGTCCTGTGATGCTGTGTGTCTTCTCAGAACTTTTTAAAAGTTAACTGTGATAGGTTGGAAGTGTGGTTTAATGTGAAGAGCCTGTCCCCTCTCCTAGACTGAGAGAGAGCTTCTGGAGGGTAGTGACTATCTTTAAGCTGTGCATTTCTCTGGCCTGGAAGATGGTCCACACACAGCCGGTGTCCAATAAATGCTTGTCATTATCTTGTGGCATATTTACTTACTGGTTTATTGTTCTATTTTCACATGAGAGTGTGATCAGTGAGGGCAGGTGACTTGTTGATCTTTCACTGGTCTGTATGCCTGGGCCTCCCTCTGCTGTCTTGTGCGTAGCCAGTGCCCACGGTAGGTGAGTGCATGGAGGAAATAGTGTCTAGGTGCTTTCCAACAGACCAGGCACTCCACAGTCAGTTTTCTCACTGAGTCCTCACAACACCCTTGTGGTGTGACAATAACTAACATAGGTTGTCCCAGTTGATGATCTAGGTTCTAAGTTCTTTATATTGATTAACTCATTGGATGCTTGTAACAATCATTTGCTCCTTAAAGGTAGGCATTAGTGTTATAATTTTCATTTAAAGATGAAGAAACTAAGGCACAAAAGGGTGATGCTCATAGAGAATCAAGCTAGGTTTTAAACTATGCAGTTTGGCTCCAATATCTGTGCTTTAACTACCATAAGAAAGTTGCTCATCAATTTTCCCATTTGGTGAGTGAGGAAGTTGAGATTTTAAACAGTTTCCCCATAGTCGCTCTTCTGTAAATTACCAAAGCACAGAGCTGGACATCAGCTGCCCACTGATGGCTGTGGTTCTTTCTACTACATAGCAATTCTGGACATTTCGTTGTGACCCTGGAGGTGGATTGGGAGAAGTGCCCACATGTGTCCTCACTGTCAAAAGGGTCAAGAGGATCCATTATCAGAGGCACAGTAAAACCCAAAATATGTAAAGTTCCTGGGTACTTTGACAGAGCCATATAAGGTATAAACTTGTAATATTCTTTGCAGCTCTAGTCAACACATCTTATTAAGAAAAATACATAAGGGCTGCTATGTAAGGGGATGTGGCAAATGAGGGTGTTTCAATCTAGGAAGATTTGGACAATGTGTTTGCCTGACATGTAAGAATTATAAAATGTATGACTGACTTTTAAAAAATTGTTGTTCTTAGTTACAGTTGACATTCAATATTACGTGAGCTTTAGGTGTACAGTATAGTGTCAGACTCTATGTAACTGACCAAGTGATCCCCTGACAAGAATGTATGATTGACTCTTAAAACAAAACTCAAATATGGGTGAGGTTTAAGGAATTTAAGTTTTTAGAATTTAGTATAAACACGAAACTTTAGAGCTTGTACTCTAAACTAACAGAAGTATCTAAACCAACTGGGCTGAATAAATGTGTTTTTAAAGGCTTAGATAAGCCCGTCTTACTGTGTCTTTGAGGGAATTTTGGCTTTATTGGTTATCTCTCATCCTTGGGATAGATATTCAAGAGCCTGGTGTCTAGAATCAGACAAACCTGAATCTGAACCTTAGCTCGGCTCCTAACTTGCTTGTGACTCTGACAAAATTCTTGACCTCTTGATTCCTCAATTTCCTCATCTGTACAATGATCCTCTCAGTTCATAGCTTTAGAGATAATTGAATTAATTTAAAATTGAATTAAACTAATTGAATTTAAGCACGCGAAAAGGGCTCAATAAATGTTAGTTTAATGCCATTATCTGTTGTGGATGCACTAGATAGCATGAACTACCTTCTCTGTGTTCCGTGTAACAGTTAACAGTTTTAGGAAGATAATGCAGAGGCATTTCAGTAAAAGAACAGGATGTATTGTTCTCCCATGCCACAGAACTTCACTGTGGATCCCTCCAGTGATCTGCTAGATTTGTCCGTGTAGGGAAAGTGCATTGTTATAATGGTTCTCAACTGTTTGCATTTTCTAACAGAGAAATGTGGAAGATATTGTATCTGATAAAGATACTGAGAACTACTTTATCAAGCCTGCATCCTCTGTGCTGCTTCAACTTGGTTATAAATAAGGCCCAAGGGAAGGGAGCTGAATAAAGAAAATAATTGGGTCAATACCTAGAGAATGGTTCAATGACTAGACAGAAAACTCCCGAGAATAGTGGACTGTGGCTGAGAAGTTACCTGGTTCCTGAATGAGTCAGAGAGAAGAAAGGATCATGCAAAATAGTAATACTGGGAAGCTAATTCTTCTTCCTCATAGATATAAGTTTCAATGGAACAGAGGTTAGAAAGTAAAAATGACCTCATCTGAAATAAATTCCAGGCAGTACTTCAAAAAACAGGAATGTGTGACCTCTGTTACAGAGATGCTGGCTACAAAAGCATGTGACAGTTTAATGAGGAAAACATTCAATTTTGTTAATAACACACAAAGTTAGATGATTGTGCTTAGGTAATTTGCTTTTTCAGGATGAATGAGGAATTGAGATATTATGTAAGTTAAGAATTAGTTAAAAGACTGTTAGAAGTTCACATATTTGTATTGTATATAGGTTCAACTCTTTCAAAGAGCCCTCCATTCTGATCATATTCCTTAATCCCCACCTTTGATGTTTAAGTTTTTGGCTTGCCTTTAGCAAGATTCCTGTTGGGTCAGTTTAGCAAGAATCCCCCTACCCTTGTCTCCTCTTAGTAATTTTCCACCCATTGACCTCTCCCAACTGCTCCTTGGCTATAAATCCCCATTCGTCCTTCCTGTACTCAGAGTGGAGCTGATCTTTCTCTCCCATTGCAATATGATTACATTCAACACATTCTTTCTTACTGTTTTAGCAAGTATCAGCATAATTTTTTATCTATCTATCTATCTACCTACCTACTTACCTACCTACCATCTATCTTTGCTAGACTAGAGAACTAGAGAGAACCTATATATTTAATAAATTAAAAAAACAAAGTCTTTGAAATAGTATGCTAGCATCAATTAAAAAAATGTGGTCAGCCTTCATAGAGGACCATTACCTACATTGTGCTAAGTGCTTTATCCTTTGGGCCTCCAAAAAAACCCCCTAAAAGGTGCCAGGAACTTAAAGCAGCAGCGTTCCCCTTCTTGCATTCTTTGCTTCATCATTCACCTCAGCAGTGGCCTCTCTCCTCAGACCCCATGGCAGAGAAGGAGGCTCCTGCCTAGCCACTCACATTTTTATTGAGGAACACACCCTTCTCCTTTTCTCTCCAAAAGGAAGCAGTTCTATCCTTTACACCCTGTGGCACGCTCCTCCTCACAGAGGGAGGATGGGCTCTCTCACTGGTGACATTGAACACTGACTTTTACACACTGAGCTTTGATAACTGGCGATGAGATCATGGCTTCCGAATGTGGGCAGCACAGTAGCATGTCTGTTGCTTCCTGTTAGTTTGTGGACCCGTGTCACCACTTGTCCCTTGTCTCCTGGTAAAAACCAGGCCCGACCAAGGACTGTGTCTGGAAACCCAGGGTACTTCTAAGCCCACTGATGAGTGAGTAGATCAAGTGGAGTCCCTCTGTGGGCCCAGGGTCCCCAATTCAGGAGAGACCCCCAATTCAGGAGAGACCCCCAATTCAGGAGAGATTGCCATTTCAAAGGAGCTCTCAGCTGAATATTGTGTTCCCCAACACATTACCAAAACTCTTTATTTGGTTTTGCTTGACCTAATGCTGATCTATACTTTGTTCTCCAACAGGGTCCTTATGCATTTCTTAGGTTTTAGAAAACAGAGGTAAGGAAGTAGGAGTATGCTGATAAACTGGCTCTTTTGGGGAGGGGAGCGGGGACAGAGAAGGGCCAGATTTGTAGCAGTTGCTGGGTTTTGTAATGTAAATGTTCTCCCCATGCCATATTTCCAGCTCCCAGCATATTGGTAGACTAAATTCTTGGTTGTTGAAACATTAGCTCTATGTGTGTGCTGCAGTACATTATGGGGGAAGGGAGCCATTAAGCTTCATCAGATGCAATTTACCACAGTGAGGGAACAACTTTCTCTCAATCCGTTTCCAACCACTGGAGAAAATTCTTTTTTTTTCCTTTCCTGTTTTTTTCTTTTCCTTTTAAACTTTATTCTATCATTGACACTGTTATAGATACCCCCATTTCTCCCCCCCTCCCTTTGTTCACCTGCATATAACCCTCAACCCCCCCACCTTTCTGTTGGCCATCTCCACACTGTTGTCTGTGTCCTTGGGCTATGCATGTATCTTCTTCAGCTAATCCCCTTACCTTCTTTCATCCATCCTCTCCCCTCTCCCCTCTGACAGCTGTCAGTCTGTTCCATGTGTCCATGCCTCTGTTTCTATTTTGTTCATCAGTTTATTTTGTTCATTAGGTTCTACATATAGGTGAGATCATATGGTATTTTTCTTTCTCCAACTGGTTCATTTCACTTAGCGTAATAATGTCCAGGTCCATCCATTCTGTTGCAAAGGTAAGATTTCCTTCTTCTTTTTTGTGGTTACATAGTATTCCATTATGTAAATTTACCACGGCTTTTTTAATCCACTCATCTACTGATGAACACTTGGGCTCCTTTCATGTCTTGGCTATAGTTATTAATGCTGCAGTGAACATAGGGAGCGTATATTCTTTCAAACTGGCACTTCAGGATTCTTAGGGTATATTCCCAGAAGTGAGAATGCTGGGTCAAAAGGCAGTACCATTTTTAATTTTTTGAGGAAACTCCATAATGTTTCCACAGTGGCTGCACCAGTCTGCATTCCCACCAACAGTGCTCTAGGGTGGCTGGGGAAAATTCTTTGTGGCCCTGCTTGTCTCTCAGGCTCTGTCCTTAGTATTATCAGCTGTAATCAGGGTACCATGACCATGCAGTAGAAGGAAGCCTGGTTATTGGAAATCTGCTGTAATGGGTCAGGGAGGCAATTAAGGAGTCAGTGTGTGCTGGGATAATGCCTCAGTTATAGCCTGTGTCTCTCTAAGCAGAACTTGAAACAGTCTTAAGCATATAAAGCTTGGCTAAATACATGTCTCTGGAAAACAAAAGTATAAGACCAGTAAGGATAGAGACAGAGACAAAATAAGGAGGCATTAAATTTACAAGTCTTACGCTTCTGTTAATATTGGGTAATAAAAAGGCAAATACTACATAATAAGAAATGAGCTGGGAGTTTCCAGGGAGCTTGAGAACAAGCGCAGTGTAGTGGAGGGCAGAGCTAAGAGAGCAGCACAAACCACCCCGGTGACTTCACTTGCATACCTGGATCGCGATGCGCTGTATGTCAACCTTTGGACCATCCTCCCTCCTTCAGTTTCGGTTTTGTGAACTGATTCATTTCCTCCTTGCTGAAACCAGTGTGAATCATGTTTTCTGTCACTTGCATTCAAAGACTTCTGACTGCTATACTTCCGCGATGACAAAGATCACATTGTCCTAGCTGTTTGTTGGTGTCTTTTCCAGTAGGTTGTCTCCACCTTGAGGTCAGGGCCCAGGCACCTTACCCAGCTTCTCTCCCCAGCACTTAACAGAGCTCCTGGCATTTGGTAGAAGTTCAGGACATGTTAGGTTGAAGAAATAAATCTGTAATATTAATTTGGCATCTAATATTGATCCTTTCTAGTCTGATCAGTGCTTTCTTAAAGAATACAAGTGGGTTAACTTTTTTCGTACAGAGAAGTAAAGCAGATAAAATTTACAAGAAAATTTGATAAAATGCACTCACTTAGCATAAAAAGATGGTTAGATAAAGGAGTTATTATCTAAAGGTATCCTATGAAAAGAACACCCTCATAGAGCCATTTTTCTTTTTGACTATAATTGAGCTATAATGGTAATAAAGGTATATTTAAAATTGGCTGACTTAAACTGTAATTAATATACAGTAGTCCTCACTTATCTGCGGGGGATATGTCCCAAGGCCCACAGTGAATGCCTGAAACTACAAATAGTACCAAACCCTATATATACTACTTTTTCTATTCATACATGCCTATGATAAAGTTTAATTTGTAAATTAGGCTCAGTATGAGTTTAACAACAACTAACAAAATAGAACAATTATAGCAATACACTGTAACAAAAGTTATATACATGGCTCTGGGCCCATTGTTTGGTTATATAAGCATTACTTGAACACAGCGCTGCGATACCTCAACTCTTGATCTGATAACCATGTTGGCTACCACGTGACTAACAGGTGGGGAGTGTCTACAGTGTCGAGGTGGTTGACAAAGGAATGGTTACAGTGGGTGGGACAGAGCAGAACAAGGCAAGTTTTCATCGACTACTCAGAACAGTGTGCTTATGAAATCTTTATTTCTGGAATTTTTCATTTAATATTTTGGGATTGTGGTTACCGTAGGTAACTGAAATCATGACAAGTGACACTGTAAATGAGGGGGGTCTATAGTTGTGCATCACATAAAGACGTTTTAGTCAAGAAGGACCCCATATATAACAGTAGTCTCATAAGACTATAAAGGATTATAAGCAAAAAGTTTGCATTGTTGAAAGAAAAGTCTGGAACTGACTACGATGTTGAATTTACTGCTAGGTGTGGTGGCTGAAATAGAGAAGACTCAGTGTGCTATCTACCCACCTTGGACCCACCTGTACCTACAGCTGGGGTCTGAGTTGGTCACAGATGGGGCTTAGAAGGAGAGCAGCCTGGGAGCCCACCCCGAACCCTCCCAGCCACTACCCCCTCCTGATCTCTCCTCTCTCTCCCTTTTGTTACTTCTCATTTCAGGCTTTATCTCTCTGGGTCTCTCTCAAACACTGCTCTCCATTCCATCCCCCCTTCTCTTCCTTTTCTCTCTCCTTTCTTTGCTCCCTCCTCCTGATGTCTCCTCTGTCCCAGGTGCCTTCTTCCACAGCCTTCCCCCTGAGTACACAACACACACATGCAGACACACTTGATCTTCTATATCATATTTTCAGTGCATGTTTTTATGTTGAAAATGTATGAGCACATAAATACATTGTGTTACCATTGTCTACAACATTCACTACAGTCACTTGCTGTACAGGCTTATAGCCTAGTAGCAATGGCTGTACCTTACAGCCCAGGGGTGGAGTAGGCCATAGTATTTAGATTTGTGCAAGTGCTGAATGATGCATTTCTCAGAACATATTCTCATTGTTAAGTAACACATGGCTATACTATAAGGAAAATTATTTTTCTCCTTTTTTGTTTGTATAGGCAAAATATGAGAAACAAAAATGTAGCAAAGAGAAAAATGCCATGATAATATTTTATTTTGCTTAGTCTTAAGAGAGAGTTGCCATGACAACTATGATTCTATTAATTAGAAACTTGCAAAAGGAAAGCTTATTGCTCATTAGAATGTTGCTAATAGAGTTGATCTTAAGAGTTCTCATCACAAGCCCTGGCCAGTGTGACTCAGTTAGTTGGAGTATTATCCTGTAACAGAAGGGTTGCAGGTTTGATTCCCGGTCAGAGCACATGCCTAGCCCCTGGTCCAGATGCATATGATCTCTGGTGTGGGCATATACAGGAGACAACCAATCGATGTTGCTCTCTCTCATTGAGGTTTCTCTCTCTCCCTTCCTCTCTAAAAAACAATGAAAAAAAATCCTCCAAAAAGATGGCCAATAGACATATGAAAAGATGCTTAATGTCTCTAACCACCAGAGAAATGCAAATTAAAACCACAATGAGATACCATCTCACACCTGTTCAGAATGGCTATCATCAATAAATCAACAAACAACAAGTGCTGGTGAGGATGTGGAGAAAGGGGAAACCTTTTGCACTGTTGGTGGAGACTGGTGCAGCCACTGTGGAAAGCAGTATGGAGATACCTCAAACAATTAAAAATGGATCTGCCTTTTGACCCAGCAATCCTACTTCTGGGAATATATTCAAAGAAATGCAAAACATTAATTCAAAAGGACATAAGCACCCCTATGTTCATTGCAGCGTTATTTATAATCACCAAAATATGGAAGGAGCCCAAGCATCCATTAATAGATGAGTGGATAAAACAACCAGGGGACATTTACACAATGGAATACTATTTAGCCGTACAGAAAGAAGAAAATTTTACCCTTTAACAGTATGGTTGGGTGTGGAGAACATTATGTTACATGAAATAAGCCAGTCAGAGAAAGACAAATACCATATGATTTCACTCATATCTGGAATCTAATGAACAAACTGATCTAACAAGCAAAACAGAGACAGACTCACAGATGGAGAACAGATGACAGGCAGTGGCAGGGGTAGGCGGTTAGAGGGTGGAGGTGTTGAGCAAAAAGGCAAAAGAACTCATGGACATTGACAACAGTATGGTGATCACTGGGGAGAGGGGGGTGGAAGGGGACTAAATAGTTAAATGGTAATGGAAGAAAATGCAATAAAGATTAAATGAAAATTAAATAAAAAATAAATTAAAAAAAAGAAAAAATGTCCTTGGGTGAGGATTAAAAAAACAATTCTCATCCCAAGAAGCAAAATTTTAACTATGTATAGTAATGGATATTAACTAGACTTGTGGTGATTATTTCACAATATTTATAAATATCAAATAATTGTGTCACACACTTAAAATTAATATAACATTAAATGTCAATTATACCTCAATTTAAAAAAAAGAAAAGCTTATTCCATAACCTACTTCGTCCTCATATATTAAGGCTGTGCTACCTCTTTCCTGTTAATTAAAAAGTTTTCTGATAGAGACTCCATAAACTGGGAAATTCAGGAAGTCCACAATTTCATCCAACTATTTATCATTCTCTCTGCATTTCTGACACATGGCTTGTTGAATAAGCATTTAGAGCAATCTTTAGATGAAAATGTAAAACTTTATATGATCTTCTAAATTGAATTGTGAAGCCATTATCTGGGTTGCTCATTGTACGGCTTTCCTCCCAGCAAGAAACTCATGGAAGTAGTGAGTGTTATTCCAGTGTATTTCTCTGGAACAACATTTGCAAAAACTGAATGCAGGTAAACAAAAAGGAAAATATATCTTAATAATAATGTTTTGGAGAACACAATAAGTTTGAAGCAAACTCTATTTTTCTTCAGAACCCCAAATCCCAATATTTTCATTAAACTTGCACATTAGCAGCTAATATACTTCAATCTCCAAATGAACCTCCTCCCTTAGACTAAAGGAAAGAAGTAAAAAAATTTTTTTTAGTCAAAATTCCAACTGAATCAAGAAGGGGGGCATAATCATGCTCCTTGCTTTTTAGCAAGATTCATAAATCAGGAGAGAAGTCAGTCTGAGAGAAAGAGCCCTTTATGATTCCTTCTTTCCAGATAAGGGACCAACACGTCAGCACCGGCTTCCTCTTCGCCTGACAATGCCCAGCGTTCCCCGGTGTGTGGGCGGCGCTGCTCCTGTTCGCGCAGTCTGTGCTGAAGGCAGAGCAGACCATCTGCAGGTGCACTCTAGACATCTACAAGGTCGGAATGAGTGGATCACGACTCTGCTTCTCCGTACACTTCTCTTGACCTTAACGTTCACTCATATTTTCCCTTCCCTGAGCCTTCTGAACATAGTTTCATCTTGATTAATTTTCCTTAATGCCATTCATGTTAATTGGAGAAATTATTAAAATCTGAAATGAAACCTAGTACTATGTTTCTTCAGTGTGAATTTCAAGTTAGAATATTTTAAATTCATGAATCTCTCTGGTAAAAATAAAATATTTTATGTCCCAGACCATTTATTCAATGTGTAATAATTTTCATGATTTCATATTATTATTCTTGAAATTGTTAAAGCTTTAAAAAATATTGGTTTAAATTTAAATAGCAAAACATTATATTTTGAACTTAAAATACAGAATACATGTATTTGAACTACTTTTTAGATTTTTAAAAAAACTTAAAAATTATTTGTGATAAAATTTCCTGTCTGATCTGAATGCAGAAAGGCAACTTTAAAATCTGAAATGTCTTTTCATTCATTAAGAAACCTCCCTCCCTCCCTCCCTCCCTCCATCCCTCCATTCTTCGCTCTTTTCCCTCTACTTCTCCCTCCCCACCCCTCTGTCTGTCTTTTTCTTTTACTTTTTTTTTTTTAAGATGATCTCAGCCTGGAATAAACGTTCTTGCGAAATCGGCCAGGATTTTTGCCAAGCATAGTGTGCATATGTCAGCTGTTTTCTGAAAAATAATCGCACCACGTGACAATGTCTATTATTTTAATTAACACTGAGGAGCGCCTCCAAGGTATTTCATTAGGCCGGTCTTTCTACACAGGCAATGGCTCTGTATTTCCTGAACTGCTGATTAAACAGACACATGACATTTGACATTTTGTATAGGTGAGCAGAATAATTGTTTTAATAAATAAGCCAGAATTCACAGAAGTGATAAACCATTCCCCAAGTGTACCCTGGGACCTGAGGAAAGCAGGACAATCTTTAGAGTGCTTTGTTCAAATCACCCACAGGAGACATTACCACAGTCTCCTGCTGTGGGAAGGCCCTGGCGTTTCTGAGGAGCTCCGAGTGATTTGTCATAAAGCCTACAAGGTTAAGTCACTCTCTGGTGCCTCTTTTATTTCCCGGATACTTGTATGTGTCTGTCTGTTTGGTAAATTCAAGAAGTATTAACTCCCAGATCTGAAAAAGAGACGTTTGTGAAATTCTTTTAAGAATAAACGTCCAGAAATTCACAAACCTGAAAACAAAGTGTTTTTAATAATGCTGGGGCGGGGAAGAGAAACGTGGTTTCCTCTTTTCACAGCTGTTCCCCAATTGCACGGATGAACTACAGATTAGAAAAGGAAGTGTTTGTCTGAAAAGGAAAGCAGTTTATAGCTATGTTGTGTCACACACTATCAAAGTGATTTTGTAGTGTAACTCACAAACACACTTGTAGACTGTTTCTGTAAGTCTTCCGGGGAGTAAAGGTGGTTAGTCAGTCTCCTGGAGGCTTTGTGGAGGCTGGAAGGCCACACCCCTGCGGATGGAAGTGATCTCGGTCTGCTTGGGGTAATCCCCACGTTAGACACTCCAGGAAGAGCAGCCTTTCAGACTGGAACCAGGCTGTCACTGGTTGGAGGAAAGGATTTCTCTCTGACTCAGGGTCCTAATCGCTTAGTCTCAATTCATTAGAAGACACTGGCCTCTGGTTCTTGGATGGTGCCCATGGCTTCGACACTGGAACCTGACCCGCCCAGGCTTCGGAGCATACATATTATAGTTTGAAAGCCATATCATGTATGTGAAGGATGACTTTGCTCTGCCTACACTTTGTATTTAGAAATGCCCTGTTCCACTACTTTCTGTCTGGTTTATTCCTCCATTCCTTAGTGTGGACAGGAAGTTCAGGACACTTTGCATTGCATTAGATATCTGGGTCTTCATCTTAACCTGGGGGAAGATTGCAGTTTAAGTCTGTGATGTTGTCACTATCCCTTTTCCTTTCCCATGGTAGTCCTGCAGTACAGTCCAAAGGGGAGACTTGTGCTACACTCAGGGACAGGGACCTCTGTGGAAGCTTCCAAGACTGTGCTCCTCCCTCTTGCTCTTGGCAAACTCACCTACCTGGGTTTAGCCATACGGCCCTCTGCCCAATGTGGCAGCCCCTTTTAGAGAGCAATTTAGCCTAATCCCCTGATACACCTTCTAAAAAAAGGCTTGATTTGGGGGGGGTGCAGTTATTAGTGAGGATTACTCCTACTTCTTTTTAGTTTCAAAACCCAAAAAGGTCAATTCCTTGCCACCATCCATTCCATAATACTATCTCCAAGAAAAGTCATTAGGATTCCATCAGAATTTGAGATTACCAAGGTCTAATATTTCCTCATAGGGGATTAGAATAAGGGTGGAAAAGGGATTTGTTCAATTTTTTCACATATTCACCTTGATAGAGCTAGAGGAAGTTCTCCATTTCATCAAGTTTCTATAGTTTATTCCTTTTTATTTAGTCAAGTCTTGTTAAGTATACTAGCCCTATTCAAGTTTTAGTTGTTGGTATTAAAGAAAATGTCTGTGTCCAAATATGGGTCAGAATATTAAAGGTGAAAGGACATTTGCTTTCTTCTCACCTTCACCTAACCTAGTAGTGGCAGGTGTCAGAAGTAAGACCCAAAGGAGAAATGAATCTGTCAGCTAAAGAAAAGAGCTTCACTCCCTTGCTGTCCTTTTTGTGTGGCAATCTTTCGGCAGTTTGGGAAGACCTGAAAGTTATTTAACCTAAGGAGACAAATTTCTACACAAAAACGATGGTTTTGTTGGATTCCAGTACATTATATAGCATTTACTGTTTGTACCAAGGGACTCCTCCTAAATCATGTATCTTGAATTCCTTTTTCAAGGTGGCATAGTATTTCTTCCTGCATTCTTTTTTCTTTTCAAGACAGTATCAATCTGTCTGAATTAATCTAAGCTAACTAGCTGCATATGCTTTTCATTGACTTTTCTGCCTCTAGGTCTTGATTTAGCAAAGTTTTGTTAATTAGTAACTGTATGAAGAGTCAACACAGCAGGGCGGGGAGGGGGGGTTGTGTGGTAATCCTGGGACTTTGACAGAAGCAGAGAGAAAAGTGGTGAGACTCTGTCGCATAGGCTGGGTATACTAATAAAGGAAACAAGTGGTTACTTTAATATTTTGCTTCTATTTGAGGACTGAATGATAATTAAAGAACAAACAACATACAGACAACAGTATGGTGATTGTCAGGGAAAGGGGAGTGGGGAGAGGTGGAAGAGGGCAAAGGGCGGGATGAACGGGGATGGAAGGAGACTTGGCTTGGAGTGGTGAGCGCACAGTGCAGTGTGCAGGTGATGTTTTATAGAGTGGTACCCTTGAAACCTGCATTAGCCAATGTCATCCTAATACATTTTTTTAAAATTATAAGAAATTGGTCATTTTAAAAAATGTGACCAATCTATGCTGCAAAGAATATTGTAAAAAAACACCAGTAGTATATATTCTTTACTTTCGAAGTAGATTATAGCTATGCCATTTTTTTTTTTTTAGAGAGGATGAATAATTAACCTTGAAGGCCAGTAAACAGTTTCCAACTCTTCATCACAGTTCTCAAGGCCCCTTTAAAAGGAAATCTACTGCCACCTAGCGTGTAAGTCTTAGAATAACTGAATAACTGTTTAGAAATACTTGTAGAACCCATAGTACCGCTGGGTGGCACTATGGATAAGCACATTAAAGGCACAACTTTTAATATACGTAGTACTTGTCCTATCTCTGTTTATTACAGTTTGTTAAATGTGACAAATACATTATTTTCCCTTTCAGTGTTGTATTTTTTTAAGGAATATGATATATTTTTGACACTGCCGTTTAAAGCCTCATAAGTCAGGAGAAACCTAAACAGTTTCAGATTTAATTTCTGATTTTTGAAGTTTTAATTCTTTAAATGGTTCAAGTTAGATTTTCCTTTTATCCCTTCCCCCTTCATCCACATAACTGTAATCCTAAGTGAAAAGAGGCAACGTATTTCCCACATAATCCAAAATAAGAAAGAAAAGCAACTCAGATGAAAGAACTGCAGCAGGCAAGGCTCTGTATTTAGGAGGGGTGGCGGTGCTGGGATGAATTCTGTTTTAGACATGAAATCCAGTGGGAAAAATGCACTTTTAACAAGAGCATCTACCTCAGGTAAAGATTCATTATAAAGTGACACACAGTTTGGGCCTAGAGAATGCTACTATGAAATTTTTGTAATTCACTGTGAACAGGCTTGAGGTCTAATTTTGTTTCTCATACCATTAAAATTGGTAATAGTAGCAATGGGGAATGAAATTCATTCCATTTCCTCTAACAGGCAAATTCTTGACGAAGTTGTTCTAATAAGCCCACTTTCCTTATGGTTATGCAAGGAAGAGAAGCATAAAAGGAATCAGTGTTTGAAAATACAAGAGCTGGTTAAATAAACATTGTACCTTAGGCACATCAAAACACCAAATAAAATTTTGGTACTTAGTATCCCATAATGTTTATCCATTTATCTATCTGTCTGTCTGCATATTCACTGTGTAGATATTACATACATAGCCTTAATGTCTTATTATAGCTTTTGCAATTTTGTAAAACTAGTATATTATTGGTAAACATGTAATTATAATGATTCTGTCTACATGCTGTTTCTTGTGAAACAGAAAGACTAATTACCAAAGTACTTCTTTGATATGTTCTGGTAATGATTATCAATATTTAAAGATTTATGAGTGAGTTCTTATAGCTATCACTAAGCAATAGGCTTTTACTTGTTTGATTTGATTTTGTTATCATCCCCTTTGGCTTCTATTCTAAATTGCCATCATTCTAACATTTAACTCCCAATGTTCTCAATGGAGAGCCTTGTCTCGTACTTACTGAGAATGCTGTGGTGATCTGTCAGTTGTCAGCCTTACCCCACACTTACTATATGTTGATATATGAGCATTTCCCCACCTCCATGTCTCATACTCAGGGGTGATGTAACTCCTCTTCCTGCTCCAAACTGCATTCTCTCCTGGAGCTCCAGGTTCCATTCCTCCCTCCCCATCTTCACTGCTGAATGAGGCTTCATCAGTCATTCTTACCTGATCTGGATTTTTCAACCTAATCTCTTTATTGGCTCTGATTCTAAGTTTATAACCCAAAGTCTTCCCCATCCTTAAAAAAGAAGAAAATAAAATACTCCTTCAAAACAATAAAAATTAAGTTCTTGTGTCCAAAAAGCAAAATGGACACAAGAAACAAATCAGCTGTTTTTGACTGAAATTCCCCTTTGGCTTGCATTTCACCTTTTTTATTCCTTTGTTTGTCCATGAGTCATCTCCACCTTTTCACCTGCTCCTCACTCTTCAACTGTGAACTCTAGCTCCCTCTCCCACTGCCAGCCTGACACAATTTGTGCAAGTCGCCCATGATCATTTAAACTTTTATTGGACCTATTTGCCCATTTTTAATTTTTAAATTATAATTTATATTCAATATTATTTTGTATTAGTTTAAGGTGTATAGCATAGTGGTTAGACAATCATCTACTTTACAAAGTGGCGCCCTCATATTTCAAGTACCCACCTGGCATCACTTATTGGCCAAATTTCAGAGAAATGATCACAACCTCCTTCCTCGTCGTTTTCTGGTAATCTCTTCTTGAGCTTCTCTTTCTCTGATCATTCCTTAAATGTTGATTTTCACCTTGTTTGATTCTCAAAATTTCCTTTCTGACATTTGACATCAAGAACTTTTAAACACGGGTTCTTTAGGGATCCACAGACTCTTGAAACTGTGTGCAGAATTTTGGGTGTTTGGTTATGTGCAATTTTCTAGTGAGAAGGTCCATAGTTTACAGCATATTTTCAATGGCATTCACATTTCTCAAAAAAATTAATAATCACTGTTTTATGAGTTTCCCCAAGGTGATTCTAGCAATTTAATTTTAAAGAACTCATATATATAGTGCTAAGTGAAAGTATAATGATTTTATTAAGAAACCTTCCCTTCAAAACAACTATGTGCAGTAGACATGATAATCCCCATTTCACAGATCGAGAAACTGAGGCATAGAGAGATTAAGTGACTTGGCTAAAGAGAAATAGTTAGTAGGTAGTTGTCATGATTTTAACTCCCATTTATTCACTGATGAGTCTCAAACACATCTTTGGCCTGTGTCTCTCCAGCTTCGTGTACACAGGCAACTCAATAAGCCATTTCCATGGATGTCTCCATGGGCTCTCACACTCAGTGTTTTGGGCACCAATTATTATATTTGTTCCCCAAACTTTTTTCCTATATTCTCCATTCAGGGACCATGCCATGGAAGTCATATTTCTTGTTTCACTTCCTTTTCTATGTGTGACCAATCTTCACTCGTACTGAACTTTAATATAATTATTGCTGCTCGGTTCAAGTCTTAGTCATCTTTCACTAGGCACGATGTCACAATGTCTTAGCTGTCTACAACCCTTTGATGACATAGCACCATGTGGTGCAGGATACAGGGGATTGTGGTGGATACTGGCCAGCAGTATCCATCCCTGCTGCGGATGCTCATCGAAACACGGGAAAAACATACACAGAGACAACCGGGTCCTGTGGGGAAATAGGGACGAAACGGCCGCTCTCTAGTGGAGAGCGTGCCGAGCCCCTGCCTGAGAAGGCTTTTTATTAAGAATACAGACTCAGTTTGTGGATTCACAGTCTGGCAGAAAAGATCAAAAGAAATAGGTAATTTTCAAAGGTGCTTACAGAACTCCTGCTGTGATTCTGGGCAGAGTTTGGAGTTTTATCATTTGAAAGGACTACAGGGTCCAAAGGACTAGTTCTGGCTTCCTGTCTGTGCCTTCAAATTCTAATTTAATAACATTCTCCAGCAAACAGATCTCACAGGATCTTGCATATTCTGTGTCCCAGACCTGAATACCCCGGGGGTCCGCCGACTCTGGTCTGGACTGCACCGCCCCTGTTATTTCCACAGGCCTGAGTCGGGCAGAGTAGACAAAGGCAGCTGGGATACTTGGATTTCTCACAGCTAAGAACAAGGACTCAGGCTTTGTCAAAGCCGAGGGGGCAGGGGTTGATGTCCATCACCCCTTCATTTCCACAGCCCCGAGTCTCTTCCCTGAGGCCTCCTTGTGATCATGCCTGTCTTAGATGATTCCCTCCGTGGAAAATCTTACCTGTCACTGGCTAACTGATCAAGCATAGGAGGCCAGGCACAGAACAGGCAGCATTCATACCAGGGAAATAAGTTTTGTCTCCTTAGTGGCTCCTGGTCCAGAGGTCTCTCACTCAGCCTAAGTCACTGGGGGTTACAGCTTCCTGAGACCAGGCAGGGCAGACCCCAACAGGGGATAGGCCTTCTGTGTTCCACCCCCAGTGCTCTCTATAGCACTCTCCCTCCCTGTTTAGTTCTGCTTCAGTTAGCTTAATTGCTTGGTGCTCCTCTTAGACACCTTGCTTTTTTTCACTTTTATGCCTGTGCTTCTGTGGTCCCCTCCACCTGGAATGCATTTCTCTTCCTTTTTTTGTCTATCTGTGCCCTATTCATTCCCAGGTGTCACGTCGTGAAGATTTGCAGGTCTCCTTCCCTGTGCCAACATCATTTGCTGATGGACTAGATGAGCAAGGGAAAAAATGGGATGACTTTAAGGTTTTGGCTTCAGCAAGTACACAAAGGGGATTGCCATTCTTTGAGATGGGGAAGATTGAAGCTTCATGGGCCAAAATCATGATCTAGTTTAGGACATAGGAGTTTGAATGACTATTAGATTTCCAAATGATGTTATTGATTAAGTATTTGGTTAGATGAGATTGGAATTCATAAGAGTGGCCCAGACCAGAGATTTATATAGAATGTAGATGGTGTTTAAAGACATGAGACTGAAAGTACCAAGAGGTTGAATGACAAAAGAGGAGAAGAGGTTCAAAGATGAGTCTTGAGGCATTTATGTAGTAACAATTAGTTTATGTATCTGTGTCCCCACCAAATGATGAGATTGTTGAGCTCCTGGTCTATGCTTTAGTCACTTTTTTAAGCACCTTGCCTAATATATGCATAAGGTTTGTTTAATAAATGCTTGTTGAATAAAATGAATAAGTGAATAAATAGGTGATACTACACAGAGGTCACCAAGACCAATACATACAGGACTCAGACAATAATGCAAGTAAATGAAGCAGTTTAGGGAACAGTATCGGTCATAGGAAATTGAGAAGTACATGCTCTGGAAGAAGGGGGAAGCCACTAATCAACACCATTTGATTGCTACCATACACAAATGTGGGTCAAGTGTAACCATTTTCTTTTTCTGGTTTCAAGAAAAGATGGAAATCTCTGACTTTTTGATGTAAAATTTTCTGTGAGTCAAGATTCTGCAGGTCAAATAAAATTTGTTCTGAATCTGTTCATTATTCTTCAGGTCATGACCTTTGTTTAAGTAGTTTAACATCATTTTATAGTGTATGAAAAGCAACCCTCTGTATGATTCAATTACTAGATAGGAAGCTAACCTTTACAGCCAGCAAATTACTCTAGCCATTTGGATAGGATTTGGGTTGCCTTTTAGCTTCAACAGAAATACAGAAAAACTGTAACCATGAAAGCTGCTCAATAAATAGTGTTATATATGTAGTCTTCTGCTTTAATTTGATAGCTTAAGTCACTCTTTAATTTGGATCCCAGAGATTTTATTACCACACAGATCAGATTTTTTCCCATCTGAAAAATGGGGATAATTATGTTTGCCTTAATCATCCAACAGGGTTATTATGAGGATCAGTGAGATCATCTATATCTAAGTGACTGAAAGGCTTAAATACAATCAGCTGTGATGTGTTGTTATCATATCACTCCAGAGACATCAGTCCAGAATTAGGCACAAATAGCTATCTAAGCTTAAAAATCTTAGCCAGTTTTACATTATATAATGGGATTTCCCCCCAGACACTTAATTGCTTTTACTTCCAATTTAAATTTTACTAAACTGTGCCATCAAGAAATATACAGAATATTATATGTGGAGTGTCCTGTTAATGGAAAATTTTAAATACTTCTCTCAGTGCACAAGATACAGCAACACTTAAGTACCTGAGAAATCAGGCAACACAACTATGTCACTTGGAGAGGCAAACCTGAGAGAAGGGTTACCATGTGGGTTGAACAATGTTACACAATCGGTGCAAATAAAACCTAAAGTTGTTAGGGCACACACTATAAAAGTGAAATTTTACAGTAAAGTTTTTTTGGTAACCACTAGGAAAATACCTAATTGGTATTTGGAGTCTAAGTGGCTCTATTCTTTACAGAAGTCTGCTCTACACCATTTATTGATATTGTCATGAAGTTTCAGTAAATTATTTTTAAACAAATCTTTCCCCTCACTTAAAAATATCTTAGGTTCTTTGCAGAATATTAAAAAATTCAGGAATTAAAAAGAAGAAAATAAATATTATTAATAATTCCTATAACCAGAGATGTACATTGTACATATCTTGGTATATTTTCTTCCAGATATATTCATGTGTGTGTGTATGTATGAGTATACAAAGACACATTATATGTACCATATATATAGAAAAATTTTTAGTGAAAGTGGAATCAAAGTTTTAGGCTCTACTTAATTTTAGACATTGTATCATTAAATATTCTTTAAAAGTACAATTTTAATGACTTGCCTTTTCATCCTACTCTGTAACCTGGTAGAAAAATACCTGATATGGGCTCTTTGATCATCTTTTCATCTAATTGTAGAATTATTTATTTATGAGTTAACATTGTGAAAGTAATAGTGGGAAAGTTTTAACAAGGATAGAAGATTTCATACTCTGAAATAAAATCTGCACATTTCTATAATACTTTGATTAATGAACCATATTCAATCCATCAGTGCCTAATTAAAAATTGTTTTTTTGGTTTGAACACATAGATCAAATGGTCATTATAATTGCTTATAAAGTAATTAAAATGGTATAGTCCACTGGTGTTTTTAGCACTACAAACTTATTACATCTTGTTTAAGGAGATGTGACACAAAATGCATTTTTTAAAGCTTTGCTAGTTATTCTGTTATTTATTCTCTGATTTCATCCTTAAAATTATATCTCAGCAACCTAGTAATAAGTACTTTCACTCCTATGTGATTATATGTTACCCTGAAGTTCTAGTTCACAGAGTGTGTCATTCTGTGGCATTTTGTTGTTCATGAAAAGCCAAATGGCTTTTAAAATCAATGTGTTAAAAAAAGAACATGATGTTTGCCCCCATGTTATTAATTTAGTATTGTTAAAAGTTGGTAGTATTGTATTTTCCTTGTTATATAACACTGTGACAGAATACTAAGAGACTAGGAAAAGTCTTGGGCAAGTGAAATAGAGAAACTGAGATAAGAAAATTAAGCGATGCCAAAAAATTTGAACAACTTACAGCCAGCCAGTGGATTGCAAGACCTTATCTTTCCCAACCAAAAACACTTAAGAGTAAATAGTTTATACCTCCCCCCCCAACCAGAGAATACATGGCCTAAGTGACCCTGGTCGACGAGATTGAGGACAGAGACCCAAAGAATGCCACTTGTGCCAGCCAAACCTGAGGACAGATGAAGTCAGGGGCACAAATAACAAAAACCCCTAAAAAACCAGGCAGACCCAAGATAAAAATAAAGCAGTAAGGCAGAACAAAGAATAATTCCCAGCCCCCCTTATATCTTCATTTTGATACATTCGCATGTTAAAAATGCTCCTGGAAAGCTTTATTAATATTCTGCTGAAATCATCCCTTAAGATTATCACCTGCAGAAAAGAGATAAAAACTTCCTGGGCATGAACTTTTTTTTTAAATTAAAAATATTTTATTTATTTATTTTTAGAGAGAGGGGAAAGAAAGGAGAGAAAGAGAGAAATATCAATGTGTGGTTGCCTTTCATGTACCCCCTTGGGGACCTGGCCTGCAACCCAGGCATGTGCCCTGATTGGGAATTGAAGTGGCCACCGTTTGATTCACAGGCCCGTGCTCAGTCCACTGAACTACACCAGCCAGTGCTGGGCCTGAACTTTTATTTCCTTCTAAACTCTAAGGGTCCCCAGGAGTCTTGCAACCAGGGGAGCAGTGGGCAGCTGCAGCTCGGGCTGGGATTACCCAATATTCTATCTCCAAAGCTCCCTTTTCTGTGACTTTCCAGTGGGCTAAGACAAGGCTTATTCCTTTCCTGTAGCATTTCTAGGGACCCAGACAAAGCAGAGCACTGCCTAAGCTCCCCATCGTTGCTGCTTCTACTCTAAGCCCTTTCTTTGTTTTGCTGTCCCCAGCTTCAGTAAACATACTCTCAAAATCACCTGGACTTGTCCTGTGAAATCTTTCCTACAGGGAGTGAGGAGCCCACACACTGCAGGCCGGCCTGAGGCAGACCTGCTCAGGGCCTGGTTCAGTAACAGCAGGAAGCATTTGGTGTCACTCATTTTCCTTTTCATTGTTTTCTTCTAAATTTTCGGAAAAGATTGTTTAACCATCAGTTCTACATAACTGAAATTATGTACAAATGTGGAAAATTTGGTCAATTTTTTGCAGGTTTTGTTTTCATAATAAGGTTGAAGGTAGAATAAATCTTAAGTGGCGCCTCTTTTTCCCTTATGTAGCATTGGGGCTGTTTCAAGGACACCGTGATGATCCTGGATCTGAAAAGTCCTCCCATTCCCCTGCTCTCAAAGACACGGCTCTGCCCTTGTTCAATGGGAAGGTATGCGTTTATAGGAGCTGGGACGTTTGTTTCATTCTTAATCCAAACTAAGACATATCCTGGTATGTTCCTAAGGAATAATCTACTTAACACAATGTGTAGAAGTTTGGTGAGCTTTTAACAAAAATTAGAGAAGCGGCCTTCTTTTATTCTTTTCACAATAGAGAAAAAAATCAGGTTTTTAAACATAAACCCCCAAAGGTTCATCAATCCTCTGTATGAATAAATGTAGTGAAATATTTTGTGTCTTCTGCAATAATACCAGAAATCAGCAAACTTCATTCTTCCACTAATATTTCTAGTATTGTATGATATACATTTGTATACACATGTGAAACATTTCATTATTTTAAATAAAAAAGTTTAATTTGCTAACAAGGAGATGTTGATAGAGTAATTAAAGAAGATAGGACAAAGAGACTTAAAAAAATTAAAGGCAACTGTGTTAACAGTTTGGAAAACACCAGTGTGCTTTCTCTCTAAAACACTCACTGCACATGTATCGTTAATTGACTGAAAGAATTCACAACTTCTGTCTTCTGACGACCTGACCGACCTGAGGGACCTGACCTTCATGGCCCCTGTGGGCTCGTTCAGTCTCCCAGCAACGGGGCAGCCAGTTCCCGCACCAACGCTCCCTGTGAGAAAATACCTGATGTGTTTTCTGTTTTTCTGACTGGATGCGGACTGAAACCTTATAGTTTAAACTGAATAAAGATAACAGTTTATTTTCCCCCATCTTAATTACTGGCTGGCACTAGACCAAAAAAGACCACTTTAAATCGAGGCAAAATAATTGAAATACATTTTTTCTGAATATCTGAATTTCAGTGTGAGTAAAATTTGCAATTCAATTATACACCTCCACTTCTTTTATGGTTAGAGCTTCATTTAGGATCAATGTTTCTTTTTCACCGTTCTGCTAATGAAACCTAACAATTTGGAACAAGGCAATCCCAGAGTTTTCAGGGCTTTTTAAATTTTTAAACAATTACTATTTAGAAAAAATATTTCAATAGACACATTTTCCTGAAACTGTAAATTTGTTCTTTATATTGATGTTATATATGATTGTTTTCATATAAATCAGATCATGGTTTTCAGTACTTTTGCATTTATTTAGAAATATGTGATACCTTTCTATTGTGATCAACCCAGCAGTAGTTTTTGTCAGCATTCTCTGTGCTGCCTCTTACCAAATCCTCCCCAATGTACATGCACCTAGAAAGCTTCCTGGTCTCAGGATTGTGGATGTTTATTAGATTATGACCGACTTCGCTTTACCAAAGATTTGAGATCTTATTAAATCTTGCACAGTATATCATAAAAGTTAAAGAACTTTATTGACAGAGAAAAGGAATTTAGAATGGTGGCATATAATGGAGGAAGAGTTAATAATACACAGATATGTGTGCCACAAAGTCTACTACAACTTTTACTGGAATACTATGTATTTCTATTTGGTTCTGAATTTCTGATTAGCCAGAGCCAAAAAGACAACATCATCAATAAGAAATCATGTTGTTCATGTGACAACAACAACAATGCAGATAAAACAAATAATAAAAATAACATAATAAATTATTAATAAATAATTAAAATAATAAATTCAGATACAACTGGAAGCCAATATTTTTCTGCTATAAAATTTGAAGAAAATGTCTCCTCTTTTCTTTGAAGAAAATTTCAAATGTCTCCTTTGAAATTTCATATTTTCAATGCTGAAGAATAGGACATGGAATGCTTAAGAGCAAGACACAGACTCATGGAATAAACAATATTAATAATAACTAATATTATTAAAATGAAAATAACTAATTTTGCATAGCTATTTCTTACAGTAAGGTAAGTTGAAGGCATAAGATGAAACC
The DNA here is from genome assembly GCF_019186645.2 of Phyllostomus hastatus. Taxonomy (NCBI): domain Eukaryota; kingdom Metazoa; phylum Chordata; class Mammalia; order Chiroptera; family Phyllostomidae; genus Phyllostomus; species Phyllostomus hastatus. The sequence goes on along the minus strand of NW_025334028.1, from coordinate 24,988,190 downwards.
ATGATGTAGTAAATATAATTCTCTATAAGTGGGTAGTACAAAAAGAAAAACAAAACCAGAAAACAATGAAATAAACATTCATAATGTCTGGATTGATCCAGGTATAAAAATCTAAACTATTTATGGGGCTGGGTGGACTCTATACCCTTTAATTGGTCCTTTATGCATATTATTTCTTGCACTTTGACATTTGATAAAGCTGACCAGTGGCAGGCATTTTATTATCTGACTAATGCCAGGAGTAATTATTTGGTGTTATTGATTGAAGTACATGTATTTTTAGAACTCATATACTTCAAAAAGAATATGTTTAAAAAATCAACTGAGAAAAGAGAAAAAAAGTGACTATCCCCTCATGATTTCTAAGGTGCCTAACCTACACTCTGTCTCAATAGACTTTGCGTTGAGTGGGCATCGGCCCACCTCTGCCTGGGGAGCACTGTAGACAGTGTAAAGATTTTTCTCAGAAAACAATTCTGGGTCTGCTCCAGGACAGAGCAAATCAATAAACAAGGTTCCAAAGTCCTACACTGTAGACCATGGCTTTGGCAGTTTTAACCTTGGAAAACTCTCCAAGTAGAATTACCCATAAAAATTTTTTTAGAAATCCATTTGTGAAATATTTGAGTTTGAGAGCTTCCTAGTGAACCTTCTGGGGAAAATTACTTGAGAAATGTAGCCCATACTAATACAAATGATTTACATGTTATTTAGAGTTGTTAGTTATAAACCAATTAAACCTTGGAGGATGTCTGCCCAAAGTGTGAATTAGATAATAGATTTATAGATAGATATATAGATAATGTTTATAGATAATTGACCTTATGTAAACTTTTTCTGACATGGTAGGCATATTGGGTATGGAGCCGGGTACTATCACAGAAAAGTTCTCTTTTTAGTTTCCTTGCAAGGGGAATTGGACTTGGGTTATAAAGTTGAGATTGGTTTCTTTCAGCTTCTGATAGTCTCCATGAGATTGCTATTAACTGGGTATTTGTTTACAAGTAACTGAAAAACTTTAAAGTTAGACATTTACAAACAATTGCCAAAGAAAGGTAAATAATTAAAATAAGTACCCAGAGGCCTTCTAAATTTGTACTTACTAGCTTTGGACTAAAACTTCATGTGTTAGAGGCGCTCCCAGGGACTGAAATTGCGTATAAAGAAACACACCTCAGTCACTCAAAAATGCCTCCTCAGGGCCATCAATGACCTCACACCTTCATTTAACATTTCAAATTGTAACACATGGGGTGTGGCATACAGAATTCTAGGAATAGATTAAGAGATATCACCATGGGAGACTGGGGGGAAGGGGAAAGGAAGAAGGAAAAGGAAAGTTGGCATGGACTAAGGCTTAAAAAAATAAAAACAACTTTCCCCCTTTAATTTCTATTCAAAAATTGCAAAGGTAATGTGAGTGTAGTGCATGAGTGGAATGGTAGAAAGGTAAAGTAAGTAGTGCGCAATAGATTTTTCCTACTCCCTCTTCCCATTCCCCATTTCCTGGGTTCTTGTTCATTCATTCACAATCATGCACATACATGTGAGACCCCATGGGTCTTGAATTCTGCGTCTCCACTCTTTCAATTTACCTGGATTTGGACTCTTTTTTTCTCATGGACTGGGCTGTAACAACACTCTGGGATCTGAAGTGGGGTGTGGTAAGAAGAAGGAGCATAGCAGAGATGGCTCTGGGATCTCAGTGAGGATGACTCAAATAGCTGGGAGTGACTTCAAAGAGTGGGGCTGGAAATCTGCTTCCAAGACAGCCCCTTCACTTGCACATGTCTCCTAGGCTGAGATGCATGGAGAACTGGCTCAGTTGGGACTGTCGATGGACGTCCCGCCTGTGCCCCTTGTAGCATGGCCAGTCAGGCTTCTGTGGCGATGTAGGTGGTTCCAAGGGTGAGCGAGGCAGAAGAAGCTGCATGTTTCCTTAAGATCTCACCTTAGAAATCACATGGTATTGCCTCCTATGTACCTTATCAGTCAAAGGAGTCACAAGCCTGCTCAAATTCAAGGGATGGACACATGGACTTCACCTGCTGATGAGAAAACATGTACAGAATTTGTGGCCACTTCCTACGAGTCCTCATGTGAAACATATCCAAGAAACTCATATTTGAATTGCATCTAAGTGGAATACAAAAATCTAATAGGTCAATCATTTTGTGTTGCTCTTTTAAAAATAGGCCTGACTACATTCTAAGTCTAACCAGGCAGGACTGTATTCTTAGAGGTGATGAGTGCCAACAGAGATTAAAGTGTCAAAGTCAGCCTGTCAGAAAGGACATTGACTAAATCATGGCGAGAATTCTTTATTATGCACTATATTTAGCTTGAGCTGTTCATCAGCTCTTTTTTTTAGAAGAAAGCAAATAACAAAAATTTTATTTTTATTTATTTATTTAATTTTTAGAGAAAGAAAGGAGGGAGAAAGAGAGAGAGAGAGAAACATCAATGTGCGGTTGCGGGGGGCCGTGACCTGCAACCCAGGCATGTGCCCTGGCTGGGAATCGAACCTGCGATGCTTTGGTTCGCAGCCTGCACTCAATCCACTGAGCCACGCCAGCCAGGGTTCATCAGCTCTTTTGAGGGTGAAGAGTTTACTGTGACTCATTAGAAATAGGCCTGGTCACAAAGTCCAGGGGTCACTGCCCTAAAAATAAACTTGAGAAAAGCAAGCTTCTCAGATACCACAAATGATTGGAACTTCCGTGATCCAACAATGATACTGTTCGATTCTGTAACTTCAAGTCAGCCTTCGTTGGTGGTTCCAATAGTGAAACTTAGGCCCTTACACAATCATTGATTATATATACCTCAGGTTTTATAATGCAGCAAGAAGTTTATAGTAAAACCATGGCTAAGTGGTGGGTACATAGTACCAGGTGGGGCTCAGATATGGAGATGAACATAGTGGTTTGCCTTCAAAGAACACACAGGCTGGTGCATATTTCAGGCATGCAAACAGGTAAATTGCAACACAAGGCAATACTTGTAAATGAGCCGTATGATCTCAGAGGGGGAGGATCTACCTGCTTGGATGTTCACACATGATTAGTACCTATAAATACTTCCTCTCTGTTTGCAACTGAGCCTTTGAACCTTCTCTCTTATCTGGCCTTCTAGGATGTCTCTTTGATAGACTTCAAACCCAGTTTTCCCCTCTGCCTAGATTTTTTGCTTTAATAACTAACTTGGATTTAATCTCTTTTTCTATAACATTTCCCCTCCCCTTAACATCCTGTCTCAACCCTGTTTCTTTGTCTCTGTCCTCGAAAGCCTGAGGGCAAGAGAGTCATTCATTAAAATACTTACAGGCTGAACAGTGACTATATGCTGGGGAAAATGTTAGATGAGAGGGATGCAATGCTGAGCCAGGTACAGTTCCTATGTGTTGCACGGAGCTTACTCTAGTAGAATGCCTCCTACACTTTGGGATTAGGTGTCTGGTTTAGTCAAATATGGGGTGGATTAGACCCTGAGAAAATCAGGGAATCTTTTCTAGCCAGGATATATTTAATCTATTTTTTTAATGAAAAATTAGAAGTTTTCCTGGTTGGGGTGAAGGAAGAGTGGGGAAGATCACACATTTCAGACAGAGGGTACAATACATGGAAAAAGAAAGGGCATGATCAGTTTGGGAAATAAAGAGAAATTCATTTGAAAGTGTAGTAAGGCATATCAGCAAGTGAAGCTAGAGAAGTAGTTTGGAGTCATATTGGGAAGTCTTGCACGGTGCTTCAGAGTAAGTTTGGACTTAATCCTGTAGGTGAGGGGGAGTCTACACAAATCTATAAGCAGGGTTAGGACAAAAATCAGATTTGTTACTTAAGAAGGTAAATCCAGGAGGGTGGTTGCAGGAGTGAGAAAAGACAAGATCAGTTAGGAAAGTAATGCATTAGCCTAGATTAGAACTAATCACAGCCCAAGTGAAGAGATGGAAAGAGGGAACAGAGAGCTGAGGTTAGTTGTGTAGTAGAGTTTTGAGGTGGAATTAGGAACTCTTGGCACCTCATCAGTATGGAACACTTCATGATGGTAAAATTGTGAATCTAAGGTGAAACAAAAGAGGAAAAGGAATAGATTTTGTAAGATGACACTAAGTTTTGTTTTGGACACCTGGATCTTCAAGTGAAGATGAGCAAAAGGCAGCTGGAGAATTTGATCTGAATCTAAAAAGGAAGAAAATATGGACTACGGATCCATTTTTAGAGGACATAAAAGAGGCAGATTGACAGATGATTAAACAAATATTTGAGAAATGAGGAGAAAAATGTCAACAAAAGACTAAGAAATCAGAGCGTAAGGAGGAGGACCAGCAAAGATTAGTCTCCTGGAGTGGATAAAGGTCAAACAGATGAGAAGTGCCACTTTGTTTTTGACCAAAGTTCTGTGAGTTCCTGGGCAAGTGTTGACACCTGTGATGACAAAGATATAAGGAAGGTCAGTTATCAGACTTTCTGCCATTGATGGTTGAACCAAGGTGATGGATGTCCTGTGTGGTCTCTGGCCCTCCCTCTTGGTTCTCACCAGTCAGGAGTCAGAAGGGAGTTCGAGCACTTCCCATATTGGGCTCATTTGCAAGCAAGAGAGGACTCTAGAAACTTGATACACCATCTATCAGGAGTTGAAAAACACGGGATACATCATCTTTGCATCATAGAGGTAATAATACTTTAGTTTGAACTTTGAGCTTATTTTTCCATTTCTGTGCCTGAATTTTATTTGCCTGATGCATTTGGTTGAATATCATCCCCTCTTGTTTTTCTGTTGTTTAAAGATGTTTTTGAGTGGACATGTTATACAGCTTTATGCTAAAAATATTTCAAATTGTTCTAATAACTTCTTTCCCAAGAAAATGATAAACATTTTATCTTTTCTCATTAAACATAAATAAACAAGCTGACATGAAAAGAGGGCTTTTGTCCAAATGTCGTTTGTTTTCATTGTTTATTCATTTAATTTACATTGGGAAATATATTAATTATATATGCTGCAGTTGTTTAAGATGAGTCATATAATTTGCACAGTGTTTTCCTTTGTGAGCGGTGTTTGGTATCAAAGGATCTGTGCTCAGTTTGGAGGCTAAGGGACACTTACTGGGGTGTGGTGCAGTTAGCTTGAGCAAGGCTGGCTGGGTGCCCTGGAGGGATTAGTATCCAAAGGCTGGATTGTATAGTTGAATGAAAGCACTGCTTGTAGATTAGATGAGAGTATGGTAGCCAGCTGACCTCTAAATAATCTTAACAGGGAGGAAAGTCACCATGAAACTACTTAGTCTGTTCTAGAGAAGGTGATGTTGGGAACCAGCTTAAGGGGGGGCCATGCTCAAGGGGGGGCCATGAAATTCACTTCCAAGATTTTGTCTCTGCACTCCTTCATTATGAATAGCATTTTCGTTTTATCCCTTTTAAGTGATACAATCTATGTAATGACTCCTTCCTTCTTTTTTTAAAATTAGGTGTTAATCAGCATGTAATTGAAGCCTTTCCTGTTTGGTTTATAAATGCAAGTGTTCCATTACATGCATTTAACTGGGCTTTCTTTCAGATCAGAATCTCTGTTGTGAAATACAGCGGCAATCATACAACCTCTAATGATTTGTATCTACTCAGCTGTGAACAAGTTGTACTTTTTTTTACCCGATAAATACCTCAAGGGCAGGAAACACTGGCTTTTCCTCCCTCTCCTCATCCATCTGTCTGTCTACTCACCCATTTATTGGACATTTGAGTATCTATGTGTCAGGCACTGTGATGAACTTAGGGATGGACATCATCTTCTCCCTCAGAGATCTCATAGTTCACTTAGGGCAGTGGTTCCCAACTGTGGCTGCATGTAGGAATTCCCTGGGTTGCTGGCTCCACTCTCAGGAGGTCTTTCTCATTGTACTAGAGGGTGGCCTGGGTAGTGCTGTAGATACATGATGCAGCAGAAGTAATGCCCTGCTTGAGTGTGGTGGGTAGGGTCATGAATGTCTTGCATGAGATGGACAGCAATTTGAACATGTCACCTAAAATGTCATATGGTGTGCTTAGTGTGATATTGTTATGTTACAGAATTACATGTGTGTGATTTTGTAATAAAAAGGGATGTTATTTGTGCTGGACCCTGTATATTTTTAGAGGTTTCAAGGTGATTCCAGAGAGCAAACAGATTGAGAATCACTTTGTTACACAGATGAGCCTACATTGTAAGTTCTATAATAAGAGAAAACAGAATCTTCCTGGCACATGGAAGAGAAAATATAGTTATATCCTTCTTTTTTCTATTACTCCTCATAGCACCAGTCACTGGGCACTGGGTCTTGAATATACTAGATTAAATATTTCTTTAATGAACTTATTGTCATTAGGTTGAATTCCTTACTTCAATATCAGTGGGTGATATTCTGTATCATAATTAAATTGGGACAATTCTTTCATTTATTAATTGAATTTCTTTCCCACATTAAAAAGAGTTTGGGAAACTTTTTTTTTTTGAGAAATAATGAATTTAGTTGTTTCTATATTTAGCTTTATTCCTTTTGGAATCTTGATTTTATTTGATGAAATCTATTTCATCACTTTATGGGCAAAATCCTTTTTTGATTTTGAAAACATGATTTTTTTCCTTGTCAGCCTCTCCCAGTTTAGTCAGGTATTTTGACATACTTCATAGGTTTAAAATTATAATTGCAACTCCCATCGAGTAGATATGAAATGGTCACACAATAAACTCCTGACTCCAAGAGAACATTTGAAAGGGTCACTGGGTCAGTATCATGGTATCATGTTTCTTTTCAATGGGGAATCCACTTCTTCTCAGATACCCAATCTGGAAACTTCTCTTCTCACTCAGGTTCAAATGAGATGTAATGCTCCTGCCCTGGCAGTGAGCCTGAGATAGGAGGGCACACAGGGGCAGAGTGCTGAGCATGCAGATCGGAGTCCAGCTCCAGGCAGTTTAGGAGCAACCAGTGATTAGTGGCAGACACTTTGTGGTGTTTTGAAAGTAGCTAACCTCATCAGAAATACTATTGCTCCAACATAGACCTTACAGTAAGCTTTGCACAGTTTCAGAACAAGTGTAAAAATCTGTGAGTAAGATGTTGGCATAGGAAAATGCATCTCGACACTGCTTGTGTCTTCTTGACTTAATTGCAGCTTGGTGCATCCACGTGATTTACTTTTAGTGAAGAGGATGTGAGTAGAAGACATGTGTGCAGTTTGGGGGTTCCCTTTTCTTCCCTAAGTCTTCCTTCCCACTGACAGAATGTGGAGGTGATAGTGAGCTGGACCACCCTGAACCTGGTGGATGAAGACAAAGATAAAAGGAACCAGAGACTTGGTGATTTCACATAATAGAGGTACCATACTTGCTCAGACTTTTATGTGAGAGAGGAATAAACTATCAAATTTAAGCCATTGCTATTTTGTGTCTGTCATAAACAGCCTGTACCATATACTGATTCACCATCCTTTCAACTTCTAGGTCAACCATGTTGAATCAAATACAATCCCTTGAATTTGCAATGTGATTTTTTAATGTCTTCTTACCTTTACCTATGCTGTTCCCTCTATCTGAATTGCATTTTCAGATATTTTTTCCCCATCATGCAGGTAAACATTGACTCATTTTCAAGATTCAGATAAAATATTACTTTCTCTGGGAAGTCTTCTTTGATATTTCACTGTTGAGGTGATAGTTCTTTTATTATTGACCTCAATAGACCTTGTATGTAATTACAATGACAAATATACACACTGTATTGAGGGTCTGTTATGTGTTACATGAAGTCTGTCCAGAAAGTTTCCAGCCATGTAGTATGAACAATAGAGACATTTATTGAAGAAGATACAAGATATAAGAAATATTGCACACAGGATAATGACATGTCAGTCTCCCTTAAAGTAGGCACTTTGGGACCTTACACAGTTCTCCCAGCATCTCTTTAACTGTTCAAAACACGCAGCAAAATCCTTTGTTGGAATCACCATCAGCTGCCCTGTCGCATTTTCCTGTATCTCACTGATTTTCTGAAATCTCTTCCCTTTCAAAGGTGATTTTAGTTTTGGGCAAAGCCAAAAGTCTTAAGGCACTAAAGCTGGGCTGTTTGAGGGCTGAATCACCTGGGAGATTTGATGTCTTACCAAGAAATTCTGCATGAGATGTGATGACTCAGCAGGTGCTTTGTCATGATGAAGCTGCCAATCACCAGACTCCCATAGCTGCAGCCATTTTTTTCATATTACATCTCTCAACCAGTGAAGAACCTTGAGGTAGTACTCCTTATTACATGATGACATGTAATAAGGGGTGAACCCATGATGGACAACACCAACCTAATCAAAAAACACAGTTAACATGGTCTTGATCTTGCTGCAACTTTGTCACGCCTACTTTGGGCATGGAGAGCCAGGCAACTTTCACTGGGACAACTGGGCCTTTGTTTCTGGATCATAGTGGTAGGCCCATGATTCATCTCTGGTTATAACCTTCTTGAAGAAATCTGGTTCATTGCAAGCATTTTGAATCAAGTCATCAGCAACTGCAGCACGATGTTCCTTCTGCTCTGGTAGCAGTAGCTGTGCAACAGGTTTTGCCACGACATGTTTCACGCCAAGATCCTCCATCAAAATCTTGGACATAGTAGATTTTGGTATCACCAGATCAGCTTCTAGTTCTTGCACTGTAGTCACCAATCTTTGTTCATTGTAACCTGTACACGTTCAGCATTCTCAGGTGTTCTGCTTGTTGCAGGCCTTCCAGAATATGGAACACTTTCAACAGGTTCTTGACCATCTTTGAAACATTTGTGCCACACTTTTACACTTCACTGCACTCATTACATAGTCCCCGAAAGCCTTCTGAATCATCCGAATAGTTTCTGTGGAGGAATGTTCAAGCCAGATGAAAAATTTGACACAAATTCATTGCTCTACTCAGTCATTTTGAATGCAACAGACACATAGTACACATACTCACTTAATGGTGTCTACCACCCCCACTGACTAGTACAGTGAAGTCGTCATTGTTCATATGTGTGCATTCCAGTCCACACTCCTTGGCTGCCAGGTTGCACTGATGTCCTGAAAACTGTTCTCATTATATTAACAATGACTGGACTTTTTCTGGACAGACCTTTTGTATACTTTAAAATTGCTTTACATGAAAAATTCATGTATTCTCACAACAGTTTTATGGGATGTATGTATCAGCCTCACTTTACAGATGAAAAAATTCAGGCTTGGAAAAAGAGGCTAGGTGATTTGCTCATGTTCATAATGTTAGAGTAAATAGTAGAAATAGGATTCAAAAACAGATTAACCTGGTTTCAATTCCATGTTCTAGCATCTCTGCCTTCATTACAGCCTCTCACGTCTGGCATCACATTTCTTTGTTTACAGGTACAATTTGTTCAATTATACTCCACATTCCCCACATCTAGTTCATTATGGGAGCTCAATAAACACAAATTAAATAACTGAGCTGAATTTTCCTCACCAGTTGCCTTCTGAAGTTAAGTATAAACTCTAGGAATAGTGTCATACCTTAAATGCAAGGCCAAGGGCAATCATTCTTTTATGCTCTGATTTCTCTTTGGATCATGTAACAATAATTGATCTGACACTCCATATCCTAGGCTAGCTTTGGTTACTGCTAGACAGTATCTTAGTCTGCTTGGGTGGCCATAACAAAATACCACAGACTGGGTGGCTTTAACAACAGAAATTTATTTTCTCACTGTTATGGGGGCCAAAAGTCCAAGATCAAAGTGGCGTCAATGTTGCTTTCTAGTGAGAGCTCTCTTCCTGGCTTATCAATGGCTGAATTCTTGTATCTCCATGTGACATTGTGTCTGTGCCATGCATCCCTGGTGATGTTCTTTCTCTTCTTACGGAAACACCAGTCCTATCAGTTAGGGCATACCATCCTTCTGACCTCATTGTAGAAATAAGTTTCTAGGCCCAAGATGGAGCCACTCCTGCCTGGGGTATCAAGTCAGCACACTGAAACTTAGGTCGCTTGCAAGTTCCTGTAATCATTTCCCTTGACCAGAGATGTAGTATAGCCAGTCACCCAATCCCCCAGCGCCAAGCAAACTCTGGCTCTATACTTATTTCGTTGTTCTTTATACATTTTCTACTTTCTCTCTTTCTCATTCCTTTTTCTTATTATTCATTCTATAAAATCTTCCTGCTGTCTGCCCCATTTTGCAGCTCTTTAAATTCTGGGCAATGGAGGCTGACTGTTTCTTGAAGTGTTAAATAAAATTTGTATTACACAAATTGTCCTCTTTAATCATTTTTAGCACTACATACACACACAAAAGTTTTCTTCTTTAATATGTTCCAAGTACATGACTGCCTAAATATGTCGTGAGGATGTAAAATTGCTAACTCAGCCTACCTGATCCTCAGTTTCCTAATCTTTAAAATGGGTATAATGATAACAGTTCCACCTATCTCAGAGTTGGTTTTATCTTCTTTTACTTTTTTGATATCAAATACGGTGATATTCAGAAAGTGCTTCATCAACTGAAGGTGCTATATATGAAATATTCTTTCCCCAACTGTCTGGTAGATGTTGACTCATTTAAAAAAATCCTCACCCAAGGATATGTTTATTGATTTGCAAGAGAGAGGAAGGGAGGGAGAGAGAGAGAGATGTGAGACAGAAACATCGAGCAGTTGCCTCCTGCATGTGACCCGACCGGGTATTGAAGTAGCAACCTAGGTATGTACCCCAAGTGGGAATTGAACCACAACCTTTTGGTGCATAGGATGATGCTCAAACCAACTGAGCCATGAAACTAGGGCAATGTTGACTCATTTTTAAGATTCTCCTTCACTGTGGAGTTATTTTTCTTTATCTTAATCATTGACTGTGGGATGAGTGAAGCTTTTATAGCTCCAGGGTCCAGATGAAATAGATGAGGACATAAAAAGAGTGTAGCTACTTCACTGAAGTGTTGGAAGTAACCAGCAGTTTCTATTCTAACATTGGAGCTACATGGTCCTGAGCATATCCAGACACAGAGTTGACTTCTTGTTCCTTGTTCTCATCCCACTTCTCATTGGTGTCTTATGGGGAAATTATAAGATTTGAAGTTAGACCAATCAGGGTTTAAACAGTGATTCTTCACCTATCTATTTACTTGACCTTGGGCAACTCACTTTACCTCTGTGTGCCTCGAGCTCTATGAGTCTGTTTGATAGTTCAGCTAGCATTGCTTTCTGATTTGGCTCCTACCTCTCTTTGCGTGGGCACAAAGTGTAGGGGCTGCTGGTGCAAAAGAGTGGAGGGAGGGATGGTGGAAAAGAAGAGAAGCAAGTATTGAGAACTGTGAGGACAAGAGGCATTTGTGACAATCATGGCATTTTTATTGCTGTCTGTCCCCCAGTTGGGATCTATATGAAAAATCTGTGGATCTTTTATGTTAATTTCTCACTAAGTAAGATCAGGTTTATATTATTTTTTCCCTAGTGGTGCTCTTCGTGTTTGGGAAAGGTAGATGTCATAGTTTACGCACCGGCTTCCTGGAGCGGGAAGAGGAAACAGGGTGTCATCTGGTAAAGCAGGTGGGCAGACCATGGATGCCCATAAAGCATGGGCGTGGGGTGTTGAACATGTGTTGACCTAGCCTAGAGTATAGCAGAGCTTGAATTTTTCAAGCCAAAAAATAGAAGTTTTTGGCACTTGGGACTGAACAAAATAAATTAATTATCTCTGATTGTTTTCAGATTTGCAGACCTCTAAGGAATTTGAAAAGACAATTAAGCAACAGAGGAAACTCCACATCCCAGATAAACTAAGGATTTTGAGGCTTGCACAAGTTCTGGATGTGGTCCAGGCTTTTTCAGTAAATTTCCCTTATATTTCTCAAAACTGAGGTGGCTGAAGAAAAAAAGGAAAACCCTAAATAAGAAGAAAGAACCAATTTATGAAAAGAGAGAAATACCTTATTATAAGACTTTCAGTAAGCACTGTTTTATTCAAAGATCATCTGAAATGCACAGCAGTGACCCAGAGGCTTGATCTCCCTAGACCTAACCCACTCTTAGGTATAAATTCATTATTTTATTAGAGTGATATTTTGTTCAATGAACAGTGCTTATCCTTACCTATATCCAGTGATGGATTTAAAGTAGGCAGTGTAGAAGACTTGAGAGACTCCAGAGAAATGAACTGACTAAGAGCAAAGTACTCTACCAATAATTGGGCTATAAAACTTGCATCTGTAAAGGGTGTTTTGGCTCCAAGAGAGAGGAGAATGGAAGAAAGTGATGAGAAATGAGAGGTATCAAAGACGACTGTCTCCTAATCTGGAGAGTGCTCTTTCCTGGCCTATGGCCTGTCCTGTCCCTTGAAACGCTTCACTTGGGCAATGCCTTGCTTCAAAGAGCAAAATCACACACGGGGGTATCAATCAAAAGGCAACTGAACACTGAATAACTGTATTTTAAATTAAGGAATCATGTGGCCTTAGTTTACATTCTTTTAAGCCTCAGTTGCCTTCTTTGTCAAATGAAGACAATAATAATAGCTACGCCTTATTGGGCACATGCCAGGTGTTTGAAGTTTATTGTTTTTGTTCTTCAAACAACCTTATAAACTAAGAACTTCTTTTTATATAATAGAGGAGGAAATGAGTACAAAGCAATTATATAATACACCTGAAATCATAACGAGTGAGTGGCTGAGCCAGGCCTGTGGGACTCGACAGACTGTTCTTGTTCGGCTGTCCCCCAGGCCTCCATAACGCTGCTCTGTCACACAGTGCGGTCACAAGGACAGAAGTAGGAGCATGCCGTTGTAAAGCTGGCACACAGTAGGCATTTTTCAAATGTAGTTTCCTTGCCATTTACTTCAAGTGCCCAAACTCTGTCCATATTACAATTATTTCTGTCTCTAAGATATATGTGTTTATGTGTAATAAAAGCCACGTGTTATTATAGTACCATAATGATGAATCACGAAAAAGATGTTCCACTCTGGATAATTTAATTTTCATTTATTTAAGGGGTAATAAGATTTTATTTTATATTATTTATTTTGGGCATAGATATAAAAGGAGGCCTAAAAGTGGGTGGTTAGAGGAAAACACACTTGAAATGGAAAGCGGCACCACGGTGAGCACATAAGGAGGCAGGCCAAGGCCTCCTTAGTGGGCTTCAGGAGGAGGCAGAAAGTGGCTGATGTGAGGAGTTCAGAATGAAGTGAGTGTTGCACGACGAGAACTCAACAGGCTGGTGCGAGATAGAAGTTTCACCTCGAAGACTGAAAACTTGTAGACCAGTCTTATGGCTTAGCAACACTTTTGATTTGAAGAAACGACAGAGTTTCTAAGGCACTGGTAATAAGGCAAGATTTGTCAGGGTTGATGGTGAATTAGGAATTCAATAAGGTTGATCTGTATCCAATTTCTGAAGGGTCTTTGACCATATCCAACAGTCTAGCTCTCACAATTCTGAGGTTGTGTGTTGACTGACACTCTGAAGAGAACTTTGAACTATAGTTTCAAACTAGGAAAAAAAATCAATAGTCAAAGAAAAGCAAGGCAGGTAATGAGTCTTAGCTTTAGGCTGCAGGGTAGTTAAAAATAGATGCCAGGAATTTACGCCAGGGAGTGAATTGGAATCTGATTCTTCCTGGAGAAGTTTTCAAGAACCACTCTAGCCTCTTTTTTTTTGCTTCTTGCAGAAGACTACATCTAATGGAGAAAAATAGCACATGAACAAAGATAGTCAGAGTGACAGCAAAGTTTTGTTGAGTATAAGCTACTGCACACATCTGCCTAGCACACTAATGTGGGATGCAGCCCCAAGGTTTGCCAGTGGTCTGTCAGCCCTGCCAAATCACGGTAAGAGCACTTTGGTTTAACATGTCTCTCTCTTCCCCACAGTGTACCGCCACTACCAAAACCGACAGAGAAACAAATAAAACAGAACAAACAAAAGCAAAATCCCGCACCAGGTAGTGAGTGCCTTACCTCTGTGGGGATGAAACATAGAGGTTGAACTCAGGAAACAATGAGTGTCTGAATAGCCATCACTGTGAAGCTGTTACCATATTTGAGGTTGGCCCAGACACGCTCTTCAATTTAAGAAGATACTAAATGCAAGGGTTTGGTATTGGGGCTAAAACTATAGATCATAATTAGTTTGTGGGCCTTCAACATGCCAGAAGCTGGAGTGAGTGATGCAGTTCAGGGCTCTGAGCACCCGCCCTTGCATCTGGGTTCACTGTGGCCTCTTGTCTGAGGAGTGCTCTTTAAAACAATCTTCCTCACAGATTTCTCTCCAACTCTACACTTTTTGTTCCAGGAAGGCAGCCAATTACTGCATATGTAATTTCAAATATTTCCCTTGAAATTTGCACCTTGGTGATCTGTCTCACAACTCAATTTTATACCTGATGTCTTTTTTACCTTGGGCCTTTAGTTGTGACTTCCAATTTAACATTCTGCTGTATATGCATGGGATGGGAGGAGAGGGAGAGAGAGAGAGAGAGGGGGCGGGGGATTTTTATTTTCTTCTTTACGCATCTATGTATTTTCTATAAAGCTATAATAAGAAAAATTCATAGGAAAATGGCACTTATTAATTTATTTTTAAGCTTTAAAATGCTCCATAAGTAGATAAATTTAAAATCCGTACTAAACATGTACAGAAAAATTGCATGCATAAGCAAGTTAAAACGGTCTGAAGAAATATCTATCTATGTATCTATCTATCATCTATTTATCTATCTAAATTATGAAATAATTGTAAATTTACAGAAAAGTTGCAAGAATCTTACAGAGAACATCCATATATCTTTTGTCCAGACACCCAATTTCAGTCTCCTGCTATCGTAACGATGCCTTCCATAGCTGAGGGACCTACTCAGGATCATGCATTGCACCGGGTTGTCAAGTCTAACCAGTTCACTTCCATCAAGAACATTTCCTCAACATTTTCTTTACTTTCATGACATTGATGTTTTTGCCCATAATTTTGTAGAAAGTTTTTCAATTTGAATTTGGAATTGTCCAGCCTCATGATTTAGGGCCAGATTTTGCATTTCTGCAAAGTATCACAGAAGTAATTCTGTGGGCTTCCCCTTGTAGCGTATCTGGGATGCACTATGGCATTTGCCCCACTACTGGTGGAGTTAATGAGCATTTTATTAATGTAGCTGCCTGGTTTTCCTACTGTAAATTTTCTTTTGCCTCCTAGTTAATAAGTATTTGTGGGGAGACAGCTTGAGATGAGGTAAAAGCATGAACTGCAACTCTTTACCAGGACTCCATCCTCACAGCCTACTCCATAGATTTTGGACTTGCCAGCATCCACCACAGTGTGAGCCAGTCCCTAAAAATCTCTCTCTTTCTGTATGTGTGTGTGTGTGTGTATAGCTATAGCTATAGATATAGATATATGTAGATATATGTAGATGTAAATAGATACATAGATTAATAAATATAGATGTAAGTGTACAGA
The DNA here is from genome assembly GCF_019186645.2 of Phyllostomus hastatus. Taxonomy (NCBI): domain Eukaryota; kingdom Metazoa; phylum Chordata; class Mammalia; order Chiroptera; family Phyllostomidae; genus Phyllostomus; species Phyllostomus hastatus. The sequence goes on along the minus strand of NW_025334028.1, from coordinate 24,972,714 downwards.
TATAGGTAGATACATAGATATAGATAGGTAGATATAAATACATAGATATAGATAGATATAAACATATAGATATAAATAGATACATAGATAAAGGTATGGAGATATAAATATCTATCTATGTACCTGACCTCATTAGTTCTGTTTCTCTGGAGAACCCAGACTATTACAACAGCATTCATTTTTCTTCTCATATAACCTTTACTAGAATTCCTAAAACTAAGTGGTTTCATGTTCTTGCTTCTTTGTGTCCTCCTGAACCTCAGGAAAGACTTACTTAGTATACAGAGAAAGAGAAGAAAGGTCAAAGGAGCTCAAGAAATCCAATAGTTTAAATAGTCAGCTGCTAAATAATTAAATTGTAGTAGTAGCAAATTTCTAAATACCTGAGCAAAATGAAATAGGGCTGTAGACGGAGGTGATTAAGCCCAAGGGAAAGCAGAATTACATAGACACTTTTGTGTAAAACTTGTGTGAGTTCTAAGATTTTTAAAATATCTAGAACTGTATCAATTAGAAACTCTTGTGTTTGATTGGTTATTTATTTTTTCAGTTCTAATATATATTCTTCTTATTTTCAGCTGAAAATGTGGCTAACAACCTGGATCTGACGAGTATGAACAGGTTAAGCAAAAGTCTTCTCTGAGAAGACAGTCAGTACGATCTTCCTCCCTGACAGCGCTATTCTTTCTAGACTGTGTTTTCCTTGGAAAATCTCCCTCTGCTGTTTCTTGTGACAATCTTACTTAAAACACCACAACTCTTCTCACTGTCAGATCTAATGATATTAAAAAAGAGTTGCAATTACTTAATATTAAGCTATGCATGTATTAAGGGAGATTAAAACCTTTGTTTCTCAGGTAGGGTCACAATTCAACATTCCGCCATCTGGGTCAGTTAAAGGAGTTGAGATAACGTTTTTGGGAGTCCTTGATCATTATCCAAGTTTTCATTAAGAGATCCTTGCTTGCTATCCACATTTTCATTAAGAGAGTTCCCCAAAGTAAAGTTACAAATTTCCAGAGACAGGCAAAAATTCATATAGCATGAAAATAACTACCAATGAACTTCTACTTACAAATTCATCTCCACTTATGCTTCCCTTCCCCTTAACATCACTAGAGATTTTTATGCCTATAGTGTGACTTCTCCATCTGCCCCTTACTAATTTTTAGATGTCATGATAAAATGTAAATCAATTGCAAAGTGAAATTCCAAATCTTGCAAAAAATAATGTAGGATTACATACAGTGTGGGACACAGTGTTGAAAAACTACTGAGCCCTTCACAGGGCAAAGAACATAAGGAAAAATTAAACCAGTTAACAACAGAAGACAATAAAAATCTACCCAGATGATAATCGGTGCTTCAAAAGACATTGATTTGCATATTAAAGAATAAAGAAAATGTACTCAGGAAAACTGATGACGCCCTCAAATATTCCTACAAAAATGGTTATGCTGTATGATCAGACTGTGAAGGATGTGATATAGTGATCTTTTAGAATTTTGACAGAAAAATGCTACCAAAAAACAACCCAGAATCCAAACAGTATTTGGTTCATTCTTTATTCATTTTCCCCCTCCTTTCTGCCACAAGTAGAGATGGTTAAGGTAATCACACATTTAGGCTCAGGCATACCATCATTGTTATTCTATTAGGTCTCTATCGTCTATCTATTCATCTCTCACCTATCTACTCTGTTTTAACCTCATTTCCTAATTTTGTTCAGCTCCCTCCCATAGCTCTGTTAACATAATATTTATTTTGTATCTGACTGACTGATGCTATGCTTTGACCCTTGCCCCTTGGCCTAGACCTCACTTCAGAGGGATCTGAATATCACAAAAACAAATTTATTAAAAAAATACCTGGGCATCTCTGTCCAGTGCTCAGAACCAGCACAGCATAACCTATGACTCTCACTCAACATTCAAAGTGTTCTAACACTATTCAGCCCCCTGGGCAGGATTTCTCAGCATCGTTGTGTCCAAGTGCGTGGAAAGTTTGTGTACTGTGCTGTGGGATTTGACCAATGCAAACACTTAGGTATTAAAAAAGATACCTTGTCAAATCCTTGCTTTCAGTTGGTATGAATGTCATAGATTCTGACAAAATTAAGTATCATTTTAAGTGATAATATTTTCTTCCCTTTGTGTCCAACTCTTGCTGTGTCAAGTTGCAGATTAAGAGGATTTGTGAATAAGCACATTAGCTGTAACAGTTGCACATAGTAGCCAAGGGTTAGTCTGCAGTTCAGCAATTACTGAGCCAAGTATTGTTGCCCCGAAACTGAACATGCAGCCATGTGCAATAATAACTAAGATCAGTTTTGTCGTTGATGTTTTGTCAACTTTAATCACATATTTACATGTTTATAAATGTTATCATTAGGAAGGTATATTTGTCAATGTACCACAGTTTTTTGAACTGCTCATTTACTGATGGGCTCTTGGTTGCTTCCAGCCCTTGACTATTGTAGATTATACTGCTACGAACATTGGGGTACATAGGTTCTTTTGGATTGGTGTTTCAGGATTCTTAGGGTATAATCCTAGCAGTGGAATCACTGAGTCAAAAGACAGTTCCATTTTTAGTCTTCTGAGAAAATTCCACAGTGACTGCACCAGTCTGCAATCCTACCAACAGTGCACTAGGGTTCACTTTTCTCCACAACCTCACCAGCACTTGTTTCTTGATTTGTTTATGATGGCCATTCTGAGCAGTGTGAAGTGGTATCTCATTGTGGCTTTAATTTGTATCTTTCTGATGGCTAGTGATTCTGGCCATCCTTTCACATGTCTCTGGGCCCTCTGTACATCCTCCTTGGAGAACCATCTGTTCAGGCCCTTTTTCCATTTTTTAATTGGATTGTTTGTCTTCCTGGAGTGGAGTTGTGTGAGTTCTTTATATATTTTGGAGATAAAACCCAATGGAATACTATGCAGCAGAAAGAAAGAAGGAGTTCCTACCCTTTGCGACAGCATGGATGAAACTGGAAAGCATTATGCTAAGTAAAAAACAGTAGGTGGTGAAAGACAAATACCATATGATCTCATCTATAAGTGGAACCTAATCAACAAAACAAACAAGCAAGCAAATAATAACCAGAGACACTGAAATAAAGAACAAACGGACAGTAACCAGAGGGGAGGGGAGAGGGGTATAATGGGGGAAAGAAGGAGAAGGGTTATCAAGGAACATGTATAAAGGACCCATGGACAAAGACAACTGGGGGGAAGGATTGAATGTGGGAGGTGGGGGTGGGAATGTGGTAGTGCGGGGGAGAGTAATGAGGGGAAGATGGAGACAACTGTAACTGAACAACAATAAAAATATCAAAAAAAGTATATTTGTCAAAGTAAAAGGATAAAACATTTTATTTAACAATTTATTGGTCTGATTTATAACTTTAAAGTCTTTAGATATATAGATCTACATTCTTATTCCAGGCCTTATAAATGTTATATGTGGACTTGCTTCATTTATTTGTTTTGCTAAATACATATGGTTGTTTTATGTGCATTTTAAAAGAAAAATTATAGAAATGTTGTCTTGTACACTTCATCTCATTCTTTGTTTTTTTTTTAACTTGGCTTTTTGAGGTAAGATCTATTCACGTAATTGTGTAAATAACATGGTCCTTCTAAATATCGTGTGGTATCCTTTACTGTGCATCTGTCACATCATACTTCTCAGTTCCCCTGGAGAAAGACTGTGAGGCTATGGTCAGTCTGCTTTTATGACAAACAATGCTGTGATGAGTATCTTTTGAAGTGCTTCCTACAGACTCTGTGATTATCAGATTTCTCTTCAGAAAGACTGTACCAGTGTGCATACCTGCTCCAGGGCATGGTGTTCTTATATCGTTACATCCATGTCAAAACTTAGCATTATTCTGTTGGCTATTTTTTTTGAGAACATAATGTGTATAAAGTGAAAATCATTGGTTTAACTTGAATTTACCTAACTATTAATGAGTTTGGTTTCTTCTATGAATTGCTTGTTCATAATTTAAGCTTCGTTCTCTTTTTGTTTTTGAAAGAATGCTTGTTTATTCCAGAAAGAATGCTTGTTTATTCCAGTTCCCAGTCAAGGTACATACCTAGGTCGCAGGTTCAATTCCTGGTCAGGGCACATACAGGAGGCAACGACTCGACATTTTTTCTCTCTTTCTGTACCCTCCTCTCTCTCTAAAATCAATAAGCATATTTAAAAAATAAAAAAGTATTTTTATAGAGCCTGAAATTTGTTTTTGTAGAGATATTATTTCTCACCGGCAATTGTTACTTTCTCTCTTTTTGGAATTCTATTTTCAAGATGTTGGCTTTTCTACTTCTTTTCTGCATGTCTCTTAGATTTGTTTTATGTTTTATTCCTTTTTTCTTTTTTTTTGATACTTTCTAGAAGTTCCTTCAATTTATCTTCCAGCTTATGGATTTATTCTTTAGTAGTATCCATCTTATTTATCCAATTTATTGCATTTTAGTTCAATTATATTCAACTTTGTCAACCTCTTTTCTCCATTCATTTTATTAGTATTCTCCTGGATGTCACTGAGGAAATGTATTGTGCTTACTTTTATTTTTTATTCATGTGATAGACTCTTTTCATTTTGATTTTTTTCTTTACTACTGGTTGTATTCCTTATGTGATTGGTTATGTGGACAATTAGCTAGTATTTCTCTGGAGATATCATCTACTTGTCTGGAAACATGTATTGAAAAAGATACTAGACCTTACGCAGTTCAAAATGAATAAGTAATTTCAGTGAAGGTAAATGATGTGCAGAAAATAAATCAGGTGCATGCGATAGTGTGAAAGCAGGAATGTTTGGTATGTTAGTGTTGACTGTGGGTAAAAAAAAGGTCTTTCTGAGGTTACAGCTGAGCTGAGAGTGAACTAAGAAAGAGCAGCAATGAGTAGATCTGGGAGAGGAGTACAAATAAGCTTGATGTATACTTGTAGAATAGACAGGAGGCCAAGGTCATTTGAGCAGAATGGCAGAGTGCTGGAGTGATATTGGATGAGAACAGAGAGACAGGCAGAGCCCAGATTATATAGGACCTTGTCGGCCATGCATTAGGAGTTTGTATTTTATTCTGCATGAGATGGGAATTTTCCTTAGGTTTCTAAATAAGGAAATAGATGATCTCATTTTCTCCCCTGCCCAATATTTTATTATGATAATTGTAAACATACAACAAAGTTGGAAGAATTTTAGAGTGAACACCTTTATGGCTACAAATAGATTCTACTATTATCATTTTACCAAACTTGTTTTATTACATACCAATTCACTTATTCATCCAGCAATCTATCAGTTTTTAATGCAATTAATTGTTTATAGACCCTGGTACATTTACCTCTAATTAATTCAATATGCATATTGTCATCTAAAGTTTCTGGTGGTTCTTTTTATTTTGATGAAAAATTTATACAACATGAAATACACAGATTGCTGGCATTCTACAAATATTCCACCTGTGCAAATCAAACCCTACTGAAATACAGACCATTACCATCACAGCAGACATCTTGTGCTTTTTCCCAGTACACACTCCTACTTGCCCCAGAGGCAACTACTGTACTCATTCATTCCCACCATAGATTAATGAAGCCTGTTGTAAAGCTTCCTATAAATGCACTATTCATATGGTACATGCTCTTTTGTGTAAAGTGCCTGTCAGTCAAGATACTCTTTTTGAAGTCCACGCATGTGTTGCATGTATCGGTACCTTGTTCCTTCCTATTGCGGAGTACTGTTCCATTATATAAATGTGCCCCAGTTTATCCACTTTATCAGTGAACTTCTGGGCTGTCTGTGGTGTGTGGCAGTTACAGTGAAAGTTGTGATGAGAATTCTTGTATTAATCTTTATGTAAATATATACTTTTTGTTTCTCTTAGGCAAATTCCTGAGAGTAGAAATGATGGGTCATAAAGTAGGTGTGTTTTGTTTTACAGGAAGCTAGCTGACCTTTTCTGGAAGTGCACATACCACTCTTATTTGGTTTTTAAAAACAATCATTTTGGTTGCTACATGGAGAAGATGGTCAGGGGGACAGAGATAAAAGCCAAGAAGCCAGTATATTGTCATAACCTGTAGCCAGTATTAATGTGTATGTTATATTTCTGTAAAAGACTTGTATGATTTTTAATTGCTAGTAAAGCTGGTATCTTGCTCAGAATGTATCACATTCTGTTATAACCATAGGGCCAGTTGCAGCTGTATACTTTGGAGATATGGGAGAGATTTAAAACCTAAGTGCTACTTGCAGGAAAGAGCTCTTCATTTCAGAGAAGGTAATACCTGTAAATCACGTGGGGAGGATACTCCTGTGAGCCTCTGTGGTGTTTCCATGTGAGTGATGAGGTGTCAGGCAAAGCTGTATTAGTTCTGGGTTTTTTAATCACAAGCCTTATGTATTTTCCTTTTTTATTGTAAAATAAAATACAGTTCCAGAAAAACCATACAAAAGAATTGTGTGACTTTGAATCATTATAAGATGAACACGCTCTTAACTACCACCCAGCCCCAAATATAAAGTTTTGCTGGCCGTTTCAGAAGCCCTCTCAGGTGGCCTGTCCCGCTCAGGATCAGCCGCCTCCCCAAAGGTAAACACTGTCCTGACTTTCATGGTAATCACTTCCTTCTTATTATTTTTTTATCATGTGAGCAAACTTTGTTAGATTCTATAGTTGATTTTGCCTAGATTCTTAAAAATGGATATGGCTTTTTTCTGGTCTATTTTATCCTATAAGCTTACCCTTCATTCCATTCTTTCAAAAAATTAAAAATGAATCATGTACAGTTTACATTCAACATTGTTTCATATTAGTTTCAAGTGTACAGCATAGTGGTTAGACAATCATACACTTTACAAAGTATACCCCCTCTCAAATATTTCAGTGCCTGCCTGGCACCTTATATAGTTATTACAATATTATTGACTATATTCCCTATACTGTTCTTTACACCCCATGACTGTTCTGTAACTACCAGTCTGTACTTCTTAATCCCTTCACCTTTTCACCTAGTTCCCTGGCCCTAAGCCCCCTCCCCTCTGGCATCCATCAGTCTATTCTCTGTATCTGTGAGCCTGTTTCTGTTTTTGTTGTTTATTTTGTTCTTTAGATTCTACATATAAGTGACCTCATATGATATTTACCTTTTTCTGACTTATTACACTTTGCATGATACCCTCCAGGTCCATCCACTTTGTCACAAAAGGTAAGATTTCATTCTTTTTTATGGCCAAGTAGTATTCCATTGTGTATATGTGCCACAGCTTTTTTAATTCACTCCTCTGTGGGTGGACACTTGGTTTGCCTTACAGTTTATTGGTGGAACAGTCTGGGCCGTCTCACATCAAGTGTCTCTCAGCCTGGGCTTTTCTGACTGAATCGTTATGGTGAAGCTCAACACACTTTGGAGTGTCTAGAAGCAAGTCTAGTAACTGCAGGAGATAATGCTGGCAAGGGAGAAATGGGCCAGATGGTAGCGGGCCCCGCTAAGAAGTGCAGATTTTTGTCCTGTGAAGTTGTGAGAGTTAAAGAACGAGTTTGAAGAGAGAGCCTCTATGCTTCAGAAACTCTCAACACCCAGAAAAATGAAAAAGATTGCAGTTACACCAGGCTTTGTGATTATTACAGAACTTTGGGATCCAAATGAAAAGTCTGACTTACATTGTTAGTGGTGGGAATGAAAAAGTGGGGATGGATGTTAGTGAAGTTGTACGAGAAGAATCAAAAGAATCTGCTGACTTTACTTAGAGGCAATGGACAGGTAACTCAAACATTTGATGATGATTACTATAAAAAAGGCATTTGTGTATTTCATATAAAAGTACATGTATATACATATACATATATAGATATAATGGAACTGATTCTTGCCTTGATATTTCTATTTCCTTCTTTTCTATTTTATTTAAAAATAATGTGGTATTAACCCACTATGTAGGTTATCCCCAATTTGAAACTAGGTCCTAAGGGGTCTGATTTGAAGCATACTAAACAGTATCATTTCCTAAACCCTTTTACTGATGTTGCATTTCTAGCACTGGAAATCAAGATTTTGGTTCTCTGTTAAAGCAAACATCTTTGGAAAGGGGCTTAACTTTGCTAATACTGTACCTTAGAGTGAATGATTTATTAATTTTTCTGGAAGGCAAGTTGCATTAGAGGGGAGAGTAGGGAAAACGTGAGAGTCTGGAAGGTGTGCCTGAAAGGGAACGACGGTGAGAAAGGTGCTGAGAGAGAAATCTCACCTTTATCATTTTACTTAGAGGTTAGTTACTATAATAGGTAAAAAAATAAGATTAACATTTGCTGCTAAGAAAATACCTTAGCAGTTTGTTCTTGGAACGAGGAGGAAAGAATCAGGAAGGTTAAACAAAGTTTCGTAAACAGGGCAGTCTTGCATCATTTGTTAACAGTGCAGATAAGATCAGAACAGATGGATGGAAGACAGGAAAGGGAGAGGTTGGAATTACCTGGAAAGGAGGGAGAGTGTGGTGTTACCTCTTTTAAGCAAGATGTGTGTCAATGGGCCATAATAATGGTGACTCTGGTCCTCAGGTTTAGGCAAATGACCTGGGATGGGTCCTCTACCTTTTGTTGCCGAAACTCTATCCCACTAGATTAATCTGTCCAAACAAATCAGTACACGGAGAATTAAGGAAACTGGTTCAAAGATCATCAATGATATCATCAGGAGGACTGAAGAATCAGTCAATTGGTGCTTTATAGATTGAAAAAAAAAACATCATATGGGGAAAACAGCACACGCCTAAGTTTGTGTGCATAGAGAAGGTCCTTCTCAGTTATTGTGGGCATCTCAGGCAGCCAGCTTGAATGTTGTCACTGTGTTGGTATGCTCTGGGCCCCCATGATTTTGTCTGGGCTGAGGTGTGACTTACTAACACTGCAGGGTTATTGGCAGCAGGTCACTTTGAGGTGTTAATTTAACACACACAGCACTCAGTGAGTGAAGTGAAAAAAATTAAATGCAGCACAATGCATGCATTATGTTTTATCATATCCTTGATCTCTCTTATTAGTTGCATAAGAGTGCTTTTCTCTAGAAGGACCAAATAACCTTAGAAGAAAGATCTGTTTTCTCTTATTTGATAAATAGAGGCATTACACATTATTTGCAATTCGATCCTTAAAAATTGTACCTAAAACTTTTCCTTTATTTAGCATTCTTTGGAACTGGAATAACCAGAGGTGTTCACCATTTTCTCTTTGTCCATTTATAGAGAAAGAGCCAGATAAAAAGATATGACCACATTGCTTTCTTCCCAGAATAATAATCACTCAAGTGCCAGAGGGGAAACCCAACACAAAGTTCAAAGACTTTACTTCTAATCTCTGGGGAGACTGTGAGAGGAAGAATGTGGACCTGTTCTTATCTGCCTGAGACCCAGGAAGGGAAGGGTGTATGTGACCTCCCTCCCATCTTCAATGACTTTGCCACTGAAGCCTTGCATTAGTCCAGGAGTCCCCATGGGCCCTGCACTCTTAGAGAATTTAGCTGGGTGGTAAGATCAGGAATCTCCCTGAATCTTGTGTTCCGAGTAAAACTATGCCATTTCCAATGATGATGTAAAATAGTGCTCAACTAATAGATAGTTGTGACCCCTGCCCTTCAACACAAATGTTCTGTACTCTGTACTCCTCTCAGAAACAGAGGTAAATGCTCTTGAAGCCACAGCTGGCTATGTTGTGGGCCTGGGGCAGAGGTGAGCACCAGCAGAGGAATCAGTGGACCACAATGCTGGATCTGCAAGTTCTGAGCTTCTTCTCGTTGAGGATCACGGAGTACCTATTGGAAATCTTTGGTGAGTGATGAAACCTGCCTCCTCTGGCGGTACTGTGTCATCACCTCATTGATTCTGCAGTGAACCATTCTCTAAATGTTTTACCGGGGGATCTGGTCTGTGAGCGTACATTTTCAGTTCTGTTTCACTGAAACAGGTGTGAGAACTTCAAGGACATAAACAAATAAAATGAGCACCTTGGATGACTAACTGACTGTCTATGCAATTTTGGTATTTGCCCATTTTGCATGATTTCACAATAATGATAAATAACAAAGAAGAGTGTGGAACATGCAATCAGCCAACTGCTCAAGAAAGGCTGACTTCAAGAGATTGACTCTGCGATGTGTGGAAGATGAGGCTGGAGAGTCTGGACTTTTATAACACGTCCTTCTCCATTCCGGGGTTGTAGCTGGGTGAAACACTGGGCCACACACCAGTGATTGCCACCCCATGAGGTACAGGTATTCACAGGGCACAGTGAAATGAGAAAAGCCACCAAGTGGAGTAGGTTTGTTACAAGGCCAAGTTTATTGCCTTTACTGGAATTTTTCTTAAGATTTTTCTTTATGTTTTTAGTGATAAAATGCCCTTCCTTTTTTAGAGAATATTGTGGAGAGAATGCGTGGGTATATGTGTGTATTTACATGTGCACACACATACATTTACTCCACAAAGGAAAAGTGAAAAACAATTTGTCTCTCTGACCCTTTGGTAAATTTTATTGGTCTCTGAAGTTCCAAGATCTGGGGACTACTGTTTTGTTTAGTGGTTTGAATCCTATACCACCAGAAGTTCAAAAAAACAGCATTTATCTGAGCCTATTTCTTTAAAAAATTAATAAATTTATTTTAGAGCAATTTGAGGTTTACATAAAAATGAGTGGAAAGTACAGAGGATTTCCATGTGCTCCCTCACATTTCCCTGTTATTAACATCTTGCCCTAGTGTGTGGTGCAACTGATGAGCCAACATTAATATATTACTATTAACTGAAGTCCAGAGTTTACATTAGGGTTCACTCTTTGTGTTGCACAATCTATGGGTTTTGACAATGTATATAGTGACATGTATCCACCAATCTGGTATCATCCAGAATAACTTGATTGCGCTAAAAATCCTCCTTGCTCTGCCTGTTTATTCTTTTCTCTATCTGACCCCTGACAGCTACCGACCTTTTCACTGTTGCCATCGTTTTATCCTTAGCAGAATGTCATATATTTGGAGTCAAATAGTATGTAGCCTTTTCAGATTGGCTTCTTTTATTTATCAATATGTATTAAGTTTCTTCCATGTCTATTGTGGCTTGATAGCTCACTTCCTTTAAAACACTAAATAATATTTCATTGTCAGTTTGCTTACCCACTCAGCTTTTGAAGGACCTCTTGGGTGCCTCCAACTGTTGGCAATTATGAACAAAACTTCATCGTAGTTTTTTTTTACATTTAAAAATATAGTATTCTCTGCTTGTCTTGAAAGGATATTCATTATAAAATTTTAGAAAGTACAAAAAATGTAAAAAATAAAATAAATATTATTAGTAATTTCACTTCAAAGATAATACTAATAACTGTTAATGTGTATCTATATATCTTATTTTCCTAAATCTATATTTAGTTATATCTGTGTATCTTTCTGGAAGCTATATCTATGTCTATATATGCTTCAATTAATTTATTTTTATGAAATTGGAAATCATTTGTGTATAGTTATATTATACATATATATCTTGTATATAATGCCTAACATTTTTTATTCTAGTTTTTTCTACTAGTTAATCATTATGTGTACATATTTTAAAATATTTAAATTAATTTTGGGGAAGATTATATTTAATAATTAGACAATGAGTAACTCATTGTATAAGTGTTTTAAAAAATGCACTATATGTGTTTTTTCATTTTATCCCTGCTAAATATGAGCTCTAGGAAGACAAAGATGTTAGTCTGTTCCCTGATGATCCTTTAGTGCATAGAGAACTGCCTGGCAGGTGCATAGCAAGCACTCCAAAAACATTTGGTAAATAAATGACTGAATTGTATTTTTGATATTTGTATGATTTCATTAGCTACCCCTTAGAATACACACAGAGCTTACTTGTGGTGAAATTTATTGCCTACTAAATTGAGGACCAAAGGTATTGTGAAGTCTTAAACATAGTGTTTTTTTGTTTTTGCAAGTGGTCTTTAAGATTTTTTTTTAAAATTTAATAATTTTATTGTCTTTTTAAATTACCATTTAGTCTACTCATACCTCCTACCCCCTGCAGTCATGACAGTGTTGTCCATGAGTCCTTTTCATTTTTGCACAACACCCCCACCCTTAGCTGTTATCCTGCTATCTATAAGTCTGTCTGTATTTTGCTTTTTAGTTTGTTTTAGATTCCACATATTAGTAAAATCATATGGTATTTGTCTTTCTATGCCTGGCTTATTTCATTTAGCATAATATTCTCTAGGTCCATACGTACTATAGCAAATGATAAAACTCTCCTTTTTATGACCAAGTAGTACTCCATTGTGTAAATATTCCACAGTTGTTTTATCCACGCATCTATTGATGAACACCTGGGCTGCTTCCATATCCTGGCAATTGTAAATAATGCTGCAATGACCATAGAGGTGCTTATGTTCTTTTGAACTGTCTTTATTTGCAAATGACATGACACTTTATATACAGAATCCCAAAGATTCCATCACGAAACTACTGGGACTGATAAATGAATTCATCAAAGTAGAAGGATACAAAATCAACATTCAGAAATCAGTTGAATTTTTATATGCCAATAATGAACTAACAGAAAGGGAAATTAAGAAAATAATCTCATCCACAATTACTACAAAAACAATAAAATGCCTAGGAATAAACGTAATCAAGGGTGTAAAAGATCTTTACCATAAAATTATAAGACACTGAAGAAAGACACTGAAGAAGATACAAAAAAGTGGAAGCACAAACTGTGTTCATGGATAGGAAGAGTTAACATCATTAAAATGTCCGTACTACCCAAAGAAATTTATAAATTCAATGCAATTCCTTTCAAGATTCTAATGGCATATTTCACAGAACTAGAAAAAATATTTTAAAAATTTGTATGGAGCCACAAAAGACCTACAACAATCTTGAGAAAGAAGAACAAAGTTGGAGGAATCATGCTACTCAATATCAAACTAGGCCATTACTATGAGGCCATAGTAATCAAAAAACATAGTTTGTTTATTGCCTGTTATTGTATAAAAACAGACACATTGATCAATGGAACAGAATAGAGAGCCCAGAAATAAACCAATACCTTTTTAGTCAATTAATATTTGACAGAGGATGTAAGCACATATGATGGGCTAAAGATATTCTCTTCAATAAATGGCATTGGGAAATTGGACAGATATGTGTAGAAAAATGAAACTACACCACACACAGGAATAAATTCAAAATGTATTAAAGACTTAAATGTTAGATCTGAAACCATAAACATTATGGAAGAAAACATAGGCAGCAAAATCTTGGACATAACTCATAGTGATATTTTATCAGATATATCTCCCCAGGAAAGGAAAACAAAAGAAAAAAATAAACAACTGGGACTATATCAAACTAAAAAGATTTTGTGCAGCTAAGGAAAACATCAACAAAATAAAGACAATCTACACAATGGGAAAATATAGTCACATATCTGATAAGGGGTTAATATACAAAATTCATAAAGAACTTACAAAACTGAACACCAAAAAATTAAACCCAATTAAAAAATGGGCAAAACACCCAAATAGACACTTCTCCAAAGAGAACATATGAATGGTCCATAGACATATGAAAAGATGCTCAATGCCACTAACCATCAGAGAAATGCAACTTAAAATCACAATAAGATACCATCTCACACCGATCAGAATGGCCATCATTAAAATATCAACAAACAACAAGTGCTGGAGTGGATGTAGAGAAAGGGGAACCTTTTTGCACTGTTGGTTGGAATGCAGACTGGTGCAGCCACTATGGAAAACAGTATGGAGATACAGCAAAAAATTAAAAATGGATCTGCCTTTTGACCCAGTGACTCCACTTCTGGGAATATATCTAAAGAAACACAGTGCTTCTGAGGAATGATTACTGTAGCGGCTTTCTCATAGAGTCAGTGATGACAATATCTAGGCCACTCAAGGGTTTTTCAATGATGGGGTGATATGCTTCCTGTCCTTCCCCTTCTCTTGAGAATGATGGCATACTGTTGCTAAGAGGCTGTTGAGGATCAAAGCTTTGTCTTGGGGAGAGCAACACCTTCTGGATTATGCTGAAAAAAACTTTTGCTTGGTACACTGACACCCTGATGAATAGTTCCTTGCCAGGAAGTACTTCTTCAGGATTCTTGAACAGGAACCACTTAGCCAGAGCAGTTTCTGAGGTTCTTTGAGGCTATGCCTCCACATAGTCTCTGTAGATAGCCCAGGAAATACACCTCTCCACCTTAGCTACCTGAAATTCCTAATCATGCACTCAAGTGTGGGCATTTGTCTGTGTTTAACCAAGTGGGGAGTGGCAGTGACCACACATTGTTCAGATGGGTGCAGCTGGGAAGGGCAATTCACCAGGGCAGTGGGAAGATATAGGAAGCTTCAGAGTTTAGAGCAAGGCCACGGGGAGGGGGGTGGAGGCAGGGAGAAGGGAAAGAGCCCTGTCAGAATGGGAAATCATGGAGTTAAAGGCCTGAAACAGATTTTACTTATATCTCAGCATTACTCATAGGTTAATACTGCTCAGCATCTTATTGTTCCATTGAATGAGTTAAAAATTAGAACCATTTCATTAAAAAGTCATTTAAAATTCACTAATTTAGGGGAAGGCAAGATGGTGGAGGAGTGAATGAAAGCTACACTAACCTCCTCCAGGACCAGTCTGGAATTATAACTTAATTGTGGAAAAATGACCCGGAACAAACAACTGAGCAATAGCTAGAGAGAAGCCTTATCACCTCAGACAGATAGAAGAATCAGCTTCATCACAATCTGACTTGTAAAGAGTGCAGTGGAGACTCAAGAGGGCATGCCAGGGACCCATGGGCAGCAGAAATGGAAGGATAATTAAGCAACTGGTTGGATCCCCCTGAGAAGAATGAGGTCTAAACCCTAAGGTGGGATCCCCAGCCTAGAATACCAGAGCCTCCCAAAATACACATATAACAACCGACAGTGAAAAGTGGCAGGGTGGCTTTCTGCCAGAGACAGATGGCTGGAGATGCAAAAAGCCATTCAAAAGGCCAACACACAAATTTTCATTTTTGCCATTTATCTGCAGCTCTGGTGAAGGTGCAGGGCAGAGTGGGCTAGAGACACCTAAGGAGAGGCTGCGGATGGAGGTTTTGAGGAGAGACCTGAGAGAAGAGCCACTGAGATCCCAGTGCTCAGCCATCCCCTCTATGGCAGCAGCTATTGTGCTCAGGCAGACCACTCCCCTCTGAGCAGCAGCAGCCTGAGGAGAAACAATAGACTCAACCCCAGGAGAGACTCTCCCCCTGCTCTGTGGTGCTTAAGCCTGACTGGTAAGTGCAAAGTGACTAATCAACAAATGAAGGAGACAACTATAGACAGCAGATCTCTGGCAGTTTCAGAGCAGGCTGCCTAAGGTTAGATGGGGTCAATATCTGACATTACCATAAGTGGGTCGGTCCAGAGAGAAAAAACAGTGGTAAATAGTAGAGGTGACCCAGATGAAATCCACTGTTGTCTTCTCCAGAATTAGAGATATTTGCTATCCTGTGTAGCTTTCTAACATTCATTTCTTGTCCAGCAAGTTTGTGCATATTAAATCACTAGAATTTATACTATAGTTTATTTATCTCCTTTCTAATAATAGTCTTAATCTCTTTACACTGTTATTAACACTGGTTCATTTGCTGTCGATAGTAGGATTGCCAGGGTGGGGTGGGGTGGATAATTTTACAGATGTAGGTTTGTTCCCTGGGCTTCGTGGTTTTGCTCTGGCAGCACCTGCATAACAGCATATGGTGGTGGGCAGAGTGACCCTCAGTCAATCAGCTGGAGGGAAGGACTCACCAGAGAATGTCCAACAACAATCAAAACCCAATTACATCCAGAGAGCCAACACAAGTGGCTTAAAGGGCATCCCAAGAGGAGCAAGTTCAGGAGATCAAGGAGACTAAACCACTGAATCTCACAGGTATTCTACTGTAGAGGTTTATGCCACAGAATCAGGAAGTCAAAACAGATCAATTTAAGAAGCAGAGGAAAACAAGAAGAGACTCACAAACAATGGGAAGACAAAGAAGCAACCCCCAATCAAAAGGAAAAGAGGAATCTTCAGAAATAATGCTAAATGAATTAGAGGCAAGTCAACTCAGATACTGAGTTCAAAACAATGGCTATAAGGAAGCTCAATGAACTCAGTGAGAATTACCAAAAACTACAGGGAAACTGTGATGAACTTACTGCAAACTATTTCAACATGAAAAAAGAAACAGAAACTATCAACAAGGGCCAAGAGGAAATGGAGAATACAATTTCTGAATTGAAGAACACAGTAAAAGGAATCAAAAGCCGGCTAGATGAAGCAGAGGATTGAATCAGTGAGCTGGATGACAAGGTAAAAAAACTCCCAGAAAGAGCAAGAAAAGGAATAAAGACTCAAAAAGAATGAGGAGGTGTTAAGGGAATTGCAGGGCAACATGAAATGTAAAAATATCTGTTTAATAGGGATACCAAAAGGAAAAGAAGAAGAGCAAGGGATAGAAAACCTGTTTGAAAAAGTAATGATGGAAAACTTCCCTAATTTGATGAGAGTCATACAAATCCAGGAAACATAGAGAATCCCAATCAAGAGGAACCCAAAGAGGCCCACTTCAAGACACATCATAATTAAAATGGCAAAATTCCAAGACAAAGAGAGAATCTTAAAGGCAGCAAGGGAGAAACAGGAAGTAACATACTAAGGAACCCCAATAAGACTAGCAGCTGACCTCTCAATGGAAACACTGCAGGTCAGAAGGGAATGGCAAGAAATATTCCAAGTCATGAAAAGCAAAAGCCTGCAACCAAGACTACTCTACCCAGCAAGGCTCTCATTTAAAATGGAAGGCAAAATAAGGAGTTTCTCAGACAAAAGAAGGCTGAAAGAATGCACCTCCACCAATCCAGGACTGCTAAAGGGACTGCTGTAAGAAAGGGAAGGAAAAGAGTGAGAGAGAAAGGAACGCAGGTACAAAGGGGGTAAAATGGCAATGAATAAATACCTATCAACAATACCTTAAATGTAAATGGATTAAATGCTCCAATCCAAAGACATAGGGTAGGTGAATGGATAAGAAAACATAACCCACACAAATGCTGCCTACAAGGAATCCACCTCAGAACAAAAGACCCACACAGACTGAAAAGGAAGGGTTGGAAAAAATATTCCAAGCAAATGGACAAGAAAAAAAGGCCAGGGTAGCAATACTTATATCAGACAAAAAAAAACCTTTAAAACAAAGGCCATAAAAAAGAGACACAGAAGGACACATCATAATACTCAAGGGAAGAATCCACCAAGAAGACATAAAAATTATAAATATATATGTACCCAACATAGGAGCACCCACATATATAAGGAAAATCTTGGAGGACTTCAAGAAAGATATAGACAGCAACACACTTATACTAGGGGATTTTAAAACCCCACTGTCAATAATGGGTAGATCTTCCAAACAAAACATCAACAAGAATATTAGGGCATTGAACAATGCCCTAGATCGAAAGGACTTAACTGATTTTATATATATGATATATGCAGGTGCGCGTGTATCATATATATAATAAAAAGGACATACGTATTCTTTATATACATATATATCTATAAAAACTTTTATCCCAAAGAAGCAAAATACACATTCTTTCAAATGTACATGGAACATTTTCAAAGATAGACCATGTGATAGGACACAAAACAAGCCTCAATAAATTCAAGAAAATTGAAATCATATTAAAAATCTTCTCATACCACGAGGGCCTAAAACTAGACACCAACCTCAAAGAAAAACTCAAAAACAGTCGAATTCATGGAGAATGAATGGTATGCTATTAAACAATGAATGGGTTAATAATGAGATCAAGGAAGAAATCAAAAAGTTTCTAGAAACAAATAAAAATGAACTCACAGAAATCCAAAACTTATGGGACACAGTGAAGGCAGTCCTGAAAGGGAAGTTCATAGCAATACAGGTCTACCTAAAAAAGATAGAAACATTTCAGATAAACAACCTAACACTACATCTTACTAGAACTGGAGGAACACCGACAAACAAAGCCCAGAAGGGAGTGGAAGGAAGGAAATAACCAAGATCAGAGCAGAATTAAGTGACATAGAGACTAAAAGAACAATTCAAAGGATCAGTAAATCCAGGAGCTGGTTCTTTGAAAAGATACAAAATCTAGAAGCCTTTAAGCAGACTCATCAAGAAAAAAGAGGGAGGACCCCAAAACAAAATCAGAAATGAATGAGGAGAGATCATAACAGATACCAGAGAAATACAAAGGATTTTAAGAAATTACTATGAAGAACTATATGCCAAAAAATTTGAAAACCTAGGTAAAATGGACAAATTTTTAGAAAAATATAATCTTCCAAAACTCAATGAACAAGAAGAGGAAATCCTGAACAGACTAATAACAGCTGACAAAATTGAAGCAGTAATCAAAAAACTCCTGACACACAAAAGCCCTGGACAAGATGGTTTCACAGGAGAAATCCACAAAGCATTTAAGGAAGAGCTAACCCTTATCCTACACAGACTATTCAAAAAAATCCAAAATGATGGAAGGCTCCCAAACTCTTTGTATGAGACCAGTATCATCCTAAATGCCTAAACCATATAAAGAAACAACAAAGAAAGAAAACTACAGGCCAACATTGCTGATGAATATAGATGCTAAAATCCTCAATAAAATATTGGCAAATACATTAAAAAGATCATACACCACAATCAAGTGGGATTCATCCCATGGATGCAAGGGTAGTACAATATTTGCAAATCAATAAATGTAATACATCACATAAACAAAAGCAAAGACAAAAATCACATGATCATATCAACAGATACAGAAAAAGCATTTGATAAGGTACAGCACCCATAAAAACACTCAGCAGAGTGGGAGCAGAGGGAGCATTCTTCAATATAATAAAAGCCATGTATGAGAAACCTATAGCTGACATCATACTCAATGGGCAAAAACTAAAATCTTTCCCACTAAGATCAGGAAAAAGACAAGGATGTCCACTTTCACCACTTCTATTCAATATAGTATTGGAAGTCCTAGCCAAAGCAATCAGACAAGAAAAAGAAATTAAAGGCATCCAAATTGGAAAGGAGGAAGCAAAACTGTCATTGTTTGCAGATGACATGATAGTGTACATAGAAAATCCTATAGATGCCACCCAAAAACTACTTGACCTAATAAGTGAATTTGGCAAAACAGCAGGAAACAAAGTCAATATTCAGAAATCAAAGGCATTTTTGTATACCAACAATGAAACACCAGAAACAGAAATCAGGAAGAAAATCCCATTTGACACAACAACAAGAAAAATAAAGTACCTAGGAATAAACCTAACCAAGGAGGTAAAAGACCTGTACTCAGAAAACTATACAACACTGAAGAAAGAAATCAAGGAAGACACAAACAAATGGAAGCATGTATCATGTTCATGGATTGGAAGAATTAACATCATCAAAATGTCCATACTATCCAAAGCAATTTATAGATTCAATACAATCCCTATTAAAATATTAATGACATATTTCACAGGCATAGAACAAACATTTCAAAAATTTATATGGAACCATAAATGACCCCAAATAGCTGCAGCAATTTTGAGAAAGAAGAACAAAGTAGGAGGGATCACAATACCTGATATCAAACTATACTATAAGACCAGTGTAACCAGAACAGTCTGGTACTGGCATAAGAACAGATACATAGATCAGTGGAACAAATAAAGAGCCCAGAAATAAACCCAATTGTCTACGGCCAATTAATATTCAACAAAGGCGGCAGAAGCATAAAATGGAGTAAAAATAGCCTCTTCAACAAGTGGTCTTGGGAGATCTTGACAGCTACATGCAAAAAAATGAAACTTGATCACCAACTTACACCATATACAAAAATAAACTCAAGGTGGATAAAAGACTTATATAAGTGGTGATGCCATAAAAGTCCTAGAGGAGAACAAAGGCAGGAAAATCTCAGATATTTTATGCAACAATATTTTCACTGATATGTCCCCTAGAGCAAGGGACATAAAGAAAATAATAAACAAATGGGACTTCATCAAAATAAAAAGCTTCTGCATGGCTGGAGAAAACATCAGCAAAATGAAAAGGGAACCAACCATATGGGAAAATGTACTTGCAAATGATACCTTGGGCAAAGATCTGATCTCCAAAATACATAAAAAATTCACATGACTCCACTCCAGGAAGACAAACAATCCAATTAAAAAATGGGCAAAGGACCTGAAGAGACACTTTTCCAAGGAGGATGTACAGAAGGCCCAGAGACATATGAAAGGATGCTCAGCCTCACTAGCCATCAGAGAGATGCATATTAAAATTACAATGAGGTACCACTTCACGCCAGTCAGAATGGTCATCATAAACAAATCAACAAACAGGAAGTACTGGCAAGGATGTGGAGAAAAGGGAACCCTAGGACACTGTTGGTAGGACTGCAAACTGGTGCAGCCACTGTGGAAAACAGTATGGAATTTCCTTAGAAAACTAAAAAAAAACCCCAGCCTTTTGACCCAGCAATTCCATTGCTGGAGTTATATCCTAAGAATCCTGAAATACCAATTCGACATACCCTCTGCACCCCAATGTTCATAGCAGCACAATTTACAATAGCTAAGTGTTGAAACAACCTAAGTGCCCATCAATAAATGAGTGGATAAAAAAACTTGTGGTACTTTTACATGATGGAATACTGCACAGAAGCAAGAAGGAAGGAGCTCCTACCCTTTGCAACAACTTAGACAGATCTGGAGAGCATTATGCTAAGTGAAATAAGCTAGGCAGTGAAAGCAAATACCCTATGATCTCACCTATAAGTGGAACCTAATCAACAAAACAAAGCCAAAGAGGGGTAGGATTGAAGGTGGGGAGTGGGCATGGCTGGGGTGGGGGAGAGTGGTGGGGGAAAAATGGATACAACTATACTTGAACAACAATAAAAAAAAGAAAAAATAAAATTTCACTAATTTATGGGATTGACTTAATTTTTCCATTCGAAAATGTCTTATATTATAAACTTTAAAAATTACTTTATAAGTAATGAGTTTTTTAAAAAATCTGAGTAGGCATGTATCCATGGTTACCTCATGATATCAAAGATTTTTGAAGATAGAATTTTTGTCCTAGATTTTTATAGAGTTTCTATTTATTAATCTTTCTTCTGTTTTTCTTCAACCATTTCTATATGATTTGGGAACTTGTTTACCAGTTATTTTGTTAAAATCTTTAGTAACATTATTAACAATTTTTACTTCATTTAATTTGTGCAGAGTCTTTGAGGTGAGAGATTATATGGCTGATCAGAGAAAAGAAAATAGCTTAATATGATTAGACTATCAAGTGAGAAGTAAAAGATGAGGTTGGGGAAGAATCTATGTCTGAAAGACCTTGCAAATCATGTTAAGGACAGTATGCCTAAAACAATGAGGAATATTAGAAGGTTTTAATGAGTGAGTGAGTGGGATCAGGTAGCTTATTTAGAAAGCACACACTGACTTTCCTGTGGAGAGCAATTTGATGAGGGGCAATTCACAGGCAAGGAGATCAGTTAGAAGATTGTAGCATTATCCAGGAAATAGTTGATCATGGCCTGAATAGAGTCAGTGGATTCGGAAAGAGTTGACTAATTTGAAAGTCATAGTAGAATAATAATTGATTGCCAGATAAAATGGATAAAAGATAAAGACAATGACATTGATCATTTAAGTATGGGTTCCTCCTAAAAGCAAATCTGAGATAAGGACTGGGGTTCAAGAGGTTTGCTTTAGAGGTGGCCCCAGGAAATAAGAATGAGTGAATGAGACAGTGGGTCAGGAAATGAGGATTGCATTTAAGGTAGGAGAAAAGCTAATCAGTGTGCATTGGTGAGCTCTTTATTGCTGTGAAAAAGTGAGGAACAATTTTGTGGGGAACCCTCTGAGGAATCATGTTGAAAGCTCCTCAGAAGTATCCTTCTGGAAGACTGGAGCCTGGTCCTTCATTCCCAGACTAGTTTGTCTTTGGTTTGTGGTTGCCTCAGGAATGTTTACTCTTCTGCTCTTGAGAGCTGCTGGACCAGTTCTTAGAGTTTTGGAGAAAACTCT
Source organism: Phyllostomus hastatus (assembly GCF_019186645.2). Taxonomy (NCBI): domain Eukaryota; kingdom Metazoa; phylum Chordata; class Mammalia; order Chiroptera; family Phyllostomidae; genus Phyllostomus; species Phyllostomus hastatus. Next base: position 24,950,532 of record NW_025334028.1, on the reverse strand, counting down.
GAGGCAGAAAATCTGAGAGAATTACTTGAGGTGAAACTGGAGTTAGAGATGGGCTGAGGGAATTTGATATAGGGTACAAGTAAGGTCTGCAGCGGGGACCATGTTTCTGGCTCAGGCAACTGGATGTGTGGCACATGCTGAGTTCTTGAAATATTTTGGAGACACTCATGTGGTGAGATCTGCCAGATAGTGAGATATGATCTGGTGGTTAGAGCTGACTCTACAGTAATGAGTTTAGGGGTCATAGCCTAATTAAAGGTTGTGTATTGGCCTGTGAGTGACAAAATTCCACAAACTGATGGCTGAAACAACAGACATTTCTCACAGATCTGGAGGCCAGAGACCCAAGACCAAGGTATTGACAGGAACGAGTTCTTGTGAGTTTCCTCTTGTCGTCCATTTTCTCCCTGTGTCTTCACGTGGTCTTTCCTCTGTGTCTGTCTGTGCCCCAGTCTCCTCTTCTTATCAGTTATATTGGATTAGACCCACCCATATAACCTCATTTTAACTTAATTACCTTTTTAAAGACTTTATCTCCAAAGACAGTCACATTCTGTGGTACTAGAGGCAAGGACTTCTTTATATGACTTTTGAGAGGGCACAGTCAGCCCGTAACAGGTAGTAATCGATACAAAGGGAATAAGCTTTCAGGAAATACATGTAAAATGAGGGAAAGGGAGCCTAGAACAGTTTGGACAAACACCAACATTTAACAGGATTAACACCTAAAACTACAAAAACAGACTGATAGAAAAGGAACAGAGAAAAAACTATATGGCAAACCAGGAGTGTGTGGCTTCATGGAATACAAAGGCAAGATTGTTTCAAGAAGGAAACAGCTGTCAGCAGAAACCAAATGCTGCTGAGAGACCTAGCAGAGAGGGCAACCATGAGACTGTTGAGCCTGCAGATTGATCATTGCAAAGAAGACTTGAACTTTGGCTGAGAAAAGGAGAGTGAAATAGGGTAGTGGCTCCAAGTGAATGTGGAGTAGGTGGATGGGGGTGAATGTTGTTTGGAAGAAGCCACGGGGGCGGGAGCAGTGCAGGAGAGAGAGGAGATAGCTTGTGAGCATGCCTGAGGTGGAAAAAGAGAAAGGGTATATAGTTCAAGTACAGGACTGGCCTTGGATAAGTGTTGAGACAACTTTTTCCATTTGACTAGGATGGAAGGAGGAAATGATGGGAAAGGAAGGAGGAGTGGTTATGAAGGCAGAGTTTTGGGGGATGGAGAAGATAGTTTGAATTAAACTAAGGGTTAAAGTAAGATTTCATAAAATAGCATGCAAATACATTTTTATTAATTTGTATGTCGCTAAATTCAATATCACTTTTGTCCTTGAATTTTCTTGAATTGATTTTCTTTATAAAATCAGCACATTGACATTTTAAAAAGATGAGTTTAATGGAAATATTAAAAACAGTATTTACAAAATTATTGTTATTGTATATACACATGGATGATTAAAATGTTATTGTCATGTTATTCTGTTTCCAGAAAATGGCTTGAATAAAATGTACAGTGTTCTTTCATCGTGGAGGCCTCTATAGGAAGTGTAACAACGTATCCCTGATATCCGCAGTTAGCAAAATTTCGCATCTTTAATTTGCTGCCTTATGCTGCTGTTGAGCTACTGTTTACTACTAATAAAGAGGGTAATGGGAAAATGGAAAGTCAAGTTTTATGTGGACATCGATGGCTGATTACTGTGAACTGTCACGTCATGGATTAATGTGATCATACCCCATTCATATTTTAGATAATCAATTTATGATATGTTTAACAGTTCTTTTAAATTTTCTCTTTTTATCAGGTCATTGTGCTAAATTTTCTGCTGGTCTTCAGAGTATTAAACTGAACAAGAAATATTCATTTATTGTGCTTATTTGCATAATATCTTTGATTTCATATTTCTCATCTGTAAATTACTTTATTAGCCAGGAAGAAGTTATTTTTCTCATTTAATGTAATTAAGATAATAATCTGAAATGTTAATGAAATTATAAGGTAAGGATAGTGATGGATGATTTTAGTGAAAATTAAACTAATTTGATAGTGAAAATTTTTATCCCCAGTTTGCATTTTATTATTTACCAACTTAGGTATTATAAGAAGGCCCTTCAGTTCTCAACTCAATTTCCAAATCTGTAGGATAAAAGTTAAAACCTTCTTTCCCCAATATATAGGATGAATATGAAGAGTCACATCTGCTAACAGTGTTGGAAGGCACAGTATAAAATAAAGATATCACAGGTCACCTTAGGGTGAAATATTAGTGATAAGTTATGCTTGCAAAGCCCAAAACCTCTATCAGTTGCTGTTGAATTCTTAAAAACAAATAATAGTATATGTTTATTTCTTAATGTGGTTGTTGTCTGTCTCCCTCACTAGGATGTAAGTGCCATATATTTGGGGTCTAGAACAACAAATATGCACTGTCTCCTACATAGATCTGGAGGCTAGAAGTCTGAAGTCAAGTTGTTGGCAGGGCCACACTTCCTCTGCAACTTTTTGGGGAGTCCTGCCTTGCAGGTTCCTGGTTTCTGGTGCTTTACCATCAGTCTTTGGCGCTCCCTGACTTAAAGCTGTACAACTCCAATTTCTATCCTGCGGCCTTCTCCCTGTGTGTCTCTGTCTCCACAAGTCCATTTTCTTGTAAGGACAATAGTCACATTGGATCAGAGGCCCACCCTATGATCTCATCCTCACTGAGTTTATCTGCAGTGACATGATTTCCAAACCAGGTCACATTCTGAATTACTGAGGGTTAGGACTCTAAAATACCTTCTTTTGAGGGACACAATTCAACCCACAAATGGAGTGATAACTTGAGAGACGTGTGGTGAAAGGAACTTTTAAGTGTTAATAGATAATGTTTTCTGTTCACGGGAATGATCTAGTGCAGAAGGAAAAACTGATGATATAGTAAGAGAGAGAAGGTATAATTGTGGGAACAAAGACCTTGAATGAACAAGAGAGATACATTGTCACAGTAAAGAGCTGGTCTTAGAAAAAAGCTTGAAAAGTTTATTGCAATAACAGAAGAGATGGCAGAGTTTAAGAGTTCAAATAAGGGTGGGCTGTAGATTTGATGATGGAAAAAGAAATTTCTCTTCTGAGTGTTTATATTTTATCAGTAAAAAAGAAACAAATGTTTCTGATTTGAAATTCAGATAAATGTCATTATCACCATTAGCATTGTTTAGGGAATTGTGATACATATTGAAAAAAGAAAGAAATATACAAAAGTATCCTGTGGTGCTCGAAACACATACACTCACACACACACCCCTTTATGACAGGTACTTTCACTATACTATATACTATAATCCTTACAACATTTGGCAAAGGTATTTCCTTTTTTGAAATCCTCACCGGAGGACATTTTCCTCATTGCTTTTTTAGAGAGGGAGGGAGGGAGATAGAGAATCATTGCTAGAGACCTTTGTATCATTTTTTTAAATCATGTGTTTTGGATAATAAATTAGCCGTTAGAAGAATCCAGGCAAAGAAAAGAAATGTTTCCCCAAAACACCCCAAACAAAACCCACTTGAACAGCTGTAAAAGAGTTGCAAGTAGAAATGTGTTGTAAATAGCACTCTTGGGTTTGCTATGAATGACTTCATCCGTTGATAAAACACAAATGCCTCTTTGTATTTTAATCTGGCTTCTTGGCCGGCAGTTCAGTCGAAAAGCTTTGTCTTCTTTTATTTTTGTTTCTCAAACATACATCAATTTATTAGCAGATAGAGGTCTTTACCATCCTTATCAATACGTATGCCAAAAGAAGATTGCGAATTTGAAATGTATACTACTTTTTAATGTTGGTGTTTGTTACAAATGACTCACCATATAAAATGAATTTACTTTTCTGTATTTAGTTTATCTTTGATTTAAATTCACTCCTAATATTTAAGAATATAAATTATATGCAAAGCATTATTTTCTGGTGAAAGCGATGAGTTAATTTTCCAAATGTTCATATACTGGAATTGAAATGTCAAATAATAAGTGAAGCAAAGGTTATATGAAGAAAATGACATCTGTAAGGAAATGACAGCATTTATGCAACTACACATTCATGTGGATGATTTAGTGAAAAAATTGCTATCTTATTGTAGGCTTCGGCCAGATCTGCCCTTGTGACCAGACTGCCCCAGAGTGATCATGTCTTCATTCTAACTGTAGATTAGAGGGAGTAATTGCAGATATTATTTTTGTTGATGGAATTGGAGCTATAGTCATAAATGTCATAAACACTGAATTTTTTAGTGGAAGCAGTAGCATAGATGCATTAAAAAATGACAGTAATCTAAATATTCTCTCTTTTAAAAACCAGGCATCTCTGAACCTACTCTAGAAAAGGTTTTCATGTGATCTGGTCTCTTGACAGCACCCAGCTCCAGCCTTGGTGCCGTATCTCCAGCAGAGCCCAGACCCAGTGAGGGAGACACTATCGCTCCACATACCTCTTCCTTTTCTAATTCCAGTCATTTTGCTAATCTCACTCTGCAGCCTTGGCCAAGCTGGAGCATGAAGAACCTCTTTCAAGATAAAGGAGCAGAAAGGAAACTAAGGCTTATCAGCTTCAACTCTCTGTCTAAGTTATATGGATGAAAAATTTATTTTGACTCCAAGTTTATTCCAAGGTTTTTCTGAATTCTTTAAAAATTCAAGTTCTAGAATCAAAAAATGATGAAGAATAAAATAGGCAGTGACCTAACAGAGATAAATTTGCATTATAAAGTTTGAAAAGTAACATAATATTGGTAAAAATTTGTTTGTGTTGATTATTGGTGGATTAAGCAGGAAAAACAACTTGGAGAAGTTATTTTAAATGAAATATTTTAGATCAATTTTTGGTTTTATTTCTTCGGTTTAGTATCTAGGTAGCCATATTTTACATTTAAACTCTCTGAAGTCATTATTATTCCTAGGCAATATTTTGGATTTTAAAGTTTTAGTCTGCCTTTTTCCTTTACAAGTGGGAGGGTACAATTGCAGCTAGAAAGTTTTAGGAAACATAAAAGTTCTGGCCTTAGGGCATTTTTCCTGCTAAATAGTGAATTTGCAGACTCAGTTCTTGTACTTAATGTGAATCTGTAATTAACCCTGTAGACTAATCAAATTAAAGGAAATCACATAGGCATGAAATCCAGAAGGGGAAAGTTTCACCACATTCTTAACACTGGCTTTTCAATTGAAAGGTGTTTATTTTATTACCCTACTTAACTCTGTAATATTTTTATTTTGTTGTTGTTGCTATTTAAAATTAATAGTAAAAACTTAATTGTGAAATCATTTTTTTCCAGATGTAGAAAATATTTAAAAAATCAGAAAAAAATGTTGTCGCATTTCCACCATCCATATAGGATCACAGTTGATGTTTTAGTGCATGCAATTCTTTTTTTTCCAAGCACATTTCTTAAAAAAACACATTCAAGCTCATTCAGTAACATATTCCAATGACATTTAAGATAATGTGAACTGTATTTAAAGAAAAGCTACAGTTAGTTTGAAAATAAAATGACTTGGAAATTACAGTTTGGAGAGTCAATTCCATTTTAAATAATAAAACTAATTGAAAAGTGTCAAAGGAAATAATAATTTAATATATGAAACTCATCAAATTCATACCATTATAGACAGATTCCTTCTATCTTCCTTCTTCTTCTCTCCTCCCCTCAAATTCACAAATGATAGATAGTAAAAGATTAAAAAGGAATCTATCTGTGTTCAGTATTTTCTTGGAATTAATTTCATTATAGCAACTTTTTCTTCTTTTATATAAGAGAAATCTAGATGATAATTACGGAACTTGGGAATAAAGCACCCATTTTTTCCTGCTTGTATTAACCTTGAAAAGACCCATGGTGCCTTTGTCTGAGTAGATATTTGGGTTTCTTTTAATAGGATTTTTTTTCCATATCTAATTTAGTTCCCAAACTGCAGTGGAAGATATATTTTTCACTTATAAAAAAGAACTAACATGTTTTGGGTAACTTGGATTGAGAAGTAGAAGACACCCGAGAACCACCAGTCATCCACGAACTTTTGTAAATACATGTCCAACACATCTCATTTATAGAGATTGTGCTTGGAGCATAGAAAACTCTGAATATTTGTAAATCTGTTATTTTCTCAGTGGCATCAGACTTTATGTCTAAGGAATTTTTCTTTCGTCACAAATCCAAGTGGAGCCCCTCCCTACAGTTCTTAGGACATTAGGGTATGTTATTTGGGGAAGCAAGTTTCTTGTGTGTGCAAATCATTTTCTTTCACTATAATATTTATCTGTTTTCATATTATTTTTGTGTAAGTCATACTTTGCTCCAAGGACATTTATCTCCATTAAGACTGTCACGTTGGGATGGATCACATTTATGTGTAAAGGCACTGGTACCAAAGCTTGGTTTTTCATGTATGTGTGCCAAGAATAATTTTCCTCCTTCTGAAATATACCAAACACAAGCATCCAAACAAGAACTAGAACTAGAAAACGCTCAGGTTTCTACAAAATTACAAATTCCACCCAAATTTTAAAGAGAAAGAATAAAGCATTTTCTAAAGTGGGCTTTCTGAACCATGTTGGGGCCAACGGAGAAGTCATTTTCTGGTCCAGGGAGGAATGGCTACCACGCCATTGGATGTTATGTGTGTCCGACAGACAAGCAGCGTCATGAGGCTGTAAACCGTGCTCAAAATGACATTTCAATCTGGTTTGACTAGTCTGAAATTTTAGTTTTCCTTGGCTCTGCCATTTATGAAATGCTTTAATTTGTGTTATGACATCAGATTCTCAGCACACCCTGCAAGATTCATGGAAGAGCTAAAGGACTGAAACTACAAAGATGACAAACTTTTCACATCGTGTCAGTTACAATGAGAACTCAAGTCTTCTCATCCTCGTTCCATTGTTTTGTCCTCACCACTGTGCTGCCTGAAGACTTCGAGTTGGAGTAGTCTGTGGTGCATTCCTTAGGGATGTGGCAGCTCTTTCAAGCAGGGCTTCATTACTTTACCAGGAGTCATGGACGAGTGTTTCATAACTGGGAGAGTACCTCTGCAGCAAGAACATGGTGTGAAGGAGTCTCTGGAAAAAACCTGGAAGTGGAGCCGGTTAAAAGAATCCTTATGAAGACTTAAACTCCCAGTCCTGCATGCGCTGAAAAGAAAACACTTGCTCTGTGTGCTGTTTAACTTTCAAGAATGAAAGAAGTAACAGCAGGAAGAGCAGGCAAGGGGAGAGATGTGGATCCCAGGTGCTAAGGGGTTGAGAACCCTGCGAAGAGCTCCCTGTCATAATTCCATTCCATAAATTTGCCTAAGACTAGGCTTTGTATTAAGCTCTTATCCTGAAAACAAAATTCTTAATTGTTCTCACATGATTATATTTCCCAGCTGGTCAATTGAACTCAAGCTTTGGGATTCTGACCCTCATGTGTTGGGAGAGTTGAGATTCGGTAAGTATCCTTTTAAGGAGAATTGTCCATGCTCGTTGCCCCACTTACCCAATTCACCATCAAAGACTCTGGCTACTCAAGATTCACAGAGTGAGAGGAGCTAGATGCCTTTCAGGGCTACTTTTATAAATCTATGCTATTTTTCTTAGCTTTCCGTGATACAAAATCATGCCAGACACAGAGCATGGGGCCTGCTCATCTCTCATTCGGGATTGTCCTCATTGGGCGCATAAACAGGCTGACTGATCTAACTCCCCACTTTAGAGTCACCCAGACTTCCAGGACCATCCACGTTTTGATGATTTTTTAAATTCGTTTGGTTGTAAAAGACACATCTTTTGAAAAATTCAAATGCCAAAGAATTTGCCAAATGTATAAAGAAAAATTACATTTTTCTAATTCTTCTCTCCAGATAAAGGTGTTTCTCTTCCCTTTGAATTTCCTGTTCCCCAAACCTACTTCTCCCGAAGGAAGCAGTGTGAAGAGCTTGGCGCACCTTCCCGCAGACCTTTGCTAATGTGAAGTGCCTGCGCTCCTGTGCACGCGTGCGCGTCTTATATACAATTTTGCAACATATTCTGCGGTTCCCCTTTTCATTAATTTATTTAACATCTTTCCATGTCAGACACATACATTTTCCAAAAATTCTAAGAACATGTTTAAAAATGTGTGGAATTATAAAACCCAGAAATTATAGCGAGGCCGCGCTGGGTGAGCTGAGCTGAGCTGAATGGGAACAAAAGACCTGGAATACGGGCCTATCGGAAAAGAACTAGAGAGAAAGAAGAAAAGAGACCTAAGAAGAATGTGGGCTAATATAGTTTCCAGTTTCAGTTTCTCAACCGAATAAAAGCCAGAAGCTCTTGGCTTATTGGTTATTATTTTTGGTGGTATAATGGAAAGAAGTAGGTTTGGGCCTATGTGTGCATCTAAATGTGTACTTGACCATGACACTTAACTCCCCTGGGCTTCCCTTTCCTTACTCAAAAATGACTAGATTAGACCTGATGATATCTTTGGTTCTTTCCATTTCTGACTAGTGCTTTAATTTCCTGGAAAACAACCTCAAGAATGTCGTGAGGTATAAAGTAGACTTTGTTCCAGGGTAGTGTTGGTTGTTCTAGTCCATCTTTAATGGCAGTTCAGTAGGCCGATTATACAGATCACATTTCCCGGCCATTTTAGCTTATAATACCGTCACTCTGTTTTACAGGGTATAGTTTTCACATGCCTTATATCTGATCTTCAGTTATTTACTGATGTGGATTGAGCAAATATTACTTTAATCCCATTTTGTATATTAGGAATTAAGTGCAGTGTAGACTTACACAGATCTAATTCCTACCTACGTTGTCTGCGGTATTGATAGCCGAATAGACATATGTGATTTGGTTAGAGTCACCAGAAGCTTGCTCTTATTTGAGAATTTTGTGTGTGGCATGTTTGTGATAATAAGGAGTAAATATTATTTGGTATTTGTAATACAGGAAAAAGGAGGTTTAAATTCACCAAGGAGACTTTTACCACAGATGACCATAAAGAATCTTCTGGAACAGCATTAGATAAAAGACACCTTTGACCCAGTGGAACTTTGAGATTTTTCCTGATTTTGTCAGATTCTGCGTTTCTGCTCCAGACTCTCCAGCTGCAAAGACCTTCTTGTAGTTCTTGTTCTTTCAGGTCCCCCAGGATTTTTTATTTTGCATTTCTTTGTCCTGGAATGTGCTTTTACTCCCTGTCTGTCTGTCAAACTTCTACTTATCATTCAAGCTCAGGGGCTCCATCAATTATTTGCTCAGCGTCTTCTGCAGACATAGGTGCTCCTATCTCTCTCTGTTGCAACCTTTAAAATCTCCGTTATAGCAACCATCTCACTTCTGCTTAACCTCAACTACAAGCATTTCATAGAAAATAAAATTCCTCTTCACACTAGTATTCCCACACCACACGGAATGTGATCCAGAGGGTAGAAATATGTACTGAGTTAAGGTAATTTGACTGAGTATTATCAAGTCAGGGTTTTAGCAAAATTTTATTTTTAATTTCTATGTAATTTGTTGCCAGGAGTTTCTCCTTATTTTACTCACTGTTTTATTTTTAAAAATTTGGAGCAATTACAAACTTACAGAAAAGATGCCTAGTACAAAGACCTTTTCTCTGAACCATTTGAGGGTAAGTAGCTGCCCCAATGTCCCATTCATTACCTCAGAGCACTTGAATATGTATTTCCTCATTCTTTGTCTACTTCTTTGCTTTCAGGCATAAAAATTTTTGGGTTCATCTTGTTTTTTTTTTTTTTCTGCCCAGACCTGAGATCGACCCTTTTTCTAAGGAGCCCTGATTCTTACTAGTGCAGAATAGTTTTTAGAAGCCAAGCTCAGGGCTCTATGCATGCTCACTGCTGTTAGGGTGCCGCTGTTCTCAGGCCATCCCAGGGGACAGTGTTGGGGATTATTTACAACTACTATCTATTTTTATCTGTCTATATACAGAAAACCATGACTTTACTCTGATATCTCCAATTCCAACCTAACACTACGAGTTCATTCTAGTTTTCTAGTTAATTTCTCATTTTCTCTCTCTCCATGTTTTCGACAGCCTTCCCCAACAGTGTGAGAACTGATCACTATTGTCTATAATATATTTACTTACTTAATGAATCTCTTATGTACAACTCATCTTCTATTTTTGATGTCATCTCTCGATCCCCCACTTCTCCTCTTGGCTTCTGATACTCTATTATTCTGCACCCAAATTGCAATATGTGGGGAGATTTCTGCACCCATAAAGCAAGGATCACATACCAGCTGGGTGTCCTACCACTGAACTCAGTTCTGACCCTGCCTGTCTGGAGGTAGCATCAGATCCCAGTTTAAGGGCTCAGTCCCACAAGAAAGACTGCCTCTCCCTTCAAACGCCAGTCACAAAGTCTAGGTTGTCACTTATGCTTCTGACTGACTGTGTATAGATTAGAGATTCCAATCACTCACAGAAGTCAAGAGAAACCTTTACTCAGATCTGTGGTTTATTACAAAAGGACATAATGGAGGACCACCCAGGTGGAAGAGACGCCTAGGGCAAGGTACGGGGAAAGGGCAAGGAGGTGCCATGCTTTCTCTGATTATTCCCCACACTTCTCCATGTGGAAGCTCTCTGAACCCAGGCCTTTTGGGTTAGGCATGATTGATTAAATAATTTGCCATTGGTGAATAATGTAGTCTCCAGCCTCTCCTTCCTTCCAGAGGTCAGGGGTGAAGACTTAGGGGGTGCTGGGAGAGTGACTGAAATTTCCAACCCTCTAATTACGTGGTTGGTTTGCTTGGTAACCAGCTCCCATCCTCTAGTCTGCCCCAAAGTCACCACAATAACCCTTTTTTCACTTAGGAAATTCCAAGGGGTTTAGCTGTGTGCCAGAAACTGAATGAAGACCAAATGTATATTTCCTATTTAAATCACACTAACACACCCCCACCCCAGGCGCCCACCTCACTGCACAGAGTCCGGTACCTCAGCGGGGTCTCCCTTCTCACCCTTGTCCATCTCCGACATTCTGTGCGGGGCCACCGCCAAGCAGGGATGTTTTCCTCACCCACCCAGGCTCTGACTATTCACACCAGACCTTTTCTCTTCACTCCCGACTCCTGGATGCCCTCCAGTCCTTGCTCTATTACAAGGCCATTGCTTTGCATGGATTCTCTCCTCCTGCAGGTTTGGCTATAACAAAGCATGTGGGGAAGTGGGCTCCCCTTGTCATCCTTGTGTGCTGACATTCTGTGCTGACACACACTCTTACCCCACTAGAGATGCAGGGGTGATTTTCCACTGCACTCTGGATACCTTTGTCACCCTGCCTGGGCTCTAACTGCTCAGACTAAGTTTTCCTATCTCTAGGATACCCTTCTTTCCTGGTTCAGTCTCCAACCCCCCTCGTGGGGATACGACGACTGTCCTCTGCACATATACCTTTATTGGGCTATGCCCTACCTAATGGCTTTAGGAGTGGAAGGTAGAAAAAAAAAAGGGAGAAGCAGCAAAGGGACATGCCATCTCTTAGATTTGTTTATTATTCTTACCACAGAAAATGAATGTATGAGAAAGTTTAAAAGAGGCCAATTTGCTCCTTGTTTGCAATAGTAACAAAAGATTGGGACTGGGAAATATTTGAAGCCCCTAAAAAAAGTAACATTTGTCATTAAATGCCCTTTGCATTGGAGAATTGAACTTTCATTTCTCTTCTGGGTATTTCATGTTTTGATTTGATAAATTACTATGAAATTAGACATTTAGAAATAATGAGGCTGAAATGGATATATGTTCTTCTCATCCAATTTTCTTCTTTTATTGATGAGAGATTTGTATTCTGGTTAGGTCACACAACTTTGCCTAGTTTCATTGGTGACCTAAAAAAAGGATATTTTTCAACATCCTAGCCAGTGTTCTCTTCGTTGTTATCATTCAAGATTATTTGACCTTAAAGAAAGATTTCCGAGAAAAAGAATAGTTTATACACATACACCTTATCTTTTAAATTGGAAGTCTTTTTCTTCAGGAAGGGGATTACTAACAGAATGCCATGTTTTGGGCCCTAAAACATTATCTGAATAGTACTTCGGTGATCAAATTTTATGAGTGGAGTATCTGGAAATTTACCTTACCAACTTGGTCGTTAGTAATAACAGTAATTTAATAGTTAGTGTGGATGAAAAAAGGGATTCTATGGAAGATCACAAATTTCCAACTGGGCAGGTCATGGCCTTGCTCCACCAACGGAACACCTGGCTAGGGCCAGGCCTGTGACTGCTTTGGTAAGACACTTATTTGCCTTAATGAGGCCCAGTCCATTGTTTCTGTGCACCCAGGTTAACACATCTTTGAGATGCCTCTTTTTTTAAAGACTCCTCCTTTTAAAATATGACCACCTTCAAGAGTGTGCACAATCTCAGTTACTCTGTAATCCCATCCCCACCTTGCTTCCACCTACCTCCATGTAGTCTTCCTTAACATTTCCTCCTTGATTTCAAATGCATAAAAGAAGTTGCAAAACTATTACTTTCCAGAGCAACTGAGATCTTGTTTCCCAAGAATTGCCATAAGTTTTGGCTTAAATAAACTCTTGTAAAAATTATTTATTGTTTTGAACTTTTCTTATGTCAACATTAGTAGTTAGAATTTTGAATACTTTCTCTTAGTTGCATTTCTACATTATGTTAACTGTTTGGTAAGGCTTCAAAGCAGGTTGATTATTACTTATTTTTCTGTTTATTGTCTTGTGTGGTTGATAGGTTGGCAAAATGTGCATATGTAGATATGAATGGTTGATAAATAAAATATTGTTTTCAAAATATCTATGATACAAAATTTGTATTAATTTAACCCATTTGTGTTTGTGAAAAATCCAACATGTTATCAGTGTTGCTGTTCAAGCTGGGAATGGACAACTCGTGGGTGTAGATGAACCATCTAGGGCAGCAATATTCAACAGGTGTGCCTTAAGAATTTTTAAAACAGGCATTACCTTACTATTTAGTCATTTACACACTGACCTTTTCCCTCTTACATTGCCAAATTAAAAAATGGCAACACACACGCACAGTAGTTTGGTGATTGCCAGAGGGAAGGGGGGATGGAGAAATGTAGAAGAAGGTGAAGCAAGGATAAACAGCGATGGAAGGAGACTTGACCTGCGGTGGTAAACACACAACACAATACACAGATGATATGTTATAGAATAGTATACCTGAAACCTGTATAATTTTATCAACTAATGTCACCCTAATGAATTGAATTTAAAAAAAAAAAAACCCTGGTGCAGTGGCTTGGTTAGTTGGAACATCACCTAGTGCACCAGAATGTTGCAGGTTCGATCCCTGGTCAGGACATATACCTAGGTTGTGTGGATTTGATCCAACTGACTGATGTTTCTCTCTCTCACTCTCTCTCTTCCTTCCTCTCTCTCTACAATAAATAAAAACATGTCCTTGGGTGAGGATTTAAAAAAAAAGAACAATACTCCCCCCCTCCCACATACCAAATGACAACAGCTAACACAACAATGGCTGTTGGGTGTGCATGAATCAAAATGATACCTATTTTTTGTCACATTGGCAAAAAATATAATATACTTTCTGATGTGCCACAGAATTTTAGTAATTAATTTATGTGTGCCATGAGATGAAAAAGGTTGAAAATAGCTGATCTAGAGCTTTCATTAATTTCCAAGAATCACCTTGAGTCACTGACATCAAAACAAAAAACAGGCAACAAACTACACTTGAGAACTTTACTATGTAGTTATATAAACTCAAGTTTTATAGACAAAATTACATAAATAAGTATCAAACCCTCCTCACCGAGAAACATAAAGGATATATTATGTCATAATTTAATTTTTTTATGTTCCATAATCCTCTTTTGCATACTTCTAGGTTCCACACAACAGGCACTGGGGAGGCAAATGCTCTCCTGTCAAAGCCCTCGCTACCCTTGTTATTGTTTAGAGAAAGTTACTTTTCTTTGCTCATGATGACACTGAACATTTTCTTAGGGCTCTGCCTCCAGCACCATGTTCCTGAAGAAGTTCTGCCCTCATCAGTTTGCTCAGCAAACATCTGATTTTCTGGCTTGATTCCTGAAAACAAAAATCTGAAATTCTGGATTACAGGAAGCTAAGGAGCCTTCACGATTGTCGGGCTCGTCAGTGCTCTCAGCACACTGCCAGCGCTTTGTGAGTCGCTGAGTGAGCAGTGGAATGGTCTGCCTTCTAGACATTGTTTTACAATTAAGTTGGAAATTAACCTTTTACTATTTTTACTTTTCAATTACAGTTTACAGTCAGTATTATTTTGTATTAGATTCAGGTGTACAGCATAGTGGTTGCACAATCATATACGTTACAAAGTGTTCCCCTTAATATTTCTAGTACCCACCAAGTACTGTACCTAGTTATTATAATATTTTCAATAAACGTTTTGAAGAGTCCTATTAGCTGTGTAATTTAAAAGCTTAATGGTGACATGTACTTACTTCTGGCCCTTGGGTGAAATAATTGCCCTTTTCGCACCAATGTAATTTTGTGAATTAACAAATATATAGGTTTATAATTGGAAGGGACACATCATCAAGATAATTTTGCTCTTCTCCCTCCAAGGCAGAAATCTTTCTACCATATACCCCTGGGTTTGAGTCACTTTTAAAAATGGGGACTCACTGCTCCCCAAAGCAGTTGTGCTGATGTTCTGTAGAAACCTTCCTTGGTAAGTGTGCCCTTTTGCTGCTGCCTTCTGTCCTCTGTAGTCAGAATGCAGTTAAACCCTCTGCATATGGTATCCCTTCAGTTATGTCCACCTGGATCCTCATTCTCTCAAATTTCCTCTCATCTTTTTCTTCCTGGGTTTAAGTTCTTGTGCAAGATGAAATTCTTTCTCCTTCTCCATATCCTTGCCCTAGTTTGGATTTAGTGTTTGTTTTTTTTGAAATGTGTTGTTTTAGGAGGCTGTGAACTTAACCTATGAAAGGCAAGAACATTGTGTGTGTGTGTGTGTGTGTGTGTGTGTGTGCGCGAATGTCTCACACAAGATGGACAGCTATTTGAACATTTCATCTACACCACTTTGGATTCTTATTGTTCTCTGGCATGTAACAGTGGATCATGGTTTCACTTTATTTCTGGACAATTATTTCCCCCAGACACAACCTTTGATCCCAAACGCCACATTCACTTGACACAAACTTGTTGACTTTATACCTAAATCAGCTTTTCTTGAATCCTCATCTGAACAAACATTCATTTTAATCTGCGGATATCCCGTGCGGCGTCAGGAAGGGCCGGTTTGGGCAGTGCTGGCTCAGTGAGTCTACCACCACGCTACAGATTTCGTTTCCTTTTTCTCCCTTGAGTTTAAGAAGACCAAAAAAAAAAAAAAAGTTCTTTCTAATACCTTAGACAATGCAAGGGTTTCCAGACTCTATTCCAGGAAGCTGGTTTCATCAAGGTAACAAAGAGGCCGCGGAGAGCAGAAAGAAGGCTAGGAGTCACTGACGTGGAGGTGTCATTAAGGTAACCCCCTGGAGTGGGGGGAGGGGAAGGGATGGAGAGCCGGCAGAGCGCGGAGGCTGGGAGTGAGCGCGAGAAGAGGAAAAGCCAGCAGCCGGGCGCCCCGGCGTGGATGCACGCGGGAGTTCAGGCGGGAGGGGGAGTGTGTCACCACGTGCTGCAGAGGCGGGGACAGGGTCATCCTCCTCTTATCTGAAAGGGTGCAGGGCTGGACAGAAACAAACAGGCAGACAAGCAAGGTGAGAGGTTAGCAGTCTAACCTAGTCCTTCCTCCTAGCTAGCTTAGAGCAGAGATCTGGGATAGGGAAGGTCCCATTTAGGCTCTCAAACCCCAGGACGCCGAAAGGGATGGCTTGTCTCGTTCCTTTTAAATTTGCTCAGCGGGAATTCGGCAAAAAGACAGGAAGAGGAGATGGGGTTCCACAGCGAGTGCACTTTTAATTCTTAAGAACTGGTGGTGGTTTAGAGCTTTATATCCGGGAGGAGCCTGTGTCACCACACTGTAAGCAAATCCTGGGACGTTTGCAAACCCGGCTATGGGGCAGTTGGTCCCATGCCCGGCCGGGCTTTCGAGGGCTCCGGCCACAAAGTGCTCCGGGTCCGGCCGGCGGGTGACCCCGTGGCCTTTATCTTTCCTCCTTTGTCCTCTTTATCTCAGGCTCTCCAGGAGGACCGGGCGCCTGCTCTGCCTATCGCTCCCCACCCTCAGCTGCACCGCCACTTCAATGCTCCGCAGATCGCCGGCTGCTGCTCTTCCGAAGGCGCCGGAGGACCAGGGGCGACCCGTGCCACCGCCGATTCGGCCGGGTGCCGACGCCTGAACCGCGCGCTCTTGGGCACCTACGTCGGTGCGCCGGGCGAGTCTGCGTGCGCTTCAGCCAGCTTTGGGCCCGCAAGGGACTGTCCCGGCCAGGATGGCCCCCGGCCAGGCGGTGGCCGGGATCTTGCTGCTGGCGGCGGCGGGCCTCGGAGGGGCTGCGGCGGGGCCCGGGCTTGCCTTCAGCGAGGACGTGCTGAGCGTGTTCGGCGCGAATCGGAGCCTTTCGGCGGCGCAGCTCGGGCACCTGCTTCAGCTGCTGGGAGCCGCCACCACGGAGGGCGCCCCGCAGCTCGCGCAGCTGCACTTCAACCAGGTAGGCGCGCGTCCCAGGCGCTCTCGTGCTGTGGCTGTCCTTAGACGCCGGTTTGCACCTGAACGGGAAAGTGCTGGGGAAAGGATTTCTTTACGTTTTTGGAGTATGAGGTAGTGACTGGTGGCACTTGATTTTCACCGGACCGGGCTCCTTAGCCGGGGTGAAAGGGCTGGTGGGGATTCAGGAAGTCAGAAATTGCAACTTTATGCCGGATGAACTGAGCGATCAGACGCTTGCGAATATGAGATTTTATAGAAAAGTTTATGAAGTAGTTAAGGCGGGAAGCACCTTAGGAAATGCAGGGGTTTTTTTTTTGTTTGTTTTTAAAGGTAGGAATGGTGTACTTAAATCTGCCTAGCAAAAATAACGAGCCGCTCACCTGCCGTCCTTGTTAACGTGGTTCTGCCTCTCCTGAGTACGTTACACAACGCATTTAGAGCCGAAGGGACTTATTGTACATAGAACAATTAAGATTATACCTGTTAGTAAATTTCAAAACGGATATTCTAGATTGTTATTTACATAAGACATATTTTATTTCTTAGAATTCTGGAGTAGGCAAAGTGTGCTTTCTGCATCCTCCCCAAACTCCTCCCCACTGCTTGAAAGTGCTAACTCAGTGCGTGACGTTTTCCCCTTCTGTTCTTGTTCCAGAGAGAACTGATGATGAGCAGTAAGCGACATTTTCCATATTGTTCTTCATTTCTGGCCCATGTTAGTTTGTGTTACAAAAATTTTTTGTGGTCCAAGATGTTTGGGGAATGCTGCATGCTATACTCCACTCTTGGAAATTTAGCATCTTCTAATGTATCTTGACCTTAGATTACCATCCGGGAAACTTGAACCAGATGGACCCCTTCCTAAGGACATTATAGATAGGTAGATGTTCTTTTTTTAGAAATATCTCACCCCAATCCAAACATACTATACTCAAGGAGAAATTCTGATGCAGTGTGGTATCAGAGGGTGACCTCCCTTTAACTAGAAGGGAGGGTTTTGTGTTTCACTTCTTCAGGTTCTTTAATAAACTGCAGTTTTAGCTCTGGCATGATTTCATTAAACATTTGATTTAATGTCTAAGAAATATGTTGGCAAAACTGAAATTCCCACATATTATATACTGATATTTTGGAAAAGAAAACAAAACAAACAACTTCCTAAGTATTTTCCGTCTAGTTGCAATCTCTTTAAGTAGGGGAAACAGCTGAGCTGACTAAGGTATTTCTAGGTAGGAGTAGGAGTGGTCATGTGCTTGGAAAGAAGCTTGGGGTTGGACTTGCAGCTGCAAATCTGTAGCCCACACATTGTTTGCTCTTACGTTATCTTTTTACCTTGCAGTGTCTGGAGATGTTGACAAATTATAAAGAGACAAAAGATCCCTGAGCCACTCCTTGGCCAAGACACTGGAAAATATGTGTAAATTATTTTGAAAAATTGGTTAAGTTTATTAGCAATACGTTTCCCCTTTTATAAGTAGGATTCCTCAATTGAAAAATTATATATATGTTAATACCTTGCTTCTCATTCTCATATTTGGATATTTAACTACACTCATTGTGGCCTCTGTGGGCATCAAAAAGAGACAGGAAGAAGCCCATAATTACTTTGGAAATAGAGGGAAGCCAAGGACGATTTATCATTGAGCCAGGCCTAACAAACAACAATTTGATGTTCTAAAAAGTCCTGATGAGAACAACAATCATCAAACAAAATGACAACAAATGAAATAGATTCCAGAAGAATCTATTAATTTGCTAGCAGGAAACCACCCAATTTGGAGCAAAATTTAGGGCCATTAATACCTGCATACTTTAAAGAATGCAACTGGAGTTCCCTCACCTGTAACAAAGTAGAATAAACAATGTATGGGCCTGTTGTGAGCAGCTTGATTTTTTTTGACCTTGAAAAAGGCCCAGAAAATAGAACTTACTTCTATGAATCAAGGATTTATTGAATTTTCTCTGAGATCTATTTACAAATGACATTGTTCCTTTGGATAAGGGCTTTGATATTTCTTAGGTCAGCTTTTCTCAGGTTATAGACTACTGTACTCTGCATGTTTGTTAGAGAATTTGGAAGGTGTTCTGATATTCTTAAAGTATTCCTAAGTACTATTAAATTAACTTGTTGCTTTGGGGGACCAAAGTGACCTAACTTCAAACTGATGACAATAGAACAGTTGAGCTTATTGTTTTGCTTCATGGTTGTGTGGGTACACAGAGCAGGTAGAAGCAGAGACTCAAGCAGTGAGAAGAGGGAGCTCTTTTAGTTCAGTGGGTCTGGGAGGTGATGGGGTGTCAGTCTGTTCTGTGTCGGGGAGTTCCATAGAATACACAAGGAAGCCCCAACTGAATGCATACATTGGGCAATTAATTTAGGCCATTTAAATGGCCTCAGTGCTCAGTTTATTCAGAAGTTCCTTTCTCTTCAGATTTTCTCTTCATTTCCTCTTCAAAACACCTCACTCTAAGTTCTTACTGTAGATGCCAATTAAATAGCTCAGTAAAAAAGGATATCCTCATTCTCCAAATTATCACACCAAACTAATTAGAATAAATCAGAAGGCCAGAAGTGGGACTGGCTGTGGTAGGTTGGCCTGTGAGGCAACCTTTGTTTCACACCATCTCTCAACTTCACACTTTGCTTCTGTCTCTTAATGCTCTTTTTTCTTTCCATACATAGTTTGTAGCATATTTCCTGCATCTTTTGTTCTTTTTCACTTGCTTGCCTGCACCTTGTTTGTACACCTCTTTTAATTCGTATTCAATCTTCCTAAGGCAATACTTGGAATATGCCTGTCTTTTTTCAAAGCTGCTCTGCTGGTGAAGTCTAGATCTTGAGCCTGGCATTCAAGGCCCTGCACCTTAAGGTTGACATTGAACAGCTTACCCACCCAGACCTAGCACTCACTAAATGGAATGGTTTGCTCTTCTGTGAATTCACCTGTATATTTTGTTCAACCACTTCTTAGCTTGTTATCTTCCTTGCACACTTCATGTTTCCAACTGGAATGTCCTGCTTTTCCTTGAATTGCCCTATCAAAATGCTATACTTTTAACTGTCCAGCTATCCTTTGCCGCTACTTCTGCATAAAACCTTTCCAGGGCATCACAGTCAGCACTGATAGCCTATTTTCTCTCTTTTTGAATAACCGACATGTTTTCTTATTATGTTAATGACACTTAACTATTCCTGTATTTAACAAATATGTTGAGTGATTACTGTACTCTAATTAGAGTGGTCATTTTAAGGTACAAATCTGATCATATCACTCATCTTAGTAAAACAAGTTTTTTCAAGATAAATTTCAAATGCTTTAATGTGGCTTAGCCCTTTCATGATCTGGTCCCTGTATATTTCTCAAGCCTTCTCCTTTGCCACTACTCCAGTCTTAATGGACTGCCTATAGTTCCTGGTTTTCCATATATACCTGCTTATGCTTCAGGCATTAGTTTAGACATTACTTTTACTGAGAAGCCTTTCTTGGTCTGCTCAAGAGTTTAGTAAGAACCTCTTCTATGTGATCCTATATGAATTAGTGCCTTTGCAATTCTAACATATTATATGTTGCAATTATATTACAATATGTAAATAATTTAGTATGTATTACAACTTTTTGTTTATATGGCAGAAACCTCCCTATTTCCTTACCTCTGTGATTTTAAACAAATTAAAGGGAATGACCTAACTTTTCTCTCTAGGGGCTGGTGTATTTCCTGGTACATAACATGTACTCATTATATATTTTTTGAATGAATGAATGAAAATTGCTTAATATGAGTAAGATAATTTGGCTCTCACATGACTTTATCAGAGGAGGCATGACATAGGCACATACAACTATAATGCATGATAGAATGATATGTCTAATTAAAGAATTACAAATGAAAGTGGAATGGGATCAGACTTGAGTTTTCAGAAAATTTATCTTCATGAGAGTATGAAAAGTGTTGGAGTGGGTCAGGGTGCGAACTAAGGAAGAAACTGCAGTGGTTTGCATGAGTGAGATGTAATGATTGCTTGGACCTGGAGACAGTAGGAGTTGGCATAAAGGCTCTGCCTTCTCCAAGCAGAGCAGGCATGGCTGAAGAGCAGGCGAAAAAGCCCTAAGTAAATACTTTTTGCTTCAGTCTTTTGCCTGCTGTTGTCATTTAACTGTTGTTAGATCTTCTTCACTAGCTTCTGGCCTGATGATGCCAGAGGGAGAGGCAGTGAGGTAACTCTCGGCTTATTTTAGTGGATGGCCAGGCTAATAGTATGTAGCAAACAGAAGGTGTGTGTGTGTGTGCGAGTTGGGGTATTACACGTACACCGTGTGTATAGCTTGTTGTTATCCACTGTACTTTTTCCTGGGGTGGGAGTGATGGTTGATTAGATGAGAGAGGTTTGGGGAAGCACTGACCATTAATAGAGCAGAGAAAGAACATCTCGTCTTTTTTTGTCTTTATGTTCTGGGGAATGGTGAGGATACACCTTCTAGGAATGCCTTCCAGACTGCTTGTTCAGGTGAGAAACTAGAAGTGTGGGACAGAAAGGTGGGACAGAAAGCTGAGGTTATACTTAGGTCTTCGGTCATTTTTTCTTCAGGACAATGGACCTGTTTTGATCTGTTATATCATTCTCATTTAGGTTGACTGTGTATACTGCAATCATTGTTTCCAAGACGTTTTGGGAACATGAGGGATACACATAAAGCATTTCACTATGATGATGTCTGATGGTGGGGAAAAGGTGTAATGGCCATCATAGGGGAAGGTAACTGCAGACCATAAAACAAAGCAGGTTACCCCATGGAATATAACAGAACTTATTAAAGGGCCATTTACTTAGGAAAAGATTGGAGAAGCAAAGGTGACCCTGCAGTTTGTGCAAATTATTCTTCACTAACAGACCCCTGCTGCTGTACTTTTTAAAAAAATGGTATAATTCAGGTACTAATAATTGACAAGACAAAGGGACAGAGAATGCCATAGTGCCAGGGCCAGTACCTCCTGGTGGTATTATGATAGATGATTGCTCATAATTGATACTATTACCAGTTTGATATTTATCTTAGTTGTTATGCCATTTCAGCTGTTACTAACAAAAATATTAATGGCTACGTTTTATGGAACAAAGAACATCATCACCCAGAAAGCTTTGATATGCTTGCTAAAGACAGTGCAGTTGGTCAAATGTCACAGCATGGCACTTAAAAATGAAACGAAATCCGGATCCAGAGATGGAGTTGGTTTCGTTTCAATCTCTGTCTATATAGATGTCGGGAGCTCAGTTTGCCTCCGTGTCAGGCACGATTGGGATCTGTGTAGGAAAATGGCCTTCATTCTTTCCATATTGAACTCCCAAGCCTGCACCTTTACCCACTACCTAGGAGTCACCTGGACCCTTCGAGCATAACATAATAATTATAGCAAGAGATTATTGGTCTTTTTCTATGTGACATAACTTTTAACCAGTTTATCTGTATTATCATATCTGATACGCAACACAATTTTAGGATAAATGTACCATTGTTATCTTCATTTTGCACATGAGAAAATGAGATACAAAGAGGTTGAGTAACTTGCCTAATGTCACACAAGTGGTAGAACCTCGGGCAATCCTAAATATGTACTATAGTAGATGTTTTGAACTGTGGGCTAGAAAATTATACCCTCTGTAGCCAGAACAACTGTTACCTCAGATTTTGAAATGTGGGTAGAAGCTACTAATCATCATCTGCTTCTCTAGTTCCATTGTGTAGTCGCATCAAGAGGACAGTGCTGACTGTAGAGACTACACCGATGACGATGGGTCCTTGTGCTCAGAGAGCTTATACTTTAATTAGAAAATAAAATGGCAACTTGAGAAAAGTATGCAAGGCCAAACTGCTGTAGTTAAGTAATCACTGAAAAAATATTATGAAACATCTTACAAGGCTGTATGTGATTAATTGTTCAATGAATACTATTGATAGCAGGTGCTACTCGTTTAGAAGGGTAAGGGATCCTTTTGGCAAATGGCTCACGGAAGAGTTACAAATCACTCAGTTCTCCTTTTGGAGTGTTCTGCCTCTCTTGTTCAGTTTTTAAAGTATTTATTGATTGGATATCCGCTGGTTCCAAATGTATTTCTACTACTAATCATAACATGGATATTCATGTGACTTACATGAATTCTCTCTTAGAGAATGAAATTTTCTTTTATTCTTTCTTATATGATGAATTTTTTTTCAGAGAAAATATTTTGGCAACAATAGCTTTCCTAATTCTGAGTTCTTAAAGTTTTCTTGGAAAAATGTGTATTAATCAACTTCTTTCTTCTATGGATAGCCTTCAGACACGAGAGAAACGCCATGTCTAGTGTTAAAACATTCAGTCCTGTTCTCACTATTATCCTAGAAGGACTCTACCAATGAATTTGCTCTCTCTTCTGGCAGTGTAGAGTGTAAATCTGCCTTTATCGTGCCTGTGGAGAGCTGCATTGCTGGCTGTGTAACACTGGAGAAAGTGGTCTGTGCATGATATATGTGTGTATATATATATATATTCATATATTCACAGACATACATATATACACATATGTGTACACACATGTACATACTACAAAACAAACAGGCCCATTTGTTAATGGATGCATATTATTGACACCAGGTAATTGAGTTTGTTTATCAAATCACATATAGTTTTCTTTAGGAGTGGGCTTCTCAGAATCTAGGTATGTTCTACACCTACACATACTAATGAGAAAAGCTAGACACTGGCTCTGGTTCTGATCTTGGGATGAATGTCTTGTAAGCAAATATTCTGGGAAGGGCCTTCCCATTAGCAGAGGAAGCAGGTCCTGGCCTAACAGGAATGATAGCTAACGTTTACAGTGCACTGATCATGAGCCAGGCATTGTGCTCTGTGCTTTCTTATACACCACCCCAGTCACCCTTCTGACCTCCCAGGGTGAGTACACGAACTCCCACAGGGCAGCCCAGTCTCAGCGAGGTTATACCTTGTGCAAAGTCATAGCCCAGAAGCTGCAAAGCGAGGATTCCTCTCCAGGGTGATGGGACTTCAGAACCTGTGCTCTTTTCGAGAAGGTGGGACTTGAATCTGGAGCCTTAGACCCAAAATAAATGAAAAAACAAAATAGAAACAAACTTGTAGGTGCAGAGAACAGACTAATGGTTGCCAGAGGGGAGGGGGTTTTGGGGATCTGGTGAAAAAGGTGAAGGGATTAAGAAGTACAGATTGGTAGTTACAAAATAGTCACAGGGATGTAAAGCACAGCACAGGGAATATAGTCAGTAATATTGTAACAACTATGTATGGTGCCAGGTGGGCACTGGAGATACCTGGGGTGGGGGATTGCTTTGTAAAGTATATGGTTGTCTAAACACTATGCTAATTCAAAATAATATTGAATGTAAGTTTTAATTGAAAAATAAAATTAAAAAATTAAAAAAATAATTAAACAGAACAAAACCAAACCTATGCTCTTTCTGCTATTGCTCCTCAAGCTGAAGGCTATCGTCCCACAAAGGGGCTGGTTTATTTTCTAAGAAGCTGCATGCCTCCTCTGTTGTGCAAATGCCTGCATGTCAAGGTAGAACTCATGCCAGTTTCTTGAAGCCACCGCGAATTGTATAGTCATTTGAAAGCAAAGAAGGTGTTCTCTGCTGATATTCCTCTTGTTTCAATAAAACCAGGAAAAAATATTATTGTAATTTTCCCTGATGAAGCTGTCTCTGCAATAGTCAGGGCTAGCTCTAAAACCTGATTGGTTTTTTAGCCTTACAATATTATTTTCTGATTATTGACATTTGATACTAAAAACTGTATTGTGAGAGAAATAGGACATGTCAGTATCTCCAGAAACTGAGGCCCAAATAAGTCATTTGGCAAAGGTCACCAATTGCCCCAATTTGTCTGGGAGAGCAAGGGTTCCAATTTTGAATCCTCGGTCCTCTCCCCTTGTGCTGGTTTTAGACAGAGGCTGTGTTAGTGGGGCCCCCGTGCTGTGAATCCACTGAGTATCTATCTCATGGCCTATGTGCCTCACTTTTTGCGTATAACTGGGCGATGGAAATATATGAATTCCTATTCTGTTTCCTCACTTCCAGTCACTCCTGAACATATTATGGCGTGGCTTGGACCCCAGCACTTTCTTGAAATTACTCTACAGGATGTCACCCCAAACTTTCTTATTGCTAAATACAATGGGCGTTTCTCAGGCCTTACCTTGCTGTTAATTTTGATGGTATTGGACACGTCCTGCCTGAAACACATCATTTTTTTGCCTGTAACTGTGCTACCTTCTTTTTCTTACCTCTCTGGTGGCTACTTTTCAATTTCAATGTCCTTTGCTCACCCTTCAAATATTGGTTGTTTTTCAGGGTTCTATCTCAAGTCCCCTTTCTTTTAATTTTACACACTATCTGCCCAGCTCCAGTCACTCCTGGGCTATGGTTAGTACCTCTCTTTGGACGTTTTCTAAATAGGTTGGCCTGGTTCAGGTATTTCTTGTGAGGTTCAGCTTTGTACACCCTATCGCCCACTGATGTCTCTTTCCTTTCCCCGGTTCAATAGGTCTAAGCCTGCCCGAAATGGAACTCATCAACACCATCCTTTCTCCATAAAAATCTTCTGCTAATCTTGTCTGATGCTTTGTTTAGAGTTCAGAAACATTAAAAGGAAAAGTCTATTCTCTTTAGATGTTCATGGTCTTACTAAAGAGGTATCCATTTTTACAAACAGGTAATCATACATTAAAGGATGCAGTGAGAGCTAAACAAATAAATGCCCTTTGTGCAGGAGTCTGGAGAAGAAGAGGCGAGCATAGATAGCAGTGGGAAGCAGAGGAGGTATGGACCCGTGTAGGACAGATAGGAGCCAGAAACTTTGAGTGGAGGCATATCAGGACTCTAGGTGGGGGTCAGGGACCATGCAAAGTCACAATGACCGTGAAACACAAGACTCGCTGGAACTGTGTGGTTAAGATAGAGAGTTCAAGTATGCTCTGGAGGAGGGTGAAGGGAGTGGAATATTGAAGACAGATAACTGAGGTTCTTCAGAGTTAGGACTTTACACTCTTGGCAGAAAGAAGTTTGCGTGTGTGCATGTGTGTTGGGGGCAGTCTGAGCAGAGGAGTGACAGTGGCAGTGTTTCTGTAGGAACTGTCCTGTGGGCGTGTAGGTTGAACTGGATGGGATGTGTCTTAGATATGACTGATTAAAGCTCCTGACTTATCAGGTAGGTGGCATACAAGGGTCTGTTTGTGTGTCGCTCTTAGGAGTTAGACCAAACTTTTGGGAGTCAGGACCCTTTTGTATTCACGCCTGAAAATTACTGAGGACACCAAACAACTTTAGTATATATGTTTCATATCTATTGATATTTATAATTATAGAAGTGAATGTGGAGAAAATTAAAAATATTTATTAAAAATAACATTAATAAATCCATACCATGTTAACATTTTAAAAATGAAAAATAACTCTTTCTCTGACAAAATAATTAGTGAAAAGAATGGCATTGTTCTAATTTTTGCAACTCTCTTTAATATCTGGTTTATTAGAGTGTCATTAATGCCTCTGCATTCACTCCATTGTGACATATGCCATACAGCCTCTGGAGAAATCCATTGTTTACTCATAAAAGAATAAGAGTGAGAAAGGAAAATGCAGTCTCTATTATTTTGAAATGAATACTGACCCTGCGTATTCTCCAGCAGGGTCCTGGTAACCCTCAGGGGTCCCGTGACCGCACTTCGAGAGCCTGTGTGCTGAAGGTTTGTTACATAGTTGGGCCTGTGATGCACAAGGCCATTCCTTGTATGCAGTGATGAGGCAGCTCTGAGGGATGAGCTCAGTCCTTGTGGCATCTGCCCCAGCCCTGAGGTGAAGAGGCATGCCTTCCGCACCTTATCCCCGGAGGCACTGAGTCGGAGGTCCCTGGTGAGCGCAAGGGTTTACGGGCCCTTTGGTCTTCGCTGCGAACAGGAGAAGGCCTGTGGAGAGAGTAGGGTGGCCGTGGCCACTTGGCGGCAGGTCAGGGTTGGGAAGTCAAGATCCCGACTGAGTATCTGCTCTGTCACCATGTCATGCTTTTAGGGGCGAGAGAGCCTTGAGAAACTGAATATGGAATGGAATAAGGCTGAGAAACTTGTCAATAGCTATGGTGACATCAGAAAACTTTGTAAACCTCTTTTTAAAAGCATATACTAGCTTTAAAATTTCTGTTTTCTTTAGTAAAATTAAACACTAATTCCAACTTTTCTTCATCATGTTTGGAGGAACCAAGATAAGAGATTTAACACTCCCTCCCTATGATTTAACTTTATTTTTCTAAATGAAACAAGAATAGGTGTATATTGTCTAAAACTTTGGCAAAATAGAGGAGCAGAACAGAAAAAATAAAAATCACCCATGATTTTATCACCCTGAGATAAATACCGTTAACATTTTGAAGCACATCCTCTAGATTTTATCTAACCATATTTATAGTCGTGGTGTCATTCTATCCATATTGTTTCATAATAATCACGTTTCCCTTAACAATGTATCATAAGACACGGCATCTTTCTCCTTAAAGCATGTATCAGAAAGGCACTTTTTGTCTCCTCCAAGAAAGAGTTTTGAGGGTGAATGTGAGTGTGCATGTGTGTGCATGCACATGTGTGTGTGCATTATGGGTGAGAATTCACCAGCCCCAGAGTGGCTTCAGTGAGCAGTGTTAGGAGTCTGAAGGAAAGCTGGGAAAAAGAATCTTAGGAAACAGTGTTGGGATCACTTGATTGGCCACCTGTTAAATGTAGAGATTGTTTTTTAAGAATGTTCTTTTCTCAAACCTTAGAAAATTATGATTTATCTTGGCAAAATAATATAAACTTTGAAGAGACAATTAAGAGTGGAAACATTCAAGAGAAGTTTGGTAAAACAGAAGGTGATTCAGTGTATAGATATGTTGCACAATATCAAGGAGATTTTGGAAGTGGTGCTCTAGCTCCTTGTCACCGGCATTAGGGGTTTCATTTTGTATCAGTAACAAGCCTCAAAGTGATGTCCTCACTCAGTCCTGCTTTGAATACTCCTGTTGCTGGTGTGAAGCGTTGAAGTCACCAGTTTTGTGACATTGTTCACTCACCCCAAAAGGGATAAATGTATGGGACTACTCACCTTTTCAGTGTCAGAAGTGGCCTCTCAATTGTTAAACTTCTGAAATTTAAATACTTAAATTGTTCTCTTGTGATCTTTGGCTAGTCCACATTTGAAACACTTTTGTGTGAACAGACTACACTTTTTGTACTTCTTTTGCTTTTTCATAATTTTGTTTAGGTTGCTACTATAATCTTAAACTGGTTTTGCAATTGGTTTTGAAAGATACTTTCAAGACAAGTTGAGGGGTTCATTTGTTCATTTACTCATCCATTCATTTAACAAGTATTTACCAAGTCTTACTGTGTGCCAGGCACAAGATATTATATTATTAATATTATCATAAGAAAATTCTAAGGTAGGTATGCTCTCCAGGATTCCAGAGATTTCTTTCTCATGAAATAATTATTTTGGATTTTTACCTTTTCCTCCTCTTAATACAGTCAGTCCTGACAACCTATGATCAGTAGTACAGGTCTCATGTGATGGCAGTTCAGATGGATCAGTCAAGAAGCTGGTTTTCCACTTGACCTTTAGCAATACTGGGTTTAAAGCAACGGTGATAGGGAAGCCAAATATTTAAGGTGTTACCCCCCAGATATTCTCGGTTTGATGATCCCATTATGGGGTCCTTCACAGCAGTGTTGGCAGCCATGGGCCTGTGGTGGATGGTGTTGTGCCAGGCTGTGCCCAGGTGTTCGCTGCTTGAATGTGGTGGTTGTGTCTGCCTGATATTTCTGCTTTGGTGATGGACAGAAGGGCTTGCTGGGGAGCAAAAAAATCACAGCCATCTTGCATTCTTTAATTCTCACCATGGTGAGAAAACTTGACTGATGTTGGAATTGACCATTGTTTAATTGTTTTTGAAGTTTCTCTTTCAGTGGGATCTCTTTCAATGTGGCCTAAGAGTAATTTAACTGTATGACTCAAGTCACTAACAGCTGCAACAACTATGTGCCTTGCCAGGGTCTAAATGATTCTCTCTTTCAATACCTGTATTCTGGTTCAACCAGAATACTACCTGTATTTGGTTCAACCCATCAAAATATGGGGGTATAGCAGCAAGACCATTGGCTTAGAAGTCAGATGACATAAGATGACACTGGTCTGAATTCTGTCTTCAATACTTATAAATTGTTTAATATTGAACAATTTACTTTTTCCTAAGGTATGGTTTCTTTGTCCCAGATTTTTCCTAATATTTACTTTAGTAGTTGATGTGGGGATTAGAAGAGATTATATATGTTAAGCATATAGCTTTTCTGTGCTTTCTAGAATTCTTATGACTATTGTTTATATTTGTCAACTAATCACATACTTACTTGCATTACTGATTTCAGCCTTAGTTTTTGTGGCTTATATCTTATCTCTCTAGCCATGAGAAGCATTGAACCAACATTTTAGATTCGGCACTCATATATCTCCTCCTTCAGGAAGCCTTCCCTGACCTCTTGCCTCTTCCTTCACAATACCTTACACTTATCTTTATTATTTTCCTTACCATATTGTATTATAATCATCTGTTTTGTATCTTTATGTTTTGTCTACTGAACAGTGAGTATATTGGAGATGGACTATATCTTAGTTTCAGTACTTATCAGACTACCTAGGCCAGAGGAGATGGGAGCAACCTGTGCTTGATGAATGAATAAATGAATGAGAGCAAGGGCAAAGTGGAAATGGCTTCTCTGATAGCAAATTAGATAAAAACTTCGGGTGGATTCTTCTTCAAAGTACAGGAGGCCCATCATTTCCTGGGGGAAGGATGGCAAATTCCAGAAGGTAGTTGTGGTTCTTGCTGACAAACAACAGATGTGACAGAGCGGGGTAGAGAAGTCTCTAAAGCAAAGAGGGTAGATGGGTACTTTCAGACTTGGATTTCAACCCTGTTTCCTCCTCTGGCTAGAAGCTTTATAATATAATTTAAAGTATGTAGCTCAGTTAATTGACAACCTAGAAAACTGACTAGATTTGCTGTTTTATTCCAATTTTGATTGTCACCAAGTCTAAATGCATTATGAGGTGCATTTTCTCCTTCCCTGCACCTCCACACAAGAGGACACAGCCACACCCAGCAGTGTCCTTATTGGGAACGTGAACTGCTCAGCTTCCACAGAAGCACAGTACATGGCAAAACAGAATTTGAAACCACTTCTGGGGTGACTTTTGAATGGGATGATGTTTCATTTCTGGTGTGGTGTGAAGGTGTTGGCATAATGGGCACAGGATCAGATGGCCTTATTGTTTTGTATTATTTAATGGGTGACCTTTGACAAGACAGCCAAGTAGAGAAAACAACCCATGTGTTGAGAAAAGGAAGAAGAATGGAGAAGGTTTTAACATTAGAAAAACTTATCTTTTTGTTTTTTCATAGGTTCTAGATGATGCATTCATTTGTTAGCTTTAAAATGTTTTTTAAATACTTATATATCAATCAGGACTCTTTCATTTGAATGTGAAAGAAACAACTCTACATTGCTTAAGTCAAAAAAAGAATTCATTGACTCAAATAACTCACAGAAACTCAAGGGCGGAACCAGCTTTAGGCACAGCTGTGTCCAGGGAACTAGTTATGGAATTGGAGACCTCTACTTAGAGTTCACCTTCTTTCATGTGGTAGAAAAAAAATGGACAAAGGAGACCCCAGACTTAGAGCAATCCTCATAGATAAAGACTTCTTCAATAGCTCTGCCAGAGAGTGGACAGGTCTAGGTCATTTGTTTCTTGGGCAGCCCCACTTAACCTGCGTATGAGGCTCCCATGCACTAAGGGATCTGCTACTGGATGGTGCAGACTGGCCTTGGGCAGGCAACAAACCGTGGACATTGCCTACATTTTACCAGCCTAGGTTATTTCTTATGTTTTGGGCTTATCTCACTGTCTCATTCTCTGGCTCCCTTTCCTTGCTTTTGTCCAGATTATACAGGGTGGAGCAAAAGTGGGTTTACATCTACTTATATGAAAAATAGTAAAATAATAAGTCATGATAAAAGCATAAACTCTGTTCTGTGTACACACAACTGTAAACCTCCTTTTCCCCCACCCTGTCTATGTCTTCCTGAAACGTCTCCCTCCCTTCTGTGCTCTCTCCTGGTAGTGTCCTTACTTGCACTCAGCTGTTACCTCCTTACAGAAGGGAGCCACACCCCTGTGCCTGGCCTCTGCCTTTCTCAGACAAAGCTCACTCATCATTTCCATTTGGTGTCCCACAGCTGTTGCAACCTAAAATGTCTAAAACCAAACTGACCACCATCCTCCATGTGTTTCTCTTCCTGGGTTCCTTAATCATACCAGTAACATCCTCTTCCCACTTTCCCAGAGTTCTAGCCTCAGAGTAGTTTTTGACGGTTTCCTCTGCATGCTATTTTTCCCTTATTTGAGCTCTTGATAGTTCTTTATCATTATGCCTGTTGTGAGTTTATCACTTACTCTCCGGTTTTATAGCTACTGTATCTGATTTATTTCTGCCATAAGTATTTAGGTTTTTTGATGGAAAGCAGTATGCTTGTTTATCTTTGTATTACAGTAGTCCCCATCTTATCCACAGTGTCAGTTACCCGTTGTCATCTGGGGTCCAAAAATATTAAATGGAAAGTTCCAGAAATAAATGATTTATAAATTTTAGCTTGTGCACCATTCCAAGTAGCATAATGAACTCCCCTGACAACCTACTCCATCCTGCCTGGGACATGAACCCTCCCTTTTGTGGTGGCTGAAAATATACTTTTACTCTCACCTTTTAAGTTTGTCTGGTCAGTATAATAATTCAAACAACATATAGCAGATTAGCAGGAGAAAATAAAGTTTTAATATGTACACATAGGGAATTCACATTAGCATGAAATTCAAAAGACAGTGGGGAAAACCGGGGATATAATGTCATTTTGGACAATGAGAAAAGGAGGGAACTAGATCTTAGATTTTAAAAGCCAAAATGGTCAATTCACAGGTAACTGAGGAAGAATGGAACACACATAATAGGCAAATTCCTGCCAGGCAGCCCAGAAACGACAGCCCCCAGGGGCTGACGTAGCGTCAGGCTTCACCTAAAGCTCTCCCCTGTACTGCAGTCAATTCAAATCAGGCAAAGGCGAACATCCTGAGTCCCTTCCTGAAGCAGGCCTTTCTATGTGAGCCTCATTGGCAGGAAAAGGGGAGGGTCAAAGGTTCTTTCTGAGTCTTGTATTTCTTAATAACTAGCTTAAGATCAATATCCCAAAAGGCCCTGTTTTGAGGGTGGCAAAACTTCGGTTTGCTTCATTTTGCCTGGCATATCTGCACACTCCCTGTCCATTATTCACTTAGTAGCCTTCTTGGTTATCAGATCAGCTGTCATGCATCAGAGTGCCCGTGTTCAAGGAACTTCTATTCTACTTAATAATGGCCTCAAAGTGCAAGAGTAGTGATGCTGGCAGTTCAGATATGGCTGAGGGCCATAGAGTACTTCCTTTAAATGAAAAGATAAAGGTTTTTGACTTAATAAGGGAAGAAAAAAATTGTATGCTGAGGTTGCTAAGATCCATGGTAAGATGAATCTTCTATCTGCAAAACTGTGAGGAAGGAAAAAGAAATTCTTGTTAGCTTGCTGGATGAGTCTACATTCACATAATTTTTATTGCAATATGCAGTTATAAATTGTTCTATTTTATCATTAGTTGTTCTTAATCTCTTACTGTGCCTAATTTATAAAGCAAAATTTATCATAGTTGTGTATGTATGGAAAAAACATAGTATCTATAAAGTAGGGTATTATCCGAGGTTTCAGGCATCTGCCAGGGGTCTCGGAACCTGTGCCCTGAGGGTGAGGGAGGGCCACTGTTGTTCTTTCTGGGTGTCATCCTCTGGCTCCCCTCACTTTCCACTTCTCCCATCAGTGATATACCCTGACTTTTATGATTCAGTGATGAATGTTTGTTGAAAGAATTTATGTGATATGAAGTATAATTATGTGGTTATTGTACTTGGTATTGTTAAAGAAAACTAGAGCCAAACAGTAATTAAAGCAATAAAACATATTTTATTTAAGAACTATGTATTGCAATAGGGAAAAGGGGCCTCAGTATAGAACGAGGCTAAATTTTGAATACAACAAGGACAAGTGGAGATTTATAGCCAAGAGGCAGGGCAGGGGCAATGCATGGAAAATTTCTAAGACGGAATTTCGTTAAACAGACCTAACAGGATTTTTGCTGAAGGTGGGTCATGCTGATCAGATATCAAGGATGGGGCATCTCTCTAAACTGACTTAACAGGATTTTTGCTGAACCTGGGCAGTGTAGTCCCTCCCAACCCCCCAAGAACAGATACAAGGCTGAGGCTTAGAGGACTTAGAGAGCTGACTAAAATTTAGTCAAATAGAGAGTGTGTCATTATCTAAGGTATGTATTTCTAAATCTTGCTTAACTCCTTGGCATTTATTATAAGCATATTTCAACCGTACAAAATGTCAAGTGAGGTACTTGCCCTAATCAGTCAAATTTCACTCCTCCTACCCCTCCCTGTACCAGCCTCCTTCATTCCCATAAAACATGTCTGGAAAAGAAGCAACCCGTCCCCCAAAACAACCCAAACCCAACTTTTGATCAGTCAGAACAGGTGAGGAAGAAGGAGGAGGGAAAGAAGCAGAAAAAAAATATGGAACTATTTGCTAAAACGATTTTGAATATAATTTGAAGTCTTTTTTTATGATGTGTGTTTAACCCTCCTTACCTCTTCTACTGATTTACTTTGGTGGTTGTGTGTATAAGGCTCGTTTGAGATGACCTTAATGTGGCAAGAGACTAACAAATAGTAATTTCATTAAAATTAAGAAAACATCTTTAGGAAAAAGTCAACCCACTGAACATTAGAGCAGCTGATGGCTAGAGTTTGCCTCTGATAGCACAAAGCTCGATGCCACAGCAAACATCAAGAACACTCTTGAGAATAGCAGTATTGTAAAAACAAATAGATAGAAGAAAAGCTCAGTAGGTAAGTTGGAAGGAGACGTTGAAAGCTCATGAAGTGTTTTTTCAAGACACATACTATTCTGGCTAATCAATCACTCTGAATTGTTTTCTGAGCAGTCTAGTGAACCCTACTAGCTTAAAAGTTTATTCATGTTTGTTTTGGAGGTGAAGTGCTATGTTTGGGAGAATGTTTGAACTTCCTTAGTGGTTCTATTGGTTTTGTTGTTGCCCTCACAACTCAGGCCCTCATCCTGTTTGTCCCTGCTCTGGGAAACACTGCCCTTTCTTAGACAACTGCTTTCTTTGTTTCAGGTTCAACTTTGTGAAATCAAAGCATAATAAAAATCAGTACCCAAAAATCTGTTGCAATTCTATGCACTAATAACAAACTATCAGAAAGAGAAGTTAAAATAACAATTCTATTTACAGTTGCATCTAAAAGAATAAAATATGTAGGAATAAATTTAACCAAGGAGGTAAAATATCCATGTATTGAAAACTACAAGACATTAATGAAAGAAATTGAAGAAGACACAAATAAATGCAAAGGTATTCCATGCTTGTGGATTGGAAGAATCAATATTGTTAAAATGTTCATACTACCCAAAGCAATCTATAGATTCAATGCCCCATTAAAATTCCAATAGCATTTTCACAGAACTCTAAAAAATAATCCTAAAATTTGTATGGAACCACAAAAAACCCTGAGTAGCCAAAACAATTTTGAGAAAGAAGAACAAAGCTACAGGCATCACACTCACTGATTTCAGACTATATTACAAAGGTATAGTAATTAAAACAGTATAATATTGGCATAAAAACAGATACATGTCAGTGGAAAAAATAGAGAGCCCACAAATAAACCTGTTAGCACAGGTAGCTAAATATTATTTAAGGAAAGGAACAAAGGGAATCAGACATTCTTAAGCAGAATAAAATAGGGAGCATATGCCTGCTTCTTTCCTTAAGAAGTTGCAGCTTAATACACTTCCCAGGGAACAATTGTCCTTCCCCTCAGAACAATGTAAGGAGAGAAAGAACAACAAAGGGGGAGGTAAGCACATATGCAGTAGGAGCCAAAATGGGAACCATAGAGGCCTGTCAGTCTAGCCTAAGACAGGGATTGGATTGGATAAGAAACAAACCCCCAGAAGATATAAGTAATAGATTGGTTAGGGATTGGACCCATTAGAAGCATGCAAAAACTCGGAAAGTTGATTGGTTGTTTTGCAAAAGTGCCTGGTCCTTCCCAAGCCTGATATAACATAATCCCAACTAACAAAGAGCCTTCTTGCTTGCCCTGTTGTTCATGCATTCTCTCCATAGTGGCCCAATGGGACTAGCAGACACCTGGGGCTCTGGTGGCCATGTGGACAGGAAACATGGGCCCCAGCCAAGGCACAACCCAGAAAACAAGCTAAGCTAGCTGGATGGTGATAAAGGCTGGGCTGGACAAAGCTTTAACATGGGCTAGCTTTGGCATGGCACAGAAGCTCTGGACACAGGCCCTGTTTCTGTCCTGATGAAGGCAAGATTGGAACTTTGTCCATGGCTGGACAGATGGAGATGGGACAATGGAACCCCAGCGGAACTCTTTTGATCTTGTACCTGGTGCCACAAGTAAATCTTATCACCAGACCTTATCCTCCCTTGTGGGTCTCCTGGAAAGCCTTCCTTGTGACACCACAATGACCCCACTTCCACCAGCAATAGAACTATGTGCATATAGTCAATTAATTTAGGATAAAAGAGCCAAGAATATACAATGGGGAAAGGACACTCTCTTTAATAAATGGTGTTGGGAAAACTGGACAGCCACATGCAAAAAAGTGAAGCTTGACCACTATCTTATACCATATACAGAAATTAACTCAAAATGGGTTATATATTTTAATGTTAAGAACTGAAACCAAAAAACTTAAATAGTAAGTTCCTTTGACATAGGTCTTGGCAGTAATTTTTTGAATCTGAGACCAAAAGCAAATGTAACAACAGCAATAAATAAATAAATAAATAATAAGTAAAACTTTAAAAAAGAAACTATATCAAACCAAAGAGCTTCTGCACAGCAAAGGACTCCATCAAGAAAATTAAGAAGTAACCTATTCCACAGGAGAAAAATTCATACGAGTTAGCAACAAAAAGAACCAAGCAATCCACTTAAAAAATGAGCAGAAGATCTGAGAAGACATTTTCCAGAGAAGACATGCAGATAGCTAACAGGTACATGAAAAGGTGTTCAAATCGTTAACCATCAGGAAATGCAAATCAAAACCACAATGAGACATCACCTCACATAGTGGCTATTATCAGAAAGGCAAGAAACAACAAGTGTTGGCAAGGCTGTGGAGAGAAAGGAACCCTTGTGCACTGTTGGTGGGAATGCAGACTGGTGCAGCCACTATGAAAACAGTATGGAGGTTCCTCCAAAAATTAAAAACACAACTACGATATTATCCAGCAATTCTACTTCTGGATATTTATCTGAGGAAATCAAAAGCACTAACTCAAAAGGGTACATTCATCCTATGTTCATTTCAACCAAGATGTGGAAGCAACCTAAGTTTCCACTGATGCATGAATGGTTAAAGAAAATGTGGTATATATATATAAAATGGAATAGTTCTTGGCCACAGCGAAGACTGAGATCTTACCATTTGTGATAACATGGTAGGGTTTAACATACATTATGCTAAGTGAAATATCACAGAAAAAGACAAATACCATATCTTGCTGATATGTGGAGTATGAAACAAAACCAAGTTTACATATATGGAGAGCAGATTGGTGGTTGCCAGAGGTGGGGGGTAAGAGAGTGGGAGAAACAGGTGAAGGGAGTCAAAAGATAATAAGACAAAATCAAATAAAATCAAAGTTATTTAAAAGCTAACTTTGGCTGCTGTATAATTTTTTTTCGACTTGCTGGTAGATAGCTATTTTAAATAAATCAGGCCTGCCATTAGTTTTTGTTTTGCCACACTGTTAGTATTCTCTTAATGTTCAATCCCCATTCTCATGTCATGAGACAAGGCCTAGATGTTTGTCATCTCTCCATCCACTTACTTTTTTTTTTGAGACTGAGCTGCTGCCGCTGTAAAAGTGTTATTATCCGTGAGCACCTGCCCAAGCAGAATGTCCACCCACATGCTGCACAGCTCATCGAGACTCTAAGCTGCCTTACAATATTGATTATTTATTCCCTTGGTTATCTTTCTTTTCCTAACTGTATGTAGGAGAGTGTCTCTTAAGGTATACAACAGACAATTTGGGCATCCTTAACATAGTAACTTTCAAACATTTGATGGCATTTACAGTAAAAATTCATTTTATTGAAATTTAAAAAAATTATAGATTTCACTTACAGTTGATATTCAATACTATGTTAGTTTCAGGTGTACAACATAGTGGTTAGACATTTACGTAACTTACAAAATGATCCCCTCAATAAATCTAGTACCCCCTGGTACCATACATAGTTATGACAAAATTATTGACTATATTCCATGTGCTATACTTTACATCCCCCTGACTGTTTTGTATCTGCCAATTTTTACTTCCTAATCCCTTCACCCTTTTCACCCAGCTCATAAAAAATATACTTTGCACCCTGGCTGGTGTGGCTCAATGGATGGAGTGCTGGCCTGTGAACCTAAGGGTCACTGACTGGTTTGATTCCCAGTCAGGGCACATGCGTGGGTTGGGGGCCAGGTCCCCAGTAGAGGCCACACAAGAGGCAACCACGCATTGATGTTTCTCTTCCTCTCTTCCTCTGTTCCCCTCCCTAAAAATAAATAAATAAAATCTTTTAAAAATTAATAATAAATAAAGAAAACTTTGGGTTGTGATCCCATGTACATGGTATGTATAATGTGTAGCTATAAAATTTGATTAAGCAGTAGTTATCCTAGTTATGTGTGGTACACTCTGGAGTTTCTATTATATCGTTCTTTACTTCCTTACAAAATGCTGACAATAAGTGATCTTCCTGACCCACTAACAGGTCACAATTGGAGTCTGAAAAGAACTATTGAACCAACATCAAGTTTTAGGACATGTTAGAATATTAATTCTGAGAAGGCTTTGTAAATTACCTATTAGCAGCTTCCCCCTTTCCTCTTCTTTTATAGTTGGAGGAGCTTGAAGTTCCAGTAGGTTAAGACTTCCTTGCAGGCACACAGTGCTGCTTTGTGTTTGTACTACTACACCCATTTATTCCTGGAATCATGCAGTGGTAGTTGGACCACATGGACTCTGTAATTTTTGAACGTAGCAATTATGCTCCAGTGTGGTTACATGGTAATGAATAAACAATACCCACTCTCCCTCCCCCAGTTGGCTATCAAGCTATTGTCTTCCATCATTAGTTTATTATCCCCTGTTCTCACTGAAGGGAAGATAGTTAACAAAGCATTGAGTGTACTGTCTCCTCTTTTAGGAATGGCACACAGCTGTCATTGTCATGGACCCAAGGGAGTGCATCCATTAAATAAGAAACAATGTGGGCACACACTTAGACATTTAAAAAAAGTCTAAATATATGTTTTCTTTATGGTAATTGTACTCTTACCTTTTGACAACTCCAAACATCTGGGTGTATTTGATGTTTTTTCATCTCCCCTTCAAAATCAATAGTGATCTCCTGTTGTCAAAATCTTACATTTTTAGTTTCATTGTTTTTGTTGTGGAGAAAATTACAGTACTTATGGTCAAATAATTAATAAACACTTTTGAGTTTTTAATATCATTCATAGTATATTAGTGAGCAGGGGCTGCTATAACAAAATACTATAGACTGGGTGCTTAAACAAGGGAAGTTTATTTTCTCACAAGTCTAGAGACTGGTAGAGCTTTCTCCTTGGATTGCAGATGGCTGTGTTCTTACTTTGAACTCACAGGTGGAGAGAGGGAGGGAGCAAGCAAGCTCTCTGGTGTCTCTTCAGATAAGCCAGTGAGTCTGATTGGAGCAGGGCCCACCCTCATGATTTTGTCTAACCCTAAGTGCCTTATAAAGGTTCCATCTCCAAAATCATCACACCGGGGCTTAAGGCGTCAATATATGAACTTTAGGAAGACACAATCGAGTCCGTTGAATTATACAAAGCTAAGGTCTCAGCGGGGTTTAAATATTGGCTGAAGCACATGCAAAGCAATGCTCTCAATTGTACTTATTAAAGACAGACTCTTCTATTTGAATGGATATTTTTCACACTCTATAATTCTTATTCATTAGCAATAGTAACACATTTAATTTCTTTTACGGTCTTCTTAATAATATATGTGGAAAGTAGTTTATAGTTATACTTTGCCCAAATAAAATGATACCTTTAAATAGTTAATTTTTTTTTTGCAGAGAATTTTTTCTGATGATTCTATTTCTCATTAATAGTTAATGAATTTCTAAACGACACATCACTTTTCAAAACTTTGTATAATATAAGAAAGTTACCTGCTATCATTGAGCATAATACATGTTCTGGCAAACAACCACTTGTACCAAAGACATACTTTAGAATAACATTTATGTTGGGATTACTATTGCTGTCAAGGAGGATGGATGAAGCCCTGAACTGTGAAATGGCAAGGGAGCCTCATGTTTGTCTCCAAGAAGTGTTATAGAGAGCCAGTCTAATAGCTCACACAGAATATCCATCCAAACGAAAGAAAAGCAGGGAAGGAAGATTAAGAATATTGAATCATCTGAAGCCTGTTTGTTCTAAAGTCCTTGGAAATCTCCAGACCAGTTCTTACTTTTAGGTTGGCAATGTAGAGGTAGACTGTTGATCAAGAAAGTTTTTTGCTATTTTTCTTGTTTCTAGGTTTAAGGTAGTATGGGCTGTTGTACAATTTTAGGGGTCTATTCATTTCTGTAGAGGGTTATTGTATAAAGAGTTAGTGCTGGGTGTCTAGATGAAATATTCCGTGTCTCTGTACTGTCTTTGCTTGAGTGCTTTACTATATCAACACATATATGTCTACTTTGTTTCTTCTGTTTCAGTGTTTGTCAGCTGAGGAGATCTTTTCCCTTCATGGCTTTTCAAATGCTACCCAGATAACCAGCTCGAACTTCTCGGTCATCTGCCCCGCAGTCCTGCAGCAACTGAACTTTCACCCTTGTGGTGAGCGGCCCAAGCACAAAACCAAACCAAGTCTTTCTGAAGGTATGCTAGAAGCTGGTTCTTCCATTTGTTTGAGAAGATTATGGGCTAGTTTGAAATGAAGTGAACATACTTCTTTTTCTGCTTTTATTAAGCTATATAGAATCCCTGGGTAAAGTACTGATATTCTGGAAGTATTCAGAATAAGAATAATTAGAAACTCACTTTAAGCTTCTTAAGTTGTGCTCCCTATATGTGGAGTCAAAAGTACACTTGGTACCACTTAATTACTTTATAAAACCCAATTCCTGATTTTAAACACATGATTTATGCTGTGCACATTGGATTACATATTAACTATCTGGTTTAAATTTGATCAGTTAATTTTCATTACATTGTGCTCATAATATTATTCAAAACCTGTTAGTTTATCTATAAGTGTCAGTAAAGGGATAATAAAACTAGTGTATCTCTAGATTAAATCTTAAGGTACTGAATCATTATTGCTGTGATTTTCATAAGTGAAAGAAAACACCAGAGATGGTTTTAAGTGTCTATAATGCATTGCCATAGATACTGCAAAAATTTTAAAATATAAGGAAAGAAGTACCCATTTACTATATAAAATAGTTTATGTACTTAAACATGAAGAGTTTTTTCACAAATGAGATAAACCAATGAATTGTTCAGGAGGTCTTTTTGCTACCTGCGTGCCATTTCTTGCTATTCTTAAATTGTCACCCTGCCCCACATGGGTATTGTAATCATTTATTTGTTCATTCTTATTGAATGAACATGCCAAGCACTGTTCTAGGTACTGAAGATTCAGTTGTGAGCAAGAAGAAAAATTCCCTGCCCTATTAGTGTTTATGATGTAGTTGAGAAGAATGTAATAAACATTTATACAAGCAAGCAAATAAGTAATAGGATTTCAGAGGGATAAAGGCTTTGAAGAAGATAAAGTAGGTTACAATAGAAGGAGAGGGTGGGTGAGTGTGCATTTAGATGAAGTGAGGGAGGCCTTTCTGCTGAGATTACACTTGAACAGAGACCTGACTGAGGATGGGGGCAAGGACCACAGCAAGATCGTCTCTGGCGAAGAGCACTCGAGCTCGGGGGAACCGTTAGCATTAGCGTGGACATGTGCTTGGGGATGTGTAAGGCGCAGCTAAATGCCTGTGTGCCTGGAGCGTAGTGAGCAAGAGGAAGACCAGAAGGAGTGATGTCCTGGGAGAGCCAGGGGCCTTGTGGTGGACAGGACATTGATTGGATTTTATTTTGAATGTGGTATGAAGACATTGTAGGGTTCTAAACAGGAGAGTGACATAGTTTTATCTGGATGCATAAAAGATGATTCTACCCTCAGTATGAAGGATAGATAGTCATGGAGGAAGAGTAGAAGCATGGAGATTGGTCGGTCAGGAGGCTTTTGCCAGGAGTCGGCATTCAGGATGATGGGACTCAGGCTCAGGTGGGGGAAGTGGGAGTGAGGAGAAGCGGTGAGATTCAGGTTGGATTTCAGAGGCTGTGCTAACATTGTTTGCCTCTGGTTTGGATGTGGGGGAGGGAACCATGAATCAAGGTTTGAGTCCTTGGAGGTGGATAGATGGCTGTGCCATTTCCCTGGATGGAGGAGACTGGGGAGAAGCCATTGTTGTTAGAGGAAGCCAGTGGTGAGGAGCAAGACAACGAGTTTCTGACATGGTCAGTCTGAGACATTGATGTGGACCAGCAGGTGCTGTCAGGTAGGCAGTGGCATGCATGCATTTGGAGCTCAGAGAATAGGTTGGAGATATGTCATTTATTTTAAAGACGGCAGTTGAAGCCCCTGGTCTGAGTGAGCATAACTAGCATATGCATAATAGAGAAGAATACAAGGGAAGCCTTGACAAAGGAAATGCCTGTTTTACATACTTTTGGATTCTTTTTGTATATATGAATACTTCAACCTCTTCATGTGAATAACAGGAATAATAGTAACAATGACAGAAGTAATGATAACAGTCGACTCTTATGTAGCACTGTGTTGCAGATACTGTTCTAAGTGCTTTGTGCATGTTGACTAATTTAATTTTCATACAACTATATAATTTAGGATCTGCTGTTCCTACTTTATAGCTAAGGAAACTGAGGCACAGAGACTTAAAGTCCTTTGCTCCGGAGTACGCAACTTGTACAAAATAGAGACTGATTCGAATCCAGGCTGTCTTGACTTCAGAATCCATGTTCTCTTTCATCTTCTGTATATACATATACAAAGAATGGAAGCCACCCCATATACTTTATCAATACAATCATCCACTTAGTGAATAACAATAATTTTAGAGCTAATTGTTCAAGCAAATATTTTAAATAGAATATGTAGTAAATGAGAGTGCGTTTGTAGTTCTACAAGTCTGTTTAACTTGAATGCAGTTTGCATTTTACATTCAAAAGTACATTCAGTAAATGCTTTTTACACTAACATTTACTAACAGTAAGGTCCTCTTGATTAGAACCCTACAATGTCTTCATGCCACATTCAAAAT
The DNA here is from genome assembly GCF_019186645.2 of Phyllostomus hastatus. Classification (NCBI taxonomy): domain Eukaryota; kingdom Metazoa; phylum Chordata; class Mammalia; order Chiroptera; family Phyllostomidae; genus Phyllostomus; species Phyllostomus hastatus. The sequence goes on along the minus strand of NW_025334028.1, from coordinate 24,908,186 downwards.
AAAATCCAGTCAATGTACTGTGCACCACAAGGCCCCTGACTCTCCCAGGATGTCACTCCTTCAGGCCTCCCTCTTGCTCACTACGCTCCAGGCACACAGGCATTTAGGTGTGCTTTACACATTCTCAAGCATGTGTCCACGCTTATTCAGAATCCATAGTAAAAGCATGGATTCTGAAATCTGCCCACCTGTACTCAACACCCAGCTCTGTAATTTTCTAGCTGTGGTGGGCACATGATTTTACTTATGCCTTTCTGCTTTAGTCTTATCATCTAAAATAGTACCTTTTTCCTAGGGTTGCTGTGAGGATTAAATAACAATATTCACAAAGGATTTAGAATGCTGTCTGGCATGTACTACATGTACTATCTGGTAGGCACTGTATATATGTTCAATAAAACATATATAACACATATACAGGTGGCTGAGTACAGGAGATGGGACTTCAGAAGAAGCAAATCCTCTTCTCTGTGCAGGTTAATTACTAATATTGAAAAGTGTTCTTAACCGCAATTCTCAGGTTTACTCTATCTCAGGAACCAGGAGGTAGGAATGGGGGAAGTGAAACAGAAAGTGAGAGAATTCTAGGGTCAACACTGCAAAGTCATAAAATGGAAAAATCAACAGTTCCATCTGACAAGATGGGAGAGGCACCAAATATTTGGACAGAGGATCCCCCAAAGAGAAGAATACCTCCTAGGGTACACATTGTCTTATGAATTGAAATGGGGCTAGAGTGGGTGGGATGGGGTAGAGGAGACACAGAAACATTTCTGGAGAATTAGTGAAATTAGTAGACTACTTGTTATTACTAATGTAGGATGTTTAATTTGACAATCTGTTGCCTTTTTTGGTGTAATATGTCAATTGTTGTATTTCAGCGAGGCTGTGTGCAATTGAGCATCTAATTTATTGTCTGTGTGCCTCACTTACCTCATCTGTGAAAAACGGTACCTTCCTTACAGAGTCGTTGGGGTATCAAATGAGTTAACACATGCTAGTGCCCAGAGCGGTGCCTGGCACAGGGTGGGAAGAGTATGTCTTCATTCTTCTTATACATGTTTTCACCTTATTCTGTGGCCTGTGGAAGCCCATCCTTTTCCCACAGAGAAACATACTTTTTAAATAATGAAATGCACTGGACTCTTGATATAACTGTTCATTTAATAAAGAGTCAATTCTGAGTTCATTCTAGGGAATGAAAAAATCAAAATAAAAGTAATTTGAAAGAGTGAAGGATTTCATGAACACATTCATGCTGATGTTTCAGTGGTCAGATATCAATCTCATTTATCAGAGATATCACATTTTGTGAATCTGAGATTGCCTTTCAGGTGCTTGATAAACTCATATTGAGTGCAATAAAGGGATGGTAAATTAAATTCTCTAGGGGCTAAATTAAGTTTTAGCAATAATTTAATGGTCCAAAATTGCTTCATTTTTTGATGATGTCACAGAATGCTGTTTAATTCAAGTAATAGATAAGAATAATAGAATTTTATTTGTAGCTTCACATAGTCCAACTACATAGTACAACCGATGACATAAGCCTTTAGCTCCAGAGAGTAAATGGCTCTCCCTGGGTACGATACCTGAGGGACGAGGAAAGCCCAGGCCTCCTAACTCCCAATCTGCTGCCCTTTCACTATGTAGCAATGAGTTAAACGAACTAAAGTTTACATCACAGTCTACTTACTACTTAAAAAAATAATGATATGACATTTTTTGAAGAATTAACTAGATTCTAGGGACTAAGTTAACTGATTTTATGTTATTTCTGTAAAAAATCTATGACATAGGAGAATGCAATGACTTAAAATAGGTGAGGTTTTTAGAAGAATTTTAACACAGCTGGCATTCAGTGTTAACTATTGTTACTAATATTCCTTGAAAAGTTATTAAAAATTTTCTGAGTTCACCAAGAAGCAGAACGTCTTAAACAGACCATTAGAGGAAGTCCTATGTGTGTGTGTATCAGGGAGGCAGGTCCAAGGAATGCTTTTACACTAACCTGTTCATTGGTGCCCTGGTTGAGTGGGTGATGGATTCCTCACTGTGAATAATGTCCTAAGAATGAAAGAAGAGGGAAACTAAGCAGTGTGCCCAGAAGAGTGATGATTCACACTCCCAAAGTTCTCCAAGTGGTTCTGGTAAATGTGCACAATATTAAAGAAAGTTAGAAAGATTGGATAAGCAGATGAATTGGTATTTTTTGATGGAGTTCAGGGCTGTACCTTGAAATGTGAACTTCATTAATTCATTTGTCAAGGAACAGGTGCTATTTGCTAAGCAACATTCTGGGCACTGAAGATGAATGTAACATAGCCCTCTCCTTGAAGATCTCATAATTTATATGATATAGACAAATATATGTGATAAAATTACTGTAGCACACAAGAAATGGTAAGTGGCCCAATTATCTTTAGTCAAAAAGCTGTGGAAAGCCTGCCAAACAAGGAGCTGCCACCTAGAGGAGCTAGGGAAGCTTCACAGAGGAGGCCTTTGAGTTGGCCTGGAGAGCCATGAAGAAGATTGAAAAATATTTCCAGAGAGAGAGCCAGAAGTAAAGGCAATTCCATTTTTGGAAAATAGTGTGTCTGTGTAAAGGCCATGTTGAGAAGGGGGTACATAACACTGGGGAGGCTGTCTGGGAGTCAGGTGATATAGGGCAATTTCACATAGGGCCGTGAGATGATCTGAGTCGTGTTTTAGGATAAGAAGCCCGTGTCAAGTTGTGGGGAGGAAGGCCAGACAGAAAACTGTCATAATGCATCAGATGAGGGAGTGAGAGATGGTGAGCGCCTGAACTCAAGGCACAGGTAATGAGGATGGAGAAGCTGCAGGGAGATATCTCAAGCAGAGCTGATGGCGTTTGGTCACCAACCATGTATGGAGTTGACTGGTGGAGAACGAGGAATTGAAATTGATCCTAATGTTTCTGCTATTTATGGAAATAGTGAACAAAGGTAGTGAAGGAGGATGTTTTAGGGGAAGGTGATGAGTTTAATGCATGTATGTGGCTTTGCCTCTCTTTGATACTCAAGAACTTCTTTGCATTTTTATTTTAGTTTCAACTTGTATGTATCCTGTCTATGCAATGAGGTTACAAATATTGTTTGAACGAATGCATGTGTGTAGGCTAGTGATGGAATAGAAGGCTATTCATAACAAGGGATGCTACACATAGATATATCATGGAAGAAGATGTGGGGTCAAGAACTTTCTCTACGTGAAAAGTCAGAGGAGAGTAGTTAGTGTTATTTTAGGTGATAAGCTAATAAATGGGAATGAGGTGGACATTTGTAGGTCCAGTGAGATGACTTTGCAGGGCATGGTCAGGAGTCTCGAACTGATAGAAAGTGGAGAAGATAAAAGGGTTAGTCTGATGATTCTTGTGGTAATGTAGTAACATTTATTATTTGTTCTTTTCATTTGGTCCTCAGTGTGGGCTGCCCTATATTACTTTGTGTATGGGCATGTCCTCACATTTCTCAGCTGCGCAAGCAAAAGATCTGAGTTGCTTGTTGGCAGGAATCATGGTTTCCATCCTAGACACTATGAATGTTTGCTAAGATTGTTTATTTGTAGACAGGATCAGTTGAAATAGAATAATGGTGGACAGTTTTGTAGTCATAAAGCATATTATAAACTCTGTAGTTTTGTGAGCCCCATGGACTCTTTAAAAATAAATGACTTCTGCAGGAGTATTGAAGCATATTGCTAAAAAATATGGGCCCCGGAGACAGACTGTGTAGGTTTGAAATCTGCATGACTTGCTATCTGCATGGTGTGGGCAGTTCATGTGAACTCCACATGCTTTGGTTTCCTCATCCGTATGAAGGAGGTAATAGTAGTTCTTACCTTTACAGGGTTTTGTGAGGATCAAGTGAATTAATGTTAGTCTCTCAGCACAGTGCCTGGGACACGGCAAACACTCACTAAGCACTGTGTTTCTCCGGTACTCAGATGATCATGTCCATGACAAAAGTGGCCCAACATTTAAAAGTGGTTTCTGGACAAAGAAGCGGCAATGTGGAGCCTGCTTTCTAATCTTCCACATTGTCTTTGTGCCCAGTGTGTGGGCGCCATGGGCAAAGCCACATGTCACGTGGTTCAGGGCCATTTGTATGTCAGCCTGCACTGCCATCGTGACTGTCCTGTGCTCACAATATGTTCCACTTACATTCCCACTATGTCTTTAAAAAACGAGCCCCTTTGGGATAACTGGGGAAAATTGAGGCCCAAAGGCAATAGGTCACACACACCATTAGCTGTAGAGCTTAGGATAACATTCATCCACTTCATCCTAAGGAGCATTTATTAAGCACCCATTGGTTTCCAGGCTCTGGGTATAAAGAGGTGAAAGATGCACCACTTCCTTCTGTCTCCAGGGTCTCTACTGTACAGGGTATTGTTCCCATAACTTGGGTCCCACAGGGTGAGTTGTGCAATGCAGATGCTCTCTCCTGCCCTCATGTGTTCCCTTCCTGAGGGCTCCCTGCGCTGGGCTGAGTCCAGCTCAGTCTTAAGCTGGAGGGCGGAGGTACTGTCTTCCCCAAGAAGGTGCTCTCCATACGTGCTTGTAGACAAGTGATTTTTACAAGCTCAATGTCAACAACTATGGTCACGTCGAAGTTAACACACTACCACCCATCTACTGTACCTTTTCCCTGAAGCTCACACTGCCTCTATATTCCTCTGAAAGGCTGAGTGTTAACTAGGCTGTGAACCAATAGATAAAACTGGGTGGTTTGGAGCCTGTGGACCTCAGATTTTCTCTGTTCTACATAAATTCTCTGCAGGCAATACTGTTCTTCCATCCAGTAATGATGGCTTAGGACTGATGAAAGCATACACAGTGTTTGTATTAGTATTTATTGTGCTATGTGGTCCCCATTTTCTATATAGTTTTCATTGAGATGATTTTGTTTAAAAGAACATACCTATTTCAAGCTTTTAGAGAAGAAATTCATTTCGAGTTTAATGTAGAGTTAAGACTTCATTTGGCTCCTTTGCTCTGACTAATCTTTCATCTTTCCTTCTGATTCACAGTTTGGGGATATGGATTCCTGTCAGTGACAATTATTAATCTGGCATCTCTCCTCGGATTGATTTTGACTCCGTTGATAAAGAAATCTTATTTCCCCAAGATTTTGACCTATTTTGTGGGGCTGGCTATCGGGACTCTATTTTCAAATGCAATCTTCCAACTTATTCCAGAGGTAAGGGTGTTAGTTCTGTTTCTGTGAATAATTGTTTCTTTCAAATGTTCCAGCACTTTGTACATTTTAAACCTCTATTATTCTCACAGAATTTTATGGTCTGGTGTATAGTGTTCTGTGTAAAAGAGAGCTGAATCACAGCAAGTGAAGAAGCTTGTCTCAAGCATCAGGGAGTGTCTGTGTGAGAGACAGAATTGATATTCCAGGAGGCTGGCCCCCAGGACGTGCTCAGACAGCGCTGGGACACCTCTGAGGGCTTTAAACATTTATTCCATCTTGCATTTGGAAAATTTCATTTTTCTACCTACTTTTATTATTTATTTATTTTTTCTAAAGAGCATGCAATGTCAAATTTACTGGAGGCATATATCACAGAATTCCTTACATATTTATTATAGCTATTGAAGACTAGAGGATAAATAAGTGTGTGGTTGACAAACCTTTTCACTTTTTTAATTTTTATTCTGGAAAAAGATCAATTGAGGGCCAGTGAAAAACAGCAACTTTTGTTTCCTTTTATGAAATGTATTATTGATCTGACATTGACTATAGTGTACTACATTCAGTTAATCAACAAACACAATATATCTTTTGTTTTAAATCTATATTATGGCCATATAAGGGAGAGAGAAAGAGGAAGAAGAGTGATTGAGAGGAAAGAGAGGGGAAAGAGAAAGAACAAAGGGGAGGACGCCACAAAGGCTGGGGGAGCACTCCCGTGGGCTGTGTCCCCCTCACCCTCAGTGTATACACAAAAGCGGGGCGGTGAGCCTCGAGCAAAGAGAAAAATAGCGGTTCAGGGTATTACCCTCATCTTATAACTTGTAGAAAATTATACATAAAGCTTCATTTAGTTTTCACAGCTGTATATGAAATTGGGGGTATAACTTTTTAGAGTCAGATTTATTATCATTGTTGTTATCATTATATCTAGAAAGGAACTAGGAAGGCCATCTCAACTGTAGAGATGAAAAAAAATCCAGGGGGATTACATTAACCATACAGTGAGCTAAGAACAAAACTAGAATGGCAGTACAGATTTTCTGATTAGAGAAGTTTATATGTTATATTATACGTGTAACACATTAATATAATATTATATGTGTATATATTAACTCACCTGATATTTGGGTCAAATTAAATTTAAAAAACTGATACTGTGTGTGGACTGGAGATTCAAACTTATGATTTTGGGGTTTTCCATTTTTAGTAGTACATATGACATTTCTTAGGAAAATAAGAAACTTCCTCAATAGCATTTGTCGATTTTTTTTGCCTGTCTGTGATAATTAAGAAATTATAGATGATCAGGGAATTATATAAGCACTGAAGAATTTGTCTTTGTAGTATTACCTCAGATTTCTGTAGATATTTCTTTTTTTTTTTAGCAAAATTCTTGTTACTTCATTTTATTTTCATAACCTCTGTGTTACATACATAAAGTAGACATTTGTTCCCTTTTTTGCACTGAATGAAAAAGCATAGAGAAGTCACTCAAATGAAGATGGGCCCTGAGCTCTGCCCAGGGGCAGGCAAAGAACCAGGACCTGGGCATCCTCTGTCTTAGGCTGCTATTTAGAGGGAAGATTCACCACGTCTGGAATGGTGTAAAGCTTTCTCCTCTTATTTTATTTATTTTAAGTTTGTGTTTCTTGTCTGTTAGGGATATCTTTACTCTGTATATTTTCAAACTCCAGATCTTGTCCTCTATCCTCTAAGCAATAAACTGTCATTCTCACCATTTTGTGTGCGTGTGCACACACCTGGTATCTTAAGTCTTCTCTTCTTTATTCTCGGGCTGGTTTTTCAGTTATTTAATCTCAGTAGGACTTATCAGGATTCACTAGGTTCGAGAGGATTTCTTCTGGGAAAACAGAAATCCAGGTGGCTTGCCATATTTGCTTTAAAAATTTGACTCTGGGTATAATAGACAAATACATTACTTTTGGAGAAAGTGAATAGTCTCATTTCTCTTCGTTACCTAGATCTAATATTATCTTGCAAATGAGGCATTCATCGCTGTTTCTTTACTACTAGTTTCTTCTCTTGAGGCATTTATTGCTACAGGTGGTATAACTAAGAAACAATGTAAGATGTTCACGGTTTTGTTTACCAGATACCATCTAGTTAGGAGATCTCTAAGACATGTCTTAGAATTGGCTTACTTGAGTTTCAGAGTTTTTGTTTTGTAATTTTGGCAGCTAAGTTCCCAGTATTATTACCTGGATGTAAAGATGGATGTAGAACTTCAGTGAAAATTGGATACTGAGAAATTTTGGTATTATTTTTCAGAAATGAAGTTATATTACTTGGTTTTAACTGAATTTCTTTTTTTTTTTTCCTCCCCAGGCATTTGGATTTAATCCCAAAGTTGACAACTATGTTGAGAAGGCGGTTGCTGTGTTTGGTGGCTTTTACCTACTTTTCTTTTTTGAACGAATACTTAAGATGTTATTAAAGACATATGGTGAGGTAAATAGACTTTATTTAAAGCTTTTGATATTTTACTTGGCTAAGCTACTTTATATAGGCAAATAAAAGATTCCATGGATTGTTAATGTGTTAGATTTATGAATGTAAGGACAAAGAAAAGTCAATACATTAAATATATTTGATCAAAAGAAACACTTGATTTATACTGTAGAATTTGGAGTAAGTACTAATAATTTAACATTGAATAACAGATATATTCCATTCATATTCAACAAAATAAGAAGTTACATGTACCCTAACTTGAAAAAAGAGATATAATAGACTCTAACAAATGAGGATATAATTAAAAGAAGAAAAAATTGTAAATCTAAAAAGATTAGAGTACACACAGAATAGGCATAACATTTTTCTCTTATAGATAAACACTAAACTCTGTTTTACTTGTCTGCATGAGCCATCTTTTTTCCTTCTTATAACTTCTTTTTGCTTTTTTTAATGTTTCCATGTAGAATGATCATACCCACTTTAGTAATGATGACTTTGGTCCTTCTCAAGAAAAAACTCATCAACCTAAAACATTGCCCGCCATCAACGGTGTGACGTGCTATGCAAATCCAGCTGTCACAGAGCCTAATGGACACATCCATTTTGACAGTGTCAGTGTGGTGTCTCTGCAGGTATGGTAATTCCATTTTCTTGTTACTAACTTGATCCTTTATCTGAAGATTGCCAAGTCAGTATTTAGTATACTTAAATGGGTGAGACTTAGTCCTGTGTATGTGGGATAAGTAAAATGTAAGTCTGAGTTTTTTCTACTTTCTCACCCTATGTTTACTCTAACCTAGTGAATTAAGCAAGAAATTGTGGGTTACTGTATCTGAGGCTTCATTATCCTCTAAGATTGTTTAACCATGTAAGAGTCACTTAGATTTATACTATAACATGTAGCAAAATTAATCAGAGCATTTCTCTTATTTTGCAATCTTTCACAATCCGAAACCAAATAATCCCTTTGCATGATTTTTAAACTGTAAGAAGAAGGAAGATCTGTAAGCTATCAAAATTATATTTATTAATTAATTAACTTAGAAGTTGTATTTCCATCTTCTAAATAATGTTCATAGGCATCATTCCTTGAACAAGTATTATATGCCAGGTTACATGCTAGGCACTTAAATATTTTATCTCATTTACTTTTTACATCCACTATTCAAAGTAAGGTTTGTTTTCTTAGTGTTAGAAATATTTCAGTTTGAAGTAATAGAAATCAAATTCAAATTATGTGTGCAAAGAGAAGAATTTATTGGAAAGGTAGTGGGATATCTAAGAGAACAGCTGAGCTACAGGAAGAACCAGAGCCTAAGGACCATCAGAACCATTAGGACCCCCTCTTTTCCTCCTTGCATTCTTTTCTTCACTGTGGACCAACTCTGACATTAGTGGGAAATGTGGACACTAGCAACTATGGAGGTTTATGTCTTATAATTTCAGCTACTAAATTGACCTGACTCTTTCAGTCTTAAATCCAGAATTCTGAGCAAGGTTCTTCTTGGTCCAGCTTGAATTAGATGTCTACTTCTAGACTCATCTAAGCACTTAGAGGGTTGGGTCCCTTATATGGCCCCAAGGGAATATGGATGCAGAACAGTGAGTAAAAAAAGATGCTAGGATAACAGTGTCATTGGTGTCCACAACAATTCCCATTTGACGGATTAAGAAAGTGGAGCTCCAGATGTTTATTAACCTCACCAGGGTCACTCAGAGTCACAAGCTACAACGTTAAAAGCAATATAAAAGAGGACAATTAAAAATAAAACCAAAAGGAAAACCAGTCAAGGGGAAAATGGTAGAAAAAAGGTCTCTGGAAAAGGTCATTATGGAAAATGATGTGAATTTCCTTCTGTAAAGAAAACATGTTTGGTCATCTACTTCTTCAATTGATTAGGGAAAAAGATCCAAGTGCATTTGAAGAGGCAATTTTTGTTTGCACCAAGCTGAGACAGAAAATTATTTCAAATGCAATGAATGATACTTTCAGCTACTATTTTGCAAAGAATATGGAAATGTTCAAATAGATAATTTCTTATACTAATTAGAGCTAATATTTGTTAAAAGCTCAAGGACTACACCTAAAATTTAGATGAATGATCTCATTTGATTCTAATAATAGCCAAAGAGACACGTAGTGCTATAATTAGGAGACTGTGGTTTAGAGAGGGTTAAATAACAAACCCTAGAACACACAGATCCTAAATGGTGAAGTCTGGATTAGGACGAGGCCCTCTGATGCTGAAGGCTGTGCTCTCACACACCTTGCCGAATTGTGGTCTTCATGCCATTGCTCTGCTAGAACCAAGATGATTAACTCTTCATTAACTCTTAATAAATTGTAATTTTTTATAGGGGAAGAAGACAAACTGGCCCAAGGGCATTGCTTTCTGAGGACAAATAATTTGAACTGGTCAAAAGTTTGATTTTAGTTTTTTGTCTCATTTAAAAAAATTCTTTGTTTGTCTTTCAGTTTTATTTTGTACTGGTTTCAGGTGTCCAGTTTCATTGGTAGACAATCATATACTTTCCATAATGTTCCCCTCAATATTTCCAGTGTGATTTTATTTTTAAAGCTTTATGATACACTGTAGCCAGAAGACTTGTCCGAAGTAAATATAAGCACCGTGACAATGTTGGGGCCCCAGACATGGTCCTGTTTTACGTAATTTAGGAATATCAATCAAAAGGCCGTTCTTGCTCTACTTCTGGTAGTAGTGCTAATATGCAGGCTTTCATTCACTGGGTCCATAAACATTTATTGATAACTGCTCACTATCCTAGGCACTGGGGATTCTGAAGCAGATACATTCTTGTGGAGTTTAAAGTTTATTCAGCAGAAAGAGACAGTATAGAAAAGACTAACACAAGAAAATATCAGGTAGCCATCAGTACTTTGATGACAATAAAACTTGGTGACATGGGAGTGACATGCAGGATCTTCTTTGATTGACTGGTCAAGAAAGTTCCCTTAAGAGACAGGTGAGGAACTGGATAATGAAGGAGAAGAAAAGCCAGGCATGTAAATGTCTGGGAAAAGAATGTTCTAAAGGCTCTGAGAATAGTCAAGCAGTCACATATAAGAGAACTGGAAGCTAAATGGCATTGTGATTCCTGACATCAATGCTGGAGGCCAGCGGCACAATTTCCTCAATATTCTGAATAGAAGCAACTGTGGAATTGTACAGATAGGTAAACTACCAGTAATGAGAGGTGGAAGGAAGCTTGGATTGTGGAAGCATACCTCCAGGAATAAGAAGCCCAGCGGAAGGCAGAGGAGTGGGTGCCAGAATGATTGCCTCCTGCCAGGCCTGAAGACGAGCCCTGACGCTAGTTTTTTTATGGGGGCTATTCTCTGGCTAGTTTGGCTGAAGGTATAATTTTGAGTGAAGAGAGATTTAAGCAAATTGAGCAAAATACTGTTATTTTCACTTTTCTCTTTACATTGCACTAAAAAATGGAAAGAAATAGAACTTAGGAAACATATGGGTCTAGATATCACTTTAAGAGGTAGTAGGTATTGTAATATAAGTGATAGTGGTTTTAGTAATAAAATTAAAATATTTTCCAATATTTTCCATGACACAAATAACCCAGGTGACCCATTAGAATGACCAAGCATGACATGTAAAATTTATGGTTTATTTCTGAGTCCAAGTATTGCCTTAAGGTTTTCTTTGATAATTCCTGTTGCTACTGCTTCCACACAATGAAGTTTTCCAAATTGAAAATAATAAGAAACTGTCTAAGAGTGACTTACAAAAAGTAGTGTAATTTGATATTTCTGTCAATAAAACACAAATTGTGTGACAATTTAGATTATAACAGCATGATTCTTGATTTGCTGAAATGTAGGAAAAAACAAAAGAATTGTTACAGAATGATTAAAATGCATGACTTAGGGATAGCACTGTGAATATTAATCCGAACAATTCTGGTTCATCACAGAATACTCAGATATATGATAATATTTACATTTAGTTGCCTGTGGTATTTTGTTTATATCCAGTCATAAAAAAATTATAGCTTTCAGCCCTGGCTGGCGTAGCTCAGTGGATTGAGCGTGGGCTGCGAACCAAAGTGTCGCAGGTTCAATTCCCAGTCAGGGTACATGCCTGGGTTGCAGGCCATGACCACCAGCAACCACACACTGATGTTTCTCTCTCTCTCTCTCCCTCCCTTCCCTCTCTAAAAATAAAAAATTAAAAAAAAAATGAAAAATTATAGCTTTACACAAACTTTTAAAAAATTTGTTGCCATGGAAGCGTAGTAGGAGGATAGAAAACATTTATTGACCAGTTTTTGAGCTTGACTGTAACTTCTAAATACTTATGCAGATGATGTGAAACCTCCTTAGCACCCTTGCCCCAGGCCCAGCCGGTGTTGGGCACTGCAGCCCCTGTGGGGCATGGTGTGCAGGCAGGATCCTATGAGTTTTCAGGACCAGTGAAGGTGATGGGGGATGAGCAGAAGGCAGTACTCGGGAGAACGGGAGTGCAGTTACTTGGTTATCACCGAGTGATGTTTCACGTCTCAACCTGTGATACTTGCTGCTTTTTTCTTTTCTTCCCCTGATTACTGTGTAGTCATGTGGAGAAGTCATTTCAGTATTTGCAGCCAGGTGTGTCTTTCCCAAATCCACAGCTTTGACAGGACTGTGGTTATTGGTGTATTTTTTAAACATTTTTTCAATTACTGTTTACATTCAATATTATTTGTATTAGTTTCAGGTGTACAGCATAGTGGTTAGATGATCATATACTTTATAAAGTGTTCCCCTGATATTTTCAGTACCCACCTGGCACCATACATAGTTATAGTTATTACACTATTATTCACTGTATATCCTATGCTGCATTTTATGTCCTTGTGATTATTTTGTAATTACTTCTTAATCCCTTCACCATTTTCAGTCAGCCTAACTATATCTATGAGTCCATTTCTATTTTGTTTATTCATTTATTTTGTTCTTTGTATTCCACATATAAAGGACATAAAGGATTTATTACTTGTTTCCTTAGGAATGTTAGCTATTTTGGGGAGTGTTACTAGCTCTTCAAGGCCACTAGAGGGCCCATCTAGCTTGTTTCTCCTGGCTTCTGTAATCGGGCTCATTTTCTAAATGAAGACCTCTTGTGCTTTCATTTAAGAATAGATGCAAATAAATATAAAGTGATAAAACCCACTTATTTTCCCTAACAGAATAAAAATTAATATCAGCCATTTAAAGAAATTGACTATTGTAGATTTTACATTTAAAATTGAGGTGCAATGAAGTGGAATTCAGCTGCAAAGTGTGATGTTAGGGAGACATACTTTGTCAATAACTGACTGACTGGAAGCAGCACTCTACAAATATAAAGGTTACATTTTTGATGTTCTTGAGTCTTTATGAGAGTCCACAGATTTTAAAACAATTCATTCATCAAATATTTACAGAGTATCTAATGTGTACTTGGCACTATTCTAAGTACTGGGAATGCATTAGTGGGATAGAACAGACAAACTTTCTACCCTTCCATAATATAAATGAAATGTTATATAATATTATACTGAAAAGCGGAAACACAAATAGCTGTTCAGAAGCCCTGTGTATGTATGTGGGGCTTGTCTATCAGTCTTTTCTCTTGGGTGGTTGGTTTTGTCAATTCTTGCCTAGAGGTGGGAAGTGTGGCAGATACCCCTGGCTACGCATAGCATATGGGGACGTAGGGGATGGGTGGGGCCGGAGCTGTGTGAGCACCTGACTGCAGCACCATACTTCACTCCAACCCTCGTCTGTGCTTTCTGTCCATGGATTGCGGGTCTCTCAGGTTCAATTTCCCCAGAAGGTAAATCTCTAGTTACCATTTGGGATGGTTGCTTTGCTGCATTGGCTTGGGAGCAAGATCTGGGGTTCTAATTCCTTCCTAAATAAATGTACAAGCAATTGCCTTATTTTTAGGTTCACTCTTTACCTGCCACCTTCATAGGGATGGGGCACCTTCAATCCCTCAATGTTTCTGAGGTTCTGGGCCCAGCCTCACTTTGCTTCTTGTTGAATTTTTTCCTCTGTGAAGTCAGTTGGAACTCAGTCTCCTCTTTTCATCTTTCAAAATAAATTTCTCAGTGCTATCATTTCATCTTCCATTCTTTCTGTCCTTGTGCCTTTATGGCTTTCTTGTTCTTTTATGTCAGGGATTTTCAGAAAGGACTGGAGAAAAATACATATGTCTAGTTTGCCATATTTCACCAAAAACCGGCCTATTATTTAAAATCACATAGATTTTTAACATCACAAGATTTAAAAACAAAAATCAGCTATTTTCCGGTATGCAGTTATATTGACAGTCAGTTAAAATTGAAAACTACACAGGCAATAAAATTACATAAGAAGTGGTTTTCATTGGTTTTGACTAACCACTGCTCACAGAAAAGCTGGTTTGATTAGAGGCAAATGATGCCCTTAGGCAATCGGGAGGAGGACGTCTGGGTACAGCCGGGTTGGTGGTGAAATGTGCTCTCACCAGATCTGCCTCAGTGTTTCCTAACTTGCTACAAGCCGTTTTATTGGCTCTGGTCTCTGTGTTGTGAACGTCATAAAAAGTGGTACTTGAGTTTTCTTGAATTAGCCCACACTCTAGGGATATTAGCTGTACATTTATTCATCATTAGTGACTATCTTTTCATATTTTCAAGAATTACTTTTCTAAACATTTTTTATTATTCCCCTAAATTCTCACTTCTACCTTTTCTTTCTGTAATGAAGACACTGAGCTCATTATTTGGAATCGGGCCTTTGCGGTCTCATCTCTTACATCCTGAAAATCTGCTCTCTGTCCTCATCTGCTCTCCATTTCCTTTCCTGTCAGGACTTGCATCCTTCCTCTTTTTTAAGGCCAGTTCTTCCAAATGTGCTCACCTTTCGCATGGTCGCTTTCTGTTTTCATTTATCTTTCCTGAATCTCTCCTTGTCCCCTGTCTACAAACATGTTCTCATGCCAGCGTGTCCAACCTGTGGTGCTCAGGCTGCATGCAGCCCGGGATGACTGTGAATGCAGCCCAACACAAAATCATAAATTTACTTAAAACCTTTTTGTTTGCTTTTCAGTTTTTGTTGGTATGTGTGTATTTAATGTCCAGGTCCAGGAAAACTCTTCTTCTAGCACAGCCCAGAGACATCCAAAACTTAAACACCCCTGCTAGTCTTTACTACCTTATTCTTTTTTCCTGACTCTATACTCCTGAGGATTTCTTAAACTTTCTCCTTCCCTACACTATTCACTGTCCGACTTTCCAAAGACTAACGAATCCTGAAATAAGACTACAGGTCAGACGTTGTCTGAATTGCTCCACATATATTAACTCGTTTATTCCTGTCATAACAGCCCTAGCAGGTAAGTACAAGCATGATTTCCATCTTAAGGTATGGAAGCTGATGTATAGAGAAGTTAAGCAACTTAGCCAAAGTTGCACAGGTACTAAGTAAAGATTTAAACCTAGTCATCCTGGTCCATCCTGGACCTGGTACAAGGTCCATGTGATTAAACATTACCCTGTAATACACTGCCTATTATTTCCACTCACTGACTAGTCTTTACATACTCTCTCCTCTTCATCATGTCCTCCAATATTAAATTGTGTATAATTTTAAAGAATCTACCTATTTTCTAGAACGATACAAGTGATGTTTCTAGGCAGCATGCTATATTCTCAACACATTGTTTTTCTGAGGAATTCCTGTAGGACATACTTGACTGTCTATTATAGACTCAATACCAGAGACATAAAGGCAGATTTTTCACTGAAAGCCATTTCCTCCCTCTCTCGCTCTTGGAATTGTTCATTAGTTGGTTCTGTGATGCAGTACTATCCTTCCACTGCTGTTTTAGCTTCCTTGGTGCTTTCTTTGAATCTCCGTTTCTTTTCTTTCTTTCTTTCTTTCTTTTTCTTTTTTTTTTTTTTGCAGGGCCAGTGGGTATAGAGGAGGTAGCAAGGGCTTTGGAGTTCACATTTTAG
Source organism: Phyllostomus hastatus (assembly GCF_019186645.2). NCBI lineage: Eukaryota > Metazoa > Chordata > Mammalia > Chiroptera > Phyllostomidae > Phyllostomus > Phyllostomus hastatus. Next base: position 24,892,485 of record NW_025334028.1, on the reverse strand, counting down.
TAATAAAATGTTTGTTGTGTGACTTGGGGAAAATTAATTAATATCTCAGCACCTTTGTTTGCTCAACTGTTAAATGACAAGGAAAAAATTCTTTAAATTAATGAGTTTTTGTGAAAATTAAATAATTTATGATGGGTGAACTACATAACAATGTATCTGACACATTGTATGTATATGGTACTATGTATTTCTCTTCCTCTTCTGTTCACCAATTTTTCTCTTTTCTAGTTTTTAATCATAGTAATCTATCAAATCCCGTCACTTTAACTTTCATTACTCTAAAGAACTTATAAATCGACATGCTTAGGTCATCATTTAGAAAAGAGCTTCTTCTACCAAATTGTAAAGGCTTTTGACTTTATTTGTATTTTTCTTCTGGAACAGAGAAACACTATGAGAGGATAAAACATATGCAGTTCCATGCATTCTCATCTCCATTATTTATTTATTTTACAATTTGAGTACTTGAAGGCCATTTGTTAATAAAGACAACTTCTGAATATAAATACTTATAAAACTGCCAGTGATCTCTGTCAGATAGACTAAGAGAACTTGAAACATTTACTCTAATTCAATGGAATGAAACCTGAGAGTCCAATTTGATCTGCCATTTGAACGACATCATCAGTGTTGCCCCACAGATTCTCTGCCACAGTGGCTCAGTGACATGCTTACAAGTACAGTTGCGTTTGTCACACTGCGATGCTTCCGGTTCATTAGAAAGGGCGTTAAAAGAATGACACTTTAATTAATGAATGAAAGACATTTGATTGTCATATTATTGAAATAATTGGGGTACATAAAATCTCTTAAATTGAATTAAGGGTTGCAGTTAGTGCCGTTAATTTTTAAATATGGATATAGAAATTTATAGCGATTAATTATAAAGATGAAAAATTTAGTGTTACCAATGTAAAAATCTTAATTTGAAAGACAAGATAGAACAGCAGTGAATAAAGTCCCACCACTAGAGAGAGTACATGCAATCTAAATTAAATTAGAATTAAAATGGAGTGGTTTGAAGTAGTCAGAGTAACTCAGCACAAAAGGGAAATCCTCCACTGAGAAGTACTTTTGCTTTCCCAGGTAGACCACGGCCCAGGTATGTAAATTTGGTGAAAGTATTTTAGTTGGTACCCACGTGAGGAGGGGCTTAGGGTTATCTGTTGTAACTCCTTAAATTAGCCAATCAACCGGCTAGCTGGGACATTCCTGATCTCACACAGTGAGGCTGGTAACATCACCATTGACAAGGAAACTTTATAAAGAAAACACATCTTTACTACCAACTACTAGGCTATCTGGGAGAATCAGGTAAAATAATGTTTATAAAAGTGCTTTGGAAGGTACCCAAATTTAATCTATTTAATCTATTAAGGGCTGCTTAAGGGTCAGTTATGGACTGCTATGATATCCTAATAAAAAGGGAAGATTTTTGTTAACTGATAAACATTTAAGTGGTTAATTTTTTGTGGAGTTTGTCATTTTAATTCATTGATATATGTATTCTGTCCATGCAAACATCAAAATGTTATTAAATTTGACTTCTGGGTATAACTTCTAGACTGTTAGGGTTTTCTTCCCCCCTGTATATAACCCTCTTCCTCAATCTAATTTCTATTGAATAAATGAATATCTTGAAATAAAAAATAAAAGAAAGAAAAAATATTTAAAGACAGGACATTTCAATCAAGAGACATCCTTTCAATCCCCCTAGAAATTGGAGAGAAATCTCGACTATTTCCAGTCCCACATACTGCTTGCCAAAGAACCTTTGAAACTTCATGCAAAGAGTCCAACTCACAGTGGACTGAAACCTTTTGTTAATTATCAGGATAAAATACCAGAAACTTCTCCATTTCCAACTTGATTTGAGTACCTGTATGTCTATTAGATTGATATTAACTATGTGATCTTACCACTACTTGTCTATCCATTTTCTCTGACAATGATAATTTTTTTCTTTCCAGCTGTTGCTCTGACAATGCTACAGTGTGCATTCTTCTCCATGTCTCCTCAGGCCTGTGTATGAGAGTTTGGGGCTGAGGTGGGGACTAATGGCATTTCTAGCAGAACAATTCTTTGTGGGAAAGTTTCCTGTGCATTGTGGTCTATTAAGCATTTCTGGCTCCCGGGGTGCTATTTGTCAACAGCAGCACTCCAGTCATTAATGACAACCGAAAAATAGCCCCCATTACCCTCACATTTCTTAAATGCCTTGGGGGGCAGTTAGGTAGTTTCAGATTCAGAACCATTGATCTTTTCTCAACTAGACAAGTAAGCCCCACAGAAAACCAATTTAAGTGACTATTTTCTCTTACCTTTTAAGGATGGTACACATACATAGTGCATTCCACATGCACAAAAGATACATTAATTTACTGTGTATAATGGACACCTTAAGGCATTGAGACTTAATTGTCTTACTGAATCTCTGTGAGAAATTGGGCTGTATGGTGAGAAAAGTCATAGAGCCTGCCCATATGTGGTTTTACTGAGTAATGGCAAAATGCAGTCCACCTGTTGTATTTAGTCACACTTTCCTCAATAGCAAGAGAGAATTCACATTTTCCCCATGTATTTGACAATACTTGAAAATTTCAGACTTTCCACAGTGTATTGTCAATTTAATGTTTGAAATAGGATCTTCTTGTGATTTGACTCTGTATGTTATTAGCATCCTTTAGCATCTCTTTGTATACTTAATTGTCAAGAGTTTACTTTTGTGTTTCCTGTTCATCTATTTCACATTTTAATTGTTTGTCTTTTAAAATTGATTTGTATTAAGGAACAATTGTTTTGACACTTGTTAAAATGGCGAGGGAGACTTTCATCGAGGCTATTACAATATGAGTTGACTTGATAGGGGACATAGATGGGACTCAGCTCAGAACACGGCAAGGACTGTTGAGGATTTATAGCTAATGAACAGGATGAGGAGGTCAGTGGCTTGAAAATTACTAAGAGGAGGGAGACATCAAGGGTAGGAGGGATTCTTGCTAAATTAGCTTAGTAAGATTATTGCTGAAGGCAGACCAGGGTGATCAGATATCAAGGGTCAGGAGATTCTTACTAAACCGCCTTAGCAAGATTCTTGCTGTAAGCGGACTGTGAAAGGGTGCAGGAAGCAGACACGCAAGGCTGAGACGTGGTTGAGAAGAAAGCGCAGAGGAGCCTGACTGGTGTTTGGTCAAGGAGAGTCGTTGTCATTTGCAGGAGTTTCTCCTATATTCTGGATCCTACTATGTAATTATTAAATGGCGTAAAATATATTTTTGGAGTTGGTGACTTCTCTTTTCACTTAGTTTATGATATTTTTTAAAGCTTTAATTTTAATGTAGTCAATATATCAATATGTTTCTTCAGGCTTTCTACTCTCTGACAGTTAAGAAAACTTTCCTACATAGATATTCTTCCTTTTTTAAAATAAAATTTAAAGTTTAATTTCCCATGTGGAATTATTTTTGTGTATAAGAAAAAGATCAGTGCTTTTCTTTTGTATAGATAATCAGTTACTCTAGCTTCTCTTATTAGGTAGATCATTGTATCTCTGCCATATATCAAGTTTCTATACACCAGAGTGTCTGAATCGGGACTTTCTATTTTCTTCTTGCCCTGTACCACAAAAATTGTTGTTCTAAACCACACTGCCTTTATTATTATCAATTTTAGTAAGCATTGAGCTTCTAAGACAAGGTTTCTTACACTTTTTTAAATTGAAAATTATCTTTATTTTTCCATGTCAATATCATCTTAGATTTTTTATTGACATTGAATCAAACTTACAGATCAATTGAGGGACAGCTGACATCTTTATATTTCAGATTTTCTTTGGTAATTTTCCATATAACTATCTTTAAACTGTTCCGTTGGATTTATTCCTAATTACTTTGTAGCTTTGCAGGTGTCCTAAATGGTATATATTTTTTCATACTGTATTTTCTAATTAGTTATTACCGATATATAGGAATACACAGATTTTAGAATATTGATTTTGTATCTTGCAGTATTGCTGGACTCTCCTACTATTTCTTGTATTTTTTTTTTGCTTAGTCTTTTAGATTTTCTATACAGACATCAAAGAGCAAATAAACACATTTTTAATTTTTTTCAAATTGTTATAACTCTTATTTTGCTGGTCTCATTACATTGACAAGGACTTAGGAGATAATGCTGATTAGAAGTGGCAATAGCTGACATTTTGTCTTATTTCTGACTTTGATGGGAATGCTACTAAGTTCAGTAGGTTGCTTGCTTCAGTTTTCATTTTTTAAGAAAAAATGATACCTTAACTAGATTAAGAAAGCTCCTTCATTTTTCAGAATTTACTGTTTTTCACAATTCTAAATTTTATTAGAACTTTTTTCTTTTTCTATACTATTACCAAGTATGGATAATCTATACACAATTTTTGTATTTTTGGAATTGGGAATCTTAAAGCAGGGGAACAGACTAAATGAATACATAAGTATATTTTATCACAAATATTGCATCATTTATGAAGTATAGTGTTGTTCATTAGGTGTGTTAATAGATTAGTAACATGAAAATTAGAGCAACTTTGCTTTGTCAGAAGAACTTGAGTCGTAGGTCTTAGTTTAAATCTGACTTTGACAACTAATTAGGTTACTTACTTTTCTAAAACTCATTTTCTGTATTTGTAAATTGGCAAAAATCTCTAGCAGTCAGGATTATTACTAGGATTAAGTAAAATCTTTCAAAAGTAATGAATAAGCATAGGTATACAATAAATATTGAAGCTTAATACTACTGCTACCACACTACCAAACATCACGGTATTTCTGAGGAGCAATGGGGATTAAGTGAAAGTAACAGTGCAACACTGTCTTTGGAGGCAAAGCCACAAAGTCTTTATTTCAATGGCAGCATATTGAGCACCTCATGAACAAGTAGGATTCTCAGTACCAAGCTGTGGGAGTATGTGTCAGGTTTATAAGCACATGTCGACTGGAAGGAGGAAGGCATTTTATGCAGCGTTGTATCTGTGAAGATATGGTGGGAAATATTTTGAATGTTCAAAAATAGATGATTACTTTAGCACAGAAGTGATTTATAGCCAAGAGTCATGCTAATGAAGGTTGGCATAGAACAGAGGAGAACAGGGGCTTCCGTGGCAGTCTGAGGAGCACCAACCAAATGGCATGTTTGAATAAAGGTTATGAAGGCTGTTGGACTGAATTTTGTTATTGATTTGCTTTCCCTTCACAACAAATTTCTGGTGTCAAGGGGCATTAGAAGAGATCTGGGGGGACAAAATCCCATGCACTAGGCAATGCTATCTTCAGGAGCATTAGAAAGGAAAAGCAGAAGAAAACGGATGGGGTGGAATGGGGAGGTGCCCTGTGTTGAACAGAAGAAACCCCATGGGCCTCCAGTACGTAGTGGATGCTCCTTGATAACACGAACAAGAATAATACATCAGCTTACTAGAAAGGAAGTATTCGCAGCCCTGAGCCTGTGCCCGTCTTCTCAGGGGTGGAGATGTGCCCTGTGCAGCCTTGAGCCTGTGAGTTCGGGCACCGCCGTGCACAGCTGCGAGGCACGGAGAGTGGCAGTCCGTCTGGGCAGAGCCCCACACTGTTGCAGACAGGGAGAGTGGCCTGCCTGCAAACTTCAGAGGGTTCAAGGGCAGTCACACGTGAAAGTAGCCTGCTCCTGTGTACGAAGTTCCAGAAACATCATTTTGCACTGCATGTCCTGGAATGCTGTCTCTACGCAGATTGTCTTTGGTCTCTGTACCATACTCAGGGCCCAGTATGGGAACCCATTAATAAGTATGTCAGACTTTTATTACCTGTCACTTCTGAATAGTTAATAGCAATGATAGTGATGGTGGTGGACCTATCATGTGCAGGGAGTATGCTCAGTACTTTTCAATATTATTCATGTACAGCCTTGACTGGAAGTGTGATTATCTCCATTTCACAGATAAGAAAAGTGAGAGGTGGGGGGTTATTGAACTTAGTATTTTTTTTAAACAAAGCTAAGTTGCTTCCTGATTTGTATGCTTCTCATCAACTCACGTGGTCACTTTGAATGAAATCCAAACATAAACATGTTTTTGTGAAGAAAAAAATTCCTATCTAATTGACAGGATTCTACCAGGTACTTGGTATTCCTTAAAGATACTTCCAGGCATGTAAACCGGGTATAGTTGAAGAGTGCTTGTAGCAGAGGTGTGCACAAGTTGCTGGGTTGAGAAAGATGTGGCAGGTGCTGGGACTGGAAGAGATGCAGGTGAAGTGGACACAGATATTCTCCTGAGAAGGTGACGCTTGTAGCCACCTTGAAGGATTGCTAGTAAGGGAGACTGGATGAATAGTAACCTGGGTGCAGAGGATACTTCCAATGATTATTTTTATTTCTTTATTTTTGTAATATACATATGTTTATTTGTACATAGCCATCCTTTTCTTATTTCCTATCACCATTTTCAAATTACTTAACATACATGTTATTGGAAGTTAACATTATAATATCATTAGGTAACAGAATATTCAATGAGATTGTGGCTGAATTTGAGTAGTAATTTATACTCTGTATGATCCTCACTTATAAGGAGAGATGTGTCTTACTAGGTAGAAATACAGAGTTGTTTTGTTTGTTGTAAGGGAGTTTGAATGTTCATACAGGATACATGTGGAAGTTCAGTAGCCAAAAGTGGTATCAGTTATTCATTTATCACTTTAGTTCTAAATACAGCCTTTAATCCAGGCTCTGTAATAAACAACACAATCACCGTGAGTATTTCTCCTTCAAAGAGAGCACGATGTTAAGCTTTCTCAGAGGGCCTGGAGGAACATTGCAGGACAAATGAGGTTTTCTGCATTTCCTAGCCTGGGCCACAGGCGGCCCAGAATGCACGGTGACCTTGCAGCCTCAGTCTGGCTGCCCTTTCATCCTGGAAACCAGAGGCCCCCACAGCCAGCCTTTTGCCTGACCCCCTCAGGAAGGACTGGAATGGCCTGTGGAGTTGCAAACAATAGGCCACCATCCAGAGTGTAGGTAAGGGAGATGACAAGTAGCAGACAGGGGTGTGAATATATAGTTAGATGCTGGGTAGCCACGGGGACAGAAAGCCTCCATAGTGTGTGGCTTATAGATGGAACAACTTCTCATTCTGTGACCCTGTGACCCAGGAAGGGCTGCATGCACACCTGCGGGGGCTTACTGAAGGAGTCCACCAGGTAGCTGCATGTAGGCCAATTATTATTTTTAAACATTTGGCCTTTTACAATTTTGAAAAATGTTGGAACATTTCTCTGAGGAGCACTGGTTCTTTATCACTCCCCTTAGGAGGCTATTCAATGAAGCTCATTGGCTTTTGCAACAGAATAGACAGACAAACCAGTTATGCATACGATTTAAGGGGATTCATGAACCCACTGAAGCAGCTCTACAATCTCTCAGCTAATGTTCTCTGATACAGAGAGATACTTGAGAAAAAAAAGAAAATAAATGCCCAGGGGTAAGAGTAGACGCGCACTGTAGTAGGTGTCTTACAGCTATTGTTATGTTTAATTCCTACAAAACCCTATGAGATAGGTATTAAATCTACTCACAGATAAGTAAATTAAGACTCCATTAAGTCAAGTAACTCACTCAAGTTCACACAGAGAGTAATTGGCAAAGCTATGATGAGATCCCCTCCTGGGGTCTTGAGTCCCAAGCCCACATTCCTTTTGTAGACATGATGCTCACTTCCTAATGGCAACATTGCTCTAATCAGTTCTGATTTCTAGCAATTATCTTACAAATGAACTTCTGAAATATAATTTGTACTGAGTTGAGGATTGCCTGCCTAGTGAAACCTTGTTAATTTTGACTGCTAATCAATCATAGCTGATAAATAACAATTTGTTATATTTTGCTTATAGGCTGGGCTGTAGAGTATCTTGGCAGCATCTATAAAAATTGCTTTGGAAGCAAATTATAGGCAAGATGCACCTAAAGTTTTGATCTAAGAAACACCTAGTTGCTATTATATAAGTGATATCCTACATTAATCTAATCTATGAAATGTGGCAGGTTTTCATAAGGATCTCCACTGTACCCTGAGCTGGCTGCGGGAGCCCTTCGTTAGTGTGAGTTCTGAAAAGCAATAAAAGTATATTTATCTAAACATGTTCTATACTAAATTACTGTCACTAATCAAGCAGGACTTATCCCTATTTAGAAGAATTAGTGAGATTTTACTCAATTAGGTTTGATGTCAAGTTAATTCCCCCTCCCCCCATTAGTATAATGAAGGATTGCTGAGCTGCTGCGCCATGCATGCTGGTTGATTAAAAAAAAAAACAACTGAGAATGAATGCCAACACATTTTTCTTTGATGGATGAGGAAAAAGTTTAAGAGGTTCAAGCAAATTATTCTGGGTATCAAAAGGAGTTGCTTAATTTTGTTGAGTAGAAAGCTCAGTCACAAACAGCATAAGCAATGGAGGAATTTAAATACATGTTCTATGGTTGGTGTGCGTTTCACACCAGTTTTTTCAAAGTTTTTTTTAAAGATTTTATTTATTTATTTTTAGAGAGGGAAAGGAGGGAGAAAGAGAGAGAGAGAGAAACATCAATGTGTGGTTGCTGGGGGCCATGGCCTGCAACCCAAGCATGTGCCCTGACTGGGAATCGAACCTGCGATTCTTTGGTTCGCAGCACACGCTCAAACCACTGAGCTACGCCAGCCAGCTCTCAAAGTTTTTTTAAAGGTTGCATTATAAAGGATGTCCTTGTCATAAATATTGAACTTGCCAAAATATGCCTTTGTCTTTAATTGATGTCATTTTTTCATTTGGAAATATTTATGTGGTGCTATATTTTTTTACATGCTACATCCTGCAGTTTGGGTATACGGGTTCAAGAGCTGGTGAGTGCTTTTTACTCAGTGTATTGCATGATGGAGAATTGGCCAAAGCATGAAGTATTTTATTCTTTTTTTAAAAAAATATTTTATTTATTTATTTTTAGAGAGGGAAGGGAGAGAGAGAGAGAGAGAGAGAGAGAGAGAGAGAGAGAGAGAGAGAGAGAGAGAGAGAGAGAGAGAGACATCAATGTGCAGTTGCTGGGGGTCATGGCCTGCAACCCAGGCATGTGCCCTGACTGGGAATTGAACCTGCGACACTCTGGTTCGCAGCCCGAGCTCAATCCACTGAGCTACGCCAGCCAGGGTGAAGTATTTTGTTCTAAAATGAATTTTATGTCCCCAGGAGAGGCCCTTGAAAAGGCAGAATGAATTTATACTATATTCTGTTATTACATGTTCTGTTTATTTTATATATTTCAAAATAAGGATCCTAAATTAGAAAGATCACAGAGCTAAAACACCTTGCAAATGAAGTGTGGTCTTGCCAAAATGCCTTTCGAGTTTGACACTACTGTACTACATAGTTGAGTTTTAGCAGATTGTAACACAAACACACTTACTTACAGCTATGCATCTGTCTCTGTATTCATATCTATTCAATTTCATGTCTGAGGCAAGTGTCCAGATCACAGATATCACTTCTATAGCTAGTCACACTTCACTGATAATCTTAATGAATAAAAAAGTAGGCAAAGGAGGATTCAAAGACCAAATTAAGTGCTTACTGTTGACAATTGTGCCATCAGGTTCGAGTCAGATCATTGATTGGCTGGTGAAATTTCATTTTACTATATGCCTGCTTTTTAGGTAGAGATTTCAGATCTTTTCTAAGGATCTCAGTCTAATTAAGTTAATGATTCCTCACTTATTTCAATTAGGTGGTGACTTTCTCCTGTCTTTACCTTTGTTCATCCAGTTTATCAGTGGCCCAATTTATTTGAGTGTATTGTAAGTTTTGAATTCTTACCAGAATGGCGAGAGCCCAATGTGTGAGCCCAATTATTTCTAAAGTGATGGGATATTATTGCTTTTTATTTATGTTATCAGGTGTAAGAGCATTAAAAGTAAAAAAGAGAACAAACTTCATTTTATTGAATTTCTACTCAGGAATATCAAGTTGCTTATTGAACATAACTATATTAAGCCCTTATAGCAACTCAGTGAAGGCAGATTAAAGAAAAAATCAATAGCTGAGAAGGTACCAGTACAGATTACCTTTGAAGGTTCAATATACCATGCAGATCTCTGGTCTGATGCTTCTAGTTTGTCTACTTTTATTTTATTACTAGGTTATAAAGTACATATTAGAAAAACTGAAGTGAGAGATCATCATTAATAGTTTTCCAGGCTGCAAGACAAACACCCAAATCTAAAGGTTGTTTTGTATTTAGGAAGTAAAATCACAAAAATTCTTTACTGGGAAAGCATCACTTTTGCAGAAATAGTTCATATTATCTCTGGATTCATTGTAATTTTTGTGACACTGACAAAAATTTCAGAGCCATGCAACTTATATAGCTAAACAGTAATGACAATCTTAAATTGCACCTTCTTTTTGTGGTAACATTTCATGTTCTGAATGACATCCATGTCTATAGGTCAAATTGGTGAAGCTATATTAATAGGCAGGAGGATGGCATTCAGTTATTCATTTTATCATTCATTCACTTGTCAGGTATCCTGTTCTATAACCTGCAGATATTGTGGTGAATTAGACAAAAGACGATTCTGCTCTCTGGCACTTTTTTCATTCCAATGGGACACACAGTTCAACATCATAGGGTTACAAATACTATGCAGGGAATTAAAATAGGATGGGATGATGTCTTGGCAGTTACTTTAATTTGAGAGGCCAGGGACACATTTAAGCTAAAAATCTGAACTGTGAGAAGCAGGTATCCATGCACAGATCTGGGAGAAGAAGGTCACGGCTGAGCAAAGAGCCTGTGCAAAGTCTGTAGGGTGGGAGACAGTTCGGTGGGTTTTAGGAAAGAAGGTCAGCATTGGTTGGGCACAGGCACAATCGATGCTGGTATTATATGACACTGGAGAAAATTCTAGATGGAGGACTTTCTTCAAAGTTAGTGTTAACTGTGTTCTAATATTTAAGTGGTATCACAGTTAAGTAGTATCAATAATCTCAAATAAGTCTCTGGTTCTAAAATTACATTTTTTAACATAACAAACTCAGAAAGGTGTAGTCAAGAACACAATAGTATTATTCTATCCATGCTGTGGTCTGTAAACAATAGATTATATAGACTAGATTTGAAAGCCTGAAAATGGTATTTTTCCTCCCTTAGCAGTTAATTAATTAATTGATTAATTAATTAATTTTAGTCTCGCCTGAGGAAATGATTATGGATTCTAGAGAGAGGGGAATAGAGGAAGAGAGAGAGGGACAGAAACATCAATTTGAGAGAAACACTGATCAGTTGCCACTTGTACATGTCCTGGTCAGAACTGAACCTGCAACCCAGGCATGTGCCCTGACCAGGAATTGAACCTGCAGCCTTTTGGTTTACGGGATGATGCTCCATCCAACTGAGCCACACTGGCCAGGGAAATTTATTTTTATTTTTTTAAGTTGAATTTCTTGGGGTGACATTGGTTGAAATAGTTATATAGTCTTCAGGTGTGCAGTTTGATAATACATCATCTGTATATTGAATTGTGTGTTTATCACCCCAAATCAAGTCTCCTTCCATCACCATTTATTCCTTCTTTACCCTCTTCTACCTGCCCCACCCCCTTTCTCTCTGGTAGTCATCATACTGTTGTTTGTGTCTATAAGTTATTTATTTATTTTTCACTTGACCCCTTCACCTTTTTTACCCAGCTGCTCAACCCCCACCCCCTGATGGCTGTCAGTCTGTTTCGTGTATCCATGGTTCTGTTTTTATTTTGTTTGCTAGCTTATTTTGTTCATTAGATTCCAAATACAAATGAATCATATGATATTTATCTTTCTCTGACTGGCTTACCTCACTTAGCAAAATGCTCTCTGGGTCCATCCCTGCTGTTGCTAAGGGTAAGATTTCCTTCTTTTAGCAAACCTCACAGTATCAACTTAGTGTGTTCTCAGTGCTTCAGTCACCGGCATCTTCTAGTATAGGGGCTGACAACAGCAATAAAATCATTCATTATTATAGCAGTAAACTGCTGAACTCAGAATTCCTTACCTAAAACACTCAATTCTTTTGTGCAGTCTCTCCACCTTTCATTATTGCATGGGCTTTGGAGACAAATCGTGTGGGTTCAAGTCCTGGCTTTTCCATTTCTGACTGTGGTTTTGGTCGGGTCCTTACCTCTAGTGTCCTCATACTTTATCTATGATTCTGAGGTTGGAAGTACTCATCTCATGGCTTTTGGGAGAATATTTTGCATACAGTAAGCACTCAACAGTGTTCATTGCTTTTGTTGCTTCTATTCTTATTTTGATGCCCTCTTCCTCCAATGATCTTCTGAGAAATGTGTCAGCCTCATAAAGTTAGTTGCAAGATGGCTGCTGATATAAAATCTTCTGCCCTGCATACCTAGGTTGTGGGTTCCATCCTCGGTTGGGGCGTGTGTGGGAGAAATCGATGTTTCTCTCTCCTTTCCTCTCTCACTGAAATCAATACACATATTTAAAATAATTCTTCTTCCCTTTAGTAGATACTGGGATGGAGGTTGATGCACTCTGAGATCTGTTGGCCAGAATATAATTTTGGCATTCCATTTCTCCATTCAGCTCAGCAAAACAAGCCGAGCTCCTCATCATTTATTTTTTAAAAACCATGTATCAAACACCTACTAACGAGCTCTGGGCTGAAATGAAAAAAAAAAAAATCCTTGTACTCCTAGAGCTTTTGATCTGGCTGTACAACTTTTAATCACAAAAGAATGGTCAAGTAAACAAACGAAGAACAACAAAAACACTTTGGTACTTTTGAGGTAGAGCAACCAATTCAGAATTGATTAACGAACCATTTTTCTATGCACATCCTTCCCACTTGCGTGTAAATGTCCATGTGTTCACTCTTGGAAAAGATTAGAACAGATGTTTCATGTGACAATAATTTGTGAACCTGCCACGAGAGAAAAATGTACTTTTTCTGTTACTACACCTTCCTTTATTCAGACAAATATACAGGGTGCCCACCATGCTAGATACCAGGCAAAGAGGAGTGAAGAAGGGAGATTAAATCCCTCACCCTCTAGGGGTCACGGGTGTAGTTTGTTTGGCAGAGAGGTTTCAACCCTGTTTCTGCTCCTTTCTAGGGGTTGCACAAGTTACTGTAACCTCTTTCTGCCTCAGTCCTCTCATCTGTAAAATGAGGACAATAACCACATAGGGTTGTTGTGAAGATTAAATGACTTGTACAGCTAATGGGTTATACTCCTGATATTATCATTATTTCTATTCTGCGGCTGACAAGTGTATTCTGTATCTCTGATGCTCAGTTCCTCACTATAGAACTTCTTTTCTTAAACTGGTCATCAGGTCGCCGGAGTGTCACAGTGACATCTTTAAGAGGCAACGAGGTCCTGGTGTTCTTATCCCTTATAGTTCCCACCCCTCACACTTCACATACAGAGTAGAGATGGCCTCCCTTTTTCTCAATTATTGAAATATAGACCAGGGTTCTGGTTGCCCTCTCACAGAGAAGACTTTTTTTATTTCTAACTTTCTGTTGCTCATTTTCTTCTCTCCTGGCAGGTGGCCTGTTTCTTAACACTGCGCCGTGGTCCTAACTGCCTGTTCTGTCACCATGGCTGCAGTTAGCACTTTCTCTTATCGTTCTTGTCATCTCTGTCATTCCTGCCTTTGACCACTTTTCCTAAGCTTCTTGCCCCAGGAGGCTTGCATCTGTAGATCTTCTCTGCCAATCGGAGAGCACTCTCTCATCTCTGGCAGGCAAGGCTAGTTACCCTGTCCTCTGTACTACCTTGGGTGGGATCTTCTGCATTGCAGTTCTTTTGACATAATTCATGTCAAATGGTAAGTACACAGCAGGCAGGTGTTGCGTGGGGTCCGTCCCTCTGCCGCACCCACCCTACCCCTGCTTCCTCATCTGAACCACTCTGGGAGCCTGCATGCTCAGCAAGGTAGGTGTTCCTGTGTTTGTGGAACACTGCTTTCCAGGAGCCCGGCAAAACATGTCTACAATTAACCCTAAAAATTAACCAATTTCCCGGTGCCTCCTGACTCCCTTTAAGACTTTTCTGTAACAATGAGAGTTGTGTGGGCTGGGGAGTACATTATAAAGGCTTTTCATAAGAAATGGCACCTCGCTTCTCAAACGTATAAGAACGTTAATGCTGTCCTTTTCTGTAGTGAGAGTAGGCAAGCTTTTTGAGCGATGTAAATAGGCCATGGAGATAACTGTAAATACTAATCAGTATGTACTTTAAATGCCATTGACACAATTGTAGCATATTTTTGAAAACCCCTCATATTTCTTCTAAATTATTTTTTCGAGACAGTAAAATGATGTGCTCCTAAACTGAAAGTGAAAGGCAATTATTTCAGTTCCGTGGATCTGTCCAGGAAGCCTTGCTGTTTTGCGGGGAAGGAGATGAAGCATTGGGCTGAGATACCACGAGGGCCTGGAACACCTGCCCTTGCCGTTTGTGTCGTCGAGACTGGTGTGGGCCTGGTCTCCCACACACCGTTTAGTAATGGAATGCTGATGCAGATAATTGATCTGTGGTTTGCTGGGTCAGGTAACATCCAGTCCATGCTGAACATGACCTCACAGCCACTTACTGCCACATGGACACAAGATAAGTCTGTACTAGGTCCCAGAAACAAGTGAGGAACTGCTTTTAAGAGAAATGATAGTTAATGGCAAACGAGAACATGGCTTTACCCTGACAGCCTAGGGATCCACACTGTGGTTCTCTTGTGGGGCTTGCCAGAAGGCTCCTTTCAGCATCTCTCTCTGCCATAGATGCTTCCAGTCCCCATGGGTCTGCTGGGTCATAAGGACCAAGACACAGGAAACCTCGCAATGTAGCCTAGACCTGGCAGAGCCCTTTTATATTTGGGGTTTCACTGAAAAATGCAGCCCACCTATGAGTAATCGATTTCTCATTTCCCTATACTTCCAATATGTGAAAAGCCCAATTAAACATCATTTTGGGGGGATCTGTTTCTTATGGCTATTCACAGCACCAATGATTATAGCTGTTAGCATCTTAATAGGAAACAGATGGGACACTCAAATTAGAATAATTTCAGGAAGGTTTATTTATAGGTGTGAGTGGGGTGTGAGAGCAGCACAGGGGTAGCGCATAAACCAGGGACCAGTAATGGAAGAGTCGTGGCCACCCCTGGACCCAAAGGCTGGAAGGGAGGGAGCTGGAACGTGGGAAGGGAACTGTCTTGAGAAGAGCCATGGACTGCAACTGAATGTCATGGACAGGCTGCGGAGACCCCACAGAGGGATTTCAGAGAAATACATACCATGATTTCCCCCTCCTTTGTACCCCTGAACTGCCTTTAGGGCTCCCCAGTGGTCAGTCTCAAATGGAAACCAAGGAGCCTGCAGTGGGGGCTCATTGAGGACAGACTCAGGACAGAGGACAGAGTGAGGGGGCGGGGAGTCATGCTGGAAGGGCAGATGAAAGCGGTTTCTCACAGGCCTGAGGTTTGAGTTCTGGATATTCCTTTCTGGACTGTGAATTCCAACAAGATAGAGATTCTTTTATTTACATTTCTATCATCAGTTCTTTGTGCAGTTCCTGACTGTTAAAAAATAGGTGCTCAGTAAATGATTGAGTAGCCTAACCCCAACACCTTCTTCGTGACTTGGAGCAAGTCATTTTTATTCTTGGATTGTTATCTCCCTCATCTCTAAAATTAGAGTATCAGTATCTGTTCTGTTTTACTCATGAGGATATTGTAAAGGTCAAAAGAAAAGGAAGACACTAACATTTCAACGTGCTTTGTAAATTCTGAAGTACTGAGGATATTACTTCACATCTTTAAGTTTCTTTCTTCCTATACCCAGTCAACTATCTGATTCATACCAACTTATTAACTCAGACTTCATACTTTTACTTTCTGGCTAGTTAATCTCATGACTCTTGCACATACCTTGAACTTCAGTAGTGGAAAGTCAATAACTTTCTTTAGGATTATTTTTATGCCCAACCTCAAGAATCCTTGTTAAAAAATTTCCTCTTTTTCTTTATAACAAGTGTCTGTACTTCTTCCTTTCCTAAAGCTCTTTTCTGGCTGTAAATTTAATTTTCTCCTTTTTTTCCTCCAATGGACTTGATCAGTATGCTCCTGAATATATTCAAGGATCATACATGACAAATTTTTTGTTTTGCACACTTTTCTCTTAGGCAGTTTTGTTTTTCTTACAATAATGCTGTGTTCATCTGTACTTCATTAGGTAAAATGATCTGTGTGATACAGTAATTATCATTCATGAAGCACTTAGTGGTTTATAAACATTGCATTTAATCATCACAATTCTATGAAGTTGGTAGTATTATTTTCACCATTCTACACATAAGGAGTCTGAAATCAGATTCTATGTAACTTTTTTTTAAAAAAGAGCTTCATCTTTTAAAGAGCAGTTTTAGGCTCACAACATAATTGAGAAGAAAGATTCCCCATATAACTCCTGCCCTCACACATGTATAGCCTCCTCCATTATCAACATCTTCCACCAGGTCAGTGAATCTGATGCAATCGATAAACCTACAGTGACGCATCACGATCAACCCAAGTCCATAGTTTAGAGTTCGCTCTTAGTGTTATAAATTCTTTGGGTTTGGACAAATTTGTAATGATATGTATAAGTCATTGTTGTGTCATATAGAGCAGTGATTTTCAACTAGTGTGCCTCAGCAGACTGGCGTGCTGCAAGAATTTTTAAAACATGCAATACCTGATATTTAGTCAGGGGCACTGACCTCTTTTTCCCCTTAGACTGTTAAATTAAAGAATGATAACAGTCAACACAACAGTAGTCGTTTGGTGTGACTGAATCAAAATTATACCCATTTTTTCATCAGCTCAGCAAAAAATATATATTTTGGTGAGCCTCAGAATTTTAGTAATTAGTTTATGTGTGCTATGAGATGAAAAAGGCTAGAAAATCGCTGATGTAGAGTAAATTCACTACCCTAACAATTCTCTTGTGCCACCTGTTTATCCCTCTCTCTCCCCACCCCCCGGCAACCACTGATCTCTTTACTGCCTCCACAGTTTTGCCTTTTTCAGAACATCCTATAGTTGGAGTCATACAGTATGTAGCCTTTCAGATGGGCTTTTTTCACTTAGTAATATGCATTTACAGTTCCTCCATGTCTTTTCATGGCCTGATAGCTCTTTTTTTGAAGGAGGGTGGGTTAATAATATTCCATTTTTGTGGATAATACCATCATTTATTTAGCCATTCACCTACTGAAGCTTGGTTGCTTCCAAGTTTTGGAAATTCGGAATAAAGCTGCTGTAAACATGTTTGCATAAAGGTTTTCAACTTCTCTGGCTAAGTACCAAAGAGAGAAACTACTAAGTCATATGGTAAGAATACATTTAGCTTTGTAAGAAATTGCCAACTGTCTTCCAAAGTGGCTGTGTCGTTTTGCATTCCCACCAGGAATGAATGAGAGGTCCTGGTGCTCCACATCCTCACCAGTGCTCGATGATGTCATTGTTCCCAGTTTTGGCCATCCTAATAGGTATATACTGTTACCACATTGTTGTTTTAATTTGAATTTTCCTATTTTCCTGATGACATATAATGTGGAGCTTATTTTCATGTGCTTATTTGCTATCTGTATATCTTCTTTGGTGCGATGTCTGTTAATGTCTTTGGCCCATTTTTTAATCATGCTGTTTGTTTTCTTATTGTTTAGCTTATGAGTTCTTAGTGTATTTTGTTTAACAGTCCTTTACCATATGTGCTGTTCACAAATATATTAATTCCCAGTCTATGTCTTGTCTTCTCATTCTATTGCCATTGTATTTTAGAAAGCAGAAGTTTTTAATTTTAATTAAGTCCAGGTTATCAATGGTTTCTTTCATGGATTGTGCCTTTGATGTTGTATCTAAAAAGTTACCGCCCTGCCCAAGGTCATCTAGGATTTCTCTTGTGCTATCTTCCAGGAGTTGTACAGTTTTGCATCACTTTTGGGTTATGACCCATTCTGAGTTCACGTTTGTGAAGGGTGTGCAGTCTATGTCCAGATCGTGCATGTGTATGTGCATGTGAACAGATGGCCACTTGTTCCTGCACCAGTTCTTGAAAAGACTCTCTTTTCTCCAGTGTATTGCCTCTGTTACTTCATCAAAGATCAGTGAACCATATTTATATGAGTCTATTTCTGGGGTCTCTATTGTTCCATTGATCTATCATCTATTTTTTCACCAATACCACATTGTCTTGATTACCATAGCTGAATAGTAGGTTGACACCAGGTAGTGTCAGTTCTCCAACTTTGGTCCTTTCCCTTAATATTCTGTTGGTTATTCTAGATTTTTTTGCCTTTCTGTATATACTTCCAAATCACAAAACATCCATAAAATAACTTGATGGGATTTTGATTGGGATTGCATTGAATTATGGGTCACATTGGGAAAAGCAGACATGTTGATGATATTGAGTCTTCTGATCCTTAAGTATAGAATCTCTCTCCATTACTTAGTTTTTCTTTAATTTCTGTCTTCATAGTTTTGTGTTTTGCTGTATACAGATCTTGTACATATTTTGTTAAATTTATACCTAAGTATTTTTTCTTTGGGGGAACTAATACAAATGGTATTTTCAAATCCACTTGTTACTTGCTGGTATATAAGAAAGCAATGGACTTTTGTATATTTTGTATGCTACTACCTTGCTTTAATTGCTTGTTTGTTCCAGGATCTTTTTTTGTCAACTCTTTTGGATTTTCTGTACAGACTCTCATCTGCCAGCTAGGGCAGTGGTATTTCTTTCTTCCCAATGTGTATATACCTTTTGTTTCCTTTTCTTGTCTAAGTGCATTAGCTAGGACCCAAGCAACTTTCTGAAAAACACAGTAGCAGAGTCAGTAGCAGAGTAGCAGTATCTTAAATAGCAGAGTCAGTGTTCAAACTTACACCCATTTGATACCAAAGCACATACGTACCCTTTAATCATTAAGCTATCTTACATTTAGTGCTCTTTTCCTTAAAACCCACCCATCTTTATTTGCAGCCTCTTTATTTGCAAAATTCTTTCAGCATAGAATATGAAATTTAATATTTACCTGCAGTGGTTGTTTGATTTTACCTTCTTACTGATAGAACATATAAACAATAAACCAACCATAAACACATTTTTATTAACCATGGTTCATTTTGCCTCCTCCAATGAAGAATGAGGTCTTACTGTGTTCATGCTGATCTTTGCAGCCATTAACCCAACAAATAGCTTCATTTTAGTGGGACAATACACCCTCTTTTCAATCCAGATCAAACCTACAGGCAGTCTGCCTCTCTAGCTTTACCTTGTTTGTTGGTGATAATAACTCCTGAGTCGTCACAAATTCATTTTTCCCTCTTGCTGGTTCTCATCCCATGGCTTTAATGCTGTGTTTTCTGAGTATTAAAATAATATATACTTGCAAGAAAATCCAGAAAACCCATTCCAGATAAAAAACATACAAATAAAGATCATCCAGTTCTATCTCCCAGGGATAACTGTGCTTAGCATTTTTATATTATCATCCCAATGTATTTTCATCCCATCCAATGTATTTTCACTTAGACTGTTGTGGAGTTATAATAATTGTTTTTACAAAAAGTGCCCAATAGACATGCTGTTTTATACTTTTTTTTTTACCTCACCACTATGTTTGGGACATCTTTACATGTGGAAATATATAGATATTCATCATCTTTACTACTCTACATACTATTTTAGTGTAGATGTAAACCATATTTATATCATCTATATTCTACTGAAGGATAGCCACATCCTTTCTTTTTCTTTCCTTATCTCCCTCCCCCTCCTCTTTGCCTCCTTCTCATTCTTCTCTGCCTTCTCCTTGTTCTCCTTTTAATCTTTCTCCTCTCTCCATTTCTCTTTCTCCTCTTCCCACCTCATGCCACTCCTCTTTCTCCGTGTCCTCCTCTTCTTCCTCTTCCTTCATGCCCTCTTCTTTTTTTTTTATCTTCCCCTTCCTTGCTTAAATGTAAACTGTTTTGCAATAAGCCCACTTGCTTTCTTCATTTTGATTTCTTAGTACATTTCCTTTCTTTTACTTTTTGCTTCTTCCATTCTTATGTTATGAGTCTGCTTAGTTTCTCCTCTCTCCTTACGACTATAGTCCATGATATATTTTCTCTCCCCATTCCGATTATTCTATAGTTTTCTTGGATTTTCATTTTCATTAATAACTAAGGTGAGAGATGTTCACAGCTTTGCTGATGATTATTAGATAGTAATCCTTGTGAGAGCCAAGCTAGAATTCAGCTCTGGATTTTGGATCTTTGGTCTTTTTACTAGATTGAATTGCCTCATCATGGCTGAGGTTAAACATAGGCTTACATTTAATGTGCATGTTAAACAAAAAAGCAAGCAAGCAAACGATAACAACAGCAAAGAAAAAAAGGAGGGGAGAGACAAATACTTACTAACTTAACTAGAAGGAATTGAATTTAGTGTTCTCTCTGCTCAGTAACTTACTTTCAAGCAAATTAAAAAAATAACTTTCTGTGAACATTTGCATACTTTGTTTCTTCCAAAGCTATTAAAAATGTATAACTGTTAACCTACCCAACCCAACAGTTACATATATTTGCGACCTAGGATTACAGAGCTAAAAGGAAGCATAGTAAATAGAGTCAATAATATCTGGGCTTAGAGGTAAGGTGATCATGCTTAATACATTAATTTCTTTTTCAGAATTAAAGGAATTTGTATACAGAGTTTGTATATACTATAAAATATCATCAAGGTTATCAAGGCTAAACTATCACATGTAAACAAAGAAATTATAAATTGTAATTGAAAAATAAAAAAGAAATAAAATAAAAATATTGTAAAATATGTGATTAGGTAAACTAAGTTTGGAAGATGAACACAACTGGTCTTATTAAGTGCATCTTGACAGTAAGTTTGTGCAAAGCCAAGGTCTCTTTCTGTATGGTTTTTCTCATGACCACCTTTGTTTCTCCATTGGCAGCAATTGCTTCCTGCTCTGGAGCATTTATTCCAAGCTATGTATTCAACCATAATTTTTTATTTTTTGTGCATTCAAGATACATTAAATGGTTAAATTAATTAAATAAGAAGATCATTTGACTGAGGTGTCTCTGATGCTATGGTGGTCTACGGAAGCAAAACCAAATCTAAGCCTGTGAATGCCTGAAGGGTACAAAATTGAAATCTAGGGGCCAACAGTCGCAAATAGCTGACTAGGCTGTAAGTGATAGCCAATCAATAATTGCTTTGCTTTGCTTTTGTCTCTTCTTTGTAAAATTCTCTCCCTGAGCCCCTGGTGGTGAAGAGCTGGAACCACTTCCCATTTGACACCGCAATATTTGAATCGATTTTTGCTCAAGTAAACTTAAAACATTTTTAATTTGCCTCAAGAAATTAAGTTTAGTTTATCTTTTAACATTATAAAGTAAAAAGACCACATTTTAAGACCAGATGGATTTTTTTTATGCTGATGAGATTTGTCTTTTAAAATAAAATGAGATTAAAACACAGTCCCACATTGCTTCAAGTGTTTAAGAGCAGTTTTTGGAGAGAAGGGGGTGTTCTCCTTGTGAACTGCCTCTGGACCCTGTTACAAATAAGAAGTGCCTGCCCACTGTCCGCTATATCTTTGGAGGAGTGAAATAGTTACAACAAGAGCAACAACAACAACACCCACGCCACTTTTTCCTTTATATGCCTGGATAAGTTGACTAACACTTCTGTGCTTTAGTTCCCCAACTATAAAAGGATGATAACAATTGTGTTTCACTCATGGAGTCGTTCTAAAGGCATTAAATATCTAAGTGCTCAGAACAGTGCCAGGCACGGAATAAAACTATATGGCTTTGCTATGACTATTTCTTCTGCTATTATGATGACTATCACTACCACTACTATTGCTAGCACGAACAGTTCCCCCTCCTTCCATAATAAATTTCAGAATTCATTGGCTCCCAATGACCTTGGCTATGCCTACACACAAAAATCATCCACCAAAGATGACGATGTACCACTAACGAAACAGTGAAAGGATGTATTTCAAGCTCTAAAGTAAATTCTGGCAGAACAACCCCCAAAGTGTTTTCTGTAATGAAGTGATGTTGGAGTAAATATAAAATCTCTCAGATGATTGCTCGGAAGGAAGTCCCTCTCAGCTGGATAGCTAATGTGCACTTTGAAAAAGTCAGTCATGTACTTTACATCTTGCTTCTCCAAGGTAAATACATTTCTTGAAGACAGAAGCTGTATTTTCTGCTTCCGCATGTTTCACGAAGCGTTGAGTGCACTGTTGCACAAATTGCAGCTGCTCAATAAACATGTTGATTAGCTGCTGAGGCAGAGTTGAGGGGAGGGGAGTTAGGAATAAAGTATTCTCTCATTAATAGCAAATTGCTTCCCTACTTAAAAATGTATTTGCATTTTTTTTTTTTTTTTAGTTTCTGGAAAACACTTCAGTTGACATTTGTCGTTTGATTTTTTATACAATTGTGTAAACCTCATGGAAATTTATATTCTTACAGAGGGTCCCTGTAAGATTTTATATTTTTATTATTGTTTCAAAATAGAAAGAAGTGTTAGGGTAAAGGCAAGTCTGTTTCAATCACACTTCATGAAATATTGAAATTATAGCTGGTAGGGACCACGTTGTTACAGTCTACACACTCAGCGTGGCACCTGGAAGACTGTGGAAACTTAGTAAGTCATGGAAAAATAAATGAACCATTTGATACATTCTCTTCATTTTATTGCTGAAGCAACTGTGTGCCAGTAACTTGCTCACAGTCACGTCGTGGCAGAGGAGGGGCTAGAGAAATGCTCTTTGATGTTCCTGTGCTTTAAATGTGGATTTCATGTTTAAATTGTAACATGGAAAAGACTTTAAATTTAGTTTTTGAAAAAGGTTTTTTTTTATTTTATGTACATGAATAAATCAAATTTGTAGGTTAATATCTGCTACATTTCAGGAAGGCAGTAGTAGGAATTTGTTCATACAAATCAAAGGATTGTTTTAAGAGGAAAGTAAAATAAAATGTCTTTTGAGTAGCTCATTCAAGGGCTGTCCATCTATTCATTTCCTTTTTCCCTACCACAGATTTCCTTTTCTTCGTTACACAGGGTTAGGGGTTCCCATCCACTATGAAAGACTTTCTGTTATAACCATATTTCTGTCTTCCTCAAGACATAACATATCTGCTTCTCTGTGTATCTTAGACTTTCAAGAAATGTTGGTTATTCTGTTGATTGATTTTCTGCCATTTTACAGCATGAAAAAAAGGAGTCAAGCTCCTGTACTTGTCTGAAGGGGCCCAAGCTGTCAGAAATAGGGACAATTGCCTGGATGATAACGCTCAGCGACGCCCTCCACAATTTCATCGATGGCCTGGCGATCGGGGCTTCCTGCACCTTGTCCCTTCTCCAGGGACTCAGCACTTCCATAGCAATCCTGTGTGAGGAGTTTCCGCATGAGCTGGGTAAGGGGCTTTGCTCGTGTTGCAAAGTCAGTGGGTACTTTTTGGTTTCAGTGGAGTGAGACATTTCAGGTGACACACTCAAAATTTCTGCTGATGGCGTAGGACTAGAGAAACCCTTGTTAGACATTGATTATCTTTCATTCCAGCCAAAAGTGGAAAAACCTCTTCATTCGATATTTTCTCCTTCTAGGGGACTTTGTGATCCTACTCAATGCAGGAATGAGCACTCGGCAAGCCTTGTTATTCAATTTCCTGTCTGCATGTTCCTGCTATGTTGGGCTAGCTTTCGGCATTTTGGTGGGCAACAATTTTGCTCCAAATATTATATTTGCACTTGCTGGAGGCATGTTCCTCTATATTTCTCTGGCGGATATGGTAAGAAATTTTCAAATTTTATCTTGTTTTAGTTTAAAACTTATAAATAAACATCTTGGTTACAATTTGACTAAGGGCAAAAGGAGGTCGTTTTTGTTGTAATTTAAAACATTCCTGGTTTAACAGATAACTCTTTTTGAGTACTCTGTACCAATAGCAGTTTGAAAGGGATTCTCATTGATTCTTTAATCTATGATCCTACTGATAGAAGAGGAAATAAATCATTTTCACTGAAGTAGAGATATTTCCCCAAGATTTTTTTGTCCTGTGGTAGATAAAACTTGTATTCTATTATAGTGAGTCCCTTGGGAGTTTTCCTACTCTTTTGAGAGGATATTGCATTGAAAGAGGAATAACTTGTTCTGCAAATAGAATTTTGTTATTCCAAAGTTCTAAACAGTACGAACATTTGGGGTTAAACTAAAACTGGCAAATTAAAATTGGATAATATGTACTTGGGTCCATTTATATTTGTATCTGTATTTATGTCTATGTATTTATTTGTGTGTGTGTGTGTGTGTGTAAGAGGCAGAATATAAATGATTCTGTGCATTTTCAAGTGAATCATTGACAGGTTTTTAGAACATGAAGAGGTGCTAAGTGTATGCAAATCAGGGAATATTTCCTTTGCATTTGGAACTGAATATGTATTACAGACAAAATTTAATAATTTAATTTCCTCCATCTGCATTCTTAGCTACAAATGATAACTCTCTAACTCTGTTCATTGTGCTGTGCTGACCCTTAGAACCACCACTGCATTTGTATTTTTCTTCACAGTATTAATGTCTCCTACTCTGTGTTAGGTCATCACTTCTCCTTTCTCTGACATGTGAACAGAATCCATTAGAGTGTTTAGTTTGTGGAAATAATACTGATAAATGATGCTGTATATACTTGAAGCAGTTTCACTCTTTTCAGAGTGGTTTCACCCTCTTTATCCTTGCAACGATTTTCTTACATCGGGCACATGGCTGGCTGTGGAGGCGTTTCGGATGCTGGCATTGTACGATGCACCGCTGCAGCCCGAGCAGGCGTTTCGGATTATGCCTTTAAAAATGGCATTTACAGATCTCCGCATGGGGCCCGTTCAGTAGAAATTACCTGCTGAGAAAGGGCAGATCTTAGATACAGAACTTGGGGTTTTAATTGCTTTCACTGTAATGAGATTGTTATAGTGTTCAATCCTAGAGCAGTGCATAATTTATTTAAAAACCTTGTAATTTTGTGAGGGGTAGAGCAAGCAAAAGGACACAAATTGAAAAGAACAGAAATTACATGTATAGTGATTGCTAAAAAATTATTTATTCACATACGGTGATTCAACATTTCTGTCTCAGGCCTGGAAATTGACAGGGAACTGGGGGGAACACAGCGACAGGAGAGGTGCAGGCCCCTCACTCAGGGGGCTTCCCGTTTACAAAGAGGGGGACTTAACATTCAACACACAAGCAAAATCACACACATGACTAGTAATTACAAATAAAACATCTGTGAAATAAAAGTAAGGCAATATGTATGATGAGAGATGAAAGTAAGGGAATCTAATGTAAGTTAGAAGGGGCTAAGAGAAGCCTTTCTACGAAAATATGATTTAGGTTGAAACCTGAAGGATCTAGCTCATTGAAAAATTGGAGGCAGAAGAGTTCAGATAGAAATTTTGGTGAGTTTGAAGATTTGAGGAAGGAGAGAGGCTGGATGCGCTTGAGATCCTGAAAGAATGGTGTGGGTGGAGGAGGGCAGAGAGAGAGAGAGAGAGGAGAGGAAAAGAGAGAATAAAATGAACTAAATCCCATTCCACTGGTTGATTAATTAACTCACTTGGGGAACACTATTTTAATACTTTTATTCTTGTTGGTGTCTAACAAGGCTGGATATTACTGTGGTGCTTTCTGTGCTAAAACATTTAAACGTCTGAAATAGAAGATCATCCTCCACCCCCACAGAAATCTGTAGATGGCTATTTTATGCTTTACCACAAGATGGCAACAGTTATCTGACAATGTGTCTTCCTTCCAGTTTCCAGAGATGAACGACATGCTGAGAGAAAAGGTAACTGGAAGAAAAACCGATTTCACCTTCTTCATGATTCAGAATGCTGGCATGTTAACTGGATTCACGGCCATTCTGCTCATCACTTTGTACGCAGGGGAAATTGAATTGAATTAACAGGAAATGGAAGGTAGTGTTGTTAGTGAAGGCATTTAATAAATAAAAACATCTCCGAAAGGATTTTAAGCTGGTCCTGTTTAGGTAAAAGATAATTTTTTCAACTGTAAGCTGAGGAAACTTGTTATTGCTTTCAGATCTGTGAGATAGGCCAATATTTGTTATTAAAAATGTTTCAAAAGCTTGTCAGTTCCAGCCTGAAAAGCCTTGCATACAAGATCTTTGGTAAATACCCACTTTTTCATGTATTGTACATATTAGAAAATCACCACAAAGCAAGAAGTATGCAGTCTGTAATCATTGAGACCTCAAAACTCAGAAAAAAATACAAGCTAGGTTTCATAAGCTTTCAAACCTCTATGGTAGGATCAGAAGTTCAAGTGGTTTCAGAGTGGTTTTCTTTTAATTAATTTGTTCCAGCTCTTTCATGAGCAAGGACATCAAGATGCAGAAGAGAACCAAGATACAAATGATTCCAAGGCCTTACTGAACCTAGGAAAGAAAGCTCTCATAGCTTTTGTCATTTTATATTTTATTTAGGTGTTTATAGGATTGTTTTTGAAAACCATTCAACATGAATTATGAAGTCATTAAAGCTTTACTAGCCCTAGTATGGTTAGACTTTATTTGATACATTAAGTGTAAACTGTACAGATTTCACAAAAGGCAGGACTTGTTCTGCAGGACGCCGGCTGTGGGCGCACCAAGCAACCGGCAGGTCGGGATGCACACCCGTGACTGACAACTCAGTTTCTGCGTACCCTGTGTTTGTCTGGAGAAGGTGAACACTCTGTTGGTTTGTAGAAAGAATTTGAATGTAATTTTAGGTAATCTTCTTTTAAAGATGAACACAATTGTTCAGCAAAGGATATTTTCAATAAAGGCAAAACAATAACTGGACTGCTGCATGTCAAGGACAGGTTGCCTAGAAAATATGCATTCCTTAGGGAATTGAGAGTCATTCAGAAAAGACTTCTTTGGTGTTCAGTCTGCATTCTTCCTGTGTGGTATACTTTGGGGGAAAATCTGCACACCATGGTTATTTTTCTACCTTTTATAAAAGACAGAGCCTATTTTCTCATTTAACTGATATAGAAAGTTGGTCTGAGATTGAACATCCTAACCTCAATTCACACTCCCAAGTCACTTAAGGGAAGATGATTTGACAGTGAATAAAATGACTTCTAAAAGCCAATAGTGATCTCAGGAATTACATTTTCCCACAGAGTTTAAAATGGTGTCACATAGCCATAATGCAGATCTGATGAATATTTAACATGTATATGAATGTACATTTCATTTTATGACTGACAATGAAAAAATTATTGTTTGACCAAATAGTAAATACCTTTGAAACCATGGATTGTGTCATTCATTATTAATTTTAAGTATGTATCTTGAGTGACTTCCGTATACTTGGTATTACAGGGGAGAGAGAGAAATAGGAAATTGGTGATGTGTTTCTTTCAAGGATATTTAGCAAATAAAAACTATAAAGACTAATAATTGTTTATTCAAACCAGTAAGCACAGGATCTATTTTTACCATGTCATCTGTTTACACAATTTTAAGAAATAGCCTTCACCTCTTTGAAGCGCCGATGGTATGCCTGGGTTAGGGAACTGTTCACAACATGACGTTAGAACAGACTCTCATCGGTGCAGATCATGGTGCATGTGCACTGTCTAGGCGGTGCCCTGGCCACCCTCCGGCCGTCCTCTTCAGCTGTGAGTCAAACACAGGTACCAAGGCCCAGAAACCAAAGAGAAAATTGCTACATATTGGAGACTATGGTTACGTGATTGGAAATGGAAATGGACATGGAAAGCCATGATTACACTTATATTATCCTAGACAACTATTTGACAAAGTATAACTCTACTAGTCAACATGTCTTATGCCAAAGCATTTATTGTACTAGTTGAACATTGTCTAATTTTTAGACTTTAAATATGCTATGACAAAACCCAAAAATGATTCCAAGGCATTATATACTGGGTGACATACTTTTATTTTGGCATTATTAAACTTTTAAAAATGCCTACTAATAGCTTGCACTTTTTGAGTGATGTATTGGATCCTGTCTAAGTCTGTTCAGGCTGCTATAACAAAATACTTCAAGCTGAGTAGCTTATAAACAATAGACATTCACTTCACACAGCTCTGGAGGCTGGATGTTCAAGACCAAGGTGCCAGCAGAATTGGTGTCTGGCCAGAGCCTGTTTTCTGGTTCACAGACTGTGCCTTTTTGCTTTGTCCTCACATGGTGGGAGGGGCAAGGGAGCTCTTTGGAGCCTCTTTTGTAAGAGCACTAATCCTATTCACGAGGGCTCCATCCTCATGACCTTCATACTTCCAAAGCCTCTACCTAATTCCATCATCTTTGGGGCTATGATTTCAACATATGAAGTAGGGGGAATACAAGCATTCCAAACATAGAAGACCCCTATTCTTACCTGAGGAATCAGAGGCTCACACCAGGTTATTCTCACACTCACAGGTTTGTTGATTGGAGTTCAGCTGACTGAGCCCAGGCTTTTGCTGGGTGGCTCAGCTTCAGACTGGGGTGCTTCCAGGCTGGGCTGCTGCAGTTGGAGGTGTGCAAAGCCATGTGGCCAAGGGCATGGTGTCTAATTCTAATACAGAGGAAGAGTGCAGAAGTACAAAAAAATTCGATCTACCTTAAGTGATGTCTATAGGCTATCCACTATTTCATTTTACTTGGTAGAAATATCTAATACTGATAATAATTCATTAGAAGCTTCCAGAACCACTTCCTTATTCTAACTCAAATATTTATTCTAGTTCCTTTTATTTCAATACTCTTTTCTTTCCTCTACCAGTGTAAGTTATTAAAGTGTGGATGTGTGGCTGCGACACTAGTTCATTGCTAGTGAAGTCAGGACAGCTTGTGTTTGCTCAGTTTGTGAGTCTAACGCTGCCGTGTTTGTTCCTACAGCTGTTGCTCAGTGTGGCCAACAGGAGAGCTCACTGGTATGACAGCTCCCGAACAGCCTTTTATCATGACCTTCAGACGCTTAGTAAAGCCTTATGAATTGGGTGTTTCCAATCTATGATACCTAAAGAGGTTTCTTTAAACAGGAGCTTAAATTTTTAAAAAAGTAATTAATTGAGACAACCAAAACAGCACTATGAGTTTACCAGGTAATTAACATAGATGTCTTCCTTTGGGGCTTTCTTTGATTTTTTATCAATGGGCTTCCATGATTTCCGGGTGCTTTGTTCAGTTAAGATCCATTACAGTACAAGAGGTTCTTAACTCTATAATAAATATGTTCCCTCACACTGATGTTGCTATAGTTACTGTCTCACTGTCAATTACCTGACACTTTGTCTTCCCCCAGCTGTAGGTGGCAACACCTGCATCAGGTTGCATCACCCTTGGCCTCCTTTCTGTGCCAAATATGCATGAAGCATCCTCTCACAGCCCTTTAACTTTCTTTATTGGGAATTCTCAACTTCTCTATGTCTCATAATCAGTGATCCTACTAGTAAAATTTCAGGGAAGCTAAAGTGGCGTGATAAACCCACAACTCCAAATACTTGTTCTATTCATTCTATGATAGGCATTTCCCCCCAATTTTAACATTTCCAAATGACACACCACAATCACTGGCAACCAGGGGACATTGCTGAGGTTGTTATAATTGTGTGAAAATTAAAATAACCTGTTGGAGTCTGGGAAGGCCAAGAAAATGCCAGCATCACTGTGTTTAGGATGTAATAGTGTGTGATAACAGGCACTTAAGCACGTCAGGTTTACTTTCCTTTTCACGAAAGGAGCGTGGTAGAGGCGGTGCAGGGCTGGCCTGGCAGTCTCACGGTCAGTGGGACCCGAGCTCCTTTGATCTGTCATCTAGGGCTTCTGACTTCAAGATTACTTCGTGTTCTAAGATGTTTGCTGGAGGCATCCAGCCTTATAATCCAAATTATATGTTGCAGGGAGGGGGATGGGATAGAAAAACCAAATATTCACAGCCAGCTCTTCATCACTCTTAAAGAAGAAAGATATAGACAGTATTCTAGTCAGAAGTAATAGACAGTATTCTAGTTATATTCACCAGCCAGAATTAGCTACACAGCCATACCAACTTGAAAGAGAAGCCAGGCCATACTGCTCCAATAGTATCAGGGTTCTGTTACTAAGAAGCAAAGAATGGACATTGTATAGACTAGTTAGTGGCCATCTTGGGTATGACAGGTTTGTGCCCAGTTCACTTGAGGGAGTTACTGTTCTAGACAGCTCTGACACAGCCAGTTCAGTGCGCTGCTGCTTTCAGGGGTTCTCATGACTTGTTTTCAGATAGATTGTGTACCACCTGGACCATTTGAACTATACTGTACACGACCGGTCTTACCAACAGTAGAGCATGTACAGGTTATATGTATCTTTGTACTTTCTCTGTCTAAATTTTAAGAAAACCAAAAAACAAAACAAAACAAAAAAAATCCAAACCCAAATTTTAAGAAAACTGAAAAACAAAATAAAACAAAACAAAAGAAAAACCACATTCAAACCCAAACCTCCTTTTCTATGGACTTTTATCTTTCTGTTTAAAACTCTTCTATTACCAGGCTCATATCCAGTACTGTGAAACTGACAGCAGAAGTTGGCAAAAATAAATTAAAAAATTATTTATTTCCCCTCTCCCAAAATGGGTCATTATAGCTATTTAGCATAAGCATAGTTGGGTCAGAAATGTTATTATCTGATTTTTGTATATAATAAAATGGTGACCACTGGTGACATCAAATTTCAACGTCATTTAGTTTGGCCAGACACAGCAAGATTGCCAAAGACAGGTTTTGATGGGTGGGGCCTGTGACAGTTGCAATTCTACTTCGATGACTGTGTGTGTTACCCCCACAATGGCAGGGCCCAGTCCATGCAAAAACCCCAGCAAGGCAACACGATGCTAATTTATCACCGTGTGTGTGGTCACCAAAGGGATGGTCTGATTAAGGGTCGTGGGGAAGAAAAATAAAGACAAAACATGGTAAATTATAGCCGATAGTCTGTTAGGAAGAATTCAAATCAGAAATGCTTCCCTCCCTCAAAAAGCTGAAGAAGTTTTTAAAACCTGTCTTGTTTTCGATTTTGTGGCCAGCTCCACCAGCGGGTCTCCAGTGCGCAGCAAGACCTCACCGTCGTTGGGGCGACGCGGTGGGCTGGGGTCTGGCTGCCCTCTAGAAAACAGGCTGAGAGGGTGCTGGCAAGTGGCTTTGGAGGTCAAGTTTAGCTTGACCTTCAGTCCTAGAGTTTGTTGGGACAGAGGGTACATAAATATTCTTTTGGCCTAGTGGGAGCCACTTGGGGTGTGAGAGAGCTGGTCTGGAACATTTTAAATCTTATGTCAGAGGGGTACCATCCTGAGCACAGAGAAGGTCAGCACTGAGTGGACTTCCGGAACCAAGCTTGGAGCCGGGTGGGACAACTGGAACACACCATTGGAGAGGAACCCCTCTGGAGAATCCTAACTGTTGGTAAGAGAAAGGATTAGCTTTTTAAAAATTAATTTATTTCCCATTACAGTTGACATACAATATTATTCTGGTTTCAGCTATACAACATAGAGTGATTACATACAATATTAGATTAGTGTTCGGTGTACAACATAGAATGATTAGACATTTATATTCCCCACTGAAGAGAAAGGTTTAGACAGCATGAAGCCATATTTTGACTGTACCAGTCAAGCAAGAGCTTTTCTCTGCCTCCCTCTACCTCCTTCATCCAAACACTTAACCCTGGTGGGGCCCAAAGCCACAGCTAACAGGCATGGGGAGTAAGAGAGATGGAAGCCTCATGCTTGTATAAAGATGGAAGTACTGATCAATATATGGGACTGGATACTTGTAATAATTGACCTGAGAGTATGTCTTAAGGTGGATTGTAGGACTTTACACTCCCCTGGAGTCTGTGTCAGAACAGTCGTTGTGCCAGGCCAAGTTTTACCCAGCCCGATGCCCCAAGCATGTGAGGAAGAAAGCCCAAGTTTTTTCGGGTTCACCATGTAAGAACTACATGGCAACATGCTGAGTCCATACGCACTTTAAAGTCCGGACTCCCGGCAGCCCTGTGAAATGGGTTCTATTTTTACTACCAGGCCAGGCTGCGGCTGAGGAGCTAAGAGCTTGCCAAGGGGCCACATGCTCTGCGTGTATGGCTGGGGCAGTGTGTGACTGCAGTCCTTCCCCCAACACTGCTGACCCCGGGCAGCGGCTGCAAAGAGCAGGAGGAGAGCCCCTTCCTCCCGCAGTGTCCCTCAGGGCCCTCTGCTGAGGAAGCTCAACAAGGGGCTCATGGTACAGGAGAGATGCTTAAAAGAATTCTGCTCATTAGGGCAGAGCATGTGCCGAAGGGTGAATCTGTAGCTCAGAGGCAATGAAGTGATACATGACACAGGGAGTATGACCAAAATGACGTGATGATGGGACTTCGTGCACTTGCTATGTCGAGGACATGAGTTTTTCAATCATACAAAAAGGGCACCCACTTTCCCCCCATCTGTTTCCTGTTTTTTATCCCAGAGACTGACCCATAGGGACATCAAATGATTAACCTAGTGGAAAATTTCAACAGGAGACTGAAGGAGAGAGGAGAGTGAGGATACAGTGTCAGTGGCTTCGACTGGGCTGTTTCTCCCACTGGTTGCCCGTGCTGCCTGTGTTGTGCAAGCAAAGGGCAGCTCCTCTCCAGGAAGCAAGCCTCTTCCAGGCAGAGCGTCTTTCGTTACCTGTAGGAAAGGGCATTTCTAATCTGTCATGCATTGGAACTTAAGTAAATAGAAGGCAGAGGAATTATTAGAAAAATGAAGTAAAAAATGAAAATAAGACACAGCTAATCCTAATCATTTTATTATTAAAGACCTACAATGATTTTGTCCAGTTGCTGTTGATTTTTGTTAATGTGTCCTCTCAGTTTCTTTAACTAGCTCATCTGACAAAACTAGCCCCGCATGGCTCTGTGGATTCCTCCTTCTGCTTTCGGCAGGCACTCTCTTTGACCCCTTGGCCTGGGTGTGGTGACAGTTCTGGTGCTGTTAGCCCTAGTTTCACAGTGTGGTTTCCCTAAATCCCACTTGCATGTTTGTCATTACAGTACTGGGCCACGTAATGTTGGGGTGTGTCTGAGAAATACGACAATAGGTGGTATCGTTGTTGTGCGAACATCATAGCCTGCCGCTGTAATTGTATGTGCTACACTTTTACAGGACTGGCAGGGCAGTAGGTTTGTTTATACTAGTATCAACACAAACAAGTGAGTAATCATATTGTAAGCCAGAACAGTTAGCTTGCTTTGTTTTTTTTTTTTTTGTTGTTGTTGTTGTTGTCATTGTTGTTTTTGTAGCACAGGGCCTGATTTAAGTTTTGGTTGCCATGGTGTCCACTTCAAGGAGCTCTCCACTTCAAAGCCGGCTATCTCAGATCAACACATAGCCAGCCACACACTAGATCCAGAGCCAGGCCACCTCCCCCACTGTGGCTCCTTTGTTTTAGAGATTTTGGTTGATTTTGATAACTTTTGGGCTCTTGCTTTTGACTTTTCCCATGCTTTAAATTCTCACTTATATGTTTTAAATTCACCAATAAAAGGGGATCCTGGGAAACCCTACATCCCCACCCTTAACTCAAATAAAAGCAAAACCCCAGGTCTGCGAACTTGTACTCTCTCTGTTTCTCTCTCTCTCTCTCTCTTTCTTTCTCTCTCTACCTGTGACCTTGCTGAGTGTCCCCTGCTGTGCCTTGTGTGTTCCTGGGCCTAAAAAATCCCCTCTTTTTTCTTCAAAGTTTCTTAATGGTTATTGCTAAAGGGCTCTCACAACGTTAATAAGAACCACAAGGGTCATTGGTTCAGTGTCACCTTGGGAGACAAGCTGTCTGTGAGAAGCTCACCTGGGCTCAGGTATTAGTCTCCATAGACTGATGCTGCACAAAACAGAAAGGTGGTCAGTGTGCTACCACGTTACTGTGGCCATGGTGTCCCTCGGCAAAAAGGACTTTTAAGCTCCATTACAATCTTATAGGGCCACTGTCATAGATGTGGTCTGTAACTGACCACAGCATTGTTATGCTGCACAATAATGTAGACCCTTTGTGATGAAATAAACCTACACACATCATCCTAGTGTGAGAGGGGTGTCTGTTTGCAGTTGTGATTGTGGCTGGTCAGAAGTTACCATTTATCCTGGAAGATAAGGTGACCGTGAATGTCGGGAAGAGAGTAAGACTCTCACATGGGTAAATTCGAGTGGAATTAGTATGATTTCAAAGCAAACTGAAAGTTGGAAGGGACTTTAGGTAATCAGAAGGCATACATGAAGTATTCTTAGGTTAACAGGATGAAATTGAGTTAGAACAGCGATTTTCAACTGGTGTAGACCAAGAATTTTTAAAACACGTGATACCTGACTATTTAGCCAGTGGCACTGACCTCTTTTCCCTTAGATTGACAAATAAAGAAATGACAACAGCCAACACAACAATAGCCATTCAGTGTAAGTGAATCAAAATTATACCTATTTTTTGTCAGAAAGACAAAAAATATATTTTTGGTATGCCACAGAATTTTAGTAATTAGTGTATGTGTGCCAGGAGATGAAAAAAGCTCAAAATCTCTGAGTTAGATTGACTCATCGAGTAACAATTCAAACAAAGAAGACTATCTAGAATGTTCTGAGAGACTAGCCATGAAGTGTACTTATTATACTTCTGGCTGATAATTATCTTTTGAGTAGATAAAAAATTCCAAGTATCTGTGAGGCAACACTTCCTTAAACATCACACTTTTAAAATAAAGACAGATTTCTAGATGGGGAAGAGTGAATTTATTTCTGCAAATGATGCTGAATAAACAGTTTGTGCCTTATGAGAATTTTTCCATGTAGATGTATCATATTCCTTTACTTAAAATGCACTGTGAATTCTTATGAGGCATATCTGAGGGAGAGAGCCAGGGACTGCAGCTTGTGACTGCAGAGTGTGAGCCTCTGCTTATTGGTGGGAGACACCTGTGAACAGACAATACTTTTCCTCTGGGTTTTTAAAAATATTCATTAGTCTTAATGCTGTTCTTCTTGATTGAGTTAGAGATTGTTATAAACTGGGAAGCAGTGATTTTTGACATCTTAGAAACTGTTGGGAAGGTGCATCATATGCATCTTTCTCTTTTCTCCACGTTTGCTTCCTGTCTTTCAATACGATGCATTCTTTTAATTTGTGAAAACTAAACCTTAGAATTTTGTGTAAACATTTTATAAAACACAAGTGAGAAAAGTCAGTGGCACTGTCATAGCAATCCCCTGGTGTTTTAAGATGAAAAGTGAAAACATTGTAGAATAGTGAATAATAGAGGTGATGCTGTGTAAGACAGGGATTAAACAGCTCTACGACTTTGCCGTGGTGAACTGATGAAAGTGATATTAAAATAATTGCCAGTGAGGTTGGAGGATGGACTTCTGTTGGTTTTTCCTGCTCATCTTGATGTCTGCCCTTCTTTTTGTAACAGCTTCAGTCTTCCTCTTAGAAACTGGCTGCTCCTATCTTCAGTGGCTCTGGAGGGCCCCTAACCATGGCAGAACAAGCCACCCAGGCTGGTCCAGTCGTGATCTTTCCACAGAACTTCCCACCTTGGAGGTGAAGAGCCAGGGCTTTGGTCTTTTGGATGTGACTCCAGAGCTGCTGGTGGTCACACTGGAGGCATGAGGAGAAACACAGGAAGTGGGACTGATGCTCAGGGAGAAGTAGAGGATCTGGTTGAAGACTAAGGTGGCAAGAGATGCATCCAATTGTCAGTGGTGCTAGTCTGACATCCTTGGTGTGCTTCTGATTTTCCTGAAATCCCTTCAGTTTTGTGAGTTATCCAAGTTATTCTAATGTCTCTGGAAGTCCTTTCTTCTTTTGACTTAGAAACTCAAATCAAGTGATCAAATTTTAAATCATTTGATTTGAGTTTCTGTTACTTATAATAAACTTTCTCACCAATATAGCAGGTAAATACTGACATATGTATTTCAAACACAATTTCTAGCTTTTGAAGTTAGCACCTTTTGGATCTCCCATTGGTAACATTTGGGATCAATTTTCTATTTTGGGCAGAGTATAGCAAAATCTCCACTATGTTCCACTGTGGTGAACACAAGTCTTTCAAAACTTGCAGATAGTCTCCAGTTTATTTTCATTTCCCTTTGGAGTACAGAAACATTGTAGATATTTAATTTTTTTTTTGTTAAACTCTGTTAGTACATCATAAGTGGTGGCTGTTTCTCATTGGTGACTTAAGGAGGGGGTGGCATTTAACACCACTGACATGCTTTGGAGCTAACAGGGCCTCAGCCTGCAATCCAAACAACTTGTCCATGACAATAATGGTGTGGAGATTAATATTCTATGTATAGACCCATGATTTTAATAGCAGGAGCAGGAGCAGGATAGTGAAGGGAGTGACTGATATGCCTTGACAAACCACACAAAATCAGACTTTTTAGATAACTCCAAGGAGGATGCTCTATGTGGGGTATGAATCTAGGCCATACTTCATATACCATGTGTTCACAGAAAAATGCAGTCTCTTAGCAACTATCTTCTGCTTGTCAAGTTATTTGATTTTTATAGACACCTGGCTTTTTTAGGCACATACCTCACTAATGCTTAAGCATAATATTCAGGTTAGTGTTGGAATAATTACATTTCACTTTCTTCCTAATGATACTTTAAAAATTACCAATTCAAACTTTACCTATTTTAAAAAATAAGATAAGCCTTTGGAGGGAATACTTGCACAAATGAGAAAAAATCTTGTTCTCCTGTAGATTAATTCATTAACTCAATAAAACATATATTTGATGTCTACTGAAGCTTGGCCCAGAGGATACAAAAACCAATAAGAGCTCCTGTCTGCCCTCAGGAGGCTCATGGGGATCTGGGCACATAAAACCCAGGATACCACTAATCAAGGTTTTATGATAGAGGACACAGGCAATCAGTCAGGCTGACAGACAGACACACAGGCAAATCGTTTTGGGGCACAAGTGGAAGAATTCTCCTTAGGGTGAAGTGAGTGCCAGTCAAGCAATTCTTCACAGAGGAGGTAGCATCTGACTATTTGACTCTGGTTTTAGTGAACACTTTTTCATTCCTTTCTGACCAGACCTTTTCTCCTTCCCACGGCTGCAACCAATAACTTCACTCTGACTTAACTTGAGATGGAATGCCTTTGCAATTAATAACAAATGATACATTGGTATCACCAGAATGTTACTTTTGGTATCATTACATTGGTATCATTTACACTGTAGAGTGTAAACATATCTGAGGTGAGGTGTTCCAGATAATATGATGACTATTAGTACAACAAAGATAAATAAAATGTAAAAAATTAAATTAATATTAACTGATAAAAGACTACTCAGAAGTATGCACTCTGTAATTCCAACTTTTGCTTCTAGAATATATGGATGGGAAATATATTTTTTAATGCACTAGTTAGTAAGGGTATCTCTGTTTGTGGGGTTATGAATTGTTTCAAATTGGTCGTGTGTAAAATATTAACTTATTTTCAATTTTCTTCAATAAACATGTTTATATCAGTGTTTAAAAAGAAGAAATTGCTGTTGGTGGGATTGAAATCACTAGATTTTTTTAAAAAATTCTCTCAATTTTCTTCAGTGAACATTTATCCCCCCCAAAGCTAACTAATACACTTGGAAACAAAGAGAAAACTTAAAGGACTCCCTACTTAAAGGACTTAAAAATTTAGGGCAGCGCACTAATTGATGCATAATAACTTGCTGTGTTCCTTCCCCTTGTCTATTGGTCTAGGCTGTAATTGCATTCTGTGGAACATTTCACCTCCAAATCTGTGCAATTCCATTCCTTCACCAGTGATTGTTAGGAGTAGGCATATGACACAACTTTGACCTGATCAGGCAGCCTGGTTTTGCTGATTTATAATACTGTTTTACATGTAAGTGTATGTGGATGGGAACACCTGAGACACACAGCACAAATACTTCTCCTAGCAATGCACTCTGACAGTTTTTACCACAGAAAAAAAAATAAAGGTTGATTAATTCAGTCAAGCTGTACTTCATGCAAAATGAGTGATCTACAAAACGTTCACATCTTTTTCTAAGAAAAAATACTGTGTTCAAAAAAGTTTAGAAAATGCTGTGTACAATAGTTGTTTCATAGAAATTCACTTTAGTATACAAGGTCTGTCTGGAAAAAGTCCAACCATTGTTAATATTAAAAGAACAGTTTGTGTGACATCGATGTAACCTGGCAGCCAAGGAGAGTGGACTGGAATGCACATGCATGAACAATGACCACTTCATTGCACCAGTCAGTGGGGACGGTAGACACCACTGAGTGAACGCGTGTACTGTGTGGCCTTTGCATTCAAAATGACTGAGCAAGTAAAGAAATGAATCTGCATCAAATTTTGCATTAAGCTTGAACATTCCTCAGCAGAAACTATTTGGGTGATTCAGAAGGCCACAGCTATGGGCAATTGGTGATTGGCAGCTTCATCAGGACAACGTGCCTGGTCATGCATCATGTCTCATGCAGAGTTTTTTGGCAAAACATCAAATTACTCAAGTGACTCAGCCCCTCTACAGCCCAGATTTGGTGCCCTGTGACTTCTGGCTTTTCCCAAAACTAAAATCACCTTTGAAAGGGAAGAGATTTCAGATCGTTGGAGAGATTCAGGAAAATATGGTGGGGCAGCTGATGGCAATTTGGAGAAATGTGGGAGGTCTCAAGATACCTAATTTGAAGGAGACTGAGGCATCATTGTTCTATGTACAATGTTTCTTGTACTGTGTGTCTTTTTCAATAAATGTGTCTATTTTTCATAGTACATGGCTGGATACTTTCTGGACAGGCTTTGTGCCAGGATTCAGGAAGTCTTGTGGTAAAGAAAACTGTGTAACTCTTTTGAGTCAGCTTCTCCTCCTATTACTGAACTACACAGCATTTTTCATATTTGGATAATTCTTATTAGCATCACCTAGAATACACTTTTGAAAATGGTGGCTACTTTTGAGGGGGCAGTTGGGACAGAGGGTAGGTTTCTTTTTTTAATTGTATTTTTTCCATTACAGCTTACATTCAATAGTATTTTGTATTAGTTTTAGGTGTATAGCATATATATGTTTAGACAATCATATATACACTTTACAAAGTGCTCCCCCAATATTTCCAGTTCCCATCTGGCACCATACATGGTTATTAAATACTATTGACATTATTCCCTGCACTCTACTTTACATCCCTGTGATTATTTTGTGACTGCAATTTGTACTTAATCCCTCCTGGAAATGGTGGCTACTTTCATTAAATTTTTGTGATTTCTATAACAACACCATTTATGCCTGTACCACTGCCAATGTTGTGTTCATATCATCATGTGCTAGGTCCCTACATGCTTGACCTTCTTGTGGTATCACTTTCACCTGTGCGAGATTTGAGGCCTGTTGCCTTCTTCTGTCAAACATTCTAACATATTGGTTGTTATTTTAAAAGTTTTGAAGATAATAGAGATTAAATGTGCCCTCTGTAGTAGTTCCCTCCTTTTTCATTCTCTGTAGTTTGTAACCCTCCCCTTTAAAAAAACTGTGTATTCAATATTTCTAGCCTCAGTTGGGACTAGAGCTTATCCTACTATAATCTTCTCACTTTCCATCATCAGGTAAGTTTGAGAGGCAGGAGAATGTCATGGATGAGCATTGTCGTGGATGGCTCTGGGACCAAGAGGCCCAGCTCAAATTCTGGGTCCAGTGTGTACCAGCTCTGTCAGCAGGGCAAACCTGCTGACCTGCGTCTGTAGCAGGGCAGTAGTAACGGTGCCTACCTCATCGGTGCCATTGCCTTGAAGCAGTTAATACACGTAAAAGAATTAGAACAGGGCCCGGTCAACATACATGAGTGTTTGTTGGTGCTGTTGAAAGTCAGTTGAATCTGGTTCTCACAGCCTGATTATGGCCTGCTACACAGAAAGCACCCAAACATTGAATATTATTGCCATTGTTACTGCTACTCTTTGATAATTCTATTGATTATATTCTCCTTGTCTTGACTTACCTGATTCCAGAATGGAGATAACTTTGTTATAATCTGTTTATAGAAATTTTAATTCCAGTGTCCATTGTTCTTGTTGTAGAATTGATATGTTATTTTGCTATTGATTTTTAATAACCTATATTCTGTGAAAATCAGGCTATTTTCTTTCTCGCTTATTTGAAAGAATTTCTCTGCCAAACTGAACCTGAGGGTAGAAGAGCTATACGCGTTAGACTCTCAGCATGTACCTAAATGACCTTCAGGCAGGGAGAAGAGATACTTACATTCAAACTTGTGGAAGTGCACGGTCATCAAGAAAGTCACAGGTAATAGAAAAGCCACCCATTCCTGTGGCTATTCCTGTTTGTAAGCCACTATTCCTGTGTGTATTTTTTCCCACTCCTAACCATTTCTTTACATTTTGCCATAAAATGAAATAATAGCTTCAGTGTTAAGTTTACTCTCATCACCTAAATAAGTGGCTCAGAAAAATGAAGGAAAGTTAGGTTTACATTTTCTCTTCTATGCTTATTTGTTCCTTTTCAGTTCTCTCGTGCCTCTCTTTCTGGGGGAGTAGTGGCTCAACAGTGTTAGGCTGAAATAGTTTGTGTGCATCAAGTTTAGTTTTGTCCCCCAAAGATAAAAAGTTACAAACACCAATTTAGATCCTTTGTGTTGGCCATTTTCATCGATCAGAGTTATAACCTTTTAGAAAGCAGGCCAGCTTGATTTGAAAGCAGGTGGCGTGGGGGCTTTCAAGCACTGGCTGCCTACTGTCAATAGTCACTGGAAGAAGGTGTGCACAAGGAACCTCTTTCTTGAGGGAAGCCCTGTTTTCTATCAGGAAGCAGTTTCAGACATGGGTTTTTTTTTTCATTTATAGGGAAATTATTTATGTGAAATCTCGTTTGGAACCCAGATATGAAATAAGAGGCAATAAAAATGGTTGAAGTTGGCTAGTGTGGCTCAGTTGGTTGAAGCATCATCCCATACACCAAAGGGTTGGGGTTTCGATTCCTGGTCAGGCACATGCCTGGGCTGTGAGTTCCGTCCCCTGTTGGAGTGAGTATGAGAGACAACCAATCGATGTTTTTCACATCGATTCCTCTCTCTTTTTTTCACTCTCTTTCCTCCCAACCCCCTCCCTCTCTGAAATCAATAAATATATCTTTATATAAGGATTAAACAATAAAAAATGCATTTTGATTAATTAGACTTGAAATTAGTGCTCTACCAGCAAATCAATTGCCAATGTTCATATGTAGAAATAAGTTTTAGCTTATAGGGTGTGCCGAAATAGACAGTAGGGGAGATTTGGTTTTGGGCTGTAGTTTGTCGACTCCTTTTCTAGGATAAACTGCAACTGTAAGATAGCAACTAGGAGATTTCAGTTAGTCATTAAAATGCTTTTATTTTACAGTAACAGAAATGAAACACTTTCTCATTGCTATTATATTGGCAATGTTCTTCTGTTTGAAAGTGGAATTACAAGTCCCAGTGTTGTGGATAATTTCAGAAAAAGAGAATCTCACATATTCTCAGTGGGTGCCTTTTATGGAAGGGAATTTGTCAAAATGTGCCAAAACCCTAAAAAAATGCATATTCACTTTGTCTGACCCAGTGATTTTGTTTTTAGAAACTTAACCCCACAAGGACTATATTGATACATTCATGTGCAAGGTAATTCATCACAGTATTTTTAATTATAGTGAAAATTTGGGACCATCTCCCAAATGCTTAGCAATAAGGGGATCAGTGAAATAAATTATTGTAGAGATAAAAAGAGATTATTATACAACCATTACAAATTATATGTTAGAACTTTATTGACATGGAAATATTTACTTTAAAAAGCAAGCTACAGACATTATGCATACAGAATTATTATCTCGTTATAGTATAAAATGTGAAGCATACACACGGAAATCAAAATGAAAGACTACATGCTAAAATGGTAGTAGAGCTAGGCCCTGGCCAGGTAGCTCTGTTGGTTAGAACACAGTCACCATGCGCCAAGGTTGTGGGTTTGATCCCTAGGCAGGGCACATAAAAGAAAACCAATGAATGCATGAATAAGTAAAACAACAAATTGAGTCTCTCTTTCTCTCCCCCCACCCACCTAAAATCAATAAATACAACAATGAAATGTTACCAGTGCTTGTATGTGAGATAGAATATAAATCATTATTATCAATAGTAGCTGGATGACACTAAGTACAATTTCTTGACTGCTGAGCAACCACAGGCACTTTGGGATATGCTTTACACACATAATCTTACACAATCTTTAAATAAATGCTGTGAAATAGGTGTGCTTCTTTCCTCTAATATAATGGAGACTCTGAGGGTTGGAGAAATTTAGTAGCTTCACCAGTTGATGCAACTAGAAATGGGGAGGGGAGGCTGATGTTTATACTTAGAAGCGACTAATTCTAGAATTTGTACTCCATACCAACTCTCTTATTTTCTTCATGATAATTTACATTTCTAATATTGCTCTGTAGTATTAGTGGGTGTTTTTAAGAAAGGTTCAAAACAAGGTTATTAGGTATAATTACATGAAAAACACTGAAATGCCATGTAGAAGATTAAACCATTTATTGTCCCATTACTGCTGATTCTGGGGACTCCCACCTGCCTGTCCTTTCTACTGGCCCAGGGATCTTCTGTGAAAACTCAGAAAGGCAGAAGTCATTACCCTGGGCTACTGCAAGGAATGGGTATTCTAGTTGACTGTAAGTCTATAACCTAGCCCAAAAATATTTTTCTCCAAGACAAAGAAAGATCTTCCATATTTTTAAGGTAAATTCCTTTGTTCCAGGAGACAATCTGACTCTAAGGGTTCCCCCCCTGCTCCCCCACAAGGGCATTTTAGAAGCAGTGCAAGAAATGTAATTGTGAACCGGTGATCAAGAAACTTCCTCTCACTTCCGCACTAAACCCCTCCTCAGCACCAACTTCTCTCAAAAGCGAATAGGGCTAGTATTAGGCTGCAGGGTGTGTGTATGTGGGGGCTGTTAACATATTCAGATTAAAATCTTAAGTGTTTACTTAATAAGGTGGCTACCAGAAATGTCACCTGGAGTCAGACTTCATGATTTTTTTCTGTCTGCTATAGAAT
This sequence comes from Phyllostomus hastatus, assembly GCF_019186645.2. Lineage (NCBI taxonomy): Eukaryota > Metazoa > Chordata > Mammalia > Chiroptera > Phyllostomidae > Phyllostomus > Phyllostomus hastatus. The sequence goes on along the minus strand of NW_025334028.1, from coordinate 24,849,207 downwards.
GATGTGTGTTAAGCTCCGGCATGTTTCATTCACTGAGAAAGATGAACTCTTCTGCTAAATTGTCCCTTAAGATAATGAGTCCTGTCAGCAAAGGTCTGTGATCATCTAGCCATTTGGTTTGCGTGATTACTGGGTTACAGAGCTCCTCGAACATGATCAATTTTTTTTTCTGACCTGTTGTGTCACATCTTTTGTTCCCAGCTCTTTGAAAATAAGAGGATGGGCAAATTTACCTCTTTAAGGAATTGTGAAGAAGCATAATGCTGTTTACTGAATTCAGTTTTACCTGAGAAATGATACCAGATCACAGATACACAGGTAACATCATGTAAAGATATCACAGGAGTAACAGGAGTTAAATAATCACCCTATTAAATTAAAAGTGATTGTAAGTATCCCTGGCTGGCATAGCTCAGTGGATGGAGTGTGGGCTGTGAACCAAAGTGTCGCAGGTTCGATTCCCAGTCAGGGCACATGCCTGGGTTGCAGGCCATGGCCCCCAGCAACCGCACAGTGATGTTTTTCTCTCTCTCTTTCTCCCTTCCTTCCCTCTCTAAAAAAGATAAATAAATAAATAAGTAAAAATAAATAAAATCTTCAAAAAAAGTGATTGTAAGTATAAATCTAAGTATTGAATTGGGATTTTAATAGACATTATTAACTGAATCATTTTGGAGTAGGAAAAATCAGTACTGTACAATCAGTTGTACAATAAAGGATAATAAATATTTAAGCATAATAACTGGGGGTTAGGTGGAGGGTAGAGGGGACTAGTATATGATGGTGATCTTATTTTGAGTTTCCATTCATTCATCCATTCATTTAACAAATATTTATTGAGCTCTCTGGTCAATGAAGACACAGAACTTAGCAGGACAGACCCATTCTGTGTTTTCATAGAGCCTAGAGTTTCCTAGGTGGATGCTAAGTATCTTATACTTTATATGACTTAGGATCTTTCATAAATCATAAGGATATATAACTCTCCCATTAGTCACCTACACAGACCCAATCATAGTAACCTTGAAAATGAAAGGGAGACGGTCATGGAAAGAGTGGATTTTTTATCTCTGTAAAATTTAGGTTGATTCATATTTAAAATGCTACAATTTTTAGACCAGAGGGGTAATACCACTCTGATAATTGCTGCCTTTCTGTAATATTTTGAACTGAAGTTTTAATTCCCAAGAAGTGGGACTAAACAATGGCAGGGTGCCCTTGGCAGCAGAGGGCTGTCCATTCTGCTGGTTTGCCAGGGATAGTGGATTATAGTTCACTACTTGATTCCTCTTGTTTAAGTAGAGAATTTTTAAAATTCAATGTATTTATTTTATTATAAAATAGTGTTAAGAAATACTTCTGAAAGACAATGTTTTTAAAATTAAGACTTAAAAACAACTTTTCAATTTTTTACCTTTGTTACTTTCCCACTAATATGAACATTTTCTTTACCAAGTTTTAAAAAATCCTTGTTTGGAGTTATAAATTTGCCCAAGTAATTTGTTCTTGACCTTTTCTTAGCTGAGAATCAAAGTGATTTAGTTTGTCTTTTGGCAGTTATTTTAAATTGATTTTTGTGTTAAGAACAATTAGTCCCTGATTTCAGAGACTTTGTTATCTTATTTTGTGCATATTGTCAGAGGGAACAGAAAAAATTTACTTTGGAGGACAAGATGGCTACAGAGTTTCCAAAAATCATATTGTCATATAACTTTCTTTCACAGTTGAAAGAAAGTACTCTTTTCCTATATTCCATTTTCCAGAGCTTTTCTCAGACTTCCTTCCAGGTTCATTTATCTAAGCTAGACCAATCCCTGCAAATGGGGTGGAATTACTCTGATTGGCTTTTATGCCAATTCTGATTCATCCTAAGGGTCTGGAGAATTCTGCCTCCCCTGTGGCAGTGGCTTCTTGAAAAAAGATGGACACAATTTTTTCAACTGGCACGAAACAGAGTGAATGACTATTGGATAGGCATGTCATAGTGTTTGCTAAAGTTGTTTTTATCAAGCTAATGTTATTGATTCTGGTAAAAAAGATTTCTTTTTTTATCTGTTAAAGATTATTCTCACTTCACAGTACATGTATTCTGCTTTTCATGGTATAAATTTGCTTATCAAAGTTATTATTTACAGATACAAGACAATATATTTTAAGATTTAAAAGTAAATGACTCAAATACAATGCTTTATTGTAAGTATTTTATTCAAATGGATATATTTTTAGAATTACTGCTTAAAATTTCAAGACGTAGAAATGAAGCAGGGGAAGGGGACAAAGTCTACAGTTAAGTGAAAGGAAAGGAAAGTCATTGTATCCAAACTTCTTTATTTCTTCAGACTGTGGTGTCTGAGACATAGAAACCCCTATTTCTTCTAATGTGTCTATTAAGGTGTTTGAATTATGAGAGATGAACAAGGATGAAAAAGATGAAGGGACAGTGTTAGGAGCTGAATTCTATTCCCTCAAACTTCACGTATTAAAGCTCCAACCCCAGTATTTCAGAATGTGACTGTATTTGAAGTTAGAGTCTTTGAAGAGGTCATCAAGGTAACATGAGGCCATTAAAGTGGGCCTTGGTCTAATCTGACTAGTGCATTTATAAGAAGAGATTAGGACACCAATAGGGACGCCAGGACTGGCCATGCACAGAAGAAAGAGCATGTGGGTGCAGCGAGCAGTCAGGAGAGAGGCTTCAGAGGAGAGCACACCTGCCAACGCTTGGATGTTGGGCTTCTAAATTACGGACTTGTGAGAAAATCAATTTCTCTTGTTCTCTTGTAAGCCACCCAGTCTGTATAGTTAACTAATATAGATAGTAATTAATTCCATCTTAAAAAATTAAAAAATTCAATTACAGTTGACATACAATATTATATTGTTTTCAGGTGTACAGCATAGTGATTAGACATGTATATAACTTATGAGGTGATCAATCTGATAACTCTACTACCCATATGACACCATAAGTAGTCACTACAGTATTATTGACTGTAGTTCTTTTTAACGAATACTTACTAAGTCAGGGGTGTCAAACTCATTTCATGGGGGGACCACATCAGCCTTGAGGTTGCCTTTAAAGGGCCGAATGTAATTTTAGGACTGTATAAATGTAATTACTCCTTAACTGCTAAACGAGAGCTGGGCGCTGCCGCTGACGGTCCCATCTGGGGTGATGGGAGACAGCAACACCTGAAGTACATTGCTTATGTCCAGTGTACTCTGTAATCTCATTTGGTTGCTGTCACTGCAGAAGACTCTGCTTCAAAAAGATAGGATGTTGGCAATAGAAGCAGGCTTTTCAAGTGCTTTTGTGGCAATCTCAGGATATTCTGCCTTAACTTTAATCCAGAATGTATAGAGATTCAAAGTTGTCTCTAACATACTTTTAAGGCCACTGTCATTTGTGATCTCCAGCAGTTGATCCTCTTCTAGCGCAGACAAAGTGGATTCACCTGGCTTATTTATAACTTGGTCAAAGATCCATTCCTTCCCAGTTAGGGGTCTTTTGTGGTTGGGAGGTAATGCTCAAACTTTCAAAAGCCGAGATAGATGACCATGCACCAGCTGGGAGAAAGGAGGCCCCGGCTCAGTCTCTTTCAGAATCTCTGGTAATGTTTGAAACATGTCAAAAATCCCAGTGTTCACTCATTGCCCCATAATTACAGTTTGGCTTTGAATGCAGCCAGTTTATCTACCAACTTGAACACAGTTGTCGTTCTCCCCTGAAGTGACAGATTTTGTTCCCTGAGCAGGTTGAATATGTCACACAAGTAAGCACATTTTGCGACCCATTCTGTGTCCCTGACATGTGCTGCCAGTGGTGACTTGTTTTTCCTAAGTGAAATCTCTGTAGCAGCCCTTGAAACTCAAAAACTCTGGTCAGCGATCTACGTTTAGAAACATCTCACTTCTGTGTGTTAGAGAAGATGCGTGTGCTCTGCATCCATCTCCTCCCAGGGCTGCGTGAACAGATGTGAGTTAAGGGCATGTACGTTTTAAATGTGGTTGATAATTTTGGTCACATCCTGCAAAACGTTAAGTTCAGGTGACATTTTTCGGCCAGGCTAGCCGGCATTTCTCGGTGGATGACACAATGTGTAGACTCAGGTTCAGAAGTGACCTCTCTGACCTGAGTACTGTAACCAGAAAGCCGTCCAATCATGGCAGCTGCTCCATCGTGCATATACTGACACAAAATGATCAATTCAGTTTTCCTGATAACTGATTATTCAAAGACTTGACCAGTTCTGCAGCTGTGGTGTTGGTTGGCAACAAAAGTGCACATAATACATCCTCATGAACATCCTTCTGAAAAATACATCACACAAAAACAAGCATTGCCCTGTTGTCAACATTGGTAGACTTGTCAACCTGGATTGCGTACCACAGAGACTCATTAGTCCTCTCTAACAATTGTGCCTCGATATCCTCTGCTGTTTCATCAGTTCATCTAGTTATGGTGCTAGCTGAAAGAGGAACATGTGCCACCTTTAGAACTGCAGTGTCTCCTAAAAGTTCACAACAAATGACCTTAACAGCAGGCAAGATCAACTCTTCACCAACGGTAAAGGACTTCTTAGTTTTAGCAACACAGTTAGCCACTAAAAGTGATGCTCTCAGTGCAGACACATTTGGAGAGGTGGTGGCCTTCAATAATTGTTTCTGTTCTTCATGCTCACATTTTTTTTCTTTTGAAAAACTCCAAAGGTTTGTCTTTTAATGCAGGATGCTTGATTTCCATGTGGTGAAGCAGTTTTGAAGTTTTCATGGCTTAGTTAGATCACTGGTCACCACATATTATACAAAGTGGGCTTGGAGAATGTGAGTCACCTGTTGCAATGAGCCTGTAACTTAAGTAGGACTCTTGGTATTTTCTTTTAAACACAGCTTTGTTTTTGTTCACAGTCTTAGAGTCTTCTGCTGTTCATCACTGAGTCTTTCCCCCTTTTCAAAGCTCTCCAGCATCATTTGTGTTTTTGTCATTTTGGCTATTGTTAGCATGAGGGCTTACCGAAACTGTGACGAAGACAAGTAAGTGCTCAGTGTGGGAAAGAGGCACAGATGGAAGTGGTAAATAAAATAGGGGGCAGGTCACACATGGGCTAAAATAAGTGTCGGATTCTGACTTAAAGCCTGCCACCAGATGCAGTTGTACAATTGAAGTACATCAACTCACTTGCCACTATAAGCCTGCCACCAGATGCAGCTTAATTGTCACTTGCCACTCACTGATATGGTTTTGATGAGTCTGCAAGCAATTGATTTCTTACGGTCTCTGTGCAGTCAGAGCTCTCTGCCCATAATAATCTGTATTTGCAGCTGCTCCCCAGCACTAGCATCACTGCCTCAGTGCCAGCTCAGATCATCAGGCACCAGATTTTTATAAGGAGTGTGCAGTCTAGATCCCTCACATGTGCAGTTCACAGGGAGGTTCATGCTTCTGTGAGAGTCTGATGCCACTGCTGATCTGACTGGAGGTGGAGCTCAGGTGGTAATGAGAGTGATGGGGAGCGGCTGTGAATATAGATGAAGCTTCCATCACTTGCCTACCACTCATCTTGTGTTGTGACGTCTGGTTCCTAATGTGGCCTGGGACTTAGGGACCCCTGGAGTAAAGGATGGTGGTTGGAATAAGTGGAATATTTTAAAAATATATCACTTTCTTATAAACTGAAAGATTAATAGATTCAGCAACTAACCCTCAACAATTCACATAGCAGGCAGGGGTAATCACCACGACCCAGTACTTGTAATGGAGAATGAGAAATAGTCAAACTGATATTAGACAAGGTTAAAAGGAGATATTTCTTAAAACAAATGGGAAAACTTGTTATGATCAATAATTCAGATTTTCTGTTTGACTCCAGACATTTAGATCACAATGGCTGACTAGTCTCACTTCCCATTCCTCAAGATGACCCCTTTACTGCTGACAGTCTATCACATTTCCCACATCCTTCCTTTCCAAGTCTCTTAAAGCACAATGTAGTTCTCACCCTTACCTTTCTCCCTCAACCTCCAAAACCCTTTCACCTCCCCCTTCTCATAGATGGGCTTGTTTCCTGTTTCACTGAGGAAAAAGCAAACGACACACGACTTCCGTAAACTGGTGTAAGCACTGCTACATGGCTACATGCAGCTGCTTTCTCTCTCTTGATATTATAGATGAACAATTCATTACTAAAGAAAAAAATTCTAATGGGTCCATTTGTCTACTAGATCTTGTCTTTTTTCATCTATTCAAGGACATCACTCAGCAATGCTTCCCTCTTGTCCTTTGTAATTTAATTGGCCTTTTCTACTTGAATATTCTCTCAGATTAGAAATATTCTTTAAATATTTATATACATATATATAATTTTAAAAAGGATAGAAAAAAAAGAAACAGTCAATTCTTTTGACCTCACATTTCTCTTTTTCATCACCCCTTTTTTTCACCTCTTCTTTAGAGCTAAGGTCTAGAGATAAAATTTTTATACTGGTTCTCTCCAATTTCTCTTCTATTTTCTCCTGAATTTAGTAAAATCAGAATTTCCATCCCAGAAGTATTGTTATATCTAACACTCTAATGAAGCTGATAATTCACTTCTGTGTTGCTAAATCTAATGGTCAATTACCAGACCTCTGTTACTGACCTCCAAGCACTTGCCATCTTTAATCACTCTCACCTCTTTGAAATATGTTCATCACTTAACTGCAAGGCTACTCCACTTTTCTGTCTTTTTCTACTAACTGACTTGCCATTCTTTCTCAGTCTTTGATGGTTTTTCCTCATCTCTCTGATTTTTAAGTGTTGAAGTGCTTCAGTATTTAGACATTGAACTTGTCTTCTCAATTTATGCTGACTCTCTGGGAAATATTATCCAGGCTAGTGATTTACAAATGTATACTTCCAGCCCAGATGATCTCTCCTGAAGTTCAGATTTACTGATGCAACTGTCTACTTGATATTGCTACCTGGGTGTCTAACCCAGGCAGATGATTTAATTTTAACATGTCCTGAAAGCTGCTTCTCCCAATCTTCCATATCCAGTGAAGAGAGCTCCATTTTTTTCAGTTCCTCAGATAAAAAAGATAATAATGACTCTTTTCTTTCCTGATCCCACATCTGATTCTTCTGTAAATCCTTTTGATTCTGTCTTCAAATATTCCCCAGAATTTTCTCATTCCTTACCACCACCACAACTGCCAGTCTAATTTTATCCAACATTGCCTTACCCATGGAGTGCTGAGATACCTTCTACCTTCTCTCTTTTTTCTGTCCTTACCACCCCTACAATTAATTCTCAGTTCAGATGCCAGCATGATCTATTTAAACATGCCAGTTCATACAATTTCTCTGTTCAAAACATTCCCATGATTTATTTCATGCTCATTTGAAATAAAAGTCAAGGTCCTGATATATGCTTCCTGTGCTGAAATTCTTATGTCTTGCCTCACCTTTCCCTCAATCACCCCTTTCTAGCCACGCTCTGGGCACATTCCTTTGACAGGCCAGGGTGCCTCTGTCTGTGGGCGTCTGCACTAGATGATTTTGCTGCCTGTACTTAGTTCCCCACTGTTTGTAAGACTTGTTCTCGCATGATGTTCAGGTTTTTACTCAAAGGCCATCTTCCCTTTTTAAGGTCTTTTCCTACCAGTTATAAAGAGCTGCAATCACCATATTTGTTGCTTTATATTTTTCTTTAACACTTTTCACCATCTGACATGGTAGCTATTTAACATCATTGTTTATTGTCTGTCTTCCCTCCTGGAATGTAAACTCTGTGATGGCAGGGGTTTCTGACTTCGTAACTCCAGCACATAGAGCATTGCCTCACAGTTGATAGGCCCTCAGTGAACATTTAAATACATGAGTGTATGAATAAAATTGGATGGGAAACTAAATGTAACTTGTATAATTTTAAGACATATGAAATAAATTAGTTGCTTGTTAGGTTTCCATCTTTTAACATAAGATTGCAATCTTATGAAAGTAAAGGGTACCCTTTTTTAATCTCAAAACTTCTTTTATTACTCTATTATTGTTCAATTACAGTTGTCTGCATTTTCCCCCACTATTTCCCTCCACCCAGGCCAATCCTACCTCCCTCCCCTGCTTCCATCCTCCCCTTTGGTTTTGTCCATGTGTCCTTTATAGTAGTTTCTGAAAACCCTTCTTCCCTCTGTCCTCTCTCTCCTCCCCTCTGGCTATTGTTAGATTGTTCTTAATTTCAATGTCTCTCATTATATATTCTGTGCTTTTTTCTTTTGTTGATTAAGTTCCAGTTAAAGGTGAGATCATATGTTATTTGTCCCTTACTGCCTGGCTTATTTCACTTAGCATAATGCTCTCCAGTTCCATCCATACTCTTGCAAAGGGTAGGAGCTCCTTCTTTCTTTCTGCTGTAGAGTATTCCGTTGTGTAGATGTACCATAGTTTTTTGATCCACTCATTTACTGATGGCAGTATCATAGCCAATGAGCTTTATTATTGACATTATTACAGGTGTCCCCCATTTCTCCCCATTAGAAGGTACTTTTTATGCTAATTAGATGGACATTACTATAATTAGGGAGGCACTATAGAAAATTAAATGAAATTAGTCAAAACCAGATTTCACATTTTATTGATAATTTATAGCTATTTTTTCAAAAACATATTGGTTCCTTTTATATCAGTGGTTTTGAATGTTTCCCTATGGCTTTTGCCTTAAAAATGGATTATCTCCATAGGTCATCTGTAGAAAATCATGATCGGTCACATTTATAAAGAAACAAGCTTTAAAAAAATTTTTATTTATTTTTAGAGAGAGGAGAAGGGAGGGAGAAAAAGAGGGAGAGAAACATCAATATGCCAGAGAGAAACATTGGTCAGTTGTCCCTCACAAGCCCGAAATCAGGGACCTGGCCTGCAACCCAGGCATGTGCCCTGACTGGTGACCTTTCACTTTGTGGGACAATCCTCAAGCCACTGAGCCACACCAGTCAGGCCTAAAATAATCTTTTGAAAGACAACACAGATAGCAGAGTAGAAGAAAGTTAGCTAGTGTTAGATTCTTGATTAATTCGCAGGCTCTAAGCGAGTGGTTTCAAGTGCAGAAGAACTCCCAGGAGCTGCTTGTTCAGTAGGACTGCCCTGGTATCGTCAATCCCTGCTCGCACTGCGGGAATTTCCGATGACCGGTCCTGGGAATCTGCGCTTTAACAGGGCTCCCAGGATTCTGACACAGGGGCTCTGCAGACCTGGCTTTGAGATAGGCTGCTCTGATCATTCAAAAGATGTTCAGCATCTTTCCTAGAAATCAAGCAAAAAAGCTTATGATAAGAAAAGTAGCATAAAATTCACTCCTGTGGAGATCAATTATCTTGCTACCAATTGTGGCTTGGCTTCAATTGTCCCCTCTCCCCAGGGTGCCATCTTGCATGTGTGCTGTGGCTAACAGTGGGGGAATGAGTAATGTCAGCTAAGCTCTGATTGATCAATATTAACCTATCACCCTTACTGAAAAAATAATTCCAGGAAGATGCCATGTAACTACAGGTGGTTATAATCTCCTCATGGTCACGTATGCTGCCTCATCACCATCCACTCCACAAAAAGATGCACCGTTTTGTTTCAGGATTTTTGTCTTTTTGCTCATTTCTTTATGTTAGGGGATCAACAGATTAAAGGGGCCAGAGGATGATGTGCTGTTGCCATGGAGACTAGAAGCTACTCAGCTCCTGTGCAGGTTGTTTTCTCCCCTCCTCTGACCACCTGTTATTCCATCAGAGGAGAGGATTTTTACCAAGTGGAAATGTGAGCCTTTGACAACTTCCCCGACAACTCTGGTTTGTGTGAGAGAGGAGTGCTGGGAAACACTTTTCATTATTCTGAGACAAAGTACCAAGGAAATGCTGGGTTTTAGGTGGAGAAATTTCTTGTCACCATGGTGTTTGGTTTCTGTAATAGTAGCTATTTTGTTTAAAGCTTTTGATTAGCATAATATAATCACGAGTGGGAAGACCTGGAGTGCTTTTAATGCACTTACCTCCTGCTATGAGAGAAGGAAATTGATAGGTTGGTAATTGCAAATTATTTGGTAAAATTGTATCCACTCCTTTGAGTACTTACTATATCCAGGCACCCTGCTAAGTGCTTTACATATATTATTTCACTTAACCCTACATCAGACTATGAGGTGGATTCTAGTACGTCCATTTTACCAGTGGGCAGACAGAAACACATTGAGTTTAGGTGACTCGTGCATGCAGACTTGTGACAAAACTGGGAGTTGAACCTGCACTTGAACTATGGTGACTCCTTCAGAGAAACTACTGCTGAACCCATGTGGCTATTGAGATAGCTGCCCTCTAACGACAGTTAAGGTGATGTTCATATCAGATGCGAAGTGTGACAGTCACAGGATGCACCAATAGTTATCTCAGCAAGTTGTGAAATATCTTAAAATTAGGGAGCAGCTGACACCCTTGGTGCCTGCACCACAGCCTTTAAGTCCTCCAGCTCCAATGTCTGCAGCACGTATGGTAGGCAGTTCTCTGACAGTTCAGTATCAACTCAACACAGTCAACCCCACCCCGAGCCTGGTATGGGTCTTTCTGTACTTTACCCCAGGTCTTCTCTGCTATTCTGGGAGCTCCTTATTCTGTGCATAAGAGCAGCCAGCAAGTGAGGGGTGTTAACATGCACAGAGACAGCTCCCAGCCGATAGGGGTGGGAGTGGGGAACTAGTGCATAAATGCCCAAGCTCCAATCGATCATCAGCTGGATGAGTCTAGAAGGCATTCTATATTCTTTGCAAAGGTCCTGGTAGAATCAAGAATCTGTCCTAGAGGAATCTACCTGTGACCCGCCAGAAAGACAAGTTATGGTAGTTTTTCCCTTTCTCTTGTCTTTCTCTACTTATTCACTCCTGCTTGCTGGGATCAGTTCCTAAATAAACTGCCTGCACCTGAGTCCTTGCCTCAGTTTCTGATTTCTGGGGAAATCCAAAGTAAGAACCAGAGCCACTGATCAACATTTGAAATTGTGGTATTTATACTGCACTGAAAGTACAGTGACCGAGGGTGTGGCCACATCTGTGTGGTCAAGACACACGTGTGTGTGTGTTCAGATTCTGGCTCTGTCACGTATTTATTTATTTATTTATTTATTTTTAAAGATTTTAGTTTTTTACTTTCAGAGATGGGGAATGGACAGAAAAAGAGAGGGAGAGAAACATTGATCAGTTGTCTCTCACACGTGCCCTGACCAGGGACCGAACCCACAACCTAAGCATGTACCCTGACTGGGAGTTGCATCTGTGACCTTTCTCTGTGTGAGAAGGCACCTAACCAACTGGGCCATACCGGTCAGGTCTCTGTCACTTATATATGTCACAACACTATCAGCTAATTGAACATTCTGAGTCTCAATAATCTCAGCTCAAATAAATGGGAAACATACTTCTACCTTCGAGGATTGTTGTGAGTTTAGTCAGACCCTGGATGTGTCCATCTTCACGTGGCTGTCATCTTTGCCCCACTTCTGTCCCCTCCATCAGAGGCAGACAGAACCTCCCCACTGTGACCAGGCATGAGTGATGCTCATTTGGGAAGACAGAGGAGTGTGAGATAGTCATGAAAACATGTGTGTCAAATGAGAACTCAGAACCTACATTTTTTCTTCTGGGAGACTAAGGTGAACTAAATGCTGGTTAGAGACCTCTGTTCATAAAATGTGTCAGGGGATTTGTGGCACAATATTTTCTCAATATTCTTGTAAGGAATTTTATAAACAGTATCTGCTGTGCTCCATTCACCTTAGAGGAAGAAACTATTAGTCTATTGCAACATATAGAGACCTCTGAGGACTCCAAAAATGCCAAAAGCTTCTATTTAAATTATACCTTCATTTATTAAAATGCTTCTACGTCATTAAACTTTCTGTCTTCTGCTGTTAAGTAGATGTTACAGTGAGTGGGAACCAGAACTGGGTGAGTGTGGAATGGATCTAGAGTTGCCATGGAAACAAGAGGTACAACCAATCAGTGATGAGATAGATGTTCATCCCAGAAGTCTTCAAATTGCCCCCAAAGGCCATCTGACTGAATAAGGGAACTGCATGACCACAACTGGTGCCATGTGCCCAATGTGTAACCCAAAATCTAGGTAAGGGTAAAAGAAAGCTTATTTTGTACACATAACTATACAACCCTGAAGGTGATAGAAATCATGCATACTGCAGTACTTTCTTTTGCTCCTGCAAATAGCAGGAAAGACCGTGGGGATGGCAATAATAATGACTTACATGTGTATAGCTCTTCCTGCATTTCTAAGGGACTTTCTATGTTCATTCATTCATTTGATCCTCTAAGACAGGCAGCCTTGGCCTTAGGAGTATCACAGAGGAGAACACTGAGGAGGAGGGGCATTTGTTCAAGGTCATACAAATGCCAATTAAAATGAGACTAGATTCCTGAACTCTTGTTTTTGCAACTTTTTCCTTTCTGCTAAGGCATGGCCCAGAGACACATTGGAAGAGAATAAAAGACTTGGGTGTCAATGTCTCTGGAACCTGCAAGGAATCCTGATGGTGATGTTGTGAGCTCAGGACGAACTCTTTGCCCCCTCCACCGCTTGTGATCTGATCTAAGTGAATCTCAAATTCTTCTTCCTTGGAACCTTTCTCAGGTTAACGTATGCCCACATATATTCCTTTCTTTGATTCCCACAGCATTTACTCTCAGAGTAAACCTTATGGTGCTTAACTGCTTTTTGCACTATTTCACGTATGAGAATCATGTCTCTTTCGCTTATACCTTTGGTTAAGACAAGAGTTGTGAACTTACATTGTAAGCCCTTTGTTTCTCCCCGAGTTCTGCCAGTGTTGGACCAGAGTGGTTAGATCAATCAATTGACATTATGGTGAGTTGCAACATCCGCTCTATGAGAGTTGTGTTTGTTGTTTGCTTGATTTGGGTGTGTTCCAAATGTAATATTAAGTTTTATGACATCTATTTTTTATGACCCACCTAAAAGTTTTAACAGAGTCAAGTAAACAAGCTGTTGATAGTACCAGAGCCTCCTCTCGAATGCTGTGGCCTCACAGAGTTGCTGTGCTTAGTAAAGTCAGAAACCAGTTTGAGTGCTGAAGGCCCTGCCTTCTTTGAGGAGCGGCTTTCGAGTTCACTCCGAGGGTGTCTCTGCTCCATTAAATCAGAATTGAAGAGCGGAGAAACACCTGGCTGGTTTTTTCCTCCAGGTTTGAATCCCCTGCATTCACATTCAGTGGCCTCAGCTCACTGGGAAGGGGTGAGGAGTCTAGTCTGTGCATCTAGTTTGTGCAGGAAGAAGAGGAGACCGTGGATTTTGGAGCATAGCTAACAATCTAGGGCACTTGTCCCCTCTCCTTCAATAACCTATGTGCATGATAAACACAGACTTACAGTGTTATCCGGAGATACCAAGGGGAGCAAAGAAAAGCAAACTTATGGATTCTTCCTTTATTCCCAAATGAAAGTTGATCTCTGGAGGTAGTCTCTTAACCCCTTTCAGCTCAGTTTAAAGAGATTGCAAAACGTCCTTGGAGAACAGACTAACTGTAACAGAGACTCTGCCTAAAGGCAAACAAAGGAGAACAGGGATGAGACTGGCCAAGGAGCTTTGCAGTAGTCAAGGTTTCCAGACTATTATCTGAGGTTTGTTTGAGTATTCATTCCCTTGTTAAAATCTCACATCCTGCACTCTCCCTTTTTTTGGGAGGACAATAGGGAGAAGGTCTGAGGAATCTGCGATTTCCTGGAGAGGGCTAGGGCTACTGTGGGGCTGTGGGGAAGAACATGCCCAGGGCCTGGCTGTCAGTATAAAGCACCCTGTAGATTCTATGGAATCACTGAGGTCAGGAAGCTTCACAGCATCCCTACACCTCTTCACGAGGTTGAAGGCCACCACTGCAATTTTTTTGCCCATTGTGTAGGGTTTGGTGTGAACTTTTACTTCTGTTGCACAAATGAACTCCTTATGAAAGTAGCTTTGATTGGTTTCCCCTTTTCATGACCTCCTGTCTCCCAGGAACGTGCTCTACTACCTACCTTCTGCAGAATGTCATATGTGCAATTTTCTTATATTAAGAAACCATAAGCTAAAAGAGAAAATGGGGGTACTATCAGTATAAAAGCATAAACATAGGTGATTCAGTTAAAATTGTAATACACTATATATGACTATGTTACCAGATAGGGGCCTGGCCCTGCCTGGGTCTGCCTAAGAGCCAGCCTTAATGTATGGGTTCATGTCTGAATGATTTCACAGCATGAGTCCAGGTGACTATGAGGGTATTTTATTAAAGCTGGGGACAGTGAAACAAGGAATGGCTTAGCATAGAGGAAGCAACAGCAGATCCATGGCTGGGCTCCCTTAGCTCACTGGGAAGTCAGAGAAAAGGGGAATTTGGGGACAGGTCCGGGGGATCAGCCTGGGACAAGCTGCTGCCCATTGCTCCCCTGATTAATAAATCTCAAGTTGCTTAGAGTTTAGGAGAGGCGTTCCTGTGGGGAAAGAAGGGGGGGCGGGAAGGAAAAGGAAACAGCTGCTTTCCAGAGGGAGGGGGTATGCAAGGGAATCTCAGGGGAGGTCTCAGCAGAGGGTCTCAGTAGAATATTCATCAGTTCTCCAGGTGTGTCTTTCAGGGTCATGGTCTCCTGATTGGTCAGTGGCAGGGCGGGCGGGGCGGGGGGGGGGGGTGGTCTTTAGCACTACAGCTGGTCCTGGTGTCACCCCCTAGTTTGGCTGCTTTTCTGGGCCTGGAGCTGAAATACGACTGGGGCCTAGATGTTCTCTCCAGGGAGGGACGACCAGGTGAGTAGAGGTTGCCCTGAGGGTGAGATTCTTGTTTTCTCAATTCTGCCCCCTGCCAGACACTGGGGGCCTTCCTGCCCTGATGGCCATCTGCACCTGGCTGTACATTCCTCAGCCCTTGTGTTCAGTGTTCAGCCATCTCTCTCAGTTCCCCTGTTCCACTTGCCAAGGAATTTTCCTAGCTTCTCACTATCCTGCCGCATTTGGAGATATGTAACAGATCTTTAATTGTTTAGAAGGAGGAAATTATTGTATGTATTATTTGTTTTATATTTACAATAAGGTTTTGAAGCAGATATTACCCCATTTTTTAGAAAGGAAAATTAGGACATAAAAAATATTTAGTCATCTTCCCAAGGTCAAATAGCTGGTGCTACAGAAAGGGTCTGAACTCAGTTTTAACTCCAGATCCTGTGGTTTAGTAATTAGATAAGGCTACTTTATCCTTGGGCTTCTTACTTTAAATATTTTCCATTTTCTCCTACCTACTGCTTGAAAGTATAAAATAGGAAGTAGGATTATTTATCAAAATGAATGAAAATGATTGTCCTCAAAGTAACTTCTTAAATTCATATGTGTCTAGTGTAGTATTGGACTAGTGGTTGGGGAAAAAAATCCTGCCTGTGGCAGCTTAGTTTGGGAACCCCCTCGCGCCTTAGTCTTTGCATGCCGTGTGACTTGTGTGCATCAGACCTGTGTGTTTTATTCGAGTGCCAGGATTTGGCAACCGTTGATTGCCAAAATTGGATTATCTATTAAAATTCACTTTTAATGCTATCAATTGCAAGAATCTTTTCTATTTCTCAAAACAAATATTTTTCTTTCTTATACTCATAGTATTCTGTCAACCTTTTAGGTATGCAACAGAGGCTTTATTTCTCTGACACAAGGGTTTCTGGAAGGCAGTGTCATATATGACACATAATTTTACCCTGAGTGATGCCTGGAATCTCATACATGATAAGTATGCTACAGCTACTTGCTGAAATAAGATAAAATTCCTCCCTTTAGTTTGCATAGGACCCGTTTTTAGTTTTGGCTTTGAACCTGGTGGAGACGTGGGTGATCTGAGAGATACAAACTCTTTGTGACATATTTGTTAAATATTGTTACATATATCCTGTGCCTGTGTTCAAGGTTGTGACTAGCTTGAATGTTATAGCTTAACATTACGTAACAATATTTAAGAAAAGAGCTTGTTTGTATCTCTCAGATCAACTGAAACCTCCGCAGGGTAGAGAAAATTCCATTCTCAGTTTAGGTTTTGCTTCAACCTGTCTTTTTAAAGGAATGGTAGAAAGAAACCCTTGAAAATAGAAGTGATGTACAGGACAAGTACTTGATTGATTAGATAATTTAATCCTCCCAGACTTTTCTGAGTTTGCTCCAAAACTTGTGCTGCCACTTTTTTTCTCCTGGGCTTTAATAGTAAATCGGATCAGATATTTATTAAGATCTTAACTGCCAGTGTTTATGTTTCCCCGTGTGGGAGATGCACACTGCCGAGCTGGTGTTGTGTCCAGTGTAAGAGCAGTGTAGCAGAAGAGACTGGGTCCATTTCTTTGCTTCTTTAAAACCACTTTAGAAAAGAGGTAATCTAAATGTATTTGAATGAACTTGAGAACAGAGCATTTTTATGTGTTGTAAATAGTGATGAAAATATTGATCTTAATAATATTACTATGCTAAAAATTAAGAAAAACTTCTTTTCCTTTCCCTGGAATTGGAATGAATGTTTCCCTGCTTATTCATTAAATTTTTTAAAAATTAATTTTATTCCTTTACACTTCATAAAAGCCTTGACTTTCCACGGTAGCTTCTTTTCCAAATTAGAATCAATTTAATGCTCTGAGAAGCAACTGGTCTCTACTATATGTATGGTGAAATGTACGAAGATCTAAGATTAAGAGAAAAATTCCAATAAACTTCCAGAGATTAAATGCAAATTTTCTTAATCTAAGAAGAATTTTATTGTTATTATACTGTGCAATAGCCACATTGGATAATGGAATATTATTTTTACAGTTTTAAATAAAAAGATATTTGGATCTAGAATGTTTCCCAGCTGGATCATCTTTTAAATCATGAAAAAAATTGCCACTGGTACACCACTTCTGAAGATTTAGCACACATGGTTCCTTTGAAGACACTCTCAGCCAAGAGTCAGAAATCTATGGGCCCTGGGCCAAAGCTGGTCCATCGCATATTTTTGTAAATAATGTTTTATTGGAACACAGTTCCACTCGTTTGCTTATTATTTATGGCCCTTTCTGCTATAATGGCAGACCTGAATAGTTGTGCATGGCCCACAAGTGTAAAATACTTACTACCTGGGCCTTTACATAAGTAGTTTGCCAACTACTGTTGTAGGACAAAGTACTCAAGCAAGAGGAGAAGTAAATCAAGAGGACTTTTTTTTTTTTTTTTTTTTTTGAGATAAGGGAAGTTGGGATGAGTAACTAACTTGGTAAGATTTACTGTTTAAACAATAAAGGACCAAAACAAGCTAAAATATATCCAAAGTAGCCCAGAGCTGAAGTGTTTTATGTGATGACCACAGGAAGGGCCAGCAGCAGATAAGTTTATGCTAAAGTATTTGGCTTTTCAGGCCGCCCTGCCGTGTAGGGATCTTCAGGTTTGTCCTGACTAATGACATCGATCTAAGGAGGCGTCAACCACATTACAGACCGTTTTAGAGAGAGAACCAGACCCGGAGTTCTGGCCCCCGCAGCTCTGCCTGGCCTGTAAAGGGTGCAGCAGGGTGAGACCTGCAGCTGCCCGTGCCGCCACACGTGACCGCCCGAGCTTCTGAAGGGCAGTGCACCTGCGCGCGTTGCAAGGCAGGGCTGCTGCCTGCTGGGCACTAGAGAAACACCCGATGTGAAACAGATTTCTTTTGGAGGAAGGGTTGCCTTTCTCTAACTCACAAACATTTCCCCTCTGAGCTAGCAGCTGACTTCTTAAGAGGGAACAATTAAGCTCTGAATAGGCTTAAAAATGAGAGGAGAAAGCAAACTCATGTGTGCTGTCAAAAAATCAGTGGTAACCACCAGAAGTGTAGAAATAGACCAGCAGAATGGTCTACCCTTTCAATGGAAAATGGGAAAGAAGAGGGGACAACTCGAACACATGGTGAATAGGAATGTAAAACTGCCTGCCAGAAATAAGTCCAAATGTAACAGTAATTAAAGTAAATATAAATGCATAAAACCGATTGACCCAAAAGACAGATGCTCAGATTAGATTTTAAAATGGTGATTGTTAGGCAAGAGAAGCAAATGTCTGTATGCCCATGGCAGCATAGGCACTACATGGTGGTTGTCAAGAGTTATATTCCTGTGCTTTTTTCTGTATCAGGTTAGTTGTTCCGCATCAAAGCAACATCTCACATCCTGGGGTCCCAACTGGGCCACCTAAGGTTTTTCCTTCCAGTTAAGGATCCGTTCCAATGGTGACTGCTTAGCAAAGCCTTCATATGACTTAGTGATAAGAAATTTTCAGCAGTCTTTTACATGGAAAAATGTCTTCCTTACTAAAAACAGAACTTAAACAATGCTAAATATCATCATTTTGGAAATGGAATTTTGATAAACTTGCCGAGAACAACATTTGTCAGAAAATAGCTGTCAGCTGTGAGATAAGGATGATTAAAATGTGTGAACTTCACAGTCTCACATATTTTGCATAAAAGTTGACTATTTCATTATGAAGAATATGAAGAACAGAGAAACTGTAATTCAATGAGACCTCTGTTACATGACTGCTTAGTTAAAGTACTGGTAGATTTCTTCTGCAAACTTGAATCTGTTTTAGTTAACGTTTTGGTCGTTAGGTTGCAGACTACTGAATGTGATGTAGTTTTGTTTCGGAGAGCAGGAACTGAATACTCACTCTGCTTCTATGGTTTAAAACCACACTGAAAAACAAGAACACACAATGGGCAACATGTGGTTGGAAAATAATTGTTAATTTCTGTAATAATAAGCACCTAGTTGCCAAAATGTATCTTATTGCTAAAATGTAATGTTATACAGAAGACACATTCTGTTTTTTGGAGCTGGAAAAACAAAAGCCATTATAAACAGTACTTACTGAGACTGAATGTCATTTTGGTTCTAATATCTAAGACTGTTTACACTGAAGAACTGCAGCCCTTCCACTGCTTCGCTGCACCTGTACTGGTAACTGGAGAGAAAGATACCATTCAAGGAATAGTCACATTATTCCAGTAATCATTTCCTTATCCTGTTCGTCTGCAAATAATTCAGTTTCAATAACCAAATTATTAAACCTCCAAATACCCCAATGCCATGAAAATTTATAGCTAGAAAAATAAGAAAAATTAGTTTTGTGACTTAACAAAGGACATATAACTAGAAGCCAGATCAAGCTATTCCTATTGGCTAAGGAAATAAAATTGGTAAAAGAAAAGACATATTAGTCCTAACCAGTGTGGCTCAGTGGGATGGGCATTGTACTGCAAACCAAGAGCTGCTGGTTCAGTTTCTAGTCAGGGCACATGCCTGGGTTGCAGGCAGGCAGGACCTCGGTTGGGGACTTGCAAGAGACAACTGATAGATGTTCCTCTGGCACATTGATGCTTCTTTCTCTCTCTCTCCCTGTCTTCCTTTCTCTCTAAAGATAAACAAATAGAATCTTAAAAAAAGGAAAGACATATTATTTGTGTCTTATTAGAAGAATTTGGAAGCCAAATGAGTTAGACTCAACTATTTAGCCAATATCTTGTGTCCAGTAGTAAGTTAGACTAAGCCTAGGGAAATAGTAGGACTGGGTAAAGGAAATAGGGAAATAGGCTGGTGAGTTAAACCCTAAGTAGTACAGGGAAGAGTGGAGAAACAATGAGGTCTTCTTTGTTATATGACTAGCCTTTTAGCTCTGTTTAACAAGGAACCAGGAGAAAATCTTGTGATTATTGGTTAATATTGCTGAGACACATTTAAAAAAAGGTAGCTTAAAGTATTACACACTTAGTTGATATTCGGGTTAGATAAATAACCACAAAATTTGTAATAGTGCTGCCTTCTTATGCTAAGTTTTGGTTACTTCATTCTAGAAAACAGCATCAGTATTTAATCAGAGATGGGAACAATTACAGTAAATTCTGTATCTTCTTTCTTTGCAAATATATGTTACATACTTTTTTGTCATTTGAAAATATTTATTAAAAATGTATTATATGTTGTGTATTTTGCTTGGTATAATAGTTAACTCTGGATAGAATAAAGTCCCTTCATTCAAAGTTAACAGTTTAAGGTGGACACAGGAAAATGAACAGGCACTTACAACATGGTTTATGGCTATAGGATGTTTGAGATCCCACAGGAGTGTCCTGACTCAGTTTTGGAGACCAAGGAGGGCTGCCTGGTAGGTGCTATTGTTAGCTGAGATCTGAAGCTTGGATAAGATTAGCCAGGTGAGGGCATGTGGGATTAGGTAGAGGGTGTATTTCAAGCAAAGAAAATGTCTCTGCAAGGTTCAGTGGCTAGAAAAATTGTGGTGTATCCAAGCAACTATAAGGATTTCATTACAATTCAGGAATAGAGTAGCAGGTTGGAAAAAGGAGAGAGAAAAGATGACATTAAGAACTATTCTGTATAACCCATGCTAAGGAGTTTGAACTTCATGACTAAGTCTCCAGAAGCCACTGGAGGATTTAACTAATGGTATATGGTCAGATATGTGTTTTAAGAAGATCACTTTGGAAGAAGTTGGAGAATGACCTAAAAAAGAGAAGATGAGGGTCCGGAAGAGAAGTTGGGAACCTTTGGGGGAAACTAGGTGAGAGATGGAGGTGATCCGATCCAGATAAACAGTTGAGAGAATGGAAAGGTATAGAAAGTTGGGCATAGGAGCTGATAATTGATCAAATGTAGGGAAGGAGACGTTAAAGCTGATGCCAGAGTTTATGATTTGGATAACTGATAGATGGTAAAATTATTCTTTGAGAAGGGGAAAATCTAAAGGGGAGTGTGATCTCCAGAGATTTTTCACGTAGCATCATTACATGCTGGCTGTGGTGCCTGAATTGCTGTCTGTTTCCAGGATTCTCACTGTTGCTCCTGTGCACTCCATTCCGTTCTCATTTCAGCACTCTCACCATCACTCACCTACTTTCCCTTTCTCTCAAGGTGATGCATTTTACAAACTTAACTATATCGCTAATCAAAACCTTTTTTTGTGTTGTCAGCCCTACTTCTGTAAGTTTCCAGATACTGCCAGAACATGAGAAAGCTGTTACCAATTTCTCTCTTTCTTTCAAACCTCTACTTTAACTTTACATTTCTAATCGATTTAGGACTTTGAGATGTAGCAGAAATTGTTTTCATACTGGGCTTTTTATTGTCATTGTGCACCAGTGGCTTGGTGATTCAGAACTTGTTTTAGATTGTGAAAGATTAACACCAGCCACCCTGAACCACACCTTCCTTTACAGTTTAACTGTGACAACCACAAGGCCATGAGGATGGGTAACGAAGGAAAGGAAATGATTCAATGAACAACTCGCGTATTGCATTAGTTTTCTGTTGTTACCATAACAGGTTTCTATAAATGTAGTGGGTTAAACAACACAGATTTATTATTTTACAGTTCTGTAGTTCAGAAGTCTGACAAGAGTCTTAACTGAGCAAAAAGTCAAGGTTTTAGCAGGACTTTGTTCTTTACTCAAAAGCCCTAAGAGAGATGGAGAGATTCTCCCCTCCCATTCCCCCCACCTTTTCTAGCTTCTGGAGGCCACCTGCATTTCTTGCTCATGGTCCTTTTCCTCCATCTCCGAACTAGTGATGGTGCATTGTGAGTCCATTGTGTCCATCTGGACTCCTCTTCTGCCTCCTTGTCCCATTTTTAAGGATCCTTGTGATCACATTGGCCACCTGAATAGTACAGGTTAACCTATCAATTTCAAGGTCAGCTGATTAGTAACCTTAATTCCATTTACAACCTTAATTCCCATTTGCCATGAATTAGGAATGGACATCTTTGGGTTGGAGGGTGGGGTGCCATTATTCTGCCTACCACACTGATGAAATCCAATTAAACAACATTTTAATTGTTTAGGTTTTTCTTTTTTTAAACTTAATCTCATCTCATTGGTTTACGTCATCTGCATCATTCCAGGTTCTTAGGACAAAAATCTCATAGTTGCCTTTTCTTTTATCCATACCCCAAGTCCATTCTGTCAGGAAGTCCTTTGTCTATAAAGTATGTCTGGAATTTATCCTTCATAATACCTTAACTGCTGTCACCTTGGTCTGTAAACTATTTCTAGAACTTCATGATCTAGACAACATTGGTGAAAGCTGTTTTGCTATAAAAGAACACCATACTCAGAAGCATAGTGTACAAAAATTGAAGAATTTGCCATTCTTTATGCCAGCAAAAATCTTAATACTTTTATCATATTCTTTATATGCTTTAGATTTCTAGATAAATGTACTTCGATTCCATTTCTAAAATGTTTAATTCTTTAAGGAAAAAAAAGTCATCTGACTTTGAAAATTACAGCAGCATTTCATTTCTTTCCATAACCAGCCAAATTCATAAACATCCTGGGTATGTTTCTGGTTAAGGTAGATGCTGATATCTTTGGATTTAGATTATACTGACTTCAAACTTTGTAAAACTGTGTTAACCCTTGTCTCTAGTGGTTTGAATAAGAAACTTAGAGTACTAGATCTTGATTACATAAGCAGGCAACCATCAACCCACAATATTTTATGTGTTCCTTAATATCTGGATAATTTCTGATCAGAATAATAACAGTTGACTAAATTTGATACACTGAAATAATTTTTAGTTATACAGAAGACTGCTTTAGATTTCATTATTAATTTAGTGTTCATGAAGGTAAAAAAGAAAATTGAAATTTGCAGCCCAGGTAGAGGTTATGTCAAACTTCTTGTTTCAATTGATGTGATGATTTTGCATTATACTGTATCTTGTTTCTTTATCACTAAAAACAGTATTTCTAGTTGCTAGTTCTGATTAACTTCTTCCTCCTTACCACATCCTTCTGGGGATGTTTGCTTGAGATAAATATTCTAGAAAAAATTTTCTTTGCTATTCTTCAGCTATCTTTTACAAAGTTTTCTTCATGGTGTTTGTTCAAGCAAATATGTAAAAAGTAATTGCTTTGGCAGATTGCACATTAGAACTTCCCATACCAGCTCTAGTATTTCTCAAAATATTAATGGGAATGCACCATTTGTCCCCAGCGATGCTGCTAGACTAGTTTTCATCTCTTCTCCAAAAAGATCCATCAGGCCAGAGAAAGAAGATGCCTTGGGCCCTCTGAAATAGAACACCGCCAAGAAAACTTTTAGGATTAGAAATAACAATAAATACATTAAAGTGAAGTACATATGGTCCTAATATTTATGAAGACAAATTTGAAAGGACAATTAGAAGGGAAAGAGAAAAATGACTCTTTTTAAGAACATTGATTACTATTTCTTCATTTAGGAAACTCCATACTTTTAGCAGTGTAGGTCTGGTGGGCCCACATTAAAAGCAGAACTTATGATCTCTGCTCTTACATTTACATATCTCAGTGGCTACTCCAGTTACTGAGCACAGGCTGCCATATCCCTTTTTCATTTGGGATCTGATTCTTTAACTCAAGAGCATTTTTGGAGACCTGTGTGGAATATACAACAAAGTAACTGCTCAGACAGATTTAGCATCTTCATAAAATGGGTGACAATAACTTCCTAGTGTTTGAGTAAAGTGGCAGACAGCATTTCTAAAAGAGGTTCTCAATCCATCTTTAAAGTACCAAAGGTACAAATCTTAATTGGTCTTTGGCACACATCACTCCTACGGCTAATGCTGAGGTGGACAGACACAAAGGTTACAGGTGAGATCTCTGGAGCTAAATTATCTGGGTCCATCTGCAGGCTTGCCAATTAATGATTGTATAACCTTGGACATATTATCTAACTTCTATGTTTCTCATTTTCCTTACATAAAATATGGGGATAATAATGATAATAAATGCCTTATAAATGTTGAAGGATTAAATTAGCACCCTCAAATCATGTTGGCCAATATCATTGGGATAAGTGGCCCAAATTTTAGTAAAGGAAAATTCAAATAAATATTTAAGCCAGATTGTTTACTATAAATGAGAGTAAGACCTTTTGAGGAAAGAGGCTTAATTTAATCCTGAGAATTCTAAAGAATATTAGATTGTTAAATTTTACCAATACTAAAATAAACCACATGGTGAGATGGAACCCCAGCAATCAGAAATAGATGCCCAAGACTTTGGTAGGGTAATCACAGCATTGCTACCTGGAAGAATAAGTTCTGATGCCCAACGCTACCTCCAAAGTCTATGATGAAATACTGATGTTTAAGAGCTTAGAGGTTTTAATTGCCAGTAACAAACAAAAAGCAAATAGTAGTATTTTGAAGTTGTGCTCCTATTACTAATAGGTAGGTTGGATACATGATGTGCTTGTTAGAAAACATGAGATCTGTCCAGAAAGTATCCAGCCATGAACTATGAATAATAGAGACATTTATTGAAAAAGGTACAAGAAACAAGAAATATTGTACATGAGACAATAACACATCAATTCCCTTCTAAGTAGATACCTTGGGACCTCACACAGTTGTCCCAATTGCCATCAGCTACCCCATCATATTTTCCTGAATCTCATTGATAGTCTGAAATCTTTTCCCTTTCAAAGGGGATTTTAGTTTTGGGAAAAAACAGAAGTTGCAAGGCACCAAATCTGGGCTGTAGGGAATCTGAGTCACCTGGGTGATTTGATGTTTCACCAAAACACTGCAGGGGATGTGATGTATGAGCGGGCATGTTGTCATGATGAAGCTGCCAATCACCAGTTGTCTGTAGCTGTGGCCTTCTGAGTCATCTGTATAGTTACTGCAAAGGAATGTTCAAGCTTAATGCAAAATTTGATGCAGATTTGATTACTCTACTCACTCGGTCATTTTGAATGCAATGGCCACACAGTACACATGTTTACTCAATGGTGTCTATCACCCTCACTGACTAGTACAGTGAAGTCGTCATTGTTTATGCATACGCATTCCAATCTACTCTCCTTGGCTGCCAGGTTATATCAGTATCATGCAAACCATTCCAATTATATAAACAATGGTTGGACTTTTTATATATAATGTTGTTAACAACCTCATTGAATGCTGTTAATGACCATAAAAATCAACAAACACACAACAGAATTATTTGCTCTTTGATTATTCACAGAAATTAAAAACTCAAGCCCCTTGCTGAATGCCTGTGAATTTCCCTAGAGACTCAATTTCTAGGTTGTTTTCACCTCACTGCCTAGGGAGTATGTAATCCAGTGTGTTCCTACTGAAATCAGTTCAAAAGATTATTAAGCAAGTACTATGTGCAAAGTTAGTGCGAAGAACTAAGAAGAAAAATCAAGGAAGTACACATACAAAGGCACACATATTCATTTACAAATATTTGTTCACAGACATCTGGATGCATGAAACTTATTCTACATAGTGCATAACACTGTAATGTGACATCTTTGATATTATAACTATGCACTGTACCTGATGGTCAATGATGTTAATAAATCTGAGATACCTGTGGTTTTTAAAGTGCCATTGTATGGACACTGATTTACTGTCCCTGACCCTTGACTACAACTTAGAAGCAACCTCTTTCTCCTCAAAAATCCCAAGGAACTTTATGTTTTCCTGACTTTGACTCCTTGAGGCCTATGATTTTTGTAGTTACTTGATTTAAAAGATAGAATAGCTGTTGTCAGATAAGTATCTAAAATCAGAATTATGAGGTAAAATTCTCGGCTAAAACACTAACTGTGTAATCTTGAGCATATCCCTAACTCATTTGTATGCCAGTTCCCTTGTATTTAAATTGGATGTTAATAACATTGTTTTCCCTTTAATAACCCATCCCCTGAAAACCACTGAGAAGTCAGATCTTTGAGCATTAGGTTACCTGTGTCTCCAGGTGTGGGCCACTTCCTAAAAATAAACCCTTACTTTCTTTGCTGCAAAAACAAATAACAAAAAAATAAGAAAATGCAAATATATATAGGAAAGTACTCTTACGCAAATCATTTATTCTATTAGTTGAGTTAGAATTAAAAAGTTGTTTTCTTCTTTCTTGAATCAAAGTGAAAACTAAAAGTAATCACACATTTAACTAACACAAACAGACAAAAAATACTTCACCAAATAGAATACATAAACATTATCTTGAAAAAATGGAAATGAAAATATATTGGAGAAGACTACAAGGAAGATTCTTATAATGTGCCATCATTACATATATAATTATTGATTTTCTTTTCAATTTTATTTTCATGTATAACTTGAAAACCTGTGTACAACATAATAGTTAGAAATTGTGGTTAAGGTGTAAGATGCATTCTCTGAAATGCATGCTGACTTTGTAAGACCTTTAGTAACACCTATATGGCCAAAACAAAGAGTGAACTAATACAGAGCTAATGCTGTGGTGTGAAATTTCACTGGAAGACTTGGGTTTAATGGTTATATGAGGTAAGGAATTAGAATGTGGACCTTGCCCCCTGGCTGGCATAGCTCAGTGGATTGGGCACAGGCTGCGAATCAAAGTGTTGCAGGTTCGATTCCAAGTCAGGGTACATGTCTGGGTTGCAGGCCATGACCCCCAGCAACCACACATTGATGTTTCTCTCTCTCTCTCTATCTCCCTCCATTCCCTCTCTAAAAATAAATAAATAAAATCTTTTTTTTTAAGTAAAAAAAAAAAAAACAGAACGTGGACCTTAACAACACTGAGAGGAGGAGCTACAATGTCTCCAAAAGCTGCATTCCTAGTGAAAGTGTGAATAAGAATAAGGAACCTATACCTACAAAGATGGGTGATAATGAGGAAGCTTATATATTTCTATGTAGTTCCTAGTGTGCATGAACTCTTAACAATTTGTAATAGCATTTCTGCCACCTGTGTGTGAGGTTTGTATTTACCTTAATGCCGTGGTAGAGAAGTTACCAAGCTGAGAAGTTTAACCTGAAAAAGATACTCCACTAGTCTGGCAAAGTTACTGGCAGAAGCAAATGCAAACCCTTTTGGGTGGCCCCACCCTAAATGTAGGCCACATAAGATGGTCACAAATAGAACTACTCACAATCCAAAATTCAAAAGATATGAGGGGAAATATGTTGGGAACCACCCTGCCTGGTTTCAGAAACTATAACCCCTCATTGCTAAGGCTGAGTAAAAAGACCTTGGGACCATAAGCCATTAAGGAGACAAAGCTTATCTTCCTTGTAGGGGTGCCACCTCTGCCCCCTTTTACTTCATCCTGCTTGACCCTTTGTGGATGACCAGTTAGCCAATTATGGGTAAGATTCCTCAAAGGAGGGATGACTTAAGACAGGCACAGTTGCGAAGGGACAGTCCTTCCTCAGGGAAGGACTTGGGGGGCTATGGAAAAAGGGGGTGATGGACCTTCACCCCTTGGCTTTGACACAGCCTGAGTCCTCATTCTGTCTGCAAGAAGTTTCCTAATCTCTTGGCTGCCTTACTTCCCCTACCCAATTTAAGCCTGAAACAGTGCCTTAAGCCTGAAATGCAATCAGGCCTAAGAAAGAATGCATGAAATCCTATGAAACCTAATTTGCTAATACTCTCAATTTAAATGATAAGGGTCCAAGCATGAAATGAGTGTGTTCCCCAAAGTTTTATGGCCCTTTAGCTATCTGACCTTGACCCAAAATAAGCTCTCATAGTTCTTTGAATATTATCTATTGTTTGATCATTACTGCCTGACAATGATTGATGAGCTTTATGTATATGCCCTGTATTCCTATGCAAATTAAACCCAGTAAAAGCCCATTGTGAAACAGGCTCCTGGTCCTTCTCCTTTGAGAGGTCGGCTACCTTTCCTCCCCAAGCAGATCATGTCTTGGTAGACTTATTCTCATCTGTGGTGGTCAGGGGGACCCTGTGGGTGGAGCTCCCCCCACAGAAATATACTTTCTGTTAGTGTCAACAGACACACAAACAGTAGGATTGGATGCCTAAGGACTTTGAATATGAGAATCACTAGTAGACACTAGAAAACATGTATGTTTTATAATGACAAGTGCATGTTTAAGAAGATACAAAATGAATCAAATCATAACAAAAGAGAGCATTGTAAATCAAAAGTTGTTGAAAAGGAGCCCTGGGTGGCGTAGCTCAGTGGATTGAGGGCGGGCTGTGAACCAAAGCACTGCAGGTTCGATTCCCAGTCAGGGCACATGCCTGGGTTGCAGGCCATGACCCCCAGCAACTGCACATTGATGTTTCTCTGTCTCTCTCTCTCTTTCTCCCTCCCTTCCCTCTCTAAAAAGTAAATAAATAAAATCTTTTAAAAAAGTTGTTGAAAAGGAACAAAATTGAACTTCCAGAAGTGAAAAGAAAAAAAGCTGTTAATAATACAATGAACAGGTTAAACAGACACAGCTGAAGAGTGAGATAGTAAATAAGAAAATAGATCTGATGAAATTATTTAAAATCAAAACAAAGGGTTAAAGAGACAGAAAACATGAAAGATTGAATGATATGGCATATATTACAAAAAGACCAATCATTTGTCTAACAAGAACTCTGGAGAGAGAAAATTGAGAAAATGAGAGAGTGGTTTGACAAACATTGAGAGTCTCCTCTGTACAAGGGTTATTCTAGTGCTTGGGGCACATCAGCAAACAAAGCAAATGAAGGTGTTTACACTAAGCTGTTCACATGCAGGCACAGAAAACAGAAAAATTTTAAAAATACATAAAATTAATATAAAGCATATCACACAGAAAATATGCTATAGATAAAGTAGGATAGGGGAATGTGGGAGTGTGTGTGTGTGGGGGGGGGATAAGGCTGATATTTATAATAGCGTGGAAAGGAAAGGATAAGCTTTATTGAGAAAGTGACATTTGAGCCAAGATTTGAAGTAGGTGAGAAATTAGCCAGTGAGATATTTGGGGTAACTTTTCCATGTAGTCCTTAACACCTGGGGTGTTAAAGGACTTTTTTAAATTGCTGCAACACATTCAATATTGACTAGCATATGATAGCTGATCAACATGTATTTGTTAAATCAATACATGTGGTATTTATGTCCTTATTTATCAATTGTAGAGGATATCTTTTCCTTTACTTGACTGCTGTTTTCTTTCTAAATGACTCCCAGTAGTCTGTGCAAACTCATCCTGAGAATAATGATGACTTCGATGCTGTATATCATGTAAAGCATGTAGACAAGGTACAGGGATGGGTAGATTTTTGTGCTGTAAGCTTGTGGAAGTTCATATTCTGATAGTTTCTAATTTTTTTAATAAAATAAGAAGGAAGACCAATCCCTGAGCATGAAGAAAATGGAAATAGTGTTAGGAGTTGAAGGGTAATGGAAAGTATATATAGTAATCTAGGAGACTAGAAGAGTGGGCTAGGAAGGGATACATGGTTGGACCACTAGAGGGTCTAAAGACTCATTTGAGGTCAACAAAGATTTGAAGTGAGACCAGTCATCACAGATGTGTTTATGTTTAACAGACCAGGTATAGGGTACATGGGGGATTAGATTTATCCAGTATTGGGGTTTTGTCAGGCACAAAGGAATGTGTGAGGGCTGAGAGAGGTATGGCTTAAACAGAAAAAATGGTTATAATGATGGGCCATGGAATTTAAGGTGGGAATGAAGCTAAGCGAGGTTATGAGGAGGTGAGTTTCAGTTCGAAGGTGGCCAATAGAGTGAAGGTCAAAATGGGCTTGTGGAATATTTGAAAAGGTGGTAGAGAGCTGCATGCGTAACACTGACATTATGGAGGACTGAAGATACCAGTAAGTTCTATTGTATAACCATGGGAGTGGGCGGATAAAGTGAGATAGAGGAAATACTACCTGGAGGAGGGCAGATTAGGAATAGAGAGTCCAGTGCAGAAAGGAATGTCTACCTTAGCAATTATCATTGCTGAATGCACATTAAAATCACCTGGAGAGCTTAAGCAATATGAAAGTGTACACTCCATCTCAGCACAATTAAACCAGAATTCCTGGGAGTGGAACTTAGGCACTAGTGCTTTCTAAAAGTTCCTCATGAGATAGGATTTGCAGCCTAAGTTCAGAACCACTGACAGATATAGATAGAAAATAATGATAGAAAAAGAGGATATGAGCCAGTATGTAAAACCTTTCCAGAAAGAGGAGGCCAGGTGGTGGCTAGGATGTCTGGAAATAAACCTGCTCCACACGTGTAGAATAGTAGTAGCACATAGATGTGTTCTGTCTTAGAGAATCCTTCTGGTACTTTGGTGTTTCTTTAACAACTGTAGTCATACTTAAATGTGCAACTGTGGTAAGCAGAATAAAATTGGCTTCCAACAATAAAATTTGCTATAAAATGCAGAATGAAGTTAAGAACAGTGAAACTGAATTAAGAATATATTTCTAATGCCAGATATAAACATTCTGAAAAGTTCTTGCTTTCTAAATTAACTAGATTTTACTGTTCACCTCGAATACCCCACTTTAATTATTCAGGAAGCTTTGCCAGTATTATGATCTTCTGAGGCAGGTTCTCCCACAGGTTTATGTTAAAAGATATCAAATCAGACCTCACTGGCTTGATATTTAACTTTTCCTTTGCCCTTGTGATTTCCCTTGATTCAATTTTGCAATTTTCAGCAAAAGCTAGTGTAGCTGCCAGACTTTTTCATGAATTATTGGCATGGGTACTTTTTTCAAGGCATGGCTTTCCAGTATATGGCAAAAAGGAGTGGGTAAACCTACCTCCACTCTCTTTGTGGTTGTGTATTCTTGCTATTGTACATACAGTTTTAAGGATGTTGAACAAAATCATGCATCTTTACAATCATGGAAGTAGACTTTTTGACATGTAAGGAAAAACTGTGGTTGTCAGGAATCATTGCATTTGAGAGAATAGAGAAGACAGTAATAGTCCTATTTTACTTTCACATTTTGGGAAAATTGGGTATTGGACATGCTGTTGTGATCTACTGTTCCTCTAGGTACAGTCAGGAAAGTCAGAACAGACTGATGGTTGCCAGAGGAAAGGGGGTTAGGAGCTGAGTAAAAAAGGTGAAGGATTGAGAAGTGCAGATTGGTAGTTAGAAAATATCCCCATGTATTTTACATGGGGATATAAAACACAGCATGGGAAATAGAGTCATTAATAATGTAATAACCATGTATTGTACCAGTTGATATGGAAATATCGGGGGGAACACTTTGTAAAATATATGATGGTCTAACAATTATGCTATATACTGCAAACAAATACAAAATCATATTGAATATAAACTTTAATTGAAAAAAAGCTAGGCAGGGCTCTATACCAGTAATGTGAGGGCTTTGTAATGCTTTTTAAAAAATATTTTATTTATTTATTTTTAGAGAGGAGGGAAGGGAGGGAGAAAGTGTGCACTCTACACTGGGGACCTGGCCTGCAACCCAGGCATGTGCCCCAGCCAGGAATCAAACTGGTGACCCTTTGGTTCACAAGCCGGCATTCAATCCATTGAGCCACTTGAGCTAGGGTCCTGTAATTGTTTTGTCACATTGCTTGAGAGCTCCTTTTAGAGTAGCTCTAAAACCTACATCATATAACTTTGGAATGCTGAGTACTCCATTTAACTGAGCACCGAGATGTACAAAAAGAAGATACTGTGTCTTTCTTCTAGCAAGTCAGAATGGGTGGGCGAGGCAGGAGGACAAGACAGGAGAAGGTCAAGTAGGAGCACAGAAAAAGAGTGGTATGAGCACTATAATTATACTAGCATTTTGCCTTTTATCAGACTTGCTCATAGGGCCCTGTGGTAGGTATACTGAGAGTGAGGGTCAAGGAGACCATATTTATATATCATAATTTTTTGCATGTGCTTGGGTGTGGGGCCATACAATCATATAATAAACCAGTTCCTACAAAGGAGTGTTTGATTTGAGGAACTCAGTGAATCATCAAGATAAAATGGTTTCTTTTTTCTTTTTAAAATCATTTTAAAATCATTTTTATGTTTCAATTACAGTTGACATGCATTATTATATGAGTATCAGGTGTGTATACCCCAGTGATCAGACATTACATAACTTAGTGTGATCATCCCAATAAATCACACACCCATCTGACACCATGAAATAGTTACTAGACTGTCATTGACTATATTTCCTATGCTCTACTTCACATCCTTGTGACTGTTCTGTAACTACCAATTTGTATTTTGTAATTTCTTCACCTTTTTCACCCATCCTCCTCCAAGCCTCCTCCCACCTGGCAACTGTTGAAATGCTCTCTGTATTTATGTGTTTGTTTCAGTTGTGCCTCTTCATTGTGTTCTTTAGATTCAATTACTGATAGATATGTATTTATTGCCATTTTATTGTTTGTAATTTTGATCTCTTTTTCCTTCTTCTTCTTAAAGAAGACTCTACCATTTCATGTAACACTGGTTTGGTGATGAAGCTCCATTAGCTTTTTCTTGTCTGGGAAGCTCTTGACAATCTTTCAATTCTAAATGATAGCTTTGCTGGGTAGAGTAATCTTTGTTGTAGGTCTTTGCATTTCATCACTTTGAGTATTTCACGCCAATCCCCTCTTGCCTGAAATATTTCTCTTGAGAAATCAGCTGAAAGCCTTATGGAAGCCACCTTGAGAGAACCAACTGCTTTCTCCTGCGCTTTTAAGATTTTGTCTTTGTCTTTAATCTTTGCCATTTTAAATATGATGTGTTTTGGTGTGGACTTCTTTGGGTTTGTTTTGTTTGGGACTTGTACGTGTATTTCCTTCACCAAATTAAGGTGGTTTTCTGTCATTATTTTTTCAAATAAGCTTTCAATTTCTTGGTCTTTTTTTTTCTCCAGCACTCCCATGTTGCAAATGTTGGTATACTTGAAGTTGCCTCAGAGGATCCTTACATTATCCTCAAGTTTTTCTTTTGATTCTTTTTTCTTTTTGCTGTTCTGATTGGGTTTTTGTTTTTTGCTTCCCTATATTACAAATTGTTGATTAGATTCTTGGTTTTATCTACTTTACTGTTCATTCCCTGTAAATTATTCTTCATTTCAGTTAGTATGTCCTTCATTTCTGACTGGCCCTTTTTTATGCTGTTGAAGTTCTCAATAAGTACATTGAGCATCCATGTAACCGGAGTTTTAAACTCTGTATCTGGGATATTGTTGTCTCTATTTTGTTTAGTTCATCTTCTGGAGTTTTGCTCTGTTCTTTCATTTAGGACATGTGTCTTTGTCTCCTTATTTTGGCTGTCTCCCTATGTTTGTTTTTAATGTCCTAGGTAGAGCTGCTATGTCTCCCAGGCTTGGTAGAGTGGCCCAATTTAACAGACGCTCTGTAGGGTCTAGTGGCACAGCCTCCCCACCACACAAGCTGGGCACTTGAGGCGGGCACCCCTCACTCCTCATGGCATTCTCCGCAGCTGAGTTATCCCTCCCAATTTTTACCCACCACATGTGGATATGGGACCAGTCCATTCCATGTCTGCTCCTTCTACCAGTCTCAACGTGGTTTCTTCTCTAATTCTATAGTTGTAGGGCTTCCATTCAGCCAGAGCTCAGGTGGTTCGGAATGATGGCTGCTCTGCAGTTTAGTTGTAATTTTTAAAAAAGATTTTATTTATTTATTTATTGTTAGAGAGAGGGGAAGGGGAGGAGAAAGAGAGGAAGAGAAACATCCATGTGTGGTTGCCTCTCACATGGCCCCCACTGGGGGCCTGGCCTGCAACTCAGGCATGTGCCCTGACTGGAAATTGAACTAGTGACCCTTTGGTTTGCAGCCCATGCTCAATCCACTGAGCTACACCAGCCAGGGCAGTTTAGTTATAATTTTGATGTGGTTGTGGGAGGAAGAGAGAGTACTGTGTTTACCTACACTGCCATCTTGACTGGAAGTTTTGGTTACTTTTTAATAGAATGTCAAATGCAGGTGAAAGTATCAAAGATGGAAAGTTACAAGAATAGAAAACCTTTTAAAAATCAATCTTTAATAAAATAGAATGTAGGTAATGAATAAGGATTTCACATTAGAAGCTACTGGTGAAAGCAACATCAGAAAAGGTTAATAATAAAACTTCATTGTCTATCATACTTTTGGAATTGTACTGTAGATTAAATTAAACTGTTGTGAAGAAAAAAAATGTTCTAACTTAATTGATTCACATTGGAAAAAATGGATCCTGGTGTTTACAATGAGGTAGAACCACCATTTATTATTTTTAAATTTATCCAAGATTCTGATATTAGTTTATTGATTTTATTCAAAAGAAAACTTTAATTGTAGAAAAGTAAATATTAAATTTCAAACTCAGAAACAAAGATTTGATCTTACATATACACACATATGTGCTCATATAGACTATGTATATATGTATTTACATACACATACCATTCATATGTATCTATACACACATATATACTCATAAACACCTATGTGATGCACATTATATATGTAATATAAATATATAAATATATATATTTATGCCCACATAATACATATCTATTTATAAATATACACACATGTGTGAATTGGCTGAACTTAAAAGGCTTAAGAGGAGATTAGATATTAGAGATCTTGTAAAATCTCTCCCACCCCCAACATAATTCTTTAAGTGAGTTGAATGCTAGGGACCTTTGTTTATTTGACTAAAGGAGGGGGAAGGATGCTGATGCAAGGCAGCCGGGACACAGTAAAGAGACAGGAGAAAAGAATATTGGAAGGATAGTGGCTTTAGACAGTGTCAATTTAGCTACACTGAAACTATGTTTTCCAGAACTCTCTCTTTGTATAGTTCAGAGTTGAGGTTGGCCAAAGAAAAATTTGAGAGAGATAAGGAAGCTGGTGGTAGAGCAGTGGCCATTACATTCTACAGGCTGGTGTAGGACAACAGGTGCTGTTGCTCATATACTTTGTTGCTCATCTGCTGGCTTACCTTGGGGCATCAGCACACCCCTCTGGCTCTTCTGGCTCCTCCTTCAGTTTCTCCAAGTCCTAAGCCAGGCACCTGTATATGCCACTGGTGAAAGATACCAACTTGTCCTAGAAACCACCAGGGATATCAAGGTTAGAGACGGTGACAGACACAGAATCCTATTTGTTCTTGTGGGTTGCAGTTTATCATTACTTTTCTCCTTTAATATCTAACTTTTATTCCTGTAACTGTATTGCTTATTATTTTTAAATCAAGTCTAAAGTTTAATTATAGAAGTGGCTGTGTTATATTACAAATGGAATTCGCAACCTTGAAAATTCACTTATGTAAAAGTAGGGGATTGTTTGGGAAGTATTGGAATCCTGAAAATTGGGATGGAGGTTATATAGATGGATTCTGATGGAGCTGGAGACTTTGAACCCATATATTCCATCAAGTCTATCTTGTTAAGCAGACAACAGCCATTTATTCTTCCTCTGTCTGAAAAAGTTATTTTCTTTTCTGAAGGACATGTAACAGCCTCCCCTGATGTAGTTGCCTTGCAGGAAATTGCTCATACTCTTAAGGGTCTATTCTTAACATTTGTACTTCTTCTGGAACTATAGCCATACTTAAGTCCAAGAAGATCAGAAAGGGTGAAGTACAGAGTTTGAGCCATGAGAAGTTATAATAAACTCTAAAATAATGGAAAACTTTTGCTAAATTATAATCATAGAATCCTGGAGAACAAATTTCCAAATATTAAGTCCTCAAGAATTAGATCAGACTAAACTCACTGATATGAATGCATTGAGCAGATTCTGGATTCCATATATTAACATAATCAGCTGAGAGTAGCCCTGATAGTTTTTGAGTTAGTTGACTGAAACCTAGACCCAAAATGCACTGCATTAAATTGAAGTTAAAATGTCAGAACTTCCATGAAATACTGAAGAAAAAGGTGTCCAAAGGCTTAGAAATGGGAATAAAATCTACTTTCAGCCAGTTTCCATTATTTTATTCTAATTCTGACTTTTGGAGAAATAGAAAATAATTTTTAATCCTTTCTAACAAATTCGTTTAAAGAGTTTTTTTCTGAGTAGCACCCTTATTTTCTCAGTCATTTCTCATATGATCTGAAATAGAGACCTCTCCCCTGTCCGGCGACCTTACTGTGACTTTCCCTTGGTGGTGTGTTACAGGTTGAACTATGTTCTCCTCCAAAAATTGTTATGTTGTAGTTCTAATACCCAGTACCTTAGAAGATGACTCTATTTGGAGGTAGGGTTTTTACAAAGGTAATGAAGTTAAAATGAGTTCATTAGGTTGGTCCCTAATTCAGTATGACTAGAGTCCTTACAAAAAGGAGAAATTTGGTATGTGTCTCAGTATGACAGAGACACATGCAGAGGGAAGGCAATGCGAAGAGACACGAGGAGAAGATAGCCATATACAGGCAAGGAAAAAGACTTGGAACAGAACCTTCCCTCAAGGTCTCAGAAGGAACCAACCCTGTCGGTACTTTGATATTGGCCTTCCAGAACTGTGATACAATAAAGTTCTGTTGTTGAAGCTGTAACTGTGCTATGACAGCCCTAGTAAACTAATATGAATGAGGCTGACTTCTGTATTTGACCTTGCATTAGAGGAAGTGGGTATAGAAAGAGCACTGAATTTGAGTTAAGAAGATGTAGTTAGTTATATACTTGGTTTTGCCACTTTCTAATTATATGACTTTGGTAAGTCATCCAACATTGTGGATAAAGTGTTTCCTCATTTTTGTAATCCTTTATTCTTAGAAATAGGCCTTAAGTAAAGAGAATGTTCTAGTCAGCCCTAATCAAAATGCTTATAGATGACACTATTGGCTTGTATCAATCAGGTGAGCATATGTCCCAGGGTGAGTGGGATAGTGCCAGTTGCCTCGGTGGAATTCTCGACAATATCTACTTTCTTGGAAGTTCCCCCTTTTGTTCTCAGTAGTGTTTTGGTTAGATGATAAATTATATGGTCTCCCTATCCTTTGCCCTCTTCCTAATTCTAGTTTTGCCTTGGTATTCATCTTATCCCCAGATTCAAAGGTGGATTATGATTAGTTAATGCCAGTTATGCAAATCACACTTCTTACTTGTGATTGGTTCAGTGACACTTGCTCAGATTAATTAAAGAATGGCATTATTGGGCTGTTTTTGGCCCACGATTGAGCACATGCCCTAATCTGGCCAAATCCGATTAAAAGGCAAGATTTATAGACCATGCCTGAATGATAGTCTTGTCCCCTCAGTGAATGAGGTAGTATATTGTCCCAATGTTGCTGGCAGCCACCTGATGAATCAAGCTGAGGAATACCACTTCACACAGATTGAGCATAACAGAGGAATGGGGAAGAGCTAGAGCCTTGATTTTAACAAACCTAAAACAAGCCTTAACTCTACATTTTCTTATGGTATGAGAAGTGATGGTTTTCTTACTGATGGAGTTCATTGGATCCCAGGATTTTAATTACTTTTAGCTGATGTAGCCCAGGTGAGATAATGTATTCTGGAGGCCAGAAATCCAAGATCAATTTCACTGGAGTAAAGTCAAGGTGTGAGCAAGGCTCATTTGTTCTGTAGGCTTTAGGGGAAAATCCAGTTCTTTGCATTTTTTAGTTTCAGGAGACCTCCTCCAGTTCTTGGCTCCTGACCCCTTTCTTGCATCACTCCAATCTCTTGTGTCTACCATCATGTCTCTTACTGCTGAAGTCAAGTATCCCTCTGCCTCCCTTTTATACAGGCATTTGTGAATACATTTAAGATAATGCAGGATAAGTTCCTCATTCAAGATTCTCAACTTAATTATACCCAAAGTTCCTTTGTCTTTTAAAGAAACATATACATAGGTTCTAGGGTTAGAATATGGATACATTTGGGAGCCATTATTCAGTCTACTGCACAATACTTTTGACTTGAAGGCATGATGAGCGATTCTGCAATGGTGAGATAGGTGACACAGGATGTTGACTAAGACACTTTTTGTTGTTTTAGAATTTCAACTGAGGGCCTAACCCTGAGTAAGTACCCTCATATTTTAAAGAGAAATGCTAAACACATCTATAACTTAATTACTAAAAGGTAGCAGAAACTCTCAAAGAACCATCAATCCAACTACCAATTTCTGTTAGAGAAGAACAGGAACTTCAAAGAGTAACTGGAGAGAGATTCATGAAAATAAGTGTGTTACTGAATTAACTAAGAGTACTATGACATTCACTTTCTCCTCTCAAAGAAGTGGGATTCTGGCACTTCCCTTAACCAATTAATGAGTCTCTAAGAGAATGCATC
This sequence comes from Phyllostomus hastatus, assembly GCF_019186645.2. NCBI lineage: Eukaryota > Metazoa > Chordata > Mammalia > Chiroptera > Phyllostomidae > Phyllostomus > Phyllostomus hastatus. The sequence continues at coordinate 24,811,105 of NW_025334028.1, read as the reverse complement.
TTCGAGATTGGAGATTCCAGGAAGTTGGACAAGAAATTTTATTTCTTGGCTGGATAGTTGAGTAGCTGCAGAGATTTTAAGCTTGCCTAATGCTCCCACCACATTGGAATTTGGTAGGAAAATATTTTTATCATGACAGGCCCCCTAAAGCAGAAAAGTACATAAATAAAGAAACTTGTGTTTGCTTCCTGCTTGCTTCCAGCTTGGAAAATTCTTAAGCCATGAATTTGGCTGGAATGACTTGCAATGGCAAAATGAGTAGAAAAGACAAAGGACTAACAAATGGTATTCTATTGTTGTTGGGTTAAGAATGTACAAATCTCCCATGGTCCAAGTGCCTTCCATGGAAGGGTTCCAGCTGTCTCAATGAGTCCTTATCCAAGAAAGAAGTCTTCTGAGTGAGGCAATTTCATGGGAAGAGGCTAAGAGGTACACCAAGGAGGGCAGGAACTGAGGGCAGCTGCAGCAAATCAACTGGAGTACATCACTTATGTAAGGGAAATATATGGGCTGGAGGTCCCTGAGTGGGGTCCCCAAGGAGTGCATTGCTATGACAAATTATAATACCCCTGTCATATAAGACATTTTTGTCTTCCTTGCATGCTACTTTCATCTTGGAATAATGTAGATGGAGGAAGGAAGGTGGAAACAAGCTAAGATCATTTTTGTCATGGCAGTTATCTCTTCCAGGGATTAGTTTGAACTGTAGGGATGGGTAGAGCTTTGGAGTAAAAGTCAGACTGAAGTTCTAATTCAGACTGGATGAGATTTTTCAATGCCTGAAAATGTATCACAGTTACTTGAATTAAATTGCTTTTGTTGCTCAAAGAGACTGAAAATGTATGGAATCTTCCTGGGATATTATTTTGGATCAATGAAAGGAGCTGGCAACAGAGAGTCTGGGTTAGCAATGACTGGAGAGAAAAATAAAGAAGCTTACTTTTTCTGATAAACTGCGATAGAGGTAACAATGTGTCAAGGAACAGAGAAGAATAAAATTGTGGTTATGGTAGCAATATGGAGTAGCAGATGCACTAGTAAGTATGTTTTGAAGGTAAAAGAAGACCCAATGTGAGAATAAGTCTCTAGATCTTTTAGAAAAACAAAGGAAAATAATAAACCAAAACAAATCACAACCAATCTGAATAAGTGCTATTTTTCATAAAAAATTTGAACAACTTGGTTATTTACTCACTGGCAATGTACAGCTTTAAACTTTAGCAAAATCATTTTTGAAATTAAAAAAATTTTTGGCAAGTAATCACTAACTATGGGATGGTATTTCTGATTTAGCTAAAAAAATCACATTCCACACTATTTTCTTACCTCAATACATGACTCAAAGAAGAGGAGGCATTCATAGAAATAGGAGCAAGAGTATCAATAAAATACTATAGCTGGTATTTTTCTGTTCATGTTATCTAATAGAAATGTTAAAATAAGTCCTTCATGTACCAGATTAGGTAGTAGCAAGCTAGAAGATTATTTTTTCACAGCTTGTTTTTACTAGGCCATTTCCTTTTGTTTCCTATAAATGTGTTTGGTTCACAGAACTCCCATTAATTTTAAAAGAATTCAGTGTCTAAATGTACACTAAAACATAACAAAATGTGTCCTAATAAGGAAGAACCTGGATTGCCTCATGCAGTAGTGCTTTGGGGGAATCATTCTGAAAAATTAGCCATTAATTCTACTTCCTGTCCTTGTCAATGGTTAGGGACATAACAAGGCTTTAAAATGAATCTGCTACACCGAGGACTTCCATTAAATTACCAACTCTAGAAAATAATAAAAGATTTTTTTCCTTCTTAAAAGTAAGTTTAAAGAATCAAGTGCAGGAGGAGGCTTTGCTGAAATGCCAAGGTGATGTACAGCTAATCTTTTAAATAATGAAGACTATGTATCTGGTAAAAATACAAATGTATACATTAGTTTATTCAACTAATTATTTTTCAGCTCCAACTATTGTTAGATACTGTTGTAGATGCTGGGAAATGAATGAAATTTACAAAAAAATTCTGTTTTTAAGTAGTTTTCATTCTAGAGTATAGATTATATATAATACATACATATATAACAGATGATACCACACACACACAGATATAGCAATATGTTCTATAGAGCACATATAACAAAGGAAGTGGAGGGAAAAGAAAAGAAAGCTATTTTAAATTGGTCATCCTGGAACTTCTCATCAGTTAGGTAATTGAGCATGTTCTGAAGGGAGTGAAGAAGCTAGACATGGTAGTAACTTTTGGAAGAGTTTTTAGGCAGAGGGAGAAGGAAATCATGTTTTTCTTGGTAGATATTAAAGAGGCCAGTATGGCTGGAGAAGAGAAAGAAGGGAAGTGGGAATAGATGAGGACAGAGAGGTTGCAGGCAGATAGATGACACAGAACCTCATTGGCCTCTGCAACAAATGGCTCTGAGTGGAATGAAAACCATTGGGCGATAGTTGCATAACACATGCTCAACTATAGTGTTGAAAGGATCATGCTGATTTCTGGATTGAGAATAGACTGTCTAAGGGTAGAAGAAGACCAGTCAGGAGGTTACAGCAATGATCAAAATAAATAACAGTGATGGCTCTGAGCAGGGTGGTAGTTGTGGGGGTAATGGCAAGTGGGTATATTTTGAAGACAGATCCAATAAGATTTGCAAATGCATTGGACATGGAATCTAAGAAAAAGGGAGAGCTTCATTTTAACTCCAAGGTTTTTGGTCAGAGGAACTGGAAGTATGGAGGTGCTTCTTACTGAAATGGGGCAGGCAGTGGGAGAAGCAGGTTAGCGGGAAGTTATGCTTTGAATCTGTTGAGTTTAAGAAGTCTATTACACATTCATGTAGACTAGTCTAGTAGGCAGTTGATACTTTATGAATCTGGAGTTCTGGAGAGAGACCTTGGTCATTGATATAAGTTTGGGAACCACAAACATTTATTTATATACAATCTAGGAAGTGAGCATGGATAAAGATTGAATCTTAAGGGACTCCAATATTTAGATTTTGAGAGTGTGCATAAATCAGAAAAGATAAAGAGTGGTCAGTGCCACTGAAGGGAAATCAGGAGAGTATGTTTTTGCAGAAAACAAAGGATGGAAGTTTTCCAAGGGACCTGACTGGTCCAGGAGTGACCAGTGATATGGTCAATAGGAGCTTGTTGGTTTCTTTGATAAAAGGAGTTTTGAGTGGAGTGGTGGTAGAAGGTCTACCTACTATATATATATATAGGTATAATATATAGTAGGTATAATATATAGTAGGTTCAAGAAAAAATAGGAATAAGTTGGAAATAGCAGGTATAGGAATATTTTAAAGAAATTTTGTAATAAAAGGAGCAGTTACATGGAGAACAACTGGAAGGGCATAGTAAGTCAAGAAGGGATTTTATTCATGTTGTTTAGATGGTAGAAATTACAGCAGTTTTGTTTGTAGACTGATGGGAATGTCACAGTGGAAACCGGAAAACTGATGATGGAAGAAAGAGAAATGGAGGAATTACTCAATTGATGAGCATGTAGGTGAGAGGCAATGGGATTGAATGCACAGGAGGGACTGCCTTTAGCCAGAGCTGGGATATTCCATCTGAATCGATGGCTGGGGAGGCAGACTATGTAGGTGCAGATGTGGGGAAAGGGACAGATGTGGTATGGGCACCTCTGGAAATTTTTTTCTGATTAATTGTCTCCGTGAAATATAAAGCACATTTTTCACCTGAGAGTGAAGATGGGGGAAGAGGTGTTGGAGTTTGAGAGAGAGGAGAAGGTGGGATGTAGTTTTCTAGAAGACTGCAAGAGTGAATGGACTAGAGAAGTACAGGATACTGGGTTTGCACTCAGGGCTGACAACTAGCTTGCTGTTCCCTATGCTGTCACATGGAAGACCTGCATTACCATTCCTATTAGATAATTTAATGTAAAGAAAGTCAGAATTGTTTAATATGTTTCCCCAGCTTATAGAAGTACGTGGAAACAGGAAACTTCCTATAGGTTTCTTATAGGTGGAAATATAGCTGTTGTCAGATTTGGGGTGAGTATGATGAAGTAAGATAGGAATGAGAGAGAAGTTGGTGTAAGCAAGGGAGGGCAATAATGATGGATGATGGAATTTAAAAAGGGCAAATAGGCAAGTGAGACATGAAATGGAGGGGCAGCATATAATACGTTTAATTCTTGAGTGTCAGATCTTGGGAAAGTCAGAAAGTGTTGGAGATAGGTGTGATGGTCCAAGAGTGTGTTGTGTAGTACTGGCCATTACAGGGTTTAGACTCTAATGCATGACAAGGGAAGAGAACAGCCAGGCTAGGAAGTTGAGTTCATTGGAAGAGTAGAGGAGAGAGGAACTGAGAAGCAAGGCAGGGTGTTGGAATGTTCATAGTTCATATGCGTTGACACTGAAATCTCCAAAAATTATGACCAAGTTGTGCTGGAGAGAGAAGCAATGAGTCAGAAGCTAAAAAATTTGCAACTTCAGTGAATGTAATAAAATGATTCATAAAAACAAAATAAAACAAAACACCAACACAATAATATATATCCAAGAACATTTAATGAAATCTTGTCTGGAAGAGTAAAAAAATCAGAACCAATGTAAATATCCTTCAAGTGAGAGATTAAATAAATTATGGCACATATAAAAAATAAAATCCTATGCAGGCTTAAAAAATGAGGATAATAAACATATACTGACCAGGAAATACATTTACAATATGTTATTAAGTGAAGACATTGTCACATATATTTTACTAAGGAAAGAGATTAAGGCACATATTATATAAGGAGTAAAATTTGTATTAAAAGTTAAAAATATGTGCTGTGGAGATATGCATATGAAATATGCATAGGAAAGAACTACCCAACAGAAGCTGCCAGGTGCTGGAACTGGCAAAGCTGTTATGTAAGGAGGGACTGCCTTTTCTTTTCAGAGCCATATAAATTTCTCTGTACTTTTTCTTGTAAAATATAATATAGATAATTAAAGTGAACAAACCTTGAAATAGAGATTAGTTGAATTCCAAATCAGCATTTGTGAGATCACCACTAAGATCAAGAAAAACAAAATTTAGGGAAATCCTACTGTGCTTCCTCCTGTGCACCACCCTTTCTGTCTGTTCCAAAGTCAGAAACTCCCGACGTTCATGGTCACCACGCCCTTGCTCTTATTTACAGTTTACCACCTGAGTGTGCATTTTTACACGCTGTCTATAGCTTAGTCCTGCCTGTTTATGACCTTTATATAAATTGAATAATCCTATATGGATTCTTTCATGCTAGATCAATATTATGTATATAAAATCCAATCATATTGCAAAGTGGAGCAGTTTTTTAAATGTATATTCCTTTTTTGGCGAGAACATTTAATTTCTACTCTCTAAGCAACTTTCAATGATATAAAGCAGTGTTATTAACTATAGTCACCATGTTCTATGTTAGATCTTCAGATTTTAGTCATCTCTCTTATAACTGAAAGTTAGTACACCACAATTCATTTGTCCATTCTGTGGTTAATTGTTTATTTCCAACTGTGGACTGTTGTGATTACACTGCTATGAAGATTCTTGTAGGTAATTCTTTATGCACATCTGTGTACACTTTTTGTTGAATATATTTGGAGTAATAGGGTTTGTCTAACTTATTGGCTATTTGGATAACTTCTAGTGAATTGACTGTTCAATCTCCAAAGCATTTTTTTCTACTGGTTTGTTCCATTTTCTCTTTTGATTTTTCAGAAAGCTTTTTTTTTTTTAACATAGATTCAAGATGTAAGCCTTCTTTTGGCTTGTTTTTTAAATTGCAAATACTTTTCAATGCTGCAGTTTGCTTTTTGACTTTGTTAGTGATAACATTGACAAAAAATTCAATATTGTCACTTTATCTATTTTCTGTATGGTTCAAGCTTTTTGTGCCCTATTTAAGGAGTTTTTTCTGACTTTAAGATCATAAAGATATTCTCTCATTAATTTTTAGAAATTTGACTTCTGTTATCTTTCACATTTAGCTGTAGAATCTACCTGTGAGTGATTTTTGTGTTTGGCATGAGGCAAGGGTCTAGCTTCATTTTTGCACCTACAGATATCAGCACAGCTTTCTAGTTGTTCCAGCACTGTTTTTGGAGAAACATATTTTTTTTCTTCACTGTTCTTCAGTGCCATATTTGCAGTAAATAACGTTTTATTTGTGCATGAGTTGTTCCTAGGCTTTCTATTATTTTTTATGCTGTTGTTTCTATTCTTATTCCAGTGCCTTCTGTCTTAATTACTGTACCTTTATAATAACACCCAATATTCAATATTTAAATGCTCCTGCCCATTTCTTCTTTTTAAGAATATCTTGGCTAAAATAAGCCTTTATATTTTTATATTCCCATATATATTTTCATATTGGCTTGTCAAGTTCCAAACATATACATACACAACAGTGGAGTTTTTATTAGGATTGCATTAAACCTATAGGTCAAATTAGGGAAATTTGACATCTTTATGATACAGAGCCTTTAATTTATATCCATGGTATATTTTCCCATTTATTGAACTCTGATTTCTTTCAACAAACTTTTATATTTTTCTGCATTGATATCTTTCATATGCTTTGTTAGATTTCTGATGTTAATGATCCTATCATCTGTACTTGGTGCCATGGTACACTATCCAGCTCCTCCCTCTGACACAGAGCACTTTGCTTCCTTTGCTGCTGGGAGGGTTAGAAATTGACAGTGCTCAGCTGAGTCTCCCTGGAACTTGCCCTTGGCTGAAGACAGCTGCCCAGCCTAAGGTCATGCTCCCCTCTGGGGACAAGCTACATTCCATGGTTGCTTGGTGTAAGAGATTAAAAGCCTGGTAGGACCCAAAATAAAATGCAGATGTTTCTATATTAGTCATCTATTACCACATATGAAGCAAGTCCCAATACATAGTGTTTTTTTCAAATATTTTTTGTTAATCCTCGCTCAAGGATATGTTTATTGATTTTAGAGAGGGAAGAAGGGAATGAGGGCGGGGGGGGGGAGAGAGAGAGAGGGAGAGAGCGAGAGAGGGGGAGAGAGAGAGAGAGAGAGAGAGAGAGAGAGAGAGAGAGAGAGAGAGAGAGAGAGAGAGAAATGTTGATGTGAGAGAGAAACATTGATTAGTTGTCTCCCATCTGTGCCCCAGCCAGGGATCAAGCCAGCAAACTAGGTATTTGCCCTGACCAGGAGTCCAACCCTCAACTTCTTGGTGTACAGGACAATGCTCTAACCAACTATGCCACTTGGCCAGGGCAAAACATAGTGTTTTGAAACAAAATCATTTATTATTTCATAGGTTCTAAGGATCAAGAGAGGCTTAGGTGGGTCCTCTGGCTCTGGGGCTTTCACCAGCCTGCAGCCATCTCAAGCCTTGACTGGGGATGGTCAACTTTAAGTTCACCCATGAGTTTTTGGCAAGGTTCAAGGTTCCTTGCTGGTTGTTAGATTCAGTTTTGGGTTTCTCATAGTTCTTGGGCCAAGGCCACTCTCAGTTCCTTGCTATATGAGCCTCTCCGTAAGACAGTTCAAAACAAGACAGCTGGCTTCATCACAGTGAGTAGGTAGAGAGAGAGTGTCAGCAAGAGAAAACTTGATAGCAAGACAGAAGTCACTCTTTGCTAACCTAATCTTGGAAGTGATATCCCAACATTTTACTATATTTCATTCATTAGAAAGCAAATCACTTGGTCCAGGTGACACTCCAGGGGAGGGGATTACCTAAGCAAGGATCCCAGAAGGCAGTATTTGTTGAGAGTCATTTCAGAATCCTCCTAACACAACACACTTTCCTATTCTCTGAAAAATTTTGTTTAAGATTTGTGATACATTTCTTATGTATTATTTCAAGTTAACTGGTACAAGAGAATTTAATATTAATTTTTTTAATTGTGAGATTTGAATTCAACTTTTTAAATAGTTCAAGGAACAATACATTTCTTGTCAGGTTGGTAAGTTCTATTTTTCAAGAACCTTGACCTTTCTGTCTGAGTGTTTAAATTTAGAGGATATTTACAATATCCTCCTCTGATATTGATTACAGAAACTGTAGTAATATCTGCTTTTTCATTTCTGACACTAGTTGTTTGTGCTTCTTTCATTTTTCCTTGACTAAGTCTCATGAGAAGTTTATGAGTTTTATTATTCTTTTCCAGGAATCAATTATTGGCTACACTGACTTCCTTTATTTTCTGTTTTTATTTTGTTTTTAAATTTGTGCTCTTTTCAGTGTTTACATGATATATGTTTTTTCATCCTTTTACTTTTCAAGCTTCTATAGGATTATGTTTTTAGCTATGTCTTTCATAAATATGGGTTGTACAAAATATGGGTTGAAATCCACTACTGATTAGTTTTTTATCTCTCATAATTCTTTCACCTTCTTTTGGTATGATATTTTTTAAAAAGTCAGGTTTATAGATACATAAGTTATATGCATAAAACTGCAATTTTAAACATAGAGTTTGGTGCTTTTGGCAAATGAATGCTCATGTAACCACCATAGTGAAGATACAGAGTGTGCCCATCAGACTGATGGATACCTTGCTCCCCATTGTAGTCAGTCCCTTCTCCAATTCCCAGACTGTATCAGCTACTTACCTGATTTTTGTCCCCATGACTCTGCATATTTTTGAATGTCATATACATGGAATCATATAGTATGTAGTTTTTTGTCTTTGGCCTCCCTGATTTACCATAATGCTTTCAAGATTCATCCATGTTGTTGCAAGTGTAGAGAGCTAGTTCTTTTACACCACTGAGTAGTATTGCATTGTAGGGATACACCACAGTGTTTTTATACTTCTTCCAGTTGATGGACATTTGGGTACTTTTCAGTTCTGGGCAATTAAGAATAAAGATGCTATAAACATTAACACAGAGGTTATTTGTTGATATTACTTTAAGTAATATCATATGAATATAAATATACATAAATAGGATTTGTGCATCATACAGTAAGGGTAAATTTAGCTCTATAAGAAAATGCCCCAAATTATACCACTTGCATTCTTACCAGCAATGTATGAGAATTCCAGTTGCTTGGAATTCTTGGTATCACTTGGTATTGTCAGTTTAATTTTTACCAATCTAGTAAGTATGAAGTGATATCTCATTGTAGTTTTAGTTTAAATTCCCATAGTGACTAAGAGCTCTTTGTAGTTAACTCTCAGGAAGAGGGAGGTGCACCAGGTCAATGCCACTAACCTTCACTGCTTTATCACCCAGCTATGCTATGAGGTTAATTAGCACAGAGCCCCCAGGGGTGGTCAACTAGGACCTCATATGTCTAGCAGGGTGCCGAAAGGAGCCCACCCCAAAGCTGGGATAGTGGGAAATGGACAGTACTGTTATGCCTATATTATTTAATTTGTTCTCCAATGAGACAGGTATTTTCTTTTACAGTTGAGAAGGTTGAGCCTCATCAACTTTACGTAATTTGTCCAAACCCACAGAGCTGGTATCTAGAGGGGCCAGAATTTAATTTTAGTTTTTTGTGGTTCCAAAGCTCATGCTTGAAATTACTCTGAAACTTATAGTTGATAAATATCCTCTCTGGGTTCTTTTCTCCAAAAGAGATGAGAAGGGATGGATAACATCTCTTCTTGAATCCTTACTTTCCAAACTGTTCATCAGATTCAAGGCTTTACTGTATTTTATTTCTCCCCAAACTCCCTATTTCTATGCTTCAGTGTCAAATAAATAAATCCAAATTTGCTACTTAGTGGCAATTACTGTCACAATTATGTCACTCTATTCTGATTAGACCTACTCACTCTGAGTAAATGGAACATGGGGCAGATGCAGGGGCTGGCTCAGGCTGTTGTAATGCAGCTTAGTGCACCCTGAGGGTTCATGGGTGGATAAGCTGCACTCGAGTAGCCCAACTGCACTTTACGGCCTGTCTTTTCCATACGAGATGCTGGGTGTGCTTTACTGTGGTAATGCACATTCTGTAATAATTTCACATTTATCACTCACAACTTAAAGTTCCTAAATAAGCATAAGTCAATTTAGAAAATAGTTGTTACATATGGTCAACCCATACTACTGTGAATTAATAGTGGCGATCGATATGCAGTCATGTTCACTGCCCATTACAATTTACTCTTGAGTTTTGAGATATATTACAGTTTGGGGGATTATTTACTATTTCCCCTCCATTTAATATCACAAGTAATTAGCCTTACCACATTTAACAAAAATTAAGTAGTCATATTACATGGTATCTATTAAGACCTTTTGCTACTTTTTGATAATTAGTCCAGAATAGATAACTGTTAATGAAAAGGATTTAATCATACAGAAAGACAATATCTTGGGGGAAAAATAAGAGATAGTTTATAAAATATGCATATTTGGCAGTTAGCAACAGATGAAGCTGCATTCATTGAATTTTAGCTGGAAGGTATGTTATGCAAATGCTAAATTGGGTAGAACAGAAAAATTTGAACATAATCCTGATTATTTGGTCAGCTCTTAGAGTATAGAGAGCAAGACTAGAAACATAACTGAGAGAGAGTTAACATTTAAAATTTCCAATGTGCTGCTTTCTTTTTCTTCCCGAGACCTCTGACCTAATTTGTCTAACTACGTGGCGAATAGGTATGGAGAGGTGGGGAGAGATTATACTTTGTTAGGGAATGAATACCAAGAAGAGAGCAAGAAAAGGTTTATCCCCCATTGTTCTGTGATAAGATGATGCTGCAGAAATGCAGGGCTAGCCTTTACCTTGAGAGAAGATTTTCCAGTTTTCTTCATCTCCTTCAGTATATCCACAACCAAGTGTGAAGGATTTAGTTTATCAAGCTCTCCCACGTGTGAAGGATTTAGTTTATCAAGCTCTCCAGTGGCATAGAGGAGATGTAACAGCCTACCATTAGTACTGGCTAGAGTCCAGAAGGGGGTATCACTAGAGAAACAAATAAAACCCTCCTCCTTTTCTATCCCAAGAAATTTGTGAGAAGGAAAAAAGAAAGTGTCATACTGAGTACTTTCTATGCATTAGTCTCTGTTATATCTATAAACATATACATGTGTCAGCTCACTTGATCCTCTCAATATGGATATGAGGTAAATTTATATTTTAGTTCCATTTTACTGTTGGGGAAACTGGAACACAGAGCCAGTAAGTAATTGCTCTGAGATCACACATCTAATGAGACAACTGGGCTGTCTGGCTTCACCTGCTCCAAAGGAGATGGGTTAGGGAGGATGATGTGGAAAGAAAGAGGGCAAACAGCTATTCAGGACTAGAAATCACCTCTGAGCGTCGTTTTGCACTAATCTCAGCCATGATGGTAGCATTGTAGCTACACAGCGCGCACAGAAGAAGGAGATCTTATAGTATGACCTTCTTGTGCTGTCTTCTGGGATCTCCAGTGAGAAGCTAAACTGAGAGCCAGTGGGCCCCCTTGGTGATTCTGCCTGTGGAGTGAGGGGTGACATACACCAGACCCATGGACTGGAAGGAGACTGTGGCTGTTATGCAGAGATCTGTGGCCAGTGGGAGTAGGGGTGAGACAGGATTACCACATATAGTAGAGGTGCTGACAAAGCTAGGAGAGGCCAACCCAGACTCCCTCTGACACGGAGTGAAGCCGTGCTGCATGGCAGCAGGAACAGCACCCAGGAGCCAGGGGTGTTGCCATGGAGACCCAGGGAAGCAAAGTACATTGCACTGAAGACTCTGACTCTTTACTTTTCCAAGAGTACTCCAGAGCCTTAATTTCCAGACCCACAGTCATGGACATATGTCCTGCAGGGACAGGGGCTCAATCAGGGACTAAATCTTATTTTTTTGGAAGGGCTAAATATTCCTGTAGAGGAAGTCAGCACTATTGGATGAAATTAAGTTTTAACTTACTCAATTTCTTTTCTGGGTAACCAGTGGGGAGGGGGCTAAAACAGAAGGCAAGATTAAGTAGAGATCTACTTAAAAAACTTTCACTTTCTCTTGACATCTGAATTATAGTAGGTGTTAAATTATATAAATCTGTTACAAAATATGGCCAATTAGAAAAAAAAAAACAAAGAAAAAGAAAATAATGCATTGTTGTCAACTGCACAGGCAATGGAAAAGGCACATGTAAAATATGAGAAACATTAAAGGGAGGAGTTGGAATTACCGTTTGAGGACAATAGGATAATAATAACCTTATTGATGGTAGCTAATTATATTATAACCTAATCTAATAAAGAAGAATTCACAAAGCTTTTAATGTCAATGCTCCCTCACTGTTAAAAATGTATATAATTATACCTCCCCCTAAAAAACCCCCAAATACCTAAATTCTGTGAGTAGGATGATAAACATATAAATTATAGGGAGAGAATCACAATTTCAGTGTCTCAATGTGTTGTTCCGGGACCACCCACACCTTTATTTGTCAGACTGTAATGATTTTCCTCTTCACTGCACTTCTGGGCCTGGGCTGGTGGGCGGTGGGTGGAGGCAGAACAGTCGACTTGCACCTTCTCGGCAGCTCTCAGCTGCCTCATCTCATTTCACCCTTGTCTGTCTGTGCCCACTGCCCCGCTTGTTTGGGCCTTCATTTGCTCTTACTTGAAGCTTCCTAGTTGATTTTACCTACTGCAGTCTCTGCCTCCTCTAATTCACCCCACAAAACATTGCCAGATTCATCTTATTGAAGCATTGTTTTCTTTTGTGTCACTCTCCTGTACAAAATAACACAAATCTCATCAAACGGCTCTTATCTGGCCACTGTGTGGAGTGTAAACTCACCTGTCCAGCATGCAAAGAGTTTCCAAGGCTGGTGTAGCCCTGCTTCCAGAAGTCCCAGTATTCCTCTCCTTGGGAGTGTTACAGTTACTAGGGGGTTTCTCCTTTACTCGTAGAGAATCTTTGCTGTGATCAATTTAATAATCATAGACACATAGATAACCAAGTAAACTGATTGGGGACGGGAAAAAACTGAAGAATATACCATGTGATCAAGCTAGGGGGAATCAAGTGCAACCTCAGAAGAAGAGTTGCATTATTAGAGAGGAGGTCTCTTAGAGGAAGAGTCCCAATCAAAACTCTAGCTCATTTGAAAGACTAGAGAAACACGCCAAGGGCCATAGGAGTGGAGAACATCCTTGTCAGCCTCCACTTCTGGTAATACAGATGCAACATTAGGCCATGAGTGGAAAACTGCAAACTCATCTCCCATGTCTCTGATGTCCCTCACCACCGGTTTTTTGGCCACACTACAGATGGATTGATATATCTGTCTGTCGTCTATCTATCCACAATATCTATCTACTGTTTATATAACTCCTATCTAATATTCTATTTATTATCAGTTTTATTGAATTATAATTTATATACAATAAAATTATCAGAGATCTGCATTAAATCACTCTAATGTTGCCTTTTTTAGAACCGTAAACACCTAGAATCATATTGCATAAATTCTAATATTGGGCTTCTTGAACTTAGTGTAGTGCATTTGAGATCAGAGAATCTATTCTTACTTAAATCAGTAGCAGCTGGGACTAGGACTGTGCAAGAACAGGAGCTCTGGACTGAGAAAGCAATTCATTTAATCCCTAGATTTGACCCTTGTCACCTGTGTGTCTATAGGCAAGTTAAATAACTTCTTTGAGTGTTGATCTCTTAACCATTAAAATGGGGGCAAAAATACTGACTTCACAGGGTTGCTGTGAGGATTAATAAGTCATAAATATAAACATTTAATAAGTAGATAAGTAAAAAGCTTAGTAACTACTATATGCCTGGCACATATTTTGGCCTTTTAAAATGGGAACCAGTATTATTAACCGTGGCAGAGACTCCTGGCTCTTTGCCCAAATCTGACATCCCTGGACATGGTCTAGTTCTCATGTCTGTCTTGGTGGTGCTCTTCTGCTACTCAAGAGGGCTTCAGTTTGGAAGATAAGTTTCATGGTCGCAGTAGCTTGCCTCTTCTTTCTCAGTAATGGAATTACCAAATTTTGATTAGACCAGAATAAAGACTATTTTTAAAGTTTCCTTTGTAGCCAGGTGATCATTTGACTAAGTTTTGGCCAGTGAGTGGGGTCTGTCCTCATGGGTGAAAGAATGCCTTTAGTTTTCTTTCTTCTTTCCCCCTTTTACTGGGATGGAGACATGGTGGCTGGAGTTGGAATAGTCATCTTGGACCATGAGAGAAATTTGATCATGGAAACCACATCACGTATACCAAAAAACAGAAGGATCTTGTTGAATTTCTCTTGAAAGAAAAATATACTTCTGTTTGTTTTTAAATCTAATATTATTTTGCTTTTTTGTCATTCACAGACAAAGCCACTTCTAATTAATTTATTATTCCTCTTTTGCATGCTGCCCTCCAGCCTTGAAGCCCCAGTGCACCTGAACACCATGCCTCAAAACCAAAAGCATACAAGGTACTTTCCCCTTTTGTTGCCTGTGAAATATAGCAAAAGATAAATATTCTTTATCATATTTTTGCCCAAGTAATTTATTTGCCATTTTGTGGCAATTTTATTTATGTCCATGAGATCTATTTGGCTGAATTAAAATGCACGTGGAATCTAAAACACCCTTCTATTTTCCTTACCAGGATTTGGAGCAAGACTCAGAGAAATCATGTAATGCAGAGATTAGGACTGAATAGTGAGGGTTTCCCACAAAGGAAGCCCCAAAGCCTCTGTATTTATCCTCTTTCATTTCCAAATTTGTGCTCTCTAATTTTTCACCTGGCCATTCAGTTTTGTGGCCAGGTTATTGTCTCTCAAATATACAGTTATTGCCCCTCTTTACTTGCCCTTTTTGCCAGTTATCAAAAACTGTATTATAAGAATCAATGTTTATGTAAACACTACTTGACCTTAGACTTTAGAGCTGGAAGCTATGTTAGTAATTACCGGGTTTAAAACCTTCTTGACAGTTTTGATTGTTTTCCTTTTTTACTGTTTGGAAAAAAAACCTCTTTTACAGGGATGGAAAGGCTCTCCCATCTCTGTAGTAACATAAGTATGGCACAAGTTAACTGTGTAAAAATTTAAGTTGTCAAAACTATAATTAATAAAAAGCAAATATTAAACATAAAAATAATTAAGAGTATTATGAAAGTGAAATTTTAATTCAGAAGACACTTTATCAAATGCTCCTCTAAAGTTTATGATGAGTTAAATATCACCTGATAATTGGGGAGGTATAGAGATTGAATACTTGGTTTGTCTTTAATCACAGAGAGAACATTCATCTGCATCAAAATAAGCATTTCAGATTCATAAAAGTGCAGAGAAAGAAACTCCTTTCCAACGGTCCTTGACTATCATCTTAAATATGGATGCTTATATTCTTCTACACGAGCAGGTTCTCACTCTTTCTAAGACATAAGCAGTATAACTACAATATTAGAATTGTATTACAGAGCCACCATAGCCCCTTCAGCATTCACTTGTACACAGAAAACTGTAGGTTGTATTCAATTCACTCATTCATTCATGCATTCAAGTAATGTCATAAGGATATTGAATTTACTATCATTTCTCAGATCAAAGAAAGATACTCTTTCTGTTTTTCTCAACTGAGACTAAAATTTTAAAGCAGGTGGAATTTCATAGTCAAAGATTATGCTTTTGCATAGTTTTGAAAGAATTAAATGATGGCTTCTTTATTAGTTTCAGCTGGTTTAAAGTGGTTGCTAAGTTAGAGATGGTGAAGGAAATGAATGAACACTCACAAGCGTTTACGTGAGAGGGCCTTTTGAAGAACATTTCTATCATCCTTGCAAGTGTATTTATTCTGCTGCTCAGAGTCAATGTTTGTCTTTAGGAGGGGTGTGTGTGCGTGTGTGTGCACTTATTTTAAGTTCCAAATTTCTTGATAAAAAATCATGAGAATAAACCATCCCTACAATTTGTGGTGCTGGAAGATGTGGAAGGTCCACACCCACCTGGGACCAACAGTTTGCAGGATTTGGAATGTCAAAAGGTAAAATTCGCCATCCTGCTGACACATCCTGTGCCTGCTCCCAAGGTGTTAATCTAGGTCTGTGGTTCTTAAATTTAATCATGCATCGGAACCGCCCGGGAATGGTGTGACAGAGATTGCTGGTTCCACTACAGAGAAGTTGCCAGGTAACACTGATGCTGCTTGTCTGGGGAATTACACTTTGAGGACCACCAATCTTCGATGTGAAAAACTGACTTTGTGGAGAAAGAAGGCTGCATCCTAGGGAAAATAATCTCTGTTGGTATGGGGGAAGGCTTTCTGAAAGATATTTGGTGTTTCATAAATGTTATATTATTTAAGCAGCAGGTGAATTTTATAGCCAGTGTTTCAGAGGAGTGGCATGACTTTCTCGGCCATCCTAAATAACTGTACAGAAGAAGCAATTCTTTCTTGAGGAATGGATCTGGAAAAAAATGACTTTTATAGCACTCTAGATTTTTATACAGGAACGTAATGACAGAGGTCATGCAGTGTGGCTGTTGCTCTTGTGTAGAGACACAAACACTGATTTTTTCCAGCAATATCAGATATATTCTGGTGAGATTTTTAAAAAATAGATACTATTTTTAGTATACAATAACTTGTATTTAGAATACAATAACTTGTATTCCCAGTTATAATAGCTTCATATGTTTAGGCTGGAGTCAGGAGTATCTGTTTTTTAAGAGGATTCTTACATGATTTTGATGGACATAATTGTAAATTACTAAAAAGGTAATCTCCTGCTCATTGTATCCAGAAAAATAGATGTGGAAGCTTTTCTAAAGTCTGCATAGGGAGAAAAATGCATTCTCTCTAGGATCACCCACATTAGTACTGGAATAGCTGCATTGCTGATAAATGCACAGTTGTGTTGAGTCAAATTTTAACCTTTTTAAACACAATACTCTGCTTGCTATCTAATAAAGTAAAACAAATTCATATGCACTTCCTCATGGCAATTAAAAAAAATTTTAGACTTCTTTTCTGAAGGTTACCTATCCATAATTTGGTCAAATGTTCTTTTAAAACATGATTTACAGACATTCTATGTCCTATTCCAATTTGTCAACATTCTTTTTTAATATCTGTGATTCAGATATTAATATCAATTCAATATCACTATTGAATTGATTTCATCCCTTTTCATCCATTGCAGGTATATCGGCGGACCCCGTTGACTGCCTCGCGGGCCGAGGCAATAGTGATATCAATTCAATATCACTATTGAATTGATATTGATATTAATATATTAGTATATTAATACATAATATAACACACTATATATTATATAATATAATACATCAATATCATATATGACATATGTCACCATACCATATAATATATAATATATTAACATATATCACACGTATATTATATAATATCATATACAATATCAATATACTATACCTTATATACTATATTAATATAATATATACTATATTAATATTAATTTGATATCACTATTGAAAATAGTGATCCATTCTAGTTTAGAAAACTGGCCATTAGACATTTATTAGTGCAACTAGAGATTATATTGCCTTTTTTTAATTAAAAAGAAAATATATTGCACTATTGGATTATACAAAACCTTTAACCAACCATTTTTCTTAATTTTTTTGCATGTGTGTATGCAGTTTTAAAACTGGAGCACAAAGAAGTTTGTAACTCCAACGCAGAAATCATAATTTCATATATCTACATGGGGCTGGTATGTAAAAGATAAATGTTTGAATTAGGCCATTTGTAAATAATTGGGAATGGTAGAGTCTAAACAAAGCTGGAGAGATCATTTCCTACCTAAGAGCTTTAAAATTCAAAATAGTTTAAAAATACTGCCTTATCAAAATTGAATACAAACTATAACAAATCAGAACTTCACCAGTTGGCCAAATGTGGTTTAATTGGAGTCAATTTCAGGTCTCACTTTTGGGTCAAAAAGTTGAAAGTCTTGCAATATGTTTCCATAGGTTCTTACGTTGTTATTTTAAAATGACATTTTATTTTAAGACACTTTATCATATGTCTTTTGAGATCTCCAATTTTTAAAAACATGCTAATAATTTTAGTTTACTGTTCATAAGAAAAGTATTTACAAAAGCACATCACTCTGACACTCATTTTCCCTCAATTATATAAATAATGTTGCTATATAAAATGTTGCTGCCTTTCTTACTAATTGTAAGAAAGGCAGTTTCTGTTGTGAAGGATTTCTCCAGTGTGATTTCTTCAGTAGCCATCAACCTAGAGTATAATTGAAAATATGTTTACATTTTTCCAGCCCTTGTGTATTGTATTTGTTTTCATAAGTATTCTTCCCTTATTTGCAAACCCATAAATTGAAATGTCTTTTAAGCAAGTGACTTTTTTTTATTACTTTGTAGTCTTTCTGTATCACAAGGTTTTGTATTACAGTGAACACAATGTTTTCTGTATACTGCATTGTAAGTAGATTGGTGAAATCTATAATGACTCTCTTTATAGCCCCAACTTAATATTAGAATAAGGGTGTTCCAACTCTAGAATTTTGCTCCAGGCTTGTATTTTCTCCTTTCTGTACAATTTGTAACAGGTCATACTTGGGATGGACTATAGAAAGTTGAAAGACTTCTTCTAGGCTACTTGTTTATGCTTTACCTAATGTATCTGCTTTCTTTTTATAAAACGATATTGTTAATTTTTATTTTATTATTTTTTTAATTTTTCAATTGCCATTGACACACCTTATATTTATTTCTGGTGTACAACATAGTGGTTAGACATTTGTGTAACTTATGAAGTGATCACCCTGGTAAGTCTAGTACCCATCTGACACCATATATAATTATAATATTGACTATATTCACTATGCTGTACTTTACATCTCCATGACTGTTTTTATAATGGGCAATTTGTACTTCTTAATCCCTTCCCCTTTTTACTCATTTGAGAATCCGCCTCCCATCTGGAAATCATCAATTTGTTTTCTTTATCTATGAGTTTGTTTATGTTTTGTTTGTTTGTTTTGTTTTTTAGATTCCACATATAAGAGAAATCACATGGTATTTTTCTTTCTCTGACTTATTTCACTTAGCACAATACCCGCTAGGATCATCCATGTTGTCAAAAATAGCAAGATTTCATTCTTTTTTATGGCCTAGGAACATTCCACTGAATCTATGTACCACTTTTTATTTATCCATTCATCAACCAATAGACACTTAAGTTGCTTTCATATCTTGGCTATTGTAAATAATGCTACAGTGAACATAAGAGTATATATGCCTTTTCCAATCATTGTCTTAGATTTCTTCAGATAAATACCCAGCAGTAGAACTGCTGTGTCAATATGGCATTTCCATTTTAAATTTTATGAGGAAACTTCATATTGTTTTCCATAGTGGCTATTCCAGTTTATAATCCCACCAGCAGTGCACAAAGGCCCCTCTTATGCATATCCTTGCCAACAATGTTTTGTTGATTTATCAATGGTAGACATTCTGGCAGGTGTAAGATAGTATCTCATTGTGGTTTTTAATTGAATTTCCCTGATGATTAATGATGATGAGCATGTTTTCATATGCCCATTGGGCATCTGTACATCTTTGGAGAAATAACTGTTCAGATTCTCTGCCCATTTTTTAATCAGATTTTCTTTTGGTGTTAAGTTGTATGACTTCTTTATGTGTTTTGGATACTAACCCTTTATTGGAAATATTAGTGATGAATATTTTCTCCCATTCAGTAGGTTGTCTTTTCATTTTGTTGACAGGTTTCTTTGCTGTGCAAAAACTCTTTAGATGGTAGTCCCATTTGTTTACTTTTTCTTTTGTTTCCAAGAAGACCTATCCAAAAAATATTACTAAGAGCAATGTCGAAGAGTTGACTGCTTATGTTTTCTTCTAGAAATTTTGTGGTTTCTGGTCTTACACTTAAATCTTTAATCCATTTTGAGTTTATTTTTGTTTTTGGTATAAGCAAGTGATCCAGTTTCATTTTTTGCATGTGTCTTACCAGATTTCCTTAAATCATTTATTGAATAGACTGTCTTTACTTCATTGTACATTCTTGCCTTCTTTGTCATAGATTGACTACATAGTTGTGGATTTATTTCTGGTCCATTGATCTGTGTATTTGTGTTTATGCCAGTGCCATGTTGTTTTGATTTCTATAGATTTATAGAATAGTTTGATATCAGGTGGTGTGAGACCTCTGACTTTGTTCTTCTTTCTCAAGATTGTTTTGGCTACTGAGGGTCTTTTGTGGTTCCACATAAATTTTAGGATTATTTTGTTCTAAATCTGTGAAAAATGTCATTGGCATTTTTGTAAGGATTTCACTGAATCTATAGATTGCTTTGGGTAGTATGGACATTTGAAGGATATTAAGTCTTTCTATATCCATGAGCAGGTTATATGCTTCCATCTATTTGTGTCTCCTTCAATGTGTATAGTTTTCCAAGTATAGGTGCTTTATCTCTTTGGTTAAATTTATTCCTAGGTGTTTTATTCTTTTTGATACAATTGTCAATGAGACTGTTTGCTTAATTTCTCTGATAGTTTATTATTCTATAAAAATATGTAAAAATGCAACCAATTTCTGAATACTAATTTTGTATCCTGGTATTTTACTGAATTCATTTATCAGATTTAATAGTTTTTTTTTTTTGCTGGATTCTTTAGGATTCTCTAGGATTCTCTCTATATAATATCATGCATCTGCAAATAGTGAAAGTTTTACTTCTTTTCCTATATGAAGGCATTTTTTTCTTGTCTGATTGCTGTGGCTAAGACTTCAGATATTATGTTAAATAAAATTTATGACAGTGAACTTCCTTGTCTTGTTTCTAATCTTAAAGAAAAAGCTTTGTTTCTGATTTTCTCTGTTTAGTGTGATGTTAGCTGTGTTTTGTTATATATAGCCTTTAATATGTTGAGGTATATTCTCTCTATCCCCACTTGGCTGAGATTTTACCATAAATATGTGTTGGACTTTTCAAAATTTTTTTCTGCATATACAATGACCACATGATTTTTATTTTTTTATTTTGTTGATGTGGTATATCATATTAATTGATTTTTTGATATTAAATCAGTCTTCCATTTTGGGAAATAAATTTCACTTGATCATGTGTATGTTAATTTTAATGTATTACTGAATTCAGTTTTCTAATATTTTACTGAAGATTTTTGCATCTATGTCTATCAAGGATATTGCCTATAATTTTTTCATAGTGTTTTTATCTGGTTTTGGTATTGGGGCAATGCTGGTCTGGTAAAATGAACTTCTTTTTATTCAATTTTTTGGACTAGTTTGGGAAGGATAGGTATTAATTCTTTTTTGAATGTTTAGTAATAATCACCTGTGAAGACATCCAGGGCTTTTGCTTTTTGGGGGTTTTTAATTACTGATTTGATTTTGTTAGTAGTTTAGCCTGTTCAGATTTTCTGTTTCTTTATGATTCAGCCTGGAAAACCTTTGTTTCTAGTAGTTTATTTCTTCCAAGTTGTTCAGTTTGTTGGCATATAATTGCTTGTCATGTTTACTTATAGTCCTTTGTGTTTCTGTGGTGTTGGTTGTCATTTCTCCTCTTTAATTTCTGATTTTATTTTTTTCTGCACCCACTTTTGCTTAATGCCATCATTTCTCACTTAAATGACTGTTACTATCAGTGTCAAATTTAGTCTTAAAAATATTTCTGAGTAAATCATTATTAAAGCCCTCAGTATTATTAACTTTTAAACTCTTTTGACCTTAACTTTAGGGCCTAAAGGTAATTTTTGAGTTATTAAATTATTAAATCCTTTAATAGAAAGTAAAACTTTTTGGGCTAGTTGTTATAGTGATCATAGCCTTATAATTTTTTTTCTTTTACAAAGTCATTATCTTTGGCCAAAGCTGGTTTTGAAAGTTTTTATCTACATTTTTGATATATTAATTACAATTCCATATTCTTGCTGAAGATTTCCTCAAGTTCTCTTATTTGATCAGGTTTTCTATTGATGACCAGTACACTATTATGTATATGAGTACTACAGGAACTCCAAATATTTTGCTAAGAAATCTGGAACAGTCTTTATTCAGGAGAAATAAGACAGAATGTTACCAGTCAGAAGAAGTACAGAGCTTACATTAGCAGAACTGGTGATGCACTTCCTAATCTCTGTTGTGGCAGTAATTACAGTAAGGCAGCCTTTGATTTATGGCAGAGCCCTAATTCAAAGCTTTCTCTTCTTTAGCTGTGAGTATCTGCAGGAGTTTATTTACTATATTGGTACCTGCTGCCAAGGATTTGGAACTACATAGAGCTTGATGAAATCTGGTTTTAAAACCTTAGAAAAAAAATCTGAAAGCAACCTGATGATGTGTATGTGAAGCCAGAAGAACAGCTTCCTGCTGTGTTTTTTTATCCCACTAATCAGTATAGTGTTGGGAGCCTGATAAAACGCTTTCAAAACTGCCCACTCCCTAAACCCTCTTTGAACACTTAAAAAAAAGGCACAGTCACATCAATTACTTGTTTTTTTGCTGCAATCAGGAACATATTCTAATAATTTAAGTCTTTTGTGCAGCATCTTTCATCCTGGAATATTAGATTGTGAAGTGAAAACTAAAGGGAATTTTGTGGGGTTGTTGCTAATAAGACATCAAAAATTAATTTTGGCTAAAATTAGAAAAGGGATACTAGAAAATTCATTTTATTTATACCATTTAATCTGTATGAAAAACTGTGATGAATATCTCTTGAGAAAGCTATGATAATTTTTAATGCAAAGTAGTTTAAAGAAACCCCAAAGGGTGTGAATTTATCTAGCAGCTTTAAGATAAGCTGTTTGACTAAGTTACCTTGGCTGGGAATATATTTTAAAGGACTGCTTTGAGTCAGATTCAGAGGCAGTAGTGAGAAGGAGAGGTGACTAGTTGTAATCTAGTCCCAATTTTAGTATTGCCCCACCATGTAATTTGGAGCACTTACTTATATATATATGAGTCCCATAGTTTGAAATTATAAAATAATGCATATAGATTTAGGTTATACCTACACTAAGTTCTTTATAGAGATAGTGTTATGTGAGGAAGTTGTTCAATACAGATGCCCCACTGAAAATAAGAGAGGAATAAGAGTATTCTAGAAAATTCAGAAGATTTGCAGCTCTACTAATAAATAGACATTCCTCTATGCATGATTAGAATGAAACCTGGTTATAGTATTTTATGAGAAAGATGGTAAGTTATGAATTGAAATTGATTGGAAAGGAGGAATTTCCCACCAATATTCTTCCAGTCACTGGTAGCCAAACATTAGAGGTGGTTTTATTTATTTATTTATTTATTAAAAGATTTTATTTATTTATTTTTAGAGAGGGAAGGGAGGGAGGGGGAGAGAGAGAGAGAGAGAGAGAGAGAGAGAGAGAGAGAGAGGGAGAAACATCAATGTGCGGTTACTGGGGGCCGTGGCCTGCAACCCAGGTATATGCCCTGACTGGGAATTGAACCTGCAATGCCTGGTTTGCAGCCCACGCTCAATCCACTGAGCTACACCAGCCAGGGCTAGAGGTGCTTTTAGAAATAAATCTGACATTTCTCAGGCAGCGTTTGCAATTTATCAGAATTATGGATGGAATGATCAGATGGTACACACTGATATTGTTTTGGTTTTTGAACCAAAATGTATGCCTTTATTTTAAATATTCTCACAACCAATAATACAAAGTATGTCCAGAATGTATCCAGCTATGTATTATAAAAATAGAGGCATTTATTGAATAAGATACAAGAAAAATTGTACATAGGACAATGATACCTCAGTCCCCTTCAAAGTTGTCTATCACACACAGTTCTTCCAATTGCCATCATCTGTCCCATAATATTTTCCTGAATCTCATTGATGGTATAACATCTCTTTCCTTTCAAAGGTGATTTTAGTTTTGGGGAAAGCGAGAAGTCGCAGGTTGCCAAATCTGGGCTGTAGGGAGACTGAGTCACCTGGGTGATTTGATGTTTCACCAAAAAACTCTGTATGAGATGTGATGCCTAAGCAGGCAGGTTGTTGTGATCAAGCTGTCAATCACCACTTGCCCATAGCTGCAGCCTTCTGAGTCATCTGAATAGTTTCCGTGGAGGAATGTTCAAGCTTAATGCAAAATTTGAGGTAGATTCGTTACTCTGCTTAGTCATTTTGAATGCGAAGGCCACACAGTACAAATGCTCTCTCAACGGTGTCTACCACCCCCATTGACTAGTACAGTGAAGTTGACACTGTTCACCCATGTGCATTCTAGTCCATTCTCCTTGGCTGCCAAGTTACATCAATATCGAACAAACCATTATTGTTATATAAACAATGGCTAGACTTTTTCTGGACAGACCTTAATATATGTCATTTTTATCTGTGAATGTGTTTTACTTATTCTAAGACTCCACTTTAATTGTAAAATGTTAAATCCCTGTTTTCCTACCAAGTAGTGAGTTCTTTATTGGCATCTTGAATATATTTTAGAATTGTTTTATTTTGATTATTAAAGCTCTGTTCAGTCCCACAAAACAAATCTTGATTCAAACTTCTGTACTTCTGTTTCTTCTAGGCTTTCTTTACTGATCTGGTGTGGGAAGAAGGAAAAGATAACGAAGCAAGAATCTCATTATTCAACTTTCCTCAGTTTGCAGATCTCTCTTTGTTGGTTGTCAGTGCTCTTATGATTAAACTACCTGAGAATGGGTGCCTTTGGTGGGGCAGGATTCAAAGCCTGATGCACTCATGGGGAGTGGATGTAGGCTATTGGAGGATCCTGCAGGCTTTTCTCTGTGCATGGTACCTTGCATGGGCAATCCAGTTCTGGTTAATCTCTTCTACCCCCACTCAGCTCTTGCCCTAAGTGGTCCACCACAAAGGCTTTTGCTGCTGATATCACCTCACTGCACAGCTGGGCCTCTTGGGTGAAGCCCAACAAGACTTCCTAAGCTCTATTGCCCTTTCCAGAGTTCAAGTAGAGGTGAAGGCTGCTCTGGTGCTGCCTCTCTTCCCAACTTTCTTTTCCTTTGCTTGGTGAGGTCCAGGGGCAGATCAGTGAGTCCTCTTGCTTAAGCAGACAGCCAACAGGTGAATGAGGTGACAGTTTCACCTCATTCTGATGGAGTCACTCAGAGTCTTTACAGTTTGGATTTTGGGAGGAGAAGAAAGTTCATGGGGAAAGAAGGAACTGGTATCACACTAGGCAACAGAACTTGCAGGCCTCTGAGGACCCCAAGGCCCTCCTCCCTTTCACCACCTTTTGATTTCATAGACTTGTGGGTGAAAAGTTGAAGTGTCGTGTGACCATATTCAGCAGTTATTTAATTTCTCCCTGGCTAACCTATTGATGGTTCTGTTTACAAAATGTGGTATACAGCAACCTATTTTTAGTTGTGGGACTTTGTTGTAAATGAAAAGTTCCAACCAACATTCTGCTACAACTTGTGCTAAAGCAATCTGGCTACATTTAGAATGAGATTCTTCAGAGTTTTGCAGCCCCTATAGAGAGAAACTCAGATTCCAGTGTTCAGCTACTAAAGACAAGAACAGTTTAGCACTTTAGTGGTGAAATTCCTTGAGTAGAAAAAGTTAACCAAAAGTCTGAAAATTCTTCAAAAGTTTAGGTTTATCCCTTGCAAACTAACATTTTATGGGCTTTGATAGATTATCTTCTAATAGAATCCAGGGGTCAATCAGATAGGAAACACTTAATTTTTCAATAGCCTCATAATTCCTCAGCAGGGTGGAGGATGTGACTTTAAATTCATAATCTTAGAGTTATTTTGCATCTTTGATCTCTGTGGTACTTCAAAGTTTTCCACAGTATATGTGTCATGGAGAGAGAAGCGGTATGAGTTCATGGTCAGTTGTTAGAAGATTTAACGAATATCATGCTGTAAATTTGTGTAATTAGTGAATGTTTAGAAGAAAACATACTCCTTTTTTAGATCTCTCTCCTCCCAATAATCCATATCTCTTCCTTTTATTTTTTCTTAGAAATTACAATAGTTTAATACTCACCTTGTTTGCTTATTTATCTTGTTACTCTGTGTTTCCAATTAGAATGTAAGCTTCATAAGGCTCAGAACTCTTTTTGTCTATTGCAGTACTTTACACGTAGAACAGTGTCTGACATTTGAAGGTATTAAATAAGTATTTGTGAATGAAGAAATGGATGGATAAATGAGTAGCATTTTTTAATAACTCACATTTCCTAGTGCCCACAAAACATACACTTGTTCTTACTGTGAAAAGGATACCAGAGCATTTTAGCCAGGTTATTGTAGTCTGCATTGGATTAACTTCAACACAGAATACTTTGGTATCAGAAAAAAATCAAATGTGAAAATTTGTCATTATTTTCCTATGATCGTAATCTAGGCCTTTAACTTCTCCCTGAATTTCATGGAAGCTAAAGCAAGGATAGAATGCCTTGTTTTTCAGTGTCTTTGAGATGTCAGCAGTAAGAAAGAAAGAACGAAACCATTTTATGTAAAGGAGGCTGTGTGTTGGGCGTTTCCAGAGGGAGGACACAGGCTCTGCATACAGGGTTGGAGGTGGAGTATCTAATTCAGTATTTCCTGTCACTCAGGAACCTGAGCTAAGAGGCTATGAGAGAGACTCAAAGTTAGTGGGGTTGCTCTAGCTGAAAGGCGAGTGCACCGTGATAAGGCATGCATGCTGAAATGATCTGAGAGTCAGCCTACCAGGAAGACCAGGGAGTTAACCACTAGCAAGCAACCAGGGCAGAAGTGCAACCTGAAAGTGTCTTCCCCATACTATACAGTAAGTCCTCATTTAATCTCGGTGGTAGGTTCTGCGACTTCAGGCAAAATGACATACAGTGAAAACACTTTTTAGTCAGGCTAATTGATATAAACAAGAGTTAAAGGAACTATGACTTTCGATCAATGTTACAATAAAACCCCGTTATTCTGGGACCCACTGTATTTGCATGAGAGTCAATACACAGGACCCAATGATACCCTCATTTTAAAATGCCAGGGAAGAATGACAGTCATGTTTAGTGATATTAATTGGGAAGAACTCTTATGTTTTCAGTAATTGTTTGAGCATGGTCATTTCTGAATCCTAATGGACAGTGAAAATGCTGGCAGCTATTACACGCATTTTTCCCAGACAGTGTTGGCATTTCTACTCTTAAGAATTGTTCCTGAGTCTTGAAACATGACAGGTCCAGCTTCAAAAGGAAGAGACCTGAAACACTGAATCTCGATTTCTATGCTCAGAACATATGATCAACAAAATTCAGAATTGCAATAATGTAGCAGTTCAGAGCTGGTTGCTGGTGGTTAGAGTATTGTTAGTTTATTGACTGTTTATAAGGAATTTAAGGTTACATAGTAAAGAAATGATTGCTTAGGGATGTTGAAACGTCCTTATACTGGAATTCTTGAGGACCCAGGCACGTGAGGAAGGATTTAATCTGATGAAGACTTGGCCCTGCTTGTTAGAGAATAATACATTTTTCTTTATATTGTAGTTATTGTGAAAAAACTTCTGAATAAGGAAATTGGGCAAATGGGAATGTAATTTACTGAAACAATCCTTCTTTCTCTACTTCTGTCCTTTTTTGCTTGCTTACTTCCAGTTTGTTTTGTTTGTTGCTTTTACTTATTTTAGATTCTAGTTGCCTGGTGTTTACTTTTGTTTGAAAGGTTGAGTTGAAAATGTCCTTAATCATTTCCAGGGCCTGAAGGGAATGTGAAATGAGAGAGCCTTGAAGATCTTCAGCACGCCGCTTTCCTTTTCACCTCTGATCAGTGTGTCCTTTCTTCGTTTTTAAGAAAGCAGATGCATTTATTTTTTTTCTTGAATTAAACAAAAGTTTACTGTCCTAAACACACTTAATTGTCTTGGGTCATAGAAACAGTCACTTCAGTTTGGCCTCCAGCTGACAAAAGTCTCTAGTTTTGTGAACTGGAATAGAGTTTTATGTCTGATTAGTGGTTCAGTTAAGCCTAGTAAGAAAAAAAATCTAATATAAGGGATTGATATTTTTCATTTGCTTTAAGCTTATTATAATTGAATCTAATTTAAATACTTAAAAATTTTATTTTTGTGGACAGCCTGGAGTGGTACATTGAATACAGTTGTCGTAATTAGGAATATCTGAGTTTAAATTCTGAGCATACTTCTCACTGGCTCTCTAGGTTGCTTTACTCTTCTAGGCCTCAGTGTACTCATCTGAAAAAAAAAAAAGCTCTATGAGGTGCTTAAAAGTGTGGGCTGTGACCTCTGATTGCCTGCATGCATATTCCACTTTGTCACTAAGCTGAGTTTTCTGTGACTCCGTTTCATCAGCTGTAAAATGGGATAGTAATAGAACTACTGCATAGAGTTATAAAAACTAAATGACTACTAAATGACTTAATGATGATAAGCACTTAAAACAGCCACTGGCCTACAGTAAGCTCTCAACACAAATGTAATGTGAGACCCCAGTGCAAATGTGGGCACAGACCACTAGAAGCTGAGGTACACGGAATATCATAGAAGAGACATATTTTGGATAAGTTTCAAAAAAAAAGTTAGGCAATTCATTCCCAGCACAGGTGTGCCCAGGCTCATCCACCAAGGGACTATGCCCCCTGCATTTTCTCACAGCTGCCACAATGATCTAGTGCCCACAAACTTCACCTTCAGAAGGACTGAGGTAAGTTACTCTTTAGTTTTGTCCTACTTCTATCTATAATTCACCACCCCTCCCCCGTCTCACTGCTCCTACAACCATACCCAGCATTTTAGAAAATAATTTTTTTGTTTTCTTTTGAGTTTAAATGTATTGTATTTTGGACAACTTACATAATATGTTTTTCTTAGAAACAATGCCACTATTTCAAATAAATCAAGGTGAAAATAAATGAAGAGCTCAAGATAATAACATCAGTTCCATTTGTCCTTGTCCTGCTGTGTGGGTGAAAAGCAGCAGCCAGTTATCATGACAGGTGATAGATCCAAACTGCTAAATTAGTTAACATTTTTCCATTTCTAAACCATCCTTAAAAAATCATACATGGGGTTGCACCATCCTTGTGGTAGTCCAGCAGAGCCACCATGCCATCTGGAGTCATGTGGTCACCAAGAAGGACCTGACCTGTTAGTGTTTGAAATTAGCAAGGATGTGCTTGGCTTGTTCTGCAGCCCCTGCATAAAAGGTTTTACTCTTGCTGGTCTCTGTTCTTCAAGTTTCCCTTTGACTGAGTTCGTGTTATCATTGATGTATTTCTTGTAGGCTTTTATGAATTGGGTTTCTTTCCCCTCCACCTCTAGGGACAAGCCTGTCGGCCATCTCCCGGAACTTGTGTATGCAGGAGAACATCTCATCATGGTGGATGAAGTCCCAGTAGATGGCCATGATGGTGGCTGGAAGGAGACAAGGGCAGCGCTGGCTTAGCCCAATCCAGAGTTTGCAAGCCAGAGCAGTGCTGGCTGGGAGGGGGAGTGGGTGGAAAAGAAAATGACTTTTTTGCGTGATAAACTTCTTGAGAGGCGTGACTGAGGGTAAAGACCAAATCCAGCCTTCACACACCACACCCCCCACCTTCAGATCCCTCAGGGTAGCCTGCTCTCTCGTGGCTTCCCACACCCCATGTCCTCTCTCTGCAATCCACTGCCCCTTTGTTGCCAGACTTCTGCTTGTCTTTTAAGACTCTGCTTATGCTACTTCCTTTAAGTAGCCTTCCCTAGACTTCCCTTCATACCCTGGGAGATGTAAATGCTACAGTTTTGGCTTCTATGGCATCTGGCACACTCTCATGTGGTAGACACACATCACTAGGATGTGAAGTCACCTCTGTAACCCTAGGACTAAGTGAAGTTTAGTACACAGACCTTCTTTAATAAAGTTTATGAGTGGAGGTTACATACTTAATTGTCAACTCTACATACAAGTGCAAGTTCTTTTCTAGAAATACGAGTGAGGTAGGACTTTGAGGTTAACTGTTCTAGAGTTATGTACTACCTGTAATTGCAGAAAAAAATTGCCTTGGAAAACATCAGCCATTCTGCTTCATTCAAATAATATCTTGTATAAAATTTTTTTCTTCTTTTTCTAGCATAGCCTTCCTGGCAACCATGGTGTAATGCAGATGCCCTAGCTGCAAGTAGGTGTGGTTGGCAATGCAGGGAACTGGATTTGGAGCTGTTTCAAAGATTTACTCTGGACCCTCTCTGATGTTTCAAGCTCTTAGTTTTGGCAAGTCTGTCATTTGCCAGTTTTCAAATAGGCTGATTCATTAGTCTGGCATTGTCATCTGGGGGCCTCCAAATGACTGATGTGGCTCTGCCGCACTTGCCCCAGGGATGAGTCAGTGTCCACTCAGCTCTATCTACGTGGATTTATAAAAAGGAAAACAAAATAAAAAGAGTCATGCCATTCCTGTTTCTACCTGTGAAAGCAGCAAGCTGGGAAAATGCATTTGAACAAGCTGTTGATGCTCTAATATCCAGACCCTAAAGGACAAATTTTGTGTTGGCAAAACCCAAAACTTGAAATTCTTTTCAGGCTAACAAAATCATCTACATTTTTCTACTTTGCATAGTGACTTTATATTTCCCTTTCTTTTTCACCATTTTTAGTAGAAAGTACTAGCATTGTTATCTTCCTGCTATAGGTAAATATCCTGAAGGTTAGAAATCATTTTAACGCCACATTCAGTTCCTCTAGGATATTCCCCTCCTATCATACCATGCTATCAAACACCCTATGGTACAAAAGGGATATCCGAATATTGCAACCATGTCTGTGTTATTCTCCTATCCATGGTGTATTTCTAAAGTACATCGTTTTCGACACACTTGTTTGCTACAATATCAGGATCCCTTAGGTAAACCTGTTGGGAAGGAGTCGTCCAATCCCAGATCAGAGAGCTGTTCTCCAAGGAGGAGCAACCAACAGCCCAAATTTCAGGGTCAGGTGGAAGCGACAACTCAATCCCAGAACTGATGAGAAATCTGAGAGACATTCCCTACTTGCCCTCACAAATGGTTCCTTTCAAAGGCAAGGTGCTTATTGTTTCCAATATAATGTGGCTGTTGGACGCCATCCAGTCAGCAAAGTAGAATTTCATATTTGGCAAGGTGAACCCAGCCATGGTTTCCTGGTGTGCTGAATCAATAGGAAATGACTGGAAAAATACAGCGATGGCAGCAACAAATGGCTCTGAACTTCTGCAGCCAAACACGGTATACGAGTTAACTGCCAAGAGTTTCCCCTGTGATATCCTTCCTTGGTTGATAACATGTGACTTCAAACTTTTGCCCCTTACATACTATATGGCCTTCACTCGTCAGACTTGACTACACCAAAATTCGTTCTAGAGTTGACAGTTCGTCTCTCTAGGGACCTTTAGTTTTCTTTGTTCTTGCCCAGTTAGGTCCTGTATCCTGATAATGTTGTCAGTTTCTTGGCCCCATTTCCATCACTGTCTTTTTTCCATGCTTCTGTTTTCTTTCTGTTTTGAGTATCAAGATAAATCTCAAAAAATAGTTGCCATGTGATTGCTCTAGGGTTAGGCAGGCTGTCAGCAGGGAGGAGTGGGTGGGTGTGGAAGGAGGATGAAAGACGAATTGAACAGACTCGGGAGCAGCAGGATTTGGGGGTGGCAGCGTGGGGGCAGAAGGAACTTGCAAAGAGGAGCTATGGGGGCTGGAACATCTTTCTGCAGAAAACGATGGTGGGGTTAAAAGGGGCTGTTTATTTTTGCTGGTATTTTCCTTTTCCATGTGTTTCACCATATTGGGTCAGAGTATTCTGACTTTGTTACTATTTTATGATGGAAAACACTGAATTTTTTTAAAATAGACGGTTTGCAGCAATTTTCTGGGATTGGTTCTCATGTATAAACTGGTGTGTCTAAGCAAGTTTTCATCTTGTTCTTGGATACTTCTGGACAATTCTGGAAAAGACTTCAAAGGCACAGGCAAACTTTGATGGACTCTGTTCCATTTTTGGATTATAAAGATTAAGTTGTCAGGCAAAATTAAGTAGAATAAACCAAGACCTAGACACACTCACCCTTTTTCCTCTTCTTGTCTCTTTTTTCTACCAGATAAATGAATATGAGTGTTTTTAAACTTAGACTCAGTTAAAAATGAGTAAGATCAGAGTGCCTTGCCAAACAAGACCTCCTCATATTTCCTCAGTGTTGAGGATGATGATGACAGAATATCTATTGAGCATTTACTATCTGGCAGACAAAAAGGGCAGTCTGTTATACATATGTATTACATACATTATTTTACTTACTCCTGTCAACAATCTGAGGGTACTGATTACTCTCAGTTTAAAGATGAAAAACCTGAGAATTAGAAAAACTAACCTGTCTAAACGTGTCCAGCAATTTAGTGCTGAAGCTCGGAGTTGAACACTGGTCTGTTATTTCAAAGCTCAGTCTCCTTGTATATATAATATTGTACACGAGGTGTTCTTGTTTTTGTTGCTTTTCTTTTTCCTGAGGGGTGTGACTGATAAAATAATATTCCACAGAAAGGAGAGTTATCCATGTATAAGGCAGCTTTATCCAAACTCTGAGGTGACTGCTGAAGTGTGCAAAGTGGGACTCTGGAGTCAAGAGTGTGGTCCACTTCTATCCATGCCTCAGAGAAGTCCTCCAGTTACCAAATATAGCACAGGCTGACCATTGCTCTTCTTATTTTATTCCAGGACTCTCCATTTTAGCTGATTAAGGTTTTTGTTATTGCAGTCTGTAATTGTTAGTATGTTTCAGTTGCCTATTGTGATGATTTGAAAACAAGCTCCAGAGGGTTCCATGATTGATTCTTGGTATCTGAAAGAATCAAATTAAAAATAGCACCACATACTGAGCACCGACAATACCAGACACTGCACTAACTGCTTTACAAGGCACCTCATTTTAATTCTCACTAAACTGATACTGAGTGGATGGTATTTTGACTTTACCCATGAAGAAACTGAGGCTCAAAGAAGGTGAATAACTTGGACAAGATGATTTAACAAGTTGTGGAGTCAGATTTAGAACCAGCTCAACATAACACATTTAATCAATTCCATAAATTTCATTTAGCATCAACATTGTGCCTGACACAATGATATGGACAGGATTCAGCAGAGCACAAGGGAGACGTGGCCTGGTGCATCCGAGGAACCAGGATGGTCTGACTTCCCTGTGAGCTGAATGGCTACAGCAATGACAACAAATCAGTGTGTATGGTTACAGTTTACATTTTTGTATCTTGAGCTTATCATTTATAATCATTATATTAAGTAATACTTTGTTTATGTTATTGCTACTGAGCTCAACATAGTATTCTTAAGATAATTACAGACTTTCTGATGGGACATAACCTACCATGGGCAAAAGAGGACTGGGGTAGATAGCTTTTCCTTAAAAAAGAAAAAAAAAAAACTAAACTAAAACACAACAACAAAGCAAAATAAATGCCAAAGCTCTCCTCAAAAGCATTTCAACCGCAAGTCCCAACACAATGTTTTAAACAACTGATCAGTAAACTTGTTCTTGGAAAGTGTATTTCACTCTCTTGAATATTGATAAAGAGATCTTAAGTCAGATAGTAACTGCTCTAACTTCTGCCAAAAATGCCAAGAGAATTCCACTTTGACCTTCCTTGAGGTTGTCACTTTAAACTGCTGTCTTTGTTACACATCTCTCCCCATATCTAAATTTAAGCTGAAATTCTATGCTGAGGAAGCTGCCATTTTTATCCTATGATATTAAAAAAAAATTGCCTCTTCAAACCTTGAAAGGGGAGTTGGAGATTTCTGGTGCTGTGAGCATGGGCGTGCATTTCACAAGCTCACTCTCTGTGTCTCTCTCTGGAATGTGTCACTTCTCCATCCACCCTCCCTCCAGCCTTCCGTTCCGTGGGCTTTTGCTTTAGCCGTGACTCCTTGTAACTTGTTTTTCATGGAAACCAGAGAATAGACTGTTGTTATAACATTTAAAAAACATAAAGCTGCTGAACAAACTCCCTTAGGGAATATTTAAAGCAGATCCATGTATTTATAGTAACCCTTATAATTTAGGACTTAAATGAACACTGTTATAAAGCAGAGAAATACAGTTAAATCCAACTTTAGCTGTCTCTAATAATATTACTATTAAATTAACTACCATGGACTATACCATGTGTCAGCTACTGTGTGTGAGCCAAATGCTTTCCCTATGTTAGCTTCTGCTAATGCCCACCACAACCTGTGTATCCATTCTAATTATGTCTCATTTTACAGAAAACATGACCGTCTTGATCAAGGTCATGCAACTTTTAAGTGTCATAGGGAGGATTCAAGGACAGAGTTATCCAACTCAAGAACATGAGCTAGCCTTCTTTTCTTAACGTTTAATGTGCAGCAGTTATTTACTAAGCATGTACTGTGTGCAAGATGCTAGGGATACATTGGAAGGAGCAGCTTTACCTTTGAACTTTTAGAATATGCAGGTCATCTGGGTGAAAGTCAAATGAACAGGCAATGAAGGACAATGAGTATACTCTGTGGAGGTAGCACACGGTGCTACTGAAGTACGGAGACAGGCTCTGCTCATGGGGCAGAGGCAAAGGGCGGGAAAGGTGCCTGGCAACCAGCATTTAGTTGAGACCAAAAGCAAGGTCAAAGTTGGTCAGATATGGAAGAGCTGGAAACCAGAGTGAGAGGGCAATTCCAAGCAGACACAAGAGCAAGCACAGAGACCCATATGCAGGGAGAGCCTGGCTGGTGGCTCCATGGGGCAGGGGTTGGAGAAGGGCTGTTCATGCTCAGTGAAGGAGCTAGGATTCTCTGATGTCAGGGAAGGTTTCTCTGGCTATCAAGCAGTCTTTGTGGCTGCACTTTATGGGATCATTTGCATTATTAGATCTCTTCACCCTCCCAATGATTAGGTTTGCCCAGCAGAGGGCTAATGCTCCATTTCCATTGAAAGCATTTACTCTCGGTTGCTGCCCTTTAATTCTGCCTGTGGTTTGCCCTACTCTTTGTAATCATGTGCTTTTTTTTGGTTATTACCTTATTCGCAGGAGCAACAATGGGAACACTTGGCCCTGAGAATGCTGAATACCTAATATTAGTGCTTCTTGAATGTCTATGTGAGTATTAATAATGCAAAGTATTGGCACTGTCCTTCAGCCACTTTTCAGTGCCTGCTTCTACTCCTTTGCCACCACTCAGTTACACATTTCACAAAACCCAGGAATCGTCGTGAAATACAGGCTGTTATGGCAATCACTAAACAAGATCAAGCAGGATTATGTTGCTTAATTTCCATGATGCCTGTTAGCTATTCAAATAAGTACAGTTTTTTTCATGATATTTATTTTTTAGCAGATGTGATACACTCGTTTCAATATAATTTGAATTTTTAAGAGGCATATTCTATTTTCTCTTGGGTGAATGTGCAAGGAGGGAAATGTTAATCACTCAGGACATTAACAGCCTAAGGCAGGTAGGAATGATCAAGCTGACCAATGAGAGGAGAACAGATTTCATGGTTTTTCGACATTACTTGCTGCCCGTGGTATTCTTTGAAACACAGATGATAACTTTTCAATATGCGATCCATTGGATGCTAGACAACATTGGGAATTCTGACAGACTTTTGTTCCACAAACATTTGTCTCTGTTTTAAAATAAGCATTTGTCTAGCACTTTGTCACCTTCATTACTCTCTTCATGAGCCTGGTGCTGGGAAAGTAAGAATTGTTATTCCCATTTTACAGAAGTGGAAAGTGAGAGAGTCAGAAAGAAACTAATTTGGTATAAATATTTCAGCATGTTATTAGGCCTTAAAGTTTCCAGTTTGCTGTTGCGCTTGTTGAGTTTTCGTGTGGACTGAGTTGTGCTGTCTCCTTCTGTGAGCGAATCCTAAGGCGGGCAGCAACTGTAGAGCTTCAGGTTAACGTTTCTGCCACACATTACTCAATCCCTGTAAGGCTCTCTACTTGCATCCTTTGTTTTCTTCTGTTTTTGTATTTTCAGAGATTATATTTCAAAGACTGGAAAAGAATAGAATATGTCTGACTCTAGTTCCCTATGTTAAATAAAAAAGAGATAGCCCTTCTTTTATAAACTGAAAACAAAAAGACTCAT
Organism: Phyllostomus hastatus; assembly: GCF_019186645.2. NCBI lineage: Eukaryota > Metazoa > Chordata > Mammalia > Chiroptera > Phyllostomidae > Phyllostomus > Phyllostomus hastatus. The sequence goes on along the minus strand of NW_025334028.1, from coordinate 24,775,066 downwards.
GGAAGGTCTATTCACTCCAGGGAGGAAAAGAATAGTACCCAATACTCATACTAAAGACTCCTGTCAGGAACAACTATGAAAGACAGATGTGTAATAGGGTGCAGCCAAGGGGGTGCCCAAATAGGCATTTGTAATGGGGTCCAGAACTCAGGGTGTTCAGGAAATATTAGAGAAAAAAATATATATATGATGTCCTCACCCCCACGAGTCTGAGCTGGGGGATGGGACACATGGAACAGGGCCATTGAGAGCTGTTTTGTACAGCAACAGCTTTGCAGCTAACCTCTGGCATGGTCGTTTAACATATCTATAACCTTTAACTGGTTTCATAGATACGTTCAATGGCTGTGGCCATTCTTTGGTCCAGGGAAATGGGAGTGACTTCCACCCAGGATGTAACTGGGAGGCAATTCCCCCTGGTTGCAGTGCCTGTGTGAGAGCTTGGAGATGATTGGCTCCGTGCCATGGGCCTTACTTGTCTGGACTTACTATGGCAGCCCAGAAATATAGCAAACACAGTGACTGATTCCCAGTAGCTCAGGAAATATTTGCTCAATGCTGCATGAATGAGAATCAAGAAAATAAGTGAGTAGAGGGAATATTTGGGCAGTATAAATAAAGTAGCCATTTTTTCTAAACTGAATTATGTTAGCCTTCAAAATTGAATAGTTGATCAAAGAGCATTTCAGTGTAGAAGAGTTGACAGTTGTCCAGAATCAAGGCCTAAAACCACCTGTCACTAGAAAAGGGAAAAGAAACCAGAGCTTAATAGCATTGTCAAGTTCAGTTGACTCTGATTTGGAGAAAGTGAATGTCGAGTCATGGTGGAAGATTTTGCCTCTTCTAGTTGAATGAGACTCTGAAAAGGAAAATAACCCTTTTGTTCTAAGAATTTTAATTTGTTTCCTAATCTAGAGCTAAGTCAGGAGTAAGATTGGAGAAGTAATTGGAAAGTCATTTATAGAAGCTTTCATCTTTTGGGTTATGAGAAGCCACGATAAGGAAATCATTTGTCTTTGCAAAGTAATGTTTTAGATTACAGCGAAATATGGTGTTGCTATGTCTTTATCTTCATGCCTGCCATATTTAGTAAACATATTTTATGTAGATAAAGAGAATGAATTATACTTGTGGTTACAATAGCAGAGCATTTGCATGTGTGGTTGGCATAGTTTTGAGGTCTGGGGACCGGAGCCACGATTCCTTTGGCGCTGTGAAAGACAGTCTGGCTGGAGATTTTGTTGACATTCCTCTTGCCTTCGATTTACTGCATATTTTATGGCAGGCAATCTTTCATATAGGCACTTAGAAAAACAATAACTAAAAGCTTGTGTAATTAACCTCCCCACGTAAGTGATTTTCTGTTTTATGGATTATATTCTCTTCAGTGACTAAGTTATTCTGTGGCTGCCACAGATGGCACACTTTCCTCTTTGTCCAGGGCCGCTTCTGCTGACCCATATCTACGGGCATGCCCTCAAGCTTTTTCCACTGAGGTGGTTTTGTGTCTCCACTCATATCCACTCACCTGCCCCTCATTTTGTCTGGACAAGCATTTCTGAGTTAGTAACCCGCAGCTAGAGTACAGAATGAAGACATGTGATCCTAACATGGATTAGACTTGACTCCTGTCTTCAAAAAAATTTTTATTTTTCAATTAAAATTTACATGAAGTATTATTTTATACTAGTTTCAGGTGTAAAGCATATTGGTTAAGCAATTATACACTTTACAAAGCATCCCCTCTTTGATATTTCTAGTAACCACCTGGCACCCTACATAGTTTTTTCAATATTACTGACTATATTTCCTGTGCTGTACTTTACATCCCCATGTTTCCTTTTGAGAGATGGGATAAGAAAAGGGGAAGGAATTATGAAGTACAAATTGGTAGTTGACTCCTATCCTGATTTCGTTAGCTGGATACTCCCAACAATTGAGACACAAGGGAATTGGCAGTTGAAGTCACATCCTCAGGCTGTGGTGATGTCACCTTTACCTGTGAATGTGCCTTGGGGAAGTAACTTGAGATAAGAATATAGAGGTATGGTTTTGGTGTGATCTCCAGCAATCTTGAAGTTAAATATAGAAACCAGGAAGGCTTCAGGCTTCAGTTTTGTTTTTTTTTTTTTAATTCTATTCCCCAAAATGCAGCACTAAAGAACAAAGAGAGATGAAACATTGAAGGAAATTAATTGGCCAATTGCCCTGTAAAAAATAATTTATGATTGTAGCATTTTACTTATCCAACTATCTAAATATTTTATCTTTTTCTCTGAATACTTTATACTTTGTAGACTTTGGGGGATGGTAACTCTTTTTATACCGTACGAACACTTTAATGTCCAACTGATTAGAAGGAAGTAGTTGGCTACGCTCATGATTAGACATGTTAAAGAAGAGTGGTCAAGTGTTTATTGCAAAATTTTGTTTGCTCTTTCCTTTCTATACATTTTTCCTTTTCCTTTGTTAAAAAAATAAGGTTTCTCCTTGCAACTTTGTTCCACCTGCCACTCATATTAAAAAAAAGAGAGAGACTCCAAACCAAATTCAGCTCCGTGGGAGTTGGGAATAATAAAGAACTGGAACATGGCTTGTCCTGCCTTCCTACACATGGTAGAAAACATTCTGAGTTAGCATTGTTGGGAAATCACACATAATCAAAAGATACATTTTCCCCATGTTTTGATAGGAAACAAGTACTAATCAGTAGGTTGGAAGGAGTATGTCAAGCTGCTGAGCTATAAAAATATCTAAGAAATAAGACTAGAATAATGAACCCAATTTAACAATTTAAGAAAGCTTTGGCCGCTTGCCTGATGAGGTGTGTCAGAGACGGCCAAGAGAACAGGTTCTCTGCTGAACTTCCGGGCAGCACAAAGCGCTTTCTCTTCCTAAGGAGGCTGCATTATTAAGAGATCCAATTGTGTCTTGAGAATGTTAGCTGAAATTGACTCTGGCAAGCAGTCCCGGAAAACTTAGCCAGAGAGCTCCTACTCAGAAGTGACCTTAAAGTGTTTGTGACGTGCTGGAATATGTTAAACTGCATCACGGACACGGAGGTGTGGGGGTAGTGACTGTTAACAGCTCCACAGTCACACGCAGATCGATGCCTTTCTAAAGCAGGTGACTTACTTCTGACAGGTGTGAAGGAGTCCTTGCCACACTAAGAATGGCACTAATATCCCAGGGAGTCATTTTTGGGAGTCATTTTTGGACTCTCTTTCATTTAATTTTCTAATTAGTTTCTCTAATATTAAATATCTATACATTATGATAGCAAAGGGGCTCAGTGTGGTGCGAAAAGAAGCCCGAGTGTAACAGGTCAACGACACCAGCTCTGAAGGACAAGGTCAGGTGGGGGCAGAGAGCACAAGTTTCTGAACCTTAAGTCTTTTCCTATAGTTGGCAATGCAAGCCACTGTGAGCTCTTAAGGTGAAGCAAACAGCTTCTTCAATTGCCAACATGATTTTTCAGGCAATACCTCGACACGTTTGGTGTTCTTCGTAGGATGATAAAATTATTTAAAAAAAATGCAGATAAAAAAGAAAACAAAATAGATTTGTCCCTTTGGTGAAATACTCCAGGGCTATGTCAATGTACTAAGGAGAGGTTTCCTTAGTACAGTTCTGAGTGATGTTCCTTAAGTGTGCAGGGCCCTTCTCCTTAGTCTTGACAGTTGTCTGCAGACACGGGTATGTTAAAAATCGTGGTACCTTAGGGTCTGATTTCCTATTGCTTCTAGAACTAGCCACATGAATGAACCACCCTCCCTTCCCCACCTCCCTTCCCCAAAGGAAGCTGCATTCCCCAGCGCTGAAGCACATACATAGTGCTTAGATTCCTTATGAGCTGGTGGCTGGGGTGGTCCTTCCCCCTGATGATCTTGCTACCCAGTTATTCTCACCTGGGGGTGATTTGATGGCTCCCCGAGGAGACATTTGGCAATGTCAAGAAATATTTTTGGTTATCAGGACTCAGGGATCATCTAGTAGGTAGTGGCCAGCCAAGGATGTTGCTAAACATCCTGGAATGCCCGGGACAGCTCCCATCACAAAGAATCATCTGATTCAAAATGTCAGTAGTGCTGAAATTCAGAAACTCGTTGTTGCACTGTACGAGCATGACGGATCATTTGGTCAGTTTGTCTGCCCAGATGACTTATTCACGTGGCAGCCAGCAGCACAAAGGCAGCAGGTGGCTGAAGAAGCACCACCACCAGGGAAGTGAGCACTTAAAGACTGAGCTTTCCTGTGAAGACGTTCTCTGTGAACCCTGTCTCACAGCCGAACATTTCAACCTTGGGAGAATGAGCTCACAGACAGCTGTACTCTCTCCCCACAAATTAGGGGTAAATACAGGGGTGGCTACCCGGAGCACCATTCTTTACTTCAAGAAACATTTACTGTGTACTTTCTATTTTGTAGTAGTGACAAATTACTGATTACTTAATTTGTGTCAGGCATATGCTAAGTGCTTTACTTAGTGTATTTCACTCTTACAGAAGGAATGGATGTCATCAGGAGGTCCATCTGCATGGAAGAGGAAATTTAGGCTTAGAAGCAGGTCACATTCAGAGTTAATATTGAGTTAAGATTGAATTTGGGTCTAGTTTGACATTGAAACACATGCTCTTAAGCAGACTGCTGAATTAGTGATCACCCAACTACATGTTATGGAGAACAACAAGACAAACATATCTCCTCAATTGTATTTCACCATGCTTAAACCATTAATATTTAGGATAAACGCCATGGAGAAAAGATTCAGGCTTTTATATGGTCACATGAACCAAATGTCAGGAAAAGACCTGCTGTGCAATAATTCTAGAACACAAACCCTGTGAAAGCAAGTGATTGTTCTGTCTAGTTTTCCTCTGTATCTCCATATTATACACTGCAGACACTAGATTTACATTGTTTAATTAATGTTAATAGCCACTAGAATCAGATGAATATTTTCTATGGCTTTTCCATGGTGATGTTATCTGTCAAAGATATCTTGCTTCCAATGACAATAATTCCTTTCAGAATAACTTAACTAATCACAAATTAAAGCAGCAATCTTCCAGCAGCTTATGGGATACAAGGAAATGATGGCGTGTAAGGCCAAGAATTCATGGTAGTCCTAGGAGGCTCTTGGACTTTCATTTGTAGAGCTTGGCCCAACTACCAACTCTGTGTGTATCATTACAAAGATCTGAAGAACTTCCTGTTGGCTTCTGTTGAGTCACTAATTTGTCTTATTTGCCTTGGGTCAGGTGATAACTTGGTCCAATAAACTGTGGCCAGAGACAAGGCAGGGTCAGGCAGTACAAATATGGTTAAAGTAAACAACCACTGTTTGTGGCAGAGGAGTACACAAAGGAGAAATGTGTGGCCGGGGTGGGCACATCCTAAGATGTGTGGAATGCTGATGTAGCTGCCTTGAGAATGTGCCTACTGCCTGATAGTAATACCTCCTGGCTTAGCACACCTGTGATAGAACAGCTACTGTTAGCTTTCATTAGCTCTTGCCATTGTTTGTGCATTTGGAACTTAGTTTAGGGAGAACATTGTCTGAAGAAAGCACATTATTAAAGTGATTAGATATTTATACTTGGTAATTAGCAAATACCTATTGTTGGCAGGTGAAAGTTGGTTTACTGAATTAGATGGGAAAACTAGTGGTCATAAGCTTCTCTTTCAGTTGCAAAATACAGCATGGATCATGTACTGAACAAATTCTTATTTTTCATAAGCAAAAGCTGATATGTTAAGTAATTTGAAAATGAGATTCCTCAGTCACTGGTGAAGTGTGTTCTCATTCACGTGCTGAAGCTCTCCACAGTAGAGAAATGAGGAATAATAGTGGGTGGTTTGAATTACAGAGGGGTGGTCACCTGCAAAAGAAGTGACAGAGCCTGAGAAGTATTGCAGAGGATGGAATCATGGTTTCTTCTCCCTCATTCAAAGACTGGACTCTAACCCATTGTCCTAACTAACTCATCAGGCAAGAAGGAAATTTCTACGCACTCTCTGCCTTACCAGTGGTGCAGTTCCAGACACCATTATGATGTGGTTGTCTGTGATGTCTAGAAACTGGTTGTTGAACAGGAACACAGAGCCGATGATTTCAACCAGTAGTGACTAAATTGTAAAACTCTGTTGAGGGAGAGGACCCCATTGTTGGCTTAGTCAAAAAAGCCTTAGGGGGGCTTTTAGATCAGTATTTTTCTCTCTACTATCTTAGCTTGCAGGAATCTGAGCTGGAGACCAAGTGAATCCACTGCTGGTGTCCACATAGAGTTCATGAATATGAAGGGAGGCCACCAGAAGTTAATTTGCATGAGGGGCTGAGGCGATACATGGGATAAAATTGCTCTATTAATGAAGTAGCTCATAATTGTCACTAATGTTTGTCTTTCTGTTCAGTTATCCAGTGGCTATGTTTGAGTCTAACAGGAGCTATTTTTCAGTCCTTGTCAGATCTGCTCCCTCAGAACAAGGTCTTGGACACTGACTTTATTTCTGGACACCCCCTGCCATGAGCGAAGGGAGTATCATTCTGGTATATATTCCAGAAATTTTCTGAAGAAATAAAAACTAGGTAATATAATGATCAAAATAAGTGTAGGTAGTTTAAAATTTAAAGTCACAGAAAATTTGTTACAGATTGTTAAATGGCGATATCATTTTATTAATACTAGTACTCAACATAAGTCTAAATGTCATTTAAAAAGTAGAAAACAAATAGTTTGTATTACTCTCTCTTTTCTTGCTTTTTTCCTTCCTTTCACCTTCTTCTTTTATTATTTCCCTTCAGGCTTTTCATTTATCTTCCGTTGGCCTCTTTCTTGCTTTACAGTCAGGAAAAGTGGGATTTCTCCTATCAACTCCAGAGGACATCTTACCTTTTCCCCTTTCATAAGGGATGTAGAAGGTGACTTGCATCCTCATAACTAATTTAAGACATTGATTTGCAAAGAAATTCTAAAGCAGCAATTTCTATTTCTTACACTGAATTTCAAAAGTTGGTTGCATACCTATTTTTGTTAGTTTGTAAAGGGAGGTAAGTCTCTGAACAGATTGGCAATTAGAGATTCTGTAGTCTTTAAAAAAGAAAAATTCTCTCAGTTTTGCTAGAGGAGTTGGTAGCCAATTATAAAACTTAAAATGAACCTCATATTTCTGTTCCTTTGGGGCTTTTGTTGCATCTTCTGATGACCGATATGTGCAGTTTTAAAGCGAGTTCCATGTTTTTCTCAGCTTTAGTGTTTCTTCCTCGCACAGCTGTCGGTGGCGCAGTGTGTGGGCTTATCCGTGGGCAGAACAGCTCTCCGGGTGGGCACTGTCTGTGCCCTCGAATGCAGATGGCACTCAGGGGAGGGAGCAGGCACTTTCTTTTCCTCTGTCCTCCCACTCTACACTCTAATAAAAATTCATCCTCGGAGTCTACAGCATCGTGAGGAGGTTGAGAAGGCTATGGGTTCCAATCCCTCTGTTTACAAAGATAATAAGAGTTTATAGGGAAGTGATGCAAATGGGTAATTTAGCATCATAAACCATGCAGAAATGAGGCTGATAATGCAGACAAACCCGGAGCAAATTAAAGCTTGAAAAACAATTGATAAAGAAATATGAAACTTCCTCCAAGCTCTTTCCAAGAGTAAATTTACAACTCTGGGTGAATCTTATTACAGAGTTTATTTGGTAGTTGTGACCAAACAGATTATAAGCTTTGGAGCATCACATACTTCTGAAGGCAGTTATTTAAGTTAAATTAAATCTGTGTGTGAGCTTACCTCTCTCCAGGTACTGGAAACATAAAGTGTGTCAGTTTAGAATGATAAGTATCTAGCATGAATAGCTCTTCTTAAGTAATAAGTATTTTTAGAAAATGTTGAAATCTATTAGAAGAGATAAATTTGCTCACTGTCTGTATAAACTCTCCATCAATATCAATAGAACGTATTTTACTTTATGCTAGAGAGAGACATGGAGTAATGAGTATAGTAGGAAGGCCAAGAAAAAGGAAGTTTTATTTGAAATGGCTATAGGGAAGCATTGGTTTAAAAAAAAGAAATCAGATTTTGGACACAGTATATGCTTATTCTCTCCGGTGGTTAGCACTCATTTAAAATTTTCAGCTGTTGTCTTGTCTCCCAGAAAGATAAGCTAGACCTACATTGATTTCTGTATTTGTCAGCATCAGTTCAGGTCCTCCAGTAAGTGGACCCACGATGGAATTAGAAGTGCAAGAGATTTATTTACTGGGGGAAGCACCTGGAAGAGATAAAGGGGAGGGGAGAATTTGGCGAGGAGAGGCTTCAGACCCTGCTGCATGCCTGATACCTGTGAAAAAAGAGGGGGAAGAATGATTTGGTTGGAACAGCCAAAGACTGCAGTGCCACTCCCAGAATGTCTTGGTGAGGCTGGTGGGCTGCTCAAAACCCAAGCTGTCCATTGGAGGAGTGCCGAACTGGGCAGAAATGGCCTCTCTCCTGTTCCCTCATTGTATGCAGCTGTTGGCGGGGAACAGCCAAGGAAGGGTGTGAGTGCTGAAGTGGATACCAAAGATGGGGACCTGGAGTTGTCAGCTTACTGGGCTCTTCGCAGCAGGTTCGCTCCTGAAGGGCCATGTGAGCAGTGTACCCCTATGGGTACACCACACTGTCACTATATGTTTGACTCCTATTTAAATCATAGAAATTTCATGTATTTTCTCATGCATTTCTGCTAGTCTTGGCCTTTAAGAGTTTTAGTAAATATTTCATTAAACCTCATCTTTATTGCTTTGTAATTGGCATCTATATCCAATCACTCTTCTCATTTGGGCTCTTTCCATGAGATGTGTGACTTAAAGAAAATTCCCTTGAGAGTCATGACTGATCTCTGTCCCATAGCTGAGGCCGTGCAAAAAATATGTGCTATTTCTAATATATTTTTTTGCTAGCATTTTTCTGAAACATTTTCCTCAAGGTGTGTCACAGACTGTTTAACAAGGAAGTTCAGCTTTGTTTCTAAGATCAAGGAAGGATGCTTGTTAAGAAGTGCACCTCTGCCTCTAACTTATTTGGGAAAACACTGTGCGGGGGAAAGGGAGGGCACCATGGCTCTAGGTGAGAAAAAGATCAGTGGCTCCCCTGTCCAGAAGCCTGGTCCTCCTTCTGAAGATGGTGACAGCAGCATTTCAATTCTGTGCAATCCCATCAGGAGGAGGCACTTGAGACTGCAGCCTCAGCTCTGAATCCAAGTGTGTCTGCAAGGGATGCTCAGCCTGCAGGCACCTATAGCATTTTATGTACTGATAAAAAGCAGTGAAGAGTAAACTTCGACAGCAAGGAAAATATAAGGTGCCCTGATGTGACTCCTGGGCTTTGTTAAAGTCTTCCTCTTAGGGCTCACAGGGACATAATTTCACTCTGAGAGAAAAGAACTGCAAAGAGGCATCAGGAAGGCTTCTTTTAACATTGCAATATCACTTTTCTAGATTTTTTAAAAAGATACATAAAATGGGTAGCTTGAAGAAAAAAAATCAAAATTGACTTTGGGATGGCATTTTTGAACGAGCCTTCTACTCCAATGTAGTTCCTTGAGAATTTAGTTTCATGTACACTTAAGCCAGGCCTCCCATCCTTTATCCCTGAGTCAATAGCAGATACACTTATTTATGTAGATCCTTTGTTAAAGGTTTCTTCCAAATAACTTGGCCACTCCCTTCCACAGAGGCAACAGTGCTTTCCCAAAATGAACATACTTTGGTTAAAGGAGATTACTGTGACTGGTAAGATGATTAATGTCTTTATAGTTAGTTTTGCAAAGAGTATAGCTCATAAACATTACATTTGAGACTCAATTCCAAAAGCATCTGGTAATTCTTTTTAGGGAAACAAAATCAGAAAATTAGTTGCTGCCACTAGTCGTTATCGACACCATTTCTAAATCGGGCTACCGCCAATGCCAGGTCTACCAGAGGAGAATCAGACCTATCTGTTCTTTTCACTGCACGAGTGAGACTGCTTGTCAAAGATTTGTGTCAGGTTAGTGCCCAGGGCGCATGTTTACTGTTATAACAATTCTGTCAAAAGCAAGTTTGGGGCCTGACAGCGCATTCACTGTAACATTGCTGGTGGACATCTGCTCAATAGCGGGCTGCCAGTGTGGGACTCTGTGCTAAGGTTATTCAGACATTAGGCTGACAGGAAGAAACCTGATTTAGTGTTATTTCCATAAGGGGCAGCGCTTGAGAGTCCCTGTTCTGATTATGACCTCAGGCAGCCACTTAACATGCTTCCTAGTTGCCCATTTGGCCTTAAAAATACACTATTTCTGTTATAAAACAGGGAAGATTCTGCACTGGAAAAGTTTGAGTATTTCTAGCACTTAGGGATTAAATAACAGAAGTATTACCATTGAGTTCATTGTTCAATGGCTTTAGGTGAATCTGACTTTTTTATTTGAAATTGTATTCCTTAATAGAGTTTATGAAATAATAATGCTGGAGAAATTAAGTTGATTCTTTACAACAGCAGCAATGGAAGTTGGTCTTCATTTTACTTCCTTACCAAATTTTTAAATTGAGGACATATTTTGCTATATTTAGTTTGTTATTCTCCTTTTGGCACTTTGGTGGAATAGTACATATTTAAAGACTGGTATTTTAGAACTCTGCAAACCACATAAGTGTTTTTGCTAGAAAAGTTATTTCTGTTCGTTGCCTTCTTTACTTATAAGTTGACTATAATATTATACACCATGAAGTGTGTGCCCTATATAAATTGCTTTATCTTGGGTTTATGTAACTTCTTGTTTGTATAGGCTAAATGTGTGCATGAGATTTTTTCTAAAAACTCGAGAAGCTTGTTGAATGTCACAGTAAATAAATGCAACCACTTCAATGAAGGTGTTTATTCCCGCTGTTTTTATTTGAGTCAGATCACCAAGATCATTGTCTTCGCATCATGGTACCTTATTTTGGTAAATGGAGTGAGGAGAATAGACCTGTGTTCTTGTCAAAGCTGCCATCCCAGATGGTAAGTGTAACTCTTAGACTTCCAGTTTACCAACAGAAGAATTCTTTTTCTCCTCCCCGCTGGCCTGCGGAAACAAACATGGCACAGATGCCATGATAAATGTGTGAGATTCATGCTGTATCCTTGCAGAAATATTTGGCATGGCCGTGACTAATTTAAGATTAAGAAATGCTTTTGGCTGCTTCTATCTAGTTGACCAATTTAATGACAGTATCAGAAAGAAATCTGAAGAATTTTGAAATGAGTTAGGAGCTAGTACGTAGTGGAAACCCCTGTAGGAAATACAATTGTAGAACGATGCCTGTAACACTCGGGCGTTTGCCCAGTACTGTGCAGTCAGGTTTGAGTTTATCAAATACAATCTAACAAAACTTTAAGAAAATTCAAAAATCCAATCATTGGCTACTTCAATTACTTTATTGTTGTCTGGTCAAGTTTTAAGACAATGGCAACACAATTTTAAGCCCTTTGGATATATTCATTTTAGTGAGTATCTCTGTGTCTTTTCTATTTTAATACTTTCATTTTACCTGTCTTAATCATTCACAGTAACTTGAATATGAATAGAACTAAAAAAGCGTCACACTGTTTTCTTTATTTCTATACATTTCAGGGTGGTGATAGTGTTGTCAGGGTGAAAATCAAGATCTCCTAAAATCCTTGTCTTATTCTGTAGTTATCTAAGTCTTGGTTTTTCAAGGATACGATTTAACTTATTTTTGCAAATATCTTAGGGCAGCAGTCCCCAAACTTTTTGGCACCAGAGACTGGTTTCGTGGAAGACTATTTTTCCATGGACTCGTGGGAAAGAGGTCAGTTTCAGGGTGATTCAAGCGCTTTACATGCAAGCCCACCTCCTGCTGTGCAGCCCGGGTCCTAACAGGCCACGTACCGTAAAGGTCCATTGTCTGGAGGTTGGGGACCCCTTTATTAGAGTATTCAGAAAGCGGTCTGGTTGATGTGAGGGACATTTTACTATCCAGTAGATAACAAGATGAGGAAAGTGTTGGGGAAAAGAGAGTGTAAAGGAAAATACTGAACTTCTTAGGGCACTCCTACTCGACCCCGTGCTTCCTGTTCATGTGCACACTTATGTGTACTAAGTGGGTTTTTTTTCAAATTAACCATTTTATTTCAGGATCATTTTAAATTCATACATGGTTGTAAGACACAATACCGAGGGATCACATATACCATGTGCTCAGTTTTGCCCAAAGATCCTTCCAAATATTGCCTATGTTCTTTCTTCTTCACATGCCAAAGTTTCTTCTTTTATTGTTCACTTTCTGTTTGGGAAACTTTTAGAATTCTTTTTTAGGTTAGCTGTGTTGGCAAAATTTCTTTAAATTTCCCTTCCTCTGATAAGTCCTAATTTCTCCTGTATCTCTGCAGGTATTTTTGCTGGTATAGGATTCTGGGTTGCCAGTTCCTTTATTTCAGCACTTGAAAACATTCTGTCAGTTCCTTCTGATCTCCATGGTTCCAGTGGAAAATCCTCTCTCACTTGAATGGTTTTTCCTATGTATGTAAGGTGTCTGTTTTCTCTAGTTCCTTCAAGATTTTTTTTGAGGGGATGGTCTATTTTAATCAGAAGTTTATCATTGGGTTCTTATTTATATGCTTACTATATGCAAACTTTGGGTTGGTAAGTGAAAATATCATATGATGTTGTAGATGTATAGTGAGTTTCTTGAGCAAATAATATGACTAATGGTTCATAATTGTCATTAGTAATAACTTGTTTCATATTTCCTAGGGATGCTGTAACAAAATATCAAAAACTGGGGGCTTAAAACAATAGAAGTGTATTATCTCACAGTTCTGAAGGCCAGAAACTGGAAATCAAGATGTTGCTAGGACTCTGCTCCCTCTCAAATGTGTGGGAAAGAATCCTTCCTTGACTCTTCCTGTCTTCAGAGGTTTGTCTGCAATCCTGGCCTCTTTGGCCTGCAGCTGCAATGCTTCAGTAACGTTCTTCCATCATGTGTCTATGTCTTCACACGACATCCTCTTCCTCTTGTATGCCTCTTTCTCTTCTTCCTGTGAGGACACTGGATTAAGAGCCCACCCTGCTCCAGGATGACCTCATGTTACCTTCATTAATGCAAAGATCCTTTTCAAATAAGGTCACATTCACAGGCACTCTGGGTTAGGGCTTCATATTTTAGGGGGAACACATTCAATCCAAAATCGACGTATTTTAATTTCTCCAGTCTAGGATGTTGGTTATAAGCACAGAAATAACCTTGGTTATCTGAGCAAATGGGAATTTGTTGTGAAGATAACAGGGAGTGGGATAATAAATGGGAGACTGGAGGACTGAACTAAGAGAATGGAGAGAAATCAGGGGTCATCTAGGTGATGAGCAGGCAGAATTGTAGCTGAGGTTATGCTGTAGGAACAATCAGACCTCTGTTATACCCATGCATAATTAATCTGACTTCAACTTTTGATTCAGCATCTCAGGGATGAGTATAATTCACTGAATTTAGGAAACTGAGTGTGCTAACTGTGGATTGAAGGAGAATCTATCACCGTTGGCCTTTAAAGTGGGGAGGCTAGGGTGGAAGTAAGTAAGTTGGAATTGCTTTCCTGTTAAGACTATAGTCAATTGGGAATTTTTAAAAAGGATGATGGCAATGCCAAAAGGAAAAGGGAAGAAGATTCTGATACTGGCCAACCCTAATATGACAAATGATGGCTGCAGAAAGGTAAAGCCTATGGCACCAAACAAAAATGATCAGTTTCTCAAGGATTAGAAAGATCATCAAGTTCATAAATTAACAAGATTGTGTATTGCCTTCTGAGTTATCCACTGGCCACCAGTACTGAAAGGAATACCAACAACAAACAGTTAATGATTTGCAAATCTGTGGTACCAACCATGTAAGTTGGCTGTGAAGATAAAAGATAATATAGAGGAAGTTGCTTGAATAGGGTTTGGCAAGGAGAAGACAACCTATAAGTGGCAGTTATTAGTTATTTCAAAGCTGATGGTCATTTCACTTTCACACAGAGGATTTTGAATTTGTATAGGTCTTTGAAAAAATACTTGAAATGTCTCTGTTCTTCCTCAAAATGAATGGAAGAGAGAATATGATTTTAAAATATTAGGTATAGGCATTATAATTAATGACCTCAACCATGGATGACTACTGGAGAATGAATACTTTGTGTTCACCAGAAAATCTAGATGGCTCTAGAGCATGTTGGTAAAACTTGTCAAATTTCAATATTATGTAAACTGTCTAGGCCATTTTAATCTCTGCATGCTAATGATGCCACATTGGGACACTTTGTGGTAGTTTTCATTTCCCCTAGAGGACTCTTTAGTGTCTTTGTAGTTATTTTGTGGAGTCCTTGTCATCATGCTCTGCTCTATCACATGTGCTTTTGCTATGTCCACGGCTGATGCCTTGGTGAAAATGACACTCGTCCTAAGATGACTGTCATCTACCAGTGACCTACTGAGTTCTCAGCTGTAACTGCATGGGAACGAAGCAAGATGCCTTCTCCCCAATTCTATGTAACAGCTAGTCACCGGGACTCAGAAGATTCTCTACTTTTAAAAAAAGTTTTCCCATGGTTTTCATACATATATGACCCTCACCTATGATGGAAAAAGCAAATCCTGTGGGAAGTAAGGTGCTACTCCCTTCCTTCTGTCCTCCTAATGTGGAAGGATGCCCTGTGACAATTTTCCCCCTCAAAATGAGTAGCCAAAATGGGTCAGATTTTTCTTAAAAATGCTAAACAGTTTATCACACCCTATATCCCCAGTATAAGGAGGTCCTATGTATCCACATCATGTTGTTCATATATAGATGAAGAACAGAAAAAGGGTGAATACATTTTTGTGAAAACTGAGATTTATGTTTTTGAAATTGCTATTGCAGAAAGTACACTGTGGGGAGAATTCCTATTTCATCATTGACCCTAAAAACTGATGCCAAAATATACCACCAAAATAACTTCTAACTCCTTGTTTTAAGATTATAGATGGCCTCTCAGCAGTTGATATTGAAATAAGAAGTGAGGCCACAGGTATCTGTGGTTAATCTGGTAGCACACTCAAACACCAGAGTCTGAGCTTACCTCCAAGTTATTTTGTATGCAGTAGCAGGCTCTTCCAGAGGCAGTTTGAAGCATTGTACTCAAAAAGTTTTAGTTCTTACATATCCTTATTCCAAATTGTTTTTTTCTTCCCATATTACTTTTTCTTAAATGCAGAAATGATGCAACAATAAAGAATTTGAAAATTAAAAGTTTCCATAGGTTTGACACCTCAGGTAATTATTTTGATTTTTCCAACTCATGCTTCCATGAATATATGTTTCTACATAGTTATTAAAATATCCTCTATAATGTTGTGTTCCATTTTACATGCTGGATTGTGAGCTCTGTTCTGCATAGGCCTCATAACAATCAAGTTCAGTTAATACCCTCTGAGAAGTCTTTCCTGAAACCCTGAGTAATCTCCCATTTTCTCACTGCTTGTCCTTTCCTGATTTTTATCTTGTCCCAGCATTTATCACTGTTTGTCCTTACAGTATGTACCGGTTTCTTTAGTGGCTAGTTCCATTAAAATATAGTTGACTGTAGGAAGGCACAGAGAAGTGCTTAGCACATAGTGAGTACTCAAAAAAATAACAACCCACTTGTTGAATAAATGTATTAATAAATGTCCAAAACCCTGTTTTCCACTGGATGGATTCCACTGTTTTGTTATTACAGGTAATGCACTAATAAACACCTTATTGCATGAAGGTTTTATTTCTTTTGGGTTTTTCCTTATAATTACACTGTTAAAAATGTATGAAAAAGAAATGTGTAGTTGTGTTATTCTTTGTATTCAATCATCCATTCATTGATTTACCAAGTATTTCAGTGTCTGTGCTGGCCGTTGTTTTGTGTCTAGTGACAAAGTTGTGAAAAAGGTAGATGAAGTTTTGACTTTATGGAGGTTTTATTTTAGTTAGGGAGATAGGCGATAAATGAACAATTATGTATCTGATAGTGATGGGACTATGGAGAAACTTGAGAAAGGAGAGGAAAAGATATTCTGTTTAGGTAGGGATGTCAGGGAAAGCCTTTCTGAGAAGGCGAGTTTTAAGGGGATTCTCAAACAAAGTAAGGGGTTGAGCCATGTGAATAGATGTGGTAGAGAAAAAGCAAGTACAAAAATCCTGCTGCTGTATTTTCTGTATATTGCCATGTTATGTTCCAATGGAGTCGTGTCTCATTAATTTTATTTGCTCTTGGTTAAATCTTTTCTGGGGGAGCTAATTTAATATTAAGTGTAATTTCTATCTTAGGTTAGCTTTAACTGGTGTCTTTGATCACAACTAAGGATAAACCTTTGTTCCCATATTTGTTCACTGCTTGCATCTCTTCTTAAACGAATTCTTTGCTGCTGTCCTTTGGGAATTTACCATTGGCGTCTTGATGCTTTTCTTATAAATTTGAATGTGATCTTTATATATTAGAGATGCAAATACTGCTCCACGTCATTATCATTTTAATTATGAGTTTGCTTTTTATTACATAGCTGTCCTCTGTAGTTTTGTATGCATTTTAATGGAATAAACTGATTAAAGAAGCATCTGTGGTAGATTGATTGTATTAAGAGACCTGATTTTCCCCTCTCCATGTATCCACGTTCTTTGCCATATAACTTTTTCTTCTCTTCTGCATTGACTATGGGTCAGCCATGTGACCTACTTTGGGCAGTGGCATGCAACAAATGCAGCAACAACAGAGGCATGAAACAACAGGAAAAGAACTTAGGCAATTGCTGCTCTCCTTGTCTTGCTTGCAGCAGTTGCTGTGGGTCCGTGCCAGGGCTGCACTTAGTACAGAAGCAAGTTGTGAAGCCCCAGCCCAGGCCATCCTAGGTTAGATAACCAGTTGACCCCAGATTTGTAAACAAATCAATCAAGGCCAGCAGAGCCACCTACATGACCCATAGATCAAAAGAATCACAAGCAGGAGCTCAGTCAAAGGCAGCTGAGCACCCACATACTTGTGACATATAGACTTGTAGTACTGAACAAAGAGATTTTATGGGTGTTTTCTACGTAACGTGTTTTTGGAATAGGTAATTGGTAGAGTGCCTGTCTTTAAACTACCACTCTGGTTGTGTTGTTTGTCATGTTGGTTTAGGAGTCACCCTAATGACTACATTTTAACTTAAATACCTCTATAAAGACTCTGTATCCAAATACATTCTGAGGTACTGGGTATTAGGGCTTCACTATGACATTTTTTCAGGGGGATGCATTTTAGACCATAACACTAATCTTCTTGTTTGCAGAAAATGTCCAGTTGATCTTTACCTCAGAGGCCTCTGTGCTGGGTCTATTTCCTGGGTTCGGTACTATTCTTGCTTCTCTTATCGTGGCTGAACCTCTTCAATTGTTTTGTTGGTAGCTCAAAAAAAGTCTTTACTTAAAAGAGATTTTTGCTGACCACCTAAACTCAAGAAGCCACTAATTCACTTTCTGTCTCATCACTTTATATTACTTTTTTAAATTTGCATAGCACGTATCATTTTGTTATATTTTTATTTGTTATTTTGTTTGTTTGCTTATTATCTGTTTTCCTCAAACCTTACTACAATGTAAGCAATGAGAGTGTAGAGACCTTGAATGTCTTGTTCAGTGTTTTATCTCAGCACCTAAAACCGTGCCTGGCTTTGAACAAGAATAGACATAAATAAATAAATAAATAAATAAATAAATAAATAAATAAATAAGGGCAGTGGGGAGGAAGGAAGGAAAAGAAAGAAGCAAAGATGGAAGAAGAGAGGATTCAAAACTAGGTTTATCTGACTGTTAGATTTCTACCATTGGGGTATTCTAAGAAATAATGCTTTAAGTATTAAATAGAACTTAAAATTCCATTTTAATTACCATGAATGATTTAAAAGTTAGATGGCGAAATTTCACTTTTCTGGAATTTTTGGTTGTTTTCTGACTATCATTGTTAGCAATGTTGGATCCTATGGTGAGTCTTTATAATTCTGAAAAGAACTCTAAACTGGCAAATGTAATGAAGCTTGCTAAATTCAAAATAGTCATGCAAACAGTGTATTATTTACACGACTCATTTTTGGCTTCTGTTTCTTTGTTTCCAACACTAAAAGTGCATCTATAGTAAGGGAATGGTGAGGTTGGAGAAAACTATTTAGCTAAATGGAAATGTAAAAGCAGACGTGGGTGGAAACAGGACCAGAAAAAACTAGAGGAGACATTACCATTTTCTGAAACGTAGCAAAAGAATACCAGATATTCACATTTCTTGGATAGAGAATTATAGATCTCTAAAGGAGAGGAATGTTCTCTTAGCAATGTTCTTGTTAACAAATAAAGATAAGAATCTGTGTAGGAAGATCATGCTGGTACCTGGAACATGCTTTCAATAGTTTGCAATATAAAATTTAAGTGTTTGATGGTGTGGTAAGCAAAATCTAAGGTGATGCCCATGATTGCTGCCCTCTTGTGTCCACTGTTGGTATTAATCTTTCCCCCTTTAGGGGTTAGATGGGACCTCTGCTTCTAGATGACAGAATAAGGTAAAGTGAAGGGTTTTTTACAGATGTAATTAAGATCTCAAATCAGTTAAATTGTAGATAATAAAAAGTCATATTATCTTAGAGGGGGCTGATTGTATTAGACAAAGGCCCTTAAATAAAGGACTGCTTCACTGTGCACACCCTGAGAGCAGAGACTTGGTGGAGTAAGCAGTCACATTGGTTATGCTCGCTTGGTAAGTAATTGCAGGAGGCCACTGGGATCTGAAGGTGACCTTCAGCAGAAAAACAGCCCCTTCAGTTATACAGCAATAAGAAAACGAGCTCTGTGAACAACCTGAATGAGTTCAGAAGTATATTATTCCCCACATGAACCTTCAGATAAAAATTCAGCCTGGTTGATACCTTGTTTATAACCTTGTGAGACCCTGAGCAGAGGACCCACCTAAGCCATGGCCAGGTTTGTGACGTAAGGAAACTCTAAGATAAGAAATGCATTATTCTAAGCTGCTAAATTTGTGGCTGCATGTTACATAATATAAAATTCACATAGCTTCAAAATTAAGAACAAATATGAGTCCTTGTACTTGGACAATTGGTACCTACCTGGTTCTCTGCAGTTTGTTGTCCCTAGTGCAGCTGAAGCATTCATTTCAAAATGTAAAGATGTAGTCCCTTCTTATCCACAGCTGCACTTTCTGCGGGTTCAGTGACACACAGTCCCATCGCCATTTGAAAATAGTAAATGCAAAATCCCAGACATAAACAATTTTGAAGTTTAAATTACTTTCCATTCTAAGTAGCACAATGAAATCCAGTGCCGTCCTTTCCATCCCACTGAGGATGTGAATCATCCTCTGCCCAGTGCACCCACGCAGCATGAGCTGCCTGTGGGCTGCTCAGTAGCCATCTCATTTATAAGACTGGTTATCAAAGAGAGAGACCACATGTATATAACTTGTACTATGGTATATTGCTATAATTGTTCTCTTTTATTATTAGTAATTGTTGATCTCTTAACTGTTCCTAATTTATAAATTAAACTTTATCATAGGTAGGTATATGTGTGTAGGCAAAAAATAGTATATACAGGGTTGGGTGATATCTGTAGTTTCAGGCAACCGCTGGTGGGTTTGGAACATATCTCCTGCAGATAGAGGGGAAATACTGTATAAAATCTTTTTTTATTTAAAACTCATTTATGATTTCCATTGTTTTCTAGAATCTTTAATATTGCCCTGCATGGCACATTCTTGCAGTCTGTGTCTCCTTTTCCTTTCTGTGTTCATCTCACTGGACGCTGGTTTCTCAGATGCTCTGTGATTCCTCTGCCACAGGGTCTTTGCATATGCTATTCTCAGAGGTCTTGAGCTATTCTTTTCTTGAAATGATTTTTTTGCCATATTCCAAAGAATATTTTTCCCATTTTCATTTCAGAGGCTGAAATGAACAGAATCTTCATGGACATTTGCTTTTCTGGCTGAAGAACTGGCTTAGTCTTTAGGAAAGCATCATGCTTGCTTCTCCATTATCTTTTCAGATGGGTGAGGAAGCAGCTAGTTTTTAGTGATTGATGGGGTGTTTTGTTAAAACCAGAAAGTCCAATTTTGGAAGGTCTATAAACATCCCCATCAAAATAAGCTCTAGAGAGCTGCTGTACAACATTGTACATATAAAGCAACAATGATGTGTTGTACACTTAATAATGTGTGAAGGCAGTAGACCTTATGTTAAATGTTCTTACCAAAATAAAATAAAATAAAATAAAATAAAATACAATAAAATAAAATAAAAACATCTCAGTCATGGTGTCACAGAATATGGAAGCCAAGATGAGGAAAACATGTGTTGATCTTCTGCCCTTCTTTGTCGGTGGCAATGATGCATCTGCTGGGAATCCCCAAGTCTGCTGGTGCAGAAGAACAGGGAGGTACTTGTTATGAATGGCCATGTCTGAATTACAGAACACCTCATTTTGCACCATTATGACAAATGTTGATGTCTGCCAAGGATGCTTAAGGCTCCCTAATGTGACTGCAAATGCTTTTACTGAGTGTTGGCCTTGGATGCTAGAACAGCATCAGTTCACATTATACCGAATCCCTGGTCTTTCTTTTGCTCAAATGAAGAAAAGAGAAACTGCTAGGAGAAAACCATAGCACCTTTATCATAGTTGATATATATTCATTCTCACCTTGAGAAATGAAAGAGACCATCTATTAGAAAT
The DNA here is from genome assembly GCF_019186645.2 of Phyllostomus hastatus. NCBI lineage: Eukaryota > Metazoa > Chordata > Mammalia > Chiroptera > Phyllostomidae > Phyllostomus > Phyllostomus hastatus. Next base: position 24,754,293 of record NW_025334028.1, on the reverse strand, counting down.
CATTGGTTGATTTGCTAACATTAAGTTCTCTCTCTGAGGGTCATCTGTTGCTACACAGGGCAAAAGGCAATCTGAGCAATCCCACTGGTTTGCATGAACTCAGAAATGGCTTCAGTGTCTGACACATTTCAGTGCACAGCATGTCTGAACGATCTTACACCACTTCTGAGTGGAACCAAGCTTCATATTCACTTGAAGACATACAAAGTATCTTATAATGAATTAGTGTTTTACTCTGAGAGGAGCTTACTAGTTTATTGGTTTGAAGATAGTGGTGTTTATTCTGACTAAAGCTGACTTTTATTATTTGCAAAATTTAGAACTTAATCTTTTGCTTTATGCTAAATAACCGAGCACAAACCCTGAATGGTGCCAATCCCCTCACCCCATCACTCCTGTGTCCATGGGAAACATCATTAATTGGTCCTGACAGTTTCCCATGGAACCCAGGGTTTAGGCTCCATCCCAGCACATCACTGCACACATCCTTCAGTCAGCGTTTCTTTTCCCATGATGTGAAAAATGAGGCCAGTTTACATGTACGTAAAATGTAAGCCAGTATTTTTTAAATTGGAGAGATTTCTTTATTGCAGGATTACTTAACCTTCAATATATGCATATTTAATGTGCTCTTCTAAAAGGGACTAAAATACATATGACCCCTGGGCGCACTGGATCACAGAACCCCTTTTTAATGCAGTTCCTGTGAGTCTTTGTAACATGACTTGGGGAACAATACGATAGCATCTTACTGTTGATGGATGTTTCCGCTTGAGGCTTCTGATGCTTATGGGTGACCCAGGTGGTCATTTTTTTTTGTAATTATTGTTTTCAATTGTTTTTTTTTAATAATGTTATGGATGTGAATTATATGCTATCAAGCTGTACTTGAGAGCCAGTGAGATAACAAGTCAGCCTCAGGTCAGACACCATTCACATTTCAAAGAGGATTGCTTTTTGCAAGCTAACTTCATTGACAGTTTACTCCAAGTCAAATGTGCCAAGCACATACACTTTAGTAAAATGACCATATATCCTAGTTTATGCCTGAGGCTGTCTTGGCTCATGCCTGCTTCCCATTGTACTTACTAACAATACTTCCTTTCACCTCTTTGCATGATAAATTAATTAAGGCATATCCTTACATTTAATTCTCAAACCAGGCTAATGTTGGTATTGTTAACCCCATTTTATCAATGATCTAACAGGTATGACACAGCTGAGCCCATATTCAAGCTAGGTCCGTCTAACCTCAGAGCTCATGCTCGGGACGGCAGTCCTGTCCTGCTCATTTACTACACGATGTCACTTAGCACCTGTAAAATTATGTAAGAAGAGTGATCACCTGCATTTTGAAGATATATAGATGTGTAAATCTGAGGTCTGTTGTATTGAGAATCTTGCCTTTTGCTGTCATTTAGGTGGTACTAGCCCTTGTCCTCAGAGGCCGGCCCCACAACATGAGGCAGCGGACCGTGTGTCTGGCTGGTAGAGCCACACAGAGGGCTGCCTCGGGCGGCCGACACGCTCTGTGCTCCTCCGCTGCGACCTGCTCCGTCAGGCGCAGGACGCAGATCTCTCTCCGAACTCTCCGAAATGTCCACACATTTAGAAAAGCAATACGCGGTAAAATTCAGGTGAGTCTAAGTTAATAAAATCAGGCCCCCTGAGCATTATAGAAAACAAGAAGAAACTCAGGTTAGTACACAATAGGATATAATAACAACATGAGTTACAAGGTCATTCTCACTAGAAAAATACAGAGAGCAGTCTTATTTTCTTAAAATTGGAGTTTCCATTGGTAGAATAATCTGTTCGATTTATCAAAGTGCATTACAGTCAGCCATTCTTTTGAGTATTTAATGATCCATTCAAACTTAAGCCATATGTATTCTAATATAAAGACTTCCATTTATGTTCTCATAAGGGTTTCCACTTATGCAGAACATTCTGAATAAAGTTAACTTTTTATTTTAATAAATTTAACATCCTACTCTATAGTCTATATCAGACATTTTGGAGTGGGAAGTTTTTTTGTCCTGCATATTAAAGAATGTTTATTAGCATCCTTTGTCCCTACATTCTAGATGCCAGGACCACCTTCTCTGTAGTCACGACCATTTAAAATATCTCTAGATATTGCCAACTTCTAGGGCAAAGAGACCAAAACTGCCTCATTTGAGAACCGCTGGCTAGATGCTTCCTCTTTGTTGCCTAGAAAATCGGTGGAAAAGAAGGGAATTAATATTAAATATAAAATTCCTTTGATGACATTCAGGACCTGTTCATATGTGTATTTCTCTAGAAGTCAGAGTCATGGTAAATGTGAGAGCCTGAGGAAGGGGCCGGCTCTTGGCTAAAGTTGAGAGGATGGTTTCATTCCTCAAAACAAACTTGATTTGAGGAAGGGATGAAGAAAAAGATAAGGTATATTAGCTGTAGGCTGCTCAGTCTTTGGGAGTCAGCACAGAATCCTCACAAGGCCTCTCGTGGAGGTCTTTCCTTCCTGGCAGTGACTAGGGCTCTTTGAGAAATGCTCCAAACCTCTGGGGAAAGTTCACGCATTTCTAGTCTACATCCCTGCCCCTCCGCTCTGTCCTCTGACCTTCCATCACTAAGGCAAAGCCTCTGTTGTATTGCTCAAATTTGATGGGCAGTATTCTATATATTAAGAATAAAGCCCAGAGATTAAAAATATTGCTTCTTTATGGAGCATTCTCATTTGGGAACATTTCAAAATTTGAGCTACCCTTCCTCTGCCTTTGCATTTCTCTACTTTTCATCTCTTCCTTCCAAGAGCAGGCATGCTATGGACTCATCTCGATCCTCCAGCTCCAACCTCGTCTGACCAACGTTCTTGCTCTGGCACAGCCTAATCAGTCTGGACAGGATGAGCTGTGGTACAGGAAGCCTGGGCAGTTTTAGGTTTCTCTGTCCATGTTTCTTTTTGTGATGACAAAGGAGTAAGATTTCCAGGGCCAGTGTGTCTATGGAAAGAGACTATTAAATGGGCTTTTTGCCATGGTTTTGTTGTAAGTTAGCCCAGTTCATAAGGGTAGTATTTTAACAGATCCCGAATTTAGATTCCTATCTATGTTAGAGACCTGATTAACTCTCAGGCCTTATCTTCCGTTTCCACCCTTAACTGAGTCTCAGGTAAGAAATGAGCTAATTATAATTAGGAAAGTTAAAATTTTACTTGTCACTGGATTTCACATTCTTAATAAAACTAAAGCTAATGGTGCAATTGTAGGTATCAGTCACAGGCTAGTATGGAAGTTTTGACTTTAGAGATGATATATACATTTACACTTTACAAATGGAGAAAATCATAGAAAAGCAGTCAGCTTCCCCATTGCTTTCCCTAACTACTTGGGTGTGGCAATCTGCAGAAATGAGGGCTCATGCACAGAACAGCATTCCAGTTCTTGAAAGTTTGGATGTGAAACTTAGGCTGAATTTTGAAATATAATAATCAAAGGCAGCTTCTATAGGGATTAATTAAACTGTATTATTTAAAAACCAGGTTTATTTAACAAGTTTAATAGTCTTGAGAAACCTATAATCAATATTTTGCAGAAGGACTGTAAAAAAATAAACATTCCCATCTTTGTTTAGAAGGTAGAGAAACATCGTTTCTGTTTATTCTACTTCATGGGCCCTACACAGTGAAATTAGTCTGTATTAGGGTGGTTGGTGATGTGGGCTGTGAAAGAATTCAGAAACAGAAGAAAGTATAGAGAGTAAAACTTTTTTATTAATTTTCCAAGAGGGCAGAGGGGCTTGGTGTGGAGGTACACCAGCCCTGAGGGGCGGGGGCTTTGAGCTTTTACGAGGTGACTGGGGTGGCTGTAGAGCAGGATGTTTCGGCTGGTCTTGTACGGGCTGCATCTTGTCTCCTTATTGTTTTTGGGTGCATGGTCTGGTAGTTGTGGTCTGGCACGTCCTGTTTCGTAAGTTCCTCGGATCCTCTGCACCTTCAGGGTGCTTCCAGTAATTTTCTAGTCCTGAGGATAAAGGCTCATAAAAGAAGAGTCAGTTATGCTTTTTGGGGTCCGGCTAGCTCTGGCAGAGAGGGCCTGAAATGGGGCTTTTGTTCTATTACTCAAGTTCACTTTCAAATAATTTTCGTAGACTTCTCTCTTTGTAAAATGGCAGGCAGAAGAATTTAGTGGTTAATTTCCATGCATTGATCTTTCCCCCCATACATTAATTTTTAAAAGTCAGACATAGCTTTAAACATTCATTTTATTTGCAGCAATTGTTCATGAAAATCATAGAATGCTAAAACCATTTTCTATTCTAAGCTAGTAAAATGTGTCTAAGAAATAAGATGGTGAATTTGTAAGCCTTTTAACAAGGTATATAGGTTATAGAAATATATATTAACATGAGATACAAAAAGTTAGAAAAATGATGTTCAGGGTTACATGCAAATAAGCACTAAATAAAGGAAGATTTCTGCAAACATTATATAATAATAATAGATAGTTTTGAATGTGAGAAATTCAGAAAATGGACAAGTCACTCAAAAGGCAAATATGTACTGAACAAATTTGTGTTTTCATTGTTATTCTAAGGACTGGAGAAGTAAGTCATTAAGGTTAGTGCCTAAATTAGACCCACTAACTTTGCTACAGAGCATTTAATATTTCTGCTCTTGTCCTTCAATTTTCAAAATGGAAAATAGTTGCTTCAGTGGGAACTGCATTGTAAAATGCAAGAATTTTATTTTCAAAGAATGCCGGCATTCAATTTTAGTCTTGATAAACTCATCTGGAGCAGATATAATGTCAATAAATTGTGGCAATAATAAACTCTGAAATCCAGAGGACTGCTTTTTCTTTCACAATATAGATTTGCCCTGAAGACAGCAGGCCATCCAAATGCAGAAAGCACAGTATCTGCAGACTCTTGTTTCATTATAACAACCTGAAAAAGAGATCACAGGAAATGCATTAGTGAATAATGTATCATCAATTGAAATTGATTAGCTAGCATAAAGTCACCCCCATACATAAATCTTTCTAAGGAACAATCACCTTTGGCTTGAAAAATACACATGTTTATTCTTTCAGGAGAAGAAAATGAAATATTTATTTTGTTTGCTAGACAAATGATTCCTTCAAGTCCCAAATAAGCCTAATTTAGGTTTTTAAAAAACATGGCTGTTTTTCTTACCTTCCTTAGTGATCTTTTCTGTAACAGAAACCAAATTCCTTTTCAACTTGGAGTCGAGCAGGATGCTAAGAAAAAAAAATACAAAGAGCTAGCTAGCATTTCTCCATTTTTAAAGCTGAGCAAAGAAACATGAAAAAGTCATAGCTGCCTTTCACAGTCATGAAAAAGCAGCTGTGCCGAGGTAACTGACAAGAAATCCTCCCTTTTATAAAGAACCAATCATTGTAAAGCTCAACTCCGTAACAGTCCTTGACTTCAAATTTTATTTCCATTTTGATGGAGAGTAGTCCAAGTGTTGGGAATTTGTATTCTTTTCTCTTATCTGAAATCTTACTCCAAAATAACAGAACATGATTGTACAGTCCTTTAGATCACAGAGAAGGATCTTTGTTTCACAAAGATATTTTCATAAATTCCTGGGCCTAGCTGGCATCCCATAATTCTGCTATAGCCGAATGAGTCTAGTGAGTCTATGTATTGAAGGGTGCTCATTAGGCCTGTCACCCATTGGTGGCCACAGAATGATCCAGAAATGCAAATACTTTGATCAGTTCTTAAGAGTGAATGGCTTTTAAGATTACTAATGATTTATTTGAAACATTAGAGAAATTAAGGGTTACTAATTTTGGTACGTTTAAATTGGTTTATTATGAGAACTTAACAAGGGCTCTAATTCTGGATTTTTTGCAGGAAATACAGTTGCCACATGACCTGGAGTAACACTGCAAATTCCCTACATCTTATATATAGATAGGTGGAATAACAATTTTTATGAAGAAAAATTTGTGTATGGGACATTATCAGTATTGTTTTGAACTGGTCTTGGTTTTCAATCGTGGCTGTCTTTGTCTAGTGTATTTAGAGCTTCTTGTTAGCAATTTATTTTCAGTTGACTTCACAATGTGAAGTAGTGCATATGCACATAAACAATATTGTGGGGTTACAATTTTTTTCTAGATAGAGACTTTAAAGACTGTATCCACTGTGGTTCAAGTAGACTTGTGATAAAGATTATGCCTTCATACTGCCTCTAAGATTTATTTGGTCCCTATGTGTGGAATTGAACCACACTTTGGCCTCTATGCCTTTTTCCTTAGATCAAGTTCCTTCTTTGCTTTTTTCCAAATAGTTAATTTCTTTAAGTTACTGCTCATGGATTTTGTATACAAATGGTTATGTAACCTATTTTATTTATATTTTGAGTATGCTTCAAGGCATAATCAGGATAGAAAGCTTTTATGTTCTTTCTCAAAAAAATTCTTTTTTCCTTTTTACCAAAAATTAAGATAAATACAACCTACCTTATTGCTGAAAGGTATGCTATATGTAATATTTTCATTGTGAACACTTTCGTTACCTAGAAGTACAAACTCTGTTACTATCTCTTTAGTCATTTACAAATTTAATGATTCATTTATTCAGCATATTAAAAATTATATATACAAAGGGTAAGATATGGATAAAGGGAAAAATTACTGAAGCTATTCAGGGGCATATTGAAAAGGCATCTTTGGCAAGTCCACAATTTCTCCTACCTATACTGATTAACTCGCGTAGGATACTGAGGAGTTGCTTCAGCCCAGAAACAATCTAACGCCTTTGAATAACAACATCCACTTGTGATTACACCTTCTTCCTCTTTTTCTTTTCTCCATTTACCAGGATTTGCCAGTTGCAAAATATACTTTTTAAGAAAAATCTTTCCCTACTACTCCCCATTGGCTTATGCTACTGTCCTGCTTTTACCGCAGGCTTCCCATTTTCCGTCGCAGCCTCACCTCTCGCTTCTGTTCCCAGCCAGTGCTTTGGTTCTGGCCAGAGCCCACTGCTTCTGGGTTATCCCACAGCTGCTTGTCCGACCTCTGCTTTCTCTCTACCCTCCCAACATTCTGCACACGTTTCTCTCCATCACACTAAAGTGAATCACTCTCTCAAGTGTTATTCCAATTTCATTTGCTCTATTAATAACTTCCATTCACCAAACATCTGCTCTTATTTACATATATCTTCACAGCAATTCCCATGGTGGAATTCTTATCCACATTCCACACGGGAGGAAACTGAGGTCCAACAAGTTCAAGTGACTTGCCAAAGGTCATAACCAGTAAGTTGTAGAGAGCCAGGTCAAACAGAGTTCAAAATATACGCTTCTTTTACTATATAACAATGCCTCTAGCGTTGCTATTCTAGAACCATCTCACCATTTATTTTGACTGCCAAGTGGTTTTGCATATAAATACAAAAGCTATGTGAGATTTTACACTGCTCTGCCTAATGGTATTAGGTTTAATTTATATTGAAATTGGTTTACCATGTGCTTTGTTTTAGTCCTAAATCCTTCCATAAATACCAAGCACTTACCATTTGGATGGTGCACAATGGTGAGCCTGTCTGGAAGATAAAAAAGACATTCTAATGAGTTTTGTTCAATATGTATTTTAAGTCTTCTTTTTCTCTCTTTTTTTGTTTACTTATCTTTAAGGAGGGCATGAAATTTCACAATCTGATTTAAAAAATACCTCTATCCATTAAGTGTGAGAAATCATGTCTTTTATTACTTTTCCTTCCTCCTGTTGCTTGTTTCTAAATATAATTTTAGATATGTTTGACACTTAATAAAAGCTTGCTATTCTGCTATGATATTGTTTTAGCCTGGGCTACTCCTTTGTTTGAAGTTAACATTATTCAGTAATAATTACATACTGTAGAATTCAAACATTTTTCAGTGTATGCTTTTGACAAATATATATAGCCAGTTGAGACAGAGAAAATTTCTCCCACAGAAAATCCTCTTATGCCCCCTTATCAATCCTCACCCTGCCATTGCACTTGATAACACTTGACCTGATTTCTATCTCCATCAGATTAGTTTTATCTAGAACACAAGATAAATGGAGTCTTATAGTATATACTTCTTTTTGTTTAGTATCTTTCTTTCTTTTTTAATGAAGATTTTATTTATTTATTTTTGGAGAGGGGAAGGGAGGGAGAAAGAGAGGGAGAGAAACATCAATGTGTGGTTGCCTCTGGTTCACCCCCTACTGAGGACCTGGCTCACAACCCAGGCATGTGCCTTAGACTGGGAATTGAACCGTCAATCTTTTGTTTTGCAGGCTGGCATTCAATACACTGAGCCACACCAGCCAGGTGTTTGTGTCTAGTATCTTTCACCCAGCATAATATCTGTAAGATTCATTCATGTTGTTATTTATAATAGTAAGTACTCCTATTTATGGATGAGTAGTATGTGAGACAAGGAAGCTAGGAAAATTTCCTGACAAATGAATAGGGAGGTAGAGGTAAAATAGTTAAACAATTAGCAGCCAGCTACTAAATTACAAGATCTTATCTTCCTTAACCATAGCCATCTCTCCTCCCCAGCCAGAGAGCAAGTATTCAGGAAGAGAACTAACAGAGTTAGTATCATTAGTGCCAGCCAAACGGTAAAGTCAGGGGAATAAATAACAACAAAAAAACAATTAGAGCCAAATCCAAGACAGAGGTGAATCTGACCAGAGGATGATCCCAAACCCCCCTATACACTCACTTTGATACATCGACATATTGAAGGACACACCTGAAAAGCTGACAATCTGATTAATTCCTCCCCTAAAATTCTTGCCTACAAAAAACCCCAGATAACTCTCAAGACAAAGGACCCAGTATCCCCTCTTTTCCTGAAGTGTGTACTCTTGCCTTCTTTCTCCTAAGCTCACAGGGTTCTGACTAGACTTACAACCAGGGGAGCAGTGGGCAGCAGTAGCTCATCCCAGGCAACCCCCTGATTCTGTCCCTGTGGGCCCCCCTTTTGCCCCTGTAACTTGTTTCCTGAGTCTAAGCAGCCCAGCCTAGGCTCACTTCTGTTACAATGACCTTTTTTTATGAGGCAAGCAACCTGGCTTTGGCTCACTGCTTTGGTCTCTATGACTTGTTTTCCAAGTCTAAGAAGCTCCACTTAGGCCTGATTGTTTTCCTTACTTACCTAAGAGCTGAAGCAGCTCTGCCTAGGCTCAGAGCTGTTCCTAAGATCTTGTTTCCTCTATCCGAAGCCCTTCCTTTGTCTCACTGTCTCCAGCTTTAATAAATGTACTCTAAAAATCACCTGGACTCATGCCTTACAATCTTGCCTGCACGGAGTCAGGAACCCACACGTTCCAAACCATGCTGGGTTAGAACGGCCTCGGCGGGTCTCTTCCCAGTGACAGTATGTATCTACTGTATAAATATACTGCCATGTAATGATCTGTTCTCCTATTGGACATTTGGATTACTATTTCCAGTGTGGCTATTATGAATGAAACTACTATAAACTTTTGTGACTATGTCTTTAGATGGACACATACTTACATTTCCCTTGAAAAAATACCTAGGAGTGGAACAGCTAGGCAACATCATTGGTGCCTGTTTAACTTTTCGAGTCAACACAATGGGTCATACTCCAACCAGCAGTGCATGTGGGCGTGTCCAGTTTTCCCACATCCTAATCACAGCATTGATGATATTCAAAAATTGTAACCATTATACTTGTTGTGTTTTGGTATCTCATTGTAGTTTAATTTGCCTTTTCTTATGATTAAATATCTTGAGCATCTTTTCATATGCGTTTTGAACATTTGTTTCTGTAAACTAAGACTTAGGTGCTAGATATTCTCATTGATGCTGAGCTATCATTGCTTCTAGGTCTTCTCAGCAGACAGAGCTAAAAATACATATATTTATAAACACAATTATATTTCTATATATCTGTCATACATGTATAACCATGAGTCATTACATCCTTACCTCCAATTCCAACTAATACCACAACATTCATCCTAAGCTTCCTTCTTCTCTTAGTTGTAACTCCTTTCTCTAACAACAGGAAAACAGGCTCCCATAGCACATTTATTTACTCAATCTTACAATATATACAAAGCAGTTTTGAAATTGCTAAACCAAACCCCTCTAGGGAAATAAGCCCTACCAAATGAAGTATAAAATACCCTTTTCATGTACTTTTTTCTTTTTAACTTTAGCCTTATAATGTTCTGTTTTCTCAATTTATTTTTTTCTATCCCTCTCAGTGTAAATATGTTATTTGTAACATCAACAAGGTTCTTTATTTTTTAGTTTACCTTCCATTTTGTGTTCTTCCCAGCCCCATTTGTGTTTGCTGAATACGTGAAATAGTTACAAAGTTTTAAAAGGCAGACTACATAAAGAGGTATATTTGGAGAAGTGTAGTTTTTTTTCTTGTTTTTGAGTCAGTTTTGGTAAGTTTTGTTTTTTAAATAATTTGTTCCTTTTATTAAATTATTAAATGTATTGGCATTTTTGTGAGTATGTCATTGTATGGACATATGCTTAATTATAGTTTGTTAGTATCATTTTATTTTTATAGTATCTGCTGTGATATAGTATTTTATAGCATAGCATTTTAATTCCAGATATTGGTGACTCTAGTTTTCTATATTTTCCATCATCATTTTTGCCATGGGATTACAATTTTATTTATGTTTTTTTTAATTTTTAAATTTTATCTTTTACTTTAGAAAGAGGGGAAGAGAGAGAGAAATATTGGTGTGTGAGAGAGAAAGATTGGCTGCTTTCTGTATATGCCCCCATTAGGACTGAACCTGCAACCCAGACACATGCTCTGACCAGGAATCAAACCGGTGTCCTTTTGGTTTATGGGATGATGCCCAACCAACTGAGCTACACTGGTGGGGGTATTTATGTTTTAAAATAACTAATATTTGGTTTTTAAAATTTTCTCTATTCATATATTTCACTTTTCATGAATTTTTAAATCTTATTTTTATTATTTTTTTCTCTTACCTTTATTTTTGGATTAAGTTTGCTTTTCATTTTCTAGTTTCTTAAGGTGAAAACTTAGATCATTGATCTTAAACTTTTATCTTTCTATTGTAACATTTATAGTCATATATGCTTGTCTAAGTAGTTTTAGTTGCATTCTATGAGTTTTGATGTTATTTTTCATTATTATCTAGGTTGAAATATTTTCTTAATAATTTTTATTTGACCTTGCATTATTTTGAAATGTATTTGATTCCCTGTATATTTTGAGAGATTTTGCTAATTAATTAAATTATACTTCTGTTGTGGTAAAAGAATATAAGATTTCAAAGGACTGAAATTTTTCAGAGAACATATTCTGAGCATTTCAGTCTTTTGACATTCACTGAAATTTTTTTTTTGCTAGTCCAGCAAATTTCTTATCTTGGTGAACCTTCCGTGTATCCACCGTCAACAAGCATGTCTTCTGAATTATTTTCAATGTCTTGTTCTGTACATGTCAACTGGATAAGTTAGTTGATAGTGTGGTTTAGGTCTTCTGTGTTTTTACTGGTTTTTATATATTTGTTCATTCAATTACTAAGAAAAAGGTGAAAATACCTTGGAGTATTATCAAATTTTGCTTCTTGATAAAATTCATAAGTACATATATAGTATAAAGAATACAAATATTTAGGATTTTTATATCTTCCTAGTGATCTGCCTTTTTATCATTTTGTAATATCCTCTTTTATCTCTTGTAATACTGTTTGTATTGAAGTTTATCTTGTCTTGTATTGATACAGCCACGTCAGCTTTCTCATGCTTACTGTTGGCATGGCAGATCCTGTACTTTGTTACACTCACCTGTGTCTCATATTTAAAATACCTGTCTTTTAGATAGCACAAAGTTGGGTGTTACTTTTTATCTGGTCTGAAAATATCTACCTTTTAAATGAAGTATTTAATTCATTTACATTACATAGTTATTGATATGACTCATTTAATGCTATTATTTTCTTTTTATTTTTAAACTTATCTATTTTGTTCACATTCCTCTTTGGTTAACTTTCTGCTTTATTTTTGGTTAATAAAATGGCTTTCTGGAGCTCCATTTTCTCTACTAGACTCCCATGTATGTATGTATGTGTGTGTGTATCCATCTCTAATCTATTTATTTATTATTGCTTTATAACTAAAATATGCATCTTTAACTATCAGGATCCACTTAGAAACAACAGTGTACCTCTTCATGCTTCATGTCTTACACTTCCCACTTCATACCTCCTACCTTATTCTTTCCTCTTCTTTGTACCTGATTCTTCACATTCCATACTTTGAATTTCATTCTATAAAGATTTTACAACCATATAATTCACTTATCTTTGTATGATTTGTCTTTGTCTTTACATGATTGTCTTCATATCTTTTCCTTTTTTATATGTTATAACTCCCAGCTTAAGTGTGGGGCTAGTCCCAGTGAGAGCCTCAGAAAAGACATGGGGCTTTCTACATGTTAAAGTGGAAAGAAGCTCAGAGCCAAGCCAACACGAATTCATGTCAGTAATTGAGCTGCCTACTAAAGAAAGAACCTACACTCATCTGAAGAATTTTACAGAATCCAGAATATACAATAGATTATCTATAATGTTCAATACTCATTTTTTATAAAGGAAGAGATACAAAGAAACTGGAAAATAAAAGAATGCTCTCACAGTAAAAAAAGAAAGAAAGAAAGAAAGAAACTGGAAAATATAATCCACAGAGAAGCAAAAAAAAAAAACAAACAAACCCATCAATGAAAACAACCTGAGGTGATCCATTATCGACTTTAGCACAGACTTTAAAGCAGCTTTGATACACATATTTACATAAAAATATGATTTTCAGGAGTTCATAAATTGGAACTCTAAGCAAAATATTGAAACTATGTAAAAGAACCAAATGGAAGTTGTATGAGTTAAAATCACAATAAAATAGATAAACATTTATCAGATGAGCTTATCAACAGATTAGATATAACAAAAGAATTAATAAAGTTGAAGACAGATCAATAGAAATTATCCAATATGATGAAGGGAAGATAAAAATCTTTAAAAAGAACAGAGCTTCGGAGACATGTAGACCAATACAACACAGTCTAGCATGAATATGGTTAGAGTCCCAGAGGAGAAAAGAGTATGTTTGGGACAAAACATTTTAAAGGAGATAATAACCAAAACTTTCCAATTTTAATGTAAACCACCTCCATACCGTTCCAAGAACTTCAGAAAAGTCCAAAGAGCATAACTGTTAAGAGGACTCCATGCAGGCGACTGTAGTGAAACTACTTCAAGCCAAGATAAAGAGATACTTTTGAAACCAGCCAGAGGAAAAAAGTCACATTTCATATAGAGGAAAAAGGAGAAAAATATTTAATTTCTTAACAGAAACAATGAAGGACTAAAGACAATGTAGTAATATCATTGAAGTGTTAAAAATAAAAATGACCACTTAGAATTGTAAATCCAGAGAAAATATCCCTCAAAAATTTGTTGAAATGAAGGCGTTTTCAGATAAATAAAATCAGAGAATTTGCAGACAGCAAAACTGTAATATAACAATCAGTTTAAATATGTTATATTGGGTGAGGGGACAGTGAAAACCAAAACTTGGATCTTCACTAAGGAATAAAGAACACTGAAAATTACAAGAAGCATATAGATGTAAAATATTAGAGTTTTTCCCTGTACAATCCATGTGGATCTATAGAGGCTTGGTTTTAGGCTTTGTTATGGCTGATCTAGGGTAGGTGTTACTCTAGGTCATGGTTCTTACTCTGCATATCTCTTGGTGTTCACAGCAGGATGCCAGGTATTTTAACAAAGTGTCAAGGAGACCTTTCCACCCTGGCCAGGCAGGAACTCAAATATCTTAGTGTGGATTTTCCCTAATTCTACTGAGATTCTAGTGTCTCTGTTCTGTGTGCAATGTCCTAAAAAACTGCTATCTTGTACATCTCGGGTAAGCTTGCTCTGTGCTTGCACAGTTCGTCTCTCAGCCACAGACCTGTGCCATCATTTACTCCCTCTGAGGCCGCCTCTGCACAGCTACTGCTGCAGTGACCTGCCACACACCCTCCAGAAACACGAGCTGCTCTCATCTCTGATCTTTGTCTCCGCAGCTCAACAGGACTGCCTGGTTTTGCACAGGCTATAGCCAGGAAATCAGTGGTGGGAATCATGAGAGCTACCACAGAAGCTTTGCTTGTCTCTGGGATTATAGCCTTAGGTTGCCTATTGTTTACTCTCTGAACTCAGGTGTCTCATATTTTCGCTCAGCATTAGTGTTCTGTACAGTGGAAGAATTTATTTGGTACTATTTATTCCACTTTGGCTGGAAGGGGAGCTAGCTGATTCCTAATTAGGACACCAGTGATTAAGAGCACTGATTTTGGATGTAAACAGAAATTGGTTGTAGTCTCTGATCTGTGTGTCTTTGGGTGTCTTAGTTTCTCAGAGTCTCAGTTTCCTTATTTATAAACTGAAACTAATATCTACTTCAAAAAGTTATTGTAAGAAATTAATAAGATAATATTAAATGTATTGTAGGTAGTCAGTAAATATTAGCTGCTACTATGACTTAATGTTACTTAGTAAAATTATTTATATATTTTGTAATTTTATACTTTTTAAATTTTTCATCTTATTTTACATTAGAATGGAAGTCTGTAGAATTTAGTAATCTGTAAATTAGTCCCATGTTTATGACCTTAATTATTGTAGAAAGTATTTCTCTTTTAGGAAACATTTCTAAGAGAGCTTGAAGAATTCACTATGGGAAAATAGATAGCAACCTAATAATATGAAAGGAAAATGAATTTGAACAGGGTGAATTTCCACATGAAACACTAGCTGAAAGCTATGCAATATTATTGAAAATGGAAGAGAGGAAATCTTTCAAGCTTTGCTAGTGGTTGTTAGTTTTTAATTTTCTGTGCAAAAGTAGGGACTTGGGGAAAGAGTGGTCAGATAGTGAGAACATATTTATTTTCAATTTTGGAATGTGTTGTTTATCTTTGGTGAGGATTTACCATCTTAATAATGTTTGGTTTGTGTTAACATTGAGATGAGTCCTCCCCCGACCCGCTGAGCCACTGGAGAGCAACTGTTAATTATTTCCGAGGGAAATCTGCATTACCAAGAAGCACGCTAGCTGTAGGGGAAGGCAACCAGAGATTTACAAATTAAAATGGTCCACGTGTGGACAATTGTGAGAACTGACTCTGTTGAGACTGTTCTATCTTATTAAAAAGTATGACTACTTAAAAGTCTAATACTCTACAATGGCTCATATATAAGTGAAACTGGAGCAGAATCATCATTTTTGCAACTTACATCAAAATCGAAGGAAAAAAATTGCATTTACTGAATGTCCATTATGGGTCAGAGAAGGTGAAAGTATTGTATCTGTTAACTTATAAACCACTTTCAGATATGCATGATTATTCCTGTTTTGCAGACAAGGAACCGGAGTACTAGGGATTGAGGACACTGTCTGATTACACAGCCGGGAAGTGATGGAGTGTAGAGATGAACTCCGGCCTGCTTAACTCCAAAGTCCTTGTATTTTCCACTTCATCACTCTATCATTTTTGAATAGTAGGCCAATTTTACTTACCATAGACATTTTCTTCTTCTGGCCTCTTTCCAATAATGGTATCTCTTAGTTGGCGTAGTTTTTCCTAAATGAAGAAACAACCAGGAAACAGAAGTCAAGATTTACGAATTTGTCATGGATCAACACAAAATATCCACTACCATCACCAACCAGTACCACCACAGCTACTTAGAACTAATTTGGTACTGAGAATGTCCCAGTGACTATCCTTGATACTTTACATGCATTATCTTACTGAATTCTCACAACCTCATGGAGTAGATATAAAACATCATCTCATATTTCATATATAGAAACTGAAATATAAACAGGTTAAGTAACTTTCCTAAATCACACAGTTGTAAGTGGTAGAGTCAGGATTGGAATCCAGGGCCCAATTCTTTTGGGAGCTGTTTTGCCCATCTAACAGCTAAGGGTCCACACTGGCTATTTAGTGACAGAAAGTAGGAGAGTGACACAATGATGACTTGCTGCTGCCGGAGCCCAGTTCCAGTTTCTGTAGTATACAGTCCTCCCCAGGAGTCCCGTCTAAGAACTAGGGACTCAGGAGCAAAGGAAACACAACTGGATTCTCCTTCTTAGTTAATTTGTGATCATTATTTCCAGATATTCTGCATTGAACATCTGTTCTTTTTAACCACAATATAAAATAAGCTAACATTCGAAAATCCCTTTTTAGGAGAAAACCTAAGAGTAGCACTTTTCCCTAAGGGTTTCCCCTCAAACCGATAATCCACATTTCCTAAAGACAGAATTGTTTTCATTGCCTTTCAGTTACTCTCCTAAGAGTAGAGCAATTAGGTACCTAGTGATTAGAGCAGAAATGAAGAGAATGAAAGATGGGGTTTTTACCTTCTCAACCACCTTATTTTCAGCTCTGGAGATTCTGCATGGGTCTTCATTATTCTAGAAACTCTTCTATTATTAACTCTGTTTGTGCCATTTTTTTTCCTGCTAATTTCCTAAGATAATGCCTCTGTCAATAATATACCTTTACAGTTACCTCTGATAGATTCATCCTCAGTGTACAAATGAATATTTTTGTAAACTACAAAAGTAATAATGAAGTGTATGGCATTGAATGCGAATCCACATATGTTAAGAACATGGGAGAACATGTTAATTTTTTGTTCTGATTGTTGTCTGGGCCGTTATTTTAAGGACTGAGAAAATGTAGGAGAAAAGTTCCTTAACATTGGTTTTGGCAACATTTTTTTGGATATGATAGCCGAAAGCACAGGCAGCAAAAGCAAAAATAAACAAATACGACTA
Source organism: Phyllostomus hastatus (assembly GCF_019186645.2). Classification (NCBI taxonomy): domain Eukaryota; kingdom Metazoa; phylum Chordata; class Mammalia; order Chiroptera; family Phyllostomidae; genus Phyllostomus; species Phyllostomus hastatus. The sequence continues at coordinate 24,737,406 of NW_025334028.1, read as the reverse complement.
TATTAACCTTCTACAGAGCAAAACAAATATTCAACAAAATTAAAAAGTGACCTCCAGCATGGGAGAAAATATTTGCAAATCTTATACTTGATAAGAAGTCAATATCCAAAACACATAAAGAACTCATAACAATTCATTAGCAAAAAACAAACAATAACAAAACCCCCAAATAATCTGGTTAAAAAAATGGGCAGAGTAACTGAATAGACATTTTTCCAAAGAAGACATACAAATGACCAACACATATATGAAAAAGTGCTCAACATCACTAATTATAAGGAAAATGCAAGTCAAACCCACAATGAGATACTGCCTCACGCTGGTTAGAATGGCTATAATCAAAAAGACAAAAGAGAACAGTGTCAGCAGGGTGTGGAGAAAAAGGAACCCTGAGTACTGTTGGTGAAAATGTAAATTGGTTCCTCCATATGGAACACGGTATGTACATTCTTGAAAAATTAAAAGTACAACTACCACATGATCCAGCAAGCTCACTTCTGAATATCTATCACAAGGAATGAAAACAGGATATTGAAGATGTCTGCAATCCCACGCTTACTGCGGCATTATTTGCAACAGGCAGGACAAAGAAGCAATCTAAGTGTCTGTCAATGGATGAATGGATAAAGAAGATGTGATATTATATATATTTCATATGTAATATATTTAATGGAATATTCATCAGTCATGAGAAAGAAGGAAATTATGCCATTTGCGACAACATGAATGGACATGATTTGATGGCATTATGTTAAGTAAAAAATGTTAGAGAGAGAAAGACAAATACTGCATGATATCACTTACATGTTGAATCTCTAAACATCAAACTCCTAGAAACAGAGAGTAGAATGGTGCTTGTTACCAGAGACTGAGAGAATGGGGATAAGATGTTGGTCAAAGGGTATGAACTTTCAGTTACAAGACAAGTTTTTGGGATCTAATGTCCAGCACAGTGATTGCAGTGAACAACACTGTATTATACACTTAGGTGTTGCTAAAGAGTAGATATGAAACTACCCACCCAAATTGTAATTATGTCACAATGGAAATGTTAGCTAGCACCACAGTGGTAATCATTTTGCAATATGGAAGTGTATCAAGTCAACACTTTGAATGCCTTAAATTGTTTTCAAATTCTCACCTGAGGATATGCTTATTGATTTTAGAGAGAGAGGGAGGGAGGGAGGGTGAGAGAGACAGAGACAGAGACATCCATGTGAGAAAGACACATTGATTGGTTGCCTCCCATATGTGTCCCAACCAGTGATTGAACCCACGACCTAGGTATATGCCCTGACTGGGGACCAAACCCACAACTTTTTTGGTACACTGGACAACACTCAAACTGAGCCACCCACCCAAGGCTGAAGACCTTAAATTTACAAAATGTCATATGTCAATTACATCTCAATTAAGGTGGGAAGAAAATTGGAAGAGGACTGACTGATACCTAGAACAGTATTCAGTCAGAATGACTAAAACTTTAGGTCTTCTGGAAAGTAGGCTTAGTGCTTGCTTTTGAAATTACAGGTTAATTTTTTGCTTTGTTTTGCATACGTACTAATCTTATTCATTATCCCATTGCCCCTTTATATTAGATAAGTCAGATCAGTCTCAAAGTAGTGAGTATGGACCACCTTAAATTCTTTCTAAAATAACATTAAATATAAATATGCAAACAAAATAGAAGTAACCAATAACCACATTTTTAATAAAACAACTAGTTAAGACATTTCCAAGAAGGTAGTTAGATTGGATTACTCCAAATTGTAAACTTTATTATTGAAGGGTCTAAGGAAGATGAAGTAGAACTGACTTATTTCAATGAAATTCAGATAATCAGGCACTTCTAGGAAAGTGCTTTGTATGTGTGCACTTAAGCATATTTTATCCATTTCAGGATAAGAGGGATGTTTGGTGGCAGCAGCATTGGCACAGATGGAAAAGCATGAACAGCGATCAGTTGCAAAACTCTACAATCAGCATTCTTTCACATTTGTTTAGCAAAATCACTGTCCTTGCTTAGCCCTGCAAAGTCTGAGCCATGTTTAAACACCGGCCCACAGCCAGAGCTGCCCTCAGAGACAGATGGTTTCTGATGTGGCGTCATCTCAGATGTACTGGGAAAGTCCTCTTGCCTAGACTATCTCCTGCTTATATGCCATATTGTTCAAATTTCACCACTGGGGTTCATTTCTCCATTGTTAAAAAATGTTTTCCTAAGTGTTGTTTTTCTAAGCATTGTTTTAAATAAAAAATAATCCCCTGGTAAAGATAGAATATTAAGCTATTAATGATTATTTATGCTTTGATGTAAACTAGCTAATTAAATGCATTTCATCAAACAGCTGCCAGACAACTGATTGCTAAGACACTGGGCTTTCCATAATGAGAAGATAAAAACTCATGGAATGTTTTGGGAAGAGAAAAGCCTGTGGGATACAGAGAATAAAGTCCTGATAGTGCTCACTGAAGAATGTCACAGGTGTATATGGTGTATTTTGTTTTCATTCTTATCTTTGAACTACTTACTCTAATTTCTAATCACCTCTGAAGACGTAATTTATAGAAGACAAGACTACGCTTATCTGAAATACATACACATGCACACACACATAAACATATACAAGGTCTGTTTGGAAAAGGTTCAACCACTGTTAATATAACAAGGACATTGATGTAACCTGGCAGCCAAGGAGAGTGGACTGGAATGTGCATGTGTGAACAATGGTGACTTCACTGTACTAGTCAGTGGGATTGATAAATGCTATTGAGTGAGCATGTGTGTTGTGTGGCTGTCACATTCAAAATGACTGAGTAGAGCAAGAAATCTGCATCAAATTTTGCATTAAGCTTGAACATTCCTCCATAGAACTATTCAGATGATTCAGAAGGCCACAGCTATGGGCAACTGGTGATTGGCAGCTTTATCATGACGATGTGCCCGCTCATGCATCATGTCTTATGCAGAGTTTTTTGGTGAAAGATCAAATCATACAGGTGACTCAGTCCCTTTACAGCTCAGATTTGACACCCTGCAACTTCTGGCTTTTCCAAAAATTAAATCACCTTTGAAAAGAAGAGATTTCAGACCCTTGATGAGATTCAGGGAAATACAAGAAGGCAGCTGATGGCAATTAGCAGAACTATGTGAGGTCCCAAGGTGCCTACTTTGAAGGTGTCACTAATTAGGTGTCACCCTAATTTCATCAATGACATTCATAAAACATTCACTATACTAACGATAGTCTTAGAAGTTGGTTAGGTTTTAGCTCTGATACATTGGATTCTGGCATTGAGCTCACCAATAATTTATAAACGTGAAGTCCGGATATTTTCCAGCTTTTGATTGATAGTTTGAAAACATCTTATCTTTGTGTATATTTAAAACAAAAGAACACTTACTTATATTTCTTGTGAAGACTCAACCTTAACAAAGAAGCTAGGAGCTCTGTAAGTAAGAGAATGTTCCAGAAGGGGATGGGGTCAGTATTACCTGCTGAATCACTTCCAGGCCAGTCTTTCCCATCTGCCAGTGTTTAAATTTCTCAAGGGCTTGGTCCACAGACAGTTTCCCACTCTTCACTTGCTCCTGCAGGAGGATGAGTTCTCCCTGCCCCGCAGCCAGGTAGCCGCTCACAGTGGAGTAGGCTTGACTCTCCACCCGAGGTCTGTCTGTGATAGAAGGGGAGGGTGTTTCAACAAGAAGTGAACTTACGACAGCTAGGAAAGAAAAACTCTAAAAAATAAGGAGCTTAAGTTTCTTATTCTTATGGGTGTATGAGCAGCTACAGAATAAATCAGTAGAAATTTTTAAATGATTTTTTTCCCTAAGGATGGTGTGCCTGACACCTAGTGTTATGGTTAAAAACACTGTTTTGCATCAGTGGAAAGAAAGTGGAGAGGAAGAACAGCAGCAAAAGTTCTGCCCTGCATTAGCTGTGGGTGGTGCCTACTGCCTGGTCTTTTTGTGAGGATTACTCTGAAAAATCTCCACAAAATACTTAGCATAGTACCTGCCACATATGAAGCTAAATAAATGCTAGCATTACAATTAATAATAAATATTTGTAGAGCAAAAATAGTCTCTTTAGCTTTGGGAAAAGAGATCTGAACCAAAATCTTAATGCCATAAGAGGGTTAGGATTATTTGAAAGTTTATTCTTGAATGATTTAAAATATATAATTGCTGGTCACTTTGTAATGAATGGCTTTCTTTTCAAGAGTTTATTTTTGGAGCATTTCATGTCTTACTTGTTCAGCCCAAAAGAACCTTAGACATTTCAGTTTTCTATGTGTGGCTGTTAATGCCACACCAGAGACTGGCCTGAAGTACAGAGGTAGCACATTGCAGACATGGGAGAATCCAGTGATTTGTCCCACATGGTGTTGGAAGACCACGTGAACCACCTGCATGCCTTTATGAATGCTCTGTGTTCTCCTGGCTACCCCAAGCCCTGCCATTCCTGATAATCACTGCATGGTATCATAGTTGTGCTACCCGCCTAGCTACAGAACCTATTTAAATTTATACCCTCTCCTTTATATATTTTTCTGAAGTCCAGCACACTTAACTGTCTTATCTCAGAAGGGATACAGTAACCCAGTAGCAGCAGTAGAGGTATTATGCACTGTCAGATCTAAATATGCCCATAAGTCTAGAAGCAGAAAATAGGTAATCCTAACCAATGTGCACTAATGAGCTGTCCCTGGAGAATCACTTTACTGGGGTCCCTTCATCAGGAAAGAAATAGATCAACTAGACTGTATCCAGAAGAGACTGACAAGGACTGGGGAGGTAAGAGGTCATTAAATTCTCTAGTAATAAGGGTTCTTTGATAGTGTTAGGATTGGTTAATCTGGAAAAGAGAAGTTTCAAGTCCTGTGAAGGAGACAAGCCTCAGGGCTGTCTTGGAACAACTTCTGAGGTTGCTCTCAGTTTTGAGCAGAATTCTAGCAGGGAATCTGGGAACAAGGATACAGAAAGGGTTTCTTTCTGAAAAGATTTACATGCCCATAAAACTGCTCCATGGCCCATCATTCTGGTCCCCACAGGGCTTTCTTGGCTTGTCTTTTCTCTTCAGAAGTCCTACTGCCCCAGAACTAACAAGATGTCAACACATTCTGTACTCTAAATCTCTTCCTTCAGGGATGACAAAGCATGAAAACCCAGGGGAATCAGAGATGCACAAGTCAACCACAGGGCTCACTGGTTCAGCAGCCAAAAGCACAGACGACAACTGAGGTCTGGTTTCTTGTGCCACTGCTTTTTGTAGGTCTCCACACTCCAATTCAATTTGTGAGATGCAGTCTGCAGAAGAGTTTCACCTGCCGTTCCTGCCAGAGCGTGGAGGCTTAGCATCATCATTTAACAGCTGTGCCATTTACCTAGCACCTCACTTCTGTCAACTCTTTGCCTAAGTGCAAATCCATTTTTATCTCAGGGAAACCGTGCAGCTGAATTTTCTGCTTTCTGTGGAAGTTATCACAAGAAAAGTCTTCCCAGAAAAATGTACCAGCTTCACTTTAGCTGAACTAAAAAAAATGAATCTTTAGAAATAAAATTTATTTCAATCACCCTTTTGTATTTCAAGTTTTAGCTACTAAAATATAAGTAAGATGACTTTTGGGGGTGGGAGTTCAGTTCTGTATGGTTGTGTAAAGAGACCAAAAGAACAAAAGTTAGGAGCAGCAGAAGTGTATGCACCAAGTCCTAAATTCAAGTTGTTTTCAGTGAGGCTAATTTTCCATACATCTGCTTTTACTTTTTTGCACACTAAGTCTGATAAGTAAAATAAAATTGCTTGATAAATTACTATTAGGCATGATAAGTTGCAAAGGTACTTTCCTGCCTCTCCTCCTAAGGGTAGATTAGTGAAACCAAAATGTTCAGCCTGTTAATTTTAAGCAGAGTGTGCAAAATTGCTTTATTGCACTTAGGTTACTATTTTGTGGAGGATAGAAGGATTTTTTTCCTTCCCTCTGAATTTTATACTTAGTTTATTTTCAGACACATTAATATACATTTAACATACTTTTCCTCAAAAAGAATTTGTCAGGCTGTGAACTGTGTATGCTACAGCCTCTTGGTCTCTTACTGTAAAAACTTTAAGACAAACTACAGATTATAAAGTTGGTTCTTTTTAGTTGATTCACAGCCTTTTGGCTAAAATCAAGTGCAAACTTTTAGTTTCTTTAGTATTATTCTTTCTAGAAGTTATTCTATTTGAGCAAATGTTGGTCATATAAACATCAAGAAACCTGTTGTGGTCAGTATATGAACCTATAGGTAAGAAAGCATATTGGGCTTTTCATTCAAATTCTTTCTCTTTACTGAGTGACTGGCTAGAACATATTTTGACTGAAAACTTGCAAGGAAACAACTTGATTGTTCAACAACAAAGAGTTAAAAATAAAAAATATTTACTTAATAAATATTAGGCAGTCATTAAAATAACAGCAATGACTAAAAAGACTTTGTGGGAACATAAAAGTGCCTATTATATAATGGTGAGTAAAAAAGCAGGATACGGAATTGCAGGTACAGTAAAATCTTAACACTATCAATGTTGTACATATAGAGCATTGAAGAAAATTTAAAGATGATACCAGCTATTCTATTGTGATAATTTCAGAGGTAATAACTTTTTTCTAATTTCCAACACTCCATAATAATACTATATCGTTTTCACAATAAGAAAACATCTCTCACTTTGCTAATGGGTTTCTCCATGGAATACATGCCACTCCAAACCATGCCATATCATACTGTACCATCTCACCAAAGTATTTTGTGAGCAACTGGGAAGAACTTGTCAATAATAGGACTTAAAGAACTAGTGATCAAGTTTTAAGTCTGAAGTTATTTTTTTTCCATAGCTAGGGTATTGGGGGGGGGTAAATAAGCTCAGGTCCACATGGGCAGACTAATAGATACCTGGAATGTTGATTTATTTGTAATTGACAAGCAAGTAAGTCTCCATATTTCCTTAACTTAGGCTGTCACATAACAGTGTCTCTCCTTGATTAAACTTTGGTCAGTCTCCGCTGAGTCCTTTTCCAACTAAGCTTTACCTTTTACACCTCCATTTTTGTCTTTGTGGTACCTAATTCTCACAAGAATCAACATACTAAAGAGGTTTTGCCAGAATCTCACACCCTTGATATCTGATCAACCTCCATATCTGATCTGCTTCCTTATCTTCCACCATCTCCCAGGTAATGTCTGATCACCTGCCAACCTTTAGCAGGAATCCTATTAGGTCAACATAGCTAGAATGTCCCTTACCTCTGATGTTTTCTCTTAGTGATTTTCCATCCATCCGCTGCCTGTCCCACACACTCTGTTGCGTGGCTATAAACTCTCACTTTTCCTTTTGTGTTCAGATGAAACCGATGTCTTTTATTGCAAAACTGCATTGCATTGGTCCTGTACTTAAACCATAGTGGCCCTGAATAAAGTCATCTGAATAATTTTGACATGCATCTGAATAATTTTTTCATTAACAACACATTCTTTGCTGTTTCACTTTAATTGTTGGGGATTTAAAACATGACCTTTTCCCCACTACTTAGAATATAAAGAAAAGCACCAAAAGACAAAATGATGATCATTCATATTACATTCTTTAGAGATAAAGACTGTCAACATTTTAGTGTTTCTCCTTTTTAAGTGTATATTTCTTTTATTTTTCCTAAATTGGGCTTAAACTGATATTGTTTCCTGCTGTCTGTCTTTTTTTATTCATATACCCTAAGAATGTTTACATGCCACTAAATATTCTTTGAAATGTGTTTTTTTCTATATTATATCTAAAAAGTTTGTATGATCCATGAAGTACTTAGCCATTCTGCTACTGTTGTCAGTTTTTTATTCTTACTACAATATATATTATTATTGTTTAAAAGTCTTTTACATAAATCATTGGCTGTTATGCTGTTAATTATCTTAGAATAGATTTCCAAAAGGATAATTTTCAGTTTAAATCCTTGCAAAGCTATTAATAATCAGTACCAATCTCCTTTCCTGGAAGTGTGTTGCTATTTTCAGTCTTACTGGGATGGTGAATGAGGGCCTGTTCTATTGCACTTTTGCTAATACTTTGCATTATTTAAGTTAAAAAAAGCACAAAACCTTAGTTTTAAGATTTAAACCCTTCTTTTGCTGCTAGTGATTGTCATGCTGATGTAATGTTAAATAATATAGATTTAAGCGCTGTGTAAGTAGCAGAATTTAATAAGATATATAGCAAGAGGTGCTACCTTAATCTTTTTATTTTTCTAAATGTTGCCTAATCTGAGCCCTATTTATTTATTTATTTGATTGTTTGCTTGTTTTCTTTGTGAATTAGAAGCAGTCTTCCAAACTGTTGTCTCTTTCCCCAGGGGAAAAATAAATTCTTTTAATCCTTTCAAAATAATTGGGGTTTTCTTAAATCCATAAATCATTTTAAGAACTTAGACTATTTATCTACCTGTCTAGGAAAAGGATGTGCCTCTCTCTTTTTATTGGGAATTGTTTGTGTTTCCATTGCAGAGTGAATAAGTTATTTTTCTTTCATGATGTCTTCAGATTATTATTGCTGGTACATAAAAAAACAAATTATTTCTGAATTATATTTAACCATTTTAAATAACTTTTAGGAATCTTGTAGTTGATTTTGTCATGCTTTCTAGGTATGTAGGTATATAATCTAAAAATACTGAAAAATATGCTCTCTTTCCCAAGAGGTACACTTTTTATTTTACATTCATGTCATTCCAGTTGTTAGAACCTTTCAGTATAAAGGTGAGTAAAAATGTTGATAATAAGCATCTTTATCTTTTTCCTAAACTTAAGGAGAAAAGCTCTACCCTTGAACTAGTAAGATATTCCTAATCACATCAAAAAACATCATCCTTTTTAGTCTGTAGGATTTTCAAAAATTATGAATAGTTGAACAGTAATGATATATGTCTTTTTCATCATTAATTTTGATTATCATATACTTTTCTTAATGAAATAATGAGCACATTACATTAATATTTCTACCACATCAGGTGGTTCATATAGGAGAAAAATTCTTTTACTTGAGTTTGAAATAACTAAGTGGCAAATTTTGTCCCTGATTGCATTTTGAGTTAAAACATTCCTGAGTTATTAGTTAGTAATATTTTAGAAACTCCTTTTACCAACTGACATAGTTTTTAAATATAAATTAATTTATTTTAGAAATATACTTTATTATTTAGAGCAGTTTTAAGTGAGTAGAAGTGAGTAGAAGATACAGAGGTTTCCCATATACTGCTTGACCAAACACATGCACAGCCTCCCCATTATCAGCAATCCTGAGAAAGAAGATCAAAGTGGAGAAATCATGCTACCTAATATCAAAGTATACTACAAGGCCATAGTAATCAAAACAGCCTGGTACTGGCATAAAAAAAGATACATAAATCAGTGGAACAGAATAGGGAGCCCAGAAATAAACCCATACTGTTATAGTCAATTAATATTTGACAGAGGAAGCAAGCACATACAATGGGCTACAGATAGTTTATTAATAAATGGTGTTGGGAAAATTGAACAGATATGTGCAGAAAAATGAAACTAGACCATGTTCTTATGCCACACAAATGAGTAAATTCAAGATGGATCAAAGACTTAAATGTTAGACCTGAAGCCATAAAAATCATAGAAAGAAACATAGGCAGCAAAATCTCAGAAATTGCTTCTAGCAATATTTTATCAGATATATCTACCCAGGTAAGGGAAACAGAAGAAAGAATTAACAAATAGGATTACAACAAACTAAAAAGGTTTTGCACAGCAAAGGGAACCATCAACTAAATAAAAATATAACCCATAGAGTGGGAGAACATATTCACTGATACATCTGTTAAAGGGTTAATATCCAAAATTTATATAGAGCTTATAAAACTCAACACCAAAAAAAAAACCCCAACCAGTTAGAAAATGGTCAAAGGATCTGAACAGACATTTCTCCAAAAGGACATGCAGAGGGCCAATACACATGAAAAGATGCGCAACGTCACTAATCTTCAGAGAAATGCAAATTAAAACCACAATGAGATATCATCTCACATCTGTCAGAATAGCTATCATTGATAAATCAACAAAAAACTAGTGCTGGTGAGGATGTGGAGAAAAGGGATCCCTTTTGCACTGTTGGTGGGAATGCAGATTGGTGCAGCCACTGTGGAAAGCAGTATGGAGATACCTCAATAAGTTAAAAATGGATCTGTTTTTTGACCCAGCAATCTCACTTCTGGGAATATATCTGAAGGAACCCAAAACAGTAATTTGAAAGAGCATAAGCACTCCTATGTTCACTGTAGCATTATTTACAATCACCAAAATATGGAAGCAGGCCAAGTGTCCATCAGTAGATGAGTGGCTAAAACAATTATGATATTTACACAATGGGATATTAATTGTCAGTAAAAAAGAAGAAAGTTTTACCCTTTTTAACTATCTGGATGAGCCTGGAGAAAATTATGCTAAGTGAAATAAGTTAGTCAGAGAAAGACAATTAACATGTGAATTCACGCACATGTCGAATCTTATGCACTGATCTAACAAGGAAAATGGGGACAGACTCATAGATGGAAAGCAGGATAACAGCTAGTGGGGGGTGGTAAGGGTGTGGAAGGATTGAGCAAAGACAAAAAGGGACTTATGGACATGGACAACACTGTGGTGATTGCTGTGGAAGGGGGATTAAGGGGACTAAATGGTAACGGGAAAAATTACAATAAAGATTAAATAAAAAACAAAATGTAAAAAATAAACGTTTAGATTTCATCAACATTTCTTGTGTTTTCACATGTGAATTCTTTCAATTCTACCGTTATTTTCAACTTTCATGAAAGCTATTTCACTGGCTTCATTCCATAAGTTTTTACTCGTGTGTCTAGTTCCCTTGTTTTACTTTTCTTCTGTAATAACCACAGCGTTAAGGCTTTGATGTTGCCTCTGCTTATAGAGACAGTTTTTATGGTTGTTTTCTAAGCAGCCGATTGTGTTTCATTTTCTCTTTGCTTTCAGAGTTTTTTAGAATTTTCTCAGTTTTTATTAAAATTCTGTTATTAATACTTTAAATATTGTATTGAGAGCAGAAAGTAGGTTGAATAGGTCATATATTATTAAGTTTATTTTATCAGCTAGCATATTATCATGTATAATTATAGATATTGAAAAGTATATAGTATATTAAGTACAGGCATCATAATTTTTACATACCTCTTTTATTTATATTTTTGCATTTTTACTACTTTTTCAAAGATTCAATGTATTTATAACCTCTCACTACTACTGTAGTTTTGTCAGTTTCATTCAGTCTGTCACATTTTGTTTAAATATTTTAATGCTTTAATATTTGCCACATAAAAGTACATGAATGACATGCTTTTGTTTGGATTTTAAATTTAAATAAATAGAATGATTTTCTTTGTCTAATGAATATGTTCACCTTGAATTCTATTTTTTCTAAAATTAAGATTGAAACAACTTTATTTCTGTTTCTACTTATGTTTCGTTAAGTAATCATTACCATTAAATTAAAATTTTATTTAGTATTTGTATTGATGTTATTTTTTAAACATGTTATTTTTAAAGATATTATTTACTTTTTAGAGCTAGGGGAAGGGAAGGAGAAAGGGGAAGAGAAACATTAATCCATTGCTTCCCGCACGTCCCCAGCTGGGGACCTGGCCCATACCCCAGGCATGTGCCCTGACTGGGAATCAAACCAGTGACCTTTTGGTTCCCAGGTTGGTGTTCAACCACTGAACCACACTAGCCAGAATGGCAATGTGTTGTTTGTTTTGTTTTTTAAACAGAATGTAGTTTGATTTTGTCTGTTATCCAAATTTGAATCTATCTTTTATAGAAAAGAACATTATAGCATAATATACCCTGCAGGCATGGATGCAAATCAGCTTGGCTTCACCTCACCTCTCTAAACATCAGTTTCTTTGTCTATAAAATGAAGCTAAATAATACTTTCCTCACAGGGTTATTCCAAGGGTTAAAGGATCTAATGTGTGTGACGCACTTTGTGGCAAAAGCCCAGGAAGTCATAAAGTTATTAGTATGTTTACCTGGAAAAAACAGTACAGTAGGTGACTGACCTTAGTTACATAGCCAATCCTAAAAAAAAGGAAAATAGTATCTACACATAAGATAGCAGTGAGAACTTAATGAGCTATTGTATAGAAATGCTTAACACAGTGCCATTTGTCCTAAATGATTGCTACTGCTCTGTGAGGATGCTTGACACGTTTACAAGGGGTATTGTCATAACTGCTGCTCTTATACACAATCTGGTTTTGTGTACTTCCTTTTTTGCCTTTAATGATAGTTTCTGACTTTTGTTATAAAAACTATATATATAATACCTAACATAATGCATATATAGTAGATATTTATAAATAGTTATATAATGTTAAGTGATTTGGAAAGTATATGTTCTATTTATTTTAAAATAATGATTACTTCTCTAAATTTCAGAATTTTTTTACCTTTTTTTTATTAGCAGTCACAAATAAAATGGTATGATTTTATCTTTTTCATTTTCTCCTAGTTTCTAGACATTTTTATAGTATTTGAGAATTAGATTCATATTACTACAGTACCATTATTTGTTGTATTATATACTTATTATTTATTACCAATATTTTACATTCACATGGTTGATAAGTGAATTTATAATAATTATTTAAATTGAATATTGTGTTTCAGTAAATTAATTATTCACTACAAATTCTTTAACACCATGACTCCTTTTTTGATCTATTTATTTGCTTAATCTGTCATTTACTTAGAAAATTTTGAGGGCAATACTTTTATAAAGATACAGAATGTTATTCTTTCTAAAACCCAAAATACCTAAAAAGTGTATTTGTTTTGTTCTGACATGGGCAAAATCTCTGACTAAATATAAACATAAGTCACAATCTTTTCTCAATAAAATGTGTAGTTCTTTTATTCAAATTTTTGTTACACAGATTATGTAATTTTTAAATTGATTTTGATTTTTTAATAGAAAATCTAGGTTAAAATATTTCCTTAATACATGAGAATTATTTTTTCAGCTTTATACTTTAAACGATTTGATAGGGTGCTTTTAAATCTGGGTAAATTTCTTCACTTCTCCTGGATCACAGTGAGCCCAAAGAGTCTGCATATTCCATTTCCCACCCCCGGTTCTCCACAGCTTCGTTTAGCAACATTATTTTTTGTAATTGTCAGTCCTGTTTTAAATACACTTTTATACAGGAGTTGGATCTCTGTTCTCCAGGTTTTCTGATTGTTTTAGGTCTTTCCATGTATTGAGAACAAACCTTTCTCCAATTACATTCTCTGTTTTGATGATTGATTGCATCCTCTCTCAGCCTTTTTGAAGCCTGACATTGATGGCTCATGTACTTTTTATAGTTATTGCCTTAGAACATTTTATAAAATGGCACAATTTTATTAAGTTCTTCAGATTTCAAGTTATACATTGTTAGTTGAAATGTTCTTAGTGTTCGTGTCTGTGTATTTCCCATTATTTCCATGTTGATACTCTGGCACTTTTGTGGAAGATATAACAATCTTACTCATTAAAGAAATATTTGTAGAAGTATAATTATCCTGAGTTTTCATGATGAAAAGTTCCTTCTTTCCTCTGGAGTAAGTTTTTACATTCTCATATTATTTGTTCTCTTCTTTAATCCTTCTTGAAATCCATAGAATCATGTTCAGATTTAGTGTTCACTTATCCTTTGAGTCTATTGCTTGTGTTCAGATCATATTTTGATTTCCGCTCTAGCACTGCAGAGGACTTTTGATATGTGTAGTTCGCAGTGCAAGATCCCAGGGCTTAGCAGGATGTGTCTAGTGTGGCGTTGTCACCTGTGGGTGGTACATGATTCCTTGGCATTATGTACTAACAGGTCTGCAAAGTATTAACTCCCTGTATAAATTACTAACAGAATTCTTCTTGACCATCTCATCCTTCCATCAAAGAGCTTTACTTGAGCCTCTTTGGATGCAAAACGTAACATGAAATCCCGTCCCCCTCACTTTCTATTGAAAGGACTAGTCTCTGCATGTACTTGTACACAGAAAGGCCAGAGCTGCAGAGGGAAAAGCTTTGAAAAATTAGCATCTGTGTAAGTGAAAGCTGTGGATCTGGTAGGCTCTGGTGGGCTACTGATTTTATTTGTTTCAATCTCCTTTTTCAGTCTTAGAATTAGCTGGATTAGTTCCAAACTCTAGCATTTGCTTTTTTTCCCCCAGTCTTTGTTTTCACTGTTATTAAGAGCTCTGTCTTATTGATGCCTTGACTTCACAAATACTTATTTGTGAGAGGCCACACTGTGGGCTATAGACACAGCACCATTTAAACAAAAACCCAGCTATTAAAAATGTTTTTCCAGGTATGAATTTAATAAAAAAGATTTTGTGAACAATATGATAAATGGAAATGTAAGTTATACTGAAAAAGAGAACTGAGTCCATTATTCTTTTATGGAATACAAATGACCACAATTTGATAACTTTCCCTCTTTTCTTTTTAATATATCTAGTACCGGCAAAAACAGCCTGAAGAAAATGCCTCAGAGAACAGCATTTTCTTTTCAAAAATAAGAGTAATACTATTCACATTTTCCCAGGTCTCCTACTTACAGAAAATTTTATTACTTAACATTTATCAATCTGCCGCAGCGCTGGGCATTTAGAGAACACACAAGATTTGTTCTCTGACTATATCTCTCGCATGAACACGAACACCCTCCGAGAAGACCAGACAATAACAACTGTGCAATCTGTAGTGAAGCTACTGGGCAGGGGCTGCACCAGGAAATGCAAACTCAAAGCTTACAGGAGCCAAGCAGATAGACTTGCTGAGCAGAGAAGATTCATTGCCTGCTTATTAAACACATCCAAATAGTCTTCATTATCACACATAAGTATCTTCTTTTTCATGTTTTTATGGTAACATGAATCTTTCAATATTTTTTTATTCTTCCACATTTGATAGAATTGTACTTTTAGAGAAATGTGTCTCCAAATAAGAAAACGAGATAGAAAGCCCGTTAACAAATGATAATAGCAAAAGTCATTAGTGCAAATGATATAATTACATAATAGAAAGTGGTTGGAGATTTAAATTTTTACATGAAACATGGGTTTAAATATGGCAAAGATTAAGACTATGTTGTACAGATTATTTTGGAAATACATTCAGAAGCCAAATTTGACCACAATATGCCTCTGAAACAGTTACTTTTGGTTAGATTTTGTTTTTTGTATGTTGGTTTTTAGATTATTGCTCATTATTATTCTCATGTATTCTATTTTTATTCCATGTCTAAGGTCAGACTCAGCCAACCACATTTTAGAAACTTTCAAATAATTCTTATGTTCATCTAAGGTTGGGAGTCACTGGTGTAGGCAGTTGGTTAAGGTGTAGTGTTCTACCCCCCTAACCCCCCTCCCCCAAAATACCTCCTTCAAAGAAATGGCTCACTTTTTAAGAGCAACAGCAACATATCCTGCATGCAATTCAGTACTTAACTGTGTGGCTGGGAGCTGTGGATATGACTCAAGATCTGTGTGGCAGTTAAGATGTTAAAAAGGCTAAATCTCATCAGTTGCCATGTACCAGATCTGAGGTGATACTGCATGAATAAAATAGGGATGATTCTGGTGAGGATAGAAAAGGCCCCTTGGCATTGCCCAAGAAAAAATAATGTAACAGAGAAAATAAATGTAACATGTCTGGGACATATGAGCAATCTTAACTCTAGACTATTATATTATTTTGTGAGCAGGAAAAATTAAGCAGACATTTCCAAATCCTTAAAGAAGCAGTCCTCAAATTCCTCCATTCTCCTTTGATTTAATCATGCTTACCTAGTAGTTTTCCAATTACTAATTCTCTTTTATAGACACTTTATTATTTGGCAGAGGCCTAATGAATGTAAGCATTCCAGTCACTGGGAAGGAATCTAGTCACTAGAATGTACAGATTTAACAGGTTGGAATTGGGGGCTATAAAGGTTACAGATTAGTTCTCTATGAGCTTGGTTAATATGACTCCGACTTCAAAACTGTGACCAAGTCCAAACTCACTGACAAAATTCAGGTCTCTGACTTGCAACGTGAAGAACAAACCCTTGACTGGCCCATGAGGCTCACTTTTGGGAATAGGTGCAGGTATGGAAGCAGCATTTTCTGCTATACCACTCTTGCATTTTCTAACTTCAAAACCAACTTGGGAAAATTGATTTCAAACTGTATTTTGATGGAAACTTTTATTTGTGATCCAAAGTCCTCAGAATGTTCCTTATATTTTTTCAAGATGTGAAAACTGAGTTGAAAAAATCTGTTGAGTTTCCACGGAAATGGTGCCAATTAATTTTTTTTCTGTTCCTCAGGAAAATTCCTTGATTTAGCAATAGTGTAACTTCCTGGCAATCCCCTGGCAGTTGTGAACACAGGCCATCTGAAACACTTATATTTTCAGTGGAAATATACTTGGCTCTTATAGTCCCATTTCCTTTCAGCATATAGTGCAATAAATAATTTCTTTAACCTTTTTTAGGAAACTTGTCTAGTCCTTTTAGAAAATCTTGACTCTAACCATCATTTAATAAAACAGCCTTTGTTTGTTCTTTACTGAAATCAGAGGTTATCATTGGTGAAGCATGTACTGCTTTTCCTATTATACCATGGAATCCTGGAATGTTTGAAGAGTAAGCAGTTTTGACCGCCCAGTATGTCCTATGGACTGCATGGTCATAAATATCTTAAAAGGTTTAGACAGAAATGGTTGTATAGAGAAAGCCCTTTTAGGTACTTAGAAGTCTTTAATTAAAAAAATATTCCCAGTTATTCTCAAGTATCTTCTCTTTCTCAAATGGCAGTAACCAGGGAGGTTTTTGTGTGTTTTTTTTAACATTTCATGAGGTTTATATTTCTCTAGTCCTTATAAATATTTCAATGTTCTTTTCTGTTATGCTGAATTAGTGATGTCCAGGGTTAAAGAAATCTAAGGAAACTGCTCTAAGTTGAGTAATCATCAAGGAATTGGGTTTAAACATATAGAAAGAAAAAAATATCTACAAAGAAAAAAATTTAATTGAAATTTCAGAATTCTAACCCTCAAATAATTTAAAAAGTCTGGCAATCATTGACATAGTTGAAGCAAATTAGGTAAGATATGAACAGGTAATCATCCAAAAAAATTATGATTAGGTCCTCGCTTCTTTTCATTATTCTCTCTCCTCTTTTTCTTTTCTGGGCACAGAAGGGACTAATTTTATTTTATACACATGGTGGAACAATAATCATTCTCATCTAGGCTTCATGGACATTTGCAGCCTTTCCATATATTGCTCTCTGTGAAACAGCCAAAAATATAATTGGTAAGATGAAGCATTCGAAGGATCTCCTCATCCCATTTGTTACTTGTCACAGTCCTTTGACACCTGTGGCCTTCTTCACATTTCCCCCGACTCCTAACAGAAGTTAATTAAAACATGATAATTGGATAATTTATAAAAAAATGCTTCATGGAAATATTCTGCTGAACAGCTCAAGACATTTCCTTTCCTCACTCTTTTGAAAGCTCTGTGAGGCATGTGGGGAAGTCCAGAGAGAAGCAGTATTTTCTGATTTGTTTGATTCTTCATTGACTGTTTGACCCTAACAGTGCAATGATTGCCTCTGAAGTTCTGCATCAGTTTCTTCAGAGAGCTAAAGGCACAGTGGTAGAATAATGGTAGACTTGCAAAGATACACCTTTCTTCCCAAATACGGAATCATTAGAAATGGAGACTTTTCCAGCAGAATTTCTCCATCTATAAATCTATACATTTTATAACTCTATAAGCAGAACATCTAATCCATTTGTGGTAGACTGGAAGTTCAGCTTCATCATGCGCTGCACTGGAATAGCAGGTGCTTAATTGGAAGAATGATAAAAAAGTAGAAACTTTCTGCTGTGGGAAACACCACTTGAAGTCATGGGTGAATAACAATCTTTGTAGGGGCTCAGCTTTGTTTGGAGGACAATCAATGGTATCCTAGGAGCAGGCCCTTTGAGGTTCAGGGGTCTTAGAAGTTGGCATAGTCAGTACCTAGCTGTCTGTACAATGACACGAAAGGTGACTGACTATGGGAGTGTTTAGGAGCTATTGTAAAATTTCCTGGTTTTATTTTAATGCTGCTCTCAAAAATTTACTGGTAACAATTTCAAGGTAATATTGATTTGGACTGAAGTTATTTCAAAGGTGGGTTGAGGTGAAAAGTGTCTG
This sequence comes from Phyllostomus hastatus, assembly GCF_019186645.2. Lineage (NCBI taxonomy): Eukaryota > Metazoa > Chordata > Mammalia > Chiroptera > Phyllostomidae > Phyllostomus > Phyllostomus hastatus. The sequence continues at coordinate 24,719,097 of NW_025334028.1, read as the reverse complement.
TGCATGCTGATTGATTATTGAGCCAGCCAGTGTTTGCTCCACTTCTGCCACCTTTTACAATTTTCGTTTTTGAACTCTAACCAAGGCCTTAGTAGCAGGAAAAAAAGAGTACATTTTCTGTTTTTACTCAGGACCAAGCATGTCAGGGAGAACTGCAGGCAGCTGCCTCTCAATAGAGCAAGAGAAAGATAGCCCTCCTGTGTGAGATATCCCTATTGCTTCAGTATTTAGCTTTTCTCTGCATGACAAGTAATGGCTCAAAAAACATCGGATCGAGTGCCGAAGGCAAGAGAATAGTGAGAAAGGGTACAATCTTTGATTGGAGCCAATGTAGAGCACATAAAACCCAGGCTGGTCCCACTGTAGAGGCAGTCAATCATCTACGCCTCCCTCCAGGTAATTTCAGAGGCTTCTCTCTAAGGGTCTACGGAAGCACACTCTTTGATGCATGGTCGAGTATGTTTCTTACTTGACCTTCTTAGAGTCCTGACAACATCATCAACATAACCACAAATATTCTCATAAGGCCAATTCTTGCCTTTGTTAATTAAAATATTTTTGGCATTAATCTTATTATGGCAAAATTATATTTGGGTGAGACAAAGAGTAAAGTTAATCAAGTACACTTATTTACTTCTATCCCAAGAGATTTTATTCAGTGTTCATAACCCTTCTTTAACTCTTCCTTGGAGAGAATTAAATAAACTGACGTTTATGTTGGTACCTTGTTTCCTGGGGCCATGGAACTTGTCACCATCAGATTGTCTTCTGGCGGCTTTCTGTTGAAACACTGTAAAAAATATAGCACACATTATTTCTTGAACACAATTATAAATAAGAACACACTGGAAGTCTCCTGGAAACAAGTATGCAACACATCATTTTTCTTAGTAACAATTTTGAATTGTAGTTTTTTGAGTAGGAGCATTATTAAATTTACAATTTTCTCACTTGTGCAGCTTATCAGTCATTTCAAAAGGCATTTTCTGTGGGCTGAGCAGTTTAACGCTGATAGAATGACTCATTAAAGTATTAAAATCAAGATATAATTCCATTTTGATATCAGGTAAAGATAAAAGCTGCATTTTTTTATTAGTGATAAACATTAAAATCATATGAAAAATTTCATTTGCACAGAAATTGCTCATGCTGACTTCATGGTGATAAGCAAGGCTAATGACTGTTTCTTCTAAAACAGATGAAAAAACTGCGGTATCTCACAGATGTAATAATAAAAAAGACACTTAATTCCTGCATCATCTAGCTGGACCTCAGAACTATTACAGCAGCTTATTTGAATTACTTCATTATCTAAAAAGTGCTTTGTTCTCATTTATTATTTCTCAGATCAAATTCTGCGAGACACGTCAGTATTACTCATCCCATTTTGCAGATAAAAGATAAAAATGATTGTTTAATATTTACTGAGCACCCACAAAGTTCCGTATCGCCTCCGGCACTTGTTAATAAAAAAGTCTCTACTCTTTACAATTTGACTTTAGAAACTGAACATTGCTGAATTCCATTTATTTTTATAGGTAGTTTGATTTATAGGGTTTGGGAACCGGAAGAGGCCTTGGCAACAAAGTTCAACCTCACATGTTTATAAATGAAGAAGTTGGGCGTAACTGCACTGTAAAAGGACTAAGTCATAACCAGCACCCCAGCAGTCATCCTGGGTCCCTGTCTTTGGTTTTAATACCCCTTAAGCCAATTTAATTAATACCAAGGTTATATCAGGATTACTACAGATGACACTTTTTCAAATTTACAAAAAGCTCCCTAAGTCATATCAAACCAATAATTATTTAATAATCATATATAATTTGCCAGCTGTTGTCAAGAGAAAGAGTACGCTACTCTACTGCCCTCTATGAAACAGGAGAAACAAAAATATTTTCAAAGTGTGATGCGTTTAAAAAATGTTATGCATGAAATCATATTTCTGGTTGAAAATCAATGTTCCTTTTCAAGTTAGTATTTGGAAAACATGCTAAATATAACCTACTGGCACATTATGAAGGTTTTGTCCTACATTTTTTTTTTCTAAATTAAAATATACTAATAGATACATGACCTGTGAATATATTTTAGGTCAGGTGGTTCTTGATATTTTTCATTGGCTAGTTCTAGAAGTCTTGAAAAAATGACATTTTTGAAATTTTAATAACACACAGACACTATACTTTTCCCCAGTATTATTAAGATAATAACTAACACTGTTTAGACAAAAAAAGCTGTAATGTCATCATTAATCTGGGAAATAATCTGAATCCAAAGATAAACTATGAAAATGTTCCCTTCAAATAAAAAGTACAATAATTGGTAAGGTTTTTTTTGAATTCTGGTGAATTTTGAAATTACAGAGAACTTGGAAATGGAATTAATTTTTCCAGCTTTTTAATATTAATCTGTTAAAAATCACTTTAAGTTTTACATAAAGTATATTTTATTGAAACATGTTTTGTTGACAACAAATGCCTAGCCTTCATTAAAAAATACAGTAAATGTTCATGTACAGTAAATGTACAGTAAATCAACATTCCTTCAGTTTATATATTAAGAAGTTACATGTAATATACTTGTTTATTGTTGAGGTTTCCCCAGGGTTTATAGGTGAAACAGCCTGTGATGAGGTGGAGAATTGGGGGGGTGGAGGAAGTAGGGTGTTCTGAGTAGGATGATTATGAAAGTGCTGGTAAAAGGACTTTTTAAAAACAGAAAGTGCATGAAGCCACGCCCCACAAAACAAAAGTCCGCTCTACCTGTAAAACCTCCCTTGAAATTTCCTCACTCACTTCCAGCTGCACCTATTACAACTGCTCCTTTCTTTCCCCTATAGACAAGTCGCATTTCCTTACAAAACCCAAATTAGCAATTAGCATATTGCCACACACACTAATTTCTCACTGCTGTGAAAACTAGGAGGTAATCTTGGAGAAGACTGACATTAACTTGCTTCCTGAAGAAAGAGCTGGCTCATCAAAATGATCACTGACCCACACATGCATGCCCAAAACTCCCGCTCTATTAGCCTGAGGAAAAGAGTAGACAGATGTAAAACTCCAGAATTTATTCATCTTTCTTTTTACAGTAAATATTAGCTGAGACATTGTAAATTGCTTCTACCAGCAAAACCTTTGTTCTAAAAAGCTTTATACACTTTATATATACCATGTTCACCTACCCAACCTTTATAAGAGATAAACAGAAAATCCATAATGTGGTGAGAACTGAACATTTGGATATGGGTCACTCAGATTTACATATGAAAATACATATTTTTGTACAAGATTTGTGGTGAGCAAGATGACAGTCTCTTTTAAACATACAGAAATTGAAAAAATCTACATACTAGAATGTTAATGTACTGAGAATGGTGGAAGGGTGTGAGTTTTGTCTTAACACGTGTGGCATGGAAAATGGTTTTCTCCTCCCAAGCCTTTATTATCTTGCTGACAAAGTCGGGGCTTAGATGAGATGACCTCTAACATCTCAGTCACCTCTAACATTCTAAGACGCAATCAATTCTCTTTTTCCCAAGTCATTCCTGGCCAAATGGTGGCTGAATAAGTTCTTAAGTGAGTATAAATTTAAATAGAATGCTATGTTTTGAGGGAGACATTATTTTGCTGGGGGCTTTAATAGAAAAACTAGAAAATTAAATCACAGATCAATGTTAATTTTTTTATATAATAAATGGAGAAGATCCTGTCTCTGTGTTTGAATGCATGGAAGATACTGTTTTTGTCCTCTTTTGAATGCATCGATGTTCAAATAATGCTATCAAAGCAATTATGACATAGTCAACTTGTTGACTCTTAGCCCCAGTAAAATCTTATTTTTCTCTTCTTACCTAAAACTGAGATTTGAGAAAATGAATGCATTACTAGTATTTGTCACTTCTTTTAAACATTAAAAGAAAGTCTACAGAGAAAATAAAGCAATTTTTGAGGTTCAAAATAATCTTAAACAATGCAAATGTTCCAAATACCACCCCCATTTATTTTAAATATTGGCAGAATACCTTCTGTAAATTTTTCTCTAGAATAGAAATGACATTGAATGGGATAAAATTAGCATAGCATTAAATATTCAAAACGTTAAGCAAAGTGAAATTATCAGAAGAGCAGAGGAGGGAGAGAAGGTGAAACGTAACGAATTCACTTGCACTATTTGTCTTTCCAGGTTGCTTCTGCAAAAACATTCTTCACGTCAACCTCATTCTCAGTCTATTTTAGCAAAGGTACTCTTCCAGAGCTGCCCTTCTTAGAGTATCTGATGAAGCTTATTTGCAATTATTTCACAAGTAGCTAAGGTAATGGAAAGTCTGTGCAATGGCTACATGTGTCTGTAAAGATATAAATTATAAATGACAAACCCTTGATGTTCCCATTAGAAGTGTAAAGTGAAATGTTTGGAGTCAAATGCTTATTACTGATGATCACTGTTGAAACTAGAGACTTGATAGAAAATAAAACAGAAAGGTCTGTATTGTACTCTGGGTTCCCAGAGAATAATACTGTATAGGTTGCAGCAGTGCATTTATTATTTATTATTTACTCAACAAACTTTCATTAGGTTGCTAACTCTGTAGCCAACTGCTGTGCTAGGTAGGTCCTGTGGATGCAAAAGTAAGTAAGACTGAGGCACAGTTTCTATAGTGTCCTTCTTTTTGAGGTATTCATTTAAGCAAAGGTCAAATGTGTCATTAGTGTCTACTGATGAGGGAGGATAGAGATGAAAACAATTGGTATGGACAAGGGTCATAATGCATCTGCTGTAGCGTTATTCTCTCTGCGTCTCTGTCAATGTACACCTGGCAAAAGCTAATTACAGAAAGGAGAATGAGGTCAAGGAAGGCAATATAAACAACCCCTTTGTCTAGCCAGGAAAGACAGAGAAGGGAATGTTCTAACCCTCTATGTAGTCACACTGACTAATGAAACTGAAACTCACAAGAGAGATGTCACCTCTTTTTAAATTGACTATGATAAATTGAGTACTCCAGTTAGCTTAAAACCACCATTTCATTTAGTAGCAATAGTTACAGGTTATTAATTTGAACAAATTTATCAAGCATAGGTTACCACATTTGAATAGGTATACTAGGGTGATGTGGCCACAAGTAATAGCATCAGCCATATAATATGAAGTTCTTCGAACTGAAAATAGTTTGTTCTCCAGCAGACATAGAGTCAGGAATTGCAGCTTTTTTTCTCTAGGAAGAACATGCAAATATCAGCTAGCATATGTGAAGTCACTCATGTGATTACAGCTTACTGTTGAGATTGGTAGAGATGGAAAGTTGGAAAGCACATATCTACATGAAGGAAAGTAGCACAGAAATTTCAACTCAACAGCAGTACCAATGAATGCTTTGGTTTCCTAAGGAGAAAACATTAATTTTCTTTTTCAATTTGTAATAAAATCTTTGTCTGATAAGAGTGTTCCCATAAAAATCCTCTCCCTAAACCAGGAAATCTCAGTATCAATTATATTTTCTACTTCTAAGGAACTTAATTTTTATAAGAGTAGAATACAAACTGTTTTTATTTGCATATTTATCTCTTATGTTGCAAATGAGCATTTTTCTGTTTTAGGAATCTTTCTTACTCAGAAAGTTGAAACACTGAGAGAGAGAGAGAGAACACGAGAGTGAGCAGTTGGTTTGTGGAATTCTGTGTAATTAGAGCCTGAGGCCACTGTAATGAGTTGATTGGCAAAATCTCCACTCCACCACTAGGCAAGCATGTCCGTCCTCTTGTTATTAGGCAGGTCTCACGTACTGCTTGCACAGCACTGGTGTGAGGGTTTGTCTCCTCCCTTATGATTTCATTCAGACCTGCTGCCTGACTTTCCTTTTTGACCATACATTTGTAGTTGATAAGGAATTGATGTGTCTATATATTACTCTAGCAACATCCTTAGTAATTTTCCCTATTGTCACAAAGAGAAGTGGTTTACATCGTAGACAGTCCCTGCAACACTCTGCAAACTGAGATGAGTTCACTTTTTGGTTATACTTAGCGATCACCAAAAGTCATTCTCTCTCTCTCTCTCTCTCTCTCTCTCTCTCTCTCTCTCTCTCTCTCTCGGGAAGTGTTGTTATTCTGAAAAGTAACTGGTAGGGTCTGGATCTGGTCACGCTTACTTTTAACAAATGTTAAATACTAACTAGTTCTGTTAATAAGACAAATGATAAAAGATTGAAACTTTATGCAAGTAGATTGGAAATAACTTACATATACATGGAAAATTCCAGAGGGCAGGGCTCTGCCCACTTGTTCTATGTTGTGTTTAATATTGATAGCTAATAATTTGGAAAAGTCATGCAAAATGATGCATTTTCCTATGAAACCCAAAGGAAGAAGCAAAGGCCTACTGCCTGGGGAGACACAGCAGGTCCCTTCTCCTCTGCGCTACATACAACACACCTTCCATCACGGTGACTGCCATTCCAAATCCTGCACTGTGCCGCCTGCTATACCCAGGTGGTTGTAGTTGTTGATGAAAATTCTTTGAAGTAGGTATTATTATTCTTTTATAAAAAGTATTAATAGAATAAAACAAAGCTCTGTAACTTGCACAGAGTTGCACAACTTTTAAGGGGCTAAATCAGAATTCAAATTCAGTTCCGGAAGCGGCTTCACAATCTTTGTGAATTTCCTGCTATCATGCTGCTGGAGCTGCTCCCAGCGGGCCAGAACCACGGAGAACCTCGTTTTTCTCTATTGAATAAATATTTAGAATAAAAAAGGTAAACACATTAAAAGTGCTGGTGAAAACTATTGTAAATTCAGGACATCTAAAGTGAGAAAAAAAGAAAATTTGTGCAGATGGCTGTTTGATATATCTCTGATTTCATCTTCAAATGACCATTCTCTCAAGTGTTCAAATGTTTACGCTGTGTCAACAATGGAAACAACCCTGTCATGGTTTCTCAACCTGGGCACTACTGGCATTTCGGACTTGATAAGGTTTTGCAGTGGGTCCTGTCCTGTGCACTATAGGATGGCTAGTGGCCCTCTGGCCTCCACCAAATAAAGGTCAATAGTACTATCCCAGTTGGTAGAACTGAAAATGTCTTTAAATATTGCCAAGTGTGTCCTGGGAGGCAAATCACCACCAGTTAAGAACTACTACACAGACTATTAAGCCTCTTACTAAAGATATCTTTAACAGAGACTCTATAAACTTCATTTGTTAAGGAGAAAAATATCAGAATTCACTCTGATGTTGAGTGAAAATCTAAGCACTTGATAATATTTGCTTATATTGTCTCACGAAATACAAATCCTTTCATGTCAATTGATACCACAGTTCATTACTGCCTTCTTCCCCATTTACTAATATAAAGAAATTTAATTTCTGGAAGATCAAGCTAGAAAAGTTCATCATTATTATGCCAACTCTCTTACAGATGGTCTGCAAAGTTCTTCTTAGGTTGTATTCAATGTCTCCATGATGTTTCAATGACAGGAAAAGCACATCGAAACACTCAGGTTATACAAGCAGGCTGGATAGCCTCTAACGAACAGTGTGAGCGAATATCTGAACAACTGCTCTTTTGCAGAGTCGCACCAGCACTCTACCAGGGAAAAGAGAGAGGCAGAGAGAGAATTAGAGGGGAAGACAGGGACACTGGGCTTCCAAATAGAATGATAAATATGTTTCTCTGCCCTGAGTGCACCTGTAATATACGCACTAAGTCCTGAAGTTAAGTGGTTTGAACAAGGTCACCTAGCCAAAGAATAGGACCCAAGGCACTTGGTCTAAAGCCTACTTTAATCCACTTGACTGTATTTCTTCACTAATGAGGACATTCCAATCTGATATGGATTAATTTTCCTAAGAGATTCTACAAGGTCTTTTTTTTTTCTGCTTGCATTTCAACTGTATTGTATGTGATCCATTTCAAGGACAAGCAAATCGCAAGTGGAAAATTTCTGAGAGCAACTGAGTTGTACTTGACATTTTGGGGTCCTGGTGGCTGAGTAGCTCTCCAAAAGGTCATATATAGCTTTGTTGCACTGTAAAATGCCAAGGGCAACTCAGTAGCAATTGAACATTGAAAAGGAAATTATATTCTACTCCAAATCAGAAGCATGGACTCTGTGGAAGAATCTAGGTTCTATGAATTATGTGAAGGAAAAATGGGAAATTGTCATTTGATGTTAAAATTTTTCCCCAATAGGCAGTCATCTCTTCTTATGAATTATGAATATAGTTTTACCACCAATCTATCTATCTATACTATGTAAAGTGCTCATTTTGTTTCCTTGATTTGTCTTAAATCAAGAATGCTGACACTAAGAAACACTGTAAATCCATGTTAATTTCCCTATATGCTTGAAGCTTAATGAACTCGATCCTTTTCAAAATTATAGGGAGAAAAAGTGGGAAGAATACAATATCTGAAGACAGGCAAACTTTAAAAACTTTTCATTAAAGTAAAATGAGTTAATGTTTCTGTGGTTGTTAACACAAAATTAGATATAGTGTAATAGGAAGGGAATTAAAAAATCAGATGCATATCTCTTGAATAAAATAATCCATGAGTTTAGCCCTGGCTGGTGTGGATCAGTGGATGGTATGAACCAAAGGGCTGCTAGTTGGATTTCTAGTCAGGGCACATGCCTGGGTTGGGTTGAGTACCCAGTAGGGGGTGAATGAGAGGCAACCACACATTGATGTTTCTCTCCCTTTCTTCCTCCTTTCCCCTCTCCAAAAATAAATAAGTAAAATCTTAAAAAAATAATCCATGAGTTTAATTTTGCATTAATGTTACATTTTTATAGGCAGGGTATGGTGGTGATGGTGGAAACAGAGTTTCTCTCTGATTTTATACTCTGTGAAAGCAGTTGGAATTCTCAGCTATATGAGAATATCCTAGAACTTTGTCCTATTCTCTATAGGTTCTCCTCTTCACACAATTCAGGGAAACACTTATTTGCATTTAAATGTTTATTACAGAATATGATAAAGGATACAGATGAACAGCTAGATGAAGAGATTCATAGAGTGAGGTCTGGGAGGGTTCCAAGTGGATGAGTTTCTGTCCCCATGGAGTTGCGGTGTGTCACCATCCAAGTGTGGATATGTTTACCAACCCAGAAGCTCTCAGAATCCCCTACATTGGGATTTTATAGAGGCTTCTTCACATAGACACAATAGATCATGAACTCCATTTTCGGCCCTTCTCCCTTCTCAAGAGAATGGGGGGGTAGGCCTGAAAATTCTAAGCTTCCAGTCATGACTTGGTCTTTCTAGTTACCAGCTCACATCCAGGAGCCCATACAGAGTTGCCTCATTAGAAAAAAAGACACTCATAACACCCAGGAAATTACAATGGTTTCAACAACTCTGTGCTGGGGTAGACACCAATATACATGTTTTCAATGATGTCACAAAAGCCAACATGATTTTCCTGTCTCTCTCTGGTTTGTTTGCTTAGTCTCTTTGCCACAACTTTCTTGAGTTTCTGAAATAGTAAGTTGGGATTTTACATCCCACATTCCTTTTCCATCCCCAACTCCACATCCTTCTCTTTTTGCTACATCAACACACCTTGGATGTGCCAATATTTCTGCTGTCACTTCTGTGTTCTGGCAAGAATTGGGGCAATTTAATGTTCTAATTGAATGAATGGCTTTCTGGAAAATTGTGGCAATTTTATTTAATATATTGTGTAAGCTAGAAAAAAAAGGAAAGGTAATGAATTTTACGCTCTGAAATGCAAAGAACATCAAGAAAGAATTAGCCAATGAAGCAGTTTTTCTAGTGTTGAGACAGAATAAATAACAATCAATAGCATAAAGGAAGAGGCAAGCAGATACATTCCAGTGAAAGAGAAAAGGAAGAAATAATGTAAAGGGATTTTGAAGACCTCACTTACAGTTCAATTTTTGCTACTGATTTGGGATGTGGAGCAGATAACCTACCAGTTTTTATATATTTAAATGCAAAATAATAATAATAATAACCATATATTATAATACTGGTTCCTCTCTGCATATAACACAAATGTGAGAACAAATTAGATTGTATTTTTGAATTAGAAGGAATTCTTACAAATTTTGAATGGTTTTCAGGCTTATAAGTAGGTGAGATAAATAGCCTTTAAAATTTCTTAGAAATAAGATTTCTAAGATGCTTTAAAGTTCTTATGTGTGTGTGTGTGTATGACAAATTGTATCATTGTCATGTAGGGAATTTACATAAAATGCAGAAAGACTTTATTATTTGTTATTCAATAAAATTTTATATAACTAATACATACAAGCAAAATGCCAGGGGCCCTGAGACACGAGGCCCAGTGTGTGGCAGGTGCTGCACACTGAACGGAACACAGGAAAGCAAGTGAACTTGTGCAACATAAATGGTGAATTTCCAAGTCTTCTTCCCACACTCTGATCTCAGAGTGCTGGCAACCAGGTATAGAAATGTAGATTAAAGTTAGTTGGATTTTACTCTACAAAGACTAAAAAGCAAAGGAGACTAGATCTAAATAAACCAACAGTTTTGGGGTAATTCAGTGAAAATCCTGGTCACCTCCCCATTACCCAGCAACATAGTCCACAAGTTAACAAGTAGAATTTCCATTCAAGATTTTGGTGTTTTATTCTTAAACATAAAATTATAGCTAAGACAGCCAGATAGTCGATGGGAGTATCAAGTATTCCAGACAGCACAAATAACAAAGATAATAGAGACAGCATGAAACCAAAGAAAAATAAAAATCCCAGAAGTTTAAAAATGAAAAGAAAATGAAAAGAAAATGATAGCTAAAATATTTAGTTACATTGCCCCTACCACAACCAAAGAAAGAGAACAGGACAAAAAAGAGCAAAGAGAGAACAAGGAAGAGCCCATGGAAAATAAGACCATGGCATCTACTTGAAGGACAAGAAGATAGACAACGATGTGTAGAGAGGGGAACCACACAACAGGGGACTCTACTTGTGGTCCTCAGAACTCCTTAAGAACTGAGATAGAGAAGATGATGTACCTCTTTAATGATCTCTAAAATATAACTAAATTGTTGTATTGAGGTACATCTGTCTTTTCTTTTTAAAAATATTGATTGGAATGTACCAACCTTGTCAAAGAGCCTGTAATATTCTTGACGTCACTATGACAGTCTGAGAATTTCTAATTACAGCTTCTCCCTTGCCTTAATAATCTAGATAATTGTTCCAGCATATTTAATTTTAACAGAAACATTTAAAATTTATCATCATTTCCTATTTTTAACAGTTTCTTGAACATTATCAAAAACAGATTTCTATTAAATAAGTGTATTATACACTGGTAAATAACTTCAAATATACTTGATCAACTGTCTTGCATAAATCACATGATATACACTGCTTAAGCAACAGAATAGTTTCTTTCGAGCCTATTAAGCACAGATAAGTACTTGTGTTCCTTTGGGTAGGTTTGTTGTATATATACCTAAATGTTTTGTTTCAGTCACTGGTTTGGATTATTTAAATGTATGATCTATTGCCTCTCAGCTTTGGTTACCAATCAAATATTTTGTTTGATCCCAAACATTTTCTTCAAAAATCTCAGTAAAGGGCCACATTGACTTTATGTACCATAGTTTGCCATGTATAATGCGTACTTACATTTTTACACAGTATTATTATACCCATTATTACACCCATGGTATGTAATCACTATACTCATGCATAATGTGTATTCTTATTTTTCCCTCTAAAATGTGGAAATGATGTAGAAATTCTGTGACAGATGAAGTGAATTTAATCATTAGGGTGAAGTGCAATTATCAGAGGAATTGTGGTTACATCTATGAGATTCTAGTATTCAAACTGTTTAGATTTTAAAGTTATCTTAAATGAAATTAGGAGCAAAAAAATAAAGTTAGGGGCAAAAAAATAAAGGACTTACCTTCTTTTCTTATATTGCACATTATTCTTAAGAATTGAGCTTCCCTCTCATAGAATTATGAAAATGTCAAGAGAATTTCTTAACACATAATATGGTTTCATGTTCTTTGAATGGTTTGTCAAAATTATCCTCCTTAATAAAGAATTAGAAACTAGACCCCTACTCATTAATTCTTATTTTCTTTATTTACTATGTTTCTAAATTTTACGATAGGCCAATACAACTCACCTATGACATGAAAAGGTATTTTTTATTTTGGGGGTTTAGATCCCACTAAAACAGAGGACAATTCCACCTCCAACCACACACAAACAAACAAACAACAAAAGACATTACCTTGAGCTATATATGGTGTGGTTTCCTCTTTTGGAGGGATATTTGTGGGTCGAGGTGTGGGTGCAGGCGGTCTGTTTATAATAAAAGATCGGCCTCCAGTTTTTTTCTTTGTACTCATATTGGCCAGTATCATGTCATATTCACTGTCATCAATCTCAGCAAAAGTGTACGGGTCTTCCTCCTCCTCCTGCTGCTTCTTTTCATCTTCTGTCTGTTCCTCCTCTCCTTCAGGTTCACCTCCTATTTCCTGTCTTGCACTGGGATTGCACCGGTTTTGGCTTCTTTCCATTTGGCCTTCCAACATTTTCCCTGTTTATGAAATATTTAGATGGTGGTTACTTTTCAATTGTATGTAATATTTTTGATGTTCATCTATCACTTGCCTAAACTCCCCCCATAGTAATTTACAGATTACAACATAAATTCCAAAAAAAGAAAAGTGCACCATGGAATTTGCCAACATATCCTTCAATGTATCTTTCCTAGCAAAGTTTGTTAACTTTGTTAAGAAAAAACTGTTTAAGACATGGATTTTTTCAAAATATAAATAAACATATAAATGGTTCTCATGTAGTTTATGAATGATTTAATATCAGGAAGTTGAGTTACAAAATTAATCCTCAAATTCCAAAAACTTTGACTTTGTATTTTTCAAACATAATACTTTTAGATTATTTTCCTGCTTGAAGTCATTTGACCTTTCATAGGGTTTGCCCTGGGTATTCTGCCTAAAATTCAATTTCTCTGAAAATGATAGGGTGGAATGGTTAAAAGTGCTACTTCTTTGTTTCTTGTGGTAAGTCTTACTCTGACAATGACAAACTGACCTTCAAACTCTTGCTTTTTATAAGCCAACATGAATTTCATTCATGACCTAAAAGATGGCATGAATAATCAACAGCTTGAATATTATTCATATGAAAATAATAAACTGTCTTTGATGGTTTTCATATGTAGTAACATCTTTACATATTTTTATAAAAATGCATTAAAATATTTAATGCATAAAGTATTCAATAGCAATTATTTAGCAGATAAAGATACCATATACTCTGGCTAATGAGTAAGTTGAAAATAATTTTGATGGCTTTCTGCCAGGCCAATGTAAATTTTTAAAAAATTTCTCTTTGACAAATGTTTTGTGTAAAGTATTAATGAAAACAACAAAATGGAAAAGATTTCAGTTACTGACAGAAAATTTTTTTTATGTGATTCTGGGAGATTCAGCCATGTGAACTAAAAGAGAATGATTTTTTTTTTCTTTTAGGTGAGACTCTGACCAAAAAACATTTTAATTCATTTATGGATATTTTAATGGAACAATTTAGGAGCTGAAGAGAAAGAAAAGTTATGGAGAAGAATAAAGGAAAATACTATTAAAAGAAGGTTCAGCAATTATGGGGAGTAAGCCTAGGAGGAGAGACCAAGATCACCTTCCATTAGTCTTCTATTTGATTGGTTCAGTTAGTTTAACCCAAAATGTATACAGGCCTACATATAACTAACTTTAAAATCACCACGACTTGCCTTTTCTCCTAAGAATAATATGGTATTGAGATTTTGACTTCATGACTTCTGTTTCACTGACAGCATCACAGGTGAAACCAGATTAAGTGTGTGGGAAAAACTTTTACAGTGTTTTATTTTTAGTAGAATGTGTCAACTATCTTACTTTTATAATCTGATTTCCTGAGCTGTTATCTTTGTTCCTCCACCCACTTCCCAACTCTTTCTAAAGCTGGGCTTGCACTAGAAATAATACATTTTACTTTTTATTTTCCAGTGTATCAGATTATTATACTTTTTATGTCAGAGTCCACCTGCACTTTCTCAATGCAGTTGTACATAGGTAAATAACAATTAAAATACATCACTTCTATAATTCTAATTTTTGAAATAATTGGGGCAAGAGTGTATAACAAAAAGAATACTTAAAATCCCAGAAACCTGTTCAGAGAGGTATCTGACACATTCTAATTACAGGCTCTATGGTCTTGGATCTGAGTTCAAAAGGGACCTTGCCCTGGCCGGGCAGCTCATTTGGTTAGAGTGTCATTCCGATTTGCCAAGGTTGTGGGTTCGATCTCTGGTCAGGGCACATGCAAGAAGCAACCAATGAATGCATGAATAAGTGGAACAACAATCAATGTTTCTCTCTCTCTCTCTAAAATCAACAAGTAAAGAATTAAAAAAAAGAGAGTCCTAAGTGATGGCTTCCTTGAAAGTTTGTTGTAAAGATAAAAAGAAACAATATGTTCTTTATAAACTGAAAGTGTTCTACGGTGTTCTATATTAATGTTTTCTACAGTGAATACATCCATAAATCCATCATAAGGAATTTGATACTTAGAACATCGATGAGGAGGTCTCTCTTCTCAATAAGTTGAGGACATAAGGAGCTACTCCTAAGGGATAATTTCTGAAGGTATCATTAGTTAAAGTCAAATAACTCATAAAGTCTCTGGCAAAAAAAAAAAGTGGAAGCTTCCAGTCTTACTTTCAAAGACCTTAATCAAATATTAAAGACAAATATTGGTATTTTATTTTCCATTTGCTGCTAAGTATTAGCCTTATGAAAAGATGAGGTTAAAAGTAACACTACATATAAAATGTAAAAACAGAGTTTTTAAGTAAAAGGACTGACTTCTTATTTTATTTTGCTTTTATGTGTAATAATTTTCAGAAAATATATTAACCAAAATTGCACTTTGGATCTTAGATATCTGGTGAAAACTCTGGGTAAACTAATGTTTGACCTCCTAACCAATTTACCACATATAGAAATTTCCATTAGGAAAAGATTTAATTTAATATTAGTTTCTCTCAGAGATTTACACTGATAAAAGACAACTTTGCCTCTTAACAATTAATTTTAATAATGATATGAAATTGTTCACATTTATTAAAATGATAAACATATACCAGAATTTTGTTGTCAGTGTACTACTAATCTATTTCCCCTCCTCTGCTCCCAAGATTGATACACCTACAGCATTGATTTATCTTAATGGTCCATATGAGCTTGACACATAGTAGGCAATCAACAAGTACTTGTTGAGCAAGTGAATGGATCAGGGGAGTGCCTATGAGGGTTTCCATACTTTCCATTATGCAGCACTTTCCATCTCTAAATACAGTGCATACCCTTAGTACAGGTTTACCTTGATCAACTGGAACTTTTATAGAGACAGGGCCTTCAAGGACACAAATGTTAAATCTCATGGCTTCAAAATCTACTTTTTGAAACAGCTTTTATAGACTTCATAACTTTTTAGGACTCAACAAGTACAGTATTGTGACAAATGGGCTTTTGATAACAGATACTTCTTTTACCCTCCTTCTAAAATTTTATTTGTAAGAACATTTTCTTAACTTGGAAAGTAAATATAAAATAGTGACCAATAAAGTGGGTGAAAATTAGTGACCTTGTTACAGTCACTAATTTGAATGTGAAGCTGGAAGTTTGTCAGTCTGTTGCACATTCCAGGCTAATAGGGCCGACACGGAAGCTCTTCTTGATGCTCCTTCACTCCCTCCCCCATTAGACACAGTAATCCTGCATTTGGGGCAAATATGGTCACAATCATGTAACTGTTCTTCCACTTAATCAATATATGTATAGAGTGTTCTTAGACTTTGGTCTCAATGCAGTGATAAACCCTCTGCCACTTGCTTCCCTTGAAGCTACCAAATGGGTGAAATGCCCAAGGTCATTTTTAAACCTGTGCCACATTAGCCTTTCCCTTTTGCTGGAAGACTAAGAATATTTTTTAGAAGTGAAGTTGTCATTTACTTTTCCATGTTACTTCAGTTTCATTTCAGGGGGAGAATTTACAGACTACTTCTTGGTTTTAGTTTTACTTACTTAAAACCTTGCAATGATTCTTTGTTCCAGAAGGAAAGAAGGAAGGAATGCAGGAAAAAAGAAAGGGATGGAGGATAGTTAGTGGCAGGTATCTTTTGCCTGATTTCCCAGGTCCTAGTTAAAGAATGGAGTAAAGTTGCTCTTAGTTTTAGAAGTTGATCTTCTCTGTATAGATTTGCCACTGTACTATATGCTATTAAGTCTGTCAATTTTTTTTATTGTTACTTTAACCTTAAATTTACCTTGTAATGTGAGGTGAGGTTTATCCAGTTGGGGGGCAGCAACTACAGGTCGTGGTGGGGGGAGAGGTGGTCTGTTGTCCCCGAGTGGCTCTTGTGAATTAATTTCTGGACTGTCTCCAGGAATGAACACATACAAGTCATCATACTGGTCCTCAGAGCTCCCACCGTCAACCTCAGGCAAGCTGTAGTTGCTCTTCGTGCCGGATTCATTCTTTTTTTCTTCCTTTGCAGTTTCATTCGCCTCAGCTCCTTCAGCACTTGGCCTATGTGTCTGCGCACTTTCATGATGAAATGCTGGGTTCTGTATGGCTGTTTATAAGGAAGATTGTGTGATTTCATTTAAACACACCATCTGGAGGCATGTCATATTTCGTAATTTCATACCGAAGTGGTAGTACTGCTAATAAAACTTTTATGATGTGGTATAGTGGAAAGCTGACAAATACATAAATTTAGTGAATAGTCAGTCATTCTTGGGCTTTTAAAATATTTATCGAATGAATTGTTAAAGCTCCATTACATCTTGCTATCTCAGTATGAGGCAAACTTATAATATTCTGATTCTCTAGAGTTACTGTTCAACAGATTCACAGACATGACTGCATTACTACATTTTTATTAGAAAGCAGTATAACTGCTATAAGTAAAAAATGATGGAAAAGGTAAAGACAAGGAAAAATAAATCTTAACTTACTTGTGAATAATGCAATAAGATAAATCTGTGATTCTTATTTAGTCATTGTTTTAATATGTAGCTATCAACAGATGATACTTTAATTCTTGAAATAATTACTTAGGAAAAGTTAATTTTTAAAAAAAATTATTTATTTATTTTTAGACATAGGGGAAGGGATGGAGAAAGAGAGGGAGAGAAACATCAATGTATGGTTGCCTCTCCTGTGCCCCCAACTGGGGATCTGGCCTTTAACCCAGGCCTGTGCCCTGACTGGGAATAAACTGTTGATCTTTTGGTTCACAGGCCAGCACTCAGTCCACTTAAGCCACACCATCCAGGGAAAATTTTTTCTTTTTTAATGATGAAGGCATCCAAGTTGCCAATAGTAGGTAAATCTTTCTAGGGCTCAGTTCTCATACCTATAAAATGTATTCTATATTGAAACTTAATCAAATGATCAAATGCCCTCCCTCTAAGAATGATGATGCCAACATTTGTTTTTATACTGTACATTAAAGCTTTCTAACTTTAGGAAGAAAAATAGAAAATTGGGTATTATAATGCAATGTCTTTAAATATTAAAACAATTTTGTTTATATTGTCTTTATAAAAATTCTGCTCTAAAGCTTTCATAAACTTTAAAAACAAACTTTTGAATCTCATTATTGCAGGGAATATATGAATTGTTGTCATCAGTGAAAAAGAAAAGCAAATAATTGTTTTAAACTACTGCTAAACTTAAATATAGCTACAGAAGCCAGAGTGGCACATAGAAAAATTTTTTTTAAGTGAAGAGTTAATGTAGAAAATTTTCAGCAGTGGGAAAATAAATGAGTAATGCAGAAAAAGCATGCCTATGTGGGTACTCTATATTTCTACATCAAATTTTATTGTTTGATTTTTCTCTTTTTTCATGTGAGAGAAGAAGGGTATAGGTGCCAGTCCTAGAGCTGCGAACCAAGCTTCTTGGGTTACCAGCTCAGGCTGAGCAGACATTCTTGCACAGATGTCTGCACAGATCCCCGCTTTTACTTCTAACACCAAACACTGAGCCTGAAACGAAGTAGTCTCTGGAAATCCTGATGACATGAGTAGATGATGGAATAACTGAAAAGAAATTATTGCTCAGGGTAGCAAAGGGGCTTTACTACATCTCCTTGGGTAAGTCAAACACCATCTTAAAATTACATTTACATTATAGGAAATTATAGGAAATTACTTGCAGCCAATGCACTGTCTAAGCAACAGTCTCCTTGGACCTTATCAAATATTCCCAAATGTGCAATCCAGCCCTGGAGAGTCAGGTAGTGGGTCAGTGGGATTTAGGAAGCTTCATAACAATGGTGGAACCAATGGAGATCTGCTGACTTAGGGTGGGCACTCTCCCATGAAAGAGGCTGAGGCCCGAGTCTGGTCACACTGAGTCACATGTGAGATAGTTCCAGGTCCCAACTATCTGTAGCAATGACACTGTTCTGTACAAATAACTGAAGTAATGTTTTCTTAATTCATACAGTTTTTCTGAGGATTAAATGTCATTTTGAATTATTAATGATGGCCTCTATCATCACTTACTATCATTAAAAATAATAAAATGCATAACATTAAAACTTTATATATTAATACATTACTTTAATATTTAGCATTAGTTTGTGTTCTGCAATAATATTTGAAGGTGTGTACTGACTTTGCCAAACTATGTTAGTTAAGGCATTGTGTTTAAATGTATTTGATATGCAGGTTAGGCTATGACTTGAAAAAACTGTGATCAACAATGCTTAGCTGAGTTTCAACTGTGCACTGTTAAAAGTGCAAATGCCCTGAAGCAAAAGCCTGCTTGATGTGTGAGATGTCACTGTGGCTGTGAACAAGCAGGTGAGTGGTCAGAGATGACAAGAAGGGGTGATGATCTAGGGCCTCACTAATGATGATAAAGATTGTAAATATGATGTGAAGGCATTGGAAAATTTGGAGAAGAGTGATTAGTTCCTTCGTGAGGCACAGTGTATTCATGGTGGCAAATGTGGAAGCTGCTATTGATGAAGAGGGGAGGATTGAATGTGGGAGGTCGGGGGGTGGGTAGGACAGGGGAGAAAAATGGGGGGAAATGGGGACAACTGTAAGTGAACAATAATAAAAAATTTAAAAAATTAAAAATTTTTTAAAAAGCAGTGCTGTTGGCACTTTGGACTAGATACTCCTGTGTTGTGTGGGGACATGTTCTGTGGGATATTTAGCAGCATTTCTGTGGTCTCTGCTCTGTAAAGGCCAGATACAAACATCCCTTCTCAAGTCATGGCAATAAAAAAATTCTCTGTTCAATAAGTTAGTAAGAGAAAGACAAATACCATTTGATTTCATGTATATGTGGAAACTAAAGAATAAAGTAAAGAAACAAACAAAACTGAAACATACTCGTAGACACAGAGAGCAAACTAATGGTTGCCAGAGGGGATGGTGTTTTGGGGGCTCTGTGAAAGAGGTGAAGGGTTAAGAAGTCCAAATTGGTAGTTACAAAACACACACAGGGGTATAAAGTACAACATAGGGAATATAGTCAGTAATATTGTAGTAATTATGTATATGGTGCCAGGTGCACTGAAAATATCAGGAGGAAAACACTTCACAAGTATAATGTGTAATCACTACGTTGCACACCTGAAATGAACACAAACTAACACTGAATGTAAACTGTAATTGAAAAAAACACAACAACTCCATTCATTGGTATCCTTTTTGGAGGAAGAAAATAGCCCTCCATTGTCAGCCACTGGACTACTGCAATTATCCAGGGGTAGCTGGTGACAGAGTGGACTAGGAGAGATCACAATAAAAGGGGGAGAAATGGCTGAACGCTGGCTGTATTTTGAAGGTAGAGCCAACAGTACTCAGACAGACTGAATATGGGGTAGGAGACCAAGTAAAAAAACATGGGTGACCAGGGTTTTTGGACTGAATTCACTAAGGACAGAATCTTCACTGGCTTGAGTGGGGAAGTCAGTAGGGGGAGTAGGTTGGGAGTGGCAGGAATTAGGGTTTCCAGATTTGGAATGTTAGGTAAGCGATGCATATCCGACATGCTGGTGAAGCAAGCTGTTGTGTACCAATGGAATCTGACATAATGGGCACAGTGACCTATCTACAGAGACGGAAGTAATCTTTAAACATTACACTATAGCATTATATCCTATTACAGCCAGTGAGGAGGACCTTAGAGAAACTCCTCTCTAACCTTCTCATTTCCTAGCTGAGGAAAGGTCTGAAAAGGATGTGACCTTTTTTAACATTAAAAAAGGAAACTGAAAAAATATAGTTGTTAAATCATCAGAATATTTACATCAATCTGACTTGCATATTTTGTTTGGGTAAGAAAAATGAGTGCTTGATTATTAAATATTAAATTTAGGAGTATTTAAATTAGCAAGATAATTTGGTAATGTTTCTGCCATATTATAAATTAAAAGTCATTCAGTTAATTATTTTCCATGCTCTCTTCAGTCTTACTTTTCAGTTACATTATGCAATACAAACATCATATATATGCATTATACATAACATAGGGACACTTACTGGGAAAGTATGCAGGAAGTGAAGTAATATCCTCTTCATAGTCATGTTCTTGCTCATTGTTCCTACTAATTTCTTGAACCTGAAAAAAATGTAATTTTAAATAATATGCATTAGTTTTAATAAATTTGCATTTTATATATACTAAAACAGCTGATAGAAATGAAAACAGTTTTAAAGTTTTTATTTAAATACCTTAGTTTCATTATATTACCTATCTTATTATATTTGTGCTATGGTTGCTTAATGATACATAGTATTAAAATTATAACTGGAGCAATAGAACATGTAAAATAAGCAATACATTTCTTTTAAAATGAAACTCATTGCAACTGCTTTAAAGTTCAAATTATGGACTTTAGGTGTAATAAATAACTCCTGAATAAACTAAGACAGCTGTTTCTCTTAAAAACTATGAAATTTCCTTTCTTTTAATATTTCTGAATCTTTTTATCCATTCCAAGGATATTCTTAATTAAGACTTCCAGCCAAGACCGAGGCATAGGTAGATACACTGTGCCTCCTTGCACAACCAAACGAAGGACAACAATAAATTTAAAAACAAAAAGTAACCAGAACTGCCAGAAAATGGAACTATATTGAAGTCCGACAACCACGGAGTTAAAGAGAAACATTCATCTGGACTGGTAGGAGGGGCAGAGACAGGCAGCTGGTGGAGAGGACTCACAGCAAGGTGGCAGCTGGACGACCAGAGTGGAAAAGGCAGAGGCTGGTTGAGTGAGCGATCCCACATTTGTGTGCAGATAAACTGGGAGGAACAACTGGGGAGTGAGACAGACCGTACAATCCAGGGTTCCAGTGTGGAGAAATAAAGCCTCAAAACCTCTGACTGAAAACACCTGTGGGGGTTCAGGCGACAGTGGGAGAAACTGCCTACCTCACAGAAGAGTTTGTTGGAGGGACCCACAGGGTCCTAGAATGCACATAAGCCCACCCACCTGGGGAATCAGTACCAGAAGGGCCCAATTTGCTTGTGGGTAGCTGGGGAAGTGACTGAAAGCCCATGAGAGATGAATAAGTGGCATTGTTCCCTCTTGTACCCCTCCCCCACAGACAGTGCCACAGTGCAGCGATGTGCTTTGCTCTGCCCTGGTGAATGCCTAAGGCTCCACCTCTTACTATGTAACAGGTGCACTGAGTTGAGAAAATATGGCCCAGATAAAAGAGCAGATTAAAGCTCCAGAACAAATACAACTATGCAATGAAGAGATAGCCAACTGATCAGATGCACAGTTCAAAACACTAATAATCAGGATGCTCACAGAAATGGTTGAATATGGTTGCAAAATGGAGGAAAAAGTGAAGGCTATGAAAAGTGAAATAAAGGAAAAAGTACAGGGAACCAACAGTGACAAGAAGGAAACCAGGACTCAAAATCAACGGTTTGGACCAGATGGAAGAAACAAACATTCAACCAGAACAGAATGAAGAAATAAGAATTCAAAAAAATGAGGAGAGTCTTGGGAACCTCTGAGACAACTTTAAATAATCCAACATCCAAATCATAGGGGTGCCAGTAGGAGAAGAGGAAGAGCAAGAGGACCTGGCTGGTGCAGATCAGTGGAAGTGGAAGAGCAAGAAATTGAAAACTTATTTGAAAAAATAATGAAGGAGAACTTCCCCAATCTGGCAAAGGAAATAGACTTCCAGAAAGTCCAGGAAGCTCAGAGAGTCCCAAAGAAGTTGGACCCAAGGAAGCACACACCAAGGCATATCATCATTAAGTTACCCAAGATTAAAGATGAAAAGAAAATCTTAGAAGAAGCAAAGGGGAAGGAGAGAGTTACCTACAAAGGAGTTCCCATTAGACTATCAGTTGAATTCTCAAAAGAAACCTTGGAGGGAAGAAGGTGCTAGAAAGAAATATTCAAAGTCATGAAAGGCAAGAGCCTACATCCAAGATTACTTTATCCAGCAAAGCTATCATTTAGAATGGAATGGCAGAAAAAGTGCTTCCCAGGTAAGGTCAAGTTAAAGGGTTCATCATCACCAAGTCATTATTACATAGAATGTTAAAGGGACTTATCTAAGAAAAATAAGAAGATAAAAAATATGAACAAATGACAACAAATTCACAACTATCAACAACTGAACCTAAAAGAAAACCCAACAAATTAAGCAAACAAATAGAACTGGAGCAGATTCATAGAAATAGAGATCACATGGAGGGTTATCAGTGGGGAGAGAGAGGAGGGAGAGTGGGGAGAAAGGTACAGGGAATAAGAAGCATAAACAATAGGTACAAAATAGACAGGGGGAGGTTAAGAAGAGTGTAGGGAATGTAGAAGCCAAAGAACTTATATGTATGACCCATGGGCATGAACTAAGGTGAGGGAATGATGGTGGGAGGGTACAGGGAGGAGGGGAATAAAGGGGAGAAAAAATGGGACAGCTGTAATAGCATAATCAATAAAACATTTTGAAAAAGATATTCTTGATTACATCATATATAATACAGTGAAAGACATGAAATTGTAAAGTGGTTTATTTTTGGTCTTTAAAAAGAAAAAGAAAATCCAAGTAAGGGAATTCATGTTTGTCTTTCTGAAATCAGTTCCTCTACATGTAGAAGGGAGAATTAGTGAGAAAGGACAGAAACCTATTATTCCTGGAATTGCTAGTTTTTATTTATAATCTCTGAAAATGACATGAGGTCAACATTCAGGAAACATATTTGTGCTCAGAGAGAAGGCTAACTAATATAAGTGACAGTTCTATATGTGCAAAAGCATGTAGAGAAAAGAATGAGTTAACTACCTGAGTTAATATAGGTAACATTTTGTTACCATGAACTCCAAGTAATTATTCAAATAACTTACGATTTTATTCTTAACAAAATTGACAAAAATAATTAGGTTATTTGCTCTGCATTTGGATTGTCTATTTAAAAATGAAAAACATTCGTATTAAGACATTATGAAATTTATAGCAGCGTTAGTATGCTAGAGTATTTGGCCTATATATTGACTTCAACAATTTGGTTTGTCACCCACTTTGGCCAATGGGAGCACAATGGAACTAATTTTTTTCTAAACTAATGTTATCCAGAGAAGAACACAGTGTTTCACTTCCAGTGGAAATGTAAGAATAAAAATTTCTTTAGTAATTTTTGAGTGAACTTGATACAGAAATTCATTTTCTATTTAAATTATATTTTCCCCTTGGTCAAATCAATCAAGTGATAATATGAAAATCACGTAACTTTACTAGGGAGATTGACATATTGATTGATATTTGTATGCTTTGATGTTAAAGGCATTGTTTAACATACCCACTCATTATTTCCAATTAGCCTGACCTCTAATTTCATAAGGTAGATCAAGAATATAGTTAAAAATTTAATATTTAAACAATCATAACAAGAAACTTTTTGTTAATTAAAAACAGAAATGGTTTTTGAAAATTTCAGGCATTATAAAAACTTCCTATATACTGCTCATTGCCTAGACATTATGAGGCCAAGATCAGTGTGAATTAATAACAGAACCATGGGGAAGTGTGTATGTAACTGTAGGTGTATCAACTGAGGTTGAAGCTTAATGAGATTGTTTTTGTCCCATAACTGAAGCTATATAACATTTGTACAAACAAAAAGCAAGCCAAAAATGTTTTGAAAGGAATTGCTTTCAAATTAAAAAAATACCAGAGTTTGACTGATTTGAGCACTTTCATAAGTTTAATATAAAATTTACATTTTCTATAATCAGGCTATGTAGCAGAAAGTAAGTGTTTTTCAGTAATAAAAGGATCTTTAGAAATATTTATATTAAAGTACCAATGTTTCTTGAGTTCCTTACATTTACAATCATATTTGTTTTGAAAAATACTGTATCTAGTACTATTCAACTCTCTAATGAAATCAATGATGGATTCAAAGACAAGGATGATGGCACCTGACATCTAATTACTCTAATATTTGGCTGTGTGGTGCAGTGGACAGAATTTAGATTTTAAAGTCAATCTAAGGATAAATTATAGCTCTATTATTTATTAGTTATATAATTGGTCAAGATACTTTATTCTAATCTCAATATTCTATCCTGCAAAATTTGAATAGTAATATTTATACCATCAATTGGCTGGGAAGGTTAAATTAAAATAATGTAAGCAAAACACATAACACATTTATCATATAGTAAGTACTCAATAAATGTAATCTGTATATGTTAGATTTTCCTTCATCATACAAAATATAGATCTACACTTAAGAAAAAATGGTGACCACATTGATTTGATGAAGGAATCATCAATATGTATTAATAATTATTTAACTTGATGTCTTCTCAACTGTGTACCTCTGGAAGTTCTGTGGCAGTGGAAAAAGAACTGTAATATTAACTTTCTATGTAAACAGAGTGTGGCAGTATAATTATGTTATTAAAAAACCTCTATAATTTTTAAGCTAATAGAGATGTTAAAAATCAGGGAATAAGAGATATTTAATTCTTTAATAACTTTTTTTCTGGAGCTGGATCTTGACTTTATTTGTTCACTTATCAAATATTTATGCAGGCCTATTATATGCTAACTATTCTGCTGGTAATTAAGAAAAATAAGTTAAAAATAAAAATACATAATTCCTACTATCAAAAAAAATCACATTTTTATTGGGAGAAGAAAAATAATAAAATAATTAGAATATGCTATTTTATTTATTTAACTATAGTAAGCTCAGTTCCTATAGGTGAAATAGAGAATTAAGAAATAATCAGATAACAGAGGCAAAGGTTTATTCATTTGCTTTTAGATGAGGGGTTTAAATTAAAATATTCTTAGTGGGTATTATGCTAAGTGAAGTAAGTCAGACAAAACAAGATAAATACTGCATGATTTCATTTACATATAGAGTCTTAAAACAAAACAAACAAACAAATAAGCCAAAAACAAACTCGTAAAAACAGAGAACAAACTGATGGTTGCCAGAGAGTGTTGAGTAAGAGGGATGGTTAAAAAGGGGAGAGAGCATATAGTCAATAATAATGTGAAAAGTTTGCACAGTGACAGACATTTACTAGCCTGAGTGTGGTACTCACATTATAAGATATACAAATGTTGAATCCCTATGCTGTGTGCATGAAACTAATATAATATTGGCTTTCAACTATACTGAAATAAAATTTTTAAAATTATCTTGACATTTACTTGGTACCCATTTCTCTAGGTGAAAACTCCAGCATAAACACTAAAATCTATAGTCAAAATGCTCAGTGTAACATACAAGGTTTAATTAAATTAAAATTATAAACTACAAAGAAAACATATTTTTTTGACTGACATATATAAAGTTCCACATGGTTTTGGCATCTGGTACTGTACAAAGTGATCATAATATTCTGATTTTGAGGGAGTGAATAAAAACAATCTTAACATAGCAGTTGTTTTCCAAATCTTTTTATGAGGTTCTGAAGATATTATAATTAGCCTAACTCTAGCCCAACATTCCACCGTGTTAATTATACATGATTTTACCAGCTTTAAAGCGTATGGGTGTCTGTGGAATTAGAATAAGAGGAATTTTATGTGTTTAAAAAGTAACAAATTGACCCTGTGATATTTTATATATTATCTAAAAGTAATGCACCAGGCTACAGCATCTGAGATAAGATTTCTATTGAAATAATAAATATTATTCTTACTAAATGTTAAGAATAATAATCAATGTTATACTGAAGCATGATAAACAGCAAATATAGAGTCTCAGAAATTTTTTTCAGTGGCACACTATAGGAATAAATATCTTAGTTCTCATTATATCTCTTAAGAAAATTTGTTTCTTCTTAGGCCATCTGGGAATATGGTCCAAAAGCAGATTCATATAGTTTCTCATGAAAATTTCTTTTTATATTATAGGATTCATATCCCAAATATAAAAATTAAATAGGAAAAGCCCTAAAAAACAGCTTATAAAAGTTTTCAATTAAGGTCACTGATGACCCTGGTGAGGATGAAGGATCTTGAAGAGTAAAAGAGTGAAGAATGGAAGACATCAGGTATACAGAGCCCTTTTTGAGAACCACATTGTGAAGAAGGGTCATAGGACAACTGTGCTTAAGATGTGTTTGTCAAAAAATGAGTTACAAATGTCAGCAAAAGTGCGCTTTAATGTAGGCAAGGGCTATGGAGAGGACAGGTATGACCCCCAGAACACTGTTTTGGGCAATGTGAGAGACATAAATATGAAAACTCAATAATCCCAAACCTCAGTTTAAAATTATTGAGGGGAAGAAAAGATATATAGATAAGACAAAATGAAACCAACTTTAAAATATGCATATACTTGTGAAATGCTATAATATAGGCACGTGCAATCATTTCCATTGTGTTAATGGAACAAAGAACATTTCAGAGTAGGTGGTATTCAAGCTGAGTCTTAAATGATAAGTATAGTTTTGTTTAAAGGTTTTATTTATTTACTTTTAGACAGAGGGGAAGGGAGGGAGAAAGAGAGGGAGAGAAACATCAATGTGTGGTTGCCTCTCATGTGCTGCCTACTGGGGACCTGGCCTACAACTTATGCATGTGCCCTGACTGGAAATCGAACCAGTGATCCTTTGGTTTACAGGTCACAGTTTAGTTTACTGAGCCACACCAGCCAGAGTGGATGAGTATAGTTTTCATACATAAAAAGAAGAGAGGGAGCAAATTCTTGGTCAATGAACAAGTATGACCGAAAGAACAGATGACTTGGTGAATGGATCATAGTTGGTTTGATTAGGTTGAATGGAGAATATACATGTATGTCAAGACAGGGTGATGGATTCAGTTTTTATTTTATAAAGTTTTAGATGTTTTTTAGTATGTAATTATGTTCTAAGAAATGGGAAGTAGCATATTCCTGCCTGTATTTTAGAAAAATAATTCCGACAACAGTGGGTAAGAAGGAGAGGGGGTTATTTTAAATATCAAGGTGAACAGTAATGAGAATAGGGAAAGAAAATATTTAATGGAGAAAGTAGATTTAAGAAATATCAAGATTTTTTAAAGCTTCAATGCCAAAAGCTGAGGCCAAGGGCTAAATTGATGGTTAAGTTTTCATTTAGCATGATGACATCTGGTAACCAGTTCTGATGCTGAAAACGCTATTTTTTAAAATGACACTCTTCCAAAGAACTCTTGCCATTTAAAGATGAGGATAGAAAACTTTTTCTATACAATTGAGATGAGAGTTTTAGATATAATATCAACATTCTTGGGTATCCCTTACATTGCTTCATATAACATTTAGAAATACATATCGGAGTGGGTATATGGGTATTAAACGGTATTCCAAATTTTTTAAATAAAGTTAAGTAGTTGACCAACTTGGGAAAACAAAAGATAGTTAATTGCATGATTGCCTATTAATTTGATCAAGAAGACTTAACTATGAAAGTAGGTTCATAGAATTAAATTGCATAGTAACTAAGCACAAAGTCCAAATTAGATTATAAAGATACCAAAAAAGTGTTTAGATGCAAGCAATTGAACATCAGACTATACATTTAATCAAATCTCACTTTGTTTCTTTCTTTATTTTTTAAATATATTTTATTTATTTATTTTTAGAGAGGGAAGAGAGGGAGATAGAGAGAGAAACATCAATGTGCGGTTGCTGGAGGTCATGGCCTGAAACTCAGGCATGTGCCCTGACTGGGAATCGAACCTGTGACACTTTGGTTCGAAGCCCACGCTCAATCCACTGAGCTACGCCAGCCAGGGCTCTTAAAAGATTTTATTTATTTACTTTCAGAGAGAGGGGAAGAGAGAGAGAAAGAAAAGGAGAAAAACGTTGGCTGCCTCTTGCACACACCACAGCTGGGACTGAACCCATCTGCTGATCTTTGGCTTTGCAGGACACACAAAACTAATTCAGCCACACTGATCAGGGCTATTTCTTTTTTTAAAATGAAAAGATTTCAAACAAGTTTCTATAAAGTTAAATGGGTTAATTAGGTGTTGGGTGCCTCTGAACAATAAATACACTGAAAAACAAACAAACAAACAAACCCTGCACACTGTATCTACCATTGAAAAATGAAGTTAAGTGGAGGAGAGATAGAAGAAAGGATAGGAGAACAAAATGGTTGAAAGTAAATTTGTATTCCCTTTAAGATAACATAAACTGGAAAATTTTGTGGTAGAAGGAACCTTGTTATATATTTAAAAATATAGTTCCCCCATACCCACATGTAAAATCAAAATAGAAAAGAATCAATAATGCCAATAAGCTTACTTTGGAAGAAAAACATAATTTTATTTAGCCCAGAACTCTGAAGGCTTTTAACTTGTAATAATAAAGTAAATTTTATTTTGTGCAGGTCCCAACCAAGACATTAAGAGTGCTGCTTTTTATACTCTATAATCACTGAAAAATGAGCCTCATTCCACTCCATTATGCCACTGAGACTTGCAAACCTTCTTGCTGTGAGGTAGTTGCTTAGCATTTTTTAAGTTTTAAGTGATTTATTGGGCAGATTGCAGTCACTTGTTAAAATAATTTCTAATTTTCTTATTTATAGCCTAAAGGAAATCAGGACTAGTCTAATGAAATCAAGATGTGCCTAATATTCACTTTCCTCTGGAAGTAACTTAATTGAGTGTGTAACCTTACATGAAGTTTAAATAAATTTGCCTAATGTAGTTTATCTTCAGCTTTACTTTTACATATCTTTTGAGAGGGATTTTTCTGGTTCGAAATGTAGACAACTACTTATTTCCAAATGGCAGGCCACTGAAGAAAGATTTCATAAGGTGATATATAAAGTTTAATATAGTTTCTTTAAATAAAAAATATCCCCCACAAATATGGTCAACTCATCTTTGACAAAGCAACAAAGGTAATACAATGTAGCAAAAATAGCCTCTTCAAAAACTGGTCATGGGACAACTGGGCATCCACATGCAAAACCATGAATCTAGACACAGACCTTGTACCCTTCACAAAAGTTAAATTGAAATGGGTCATAGACATCAATATAAAATGAAAAACTATAAAACTCATAGAAGATAACATAGGAAGACCTTGGGTATGGTAATGATTTTTTAAAAACAACATCAAAGGCATGATCCATGAAAAAACAATTGATAAATTGAACTTCAGTAAAATAACTTCTATGTAAGACAACATCAAAAAAATTATATGACAAGTCACAGACTGAGAGCTAATCTTGCAAAAGACATACCTGGTAAAGGATAGTTATTCAAAATACAGGGTGGAAAAAATGCAGGTTTACAGTTGTTTATATAAAAATAATACAGTAATTAATAGATAATAATAAAGAATAAATTCTGTGTTTTGCATACTCCCAACTGTAAACCTACTTTTGCCCTTCCTTGTATAGAAAAACATTTAAAATTCAACAATAAGAAAATTAAAAAACTGGTTAAAAATGGACCAAGGATCTTAATAGACACCTCACCAAGTAAGTCTTATACAGGGGGCAATAGGCATATGAAATGATATTCCACATCATATGTCATCAGAAAAATAAAAATTACAATGAGACAACACCACACATGTATTAGAATGGCCAAAATCCAGAACACTGAAAACACCAACAGAAAACATGGACATGGATGTGGAGCAACACAAAGCCTTAGTCATTGCCAGTGAAAGTGCAAAGTGGTACAGCCACTTTGAAACACAGTTTGGCAGTCTCTTACAAAACTGAACATACTCTTGCCATATGATACAACACTCTCACTCCTTAGTATTTACTCAAACATTCTAGGAATTTGTGTCCATACAAAAACCTGCACATGGATGCTTTTAACAGCTTTGTTCATAATTGACAAAATTTGGATGCAACCAAGATGTTCTACAGTAGGTGAATGGATGAACAAAATATGGTACATGCAGGTAATACAATATAATCCAGTGATAAACAGACATCAAGCAATCAATCAAGCCATGGAAACACCTGGGAAACAAATGCATATCACTGATAGAAGCCAATCTAAAAAGACTACCTTCTGTGTAATCCAATTTATCACCTCTTGAAAAGGCAAAACTATGGGCACAATAAAAAGATCAGTGGTTACCAGAAGTGAGGTAAGTAAAAAGATTTAGGATAGAGGATTTTTAAGGCAGCGAAAGACTCTATATGATATTATAATGATTGATATATGTAATTATATTTTTGCCCAAACCCATTGAATGGGCAGCAATGAATGAAGACTAAAGTGAACTATGGACTTTGGGTGATTATAGTTTGTCAATGTAGATCCACCCTCAGCAAACGTACCATTTTGGTGAATGATGTTGATAATGGGGTGGCTATATATGTGCAAGGGAGAGGTACATATGAGAAATTTATGTATGTACCTCTCAGTCTAGTTGTAAACCTACAACTGCTCTAAAAATAAAGTCTATATAAAATTAAATGGAATTCATATGTCTTAGATAGCGGATTTAATGGTATTCATTTTTTCTGAAAGTGCCTCTAAAACTGTTTAGGGTAAAATTCTATGGAAATCAACAATGTCTCAGCACATATAAATATAACTATTGACTTGCTAGATCAAATAGTGTTTTTAGCATTATGTATTAATATTAGGTATAGATATTTGAAAACCTTTACATTGTTATGTATCATGTACTTAAAACAGTAAGAATTGAGTAACTTACCTGAGATTTGCATTTAACAGCTAAGCTAAGTGAACAAATGAAAAATTAAATTTTATGCCTTGTGTTTGAGAATATTTTGAAGTTTTATAAAGATGTATTCCTTACCCAAAAGCTGAATTGCTTAGAAATTCATCAAATTGTAGCAATTATAGCTCAGTTTAGGCAAAATTTAATATTTAGAGAATTACAACAATGGCTTAGGGGCTTTATTTTTTATTTACTCATTCAAAAACATTAATTTAGAAACTAGGTTATACAATAGAAATATAAGAAAGGATAAGTTAAGTTTCTCTTTAAAAATACAGACATCCATCTCTAGCCATTAGAGAGTTGCAAATTAAAACCATAATAAGACCCCACCTTACACTGATCAGAATGGCCATCATTAATAAATCAAAAACAAGTGCTGGTGAGGTTGTGGAGAAAAGGGAAACCTTAGTGCACTGTTGGTGGGAATGCAGATTGGTGTAGCCACTGTGGAAAATTATATGGAATTTCCTCAAAAAACTAAAAATGGAACTGCCTTTTGATCTGGCAATTCCACAGCTGGGATTATATCCCAAGAACCCTGAAACACCAATTCAAAAGAACCTATGCACCCCAGTGTTCATAGCAGCACAATTTACAATAGCCATGGGCTGGAAATAGCTTAAGTGCCCATCAGTAAATGAGTGGATCAAAAAACTATGGTACCTTTAGATACGATTGCTTCTGGCCAAGATGGGGGTGTAGAGGTGTAGGTAGACACACTGTGCCTCCTCGCACAACCAAAAGAAGGACAACAACAATTTAAAAACAAAAAACAACCAGAACTGACAGAAAATTGAACTGTATGGAAGTCTGACAACCAAGGAGTTAAAAAAGAAATATTCATCCAGACTGGTAGGAGGGGTGAAGACAGGCAGCCGGGTGGAGAGGACTCATGGCAAGGTGGTAGCTAAAGGACTGGAATCAGCAAGGCAGAGGCTGGCGGACCTGGAGAGGCAGCAACTGGTGGACTGGGTGGTCCCACATTCGCAAGCAGATAAACCAGGAGGAACAACTGGGGAGTGAGACAGATCTCACCACCCAGGGTTCCAGTGTGGAGAAATAAAGCCTCAAACCTCTGATTGAAAACACTGGTGGGGGTTGTGGCAGCAGTAGCAGAAACTTCCAGCCTCACAGGGAAGTTCATTGGAGGACTGACAGGGTCCTAGAATGTACACAAGCCCACCCATCTGGGAATCAGCACCAGAAGGGCCCAATTTGTTTGTGGGAAGTAAGGGGAAGTGAGTAAAATCTGGCAGAGAGCAGAGAAAGTGCCACTGCTGTCTCTCAGACCCATTCCCCACATACAGCATCACAATACAGCCATGTGGGTTGCCCCACCCTGGTGAACACCTAAGGTTCCACCCCTTACTATGTAACAGATGCACTGAGACAAAAAAAATGGCCCAAATAAAAGAACAGATCAAAGCTTCAGAACAAATACAACTAAGTGACAAATAGATAGCCAACCTTTCAGATGCACAGTTAAAAATACTACCTATCAAAATACTTGTAATCAGGATCCTCACAGAATTGGTTGAATATGGTCACAAATTAGATGAAAAAATGAAGGCTATGCTAAGTGAAATAAAGGAAAATGTACAGGGAACCAACAGTGATGGGAAGGAAACTGGGACTCAAATCAATGGTGTGGACCAGATGGAAGAAACAAACATTCAGTCAGAAAAGAATAAAGAAACAAGAATTCAGAAAGATGAGGAGAGGCTTAGGAACATCCAGGACATCTTTAAACATCCCAACATCCAAATTATAGGGGTGCCAGAAGGAGAAGAGGAAGAGTAACAAATTGAAAAGTTATTTGAACAAATAATGAAGGAGAACTTCCCCAATCTGGCAAAGGAAATAGACTTCCAAAAAGTCCAGGAAGCTCAGAGAGTCCCAAAGAAGTTGGACCCAAGAAAGCACACACCAAGGCAGATCATCATTAAGTTACCCCCAAATTAAGCAGAGAATCTTAGAAGCAGCAAGAGAAAAGGATATAGTTACTACAAAGGAGTTCCCATAAGACTATCAGCTGATTTCTCAAAAGAGACCTTACAGGCAAGAAGGGGCTAGAAAGAAGTATTTGAAGTCATGAAAGGCACGGACCTACATTCAAGGTTACTCTATCCAGCAAAACGCTCATTTAGAATGGAAGGGCAGATAAAGTGCTTCTCAGTGAAGGTCAAATTAAAGGAATTCATCATCACTAAGCCCTTATTATATGAAATGTTAAAGGGATTTACCTAAGAAAAAGAAGATAAAAAATATGAACAGTAAAATGACAGCACACTCACAGTTATTAACAACCACACCTAAAACAAAAGCAAAAACAAACTAAGCAAACAACTAGAACAGGAACAGAACCACAGAAATGGAGATCACATGGAGGATTATCAGCAGCGGAGTGGGAAGGAGAGAGGGGGAAAAGGTACAGAGAATAAGTAGCATAGATGGTAAGTAGAAAAATAGACAGGGGAAGGTTAAGAATAGTATAGGAAATGTAGAAGCCAAAGATCTTATATGTATGACCCATGGACATGAACTAAGTGGTGGTGGGGATGTGTGTGGGAGGGGGTGTGCAGAGCAGAGGGGACTAAAGAGGGGAGATTGGGACAACTGTAATAGCATAATCAATCAAATATATTTAAAAAAGGAAAAATCTATGGTATATTTACACAATGGAATGCTACACAGCAGAAAGAAAGAAGGAGCTCCTCCCCCTTGCTATATAGCATGGATGGAAATGGAGAGCATTATGCTAAGTGAAATAAGCCGGGTGGTGAAAGACAAATACCATATGATCTCACCTATATGTGAAACATAATCAACAAAACAAACAACCTAGCAAAAGAGAACCACAGATATGGAAATAAAGAACAAACTGACAGTGGCTAGAGGGGAGGGAGGAGGAGGATAACAGGGGAAAGAACAGGAGGGGTCAAGTAAGGAACATGTACAAAGGACCCACGGACAAAGACAACATGGCAAGGGATTGAATGTGGGAGGTGGGGGGTGGGTAGGGCCAGGGAGAGTAATGGGGGAAACATGGGACTACTGTAACTAAACAATACAAAATTTAAAAAATACAGACATCACATATATATTTATAATACAATAGGTAAAGTGATGTTATTAAAATAATAGCTTACATAACATTTACCATATAAGACATTGGTCTAAGTTTTATACTTACATTAATTTTATTTTCAAAATTATTTTATGAGTAAGTTTACTATTGTAATCCTCATTTAATGAGTGAAAAAAGTTACGGTAAAGCAAATAATCTGTCCACAGTTACACAGGTAATGTCTCTTCTTAGAGGGCCCAAACAATGAGGAAATAAGTGTGTACAACAAAGGATGTGTCAGGTCACCTAAAAGTGCTTTAAATCAAGAGTCATAGATTTCAACAGAGGGGCAGCTGACAAAATTTTGCAAGAAACACACAAGTCTCAGGATGGTGGCTGCATTTGAGCCTCTTTGAAAGATGATAAAATATTTACAAACGGGGTGGGAGTCATGGGCAGTCAAGCAATGGAATCAAGTGAGGAGGTAGGAAAGCAGAGCATGTATGTCTTGATTACATTCGGGAAACAGTGGGTTGCCCAGCTTAACCAGGGGGTCCAGGCAACAAATGTCTGTCTACTGGCACAAGCAAACTGTGGGGGCGCAGCTCTTCCTGTCTCCTGAGGTGGCTGGAACCCCGCTGTCTAACAATGCAGCCTGCAGGGCACACACAGAGATGAGTGCTGTCTTGGTTATTGTGGCTTGTATTATGAGAAAAATGAAGGCCCACTCCCAGTCTCCAAAGAAGAGGTGAGCACAGAGCAATAATGGCATTTGAAAGCACAAGCAAGACATGGGAAACCCGTACCATAGTTGTATGGATGCTGACAGAGGGGGGCTAATGGAAACACTGGTATGAGGAGTCAGAGAAGACAGGTGGCATTTGGGAAGGATGACTCTAGGCTTACCTGTTGATTTTCCTCGGCTGCCCCTGCTCGCAAAGTAGCTAGGTATTTTTTGAGAAGCAGAAGACAGATATGTTTTTACACTTGGCTTGGATACAAATACAGTGAAAACTATCATAGATGTTTCTTGTGTTTTGACTAATAGAAAATGAAATGAATGGAGATATGTTATAACCAGAAAATCTTGCTTTAGGCCCCAATCTCTCAGAAAAAAAACTGTTGTAAGATGAAAATGTTACAAGTAAAAAATATGGGTTTCACAGTAATGTCATTTGATAACGTAATGGGATGTGTCACCTTGGTACCACAGAACTATAGTGTGTGTGGCTCTTATTTCTTCAAAATCTGCCTCGAGCAATACATACAATTATATGTTCTTATACTCACATCACAAATGGGATAACAAACTAATATCACAAATGGGATAACAGACAGAAAAAATATTTTACTGATTTGTTCAAGGTTACTAGATGAAGTGAATTTCTCCTAATTAGAGTTTTATCCACAATTCCTTTCTGAAATATATGTAATGTATGGCTAGAAGCACTATGATTTAGAAAGATCTTGATTACATTTCTCTACATTTATAAATCAATTAATATTTTCTTTTACTATTTTATTGTATTATTTTCCCATTACCATTTAGTCCTTTTATAACACCCTCCTCCAGCAATTACCACACTGTTGTCCATGAATCTTTTTCCTTTTTACTCAGTCTTGTTTATCTTTTCAAAGAACCAGCTATTGGATTCATTGACCTTTTATATCATTTTTCATGACTCTATTTCATTTATTTCTGCTCTGATTTTTATTGTCTCCTTCCTTCTGCTCACTTTGGGCTTTGTCAGTCTTTTTCAAGTTTCTTTAAGTATAAAGTTAGATGGTTTATTTGAGCTTTTTCTTGTTATTTGAGATAGGCCTGTAATGCTATGAATTTCCCTCTTAGGATTGCTTTCCCAGTGTCCCACAGATTTTGGACGGTTGTGCCCTCATTTTCATTTGTTTCAAGGTATCTTTTTATTTCTTCCTTGACCTCATTGTTGATCCATTCATTGTTTAACAATATGTTATTTTGCTTCCATGTCTTTGCATGTTTTTCAGTGTTCTTCTTGTGACTGGTTTCTAGTTTCATAGCATTGTGGTCAGAGAGCATGCCTGATATGATTCCAACCTTCTTAAATTTACTGAGACATGTTTTGTGTTCTAACATGGTCTATCCTAGAAAACGTTCCATATGCACTTGAAGAGTATGTATATTCTGTTGCTTTGGGATAAAATGTTCTGAAATTCATTTGATCTACTGTGCTGTTTAAGGCCTCTGTCTCCTTGTTGATTTTCTGCCTGGAAGATCTATCCATCAAAGTCAATGGGGTATTAAAATCCATGACTATGACTGTAATTCTTTTGATCTCCCCCTTTATGTCCATGAAGTTTTTCTTTACATATTGATGTGCTCTAATGTTGGGTGCATATACATTTATCAGGGTTATATCCTCTTTTTGGATTGTTCCCCTCATCACTATGCAGTGTCCTTCTTTGTCTTTTACTATAGCCTTGGTTTTAAAGCCATTTTGTTGGATATAAGTATTGCTACCCTATCTTTTTTTCCCTTTCCATATGCATGAAATATCTTTTTCCATCCCTTTACTTTTAGTCTGTGTGTATCTTTCCATCTGAGATGGCTCTCTTGGAGGAAGCATATATATGGGTCCTGTTTTCTTATCCATTCAGCTACCCTATGTCTTTTGGTTGGAGCATTTAAGCTATTTAGATTTAAGGTGATTATTGATAGATGCGTATGCAGTGCAATTTTATTGTTAGACTATTTTCCTTTGTTTTTTTCTTTCTCCTCCTCTTCTTCTTCTTCTTCTTCTTCTTCTTCTTCTTCTTCTTCTTCTTCTTCTTCTTCTTCTTCTTCTTCTTCTTCTTCTTCTTCTTCTTCTTCTTCTTCTTCTTCTTCTTCTTCTTCTTCTTCTTCTTCTTCTTCTTCTTCTTCTTCTCCTTCTTCTCCTTCTTCTCCTTCTTCTCCTTCTTCTCCTTCTTCTCCTTCTTCTCCTTCTCCTTCTCCTTCTCCTTCTTCTCCTTCTAGCAGGCCTTTTAACATTTGTTGAAGTACTGGATTGCTGTTAATAAAGTCCTTTAGCTCTTTCTTATATGGGAAGCTTCTTATTTCTCCTTCGACTTTAAATAATAGCCTTGTTGAGTAAAGTAGCCTTGGTTGTAGGTCTTTGCTTTTTATCACCTTGAATATTTCACATCATTCCCTTCTGGCCTGAAATGTTTCTATTGATTAATCAGATGACAGTCTAATTGGTACTCCCTTGTAGGTAACTACCTGTTTTTCTCTTGCAGCTTTTAGATTTAGGTGTTAAGCCTTGTCATTTTGATTATGATGTGTCTGGGTGTAGCCCTTTTGGGTCCAACTTGTTTGGAACTCTCTGAGCTTCCTAGACTTGTGTGTCTTTTTTCTTTTCCAGATTATGGAAGTCTTTGGTTATTATTTCTTCAAAAGGGTTCTCAATCCCTTGCTCATTCTCTTCTTATTATTGTAATGCAATGATGCAAATGTTGTTATGCTTCATGTTATCCAAAATGTTTCTTAGGCTCTCTTCATATTTAATTTTTTTTTCTTTTTGCTTTTCTGCCTTTGTATTTTTTCT
Organism: Phyllostomus hastatus; assembly: GCF_019186645.2. Lineage (NCBI taxonomy): Eukaryota > Metazoa > Chordata > Mammalia > Chiroptera > Phyllostomidae > Phyllostomus > Phyllostomus hastatus. The sequence goes on along the minus strand of NW_025334028.1, from coordinate 24,681,208 downwards.
ACATTGTCTTCCAAATCACTGATTCAATCCTCTGCTTCATCTAAAGTACTTTTTATTCCTTCCATGTATTATTTATTTCAGACATCGCATTCTTCCTTTCTGACAATTCCTTTTTTATGGTTTCTATGTCTCTTTTCATGCTGTTGAGTATCCTTATAATCATTAATCTCTCTATCTGATATTTCATCTAGTTCTTCTTCTGGAGAATTCCCTAGTTTTTGCATTTTGGAGTCTGTTTCTTTATTCCCATTTTGGCTGCTTTTTTTGTATTTGTTTTTATGTATTCGGTAGATATGCAAACACTCTGCTGTAGGTCTTGGTCAGATGCTGCTTGTGACTAGCCCTGGTCAAACTATTTGGAGCTATCAGTGATCCACAGCATGTGTTCCTCTGCTGGGCCTGTTTTTGTGCAGGAAAAAACTAAGCCATGCACCAAGTCTAGCTTTAACAGCACTGTGTTCGGACAAGGGTTAGCTGAAGTCTTATACAACTCCTAGAGATTCACCTTAGTTGTTAAACTAATCAATGGTACTGGCTCAAGCCGCAATCAGCAGCCCAGCTTAAGCTTGACAGGATGGGACAGAATAATTCTGTGAGCAGAGCTATTGCTTCCCCTCAGGCTAATTTCATTCAGAAAGGAATGCTCTGCCTGAGAGAAATAGCTCAGCAGTATGGAGAATGACTCAGCTCAGTGATCCTGCTGGCTATTCCTTCACTTCTCTCTTCAGAGCTACCACCCAAGACTCCTTAATCATCTCTAGTTCACTCTGCTCTTTCTCTCTGCTAAATTCCAGGGTAAGTGGCAGCAAATGAAATTTTGTGTGTTGACTCTTTAAGAGGTTCTCTGTGTCTCCATCCATCTCTCCCTGGCAGACAGAAACTCTAGTGCTTTTCATGGCTAGATGTTATTTGGATTCCTCTCTGGCTCTGGTGCTATAGGCTGTGGAGCCCAGCTTGGGGTTTAGACCCTATACTTCTCAGGGGGAAGCCCCAGCTGTTGACATATCCTTACAGAACTTCAGCTACCACCCATGGGAGCCCAGCCAGCCTTCTTGCACCTATTCCACACCACCTACAGGTCTCATTGTAGTGAAGTGGTTTATTCTGTCTGTCTATATTTATAAGGCTTCTCTCCAGCTAGTTTTTTGTTATTTATTCAGGATCATTTATTTCTCTACATTTTAGTTGTAATTCCAGATTTTTCCTGGGAGGAGGTTAGCATACTTTCCATTTACTCCGTTACTATTTTGGATCTCCCAGCAATTAATATTTTCAAAGCAGTTTAATGTATATCACCATCCTCATATCAACCATACCAGTTTTGCAAGAGAAGTCTTATCAGTGAAGATAGAGGAAGAGATAGTGGCTTAAAAGACAAATACCATATGATTTCACATATATGTGGAACCTAAAGAACAAATTAAAAAAAACAAACAAAATAAAAACAAACTCACAGATACAGAGAACAGACTAATTGGTGCCAGAGGTGAGTATAGTTGGGTGACTATGTGAAAATGGTGAAGGGATTAAGAATTATAAATTGGGAGTAACAAAATAGTCACAGGGATGTAAAGTACAGCATAGGGAATATAGTCAATAATATTGTAATCACTATGTATGGTGACAGGTGGATACTTGAAAAATCAGGGGAAACAGTAAAGTATATGATTGTCTAGTCACTATGTTGTACACCTGAAACTAACACAGAATATTTTTAAATGTAAACTGTAATTAAAAATAAAAAGTAAAACAAAAAGATGTAGTGGCAATGTCCATGGCTCACAATGTATGAAGTAGAGATTCAGATACAGTATAACTCAGGTCCTGGAGTTCATATATTGTAGATCCAAGTCCACTGAGCCCAGTGCTTTTTGTACTACACCACGGTGCTCTTTGTCAAAACTATCTGTACTGTGGACAGATAACATTAAAAGAAATCTAGTGAAGAAGTTCAGGCCAAGATGGGGGCATAGGTAGAGACCCTTTGCTTCCTCGCACAACCAAAGGAGGATAACAACCAATATAAAATCAATAAAAAACCAAAAGCACCAGAAAATCAAACTGCATGGAACTCCAACAACCAAGAAATTAAAGAAAAAATCAGCCAGAACAACCAGACCGGTAAGGCAGTGGACAGCTGGGCTGACTCAGAAAAACCACTGTGACACAACAGACTGGGTGGGTGGGGTTGACTTAAGGGAAAAACTGGGACTCAGAGCTGACTGTGGGCTAAGGCTGGGGCTGCTGCCTGGGAGATAATCCCAGTCTCACAAAACAGTCTTTTGGAAAGTGCAATAGAGACCAGCAGGTGAGCTGTGCTGTTCCCTCTCTGGCCTCTCCCCCACAGGGACCACTGTGCAGCAAGGAAGGTTGCCCTGGGTGAATACCTAAGGCTCCGGGCCCTTACAATTTATCAGCTGCACCAAGACAAAGAAATATGGCCCAAATGAAAGAACAGAGCAAAGCCTCAGAAAGAGAACTAAGCGAGGGGGAGATCACCAACCTATCTGATGGAGAGTTTAAAGTCCTGGTAATCAAAATGCTCACAGATCTAATTGAGCTTGGTCAAAAAATGAAAAAAACAAATGAAGGATACCCAAAGTAAAATAAATCAAAATGTTCAGGGAACCAACAGTGACAGGAAGGAAACCAGGACTCAAAGCAATGATTTGGAACAAAAAAAAAGAAAGAAACATTCATCCAGAAGAAAAGGAAGAAACAAGAATTCAAAAAAATGAAGAGAGATTTAGGAACCTCTGGGACAATTTGAAAGGTTCCAATATCTGAATTATAGGAGTGCCAGAAGGAGAAGAACAGCAGTAACAAATTGAAAACTTATTTGAACAAATAATGAAGGAAAACTTCCTCAATCTGGCAAAGGAAATAGACTTCTAGAAAGTCCAGGAAGCCCAGAGAGTCCCAAAGAAGTTGGACCCAAAGAAGAACACACCAAGGCATATCATCATTAAGTTACCCAAGATTAAAGATGAAGAGAAAATCTTAAAAGAAGCAAAAGGAAAGGAGAGAGTTACCTACAAAGGAATTTCCATTAGACTATCAGCTGAATTCTCAAAAGAAACCTTGGAGGGAAGAAGGGGCTAGAAAGATGTATTTGAAGTCATGAAAGGCAAGGACCTACAACCAAGATTATTCCATTCAGCAAAGCTTTCATTTAGAATGGAAGGGCAGATAAAGTGCTTTGCAGGTAAGGTCAAGTTAAAGGAGTTCATTATTACCAAACCCTTATTATATGAAACATTAAAGGGAATTATCTAAGAAAAAGAAGATAAAAAATATGAATAGTAAAATGACAACAAATTCACAACTATCTACAAATGAACCTAAAAGAAAAGAAAAAACAACAAAAACGAAAACTAAGCAAACAACCAGAACAGGAACAGAATCAGAGAAATGGACATCACATGGAGGGATTTCAGTGGGGAGGGGAAAGGGAGAAATAGGGAAAAGGTACAGGGAAGAAGCATAATTGGTAGGCATAAAACAGATGGGTAGAGATAAAAATGGTATAGGAAACAGAGGACTCAAAGAACTTATATGTACAACCCATGGACAAGAACTAAGTGGGGGGGGAATGCTGGAGGGTTGGAGGCAGGGTGGAGGGGGGAAAAAGGGGGAAAATTGGAAAAACTGTAATAGCATAATCAATAAAAATACTTAAAAATAAAAAGAAGAAATATAGTGAAAATAATAGATATTTGGAAATGAAACTTTGTATTCAATGTGAAATCATATTCAACTGCAGATCAAATCTCTATTCTGTAAATGATAATAAAGGTTTAAAAATTTATGTTGGTGGTAAAAATGAATTTAAATTCATATCCTCTGTCTTTGACTGATAATGTATTTTCTAGAGAATGTGGATGAGAGAATTATGGAATTAATCCAACAAAATCTACTAATCAATTAAAATCCTGTGATACCATCTAGGATGGGTGAGCACTACAACTTTGTTATTTAAAGATAACTGTGAATATTCCTGATAATAGGAAAGTCTGTATTTTATACTCTGTATACCTGCAATTGAATTTTCCAGAATGCATTACCATTTTCAGTGGAGAAACATATATATTAGGCAGACTTTACCTGTCTTTTGATAGATGTAATAAAAAGAGAAATAAAAGTAAAATTTCACAGATTATAGCTATATTTGTTTAACTTTTCTTGCAGGAATACCAAAATTAATTTTAAATTATGTTTTCACATTATTTTATTTCCTTGACCTCCATCACCACAGAAAGTTTTATATCCATGCTTGCTTTCTTATTTTCTGAATCTTTAGCCAGCATTTCAAAGATAAACCCAAAAGCACTTAGCCTTTTAGCACTGATTTGTCTCTGAAACGCTTTTGTTTGACAGCCTGTAATCATTAGCAAGTCCTGCAGTGCTAAGCCTAAAGAAGGTCACTTGCTGAGACAGAGGCGTTGTATTTGTGCTTGTTTCTTCTAATTATTTTTATCTGCTCAAATTGCTGTCCAGATATGCACTTCCACTTTATCAAATATTTAATAGATGATACAAATGTTGGTATTATATCTTAGGAATTATATTTCATCACCCTTAAATCAACTTATTCTTTTTCAGACATGCCCTTTGGCTCAATGTGTATTTTTCTTCTACTTTTAAAAAGAAGTAAATACAAACCACAGAAAGATGAGCTTTTAAATTATGAATGAACAAAGCTTTATTGTCATCTACAGCTTGTGTTTGATGAGATACTTTCTTTCACCAAATGTGATGCAGCTTGATTCAGGTTATCCCTATGTTATCCTTTGTGAATCGGACCTGCATTAGCTAAAAAGTGTGTGGACCTGGTTTACTAAGGATAAAAACACAGTTAGAAGGCAATTTAAGTAGATCATATGTTATGAAAAGATTATCTGTCAAAAAAATCAGAAAAAAGTATATTTAAAATTATGACATCCTACCCAGGACCACCTAGTTATTTGTGAGTGGGTTCCAAAATCCATTTCACATTTAAACACCATGTCTTATATGATAAAACCCATACAAGAAAGCACTGGAGATTTCCAATCACCGAAGTCTCCTGTTTATATCATACTCTGTCTTGGAAAGAATATTCTAGAATATTTCATTTTGGCAGTTTGAGACCAAAAATAACTTTAAGATGGGGAACAGTATCAGATAGAGTAGTGATCTTGGCTACGGATGCACATTAAATTCAGGTGGGAGCCTTTATAAACTACTCATTCCTAGGCCCCAGCCAAGACCAACAAAATGACTGTGTTGGCCAAAAAGTTCATTTGACTTTTTTCCATAAAATGGCTCTAGTAGCACTTAGTTGTCTTTAAGTTCATTAGAAACAATTTTGTTAGATTTTATTGTGACAGCTGTCATATCAGCGTGCATTTAAAAAAACATCAAAATTGGTGAATTTTTGTGTAGCCATTTTAATATTGAAGAGGAAGGAAAATATGCAATATTTTTTGCATATTATGCTTTAAAGAAAGGTAAAAATGCAACTGAAATGCAAAAAAAGGATTTGTGCAGTGTATGGAGAAAGTGTTGTAACATGTCAAAGGTGGTTCGTGAAGTTTCATTCAAAGTGGCTCCTGACTAATATTTCTCAAAACTAGTTTTTATCTGTAAATCAAGTACCTACTTCTGTGGGTTGTTTCAAGGGTTAGATGAGGTAATTCTTGGCCTAGATGAAGTATCATTACTATTATGCAATGTGGTGGGAGAAGCCACTTAACGTGCAGGTGAAGTGTGATAGCACCAGCCGACTTCTACAACTACATTTTAGTTTCTGTACCCCAATACCTGAAGGGTATATGATTTCACTATCATATTGCTTCCTGAAATATAACTTAAAATTTTTCTTTTTTTAAAATTTTAATCATTGTTCAAATACAGTTTTCTCCTTTTTACTCCCAATCCAGTCCCCCCTCCCACCCTCCCCACTTCCCTCCCATTACCACCCTCCCCTTAGTCTATGACCATGTGTCCTTTAAGTTTGTTCCTGTGAACCCTTCCCACTGACCCCCTTAAATTCCCTCTTCTCTCCCCTCCGGTCACCATCAGCCTGTCCTCTATTTCAGTGTCTTTGGTTATATTTTGCTTGTTTCTTTGTTTTGTTATTTAGGTTCCTGTTAAAGGTGAAATCATATGGTATTTGTCTTTCACTGCCTGGCTTGTTTTGCTTAGCATAATGTTTTCCAGCTCCATCCATGCTGTTGCAAAGGGTAGGAGCTCCTTCTTTCTGCAGACTGGTACAACCACTATGGAAAGCAGTATGGAACTTCCTCAGAAAACTAAAAATGGATCTGCCTTTTGACCCTGCAGTTCCACTGCTGGGACTCTATCCTAAGAATACTAAAACACCAATTCAAAAGAACCTATGCATCCCAATGTTCATAGCAGCACAATTTACAATAGCTAGATGCTGGAAGCAACCAAGATGCCCATCAGTAAATGAATGGATCCAAAAACTATGGTACATTTACACAATGGAATTCTGTGCAGCAGAAAGAAAAAATTTTTCTTTATAGGTAACATTGTGCCTTCTTAAAGCAACAGAGCAGTGTCCTTAAGAGCATAAACTCAGGAGCCAACATTTAAGTTCAAATTCTGACTATGCCTTTTATTAGCTCTGTGGTATTGGCCAAAGACTGAACTTTCTGTCCCTCAATTTGCCCATCTGTAAAATGGGCTACTAATAATACCTGCCTTAGAGGAATGTTGTGATGAGTAAATGTGTTAATACATGCTATATATAAAGCACTTTCTATTTCCGCAGCACATTGTATAGTACCCAATAAATAGTAGTTATCATGATGATGATAATGATAATATAATATTAGTAGTGATCTCCTTTACTGATGTTTTAACTAAAAGTATCTATTTTCCATGAGTGGAAAAAATCCAACACTGTGCCAACCAGACCTTTTCATTGTTCTTAGCTATTCTCCCACACCATGTCCACCAGAACCAATGTGGAGAATAAAATTTTTAAGGACAAGCTTTATAGCTTTCTTATTTTTTTACCAGTTCACAATTTTTTCATCTGAAAGATGTTGAAAATCATCTTCAGCGTTTTATAGTATCCTTCTTGTACACTTAATAAAAATTTAAGGTTTTTAAAATGCTTTAGCAGAGAAACATTGTGTAATTTATAAATGTACTCTGTGTTTCCCTACTGTAGGTATGAGATAGTTTCATCACAACCAAAATGCCTGTGGAGGAGGTCACATCATCATGTCAAGGATCTGAATGAATGTCACAGTTAGCAGCTGTATGTGTTCACAACTAATGCTTGCCATAAGGATTCACTATAACATAACTCACCTGAAAAAGGGCACATAACCTTTTATTACTTTCCATGCTTTGAGGGCTTTTCTAGAGCCACATGAGGCCCTTTGACATAATTTTTACTTGATGCTTAATGTGCCAAGAGATATACTTTCAGAAATACTCATATGAGCTATTAAAAACATCTCAAAGCAAAGCAGGCAACTTATTAAATAGGACTTTATGAGGTTTCACAAATTGCATCTTATGAAGAGCAAATAAAATACTTGTATCTGCCACTGCTTCTTACAATTTCACAGCTGCCATTGGAAAAAAAATCTCTCTGCTGAAGCTTGTAGCAATGGCTGGTCTATGAAAGAGAAATAAAATGTGGAGGAAAGTGGTTATATTTTCCATGAGATTGCAAATGCAGGTGTCAGGAACTTAAACAACATTCATTCTCTGCCATGTGCCATGTTTGTTAAATATGGAAGAGAGTGCCACCAACCTTGCTTTTAACTGATGTCTCTGTTCAACCTGAGGGTCCCCATCTATGAATTCATGACCCTAATTACTGGCGGCATCATCCATCCATGCATTCAACAAATAAATTAAACACCTACTATGTGTCATGCTGCATTCTGGGTGATATACAGTAATAAATAAAATGTGATAAGATTCCTGCCTCCATGGAACTTCATTCTAGTGGAGGGAGGTCAGACAGATAATAAACAAATACATACATAACATGCCAGGTAATCACAATTGCTATGAAAAAATAAAGGAGATAGGTAATGCCAGAGTAGAGTTGTTATTTTACATAGCTCAAGAAGTTCATATGTATGAGACTATGAAATATATATTTGAATATGAAATATATACTATATATGTATGTGCATACAAAAATTTCCCATCCCTTAGATTTTCCACTCCATGTGCCCCTCCAGAACCTTGCCAGTCCCTCACGAAAAGTAAGTGTTCCCACTCTCTCTTCTTGAAAATGGATGGTCCTTTGTAATTTCCTTGACTAAAGAGTAGGACAGAAGTGCCTCTATGTTACTTCTGAAACTAGGCTATTAAAACAATACAACTTTTTTCTGACTCTCTCTCAGGATGTTCACTCTTAAAACTCAGCAACCAGGCTATGAGGTAGATCCTCACCCATATGGAGAGGAACAGAGCGTAGCACCAGACCTTCAGTTGCCAGATATGTGAATGGTCCATCTTTGAGAGTCTACTCCAACCCTCTTTTAAGCTGTCTCAACTGAAGTCATTTGGAGCAAAGAGGAATGTCCCCTAGTGAGTCTTGCACAAGTTTCAGAATTCTGAACAAAATCAATCATTATGATCATCTTGATCCACCAAGTTTGGGGGTGGTTTGTTGTACAATATACTGCCAGGACAGTACCTACAAATACACAAACTGACAAAAGCTCTTTTGAATGTTTTCCTTCCAACTTTAAGTTATTAGATGATAAATAAAACAACTCAAAAATAATTTGGGTGACTTGAGAAAGGGACCACTGAGCTGCCCACTATAGCTACTAAAAACGACATCATGGCCCATTTTAGTAGGGTTATAGCATCAGTTGGTTCTATGAGGTTGAATTCTTAGAGAATGCACAAACAGTTCCCCTGGAATTGCTTTGAGTGCTGTGTTCAAGTTTTCTTAGTGAGGCATGAAACCTGAGGTAAAACTTGTGTATTGTAGCTCTGCAAATTAGAGATGTATAACTTGGAATGAGCCATTTAATCTTTAAGAGTTTCTTTGTGTGTATGTGTGTGTGTACAGGGGTGGACAAAGATGGTTTACAGTTTTGAGTATGCAAAACACAGAGTTTATTCTTGTATTATTATTTAATTATTAGTAAAAAGTATAGCCCGCATGTCTTTTTCCATACAAACAACTGTAAACCTACTTTTGCTGAAGTTAACAACAGTAATGATCAATGTTAATATTTTGAGTGCATATTATATTGTGGGCACTCTAGTATGTGCTTTTCATACATCATCACTTTTATTCTTAAAACCACTTAATTTCTTAAGCACTATGGTTTTTTACAGAGGAAGAAACCAACTTACTGAGAGATTAGGTAGCCCATGATCAAATGTAAGTAATGGAGTGGGACTTACAAACCAAGTTTCCTGGCTAGCAGGGTCAAGTCTCTTAATCACTAGGTGGCATATAAAATAAGATCATATACATGACAGATATAAAGTGCTGAAAACATGTGTGAATCAAGAGGCAGGAGCAGATTGTACGTGTGGGAGGAGCTATAGGAAATCAATTGAGAAGAGAATTTTGGAAAGGTTGGATGCTGCTGGCACTGACCACACTACCATTGTAAGGTGTGAAGCCAAAATAAATAAATAAATAAATAGAGGAGTTGGGAGATAGGCAGCCCAAATGCCATGTTCCTGCTGTGAAGAGTGGGGTTTCAGAGAGATGAGTTAGAGAACAATCATAAAAGAGTGAAGCAAAGGACTCCTCTCTTGGTTTTAGTGTCCCGAAGTAGGTGGATTAATGGCTCCCTAATGATCTCCATGTTCAAATCCCTAGAAATTGTGAATATGTTCCTTTTTAGGCAAAATGGACTTTGCAGATTTGATTCAATTAAGGGTCTTGAGATGGGGAGATTATCCTGGGTTATCTTGGTAGGCCTGGTCATAATCACAAAGGTCCTTACAAGAGGGGAGGTGATATGAAGGTGGAAGCAGGGAGGGATTTGAAGATGCATGAATTTGGGGAAGGGGACCATTAGCCAAGTATTGCAAGAGTAAAGGCAGCCTCTATAAACTGGGAAAAGCAAGGAAATAAACTTCTTCTATAGCCTACAGAAAAAAGACTCTAGCCCTCCGAAATCTTGACTTTAGTCTAGTGCAACTTATTTCAGACTTCTGACCTCCAAAACTATAAGAAAATTAATCTGTGTTGTTTAAAGTACCAAGTTTATGGTAAATTGTTACAGAATCCAGAAGAAATTAATCTAGTGTATAAATAGGTTAACACATGAAGAGGTGTGAGAAAGTACAACTCTGTCAGCACAGTGAGATCAAAATCGGGGTAGACAGGTAGAGAACTTTACACACACACACACACACACACACACACACTATCAAAATATCTCTAAACTGCAGGTCAAGAGTTTTGATATTAACAGTTTCACTGAGTGTCTAGTAAAAGTCATGAATAAAGATCCAAATCATGCCATTTCACAATGAAACTTGGAACCGCACCAGAAACTAGAAGAAAATGGGGCACTATCTTAAAATTTCTAGGAGAAAATAATCGCCAAACTTGATTTTTATATCCAGACAAATTATTAAGCAAGGGTAAGGTCAGGATATAGATATTGACCAAATATTTTATGGTCCATGCATCCTTTCTCAGGATGTTATGCAAGAATGTGCTCTTTGAAATACAGAAGTAAATGGAGAAACAAGAAGACAGGGGATTGAGGAAAGATATACTTCAATCTGAGAGCTAGTGACTGGGAGAAGCTAGTAGTCCCAGAGGTTATCTGCATAGATTAGAAAAGAATGGCTCAGGAAAAGATGAAATTTGGAGATCATTTGATGATTTTGAATGCATGAAGTTGAGATTTAACTGTTTCAGAGGGTTTGGGTATAAATTACTGATCATGATGCAGGCTATTAAGCGGCAAGCAAACAATAGCAACAAAAAGCAGGTCGTACAAACTCCAGGGAGAGAAAGTGAAACAAGATACGAAGTATAATAATTGTTTTCTCAATGGCTTAGCTATGAATATCATTTAAATAATTATAATATACAAACATTGCATATAATCAAACCAAAATGAAGGCTATAACTATATTGAGAAGATAGGTGTGGCTGGAGTGGGGAAGAAGGTATGTTGGAGGGAGGTGTGCAAGAGTGAAATTCTCATTTTATAGTAGCAAGCCTATAAATGATATCTAAAACTAATAGTTAGGAGCTAGTAGTATAAATATTTGTTTAGAAAAGTGAAAGCAAATATATATGTATACATACACATGTATATACACAGATGTGTGTGTGTGTGTGTGTGTGTGTGTGTGTGTATCAGTGCAAAGAAATAAATGTGGTGCCTCTGGAGCATCGCAATTGCCAGTAGAGAGAGTAAAGTAGACAGCACCTATTTTTTGTCATAAAGCTTGTGGAATTATTTTATTTTTCTGTGGGGTCCACATGAAACTTGCATACAGCAAAATGATTTTTAAATCTTTGTTTCTTATTTTTTCACTCTCATTATAAAATCAAAGAAATTTTAAAAGAATTGTGCTCCTAGAAATGAGAAAGATATAATTTTCTGCTGATAAAAGAAAGTATCAGTAGGTACAGGTCTCTGTTTTGCCAGCAATGAGCGGGGTGTTTTTTCTTATCTACAAAATGAGGGATCTGGACTCCTTGGCCAAAGGCCTCTCTCAGCGGTAACCTGCTGTCTCTCTGATTTCAATGCCATGCACCATGCACAGCAGTATATAATTCTTTTGCTTCTTTTTTTATTGACACAAAGCATTTAAAATCACAGATTTTACAAGTTAACAAAGAAAACAAATAATTGCTAACAGACAGATGCTGCAAAGGACAAAGTAGAGCAGGCAGGATAATGTACAACCCTGTTGAAGAGCAAAAGGGTCATTTATGAATGAATCCAAACTTTTCCAGAAATCCCCCAGATATTTCTTTGTGTCAGGAATAGACACACACTACAATAAGCATTTCTGCAGCACACATCACAATGGCCACGAGGCTCTGCACACTCTGCATGCAAGCTAAAATCAAATAACTTTTTTATTGGAATTGAACAAAACTTAACTATATTCTTTTTTGATATTTTTTGAAAGTATGCTCTTTCTTATTTATTTATTCCCAATTTTTAACTCAAACACAGACCATAAAATATTAAAGCTGGAGACAACCTCAGTCTTTCCATCTGACACAAAGAAATCAAGGGCCCAGGGTGATTAAGGGCTGAGCACAGGGTCACACACAGTGATTAGCAGCATTGCCAGGATCTCTGATTCTGTGGCACTATGTTGATAAAGACAAAACGACTTAATATTGCCAGTATGAGTTTATTAAAGTAAACATAAATTGGAAGAACCCGAGTAAACACAAAAATGGTTGGAAAAACTTAATCTGCAGGTTCCTGGTGGATTTGTTAGAAGACAGGATCCAGAAGGCATTTGCAAAAGCTTTACATCATCTACTGGGTTTTGCCAACTTTATAATTTGACAGAAATGAAGAATATTCCCTGTAATCAAACACCCTGCCCAGGGTTCTGGGCTATAATAAATTAATGAAGTGAGTTTTTCCTCTCTATTAGATTATCAGTGGCTACCATTTTGTAAGACAGGGATAATAAAACACCATACCATAAAATGCTTTATCAGCAAGTGTTTCTTTAGTGCCAAGTAATTATTAATGCTGGGAAGGAAACGTGCTGGATCAGCTTTGGCAATGCATTTAAAAACCTCAGGCCCTGAAATCTGGATACCCCCACGCTCCAATTTACCACACTTACTACTCTCTCTGCCATACTTTTCTCTTCTTATTGTTTTCTGTAAAAGAGACTTTTAGAAGAGGAAAACTGGAAGGATTCCAATAGGGATCCTCTAGGCTGGTATTTCAAGAGGGAATAATGTAAATTGCCTGAAAAAAATATGATTGCTACAACTGGTGAAAGCCTAACCAGAAAGTATTTAAAAGACTGCAAAACTTTTCCTAATTGTTTTAGGGCTCCTGTTGGTCCTGTTTTGGAGTTGCTTCCATATTCTTTCCAACCCAGAGCATGCAGACATGCACACATACAGCTACTCATCTGGGCAAGTCCTTTGCAGAATCAATGACTACATTCTCAGATATGAGATTCCATAATAATTGTGATATAAAAAGATGGAAAATAATCTACAGATTCCATGAGAACTGACTCTGCCTTTGCAAATAGTTCAGATTAGCTCTCTGGTGGATAAACAACACTTCCTGAGGGGATTGTGGACTTCCATGCAGATATAGACTGACTGCAGGATGATCAATCTAAACTGTCCCGATTTTAGGCCAGAAAGTCCCGAAGCCCACCCAGGAAATGCTTTATTTCTGGGCAAACTAGAATAATTTGTCTCCCACTGTACAAAATGTTATTTTTTCTTAAGTACTACTTTGTAGATCTATAAGTATTTGGAGAAATCATAGGATTACATTTTGTTATAAGATAAATACTTGAATCTTGAGTAATAGGCATTTGCATCCATAACCTTGTGATGCCTAGCAATCATCTTGCATATGTTATGGACTTGGAGAAATTTACCATCTTGCTCTTTATTTACCTGCAATGTAAATGTTTCACCAGAAGCCTGGTGGGAAGGAAAATATGCAGAACAAGTTACCCACATAAGAGATATGAAAAGGAACAAACAAATGCTGAATAATGCTGCTATGCTGTATTTCATTACAATTTCTATGAGGACAAGCTCTATAAAAAGACTAATAAGATCATGTTAAAATTTTGAATTTAAAATCATGGAATCTAAGATATTTTTGGTTGATTGAAAAGAAATACTCGTGCCCATATCTTCTATGGTCTCATGTTGTGATTTTGGTGGATTTACTTAAAAATATCTACATTTGTCTACATTTCCCCCCCACCACTCAACTGTAGTTGAACAACAATAAAAAAAGAAAAAAAATCCACATTATTTTGCAGTCTTTCTTTATCAGTTAGGGTTGGCTTGTTTTGAGAGAGCCCATTATTGTGGTCATTAAAAAAGACTCCAAAATTTTTCCTGTTCTTTGTGCTTTTTTTTTTCCCCATTGAGCTAAAGCAGCAACATGGTTTGGTAAGAAATACACATGATTGCAATAGGGCCTGAGTTCAATTTCTCCTTTGACCAACAGCAGTCATTTAATTTTTAGAAGTTCTTACGAATCCTCAAACTTCCAATTTTTATTGATAAATTTAAAAATTTCAACCATATAGGTTGAAAGCATTGCTTATATCCTACATAGCTATGTGAACCAAGAAAGAGTGGGAAAGGGCCTTGTTCATTAGCTCTCAGGGTTCAGAAGGAGTTTGTACGCTCATAGGTGTTGATGAAGATGGTATGGCAAACTATTCTCTTTATACCCTTTAGAAAGACTGGGTCTGCTAAAGAGAAAAAGAGACAAGCCAATCAGACATACACACATACACAGTTTTCATTCATCTTTGAAAAGTCCTCCTTGGTGTTTTTTTCCCCTTCAAGATATGTGGGAACTGTCTTACATAAAGCACATGCGGAATGCTGGGCAAGTTTCAGATGGCCTTGAATTAGAGCTCCACATGGTCACTTGTCCAAGGGCCAGTAAAAGCCATTTCCTAGGCTAATTTTTTAAGAGTGTCAACAACATGACACTCCTGTGAGACATAGTAGAAGATATTTTCAGCTTCTCTCTTTTTCTCTCTTTAATCCTTAGACAGTGACATCTACAAATATACAAAAAAGAAAAAAAGAAAAAAAGAAAAGAAACAATTTACCTACCTAGGAAAATTCAGAGCTCATCTGGGATACTGTACATGGGCGTACCAGCTAGCAGTCTTGTTTTTTTTTCTTTTTAAGATTTTACTTATATATTTTTAGAGAAGGAAAGGGAAGGAGAAAGAGAGGGAGAGAAATATCAATGTGTGGTTGCCTCTTGAGTGCTCTTTACTGGGGATCTGGCCCACAACCCAGGCTGAGAATACAACTGGTAACCCTTTGATTTGCAGGCGGGTACTTAGGCCTCTGAGCCACACCAGCCAGGGCTGCTAGCAGTCTTGTAAGTCATTCATATTTTCAACTGTAAGTGACCACAGTTGCAAAAATGGTTGTATTCACTCACTCAAGATGTTTTATTTTAAGGTTCAAATAAGAATTCTCACAAGTACAAGCCTAAGGAAGGTGGCTAGCAAAGGAACTAAAGAAATGGGCTTTGAAGCCTAGGGAGCAGGATTCAAATCCCAGCTCACCCTCACCACCTAGTAGGCTTTGGAGAGTTACATCCTAAGAATTCACTTCCTCATGTACAAAATAAAGATAATATGGTCACCTGGAGAGATAATACAAAATAAAGATAATATGGTACTTTGGAGAGTTACATCCTAAGAATTCACTTCCTCATGTACAAAATAAAGATAATATGGTCACCTAACTGTTGTGATAAAGATTAATAGCCTTATACATGAAAACTCCCAGCATATTACCTTGTATTGAGTAACTGTTCAATATATGAAAGCCATTAGAAAGCATTTATAGTTAATTTCATTGAACACTTACTACATGCTTACTTCATTGAACACTTACTACACTGTTCAAAGTACTTTAAATTTGACTCATTATTGTCATAAGAACCATTTGAGTTAAGTTCCATTGTCACCTGAGTTTTATAGAAGAGATAATGGGGCAAACATAAATATCTGGCTTAATATTTTTATATAAAGAATTTGTATTTTGATGACCTTCAGGTTTTCAAAATATATTGCACTCTGTGGTAACTCTGCAAAAACTCAAAGAAGTGTACCAACACTCTTTAAGTGATGAGGCCAGGATTCAAATATGGGATGGTCTTTGCATAATCACTATGTATACTATTTCTGGAGGCCCTCTGACTCTCCTGAGAGTGAGAAGATTTCCATGGAAAATATATCCTGCCTTTTACAAGTCAAAACAGTTTACAAATGACAATTCTTTTTCTAAGTTTGCAAATAACAATGCATGTTCTCTAAAAAGACAACAGTGGTAAATTTTAACATAAACAAGGTAAAAATTAAGGGAAATATCTTAAACTCATGGTAAAAGGCTACATATTTATTAGATTTTGCAGTACCCACTGAATGCAATATACTTTGAAGCATTTAAGGACATCAAAATAGAAATTCTTTATGTGAGAAAAAACTCTAATCATAAAGTTATTAATGCTAATTTGCAGTTAGAGCCAAAGAATACCATTTTTGTTTGTTACTTTGTTTCTTTTGTTTTTTTTATGAGGTAGACAAGAAAAATCACCGAATTTCTCTTGTAAATCTAAGCAGAACCTAGGATGCTCTCTGATTATATACCCATATCCTCTGAAGTCATAGCAGACATTCTGCTTTTTCACTAATGCAGTTATTAATTATTATAGTCTGGGGCTGAAGAGTATATGGATCTGCTTCTGGAAGGTTTCCCAAGAATGTGTAATCGGAAAATCAAATAGAATCCCAGTAAAGTGATAGGGAGTGGTGTCATGCTTTTGGATGCTTTGCTGGTTTTGCATTTAAAGCAATCATTCTGTGGATAAGGATAGATTGGAAGTGGCAGGGTGGGGAGGGGCCATACAATCAGTAACCACATTATACAAAAATTCTGATAATAATTTGGTTAACTATGTCTCTTCTGCCCATCTCTGCCTATGTTCTCCACCTTTATCTTTCATCTCAAACTCTGACATCCCATTTTCAAGCCAAAATCCCATCTTTTAAATTTCTGTTTTATAAAATAGAGTATTTTGAGAGCAGTTTGAGGTTCACAGCAATATTGAGCAAAAAGTATACAATTTTAACATAGTCTAGTCCCCACACGCACATACCCTGTCCCGTTATCAACATCCCCCACCAGAGTGGTACATTTGTTATAAATGATGAACCTGCATTCAGAAATCACCATTACTCCAAGTCTGTAGTTAGGGCTCACACCTGGTACTGTACATTCTGTGTATTTGAACAAATGTGTGATGGCATGTATCCACCATTATAGTATCCTCCAGACCTGTCTCACTGCCCTAAAAATCCTCTGTGTTCTACCTGTTCCTCCAACCCTCTGTCCCTCACAACCCCTGGCAACATGATCTTTTTACTTTCTCCCCAGGTTTAAACATTTTATCTCTGTTTTGCCCATACTTTAGTCCCATTTAAACATCTCACCCTTCATTGTCTCTTTACTCTCCATCCATTTTATTAGTCTTATGATGATTAGATCTCACTCATCAAACAATCCAGACCCCATGGCCAGTCACTTCTATTCGCTTTTCCCAGCTTCTTCAGAGCCAGGCCTCCCTATCTTTCCTTGTGCTTGCTCAAACACTAAGCAGTTTAGTGCCAAGCTGATCATTTGCCTTCCTTTGCCTGGTTTGGAGAGGGATACCTTTAATATTCATCAAGGCAGATCTCCAGTATGAGCCTACACATGAAGCTCTTGTCAAACAGGTTATGCTCTGGTGAAGTCATCTGGATGGGATGGTGCTTCCCTCAGCTTCCAAAGTTGGCCTGTCAACATTAAACTCAGATCATTTGCCTTGCTCTACTTCTAATGCTTGTGCAGATTAGATTTGATACCTGCTTCAGTAGTACCCTAGCAACCTCACATACTCTTAACCCTATTTTTGCTTTCTATGTTAGATTCTTGCACCTTATCCTTGGGCTCTCAGAAGCTAACCTAAGCCTACTTATGATTTTGGCTTCTCACTCATCGAGATCCACAGCTTAAAGTCATCTTGCCCCATGAAATTAAAACAAAACATTTGGTTGGCACCCAAAGAAAAATGACATAATTTTGAAAACAGGTGTCTGCATATGTGTGATGAACTTCAGGCAGGCCTGAAATTTGAGTTGCCAATTAACATTATGCCAAGAAAGCTGACCATTGATTCATCTGAGCTCATGATAAAAACAGACATGCTGGGGTTGTTTTAATGTACCTTGTGTACAGGCAAGAATGTGTTCAGTCTTTACCATAGTCAATTGCAGTTATATGGAGGCCTGGGAAAGAGGTAATTTAAACTTCATAATAAATATAGAAATGAAGAGCTTCTTTAACTGATAGAACCTTTAGTCTGTATGGATAGTATTATTGGTAGGTTTTTGTCCCCAAAATATATAAAAATTGGGCACCATCTTATTATCTGCTATTTTGTAAATTTCAGATTTAAGTTTTTATATATTTTTAAAATAAATTATATACCTTTTAACTGTCTTGTGGTATCTTTCTGCCCATCACATCACTATTCTATTCGATGACAAAACAAAATGTATTTTTGGTTCCTAAATTCAGAAGCTCTGAGCTCAGAGCACTTTTGTTCATCTCTTGTGAGCTCCTTCTTTTACCACCACTGCTGTCTGCTTCCTAATGAACCCTAGATCATTAGTATTTTGGGTAACTTCAATTTGCATTTATGGTTACATTATAAGTTATGCATCTTTATATTCATATTGTTTTATTTGAAGGACTTAATTAGAATCATGCATTATGTTTAGTAAACAATAAGCAGATTAAAATTATGTGTAATAAATAGTCACATTCTATGTTCAGAAGATTTTCTCTATAACTAACACAGCTAACTAATATGGGCAAAGCTGCAGGGTGGAAGTATGCAAATAATATTGAACTTCAAATCAGAGAATTGAATTCCAGTTCAGTTTATTGGCTCTGTGGCCTCAGCAAAGAACCACTTAAATTGCCCATGCCTCAGCTTCTTTACCTCCAAAACAGAGCTGAACTTTTACTTCTGGTTCTGTTAATGTGCTAATTATTTGTTCATACTTAAAGGAAATGCAGTTTTTACTATATCTTCCTGTTCTCTGATTTCCCTTGTTAGTAAACACACCAAGTCTTGATCACTTACCCCATTTGTTTTCTGTTACCACCCTTCATTTTGAACAAATCTTGAAAAGCATCACTAAGTGATGGCAGATCATATGCATTTCAAATATTCTTATGCATTTTAAACATTTTCTGTCAATGACAATTTTATTGAAATTATTGATGCTTGATGATTCAGTAAAGGTTTCCTCTTGAGTTGTATATATAGACAATTCAATTTCTTGACAACAAAATTAGTTAAATTTTGGTATTGTGATTTTATTTCTTTTTATTAGGTGATGTATCTTCAGTCAATATTTATGCCCTCAACATAAGCCAAAATATATAATATCAAATTTTACAAGTCTATAGAATTTAGTATTTGTAGCTTCCATTGAGTTTTTAAAAACTTTCATTATTAAAATATATGAGCAGACCTCATGGCAATTTTTGTTTTTCCTGACACAAAGACACAATTTTTTTTTGGTTATATCATCTGATGTAGGCCACTTATAGTCTCTCCGAGATTCAGGTTCTTCATTCTTAAAACAAGTGGGGGATACAACTCGCATGGGTGCTAGGAGGACCGAGTGAGATACTACGTATGAGAGCACCGTGTGAAACATTGAGCATGAAGTGAACATAATGTCATTATTTTTAAACATTGTTCATTATTTTTAATGTACATTAAAAATGAACATTATTTTTAAACATTGAAACCTAAACTCTAAAGTTCTGATAATCTTTAGGTCAAAATAATATATTAAGACCTACTTATATGGACTTATTTTCAGGAAGAAGGCAGGCAACTTTTAGTCATCGTGCTCAAAATCTACTGACCCGTTTTCCCCTTGGCTAATTAGGCAGTGGGAGCTCCCAGCTCAGGTCACACATGCTGACTCTCCGAGACATCTTGTGACTCCTGCTCCTTGCCAATGATGCTAACTTGAAGAGAGTGCCCAGCCCATTTTGGTCCCCTATGCATTCTTTGACATTATGCTTCATAACTGCAAAGCACAAGGCTTTTCCTCTTGTCAGGCTGTATTCTGGTTGCCGTCAGCCTAAGTGCCATTAATTGCCCATTTTCTGAGAGGTGTGAGATCACTGCCCTGGCCTCCGTGAACCTTGGACTGAGCTCAGTCACACTCAACTTATCCAAGTATAAAGTCTGAATCCTGCAACTGCACTGCCAAATGTATATTGAATTCTAAGCGATTCTGCTTTCAAGGTACTTTCTCTAAATTATTCAAGAACTGTAGAATGGGCTGAAACCAAGCATGTACTGTTTTAGTAGAAATAGAAAACCAGGGGAAAAGGTTATTCAAGTCAATACTAGGAAATTTATAATAAATTTCTATAATGCACAACATGCAATTTTCTTTAACAATTTCTTGTTAATGAAATAGCTAGAAAGAAATATAATTCCAGTTTTACTCTGAAAGCTTTAAGTTCCAGAATGGAGTAGAAAGTAATTATTCCTTCTTTCACTCTTTACCATATGGCTGCTGCTGGGACTGGAGTATATTTAAGACCAAAATTTTAAGAAGGTACCAATGTGTCCTTAGGTCAAATTACCCAGGAGAATCTGTACACCATATTCATATAGAGTTTTCTATAAAATTGAGTCTTGTATCAGAATAATTCACCAATCTGAAAATATAGAATGGACAGAGAAAATAATGCTGGGAATCTACCAGCTTAATTAGTAACTCTTAAGTTTTTAAGTCTCATTACTTCATATCACATTTGGGGAAAGGATAAGAAAGCAAAATGGGAGGGAGAGCATATGCAATCATAAATTTTTTTTGAAAACTAATGTTATAGAGGAGAAATCTAAAAGATATCACCTTGTTCAACTGGTTAAAGTTAATATCAGTAGTAATGAGAATAGGCAACATCATGTCATGATGCAATGCACTAAAAAAAGGCACAATATCACTGCTCTAGCATTTCGCCAAAAATAAATCACCTAAATTTAACCATTAGGAGAAATTCAGACAGATGAAAACAGAGATTTGATACAAAATAACTGTACTTTTCAGAAGTGTCAGTCATGAAAGAAAAAGAAAAACTGTCTGAGATTAAAGAGCCTCAGAGGAATGGCAACTAAATGCACTCTATGATTCCAAGTTGGATTCTGGCCCTGAAAA
Source organism: Phyllostomus hastatus (assembly GCF_019186645.2). NCBI lineage: Eukaryota > Metazoa > Chordata > Mammalia > Chiroptera > Phyllostomidae > Phyllostomus > Phyllostomus hastatus. The sequence goes on along the minus strand of NW_025334028.1, from coordinate 24,660,214 downwards.
AGTATATTAGGGGAAATTGACAGAAAATGGGATAAATTCTTTAAATTAATGAATACTATTGTACTGTATCAATACCACTTTCCTGGTTTTGAACATTGTAATGTTGCTACTTAATGTGTTAAGATTTTAGAAAGCTAGGTTAGGGTATTATGAGAATTTGTACTATGTTGGTGATATCTAGTAAGTTGGAAATGATGTCAAACTTAAATAAAAACAAATACACACACAATTAAAACCATTTGACATGCCCCAGATCACACAGTGGTAGGCGGTGTCCCAGTCAGGCTCCAGCCCAGACCTTTTCATTCCAAAGGCATGCTGCAAAGAACACAGAGAAGGGCAACTGCGGTGTTTGAAATGTAAGTGTTTGTATTACATTGCTACACCTGAACATCAGGGTATCATTTTGTAGAAAGTACATCATTAGTCAGTACGAAATGGTTACTCATCGTTTACTTGAAATGACTTCTAAATTCAGCCCTATAATTTTATGTGTGGGAGCATAGCCTGAATTTCTCCTACTAAATTCCCAAAAAGGAAATTAAAAAAATTTAATTTCAATAAATTGAAAAAACTTGTTAAAGTTTTTTTTCATCTAAATCTACACCATTTCTTTGGAGGATGGGGTAAATTAAGAAGAAACAACTCCTAATGAGGCACAATCTCCTTGATGTTTTTCTGTCCCTTTCATGACGGTTGGCCTCAACATTTGATGGCCCCAGAGCTAATTTGTAGCAGTGCTAACATTAGAAGGTAAAGTGACCTACCTCGCTGAGTTTTATGTTTTTGAGTAAATAAATGAGCACATTATTGTGCTTGGAGTTTACATATGAGTAAGAGTAAAAACTCTATTAAATATATTCTGAATGACTCATATATGATTTAATCATAAGTCATATATGATTTATTGCTAGATAGCTAAACATTAATTACTCTATTAAAGATGGAAAATAATTTTCATTCCATGAATCTTATAATGTGAACCAGTTCTGCTGCAGGCTTGTACTGTGAGGGAGGAGCTGATCATTAAAACGCACATTTTTCTAAAGGACTACAGTATCCCAAGTGATGCTCGCTGTAAACCACTTATGCTCAAACTCTGTTAAAGCCAGGTTGCCCAAATGTCCATGTCCCAAAGTAAGACTAATGCCCAGCTGATCTAAAAGTAACTCCTCACAAACTCGTACGTTCTAAATGCAAGATCATTGACTGTTTCAGCACCTTCCTAGTTTGTACGTCCTGACTAATACCTGCCAAGACTGTCCTCAAATGTTAATAATATCCTTTTCCTACATTATTATTCCTAAGATGCCTTCTGCACTGTTACCCATGAGGTGGTCTTGCTTGAGGTGCAGAGTCCCTTGCTACAGTAAGTAATAAACCTAACTTTGTCATCTACAAATATACTTATGGAGGTCTTTTGCTGATAGGCATTGAGAAATGTTATTTTGGAGAGCAATCTTAATCAGTAGAAATTGATTTTGTATCCTTAAGAGACTTGAGCAGTGATTTTCTCAGAACTGTTTCAGTGCCTGTGGAAAACAGTGGAACACAAAGATGAGAGGGAAATGAGTACCTATGTTACACAAGAAATAGAATAAAACTCCCCCACATTGGAAGCTTCGAGGATTCAAAGCACTTTTGAAATGTGAAGAACGAAGTGCAATTCTCTCCTGGAGGTTACTCTAAGCAATGGCTCTGAACCGTGGCTACACATGAAAACTATTCAAAGGGGCTTGCAAAAATATGGATTGCACAGTTGACTGCTTTGGAGGAATTTAATTAGAATCCCCTGAATGGGGCCTGGGAATATGTATTTTAAAATCTTCCAATATGATTCAAATGTGAAACTAGTGTTGAGAATAACTACTTTAGGATGTTCACATATCATTCTACTATAATACTTATTATAATGTTTATTAAATGCTGATATATTACACTACTCATCTGTTTAAAAAAAATAAGATGTGCAATTTGGTATAAAGCACCAGAGTTTCAAAGAAGAGAGAGCTGAACATTTTAGGAGTTACCTTACTCTGGATAAATTTGATGAAAACACAATAAAACCTGCTAGTAAAATCTGAATTTAGAATAGTTACTTCCTGGCATAAAGGATGTTTCTGAGAGCTGGAAAGACTGAACTTTTTAGAAGATGCAGTACCTAAAGATGGAGGGGAAGATTCAGACACCACTGAACAGACACAGCAACCCTGGAGATAAAATGAGGAGGTAAATGTCAGGGGCAGTTGCTGGGGGGCACCTCCATGCTCACTTAATACATGTCTAGTGAAGGCCAAGAGCTACAAAACTAGGGAAATAAAGATGTGGCTTTCATAAAATGTTATTATGTAATGATCTCCGGAGCCAAATATTAATGTTTTTTGGATCAGTTCTGCTTTTGAACTTATGTGCAGTGCTGTTTCCTTCCATAAGTTTGAATTATCAAAGGCTTGAGCTTTATGAAAATGAAGTTCATGAATGATCCAAGCTAGAATAAGTTACAAGTAATGCAGTTTCTGAAGAGTTCTCTAAATATTTGTCAAAATGTAGTTCTTGGAGCTGTGATGAGCACACACATAATATGCCACGTCTACAGTCAACAGCTAATATAAGAGTGGAAAGGAAATGTTGCAATTGAAAACATAACCTAATTAATAAAACAAAGACATGAACAAAATAGAACCAGAGGCATGGAAATAAAGGGCAAACTGATAGTGACCAAAGGAGAGAGGGTGGAGGATAACAGGGAAAGAAGGGGAAGGGGCAGGCCAACAACCACAAATGGAAGACTCATGGGCACAGACAACGGTGGGGATTGACTGTGGGAGTGGGATGAGGGGATGCAGCAGGGGAGAGTAATGGGAAAAAGGTGGGACAACTGTAACTGAACGACAATGAAAAAAAACACTGAAAAGTGTTTCGTTGAAGCACCTTGTGTCCAGTAGTCTTCAAATAAAGAAGAAGAGTGAACAAAACATTCATAGGAACACAAAAATTTGAACATTGATGGCATTATCATATGTTTATTTATAAATAACTTTGTATGTGAAGAAACATTCCTGGAAGCAAAAGTATAGGTTATTTCGGTGCTAATTAGGCCTTTTAAAAGCTGTCTTAGCACATAGAAAATGTTTTTATGCTTTAAATTGATAAAAAACATACGTTGTGAAAACTCAAGAGGCATTAGGTTGAGATAAACAATGCCATGTAATTTGCTAACTATTCTAAAATTTAACTGTTTTAGAAAAATATATAAATTATATAAAGTACTGCTAATGACAGTTAAATCTCAGCCAGGCATGATAAACTGGTTTGGGTAGTAACAGCAAATATCTCAGGAGTTTCACTCAAGAAATGATTATTTGCTGCTTACTCTCTGTGTTCATTATGAGCTGCCAGAGGACCTCTGCTCTACAGGGTTAGTCTGGTTAGTCTGTTAGTTCGGCTTTATGTCAACCCTGCCTCTATGATAACCTTCTCAGTGGGAGGGGGATGGGGAGAGTCTTCTTGCTTTCTCCCAGAGGCAAGACAAATCATTGCTACCCACACTGAATAATCTTTAGCCTATTGCTTGTGCTCACTTCCTCTGTTGAATATTAATTGACTATAAGATGTGGTTTATTTCTGGGGTCTCTATTCTATTTCATTGATCTATGAGTCTATTTTTATGACAGCACCATGCTGCTTTGACTACTATGACCTTATAGCATAGTTTGAGATTAGGTAGTGTGATTCCTCCCACTTTGTACTTCCTTTTTGGGATTGCTATGCAGAGCCTTTTGTGGTTCCACATAAATTTTTGAAGTATTTGTTCTAGTTCATTTAATACATCATTGGAATCTTGATAGGAATTGTGTTAAATCTATAGATTGCTTTGGGTAGTATGGACATTTTAATGATGTTAATTCTTCCTATCCACGAATGCAGCATGTACTTCCACTTATTTGTATCTTCTTCAGATTCTTTCTTCAGTGTCTTATAATTTTCCATGCAAAGGTTTTTACATCCTTGGTTACATTTATTCCTAGGCATTTAATTCTTTTTGTAATGATTGTGAATGTGATTGTTTTCTTGATTCCCCTTCCCGTTAGTTCATTATTGGCATATAAAATGCAAATGATTTTTGGTTATTAATTTTGTATCCTGCTACTTTACTGAACTAATTTATCAGTTCTAGTAATTTCTTGGTGGAATCTTTGGGGTTCTCTATGTTCAGTATCCTGTCATCTGCAAATAAAGTCAGTTTTACTTCTTCTTTCCAATTTGGATGTCTTTTATTTCTTCTTCTTGTCTGATTGCTGTGGTGAATCACATTTACTGATTTGCACATGTTGTACCAAACTTGTATTCCTATAATAAATCCCACTTGATCATGGTGTATGATCTTTTTGATGTGTTGCTGCATTCAGTTTGTTAATATTTTGTTGAGGATTTTAGCATCTATGTTCATCAGGGATATTGGCCTGTGATTTTCTTTTTTTTTGTAGTGTCTATTTGCTTTTGGAATTAGGATTATACTGGCCTTGTAAAATGAGCTTGGGAACGTTTCCTACTCTTGAATTTTTTAAAATAGTATGAGAGGGAGAGGTGTTAATTCTTCCTGGAATGTTTGGTAAAATTCACCTGTGAAGCCATCTGGTCCAGCTTTTGTTTGTTGGGAGTTTTTTTTGATTACTGCTTTAATTTCAGTAGGTGTAATCTGCGTATTCAGATTCTCTGATTCTTCCTGATTTAATTTAAGAAGATTGTATGTTTCTAGGAACTTATCCATTTCATCCAAATTGTCCAGTCTGTTGGCATATAGTTGTTCATAATATTTTCTTACAATCTTTTGTATTTCTTTGGTATCAGTTACTTCTTCTCTTTCATTTTTGATTTTATATATTTGGGTCCTCTCTCTTTTTTTCTTAATGAGTCGGGTTAAAGATTTGTCAATATTTTTTACCTTTTCAAAAAACCAGCTCTTGGATTCATTGATCTTTTGTATTTTTTTCAGGCTGTTTCATTTATTTCTGCTCTGATCTTTATTATTTCCTTCCTTCTACTCACTTTAGGTTTTTTTGTTGTATTTTTAAATCAGGATGTAAGATGATATAAAAAATAAGAGTCAGTGTACTGAATAGTAAAGACCCTAGAGGACAGGTTTAAACTTTGGCTCTGTCACTCACTAGCAGCATGACCTTGGGAGGACACTTATACTCTCTGTGACTCTGTTTCTCCATTTATAAGTGAGGGCATAACATCGATGCCCTCTTTACAATGTTTTGTGAGGATTAAGTATATATATTCATACATATTACTCAGGCAGTATTAGTAAATGTTATAAGTGTTTGCCATAATTAATTATGATTATCCATTATACTAATGCCTTACAAGGGCTGGATAAGTGAGGTGCTAGGGATAAATTTGGCCCATTAAGATAAACAGCCATGCTTCCTAAGAGACAATGACATTGAGACTGAGCATCAGGATATCTGCCTCCAGCCCCACCTCTGCTCCTAACTAGTTGTGCAACCTTTAGCATATCATTTACCATTCCCTGGGCATCTCTCCCTCTCCCTCTCTTTTGCTCTTTCTAAGCTAGATAAACCTAATTCAATTTAAAATATATTTACAGTATATATAATGTAAAACTTTACTATGTAGCAAAGGAGTAATGACATTAGAAAAATGAGTAAGTTAGAAGTAAATTTGACATGAAATGTAGAGCTTCACAGTCAGAAAGAATTTTACCAGGTGGATGATGTTGATAGGGTATTCCAGTACAGAGAGCACAGCAAATCATAATAATAATAACAGTAACTATCATTCATTGAATAGTTATAGAATGCGAAGTACATTTACTTTTATTATTTCTTGTCATCAGGAAACTCAGGGAGGTGAACTGAGCCTACACATTTTAAAAACAAGGAAACTGAGGCTCGTTGAGATCACGTCACTTGAATCTGGTTTGTCTGACCCCAGAAGCCAGTGATTTTTGTTTTCATTTCTGTTATTCTATGAAGATGGGAGAAAGTAAATGAAAAGAAGAAAAGAAATTGTTCTGGGAGCGATGCACAATCTGGTTAGTCTGGGTCATTTGGTTTATTTAAGGAGTTAGCAAGAATGCAATTAGAAAGGTCTGTTCAGTGCATTACAATCATTTGTTTCTGTTGTCTGAAACTTAAGCTCAATTATGAGAATATGTGAAACTCGAATGTCTGAAACATCTGCTGCAGGGGCCCCACAGCAATTTGTGCACACATTTATAAATCCTTCTTGTATAACTTAGCTCTTATATGTATATTTATTATAGCATTCTAAATTACTACTTGGTGTATGCATATATTTGTTGGAGCATTTTTAATTACTCATTGCTTAGGAGTCTGTAAGACAGAGATCTGAGTTTCTTGAACGGAGGAACAAACCACACCTTGTTCACCTTCACATTCCTAAGCTCCCCTCACAGTAATCGGTAGATGTTAAATAAGTATTTATTGAATGAGTGAATGAAGGAATAAATAAATGAGTGCTTTCAAGCACACTCTCTGATGCTAGAATGTTTTCATGACTCTTAGGAAGCTGTCCTAAATATTTTGAAATTTGACAAAATAAATAAGATAAAATTGAAGATAAATAAATCTTCAATAAATACATAAAATATACAGACTTACTTTGCTAGAAGTAAACTTATTTTAAATTAATTTTTAAAATTATAACTAAAATTTATAACTAATGATTTGCTGAATCTAATATTTTACTTTGAAATTACTTCCTTTCACTTTCATATTTTAAGATATTTTATGCTGATAATAGATATTAATGGAAACCCATGATTTAACACAGTCTTACATATAACAGTTTAATTTTTTTTTGAGATATAAAGCCAAGCCAACTAACACTGCAGTAACAAAGACAGTAATATTAGTAAGAAGCATTCACTTCCACCACACAAGCTAGACATACGAATTTCTGCTATGGAAATTCAGTAACATTAAGTAGTAATATATTAAGAAAACTAAAGAAAATGCATTGTGTATGTGGGTAAATCTGATGCTTCACCCTTCAGAGGCTCAGTGATTGGTATAGATTGTCATCTTTCCTAGTAGATTGGCATAGATTTCCACCTCAGGTCACATTCATGATCATACAGTCTCAGAACTGTTAAGACACTACAAGGACTTTGTTCCACCATCTCATTTCTTATATAGCTAGATATTTAAAGTAACCTAGAAGGGTAGTTTTTTTTTTCTGTTTTTAAAGGCCTCTGGCATTTTTATTCCTCCCCTGAGAATCTCATTTTTTATCTTTGTCATAATGATAACTGGTAAATTTGTCCTTAGATCTCATTGAAATTCCATCTTTACTTAAGTTGGTTTCTTAAAAATTATTATTATTCTTTCTATAAAACTGTCAGTGGAAGTAATAATAATATCCCTTAGTAATACCATCTTTTACTTTAATTTCGTGTGATATATCTAATAATTCTGAGAGGTTTGTGGTAAATGAAATACTATCTTTGTTTTTTGGATAGGGAAATTTCATCCAAGAGCCTTTCCTGGTAAACTAGGGGTTTTGAAACTGGAATTAGTTATAATTTATACACAAATCACAATTGCTTAGTATCATTTTCATTAAATTCTACCATATCCTTAAAGGGAAAATTATACTGATCTTGACTTCTACTTTGTAGGCTAACCACAATAGTCCTTAACTTTATTCCTAAGACCTCTTTTCTAAAGATTTCTTAATTTTTTACTTCTTTTTTTCAAGCTATCTTAGACCTTTTATGTCTTTTTGGAGGTTGGACACCTTAAGCTGAATACAACAGTTCAGTAAAATTATGACTAATAAATATTTAGGTTTCTTGTAATATAAATTAAATTCTCTGCCCACCTGGATGTGCTTTATATCCAATGTCAGGTTGTCTTTCTGTGGCTATACATTCCCCTTTCTGATCTACTGGAAACATAATTGTGATTTAATACATGGGAAACATATTACAATTGGCTATGGAATTTTGTTTCTCAAGTACTTTAGGCTTTTATATTATCCTCTGAGTGCTTCTGTTATGCCTGTGTGATGATACTAATGCTGTCTGATATGGTATTTGGATTACTTTTTTGGCAAATAAATTAAAATAATATTGAAAATGAATAAGATAATGTGGGGAGGCTTTGAAGCGCTGACAAATCTAATGCTTCCAGCTACATAATTTCCTTCTGGGTAAAACAACTTGTTAAGTATCTGGAGACTTTTTTCCCTCTTCTTCAAAACATTCCTTTGTGATGGGAAGTCTTTAATCGGATCCACCTATTTCCTTTAATCTCATGGTTAGCTTTTAAATATAAGTGGAGACCATGCTATGCTTCAAATAGATCAGTTATTCACAATCCTATAGAGGCTTTCTATAACAATAGAAAGCCTCTAATTATCTGAAGGGGATGTCCTGAAATTATAATAGCTACCATTCTGTGCTAGGCACTTTTTTCCCCTTTACACAGATATACATTTACCCATGTCCTTGCCATGTGTCCTCCTCCTTTCTGCAGCCTTCCAGAATGTTTTTTTGTCCAAGTGTGCCCTTACTTCCCCCTTTCTAATATTACTGGGAAGAATCATTCAGGCAGGTTTCCCTGCTCCTTGCCACCTCTAAGGGAAGTCAGTGGAATGGTGGGAATGCCATTGAAACCATTGATTCAAGCACCTCAGGAAAGGGAGAATCTGGATCCCCTTTCTCTGCTTCTTTACATAAGGGAGCCTCACTTTCATCCTATACAAGGCTTGGAGCCTGTATTGGCTGGAAGTCAGCTCTGCTGGTCATGGGGACTGAGATGTATTCCTCTGGGGCAATAGCATGAGGAGGGCACTCTCCAACCCAGCCTGGAGTTTCAAGCCATCTTTTTGAGTCCAGATGGGTGTGTGTAAACTGGGAAGGGTCCTGGAATGGCAGCAGAATGGTAATGTATTTCCCTGGGATCTAGTACTTCAGATCGTAGAGTGAAGGAGTGCCAGCCCCAGGTGCCCTGTGTCCATATGGCACTGGGTATGACAACCCTGGGGATGCAAATGTGCCCCTGGGTCTGGCTGATGGAGTAGGCCTCATGTCCAGAGTTACGTGTTGCAGTGGAATCAGGAGGATGAGCTGCTTGGTGAAAGACAGTGTCAGGATCATTTCACTAAAGCTGGAGATAAGGCAAGGATGCCTATTATCACACCTATTCAAAAACACTGCATTGGGTTAATGGTTATAATTAATAAAAGAACAAAGTAGGATATACTAAAGTTGTGGAGAAAAGGGGAGGAATTACCATCATTTGCAAATAATATATTGTATCCTTGAAAAAACTCATGAGTATCAAGTGCAATATAATATATACATCAAAATAATTTAGTAATGTCCTCTTAATGTACTGTTAAATTTGGTTTGACAACATTTTGTTGAGGATTTTTACATCTATGTTTATCAAGGATATTGGCCTGTATTTTTTTTTCTTGTAGTGTCCTTGTCTGGCTTTGTATCAGGGTAATGCTGGCCTTGTAGAGTGAGTTTGTAAGTGTTCCATCTTCTTAGATTCTCAAGAAGAGCTTGAGAAGAATTGGTATTAATTGTTCTTTAAATGTTTGGTAGAATTCACCAGTAAAATCATGTGATACTAAACTTTTCTTAGAAAGTTTTTGATTACTGACTTAATATCCTTACTAATAATTGGTCTGCTTGGGTTTTATATATTTTTTGTGATATAGTGCTGTTAGGTTGCATGTTTCTAGAAAATTATCCATTTGTTATAGGTTATATAATTTTTAGTGTAAAATTGTTCATAGTAGCTTTTTTTCTTTTCTATAGTATTTCTGTGTTACTGGTTACAATATTTCTTCCTTCATTTCTGTTTTATTATTTGAGTTTTCTCTCCTTTTTTGTTAGTCTAACTAAATGTTTTAATAAACAGCTCTTAGTTTCATTGATTTTCTACTGCCTTTCTAGTCTCTATTTAATTTATTTAGTTCTGAGTTTATCAATTTTTACTATCAATTAACTTTTAGTTTAGTGTGCTTTTTGTAGCTCCTTGAGGTATCAAGTTAGGTTGTTTAAAATCTTTATGCTTTTCTTAATGTAGGTATTTATTTCTATAAGTACCCTTAGAACTCCTCTCAATACATCCTATAAGTTTTAGAATGTTGTATTTCCGTTTTCATTTATCTTAAGGTATTTTTTAAATTTCCCTTTTTATTTCTTCTTAGATTCATTAGTTGTTTGGAGCATGTGGTTTAATCTCTACATAGTTGTGAATTTTCTAGTTTTCCTTTTATAATTGATTCCTAATTTTATTCTATTGTGGCCAAAAAAACATGTATGATATATTATTAATCTCCTTAAATATGTCAAGACTTGTTTTGTGGCCTAACAAATAATGTGTCTTGGAGAATTCTGTGTGCTTAACAGGAATGTGTATTCTGCTTTTGGATAGAATGTTCTGTATATATCTATTAAGTTCATCTGATCTAATGTGTAGTTTAGGTTCATTGTTTTCTTGTTGATTTTCATGTGGGATTTATTCCTGGCATGCAAGGATGCTTCAACATATCCAAATAAATAAATGTGATATACCACATATTAACAAAATGAAGGCTAAAAGCCATATGATCATCTCAGTAAGTAGAAAAGTAACAAAATTCAATAAATTAGGTTTAGGTAGAATGTATACCTCACATAATAAAGGTCATATATGTTAAACCCAAAGCTAATATTACGTTTAATGGTTAAAAGCTAAAAGTTTTTCCTCTTAAGATTAGGAACAAGGCAAGGATGCTCATTCTCACCACTTTAATTCAACATAGTACTAGAAGTCCTAGCTAAAGCAATTAGTGACAGAATAAAAACAACATACATCCAAATTGGAAAGGAAGAAGTAAAATTGTCTCCATTTCAGATAACATTATATTATATTTATAAATCCCTAAAGATTTCACCAAAATTTTTAGGAATGATAAGTAGTTGTAGGATAGGAAATCAATATAGAAGAATCAGTTGTGTTTGTATACACTAACAGTGAACTATTGGGAAGAGAAATTAAGAAACCAACCCAGTTTCTAACAATATCAAAGAGAATAAAATACTTAGACATGAATTTAAGTGAATGATATGTACACTGAAAGCTCTCAAACATTGATGAAAGAAATGGCAGATGACACAAGAAAATGGAAAGATATTTGTTGTTTGTATACTAAAAAATTTAATATTGTTAAAATGTCCCTAAGCAATCTGCAGATTTAATGAAAACCCCATTGAAAATCTAATGTCATTTTTCACAGAAACAGAAAAAACAAACATAGAATTTGTATGGAACCACAAAAGACCCTGAAATGTCAAAAGAGTTTGGAGAAAATAACAAAGCTGTAGGCATAACATTTCCAATTTCAAACTCTATTAAAAGCTACAGTACTCAAAGCAGTGTGGTTTGGCATGAAATTAGATAAACCAGTCAATGGAATAAGATAGAGAGACTAGAAATGAACTCACACATTTATGGTCAATTAATTTTTAAAAAGGTGAAAAAATACACAGTAGAGAAAAGATAGTCTCTTCAGAAAATGGTGTTGAAAAATGACTATCTATAGCAAAAGAATGAAATTGAACACCCACTTCATACCATCCACAAAAATCTACCTGAAATCAATGAAAAGTCTGAATATAAGACCTGAAATTGTAAAGCAACTTGAAGAAAACATAGGGGGTAAACTTTTTGACATTAGTCTTGGCAGTGATTTTCAGGATTTGACACCAAAAGGAAAAGCAACAAAAGCAAAAAAGGGACAAGTAGGATTACCTCAAAGTAAAAAGCTTATACACTACAAGGGACACCAACAAAGTGAAAAGGCAACCCATGGAATGGGAGAAAGTATTTGAAAACTGTATATCTGATAAGGGGTTAATATCCAAATACATAAGGATCCATGCAACTCAATTACAAATAACAAATAACCGAATTAAAATGTATAGAAAACCCTGACCAGTGTGGCTCAGTTGGTTGGGCATCATGCCACAAAGCAAAAGGTCACCGGTTGGATCCTGATCAGGGCACATGCCTAGGTTGTGGCTTTGGTTCCAATTTGGGTCTTATATGTAGAGCAACCAGCTAATTGATGTTTCTATCCCTCTCTTCCTCCATTCCTCCCTCCCTTTCTCTCTAAAATTAAATCTTAAAACATATGTAGATAACTCAAATAAACATTTTTATTCTAAAGAAGACATACATACAGTGAACATGTACATTATAAGGTGCTCACTAATTGTAAGGGAAGTAGGGAAGAATTAACTAGGAATTGTTGGGACACCTAAGTACCCATTTGGAGGGGAAAAAATGTAGACATGAGCTGCACTTATTAAACCAACAAATTCCAAATGGATAAATGGTTTAAGTTTAAACAAAGTTATGAAAGAAACGTGACACAATTCTTTATAATCTCTTTAATAGTCTTCTAACTTTTACACAAAAATCTATAAACCATAAAAATGATTGATGGATTCAGCAACACAAAAATATTAAAATTTCTCCTTAGAAAAAAATAGTGTCAGTAAATTCAAATGAAAAAGAAGAACATAAGAAAAAGATTTACAATTGTATTATAGACAAAGTGTTGGTCTCCCAAAAATCTAGGTGGTTCTTCAACTTCAAGATGGAGAAGGACAAGATTAACAATTCAGCAACAGTAACAAAAAGTAGGGGACAAAGAATATCGATAAAGTATTGATAGAAAATGTCAGGCAAATCATTTGAAAACATGAAGAGATATTTAATTTCAATAATAAGACAAGTGAGATACTCCTTTACCCTTACAAGAATGGCAAAGTTTTAAGTCTGAGAATACATAGCAAGGAAATCAAACACTCTTCTACATTGACTTGGAAAGGTATATATTGGCTTACCACTGATAAAGGGCAATTTGGCAGTCCCTATAAAAACACATACATTTATTTTTATATTTATATTTACATATTTATATATTTGTTATGTAGACATATAGATGTAAATATATAAATTATAAGCCCCTAAAATTGGGGCATTAATATTATATAAGACAGATGAGATTTTATTTTAATGATTTAATTGAAATAGAAATTTTCACATCATTTGTAAGCCTCTTTAATCATTTTCTCTCAGATTATATGTCTTTCTGAAAACAACTTATTCCATAAAAATGCTGATAATTGACTCTGTGAAAAGGAAACATTTAATAGCAGTGTGAGTCATTTGGAGTATTTCAGTAAGAGCCAAGTAGTTTTCCTACTCAGAACTATAAAGGGTTGTTTACTGTTCTTTCTTGTTCTGGATTATATCCATAGCTTTATTGGTTTCCTTTGAAACCTTTTATAAAAATTAATTTTATATGGTCAAAAACTAGTACTATAAAATTTTAAATGCCACCAGAGGCAGTCTTTTTTCTTAAAAATGGTTTTGCTACATAGAGATATAACAATGCTACCACAGTTTTCAAAGAATAGGATTTTACATTGGCTATTATATTGTAAACATTTACTTAAATTTATTTCTTCTTGTCTATTTTCATACATATATTGGGTTTCCATTTTATAAAACTGATTGTGTCTATTATTTGCATTACTGCTTGTTTTTACAGGTCATATACTCTCTGGTAATTCATCAGAGATAATTAAATGCAAAAGGCATGTGTTATCCCAAACATAATTACCTGCTAGCTTCTTTGCCAAATAACATCCATTGAGTTTACACTTAAGTAGGAAAGCTAAACCTTAAGGGAACAATGATTCTTGGCAGTGATAAAAACAAATATCACAATTTTTCAATTTTTGAAATTTGGTGATGTTAGATGTGAAATAAATTTTCGTGTTTATAAGGAATATATTGCATGTAAGTCTGTATTTCAATAGAAAAGATACTTAAAGCAGAATTCTGTGTCATTTAATAAGTAAATTAACCTAACAATGATATTTTTATTGTGGTCAAACCATTATACCTTTAAAACAACTGGAAAGAAATAAATTGTGACAAATTATGGTAACTCATACCCAAATTCTTTCAGTATAACTTAAAAATATGGCCATGAACACTGTCTAACTGCCTTGACAGCTTTACAGATCTGAAATTTATTAATCAGGAGCCAAATGTCAATATGTCAGGTTACTTAGAAATAAAAATATTGGGAGAAAACCTGGAATAGAGGGCTGCCTCTAATGAGTAACAATAATATTGAGTACTTACTATGTTTCAGACACATCATATATATTATTTTAGTGAATCAGTTGTAGAATTCATAGTTTTGTATTTTCTCCCCATATAATTTAATATTATGAAGGCATGGATTTGGTTTATCTTGTTCACCAAACAAGGTCTCAGTTTTGTCATTTGTAAAGTAATTGGGCTGAGTTGTATAAGCTTAGAAGGCATCTGTGCTTTAAAATGTTGTACTCTGGAAAACAGTATAGAATTTTCTCAAAAAAACTAAAAATGGAACTGCCTTTTGACCCAGTCATTCCATTGCTGGGATTATATCCTAAGAACCCTGAAACATCAATTCAAAAGAACCTATGCACCACAATGTTCATAGCAGCACTATTTACAATAGCCAAGTGCTGGAAGCAATATAAGTGCCATCAGTAAATGAGTGGATCAAAAACCGTGGTATATTTACATGATGGAATACTATGCAGCAGAAAGAAAGAAGGAGCTCCTACACTTGCGACAACATGGATGGATCTGGAGATCATTATGCTAAGTGAAATAAGCCTGGTGGTCAAAGACAAATATGATAAGGTCTCACCTATAAGTAGAACCTAATCAAGAAAACAAACAAGCAAGCAAAATAGAACCAGAGACATGGAAATAAAGAACAACCCAACAATGACCAGAAGAAAGGGGGAAGGGGATAATGGGGCAAAGAAGGGGAAAGGTCATCAAGGATCATGTATAAAGGACCCAAAGTCAAAGACGACATGGTGGGGATTGAATGTGGGAGGTAAGAGGGTAGGGTAAGGGAGAGTAAGGGGGGAAAATGTGGACAACTGTAATTGAACAACAGTAAATATAATAAAACTCCAAATACTAAAAAATAATAAAAATAAAATAAAATGTTGTAATTCTAAGAAATAAAATACATCATTTTTTGGTCTGCAATGATAAAATCCAAGTAAAGGGATCACTAGAATTTCATTGCTTTATTTTTGTTCAGTAGAATACCAATTTTATTTTTTCTACTATAACTTTCAAAATTGTTTTTATAAATACTTCTTTAAAACTGAATTTTTATACATTGCATTTTTTTTCATTGGGTTTTGTTGAAATTCAAGAAAGAAATATTTTATTTTTGGTAAGTATATATTCATCTTTATGCATATTAAATAGAATCATCTATTTCTGAAATAGTAATTCTTATAATAGTCCTATCATTTTTCTTTAAGAACAATGGAGAAATAATAGAAGTGACTCACTTTTTGCTAAAGATAAGCTTTTTGGCTGGAATGACCATGGGTCTGACTCAGTATGGGAATTCATGTGATCTTAATGATATAAGGTCACAAAACACATGAATGGAAGAAAGTAGAGCAGCTCGACTGCTTCATCAGTCTGAAAATCACTAGGTTCTTAAGGATTGCCAACCTGCTCATTAAATTAACCTAATAGCTAATAAGGTAGAAGAATGGGTCATATCCCAGAAATATCTTGGTTTCATAAGTAACAATGGAGCACATGATCAAATGGATGTAAATAGTAGTACTTAATTACCACAGTGACAAGAACACTTTTAGGGCTAATTTGTGTCATAAGGGCTATTCAAATATTTTGGTGCTACTCACTTTGGGCACAACATGAAGTGGGATTACGCTTCAAATTTGAGTTAGGCTTGGCTGTGTGGCTTGCTTTGTCAGGAAGCTTAAAAACGAGTATGTGATGCACCATATTCTCTTGCTCCTGAGAGAGAAGTGTGAAAATAGGAGTTGTGACGAAGTCTGCCAGGCTGGAGTTTTTGGTGACTTTGATGAGCAGAGGTTCCAAGCTGTCTATTGCATTCACTGTGCAGAGTTTATGTTTCTTGCTTTTAAGTCATTGAGAATTTAATGTTCTCTTAATTGCAACTATAGACCATCCCGTCTCAAACAGCATTTCTTGGAATTCAAGAACTCTCTTCACCTATACGCATCAATTTTGATTAAATGCACAAAGTCCCAATGATTATAACAACACTAAAATATCTGACTTTCTGATTCATAATAACTTTGATTGGTAATGTGATTAAATTTATTGTTAGACTTGAAATAAATTGAATATTGCTCTCTGTAAAATAATCCTGGCCTGGATATTTCAATGTGCAAGATTCATGTTGCATATAAAACTCAGATACTGCTAAAGCTTTAAAAATTGCACCCATGAAAAGTGCCTATGTTGACTATTTTAGTAACACCATTATTTTAAAGAATAAGCTTTTTAAAAGCATTAGTTATAAAATTGAAAAAAACTCATAAAATTGTATGATATTCATACAAAGCATATGGCATTCTAGTGAGAATAAAATAAAATTTGTCACTGATAATTAAAATATAATATTTATCTGGCACATGAAAGGGCCAAACCTGGACTCTTTTTTACCCAAATTTTTAATTTTAGAAATATTAACACTCAAAGGAGAAAACTGCCAAATGAACATCTTACTTTGGCTAGAAAGTTAAAGAAAATATTAGGATGCCAAATCTACATGTACTCACTAAATTAAATATTCCATTTTACTTACTAAAACATTTTTAGCCATCTTTTTATACATTATTTTTGTGTATTCTTTGCGATCATCCTGAATCCTGAGATGGATTAATCTGAATCCTGGAGAGTTCAATATCTTCCCAGTTCACGACAAAATCTCAGACTTAGAAAATTAATTTAGAAAACAGAAAAATTTAGCCCCTACTCTCGGCATCTTGTGTTATTACTATTGATTTTCCCTGTGGCAATGAAGTACAGATCCAGAGACAGCCAAGCTTAGAATACTGAAAAGAGGCAGCAAAAAGCAATATCTCTAATTCGTTGTTTATGACCATAGATACATTAGATCTTTGGACAAACTGAGTACCTGAGATGTTGTTTCTTTAAATGCCTTTCAGGGCTAGTTTTACCAGTCATTTACTGAATTATTTACTGAATAAATTAATATCTAACTAGATTCTTTCTCTTGTTTGGGGAGGACATATTGTGTAAAAGTGTTATTGAGAAAAGACCTTACGGGGGAAAGGCCTAAAACAAATAATAATATAACTGAATAAGAAAAATGGCAGAGAAAAATAATGGAAGTTATTAAACACTGTCAGTGGTTATAATTGGTCACTGGTGCCATTTTCACTTTCACAAGGCTTGAACATTTATGTATTCATATAATAAACAGTGATTGATCATGCCATATCTGGACCTGGACTTGTTACTATGAATAAAGGGCAGAAAAAGAAATGGCCTTTAAGGGACTTATATCTTATAGAAAAGCCAGTAAATGGAACAAATGATAACAATTGTATCTAACATCTGAGTTTCATTACCAGCCACTATTAAAGTTACTTTTAACATATTAACTCATTTAGGCTTCACAATATTCTATGAAGCAAGTTCTATTTTTAGCATTGCCATTTTATAGATGAGAAAACAGACACAGAGAGATGTGCTTGGGGGCAAATTACTGGTAAGAGGTAGAGCAAAGTTCTGAACAGTAGCAGTGTGCGTGAACATCTCATGTTGCGATCTCTCTTGTAAACCGGAATGACTGCAACAGCAAAGGAAACACAGGGGTCGCTATGCTTTGATAGCAGGAGTAACAGTCTAGACTTTCAGGAAGAACTCGCCTTTAATCCACAACCTGATGGAGTTAGTCAGATAAATTCTTTATTTGATATCACTTGTTCCCAATTTGAACAAAAGGGAAAAAGAGCTAAACATGTTTAATGACAATATAAATGTTATCTCCAAAATCACTAATAATTTATTGGAAATAATCTTAGATAGTCTCTAAGAAGTAACTGCTTGCCAGAGGCATTTCACATTGAAATAGCATTTCCTTATACACATTCTGAAGAATTTTCCCTTGACATCTGTGAAAATGGGTTTCAAATGAAGCAAATCCCCTCCCCAGAAGTGTCTCTCTTTTATGTCAAACAATTAGGGAGAATGTTTATTTTTTCAGGCTTTTAGGCTACCAGTGAGCATACTGCACCTAAATGTTTAAGGTTTTAGAGAACTATGTTCTCTAGCTGGAGCCCTCATAATGAAAAGTCCTCACCACTGGGGCTGAAGAAAATGTCAATAAGACATTACATGAGAGCTACCACTTAAAGTATGTTAGACTCAGGGTGACATAACATTCCTGGGAAGGTCTATTGTGTACAACAAACTATCTGAGATCACAGAACTTTTTTTTGCCACGGAAGTCTTGTTTTCTTTTTAAATTTAATTTTAGTATTCAATTAAATTTATTGGGGTGACATTGGTTAATGAGTTTACATAGGTTTCAACTGGGCATTTCTATGATACATGATCTGTATATTGCATTGTATGTCCACCACACAGAGTTATCTTCTGTTACCATATATTCGGAGCTTTTACTCCTCCCCACTCCTTTCTCTCTGCTAACCACCACACTGTTGTCTATGAGTTTTGGTTTTACATCCCACAGATGAGTGATATCATGTGGTTCTTAGTTTTTTCTGACTGACTTATTTGTGGCAACAAGGATGGACCTTGAGAATATTATGGCAATCTTACTTTTGGGCTCAGAATCTGGTGATGAAATGAGATAAAACTACACTGCCCATAGTGACAAAGCTAATGAAAAATAAAAGGTATTTTGGATACTATAACTCATCCTCCTGGTTCTTACCCTATATATTAGAAGTCTGTTGTTGTTTGGGTAGGCTGTTTAGAAGCATATTTGTACTGTTGAGAAAGGAATGTTTAGATTAGGAATGAAAGGAGCCAACAACTATTCTGTCCCCATGACAGAAATAGAAGAGTAAACAAATTGTTTCAGTTAAACTCTCCCCATTCAGTCAGGTCTTTCAACGTAAATCAGAATTATTACATGGAAAGGAAGCAGAGAAGGTATTTAAATACTCAAATATAAATATGTATTATTTAAATTCATTTGATATATATATTCTTGCATTCATTAAGACAATAAGCATTTATTGAGTGTCTACCTCACACCAGACACCAGGTTTAATTAGCAAAGTAGTATTTGTTTATATGCAGGAAAAGTAAAGAGCTCTATTGTTAAAACTCCCCATTGTTAAATAATTTAAAATGATTATAATATACCTCTTTAATAGAATAGTGAGATTAAGTTGAATAGCTAGATAGAATTAGAGAACTCAATTAGCTTCACTGTGACTCAGTTTCACCATCTTTAAAATGGACCTAATGTAATAATATAGTCTTTTCCAACCTATACACTGTGTGAAAGTGTTCCAGATACAAAGATAGTGCTTTTTTCCATTTGTGAATATTAATATTTCATGATATAATCACCCCAAAATGAATTAGATTATATGTAATCTGGGGACTTTTGCATAATATGAAAAAAAAGTAAGTGAACTCAAAATCTTATGAAAGTAATACATAATGACTATTTTCCATCATTGGAAAAGAAGTTAGCATTTCCTAGACTTTCCGTACTATGAAACCGTGTATTTACTGACCACCCATTTCCATGAAAAATATCTCAAGAAGAAGAGTTCAGCAACTAAGGCAATAGATTTTAGTGGTTAAGCAAGTTCTTGACCAGTCATATTTAAATTTTAACTGTGCAACATATTAACCATATGGCTTTGAGCGAGTCCCTTAAATAAAGTTTCCTAACCTATTAAATGTAGACTGCAATGGAATCTGCTTTGTAGGGTTTTGAAGGTTGAGTATTTCTATAAATAAAGGTAAAAAATCTAAGAGTTTTAGCCAAGTTGGTCTTATTGATTTCATAAACTGTTTTTGGCCTATTTATAATTTTTATTATATATCTATTTACTGCATCGCAATTTCTATCAAATAGATCAGTGATTCTCAATTTTTTTCCTGTTTCTGATACATTTTGCTTAATAGAATTTTGGGGGCACATTTGCATCTCATGTAAAAAATACAAACTCTCTCTGGGCCCAGTGGAGTTTCCATTTACTTGATTGTTCTTCATTGCTTATTGCACAGAGAGTGAGTCCCTCTGTACTGAGAGAGCTTGTACTTTCTGGTAACACTCTTTAAAGTTATGTCATATTTCTTGCCACTCCCACTTGATAGTTTATAATACAGCACAAGCTAACACCAGGTCACATGAACATTTCACCCCCAAATTCCATCTGGTCCTCTGTCTTTCGCACCTTCGTTATAGACTTGCATGCTGAGGTACACATGAAGCTGTGGACCAATTACTTGAGGCTGTATGTTTAGAATCCTACAACCTGGAAAATTTTAAAATAATCATAGACAAAACAAAGGATTAAGAAATTGCTTCCTTCTCATATCGCACTCTGAGTTGAACATAAAAAAAGGAAAACCAGATTTCACTAATATTTCCTGTACCATCTGTTTGGTTTCTCTACACCAATATTACCTGTCTGAGGACTATAACGAGGTCATGAGAGATGTCCCAAGTGAGCATCATGGAGACCGGCTGGAAGGCAGTGTGAAAGTGTCAGGTGGAAATTCAATACAATGAGCAAGCTGACATCTGCCCTTGCCTTTCCCATTTTCTAATTAAGTAAAATGTCAAGCTGCACAAGCCAAGATGACTTCCTCAAAGTGAGGCAAACAGGGTTTTTTCAGGTTTTTTTTGTTGTTTCTGTTGCCCACCCCTTCCACCTTCTCGCCACCATCTCAGAGACTGTGGTGGCAATAGGACAAAAATATAACAAAATAAGGGTGGGGGCTGCTCATTTCTGAAACCTTCCCATAGCTAACTTAATGTAATTTTCCCACTTCAAACTCTTACAGGTATTTTCTGAATATTCTAATAATATTTCACTACACAGTTGCCAAACTTTCTTTCCTCAACTATTCTAAAATGGTCTCCATAACTGTAGGGCCACATAACCTAAAACTCCAGTTTCCATTATTTCACTATAACAATATCAATGGTAAAAGTAAATATTTATTGAATTCCTAATATGTGCCAACTTCCCTATTCCTCCCAAGAGCCCTGGGGATCAGAGTGCCTGACCACAGCATGATTCAACAGGAGGTTGACTCAGGCAGAATGGCAGGAACCAAGAGGAGAAAGTAGGGGCTTAAGGAGAGGATGTAATTTATCTGAGATCTCCCAATAATTCTTTAAAACTCAAGACTTCCTATCTTAAATGACTGGATGTACTACTATTTCTCTCTCATATAACAATATATTCCTGTAAATCTTACTTAAAATCACCCCTATCTGCTCCTATTTCAGACCTGGAGTAATGCAAGGACAAAGAAGTCATCTTATTTAAAGCTTTATTTGCATAAAATCATTCTATACAAATAACTGCCTCTAAATACACACTCTTTACATGATGGTTTAATTGGAGAAATGATGATGACCTCTGGTTATATGTTATTTTATTGGAAGATTTGCATGATAGGAGGAAGTCTGAAATGGTTTTCACATCCAGTTTTGTTGATGTGGAATGGGTGGTACCTTGTCTGTCTACCTGCTAAGGAAGATAGGGTTCTAGTTCATCCATAGTAACAATACAGTGTTTATTTCATTCAATAATATAATTCTCTCTCTTTGTTTATAGTTCAGTTTTTATCGTACTTTCCCATTACCATTTATCCCCCCATACCATCTTCCACCTCCACCTACCTACAACAATCACCCCACTGTTGTCTGTGTCCATGAGTTTTTTTCTTTTTTGCTTGATCCCTCCACCCTCCACCCCTACCCTGAGCTGTCACCTGCTCTCTATCTAAGGGTCTGTCTCTATTTTGCTTATTAGTTCAGTTTGTTCATTAAATTCCACATATAAGTGAAATCATAGTTCTCTGGACTCTACTAAACTCATATACTTAGCCCAACTAAATTTAAACAGCAAATTTAGTGAGAGAGATGTTTCTTATTCAAACAGCTATTTGCCTCAGTAGCATAATATTAAGAGAAAAATTTTTAGGAATTTGGAAATATTTTATGGTATCTGAAATGGAAGGTGGTGAGCTGTTATAAAATTGTTCACTTTTAAGAACTGAGTAGAATTTTCTTAATTCATGTAGCATTTACAAGATATTTTTAGCACCTATACCAATCAAATAATATCTAAAACTTCATTATTATGGATATGCTTCTCTTTATGCCAATTTTTAAATCAATTCATAGTTAGTTGTCTAGGGACCATTTTTTTTTTTAGCCAAGGACACAATTCCCTTCCAATTTCACACACATAAGTGAATAAAACTCCATATATATTTCAAATGACTTAACTTTCTAGTTTGACTTTTTTTCCCAGAATTTTATGTTTCTATTTAGCCAAGGTCAAGTATAGAAAAGAATATTATTTAGGATCCTTGTCTGACTCTGTTTTTGTATTTTGAGTCAATTCCCAGAGGAGGCAGAGCGTTCAATCTTTATCAAACATGAGAAGCTCCAAGTCACACGTAAGCATGCGGAGAACCTGGTTGGGAGGCCCCCTTCTTCCATGAGCTCAAATCTCAGACATTGTCTCACTACAGCTTTCTTAGTCGTTTTCAGAAACTGTCAACAGCAACAAATATCTGGGAAAGGAGTGTGGTTTCTCATCTAATCTGTATTGCCACTGTCACCTGTGGGTGTTCCCATTCTCGATAAAATTTTAGCATCACGTTGTTTTCAAAATATTCTCCCATCATTATTCTTCAGTCACCTTTTCTCTTCCTTTTTCCTGGGTAAGAGATTTATCTCTTTGGATTTTCCTGTTCTTCCTGTGTGAAATTTTTTTAGCATTTTTATGCTGTATGGAAAACCATCCTTCCTGATTTTTAAATTTATTTTCTCTGCAATCCCCTATAATTTTAAAAGTTTCAATTTCGTCTTCAAATTTTTCTCATTTTCTTCTTCAGCAATGCCCTGTACTTTTGTTCTATGGTGGCAGAGACACCTCCCATTGCCCTGCTCCTTCTCTGGTTCTTTCAGTGCGGCCAAGGGGATATCCCATTACACTCCACTCAGCAAGTGTCACAGAGCATGTGGCAGTGAGCCTGCAAGCTCACCTCTGTCTACTGGGACACCCAGCAGTCTACTTATGAGACTACATGTTGGCTACTTTAAAAAAAAGCAACGTTCCAGTACAATTTGACCTAACACCTGAATTTTTTTTATGTCAGCCCAGTCTATTCACAATCTCATTAGAAGAGCTTGTAACATGAATGTGCTATTTCTGCAGCCATATTACAGTGTTCTTCACATTTTGGGCCTAAATCGAATATACCGTTTTCATTCTGTGGCTGTTGAACGCTTTCCCTGCAAATGCCTCTCAATAATTCTGTGGCTTCCTCATATACTTATTCTAACATTTATCACGTCATTCCATTCCAAAATGTTAAATCAAATTATTTGTTGCCGGTAATTTAAATCGCAGTGAATATACCTTTTGACATAATTCCCAATAAATTATTGATGCCCACCTTCTTGCTCACATAGTCTCTTGTGTGGGAATTTCTTCCTATTATTTGTATGTATTACAATGGCATAAAATTGCTGTTTGAAAGGTTGTGTGAATCTTCTCCTTCGGAGACTCATAGACTTCCTCTTGTTACTGGCGTCCCCTTCTAAGTCAGGCCACGGCCATCTTCATTTCATCTCTTGCCTCCTCTAATGCTATGTCTGGTTGCTTGAAAACAGCAAAGTTTTATGCTTTTTGTATCTTATTCTGAATCATCCTGAAAATCCTTTTTCTCCTACACTGCTGCTTAATTTTAACTTTACTTCTCCCAATAATCCTCTTCTTTTTATTTCCCCAGTTACCTTTCATGTTATCACTTCTATTTGGTTCTTTCCTCATGAGTAACAATTGAGGTAAGGTTTAAACCAAAAGAAGTAGCATACCAGAGTGGAATTCTAACAGTATGGGGTGCCAAGCTTAATCCTGTTACATATGAGTGGTGTGACCTTAAAACTTTCAGAGTAACACAATTTTTTAAGTAAGACAACAAAAGTTGGATAATTATAAAGACCGTGTGTGTTTACTGAATTGAATGTTTTTCCTCTAAACACCTACTCCACAACACCTCCCCAATTTGATTAAATCACTTCCTCCTCTCTGCTGTTCTGTACCTCTTAAGTTTTCTAGATCCACAATGAAACCATTAAATTGTATCTACCTCTCCAGAGGCAGTGAAATGATTGTGAGTGTAAATTCTAGACCCATAGCCTTGAGCATGAATCCCGGTTCAAAATTGTTGAATACTGATTGTCATTTCCTTGGACTCTGTGTCTAAGTTTTGTCATCTACACATTGAGGTATATAATAGCACCAACATCACAGGAATGTTGCACAAATAAATTATGTAATACGTGTAAAGGACTTCACATAGTGTCTGGCACATAGTAACTGCTTTGTAAATATTATAATTCTCATTTAGTTGTAACCTCTTACATTTTGTTCCACTCATGTATTTCTCCCTACAAACAACATATTGCCTGGAATAAGTGTTCAATTAATGTTTAATGAATTGGAATAGACTGAGTAAAAGCATTCTTTGTACAGTCATATAAAGCACTTGACAATGTTTGTTTTCCCTGTGGCAAGTTTTGTTAACTTCCCTGAAGGATGAGTGAGCACTGTTCTGATTTGCAGATAGTCACAGAAAAGCTGCGTGCATTCAGTAGCCCATGAGCTGGAACTCAGGTGGACTGAAAGCATGTGTCCTCGGTGTCAGGCTAAGATATGCTGCTTCAGGAGCTGACTATAGGTTCACATCTTCCAAGTCTCACATCTCGGCTAGTGGCTAACACTTCTTATCTTTGAAGATGTTTTTATGTGATTAATTCTGGCTTTGTGAGCCAAGGTACAATGTGGGCTGAGGCTGGCAGTTTGAAGTGTATCTGAGATCATTTGAGGTTTTAATCATTTCTAAATCAAGACAAATGAAATATTATTGAATAAAAAGAAACAAGTCCTTGATATATAAATGGCAAATGACTTGCTTTTCCTTTATCCACACTTTTAGAAACTTGGGGAAAAAATCAAACAATTACATTAACCACATTCCACATTAACCACTCTCCATGTTGTTTACCACAGCTAGATTAAATAATTTATTATTATTATTATTATCTATTAAATTACACACTTGTGGTCCAACTTTTCTAGATAACAAATGCTTGCCTTGTTTTCAGGAATTAAGTGGAAGCTTAATAAATATTTCTTAAAACCAAAAGCAAGTGCTCATTTCAATCTTTCTTATATAATGACCTCTGTTTTATAAAAAAGAAAAAGATGGAGGAGAAGAAAAAGAAAGATTATTAAAAAAATAGAGTAAAACATTCAATGAATGGTTCCAACTATGTCTGAACAGCCTCTTTGAAGAGGTTGACTAAAATAATATTGCATCTTGATTGGTATCTTAATTTTCATCAAGTATGAATTTTAATCTTATTGCTATTCTGATAGAGGAACAAATGGGTAAGGGAAATAAACTTATATTAGGGAAAACCTTCTGGGAAAACAAATTTTCTCTTGATATTTTGTGCTTATTACTTCACTTGGGTTTGACTAAGCAGCAAACTGCAGAACAAATGGATGCTGACTTTCCAATAAGAGGGCTACCAAGCCTTCCCAGATATCACAAGGCTATGAATTAGTTCAAAGTGTAGTATTCCAGCATGGCTACATTATTATAAAATGGACATTTCTGGAAAAGGGTCATATCAGTACAGCTGGAAATTATTAGAATTTATATGACAACACTGGTAGATAATCAGAAAACTCTGTGGGCACCCAACCATCTAGGTCTGTCTCAGTGCATGTCCAGCAACATGAGAGCTGCAGGTTTTGCAGAGAAACTCCAGGACACTGTGGTACCCTCGGAGCCACCTGCTGAGACTTGAGTGTCATGAATCATGAATGTTGTTACTTTTATAGGCACTCTATGTGGCTTCATAGAGGAATGTGCTGAATTTTTATAGTGTCTGGGTTAGGAGACTGTTTTAAATGAAGAAAAGATTGGCAGATAAAACCAGTCTGAAACTCTCTTTAGTCTCAGAGAAACCTGACTCTTGTGGCACTACCCCATTTAATTAAGAACTAACAGGCCCTACTGTCCCAGGCCTTAGAACACTGCTTGTTACATTTGCTTCAGTGCAGACCTCATTGCTTATGCACTTTGTGGTACTGCTTTTTATTTGGGTAGTTATGCAGTGTAGAAACATTGCAATGGTGAGTGGCAGAAGCTCTTTAGTTTCTCCTGGATTTCAAAGAGCCTGTTATTTTAAACAGAAAATACTTACTGTACTTTATTTTGAATAAAAAGAAAAGTAGATTAAAATATAGATGCTTTCAAATATTATAAATAGAAATGGGTCAATGTTTTGTCTATCTTTTGCTTCATTAGAATATTTCTTTTATATTTATTTTAACTTAATCTCATCTCTAATGGAAAAAAAAATGGTTGTGCTTCTCCTTCCTTAAGAAAGAGGAAAAAAATTGTTTCTGTAAAGAACTTGTTTAATACAAAACCTTTGTGAAAAATGATACCTTATTTAGCTTTTAATATAAATGGATTTTGTAAGTTTTACAATTGAACCCCAAGGTATATACTAGTTAAAATTGTAATATAAAACAACATTATGTACTCATAAAATATAAAATTAAATTATAAAAATAAAATGAATATTTTTCAAAGTAGAACATTTTAACAGTCAGAAGAGAAAGCAATTATAATTCCAGTTCTATAGATCAGTTAAGATTTTTCAGGTTTTGGTTTTTATGGGGCTGTGTGATGATGCATTTTTTGAGGTAAAGTAGAAGTCCTATTCATCAGGAAGAAATCAAATACCATCTTTATGAGCATACACAAGTAAGAAGTCCATGTTCTGTTGACCTCATCATCTAATTACTCAGTGACAGATGGCCAAAAAGAACTGTCATCCATCCATGATTGTTGGTACAGCAATGGGATGTACAGAAAATGGAACCCACCTGGCTACAATTCTAGGTTCCACACACTTGATGTAT
Organism: Phyllostomus hastatus; assembly: GCF_019186645.2. Lineage (NCBI taxonomy): Eukaryota > Metazoa > Chordata > Mammalia > Chiroptera > Phyllostomidae > Phyllostomus > Phyllostomus hastatus. Next base: position 24,633,063 of record NW_025334028.1, on the reverse strand, counting down.
TAGATTGACTGAAAACATGCAGGTTGAGCTCTCTCACAACAAACAAGGAAGTGGCACTAGATGCTGGAGAAGACACAAAGATGACAACAGATGGCCCTTGGCTCCAACTCATATGCAGTGAACAGTTGATGTCAGATGACTTGAAGAGAAAAGAAGTGCTACGGGAGCTGTCACTGTAGGATGAAGTTCAGAGGAGCAAAGCATAAAAGAATGTCAAGGTTATCAGGAAAGGGTTTATGGAAGAAAAAGAACCTGAGGGATGTAGGTTTTTCTTTTCTTTTTTCTTTTTTGGAGATATGATGGGGAAGGTGAAGGGAAGGGTACCTCAGGTGAATGGAAGGCTCAAAAGAGGGAGTCAGTTTGGTACAAGGTGTGAGAATAGGCCTTTAATAAATGATTTGGTTGAAGATTTGCTTTTCCAAAATGAAAATCATTGTTGCTGATGTGGTGAGATTTGAGAAGTAGTATATCTCAAGGTGAAATAAATTAAAATAACAGTATATTTTGATGAAAAATATAGAAGCCCAAGAGAATTAATAATAAGCAAGATAACTAAGTTAGGGGGCAAATCCAAGATTAAACTAATGACATCAAAAGCAGCCTTACAGGTCAACAATAACCAGATGGAAAATATAATAAAATTTGCATTTTTGTAAACAACAGTGTTGCTGGATATGAGTTTAATAACAAGTGTCCAAGGTCTAAATAGAGAAATTTATAAAACATTAATGATATTAAGGTAAATCATATATTTGGAGAAATACATATTTTATGCATGGAAAGATTCAATATTTTAAAGACCTGAAAAATGCATAAATTTAATGCAGATAAGTCAAAATATCAATTAATAATTATAAGAGCAGACACCAAATAAATTCTTAGAAAGACTAAGCTTTTACTGAGAGAATACCCATGGACTTCTGGAAAAGACAATGTGGGAGGACACACCTAGCATATATGAAAATGCTATGAAACTGTAGTGGATGGGACTGTGTGGCACTGGCACTGGTCTTAGGAAAGATCGACAGAAATATATCGTTAAATCCAAAAGAAGTCTAGCCCATACATTGGAAAGCAAAATGGCATTCCACTAGAGAAATTATAGATAAAAAATTTACTGTTGGAACAAGAAAATTTGTACATTTTAGGGCAAAAGTCTGACAATATTCTCATAACTGTTCATACCTTTAGATACAACAATTCCATACAGAGACAACAATGATTACTTAATTGTAGCATTACATATAATAAAAGAAAGATTTGAAACAATCTAAGAGATTAAAGAAAATAATGTATTCCAAAACCCTAGAATACTACACATTCATTACAGTTATTGGCAGAAAAATGGTGAACATATATTCAAATTGAAAATGGCTAATTGCAGAATGTTGTTTACAGACTGGTTTTAATCAGTTGAGGCCAGTGTGAAGAGAAGCAGAAATCATAAAAAGACAAATACCCTATGACCTCACTTGTAGGTGGAATCTAATTAACAAAACAAACTTATGAACACAATATAAAGAGACATGGGTATGTAGAACAGACTGACAATTGATGAGGGGAGGTAAGGGGGACTGTATGAAAGAAAGTGAAGGGATTTGCAAAGAACATATAAATATAACCCATGGACAAAGATAACAGTGTGGTGATAACCAGAGGGAAGGGGGAACAGAAATTGGAAGGAGGGGGTCAAAAAGGGAGATAATGGGGACATCTGCAATAGTGTCAACAATAAAAATAAATTGAAAATAGAAACAACTGGAAAGAATCCTTTCAACTTGAGATGACTGGGAAATGGTAGAGTCATTCAAAAAAGAGCAATATGGGAGCAAGAAATTGGTTTGGTGGATGTTTAAAATGTCAATAGCTTGTCAGAAATAAACCTGTGCCTATATGGTCAATTAATTTTTGGCAAAGAAAGCAAGAACATACAATGAGGTAAAGACAATCCATTCAATACATAGTGGAAAACTTGACAGACACACACAAGATATGAAAATAGATGACCTTCCTACACCCTAAACAAGAATAAACTCAAAATGGATTCAATACTTAAATTTAAGACCTGAAACCACAAATCTCCTAGAAGAAAACATAGGAAGTAAAATCTTGAACATTTCTTTTAGCAATATTTTTTATATGTATTCTCAGACAAAGGAAACATACAAATAAGTAAAAAAACAAATGGGACTACATCAAATTAAGAAGTTTTTGCACAGGAAAGAAAGTCATTAAGAAAACAAAAAGACCATCAATGATACATCTAATAGGAGTTAATATCCAAAATTTATAATGAACCCAACACAAACACACACACACACACACACACACACACACACACACACAACACAACCCAGTTAAAAAATATGCAGATCTCTGCCAGCATTGGTCCCTCTTGGACCACCCTTCCTACATACAGTGCCACAACACAGACATGTGGGTTGTCCCACGATGGAGAATACCTAAGGCTCTGCCCTTTACCATGTAATAGGTGCACCAAGACAAAAAGAATATGGCCCAAATAAAAGAACACAGCAAAGCTCCAGCAATGAAATAAAACTAAGCAATGAAGAGATAGCCAACCTATTTGAAGCACAGTTCAAAACAATGGTAATCAGAATGCTCACAGAATTGGTTGAGTATGGTCAGAAAATAAGGAAAAAAATTATGGCTATGAAGAGTGAAATAAATGAAAATTTCCAGGGAACTAACAGTGAAGGGAAGGAAACAAGGACTTAAAGAAATGGTTTGGAGCAGAAGGAAGAAATAACATTCAACCAGAACAGAATGAAGAAACAAGAAATCAAAAAAAAATTATCAGAGGCTTAGGAACCTCCAGGACATCTTTAAATGTCTCAACATCTGAATCATAGGGGTGCCAGAGGAAGAGGAGAAAGATGAAGAAATTGAAAACTTATTTGAACATATAATGAAGGAGAACTTCCCCAAGCTGGCAAAGGAAATAGACTCCAGGAGGTCCAGGAAGCTCAGAGAGTCCCAAAGAAGTTGGACCCAAGAAAGCACACACCAAGGCACATCATAATTACTTTACTCAAGATTAAAGACAAGGAGAGAATCTTAAAAGCAGCAAGAGAAAAGGAGACAGTTACCTACCAAGGAGTTCCCATAAGACTATCAGCTGATTTCTCAAAAGAAACCTTACAGGCAAGGAGGGGATGGAAAGAAGTATTTGAAGTCATGAAACGCAAGAACCTACATCCAAGATTACTGTATCCAGCAAAGCTATCATTTAGAATGGAAGGGCAGATAAAGTGCTTCCCATATAAGGCCAAGCTACAGGAGTTCATCATCACCAAACCCTTATTATATGAAATGTTAAAGGAACTTATATAAGAGAAACAAGAAGATTAAAACGATGAACAGTAAAATGACAACAAACTCACAACTATCAACAACTGAACCTAAAAACAAAAAGAAAACAAAAATGAACTTAGCAAACAACTAGAACAGGAGCAGAATCAAGAAATGGGGATCACATGGAGCATTAACAAGGGGGAAGGGGAGGGAGTAATGGGGGAAAAGGTACAGGAAATAAGAAGCATAAATGGTGGGTAGAAAATAGACAGGGGGAGGGTAAGAATAGTATAGGAAATGTAGAAGCCAAAGAACTTATATGTACCACCCATGGACATGAATTAAAGTAAGGGAATGTGGGTGGGAGGGGGTGTGTAGTGTGGAGTGGAAAAGGGGGGAAATGGGACAATGGTAATAGCATTTTCAATAATATATATTTTTTAAAAAGAAAACAATATGCAGAGGGCTTGAATACACACTTCTCTTAAGAGGACACACAGATGGCCAATAGACATATGAAAAGATGTTCACTGTCACTAATCATCAGAGAAATTCAAATTAAAACCACATAGAGATACCACTTCATACCTGTCAGAAAATTTGTCATCAATAAATCAACATGCAGCATATGTTGGTGAGGATGTGGAGAAAAGGCAACACAGTTCATTGTCAGTGGGAATGCAGATTGGTGCAGCCACTATGAAAAACAGTGTGGAGGTTCCTCAAAAAATTAAAAGTGGAACTGCTTTATGACCCAGCAATTCCACTTCTGGGTTTAGACCCAAAGAATCCCTAAACACTAATTTGAAAGAATATATGCACTCCCATGTTCATTGCAGCATTATTTACAATAACTAATATGTGGAAACAACCCAAGTACCCATCTATAGACAAGTGGATGAAGAAGTTGTGGGACCTACACACAATGGAATATTACTTGGTCATAAAAGAGAATAAAGTCTCACCATCTGCAACAGCATGGATGGACCTAGAAGATATTATGTTAAGTGAAATAAGCCAGATAGAGTAAGACAAGTACCATGCAATTTCACTTATATGTGGAATCTGAAGAACAAAATAAATGAACAAATAAAATTGAAATAGACTTATAGAGAACAAACTGACGGATGCCAGATAGGAGGGGTGTTGGGGACAGGGTGAAATAAGGCGATGGGATTAAGAAGTACTAATTTGTGGTACAAATAGGCATGGTGATGCACACTATAGAGAACACAGTTAACAATATTATAATAACTATGAATGGTGCCAGTTGGGCACTTGAATCATTGGAGGAAACATTTGTAACCTATATGAATGTCTATCTGCTATGCTGTACACCTGAAACTAATACAAAATAATGTTGAATCCAATTTGTAGTTGAAAAATAAAATAAAAAATATCAACAGCTTCAATAGATGAATTCATTGGGCAATTGCAAGAGAATGTCAGTGGAGCACTTGAGACAGACAAATATATGGGGTCATCTACATAAAGATGAGTGTTGAATCACTGTGGATGTGCTGCCTGTGGTGGTAGAGGAGGCAGAAAAAAATTGTCCAAACGAAAAACAATTGCAATGGCTGAGTTCAGGCAAGAAGAGAAGGGCAGGAAAGAACACAGAGTACAAGAATTGGAAACAATAGAGGAAAACTTGGTTTTCCTAATATCTTTGGGCTGATGGGAGAGAATCTAAAAAGGGTGAAGCATGTGATGTGCTACAGAGAGAAGTCCACCAGAAGCAAACCTGAGCAATAGTGACTGACACGGGGGTTACTGATAAACACTGAGAAAACAATATAGCAGAATGACCGATAAGAGAAGACTGATTGCAAGGGAGTGGGTGATAGCACCCCAATAATATTCTTGATATATCTCAATGTGTTTTGAAACTTTCTATTATTTTATCAATGAGGCAATAGAAATGAATTGGTTATAAAGGATTCAAACAGCAATGACAATAATTCCCGGTGACTAAAGGGGCACATAAATTTGTGCCCTTTAAATTTATGTAAAGGGGCACATAAAGGCCTACATATAGAATCTCCCAATTTGTTCACCAGACACTTCAATATACCACCTAGCAGGGCAAATTACTTCCTGTCCTTAAGGCACTCAGCTGGGTGGAGAAGAGAGGTGGACGCTAGGGCCGAGGATGACAACATTTTGGATTGCCCTGCAGGGGCTGTAAAAAACATACTTTAGTAAAAAACATAAATGAAATAATATACATTTCTTTAATTTATCTGAAATTTCACTTTGATTTCCTTTTTCACCTAAAGCAAATTGACTTAAGGAACCATTTATTTACTTTAGATTTTCTTCAAAATAATCAGTTAATAATCAAGTCAATAATCAGTCAACAATAATAATCTTCAAATAATCAAGAAAATGGAGTGATAGTGAAATCAATGTGATCAGAAAAAATGCAGGCAGTTTGTGAAGCTGAAGGAAATTCTCTTAGTTGAATAAAAGGAGAGTGACTAAAACAAATATGATTTAACTCACCAGGAAAATGAATCCGTCAGCCTTCTTAAACTTGGTAGCTTAAATGCCTTACTGTGTGGGGGACTGTCCTTGAGTAGCTGAATACGCTATTAAGAAGGTCTGCGTCATAATTAGGTAATTTGGTAAAATGAGAGTTGGGACAGGGTGATGCTAAATTTGTGTTCTGACAAGAGCAATGCAAATATCACTGTTTGTTAGACACATGTGTCCATGTAATAAAACTTCATTAATATTGTATACTGACTGTAGAATGCTCAATATGCTGCTGTGTATAATGAAAGATCTTAACTTTATCTTCGGATATCTTCCACTCTATACTTTTATTTACATTTCTACACCTACTGGCAAATAATTTTTCCCACGTAATCTGAAACAAGTGATCAAAAACTGGGGAAGGGATTTAAGGAGCATCACTATTTCCCCTGTACATATTTTCAGCATTTGACTGTTATTACCTCATGTTCTCTTCCTTCTCAAGTCAGAAAGATAGAGATTGACAGTCAAAAGCTTTTTATTGATCATCTAGTTAAATCTTCATCTTATAGGTGAAGAAACTGCATCCCTGAGAAATGACTCGCCTGGGGTCAGTAGGTTGTTAGTAGAAGTGGCAGAGCTAAAAATCCTGTCAGTTTACTCTCAGTCCTTACTTTTTTACATATATGATAAATTGAAGTTATTTAGTTTGTTGGTGGTCAATGGTACATAGTTATGCTTTAAAATTATTTATTGATTATTCATGAAGAATAATTGGTATGTTTCAGCAAAGCTGGACAGAACAATGTGAAGGAAGCTTAGAATCAGATAGGGAAGCCAAAGTAACAATCGCCTCCATTCTATTTCATCACAGGTGGAAATAATTTCCCTTTTCCTTTGTTTGACCCTTATTAATTTCTCCAGTGTATCTTGTCTCAGCCTGTAGCCTCATTGGACCTCTGCTGGTTCACCACTGCTTACTAAATAACACCTATTCAGTCAAACACCATACTCATGGGTAGTAAATGTGCATAGATATGAATTTCAATGTGATTGCCAGCAGTCTTAACCACAAGACAGAAAGTCCTCAGGGGTCAAAGTTTCTCACTATTTTTATCTTTCATTCTCACCATGTCAATTTGCATGTGATATCCTATAGTAGATTGTTCCTTGGTGTGGGAATGTAGCCCAGCCCCCACTCAGAAAGGCCAGTGGGGACCGAGGTCTGGCACACAGGATCCACACCCACAGATAGGTTCTCCCATGGGGAATCAGGTCTGCATGTACCCAGGCTGCTATGAGGCTTGCTTTTGCTAAAACTCCCTCACTCTGGATTGAGACAGCAAATGTTTACTGCATATCTTTAACTTCATAAAATCTGTGCTAAACCTCCCAAGTATGGAGTGTAACCAGTTCAACCACTTTTCTCCTTGATCTGTAACATCCTTTTCTTTGAAGTAGTTAACAACATTCTTTCCTTTGTTATCTGTAAAAGGTATGTGTAAAAGGTATCTGTAATCACCTACAGTGAACCTGTGCATTGTAAATGAGGACCATCTTCAATGTAATGTACCCAGAAAAGCAATAAAAGCCTGTCCAGGAAGGGGTCTAGGTCCCCTCTCTCACTTAGAGAGCAGCCATGCCATCCCTTTTTCTCCACAGGACTTCTGTAGTCCGTGTGAATTTGTTCATTGCAGCCATAACACACGGACTTCTCGGGCCAGAGTCTGCATCAGTACTCCTTATCTGCAGGGCATACATTTGTTCCAAGACCCCTAGTGGATGCCTGAGGCCAGAGGTAGTATCAAACTCCACACATACTATGTTCTTTTTTTGTACATACATACCTATGATAAAATTTAATTTATAGTTAGGCATGGTAAGAGATTAAAAGCTAACAATAAAATAAAGCAATTAAAATATACTGTAAGCAACGTCCTGTGAACATGGTCTCTCTCTCTCTCTAATATGTTATTGAACTGTACTTACCCTTCTTCTTCCTGCAGTAATGTGAGATGATACAATGCCTACATGAGGTGAAATGAGGTAACTGACACAGGCCTTGTGACACAGCACGAAACTATAAGGGTTACCTGCATGCAAGCACTGGAATACTGCAATAATCAATCTGATAACAGAGCTGGCTACTGGGTAACTGAAGGGCAGGAGCAGATATGAAGTGGACCAAGGGATGATTCATGTCCTGGGTGGGACAGAGCAGGACAGAGCAAGATTTCATCGTGATACTGAGAATGGTGTGCAATTTAAAACTTGTGAATTATTTATTTCTGGAATTCACCATTTAATATTTTTGGACAATGGTTAATTGTGGGTAAATGAAACCATGAAAAGTGAAACTGCAGAGAAGGAGGGAGACTACAGTGCTTATGTATAAAATTGTAGATGATCTACCTATGTCCTTGGTAAAAAATAAGATCTTTAAGCAGAAGGACCATGATGGCTCAACTGTTTTTCATTAATTTTCCTTAAAGTCAGTATAGTGCAGTAGAGCAAAGGACCTAGTAGTCCCTTAATAAATTCCACTTGCATTTTTAGACCGCGGTGATTTGGTGATTCCGGTAAAAATGTCTTCCTACTTTCCTTTCTAAAAAAAAAATAAATGATTAAAGAGAATTAGAGGTTTCACTGCTAGATCTACCTGTAATAATTCATCTGGATGTCAGGCTTTTCATCTACAAAGTGAGGAAGAGCACTAACCCACATCTAAGGTCCCTTCCCATTCTAACATACAAGCATGATGAGTTGATGTCAGAATCCTGACTCTTGAGAATGAGATCAGGGAAGGGAATTACTACAGTTTGTAGAAGTGACACTGACTGCTACTCTGGGAGGAGCGGGGACACTAAACTTTGAAGCCTCTCCCTATTTAAATAATAATCCATGTGTTATTTTTAAAAATTGTGCAACAGTTTAACCACATAAAGTTTTTCTTGTCAGTCTAGCTCATGATGGATGGGATTCTGGTCCTCCAGCCTTGAAGAAAGAAGCTGTGTTGAAGCAAGTTTCACTTTCACTTAGTGGACTGACTGACCTCATTGGATGACCTAGCTAACGAGACTGTCTTTTCTGTCAGTGCTAAAGGTGCTTGCAGATAACATGGGGAACTAGTTGGAGAAGTGTTTTTGTGATAGCTACATGATCTTTTGAAGGGCATTGCCATTACTTATTATACTTTTAGCTTTGTCTTGGCCTTTTAGGTATTCTCAGGCTATAGTTGACTTTTCAAATTCCAAAAAACATGCCCTACCACAATTTTCCTTGTCTATATAAATCAGGACATCAGAAACCCACTCTCTAGGAAGCAGAATACTAACAGCTTTCAGAATTGGAAGTAAACATCTCTAGCTGGACATAACATTTCTGTGCTGTATAGTGTGTGCCTTCAACTTCATGTCCTAGACATGAATCCATAGGAGAATGCTAATTTTATGACAATCCAGATTTCATACACCAAAGTGAAATTATCACCACGTCCCATAGTCCTCTCAAGACTCCTGATAATATATATTTTCAGCTAGTTGAGGTGTAAAAGTTTCTCAAAATACCTGTACTGCCATTCAGTCTACCATTAGAGTCCCAAAATCTAGCCACCATGCTGTGAAGCCGTGCTTGCTGCTTCAGAACTCAGAAGAACTGAGCATGTGTAGTAGATGGATGTCAGTATTTATTATTCACACAATTGCTTGGGATCCTGCTGACATCCTTTTGCCTACACGTCCAGCCCATCAGAATTCAGTTTGAACAAGGAGATCACATAGAGTGACCATGGCAAAGTGAGTGTAAGAAAGGTTTAAAGTAAATGTTAAAGCATATCTTTGAATAGAGGCAGGACTGTGGAATTTTTTGGAAAATAGCACCAGATGGGCCAAGCTGGCATATAACTATCAGAAACAGCAAGAAATATTTTAAGCCAAAAACACTGGGGCAGTCTGCAAAATAAAGAGAAAGTGACAGTAACTGCTTTTAACATCACTTAGTAAAAAGGGTATGGGTTTTAATCTCAGGCTTGTTTTCAAATCTTAGCTATTTAATTTACTAGCCTGTTTTAGGAAACTACTTAGCAACTTTGAGTCTTAATTTAAAGACTCTGGTAAAAAAATGGGGATGGTTGTGTTTTTCTTGCAGAGTTACTGTCAGGATTCAATATGTCAAATACGTAGCATAGTGCCCAGTACATACCAGATAATAAATAAATGATAAGTGTAAACAAACATTGATGCTTATATAGAAAATCTAGGATTGTTTTCATGTGGAAGAAATTTGGCTGCAAAGCCTGTTTTTTCCAGTTACATTTACAACATCAAGATCTTCAAACACAAAGATTAATAAATTAGATAAAATGAAAAAAATGATTCTCTTTGTAAGTGGAAATCTGAAACACTTTCAAATTTTCCACACAATCTTGAAATGTTAATAAAGTGAAAGGACAATGTCCCAATTGTTTCTCTTCTAAGTGTCCATGGTGAGTTTAGCCAATATTTTCTTTATGATGTGTAAAACTGCCCCTCAGCCAGTGAGTCGTGGTTGACTCACAGACCAAAATTCGATGTGAAAGGGCTGTGCATTGCCCACACTTGAGGGCTTCCTTGGGGAAAGTACACCCATTGAGTGTGTGTTAGGCCCTGAATAATCACATAAGTGAAGCTCACTACTTATTATTAATTATAAGAATAAAGCTGCTTCAAAAATAGGTAACAGGGCTCAGCATCTACAGGAATAGAGCCAATTTCAATTCAGGAATCCTCCCCAGTGAGTGGAATCCTGAAAGAGTGGTTGTGAGACTGAAGGAGGGAGGGGATGAACACGGCAGACCAAGGTTGTCATACTACTTAATCAAGGTAAAGTATAGGGACACAGCTTAAATAGTTAATTCAGATCATCAAAAGCATTTCTTACTTTGAGCAAAAAAAATACAAAGCTAAATGAGATTTTATATTTATCTTCTTGTTAGTAAATATGGTTTCTGGTGAAATCAAGCTTATAGCTGATGGAAAGGAATGGAGTTATTAGACATTTCATCATAGGGAAAGATATGGCCAAAGGATCTTTGGAGGGAGATGATGGGCAATGTTCTTTCTGAATGAAAAAAGCAACATGTCAGGAGAAGTATGTTCTTGCAAGGACTGTACTGTTAAATTATCTGACACTGAGTAACTCATGAGCCTCCCCTGTAATTCTCAATTTTCAATATGTGCTATCAGGGCTCTGTGGTTTGTCCTTTCTACATAATTCTTCTCCCAAAAGGAAAACACAAGATTGAACATTTTCTCTGCAAATTTCATGTGGACAGATTTCATTATTCTGTTTGTTCTACACTGGCAGTGAGGCAGAGCAAGGCGGGGACTGAGCAGGAGTGATGAGAGCTAGAATGTCTTCTGGTTTGCTCTCCAGATACGCAGAAAGCAGAAGCTTCTGAGTGAGCCTGGCACTTCACCAGGTCTGGACATTATCTCAAGTGCTACATTCTAGGCTGTGATCAACGTGATGCACCTTTAGTAGTTGAGGTGTTATCAAGGATATTGTTCAAACTGTCTGAAATAGATGATGTCTAGGACTCCCAGGAGAGTGAGGATCATTTGTTCAGTCCTCCCCTCTGGGTTTTCAAACTGCAATTAAAAAGAAGAATAAAAACAAAACAAGAAACAAGATGGCACTAAAATTGCCTAATGATCAACCAAATAGGAGAATATATTTGCAAAGAACACCTTCAATAAGGGGTTACCATCCAAAATATATAAAGAACTTGTGCAATGCAACAACCACAACAACAGCAACAAACACTCCAATTAAAAAAATGGGCAGAGGGCCTGAACAGACACTTCTCCCAGAAGACATACACATGGCCTACAGATGTATGGGAAGATACTCAACTTCACTAGCCATCAGTGAAATGCAAATCAAAACCACAGTGAGCTACACCTCACACCTGTTAGGATGGCTATTATCAACAAGATGAGTAATAACAGGTGTTGAAGCAGTTTTGGAGAAAAAGGAACCTTCATACCCTGCTGGTGAATATGTACATTGGTACAGCCACTATGGAAATCAGTATGGAGTTTCCTCAAAAAATTGAGAATAGAGTCATTATGTAACTCAGCAATTCTTCTTCTGAGTATCTACCTAAAAACTTGAACACATTTATTCATAAAGATATGTGTACCCCTATGTTCATTGCAGCATTATTCACAGTGGCCAAGACATGGAAACAACTGAAGGGTCCTTCGATAGAAGATTGCATAAAGAAGATGTGATACAGATAGAGAATGGAATGTTACTCAGCCTTAATACTGCCATTTGTGACAACAAGGATGGATCTTGAGAGCATCATCTATGTGGAATACGTCAGATGGAAAAAATTAAGAACCATATGATTTTTCTCTCATATAAAACTGATATAAAACTGAAATTAACTGAACAAGCTAATTTAAAACTGAAAGCAACAAGCAAACAAATAAGAAAAACAAATAAACAAAAACTCATAGACACAGACAATAGTATAATGGTGTGACCAGAGGGAAAGGAGGTAAGGGGAGATAGTAATGGGCAAAGGGGGTCAAATATACAGTGTTGAAAGGAGCCCTAACTTTGGGTGGTGAACATATAATGCAATTTACATGATGTTTTATAGAATTGTACACCTGAAACCTACTGGATTCCAATGTCACCCCAATAAATTTAATAAAATTTAAAAAAAGATATCAGAAAACACTGCCTGAATATTTAGAATGGGGTAAAGGCAAAGACAAAGATAAGTAGCAAGACGACAGGCCGAGTTTCCATGGAACACAGGACAGGGTAATGAGGGGCAGGAAGGGTCATTTAGACCTGCTTTCCACCAAATGGGGTGGTTTTACCTAAACATTTTACTGATAAAAAACATGTTTCTTGCAAAGAGACCCATTTCTGGTTTTTCATAGTGTGATTGTTACAACAGTCTTACTTATTTTGACCCTCCAAATTATATTTTGTTATAGTCCCAAAATACCATATAGAAATTATATTTTAAAATAGTTAATATTATTTTAATAAAACGGTAACATTTAAAAAATCTTATGGCAGTTATTTTGAGAATGCTTATTTCAGAAATATTTTAGGTTTTTTGTTTTGTTTTAATAGTTATTGAGCACTTACTATACACTGTGGTAAATATTTCACATTAACCATTTCATTTATGCTCCACAACAATATATGAAATAGGCACTATTATGTTCATTTCACAGATTAAGATATTTGAGTGTTTTGTCTAAGTTAATACCTATGGTTTATTTATGGAGATGGGATATAAACACAGACTTAATCATGACATTATTATTAAATAATTTTCTAGCTTATTTTGCTTTAACAAATACTTGCATTTCACTTCTAAGTGGCAACATTTTATAATTTAAAAATGTTGATGATCTTACATAACTTTAACCAAGGAAAGGAGCAGGGAAGAGACAATTTGCTCCTTAAAAAGAAACTGAATATCAAATTCCTGTTACATAACTATGCTGCATTATCTGTCAAGAGGTTGGTGGTAGAATAACACACAGGGCTCCATTTTTCTTGTTTTATATAATAGAATAACAACTTAAGTGGTAAAAGACAGGGTATGAAAGGAAAAAAAAACAATGGCTCTAGCTATGTGGTGGAATTACAGATAGAAAGAAGGACATCCAAACTGCACTAGGAAATGAAAATCAAGTTTATGTCAGTAACACTGAAAAAAAGCAAGTCTGAAACCTGATCATTTTTTTCTTATCTAAATCTAGAAAGTATCTTTTGAATAGTCTATGTGAATGTGTGGTACATCAATAAATTCAAAGGCTATGCCAGAAAGACACGTATTCCCGTGTTAGAGAATCTCTTAGTAATGACTTGATTGCTAGTTCTGGCTGCTCATTTGGTCTAATGCACTCTCCCTCTCTGCACTGTTGCCTGCATGTGCAGTAGCTCCTCTGTCATCTTCTTTTCTAGAGCACCTGTCACTACAGCATTTATGAACCGTAAATGAGGCCTGCACAGTTTATACCCACAGAGCTAACATATTAACATAATCCCTCATTAAGAAAGGTTTCTTTTTTCCTTTCACTAATTAATTCAGCTCAGGCCCACCCATCATCGACCTTTATATTTCTAATGTTTTTCTCTACAAACCATACATTGCTCTTTTGGTATTCAAAATTTAGAAAATATTCCTTCTGGTGTTCAAAATTCAAAAATATTCCTTTCTTATCAAGCAGTGGGAGAATCCTTTTTGGTAAAATGCAACATTCTCCCCTCCCTTTGTGATTTTAATGTGTGTAATATTAAATAAAATGTGTCTATAATATTTCAAATGATTACATGTCATTTGTAAAAATTCTACTTAGAACACCGATCACATGTTTGGTGAATTGTGGTGATAATCAACTTTGAAAAATTCACAAACTCGGTGAATTAGGTTCATGGGTATACCTTTGTTTTTTACTATCATCTTGGTATTTCCTTTGTCTAAATGCCGAGTCTCCAAACCCTTACTCAGTCTCTTCCCACTGTCAACCCACCACCCCACTGGTTTGGTGGCTTGACAAAAGAGAGTTCTTGTGCCTTGGAGTTTACTGCCATCTTTTCCAGCCATAACAATGATTAAGAAAGGCATGATTTGAACTTGATATTCTTCTCACTCTGTGTGAAAATCAGAAGAAAAACAAGATCCCACAAATAAGCCCTAAATTTGTCATAATACAAAAATTACCTTATTTCCTCCAAGTGAGGTTTCATGAGGAAGGTATTGTGAGTTGAATTGTATCTCCCTCCCTCCCCAAAAAAGATAAATAGCAGTCTGACTCTTGTGACCTTGTTTTAAAATGGGTTCTTTGCAGATGTAATCAAGTTCAAATGAGCTTATACTGCATTAGGATGTGTTCTAGGTTCAGTGACTGCTGTCCTTTTAAGAGGGCCATGTGGAGACGAAGGCACACAGAGATACATATAAGAACACCATGTGATGCCAAAGAGCACCAAGAATTGCCTGCAACCACCAGAAGCTTGGTGAAAGCCATGAAATAGATCCTCCCTCAGAAACCTGGGGAGGAACCAACCTTGCTGACACCTTGATTTCTTTCATATAGCCTCCAAGACCATAAGAGAATACATTTCTGTTGTTTTAATCTACAGTTTTTGGTAATTGGTCACTACAGCCCTAAAAAACAGAAATAGACGGCAAGAGGTACAAGATAGCTGAGAAATAGCAGGCTTAACATATGTGTAACCATCTCATTATTCATAAAGCAGAAGGCAATCTCTCTACTTTTTAAGTCACAACTTACAAATTCATATGAAAGTGAACAACCAGATATTGAGTACCTGCAATCAAGGAGGAAGGAAGGAAGGAAGGCAGGTGTAGTAGAAGAAAAGCGGTTGGCAGCATACGTCCTCTTTCTCAGAACATTTGGCACTTTTTTTTTTTTTTTGCTAAATAGATCCAGAAAAGAAGTATAATGCAGAAGCAAGTCTGCTGCAAATTTCAAAGTGCTCTGATCATTTGTCCTACAAATACATTCTAATCAGTCTATTCTCTCCATGTGATCCTGACATACTGTGATCTTGACATAAAGTGAGCAGGAACCAAGTTGCCATGATTGTGAGCAGGTTTCTCATTGTTCACCTTTCAAGACTAAGTGCTCTGAACAAGGCATTTTCTGTAAGTATGACAAGACATGGGAAAAAGCAGATGGGAACATTTCAATCCCTACTCATTTATTATTTATGCTACCTTTGTTCTCATCTTAATAGCATCAACTTAATGGATGAAGGAGCACTATTGTATTCTCCCCAGAGTTCTTACACATAGTAAAGTTTCAGGTAACAAAATGTCTTATTTCATTTCATTTCCGTTATCTAAGTATTGGTGTAAAAATTAACCTCAACTCACCTCCAACCTCTCCATTTTACCGGTTGAAATCAGTGTGGGGTGCCCTCTCTTGGTGTAGATGTGGGCCAAAGACCCTGCCTAGTTACCTTCACTGGTCACTAGTCATTAGCGTGATGATTTTTTTCCCCTTTGGTTGTCATTCATTAAAAAGAAAAAGTTAGGAACATCAAAATTATTAATTTTATTTTAATTACATGCAAAAATCACCAGACCTAAATGGAATGTGTCAATGCAGGAATGTGGGAAGAGTGCAGACCTGGCACCAAGTCGGATTTCAAAATCTGCTTTAACTGTGAGAAAGTCTATTAACAGCTCTTGATCCAATTAGCTCTTTGCTAATATGGCCAACACAATACAACTCTCCTACTGATTTTGTATAACCAAGGCCTGGCATTTATTTTTCTTACAAATGTTTACTGAGTACCTACTATATGGCAATGTTTTAGATGCTGGAGACATGACTGTATTCTGAACAGACAAATTTCTGTCTTCAGACAATACAGGGGATGTTTTGTCAAATTATAAGCATATACTAAGCATTGAATAAATGTTAGTTATTTCTATTGTTATTACTCTTTTCATGATAACTACTATGGAATTACTAAGCATGAATGTCCTTTTTCTTAGACTTTTCTATTTAGACTAAGAATCTATTGTATACATGGAACGGTTCTTGTTCACGGGAAACTCCACTCTAAAGATAGACACAGATAATCACACTAATTAGAATATTACTTAAAACACATACAAAGGCAGGTATACTTAGATATAATGAATGCCAGTACTTTTGGTCATCTATCTATTTCTGTAATAGACAAAAGCCACAAGGATCTGGTCTAGCAATTAGTCAGTAATTAAGAAGTGTCCATCAGGTAGGTACTCATTTGGTTCCAGAGGGACTATGCTAAAACAGCATGTAGCCATTCACTTGCTATAGCTAAGCACTAAAATGGTCATATAAGTTTCACATGTTTCTATTTTTGAGCATGTATTCATGATTATGTTGTTTTATACATGTGATGGGCTCTGAATATAAAAACAAAAAATTGTATTGATAGTTATTAAATTTTGGTTAGAATGATGAAGGAAAATCCCAGAATATATTTACAGCTTTGTTTCTATTGCTTTGTGTGCAATTAAATAACTATCCTTAGTTTCCACTTCAGAAGAGTAGACTAACAATTATAGGTACCCTCTTATCACAGGAAAAGCAATATATGTATTTTAAATATCAAAACCTGCAGTTTTGCTTTTGTTTCCTCCTAATAGTCCATAAATACCTGCATTATATAAGTGCATGAATCTAAGGATTTGTTTTTCTTCCAAAGAGATACTTTAAGCTAATATTTCTTGAATTACAAATGGTAAAAATAAGAATGTTTTAGACTTGTTCAAGGAAATGCAGAATAATCATGTAGTTACAAAATACTTCAACTTGAGATGTTAACTGTTAGAGCAATTGCTTTTAGTTATCTTTAAGTTTTCCCTGTAAATTGGCATTTCACTTCAAGTTTATGAAAACAGTTCTTGGCAAGTAGGAAAATAACACTATTATTGAATAAAAATTACTCACATTAAGAAAACACATTTCTTATGTTTTGTTTAAAAAAAAAAACCCCTGAGTTCTTAACCAAATTGTAGGTTAGAGACAATTTTTAGCCTAGAATCAATTTTTTAAAATACTCTCTTTACTTGTAAATAGCTTTAGATTTAAAGAAAAATTATGGAGAGTTCCTACCTTTAATTTCTCCTGCAATTAAGAGATTACATTAATATGGTACATTTGTTTGAGTAGTAAACTAGGATCAATACATTACTAATAACTAAATTTCATATTTTATTCAGATTTCCTCAGTTTTTACCTAACATTCTTTTTCTGTTCTAAGAGCCCATCCAGGATAATGCACTACATTCAGTTGTCATGTCTCCTCAGGCTCCTCTGGGCTGTAACACTGTCAGACTTTCCTTGTTTTTGATGACTTCTCTGTATTAAGGATTGCTGGGCAGATGTTTTGTAGAATGTCCCTCAAGAGGGACTTACCTACTGTTTCTTATGGTTAGACAGAGGTTATGGGCTTGGGGAGGAACACTACATGGTGGAGTGTCGACATTGTCACATCTCATCAGTGGTTCAGGCAGACTGTCTGCAGAGCTCCACACTGTTCTCCTTGAGCACCTGACTGGAGCAGTTTGCTAGGTGTCTCCACTATAAAGCACTCCTCACCCCCAGTTCATACTGCATGTAGCTTGGGGAAGAAAGTCACTGTGTGCAACCCACACTTCAGGGGTACAAATTTAGTGTTTTTAAACTTTAAATTTGATATGAGTTTTCAAAGAAAGATCAAGAACATTTAAGCATAGGACAAAGGTCTCCTCCATTATCTTGTCTGGGGGTCATGTGCCAAATGGCGGCAGGGCTCACTGGAGAACTCTCAGCCTCAGGAATTTTATTTGTTTCAGACCCAGTTTCTCTTTAAATCTGTATAATCCCAAGATTTCACATAAAGTTTTTACATGAACCCAGTACCTCTTTTTCTACTCTTTGAACATTAACCCACAGTGTACATTATAAAAATCATCTTCTTTAAATTAAATTGTCATGGTCTCTGTGGCTTATATTTCAGAGTTACTACTGAAAGAAACTAGAAACAGCTTAATGATGGAAAATCTCCACCAGTGGGTTCAACCAGCCACATCTTTCATCACCTTACTTCAGCAGTTAGCTCATCCAAGGCAAGGCGCCTTGCAGTCCCAACAACCCCAGGAATAATATTTCTTAGGGTCTTACTTGTGCAAGCACACACACACACACACACACACACACACACACACACACACACAGACCCCTACTTCCTTAAGCTGAATAGAGTTCATAGGTGTTCCTGCCCATGGTTAAAATTAGTAAGAAGCTCTGGAGACGATCTGATTCTAGATAAGACAAGGCTTCTCTTACATGGCATATTTTTTGCTCTTTATTTGACTCCAGAATTTTGCTTTGACAAGCCACATATACTTCTTAATACAGAATTCAGGTTCAGTTTCAAATAACATTGAGTAATTATGTATGGGAGGTATTCTATAGACATTTTCATATATGCTATATTTTAAAAGCTACATACTAATCTTGTGTATTTATTACTATTAACTATACAAGAAAACAGAGATATATTCTTCTCCATACCAAAGGATAGTCTTGTTCTCAGTTATTCAAAATGTCAATTCAGAGTTTAACATGTATTCTATTATATAATAAAACAACAGCTTTTGTGGAAAACTTAGCATGTGCCAGCAACTAAATAGAACTTTACATGAAATGTCTCATTGAGTGCCCACACAATGTTATGGAGTAGGTACTAGTAGCATTATTACTTTAAATTTGAGGAAAGAGAGGCTTAGAGAGTGTTAGATTGATTATATCATGGTTCTAATTAATGGTCTCCCTGTATTCACTCTTTTGCCTTGTAACTCTGTTGTCCTCTCCCACATTGACTCAGCCCTTGTGAGTTGGATTGGCCATGGGCCAGTGACAAACTTGATGCAAACAGAGGCTTGAAAAGGTGCTGGCATGTTTCTGCTTTCTGTCTCACTTCTGTGTGTCCAAGAGAATGTGACCATGTTAGCATGAGAAGATGGCTGATCTAGCCTTCTGGGGAGGACATTGGGGTCAAATGCATACTGGATTATATGGAGCCAAGTGGAGCCATCCCAGCCAAAAGCATCCTAAGCAAGTCAGCTCCCAGCCGGCCTGTCAGCTGACATAGACGAATAAGCCCAAGCCTCAGTGACAGGGCCAGGATTAGGCAAGTGAGGCACTTGTCCTGGGTCCAAAATTTAAGGGAGTGCCAAAAAACTCAGAAATAACAGAAAATAATACTTAAATGCAATAGTTCAAAAATCAAAATAATGTAAAACTCTATGATGAACAAAATATCACAATTTTAACTAATGACAGAGTCAATATTAGTGACTTTCCTCTTGGCCTCAGGAACCTGTGTAGCTGGTACATCCCTGTTCAGCAGATCTACCTACCTAGCCAACCTAAGAAATCATGAAAAATAACAAATGATTACTGTTTTGAGCCACTACAGTTGGAGGTTTATTTCTTACACATGAATAATATACTGATAGGGATTAATTCAAGGTCACAAAGGTAATGTTTGGAGAACCTGTATTCAAATAAAAGCACTTTGACCACAAAATCTCCCTTTCTCACCATTGCATTAACCATATATATATTTTATAGAAAAAATTCATTTCACATATATAGAACAAACCCTTCAGAAATTTATATGGAAACATAAATGACACTGAATAGCTGCAGCCATTTTGAGAAAGAACAAAGTAGGAGGGATTGCAATATCTGATGTCAAACTGTATTACAAGGCCACTATATTCAAAACAGTCTGGTACTGGCATAAAAACAGGCACATAGACCAATGGAACAAAACAGCCCAGAAATGAACCCAACTTTCTATGGTCAATTAATATTTGGCAAAGGGGGAAGAAGCATAAAATGGAGTAAAAATATCTTCTTCAACAAATGGTGTTGGGACATCTGGACAGCTACATGCAAAAAAAAAATGAAGCTTGATCACCAACTTACACCATATATAAAAATAAATTCAAGGTGGATAAGAGACTTAAATATAAATTGTGACACCATAAAAGTCCTAGAGGAAAACATCAGCAGGAAAATCTCAGACATTCCATGAAGCAATATCTTCACTGATATTTCCCCATAAAGGAAAGAATAAAAAAATGGGACCACATCAAATTAAAAAGTTTCTGCATGGCTAAAGAAAACAGCATTAAAATGAAAAGAGAACCAACTATACAGGAAAACATATTTGCCAATGATACCTCAGACAAGGGTTTGATCTCCAAAATATATAAAGAACTCACATGACTCCACTCCAGGAAGACAAACAACCCAATTTAAAAAATGGGCAAAAGACTTGAACAGACACTTCTCCAAGGAGGACATACAGAGGACCCAGAGGCATATGAAAGGATGCTCAGCATCACTAGCCCTCAGAGAGATGCAAATTAAAACCACACTGAGATACCACCCCACAGTAGTCAGAATGGCCATGATAAACAAATCAACAAACAAATGTTGGAGAGGATGTGGAGAAAAGGGAACCCTAGTGCACTGTTGGTGGGAATGCAGACTGGTGTAGCCACGGTGGAAAACAGTATGGAATTGCCTCAGAAAACTAAAAATGGATCTGCCTTTTGACCTAGCAATTCCACTGCTGAGATTATACCCTAAGAGCCCTGAAACACCAACCCAAAAGAATCTACGCACCCCAATGTTCATAGCAGCACAATATACAATAGCCAATTGCTGGAAGCAACCTAAGTGACCATCAGTAAATGAGTGGATCAAAAAACTATGGTACATTTACACAATGGGATACTACTCAGTAGAGAGAAAGAAGGAGCTCCTATCCTTTTTGACAGCATGGATGGAACTGGAGAGCATTATGCTAAGTGAAATAAGCCAGGAGATAAAACACAAATACTATACGATCTCACGTATAGCCAACAAAACAAACAAGAGAGCAAACTAGAATCAGGGACATTGAAATTAAGAACAATCTGACAGTAACCAGAGGGAAGGTGGGAGGGGATAATGGGGGAAGTGGGGAAGGGTTTTCAGGAAAAACTATAAAGGACAAATGGGCAAAACCAAGGGGGGATGGAAGCAAGGGAGGGAGGTGGGTTTGGCTGGGGTGGGGGAGAGTGATGGGGGATAAACACAGACAACTAAATGAACAATAAAATAATTTTTAAAAAATTCACAGAAAAAATCTAATCTTGAAAAATGTGATAATGAAAGAATATAGTAATTAATAGTATGAACTCTAAAGTCAGATGGATCTGGTTTGTATTCAAGCTTTCAACTTACTACCTATGTTATCCTGGAAAGTTACTGACATAGTATCCCTATCTTGAAAATATGAATAGTAAATTATATACAAAATTTTATTAAATTAGATAAGAATATTCATATTATAAGGTTTAATATGACTTAGAATCTAAATGTAGAAAGTTCTTGATTAATGTTAATTATTTTGAACATATTAATACTATGTATTTCTATTTCCCACTTAAATTATGTTCATTATACCCTCTACTTACAAGTCTGAACTGCTCTGAGGCTTATCCTAAAAAGGAAAGCAAAGGTGAAGATCGAATAACATTATTATTTAGCCTTTATTTTGAAAGATGTATTTTACTAAAATAGAAAAAATGTTTTCTAAAATTCATTGGTTTCTATTACATTGGAAGGCAGGCCTGGTGGATTGGCTTATGAAGTGCTACACACAAATAAAATCCCTTTTTCACTGAAAGAGAAACAGGAAAACCTGCTGCTCTAGACTTGGTAGATTGTGGTAGGAAAGAAGACAGGTACAGGGTGCCCATCTTGGAGCCACAACCCCTTTGAGGGTTGGGTGTAGCATCCTGTTATGGAGAAGAAGCCCCAAAACATCAAGACCCCTAGCATAACTCAGTCTTCCTGGAACCATGACCTTTGTACTTTTGGAACACAATGGTTGTAGTAAGATTTCTTGATAGATGAGTCTTATATATCCTCACTTACTGGGGGCATTTTAGGCAGAAGGAGCATGGGGAAAAATATAAGAAACAGCCATCCAACAAAAACTGAGTTTCCTAAAATGAATTTCCTACTTTGATGATTGAGTTGTAGTGAATTTACTAGATGACAATAAATCATTCCCCTCCTCATCCTTTGGGATGAGAGCATGGTGAAGAAGACAGAATCTAAATCAACTGTTTTATTTACACATGTGAACATCAGTGTTGAAACTGCAACTTCTGGAGAAAGGAAGTTCCCATTCACAGGGCGATTCTGCTGAGGGTGGTGCACAGGCCAGGGAAAGGACACACGGATGGGCAGGCACCAACGGCATCCACTATGCAGGCTCAGCAGCATCAGGTGTCAATCTGGTTGTAGCCCCCAAGTTACTACAATTTTAAGATTTTGTCATTTTCCTCTTTGATAAGGCTATGCTTGTACTCTGCCATTTTCCTTGGTAACAGGAGTGCTTAAAACCAAATACACTTTTAATAAAGTACTAAGTAATAAACATCATTATATTATTTAATGTACTGTATTGCAGTGTCAAATTAATAAAATAACAGCAGTAATGATATTTCTAGTGTGTAACATATAGTAAGCATATACTAGTGTTTAAAAACAAATGGATCATCCTGTGAAAGAGAGCACTGTTGCCTGAAAAGCAACTGTCTAGAAATTTATATCAGTATCAGGAGATTTTCAATGACTTACAGAAACAAGTTATTTGAATTATTAAAAAATATTTTATATCACTAATTCTTTTGATATAATGGAAGATAATGGTAAGCAGACATGAGAAAACTTAGAGTTCTTATAACAATATTATGTTATTCTATAGAAACAAAAGAACATGATTTGTGAGAGCAAAGTTCAGCAGAATTATTCAGGAGAATGAACATTAAGCATGATTTTATTTATTTCCTTGTGAATGCATGGATTCAATTTTATAATTTACCTTTTCATGGTTTATGGGTTGAATTAATGAATCACAAGGAACAGATTTGCAAACACTAAATCTAAAATGCACATGTAAAGATAATGTAAAATATTGCCACCTGGAGCTTTCATGAATCAGATTGCAAACATCTGTACTTCTTTGGAACTTGACAGATATCCTTAATAAATTCAATGAAGTGTGGCCTTTAGCTAAGTTCTCTATTCTCAGACTCTCATGAGAATCACACACTGATTAATCTCCTGTGAGACAGAGGGTGCCACTCCTGAATCTATGGAGGAATAGATGCATCATACATATTTGCAATGTCTTCAACCACAAACCTCTCTTACTGTCCCTAAAACCAGCTCTTAGTTTTTGCAGGTTTCATATTTAAAAACATGTACTTTGAGTGAATGGTAAAAACCTAATGAATATTCAGAAGTTACTGAGATCTCGAGTTGAGGACACATTTCTCCTAAGGCATATGCTTGTCATATTGAGAGCATGTTGGAGGAAATTCAGTCCTCAGGTGGATATGGTTACAGTGTCTGTCCTGTAAAAATGGTTGGGCCAGTTTTTTCTTCATTTCCCTAGGGAAGTATTTGGAGTGAAGGAGGTTAAAAGTCTCCTGTCATTCTGCTCTGGTCCCTCTTTTTTTGAATGTAGGAAGAGATTAAATGACTCCACATAGAAAATTTTAAGTATGTTAGTAAGCCAACACTATCCTAAAAAGTAAACTTCTTTGGGCAAACGGCCTCCAAAGCAGCATTCCTTGTAAATGTTGATTTCTTGTAAGCTTTAAGCCACCTGAGAAACTGATGTTTTGGGAATATGGGCTCATGTCAATGTTGAAAGAAAAGTTGATTAGGACAGGGCTGAGCAACAGGATGTACAGCAATATACTACGGGGTTTCTGGGCTGGTGGCAATCCACTCATCAACACTGATAATATTACTTAGGAAGTGAACAATCTACCTAAACTTAATTTTTCAGGGCTTGCTTCTCTGTCTTGCCCGAAATGTAAACATGGAAAAAAATACCCAACTTATAAAATCTCAACTAAACCGTTAAGCTTATAAAAAAAAAGAATGTGCATTATTTTGCATTTCTGATATTATTGAGAACAATGACTTCATTTTTAAATGCCCTTTCTCTCCTAAATATTAATAAATCACATGGCTGTCTAGAAAATCACTAGGGGTTGATATTATATTGTTATTCTACAGAGTCAAGGCTCTACCTTTCCTCTACCTCTGGAAAATCAAGGTTCTTGCCATACTTGGCACCTCTTGAATTTCCACGATTTCTCCAAGATTACCAAGAGTGACATATTTAATGACCTGTCATGTAATATGACTACCCCTCAAGACTTAGATTCAGTTGAAAGAGTGAGATAGTCTTTGATCTTCTATGGCTTTCAGATCCGTGGTTTGGATTTTCATTTTTTTACTTTATATGTCTCTTTGACTTTTCTAGTTTGAATATGCTTCCCTTCAGAGGAAACCGAAACAAAAGACCTCTCTGTATTTTGTCATCTGCTAACATTAGAGCAATTACTCCAAGCTGCGTTCCTGACCCTTTATGCTAAGTCTAAGCACAGGTAAAAATTAAAAAAAAAGCCCTCTGCTTGCCTTTAACATTTTCCCCAAACATAGGCTTAATTAACATAATTTAAATCTTCAGATCATCTGCTAGTTACCAAACACAAGGTGGCACTTTAAAAAAAAATTTGGCACTGTTTCTTAAGCCATTTTTTTAATGAAGTCAGACCATCAGTGCCTAAGCTGCTGATAATAATTACTGGGCAAGATTCAAAAAACATGCTTCTTGTTTCACTGGAAATATTTTATATACTAATAGCCTAAATATGTGGATAAATAGTCCAATAAAGAATAGGTAATTTCAGTTTATACAGTGAGAAGCTGAAGTAGCTTTATGGGAAGAAAAACCTTAAAATGAACTCATTGTGTAGACACCATTTGCACTAGCTTATTAAGATGTGACACTAAAAATTATTTGAAATAGAAGATATCAGTTTGATCAAAACTGATTGAAGATTTAATTTAATTGGAAGTGAGATGTATATAAGAAATTGTGTGGGTTGGAAATATAAGTGTTATGGAAAGATCGAGAGCCCTCAAATCAGAAATTTGGACCAACCATTGAGGGACTGAAAAAAAAAGATTTGAAAATTAAAAGAAAGAAAGAGAGGCAGAAAGGCAGGCAGATGAATCTGTAGAACAAATTGAAAGTCAAAACAGGGTGATTATTTTGTTTTGTTTTGTTTTGTTTTTGCAGATTTCACGTAAAAAACAGGACATGATATTTGGCCATATTGGCCTGGTCATCTCTCCTTTGATCTTCTTTATGTGTTATTTTGAAATACAAGTTCATCAGAGAACTCTATTTACTTCTTGGTAAAATTTCCTTCCCATGCTTTCTTACTGTAATTGTAAAGACAAAATTTTATTGCTTTGAGTTTTTTATTGGATTAAGTTTATTATCTGCCTGTGATTATTTTTACTATTTAATAATACAAAATTATCTTTGCTTATTGCTGTTCAACCTTCTGGGAGATGAATTTTTCTTCAGGGTAAGGGAAGAATGTATTCTGTTATTTTTAAAGGAATAGGCTCCCATTATATCTGGGTAAATAAGGTTCCCTCTCACTAATATATTTTGTGGTTTTGCCAGTTTTAAATACTCATTAGGAGACCATATTCCACATGGTCTATGTGCTGATGTCAGCATATCTGCATTATGCTTGCCTAAATATGTTTCAATAAGCTGCAACTCTCAGCTTTTTCATTTTCATGTGTTCATTCAGCAAATACGCACCAAGAGTTTACTTTGTGCCAGGCAGTATTCTAAATACTCCTCCTAAAACAGTGAACAAAATGGAGCAGGATTTCTGGATACTTGAGGGAAGGATAATTGAGGGAAACAATCAATATAAATAAGAAGATTGCCTACTAATATTAACAGGTGACAAGCACAGAGGAGGAAAAAAAGCCCCCATAGAGTGAGAGGTATCAGAAATACAAATGTAGAGAAGAAAAGAATGCAATTTTAAATGCTCCATTTAGAAATATCAGTTCTACACCCCCCTTGTTACCTACTTTTCCTCCATTGTCATATTTCATTCATACATCTTTACCCAGTGAAGTCTTTTTCATTTTTTAAATATATGTTCAATTGTTTTTCACCTCAGTGAGGTAGAATTTTACACATAATTTTGATTTTATATATAATAGTATAACCTTTATTGTATCCATTGTATTTGAACACTTCAGTGTATTGATCTGTTCACTTCTCATATAGACCTTATTTCTTCTCCAAAGTTACAGCTTCGACTCCAAAACAAATGGAAGTTTGCAATAATAATTTGCACAATGCTAAAGGAAAAAATCTAATAATTACCAGTGATAGACATGGCCTGCACAATGCCAACTAAAGTTAAATCTATTTTGCCACAATAAAAATAATTTTAAACAATGAATGAAGCAAGCTTAGTCAATATCCATTATATTATTATACTTATTTGTACTTTCCAAAATGGTTTTGATTTAATCAAAGTGAGACAGGCCATTAGTACATATTAACAGTGCAACACCTAACCCCCAAAACTATAGGAGAGATGTAATTAAGAAGCCTTTTGAGAATTCAGATAAACTTCTTTCCCTCCACGAGATTGCCACACCCTTAAAAAACTGAAGCATCCTTTTAATCTGGTACCTGAGTACTACCAACCATTTGAAAAGTTCTCATTTTTTTGCCCACATTGGCTTTTTTGTAGTCCCTCTGAT
Source organism: Phyllostomus hastatus (assembly GCF_019186645.2). Taxonomy (NCBI): domain Eukaryota; kingdom Metazoa; phylum Chordata; class Mammalia; order Chiroptera; family Phyllostomidae; genus Phyllostomus; species Phyllostomus hastatus. The sequence goes on along the minus strand of NW_025334028.1, from coordinate 24,606,001 downwards.
ACTCATTTCTTTTCCCCCCCACCTTGAGTTCTTGAATAACCATGAATAACTAAAGTGGTTTGAGGTGGAAAAATGGGGCTCTGCAAAACATAACTGTGGACGCCTAGGCTGAGGTGTGGATGGTGGAAATTGGCCAAGGGCAAAAGTTTGTCAAATGTCTTCTCAAACAGGTGTCAAAGTCCTAAGGAGCTTCCCAAAGTAAGGGGGATCACGACATTGGAGGAGCCGAGAGAAGTCCCATATGGCTGAAGCTGAGGGAAAGGGGAGGATGGGGAAAATCAATCATTATCTACTACTGTTTTACTCTTTTGCAACCCTTTCAAATAGTGACTTTCCTGGCAAGTGCCATGTCTTATGCTTCTCATATAGTTTTTTCAGTATGTCATACACTAAAATTTGTTGATTGACACATTTACTATTAGAAAAAAACAGCACAGAGTAGTCTCAAGTAATCAGGTTCTATGCATACATGTGCAGGCTCACATACACATACACACATACGTTTACTGGTTACCTGCAAATAGAAGGCACTATTTTTAAGAAAATTGCACATATTAATTTATTTAATCCTCCTAGCTCTCATATTCATTTTACAAAGGACACTGAAGTCCAAAGAAATTATGTAAGTTTCTCAAAATTAAAACAAATAAAAAGTTCCCAAAACCAGAAAACCAGGTAGTATAGCTTCAGAACTTAAGCATTCAATTGCTGTGCCATGAAAAATTTACTTTTTAACTAATTGTTGTAAAAATATGTTCTGTTACAGTCACCTTTCCCTATCTTCACCACCTTTACTATTCCATCATCTACAGTCTATATTGTCTTGGCTGAAATCTAGGTCTAGATATCAAACTTCCTATTAGCTTCTAAATTGAAATGTAAAACAAGCACTTCAACTCAACCTATCCCTATCTCAAACTGAGTTCTTATTTTTCTCTCAGATCCCCTTTCCTCTTAATTCACATACCAGTTAAGAGTCCCACCAGTTAAGTGACTCAGACACTTAAGTCAGAAACTTTCTGCTTCCTCAATCCCATTGGCAGTTCAGCCACCTCGGCCTGTTGTTCTGTCCCCTTAAAGCATCTGTAAGTGGACTGCTGTCTGCCTCCCTCTCTGTCTCAGTTCAACTTCACATCACCATTCATCTAATTGGCCCCTTTACATCTCCTGTTTCCTTACAACACATTCTCAATCATGTGGACGAAATCTTTTTCCTAAATATCAATGATGGTCTATCACTCTCTTGCCCAAATCCCTTAATGTTCTCCATTATCCCAAGGACTAAGTATGTATTAATTTCTTAATATGACTGACTTCAAGCTCATCTCTCTAGCCTTTTCCTGCATATTCCCCTTACATGCCACGTACTTACTTTAATGTTGTTAAAGGTGCATGAAGTTTTAAAAAGAAATATTCTCTCTCACTTCTAGCCTCTGCTCATCCTACTCTTTACGCCTAGAATGTCCATCCTTTACTTCTCTTGGCTAACTCCTATGGTTCATTAGAAATCAATATAGAGGCTGGCTGGCACTACTGAGTGTTTGGAAGATGTACTTGCTAACAATACTTATCACACACTGTAATCACACTAGATTGTCATATCCTTCAAGGCAGAGTCCATTTCACTAACAGTATCCTTAAAGTATGCCACCATACCTAGCGCCCTGAATGATATTCAGTAAACACTTGTTGAATAAAAGAATTTATTCTTAATAGATACAGTATCTCAAATGCTTGAAAATAATATTCTGTTTTTCTTCCCTTTCCCTCTTTTGCCTTTCTGCATTTTATCTCCCATGTCTATGTAAAGAACTAGCTAAAAAATCTGCTTTTAGATTAACACTTACTTTAAATTATGGACTGATAAGAATGAGAATTGTAAAATGTTTAGGACTCTTTTTCTAAAGAAAGATCTAAATTTCTCTCTGTGTTGCCTAACTTTAACATGTAAAACAACTTCATAATTCCTTTAGCATGCGTATTTCTATCAGAGAGCAATGTTGAGATGTGTATATGTTGTTTCACTTATTCATGTTATTTCCTCAGTTCCAGCTTTCTAACTCAACCCTAGCATATAACAGTCTACAGAGAAATCTGGGCCTCCTGTGCTCTCTGACAAAGAACAGGGTCAAGATGCCCTGCACAGGCTCTGCCTGCTTGCTTGGAGTCTTGGAGGTGTTTCCCACTATGGTGAGGCAGAGGCCTGTCTTATGCCACAGACCTGATGCCACAGACCTTTCACTGTTCATTAAAAGCAAGCTCTGAGGCTCTGGAGTGAGTGCAATTTTATGGAATGACTTTGGGTGTTGCAGCTGCAGAATCAATTAGACTGAATGGAGTCTCTGGTTGCCAATTTTAGTAACAGCAGAAAAATGAAAATGCTGAGGTTGGTAGTCACCCAGATGTTTAGGCCTGCTGACTGGCAGGCACATCAGTGTTCATTCTTCCCAATCTGTCTTTGGTTCTTGGGCATACTTCATGATATAAATACGTATTGCTGTTGCTCTCACATAAAGGCCAATTACCGGAGGGGCTGCAAATAGTACAGTAAAAGCCACAGTCAGTTCTAACATCCTCATGGCTTAGGAGTCTCAGCCACTCCCACACAAGGAGATCATCAGGAAAGTCAGTAATAGTAACACAGAAAATGAGGAGAAATAACAGCTCCAGAAATACTGGGGGAATAATAACAATACTAATTCAATTGTCAAAAAATGTGAAATAAAATTCAAAGCTCCCTACTTTTATTAGAAAGCAAACTTTTAGCTATCACCTTAATTATAGGCAAATATATATATATATTTAATATTTATAACATATATCTGTATCAACTTTATCAAATATATATACAAAATTAACATACTTTGAATGCTGACTTTATATACTGTCCCACAGCCCCACCTTACACTTTTGATAAATGAAGGATATAGTCCCCGAGGAAAGACTCCCACATTCATCTTTTGGAACTGGCAGTTCTTTGTTATCCTCATGCAATTTTCCATAGCTATCAAAGTAACTCATTTAAGAAGGAAAAGTCTTTTATTCTAGACTAGGATTATTGGAAAACCCGGTATACCTGAGGGTGACCTCAGTTAGAACTGAATAAAAAACATGTATCTTTTGTGCTTTGCCAGTTTAGAGGGCCTAGAAGGAATAGTAACCCAGTAACAATGGGCCGCACACTGAGCTTGATTTCTAATACCATTTTCCAGTAAGAGGACCTGGAGCTCCTTGAAAAATGGCTGATACTAGAACAGGCAAGACACATACAAGATAATATACAAAATACAGTGTTAGAAAGTAGTGTTAAAAATATGGAGATATCAAGGGGACAAAAAAATCAACAGAAACATCTGCCAATAGCCAAAGCTAGAATAATTTGAACAACAAAATAAAATAGGATTATAGCCCACAGTATAAGATAAACATCCATGAGTTCATACTGATATAAATATTACGGCATGAAATAAATACAGAGGGCAGACAGGCAGTCCTCCCGAGCAAGATTCTGTGTACTTTATGTAACTAGTGGAACTCCAAGGAGATGGAGCATGAGCACGTGGCTGGGCTTCAGGGTGAACTGCCACCACACTATGACTTCGAATGGGATGGGAAGCTTTGGGAAGGACGTGGGGTTCAAAAAAAAAAGGAGGTGGAATATAAATCTCCACTCTTTAGAAATGAGCTGTGCATAGTGATTTTCTTCTAAAGAGCACATTATGAAGGAGTAGTTTAAAGTAGAGAAACCTGTCAAATATTGCACCAGCCAGGTGATCAAAGAGGACAACAGTGGTGTGTCCTGTGGGCAGTATGAACCACTGATTGATGTGATGATGTGATGTGATGTGATGTGATGTGATGTGATGTGATGTGAAGTGATGATGTGATGTGATGAGGTTGGCACTCTACCTCTGTGGCCTTTCTCCCCAAACACACAATTTCTGTCTAATCATAAGAGAAACATAAGTACTTCTTGAGAAACATTCTGCAAAACACCTGACCAGCAATTCTTAACACAGAGAAGTCATCAAAAACAAAAAGTATGAGAAACTGTCTCAACCAAGACAAACTTAAGTAGATATGACAAATAAATGCAATATAGTGTCTTTGAAGGGCTCTTGGAATAGAAAATAGATGTTAGGTATAGACTAAGGATGTATGAATGTCTGAATAAAGTACAGACTTTAGTTAATGGTAATATATTGATATTGGTTTATTAATTGGGACAAATATGCTATAATAACATTGAGAGTTAATTATAAATAAAACTGAGCAGGGAGTATATGGAAAGTACACTATCATTATAACTTTTTCTAAAAGGATTCCTAAATATAAAGTTTATTTAAAAAATAATAAAATAGCTCTGGATGGTGTGGCTCAGCAGATTGAGCCCCGATCTGCAACCCAAAGGGTCATAGGTTCAATTCCCAGTCAGCACACAGGTCTGGGTCCCCAGTTGCAGGCCAGGTCCTCAGTAGGGGATGCGCTAGAGGCAACCACACATTATTGTTTTTCTGCCTCTCTTTCTCCTCCCTTAAAAATAAAGAAAGGAGAAAGAGAAAATTTTGCCTCTATATAAAAATAAAATAAATAAAAACATTTGAAAATCTTAACAAAATAAAAAAAAAAGAAAATGACTTTTCCAAAACCTTTTTTAAAAAATATCTGGAAAAGTTAAGGAAAAGTCCCTGTCATTGCAATATATAATATATAAATCATTTATCATTCTAATTACATTCATTTATCTAGAGAGATAAGTAAATGACTCATAATGACGTGCATGGAAGAAAAAGCTGAAAGTAGAAATCTCATAGGGGTAACGATTGAAGAAATAAATTAGAGGGGATAGACAACAGATGAACAAGCTCTGGGTAGTTTGGTTTCTGGATGCATCCAACAGTCAACAGGGAAGCTAGGGGCTGAATTTGCTCTTGTTCAAGCTAATTGTGTCAGTTAGAGGGTATTTGAATAGCACCAGAGAAGGTAACTTGTCAGAGGAAATTGGCTTCAGTAATTTCAGTGTGATTTTTAAAAATACTTTCTTATTGATTTATTTTATCCTTGCTTATACTTTCAGAATGTCAGCACACATTTAAAATTACTTTTATTATTTATTAATTTTTATTATAATTGCATTGTTTGAAGTTTGATTTTTCTTAAGTTAGTGCCCACAGCTGATGTATAAAACATATGTGACAAAGGTAGTTTTCGTCAAATATTCCACATGTTCTCCTACATCCCTCAGAATCCCTATAGTTGGGTTGGGGCCAGGTGACTGGTTTAGGCCAGTGATTTGTGAGGGAAAGTGATATCAATCACTTCTGGGCAGTTAAGAGCCTAGGTCTTTAAGTCTCCATCTTTCTATTTCCTTCCCCTTGTAACTCCAGGAACCATGGATCCAGGTGCTGCTGTAAGAAGTGTAGCATCCATTAGCCTAGTTTTCTAAATTATCACGTGGGATAGATCTACCTCCTCAAATGCTGACAGCCTAGGTTGAATGTGTGATATATATTACATACCATATTAAGTCATAAGATAACTGTAGTTTCTCTGTTGCTATATTTAGTATTATTTAACCTACTACAACTAGTAAGAAAAACTGCATATATTTTAAGAAATTAATATTATATTTTAGGCTATTTTATTATAGGTAGACAGATCTAGTTTTAAGATTACTATAAGCTTTACTTGCCACAAAGGAATACTACTAATTTTAAAGGCATAAGTATGCCGTGGCTGGTGTGGCTCAGTGGACTGAGTACCAGACTGTAAACCAAAGGGTTGCCAGTTTGATTCCCAGTCAGGGCACATGCCCGGGTTGTGGGCCAGGTCTCCAGTAGGGGGCACTCAAGTGGCAACCACACATTGATGTTTCTCTTCCTCTCTTCCTCCCTTCCTTCCCCTCTAAAAATAAATAAATAAAATCTTAAAAAAAATAAAAGGCATAAGCAGGTATAGAAATTTTGAGTAGAGACATAGGCCTTTGTAGAACAACCCATTTAGAAAGGAAAATGACTTGGTCAAGTCAGGAAAAATGACATAAGTTCAACTGATTGAAAGAATGGAGATTTAAGCAAAAGTTTAAGTTTTCATTGCATAATATTTTAAGCAAAGGCACATTTCAGGTAGAGGGCAGGTAAGCAATACTTATAGCTTGACTTGATTTCAGGGATATAGGATAAAAAATGTAAACCAGGTTATTGCTGAAGGCAGAGAGAAATGGGCATTGACTGGATATAGCCTAAAGTGGTTAGGGACTAACTGTAAGATGCTGGATATAACTGTGTAAACATAGGTGTGTGGACAGAAAACACAGTCACACTCTGCATGCCAAGGCCTCAGAGGCCAGCTTTCCAACAGTGTCCTTAGTCAGGGCACCCAATACAGAAAATGGGTCTTATGGACTGAGGTTCCCCAGGAACTATCTACCATTTGCTTAGTCATGTCTGAAATGTGTTTCAGGGGTTTTTTTTCCTGGTAATTAAACTTTTTAACATGGCAGTGGTTAGACAGTTTGTTCCATGTTTCATATATTCTCTAGGATCCTCTTTAAACTAATTAGTTGAGGGAAATATTACAAGTTCTATAAATTACGTGTTACCCATTTATGAGATTTTCAATGGCATTTGATGATATATTGAATAATAAATGTGTTAAACTGAAAAAAGACCCCTTCCCTTTCTTTGTCTTCATAAATGGGTTTTAAAAATTGAAATAGATAGTTTTTCAAAAAGTAGATATGGGCCTTGGGTTACAGCATTGAAGGTATATTTCTCTCCACTCAGCTAATGAGCAGTCCCAGTACTCCTCTAATGAGCCAAATGTATTTTTCAGGAAATTAACAGCCCACAGAAAGATTTACATTTCAATTTACATCCACAAGGCAATTTTCTGACACAGCTGTTTTCCTGATTGACTTCTTAAGAACTTCTCTTATAACTTTTTCATTACTTTGCTCTTAGAATTACAGTGTGGGCGTTGAATTTTACTATGTTCATTTAGATAATCTGCCTTCTTCAACTCTGGAAAGATTTTCAATGCAATAAATATAAAGATCCTTGTCCTCATAGCATTTATATCCTTGGATCCTGGGTGTGGGGGAGGGGAAGGCAGATAGTAAATACTGTCATGTAGTATTTCAGAAAGTCCTAAGTGCTATGGAAAAATGGAAAGTACAGCAGAATAAGGGAGAATGGAAATGCCAGGTGAAGGGAGGATCAGGGTGGGCAATTTTCAGTAGAGTTGTTAGAGTAGACTTCATTGAGATGACATTTCAGCAAGTCCCTAAAGAAGGTGAGGGGGTTAGACATGGTCCTGATTACAAAAAAGTAGGTAAACATTGCCCATAAAATATGTGGACAATGAAGAACTATGATAGAGCTGCAAATGTATAAAATTTGGCAGAAGTTTCTCTAGCAAAGTTGTTTTTAAATGGCATTATGACTCTAGCGCAGTCACAATAGTGCCTGTTATGGTGCTACATACAAAATCTTCAACTCACTGGTGCATTGTTCTAACAGTTTGTAGGTGAGTTCATGGTTTGGTTTTATTTATTTTGTTTGTTTTTAAGCTATGGCCATAAGGCCATTGGCTACATCAATTCACAGACTTCTTTGAAATGTCACAGAAGTGACCTTTTAAATGCTCTTTATAAACCTAAAACAAAGGAGTTGCTCTGGTTTCTAAAATTCACTTGGGATGGAGGCTCTCACTGCTCATAACTTTTTTTGTTTCCATCAAGCCATCGAATCATTTCCCCTCTACTCTTCCCAGCTGTTTGTTGCCTACTGTAGCTTCTTAGCATATGACATACACAACTCAGCTTACTTCTCCAGCTACCACTGGGTGGAGAGGTATTGAAAACCCCATTTTAAACAAGTCAGTTGTAGGACCACGGCCTCCTTTCTTCAATACAAAGTTATCTCAAAAGTTTCAGTATACACTTAATACTGCTAATGAAGGTTTTTATAGTTCACTCTGGAAGCTTCATCATACTTAATGCCCGTACAGGCTTGGCCTTCCTTCTAGAATAAGAGACCCCACTGCCTGTGCCCATGGCTCTGTCTTTGCCCCTTGGCTCTGTGTTTATACTGAATAGCTTGCTGGTGTCATTATGGCCCTAAGGCAGGGTTCACAATATTTATGTGGCTGCAGTGAGACACACTTTTAATACCAGCTTTTTTGGGCAGCAAACTGGAATTAATGAAAACAGTCAAATCACTCTAAACCAACCAGCAATAATGACAGGAGAATCCTGACTGCTGAGTCACAGTGTGTCGCATGGTCTATGACCCTGTCCTCTGTCAGGCATTGTCCATTTGGTAACTTGTCAGCACTGCCATAGGTCTGAGTAGGACAGTGTCTTGTCCTGACCAGCTTTCCACTATACAAGTGAGGCAGAACTGTCACTCTTGTCAAGAATTATTTGACCTTCCATTGGCACACACTTGATGTTCTTTTGTAGTAAGTTGTTTGTGTCTGTGTATTACACTGCACTACCAGTCATAGCTATAACATTATGTATGCTAAATTATGCTTTAAAATACATGTGGATCAAAACTGGATGATATACTTGTGAAGAGATTGCAAGATAGCAATGAGAACAGCTGCCCTGGGAAACACCGGCTTTTCTTATACAGGGTACAGACAGGACAATCTTTTGTATTAGAGCAGAGGTGCTGATGCTATAGCCACATAAACTTGCCACGTCTTTAATATGCTTTTTTCACAGACTTGTTTTCTCTGAAGAAGAAATTACTTCCAGTGGATGCTCTATCTTAACTCTTTTTTGTTTTACTTACCTGGTTCTCCTCTAGTCATTAAATATGCTACCTGTTACTCCTACACAAATAAAAGTCTAAATTTTGTTTCTATTATCCAAATAATCTCCTTTTCTATGTTCCTGTCTTTACCATGGGCCATTGTTTTTGGTACATTTCATAATAGTCACCTGTCAATTATTCATGATATTAGTATGTCAAGAACTCATGTTTGTGTTTAAAAGAGAGCAGGGTTTGCTTCTAGAGAGAGAGAAATGAGAGAGGAATACAGAGAGAGAGAAACAATGATGACAGAGAGAGAGAGATGGAGAGGGAAACCCAGAGGGAGAGAGAGAGAAGCATCAATTGGTTGCTTCCCATACGTGCACTGACCTGGGATCACAGGAGGCACATATGTACCCAGACCAGGGTTGGGGGATCAAGGGTCAAACCTGCAACCTAGGCATGTGCACTGACCAGGAATCAAACCTGCAACCTTTTGGTTATCTGACAATGCTCCAACCAACTGAGCCACATTAGCCAGGGTGCTACCATTGTTTTTGAAAGTCATTTGATGATGATTCTAGTTCCACAGTTCACTAACTCTCCAATATGTGAGCCTCAGTTTCCCAAAATGTAAAATAAGTAGCAGTTCCTTACAGATTAGAGAACATGGAATGAGGGAATGTGCATGAGGCTTCTAGCCCAATCTATTATATAACAGGTCCTCAACAAACAATTAACTCCAAGCCCTCCCCACTCCTACAATACTACTGCAATCATGCTGCCGCAGTCCAACACTGCTGTATAATAAGCCAGATTGCTTGGATAATTGGCATTCTCCCACCAAAGGCAAGAACTGACAGATTGAATATAAGCCTATGCAATTACCCATTTCTATAATAGAGAGTTCTCATTAAGGAAATGGATTAACTGGCTTACCAATGTTTTAGTGAAAGCCAGATCCGAACAAGTGGACTCTGCAGTACTGAGAAAAGAACATTAATCGCTAATAAAGAGAGAAATGTGTTTGCTTTGGCTGAAGTTTCAGCCATAGGCTCAAATTGAGCCTTTGAATTTGAGATTTGTCAGTGTGTGGTCATTTATGTCTGACAGATGAGACTGCTCGGGTGTTTCTCCTGACAGTTTCCTTTCTCTCCAAGACACTCACATCGGTTTGAGGCTGCGTGTGTGTCCCCTCCCCTTTTTATCAGGGATTTCTAACTCACTGTTAGGAAATGTGTCTGGTATAGAACCATGCTTTGCTCTTTTAAAAAAATGTTTTTTCCAAAAGAGCTAATAAGGCATATTTGGAACAAACTAAATTTGAGTAAAATATTCAACAGAATTGTTCCTAAAGTATCACAAAGCTCATGTTTCCTTAGAAAATTTTATCTCAATCTCTCGTCTCCCAGTGAATCACTGTTCCATCTTTTCAATATTTGGAAAGACTTATTATGATTAGTTCTTAAGGAAAAATACATAAATATACACATATAAACACACCTACATGCATATTATTCATATCAACATCCTTCTTGTTTTATTAAACAGATACAAAAGGGTTTGGCCAGTGCTTTTTCTCTTCATCAGAACCATTAATTTTTCTCTATTGGTCATTCCCTTTAACTTACAATCATGTAATTTCCTCAACCCTCAAAAAAATGAAAGAAACTTCTATTGACTCCGTGTTGCCTACCAGCTACAATACCTTTTCTATCCTTACCTTTACAGTAAAGACCCCAGAGAGTTGCTCTATACTCATTATCCCCCAATTCCACCCCTCCTTTTCTGACTTGATCCTCTCTGATCATTTCAAGTCTTGTCACCTCTCTCACACCTCTCCTCTCAGTGCACTTCAGACAAATTGCTCTTGATGGCCACATTGCTAAGTCCAAAGGTTGATTCTCTGTCCTTACCTTAGTTAACCTGTCAGTTGCATTTCAGACAGTTGATCACTATTTCTTGGTGAATTTTAGTTATTTTACTTGGCTTCCAGGTCAAAAAATTTTGATACGTCTCCTTATTTCAAAGGCTGCTTGCTCATTGTTTTCTGTTGGTGCTGCCATCACCTGAACTTCTCAACTTTGGAATATCTACTAGTCATTTCAAATGTAATATGTCCAAAATCAATCTTGATTTTTTCCAGTCAACCTGTTCTTCATACAGTCCTTCACCTCAGTACATAACCATTTACTTCTTCTACTGCTTCCACCACAATCCTTAGAGATATCAGTAACTATTCACTAATTGTTTATATCTTATCACCAAAAATCAATCTGTTGGCTCTCCTATAAAGCATATTTCAAATATAACCACTTCTCTCTATCCCTGCCTCTGTTACCCTGGTCTAAGCTATTATCATTTTATCATCTATCCTCATTCAGATTATTGGGACAGTCTCCATTCAGTTTCAATTTCTCCTGACCTTCTCTTGTACAGGCTATTGTCAAAAGGGCAGCCAGAGAGTTAAATCAGGATATGTCTCTCCTCAGAATTCTCTAATGGCTTTTTTCTCCAAAATCTTCACCACTGTGTACAAGGACCTAAGCATTCTGGCCTTTGTTACTTTTATGACCCCATCAATTTCTACTATCTCTCTCATTCATTCTGCTTCAGTAACACTCTGCTCTTTTTTTTTGGATGTGCCAGGTACATTCACTTCAGTGTCTTTGCATTTGCTGTGCTGTTCCCTCTTACTGGAGAAGTTTCTTCTCTGATATCTGCATGGATTTCATCACTTTCTGGTTGTGACCAAAAGGCTGCCTTCTCAGTGAGGCTTCTCAATATACCCATTTAAAACTGCCTCCAACTCCTCCCATACACCACCCCTTGTCTCCTTGACCTTAAATACTAATGTCTATTTGACATATTTGTGTCTTAATTACTTATTTGTTTATCGTCTTTTTCCCATTTGAGTCTGATGGGAAACTACTAGTAAATGGCAGGAGTTCTAGTCTGTTTAAAATTCCAGTGTTTAGAACAATACCCAGCATCTAATAGGTACCCAATAAATATGTGTTGGAATAATCAATAAACTAACTGATTTGCTAAACTAAAATTGGAAAGTTATTGATTTTCTGGCTCAAGTAAGAGAAAATTATTTAAAACAAATCCAACATTTGGCCTTCAGGTGATACCATCTATTTTCCTGTTATACCGTGTTTTTGCAAAATAAGTCAGATGGAATCCTTAATTTCTCACACCTATATATATCACAAGGAAGGTGTTTCTACATAAGGAGAAGTGAAGAAAAAATCATGTTGTTTGGTTCAGAGCTATGATATTTAAATACATATATACTTTTTAATAAAAATACATATACTTTTCTCCTATATAATGACCTTGGAGAGGTCTTTATACAAACTTAAAGAAGAAACCACTCCACACCACCAGTAGAAAAGTACACAGCCAGCCTACACTGGACTATATTACACACCCTTATCTATCCTCAGTCATCAAGAATGACTGAAATTCAGAGCCAATTAATAGCAGAGAGTTTCTAAGACTTATATTTTCCCACTGAAATTTTAATTAATTTGCCTTTGCATGCTTTCATGCTGAAAGCATAATGCCATTGTATTTATTACATGAGATCCACTCTCTCAAGTGGTGGTATCTATACTCACTGTTCTAATTAACATTTGTGATTAATTCTGCACTCACTAAGATTGCATTTCCTTTTGACCAATAGGCTTGTGACAGCTCTAGACTAATCACTCTACACAAGCTAATTGGGTTGAGAGAAGCTCAAGAGAAACAAAAGAACAAGTTTGGGAGTTTCCAAGATATCAGAAGCCTACCAAGGATTAAAATTAAGGACTTCAGGGGATTTAGATAAAGTTTTGACAACACATGCAGGGGAGTGACCCTTGTAAGAAAACTGTACACTGTCTGTATCTGAAATGAATATATTAAAGATAAGGAATTATCTATTTAGAATGAGATGCTGTTTCAATCTTGAAAAAATGATGATATATTAATGATAGGAACTCTGAGCACATGTGTATCATTTCCCTATACTACTTTCATGAATTGCCTTGTTACCAATGATTACTCAATTGATTTTAACTTAAAAAGCATTAAAATCACTACCTACTGAGCCAGTAGGTAATCAAAACAATACTGTTGCTTGCTCTCATATACCATGGCTGCATTCCAAGGAGTATGGCATTTGCAACAATGAAGATTAGAGCAGAGATATCATAAATTCTGAAACATATATTTGCTGTGACTGAATTTGCCACCCCAACTGTTTTCCATGTACTCTGATATTAGGACAATGGAAGATGAGCCTAAATTGTAGACTGAGTGGCTTACCATGGGAATAAAAATATTTCCCAAAATGTGAGGATGAACAGATATTCAAATAAATATTGCAAGATAAAATCTCTTTTAAGAATGAAATTATGACCTCCTCAAAGGCTAAGATTTCCCCCTGCCTAAGATGAGGTAGGTATTATTTCTCAAGGTTCAGCTACTGTGAGGACAAAGTGCTCTCTAGGGCTTATCAAAAGAGTCATTAATTCTTGGAACGACTGTTTTAACTAAAAGTATTTTAAAAGCACAATTCTAAGGATCAGTGAATCCAGGAGCTGGTTCTTTGAAAAGATAAACAAAATCGACAAGCCTTTAAGCAGGCTCATCAAGAAAAAAGAGAAAGGATTCAAACACAATCAGAAATGAAAGAGGAGAGATTACAACTGGCACCACAGAAATACAAAGGATTGTAAGAAATTACTATGAAGAACTGTATGCCAAGAAATTTGAAAACCTAGGAGAAATGGACAAATTTCTAGGAAAATATAATCTTCCAAAACTCAATAAAAAAGAAACAGAAAGCCTGAACAGACCAATAACAGTAAATGAAATTGAAGCAGTAATCAAAAAACTCCTAGCACACAAAAGTCCACGTCCGGATGGCTTCACAGGAGAATTTACAAAGCATTTAGGGAAGAGCTAACCCCTATCCTCCACAGACTATTCCAAAAAATCCAGAATGATGGAAGACTCCCAAATTATTTTTATGAAGCCATTATCATCCTAATCCCAAAACCAGATAAAGACACAACAAAGAAAAAAAACTTCAGGCCAATATCACTAATGAACATAGACACTAAAATCCTCAAATAAATACTGGCAAACTGCATCCAACAATACATTAAAAAGATCATACACCATGACCAAGTGGGATTCATCCCAGGGATGCAAGGATGGTTCAATATTCGCAAATCAGTAAATGTAATACATCACATAAACAAAAGCAAAGACAAAAACCACATGATCATATCAATAGATGTGGAAAAAGCACTTGATAAGGTACAGCAGGTGCTGTATGATAAAAACAGTCAGCAAAGTGGGAATAGAGGGAGCATTCGTCAACATAATAAAGTCCATATATGAGAGACCTACAGCCAACATCATACTCAATGGGCAAAAACTAAAATCTTTTCCACTAAGATTAGGAACAAGACAAGGTTGTCCACTTTCACCACTTTTATTCAATATAGTATTGGAAGTTTTAGCCACAGCGATCAGACAAGAAAAGGAAATAAAAGGCATCCAAATCAGAAAGGAGGAAACAAACTGTCATTGTCTGCAGATGAGATGACAGTGTACATAGAAAATCCTATAGACTCTACCAAAAAACTGCTTGACCTAATAAACAAATTTGGCAAAACAGTGGGATACAAAGTCAATATCCAGAAATCAAAGGCATTTTTGTATACCAGCAATGAAATAGCAGAAGCAGAAATCAAGAAAAAAATCCCATTTGATATAGCAAAAAAGAAAAATAAAATGCCTAGGAATAAATCTAACCAAGAAAGTAAAAGACCTGTATACAGAAAACTACACAACACTGAAGAAAGAAATTAAGGAAGACACAAACAAATGGAAACATATACTGTGTTAATGGATTGGAAAAATTAACATTACCAAAATGTCCATACTACTCAAAGCAATTTACACATTCAATGCAATACCTATGAAAGTACCAATGGCATATTTCACAGACATAGAACAAACATTTCAAAAATTTATATGGAACCATAAATGACCCCGAATAGCTGCTGCAATTTTGAGAAAGAAAAGCAAAGTAGGAGGGATCACAATACCTTATATCAAACTGTATTACAAGGCCACTGTAATCAAAACAGCCTGGTACTGGCATAAGAACAGACATATGGACCAATGGAACAGAACAGAGAGCCCAGAAATAAGCCCAAGTCTCTATGGTCAATTAATATTTGACAAAGGGGGCAGCAACATAAAATGGAGTAAAAACAGTCTCTTCAACAAATGGTGTTGGGAGAACTGGACAGCTACATGCAAAAAAATGAAACTCGAGCATCAACTTACATCATACACAAAAATAAATTCAAGATGGATAAAAGACTTAAATATAAGCCATATCACTATTAAAGTCCTAGAGGAAAACATAGGTAGGAAAATCTCGGATATTTCATGCAGCAACATTTTTATTGACATGTCCCCCAGAGCAAGGGACATAAAGGAAAGAATAAACAAATGGGATCTCATCAAAATAAAAAGCTTCTGCACAGCTAAAGAAAACAGTATCAAAATAAAAAGAGAACCAACTGTATGGGAAAACATATTTACCAATGATACCTCAGACAAGGGTTTAATTTCCAAAATATATAAAGAACTTACACGACTCCACTCTAAGAAGACAAGCAACCCAATTAAAAAATGGGCAAAGGACTTGAACAGACACTTCTCCAAGGAGGACATACAGAAAATCCAAAGACACATGAAACAATGTTCAGTATCGCTAGCTATCAGAGAGATGCAAATTAAAACCACAATGAGATACCACTTTACACCAGTCAGAATGTCCATCATAAACAAAGCAACAAACAACAAGTGTTGGAGAGGTTGTGGAGAAAAGGGGATTGTTGCATTGTTGGTGGGACTGCAGACTGGTGTAGCCACTATGGAAAACAGCATGGAATTTTCTCAGAAAACTAAAAATGGATCTGCCTTTTGACCCAGTAATTCCACTGCTAGGATTATATCCTAAGAACCCTGAAACACCAATCCAAAAGAACCTATGCATCCCAATATTCATAGCAGCACAATTTACAATAGCCAAGTGTTAAAAGCAACTTAGATGGCCATCAGTAAATGAATGGATCAAAAAACTATGATACATTTACACAATGGAATTCTATGCAGCAGAAAGAAGGAGCTCCTACCCTTTGCAACAGCATGGATGGAGCTGGAAAGCATTATGGTAAGCGAAATAAGCCAGGTGGTGAAAGACAAATATCATATGATCTCACCTTTAACAGGAACCTAAAGAACAAAACAAAGAAACAAGCAAAATATAACCAAAGACACCGAAATAGAGAACCATCTGACATTGTTCAGAGGGGAGAGGAGAGGGAATTTCAGGGGAATTTCAGGGGAAAAGAAGAAGAGTTTACAGGAAGAAGTATAAAGGACACATGGATAAAAACTAGGGGCGGGTGGAAATGGGAGGGAGGAGGGGAGGACTGGGTGGGTGGGTTGGGATGGGAGTAAAAGATAGAAAATTGTACTGCAACAACAATTAAAATAAAAAATATTTTAAAGATAATAAAAGGAAAAATAAAAACTTTAAAAATACTGATTATACAATTGTGGTAAAAAAATTACTTCACAATTTTGAAGTGAAGAAGATAAAACAGACCTTAGAATAAGAAAGATGACAGATACCTATATTATGAGAAATGTGTGTATACCCTTTTTATGAGAAAATAACATTTTTGATATAAAAAACCTGAATCATTGAACAAATACATTGTGCCTATTCCAAAAATTGGAAACAGAAAAAATTCAGTGTATCAGTATTACAAAATCTTTTCTCTGTTGCAGTTTAACTAGCGCTAATTTCACCTAGGGTGATATAAACTGATAATACAATAATCTTGTTGGAAAGCTTGAGTTGGAAAAAAAAACACTGAAGGACTGCTCAGACATTTCACTCAACTTGCTCTTTCCAGTGGTACTTGTCCCCTTAACTCCCCAAATTATACTTCGTGGAGGCTATCACATATATCCTGACTTTGTTGCTTCTAGTTCATTCTGTGTGGATGTAGATAAGGGTTAAGAACCCAGAAAAACTTTTTTTTTTAGAGTTGTAGTGTGTGTGTATAAAGAGAAAATATACAGATACTGTTAGCTTTTCTAGGAACTTTGTGAAAATATGAGTCATTTATTAGGTAGCAAAATAGTGAAAAACAGCAGCTGGGACATCTGTGAATAGTTCCTACTGTGAATTACGAATGGGGTTTTGCTTGACTCTGTTAAACTAAACTAACGCCATTTCAGGGAGAGATCATTTGAAGTGGTTACTGGGCAGAGTGGACAGGAGAAATGTCTGTCCTAAAGGTCATTCTATTGAAGTACAATCTAAGGATAGTTTTCTCAATTAAAAAGTCACAGTTGATAAAACAGATTTGAAAAATCAGTATCACATGTTCTCCAGTTTGAATGAAGCTGTTTCCTATATATTGCATTAAACATATAACCTGTGAGATACTGTATAAATACTTAACTAAAAATTGTTTCCTCAGAGTAACTGAGTAGGCAGACTCTCCACAGATGCCTGCCTTATCCGTTTCTTCTGTTTTACTGTGTTTTTTTCCTCTCACCTTGTCCCTCCAGTCTTCCTCTTTTTCTTTTTTCCCATACGTTTTTATCTGATTTTTTAGATTATTGGGCACATTTTTGGCAAGTTCTGAAGTCAAAACAAAGAGGGTTTTTGTTGTGTATTTGACACTGAAATGTAATGAATAATTAGTAAAATTTGGTACCCAGCAACCCATGAATTAGCTGGATTTTTCACTCTTTAACCAATTACCTCATTGAATCAATATCAAGTAGGTATTAGGTTATATCTCTTTCCTCTTTATCTGTGGTAATGCCCGTCCATGCCCACACATCATCAAAGCAGCATGCTACGTGAGTAAATAAATATTATTCCTTGGCGCTCTTAAATGTTGTGATTTTTCTTCTCCTTCAAGTCTGCCCTTGATCACTACTTAGAAATAAGTGCTAGTTTTATAAGAAGGACATTAAATCCTAACTATGAAAGCAAAATTTTATCAAGGGAAATGCCTTTTAGTCCTAAAGTCAGAGAATTGTAAAAGTCCAAGGCAGAGCTGCTCCACTTGGATGTAGGGGACAATTTGTCTTCAGGAAGGGAAATTCAGCCACTTCCTGCTTCCATTGGCTTAGGAAGCTTGTCCAATCTTGGGGCCCTCCTTCTGACCCTGATTCCTCGATATCCATTATCTTGCTCCTGATAAGTATCATCTGGCTTGTTAACTGGTTTAAATCTTGTTACACTTTTCAGGTATGACCATGTTGCCTTTTTGAGGCAGGTGTTGGGGATTTTAGGGATTCTTCTCTGATGATCATATTAAGTGAAGGAAAACAATTCCAAGTAGCAACACCTTGGGCTATCTTCAAAGGGATTTATCTCATATTTCTACTAAACTTAAGTTATCAGGTTTATAAGGCATATATAACAATAAATAAAGGAATTGAATGAAATTTTAAATTAAAAAACTTATAATATGTAGGTAAACAGGGCTCAGCTCCTTGCACAACCACATCAAAATTATACTAAACTATAGAACCATTACTCAGAACCATCAGAAACTGAGTTGAATGGAAGTCTTATGACTACAAAATTAAAGAGTCAACATCCATCCAGACTGGTAGGAGAGGCAGAGACCTGGGATGGGCTGGTTGCACCCCTACATGTGGTGGATAAAAATTGAGAAGGGATATCCTGGGAGAAGAGTCCCAGCCCCACACCAGGCCCCCATCCCAGGGTTCCAGCACAAGGAAGATAAGTCCCCATAACTTCTAGCTGCAAAAACCAGTGAGGACTGAGTGGGAGAAACTTATGGAGTCCCAAATAGTTCCTCCTAAAGAACCCACATACAGACTTACTCAGACTCATTCCCTCTGAGCTCCAGCACCAGGGTAGAATCTTTAAAGGCAACAGTGGCATACAAGGAAGAACTGAAGTGTATGACATCAAGGGAGCTGGGGGGCATACAGAAAGGAAGGCAGTGTCATTGTCCCTTTTCTGAACCCTCCTCCAACAGAGCCACAGAGCTGGCAGGCAGGTGCCATATCTGAGACTCCATCAACCTGGCTCACACTGTTTGCTCCACCCTGGAGATATCTGGGGCTCCAATCCACCCAATTTATGGGCGCACTCAAGCTGTTAACAGTAACTTTTCCATACGAATGAACGACTGACTTGGCTCATACTTCACAACTTCCTAAATCCTATCAAACAAGCAACAGCTGAGCTCAATGAGCCCCCAGCCTCAATGCTTCTTGCTAAGTGGCTGCAGGCTCACCACTAACAACAGCCAGTCTAAACCCACAGCTTGGCTTTACCTGGGAACCTCCAAGTTCAGAACGAGTAGCAGCCATCTCAGATTGCTTTATAGCTCATGCAGGGTGGCCACAGGTAGAACACAGGTGGGGGATGATCTTGGCCTGCACCACCCTGGAAACCCCAGAGCCTATGCACCCAGTGGACAGGTACAGACCACACTGGAGCACCACCACCCTGCCCCTGTACAGCTGATCCTCCATGGAAGGTGGAGGTTGATGGTTAGTGGTCACAGCCAGACCTTGCAGCTGACTGGTAGTGGTAAATCCCTCCCACTACCCTGATAACAGTAACCAAGGATCAACTATAAGAGGAGGGTATACTCAGCCCACACAAAGGGCATACCTCGAGTACCCAGCTTGGGTGATAGGGGAGGCAGTGCCACTGAACCCTACAGGACACCTACTACATTAGATGATGCTACCAAAACAGGGAGTCATAAGAGCTCTATCTAATACATAGAAAGAAACAGAGGGAGGCTGTTAAAATGAGGAGACAAAGAAAATTTCCCAAATGAAAGAACAGATCAAAACTCCCCCCCCCCCCGCCCCTGCCAAAAGCTAAACAAAATGGAGGTAAGCACTTTGTCAGATGCAGAGTTCAAAACACTTGTTATAAGGATCCTCAAGGAACTTAGTGAGGACCTCAACAGCATAACAAAGATCCAATCAGAAATGAGGGATACACTAATTGAAATAAAGAACAATTTACAGGGGAACAATAGTAAAGTGGATGAAGCCAAGAATGAAAGCAATTATTTGGAACATAAGGAAGAAAAAACAAGCAATCAGAACAAGAAGAAAACAATAATCCAAAAAAATTAGGATAATATAAGCAGCCTCTGGGAAAACTTCAAGAGGTCCAACATTCACATCATGAGGGTGCCAGAAGGAGAAGAGAAAGAGCAAGAAATTAGAAATCTATTTGAAAAAATAATGAAAGAAAACTGCCCTAATTTGGTGAAGGAAATAGACATGCAAATCCAGGAAGCACAAGGAATCCCAAACAAGATGGATGTAAAGAGGCCCACCCCAAGACACATCATAATTAAAATGCCAGAGGTTAAAGATAAAGAGAAAATCTTAAAAGCAGCAAGAGAAGAGCACTTAGTTATCTACTGGAGAGGTCCCATAAGACTGTCAGCTGATTTCTCAGAAGAAACTTTGCAGGCTAGAAGGGACTGGCAGGAAATATTCAGTCCTGAAAAGCAGGGACTTATAGCCAAGATTGCTCTACCCAGCAAAGATATCATTTAGAATTGAAGGGCAGATAAACAGCTTCCCAGACAAGAAAAAACTAAAGGAGTTCATCATTGCCAAACCATTATTGTATGAAATGTTAAAGGGATTTATTTACGAAAAGAAGAAGATCAAAACTGAACAATAAAATGGCAAAAAATACATATCTATCAACATCTGAATCTAAAATACGAACTAAGCAAACAAGAAGAACTGAAACAAAATCATAAATATGAAGAGCATTTTGATGGTTGCCAAGTGGGAGGGGCTGTGAGGGAATGGGTGAAGAGGTGACAGGGTTAAGTTGAAGTAGGTAGTTGCAGAACAGCCATGGTGATGTAGAGTATAGGAAATGGAGTAGCCTAAGAACTTATATGCTTGACCCATGAACATGAACAATGGTGAGGAGATTTACCATTACCTGAATACCTGAGAGAGTGGAAGGCAATGGGTTGGAGTGAGCAAAGGGGGAAAAATCAGGACAAATATAATAGCAGAATCAATAAAATATAGTTTAAAAACCTTATAATATGTAAAATGCTTCATAACAAGGTTCTAAAAGTAATGCATATCATACATATACATCTATCTGTATATCTGTCTATATCTATGTATCTATATCTCTATCATCTATATACCTATACCTATCTATATCTATATCATCTATATCTATATCTATCTTAATAGCTGACACCAGGATTTTTCTACTTTCTTTGAATTCCATGATAAATTGTTTGAAGAAGGAAAATAATATTTTAGGACATACATTGCCAGGAATGATATAAGATGACCACACTCTTGGGAGTTTGCAAGAGAAGAGAAGACTTGTTTTAGGGGAGTGTTTGGAGGCAAAAGGACTGATCATTATTGGTGAAGGTTAGTGCCAAGCTCATTGCTACAGTGAAATGCCTTCCATAGCCCTAAACTTTTAGTAAAACATGCTACTCATACAGAAGTCTTCTGTGAATGGTGTCTGTGAGGGAATAAAGGGAAAAGGTCAACACTATGAGGAACTGGGAGAGCTGGAGAGGCTGCTGCCACCCAGAAGCTGGACGTATAAAAAGAAGCCAGAGCATGGAAACACCTGCTACTAGAAAAGAATAAGAAATCTGTTACTGTAAAATTCCTAAAGATGATTATAATCTGAGAGACTTCTACCTAATAATGGGCTTAGGATGGGCTTTAAATTTATTTAAATTTCCAAAGATGAATGCAAGGCAACACATTAACATATTTAAAGTGGTATTTCTAGAAGATGGGGTTATAAATAATCTTTTTATTTCTCTGTATTTTTCTAATATTCTGAAATAACCATGTACTACTTTTAAATTGAAAGAAAAATATAAATAGATGCATTTTCTCATTGAAATGTACAAAATATGAAATTTATTTCTGTCCCACTGTTGGCATAACATATATCAATGCCATGTAAAAGAAAGTAGGTATTTAACTTCATATACTTATCATGGAATTTTGTCTTCTGCATTCTTTATTCAGATTGCATGCCCTGAGGTATTTATAAAAAGTTAGACAGGATCTCTGTAAAATCCTAATGAAGTCTATAAGGGCAAAACCACAGCTTAACATAGAAAAGTGACGTGCTGATAAGAAATTTCTGACCCAGTGAGTTCTTTAAAATTCAGAGGTTGACTTACAAGAGGCAATCATATCCTAATCATTTTAAGAAAGGAAAATGAAATCTATGTTTATTCTCAGAAACTAAAATGAATACATACCATAATATATATTAGGTTCTTAAAATATCAACTATCTGTTTATATATTCAAGTAGAATATACAAAGAATAAGAACTGAATAAAAACTAAGAACCACATTAAATTCTAGAAAAGTACACAGTTAAGTAATATGACAAGAAAGAAAAGTATGTTTTAGCAGGTGTTAAGTGCCTAAATTATATTTTTGTGATAATAACTAGTATTTATTGAATTCTATGCATTAATTCATTGGGTGTCCATGACTTCCTAACTTACAGTATTAAAGTCAACAAATCTATTTTTAAATATTACTTTTATTTTGACTAATAATAATTTGGACTGTAAAAATAATGATGATTCTGTTAAAAGGCAACTGTTGTCTCTCTCTCTTTGTCTTACAATGTGGTTTATTTTATGGTATTCTGCAGCCAATCAAAACCACCAATAAATGTCAATCTCTTTTTTCTTTCTATTTTGTTTAATCTTTTTTCCCTTGAAGTGATAAAAGTGACATTTTTGTAGAATAATTCTACAAAAAGAGATTAAAAAAATGAAAAGCATCAAGATTTATTTCACTGCACCTTTTTTAAACACTTTTTTATTGTTGTTCAAGTACAGTTGTCTCGATTTTTCCCACTACCACTTCCCCTGTCCCACCCACCCCTAGCTTCTACCCTCAATCCTTTCCCTATTTGGCTTTGTCCATGGGTCCTTTATACATGTTCCTTGATGACCCTTTCCCTTCTTTTCTCTGTTACCTCTCCCCCCACCTCTGGTTACTGACAGCTTGTTTTTTATTTTAATGTCTCTGGTTATGTTTTGCTTGCTTGTTTGTTTTGTTGTTTAGGTTCCACTTATAGGTGAGATCATATGGTATTTGTATTTTACCACCTGACTTATTTTACTTAGCATAATACTTTCCAGTTTCATCCATGCTATAGTGAAGAGTAGGAGGTCCTTCTTTCTTTCTGCTGCATAGTATTTCGTTGTGTAAATGTACCACAATTTTTTGATCCATTCATTTACCAATGGGCATTTAGGCTGTTTCCAGCCTTTGGCTATTGTAAATTGTGCTACTATGGACATTGGGATGCACAAGTTCTTTTGAATTAGTGTTTCAGGATTCTTAGGGTATAATCCTAGCAGTGAATTTGTTGCATCAAAAGGCAGTTCCATTTTTAGTTTTCTGAGAAAATTCCATACTGTTTTCCATAGTGGCTACACAGGTCTGCGTTGCATCTTTTGCTTTTGTAAAAAAAAAACTCATATTGCCTATATTTTTAAATACCTAATATGAGTGTGTTGAGCTCTTTTGAGTGCTAAAAACATTTCTTGGTACACATTTTACTGAAATTCCATTTTAAACTTTAAAGTGTTTAAAAATAGTTTCATAGTCCTTCTTAGCTCATTATTGTAAATGAGTCAGATGATAATATACAAGGTCCAGCACAAATAATGCTTTTGATTACAAAATCTTTAATTATAAAATCATAAGCATGTAATTCTGTAACATAATAATGTTACACTCAAGCACACCATGTGATGTTTTAGGTGAAATGTTCAAATTAAAGCTATAACTTATTACACCCATATTACTACCCTCCCAACAACACTCAAACCTTACTTCTGCTGGACTCTGTATATCTTACCCAAAAAATTACATAAGATGACTTGGTTTTCTGGTCTAAGTCAGAGCTTACATTTTCCTTCTTTGCCTTCTCCCCACAATTGCACATTTCATTCCTTTCACCCAGATGTATCCTTCATATTTTTCCACTAAATGCTTTTTATTTAAAATTTAGTTCATGACTTATCTTCTTCTTAGGAAAAGTTCCATGTGATTTTAATCATTATAATTATGACACTGCCTTCCATTTCTGAGTCTTTTAATATTTATGAAGATGTTTTGACATTTTTACACTACTCTATTTCATTATCTGCTGGGATACTAGCTATTGCTTTATTTGTTGTGAACAAGTTCTGCATCAAGGAGGCTTGCTTTTGCCTGAGATACTTTGCTCATTGAGGGCACTGACACCAAGGGACTCAGCTTTAAGCATTCATGACATAAGGAGAGAAATTATTGCACATTTTTTCCTTTGACATAGAAATATGCTTTATCCATTAACTGAAAATGCAATTAAAACCAGGACTTAAATCTATGTGCTTCTCTAAAAATTCTGTAACTGCTTTTTCCCCCAGGCACATCTTCTCAATCCAACCGCAAAAGACTACACACTGTTCCATTAGAGATTGTTTCATTTAAATGCAATATGCTATAATACTGCATACAATATTAATTTACTTCTTACATAATTGTTTTGAGGTGAAAAGTCATCTGTATTTGTTACTGCAAGTCACTTTTTAAATCAAAATAGTAAAAAACTATTTAACATCCCAATTTAAATAATTTTCTGAGTGGAATTTTAGCTTTTTCATACATTTAGGAATAGCTTTGTCTCCTCTGGTTGCTGAGCTCTAATGCTTACAATAATATTTTTTTCACATGAGGTTCAGCAGAATTATGGATACATCAGTGTACTATCAGAATATAAATACTGAAGGTGAGTATGAAATATAACAGTTTACTGGTCTACAATTTTAAGGAAGACAGAAAAAGGCATTAGTTTAAAAAAGCATTAAATGGTAAATAGTTGAGCTTAGATGAGTAATACAGCTTAGCTAGATTAGTACATAACCCCAAACAAATAGCAGTTTCTGAGGTTCTGACCCATAAAATGGGAGTAAAAATACCCAGTTCACACAGGTTAGTATAAGGGTGTAATGTGATAGCACCAGTCACAATGCTTGACACAGAATCACACAACAAAGGTTAGTTGGTTTTCTCTTCTTTCTCTTCCTTTCTTGAGTCAAACCATATGAAACAAAATGAATGCACTTGATCTGGATAAAGATTAAGATGCCTTTTAGATAAGGTAGGAACAATGCCACTAATCCTGAGGATCTTAATTCAGTAGACTTAATGTGAACCACAATTCATAATTTCATGGCAAATGTTCACCATCAAGAAAGTAAAAACAACTCCCATTCTGATCTTGGATATTTTCATAGTTGTGTATTTCCATGTAAATGTTCTTTAAGACTTGCTCAAAATCTATGGTGTTTATAATTCTACTATTCAAGATTATTTATTAAAATCATCCGTAGTAACTATGGTTACTACTCAAAATGGAACAAATAGCATCTTTATGCTCAGTAATTGGTAACTGGCTACAGAATTTATTAAATGGACAATAACATATATGAAATGAAACCACTTAGTTCTTTGATACTGACAACAGAAGTATATCATCTGTTTTCATTTCTTGCCATTTGCAGTAAAATAACAAGCACATACTTTATCATTTACTTGCTATGTAAATGCCTAATAATGCCAGAACAAATATTTTACAAACTAGAAAATTGGCAAATCTAGATATTCTAAGAAAATAAATTTTAGTAAGAAAATATTAAAATAAAGTCATAAAACATCTCTAGATATTTAGACAAATGACAGAGAAAATGCTTTGGATAATGTTTTAATGCACTGTGTTGGCCTCGAATTAGTTCTCAAGAATAAGAAAAAAAGTTCTGGAGGATTTGGAGAGAGTCTCCAAAAGATTAAGTGTGTGTATTGACACTAAAATACTGGAATATTTGCCAAGATCAAAACCACTTGTTCCGTTACAATGAGCACTGTTAAATGTCTCTTTCACTAATGGTAAGTTCCTGGAAACTGCTAGATTCTTTTTGGCTGGGGGTGTTAATGCTTCTTTTTTTTAAATTTTACTTTCCCATAGTCACTCCTCTTAAACAACTACAGGAAAATAACATTAATTTCTGACTGAAGAAATAAAATGGGGTCATTATAGCCAAGCTGCTAAATTACTAAAATCAAGTAGAATGAAGCATGAGGAAATGATTCTATTCTTACTCCAGCTCGAAAACTTAAACTTTTGACCTTTTCACTTGTGCATCAATTCCTGGAATGAATACACACACACACACACACACACACACACACACACACACACACACACACACAATTTCCTATGGAGAACCCGGTGAAGAACCACCTGACACCAGTTTTACAGACCACTCCTCATCTAGGGATTCCCATCTCAGATCAATCCAGAGGCTCAAAATTGAGGGCTGTTTCTTCTCAAGAAGTAATTTTAGTATAAAAATTCTCATCTTTTCTTCCTTCTTTGGAATACTCTGAGTATTGCTTGGTTGTGGATCTGATTGCATACCCTAAAACCCCTGAATAAATCTTTTCCCATCATTTGTAGCCACAGCTTCCTGACTTTGTGCACGATTGCCATGACCTTGGTTGAATTTATCCAAATAATACTTTTTAGTTTTCTTCCCTCAGGAAAAGAGTCTTTGCTTTTGTTATTATTCAACAAACACTTATTATCTCCAAATTGAAAGACATTACGATCAGTGCTATGGGAAATATGGAATAAATGGAGCATAGTACTTGCCGCCAGGAACTTGACAAAAGGCTGAGAGGCTGACAAAATCAGCACTGATTGACTGATTAATTCACTTCAACACATAAGTAGTGAAGGCATAGTATTTGCCAAAAACTATGTTGGATATTGGTGATACTGTTGTAAATAACATAAAGCTGACTGTGTCTTCATGAAATTCATAATCTATTAGCAAGACAGGAAAAAGAACCCACAATACATAAACACAAATTTTGAAAATTCACCAGTAATTACTTTAAACTATAAGCAGTTCCACAAAAGGGTCTTCCAAGACTGAAGAACAGAAGAATAGTACACATAGTGATACAGTGTACAATAGTACACAATAAATAGTACTATTGTGTACAATAGTACACAATAATACTTAACACTTATTGAGTACTCATTATTTACCAGGTTGTTGTACATGTTTTATATGTATTTACATTTAATAAATGTAACTGTACTATGAAGAAAGGTATTATCTTTACATCCATTTTACAGTTGAGGACATAGAAAGAGTAAGTGACTTACTTAAAGGTACATGTCTAGAAAATAGTAGAGCCAGTGTTTAGACCCAGGCAGGCAGCTCCAAAGTACATGTTCTCAGCCTCTTTCTCACAATGTTTCTAGATGATGCTAAAATTTGCAATAGAGGTTAGAGGTATGCTATGGAGATAACCTATAACCTCTTTCTTTGAAAGTTTTCTGAAGTAGATGGAGTTTGAACTGAAACTCAGGCATGGGTAATGAAGATATCAGAATATTTCAGTTAGGAGGAAGGGAGTTCAAGGCCAAGGCAATAGCCTGAAATAATGTAATGAAAGAAGGACAAGTGCACTTTGATGACTGGGGTGTGCAGTTAAAGATGAGGCTAAATGGTGGGCTGGTCTATGCTGGGGGGTTCTTGGTAGATGGCCTGATACAGGATGGCCTGATGCCACAAAGACTGGGAAAGAAGACCTGTTAGGATGCCTTTTCAGGGCAGCAGACTGAAATAGAAAAAATAAGGTATAAAACAAGGAAGCCACAGAGAGAATAAAAATAAGGGAGTAGATACAAAAAATGATAGTTAAGTAAAACTGTTGAGATATAGTGATTGAATTGATAGCCTTGATGGGGGTTGTTTGAGGGAGAGAAACATTATACAAATGGGTTCAAGGTTTAGTTGGACATATTTTTTAGGTTTTATTTATTTATTTTTAGAGAAGGGAAAGGAGGGAGAAAGAGAGGGAGAGATACATCAAAGTGTGGTTGCCTCTCATGCACCCCCTACTGGGGAATCTAGCCTGCAGCCTAGGCATGGGCCCTGACTGGGAATCAAACTGGCGACCCTTTGGTTTGCAGGCTGGCACTCAATCCACTGAGCCATACCAGCCAGGGCTAGTTGGATATACTTTTAGCTGAGTGACTTTGGGCAAGTTAGTTCACCTCTATAAGTCTATTTCCTCACATGAAAAATGAGAAATAATAAATTCATATGCATAGTGGAAGCTTAAATGAGATAATGGAATTAGAGTGTTATGCAGAGGGTTGGCACATAGTCTCCATAAATGACATTTGTGACTATATTAATAGGCTTTGAAAATGACTTTCAAGTTTTATACCAAGTCAATAAGCAGGTGATTATGCCGTTAACCAGGATGAGGCAAAAGGATATTTGTATATTGCAATCTAAATGCTTGCAATGTATCTGTGTGGACATTTCATCCTGCAAACTGAAACTAGAGTCTTCAGTCTGGACCCTTCAGTCAAGGTCCAGATTAAAGACAATGATATAGCCATCAATCACAAGAGAAGACTGTGTAGAAAGAATCTTAGCTGATGGAATAAGAGGAGAAAGTAACAAGGGGTCAGTGGATATTTAGGAAGAGGGCAAGGTCAAGAAAAACAGTGCCAAAGCTTGAGCCAAAGGGCCTCTGGAAGGAATCCACTAGATCTGATGTATGGTAGATTATTCAGGACCTTTGACAGAGCACCTTCAGTGGGATAAAGCTTTGATTATTAGGAAGCTAGAAATGAATAAAATGAAGAGGCAGCTATGTAGATCATTCTTTCAGTTAATTTTGGCATTGGAAAAGAGATGGAAGAGAAAGCAGGGTTTCTGGGAATGTGTAAGTGTTGTGTGTGTTCTATTTGTTCAGAGAGAGTCAGTTTAATGGGAGAGATTAAAGATATAGAAGAAGGAGAAGGTATGAGTGATGGTGAGTTCCAACAAAATAAGCTACATACAAAACAAAGAAACAAGCGAAATATAACCAAAGATACTACTGAAAGAGAGAATAGGCTGACAGTGTCCAGAGGGCAGAGGGAGGGAATTTCAGGGGAAAAGGGAAAAGGTTTACAGGAACAAGTATAAAGGACATATGGACAAAAACTAGGGGTGGGTGGAAATGGGAGGGAGCCGGGAAGGGCTGGGTGGGTGGGTGGGCTGGGATGGGAGTAAAAGATAGAAAATTGTACTTGAACAACAATTAAAATAAAATTTAAAAAGAATTAATAAATAAATAAATAATAATATAATAAAAAATAAGCTACATGCAATGTCATATATTATGGGTCTACTATATATTTAATGTGCTCACATTTATTTAATCAAGTCCTAAAAACACTCTGCAGGAAGTTATTTTTCCAATTTGCAGATAAAGAATCTGAAACTGAGAGAAAACAGAGGAGCATCCTCCCCTCCAAAAAACGCTAGTATTTGATGAAGTTAGGATTCAAATCCAGACCTGGCTGAATCCCAAGGCCCCATGAGTAGAGAAAAATTGAAAAATTGACAAAGAAGAGAGGGGAGTTGAAGCAATTTAACAGGATGTTTAGAGCTGCAGAGGTAGAGTGTCAAAACTGGGTTTGAGGACTTGGGGAAAAGTAAAGTCCTGTAATAGCCATTATGGTGCATTTAATGAGATTTTAGAAAGAGATTGCTAAGTAGCTCCGAAAGCTTAACTGAGACATGAATTTGTAATGCATGCAGCCAAGTGCAGTTATGTGACTTGTTCCAGTTTCTTTGATTCTACCAGAACATCAATATTGAGCAAAGGCCAGACTTCTAAAATTCATTGTAGTCTAGCCTATTAAAAATATATGCTGAAGATAGCAGTTTGGCTATTTGCCTATGAATTCTCTAAAAGTACATTCTAAAAAATACTGAATATAGAGAAAATATAAATAATTATTTTATTGAAAACATTAGATCTTTTTAATTATACTATTATGTAAGTGGGATTTTTAAAAAAGACCTTAATTTTAAAGCTTGCCTTCTGCTTTATCAATGTGTAAATACATGCTGAGCACCTCTGGCACGTTTGATGTAGGGAAAAAGGAGAACCATAACACATGATCCGCTTCTAGACTTATAGGAATAAAAACCATATAGGCAAAGCAGGGTATGCTATAATTTAGACTTTATTAGTATACTAGTATATACTAAACAAAATGGAACAGTCTACTAGAGAGCATAACAGTATATAAAGTACCAAATAAACAATGCTAAGAATGAGAGAAATAAGGGCCAGGCTGAGTGAATGTTCACTGGCCTACACACATAAAGCCTGTCTTCTGAGTAATTGGTTCTCTACACCAGTCAGTCAATCATTGCTTATATTAGAGATACTCTAAATGCTTACACTTCTACCCCTCTGTACCTTCATTCCAAACCCTTGACCATTTGGAAAAGATCATGGTTATTGTCTGTTAGCCAGATACACACACTGAAGGGCAAAGTACTCAATCTCTCTCTCTCTTTCTCTCTCTCTCCCCCTTGTTCTCTCTTATCTTCTCTTTCCCTCTCTCTCACACACACACCAGCCCACTATCCATAGGGTGAACAGAGTGTCCAGGTGAGTCAACAAAAGCAAGATGTCGCAGGATCCCCACCACTGACCAGAGAGATAGAAAGATTCCTAGTCAGAAGCCCTCCTACAAAGCCAGCTAGAGAAAGTGCATGGAAGAATCATTTTCTATTTCTTAAATTCAACTGAAGATTATTTATGCCTAAGATCTTATTAATATACACACCAAACTACATTAGTGAATATTGTGTTGGAAGAAGGAAGACACCATCTGGATATTGTCTTAATTTAAGTAAATATCTGTTGGTTGTGCAATCCCATAGGGGCCCCATAGGGAAGTGTATATTTTTCTGCCTACTTATACATTGATGTATAAGTGTTTTAAATAGATGGAGATGTATGGCATGACACTCTCAAGATAATACAAGGAAATACCACATATTATTTTGCTTAAAACACATTCTAATTGCTACTGTATGCTTTATCTTAAATCACAAAGTATCTCTTAATCTGTGGCCAAGTTGCAGTTTATTTTCATATTTCAGGTATTTTTGATTAAAAAGGTAAGTTTTTAAAGGACTAAACTAATTTTCAATATTACTCTTCATTATGTGAAATAGTCTTGGATTTCCTTAAGAATTCTGTTAAGCAAATTGTGGTTCACACCCAACTGTGGATTTAAGTACCAACACTTGTGCTGTTTGTCCAGCCACTTTTCATGTTAATTCTCCCAGAAGACATTATCAGAAACTGAAAATTAAGTAGTTTATTTGAAAGACCTTATAGATTTTAGAAATATATGGTATCATCATCTTTAGCAGTACTGAAAACATGAAAGAAATGTAGGCATTAATTAGATAACTTTATTAAAACATGAAATTTACTCATTCATAACAAACACGCTCTGTTTGTAGATTGTATACAAATTATTAACCTCTCAAAGGAAAAACATTATGAAGAAATGTAAGAAATGTGATTTGAGTCTCCTTCTTTTCCTCTTCTTCCTTCACGTAGCTAACACTAAGATGTAGATGGTACTTGTTTGTTTAATGAATGCATGCTAATGGCTCTCTTTTTTCTTCTGTATTTCTAAAAATAATGAGGCTTTTCCCTTCTACTTACTTTATTCATTAATGACTGAATTTACTGTATTTATAACTTCCTTTGAGAACTTAAAATACACAATGTTTCACTGATGGGGGATTAAGTAAGAATTGAACAAATCAGTAAATCAGCTGGGGGTAAAATACATTTGAATTAAAAAATATATATTTCTTCAGTACAGAAGTAAGGTCCATTGTTGGATTGTAAACCTCAAACATGAAAGAATATTTACTCCTTTCAATAATTCTGAAACAATAGTTCATGGAAAATTTGAATGCATATGTGAAAATCTTAGATTTATCATATGTGGTTATAACATTAAAGCCAAGTAAATATTGTTAATGAAATAATGAAATATTTTAACAGCATGAGATTGCATATTTTTTCTCTAGCAGGTTTAGATATGCTCTTAAAAAGACATAGCTCCATAATTTAGAATATAAAATTTTAACGTGGATTATCTAGCATAAAAAGGTATGACTTTTGGATTTATATCAAATAAAATTAATAAATAGAAAAATAACTAGAAGAATAAATCAATAGGAAACACATTTTTTCTTGTATGTTATAACCTAATACATATGTTCTCATTTTCTTAACCACCCATTTGCCAAAGGCCTTTGGCAGCTTGCAAAATTATGGAACTCCAAATTATCCATTGCCATAAAACGCCCTTATAAATCTGCTGTCCCTTTCAACAGCTACATTGAGTTCCTTGC
This sequence comes from Phyllostomus hastatus, assembly GCF_019186645.2. Classification (NCBI taxonomy): domain Eukaryota; kingdom Metazoa; phylum Chordata; class Mammalia; order Chiroptera; family Phyllostomidae; genus Phyllostomus; species Phyllostomus hastatus. Next base: position 24,573,775 of record NW_025334028.1, on the reverse strand, counting down.
TAAGAGCAGAACATTCACAAAATAACTGACCTATCCTACCTATGATTGTAATGTCTACTACAGACATTCTGCAGTAGACAAATGTAACAATTCACTAAGAGACAGAATAAATAAAATCATTTAATATATTTGAAAGAATAATTATCAAGCATAACTTAGCCACACTGAATGCAGCCACTATAATAGAATGAGTAGTCACCCACAGACAATGAAAGCAATCAAATTGTATTAGTGCTATTATTGCAGGTATTTTTGCAGAGGTATAAATACCTAGAGGATGTGTGAGAGAGAAAAAGGTATTTCCCATCTCCATGAAATCCTTCATTTGTACTCACTGCTGTATCTATTGTCATTTTTATATAGTAGTATGTTATTTATGGAACATGTGTAGCTTGCATGAGGCTTTCTCTGTTGAAAGCTGAGCCTTCCCTGGAGAGCCAGAAGCGGAAGCTTCACTCTTTGAAAATCAGTGTTTATCTTAGAAAGTATTTCTGGGTACTGAAGATTTTTAGGGGGAAATTTAACTGAAAAGTGAGAAAAGGGTTATGGAATATTGGGATGACGCTGAATGAACGGTGTTATGGGCAAAAACACACAAGGCTGAATTGAGTCATTGACTTACCTGAGGTAGATGCCAAGTTTCCATGTTGTACCAGTCAATGATGACACACAGTGGCTGATTACTAAAATGTATGCACTCAACTGTGTAAAAATTACCATTGAAATTCTTTCCAGGGATAAAAATAATGCTTATTCCATACTTCAAGGACATAGAATAAAATCTAGTACTTTAGTAATTTTCTTATAAAACTTCATGTCTTATATTTGTAACAGGGTGCAGCCAAGGGGGGTCCCCAAACAGGGAATTGTAATGGGATCTAGAACTTGGTGTCCAGGAAATATTAGAAAAATAAAATATATATAGGATGTTCTTACCCCCACCCGTCTAAGCTAGGGGATGGGACACATGAAGTGGAGTCATTGAGAGTTGTTTTGAATAGCAACAGTTTTTCAGATAACCTCTAGAACAGTCATTTAACATATCTTTAACATTTAACTGGTTTCATAGATATATTAAATAGCTGTGGCCTTGTTTTGAGCCAGGGGGATGGGAGTGACTTCAACCCATGATTTAATTGGGAGGCAACTACCCCTGGTTACAGAGCCTGTGTAAGAGCTTGGAGATGATTGGCTCCATGCCATGGGGCCATGCCTGCCCAGGCTTATTATGGCAGTCCAGTAAAGCTGGAAAAAATGCTTACTGCTGTGGCCTATTATGGGAGGAGTCAGAAATGGTGTGGCAGAGAAAGATTGGTGCTGGGATTTAAACCCAGGTGCAGCAGCCATGCAGTGTCTTTTTGGGACCATGCGGCTTGGGCAGAGAAGAACCACAGACTTCTATTTCTTTTTTTGAGACATGGTACCCTGGACTGGGCAGAACGGGAAGGAAGGAATATGCATCTGTGGGTATTCTAAAGGACTTTGGGATCTCAATGAAGACATGAAGTCATTACTCATAAGTCTGTATAACTCTTTAAATAAATAACCCCTTTCCTTTTCACCAATCTCTGGCATTGAGAGATGTCTTTTCCTGGTGGTGGGCAAGGCGAACCTAGTACAGGGTGGGGGACCCCTGGAGCACAAGGGTGGGTTCATTTGGTAATAGTATATCATTCACCCATCCTGGATCTGTTCTGTAACATATTTACTATATATTCTATTTAAAATCCACATAGTGAGTGACATACATGTTCTTCTGATAATTATTTTGCTATTTCTTAAAAGTGAAGGAAAAATTTACATCAGTTGTCATTTTGTTCTCTGAAAATCACAAATACTGATGATTTTTATAAGTATAATATCACACTGACTTAATCTAATAATCAGAATAAATGTTAAAATGACCAGAAACTATTTATAGCTTTTAATGTTTTATATTAAATGTTCATGGGCAATAATTACTTTATGAGAGCCCAAATTTTGGCAAATTCAACAAAACCATTGTCTTATTATATTTTCTTAAGAGCCATCTGAATTATAATTCACTTTCTTGAGCAAAACATGCATACATTTGTTACAAAGAGAAAATTAGTGTTTTTCTAGAGTTGATTATGAAAACATAAAGTGTGTTTTATGTAGTAAGGTAGTATCCCTCCCTTGAAAATCTTCCCTTGGTTGCATTGCATTCTTACAAAACTAATATTCTTCAAAGAGTGTTCGGAAATTTGGGGCTTCAACATACATGATAAAGAACTGTGACTTAACAAAGACAGAAAAGGAATCATAGATGAGAAACAAATTTAAGCAACATGAATTAACTTTTCACGGGGTAGACTTTTTGAATGATTATTAAAATGTATTCCTTTAACCTAATAATTATTGATCTTCTTTTATGTGCCCAATATTTTTTTGAATTTACCACATTTATTTTACATCGTGATTTCTTATTAAGTTAATACAATTTGGAGGAATAAATACTCCTTTCTCTTTTTTACTGCGTGTGTACTAGTAGATATAGTAAGGACAATATGGGAGAACAGGCAAAGGTTATAGAAAGTGGAAAGATAAAGTTGAAGGGAGAGACAAAGTGAGTGTTATATAAGCCCTCTTGTCCCTAATAATTTCTTATTTAGACTTTTGAACAAAAGAATAAAGGTAATAAAAGAGTAAAGGTAGTGTTTTACTTTTTTTTCACTGTCTCCTCTCCAATATCAAACAGGCTAAACAGAAGCCAAAAGACCACATAAGATTCAAAAAGGCTATTTAAAGGTAGGAGTGTGGAGTCAGAGACAGTTTATAGCAATACAAAAAAATAAGCTGGCTGATGCTGCAGGATGCTTTTAAGACAATGAATGCCTCAAAACCAACAGACTACCTACTAACGAGCTGCTCAGTGGCATCGTCTTCAAAGGGGTAGTGGGCATGTGTGCATACACAGACACACACATGCTCATTTTATAAAAAAAGTGTTAGAGATAAAATAAGGGGAATAAACTTACTGAGAAGTCTTCAAAAATTTTCTTGAGTTCTTTGTGACCGTGCCTTTCAGCAATATGTGCTGGATCTGAACCCTCCGAATTTTTCATCTGAGATGCTGAGGTTGCTCCTGAACATTGAAGCAAATGAATGGCCAAGTTCTTTAAGCCAAATTTTGCTGCACAGTGGAGAAGAGTTGGAAGTTCTTTGAAATTCCTTTCTGTAAACATAAAAATTAATAGAATTTAATGTTTTTTTCATATCTGCAATCCCCTAAGAAGTTGAATGAAATCTGCTCCTAAAAGTAATTCCCACATACGTCGTGTACGCACACACCCACGTGTACGCACACACCAGAAGACTTTTAATGTGATTTTACATCTAAGAAAACCGTAAATGGTTTTAGCAATGTAGAATCTCCCCTTTCTATGTCTCATCTTAAAGAACAGGGTACAGAACAAAGAACACCCATTTTTTATTACAAAACCTTTATTACAAAATCATAAACATGTAATTCTGTAACATAGCAATATCACACTCAAGCACACATGGCATTTTAGGTAAAATGTTGCATTTAAACTATAAATTATTACACCCATATTATTACCCTACCAACCACACTCAAGCAGGCCTTACTTCTTCCAGATCCTGTATATATATACACACAAATATTCTCACTGACAGTTATGTCTAACTCTTACTTGTGGGTAAATTTAATTTAGAAAGGAATATAAACCTCTTAAATGTAAGAAAACAAAACATGTTGTAATAATGCCTTTTGTTTTTCAATTTAATCTTTTTATATATATATATATTACCTTTTAGTCTCCTTATATCCCCCTCCACCCAGCAATCACTACACTGTTGTCCACGTCCATGAGTCCTTTTTCTTTTCTGCTCAGCCCTTTCACCCTCTAATCTCCCCGCCACTAGCTGTCATTCCTTTCCATCTATGTGTCTGTCCCCATTTTCCTTGTTAGTTCAGTTTGTTCATTAGATTCCACATATGAGTGACTTTCTCTGACTGGCTTATTTATTTAGCATAATGTTCTCCAGGTCCATCCATACTGTTGCAAACGGTAAAATTTTCTTCTTCTTTTTATGGCCCAGTAAGTATTCCATGAGTATTCTCTAGTTCTTGCAGATTTAGTTTTGTAAGACTATGTGTTTTTAGGAATCTATCCATTTCATCCAGGCTGTCCAGTTTGTTGGCATTTAGTTCCTCATAATGTTTTCTTACATTCTTTTGTATTTCTTTGCTGTCAGTTGTTATTTCTATTCTTTCATTTCTGATTTCATTTATTTGGGTCCTTTCTCTTTTCTTCTTGATGAGTCTGATTAAAGTTTTGTCGATATTGTTTATCTTTTCAAAGAACCAGCTCTTGGATCCATCGATCTTTTGTATCATATTTTAGACCCTATTTCATTTATTTCTGCTCTAATCTTTATTATTTCCTTCCTTCACTCACTTCGGGCTTTGTTTCTTCTTTTTCAAGTTCCTTTAAGTGTGAAGTTAGAAGATTTAATTGAGCTATTTCTTGTTTTCATGATAGGCCTGTAATGCTATGAATTTCTCTCTTAGGATTGCCTGCAGGTTTTGGATTTTTGTGTCTTCATTTTCATTTTTTTCAAGGTATCTTTTGCCTTCTTATTTGATTTCATTATTCACTCTTTCATTGTTTAATAACATGTTATTTAGCATCTATGTCTCTGAGTGATTTTCAGTGTTTTTCTTGTGATTGATTTCTAATTCCATAGCATTGTGGTCAGAGAAGATGCTTGACATGATTTCAGTCTTCTTAAATTTATTGAGACTTCTTTTGTGTCTTAACATGTGGTCTATCTTAGAAAATGTTCAATGTGTGCTTGAATAGTACATATATTGTGCTATTTGGGGGCGAAATGCTCTAAAGATGTCAATGAAATCCATTTGACCTAGCATGTCATTTAGGACTTCTGTCTCCTCATTGATTTTCTCCCTGAAAGATCTATCTATGGAAGTCAATGGGGTGTTAAAATCCCCATCTATGACTATACCTGCCGATCTCTCTTTTTATGTCTTTCAATATTTGTTTTACATATTTAGGTGCTCTATGTTGGGTGTATAAATGTTTACTAGGTTTATAATCTTTTGTTGGATTGTTCCCTTTACCATTATGTAGTGTCCTTCTTTTTCTCTTACTATATAGCCTTGGTTTTAAAGTCTATTTTGTCAGATATATGTACAGCTACTCCTGCTTTCTTTCTTTTCCATTTGTATAAATAATCTTCTTCCAACCCTTTACTTTTAGTCTGTGTGTATTTGTCAGTGTGAGATCGGTCTCTTAGAGGCCCCATATTTATGGGTCTTGTTTTCTTATCCATTAAGCTACCTTATGTCTTCTGTTCAGAGCATTTAAGCCATTTACATTTAAGGTGATTATTGAGAGGTACACATCTAGTGCCATTTTATTGTTAGACTGTTTTCTTCTAGTTCTTTTTCTTTCTTTTTCCATATTCTTAAATATTAAATATTATTTAATTTTAATACAATTTTATTTATATATAATTTTAATTTATTAATATAATTTTACTTAATTAAATACTAAATGAAAATATTAAAGCCCTTTAATATTTGTTGCAGTACTGGTTTGGTGTTAACAAACTTCTTTAGCTTTTCATGTCTGGGAAGCTCCTTATTTCTCCTTTGATTTTAAATGTTAGCCTTGCAGGGTAAAGTAGCCTTGGTTGTAAGTCCTTGCTTTACATCACCTTGAATATTTCATACCACTCCCTCTGGCCTGAAATGTTTCTGTTGATTAATCAGATGACAGTCTAATTGGTGCTTCCTTGTGGGTAATTTTCTGCTTTTCTCTTGTGGCTTTATGGTTCTCTCCTTGTCTTTAAGCCTTGTCTTTTTAATTATGATATGTCTTGATGTAAGCCTGTGTGGGTCCCATTTGTTTGGGAGTCTCTGAGATTCCTGGACTTGTGTGTGACTCTTTCCTTCACCAGATTAGGGAAGTTTTTGGTCATTATTTTTTTCAAATAGGTTCTTGATACCTTTCTAGCTCTCTTCTCCTTCTGTAATTCCCATAATGAAGATGTTGTTATCATTCATGTTGTTCAAAATGTTTCTTAGGCTCTCCTTATTTTTAAAAATTCTTTTTTCTATTTCCTGTTCTGCCTGGGTGTTTTTTTTTTCTCTACCTTTTCTTCCAAATCACTGATGCTATCCTCTGCTCCATCTAACCTGCTATGTATTCCCTCTAAGATATTATTTATTTCAGGTATCGAATTCTTTATTTCTGACTGGTCATTTTTTTTGGTTTCCATGTCTTTTTTTTATGCTGTTGATTATCCTTATAATCATTATTCTAAACTCTCTATCTGATAAATTGATTATCTTCATTTCATCTAGTTCTTCAGAAGAATCCTTTCATTCTTGCATTTGAGATCTGTGTCTTTGTCTTCCCATTTTAGCTACTTCTTTGTATTTTCCACCTTAGTTGTTAAGCTAATGAACCATTAAACTGATCAACCGGTGAACTGATCAAGCTTTAATCAGCACACCAGCTTAAGCTCCACAGGGTGGGGCAGAAGATTTCTTGTGGGTGGGGCTCTTGCTTCCCCTCAGGCTGATGTCACTTGGAGTGCAGTTCTCTGCCACAAAAGATGGCTCCTGCAGTATGGGGGATGACTCAGCACAGGGAACCTGGTAGCTGTTTCTTCAGTTCTCTCCCTAGAGCCACCAACCCCAGAATCTCTTCAAGCATCTCTAGTCTACTCTGCCCTTCTTCTGCTGGAGCCCAGGGAAAGTGGCTGCAAATGAATTTTTGTGCATTGGTCCTTTAAGAGCCCCTCTGCATCTCCAGCTGTCTCTCTCTAGCTGCTTTCCACAGCTTGATGTGATCTGGGTTCCTCTCTGGCTCTGTTGCTGTAGGTTGGTGAGTCCACATTGAGGTTTAGACTGCACACTTCTCAGAGGAACACACCAGCCACTGAAATATCCCTCTGCACCTTCAGTTGCCACCCGTGGGAGCCCAGCCAGCTATCTTGTGTCTCCACATTCTCTACCAGTCACATTGTGGTGAAGTGGTTTCTTCTGTCTATCCGTGGTTATAAGACTTCTCTCCAGCTAGTTCAGTAGGTTATTCAGGATGCTTTCTATACATTTTTTCTTATTACTTTGGCCTGGTAATTCCATCAGACAATTATATTTTATAATGCTTTTTAATGAAAAGAAATATAAAATTATATCTTAAGACCTTTTAAAGAAAATACACTATTTTCTGGAATAGTTGCAATTCTAGATTGGTCCAGGGAGGAGGTCAGTGTAGTTTCCACTTACTCCTCTGCCATCTTGGCTGTCTCCTGTAATAACTCCTTTTGAATGTATTTTGACATTAGTGAAACACTAAATAACAAATTAAATAAGTTCATTTATAAAACCCTTTTGTACTTTCTACTGCCATGCCTTGTTTTCTTTTTCTGAAGTTTAAATAAACATGAAATTCCTAGAGAGGTATATTAGATTTCTACGTGATTTTTTTTTCCCCCTAAAGGATATGCAACTGAAACTATAGCTAAGTACTTATATAGGGTTGGCCAGAAAGTCTGTTTAGTTTTTTCCCCTAAAATAAAGGACACATTTTTCATTTCCCAAATCAATAACTTTATTGATTTGGATATTTAGAGTATGTCAGCTCTCTCCTATGTGGTATAACATTGATTGTTTTCAGTTAATGTCTCAATTTGATCACTATCAACTACAACTGGTCTGCCTGACCGTGAAGCATCATCCATAGAGAAATCTCTAGCTCAAAACTTTGCAAACTACTTTTGACATGTTCAATCAGTCACAGCACTTCCTCCATACACTGCACAAATCTTTTTTCGTGTTTCACTTGTGTTTTTACCTTTCTTGAAATAATAAAGCATGTGCTGAAAGTGTTGCATATTTTTTCCATCTTCTATACTAAAATGGCTACACGAATATTCACCAATTTTGATAAGTTTTTTAAATGCACACTGATATGACAGCTGTCACAACAAAATCTAACAAAATTGTTTCAAATGACGTTAAAGACAAATAAGCACTGCTAGAGGCATCTCACAGAAAAAGCAAATGAACTTTTTGCCTGACCCAATATAAACATCTCCAGTTTGGAAATTTCCATTAGGATTTTAAGTTTTCATATCAATGTTTGAAGTTTGAACTTCTTAGTTACTTATTAGTTATCAATTAGAAGACATGTATTAATTTTGTATAACTATAAAGTGATAAATGTAAACTACTGTCCCAATGACAAAACACACAAACACACACTGATGAATGGTGATTTGTTATTATTCTACACTTTCACACTTCGATGGAAAAAATGTGTTATAGAAATTACACACCAGCTTCCTTTAGTAGCTGTGGTGTTACCAGAAGCCAGCAAAGGGAAGACTTACAGCAACAGAAGCAAAGGCCTCAAAGCAAAAATAAATTCCCTTCCAGCAAAATTCTAAAGCAATGAAGTTAGCCACCTCATAATGTTTTTGAAAACTGAATCTGGTCTCATTTACCTTTTTGCTATTTTGCAGACAATAAAAAAAGGAAAAGAGAAGGAAATTAATTCTTGAGTTTGTAATTCACTTGGGTATTTCATAGCTGAAGAAATTTAACTTGTTGATATATATGTTTTGACAGAAAAAAAAACAAACAAAACCTTCCAGACACATTTAAGAACTTGCTGTAAGGAAATAGTTTACCCTTCAAAATGTGTGGGAACTAAATGGCTGCAGGTAAATATTGAAATGCTCATATTTCAATAATAAATGCACTGATCCCTTCCTATATGAAATGCAGTGCGTCAAATATCAAATATTTTATGAAGATAAGCTTATGAAAGCTAAAACTGCCTAAGATAGGTACCAATTTTCAAAATAAAAATAATGCATTTTCTTAAAAGGCCTTAAGATGTAATTTTATATTTATTTTCATTAAAAAGCATTATAAAATATAATCATCTGATGTAATTAAACCAGACCAAAGTTAATAAGAAAAAACATTTTCAGGATAGTATCAGACTTTCACATGATCTTGGTCATCTCTTTGCCAAACCATACAAAATACAAAAACAAATAAAACCACATCACCCACCAATCAATGTTTTATGCATTATTGCTCAATATTGCTATTCTAGTGAATTTTTAAAATCACTCTCAATGCAGCTTAAGATGTTATTTTTATTAAATTAGTGTTTAATTCTTATAAGAATTGTTTCACCTTTTAACCTCACCGACCTCACCTGTCAGTAAATTTATCAAGATTAAGATAATATAATTAAAAACAACAACAAACTTCACTAAGAATCCCTCTATATTTGTACATCAAAAAGAGTAACAAGGACTGTGACAAGTGGTCATGTTTTTTTTTTTTAAGGAAACATTTCTTAACAGTCTTGATACTCTGAACCATGTTTTCTGACACAAAAAGTAGTTCTGCTGATTTAAGATTATATTCTGATACTATAGGGGACCATGGGTTTGAAGCCTGGCTTCTTTATTTTTCACTTCTTTATTTTTATTGATAGCTTAAAATCCTTTAATTTACTATAATGCTTCACAGAATTATAGACATAAACGAGGTCTGGGGGTCATCTTTTCAGTTTCCGCCTAGGAATAGGATTGAGCCCCTAGAGGATCTTGTAGGTACTGCTTGCATACCTCTGATGGCAGTGTTCTTTTTTTCCTAAGGCAGCCTGTTTCTTGGTTACACAATCATTACTTCTGTTGAGGTGAAATGTATTTGCTCTAAATTCCCATATCTTCATATCATTTGTGCAATAGAGAATAATAGTTCAAAAGCATGGGCTTAGAAGCAATAAACTCTTCCATTTATTCACTATGTGAACTTCAGCAAGCTACTAGTTATCCGAGCCCAGCCTTCTCATTCAAATTTGTAGGGCTTTTGTGGTAGTTAAATGACATATAAAAAGTGCACAGCAAGGTGTCTGAAACATAACATTCAATAAATATTAGTTTCCTTCTTTTTTTCACTCTGCATCAAGTTTAAAGTATTCTTGTCCTAAATCATCTTTGCCTTATGATTCCTAATTCTTTTCATTGCTCTAAAATACTGACCATCCTGAGATTGGCCCCATAATAGCTGGACCTGTGTAAAATGAATCAGTTTCTAACTTGTTCAGATGATCATTATAGCAATCCTTTTCATTGTCTTGAATGGAGTTATTTTGCCTGCTTATTTTTATTAGGTAAGAAACGCTCAGACTGCTAATGTACATGGTCAATAACTAGAAAACTTTCTTTCTAATTTAACAATTTTTAAAAATTAAAATATGACAGAGTTAACCTTTCAAAAATTTGAAATGATTCACAGGAGCTATATTCATTATTTTAATGTTAATTAATTCATGACCTCTAGCATTATTTTTCCAGAACATCAAATTAAATATACTAGGTATGTGCATATAATATTATATTAATATCTACATGATATTAAATATATAAAGGTACTCATTTCAACAAAGCATGATTAATACTGAAAACTAGCTTGGGTTTTTAAGTATTGTACATTTTATAAATCATACTTTTTATATTTTCACCTTGATTAGATTATTTTTTTCACAAATTTTTAAGTTTTACTTTATTGTTTATGCTATTACAGTTGTCTCACTTTTCCCCCCTTCACTCCCCTGCATCCAGCCTGCCCTCCACTTCCATAATCAGTTTCCTCACTGTCGTCCATGTCCATGGGTCCCTCATAGATGCTCTTTGACTAATCCTTTCACCTTCTTTCAATCAGTCCCCACCTCCCCTCACCCCTCTAACAGCTATCAGTCTGTTCTATGATTCTATACCTCTGGTTCTATTTTGTTCATTAGTTAATTTTGTTCATTAGATTCCCCTTATAAGTGAGATTATGTGGTATTTGTCTTTTATCAACTGACTTATTTCACTTAACATAAGAGTCTCCAGTTCCATCCATGCTGTCACGAAAGGTAGGAATTTAATTGATTTGATTATTATGAGAACTTTAGATATCAGTGGTTCCCTCTGTAACGGTTACAGGTATGCTTGTAAACAGCATAAGAGGATGAAGCCCTTTAGCTTAAAAACAGCTTGCTGGGGAGATTGATTGCTACCCTGTGCCCTCATTCAGTGTTAGAGAATGAGTATCGCTCAAACAAGGTGCCTGTGACTCAAGGGAGTATTACTCGCTGTCCCTCGTTAGTCTTCAGTCACAATTTAAATCTAAAGTACAAGATTACTAAGGTTTTTACTTTAAAATGTTTCTTTCTATTGGATTTTAAAAAAAGTTATTTTCTTAAACTCAAAGAATTTATTTTATAAAGTTTAAAATTTTACTTGCTTGACTAAAATAATATATTCCTCAAGAAGATATAAAAAAATCTTTAAAAATATGCTTAATCTGCAGTGCACCTCTGCTTCAATTCATGGCAATTTTTGTTTAATTAATCAAGATTCATTACATCTGTTTTTATTGCCAAAGTGTATAAAGAAGCCATCATTTACACTAAGGTCTGGCCAATTTGCTTTTGACTTTTTTTCTGAAAAGAATAAATTTTCAGTTTTCAGTTGTTTCAGCCAATGTCTATCAAATGTAAATTTAAGGAGAAAAAATTAAATGTCTAAGAGATATTTTTCAAGGAAAATCCAATTTGAATAGTTTTTCCAAATAAACATAAATAGATGAGTTGGCATATAGTAAGGAAATTGAGTCACATATTTGTGCTGAGCTATTTCTCTTTTTTGTATGAGCTTTTCATTTATTCTCCTCTCATGCTCAGCTAATATTCAACCCCAAAGGAGATTTTTTTTCTTTTTATTAATCATTGTTCATATACAGTTTTCCCCAAAGGAGATATTAACAACACCAAACAACCAACAGGTATATGATACAAAATGATCTCCTGAGGTTTCCTTCACCCCTGAGTTATGATTTTTATTGTTAAAAATTAGATACATACTCTCAGATAAGAGGTTTCTTAATTTGTTTTGACATCGAGGCAGCTGATATTTGTAGTAGTAGTCTACATTAGTGTCTCAAGTTCTTTTTAAAATCTAAGCAAATCAAAATGACTTTTCAGGACAAATCAGCAAGTTTTAGTCCATCCTATGTCACGATGAAAGCAATTGGGTCAAAAAGAAATCAAGTCATTCTATATAAACCACTATATAATTAATTAATTTGCAATTCATTTGAAAATATAAACTAGTCCTGATGACTAGGCCAATCAGTTCTAAGGCAGAGTTTACAGATACATAAACATGGTTTCTTTTTAGAAATCCTGGAATATTTTTACTTTGAAGAAATTATGAAACATGTACACTCCTACCTAGTCTCTTCTCAGATAACCTCTTTCAATCCCAACATTTTATATTTTTTAAAGTTTAATCTTTACTGTATTTTTCCATTACTATTTAGTTCCCTTATACCCCCCTTCCCCCAGCAATCACCACACTGTTGTCCATATCCACGAATCCCTTTGGCTTTTTGCTCAGTCTCTTCATACCCTAACCTCTGCACCTCCACTAGCTGTCATCTGCTCTCCATCTATGAGCCTACTTCTGTTTTGTTAGTTGAGTTTGTTCATTAGATTCCACATGTGAGAGAAATCATATGGTATTTGTTTCTCTGACTAGTTTAGTTCAGTTAGATAATGTTCACCAGGTTCATCCATATTGTCACGAAGGATAAACCGATCTTTTTTTTTTATAGCCTAGTAGAATTCCATTGTGTAAATATCCCACAGTTGTTTATCCACTCATTTATTGATGAACACTTGAACTGCTTCGTATCTTGGTGATAGTAATTAAGCTTCAATGAACATAGGAGTGCTTATGTTCTTTTGAATTAGTGTTCTGGGTTCCTTCAGATATATTCCCAGAAGTGGGATTGCTGGGTCAAAAAGAAAAGATCAATTTTTAAGTTTTTTGAGGTATCTCAATACTGCTTTCCACAGTGGCTGCATTCCCATCAACAATGCAAAAAGGTTCCCCTTTCTCCACATCCTCATCAGCACTTGTTGTTCGTTGATTTATTGATGATAACTATTCTGACAGATATGAGATGGTATCTCATTTTGGTTTTAATATGCATTTCTCTGATGATTAGTGATGTTGTGCAACTTTTCAAAAGCCTGTTGGCCATCTATATGTCCTTTTCGGAGAAGTGTCTACTCATGTGTTTTGCCCATTTTTAATTGGTTTGTTTGGGTTTTTTTGGTGTTAAGTTTTATAAGTTCTTTATAAATTTTGGATATTAATTCCTTATCAGATGTATTGGCAAATATGTTCTCCTGTGTGTTGTGTTTTTATTTTGTTAATGATTTCCTTTGCTGTACAAAAATTCATTAATTTGATGTAGTCCCAGTTGTTTATTTTTTCTTTTGTTTTCCTTGTCTGGGGAGATATATCTGATAAAAAATGTCCTTGCCTGGGGAGAAATATCTAAGATTTTCTTTTCTGCCTGTGTTTTCTTCTAGCTTTTTTTTATTATTTTGGGTCTAACATTTAAGTCTTTGATCTATTTTGAATGTATTCTTGTGTGTGATGTAAGAAAGTGGTCTAGTTTCATTTTTCTGCATGTATCTGTCCAATTTTCCCAACACTATTTATTAAATAAGTTATCTTTAGTCCATTGTATGTGCTTGTTTCCTGTGTTGAATATTAATTGACTATAAAGGTGTGGGTTTATTTCTGGGCTCTCTATTCTGTTCCATTGATCCATGTGTGTTTTTTAATGCCAGTAGCAGATTGTTTTGATTATTATGGCCTTATAGTATAGTTTCATATGAGGTAGTGTGATTCCTCCAACTTTGTTCCTTTTTCTCAGGATTGCTATTGTTGTTTGGGGCCTTTTGTGGTTTCACATAAATTTTTGAGATATTTTTACTAGTTGAATGAAATATGTCATTGGAATTTTCATAGGAATTGCATTGAATCTGTAGGTTGCTTTGGGTAATATGGACATTTTAATTATGTTAATTCTTCTTATCCATGAACACAGGATGTGCTTCTACTTATTTGTACCTTCTTCAATTCCTTTCTTCAGTGTCTTATAATTTTCGGTGTACAGGTCATTTACATACTTGGTTAGGTTTATTCCTAAGTATTTTATCTTTTTGAAGCAATTGTGAATGGAATTGTTTTCTTGATTTCCCTTTCTGTTAGTTTGTTGTTGGCATATAAAATGCAACTGATTTCTAGATATTTGTTTTGTTTCCTGTTACATTGCTGAATTCATTTATCTAGTAGTTTCTTGGTGGAACATTTTGGTTCTCTAGGTACAGAATCATGTTATCTGGCAATAAAGATGGTTTTACATCTTCCTTTCCAACTCAGAAATGTTTTATTTCTTCTTCTTGTCTGAATGCTGTGGCTAGGACTTCCAGTACTGTTGAATAAGAGAGGTGAAAGCAGATATCCCTGTCTTGTTCCAGAATTAAGAGGAACACTTGTAATTTTTGCCCATAGAGTATAATGCTAGCAGTGGGTTTCTCATATACTGCCTTTATTATGTTTAAGTATGTTCCCTCTATTCCCACTTTGCTGAGAGTTTTTATGATAAATGGGTGCTGGATTTTATGAAAAGCTTTTTCTGCATCTATTTTTTTTTGAGCATGTGTCTTTTATCATCATTTTGTTTATGTGGTGAATCACCTTTACTGATTTGTGAATGTTATACCAATCTTTTATTCATGGAATAAATCCCTCTTAATCATGGTGTTTGATATTCTTGATGCAATGCTATATTTGGCTTGCTAATATTTTGTTGAGGGTTTTAGCATCCATGTTCATTAGGGATATTGGCCTATAATGTTCTTCCTTTGCAGTGTCTTTATCTGGTTTTGGAATTAGGATAATGCTGGCCTCACAAAATGAGTTCGAGATCCTTCATTCCTCTTCAGTTTTATAAAATAGTTTGAGAAGGAAGAGGTGTTAGTTCTCAGAATGTTTGGTAAAATTCACCTGTGAAGTCATCTGGTCCAGGACATTTGTTTGTTGGGAGTTTTTTTTTTATTAGTGTTTCAATTTTATTAGGTATAATCTGTCTATTCAGATTCTCTGATTCTTCCTGTTTTTTGAAGATTGTATGTTTTTAGGAATTTATACATTTATTCCAGGTAGTCAAGTTTTTTGGCATTTAATTGTTCATATTATTTTCTTACAATCCTTTGTATTTTTTTTGGTGTCAGTTGTTATTTCTCATCTTTTATTTCTGATTTTATTTATTCGGACCCTTTTTTTTGTTTCATGAGTCTGGTTAAAGGTTTGTCAATCTTGTTTATCTTTTCAAAGAACCAATTCTTTGATTCATTGATCTTTTGTATTGTTTAGACTCTATTTCATTAAATTCTGCTCCAATATTTATTATTGCCTTCCTTCTACTCACTTTGGGCTTTGTTTGTTGTTCTTTTTCAACTTCCTTTAAGTGTGAAGTTAGATTGTTTAGTTGAGCTTTTTCTTGTTGAGACAGGCCTATAATGCTATGAATTTTCCTCTCAGATTGCTTTCCCAGTGTCCTACAGATTTTGGATTGTTGTGTCCTCATTTTCATTTGTTTCAAGGTATCTTTTGATTTTTTCCTTGTTCTTATTGTTGGCCCATTCATTGTTTAATAACATGTTATCTAGCATCCATGTCCTTGACTGATTTTCAGCATTCTTGTTGTGATTGATTTCTAATTCCATAGTATTGTGGTCAGAGAAGATGCTTGACATGATTTCAGTCTTTTTAAATTTATTGAGACTTGTTTTGTGTCCTAGCATGAGGTCTATCTTAGAAAATGTTCAATGTGCACTTGAATAATACATATATTGTGCTGTTTTGGGGTGAAATGCTCTGAAGATGTCAATTAAATTCATTTGACCTAGCATGTCATTTAGGACTGCTGTCTCCTCATTGATTTTCTGCCTGGAGATCTATCCATTGAAGTCAATAGGGTGTTAAAATCCCCAACTGTGACACTAGTTCTGTTGATCACTCTTTTTATGTCTATCAAGAGTCGCTTTTACATTTAAGTGCTCCTAAGTTGGGTATACAATTCTTCACTAGGGTTATATCCCCTTGTTGGATTGTTCCCTTTATCATTATGTAGTGTCCTTTTTTGTCTCTTACTACATAGCCTTAGTTTTAAAGTCTATTTTGTCAGATATAGGTACTGGTACACCAGCTTTTTTTCTTTTCCATTTGTATGAACTATCTTTTTCCAACCCTTTACTTATAGTTTATGTGTATCTTTCAATCTGACATGGGTCTCTTGCAAGCAGCAAATATATTGGACTTGTTTTCTTATCCATTAAGCTATCTTATGTCTTTTGATCAGTCATTTAATCCATTTACTTTTAAGGTGACCATTGATATATAAGTAGTGCCATTTTACTGTTAGACTGTTTTCCTCTTTGTTTTTCTTTCTTTTTTTCTTCTTCTTAAAGCAAGTCCTTTAACATTTGTTGCAGTCTTGGTTTGGTGTTAACAAACTTCTTTATTTTTTTCTTGTCTAGGAAGCTCCTTATTTCTCCTTTGATTTTAAATGTTAGCCTTGCAGGGTAAAGTAGCCTTGGTTGTAAGTCCTTGCTTTTCATCACCTTGAATATTTCACACCATTTCTTTCTGGCCTGAAATGTTTCTGTTGATTAACCAAATGACAGTCTAATTGGTGCTTCCTTGTGGGTAATTGTCTGCTTTTCTCTTGTGGCTTTATGGTTCTCTCCTTGTCTTTAAGCCTTGTCATTTTAATTGTGATATGTCCTGATGTAAGCCTGTGTGGGTCCCATTTGTTTGGGAGTCTCTGAGATTCCTGGACTTGTGTGACTTTTTCCTTCACCAGATTAGGGAAGTTTTTAGTCATTATTTCTTCAAATAGGTTCTTGATACCTTTCTAGCTCTCTTCTCCTTCTGTTATTCCCATGATGAGGATGTTGTCACTGTTCATGTTGTTCAAAATATTTCTTAAGATCTCCTCATTTTTAAAATTCATTTTTTTCTTTTTCCTGTTCTATCTGGGTGTTTTTTTTGTACCTTTTCTTTCAAATCACTGATGCTATCCTCTGCTCCATCTAACCTGCTATGTATTCCTTCCAGAATATTATACATTTCAGACATCTCATTCTTTATTTCTGACTATTCTTTTTTTATGGCCTTTATGTCTTTTTTTCATGCTGTTAAGTATCCTTATAATCATTTCTCTAAACTCTCTATTATATATATATATATATATATATATATAGCTTGCCATCATCACCAGGCCCTTATTATATGAAATGTTAAGGGGACTTATTTAAGAAAAAGAAGATCAAAACTGTGAACATTAAAATGGGGATAAATTTACAATCAACAATTGAATCTAAAAAAAAGCTAAGCAGAACAGAAACAGAATTATAGATATGGAGATCATTTGGATGGTGACCAGTTGCGAAGGATAATGGGGGGAAAGGTGCAAGGATTAAGAAGTATGAAGTGGTAGGTACCAAATAGGCAGAGGGATATTAAGAACACTATAGGAAATAGAATAGCCAAAGAACTTATATGCACGACCCATGAACATGAACTAAGGAGGTGGATTGCAGAGGAAATAGGGGCTACTGGGTGGAGGGGGACAAAGGAAGAAAATTGGGACAACTATAATAGCATAATCAATAAAATATATTTAATAAATAAAATATCACAGATAAGTCTGAGGAATCATATGGCATATTGCTGTTTCTATTGCTACACAACTTAGGTCTCATTCATAAGCCTTCTGAACTGTTTCTTTTTATAGAAACAGATAACATCCAAAAATTTTCTGATACTCTTCTTTTAAATATTGTGGCTTGCTGAACCATAACAGCTCAGTTTGTACAAGTTCAATGTCATTTCCTCCAAAAATCAACTCATTTTTCCAGGCTTGAGATACTGAACAAGCCAACACCTGACCTTATCCAAACCCAGACGATGTATTTTTTTGCCCCCCAAATTTCTGGTTTCAGCAAGAGAACTATTCTCCTGAATAACGACATGGATGGGGAAGTGAGAGTACAGTGAGGACGAGGACCATTCCCTGCAATCAAACTGTCAACATCCCAGAAAATGTTGACATCACTTTGAAGAGATGGACAGTTATTGTGAAGGGACCCAGAGGCACCCTGTGGAGGGACTTCAGTCACATCAATGTAGATCTCAGTCTCCTTGGGAAGAAAATTAGGCTTTGGGTTGACAAATGGTGGGGATATAGAAAGCAACTGGCCACCATTTGCACTGTCCGCAGTCATGTACAGAACATGATCAATGTGGTGATTTAGTTGTTTAAAGAGGTCCCTGCCACAGTGCTGAAGTGCTGTTTAGTGCTAAGAAGAAAATAATTGTAGTGGGTAAGCTTCAGTCAAGCATGAATTATAATGTTATTGGTGGAGAGTTCAATATTAACAAATCAAAAGTATATATTAAATAATATATTGTTAAACAGAAACACACATAAAACAAGGTTATGATTGATCAGTTGATGAAACATGTGACCAGAGCTGGTGGAAGGTCAACCCTGTATTTGTCCTAGGAGCAGTGGCTCAGCATTCTCTTGTTCAGAGACTTAACAAAACAGAACTAGTATAAATAAAGAGAATCAACTGCACTTTAAAGTCATCTAAAGCCCCCCTTTTCCTTTTGGAGAGGGAGTTCAGAATAGATTTCAACTGCAACCTAGCCAGTCATTTTCAGAAGTGCAGTGCCCTTTTTCCTTTCTTCCCCACAGTTACGGAGGCTCTGAGTGCACCCCGTGGACTGCTCCTTGGGGTGGGGGGTTGAAGGAGGAAGCCGTCAGCATCCAAACCCATGATTTCTGAGGCCTTCTCCCTGGCCATCTCTGTGTTTAGGGCCTACCACACTAACATCCAAAGTGGGCATGGTTAGAGTTCGCTTTGGCAACCACCCCAGAGATGGAAAGAACAGTCTAAGAGTCTTGATTCTATCTTGTTTATTTTCCCCCTTATCAGGTTATTAGGCAAAACAATAGGAAAAATACAGGATGAAAGTGAATCCTTACTCTCTTGTTCTTAGGTAATATGAGTTCCTTTGAATGACTTACATCTTTTTAATTTTAGTGAAAATTCTTTATGCATGTACTGTGTGTTTAAGATTTGGAAGTTTTATAAAACTATAAAAATAGATTTCTAGAAGACCGATGTTCCGGATATGTAAATATCTGAATGATGAATTGACAAGAAGCATGAGAAATAAATGGAGCATGTAACCTTGAATTCAGAAAGAGATGATTGTTCACCAAACACCCAATGTTTAGAACCCATCATAAGATTAGTAGCAGTAGTAATAAGAGGGGAAGAAAAAGAAAAGCAAAGAAAGGAAGAGAAAGAGAAGGAAATGTGATAGCTAATAAATGGGGCTGACAGGGATTTTAGGCACCTAGGTCAGAATGAGTAATAGCAGAGCAGCAGAACATGCACATAGCAGGTTGGTACAAGACAGTTTGATCTCAGAGAAGGAGTATTTCAGGACATAATGTGAAATGCCCCCTTACCCAGGGAAGTGGGCCAGAAACAGCCAGGGAGTAATAAGCAACATACAGAACAAGAAAGACTAAAGCAGGCCGTCGGGCCAAAGAGAACAGCCTAGGAGCTTGGAGTCCATGTCTGGAGATAATGTTAGGACACAAAGGATGATGTGTGGTTCTTATTAGAACTTCTTGGAATTGACAATAATTAAAGGTAAATCTCACACATTTGAATATATTTATTATCCACTTAATGTTATCAAACCTAGACAGTGATGAGGTAATGAAGAGTGGGGCTTCTCCATGCTTAACCAGTCCAGCCAATCTGTGGTTAACATTGGGTTAAACTAAGAAATGTCTAGAAACTTTGTGTCTATACATGCGTGATTATATTCTGTTCCTCTGTGGTCATTTAAAAATACCTTTTGAAAATTACCATTGACTCTGCAGAACCTTGACAGCAAGGAAACCAAAAACCTAGAAGGAAACCAGCAAAGAGCCTAAAAGAGCCAGGAAACAAAGTGTGGAAACTAGTGGTGCTGGGTTGGGCTTAGATGGCTAGCCACTCTACTGCAAGGCCATGCCCTACACATGGAAAGCTGTCCACTGGCTTGATTGGTCTCACATGGAAATCCAAGGAATGTACGCCACCAGCAGTAAATCAACGAATCAGGCAAAGATGCTTGATTTCACCAGAAATGACTATTCAGCATTTTTTAGGACTTCTTGTAGTCTCAAGCACCCGATTTACTCTCTAAAAAAATATTAAATAATTTTAATAATAAAAATGAATTAAGGCAAGGAAGAAAATCTGGGCATTTCTTTGAGCAATAAAGTAACTAGGTAGAGCTGAAGCGCCTTTGGGAGCATCATTTTATGTAATATAGCAGTAGAATGAAATGGATTATGAAAATGATTAGGGAAGCACATGTGCAGGATGCATTGGAAAGAAAGATGAAACATGTTTACAAAAATCTGCTAGAAGAGTTTTTTCAGGAGGAAGGAGAGATAGTTGTTGGTCTGAATTAGAGTGGTGGCAGGGAAAATAAATGTAAAAGAACAGAGATATCAAGACATTTCAGAAGAAATGCTAACAAGCCATTGGAATTCACTGTATAGGCTCAGAAGGAAAGAGCTGGATTTAAAGTAACATTCAGGTTCATGACCAAAAAGTTACAAGGTAGAGAGAAAAATAATATTCATTAGAAAAGGTGACAAAAATTATGGAGAGGTGCAGGTGTGGTGGTTGGTAGGGTAGCTGCCAGCAATAGAGTTATGTGGGAGTAAGTCTAATCAGAAATAATGTGTCTTTGAGGAAAGTATATTGGTTATAAACTTAGCCCCTGTATCATTGGACATTAATAGTCATGGCATACCACTCATTGTGTGGAGAAAACATGCTCATACAGGACCCCAGACAAAGTCCCATTTGCCATGTAAGGTAACATTCACAGATCTGGGGATTGGGATGTGACTTTCTTCAAGGAGGAATTATTTAGCTTACTGCACTAAGCAAGAGATGTTAACTCAAAAGGCACTCCTCTGAAACAGGAAAGTGGTAATAGCTCTACAATTCAGCAGGTCTTAACACAGCAAGCAACATCTATATATTCTTGACCAAGAATTTATTTTAAGTACATGACCCAAATTATATCTGTTACCACAGATTGGCACATCCTCAGTCTATAAACCAAGAGAATACTTTGGGAGATTTTTTACCCAGTAGGTAACAGTTTCTTCATAAACCTGTGAACCAGTATTTTTCAAATGGATTATTGGGGATCCCCCAAAGTGTGTAAGTTATAGCTGTTTAGAGCTGCCAACCTCTTAATAGGAAGATGGCAAGTGTAATAGTTAATTTTATGTATCAACTTGGTGAGTCCATGGTGCCTAGGTCTTCAGTCACACACAGTCTAGCTGTTACTGTGAAGGTTTTTTTAGATGTAATTAATATTTATATCAGTAAAACTTTGAGTAAAGCAGATTACCCTCATTTAACCGGTTGAAAGCCCTGGAAGGAAAGACTAATATGCCCCAAATAGGAGGGAAATCTGTCTCCAGGCTACCTTTGGACTGAAGACTGGAACATCAGCTTCTGCTGAAATCTCTAGCCAGTTGGCCTGCACTGCATATTTTAGAACTTTTCAGAATTGCCAGTTTCACAAAAATATGAGTTAGTTCCTTAAAGTAAATCTGTCTCTGTCTCTGTCTCTGTCTGCCTCACCCTCTCAAATATATGTATATTTTCAGAGAGATTGATATATATATGTGTATATATATATATACATACACACACATATATATATACACACACACATATATATATATATATTCCATATCCACACACTCTATTGGTTCTGTTTCTTTGGATAACTTTGGCTAATTCAGTGAAGAAAAATAACTGTGGTGGTTTTGGTAAACCATAACCTATGGGTACAACACACTAAAATAAGTTGTACCTCTTTACATTCCTATCCTTCTCAGGGTAATGCAATGAGTCTTTAGACCTATAGTGACACTACAAAAATCTTCTGTAACTATATGTTAATGGCAGAATCCAGAGATCAAATGAGACCCTTTGGGATGTCGAAGAAGGTATGTTTGGAGTGAGTTAGTAACAGGGTACCATCAGGGGTGTTCTGACTTATCAAGAATTTCAGAGAGTAAA
Source organism: Phyllostomus hastatus (assembly GCF_019186645.2). Lineage (NCBI taxonomy): Eukaryota > Metazoa > Chordata > Mammalia > Chiroptera > Phyllostomidae > Phyllostomus > Phyllostomus hastatus. Next base: position 24,551,633 of record NW_025334028.1, on the reverse strand, counting down.
AACTCTAGTTTTGAGAATCCTTACTTTACAACAGTTGCAAAAATAAGAGAGAATTACTTATGGTTTACATATTTAAAAATACCTTCTCATGTCCAGTCAATGGAAAAGACTCTAATGGAAAGGAAAATTGTATGCTAAAAGACACTTATCTTAATTTATTTCTTAGATAAATACACAGCCTTACAGTCCTTGGAGAAATATAACATTGTTATAAACAACATTTCAACCAAACATCACACAGTGTATTCTTACAGAAGTAATCTCCATCCATAGTCTGGATTTAATGATCACATAGTGAATAATTTCTTATAACAGATCAGGTGTCATGAGTAGAAGTCATGCTTCTTTCCCAGATTTCCATTATTTCAAGAAGTACTTCTCTTCACCTTTCCAATTTACCTTTCTGGCTTCTAGGATGACCTCAGCAGTAACTGGTCTTTAGTAATAAGAACAGTAAGAAAGTAGCTGGAAGATAATGCCGCTAACTGTTTCAGCTTTCAAGCCTTACTTTGTCATGTGTTGTGAACCTGTTATTACCACACACTTTGGATTCTCAGTCTGATCTATTAACATTTTATAAAACTCATCTGCTATCTTGTCCTTTGTATTTTACATTGCCCTGTTTATAATTTATCTTGTAGACCAATATTCATACCTTATTCCAACATCTGTATATCTCAACTCAGTATTCAACTTCAGATATGCTTTAGATAAGGGAAGGGTATATACCAAATGCAATTTAGGTTCACTACAGTGGAAAACGAACCCAAGGGACAGTTAATTATAACTATACATAATCCCCTTCTCTGTTTCTCTTGGATAGTGCACTGTTTTTCACTTGTTAACCTCTTACATTCTCTGAACTAATATCATTTCCAAATATTTTTAGATATTGTACAGAATTTGAGGGTCTTGGGGGGCCCTTTGTCTTCCTAGTATTTGCTCTATATGCACCATCTATTGATACAGACTTTCAGGAGAAACCATCAAATCTGTGTGATATTCCTGCTACAAAGAGTTGGGGAGTACCTGAATCCACTGGGGGACACTTTTGGCACTAGTTTTACAATTCACAAATTATTTTGTGGCATGTTTTCACTCCCTTCTGCCGTAGGATATGACACAGTTGATTACTTCCTTTTCTCAGAAATACTTTCATTTGTCTCTCATGACACCACACTTGTACTTCGGTGGGTCTCCTCCTCAGTCTCCTGTTACGGAAATTTCTCTTCCAGACCTTTAGATACTGCATTGCCCAGGACTCAGACCTTTGCTCTGAACTACGCTCTCTACAGCATGATCTCATCCAGGTCATGGCTGTGAATACTATGCATTACTTCCTTCTTGGGCTTATGATAATCTTCAGATAGCTCCCTATATTTGTTTTCAGATATCTACCAAGTAAAAGAAAGTCTCAACTCCTCCACTGTTAACAGCAGGTGGTAGCCACCATCATGTCTGCCCTGACACTTCTAGAAAGGCTACCCATCTAGTCCCTGCTTCCATTTATACACACCTGTCATCTGTTCTCTGCATAGCAACAAGATAATATTTTTAAAATATAAATGAGATGACACCAAGCCAAATTTGTTGCATGGCTTCTCATCACCTCTCTATTCTCTATCCTTTCCCTTTGTTTTATTTTTCTCAGAACCATATTGCTATTTGAAATAATAATGTTTATTTTGTACTGCTATTTTTGTTTAATTGTTTGTTCTATTTCCCTAAATAAAATAAAAGCTCCATGATCACAGATTTTCCATAGTGGCTACCTGTTATATAAATGAATGTATAAGATTACTTAATACTTGGCAAAATTCATTTTTTGGAAAGACATTTAAAATATTTTTTGTAATATATGCTTGATGTTGACTCTGCCTGTTACCAATTTTCATTTCAGGGGGTGAATTAGTAACTTCTCTTTTCAAAATCTCCTCTTTTCATGTGTACTATGATATGTTACAACATACACAGATCAATCCCAGAGGCATCAAGGAAGAGAGCAGTCGCAAATTATATAAAAACATAGTTTTAAAATAAAACTTTTGATTTGAACCAAACTATAACTAGAAATAAATCTAAGATAGGTTTTGACAAATTTTATAAAACTATAATGTTTAAAGAAATAGAAAGGCCCACATAAATAGCATACTATGGTTAGAGATAGTACAATATTAGTTTAATATAATATCAGCTTAATATCAATAGCAGTTTAATAAAATAGCAGTTTTTATCAAATTAGTCTATAATTTTATTCAATTGTATTAGAGTTTTTAATGGAATTTGACAAACTTATCCTAAATATGATAGACAAATAAAGTAAGAAGAGTAAAAATAATTTAAAAATTAAGGTGGGGATTAGCTTTAATAGATACTAAGTTTTATTATGAACTTTAATCATATTCCTACATAATCAACTGTATAAATGGAAAGACATGCCATCAATTAAGTATATATTCACAGTGTATAAAACTGAAAAATGGTTACTATCTAGAGTATGCATATTAAAAAAGACAAAAATTCCCAAAATTCAATAGGAAAAATTAAAAAGACTAGTAAATGGAAATTCACTGAATAAAAATGAAATTATAAGTTAATAGAATAAAATATGTTCAGCTATATTTGTAATAAAAACATTAATTAAAAGTGAGATACCACTTCACAACTGTCAGACTGGCAAAAATAAATTGCTTCACAATTCTTAACATAGAAATGATGTAGCACAATGGCACAATAATGTTGTTGGAACTATAAAATTGGTACAAATGTTCTCTAAAGAAACTTAAAAATATCTAGCACTATAGATACACCTGTTTAACTCAGAAATTCTATTGGTAATTATTTCTACTGAGAAATTATCACACATATATATAGGCATTCATAAGTCAGAATGCTCATTGTAAGAAACTTAAAGCACTGGTTACTTTTTAAGTTTGTGAAATCACAGAGGGAAATGTAGAGAAATTGAATGAGATCTGTAATGTTTTATTTCTCAAAACAAGGATCTGAAGCAAATCATGACAAAAGGTTATGATATGGCAAAGGTAAGTTATGGGTAAAAGAATGTTTTTTATACTCTGTATTTTTCTGTGTGATCACATCGTTTGATGATATTAAAGGAGACAACCCAATGACATTTCATTCTCCTCTACTCAGATAGCAAGTGAGCTATCCTCTGTGAACGTAAAGATCCTGCAAATTCAAGATAAATCTGAGGTCTACAGTTACTACTGTGTAAGTATTGAATATCCAGTTACATGTTCCACATTTCATAGACATATTAGGAGATATTAGGAGTCAATATATTCACATGTCGCTGGACTGGTGATTGTATACTCTTCTCTTTCAGATTAAGATATAGATTCTTAATGGATGTATGTTTTGACAGACTTTTCTAGATACTGGTGTGGGCTTTTCTAAGGCTGTTCTCCTTTCTTGATGAAGGTAAATAATCTGTCTCAAAATAAACTGGTTTCCTTTTTTCTATACTAACTGCCACTTACAGTATTTGAACCAGCAACTTTCACCATTGTAAAAAACATACGTGCATACCTCAGACAGAGACAACAGTGTGTGATGGCCAGAGGGAAGGAGGAGTGGAGGCCAGTGAAGGCAGAAAAAGCAGGGGATGGGAACATTTGTAATAATGTCAACAATAAAAATAAAGAAAAAATTGAACTATTTTATTTTTCATCTTCGTAATGGGAGGTTCTCTGCATTAACCAGCCTTTGGAAGGCTTTTGAAGAGAAGTTAGAGAGATTCATGTACCTTCTGCCACAAGAAGAGAATACATAAGATGGCTTGAAACACAGAACATGGGATAGCTACAGAGGGGCTAAGGAAGCTGTGCTTGGCCACGTGTGCTGTTCTGCCTCACGCCATACCAAGTCAGAGACATTCAAACCGATTTCATAGTGACCCATATCATGTGGGTTTATATGTAACTGTACAACCAAAATGGAAGTTGCTCAAAATCATACTTACTCTTACTTTAAGGAATGTATATTCCTTAAATATGCAGATATTTTTTATTCTAGTATCTCATATATCATTAAAAATGATTGCCGGTTACAAATCCTTTATATTGATTTCACAATCCCTGATGATTCATACACTAGAAAGTTGTTCATGAATTATTTCTATGACTGTTGCATTCAAACATCCTACATTACATTACTATACCAAGTATATCTGGAAATCTTTTATTATTCTTCTCCCAGGGAGAACTTTTTTCTATGGAAAATTCTTATCAGTGAAAACTGTTATTTCAAAATCAATAATGAAGCATTACGAGGGAAGAGAATATTTCTAGCTTATCTGTGTAACTATCCCACCCCCACCCCTCCACATTTGCCTGCTTAGGGTGGGAAAAAGTCAAATGAGGAAGTTTGTTGGCTAGAGAGTAAGGGAAATGACCAAGACATAATGGCATGAAATAACAGTTTACATATTATGACTGAAATAACAAGAAATAAACTCAGAATTTACTGAAAACAACTTGGGAAAGAAACTAGGGTGGGCAACAATAAGATAAACAGGTTTGATTCACATAGCTTTTATTTTCAAGCTTTTCAAGAACCATGGGTATCTGTGCATAACAGCACGGCTCACCCTCAGGGTTGGTCAGTGCCCAAGGTTCACTCTGTCAATTCCCATGACTACCATCTCTTCACAGTCTCCAAGTTTCCCATTTATTTCAGTGAAAATATGGAGTAATAAATAATAAACGGTGAATAAATAAAACATTTTACTACATAATTGAAGAACTGTCTTACAGATAGATATTTGGAATTACACCTGATGATTTGTTGAATTTGTGTCTCAGAATACATCTAGTGGTGTTTCTATAGAAATTCCTCAACAACTTGTCATTTCTTTGCTGACCTTTCTCCCACAATTAATAGTACTTCATGTACAAGGGCAGCTTAACCCTTATCATAGATTCACCTTGAAAATTATGAAAATACAGGTGCGAAAGTAATATAGTTATACATTAAAGACCAGATAATCTGAAGCCGAAGTTGATTATATATTATAGGATCAAGAAGGCCAGCAAAACATGAGTTCAGTCATATTCATTTCTACCTTGCATATTGTTATTAAGTAATTTGTATCATGTTATTTCACACTTCAACTAGGAATTAGAGCCTAATGTTATAAGGGTTTCTTACTTCTGTTATAAGTTTAAGAGCAACTGTCATTAGCAATACCCAACAAAGTTTCTGAATGTACTACTTAGATTATATTGCACTTTGCATTTTTAGCTTCTGTTACAAAATGTAATTTTTTAATAAAAATTTTTGTCAAGCACAGAATAATCACTCAATTGTAGTAATGATTCAGAACTTCATATGCTATTATCTTTCTAACCTTTATAAAGAGAGAGTAATATTTTCTCCATATCAAAGATCAGTATGAACTATTTGGCTGGTGTGTAACACACTGAAGCCACTAGAGGCTGGTCACCTTTGATGCCGATTGGAATCACTGGGGAAACTTTAAAAACCCTGAGAGCTGGGACCCACTCCCTCAGATTCTTCATTAATTGGTATGAGGTGTGGTTCAGATACGGGCTACTTTATAATTTTTTTAAAATTATAAAAAAATACTGAAGTGTGTTTTTATTATTCATTTTAGAGAGAGAGAAAAGGAAAGAGAGAGAAAGAAAAACACTGATGTGAGAAAGAAACATCCATAGGTTGCCTCCTCCAACTCTGTAAGCACCCAGACTGGAATTGAACCCACGACCCAGGCATGTGCTCTGACCAGGAATCAAACACACAATCTTTTGGTGCATGGGACAACATCCAACCTATTGGGCCGCCTAGTCAGGGCTGGATGGGATACTTTCAAATGTCCACAGCTGATTATAACATGCAGCCAAGACTGAGAACCACTGCTCTAAACCCTGAGGCTCAATAAAAAGCTGGAGGACTAGCATCAGCTTTACCTGGGAGCTTGTTGGAGAAGCACAAGCTTAGACTATACCCCAGACCTACTGAGTCAGACCCACATTCTCATGAGCTCTGATTTAACCTATTCAGAATTCTTTTCCTATAAAAATAAGGTAATAAACTAATCTATCATTTCCAACTCTAAAATTCTCATTTAATAACCTGAACAATACACAGAGAAACACTTTTAAATTTATCTAGAATTCTTTATCTATAAAAGTGAAAGACTAAATCCATTCTAGCCTCTTCAACCCTACAATTCTCATTCCATAAACCCAAATAAACAAAATGCTGAGGGAATTTGTCATAAAAAACTATCATAATTCCATCTTCTGTTTCCTTTCTTTTTCCTCACTAAAATCCTACCCACCATTTAAGACTGGTAAAATCCCACCTCCTTAACAAAGCTGGTCCTGAAAAATAAGGTATGTTTTTCTCTAAAATTCTATTGTCAATATAATCACTTCCATAATGTTTAACACACTGTTTCTGTTATAACATATATATTATCTCATTTCTCCAATTAAATTACATTTTAAGTGAGAAATCATGTCATATTTCTTTTCCATCCTAATCTATTGTCTAAACTTTGTAAGTAAAGTATATATTGCTAAAATATATCTATTGTTAAAATATATAGGAAACAAAAGTAAGTTTCACTAATCTCACAAGATTACTTATTCAAAGCAAGCATATCATTGCCAGTTCCCTATAATGATTTGAAGGGAAATATAACCTCACCATACATAATACAAATTTATACATTCACATGACTAGCAGTCTGCTGTGTCTTAGGAATCCCATTCATTCCTTACTGTAGTCCTGAACTTGCCAGCCTGATAATTAAAATGCCTCTAGTAGATAGAGACTCTAGGGAAAAATATGATCTACTCATTAGTCTTTAATAGGCCTACAGTAGATTTTTTGTATTCTTTTGTCCCATTCCTGTTTTACTCAACATTACATCTCTATCACCGTGTTTGACACATACAGGGCATATAAGTGAACTCTAAACAAACAATGTGGAAACAATTTTGAAAATGTGCTACTGAGCTCATGATAACAATTAGAAGTATGATTTTTTTTGGTAGTAGGTCCTACATATACTTGTCTTGATTCTTACATTTTATATGTATTTTTTCATCATACAAATAATACATAGTCAGTATAGAAAACACAGATTAAGTAAAATTAAAAAACGTAACCCCTGAAATTTTACAACCCCAAATGTAACTAATGTTAACAGGTACATATCTGTACAGATCAACAATTTATAGATATAAACATATATGCTATTAAACACATGTACTTTTTAAAAGATGATTGCACTTTACCTCTACATATCCTGTTTAACTGAATTTTGATAATTATAAAATAGTTATAATTGTTAATGAGCAGCTTCTATCATAATGTAGTTTTCTAAGCCTTTCCTTACAATAAAAATATAGGAGGTAGGTTTACTGATTAAAAAAATTATGCAAAGTTTAGGGCCTGTGATTAAAAAAATTACCAGATGGATCTTCAGAAGTTTGTATTAGTGTGCTCTCTGACAAGATGATGGTAAATTTCTAAAATAGCTAATCATCAATTCAATTATATTCTTAGCTATAAAATTTACTACCAAGTCACATGCATTAAAATACTACATTAAAGAATAATTGATGCATTTGGAAAATACTCACGTTCTTTTTGAGGGTACATTTCAGTTTGGAGAGATCGGAACTCATAATATGGTATCTCTTGTTTGAATACAGATGTGAGAATATCATCAAGTTCTTCCATATCATTCTGGTTTCAAATGAAAAATACATTTTTATTAGTTCAATTATTCATGTAGAAATTCATCTTAGTGTAATATAATAAAAATTATTAGCTGGAGACAACTGTACTTGAACAACAATAAAAAAGGAATAAATAAAATAAAATGCATTGCTTTATTAAAACTATAAAAGAAATTTTTAATCTACTAAAAAATTATTAGCTGGAATAAATACTGGGCAATTTTCAATAATGCTGTTACCATTTTAAAGACTCATACAAAATATTAGGGTTTGCCTAAAAACCAATTATTAAAGTAATAGAAAAATAGATGCAAGAAACAAAAGTTTTGCTTTTAAGTATTTACTTAAATACTTGCTAATTATAAAAGAACATTACAGCAGGTCAATAATAACACTGAAATTTGTTTTAATACTAAATTTTGGTAAAATATGTGATGTTTTAATAAATAAAATAATGAGTCTGGTTCTTCAACTTAAGGGTTGGAAATGGGATACTCAGAAAAAATACTCAGCCAGTTTCCCCTGCAAACACAGAGCAACTAACTATATGTCTACTCTGCTTCCCTAATTCTAGGAGAAGGCAAACAGAACTCAAGTGTTCACCTACTGATGGCATAACCTGTTACAAAGACCAGCATTATTTTAACATTGTGTTTTGTGAAGCTTATCACCAGTACCAAATTGACTTGAGATGTAGATGGTTGTTGCTGAGGAGGTGAGTCAATCAAACAAAGCCACAGAGTGAAGACAGGATTGTGGAGAAAAAGTTCCTAATTAAAACTTCTGCATTGATTTACAAATAAAATTAGACATATTGCCAATATGTAACCATATACATTAAATTGTTGTATTGAACAAATAAATACTTGTGTTACTCTATTTCCTCACATTTCAGAAATCCAAGTGCCTCAAATACTAAAGTGATTCAGGGCTCGGTGGGTTTTCTATGTCCCCCTGAGAAGTTGGCAGAAGCCTTAGTTTGGTGAGCACATTGTTAAGATATAAAAATGTTGAGTCACTATGTTGTACACCTGAAAATAATATATTGTATGCCAACTATATTTATAAAAAAGACGTTGGGGATGTAAGTCCTTTTTTCAACCTATAATTATAATGTAAAGCAAAACCCAACATTAAGCTACTTAATGCTGTGGACTCTGGAAATCTTAGCTCTGGAACATTAAAAAAAAGGAGGAGAGATGGGACAACAAGCTCTGCCTTCAAGATATTCAGTCATGTAATTACATATGGGTAATAAACTGAGTTCCAGGTACTCTGATGGTAAGTCACTGTGGGTTACATACAGACTGGGCAAAAGGGAGATGGCTCCATTCCACAAAGGAATACATGGCCAGGAAGGGCTTTATAGAGGAGATGACCTGACTTGACATTGCCATGCACACAAGGAACATTCTGGACTAACTGAACAAATTGCTTACAGGCATGGAGGGAGCATGAATCACGACCTGGTTAAGTACTGTCAGGATTTACATAAGACTGTAGTAGAATGTGAGAGGAGAAAGGAGTGAGCATTTCACAAAGTGTCCAGATAAAAAGTTTATAATCCATGCTGTAACCACGGAGAAAGTTGTTTAGGGCCTATAGTGCTTAACATGAAAATGTTTATTATGTGGATTAAATTAAGTTTATTTAAGTTGCAGCATGATTATGATTGCTTATTTGGTTGACTATTCCTATAGAATGAAACCTAGTCTATAAATAAAGATGTGGCAATTTTATGTTAACAATAATAACCCTTTTTATTTGACATATAACATTATCTTGGTTTTATGTATACAATGCAATGATTCAGTGGTTGCATATACTGATATACTGAAATATAAATCTAGTTGGTATCCATCATCATACATAATTAAATTTTTTCTTATAGTGAGAACTTTTAAGATTTATTCTTTTAGCAACTTTCAATTATGTTATAAAATATTAACTATAGTCACTATGCTGTGCATTACATCCCCAAGACTTTATTTTACAACTGGAAATTCGTACCTTTTGACCACAATATTCATTTCTCCCAACCCCATCCCCAGCCTCTGGCAACCATCGATCTGTTCTCTGCATCTGAGTTCAGGTTTTTTGTTTTACATTCCATATACAGGTGAGATCATACAGTATTTGTCTTTCTCAGTATGACTTATTTCACTTAGTATAATGTCCTCAGGTTCTACCCATGTTGTCACAAATGTCAAGATTTTATTATGTTGTATAGCTGAATAATATTCCATTTTCTATGTATGTTGCATACTCTTTATCCATTCATATATTGGTGGAAACAGGCTCTTTCCCTGTCTTGGTTATTGTAAATAATGCTACACTCAACATTGAGGTGTGTATATCCTTTCCAGGTAGTGTTTTCATTTTCTTCAGATCAATACCCAAAAAGTGGAGTTACTGGATCTTATAGCAGTGCTATTTTTTAATAGTTTGAGGAACCTTCATACTGTTTTCTGTAGTGGTCGCACCAATTTATATTTACACCCCAATGCACAAGTCTTCCTTTTTCTTCACATCCTTGTCAACACTTGTTATTTCTTGTCTTTTTGATTACTTCCATCCTGACAGGTATGAGGTGATACCTTATGGTGATTGCCTTTTTATTTTTTCAGGAAGTCTTTGATAGGAGCAATGGAACAAAACTTTATTAGCAATATGTTTGCATTTTATTTAAACTAAAGTTCAAAACATTTTAGCTGTCTGAGCTGGAAAAGGGAATTAAGAAAACATGAAACACATAACATTAGTATGTAATTTTTTTAAAAAACTGTCAATGGCCATGACAGTTCTGCATAGCCTATTATCTACTTATTGGTAATTTTCCATATGGAAATAAACTTAATATTTCTTTTCAAAACTATATAAGATTTAGCAGGTAGAGATTGGTGTGTCACACAGTTACAATACTCATGTACAAGTTAGTCATAAAATAACCTCTGGGATCACTTCCAGCTCTGAGATTCTGAGACACAGATGAGAATTCAAAGAGCAAGAGTTACCCGCAGAAATCTGAGGCTCCATGATACTTCAATGTGAGAAATGTTATAGCTTGTATCCTTGAATTTAAAAATGAGATAGCATTCTTAGAAAAGATAAAGACATTCTTACAATGAAGGTAAAAACATTGAATTAATTAGGAAGGAATACAGATACATTTTAATATTCTAGCCTATCATATCTAGTTGAATCACTTCTATTTTTAATTTCACAATCATATTACTAGTAATATGCCTGCAGGTAAATAAATAGTATATAAAAATAATCCTCAAATTATTTCCCCCTAGAAAAATCCTAACTTAAAAACTCTGATTTGAGTAGTTATACTGTGTTAATATTATATAAAGTAGACATCAGAGTAAAGAAAATTACCAGAGACAGAGAGGAACATTATGTAATGATAAAAGAGCCAATCCACCAAGAAGACATAGTAATCCTAAATGTGTAAGCACAAAAGCTTCAAAATATGTGAGGTAAAGACTAATAGGACATATAGAACAAATAGTTAAAACCATAACTAGTTAAACACCTCTCTTTAAAAAATTGATAGAACAAATGGATAGAAAATCAGCAAGAATATAGAAAAACTTAAACACAGTATCTCATTATCTGATAATCTAACCAACAAGGACCTAATGAACATACATAGAACATTCCATTCAACAATAGCAGAGCACACCTTCTCAGCACATGCCCATGGAACGAAGGCCAAGACAAACCATCTTCTGGGACATAAACTAATATTAACAAATTTAAAATAATTTCAATTATACTGATTGTGTTTTCCAACTGCATGGAATCAAACAACAAATTTATAACAGAAAGATAATAGGAAAGTCTCCATACATTTGGAAACCAAACAACACAATTCCAAATAACCGATGAGTGAAAGAGGGAGGAAGTCTCAAGGAAAGTTAAAAAATACATTAAACTGTATGAAAGTGAAGTGATGCAACATATCAAAATTTGTTCAACACAGCTAAAGCAGGGCTGAGAGAAAATTTTACAGCAAATACACACACACACATATGAAAAGGGAAAAAATTTCAAGCCAATCATCTAGGCTTCCTCTTCAAGAACCCAGAAAAATAGTAAAAATAAATTCAAAGAAAGTAGAAAGAAAATAATTAAAAAATGCAGAAATCAATGAAATTAAAAATATAAAATAAAAATTTCATTGTAACAAGATGATTTTTTAAAAAAATTATTGAATTTATTGGGGTCATGTTGGTTAATAAAATTATAGGTTTTAAGTGTATAGTTCTATAATATATCACTGTATATTGTATTGTATGTTTACCATCCAAAGTTCAGTCTCCTACCACCATTTATCCTCCTTTTACCCTCTTCTACCTCCTCACATCCCCACATTCCCTCTGGTAATCACCATACAGTTGTCAGTATCTTTGAGGGTTTTTTTTTTTTGGAGGGGGTTAATCCCTTTACCTATTTTACCTTGCTCCCAAGCCTTCTCCCCTCTATCGGCTGTGAGTCTGTTCATTGTATCTATGAGTTTATTTCTATTTTGTTTTAAATTATTTTGTTCACTAGATTCCACATATAAGGGAAATAATACAGTACTTGTGTTCTTTTGACTGGCTTATTTCACTTAGCATAATAATCTCTAGGTCCATCCATGCTATAGCAAAAAGAAACACTTTATGGTTGAGTGGCATTCCATTGTATAAATGTACCACAGCTCTTTTCTAATCTACTTATCTGCTGATGGGCACTTGGGCTGCTTCCAGATCTTGGCTATTGTAAATAACTCTGCTATGAGTATAACGGTGCATATATTCTTTTGAATTGTTATTTCAAGATTCTTAGGATATATTCCCAGAAGTGAGATTACTGGATCATAAGGCAATTCCATTTTAAATTTTTCTGTAGAAACTTCATGCTGTTTTCCACAGATGTTGCACATGTCTGCATGTGCACAAGGGTTCCCTTTTCCCCACATCTTCACTAACACTTGTTGTTTGATGAAAACCATTCTGGCAGCTGTGAGGCAATCTATCAATCATTGTGGTTAATGAAGTATCAGAAAGCAAAAATAAGAAAACAATCCCATTTATGATTCCATCAAAAATAAAAATAAAGTATCTAGGAGTAAATTTAGCCAATGAGGTAAAAGACCTGTGCTCTGAAATTATGAGATTCTGAAGAAAGAAATTTAGTGGAAACATATACCAGGTTCATGGATAGGAATAATTCATCATTAAAGTGTCCATATTACCCAAAGAAATATATTGATTCAACACATTTCCAATTAAAATACTAATGGTCTATCTCACAGAACTAGAAAAAATATTCCAAAAATTTATATGGAACCACAAAAGACCCTGAATATCCTCAGCAATCTTGAGGGAACAAAAAGATGGAGGTAGCACAGTACCTGATATAAAACTATACTACAAGACCATAATAATCAAAACAGCATGATTCTGGTATAAAAATAGGCATATAGATCAGTGAACAGAGTAGGTAGCCTAGAAATGAATGCATACCATTATTGACAAAGTGGGCAAGAACATGCAACGGACTAAAGACAGTTTATTCGATAGTGTTCAGATGACTGGACAGATACATGCAAAAAATGAAACTAGGTTAACACTAATAACACACACAAGAATAAACTCAAAATGGATTAAAGACTTAAGTGTAACTCTTGAAACCATAAAAATCCTAAAAGAAAACATAAGCAGTCAAATCTCAGACATTTCTCATAATAATATTTTTTTTCTGATATATCTTCTTGAAACTAAAGAAAAAATAAACAAGTAGGACTACAGCAAACTAAAAACTTTTGTGCCCAGGAAAGAAAACTATCCACATATTTGCCAATAATACATCTGATAAGGAGTTAATAATCAAAAGTTATAAAGAATTTATACAACACCAAGAAAACATACAATCCAATTAAAATGGGAAAAAAACCCTACATAGACATTTCTCCAAAAAGGACATACAGATGGCCAATAGACATATGAAAAAATGCTCAGTGTCACTAATCATCAGAGAAATGCAAAAGGAGGTGATTTTTTAAAGAGCAAGAAAGTTGACAAACTCTGCAAGACTGACCAAAATCAAAAGAACAAAGATATAATAACAAATGTCATGAATAAAACAAGAGCTATCGCTGCAGACCCTGCAGACACTAGTAATTATAAGGGAGTGCTATGAACAACTCTATGCTCATTAATTTGACAAATTCAATGAAATGAACCAACTCCTTAAAAAGCACAAACTACCAAATACAACCTTTGTCTATTATTTCTCACAAATACCTGTGAATATACACTTTTGAGTAATTAAAAGCTGAATTTAATATAAAAGTATAAACAAACAAGAAATAAAAAAGATACTTGATACGGACCCTGGCTCCTGGGGTCCACGTCATTATGGATGAAAATGAGACATTCACACGAATTACCGAATTTGGTGGAGGAAAAGGGATGGCATGGCTTTTCTCTCAAGGGGAGCAAAAGCCTCCACCCTTGCTCCAGTGAACTTTTATTGTCTTACTGGACACATTACAAGAAGGTCCCCATTAACTATGCACAGGCTTGCTTTAGGTGGTTACCTTATACAGAAAACAAAGGAGAGGATGCCAGTAATCACATCACAGAACAGGGATATTTGCAAATGGAAAGGCAAAAGTGGTTGGACAGGTTACACTCACCCTTGGAAGGTTTAGCATGGTTTTTAGGAAGTTGCTTTGCAGTAAATGTCCTCAATTCAGGGTGAGGGAGTTTTAGCAAAAAGCAAGACTCATAGCAGCCTAGGTACATTGCAGGCCTGATTTCCCATGGGAAAACCTATCCATGGGCATGGGTCCTGTGCACCTCCCACTGGGAGCTGGGCCCATGCCACACAGAGCAGCCTCCCACAGACATTCATTACTGAAAGTTGAGTTCCTCGAGATGAATAACTATTTACATAGCAGCATCCCTTTAAAGTCTAATTCGTTTCTTTCTTGGAGGAGGAGTGTGAACATTGGTTGAGTATGATGGGAGAAACTGTCCTTTAAAAGGATTTTAGGGCAATTTAATGCAGGCAGTTGGGAGATACTTCAGATGTTTGGAATGCTGTGAAAGATTGTATATAGTAGGTGTAAGATAAGTGTATATAATGAAATAGGCTCAAAGAGTTTAAGAACTAACAATAACTACCACATGTGGGGCACTTGGAATGTGGTAGGCCTTATAGAATTTATGTACAATTTTCATAACATTCCTGCATGGTAGGTTTTTTAGATGCCTGTTCTTATAGATGTGATAATTATGGCCTAAAAAATCAGCAATACCCCAAGTGGCAGAGCTAATAAGTAGACTAAGGACTTTAATTTATGCCTTCACATTCTAAAAAAAAAATGTGTTTTATGCCATATTCTAGTCATGGAAGGAAAAATAAAATCTGAAGTACAATTTCAGTAAAGTGTAGAATAAATTATGGCCCCATGGTGTCGTGATGGATGTCATATTCATGTTTGGGCATACCTGGAAGGGGAGAGCACAAAATGGCTATTGCCAACCAGAGCTATTTTTTCTTTTTTAATAAGAAAAACAAAATCTCCAAAGTTGTCCCCTTTTGTCTCATTGGCTAAAACTGTCTCATATAACCACCTCTAACTTCACAGGTTAAAAATTATATTATTAAAAACATGAGAATTTGGCTTTCAGGTTCCATAGTAAAGATAGGCAAGGAAAAGAGGTTTTTAATATTGATGTTTGGTGAAGAAATTAAAGTGTTGGCCACAGGACACTAAGGTAATTTTTAAAAGCTGTTAGATGAGGGCAGTAACAGCCTTGGTTCACAACAGAAACAATTCCAGTGACATGATCATAGGAGGATTGTGAAATAATCAGAACAGGAGAAAAAACCTATGAAATAGTTATAGCATTTTATGATTTACCTTCAGGTATCTAAACGGGAATTCAGTAGTAGAGCTGAAAACATCTTGTTCTTATTATAACAAATTGCTATGCTTGTTTAAATTTCACTAGTAAAAGAAAAAAAGCTCGCTTCATCTGTTTCATTATTCATAATGTGTGCTGTGAAAGGGGGCCAAAACAGCCATTTAAAGGGCAATCTGATAAATAGTTTACATAACATGTCTTAAACAAAAGTTCTACTGAACCTTGCAAAAAATTGATAGGTTTTATGAATAAAACAAATATTTTTAGGACTATATAATGCCTTTTCTCCTTTCCTTTTTCTTTTTTTTTAACTTTTGAGTTGAAGCAGTTAATTTTAAAAGTTAATTTAAAAGAATAATCTAAATAAGTGAATAGGACCAAGATATTTTCTTTTGTTGAGTTATTTTTTCTGTTTTCAGTGAGTCAGTTCTTAGAATTTCTGCCTGTCTGAGATTACATTTGCAAAGATAAGTATAAGAATATAAAGCTCAATGCAGTTAAAGCCTCCCTTCATATATTTGCTATAGATTAGGGATTCACATTGTTGTAGAATCTCTTTTAATAACTTAACAGTTATGGTCTAACAAGAAAATGTTTATAGTTATAGTCTAACAAGAAAATATCTGAGAAACCTATATTGAAATGTCTGCTCCAGGACTCATTAGCTGTGGACCTTAATAATACTCAACTAACAACTGTTTAGAATTTAAACAAGTATATGTGTAAAATCTCCAGTAAAATTAATTTCTTTTTTTCTAAATACTATGATGTGAGCTCTCAGATAGAACAAATCATGAAAATAATAATTATAATTCAGAGAAGTATGTAAGTCTATCAATGAAACTTTGCTCCCCAAACTTGTTTTTGCATCAACTGATTAGTTTGTTTTTTCTTTCTAAATTTTTTAATTAAGTAATACACCTTTTAGATTACTTAGAATGTAGGTTTTGCTATTATAATACAGAGACCCAAAATGTCAGTGGCTTAAACAAGAAAGACATCTATTTCTCTTTAACATAAGAGCCTGGAATTAGGCAGTCCAGGGTTGATGTGGTGGTTTCCTGATTACATAATTGAAGCTCCATTTTATTTTGTTACTATATGTCATCTTCATGATCATAGCTGTTTTATCTATCACTCCCTAACTGGCATTGCAGCCTCAAAGTAAAAAGTCTGTGAAGGGGAGAGCATGACCCCTTCCTTCTATTAAGGACCTGACCAGAAACATGCACATAACACTTCTGCTGACATGCTGTAGGCTGCTAGCCATGTGGCTATACCTAGCTGAAAGAAGGTCAGGAAGTGCAGTATTGACCTGGGCAGTCATATGCCAATATAAATGTTACAGTATCATGTAAGAAAGGAAAAAAGAAATACTGGAGAACAACTAGCAGTTTCTGCCATCTCGATCAATTATGCAAAATGTATAAATGTCATAACTTGCTGCGGCAGTCTGGGCAAGAGGAAAAGTGGCAGACCAAAGCAGTGTCACTGGAGAGAGGTGTGGAAAAGTGAGCAATATTAGTAAGTAAAATTGATATGGCTTAGTGATGGATTAATTGTGGGGTGAGAGAATAGAACATATTAAGAGACTTTTATATTTCTGGCTTTTAAACCAGATTGATGATGATGCATCAAAAGGTCTGTCCAGAAAGTATCCACTCATGTACTATGAAAAATAGAGGCATTTATTGAAGAAGATACAAGATACAAAAAACATTGCACACAGGACAATGATGCCTCAGTCCCCTTCAGAGTAGGCACCTTGGAATCTCACACAGTTCTCCCAGTCGCCATCAGCTGCCTGTAGCATTTTTCTGAATTTCATCCATGGTCTGAAATAATTTCCCTTTCGAAGGTGATTTCAGTTTCAGGAAAAACCAGAAGACATGTGGTGTCAAATTTGGGCTGTAGGGGGGCTGAGTCACCTGGGTGATTTGATGTTTCACCAAAAAACTCTGCATGAGGTGATGCATGAGTGGGCCCATTGTCATGATGGAGCTGCTAATCACCAATTGCCCATAGCTTCGGACTTCTAAATCATCCAAATAGTTTCCACAGAGGAATGTTCAAGCTTAGCGCAAAGTTTGATGCAGATTCATTGTTCAACTTGCTTAGACATTTTCAATGTAATAGCCACACAGTACACATGCTCACTCAATGATGTCTACCACTCCCACTGACTAGTACAGTGAAGGCACCATTGTTCATGCATGTGCATTCCAGTCCGCTCTCCTTGGCTGCCAGGTTACATTGATATGGCACAAACCATTCTCATTATACTAATAATGGCTGGACTTTTTCTGGACAGACCTCATATATCTGTGTGTTACTACTTAAAGTAATAATAATCATGAGACTAGATTGCTGACCTCCAAAGCTGGGGGGTGGGTATTAGAAGTTGAATTTTCCTTGTCAAAGGTTTTTTTATTTCATTTCCTGTGTCTTGATGCAGTTTACCGAAGAGGCACAATTTGTGAATGCCAAATACAATTTAAAGTTCCCAAATTATATATCCACTTTATTTATTTATGTTATCGTTGAAGTAAAACTGTTCTTAAAAAATAAGTCCACAAGAATGCATAATGGCTTTTAAAAATATATAAACAAACACTTTTTGCCACAATAATTTTTTCAGTCTCCTCATTTCCAAGGGGTTATTAATGATTTGGGGTTTTTTCCTATCAGATGCAGATTTTCTAATTTTCTGTAATCATCTTGTTATGAATAATAGCTATGAAGAAACATTGTTAACTGTGTTAGACTTGTGCTTTTTTTTCTGAGTTATTTTGAAACATTCCTTGTGCTTGAAGATTCCAACCCTCTAAACAACTAGATGGAGTTGGTCCGAAGGTTGTGGGTTATTGTTAAGCTAATTAACAACTAGATAGTTAAAGCGATGAAGCCTGCACTCTAATAAGGGTGGCTACAGGCAGTGCTCACACCACTGACTGGGGTCCTCTGTAAAGGGCAGTCAAAGCCAGCCCCACGGAACAGAGGAGAGTGGCATGTAGGAAGCAAAAGAGATACTTTAGTTTGGGAGAAATAAGAAATGGGGTATTTATTTCCAATGAGTACATAGAAACTATAAATTAGCAAACCATTAAGAAAATATATTCTACAGAAAGAAAGAAGGAGCTCCTACCCTTTGCAACAGCATGGATGGAGCTAGAAAACATTATGCTAAGTGAAATAAGCCAGGCAATGAAAGACAAATACCATATGATCTCACCTTTAACAGGAACCTAATCAACAAAACAAAAAAAACAAGCAAAATATATCCAAAGACACTGAAATAGAAGACAGGCTGACAGTGACCAGAGGGGAGAGAAGAGGGAATTTCAGGGGAGAATGGGAAGGGTTTACAGGAACAAATTTAAAGGACACATGGACAAAATCTAGGGGGAAGGTGGTAATGGGAGGGAAGAAGGGAAGGTTGGGTGGGTGGGCTGGATTGAGAGTAAAAGGGAGAAAACTGTACTTGAACAATGATTAAAATTAAAAAAGAAAAGAAAAGATAAAAAAGAAAATATATTCTAAACTGTACTTGAACAGAGCCAAAATCTATGAAAGGAACTGAGGTTGCTTATCAGATAAAGAATTGTAGAGCAGAGTATGGTTGAGTGAATGGCTAAGTATCTGCACTCAGAAATATTTACTTTTCCCTGTCACAGCTGCTGTATCTGCTGTTAAAATCAATCAATTTATTTGCTTTTCTCCAAATAAATAGATGAGTGTACTAAATAGAATACTCCTATTTGATTCAATAACTTGTAACTGAGGTGAGAGTAAATGTTAGGTCTGATCTACCCTAATCAGGTATCATTAACTTTTGCTTATCCATTACCACAGATGGAGACATAGCACAGAGAAAATGTCACTTATTTTGTTAGTACAATACAAACTTCAATAGACATGCCTTATTCTCATTGATCTGCTTTTATAAGAGGCACAAACTATGAAAAATGAATACAGAAATAAATCTCCAAATTGCATTTTATTTGACTGTTCTTTCTCTATTCATTTCAAGCCTTTCATCAGAAGTATAAAACAAGTAATAAAACTGATAGAAGATTCCTGAAACAAATCATTTCCTTCTTCTCTGGAGGGAAATTGGGAAGGAGTGCAAATAAAAATGAAATAAAGGCTATGTGGGGAGCCCACACATATTCGAGTCAATCCTTTTAAATGGAGAGCCATCATAATTTCCAATGTAGTTCAGTATTTTTTTTCTTGGCATAAAATCATGGAATATTTGAGTTGGAAGTGATGTTGGAGGTCATATACTCTAGCTTCTTCATTGTACATAGGAGGAAATCCCCTTAGCACTAAGAACAGTAAACTTCATGAAGCAAGTGACTGCTGATTCAGTAAAAAATAATCTAATCCCTGCTCCTGCCCCACAAGAAAACTATTTTTCCTGTGCCATTCTGCCATTTGCCAGAAAAGGAAAGGAAAGATAATATGCAGCCTTTTGAGTGAGAGGTAAGATCTTGGGCATTTTTGAGCAGCAAACATTTCCTCAGTATTCATATGAAAGGCAAGAATGGAATCTGGAATAATATGGTTGTTAAAAGTCAGTAATGACATATATTAACATACAGTCCATTGCTGAGGTAGAACATGAAGAAAGTTTATAGCACAAATTCTTCATTTTTATAGAATCATGGACCTCTGAGAATTCCTCATTTTCATAAGCATCAGATGTATTTATTCATTTTTATAAATAAGTAAGAGTGTGTTTTAAGAGGGTAATTTTATTTTTCTTTATATCTCATACATCTATACTATTATTTTAATTAAAGATTTTATTTATTTAATTTTGGAGAGGGAAAGGAGAGAGATAGCGGGAGAGAGAGAGAAACATCAATGTGCGGTTGCTGGGGGTTATGGCCTGCAACCCAGGAATGTACCCTGGCTGGGAATCGAACCCGCAACACTTTGGTTCACAAGCCCGCGCTCAATCCACTGAGCTACGCCAGCCAGAGCTATACTATTATTTTTAAGTTATTTTTCAAATAGCACTAGAAAATAAACAATCATTTTTACTTCTCCCATTTTTTCAGCAACATCTATCAGTTGTATCGCTTGTATAAGGACTGTTCGTGTGAAATAAACTAGGTCTGCATAGACAAAACACACAATGCCCCTGCCTTTAAGAAGTGGGGAATGCAGGGGGTAATGGGCCACTGTGTCCTAAAAGAGTGAGCAATCTTGATGGCTAGAACACAGAAGTTACGAAGAGAGTTAAGAAGACACAGAGAGGGTATGCTGTGGTGGGACATGAGTTGGAAAATATTTGTGATCCTGCAGCCTTGTGTACCAGTCAGAGGAGTTGGGACCTTATCCAGGGAGCCACTGAAAGTCTGCAGCAAGTGAGTGTCTTAGTAACACTGGTGTTTCAGGGAGGAGAGTTGATGCCTTTGTATCTTATCAACAGGAGCTGATGAGAAGAGGAAGAAACATGTCCATCAACCTTTTGAAGGAAACACGGACCTACCAGAAATTACGGAGAGGCCTGGGAATTCCCAGTATCTTTCAGTGGGAAGAATCTCCTGAAGATTCTTTAAGGGAGACAACTGCTAACACCTGAGTGTTAACTTAGTGAAGAAACTGACTTGTAAGGAAACTAGCCACCACTGGGAAATTCCTAATGACATGAGTTCCCTAAGCCTGTGCCTTCTCTCTGGCTTCGTACCGTATGAAACATTTGTGGGTAGCAAACCCAAGATTGAATAATATATACAATGGAATAAAAGCTGGAAACGAAGTATACCTAATATGGAGATGAAAATAAAATTCAAGTAAGTATAAAGTAAAACCTGCAACACAAAGATACCATTTTACCAATAAGAAATTCAACTAAGAAGAATTATTTGGTGCCATTTCAAAAACTTTCAGGGACTAGGGTCCTAACGTTTTAAGAAATAATTCTGTTCTTCTTGCATATTGACATGAATTGATTTTTATATTGTACCTAGTTCTTCCTATACAAAGTTAACTTTACTTTTGTCTCCGGAAACTTTTGTAAATAGGATGAAAGTCTCAAAGGTTTTAATTATCTTGGCTAAATAGGAGTTACCAGTATTTCTAACACTAGTCCTTGAATTCTAATTATCTTCTCAAATTGGATTTTGCATTTTTTTCATTGAATCTCTCTTGAATCCACTGTTTTAGGTGATAATCTGGAAATTGTATCTTTGTGAGACTGTGAGCTGGGATTTAATATCTACTCAAAAAATGTAATATGATTTTAGGAAGCAGTTACATTATTAAGCTGGTTTTGGTAACATATTGTTAAACCTAATGGACATCACTAAAAATAAGCTAAAAACTTAAGTTTCTCACTATCATTTTTTTCTCATATTCACAAAATGGTCATTTTGCTATATGCTTAAGAGGTTTTAAATAATAATGTAAAGTCTCTTGTAAATTCTAGGATTACTGAAAAATAAAACCCACAGATTTCTTATTATTCCTTTCCTCAAATTCAGAGACTGTTCATGTTATTATATGCTCAAAAGTTTTTAAATGATTATAGAGGGTATTTTATTACTAATTTTTAGGACTACTTAAATTGCATCTACCATTAAAATTTGTAAGGAAACTCAGGCTAGCTATTACAATATACCATTTCAGCTAAGTAGGTTGGATATTGAAAAAATTGAAATCTGCAGGTATATGTTCTTACAAACATACAGTAATAATAGTGAATAAAATTACAATGTATACTGTTCTTTAAATAGAGATGTTCAATGGACTATTTTCAAAGTGTCCAAATTTTCCAATTAAATGATATAGTAGAAGCCCATGAAAAAGACAATTATTGTACTGTTCTATAATGAAAAGAAAAAGCAAAGCTTTTTACACAATTTCAAAAATATATTCTATGTGGGAGCAAAGTTAAATGTTAAAAAAATAATTTATGTGGGAGAAAATCCAAATGCCCACAAGGAGAGGGAGCGTGGGCTGGGACACCTCCTTTGAAGCCAGACATCCCTAAAACACGCTGCGGAAACGCTGCTGTGCTTCCTTGCTTGTCGTCAAGGGTCGAGTCTGACATCCACTATCTTAGTGAATTTCTAACAGGTATAACATGGGTGGTCCAGATGCCACTGGATTAGACAAACCTGGGCTAAGGCCTGGTGGAGTCAGACTGAACTGAAGCCTTTTTCTTCCTTCAGGCATGTGATCGTGTAGCTCGGTGAGGCCTGAGATCTGTCTCAGAATTTTATTGATCTCATCCCACAACATTTCTGGGTTCCTGGTGACAGTAGCTAACTCTCTAAGCCTATCTATCTTACATTGTATATATTACACTGAATCTGTTAATGTCTTTCTTACACTGTGGTCTGCTGTCTCCAGGCCTGAATAGTTCTGCCTCTCAGTACTCTTGCCTGGAGTTTCAAGTGGCTCTTTCCTGATAGTGACAGCCTCATTCAAACTGTGACCGCCCAACCTTCTTCCTGTCACTGGATCACCAGGGCTTGCTGGCAAGCAAAAACCCTAAGACGCAGTCATAACCCTTATTCACCCTCATTCCTGACACTGAAGGTGAACGTGAAACAGCGTTTTCTAGTTATCTAAAAGTTCTTATTCACTCAAAGTTGTAGAAGAAATGCTAACTTGCATATTACAGAATTCTGAAAAACTGTCCGAGAGTCATAAATTACACTTCATTTTCACTATATACAAAGAGTTTTTCTTCCCTAAGGGCAAAACCAACACAAAAATGTGTTTTGGAGATGACTTTATTTCTATGCTGACTATATATTAATAATGTAATATATCACATTTATTAATCCTTTTGTAATGAACAGCATTTTTAAGTAGAAGATAAGGTAGACTTGTCACAAAAAATGAAACAATCTGTATTTTAGGCTATTACTTTTGTTCTTGCTTTGAAATCACAAAATAGACATTTTGTCAAATGTCCACAGACTCCCTGGTTTGACAAATGATATTTTACTCCCTGTCCTTCTCTAAGACATTTTTACCATTTCTGTGGTTCTAAAATATGTCATTCATAAAGGAGAACTCTAACAGAAAAATATGTTACACAAAATAAATAACAAAACCTCAAATTCCCAACTAGCTTAAATATGTAAGGCTTCATGACAACCTATCAACTTCCCTATCATTGATGGTTTTGTTTGAAGTTCTTATGAGTATTTTGTGGTGAATTTGAAGATCACATTGTTCATTCAACTACTTCTCCCTTCTACCTTTTCCCTTTCCCCACGAAAAAAAAAGCAATAGCAATTAAGCAAGGTTATAATTCTAATTATCTCTTAGCTATAAAATGAAATGACATTCATTTCACTGTAAAATTTTGATGGAAAAAATTTATAAAGGATAAAATTTCCACATCAAGCAAGCTCTCTCTCTCTTTTGAAAGTGGGTCAGGTAACAAAAAGGTAAATAAAATGCAGAAATTAAACTAATAGCATAAGATTAATCAAAATGAAATCATTACATTGTTAATCCATGCGGGCAGGGATTCACAGCATGCACAGTCACTGGAAAAATGTCCCTAGCCGGGCTCTCTGAGAGACCGCAAACTCCTCGCTAAGTCCTGGCTGAGTAACAGCAGCACCCTGGGCTCAAAAATGCCTCTCTGTCACGTCTCAGAAAATTTTAACCTTCTGGATTTTCTAATAAATATTGTTAATTTAAAGCAAGAATTTTCACTATCAGATAACAGTGATAAATTAAACTAAGAAAAATATACACTGAGTTTGGAAATTTCCATATGAAAATAACAATTTCTAGATTAATAGCGCTCCCTTTTTGATGGTGTTTTTGGTTTGTTTAACTTCTTAACCTCACAGCATCAGATGACCTGACTTTTCTTTTGTTTGTATTGTCCAGAACTAGATAAAGAGGAAACTAATTTCTTAAGGCTTTTCTTTAATCCTTCTGTCTTTCTTTATCTGCTCTGTAACAGCTTTAAAATTAGCCTATCACAATAGCTATTTCGTAATGGGTAAGCCTGTCTCCCTGTGACATTATCTGGAGTGCTTGACTTAAGCAAACTAATTCATCTGACTCTCTGAAGCACAGAACTTGATTTCTTCCCTTCCTATCGATCAGTAATTCATTCTTATTCAACCAACATATAGACTTTCTGCCCAAGCATGCATTCTTTTGTCCACATTAGCTCTTTAGCTCATTACCAACTTTATGGAGAGATGAACTTACCCGGCACACACCATCCCCTGAACCTGCCACTCCCGATAGGCATTCCTCAGCCTTTTCTGTTTTGTAGTACTTAATCTTAGCTGTGGCCTTCATGATTCCATCACAGTAGACATTGACACTGACAGAGCCAGCAGGGAAATCTTATAAAACACAAAAATAGAGTTAGAAATTGGGTATATAATGTATGTCTCACATTCTATCTCTCTTTGAGAACATATGGGAAAGCTTTAGGAATTTGTACCAATTTTATTAACTACTAGCACTTATGTTTTCTTTTTTATCCTTAGAAGTTAGAAGTCACAGAATAAAATGTATAATTCTAGGCTTGTTTAATAAAATTATAAGATAAGAACACATGATAAAATTATTTTTTATTTTTATTGTTGTTCACATACAGTTGTCTCCATTTTCCCCATTATAAAATTATTTTATAAATTATATCTTATTGATTATGTTATTACAGTTGTCCTAACTTTCTCCCTTTGCTCTCTTCACGCAGCACTCCTCAGGCAATCCCCCCACCATTGTTCATGTCCATGAGTCATGCGTATAAGTTCTTATGCTGCCCTCTTTCTTAAACTGTATTTTACATCCCCATGACTATTCTGTAACTACCCATTTGCACTTCTTTTTTAAAATAAAACAATGGTTTTATTTTTTTCTCTCAAAACAGCACATTTTATTATCTCTGAAGTCACATGTGTGATAAACCGTACATGCATTTCTTCATTACAATATGTTTCTCTGTATAGAAGCATATGTTGCCCAATACATGAAGCAAAAGGCTCATTTCTTTTCAAAAATATCATTATAGTGTCATTACATTTACAATTTTATAGATATAACAATCATAGTTTCCAGTAGCTTTGAAGAAAACAGTTATTTTCTACACTCTTGAAGAAGAGTGTTTATATTGGTTTATATTATTTTAAAAGATATTTCCTGGTCTCAACATAAAACATGGTAATATATGAAATATGTTTGAGTTCAGGCTATGTATTTAAGGCTAGCTAATGGTATAGAGGCAGAATTCAGTAGTAGTTTAAATTCAGGTTAGTTCTAATGCCAGAAAGTTAGTAGACGAATGTAGAGTCAGTTTAAGTGTTCAGTTTAAGCTTTAGCTTATGCCCAAAAGTATCTACTACCATTCACTTTGTTTAGATTTATTCCTTTTTATAACATGGAAATTGTAGTTATACTTGTGTGTATGGTTCAGTTTGAATAGAAATTAAGAGCTGGATAAACATTGTGGTCAGAATCAGAAGCAGGCTTAGATAATGATCACGTTCTGCTCTAATGATCATACAAAATTCTTTTTTTTTCATTTTTAAAAAGTTTTAATTGTTGTCCAACAGAATTCTGTATTATATTTGTACTCTTTACTCCCCTGGCCTCTTCACCCAAGGCACTAAGTCCTTTCTCCCTAACAACTAACTTCTATTTAAAAAAATAATCTATGATTATCTTTGCATAATACTTTATAATTTAGAACAGTAAAGTTGGTCATAAAAAGTTAGGTATTTGTTACTATTCTCATGAAGAAAATTACCTAAATTATAGGCAAGTTTCTCAAAATTGTGTTTGAACAGAGAAAGAGTAGAGTTGATTGAAATTACAGAAATTTTATTCAATTGATTATAATGAAAAGCCCTTTGGGAAGGCAAAATTTAGTGCCCTGATATTTGAGTACTAGTTACAGCTACACCATACATTTTAATATTATCCAAAGCTTTTCATGAACAAACTGTTTAAAGTGACTAATATATTCCATTGTAAATTCCAATCTAACATACCAGCAATTCAAGTTATTTAAGAATTTGGGGCTTCCCAAAAAAGAATAACAATAAACAGTCATTTCAATAGAAAAGTCATACTTTATTGTAACAAAGGTAAACATAAGTTATCTCTTTTAATTCATTTTCAGAACACACTTTTAAAACTTTCACTCTTTGTCCTGGAGACATTTTCCAAATTCTCCTGGAAAACTTTCTGGAGTTTGGAATTAGACATTAAGCACAAGACTAACTAAAAAGCTGGTTTTAACCCTAACTCCCAAATGAAGCTTTGAATATTTAAAAGTTTTTAATGTTTAAGCATTAATTTTACTTTATCTGCTGAATGGGTTAAAGGACTTTATAATATATCACTCAAAGTAATCTAAAGCCAACAAAAGCAATTTTAAGCCTTACTAGATGAAGCTGAATGAAATTTCTTACTACAATATTGCTTGACTAGACACTTGTATTTTAAAGGAAATAAAACAGAAAACTTCCCTCTTCCCAAACTAAGTATCTGTCCAATAGAGAATGGAAGAGAAATCACAACAAAAACTGAAAGCTGTAAAGTACTTCTCATTGGATACAGCTGCGCACACATGGTAATGAGGGCTTTGGAGTTTTGGGACTCGAATGAAATAATTTCAGTAAATTTCATAAGAATGATTTTAAATGAAGATATGATTGTTGTTTATCAGAAAAAAGATTAGGAGTCTTACAATGGGATTTTTACTTTTTGAAAGAAAGCCAGGTGATAAATCATAAAAGAGATATGGTGAGATCTTCCTGCTGGTTCTTTGATATATATTATCATATATACATATATCACTCTCTTGATTTGCCATTCTCTCCAACTTTGGGAATGGTGGTTTGCCCCACAGCCATAGTTCTTAATGAACTCAAGAAAAGACATTTATTTTCAGTTTGTTCAACTTTCTCAAGTTGTAAGAGTGGGAGTGACAACGTCCAAGTTCTACATGACAGGGCTAATACCATTAGTTTAACTATTGCTTTGAAAACCTTTGTTTTAATTATGGATTTATGCATATGTACTGGGTCATGATATAAAATAAAGTTCTTGCTAGGGCTCGGAATTTTTAAAAGATTTTATTTATTTATTTTTAGAAAGAGAGGAAAGGAAAGAGAAAGAGAAGGAAAGAAACACTGATGCATGAGAGAAACATTGATTGGCTGACTCTAACACGCCCCCAACTGGGGACCTGGCCTGCAACACATGCATGTGCCCTAACTGGGAATTGAACCAGCAACCTTTTGGCCCACAGGTTGGTGCCCAATCCACTTAGCCACACCAGTTAGGGCAAAGCTCAAAAATTTTAAGTAACAGTGCCATGAGGCAGAGAAAATAAAACTCTGGGGTCATGTCTGTAGAAGCATGTCCCATCTATATTCTCACACACACTCTTGGTATCAGTCTATATATTGCTACACACCAAAGAGCAGACAAAATTTCATGAGAAAATCTCTCATTAATTTACAGAACAGAATAGTTGACAGAAAGACTTTGAGGGGTTTAATTAGCATAACTAGTAAATAGTGATTTTTTTACTACAAACTTGCTGTTCAACTACGTAGACATATTATGAATTAGTATATCTTGAAAAACATAGATTATTCATTTTCTGCTTTTCTGAAAAACATTTGAACTTTGATATGTTTTACTCTTTGCACTGCTTTTAGCTACTAGGTAAACTGAACATAAAACCTTTTTTTATTGTTGCTCAGTTATAGTTGTCCCCACTCCCCTCCCACCTTACTCTCCCACACTCTACCCACCCACACCTCCCACATTCAATCTCCCTCTCCCACCCCGGTTGTCTTTGCCCATGGGTCCTTTATGCCTGTTCTTTGATGACCCTTCCTTTTCTTTGCCCTGTTATTCCCTGCCCCCATCCCCTCTGGTTACTGTCAGTTTGCTCTTTATTTCCATGACTCTGGTTATTGTGAGTAATTTTATTTAACATTTTGATCTGCTATTTGGGAAGTATTATCTAAGTACTTCTTAATTTACAATATTGATTTTTTTCTGTATAGTGATTTTAGTCTAACTAGATTTAATTTAAACTCCAAAATTAATTAATTAGAAATTAGTCTTCATTAAATCATTTAAACTGTGGCATAAGGAAGAAGGGATCTTTGGAAAAGGAAGAAAAGAGACAAGGAGAGTTCTTCTTCATCTCACTCCTGCATATCCTTGTCCATGAGAAGAAGCAGTGTCTGAATGTTTACAAATGCTTGGTGTAAAGTCTTTCCTTTCTGTAATCGAACTCTCATCTCGGCTGTGCAAGGAAATCCATAGAGGGGACACATGCTCTGCATAGCAGAATAGGGAAGGTTTGCAGATACCATGTAAATGGGCTTACTTCACAACAGGTACATAAAAAATCTCAGGATGGATTTGAAATACTCTTTACTTTGAAATATTTTTACATTTCCAAAATTCATAGTAAGATTGCATATCTTTTATTTTAAAATATTTTATGAAGTTTACATTTATAAAGTTTTATAAGATTTATTCTCTGATTGAAAAAACAAAAAACAAATAATACTACTTTTTATCAAAACATTCAGAAATTAATATAGTAGATTTTGAATTTAGTACAATTTTTGTGGCAAGCACGGATATTCCATCTGATACTATTTACCATGCTGCAAGCAGAGTTGCATAATGAAATGTTTAGCTTCATAAATAAAATTAGGAAAAGAAGGAAAGAATGTATATAGAAATGTTATCATGATGATAAAACATTGAAAAAGATTTATGCTTTCCAAAACAACCAAAAATATACTCAAGAGCATGACCAAACAGAGAGAGGAAGGAAGAGAGGCAGGAAGGAGAGAGAAAGAGAGGGAGGGGGAGGGGCAGAGTGAGAGAGTGAGAGAGAGAGGGAAGTAAAAAAATTTCAAAGTTCATTAATGAAAATGCAAATATTTACTAATCCTGTTACAATAAAGCTAATAATTTTAGTTCCACAATTAGTAGGTAGCATATATTCAAGTGCTCTCTACTGACACACATAAAAATGTGTGATGTAACTGGACGCTGTTTCACCACATGATACACAAGCTAACTTCTCAGAATTTATGCATTTGTACTTTTGCAAAATCAGATTAATAGTAACAACCTTGGGTGTGTGAAAGTTGACACAGGAAACACCTGCAGGACAATATTAGTTTCTGTAGGGAAATGAAACCATTTATCATAAATTTACTGAAAGAAATTCAGGGTGATGTTTTATATTTATTAAAGCATAAAAAGCTTTCTTACCTAAAGCTTTCATACACCAGACTGTTTTATTCCAAAGGGCTGGCCGTATTCTAATGCATTTATTATGTGATATAAATTCAACCTCCACAGCATCACTAATTACTTCGTCTCTCAAAATAATAAATATTTCACCAGGATTCTATAAAATGAAAAATAAAACCCAATTAAGCATTTGAAAAAGTTTACATTAACCAAATAACCCATTGCAATTATTAATGATAGAGGTAGCATATAATCATTTTGTCTTCTATCACGTCCATATTTTCAACCATATTTAGAAAGGAAATATGTAAATGTGAATCTCATTACATTTTGAGTCTATGTACTTGGTGTTTATTAACTACTCAATTTTTTTTTCCAGTACCTTATTTTACAACTGAAAAGTTGGTGAGAACATAAATGTTCCCTTTCCCCTTGTCCCCTTCCCATGTGTGAGGCTCCCCATCTCCTCACAGCCTCCAGGGAGCTGCCATTCAACCATTAAACAAACTGTTCTTCCAAAATCTTTTCCTCCACCTTTCTAGAACTCGGTGTATTTATCTGTAAATGAAAGGACTGACATGTAAATATGATGATTTTTTTTTAAATTGAAGGATAAAACTTTTTAAAAGTCCAATAGTTTTAAATCTTACCTAAAAGAGATTCTCTGGGTAGGTTATTTATTATTGATATCTGAAAAAGGTCATTGAGTTGACTAAAATTTCTAAATCTAACAGTTTAAAGATTTTTACTAAGGTGAAAAAGCTAAATCTATGTAAGGGTTTTTGAAAACTTTTTGGAAAATTTTTTTAAGTTAGGGACAAAAGTGCTGAAATTAATACAGAGAAAGAAAGGAAGAAGTATATATTTATTAAGCATCTATTTTATGCTAAAACTTATTCTAAGCAAATTTTGTATAAAGTTTTTTAAATTCTAACCAAAACATATGAGAGTATACATGCATACACACACATGCAAATACATGCACAAACCAAAACCAAAATGGAAGACTATTATTTTTACCTTTTATGAACAGGATAACTAATACACAGAAATACATTTGAAGATAAATTAGAACTACCTAAATTCAAAATCTGTACTTTTCTTTATATCATATTGCTTAAGCCTTCAGAATAACTAAAATGAAATATTTTTATGATGATTTCAGATAAACTCTTTGAAGGCCCTCTTCAAAGTAAACTAAATTTAAGTACCTCAAAAAATAAACAGGAACCTAATTTTATGCTCTTATAAAATCATGATTACCCAAAAGCCATTAATTTCAAAGTTCTCCTATTTAAATATCTCCCAAAGCAAAAATCACCCACCAATAAAGCTAACATCTTTAATGCTCTGTACCAAAGCACTTCTACAAATTCACTGATGTTACAAAATCATTTCAGCTGACACACAGTCATTTTGGGAGTTTCCCACCAGGGTCCAGTGCTTCCAAATAGTATTTGTTCATAGGGTGTTTTGATCTAGATTTCTCCTCACCAATTCGATTGTACATCAGGAAAAGATCCTATGCAGCAGAAGAAAGAAGGAGCTTCTATCCTTCACAAAAACATGGATGAAACTGGAGAGCATTATGCTAAATGAAATAAGCCAGATGTTGATAAACAAATACCATGTATTTTCACTTATAAGTGGAACCTAATGAACACAACAAACAAGTGATCAAAATAAAACCAGAGATATGAAAATAAGGAACAGACTGACAGTGACCAGAGGGGTGGGGGAGGGGAGTAATGAGGGGAAGAAGAGGAAGGGTCAAGTCAAGGAACAAGTATAAGTACTCATGGGCAAGGACAATGGGGGGGTGGTGTGTGGTGAGGATTGAATGTGAGAGGGGCGGCCAGGGCAGGGGAGAGTAATAGGGGGAAAATGAAAATAATAAAATAAAATAAAATAAAATTCCCATAAAAAAAGATCCCATCTCAAGGGAACTACCACTATTCCTTCTCTTGCCCTACACATCCAACATGTCAGAAACACTTCCCTGCTTTCTTCCCTGCACCTTTTCAATACACTACCCCATCTGAGCCCTGAGGGGCAGGACCGTGAGCCCCTCCTGTTTCTCACATCTGCAGTCTCCTCCACACAGGACCTCAGGTCTAGCACAGTTCTTCAGTCTCTTTGTTACTCATGTCTGTCCCCTTACTTCATATCTTTAATGACCATATTTCACTTCAGCTCAGATCTCCACTTCCTGCTTCAAAGTTCTTCAGAGTTCTCTTCTACAGAAACAGCACTTCTTATTTAACTTTGACCTCTCTCCTTCAGAACCTGGTAAGCCTAAGCATCCTCTCCAATGTTTTATTCACCCATGCAACACATTCTTACTCACGAGCATTCACAATGACTGCTTCTTATGCATCACATTCTCTCCCTAAGAAAGGGCATGACTCCACATTTCAACCATTTCTAGAGAAAAGTTCTAAACAAAAGACAAGCATACTGACCACCCCAAAAGAGGCACTTAAGTGTTCATTTGTACACAGGGCCAGCTTCATGGCCGTGTGACCTGCACAATTGCTCCGGGACCTGTGCTAGCAGGGCCCTGCACTTAGTTTAATGTTTGTTGACACTGCCTTGAAATACTTAATAATTTGAACAAGGGCTCCTGCGTTTTCATTTTGCATTGGTCCCTGCTGATTAGGTAAACAGTCCTGTTTGTATACAATGTTGGCTTGCCATTTCATTCCTTATCTCCCTCCCTTTCTCCATACTTATCCTCTCCAACAGTGTTCAACTCAAGTTTTCCACCTCCACAGATCCCTCCTGCAACTTCAGCCCACAAGGAGTTGCACAACTTCCAAAGGAATCACAAAGAATTTACACCCACACTACTTCTTTGACCCTTTCTTTCTTTTTTTAGTTCTTTTTTAAATTTTAACTGTTATTCAAGTACAGTTTTCTGCCTTTCACTCCCATCCCAGCCTACCTCCCCAGTCCTCCCCACCTCCCTCCCTTTTCCAACCCCCCTAGTTTTTTTCCATGTGTCCTTTATACTTGTTCCTATAAGCCCTTCTCCTTTGCCCCTGAAATTTCTTTGACCCTTTCTAAGTCATGCCCTCTGCTCTGTTACTGTTTCATGTCTATGGCTTGCTTCCCAGGTAGGTTTTAAGCATCTTTAAGGTATTTTTATTTTTTCATTTCATTGGTGTATCTTGCAAGAACTTTGCACAGAAGAGACAATCTATATATTTTCAAATTAAGATGAAAATAAGATGTAAAAAACATGACATTTTACAACTGAGCCTGCTCCACTCTACTCCTTATCTCCCTCAGGACTCCCAGCTTCATCTGGTGCCTGCATCTGCATACAGGAAGGAGCCCGGTCCAGGGGGGAAGGACTGCACTTGCCCAGCTTTGCCCCTAATTATTGTGTGCATCTTAATTAAAGATGGAATTATATGAATACATTTAATTCCATGGAGAAAATGCTAGGATAATCACATACTCACAAATATAGTTTTATCGGTTATGAAGCCGTTGTTTTGCTCTCAATCTTTTCTCTGTTTATTCCATACTTAGTTCTGAGCAGTCAATGAGAGAAAGGATTATTACAATTATCACTTTCAAACTCTAATGTTTTGCTGCATGAGTGAAAAACTTTGATGCCTAAACAAAAGGGCTGGAACTTGGTCTTTAATATGAGTTATAGATAGTGAAGTTTCTGGTTCTGTCAGGGTGGATGTCTTTTTTTAAAAATAATATTTTATTGTATTTTTTCCATTACTATTTAGTTCCCTATACTCCCCTCCCCTGCAATCACCACCCTGTTGTCTATGTCTATGAGTCCTTTTTCCTTTTTTGCTCAATCCCTCCACCCCCTAAACTCCCCACCCCAAGCTGTCATCCTGTTCTCCATCCATGAGTCTGTCTGTATTTTGTTTGTTAGTTCAGTTTGTTCATTAGATTCCAAATATGAGTGAAATCGTATGGTATTTGTCTTTCTCTGACTGGCTTATTTCGCTTAGCATAATGCTCTCCAGGTCCATCCATACTGTCACAAAGGGTAAAACTTCTTTTTTACAGCCAAGCAGTATTCCATCGTGTAAATATCCCATAGTTGTTTTATCCACTCATCTACTGATGGACACTTGGGCTGCTTCCATCTCTTGGCAATTGTAAATACCACCACAATGCACACAGGGGTGCTATCTTCTTTTGAATTAGTGTTTTTGTTCCTTCAGATATATTCCCAGATGAGAATATATGAGACTGCTTGATCAAAAGGCAGATCAATTTTTAAGTTTTCTGAGGAAATTCCATACTGTTTTCCACAGTGGCTGCACCAGTCTGCATTCCCAACAACAGTGCAAAAGGATTTCCCATTCTCTACATCCTCCCCAGCACTTGTTTGTTGATTAATTGATGATGGCCATTCTGACAGGTGTGAGATGATGATATCTCACTGTGATTTTAATTTGCATTTCTCTGATAATTAGTGACATTGAGCATCTTTTCATATGTCTATTGGCCATCTGTGTGTCCTCTTGGGAAAAGTGTCTATTCAGGTCCTTTGCTCATTTTTAATTGTGTTTTTTTTTAGTGTTGAGTTTCTTAAGTTCTTTATAAATTTTGAATATTAACCCCTTATCAGATGTATCAGTGAATATGCTCACCCATTCTGTGGGTTGTTTTTTAATTTTGTTGATGATTTCCTTTGCTATGCAAAAATTTTTTAGTTTGGTACAGTCCCATTTGTTTATTTTTTCTTTTTTCCCTTGGATAGGGAGATATATCCAATAAATTATTGCTATGAGCAGTGTCCAAGATTTTGCTCTTTTCTTCTATAATGTTTATGCTTTGGGGTCTACCATTTAAGTCTTTGATCCACTTTGAATTTATTCTTTTTAAAAATTTTATTTTAATCATTGTTCAAGTACAGTTTTCTCCCTTTTACTCCCAATCCAGCCCACCCTCCCAACCCTCCCCACTTCCCTCCCATTACCACCCTCCCCCTAGATTTTGTCCATGTGTCCTTTAAATTTGTTCCTGTGAACCCTTCCCATTGTCCCCTGAAATTCCCTCTTCTTTTCCCTGTGGTCACTGTCAGCTTGTCCTCTATTTCAGTGTCTTTGGTTATATTTTGCCTGTTTCTTTGTTTCGTTGTTTAGGTTCCTGTTAAAGGTGAGATCATATGGTATTTGTCTTTCACTGCCTGGCTTGTTTCGCTTAGCATAATGTTTTCCAGCTCCATCCAAGCTGTTGCAAAGGGTAGGAGCTCCTTCTTTCTTTCTGCTGCATAGAATTCCATTGTGTAAATGTACCATAGATTTTTGATCCATTCATTTACTGATGGGCATCTTGGTTGCTTCCAGCATCTAGCTATTGTAAATTGGGCTGCTATGAACATTGAGATGCATAGGTTCTTTTGGATTGGTGTTTTAGTATTCTTAGGATAGAGTCTCAGTAGTGGAATTGCTGGGTTAAAAGGCAGATCCATTTTTAGTTTTCTGAGGAAGCTCCATACTGCTTTCCGTAGTGGTTGTACCAGTCTGCAGCCCACCAACAGTGCCCTAGGGACCCCTTTTCTCCACAACCTCTCCAACACTTGTTGTTTGTTACTTTGTTTATGATGGCCATTCTGACTGGTGTGAAGTGGTATCTCATTGTGGTTTTAATTTGCATCTCTCTGATAGCTGGCAATACTGAACATTGTTTCATGTGTCTTTGGATTTTCTGTATGTCCTCCTTGGAGAAGTGTCTATTCAAGTCCTTTGCCCATTTTTAGTTGGATTCCTTGTCTTCTTAGAGTGGAGTTGTGTTAAGTTTTGGAGATTAAACCCTTGTCTGAGGTATCATTGGCAAATATGTTTTCCCATACAGTTGGTTCTCTTTTAATTTTGATACTGTTTTCTTTAGCTGTGCAGAAGCTTTTAATTTTGATGAGGTCCCATTTGTTTATTCTTTCCTTTATGTCCCTTGCTCTAGGGGACAAGTCAGTAAAAAAGTTTCTGCGTGAAATATCTGAGATTTTCCTACCTATGTTCTCCTCTAGGACTTTAATGGTGTCACATTTTATATTTAAGTCTTTTATACACCTTGAATTTATTTTTGTATATGGTGTAAGTTGGTGCTCGAGTTTCATTTTTTTGCATGTGGCTGTCCAGTTGTCCCAACACCATTTGTTGAAGAGGCTATTTTTACTCCATTTTATGTTGCTGCCTCCTTTGTCAAATATTAATTGACCATAGAGACTTGGGTTTATTTCTGGGCTCTCTGTTCTGTTCCATTGGTCTATGTGCCTGTTTTTATGCCAGTACCAGGCTGTTTTGATTACAGTGGCCTTGTAGTATAGTTTAGTGTTAGGTATTGTGATCCCTCCTACTTTACTCTTCTTTCTCAAAATTGCAGCAGCTATTCGGGGTCGTTTATGATTCCATACAAATTTTTGAAGTGTTTGTTCTATGTCTGTGAAATATGCCATTGGTACTTTAATAGGAATTGCATTGAATGTGTAAATTGCTTTGGGTAGTATGGACATTTTGATGATATTAATTCTTCCAATCCATGAACAGGGTATATGTTTCCATTTGTTTGTGTCTTCCTTGATTTCTTTCCTGAATGTTATGTAGTTTTCTAAATATAGGTCTTTTACCTCTTCGGTTAGGTTTATTCCTAGATATTTTATTTTTCTTTTTGCTATTTCAAATGGGATTTTTTTCTTGATTTCTGCTTCTGCTGTTTCATTGTTGGTGTACAGAAATGCCTTCGATTTCTGGATATTGACTTTGTATCCGGCTGTTTTGCCAAATTCATTTATTAGGTCAAGCAGTTTTTTGGTAGAGTCTATAGGATTTTCTATGTACACTATCATGTCATCTGCACACAGTGACAGTTTTGTTTCCTCCTTTCCGATTTGGATGCCTTTTGTTTCTTTTTCCTGTCTGATCGCTGTGGCTAAAACTTCCAGTATTATATTGAATAGAAGTGGTGAAAGTGGAGAACCTTGTCTTGTTCCTGATCTTAGCGGAAAAGATTTTAATTTTTGCCCATTGAGAATGATGTTGGCTGTAGGTCTCTCATATATGGTCTTTATTATGTTGACGAATGCTCCCTCTATTCCCACTTTGCTGACTGTTTTTATCATAAATGGGTGCTGTACCTTATCAAATGCTTTTTCTGCATCTATTGATATGATCATGTGGTTTTTGTCTTTGCTTTTGTTTATGTGATGTATTACATTTACTGATTTGCGAATATTGAACCATCCTTGCATCCCTGGAATGAATCCCACTTGGTCATGGTGTATGATCTTTTTAATGTATTGTTGGATGCAGTTTGCCAGTATTTTGTTGAGGAATTTAGCGTCAATGTTCATCCGTGATATTGGCCTGAAGTTTTCTTTCTTTGTCGTGTCTTTATCTGGTTTTGGAATCAGGATGATGTTGGCCTCATAAAAAGAGTTTGGGAGTCTCCCATCTTTTTGGATTTTTTGGAATAGTCTGTGAATGATAAGGGTTAGCTCTTCCTTAAATGCTTTGTAGAATTCTCCTGTGAAACCATCTGGCCCAGGGCTTTTGTGTGTTGGGAGTTTTTTGATTACTGCTCCAATTTCTTTTGTTATTATTGGTCTGTTCAGACTTTCTGCTTCTTTTCCATTGAGTTTTGAAAGATTATATTTTTCT
Organism: Phyllostomus hastatus; assembly: GCF_019186645.2. Classification (NCBI taxonomy): domain Eukaryota; kingdom Metazoa; phylum Chordata; class Mammalia; order Chiroptera; family Phyllostomidae; genus Phyllostomus; species Phyllostomus hastatus. The sequence continues at coordinate 24,514,082 of NW_025334028.1, read as the reverse complement.
AGAAATTTGTCCATTTCACCTAGGTTTTCAAATTTCTTGGCATACAGTTCTTTGTAGTAATTTCTTACAATCCTTTGTATTTCTGTGGTATCTGTTGTAATCTCTCCTCTTTCATTTCTGATTGTGTTTATTTGGGTCTTCTCTCTTTTTTTCTTGATGAGTCTGCTTAAAGGCTTGTCAATTTTGTTTATCTTTTCAAAGAAGCAGCTATTGGATTCATTGATCCTTAGAATTGTGCTTTTAGTCTCTATGTCATTTAATTCTGCTTTGATCTTGGTTATTTCCTTCCTTCTGCTTGCTCTGGGCTGTCTTTGTTGTTGTTCCTCAAGTTCTTGTAGATGTAGGGTTAAGTTGTTTGTTTGGAATGTTTGTTACTTTTTGAGGTGGGCCTGTATCATTATGAACTTCCCTTTCAGGACTGCCTTGGAGGTGTCCCATAGGTTTTGGGTTGTTGTGAGTTCATTTTCATTTGCTTCCAGAAAGCTTTTGATTTCTTCCCTAATATCATTCTTGATCCATTCATTGTTTAATAGCATGCTATTTAATCTCCATGATTTTGTGTGTTTTGGGTTTTTTTTCCTTCAGGTTGGTTTCTAGCTTCAGTCCCTTGTGGTCCAAGAAAATGCTTGGTATGATTTCAATTTTCTTGAAATTCTTGAGGCTTGTTTTGTGTCTATCATGTGGTCAATCTTTGAAAGTGTTCCATGTACATTTGAAAAGAATGTGTATTTAGCTTCTTTTGGATGGAGGGCTCTGTATATATCAGTAAAATCCATTTCATCAAGGGTATTGTTCAATGCCACAATATCTTTGTTGATATTTTGTTTGGAAGATCTGTCCATTTTTTATAGTGGGGTGTTAAAATCCCCCACTATAATTGTGTTGCTGTCCATATCTTTCTTGAAGTCCTCTAAGATTTTCTTTATGTATTTGGGTGCTCCTATGTTGGGTGCATATATATTTACAATATTTATGTCTTCTTGGTGGATTCTTCCATCAAGTATTAATACTCAATACTTCCTTGAGTATTATGAAGTGACCTTCTGGGTCTCTCTTTATGGACCTTTTTTGGAAGTCTATTTTGTCTGATATGAGTATTGCTACCCCGGATTTTTTTTCCTGTCCATTTGCTTGGAAGATTTTTTTCCAGCCCTTCACTTTCAGCCTGTGTAGGTATTTTATCCTGAGGTGGGTCTCTTGTAGGCAGCATATATGTGGGTCATTTTTTCTTATCCATTCAGCTATTCTATTTCTTTTGATTGGAGCATTTAATCCATTTACGTTTAAGGTTATTATTGATAGGTACTTATTCATTGTCTTTTATGTACTAGTGTTCCTCTCTCTCTCTCTCTCTCTCTCTCTCTCTCTCTCTCTCTCTCTCTTTCCCTTCCCTTCCTTAAAGCAGCCCCTTTAGAATCTCTTGCAGAGCTGGTTTGGTGGAGGTGTATTCTTTTAGACTTCTTTTGTCTGGGAAGCTTCTTATGTGGCCTTCTATCTTGATTGAGAGCCTTGCTGGATAAAGTAGCCTTGGTTGCAGACCTCTGGTTCTCATTACTTGGAGTATTTCTTGCCATTCTCTTCTGGCTTGAAGTGTTTTCATTGAGAAGTCAGCTATTAGCCTTATTGGGGCTCCCTTGTATGTTACTTACTGTTTCTCCCTTGCTGCCTTTAAGATTCTCTCTTTGTCTTGAAATTTTGCCATTTTAATTATGATGTGTCTTGAGGTGGGCCTCTTTGGGTTCCTCTTGATTGGGACTCTCTGTGTTTCCGGGATTTGTGTGACTTTCTCTCATCAAATTAGGGAAGTTTTCCTTCATTACTTTTTCAAATAGGTTTTCAATCCCTTGCTCTTCTTTGTTTCCTTCTGGTATCCCTATTATATGGATATTATTACGTTTCATATTGTCTTGCATTTCTCTTAGTCCCTCTTCATTCTTTCTGAGCCTCTTTTCCTTTTCTTGCTCTTTCTGGGTGTTGTTTTCTACTTTGTCCTCTAGCTCACTAATCCAATCTTCTGCTGCATCGATCCTGCTTTTCATTCCTTCTACTGTGTTCCTCAGTTCAGAAATGGCATTCTTCATTTCCTCTTGGCCCTTGTTGAGAGTTTCTATTTCCTTTTTCATGTTTATATAATTTGCAGTGAGATTGTTGTAGCTTCCCTCTAGTTTCTGATAGCTCATTGTGAGTTCATTGAACTTCCTCATAATCATTGTTTTGAACTCACTATCTGATAGTTGAGCTGCCTCTATTTCATTTAGCATTTTTACTGAGGCTCCTCCTTTCCCTTCAATTGGGGGTTGTTTCTTTGTTTTCTCATTGTTCATGGGTTTCTTCTTGTTAGCCCCTGTTTCTTAAATTGATCTGTTCTGGTTCCCTGTAATTATGGTGTGAACTTCTGTGGTAGAATACTTGGGAGGTTCAATAGTGCAGTCTCCTTTGTGTATCCTGGTGTTCACAACTTCCCCCTACTCTTTTTTGTGATCAGCTGGAGGAGTAAGGCGAAATGGTTTAAGACAGCAAGACAGTATACTATGATATTTACATTAGCAGCTAGTAGAAAAGCGATGGGTTATCCTATGGCTCCTTATAGTGTTAACCGTGATCCTCCCCACCACTATCCATGTTTTAGAAAGGATGGAAAGAAGGTAAAACTCTTATCGGGGACGAAAGGATTGTTAGTTGGAACTGGAAGCTGTGAGGCTGTAGGAGGTCAGATTCTAAGGTAGGGTTGAAATAAAGATTAGTAAATAGGAGTAGTGTGTAAAAGAATAGAGACAACCCCCACAATAGTATAGTTTAGGAAATTGCAAAGTGGGCTAAGATCACGTAGGGGTGTTGAGTAGTATTTACCATTGTATGAACTAGGTCTTATTAACAGTGATAGTAAAGCATTAGTCTTGTGGAAGAACTGATGAGATCTAGATAACAAGAATAAGGAGTAAAGGACCTTGAGAAGTGTATTAATAGAACACAGATGAAGGATAGTAAATTATCAACACACTGTGACTGAGATACCAGGGGTAACCTATCAAATGACCGTATAACCAGCCAAGCAAAGAAGATTATACAGAAAGAAAAAGAATACCAAAATACTATTAAAATAAAAAATGTTGGAAAAGTGAGAAAAAGATAATACAAATTTACAGTAACTTGCAAGATTAAAAAAAAGGAAAAAAAAGCAGAAGATGGAGTGCAGGAGAGATAAATTTGGAGTGGAAGGAATAATACTAGGATGAATGGAAGAGAAACATAAAGGATTGAGAGATATAAAAGTAATAAGAATTGAAAAATAAAATGTCACTTAAAACACAAGATAAAATCAATCAACCAACAACAGCCACAAAAACAAAACAAAACAAAACAAAACAAAACAAAACAAAACGAAACAAAAAACCTCTTGTTGGTTTCTAACTGGCCAGACCAGTTTTTCTGATCTTTCTGGCTTTAGCTGGCTGAGGGACTCACTCTTATCACTCTTCCCAGCCAAATCTCAGTAAGTCTCTCAGGTACTATCCCCAGGGCCAATCTGACTTTCCCCTACAGGACCCTGGGCACTCTGACCACGCTTGCTCTCCGGAGCTCACTGCCGTGTTCTCCTGGGCTCTGGGGTCCCCACAGGGTTCCAGCTCCATGATGTCAGGAAGCACCTGCGTTGTTTTGGGATTCACGGTGCCATCTCTGGGGATCGCAAAAGTGTGCACCCATCCACCAAATTTTTGAGTTTCAGGCTCTAGGAATGCACTAAGCGCCACGTCCCTTCCGGGTTCACAGCTCGAGAGTCAGGATTCACGAGGGGGTGCGCACTTCCACAGTTTAGCACCGCAGGCTCCAGAAACCTGAGAATGCCTGGGCTCTTTCCTGGATCGGGGCTTCAATGTCTGGGTTTTCCACCGATCCATACTCCCACCAGGCTAGGTGTGCGGGCGCACTTCCAGGCCATCCCTGGTCGTGCCCGCTGGAGGCACTCACTTCTTTCAGGGCTATGGGTGGGTGCTTACAGTCCCTGGGTTATTTTTTCCCCAGTCCAACTGGCCTCTCTGTGCCTTCAAGCAACAAGGTCTCCCCTGGTGTTGCTCAACCCCCGTATTCCGGGGAGGGAGCAGTGACTCCCCTCTCCCGGGAGCCCTGATGCAGACCCGGGAGCACCAGGCCTGGGGACTGCAACCCCCCTGGTCCCTGCACTGATCCCTGGGTCCCTTTTGTCCTGAAGCAGTCTCCTTACCGTCTGGTTTTTCAATGATCACAATAATTTTTGAGGTCCTGTTTTCAAAAATGTTTCCATAACCTAGGCCACTTGCTCTGTTCCCCCACCGATCCGCGAGTTTCCCTCCTCTTCACAGAAGCTGAGAATCATGCTGCCTAGAGTAAAGCTGCCATCTTCCCCCCCCCCCACTTCATTTTGAATTTATTCTTATGTGTGGTGTAAGAAAGTGGTCTACTTTCATTTTTCTGCATATATCTGTCCAATTTTCTGAACACCATTTATTGAATAGACTATCTTTAGCCCATTGTATATGCTTGCTTCCTCTACTGAATATTAATTGACCATAAAGGTATGGGTTTATTCCTGGGATCTCTATTCTGTTCCATTGATTTATGTGCCTGTTTTTATGCCAGTACCATGCTGTTTTGATTACTATGGCCTTACAGTATTGTTTGGTATTAGGTAGTATGATTCCTTCCATTTTATTCTTCTTTCTCAGGATTGCTATTTCTATACGGGGCCTTCTGTGCTTCTAGTTCTGTGAAATATGGCATTGTAATCTTGATAGGAATTTCATTGAATCTATAGATTGCTTTGGGTAGTATGGACGTTTTAATGATGTTAATTCTTCCTATCCATGAACATAGTATGTGCTTTCACTTACTTGTATCTTCTTCAACTTCTTTCTTCAATGTTATAGTTTTCCAAATACAGATCTTGCATTGAAGAAGGAATAAAACAATGCAGGAATAGTGGTTAATTACACTAAAGGGAGTAAGAGATTTGAGGGGGAGAAAGCTAAGATTGCAGTGAACAGATTCCTCCAATAAGAGGGGAAAGTATAAATGAAAGGCCTGCCTATGAAGACAAAACAATGAAAATAAGCTCACCTCTCAACTGCTCTTTAGGATGGTGCCACTGAAGAAGAAATATAGAAGCCATGACTGAACCTGGGATGGGAGTTCATAGAAATAACAGGAGAGGCATGAGGCAACAGAGAGCAAACTACAGTACTTCTGAGTACACCCACCGCAGAAAAGTTTGAGAGTCTCCTTCTTATAGCTTTAGGTATTGTTCATAAAAAGAGTGACTGGAAGGCAGCTATGCTCACAACTCTCCCACCAATGCACACACAAGATGGAGGCCCGAGTCTGGCGGGGTGGAAGAGCTCTTTGACAAGCATAACCTGGGAGACAGTGATGAGAGCTGAGCCTCAGGCAGGCTTTCCTTTGCCACAGGTGACTTCACTGGTCACTACAGGACATGCATGTTGGGGTTACCTTTATCTTTTGTATACGCTGTACCAAATCATCTACTTATGTTCTTTCATTTGTACCATTCCATTGAATAAAGTAATTTGGTATTACACCCCATACTCCCCCTCAAAAAGGATGAATAGCATAACTGCTTACAGATTATACAGTTCTAGCCAGTGATTAGACAACAACTCGGTGGACTGAAGAGCAGTCTCTGAGAGGGAGCAATGAATGTCCGATGCCTTTGGTAAGTGATCTGAAGATGATTTACTGCTGTAAGCCATGACTATATTTCTCATCTTCTGAGACAAGATTTAACCTTGGCACTACTGACATTTTTTATGAACACTGCCCTGTGCATTATAAAATAGTTAGCAACATCCTTGGCTTCTACCCACTAGATGCCCATAGTAGCCCCCAGTTATAACAACCTAAACTCGCCACACACTTTGTCAAATATCTTGGGGGAAGGATGGCAAGATCACTCCCAGATGAAAATCATTGCTCTGAGGGAATTTGCCAGAAAAATTAATGAAATTAAGACTTTGAAGTAACACAGAGCACAGGGAAGAGAAACTAGCAAATAATAGACCAGGTCCAGTTCTGGTATAGATGCTGTTCCAGTGTGAGAATGCCTCCCAGGTAGAATTTTCATGATGGGTATAAGATTAGACAAGATTCATTTAAATAGTAGATACATTGGGCAGTCAGAACTCACTGACTTCACATCTCTCATAATCAATTACAAGACAAACTCAAGAGGAATGTGCTAGAAAAATACATGCTTTGGCCCATTAAAAAAAGATTTAAAAATACCAAAATAGAACAAAGAATGCTAATCCTAAAAAAGGTAAAGGAAGAGGCCAAAATGAAGTAGCAGATTTAGCCTGCTAAAATTCATCTAGGTGTTTCTGAAAGGAGGAATAATTCACATAAATAGAGCACAAGAGGCATATCTGCATCAATGCATAAAAATATTGAAGGAAAAATATTTTATGCTGTTTTTAAAGTAGTACAAGATTTTCAAGGCCCAGACAATAAAACAATGCATTGAAAGGAATAAGGTTGAGAAAGATGGTGAGGCCGAGGGAATAGTACTCCCAGGCTCCTGGGCACAAAAGCAGCAGCAGCAGCAGCCTGACTCACTGCCTCAGGGAAACAACCCACTCAAGCTGATTCTCCAGAACAGAGGAGGGAACAAGGAAAGAACCAGCAGGCAGGTCCACAGACCCGAGCAGCTCCACGGCAAGAGGCAGCAGCAGGACGGATTCAAACTAACTCCCTTGTCATCAGAAAGATAAAGGTTATGACACCAGATAGAACTCACAGCCGACTCAATGCTGGCATGCTGGAAACACAAAAGTACATGGAAAAATGAATAGATTTTGAAGATGCTGGGTAGGAAAGAATTACATCTCAAATAAGACCTGGCGGCTCGCAATAAGAGTATGGTAAATTTCTATATCTTGTAAGATGGCAGGGAATCAAACATCACCTCTCAGAACAAGGCCCTATTCTTAAGGGGTCTCTATTCACCCACTAACTGGAAGATTTCAGAGACATGAGTAAGTTCAAAGGTGAGGTTTCAGACAATAGGCGCAGGCGGAACGTTACCTGGCAAATCTGAAACATGAGTTTCACTTATTTGGACACAAATGATCTTTCCTGTGGTGCATGGCAATTGTCATATGGATTCAAACTGTGCTAAAATCAAGGTTCTGAGAACACAAGATTTTGACTTGGGTAACTATTTTTGGTCCACATATTAGCTTATTTTCAGTTTTTAGGGTGTAGGGCTGGTGCTAAAATTTTCCTTTATGACCTTTCAACCCTTAGGGTTGCTTAAAAAGTTGAGTGAGCAAGAGAAATCTGATAAAGAAATAATTTAACTTCAGTGGGTTTGGAAGAATTATTTCCATGTCAGTTAAAAACAGTCCATGATTCTGCCATTGGAAAAATCCTGATCCTAGCCCGTCATCTCTGCCTGGAGGCGAGTGGAGTTTAATTTGTGGATTTTAATTTCTCTGCAAATTTAATTTTGGAAAGGTTTTATATTATCCAATTTTTACTGTTACAGGTATTTTTAAAAGCAGCTACTTAGACTCACTGCATAATTCTTGGTGAGTTATTTTTAATTCCATAGGGTTTTTCTCTCTTCTTTCTTTCTCTCTTTCTCTCTCTCTCTTTCTCTTTCTTTCTTTCTTTCCTTCTTTCCTTCCTTTCTTCCTTCTGCCCTCCCTCCCTCCCTTCCCCCTGCCCTCCCTCCCTTCCTTCCTTCTCTTCTTCCTGTCTTTCTTTTCTGATGCTTCTCTTTTTTTTTGGTTTTTCTTCTTTGATTTTATCTACTTGAGAGCAGTTCTCATTTGTCTTTTATTACAGCCTCTTATATTTATTTCTGTCTCTTCCATTATTTCTGACTTGATAGAAGCCACCAGTCCTGATTGTTTAGCCTGAGTACCCTCCCTTGAGTTCTTGAGTACTTTAAGTGGGCTGCAATTTTTCCTGGCCTGGTTATCTATGCCAGTTCCCTTGAACTTGTACAGGTCAGGTTCCTGGGGTCTCTGAGGTAGCATCAGGGAAGTTTTTGTTCCTCTGGAACTGACAGTCTAATAGTTTAAAACTGTGATTTTTCTGGTTAGGCATGAAATCTGGGCTGAGGTAATTAAATGTTGCCCAACTACACAGAATGCACAGCTGCTCCCAGGACTGCTGGTCCCAGCAGAATCAGGAAAGTCTGTCCCAGAACCTGCCCCCGCAACAAGCAGACAATGCAGCACCTGTCATCCAGTCATGTAAATCCACTGGCTTCTACCAGAAAGACCCTTTCTGGCAACTCCCCAAGGCTCTCCCTGTATCTTTGGCTCTTCCCACTCAAAGACACAGTCCAAGCCAGCATTCTTTTATTGTTTAAAGATTACATAGCCTGGGATTCGAGTCAAGCCCTACTGAGAGGCTTATTTCAGTTTTTCATTCCAAAGAAGACAAGAGGGAAAATGTCAGCAACATGTATTAATATTATTCACCTTCAGAAATCTACTTTCCCCTCTCTTATTCTTTAATAAGAATAAGAGGGTTTATTCCCCCCTCTTATTCTCAAAAGGACAGCTCTTCTAGCTCTTATATTTCCCTTGATAAAATAAGCCTTCGATACATGTTTACATAATTAAAATATTGATCATCCTGAAAAATAAGTATTTTCAAAGTCTATTAAAGAATCTGTTTCCCTTTATGAAAATAAAATCTTTGATCTGGTTAATTCAAACCCAATGCTCTTTTGTAAGTAACTTGATATGTGTAGCAATTATAAGCCTATTTGTAACTCATGAAGCAACAGTTGATAATATTAAGCTTTCAGATATTCTCCAATAGTCAATTATTCAACAAATATGTATCAAATGCCTACTAATTGCCATTGTTTTGGGTTCTGAGGACACAGCTATGAACAAAGTAAACAAAAATGCCAGTTATTTTGGAATGTATGCAATACCCATAAAACAACAGGGCTGCTCAAACAATACGGCATCTTTACTGACCTCACAGGGAATTTCTGTAGGGAGCACCACTGCCAGTGGTGCGCTGCTTCTTGAAACTTCTGGTAATTCTTCAATTTGATTTTTCTCACTTGCTCCCCCAGGATGTTCCATTTTTACATCTGTTGCAACATTGAACTCGAGGTAGTCTTCAGAACCTAGACAAGGTGCATGAATGCAGATTATAATACAGTTAAGGCCATTTTATTTCTTCTGCTCTTAAAAAAAGACTATGCTGATCAATTTAATTAATATACAGAACAACCAAACTGTGTTAAAGGGCCAATGTTGATAATTACAATTGCTTTGCAATTTTACTGGGGGTGTAACCTTAGTGACTAAACTGAAGCAATTATATAATAAGTCCATGCACTAGTTAAACGTTTGCCCCACAAAAATCCAACCATGATTTAATATTTTATCTTACTATTAAAACAGCAATTCTAAAAAATATGTAACTACATATTTTCAATGACTGTAATTAAGAAAACGTATTTTATTTTAAATAAGAACAATTTAAATAAGAGTAATTAATTTACTTTTCACATATATTTCTAGTTTTTAAAAACAAAAAGCTTAACTAAGAGACACTCACTAAAAAAACTGGTAGAAACATTAGTTTAATAATGAATTATTAGTGTTCTTCAAAGTGTTAATGTGTTCTATGAAAAAAAGTATTCTATACCAAATAAGTTGGATTTCCTTATGGCAGTTTTACTACAACACTGAAATATGGTCATGTGAATTTAGAATTTCAGAGAAGGAAAAACAGTATCTGATTTTTTAAATTTTAACTTTTAGTAATTTATCATTTGGTCTTAATCATTAAAATATCTTTCTGTATTAAAGGGAAAATTTTGTGCTTAAGAGAGATAATATTATTTTATTACTCAATATTTCAAAGCCCAAAGCATCATTAAGGCAAAGAACCAGTGTGGCTGAAACCGAGGCTCTAACAACTAGATCACATCTGTAAAATCTTAGGCCAACCCCAAAAGTACTCCTCAATTTCCAAAAAAGGGACTTGGAAAATAAGAAAGAAGACCCTGACGCTGGAAACTGGCCAGACCCTGTGCAAATGATGTTGCTCTTAGCAACATCAACATCAGACAAAGCTCCTCTGTCATCGTGATGGACCACGTTAGAGGCGAGACCGCTGTGAAATCATGTCTGAATCTAGGCAAAAACTGGACATTGACCAAACCACAAATATGACTGATTACTCCAAGTTCTGGCTCCTGAAAGTGATATCACTTCTTCACCAGTTCCAGCCTCAGCCTCTTCACACTTCTCTTGCTTTCTGGATAGATAAGGTGACTAACTCCTCCCAGTTTGCGTAGCATTTTCCTGGTTTGGGCACTGAAAATGCTGTGTCCCAGGAAATGCTGTCAGTCCTAAGCATACTGGGATAGTGGGCCACCTCCTTCTTGATAAGAGTTATGGTTGTACCAAATTATAAAATTACACCTGCTTTTTGACATAACTATGCTTCCTTAAACTCTCCCTCAAATCACTTAACACAAGCCTAAATCCTACAGTTAAGTTTTTTTTAACACCCTCTTACTGAGACACCCTATGGTTTTCCATGATGCCCTCTATTAATTACAAATTAATTACAAATAGCAAAAACAACAACAACAACAGCAAACAAATAGTTCAAATACAGGTGTGTTCCTAGTGATCTTTGGCTAAAGGAAATTGACAGGGAAAAAAGGAAGAAGAGCCAAAAGCAATAAAGATGGAAATAGCTAGACTTTAGTCTCATTGTACCCAAGGAAAGTGAAGCCACCAGTTTCATACAGGCAATTCCCCCAGGAAAGCAGAGTAACAGAAGAGCTGCCCTCTGGAGAGAAGCTGTCCCGTGCCACATTAAGGAAAGGGCTTTTTCTTTTCACTACCTTGTGAAAGCTGCAGAATAAAGGCACAAAGGACTTGGGATTTGCAGATTTCTCCTAGTATTAGCCTTGCTTGAAATTAAAATTTTAAAAAGCCTCTACTTCTCTACCAGTTTAGAACAATTTTGTAAAGTGCCTCATTCTCCCTATCTCTCTGTCTTTCACACACACACACACACACACACACACACACACACACACACTATAAAAAGTTACAGAACTGGCTCAACCATTTTGTGAATTGATGAAAGAACAAATAAACTAATTGTATTTAATATACCTTATAAGAAGGAGGTATAAATTATTCTAGCATGGAAATACGTGGGATGTTTTCTGATAATTCCTCTGTGTTATTAGATTAAGAAGAGCTATTTTGTTTTACCCTAAGGACATAGTCATGGATGTACAAGATGATTTATCTCTGTGAGTGTTCACAGAAGCACAGTTTATAACACAGAAAATTGGAAGCAGTCTGAGCAATGAGAGACCAGATAAAAATATGTAATGTCACTAATAAAAATTCCATCAAAGAATATTTAACAAGAAACAAGTTTATAATATAATTGAAAACATTCAAGTTGCAAAACCGTCAATTTAATAGGTTCCCATTTTAGTTAAAAAACAAAAATAGGAAGTCTGGTTTCAGATATCACATGTAAGGAACCCATTCTAACAAACAGAAAGTTGAACAGACTAAAAAAATTCAACAACTTTTCTTTTGATACTTAAGCAGGGGGCAGACACAGCACCACTGCTGACCCCAAGGTTGGAGACGCAGGCAGGCGAATACAGTAGACTCAGCTGACCAGAGACTCAGCAGTGGAAAGCACCCAGGTACCAGTGCTCAGCAAGGGAAAACTGAACTGTAATTGACAAATTGCTGGATGCTGAATCTGGACAAGTCTGAGAGTTAAACACTCCAGGGGAATCTAGTCAAAGCCGGGAAGAAAAGAAGACGTTATTTTGAGATTTATCTTTTCCAGGAACTTAACTAGATTCCCACAGTGAATACTGGAGAAAATTTCCCTCCTGCTTCTAGCAGAAGGGAAAAGTACCCCTTTTGGAATAGCCCAGAAACTTCTTAGCACCACCTGCCCTGAAGGGGAATTAGTTAACTTGAGCTCCCACTACTGTGGTATTATGGGAGTTTGACTGACCTAGGGAGGAGAAATAAATACCCACCTGCATCCCACCATAAACAGTCAGCACCACAGAAAGGGCAGAAAAACAAAACAAAACTGAGAAACCTTTGTGAGGTTCATGGTCCAGAGGCACAGGCTCACTAAACAACCGAGAGCTAATTGTAGGGTTAAAGAAAGCTTCCCCTCCCTCTATACCTTACTACCATATTAATAAAGACCAATTTCCAGCAGTTCCTTTCATCCCCAGTAAGGAACCCTCCATTGACATTGTGTGTGGGGATTGAGAAAAGATTATAAGGTATATCAAAATGCAAAAAACAATTTGATGAGACAGACTACATATTAGAACCAGACAAGGCAGAGATGATGGAATTATCAGATTAGGAATTTGAACAACTATCATCAATATGTTAAGGGCTCTAACAGATAAAGTAGACAACATGAAAGACTGGTTATGTAAGCAGAGAGACGGAAATCCTAAGAAAATTTTTTTAATTCTAGAGATCAAAGACACTAACAAAAATAAAAAAAATGCTTTGATGGATTTATTAGTAGATTGAGCACAACTGAGGAAAGAATATCTGAGCCAGAGAATATCTCAATAGAATTTTAGGGAGCTGAAAAGGAAATAGATCAAAGACTAAAAAACCCCATAATGGAATATCCAAGGACTTTGAGAATCCTATAAATGGCATAACATGTGTGTAATGGGAATACCAGAAGGAGTAGAAAAAGGCAAAGGAACAGAGGAACTATTTCAAACAATAATAACTGCAAATATTCCCAAATTAACATCTGAGACCAAATCACAGATCCAAGAAACTCAGATAATATCAAGCAGAAAACATCCCAAACAAGTACAGGAAGTAATGACATCTTCAAATGGCAGAAAGTCAAAGATAAAGAAAAAAAAATTCTGAAAAATGAGCTACAGAAAAAAGAAAACCTTACCTATGGAAGAACAAAGATAGGAATTATAGCTGACTTTTCAGAAACCATGCAAGCAAGAGGACACTGAAGTAAAATATTTACAGTGTAAGAGAAATGAACCTCTAACCCAGAATTCTGTGTCCTATGAAATTATCCTTCAAAGATAAAGAAAAAATAAAGACTTCTCATAAAAACAAATTGTTGAGATAATTGTGGTCAATAGACTGGCCTGCAAAAAAACTTGAAGTTTTTCAGTGAAAAGAAAAATGATACAGGTCGTAAACTCAGATTTACATAAAGAAGGGAAGAGTATCAAGAAGAAATAACTAAAGGTAAAATGTAAACATTTATTTTTCTTATTATAATTGATCTAACAGATACCATTTTGTTTAAAATAATAGCAACAATGTATTCAATTATATATACATAAGCATATATATATATAGTATATATATATGCTTATGTATGTTTATATGTAAATGAAATGAATGACAGTAATAATAATAGGGATATGGAGGAAGAGACTAAGATTATTTTTGTATTATAAGGTACTAACACTGCCTATGAAGTGGTCTAGTGTTACCTCATGCAATGGGATGGTGCCTTCCTTATTGAATTATTTTGATTACATTTAATAATATGTGTAATATGGTAGGTCTAGAGTAGGTACTCAATATTAGTTTCCATCCCTTTTTTTATTTCTGATATCAAAATGAATAAACATTATGTTTTTATTTTTAAAAGATTCTAAATCAATCTTTTTCAGTTTGTATATCCAACTACAATTGAGAAAGGATTACAACATTCCCATAGAATTTCAACACTAAACATCATTATTTTTGTCACATTAAAGACTATAACACTACCCACCAGTCAGGTAAGTAAACAGATATTTCTCCAAGAGATAAAGGAAACAAGTGTGCTTTAAAAAAAGATACAATTTCTACAAACATATTGGTCTAGTGCTCAGCATTCTCAAACAATCATTTGTTGTCTGTGGTGCATTATAAGAAATATTTCAGTCAATGATATTATTAATGATAATAATTATTAATAATGATAATAATAAAACTGCTTACCTACTATACACACACACACACACACACACACACACACACACACACACACATAAATGAATATTCTCAATACAGCCTAGTAAATGTTGGTTTCCAAAAAGAAGATCATACATCTACTTTTTTAAATGCTCATTTTTTCCCTGGCACTCTAAATGCACAAATTCTACCAGCTGAAATTCCTTCATATGTTAGCCTGAATGTATATTTATATTTTATTCTTGGTACTTTAGTCTTCTAATTTTAGCTCATAACATGCAGGGTAATTCCAACAGAAAGTACATATGTAGAGATGCTGTCTTTGGTGGCTTGTATGCTTTATTTTGCCTGCATTTTCATTCTGTTTTGTATATCACATTTTCTCCCTTTTTTTCCTATGCTTTCTCTCTCCTTCTCCTGTCCCATGACCCACTAATCACTCTTCCTTCCCACTTCTTAGTCCAACTTGCTGCAAAGAAATAGTAGTAAACCTTGCAACTCAGAGTGTGGTCTTCAGAGCAGCAAATTATCAGAAATGCAAATTCCCAGTCCCCATTCAGACTAGTGAATCAGAAGTCTATAAAAGGCAATTGAATGCACATTAAAGTTTGAGGAGCAATTTATAAATATTTTGATGTGATGTGTTTCCATAACATTACCATAGCATAAACCATTAACTAAAATTATATCTCTCTCCTGTTTCTTGTCTATCATTTAGAATGCAAGCTTTTGAGGTCAGGCAGTAAGTTCTTTTGCTTTGCTCCTGGTATATATAGTAGGGCCCTTCATTCATTCATATATATATATATATATATATATATATATATATATATATATATGATGCTTAATATTTGCATAAGTAGAATAATAAGATATTATGTATCTGTATGTATAATAGATTCGATTATTTGTTGTTTGATTCAATGATTGAATAAACCCATGCCTAACTTGCTTTCTTGGAGGGGGTAAGGGAATGACTTGTATCTCCTGGACAGTAATTTATTCCATCTAACACTCCTGCTTGACTGTGTTAAGGAAGTACATCTGTACTTCAATCAGTATAACCTTAAAGCCGGGAACTAAATAAAACTAGAGAAAATCACCTTGGCTTAGCAAATACTAAGCTTGCCTCTTGCTCTCTCCACTACGAAGAAAAGTACACATTTTCTTCATGTACTTTTTCTCAGGGTTGCTAAGGCAATATTAGCATTACCCATGTCATTTAAAGTTATTTCCTGCAACTGGATATACGAAACACTGAACTTAAGAAATTGCAAGGCCAGTGAGTGAAACAAACCCTAGTTAGATCCTCCATGAAGTTTAACATGAATCATAATAATCCCTTTCAACAGATTGTCTAGAATGAAATAAAATCTACTGAATAAGACTGCAAAAAAAACTGACCATTAGACTTTCAATTATGTCATTTACTGAATGACATCATAAAGTTTATAATTTGTATTGTTATGTTTTTTAATCTAGGCTACAAGAATTCGTGTCTGAATCGATCAATCCAACTTTGAATACTTAATTATACATGGGACACAGAGTTCATGAGTAGAGGAATGACTTTGTGTTGCTTTAAAAATTATTCCATTGAAACACCTAAGGTGTGATAGTGCACATTCAACCCAGACACATTCAACAATCTACAGTTTCTTTGTGTTGCTATTTTCTTAAAATTAAGAAAGAAGCATAGATTGATTTGAATAGAGATTTGTAAAATATATAATTGAACAGTGTTCCAAGTGAGGTCGCAAGAGCATAACACATTTTTTTGTTACATTAGCTGAAAAGAAAACCACACATAGAATGGAATATGACAGCTATAAAAAATGAAATCTTATCCATTTACAGCATGGATGGACACAGAGGGAATTATGCTAAATGAAATATGGAGAAGGGCAGATACTATATGGCTTCACTTATCTGTGGAATCTAAAGGACAAAATAGACAAACAAAAGAGACAGACCTATAGATACAGAGGTCAGACTGATGGATACCAGAGGAGAGGGTGCTGGGGGCTAGGAGAAACAGGTGAAGGGATTAAGAAGTACAGATTGGTAGTTACGAAATAGTCACAGGGATGTAAAGCAGAGCATAGGGGACATAGTCAACAATATTGTAATAACTATGTATAGTGCCAGGTGGGACCTTGAAATGCTGGGGAAGACACTTTGTAAGGTATATGCCTAAAACCAATACAAAATAATGTTAAATGTAAACTGTAATTGAAAATACATTTTAAAAAAGAATATTGAAAATCAAAGACTCACCAAAATTAAAAAGCATATATATGTATGTGTGGCTATATCTACATATATATAGACTCGTGCATATATGTAAGTGTATATGTATATATTCATACACTATGTATATATGAATATATGAGACAAGAAAAATATTACCATTATCTTAACAGTAATTATTTATGAGTAGAAAATAATATTT
Organism: Phyllostomus hastatus; assembly: GCF_019186645.2. Taxonomy (NCBI): domain Eukaryota; kingdom Metazoa; phylum Chordata; class Mammalia; order Chiroptera; family Phyllostomidae; genus Phyllostomus; species Phyllostomus hastatus. Next base: position 24,497,621 of record NW_025334028.1, on the reverse strand, counting down.
ATTTTAAGAATTTTCTTCCTCATTCATTTTATATACACCAGACTTTCAACAACTCATAAATGTCATTTTTCCAGTCAGACAAAAATGAACATCATCAAGAAACTATCATTTTTACTGAAGGAGAGAATAGCAGCAATTCCATTTTCATAATCAAATTTATGTATTTTTATTTACATAATATTCATTTTGTATAATTTAGAACACAAAGAAAAAGAAAAATTAAAATCACCTATAAATAATTTTACTTCCTAGAGATATCCACAACTAACTTTTTGATATATGTTCTCCTAGTATTTGTTTGAGGTATACAAATACAGTTTATGAAAAAAATTAAAGTGAGACAATCTTAAATGTATTTACACTATTAGGTACAACAATACTTTATATTCCAATGGCTCTTTGCAATCAAAATTTTCACATACATTACTTTATTTTGAACACACAATTAAAACTATAATCCCTGTTCAATGCTGGAATACTGAATTTCTGTCAATCATTTAAAACTATTTATAGATAGTTTTCAAATTCTGAGTCAGAAAATGTTCCTCCCCCATATATTGTTCAGCTAAATAAGGTCTTTTATTTCTCTTCTAATAAGTTTAAAAAATGCGAAGACAACACAGTATTTTGCATCAAATAGGGTTAAAAAATAAAAACCTACAATTAACCCAGTAATAAAGTAACAGAGCCATCCACAGTAAAATCAACAGCAAACTCTTAAGTTTTGCAGAAGAAATGATGAGGATCATCTGGTTCTTAGGGAGCAAATAAAATTTCAACATTGTATAGAAAATGATTTGAGTGTATTTTTCTTCTAATAAACTTTAAGTACTTTAGTTTGGCATTACCTTATATATGCATATATATCCTCTGTGTGTGTGTGCATGTGTGGTGTGGTATATCTCCTATATGCTATATAAGAACACTAACACCATATGTTAGTTGTTGAGATAAAGACCATTATGACGACTAGGTGTTAGGGTTGGCCTTCTCAGAAGTGGGCCTTAAATGCAAAATGTAAAATATAAGAGGAAGGAAAGAGAACATTCGAGTCTTTAGAAATGACTCCCATGAGTTTGAGGAATGGACTATTTTGTTTATTGCTGAACAAATGATCAGTGCTCAATAATTATTTGTAAAATGAAGGAATGAATATATTATGTTTGGAAATGTTTGAAGGAGATGAGACTAGGGGAATCCACTTAAGAGTGGAAAAGTTCCAACCTCTCTTTGCAAAGGATCTGTCTGTAATTCTCTTCCTTTTGAGATTCAGGGAGTCATCCACATTTATAACAATTTTAGTGTTTCTGTTTTGGTATTGCCTTTGGTGCGGGCAAGTACACATAGCTACAGAGCCTAGCGCAGGCTTCAGGAGACTGCAGAGGGCTAAGTACAGGGACGCAAGAAAAAGGCATGTGAGTCTAACCTGACCTCCTCAGTGTCTCAGCAGAGAAGCTCACCAGGCTATTGACTACCTAGACTTGGAGGACTCAATGGCTAAGAGGGAAAGGAGTGAAGGCACTAGAAAAACAAACAGGCTCCTAGAAAGACAGATCATAAAAAGAGAGGAAAGCACAGACTTTTATAATGTCTAAATGCTAGGCCCCTGCCCTTGGAAAGAGTAAGTAAAACAAGCCGCACATTTGTATTACCTAAGTTTAAGTAAAAATAGAATTGCTGGTGTTATTCCCATGAATGAATAACTAAATTAGATAATAAAAGCATAAATGAAATTGACATAAGAATATTAACTTCAAATATTCATTTCGCTTCTGATGAGGACCTTGGCTCGTGGGGTCCCTGTCCTTAAGGATGAAAATGAGACATTCACAGGGATTATCGAATCTGGTGGAGAAAAAAAGACTGCACAGTTTTTCTCCTAAGGGGAGCATAAACCTTGGTGCTGGCTGCAATGAGCTTTTATTGTCGGACTGGGCACATTACAAGAAGGTCCTCATTAACTATGCACAGGCTTGCTTTAGGTGGTTACCTTTTACAGAAAACAAAGGAGCCAATGTTACTAATCACATCACAGAAGAGGGATATTTGCAAATGAAAAGGCAAAAGTGGTTGAACTGGTTACACTCATCCTTGGAAGGCTTAGCCTGGTTTTTAGGAAGTTGCTTTGCAGTAAATGTCCTCAATTCAGGGTGAGGGAGTTTTAGCAAAAAGCAAGACTCAGAGTGGCCTAAGTACATTGTAGGCCTGATTCCCCATGGGAAAACCTATCCATGGGCATGGGTCCTGTGCATCTCCCAGTGGAAGCTAGGCCCGTGCCACGAAGAGCAGCCTCCCACACACTTCAAATCCCCAGTCCTTGCCACTGGACTTGAGTTTCTTTTCCATCCTCAGTGAGCGACTACATTATCTTAGCCAGTGATTCTAACTCTGACCTTTCCCTTTGCAATGCATCAGGGTCAGCTGTAAGTTATTGTTTTTTAGTGAAGATGTCTTCTAGCTTAGTAAGTGAAAGGGAAACTATTATTAATTGATTGCCTGAAAGGAAAATAAATGTAAACAGAGATCTGTTCTAATACCAATGACCAAGATTTTATAAACAAACTTTCTCAGGAATACTAATAGATAACTACTGAGCATTTACCATAGGTTAAGTACTGCTCTTAGTGCTTTGCATTTATTAAGAGACAATGCAACTCCATGAGGTAGGTGATAACATTATCTTCACCTTATAGATTCATTTTTCATTCTTGAACAAATACTTATGAAGTGCCATCTATGAACTAAGTGCTGAACATGACACTAATGTAGTCTTTCTTCCCAGGATTCATAATCTCATGGATGGAAGCAAACATTTCACAAGTCCATTGCCTGGTGGAGCAGATGCTGGGAAGTACTGGAAACAAATTAAAGCTAGGGAGGCTGATGGGTAGTTCAAGGAGTTGGGGTGGGGTTGCTGTGTTACATGAGGAAAATAGGACTGAGTAGTAAATTAACTCTCCCAAGGCTGTAGAGTGAGCTAGCCATTGCTGAAGTCAAAGAGGAACCAGTGAGGCAGACTTCAGAGACCCCCTCACTCTGCTGTCCTGTGTCCTCAGCATCCCTTAAATCCATGCTTGTGACAGTCAGTTGTCACAGAGTTGATATGTTAGAAACAAATTTTCAGAGCTTTTAAGAATAACATATGCCCTAAAACTCCAGTGGAAATGTCTAAGGCATTAATTCTTACAACAACCTAAGATTATATTCCTTTTGACATTAAATTGATGACCTAGTTAGGATTACTAATTTACACAGAAATGGCAGTTTATGTGTGTGTGTTTGTTTACCATGCCTATTGCTCACCAAATTATCTCATGAGAATGTTTTATTTTACAGAGAATTTCCAGAAGCGGTTTGTATGTTGTTGGACTGATGCTTGCTGCCAGGAAAAGTGACTCGTGTGGTGTCAAACACGTGGAGCTGGAGCAGTAGGTAGTGACAGTTCTTCTTTGTCTAAATTAGATTGAAGGAGTGAATGCATTTCTGATTTTTTCCTTCAAATATCTTCATTCTTTACAGTTATCTAAGAGTAGATCTTGAACTTTGATGGCAGACTTAATGTGGTATTTTTTAAAAAATGTTCACCAGCATTTTAGACATTTTAAATAGTAATCAACATCTTAAACTGATATATCTAAAAATATATCCATGGAATATCAGGAACTCAGTATCTAAGAACTTTACCATCCAAATTATATAAATAAAAACGTCAGTGTTGTATGTATGTAAAATTTGAGGAATGAGTTATAGTTTTTAGTTTCCTATTTTCATGTGTCTAAACAACATAACTTTGAAATTGCTTGCTTCAAATTAGAAGCAGCCTTTTAAAGAATACTTTTATTTCCTTTCACTTTCTCAGGAACATCATATAAGTATATAAGTATAACCTTTCCTTAACTTGAATAAAAACTGTAGAAAATGAATCTACTTGCCTTTGAGGCAGAAATAGGTTGTGCTTTTGTCTCATGTATTCAGGGAGATACATTAAAATGAGAAAGGCAATTAGGCTTAGGAAAACTTTCCTTTGGGTTTACCTTGTTAATAGGCCTTTCAGTCTGTTTGTTGGGATAAAAATAGTAGATAATGTGTGCTGAGTTTGGATTAAGGCTCAAACACCCTAGATAGAGGTTTATATACATAATTGTATTTAATCCTCACAATTATACATACTATTATTTTTCTGATTTTACTGAGGAAGAAATGAATTTTGAAATATTTTGAAAACTGTCATAGGTCACAGAGCTAGGTCACAGAGCTGAATTCAAATTCAGGACTCTCTGATACAAAGCCCTTAACCACAGAATTAAAGTTTCCACGGAAGGTATAAGAGCCTTGGCTGTTTCACTTCTTGCCTCACACCCAAGCAGATGTTCTTCTGTTAAGAGTGAAGAAGAGCCCTAATAGCCCATTTGCTTCATCTATGACAATGGTGTACTTCTATTGTGGCCATTCCAATCTCCTAATCTCTGAACATGAAACATGACCATCTTTTTCATTCTATTGTGAAAGATTCAGAAGTGGCCAAGGTAGGGCCACCTGGCTGGGTGGTTCTGTTGGTTAGAACGTTTTCCTGATATGCTAAGTTTGTAGGTGCAATCCCTGGCCAGGGCACATACAAGAAGCAACCAATTAATGCATAAATAAGTGGAACAACAAATTGCCGTCTCTCTCACTCCCTCTCCCTTCTTTTCATGCTCTAAAATCAATAAATTAAAAAAGAAGTAGCCAAAGTAAATAAAACCAATGGATCACTGATGTAGTAATTGCTAAAAATTTACTGTGCACTCATCAAAAAGACAGTTTGCAAACCAGGAGCACTCAAATCCAAAAGTGGAATGAGGCTCACAGATATAGCATAGAAAGCAGCTTATATAGTGAGAAAGTAATGTTTTCATGGTGATTGGTAATTAAGCCAAAATAATAACTAAACTGTTTTTTTCTGCTCTTCAAGGTTAGTGTTCACTTACTTTTGATTTTGATGCTTTCATGTACGCTCTTTTCTTTTTGCCTGTTGTGCACAGTCCCATTTGTTGTCCCAATTTTCAACATTCTCATCAATGGTTGCTCCCAGCATAAGACCATTCCAAGCTTCCCCATAATCACAGCTCCCTAGATACACTGTACTTCATTAGAAAGTGTCACATGAATCATATTACTTACTTACATACTATTGATTTCCCTGTTTCTTTCATTGGATAGTGAGCTCTTGATAACAGTAACTGATGATCTGTATTTCCTTCCTTCCAAGTACTTACAAAGGCCTGCCACACAGCAGAATCTCAATAAATGTCAGGTGGCTAAAACAATTATTTAGTGGAAAATCAACTAAGCCAAAGGAGAAAATATATATTTCAAAGGAAGGTGATTGTTCCTTATAGCCAATATACATATTTCAAAGGAAAATTATGCAAGGTTGAGTAATGAGGAAAAACAAATTATACAGACGTAGCACTAAGTAGCATGGGAAGTGGAAAAACATGTTAGACAGTATGAATTTTCTGGTTATGGAAAAAGTATTCTTAATATTTAAATGAGTTTCAGGATTATGAAAGAAAAGTATTCCTAATATCTAAATGTAAAAATTAAGAGGCAATAAGCCCTAGCTGGTGTAGCTCAGTGGATTGAGCATGGGCTGTGAACCAAAGCAATACAGGTTCGATTCCCAGTCAGGGCACATGCCTGGGTTGCAGGCCACGGCCCCCAGAAACCGCACATTGATGTTTCTCTTTCTCTCTCTTTCTCCCTCCCTTCCCTCTCTAAAAATAAATAAATAAAATCTTTAAAAAAATTAGGAGGAAACATCATAAAATACTTGATTCTAATGTTTCAATTAACAATGAGAAAATACATCCCAGATATCAAAAGACTAATATATAAAGAAAGCATATAAATTCATGAAGATCAGAGTAATTTGGTATGATTAATATGCTGATGAAAAGGACATTGGGGTACCATCTTATATTATTAAATCAAGGTTAACATGATAGAATATTTATCATAAAAAGTATAAAATAGGAAAGAGATATTAACAAGGAAATTTGAAAAAAAAGTACTATAATGAAATGAGACCAGTGAGAGAGATGAATACTTATAAAATAGGAAAAGCAGATAATAATTTTAGTTTGTAATTTTGTAATATGATGCCTAAAAAGATAATACAGTTTGGTTAAAATAGGAAATGTTTCCAATTGAATATTCAGAAACTTATTTATTTTAAATGTTTTTAAGTATTGCCATACTACTCCAGACAGGAAGCTTTCTAAAGCTGATCTAGCTCATGAGACAGACAACTGAAATGGAAAGACTATGTAATATTGTGTTCAAATGAAATACATTGCAAGCTTGTAAGTATACATTAAGATGCAGAGTCTAAAACATAAAACATGTTAAATTGTGACCCTCCTGTTCAGCCTAGAATGTAGAGGTGCCTTATGAAAGAAAGCTTAGAATCTCCCCACAGCCAAATGCACCGACGACGGGGTCAGCAGGGAGTTCACTGCCCATGATGGCATCAACCTCAGCAAAGGTCCTGCCAATCATGGCCCCTGATGTTTTCATCCCAGACACTGAAATATGCAATCCTGAGTGATTTCAGGACACACTGATTAGATTTAAGTATGTAAACTCCTAAAAAGTTAAAATTGGTCTGGTACTCTCAAAGCACCCTAACAACTTTTTTCAAATCAAACGAAGTTTGTCCAGCTGCATGTTTATTTGAAATGTGGGTGCTGAAGTATCTGATCTATATCCTGGCTCTGCCGTTTTCTAGTTTCCTGCCTAGAGGGCAGGAAAGTACGGTATTTGGTATTTTTACTTAAAAATCAGAGTGGTACTAATGTCTGAACCTCATTGTTTTTGTGAAGGTTAAATTTAAAATGTGTATAAAGTTCTAATACCAATGCTTGGCTCATAGACATTCATAAATGAATGTTAGAAACAATGTTAATGTTAGGAATAAAGGAATGGGTCCAACCATGAACAAATAATGGAAGAGAAGTAATACGCTTGCTTGTAGAAGCACCAGTGGCGTTTGAGAGCTGGAGTTGGCAGCGGGCAGCTTGGGCTGTGACTCAGCCTGGCTTTTCCCAGGTTGCTCCCCTGGCGTGACACTAGGGGTCTTGAACCAACAAAGTAGTCCAACAAAGTAGTGTCTTGGGGTTTCCATCACATCATTTGTCAAATAAGAATGTTGGAGAAGATATTATTTGAGATGACTTTTAACTCTAGAACTAGTCTGATTTATTTATAAAAAGAGTGTTTTAGAAATAATGCTTCATATAAAATACTAGAAAAATTGTCACTACAAATTTACATCTTCTTCCATTTTTCATAATAGTTCATCTGTTTGTAGCTCATCTCTGAAACATTGCATTTTGCTTTTCCCCACATCAGTATTTTGCACAATTCTACGAAATTAAAATTATCTGTGCATTTATATATTGTTTTGTTTCATTACTATGAACTTTTGTTTCAAACTGGAATCCTTCATTAGAGTGCAACATTGATTTCAGTGAGATTTTCATTTTCTCATGGAACAGTTGCTAATATACCATGCCTGAGGCAAAGGCTAAATATGACACCTTGGCCTACCATTTCAGATGTTTAAAAAATGTTATTCCCACATTCATTCAGCAGTCTAGTCCTAACTTGCCACTCATGTTGTGCCTCTTCCTCTAACATATTATGATATGGTTTTAAAATGGTCCTGTGTACATATTTTGCAAGTATTCTCTTAACTTTTAAATAGCCTATGTTTTATACTATAAGAATTTATCTTTGGAATGAATATGCCAAAATGTTAGTAGTGATTGCCTCTAGACATAACCATTCTTAGTGACATTTTTTTTCCTGCTTACATTTTCTGTACTTTTCAGATTTTTTAAATGAACATTATATAATTTTTATAATTAGAAAAAAATAAAAATTTTAAATATTTTCCTTTGGATTTTAAAACTCTTATCCATAATTCACAGTGGTGTCATATATTTGTTGAAATTAAATAAAATATAAAATTAAGTATTTGAAATTATATAGTATCCTTTTCAAGTGGGAGAGTAGAGAGAAAATAATTGTATGACTTTTCTTAACTTTTGAACAGTTATGAAAGACTGAGAAACAATTATAGATTACACAGAAAACATAATTTTCACTTTTTAAAGAATTTCAGAGAGTCATAAATAAAAATATCATTGTATATGTTCTAGTCATTGTTACTAATGAAATAATAATTGAGAACACCTCCCCAGTTTAAGAAGCTCCAGACTGGAGAAAGGGACATTGGGGGATTGGGTGGCGTTCCACTTAGGCTGAAAAGTACATGCTCTTAATTACTGTAATTTCAGCTAAATCAAATTTTTGTTGAGGTACTTGAATAAAAAGGAAATGTTGAGTAAAAGCTAAGCTTCTTCATATGAGAAGCTACTAAAGAGATTTATAAGCATTATTTGTATCTCTACAAATATATTATATAGCATTATGACACTATTAGCTGTCCAAACAATACATATATAGGATAAACTTAAGAAGAGGAATTATATTGATTTCTATCTGCCCCAATATTTCTATTATAATTCAGAAGAAAATCATAATTGCAGAGTAAAGAGTACAACCATAAAAACTTAATGGAAAAAAATGGTTCCTGGGAACGCATGTAATTCTAACTCTGCTATCATATAATATGAAAATAAGCATATTTTTTAAAAGTTCACCTCTCATTTTATAGGAATATTAAAACACTAGTAAAAGTAATTTGAAATATCTCAAAATTTAAGGTAAAAATATATATTCTATATGAGTATAAATGAACTCCCATTTGGTGGTATCATAAAATGTCTGATTTTTTAAATCTATTTTTATTTCTCAACATGATTTAAATAGCCTATTGTGTTTCTTAGTGAAGAATTAAGTTAAAATATAAGTGCCTATCACTTTATAAGCAATGTGAAGTATAAAAACATGATAAATCAGTGTTAGATACATCATTTTTGCATCAAGCTGTTAGTTGAACTGATACAATCCCATGTTTTATCTTCCAGCATAAACCTGAGTGTGGACGAGAATATATTACTGATATTAAGAAAATAAAAGTTTAGAGTGTCTGTCTAGGAAACTAATTACTAAAACTAGTAAATGGCTACCAGCTAGAGTAAGAAGCGTTTAGTCAAGCACGGCTGGTATGTAGAATTTCCTGCCAATGGCTCAGTCATCCCTGGAGGGTGGAGTTCAGTGGACCTTAGATGACGGATTTGAAGCCTTCAGGATACTGAGTACCTTGGCAAAGATTTCAGCGCTAGATATTTGATTCAATCAGAGACAGTAACATTTTGCTACTTTGCTGTATACATAGAGTCTTCTCTTTAACACTAGTCTTCAGGGAAACCTTAGAACGGTGCTGTTAATACGGCATATGACCGTTTCCTGTGTGAAATGAAGTTGAAACATGAAAAGGAAGACTGGCTTTAACAAAATAAAGAAAAATTGCCGAAAGAGAGCAGTATTTTTGGAGTAGCAAGGGATTATACAAGCTAGCTATTATGTAGTTAATAAAAAAATGGTCCTGAGTATTATGAAACAGTATACCTTAGTTTTGATTAAAAAAAAATCTGGAATAGGGCACCACATTCATAATATGAACACCGTGAAAGCTACCCAGAGTAGTGTTCAAAATGCCATTATTAGCTCAACAAAAATATCCTGTCCAAATACTTTCATTTTTATTAGCAATAAATAATTTGTAACTATACTCTGATGTCTAGAACTAATAAGCTACTAATAATTTTGGTGTTTTTTAGTTTTATCCCTCATTATATGTAATAATGATCCCAAAATGACATTAGGAAACAATACAAAAGAAAATAAAATAATGAAAAATAGAACTCAAAAACATAAAGTGATTAATATAAAAAAGATAAACTCCTTCTAAGAGAAGTTGAATATTTATCATAAATTGTGGAATACACCTTGGAACCTCAGTCTCTGAAGTCTCAGCAGTAATTGGAGCTGTGTTATTAAATCATGCAAAAGCCAGAGAAGCTCTCTGGGACAGAATAAAACTCTTGTGTAAAGCATCACATACCTGAACTCACATTTATAATTCAGACTTTTTGAGTAATATATTTTTCAAACAATTCATCATTTTAATTGGAAATCTGAAGTTATAATGAACGATTAGTTTCTTAGAGAAAAGAAAAAAGCAGCTATTCAATCCGTGAATCTAAAATTTGGCAGCTAATAATTTTTCAAACCTTAATTCTGAAAGTAGAAAACCAGTTCTACGGCCTTTGTTCTAAATATATCAAGTTATCATTACACATTTACTATTAGAAGTGATTAATTATTGTCTGAATTAGTGAACAATCAATGTAGGAGTTTTAAATCATAATACTAATTTTCTAAAATAGTTTGCATAGTATTTGATTATAAGCAGCCTGTCTTATGCTCTGGAGCCCCTGAATTGACTCTGTAGGTGATGGAGAGCTTGTAATTGAGTGTGCGTTTTAGCAAGGTGGAAGGGAAAGAGACAGGCCACCAGCAGTGAACTGTGCAAGGAAAGATGTTGGATGATCCAGGCCGATGGGGATGGAGAAGGGGAATGTAGACATATTTCTAAGGCAGAGAAATTAATTCAATGTGTGGGAGAGAGCGGTCTCTGTGATAGCACTAGGGTGATGGGGGTTGTAGTGATAGTGATGCCTTTAAGATAGTGAATCATGGAGCTCTGTTTTTAAATGGAAGGAGGACAGAAAAATAATGATTTTAGTAAATCTGAAGGTGAGACATAAATAATGTGATATTTAGGGCAAAGTTGTAGACTAGTACAGTGATTAAAGGGGTCCTGAGGACTCAACAATTTTCATAAGATGTAATTTGCCTACAGTGGTACAAAAGTAAGGAAGACTAAAACAACGGTCACCTAAACATTAATAATAAAGGCAATGGGATTAAATTGCAGTATTAACCACATGCACTTGTGGTTAAAATAAATGTTAATTTTGTATAAGAAAAAAAATCAGTGAAATACCACTACACAACCATTAGAATGACTGAAATAAAAAAGACTGGCCAAGTGTTGGTGAGGGTATTGAGCAAACAGAACTCTCACCACTGCTGGTGGAAATGGAGACTGCTATAACGCCTTGGGAAGACAGTTTTGCAGTTTGTGGTGCAAAGACTAATACCATTGAGCATCTTTTCTATGTGCTTACTTGGATATCTTTTTTTGTGACATATCTGTTGAAATCTTTTGCCCAGTTTTTTTAATTGCTTTGTGTGTTTTCTTATTATCAAGTGGAGAGTTCTCTACTTACTGTGATTACAAGTTCTTTAAGATTAATTTTCTACTGATTGTGCATAAAATTTTCCTGCTTCTTTGGCTGTATAACTTTTGATATGCTGTTTGACATTATGAACTTCACCTTCTTGGGTGCCATATTCCTACAGACATTCTTCAGCCTTCTTCTGGAATGCATTTATGCTACTTGAAAACATTTGGCATTTTTCAAGTCTTGCTTTTAAATTTTTTATGTGTGGCCAGAACATTCTTTAATCTAGGGCTATCTTCAGCCCTATCTTCAGTAATGATGCAAATAGAATTGAGGTTGTTTATTACCAATAAAGCTCACCAAAATGAATTTTTAAGATATACTTTATAGAAAAAGAAAATGATCTCAGGAAGAGAATTGAGATCCAAGAAAGAATGGCATATAAAGAATGCTGTAAATGTGTGGTTTAAAATAAATAAATATTGATTCTCTTAATATAAAAAATATGGAAAATGTTAGATAGAGTAATTACCCTGTAAAGTAGGAAAAATAGATATTCTGAGTTAAAGCATTATAAAGTGCCTTTATATATTTTTTCAGAAGAAATAAAAATAATTAAATATAATTAATTACAAATTATTAATAATACTAATTTAATGGCTAAGTTAAGTATACATCTTATAATTTCTAGGATATCAGTGAAAGAATAAAGTAGCATGCAAATGGAATGGGGAGGAACTCAGTCCAAAAAGAAGCAAAAAAAGTTAAACAAAGAAAGGAACAAAAAAGATGATATAAAAGAAGAAGCAATAAATAAGATAGTGGAATTGAATCCATATGCATCAAGTACTATAATCAATATATAATTAAATTACATATTAAAAGGTTAAAATTTTTGACACTGAATTGAAAAATCTAGCTATATACATTCATAAATATATAAAGGTTAGCAAATACATAAGATAGTTCAAAAGAAAAGAACATAAAAATATATACCATATAAATAACAAGCATGATCTAATGGCCATAAAAAACAACACATACTAAATATGGAAATAAATGTTCTGTTTCAGAATACATGGAATATTTTTAAAAATCAGTCAAATAGAACTCAATAAATTTCAAACTACCAAAATGATATACATCATATTCTCTAGCTATACCACAAAATTTAGAAATTAACGACAAAAAGAAAAATTAAAATTCACACTTCTGTTTATTTATGAACAAATCAAAATAAAATAAGAAAATACATGGAACTAAATATTAATTCAAAAAGTTGTAAGAACTTGTTGGATTTAGATGAAGAAGTACTTAGAAATTATAGCTTTAAATGTTTATTTAAGGTATATTTCTAAGAGTTATGAATTTCAAAATTTCAAAGAAAGTAAAAGTTAATGAATATTAAATATAATACAAAAATGAATGTAGAAAGGTTTAAAAAGTATTACAAAATACTTTTTAAAGATTCATATGGTTGTCCTTTGAAAGGACAGGTAAAATTAACAAACTTCTAGGAAGATTAATTGATATAAAAAAGAGACACAAATAGATTATCTTAGAAATAAAAAAGAAAACATAATTTCATATAGAGCAGATATAAAAATAAAGGAATGTTATAAACAATTTTATGTCAATAAACTTGAAAATAATTAAAATCAACAAATTCCTAGAAAAGCAAAACAACGAAATGACTCAAATAGGAAGCCAGAATGGTTCCAAATTCTTAAATATATTCAACTGAAATGTTCAAAGAACAATTCATTCACATGGAAAAAATAATCTGGAGCGCAGCTTCACACTGCACATGGAATTCATTCCAGATGCATGTCATACTTCCATGAGAAAAAGTTTCATATTTTAGAAGACATACTATGACCTAAGAGAGGTAAAGATTTCTTAGACAATATATATAAGTAGTAAACTAAAAGAAAAACATTGACACATGTGACTATATTAAGAGCTTCTCTTTATTAAAATTATAACTACAGCTATATTTCCTAGTCCAGCTTCCAATTCAGTATTAAATATTGTATGAAGTTCAAATATTGTATAACTTTAAATCCCTTTAATCTGGAACAATCACTCATCCTTTCTTTTAATTTCTTGGCTTTAATATAGTTGAAAGCTATAAAAATTATTTTGTGGAATTTACTTTAGGTTTGTCTGATATCACCTTGTGATCAGATTAAGGTTGTGTATTTTGGCAAGAATATCACAGTAAACCTGTTCATCATTAAAACAGTGAAAACCCTAACTGCACCAAAAACCATTTATAAATCTACAGTTAAAACCACAATTTGTACTCTTTTGTTATTTTTTGAATGCTGGGAGTGCTAAAATATTTTATTAAAAAAGTTACTGGCATTACATTTTTTAACAGAAAGTAATAAGAAGGAATATTGTCAAAAATAATTACAAAAATGTAATGAGAGTCATAAGCAAATAATAATAAAATTTAATAGAATTAGAAATGAAGTAAATATTTTCTAAAAGGAAAGCATCTGAGATAAATTTACTGATAAAGGACATTTTTCAAGTTGACCTTACAAGATAGCTGGGATTTTGACTGAGAATATGGGGGAGGGCACTCCAGATAGAGAGGGCAGCAAGAGAACAGTAGTATGAAGGCAGAAATGGTCGGCTGTGTTTGTTCAATGGGAGGAGAGGCAATCACCCCAGTGTGCAGCGTGTGCCTGCCAATGACAGAAACACTCATGCCAGAGCCACACATTCAAGGAGCTGAAAGATCATGTGAAAACGATGGACTTGATTTGAAAGGCCTTGAGGCCTCGTTGACTAGGGTGACCCGAGTTCTTACAGCACTGCACAGCTCTGATGGAGGAAAGAAAAAGAAATGCTTCTACATAGTTTGTTTCTGATGTGTGGTTGTTGTTTTTCTTGTTTTGTTTTTCCAATAACTCTGCTATTACACTGCTATTCTTTATCTTAGGCTTTTTTTACACTTAATGAAGCTAAAAATTTTTAATCCTTGGTTTGGTAATATAAAAACAAAATTAAAATGTTAAGGTTATTTATTAAAAAATTAGCAGCTTTCCTACTACCATGACATCTATAATTTGACAATAAAGATAATAAGTATCAAATATTAAAATATGAAATGAATATGAAATATAAATGTATTTTAGTACAATTTTATTGTATTAAACACATATTTTATTTTAATATTTCATATTAAAAGCTCAGAGAGATATGCAATTGTTGAGAGCAAACCAGGGTGCCTAAGAAGGGTCCAAAGGCAAAAGATACAAGAATAAAGAGCAAAGAGCATGGGAGGAAGAAGACCCAGCAGATGTGTCCTGGTCGCAGAAACTGGTAAACTGTCTTTTAAGGGGATGATTTATAAACAATAAAGTACAGAGCAGTAACACTCAGAAATGCTGGTTGTTTCCACAGAAGTTTGAAATCGGATCATTTGTATTACATATAAACAATGCTGCATGAAACCTGCAAGTCTGCTTCAAAAACTTGAAGCAGAAAATGAACTAAAAATACAAAAACTAAAGAAAGAGAAGACAGAAAATGGAAGAAATATGGTCAAAATGATTATACTACACAGAGAAAGGTGGGAAACACATACAGGTTCATATTGGATTAATCCAAATTTGGGAATTAAAGAGAGAAAATTTAGTCTTCAAAATTTCTTAAAAGAAAATAAAACCCTCAAAATAAAAAACAAAAACTAATCAGACTAAACATGATTTACTGTATCTTTTTATCTTTTTATAGCATTAAAAACTTCTCTCTGGAACCTTGATTAATTATAAAATATCTTTTTCTTTCAAGAATATGTTTTCTGATTTTTCTTTCTTATGTGTACATACTAGAACATTTAATTATATCCATGACCATCTGGGCATTGTATTGTTCTCTTTATCATGCCATGCTTCTGAATAATAAGTTCTCTTTCTTTTTTAAATAATTTTTCTATGAGATGGAGGAAAAGTAGCACAAAGACAGTAAAAATTGAATTCTACATCTTTCATACTATTTCACCCATTTTTGGAAAACAAGGCTTCATGTATTCAATATGAAACAAAATAATTTAGCCAACCATTTAATTTATTTATTAAAACACACTTATTATGGTGTAGACTATAGTGATTAGTACCGATTTAGTCAAGGAACTCAACTCATATATACAAACTATTTTATGCATGATTTGAAAACTGCTTATAGATCTACATTCTGGTTGCATGCTTGTAGTTAAGAAAAATGTATCATCTTTGAGTGTGTTTTCCTGTGCACGTTCTTGTGTTTTTCATTTGGTAAGTGCATCTAAGTTACTCTCAGAAATCACAGTCTAAAATTTGAATATGGAAAGATTTTTTTCTAACAATGTCTTCAAAATAAGCTTACTTTTCCATAAACCATAAGCTTATTTCTACTCAAATATCAACAGGAAAATAATTGGAAAATATAGCAGAATACCACTGATATAATGACCTAAAGGTAGTCATCATAAAACAAAACAACTAACACAACAGGTTTTTTGTCAATATTGTTATGTAATAGTGACAGCATAATTTAAGTGGCCAAATAGAAATGATGAGTGTGGAAAGTCATTCAAAATTTTGCCACCAATTTATAGTGCTCCTCTGTCTTAGGGAAGAAAATTAGCACAATTACTTGCATTTTATGTGCATTTGATTATAATTTTTAATACTTTCTAGTTGCAACATTTTTCCTTTTCAACAACAGCAACAACACCAAAAAATATACTTAGGGCATACCCTTCCCCCCCAAAAAAAGAAGAAGAAGAAGTAAGAAGAAACTTGAGGACTGCCAGTTTCAAAATTCTAATATACAGTCAACATTTACTCTTTTTATTCCTGAAAATCATCCCAAAACATTGAGAATGAGAAATAATTATGTAAATGCCCTACTTATTAAAAATAGAAAACAGCAAAATTCTAGATGGCCAGACTGTGGAATGGTTTCAAAATCAGTGATGGTGTGCAAAGGGTGTGCCGGAGGATACAAAGAAAAGAAACCTTGAAGAATTAATCTAGAAACTGTGGATTTCTTTTATTTTAATTTTTGTATTGTTGTTCAAGTACAGCTGTCTTCATTTCCTCCCCACTACTCCCCCCCATCCCAGCCATCCCCACCTCCCACCCTTGATCCTACCCGCCTTTGGTTTTGTCCATGTGTCTTTCATACACATTCCTGTAAACTTTCCCTCCTTTTCAAGAAGAACTAACAAATACACCTTCTTCTAAGGTTAGGAGCCATACATTTTTATATTGTAGACATGATGCAGCAGTTTCAGACAGAAGCATTTGTGAAAGCAATATGGTTGCAAAAAGCAGAGAAAGTAGGGCTAAATGAGGAACTGTACAAAAAAGACACATTTGCAGAAAGCAATCTATATCTGTGGAAACAGAGAAGTCAAGTCTTTCATTGTGGGGGAAAAGAAACGGAACAGAACACACAACAAAAAAACCCACATTGCCTATTATCATTGGCTAGACCAAAAAAAAAAATAAAATAAAACTTCACTTTGTTCAGTGGTACAGAAGAAAAACTGGGCAACCACAGGATCTATACAAAGATACTACAAGATAAAGAGAGAGAGAAAAAAGAAAACCAATGGCGTACAGAAACACACACTAAAAGCATGTTGCCATCGAGAAGTGAAAAAAATGTGACCAAACATTTTACCATGAATTTTTAAAATATACCAAATAGCAACTACTGCTTTGAAGCAATTATATAGTGCAGAATACAAGGGGTTAAGGAGAGGTTAGCAAGACAAGAACAAGAGATGAACTGTAAACTTTTAATGCTCAACTAAATGGTATAATTGAAAACAGTAGAAGTACCATGAAATGGGGGGGGCAGGGAGGGAAGAGCATGGACAGAATAAGAAGACAGCAAAAAGTGAAGTGATAGTTACAAACTGGATATCCGTGGATATCAAGGAATCAAAATGAATGAGAGAGGAATTGTTGAATATATCACAAACAAAATAAATCCAACCTACATACAAAAGTAATCCTGAATAACAAAGTCATTAGAAGAAAGAGCAAGTATTGAAAGCTATACATCCTGAATAAAAGAAGACTTGAATCTACATCTTGAGGAGGGGGAAGGGAACTTATGAAAAAATAGTCATGTCTCTGGGCAAAATAGTCCAGAACAGTCAGCAGTAAAATAACATTCTAGTGAAGTCACTGGGCTTAAAACACAAATGAAGGATTCTTTAATTAGCCAGGCAAATAGGGTCTCCCTAAATACTACAGTTCTAGTAGAAAAGAGAGCAACATTGTTCTCAGTGAAACTGTACTTCAAGCACAAGGCAACACACAAACACTTTTGAACATGGAAGATTTCAGAAACACTGCTGCCAAGGGCCCTTCCTCCGGAATCTCTGAGAGGTGACATCCAACCAAGAGATGTCTCAAAAATCAGTAACAAACTTGCCAACATTGTAAGGCCCTTTTGGAAGCAAATCCTCTCCTAGTGGAGAGTGGAGGCTTGTGAACGATCGTAGCTCTTCACGGCTTGACTGAGACCCCACGAGATGCTCCGATCCAGAACCTCCCCGAGAAGCTGCTCCTAGATTCCTCAGCCACACAAACTGTGATAGAACCAATGTTTGTTTTTTTAAGTTGCTAAATTTTAGGGTAACTTGTTAGACAACAATGCATAACTGAAACAAGGCTTTAAAAGTACTGAAGTTGAAGATGCAAATTGTTTGGGATTGTATGTGTTCTCTGGATGTACAGAACACCAAGACCCATGCTAGACCCTTGTTTGAAAATGATTAAAGACAAGAGGTGTGCCTGCAGGGCTGCCCCGAGTGCAGGATGTGGTGGCTACACTGGCAGTGGCTTGCATGTGCAGTTTGTCAGGGCAAGAGACAAATGAATGGTTTTGCTACAGCAGAATGCCATTTGTTGCTGGGGGGAGTGGGGATCTTACGGTATCTAAAGGAAAAGAATTACCCCATTTTTAAAAATTGGATTGTTTGTCTTCCTGGTGTTGAGTCATATAAACTCTTTATGTATTTTGGAGATTAAACCCTTCTCTGATGTATCCTTGGCAAACATTTTCTCTCATGCAGTTGGTTCCCTTTTCATTTTGGTGATGGTTTCTTTAGCTGTGCAGAAATTGTTTAATTTCATGTAGTCCCATTTGTTTAGTTTTTCCTTTGTTTTCCTTGCCCTAAGGGATATAATGGCAAAAATATCGCTATGCAAGATATCTGAAATTTTACTGCCTATGTTCTTCTCTAGGATTTTTATGGTGTCACAACTTATACTTAAGCCTTTTATCCATTTTGAGTTTATTCTGGTGCATGGTGTAAGATCATGGTCTAGTTTCATTTTTTTGCACATGCCAGTCCAGTTCTCCCAATACCATTTATTGAAGAGACTGTCTTTATTCCATTGTATGCTCTTGCCTTATTTATCAAAAATTAATTGACCATAAAGACACGTGTTTATTTCTCTTAAACCTGTGTCTTTATGGTCAATTAATTAAATATAACCAGAGACATTGAGATTAAAAACAATCACACAGTAACCAGAGGGTAGGTGGGAGGGGATAATGGGGGAAGGGTTTTCAGGAACAACTATAAAGGACACATGGGCAAAACCAAAGGCGGGTGGAAGTAGGGGAGGGAAGTGGGGATGGTTGGGGGTTGGGGGGGCAGTGGTGGGGGATAAATGCAGACAACTGTCATTGAACAACAATATAATAACTTTTTTAAAAAAGACAGGTTTATTTCTAGGCTCTCTATTCTGTTACATTGATCTATGTGTCTGTTCTTATGCCAGAACCTGAACAGACACTTCTCAAAGGAGGACATACAGATGACCCACAGACATATGAAAACAATGCTCATCATCACTAGCCATCAGAGAGATGCAAATTAAAACCACATGAGATACTCACACCATTCAGAATGGTTATCACTGGTAAATAAACAGACAACAAGTGCTGGTGAGGGTGTAGATAAAAGGGAACCCTAGTGCACTGTTGGTGGGATTGCAGACTGGTGCAACCACTGTGGAAAATAGTATGGAATTTCTTCAGTGAACTAAAAACGGAACTGCCTTTTGAACCAGCGATTCCACTGCTGGGAATATACTTGAAGAATCTTGAAACACCAGTTCAAAAGGATTTATGTACCTTATGTTCATAGCAGTGCTATTTACAATATCCAAGATTTGCATACAGCCTAAGTGCCCATCAGTAGATAAGTAGATAAAAAAACTGGTACATTTACAAAATGGAATAGGAATTCCTACCTTTTGTGACAGCATAGATGAAATTGGAGACTATTATGCTAAGTGAATTAGCTAGTCTGTAAAAGACAAATACCATATGATCTCATTTATAAGAGGAATCTAATTAACAAAATAAACTAATGAACAAAATAGAACCAGAGGCAAAGAATCATGGAGCAGGCTGACAGCTGTAAGAGGGGAGAGGGAGGTGGAAACTGATTGAAAAAAGGTGAAGGGATTAGTCAAAGAACCTGTATGGAAGGCCCATGAACATGGACAATGGTGTGGGGATTGACTATGATAGTGGGGGGTGGACTGGGTGGAAGGGGACAAGGGGGGAAAAATTGGGAAAACTGTAATAGCGTAAACAGCAAAATATTTTTAAAAAATAAAGGAAAAGATTTTCCTGAGACATGCACAGGAGGATGTGGATCTGTGGTATGGCTTATTGATGATGTACAATTAATGGGGATCCCCACCTGGTTCCCCAATGTCCCATCCCACCCATCTCACCATGGGAAACATCCATTCTTGTCTTTAATAGAGTCAAGATAAAGGCCACTGCCCAGAGTTCATGCTCCACGTTAATGTATAGCCCATTCCAGCATCTGGCTAGCTTAGTGTGTGTTTCCAACTGTAATCCATTTCAGGCTTGCCCCTGGAGCCTGCATGTGAAGTTGCATGGCCATGAGCTATGTGGCAGCTAGGATCACATTGTCATGGAAAAAGGACAAGTGAAAGCACAGGATGAGTGTGGGTCACCCTTGCAAAAGAGAGAACTTCTTTGTCCCCCTGGCGTTATATTAGTTTGAGTGTGGGATGGACCAGTAGCTCTCTCCGAATGACCAATTAACTTCCCAAACTTTTGCATGCTTCTGGTGGGTTGACCTTCCAACCCATCCATTCTTTCCCCAGACTAGACCAACAGGACTCTCTGGTCCAGCACCTCTCCCTGTGCCATTTGGACTTCTATTGGCATGTGACAGCTTCCGCCTGGTCCCACCTCTTCCACATCAAGCCTCAAGCAGAAAAGAACAGGGAGGGAGGAAGGAGCTTTCATGTTAGTAAGCATTGGAGTTTTGACTATTACATAGTACTGTAATTAATTAATGAAGGAACCCTTATGTGCTGCTCTTTAACACGATGGATATACAATTAAAACTATCTTTGTTATTGAAAATTAGTAAAAATAGCAGTACTTCATACCAGTAATAGATATCATACAATTATCAATCCAACAAAAGCTTTGTAATTTTAACCCAGACCCTGAGACATTGGACAGCTACTGAGTGGTAACAGCATCACAGCAGATAGTATTATCTCAAGTTAAGTAAGAAAACAGCTTCCAGAACCAAACTCCTATATAGCAGCATAGCCTAACATTTTTGTTTGGCCAAGTGTGATTTCATATAAGCTGCCCTAAGAAATATTTATAAACCATTTTTTGAGCAACCGATGTCTTTACTGGAATATAGCTAAAAATTAAGAACATTTATGCATTTTCAGGAAAGTGCAGCATATTGTTAAATAAATTTGCTTTTATTTTTCTGTTTTTATCCTAACATCAGATATCCATTCTTCAAAAAACTATAGTGTTTTTAATTATAAGAAAAAACAAAAAATAAAAATAAATAGATAGAGAAGATTTGCAACACTACCTGTGAATAGGACGCTCTCAATTACAGAGATGTAATCTTCAGGTCCCTGCTCAGTTGAGATCTCCCATTTGCTTTCAGAGATGTTTAATAATTTGTAGAATCGATCTGAACTCATTACCCCACACAGGAGGATAACTACACTTTCTGGTGAATGAAGCACCTTTTCCAGAAATTGACATTTATTTGGAGTTAGGTCTTCAAGCAGGCTACTTGATAATATCAAAAGTTTGCATTTATAAGAGTTTACATTCAGCAGTTCCAAATCCCGAAGAGGGTAATCCTCCAGGTGATGTAGCCGGATTGCTTCCCTTTTCATGATGTGTGAGAAAACTTCCCTCAAGTACAGAGCCCATTCCTCAGCGTCTTCTTCATAGATAATTATGATGTCTTTTGTATTTTCTGGAAAAAATAAAATATATCTTTATTTTCTTATATTTAAAATGCTAACAGAAGGTTATATTGTTATTTCTGAAAAAAATTAATGTGCTGCTTAGGGAATGTATTAATTTGCTTATATAAGAGACTAATAATAAAATTCATATTATCCCCATCATAATCATATGGGATTAAACTGATCCCTCAGCTGCAACACACTTCATGTACAACTGTGAATCCAGGATGCTCAGCAGAAGTGAGAGGCCTGGAGGTAGAATGGTAAGAACATTCTTTGGGATTAGGGGCACTGAGCTACTAGGCATGGTTCTGCCAGTGAACACAGTTTTACCTAGATTATGGTATTTAACTCCTCTGAGCCACTGTTGTTTTTTTTAACTAAATGATAGTTTATAAAGAAAAAAGCCCTATCCAATGAACTGGATTATTCTGAGAAGAAATGAGAGATTTATATAAGAGAATTTCAAAATCTTTTTTCCAAGTCAAGATGGGTACATAAAGACAGATTAGAATTTCCATGCCCAGAAAACCTACAAAATAAAAACTAAAAAAAGAAATTCAGTAGCAAAATACAAATAAAGCAGCATTCCTTCATGTCATAAACTAAAAAGTTGCTTCTGAAAACATAAATGGAAGGTTCTGGTGGGGAAGTACTAACCCTAAACTGAGCTCCCACCCAGAAATCCTAGAGCTAGTAGTGAGGAAAACACTGGAGTCACCAACGCAGTCGGGCTTCCTCACTACATAAAAGTATCTCTGAAGACGGAGGCTTTCTATTTCAACTCATGCTTAGCATCATTTCTTGAAGAGATATTCGACAAATATATTTACATATACAGAATGAGAAAAAAATCTGGCAGAAAACACATGAGAAACGTACTCTAGTTGTGTATGAATCACCAATATAGTTGTTATTCTCTATGTACTATCTCAGTCAGCCTGAATACTAAATAAATTCTTGCTGAACAAACTCAGACATAGTGTCATAATTCAGTATTTTAATGTTTGAGGAATAGTAGAGGAAGAGTTTCTTTATATTATAACTAGCTAGAGTAACTGTTGCATAGTTACAAAACAATTACAGTAAAAACTAAACTAATAATGTTTTAAATTACCAAGTGCTTAACATAAGCTAGGACTCTTCATGTTTTACATATGTTATTCACTTAATTTTCAAAACTACTGCCATTAAGGCAGTGATGTTAGTCACATTTTACAGATGGGAAAATTAAATTGCTGTTGGAATTAGGATTTTGATGCAGGCAGTCTGACTCCACAGACTGTACCTTTAGCCTACTAGCAAGGGACACAATAACATTATTGAGAAGATTCACAGAGATTCTTTGTACTGATATGGGCTAAATGTAGCCAATATTAAGCACCCTATAAATTAATCTCAAATATGCAAAGTATGTGACAGCTTATTGGGAATCTGATTTCCTCTCAAGAGAAAAGAGGTTAAAGATGATATGACACATTCTTAGAGTATGGTCATCTATGATGAATTTATAGAACTTACTTCTGGACTCTAAAATTTAAATCAATAAAAGTATGGCTAAGCTATAAGGTATTTTAAAGTGCAGCATGAATATTTCCGTGTTGTATAGTTGGGCTTCACAGCATTGTAGAAGGACAATGATAGGAAATCAATTTTAGACTCAATCACATAACCTATTTTTCAAAACTTCCTGAGAAAAATTACTCATTACCTCGATACATTATGGCTATTTTTTATGTTTAAATTGTTTTCCTTTTAAATTTGTGTTGGCTTATACTTAGTCAAAAATCATTGTTTGAAAAATTTTAAAAACCTAATACTTAGTCCATAATTGCTATTTGATGGTTTTTAAAAACCTGAAGATTGTTGTTAAATGTCATCCCTTCCTTCTCTTTAAATTAAATTACTTGGGTCTTTTAAACTTAAATTTTCTCAATTATTATTTACTAAGACTTTCTTTTTTAAAGATTTTATTTATTTATTTTTAGAGAGGGAAGGGAGGGAGAAAGAGAGAATGAGAAACATCAATGTGCAGTTGCTGGGGGCCGTGGCCTGCAACCCAGGCATGTGCCCTGACTGGGAATCGAACCTGTGACACTTTGGTTCGCAGCCCGCGCTCAATCCACTGAGCTATGCCAGCCAGGGCAAGACTTTCCATGTACCAGATATGTTGCTAAGTATTTAACATGCATTACTTTATTTAAAATTCATAAAACTGCATGAAGTTAGCTTTATTATTCTTATTTTACTGATAATCACATTGAGCCTCAGCAAGGTTAGGTAAATTGTCAGAGCCATGAAGATGGTAATTGGTATTTCTGCTGCCTTCTACTAATCTTTTTTGTATGAAACTGTGTTGAATCAAACTACAGAAGTTGATAGAACACCTTTTCATAGTCATGTTTTCTTTTCCCTTATCCTAGAAAATACAAGCTTGTCCTCGAGTAACATGTGAAGTATGGACCCAACAATAGTGCTCTGTGAATTCTCAAGAGGAGCCTTCTGGCCTTGCAATGCACTTACTTTTATTCACATGAACTAAATCAAATTAAAATCATTATTCCACCCATTTCAGGATGGTTATTGTCATTGTTTGGCCAATTTTAACAGACTGAAATGAAATAATAAATAATGAACCTGAAATATAGAAATACAAAGTTTCCATTCCTCAAAAGTTTTGATTTGCAATTAAGTTCTGCAAATAAATTATTTAAAATGTAAATTTCTAATCTAGCAAAATAAAGTAAATGATAGCATTATACAAAAAATAGAGCCATATTAATTTCTGTACATGTACTATAAGGTGTTCTTTCAGATATCATAGTGAAGCATTATTTTTCATGCAAAGTATTACAACAAACCCTTAAACCTGAAGGTAATTTGTATCAATAATTGATATCAATAATTGTTTTTACACCAAGAACAGACTATACTACATTTTCCAAAAGAATGAGACTGATCATAAATCTAAATCCTTCCTAATACTTATTTACAGCTTCGAATGGCAGATTTTCTTTTTTTTTCAATAAGATCCCATCTCTTACCCTTGTTTAAGGGTAAGAAGAAAGATAACATGATACCTTTATTCAATATTATATTTTTTTCTAACTGGTAGCCAAAGTGCAGAGAAAAACAAACAAACAGAAAATCACAAAGAAATGATTTGCAGGCATAATGGACTCAGTAGTGATTAACAGGAACATTAATCTTGATATAATGACACACAAATATATCAGAGTATACTCAGATAATATAGTAAATGTAACTGAATTGGTCTTACACTTTGACTTAGTGAGCAGGGGAACAAAATTAGGGACTTTCCACAGGATAAAGGTAGTGAAACACAGTAAAACTTGTATTTGTCCTCCAGGAAAGTTGGTTAATTTTGATTATTCATGGTGGCAGAAAGTATCAGCTGTTTACTATATATATCTGTGAGGCAGATGCTGCTGAGGTACCTCTCATATTTTCCTGGACCACCAGCTACATCTTGATGGTCAGTCGATATGCACACTGACCACTCCCTTCCTCTGCATTGCTGCCTGGGGACTTTCTCTGGGGCTAACGGAGCTGCCTCAGCCCTATGCACCCGCCTGGAAGCTCAGAAGCACTGGGAATTTACAGAGCTGGGCGGTGGCGGGGCAACCCTTAATCAATCAGGGATGAAAATCAATGTGTAAAGAACTTACCATTCCCATCTTCAGTGGGACAATTCTGAGGTTTTTACTTACAGAGCAATGAGAAGGTTCCCAGTGCTATTGAATTGTAATTGCTCATCACATTAATCTGCTTATTAACATTGGCTTTTCTTGCTTTCTTGTCTCACATTTCCCATTTTCTCACTAGAACTTCATGGGCTCATCCTCTCAATAAACTATCTGCATCTGTGTCTATTTCTCAGTGTCTTCTTCAAGGAAAATCTCTATACACATATATATTAGTTAACCTACTTCTTCCTTTCAAATACAGGAAAGTACCAACACATTTTAAGAATATGCTTTTCAGATATGGTGAAACATGACCAGCAACAGTTATTTTTATACATATGTAAAACTTTCTTTTTCTGTTTAAAATGCAAACAAAAGCTTTTATGCTTCACAGAACAACCTGGGAGGAGAGATTTTTTCTTTTCTCTAAAAACAGCACAGTGTTAATTTCTACAGGGTTATTTTGCTAAGGCCTCCTACTCCTCACATAAAAACTGCAAATGTTCAACTCCCACCTCTATCACTGTTTATCACTAATACAAATTGTTAATAGTTCATTTAAGACTATAGACATGAAAAGATTCTAAATCTGTAAGGAGGTTTTAAAATGTTTCAAACTTACTTAGTGTAAATTCGTGGAATTCTGTTTCTACCGTATCCATCTCCTTTCCTAGCTTTTATGGCAACACACTATAGATTATTGAATTTAAGTCAGTGTGGACCATAAGCCAGCCCGTTACTCTTAAGAATACTGTGATCAAATAAACTACACTACAAATTTTAGGATGAATTCTGATTTCAGAGAATTTGACTAACGCAAAACAAAACAAAAATCATCAGAATCATTTAAATATAGTAGTAGTATCATCTCACATAGTCTCTTAAGGGTTTCTTAGTTCTCCAATGATCTCCTTAGAACCTGAATATTTTCTGTGACCTCTCCAGAGTGAATCCTCCCCTATGGATTACATCACCCAGGTTCCCATGACCACTCCAATGGAAAGCGGTGTCCGAACACCAGAAAGTGAGAGAAAGGAACCATAGGGTTATTTACCGGTCCTCTCACTCACTCGCCCATTGCTAGTTTGGGCACTGGCTGCTTTCTTTTGTGGCCCTTCTGTGGCCTTTCTTCCATGACTCCAGTTTTCGTGTGGTGGTACCAGCCATAATGTTCCCTCCCTTCCCTCATAGGGGTAGTATAGGATTCCTGCTGTTAGTCTTTGAATGCTTCCCTATCCCTCTCTGGGTGTTTTAGTCCTGAACATTTTAGCAAAGAACCCCTTTATTAAATTTTTTCTGTTAAAACCTTTGATGGTGGCATTGTTTCCTGCCGGGATCCTGATAAGTGCAGGTACTACAATGGCCCCAGGAAACAAACTCTATAAGGTCCATTTTGGAACTGGTTGTTCTCATAATTGTGTTCTCAATGCCTTGCCAAGTGAAAGTAGTACACTGGCAACTTATGGAATGAAGAATCACCACAGTCACTCAGATTTGCGCTCGTGATGAACTGGGATGGACTGTCAATGGAGAGGAGAGCAGGAGTCTGTGAAATGTAGTTAACACAGTGGCAATAGGGGTTACAGGGATGGAGCAGAGAATGATGGCTTCTCCAACTGTCCTAGACAGCAAGCAAATGCAGGAAGACAGAGCTTCAACTCCGGTAGCAGGCAAAACCCCTAGCAGAAATCTAGGAACATGTGGAATCGTAAGACTTGGAGAAGAGATTGGGACAGAGATGAGGCTAAGAATTTTAAACTCTTAAATGTTCTTGGCTCTTTCTTTACTGGGGGAACTTGTATTCCCTTTTAAAACAAAAAACTAAAACAAAACAAGATAAAAAATAATTTTCAAAATTTCACTTGAGGCAATTGTCTTACAAGTGATACCAACTTTTCTTATTAGATATGCCAACACCCTCCACTGCTTGCCTCTAAGATCAATACCTAGAGTGAAACCCCATAAGTCAAAGTATTTGAGAGAAGCTACTTATTTCATACATAGAAATTATTACAGGCTTCTGCCAATATGTATTAGCATGGGTCTGAAAAGTACATATGGAATGGATTTTAAGAGTTATTAGACCAAGAAGGGAAAAGCTGAAGACTGGATCTGACTGAATGTGTCAGCATGGTTGCATTCATACAGGTTTCAGAATTTAATGTTATCTCAAGTATCTGGGCTGCCTTTAACAGCCAATTTGAATGGATAATTAAAGCTTGGAGTATGTAGTGGCCTGCAACCAACGGGATTACAAAGTCAATACTTGTCTGCCCGGATGGAGAAAATGGGTCTGTAGGTAAACTTTTTCTGTAAAGTGCTAGATGATAAGCTAGATGCTAAATACTTTGGATTTTGCAGTCCACATAGAACATCTTCTGTTTTTCTTCCTTTCATCCTTCCTACCTTCCTTCCTTCCTTTCCTCCTCCCCTTCCCCCTCTCTCTTCTTCTCCTTCTACTCTTTAAAAATATAAAAATGATTCTTATTCACAGGCTGTACATAAGTAGGCCACCAGCTGGGTTTTGCCTATAGGTTGTGGTTGCAGACCTTTGCTCAAGATTGTTCTGACATTCCCTTCTCTAAGCGTTAAGAAATTCAGTCATGAAAGCTCTATGGTTTCTGTCCTCTGCAGCCTAGAGACAATGATAAGAACTGGATCTTTGAACTGAACTTCTTAGTTCAATGGGAAATAATGACATCTGAGTTAGTAGAGAATGAATAGCAACACCTAATCATTAGAGGCAATTTAAGTAATTAGAATTTTTCAGTGTAGGGGTCTACAGTAACAAATAGATCTGAGGGTCCTTAGAAATGAGACCTATGTATAGCCCATGAAGCTTCAGTTTTACCTTTATAAAGAAAACAATTTTAGGGTTGAGTGCAAAAACTGGCTCAAGCTGGGGATTCACAGACTCCTATCTAGTTTCAGACTCACAGTCCTTTGTCTAAGGAAAGGCTAAAGCTCTCTGAGAAAGGATTCTTCTCTGCTGCTAAACATGTATATAATGAATCTTCTTCAAAGCATTCTCCAGGGACCTTCAGCTATGTATACTGGGGAAAAAGGAATATCCACATCTTCTAGTGCTGTTTAGTTATAATCTCCACTGACATAAATCCCTGAAGGCCCAAAATGCCATGATGGTACACTGATAAGAGTGTGAACTTACGGTGTAAGGTGAATCACATCTTCCTTAGGTATATCTAATAACAGTTTTGGTGGGCCCATA
The DNA here is from genome assembly GCF_019186645.2 of Phyllostomus hastatus. NCBI lineage: Eukaryota > Metazoa > Chordata > Mammalia > Chiroptera > Phyllostomidae > Phyllostomus > Phyllostomus hastatus. The sequence continues at coordinate 24,469,117 of NW_025334028.1, read as the reverse complement.
AATATATCCTATGGGTATTTTTAAAGCCCTGAATGTAGAGTGGCAATATCTACACATAGGAAATGGCAGAATTCTTAAAGAGAATGAGAATATTATGGTAGGAAGAAAAAATATGTCTCAAATTGTTCAGCCCCATCCTCCCACCATCACCAAAATAGTAAACTAAAACAAACACTGGGATAATTATAAATATTTGTGCCACCAACAAAAAGTTGAATGGTGTTTTGAATGATGTAACAATGGTGGTATTTCTTCATTTGTCTGCTTAACTTGCTTGTCTGCAAGTGTAAAACAACTGTTGTGTTCACAAATATAATCTGGTGTTGGTATCAACTGCTGCTCTACCTGTGACATCTTCACTGGATATGAATGGGTCTGAAACGTACTGGCACCTGTTTCAAGTGGATGGTTGCTGCACTCCAGACTCACTCATGGTTACCCCCAAAACAGGATGGTGAAAGGAATTGTTCCCAGTTGACAGAACCTTGGGCAGTATCTCTAATTGTTTGCTTTGAGGAAAAGGCCTGAGCTATGGATCTACATTGAGGAAAGAGAAGAAAAGAAGAAAGAGTAGAAAAAGATTTGCTTATTTCAGAATTAAAATATATACACTAGGTTACTGGTTAAGAAAGCATATCTTTGAAGCATGAGCCTGCATGTTACTTTCTTCTATTCTGTGATATCCTTATATTCTTTGTGGCTGTGGCTCATATAAAGACCAGTAAGAGTTGAATTCATGTTTCCCTTTTTCTTTGTGAGTAATTGGGCCTGTAAAACAAGCCTATGGTCACACTGGTGATCAACAAACACTTGCTGATATTTGCTAGAATTATAATCGAGGCCCCAACAGGATCAAGGTTTGACAAGTTTTTATATGGACGTAAGGCAATTCGTATTGGAAATATCAATACTTTTCCCAGTGGCAAAGCACTTTCCACAAACATAAAGTTAATTTAAAAGAAAAAACATATAATAAAACAAAGGGTAGTAAAAGAAGAGATCATGAAGATATGGAACAGAGATATTATCTTTGAGTAATTACACCACTAGAATAAACTGACATGAGTATACGGATTTGTCAAATAAAAATGTATATTAGATTGTACCTCAATATTGATGATTATAAAACAAATCTATAAGAAATTGTTACTAAACAATTCTTTAATTAGTAAAACTATAAAAATTAAAAACATATGTAAAGAATGGCAACTCCCTAGTAGAATAACTAATATATTTAAAATAACTTTTAGACTTCTGGTCAAGAGGAAGGCATAGGTAGACACGCTTTACCTCCTTGCACAGACATAAGAAGGGTCACAACTAACCTTAAAACAAAAAACACCCAGACCTGCCAGAAAAATCAAACTGTATGAAAGTCTGACAACCAAGGATTTAAAGAAGCCATATTCATCCAGATAGGTAGAAAGGGTGGAGATGGGGAGCCAGGACAGAGAGGACAAGGTGTGGCAGTGACAAGGCAGCAGTAACGAGGCATTGGTAGTGGCAGTTGGCAGAACAGGCAGTCCCACACTCACATGTGGTAGATAAAAATCAGGAGGGATATCTTGGGTGTGAGTGATCCCAGCTCCAGGCCAGACTGCAGAGCCTAGGCACCCAGCTCAAGAAGAATAAAGCCTCATAACTTCTGGCTATAAATATCAGTGGGGGTTGGGGCCAGTCTCTAAGGAGAGTCCATTTAAGGGGCCTGCACGGTCCTAGAATGCACACAAACCTACCCACTCTGAGAACCACCACCAGGGCAACGGCTGGAAGGGCACCAGGTGCATACAGGAAGTGGGTGAAGTGACTGGAAATGGAGCAAGTAAGTGCCAAGCAAACTGTCAGCAGCCAGGCAGCAGCATTGTCCCCTCTCCAACTCATCCCCCACATACAGAGCCACAAAGTGGTAAAGCAGATTGCCCTGCCCTGGTGAATAACTAAGGCTCTGTCCTCACAATTTAACAGGTACACTAAGACAGGGAGTCAAAGAAGCTCTACCTAATACACAGAAACCAACACAGGGAGGCTGCCAAATTGAGAAGACAAATATGGCCCAAATGAAAAAATGCAACAAAACCTCATTAAAAAAAGCTAAACAGAACAGATATAGCCAACCTATCAGATTTATCAGATTTAACATTTATTATATGAGATGTTAAAGGGACTTATTTAATAAAAAGAAGAGCAAAACTAGGAACATAAAAATGACAACAAATTCACAGCTATCAAGAACAGAATCTAAAAAACAAAAACAAACTAAGCAAACAATGAGAACAGGAACAGAATAATAGATATGGAGATCATTTGGAGGGTTATCAGTAGGGAAGGGGGAGAATAGAGTAAATGGTACAGGGATTAAGAAACATACTTGGTAGGTACAAAATAGACATGAGGATGTTAAGAATAGTATAGAAAGTGGAGAAGCCAAAGAACTTATATGCATGACCCATGGACATGAACAAAGTGGGGGAGAGGGAGTGCTGGAGGGAAGGGGGACATGGGGTAGAGGGAGGCAAAGGGGGAAATTTGGGACAACTGTAATAGCATAACCAATAAAATATACTGTAAAATATCATTTAAACTTTATTAGCTTTTATGTACCCATATTACCTAACCTAAAAATATATGAAGTCAGAATTTGATATAGAACTGTTAATTAATCAGCAATAATTTTAACACATCTCTAATATGAAGTTGTAAATTCTTTAAAACCTAGGATGTTAGTGGGAACCAGGATTCAGGATAAACTTGCAACCCAATCCCAATTCTTAGCTACTGTTTTGTTAAACTACCTTGGTTTATGATCCAAGGTCTTCTGTGTTTGAATGAGAAACTCTGTCTAATTCTGACATTTCACATTACAAACTCTACTTTCTAACAGATATATACCACCATTAGCCAATGACAACTTCATCAATAATACAGGCATCATTTGAATTCCCTCTGACTTATTCCTTTATTTCTCAATCACTTAACAATTGAGGCATGGAAGTGGAATATTTATTGTTCCATCCCTACCTTATCTCTAATACAAGAAGTTGAATTTTCTTTGACTAAAAATGGCTTAACACCTGATTGTGAATGGGACACATTTCAAAGGAACATACACTGAAATTCCATTCAATAGTAACAATATACAAAATGTATTCACATGAATAGTATGGTGTGTTTTTATGCTATATGCTACAATTTTAAGAAAAGTGTTGGAACTCAATTTAAGTAAAAAAAAAATTAAACTGAAGACACAAGTAAAAAGTCTGAAAGAATTACTCAAGATCATGTCAATAGTAAGTCAGGAAGCTGAGCTTATATTCACACCATCTACTGCCAACTCTATTTTGGATATCAAGCCACACTTTAGGCAATATTATTTAGAAAATGAAATAAAACTACAGTCCTATCCTTGAAGCTCCCAACAGACAAGAGCATATAATCAGCTGAGCAGATTAAAAAGAGAATTAACTTCAATTCCACTGGCAAATCTAATTTTGCTGTCCTAGTTCTGAGCCAGGGTGTTGACATTCCCTAGTTTATTTGTCCTCTCTCACTTGTCATTTCTACCACTTCTTTCCAAAGCACAATATGTGGTGGGGGTTAAAAAAAAATAGTACCTGTATTATGGCTTGAGAGCAATGACCAAATAGTTCATGTTTCTCTTGTTAAATACCTTTCATGGACTTGTAAACAAATCTAACAGTGCAAATGAATGCTTTTTTGGGTCTCTATTGCTGAAGTATATAAATCAAGGATATGATAAATACACTCCACAGTCTCAAACTCTAATGGGATCTTGTAATCTAATTACATTAGCAAGTATCTGATGATCACTTAGACACTAATGTCTTTCAACAGTTTTGTTATGTTCAGACTGTGATGTCATAATATGAGGATATCACTGAATAAAAACACACCTTCTGTGAAGAAGTTATCTCACACCCTACTCTAGAGATTATCTAGAATATTTTAGAAATAGCTGTGTACTACAAAATACGTACATACTGAAATAAAGACTGGGATGAATTTTTATTCTTTTGTTGAAAGCAATATCAGCAAGTATGTAACCTCCACCCCTTCCTGGTGTCTGCATCCTCTGCAGCCATTCTTGCCCAGAATGGAAATAGCAGACCTAGGAAAGTACATTTTCTGCCACTCCCCAGAGGCAACCTGAGGCCTCCAGGGACCCGTGCGCATGGTAAACATGACTTCTGGGTGGAGTGCACACAATCGTCAGTGAAGAAAACAGTGGCTGTCTTTCGAGAAGTCCTCAACTCTGTTAAGCACCTGATAACAGCTGCATTTCCCCATTGTGATTCCATTCTCTTCTCATAATGTGATCCAGAGTCTGCTTGCATCAGAACCACTTCTGGAGCTTGATAAAATCAGAATTCTCTGGGATTGGGGCCCAGGAAAGAATCATCCATCATGTAACTAAGCACCTGGCTAATACTCAAGTTCACTCAAGTTTCAAAATTACTGCAGAATCTTTTTTTATACTGAGAGTATTTCTAGTACCATATTTGATGATTATAGCTACCATTTTTTTGAAGATTATGTTTATTTACTCTTAGAGAGAGGGGAAGGGAGGGAGAAAGAGAAGGAGAGACATTAATGTGTTACAGATACATGGCTCAGTTGCCTCTTGCACACCTCCTACTGGAGACCTGGCAGGCCACCCAGGCATGTGTCTTGACTGGAAATTGAACCAGTGACCCTTCAGTTCACAGGCTGGCACTCAGTCCACCAAGCCACACCAGCCAGGGCACAACTACCAATTTTATCTCTCAAGTTTTGCTGATATAAAAAAAGAAAATGAAGATTTTAGACTTTTCTAATGATAAAAATTCAAATGATTTATAATGCCATTTATTAAGTAATAAATGCATGTGAATAATTCAATTCAATAAATCATTAACGTTCTCAAAATCTTCCTGATTTTACTCCAGTGATTTTGTTTGTCATATAAAGGCCAATTCCACATTTCCAGACAGACAAGAACATGATATTTACAATTATGTATCTAAAATTTAGATTGCAACTCTGAAGTAAACATTGTGTTTATTATGTTAGCCAACATATAAAAAGAAATCAAGAGCAATCTTACAGTAACCAGAGAGGAGGAGGGAGAGAGAGGAGGGAGAGGATAATGGAGGGAGGCAACAAGGAACATGAATGAAGGACACATGGACAAAGCCAAATGGGGTGGTTTCGAGAGTGGGAAGTGCGGATGAGTGGGCCAGGGGATGGTATGGTGGGCTGAAAATGGAGACAACTGTACTTGAACAACAAAAGAGAAAGAAAAAAATTAAAAATAAAGTAATATAGCATGTGATTTGGGGGAAAGGAATTTTACAATAAAATATGTGCTTAAGCAATACAAGTATTGCATTTTATGCCAACTTTTATAAAAAAATGGTTTTTACTATTATTAATTCCCATACTCCAGGTGAAATATTAGTTAATTAACAACCCAGATCTCAGGCACTAATCCGTTTACAAAGGTCAAATTTAAAAAATTAATGTTCAATTATCTTACTCATGGCTAATATTTTGTACAAGACTAAATACTAAACCCTCTTCTAAACTGAAATAATGAAGCACTGGGAATTCCTAAGAGGGCCATTTTCATTAATAATTTGACATTTGGAAGTGTATAATATAATAATGTCTACACATGAATTCTTATAAAAATGTGAACTTCTAGACAAAGAAATATTAATTTATTATAAGAAGAACGAGAAAGAATTATTACAATTGTTCTTCTATTTTCCTCTCCTTTTAAAATGTGTAACAATATAGTCCATCAAAAATTTAAACTCTACACTATATAAAAGTTTTAAAGACAAAGCTACGTCAAGAATATGTGAAAATAATATTTTTAAATTATTCTTAGTCAATCCTAGTAATCCATTTTATTTATTGAATTTGCTTAATTACTTATACTTAAACACGGTGTAAAGAAATAGCTATCCAAATACTGAATTTTCTCCTACATTTTTCTCAGCTTATAAAAATAAGATGGCATTAGTATTGAAAGATGTTACCACTTGAATTTGAGGAATTACTATATCTTAATAGTAGTTTACAATTGCAAGCAAAGTTGAAAATCATCAACACTTAACAGAATGAGGTGATTGATATAGTTTATTCACTGGAAATTCTTAATTTTCCAGCCAGTAATATTTTACAGATAATTGTCCTTACCCTTCTATGGTCCTGCTTCTGACTACTCCAACAATTTATAGTTCTCATTTATCACTTAGATTTTCAGATCAGGTATTTTGAAATTCAACAGGATGATTAACCATAATCATCCATAAGTATCTTAATAAAAATATCTCAATGTTTTTAATCCTTAATTATTTGTATCTTTTTATATGTTTACTTAATAATTGTTTAATGATTTCTGCAAAAAAAAGTTGTTCAGATTTTATGAGATGTAAAGATTATAAAGCCCAATTACTGCTCTTAAAGGGACTTACATATTACAAAAAGAGCATAGAGTTTTACCAGTTACTTTAACAAAAGGTAATTCATTTTAATATTCCATTAAGACCTGTGGTTGAAGAATCTTCTAACCTTATTTATCCTAGGGTTAGTATGAAATATGACCTTGAAATAAAGTATCAATAAATCCTGAAGTATCACAAAATTCAGAATTGAACAATTTACAGATCTAAAGTTTTACAAAATGTTACTGGTATTGAAATATCAGAAATTGTATCATGAATGAATGTTCAGATCACACTGAACATTACAAAACCATATTTACAATGGGAGGTCTTTTACATATGTATACCCAAACACAAATCAAGACAAATACTGTAGTATGAACACTTATTTCTAAGTGAAGGACTGTGGTATATTATAATTTTATTCTTAAATTAGTCTTTATTTTCAAATGTTTTACAATGCACATATATTACTTCTGTAAGAAAATACCCATATGCTTCTATTCACAGCAAATCAGCCTGACTCCAATAGAACTTTTATCATTAGGAGAAAACGATCTTAAACTAATTCCATATGGTTAGGAAATGGTTCATGTTCTCAGATAGCAAAACAAAGTGGGATCATAAAATGATATTAGTGAGCTTTGGCAAGGATCACACATCCAAACTAGTTGTCTCTCAGAATATCTTTGTCCTTTAAAGTTTGGAACAGAATAGGGCTTTATGTAATTGAAAACAGTTGGCATCTAGCACTAACCTTAGTAGAAGTTTAGCCAAATATTTCAGGGACTGTCCTCATTCCCTCATTTAAAAGCTCTTCAACCTGGTTAAGTGGTTTGTTGGTTAAGATGTTTCAGTTTGTTTACCTGAAAAAACTGGAGATAATGATGCTTAACTCATAAAAATAAAATATGAAACCCGGCCCCCAGCAGTCATTGACATGTGTGGCAGTGATGATGATGATGACAGTGATGATGATAATTATAATAACAGCTACCAAAATGTAGCATGTGTCTACTACATACGTATCAATGACTGTTTTGGTGTTATACAAGCATTAACTGCTTTTAACCTGGCAACAACCCTGTGAACAATGCTCTTTTTATCCTATTTTGCATATATAGCCACTGAAACAGTGATAACATAAATATACTGCTCGAGTTCAGCTGTATGTACTAGTAAGAATTAGAATGGCAACAGTCACCATTCGCATTAACAATAAGGATTATTAAACTAGTAAAATCATTGAATGTGAACAACACCCAATGTGAAAGCCCCAAATAATGGGACTTGTTTGTTTCATTTTGCTATTGAAACAAGAATTCCACAAAGATGTCCTCCTAAGTACATATCTTGTTGAGGATGCCTGTATAAGGGTAACAATGATATTCTTTCCACATTTATAAAGCTAGTTCTTGATGGTTACACCCAGTTTTTTCACTAGACTGATGGAGTATGAATGTCTGATGAATAAGATCCTGCCTGAGGCATTCATCTATACTTTGTTCTTACAGAGTCCATGTATGTTTCAAAATCTGCATTAGTTTCCTATTGCTGCCGTAAAATATTACTACAATCTTAGTGGCTTAAAGGTAATAGAAATTTGTTATCTTATAGTTTAGAAAGATGAAAGTCTGAAATGGGTCTCACTGCGATAAAATCAAGATGTTGTCAGGGATATGTTCCTCCTGGAGGCCTTTGGGAAGAATCATTCATTTGCATTGCCCAGCTTCTAGCAGACACCCACAGTTCTTGGCTCATGGCCCCATTACTCCACTTTCAAGCCAGCAACATTGGGCCATCTTCCTCATGTGGCCACGTCTTTAGTTCTGCCTCTCCTGCTCCCCTCTTTCACTTATGGCCCACCTGCATAATCTGGGATACTCTCCCTATCTCAAAGTGATTATAATCTTAATTCTTTCTGCAACCTGAAATCCTGCTTGCCATGTGACCTAACATACTCCCAAGTTTGGGGATTAGGATGAAGACACCTTGGGGAGCCATTATTCTATCTACCACAACACCTGAACACAGCTTTCAACTCTAGTTCCTTCTCTTCCTTTCCGACAGCCTTTTGAAGTAAAACAGAAAGGATAACCCTAACTAAGTGGCTTAAATAATAATGTTTAGATTTGTCATTGAATCAAAGCAAATGATGCATTAGAAGAATTTTCTAACAGTCAGTTAGTAGAAGCTTGAAAATTCCTTTGAAGATGCAAAGCATTAGGCAGCTGCAAATTATTAGCCTTGCACTCTTTATTACAAACATTTTACAATGTACTTTAATCACATTTGTATTCTAGCTTTCATTTTAAATATCCTAATGGCCCTCATTAAAGACACTGTTTTTCTAGCATTTTATTGTAGTTATTTCACTTCCTGTTTTTTTAATTCACCTCCAAGGTCCTTGAAAGTAGCAAAGTGTTCCAAATTTTTATTTGGAAAATAAATTTTTATTTTAGTTGGAAATTGTGGTTGTCTATTACATCCCTTATAAAAATGTTTCTAAGTTGATCTATTGAAAAGTAACTATATCATCTTTTATGTTGCACATTTTTCTATTAAAATGATTTTCTATATACATGGCTACTTTATTGATAAAAAAAAAAGAAAAGTCTTCATGGGAAGAAAGCCATTCTGATATGGGTGTATAGACATGCCTGTGTGATACTGAAATGAATTCATATCAGAGTCATGTAGTGGTGAAGAGGCTAAGCTCCCAGAGTCCAAATTTAAGCAGATAATTTCCCTCTCTGAGCCTGAATTTCCCACTTGTAACATTTGGATAACACCACTTATGAAATCAGTTGTGGGAATGAAATGAGATAAAGTACTTAGAATATTTCCCATAGTGCTTGACACCTGTAAGCGCTAAATAAAACTTTGTTTCAACCTTTGTATCGACCTTCTGGAAAGTAAAATGTGCCTTGGAGACACTGTTTGCAGTGGGTAGGCTGCAAACTCCCGGAGACACAAAGACAGAGAGTCAGAGAGGGAGAAAGGTAATCCCTGTAGAAAACGTCTCCAATTCTGATTATTTCCAGGACAATGTCTCAGTATGGGGCTTGTGACTTCATGAACAAAGAGAAAGTGACATAAGTGGCCAGAGCCTCTCCATAGCTATAATTATCTCAACACTATTTTATTTCAATGCTCAACTTTTATTGATCCAGTGATATTAATTTATCACTTATAGAGAAAATTATATTTAAGCTAAAGAAAAATTTTTCTTAAACAAGAGGATAGGTAGTAGAGCCAAAAATTGAGGAAGGTCTTATGAGAATGACTGAAATTTGCAAAGCACCGTCCCAGGGGACTGCACTCGTGACTACATTCTGAAATGATTAGTGACTTTCTGGAACAGCAGTATGCATCAGAAGTCACCCCCAGTACTCAGAGAAAACACTCTTCACTGTTGTCTCTCCCTGCTAATTAGTTCCAATGACTAACTTATTCAGATTCCTGTAGACTGAGGTTTTCTTGAGTCATTTGATGTTGAATTAGAATGAATATAAGAAGAAATAAAGCCATTCAGATGTTCCCATCCATAGTTCACTTAAATACAGTCCTGGGGGCTGGAGCCACCTTTGTGCATAACCCCTGAACCCAGCACAGGAGCTCAAGAATAAATGTTTGAAGAATAAATGAATAAGGAAGGATAATTACTCCTTCATAAAACTATAGAGGCATTAGTCCACCCTTTCTTGATAAACATCCTTAATTCTAAATGCCTAGAGAAAGCAACATCAATTTTTGCAGTGTTTTTGTTTGAAGATAAGAGATATTAATTGAATTATTATGAGCCAATCATTCTGAATAATTAAGGTATGACCAGGATACATAATGCCTTCTGGGTATCAGAGACATCACATGGCTTGCAAGAGGTGAAGGTCCATTAGTGACAGGGTCAGGACTCAATCCTGTTCTTATTTGACCTCAAATCCAGTGCTACCAAATAGTATCTATGTTATTAAAAACTATTCAGTCTTAAATACCACATGATTTCACTTATGTGTGAAATCTAAAAACGAAATGAACAAGCCAAACAGAAACAAATTCACAGATACAGAGAACAAATTAATGGTCACCCAATGGGAGGAGGGTTGAGGGTAGGCAAAAAAAAGGTGAAAGGGATTAAGAGGTTCAAATTGCCAGTTATAAAAATAGTCATAGAAAATGATCTACAGCACAGTATATATGGTCAATAATATTATAATAACTATGTATAGTGCCAGATGGATACTAGATTGATTGAGGTGATAACGCTGTAGGGTATATAAATGTCTAGTCACTGTGTAGTACATCTGAAGCTAATATGAGATTATATGTCAACTGTAATTGAAAAATAAATTTAAAAAATAAATAAAAGTAAAAAATTTCAATATTTCTTTATATTAATTAATGATAATCCTGCATGGAAAATGATCTATTCTTTTATCCAGTAAACCACTGAATTAATGTGGATTTTTCTTTTATTGTTTTTGTTGTTGTTTTTGAATATTGTGCAACAGATTTATATAAGGAGAGAGCAAAACTGAAATATTTATGAATAAGAAGTCATCAAATGGCCACACTAATATAATTTTAAAGTGCACATATAAATGTTAAATACATTAAAACTACAGAGCTGAACAAGTAAAACTATTAAATGTAGAAAAATAAAAACTAGATGTATATACACCACTTTTTTATATTTCTAGAAAAGTCTTTGTGAGATATCTTCAGTTGTGTGCCTGTATTCTTTTAGAAAGAAAGAATACTAAAAATGATTTAATCTTCTAGACATACATGGATGATATTGAATTTAATATGCCTTTAAATTCCAATAGTACTTTTTTCTCTCTGTTTGCCCCAGAAGGTATTTTAATTAGCTAAATATTCTAAGTTAAATTAAAAAGTTATAGAATCTTAGCAAAAATAACTAAATTACTTATTATCAGATTAAAAGTTCATTTAATATTTAAAATGCCTTAAAATTATCTTTTGTAAAAAGTTTCATGAATTTTTAAGTTTTTCTTTTTGTTGTTATAATGAAAGAAAGCCCTTCTGTGAACCAAACAATTAAAAAACAAGTACCAGAACAAGGGTAGTTATGTAAGGGTAGATAGAGGACTCTGTGGATATTCAGAAATGTGGCCTTCAGAAATGGACACATCTTTAATTACCCTTTGTCATAAACTTAACTGGACACTCTAATGCCATTCTTTGTACTAACTAATCAGCAAGCACCTATTAATGCACTTGTCTCTGCTGACCTATGCCAGAGGTTACGCCTCCCTTTAAAGAGCACCCAGTCTGAGTAATAAAAGCCATTGTCATATTAATGTTGTTTCAACATAACCTGTTAAGTCAGTCAATCTCCAAGACATAAAATCCATTCTCTGACTAAATTATTTACATTTACATCAGCTTCTGTTGTTTTAAGAAGAAATATATTTCAGCAATAATTTATTTGGGTGACTCTTAATAGCCATGTACTTGCTTCAAATATGTGTTTCATTGACAGACTTCTCTAACACGGAAGCCATCTGTTTATGGCCAGGTAGTCAAGTTGCTCTTAATTTTGGGATGTTTGCATAAATAAAATCTCAATATTTAAGCAGTGTGAGACCACTGACATAGCCTACATGATTATTGACAGAGGCAGTTTAACATGAAAATATCTGTAAAATCACTTGCTCAGATGAGATGCACAAATGCTATTTAAATAGAAACATACACACTACAAAATAATCTTACATTAGAATTCCCTATGTATGTTCCTTGTTCCATTTGATTTACACACTTTACTTTCCCTAGCAATCACCTTCTGATTTTCCTTCCATTTTCTCTAGCATATCCCACTATCAAAGCTGTGACCTAATTGAATTAATCATAAGAAAATAAAATGACAGATAAATGTGTGGGCCCTTCTCAGCCTACCAATGCCATTGTCTCTACAGTCCCTTCAGTTTCTACTCCCATGATAGGCCTCCCTCCCTCTCATTCATTCAAAATGTGGGTCATCAGTGGAGGATAAGAACTTTATTTACACAATGGTACGACAAGCACCCAGGAATACATAACTGAAAGAAGTGCTGCCAGTCTCTGGCTGTAAGAATCATCCTCTCAAGAACCATTTGCAATTTAGCAGGGATGATAACTTTGTGCAAAAAAAAAAAAAATGAACTTGTTTCTCTACCCATGTTGAGATGACAACATCTCACATTAAACATATTTGTGAAACAATGGATTCAAGGACATGGAAGATGCACTGTTAGTTGCAGAATTTCTCAGCCCATTGGAATGTTCTAATATGCGTATTCACAACTTGTTTTACCATAGGAACACTTTTTTCAAGGAACATATATACTACAGAATACAGTTTGGGCAACATAATACTAAAAGAATAAAGCTCTGGAAGTATGATTTCAAGTTTTCCAGTTTATTGGCCATCAGATACAGGAAGTATGTCACTTTTTGTAAAGTCCCACATGGCCACTCACTCGCTCAGCAACCACCATGGTGTAACTATAAATTACTGGGCACCTGCTATGGAGCAGGTGTGCATAACTAAATGATTTTTCATCTTTTCATAATGAGGTAGGTCCAGAGAGGTCATGTAACAAAGTTACCTAAAGTCCTAAAACTACAACTAAATGTTGCAGCTAGGCTTCCAACTCCGAATGAGAAACCTAAGCCTAGGTTTTTATATGCTGCAGATCAGAAAATTATTCTAAGATATGGTATAATACTTATGATGCATAAATGTACTTTTTAATGACTCTTTTATATTTTCCTAATGATAAGCAGAAGTGAAATGTGTTAATTGCTAACTTCTCATCAACCTGACCTTATTAAAAGAAGTAGAAAACTTGTCCCTTTCTTTCCATAGTCACAAATACTTTCTAATTATCATAGGTTACTCAGAACTAGAAATTTGTTTCAGGGGGGCTTTCTGTTCGTCTAGTCACCCTCCAAGATTTAGGTGACACACTGCATAGATTTATATCTTATAGAGAATAAATTGCTCAGACATAATTTAAACAATTCTGAAGTTATTACTAAAACTTTACCTACAAAACCATATCAACCCTTATTTTCATCCATGTGATGTTATTATAAGTGCCTTTACACAACAGTGAAGAGACTCTGAGTCAACTCCATTGCTGTGTGTGTGCTGTATCTTTGTGGCAGGCATGGAAAGGTAATATATGATACAGTCATAGACCAAGTTTCCTTCAAGAACAAAGAAATAAAAGTTAACCACATTTTTATTTAGAAATATATGATGTATAAACAGGACTAAATTCTCCAAATAGGGAAAATGTCCTTTGTCCATTAATTATTATCACACAGTTCTCATGTACCATGTCATTTGCTTTCATAGCAGATCAAAGGTTTCATCAAATACAATTTGTAGTGAACACTCAGAGAAATATATACTTAGAGACATTATAGTGTTTAACGTAGTGATGAGAAAATCAAACAAGGGAACTGGAAGAGCTTTTATAAGGGGTACTGAATCCTGAGATTTGTGTGTATGTGACACGAGGAGATTAGCGAATGAGCCACGTAGACACATTCCTTCTAATAAAAGTGAAAGTTCAATACTAGTTCTGGCTGAAAGGAATAATATTTGCCATTTGTTACTTGCTATGAGGCCTCCAGGCACTTCACACACAGAATTACATTTAACCACTATTATGTTCCTATAAAATAAGTGTGTTACCCATCTCAGATATTAAAAAATGGAATCTTAGATAAGTACTTTGCTCAGAGTCATACAAGTAAGGGACAGATGCATATTTGAGTCAATACAGATAAATGTATATATCAGTATAGATAATCAACCACAAATTCAAACACAACTTGGAGCTTCAGGTATCTTTTAAAATAGCATTTGTCAATGTTAAGCTAGAAAAGAAATGTGTAAGTTATTAGGAGATTAGTTTGTTCTGTAATACAAATAAAAATCTTGATATAATTTGAATTGCAATGCTCTGTGCATATCCAAAGATCTATCTTAAATTCCTTTTTCAAAAGCACTACATATTTTCTTTTTTACTTTTAACATTTTATACAGTTTAATAATAATAGAAAATTAGATATTTTTCCTTCCTATAATTTCCATGCAGAGGTTACATTTTCCAGCTAATGATACAAGGAACCAGTTTTGCAATAAAAGGTTACATGGAAAGACATTTTAAATATAGAAAACAATATCTCGTTACATTTGTTCACAGACCTACATAACGAAAATTCAACATTTATGTGATGGTAATATGAGTGAGTGGACAGTTTCCAACTTTGTCATTTGATTTAAATAAATCAAAATTGCTATATATTTCTTTTAAACCTAGGATCTTTTATACATAGACTTTTCTACTCAAATTAACCCAGTGGAAGATTTAATATCATTTAAAGTTAATTCTCCCCAGTCAATAGCTGGTTCAGTGCCTTCCTGATTTCCTCTATTCCTCATGGTGATAATGGATATTCCCTCACTATCCACCCCTACCCAGGGGGTCAGTTACAAAAATTGTCCCCGGTGGCCCTGCTTAGGTGTCGCTCCCAAGACACTGCATTTTCGGACCATAAGACACACCCAGGTTTTAGAGGAGGAAACTAGGAAAAAATATCTTTGAAGCAAAAAATGTGGCAAAATATTTAATAACATAAATATTTCACCAATGTAAATGCAAACAGAACTCAACAGCAGCATTAACAACCATTATTCCTTCTAAATTTGGGGGGAAACGGTGCATCTTATAGTCCGAAAAATATGGTACATCAATTATGTAATAACTATTTCCCAATGTTAAAGTTCTTCCTGCGTAAAACTGCTAGGTTGTTCTCTATTAAATGCCTCTAAACCACATGTTATACAACACCCCAATTGTTGCATGGGAAGGAAGAGAAGTAGATAAAATAATTTAAAATAAAAGTGGAAGAATGAACAAATAAATATCTACTAATAGTCAAGGTAATTAGGGTAGAGAAGATTTTTTGGGAGAACTCTGCTTAGCAGGTATTGGCTTGAAAATAAACAAATACAACAGTGGGAGAGAATACAAAATTCAGAATGCTAATTTCAGGATATATGAAAGTTTGTTGGATGACAATGGTGGTATTTCGATCAATAGGAAGTACAGGCTTTGTTTAATAAATGCCGATTACTCAATTGGCTACCCTTATTTTTTAAAAAAGGCCTCAGTTGGATTTCAGTCTCATGCTACATACAAAAATAAATTCCAGGTACACCACAAGCAACTATAAAAAATTTAAATGTCATAAAAAAACCTAGAAAACTGTATTATTGTATAGGAGTTAGCAAGACTCCTTCAATCAAGATAGAAACTGAAGCTATGAAAGAAAGTTACATATATTTGAAACAAGGAACATTAAAATATATGCAGTGGCAACAAATGCCAAAATTGAAATCATTTAACAAATGATAAATTTTAAAAAATGTTTGTGATACATAAGATAAAGTATAAATCATCAGTATATAAAGCATTACACTCTTACAAATTAGTAAGGATAAATAGGAGCCAATGATATTAAAATGCTAATTAAAATTTAATTAATATTTCATATTTTATAGTGAAATATCACTATGAAAGTACATTCTGTGATGAGCATGAATGAACAGAGGTTCTCTCTAAACTGTTGAAGGAATTATGAATTGTGTTAGTATTTATGAGAATTATCTGGTAATACACAGGGTCTGGCACAGAAAACGCCCCCATTTTATTACAAAATCTAAAGTATGTAATTCTGTGACATAACAATATCACACTCAAGCACACCATATGACATTTTAGGTGAAATGTTCAAATTAAAACTATAAATTATTACACCCATATTATTACCCTACTCGAGCAGGTGTTACTTCTACCAGACCCTGCATGTTCAACAATAGTTTACAAGAGAGAAATCAAATCTTTAGTGGATTTTATTGGAACTTTTTTCTGAAAGTTTAGAACAGTGCTATCCAACAGAAATATAGTATAAATACCAAATGAAAGCCACATATGTAGTTTTAATTTTTAACAGCTACATTACAACAAATAAGATAAAATTAATTATAATGTTTTATTTAATCCAATAAATTCTATATATTTTAACATAATCAATATAAAATTATGGAGAGATTTTATATTCTATTTTTTATGCTAGAGACCTGTGGAACTGGAAAGCATTGTGCTAAGTGAAATAAGCCAGGCGGTGAAAGACAAATACCATATGATCTCACCTTTAACAGGAATATAATCAACAAAACAAACAAACAAGCAAAATATAACTAAAGACATTGAAATTGAGAACAAGCTGACAGTGACCAGAGGGGAGAGGGGAGGGAATTTCAGGGGAAGAGGGGAAGGGTTTGAAGGAACAAGTATAAAGGATACATGCACAATAACAAGAGGGGGGGTGGAGACAGGAGGGAGGTGAGGAGGGGGGTGAGGAAGGAGTGGTCTGAGATGAGGGTAAAGGGCAGAAAACTGTACTTGAACAACAATTAAAATAAAACATTAAAAAAAGAAAACAAACATTTAAATGTTGGTACAGAAGGAGGTGTTGCCCAATATGATTGAGGAGAGGCTAAAAAGAAAAGAAGGAAAATGAGAGTATAATGACAACTTCAAAAACAAAATATTTTGGGCCCTGACTGGTGTGGCTCAGTTGCTTGGTCATTGCCCTACAAGGCAAAAGGTCACCAGTTCGATTCCGCAGTCAGGGCACATGTCTGGGTTGTGGGGCTTGGGGCTTGTGAGAGGCAACCAATCAATGTGATGTGCAAGCGAAATGTTTCTTTCTCTCTTTCTCTCTCCTTTCCCTTTTCTCTAAAAATAAGTAAATAAAATCTTAAAAAATACCAAAAACAATCAAATAAAACCAAATTGTTTTGGGAAAACAAGAGTGGTGAACTAGTTCAAATTCTTTGAGTAGTTCAGCTAAAATGAGATTGAATTGAGCCAGTGTGTTTGGCATATGACACTTACAGATGATCTTAGGGAGAGAAGTAAATAGCTTTAGCAAAGGAGATGAAAGCCAAACTCAAATGAGTTGAAGGGTGAAGGGAGATGAGAATATGGTTGTCATGTGGACAATTTTGAAAGCATGGCAGTGAGAGTGTGGAAAGATAGTAACTGGAGGAGATGTGGAATGAAGGAAAGAATTTTATTATTTTTTTGTTTTAAGATCAGTGCTACTATAGTAACTTAATTGTACTCAAAAGTTTATGACATTATACCAAAGGATTTTCTTCTATGCAAACTTTTTGAGACAAATTCCATAAATTCCATTAAGAATAGATTTTTCTCACATGCTCAGGTATTCTGTCTCACTTTCCCCCTTTCGTCTTTCCTTCTTTTATTCCTTGTTTCTGGAGTTCCTTCTTCTCCTTATTTCCTTCCTCTTCCTTCTCCTCCTCCTTTCTTTCCTCACATTGGCTCTCTCACTCAGTGTGAATATCAGTGGAAAATAATATATTTCTTTTTATGAAAACTTTGTTGCATTCTAAATCATTCCTTAGATTTACTTTTAATTGACCATCTTTTCCTTTTTATCCACACTGGAATCTATGTATCATTATTACAATCACATCTTTGCACATGTTTCAACTCTCATCCTTCTTTTTTTCTGTCATACCCACCTGATAAAACTCCAACCCTAAATAAGTCTACCTAACGGTATTCTTTCTGTCTGAATTCAAGACACTACATGCTGCTTAAAAAACACATTCAAGCAGGTTGGGCACATTACAAATTTTGACATTTCTGTTATGTATTATTTGTTTCATATAGTTTTTTGATTAACAATGACAGTCACCTCAAAATTTTATTCCCTGACAAGGATGTAGAATGAACACTTTTCTGTGATGTTCAATTACTGAACTTTCTATTGGCTTATGGGCAAAAGTAGCATACTGTGTTTTTCAACTCTGTATCCACTAGATTTATGGCTCATGAGCCCTTAAAACATAGCTGGCTCAATTCTTTCATCTCATCTTCTGTAATTATCCATCTTGCACATGAGTCAACCTGGCTGTCATCTTCTACTGCATATTATCAAAGACTGATGTTCCACTGACAAGTTTCATTATCTCTTTTTTGAAAGAAAAGAAGGACTTCGGTGAGTTCAACAAATCTGCGAAAGCTAGGCAAACCCCGTCACTGGTCATGAATCAGTCATGGCTGACTGCTCACCTTTGAATCAAGTGCCTACTCTTGGCCCAAGTGACTGTTTCTGGGAACCTGGGTGATACACGGTTCTACCCATTTTACATGAGTATTGATGGACAGGACATGTGAATATCAGTGGAAAATAAGGGAAGGCTCTTTTGTCTACAAATAAGTGCCTGGAGTAGTGAAAGCTTTCAACATTTATTGAAAAACAATGAGAGAATTAAGGAAATTATCTCATTATATGAAATCAACATAGAGTTTGTCTAAATTTTTATCTCATTCACTTTCCAATAATGACCTAGTAGTTCACTAATTGTACTAAAATTGCAGTTATCTACTGAAAATTTATAACTATATCAGTCTATTATGTATAAATAAAATGTGATCAACCAATATAGAAAATGCATAAACTTCAAGGATTCTTCATATAGTCATAAGAAATAATCATAATTGCCTTGTATAATGAGCACTTTTTTGCCCAATTTTTGAAGGAAAAACAAGGATGTGCATTATATATGGGTATAATGATTACATGCCATTATAATAATGGGTACCCTGAGTATAATGTGCACAAAAACATGGGTGAGCATTATACATGGTAAAATACAATACTTTACAATTTGTCAGTCCAGTGGCATGATTTTATAGAATCACACCACTTTGATATGGAATGTTTCTCCACATCTTTGCAATGTGGGTGTTTCTCCACCTTCCACTCCTCCCCTCATGAAAGACACAGTGACTTAGGAGTTACAACTTCAACAGTTTAGAGAAGTTTTTTCAGGAAGTGAAAGAACACAATGAATATTCAATATTTTCATATGATTATAGTGAACAATACAACATTTTGTCCAAACTGGGTGCTAATCTTCTGATGCTCTCATTTATCAGGGTAATGTGATATCCATATCATATGAATTCAAAGTAGGAACACAATAAATGGTAGCTCTTAAAAGAAGGCCAACATTTCAAGGGGTCCTGATACTACGTTATTCTTCTGCAAATTAGACTTGCTCCTATGGGTAAACTGAAACAAAAAGGAAGAGAATATTGATCCTGACCAAAGGATGGTAGTTAATCCTTAGCAAGGATTATGACCAAAAAAAAAAATGCAAATAGTAAATGGAGTAACAAGTCAAGAACTGTTCTTGTACTTTTCATTATGTCTTATACAATGGATCACATAAAACATGAAGCAGTGGGAATTACTAATATGGAAAAGTGGTACAGGAACTTAAAAGAAAGGAAAATATAATACATAATTCATATGACAAAACATAACATTTTAATTAACTAGATACAAAGGAAACCTTATAAAACACTACAGACATTGATGGATTACTTTCCATAATTACAAAGGGAAGTGGTCCTTCTGGATTATTTCAGTGCAGAGCACTTGGAAGCAACAAAGAAATTTCTGTCCAGTGGTAAATGTCTAAATGGCACATTATATTGCTTTGAGTGAAAAATAAATACAGGAGCGGTATAAATCCATACATTATCTGATATTTTTACCACTTGGGCTAATTGAATGCCTGCAGTAAAACTTAGATACTATTCTTTATGTTTAAAACAAGAAAAAGATCCCTGGCTGGCATAGCTCAGTGGATTGAGCACAGGCTACGAACCAAAGCATCGCAGGTTCGATTCCCAGTCAGGGCACATTCCTGGGTTGCGGGCCATGGCCCCCAGCAACAGCACATTGATGTTTCTCTCTCTGTCTTTCTCCCTCCCTTCCCTCTTTAAGAATAAATAAATAAAATCTTTAAAAAAAGAATGGAATCTCTCAATTCCCTCACCAAAGCTTAAAAAAAAAAAGAATTATAAGGTCATGTAACAACTTATTTTTAAATGATAATTTCTGAAATATTTGCTCTCCCTACTTTTTACAGATTTGCTATCTGTAAAACTACTGTAATACATTCTATAATATGTAAAGAAAGTAATAAAACAGCAACTGTAACTCAGATGATCAGGTAAGTGCCACTTACACTCTTAAAATGTGATTTATATTTGACAGGATTTTTCTTTAGTTCACATTGGATTTTTCAACACAGTAGTAATATTTTGGTAAAATAGATTCTCCATCTTCTTATAATTTGACAAAGTATCCCACAATTTTCTGTTTGATGCTTATTTTTTTCACATATGTATATATATTTAATTGTACCAGTCACAACTGGTACTCTGTGATACAGGAAAATCTCATTTTGTCCTATTAAATTTCCATTTTATTCTTTCCCATAACCACCTTCATCTAACACCATTTTAAGCAACCCATTCACAACTCCTCTCATTGCAGACTTTTTATTCTCTTCTCAGAACTATTAACTACACTGTTTCCCTAAGGAAGAGGCAGTGTCTTTCAACAGGAAGCCATACTCCCTAATTTTTTTGATGTGGGAGTTTGGTGACTTCATTTATTTAAGTTTCTCCTAAGTCAAAATGATCAGCTTCCCAATAAGGACTCTAGATTTTATATGCAAATGTGATACTACTGACCAGAGGCCTAAAAATTCAAATAATAGCTAGCATGTATTAAGGAATTACTATTTGCTAAGGCTCCCTGAAAAGCATTACACATGTATTTTCTCATTTAATCTTCAAAATCACTCTTTCAAATAAATGTTATTTTTCTGCCTGCTTTTGTTTTTTAAATGGACAAACTGAGATTATGACAGATTGAGTTATTCATCCCAGATCACAGAGTAGATAAGCAGTGAAGCTAGACTGGATGTGAGGCAATCATAAGTGGGCATGGTCACCGACAATACGTGTTCAGATAGATGTGGCAAAAAGTTCCCTCTGCTATCCCAAGTATAACACCAAATATGCTGCTGTTTAAATCTGAATTCCTAAGCAATCGGATACTATAGAAGTATCTCATATCAAAGTGAAAATGCCCTAAGAAACTGCCTCTCATTAGTCTTATCATATCAGGACCTTCCCAGCTGGTCTGAAGAAAGCAAGTTTTAACAGCCAGCAGAATAGAGTCAGAATCAGGGTATCTCCTTAGAAGAAGAAATCTAGGTTGAAATCTAAGTTGTTGACTATGTTGGAAAAGTGTAGTCAAAGTAAAAAGCTTCAAAAGCTTCAAGAACTTCAAGACAGAGTAGAGAGACCCAGAGAAACCATGTTCCTCACAGGCTGTGTATAAACATGTAGAACATGGGAAGACAGGAGAGATGTTCCCTGTTTTTAAGCTAATGATTTATTTAATTCTTTTCATAAGAGACATCAAATAATATTAATAAAAATAAAAAACTATAAGATAGGGAATAATCTGTGCTTTAATATTTATGCAGTCCTTATTGAAGGTAGCAGTTAAAATTAAATTTTAAAATTACTGGTTTTGGAATGAAGCAAATGGATAATTTCCCTTTCAGACATTGGTGGAAATTATCTAATTCAACATAAATTACAAAATACAGTCTAAATACAATTTTTATCCACTGTGAATCATTTTTACATTGTTTTAGTATGGGGCCCAACTAAAGGACAAAGGGAACACTTGGAGACATCTCTGATGGCAGCATACACAGATGTCACCACAAGTGTAGTGCACACCCAATGCCAGAAACACCTTCACAGGCATAAAACTGTGTTTACCATGTTAGATTGTTTTTGCCGTTTTACATTTCTATTACCACACAGCTTTGATGGGGTGATAGCAGATTGTTGGTGAAGCGAAGAATGGATGATCTTCACATAATTAATTATGGTACTATGGGCAAGTCAGTCCTCGCCTCTCAGTTTTCTCTTTTCTAAAATGAAGGAGGTAGACTGACCCCTAAGCCAAGCCTACAATGCTATGGAGATGCCCAAGGCAGAAAGCAATGTCACACCAAAAAAGCTCTCCACTTAATAAAAAGGATTAATCTCTGAACTAGTTCTCTGGGAAGACTACTCATATCTAGGAGAGGGCCTGGGTTAATACCAAAAGTCAGCTCACTACATGACAAATTTCATTATTTTGGCCAAATAAGGAGGTAAATAAAGCAAGTGATAAGTACCATATTGGGAAAGATGAAAGGAGATGAAGAAAAGTGCAGAGAAGGAATAGGAATAATCAGAAAGAGAAAAGTTGATTCACATCACTCTAGCATTATCCATAATAGCGTATACCTCAAAATATTAGTTGCATATCAAATAAAATAAAAGTCATTTTCTGGGTGACATGCTCAATCTAAAAGTTTAAGACAAACTGTAGTTCATTCCATGTAACTAAGTTGTCAAGCTGAAATGACAAAACAGCTAACCTGCTCTAGGTCCAGCAGCCTGGCTGGCTGTTGACTAATGCTAGCTAGCAAGGCTGCCCCGCTGCGCTCCATCAGAGCCACGATTTCAACAGTGTCGGTGTTCAATACTTAAACCTTGATACATGGAGAGATCATGGGCGCCAACTCTGTTCTTGCCGTTTTCCATTGTCACAAATGTACTTCCCATTTTAACTGAAAACTGGTCTTTTAAAATTTATATATTAACGCATACACTAACCCAGAGAAGCAACTGAAGCCCAAACTATATTACCTGAAAAATGCTAGGAAGCTATGAGAAAATCCATTCAACAGATTCATAAAATTTTACTCAGGTCTTCTTTGTGCAGTTCTCACTGTGAACATCTCCACTTATCTTGATACCAAACTAAAGGCATTTTTGGAAAAAAATCAAAACAACACTTTTTATAATATAAAGTTCACAAATGCATTTAAAATACTTCAAAAAGAACACACTACAAAAGCCCTGATGTCTATTTGACCTGTAAACTCGTTTATGTGTTCAAACAAGTTGACCGTTTTTCCTTTTAACAAATTAGCAGGTGAAGTGGTCCCACATTAGCCAGATAAGCAGGTCACGATCCATCCTAGCAATTTCCCAGGTTTGATTGTGTAAGGCAGAGCAGGTAAACGGTGGATGCTACGAACAGGGCATGGCAAACACGGTTTTGCTGTAACATGTGGACATAATTTTTAGAATTACACGTAACTTTAAAACACCTGCACATCTTTAACATGTTCCAAGGTGATTTTAGAAACTGGAGGACTCTCTCCCGGGTGCTCTGTAAAGTTCCAGTTACAGGAAAGCTGGAGAAACTGGCCAGCACACAGATTGCGCTCCCGCCGGGCCACGTCCAAATTTCCAGCAAAGAAGCTGGACTGCCAGATGGACTAACAGGCAGAGATGGGGGAAAGTGGGCAGCCCTGGTCCCCTCACTGGACCGCATGGTCCTCCTGCGCAGAGCCCCTGAGACTCGAGGGCTGCCTCCCACTCAAGTGCTCTGAACACGCGCCCACCCACCTGGGGGCGCTGGGTCGCTGGGGGGCCGCTGCCGGCCCCCTCCCGCTCTTCCCGGGGCAGCAGGCAGCATCGCGTCGCTGAAGCCAAGGCGCCTGCAGACAGGTGCCGCAGAGCTCCCGACTCTCCGGACTTGATGTTCTTGCGCAGGCGGTCTCTCGGGCCTCGCCCCCCGAGCTCTGAGCCTCGCTCCGAGCCTCGGGAAGCTGGGGCCGAGCTCCCGGGAAACGCAGCTCCGGCACTCAGGCCGCAGGACCGGACTCAGCTTTGCAAGGCACCCGAAGGAAGTGAAACTGCTCTGGGGCTTGCTCTTGCATCCTTTTTTTTGACTGGTTTGGTTTCTAACGCTCTATGGTCCTGTTCCCTCCTCACCTTTTCACCTAGGGTAGTTTCAGAGCTGTGTTGCCTGTTACTGCAGCTTCTCTGTCCCATTCCAGGTCTTCCACCGTGCCCCATTCAGGGCAGAAATAGGGATATCAGAAGGAGACATAGGCTGGAAAAAGGGAGTAATAGGTATGAATATAAAAAAATAGATGCATGAATATAAAAATAAAGATATAAAGATGTAAATGAGATATATACTAGTTTTCTAAATAGTTCATTTGGCCCAGACTTTCTAGATTAGATTCATACATTGTAAAGTCAAAACTGGGCCCAGCACAAAATTAGATACGGATCTCAATAGGTCCTCTAAAGGAGAGTGTCCTTTGTTGCTTTGTTTTCTTTACAGACAGGAAAAATTCATAGCTGCCCCAAATCCTTAAAATAAATTTCCCTTCTTCTTTCAAAGTTCTCTACATTACTTTATGAAGTTAAAAGAAATGTTGAAGACCAATGAGAAGATTTGGCAATAATCCGTAGCTAAATGGCTCTGACTCCCTTTTGAGAACAGAAACCTGAAAGGAAGGCTTGTGTTGTGTAGCAACTGTTTACCTCATACAGTCTTTTTTAGAAATACCTGAAATATCAAGTATCAAAATGTTCATTTTTCACATAACTGGACTTTTAAAAAATATTTATTTTATCCTTACCTATGGATATTATTTTCATTGCTTTTAGAGAGAAAGTGGAGGGAGAGAGAAACATAGATTGGTTGCCTACCATACCTGCCCAGACCCGGGAAAGAACCAGCAACCTAGGTGTGTGCCGTGCCTGTGAATCAAACTTGCAGCCTTTCAGTCATGCTCCCACCAACTGAGATACACCAGCTAGGGCTGAACTTGTTTTCATCCCTTCTAATAGAACGAAGAAAACTTGGAAAATATGTTAAATGTCAGCAAATTTTGAACACTATTACATACTTACGTGTTTTCCAGAACGTCCCCTAAACTCATAATTGGTTTTAAGTTGATCTCTATATTTGAGATAATGAAGAAATTTTATCTAATTTAAGAAATAATATATTGACAAGTTTATTGTCTTCTGTGAATACCTCTTTACTAAGACACTTAAGTAAAATAAGGTAAAGACGGAGGGTTTATATTGCAGTGTACATAAAAACTCTGGGTCAATATTTTTGGAAACCCAGTTCTCAAGACAGCATTATGTATTTTTAAACCAGCTAAACCTACTGGAGAAACAATGTCAGTATTTTTTTAATTTAATCTTTATTGTATTTTTTCCGTAACCATTTAGTTCCTTTATGCCCGTCTCTCCCAGCAATCACCACACTGCTATCCATGTCCATGAGTCCTTTTTCCTTTTTGCTCAATCCTCCCGTCCCCTAACATCCCGTACACTAGCTCTCATCTACTCTCCATCTATGAGTCTGTCTCTGTTTTGCTTGTTAGTTCAGTTTGTTCATTGACACATTGGATTCTACTTGGCCATAAAAAAAGAAGAAAATTTTACCCTTTGCAACTGTATGGATGGACCTGGTGAACATTATGCTAAGTGAAATAAGCTAATCAGAGAAAGACAAATACCATATGATTTCATTCATATGTGGAATCTAATGAACAAACAATGTCTTACTTGATGCAGTGTCTTAAATGATACTTTGACCAATATTTTGTGAAGGAAGGAAGAGACATAAATACTCCAACTTATGCTCCCCAGTTAAGCATCCAAATAAATCTTCAAAGGCATCCATCTGAGTTAGTTCTGTGGAAATACATAGTGCTCTTATTTACCATGCACACAAAACATAATAAAGATAGTCTTCTTCGGATGGCAAATTATAACAGAAAACTATCCTTATTAACTATTTTTTGTGTGCATTGAGCTCCCTTCCTGGATGAGGAGGCCGGGACTGGGAGTCAGAAGGCTGAGGGCACCATGTCGACTCTCCATCTTTCAATCTGGGCAACTAGGGAATAAATATTTCTATACTCTCAGCTAAATGAGGAAATTAGAATAATTATATTGAAGTCTTTGCCAGCTATATAACTTTATTACCCTATTTCCTATAATACACACAGAAAAAAAAACATTGACAATACATAGGACAATTAAGTATATTTCCAGATGCTCACCTTCACTATTTACATCAGCATGATAATGGTAAATGGAAAAATGAAAGCAAAAATGTGTTTAAAATTTTGGGCTGTTTTTTAAACTATTTTATTTAACAAGGCTTTATATTAGAAAATTTTTTAAAATCTTTCATTGAAGTCCAAAAATTAGCTCTATATTTGTTTCAGGTACTGCCTGAGAACATAATTCTTGTTCAGAATTTATGAAGTAATGTTTTAACTCATTTACTTATTTATGCTTTTGTTTCATTACTTAGTGCTAGTAACAGCTACTCTGTGTTTTTTTTAAGTATTCAACGTGCCAAGCACTATGTAAGTGTTTCACAATGTTCAAGTAATCTGGTTTTTTAAAAAAATATGGTTTTAATCATATTTTACAAATGAGGAATCTGGGTTTTAAAAGTTCTAAGTGACAGAGCTGGAATTCAATCTTCAGTTTGACTCTGTAGCCTGCCCTCTTAACAATCCTCCATTCCTTTCAAGGTCACACAAAGTCATTGTTAAATATTTCATAGACGTCATCGGCAATGTTATACCTACACACATATTAAAATTGCTTTTGTTTTTCCACGCACTTTCCCATAGAACAATAATCTCATAGAAATGAACATCCACATCCTTTAAAATAGACATGAACTGAAGTCATAATTCATTACAATGTTGGCGCCACTTGGCTGAGGATATGTAGGCACTGTTTTCACAAAAAAGGAAAACGTGTGGTGATCCCATACACACAGAGGTGGTGACTTCAGTCTTCCATGTTTTCTAACTTTGCCCGTGCATTTATGAAAAGATATTTTAGACATATTTTCACTCATTTCAGTCTTTTTCTCAGTATCAATTTCATCTTTAGTCACAAGTGACTTTATTTTTTCCCCAGCTTTCTCCCTTAAAGAAATGATACTGTCTGAAATGTCAGGTTATCTCTTGGTTCTTGTGCTTAGGGAGGAGGCCTTTCGTAATTCTCACACTGAGATGCTTTTCAGCCAGAAGGCCACCAACAGTGTGCAATTGCAGGTTTCTGGTTTTACCTGTGTTACAGAGGGACCAAAATGCTAGCCCCAGTTGGTTCCTTGTTTCTCAATATATCAAACTCTTGGATCCATTGACTTTTTCCCTTGCATTCTTTTTTTCTAGCAGCATATTGATGACCTCAATATTATTTTGCACTTTGTGGAGATTATAAGAGCCTCATGCTGAGTCTTTGTCCCAGTGAGTGGAAGGCTAAGGCTGCTCACTGTGCTCCTGCTGCAGCTGGCAGGGCCAGTTCCTTGGGCCTTATGTGGACTGGATTATTTTGCTAATGCTGTTGGCTTTATTTCCTAAATAAAGCATCCATCTATTCTACAAGTGAAATTGTATTTTGCTTCTTCAAAGCTATCTATTAGTGGAGAATTTTCCTCTTGAAAAACATGTCCAGATCTTTAGACACTGAATTATATTATTTTCAAAGGTTGTTATTATGCTTTTTATTTGCTAGCTCAAAACTATAACAATTACTGGAAAGGTCTGAAGGAATTTCCTAGCAATAGTATTTTTTGTTGTTATGAGAGGCTATCTTCATTTTCTTATCCCTTCTCACATTTAGCTGAATTCTTCAATACTAATCTGCATAAAGGTGGTCCTGTCACTATATTCACATCATGATCCCCAGAACCTGTGTGTTTACTACCTTACATGGAAGGTGGAATTAAGTTAAGGATGCTGAGATGAGAAGATTAATTAAAATTATCTAGGTGGGTAATCACAATGGTACTTATAAGAGGCGGGAAGATCAGAGAAGAGACATGATGAGGAAACAGAGATTAGAGCAAAGTGCTTGTAATGTGGAGAGAGGGCTACCATCCAAGGAGGCCTCTAGAAGCTGGAAAGGTGAGGAAACAGATTCCCCTGCAGAGCCTCCAGAAAGAACCAGCCATGAGGGAACCTTGATTTTTAGCCCAGTGAGACTGATTTTGAACTTCTGACTTCCAGAACTGTAAGACAATAACATTGTGTTGTTTTAGACCACTGAGATTGTGTTTATGTACTACAGCAACAATAAGAAACTAACACGTAAATATAGGGTGATAAATAGGGAAATTCATTAATGAAATTCTTTTACATTCTTCTAAATAAACATATATGAAAGAATATTCAATTCTTTGTAGCATTAATTTCTAAGTCTCTATGGAGCAGTATTTCACAATTAATTGGTGGCTATTGTAGCTTTTTGATGCTCCTTCCTGCAGTGCTGTCAGCACTACCTACTTGCCTCCATTCTTTAGTGGCTGTGGAGAAGTGCTGAGTCTTCTCTTTTCTGTTTGATTTAGGATGACTTGTTGAACTAACCAAGTTTTCTGCTTATATTGCAGCTGACATCACTCCCTCTATACTCTGGCCTGTGCTAACAAGTGAAAAGGAGTTTGTTCCGTAAATCTGAGTTTTAACAACCAATATTATAAAATGTTTGAATGTCAAGAACCCCAAAGTCCTCCATTTCTCTTTTTGATTGTTTTGAATTTCTTTATAAACTCTGGTAATTTGCTTCTATTTTTATCTTATAATTATTGATTTTATTAAGATTTCAGCTGCACTCCCTACCTCACATATAATTGAGTTTTTCTTAGGACTTAATTCACCACAGGTCTCTCAATAGCTGAACCTGTTGGCTTCACTCCACTACAGGATTGATAAAAGGAAACATTTCTCTTCATGTTGTCATTATCCATTTTTAATTCATATAATAAGAGTTTAGTAAGTACCTACCATATATAAAACAAAGTGCTGGGCACTGGACATGCAGTGATGAAAAGACACAGTCCTGGCTTCCAAATAGTCTGCCTTCTGGACATCCTGCTTCAATTTTAGTGGGGGGTGGGGAGCAGGGAGAATTGTATAAGATATAGTGGCAATTGAGCACTAAACAGACTTGTGGCAATTGAAAAATGCCTTTGGACTTTTGGATGAATCAAGAATATTCTTGTAAGTAATATGACTATAGGGGCAGTATTTATTATGAATAAATCATAGTAAGGAAATTTTGAAATTGAGAATGTTTGAAACTAGAAGACAACAACAGGAAGTGGTTGAGAAAAATTTTAACAGGAAGAGAAGCAGATAATGTTTCAGCCAGTGGTGTAACTAAGCTCTTACTGCTTGGGGAGGGTTCTAAGAATTGTGTCCTTTGACAAAATTCAAAAATTGAGAGAGAATATAGAAAGTAGTTTCCATGTCTACCACACAATTTCGTAAGACAGTGAGTAGCTCGTTAACAGTTTAGAAGAGAAGAAAATGCAGATATTTATTTGAAGCAGGTGAAATAAGTTTCCTTCTAAAGTCCAGGGATTTTTTTCTTTCCAAACTTATTGCATTTTTTTCCATTACCATTTATCCCTCTGACATGCCCCTCACCCAGCAATCACCACACTGTTGTCCATGCCCATGAGCCCTTTCTCTTGGACTATGACCTGAAAAGCAAAAGCCATTACAGTCCATGTATGAAACACCCATTCAAAGAAGAAAAAGAAGTCAGCATAATGGACTCTACAAAGAGCTAAAAAGGGGAATGAGAACAGAAAGTGGCAATTCATGGTGAGAAGTCTCACTAAAAATGAGTTTTCATTTTCCAAAATGTGTATAACGTGAAACCAATGACAAGAGAACAGTATTTCCTGCAGACCTTCAGAGAGGTCATTTTGCACCTTTCCTGTGGCTAGTTTGGCATGCATTTCCCTCCTTCTGAGAGATCCGCTGGGTGGTATCAATGTGTGAGTCATCTATGAGATTTTCAAATACAGGCTTCTCAGCGCACAGGCTCTGTACTCTGTCACAGACTTCACGTAGAGTTCATGCAGCCTGAGCCTTTGAGGAATGTAGGGGGAAGCACAGGCCATATTTATTGGGACCAACAAAAAAATATTTCTTCCTGAAAATCTCTTGGAATCAAAAACATCATGTATGGCTTAGAAGGAAAGAGGAGGCACTATTCAGGTGTGTGTTATTTGTGCATGTAGGTCAAATATACTTAGGAGAGGGATATTTAAAACTATTTTGAAAGGAGAGAAGAGTTTAAGCCATGGGTAGAGCTACCCCCTTCTGGGAGGTAGCTTGAGTAGCCACAAAAGTAGAAGTAAGGGGGATAGTGAATTTGTCTGATGGTTAGAGATGTAAGTGAGGGAGTATCTCAAAAAATTTGGCTGAGGAATCTAGGAAATATTTTTAATCCTGTGAATACCACTGAAAATATTTTGTATAAATTTTTTTACATTTGTTTCCTACTAAAAAAAACTGCCCTTTATTTTGGAAAAGACTGGAAATAATATAGAAAAGTAACCAAAATAGAAGAAAATACATTTAAAAATATATGATTAAAAAGTTATTTTCCCTCTATAACTATTTACTGATTATCTTCTATGTGTATAAGTTCTAATAATGATATATCAAGGATGAATATTTCATATGATAAAATATATAATTCATTAACAGAGCTTAAGAGTATAATAATTAACAGACAGGATTAATAAAGATTCAATTTAAAACTAAAGACTTTTGATTTATAAACTCAATGAATATGTGCCATAAAATAGCACTAATGAACTTGAAAAAAGTGAATATACAAAAGTCTATTACAATGGATTAGTATCTAGTCATTCAGTAATTTACATCAAACACCTGCTATATGCCATGGTTTATATCCTTAGAGTATTTCCCATAACACAAATAAAAGAATTGTAATAAGATAATTCTAATAGAATATTCCAAAATTATAATAGAGAAGAGATACTATTAGTATATAGTTGATAATATGGGTTACATGACATATTTAGCAGATTAAGGCAGGGCATAGGAGGTTTTGACTAACCTTCAAGTGAGGAAAACCTTCCCTGAGGATGAATTATCCCTATTCCTGACTGATTTAAAGTAATGGAAATACAGTGTCTAAAGTAGTCTCAATCCAGGAAAAGGCAGTTGTTTCCTAGTGCCTTGCAACTATTTTCACAAGTGAATTCCTACATCAAAACAAATAAAACATTATAATAGATCTGGAAAACTATTGTAGTATAGAACTAAATACATCACTTTATCTTTTAAATCTTTACTATAACACACTCATTATTGTAATACCCTTAGCAACTGGTGATTTTTCAGTCTTCTGCCCTTCAAACTGCTTGAAGTGGATAGATACCAACTGTATCAACAGTTTTTCCTTTTATATCTTTCATATGTAGTAAGAAGGGATCTGATTTCAGCAACAGATAGGTTGCAATTCCATCTTGTGAGCCACTTTTTTAATAAGATATATTGCCTTAAAAAAGAAACAGAGAAGCTACTTGTGGGGAAAGCATGTCGTTTTTTCACCCTTTGCAAAAGTACATATTATGCAAGTTCCCTGCCACACAAGCATAACCAGTGAGAATAGGAGTCACTAGGGTCCTTTCTATTTCAAGGAGCAGGTCCATCTACCTAACTCCTATTCAGACACAAAGGGAAGAAGAGATCCGCTATCTGACTTGTGTCCTGGTGAACTGGAAACCACAATACAGAACAGTTTGAGACTTACGGCCTCTTTGTGAATCTGGATGGACTAGTTAGTTAACTCACATATGGTGCAGACTAACTCTGACTCAACCAGTGCACGTGTTTGTCAGAACCTAAGGGGATTCCCTCCTTGGGCTTTGAGTGGACTTGCCTATCAATCTAAGATTCAATAATCTGAGTAGAATTGACTACATCTTTTGACTTTCTTATCGCCTGTACTTCTTTTTACCATAACAACATATATATTTTATTCTTATAGATTGATATATAGCTTTCTCATAATAAGATGTAAGCCCTGTGAGGATTTTCTTCATTTTGGCTTATCATAGTTTCCAATATAAAGCAGGGGGAAAATATGTAAAAATCAATAAATGATTAATTAATTACTGTGAGAACTATTAGAAGCACAGAGTTGAACAAGAAAAAAATCCCAGATCTCAAAGAGCTTTCAATCTAGTGAACAAGGCAGATATGTGAACTAATGATAATTTACATAAAATTAGTCCCAAAGTAAGGGTGCAGAAGAAATTGGTTAAGCCAAAAGTGGAAGAGGTGATAAGATTTCATTAGGGACACTTTGGAACAAAGTAAGATTTGGAATTTCATGCTTTAGGATTGGGGAGTATTTCCAGAGGCAGGTTATTTTCATAGAGATAAGGGAGGTGAAGTTGGAAGCTATTTCTAAACTTTGGAATTTTGTTATTTAAACAGCTTCACTGCTAGGAGCATTGTTTGAGGTTTTAGCAGAAGTCATGTAATAGCCTTAAATCTTTTGTCTGCACATGATAGAAACCCAGCTCAAAGCAGTTTATGTAAAATGGGTTATATTAATGGATTGTGTAATCAAGCTATGGGAAGAGGTATGGTGTACCTATTCCTTGTGGAAACAGAAATAAAGGATTGCTCTCTCTTCCTCTACTTGTTTTCTCTAATTCTAGAATAACTCCCTCCAATGTTAAAACATGCCTAGGAGAAGCAAGTGCATAGCATTGTGAGTTGCTCTCTCTGGTATCAAGTTTAAAAAATTACAGACATAAATGTTCATGGCATAATTATCCATAATAGTCATAAAGTGGGAACTACCCAAATTTCCATCAATTGACATATAAAAAATGTGGTATAACCATACAATGAAATATTACCCTTCAATAAAAAAGAAATAAGTGCCGGTGCATGCTATAACATGGAAACTTTATGCCAAGTTAAATGAACCAGTAACAAAAGACCACATGTTGTATCATTCTACTTGTATGAAATGTCCAGAATACACAAATCCTTAGGGACAGAAAGTTGACTAGTGGTTGCCAAGGACTGGGGGTTAGAGGCAGATGGAGAGTGACTGCTGAGTACAGGGGTATTTTCTAGGGTTATAAAAGTATGCTAAAATTAGATAGTGGGTTTGACTGTGGGACTCTATACTAATAATGACTGTATTATGCAATTTAAAGAGGTGGATCTTATGGCAAGTGAATTATATTTCAAGGAACCTATTACTAAAAATTTATAATGAAGGGCATTTATTGATCTAGACTGATTCAAGAGCTAATCTTTGCAGTCAGGGAGGAAGGTGTGGAGAATGCTGATTCATTTTGTTGAGGTCAGGTGTGTTGCGCGTGGGTCACGGGCCAGCAGTGATCACGGAACGCTGTGGATGGCTCAACGATAAACACGCGAGAAAAAACACACATGCACAGAGACAAACTAGTTTCTGTGGGGAAGTAGGGACGAAATGGCCACCCCTCCTAGTGGGGAGTGCACTGATTTACCGTCCATACCTGCTTTTATTGGGCTCATTCTGCATAATAATTCAGGTAAAGTACAGTACTCATTAGGGGGAAGTAAGGAACCATAGAAAACAAAGAACTCTGCCAGTCTATTGAGTTGGGGGGTCAAAGAGCTGTAAGACTGAGGAACAAACTAACTTCCTCCTAAGACCCTTCTCATTCAACTGAGAGCATTCTAAACAAAGAAGGTTTCATGGTAATTTACATGTTCTTTCTTAGGCCTGATCACCCCGGGGAATCCGCACTTCTCAGTACAGAGCTGCACCACCCTGTCATTGTTTCAGGCTTAGGTGGAGCAAGGGAACTAAGGCAACTGGGAGACAAGGAGGTTTTTTCCCCAGACGCTGAGAACTCAGGCTATGTCAAAGCCGAGGAACGAGGGTCCATCACCCCCTTTTGCTGCAGCCCCCCAAGTCCTTCTTTTGGGGGGGCCTCCCAAAGTGATCGTGCCTGTCTTAGGTCATTTCCCCCCTTGGGGAATCTTACCCGTCTTTGGCTAACTGACCAAGCTTTTTGGGGTTCAGTCATGAATAAAGCAGCAGAAGCAGCATTCCTGCCAGGGAGATAAGCTTTTGTCTCCTTGCTGGCTCACGGTTCCAAGGGCGTTCCCTTAGCTTTAGCCTAGGTGGGGGTTTCAGCTTCTGATACCAGTCAGGGCGGTTCCCAACACAGGTGATCATCTTTGGGACAATCAACAACAGTTAGAGGAGGAGTGGAGATGTATAGGAAGATGGCCACAAAAATTCAGAGCACGTGGTTAGATTAGAAGAAAACCATTTCCCAGAAAAAGGTGGATGTTATTCCAGAAAGAGGAAAGAGTATGAGTAGATTAAAAAACAAATGCCTTTTCAGAGAAGGCAGACAGCTCTGGGGGGAGAGTGAAGAATTGAGGGGGTAGAGGGATTGAGCAAAAAGAAAGAAGAAAGAGAAAGAACTCATGGACACAGACAACAATGTGTTAATGGTTGGGGGGAGGGAGGTGGTGGAGATAGAAAAGGATATGGGGGGATAAATGGTGATAGAAAAATCTAAAAACATTTAATGTAATCAGGAAATAAATATTTTAAAAATGTATACTATAAGAGGTAAGCTTGAAAGCCTAGATACGACTTTTGCGGTTGGCTTGAGTAGTGCCTGAGGTGGTATACTATGTAGGCACTTACCTTTCAGCTACTGGGAGTATTGGCTAAGGACAGCTCACAACTCTTCTCTCCAGAATTGCCCTTGGCAGAAAGAAGCCACCTTGCTCAAGGTTACTCACTGTCCCTAGAAGATATCCTGTCTCCAGAGGTACAATGAGCTCTTTTGGGAGTTTGATGTGAAAGTAAAAGGGTTGGATCCCTTACCCAATGGGACAACTTTGAAGCGTCATCAACATGAGAACTCCCAAAGTATGGCAATCAGACCCACTATCTAAATTTAGAATATTTTTAAACCCTAAAAAGAAAAGAACTGTCTCTGTTGCAACAGCTTCTCATTCAACTTCTTTTTTGGCCCCATCCTACTTCTCTTACAGCCCTTAAATATGTGTTCCTAGGAATGTTTATCAACAGAGAACTTGCGATAGTTGGTATCAGGAGTGGCTCTAGGTAGCAAACCCTAAAGTGAACTTGAAGCTGGATCCTCCTCCCGTCCTGAGGATATCATCTCTGACACTGATAAGTCTTGGCATGTGGTTTCAGTGTAATTGGTAATTTTTTTTTCAGGGGTGAACTGGAATGGGATGCCAGTGGAAAGAAATGAATTGATGGGTGCCATATCTCAGGCACATGAGAGGTTTGGGGAAATAGTAATGATAAGGACTGTGGAACTGAATGGGCGTAGCAAACAAAC
This sequence comes from Phyllostomus hastatus, assembly GCF_019186645.2. NCBI lineage: Eukaryota > Metazoa > Chordata > Mammalia > Chiroptera > Phyllostomidae > Phyllostomus > Phyllostomus hastatus. Next base: position 24,433,592 of record NW_025334028.1, on the reverse strand, counting down.
AGCCAAAGGTGATTAGTCACCAGTATAAAACAAATGATGAAATACAGAGGGTCTCCTAGGCAACATGTAAAAAATAAAGAAATTCTCACCTCCAGAGCCAATACTTCATTTTCTGAATAGCAGAACTCCAGAGAAGTTTAAATTCTCGGTCTTGACAAGCCAGGTATGTCAAAATCAGAACTCAGATTGGGAAGGGACAGATCCTGGAACTTGTGTTGGTAACATCTAGGTCTATGGTTCTATGCACTTAAATCTTTGGATTGCTCTGAGTATGCTGTACCCAGAGAAATAAACCACCTTTCCATGATAAAAGCTAGGACTTCCTCTTGCTTGACAAAAATGCACAAGCTTGTGCCTTAGAAATCAAGATACATCATCCTGCCTCATTATTTATCTGTCTCCTCTCCTAACCACCAGATTGATAATTGGGATCCAGCTAAACATGACCAATTAAAGGAAGAATTGGGCTCCTCAAAGGAAGGGGAAAAGGATCTGTGAGTCAAAAGAGCTGGAAGAATTAGGTTACATGTGCCAGCAAGTTTTGAGACCTGGATCCTGAATGACATGAATCAGGGAAAGTTGGATAATGGAGGGCTTTTCAATATGGGTTCACCTTCTTGTGACTCAGTTTTTAACATTCTGGAAAGCCTTGGGAGGCGGGGATGGTGCTAATACAATGTTTTGGAACTTTGAAGCTTGGAATATTGATCGCTCTTATTATGTGAAGTAGAATTGCTATGGCAAATGGGAGAACAAGGGGTCTTTAAGGTTCACATAGGCTTACTAGAGAAGATAACATTACAGCAGATAGAAAACTCATGAGATGAGTATGTCTTATGGAAAGGCCCAGAGGATACTGTTTAGAAAGTGATAAAGAATGTGTTACTGTGTGGGGAGCCAGAATTGTTAAGCTTAGTAGCAGCTGTCATCTGAGAACTGGGGCTTTTACATAAGGAGGACCCTAGGTAGTAAAGGGGATGATAGAATCCCAAAACAATCTAGTATTTGAACCACCAGAAACAAAATGGGTACAATAATTTCAATTAGCAAGGTTGGCAGGACAAACAAGGGAGCTTGATCTGCAGATACCTATGGAGATAATGAATAGAACACCTGAGCTTCTTTGGACAAAATAGCTAGACATCCAACAAAGATATTGTTCAATCTATAGATTGCTATGTTAAAAAATTGTTTTCAGCCCTGGCTGGCATAGCTCAGGGGATTGAGCGTGGGCTGCAAACCAGGCATCGCAGGTTCGAGGTTCGATTCCCAGTCAGGGCACATGCCTAGGTTGCAGGCCACGGCCCCCAGCAACCCCACATTGATGTTTCTCTCTCTCTCTCTCTCTCTCTCTCTCTCTCTCTCTCTCTCTCTCTCTCACTCTCTGTCTCTCTCTCTCCTTCCCTTCCCTCTCTAAAAATAAATAAAATAAAATCTTTAAAAAAATTGTCTTCAGACTTGAGACATTTTGCAGATTTGGAACGCAGTAAATGAAAGAGGTACTCAAGAGGAAATACCTTGTATCAGCATATCAAGTTTGCATGGTAATGATTTTCCTAGTCCTTGCTGAAATTTTCCTATAGTCACTTACTCAGATATTGTATGTTAGAGAAATTATTGTGTTCTGTTGAGTTCACATACAGTGCAGACTAACCCTGATTTGAGCACTAACTATATTTATCAGAAGCCAAATGGTACTCCCTTGAATAGAAATATTAATTTAAATTATCTTGCCCCTATCTCATCATTTTATGTTGGACTTTGGGGGCGAGGGTGTAGGGAGCAAGTAACTTGATTTTTTTAATTATATTTTATTGATTGTGCTGTTACAGTTTTCCCAATTTTTCCCCCTTTGAACTTCTCCACCCAGCACACACTATTCCCTCAGGCAATCCCCACACCATTGTTCATGTCCATGGGTCAAGTGTATAAGTTCTTTGGTTACCCCATTTCCCATATTCTACTTTACATCCCCATAGCTATTCTGTAACTACCTATCTGTACTTCTTAATCCCCTCACCTCTTCACCCATTCCCCTATATCCCCCTCCCATCTGGCAACCATCAAAACATTTTCCATATCCATGATTCTGTCTGTTCTTCTTGTTTGCTTAGTTTGTTTCTTAGATTTGATTGTTGATAGATGTGTTTTCTTTTTGCCATTTTATTGTTCATAGTTTTGATCTTCTTTTTCTTAAATAAGTCCCTTCAACATTTCACATACAATAATGGTTTGGCAATGATGAATCCCTTTAATTTTTTTCTTGTCTGGGAAGCTCTTTATCTGCCTTTTGATTCTAAATGGTATCTTTGTGGGGTAGAGCAATCTTGGCTTATGTCCCTACTGTCCATAACTTTGAATATTACTTGCCAGTCCCATCTAGCCTGCAAAGTTTTTTTGAGAAATCAGGGACAGACTTATAGGAACTCTTCTTTAAGTAACTAACTGCTTTTCTTTTGCTGCTTTTAAGATTCTCTCTTTATCCTTTACCTTTGGCATGTTAATTATGATGTGTCTTAGAGTGGGCCTCTTTGCATACATCTTGTTTGGGACTCTCAGTGCTTGCTGGATTTGCATGTCTATTTCTTTCACCAAATTAGGGAAGTTTTCTTTCATTATTTTTTCAAATAGATTTCCAATTTCTTGCTCTTTCTTTTCTCCTTCTGGTACCCCTATGATATGAATGTTGGACCTCTTGAATTTATCCCAGAGGCTGCTTATACTATCCTCCTTGTTTTGTGTTTTTTTTTCTTATTATTGTTCTGATTTGTTGTTTCTTACTTCCTTATGTTCCAAATCATTGATTTGATTCTCAGCTTCATCCACTCTACTGTTGTTTCCCTGTAAATTGTTCTTTATCTCAATTAGTTTATCCTTCATTTCTGACTGGGTCTCTTTTATGCTGTTGAGTTCCTAAGTTCCTTGAGCATCCTTATAACCAGTGTTTTGAACTCTGAATCTAATAGATTGCTTATCTCCATTTCATTTAACTCTTTTTCTGGAGTTTTCATTTGTTCTTTTATTTGGGCCATATTTTTTTGTCTCTTCATTTTGGCAGCCTCCATGTATTTGCTTCTGTGTATTAAGTAGAGCTACTATGACTCAGTGTCTTAGTAGTGTGTCCTAATGTAGTAAGTATCCTATAGGGCCCAATGACACAGCCTCTGCTATCACCCAAGATGGATACTCAAGGTGTGCCCTTCATGTGCACTGAGTTCACCCTCCTCTTGTACTTGAGCTTTGGTCACTATTGGCAGACCAATGGGAGGGATTTACCCAGGCTAGTCAGCTATAAGGATTGTCTGTGACCACTTACCACCAACCTCCATATTCCATAGAGGATCAGATGTGCAGGGGCGATCTGATATGGTCTGTAGCTGCCCACTGGGTGCACTGGCCCTGGGTTTTCCTGAGTGGTGCAGGCCAAGGTCAGGTCCCACCTGTGTTGTACCCAGAGCCACTCTTGTTTAAGCTATAAAACAATGTGAGATGGCTGCTAGTTGTGCTGGGCTTAGAGATTCCCAGGTGAAGCTAATCTGTGTCTAGGCTGGCTACTGCAAGTTTTGGGCCTGGAGCTCACTGCGGCCAGCTGTTGCTGGTTTGACAGGAATTAGGAATTTTTGAAGCATGAGCCAAGACCAGCCATTCATATGGAAAACCAGCTTGGGTGGACCCCTAAGTTGAATGGTGCAAAATCTCTTCAGATCTCCAAGGTTGGTCAAACAGTGTTAGCCAGGTTGATGGAAGCTCAGATTTGGCACCATCTTCCTGGCTCTATTTGGGGAAGGTTTAGCAAAGGGACAATGGCCTCTGCTAGCCTTGATGTCAGATGCTTCAGTTTCCCCCCGGTATACCACTGCTGTCTTTTAAGCTGCTACACTGATGCTGTAGCTCAGAGGGAGTGAGTTTGAGTAGGTCAGTCCATGTGTGTATTCTTTAAGAGGAACTGCCTGGGGGTCCAGCAGTTTCTTCTACTGACTCAGTCCCCACTGGTTTTTGCAGCCAGAATTTGTGGGAAATTATCCTACTGGCACTAGAACCCTGGGTGGGGGCTTATGTGGGGCTGAGACTCATTGCTCCTGAGACAGTCCTCCCTAATTTTTACCCATCACAGGTGGGTGTGGGGCCAACCCATTCCATGTCTGCACCCCTCCTACCAGTCTGGATGGATGTGGCTTCTTTAATTTCATAGTCAGACTGTCATTCAACTCAATTTCTCATGGCTCTGAGTGATGGTTATTCTGTATTTTAGTTGTAATTTTGATGTAGTTGTGCAAAGAAGCAAGCCATGTCTGTCTATGCTGCTATTTTGACCGGAAGTCCTCTTGTTCATTTTTAAATGTATTAAAGTACATTATTCTACCATGTAACTAAACCATGCTTGCTTAACTAACTATTTTGCATCCTGATAAGTTTTTGGTTGTTTCTAATTTTGGCTTATACTCATTGTTTTTTAGATGAAGAGTGCCAAATCATTCAGCCACGAAGTGGCAAGCCAAGAGGTCTTCGGACTCAAAATCTACATACAGTTTCCTTCTACTTCATCAGCAGGGCATCACGTGTGAGCTCAGGGCCTTGATAAGCCACAATTACCTCTGATTTGGTCACCTGTTGTGCAGATAACTTGATTTTCAGTTTACAGTGCTCTGTACTCTAGACAGTGCTTACAAAGATACATCTGAGGAACTTCACTCCAGGAGCCTAAACCACATTAATATGATTCTGTAATGGAATGAGATTATGGAATTTAGGGATAGTTCAGTCTATTTTTCAAGTTTGAGAAATATGAATCAACAGAGGCCAGAAGGACATCTGTGGTAGCTCTAGTATGGGTGGCCCACTAATGCATCAGTCTTGCTGGTAGTCACGCCTTCATGTAGTTCCTTCCCACACTGACTTGGAGCTTGGCCACCTGACTAACTGTGATTAATGGAACATTAACAAGCTAAATACAAAGGCTTAGTAAAGTCTTGTGCATTGGCGTTTGTATTGTAATGTTCTCTCTTGGAACCCTGAGCCAATACAGAAGGAAATCTAGCTACCCTGATTGATAGACCATGTGGATGCAGGGGTGTGACAGACAAGAAAAGAAGCCATTTGGATGCTCAAGCATCAGCAGTCACCACATAAAACAGAAGAAAGAGCAAGTTTTATGCCACTAAGATTAAGGATAGTTTGTTTATGCAGCAATAGATAAATTAAACAATTTTATGAAGATCCATGGATGCAAGAGCTATTTTATAAAGACCCAATGCAATACAAGCACTGAAAATAACATAATTGATTATTGAAAGACTGGAGTCATTTAGGCATGTACGTAATTCACAGTCCAATTTAAAATATAGCATAGGCTTCCAGGGGCTAAGCTATAAAATGGGGAAGTTCTTATGTATAAGATCTCAGACATCATTTATTTAATGTCCTGAGTTAAAACTCCTTTAACAGACTGACACCTGTGGTGGGGGGCAGGAGCAGTGGATGAAAGAAGGCGAAGGCATTATCCAAAGGACATACATGCATAATCTACAGACACAGACAACAGTGTGGTGATGGCCTGAGAGAAGAGGGGGTTTCAGGAGCTGGATGGGGTGGGCAAAAGGGAGGAAAATGAGAATATCTGTAATAGTGTAAACAACAAAAATAAAGTTTAAAAACTGCATTAAAATAATATTTGTATTGGCCTAGACATTGGGATGAAAGTGGATAAGTTAAACTGAATAACTAAGGTAAATGTGATTACATGTAGATAACAATAAGATGGAATCACAGATATAGAAAAGCTCATTTTTATATTCAAAAATTTAATCCACATACACAATCATAAAAAAGTTAGAGCATTTTATTTCAAAGTAGAAATAATGAAAAATGAAGTTTCATATTATAAACTAAAGTAGTTGATGTTTGACATTGTTTGCAAATATTGTCCTAACTGGCTAACAAGTGCTTGCTTTGAGCCATGGCTCACTAGTCATTGTGAATGGAATAGTCTGTGTAGCTTACATGGCATCGAATTGAGAATCAAGGGATCTGGGATAAATTTTTATTTTCCTATTTATAATATGTTTGGTATTGGCCTTGGGAATATTTAACCTGAATTTCACCTGAAAAAATGAGATGCTTAGATCAGTAGATTTTTATGCTTTCTTTACGCTCTTAAAATCTAAGATTAAAATGCAGATCAGAAATCCAATTTGAAAGTTATGACGAAAAGTTAAAAGTTCCCCCTTCTCCCACTAGACATCAACCAATGCATCAAGAAAAGCAAAAAAGAGGCAAGACCCAGCTTAAAATAAATTATGTGTCAGCAAAACCCCAAATAACAAATTTGGCAGGAGTTATAAAGAAAAAAGTAGAGATAAGATATTTATACCACTTGGTCACCAAGAAACTAGTAGATATTATTTTTAAAGTAAAAGGTATACCCTGAATACAAACTACTCTTGTATGTTACTGGTGGACATGGGAACAAAAGTTGGAAAAAAATTTCCAAACATGATATGTTTGAAAAGCAGAGGACACAGGACTAAACAAAAAATTACTTAGAGAAGTCCCATTCAGAAGAAATGGTCTGTCCACATGGTAAATGACAATGCATAATATAACATTTTATATTTTAAGATCTGCCTAAATATCTCCCATCTACTGGGTTGAGAGAAATAAAAGTTACTGTTGTTTATTTTACATGTAAAATACACATTAATCTAGATGAAATCACAGGTCTCTCCCCTTGAAATTTCTCAATATCTAAATAAGAAAAATTACCTAAGATGTGCATATACAAAAATATTATGAGTAAAAATTGAGGAAAGGAATAAAAGTAAGAAAGATGATTAAAAAACTCATCAGAAAAATATTGCCAAGGAAAAAGAAAAATTTAAATCACATATCTTGCTTTTAATATTCCAGAATCTTAATGTAGCAATATCCCCTATATATTAAGAATATAAAGCATGGATAATAGACCTCAGGAAAGAGATATTAAGATATATGAAAAAGATAAAACAGGTTATCTATGTTAAAGAAAGAATTGAAAGGAAATGATAAAATCATAATTCAAATAAAAGTAAAGCTGGAAACAATTCAAAAATAGAAACTGTTCAAAATATATAAAGGACAGGGAGGGAAGTAATAAGTAAAACAAACTGAACAGAAAGAAAATAGAGTTAAAATGTAGAAGGCAACATTTAGCCAGAGAAGTTGGAAGAAAAATATTCAATACAGGCATAAATAGAGTTCCAAAATAATAAAATCAAAGTAAATGAACAACTAAATACTTAAATATTTAGTTCAAGAAAAATTTCCAGGTGTCAAAAAAGTGTTAGATATACATGTTGAAATGACATACCATATCTGACAATTATTTCTAAACTTCAAGGATAAAAGTTATTTCTTTAAAGATTAATACATATCAAATATATAGTGATGGAAGATTTGACTTTGGGTGGTGAACATACAATACAATGTACAGATGATCTATCATAGAACCGTACAAGTGAAACTATATAATCTTATTAACCAATGTTATAACCAATGTTAATAAGATTATTAACAAAAAAAAATTAATTTAAAGATTAATACATGTAAAAGAAAAGGTGGAAATATCAGAGTGCCCTCATACTTTTCCTTAGCAATGTCAAATGCAAGAAGACAATGGTCCTGTACATTTCATTTTGATACAAGAATACCGTACACAGCCAAACTGCCTTTTAATATAAATGTAACAAATAAATACTTTTCAAAATAAAAGTAGTCAGGGAATATGGCTCCATTAAGACCTTGAAGAAACAGTTATGGGTTGAACTTTAGCCAAATAAAAAATAAATTGAAATAGTACATCCATAGTATTGATTCTCTTTACTGTAAGCCTAACACTAAAAACCATAGTGAATAACATGCCCAGCAATGCAGAAATGATATAAGTAATAGAAGTTTATAGAGGAAGGAGGAAAGTATGTATTTAATTATATTGCCCAAAAGGCAGACTCTGAGATAAAGATTTGAGTGCAAGTAATTTTTTAAAGGGGGGTAATCCCAGTAAGCACCAGAGTATGGATGAAGAAATGAAACAGGTAAGGGAATTACCATTAAAGGTGCATCACTAGCAATAGTCAGCTGGGGCTGGACCTAACCAGGCTGCCGTGGGGCAGAGTGCAGAGCAAGCATGGGAGTTATCCCAATCAAGGGCTAGGGTAGCGTGTGTGTTTATCCATCAGCTTTCTTCATCATTGGGTAAGGGATATCAATTCTCCAGCACTTCTGGCAGTCAGCCTTTGCCAACAGATCCAAGTCTTTAGGAAAGGAGTCACATGTGTTTGCTGTTGGTATACTTGTACATGACAAATGCAAAGCAGAAACGGGCAGGGCAGCAACAATGTCTCTACATGGTGGAAGTGCATGTGTTTGTGTGTGTGCTTGTGATTGTTTCCTGATGGAAGTCATATAGTATCACTTAATGTTGATTTTTAAAAGGTAAATGTAATAGTACAAACGTAATCAAAACCAAAAATTATACAGTAAACCCAATTTGTTAGGTTGTAAGAGGGTTGGGAGGGGAGGACATGAAAATTTTACCATTGTTGATAATACATGGGTAATACAATATAAATAGAGTATAATAGCTTGTTAAAAATCCCTTTTCAGAAGAAGTAATGTAAATTGACTACAAAGTAAAAGATTTTTTAAAAGCAAAGGTATATAAACAGAGGGCATTGCATAAAATAACGTGACAAATTTAAGCTGAAATCTCTCTAAAATATCAGTAAAAGTGGCCTAACTTATTTAATGTAAAACATTGGAATGCAATGAAAACTAAAATTGTGAGCTATGTGCAAGAGACAGAATGTGAAAAACCTTATTTGGACAGGTTAAAAATAAAATACTACATAAAGTACTAGTGAAAACTTTAAAGTAGAATTCATAACGAGTTTAAATTCAGGCCAGAAAACAGTCAAAGAGACAGAAGATACACCAAGACAGACAGAAAGACAGTATCAGGCATCAGAAGGGAGGGGGCTCAATAACCTGAAAACAGAGAACACACTTTCTTTTCAAGCAACACAAAATGCTCATTAAAGTTCACATCTTTGCCTGAGAAAAAGCCTCAACCAACCTCAAAATATAAATACACATTTACTATTAGTATGCAATAACATTGGGAATGAGTTAACAAAACCAGAAGGAAAAAAATTCTAGCATCTAGAAATTATAAAACAATACAATTCCTTCCTACGCAGTGTTGGTTAAATAAGAAATATAAAGGGAAATTCCAAAACATTCAGAAAGGTTAGGGGAGTGGGGTGGCACAAACCAGAAACCAGTTTCTATGTAATAGCTAAAGTGAGGCTCAGAAGAAAAGCATAGCCATAAAAAATACACAAGAAAGAGTGCAAGTGGATGTTGAGAGATTTTAAGTTTATGAGCAAGAAAAAAAATCTCAAAAAAGCAGAAGTGATGAAGTTTAAAGTAAAGTTTACTAAAGTAGGAATGCAATTACACTTCTGGCTATGTTGCAGTAACTGGTATCAAACTAAGTTGTTCCCACCTCCACCAATTACAGCTATAAATGTAGTGGCTGACCTTGGCCTTTACCTGCCTGGAGACACCAGAGCCAGCATGCAGCTTCAGACCATGTCAAAGTACTACTACCCAACTACCTCTTCAAGTGACACACTTAAGGGGCAGACTCAGCAGGCACCAGAGCCCCACTAAACTAAGTCCTACTTCATGGGATTGGATCCTGCATAGCTGATCCTCCACAGTGGTTACAGCCAGTCCTTGCAGCCAATTGGTCTAGAGGTAAATCTTTCCCACCGACACACCAACAGAAATCAAGGCTCAAGTACATAGGAGGATGTACACAGCCTCCATGGATAGTATACCTGGAAAGCCCAGCTCTGGTGAACAAGGAGGCTGTGTCACTGGATCCTATAGGAAATACACTATCTAGGACAGTCTGAGAGATGTAGCAGCTCTACCTAACACATAGAAACAAACACAGGGAGTAGCTAAAATCAGGAGACAAAGAAATATGTCCCAAATAAAAGAACAGAACAAAACTCCAAAATGAAAAAAAAAAGAAAACTAAACAAAATGGAGACAAGCAATCTACTAGACATGAAGTTCAAAATACTGGTTATAGAGATGCTCAATAAACTTAGGGGAAGAATAGATTAATTTAGAACTTCAACAGAGATAAGGAACATACAAATAGAGATAGAAAACAGAAAGAACCCATCAGAAATGAAGAAATACATGAACTGAAATGAAGAATACATTACAGGGAATCTTAATTTCCTTTTCTGATAGTTCAAAAAATTAAAAATGGAACTGCCTTATGGCCCAGTGATTCTACTTCTGGAAATTTACCTGAAAAAAAAAAACCCAACATTAACTTGAAAGAATATATGCACCCCTACATTAATTGCAGTGCTATTTACAATAACCAACATTTGGAAGCAGCCCAAGTGTCCATCAGTAGATAAGTGAAACAGCTCATAAAACAGCTATGGAATATTTACACAATGGAATACTACTTGGCTGTAAAAAAGAAAATTTTACCCTTTTAAACAGCTTGGATGGACCTAGAGAACATTGTGCTAAGTGAAATAAGCCAGTCAGAGAAAGACAAATTCCATGATTTCACTCACGTAGAATCTAATAAACAAACTGAACTTACAAACAAAATAGATTCAGACTCACAAATAAAGAGAAGGATGGCAGATTTAGGGGTTTGTTTGGGGGCATGGAAGGATCAAGCAAAAAAGAAAAGAACTCATGGACATAGACAACAATGGTGATTGCTGGGAGAGTGGGTAGAGGTAGAAGAAGTTATAAGGGAGATAAATGGTAAATGGAAAATATATAATAAAATAATCTATTAAACTAAAAAAAATATATTACAAGAAATCAACAGTGGAGTAGATGAAGCAGAGGATAAAATCAGATATTTGAAAGAAAGGAAACAGAAAACACCCAATCAGAGCAGCAAGTAGTAAATAATTTTTTAAAAAATGAGGATAGTATAAGGAGCCTCTGGGACAACTTCAAGCATACCGACATTCGCATCATGGAGATTCCAGAAGGAGAAGAGAGAAAAAGGTATTAAAAACCTCTAGGGGGGAAAAAAAGAATAATGGAGAATTTCCCTAACCTGGTAAAGGAAATAGACATACAAGTCCAGGAAGCACAGAGTACCAAACAAGATGGGCCCAAAGAGGCCCACTCCAAGACACATCATAATTAAAATGCCAAAGGTTAGAGACAAAGAGAGAATCTTGAAAGCAGCAAGATAAAAGCAGTTAGTTACCTACAAGGAAAATCCTATGAGACTATCAGCTGATTTTTCAACAGAAACTTTGCAAGCAAGAAGGGATTGGCAAGAAATATTCAAAGTGATGAAAAGCATTGCCTAAAACCAAGATTGTTCTACTCAGAAAAGCTATAATTCAGAATCAAAGGGCATATAAAGAGCTTCCAAGACAAGGAAAAGCTAAAGGAGTTCATCACCATCAAACCAATATTACATCAAATGTTTAAGGATCTTCTCGAAGAAGAAAAAGAAAAATAAATAAATAATAAAATGGCAATAAATACATATTTACCAACATTTGAATCTAGAAGACAAAGTAAACACATAAGCAGAACAGAAACAGACTCATAGATACAGAGAACATTTTGATAGTTGCCAGATGGGAGGAACAGTGGAGGGATGGGTCAAATTGGTGAAGAAATTAAGAAGTTCAAATTGGTAGTTACAGAATAGTCACAGGGATATAAAATACAGCATAGTGCATACAGTCAATAATTTTGTAATAACCAAGCATGATATCAGATGAGTACAAAATATATTGGGATGATTACTTAGTAAGGTATATAATGTCTAATTACTGGGTCATGTACCTGAAACTAATATAATATTGTATGTCAACTATAATTGAAAAATAAAAAAATATTCAAAGTAAAAAATAGAAATGTAATCCTGCCCCAGCAGAGGAGGCTGAGCACTCATGCCCCCAGACCCCGGGATGGAATGCGCCTGACCCTGCTGCCCAGAGGCATCTCGAGTCCAATCTCACCAATCCCCCCTAAGCTTGTTGCAGCCAAGAAGACCAGCAGAACTGGTTTGGTTTGTTTAAAGCCAGCAGGGGGCTTCCTTTTTGTTTTCTGTTTTGTTTTTTAATTCCTTCTTCCTTTCCTTCCTTCTTTCCTTTTTTATTCCTTCTTCCTTCCTTCCTTTTAAAATCTTTTTTATTTTTTAATTCCTTCTTCCTTTCTTCCCCTTTTTTTTCTTTTTCTTTTTTCTTAATTTCCACAACTTAGACAATAAAACCTGGAGCTATGAAAGAACCAGAGTTAGACCCAGAGGGGGGTCACCCCAACAACTGAGACAGTGAGACAAATTTCACTTTGCTACTCCAGAGAACTTGCAAGTTACTGTATATTTGTATTATTATTATTTTTCATTATTTTTACATATTTTATTAGTATTTTTTAAATTTCTCTTCTTTCTGTTTATTCTTCTTCATTTGGTTTGTTAAATTGCATTGTTTGATTGGTTTTCCTTGTTCTCTGTTTCATAGTGTATTTTTAATTTTCCATCTTTCACTTGTGTTCCAATAGTGCACTATTCTAGGTCCTGTACTTCCTATTCTTGTTATTCAGATCCCATGGATTCTATCATATGATTGTTGCTCCATTACTATTGTAAATATTTGCAGTCCCATACAATTATAAATACTACACAGCATCCCTCTCAGACCTCATTTCACTTCACTGTTTCCACAACTTCAATACTATTGTGGTTAACTCTATTCTCTCACACATGACACCTATTTTTATCCTTTATTCTCACTTTACCTTATAATCTGACCTCCCACAAGCTCACTGCTTTCTAGATCCAACTTACAATCCCCTCCCACAACAAGAGTCTTATCTCTTTTCCATGCTTTCTAAAAAGTGTCTACTTGGGTGAAATGTCACAGTTAATACTACACATATCCAAAGGATTTCCTATCTCTTCTCTACAGGTTGGTACTTTAAATACCATAGAATACATTCCTGCTATATTAAACCATTTTGCCTTTCCCCTCCAACTGAACACAAACAAACAATGGGAAGGCAATCCCCATATAAAAGGAAAGGAGGAAGCCCCAGAAAGAATGATAAATGAAACAGAGGCAAGTCAACTATCAGATATTGAGGTCAAAGCAATGGTTATCCACAAGCTCAATGAGCTCACAGAGAATTACAAAAAAAACACAGGAAAACTACAATGAACTCATTGAAAACTATATCAACATGAAAAAGGAAAAAGAAACTATCAACAAGGGCCAAGAGGAAATGAAGAATACAATTTCCAAACTGAAGAACACAGTAGAAGGAATCAAAAGCAGGCTAGATGAAGCAGAGGATTGGATCAGTGAGTTGGAGGACAGGTAGAAAGAAATACGCAGAAAGAGCAAGAAAAGGAAAAGAGACTCAGAAAGAATGAAAAGGGTTTAAGAGAAATGCAGGACAACATGAAACATAATAATATCTGTATAATAGGGATACCAGGAGGAGGAAAAGAAGAGCAAGGGATAGAAAACCTGTTTGAAAAAGTAATGATGGAAAACTTCCCTAATTTTTTAAAAAGATTTTATTTATTTATTTTTAGAGAGAGGGGATGGGAAGGAGAAAGAGAGGGAGAGAAACATCAATGTGTGGTTGCTGGTTGCCTCTGGTGTGCCCCATACTGGAGACCTGTCCTGCAACCCAGGCATGTGCCCTGACTGGGAATTGAACCAGCGACCCTTTGGTTCTCAAGCCTGTACTCAATCCACTCGAGCCACACCAGCCAGGGCAAAAACTTTCCTAATTTGATGAGAGAAAAAGTCATACAAATCCAGGAAACACAGAGAGTCCCAATCAAGAAGAACCCAAAGAGGTCCACTTCAAGGCACATCATAATGGCAAAATTCCAAGATAAAGAGAGAATCCTAAAGGCAGCAAGGGAAAAACATGAAGTAACACACAAAGGAGCCCTGATAAGACTAGCAGCTGACTTCTCAATGGAAACACTCCAAGACAGAAGGGAATGGCAAGAAATATTCCAAGTAATGAAAACCAGAACCCTGCAACCAAGACTATCCAGCAAGGCTCTCAATTAAAATGGAAGGTCAAATAAGGAGCTTCCCAGACAAAAGAAACCTTAAAGAATATACCTCCTCCAAACCAGCTCTGCAAGACATGCTAAAGGGTCTTCTTTAAGAACAGGAAGAAAAACACTGAGAGGGAGAGGAACACAGATACAAAAAAATGGCAATGAATAAATACCTATAAATAATAACATTAAACATAAATGGATTAAATGCTCCAATCAAAAGACATACAATAGCTGAATGAACAAGAAAGCATGACCCACACATATGTTGCCTACAAGAGACCCATCTCAGAACAAAAGACCTACACAGACTGAAAGTGAAGGGCTGGAAACAAATATTACAAGCAAATGGACAGGGAAAAAAAGCCAGGGTAGCAATACTCATATCAGACAAAATAGACTTCAAAAAAAGGGCCATAAAAAGAGACCCAGAAGGTCACTTCATAATACTCAAGAGAAGAATCCATCAAGAAGACATAAACATTGTAAATATATATGCACCCAACATAGGAGCACCCAAATACATAAAGAATATCTTGGAGGACTTCAAGAAAGATATTGACAGTGACACAATAATACTAGGGGATTTTAACCCCCGAATGTCAAAAGTGGACAGATCTTCCAAACAAAATATCAACGAAGATATTGTGGCATTGAACAATGCCCTAGATCAAATGGACTTAACTGATATATATAGAGCCTTTCATTCCAAAGAAGCAAAATAAACATTCTTTTCCAATGCACATGGAATATTCTCAAAGACAGACCACGTGATAGGACACAAAACAAGCCTCAACAAATTCAAGAAAATTGAAATCATATCAAGCATTTTCTCCAACCACAAGGGACTGAAACTAGAAACCAACATTAAGGAAAAAAAAAACAAAAACATTCAAAATCATGGATATTGAATAGCATGATATTAAATAATGAATGGGTTAAGAGTGAGATTAAGGAAGATATCAAAAAGTTTCTGAAAACAAATGTAAATGAACTCACAACAATCCAAAATTTATGGGACACAGCCAAGGCCATCCTCAAAAGGAAGTTTCAGGAAGGAACTTCCTGAAAAAAGGAAAGAGGAGAGATTACAACTGATTTCACAGAAATACAAAGGATTGTAAGAAATTACTATGAAGAATTGTATGCCAAGAAATTTGAAAACCTAGGTGAAATGGACAAATTTCTGGAAAAATACAATCTTCCAAAACTCAATGAAGAAGAAGCAGAAAGCCTGAACAGACCAATAACAGCAGATGAAATTGAAGCAGTAATCAAAAAGCTTCCAATACCCAAAAGCCCTGGACCAGATGGTTTCACAGGAGAATTTTATAAAGCATTTAAGTAAGAGCTAACCGCTATCCTTCACAGATTATTCCAAAAATTTCAAGAAGATGGAAGCCTCCCAAACTCTTTTTATGAAGCCAGTATCATCCTAATCCCAAAACCAGATAAGACATAACAAAGAAAGGAAACTTCCAGCCAATATTGCTGATGAACATAGATGCTAAAACCCTCAACAAAATATTGGCAAATCACATCCAGCAATACATTTAAAAGATCACACACCATGACCAAGTGGGATTCATCCCAGGGATGCAAGGATGGTACAATTTTCAAAAATCAATAAATGTAATATATCACATAAACAAAACAAAAGACAAAAATCACATGATCATATCCATAGATAAGGAAAAAGCATTTGATAAGGTACAGCACCCATTTATGATAAAAAACACTTAGCAAAGTGGAAATAAAGGAAGCATTCTTCAACATCATAGAGGCCACGTATGAGAGACCTACAGCCAACATCATACTCAATGGGAAAAAACTTAGAGCTTTCCCACTAAGGTCAGGAACAAGACAAGATGGCTGCTTTCACCACTCTTATCCAACATAGTATTGGAAGTCCTAGCCAAAGCAATCAGACAAGAAAAAGAAATAAAATGCATCCAAATTGAAAAGGAGGAAGCAAAACTGTCATTGTTTGCAGATGACATGATAGTGTACATAGAAAATCCTGTAGACTCCACCGAGATCTACTCGACCTGATAAGTGACTTTAGCAAAACAGCAGGATACAAAGTCAATATTCAGAAATCAAAGGCATTTTTGTACACTAAAAATGAAATATCAGAAAGAGAAATTAAAAAAAAATCCCATTTAATATAGCAACAAGAAAAATAGAGTACCTAGAAATAAACCTCACCAAGGAGGTAAAAGACCTGTACTCAGAAAACTACACAACACTGAAGAAAGAAATTAAGGAAGACACTAACAAGTGGAAACATATACTGTGTTCATGGGTTGTAAGAATTAACATCATCGAAATGTTCATATAACCCAAAGTGTTTTATAGATTCAGTGCAATCCCTATTAAAGTGTTGATGATATATTTCAAAGATATAGAACCATTTCAAAAATTTATATGGAACCATAAATGACCCCAAATAGCTGCAGCAATTTTGAGAAAGAAGAACAAAGTAGGAGGGATCACAATACCTGATACCAAACTGTATTACAAAGTTACTGTAATCAAAACAGCTTGGTACTGGCATAAGAACAGACACACAGATCAATTGAACAGAATACAAAACCCAGAAATAAACCCAGCTTTCTATGGTCAATTAGTATTTGACAAAGGGGGAAGAAATATAAAATGGAGTAAAAATAGCCTCTTCAACAAATGGTGTTGGGAGATCTGGACAGCTACATGCAAAAAAAATGAAACTCGAGCACCAACTTACACCTTACACAAAAATAAATTCAAGGTGGATAAAAGACAAATATAAGTTGTGACACCGTAAAAGTCCTAGAGGAAAACATTGGCAGAAAAATCTCAGACATTTCATGCAGGAACATCTTCATGAATATGTCTCCTAAAGCAAGGGACATAAAGGAAAGAATAACAAATGGGACCTTATCAAATTAAAAAGCTTCTGCATGGCCAAAGAAAACAGCATTCAAATTAATAGAGAACCAACTCTATGGGAAAACATAATTGCCAATAATACTTCAGACCAGGGCTTGATCTTAAAAATACATAAAGAACTCATATGACTCCATTCCAGGAAGACACAAAACCCAATTAAAAATGGGCAAAATACTTGAACAGTGACTTCTCCAAGGAGGACATGCAGAGAGCCCAGAGACATATGAAAATATGCTTAGCATCACTAGCCATCAGAGAGACGCAACTTAAAAACACAATGAGATACTACTTCACACTGATCAGAATGGCCATCATAAACAAATCAACAAACAAGTGTTGGAGAGGATGTGGAGAAAAAGGAACCCTAGTACACTGTTGGTGGGAATGCAGACTGGTACAGCCACTGTGGAAAACAATATGGAATTTCCTCAGAAAACTAAAGATGGAACTGCATTTTTGACCCAGCAATTCCACTGCTGGGATTATATCCCAAGAACTCTGAAACACCAATCCAAAAGAACCTATGTCCCTCAGTGTTCATAGCAGCACAATTTACAATAGCCAAGTGCTAGAAGCAACCTAAGTGCCCATCAGTAAATGATTGGATCAAAAACTATGGTATGTTTACACAATGGAATACTACCCAGCAAAGAGAAAGAAGGAGCTCCTACCCTTTGCGACTGCATGGATGGAACAGGAAAGCATTATGCTGAGTGAAATAAGCCAGACAGTGAGGAACAGATACCATATGATCTCACCTTTAACTGGAACATAATCAACAAAAAGAAAAAAGCAATCAAAAAATAACTAGAGTCATAGAAATTAAGAAAAATTTGACAGTAACCAGAGGGGAGGTGGGATGAGACAACAAGGGGAAGGGTTTTCAGGAGTTAATATAAAGGACACATGGACAAAACCAAAGGGTGGGAGATGGGTTTGGCTGGGGTTGTGGGGGAAGTGGTTAGGGGAAAATGCAGACAACTGTAATTGAACAACAATAAAATAATTATTTAAAAAATAAAAATGTAAATAAATATTTTAAGAATTATATTATCATCACATTTGAGAACAGAACAAACTATATACAAAGAATCAAATCCTCAGGAGAATGGAAATGCAAGAGAATGGTAAGCTCCATACTAAATGCCATATACCCCATCAGGGAGTTGCTGATGCTCACCAGGAAGTGTAGATGTAGAATGGCAGAAAATAGGTTAGAGCTTGCAGCAGTCCACTGGGCTTGGGAACAGAATTCAAAATTCAAAGTTATCAAGGAATCTAGTGTTGACAGTTAAAATTACAGGAAAAAAGTCTCAGAAAAATGAACCCAACAGATACATCACAATATTTCTAGATACATTCGCAGATTCCTAAGCTGTTAAAGCATAGAGCATTAGTTCAGAAATGAAACAGAATGTGGCTGCTAAGTGGCAAAAATTTAAGCATGAATTTTTGTGGTCTCGAATTGCTACAGTTCAAAGTCTTCCAAATAGAAGAAGCCATGAGAAACTCCTCAGCTTTTCCACTCAGAATCCAGAAACAGTTTCCCTCAACTAAGTGCAAATTGGAAATAGGCTAGCCTTAACTAGATCAAGGTAAGCTGGCCTTACTCTGGTTGACTGCTAAGAAAAAAATCATATTCTATTCATTGGATGATAATAACAAATGGGAGCTCTACAATTTTTCATGAGCAATGTCTAATATTCAACAAATTATGACATTCTTGTCAAAAACAAGGAACAAATGTTCAAAACCAAGAGAAAACACACACATGAACACACATAGCAGTAGAAAAACATGCACCATTAATCTAGCTTTTTTGAGTTATAGACTTGGCTCTTAATGTACCTGTACTTAATGAATATTTGTAAAAAATAAATAAAAATTTCTTCAAAATAATGAATCCTTCTAAAATGAAATTATAAATGTATTATAACTGAAAAATACTAAATTTTAAAACTGAAAATTATTTGAAATTAAAATTAAATTTAAAAATTTACAGATTAAGGTCAGCAAATTAGAAGAAGTTTATAGATAATTTATTGAAACACAGCAAAATGGGGAAGGGAACAGTGATAAAACTTCCTAAAAATCACTGGAGTCCCAGGAAGTAACAGAAGAGAGGAAAGGAAAGACATGGTATTTGAGGAGATGCAGATGACTGAGAAATTTTCCAAACAAAATAAAAGACAACAAACTACAAATTCGAGAACTTCTGTAAAGCCAAACATTAAGAGAGAGTCAGAGCCCCGGGTGGAGTAGTTCAGTGGATTGAGCTCAGGCTGCGAACCAAACCAATGCAGGTTTGATTCCCAGTCAGGGCACATGCCTGGGTTGCAGGCCACAGCCCCCAGCAAGTGCACATTGATGTTTCTCTCTCTCTCTCTTTCTCCCTCCCTTCCTTCTCTAAAAATAAATAAATAAAATCTTTAAAAAAGAGAGAGACAGAGACAGAGACAGAGAAAATCACTCATAACTACATCACAGAAAACTTGCTGGAAGCAAATTACAACAGCAGCGAGAAGTGGGGAAATGACACATTGTTTTAAAAGAACTGCTATATTTCAACAACTGATCATGCAACAGAAAATATGGAAGCCTAGAGATAATGAAATATCATCTTTTAAAGATTAATAGAAGACATTTTTCAACCCAGAATAACAATCAGCAAAAAAGTCATTCAAAATAAAGGCAAATAAAGACATTCTCAGGCAAAAAAAAAAAAAGAAAGAAAAAAGAAAAGAAATGAAGGAATTGTCCCCAGTAGACCCACAGTCAAATAAATACTAAATGGTGTTCTTTAGGGAGAAAGAAGACTGTCCTAGATGAAATCACAGTAATATAGGAAGGCTAAACTGATGACCAGAAAGTGTAATTATTTACATAAATCCAAGGGAGTATTTATGCAAAATAGCAATTACAATACTTTTTGAGGTTTGAAATATATGTAGAAATAACCTACATGGTAAAAATAATACAGAAAACAGGAGAGTATAAATAGGATTCAAGTGTCCCGATAAACTTTGCTTGTCAGTGGTCACAGTGATTTAAGACAGACCGGAACAGTTCAGGGGTCATGTTGAAATTCAGTGCAGCCTCAGCAAACAGTGTCTGTAAAGGGTCTGGTGGCAGATGTTTTGGCCTTCGTGCACCATATGAGTTTGACCAAAGTACTCAGTCTGCAGATGTAGTGTGAAAACTGTCAGAGACAGTGAATAAATGAATTTATTATTAGGAGTAAATGAAAAGACATGACTTGTTCCAATAAAACATTTTTTACAAAGGCAGGTGACTTGGGCTGACTCCTGTTTCAGAGCCTTTACTAATGGAATAGCTAAAGTTTGTGACCTGTATAACTATGCACCAAACAAGGGGAGAAAATGTAATATTTTAAAAATTAATTTATAAAAACAGATGGGATGCAAAGAAAAGTAATAAAACTTTATATTTAAACTTACTTATTGTAAATTGTATAACATTTTAATGAATAAAAATGTTAGAATAAATTTCAAAGTAACATTTGGTAATTACAATAGATTCACTTTATACTTGTGGGCACAGGTAACTTGACAATAAAAGGAAGAAAATATTTATACCATGCAAAGATGAACAAAAAGGTGTTTAATCTCTAGCACTGATATCTGAAAAAGTTACCCTTAAAGAAAGAAGAATTATAGGGATAAAGAGGGATATTTCATAACGATAGAGTCTAGTGAGCAGGAAGATTTAACAACATTAAATGTGTTTGCATGCAATCTTCTAGCTTAAACTATATAAAGCAAAATGGGCAAAATTCAAAAAAGAGGTAGTCAAATCCACAAACAGGAGAGATTTGAATACATTCTCTTTTTACTGATGGAACAAGCAAACCAAATATTACTAAGAATAAAAAATTTTGAAAAACAAAATTAACAGAAGTATAAATTTGACTCAATTTATTTAAATTTAATATAAACCAAAGAGCTGCACAAAATATGAACTTTTCAAATACACATTGGCCATTTACCAAAACAGAGCATTTGCTAGCCATAAAACAAACTTCAAAAAATATCAATGTACTTACATAATTCAGAGAATTTTCTGTGACAACAGTGGAGTTTAGCTAAACATGAATGATGGTAGTAAGTAGAGCCTAACTTTTTTTTGGAAATTTATCAATATATGGCTTACAAAAGAATCACAAAAGTATTTAGGAAAAAAAATTTTTTAAAGCAGAAACCAACTAAGGCAAAAAGAAAAATTACTAAAGGAAAACTTAAATCAAATGTTGGTTCTTAAAAAAAAAACTAGTAAAATTGATAAATTCCTAACATAAGAGATAAAAAAATTAGAGAACATAAATGATCAGTTTCAGGGATTAAAAAATAGAATATCATTTAAAAAGAAATAGATATTCTATTTTTTAATGATAAGCTTATTTTCACTTAGAAAAAGGAATATCTGCTCTGGGTGGTGTGGCTCAGTTGGCTGGACACCCTCCCTCGGAGAGAAAGGTGCCCATTCCATTTCTGGTCAGAGCACATACAAGGGGCAACCGATCAATGTCACTTTATTGACATTTTTCTCCCTGTCCTTCTCCCTCCTTTCCACTCCTTATAAAAATAAATAAATAAAATTGTTGTTTTTTAAAAAGAATATCTATTAATATTTATATGACAATAAACATTGTTAACAAACATTTTTGCCAAGAAATATAATCAGATAGATAAAATGAACAAATTCCATGATAAGTGTTGGCACGTGGCCTCAGGTGTGGTACTAAGGTGATAGGATTCAGAACATAAGGAAAGATCATGCACAGAAAAATTAGAGAAAATAGAGCAACGAGGAAAATTAAGAATCATGGACAAGTATATAAATAAATTTGCAGATTACAAATAAAGTTGCAGGATTTTTTCCAATGCCTTGTGTTTTTTCTGTGAGAGAAGGCAGGCTAATGTTGAATAAATGGAGTAGAAAAAACCTTGACGTAAATTATGAAGGTTTAAAAAGGCAATGAAGGGCCATAAACCTAAAGGGGTGACTTTCCAGTGAATAATATGGAAAAACATACATGCATGTATACACATACACATGCAATCTTTAAAGTGAGCATGCCATTTGTCCCTTAGAAAATAAACAGACATATGTACAATATTTTTATACATTTCAAAACATTTTTATACATATGGAAAAATCTACATGCCACAAACACTTGATTACTTATTGACAAAGGAACATGTTTGGGATTGCTAAGGGAAAGAAAGAGGAAACTAGGAAGAATTTGAAATTACATACACTATATGACATGATAAGAAATTATATATACCATTGTGTTGCAACCCTCCAAGGCTGGGGAAGTCCACGGTATTCATCAGATGGACAATATCCATGGAGCCATTGGGATGTCAGGCATGCTTTTATTCATGGGTGGGTGAGTTACACACACTGCAAACTGCAGGTCTATCAGCACATCTCATGTCATGGCCCCTGCTCCCTAGCATGGCACCCATCATGGCCCCTGTCCCCTTGTGTGTGTCTCATCATCATCACCCCATGGAGTCCCTACCTGTTTAAGTACTAGAGGGAAACAAAGCTGGAAAACTGCCAGAAGATTACATAACATAACATAATTCTGCATATACAAGCCCACTTCATGTTATGGGAACAGTCTATCAGACCCAGTCTCAAGGCTATGAGAACTCTGGTTGTCAGGCCCCTCCAAGGCTATGGGAAACTGCTTCCCTTAGTTACCCAGACACCTGGGTGAGGAAGCCAGGCTGCCTCTACTTACCCTACAACTATATAACAGAAAAGTGTGATAGAAAAAAAAAAGGCACCCACCAAAACTCCTAATAGTATTTTTAAAAGGCCCTTCAGAGTTTTCTCCAGTTCTCTCATCTCAGTATTTCCCAAATTTTCTGAATTGAGCATAGATGACTTCAGTAATTAAGGTTAAATGCTAAGATTTGCTTAAAGAAAGAAATTTCTTAAGTTTTAGACATAATTTTTTAAGAGAACTTGTCTTCCTATGAAACATCAGAGAGCTGACTCACTGTCTAATCATATGGAAAATAAGTAAATACGTAAGAAAATGCATTTGTGAAAAGATTTAATATTTTGTTAAATGTCAACTAGGGCTTTCTTAACATCGCAAACCATAATTTGCCAACTGTTCCACTGTGATCTACAATAGTTAAGAAACCTATTGCTCTTGTATTTGAGTTAAATCTGTAAGAAATTTCTGAATAACTAATTGAACATTTTCATTATGAATTTGATGCTTGGTGTTGTAGAGACTGTTACAAGTAGAGCTTACTCATAGGAAACATCTCAATCAAAATAATCCTTCCTTTTAATTTTCTAGGAGGCATGTGTGATGTTTACTATCCCACTTTCTTAAAGTCTTCTTTTCAATGAGCTTTTAAAAAGTAATTACATTGATTACAAAAGACATTCAACATTTTCCTACTACCTATGTTAGAACTAAAGATTTCTTGAATTTCTTTTTGTTCTTATTGTTGCTTTTAAAAATTCCAACCTTATGGAAGTGGAATAAAAGCCCTGAGATGGGTGGACTGGTGTTTGGTTCAAGGATGTATCCTGGGTGCCTAGAACAGAACTTGCCCTTAGCTGGGTTACATTAATGTTGTTGAGTGAATGAGGTAGGTTCAGTTACTTAAAGAAGAGTACTTACTAACTTCTTCTCCTCTCTCTCAACATACTTTCCCACAGTTTTACCCCAGTTTTCAGTTTTATGTTTGTTCCAAATGTAATTTATGTTCTCTAATGTTATTGAGAAGTTTTCATAAGAAAATAGATTAATGATAATGCTACATGGTTATTGTTTAAAAGAAAGTTATACAGTATTGAAGAGCCTGGCAGATTCTTTCTTTGTGTATTGACAAAATTGGATGAAGTATTTTACATTTTAAGTGCTAGAGAACACAATGGGAGTTATATGTTTATATAATGCCTTATTAAAACATTTGTCACATTTCACAGTGCTTGGATAATCATACTAGTTTTCACTGGAAAGTGAAAGTACACAAATAAATTAGAAAAATAAATTTCTAAAAAATCTTTTTTCTTCCTTAATTTCTTATTTATAGCCCTAAATTGACACATGGACCTACCTCTGGTCTTTCAATAAAAATCCTCAGTGTTAAGAAAGAGGCTCTGCGAAGTCAGCCTGGACCATTAACTGCTGTTAACCATGTGCAGGGCAGGCCATGCCTAGGCAAACTGGGAATTGCATAGTACCTACTTTGCAGAGTATACAATAACATCTTCATATATTTTCTACTGAAGACTAACTTCAAATAACATAAAAGGATTTTTCTGAATATATTATAATAAGTGACTCTTTGAATGAGATATATAAATAATGGATCTGCTCTCAGATATTGCTGACATGTATTAGTCATTACAAAATAAAGATCAGATCTACATTGACAAATACATCATGGTATCTAGGCCACAATGTATCTAACAGGAAGATTAAATTTAATGGGCAATGAAGTGCTCTGTTGTCACATTTATGGTGGCTCAAGGCCTTTGAATAATCTATTGCTTTTCAGTATTATACCTAATTCTTTAAAGACTCATCTCAAAGCTCACTTTTCCATTCAGTCAAATCACTTTTTCTACTAGCATTCCTGAAATAAATCTCCCCCAACTATGTCTGCTGTGGGCTCACTAATACCGCAACCGAGTTCCCTGACATTTCCGAACCTGGGCATCCATCTCACCGTGGTTACCGCTACCAGCATCACTGAGAGCGTGCCTTCCTCTCTATATACCTCCAGTCTATGCATGGATAGACTCCTATATTTTGGCACATATGAAACATTATGGAATATTCTGAGTAGTTCTAGCAACTCCAAGGGATTACCATAGGAAAATAAACATGACCAATCAAAGTCAGACTTAACAAAGCATTGCTGGTAATGCCAGCAAGACTTGATTTGCCTGCAAGACTCAAGTGTCTTTTTCAGTTCTGTATGAGCTCTGACAAGCTTCCTACCAACAACCGCTTGGTCGAACCCCACAAGACCAAATCTATCTTGTTTACTGTTGTATCCTCAGTAGTTATTGTATATTTCTTTCTCACTTCTCACGAGGCTGAGCTCTGCTTAAATTCTGGAGACCAACTTCCATTTACTGCAGCACGTTTGAATTGACTTCAATTTCCTGTTTGATATAGCATGAAAACTACTCAAAAGAAAAACTTGACAATAGAGTCTCATGTCTTATTTGCTTACATAATTAACAAGAGGAAAAAATAGCATATTTAGCAAAAACAGAAACAAACTCATAGATACAGAAAGGAAACTGTTGGTTGCCAGTTGGGACGGGGGTGGTCAGAGCCATGGGTGGAAAAAGTGAAGAGGTTAAAAAAGTATCAGTTACCAGTTATAAAAACAGTCATGGGGATGTAAAGTCCAGCTTAGGGAATATAGGCAATAACATGGTAATAACTATGCATGGTGTGAGACATGTATTAAACTTACTGTGGTGTTCACTTCAAAAGTTATGTAAGTGTTTAATCACCATGTTGTACATCTGAAAATAATATATTATTGTATGTCAACTGCAATTGCAAGTTTTTAAGATTTAACTAAAAATAACATGGTTAGCCACAGATCAATATTAACATTTGAATGCACACAAAAAAATTGGATTGTCAAATCAGACTCATATGAATCAGAGATCCTATGCAGTATTCATACATACACACTAAACTGTTTTCTTCCTTCCTTTATCCCCTTATTATCAATAGTAGTTAACATTATATCACAGTATTAAGTTATGAGATATTGAGAAGAAACACCACCCAAGGACATTCATTACATTCTCTTCAGGAGAAAAGTGTGTTTTGGGTTATAAGAAGAAAGTTGCTTCCTGTGAGACAGGAGTATGATTTTGTTACTCTTTTTATATGGAGATTTTATTGGTTTGAGTGTATGTGTATGGCTGCCAAACTGTCAAAGAGTGGTAATTTTATGTTCCAACTTAGATAGGTTATGGTACCCAGTTATTTAATTGAATACTAGTATGTGTGTTGCTGAGAAGATGTTCTGTAGATGTGGTTAACACCTAAAATCAGTTGACTGTATGTAAAGGAAATTACCCTCAACAGTGTCTATGGGACTCCTCCAATCAGTTGACAGGCTCTACGGGCAAAAATGAAGGTTTCCCAGAGATGAAACCTGCCTCAGGCTTGCACCACCAACTCTTGCTTGAGAGCTTCTACTGCTGGCTGGTCCTAGAGATTTCAGACTCGCCAGCTTCCGTAATTGCATAGGCAATTCTTCTCAATAAATCAGTCTCTCTCTCTTTGTCTGTCTTGGTCACTCTTGCCTTCTGTACTTACACACCTGAGAAGTAGACTGAAAATCCCAGGTAGTGATCACAACACACTTTGCCACTAGAAATGAAAGCCTACTGCCTGCAAGAAGATCCAGAAAAGTGTCCTTCTGGACCTGGTGCCCTGAGCTGCCCTTTCCCGTCCATCTGTGAGCAGGCCACAGACACTCTATAAATGGTTTCCTGTGCCAGAAGTTTCAGGAAATATCTCCCAGCACAAATTCATGTTTGCCCCTTTAAAGTCACTTGCCCCAATTTTCTCACCTGAATTGCAAACTCTGGTCTTCATTTCTCTTCTTGATTCTTTGCCTATCTCTCTTGAAAGGGGATTTTTGCTTCAGTTTTCCTTTATTTCGCAGCTTGCAGATGCTCGTTAATCCCATTACTTCTCAGAATCCAGCCACAGAATAGCTGCCCCTCCCAGAAGGAGGCTTCTCTCTGAAGTATCCAAGGAATATTCTTTCCCTGCCAAATCAATGCCAAAGAATATTTCCCTATGTCCCTCTCTCCCTATGTCCCTGAGCAAACAATGACATCCAAAATAAACTGTGATAAATAATGCTATAACCTTTATTGTTATATTAAACACATTAAATTATATATTATTTAATTTTTGAAATTTTGAACCATCTAATTATACACTTGAAATACTGAATAAAATGTGGTATCTGACTAGTGGACCTAAAAACTGTTTACAATCTTCTTTTTAGAATAAGACTAGAAATTGATTACATGAATTACATTTCATTTTAATGGTGGAGATATGTGAGCAAATAATTGTGATGCAGCATCAGAAGACCAATAGTGAAGTTCTGCGCAGAACAATATTGAAACACATGTAAAGTATCACCAATGTTATATTGATTTAGTGTTCTATCATGATAATGAATAGAAATAATACATTAATACTCTAAAAGCTTTCATTTATGATGCCTAATCCCTTACTATTAATTTTTCATGTAAATTTATATATTTCTCAATTATGTCTTTTGTTACCACCAGTCATTATCAGAAATGTGATATTATCAGGAATTCTTCCCAGTTGAGGAAGAAATGACAATACTTTCAACCAGCATTATTGTCACCCAAAGTCTCAAGCAGTTTTATTCACCAAAACCAGATAGTTCATTTATCTGGTATAACATTTACTTTCAACCCTTCTTTTTCCCACTAAATCTTTTGCTCACATTTCTTTAAAACTGTAATTTTTAAGAACAAGGACACTATGAGTAATGGCAAGGGAAGGCTCTAAGAAAAGACATGGGCAAGACTCTAAGAAATGTCTTAGGCTCTAAGAAAAGAAAGAGCCAGGTCTGTAACTGGAAATTCGATGACCAAAACCTTAGCGAAGGTCGAGACTTTTTTTTTGTCAAACACAGAGATTATGGTCAGAGAAACAGGGAAAGTCAGAAGCATCCATGTGGTCAATAACTGTGAGGATGCAACAGAAGAGAGGAAAGCAAGGAACAAAGTCACACTGTTAACAGACAAGAAACAAGAATCAAAAGGAAGAGTAAAGCCAGTCTGGGGCCATCAGCTGTCAGAAGGAACACATGGAGTCTGGTCAGATGGAAAGGAAAACCCATGTGATGAGGCTTCAGCAAAAGTAATGCACTTTCTTGTAAAGAAAGGAAAAATAGGTAAGTGGCTATACATGGCTATAAAACACAATGGAATGTTAAGTAAAGGAAAATCCTGGGAAAAAATGAATGGATTTGGGTTTAATCTTATTTATCTTCTCCTAGATAGAAATGGGTAAAGAAGGAGAGGAATTGAGGCTAAAGCTTGTAAGAATCTAGAAATCTAGCAGTTCCCAATGATTAAAATAATATAGATATCACTTACCTAGTTTTTCTGACACTTTATCAGTTTTTCATACACTGTATTTGACCTCTAAGCTATCTGAAAATGTTATCTGACTGTGAACCTCAAAGATGACTCTTAGTGAAGGCATAAGGAATATAAAATTTCATTTTAATCATGATTAGAAGCAGTGAAAGTGGAGGGGAAAGTAATTTTATCAGGGAAATACACCATTTTTTAAATGAAACCATTTTTATTTATTTTTAATACAGTAAAATTATTATTTTTTATTGCTGTTCACCTACAGTTGTTCTCATTTTCCACCACCACTCTCCTCCACCCCACCCACCCTCACCTCCTACCCTCAATCCCACCCTCCTGCTGTCCTTGCCCCTGTGTCTTTTATACACGTTCCTTGACAAAAGAAGGCAAAAGAAGGGGAATGAAATGTAAGTATTTTATTACATCTGAACTGAACTGAACTGATAATCAGAGGTTGAACTGATTACTTTTTCTAATTCTAAACCAGTGAAATATATTTATAAATTAAATATTGTATGAGAGTGAGTGAGGCAATCAAGGCTTTAGGATCAATCCTAATAAAAATCTAATTATTTGCTAAGGACTACAAAAAATTTTTTAAATTCAACTTGGACAGAAAGTTACCAAATCTCTTGCTATATTAGGAGCTTGTTCTCATAGTTATTATTCACTTTTCATTATCAGTTTGGACAAAAGTGTGTAATTACATTAAATCTTCAGTAGTGGCAAAATGAATTGCTGTCTACTTTGGGACCCTCTGTTTTGTGTATTATCACAACATACAATAAAATTATGAATAATGGAAGATTATCAACCAGAACAATCAAAGACAGTTAAAATAGACCTTAAATCAAATGCAATTAATTTGCATACATGTCAAAGTGGAAATTCACTACTAAATTTTATTTTAGTAATCTGATAAAATTAATTGGTTATATGCCTTTGGAGATAGGGCTTCATCTAGAAATATTAGTTATCACTTTCAGCCAAGGATAATTTTGAGGAAATGCTGGGAGATGAACATTGAGAAGGAAATCCAAACACAATCCTGAATACAATTTCTCAAAACATTTAATGTGTGATATGAAGTCTATATTCATTATTTTCTTTGAGCTTCTATACATAATATACTCTTTTTTAAATGTTTTAATATTTTTCATCACTAAAAGATAAAGGGATAAGGAATTTTTCAAAAATGTGATTACAATGTGTTTTCATGTGAGCTTTGTTTCGTTTATTATTAATTTATTTTGCTGTTTATTGTATTTCTTGGATCTGTGAGTATGAAGTTAATAAAATTTGCAAAATTTTCAGCTGTCCGTTATTTTTTACAAATACTTTTCTGACTCCCTTTCTCCCACTTCTTCTGGGACTCAAACTATGTCTATGCTAGACCACTTGACACTGTCATAAAGGTTACTGAGAGACTCTTTTCTGAATTTTTGCTATATTTTCTTTGTTCTTGATTTTTGGTAGTTTCTATTGCAAAGTTTTGAGAAGTTCCATTTTTCCTCCTTCTCTTGGTAGTGCCCAGGATGTGGCAACTGCTATTTATTGAGATTTGGCACTTTTCCATACTATCCAAGCTTTTTAATTCATAAAATAGGGAATTAAGGTTAGATGTATGAAAGACAAATAGAAGATGAGGAAAAGATAATTTTTATATTACAGAGAAAATTGGGCAGGGTTTTTATTCCAATAAGAGGGGCAAATTTTACATGTGGATAATCATCTCTGTGCTGCTCTTACTGATTGCATTATGATTGATTCCTTATTTGTGTATTTTGTACTATGTATATGGGTAATAGTGGACCATAAAGAAATGTTTATTCAACTTCGGTTTCTAATACCTTCTCTTCATCAGAATCATAGGGGAAAGTTTGTCAGTTGCCTCAGTAATTCAGTTTTTTTTTTTCATTTTATATCATTAGAGGAATGCATTTTGTAGTCTTCAAATAAAAGAATCAAAAAGTTTCTAACTTGTTTTTGAAGGAAAGTTTCATAATCTTATCTAATTTCATAACTATCAGTATATTTTGCAAATATTTGTGCCATTGAAGCTGTGGCCAATTAAATTAGTTTGAAGTGAAAAAGAAATGAAATTTCCTGAAGAAAAATATTTCAAAAGTATGAAAAGACAGCCTGTTTTATTTTCATATTTGTAAATAAAATTGTTGAAATATTTCTTCAGCAGCAGATCCTATTATAACTCTTGTAGTCACACCATAGTACAGAATGAAATCCATAACAGTTTTTTCAGTAAACAAGAAAATAATCTGAAAATTAAGCCTTCTGAAGATCAACAAGATATTGAATATGGAATATTTGATAAGACCAGTTCAGTTTAAGATAAAGAATTATATCATTTTTAAAACTCATCTTTGTTTATTCTACCACTAAATTAGTAAACTATTTAGTAATTTTAAGACCATTCAAAATACATTCAAAAAGTTAAGTCATTAAAATCCCTCTTTTTAGTATGGCAATATGAACCATAAATAATTAATAATATAAAATAGTCCAAAATTTCCTGGAAAAATAACAGAAATAAGGAGATAGCTCATTTATTACCCAGCACCCAAGTGGGAAGGAGGGACCAAATCCTTGGGAACTTGGAATTATCACATTTTGCAAAATGTGCACATTGACCTGCAAGGGCTGTCCTTGTCATACTCCCATGACAGGAAGCACATGAGATTTCAGCACAAACAACTTTCTTGAATCACCAGTGGTTACTTATTCTGCTTAGTATACCCAGATCAACATGTCTCTAATACATACTTGGAAAAATCAGATTATGGTTTAAGAACAGGCAATGTAACACCATGTGATCTTTATTGAAAGCCTGTTCTTTAGCACTTGCATATCTTTTATTAAATAATATTTTTGTATTTTATACAATATATTATTAAATGCTTTTCATGATCTTTGGAACTTAAAAGCCAAGTGCCATATATATTTTTGAAGAATTTAAACTCAATACATAATTTCTGTCTCTAAACTGTTCTGTGTAAGACAGATGCACAGTTTCATGGTAAAGGTATGCTGCTGATTGTCTAAAGCTCTATTAATAAGAAAGGTCAAATTAAGATAATAAACTATTAATAGTTTTTTTAAAGGTATAATCATGGGCATAGAATGGCAGGTAATCTTTAATATGGGCTATATTTAAGATAATTTATCTGAGGAACATAAAAAAGAACAATGTTCTCTAGAACACCTTGTAAGAGCTGAGTAATTTGTATCTATTGTTTTTCAGTTCTTCTAAGGCCCTAGGATAGATACAGCCATTGTTAATGATATTGACAGGTAAAGAAGTTTAGGTTCGTAGAATCCACCTCATTTGTATTATTCAGACAAGAACGAGAAAAGCTGGATCTTCAACACAGGTGTGGACCTGAGTGCAAAGCCAGCGTGCTCCTCGTGACTCCGTTATTTGTCACTAAAGGAAAATGTCCCATCATAACGTGCTGTGTTCCTAGCTAATGTATTTGAGTAAAGGGATTTGGAGTCATTGTCAATTATTTCTAACATTTACTTGGATAGTAGATTAATTTTATGCTTATTTTCATCATAACACATCTCATTTCCTGTTATTTTTGACTTTTATTTGTCACTTCCACAAGACTGGAAGTCCTTTGAATGTAGAAACTAGGCCTTTTATCTCTTTAACTGCACATTCAGTCATTCATTCATTCACAAATATTTACAGAGGACCTACTATGTGCCAGGAATTATATTAGCACACAGTCTTAAGAAGAAAGCAAGAAACATTAGTTTCCTGTGGGGCAGTACACAGTTTACTTTAGTAAGCACTCTAAAAATATTTTAGAAGGAATGCATCCTCAAAGTGTAATTATTCTTGCATCTCCTATTTGGATTTCTAACTTCCTCATTTCAAGAAAGGCAACTATGAAGGTGAATTTAAAACAAAATCCCAAAACTGGGATCAGAAGACCTGCCATCTAGTTATGATTTTGCCACTTGGACCTTGGAACCACCAATTAACCACTTCAAGCCTTACTTTCTAATTGCCTGTAAGTCAAAGATATCATTAGCAATATGTGAAAATCAGATATTTTTGTAAAATATAAAATATAGAAAACTGTAACAAATCAGAAAAGCAAGTGAATAAAAAAGAAAATAATAAAAAAGGAAAAAGGTAAAGAAAATTGGGAATGATCAGGCCCTGGCTGGTGTTGCTCAATGGAATGAGTGCTGGCCTGTGAACCGAAAAGTCGCCATTTGGATTCCTAGTGAGGGCACTTGCCTAGGTTGTGGGCCAGGTCCCCAGTTGGTGGAGTACAAGAGGCAACCAATTCATGGATCTCTCACATATCTATGTTTCACCCCTTCTCTTTCTCCCTCCCTTCCCCTCTCTCTAAAAATAAATATATTAAATTTTTAAAAATAAGAAAATTGGGAATCATTAGAAGATTAATGAAAAAATATACACAGATAGATTGCCTATAAAAATGCTCGACATTATTAATAACAAAGTGCAAAGAAAGAAAGAAATAATATGACCTCATATCACTTGCCAAATCATACAATGATAAATAATTCCTAGTATCAGGAAGGGAATAAGGAAATATTCCTTAAGACTTCTAATAAGACTTCTAATATTCTATAAGACTTCTAATTTATGCCTTTTTACAGGGTAATCTGGGATTAGAAATCTCAATTTTAAACTTACCATAGACTGGAGAAGAGCTAGACAAGTCCATAAAATATATGTATCAATGCTTATAATTACACTTCTCTAAATGAAAGAAAAGTTCTACAAAAAAATTGTGTTCTTAAGTTAGTGATTGGCTAAGTAAATTTAAGAAAATCTCTTCCACAGAATATTAAGCATTTACGCAATAGGTTTAATAGAAAATCAATATTGACATGAGAAATATATTATTAATTACAATTAATTACGTGTTAAAATTAATTACATGCATTTGGCTTCATTTTGTTGACAATGTAATTAAACATTGAATAAAATGTAACTAGTTGCTAATGTGCTATCTCTGGTGGTATGTTTTACCTCTTAGATTTATGTGTTGTTTAAATATTTTTACAATAGCACATATTAAAATATAGATGTGAATCCATACTTATCTTCAGGGGTTATACTAGGAATCACATAAAATACAATTTACGAAATTGTAAGAGCAATATACAAATTTAAGGAATTGATATACAAATGTAAGGGTAATATACAAATGTAAAGTATCAATTCCTTACTAGCATACAAGCCAACCTTTCTTGATACTTGAGTTACACTAGAACATAGTGCATATAAGCTTAGGTAACAGGATTGTATTCGCAAGGGAAAGTTAAGCAGCTTTAATCAATAGCACTTAGACTTTGGTAGCTAAAAGGAGGGGGGAAACCCTATATTCCTTTCCTATGTCACAGTTCTCTGTCAGAAGCAGAGGTTCCAAATCCACTGTGGCTCTGCTTCATGCTGAAGACTGCCATTTTCAACAAATGGTTTTAAAACACACCCTGGTATTTGTCTCTAAGTCAATCAGAGGGGGAAAAGATCATCAACAACTGTATGTGGGAAGTTTCTATAGGCCAGGGCAGCAAGTGATATACATATCTTCTGTTCACACTCCATAGGTATAGTCGCATGGCCACATGGTCAGGGATTCCAGGAAGGCTCAACTAACTGTGTGGTCAAGAAGATGGGGAAAAGATTTTAGTGAACAGTTAGCAATTCTTGCCATAGCTTTAGCCAGCACAACCCACCCATGCTCTTCTTTTGTCATTAGTGCATATCCATGTTGTCCTGAAGGGGGACAATTCAAAGTCCCATCCATCCAAACCTTTAGATTTCTTTATGACTTTTACCTCTCTCCATCATGTCCAGACATGGATCCTTAAGGTCTGATAATAGCGGAGTGTGAAGGGGTAACCCCAATAACATTTCCCAAGGGAAGAGTGGATCACACATATCAGTCACATTTCCATGGCAACATAGGATTCCTGCTGAGAAGTATAAAGAAGACTCCTCCACTCTACCCAGCATGGTCACTTGGCAGGAAATTTGAGATGAATACTCTGTCATCTGCATTTAATGGTATTTAAAGTCATGTGGTTATTGGCCCCACTGGCTGCCAGAGGGAAGAAGAACAAGGCAGAGGGCCTATGGAAAGGTTTTATCAGCCAGGCAGAGGCTAGAACTCAGATACATGTCTGTAACTACAGCAAGGGAGGCTAGAAACTTTGTGTGCAGAAGAGGAAAAGGAGAAAGGATTTTGGTGTTCAAAAGCATCTCTGCTGAAATAACAGCACAGAAAAAACAAGAGAGAAAAGAGTGGTGTCTAATTTTATTCAGTGTCTTATTTTTTGTTTGTTTAGAGATCATAAATATTTGTTTTTAATTTGTAGAAATCCCTAGAGTTGATATTGCAGCTGCTTTCCTCCAAAACAATTGGATTTGGCTGTTTTGACAGCCAGAGGCACTGCTGGCCTTTACTGTCCAGGCAGATCCTGACTCAGTGAGAGTCTCAGGGGAGTTCCTTGACTTGCTCTGCTTACTGCTTAGCCTGAAAGCCATGTTTGCTCTCAGGTCCATCTTGCCTCTTCAGTCTGTTCATTGATTGGTCAGAGATCTCAGCTCCAGATTCAGATCACTGGAATATTTTGGGGGTGAGCATAGAGATAGCTTTTTCTCTTATAATTGGAACAGTGCTCTAAGAAGCATGTTTTGTTCAGGGGGTAGTGGTTTTGTAGAGGGAAGAACTTACAGTTAAACCAATCCACAATACTGATAAAAGTATAGTTCCAAATCAAGAGTTTTGTTTTAACCTCCACATTCAAAGTCTGGTTTTGTCCCACTTATTCCATAATTTCTCATATAATTTTGAAATTACTTTTTTTCTCAAATAATAAAAAACACAGCATATCTTTAGCTTTTGAAGACAAACTATAATTATACAGTGTATGCCCTTAAAATATATTTTTAAAACTAAGTACTTGATGAAATTTTATACAGTGAGCTCAAATTTAAAAACTGGTGTCAGCAAAATACTGAATTCACCAGTCAGTCACCTCTTTGTACAACTTCCAGAAATTCCTGATGGACATATGATTCAGTCTTTTTAATATGAAATAGAGTACTGCATGTTATGCTTTCTCTTAGTTCACAAATATTTTGAAATTTTTGTATCTATTCCAGATGGAAGAATGTTGTAAAAATATTGACAGTAATGACACTGTCTTGGTTTTTTTCATTTCTTACCAAATCTTAATGGTTTTCAAGCTGTGTCCTGAAAACTGTAGTGTCTTCTCAAGCACATTAATAGGTATCCCATAGCAAAAATGGTTCTGTGGTGAAATAAATATGGGTAGATCTTTTTATTATTACTGTCCCTTAGAGATCAATAATGCACATTTGCATACTGATGTCTTAATGTATTTCTACACTCTCAGTGAATATATATACTTGGAAATCTTTTTGGAAAGCAATTTAGCATCATCTCCAGCAAAATTGTATAAATTTTGGTGATGAATTATCACATAGACATTTTTGCCACAATTTAAAAATAATGCTACTTAAAAGAAGGAGATCATGACTGAGCATGACTGCAGCATCAAACAAGTGAAGCAGAGAAGTGGGTGTCAACCCGAAGCAACAAGAATGAGTGAGAAGTGAGGAGAGGCAAATGGCAGCACGCTGCTGGTCACACGTGAACTACCCTAGGTTGGCTCCTTAGCATTCTTGTTTTGCTTTTTATCTTAATGAAAAAAATGTATATTATTTTGGCAGATGATGGACAAGTGAACTTGAACAACAATAAAGAGAGAGAGAGAAAGAGAGAGAAATAGAACTCTGGCTTAAACCACATAATACATGAGGCAAATTCAGTATTCGTTGCTGATTTTGTAGTCTTAGTATAAGAGTTGCAAATAACTTTGGGAGGGAATAGAGGGGCACACCATGGTTTTATCAGATAAAACCACTTTTCAAAAAGTAAAAGGAACACAGAAGCTTTACTTGGTGCTTCATAATTTTTTTTAATTAAATATATCACAGATGAAAAGAATAGATCTTAGAGCTGAATACTCTAATTTGAAAGACAAGATTTGCTACTTCCAGCTCTGTAGTTTAATTTATCTTGCTTCAGTTTTCTCATTAGTAAAACAGAGATAATAATCTCTGTTATCTTGCCTATAAATTTTTCATAATGATTAAATGAATACTTGTAAGTATTATGTAAGGTATTCTTCTTGCTGGGGTCCTGGCCTGGTGGACAGTATAGGATCAGAT
Source organism: Phyllostomus hastatus (assembly GCF_019186645.2). NCBI lineage: Eukaryota > Metazoa > Chordata > Mammalia > Chiroptera > Phyllostomidae > Phyllostomus > Phyllostomus hastatus. The sequence continues at coordinate 24,397,059 of NW_025334028.1, read as the reverse complement.
TTTGCTATTGGCTTTAAGTATTAATGCATCAGCAGAAATATGATGATAATTATATCATCATTTTGTATGAATTTCTTATTGATATTTATATTGTATTAGTTATTTTGAGAAAAGAATACATGTATACAATAGAATGTAATACAAAAATAATAATGTCTACCATTTCTATAAATAAATTTTTTGTAACACTTCTCAGTCTTTAAAGAGTTTCATAAATATTATTTTACTTGTACTGAGGGCTTATTTTCTAACAAGCATTTTGCTGAACATGGTCCACTTTTTAAGTTATCCACTATCTTTGAAGAGAAAGGCAAAAAAGTAGACAAATAATGACATGCAGGGTGACAGTGTCAAGAGTAGGGGCATAAATACAGATACAACAATGACAGCCAATATAGGGATTACAAAGAAAGTTGTGTTCAATTGAGTTTTCAAGGACAGTTCAAGTTCACTTGACTGTTTGGGTATCTGGTACAGGTTTAAGTGTTAGGGGTGAAGAGGACAATATTTCAGACAGAAGGAACCTAAGACAATTCACAAAGACCTGAAATAGCATTCATATATTCACAGTCCTGTAAGTACTTTGATGGTGGTGTAGCGTGGAGTGTGTTTTGAGAAGTGGTGAGAGATATAGGCCATGGTATGAAAGTTGGACTTTATTTCAAAGGTGTGAGGAAGGTTTTAATGGGCTTTAGGAAAAGGAGTAAGTGATTAAGTTTATGCTTTAGGAAGAGAAATTGAGATATATAAAAATACTTGTCACAATCAAATATCTATTTGTGAGAGAAACCCTCAGCAAACTAAGAACAGAAGTTTATGAGTCAAAAAAAAAGGGCATCTATATAAATCTTACAGCCAAGTCTATACCCAGTGGTGGAAGTCCAGATGTTTCCATCCTAAGATCAGGAACAAGACAAGGACATGCATGCCCACCACTTCTACTCATTCTGTGGTACTGGCAGCTCAAGCCACCACAGCTATGGAAAAACACATAAACAAAAAAGGCACCCAGATTGGAAAAGAGGAATCCATTTTTCAAAAAGCTGTGAGGACTAATAAGTGAGTTTAGAAAGCTTGTTAAGATATCAGATTGATTATTAAAATCAATTATATTTCTATATTAAAATTAATAATCAGAAATTAAAATTTAAAAGCAGTATTATTTACAGTAGTATTAAAAGTATGAAACACTTTGTAAATTTGACAAAAGATTTGTGTTACAGACTGAATATTTATGCCCCCCCCAAATTCATAAGTTGAAACCCTATCTGTCAGTGAGGTTATATTGGGAGATGGGGACTTTGAGGGGTAACAGGCTTATATGGGATCCAAAGAGTGTGGGGCCCTCCCAGAAAGGCAAATCTGAACTGCACATTCAAACATTGTGGAAGTAATAGAGTAATCTGGCCCCCAAACTCCTCAAGTGTGCCCTAATGGGACACAAACCCACACTGCGGAACTGGATGCAGCTCTCACTGCCTTATACCATGGTTTCTCAGCCCCAGGACCACGGATGTTTTAGACTGGCTAGTTCTTTTTTGTTGAGGATGTCCTATGCATTATGGGATATTTAACAGCATTCCAGGCCTTTACCCACTAGATGCCAGTAGCAAGCCTCTGATTCAGTTGTGATGATCTAAAATGTCTGCAGATGTTGTCAAATATCCTCTGGGAGTAAATGTTCTCCTGGCTGAGAGTCAGCTCGTATTGGTTGGTTCCTTGTACCTATCACTAAAGAAGTAAATCAGGTATCTAAACATTTGCTCTGCTTCTGTGCTTCCCCAGCCACCTACTGAGGCATTATGAAAGAATGGATAAAACCAGATTGCCTGGGTTCATAGCCAACACGTGCTGTTGTGCTGTTTACTAGGTCTATGGCCATGGTCAAGATTCTTGACTCCTCTGTGCTTCTTCTTCCTTATTTCTAAAACAAGGAGGATGACAGCATCTGCCTTATAGGGTTGTTGAGATTAGATGACAACTTTTGTAAAGCACATCAATCTATGCCTGGCATATAAAATTTTAGTAATAATTTTAATTTATTAATATTGGTTAAATTAAACTCTCTAAAAGATCAATGTGTCTTTCTAGTCTACTTGACAGTTATGTTTCTCTTTATTAATTCATACACTGACATTCAGCTTTCTACTAGAGTCTTCTGTGATTTTGGTAAGTATAAGCCAGAAGCTCTGAATTTAGGCAGCTATTTGAGGCACTTGCACACTGAGATTCTGTGAGCTGAGAAGACTTTGTATTGCCTTAAATTAATTAAAGAAATTGGAGATCTCTGGGTAGCCAGTCCATCAAATCTCCCTGATTACAGCTCTGTATCACTCCCTGCCATCTTTCAATTTCAACAAGTTATTGTTTAATTATTATATGTTATCATAATAATTACAATAAAAATAACTCATTGCCTTCTCCTCCCATGTAATTAGTTGCTCATATACGTACTAATTCACCCTATCTATGAAATGAGACTACAGTGGAGCTAAAGAGGCTCTAAGTTTCTTTACAGCACTAATGTAACCATCAATATAAATATTCATTAATAATTTTCTTAACAGGTTGACAAGTCCTTTGTAGTGAAGAGGAGGACTTTGAGGACTGGGCAATGGCAAAGCCCAGCTTTTATTGAGTGGGAAGTAAGCCTCCATGGGGTTTTGCAAGGAGGAACCCTGGAACGCACAGCATTCAGAACACACAGAAACTGTCCCGAGGATAAATTTCTAATTCACCACTGTGCACAGGTTTACCTCTGCACAGACACCCCTCCACAGCTATCTCATAACCATGCAGGGCTGGGGAAGGGCCCAGCTTTTCTTCCTGACATCACACCTTACTGACAGCTAGAATTTAAAGAAATCACTCTTCCTGGATGACAAGTGAAAGTCAAGCTTTCATTTTATAAAGAAGCTTATAGTGTTCACATCACCTCCTGAGGTGACAGCTTAGTTTTACTGACAATGCAGCACGGTTGCTCCTCCCTCCACCCTGTGAACAGTGCCTCAACTTTGACAACCCATTGTCACTCCCTGCAGAGCTCCAGGAGAGGAGAGGATGTCTGCAGACTGTGCATTCTGTTGTTCGGTGCCTCTCAGCACACTCCCGCCTATGCCTTGTGTCTGCAGACCAGACTGTGCCATTTCACTCCCAGTCGAGCTACAAGTCCGCAGTGTACTTTCAATACCAAGCTGCCTTGAAACTCTTCATGGAACAAGCTAGTACATCAATAATTAACACTACTGTGAAGAGAAATGTTTTCCTCTGAAACTGTGAATGCATTCTTTCATTAAACAAAAAGAATTACATGGGATGACTCCAGCCTTGAGGGGTAAAGGGCATTTAAAAATGTGAATAAGAAATACCAGAATTGTTGGAAAGGCTGATTCAATTTGGCACGGTAAAGTTATCTTCTACACATACAATCTTCTGTCAACAATGACAACAAAATGAGCATAATCACACACCTGCTCTGATACGTGTAATAAAATCAATTTTTGTGCTTAGACCAGCAGGATTTTTTGAGCTGGGATTAAAGTGGCACTCAATGATTTAATCTTTAATTCTTAACTATGGCCATCTCTTAAATTTGTTCCTACAAGCTAGTTTAAAATAAAAAGTTGGCTTTATGTTTCTGAAATTCAAAGATAAACTCATTTGTTATGAGTAATTATATGTTGTATTTTGCTTTTATATCTAAATGTAAGTGGGAGGTATTCTTTTTCATGGATGCCTACTGCTTTACAAAATCAAAGTATTCATTATGACTGTTAGTCTGTATATGTGGAAAGATTTTTTTCCCCTTAGATTCTGAAAGGACTATAAGTAGTATCGAGGAGAGCTCGCTTTAAAAATGACTTTAACATTTAGTTACACTAACCTGGACTTTAAATATGAAAGAGGTAAAGTAATTGTGTTCTAACTTGCTCTCAGATAGAAAAGAGACTGTTTTATAAATCTTTAGCAGATTCCTGGGTCAATGCATGTATGGTCAATAACTCAATGAACATCTGAAGTTTCATTATTAAAATTCTTCCTCATTTTATTTAGAAATATAAATTGTGATTTCATTCTCCACCAGGCTAAGTTCAGAACACAATAGTAACCCAAAATGGAAAAAATTAATAATCAAATTAAGTTGATTTAAATAAATAAGAATTGCTTTATAATTATGAAAGAGTCTTCTTTGGCTGCCTAATAATGGCAGTTCTTTTAACACTGTGTCTCAATGCTGATGCCTGTAAACTCTCTGTATAATTTTTTCACATGAAAAATCAGTTGCAACAATGTTTCCTGAAAGCACAGTTGGAGGAGTGGTTCACCTTTAGTTAGGAACAACTTGGATCTGCGTGAATGAGGATGACAGGGCAGGAGGTGCAGGGCCGGTGTAAGGCGATGTGTTTGCACTACAGCGAGCTCATGAAGTAGGACAGGGCGTTACTGGTCTGGCCTGAGACAACATGCCTCTGATTATCCGATGGAACCATTAATGTCAAGTAAGATTTTAAAAAGTCCTAAAACTTATCGTGACCTATAAAAAGCCCACAGGTATTGAAAAGCTCTTGGAGAGAAGTCCCCGTTTCAACCTGAAACATGTCTTGGCAATATATCCAGTGTGGGGATTTTTAAATACTGTCCCTAATGTTTTAGGGTCATGAAATCTTAAAGAAAAAAACATTTTTTTTAGCTTGGCAAGTGATAAAATCTTTTTGTCTTCTTTTGTTCAAAATTATCTTTATTTTCTGAATGAAAAGCTTTAAGTTAATATTTATTAACAATGCTTTTCAGACTTGTGAATGTTTCAGTATGCCAAATTCAAAAAGTTCATAGTAAGTAGCTTATGATAATTTTATAAATCTAATATCTTATTTTTTAGGCCTTACATTTAAGGCTTTGAGAAAACATGAAGCACAAAGTTACTTCATTATTTTTGCATTATGTAGCATGCAGTTAGTTTAAAATAATGAAAGACTTAAGAAAATACTTAAACATAATGACATAAACCATAACAACATACCATAAAGAAAAATCCAGAGAGAAGGCAATTGCGGGATTTGTTCATGTAATGATGACATCATCTCAGCATGTGACTGCTCCGCTCTACCACCGTGAACTTAATATCAGATCCCTTCATGGTTGCAAGGTTCCTGCAACAATGGAGGTATCAGTTCCTTGCACAATAATTTGTTAAGCCCAGAAGACAGAATATATTTTCTGTTAGTCTCTTTTTAGGTGTAAACAAAACCTGCCAGGAGCCTCTCCATCAGCTTGTCTTTACATCTCGCCAGACAGAACTGCATTGTATTCACTTTTCTACCCTAAACCAGTCACTGGAAAGGAGAAGGATTACTGTGGAACTGCTGTGATTGGTAGACTTAACAATGTGGACGAAAACCCTGAGCACTGGTCATTATCTCAGCCTCCCCTGATGGACTAGGCCTACAATGCATAAACAAAATTGAATTATGGATGCAAAGAAGATGGAGTCCAAATAAAAAGGGTGAGATTCTGTACAATATGGTAGTTAGAAAATGACAAGCTACCCATTATGAATACATAATTTTACATCCATTGGAGCATTTCCCATAATAATTAAGATTTCTCTACTGAAATATGATCAACTTTAGCCCTACAGTTCAGGATCTAAAGTTTAGACTGTTTGAAGTAACAAGATTATATGCCAAGATTATATGCTTGTTAAGAAATCTGTGTTTTAGCCTTGGCTGGTGTAGCTCAGTGGATTGAGTGCTAGCCTGTGAACCAAAAGGTTGCTGGTTCGATTCCCAGTCAGGCCATATGCTTGGGTTGCAAGCCAGATTTCCAGCTGGTGGTGTGTAAGAGGCAACCACATATTCCAGTTTCTCTCCCTCTCTTTCTCCCTCCAGTCTCCTCTGTCTAAAAGTAAATAAATAAAATCTTTTTTAAAAAATCAGTATTTTATACTAACCCCCATACCCTCTCTTTTTTAATGAGGCTTTCAAGGAGAGTTGTCCTCTGTTTCTCTAGCAGTTTAAAAGTATATAACTCATCTGAGCTCCAAATGTCACTAAAAATACCAGTCTTACTTTCCTAGGGCATGATTTGAAGAGGTTTGTGTCATTTAAAATAAGAACATTAGTTTTTTCTCTTTTTTTTTCTTTTCTGTTCAATCCCTCCCCTCCCCAGCTTTCATCCTGCTCTCCATCTAGGAGTCTGTCCCCATTTTCCTTGTTCGTTCAGTTTGTTCATGAGATTCCACATATGAGTGAAATCATATGATTCTTGTCTTTCTCTGACAAATAGAGCTACCTTGTAATACCCTTTTTTCTAGAATTGTAAACGTTCTGGATAACAAAGGCAGGTGGAAAACACCAATCCACCTCAGCAGTCTTGGCAAATATTACTGAATCACATAATTACAGATTTTCACAATGTTTAGTGTTATCCACATGACATGTCTACTCAATTTTGTAAGGGTTTACATCTAAGGGATTAGTTTTTTTAAACTGTCATTTAAAAGAATAAGCCTCACATACAAGAAAAGCACTTAGAATATCACATGTTTAACTTATCTTAACTAAAGGAACTATGACCTAGAATGGTGGGGATGCATTTTGAGCCTACCACATGTCAAAGACAAAATCATCTCTTTTTTTTTGCACCAGAGATTATGGCCTTCCATTTAAGTATGAATCTTATCAAGCAACCCGTATGTCCTTAAAAGGATTGATGAGGCAGCTTTTAAATTGATTATTTTATAAGGTTTTTGTGACTGAAGTAGCATTGCCTCTCCACTTTTCTGTATCAAATCCTGATGACAAACACTCAGCACTGAGATATCTGTGGATATCTCTGTGGGGAGAGATGTAGAGATATAGAAATAGATGTAGGTAGAGCTATAGATATAGATACAGATACAAAGATAGAGATGTAGGTATAGATGTACACATGTATAAATATAGTTTTTAAACCACAGTACTGTGCTGTGTATCCCCAGCATGATACTTAGCTCATAGTCAGTGCTCAGACATCTTTTAAATGAGCAAAACAAGCAACATTGAATGGTTTCTTATTTGTATTTTCCAAGAATTACAATTTAAGCTCACTGCTCTTTTTGTTTAAAATTTCTCTGTGAGAAACAAACAGGTGTTCAAGATGACTTGCATGAAGAGCACAAGCCTCCCTAAAATACCTCCCTGTGTTAAGCTTAGACCACAACTGCCTCTGTTACCCCTATATTTCTCAGTACCCTTCAGCAAATAAGGAAGACTTAATAGACTTGCCCTTACTTTCCCTCCAAAGAAGCATGTTTACTGAGCTACTCCTTGAAATAATGCAAGAAACCTATTTAGAAAGAGTTCTATAACGTCTTTGTTACTGCATCTATTTTAAGGATACCATTGAGAATGCTGTTTATTACTTCCAACAATCTCATCCTTACGGAGAACCTCAGGAGAAATCTTTGTTGGCTCTTCGTACCAAGAACAGATATTCATACTGCCCCTGAACAAATGTGTTGTATAACTGAAGGTCTCTTTTGAACATGAGTTACAGAAAATTAGAGTTAATGTTGAAGCCCACACTTAAGTTGAGCAGAGCCACTTAGAGTTTTCATTGTAGTCTCATCTTGGCTTATTTTTTCTCCATCCTGTTCACTTTTAAGTCTCTTTCAGTGCAGTTTAATGTATGATTTTTATCGTTTATGTATTAATTATACTGTAAGGTATAATTCAGTTTTGGAAGAAAGTTGGTAATAAATATTTCCTTACTTTAAAAATGTTACTTTTTCAATAAATATTTGATAGGCACCCAGTTTGTTCTAGGAAGAATGCTATATATTATCCTAATTCATTCATTAAAATAATGCTGTAATTTAGGTATCATATATTCTATTAATTAATTAGTTAATTATTTTTTTACACAATGGAAATTTATTGTCTCACTGCTCTAGAGGCTGGGATGTCAAAGATCATGGTGCCAGCAGGGTTGGTTCCTTCTGAAGGCTGTGACGGGGAATCTTTTCCAGGCCTCTGTCCAAGGCTGTCTTCATGTTTACATGGGGTTCTTCTCCTTGTATGTGTCTCTATGTCCAAATTTCCCTTTTCATAATGACACCAGTCATATTGGATTAGGGCCCAGCCTAATGACCTCTTCTTAACTTATTATATTGGCAATGACCTTATTTTCAAATAAAGTCACATTCTAAGCTACTGAACATTAGAACTTCAACATTTGCATTTTCCAATTCATGACTAGCATTACACGATTCAGCCCCACAAAAATATATAAAACACAGACTTTTCAGCCATTCTCCCAATTGAGATACTCAATTCTGCAAACGTGAATGCCTGTGAGGCTTAAATGAGTGAATTCATTTCACTGTGCTGGGCACGTACAATAGCAAACCTCAGCAAATGTTAGCTAACATCCACTGTCACCCCTGAGAAAGTGTTTGATGTGGTTGTGTGTTTAGACTTAGAAGAGAGGGAAGGCACTCATGTTTGCAGAATTGAATATATGAATTAGGTATCACATATTTTAAAGTGAGAAAATTGAGTGTCAGAGATGTTAAGTAACTTGCCTACAACTCAGGATTCTATCTGTGGTGAGCAGAACCTCAAAGTCCAGTGCTCTTGTCACTAAATCCAGAGCTGCTTTGGGGATTAATTCAGATTCACTTTATATTTGCATAATACAATCAGTCTTCTTGCAGAAATATGCCATGTTTTGAGGATCTTTTAGGTTACAGATCATTTAGACCCATGACTCTGGCATCTTAGTCACAGTGATTACCCCTCTGTATGACCAAGTAATGTGACTGAAATAATACTCAATGTACCTTTTAGTTTTCAACATGTTTTTATGCTTATTCTTCCATATTTTCTCTATATTTCCTTGAATGAAGTTAAGCAGGTGATATCTCCTCAGGTAGCCCTTATGTAAAAAAGTATGATAATTATAAATATCCATGCTTAATCTATATTGACTATGCCTCGATCACTAGGCTATGAAGTAAAAACTTGTAATAAACTCACTAATGTAGTGAATTTGGGACTTTGCCACTCTTTTAGTCACCAAACCTGTCATGTCTTTACTCATTTATGCTTATTCTACAGATCTGAGGTAGAAAATAGAGATCATCTCTAGTTTCCTGAATTGCAACATTACTGAACATGATTCATATTTAACAATCAACAGGTAGCCACTATCTGTCATTATGGTAAATCAAATGGATTTCATTTTATATATTCACCAATTTGTCCATTGTGTGTACTTTGTCTATAACAGTAAATCTTTGTAAATAATGTTAAATATAAAAGTGAACTTAATCTTTAAACAATTTCTTTAATATCTGGACATTTTAAATTGGACTTTTATTGATTTTTGTTTATGCTGTAAGACCATCAAATCTGTGCAAGAATTTATGCCAAAATAAACTGAGGAATAGTAAATTATGGTGTAAAGAGTCTTTTCAAATGCTGAAATGGGTGTAAACTATTATAAGCATAGTATAAAATTGTTCAGACTGAGGACAACCTGAATATTGCAAATTGGCTTCTCCAGAAGAGTATACTGAGTTACTACAAACTGTTCAGAAAGTTTTTGCAGATGCTATGAGGCCAATGGAAGCAGGACTGGGAGAGGGAGAAGTTGGGCTGAGATGCAGTTGCAATAGCAGTTTCAGCCAATGCTACACAGAACTTAAAAGTGGAGATAGAGATGCCAAGATGGCTGCAGAGTAGGTGGAAGCTATACTCACCTCCTTCTGGTGCCAAACTGGATTTACAGCTAAATTATAGAGCAATCAACTGAAATGACCCATTGATGGCTGACTGAACAGAGTTTTATAACCAAGGATTTATAGAAGAAGCCACATAGAAACTGGCAAGAAGTGTGAAGACCCAAAAAGAACTAGCTCCCCCATACCCTCAAGGGATATCTTGGCTGCAGAAGTCCTCCCTGAGGAATATAGGGTCTAAACTCCATGCAGGGTCTCTAATGCAGAGGACCAAGGATGGGAAGAGGAGCCCACATAGAATCTGGCTGTGAAAATCAGTGGGGATTGCATCTGCCTGTAAGAGAAGGGAGTCAACTAGAAACTCATGTGCTCTTTTAAAGCAGCACACATGATTTTACTCTTAGGCAGTCATTCAGGAATCTGGTAGAAGTAAGGCAACTCAGGGCATATGGGAGTCATATGGGGAGAAGACCTGGGTGGCATAACTCCAGAGAGAGATCTAAAGGAGTCATGCACTAAAGTCCTTGTACTGAGTCCCTATCCCACACTGCCCTCAGATGCCATCTTCCCAGGGTTGAGCACTCTTATTCTTATAGCACCAGCCTGAGGAATGTACTTCCTGGTCCACCAACTGCAGACAACACCACTCTGCTGAGCTAAAGTCCTACAGAAAAGTCTGCTGACTGCACCCAACCAGGACCTTTGGTGCCCTCTCTTTCTGGAGAAATTCTTGGTGGAGACTCAGATATTCATTGAGCAGTGTAGCTTTAGAACTGAACCAATCTTCCTCACCTCCCCTATGTACAGCAGGCAACCCCTCACCCAAGCAGTGATTCTCTTGACTTGTCTTTCCCAGTCCTGGTGGCCCTGCCCTGCAGAGCTCAGTTAAGCAGGGGGATTAGAATGCTGCACAGAGCTGGGACCTTCACAGCAAGTCTCCCTATTAGGCTCTTGCTCACTACTCACATGGGTGCTGAGTTATATGGCTATGTCATGGGGTGTGGAGCCAAGGGGGCATGTGTTTCACCCCACATGCTCAGCCAGCACCACCCCTCCAACAGGAGACTCTTTTGACCTGTCCTTCCCAGTCCCAATGTCCCCGTCCTGCTGAGCTCAGCTCCACAGAGGGATCAGAGTGCTGCTCAGAGCTAGAATCGTTGGAAGAGTGTGTCTCCCTGGGATGCTCCTGTCCAGGATTCAGATGGGCTCTGGGCTGTGTGGCTACAGAATGGTGGGGGGTATTTTTACCCCTCCTACAAGCTTAGCTGGTACCACCTCTACAATGAGAGGTCTTTTAAACTGACCTTCTGACTCCAGGGATCTCTGTCCTGCTGAGTTTGCTTCCTCAGAGGGGCTGGATGGCTGCATCCAACCTGAACCTGCAGTTTTTTCGTTCTGAGCTAGCTAGGATCAGAGACTCTGACAGAGACTGAGTAGTATGGCTCTGAGTGGGACCCATGTTCCTCCATTGAGTGCTAATGGTGTTGCCCCAAAGTGGAAGCACTAGTAGACCCATCCTCCTGACACTGGTTGCCCCATACTATGAAGCTCGTGCCTTGTGGTAGGGTCTGTGGGTCAGCCAGCTTGGGCCCACTCTACAGTCTTTATTTAAAAGTCTCTTGAGGAAGATGAGGCAACCTCAGCAGGTGGCAGAGTAGCTGACTGATGGAGGAAGACCTCAGGGTGTCTTGGACTTTTTATCAATCTACCCCCAGGTTAAAGCTGGAGAGATACAAACCTTGTACACAGTTTAGCCCCTACTACACACATTCAGGCACAACAGAGGAAACCACAAATGGTGAATTATGTGGTAGCTTCAGACAGGTTCCCCAAGGCCAGTTACAGGCATCATCTAATATTCACCTACACCAGAAGCCTCTCCAAGTGGATTAAGAACCAATGCAATCAGTAGTAGACTTCAGACTGAGCCAGAGCCCAACCCAACTAGCCACACAAGCAACACACCAACAACACAGACCCCTGGAAGGCACCAGACACCACTTGGAACAACTTCACCTTGGGAGAGGGAAGATCCCACATAGCAGCTCATACACTGTGATCAAAGTTTATCCATATAGTCAGCCAGTCCAAGATTAACCCACCCATGAATCAAGCAACAGCATTCAAGACTCAACTACAACAGGATGGTACACATAACCCACATGAGAGACATTCTGGGAGATTAAAGCTCCGATGGTCTGGAAGATTGTGCCACTAAGCCCTATAAGACACCTACAACATAAAACCACCAAAACAAGTTTTGGCGTCATAGTAGATCTACCTACTACACACACACAAAAAAACAAAAAAAGAGAAACAATATGGTGATACAAAGAAATATGCCCCAAATGAAAGAACAAGAGAAATTTCCAGAAAAATAATTAAATGAAAAGGAAGCAATCAAGGTAGCAGAGGCAGGGTACAAAACAATACTTATAAATGTGCTCAAGGACTTTAGAAGAAGAATGGATGATTTCAGTGAGAACTTAAAGAAAGAAACAGTAAGCATTAAAAAAGATATAAGAACCATAAAAAATAACCAGTCAAAAATAAAGAATACAATATCTGAAATGAAGAATACACAAGAAGGAATCAACAACAGATTGGGTGAAACAAGGGATCAAAATGATGATTTAGAGGAAAAAAATCACAGAAAATGCCCAAGCAGAGAAAGAAAAGAAAAAAAGAATTTTGAAATGAGAAAAGTCTGAGGGACATCTCAGACAACATGAAGCATAACAACATGTGCATCATAAGGGTAGAAAGAGCAAGGGATAGAGAATCTGGTTGAGGAAATATGGCTGTAAACTTCCTTAACCTGGTAAGTGAAAAAGACATATAAGGCCAGAAAGCAGAAAATTCCAAACAAGATGAACCCAAAGAAGCCCAAGACACATCATAATTAAAGTGGCAAAGGTTAAAGATAAAGAGATAATCTTAAAGGCAGCAAGAGAAATGCAGCTAGTTACCTACAAGGGAGCTGCCATGTGAATGTCAGCTGATTTCTCAACAAAACACTTCAGGACAGATGGGATTAGTATGAGATATTTAAAGTGATAAGAAAAACAAGGCATTTTTGTATACCAACAATGAAATATCAGAAAGAGAAAGTAGGAAAAATAATCCCACTTACCATAGTAACAAGAAAAAATAAAGTACCTAGGAATAAACTTAACCAAAGAGTCAAAAGACCTGTACTCAGAAAACTACGTAACACTGAAGAAAAAAATTAAGGGAGATACAAGCAAATGGAAGCATATACAGTGTTCATGGATTGGAAGAATCAACATTATTAATACATCCATACTACCCAAAGCAATCTATAGAGTCAAGGCAATCCCTATTAAAATACCAATGACATATTTATAGATTTAGAACAAATATTTCAAAAACTTATATGGAACAACTGACCCAACATAGCCCCAGCAATCATGAGAAAGAAGAACAAAATAGGAGGGATTATAATACCTGATATCAAACAATACTATAAGTCCATGGTAATCAAAAAACACTGGTAGTGGAATCAGAATAGACACATAGAGCATGGAACAGAATAGAGAGCCCAGAAATAAACTCATGTCTCTATGGTCAATTAATATTTGACAAAAGGGTCAGGAGTATAAAATGGAGTCAAAATAGACTCTTCAACCAATGGTGTTGGAAGAACTGGAAGAGTCCATGTTAAAAAATGAAACTCGACCACCAACTCATACATCAGAATAAACTCAACATAGATAAAATACTTAAACATAAGCTGTGACACCATAAAACTCATAGAGAAAAACATAAGCAGAAAAACTTCAGCTATCCCATATAGCAATATTTTTGCCAATGGAAACGCAAGGGAAATAAAATAAAGAATAAACAAATGTGAGCACATCAAATTAAAAATCTTCTGCATGACTGAAGAAAACACCAGCAAAATGAAAAGGGAATCAACTATATGGGAAAACATAATTGCCAATAACATCTCAGACAAGTGTTCTATATAAAGAACTCATAGGACTCAACACCAGGAAGACAAAAAATCCAATTAAAAATGGGCAAAAGATCTGAACAGATACTTCTCTAACGAGAACATTCAGAAAGCACAGAGATATAAGGAGGGATGCTCACCACCATTAGACATCAGAGAGAGGCAAATTAAAATCACACTGAGATACCACTTCATACCAGTCAGAATTGTCATCATTAACAAATCAACAAACAACAAGTGCTGGTGAGGCTGTGAGGAAAAGGAACCCTAGTCACTATTAGTGGGAATGCAGACTAGTGCAGCCACTGTGGAAAATAGTATGGAATTTCTTGAAAATATAAAAAATGGAACTGTGTGTGTTTTGATCCAAAAATTCCACTGCTAGGATTATACCCTAAGAATCCTGAAACACCAGTCCAGAAGAACCTATGCATGCCTATGTTCATAACAGCACAATTTACAGTAGCCAAATGCTGGAAATAGCCTAAGCGCCAATCAATAAATGACTGGATCAAAAAACTGTGGTACATTTACAAAATGGAATACTATGCAGCAACAAGAAAGAAGGAACTCCTACATTTTGCAATAGTTTAGATGGAAGTGGAGAGCATTATGCTAAGTGAAATAAGCCAGGTAGTAAAATACAAACAGCATACGATCTCACCTATAAGAGGAACCTAATGAGCAAAACAAAGGAGCAAAATAAAACCAGAGACATGGAAATAATGAACTAACTGACAGTGATCAGAGGGACAGGGGGAGGGGGATAATGAGGGAAAGAAGGGGAAGGGGCAAGCCAAGGACCCTGTATAAAGGACCCATTGGCATGGGCAGCAGTGTGGGGATTGATTGTGGGAGCAAGGGTGGTAGGCAGGGCAGGGGAGAGTAATGAGGGAAAATTGGGACAGCTGTAATAGAACAACAATAAACAAATTAAAAATAAAATTAAAAATAAATTAAAAATAAAACAAAAATAAATTAAAAATAAAATAAATAAAGTTGAGCATAAAATAAAGAGCTAAGAGAGTTTATTAACACCAAATGAGAGAGAGAAAGAAACATAGGTATATAATATAATATGGCAATAAATAAGTACTGATCAATAATTACTTTAAATGTTAATGGATTAAATTCTCCATCAAAAAACATAGGGTAGCTGAATGCAAAAGAAAACATGACCCATATATGCTACTTCCAAGAGACCTGCTTCAGAACAAAAGCTACACATAATCTGAACGTGAAGGGATGAAAAAAGATATCCCATGCCAATGGAAAGAACAAAAATAAAAGCTGAGGTAGCAATACTTATATCAGACAAAATAAACTTTGAAACAAAAACCATAACAAGAGACAAAAAGGACATTATATAATGCTAAAGGGATCAATTCAACAAGAGGATATAAGCCTTTTAAACATATATTCACACAACATAGGAGCACCTACATATATAAAGAAATTCTTGATAAACATAAAGTGAGACATCAACAGTAATACAGTCATAGTAGGGGGTGTTAACACACTATTGACATCAAGTGAGAAATCTTCTGGACAGAAAATCAATAAGAAAACAGTGACCTCAAATGACATCCTAGACCACATAGATTAAATTGATATTTACAATATATTTTACCTCAAAGCATTAGAATATACATTTTTTTCAAGTACACATAAAACATTCTCTAGAAGAGGACACACATTAGGGCACAAAACAAGTCATAAAAAAGCCAAGAAGATTAAATCTACTAAACATCTTCTCTGACAACAATGGTATGAAACTAGAAATGCATTACAAGAAAAAAAGCTGAAAAACTCACAAACACATGGAAGATAAATA
Organism: Phyllostomus hastatus; assembly: GCF_019186645.2. NCBI lineage: Eukaryota > Metazoa > Chordata > Mammalia > Chiroptera > Phyllostomidae > Phyllostomus > Phyllostomus hastatus. The sequence goes on along the minus strand of NW_025334028.1, from coordinate 24,381,528 downwards.
ACATGTTACTAAATGATGAATGGGTCAACAATGAGATCAAGAAAGAAATCAAATATTACCTTGAGACAAATGAAAATGAACACACATCAACCTAAAACTAATGGGAATCAGCGAAAGTAGTGCTAAGAGAAAAAATCATAGAAGTACAGGCCTACCTCAAGAAACAAGAAAAATCTCACATAAACAACCTAATGTTACACATAAAAGATCTATAAAAAGGACAACAAAGCCCAGAATAAGTGGAAAAAAGGAAATAATAAATATTAGAGTGGAAATAAATGACATAGAGGCTAAAAAAATACAAAAGCTCAATAAAACCAAAATCTGGTTCTTTGGAAAGATAAACAAGATTGACAAGACTTTAACCAGACTCATATAGAAAAAAACAGAGAAGACCCAAATAAACAAAATCAAAAATGAAAAAAGAGAAGTAACAATTGACAACAAATAATAATAAATACAAAGAATTTAAAATGTATTACTAACAACTATATGCCAACAAATTGGACAACCTGGGTAAAATGCATAAATTCCTAGAAACATACTAAAGTCTTCTAAAACTGAATCAAGAAGAATCAGAAAATCTGAATAAGTCAATTACAACCTATGAAACCAAAGCAGTAATTTAAAAATTTCCAGTAAACAAAAGTCCTGGACCAAAAGACTTTACAAGCAAATTCTACCCCCAAAATTGACACCTGCCTTCTCAAACTGTTTCAAAAAATTCAAGAGAAAGGAAGACTCCCACACTCATTTTACACAGCCAGCATTATCCTAATTCAAAAACCAGATAAAGACACTACAAAGAGACAAAATTATAGACCCAAAGCCCTGATGAACATGCATGCAAAAATCCTCAACAAAATATCAGCAAACCATATACAGCAATACATTAAAAATATCATACACTATGATCAAGTGGAGTTATTACAGGATATAAGGTTGGTATAATATTCACAAATCAATAATATTCTTTATGTTACCACATAAAGAAAATGATGGATAAAAATTACATGACTGTATCCATAGATGCAGAAAAAGCATTTGATAAAATCCAACACTAATTTATGATAAAAACTCTCAGCAAAGTAGGAATAGAAGAAACATACCACAATGTAATAAAGGCCATAGATGACAAACCCTCAGCCAATATCATACTCAACAGGCAAAAACAAAAACATTTCCCTCAAAAACACAAATAAGATAGGGATGTCTGCTTTCACTGCTCTTATTCAATGTAGCCTTGGAAGTTCTGGTCATAGTAGTCAGACAAGAAGAGGAAATAAATGGTATCTCAATTGGAAAGGATGAAGTAAAACTGTCATTATATGCACATGACATGATAACTGTACACAAGGTCAGAACAAGGGATACTATTCAAGAAAACTACAACCATTGTTAATATAAAGAGAACAGTTTGTGCGACATCAATGTAACCTGGCAGTCAAGTAGAGTGGACTGGAATGCACATGTGTGAACAATGATAATTTCACTGTGCTAGTCAGTGGGAGTTGTAGATGCCATTGAGTGAGCATGTGTACTGTGTGGCCATAGCATTCAAAATGACTGAGCAAGTAGAGCAACAAACCTATATCAGATTTTTTGTTAAGCTTGAAAATTCCTATACAGAAACTATTCAGATGATTCAGAAGGCTGCAGCTATGGGTAGCTGGTGATTGGCAGCTTCACCATGGCAATGGGCCTGCTCATGCATCATGTCTCCTGCAGAGTTTTTTTGCAAAACATCAAATCACCCAGGCAACTCAGTCCCCCTATAGTCCAGATTTGGCACCCTGTGACTTCTGGCTTTTCCTGAAATTAAATCACCTTTGAAAGGCAAGAGATTTCAGACCACAGATAAGATTCAGGAAAATATGACAAGGCAGCTGATGGCAACTGGGAGAACTATGTGAGGTCCCAAGGTGCTTAATTTGAAGGGGACTGAGGTATAATTGTCCTGTGTACAATATTTCTTGTGTCTTGTATCTTCTTCAATAAGTGTGTCTATTTTTCATATTATATGGCAGGATACCTTCTGGACAGACCTTGTATATAGAGAACCCTAAAGAATCAACCAAAACACTACTAGAACTGATATATGATTTCAGTAAAGTAGCAGGATACACAATTAATATTCAGAATTTGGTGGCATTTTTGCATCAATAATGAACTATCAGAATGAGAAACTAGGAAACCAGTCTCATTTATAGTTACAAAAAATAAATAAATAAGGTATTTAGGAATGAATTTAAATAAGAAGGTAAAAGACCTGTACTCAGCAAATTATAAGATACTGAAAAATGAAATCAAGAAAAATGCAAATATGTGAAAGCATATACTGTGTTCATTGATAGGAGGAATTAACATCATTAAAATGTTCATACTACCCAAAGCAATATATAGATTCAATATAATTCTTATCAAAATAGCAATGTCATATTTCACAGAACATGAATAAATATTCCAAAAATATATGGAAACACAAACTGCCCTGAATATCTTCAACAATCTTGAGGAAAAAACAAAAACAAAATTAAAGGGACTGTCTGAATTAAAGCTATAGTATAAGGTCATAATAATCAAAACAGCATGGTACTGGCATAAAAACTGGTATATAGATCAATGGAACAAGATAGAGAACCCAGAAATAAACATGCTTTTTTATGGTCAATTAATATTTGACAAAGTAGGCAAGGACATACAATGGGGTAAAAGATAGTTTAGTCAATAAATAGTGTTGGGAAAACTGGACAATAACATGCAAAAAAAGTGAAACTACAATACCTCCTTATACCATACATAAGAATAAACTCAAAATGGATTAAAGATTTAAATGTTACATCCAAAACCATAAAAACTCTAGATGAAAACATAGGCAGTAAAATCTCAGACATCTCTTGTAGCAGTAATTTTTCTGCTATATCTTCTCAGGCAAGTGAAACAAACAAACAAAAAATACAAGTGTGAATACATTAAACTTCAAAGTTTTTCACAGCAAAGGAAACCATCAAGAAATGAAAATGTAATGGTGTAGGTTGGAGTAGAGGTCCCTGGAAAACAGGGGAACCCCCAAAGCAGAAAGATGGGGTAGGGGCTGGAAAGAGTGTCTGATGTAGCAGAAAGAACAGTGGTTAAAGCACATTGCATAACAAATGCATATTAATGCTGCCTGTTCCTTCCTGAAGGGAGGGGCTACAGAAGGAAGCTGCTGCCTAGGACAAACTGTAAACAAAGACAATGTGGTTATGCAAACTTGTGCCAGCAAAGCTACTCTGGTAATACAGCTTTGGGGGAAGCTCCTACAGAGCCTGCATGAGCTGATGCCTAACCCTGTACTAAAAGATGCCTGTGCATCTGTGTATGGTTGGAAAACTTTTGCCTTGACTAAAAATGGCAGCTGAAAGAGTCAAAAACATTGAGGAGCTGACAAAAATAGTGGACACTGGTATGGGGGTTCTTGGTACAGGGCTTTGGAGCTTGGTGTGAGCTCTCTCTCTGGGTTTTTGCATTTTGGGCATTTGGGGACTCTGGCCCTGCTCCCTGCATAGACAGGAGTGCTTGTGGAACCAGGCAGATGCTGGGCCCACCAGGGGCTTAGACCCCATGTGGATGGGAGCCTTCTCCTGGAGGCAGGGTCCCACACTGGGACATGTGCCTTCTTGGACTCCAGCCTCTGGGGCACTATGATCCAGTGCAGTGTGGCACATGGGTCCTATACTGCTACAGGGAGACTGAGAGCAGTGCATCCCAAATCCTGAAGGAGAGAGCTGCTGCAAGAGGATGATAACTCTGAAATCCACAAGAGCACGCTCTGGAGAGGACAGAGATCTGTTTGTGTGACTGGCTTAAGGGCAGATAAGGATATGGGGAACTTCTGGGATATGCGGAACTTTTAGTGCTGGCTTGTTGTCTTTTGGAGAACAAGAGGAGTTCTGTGTCTCATGGCAGAGAAGGGCCCAGAGCAGGCGTGCTCTCAGCACTCCCAAAATCAGACCTCTGTTAATAAAAACCTGTTTCCTTTAACACAAATCATTGGGTCATGCATAAGGACAATAAGTGGATGAATCCCAGTCTGCATAGTTACAAAAAGACAACCTACTGAATGGAAGAACACATTTGCCAATGATATATCTGATAAGGGGTTAATATCCAAAATTTGTAAAGAACTCTAACAACCCAACACCAAAAATCAAACAATCTAATTTTTAGAAAATGGACAAATGACCTGAATAGCTACATGTCCTACAAAGAGGACACACACATGGCCAATAAATATATGAAAAAAAAATGCTCAACATCACTAATCATCAGACAGATGCAAATTAAAACCACAATGAGTTATTAACTAACACCTGTCAGAATGGCTATCATCAGTAAATCACCCAACAAGTGCTGGTGAGGATGGGGAGAAAAGGGAACATAGTGCACTGTTGAGGAGAATACAGAATTGGTACATCCACTGTGGAAAACAGTATGGAGTTACCTCAAAAAATTAAAAAATGGAACTGCCTTATGCCCCAGCAATTGAACTTCTGGAAATATTTCCAAAGGAACCAGAAACAATGGGTGGACCTGGAGATTATTATGCTAAGTGAAATAAACCAATCAGAGAAAGACAAATACCATATGATTTCACTTACTTGTAGAATCTAATGAACGAAATAAATAAACAAAATAGAAACAGAGCCATGGGTACAGAGAACAGACTGACAGCTGTCAGGGAGTCAGGGTTTGGGAACTGGGTGAAATAGATGAAGGGATTAAGTGAAAAAAAAACCAACAACAACCTCATAGACACAGATAACAGTATGGTGATTATAAGAAGGAAAGGTTGGTATGGCAGGTAGAAGAGGGTAGAGGGGGGATAAACTGTGACAGAAGGAGACTATACTGTGAGTGGTGAACACACTACAATATACAGATGATGTATTACAGAATTTTATTCTTGAAATCTATTTAATTAACCAATGTAACCCCAATAAATTCAATAAAAACATATTTAAAAAAAAAGAAGCAGAGAATCCTCAAATTTAATCACCAAGTCTTAATGCTAAGGTCTTTGTTTATTTTTCAGGAAGAGGACAAAAGTATTTATAATCTTTAGATCTGGGAAGAAAACTATAAATTTCAATATTTATATGGTAAAAGTTAGGGATAACTATTAAATGAATAAACATATTATGTATAATTTCTCTACCAGCAGAGAAGAAATAAAGGGAATCAAGAGAAAACATGGCAAATATAAAGCACAGAATAAAATTGCAAAGATCAACCTCAATATATAAATAACATTAAATGCACATCAGCTAAAATCCTTAATTAAAAGATGGCAACCTTAAGGCCAATAAAAGAGTAAAACTCATGCATGGTTATTCTTAAGAGACTAACATAATATAACAAGGATTGATTAACAAGGGCTAGGGAGATGATATAGAGAATGATATAGATATAAATATAGATCTAGATGAACACAGAAATTTATATAAATAATATGATATATATTATAGATATAAATTATATAATATATTTATTATGTAATAGATATATAACATATATTTACTACTAATTAATAAATATAAAACAAATAGCCTTAAAAGAAAGAGAAAAAGGGATAGTTCAAACCAATAAAAAAGAAAACCCTTCAAGATTTTTGTCATAGTCTTATTAAGATGTAATTGACACATAACATCATTGCATAAGTTTAAGGTAGACAATAATAAGGTAACCCTTCAAAAATTTTTAGTAAACATGAAGCTACATAATCCCAGTAACATAATCTGGGACTATATAAAGAGAAAATAAAAAGAATGCATAGACAAATCTACCATTATAGTAAAATACTGCAATACTTTGTTGATGAAAAGTATAGTTTTAGTGAGAGGGTAAAAGTGAATGGCAAAAAAGGAGGGAGTTGTCTGATCTAATACATACATGCAACTTTGCGCTATTTCCAAAATCAGATTATTCATACATTCTAAAGCTGTAAATTCATACCATTGAAAGTATTCACAATGTGCCAAAGGTTCTAAAGGAAATTTCAAAACAAGAGTTCCCAAAATGTTATGAGCAATAGCAGCATCAGGAATAACATTGTAATTTCTCTAGATTTCCCCTTGATGAAAAGAGTGCTCAATGGGCTGTGCCAGTTCTGTATGTGTATTAGAGTCATACTGCTTTATTTCTGTGCACTAATTTTCTATACCCCGTTAGAAAGATATTTTACAGCAATGATCATGTCATTGTGCACTTTATTCTGCATGTCTGACATATAGTTGGCGTTCATATGTTTACACACTCAATAAATGTATGACTGGCCAAGGTTTTCCTTTTCATAACACACTATTTTTAAGACTTTAATTGTTTTAGAATAGTTTGAAGTTCACAGCAAAATTAAAAGAAAGGTACAAACATTTTCTATATAGCTCCTGTGCCCACGTATGTGTAGCCTCACCTATTATCAAGATTCCCCATGAGAATGGTATGTTTATTATAAGTAAGGAACCAACATTCACACATCATAATCACCCAAAGTCCATAGTGTATATTAGTGTTTGGGAAAATGTATAATGACATGTATCTGTCACTATGGTATCACACAGAGTATTTTCACCATCCTGAAATCTTTGATCCATATACTCATCCATCCCCCAACTCCTGGCAACCACTAATCTTTTTACTGTCTATATAGTTTTGCCTTTTCCAGAAACTTATGTACAGTAGTTGGAATCACACAGTAGGTAGCCTTTCCACATTGGCTTCTTTCACTTAGCAATACACATTCAAGGCTCCTCCATGTCTTTTCATGACTTCATAGCTCATTTCTTGTGAAAATTAAATAATACTTCATTGTCTGGATTTACCAGTTTATTTATCCATTTACCCACTGAAGGGCACCTTGGTTGCTTCCAAGTTTTGGCAATTATGACTAAAGGTGCTATAAAAATCCATGTGCAGGTTTTTGTATGGAAATAAAATTTTCAACTTCTTTGGACAAATACCAAGGAGTGTGATTGCTGGGATGTCTGGTAAGAGTATGTTTAATTTTGTAACAAACTGCTCACCTGTCTTCCAAAGTGGAACAGCAATGAGAGTTCCTGCTGCTCCACATTCTTACCAGCATTTCATGTTCTCAGCACTGTAGGGTTTGACTATTCTAACAGGTGTATACAGTATCTCATTGTTTGGGTTTTGACTATTCTAATAGGTGTACACAGTATCTCATTGTTGTTTTAATTTGCATTTCCCTGATGACATTTAATAAAGAGCATCTTTTAACATGATTGTTTACCAATTATATATATTCTTTTGCAAAACACTCAAGGCTTTTACCCATTTTTACATTGGGTTGTCTGTTTTCTTATTATTGAGTTTTAAGAGTTTTAATATATTTTGGATTAATAGTCCTTTATCAGATGTGTCTTTTGCAAATATTTTCTCCATGGCAGGTCTTCTCAATCTCTTGACATTGTCTTTCACACAGCAAAAGTTTTAAATTTTAATGCAGTCCAGCTTATCAGTTATTTCTTAAATGCCTTGACAATATATCTAAGAAGTCATTGCCATATCCAAAGTCATCTAGGTTTTCTCCTATGTTATCATCTAGGAATTTTATAATTTTGAATTTTACATTTAGGTCTATGATTCACTTTGGATTAATTTTTGTGAAGGATACAAGGTCTGTGATTAGATTAATTTTTTAACATGTGAATGTCTAGTTGTTCCAGAACCATTTGTTGACACCTTATGCTATTTTGAAAACTAAATATCTCACCATATAAGTAAAAGAAATTGTAGGTAAATTAAAAAATAAAAAAAATATTTGAATAAGATATAGGAAAATAATTATATACATTCTGAATCGACATGAACTTCATAAATAAAATAAAATATCTATGTGCCATAAATATGAAAAAATAGAAAAATTTGGCTTTATCAGTCACAGACAATATCTATGAAAAATATTAAGAATGTTAAGAAGCAGTGAAAAGTCTATGGGAATTTTATTTTATAAATGACAGAAAAGGGTTATTTATACTTTTCAATGTATCCCTGTAGATTAATAAGAAATCAAAAAGGAACTCCCCCAAAAATCCCCAAAATTCAAGAAGGAGGAGGAAGAAGAATAAGAGTAGGAACAGAAAAAAATATGGTCTGCCAAAATAATAATCAGGAATATGTAAATATAAATAAGAATGAGACATTTTCTTCCACTTATCAGATTGGCAAGAGATAAAACATTTCAGAACATCTAGTTCTGGCAAGGTAGTAGGCCCTCTAGCATGCTATTTGTGAGAATGCAAATTGATATAATCTTCTGAAATGTAATTTTAAATTAACATTTAATTAACATTTAAAATTTACATATCTTTAACTAAGCAGTTTTACCTTTATAAACTCATTCTCATCAGTTGGAAATCTATGTTTAAGGGTCTTTATTCAGTTTATTTTGTTCACCTGTGGGAGAAAAATAAAATAATTATGCTACATCTGCAATATTGAAATGTTGTACAGTCATTAAAAAGAATTCAGTAGACCTGTTTGGTGCTAGGCTGGAAAAATGATCACAATGGAATTTCAAGCCTAAAGAGTAAATAGCAAAGTTGTAGATTTTCATTTTCATAAAATATGTATATAGTAGAGTATTTATAATGCATAGACACATATTTACATAAATATGAAGAAAACAGGATGCTACACTCAAAATATTTACTGTAATTATTCTGGTGAATAGCACTGGATAGTTGGGATGGAGGTTTGCCCTTTACTTCCTAATTTGTTAAAACATTGTAGGATTATGGGCAGTTGTACCTTTGTGTTTGTGAACTATTACTAATATTCAAACAGAAAATTTTTTTGAAAAGAAAGTACAGTAAGTTTTGAGATCGACATTTGGATAAAAATATAGCATGCAATAGAAAACAGGAAGCCATAGTGCTTTAGAAATAGTGCTAATAACACTTAAAGCTGAGCAATTTCAAAGTCTATCTTCTAAAATGTCTTTTAGAACTCAGATTTCTTTTTCAAATTTTATAAAGGTAACAGGGCATGTGTATTTATCAGGGAAGGGAGGGATGGGGCAGAGGGAGAGGAGAGAGGAGAGAGAAGGAGGAAGGGAAGGGGAGGGGAGGGGAAGGCAGGATAAGAAGGAAAAGAAAGTGTAGTGAATGGGAGGAGAGAAAGGAGTGTTTGGCATGAGAAAAGGCCCTTATATGTGATGCTACCAGCATTCTTTGGAAGTAAATTGTGGCCCTGAATTGTGAAATAGCATTCATAAATGTAGAATAATCTGTGTCCTTACAGTATGAGCTGGTAACACCAGAAACTGCAGTTAGGTGCAACCTCCAGAGTGTCTGTAGTGACAGATCTGTGAAATGATCAGAAAATGAACTAAACTGGAAGCACTAAAAGCTAAAAGAAAATTATGAATTTGCATTCTCATCTTATGCTTCAAGATATTACTGAATCAAAGTGATCTTGACATGTTCCATAATAATTCTGATGTATGATGAAGCTAATAATATTTTCTGGTTTTGCAATGGCTCCATCTCAATGCTGCACGGCAGTTTCTCATCTTTATTTAGCCTCTGAGCTGAGGACAGCTCGGCACAAACTTACCCAGTAGGCTCGTGTGCCACCCACTCACACCTACACACCCCAGCGCATGCCACTCACAGATGGCCAATTTTCCCCACAAATGTAATTGTGTCAATCAGCAGAGAATTAATCCCAAAGATTTTTCTTATGAAACCTTTGTCCTGAAGTAACTTGCTCAGGAACACACAGTAAGTACAAGATCTATTGATTAAAACCATCTCTTGGCTTGGTAGAGCCCTTCAGCAAAGTAGAACAGCACTTTTATCCTAAATGAGAATATAAACAAGGGGAAAGCTCCCTAACATAATTCACTGAGTTCTAAAAGGGTTCCATTTTGGGTTTTTATTTCTTGTTTTAAATACTTTACTTTGGCTTGGCATATGACCTCACCTGTTTAGGAGGTCTCCTTTGAGTCAACAATAGAAAACAAGTCAGTTCTGAGCAGCTGTCACTCACTAAGGAGTCACTGGCTAAACACCTGGAAGCTTACTGCTTGTGGACGTATTTATTGTACGTGAGGGAAACTGAGCATGAAATGGGAACTATACATATAAATTCTTTTCAAACTAAGACAAGAGAGAAAGGAAGCAGAACTGACACTTCACTATTAAGAGTCCAAATTCAGTCTTCGGCCCAGCATTGTCGTGAGAGGTGACGGTATCTACAGTGTCATGGAATAACATTGCAGGCTGGTTAAACAATTCAAGTGGAGGAAATAGCAATGCAGACAGCACTAAATCTATCACTCATTCTTTTATGGTCTAAGTATTTCCAGATTTCTAAAACATTCAGTGATTATTCTGCATTACACAAAAACTGAAAAACCTTCACAAAATTATCATCACAAATAAAGTTTGCATTCAACCATGATAACATTATTTTGTTAGTTTAAACCAATGTTTAAGAAGCTGGTATCAGAGAGGGCTGGATGGGTGGGTTGGGATGGGAGTAAAAGATAGAAAATTGTACTGCAACAATAATTTAAATAAAATTTAAAAAAGAGAAAAAGTGAAAATAAAGAAGCTGGTATCATAGTTTGGTATTTTTCTTTTGTTTCAAGTTTTCAAGTACACACACATGTTGCCATAATTAAGAGATGACTAGGCAGAAGCCATTATGTTTCAGATGTTCCTTGAGACAATTCCCATCATTTTGTCTCTCGCCTATTTAGTTTCACAGGGCGTCTTATAAACCTACTACTACTTGACAATCTTTCTTTCAAAATCTTACAAAGACTGAAGTGGTAATATAATAGCCACTTCCCTGAGAATTTAAATTATGCTGTAATATGGACTGAAGGCTCAAGGCCTTCTATCCTTCTCTTCAAGTTTTCCTGGTGTCTTTGTTAGAAAAAGTCATCACAATGTGTCATATTCATAGTCGCAGTGACAAAGGCACCTTGAAGGTCTCCATAAAGAGATAATTAGCAGTAAGAATTCTGTTTGCAAGTTGCAAAACCAACCTGCCCTTGCTTTAGTTGAAAAGAAAGTGGGGGTTTATAATAAGGTAGAAGGGTCATATGAGAAATAGTTACATAAATGTCCAGAAATGTGAACAGGAGACCCATCAGACACTCTCTACTTTTTGTCTCTGTGGGTCTCTGGACATCCTTGTCCTCTCTCTCTCTGCAGATCTGTTTTCTGGTTCTCATTCCGTGTGGTGGAAGATAATTGAGTCACAGGTCCTTAGATTATAGCATCTCTCAAAGCAATACTGAACTAGAGTTTGTTAATCCAAAATAAGAAATTATTTTCAAGAAGTGGTTTTTATGGGTCACGGTTGTTCACTCTGAATTATTCTTTTTCTCCCATTGAAGTTTCCAAGCACCCAGGATTACAGTGATCAACTGCAGAGCCCACCGTGTGGGGGGTTGCCCTTGTTCAGTGATGTGCAGGCAAATTTCTATAGCTGAGATACTTCCACGAAGTTTGCAGTGAGAATGTGGACCATGAGTTATCAAATGAATCTGTGTAAGTACAGAATAGTGAGAATCTACAAAATGCAATTTTGAAATTAGTCCATTTCTAGTGATAAAAGACAGTGCTTGCATTATTTAAACATTGTTGTTGGCAGATGGACTACAGACAATCACATGATTACCTGCTTGGAAACAAGTCCTTTCCAAGTCAAACTTGGAGAACACTGCAACCAGGCAGTACCTTGACCACAGCCTATGAAAGATCTGGTGACAAGGAACCCAACTAACCTGTGCCCACATGCCTAACTCACAGTAATTATGAGATGATAAATGTGGGTTGTTGTTTTAAGTTGAGAAGTTTGGGGGCAATGTGGTATGCAATGATACCTAATGCACATAACATGATCTACTTACCTAACTATGAGTGCAAATGTGCTCGTCCCCACTCTTATAAATAAAATGATTGTCCAAAGTTATGAACTGATTCCTCATCCAGGGGCAATACCTTTGAGCCATTTTGCTCCCATTTTAAAATCTCTGGATGGCATCCATTCTTCCTCTGATTTAATCTTTATTTATTTAAAGATTAAACTTCTCTCTACATTATAAACTTAATTAATTTAACAAATATTTACTGAGAACCTATTACTTGCCAAGCATTATTTTATGCAACTGGAGGATATCAGTGAGCAAAACATGTAAAGAAATTCACCATTATAAACTTCTCTCCTGGCATAGGGAGATGGAAGAAAACACTGGACAAAATAAATATGCATTTTATGAAGTCAGAGTTAGAAATCTTTTCATTTCAGCACCTAGAAAATCTGCGTACATCTAACAATTAATGGAACATCATAATTTGACTGGCAGCCTTTCTTCTTTCTTAGTTGTGCATGAAATAATGGCATGTCATAAGATTGTTGATTCTTAGATATCCTGACATACTGTAAGTAAATTATATAGTGTATTATAAGAATAAATCATATGAAAACAAAGTTGAGTAAGGTAAGGGAGATCAAGGCTAGGGTTATATGGAAGGGGGTTGATGGTAGTACTAAATAGAGTTGCCTGTGTAGGCCTTGCCCTGACTTAATAAAGAGGTGACATTTAAGCAAAGTCTTGAAAGTATGAGGGGAAAAATAATGAAGGAGAAAAAAAAAAGGTGTGAGGGAGATAATTAAGCAGGTACCTTAGAAAAAGCACTGTAACCAGAGAGAAATGCTAGGGGAGAGGCCCCAAGGCAGAACCATGCCTGGCATTTTCAATGGGAGCCCACAGGCCCCTGTGTCTAAAGCATGCCTAGTAAGAGGAGGCAAAAGAGAGAAAGGCAGTGGAAGGATGGGAGTCTGCTCCAGTGGGGCCTTAGAGGTGAATGTAGGCTGGATTTTACTGTAGATAAAGCTAGAAGAGCCACTAAAGGATTTAAGATGAGAGAGAAAATCTGGCAAGTTTTAAGGAGTCATTCTGGCTGCTTTGTTAAGATTAGAGTAGACTCAAGTAAAGGTTCTGCTATTATTTCATCATTTGCATTTAACACTAAAAATATCATAAGATGGGTTCCTGTTTCTTTTGGTTCACCTCACTCCAGTGTTGGTAGGAAATTAAAAAAAAAATCATGTTTCCTGTTCATGGTTGATGTAAGTAGACCTAAGTTTTCACTTTGATTATATATATTTTGTTGCAAAGGAATGAAATATATTGCAGTTCCATGGAATATTTATTGGATGTGAGCATAAAAACATCATGCTTTCTTTCCTTGGCATATTTTACTATGAATAAAAGAATTATGTAATATATTTATATAGCATGAATTGCATACTATAACAAACCTGTCTTTGTATACTAGCTATATTCAACATTACTTGTCAATAATTCTGTATGAAAGTATAAAATTTAATGAATTCTTCCTTGTTAGTCAGATTTTCATTCCTCTTTCCTCGCTTCTCCTGGCACAACTGAATGTATGGTTTTTAACCACTATCCTAGCTGATGACTCCTCATACAACCTCTAAATCCAGATGCACATTTTGACTTCCCACCAAATATCTCCACCAGTAAATTTCATAGAAACCACAAACACACTGTATTGAGAATGAAATTGTAGCAGTTTCCACTCACAAACCTACTCCATATGCTGTTTTATATGTACACACACACACACACACACACACACACACTTCTGTCTGTACCCACTCTGACTAGTTTATACCATCAACTTTCCTTAGGTGGTAGACAAAGAGTTGACTCAAAGAGATCTGGGTTTGATTCTCAGCAATTCCTCTTAATATTTTAAAAAACAAAACAAAGAAATCTTTGGCCTTGTATGCTCAGTATCGATAGCTCTCAGAGAGATGCAAATTAAAACCACAATGAGATACCACTTCATACCGGTCAGAATGGCCATCATAAACAAAGCAACAAACAACAAGTGTTGGAGAGGTTGTGGAGAAAAGGGGACCCTGGTGCACTGTCGGTGGGATTGCAGACTGGTACAACCACTACAAAAAACAGTATGAAATTTTCTAAGAAAACTGAAAATGGATCTGCCTTTTGACCCAGCAATTCCACTGCTAGGATTATGTCCTAAGAACCCTGAAACACCAATTCAAAAGAACCTATACATCCCAATGTTCGTAGCAGCACGATTTACAGTAGCCAAGTGTTGGAATCAACCTAGGTGCTCAATCAGTAAATGAATGGATCAAAAAACTATGGTACATTTACATAATGGAATTCTATGCAGCAGAAAGAAAGAAGGAGCTCCTACCCTTTGCAACAGCCTGGATAGAACTGGAGAGCATTATGCTAAGCAAAATAAGCCAGGCAGTGAAAGACAAATACCATATGATCTCACCTTTAGCAGGAACCTAACAACAAAACAAAGAAACAAGAAAAATATAACCAAAGACACTGAAATAGAGAACAGGCTGACAGTGACCAGAGGAGAGAGGGGAAGGAATTTCAGGGGAAAAGGGGAAGGGTTTACAGGAACAAGCATAAAGGACACGTGGACAAAAACTAGGACGGTTGGAAATGGGAGGGAGGGAGGGAGGACTGGGGGGGTGGGCTGGGGTGGGAATAAAAGATAGAAAACTATACTTGAACAACAATTAAAATTTAAAAAAAAAGAAATCTTTGGCCTTGTATCTTATCTACACAACAGAGATAAAATACCAACTTCATAGTTATGTATGTATTGCTATAATAATATTTGTTATCATGTTTTAAATAAAAGTAGATTTGAAAGAGTGTCTTCAGATTGTAAAAGTATAAATGCTTATTTTTAACTTTTTAAAATAAACTTGTATCCCATATATATATATGGGATACAATATATATAATAATATATATTATTATATATATTATTATATATTATATATAATATATATATATCCTTTTAAACATTCCATCAGTGCTTGCCTCCATTTATATTAAAATTAAAAGGTTTTTTTTTGAAATTTTATGTATTTACTTTCAAAAAAGGGGAAGGGAAGGAGGAAGAGAGGGAGAGAAACATCAGTATGTGGTTGCCTCTTTCATGTCCCCTACTGAGGATCTGGCCTGCAACCCAGGCATGTGCCTTGACTGGGAACTGAACCAGTGACCCTTTGGTTCAGAGGCCCATGCTCAATCCACTAAGCTACACCAGCCAGGGCTAAAAGTTCTTAATCATAGGAGAAAGGATAGGCTACTAGTGAAATATTTTCTTCCATAAATAATCACTTACATTAAACTTTCTGCTTTTAATATTTACTATGATAACTTTTGTTGTCTTCTAAAAATATAACTAGCAACATAATTTACGTCCAAAATGGTTAGCTACTTGATAAAATATTAAGTAATAGGTATTGATCACACAGTGTCTGCTAGCCTATACAGGTATTATTAAACACATTGGTATTTCCAGTCCTTCAAGGTTTTCACTGGAATTGCACTGGGCACTGTGCTTGTGGCAAATAAGCTAAGGAAGGGCACACAGAATGCCACAGGGAGAACCAGTATAACACAGTGGCTAAGAAGTCAGACTCCTGAGTGGCACTTTTCAGACTCAAAATCACAGCTTTACCATCACCCACTGGTGAGTCTATGCAAGTTAATCAACTCCTCTTGGTGCATATGTAAAACAGGGTTAACACCACCCAATTACAGGGCTGCTGTGAATATTAAATAGACAATAAATGTTAAATATTTATATCACACTTAGGAGAAATACAGAGGATATCAACATATGAAAGACTGAATTCCTGCAGTAAAAAGAATACATTCAAATTGTTCACCTCAATGTCTCCCAAAATTGCTTCATTCTCCTTTTCAATAATACCTTTAAACGTGCCAAGTAGCTGAGGTTCCATAGATTAAAATGTAAAGCTGCTCTTTTTGAGTCCAGAGAGACTGGCCATCTAGCCCTGGTATGACTGCTCATACCCGTACCTCTCAGAAAGTTGAGCTTTTTTTATATGTTGATTCTTATTGAATAATAGCTCATAGAAACTGATGTAAGTTTTAAATGGTAAAATATGTATAACATCCAGCACAAAGCCTGCTACATAGTACTAGTTAATAAATGTTCTTTGTCATCCATCTTTCCTCTCTTCATTCACTTTTCTAAAATTTCATTTTAATTGTTGTTCAAGTACAGTTTTCTGCCTTTTACTCCCATCCCAGCCCACCCCACCAGGCCTCGCCACCTTTCTCCCATTTCCACCCCCAGCCCCTGTTTTTGTCCATGTGTCCTTTATACTCATTCCTGTAAACAATTCCCCTTTGCTCATGAAATTCCCTCCCCTCTTCCTTCTGGTCACTCTTTAAAAAGTCTTCAAGGAGGAATGATCACCAACTAGCAAGAATAGGTAAAAGGCGTCCAAGCACATCCTAATTTGGATTACCCTGTAGGGTCTCTTCCAACCCGGAAACATTGTGAACCTGTGACTTGATTACTGATACATGTGGGTGAGAAGGCTGGCCTGCAGGCCCCCACATCAGATCCTGAGCCATGCTGAAGCTTTCATGTAAGCCTAAGCATGTCAGAGATTTTGGTAACCACTAATTGCTCTCTTGCTTGATCGCATCTTGTACTCCAGTAGTCTTGAGGAGAGGGAGATCAAGGATTCTCTCTGCCTCTTGCCCTGCGGGTAATTTTGGTTAGGGACTAAGGATGCTTTCCTGACCAAAGTGCTTAAAGAAGCCCGTATGAGGACAAATGTTTCATTCCACTTCCATGAATGTCCTTCGTCCAAGAAGGGGAGAGCTCTGGTATCTCACAAGAAGTGATACTTGAGATGAGCCCTAGGTCTCTGCCTCTGCTCCTCTGTTATTTTTTGGTCTTCTCTTTTTCTACTGCTTTCCTCTTTCTAGGCCATCTTCTCCATACAGTTGGAATGTAAAGAGCCAAGTTTCAGAATGATTTTAAGAAATAAAATTTTTTAAAGAAATTTGATTTTAAGTAAAAAAATCTCTATCAAAGCAATTATAGCTTTTCACAAAGTTCAGCCTTATTTTAGGGGGGAACTGAATTGGGATTTGGGGTAATATCCCATTTAGCAATGAAGCATTAACTATTCCTCTTGTCTTGCTTCATTTTGTGCACATATCTTCTGACTGCAGGGCTTCACAGTGTGGTATGTGGTTAGTCAAGAAGAGGGACCTAGTACTCAGGTATTTGGTATCTCAGGATCTGTGCCCTTCTTTCTAGAAACACTTTTACTGAGAAAAAGGAGTTTCAATAATATGCAATACTGTCTGCTAATGACAGTGTGTGGCTCTTCTTAGAACGTGCTGCCCTGCCTCCTCCATTCAGGAAATTGAAATAAGAAATACAAAAATGGAGAAAATAACTGTCAAATTTCTATTTCTTTGATTTAATTCTAGGGCCAGATTTGCATTTTCCTGAACCCGTTTGGATGCCAGCTCTGCAGAGAAATATCTGTCTAACACTAGGCTTTAGAGAACAGATGCAAAAGAGATTAGATTTTGCCTTAAAACAACTTGCCATTTGCATTTGGGAATTGTTAAGGGGGAGGATTAACTTGCAGTATTGGCCCACATAATACCCATTTGGTCTCTCCTGAGATTTATCTCCATTCACTCTGTTCTAGTGCGATCTTTACTGTTTCAATAAACGGTTAATCTTATTCTCTATTCGGGTGAGTCCTGTTTGAAACACATTGTAGTCCATCTGCCAACCATGTTTACATAATGCAAACAGTAGCTTTCACTATTACAAATGGACTAATTTCAAAATTGCATTTTATAGATTCTCACTATTCTGTACTTACACAGATTCATTTGATAACTCACGGTCCACATTCTCACTGCAAACTTCATGGAAGCATCTCGGCTATAGAAATTCGCCTGCACATTGCTGAACAGGGGCAACCCCCTACACAGTGGGCTCTGTAGTTGATCACTATAATCCTGGGTGCTTGGAAACTTCAATGGGAGAAAAAGAATAATTGAGAGTGAACAACCATGCCCCATAAATACAACTTCTTGAAAATAAGTGTAAATGTAGAGTTTATGATGGTAACAAAATTACACTACTACTAACTTAATGGAGCACATTTTTATTAATTTGGCACCCTTGCTCTGCTCCAGCAGCCAACCTTGAAACTGCCACCAAATACAACTGAGCCTCATTTTCTTCACCCGGAGAAGGAGGCATTGACTTCAGTAATTCACAAGGTCCCTTTCAGATCCATGAGTGTGATTATCAACATATATGTTCTGCGATATTATAACTTGGTACATTATAAAAAGCTATTATAAACAACTGTATAACTAGTATTACTTTTGTAACACTACTCTAGATTAAAGTTTTTTCTTTAACACTTACTTTTCCACCAGCAGCAATTACTGTCAACATCAGTAATGAATTATCATTACCATCCTCATATTGACATTTGCTCATGGTGAAGAGTAAAAGCCTGGCTATAGTGGAATATCTCTAGCTCCTGCCAATTTGCCCACTGGCTCTCACTGACTCACCCCTGGGCCTTTGCATGTGCTGTTCCTTCTTTACAGGCCACTGCTGCTCAGGATCCACCTGACCAAGCCCTCGAGTTTCCTGGCTAGCTCTAATTCATATCCCATGACTTATGTCAAGTCAGCCCCTGTGGCACTCTGCTCTTAGCCATGTTGTTAAACAACACTTTGTAAATACCTATTTATGCCCTTGTGTCCTATTACACTGTCAGTTTTAAGAGGGCTGGGACTGAATTGTGTTTTTTGTCTCTTACCTGCCAAAGCTCAACCCTGTGCCTGAAGCAAGGGCCTAGTGAGCAACAGCTGCTAGATGTCAGGCACAGAAAGTTGGAGAGGAGTGGTGTAGAAAAGTATCTCAGGGTATAGGAAGGCAAAGAGTAAACAGATGGGCAAGTCTGGTTAAGACACATAGACTACATGCTGAGATATATTCCTGCGTATCTATTAGCTCCAGGAAATGGGCCATACACAACCACATCTGGGGTCCGTCATTCCCTGGGAAGTAGCTGAGTGAAAAAAGCTCAGAGAATATCACTCACCCCAGTGCAGCTTCAAAGATAACTAAAGCAAAGTAATTGAGAATTGCCTTTTCCCACAAACTACCCAAACATTTAGAGTCTCTCATTTCATTGAGAGGAGAAAACTGTTTATTTGGTTGCATACAGTTTGCTAGCCTCTGAAAAAAATTTCAGAACTGGTAATTTTTATAAATGAAGATAAACTAAAGTTTTTTTATAATGTCACTGACATGTTAGTGACTGATACTTAGTCAAATATCAACTTCTCTGCAGTTTTAACAAGGACCTACTAAATCTCTAAATATTAATCAACAATATTCATCAAATATTCAAATGCCAAAAGCAGAAATATCAGCCACTCCCCAGCCCCCATCTGGCTGATCATACAGGCCTATTAACAGGAATAATGGAGGGTAGGAAGTGTGATGAGGGTACGGGAACATGACTGCCACCTTGTGAGTAGCCACTTGTCCAGGGTGAATAGTTCCTCATGCTTAGTGATAACTGGAGAAGACGTACTTCATTTGTTTTTAATCGTGTCTGCCTCTGGATATTTGAGGGAGATATATTAAAAATCTGGGCTGCTGAAGACTGAAAATACTGATTTGTTTCATAGGAAGACACTGCAATGAACACACATATATGCTTTTCAGGTATTAGATATATCTTAGACTTCTCAAGTGTTCCCCTGAGAAATTTGATAGGAAAAGCATTATCATCTTGTTGGTTAACTGAAAACCAAGCATGGTCAATTTTAAATGAATGTGTATAATATGTAAATACAAACATTCAAACACATGATTTCATAGCATTTTGATAAGTGTATAACATTTCCTAAAATACAATAACAGCAAGCACGAGTTTTTTGAGAAAAATTCTGCTATCATGCCAAAGAATGGGTTACCCTTATGAAGAATAATTTGGTGAGATAAACCAATTGAAAATTTAAACTGAAAGAATATTGCAAAGGTTAAATCCTTACAGGATCACTAAAAAAATCAGTGGTAAATCTGAGTCCCCAGCTCTTACTCCAAATATATCAACAGGAAGTGTCTCAGACTACCATTGGGTGTTCCATGGCTTCTGTATATTCAAAGTTGATACTCAGGATACTCATTCACTCTTTTCCTCAACTTCTCCCTGAAACCAGGGGCCCAGTTTTCTAACAGAAAAAGATAGGGAGACAAGTCTAGCATTGATTTTTCAAAACCTAGCACTGATTTTTCAAAATCTAGCCTATAATGAACTCTATGTGCTAAATAAAACTGAGATACAGTGGAAGTGGTTTCCTTGGCAACAATAGCTGCAGATGTAATTTTCAAACTTGGAAAACTTTTTGTCCTTCTTTTTTCTTCCTTTTCCTTTTTTAACTGTAGATATTCAAGTGGCACAAGTAATGAAATCAAGAGTAAAATGATGAGGGAAATACAGGGGAGATTCAAGCCCCTAAATGTGGACAGTTTAGTTAAAGCAGAGCAAGCTGGGAGTAGAATAACAGGTTATGTGTCATAAAAAGCTGAAATGGGAAAGAAATGAATTATTTAGCTTGGTTCAAGGGAATAGAGGTAGGTATGAAATTCAGAAAAGAAAATTTAGTGTGTCAAGAGAAATATCCCAAAGAGAGAAAAATTGAGTTAGTAGCTCAGTTACAATATTCCAGAATAGTCTCTGAGAAGAAGTCAGGCAAAACTCTGTCCTTAGGGACAATGGAAAAGTGAATCATTATAAAACATTAAAGGTAATATTAGAGCAAGGCATACTGGTCCAATAGTGAAGATATACTTTCTTTCAGCCTCTAAGTATTATGATTCTTTGACTCACATGATCTATGATAATTATGTTTAATGGACAAGACAAAAAATGTAACTGCAATGCATAGGACCTCTCTAAAGAGGAAGCAAATAATAATGAGCTCATTTTCATTCTTGAAAGCAAAATGAGAAGATTTCTGACAATCTCCACCCAGGACATATTTTTGAGTATGTAAAGTAGTGAGGAACCTAATTACTGTAATGTGTATTCCCTGTCAGGGCTCAACAGGGCTCTAGCACCCTAGTTGGAAACAATGGTTGGGGCAGATGTGGCCTAAGGCTGACTATCAAAAGTGAAGGATTTCAACAAATCTTTAAGCACTCTGAGAGTAAGTCAAGAATCACAGGGCCACTTACTTGCTCCATGGAGAGGGTCTCCATTTCTACTAATGTCTTGTTTAACAGTAGACACAGAGGCTCCCAAAGCCTCCACATGCCCTCAGAGGAGGGCAAATATCTGTTCTTATGCAACTTCAGGTGAACTGTCTCTCATTTTTCACTAAATATAGAAGCATCATTCTGATAACAGAGGAGCCATCACCCACAGATCGAATTATAGTAATACATATTTCAAGTGCCTACAGTGCTTTATCATCACTCTTCTTAACATGGTTTTTTACCCAGCTTTACCAAATAAGTTTCTCTTTCTCCCTCCTCCCCTCTCCCCTCATCCCCTTCCGTCTCCTCTTCTATCCTCTTTCCTCTTCCTCTTACTCCTCCTCTTCCCCTCCTCCTCCTCTTCCTCCTCCTCCTTCTTCTCCTTTTCTCTCTCTCTCTGTCTCTCTCTGTAGCAGAAGATGGGGTCGTTTGGTTTAAGATTAAATGTAAGAGCCTAAACCAGGATTCAAACTCAGCTATACATACCTTCAGAGCTCTGTTTAATTTTGTTACACTTCTAAAGCTTATTTCCTGGTATTCAAGGCTCTTCTCAATCTGATTGCACACTCTCTTTATCTTATTGCTGTGTATTATATGGCCTACATATAAGATGAAATGAACCTCATACTATTCTGCATTTATTTTCTGTACTTTCTTGTATAGTATTTACAATTGGCACATACTAATCATCCCCAGTCTATTTCCAAATGTCAAATCCTAATTGTTCTTTAAGATCTCATTCCAATACTTCTCCTCCATATTATTGTTCCTCATCTGCTTTCAAGAAAAATCATTTTCTTTGTTGTATTTTCATAGCATAATGCTTTTCCTTGTTTAAATAACAACACTTTTAAAAAATTTTTTGTCTTTTATTTTTCTTTTTAAATGTATTTTTTAGTTAAGTTGACATACAGTATTATAAAAGTTTCAGGTGTAACATTTATCACTCTTACCTTGGTTTAGCTATTTGTAACTTCCTTGTGTGTAATTAGCCTCTATTTAGTGGTAATATCTATATCTGACTTAACTTAGTTGCTTGTAAAGTATCTTAAACCTAGCAAATGATGAGAACATTTGTGTTGAGTTGTTTAATTAATGAATAAACCTGAAATAACCCATTCAGAAATCAGTCTAAGGTCCTCATTATCATCAGCATTAATGCAGAAGCAGTATATGTCATATGAACTTTTGAGTACTATATGAAAAATATAATATGTAGGTGGTTAGATATAGCTTTAGGGAACTTTGTTAAAAGGTCCCTAGAATTAAAAAGTCTTCTCCTCCCAAAATATTACACACATATCTTTCTTTTGAAATAGCACAATATCTAAAGAGGGTCAAGAAGTGGGAAACCATCAGAAACAGTGACATCTGGTGGTCTAACAAAGGGGTTGTTCTAGGAAGGAATGTGAAAAGAGATTGCATAGGGCATAGGACCCTCTCATCTTAAAAATTTCCTTAACTGAAAATTAAGTAAACAAGAAAGTAATTAAAATAATGATAAGGTAAAAATAGAATAATAGATAACATTTACTGACTTTGTACTCTACATCAGACTCTGTTTTAATAATTTTGCATGCATTTATGCATTAATCTTCATAAAATGCTATTGTTATTCCAATTTGTGGATTAAAAAAATTGAGATTGGCCCAAAGTCACAGTGAGTAATGTAATGAGCAGAAATTTGTGTCCAGGCTGTCTGACTCCCAAGTAACTACATTTCCCATAATTTTCAAGACAAGACAACAGAGGCTATAATATTGGCTTAGCATTAAGCTACCGATGGTATAGAACCAGGATTCAAAAGAACATATTGTCGTGGCTATTCTAGAATGATCTATGGTCCCATCTAGAATGGGCTTGGGTCTTTGAATTGCGAATCTTCTAGAGTATCTGGAATTAGACAGTTGTCCTCTGGTCCTATGTTCAGGCTCTAGGAGGACAGCATGTGTTGACTCAGCCAAGAGGCAACACCCCTTCTGGATTTTTGTTTAATGGCTTTTTTTATGGCAATATTTGGAGTTTCTAATCACTAAATTTATATAAATAAAATAATATAATATTAGAGCTGAATAGGCTTGTAGATATATAGTTTTTTCATCCATCTTCTTTAGTTTACAGATTAGGCAACTGAGAAACAGAATGACTTGCCAAAATATATAACTGTAGTTAGGATGTGCTCCCATTGTGGGGGTGCATTATTAGAAAATATGCCCTGGCTGGTGTGGCTCCGTGGATTGAGTGCCAGCCTGTGAACCAAAGGGTCACTGTTTTTTCTTTTTTTTTTTTTAAGATTTTATTTATTTATTTATTTATTCATTTATTTATTTATTTATTCATTTATTTATTTATTTATTTATTTTTTAGAGAGGGAAGGGAAGGAGATAGAGAGACAGAAACATCAATGTGTGGTTGCTGGGGGTTAAGGCCTGCAACCCAGGCATGTACCCTGGGTGGGAATCCAACCTGCGACACTTTGGTTTGCAGCCCGCCCTCAATCCACTGAGCTACGCCAGCCAGGGCTAAGGGTCGCTGGTTTGATTCCTATTCAGGACACACACCTGAGTTGCATGTCAGGTCCTCAGTTGAGGGAGCATGAAAGGCAACCACACATTGATGTTTCTCTCCTTCTCTTTCTCCCTCTCTTCCCCTCTGACTAAAAATAAATAAAATATGTAAAAAAAGAAAATGCACTTAAATTTCAAGTGGGTTTTTACTGTTCATTCTTATCCTTTTGGCAAATTTTTCTGAAATATTTACCATATGCTGGATGCTGCACTGGTTTCTAGAGTTACAACAATAAACAAAATCAATCTCTGTACTAAAGATGGCTTACAAGCTACTAGAAGAGACAGACAAGTACCTTGACAAACTCAAAGCAGTATGGTAAGAGCTGCCACTAGTATTCTAGATGCATATAGCTAGACTATCTCATCCAGAGTTTGAGTAAAGCATGAAAGGCTTCCCAGTGGAAATAATATCTGAGTGAAACTTGAAGGATGGGAACTAATCAACTAAATGAGGATACAGGGAAAAGAAGCAGCTTTTGAGGCAGAGGAAAGAGGATGTTCGAAGCCCTGAGATAAACTAAGAACGGGATATCTTGAGGGAACTTAGAGTAGTTTAATGAGCTTGGACTATAGTGTTCAAGAAGAAAGGAGTGAAAGATGGTCTGGGGTCGAATTGGGATAAGCTTGCTGTGATGCAGAGAATGGATCACAAGGCTATTTCCCAGAGAAAGGGAGCCCAATTAGGAGACTACTGTAATCCTAAATGCCAGTGACACAGAGTGAAGCGAAGCAGGCAGGTCCCAGAAATAATTAAAAGATGGAATTGACCAGTTTTTAATTGAATGTGGAAGAGAGTCATTACTAATATCAATGTTTGGCTTGGACAACTGGTAGGTGTTGCCATTTACTGAGATGGGGAAATTAGAAGATGCAGTGATTACACGCATATTTCTGAAGCTCAAGAGAGTTATGGCCTGGAGGTAAAGATCTGAGAAGAACCAATAAGTAGATACAGCTGAAATGGTGAGAGGAAAAGATATTACTGATAGCCTGTCACTCAGGAAGAGCCCCAAAGTACACTAATTCTTCAAGAATTGATAAAGGGAGAAGAGCTATAAGGGAGACAGAAAAAGTATTCAGGGAAGAAAAATAAAAATCTAGAGAGACATTTGTCCCTGAAACCAAGAATAAGAGCATTTCCAGAAGAAGGGGAAAGTTAACAAAGCAACAAAAACATAATAACAATAGCAATTGTGAGTTAAACACTAACTGCATGACATTTGAAGCTCTCACTAACCTTATAATGTCAGTTTGATCATTAATCCCATGATACAGATAAGGATCATAATAGTACCTAAATCATGTAGGCTAGAATCACTACGGGTTTATACTGCAAATGTTTCCATCCCTGTAAAAATGATTCCAGGAGGAAGATGAGGGGTAGAAGCTGAGTGACAGTAGATTGAGAAGTGTAAGAGAGGCAAGCCATCAAGTAAGCCAATAGATAGAAGAAGTACCTAGTGAAATATTTTAGGATAAAACATAGTTTACCATGAAAGGGGAACTCAGGAAGGGATAGTGGAAAGGCTCAGAGGAGAGAGGGAAGTAAACTGGGATCAAACCAGGAAGGAGAAACTGTAGAACACAAAAGGACTGATTGAGTTGAAGTATTAGACTCATAAACATGCATCAAGGATAACAGATGTGAAGTATGGACTTTGAGGTCACAGTGGGTTGTCAAAAACATTAGTTCCAAGTTGGAATGAGACTTGAGAACCACCCTCTGTCAACTGTACTCTGAAAGAGTCCCAGAACTGGTGAGCCAGCTAACAAAGGATCAACTCACTTCATTGGCAGGACTCTCCTCACTTATTATAAATGGTGTATGAATGGATTTTGGCCTCCTCCCTGTATAACTAGACCAGAGGTGCAGCCTTGTGATTTTAAGCATGTTCCTTAGATAACTAGGTCTAAATTTTCTTATCTTTAAGGAGAAGAGATAGGACCTTGCAAACCAGAGAAGAAATAACTTCTAGTTCTATAGCTTAGATGCTATCTAGGTTTCCTCTGGCTCCCTATTGCTTGGTCAGACTTAGCATGGGCTCTAATTGGTTAATTTTCCTTCCATGGGAAAGTGTAGAGCTTGGTTTACATTTTCTGTGATTGCTCAGCCAATTATTTTCATATAGCTACCCCTGGCTCAAATTTTTTCCTGGGACAAGATGCCTAAGGTCAGCCCATGTTAGACCAAGTGTACATCCCAGCTCTCTATGTAATTTTATTCTTAAGAAATCACCACAAGTATTTTGTCATTTGATTTTAAATTTAGAAATTTGATTCAGTAACATGTGGGAAGGATCAAGGAAATCATGTAAAGGTTGTCTTTTTACGGTCTCACTAATTCCCCACTCTTTTCAGGTTTGTTCATCGTTCTTCCCGTATAGCAAGTAATCATTCCCCTGGGCTCAAGCAAAGGTTTCAGTTAAGATCAAAACCCTGATGGTTCAGCTTCTACCCTGAACTTAGCAAAGCATCTTCTCATCGATGTTGTGGACTCAGCAATACTCTCTTATACTTTCTACTGAGAAAATATGAGGTCTGTCCGGAAAGAGTCCAGCCATTGTTAATATAATGAGAATGGTTTGAGCAACTTCAATATAACCTGGCAGCCAAGGAGAGTGGACTAGAATGCACATGAGTGAACAATGATGACTTCACTGTACTAGTCAGTGGGGACAGTAGATACTATTGAGTAAGCATGTGTATTGTGTGGCCATCATATTCAAAATGGCTGAGCGAGTAGAGCAACGAATCTGTTTCAAATTTTGCATTAAGCTTGAACATTCTTCCACAGAAACTTCAGATGATTCAGCAGGCCACAGCTATGGGCAACTGGTGATTTGCAGCTTCATCATGATAACATGCCTGTTCATGCATCACATTTTGTGCAGAGTTTTTTTGCAAAACATCAAATTACCAGTGACATGGCCCCACTAACAGCCCAGATTTGGTGCCTTACAACTTCTGGTTATCCCTAAAATTAAAGGCACCTTTGAAAGGGAAGAGATATCATACAATAGATGAAATTCAGGAAAATACAATGGGGCAGCTGATGGTGATTGGGATAACTATTTGAGGTCCCAAGGTGTCTACTTTGAAGGGGGACTGAGGAGTCATTGTCCTATATACAATGTTTCTTGTATCTTGTATCTTCTTCAATAAATGTCTCTATTTTTCATATTATAATGTTGGATGCCTTCTGGACAGACCTCATATATTTTCTCTACATCTTCACAATTAGGAACTTTAACATTAAATATTAATAATGTTAGATTATATTCAAATACCATTCTACTTTTAGAAATGTTAGGTCTGTACACATTTTCCATGAATCATAATCATCTTTACCAACACTAACAACATCTACAGGACTTAACTTTCTATACTTCATGCTATTCCTCCTATATCCCTAGCCTGATACTGTCTTACCATCTTGTCATTCAGCAGATTAGTTGACTAGAGTTGTTTTTAATTCACAACTAGAAAGGTTAAGTTTGGTTGGCATAAGAAGGAAAGAAAAGATGCTGTTTTAGTTAAAATGTCAGAGTGGAAGACCCTGAGGGGCCAAAGTTCTCTTAAAAATACTAGTATTATAAGGTAGACAAGCTAAAACGAAACAGAGATTGAAGGTGCTGGTCATAAACTTTATCAGTCTTATTGCTCTTGAGGTGGACTGTGTCCCCCAATAAACACATCCATATTCTGATAAAACTAAGTAAAAACTGGAAATAGAGAAAATTCAAAATGGGTAACAAATTGCTTACTGAGCTTACTTTTTCCATTCTGATTAGAAGAGCATCCTACTCAGACAAAAGACTAATTACATCTTTTTCTACTTTCACTTTATCCTAGCAACATAGGCAATTTCTTATTTTCATAACAAAAAGTAACATTTATGTAGTAATTTCTAAGTTATAAAGTTCTGACACACATTATTTTGCTTAGAATAATTGTGTGAGTTATAATTACATAGACAAAGACAATGAAATTCAGAGAGGGCTCAAACAAACATCTTTTGACCCCAAACCTCTTTTTCCCTTGCCATTAATGTCAAAAGAATAACATTTAAAATGAGATGTCATTTCTCAAGGAGAAGGCACCTTTTCACTGTCATATGTATTTGCAAACCAGGATTAAGTGTAAATAAATGTAAAAGTAAAGTGCAATTGAAATATAGATATTTGTCTTTGAACATTTGGCCTTTAAAGCCATGAAAATGAATCACTGAAAGAGTGCAAAAAAAGTGGGAGGGTAAAGAAATAATACCCAAAGTAGCAGAACCTTATTCCAAGAAAATTGAGACTGAATCTATTTTTAAACAATGAGCCTCCTACTTATGAGCCTTAGGAACTTCAAAATCATAATGTAAAAGTCAGGAAATCTATTTCATGGTGAATTTATCAATTTTTTTACAAAAATGAATGCTCATAGTGGTGTATTACATATGTGAATTAATCAGTATGATAATAATAACTAAGGCAGAGAAGGCAACAAGTTAGTGGCCCACCTACCATGTATTAGAAGCCCCCATTTGAGTTAGCATCTTGTTTAATTCTTATGACACCCATGGGGTGAGAACTGTTAGCCCTCTTCTGTAGATGAGGCCACTGAGTCTCCTAGAAGACAGTCTGCAGCAATTGAATTGTTATTGAATAAAACTTTAAAACAGGCTTTCTCTCCACTCATTCTGCTATCCAACACTGCCTACAAACATATAAAATAAAATTAAAAATTCAACATGCATATGGAGGACATTAATAAACTTGAGAACACTAGGTAAATGCTACTGACACTGAAAACTCAGCTTCCTTCTCTTCCCTAGGAAGCCACTGTCTACATACCAAATTGATTGTAGACTTACTGGTTTGTAGCAGAGACATTTATTGTGATCACTAAGTTGACAGGGAAGATTAAGAAGCCTGAACAAAACAAATCACAATAGTAATACTGCATATATGCCATACTTCAATTTACAAAATAGTCCAAAATGAAAAGCTACTGTTATAAAAAATATGAATAATATATATTGATATATAACTGAAGCAACATATATAGATACATGAAAAAAATTAAACTGGAAATAAATGCAAGAGCTTCCAAAAGAAAGATAGATAGAGACCAAGAGCAGCCACAATTTGTGTGAGTAGCATGCATAACCTGGGGGTTTATCCCTGCCACAAAGTGAATAAAGAGCTGAGGGATAAAATCTGTAGCCCTGGAGAGATGCAGCAAGAATCCCTTGCTCTCTCATTAGGAACAAGGCTTGTCAGGTGCACACCACTGCTAACGATTTTGTAGCTCTGCCCCTTCTCTCCTTGATGGGGTGGCATGATCAAAGAAAAGAAGAACCAACCATTGCAGGGAGAAGCAACAGCAACTTTGCCACTAAGACTGAATGTGAGCTCAGGCCATCCCAATGAGCATGTGCATAGAGCATGTCCCAGGTGACCAAATGTGGTACGTTCTATGAATTTCCATGGAGTTCCAGATATTTCACTTCTTTGCCTTTCTACATGTTGTTTGCTTTACACACTTTCATCTTCCCTTTCTTGTCTCTTCTCACCCCTAATAACTTCTCCTGACTGATGTATCACGTACATCTGAGTTTATACATCATTGACTTTCAAAGGCTGAGTTAGATCGCCCACTTTGGGAGCCCCTAGCCCTCTGTAGTTACTCGAATTGTGCTTGTAGCTCTGCATTTTGATTATCTGTTGCATTCAGTCTCTGAGCAAATATGACCTGAGCACCTACAACGTGGAAAGGATTGTTTTCCTCCTTAGGTAGGGAGGACATCTTGGTGAGCAAAAGGGAAACATGGAGATAAACAAAAATTAATCCACATATATACAATTGAAGAATAGGTAAAATGCTAAGGATGAAAATTCAGCACTGAATGAACCATTAGGGATAGTTTGCCTTGGCTGAGAAAAAGTTTATGAGACACAAGATAATCAGTGTACGAGAAGCAGTACAGATTTAGAGGTAAGACTACAATGGTGGGCAGAAACAGTACAAATAGAAGGAACAGCATCTGAATAAGCTCTGAGATGGAGCAGGACAGCACATCGAAGAACCCAAAGGAACCCATACATTCCCGCATGCATAGCTCGTTCACCATTTCACTCTTGATAAACACATTTAGCTGACATATAGTTTTTTAATGAACAAATGAATGAATGAGCTAGAAAGTGTGTGCCTGACAAAAGAGGCACCATTGCCCTGGTCAGGTGACTCAGTTGGTTGGAGCATCATACCATGCACCAGAAGGTTGCTGGTTTGATCCCCAACCAGGGCACATACCTAGGTTGCAGGTTTGATTCATGGTCAAGGTGCATAGAGGAGGCCATTGATCTCTCTCTGAAAATCAATAAAAACATATCCTTAGGGAAGGATTAAAAAAAGAAGAAGCAGCATCTATAGTCCAGGTTTCCTTCAGTAGCTGAAAAATGAGAGATTACTTTATTGGTCCTGTTGTCATTGCATAGTACTGGTGTCCAGCAACTAAAGACACCCCCTGATGTGACATGTCTATGATAATACCATCACTTGATATTATAGATCTTTGTTTATGTATGTTTCATCATCTAGCCTGTATGGTCTTTGAGAGATGACACCTTTTATTACTTATCTTTGTATTTCTACTAATTAATGCCCAGAATACATAGGATTCAAACACTTATTAAATTGAATAATATACTCCTTGAGGGCAGTGACCACTACTCTTTTTATTACCTATAACACTTAGAACAGCACCTTACACTTCACAGGCAATCAATATTTTTTAATGAATTAAATTGAAGCACTAGATTTCACTATATCTTAAAAATTTCCCACTTCTCCCTTCCACTCTTCATAGCATAAAACCAAAACTCAAATTAATATGAAGCACCAGTAGTTCTACCCTTTGAACATTACCTCTCCAGGGACTAGTTTCTCCACTCATCTGTATCATTAACTTTTACAGACTGATAACTGATCCAAAACTTCAGCTCCCAGGGACATCCTAGGGACCCTCCTAATGGTAGCTGTGTTCTTAGAGACTGTATCAAGTCAAAGATCATTATCTCACTATAAACACAGATCCATTTAAGAGAGAACTCATCATATTATGCTAACATTAAAGATATTATATATAATTTGCCTCCCCACGAACCTGCACACACGAAAATTTTCCCCAAGTTACCACTTTGCCTCCCTTACCCACATTATTATACATTATTTTTTATTAGAATTATATGTTAAATATATGATATGTCATATATATATACACTTCAGCCTTGAATAACACAAGGGTTAGGAGCACCAACAGCCTGTCCCTGCTGAGTCGAAAATCTGAGTATAACTTTTGACTCTATAGTTGGCCCTTCCATATCCATAAATTCAACCACTCTCAGATGGAAAATAGCATTTTCCACCCATGGCTGGAAATCCAGGGTTGGAAATACAAAAATACTATTTTGTATCCGCAGTCAGTTTAATTCAAAGATGTGAAATCCCCTGACATGTAGGGCAACAGTGTTTATTGAAAAAATTCTGGGGGCAAGCAGGCCCACACAGCTCAAAACTATGTTGTTCAAGGGTCAACTTTGCATAATATATTATAGTATGACATCCCTGGGCCCCAATGGGGTGCCGTAACAAAATTAACGTCTAAATAATGGAACCTCAGTGACATACATGAAGTCAGAAATATAATGTAAATGCTAAAGCTTCATTTATTCTGCACCAGGCTTTAAAAATATCAATATTTGGTTAATATAGAAACTGAAAAAAATTCTAAGTGCATTCTTACCAATATTTTCAGTAATAAATGATAAAAACCGACCAATAAGAGAAATTTATTGATCAGACAGTCCTTCAAAACCATCTATGCCTTGAAAAATATGAGGCAAATGCAGGCCAGGCGGCAAGAACAGGAACGACAGCTGCCTTTCTACCACAGAAGTGCTCAGGTGAGAACCCTAGTGTCCCACTGCTTGTCATGGATGGCCAGCCCCATACTACATCTGCAGATAAACCTCTCCTAGCAAGACACAGACCATAGAGACGTTCCCAACATGGATGGGGATTTCAAATGCCAGGCAGGTGAACAAGCAAATCTAAAACAAAAGGAGATAAAAATAAAGTCTACCTGTAATTATGAAATGATGTTGTTCCCTGTTGGGAACGGCCCTACCCGGTTTCAGGAGCTGTAACACCCCCATGGCTAAGGCTGAGTGAGCGACCTTTGGACCATAAGCCACTAAGGAGACAAAGCTTATCTCCCTGGCAGGGAGGCCACCTCTGCTCCATTTACTTCACCCTGCCTGGACCCCAATGCTTGATTGGTTAACCAATGACGGATAAAATTCCTCAAGGGAGGGATGATCTAAGACAGGCACAATCATGGGGGCCTCTAGGGAAGGACTGGGGAGCTACATAAAAAGGGGGTAATGCACTTAAAACATGGGCAAAGGACTTGAAGAGACACCTCTCTAAGGAGGACATACAGAAAATCCAAAGACACATGAAACGTTATTCAATATCGCTAGCTATCAGAGAGATGCAAATTAAAACCACAATGAGATACCACTTCACACCGGTCAGAATGGCCATCATAAACAAAACAAACAACAAGTGCTGGAGAGGATGTGGAGAAAAGGGGACCCTAGTGCACTGTTGGTGGGACTGCAGACTGGTAAAATCACTATGGAAAACAGTATGGAACTTCCTCAGAAAACTAAAAATGGATCTGCTTTTTGACCCAGCAATTCCACTGCTGATACTATATCCTAAGAACACTAAAACACCAATCCAAAAGAACCTTTGCACCCCAATGTCCATAGCAGCACAATTTGTAACAGCTAAGTGCTGGAAGCAACCTAGATGCCCATCAGTAAATGAATGGATCCAAAAACTCTGGTACATTTACACAATGGAATTCTATGCAGCAGAAAGAAAGAAGGAGCTCCTACCCTTTGCAACAGCATGGATGGAGCTGGAAAGCATGCTAAGTGAAATAAGCCAGGCAGTGAAAGACAAATACCATATGATCTCACCTTTAACAGGAACCTAATCAACAAAACAAAGAAACAAGCAAAATATATCCAAAGACACTGAAATAGAAGACAGGCTGACAGTGACCAGAGGGGAGAGAAGAGGGAATTTCAGGGGAGAATGGGAAGGGTTTACAAGAACAAATTTAAAGGTTACATGGACAAGAACTAGGGGGAGGGTGGTAATGGGAGGGAAATGGGGAGGGATGGGAGGGTGGGCTGGAATGGGAGTAAAAGGGAGAAAACTGTACTTGAACAATGATTAAAACAATAAAAACCCTTATTCTTAAAAAAAAAGAAAAGAAAAAGGGGGTAATGGACCCTCACCCCTCTTCTTTGGCATAGCCTGAGTCCTCATTCTGTCTGCAAGAAGTCTCCTAATCTCTTGGCTGCCTCACTTCCCCTGCCTGACTTAAGCCTGAAACAATGCCTTAAGCCTGAAACAATGCTGGTGGTGGGGGCAGCCTTGTGCTGGAAAGGGTGAGTTCCCTAGGGCAATCAGGCCTAAGAAAGATTATGTAAAATCCTGTAAAACCTGCTTTGCTAATACCCTCAATTTAAATAATGGACCAAGCAGGAAGTGAGTTTGTTCCCCCCAATTTTTTGTCCCTTTAGCTATCTGACCCTGACTCAAAATAGGCCCTCAGAGTTCACTGAATGTTATCTATTATTTAATCATTTCTGCCTGACAATAATTGATTATTTTTTCCTTTATTCCTGTGAAAAGTGAACCCAATAAAAGCTTGTCAAGGCAAGGGTCAAGACGTTCTCCCCTTAAGAGAGTGGCCGCACCATCCCTTTTCCTCCACAGGACTCAGTAGTCCATGTGAATTTGTCTTGCCTCATTCATAATCCGCAGACACTGCGGGCTGGTGTCCACATCAGTTCCCTACTATGCCCTCTCTAAAATTTCACCTGAGGTTTTTTCCCATGCTAACCCCAGGTGGGGAAGAAAGAGATTTAGTATAACAGATCAGAATAATAAAATTTAAATGTCAGCGTACAAAAATATTTAGTACATACTCAGAAACATTATCTCAGGATAAAATATTATAATCTACAAAAAGTAAGTTCAGGCTCAAAAAGCTGAGCAAACAGGATAAACTACATTCTGACTTGCTTTTATAAGAACTCTAAAAAAATAATTTTATGTGAAGTTTGACTGTATTTTAAAACATGGACAATGTTTCTTAATAGAAAATATTTCATCTTGAGTTTTTTCACCTTTTGCCTGCATTTGTGAAGTGTTCTCTTTGTATTTGTTAAAAAGTATTTTATATTTTACCACCTGAGAAAGTTAGGTTAGGTCAGGTCATACTGTAATTAAAAACAACTCCCAAATTTAGGGCTGTTATACAATAAAAGTCTAATTTTTCACAGGCAAACCTGCAGCTCTGGGCAACTCCCCACAGCTGTGCTGTGTGTGTTCATATTTCTGGGCTGCATGTGACCTGAGGTAGCTGCCAACCATTCTGTGTTCACATGAGCCCTGGGACAGGGGGGAGTCTTGAGGACAAGAACATTATGCATTAAATGCTTCTGACTATACATGACACATATCCCTGCTGGTCACATTTCACTGGTCAAAGCAAGTCACCCTGCCTTGCATAAGTGTAAGAAGGTGAGTCAGTAAAGTCTCCCAAAGCCAGGAAATAAAAGAGGAATTGATCTTGGTGAATGCCTACCACACAAACACTGGAGAGTCAATGGAGTGGATTTCTAAATGATGGGCAAAATGTCGATTTTTAAACACTTGTCTTCTTTGAAAATAATTTAGTTTATTTTTAAAATCCTTTGATAGTCCTAGGTCATAAATATTAAAGAACTTTTAATGAATTTTGAGGCAGGAAATGTATCTACTCTTTCATGATTTTATTTCCATGAAAATTGTACTAATTGCTTCTACAGTAATCACGGTTAATACATCCTTTCTCTCCTAGCTGTTGCTATTTTGTGCTGTTGCTTCTATGACAAATATCCACAGGAATCCTCCCATGCACATTAAATTCTACAAACACCAAACTAATCTAGACCAAAAAACAGACAAAATATACATACCTATATTTTAAGCAACCTACTTATTTTATTTAAGTTATTGGAGACATGGGAGTATTCCATACTCATTGTCTTTACTATATTCAATACACTAAATGTTTTTAGTCACGTGCATAGTACATAATGCACTTCAATAAGTATCTAATTTGCACTAGAGATCTAAGGATGTGAAAGCTGTGCTACAAGTATGATACAAATGCAGGTCAAAAGCAGACTTCATGCAATTGCCGTGAGAGCCATGCTTTCACACCTTCACACAAGGAGAAAACAAACTGATTTTGTGTGTTTGTGGGTATGTATATGTGTGTTGTAGCCAAGAAACAGGCACCTAAACACATGGGAGGTTACCAAAAAAGAAATAAAAAAAGAATCCCAAAATTATTGGTACAAAGAGTGATCCCATTTAAATACCTGCTCTATAGAATAATGTCTAATGTGAAGGAGGAAAAATATACACTGTCAAAATTAAGAGTCAAGGAGATTTTCTTTAAAGTTAAATATGTATCTATATATCTGAAAAACAGTTCACTACTAAATATAAAATTGGTGCACAAAATATTTTAAAACTATTTTTAGTACATATCTGAACTGTAAATGTGAAAGAAAATGAGGAAAATTCCTTCTCAAGGGCCAAAAGATGCAATAGCCCTGAGAGTGTAGAGAGGACAGAAAGCACTGAAGCCAGCTGCATTCCTGGGGCGCCTAGCAATCATCAGCAGCATGGAGTTTCAATTTTGAAAAACACATTGGAGATAAAAACAGGACATTTGGATAGTTGTTGTATTGAAGACACACTTACAATCTGGGAACCCTAATGTGCTACATCTTCTCTAAAATGATGAACTGGAAAGAAACTGCTTTGCAAGAGGACTTGGCAAAGAAACTTCTCTGGAGTAACCTTGCCTCTGGCTGTGAGAGGGAGGAAGTGGGCTGGGCTTGAAATGGTTGAAATAGTCCCTGAAAATGTCTAAGTAAAAGTCGGTCATTATGTACTAATTGCATGTCTGAATTACAGTACTTGTATGATGCAAAACCACCAAGAAAATAAATTAAGATAGCCCAATTATAGCAGAGATTCAGTGTGACTGGTGGAAATTAAAGAAAATCATCAGAAATTAAAGCAAATCATCTTTGCAGGAATATCCCCACATTGTACATCACTTTAGTGAGTATCACTTTATCGTATATCAGTGAAGAATGAATAAACTATGCTGAGGCAATTGTGGCATTCATGTGAAAAAGTCAGTAAATCTGTTCCCAACTTCATACATACACAAAATCTATTCCCTGCTGTTAACCGACTGTAATGTATATAGTATAGTGTGTTGCTATCCCTGGGGCAGGAAAGATGTTTGTGAGCAATGCAAAAAGAACATGTTTATTAACATGTCTGCAAGAAACTAGATTACAGAAGAGATAAAATGTGCAAATCCTGAAGGAAAAAAATGATGTATTCAACCACGTTAAATTAAGGACTTCTACCCATTAGTTTCAACTTAGGCTGCTACTGTAAAATTGAGGTGCAACAAATCATGCAAAAATCAGATGTCTTATGACCACAAGCATTGTTTTTCTCATTCCTGGGTCTACAGGTCAGTTATAGGTGAGCTGGGCTTGGTTCCGGACTTGGTATTGAGTTAAGGCTGCTCCAAGTGTCCTCCTTTTACCAGTGGCTAACTAGGACATGCTCTTCTTATTGAGAATGACAGAAGCACTAGAAGGAACCTGAACCTCACAAGCAACATTCAATGCCTCTGCTTGTATTACAACTGCCCATATTCCACTGGCCAAAGCAGATTTTTGGCCAAGCCCAACACTAAGGTAGCAGGGTGTCATAATCCCACTGTTGTGGAGGTGGGTCACTATAGATAGCTACATGAACGAATCACCCTGCCACAGGGAAGGAAGAATTGGCACCAGTACTTCTATCAACCACAGGTACCTTAAACCGTATGAAGAGCGAGCCAGAATTTGGGTGAAGACGTTCATCACATATATAACTGACACTGGAGTATTCTCCCAAATATCTTATAAACCAATAAAAAAGACAAACAATATGATTTAAACTAGGCAAATGATAGAAAGAGGTACTTTACAGAAAATAAAGCATGAAAATATAATGTTTAAATTTATTGCAGACAAAAAACAGAAAACAACATGTCACACCCTCCTGTTTGCAAGTGTTATAATACTAAGGCTGGGTAAGAATGCAGAGTAACTGCAACTTTTACACTACTTGTGGGAGTGTGAATTAATATATTCACTTTGGAAAGCAATTGACATTATCTTTTAGCCACCAATATATTTAAATTCTTTGACCAAGCCCTTATTATTTTATTTTTATTTTTTTAAAAGATTTTATTTATTTATTTTCAGAGAGAGGGGAAGGAAGGGAGAAAGAAAAAAAAACATCAGTGCATGGTTGCCTCTCACGCACTCCCTACGGGGGAACTGGCCTGCAACCCAGGCATGTGCCCTGACTAGGAATTGAACCAGTGACCCTTTGGTTCACAGGCTGGCACTCAATCCATGGAGCCACACCAGCCAGGGCAAGCCCTTATTATTTTAAATGTTAAAGGGACTTACGTAAGAAAAAGAAGATCAAAACTACGAACAGCAAAATGACAATAAACTCATAACTATCAACAGATGAACCTAAAAACAAACCAAACAACCAACCAAGAAAACAGCTAAAACAGGAACAGAATCACAGAAATGGAGATCACACAGAGGGTTATCAGTGGGAAGGGGAAGGGGGGAGAGAGAGGGAAAAAGTACAGGGATTAAGAAACATAATTGGTAGGTACAAAATAGACAGGGGGAGGTTAAGAATTGCATAGGAAATGGAGAAGCCAAAGAACTTATATATATGACTCATGGACATGAACTAAGAGGGAATATTGATGGAGGAAATGGAGATACTTGGGGGCGGGAGACAAAAGAGGAAAATGGAACAACTGTAATAGCATAATCAATAAAATATACTTAAAAAATCTTTGACCCAGTAATTATACTTCAAAAACCCTTGCACATGGGCTCCAGAAGTTATATACATTGTAACATATTTGTGAAAACAAACAGCTAGGAAAAGTGAATGTCCATCAAATGGTGAGTAGACAAACACAAATGGTATATTTCTAAAATAAAATATTTATAGCAGTGATAATAAATGAACTACATCTCCATGTACCCACATAGATGAACAAAAAAACATTGATTTTAAATAAAAAGTAAATCTCAGAAAAATACAGAGAACAGATATCATTATATGATGTGCAAATAAAAGTAGAACCAAACAATCGTATTGCTTAGGGAATTTACAAAGCAAAACACTAGAATGATAAACACAAAATTCAGTAAGAGAGGTGTACAAGGGTTTCGAACATCAATGCATGTTTTATTTTTTTAAACTGCATTGTGAGTACATTAGTGCTTGTTTTACTAGTATTTATACCTTATATAAATGCATTGTATATAATATTGCACATATGTGCTGTTTTGTAGTTGAACACAGTAAAAAATTCAATGATCAAAGTAGCAGCATTTTGTTTCTCTTCCTGAGCTTCTATTATCACTTTATAAATTGGTATTTAATCATCAGCATTTCCCAAATTTTAATCACTGTTGATTGTATAACTTTTTAATGTTTCCTATCTAGACATGCTCACTATAATATTGTTCTCTAGTGTTTTGATTTAGGACGAGAAGCACTGAATGTGTTCAGTTAATGGAGAATGCTGTCAACTTTGGCTGGTTAAATTTAGTGGTTAAATTTAGAAAAAGTTCCAAGATCAGCTAGCTAGAGAGAAATCAAGAAAATAGTTTTTTAAACAGTAACAACAGTTGTTAAACATTTTCTCTGTAAGTCACTACCCTGAAATGACTTGGGAAATGCCCACAACAGCCCCGGGGCCTGTGTTCTATGGGCAACCTTACTTCACAGGACCGAGGCACAGAGTTGTGCGGTTTCCCAAAGTCTCACAGCTGTTAAGTAATGATGATGCTGCTTCACACTCCTACTCTTACCCCTATGTCATACAAAATTAAATGTTAAAACAAAATCACAGAGCAATCAACTGTCAAGGAACAAGACATGTACTAATTATCATTTGTAAAATATAAACACCAGCATTTTAAAAATCTGTGAATTTACTGAATAAATTATATCAGGATGGTACCATTGGTACTTTGCTATGTGTCTGTCCATATGTCTTCTCTCATTCTTTCCAACTATTCATTTTTTGTGCCTCACCTCCTCACCACCTTCCTTTTCTCCCCCTCCAGGAATACCTTTGCTTATTTGTATCCCCAAAATGTCTCTCTTACAAATTTTCCACAACTTTGTATAGTTGAAGTTACTTTCTTGTATTGAAATGAAGATAAAATAGAATAAAGGAGGAAGAGAATCCTTAGTCAGAATTACTTCAGTTTGAAGCAATACTGTCTCTTATAAGTGATTTATTTTAGCTATTCAATTTATCTACTATGGTGACTATCTTCATCGTTAAGCTGAAGAAATTTGAAATTTTGAACTCTACCAATTCCAGTTAAATATGTCTTGAACCCAGCATTCCACATCAGGCTCTAATTTTGGAGGACTGTTTGTTAAATTCCCTAGTTCAGGTGCATCCCTCCCACAACATTTAAGCCATTAAACAGGCCGAATAAAATGACATTATAATAACTCACTTTACATTCCCATGCAGAGTATATTTTTCTCACTGAAATCACAATTTCAGCCTCTGCCTTTCCTCCACTGAACCCTGCACCAGCATCTTCCCAGACTTGAAATACTATCTGAGATCTTCATACACAGAGGAAGACTCATAGGTTACCTTACATGAAGCCAAAGAAAGTTGTGAAGCTGTGACCAGAAACCATACATTAGGCAGAAGCTGTCAGAAGGTACACAAGGCATACTTGGCCTTTAGTCACTCATGCACAACCTAGTCTAGCACATGATCAGATTCATAGATCCATGGTCAAGACCAAAGGGAAGTTTTCCTCTCCCATGTCTTCCCACTACATCAGTGCATCTCCATGAAAGGTCATTTTGCCCCCCTCCTCCTACCTGCCTGATGATACAACCAGGTTGTCACAACTTGTGCAAGGAGGTGGGAGGAATTGCTATTGTCATCTGTTGAGTAGAGGCCAGAGGTACTACTAAATAATGTACAATCCATGCACAGCTCCCACAATAAAGAATTATTTGGCCCAACTGTCCATAGTACTAGGTTTGAGAAAACCTGTATTAGATTTTTCCACTCCTCTTTGTTAAGCTGAGTACCATGGAAATCAAACTTGTGTTCTTCCACCTGCCATTCTGTACAATATCTATTCATCTCTTCTTCCTGCCAAAAGGACCCTTAGTTTCTTAATTATTAGACAAGGCTCAGTGGGTTCTTGGTTCTTCAATAATAACCCCATTTTTTTTCTCTTGCTATAGTTTAAGCCTAGAGAAAAAGTATAATTCTGTCCTGTGAGATATGAGAATGTAAATGTTAGGGGCTTCTGGGGAAAACTCCCTTACTCTTAAATAAAAGACTGCCCTGTCGTCC
The DNA here is from genome assembly GCF_019186645.2 of Phyllostomus hastatus. Classification (NCBI taxonomy): domain Eukaryota; kingdom Metazoa; phylum Chordata; class Mammalia; order Chiroptera; family Phyllostomidae; genus Phyllostomus; species Phyllostomus hastatus. The sequence goes on along the minus strand of NW_025334028.1, from coordinate 24,341,107 downwards.
CTTCTGGCCTATGGGTATTATTGTGTAGGATGTAATAGCCAAGCTGGTGCAACTGTCTTGCCACTGTGAAGAAAGCAGAGGATATGCTAAAAATGACAGTGGAGAAAAAGAGGGAAAAAACTTAGATCTTCGATATTAGCATTAAGCTGATGACTAAACCAAGATTAAAAATACTAACTGCAAACCTTCTATCATAGTAGATTTATTTTCCTTATTGTTTCCTTATTGTCACTCGCAGCTGAAAGCATCCTAATACATGTCCAATGGCCCACTCTGTCTCTCAAGGAAAGAGAATTGGAACACTTAGTATTAGTTTTCTTGAGATTATAGAATTCAAATGAATTCTATATTGAGAGGCAACTATGGGCTGAAAGAGGCCATTCAGAGGCTAATCAACTAGGCCCCAAGAGTCACCACAGCAGATATCTAACATGTCCCACTAGGAAACACCTAGGACACTTTGTTTTTTCCTGGACATCACGGGATGTGGAGTTGTCTATCTTGGCCAATATCTTTAAGGGCCCCAACTCTATGAACAACATCAGGGCCACACAAATGGAACCCTTAAACAGAAATAGTTCCAGGGATTTTCTTGAGCCCTTTGTTCCACCCTCCCGCCTCTGTCTTCACATTGTTGAACTGCAGTCATGTTGGAAATCAGCTCATGCTGAGGAATGCTGGTGAAACTATGCCAGAGACATCTTTCCACTTGGATTTTCCATCAAATTACTTAAACATCATCTCTTCTCCATTACCCTTCAGCAAACTCCACTTGGGCACAATCATATGCTCTCTAAAAATTCTGTGTTATGCTCATCCCAGCACCAGTATCAAATCACAGACAGATGTCTTACTATATTTTGAAGTAGCTAAAATTCTGTCAGCTTTGTCTTCAATGCTAAACTCATTAAGTATACTTCATTTTGATTTATTAAGTAAATATTTTATATAAATAGGTAGTACTATTAAAATCAACTAGAACTATTTATTAGAAAAAAAACATTCCTTTGGTTTCAGAGGAGAACTTTGTTCAAAACAGAACTCTGAGGAAGCCACACTTCCACATTCCCAAAGAAGCGAATTTTGGTTACCCTTGTTGTCTTTGCAAATGCTGTGCTCTACTGCCTTATACACCATTTCATTTCATTGGCAACCTATGAATTACAGAGAAGATTCCTGGCATTTTTATTTATATGACCCAATAAATACCAATATTTCCATTTTTCAACTCTTCAAGGAAGATCATAACAGAGTTGTCACTGGGTCTAGCTGTCTAAACCCATCTTTTAAATCCCAGTTTACTAATATATCTAAGATCTGATTATAGGTCCCAATGAGAACACAAAAGTTGAGAAATCTAATTCTAATGGATTAAGTTCTGACGATGTTAAAGCTGATAACTCCTCTTCCTACTAATTGATGATATCAGAATTCTCCTTCTGTTACTAAGGGTGGGTTTCTTAGAATTTTCCGTAAAAATGTGACCCACTTTAAAGAGACACCATTAACAAAGCAAACATTCCAGTTCACTGAACAGTTAAATCTGTCACATTGCTACTGACATTTTCAAACAGGCTGGAAGATGCTGCTCAGTAGAAGTGCATTCAATGAACTCTTGGCACACATCTCCTCAGCCTATCCTCTGAAAAGCAGAATATAAATACCTGTAGTGCTAATGGGTCTATTATAGCAGTCATTTCAAGGAAAAGGCAGAACAGCATTACATTACTTGAAATGGTTTTCAGCTACAGCATCCCTGGGGATTTGTAGGAATGACTAAACAGCTGTCATTACTGCAAACTTGAATTTTATAAGTATCTCGTTAGTCAGTTGCCCACAACCATGTGTAATGCAGTTAGAATGTTGTGTAATCAATATTCCTGTTTTTATAATGTTCAATTCATGTTTTCAGGACATTATAAATTTATGCAAGCATATTGATAGAACATAGCCACTACATGTAGAAGCAAACATTCAGATTAAATAAAATTCTATTAAAGGTAATTAAAACTGTTCCAAATAGTTTCAGCTCCAAATATGAATGGGTAAGCAAAGGTAAATTTGATCCCTGGTAGGTGCTTAGAGATAAAGTCAATCTTTAAGAATATTGGGAGTTTATCATCAATATTGGAATCAGGGGAAAGGGCAGAAGGCTCTCTGTTTATGTTCTTATTACATCATGTTTCCAAGTGGACAGTAACTTGGAAGAAGGATAGACATTAAAGGCAGACCTTGTGGCTTTCATTTCTTCACTCTGAACATTAACTAGTAACTCAATAAACATTCTGATTTGTAGGTGAAGACTGACTAACTGTTGTAGTTGCAAATTTTATGGAATTTGGAGACAAAATAGAAAATCTCTTAAGTATTTTTTATGCCTAAAATATTAAAAGATGTTTTAAGAAGAAAATTGTGTATAGAATTTAAGAATCTTTTTGCATTTTTAAAAGGATATAATTTTCAGAACTACCTGGTAATGCTATCCTTTCTAGATGAATGCTCACACTAAGAACCCATAGTCTTGCATTTAGACATGAGCATAATTGTCAAAGTTAAGGACTATTTGTCAGAAGTTTGTGTCAAGAAATATGCTTAACATATATTACAGCAGGCTCACTTTCAAGAGTTCAGAGTATCTCAAAGCCAGACCATCTCTGGAGAATCACAGCCATGTGTCAGAAAAGCTCGTGAGCCCTCTGGGGCTGGGGAGAGAGAACGCCGTGTCTAAGGAAGGCCGAGGAGTCCTGTGTGGCTGGAACCAGGAGGCAGAAGGACAGCTGTAGAAGAGTTTCAAAAGATGTGATAAAATGCTTACATTTTATTCTGGGTCAAATGGGAGGTCATCAGAGGATTTTGAAGAGAAGAGTGAGGTAACCTGACTTAAAATATTTAAAATATATAGATATCAAATATTCAAAACAGCCATTAATTATTAACTACCAGAGCAAAAGGATTATAAGCTTTCCCCTCACTGAAGTCACTTATACAATAAAACTTTAAATTTTTTAATTGAAATAACATTGGTTAATAACATAGTATCTGTTTCAGGTATACACCTTTCCAATTCTGTATCTATATGAATACACTCATCGCCAAAAACCCAGTTGCCATAGGCCACCACATATTTGACCCTCTTTACCCATTTTATCCTCCTCCCCATACTCCCTTTTCCCTCTGGTAACCGCTGATCTATTATCTGTATCTATGAGTTTGTTTATGTTTTATTTTTTCATTTCCTTCTTTTTTGTTTTATATCTAACATATATGAAATCATAAGGTTCTTGTTCTTTTCTGACTTATTTCACTTAGCTTAATACCCTTAAGACCCATCCATGTTGTTGCAAATGGGAATATTTCATCTTTTATATGGCTGAATAGTATTCCATCGTATTTATGTACCACATCTTAATCCCTTCATCCACTGATGGACATTTAGGCTGATTCCAATAAAAATGTAACTTTAATAGTTGGGGAATTACCTCAATTCAAATGAAGAGAGAATTTCCAGTGACACAAAACAGGCTCAGGGGTCCTCTGGTTTGGGGCTCCTCTGGTTTTATGAGCTCTTGATGCATCAGAAGATTCCTATGATGCTTTTGGAAGCTTTAAAACAAAACCAAATTTGGATTTTTTGTGTGTGTGTTTACCTTCACAGATAGCTTGACATCAGAATCTAAAACTGGCACACTCTCTTCCACGTTCATAAAATGAAGTACAGGTTAGGGATGAGCAACATCACAAGAAAGACAAAAGAAAGGCTTACAGGCACATCCAACATCACTGTCTCTGAAAAAAAAAATGCACATCTCCAGACTCAACTTCTCCTTTATTTAAAAAGAAAACTACCTGGATATTATAGACGAGGTGCGAATACAGTAGAGAGTCCTGCTCATATCTTTATTCTAACTCTCTTTGTATGATGTAAGGCAATTTATCTGTCTCATACTCCCACCTAGAGAAGAAGATAATATTTATCATTTGTTTCACTGAGATGTTCATGGCAATAAATTAATTCATGTGGGTGAAGTATTTTGAAGATAAAATATACTGAATAAGTACTATACATTGGCAGGTGCCTGCATATTTACAAAAATTATTGTAACAAATCATAAAAAGCTATACTATGGCATTTCACTGTCAATTGCCTCCTTTTGTAGGACTTAACATGCTGTATTTAAAGTAATAATGTGTGATTATTCAAAATAGGAATAAATCATTAGACACTTGCAATCTCATCAATTGTCAAGTATTAGAAAGGCTTAGTCTTGTCAACGAACCAGAGACAATGTTTAAGGTGTTCTACCTTCAATAAATTTTAGTAGTTTAAATATAATATTATTGATAAAACAATATATTTAAGTACCAGTGTCAGAAATAATAAAGCAATAATATATGTTTATTTTAATTTTTGCTTACAATTAAATGTTTTTGCATTACATTTGGGAATGAAGAAAATTTGCTCTGAAATACAAGAATAGAAAAATACTTTGGGGGCTGCTTTGAGTAGGAAAAAGGTCTTCCTTGCATTTTCTTGAAGAACAACATAAAACAAAAGGATGTATGTGGAATGGGGTGGGAGGAGATAAAGAATCAAGAAGAACATCGGAACAGTAACAAGCGGTAAGGCAAGAAATGAAGAAGGCACAACAACTGAAAGGAAAACGGGCCCAGCCACATGGTAGGAGGCTGTGGTCAAAGGGTCTCTTAGGAAAAATCCCTGTGCGATCTCTTAAGAACACTATTACATCCTAACTTGTCTTCTCTGCTGTGTACTGGATGTATCCACTGGCACCTGTGTTCCAACCACCTGAAAAATCTCCGGAAAATTATATGCTACTAATGTGAGTTCTGGATGCTGTGAAGGAATCACAGAATAGAGCTTGTGGTCCATATTTATGCTGATCTTGGATGGAGAGTTTAAACCAGACATAGAAGGACATGCTAATCAGATGGAAGTAAAAATCGAAAACTGGACGGATATGCATAAACCCTTGAAAATTTCCAGAAATCATAGGAAAGATACTAGTCTTCCAATGAGGTATGGAATGAAACCATGGCTGATATTTGTACAAATATTAAAGAAAAGTTTGACTTCATATGATGATTAAATCTGAGCACAGAAATCTAGGTTATAATTTCTGTGGTAGAAATTATTTCTTATGGAAATTATATTTTAAAATTCATAGTACTTATTCAAGTGAGTACTAAGCTTTCAAAACTCACTAGAAAAAAATCTTGGTTATTCATAATCTAATAGCTTCATTTCTTTGAGTTTAAACTATTTGTACTTCATTTTGCTTTAAAATTTTGAAATTCAAGAGTTACTTTATTTGACTCTTCCTGGGGCTCAATTTCTTATTTCTTCAATTTTCAACTTCCATTTTTATGATCAAACTCATCAGCCAAAATATTTAGTACAGCGGCCTAACCCTTTCCATTAGCCCTCCTGGGTATATCACTGCGTTCCCAGAGCTACGGAGGAGTCAGTCCTCTGCCACAAAGACCATTAGATGAGCAGAGAGAACAGACATCTCTAGCAGTTAGGGAATTAAAATGTTTTGTCTACCTCAGTGCACTCAAGTTACTTAGAAAATGACCAGAAAGGACAATTTAGTGTAGCACAGTCCCTGAGAGTCTGGACTCCTGGCCCAAGGCCCTTTCCCAGGGTAGCTTGCTTCCAGGGCTGTGCAGCTCAACCACCACGTTCCCCAGGAAGTAGCCTGACCTCAGAGGGGCAGTGTAGAGCTCTCTGCTCAGATACACACCACAAGGTAGGTTTTGCTTCATAGTTGGCATTTCTGCCACTCTTATGGAAATTGGTATTTCAAGGAAGTATATTCTCTCAAATATAATTAAATATTGCCAATAGAGCAGACACATGGCTGTTTTTAAAGACTCCATTTCATCAGGTTAAAGGCAGAAATATAGTATATACAATTGTCAAGTTCATCTTTGTAGATGATCTATTTCTACCATAATACAGTTCAGGAAAATCACCTAACTATCCATGGTAGCTAAACTCTATGATGGTACCAAATGATCCTCACCACCTGGTATTCACACTCTCCTGTAGCTCCTTCCTGTGTTGTATCAGCGATGGTCGTAACAGTGTAAACCATGGAATAAAGCAGAAGTAATACTATGTCAGTTCTGAGATTAGGTGATAAAAGACATTGTGGCTTTTATCTTGGTAGTTTTCTCTTACACCCTTCTCTCACTCTCAGATCACTTGGTCTGGGGGACGTCACACAGTGAACAGCTTTATGGAGAAGCTCACATAACAATCTCCCCTCAACAGCACAACTCTTAGGGATTGCTCCCTCCTAAGAAATCAATACATATGCCACTCATTTACTTTTCATTTTTTATGCTATCCCTACAATATATAAACAGTTACTAGAGGGCAGAAATCCTTCCTAATACATTATTGTATTTTCTATAAAAATTTTAGTATACTACCATTTAATTGGCAGCAGCATGATAAGTACTGGCCAGTTGACTTCTGTACATTTTATTATTGCAAAATAAAGGCCTGTTTTTTTTGTGGATAGTTTTTAAAAGTAAGTCAAAAAGAGAAAAAAAATCAAATTACTGCTCAACAATAACCATTCCATATTTTTGGTTATAGTCTTTTTTTTCAGGGGTGTGTGTTATATCTAGTATGTGTGAAATAAAATCAAACTGATCATGTACTTGCTTGTTTGACAATGAATAGCAAAACTTGTTTACTGAATGTCCTGTTTTGGAACCAAGAGCAGAGTCTTGGGATGTGAATTTTTAATGAAGCTCTGCATCAATACATGGGACTCTTTGCCTCTAAAAACAATGTGTCACTTATTTCAGACTCTTTGTGGGCTATTTCTGTTAAAAGTATCATTATAATGATAACCAGCATTCTCAGTATGGATTTGAATGTCAATTCATAAACAGTACTATCACGACCAAGAAAATAAACAACTATTCAACTATTTCAGTGAGATTTAAATAAAATGGACAAAGAAATTATTATCCCTGTCTAGCTCACCTAATTTTCCAACACTGCCCTCAGAAAATCTGTCTGCTTCCATTTTCTCCCACTTAAGTAGAACTCTGAAAAGGATGGGAAATGACAGAATTGTCACTCCCTTACCCTTATTTTAGTCTCTTCTTTACTATAATTAAAAATATACATATTTATGTGTTTTACCTATTCAGTTTCACAATGAATGAAATGGGAAAGATAATGGTATTTACCTAACAATATCTGGCACATAGTAAACAGTTAAAATGTTACTGCATATTGTATCTGTTTTGCTTTCTCATCTTTTATTTCATGAATTAAAAGAAAGTACAGATTAATGATCACTAGAAGTAAACAGTTTGGATTGCTTGGAGACTGGGTATTAATTAACAGTTAAAAACTTGTAACTAATATCAGAGATATTTCTTTTGTTATTGAGTGTGAAGGGTTGGAATTTGTAGGTCCATAATCTATACCAGAAAATTGTTTTAAAAGCCCTGATGTTTGATCTTAACATTCTCCTAGTATTCTCTTATAAAGTGTTAAGTGTGCCACGATCTGAGCCATGCATTATGACTACAAATCCCATCTGAAAATGTGCAACATCATAATCCCTCAATAGACTTACTACTGGCTCAGGAATCCTACAGACCACGAAGGAACTTGAAAATGATTATCTTCACCCCCAATCACAGCTGCAGCCAAACCATAAATCCCTGACTACATTCTCAACAACTAAACACAGTGGCAGCAACTTCCACAGTCCTAGCTACAACTCAGTCATGAAACGCACTCTTGAACAGCAGGGTGAGCTCTGGGAAGAACTTGGAAAGTAACATTTTGGGCTTCTTTTCTGTCCTTTCTCCTTATCACTTTTCCTTTCAATGTGCCCTCTCCCAAACCTACTCTCCCTCCAGAATCTTCAGGCTCTCTTTCTGTTGCCCAAACTATACTATTTATACTAATGTACAAATGGACAAGAGTTCTTAAAGTATTATTTCTCCAGGTAGCTTAATTCATTTTGCGCCAAGTCTTAAACAAGGGAACACATTTATAAAAGCTAAAATTTAAGCATTAGTCTTAGATTACTGATATTTGGGGACCAAAATTCTTTGAAAACACATCACATAGTTCCTTAATTAGGCCATCCAATTGGCCAGTATTGAATCTCAGAATGCAGTGACATGTACCTGGTATTCTATGTTGCATCAGCTGAACAACTTTTACATTTACTTTTACAGTGCTGGGATCTTTCTTTTTTAATCACTAGAGACCGGCCATGAAAAGGATAGAAGCAGCTCAGGTGGGGAAAAGGGTGGAATGATAAAGAAGATAAAGGGTTTTAATAACAATGTCATCTAACCAATTGATTTTTAAGAATTACTTATTTTAGCCCTGGCTGGTGTGGCTCAGTGGATTGAGTGCTGGACTGGAAACCAAAGAGTTGCTGGTTTGATTCCCAGCCAGGGCACATGCCTGGGTTATGGGCCAGTAGGGGGTGTGTGAGAGGCAACCACACATTGCTATTTCTCTCCCTCTCTTTCTCCTTCTCTTCTCCTCTCTCTAAAAATAAATATATCTTTTAACAAAGAGAATTATTTATTTTATAAATGAAATATTCACAGCACAATTGAGTAATTTTACTAACAGTTCCACTACACTAATAAACCATTATTTCTTTTTTCATGTACATTAATGGATTACTCATCAATATTTATTGAGAAGCTCCTAGAACTTCTAGAAGTTTCTATGTAACTTTCCATACTCTCTTTCAATACTTTTAATCCTCAGGCAGGATTTTAAATAGTCTATAACTATACATAGATAGATTTTTAATTTACCATATCATAAGCATTTTTATGTGCTGCTAGAGATATGACTTAAATTTGACACATTTTTCTTTTTTTAAAATTTTGCTTTTTCATGACAAATATAGTCATGTATTTGATCATAAGATGCTACCCCAGTCCCTACTAGGGTGTTGAAATGTACATATATAAACTATTTGTTTCTCTAAAATTTTAAAATTCATGAAAGCTGAAATACATCTGACCCTGATCATCAAAGGGACTATGGACCTGCGTATCACAATACTGGATGCTGTATGGACCTGTCTCAGCTCAGCCACTCATGTGCCAGGTGACTTTGAACAAATGACTTACTGTTCTTGAGATTAACCAAGTGAGAGGTAGCTGTAAAATATGCCTTTCCTGAAATTAATGGGATATATTATGAATACCATGAAAGCCCTTCCTATAATTCCAAACTAGTTTATCTGGAAAATTTCCAAGGAACATCACCATTTGTTCCCAGTGTGAGAATGAGGCAGCTTTTATTGGATTGGAGAGATGCTAATAGTCCTCTGAGAACTTATTAGGTATAATTTATTTACATATTAGACATTAGTATGTGCTCAAGGTTTTTCCCAGACTTCCTTTTTACAAAAGGAGGCTCTAGTGAAAAACTGTGGTTTGTTTCCAGTAAAGCTTCTAAGGTCTTATGGGCTTCCTGTCAAGGTTCCGGTGAGTTTTAGAAACCAAATGAGATTGGTGGATTCCCCAGGCCTCAGACCTCCTCTGTGTGCAGACAGGGGATGCTAAAGACTCAGATGCAGTGTCTGTTTTGCTTTCAAAGGAAAGCAAGCTGCATAAAGACACAGCTAGTGGGAGAACTATGAAGTGGGCAGAGGAAGGGCAAGTACAAAGGAATAGGAAATATTCAATTCAGGAATATCCTAAGTTTAAGAATCAGCCTTCTAGGCTACCTTCCTAACTGTCTAAAATAAATATGAATCAAAGGGGAAGGTTACAAAGCAGTACTGGGTTAGTGAAAATTCCTTTTAGTTTTTTCTGTGAAATAAAAGACACATTTTTCATTTCACCAATAACTTTATTGATTTGGGTATTTGGAGTATGTTGGCTATCTCCTGCATGGTATAACATTGGTTGTTCTCAATTAATGTCTTTATTTGATCACTGTCAACTTCAAGTGGTCTACCTGACCATAGAGCATCATGCAGTGAGAAATCTCCAGCATGAAACTTCACAAACCACTGTTGACATGTTTGATCAGTAACAGCAACTTCTCCATACACTGCACAGATCTTTGTGTGTGTGTGTAGTTGAGCTTCACTTTTACCTATCTTGAAATAAAGCATAAAATGCCAAAAATGTTGCATATTTTCTTCCATCTTCAATATTAAAATGGCTACACAAAATTCAGCAACTCTGATAAGTTTTTTTTAATGCACGCTGATATGACAGCTGTCACAATACAATCTAACAAAAATGTTGTGAGTTAAGTTAAAGACAACTAAGCACTACTAGAGTCATTTTACAGAAAAAGTCAAATGAACTTTTTGGCTAATCCAATTTTAAAATTATGAAATTTTTCTAACATCCTTAAAAATGTGAAGATAAACTAAAGAAATAGGCTCTGGAAATGGGACAAAAGTGATGCGCTGGGACAGGGTGAAGGAGGAATCAGTGTAACATATAAGCAAGGGTTTCCTCTTAATTTGCTGCTACAACATGGAAATCTTAGTTGTTGTTATATGTTTGGCAAGAAATTGGAAAGAAGTGAAAGAAAAGATTGTGCAGATTGTGCATTTATAATGAGGTGAAGGTATAAATAGTAGAGTGATAAAATATGAAAATATTTTCTTGGTTTTTTTTGAGAGAGGTTCCATTGTGATAAAATCCCATCAATAATGAAAGCTGCTTTCTTCATCATTTTTCCCAATGCTGATCTGAGTACCCACCCACCCTCTCTTCCCACAGCTCCAGCTAATGCATCGACTCATCCCTCTTACATTAAGGGACCAGCCCCTGTGGTGTCATGAGTAGTCCCAGAGTGATACCCAGGCCACAAAGTGTACAACCCCCACTTCCTATGCCTCCTCTTGATGTCTACTCCTACTGCACATTAAGAACAGGCCTTAAAACAGAGGGCTTAAAAAACTGTTAACAATTATGAATTGAAGTTATTTATTGAGAGCCTGTTATGTGCCAGTCTCAAGTCAATCAAATTCCAAATACCCTGCTCCTGCTCTTGAACAGTGCCTACTATTTTTAGGTCTACATTTTCTTATAGTTTATAAGTTTTAAAGAAGATGGCCATGTAAGATTGAGGATGTTTATTTACTCAAGAACTTCTCAGCTACTTAAATTGTGGTACAAATATTTGTGAATCTAAAAGAAAAGTTGTGAGGAGGGTGCTCCAAATTCCTGGACCATGTCACTTCTCCATTTTTGCCTTGCCTTCCCTTCCCTTCCTTTCCCCTACCTTCTCCTCCTCCCTTTTCCTTTTTTCTCTGTCATCTCCCTCTCTTTTCCTTCCTTCCTTGGCACATTACAAATTCATGTTATCTAATTTCTACTGTGCTTTCACTGCTGCTCAAGAACTCTCTCTTTGTTGGTTTCATAATGCATTCTCCAAAGCATCTGTTACAACCCTCTGCTTTCCTGAGGTCTCTGTCCTGCTCCCCCAGTCCAACTCTCAGCAGATGATTTGCCTCCTACTTCACCGAAGCGGGGAGCACATCCAGCACAAATTCTGTCATGTGCTCTTCTTACTCCCTCATTCTCTCTAATTCCTATTCAACCATCTCTCCTGAATTTGGACCATTCTGTGCTTGCATTTCACTCCTTACAAGCTCTCCATCTTCCCTTCTCTCTGTGCTTCTTGCCTTTCTTTTGCCTTTAACAGAGCCACGCTTTATTCCCACATCCTCCAACTCTCTTTTTTCACTTCTGAGGGAAAATATCAAGAGCCTAAGTTATAATCTAAGAAATCTTTGCCTAAAGCATCCACCAAATTATGTTTATTGGTTGTTTATTTTTAATAGTGAGAGTTTAAATGATGTAGAGATATACAAATGGATAACAAATACAAGTTTCAATTCAAATATTTAATTGTACAAGAAATTCAATGTCTATTTCAGCAAGTCCCTAACATTCTTTCCAGCCCCATGAACTTCCTATTTTTTAGCAGCACTGCATCTATGCTCTGGGCAGTGCAGGAAATCAGGCCATGGTTACTACTTGCTGAGAAGGCCACCATCCACTGCAGACTTTAGTGATTGTACCATATGGGTCACAGGTGCATTCCTCTTCATTCCCATGCAAAGTAGGGCTCTCCTTACAATCTCTCTCCCCCTTCAACCCTCCATTCTGTATCTGCTGGTCCCTTTGAGAGACTCTGACATTCATTCTGCTCCTGCCTCATGCTGTAATATGGACAATGTGACTGTATCACGCACCTCTGCCTAGACAAACCACTCAGGTCTTTCTTCCCAGGGAGGGGTCTTGTTGAATCCTTGAGTCTACCTGGCAAAAGATATACAGGTGCCTTCTGGATCACATCCCCCCAAATTTCTCTTAGGGTCTGGTCTTTATTGCTGAACCTTGGGTAGCACAGAGCAGGGAGCCATTCTCCCATTTCTCAGACACCCACAGTGACTGCCCATCTCACTTTGCCTTTGCCTCACCTCCAAACCTGAGGCCTCAGGGAGTTGCAAGACCTGTTCTGACTCATCAAAAATTCTCTCTACCCTAAGTTCTTTAGGGGGACAGAACTTCTGAAATTTCACTGAGCTTCTGCTGCAACATTCTTTCCCTAAGGCAATTGATGCTGCATACACTAGATGTCTGAACTATAATACTTGTTAATATGTACAAAAGACATCCTATCATGAGGTCAGTTCAAATTTACTCTAAAACAATCCATACTGATACATCTAAACACAAGGCTACTTGGGTGCCTCACTTCTGGTATTGGGGCCACTTCGTGTACAGCCCAAAGCCATAGCCATGCTTCTAGCCATGCTTTTCTGCAGCTGCCACCCACTACCTTCCTGTTAAAAGATGCATCATTCCAGTGCTCCTGCTTCCTGCAGCTACCACTGTGCTGTCCCCTAGTACCGGCCATTATAGTGGTTGTTTCACACTAGAGGTGCTTCTCCCATTGTTGCTCAGAATGGCCCTCCAGCACCCCAAACAGGATGGCTAAAGCATTTCTTGTAAGTTGCAAGGCTTGCTCAAGCAGAACAGGTTTCCCAATGACAATGAATGGCCTGACCTAGGATACTGACCATCAAGATAGCCTGGTTACTATGGCAGATAATTTCCGCAATGTAAAGAATCATACATTCCTAGGAGACCTTCCTACTGTTGTTCTTAACCCCACTGTGCACCCTTTCTTACTCACCACCCCCAAAGTCTATTCTGTCCAGTAGTTAGTCTAAGGCTTAAAAAAAAAAAAACCAGAGTCAAAATATGAATCTCATCAGCTCTAAGCTCTCCAATGGCTCCCTACACAACTGGAAATATCGGCCAAATCCTTGTCAAGGTCTCGACAGTCCTATGGGATCTGGTTTCCTATTTTTGTTCCCTATACTCTTGCTTTTTGCTTACTCTGCTATAGTCTCTCCATCTTTCACCCTGGTTCTGGAACATACTAGCATGCTTTCATCTCAGAGTCTTTGCAGTGACTCCTTTCCCTGCTATACGGACCTGCCTTGCTCATTCGCATATTTCTTGTAAAATTTTTCTCAGAGGAGATGTTCTCACTGAAGCCTACCTTAAAGTTGCAACCTCCAGTACTCCCTACCGTCTTCTCAGATTATGTTCACTAGCTCTTATCACCTTCTAACATACCTCATGCATTATTTATTCTGTTGTATTTATTGTCTGTTCACTTCTCCATTTTAAGTACCCAAAACAATGTCTGATATGCAGTATTCACACAACAAATATTTGTAGACTCAATGAATGATGCATACTTCTTAGGAGCTGGCTGAGGACCAAAGAATGTGGCACTCTTCATTTGTTGTCAGTAGAGCTCCTTCACTGAATCCTTCAAAGGGCGGGGCATCTCTTTGCATTTTCTTTACTTCAGCAGTGGTCTCCCTGTTTAGCAATTCAATCTCCAGTGGAATTGGCTAAATGTACCTCCTTCTTTCTTTTTGTGGGGAATTTGGACTGATGCCAGGTTTTTTTCTGCCTCACAGATCTTTCATTATCTGCCTCAGTTAACGCAAAAAACTTCCAAGGAAAATAAAGTTTTGATGACGCTTCTTTCTAAACTTTTAGTGTTTCTAAATGAACATGGTTCTCTTAAGAACAGTAGAGTAACAATGGGAATAAATGCCTTTTGTGGAGCATCGCCTCTCAGTTACTACACTGGTTGCTTTACATATGTTTAATTTAATCCTCAGAACCACCAAGTAATGAAGTGTTATCTCTATTTTAAACATAAACTTAGGACTGAGAGAAGGAGAATAATATTCCATAGTTTACAGTGCTGAGGATCCCAAAGTTCAAAAATATTTCAGAAAACTGTACATGAACAACAATTAAAATAAAATAAAATTTAAAAAAATATTTAGAGACATTGTGAGCCCCTGCATCCCCCATGAAGACATCCATTCTGAAAACACAACAGCCTTTTGTTCTCACTCATTCCTCTACTCTAGCAAGTTCACAAGGGCTATTGGACCTAGGTTGTGTCTTCAGCACCTGACATGTATCTGCCATGCATTTCTTGCTAAATAAATATTTATCAAACTTCATATCTTGTGAGAACATGATATTTTGACTCTATGTAATTCACAAAGATAATTTATTAGATGTCTTAAAATGTCTTGGAATGATAAGTGATCACAGGAAATTTAGATACAATGTAATTCCCAAGAAAGTCATAAGACAAAGGAAGATTCAGATAAATTATGGTTTGAGATATGCCATTGTATCATTACTGATTTTCAACAAATAGCACAAACCACAAAAACCCACTAAATTTTTATAAGCCCTGGAGCAATGTCTGTAGCAACAGATTAGAAAGTAATATCCCCATTGAAATGGTCAATATTTCAATCTTTCGTTACTGTTGTTACTAATATTTTCTAAAAGAATGAATCCACCTCAGGGGGCACAAATGAAGAAATTATTATATTGCCACAGAAACCACTTCAACTGTAGGTGATGAAGTATTGATGTGGCTGATGTCTTTTATACTTATGTCATTTGGTAATGTCTATTGTGTAAAATTGCTTTTGTCATAGTATAACCATATCATGCCTATTTACTGCATTTTTTCACCACATTCAAACATATCAGGGGTCCAAAAACATCCTGAATTTCTAGAATACAACAAAATCCTAGTAAATTCACCACTACAAATTTAGTTTTACCTCTACAGTGAGTTGAGTGATTTCTATGCTGGCCATCTGGATCTATGACTAGGCTTAAAATGGCTTTTAAGTATAAATACCACACTAGCTAAAATAATATTTCTAAGACCCATTTTCTATTTGCTTAGAATACAAATGTACTCAACCAAAAGGGAAAGAGATTATTTGAGTTGCCATTTAATCTCTAACAATTCCATTGCATTACTTACTCTTTTTCATGTCCAACTAGAGATATTGCCTATCTCTTGGGAATTGTTTCTGTTGGCTTTGCAACTTGAGAAGCCAGAATTCTAGGACTATTCGGCTATCATAGCATCATCAGAGAAACACAGCATTTGTGCTGGTCCTCCATGTTGTATTCTAAGCCTCTTTATTTCTTTTGGGGAAGACTTCATTAATCATGCTTTCAAAAAGAATCCTCTCTCTCAAAGTTACTTCCATATAGGTGAAATTCTCAAACAGCTAATTGATAATAGCCTGATTCTTTACCAGAAAGCACTTCTGAAGCAATCACAATAATAGACACTATTAGAGAAACTAAAAATGAATTACCACACTCTGATACAATTCAAAGTAGGAGGCAAAGAACCTCCTCAGCAACTCCAAAGGATCTAGACATGGAGTTTATCATTCCTTATCATAGTACAAGAAGCGATTGATTGAACAAGACATCTGAGCAAAACAATTATAGGGTAATAGAGCTAAATATAATATCCCTGGAGATCAAATTATCTTAATTTCTAACATGTTTTTATAATTGACTGCTTTTAGAATTAATTTCAGAAGTCTGAATTTACACACCAAGATTAACTAGGAAAAGAGGTCACTGCTATCTTGGTCTAAAACATCTTAGAAATTCAAAGACAAGATGGTGAATCTAAAACATAATAAACTGTCTTTGCCATGGGAAAACAGTGTTATATATCCTTATTTGTGCTTACCTAATTTAAGTAAGCCAGAGTCAACACAGACAAATTCAGGATCAAGTCCGCTTTGCCTGACAGAGACAGCGATGTAAGCACTTGCAGACCTCACTCCAGGGAGGCACTTCCCAGAAGAACAGGGTTGCTCCCTAAGAGAAGCATTCTCTTCAAGTTTAGAATATGAATGTAGTCCTTTCTGCTGCTAGGTTTTTGGAACTAGAACATGTCACAAAACATTTTGGCATTCTACCCAAGAAGTCGGCTTTCAAATAGTATTTCTTTCTTACAGGTGTTGAAAGATCTATTCCCCAAGCAGTAGTGATTCATTAGCATAATGGCATAGAAAAACAGATGACCGAGAACTGTGTGAATGGATTATTGTATTGCTGGGATCGCTAATGAATCATCATTTCCACTCAGTACTCCTCCCTTCTCATTTTGGGTGGCTTCCCTTTTTGAAGTAAGAAATTATGAGGAAGAGACTTTACAAGCCAGAGTTAGGAAATGATGCCCTTCAGCTCTGACTCAGAAAGTTGGCTTAGGAAATTTAACTACACATACCAATATTTCAGGGTCAAGTTCAATATTTTCTTTAACTTTGAGCATTCTGTTTTTTTCTAATTCATTTTTACACAGAACATAAAGAACTAAACATTCACATACACAGACACACATACATAAATGGTTAAGAGTAGGATGACCAGAGGTCCCTTTCCTAAAATATTTTCCCCTAAAAATACATTTTGATACAAAGCCCAAAGGTACATTTTTTTAATATCAAATTTTTCCTTCCAAATACATGGGCAGGGATTTTTCTTAATTAACTAGACTAGACTGGGAGAATTTCTCCTGATCAATGATTTAAAAGTTTCTTATAGCAAAGGAAGGGAAAGAGGAAAATTGAGGCTCTAGAGATCTTAGACACAGAGGAGAACCTAATCTGTCCAGTGACTTTCTTAGAGCCATAGCATACACCTACATTTGCATCCCTGAAATTCCTAATTCATGGGGTGAGGGGAGGGCAGTTAATGGCTTAGCCTCCAAACCTCCATCTCCAGTCAGGTTCTCATCCAGTAAACAACGGTCTGAAGAGAGAGGGGAAGTGTAGGAAAAACACTTTCTGTGAATAAGACAAAGCCTTCTCTGCTTGTTTTTTGGCTTGTTCCTTTTTAAAAGAAAAGATCATACCTGAGCCAAATCTAGGATTAGGACAGCTGAGAAGCCAGCTGAGAGGCATCAGGTAATTCGTGGGAACGCTATTGGATTGAGAATCAGGAGGGCTTTGTCTTACCTTAGCTCTGCTCCTAACTGGCTGTTATTTTGGCAAATATCATTCCAGTTCCTACATTGAGGGGATTTGGACAAATTAAGCCAGTTCCAGGGAGTTTCTCCGTTGTATGCAAATTTCCAGCTAAACGAGACAATGCTAAAGGCGAGAACATAGTTCGGTCTCTCTTATCTTCCATCAGGCAAAGGAGGCAATAAATCCGTGCTGAGAAAATGGTCCTAGGATTTGGTCCTGTTAGTATTCTCACTATATTCTGTCATGAGGCTTCTTACACACTTGGGAAAGCAAAAAGAGGAAAGTTGGGAAGTTGATTCAAGTGAAAACATTTCCTATTATCTATAAACATTCAAATGCAGACATGTAGGGTGGTCAATAAAAGTAAGCTCTAATCGAGGATTATGAATAAGAATGGCAGTCAGGATAAACTGGTAGAAGTTAATGGCTACTTAGACAAATTTTTTTCAGTTTTCTTTAAAAGCTTTATAAATCATAACATAGTTTGAATGTGACCTTGAACAACATAGCCAAGAGCCACTGTCATGACATCCAACATGCTCTGAGTCATCACATTGCATCTGGGATTTCAAAAGGACTTATTAAATTTATTCTTGGTAATAACTATATAGTTATAAAATAGGTAATATTGTTTTTATTTTAAAAATGAGGAACAAGATTGATAGAAGAGGACTTTATTTGAGGTTGCAAAGTCATTGAAGAGAGAGCTGGTCCCTGAGCTAATCCACAGCCTGTCCTCTTAGAAACTACAGTCCACTGGCCCCTGCTCATGTACACCTACTTTGGCTCAAGACACAGTTCTACTTTTCAAAAAGGGAAACATTCATACCCATTTTATGAAAAAGTCATGCCTACAATATAAGCCTATTTCATCACTTATTGAAAACTACCTTATCCAGGGCAACTATCCAAATGTAATAGCAAAAGCTACAGTTTGCAAGGGAATAGCACATTTTATAAACATAAGAATGATAAACCTATAGATTTCTCCTTTGAAAATTTTTCAAAATATTTCACCAAATCTAAATGATTTGGTATTACATTTTATTCATTTTTCTATAAGACAGTAAAAATAGAGTAGAAATTAGTGTTTTGAAAAGTTAAAGAAAATGGTTAAATATTATCTTTTATTAATTATTTCATGCATGCAGTTTATATTTAGGGTTCAGAATAACATTACGTTGAGTCTATACATTCCTTTGGAGAGACTACTGCCATGTACATGAGCAGCCTCAGACCTAGATTCGTCATAAATCTTATTTGTGGACCACTAGTTTTTACTCCTCTTTTGATAATTATTTTGGAAAATAATCTTGCTCTTGCATACCTGTCCCACATTATGAAGGACAAGCTGCAGCCTTCACAATTTAAAACAGTCCCCTGCTCTTAATCATGCTGCTAAATACACAAATGGCAATAGCAGTTTAAAATAAAATATGCTTTTAAATATTTAAATTTAAAAAGAATGTGCAATTTAAAATTCTTTTGATCTTCAAATTTGGTATGCTCAGCATAGTGGTTGGTCTATGCAAAGCAAAGCTATTAGCTGGTGAAATGAAGATATGTAAACATTCAATCTTTTCATTCTTTGATGTTAAAATTAGAATGGAATTGCAATAACTCTTTAGGTCTTTCAGATTAAACAAACATCATTAATATGAAAACCAATTCAATACCTTAAGCAATATAATAAAAGTAGAATGGGACTGGAATCCACAATATATTAGTTCTAATGAGAAAGAATGATAGAATAGAAATAACATGGGCCTTGGAACAACACAATTCTGGTCTGAGTTGAAAAAAACTCCAAACCTGAAAACCCACAAATATGTTATCTTTTCTTATTTTTTAAAAAATTTTATTTATTTATTTTTAGAGAGGGAAGGGAGGGAGAAAGAGAGAGAGAGAGAGAGACATCAATGTGTGGTTGCTGGGAGCCATGGCCTGCAATACTTTGGTTTGCAGACCACACTCAATCCACTGAGCTACGCCAGTCAAGGCTATGTGTTATCTTAATAAAATTATTTAACCATTTCAGCCTTTAGCTTCCACATCTGTAAAATGGAATCCATGCAACTTAACTTATAAAATATTTATAGAAATTAATGATATTGCATATGAAACAATAGCTGATTAAGTCACTCACCATAAATTTTCTTATCTTTCTTGTGCCTAGTCAAAACAAATATGGTTAATATTAAAAAAAACATACTCTGCTATGAACTAATTTTGCAAATTTTAACATTCTGACAAGAATAGCAGCAGAAAAGCGCCTTTAGTTAGATATGTTATCTTCTCTTGCAGAAGACATAGAATTAGGCACTAAGTGGTTTCTCTTGCGAGAAACATCGATGGCTGGGATGATTTCCTAGTGTTAGGTTCTCTCTCACTTGCCGCTTTTAAAAATTTTCGTAATTCCCCAATATGTGAATCTTTGATAATGAAACAGCTGTTATTCATCTCCCATATGAGGGTGAATACTTCCAAGAAGAAATTAAAATTTCTATGAGAAATAAAAAGTGAAAATGTGATTTAAATGTATGGGCAAGTGAGCAAGCTAAAATGGACATTCAGAACAAGATAGACATGCCAGCTCAGTAGCCCACACTGCTCCTGACTTGACCTCCTCCCCCTACTGGTAGAGCTACTGTAGGTGTACATACAGCATGGTGAAGAAAGGAACATGCATGAGCCTTGCATGCAGCTCATGTCCCAAAAAGAAGAACTGGGGGATATATGCATAGACAATTCCTGCTACCTAACTCACCCATCAGGTTAGGTCATTAAACCATCCCCATGGAGCAAAGTGTGCAAGAAGTGGAGAGAGGCCAGGAGAATCCCACCAATAAAGACCATGTTGCATGAAAGGAGATCATCAAGAGTGGGAAAGATACAATCCCTCTCCCAACATTGACAAATGTACTAACCCTTTGTTGGGACACACAGTTCAGTTGATAAACACAAAAAAGTCACACAAAAAAACTCAACTTCAAAATTTGCAGGTAACCTGAAAGAGATAATAGACACGGTGTTAGAATTAACCAAACAATAGTAATTAATCATCAGGACAATCACCACTACCATTCAGGGTGGGGCAGAAGTAGGTTTACAATTATAAGAACACAAAACACAGAGTTTATTCTTGTATTATTATTTATATATTACTGTATTATTTTCCACACAAACAACTTTAAACCTTCTTTTGCCCCATCCTGTATATTAAATCAGGCACTGAGCTCTGTCTTATCTATGTGTATTACTTAGTAAAGTATTTCAGAGCAGGTATTATTTTTCTCATTTAATGTATCCTAGGGTTTAAGTAATTCCACAAAATTACATAATTTGTTAATAGAATTTCAGTCATAATCTGTTGGAAAAAGGCCTATGGTTCTAAATATTACATATATGCAAGCATTTTGTTGTAAAAGACAAAACCCCGTATCTTTTTTTAAAAAGATTTTATTTATTTATTTTTAGAGAAGAGGGGATGGGAGGAAGAAAGAGAGGGAGAGAAACATTGATGTGAGAAACATCAGTTGGTTGCCCCCCAGGACTGAACCCACAACACAGGTATCAAATCGGTAACCTTTCACTTTGTGGAACAATGCCCAACCAACTGAGCCACACTAGTCAGGGTCAGATTCCATATTTTTATTCTATTTCTCCATGATGGGATACAAAATCAGTTCTCAAGTCCTCTGATGTTCAATACACAAAAACTCAGCTCCAATATGCCCAAATTTGCAGAAAGAACATTTTTTGCTGAGTTTTTCTGTCCAAGGGTTCACAAAGACCCTACTAAAGTAATCATTTGCACAGATTCTTCTAGGGCTTACCTACTGCACTAAGTCAGATTGCCCATTGTGACCAATTAGTTAGACCTGACATTTCAGCAGCACCCCCTGCTGGCCTACTCAGTTTCTCACAATGTAGCTCTAACACTTGTAAAGGAGTGGACCTGGTGTCCTTGCTAAAACTGGCACAGTTCAGCAGATTGGTAGGCCTTTTCAGAAACTGTTGGTCTTGCAGTGTTTTCTCAGCTGCTGGAAGCATTCACCTGTCTTCGATTTCATGTTCAGCAATAAGTGTTTCATAGGTCCAGTCCCAGGGTTATAGGTTTTTGCAACTTGGGTTTCTTACTTATTAATTTGCATGGCTTCTACTTAGGACAGAGGGTTGCCAGCAAGACAGTGGGTCAAAGCAGATTCCGGTGTAAATGACCTAATAGACCTTCAACCTTCCAGTTCAGCCACCAGCCCATTGTTCTTCTTTCTGCCTCTTCAGCAGCCTTGTTACTTTCTTTACCACGTAACTCTGTTAAATGATTCCTGATCTTTTTAAAACTTTATGATACTATCACTTGACAGCAAAGTACTTCAGGCCTTGATCCCCTCCTGCCACAAAGACCTCTCTGCTCATACAACATATTTTTGTAACTTTTCACGGAGAACTCCCAACTCCCCATAGCAATGAGTAGGAAGACAGGGCATGGAGTCACCTCTCTGTACTGATTACTTAATACGTCCAGACACACACTCATTATAGAACTCTCTTTTCTTCCCCCCTTTCTCATCTCGCAAACATTACGTCACTCCAAAATAAGTGTACCACTTCTCTTACCTAGATGAAATCTAACTGTTTGATATCATTTGTATGGTATATATCATCAACATATAAATTTTCATGTGTCATTTTATCTTTCCTCCTTGTTTGAAAGATAGTACTTTTCCTGTAAAATTAATACTACTATCTAGATCCTACTCTTTCCTAGCTACTGAGGGAACCTGCTCCTTCTTTCTCTAATTGAATGCACTCCCTCAAACATATTTTCTTTATTTGCATTTTTAACAACAAGCTTGTATTTAACATCATCTTGCATATGTATAACCAGGTTCTAAATATCATTATTTCTCTGTTAGGTTTCTTGAATACATAGTCTGTATCTACACTTATCGATCTTATTTCCTCGCCTTTTCATTTCATCTGAACTTATTTGCAATCTGCTTTTCCTAAATGGATCTATATTTCTAAAGCAAAGAATGGCTTTCTTTCTCACCATATCTAATGTTCTTTTCACAGCACCTTTTCTTCTGTTCCTTCTTATAATAACTGATGTTTATACTTGATCCTCTATGTCTTTTGTGGCCTTGAACTTTGCCATTTGCTCTTATATTTATGTACTATTTCTGTGAGAAACCACCCGCTTTCACAGGCTGAATGATGCCGAAATCTCAAATCTCTACCTTAGACTGATTTCTGTGTCAACTTTGAGCCTTACCTTCCAGCATCTTTCTCACTATCTGAAGCTCCACACCATGAACTCAGTGCATCTAAGTTAGATTCATAATTCTGTCCCTGTTCCACTTCTATACCACAAACTCCTCATTTCAGAGATGAACATTAAAATCTTAGAGTTATCTTTTATCCTAATCTTCTTTTTATTTCTTATAGTCAATCAGCACTCAAATTCTGTAAACATATCCATCAAAATGTCTACGATGCATCCTTTTATTTTAATCCAAACTCTCACAGCTTCTTCTCTGAGTTATTGCCATTGCTTCTCAACTACTTGATCTAATTTCAGCCTCCTTTTCTTATACATCCTGAACATTGTGTTCAGTTTAGTTTTCTAATAAATGACAGTCCTATTTTCACACCTGTAAAATCAAATCAAATTTCTTATCCTGGCTTCTTAGCTTATGAAAAAGTGGTTTCACTTACTTCTCCAAACATCTATTGTTTTGAAGTGTAGAGTTTTCTCCTGTTATGTTTCTCACTATTTTCCCCAAATTTTGCCTAGTATTCTCCTTCCACTACTTACCATCATACACAAACATTCTCTGCTCGGTCTTGTCTTCAAGTTTTTCATAATTATTTTCTCAGAGGAAAATAACACATACTTGAAAAATTTTATCTAAGACAAACCTGTATTTCAAATCGTCTTTACCTTTATTGCTTCATTGTTTTTCCTAGTTTTTCCTTCAACAATTCCTTCAACAATTTTCCTTCAACAATTGTTAGTTATGTTATATGCTTTGTACCCATATCAAAGAGAGTTGTTATTCCCTAAAAAAAAAAGCTGCATTTGTACTCAATTTAAAACATTTACATAACTGCCCACTTAATTTTCAGTCCTCTCTATTTAAAATTTTATTTTAGTTATTCAGTTGTAATTATGACAATTGCCTCATGTAAGAACCATTAGCATTCACACATCTCTCAATGTGTTTATGCTAAAGCATTCTGATTGCAATAGCCACAATGGCAGTTACCAAGAGAGGAAAAACAAAGCAGGAAACAATACAGCATATGACTACCTTGAATTATAGACCTCCAAGCCAACAGGGCTGCACTGTAAACACATAGAGCCATAAAGTTTTAGACACTGAAAGGTAAGCAACTCAACAGACATTTCTTGAGCATATGCAGCAGTCTCAAACCTTTTCTGAGACAGGATGCCCGACTTTATGGAATGGATTTTTAAACAAGGAATTTATTTTTTTTACAATGTCAAATAATCAATATCTTCAAATTTAAAATGTGAAGTAAGTCAAGTAGATGGCAGCATGTCCTTTTAATGTCATACTAGAACACTTTTTAAAGGCCCAAGCAAGAATTATTTCATTATCTAGGTTAATGTGTCTTTGTTTACCTAGTTGTTTATATGTGAATTAAAATCAGTTATTGTGAGGTTACATGACTCCTGTATGTCAGAAAAGATAACCACAAAGTTTATAGTTTTATTGCTGTAGGACGTTAGCCATTTTTATAGCTATCCTAGCATTCTTAACTTAATCTTCTTTAAATGTTTTTTTTGATGACTTACTCCAATGAACAGATACACATTCATTCGGTATCTGCAAGACAGTGAGAACTAAAACCAACATAATCTCTTCCTGTTTTTTTTTTAAACAAAAGGATGTTGCGTATTTTTTATCCCTATGCTAAACAACACTGGGACCAAGTTAAATTTTTTCTATGCCTGCTTAATTAAATATATAGGCTCCTAAAAGATAAGACTATAAACTAAGGAAAAGAGTATATGTATTAAAACTAAGAGCTTGCTTACCAAGAGTTGTTCCCAAACACTTGTTTTGCTGTTCTCTGTTGGGAACAAGGAAATTAAGAACTAAATTTTAACCTTAATAGACAAGAACCACATTGTAGCTGAAAAGAAATGATAAAAGAGACAAAGTACAGTTAAAGCAAACATCCTGTGTCTAGCAGACGCTCTCCCCAGGGTAGGCTAGATAAGCAGTGCTTTGTAGTTTTTAATGAGAAAATAGAAAACTAGCTAGCTAGAGCCAGGAGATTACTAGGTTAATGAACAAACAGCCTGCCTTCCCGCTTTATGAAAGAATGCTTGGTTTGAAATTCCCGCGCGCGGTCTTTGTAAGCGAATTACTAACTGCCACGTCTGCTTCTGTATAACGCTTGCTTGCCTGCCCATATATAAGAACGTAGTTGTAAGCGCTCGGCGCGGCTCTCGTTTGCAGCTCCTTGTGGGCACTGTGTCGCTGGACACTTTAAGAGTTTGCCCCTGCGCAGGTTAAACTTGGCCAATAAAGTAACATCTTTGATACCCTGAAAGTCTCTGATATTTGTTCCCGAGTTTGCTGGATGCTACATTCTCACCCATCCAAAGCTGTTTTATACAAATTATGTGCAATCCCAGGTAGCTCGCTGCCTTACAAACCTCACCCTAAAATCACTCTGCTCAGGCCCCAAAACCCTGAAAATATTATTTACTTAAATTCCCCTAATTTGAGCCCCCACTGGTGAATTTTCCAAAACTTCACCAAATAATAAATTAATAAATCTAAGTTCATTAAAACTATGGTAAAGCAGAATACCATGTTATCAGTGTCTCAGAAGTTAGAGGGAGTTAGAGGGAGAGATTTATAGATTATTCAAAAGGTTTAATTAAGGTGGGCCTTTTGAGGTGTTCTAGGGAAAGGAATGTCTGGGAATGGGCAAACTTTGTAACTGCTTGGGGTTGGTGGGTGTACTGAGTCTTCATAAGTTGCTGTTTGAAAAGTAAGCTGTTTACCCAGGTAAGCAGATTGTTATCTCAGAAAAATTGATTTGCATGAATTTACTGAAACAAATAGTGAAAATATTTATTGGTTTCCAGTCTTATCTTTCCATGAGAAAGACTTCTTGGTCCAACATCATGCTGGTCTCAGTTCCTAGCCCGAACAGCTGTCTTGTTTTAGGTTGTCCCCTTCCTCACTAAAGCTCAGTCAAGTTGGTATTGCTCCTAACTGCAGTAAATCTAAATAAACCTAGCCTGATTCGCTCAATGCATTATTATTTTGGTCTTGGAATAATTAACAGTCAGCAAGAGTTATGTTTTTGACATATAAAAAGACATTACTTATGTTGGGAACCGCCCTGACTGGTATCAGAGGCTGAAACCCCCGCCTAGCTAAGGCTAAGGGAACGCCCTTGGAACTGTAAGCCAGCAAGGAGACAAAAGCTTATCTTCCTGGCAGGAATGCTGCTTCTGCTGCTTTATTCATGACTGAACCCCCCAAAAGCTTGGTCGGTTAGCCAAAGACGGGTAAGATTCCCCACGGGGGGAACGACCTAAGACAGGCACGATCACTTTGGGAGGCCCCCCCAAAAGAAGGACTTGAGGGGCTGCAGCAAAAGGGGGTGATGGACCCTCGCTCCTCGGCTTTGACATAACCTGAGTTCTCAGCATCTGGGAGAAAATCTCCTTATCTCTTGGTTGCCTTAGTTCCCTTGCTCCACCTAAGCCTGAAACAATGACAGGGTGGTGCGGATTCCCCAGGGTGATCAGGCCTAAGAAAGAATATGTAAATTACTGTGAAACCTTCTTTGTTTAGAATGCTCTCAGTTGAATGAGAAGGGTCTTAGGAGGAAGTTATTTTGTTCCTCAGTCTTACAGCTCTTTGACCCCCAACTCAATAGACCAGCAGAGTTCTTTGTTTTCTATAGTGCCTTACTTCCCCCTAATGAGTACTGTACTTTACCTGAATTATTATGCAAAATGAGCCTAATAAAAGCAGTTATGGACGGTAAATCAGCGCACTCCCCACTGGGGGGGTGGCCATTTCATCCCTACTTCTCCACAGAAACTAGTTTGTCTCTGTGCATGTGTTGTTTTTTCTCGCGTGTTTATCGTCGAGCCATCCACAGCGTTCCGTGGTCACTGCTGGCCGGTGACCCACGCGCAACATACTTATTTTATTCAAGCTTTCCAATAAGCAGTTAAACACAATGATCCCTAGCTGAAGGCATTACCCAAAATGTTAACATTGTTCCACACATCCCTTCCGTACTAGATGAAGAAAACACTTATCTGAATGAGAGAATAAGAATGAACGTTCTCACAGTAGGTTTACTTAGGTATATGGAGAAAAACTCTCTACAGATTAGACATGAGAGAGTAATTAAAACTACTAGTTCCTTCAGGTGATGAGAATCCCACTGATGTACAAGGTGGGCCACAAGTAAGTGTAAAGTTGTGAGTATGTGAAACAAAAGGTATATGTTTAACTGATAGAAAAATATATTTTGATGTTTGGGTCAAGTTTAAATAGTCCAACTTTAAATAGGCAACCAACAATAGCTAAAAGAAGACATTTTATGTCACAAAATATAATAAAACTATTATATTAAAAAGTGAGAGAGGTATATATTTGTATTTGGTTATCTAAAAATGTCATAATTGAAATATCATTTTAGTGGCAAAGTTTAGGTCCCTCATTCATTATCTCTATAATATATATGCATAGATATATGTATATATAACAGACATATATATATATTCACTCAGTTAACACTAAAATTAACCATCACAACAATGAAACTCTTTTTTCTTTATATATAAGCTACTTATATACATAAATATATGTGTGTATATATACACACACACATATAAATGTATATGCCAGTAGCTTACAAAAAAACATTCACAGAATCTCATAAGTTTGTCATAAAAAAAGAGTTTCATTGTTGTGATGGTTAATTTTATGTGTCAACCTAACTGAGTGAATAGATGCCCAGATAACTGGTAATACTTTATTTCTACTGTGTCTATGAGAGCATTTTTTTTGGAAGAGATTAGAACTGAAATCATAGACTAAACAAAAGTTTTCATCGCCAAGGGAAATGCACATCATCCAATCACTGCAGGCTTGACTAACAAAAAGGCAGAGGAAGGACACATTTGCTTTCTGTATGAGCTGCAGTACCCTTCTTTCCTGCCCTCAGATGTTGACACTCCTGCCTGATTTGCAGGTCTTGGGATTTAGACTGGAACATAAGGATCATCTTTCCTGGGCCTCCAGTTTGCAAACTGCAGACCACAGGACTTCTCAGCCTCCATAATCATGAGAGCCAATCCCTCATCATTTATTATCTATCTGTCTATCTATCTATCTATCATCTGCCTACCTACCTACCTATTGGTTCTGTTTCTATGAAGAACCCTGACTAGTACTGTTGTCAAATAAATTTGATAAGTGATTATTCTGCTCTAGAGCCAGTATTCACATTAACACATGAATAGAACATAGAATATTTGTATTAAAGGACCAGTTTACATTTTACACAATATTTCCAAAATTTATTTGACAGAACTCCTTATTTTTAAAACCTTAAATAACCTACAGGAATAGGTTGAAATAACATTTGGGGAAAAACAAACGGTGACCTTGAACTTGTTCTTATTTTTGTTATATGAGCAGAGGCATAGATACATCACAGTTGTCATCGCAAGCTATGCAAATAGTAGTTATGTAAACATCTGATGACAATTATAATTGTTTCAATAAGTAATTAACTATGAACTAAGGCTATCCCCTAAAATATGTATAACAATAAATGTAAGTATTTTATATTTTCTAATTTTCATCACTATTCTTTTATTTTAGCTCACTTTCTTTTCATATATAATATTCTATCTGCATCTTGTGTTTATAAAATTCAGTGAAGAACATTTTAGGGTCAATCATATTTAAAGAAAATAATTTTTCTGAAACAGTTATTAATACTTGCTATTGAATTATATCTTACTAGAACTTTAAAAACCGCAAAGTGCACTAAAAAATAAAACTTGTGGCATTTCATCACAAATTGCTGCAGTGAAAATAATCAAGACATTTTATAGTGTTAGGGTAATTGATACTGCACAATTGTTTTTCACAATTTCCAGTAATTTTAAAACAAAGTTGGAATTAGAGTTCCCTTTTGTTATCCCATAGAATACCAAATCTATAGAAATTTTTCAACCTTTTTTGAAATTATTCCAGACTTTTGAGGTGCTGATGCATTGATATCTTCTCTTCATAATACATCCATGAGCATGAGTGTAGTTTTCAAAAATACCATGAGGTACTTTGAATTATCTATGAGAAAGCATGAGTTTTATTTATTGAAATAAATTCATAAGGATAACAATAAGTAGGCTTCCTGGCATTTTGAATTTAAGAATGATTTCTTATAGGATCAGGCCTCTCTCTATATTTTTAGCAAGGGTTAATATTCTAATGCTCTGCAAGTGCCATGAATTGTACTCAAGGGGAAAGGAGTAAAAATAATCAACAGAAAGAGCTAAACTCTTAGCAAAGGCAAGAGTCAATTCCTTGGGCCTCCAGGTCAGCACCACCTTTAGCACAAAAGTCAGATTTTTCATCTGAGGTTGCCAACATCCGTGCAGAAGCTTCTTATAAATGCTGATAACATTGCTATTGTTTTTCAAAAGGACCTGTGGCTCATCTGGCAAAGATAGCAGTTGCATTTCAACACAAAGAGCAGAGTAGCCTAGTTTAGCCCCCGGCCCTTCAGGAAATTATGTGTAAAGAGAGAGGACACACACACCACTTCCCATCATTACTGTGCCTTATTAACTTTGAATACAAATTGAATATTCAAAAGAAAAAGACTCAAACATTTTTCATTGTTCTAATTTTTTCTTGTGTATCATAATCATGGATAGCAGGGTATGGATCTATTTCTAGCTTATCTCAAAGCCTCAAAGCACCCAGAGAGGAATTTCTTTTTTCCTCTCTGTAAGCACTGTAAGATCACTGTATCAAGTTACAACAAAGGTTATAAAATATTAAATCAAGTAGAAAATGACAGGAAAGTGCTTAAATGTGAAGTTGCTAAAAGCAAGATGGCTTATGAGGAATACAGGATATCTGTAAACATAGGTAGTGATATGGCAAAATTTCCACTTCTCACTAGCCCTGCCCTCTGCTCCCCATTTGAAATGGTCTTTTAGGACAGAAAGAGGTCAATGTTAATTGCTTCCTGGTATAAAACTGCAGCATGTCCAAATCCAGGACCTCAAAAGCCTAAGTTTTTCTTAAAATAAGCTCCAAGAAGGAACCTGTCTTATATTCCCCCAGTGTGAGAAGATGTGTGTTAGCAAGATCAAGTCTGAATTGTGGTGTCTAAGAACTCATTTCAAGTCAAACTAATAAAGAAAAAGGTTACAAAAGAACATTTTTGTTTTATTTAATGATTAAATGTTCCATATAAAAATTCATTTATGTTGCATATTCAAAAATAAGATTTTCTAAATAAATAAATTTCACAATAGTTTTTGAGTCAAGCTTTTAATTTTTCTTCCTCAATGTACATAGGAATACTTCTAAAATAATCACGCATTCTCTGGCTTAAACAAATAAACCTAACAGCATTTTGTGGATGGCTCAAAATTATTATTAAATATAGCAGTTATAATACAGAGCTGAAAAAAGCACTGAGGTGGGCAAGATCATTACCCCTAAACTAAATGAACCAAGATTGATTTATTTTTATATTTGTGACTATTTCAACTATTTTTCCTCACTCTTGGCAGTCTATGTGCTTCCACTCTAATAGACCCTTTTCTCATTCTCCCTGAGTTTGCCCCTTCTAATCTGCAGCTAATCAGAGCAGGCATAATGCTGTCTGCATATAAAAAATAGAAAATAAAAGTAACTCTTATGTTATGAATAAAAGGCTGAGGAGTTCCTCTGTGAATAAAGTAAGAAGGTTCCTGAGCTTAAAACCAAGTATATGTCTTTTATCCCATGCAGTCTTTTTCCTTTTTTAATTCAATCCACCTTTTCATCTGTTTACACTAGTTAAGTCATGTACCAGGTAAGTTACTTTCAGACTCATGAGTTATTCTTATCTCTATAAAAAAGAAGCAGAATTTAACATACTAATGCATTTTATATAATAAGATCAGATGCCTCTTATTGAGAAAAAAACTGGTTTACCTGGCATAGAGTAGTTTCCCCTAGTATCATAAATATTTACTGAATGCATAATGTATACACACACACACACACACACACACACACACACACATTGCTTGTCGTGGGTAGACAGTTTTAACTAAAATATAATCGTAGGAATTCATTATTACTATTATTATTATGGCATTCATATTGGGTATAATTTAAAACCGGGATTTTCTCTATTTCATTCCTTTTTGTCAAAGATTGGAGATATATTTTCTTCTGTCTTACTTTTTATGAATTTCCATCTCTGCTTTCTCTCTAAGCACTCTTTATCCTAACCTTCCATGACCAGTGTTCCTTCACCAAATGTTCTCTGCAATTAACACACACACACACACACACACACACACACACACCTTAAAACGGGACCATTGCTTGAATATAAGCCACAGACATTCCATATGGCAACTCAAGAGGATGTGACAATTTCTTCCTTGTGCCCAAGTGCCCTGATCTACACATACCCAGGAGGCTGACTGTAATAACACCTCAGTGTAGGTGGCGGTATTTATTGAGACATCACACGGAAAACAGATGGCTACCAGCTCATCTCCCGTGACTGCTCAGCACGACCTCGCCGTCACCAACAACACAGTGTCATTAATCTTACTTTGTGAACCACCTGCAGAGCATCCTGCTTCTGGAACATTCACTTATGGAGTGGATTTCTCAGAATTCCTGAGAAGAAAATCAAAATCGTAGTCAATTAATAATGAATACTTGAAAAAACACGAGGCTTAGAGATTCCTGTATTATGTCAGAGTCAGAATTGACAGAAGAGTGTCCTGTATTTATTATTTAATTGGTCAGGCATCAATTGGGCATATAAAAAGTTGAACCAGAGATGTTCTTCAGAATTAGAGAGAGAAAAGAATGTGTCTCATATGTAGAAATATGTTCATCTCACCTATTTTTTTTCCTGATTCAATTTTAGAGAAAACTGGTTTAGCTGACATATATGAAGTACTCACAAATATACAATATATAGAATGAATAAGTTATATGCTGGTATGTGATTAAAAGTTTTTAAGAAATCGTGTTTTCACTTGGGTAGTACCAAACGATTGCTAACTGCCAAAAACTGAAACCACAGTGTTGTTCTCTAAAAGATAAGGATCTGGGGCTGTGGTATTGCCATGGTAGGGCTTCGTTTTGTTAAGAAATAAACAAAAATCTATTTTACCTGAATTTGTTTTTTGTCAGCTCTTTAAATCTCCATTTAAGTAGTTTTTTCCTAAATTTTAATTACGTGTATTGCAATGACATTGGTTAATAACATTATATAAGTTCCAAGTATAAAACTTGATAATATAAAATCTGTAAACTCCATTGTGCGCACATCACCTAAACTCAAGTCTCCTTTCATCACCATATATTTGACCCTCTACCCTCTTGGTCCTCCCCATACCCCTCTTCCCATCTGGAAACAACCATTCTAGTGTCTGTCTATGAATTTGTTCACTTGCTGCTTTTTGGAAAGAATGTAAATGTGCTTCAACTGACAGATGATTGCATAAAGAAGATACTTATACAATGGAATACTAATCAGCCATAAAAAAGATAAAATATTACCATTTGCAACAAAATGGATAAATCTTTAGAGTATCATACTAAGTGAAATCAATCAGAAAGAAAATGACAAGAGTCATATGATTTCAACCCATGTCAGATATAAAACAAAAATGTATGTGCCTTATTTTTCAGACTATAAGATGCACCTTTTTTTGCCCAAATTTAGGAGGAATAATGGTTGTTAATGCTGCTGTTGAGTTCTGTTTACATTTACATTGGTGAAATATTAGGTTATTTGTGTTATTAAATATTTTACCACATTTTTTTGCTTCAAAAATTTTTTGCCTATTTTCCTCCTCTAAAACCTGGGTGCGCCTTATGGTCTGAAAATATGAGTAAGTAGTTTAAAATGTATTTTTTCTAAATTTTTGTGGGGTTAAGATGATGTGATGAGAATGCACTCTCTCTCTGTCAAGCAAGCAAGACATCCCTGCAACTTCAACTCAACTGCTTTCCCAAAAAGTGAAAATAAAGTGGAATTCTGAGGGGAGCCCAGGGGAATTCCAAGTTGAAATGTCTTTCTCCAAAATGCATGCAAATCATTCACCATGGTACAAATTAAAACAGAGTTAGTTGATTCTATTTCTGTCATTACTTATTAACCCTTACAAGTTTGTCAAATGTTTCATCAACTATTCAAAGTCTAGGTTGTCTCAAGAAAGCCTGACTCTCCCAGCACATTCTGCTTTCATCTTTTAAGATGGCTATTGATATCTAGAATTCACTTCTTGTTTTTTGACCTTCTACATTTTAGACAATAGGAAAAAGATAGCAAAACAATCCACCTCCTTTTCTTCTAGCCTAAATATTCTGTTCTTTCTTAGAATTCTGCTTCAAAATATCTTGACTCTTAAGATTCTTTTTCTTCTAGAAAGAAATAGATAACTCATGTTTATTTTGTTAAAGAATTAGACTGTACATAGTATGCACAGACTAAACAACTTTCAGATGGAAAAAATAATTTTTGCATACACTAATTTAGAAATAACGCAGGTATTTAATCAAGAAACGTGCTCTGTGTTTAAGGTACATTATTAGGAAAGTTACTTTTTTTCTCTAAAATAACCTAAGACAGCTCTCTTTGGCTCTGTCTTCCAAGTGAGATTAGCCTTTGATGGTAAACAAGTGAGGTCACAGGAGAGCTTAAAATGGTAATTAAATATCCCAGTGACTTTAATTCAGGTGAGAAATGTCTTCCCTTTTCACTCAGGTCTGAAGGAGAGAATTTGAGGTTTATTCAGGTATACAGGGGTGGGTAAAAGTAGGTGTATAGTTGTAATACAAATAAATAATATAACAATTAATAAATAAAAATGTATGAATAAACTCTGTGTTTTCCATACTCACAACTGTAAACCTGCTTTTGCTCATCTCTGTATATAAAAATCATACTTTCAGATACTAATGCATTTATCTGTTTTATTCTAGAAATTAGGATAGTTAGCCCCAAAGAGAAAGGACATTTATCTTTAGTGCAGAGCTATATGCAGTGATCAATAATCAGTAACCATGCTTAAGTAAACATCACAGGCACTAGCTTAGAAATATTTGTAACAGCCCTTATTCTGCTCATTCACGTATTATTCTGTATCCTCTGTCTTCAAAGAGTCAGATGCTAAGGGATTATTTAAAACATTGTAGACCCTAAATACTAAAGAGAACACTACCTCACACATGCACACCATGACCAATAATAAACAATAGAATAAGTATTAAAAATTTCAAGTTATTTTTCCCACAGCAACTTTTTAAAAAAGATTTTATTTCATATGTTTTGACAGAGGGAGAAAGAGAGGGAGAGGAACATGATGTGAGAGAGAAATATTGATCAGCTCCTCCTCCCATGGGCCGGGAGTGGGGACTGACGAGAACGAGAACTGAACCCGCAGCCCAGGCATGTGCCCTGATCAGAAATCAAAGTGGCAACCTTTCACTTGAAGACAACGCCCAAGCAACTGAGTCTCACTGACAGGGCGTGACTTCTTTTTAATATCATATAGAAAATTATCTTTAAAAGAGATTTGGTATTCCTGTTTCCTGAGCCCTGTGCACAGCCTGGACCAGCCTCTTTTGTGTTCCAGAGTGACAATGTCTCAAATATTAACGCTGTACTAGCAGACTTTAGCATTTAATCTCTGTTTCCTTTTTCTATCTTCCTGAAAATTTTAGTTAGCAATCATTTTAGTGGACACATTGGAACTACCTAATATACACATGATTTGCAATCCACGTGGAAAGGAACTGTGTGTCACTGAACGATGACGCTCACAAACACACCAGAACACTGCTTCCCCCAGGCCTTTCTGTCACTTCACGGCTGTTTGGAAACCAGTACAGATGAGAGCAGTGTGAGCCTCTGGTGGTGCTGAAGTCCCAACAGAGTTGCAGTCCTTCCATATCAGCAATTCTCCTGATGCCAGTAGCAGGGGTAATGGTGACACTTTCTCCATAGGTGTATCCTTGGAATCTCTCTCAGCCAGATTGAGAGTAGGCAGGTAGTGGCTACTCTCCTATGGGTGAAATGCCCATGCTGCTTTTATTTGCTATGTTGGACCACAAAATATGGTTTTCAGGCAGGACCTGAAAGTTCATTTTGTCCAACCCATATTTTCATTTTGCATGAAATTTATCTTATTATTCAAGTAATACATTCATACTGTAGAAGGATTTAGAACATCATCAGGCAAAAAGAAGAAATATAAACTCACCCTGTATTCTACCTGTTAGATATACTTCCTTTTAACATTTTAAAGAATATTCCTTGGTAACAGCAAGCGCATTACTATCAGTCCCAGCAAGAACAACAACAGTGGTCCCCAAGGGTGGCACTACTGTTTGATCACACTCTTGGCTTGCTGAGAGAATAATCAAAAAGGGGGAATTGTTAAAATAATATAAACTGGAGATTGGGCTTGATATCCCTTGAGCAGACAAAACTGGTTAGGCCGGTAAGCAAAACTAAATCTAGTTTATTCTGTCAATGTGAGTGATATGTTACTTAGATTATTCTTTGTAAATGCCTTTGATGGTCATGCATGAAACCTGGGTTGTCTTCCTAAAGTGGTATCAGGTAATGAATCACTTTCAAACAATCCCCTGCTGTCTGGAGAGTCCCTTGTAATAATTAATCAGTGTGAAGGTTAAAGAACTTCCTCATTTTCTCTTTAAAAACCACCCTATAACATCATGCCCTTAATCCTCATGCCACTTCGAGTTTCATGCTTTCCTGCTCACTAACAATTTGTTTCTTGCTCAAAATATTCCTATCAGGTAAAGCTCTCTGAATTTTCTTTTGGACTGTGTGTACATAAACACACACACATATATAAATACATATAATATAGTTTATACATAAAATGCATTTATAATTTGTATGTACAAATGATACATTTATACATACATAAATATATTTTATATATAAACTATACTATATATATTTATATGTGTGTGAGTTTACAATATATATATAATACCTTTATGTACATATAGTGCAATTTATATATAAATACATTTTACATTTTTCTAAGAATGTTTATATACATATACACATATATAACATATATATTTAACCCTCTCACTCCCAGCATGGCCACTTACTGTGTGTCAGGTTACCTAACCTCTCTGTGTCTTCATTTTCTCATTTGTAAAAAGGAAATTAAAATATAATTCTTATGTCATATGGTTTTTATAAAGATTTAATGAATTGATACATGTGAAGCACTTTAAACTGTAACCCATAAACATACTAGCCAACAAATGTTAGTCATTGTTTACTATAATTTATGTAACACTTCCTTACTTTTGTTCATATAAGCTATAGCCAGTCATCCTTTCATTATGACAAATGAGAACTCTACACCCAAAGAGGTCAACTGCCTTGATAACTTGACAGCAGCTGGCGGAACCAGGTTGCCAAGACTTGTCCCAGTACTGCCCTCTTCCCACAACCAACGGGATGCCTAGTAGCAAGAGCTAACATGCAGAGTGCTTCCAAGAAGCAAGATCCAGTGCTGACAACTTTATATCCACTAAACCATGCAGTTTTAAAAAATAGCCTTCTAAAGGTGACCGCTGTTACAATTTAAATCTTATCCATGAAGAAATTTGCATACATACCAATTACAGGTTACCAAATTTTCCCACGTTGTCAACTAGCAGTGGTAGAGACATATATGAATTCTGGTCTTCTGACTCCAAAGTCCTTGCCTAGAAACACTGTCCCATTATGCATCACATGAGAATTCCTTCATACTAACAGTGATATGACTATAAATCCCTAAAAGTTATTTTGATTATAAAGATCATTAAAAGAGTATATTTCCCTAATGATCTAACTCATTATAAAGGGACTTAAACACACCAAGAATTTAGTAATCTGACATTCAAAGATGTAATTCAACTCACCAAAGGTACTTAAATTCCTTCCTCAGCCTCAGTCTCTCAGGTGTGTTATAAGCATGAAAATCCCCCTCTGTGCTCACATATCTCTCAGGACACCTGTTTTCATTCTAAAAATGCAGCTGCTTTCAGCCAGGTTTTGAAAACTGGTTTAGTAACAAGAGTAGAACTTTCGGATCTCAGGTTCTTCCTAGATGCTTAGGGATGAATTAGGATGAGTTAGGATATTTGTTAGGCTTCAACTCACTGTGTTCCCTCAGGGCTGTGGAATACATTTTCAACAGTGTAGAGAAAAGCAAGCAAGCTTAAAATGTTGAATAGATTTGCTTATGAGCCAGGACAGAAGGTCATATTTCATCTTTTGAATAGGAAAATTCCTAGGCCATCTTTTGTGTTAAAACATGAAATTATTCCATTCTTTCAATTCTTTACTGCTTTCATATATTGCTCACCTGTATTTCAGTCATGCCTGCAGCAACCCAAGTCTTGTCTTACTTACTTCCTTATAACCACCAGCTTTCTCATCAGCTCAGTTGATGAAAACTTCAAGTCAAGCTACAATATATGTTTTTACTGATTTTTGTATCGAGACAAAAATCTTCAAATGAATATAGGAAACTTGCAGCCACATATTTTACCCTTAATCAAAGGGAACCCAAGGTTCTGAATGCTCAAAGGGAAAACTGGCCACTTCAATATGGAATTCTAGATGTTCATTTTATAGGTTCATTACAAAAAGTTTACAAAATATTTTGTCTTTGTATAGAAAGAGATGCTTCCCTTTTATAGTAGAATATATGCTTTTGTCTAAGGGAGGTCCTGATAATAGATGCTGCCTTGGGTAAATAATGACTTCAGGAAGTCATTATTTAGGAAGCAAACTGAATAAAGATTTGTCAAACAACTACTGTATTTACCATCCTGCACATTGATTCAACCAATTAACTCTAGAATCCAGTACCCGAAATGTTGGGGATTAAAAGGTTAAGAACAAATGTTGGGGATTAAAAGGAGCAGACCAGGAAGGCAGGCCAGACACATCCAAGGCGAGTGATATTATTTCTTCAAACTGTGAAGGCTAAATAAATGCAATTATATATTTAAATGGGTAAACAGTACTGCTACAAATAAGAGTTAATTAACTTTTCCCTTAAACTTTTATCATTGGGGCAATCACAGACTTTTTGTAAAGCCAGTAAGTAATGTGGATATTTTTCCCAGAATGTATCTAGAAGTATTTGCATCTCAAAACTTCGCCAAGGAAGGGAGGTGGCACAAGCATCTCAAACATAGCCAAGCAGCAGTGGGAGAACCACAGTCCAGAGATGAGGAGTAGCAAGCTCATCCCTTCAGGAAAACTTCCCCCAACTAATGCTATTCTTTCCGTATCCTATTATTGAAATGAACATTCTCCTTCCATACTGCATGCACTCCCTATAGTCTGTAAAACACTTAGAAATACTGAAATGGGCTAACAAAGTTGCTACATTAAGTTTTAGAATGTTATCTGAGTTTCAATTAAATTCAACAAATACCAATTCAGAAATCACTAATAAAATTGTACTCAGGGTCTTCTCAAAATTGTTTTTAGTCCAAGATTCTAAGAGTTTTGTTTAAAATTTGTCTTTGTTTTCCTTACACAATAGACAGCCAGATATTTCTCCAGCAAAATGGATTTATTAAGGAACAACAAAGAATTGTAATTTGGGACATGCGGTCTAATGGCAAACCACACACAAGTCCAGAGTAACAAAGAAGGGGAATGCTCTTTTATGGACTTGGGAGGGGCTCTTGTACAGGAGGAGTCCACTGGAGGACACTGAAACTTCCAAGTATAGTGACTTTTCATTGGCTGAGTCATGGCAGTCTCCCTTGACAGAGCTGCTACTGGGCAAGAAGGAATCTCCCTTCCCTCTGCTGAAGTAGTAGTGTCACTTCTTGTCAAAGATGCAAGGTGCCACTCTTCCTGTTGGGGTCAGTGGTGTATGCTGAGGGACACATGCGTGACAATTCTCTCTTCTAGCCTCCTGGCTCCATTTTAAATGAGGTTTCCCTATATTAGGTTGTACACATTTATTTTCATATGTACTTACAAATGTGCCTTTCTGGTCTTAGATATTTCATATCATTATATAATTTGTTTAAGCATTTAAGGTGTTCAAAGGTCAGATCTATTTCACTCTTTTTTTAATGGGTCTAATAAATCACATGAGTTGAAAAACAACTAAGTGAAATAAACCAATCAGAGAATGGCAACTACTATATGATTTCACTCATATGTGGAATCTAATGAACAAACTGAACTAGCATGTAAAAG
The DNA here is from genome assembly GCF_019186645.2 of Phyllostomus hastatus. NCBI lineage: Eukaryota > Metazoa > Chordata > Mammalia > Chiroptera > Phyllostomidae > Phyllostomus > Phyllostomus hastatus. Next base: position 24,302,135 of record NW_025334028.1, on the reverse strand, counting down.
AGAGACAGATTCATAGACAGAGAGCAGGCTGTCAGCGCTGGTGGGGCGCGGGTAGGGATTGAGAAACAAAGAAAAAGAGAGAAAGGACTCGAACACGAACAGCAGTGTGGTGACTCGAGGGGTTGGTAGAGGTAGAAGAGGGTATAGAAGGGGGATAAATTGCAATAAAAAAACAATAAAAATAAAATATATAAATAATAAAAAATAAAAACAACTATGTTAAAGAGGCAAGTATGGAGCAGCACTGCAATTTTCACTTGAGTCTGTAACTTTGAGCTCTTCAAATATCAAAAACATTTAAAATTGCCAGTGAAACAAAAAACCTCAGCAGGCTTTTTTAGGATTTTCCACAATGAATAGCATGAATCAGGTGTTGAACACAAATATGTTTAAGGCTTAGATGGGATCCTTAGATCAAGTTGAGTCCACACAGCTTTAGAGGTGCCTTCCATATCTGAACTAGAAAATTATATAATTAGAAAATTGTTGTCCCACCAAGCAGCTGAGAGTCAGGAGGCCGAGTCTAGCCTAAGCCCTGAAACCAATTGTGTGATGCTGTCTACATTGCCTAACCCCTCTGGATATTAACACTTTCATCTGCAAAGTAAGGAAGTTTTAAGTTGTAAAGGAGTTCTCCCTTCCTTTTCACGTCTACATTGTGGTTACTTTGCACAGGTAGCCCAGCACTCCCCTGCGTGGAGGAAATACATGGAGGGTGATTGCCATAGTGGGCTACTTGCCGTCTAGTTGATTACATCAGTGCTGGCCTGGTAAACTGACTAGGAAGTGGAGGAGGAGGAAAACTTTGATTTGCAGGAATTGCCAGTTTCCTCAGTATAAATACTCCCACCTTTGCCAATTTCATGTTTCCTATGTGATGTCACTGAAAAAAATTTGAAAGAGATGTGCATATTCAGACCTCTAAAACTGGCACAACAAAGTTATAGCACACCTCTGACTTCATTCTCCAGATCTAAAGTTTAGTCTCAAGCTCTAGAGGACAAATATTCATTATCTCTTTAAAATAATGTCTTAATAACAAACCAAACCAAAGCTTTCTTGAAGAACATTTTCACATTTGGATGAAAAGACACTCAGTACCCATTTGCTCTGGCCTTGGGGAAATAAAAGTGCAAACTAATAAACCTAAATGAAGTGCACAAAACACATCTCAGTTTCACTTCACACCAAAGTAGGTTGCAAGTCTGCAAGTTCTCATGTAACATAGAAACTCCAGTGAGTCCTTTCACTCAGGTGGGCTGGAAGCACATCCCTTAACATCAGGCAGACTTTATACCAAATAAAATTGAGGAAAAGCTTAAAGCTGGACAAGTTTCAATTGAATGATTCAACTGAACACATTTAAAAATCTACAAAATATGCTCAATATCATTAATCATTAGAGAAATGCAAATTAAAAGCACAATGAGATATCACCTCACACCAATCAGAATGGCTATCATCAATAAATCAACAACAAGTGCTGGCCAGGATGTGGAGAAAAGGGAACTCTTGTGCACTGTTGATGAGAATGAAGATTGGTGCAGGTACTGTGAAAAGCATTATGGGATTACTCCAAAAATTAAAAATGGAACTGCCTTATATCCTAGAGATTCCACTTCTGGGAATTTATCTGAAAAACCCAAAACACTAACTCAAAAGAATATGTGCACCCCTATATTCATTGCTGTGTTACTTACAATAGTCAAGATCTGGAAACAGCAGACGTGCCCAACAGTACATGAGTGGATTAAAAATCTGTAGTATATTTACACAATAGAATACTACTTGACTATAAAAAAGAAGGAAATTTTTACCCTTTGCAACAACATGGATGAATGGATTTAGAAAGCATTATGCTAAGTGAAATAAGCGAGTCAGAGAAAGACAAATACCATATGAGTTTACTCATGTGTGGAATCTAGTGAACAAAATGAGCCAACAAATAAAATAGTGACAGATTCATAGATAGTGAGTAGGCTGACAGCTGTCCAGTGGAGGTGGGGAAGGGGTGCTGGCCAGGGGGTTGTGTAGGGATTAAGCAGAGAAAAAAGAGTCATGGACAGAGACAACATATGATTGCCAGAGAGAATGAGGATAGGGAGGTAAAGGAGGGTAAGGGGCAGACAAATGGCAATGGAAGAAGACTTGACTCAGAGTGGTGCACACACAATACAATATACAGATGACGTATTATAAAATTGTACACCTGAAACCCATATAATTTTATCAACCAATGTCACCTCAAAATTTATTTTTTAAAAAAACAAATCTATAGAAGACAATTTTTTATTTTTCTGAAAGCATCACTCAAAAATATCTTCAGTATTGTAAGGTTTTACCACACCTTCACCATTTATTGCACCAGCTATATTTACAGCATGGAGTGACTTTGAAGAAAATATATAGGAGGTCTGTCTGGAAGGTATCTAGCCATGTGACCAGAAAAACAGAGACATTTGTTGAAGAAGATACAAGATACAAGAAACATTGCACATAGGACAATGATGCCTCTGTCCCCGGCACAGTTGGCACCTTGGGACCTCCCAGTTTTCCCAATCGCCATCAGCTGCCCTGTCATATTTTCCTGAATGTCATCTATGGTCTGAAATCTCTTCCCTTTCAAAGGTGATTTTAGTTTTGAGGAAAGCCAGAAATGGCAGGGTGTCAAATCTGGGTTGTAGGGGGGCTGAGTCATCTGTGTGATTTGAGGTATTGCCAAAAAACTCTGCACAAGACGTGCTGCGTGAGTGGGCATGTTGTCTTGATGAAGCTGCCAGTCACCAATTGCCCATAGCTACAGCCTTCTGAATCATCTGAATAATTTCCACGAAGGAATGTTCAAGATTAATGCAAAATCTGATGCAGATCTGTTGCTCTACTCACTCAGTCATTTTGAATGCAATGGCCATACAGTACATATGCTCACTCAATGGCATCTACCACTCCCACTGACTAGTACAGTGAAGTCATCATTGTTCACACATGCACAATCCAGCCCACTATCTTTGGCTGCCTGGTTTCATTAATGTCCTGCAAACTGTTCTTATTATATTAACAATGGCTGGACTTTCTCCAGACAAACCTCATATATCTTACCTTGAAAACTCAACATAAAGCAGATTCTGAAAAAAGGGCTTACATGTAGATAGTTTACTTCCAGAAACAATCCCAGAGAATAAAAGCAGGGGATGGAAAAATGTAATAAAAAAAAGAAAACCAGTATTGGGTTATGTTATCAAGCTGGCCAGTTCTCTGGCCAACTGGACCTCAAAACTCTTAGTATATAGAATGAGCCTCAGAATTTTTTCCCTGATGGTTGGAACTGGAGATCATTTATTTACCACCTCTTCTCCCATATTAGTCAAGGGTTATTCCATAGAATTTTTAACTTTAATACTTTGTTGAGATAATTTTACATACATTATCCTAATTTAAAGCATATAATTCTATATATATACACACACACGAAACTCAGCACAATCATCATTTTAGACATTTCCATCGTCACCAAAGTTTCTTCACATCTCTTTCCAATTCATCCTTGTGTCTACCTGGGTCACCAAGCAACCACTGACCTGTTTGGTTCAATATGGTTTGTCTGCATTTTCTAGAATTTTATATCAATAAAATCATAGAGTATGTACTGTTTTTGTCTAGCTTATTTCACTCAACATAATCCTTTTTAGATATGTCATTTTATTACAAGTATCAGAATTGTATTTGAATTAAGTGCTATTATATTGTTTTTATCCTACATTTTCTTTACTTATGCATTTGTCTATGAACATGTGAATTGTTTCCATTTGGGGGTATTACAAATAAAGTTGCTATGAATATTCAAATACAAGTAACTGCAGAGACATACATACACTTTCAATTTTTTATGTTGTATATTAGATATGTGTTTAACTTTTTAACAAAATTTGAATTGTTTTTCAAAGTGATTGTACTATTTTACATTCCCACTAGTATCATATGCAACTTCCAATTGTTCCATATCCTTGCAAAAACACTGGTATTATCAGCCTTTTATATTTATTGATTTATTTTTAAAGAGAAGGGAAGGAAGGGAGAAAGAGGGAGAGAAACATCAGGGTGTAAGAGAGACATGGATTGGTTGCCTCTTGCACATGCCCCAACCAGGACTGGGCCTGCAGTCCAGGCAGTGATGCTGGGGAATCAAACTAGCAACACTTTGCTCTGTGAGATGATACCCAGTCCACCGAGCCACACTGGTCAGGGCATTATCAGCCTTTCAAATCTTAGTCATTCAATGGGTATGTAGTGCTATTTTATTATAGTTTCAATTTCATTTCTCAAATGATTAATGATGTTAACCAGTCTTTCACATGCTCATTGACTATTCTACATTGATTACATGTCTGTTCAAATATTTTACCAGCATTGTATTGAGGTTGTCTTCCTATAATTATGTTTAGGGCTTTTCATATGTTCAGAATATAAGTCTTTTATATAAATGTTGTAAGTGTTTTCTCCCAATTTGTTTTTTATCTTTTGTTTCCTTAATGATATTTTGAAAAGAGCAAATGTTTAATTTTGATGAATTTCTATTTAACAACAATAAAAAAAGTTTGCCTTTGTTTTCTGTGGTCTATTTAAGAGACCTTTGCACATATCAAGGTAAAAGATTTTCTCCTAGGTTTTCCTCTGGAAGTTAGTATGGTTTTTGGTTTTCATTTAAGTCTCTGATCTACTTCAAGGTAATTTTTGTGTGTATGTTGTGAAGTCAGGATTAACATCCATCTTTGTTCATATTGATATCATTATTCAATAACCACATAGTAAAAAGACTTCTTTTCTTATTGAACTGCCTCATCGCCTTAAAGTTGAAAAACTTATATATAATAATGCTTTCATACTTCTTTCTTTTATTTATTTATTTTTGGTAACATGATAGCTATTTAGATACCTTAGATCAGTTTATTTTTTCACTGTATTCAGGTTCTGATTATAATTCTACATAATCAATAGCTTATTAATTTTCTTCCTTAACTAACACATTTTCTTGTCCTCTAACCCTCTCAAAAATATACTGTTTTTGAAACTTGAACACTATATTCTGTTTATTAATGTTTACAAAACTCTATCATATTAATTAGATATATCTTTACATTAGGGTTTCTCAGCAGTGGCACTATTGGTATTTTGGATCGGATAATTCTTTGCTGTGGGGAGCTGTGGACTGTAAGGTATTAACAGCATCTGCGGCCTCTACCCCATAGATGCCACGAGCGCTCCCTAAGTGGCAACAAAAAAAGTCTCCTGGGAGCAGAATTAGCCCTGACTGAGAACCACTGCTTTACATCCATAGACTATTGTAATCAAAATGTATATGATTTGCCTAAAATTTGGGGGCAAAATAGTCCTTAAAACAACTTGAACTGTTTTTCAGTGGTTGTATTATGTTACATTTCCACCAGTACCATATTCAACTTCCAGTTGTTCCATATCCTTGCAAAAGCACATCCTTTTTGAAGATGGTGTATTTAGTCCTCAATTTTAGCAAGTAACTATGTTTTTCTATGGATGTAGATTAACATATAAATTACATGGGCTGTGTTATCCATATACCTTGTCTAGTCATCTAATAAAATTTGTTGTCCTTCCAGAACAATAAAAACAACTTAAACAAACGAATTTTACCTTAAAAACTGATATTTTGAATCTTACATGCTGCCATTCAAATTTTTTCATTTTTTATTTTACTTGTACTCTGAAGCAGTTGACAAGTGGTTCAACAATCAAAAATAAATTTGTTCAGTCAATTACAGCTACTAGATAGTTTTAAAAGCATTTCTAAGGGAAAAAACAGCATTTCTTATGGAACAATTGTTCTGAGAAAAACTTGCATGGAGCAAATATTTGAATTTGGTTGTGGGGTGGGGGCATGACAAAGATTTAATCTTTTAGAGCATTCACAATCACAGGCCTCATAGCAAATTTTGGAAAACATACTTTTGCTTATAATAAGCCCATTTCAAACTGACACTAAATACTCTAAAATCTCTTAGGCTCCTTACTAAAATAAATATAAGTAATACCACATACACACAAAAAATCCTGATTTATTTCCCATTTCTCATTACATAATTGGCATCATTCTACTTAAAAAGCAACAGTAACTCTTCAAAGGGAAGGGTTTTCTGCTCACAGAGTTATAGTGATAATAATCTTGCTAAGTATTAAAACATACACTAAAATTTATCAAGTAAAATTGTTTTAAGTTAGGTTTAAAATTTCAATTGAGAAAGATTCATTGTTCATAATCTTTGTTCATAGATCTTTGTGAGTTAAATAAGTGAAATGTATACTAAATAATTTTGTTCTTTCTGTATCTTAAATGTTCTTTTAAGTAAGAAGGATTTCTGAGGCTGATAATAAAGACACCATAAGTATAAAAATGTCTCACTCACCATGCATATACTTATATGTTCTTGATGTATTTAAGACTCTAAAATGAATATCTTGTCACTGTAAGCTTTCCTCTATATATTGAGGAAAGTCACAGCCAAGCATTTCAGAAATTAAGATCTAAAATGGAAGTATAAAAGTGGATGTGTTTGTGGCTAGGAGAAAAACAAGAAAGAAAAGAATTAAAAGGCCATTCATAATTTGACCTGTATATGTTATGTCAACATATATTCCATCTTCTAATTAAAGGTCTAGAGGTTTGCATCAGAATTTTTGAAAATTAAGTATACTTTGGGAAATATTAAAAGATAATTTTTTCAAACATATTTATAATTTGGACCATACAAAAGTGTTGACTTATCATAAAAGAAAAATACTCTGTAACCATATTCAAGATTCATTGTGCGTAAATGAAGATTCTTTAGTGCATAAATTATTTCTTGTGCAACTTGGCATTCTTGGTAGAATTTCCTGGGACATTTCAAAAGGATAAACAGTAAATAGCAATTGAAGCCAGTATAGTTCATGACTTTTACATCCATTCTTCTTATTGCTAATATACAATCCAGGAGGCTATTTCTCCAAAGCACTATAAAACTATTGTTTTATTACAATAAGGATGGATTGGAGGAATTAACATCATTAAAATGTCCATAATACCCAAAGCAATCTACAGATTCAATGCAAGCCCTATTAAAATACCAATGACATATTTCACAGATTTAGAACAAATATTTCAAAAATTTATATGGAAGCAAAATGAGCCTGAATAGCCTCAGCAATTTTGAGGAAAAAAAAACAAAGTAGGAGGGATCACAATACCTGACATCAAACTATATTACAAGGCCACAGTAATCAAAACAGTCTGGTACTGGCATAGGAACAGACACATAGATCAATGGAACAGAATAGAGAGCCCAGAAATAAACACATGTTTCCGGGGCCAATTAGTATTTGACAAAGGGGGCAGGAGGATAAAATGGAGTAAAAATAGCCCCTTCAATAAATGGTGTTGGGAGATCTGGACAGCTAAATGAAAAAAAAAAATGAAGCCTGACCACCAACTTACACCATACATGAAAATAACCTCAAGGTGTATAAAAGACTTAACTGTAAGTCATGACACCATGAAAGTCCTAGAAGAGACCATAGGCAGAAAAACTTCAGATATCCCACACAATAATATTTTCACTGATATTACTCCTAGGGCAAGGAAAATAAAGGAAAAAATAACCAAATGGGGCTATATCAAATTAAAAAGCTTCTGCATGGCTAAAGAAAACATCAGAAAAATGAAGAGGGAACCAACCACATGGGAACAAATGATACCTTGGACAAGGGTTTGATCTCCAAAATATATAAAAACTCATATGATTCAATACCAGAAAGACAAACAATCCAATTAAAAAATGGGCAAAGTACCTGAACAAACACTTAGCCAAGGAGGACATACAGAGGGCCCATAGACACATGATAAAATGCTTAACATCACTAACCATTGGAAAGATGTAAATTAAAATCACACTGAGATACCACCTCACACCAGTCAGAATGGCCATCATAAATAAATCAACAAACAACAAGTGCTGGTAAGGATATGGAGAAAAGGGAACCCTAATGCACTATTGGTGAGAATGTAGACTGGTACAGCCACTGTGGAAAACAGTACCGAATTTCCTCAGAAAACTAAAAATGGAACTGCCTTTTGCCCTGGCAATTCCACTGCTGGGATTATATTCTAACACTGAAACATCAATCCAAAAGAACCTATGCACCCCAATGTTCATAGTGGCACAGTTTACAATAGCCAAGTGCTGGAAACAGCCTAAGCGCCCATCAGTAAATGAGTGGATCAAAAACCTGCAGTACATTTGCACAATGGAATACTACTCAGCAGAAAGAAAGAACTCCTACTTTTTGCAACAGTACAGATGGAACTGGAGAGCATTATGCTAAGTCAAATAAGCCAGGCAGCAAAAGACAAATAGCATATTATCTCACCTATAATAGGAACTTAACAACAAAACAAACGAACAAGCAAAATAGAACCAGAAGCATGGGGATAAGGAACAGACTGACAGAGGGGAGGGGAGAGGGCAGTAAGGAGGAAAGAAGGGGAAGGGTCAAGTGAAAGAACATGTATAAAGGACCCACAGACATGGACCAAAGGGTGGGATTGACTGTGGGAGTGGGGAATACCAGTGTCAGGAAAAAGCAACAGGGCAAAAATTGTAACAATGTATAGAGCAACAATAAATTTTTTTAAAAAGATATGGAAACAATAAACCAATATAGGGATTAAAAATTCAGCTTTGGAAACAGGTAGATCTGGGTTGGTATCCTAGTTCTATGCTTTCTTGCCTATGTGACCATAGTGAGGCTTCTTAACTTCTACTGGCTTCCATCTCTACATGCGTAAAATAAGGATAATATCTTCCTCACAGGTTTGCCATGATACATGATAAGATGACTCAGGCCCAAGAGGGCAACACATTAAGCTGATATTATTGTTGGTTGTTATTTTTGCTGCTGTTGTTTTCATTATTACTCATAATATTGATGGTAGTAAAACTCTTCCTCTTAAAAGGGAAGATTCAATTTATTAGAATAAAAAACATTTGAGAATTACAGCCCAAGGAACTTTTAATCCTAGTTAATATATGAAAACTATATGATAAGATAGAATCCAGAACTTTGGTGATATTTAAGATGGCCTATCTCTGGCATGCTGAGATAGCTAAGCCAGCTCCTCCCACACAATGTCCTCCCTTATCTCTGCCTGAATTGTTCTTGATACTTGCTGACGTGCATCCACAAGTCACCCTTCATCATAAACTTCCTACTCACTCCTGGGATTACACCTTTTTCCTTATTCATAAGCTTTCAAAATTCATAAGTACCCCAAAATCACTGTCAAAAGATGCAGAAAAATCCTCTTTCCTGTTTCTAGCAAAAGAGATTAATTTTCTTGCAATAAATACTCTTAATATGTATTTCTAAGAAAAAGTAAGTTAATTTACTTTGTCAACATGTTTATGAAGCAGATAAATATTATAATTCCATGACCCAGAAGACTCAAACAATGAAGATAAGAACACAAGCACTTTACCCAGGTAAAGTGGCCTCTTCCTCTTGTTGACTGCCCAGCACAGGCTGTCTGTCCCCTGGTATTTGGGGGCAGGCAAACACCACCTTGTAGGCATTTTATTCAGGCAAATTCAGTTTAAAGGTAGCACAATGGAGTCTCAGAGGAGGGAAAAAAATGACACTTTGGCCAAAATACAGTATCTTCTTATTTTCTAAATATCTACATCTTCTCTGGTTTATTTTATTCATGAGTTCTTAATAGCATCTCTAGAGCCCCTTATCCCTGCTCTTGATGTTTCAGTAGGATCACTCATATATATGACTTTTCTAATCACAAAAACAGCAATAATCATGTTTATTGTATGCCTCCTATGAGTGAGGCACCATATTGGATACATGGCACATATTAACTCCATTATAAGATGAAGAAAATGAAGCAATGCAAACTTAAGCCATTTGTTCAAGGTTACCAGATAACAAAAAACAACGAAGGGCTGAAGACAGGGTGCAGGGAATTCTCAAGCACTATTCAGTCTAGTTTAATAAAATTCTTGTGTAAATAAGAGGTTTAGATATAATATTCTTTAGTGGTCCCTTTTTACATGACATAATGGGGATAAAAGTAGGCATTGCTTGGAAAAGAAAAGATGCAGACAGGTGAAATAACGTTGGTTCGCAACTAGCTCCACATACAGAGAACAGAGACCGAAGAAAGAAGAAGCCCTCCAGATTGGTAGATTGTAGTTTTAATGAGCAAGAGAGCTTGCCCACGAGGCTTATCCTGAGCAGCCACAAGATGAATAGATCTCTGCACACACCTGCCAGAACCTTAACAGTATATGTGGAAGCCTTTACCAGGTTCAACCATGTATAATGTCCAGCTGGTCTCAATAATGCATTACCCTCTCAAGGCTGCATCCCTGTAGACAGCTCCCACGGTGGGAATGGTGGGCAGAACGTTCATCCCAAGAGTGGGTCCAGCCTGTGTGCTAACTTGCAGTCATGTCCTCTCCTTGACCTCTTCCAACAAATAATTTGTTCAACTTGGATTTGAACCAGGGTTTGAGTCAGGAATTTATGTACTTCCCACTGTATTAATTTGCCAAAATATGGGGAAATATTTTGATCCCCAAAAATATTTCCTTTATTTTAAGGATTTTTTCTCTCTTCAAGGCAGGAAAGTGAAGGACTATGAAAGCGTCTCCCAGTAAATGCAAAAATATTTTCCCCCGAAACACTGCTGCCTAAGATCAATTCTAACTTTGAGTCTGAGACTCATCATAAAGTGTCTGAAGCAGCAAACCCAGGAGATCTCCCTTTTTGTCTAGGGTCAGAACATTTCCATGGGCCCAGTGACCACACTCCATGTTGTACCAGAGCAGAAAGATGCGATGGGAGTCTGAGAAAGGGATGAGATAAGTAGAAGGTCCACAAAGAGATCCTAACTTGCAAAAAAATTGAGTTTTGTTTGCTTCTTCTGGAAAAAAAACCCACAGGTGAATCATTTTTAACACATTTATTTCTATTTTAACCTCTGAAATACTTTCTGATTCTTGAGTTATAAGATGAAAAAAATCATAGATAAATTTTTGATTAAATAGATATATATTCTAAGATAGTCACTGAGGATATAATATATTTAAAATAAAAGATGACATCATAAGATTACATACACTGAACTTTTTCCTACACTCTATAAATGACTAGCAATGGTAGATATAAAGTAATATCTAAACATTAAAATGTAGCAAAACCACATTTCACAAAATGAAACAGAGATAAATATGTATCAGTCAAGATCCCAGAAGGAAACAGATGTCTTCTTCCAAAGGGGTTAAACTATAAAAAATTAAATGAAGGGACCATATGTGGAGATGTAGCCAGGATTAAGGGAATCAATAAAGGAACATGAATTATCCAGGGGCAGATAACAGGTGGAAGAAAGATGAAGGAAGGGAATAATGACACCAGGTGTGAGTTGAGAACCGATACTTCCATTAAAATAAGCTTAACCCCGGCCAACTTCATCACAATTAAGCAAATTATATTGTTCATTTCTAAACTCGCTATTGCAGATACTGAAAACCAAGACAAAGAAGGTTCACTTTACCTCAGATATTCTAAATTTTACTGTAGCGGCTCACTTTGTCTTAGTCTATTGTCTCGCATTCTGTCACAACCAGTCTTTTGCTTATTTATACTCTTTCTCCTCCCACAGACAAAAATCAAACCCACTGTTCTCCATAAATATTTATATTTCTTTGTGACTTTTGAATTTAGTGTTAGAATCTCAATTACCAATGATAGTTTCAGTTCTTAACTGAAGTTCCTAATTTCTGTTGCAGACTAAAATGTACTAGGGAATAAACCAAGAACTGTCTGTCACAAACATGTTGGCAGAGTAGCAGATTTCCCAGCTCTTCAGTGGTCCGTTGAAATATTTTACTCTTACACATTCGACATGGCCTGACGGTGGGTGGAGTGTATTTCTTCGCCCCTTGGCTTGGGATTGGCCACATGCCTGTCTTTGGTCATTGGGATGTTATTGTATGTGAGACAAGCAGAGGCTTGAAATGTTTTTTTCATGAAAGAGCATGCCCTCTTGTACTGCAGTGATTGTTTATCAGAGGAAAATGTCCCAGGTAGTCAATGCCCTTCAGTCTACAGCCCAAAACAAATACACTTGCACTGTGGAGCCTGGAGCCTGATTCCCAGAGTTCAGAAGCCCAGTCTGCCCCAATAAATGGCAGACATCTGAGCAAGAAAATAAATATTTATTCTTTTAACCCACTGAGTTTTTGGGTAGTTAAATATGTGACATAGTGGTAATGCCTGACTGAATTACAGTACAGTAATATATACGCCTTTTACATGTATGAGGATTAATAATAAGCAGGTATGCTAATACAAAATATTTTATATCTTTTTCACTGACTTATTGCCATTCTTATTGTATAAAATTTTTGCCCAGATAGTGTATTTGAAATAATTGGTCCTATTGATTTTAGCATGATAAGAAGTTTAAACAGTAAACCACTTTAGAAAATAGTGTTATTATAATTTAGTTGAGTTGTATAAGTAAATTTTACCTAAACATTTTGAGAAAACAATTAAAATTATTTGACTCATAAAATCAGTGTATAAAATTAGAAACTGCAGAAGAATTAAACTTTTTCTGAAAAGATACATGTCTTACATAAACTAAAACATCACTAAAAGAGTATAATAAAACATGTTCATATTTTTTAATTGTAATAAAACCAGGGAGATGGCACATATTGTTTTAAGTCAATATTATTAAACCAGTATAAATTGTCCAAAGATTCACCTGGAGTAGGAATATTATCTAAACTATTTTCAACATTTATATATAAATATATTTTTAAATTCTTTTTTTGTTTTGTTTCACCTAATTTGATTTTCTTTTTTTTCTTCTTGTTTTCTAACCCTTTGACAAATGTTAAACCTATATAAAAGTTGAAAAGATTGGCCAGTAAACATCCATATATAACTATTGCCTGGACTTGCCAGTTGTTAACATTTTGTCACATTTGCTTTATATCTCTCTCTAAATATGCATATTTTAAAATAAACATTTTTTTGGAACAGTTTTAGATTTACAGAAAAGCTACATCTACTACACAGATAGTTCCTGTATACCTTTCACTCAGTTTCCCCTAATGTTAACATATTACCTTGCCTTGGTTCAGTTGTCAAAAGTAAGAAATTAAAATTGGTATAGTATTATTAATTAAATCACAGACTTTATTTAGATTTCATCTTTCTTTCTTTAATATGTAATCTTTACTGTACTTTTTTCCATTACCATTTAGTCCCCTTATACCCCCTCCCCACAGAAGTCACCACACTGTTGTCCATATCCGTGAGTCCTTTTTCCTTTTTGCTCAATCCCTCCACCCCTTAACACGCCCCGACCCCTGACACTAGCTGTCATCTGTTCTCCATCTGTGAGTCTGTCTGTTGTGCTTGTTAGTTCAGTTTGTTTGTTAGATTCCACATATGAATGAAATCATATGGTATTTGTCTTTCTCTGACTGGCTTATTTCACTTAACATAATGTTCTCCAGGTCTATCCAAACTGTTGCAAAGGGTAAGATTTCTTTTTTTTTTTTTTTATGGCCGAATAGTATTCCATCCTGTAAATGTCCCATAGTTGTTTTATCCACTCATCTACTGATAGATACTTGGGCTGCTTCTAAATCTTGGCAATTGTAAATAATGCTCCAAGGAACATAGGGGTGCTTACTTTCTTTCAAATTAGTGTTTTGGGTTCCTTCAGATATATTCCCAGAAGTGGGATTGCTAGGTCAAAAGGCAGATCTATTTTTAATTTTTTTAGGTATCTCCATGCAGCTTTCCACAGTGATTACACCAGTCTGCATTCCCATCTACAGTGAAAAAGGATTCCCCTTTCTCCACAACCTCTCCAGCCAGCACTTGTTTTTGACTAATTGATGACAGCTATTCTGACAGGTGTGAGATAGTACCACACTGTGGTTTTAATTTGCATTTCTCTAATGATTAATGACATTGAGCATCTTTTTATATCTCTACTGGCCATCTTTACATCCTGTTCAAAGAAGTGTCTATTCATCTTTGCCCATTTTTTAGTTGTATTGTTTGGCTTTTCAGGGTGTTGAGTTTTATAAGTATTTTATAGATTTGGGATATTAACCCCTTATCTGATGTATTGGCAAATATGCTTTTCTATTTGGTGGGTTGTCTTTATATTTTGGATTTCATCTTTTAAGTACACTTAGAAGTACTAATATTCTTTGTTTTTTTTCTTACTATTTGATATCAATTGTGTTTCTGTGCTTGTTTTCTTACAACTTAGCAAACAAGGTAATTATTCTAAAGTTCTCTTTATTTTTTCCTTGAGTTAAGTGTTTTTTTTCCAATAAGCACTTAATGATTTTTTCTGTTTATGGAAATTTATGAATTTCCTTATTTTAAATGTACATAAACCTTACTAACTCAATAACCTAATAAAACAAGAGCTTTATTAAATTTGAGCAAATTTATCATCTAACTCATCAATTTGTCTTAGGAGATAGGCAATTACATATCATTTTGTTTAGAAAACATTTCAGATCACATAACGGAGTATTGCTATCAAGCTCTCAGGCAGGCCAGGTAATAACTGTGTTGGGATTTATAGTTTTATTTCCCCCTAACAAGTCAAGTGTTGTTTTTGGCAGCATTTGTTTGGTCAGACAGGGGGTGGTGCTAAGGGTATAATTTAAAGTTATTGTACCATTTTATTTGCATGTGAAGCTTTGTCTTGCATCTTGATCCAAATCACATGTATATTTCTGTGGGGTCTTCCTTGTTTGTAAGAGGAGAATGAAAAGTGTCATGTATCAGATATCTACAGATTTCTAACAATTTTAATCCAACAATACTCAGGACTACTTTTTAAATTAAGATCCAAAAAGAGAAAAACTCTCTCAAAAATGATCTTTTTCCCAAGCCATTCAAACACATGAAAAATTATTCAACCTTATTTTTTATCAGGGACATGCAAATCAAAACTGCAATGGGATACCAGTCCCCACACACTCGAATGGCTACAGTCAAGGTGACTGCCAATATTCAAAGTTCCTGTTGCAAGCGGAGGTTCTGGGATGTCATAAATTTCTAGAGTGAGTGTAAAGTGGTAGAAGCAGTTTGGAAAATAGTTTGGGAGTTTCTTATAATAAAGAAGATATACATATCTATTGACAGAGTAATTTTACTTCAAATTTATTTACACAAGTAATGTCAAAAATATGTCCACAAAAAAGTGTGGATAGGAATGTTCATGTCATTTTTAGTCATAACAACCCCAAACTGGAAATATTGTGTGATTCCATCAACAGGAAAATGTATGAATACACTGGTAAATTTATATACTGGGATATTGCTCAGCAATAACAAGAAATAAACTAGTAAGGTTGAATGGACAGATCTCTAAAGAAATACACACACACACACACACACACACACACACACACACACACACAAAACCCCATGAATATATGCGGTATAAGTCTGCTGATACAAAGACCAAGAACAGGCAAAACTAATCTGTGGTGATAAACGTCAGAAAGGTAGAGACCAGTAGTTGTCCTTGTGGCAGGAGGGGGAGTTATGTGATGTAATGGAATTTATTCTTTATCTTATTAACATGTGCATTGTTTTTGTCACAAGAAAATGTTTTATTAATTTTAAAGATAAATGTTTTTTGGCTACATTTGTCATTATTTTCAAATTAATTTTAGTATCATCATATAATGTGGTTTGGATGCTCCCAATCATTTAAAATTTATTAAACTATTTTGCAGAAGTTTCATATATTCTACAGATTTGAGTTTCTATACATACTCACTTAGACAAAGCTTTATACTTTTGCTGCTTGTTCCTTTTAAATTTTCTGAGTTAATATACCACAGATAAATGCACAAACAAAAATTCTTATTCATTCAATTAATAACTACTTTTCTCTGAGATATTAATTCAATAAATAATCAGTTTTTACTGCATGAGTCAACCTATGATCAACAATCTGAATCAAAATATATTTTATTCCAAAAATATTTATTAACACATTTGCCTGGTATTCTAATGGGGGAAGTAAATAATATAAATAAATAGGAACAGTATTTGATAACTGATAAAAATGTAGGTTTATTCAGTGAGGTCACAGAGATAGCACTAAAAACTTTGGAGAAACCAGGAGTTCTTCCCCAAAGTGATAAGAGCTAGACCTTAAAGAATGAATAGAGAAATATCTATTCAGGCCCTCTGCCCACTTTTTAATCAAATTTTTTTATGTTGAGTTGTATGACTTGCTTATATTTTTGGACCTTAATTTCTTATTGGATATATCATTTGCAAATAACTTATCCTTTTTTAGTGGGATACCTTTTCATCTTGTTTTATCCTTTGCTGTGCAAAAGGTTTCTAGTTTGATATAAACTCATTTGTTTATGTTTGCTTTTGTTGTCTTTGTCCTTGGAGACATATCCCCCCCAAAAATATTGCTAAGATCAGTGTCAAAGAGTTTACTGACTATATTTTTTTCTAGAACTTTTATGGCTTCAGCTCTTACATTTAATTCTCTATTCCATTTTGAGTTTTTTTATATATTTAATAAAGTGATCACCAAAGTGTCGCAGGTTAGATTCCCATTCAGGGTGCATGCCTGGGTTGCAGGCCATGACCCCCAGCAACCGCACATTGATGTTTCTCTCTCTCTCTTTCTCCCTCCCTTTCCTCTCTAAAAATAAATAAATAAAATCTTTCAAAAAAAAGAAAGTGATCTAGTTTTATATTTTTTGCATGTCTCTCTCCAGTTTACCCAACATCATTTATTCAAGAAACTGTCTTTTCCCCATTTTATATTATTGCCTCTTCTATTATAGATTAATTCACCACATATGCTGTGTTTATTTATAATCTCTATGTTCTGTTCCATTGATCTATGTGTCAGTTTCTGTGCTGGTACCAAACTGTCTTGATTACTATAGCTATGCAGTACAGTTAGAAGTCAGGAAGCCTGACACCTCCACCTTTGTTGTTCCTTCTCAAGATTGCTTTCGCTATTTAACATCATTTGTAATTCTATATACATTTTAGGATTATTTGTCCTAGTTCTGTGAAAAATGCCATTGGTATTTTGTTATAGATTACATTGAATCTATAGACTGTTCTGGGTAGTATGAACATCTTAAGGATATACATTCTTCTCATTCATGAGCATGGCATAGACTTCTATGATTGTATCTTCTACAATTTCTTTCACCAGTGTCATAGTTTCCAGAGTACGGGTCTTTTACCTCCTTGGTTAAATTTATCCCTACATATTATATTCTTTTTGATGCAACTGTCAATGGGTTTGTCTTCTTAATTTCTCTTTCTAATAGCTTGTTACTTGTGTATAAAATACAGATTTCTAAATATTAATTTTGTATTCTGCAACTTTACTAAATTAATAATAGGTTTTTGGTAAACTCTTTTAGGGTTTCTATATATAGTACCATGTTGTCTGAATTTAGTGAAAATTTTACTTTTTCCTCTCCAGTTTGGATATCTTTTATTTCTTTTACTTGTATTTCTGTGCCAGGGCTTCAAAAAGAGGGGTCATCCTTGTCTTGTTCCTGAGCTTAGAGAAAAAGCTTTCAGCTTTTTACCATTGAGTATGATAATAGCTGTAGATTTGTCATAAATGCACATAATATTTTGAGTTGTGTTCCTGGAATACCTACTTTGTTGAGTTTTTAGCATAACTGGGAACCTCATGCACTACTGATGGAATTGTAAACTAGTGCAGCCACTATGGAAAACAGTATGGAGAAAAAAAATAGAAATAGAACTATCGTACACAAACACTCCAGTTCTGTATATTTACATGAAGAAAACAAAATCAATAATTTGAAAAGATATATGTACTTCTATGTTCACTGCAGCATTGTCACGATAGCCAAGATTATGGAAGCAACCTAGGTGTTCATCAGTATATAAATGTATAAAGAGGATGTGGTATATGTGGCATATATATGTACACACACAATGAATATTACTCAGACATAAAAAATAAAAAGTATCATTTGTGACAACATAGATGGACCTACAGAGTATTATGTTAAATAAAATAAGCTGAACAGAGAAAGAAAGATACTATATAATTTCATCTATTGGTACAGTCTAAAAAACCAACCAACCAAATAAAGCAAAAGAGAAACAAATTCATAGGTAAAAAGAACAATCAGATGGTTTCAGCAGGCGAGGGAGATGGTAAAAACAGGGAGGGGGATAAAGAAGCACACGGTTCCAGTCACAAGGCACAGGGTATAACATACAGCACAGGAAATATAGTCAATATTGTAATAACTGTGTGTGGTGACAGATGGGTGCTAGACTTTCTGTGGTGATCACTTCATAAGGCATATAAATGCTGAATCACTATGTTGTACACATGAGACTAATATATTATTGTATGGCAACTATAATTAAAAGTAAATTTAATTAAACAAATAAATAAAAATCCAAATATATACCAAGAGGTAGAAAGTAAAATTTAGTGTCCAAATTGTGACCTGCTGATGGATAAAATATACATCAAATTTCAAAGACTCAGTACAAAAAATATGAAATCATAAAATATTTCATTAAAACTTAAGCTATCATTTAACAGGTTGAAATGATACTATTTTGAATATATTGGATTAAATAAAATATTTTGTTAAAATTAAAAAAAGAAATAATGAGAATTCTGTGAGCTGAAGAAATGGAAAGCAGAAAGGACATTTTAGATGCAGGGAACAGTGTTTGATTTGCAAAATGGTTACGTTGTCCCCATACCTGGAACATGATGTGTCTGTGGAGGATGACAGTACCTGAGGGACGATGTTTATTTCAGAGTCTAGTTGTAGATTCAGACGTATGCAATCCAAGGTATGTAAGAATGAAACGGAGTGGCCCAGAATAAAAAATGGTAGAAACAGGCCTTGTTGAGAAGACAATATTTGGGCTGCGTTCTAATGAAAGGAGTCTTTAAACAGAGCAAGAGGCAAAATTCAGAAGACATTTTTAAAATGATCAGTAATAAATCAAAAGCACTGAGTCAAGATAGAGCATATTTCTGAGGTCCCCTGGCATTTGCATTGGAAAACCACAAAAGGGAAGGTTGGGGAATTATCAGGAGAGGACTGGGGAGATCAGCAATGCTATGCAGGAGAGCTGCTAATTTTCCCTACAGGTACTTTAGGTACTGTAATTACCAAGTTAAAAACACTTTTACAGATAAAAATCTCACTATATTTTCTATTCTTTAAGAATAATATCTGTATATTATTCCAAACAGTATTAGGAAAAATGGAGCAGGCCCCAGATAGATTCTCCAGATCAATTAAGTGATGTCAGCACGGTCATGAGGGGAGGGGCCGGCACGTTCTCATTCTTCATTACAAAAGACTGATTTTGCAGATTTGTTCTTTTATTCAGATTTTGATATTATTTATTGTATTCAATTCATTGACTAAAACTCTGCAGTATACCAGATGCTAATATTTTAGTACTTAAAAAATAACAACATTATTTCATGCATACCTGCTCTGGGCCATAGGTCTTCCTCAAAAGAAAGAAACAAATTCAGAAAGGGAGGTAACACAACCAGGGCCACACAGCCAGAAGGTGAAACAGTATAAACACAGTTCTTTTGATCACAAGTTCCCAGGACTGTATACCATAAGTGTTGAAGTAAAAATAAACTAGATGAAATTATAATGATTCTATACAACTTTAACAGGCTTTATACTATACATAACTTCAGGCTTTCCAAAAAGTTCTTATTACAATATAATCTCTACTATCATTAAAATATTTTTATCTAACTCAACCCAACCATGGATACTAATAAATGAGCCTTAAATGCTCCTCTCAATCACAGAGAGCTGCTGAGTGGCTTTGGGCACAGAGAATGCTGTTTGCAGGTCTTAGTATTTTGATTACCAGGAGCCCAAAAGCTCAGAGCAGCAATTTAATATCTGAAAACCAACTATAGTAGATTAAAGAATTAATGTTCCTTTTTATAATAGTACCTCTGGAAAACATTTGTACAGAAAGTTCTCTGGGCTGAATTTCTGGTGTGCTAATCATGTAGTTGTTAATCACCCCCTGTGAAAGAACTATCTTTTGAATCTAACTCCAAACTTCAGTTCAAGTAGATTTGCTAAGTCATTTAGCAAGCTCCTCATCTTACTTTGAAATGTGTCTAAAAAATGTGAACAGAGATCCTAAAATTCAGATGTATGTCATTTACTAAATGTATATAAAAGGATATATAGAGAGTGAGCTATAGTGGTTTCTCCAATCTGAAACTATTTTCCATTAAATACCTCTGACTGGGTTTTCAAAGGAAATATAATGACACATTTTCACCCATCTCTCTCTCCTTCTCTCTCTCTCACACACACACAATTAGTATTTTAAAAGCTAACTTTGTGCACCACATGAACTCTGTAATAGTCTGAAATACAGCTTAATTTCTTTTCTCCAGGGCTACAACATGAGTTGCCTACTCCTAATTCATTACCAAAAGATTAAACAACATTGTGATAAAAAATAAATTCATGATATTTTATAAAAAAAGATTTCTGTTGAAAGTAAAACATTCGCTTATTTTTATCTTCTTTGAAATTTCTCTCCTTGAATTTGATCCAAAAAAGTTACTGGAAAGTTAAGATAAATTAAACTGAGGCAATGTCACCTATTCTATTTAATTTCACTGAAATCTTATAAGTGCTAAAGCAAATATCACTGCCTGCCAGAATAGTCTTCCTAAAACACACTATATTATATTCTTTTCCTTCTTAAAAACTTGTTTCTCTGCTTTTTACTATATTTGTACTATATCCAAACTCCTTTTTAAAATCTGATTATAATCAGATTTTAATAGAGATCACATTTTTCAATGGTTCCCTATGTTCATAACCCATCACCTTATCCATCTCCATCTGGTCTATATCTCTCTGTAAGTTTTATTTTTAAAAAGAGGGAAACTATTTGTAGTGAAAAATAATAAAAAGCTAGTCAATATTCTGAAGCCCCTGGATTTCCTACCAGCCACCTACTACATATAGTCACACACAGCCTTTCTGTATACTTGTCTGGTCAGAACACAGAGACCTAGGCAGTCACATTCTATTACCAACTGCGATTTTAACTCCAGCCTCCTAGTGTCCTGGCAAGCTTGCTGGATCTTATGTGGATCATGAGAACTCCTTCGAGAGACAGGATGAGGAATGGAGAGGAGGAGATACTTTTTCACCACATAAACTACATGAAATCTTTATTTTTTTAAAAAAGATTTTATTTATTTTTAGAGAGAGGGCAAGGGAGGAAGGGAAGGAGAGAAACATTAATGTGTGGTTGCCTCTGGTGTGCCCCCTGCCCAGGACCTGCCCACAACCCAGGCGTGAGCCCTGACTTGGAATTGAACCAGAGACCCTTTAGTATGAAATCTTTAAAGATCAGGATAGCAAAGGTAATTCAGTGGTACAGTGCAAGGAAAACTTTGCCTTCCGATGCTATACTGTATCATCCTTTCTCAAGCCATAACAAAAGATCATCTTCTACTATAGCCCAGTTTCCTCTTTTTCTTCAAGAGAGAGACAATTTAGCCTTGAATAATTTCAGTAAGAAAGTGTGTATGGGTAACAATTTCTATTTTTTCCTTTAGGCAAATGAAAAAAGGTCACCCACTAAATAAAATTTTCTCAATGATATTTGTCCTCCATTCACTTAATAAATATTCATTGAGCACCTATTATGTGTTATACTTTGTTTTAAGAGTTCAAGATATAATAGTGTGAAAATAAATACAGATAATGGAAGTGACATTACCAAGATGATGACGTAGGTTTCTAACTCAGTTTCTAACTTCACTTCCCCTCACAAGAACATCTAACAACTTTAAGAGCAAGACATCACTGAGAGAACCTGAGAACACAGGGGTGAGGCTGAAGTATCCCTCTGCACCACAGAGACTAAGACAGATTCCATCGGAGGGTTAGAGAAGTGGCTAAGCATTGACCACATTGTCCCTCCCCCAGGGCAGTGCAGTGCCATGTGGAGAAGTTTCCCCTGAGCCTTTAGTGGGAAAAGAGAATTCGGGGCACAATCAGTTCTTCTCAAAATTGCGCATTGTTTCGTGGGAACCCATTCTCTGATCTCACACCATGGAGATTGCAGGGAAATCTAAGGGGTTCAAACACTGGGAATGTGACTGTCATGGAGAAGGGGAGAGGGCTTATCACAACCAGTGCAGGAATCTTGGCAGATCAAGTTCATACCAACCAGTGGTTTTGCTCATCTTCAGACCCAAGTCTGGGGTACACTCTGACCAGAGAACTTGGCAGTATTCAGATGTCCTTGATTTGGACCTTCAAACAAGGATCTTCCAGTCTTTATCCCATGCCCAGACAAGAAGCTGAATCACAGCCCCATTCACTGTAGAGAGTGCCTTCTGGCCCCATCTGACCAGAAATGCTGGCAACAACTCCTGAACACAGTGCATCCCAGTGTTGCTTGAAAGGAGAGGTGGGCAGAGCCAGTAATTTGCAGAGCAAAACCACTGGCCCTATTTGATCAGGAAACTTGAGGTGTGCATTGGCTTCAGCTAAGGCAACAAAAATTTTACTGACCTTAGAGCTGCTTCTCCTGCACCAAGGCAGGAAATCCAATTTATAGGCCTACCCAACACTGAATATAGTCCTCAGTGTGTCCCAACAGAGAACCTAACTGTAGCACATGGGAAGCTGCTCAGCACATTCAACAGCCCCCCATGCAGTGGCACTTGAACAGAGAGCACAGCCCTTGGTTTTCCCCATCTACAAAGCAAAACCAGGGACCACATCTGACCAGAAAATTCAGTGTACCCTGTGGACTGATGAGGGCCCCCAAACTATGAGCTGTATAGGCCCTGGGTCTCGTTTTGTGGAATTACCAGGACAGGGAAGCTAATATATAGCTCCAACGACTGCTTAACGTAGTACCCAGTCCCAACCCTCGAGTAAGCTTGATCAGAGAATCCAGGCAACCACAGAGGCCACCCTACAGCCTCACTGGGGTAGCCAACAGTCCTATCCAACAGATTTCAGCTGGTGGTGCCAACCCCATCCACATCCTCAGAGTTCAAACAGTTGCCTTGCCCCACAATAGACCAAATAGCAGGCCCTACCTGCCCAAGAACATTACCAGCAGACACACTCAGAAAGCCAAACTGGGATGACTGGTAAAAAGTTGTCTGTGCCAAACCAAACCTGTAAAGTCTGGAAGAGAAGCCAATTTCTCAGATGCATAGATGCTAATGTAAGGAATCAAAAATTAGGTAAATATGACAATACCAAATGAAACTAATAAACCTCCAGGAACTCCTAACCTTTCTTGTTGTCTCTTCATCTGAGCTCCAGCCCTTCTCAGAGAGTCTGAGCTTCCACTAAGCAACCTCTCCCTACTAGGTATTTTTCATGTGTTACTTCCTCCATGATTTTTTGTGTAATTTTCTTACCTTTTTCTGGCAATAGCTATTTTTAGCTAACATAGATATGGATCCCCATATATAGACACAGTTTATTCTCCCAACCAACACTTATGGAGTATATAATATGCCACCACTAAGCCAGGGACTGGAGAAACAAAGGTAGGAAAGAATGTCTACCCTAGAAGAACCTGCAGTCTGATGACTACTGTCTTGTTCATTTCCGTTTCCCTGACATCCTTGTATCTGGGGTGGAGAGGGGAATGGTAGGAGTGGAGGGGGCCAGACCAGCCACTAATGTAATGTTTGCCATGTGCTAGACACTTTATATGTCCATATTGAATTTTGCACCTTCTATTGTCTTTATTTCATTAATAACAGGTATGAAAATTGATAAGAGCAGATGCCTAAGTCTCATAGCTAATAATAAGCAAAACTAAGGTTCAAACTGAAATCTATCCAATTCCAAAATCAATGATCTTTCCACTAATTTGGCTTATAGGTACTTAATTGCCAAATGTGTTTTGTTAAAAATCTGAAATAAATAAATAAAGGTAAATTTCATATTACTAATTCACTATTTACTGATATAAAAATTGAAGTCTGTTCTCTACCATTCATTTTATGGATGCCACACTTAAACTTGTCACTTTTTTACTCAGCTGCTTTCTGTATCTGTCCAACAGTTCCATATTTGGAGATGTAATCGATCACAAGTCTCTTTAATACTAACCCAAGCACACATAATTTGGAAACTTAAATAAAAGGAAAGTGAAGTAGTTAACTAAGTATTAGTACCTGAGAATGTTTCACTTCTTAAAAGCATCAACATATGGCATGCTCTGTGATGCAAGGACAAGTACAAGACCATTCATTACCAATTTTAAATCTTTAAGAGTGATTCAAAATTTTTTTTCTTACACTAAAATGATTCATGTGTTTGACCCACATTGAATGGGAAGTAGCAGGGGCATTGGAAGGTGATAAATTTATGGAGAAAACTGGGAGATCACCATTAGGGCAATGGAAGAAATACCCAAACACACTGCCAACTGCAGACTTCCTATCGATCTGACATTATCAGTGAAGTCATTAGTACTGAATTACTGCCGTCTCACTAATCTGAGATAAAGGGAATTTTATTGTCTTCTTTGTAGAAAGAGTAGGTTAAGACATGGAGTAGGGACATAGGTCTCAATCACAAAGCTGAGACCAAGACTCCCCCCCATTGACTTTCAGGGTTTTCTGTCAGATCACAGAGCCTCCCTGGATAGTTTTATTAAACTAATAATGACTTGAACTCTTCATACTGGCTGACTTCAGATTTTAAATATAGATAATTTTAATAATAAGGGTGAATGATTTTAATTACCAAAACCTAACCCTTGGAGTATTGTACTAGCAAAAGAATGCTTCACAACATCTTGATCAGTAAGAAAACAGAAAAAAACTTTTCCATTTTTATTCTACTCTTTAGGACTCTACACACCATTTTCCAGAAGTTATACATGATCACAGATAACTTTTATAGATTTTATTAGTTGAAATCCATTGATAGTACTGTACCTTCTGATAGCTTTTTCCTAGCAAAACCACCATGGGGACTCTATACTGTACTTCATCAAAAATGGGTACATGCTTAATGGCAGCCATGAAACTCATTGGGGTAAACATGATGAGATGTTATTCAAATTTAATTTGTATTATATAACCTAAAAAGCAAAAGCCAAACCTTACTCTTCATACAGGTCCTTTTATGAGTATTATAATAAGAATATCTCTTAAAGGAATATTATTGTGAGCTTAGTGTCTGTACATTATATCCAAGGCTTTGACTGTACTGTCTCATATTTATGGGAATTTGCATTTTCAGTGAAAAAGTACTTACCTTTCTTAAAATTAGAAATTCTATCCTATTGCCAATTCTTTTCAAAAGGGTTGCTGATATCTTTTCTCTAAAAATACAAACAATGAGACTTCTGGTCAAGAGGGTGATATAGGCAGACATGGCTCATGCCTTTGCACAATCACATCAAAATTACAACTAAAATATAAGACAACCATCACTCACAATCATCAGAATCAAGTTGAGTGGAAGTCTGTCAATTACAGGATTAAAGAAACCACATCTATCTAGACTGGTAGGAGGGGCAGAGACACTGAAGGAGGCTGGTTCCTTACATATATGTGGTAGAAAAAAATTTGGGAGGGATAGCCAGGAGTGAGGAGTCCCAGCCCCACAACAGGCCCTCCAGCCCAGGGTTCCAGTGCCAAGAAGATAAGTCTACACAACTTCTGGCTACAAAAACCAGCAGGGATTGAGCCTGTGGAAGAAACTTCTGGAGCCCCAAGCAGTTCCTCTTAAAGAACCCACACACAGACTCACCTACTCAGACTCATTCCCTCTGAGCTCCAGCACTGGGATAGCAATTAGAAAGAGACCAGTAGCATAGATGGGGAAACTGAAATGTCTGGCATTAAGATGAGCATAGGCCATTGTCCCTTTTCTAAACCTTCCTCCAACAAAGCCAACAAGCTGGTGTCATATCTGAGATTCCATCAACCTAGCTAACATTGTTTGGCCCACCTTCGGGGTCACCAGAGACTCTGCCCCACCCAACTTAAAGGCCCACCAATCCATGAATGGCTGATCTTGGCTCATGCTTCACAACTTCCTAAATCCTCTCAAATGAGCAACAGCTGGCCTTAGTGAGTCTCAGGACCAGCATTAGCAACATTAGCAGCACCCAGCCTATATTCAGAGCTTGGCTTCACCTGGGATTCTCCAAGCCCAGCACAAGAGCAACCATCTCAGATTGCTTTATAGCTCAGGAAGGGTGGCCCTCGGAAAACACAGGTAGGGGGCTGACCTTGGCCTGCACCAGCTGGGGAACCCCAGGGCCAGTACATCCAGTGGGCAGCTCCACACCACATTGCAGTACTACCATTTTGCCCCTGCACAGCTAATCCTTCATGGAAGGCAGAGGTTGGTGGTAAGTGGTCACAGCCAATCCTTGCAACTGACTGTTTTGGGTAAATCCCTCCCATTGATCTGTCAACAGCCAACCAAGGCTCAACTATAAGAGGAAATTCTAGTGAACCCACATGGAAAGCGCCCCTCAAATACCCAGCTTAAGTGATAGGGGAGGCTGTGCCACTGGGCCCTTCAGAATATCTTCTACATTAGGCCACGCTACCAAGACACAGAGTCAAAGAAGCTCTGTCTAAACATAGAAACAAATATAGGGAGGCTGCCAAAATGAGGAGACAAAGAAACATGGCCCAAATGAAAGAACAGATCAAAACTCCAGAAAAAGAGCTAAAGGAAATGAAGATAAGCAATCTGTCAGATGCAGAGTTCAAAACACTGGTTATAAGGATCCTCAAGGAACTTAGTGAGGACCTCAGCAGCATAAAAAGATTCAACCAGAAACAAAGGATACACTAATTGAAATAAAGAACAATGTTCAGGAAAACAACTGTAGAGTGGATGAAGCCAAGAATTAAATCAATTGTTTGGAACACAATGAAGCAAAAAAACAACCAATTGGAACAATAAGAAGAAAAAATAATTCAAAAAATGAGGATAAGCAGCTTCTGGTATAATTTCAAGAGGTCCAACATTCACATCATAGGGGTTCCAGAAGGAGAAAAGAAAGAAAGAAATTGGAAATCTATTTGAAAAAATAATGAAAGGAAACTTCCCTAATGTGGTGAAAGAAACAGACATGCAAGTCCAGGAAGCACAGAGAATCCCAAACAAGAGGGATGCAAAGAGGCCGACTGTAAGATTTATCATAATTAAAATACCGATAGTTAAAGAGAGAATCTTAAAGAGAGCAGCAAGAGAAAAGCAGTTAGCTACCTACATGGGAGTTCCCATAAGTCTGTCAGCTGACTTCTCAAAAGAAATTTTGCAGGCTAGAAGGGATTTGCAAGTAATATTCAAAGTCATGAAAAGCAAGAGCCTACAGCCAAAATTGCTCTACCCAGCAAAGCTATCATTTAGAATTGAAGAATAGAGAAAGAGCTTCCCAGACAAGGAAAAACTAAAGGAATTCATCAACATGAAGCCATTATTATATGAAATCTTAAATAGATTTATTTAAGAAAAAGAAGATCAAAACTATGAACAAAAAATGGACAAAAAGTAATATTTATCAACAATTGAATCTGAAAAACAAACTAAGCACACAAGAAGAACAGAGACAGAATCATGGATACAGAGAGTATTTTGATGGTTTCCAGATGGGAGGGGGTTGTGGGAGAATGGGTAAAGAGCTGAGGGGGTTAAGAAGTACAAA
This sequence comes from Phyllostomus hastatus, assembly GCF_019186645.2. Taxonomy (NCBI): domain Eukaryota; kingdom Metazoa; phylum Chordata; class Mammalia; order Chiroptera; family Phyllostomidae; genus Phyllostomus; species Phyllostomus hastatus. The sequence continues at coordinate 24,274,265 of NW_025334028.1, read as the reverse complement.
TAAGTAGTTACAGAATAGCCATGGAAATGTAAAGGAGAATATAGGAAATGGAGTAGCCAAAGAACTTATATACATGACCTATGGACATGAACAATGATGGGAGCATTGCCTGAGGGAGCAAGGAGTGCTGTGTGGAGAGAGCAAAGGGGGCAAAATAAGGACAACTTTAATAGCATAATCAATAAAGTACAATTAAAAATAAAAATAATATAGAAAAAATGAATTACTCAGTATTAAAAAGGGATTTCTTGTGTAAACTATAAAGTTGACTTAATTGAGTGGAAAAGGTTAGTGTGCTGTTGAGAATGTAAAGAAAAGGGAACCCTCGTACACTGTTGGCAGGAATGCAGACTGGTACAACCACTGTGGAAAACAGTATGGAATTTCCTCAAAAAATTAAAAATTGAACTACCTTTGACCCAGCATCCCATTGCTGGGAATATACCCAAAGGATCCCAGAACAACAATTCAAAGCAATTAGTACACTCCTATGTTCATAGCGGCACAATTTACAACAGCCAATATTTGGAAACAGCCTAAGTGCCTATCAGTAGATTAGTGGATTAAAAAACTGGTACATTTACACAATGGAATACTATGCAGCAGAAAGAAAGCAGGAATTCCTACCTTTTGTGACAGCATGGATGAACTGAAGACTGTTATGCTATGTGAAATAAGCCAGTTAATGAAAAACAAATACCATATGATCTCACTTATAAAAGAAATCTAATGAACAAAATAACTAACAAGCAACATAGAGCCAGAAATATGGAATCATGGAATAGACTGACAGCTGTAAGAGGGGAGGAAGAAGAGGGTGGCTGTTTGAAATATGGTGAAGGAATGAGTCATAGAACATACATGAAGGTCCCATGGACATGGACAATGGTGTGAGGATTGATTATGGAAGTTGGGGGCGAAGGAGAAAGAATTGGGACAACTGTGATAGCAAAAACAATAAAACATTTTTAAAAAGCACGAAGAAACAAAAATATAAATATAAATACAATTAAAGGTGGAAAAATCACTAAATAAAACTGGAACAGGAAAAAAGATATATTTCAGTAAAATTAAAAGTCTACAGTTGTATAGGAAAAGTACAAGGAATTTGACTCCACTGAGATTCAACTTACTACATATAAATGACTTAGCTGCAACAAAGAGAACAAGAGGTTGCTATTACTTTGAAATAGAACCTAAATAAGATTTTGGTTTCATTATCCCACTCCCCTCTCCCCTCTGGTTACTGTCATTTTGTTCTTTATTTTAATGTCACCAGTTACATTTTACTTGCTTGTCCATTTTATTGATTAGGTTCCACTTATACGTGAGATCCTATGGTATTTGTCTTTCAACACCTGGGAAAATGGAGACAACTGTAGTTGAATAACAATAAAAAAAAGATGTTTGGTTTTATTGTTTTAGTCACATCTGGGCCTTTTTTTAGTGGCCAGCGGTGTACTCTAATGTATACCTGGTAAAATTTCTATTCTAATCTCCTTCTCTTTCTGATTTATAATAAACATTTTTAGCAGCTCTTCCTTGCCTCTGTCATTGTAGACTACATCGTCTAAAAGTGCATGGTGTTAAAAGAATGACCTGTATGTAGCTTCAAAACAAGGGTCAAAACCTTATTCTGCCACTTGCTAGAAGTCTGTGTCCCTATTTCCACAACCTATCTTCCTCTGAGATGGGACTAATTGGAAAGGCTGTGGAGAGGACTGCACGTGCTAAGACACGTGCCTTTAGTATACACAGTTAGCATCCAGTAAAGGTTATTCATTATTAATGCAAACAAACTCACCCCATGACATCTCTGCTTCTAATTCATTCTGTGGTTACAGACCTTTCTCCACCTTTCACAGCAGGGATTTTTAGAGGCTTTTGATCAGCTGACAATAAGCACCTCTTGCGGTTTTTGTCATTGAATAGATGGTTATTTGAACATTTTCTACTAGTGTTATGACTCAAGAGAAACAGGAGGCACCTGGAAGTCTCTAATTTCCTTCTGTCTCCAATAACCCCCTGTGGGCTTAGATCCATCAGTCAGCGCCAAATTAAACTGTAGGGCTGAGAGCCTCTGCTTTAGAATCAGAATTCAGTCTGCCCCTTCAAGACACTGTCAAGAATTCCTTAAAATCCACACTCTGTGTCTTCTCTGTCAGTCCGAAACTGGCCTCACTTGGTCAGAACGTTTTTTCTCCCAGAAAATCAAGAGTCCTTTCAGCCCTATTATCCTTTCAGAGAATTTTCTGCTCTCCTTTTACTCAATATTATCCTTTCAAAGGAGGATTTAAATCTTTCCTCTGCACAAACAGAAGTTCTACTAAGCATTTTTCCTGAGTGTTAGAGTTTATCAACAGTCTTGGTACAACAGAGGCAGCTTGTAGGCAACTTTCAAATGGTACATTTCTGACCCTCTCTTGAAGTGTTTATATGCTGGAATAGGAGTCTTTACAGAATAGAGAAGAAGCTAAAGGGAATTAGTAATTTTAACCTGGGTTCTTGAATTATGAGTTTAGCAGGTAGACATAACTCAGTCCGATGTATCTGGAGAATTACTAGTGACTTGGTCCAGGTGGAAAGCAGACGGCAGTAGAAAATGGGGCTAAGGTGGTAGGCGATGGCCAGAGATGGACCACCTATGTCATAATAAAAAGTCTGGACTGGGACCAGAAAGTATGTCTGTCTAAACCTGGATCAGAAGCTTTTTAAAAAATAAATAGAATTTTTCCAAGTCCTACTCCAAACCTATGAAATCAGAATATTAACAGGGAAGTCTGCTCTTCTGTATCTTGATCCAATTCAAACTCTATTGTTTCCCACATTTCACTGGGACAGAAATAACTATCAAAATAAATGGAGAAAACCTTTACTAATTTTGAAACTTCTGTAATGGAATTTTATACCAAACATGAATTATATGGAAACATATACCACTGTACAGAGATCCTAGTTTGTCAATAATTATGTGTTTGATTGATGTCCTGTCTGCATTTAGATATTATTGTAGAATCATTTTGTATTTATTTGTACTCAGTTGATGATTTTCAAGTTTTCTCAAGTCTTTTCCATGAGGTCATATCCTATTTATACATACAAGAAAATCTGTTCTTCCTGAAGGCCAAGAAGACCAATAAAAACTAGAGAGTGAAGAAAGCAGACTGCTGTAGAAAAAAAGATTGATATAAAACATAAAATACAATCAAGCAGTATAATCCTGGTTTCATATAGTCCACACCAGTGAGAGGTAAAACTGGTGTGATCCCTAGGAGCTGCTGATGGAGCATCCTTAACAGAAAGATGGTCCAGTTCGAAGACAGCTGTTAAAAAATGGATTTGATCCTAAATGATTAAGCCAATGGGGATTGGAATTTCCAGACAATTCAAAAGCTCAGAAATAGTGCAAAGCTCATAAAACCTTCCATCTCTCTTCTATTCTCTGTCATGCATCCTGGTGATTTGCCTCCTATCTATTGTCTTCCTCGAGCTCACCTACAATCCACGCCCTCTGCAACTGACCTAGTTTAGGCTCTCATTTTCTCTTATTTATGTGCAGGCAAGTCTTCTCACTGTTTGCACAGCCCTCAGCATCTTCCTATTGTAATCTTCTGTATATTATAACAATATCTGAAACAGCTGATGCTGGGGTGATTTCCAAAATAGAATTTTTAAAGTTAAAAATTTAAATACTCCAAATTATATCTAAGATCAAGTCCCCATTCCTTGACCTGAAGGAATAGCACATAGAGTGTTATGCTAGGCTATGGCCAGTCTTTCTTTAACTCTGATGATTCTATTAGAAATGGAAACCTAAACAGCATAATCAGGCTGCAGCAAGGATTGCTTTCCATGGGAGTAAAGGAACCTCTTCTCCCGCAGAAGTTATTTCATGTCTCCTCCAGCCCAATGGCAGCCTCCATCTGCTACTCTGAGGTTTTACTTCATAGCACTTGCACTTGTGCTTAACAATTTGGATAGGTCTGGAACCAGAGGCTAGTTACATATTTGTTTCTCCATTGATGCAAATAGCCAGTGTATCTCATACATTCTTTGCATCAGTTATTTGCTAATACTGGTAGTAAATCAAGGTAAAAAAAATTTGAACATAATCTGAATGGTGATTCTCACCCATCCAGTTTAGACTAGCCTTTTCTAGTCTGATCGAATATCTTTGCTGACCCAGATCCTGCTTATAATTACAGCAAATTTTCCATCCAAGTCTGCCACACCATTCTTTAGTCCAAAACTACTCATAATTCCCTCAAAACACAGTGCCCATGCAAGCCTCCCTCATTGTTCTTATGATCCCCTTCTTCCTTTAAATATAAGTCATTTTTAAGGACTCACCTTATGCATAACTCTTTCAAGACTTCACAGACACTGCCCGCCCCCCATACCGGGATAGGCCTACTTCCACTCTGCTCCCATTCAGAGTGCTGAATAAAAGCTATTGAATGTCTTTACTTGCTGGAATCCCCTTCTATACTCTAAAATCCTTGAGAGCAGGATGTATTTTATTTATCTCACACATCCATGCCTAACACTATGCCTAGAACACTCTCCTGTTCAACGATTGTTTATTGAACCAAATTACAAGTTTTTTTTTAATTTGGAGTAAATGAAATTACAATTACTGGTGCTCCTTGTTAAGATACGTATATAGTCCCAATTTTACCCAGAAGAAATATTGCTACAAAAAAAGAGAAAAAGTCTATTTTCATTCATATTCAATTCTAACCATAAACAAACTTGTACGGAAGGTTCACAGTATGATGATGATGATGACGACGACGATGACAATGACAACCACTAACGCTGACTGAGGACTTCTTATGTCCAGGCCAAACACTTTCTGTACATACTGTTTCTGTGTTCGATCTTAGAACACATGCTATTGTTACCCCTATTTCATATATGTGAAGCACGGGAAGATTAAGTACTTGCCCAATCACACAGCTACCACATCTACACAGTGGGCTCTGGGCACTCCTCATAGCATTTTCCAAAACAGTAACCATGATGAAGATTACAAAGCTGAATACAAGTGGCTCTTTGAATCACACTGGGATGTTAGTGGGAAAATGTTACTGGATATGTGGCTGTACATCCAAAAACCTACAGCTTACTGTTGTAACACCTTTTCCTTGTGACTACAGTAGGCATTCCTTGAAGGCAGGATGTACACAGGGATCGTTGTGTTCCCCATTGGAACTATACAGTTGTGAACACACAGATTCTTGAGATATATTTGTTGGCTAATTGCTTATTTAAAGACTTTTAGTGGCAGTCTCAAGCATTTCCTGTATGTCTCTTTTTATGGAAGCACATATATCACCTTTACTCGCTGAAGGGGGCAGTGGGGACACATTTTTCTCTTCCAATTTTTTACTTACTCTTCGGTCTTCACACAGATCCCTTGGCATGTAAAACAGGCATTATTACTCGATGTTCCATCTACCTCTTATATTCTGGCTTGCACAGAATCGTTTCTCTCAGGGAAGAGTGGATTTTTCCAATTAAGATCTGGACAAATTAGCAATGGATTTTATATAAGCCACTCAAACTGTGTGATGCTCGGCTGCACTTGGCTACTTTGATCCTGGATGGATTTCACAATGCTGCAAAATACTGCCACCTCTTCCGAATTTTCTAACCAAGTAGTCCCCATTCTGTAGCATTTACACCTAAAATTACAAAGCTTTAAAACAGTGTTAACAACTTATCCAGGCCTCCAAAATATTTGGAGAAACCGAGAAGAAAAGGGTAGTTTTTGAAACTCTTTCTTTAATGAAGCAGACTCTAATTTTATTCTCATTGTATGTCTGAAAATCCCTCCTTCCTAGTCTTACTCACCCAGTGGCTAACATTCTATATAATTACAGATACTAAAGAATATACAAATCCTTGTGGATCCTGCTATGTTCCCAAGTAAGTCATGTCATTTAACTTGTGTTATAGGAGAATTCCCTGGTAACTCCCCTTTTCTTATTTTGTGTTCAAAAAGAAAATGCCTTTTCCACATCCAATTGTAATGTCTGATGTTTGCTTACATTTTAGAACAAATATAATGAGGTTACATTTGGACTAATTTTCATAAATAATGAGACCAAATTGCATTTGCCCCAAGATGCAGAACTTAGGCTAAGCAGAAGACAGACTACAATCTAGTCCTCTTTATGATTGCATTTGTTTATCAGTATTTATTTAATTTATTCCAAATAAAATCTTTGTCTGTAATTTGTGTAGGGACTTAGAGAAAAGTAAAGTTGAACTTTTGGTTCCTTCTTACATCTATTAGACACCACATTGTTTATTAACCAGGACAAGTTGCAAACCATATTGAATAATTTGTATATAATACTAATAAGCTACTGTAATTGTGTTTATTATGTAAAATTGGACAGATCAACTAACATCTCCATGCTTTGGTTTTCTCATCTGTAAAATTAGATATTAAAATTAGGCTATAAAGATAACCTTCTAGTGATTCCAGTACAAATTTGAAAGCAGATGGATATTTGGGATACAAAAAGGAAACTACCAAACACCGAAGTTTTCTTTGGAAACATAGTGTTGTCCAATGGAAAGAGCACAGATTTTGTCCCTTGACAAATAAATTTGAGTTGCAAAGATTAAATTTACTAGCTATCTGATCTTGACTTCACTGCAAAAGGAAGAAATGAACCATTTATCTTGAATAGATGTTGTAAGTTTTAAAAAGTGTGTAGAAAGCGCTAGCATATAATAGATGCTCAATAATTGTAGCTATTTGGGGCATAACAGGTTTATCTTTTCCAACCCACCCTTCATTTTTTCACATCTTCACCTATGGTAGCAAAGCGCTTTTCATAAATGAGGTCATAGATGCTGTGAGGTGGGACATGGTGGATATTCACACAAGAACGGGGTATTGCTGCTCTGGATGTCACCCCTGCAAATTCTGAACAGCCCAAGAAAATTCCCACTAAGCATGAGTAACCATAATAGGAGTGGCTAACAATGGAGACAGGACACTAAACTTCTGGTTGCCACATCCCAGGGCCAGCTTTGACCTACTGACTTTGACCACTTAAATAAGATCCAAAAGTCAGAGAAATAAAATGGAAAAAACAGGAAAGACTGACAAAAGGGGAGGACCTCTGTAATCTCATGTGAGAGCATTTCCATTAGATTAATATGTAATCTGTATTAAAATAAATTTTTATACAACCTTTATAAATTCAAGTATCTATGTAATTTGCTACTAATAATATTTTGTTTCGTCTCTCATAGGTGACCCTCCAGACCTTTCTAGGTGTGAACAGTGCCCGGTCCTTAAAAGGAAGAAGGAAAGGGGAGATTTAGTTTGCTATCTTGTTAGTTTGTACACTGAAATGAACCCTCTAAAGAAGAGTCAGTTGCCAATCAGGCAGAAAAAAATGTCAAATAACCTATAATTCTTTTAAGTTTGCTCTATTTAATTTACATTTATCTATTTAGTTTTAAATAACCAACTTGCAAAATCCTTTGGAGGTTTAGCAGGCAACTCAGAGAAAAAGAACTATTGATTTCCTATCTCTGCCAAACACTGTCCTACCCATAGACCTCCTCCTCTCACTGGGCAAGGGGAAAAATCTCTCTCTCTTCTTGCTCTCTGCCCCTCAAATCTCATGCCCAACACAAAAGAAGCCATGTCCCCTCACCTTCTAAAACATATCCTAAATCTTGCCCGTATCTCCCTCTATATTATTTCCAACATGATTCAAACCAGCACACTCCTGGGGACTAGTTTATACTCCACATAGGAGTGATCTTTTAAAAAAGTAAATCAGATCACACTGCTCCTAGTTTATAAGATTTTAATGACTTCCTACCAAAATTGGAATAAACATCAGACTTCTTACCCAGCTCTACGTCATCTGTTCCCTTCTTCCTGACTGACCTCATCTTCTTCATTCTTCTTCCCACCCACCAAACCTCAGTGGCCTCCTTTCTCATTCTAAAAAATGCCAAGTGCATTTCTGCTGTAAGGCCTGTGATAGCTCCTCATCTTTCAGATTCTTGGGTGTGTGACCTGTGCAGTCACACATGGCTCTGGTATCAAAAGGAGCCCACACATGGTTTATTGCTCTATTGTCACCTTTAAAAACATTTAATAATTTCACCTTTTAACTTGTATTTTATAAGTGAAATCAGATGGCATAATGGAGTACATGGATGAGCAGAAGAAACACATATAATATTGTCATCATTCATTGCTACTTAATTTGCATGCAGCATTTACAATGCCCCATGAACACAGAGTTCTACACTGAGAAAGAGTTCATCATTATTCCAGGTGAGTACGAGGTATGCATGTGATGGCCAGAGCTGAGTAAGCAGGCACCCTGAGAGCTCTGAGAGACCATGCCTTCTGCTAAGAACACGTACTGGCTTTACAAGTAGAAAGGAAGCAATGGCGTTCTGAGAAACATGAATCATCAAAGAACCCTATCATAACATTTCTTGATCATGTAACTTCCCAGTATTAGCTAACCACCTACACCAAAAATGAAGAAAGAAAAAAAAAAGATAGGGTAACCCATAGTTTATTTTTATTTAGTCTTTTCTTACTTATAAGTAAACTCAAGGCAAAGAGCATGCTTATCAAGAAGTGAAATAAAAATAGTTGAGTCAATTTTATACAATGTTTCTTGTAAGAATGAAATACATATGTATGTATAAACTATGAAATAAAAATTATGTAATTTTGGTGATGCCACCAATGAGTTAAATGCTATAATTTTTGCTTTTAAAACTGGTGCTAAACAATATAAAGATGAATGGTAGCATTTGTCAAATAATTTGAAATTTTAATCTTCTTTTCTTAGAATAACATTAATATAGCATATTAATTATGTTAAAATAAGTAACAAACACTATGGAAAGTCCAGAGAAAGACAACAAAACAAATGAGAAAGTTTCTATTTCAGTTTTTTTAGTGACACTTTTTTTGCTTTTGTAATAAGGGGCCTCACATTTTCATTTTGCAAGAGGCCCTAAAAATTAGGAGGCCAACTCTGCTTGCATTAGATGTCCCTCTCCTGTCTCCAACTTCACAAAGCTGACTCTTTCTCTAATTCATGTGTCTGATCAAATTATCAACTGTTTTGAGAAGCTACCTCTCATCCACCAACCTAAATCAGTTGCCAAATACTCCCTAGCAAACCATCCTCAGTACTCTGCATACAGTTACCTATGGATGTTAGCACATCTCTAGCTGTCTGCCTGTCTCCTTCTTTGTGGAACAGAATCTTGGCGTTCTTGTTTCCCACCAACCTTTGGAGTGAAGAACAGTGACTGACATTTATTAGACATTCAATGAGTATTTGTGAAATGAGTGCATGAATGGACATAAAAATTACTATGATATCCTATTTAAAATGAACATTTTTAAAGTTGCAGTGTAATTTAAAATGGTACTTTCACTATTTTTCACTATTTATAAAATTTACAAGTGAAAAAAGTCAATTTTGGACTCCAGAAAACACAGATTAATCTGGAAGTTGGCAACACACAATTTTCAGCATATTTTATACAGTACGGTTATAAAAATAATGGTGTTGTAATAATATTTTTCAGTGTAATAACATTTTGGAAGTTTTCATTTCCAAATAATCTTTTGTTTAAATGTTGCCTATAAATAACCAGCTATAAGTTTCAGGTAAAAACTAATAGTGTCATGCTTTTTATTTTATTTTTAAATATTTTTATCATAAAACATCTAGATAGGGAAGGCTGGTAGACAGCATCTTGTATTAAATGTTGCTGGGTAGGCAACAGTTGCCTGAATGATAATGTTAAAAAGGTTAACAATCCTTTGCCTTACTCCTTGCCCTCTAGAATAGATTGTCCTGGCTGGTTCCTGACGTCTCCGTGGATGCAGAAATGGGGCAGGGAAATGGGGTGCCATGTGTCTGCCATCCCCAACCTCAGATACTCATGGTGTAAAGGTAAAAAGAAAAGAATATTCCACTTTTCTGGTATAGAATAAAGTGTACATTTTTGTGCTACCTGGGCAACAATCTTGCCCTAGGCAGCACTGAAAATAACTGTAAATGATAAAAAAATCAAAATTCTGCAGAGCATGGAACTATGTCACCCTGTGATTTGCTATGAAAGAGAATTTATATAGAGCCAAAAATACAACTACACCTAGTCATGGAAAATACTAAATATATTTTCATCTTTAATAAGGTGGGGTATACACATTTTGGAGGGAGTTAGTAAGTGGATGTATTTGGGATATTTGGAATACAAAAGTACAAAGTAAATATGTATACAATATATTACAAAAAAAGAATCTGATTATCTTTTGTCTAAAAGATTAGAATGTAGTCTAGTAAAAGTCTTTACCAAATGCTTCTGGTTGTAAGGATCTGTAAGAAAATGTTGCCATATCTAATTACTGTCTACACCAATGATGGATAACATAACTTTTCATTTTTATTCATTACTTAGTACTCCTTGACACCTGATTGGGAATGATTAGATAAGTTATGAGTATCTCACTTACCCCAAAGGGATATTTTGATAAAATAATATATTCTAAAAAAGTAAATAAAATGTCATAAGTAACTCTATAAAGTGACAATGTAAGGAAATACTACCAACTACCAACAACTCTACATAAATAAATTTGACAGAAAAGATGAAATGGACCAATTCAAAAAGAAACAGTGGTCCAATACTCAAAAATCAATTAACATATCTGATTATATTAACAGCTAAAAAAGAAAAACCCCATGACCATATCAATTGGTGCAGAGAAAACATTTTATAAAATTCAATACTCATTCATGATCAGAAGTTTCAGGAACCTGGGAATAGAAGGGAAATTTCCCACTAAGATCAGGAATAAGAAAAGGATTTCCTCTCTCATCACTCTTATTCAACATAGTAGTGAAAACTCTAGCCAGTGCTAAAAGGAAATAAAAGGCATACAGATCAGAAAAGACTTATTCCTATTTGCAGATGACAGGAAAATCTCAGGGAATCAACAATAAAAACAAACTCTTAAAACCAATGAGCAAGTTTGGCAGGGTCACAGGATAATGCAAAATTAACATATCAAAATTAATTGTATTTCCATATGCAAACAATGTATGCATGAAAATCAAAATTCAAAATATATCACCATTTACAATTGCTCAAAATGAATGAAAAACTTAGGTATAAGCCTAACTAAATGTGTAAAGGCCTTGAATGTTAAACCACAAAATGCTGAAGGAAAGAAGTCAAAAATAATCTAAATAAACAGAGAGACACATCATGTTCATGGATTGGAAAACAATGTATTAAAGATGTCAAAGCTCCCCAAAATGATGCACAGATTTAATAAAATGCCTTTCTAAAGCCTCAGCAAAATTTTTCATAGACACAGGAAATTCTAAAATTTATGTAGAAAGTTAAAGAAATCAGAATAGGCCAAATACTTTTGAAACAGAAGAATAGAGAGTGGGAGGGATCAGTCCACCTGATTTGAAGAGTCAATGTCTACCTACAATAATCAAGACTGTGTAAGACTGGCAGAGGGACAGACACACAGATCAATGGAACAGAATAGAGAAGCCAGAAATAGACTCACACAAGTACAGCCACGGTTAGCAGAATAATGGCCTTCAACAAGTCTATCCAAGCCACAGCACTGTAATTTTGTTAGGTAAAATAGCAAGAAGGGACTTTGTATGTGCGATTAAATTGAGGGTCTTGAGATGGAGAGATTATCCTGGATTATTTAAGTGAGCAAAGCATAATCTCAGGGGTCTTTGTAAGAGAAAGAGGGAGGCAGAAAAGTTAAAATCAGAAAGAGATCTGAGGATGCTGTATCACTAATTTTGAGAAGGAGGGCCATGAATGCAGGTGACCTCTAGAAGCTAGAAAAGGCAAGAAAATTTCCTTCATAGTCCCCAAAACAATTGCAGCCCTGATAATACCTGGCTTTATCCCAGTGAGATGCATTATGTATTCAAGACCTTCAGAACTGTAAGATGACAATTTTGTGTTGTTTAAGCCACTAACTTCACATTGATATTTTTACAGCAGCAGTAGAATATAAAGGCCAACTTATTTTTGATGAAGATGTAAAAGCAATTCAATAGACAAAACATAGTCTTTTCAATAAATAGTGGTAGTGGCATTGGTCATCTCTAGAAAAAAGAACTGAAACTTAACCCCCCAAATCACAACTTTTTCAAAAGTTAACTCAAAATAAATCATAGATTTGAATGTAAAATATAAAGCCATAAAACTTAAACAAGAAAACATGGGACAAAATCTGTGGGAAATTTGAATTGGAGAGGATGTCTTATATGTGGCACCAAAAAGCACAATCTATAAAAAATAAGTCAGTAAATCAGACTTTAACAAAAATAAAAACTGAGCTCTGTGAAAGACCCTATGAGAGGATAAAAAGCCCACTAGAGAAGGGAAGAAAATACATCTTCATGTTGCCAGCCAGATAGCAAGATATTCCTCAGTGGATTAGATGTTTCCTCTCTGCCTCCTATTTTCCAGATTCTAAAACCCAGCACCAACTCTCTCCTACCTAACAAGATCATATATAGAAGAAGAGAAGTCTAAGAAAAGTGCATAAATAGATCTCTAAGAAATAATCTACTTTCAGATTTTTCAGCTCCTCAAAATACCATTTAGTACCTTTTAACCTAGAATTTGGAAATAAACCATCTTTCAACATATTTCTTTCAGTGCTTATAAAGTAGGTCCCACATGGAGGCTGCAGAAATAAAGCCAAGGCAAGGCTTTACTGCATGCACACTCATAATTGAATTATCAGGCCAAATAAAGCAACCAGCAAAGATTCTAGCTCATCAGTATGTTTAGTTCAGAGAACAATTTCCATGCAGAGTAGTCTCCATGCAGTCCTTGCTTATCTCGAATACCCCAGGATGCTTCCAATTAATTTAGGAGGTCATCATCAAATGTCACATTCTTAAAACAAAAATAACAGTAATCTACATCAGTATTTACAAATGCTTTGTGATACATTTAGAATTTCATAAGAAAACATGGCCATAGAGTGTTAAATTCCCCTACAAATGATAATGTATATCCCTGATACCAAGTAGATTGATGTATGAGTATGTGTATGTATATATATAGTTGATTTTATTATATATCTATGTGTCAAAAATCAATATATATCCCTGGCTGGCGTAGCTCAGTGGATTGAGTGCGGGCTGCGAACCAAAGTGTCGCATGTTCAATTCCCAGTCAGGGCACATGCCTGGGTTGCAGGCCACGGCCCCCAGCAACCATACATTGATGTTTCTCTCTCTCTCTCTCTCTTTCTCCCTCCCTTCCCTCTCTAAAAATAAATAAATAAAATATTTAAAAAATCAATGTATCTATGTCTATATATCTACATAAAGATAGAGACAGAGGTAGACATAGACAGAGATTGACATAGAGGTACAGATACAGGTGATGGAGACAGAGATAGACTTAGAGATTTGGAAATATGTCATAACCCCATGAAAAAAATGCCATGGATATTTAAATTTACTAGCCATGATAATGTATCATCACTGATATTTTTGTTTTACATATATACATTATATTACATATTTTTAAACTTTTTTGAGAAAAAATCTAAGATAAGAGTTGCTCTCAGAGCTCAATTTGGAGGAAACATACCTTTTCCTTCTGAAAAAAGACTACCGAACACTGTACTCCTCACTTACTTCTCGGGGCTGCTATAAGGTATTTTCAGGTCCCCAAGTAAATGGTGTTTGAGACAAAAGGCAGTCATGCCTGCATCATAATGAATTTCACAAAGTAATATACAGTGTAAGTTTGCTCCATTGTTCTCCACCAGTTCGGGACCAAGTTTTCATTGCGAAGACAGACAGTGGGTTCATATCTAAGCCAAGAGGTAAAAGTACTGAGAAGAATTAGAAGTCTTAAAGTTAAGTTAGTCAGCTGTATAGAACTGTAGCTTTTTCTTGAATCCATCAGTAGAGGCTTTCTTTTTTGCATTATTCAGGAAAAATGGCTTTTATTAAAGATATAAAGCATTAGTCTCCACAGAACAAATTTCGATACTGATTTATCTGACTTACAGGTTGGCTAAGATGCTGAAACAAAACGAAGCCTAAAGTGGTGTGGAGCAGATTATCATAATCTCCTCAAGGGCTGTTAGAATTCACCTGGAGACTCTCCCCTCCCCCTATCCAAAGGCTCATTAGAATTTGGAAGGTGTTATTTATTTATTTATTTATTTATTTATTTATTTATTTATTTTTATTGCTGTTCAAGTACAGTTGTCTCTATTTCCCCCCACAATGCAACCCATGCCACCCTCCAACCTCCCAAATGGAAGGTGATGTTTATTTTGAAGAAAACCCTCCAGGAGATTCTAATGGCCCTGCTCTTCATTGAGGAAGTAATTACTTAATTCACTTCCTATCTGAATTTTAAGAAACTAAGAACTCTTTCAATCACCTAGTGCACAGGTCCACAAATTTATTGGTGTACACTCACACTTCTTCAGTTCATAAAAATGCAGATCCCTGAGCTCCCTTCTCAAAGATTTTGGTTCTCTTGTCCTGGGAATCTGCATTTCACAAAGTGGCTCCGCCCCAAACAGCTTTGGTACAGCTAATCTAAGGAGTGTGATTTGATAACTACCACCCCCTAGACAGTGTTTTCCAACCTGGAACGTCATCAGAATTACCCACAATATTTTTTAAAATAAAAATTAGTTTGCCTATAATTAAATTGTTAATCTGGTTGGTTGCAGAATATAGTGTGTGGCTGTTTTCTCTATTTTCCTAGATCTTTTCATCATATTAATTAAAATCAAGTTTGGGACCACTGATTGGCAAACACTAGTAAATTTCCTCATATTGTCAGTTTAGCACTATTGTCTATATTCTCTTTACAATAAATTTACTTAAAGAACATTTACCAAGTACCTACCTATACTGTACCAGTAATAGGGCCAGTGGGATACAGACATGAAATAATGTAGTGTGGCTTTGGAGATGTTCAGAGTATAGACCTGAAGCCAGACTTCAAATGTACAATTACAGCAGAGAGTGATACTCACTTTAATAGAGATATTTGCAAGCTGCTAAATATAGTGACTCTCTGTATGCAATGATTTATCAGAACATGTGAACAATGTAACTGAATCTACCTAGAACAGCACATCTTCTTTGACAAGAGTGAGGACAGCGGACAATTATTGACCCTCTACCATATGTTCTGAATTATGCTGGGTGCTTGTTCTGCTTCATCCCAGTTAATCCCTGCAACATCCCTTGTGATGGGTTATATCATCATGCCTTTCTTACCAAAAAGGAAACTGCAGGTCAGAGTGATTTGACCAAGGCTTTTTATCTAATCTAGAAAGTGTGTTCTACACAACATCTAAACTTGAATCCATCTGACTCTGAAGCCCCTGCCCTTTCCTCTCCACCTGGCTAATATTTACAGGGGGATGATAATCTAGTAATTGCTACACATAGGTAGTTATTTGCCTCCCCACCCTTGATTTACTGATAATACATGCAAACTGTCCTCACCTCTAAATTGGTTATTCAGATTGATTCCTCTATAATTTAGTTGTAATTCTGATTTGGTTCTAGGAGGAGGTGAGTGTAACTTCCACCTACTCCACCATCATCTTGGATCCTCTGCCTTTGACTCTAAGAAAAAAATGTGCAAATATTTAGAAAATATGCTATTTTAAAATATTCTAAATAAAGATTTAGTGATAAAAAAGACACTGAAACTATTGATTACAGTGAGATTTGGGGAATATCTGAATTTCATTAAACCATGTTATTTCTGTCCCTGAACTATTCCCTATCTTTACATATTTCACCGTCCATTTTTCCCCCATAAGAGTAACTCCCAAAATTAAGTATAGTGGAACAATTAAATATGCATAGATACATATGCATATGATATTGTGTTTGTGCATATATGTTATATGTATACAGGTAATAATCATGTTTGTGTGGTTATATACATAGACCTACACATGTGCACAGAACTGAGGAGTTTGCATCATTCTCTCTTTAATTTGCAGTCCTAGACATACAGGAATATAGCAATGAACAAGGCAGACATGACCTGTTTCCTCAAGTGGCTTGTTGTCTGACAATTAATAAAGAAATAAAGTAAAAAAAATAAAAGAAAATATGTATTATACACATGTAAATGAGTGAACAGAATAAGAACAAAAGATTTGAGGGTGAAAAGGAAGCTTTCCCTTCTCTAATTTTCACAGAAGCAGCTATTTTGGTGAAGGGTATTGTAGTTATGTTTGATCAGTCCTGGTTAGAAAGCAAAACTTTCAACTCTGGTTGTAAAACAAATAGAAAGTAGTTCATGTCTTCTTGAAGTTAATCAGAAAGTAAATAGCCCACCCCCAAAACTAAATAAGATAGTAATTTATTTGAAGGCAAAAAAAAATTCAATATCCCCAGCATAAGAACTGTTCACACTCAGAGGAAAAAATTCTATCTCCTTGAGCTATCTCAAGAAACTGTGAAACATTAATGAAGAGTTAATTACAAATTAGTTCTCTGTTGATGGAAAGTATTTGCTGTCATTTGCAGTATGGCAGTAGCAGTTAATTTTTCATTTTTGTTGTTTTTGTTATAATAGTGCATAAAGTTATGTTAGTTTAATATTTTAATAGGAACAGCTTGGAGTAAAAATTGCCCAACTTTAAGAAATAATTTTCTAACAGTGGAATTTCAAGCATCAGCTAAAAGGAAATGTTATTCAGCAAGTGCTGTTCTTAGCACTCCCCCTTCTCTAAAATCTCTCAAGTGCTAGTGTGGGGCCGATGTGTGTGGGGGGGCGGGGGGGGAGAGAAAGAGAGACTCAGTATTGCATTTTTCATGCCTAGCTGTTTAAAGGACCTTATTTTGTGTACTATATGTGTCAGAATAGTGAATATTGCCATATAATGTAAAAAGAAAAATCTACATATAAACAACACAATCAAGTATCCAAGTGTCACATCAACTAAAACACTTTCTCTTTTTTTACTGTTTAAGGCCTATTAAACAGTAAACAAAAGAAAAAAGCACAGAAAAGAATGATGAAGAAGATGAGGCAGATCAGAAGGGAGGAGGAGGAGGAAGAGAAGGAGGAAAAAAGAGGACGGGGAAGGAAGGGGAGGGAAGAGAGAGGAAAATACACAATAATAGAATGGTCTCACCACCTCTGAGCACTCAAATTGACCTTATTTGACTATAGTTGATGCTGAGCAGTTGTCCATAGATCAGTGATCTGATCTTACCCAACACCCTTCTTGGACAGACTAGTGGTGGATCTTGGATTAGAACATGAATTCATGGCACCCAGCCAAGACCTTCCAGCACCTCATGCTACAGTGCCTAAATTAGATTTCTTGTTTTGGTGTTTCAAAATTTCTTTGTTGAGGTATAACTGACAAGTACAAATTGTATATATTTAACATGTGTGACAATGCTGTCATATACATAAACATTGTGAAATAAGGGTCAAAATCAAGCCGATAAATACACTCATCACTTCACATAGTGAAATGGGGTTATCTTGGTCAAGAGGTGCAATGTTTCAGCTATGCAAGAAGTTCTGTACAAAAATGTAAATAAATATAAGTAATGATATACTACCACATAGTCAAAACTTGCTAAGAGAGTATATCTTAAGTGTCCTAACCACAAAATGGTTGACTTTAATGGTGTATGTATAAATATTTAAATATATGTTGCTATCATAATGATTAAAATACAAATTTGTCTATATTACTAAATTTTTAAGTAGAGTTTATAAATTTTTATTTTTTCTCAATAAATGCAGCAAGTCCTTGCAATTTGTAAAATTTTGTAAAATATGAAGATGTTAAAAATGAATCTTCTTGAGAATCATTCTCTTTATGTCTGTTTGGCATAAAGCTATAAACCCACAAAACACTAAGTCTGGAACTATGTTACAGATAGATACCTTGCTTCTGAACTGTTCTTGCTACTGAATTTAAAAAATCATAGTGGAAAATATGAATTCTCACTGACCCAAGAAAAACATTGTTTCTAATGACAGAAAAATTATTGAATAGACAATACCTTAATTACCTCTCTTTTTAGTTTATACCATTGTTTTCTGGAAAGTATGTAATTCTAAAAAACTGTGCACTAGGCAGGGAGAATATGGTCTTATATATAAGATTTTTTGTTTATTCCCAACAGTTGTTTTCAGATTCCTCTCCAAAGAGCTCAAGCTCTGAGGGATACTTAATGAAGTAAGAGATCTGCCACACTAACTTCTTAGCTCAGATCTCTCTGCTCACTATCTCCTTTCGGTTTATTTTTTCACAAAATAATCCATCATGGATTCCCAAAATTTAAGGACTCACTTTTTAAAAATCTATTCTATTTCTCTACAGAATCTAAGAAATTGAAAAGAAACAGAAACAGAAACCTCTGAACCTTAACATAACAAGAGATAACAACAGAATAGCATGGGATTCTCCACGACACCCGCTGTCATTCTTGGTGGTGTCAACAACTGCAAAGAGGACATCAAGCCCTGTGCCCTTGATGTGTTCTCAGGCCCACCGCTGCTTTCTCCACTCCCTGTCCCTGCCCTTTGCCTCACAGGTTCAGTGTCTTCACCAATAACTAGAGTGAAACTGCAATGGCAGGCCACTACCTGTTACCATCTCCCATTTTCCTGCTTACTACAGAATCTCAGCAGCTATAACACTTTGAATGTGTTGATTCCTCTTATTTATTGACCCTGTCATCTTTCCCTTTCTGTCTCACCCAGTCCTGTCTACCTGCTGATGACTCCAACTTTCTGCTTCAGTCTCTGGGAGTGACCGCCATGGGGGAACACTCTTAAGACTAGTAGATGCCCTTTTTACTCCAGATGAGAACGTCCATCAGGCACTGGCTAAGCAATACCCTTTGCCCTTTGTCAGAGGGTTGTACAGCCACATACACAATTTGATTCTTATCTGTGGGCTTCATTTGACTGAGAATTTTTTTTTTACCAACTGGGAAATAGGGAATGAGAGCTGACTTACCTTCCAACTCAGCAAGTTCTGGGTCTTTTCTGTTTCCCCTAAATTCTTGTAAACTAACCCATCTATTCCAGCTTATACCTCTCTTCCTGGATCCTACCATACACTACTCAGGGGGGCAGCCTGGCACACTCAACACTCTGTTCCTAGATCTCTTTGGCCAGATCCACAGGTTTCTGAGTTATATGCTCTGTCTTTGAATTTGCCAGAGGCACTTGACCACAGTGCCCTTTCCAGCCTCTAACAGAAATTTTCTCTGTTGTGGATGAACAAGGTCATGGTAGGCAGTCATGCCCCAGGCACATAACTTTTTTGTAAAATGTTTATTTCTGCCTTAACCAAGCCCTGTCCATTTGTGTGTGTGTGTATCTAGCTTAGCACACATTTGAATTAAGCAGTAACTGTTTTCAAAAGAGCACGGCATAATTTTAACTGCCTTGCTTTCTCCTACCTTATGTAATCTTCTTTACAGTCCCTCCTTAATTTCAAGTTCATAAAAGAAACTGCAATATGTTATTCTCACGAGCCTTGAAATCTTGCTTCTGGGTCACTGTCATCGTTTTTGGCTCAAATAAACTCTTACACAAATTCTCTACAAGTTCTGATGTTTATTATGTTAATACTGCTCTTTCAGCTTCCTGTAAGAGTCTCATGGTTCACTCTCTGTCATTGGTGTCAAAGCCAATGCCACATCTTTAGGCCTATATTATAGCTGCAATTTACCTCTAGGTACCAATTTTGGCCTCAGTTCAACATTTCTGCATTTAAAAAAAATCACCCCCAAGACTTAGTGGCTTAAAATGATAATTTATTATTACTCATAACCCTTGGATTGACCAGGAAGCTCTCTGTTCAGCTCCCATGTGACTGAGGAGCCTGGGAGCTGGCCTCGGTTGCAGGGTGTAAGATGGCCTCTCTTACATGTCTGGGAACTAAGGCTGGCATCACCAAGGCTATTCTCCTCATGTGGTCTCCTGTCACTCAGAAGGCTATCCTGGGTTGCCTCAGATGGTGGTGGGAGCGTTTTAAGACAGTGAAGCCTGAAGCTGCAAGGCCTCTGATGACCAAGGCTCCACAGCTCACACATCTCTTCTTCCACCACATTGTATTGGCCAAGGAAGTTACCAAGCCAACTCCGATTCAAGATATGAACAGAAATAAACTCTTCCTGCTAGAAAGAGCTACAAGAAATTGGGTGCATATTCAACCCACTACCCTGTATAATGGAAAATACAAGTATTTATAAGTTTAAAAAAGAAGAATAGTTTTAGGCAATGGAGTCCCTTTGACTTTGGAAAAGAATATAGCATTGGTTGAATTTAAATTATTGCTCTACCCCTTTCCTCTTATGAAACTTTGACCAAACAATTTCTCGGGCATATTTTTTTGTCAAATAGATAATATCTAATCCTTTAGGTAAAATAATATATAAAATATTCTTAATACATTAAGTTGCTAATACCATTATTGGAGCAACTATTAAGAGGATGAAGGAAAATTAATTCCCAACATGGAAGACTTTATTACAAAGGAGAGAATGAGCTTCCAGAAAGATGAGCACAAGTTTAAAGAGGAGCAGATGATGAAGAGGAGCAGGCAGGGCAGGCCATACAACAGTGATAACAGATAAAATTTATCAAGCAGCAATTTTTTTGCCAATTGTTCCATACATTATCTCACTCCATTTTTCAATTCACATTGTGATGTGGCTATTATTATCCCCATTTTCACTAAAAAATTAAAAACTTCAGTGTTTTCTCAAACACACACAGATAGTAATTGGCTAAGCTAATCTCACAATCTAGATGTGTATCTTTTTTTTAAGAGACAGTAATCATGCTATTATGCTGTGCTAGAGGTGGGGTTGTCTGACAACACAACTGGTGACAAGTCCAATTAGAATCAGTTAAAAGAGTGCTGGCTGGTGTGGCTCAGTGGATTGAGTGCCAGTCTGCAAAGCAAAGGGTTTCTGGTTCCATTCCTAGTCAAAACACATACCTGGGTTGTGGGCCAGGTCCCCAGTAGGGGGCGCATAAGAGGCAACCACACATTGATGTTTTTCTCCTTTTCTTTCTTCCTGCCTTCCCATCTCTCTAAATATAAATAAAATATTTTTTTTAAAGAATCACTTTTAAGAGAGGAGTGAAAGCTAAAATAGAATTATAGGCTGAAGTCAGTCTATCAAGATGAGCTTCATCTCCAATGGTAGCCCTCAGAGTCTCTTTGGGTGGAGACTACTTATTCCCTCAATTCTGTTTAGTTCAACAAATAGTTATTGGGTACTCAATGTGTACCTGGTGTTTTATTAGGAGTCTGCATATAAAATTGTATAATATGTGATAGGGAGATAGATACAGATATAGGTGTGGGTTAAAATTAAGGTTATCACGGCTGTAAAGATACACACTGGTCCATGTGAGAGGTTCTGAGGGTCAGAGCAAAAATGCTAGTGGTCAAGATGAAGAGAAGCCTTAATTGCCAAATTGGATATTTGGTGAGCAGGGGAAATATATTCAACAAGAAAATTAAAACTCGTTAGCTTAGAGTGACTGAATGTATGGTGTTGCTCCTAAAACAGTAAGAAATATAGGCTGATTTTTATATGCAAGCTGCCCCAAGTGTCCATCAGTAGATGAGTGGATAAAACAACCATGGGACTGTTATGGTGGAATGAGTGGCAAGAGGGGAAATAAAGGCAGGGTCCTCACCATTGCAATCTAACAAAGAACTTCATACAGGAGGCTAAAAAGCTCACATGTTGACCCAGTAATCCTGAGCCTAGTCCATAAGGCTGCCAGGCGTCCTGAAAAAGTAAACTATGATAGTGCAGGAGGGGATAGCCCTAGAAAGTATCATCTCCACTAGCTGGGAAAAGGAAAACTTTGAGACCGTACATTCATCCCAAGGCCTGGAAGGGGGAAAAAGAAGGGGTCTACAGTGTCCAAAGAAAGGGCCCATAAACAATTTCAGTTAACTGCCTGCTTCCTGTCACATATGCAAAATGAACAAATAGACTCTGGAGCAAGATAAAGATTCACGATAACAGACCTCCATCCACACCTACGTTTGGGTAGTCATACCTCCTTCAGAAAGTTGGCACCACCTTTACCCACCAATCAAAATGTATCTTCTTCACTGCCACCACACCAACTACATAAGTCCTCAGATGAAGGACTTCTTTCTCTCTCTTGGCTTTCTGGATCTCTTCCCACATGGGGGAACCCTGGCCAGCTGGCCTCTGGCCACCTTTTTTAACCACATGGCCTCTGGACACCTGGCTTCTAACCACCCAGATGCTACCCACCCAGCCTTTTGCCACTCAACTATTGCCACCTCTGCTCTAGATATCCTTGCTTTGCTTTCCTGTTAGAACCTAGGATTAATAAAGTTTGCTTGTATGCTAATAGCCTTGCTGGCCTGTAATTTTTTACTGTGTTGGTGAGAAGAACCAAGTTTCCGGGACTTTCCCTCATCACAGAATGATTACACAATGGAATACTACTTGGTGGTAAAAAAGAAGAAAATTTTACCCTTTGTGACACTATGAATGGACCTGGAGAACATTATCCTAAGTGAAATGAGCCAGTCAGAGAAAGACCAATACCATATGATTTCACTCATATGTGGAATCTAATGAACAAACTGAACTAACAAGGAAAATGGGGACAGGCTCATAGATGGAGAGCAGGGTGACAGCTGTCGGGGTGGGGTGGTTACAGGGTGGAGGGATTGAGCAAGTAGGAAACAGGACTCATGGATGTGGATGACAGTGTGATGATTGCAGGAGGAGAGAGGTATAAGGGGACTAAATTGTAATGGAAAAAATATAATAAATATTAAATCAAAAAGAAGAAAGAAAGAAATAAAGGCTGAGAAGCATGTTTGAAATCTGAGTTTATTTCTGGGCAGTGTGAAACATATGTACAGACATTTCCAGGTAAGAAGTACACCAATCGGTTCCAAAGTGAGACCCAATCTGGCCGTACACCTTAACAGTTCTCAGCCTATAACATGACAGTTAAATGGAAACCCTCTGAAGCTCTGACATAATCAATCACACAGCCTCTTTGCCTTGTGAAAGGGGGGTACAGGGAAGTTGTGGAGATTCAGGGAGTGGCTTGTTTCCTACTTGTTTCAGGTAAAGCCAAAGTGCTATATTTGACAAAATTATTCCTGCTGTTGGCATCTACATTTTAAGTTGCATAATTCCCATATCAACTATCATATGCTTAAGTTGTTGTTGATAATGACAATTGAAAAGAAGTTCCTGGATATTTTTTAATTTAGGACCAAATGTTTTTATTAATATTTAACCAACAGTAAAATAACAACAAACTCACAAGTATCAACAAATGAACCTAAAAAAATAAAAGAAAGAAAAACACCAAAAACAAAAACTAAGCAAACAATTAGAACAGGAACAGATCAGAGAAATGGATATCACATGGAGGGTTTTCAGTGGGGAGGGGGGAGGAAGGAATGGGGGAGAAAGGTACAGGGAAGAAGAATCATAATTGGTAGGCATTAAATAGATGGGGAGAGGTCAAAAATGGTATAGGAAACAGAGAACTCAGAGAACTTGTATGTACAACCCATGGACATGAACTAAGGCAGGGGAATACTGGAGAGTTGAGGGGGGAAGGTGGAGGGGGTATAAAGGGGGGAAGTTGGGAAAACTGTAATAACATCATAGATAAAATATACTTAAAATAGCTGCTTCTGAGTTTTACTGGAGATTGATTCCCATGGAGAAATTCAGCCTCCAGTGGAAGACAGTACTTGAAGCACCTCAGAAAGTGTTTTATGTGTCCTCATTTACCTCCCCCATTCCCCGCAGCATCTGTTTTTATTTACTCTTTAAGTCTCTATCCTTTTACTTTCACTTTCACTTTCAGCAAATAATCTGAATACCTACTTTATGGAGAACACAATGACCCCCTACAATATCTATTTCCTCCTCCATCTGTCCACCTGTGTCATCACCCGTTCTTTAGATGACTTTCCTCGTGTGTTGTCAGATGTGGTTCCCTCCTGTTGATGCTAGCCCCTCAGCTATGCAGTGGTTAGTGTCTTCACCTTCATACCTTGTATCTCTAGAGAGTGTGGACATACAAGACATCTCTGTAGTTTCTTTAAAAACATTTTTATCTCAATTATATTTCAATTTCAACAATATTTTAAAATATTTGGGTATATAATTATTAAAGCTAATCAAAATTGGTAAGAAGTAGTCCACATGAGGCTAGAGAAAAATCAGTATTAACTCCAGAGGCAACTACTTCAGTTCAGAGGAGGGTTGACAGAAAGATGAAGTTGTCTCCACAAGCAAGGGGATTTCAAAAGAAGCTGGAGATTTAAGATCCCAACCTCAACCCACATTTTTACAAATGTCCTCAAACCGGATCTCAAGGCCCCACTCCTTTCCACCAGTCTCCCTGCTTTAGAATGTGCGATCTGGCAAGACCAAGCTCTTAATTGGGTTACCACTCTGCAGACTTCACATTCACATTTCCCAGTATGCAAACCGAGGAGAGAAAAGCCTTTGAAACTGCCCTGGAGCTTTCCAATCTATGTTCTTAATTGCTCTTATTTTCTTCTTGTGCTCTCTGGGAGAGGCCCAAAGAGATAAAGTGGTAATTACACAACTCTGATAATCTCTATTATTTGCAAAACAACTAAATTCCTCAGCCAATCCATCATGTCTTTCCTCTCACTTGTACCTTATATTATGCTATCAAGGATGACAATGTGACAAACTGAGTAGATTCTAGTTTAAGCCATGGATTTCCCGTGTCACTTTTATTCTGGCATGGATGTTATACCTCAGCTCCTTTAAGTATAAACCATTCAGCTTCAGACACCCACCCTTATGCTGCATTTCTTAGGTTCGCTTTACAAATTATTATCATCACTCAGGTTTCTAACAAGAAACAGCTGGCACGCTCATGTTAAACAACTCAACAAGTGTTTATTTACCAAGGGGGTATTTTGCAAAGATGATGTAGGATGTAATGGAACCAAAGGGGACAGAACAGGGTCCCAAGATTCATAAGAGCTATTATCATCCCTCAGCCTGAGCAGATGAGAGAAAGGAGCAGTCATCAAAATCTGAAAAGAGTATGTTGAGAAGAGAAGCTAACTTGGCAGTCAAGGGACATGAACTTCCCAAAGTAACCTTAATGGAAAGGAGGCAGGAGAATGATTCCCCTAACCTCACTCTTCATGTCCTGTGGGTACTCCTCATTGTCCAAAGCCATCTGGAAGCTAGGAAATAAGGAAGACCACCAATGTAGTCCATTCAAGTCAGCCACCTGAGGTAGAAAGCTGAAAAGGGGAGGTGAAGACAGGATCTGGAGAGGAAACTATTTGAGGTCTGGCTCACTTCTGTTATGACATTCTTCCATGCTCCTATTTCAGCTCTTCTAGTAACTAGGATCATTGTTGGTGACTTCCATAAACACTGTGTTTCCAGATAGCCTCAAAGAGGCCCCTCCAATCTTTGCTTTTATAGCCCTTCCAATAATTACCTAAGCCTGAAAGTCTTTTTATTAATTTTCTTTCTATTAAATATACATGGAGTGGCTTCTTTTTTCCCAACCAAACCTGACTAATCCAAGAATATCACCTCCCTAAAAGAGCCTCTATCTCCAAAAAGAAAGCGATCAGAGAAAAAAATCCAATGCTTCTTTCTCCAATTCCTCTGGTCAGAAAGATGATGAGATCTGAAAAGAGAGGATTTTTTTCCCTTTTGTTTCCTTCAGGACCTGTGATATTGAATGAAAGTTCACATGAAATCTGAAATAAAATGCGCAGCCACAACTAAGAACATTGCATTTCAACATCAGTAGATTTCAATGTTTGTATACAACATTAAAGCAGATAGATAGAAGTTTGTTAAGACAAAATTCTTATAAAGTAGTGTTACTTTCTTGCTCTTCCTCTCTGTGTGCACCAAAATTTAGACTACACCAAGTATGTAGAAAACAACCTGAAAGAATCTTCCAGACTTGGAGACATTTATTAACTCAAGACTGAGGAGAAGTAAGGGCTGAAAGTAAATGAATGCATTTTAGAAAATGAACCATCTGCAATTCGCTCTGCAGTTAATTTTGTCATAAATTGAGACACAAGGAAAAATCTTATATATTTTGTAGAAAAAATGTGAAAGTCTGGAATCCTGTCTCAGGTTCTGTGTATGCTGTTTTCTTCCTAAATCTGATGACATTCTTCTCTGCCACACATTTCTCTTTTTGGTTCATACTTCAGTGTTGTAAAGGGTTTTGCTTTCAGATACCACACATTACTTCCTCCAAATTTATTTTAACTATAGCTTTTATCAATGATTAGCTGATTAGCAGAGGGCAGATGAGATCAGCTGCAGACACCTGAGTATGTCCATTCCTGCCATCGCATTAGACACTCTACATGTGTGTTGGCATACTTAACTCTCGCAACAATTATATGAGTTAGTTTATTACCTTTTTATTATTTCCAATTTGTCAGTGAGGAAATAAAGATGTAAGGTTTCTGACTAAAGCTACAAGTGGACATGAAAAGGCAAGTCTGACTGACTTTAAAGTCATTATTTACCCTTATACTTTGCCCCTTCTTCCAAGCAAAATCTGCCACCTTGGGTGGGAAGTGCTTTTTCTCTTAGTTTCTGTGAAGGTGGTATGCTTTTGTGTGTCTCTCTCCACTATGAACTGATAAATCTATGTCCTATGTTTTTGTACTGTATTATTCCAACTGCAGTACAATGAGGAAAGGGATTATATTCCACCAATTTTGTCAGGAAGAAAAACTTACTGACTGGAGTAAATGTTGAGGATGCACTGCTAACTCCTATGTAGCACTAAGAAAGTTCCCTGGAGACAGAACTGTTTCAAGTCCTCTTTCGTGGCAATCATGAGTTGAGTTTTTACCAGCGGGTGCCACTTAAAATAACCTAGAGCCACATCCTATTTGCACAGGCCCTGTGAATTTACAGTCAGCAATGACAACTATCATTAGCTTAGGACTTTCTTTCAAAAAAAAGAAAGAAAACTACTAGTTCTTTAATTCTTAATGGAAAAACAACACAACCACAAATTGGAGCCACGAGGTAACATACAGACGAAATGGAAAGCATTCTTTTGTAACAAGCTTCCCCTTCCAAATGCCACTTGACTATGGAAGTTATTTCACTGAGACAAACAGAAGATCAAATACTGTATCTTTGATCAATTTGAAATCTCTGACTTTTGTTAAAACAGGGGATAAAAAATTTCTAATCAATGAACAAAACAGCAGCAAAAATCCCTGGTAAATCAGTACAGATGTAATTATAAATTTCAAGTTACCAGTAAAGACAGTTGAGGGATGGCTAGGAAAAAAAAAAAAGAAAAAAAATGGCTAGAAACTAGTGACAAATCAAAGTGAAGGATTAAGTCTTTGGTGCTTTTCCTAAACTCCTTTTCTATAATAGTGCCTCTCAATATTTTTCAAAAGAAAGATTATTGTGAATTCATCCTATCACTGCAATTCATCTCCCTCTTTTCCTGTTTCTTTCCACTTCAAGAAATAAAAGGGAAGCATAGTTCTGTCCAGCACCACGTGGAGGACTTAGGGGATGGGAAGAGCAGGCTGCTACCCTAGCTCAGGATGGAGGGGAGGATCACATGGCTCTTTCTAGGTTTAACAACTATAAACAAGGAACAAGATCAGTTGACAGCTGTGTTTTAAGTTATAGGTGTACAACTACATGGCTTAAACCCCTTATGACAAACAATAAAATTAAGTCAGAATTTAGAAATAATATTTACTTCCAAGAAAAATGGAAAAAGAAAAGTTTCAAAACCAGAGTGTACTGATGTGTTAAGAATGCCTAATGTCCATTCAAAGTATCGAAAAGTGGGCATTTTTACCAAGGTCAATGCCTTGGTATGTATGGTTTGCAATTACTAACAGAAAATATTGTAATATAAAGGTGCTTGTGAAAACTGGTGAAGAGAGAAAACATTGGCAAGGACACAGAACAATGAGCTGGTGCTTGGGGAGTAAGGCTTTGAGAAAGAAGGATAGTGTCCCCAGGTCTGAGGTGGATGTGTGGCCCACCATCTTGGCTCCAAGGGGAAAGAATACAATTGGCAGGATCTGAGAACAGGGCACTGCTTCAGCCTCCAAACTAGTCTCCAGTTTTCACTCCCAAGCGGATATGCTTTCCAGACTTTAACAAGGCCTCCTCCAGAGGATTGGCTTTCCGACACATAGCAGCAACTCAGGAAACCTAAAGAATAGCGCCTATGATGGGGAAAATCCAGTATGACCAGCAACTATTTTTCCAGTGGTCCTTGCATCCATTTTCAGGTTTCAGGTCATTTGGATACACATTACCAATCTCGTACTGCTTCAGCATTTCTCGGGCATCAGAATCATGGCCAACATCTTCAAAGCTTTCCCTTGCATCTGCGCTAGCTTGTTCCAGCAGAACCTCGTTTGCACCAGGATGCTTGTTAAGGAAGCAGGTGATACCACACACTTGACTGAAGATCACCAGCCATATCTCCTTGAAGGCGCAACACTTCACTACCGACTCCAAACCGTAATAGGTGACAGGGTCTTCCCAACTTGCCCTGCTCGCTTGCTGCCGTTAGATTCCAAAGTTGCCTTTAGGCCTGAGATACCCTTTCTCCACCGCTGTCCTTGTTTTTCTGAGACTCTGGCTTAGGACTTAAATCACTCAAAGGCTTGCTGCTCACTTATTAATGCTACCTTACTTTATTAATTTCTAGAAACTGTTCTCATCTACGACACTTGCTCTCTAGGAAGGGAACTGCTCATGTTTATCTTTTATTTTCCCTTTATTCACCACAAAGTGTAGTTATGAACTCAAATAAAAATAAAGGAAACCCAGATATGAAAACATACTCTATTTTAGCAGCTAAAAATATTTTCCACAGATTGCTCCTTTGATCCAAAGATTTTAAAGTATTTACAAAGGCAGCTCACTAAGCTTTGTTATAATCTCATCTATCTTAACAGCTGCTCTAAAGCACCTTCTTACAAGGTTTTGAATTCAAGGAGAGCTTTTAACCCCACTGAAAACCAAGGAAAAATTAGCTGTACTCTCATGCCACTTGAGGGCAGACATGAAAAGTAAACAGACCCTGAAGTGTACCCGAAATCTGTTTCAGTGATAAGTTGACACCTTCCAAAGACGAAGAGACAGGGCCCACCTTCCCAGCCAAGGGAAGGTGAGAGGGTATCCCTCTGCCCTGTGCACCTTTTGTCTTTATGTAACAAGTTTAAAAAGACATTTTACAGAGAAGAGTTTGACCAAGATCTGTTGCAACTGATTCAAAATTCTCTGCAGGTATCGGTGAAGGACGAAAAATTCAAATTCAAGTTGAAATTGCCCTGCTTAGAAAAACTTTGTCAAATTTTCAGTTTAGGTTTCATTCATTCCATCTTAGTAGAGAGACCTAGTGTGTCCTCTACAGGAACCTGCTGCTCCGTGCGCTGGTGCAGTTTTAGATCCAGATCGGAATGGGTTTCTGGGGGTGGACTGCTTCCTGGTGGGGGTGGGGAGGACAAAGTAGAGACTTGACTCTTGTGCACATTTCCCAGGTTTCTTGTCCGATTCCACTGAAAGCTCAGGTATCTGCACAACATTTTTAAACACAACGGCCTTCATTTTATACTTACTAAACAGCTAGTGTAGAAGCTAAATAAATTATAGACGGGGAATAAGTTCTTATTCTTAGGGAATTGCTACGTATTTACTCATACTCCCTTCCAAAGTAATCTAAAATGAAATGTTCCCAGTAACAAATAAATTATAGTAGTATTATATTGAGCAGCTTTATGGCTTATTGGTCATTCTTTTGGTGGTATCTCTGAACATTTCAAATAGCCACACAAAATGAGTTTTCAAAATGGAAAACAGTAGTGAACATTAAAGTAATGAATTCAAAAATCAGAAGCCAGATTTATATATCAAAAAGGGTAATTTCTAACTGGTTTAAACCTCCACAGTTAATGAAAGAATGTTGTTGAAGAAATTATCACAATATCAAAAGTTAATGATCAATTATGCAAATATTTGTTCCCAAGAGTGATTAAAATCTTGTACAAGTGAATTTGTATATAACTCAGATATATAACTGACAAGTTGAAGCTAATTGGACATAGCAAATTTTAAAAATTAAATTGGGATATTTCAGATGACCAAGCTAAGAAAAAAGCTTTGTTAAAAATCAAAATGTCAAGTAATAAAGTTGTTTGGAAGGTTAACCCATGAAGAACTCAGTATCTATTTGTAATATTTTTTGAGAAAATACCAGAGGCAGAGGTATAATGAGTCATATTCTGCTAATCAGTACTATGAAAAAAACTAAATGAACCACTGAATTCTCTTATACTTAATCATATGTTATGTGTGGTACTTTCACTTGAACATGGATTTGAATTCTGAGAATTCATAATATGGCAAAATAATTTATATACTAGTAGTTCAGAGCTCCTGATAATTCATATCTGAGTTTGGATGAAGTTTATTTTTATACTGTTTATATAAAGAGAATTTTACTAAACAAATTAAAATCATAAATGAGATTATAGTGGAATGCACAACATCCTAAATGCATTGTCTTTAAGTACTTTATAATTATATTTACCTACAAGTAATTATAATGTGTTCAGCCTTGTAAATGCATTATCTCATGTAATTCTCATAACAGAGGAGTAATACCCAATTAATAGTACAGCATAGGGAATACAGCCAATTATATTATAATAACTATGTATGATGTCAGATGGGTATGAGATTTATTGAGATGATCACTCAGTAAGTTATATAATGTCTAATCACTGGGGTGTATACCTGAAACTAATACAATATTGTACATCAACTATAATTGAAAAATTAAAAATTATTAATTGCATGCCCATCTCATAGATGAAGAAACAGGTATATATAAAAAAACTAAATTTCCTCAGGCCATTGAGTTGGTAGATACTGGAGGTCAGATGAAGAGTGTTAGACTCCAAACCCCTAGCTTGCGCCAGACTCCTTCCTAGTGAACTCAGGAGAACAGGCCCCGGCAGTGTGGAAATGTTGGTGATAGAGTAGGCTAGAAATAGGGGCTCTTTGGTTGCTTTCCCCTTTACTGTAGGAACTGTTACAGCACCTGCCCAATCTGCTTTCAGTGTGAAGAGGAGATCTTTCCAGTGAAAACATTTATTCATTTATTGAACAGTTACTATATTCCAGACATGGTTCAATGTTTGAGATACATCAATGAACAAAACGGGTAAAGGTATATATCTAGCAGGGGAGATAGACAGTAAACTATTATAAAAACAAATCAGTATTTTCATGTATCAATTTGGAAGCTGAAATTTTCAGGGGAAATTGAATGATGAAGGGGATAAAGGACCTTGTGTCATCTAGTGGGCTTTATTTTCAGTAAGGTGATAACGATAAGATATTTTAAGCGTCCATTTGACAATGTGCTTAAAGGAAATATAAAGTTAGCATACAGAGATAACTGGCAAGAGAAGTAAGTGCCAGTGCAAGGGCATTGCTGTTAGTCAGTTCAAGAAACACCAAGGAAGCAAGTGTGACGTGGGTGGAGGGGTGGGTGAGGTGGGGAGAGTAGTAGGAAGCAAGGCCAGCGATGCTAAGCTAGCAGGTCTCCTTCTTGTAGGTGGAGGTGTGGATTTTGGTTTCTTCACTAAGCAAACAGAGGAGGCATTGAAGAATTTTGAGCACGGGTGACCTGATTTTTACAGATTGCTGTGAATGCTGGGTTTCAAAGAGATGATAGCGAGAAAGGCAAGAAATAGAACAGTGGCAGGAGGCCAGGTGAGAAGTGACAGTGGCTGGGACCACCGTGGTAGCAGAGGCAGGAATCAGAAGTGGCCAGCCTCTGCATTAATTTCAAAGGTAGACTCAAAGGATTTAATAATAATTGGATGTAGATGGCAGGAGAGAAAAATAAGCCCAAGGGGAAGCAAACAAGCAGCCTTAAAAAGGAAGACAATTCTGACACATGCTACTACATGGGCGAACCTTGTGCTAAGTGAAATAAGCCAGTCACAAAAAGACACAAACTTTATTATGATTCCAATGACCTGAGGCACCTACAGTAATCAGATTCACAGAGACAGAAAGGCAGATGGTGGTTGTCACGGCTGGAGAGGAAACCGGGAAATGGTGCCTCAGATACAGAGTTTCAGTTTTGCAGGATGAAAAGAGTTCTGGAGATTGAACTCTCCAGATTCACAGCAGGGTGAATGAGCTTAACACCACTAAACCGTGCACTGAAAAATAGTTAACGCAATAGATTATATGATATGTGTGTTTTACAATTGAGATTTTTTTAATTTTTAAGGAAGCAAACTCTAAGTCAAAGACTCCAAGTATTTTGACCTGAGCAAATGAAAAAATAGAGTTGCTAACCTTAAATAAAACCTAACCCAGGTGTCAGTTCTCATCTCCCTGAGGAAACCTCAGAAAAAGAACCAACCACAGTTCTCTACAGTTCACGAAATGTTGGTTCTCCATTAAAGTCATAGTATTGTTACTTACAAAGAAAGTCTTCTCTAAGAGATTTTACCATGTGTTCTTTCTGGGAGTTCCTCCTCAGTGTTAATTGTCTTCTACATTGAAACTGTGAGTAAACATATGCTCCTGTCTTAACCACACTAGTTTAATATCACCATCATCACATGATACTTAGTTCTGAAAAACACATAACAGCAGCCACTATGTTTTGTTTGTAATTTTGATTGCTTTTTAACACCATGGGCCATTAGCTTATATACTAAACAGTTCTTATAATGCTTTTTTTTTTTCACACTACATCTCAACTTCTGCCCATTGGAGTGATTCTCAACAACTTTTATGAGACAATCCCCTTAACACTATTACTTCCAACAATCAAACATTTTGTCAAGTAGCTAGCCTTTTGGTATTGTTTTCTCCCTTTTTCTCCACTGTTCTTCCCCCACTTGGGGAATGTGGCCTTGATGTCACACTCCAATCCCATTGCTGCTTTCCCTTCCTGTGTGAATCACCATGGCTTGAGCTATATGTCTATGTGTAAGCTGCCGTGGTTATTTCTCTGGAGGAAACTATTTCTGCTTATCTGGGACCATCTTCTTTGGCTAAAAGGAATGTATGTGTGTGGGGTTGGGGGAGAGAGGAAGTAGGTGTTACTCTGACCCAAAGTAGTCCAATATGACCTGTCAATAAACGCCTTTATTTCAATTAGTCACATTAGTGGGGCTTTCACCTCCAGTGTTTCTTTAAGAGATTTTTTTTTTATTCCTTAGAAGAATGTCAGTTAAAGTGACAGCTGTATTCTCTGTTGGAGTGACTCATACACTCTTGATTCCTGCCTTTTTCTACTGTGACTTCTTACATTGCTACAGAGTCTAGGAAACCAAATTCCATATTTTCCAGAATCCTAAGGCATCAGAGTTCTAAAAGCAAATTAAGTTCCATTAATTATATAGAATCAAATGAGATTGAGAAGGTAGAATTTTAAAGGAAGTATTCTTTTTGTCTCTTTTCATGGTTTTATAAAAAGGCAGTTTCAATGGAGGCAATCTTTTTTTTTTAATTTTGTTTTCCTGATTTCTGAGTCACAGCTATGAATACATTTTTTGAACTCTATTGACAGAGTGACTGCAGAAGTTGCAGAGGTATTCCCATGGCCCATGATTTGAGATATTTTTTGAGAATCATCCTAACAGTCCATTGTTCCAGCTGTGCCCACAACCCTCTAATAATTTTTAAGCACAGAACTGGCTGGATTAAACTCCTGCTTTCCAGAAATGGAGCAGTTTCCATTTTCCCAACTGAACACTGAGTAATATGCATGTGTGCAAAGGGATGGTTCAGGTTGTTCGATGCACTGCTAGTAATGGCAAAAAGCTGCATATCAGGAAGCAGAGATTGGTTAAGTAGATATTATTGCAGCTATACAAGCAAGTAGGGGTTTTTTTAGGTATAAATATGATGTAACTTCCAAGTTATTCAAGCCTGTCGGGAAAAAGTCCAGCCATTGTTAATATAACGAGAACGGTTTACACGACATCGATGTAACCTGTCAGCCAAGGAGGGTGGACTGGAATGTGCATGTCTGAACAATGACAACTTCACTGTACTAGTCAGTGGAGGCGGTAGACACTGTTGAGTGACCATGTGTACTTTGTGGTTTTCGTATTCAAAATGATTGAGCAAATAGAGCAATGAATCTGCATCACATTTTGAATTAAACTTGAACATTCCTCTGCAGAAACTATTTGGATGATTCTGAAGTCTGCAGCTATGGGCAACTGGTGTATGGCAGCTTCATCACAACAAAATGCCCACTCATGCATCGTGTCTCATGCAGAGTTTTTTGGCAAAACATCAAATCACCCAGGTGACTCAATGCCCCTACAACCCAGATTTGGCACCCCACAACTTCTGGTTTTCTTAAAACTAAAATTACCTTTAAAAGGGAAGAGATTTCAGACCATCAGTCAGATTCAGGAAAACAGGATGGGGCAACTGATGGTGATTGGGAGAACTGCGTGGTGTCCCAAAGTACCTACTTTGAACAGAACTGAGGCGTCATTGACCTATGTACAGTGTTTCTTGTATCTTGTATCTTCTTCAATAAATGTCTCTATTTTTCATATACATGGCTGGATACCTTCTAGATAGACCTTATATATTTTAAATGAAAGAAACAAGGTACAACACAGGTGTATATAGTGTATTACTATTTTTGAATATAGATATAGAAAAAGATACCGATGTGGAAAAATATATAAGTATGTAAGAAACTTGATTATGTTGTTTGCTACTGGGGAAAAATCTAGATGACTAAACAGAGAATAGGATACAGGAATATTTTACCATGGTTTTCTTTGTAGTTTCTGAATTTCGAATCATACCATTATAATTAAGTGTATGACATCTACCTACACCCATCCTTTTTCTCTTACCATCCTGATGTGAATATTTTGTCTCCAATATTTTCTGCTCAATTCATGTCTTTTCTTGCCATTCCTTTTCCATCTCTATCCTGTAGCTTTGAGTAACTTATCAGGCCAATGTTAGGGAGGATTTGAGGAGCATTGCCTCAATAGAGTAGTGAGAACCAAATTTCTAATTCCTGGCACTTAGTGGAAATATCTGAGAAGAGAAGGTGAATGTTTTATAAAAGTTGTTCCACTGAATTTAATTATAATGCAGAAAGAGATCCTGGGAGAAAAAACTGGGTGATCATTGTTTTATTGCATGGAAAACTGAACCTTGTCTGGGGATTTCAGAACTATTACTAACTCTGTTACCAGTTCTTTGTGGACAAGTGTACTGACCCACCATGGCTGCATTAACTTTCCCTGCAGAGACGTCATCTTGTTCTTTTTATTTCGCAGCTATACTTCATGAGCTGAGTGTTAACAAAGGGCTAACATGATATGTAATATTTAGCTAAAAAGTTTTAAATTTAAAAAACAAAATGAAGTAACAGTTTAATGTTTCATACAGATTTGGTGTACTTCAAAGAGTGGTCCATGCCTTTAAGGATAGAAATCAGTAGGGCCACAAGCTAATCCATAAAACCTTCTAATTACACAACCAGTTGAAACCAGGTAAGACCACACATAGCAGTGGAATCAATCAGTGGCTAGGTAAACCACTTAGAGAATGCCACTGTTGTACAGTGCCCGCAAAGACATTACGTGTGTGGGTGTAATGTGTGTGAGTGTAATAAGGGTGCTTAAGTTCAGGGGCCATTAGATTCAGTCTCCTAATTTTAATACAGTCATGCTAGTAATTACAACAATGATAATTGAGCTAATATTATTATATGCTAGACACAGTTCTATTTGATTTATTTTACCAGTGCAATACCTATCTAATACATATCTTATGTACACTGGGGGAAACTAAGAGTTAGAGATGCTAAATCAATTTCCTAACTGGCAAACCCAACTAGTAAGCAGCTGCCCAGACTTTGCTGAGTGGCCAAGTTTGAACTTTTAATAACTTTTTTACACTATTGGTGTCTGTACAGCAGCTACAGTTGTTCTGCCTTTATTTACATGACTTATTTCTCATGGTAGAATGAGTATGTTATAGTAGATTCAAGGATTCCCTTTCATTCTTCAGGCCATCCTATAGGGAGTGGATGGATAGAGTCCATCTACATGACATGTTTTTCTGAGAGTGAAAATGTTTGCACCCCCCACCTTGGCTGGTAAAAAGCCAGGTTATATAAAAATTCACCATAAATATACTATTTTTATATCTGGGACTTTGATCATAAATCATGTCCATCTGGAAGAACAAAAGGACTGTAAAGATTAGACACTGTTTGCTACCCATTTGGTGAGGCAGCACGCTGAGCCATGTGCAGAAGTAGCACTGCTACTTGGTATATTGTCTGAGGCTGAAAGATACAATCCAGGGCCAGCATTCTTGGCAGGAGTGTATCAAGTGGAAAGTTCCTGGGCTTCTGAATATTTTGCAGTTCCAACTGAGGTAGAAAGAATATGTTATTTTCTTCCATTTCCCTTCATGGGTGATGTAAGTCTTCACCTACTTAAAATACAGTTTACATATAGGATGCTTTCACTGCCTTTTAAGATTCTGGAAACTCCCACATATGACAACTGTAAAACTTGGCTAAGGGAGTTATCCACCCCCTCCTTATCCCCCATACACAGACACACTCGGCCAACAGAGCTCTCAGAAATCAACTGGATGAAATTTTGCCTTGACTAGTACTTATTTTTTACTAGTAACTAACTCAGAAGTCATCAGAAAATGTGGCAACTTTCATCAGCAACACTTGCCAGAGAGTAAAGCAGAGCCTCGAGTGACATGGTATCTCAAGAGGCAGCAACCCTGTGACTGGCATCTTGTTTTTCTTACAGTTTTCCAGAACTGCACATTGGAAAAAGCATTAGGAGGTTTATCCAGTAAAATTCTGCCAACAGGCTTCAAGTTCTAAGCCTTTGCATGACTTCATGGATGAATGTTTCCGGAGCAAGGCTTCTGTGTTTTTAGGTCCCTTAATATTAAATTGATACATCACATTCTTGATTACTTCTTTTTGAGGGTGCTTTAATAATCAGCATAGAATATGTAAAGAAAAAGAAATAGACAACAGAGATTTGTTTCAGGACCCCATCCCCAGATACAAAAATCTTTTGATGTTCTTGTCCCTCATATAAAACAACATGGTATTTGCGTATAACCTATGCACATCTTCCCATATACTTTAAATCATCTCTAGGTTATTTATAATACAAAATGCAGTGGAAATTCTATGTAAGTGGATGCTATACTATATTGCTTAAGGAATAATATTGAGGAAGTCTGTACATGTTTGGTACAGAACAAACATCATAGGTCTAACTACATAGTATACATCAGCAACAATGTAAAAAAGTTTTTGAGTATCTTTTATCATCGCAGTTGGTTGAATCCATTGATACAGAATCCTCGGATACAGAGGACTGATTGCACTAATTACTTGTCCTCTCAGGGCTCAGATGAACAAAGCCATGTGCCCGTGTACACAAGGAAATAAAATATTCCTTACCCAGGATTCCATCTCTCCCCTAAACCCCAAAATAGTTCATTTCAACAATTTATTTCCATTTCAAATAATTTTGTGTTTAAAGAAAACTCATGATATTTACTATAAACTTTTTTTTGCACCTATTGGTTCTATAAGAAGGTATAGGAAGAAGCGCCTAGAATGATAGAAGATGGGAAAATTGGTAAATGTGGTCAGTGTGTAGCCAAACTGATCTTCTCAAACTCAACCATGCGACGCTCCTTCTTTCTGGAAAATGTGACAAGCTGTCCTAGGGATCTGAACAGGCATATACATGACAGATCTCAGAAAGCAACTAAACCTATATCTGTGATATAATTCTAATATATTTTAAGAATGAAACATGTAGGAAAGTCTTCAGTCATTATCAATATGTCCAAAACCTTTTTAACCGAAAAATCCAGCCTCATTAAGTTATAAACATTAGTATTGTCCTACTGCTGTGTTCTCTCTTGGGCTAAGTTCCTATTCTCTTTTTATGAGGAAAAACTGATGAACAGATAAAAAGGAAATTAATGGCCTAACATGTCATATAGTTAACCGTTAAGTATAAAACCCCTGAAAAACATTACCTCTCATTAGGTATAAGATTCAAGTTTAATTTTTAGGGTCTAGATTTGCTCACTCTAGGTAGAAAACTCTTTACTACAAAATGTTCATTTTAGCCTATCTAGTTCATATAGCTCTTCCTAATAATATCTAAAGGAGTATATCCTAAATTTTCAAAAAGGCCAAAAAAAACTTAAGCCAAGAATAATCAGTTCTAGCCACTGTAATTGTCTCCACTGTAATTGAGTGTTGATAGTTTCCCAAAATCAAATACAGATATAATAAATGCTGTGTGTGTGTATATATACACATACACATATGTATGTGTATAGATGTGTATGTGTGTACATAGATAGATAGATAGATAGATAGATAGCCCTGGCTGGTGTAGCTCAGTGGATTGAGCATGGGCCTGTGAAACAAAGTGTTGCCAATTCAATTCCCAGTCAGGGGACATGCCTGGGTTGCCAGCCTGATCCCCAGGAAAGGGTGCATGAGAGGCAACCACACATTGATATTTCTCTCCTTCTCTTTCTCCTTCCCTTCCCCTCCCTCTAAAAATAAATCAATAAAATCTTTAAAAAATATATATATATACATATATGTATATTTACTTACATGCATGTCACATTTAGAAGGAACAATTATCCCCTCAGTTACCGTTACCATATCAGTGTGGCTAACACACGTCTCACACATCTCATAACCTACTTGGCCTTCATATAAAATATCGGAGGCCATTAAGAATTCCTCACTAGCCCTGACCAGTGTGGCTCGGTTTGGTTGGGCATCATCTTGCAAACCAAAAGGTTGCCAGTTCAAGTCCCAGTCAGGGCATATGCCCAGGTTGCAGGTTCGGCCTCTGGTTGGGGTGCATACGAGAGGAAACCAGTCAATGTTTCTTTCTCACATCAATGTTTCTCTCCCTCTTTCTCCCTCCCATCCCTTCTCTCTAAAAAATAAATACATAAAATCTTTAAAAATTTTTCTCACTAGAGAATATAAAGATTTGAATGGAAATACAAATAACTGAAAGGCTAATGAGAAATACACAAGACTATAATGCTCAAGTTTCCAGATCTAGCCTAATTCCTTTGCTGGTTTCTCCAACTTGTCCATGCATTCTGGACAAACCCTGCCATTCTGCTTATACATTCTGTGGTTTCTTAGGCTACAGTCAGTTAGCTGCTTTCATACAGAAAGCCTCAAAAATATATATGCATAAATGTACCACTATATTACGTATGGTGTAATACAATAGATTTATATATGGTCCCTCTTCATTAGAGAAGTTATGAAATGCTTAGCTAGGATTCAGCCATAGGAAAAAAACAATAATACTATAGTTTTAAGTTTTGAATGAATTTTTTAATCTTTGAGCCTCAATTTTCTAGTTTGGAGAATGGGCATTAAAATCCTACTTTTAAAGATTTATTATGAGGATTAAACATGATAAGACAATAAACTCTCCCTTTATGCTGAAGCCACTTACTTGGTCATTTCTTCTTCATTATTACTGTCCTGTATGCTTTAATCTCATCAACGTTACACACCAGCCTGGAATAATCATCACTCTCTCATACCAGAAATATTTCTCAATTTGCTCAAAGTTCAGATTTCAAAAAGACGACTTTAATTAAACTATATTCTGAAAGCTCTAACCATTTCATATCTTATGTCAGCCAGTGTGTGTGGAATGCTGGTATCGCACCAATGTAGACTCTACAGAATTGCTTGCCACAATTGCTCTGTGTCTTGTGCAACTGTGAGATATTTTTTTTAGAATACTCAGGATTTTAGTAAAAAGAGAACTATGTCTGGTTTAACTATTACCAGAAAAAGTGTTCTATCAATACTTGGGGACATTCTATGCCTCTTTTCTGGGTGTCATTTCCAAAGCCCCAGCATCTCACCCAGCAACATCCCCTACCCACTGACACTGCTCGCCCCAGAAATCACACAAGTCCAATGGAAATGTGACTACTGACTTTAATGTTTTAAGCATGTAGACAGACCCACCCACAATGTTTGCTTAACTTTGAAAATATTTTTTACCCTCTCCTAGATGGTTGCCAAAAGACATTATTGCCTGAAATCTTTGAGTCAGAGGCTGTCTGTAGGCACAGTTTATTCTGCTGTATAAATTCAGACGTGTTAATTGATACTTTTTGGTCCATGACTCACCATGTCCTGTCAATTTCTATGAATACTCCTTTGTCAGTCTGTGGATTGAAAGGAGTGATCGGTTTGTCAACCATAATATTGGATAATTTTATTTTACTTTTTATTTTTATTCTTTTTCACACTGTGTTCTATCTACGGTGAGGTACCAATCCCATCACTGCTCTCAAAAGAATAATGTAAAGTAAACATTTCTCCTCAAGTTCTCACTGTTTCCTTCTTGCTTTAACTCTTACTGCCTTTTTAAAGTTAGTACAAAAAGCTTTTTTTGATTGTTTATTTTATTTAAGAAAAGCACAGGCTAGTACTGATAGAGGCAGATACTTTGAGAAATGGCAACAAAAATTAACCAAGATTATTTACCTCAAGTAGAGTAATTGTAAAGTTTGTAACTAAAGCAGAGTGAAGTTGGGAAATCATAAGGCTTAAGTCATCATAGAATCTACAAAATATTAAAAGAATTAGAATAATTCATTAGTTTTTCAAGAGAATTCTCAAGGAAGAAGATACTTTTAATCCACACACATAATCCTGATTCTTGAACAAAAGTTATCTTAGAGTAGAAATTGAAAATTCAGCAGGTAACTCCCTTTGCTTCAAATCTATATTTCACAACAGTCCTTCTTAGTTATTATCATATTTTTTGGACCATAAGATGCACCTAGGTTTTAGAGGAGGAAAATAAGAAAAAAATTTTTAAGCAAAATATGTGGTAAAATATTTAATAACACAAATAACATCATATTTCACCAATGTAAATGTAAACAGAACTCAACAGCAGCATTAACAGCCATTATTCCTCCCAACTTTTTTGGGGGGAGTGTGTCTTATAGTCTGAAAAATATGGTATTTGATTTTCAGAATTCTACATATTCAACCCCCAGATCAGTATACAGAAGAGGTTCTCAATAAACATTTGTCAACATGATAAAAAGAATAGAGCTTGTTTGTTTGGAAGAAAGGTATAAAAAATGACCTCATCTATTATATCATCATTTATCCTATGAGAATTCAAGTAAACGAATGAGGAAAAACTCAGTAAAATTCCTCATCATTACAGGTGACTGAAAGTACACAAGTGGCCTACAGATTGAACTGGACTTTTAAAGACATTTCACAGGAGTAAACATAAAGCAGACATTGGTTTTTAAATGTTTGTATTAATAAGTATTTATTCTCCAATTATTGTTTATAAAGTACTGTGAAAAGAAGCTTGAAAGAACTGGTGGCTTTGCTGCAAATAAAATCTAACAGAGATGGCCAAACATACATAAAAATAACAAAAAATGCAGCAAAAGCAAAAGCTACATGAACTATATCTATTTAAATATAAAGGAAATCACAGTAAGGATGAAATTGGTAGACTTGGGATTAAAGGGGAATTTGGGGAACATGCAATGTCTTGTGCCGGCCTTTAATGGGAAGTCATCTTACAACCCCCTAAGCCTCCTACCAAGAATTAAAAATAGTTAGCTTGTGCCATACTGAATATTTTACACAAAAGAAAAAGAATACTCTAGAAGTTTTAAATTTTAAAATACAATTTTATTATTTGTAGTAAAATTAGCATTTTTTGAAATTAATTTATGTGTTTTGTAGAATATAGAGCAAGAAAGTAATTATATTGATATTATTACAATGTAAATAAAGAAAACAACAATTTTTGGTGTAAGTAAAAGTCATTGAAGAGCACTGTGAAAGTATAATTTTTTAAAAGGTAAAATCAGGATTTTTATGCAAATGTAAAATGAACACATGTCAAAGATATTATTCAATCCATTAATTAATAGTGAAATGTTATGAACAGGTCAAGAGCATTTGAGAAGCTACTCATATGTCCAAGTAAGTATAGAACTTAGGAAAAACATCTGGGTTAGTGGTTTAGGTCTTACAAAGCAGTGAGCCATAGCCTCTGGGACTGTCTCTTCCACAGGGAAGAAATGACTTGCATCTCCACCAGACAAATGCCTCCAAGTTAACCTTATCCCTATAGAGCTGTCCAGAAACCCAACCTCTAGCAAGTCCAGCCAGCACTGCCTGAAGCACACTCAGCAACCACTGAGTGTTTGCAAGTTTCTCTAAAACTTTCTGACAGCATGAACACATTTTTAACAAGCAAGCCTCCCTCAATACAATATATTTAATGAGTTCAATGTATATTTTTTCAAGATTGCTTCTAATCTTAGCTTGTTTGTTGGAAGTTAGGTAAAAAAAACACACACAGAATCAAGAAATTATAGATGACCCCAATCCCTTTATTGTCTACACTTTTAAAATATAATTTTTATTTTAGTGAAATATTTAGGTGACAGGAACACACATACAAAGCATAGATCAAAAAGTCAAAAAGACAATCTCCTCTTAGTAGGTCACATAACTAGATAATGAAATAAACATAGTACTAAAGAGCGACTCTCTGTACTTTCCTCCCCAACAATCCTCACTGGTACAATTCACATTCCTCCTCATAACTGAAAACAAACACTGAGCATGTTCAGCAAGACATTGCTGGAAATGAATTCCAGGCTTTCCCTATCTCTCCCATGTTCTTCCCTCCCTCCCTTCTTCTCATGTAATCTTTGTGTGTTGTCCTCTTTGTTTCTGTTAAGTATGTCATTGTCTTCTCAAAAAGAAAAGTCCACAGAGAGTTAGAACCATTGAGACATTAAATTACCAGCACCTGCATTAGGAAAAGCCCTTTGTGCCATGACAACTTATGGGTTCCCATAAGCTTAAGCTAAGTACTTTTGGATCAACTGCATCTCTGGGACAATCAGTGCCCATTCATGTACAAAAGAAACACAGCTTGCTTCACTCGGACACAGAGGTGAGGTGCACTTTCAGGTAGAAGAGGAAGCTGGGCATGATGGCCCTGTGATGCATCCAACATGAAAAATGTAACAAATATATTTCATTCTGGGTTACTTTTCAAAAAATTTTAAATAATTGCTTATAGCATGTTTTCCTATAATAATTTCTTATACCTTTATGTTTTGTTTTATTATAAACAAAAATACATACTCATTTTAGAAAATGTAGTAATTATAGGTAATAGTCAGAAACTATAATTCTATAGTAATTATAAAGACCACCACTGTTAAAAATTTGTTGAAAACATATGCATGTAATGTATGTATAAACATAACTGAGATCATGCTTACATATATATATGTGTGCATGTGTTTAGGTTTGTGTAAATGAATACATGTGTGACATATACACATACACAATTGCTAACACTTCCTTTCACTTAATAGAATAGAAATTTACTTTCATTTAGTACTCATCAATAACATAGTGTTACTGTCTAGTTGGTATTCCAATATATGATTCTAATTTTAATAACTTTATCAATCTTATACATAATTGAAGTCTTAACTGTGGCTATTGTAAAGATAATATAACAAACAAAACAACTGACAGATGTCCCTAAAAATTAATGATTACTTTACTTAGGCTTTGTTCTAGAATAGCTAAGTCAGACGTAAATCAGTTTTTAGGTAATTGATACACATATATTGCCAAATTACCCTCCAAAAAGTCTATAGCAATTTATACGCTCACAGAAAGTAAAGAATGGTATTTCCTAACAAAATAAAAGGTAATTAACTCCATTTTTCAGCTTTAATTTTTTTTATACAAAACAATATGAAATATAAATGTAAAAAGTATAAATGACTAGAAAACCTATGAAAAAATATTCAGTATTTTTCTGTTGTGAATTGCTTAGGCATACCAACTTTTTTAATTTATAAAAGGCTTTTTTATCATAATGATATTGATCTACTGTCTGACATAAAAGCATTGAGTATTTCTCACAATTTATCATTTTCTCCTTATTTATTATAAAAGAATTTAAAATTTTATGTAATCAATATTATATTTTTCTTTAACCTATTAAGGTGATATACTAATACAGATCCTTTTAAAATAATTCCTGCCTATCCTGAAATCAATCTCACTTTGTTTACTTAGCTTTCCTTAACCATATTATGCATTAAATAGTTTTAAATATACAATAAGTATAATACATGAACACAGCAGTGTACAACTCTGTGGATAGCTCAGTGAATTTCTGTGGGTTGCATCAGCTTTGCAACCAGCACCTGAATCGAGAAGGACAGCATTCTCTACACCTACATGTTCCTTTCTGATGCTTACCCTCATCATGGGAAACAAATACCCTGATTCTAAGACTATGGTTTTGCCTACTTTTGTTATCAGACAGGACAGTCTATTACCCCCACCAAGAAGAGTACATTTTTTAAA
The DNA here is from genome assembly GCF_019186645.2 of Phyllostomus hastatus. Classification (NCBI taxonomy): domain Eukaryota; kingdom Metazoa; phylum Chordata; class Mammalia; order Chiroptera; family Phyllostomidae; genus Phyllostomus; species Phyllostomus hastatus. The sequence continues at coordinate 24,229,589 of NW_025334028.1, read as the reverse complement.
TGATTAAAGAAAAAATATAACATCAGTATTGGCAAATTACAATGTTAAAAAATTGAGTAATTGAAATGTTTTTGTAAAGAAGAAACCAGGCCCAAACAAGTTTATAAGACAAATTATTCCAAATATTTCAGGAACAGATAATCCCAATCTTAAACAAACTTTTCCAGAAACTAGAAAAAGAAGAAAATGACTCAACCTGTTTTATGACACTATCATAATGCTGATACTCAAAATTAGAAAGGCAAAATACACAGAGGAAAATGACATGTTATTGACTTTGATGAACATAGTTTCAAAAATCCTAACTGAAATATTCTAAAGCAAACCCAAGACTGTGTGAAATAAAATATATAATGATCAATTTAGGTTTATTTCAAGAGTTTTATACTAGCTTGATATTAGAAAATTTGATTAAGTTAATTTTCATATTAACAAATTAGAGGAGAAAAACTTGGCAACCTCAACAGATGCAGGAAAAGATGATAAAATTCACTATCTATATATGACAGAAACTTCAAGTGAACTAGAGGTGAGGAAGAAAAGCTTTTTAATTTAAAAATATACTTGTAAAGCTCCCACAGTAAATATTATAATTAATAATAAAAATTTTAAATATTAAAAAGTGCTTTCTTTACTATCAGGAATAAATTAAGCATATCACCATTCTTCCATGATTATACTGGAAGCCTGGCCGGATTAATAGGAACAGAAGAAGAACTGTAAATATAAAGATTACCAAAAAGAAGTTATTATTTTTGGAAGACATATGCAATAATGTAATAACCCAAAAGAAACTTAAGAAAATGTTTAATTTAAAAAAGAGGAATTAACAAGTTGCCTAGATATTAAATCAATGTACATAATTCAGTTAAATTTTTTATCATTGAAAATTATTTAGAAAATAGCACTTTTTAAAGATGCCACTTTAAAAATGACAAAATAAAAAACAATCTACCAAAAAACAACTCTATCTAAAACATGTTTATGCTTGTCATGGAGAAAATTATAAAACTTTATTAAAGCACATTAAAGTAAAATGCAACATCATAAAACAGAAAGTCAATATTTAAAGATGTTCAATACTTCCCAAAATGATCAAATCATAGAGTTAAATTTCACTAAGGTTTAAACAAAACTTGAAAATAAATAAAAATTAATGTAGATGAACAAATATCCTAAATAAGCAAGAAGCCCATTAAAAACAAATCAGATAATCCTAGGAGACACCTCCCTCCAGGTTTCAGGGTCTGCTTTCCAATCACGTTGCAGAGACTGTCTAGCAGTGAGACAGGGCAAATGAACACACCAAAGGGCAGAACAAAGAGCCTGGAAAGAGAAAGGGCCAAGCATACATCTAACCTCAGTTTCTGAAAAAAGTCTGCACTGTAGATGAATGCAAAGGGATGGGTTCTTCAATAACAAGGATATCGTATGCCTAAAAGTTTTAAATTTTAAAAACATTTTACTTTTATAATATTCAAATATGCATAACAATAAAACATAAAAGGATCACCTGTATTTGGTCATGGTTCTCCAGTGAGAGAGAGAGAGAGAGAGAGAGATTTATAATTTATTTTAAGAAATTGGCTCATGCAATTTTGGAGGCTTGGTGAGTCTGAAATATGATGGGGGAGGCCAGAAGACGAGATTCATGGAAGAGTTGCTGTTTGAGTCCAAAGGCAGTCTGCCAGCAGAATTCCCTCTTGCTCAGGGTGGTCAGTTGTGTTCTTTTAGGCTCATAACTGACTGGATGAGGTCCACCCACATTATGGACAATAATCGGTTTTCTCAAAGTCCATCAATTTAAATGTTAATCTCATATGAATAAACACCTCCACTGAAACGTGCAGAATGTTTAACCAAATTTCTCTGCACTGTGACTCAGCCAAGTTAACACATAAAATTAACACATAAAATTGTAGCTATCATCTAAATTTAACAACTGTTAATATTTTACCATATTTTCTTTACTTGAGTTTCTTTGTTCTGTGCAAAAGTATTTTATAGTAATTTATAGACATCATGATATGTTGCCCTATATACCTCAGCATGCCTTTATAAAAATTGAGGATATCTGCTCTTTAACCACACTAACAATATTATGCCTAACAAAATTATCAATAATTCTATGTCAAGATTCAGTTTTCCCCAATTGTTTCAAAATGGTGTTTATGTTTGTTCAAACCCAAACTTAAAGTCACATACTAAATTCAGTTGTTAATACCTATTTGATCTTTAATTTCCACAGTCCTCTGCTCCATCTCCTGTTCCTCATTGCAGAAATGAGCGAGTATTCTGTAGAATTTCCAACACTCAAAATTTGACTGGTTGAATCATGTGTTATTTCAACTTCCTCCTCTTTTATCTTTGTTTCTATAAAATGGAAGTTAAGTTTAAAGAATAACAGTTTATAGTAGATAGTTTCGCAAAAATGTGTCATGAGTGATGCTGTGAACTTCATTTTGTATCACATGATGATATCCCCAATGTCAGCTTACAGAGTTAAGGTGGTGAGGATTCCTTCCATTATAAAATTATTTTCCCCATGTATCCAGCTAAAATATGTGAGCTGCCACTTTGGAAACTTGAAATTTTGCAGTTCTCCATCAATGTTCCATCTAATGGTTGTTTGCATCCACTGATGATTTTTGTCAGAATCAATTAAATATTAGAGCTCTAAAATGGTGATTGTTCAATACTATCATTTCTTAGCTGATGTATTTCTGCACAGAAGAGCTTACTCATCAACTGGGGCTATATATGAGAAAGGTTGAACTGATGCCAATTTATATTTCCAATAAATTTTGGAAAAATTCTTTATTTTTAATAAAGAATTTATATAATTGTTATAATAGCAATCTATGATTATTTTAAAGTAAATTTTGTTAATGTGGGCTTTGTTATTTGCTATTATTTTCAGATTATTGCTTTTATGAGTATGCTTGTAAACTATTGGATTTCTATATACCTATTATTTTGTCTGTATTATTTTTATACTCAAATTGAACCCCTACATGGTTGTTTTGCATCCTCTTTGATGGAAACCCTTTGGTCTTAGCTTCCCTGTTTTCTGGTGCAAAAATAAAAAAGTGCCCTGTGTACAATGCTCAGCCTCAAATTGAAATCAGTCCACTTTCCAAAAATGTAGTCATTTAGCAAGGAATGGTGTTTAGAGACAAAAATCTGGGCACTTACAGTGCTCATTGATATTGAAGTATCATTTCTCCTGGCCTTTTCAGTCTACAAGCCTAGATGACTTATCTACTTAAAAGCGTAAGCTCATATTGGCATTTTCAATTTAAATTTAATTTTGTTTCTATACTTCAATCACTTTCCTTTTATACCAAAAGTTGTTATTTTACTTATTTTATAATATGGCAATAAAATTAATTTTTTACTTTATGGTCTACAAAATACATAAATTTATTTTTAAAATAGTAACATTATTATAAATAATAAAACTACTTTATAAAGTTTAAAAATCCTAAAGTATTTTTTGGTTTTATACTAAATCCCACTAAGAGGTATAATAAAAGTTATTTTAATAATTATAACTTTATATAATAGCCTTTGTTTCATCTTTCTTCACATGATGTTTCTTAGTTCTCTGATATAAGCAACAAATAATTAGCTTATAAACATTTTATGTAACTTACTTTCCCTTTTTCCACCATTGAACAACAAACATCCCACTTGAAATAATAACATTAGCTTGTGATTTTTATTTTTGCATTTTGAAATGTGATTAGGTTTCTACTATTCTGTTTGCCAGTTTTAAATAATATCCATTGATTTCCAATTTTTACCTATGAGGCAATCAATCATCTATCCTACTTTTCTCCTTCACTCACTTTGTTTCTTTTCTTCATGTTATTTCTACATTATCAGAGCATCCAACACAACATAGTATTACTTAGCTCTATTCCAATAATTGTTTTAGAACATTAATTACATTCAAAGTTCAACACCAATTCTTTTGTCATACTTTTCACAATTATCACTCTGTCAGATTACTAAGTAAATGCTCACAAATATCATTTTAAAAATGGTTTTTCTTTAGTCTTGATTCCTGAAGGATAGCTTAGCTAGATAGTAAGTCATTAGTGCATTATTTTCGTGCACAGCTTAGAATGTTGCCATACCATTTTATGATAAAATATTGCTGCTGAGGTCAGATGACAACCTGCTTTGATTTCCTCTGAAAGAACTTGGTCCTTTTGTTAGAAGCCCAGAAAAAGATTATCTCTAGTGTGTAATTAATGCAGCATATGCTCCAAGGTGACAATTCACTATATAGTTTCAGTCTTCTGTAATTTCAAGAAAATTTTCTTGGATTATATTTTCAAATATTAGTTCTCCATTCTATTTTTTCTCCTTTAGGATCTTCATTTCTATATCTATTAAATGTACTTTATCTTTCTTCTATATTTATCAATTTTTCTCAGATTTTAGGGATCTCTTTCTTTGTATCTGAACTTCCTCATTTCCATCACCTATGTCCCTTCATTATATAGTCATATTAGCTCATCCCTGGGTGTCAGTAATTTATCTTCATCTAAGATGACTTTTTCCTTCCTGAAAATTTTTCTGAATTTTCTTATATCTCTTTACATCTTTGTGCTACCTAAGCCACTTCTTCAGAGTTTTCCCATTTATGCATCATAATTATGTATATTCTTCAGTGCTTTATTTTTATTTCTTTGTTTCAATATTCTTGTGTTTTGTGGCTTTCTGTCATGCATTTTGATTTGTAAACAATTTTGAATTGTATCATCTAGAGTTTTTTTATAGTATCTCTGCTAGTTTGGCTTTTTAATTTTTAAAAGTGTTAGATATTTTTAGTATTTTAGTTAAAAGGCAGATTCTATGGAGGTACAGGAGGTGACTGAAGTGGTTTTTCTGATTTTTTCATTCAAGTTTTCCCTCTTCTGTTGCTACAACAAAGGGAGGTTGTTTTATTTTTTGGTGCCTTTTTGTGGCCAGCCTTTCTCTGGTTCTTGATTCCTGTCACGTTCTAGAATGCTACTTACCTTTTTAATTATGGCTGTTGCCTTCAAAGGACACCTCCAATTTCCAGGTTGCTTCTCTCTCTGTGCCTACTCATTGGGTACTGCCAATCCTAGTCCTGTGCACTTCCATGCCTGTTCCATTCAACTCCTGCACTGTGAGTCATCTGAACTGCCCCATTTCATCTCCACCGCAGCAGTTTCCTTAGGGTTGACTCCTCTCCTTCTGAAGGTATACCTGACCTCTCCCACTGCCAGCATACTTCTGTGCCTCACAGTTTTCTGTCTAATTTTTTCTGGATTCCATGGAATATCAGGGGTTCTGGCAACAGTGTTGCCTGTCCTGCGTGTTTTCCCCTAATTACATGTATATTGGAGTTTATAGTCTTCTGTGTCTCCTAGTTACACTATAGAAGTAACTTGTGAGAGTTTCATTTGCTGTCCTTTTACTATTTGTGAATTTTAGTAGAAAGTTTCAGGTAATTCCAATATAGGTTGCTGCCTTATCCCAGGGAGCCTGAAACTCCTAGAATTCCTCAAATTAATTTAAGCTAAAAATTAATAATATTTAGAATAAAATAAAGGTGATTATCTGTATGAATATCAACATGGAAAACTTTCTTCAGCAGGACTTGAGAAGTTATATTAGTCTGCTGAGAGTATCATAACAAAATACCATGGACTATGTAGGTTAAACATCAGAAATTAATTTTTTCACAGTTCCATTTTTGGTAATTTATGGGAGGTTTATTTAAAACAACATGACAAAGAAAATTGTCAGTTAAATGAATATTCCATGAAAATACTAAGATAAAGCAAGAGTGGCAGTTATGACCACAAAACAAAATAAAATTTAGTAAAACAAAAAGTAAACAAAAACAAAGCTATTATATATTGAAAGGAAAATACAGTCTACTTATTATTATTACTTATTATTATTATTTAAGGCTATGAACCAATTTTTATTATTTTGTGTTTTTTGTTTGTTTGTTTTGCATGGTTTATTTGATTGTCTATTTGTATTTTGGGTGAGAACAGTAAAGTTCTGCTTTCTTTGGAGCAACTTGTTAAGGTTCAGAATTGTCCAATAAATAACACTTTTCATCGCCATCTGTCTTCTAAACCAATGCAGAAATAGTAAAAGAGTCAGACAGATGGGCACTATATTATCAAAGCTAATATTGGAGAAATTGGCTTTTTCCTGTGGACACCTAGGCCACCGAATCCAGGCAATAGATATTCATATCAAATCAGCCACCAGTGTCATTAGATATAACACAGGCCTACACTACAGTGGCAGGTTCTTTACTCCTAATCTCCTCACATATCCATGAGGAATTAAGCACACACAGTCTCTAGAGAAAGAGGAGTAACAAAATTGAAAAAGGAAGAGGCCAAACTGTTCATGTCCAGTTCTCCTAAAACATCAGTTACTGAAGTTGCTCTGCAAGAGAGAAAGGAATGAGAAGTCTGAAAGAGGTCAGTGGTGACATGCCAAATCCTGAGCCTCCATTTCACAGGAACTGCTAATTATCACAAATATCAATACTCAGTTTATTCAATAATAATTTTTAAAGCCTCCTTAGTTTTACTGAGTAGATGGATGTCCAACTAGATACTACTTTTCCAAAATCTTCCCTGCAACTTCATGGAATTATAGTAAGTTCTGGCTAGTAAAATGACAATAGAAGATATGTGTCACATACTAATCAAGGCTTTTGATGTTGTACACTCTACTGGCTGGGAGAAAATGAAAACTTCAGGCTCAGAATTGTAGCAGTTCAGAACGGAGCACCTCAGCTATCTTCAGCTCTGCCACCCTGAAGTCACAGGTACAAGACACTGTATTTTGACCCATCTTGGTTTTAGCTACTGACCATCTGCCTTAAGTAACACAAAATAGGTAACTGAAAGTGGATTAATGTCAAATGTAAACCTAAAAGCATTAGATTAGCTATTGACTCGTAGGTAGGTAGTGATGGCAAAGACATTCATTACATGATACAAACTGGGTGATATTTATTGTGCTATAATCAGTTGTAATCTTCAGTAGGTTCAAAGATTGACTATATGCCCACAGAGTTCTATAATTTCATCAGAACTCATGCCTTACTGCTTTCTACAAATTCCTACTGAGGCTTATTATAAAAAGTGACTCTGAGAAAAAGAACCACCCCTGAGAAAAGTTCTCAGCCTTCAGAACCTCAATTGAGAGTTTTCTACCAAACAATGGGAGACAATGGAAAGCAACCAAGCATTGAAAATCAATTTACAAGTGCTGTGTTCCCACGGAAGCCCAGTTTCCAGAAGGCATCAAGGTAGCCAAAATAAAACTGAAGTAGAAAACAATGGATCAGACAAAAGACAATTTAATAAGAGAGGTAAGCTGGAAATCATGGCAATTTTTATACAGGGCTTCTTTGAACACATAGACCAGAACCTTACTAAGTCAAAGAGGACGATCATATTTTTTTTAAACCATATGCCTGACCTTCAAAAGCAAGTGACTATTTCATCCTCTGATACAGTCGCCAGAGCCAAACTAAACCAGCAAGAAACTGTTCAACTTCCAGTATCAACTTCTGATGAAGTTACAAAAGGTAATGGAATAATGTTTGCCTCAGAGGGGAGATCCATACGCCATCCTGAAGAAGGGACTAGGGAGTTCTGTTCAGGGAGCAGAATCAATTTTGATAGGAAGAAATTTTTCCACACTCAGATCAGGGCATTGATGTGAGTCCTATCCAGCAAGATTTCTTTATGGCTATGGTGCAGTGACTGCTGTATGCTTCCTGTTTCCACCACTCCACATAAGAATTATTTTAAGTACTAGTTCAAACTCATCATTGTTTATTGAGTGTGGGTCATAAATCACAAAGTCTCAGAGAGCGATATTTTGATATGAACACAGGTAGTGCTTTGGACTTTGCCTCATCTACCTCAGGCAGGTGTGTGTATGTCCTGGTGTGGAGAGAAGGATGTCCCTGGGATGTGAGAGCCAAGGAGAGCAGAATGCAGTGACAGCTAGTTGTCCAAAACTTTCCATTCTCCTCTTCTTTATGCAACTCTTGATTTATAGCTGTCCATATATACTAGGCAAAAGATTAATAGCCAGAATCTGTAGAAAGCTTCTAAAAGTCAAAAAACAGAAAGAAAGAACAACTTAACATAAAGTTAGAACTCAAAGTGGGGTTCTTCTGGTTAAACATGGCCAATTAAACTCATTAACTTCCACTGAATTCCTCTCCCATTTCCCACCTGACCCCTCACAATATTAACTAAACAAATGTGAAGGTATAAAAACGAGGCAGGAAAGATGCAACTCACAAAGGTGACAGGGTCAGGGGAGGTGATGAGCAACAATATCTTGAGAGCTGGAAAGCCATACAGTGGTAGCTGATACAGTAATCCTAAGAAAACTGGATCCTAACTAAGCAGCGGGGAAAACAGAAAATTATCACTATTTATGCAGCAAGATCCCCAAAAGATTGAAGAATGGCAGCTGAAGGCAGCTCAGGAGTTGAGACTAAATGTGGAGTTAAAATAGAGGATTGTTTAAAAGTCATTTTAGGAAACAATAGACTGGTCAGTCTCTTCCTTCATGCAGTAAGCAACTGCTACCAGAGCCTTTAAATGCCCTGGCTGCTCCCTTCCTCCAGACTTATCCCCCACCAGGGCCTCCAGTAAGGAATGAAGGGTTCTTCTGTGGAGAGGGTAAAGTGGAAGGTCTTGAGACCAGAAAATACCAAGTACTGCCAAGGACAGAACTACTCAGAGCAGGAGCACTGTATGGGTTTGCACTGTGAGTGCTGAGAACTACTGACTGCTTTTTACATAAAATCTTGGTCTTACAACACTACTATATCTTCAGGCTTATTTGTATTTGAATTTATCAATAATACTTACCTGTGCCTAAATATATTAACTTTTTACCAGAATAGAAATTTTTCCTTTCATATGTTGGCTTAATTCATTTATCTTTTTAAAATGTGATTTATCTTGCCTTACTTAGATCTGATATATTATTTTATACATGTTTTTAGTGCTACATTGATAATATTTTTTGCCAGTTTTCTTGTACTCAAATATATTTTCTTCATCTCTACGTTCTATTTCTATAAGTTGTATTTCTTATTTCCATATTTTATGTATTTACCTTTAAGGCTTTGGAAGGCAGCATTAACCTTGCATTGTAATTAAAATTAAAGCCAAGGGTGAAATGGCATAATTTCTGTATTGCCTTCCTCCGTCAAGTGTGTTAAATTTCTGTCTGACTACATGTGCCCAGTTTCTCCACTAACCTTCTCGTGATCTGTGTTAGAATAATCTAGGGTTTTAATTCCAGATAATCATTTTATATTTTTTTAGATAATATGTTTTTAATTTTTTTAATCCTTACCTGAGGATATGTTTATTGATTTTAGAGAGAAAGAGAAAGGGGAAAGGGGGAGAGAAAGCAGGGAGTGAGGGGAGAAACATCAATAGGTTGCCTCCCAGCACCCGCCCTGACTCCTGCAAACTTTCTTTGGTGTATGAGAAGGTGCTCCAACCAGGTGAGCCACCCAGCCAGGGCAATTATGTCTGCTTTTAGTTTAAGAATAATTTTTGTTGGTTTTATTCATTTTTAAAATATTCATAAAAATTTAATTTTTATATGTTTTGCTAGTTTATCAATCAGAGTCCAACCAAAAAAATGAAAGCACTTTGCCTTAGTACACAAATAATTTAAGGCAGGGACTTCACTGCACAGGTGAAGGGCAGGCTGAGAAGCAGTATAAAAGGCAGTAAAGTTACCCAGAGATTAGTAAAAGCAAGGAGCCACTACTGTCTAGAGGGACAAGAGGAGGTGGCAGTGATACTGGGCTAGGTCACCTGTGGTAATCACGGTTGGCCTACCTGGAGAGAGCTGGAGACACCACGGTGATGCAGCCTCTGCCAGATATACTACAGAAAAAAATCTATTTTCCTTCATTCTTTCAATCTTCCATAAGGGCCTATCATTGGCTAAAAGTCAGCCAAAAGCCAGCAGACAACAGGGGGCTCAAAGACTTAGACCCAAGTGACACAGGGCAGAGCAAGAAGAGGACAAAGGGGATCTGAGGGCCGAGAGGCCCCGGGCTTTTACTGTCCACTTCCTTCTGTCACTCAGCATCCATTCTCCTCCTTCTACTTATACTTTGTAACTGTATGTTTCCACCTAACGTGAAGCACCTATCCATTGTACAAATGTAGATCATCTCATTCTCTTCCCAGTAAGGAGAGACACTAAGAACCATCAACCATTGAATCAAATTCAAGTTAAGGATCTCCAAGATAATCAGTCCTTACCACTCAGGTCTAGATATGCTTCCTTATTAACATGACCTCTGAATTAATTTAAGTACCAACATCACATCTGACTATTTAACAGTGAAAAGAAAATGAGTCATCGAGTACTATATACCTTAAGAATACATATTTAGCTGGTATAGTCCGTGAGTCTACACCTAGTTCCAAGGTCATATTTATAAGTTTCTCCTTTTTCCTGCCATTTTGTTTTCATAACCTTCAGCAGAAGCTCAGGTGGTTCATGCTTTCAGCTGGTGGGATTATCTAAATCTTAATTTATAAAGTATCTGAGTCCTTAGTGCCCATGTTTTTATTAGGCTACTCTATCTTTCTGCTGGCATTTACTATCAGACATGGAATTATTAAGAAGTATCCCAGCTAATTTCTAGGTTGCAGAAATACCAAGTGCTCCCATTTGTGAAAGAACTCCAATTGTCCCCTCTGCAGCTGGGATCAATCCTTTCAGTTCCTTCTCTATCTGTTTATTCTGTGTCTTAAAAGCCCCCAATCAGTGGTGGCCTGAACTTAGTTTGATGGGAACACTATTGCTTCTTCTACTGGAAATATTCCATCATGGGAATAAAGACCTCACTGCTACACAATTCTTGTAATGAAATCAGTTCCTTCATCAGAAGTAACATGTGGAACACCATCACGATACACAGGGCTTCCTCTATGTCTTCATTTGTTGTAGTTGTAATGTTATAAATAAGGAAGGAATGTCCAAACTCAGAATGCATCTCTTTCAGTTAGGACAAATCACTGCCTTCTCCATGATGGGGGAGAGGCAATGTAATTAACCTACCACTAGAAGGTTAACTGTTCTCCTGGGAATTGGAGCCACATCAGGTCCCCAGAATTGGCCTCTGCTATTGGTAAGTTGGGCAGCCAGCAGGGGCTGTATAGCTGTATCAGCCTTGATGGAGGAAGGTCATGTCATTGAGTCTATGCAAAGCTGCCAAAGCCATTTTATACTTAGTTACAGAATTTATATATGTGTGTGTGTGTGTGTGTGTGTGTGTGTGTGTGTGTGTGAGTGTGATATGTCATATATATCATGATATGTATCATATACATTTATATCAATAAATATATATATGATCACCTTTCACCAAATGATCACCTTTGAATAGGCATGTGAAATATCAAAAGATTACTTCCAGCTGGTGCCAGCTTATCCTGCAGAGCTCTCTAAAACAAACCCTGAGGTGTTTTTTACTTTGTATGTCAGCTATTTGCAAGAAACTCTCCATGAATCCATAGGTGTGGGCAGAAGGAATCGTGACAATGCAGCGTGAGTAGGTGTCATGAGAGCATGAGCCACCTGTCCCTGCAGTTTTTTTGTTCCTTGCATACATTCCTGAGCCTAATCTAGATCATAATACTTCAATTTTATAATTATGGATCCTTCACAATCTTACACACAGGTCTGATAACACCTAATGCACAATAGACATCTCAGGTTACACAGTGTCACGGTGTCCACTGTTCTAGAATTCAGCCTCTATCAGCCTCTACAGGTCCCAGAAGTAAGTCCGAAGTTGCTTCTCAAAAATACAATAGTTATCAGCAGAAGACATTTCCTGAAAGCCCTAGAGAATTATGCAATGCATCTTTTAATGCAGCTTGACAGAGGTTTCATATCGCATTCTTGTTTATCATTATGATACTTGGAGCACCGCTGAATCAGATGGATGACAGAACAGCTGACAGTAGCCTGAACCTATTGCAGGGCCTTCTTTTTCTCTGCTCTTCTTTAAAACATGCAGCATTATGGGTTATTCAACTAATGGATAGGGGCATCATTCCCAAAGGCCTCCAGCAGTGTCTGCCAAGTGTTGTACTACTTCCTTACTGGCAGGCAGTACAAAGCACAGCAACTTACCTTTCATTTGGAAAAACGTATCACAACATGCTTACAACCTTTGGACTCCCAAAGTTTAATAAACTGGCAGGCTGCAAATAGGATTTATCTCTCAAACTCCAGCACATGTGTATCCAATTAAAGCATCTACTGTGCTGCTCATTTCTCAGCAGTTCAATTTGCATGATGTCATGAACGTTATGCTCCATAGCACGCTGTTCTCGAAATGTCTGAATGATCGATGTGGGAGCAGATTACTATGCATTGGTTACTAATCCCAGAGAAGGGCTCTGAACATTTGTGCCCATTGCTCCTTGATATCAGAGCCACCAAGATGAATACAATGCCATCAAGTACTGGGTGGAACAAAGCATTTCTTTGCACAGAGAACAAACAGAGCAAGATGAGCCTCTACAATAGGCATTGCTCCTGTAGCCATTGGTTTTCTCCCTGTGGCTGATGCAGGACAAGTTCCTACCATACCCATCTTGTGGCATGGTAGAAAGACCCAACCCCTCCGTGGTGGAGGATATATAATAAGAGTGGGGTTCACAAGGGGCCACATGATGTGCAGACTTCGAGCAAAGACAAAAGAGCATTCCTTGAGCCTGAAGCAGATAAAGATATTTTCATACAAGGTGATAAACCTAGTAAAGGCCATGTGGACTATTTATTTCTCAATAAGGAAATGCTCTAAGCCCAAGGCCCAGTCTTAGGTAGCTGACTGGGGGGTTGAAACACTGACTACATGAGACTGCCCTTACCAACAATCAACTAGACTACCCAACTAGACTATATGAGATTTAAAAATATATGACTTTGAGGTACAACAGTGAAGATACACTTCTTTGTATGTTAGGTGAAAATGAAATGCTTCTCATTGTCTCGCCAATCCCTCTGATGTGGTAGGTTTCTTGCAAACTAGGGTGTAATAATTCCTCACCCCTCCCATGACACTTCTTAACAATGGGACACAGCTACTCCTCATGTGAAGGGGCATATATTTCACCACCCCTTAAATGTGAACTGGCTTCACAACTTGCTGTGACAAACAAAACACAATAGAAGTAGTGCTGGAAGGCTTCTAAATCTAAGCCACAAGAGTCCTTGAACTTTCTGTTCTCCCCCTCTTCCCACCCAGAGTCTGATTTGTGAAGAAGCCATAAAATGGATACTGAAGGATACTATAACCTTTTGTTTTATTGTTTTGGAGGTAAGGCACACTTCCATGGGTTTCTCTTGTCTTAACTACCTATCATAGAGAAGAAAAGGGGGGATATTTTCAGAGGCTGAGAATGTTTATTCCAACTCTGCATCTGGGATCTGAGAAGATACCCACAGGCTGGGTCTGTGGGCCTATTGGGCCCTTTGGGAGACGAAATCAAGTTTGCAGTATTTTCAATACAGAAGTGACATGTTGCTTCCCCTTGGAGCCCAAACATATGCCTGTGCCCACCAATAAGGGGGTGGGAAAACATTCGGAAGAACATATCTGTAGGTGTTTGTTGAACAGTAAATTCTCTGCCACAGCTGTCTACTGCCTTTTGTTGGAAGAAAAGAAACTAGCTTTATTTCTCTATAGGTAACTATTGGTTTTATTTTGTTTACTTAGATATTTTATGGTACTTTTCTTCATCTTGGTTGCGTAAATGTTTCCCAAAGTGACTAGAAGTACAAATTTGTTTTCATTGATTTTGCTGGGAACATAACCTGCTACCATAAGTCTTTTACTATTTCCTACCTGGTTGTTTTCCAAAAGTTGTTATCTCAAGATGGTGGTGTCAGTGTTAGTAGTGAAAAGGAAGGTGGAGAAAAACAAGGGGCAGAGGCAAAAAATATTTATGCTGTACAGATCAAAGTAGAAGAGTAGAGAAAGAATAATATTTTACTTTGGTTGGCTCAGACCTTGAATTTCTAGGTTAATTGACATAGAAAATCATCATTTATCTTTCTGCTCCTTTAAGTAGCAAAGTAAAATCTAAGTGTGCTATGATGTCAAACCAGATTAGGTTTTCCTAACTTTAGTTCTATTCACCTTATGGGAAAGGATGATTTTTCATAGTTTCCAACTACAAGTTGCTTGGTGTTTCTACTTGTCAATTCTATAATGAGTTTTCAGCCTTTTCCATGTATTTTTTTTTAGTTTTGCAGAAGCCTGGAAGAAGGTGCATAGACACGTGCCTTTTTAATCTAGAGCACAGCATACTAACTTAACATATAGTTGATTACACTGTATCCTCAAAGCTCATCAGCTTTGAAAACATGAGATTTGGATTGGTCAAAGTGTCCTGCTCTGGGGCAGTGGTAGCTTTACTGAGAATGGGACTATATTTAATGCTCACCAGCACTCCTGAGCCTTCTGCAAGATGCCAAGGTGCCCCAAAGCCTCCTTAGAAATACGAGGTTGACTTGTACTCTCCTCATTGTCTATATGTTTCCCAGTCCAGTTCTAGGTCCTACATATCATGGAAACTCACCAGCACAACATGCAAAAGAAAAAAATGAGCTGAAGGGAATTAAAAGAATGAATGCTGTAGACTAAATGTTTCTATTTAAAGAGCTCTGGACAAGTTATCTGCTCATTGAAAGATAAAATGTATGTGGAACAAAGCAGTTTCCTACCCATGTGTTTTCTTTTTCTATCCTCCCTATGTCATATCCATTTTCTCATTTGAGCAATTCAGAGAAGAAAGACAGAACCTCTCATTGGCTAAAGCGGAATGAATCATGAGACTGTGTTCTATTGTACAATGGTCAGATGTTAGAGCTGTCCACTGGTTCCTAGCACAGCAATGTGAATGTTTTCTTACGACTAACGAAGGTCAGTTTCTTTTTATTAATTGTTTACAATCCTGCACATCAATTGATCGTTACCTCTGTGTTCATCTACCAGCGATATATCAAATAGATATAAGCACTTAAGTCTGGTTGATGCATATATTTTTACATTTCTCTGATGACTAACCCATTTTGAAATGAGTAAGGTAGAAAATACCATATAGCCACTCAGTAACCATTTCTTCAATTTAGGGGGGGGAAATAAAGTTTTTTTTAAAACTGCAAAGTTCTCTAACTTTCTGCCATTATTGACCTTGCCCTCATTTAGGCAGGAAGCTCCCAATGTAAGACAATAGTAGCAAGTCACTCCTAATATAATTTTACCAAAAAATTGTTAAGCTGGCCATAATTTTTTCTCAAGGAAAATAGTCCCCTTTGCATAGAGAGTATTCAGATAGGTGATAGAATAAGAACCTCCAAGAAATGAATAATATTTTCAAAACATAAGTTTTTTTTAGTATTTACAGATAATACTTTTTATAGTATTATAGAGAAGACTGGCATGAAGATGGAAAACTATCTAATTAGAAAAGTACAGACTATATAAAAACTGCATATATTTTTATTGACCTGTAGTCCAGAAAGTCAGTGGAAATTTAAGTATATCAGAATATTTAAAATACATGAATATCATCTGTCATTTCCACATTTTATAAAGTATAGTTATTATAATTCTTAAGTTTAGTGTGACTATATCTCAAATCTATAATGTAATTTTCTAAATTCTTCAAAATGTATATACTTATATTCTTTCAAAGGGTTTGAGACAGACTATAGAAATGAATGTGATATAAAAATATTTTATACCCAAACTGTGGCATAAAATGGGACTTAAACACAAATAACTATACTATATTATTTCAGAATTCTGACAAAAATAGTCAAGGGCCTACTCATATCATAAAATTTAAGAAATGCATCAGTGCTGAAAAATCTAAACCTTTTGTCTTTCAGAAAGTAGTCAGTGATTAAGGACATAAGCTGAGGGTTTACTGGAAAAATTTAAACTTCCTACTAAATTTTTAAAAAAACACACAACACAAATAGCAATAACCTTCTACTTTAACAAAGTAATCTAAAAAGTTTAACCATAAAAGTATTTAAGAAATAAATATTATCAAGAGCAGAATCTATTAAATGTCTTTACTGAGTAAAAAAGAATAGTTGCATGATTACAACATAAATGTCAATATGAGATTTAGAAAATGAAATATTCATTTCCAATGTTGGAAAAGCAAGATTAATCTAATGATGAAAGAATGTTTCATAAATACAACCTAAGGTATCTATACAAAAATGACAACCCAAATGCACATATGAGAAAATAATTAAAGGCTATGTAATCAAGCAGAGGAATACTAAAAAGATTGCCCACACACTTATTTTATGTTTTTTAAGTGACAGCCAATGAAGAAGATAAGGAGAAACTTCAAACTTAAAATACTTGAATTATGACCAACTAAGAATATCCAAAAAATTAGCTAAAATAATTTTAAGGTATTAGCCAATAAAATAACAAAAAATTGGCTAAAATTATGTGTAAATAGTAAGCACTAGTGAATAAAGTAAGAAAATTTTTTTCAAATATATAAAAGAATAATCCTTATCTACCTAGGAAATCCAAGGTAATTGGCTAAAGATAATTTTACAAAAAATTAACAAGGTGATATAATAAAGCATGTATATACAAAATCAAAACACTTTCTACATATCTGTGATATTTAGTTAGTAAACATTATGGCAGAAATTCCCAGGTAAACCACACAGTTTAAACATATTTGCTTACTTCTGCACTCTCTCCAAATAGCAACAATTTAAAAGTTTAAGGCATTTATAAGAAAGAAAGGAATGAGACTAATGAGAAATGAAAGCAGACTAAGACAATCACAGAATTTTAGAAGCCAAAGAGGAGGTGAATCAGACAAGTAAAAGATAAAAAGTTAAGCTCTTCTGGGAAGAGAAACCAAAAAACAAAGCCTGACACTCCTGGGTCATCCAAAATCTGAAGGCCTTTATTGCCCCTAAATTAGAGGGAGCAGGGGGAGATGATAAAGGGCCTCACTGAATTTCTATTTTTAAAGGAACAGGTAAAGTCCTATATGTCCATCCATCCTCTTATGTAAGTGAGAAAAATCTTTGTATGTAAACAGAACCCAGGAAGTCAAAGTGAAGGTGAAGAAGTAAAGACATTTTCAAAGGAAATATAATTAATATTCTCAGGGAAAGTTTGTGAAAAGATAATATACTCTTGTAGAATGAAGAGAATGATGTTCAAAGAATCATGAAATTTTAAAATATAAGAGAAATAAAAATAAGATAGAAAAATAGATTTGAGAAAAGCTTTCATAAAAATAAATGGAAGGTAGAAGGAAAATATTTTAAGTAGATTATTTTTAAGAAGTCTATTATGCATATAATAGAATTCAAGGGTAAAAAAAGCAGATAAAATGGAAGTAGATGAAAGAAAAACTATGAGAAACTACATAAAATTTCCAGCTCATAAAGGATCTACTGAATACACAGTACATTGAATGGGAGGAAAATTCATACCAAAGTATGTTATCATAAAATTTTAGAATGTCTGAAGGAAAAAACTTGTCGGCCCAAAACTTTTAGGAAAAAACAAAATGTCATTTGAAAGGAATGGGAATAATAGTCATATCATTCAATATTATACTACAGCTATATATATATATATATATATATATATATATATATATATATATATATATATATATATATATATATATATATATATATATATATATATATGGTTGTTCCCACTGGGACAGATTAATGCCCTGCTATTGGTAAGCTGGCGGAAGGATACATGGGACCCTCTGTGCAATTTTTTTCAACTTGCTGTTAGCCTAAAATTATTTTAAAATAATTTTTTTAAATATCCTAAGACACTTGAACAGCAACACTGGAGGCTAAAGACAATGAACTTAGAAAAACCCTCACAAATCTGACAGGAAATTCTAATCTAGAATTGTACACCCAGCCAAAAAATTACTCATGTGAAATTAAAGATATTTTCAGATGTGCAAAGTCTCAAACAACTTTACTCCCATGACCAATTTTTATGTCACTGAAAAATGGTCCCTGCCGAATTAAGAGAATAAATCCAGAATAAGATATGAAATCCAAGAGCAAAAGAGGTCTCGGGAAATCTTCATGATGATGGTGAAGGGGCAGCTCTGAGCCACACTGCTGCAAAGTAAATAAGCAAAAAACCAAATTGAGGGAGTAGAAGTCTCCCTATGGTTATAACTAAAAAAATAAATGACTGAAACTGATATATTATCTGATATGTTTGAACTCTTTAAGAAGAGATTTCTATTTCTGGTGAAAATATGGGGATAAATTAATAATAGGTATGTAAAAAGAACAGGGCAAAAAATACATATCACTTATCAACTCAAAAAAAAGCATGACGAAGGGAAGCACTGCACAATGGATATATCAATTATAAATAATATGAACAATGTCATAACAGTGAAAGCACTGAGAAGTAATTTAACTAAAAACTATGATATAGGGTAACAGATATAAGAAAGCTAAATACTCATCTTTCACAATAGGAATAATGTATCCTATCTGAAGTTCAAAGGTCAAAAAATAGCAATGTGAGAATGCTGGTTAGAAATGTAGAGGGAAAGTTGGTGGGGGTGTAGAAGAGGATGAAATGGGATAAATGGTGACGGAGACTTGACTTTGAGTGGTAAACACACAGTACAATATACAGATGATGTATTATAGAATTGAATAAGTTTCAATTGTACTTGAAACCTATGTAATTTTATTAACCAATGTCACCCCAATAAACTCAATACAAATTTTAAAAAAGGAATGTAGAGGGAAAAGCAAAAATAAAAAGCTAAAATACTGAAATGGTTTCCACTGGATTGTGGCATAATGGAGCAGAGGGTTGTCTTCTCTCATGATAAGCCTTGAAGAATTATTTGACTTGTAAATGAAATACTTTGAATAAAATTAGATTAAATTTAAAATGAAAGATAAAGAAGCCTCTAGGGTTTTTTTGAGAGAAAGTGAGCAATACCTAATTCATCCACCTTCAGCTTCCTTTTTTAAATAGCTGTAAAAGCAGTTTTTTTAAGATTCAAAATTTCAAAAGTTCTAGAAACTTAATTTATAAAAGCCACCCATTTTTGCAGAGCCAGTTTGTGATGGAATCAGTAAAATGCTGGAAGAATCCCCTTTTAGGCAAATGCAGGAGTAAAAAACACATGAGATCCAAATTTGGACAAAGATTCCCTTCACTCATCAGAAAGAAAGAAACCTCCAACCTTGGGTGTGGGAAGTACTTTCCAGTAGAATCACAGCTCTTCCAATACCTCTTCCCCATCATCTTCTCCTTTAATAACTTTTTGGGCACCAGTTCTGGGAATAATTTTCCTGGTAATGCATTTGCACTAAAAGGCACTTCTATCTCGTTGACTAGATAGAATAACCATAGAATGGAGGACCTGAAAAATTGCAGTTTGGTTTGTTCGGGGGCTTTGTTCATTTGTTTTAATGTACCATCTCTAATAATGAAGAATCCCAAAAATCTGAAGAATATTTTTAAAGTAAGTTTTATTTCTCACCAAAATAAGTGCAAAAAAATAAAACCAAGAATTCCTCCTTCTGACTAAAATATCCAAATTAAATACCTAGAAATAGCAAAAATCTGGCTAGGAGTTTTATAATAAAAATAGAAGAGAAATCCCTTTTCCCAGCAGGCCTTTCCTGATTACCTTGTCAAACATTACAAGCACCTCCACACCTACCCTGCTCCCTGTACCTTTATCTGTTTTACTTTTTTTTTAGAACATTTATCATCACTTAGCATACTATGATATGCACTTTATTTAGTATATTTGATTCTCTTTCTCCTTCTCCTGCAATGAGACTATAAACTCCTGAGGATGGAGATTTGTCCTTTGTGTATTCACTGAGGCCACCCAATGGCTAGAATGATGACTGGCACACAGAAGACAATAACTATTTGGTAAATGAGTGAGTGAATAATAACAGGCATGAGGTGGAGCCAAGGAAGGAGCCAAAAACAAACCACAAACTCAGTTTATCAAGCCTGGAAGAAACTTTACACCTAGAAAAATAAAATTAAAAAAAAGAAAACAGGAAAATAAAGATGAAGCTTATTAAAATAGCTTTAATCTAAAGGACCTAAAATGGGACAGGCATGTTTAAATTTTATATTTTTAATAGGTGATATGTTCAAATGTTTCAAAATCAAAACCATATAAAGAGACACAGGAGGGACAGCTAGTCCCATCTCTGGCCCCACCCCTCCAGCTCACCACTGTGAGTTGCCACCCCCCTCAGCTCCTGTACTTTCTTCCAGTGCTTCTTAATATAAATTCTTATTTTCCTTTGTTTCAGAAGTGGGCTTGATTAATATTTTAGACCCTGTGTTTCATCTTGGCATGGAGAAGGAATAAAAGCAAAAGCAGAAGCTATAAAGAATATTAAATGCAACCACATAAAAATAAAATATATACATGGTAAAGAAAACTTTATTTAAAAACTAGGAAAATGCTTGCACCATATATAAATAAAAATTGGTCTAATTTTTTAAACAAAAATTCTTAGAAACAATTACTAAAAAGATGAGCATGCCCATTTAAAAAAATAGGCAACAAATATAAATAGGCAACTTAAAAACTAAAAGCCATTATTTTTAAGAAAATATATTCATCTTCAATAGCAATCAAAAAACACAAATTCATAGTAAGACACCCTATTTATCTATCAACTTTTGAAATGTGATTATTTAAATAAACTCTATGAGAACAGGATAATATAATTGTCACACCAGCTGACAGTGTAAATTGGTGCAACTGTTCTGGAAGGTAATCTGAAAATATGTGTCAATAGTCTTAAAAATATTGTATTTTTGATTTAACTATTGCTCTTCTAGTAATTTATTCTAAGTGAATAATAATGTATATAAATCCTACATGCAAATATTGCCATTTATAATAATATTGCTCATAATATCAAAACTGAGAAAACAATAAAGTTTCTACATAGAGGTTGGCCAAGACATATAAATTCATTACTATGATGGAATATTATACTGCCATTAAATATAAAGTCACAGAACAATGTCCAATGACTTGGAAAGTTGGTCTCAATAACGCTAAATGAGGAAATGATTAAATTGTATTATAACATATATAGTATGCACCAAATTTATTTCTACTGATATATTTAATTACAAAATTAGAAATATGTTTATAAAATGCTAACAATAGTTATATATGTTTACCTTTTTGTACCTGCCTAGATGTTCTAAATGTTTCACAATAAACCTTAAAATTTTGTAATTAAGAAAAAATTGCTGAAGTGATACAAAAAGAAAATCAGTTTCTAAATTTCCCTTTCATCATTCCTTTTTTAAAATCTTTTAGGGAGAGAGAGGTAGGGAGTGTGGTGGAAACATCAATTTGTTGTTCCATCTGTTTATGCTTTCATTGGTTGATTTTTGCATGTGCCCCGACGGGAATGGAACCCACAACCTTGGCCTACAGGGACAATGCTCTAACCAACTGAGCCACCCAGCCAGGGCCATCATTCCTTTTTATATTCCTCCCTTTCTATTGCTTTTCCCTCTTAGCCAGTCTTTCTTGTTATAAGACTTCATAGATACATTTGTAAGTTTTAATGTGAAGGATTCATTGGAAAAGAGAAAATGGAGAAGATATTACTGGTGCATGTATATCTACCATATTTTTTGAACCATAAGACACATGTAGGTTTTAGAGGAGAAAATAGAAAAAAAATTGTTGAAGTAAAAAATTTGGTAAAATATTTAATAACATAAATAGCATAATATTTCACCAACGTAAATGTAAACAGAACTCAACAGCAGCATTAACAACCATTATTCCTCCCAAATTTGGGGGGCGGGGGAAGTGCATCTCATAGTCCAAAAAATACGGTAGTTATTTAGATTTATAAATTATCCGTAGTATTGAAATTTATGAAATAAAATACTTCACTTTTAAAGTATAATTTTTAAATAAAATTAATCCCTTCTATCTCAGGATATTTTATATTTCCCATGACCGAGGCAATGCTTTTCTATAAGCCTGTGTGTGCAGACCTAACTGTACGTCAGGATCACTGGAGGAGCTCTTGCAATGACAAGCCCTTGGCCGCTCCCCAAGGACTTGCTCCTAAGGCAGCAGTCCTGGGGCCCGATGGGGAGCTGCGTCTCTAAAAAGTTCTCATGATATTTTTGTGATTCGGATAATAAGCTAGGTCAGGAAAAGGCAGTTTTGGATAATTAATAGTTCCATTCTTTGAACTTGCTCTACCTTTCACCTATATGAATAATAACACAAGTAACTTTAGAAAAAATGTAAAATGAAGTGCCTTTGAAAACTGACATAAATGAAACTAAGTTTGTCTAATGGAAACTTACAAAGTCATCTAACTACTATTTCTATATAGCTGGTGTCATTTTAAAAAGTTACTCAGTAGAATGATGAGAATATTCTAAGCCCACATCTACGAAAGGTCTATAAAAAAGAAACTTTCTGTCACATTCCAGAACAGAGCAAAGTGGTAACAAAAGCCTATCTTTGACTACTGGTGAGGAAAAAAGTCAAGAGTTGGCATCTATTATATTCTAAAAGTGCATTGTTTCCCATATTTTAGAATTTTTTATATTATAAGAAAATTACATTGAACATTTAATATGAATGAAAGGCCTAAGAGAAATCTTAATCACTGAATAAAAAAAAAGATTACTTCTGCTGAGTCCATAAAACTCTGAGTTAACATTAAACGAGCATGGTATGTGCAATCTAGAGGAAATGTTGGCATGCAGAAATTTCCCCCAGGAAACCCAATGTGTTTCTTTATAGGTAACTATAATTTCGAATAGAATATATGATGTGTAATATTGTGCATTAGTGGTTTTATAAGAAAACAGTCATGAGCCTGGATTTTTAAAATGTATTAGAAGGAGAAATGGTAGTAATTGAGTCACATATAGTTGCTGTTTATTTGCTCAAAATGGGACTAGCACAGCAGGGTCCTATGACAGATTTTACCAGCCGAGATGTGATGACTTGCATTCCTGAATTCTTAAAACTTTTCAAAGTCTGGGATTAAGAGAAGGTCTGAAGTATGTGAAGAGAGATGATATTAATATTCTGAAAAGAAAGCCAGGATGCCAGAAAAGATTTCAGCCAAGTGTGGTGTCACTGTTTACACTACTTAGAAGAACTATTTAAAAAATAACAGGAACCTGAATGTTGAATTTACTAATGATGGTTTTCCTTTTTTGCACCTGCAGTAGATAGAAAAGTGACTTATGATCTGTTTACTGTATCATGTAGAATAAAAATTGTTAAGACCAGAAGAAGGATTCTGTTTGATGTTCTGGAAATAATAGTAGAGTAAAGTGATATCAGAGTTTGGCTCATTTTTCTCACAAATTTTGTATGAATGTAAGAAAAGTCACTTGTACTCCATGAGAATTAATTTAGTAATCATGTTTAGAGGCAGGAATTGGGAGCAAGCTTCCAGGTTTGAATCTTAGGTGTGCCACGTACAAGATATGCAATCTCATGCAAGTCAACGTTTCTGTGGATTGGGTCCCTTGGGTGCAGGATGGGAATAGTAATAATACTTACTTCACCCCAGTATTGAGAGAATTAAATGATTTATTATATGTTAAGCACTTAGAAGAATGCCTGAAACATAGTAATTTTTCAGCAATTATATAATGAGCACTTTGATCCATAACTCAGAGGTTTTCAAATTACTCTCAGCTATGAGACCTTGGGTCAAATGAAATGTCACATAGATGTCTAATACTAAAAACATGTAGAATTTGACACATTTCCATTGAAAAGGGGAAGAGGGGTTACAACTCATAATTTCCATCTTCCCAGTCCTTCCCAGGTGACCCCCGAAACAACAATAAGAAACCACAAAACAGTGGAGCACAGTTTAAATACACTAATGAGCTCTTCCAAATGTGTCATAGGTCGTATATCACTTGGGAGTTGTGGCTAGTAATAGAAATCTGACAATCGTGGGATTTACTCTCTCATCTACACGTTCAGCAGTGTGCGAACACAGCCTACTGGCAGCCCTTTAATGCCATCAGGAAACCATGCTCCCTCTTGTCCTCTGGAGCTCCAGTCATTTTATTCAGGATCCAGATGAGAAAGAAGGGGTAAGGGAAAAAAAATAACTTCCTAATAAGCCTCACCAAACATCTTCTGTTATCACCTGAGTATTCACCCCTTGAAATATAAGAAGGTTGGAAATATAATCTTGTAATTGAATGTATCTCTATCTGAATTAAGAAAGTGTTCTGTTAATATTGAAGGAAAGAATGAATTATGCTAGTCAATTGCCTTCTACATATTAATTTTCAAATATTATTGTGCTTTGTGAATAAAAGCAATGTTAAGGCTGCCTCTTCAACAGTGAATCAAGGACAGCAGGAAAAGAATAATACATCAATCAAGATGTGACTCTTTTCATTGGCTTTTAATCACCATTAATTTTATATGCTTTCTGAAAAAGTATATTAATCACTTTAGTAAATAAAATTGTTCTCAAAAAATGTATGCCAATAAGATTTAAAGTATTGTCTTCTTGGCCAGGGGAATAAAAAATTTAAGTAGATGTCCATTTACAAAATAGAGGTTAATTTGAACTTATAAAATAGATAATATGCATGTATAATACAGCATAATTTCCAATATATATGTGAATTAAAATAGATAATTCTCTAATTCTTCTTTAATATACTGAACTTCAATTTCTTCATCTACATTATGAGGAATTTAATCCAAATGATACCTGATATTTCTTAAAATTCAAGCATGATATGAGACAATATGAAACTCCCTTAATTAAAAAACATTTTAAGAGATCCAAGATGGCAGAGGAGTAAGTGGAAGCTACAGTAACCTCCTCCCAGGACCAATCTGAATTACAACTCAATTATAGAGAAATCATCCTGAATAACCAACTGAACACTAGCTGGGACTACATCAAACTAAAAGGTTTTTGTATGCAAAGGGAATCATCAAAAAAATAAAAGACAATCCACAGAATGAGAGAACATATTCACTGATACATCTGGTAAGGGGTTAATATCCAAAATTTATAAGATAATTACAAAATTCAACATGAAAAAAACAAACAACACAATTAAAAAATAGGCAAAGGAGATGAATAGATACTTCTTCAAAGAGAACATACAGATGGCCAATAGACATAGGGAAAGATGCTCAATGTCACTAATCATCAGAGGAATGCAAATTAAAAGCACAATGAGATACCATCTCACACCTGTCAGAATGGCTATCATCAATAAATCAACAAGTAGCAAATGCTGGTGAAAATGTGGAGAAAGGGGAACCCTTTTGCACTGTAGGTGGCAATGCAGACTGGTGCATCCACTTTAGAAAGCAGTATAGAGCTACCTCAGAAAATTTGAAATGGACCTGCCTTTTGACCTAGCAATCCCACTTCTGGGAATATATCCACAGGAACCCAAAACACTAATTTGAGAGAACATAAGTACCCCTATGTACATTGCAGTATTATTTACAATCACCAAGATACAGAAATAACTCAAGTGTCCATCAATAGATGAGTAGATAAAACAACTACGGGACATTTACACAATGGAAATCCACTTGACTGTAAAAAAGAAGAAAATGTGGCCTGGCTGGCGTAGATCAGTGGATTGAGCGTGGGCTGCGAACCAAAGTATCGCAGGTTTGATTCCCAGTCAGGGCACATGCCTGGGTTGCAGGCCACGGCTCCCAGCAACCACACATTGATGTTTCTTTCTCTCTTTCTTTCTCCCTCCCTCCCTCCCTCCCTCTCTAAAAATAAATGAATAAAAAAATTTTTAAAAAAGGAGAAGAAGAAGAAATTGTTACCCTTTGCAACAGCATAGATGGACCTGGAGAACATTATGTTGAGTGAAATAAGCTAGTCAGAGAAATACAAATACCATATGATTTCACTCATATGTGGAATCTAACAAACAAACTGAACTAACAAGCAAAACATAGACAGACTCATAGATGGAGAGCAGATGACAGTGGGGGGAGAGTTTAGGGGATGGAGAGATTGAACAAAAAGGAAAAGGACTCATGGATACATACAACAGTGTGGTGATTGCTAGAGAGAGGGGAGTATAAGGGGACTAAATGGTAATAGGAAAAAATACAATAAAGATTAAAGTTTAAAAAATAAAAGATACTTCTGGCCAAGATGGAGGTGTAGGTAGACACACTGTGCCTCCTCAAACAACCAAGACAGGGACAACAATAATTTAGAAACAGAATAACAACCAGAACTGACAGAAAATTGAACTGTGTGGAATTTGGACTACCAAGGAGTTAAAATAGATGCATTCATCCAGACCAGTGGGAGGGGTGGAGTCGAGAAGCTGGGCAGAGAAGGGTCTCAGCACAAAAAGTGGTGGCATCTGGAGTACAAGACCACAGCAGGCAGCCCCTGGGCACGCAGGTGGTGGATGGCAGATCCCAGGTGGGGGATGGCAACAGGCAGACCCAGTGAGGCTGAGAGTGTGAAGCGAAGCACTGTGCATAAGGTGGCTGGCTGACCAGGTGGTCCCAGGGTCCCAGTGCTGGGAAATAGGGCCTCGGGGCACTGATTGAAAACACCTGTGGGGATTGAGGCACAGGGAGATACTCCCAGCCTCACAGGAGAGTTTGTTGGAGAGACCCGCAGGGTCCTCGAACATGCACAAACCCACCCACATGGCAATTAGCACCCGAAAGGCCCAGTTTGCTCAGGGGAAGCGGCAGGAGGGACTGAAGTCTAACAGAGAGCTGAGCAAGCGCCATTTTTCCGTCTCAGATCCCGACTCTACATACAGCAACACAAGCCAGCGACTGGGTTGCTCTGCCCTGGTGAACACCTAAGTCTCCGCCCCTCATATGTAATAGGTGCAACAAGACAAAAAAAAAATGGCACAAACAGAATAAATCAAAGCTCCACAGCAAGTACAACTAAGCGAAGAAGAGATAGCCAACCTATCAGATGCACAGTTCAAAGCACTGGTGATCAAGAAGCTCTCAGAATTGGTTGAATTTGGTTGCAAATCAGATGAAAAAATGAAGGCTACAATAAGTGAAATGAAGGAAAATGCACAGGGAACCAATAGTGATGGGAAGAAAACTGGGACTCAAATCAATGGAGTGGACCAGAAGGAAGAAAGAAACAATCAAACAGAAAAGAATGAAGAAACAAGAATTCAAAAAAATGAGGAGAGGCTTAGGAACCTCCAAGACATCTTTAAACGTTCCAACATCCACATTATAGGGGTGTCTGAAGGGGAAGAGGAAAAACAACAAGTGGAAAAGTTATTTGAACAAATAATAAAGGAGAACTTCCCCAATCTGGCAAAAGAAATAGACTTCCAGGAAGTCCAGGAAACTCACAGAGTCCCAGAGAAGTTGGACCCAAGGAGAAACACACCAAGGCACATCATAATTACATTAGCCAAGGTAAAAATGAAGGAGAGAATCCTAGAAGCAGCAAGAGATAAGGAGACAGTAACCTACAAAGGAGTTCTCATCAGACTGTCAGCTGATTTCTCCAAAGAGACCTTACAGGCAAGAAGGGGCTGGAAAGAAGTATTCCAAGTCATGAAAGGCAAGGACCTACATCCCAGATTGCTCTATCCAGCCAAGCTTTCATTCAGAATGGGAGGACAGATAAAGTGCTTCTCAGATAAGGCCAAGTTAAAGGAGTTCATCATCACCAAGCCCTTATTATATGAAATGTTAAAGGGATTTATCTAAGAAAAAGAAGATAAAAAACATGTATAGTAAAAGGACAGCAAACTCACAATTATGAACAACCACACCTAAAACAAAAACAAAAACAAACTAAGCAAACAACTAGAACAGGAACAGAATCACAGAAATGGAGATCACATGAAGGGTTAGCAACAAGGGAGTGAAAGGAGGAGAGAGGGGGGAAAGGTGCGGAGAATAAGTAGCATAGATGGTAGGTAGAAAATAGACAGGGGAGGGTGAGAATAGTATGGGAAATGTAGAAGCTAAAGAACTTATGAAACATGGTCATGAACTAAAGAGGGGAATGTGGGTTGGAGAGGGTGTGCAGGATGGAGGGGAAGTAATGAGACAACTGTAATAGCATAATCAATAAAATATATTAAAAAAATAAAAATAAAAGCTAAATAAAAATGATTTTAGAGTAGGAGGGCTTTACATACATTCAAAAATAAGCACTAAATACGTGGTTTCAGGAATCTATTCTCTTCCATGAAAAGCATACTAGAGATCCTACCAGGATATGACTAAAGCTAGTTAGTGCTCAAAGGTAAAAGTCTTTGGGGAGCATATTTACCCTAATTGCCAAGCTAAATTTATACAACTGAAAAAGAGAGGGACAAAACTTGTCACCTTCATGCTATTTATTATCCTAGCTCAGTTAATTTAAAATTATCAATACTCTTATTAGCTAGCTTCTTTGAGCTCTAACTATTTACAGGACCACTGCAACTTATAGGACATTATGGGAAATACAAAAAAAATAGAGGATAAACTGTTTACCCTAGATAGTCTTGATGCCTAGCAGGCAAAAAAACTTCAGGTCAACAAGTATTCAGTGAGCTTTTACTGCATGTCAAGTTCCATACTCAAAAATGGCCATTAAATGTTAAATAAGATCCAAGGACTTGATGTCAGTGTAGTTCTGGCCATCCAATATCATGCTGAGGGTCACTATTCCCTTGGTACAAATAATGTTGTTATACTCAAAACCCACCCTAAGACATTATCCACCAAATACCACTTTCTGTTCTATGCATCTTCTACTGTTGTCAATATGTAAGACTAGTTTGATTTCTTTAGATGAAAGAAACCTCCACTACTGTGCAGAACAGATCTTGGGAGAGTTTTCATAGGATATTTGTTGTTCTGCCTAGTGCTGGAAGCAAAGGATCTTGTTCAATAAGGAAATTTCTCTCTAGAGAACATACGAAAATAAACCTCTGGAATTTGTAAGAACATGAAATTGGAAAAAATTTTCTGACTAAATTGTGGGAAAACCCACTAAAAAATAAAATTCTCATTAAAAACACTAAAGTGAGAATTGAGATATTTGCCAAGCTCAGTTCTCCAACACCAGAGATGATAGTTTGTGTGTTATGCTGAGACTAGCTTTTTCCATTTTCACCTTTATGTAGCATTCTTTCTCTTTTTTCCTTTCTCTTTTTTGCCTTGAATTTCTAATTTTGAGACTCTAAGAGTGAAAAACAGCTGGAGGTGCCAGGTCAGGTCAAGCCTGACATATATCTCAGATTCTTCCCCTTCCCTACATACTATATCTTAAGGAGTCCTGGGAGGTGTCTTTATCACTTTCCTTTGATTTTTATCATGTAATTTATGTTTTAAAATTAGTAGTTGAATCTCTGAACCATTCTGGAATGGTGGTGTTGTTGTTTGAGAAGAGGTACTCTGAATGTGATTTATGCCTGGGCACTGGGGCATAGAGCTAGAAGAAAGAAGGGATGCCCCCTACCTCAGGATAAGCAGAATACCACCAATAAAATTTCTCAGGATTGCCTGGTATCACACACGAGACCAATATAAATACCTTCTGTGAAGTACTTAGCTACTAAACTCATGAAGTGAGATGTTAACACTGCATATTCTAACCGTACACAAAGTTTAGGAGACTCAATCTATGGTAGGAATATATTAATCTGTGATTCTATCCAGAAAGAGAATGCTTAAGAATTCAGAACTAGTTTTCATTAGAATTAGACTTTGAAATTTTGTTCTCCTCTAGAGTTAGAAGGAAAAGTAAATTTTTGGAGGATGAGAGGTGCCCAAAAGGGGAATGTTTAAAACACTCCCTTTAGGAAATGGATTGATGACACAATGCTGGTAAAGGAAAGTTGGGGTACCATTGAATAAAGCTAAAATCACATTCCAAAGGTAGATGGCCTGATGTCTGAGAAAAGGACTTTGTAAACTAGTAACAAGGTGAGTACCGTGTTTTGGAGCATAAAATTCTTGTATTGTAGGAAAGCGGGTGTGTAAAGCAAACCATATTATATGGATGCATGGTGATACATGGTATAAAGATATTTTAGTTTAAAGCTTAGAATTTGGGTTATAAAGAGGTCTAGATTATTGTCCTGTCATTAAATATAGTGATATTATTCAGAACTGGTAAAGTAGGAGCCAATAGAAAAAGCTAAATTCAGTGAAGACAATGAAAATAACCATAAAAATAACAGAATGCAGAGATTCATAAGTACTCTTTAGACTGAGGATCATATTTCAATATCTTTCTAACTCTACAAATATAGGCACATGTAAATAGCCAAACATAGAAATACTTTAAAAACATCTTCTTAAAACAATATCATAACATAAAAATGCAATCAGGAAGAAAGCAACAAGGTCCAATAAGTATTCCAGGAGTGTCACTGTATGGAAAGCATGACTTGACAATGAAGCACAGGAAAATTTTGCTACACCCTACTTCTCTAGGAAGTGCTAAGTAACATGTTTAATGAGGGGGGCAGGAATCCCCACCCCTAAGTTGAAGCCCAGTGCAATTGCAAACTCCCAAGTTGTTTCTATTATAAATGATAATTTGCAAGGTATTCTCTTAAAAGTCTTTATGAAAATGAAATGGTAACATCGGCCTTTCTTACCCATCCACTAGGGTGACCTGGAAAGAGCACAGATGTTAGAATCAGTATTTTTGGGTTAGAATGCAACATTAAACTAAAGGTAATAATTATAACAGTGGTCCAGGGTTGTTATTCCTGTGAAGAGCTTTTATATGCTGAGTAAAAATGTCCATGCATACCTTTTTTTACATTCTCATTTGAAATCCACACACTTCATTCAATGGAGAAAGAGATAAATACACTAATTCACTTGTTAGTCTTCTGAAAAAGGGAATATATGGGAATCTATGGATATTATGTTTTGTCTTAGAATAGTAAAATGGATTTCTTCCACTTACATAATAGAATCACTTTTCTTTTAGAGATGTCTCTAGCATTAACCCTACTGTGTAAATAGAAGTTTAAGAGACTGGAGAAAACGCAGTTTCAAATGACTCCGAGGCACTTAAATATACATCCAGCACTTGACTAAAGGTTCGAACTTGAGGAGTAGCTGTGAAAAAAGGTTCCTTCTGGCAAAAGTTGTTTCTCTAATTCCAGTGGAGTAATAATATAAATCTTTATATTGAGAAATGACTATTGTTTAAAGAACTTAGGATGCCATAAAGATAGCATGTCATCAAATACTAACACTGAAATCAAGTAGAATAATCAAGTAGAATCAAGATAATAAGAGACACCAGAGTTTTCATTTTTCTTTATATTTATTTATTATTTATGTATATAATTTATATATAATATATAACATACATAAATTATATATACATTTATTTATATATAAATTTCTTTATATGCATTTATTATTTACATATAGATAGATAAACCCTTTTCTTATACAAATAATCTGACCTAGGAAAACTCCTCACAGGACTAGAAAAGGGTTAGTTCATAAAAAAAATTACACAAAGTGAATACACAAGGAGAACTAGGTTTCCATCAAAATGTAACTCTTCTCTGGAAATTCTGTGAATGTCTAAGCTCACAACCCAAAGAGGGGAATCTGGGGTTTCTCTGAGTCAATGCAATGCCTCCCAAGCTGACCAAGGCATAGATAGATTCACAGACAGACACACAGACACATAGATATGTAATTTCTTATTGCCTTACAACCAGATAAATTAGACTTAAAATTCTTCTTTTGTCAATTTCACTGATTATGATAGAGGTTTAACAAAATTGCCTAGCTTCTGTCATGGATGATGAAAACATATTTTATTATATCCAGTTAAGCCCTCCACACTGAATTTTGAAAACAAATAGCAAAGGGATATAAACACTGTCCTTTGATCTATTCTTGATACCAGCGATGGCAACAAGGCCCTTAGCACTTGCGGGGGGAAGCAAGGGTGAGAGATGTTCTTCAAAACGGCAAAACAAAGTGCAACAAGACCATAAAAGCATATTAACACTTTGAGTAAGAAAAGCCCTGACATCAAATGAAAAAAGAAAAGGGAAAAAACAGGATGTGGAATAGCTCCTTAAACGTGGATAATAGCCATTGAAGTTTAGAACCCTTAGACAATTTAGGTGGATAAATAACTGATTATAATGTTGAGACTTATGGTAAGCATGTAGAGCATGTCTTAAGCATTCTTAAAAAGGAGGGACTAAATTTTATGTTATATTCATACTTATATGAAATCTTCAAAGCTGGGATTACAACATGGATATCCAGGCACCAGGGGAAATGTAAATAAAACAGTAAGAGGGTGAAATATCATGGAGGAGAGTAGGTATGACTGACACAGGTGCCATAAGGGAAACTCGGATTGGTCAGTAACAATTGAGCTAAGTTCAACCAAGACTTGTTAGAAAATGAGCACATCTGGGTGAGCACATCTGGGGTTATAGTTTTGCTGATTTACAGAAAAGTGAGTCCATGGCTTTTTAATGTTCACTATCAGAGCATACATGCTATCCAAGGTCTTGCCTAAATTTACAGTGTGACTCTGTTATGAAAATACAATTCAAAGCTCACTGTAGTCTAAAAATTGAAAATTGTTTACAAATACTAGCAGTTTTAACCCTTAAGATTTCTCACAGGAAAGAGATTGCACAATGGGCACAAACCATTCACCGAGGAAACAATTGACAGGGCACAGGCAAGTTTGAAATAAATCAGAGGAATGGTAAAGAATCCCAGGACTAAACACTTTAAGAAGCCACTGAAACTCCTAAAGAGGGAAAGAGGTGATTAGCAAAACTAGCAAGAAGCATACTTATCAGGAAGAAAGTCACGTTAACAGGTACTGCCTTTGATATAAGAAGAAAACCATGGGTAGAACCATATTGAAGCAAGGATGAAGAGAAGTGGACAGAGAAAATATATATTAGGGTGTCTTTATCTTCCCATCATCTGATTTCCTACCAGAACCTTCCATAGGCCAAACGCAACTGAAAACCAGAGGGCTAAGGGGCCTGTGTTTCAGTCCTTGCAGGGCAGCCTCCACACACAGAGCAGGATGGGAAACAAAAGTATAAAGTGGATCCAATGAGAGAATACCTAGCACAAACTTCTCATTCTAAACATCTTCAGAGTTGACTCAGTGATTTGCTGAATCAAAAGAACATTTGGGCCAAATGAGGTCCATTTAGTCTATCATGGGTTTGTTGGTTTGTTTTGTTTTTTTGTTTGTTTGGGTTTTCTTGGCGTATTGTTCATAACCAACCAGCATAATGAGAGAGCTGAATTGGTAGCATATAACTGTAGAATAGTAAGTACATTAAAAAAATGGAGGATTAAATGTCCCAAGGATAAAAAAATGATTGAAAATAATGAAGATTTTACAGTAGAGATTGACACTTTCATTTTTCACTACAATCAGAACATGACATAAGACTCAAATTTAGATGTGAGGAAGAACTACACGGGTACAAAATGGGTACAGGGAGAACACTGATGAGTGACAGGCTGGAACCTAGGGTAAGAGACAACACTCATTAGAAACCAGAAGTACCAGAAAACTCATATTTTTGCATCTAATTTAACCAGATTTAGTTCTTGCAAAGTGATGAAGAATGGAAATAAGTCTTTATGAAGGCATATCAAAACATCAATTGAGCAGCCATAAAGAAGAAATTATTGCTTGGTGGGGTCAGGACATTATAAAAATAGGGGCAATAACACAAAGACATTTATGAATATGTAATTGTTATGTGTACAAGTGAATGTTCCTGCACTTAAAATATTCCTGAAATTAAGCAACAGAAGGTATAGAAAGAAAGATGCTAATATAAAAACCTGATCAAGTTAATTAACTAATTAGTACTAATCCTAAATTAGAGGACCCAACATAGTCAGGCTCCTAGCTAATCAAAACTGGAAGACAAATAAATGCAGTGTGTCCTTCAATGTCCTGGCTTCCATTCTAGCTCCACAAATTTCAACTGAGGGCAATGTGACAGACTCTTTTCCAGAAGCTACAGGCAGAGATGAATAAGCTGTGATTACTGCCCTTTAGGAAGCTACAGAGATTAGTGGGAAAATGGGTACACAGGGCACATAATCCTTTTCTCTAAAAGCCCAGTTGCAAATGGTTGGGAGGGAATGAAAAGAGCATGAAAATAGCTGGAGCTGAGGAATATCTAAATATCTAAATCAGAATATCTAAATCTGATTCTGTCACAGACAACTTCCTCAAGTTCCCTGAGGAAGATTTATGAAAAAAGAACATCTGCTAAGGAAAAACCTTGCTGAAAACTTTGGCAAGCCAACCTCAGTGCAGAATCTTAGAAGCATAACAAAATTAATGTGGTTTCTTGTGCCAGTCTAGGCATGCTTAAGATCCTCCTTGTACCTGGAACAGACTTTCAAAGCGGGTAGGAAAGACATGGTAGTCTCCAACTCCAAACAGGTGGAAAAACTCAGTGCTTCCCCAGACACTGGACTAGACATAACACACTAGGCACAGAGAAGCAAACCATAGACATGGGGAAGAACTGCACTGATATCAATCCCCTTTCTTCTCTTTTGACATTCCCAGCCCTTAGGACCATATCTGAACAAAGATTCCTGATTGTTATCTACTGCTATGTAATGAACCACCCCAAAACCTAATGGCTTATAAAAACCACTAAAACCATTTTAGTTTCTCTCGCAGTTCTCTAAGTTGACTAGACTCTTCTTCTCCTCCACCTGATGTTGGCGGAGGCTGCAGTCATCTAAGAGCTGGAGCATCCAAGATGGCTCACTCTTGTAGCTGACAGCTGATGCTAAGCTGTTCCAGGTTGGGGACTCAAGTGGGGCTGTTGTCTGGAACACGTGCATGCATACGCCCCAAGTTGCCGGGGCTTCTCACAACACATGTCAGCTGGTGTCCAGTAGAATGCATCACAACAGCATGCATTTGTAGCTGCCAGTATTCTTCAAGTCTGGACCTAGAACACCCACAGTCACTTCTACCTCATTCTATTGGTTAAGCAGACATAGCACTGGTCCATATTCCAGAGAAAGGAAAATAACTTAAAGTAGAATTCCCAGCCATGTGTAGCTCAGTGCAATGCTTCAAAATAAAATAGTCCCACACACCCCAAAATGGAGTAAAGGATAGCAGTGCATGGGTGGTACAAAGAGTAGACATGAGCACTCTCTAAAAGGACAGAATCCTTTATCTAGTGACCTTGAGTAGCACTAGATGATGTTAATTAGCCAATATTGCCAACCAGTTAGGAGTTGAGGACAGTTGCCCAGTTGCTGGCTGATTAAATATAAATCATAATTTGCAAATGGAAGAATACAGAATAAAAAAGGAGTCAAGGAAATGAAAGCTCAAAATGAGGTGAATTCAGGGAAGTTAAGTAAGTAAAGGGAGCCTGGTGCTAGATCTGACCTCACAATCTGGAAGGTAACACTTCAACCATAAAGTGGAATTCAGTGGAGAATAAATGAAAACCTTGTAGAATAAATCCAGCATTTCACAAATGTCTTTTTAGAGAATATAAAATTGAAGAATGGAATATGAATATGGTGAGTCCAGTTTCTTGTCATTTAAATTATTCCTGGTGTGCTTCTCGATTTTCTCCTTCCCCTTCAACTGTACAAGCAAGCTTATTATTTTGAAATACAAAAATGATTAGCTAGGAGTTTTCTTAAACTACCAGGAAACAGTCTGTCCAATCAAAGGGAACTGTAGACAACATTTTGTTACAGATGTGAATGAATGGAGACTGAAAGAAATTGAAAAGAACTTTTAAGCCAAATGGGCTTTTTCCAGTTTGAACTAATTAATTTATTTCTCAAACATAAGCCAACTTAAGAAACACAAAAATAACTTACTATTTCAAATTCATTGTTTACATGCTCACATATATTACATTAGTCTTAAATATGTCTTTAATTTGCTACCTTTGCATGTGTTTCTATTTTATTTGTCACACACTTTCTGAGTGAGCAAGTCTCCTATTTTATAATGGAAGTCAACAGGAAGATCAGCTTTCACATGCAGGGAATTGCTTCCATAAGCAATATTTGTTTCACAAAGACAGGGCCATCCATGTTCTCTAGCTGACAGTTCATAGCTAGTAGCTGCTCTGTGGGACTACTTGTCTGCTATTACCTTAACATCAATTATCTGACATTAGTTTATTTGGATGGGGTGGTGCAGAGAAAGACTAAAACAAATAATTTCTGATGGCTGAAACAGGAGTAGTCAGGCAGAGTTCCAGGGAGCAGCCGAGGCTATAACTGCCCAGTTCCCACTGACATCAGTGCAAGTAATAAAACTAAATCCTCTGGAGATACTTTGAAATTTTAGCCTGCAGTATCTTTGGAAATATTTCACAGTGAAATTGTATTTCCAATTCCACAGCCAATAGTTGTCCCAACCACCTCCTTCCCATTTTCCTAAACATTTAATGGCTTCTAACTCTGTTCATTTACAGTGATTACGTCAATTTATATCAATAGTGCCTGGTGAAGGGTAAGTCAGCAGCCGCTTCTGAATTTATCACTTAAAAGCAGTGCTGTGACAGCTCTTCCCCTTACCCAACTGATGGAGGAATTGTGCCAAGTCTTCACCACATGTTCCATGCCTTACCTGAAGAAAATTCAAAAAGGATGATTAATAAACTCTGCAGGAGTGGATGTTTCTTAGGACAACATAAGACAGAGAAAGGAGAAACAGGAGAGAAAAAATATTAAATGTTCTCTCTCTTGGTCTCACTCTTACTCTCTTTCTGGTTTTAACATTTTTAAACTTTCCCCCCCAAAAGGACCCAAACCACAGCTACCAGGAAAGAATATGTGCTACACGTTCGCTTAACTTTTTAGTACCTCTCTGTGCCTCATTGAATGAGTATGTATTAGAACACTTAACCTATAGGTGGTTGTAAATATTAATGAATGTGAAATGCTTAGAAGAATGGCTGGCACATGGAAATATTCAATACATGTCATCTGTGCTTATAGATCTTTACACAGGATTTGGATCTGTATGCAACATAATCTATCCTTGGTCCTCTTGTGAATTTACACCACATCCTCCACCTACTTTCGCCCATCCTTTTCCATACACATAAAGTCATTAAATGTTGTACTAAGAATTCTTTTTTTTTTTTAGAGAGAGGGAAGGGAGGGGGGGGGAGAGAGAGAGAGAGAGAAACATCAAGAAACATCAATGTGCGGTTGCTGGGGGTTATGGCCTGCAACCCAGGAATGTACCCTGGCTGGGAATCGAACCTGGGACACTTTGGTTCCCAGCCCGCACTCAATCCACTGAGCTACGCCAGCCAGGGCTAGAATTCTAATGTACTATGAAAGAATAATGGAGTTAGTGCTGCCAATGACTGATAGAACGGAAAAATATATTTTATTAAACACTTTATAAATTTAACTACATCTAGAAATGATGATGGTGGTGGTAGCGGTGGTTGCTTATGTTTACTGAGCACCACATATTGCCCAGGCATTGTGCCTACGCTACACATTAGCCTTTTTATTTAAGTATCTCTGCATCTATTTTATAAATGGTAGAACTCAGACTTAAAGAGTTTTTACAAATTGCATCCCTGTTTCCAGTGCCTTCAGAGTTAAATTTGTTTTCTTTTTATTTTACTTTTCAATTACAGTTGACATTCAATATTATTTTATATTAGTTTCAGGTACACAACATATGGTTAGAGTTAAGTTTTTAAAGTATTATCTATTTACTTCAGTCTACTTCCTTAATGTCATTGGCTCATCAGCATAATCAAGACCCCCTCATCACTGAAATGAAGCTAAATCATCTATGGTCTCCTGAATGCTAAACCTAATGAGCCCTTTCCCCTCTTATCTTACTTGATCTCACCATGGCAACTGATACTGTTGACCATGTCCTCTTTCCTAAAAATGCCCTGTCTTTGGTTTTCATAGTACCACATTCTCTTGGTTTTTGCCTTTGTCTACTTATTGCAGTCACTTTTTAAGGTTCCTATCCTCTGTGCCCTTTAAGAAATTGGCAAACATTTTTACTGTAACCATGGGAGGAAATATATTTTGCATAACAAATCTGTACTCAAAAACATATTTATATCATATTCTGAAATAATACTTCTTTATTATGTGCAAATGTATACTGATAAATTTGTTTTACCTAATTAAAAATAATAATTTTGGTCACAACTCATCACATTAATTTTCTAGTTCACACATTTTTTAGCATTCTGTTTTGACATTGTTATCTCTTGCATGTGGTTCAAACAAACCTTGAAATGAACAATCTACCTGGTCACAGTTAACCAAATACCTGTCATACTAGCACATGGCAGTGGCAAAACCTAAAAGACTTAGGTAATAGTCTTAGTTCAGCTCAAAAAAGTTTAAAAGAGAATTATAATTAAGTCCCCCAAACATTTTTTAAATAATGCTATAGAAATCAAGGAGGCATTTTGCTAAAAGTTTTTAATTGAATGAACAAATACTACTTTGGGAAATGAGCTTTAAATAATTGCATAATAGATACCCTCTCTAATTTTGAATCAGCTGTCCACTGTCGAAAAAGCCTTTAAATTAAATAAATTATGCCACTAGAATTATTTCCTAATTTTAATATTCCATTTTCTGATGTTATTCCTAACGAGGAAGGAAACAATTCAGCGCATCTCTTGTCCTCACTGTCTGCACCACTTTTCTTCAGTAATGCATTCACTTAGCATTTTGTATGCGCAAGACATTGCACTCTTGGCCACAAACAATACAAAGATACCCTGGACCTGGATGTCTGTCTCAAAGATGTTATATGTTATTTATTTATTCATTCATTTAAATATTCTTAAATAATGATGATTTTTTGTACTACTTTCCTGTCTCCCAAACATTCATAGATAGATGATTCATTACCTTCTTAATTCAATAGCAACGATTTTAAATCATGTTCATTTAACTGCTACTAGAAACTCAGATCCAACAAGTCATTCGTATGGGACTTTTTTGTTTCTTTTTTACATAAATTCAAGTACACTTTTCATTCTCAGAAAGCTTTATCTGTTGATAAACATTAGATCCAAATGGGTAAGTGATCAGCTATGCTCCTGTTGTATTACATGCAGTAAATATTAACAGCCAACAGATTTTAAACCTAGAGAACAAAATCCCAATAAACTAGATTTTTTTTGTCTATTTTTAAGACTTGCTTTCATGATGTAAGCAAAATCCATTATTTAGACAACAACCTGCTATTCATTGGTTTCTAATCTCAAAGAAAATGAGAGATTATATTTTTATCCTCTTGGAGCCTGTTGGGTAATAGTATTTTTAATCTGGTAGAATTATTATCCAGTCAAGGTATATAAACCCTTACAAAGTAAATTAATCGTGCAGGTTGTGAATAATGTCTAGTTTTGCGGGCACATTAGGAATGAGTGTGTGTGCCATGAAAGTGGTGACCAAGGAAAGGGTTCATGTGGTGCTGCTGAGCCAATAAAACATGCCACGTATAGCTTATTCCAGATGATTCCTCTTTTTGTTTGGAATGGCAGCCCAGGTTGTAGAGAGAAATCTTAGTCTAAAATCGTGCCAAGGGAAGTCTGAAGATGTACATATTCTACAACACAGTGACTCTACTT
Organism: Phyllostomus hastatus; assembly: GCF_019186645.2. Classification (NCBI taxonomy): domain Eukaryota; kingdom Metazoa; phylum Chordata; class Mammalia; order Chiroptera; family Phyllostomidae; genus Phyllostomus; species Phyllostomus hastatus. The sequence goes on along the minus strand of NW_025334028.1, from coordinate 24,189,790 downwards.
CAAAATACAGGGTTCAACATAAATAACACTCCTTTTTACTACAAAATCTTTTATTACAAAATCATAAGCACGTAATTCTATAACATAACAATATCACACTCAAGCACACCATATGACATTTTGGTTGAGATGTTCAAATTAAAACTACAAATTATTACACCTATTTTATTACCCAACCAACCACACTCAAGCAGGTGTTACTTCTGCCGAACCCTGTGTACATTCTTGCACATGTGCCAAGAACTTGCAAACATGCCAAGAACTTGCATACGTGTATATGTATATATTCTTGCATATATGAAAAAACTTGGCTTGTATGTAAAGATGTTCCTCCCAGCATTATCTATAATAAAGGAAAGCTAGAAGGAAGTCAAATGTCCAACATACACACACACACACACACACACACACACAGAGGTTCTATTGTGTGAATACTATAAAGTAAATAATCTAGATCTAAAGATATCCTTAAGCATGAATCTATTAAATGATGAAAGTGTAAATCAGAGAGATACATAGAATACAATATCACACATTCAAATTTTAAAAACATGGGATGGAATAAGGGTATGTTAACTTATAAAACTTATCTAGAAAAATATATATACCAATTTTTGAAGAGAAGCTTCTTCTAGGTGAAAAAAGAAGAAGAAGATGGGACGGGGGAGGGAATTTCATTTGTACCTTTAATAGTGGTTTTAAGACTTGAAATACACATGACCAAACCTTAACATTATTTAAATCTGGGTAGTAGATAATTCATGGGGGTTTTTTTGTTTTTTTATTTTGGGTTTTTTTTTTAGTTTATTCTCTTTGATCTTCCTTATAATTCAAACATTTGTGGTTTTTTAAACTATGTTTTTAATAACACAAGTGACATGTAAACTTGGATCAGAACAGAGCCAGAGTCATTTTCTAGCATAAGAAAACTGTGGCTCAATTGGTCTCATCAACCCCACCAAGAGGATGGTGCATGTGTTCCCTCAGGAGGTTTGTCCAGTTTGAAGCTGATCCTAAGTGAGGGTACTCGGTAAACAGTGCTCAGAGAGACTGGGCAGTGGTCAGGGTCCCATTCGAAAATGCTGAACTCCACCTGGGGTGGAAAATAAGAGCACAAGGAAGAACCTAGTGGAAAGCTAGTGCACTGCCTGAGCTGCCCGGACAGTCGGATATCAGGCTTACAAATGTAAAACTACACTGAGACTAACTGTACCCAATGGGTTTGACGGCTTTCCTAATTTTCTACATAACTTTGTCAAATGACATAAAGTGAGGCATTGTGCCACCTATGCCCTTCACATATGTTGCTTCATTTTATACTTCTGTCTAGGTTTGATTTTACTATCTAATGTTATGGATAATGGAACTGAGGCATTGTTACCACTTATATCTAGGTTTGATTTTATTATCTAATTTTATGGATAAGGAACTTAGGCTTTGTTAGTGAGTGCTGAAACTGGAGTTTAAACTTAAATAAGGTAATGAAATAATGTCAAAAGGAGAAGGAGGAGGCAGGGGTAGAGGAGAAGGAGAGAGAAAAGGAGAAGGAGAGGAAAAGAAAGTCCTGCCAAGTAGGGGAGGAAAAACAGTGTCTTCAGAATACATTTCAGTAACAGGAAGATTAAAATAATCAGGGGCTGGGGGTGGTGGGAATCAACTTAGTAGAAGTCCCATCAGTTTTCATTTTTTTCCACAGACAAACCCGTTGTTGCTACAGATGCAAACGTTGGCCAACAGTGCCTCTACCTAAAGAACTGGTAGAAACTACCTTTACACAAGCAACCCTTTTTCTTCTATTTCAAAGATTTATGTAGTCTTTTTCAGGTGAATAAATGTAAAATAACCCAGAATCAAAAAGAAAAGGATAAGTAATTCCACATAAACTTAAATCAACATTCAGTTGCAGAAGTAGGAGAAAACCAAACATTCACAAGTCCTATGAGAACTTTATTTTTACATCTTATAGCTAACATTCTAGTCTTACAATGAAAAGTCATTTTGACATTTTTTAAAACAAAAGGCAGTTTTAAAAGCTATGGTTGGCTTGCATTTTTGTCAGTGTCTGCTGTTTTCATGAGGTAAAATGCAGTGTAGACCAAAATTCTGAAAGATTGTAGATCCTTTGGGAAAACAATTATTCAGGCAACTTGAAGGAAATATGTGACAGGAAGTGACTTGTGAATAGGTTCTAAGAAAAATAACCAAATCATAAGTGAATTATGTTTAACTTTATAGGAAATATAGTTTTAATATTTTTAAATTGTGGAGAACCTTTAACTATTACCAAATAGAGAACTGGGCATGTTTTTGTTCTCAACGGTTGAAAATAAAATGTCTTTGTCAAGAGGAATGATGGCGACTTCTCAAGTCCTTTTCACTGTGCACCCTCCACATCCCACCTCAGAGGAAAACCAAAGAATTAAGTAAACAATTATAATTAAGACCTAGATCACATTTCAGGTAACAAGAATTGAAGCTTTTTTTTTATAGTTCTCACAGGCTCCAAGGTAGAACAGGAAAGAAACCTTATAATCTTCAGTGAAATTATGGGGTCCCATTGGCACACAACTGTGCCAACTGTAAAAAGAGCCTTTCCTCAATATGTATGTCTTGATATATTGTCACAAAGGAGAGTATATTTCTAAGCTGGGGCAGTAAAGTAGAATAAATTGTTTTCCAAAGGAAGTGTTAGACAAAATGCCATATTCTAAAAGCAGTTAAACATTTTTTAAAAAGTTACCTGATTTTTGAACCTGTCAACCACATTAAGATGATGAAAGAGTCAGGTTATATGAAAAATTTGTGACCAAGTTTGTTTGGGTAAAACTCTTGGGAACTGCAGAAGGAATAAGCAACCAGATAAAATAGTAAAGTGTGAGGGAATTTCGGGTAAGAGAAATCCAGAAATAGATGAGAACTTACATACAACCCATAAAAACAATTGACAAAAGAAAAAATCAGCTTCATACACCTGCCGGGATTTGATAGCATACTGCCATCTTTTGTCAACATAGTCAAAATAAGCAATTTTCTGCTCCCCTCTAACTGTTCCTTCCCCCTCCTTTATTCCACCCTGCCCTTAAACTGAGCTGGGACAAAAAGAGTAGCAGTAAGTAGGGATGGAAATAACAAAAAAAGTGATTGAACATTCTCCCTTCCCAGCAGGCACAGAATAAAAATGAAGGACCATGAAGGCCAAATAGTCTCTGCTTTTCCCTAAATAAAAGATAACAAATGAGAATAGACTTCTTTACAGATCTCCAAGTAAGTAGATCTGGTTTAACTTTATGCATTTACATAAGTTTTTTATTTTCTGAATTATCACTTACAAATCTATTTTATTTAGTCTGTGCTAATTCATGTCATATCAGTTACCAGCTTTTTTGGAAAAGAATTATATTACTCTTCCTGTGTCAATTCTATCCTGTCTACACTAGGGGTCAAGGGTTTTTTGTTTTTATATTTTGCCTATGAGTTATAGCTAAAGACATAAGAGTGGAAATTTGAACAATCAAAATATTGCCACATTATTTTACATAATCCCGTATTTTCATGCCTAATGAGTCCACTTATATAGTAGAATGTAAATGTAAGCCAAAAAGTAAATTTCCTCATGACTCTCTACACGAAAAAAGCAAAAGGGTCAAAGACCCCATTGCACATAATATTGACAGTTCAAATGCAGAATCTATGCAAAAGCAATCTACCAAGTAAAATTGGAAACTGTCACTAAAACCAGTTACCTAATAATATAGCAATATTGGCAATGTTCTTTTTTGTGGAGAGCTTTGGTTTAGTATAAAACAGTTGGTATTTAACTTTTCAGATGTAAATTTCAGAAGAAATTTATTCATTGTATTAATTTTATTTTGACCTGATTCCATTTACTTTCCATCTTAATTGAAATTATTATTATTTCTACACACAACTTGCATTACTTGAAAATCGTTCCATTTTTATTATAAAATGTTAGTTGCAAATGCCACTAGACTCAAATTCTTCCATCTAGTCACTAAAAGAATATTCTGTTCTTGTAATGCTGTTGTAACAAATGTTCACCCACTTGCCACTAAGCAAATTTTAAACATTCCAGCTCCACCAAAATCCATGAAGAATTTATCCACCTGGGTATTGTCATTTCCAGAGCTGTAAGTGAAAACTTTATACACAAAAAGTAATCATAATAAGCAGTCCTTTTCTGAAACTAATATTTATATGTAACACCTTCATCTTACTTGTTACCCTAGGCAGTAGGGAGCACCAGTGAATCCCCTCCATTGACCAAGATGGTGCAGGAGAGGTTGTTAAACTGAACATGCACAAAACTAGAAAGACAAATGGATAGGGCCGAACTGACCAAAAGCTAGAGAGAAAATTGGACAGGAAAAAAAAAAGCCTTCCCATCCCTATCCCTATAAGAACCACAGACTTGAGCAGGAAGGTAGGGGACTGTCTTTAACGTGGGAATCCTCTGTTCTTCTAGGTCGTGGCACCTGAAAAAATTTCTTTCCTTTTGCACCAGCACCTGCCTCACAAATCTGTTTTTCCTTGAAGCAGGCAGCAAACCTGCATTTCAGTTACAATATGGAGAGGTTTTTGTGAAAAAGCCTTTTCTAGCTCATAATTCCTAGAGAAGTTAAAGATTTCCTGCAATAAGACAGAGGAAAGGATCTTCTTTTTAAGTAAAGGATAACAAGCAGGGCCAGGCTGGAGGTTGTTGAGTCAGTGTGCTTGCTTGGCTGAGAGTTTTGCCAGTTCAGAGAGTCCCATCAGGCTGCAGAAAGCCCAGAGGACTAGAAGAGGGGATTAACAGAGCTTCATATACCCCTAACCACATCAACGCGAATCTTCAGCATAATTATTGAAGATGTTCTAAAAACTACCTTTAACAAGGCATGATACTAAGCTCTATCATCTGAGTTTTGGGTAAACTGTAACTCTTGCTAATTATTATGTAATGAATAGGCATCACATATGCACAAGCACACAGCAACCGTTTAACAATAACCATGCTGTGAACATGTTCAGTCACTACAAGGAGAGTGCAAGTGTGGAAAGGCAGAGCCTGGAACACAGGACCTACAAAAAGTGTTACTTTCAGGAAATAAACAACATTATTAATGAAATCATTTTTCTAATACAGCACCACTTTGAGTCCTGTTCTGCAAGACCAAGAGCTTGTTTGTAACATTTAACATTTTCTCAACAAACTGCCTGCCATTGAAAAGCAGCTTCCTCCCGCTGAGTATGTGAAAACAGCCTTCTCTCTAGTGAATGGAGTGGATAATGGCCCCTCAGGATCACAGATAACCAAAGCAACATATTACTCAATTGACTGAGAGGCTCTAGATAGATCAGTAGTTTCCAGCAGCAAGTTTATGAAAGAGGGCAAAAAAAATTACAATATACACAAGTAACCCTAATACCTGAGCAGCTGTCAGAAGATACTTCAAACAGAAAACTTTATACCAACAGAAATAAAATAATGAAATGATCTGAAATGGATTTTTAAGGCTAGAGACTGGGTGAGAGAGGTAAAAGGACTAAGAAGCACAAATGGGTAGTTACAAAATAGTCACGGGGAAGTAGGTAAAGTATAGGAAATTTAGTCAATCATATTGCAATGACTATGTACACTGCCAGTAGGAGTACTGGATATATCAAGGGGAACACTATATAAATTATATGCTTATCTAACCACAAAGTTGTACACTCAGGAGCAATATAAAATGAGATTTAAAAAGTGAATATATATAGAATACTCAGAGATAATGAGGAAGAAACATCTTTGAAGTGAAAACAGTAGATTACTTTCTTTAATAGTAGAAGAGCTGAAAACATTTTCCAAGCCTTTGGAAATCTGGGAAAGAAAAAATGCAGTAATAAAAATTAAATACACAATTTGCGTATTTTAAACTAGAATTTAAAAAGTCACTTAAAACACAGTAGGAAGACTAAGGAGTTGAAATTCCTCTCAGATGTAAGAAAACTCAAATCCCCAGGCTCCCATGAGCCTTGGATCTAGTCAATACATGTTTGACTCCACGGATCAGACATGCCCACTGAGGTTCTGATTTGAAAGTGAGCCAAGGAAGAAGTTAGCCTATTAATGCAACTTCTACCTTTTCTGGTATGAGCTGAGGGAGGAATTGGTATCTTGGAAGTGTCAGTCAAACATGTGGGGTTTTCAGCAGTTGTCAGATGGTCTTCCTGGTGCAGAAGGAGCCGTGGAAATCCAGAAAGGGCTGCTCTTACCTCACAGACACTAAGGAAGCTGAGACACAGTAATTTGCTCATCACGCAAATTCTCTAGTGTAGTTTCGGCAAAAAAAAAAAATTCTGCTTGACACTGAAAACGAAGATTACAAATATTGACCCAAAATGGTGGCAAACTTTATTAACAGCTACATAAATATTGCCTGCAAACAACAACAACTCACATGTTTATAATAGGGTTTAATTAAATATTCAAGAAATTTGTTTTTAATTACTATATCAGGACATCATTAAATGCTCTTTAAGTTTCGAAGTCAAACCAGCAATCTTTAACCTGAAACACAAGTCCTCATATACTTTTTTTAATATATTTTATTGATTATGCTATTACAGTTGTCCCATTTTCCCCCTTCACTCCCCTCCACCCTGTCCACCCCCTCCCACCCACATTCCCCCCCTTTAGTTCATGTCCATGTGTCATAAGTTCTTTAGCTTTTACATTTCCCATACTATTCTTACCCTCCCCCTGTCTATTTTCTACCTGTTGTCTATACTACTTATTCTCTATACCTTTTTCCCCTCTCTCCTCCTCCCACTCCCCTGTTGCTAACCCTCCATGTGGTCTCCATTTCTGTGGGTCTGTTCCTGTTCTATTTGTTTGCTTAGTTTGCTTTTGTTTTAGGTATGGTTGTTGATAACTGTGAGTTTAATGTCTGTTTTCACTGTTTATATTTTTTATCTTCTTTTTCTTAGATAAGTCCCTTTAACATTTTATATAATAAGGGCTTGGTGATGATGAACTCCTTTAACTTGGCCTTATCTGAGAAGCACTTTATCTGCCCTTCCTTTCTAAATGAAAGCTTGGCTGGATAGAGCAACCTTGAATGTAAGTCCTTGCCTTTCATGACTTGGAATACTTCTTCCCAGCCCCTTCTTCCCTGTAAGGTCTCTTTGGAGAAATCAGCTGACAGTCTGATGGGAACTCCTTTATAGGTAACTGTCTCCTTTTCTCTTGCTGCTTCTAAGATTCTCTCCTTCTCTTCAATCTTGGCTAATGTAATTATGATGTGCCTTGGTGTGCTTCTCCTTGGGGCCAACCTCTTTGGGACTCTCTGAGCTTCCTGGACTTCCTGGAAGTCTATTTCCTTTGCCAGATTGGGGAAGTCCTCCTTTATTATTTGTTCAAATAACCTTTCTACTTGTCTTTCCTCTTCCCCTTCTGGTACCCCTATAATTTGGATGTTGGAACGTTTACAGATGTCCTGGAGGTTCCTAAGCCTCTCCTCGTTTTTTGAATTCTTGTTTCTTCATTCTTTTCTGTTTGATTGTTCCTTTCTTCCTTCTGGTGCATTCCATTGATTTGAAACCCAGTTTTCTTCCCATCACTACTGGCTCCCTGTGCATTTTTCTTCATTTCACTTATTGTAGCCTTCATTTTTTCATCTGATTTGCAACCAAATTCAACCAATTTTGTGAGCATCCTGATCACCAGTGCTTTGAACTATGCATCTGAAAGGTTGGCAATCTTTCGTTTGCTTAAAAGTACTGGCTGAGGGGTTTTAATTCTGTTTGAGCCATCTTTCCCCCCAACCTTTGGTCTGATAACACCTGTTGCATATGAGGGCTGGAGCCTTAGTTGTTCACCAAGGTGGGGCACCTCAGTTGCTGGGTTGTGAGGTGGTATGTGGGAGCAGAGTCTGAGAGGGAACTATGGTGCCTGCTCCGCTCTCTCTAGGACTTCAGTCCCCTCTGCCACTTTCCACAAGCAGACTGGGCCCTCTGGCACTGGCTCCCAGGCTGGGTGGGCTTGTGTACTTTCTAGGACTCTGTGGGTCTCCCCAAGAAGCTCTCCTGTGAGGCTGAGAGATTCTCCTGGCCTCAGCCCCCCACAGACGCCTAGCATATCTACGTGCAATGGGTGACTGAGAACAGCCAGCTGCCTTGCGCCCCTCACTGGGTCTGCTCGTTGCCTCCTGAGCCCAGGGTCTGCCACCGGATCATCAGCTGCCCCTGTGCTTCTGGGGTCCACCAACTGCCGCCTGCACTCTGTGCACCCGCATCTGCCAGCCACCACTTTTTCCTGCCGGGACCCCTCAAGCCCTCTCTGTAGGCCTCCAACTCCACCCCTCCTTACCAGTCTGGATGAATGGTAGTCAGACATTCGTTCAGTTCATTTCTGTCTGTTCTGGATGTTTTTTTGTTTCTAAATTTTTGTTGTCCTTAGTTTTGGTTGTGCGAGGAGGCACAGTGTGTCTACCTTCACCTCCATCTTGGCCAGAAGTCAAGTCCTCATATACTTTTGATTAAATTCACCTTACAAGAAGTCCTGAAAAAAGCAAAAGTCCTGCCCCTGGGTCCTAAAATGCATTCCAGGTCAGATGTATAGAGTAAATGTAGAAATAGATATATAGACTATATATATCCCCATAACTATTGTAAGATAGTAGTTAGTTTTCTATATTAGCCCATAGGTGTCTAATATAGCATATACCTGAAGAATAATACCACTAAGAGTAGAAGAAAAAAGCTAATTGAGAAAGAACTCAAGAAATGCACAATAGTGCGTGGTGTGATCAAGGACTATGTTGAGAAAATGGTCGGGATCATTAGGACAATGCAAAACATATCTCTCCAATAGAAGTACACCACATCTTTGAAAAAGAAAAATGTAGCTTTATTTTTTCTGCTGACTATAAAACATCATTATAAACTCTAAATAGTTGACAGAAAAAATGTATTTTTAAAATTAATATTACCATAAATTCCAATACACAGAAACTATTCACAGAAGTAGCCTTGATTTAGTAATGCCAATAATTTTTCTACATATACATAAAGATATATGTTAAAGAATTAGATCATAGTCCTCTGCTACTTTTAATTGCTATTAAATCTCTCCAATCATTGGTGGTAAACAAAAGCATATGTTTTCTGTCCCGTTTCTAAAAATCAAGTGAAATTTAATAAAATAATACAAAAGTAGAAAAAGCAAGGTTAAGTACAGGAAATGCAAACAACAAAACTGTATAATTGTATACGCAAAATAAGATTTAAGAAAAACACTATACTGTACACCTGTAACTAATAAAGAATAATATTAAGTGTAAACTATAACCAAAAAAATTGAAAGAAAAGAGAAACAGGAAAAAAATTTGGATCAGTTAACATAATTAAATTGAATAGTTTGGCTTTTCCTTTCAAAATACAAGGACTTTGAATTTTCTTCAAATGAAGAAAATCCTGGCATTTATCACTGATAAGTAGCATTCTTTTTTTTTTATAAGTAGCATTCTTGAAGCAGAGCACCATTAAAGATTAAAAATATAAGTATAGTCAAAGATACTTCAAATAAATGATAACAAGATATAGAAATAGTTGAATTACTATTTCAGTGAGCAAAGTTTAAAACGTAAAAGCATTTATTTGAAAAAATTATATTTTAATGATAAATGTTATGTCTAATAAGGCATAATAATCACAATTCTTTGTGTTTCAAAAAAAAGGAGTAAGGAATGCTTCTAGAATCACAAAAGAGAAGCTGACAAAACCATTGCCAAAGGTATTTTAATACACTTCTCTCAGAATGTAAAAAAAAGCCACAACATATAAAATTCAAGTATACAAAAACAGAGCTTAAAGGAACAGATATAATAAACTGTGCAATAAAGCAAACAATGTGCATATGCCCCATGGACACAAGCTGGTAGATTCAGGAAAACATAAAAATAAAACCAACAGAAAAGACAAAATGAAGACAAAATTGGAATTAATGTATGAACTAATACTGCATGATACTACTCAATAATAGACATACATATTAATAAAAGGAACAAAAAGGAAAATAATAGTTCACGTTTAAAAGAACTAGAGAGGGACTTCTGATTTCCAGTTCCCCATATAAGGAAATTGGAAGTCACCACTCTGTCCTAACAAGTAAAAGGCTAAACAGACTGAAAAATCAGCAATTCCTCTTGAATGCATTAGAGAGAGAAGAATGCAAACCCTGCCACTAAGATTAGAGAGAGAGAGGTGCCAGGGAACAGAGGGAGCTGCAGCTTACCTGAGCAGACTTGCCAACCTCAGGAGCCCAAAATATAATTGCTGAATTGCTGAAGGCTCAGTGTGCACAAAATGACAATTAAAAACTTCACAAAGCCAGTCATAGTAGATTAACTCCCACAATATTGTGAGGTTTGCCTCCAGATGCTCCATGAGATCTTCAGAAAATATCACAGAAAAATCTCCTTGGGCTTCCAGCAATGGGAGGAGAAGAGGAACCATTCTGAAATATGCCAGAGGCTCTGTTCTTAACAAGGCCTGCCCTTGGGGGCAACCAGTTAACCTGGAGCCTAACCTGCTAGGGTACTACAGAGGCATAACTGATCTGAGGGAAGGAAAACACCCAGTTCCAACCATCTCTAGCCATCCTATCCCACTAAAGGGAAGAGGAAAAAACTGAGAAACACCTGTGAAACTCTCAGTGCAGAGTCATAAGCTCATGAAAGACTGAGACCTAAGCATAGTAATATCGAATGCTTCCCTTTCCACCACACCTGTCCATGATGAAAGGCCTATTTACAGCAGTTCCTCTTATCCAGTGTGGATACATCATCTCCAGCTATCGAAAACAAAAATTGCAAGGCACACCAAGAGACAAAAACACAATTTGAAGAGACAGAATACACATCAGAATCAGATATGGCAGGGATGTTGGAATTATGAGACCAAGATTTTAAAACAAGTATGATATATATGCTGAGGGCTCTAATGGATAAAGTAGTCACTGTTCAAGAACAGATGGACAATGTAAGCAGAGAGATGGAAATCCTAAGAAAGAACCAATCCTTAGGAAGAACCTTTCTTTAGAAAGAACCAAATTCTTAGAAAGAATCTTTCTTTCTAAGAAAGAAATTCTAGAGATTAAAACAGCAACCAAAAATTGAAGCAATAATGGAGAAGGTCTTTGATGGGATTATTAAGAAGACTGGACACAGTGGAGGAAAGAATCTCGGCACTAGAGGATACATCAATAAAATACTTAAAAATTGAAGAAAACAAAAACCAAAAACAAAATTAAAAAGACTGAAAAAAAAACAGAATAGAATATCCAAGGACTATGGGACAACCACAAAAGGTATAATGTGCATATAATGGAAATACCTGAAGAGAGAAAGGAACAGAACAAATACTTGCTGCAAAGACTGAGAATCTCCCCAAATTAATCTTAGACACCAAATCACAGATCCAGAAGGTTCAGAGAACAGCAAGCAGGACAAATACCAGCCTAACCACAATCCCCAGAAAATTGAACCTGTGTATATCATTTTCATACCACAGAAAATAAAAAATCAAGAACAAATCCTGAAAGAAGGCAGAGGAAATACACTAATTTCTCTCAATAATTAGAGTCAAATTCTTACATGGCCATCCTTTGGTTGATGATTAGTGCAATCACATAACGATCTTATAATGGCCAGAAGCTTCTAATTCTTCAAAGTTATAGCCTTTTACATACTAGTTCCTTCACAAAGTCCATGTTTAGGGTCTTGATGACAGTAAGTATAATTTCTTAATTGTCAGACATCATCGTGAGAATAACCTTTAATGTTAAGCCCTTGTTTCTGGCTGTAGGAGAGATCACATAATATATGGCCTGCTGGTTTAAGGCATATGCCATAAATTTGCAAGATTTTATCAGTAGCAGGAGCCAGAAATAAGCCTTCAGTGCTTAAGCCAACTGATTTGGATCGTGTGGCACAGGGTAAGGCCAGTGAGTCCCAGGAGTGCCCACCTATCATTGCAGTATGTATGCAGTGTGTGTGCCTTGGTCGAAGCATGTTTGTTCAGGATATGATGACATTCTTCTAATCCACAACTTAAAGTGCCAGAAGTTTGTAGACAAAAAAGGGCAATGCGAACCTCAAAAAAGTATCTAATTCCATGAGACAAAAGTGCTTTCCCTTCCAATGAGAAGTGACTAATATAATCAATAGCCACCAGCCAGCTGTCATGCCTCCAAATGCTCCATATTGGGGGTGCAGCATTGGCCTCTGCTGCAGTCAGTGTGGGCACTCAGCAAGCCAGTAGTCAGATCAAATCTGGTGGGACAGAGCCATATGGCTGAGTCTATCCATCACTTCCCTCCCGATCATCACATTCATTGTGTTCACAGGTCTATGGTACAAGTTCTAGGAGATTTAGGGAGGGAAAGTGACTGACAACAAGAGGCCGAGTCATTTGGTGGCCCTAATTATTAAAAACCTCCTCCACTGTGGATAATTCTTGTGAGCATTTACATAAGATACAAAGATACTTGCTCACTTCTCCCCTTACAAAAGATGTACCCATATGTACATATGGATTTCCTCCACAATTCCTAATCACCAGTCTTCAATGTTCTTTGTTCCAGGTCACTGAGCAATTAGCCAAACAATTAGCCAAAGCCCATAAGTCAGTGTAGATACATACCTCAAGCCATCTTTCCTTCCCACATTTTATTGTGGGCAACCAAAGTACCTCCAAAGACTAAATTTTCTTGAAGGATTTTACTCACCACACTCTTTCAGGGCCACTCCCCCAAAAAGATGTAATGCAGAAGCTACTCACTTTCACTTGACAATGACCTACCATGCAGATCCATCCATAAACCAGGCCCATTATTCCTTTTTCTCCATTAAATGGTAACAAGGAACTGCCTACGAAGCTATAGATATGAGCTGAGAGAGAAAGAATGGAGAAACAGATACAGTGGGAGTCCAAACCTGGTTTCGAGTAATTTACTATTACATCTAGACCTACTTTAACCAAATCTTTTATAAAATACTTTCTTTGTATAGTGGAATGCTGCTATACATGCAGTTTTATGTTTCGACAGATCAAATAATACTCTGTTCATGATGGAAAGTTCAGGCCACATGGTTACTTGGTGTTCCAAGGTCAGATGCCTCTCTACACCCAGGCCCAGCAGCAATCCAGCAGCACGTTTCAGATGGAGAGTGATTGTTGGCCAAAGACAGCATAGCTTTACTCTAAAACCTCAAAGGCAGGCGATGCCATTCTCTTCAAAGCTTTTCCAATCACTCTATACAGCATCTTTTTTTTTTTGCCTTGAATATTTCCAATAAAACTGCATCTATAAGGAGTGAGTTGTAGGGCAGCATGCCCTACACATAGGGAACTGCTACAGAATCCTGTATATATCCAGGCTACACTTAAAACTAGCAGCATTGCTATATACACAGTAACGGGTTGATAAATATATCCAAATATGGTATACATTGCCTTCAACATCCGAAGAGGTCCATGAAGTGGTATGTCTCACTGTTCATACTAGCTGTTGCAAGGTACAGAACGAGTCTGCCACTTTAGAGAAAAAGGATATATTGACATGGCCCAGAACACTGCATCCTAGAAACCTCCCCAATGTGGCAGACCTCTGATATCTGCAAGGATTATTTCCCACTCTCTGGAATAGATAAGTCCTATTAAAGTATCTTAAGTGTTTGTTACTTTATTTTTGCTGGTTTCAGTTGTCATACTGTCATCAGCATAATAAACCTGTGTGATGTTCCGTTGGTTACCCAGATGATAAAGAGCCCTCTGAACCACACACTGTGATCTGAAGAGAACATGGAATTTGAGACCGTCCTGGGGCAAGTCAGAAAAATTATACTGTTGTCTCTGCAAAGTGCTTCTAATTTTAGTAATTAACAGGAACTGACAGGAGAGTGTTTGTTGGGTCAGTAGCTGCATATCAAGTTCCAGGAACTATGTTAATTTGCTCCAGTAAAGACCCGAATTGGGAATTTCAGCTGTGGCCTCCATGGTCACCTGATTGCATATGTGATGATCTAGTCTGGTTTTCTATAGGTCATCTGAATTTTGAGTTAAAGTTTCAGTTGATGGTCAAATATTGCATTAAAAGTAGATAGGATGTGTTGGGAATTACTCTCTGTGCATCTCTCAAGTTTCTGATGATGGGGCTGCTCTCTTATTTCCACGGGATGCAGTATTGCTTTTGATAGACCCCATTGTGATGAGGGTTGCTGGGGACAGTTGCACGGGCTTCCACTTGGTCCTTCCTCCTAGAATAATTCATACTCCTTGGGTCAGAGAAGCACTGTTGTGATTCTGACAGATATTATACATACTTATATATTCTGGGGCCAGGAAAATAATAATAGGACAGGTCTTTAGTCTGTCTGGACACACTGTGAGATGGAGTAAAGCAAAAATTCCATCCCTGACTTCACCTGCATAAGCTCCTGCTGCACCCAGTAGTTAGAGGTGCATTATGGGTCTTTGAGGTTCACCAAAAATTTAAGGCCACTATCTAATTAGGCCTAGAAATTTCAGGGGGTTTTTCTTTTACCTCATGCTCAGTCATCTAGGTCCATAGCTGAGGTCTCTCTGGGAAAGTGTTGAAGAATATTTGTAATATATATCTTATTACTACTCTAAAGTGATTTTTAAAATTTAACAAATGTCAAATCCAAGTTGAATGCATTCCTACCAATAAATTTGGCCTGATCAAGGCTTGTACTTCCACCCTCTTGGTTTAATACTACTGCACATGTTGCCCAGGCTTTTTCTGATAAAGATCAATGATTTCTTTTAATTTTTGGCATATAGTTTATCTTCTCCTAAAGGTTTTATACATCGCTGTCTAGGCTATTTGAAATGTTCCTTTTAACACTTATCTCAGAGGTAATGAGAATTGATGGAGGTAAACCAGAAAAAAAAAAGGTATTACCTTGTGGGAAAACTGTCCCAGAGAAAAATGATTAAAAAGATTTTTATGTTGAAGAGGGTTGGTTCTCTCACATGGCTGAAATGGCCTGCCTCTGCCATCAAAGGTGGACCATAGGAATTTGAAGTTTCAAAATTCTTAGTTTTATCCATGTTTTCTGAAGAGTCCCCATCTTTGAGGCCTCTCTGTCCCTACCAGTTCCTTACTTCAGCTTATAACAACTTAGCATTTAATTTTTGCTACAAGTCTGCGATCCTTATAGTCGGACAGATCTCGGCATGGTCCTGAGCTATGTCCACGTTGCACTGACTGCAGATGACAGGCAACTTCGCACCTGCGAGAAGGCCTGATAGTCTCCATCTTTCTTCTCAGTATATATTCATATTTCTCAATTCCTCCATTTACCCTACTTACTTCTCTTGGAAAATAAGAAGGAGCCTTGACCCCTCAATCTTTACCATCACTATTGCTTTCATAGACTAAGTGATACACATAGACTTGATCTCTTAATTCCTGCCCTTTAATATGAGATATCAAATCAGTTGTATCAACATCACCTGGGAGCTTGTTAGAAATGCAGCCCTATTAGACACCATCACACACATTGTATCCGCAACAGATTTTAACAAGATACTGTGGTAGTTTGCATGTACATTAAAATTTCAGAAGCACAGTGCTAATCACTTGCCTTCCTTAGGCACTGCCACTGGTGATAGTTTGAGTAACTGTGACTATGTTAATTTGCTCCAGTAAAGACCCAAACATAGATTTGACTCATTTTCCTCTTGCAATAAAGTTACCTCTATTTCTTGACTTTAGGGGCAACCCAATCTCAAATACCATTTTGACAGCCTGTTTTCTGGACTTCTTGTGGTATCAATTACTTTATCAATTAGGGTCAAAGCAAAAAAATAGATAACACAAAAAATTATAATAATTTAAAGATGGTGATAAAGGGACCATTTACAAAATGTGATTACAGAATAATATATTATAAAATTATCAAAGCTCAACACATATGCACATACTAGAGAGTTCTTTTCTGAAGGAATTTAGCCTTGTTTAACATTACTCTTAACAGGTCATGTAATTTTTGTGTATCTATTTATTTTACTTATACCTCTACTTTGTTTCTATAACAGGGTTTAGGAAACAGGAAAATGCACAAAATCAAGACAGTGTGCAAAAATAAATTTGAAGAAGAAAATAGAATGAAAAAAGCAAAAAACTATATCACAGAATCGGAAATAAGAAGATGAGTCCATTAGAAAAAAGTATGTGGCATATACTTGGGATTGAGTATAGCAATAAACATCCAGCATGAGCAAGGAAACATGCACAAGGCTAGGTCTTCAGAAGTAACAGCTTTTCCTACTTTAACACCAGAAATAAATATTTCTTATTCAAAGAGAAAGCACCATGTAACAGTTTTTAACAGTGACTTCATAAGAATGACAAACTATCTAAAGTCAGTGGATTAAAAGATTAAAGCAACATTGAGACTTTAAAGGTGCTGCTTAGTGTGTAAATACGTTGTCTCAGTGTCAAATACTTAAGTCCAAAAAACTAACAAAATATATAAATACTAATCCATAATCTCTTCTCTTAAATTCTTAGAGCATTGTGTGTTTTGCAATTTAAAACTTTTCCAACATTAGAAGTCTAATACAGGGCATGGCATATATGAGAAGGCATTCCCAGTGAAAGTCTGAGGCAGCAGCCCATAATCAAACACATTAATACATCTGCAGTGCGATTCATGAATATTCATGTGAAGTAGGATAAATAAGGACTACAGATACCCTCATTTCAGTCCAAGGTAAGTTTTATCACTAAACATCAAAGAACTTAGGGTTCGGTTCTGTTTCATTTTTGAAATTTCGTATTTTTAAATTGTAGTTAAGGATACATGGAAAAAAACTAGGGGGGTGGAAATGGGGCGGAGGTGCGGAGGGATGGGTGGGTGGGCTGGGATGGGAGTAAAGGACAGAAAACTGTACTTGAACAATGACTAAAATAAAAAAATTGGGGCTCTATATCATTATTCTATTAAAAAGCAGATCATATTTACTGATATATTATTTGGGGAGAGAAGTAGCAAAAATAATTTTAAGTGTTTAGAGTCTTTCCAAAAATAATACCCTCACATTCTTAAAATAAACAGTCATCTTCATGATAACCAACAGAGAAACCCTCTCTGGGTGATATGTCAGAACTCAAGATCTAGTAGAGCTGACTACAAGAAATGTTTATTTTCCGTATACTATTCCTGTAGGTTGTGTGAAAGTATAGGAGGGGATGAATTCCCTTTTCTACTTTTAGCTCTCCAGACACACAAGAGATAGGTTGGATCTGGTGCAGTGACTACTGTACCTCATCTGGTGACCTTGGACTTTGAGCTAGATGCAGTGACAATATGAGATTTTTGGACTGTCTTCCATGAGGAAAAGTTGAATAATTTCAAAGTATGGAAGGAATGGCACAAAACTACTTTGTATCAGATGAGAAAAGTAAGTACCTATCAAATATTTATCAGAGTGAGTGCCTCCTCCATTTTTCTCTTCCTCTGTTGCAGCTATGTTGGAAGCCCCAAATTTCAAAAGGTTGAATCTTAATATGAAGGAGGGTCATTATTTCATTCCACAATGATATTTGAATATCAGAGAAATAAAACTCTACTATGTATACCTAGCAAAATCTGAGGATTGCTATGGATGAGTGACTGTGGTGTATCTCCATTCTTTCCATAATCTAACAAATTTCAGGGTGGCTAAGCCTGTGTGTTAATTATTATACAAACAAGATAATGGAGCAAGGAAAAATCAGAGCTAGTAAAGATAACATTTCCTTTGGAAAGGCAGGGTGATGGGATGAAAAATTAAATCACTGAATTTCACACAATAATATGTCAGTGTAAAATCATTGCTAATGGGACTCCATTATTATAATCTTTCAATGGAATATTCTGGAAAGATATATTAAAATTTAAAATATTCATACATTCTGATGCAGAACTCCTAGTTCATAATTCCTTTTCCATAAAATTTTATGTAAAATATAGAATGCATTTAGGAAAGTATACAAAACAAAAACACACAGAATACTGACTTACCACAAAAAAATACTATCACCCAAGTAAAAAACAGAACATTTTTAATACTCCATAAATTTTCTTATTCTTTTCCTTTCCAATCATTGTCCTTTTTACTCCTTAGGATTTTATGATTGTCACTTTCTTACTTTTCTTTTCAGTTCTACCAACTAAGTTTTTACCCCTTAACATTATTGGTTTTTTCTCTTTGAACTAAATACAAATGGAATCACCCAATATATACCACTTTGCGTGTGGTCACTTTGAAGAGATTCATCCATGTTCTATGTATCTGCAGTTTTGTTCACTTTTGTTGCTGTTATTTTGTTGTAGAAATATACCACCATTTAGTTTGCTGTTGATGAACATTGGGTGTGTGACCAGCTTGAGACCACTATAAATAATGTTACTGTAAACATTACTGTGCATGTCTTCTTATACACATGTACCTGCATTTCCCTTGGGTATATATACCTATGGGTCTAGGTGCCAGGTTGTATGTACAATTTCAACTTAAGTAGATAATGCCAAACTGTTTTCCAAAGAGGAAAATTCAATTTATGTATATACCAGTACTAACAAACATAGGGTATTACTTAATTTGTTATTTTATTTAATCCTTTAGTAAAAGTATTAAAATGGAAATTACTTCCTATATCACCTTATATCAAGTGACTTTGCAAAATTCACTCGTTAATTCTAGTAATTTATCTGTGTTATATGTTTAATTATTATGTACACTCCTATCGTGACTTTGAGGTTGCCATTAGGAAAGATAAAATGTGTAACTCCCAAGAATAATCAAGGCAGTACTCCAAAATTTTATCCTGATCGTTAACCAGGAAGCAGACAAGAGGAAATAATCCCTTTCTGGGAACAGCCTCACTTAGTAACTAAACTCCTTTCCTACAGGGGAATGAACCAAGAGTACAGTCAGAAATTTTTGAGTCAAATTTTGTGGAGGTCTTTCTAACACAATACAAGATACTGTGGATGGTAGGATTATAAAAGATCTATCAGATACCTTAACTATTAGGCCGTTGTTGAGTGGCTTTTGCAGTAAAAAGCATCCCACTCTCAGGATGCAAATGGCACAGATTATTTCATGGGCTACAATGTGAAAATGGAAAAAGTGTCAACAGTGCTGAGGCACCACCAATAGCACAAGGGTAGTCAAAGTCTGATGTAGTCTATCTGTCAGGAGCACCCATGGACAAGAACCCATGCAATGTGCCCTGTCTGGTGTAGCTCAGTGGATTGAGTGCCAGCCTGCAAACCAAAGGGTCACCAGTTTGATTCCCAGTTAGGGCTCATGCCTGGGTTGCCGGCCAGGTCCCTAGTAGGGGGCACACAACAGACAACCACACATTGACGTTCCTCTCCCTCTCTTTCTCCCTCCCTTCCCCTTTCTCTAAAAATAAATAAATAATTTTTTTAAAAAAAAGAACCCATGCAATGTAAACTCCCTCCCCACAAAACAAATGGGACAGCTTTGGGCAGATTTCTTCAAGGAGATAAAAATAACTGTCACCCTAGACTTCTATATGCAGCATATACATTACAAGGATGAGGATGACAATGATGATATGACAAAATTCCTACCTGAAGGAAATTTTTAATAAAGTATTTCTAACAGAAGAAAAGCATTTCTATATAGAAAGTCTAGAATTAAAAAACAAAATAAGAGTTAATAAATTGCCCTGGCTGGTCTAGCTCAGTGGGTTGAGTGCCAGCCTGCAAATTAAAGGGTCGCTGGTTCCATTCCCAGTCAAGGGCACATGCCTGGGATGCAGGCCACATCTAGGGTTGGAGGCGCTTTCTCTCCCTCTCTTTCTCCTTCCCTTCCCCTTTCTCTAAAAGTAAATAAATACATAAATAATTCTTTTAAAAAGAAAAAAATATTGTATGTGAAGGTAAATAAAAATGAAATTTTCTTATATAAATTAAAATATGTGGTTTTATAAAATAAGAATACAACATTAACATAAAGTCAGAAGTGAATAAAAAAGTTGTCAGATTATTCCAAAGTCCTTATATTTCCAGATGAAAAGTAAAGGCTTTAATTTATTTTAGACTGTGATAAGTTAGACATTTTTGTTAAAATTTCTAGGATATCTACTGAAAGTGTATATATATACACACATTCTCATTCTTGGAGAGAGATATATATATATATCTCCAAGGTAATCATGGGAAAAAATTTATGACTAGATAATTTTTAATCAATCCAAGAATGGTAAGAAGAGGGAAAAAAGAAAAAAAGTTGAAAGCATGATACCAAATGATAGATTGGAAGGCAAATTTATCAGTAATTACATTAAACATGAAATTTAAAATTCTTACAGTAAAGGACAAACCTAGACAGACTAGATTTTTAAAAATCCAACCCTGCTATTTTAAAGTGTTTCAGGTAAAATTTAAGGATTAAGAAATGTGAAAGTAAGTACCAAAATAGATATACTATGCAAACTACTACTACTATCAAAAAAGAAAAATGGCATGTAGATAAAATACAGCTGTAAGCAAAAAGCATTACCAGGTATTACAAAAGTCATTTTATAATGATAAGAATTTTAATTCACTAGAGATACGTTAATCTTCCATTTGAACTTACTTAATAACAGTTTCAAAATACAAAAAGCAAAAATTGACAAATATGGTAGAGAATATTTATTTTTAAATACTTTTTTATTTGATGAAACATGCCAACAAAATGTCAATAGGGGTATAAAATATTTGCTTCTATAATTTAAAAACTTTACTTAATATTACAAGGATATAAAATATTTTATTCATATCTATAACAAACTTTACATGAGGGGTATATGTAAAATATTGAATGCCTGCTAAGTACATATTTTTTCAAGTACATGAAGAAATTTTTCAAACTTTGAATAAGTTGTGAGCCAAAAAGCTAGTTCTATTAATTTAAAATTACTGAAAACATACAAATTGTGGTCTCTAGCCATAATACAATAGAAATAAATAACAAACATAACTTGAAAATTAACATTTTCTAGTAAACCATAGATGAAAAAAGAAATCATAATAGAAATTAGAAAATATTTTGAACAGAACAATAAATATAATTTATATCAAGATCTACCAGTTGCAAACCAATAATGTCTTAAGAACGAGTTATCCTTTAATTCACGTATTAAAAAAAGAAAAAAGGAAAAAAATGATGAGATAAATTTTATTCTATTTATTTTACTTTTTATTGAATATATTGGGATGGCACTGGATCACAGAATTACACAGGTTTCGGGTGCACAATTCCACAGCACATCATCTGTACACTGTATTGTGTGTTCATGATCCCAAGTCAGGTCTCCTTCCATCACCAGGTATTCCCCCATCCCCTCCTTCCTCTCACAGTGCCCAGCAGTCACCACACTGTTGTCTGGGCCCATTAGTTTTTTCCTTTTTTTCTTTTTTGTTCACTTCATCCACCACATACCCAGACCCCATTTCTCCCTTACAGCTGTCAGCCTACTCCCTATCTATGAGTTTGTCTCTGTTTTGCTTGGTTCATTTTGTTCATTAGATTCCACATATAAGTGAAATCATATGGTACTTGTCTTTATCTGTCTGACTTATTTCACTTAACATAATGCTTTCCAGATCCATCCATGATATCACAAAGTGTAAGATTTCCTTCTTTTTTATGCCTGAGTAGCTTTCCATTGTGTAAAATGTATCACAGCTTTTTTATCCACTCATCTACTGATGGACGCTCGAGCTGTTTCCAAATCTTGGCTATTGTAAATAATGCAGCAATGAACATAGGGGTACATACAATCTTTTGCGTTAGTATTTCAAGTTTCTTCAGATAGGGAAAATTGGACAGATTCATCCAAAAAATTTAAACTAGACCACCATCTTACACCATACATAAGAATAAACTCAAAATGGATTAAAGACTATAAAAATCCTAGAAGAAAATATGGATGGTAAAATCTCAAAACATTTATTGTAGCAATATTTTTTCTGATGTATCTCCTTGGGTAATGGAAACAAAAAATAAAATAACACAAATGAGACTACATCAAACTAAAAAGTTTTTGCACAGCAAAGGAAATCATCAACAAAATGAAAAGACAAGTAAGTCACTGAATGAGAGAACCTATTTGCCGATACATCTGATAAGGGGTTAATATCTAAAATTTATTAAAAAACTTATAAAACTCACTACCAAAAAACCAAACAATCTAACTAAAAAATGGGCAAAGGACCTGAATAGACACTTCTCCAAAGAGGACTTACAGATGGCCGATAGAATTATAAAAAGATGCTCAATGTCACTAATTTTCAGACATATGCAAGATAAAGAAATTTTTAATAATAACACTTAAAAAATCCAAACAAGAAAGGAAGAAAGGAAAATATGAACATGAAAAAGTAATAAAATAGAAACAAATGAGAAATGGGGAGAATTGACAAATTCTAAAGTTGAGTTTTTAGATAGACTAAAAATAATAGAAAAAATACTGGCAATGCTTATAAAACTTAAACAGAAGACAAGAATAAATAATCATTATTGCACACCTAAAAGAGGATATAAGTACATCTTCTAAAGACATTAAAAAGATAACAGAATATTATTATCAACTTTATAGCAACAAATATGATTAAAATGGACGAATTTCTAGAAAATGTAAATAAATGACTAAAAGAGAGAGGACTATCTTCCATAGTCTAATAATATTTTTAAAATGTTGGTATTAGGAGAAAGAGGGGGAGAATAGGGGGAAAGGTACAGGAAATAAGAAGCATAAATAGTAGGTCCAAAGTAGACGAGGGGAGTTAAGAAGAATATGGGAAATAGAGAAGCTAAAGAACGTATATGTATGACCCATGGACATGAACTAAGGGGGGAAATGGTGGTGGTAGGGGTGTGCAGGGAAGAGGGGGATAAAAAGGAGTAAAAATGGAACAACTGTAATAGCTTAATAAAAGATGCTTACAAAATTGAATTAGTCATTGAAAATCATCCCACAAAAAAATTTCCAAATCCAAAGGTAGGTCTTCATCAGTAAACTTTGCAGACATTTATGGGAGACATAGTTCCTGTTTTAATTGTAAGGGATTCAACAAAGAACCACTGCCCTCTAAATTTATCAATGTCATAAAATATGAAGAAAATCTGATAAACTGCTCTAAAATAATAACAGTTTCATAACAACTAAATATAATTTATGATGCTGGATTGAATACTGAATCAGTAAGAAAAAATATAAAGAACATTATTAACTGGCTAAATTTGATCATGGACTATATATTAGATGATAGTATTTTATCAATGTTAATTTTCCTAATTTTGCTAATTGTACTCTAGTGACCTGAAAAATGTTCTTCTTATGAAATAAATGACAAAATTTCGCAGAGTAAAAGAGGATGATTATTGCAAGCTATTCTTTAATAGTTCAGAAAAATAGAGAGAAAATCATAAAGCCACTCTGATAATATGTTACCAATGAATGAAACTGAAACTGGGTGAAGTGTATAGAAGATTCCTTGTTCTATTCTTGGAATTTTTTTGAAACCTGAAATTATTTCAAAGTGAGTATTTTAATCCCAATTTTACATAAACTCATCTAAAAGAGAATTAAAAAGTTATGCTGACCCAGTGTCAGCATTACTTCATATTTTGATGTACATAACTTTAATCTCAAATTTCAGAAATGGCAGGAAAAAATAAGGAAAATGACAGGCCAATTAATCGATGTGAATAAATACTTTCTAAGCACAATATTATGAAATTGAATCCAGAAATAAAGAAAAGGATAATACATCATGACCAAGTTTCATGTATCCAATGAATTTGGGGTTTACATTTGAAAAATCAACTAATGTAATCCACAATAGAAATGGAAACAGAGGGAAGTCAAATGATCTTCTCATTAAATGACAAAAAAATAAAGTTCAATATTGCTTCATCATATAAATTCTGGCAAGTGAACAATAAAGAAAATTTTTCTTAACCCTAGGAAGGGTATTTACAAAAATCTATGGCAATCAAAGCAGTGGTGAAACGCTACGAGATTACAAACAAGACAAGCAGACCTCTGGCACCAGTTCTACACAGCAGGCAAGTAATGCTGCCTGCATATGACCATCACAGTCATGTAAACAAAAGAAATAAAAGCTTAAGAATTAGAAGGAAAAGCAAACACTGTCATTATTTGCATATAATATGATTATATATATTTAAACCTCCACAATAATCTGCAGATAAATTACTAAAATTACTAACAGCTTACCAAGTTTGTAAGATAAAAAGTTACATATAATATATGTCCATTTGCATTTCTATGCCAGCAACAAACAGTTGGAAATGAAAGTTAAAAGATTATACTTACCAACACATTAAGACATATGAAGTACATAGAATTATACAACATCAAGGGTAAATCCTGATGTAAACTATGAACTTAGGTGATAATGATGTTTCCATGCAGGTTCATCAACTGTAACAAATCTACCACTCTTCTGAGGGAATGTTGACAATGAGGAAGACTATGCATGTGTTGTGGCCGGGAAATCTATGAAAAATCTCTGTACCTTCTGCTCAGTTTTGCTATGAACCTAAAACTGCCCTAAAAATTAGTCTACTTAAAAAATATAGTATTTAAGAATAAATCCAGTAAGGGAAATACAAAACCTCTATGGAGAGTGTTTACTGAGAAATATTAAAAGAAATAAGTGGACATACCACAATATGGATTGGAAGATGGTATAAAGTTGATAAATCCCTTCAAATTGGTCTATAGTTTCAATGCAACCCATATCCAAACCCCAAGTTCCATCCCAACCCTTTACTCTCACCCTAGAACTTAAGCAGATTATAAAATTTATATGAATGTGATAAGGGACAAGAATGTTGAAAGCACCTATGAAGAAGAAACATCTGGAAGAAGTCACCTTAGTAGATAGACATCAGGATATAAATTCATAGAAATTAAGACAGTTTTGTATTGGAGCAAGGATGGACAAATAGACCAAAAACCATAAAACAAAGCCCAGGATACATACACGCATGGACATATGATAACAATTCATGGAGAAAGACTGATAAACAGAAGTGTGACAATTTGATATGCAACTTGGAAAGCACAATTGGGTTTCTACCTTCACCATTTACAATGATCAATTCTGAGTAGATGAAAGACTTATATACAAAAAGATAAACAAACAAACAAAATGTTAATGCAGAATATATCTTTATGACTTCAAAGTAGGGAAGGGTTTCTTACACAAGTACTAAAATCAATAATCATAAAAAAGTAAGATTGTTAATTTAGACTAAATTAAACTCAAAACTTTGTTTCTAAATAGAGAAATAAACTCTAAGACAGAAAGTGGGAGAACATATTTATAACCCATATAACCCACAATTACTTGTATCTGAAATACATAAAACAATAAGGAAAAGATAAACATCTAATAGGAAAACTGGAAAAAATATAAACCAGCTATTCAGAAAATGGAAAATCTAAATTGCTAAAACATTGAAATATACTCAACTTCATTAGTAATAGAAAAATATAGATTAAAATAACATGATAACATTTCAAATTTCAAAGTAATACATACCATGTAATCATTTTTACCTGAATTTTATATGTACTTATTATTATTATTATTATTATTATTATTATTATTATTATTATTCCTCAGGGCAAAAATGTTATCCAATCATAACAAATGTGCTATAATAAGCTTAATCATTATTTCTTCATTATTGCATAGATGCCTCTAGATATAGAGACTCAAGGAAAACCATTCAGAATTTGAAAGTTGTTGCTTTTGTTGTGATTCACTTGTTTCTTTTTTGAGCTAATATTTGTCTCCCCATTGCTTTTTCTGCCTGAATTTTGTTCTAGAATGAGTCAAATCCTTTTTCACCTGACACAAATGACTTTAGAAATTAAAATAATCATCTAGAAATAACAAAAGTTATTTTACTAGGTAGCTGTGCATGAGCAGAGAGGATGAATTATCATTTTTCATGATATTTTGGAAGGTCATATGTATTAAATGCCTTCCCCAAAACACTTGTAAGATTTTATTTCACATAATTCAAGCAATATCCAAAGTTCCTTGCAGTATTTCCTTGGGAAAACATATCCCATGAACACAGCCTTTCCTGTCTCCTCACATCCTCTGGCAGTTGCAAACTGCCACTCACATCCCACTGGCAGCAGTAGCCTGCTGGGCAGAAGCCAGGAGGAGCCCTGGTGCCAGAAGACCATGACACTTTACCCAGCCAAGGACTAGCTCCCTGTGTATACACATATAACAGCAGGAATAATCTTAGAGCTGTGCTGTCCAATATGGAGTCACTAGCCTCATACAGCTATTGAGCACTTGAAATATGGCCAGTAAAAAGTGAAATGTGCTGTATATATTGAGCACAGATTGAGCACAAAGAAGGGTAGCCTATTAATTTTTATAATGATTGCATGTTAAAATAACAATATTTTAGATAGCTGAGTTAAGTAAAATACATTACGAACACTAATCTTGCCTTTCTTTTTACTTTTTAAGTTACTAGAAAATTTTAAAACAGATGCAAACTCACATTGGGTTTCCATTTCACAGCTTACCCTTAGAGACTAAGGTACAGTATACAATGTGGTATTTTGTAAGAAAAATACTGTTCACGGAAGTGCTTTGTGTGTCTCTTTAAACTATTATTCAAATTTAAATTTTGTTGCTAACTTTGAAACATCATCGGTATTCTCATAAACTTGAGATTTTTTTAAAAATGAATTTTACTTTTCTTGAAAATCCCAGAGATCAGGCATTTCCTGGACTACGTTATTACGTGGCACCAATTGTCCGGAGCTGGACTTTGGCTGATTGCTTTTTAGACCAGGCTGGCCATGGTCCCCGATAAGCCCTATGGCTAATCTTCATTCCTCCCATCATCAGTTGTATGCAGTTGCTACCTACTTGAGCACTGGAGGGTTTTGAATTTGTAAGCCCTATAGTTATGACTAATATTTTGGCATTCAACATAAAAATGAGGAGGGGATTTTTGCCATGTTTGAGAGATAGAAAAATGTGGATTTTAAGTGGTGTGTATTTTCCACTAGCCCATTTTCTGATTAAGGTGTTGAAAAACAGAAATAAGTATTTGCATGTGCAGAAATCACCTGTGGGCACAGTTGTCAATTAAATCACAGTTGAATGAAGTAAATATATGAGGGTTCCCAACCATTTGCTGCAAGAGAGGATTTTGTTCAAAAGGTGTTTGGGGATCCCACATCCTGAGATCAATAGGGAGTAGTGACGCATGTGTAGAGTAGAAAAGAATTTAACATTAAGTGGTTTGCTGATTCTTCTTGAAAAGAAACCAAATGGCAGTCACCCAAGCCTTAGAAACAAAATCAAAGGAAGCTACAAATTAGAACAAACAAGGAAACCTTAGGGAGGTAGTGCCTGAAATCAGAGAAGCCCTCATTGCAGTGTGATGATTGGTTTATAACGTGGCCACAAGGGTTGATTGAATAGTTCCAAAACATACTGGGTATTTACAACTATCTTTTAGTCAAGATGACCTGATAAGAGTTCTTTGCGTATTCATTCTACTCAACATTTCAGTTGCCACCTGATTACCCGTTGGCCATTTACACAGCTGATTTTCAAAAAAGAGGCACAATTGTACATTGTTTCCTAGCTCAACACTCTTCCTAACAGAATTATTGAGGAAGGATTATGCAAATCTATTGTTTACTAAAACCATAAAACCATCTGGTTCTAGGGGTTCATTCTTTGTAGCTGACTTCTGGAAGCCAGCATGGGTTTCACTTCCTCTATCCTTCCTATTCTAGTTGCCAAGCTGCTGTTGACAAAACACAGGTGTTTTAAATTTCTTATTTTTGACAGACTGTCCATCCTGATCTTTACTGCATTTCCCTTTGTTCTATTTTCTGAAAAATCACCTTATCTTCAGCATTCGTATGCCTAGTTAGTTACGATACACACGAGTTTCTTTGGAAAAGCTCCTGAGTATTTCCAATTTTAGTCAAATATTTATAAGAACATCTCAGAAACACAAAACACAATGACCTTGGTCAGAAAGCCTCAGGAAATGGCCACACATTCAGGTGATATAGCATCTACATGCCAAAATATCAACCATTATTTGAGGGACTTTAGGTTTTCAAAATCACATTCTGATCCTACTCATATAGCCATTTATTTGGAATAAGATATTAGAAAATCTAAGGCTTTGTTGCTATTAAGTAGGCTTAACATGTATATTTCCAAGATGACTGTGTAAAATACTCTTTCCTTCCCATTTTCTATAAGAATTTAGGACATTTATTTTAATATGTCATTCTTTAACATGCCACTATTCCTTTAGATCACACTAATTTCTGTACCTGCTTATGGAGTGGAACTGTATTTCTGCCCACAGATTTATCCAACATAAGCTACAGAAGCTGAAGCAAATTGTAGCATAAAAGCTGAATGATGCCTCTTCTTAGTCCCTAAATACCCTGATTTAGGGCAACTGTCAATTTGGAGCAGTTGGGGCTGTTCTTTAATCTTCTTACTGTTACCAGGGAGAGACACAAGTCAAAAGCCCTCCCCAAACTTCTTCCTTGGTTCTTGCTTCACTCACAAGAGATGAAGTCGAGCAAAAGACAACATGTATAGTAGAAATGAGATAGCATGTTTATTTACAAAACACACACAAGCATGAAGCAGCAAGCAAGCACCTGACTAGTCTGAATGCCTCACATATAGAGGAAATAAACGTGTTAGTAAGTTTATTAGTAAGTTTGTTCTATACACCTGAGCCAAGGCTACAAGTGGGTACTCAGCTAATCTGAGCATACCGACTACTGGGGCTCAGGGATTATATGCTTTAGCCAACTTCTCAGTACCACATCTTCTCCCCCTTGCAAACCTTTGGAATAATGTACTGCTATAATGGCTTTCTTTCTCAGCTAATAAAGGCTCTTTGTCTTAGTGAAATTGCTACAGAGGCCACCTTTTTCAGCACAGAGTCTCAAGGACTCCCATCCTCCCACACTATCCCTGCTTGTGATGTTTGAATGCTGGAAATCTTATCAGACCAGGTTCAGGGTTGCTGAGTCAATGGGTGAGATACGTCTCCATCCTTCCATGCCTTGGTTTACTACCTATCCTACCTAACATTACTATCTATGTTAACATGAGCAGCAAAAAACAAGTTATCTTTTTCCAGTAATTTAGATGAGTAAAGAAACATGGACTACAATATATATTTTCTATAATATTTAAAAATGCTTCCAAAAAAGACAGAGGACCCAAATAAATGAAATCAGAAATGAATAAGAAGTTATAATTGATACCATAAAAATACAAAGGATTGTAAGAAATTACTATGCACAACTATATGCCAAGAAATTGGACAACCTGAGTGTAATGGACAAATTTCTAGAAACACAATCTTCCTAAACTGAATCAAGAAGAAGGAGAAAGACTGAATAAACCAATTAGAACTAGTGAAATTGAAGCAGTAATAAAAAATCCTCCTGACATACAAAAGCCCTCTACTGGATGCCTTCACAGGAGAATGTTACCAAGCATTTTAAGAAGAACTAATTCCTATCCTTCCCAAACTATTCCAAGAACTTTAAAGAGGAGTTTGGAAGACTCCCAAATACTTTTTAGAAGGCCAATACCATCCTAATCCCAAAACCAGATAAAACCACAATAAAGAAAGAAAACTACAGGCAAATATCTCTGATGAACAAAAATAGATGCTAAAATCCTCAACAAAATATTGGCAATCTGGATTCAGCAATACCTTAAAAAGCTCATATACCGTGATCAAGTGGGATTCATCCCAGGGATGCAAGGATGGTACAATATTCGAAAATCAATAAACATAATACACCACATAAACAAAAGACAAAAATCACATGATCATATCAATAGATGCTGAAAAAGCATTTGATAAAGTCCAGCACCCATTTATGATAAAAACATTCAGCAAACTGGAGTATACCTCAACATAACGCAGGCCAACATCACACTCAATGGGCAGAAATTAAAATCTTTCCCCTTAAGATCAGGAACAAGACAAAGTTGTTCACTTTTACCACTCTTATGCAACATAGTACTGGGAATTCTATCCACAGCAATCAGACAAGAAAAAGAAATAAAAGGCAACCAAATCGGAAAGGAGGAAATAAAACTGTCATTATTTGCAGATAACATGAGAGTGTACATAGAAAACCCTATAGTCTCCACTAAAAACTACCTGACCTAATAAGTGAATTTGGCTAAATAGCAGGATACAAGTCAATATTCAGTAATCAAAGGCATTTTTGTACACCAACAATAACATATCAGAAACAGAAACTAGGAAAAAATCGCATTTACTATAGCAAGAAGAAAAATAAAGTACCTGGGATACACTTAACCAAGGAGATAAAACCTGTACTCAGAAATTTACAAAACACTGAAGAAGATAATTAAGGAAGATACAAATAAATGGAAGCATATACCATGTTCATGGGTTGGAACAATTAACATCATTAAAATATCCATATTAATATCTCTGGTCAATTAATACTTAACAAAAGGGGCAGGAGCATAAAATGGAGTAAAAATAACCTCTTCAAAAAAATAGTGTCAGGAGATCTGGACAGTTACATGCAAAAAAAAATGAAAGTACACCACCAACACTAAGAAGTCAAACAAGTCAATTAACAAATGGATAAAGGACCAGAACAGACACTTCTCCAAGGAGGACATACAGATGGTTCATAGACATATGAAAGGTTACTCAACATCACTAGCCATCAGAGAAATGCAAGTGAAAATCACAATAAGATATCACCTCACACCATTCAGAATGACCATCATTAAAAAGTCAACAGTCAAGTGCTGGCAAGGATGTGGAGAAAAGGGAACCCAAGTGCACTGTTGGTGGGAATGAAGACTGGTGCAGCCGCTGTAGAAAACAGTATGGAATTTTCTCAAAAAATTAAAAATGGAACTGCCTTCTGACCTAGCAATTCCACAGCTGTGATTATACCCTAAGAATCCTGAAACAGCAATTCAAAAGAACCTATGCACCCCAATGTTCATAGCAGTGTTATTTACAATACCAAGTGTTAGAAACACTTGGGGTGGAGAAGAGCCAAGGGGGAAAATGGGACAACTGTAATAGAACAACAATAAAATACTTAATCAAAATAGACAACAATAAAATATTTAATTAAAACAAGTTTAATGAAATAACTAATATATAAAAAGTATTTCCAGAGCTTCAGGGTTTTTAAAACAATTGTAAATCATGACAGATTCACTGGATGGTCCAAGTGCTAGTAGAACAGGTTGAATTTCTGTGTGCTCAGATAATTGGGAATGAAAGTCAACCAGTGAAAAAATTCTGATGGTTTTTTGAGATAACAAAAGACATATCATTTTTAATGTAGGAAGATAAGCAACTGTTATCACTTTTTTCTTGGTCTGCCCCACCCCCTGCTAGAGCTTTCTGGCTAAAAGAACTAGGTATTTGAAATTTCCAATTTCTAATGTTTCACTTTTCTCTGTACTAAAATTATCATCAAAATTGCTGATGAAGGAGAGGTGTAAAATAGCAATACAAAGTAGATGTGAACTTTGGTTAACGTCAGAATCCTGGGAGTTGCCATCAGCTAAAAAAAGAACTAGTGGGAGGAGGATGTGGCTCCTTGCTCAAAGACTTAGAGCTCTGCTCTGGCAGCCACATCCTGCCTGTGGCTAGGTCAACCCAAGTACCACATCTTACTGTTTTCTTGAATGATAAAACACCATTTGCTATTGAAGAAGGGGTCTCTCTTTGCAATAAATCAATGTCATCATGAAAGGGTAGTAAACATTTAAAATTACAGGAAACTTGGAGCTTTGAGAATTACATATACATGTGAGAGTGTTGGTGGTTAAGACCTTTTACTAATAATGAAAAATAATATATCTTCATAAAAGAGAATTTGGAAAATACATAAAGTGGCATAAAGGAAATAATTCAAAGTCACTTCCTCTGATACATTGAGAATAGCAATTTGTTCTGCTAGTATATATGTGTGTGGGTACATATGTGAATACATATACATGATGATTTTGTTTTAGAAGTAAATACCCATATGTATTTAGAAAATGGAATTCATGTTATACATGATTCCCATGGTCGTATTAAATAGGAACAATTTTATTCTTGTTTTATTCACTTAAAATTACATTTTAAGAATTTTTTGATGTTAAATGTTTTTTTAAAATACTTTGAATGTCTGTAAAATACTTCATTACATCAGTGATTCTCACACTTTTTGTATGCATCAAACTTATCTTGAAGACTTCATGTCCACTGGGCTTACCCAGAGTTCCTGAGTAAACTGGTGTCAGGTAGAGCCAGGAACGTGGATTTCTAACGCTGTGTCTGGTGATGCTGGCCTTGCTCATTGGGGGACTACACAGTGGTTGACTAGATTATATAAACATTTTCTTATCATTGGAATTAGGATTGTTCATCATAAATAACATTGGACTGAAAATTGGTTTACATGATCATTTTCATAGTATAGTTTTCTGTAATGGAAATAACTGACTAAAAAGCTGTGAACCTTTTGGACATTTTCAATATATATGACCAAAGTGATCCAGAAAACCTGTACCAATATACACTATATGTGAATGCTCTTATTCTACCAAAGCCTTTTTGTCACTTAATTTATTCTATGTTTTCTAAGTATTTAGTCAAAATAACATCTTATTTCAATTTATATTTCCTTGATTACCAGTGAAGAGAAACATCTCATTATTTTTTTCATTATCTGTTTGAAAGAAATATGAACAAAAATCTCTATGTTTGTTTTCTTCAAGCTTTTGGGAACTTAAGATTTTTCTTCTATGTTTCTAGGAACCCTTTATATTTTCAGGATATGAATCCCTAGTTTGTAATATTTGCCACAGATATTTTCTCATCTTACTGGTTGCTTCTTTATTAATTTGCTGTTCTTGACAGAGTGATTTTTCAATTTTTATATAGTCAAGTCAGCATTTTTTAATGATTTGGTTTGTTATTTAGAAAATAGGAATCTTAAACTAAATATTTTTGCAATTTTTTTTCTTAGGGTTTTATGCTTAGCATTTGCTTCCCTAATTTTGCAATTTCTTGCATTTCTCTCTCTCTCATTTCTTGTTCTGTAAAGTGAAGCCCAAATAATTAAAAAATTTCCCAGCACCATTTATTACACAACCATTCATTTTCTTATTAAAACATGATACACAGTCAGTTAAAAGTTAATTTGCAAGCTAGAAAAAAATTTTGGTTGGTATGTGTAGGAACTGTGACCTGACGTAAGATACTGTTTACTAAGCACAACAGGAAATATATGTATGACAGCTCATGAGAAAACCAGGAGGGGAGCCATGGTAAAGTTCTAATTTCACTACGTGTCTTGGCTTCAGGTGAAGTTTCCAGTCAGTTGTTTACTGGGTTACCTTGCTCATTGCCTCAAAGATAATGTTTTCAAAAAGACCAAATCAAAGAAGAAGGAGGAGGAGGAAGAGGAAGGGTAAGGAAAGAGGAAGAGGAAGAAAAGGGAGAGGAGAAGGAAGAGTTCTCCCTGAGTGTGTTTCCCAGAGCTTGAGGAAAATAGGGACTCAAAAATCCCACTGCAGCACTGCACAAAAAAACATATTTTCTGTCTGTCTTTACTCCTTTTTTCCTTGTCATTTGATCTGCCAAATGCTAGGCTTTTCTCTGTTGGTTATATTAAACTTTCCCACCCACCTCACTCATGGAATATATCAAGACTACATATGAGGTGTAATAGAGGGTAAAGAAACCTCTTGGTATTTGCTTAGAGAAAGTCAAGTATTGTTTACAAATATAAATATCCTTCTCATAAGTAGCCGTTAACAATTCTTTAATATTACTGTAGCTCCCTCCATCCAAATCATCTTGATGCAGTAAAAATATCAGTATGAAATCTAATCTCTGAATCAGTGACAATTATTCAGCACTTTTTCAATTAGCTTGTACAATAAATGTAATTATCTTTAAAAGATAGGCTTGGTTGTGACAATGAGAAAACTGAGGAGAAATACTAGACTTTCAGTTTGTGAACCAAATTAATGACCAATTTCCATGCCCTAATGAATGAATAGCAGAGTAATACAGTATTATTCCAACTTGATTTTTCTAAAAACTCACATCTTACGAATTTTAAAATAGGGAACATTGGTAGCAGAAAAATAATGCACGTACAACTCAAAGTCAATTATATTTTTTAAGTGCACTCACCGGTTGTATCTAAGACAGCTTTTTTTCTTTTTAAGTTCCAATAATTCTAGCACTGTAGAGCTTTGTGAAGGCTCAATCTGGGTCTTGCAGAACTTGTATCGAGACACTCCATGCCAGAGCTCTTGGCCAGGTCTTTCTCTTTCCTGCCTTCAGGCTGATAGTAGCAACATCACGTTGACCTTCCTTTATTATTTTCTCCACTCGCCTAGCTGCTGTAACGATGTGAATTAAAGGTGATAACATACTAATCATGGGTTGCCACTTGCCAGTGCTGGTCTGATGATACATATCACTAATAAATTGTAACATTTTGTCTTTATATTTGTTATATGTCCCTTTCACAGCTCTTCTAAAGGCAAGCAGGGAACTAAACAGTTTAAAAGTCATCCCAGACACTGACCGTGGGAAGTGACTTTATGTGTCACTTCCTTTCAACTTTATGTGAACAGAAGGAAGTAACAAAGTCCACAAGAGTAGGAGGCAAAGTAAGAACTTGTTGCATATCTGAAAGATCTATCTAGTCTGCCACAGATTACCTGCTAGTGGTCACTGAAATGATGGGGATGATAGAAGCCCTGGGGGCTGGTGTTCTCACAAGGAGCTGTGTGCATAGTTCTCCTGGACCAAATGAATCCCAAGCATGGAGTTCTGCCTTAAAGAAGACTACACTGCCATGCAAAATTAAGGCCTACAAGAAAACATTTTTTGGGGAGAATGGCACAGCTTTATCCCCCTTCTCTTTATAAAATACCTAAGTAATGACAACCATTGTACCTACTTAATATTTCTATCCAGAAAACTGTACTTGAACAATGATTAAAATAAAAAAATAAAAATAAAATAAAGAATACTTCTATCAGACCTACCTTATAAACTGTTTCTTCAAGTTAAATGTACACATCTAATAATATTAAATTTTAATAATATGGAAAATAAGCATACACAATTTAGAACTGCAAAATACATTTGCTCTCTCTTGACCAATTGCTAAAATACATTGAGTAGCATTTTTTGTGCTGTAACAAATAAGATCATAAAAGAAAGAACATGGACACATGACAGCTGCTCTTACAGAGTCCCCAATATTCCTGTCAAAGGCAATATTCCTGGCTACAGGAGTGGGGCAAGGGAGAAATTTAGCATCTTGGAGACTTGCAAGAATATTTTGGCTCCTCTCATTTATCTAGTTCTCTACACTGTGGTCATCTCCAGTATATTTCCAAGAGTAACACTTAGGTTTCTGACATAGTAAAGAGTTACATAGAGCTGCATAAAATTTTAGTATGTTCTCAGGCAATTTTTAATAAAAATGTAACTGATATTCTCCAATTCCCTTTTTCTCTTCTCACCCACCTACCAACTGTCACAGTCTAGATCACAGTTGGCCGATATTTGGCCATGAGATTCTACTCCCTCCATCTGGCCCACCACAGCCATCACTAATGGACCATGAAATACTTCCCCATCAGCTTCAGAGGCCTCTCAGCACAGGCCTTGAGCAGCCGTTTCCAATCTGTTTCAGTAGGTGTAAGAGATGAAAGCTAGTTAACCCCTGAACCAGTTGGAGGCCACAGGCTATGGGAGAGATGCTCCAAACATGGCTGTATAACAGAATCACTCTGGCATGAGAAAGAATACCTGGATCTAAGCTAAACCTATTAAACTAGAATCTCCAGTACTGGTGGTCCTCGACTTTGTATTTCAATAGGATAATTATCATGCAGACAGCCCTTTACATATTTACGTTGCTTTCGCTAGACATTGATAAAGAGAAGAAAGATTAATCAATTTAATCAAGATCATTGAACTTCAGATTGCTAATCTATAAAAACAGTATCAAAATACTTTCCTCAATGGGTTCTCTGGAAAACAAAGTGAAATCACACACTTGGATGCACTAAGGTCTGGGGCTCCTTAGCAATCTGAGTTCCTGAGAGATCATTAAAACATGATTAACTCACTAAGGCCTTTATCGTCTAGGAAACAAAAAAGGCCAATAGCTCACTCTCTTAACAGATCTCTTATCTGTATGGTTCCTAATATTTTTGAAATCACCAGTTTTCTTATAGATATTTGGCATGGTATGGTTTTTTTCACTAGTGTACATATAACATGGTAAAATAAGCCTTAAAGTCATATTACCTCCTATCACCTTGAGACAGAAATGAAGAAGTGATATTTATCTACAATATTAGTCAATAAAAACTATGGAATCTGGATAGTCTATATGACAGCCTGATGAGTGAAAATTAATCACATCCTTGAGATAATATTTTAGAAGTGTTCTTTTAGTCAACATATTTACCAAAAGGCACAACTCACCTGAAAAGAAATAAAGCATGATTGAATGGGAAATGAATGTGTGTATTCACTGAGAAATATTTGTGTATTCCTAAAATCATGCCAACTTTAATATATTGCTTTTATCACTTGCCTAGAGAGCTTTTCCACCCTCAAAGTTCTTGAGGACCTTGAAGAAACTGTACATTGAAATGGAGAAGAGAGGGTGTCAGGTCAGTGTAGTGAAAAAGATGTGCATAAGACACTACAGCCACCCTGCTAGGATTATCTGCTCTGTGGTCATTCCTGTGGCCTGGGGAGGGAGGTTGAGAGAATGAGGAGTGGGTGTGACTCTAAATATCATGAGGACTACATGAACTAATGGAAGGTGGTTTCCCCAAGGAAGAGCAGTTAGGTGGCCAAAAACAACATATGACGGATATTCTTACAATATCAATGTCACTTACAGATCCAAATATTTCCTGATCACATGACTCTCCAGGTCAAAATGAGTGTTAATTACAGTAAGACACAAGTTTAGGCATCTATTGTTCACCCCGTATACCTCATGTTTTGTAAAGAAAGGCTCAAGCTAGAACTTCTAATCAAAACCAGTGAGGAAAGAGTCTCTCAAAAGTATCTAAATGAAAGCTGGCCAACAGAATTAATAAGGTAATACCATTGCTGAAAGATACTGCCTGCTTATTTTAAAACAACAAAATGTAGTACAATAAAAATCATGTAAAGTCTACTTAAAATTATGTGCACCATGCTCAACATCACTAACAATTAAGGAAATGCAAATCGAAGCCACAGTCATACCACCTTAAATCTACTTGAATGTCTAAAATTTAAAAACTGATCTTTGACAAAGGATGAAGGGCAATAAAGTAAAGAAAAGAAAGTCTTCAACAAATGACAGTGGAATAATTCTACATCCTTTTGCCAAACAATGAATCTAGAAACAGACTTTATACCCATCATAAAACTAACTCAAAATGGATCATAATGCACCCCTATATTCATTGCAATATTATTCACAGTAGCTAAGACATGGAAGCAAACTTAGTGTTCATTGATAAATGAATAATAAATGGATAAAGATGTGACAATATATATGGATGTACAGGGTATTAAATGAAATAAGTCAGATAAGTCAGAGAGAGAGAAAGACAAATAAGATATGATTTCACTTATATTTGGAATCCTAAAAACAAAATAAATGAACAAACAAAACAGAAATAAACTCATACTGTTGTCCCTGTCCATGAGTTCTTTCTTTTTTTTTTAAATTTTTTCCTCAATCCCTCTACTCCCTCACCCAAACCCCTCTACACCTGATTGCCAGGGGGGAGGGGTAGCAGGAGGTAGAGGAGGATATGGGGGGAGTAAGTAGTGATGGACAGAGACTTGACTTGGGGTGCTGAACACACAAAACAGTGTAGAGATGATGTGTTGTAGAACTATGCACATGAAACTTGTATAATTTTGTTAACCAGTGTCACCCCAATACACTCAGTAAAAAATATTGTACAACTAATATTTATATAAACGATGTTATAAACCAGTACTACCTCCATAAAAAAAATGTTCACCAATTTGACCTGACTGGTGTGGTTCAGTGGGTTGGGCACTGTCTACAAACCAAAAGATCACTTCTTTGATCCCAGTCAGGGCATATGCTTGGGTTGTGGGCCAGGTCCCCCCATATGGGAACGTGCAAGAGACAGTATATTGATGTTTCTCTTGCATATCAATGTTTCCATCTCTTTCTTCCTTCCTCCCCCTCTAAAAATGAAAATCTTTGAAAAAAAGGTTCATCACTACTTAATAAATGTTTTACCCTTGTATCAAAGAAGAAGAAGAAGAAGGAGAAGAAGGAGAAAGGAGAAGAGGAAAAAGAAGGAGGAGGAGAAGAAGAATCAAACTCATAGACACAAAAAACAAATGGGTGATTGCCAGATGGGGGGGCGGTTGTTTGAGAGAACGAGTGAAAAAGGTGAAGAGGTTAAGAAGTGTAAATTACAAGTTATATAAACAGTCATGGGTATGTAAAGTACCACATAAGAAATATAGTCAATAATATTATAATAATTATATATAGCTTCATTTGGGTACTAGATTTATTGGGGTGATCACTTCATAATTATATGAATGTCTAATCATTATATTATACACCTGAAATTAACATAATATTGTACATCAACTGCAATTGAAAAAAAATAAAAATTTTAATGGATCAGAAACTTAAATATAAAATGTAAAAATCCATTCCCAGTCAGGGCACATGCCTGGGTTGCGGGCCACAGCCCCTAACAACCACACATTGATGTTTCTCTCTCTCTCTCTCTCTCTCTCTCTTTCTTCCTCCCTCCCTTCCCTCTCTAAAATAAATTTAAAAATTTTAAAAACTGTAAAAATCCTAGTAGGTAACATAGAAGATAATCTAGATGACTTTGGATTTGATGATGACTTTTCAGATATAACACCAAAGGCATGACCCATAAAAAGAATAATTGATCAGCTGGATTTCATTAAAATTAAAAATATCTAGTTTGTGAAAGACATAGTCAAGAGAATGAGAAGACAAGCCACAGACGAGGAGAAAATATTTGTAAAGGACATAGAAAAAAAGTACTGTTATCCAAAATATATAGATAACTCTTAAAATCCATCAAGAAGAAAACAAGCAACATGATTAAAAAATGGGTAAAAATTCTGGACACCTCACCAAAGATATAGAGGTAACAAGCATATGAAAGTATGTTCCACATCATATGTTATTAAGGATTTGTAATGTGAAACAATTAAATACCACTACATACCTATTAGAGCATCTGAATCCAAAACAATGACAACACCAAGTGCTTGTGAGGATTAGAGCAACAGGAACCCTCATTTACTGTTAGTGGAAGTAAAAAATTGTACAACCATTTTGGCAGAGAGTTTAGCAGTTTCTTATAAACATCCTTTTACCATATGAGCCAGCAATCACACACCTTGGTATTTACCCAGAGGAGCTGAAAACCCACACACACAGAGCAGCTTTATTCATAACTGCCAAACCTGGAAGGAATCAAGGTGTCCTTCAGCAGGTGAATAGATAAACTGTGGTCCATTCAAACAATGGAATATTACTTGGCACAAAAGAGAGCATCTATTAAGCCATAAAAAGTCATGTAGAAAATTTAGATGCATATTATTAAGGGTAATAAGCCAGTTTAAAAGGCTGTATGATTCCAACTGTATGACCTTCTGAAAAAGGCAAAACTATTGGAGACATTAAAAGGATCCATGGTTGCCAAGGGTTGAGGGAAGAGGGATGAATAAACTGAAGACAGGATTTTTAAGGTAAGAAATGATTCTGTATAATATTGTTATTGCAGATACACATCATTTATACATTTGTCAAAACCTACAGAATGCACAACACCCAGAATGAACCCTAAGGTAAACTATGGACTTCGGGTTATCCTGATGTGTCAGGGTAGGTTCACAGATTATAACAAACGGAACCGTCTGTAGGGGATGCCGATAGCTCAGGAGATTATGTGCACATACTCTAAGAGGTAAGTGGGAACTCTCTATTTCCACCCAATTTTCTGTGAACTTAAAGCTATTATAAAAAATGAAGTTTATTATTTAAAAAAATATTGACAAGGATGTTGAGAACTAGCAACCCTCACACACTGTTGGTGGGAGTGTAAAATGGTGCTCACTTTAGAAACCAGTTTCCCACAACGTGAAGCATAGAGATACCACATACAATAGAATAATGGGTCACAATGATGTCCACATCCCGATCCACAGAATCTGTGAATATGTAACCTTACATGGCAAAAGGGATTTTGCAAATATTATTAAATTAAAGACCTTGAGATGTGAATATTATCCTGGGTCATTTTGGTGGCAGGGGGTGGGCAATGCAATTGCAAATGTTTATAGGGAAAGGAAGAAGAAGCGGTGAGATACAGGTGAGAAAGGTAGCAGAAGACAGAGGCTAGAGACCATGAGCAAGGAACTCAGGCAGCCTCTAGATGCTGAAAAAACAGCCCACCACGTACTTCTCTCTCTTCCTTACTTACTCTCCTCCAATTCCAACCTATATACAATTCTTCAGATTTTCAATATTTCCACCTTTTTGCATAATTTAACCTTAGTTTGCCTTCCTTATACAAATGTATGTTCTCTGATCCACCTCATTTTCATAAGTTAGAATTACTCCATTCCCCAACACCCTACATAGTCTGCCTGATTCTCGGTGATGTCCTTGGTCATGGGCACAGAATTTCTTTTTACTTCCTTATCATATAATTGTGTCTTGGGAATATATAGAGCAGAGAGAGAAGAGTAAAAGAAATAAAAGTGGAATAAAATTTTCTGGAAAAACTGTCTGAAATTTCCCTGAGAAAGAGGGAATGTGAATATTTGAGAAGATGTATTAAGAGAATGTTAATAAAATATGATAGTGGATGGGGAAAGAATTGGAGATGGAGGGAAATGAGAGGAAATAAAGATTGTGGCACAAAAAGAAGTTACATTTTGATGTGTTTATTTCTCAAGAGATAACTTTTTAAAACAAGTATCCTCTTGAAATAATTTTCCAAGAAAATACTTAAAAGTGATTTGGGTATAAAAAGTTGCAATATGGCAAAGCAAGGGCAAAATGTGACTTGACATGAGGGCTAAAGATGCACACTTTATTTATATAAAAGTATTCCCTACTTGCATTCATTCTTGTAGAATCTTTGAGAAAAACACAAAGTTCTCTATAACATAATTGGGCTTATAAACTTCAAAATTTATATTTTATTCATTCTCCCTTGTTTTGTCCATAATGTTTCATCTTCACTGACCTAATAATTATATAACTGCAATTAAAGTCTCCAGCACTGGAAAGATAAAAATCTTCTCAAACAAATTTACAAGATAAATTACCATGAGTGGTGACCACTTAACAATATTTATTTTAATAACTAATTTTGGAGAAGTATTTGAAGTTGGGACTTTGGGTATGGGAAAGTGAGTACAAGCTGTCAAACAGGACTTATTAAGCAGTAAAGTGGGCTATCATATAGCTTAAAGATATATTGTCAAATGGGGTATTTGTAGAGAGGAGCATTACTGGGACACTTGAGGTATTCTGAAAGACTCTCATTCCTTTTAGAGGCAGAAGATTTTAAAAGAAGGAAAAAGAAAAGTAAAAGACTTCATACCACCATAGTAAGTAATATAAAAGCACCCTTATCTGATAAGATTAGGTGCAGTAGTTGGCCAGGTAATAAAAAAAAAAGGTTAAAACAAATAAATGTATTCAGTTTACACATATATTGTCAAGAACTCTGAAATCTCTCAGATTTTACAGTCTCCTTGCAAGCTCACACAATTGTTGCCAAAGTTTCATACATCACAAAACTTTTAAAAGTATAGGCAATACATGTTGAGAAAAATTCAAATGCATTCCTGAGGCAGTTGGAAAGTGAGGGACATCTTGGAAGAAAATAATGAAGCTAAAATATTAATCCAACCTTGAAACTAGTGACAGCCTAAAACATTTATAACCCTTGGTGATGTCAGTCTTTGCATAGATGATGCATGAAAAGAGTCATGAAGATCGGAGACACAGAAACAACTCAGAGGCCCCAGTTTCAGGTCTAGACTATGACATAAGCAGATTATCATTCAGAGGAGTAACTACTGCCCTCGTCAAGTCTGGAGGACTAGGAATGAGCTTGCAGGTAAGGGTAGGGTTGAGATTCTGTGACCAACTTATACCTGGTGATTTAATAGCCGCACATTTTAATTCTCCCATTTTCAATAATTTCTTAAAGGTATGGGTCATTTGACCCTATCCTAAGTATATAAAGTTTCATGTGTACTTCTGGTCAAGATGGCAGCAAATGTAAAGAGGGCTCACCTCCTCACATAACCACATCAAAATGACAACTGAAATATAGGACAGCCATCACCCAGAACCATCAGAAATCAAGTTGAATGAAGTCCAACAACTACGGAATTAAAGAAAGTACACCCATTCAGACTGGTAGAAGGGGCAGAGACACAGAATAGGCTGGTTCCATACCCACATATGGTGAGATATCTCAGGAGCAAGGAGTTCAAGCCCCACACCAGGACCCACAGGCGAGGGTTCCAGTGCCAGGAAGGTAAATCCCCATAATTCTTGGCTACAAAAACCAGGGAGATTGAGTCAGTGGAAGAAACTTCTGGAGTTCCAAGCTGTTTCTCTTAAGGAACCCACACATGGACTTACTCAGGCTCACTTCCTCTGAGCTCTGGCACTGAGGTAGCAGCCTGAAAGTTACCAGGAGTACACAGGGAGGAACTGAAGTGTCTGACATCAAGGAGAGAGTTGGGGGACTGCTTTCCCCCAGACAAAAAGGAAGGCAGAGGCCATTGCCCTCTTTCTTCAATATTTCCCCTCAGAGCTGTACAGCCAGCAGGTAGGTGCCATATGTGACATTCTGTCAAACTGGCTGACACTGTTTCCCCTTGCACTGGAGATTCCCTAAGACTCCATCCCACCCAACATACTGGCACTACCAAACTGTTAACAGTGACTTTTCCATATGAATGGATGATTTTGGCTCATGCTTCATAAATTCCTAAATCTTATCAAGCAACAGCCAGCCTCAGTAATCCCCCACACCCCCATCCCATATCTCTGCTAAGTGGCCCCAGGCCCAGCACAGCAGCAGCCAGCCTAGATTCCCAATTTAGCCTTGCCTGAGAATCTCCAAGCCCAGCACAGGTAGCAGCCATCTCAGACTGCTTTGTAGCACATGCAGGGTGGCCCCAGGCATAACACAGGTGAGGGGTGACCTTAATATGCACCACTCAGCAACTCCAGAGTCTATGTACCCAGTAAACAGCTATAGACCATGTCAGAGCACCAACACCCTGCCTTTGCTCAGCTGGTCTTCCACGGAGAGTGGAGGTTGGTGGTCAGTAGTCACAGTCAGAACTTATGGCTGACTGGCCTGGGTAAAACCCTCCTATTGACCTGCCAACAGCAATCAAGGATCAACTACAAGAAGAGAGTGTACTCAGCCTATACAAAGGGTGTATCTCAAGTACCCAGCTTGTGATAAGGGAGACTGTGCCACTGGTCCCTACAAGTCTCCTACTACATTAGGCCACACTACTAAGACATGGAGTCACAGCAGCTCTACCTAATACATAGAAACAAACACAGGGAGGCTGCCAAAATGAGGAGACAAAGAAACATGGCCCAAATGAAGAACAGAACAAAACTCCAGAAAAAGAACTAAAGGAAATGGAGATAAGCAACCTATCAGATGCAGAGTTCAAAACACTGGATGCTCAAGGAACTTAGTGGAGACCTCAGCAGCATAAAAAAGATACAGTCAGAAACAAAACATACACTAATTGAAATAACAAACAATTTACAAAGAAACAATAGTAGAGTGGATGAAGCTGAGAATCAAATCAATGATTTGAAAGATAAAGAAGCAAAAAAAAAAAATCAGAACAACAAGAAGATAAAAAATAATCCAAAAATGAGGGTAGTGTAAGCAGACTCTTAGATAATTTTGAGAGGTCCAACATTCACATCATAGGGGTGCCTGAAGGAGAAGAGAAAGAACAATAAATTGGAAATATTTGAAAAAAAATAATAAAAGAAAATTTCCTTAATTTGGTGAAGAAAATAGACTTGCAAGTCCAGAAAGCACAGAGAGTCCCAAACAAGATGGATGCAAAGAGGCCCACTCCAAGACACATCATAATTAAAATGCCAAAGGTTAAAGATAAAGAGAGAATCTTAAAAGCATTGAGAGACAAGCAGTTAGTTACCTACAGGGGAATTTCCATAAGACTGTCAGCTGATTTCTCAAAAGAAATGTTGCAGACTAAAGGGATTGGCAAGATATATTCAAAGATGTGAAAAGCAAAGACATGCAGCTAAGATTGCTTTACCCAGCAAAGATATCATTTAGAATCAAGGGGCAGAAATAGAGATTCCCAGGCAGGAAAAATAC
The DNA here is from genome assembly GCF_019186645.2 of Phyllostomus hastatus. Lineage (NCBI taxonomy): Eukaryota > Metazoa > Chordata > Mammalia > Chiroptera > Phyllostomidae > Phyllostomus > Phyllostomus hastatus. The sequence goes on along the minus strand of NW_025334028.1, from coordinate 24,145,136 downwards.
TAAAGGAGTTCATCACCACCAAACCATTATTATATGAAATGTTAAAGGGACATATTTAATAGTTCATACGAATACATATCTATCAACAACTGAATCTTCAAAACAAACTAAGCAAACAAGAACAGAGAAAGAATCTGTTCTGTTCTTCTGTTCTTCTGTTTATTGATACAGAGAGCATTTTGATGGTTGCCAGATATGAGGAGCCTGTGGGGGGATGGGTTTAGAGGTGAGGGGATTAAGAAATACAAATATAAGTGGAATGTAAACAATAAAACAAACAAGTGAGTGAAATAAAACCAGAAACATGGAAATAAAGAACAAACTGACAATAACCAGAGGGGAGAGGAAGGGGGATAACAGGGCAAAGAAGGGGAAGGGTCATTAAGGACCATGTATAAAGGGCCCATGGACAGAGACAAGCGAGGGGATTGAATGTGGGAAGTGGGGGTGGGTAGGGAAGGGGAGAGTAATGAGGGGAAATGGGGACAACTGTAATTGAACAACAATTTTTTAAAAAGAAGTACAAATTGGTGGTTACAGAATAGTCATGGGGAATGTAAAGTACAGTGTAGGAAATGGAGTAGCCAAAGAACTTATATGCCTGACCCATGGACATGAACAAAGATGTGGGAATTACCTGAGGAAGTGGGGGGTACTGCGTGGAGGGGAGCAAAGGGGGAAATATTGAGACATTTGTAAAGCATAATCAATAAAATACAATTTAAAAAATGTTTCATGTGTTCTTCATATTTTAGAATGGTGTCTTCACTCAAATGAGCATCTTATTTACTTATAGATCAAAAGCCATCCATAGCAGGTCTTAACAAAATGGTTTCTATTTATAATTTATAGATCAGTTCTAGAGGCAAGGCTTACTCCTTTCTTTTCATCTACATTCTGAGAATTTCAAGCCATTTTATAATCTATTCAATAATTACTAAAAGAATAGATTGTAAAGAGTGTACCTTTCTACCTTCTCTCTGAATGGCAGGGGTTTTGCATACTGGTCTCCTTGAGTAAACTGGAGTTTGTTCTGTTAAGTGATTTGGGAAAAGGTCAACACTACAAGCAGGCTATTACCCTGCCTCTTTGTTTTTCATCAGATTACATTATTATTAGCCACTTGGAGAATCTCCTAAACATCTTTCCCTCTCATCAGCCTCCCTTCTGAGGAAAAACACCAGTTTCTTGGTTTTTGAGATTTGTGGGCTCACTTGTGTTTACACTATAGCATGACTGACGGGCACTGGAATCCAGCCTGCTTCACTTAACCTGGTTGGTAGGACTGTCTCAAAGTCTGTCTGCCAAACTTGTGGGAACTCTGCGCATTCTTAGCTGGATAAATGTGGACCCATCAGAGCAGGTTCTTTCATCACTACTCCAACCTCATTAACTTTTGAAGTACCAAATAATTGATTCATTTAGGATGATCCAGTGCATTTGCTACTGCTGGTCATGTTAAATACTAATTGATAATGAGATGCTTTAGATATCTTAATTAAATAATGCTACTTATTTTATTGGCACAGACTATTTCACTGTGATGTGAGGAAAATCAATGAAAATGTCTTGGCCTCAGTAGGGAGAGTACTTCATGTCTAGGTAGACTGCAACACTTTGTGGCTACGCAGGGCTCAATATGCTACAGAGAAATATTTATATATTGCAAGATGTAACATTTTAGGGGCCATTCATCTGTTGTATTGCTACATAAAGCAGGCAAGTTAAATATTACTGACTGTTGGAATCACTGGTAAGACAACAATTCTGTCTTTGAAAGAAAAAGTTATCATTACCTTATACTGCTTTTATTGAAGGCTGGTAAGAAAATTCTTCCTAATGATACTTTAAAAACTAAAAATCATTTCTGAAGGACTGTTTTTGGAGAACTTAATAAAGCCTGAAAAATCCTAGCTGATTTTTTATCAGGAATTTTATTTTATATTATTGAGAATGTGAAGTGTGTTGAAAACACTTGAAGTTTTATGCAAATCAAAATTACTGCTAAAAATCATCAATAATGTTGTGTGTGTATGTGTGGGGGGAAGAGAGAGAGAAAGAGAGAGAGAGAGAGACTAGTTATATGCACATGTATTAATGTATTTTAAATTAATTTGTCATTTTAAGATTGTGTTTCCTGAATAAAACAAAAAGTTAAGATCAATAAATGAAAACAAACAAAATCAAAGTTTTATTTGGTGGCAAAAAACTTTGCCACCAAAGTTTTGTGGCAATCTGTATTTTCAGAGATGAAACCAAATTACTTCAACATTAAATAAGTAACCATGGGGATACATTCAATGATCAGTACACAATTTTAGGAAGAGCTCCCTTCCACCGTCTCTTATCCCAAACGCTAGTCACCTATGCTGAGAGATGGTTGCAGAAGTGATTTTACCAATTTTTTTTGCAGCAGTATGATATACGGATGACTTTCCTTGAATGAATGAAAAGAAAAAGAATAAAAACAGAATTACAGTATGTTCCCCAGAGAAACTCTTCACTTTCTTCAGCAGCTCACTATATCAAAATATTGATTGGACAAGAAAGCTGACCCACGAGTAGCCTCAGAAAAGTGAAAAGAAAATGAACTAGTGTTAGGACCTTTGGCTTCTCTTGCACATCATTAAAACATTATTACCTTGATGTGTCTGAGGTTAATGCTAACCATGGCTTTGCATTAACTATTCATCCTTTGGGACCTAGTCATATAATAAAGAGATTTTAAGTTATTTTATGAAAATATTTGACATAGGGATTTGTTATTTTGGTTAGTGTTCCTCATTGTCAAAGAGCCCTTTCTCAATCACCTGGATTTGTTCTCTAACACCCAACTATTATTATCCTGATATGTCTATAATTTCTTCAGAATAATTGATTCTCCATTTTTTAGGGAAGATAAATATGGGAGATGTAATAATAATGATGAAACTTGCAAATTAAAGATGAAAATACAAAGAAGAAAAAGTAGTTTACTGAGTTATGTTATATGCTAGACACCCTTTTGGGTGCCTTGTGCACCATCGTGTATTTAAGGTTCACAAGAATTCTGCAAGGTAAGTTTTATTTTCATTCACATTTTATATAGAAGAGAACTGAGGAACAGAGATATTAAGTAATGTGCCCAAGGTCACACAGTAGTCCCCAAACTTCAGGCTTTCTCAGTTGAGTCACACCCACAGGAGCTAGGCCTGCTTCCTGTCCTCTATGAGTACAATTTGCCCCACTGTGTCTACTTAGTATAGCTTCTGGAAAGATCAAATGTAACTTTAATTCTCCTGAAAATTACTATAAAGAACTAAGATATAGTGCATCATGCAGTCTCAAACCATACAACCTAACCTGGAATGAGTTTAAAGTTTTATATTCTCGTCTTTATTTATTGACTTTTTATACCAGATCACCTTTCTTAAACCCTGGATTCACAATAAGGCCTTCTTTTCTGTCTGCTGCCAATACTCCCCATAAGGCCACATCTAGTCCATCTTCCTCAGTGCTGGGCCAAAGTCATCAAGGTCACTCCATTTAGCCTGTTTTTCTTGGCACCTCATTCTATGATCTCAGATCTCTAAACTGTATCAGTAGTCTTGCATCAAATGTCGTCTATGAAACAGCAGTGACAGCATTACCCAGGAGCTTCTTAGAAATGTAAGTTCTAGTCCCGATGAGACATACAATTTCTATACATGTCCTGTTTGAGAAGCACCACTCTTCGGATGTAGTCTGCCCTTTGATGAATAGACCTAAGTCTCTAGAGCATTGGTTTTCAAACTCTAGTAGACATTAGAATCACTCAGAGATTAAAATAAATACTTCTAGATCCCACTTGTGGAATATCTGATTTAGCAGGACTGGAGAAAGGGGATGAAAAATTTATATTTCTACCAAGTTCCGAGAGGCTGTTGCTGCTGCTGACCGGTGAGTCATACTTTGATACCAAGTGCTCTAACTCTTCCCAGATTCTTTCCTCTTCTGTATTCAAAACTTCTCCAGAAAGTTGTGAGTTCCCTCCATGTTGCGTGAGGAAGAACATTCCTCCTTAGTGATTCAGACACCGCATTGATCTGTGAGGCTGCTGTCTGAGCAGAAATCGTAGGCCGATGAGAGGCAGCATGTACAGAGCCGGGAAGGGGGAATGGATGTCTGAGATCCCTGCCCCCACTCGGACATCGAAGCCGAAGCCGTAGTTCCTTCTCACCTAGTTCCATGGGATAATTTTAGGTCCATATCTAACTGAAGTGTTCGCAATTACAAATAAGGTGGGACAAAATATATTTTGAAGAGTATTATAGGGGCTTCTAAACTAGTGATAAATGTAATAAAGATAGAAATTGAATTCAGAAATCCATAGACTTACATGAGGATCATGGTCTAAAAGGAGAATTGGGATTGAAAAGAAAGAACAACTAGAGAACAATAAATTAATTTTCTGGGTCTTTACTGGAAAAGGTTCAGGGGGATTTTCACCCCCAAATTATTTTAGAAATTGATATTTAAAATTTTTTGAATTGTATAAACATAAAGTACAGGTCATTCTATACCAAATCACCAAAAATATAAGTAATTTATCTGTTTATCACTGACATATATGATTGGAAAAAGTTAAGGTGTTCAAATGTGGAATATTTCCCAGAACATTCAAGCATTTATGCAACATAGCAAGTGGCTTTCCAGTGTAACGATCATTTAGAACAGAGCTCCAAAGGAATACCAAAAACTGCCAGTTATTAAATACTAATGCTCTCTTTCATTTTGAGGATGTTGTGAGAGTTTAAAATAAAGAATTAGAGCATTGAATACATACATATATATAAAATACAAAAGCTAACAAGGTTTCTTAAGAGACCTAGGTGCTTATTTGCAGTAATATGAGGAAAACGAAAATCAGTAGTTTTGTAATTAATTTAGATTTTCTGAGATTTTTCTATATCAAACACTATTAAAATGCATTGAGTCACCCAGAAAAAGAGAGCCATGGTTTTACAAGAGACTTTAACAAGAATTACAGGGTAATGATAGATAAACTCATTTCTGTAGTCTTCTTTTATAGATTTATAAATAATTTGGAAGGCACAGTCCATAGTCAAACCTGCAAGCCTATAAATGGTGTAAACTATTTATTGCAGTGAAATTCTAAGATAAAGGAGATAAAAATAACTAAATAAAATAAAATCTTTTTTAAAAAAGATAGCAATATGAGTAATTTTACACAATGGAGAAATAAATTAATATAGTATTTTGAGTTAGAACAAGCTAAGAAAAAATAAAAACATTCTGAATGGTTATTTTTTTTAAGATTTTATTTATTTATTTATTTTTAGAGAGAGGGGAAGAGAGACAGAAAAAGAGGGAGAAAAACACCAATGTGTGGTTGCCTTTCACGTGCTCCCCACTGGGGACCTGGCCCAAAACCCAGGCATGTATCTTGACTAGGAATCAAATCAGCAACTCTTCGGTTGGCAGGCTGGTATGCAATCCACTGAGCCACGCCAGCCAGGACCATTCTGAAAGGTTTTGTTACCACCATAGGTAGTGGTCACACAATAACTTTCTAAGAAAAAACTGCAGGGGGATGGATTGGCCTTGAGGGCAGTTCCTCATTCTGTGGAGTGAGGGCAGCCATGAATGACCACCGTAGTCTCCTGAGGACTCACTTACTGGCAAAATATTAGATTGGAAGTACCATGATATTTTCTCATGTTACCATTCTTCCTGTTCTCTAATAGTACCTCTCTTATCTGATAAATTAAAGAAAGATATTGTCTGTTTATGTGCCTCCATCCTGCTCTCCTGTCCTTTGTGCCTGTCTTCTATCTGGTGTCTCTGCTATCCTACTGCTTGCCCTCCCTCTCTGTTGCCCTCCCCCTATACTCACACTGCATTTTCTGTTGTGCAGCGCTGTGCTCTAGGCCTCTTTTGTCATTTGATCTCTCATTTCTACTCTGTATAACTGCTTCCCTCTCCAGTGTTCTAGCCCTACTGCATCCTATTGTTCTCTGTTTTTTCTCTCAACGCTTGCAATTTCATGTTTGGGAATTCTCAGGAGGAGAAAAGTTGGGCAAGAAAATGGGACTACAGAAAAAGCTTTAAGGTGAGTAAAAAACTTTGAAAGTGTATGCAGTCTCTGTTGTGTCTCTGACATGGGACCATAGAGACACACAGTACAGTGGTATTCTATCTCCATTGCCCCTACCCCACACTGTTCCAAGTAGGTAGGTAGCCAAGTGCTTGCCATGCCACTTTGAATTTAGCAGACTAGAAAAACATTGAATCAAACAGGAATATTCACAATGATCTGAAAAAGCTATTAGAACACTCCTCCCTTTTCCAATTACATGTCTCCATGAGACTGAGTTTTCTTCATATATTTGCAATGCATGCAACCATTCTTCAATATGTGCAACCACATACTGCAATAGACTGAATGCAGAAACATATGTGAATCCAGCTCTTTTTCTATTAAGCCAGACATTAAGGGGGTAAGCCAAAATGTAAAATAATGCTGCTCTTCTCATCTCTTTTTGTTTTGGAAAATATGATTTTTATGAAAATGTTATTTATATTAAAATGTAATGGATTTATTGAGATAATTGTAAAATAAATGAATAAAGAAGAAAAAGTTTTAAATTCCCTAGTTTTAATTTATAGGATAGTAAATAATGATAGCTATAACCTACAAAAATAACAGGTCTTTGAGACCCTTGATAATTTTGAACACTATAATTTCTTCATACATTATATTTTGTATTTTAATGCTATCTAATAAAAACTATAGTTTTTAAAGTATGCTTTAATATAGTAAGCCATTTTCTTAACTGAGCAATACTTTACATTTCTCAGCAGTGAACATCGGCTACTGAACATCCTAGTCCATGATTTTGCATTGAAGAATTTTGAGAAGGCCAATTTTTCCCCCCAAGAATTTTGTGCATTTGATGATAAAAAAAAAGCGTTCTTGAGGTAAATCTGACAAAATCTGGGTAAACTTTAACACAAATGTTTGGGTTTACAAGTAACTAAAAGAAACCTCTAGTGTCTTGCAGGAGAAATGGAAAGCCATATTTACTGTCAATTTGGTGATGTGATCAGGCACTGTCAATTTGGCAATCCTGGGTCTCTGCTAGGTTGAGTAACCAAGAAGCATGGCCTTTAAAGGCACACAGAGTCCTAGGCACCCGCGAGTTGATAAGCTGGAATGAAGATGACACATACAACTACAACCCTGAAAGAACAGCATCCATTATGAAAGGGTGAACTTCAGCAAAGCCGCTCCACTTGAAAATGGATAGGGCAGGATGGGAGGGAAAAAACTTCCATAAAACATTGTATCCATAGGCCTGCTTTGATAATATCTGTTCAGGATTTTAATTCTCATGGTTTTCATGGTTGGGAAAATTAACATAAAAAGTGTTCCCAAAGTAGTAATGTTTCTAAGCCTGGAAGATACAAACCCAAAGCTTCTCTGTAAAGATAAAACACCAAGCTATCTTTCCAGGATTCTAACAGTAAAGTCAGTTGAACATAATTTCCCAAGTTCACAATTATAAAACATGAGGGGAAAAAATCCAAAATGAGCAAAAAGTCAATAAAAAGCAAGTTATGGAAATAAACTCCTAAAATATGTGGAAGAAAGACTTACTAGATATGTCATATAATATTGTTCAAAATTACAGAAGATAAAAGAAGAAATTGAACATATAAGAAATAAATAAGACATTAACCAGAAAGATCAGAGGTTTGGAATAAAAAACAGAAATGATGTAAGTGAAAAATATAATGAGTGATAAAAAAAACTTGGAGATAAGGATTATAAAAATATAATGAGTGATTAAAAAAACTTGGTTAAAAAACACAGATTGAATAGAACCTAATGAATGAAATGTATGTCTGGAGAAATTATTCAAAATGCAACAAATGAAGAGAAAGAAATAGGAAAGAGAAAAATGGAAGAACCAACATATATCTAATTAAACATTACAGAAGGAGAGAAAATAAGAGGGGAAAAAGGCATTATTTATTCATAGCAAGATCAGCCAAGCAGAGGGAAGGCACAAATAAAAGATATACTTTAAAAAGAGATAAAACTATACATATAGGAGATTTAATAATATATTGTTATGTCGATATATTGCAAATTTATACAAAATGGACAAATTGCTATAAAAATGTCTTACTAGAGTTGTCTCAAGACAACATAGATCTGTAGAACACACAATTACTATTATAATTAAAGTAATTGAAAAATGGTTAAAAGTCTACAAATAAAACACTAGGTCACATTGAGGCAGGAGACAGCATAGGAAGAACTCAGACTGCGCTGCTGTTACTGGCCAGCTTCTAGCATCCTAGTTGCCAGGAAATGCCTTTTAGCACTTAGGTAGGATGGATAGCAAGCCAAGGCAGGGAGGAGGAGGGAGACATGTCTCACTCACTAACTCAGCAGTCCTGAGCCTGGTCCAATAATATTGCCAGCTGCTCCAACGTCACAAGAAACACTATGTTATCACGGGAGGAGGGAAGTCCTTGAATTCTGTGTATCCATCCTTTCCACTCTGTGGGAAAGAAAGCCTTTGAAACTGTGCTTTCATCCCAAGGCCTGAAAGGTGGGAGAGGGTCCACAGTGGCTAAGGAGGAAGCCCATAAAACAACTTTGGTTAATTGCCTGCCTCTGGTTACTATCTGTTTTATGAGGGAGTCCCTAATGCTTAAAGAAAGAGCCCATAAATAACTCTGGGTAATTGCCCCAACTTTAATTAACTGCCTGCCTCCTGTCACATTATCTGTTTTATACAAGACGAACAAATGGTGTCTGAAGGATGCTAAAGATTTGGCCTAACAGACCCCCATACATACTTAAGTTTGGGTAGTCATGTCCCCGCAAGAAACCTAGCACCGCCTTTACCTTTCAATCAATATGTAATTTTTTCACCCTCCCTGACAACTATGTAAATCCCCAGAACAAAGGACTCAGGACTCCTGCTCTTGGCCCTCTGGCTGGCCACCTGGCCTCTGGCCACCTGAATGTGCTTGCCACACCTTACTTTCACCCAACTGCTTTGCCCTGAACCACTGCCTTTCACCTCCCACCTTAGCTAGGCCCATTCTCTTCCACGGGAACAAGTCACCAATAAATCCTTATTGTACACTAATAGATTTGCTGATCTGTAATTCTTTACATATGCCTGCAAGAAGAGCCAGGTCTCTCTCATTAACAATGTGATTTTACAGGTAATCTTTATCCTATGCATTCTGCTCCATATATTAAAAATTAAAATAAAGAGTGCCATTAATTTTATGTGACTATGGTAATCTAGAAAAATAAATAAATAAAAGTAAAACTTAGCTCATGTATAACATACACAAATATATATTCTCTTTTTTAATTGGCCAATTAAATCCAGAAGTAATATATTAATGCACACACACATATTTGTATATATATCATGACAAACCTTGATTTATTTCTGGAATACAAATTTTTCACATTATGTGATTCATATAACCCATCCATATAACAGTTCTCTATAATAGTTTTAGGATAAAATCATATAAATATCACAGTAGATAAAGATCAAACATTTAATAAAATTCATACTCTATATGTGATAATAAATAAAGCCTAGCAAACTAAAAATAGGATATCCCATAACTTCAAAAACAGCAGCCATCAAATTTTGCAGCATACATGATATTAAATGGTGAAAACTTAAATTTTTTTAAAAAATCAGAAACAAGCAAGGACATCTAATTTTAGTGATATTTTTATATGTTTTCCAGAGGTTCTAGCCATATTGCACAAAACAAAATTAAAAACTAAGGCATCCAAATTAAAAAGAAATTATAATTGTTTTCAGACATTATGTGTTCTACTCTTCAAATGTTAAAACGTACATTAAAAATTACTAAGATAACAAGAAAGTTGGCAACATTGATGTAAGCTCAACATAAATATACAACTGAAATTTCCTAATAGTGATAGTGTTGCTTGTATTGGACTAAACCTTCTGCTGCTAACAATAAATTCGGGGGGGTGGGGGGCGCAGGAATTAACTACTTTTTGAGGCTGAATGAAAAATGGAAAAATTTGGAGCAATTTCAAATTTAAAAAGAAGGAATCTGCCCTGGGGCAAATGAACATTTAAACAGTTTCTGCCTGAGGGGATATCTTGCTGACCTCCGTGCAGCATCTAGAGCAACACGGGAAACCGGGCTCTCACTGCTCTCCCTCTGTCTCTCCCTGATGGACATGTCCTCACTCAGGCTGCGACCCACTTAGCTGCCCTAAAGTCGCAGCTCTCCGATGGCTTTAAGAAAAGTTATGATTCTCCAGTTTATCCAGCATTTTCATGTTCTTAGGGTAAAAGCATCACTCCAGCTGCTGGCAAAGTAGGAGAAAGCAGAACTCCCCCGACCCCCACCCGCAACCCACTCTTTAGCAAAGCTGTATCCCAAGTACCAGGAGGGCAATTCTCTGCCCAGCTTCCTTTTCAGGAAAGATTTCAAGTATTAGCAGAAAGATGACGCAGAAAGATTTTCTTTTTAAAGATATTTTTTAGGTGAGATTCATTCATGTTCATTGTTATTGTAAAGAACCACTCTGGGTTCTATTCCTCTGGGTTCTATTGTTCACCACCAATAAGAACTTGTGACTCCCAGAAAATTATATAAATCTTATGAAAAGAAAAGGAATCATTTATTCAAAAGTTATACAGGTTTAGAATAATGGCAGAATTCTACCATTAAATCCCACGCCCCTTAGAAACAAAAAACACCCACAAAAAACACAGTCTACCCCTTGCCAAACCAGGCCAGTCAGAGGTGCTGCCTCTCAGGGGAAGAAACAGGAGTCTGCAGCTTAGCTGGGCAGGTGCCCGTCTGTATTGGCTTCTTGCAGTCCTCTGTGTTTGGCTAGGCTCCTGCTCTTAATCCAATACCACATCCTCATGGTGGGCTCGTGGGGGTCCTTCTGCACCCTTTCAGACCTCATGGCCAAGACCCCACAAGGCCGCTACATGATGCTTTTTTGCTTCTAAGCTGCTTTCTAAGCTGTGTGGTCAAGAGAGCAAGAGCCAGACAGCCAGAAAGAGAGAGACCCTCATGGCTCTCCTACTCTCCTTCCCAGATGGTCCAGAGCTCTCTAGCGGGGCTGCCATGCTTCCCTTTAAATCATGGGGCAGATCTTCCTCCATAACCACGATTCCGACTCCTCCCACACTGGGTAACCCATGCCGGTTGAATGGTTTCCTCCGCCTTTCTTGGCCTTGATTGTTAGTCGGGGCAGGCGTGGCCCTGTGACACAAGAACCGCCCCCAAGCTGCTCTCACAGGCCCAGCAACCAAGGGAAAGCCACCCGGCTGCGTCGCGGGTTAGAGTCATGCCCATTTCCCTGGCTTCCAGCACAGCAGGCATGGCCACTTCATATTATTGCTAAAACACTGGTCAAGTTCTTCAGATAATATAAAGTAACTCTCAAAGGCTCTGCTCTGCTCCCCCTTCCCCCAGCCAGGTTGTGGAGGCTTTGGGATTTTTTTTTTTCTTTCCTTTTTCTATACTCCCAAGGGGGTGGGGTGGCTTCTCTGGTTCAGGGGACCCCAGCCCAAACACTCCAAGTTCTAGACCTGGTTCCACACTTGTAACATTGTGAAGTATTCTGCTGTATGAATTTATCAAGTTTTGCCCATTCTGTGTTTAGTGGACATTTGGGTTTTTTGCATTGACTAATACAAAATAAAGCAGTCAAGAATATTTTTGAACATGTCTTAGAATTTGCTTGAGTATGAAACCAGATGCAAAACTGTTGGTCTTTGGGAATGCATACATTTAAGTTTAGTAGGTAATGCTAAATAGTTGTCCAAAGTCCTTATACCAATTCTTTTTCAACTATGTATGACAGACCCACCTACGTTACATCTCTCCATTGCAAGGTTCTGTGATAATTTATAATTTTGAATCATTCTGGTATATATAGAGGCATCTCATAATTGTAGTTTGAATTTCCTTGATGATTAATGTGGTAGAGAACTCTTTCATATGTGCTTTAGCACTTGATTATTTTAAATTTTTTAAGTGCCAATTAACATCTTTCACCCATTTTTATATTTGTTTCTATTGTTTTTTATATTTTTCTTACTAGTCATATTCATAGCAAATACCTTTTTGTACTCTTGATGCCACTCTCTTAATGGAATCTATTGATGAACAGCATTTTAATGCAGTGCTACTTATCAATATTTTTTATGTCCTATTTTAAAAATGTCCTCAAGATATTCTCCCTTTCAAGAGTGCCTTCACTATATTTGGCCTTTCACATTTCTGTGTTAAATTTTAGACTCAACTTGTTAAGTTACATTTTAAAATATCCTCGTGTATTTTTATCGGTTGATTTTTACAAACTTTTTTTATTTTGAGGAAGTTTATGATGTATCTACATGTGCTACTCTTTATATTTATCCTGTGTTGTATCTATTGTGCTTCTTAAATATGTAGCTGTATATTATTTCTTTTTTTAAGAGTTTATTTATTTATTTTTAGAGAGGGAAAGGAGGGAGAAAGAGAGAGAGAAAGAGAAACATCAATGTGCAGTTGCTGGGGGTCATGGCCTGCAAACCAGGTATGTACCCTGACTGGGAATCGAACCTGTGACACTTTGGTTCGCAGCTCGCACTCAATCCACTGAGCTACACCAGCCGGGGCTGATTATTTCAATCAGTTTCAAAATTTTCTTCTGCTGTTATCTCTTCAAATAATTATTCTTTCCCAATATTTTGTCTTTTCCTTCTGGAATATCAATTGCATATATATCATAACTTTTCATTATGTCTCCATATGTTACTTATCTGTGTTTTTCCATGTTTTTTCCCTTGTGCTTCAAGTCACTAATCCTTTCATCTGTACTGATCAACTTTAAATGCATCTCCTAAGTTCTAAAGTTTAACTTTTGAGTATTTTGTTATAAAATTTCCTTTATATTTCTTTTTATGAATTTTATTTTTTCTGGTAAAATTCTTTACCTTTTCTTTCCCTAAATATCTTAATCACAGTTATTTTAAAGCCCCTATCTATAAACTCCAATATATGTATTTCCTGTGAGTTTGTTTCTCTACTGGTTTCTGATAATTTGAATGTATTTCTTGGTATACATTTTATTTTTATCCAGTATTTTTATATATACACTAATTGTATTGAATGCAGGATATTTCATATGAACATTTCTAGATAAAATTTAATGAGCAGAATCATGCTATCTTTCTCTATAAAAGATTTACTTTTTCTTCTATCAATAAAAGAATGGGAACAGATTATCTTTATACAGTCTAGGTTGAAACTGATATGAAGCTATTTTATTACGGGTTACCAATCACTCATAAAGTGTACCCTTCATTCATCCCATTGGAAGCCAAAGTTCTTTACCAAGGCCCCTTCTCCTTGGAGAACTCTAGTCTCTAACATTCTTCCCCCTCCCTCTCCACTCCATCTCTATGAGACTGCCAAAAGTTCTGCTTCGTTTCTTTGCCTTGGTCCCTTTCCACCTGGTTTACCCTCCACCTGCTTCTGTTGCACACATCTTCTTGGCATCCGGATAGATACTTAGGATTTGCCAAATGCTTTGGGGCAAAAAGCTATAACCAATATTGGGCTCACTTTAGTTCCTCTCTTCTCTCTCAGATCTTAGTCCATTAGTTTCTCACAACTTAATGAGCTATTCAATTGCTTCCATTTTTTAAGTTTTTTTTTTTGTCTGAGAAATTGATTATAGCAATAAAAACTTAAACAATTATAGGAGAAACTAAGGAAGGAAGATTACAAAGGGAGAAACTGGAGAATCGAAGACAAGTCACTAACTAGGTCTCCTGAATCCAGGCGGTTTGAGCTGCTGGAATGGGAACACTAAAGCATGTTGGTGGAGAGGCCTATGGAAGGACGTTCCTTCTGGATCTGATGGGGTGCTTAGGGTCGTGGCTGTTCATCAGGGTCAGCCATCATGAAAAGCTAAACACAGTGGAGAAAAGAAAGTCCACAGTGGAAACCACAAACATTTCTGCATTTGTTTCTCACCAAATCTAATTATGATAACCTTTATAGCAAAATAGCAGCTGCTGCACTTATACCATCCAAATGCCTTACAATTTTTCTTTGGCCAACTCTAATTGGAGCCATACAGAGAAGGGGATTATGGGAAACATAGGTCTAGCCTAGCCAAGATGACTCAGAACAATGTCATAGAAACAACAGTTTACCCAAAAGGAAACTAAATGGTCAGTAAACATACTACTAAAAGATGCTAAACTTCACACTTACTCAGAAAGATGGCATTTGAAAACACATTAAGATACTCTTCACATGCATCTTATTATGTAAACTTTAAAGTGTTAATGAAGGTTATATATGTTTGGCAGAGTATAAATTGATTCAGCCACACTAACGAGTAATTCGGAATACTAAATAAAACTGAAGATATGCATACCTTTTTAACCCAGTCATTATTCTACTTGATAAACACCCTTCACACACATATACAGAGAAGCTTACCAAAATGCTCATGGCAGCTTTGGTTTTAATAGCATAAAAAAAAGGCAAACGAAAATTAAATATATTTTTAGTGGACTATAAACATCTATTTATACAACAAAAACTATACAGTAGTTAAAGTTAAAAAGCTAAACCTAAATGTATTTCTATAATTTTAAAAATATGTAAAATGATACTACATACATTTATGAAATACTGAGCTTGTTATTATTATTATTATTATTACATGTAGTAGAAATACAAAACATTCAAAACAATGATACCAGATTCAAGGAATGCAATAAGGGAGAGTTCATAGGAAATTTCAATTGTATTTGTAATAATTTATTTCCTATTGGTGTTGGCTGCATAAGTGCTTGTTTTGTTTTTCCCAATGCTTTTTTGTCTCTCTAAATTTATTTCTTAGTTGCTGAAAAAAGAAAATTGATCTTGGCAAGTACATTTTATTCCACCTGCCCATGGAAATGATTTATTCTCACCTACTTCATAAGCAAGAACATCTTCCAAGCTTAAATTCTTTTTACAACTTATTCAAAGATTTTTCTCTTTGATTATATAATATTAACTATAGTTGTTAAAGTTTTTAAGGCATCGTACAGGCTCAGCTCTCTTTTTTAATTGGATGATACTATCTCTGTGATATTTACATTATTAAATTAATTTGCTTATATTTGATATTCAGTATATTTTCCTATACTGAGGTGGTGTCTTATTGTAAAATTGATTTAAATTTTTAAAAAGAAGCATTTACTCAAAAAGATGTAGAAGATTTATACCGTTAAAAAGTTTAGAATATTTGCTCACTGAAGTTCTGGCTGGTGACTGTGGAGGCAGAGCAACCACGCAGGGCTGCTCCACTGAGAGAATGTGTTCCATGAGGCTCCCTGATACAGCAGGAGGAAAAAAGCAGGGGGGGCAGAGTGGGAGGAGGAGAGATTTCCAGGCTCTGCAAGCTGACAGAATGGAAGGGAAGAAACAAAGGAGCAAGCAAATGGTAGAATGTTGTGGATTATGTTAAATGGTCCTCTCTCAGAGCTCCTTAAATATTCAGTAAATTCATTAAATCACAAAATGCTGACAGAGTTTAACTTGGAAGAATAGCGAAGGAGGGGATACTCACATCAGGCTTTGACATGGCAGAGAACGAGAATAGCACTAATGGACAGGAGCTCAGAGGCCTAAGGAAGCACACATTTCAGAGCAAGTTTGAACTGCTACTAGATATACATGTAGAAACTAGGCCATGATTATTCAAATTCCCAAGGGATAGAAGGCACTGCTGTTAACATCTCTATTATAGTAAAATATATTTAAAACACAGTGATCTGTTTCCATTCCCTTTAATACAATGTATAAATGAAATTGAAATACAGTGTATATTTTCAGAAGACTCTCTTCAAAGCAACCCAATTCAAATAATACATTTAATCACACTTATTTTGCATAGGTCTTCACCAAAAATATGGTAATATTTTTTTAGAGAAAAATATGGAGTAACAACAAATTCAAATACCAATTTTATTTTTTACATCTAGCTCTGTACAGAGAATGGCTTGATGTCTTTTGGCAGACAGACATATGATTTTGCCTCTCTTTGTAGGGAATAGTAATAAGTGATTCCTAATCACAACAATAATTTGTAAATAAAGTATGTAATACTTTTGAAGAATTTTAATTAAACATTTTCTTACTTTTTGAATTTATAAAATTTCAACATTAAGCATGTATGATGATAATTTTATTGAAACAATTTCTTTGCCTTCTTACATTCTATTTCTTGTGAACTATTTAAATATAATAGTAATATAATCAGTAAATATAATTCTACTTTATTTTAAATTTAAAAAGTACTTGTATTAGAAAAACAACTATAATAAAGTTACAGAATAAGTACCGTTCTTTCGTGTGAAATGGTAAGAACTATACTATACTAAAATATGATTTTCCTTTCCTTAAGTAGCACAATTTTAGTGAATTTTGTTTTCATACATAATATTTGTTCCTTTTTAATTCCTTACTAGTATGACAACTGTTACAATATATATTACACCACTAGTGGTTTTCAATGACTCCCTTGCTAAGCAATAAAAATGTTTATCTTATATCAGAAGTTTTATGGAAGGTAAAAAGTTAGAGCAAATTTCCTCATATTATTTGTTAAAGTGGGGAAGGCTCTGGAGTCAGAACTTTGTGATTCAAAAGCAAAACTCAGTAGTTTTGTAACCTCAGATAAGCCGCTTCACTTCGCCGTGCCTCAGTGTCTTTTTACCCAGCAGAAGAGTATAACAACACTTCTTTTATAAACTATTTTGATGATGAAATGAGACAAGGTATATAAAACTGCCAACATAAGGCCAGACATAAATGTTAGGACTCTATAGCTTCTACCTCCTATTATTGTCCTTAAATGATGTAGGCTAAAAATAGCCATCACAGATAAAAGTATAAATAAAAACACATATGTGATAAATATGTATACATACACATGTATACATCTCAGTTTGTGCTAAGGCAGCAACCTGGATCCACAAAACAGGAATGGGTAAGGTGTAGGCTGACTGGCTGGCCAACTCTTTTGTGACTGGTACACTCAGCCTCTCCACATCTCACTCTCCTCATTTGTAAGATGAGAGTTTAGACAAGAGGATTTCCATGGTTCTAATCTAGTTCTAATGGTCATTGATTCAATATTTTTTCTAGAATACATCTGGAGTATCAAATAGGAGTATGCAAAATTACAGATTAAAGTAAAGTGACTCTCAAAAGAGAAAAAAAACTGAAAGGAGAGTTTCTCCTGACAAATTCACTCAGCAATAAGAACACAACAAGAGAGTCTGACATACACGTGGCAGAGAACTAGAGTAGCACACATAAAAACCAGTTTCAATGCACTGAATGTTTGTGTCCTCCAAAATTCCTATGTTGGCATTCTAATCCCCAATGTGATGGTATTGGGAGGTGGGGTCTTTGCGAGGTAAATAGGTCATGAGGATGGAGCCCTTATGAATGAGATGAGAGTCCTTGTAAGAAGCAACAGGAGAGTTTGCTCTCTCTGCTCTGTTCTCAGCCATGTGAAAACACAAGGAGAAGACAGTCTTCTGCAACCAGGAAGCTCTCACTAGGCACCACCTCTGCTGGCCCCTTGATCTGGGACTTTCCAGGTCCCAGACTGTCAGAAATAAATGTTTGCTGTTACCCAGTCTGTAGTCTTCTGTTACAGCAGCCCAAACTGACTAAGATAAGAGTGGGGTTTCCCAGTCTATTTATTTTTTTATTTACTCATTTATATGACATTAATGAACATGTACTATATACCAGGCATTGTTGGAGATACTAAAAATACAGAAACAAATAGTTGCCCTTTGGATTAATACATTTAGTGGGCAGACATATAATTACAATCATTTCGACACAAGATTATGTCATATTGGGATACAGGCCACTTATACACCCTTCCATGAGGTGCTGAGGGGAAAAGGCACCCATCTGAAGATGGTGAACTCTATTTTCAGGTTGAATCTTTTATATATTGTCTGCTTCTCCATTTATCTCTTCTGTAAAATAGGGATAATTTTAGTTTTTGCCTTACAGAATATTGTGAGGATTTAGTAATATAGGTAATCAGTAATTGCCTTAAAAATATTAGATACTTTTTCTTTTTAATGCAGAAAGGGAACAATATATTTTAGTGATTACAAGCTTGGTCTTTGGAATTAAACAGTTCAGTTTTTAGTATCAGCTTTGCCATTTACTATCTGTGTTTCCTCAGGATATTATCTTTTAAGTATGTCCTCATTTTTAAGGCAGAAATTATGACTGCCCTTTGGTTTGTTGAGATAATAAAAATTTTGAATGCATGTAAAGCACTTATTAAAGCACCAGCGTATTTTAAATGAAAGGGTTAAAGTTACCACAGAATATGCCCTCATAGGCAATGTGTACACATAGGCATCAAATTACAGAGCATCTTAGGTCAAGTGTCTTAGATGTAGGGCCTAAGACAGGCACTCTTGCTCCAGTGATTTATTATGACAGTGCCTTCAGGGGGAGGGAAACAAGATAGGGTAGGAAAGGAAATAAGCTAACTGAGAATGTAGTCTCAGCTGTACACTTGCTTCAGTCTGATCCCTGGGGGAAATTTGAAGCACAAATTGCACCACAGAGTTAGTATCCTATTGTGGCAAGTGGGCCAGTCATTATAGTGCTATGTCAGTCTGTCATTAATTGACTGTCTTCTTTTTTTAAAATTTTACTCATTTTTTTAGATTTTTTAAATTTATTTATTTTTAGAGAGGGAAGGGAGGGAGAAAGAGAGAGAGAGAAACATCAATGTGCGGTTGCTGGGGGCTGTGGCCTGCAACCCTGGCATGTGCCCTGACTGGGAATCAAACCTGCGATGCTTTGGTTCGCAGCCCACGCTCAATCCACTGAGCTACGCCAGCCAGGGCTGATTGACTTCTTAAAGAAAGGATGAGGAATGAGGAGATAGCCCCTTAAAAAAGCAGCTTCTTATTGGCCAAGAGCAATTCTTTGAAAAGAAGTAACAGTAAATTATTAGTAGTCAACAATACAGTAACAGAGTGGTGGGTACAGATGGGTAAAGGCAACCTCAGTGGACACCAACAGCACACATCACACAAAGACACAGGTAAAAAGCCTAGATGTACTATTGTTAATAAAACTGGCTGTTTAATAGCTTAGCTTCCCAGGAGTGAAGGAAAACAAGGTTTTAAAAGTTTTTCTTGATTTATAAAAGTATGTACGATGTTTTCTATTAGAACTCAGAGGCCTTTCCTTCTCGATACTGGGCTGTATTTCCTGGAAGCAGGAATGTATCAGCTGCATCAGATGTGCTTTTGACTTTTAGCCTCTGATTGAGTCAGGCCAATGTGATCACCAACAGAAGAATAAAAAGCAAGACAAACTCCATTCCTGTAGGGTTTACATGAACTGCCTACATCCCTGATCTGAAGATCACAATACATTCGGGCAGCCCACTTTCTCAGAGTTTGGTAAATACTTTCTCTCTCGTTATTTTAGGTGGAGGAGTGGTAGTGATGCTTTGCAGGTACTAGCTTTACGATGGAAGACACATCCTGTCTAAACCATCATAAAGAGTTTTCTTATTAAGACTTCTTCATAGAACTCAGAAGTTTGTTGTTTGTTTCCTGAAGTGACCCTCACTACTGTAGGTGGTATATCATTTCATCACAAAAATGGATAATATTCCTGACACTAAATTCTAGACACAATTTATTGCATGAATAAGTTCTCACTTAAAATACAATGAATATGATGGACTGAAAATGTGAAGTATTCTTCATAGGGTTATTCTGGCAACATTCCATAAAATCTGAGGAATTAATATTGAATTCACTGAAGTTAACTGCTATAGAAGTTTAAAATAATACATTCTGGGAAGTTAACACATTCACAGTAGCCAATAAGGCTACTAAGATAATAATCTTAGGTCCATACTCATGTGCCAATGAGTATCATCTTGAAGATTTTGGCCTTCAGGTCAAACAAAGCCAGAGTCAAAATTCCAAGTTAGTTAATACTTCCTCAAAAGTATTCATTGTTATAAAAAACTTTCAAACGTCTAGTTTTTTTAAAATCTAAAGAAATATGTACAATGCCTCTTCCCAAAAAGCTATTAAGCAATATTGACAGAAAATATAGACCTAAATTGGATAAATATGCCATGTTCATGGATTGGAAGACTCAATATTGTGAAGAGGACACTTTTCCCCAAATTAATCTAAAAGTCAAATGAACTCCTAATCAAATGCCTGTGAAATTTTTTGCCGAAATGTATATTGGAATGCAAATAACAACAGCAACTGTGAAGAACAGATTGGGAAACAGTGTCCTTTTCAGTATCAAAGTAATTACAGAGCTACATATGAATAGATGTATATAGATGAATAGATGAATAGACTAATGTATCATAATAGAATATTCAGAACCAATGTATGCTTGATTTATGTTTAATGTGGCACTCTGGAACAGTGGCAAAGCTCAGTTTTTTAAGTAAATAGTGTTTTGTTAGTTGGATAGTCTTAATCACTGCCCTATATAATGAATAATGAATGAAAATTAATTCCAGGTGGATTGTGTAGCAAAATGTAAAATAATAAAGTACCTAGAAGAAAACATTGAGAATATCTTCATGAATGTGGAGTAAACAAAGTATTTCTCAAAATGTAAAAAGTACTAACCCTAAAGAAAAAGATTGGCAAATTGGACTACCTTGAAGTTAAGATTTTATCTGTATCAAAAGACATAATTAATGTAACCAGCCATACATTGAAACCAGGCCTAACAGGTTTTTTCCCTAGATTTTCAGTGTCTTTCAGGAGATAACAATAGGCCTCCTCACAGCACTCTGGAGGCCACCAGTACAAGAGGATGAGAACATTCTCAGGGGGTTGAGCAGGAGCACTTAGCAGCTACATGATGCTAAACTGATCTCAAGAGCACAGCAGAACCAAGATTCATGGAACTCAAGTGCAGAGGTGCTACTTTTACCACCTGGAGCCCATTTAAAAGTGAGGGGTCTGTCAACAAGGAAGGTATGGTGCAGAAATCAAATTTGGATGCTCATAGGACTAACTAATCAAACTCTTCCTGGTTGAAGTTTCTTTGTTCTTACTTGCTTCTTCCACATATCTTATCTTAGAGTATTCAATGCAAACCCTTTTTAAAAATTACTGAATTTATTGGGGTGACATTGGTTAATAAAATTATATAGGTTTCAGCTATACAATTCTATCATACATCATATGTATATTGTACTGTGTGTTCACCATCCCAACCAAGTCAAGTCTTCTTCTATCACCATTTATCCTCTCCTTTACCCTCTTCTACCTCCCCCACCCTTCTTTCCCTCTAGTAATCACCATATTGTTGTCTGTGTCTACAAGGTTTCTCTTTCTTTCCTTCTTTCTTTCTTTCCTTCTTTCTTTCTTTCTTTCTTTCTTTCTTTCTTTCTTTCTTTCTTCATCCTCCCTCCCACCCTCCTCCCTCCCTCCCTCTTTCTTTCTCTTTCTCTTTCTCTCTCCTTCTTTCTTTCTTTCTCTCCTCTTTCTTTCTTTTCTTTCTTTTCCTTCCTTCCTTCCATCCATCCATCCATACTTTTTTCCTTCCTTCCCTCCCTCTCTTTCTTTATTTCTCTCTTTCTTTCCACTTTTTTTTCTTAATCCTTTACTTTTTCACCCAGGCCTCCAATTCCCCCTCCCCTCTGACAGCTGTCAGTGTATTCTCTGTATCTACGAGTCTGTTTCTATTTTGTTTGCTAGTTTATTTTATCCATTAGATCCACATACAAGTAAAATAATATGGTATTTGTCTTTTTCTGACTGGCTTATTTCACTTAGTATAATACTCTCCGGGTCCATCCATGCAAATGCAAAGGGTAAGATTCCCTTCTTTTTTTTATAGCCAAGTAGTATTTCATCAATCCAAGCCCTTTAATTAGAATGAACAAATATGTATAGCTCCTTTCTAACCTCATTCTTTAATGTACTCCAAGCCATTGTCCCAGGGAGACTAATGGGAGCCTTGCCTCCCCATCTGGCGGCCTGACCAATCTTTTTGAAAATTTGTTGCTTCAGGCTTTGGCTTCTCGGCATGCCATAAACATCGAACTCACTGACTTTCTTCAGTAACATTAAGAGAGCAAAAAAGGCAAATTAGAGAGGGGGAGAAGATATACAAATACCAAATGGCTGGTATCCAAAATACACAAAGAAGTCCTAAAATCAGTAAGAAGACAATCCAACTGAAATATGCACAGTATCCCTTGATAAAAAGCATATCAAAATGGTCAATAGATATATGAAAAGGTGCTTGATATCATTAGACATCAGGAAAATGGAAGGTAAAAACATAATTTTTGTAGGTTTGTAGTGGTGTGCCAGTAGAATGACGAAATCAGAAACAAAGCAGAGAAAACAAAGTATTATTGTGAATGTGGAGCAACAAGAGCTCCTACAAATTAAAGGGGAGTGGGGTATAAGTTGTCACAACCACTTTGGAAAGCTGTTTAGCAGTATTTAATCAAATTGATTATAAACGTACTTCATAATTCCTCAACTCCTACCTTTATAAAGTAGTCCCCCTTTACCTGTGATTTTACTTTCCATGGTTGAAGTTATCACAGTCAACTGTGGTCCAAAAAATTAATGGAAAATTCCAGCAATAAAAAACTCACGTTTTAAACTGTGTGTCATTCTGAACAGCATGATGAAATCTCATGCTGTCCTGCTCCGTCCTGCCCAGGATGTGAATCATCACTTTGTCCAGCAGATCTGTGTTGCAACGCTCTCCACCAGTTAGTGACTTGGTAGTAGTCTTTGTTATCAGATTGACTG
Organism: Phyllostomus hastatus; assembly: GCF_019186645.2. Lineage (NCBI taxonomy): Eukaryota > Metazoa > Chordata > Mammalia > Chiroptera > Phyllostomidae > Phyllostomus > Phyllostomus hastatus. The sequence continues at coordinate 24,122,232 of NW_025334028.1, read as the reverse complement.
TCACAGTATCACAATGCTGTGTTCAAGTAAGCCTTATTTTCCTTAGTTATGATCCCAAAGTGCTAGAGCAGTGATGCTGTTCGCTCCAATATGCCGTAAAGAAGCCATAAAGTGTGCCCTTTAAATGAAAAGGTGAGTATAGTATGTTAAGACATTTTAAGAGAGACCACATTCACATAACTCTTATTATAGTATAGTTATATTTTTTCTATTTTATTAGTAGTTATTTTTGTTAATCTTGTACTGCATATAATACACAAATTAAAATTTATCATAGGTATGTATGCATAGGAAAAAAACATAGTATACACAGAATTCAGTATTATCTGCAGTTTCAGGCACCACTGGGGGTCTTAGAAGCTTTCCCTATGAATAAGGAGGGAATTCTGTACTCAAATGAAATGTACACAGGTGCACCAAAGGAAAAATTCAGTAATATTTACCACGGTGTTATTGGTAATAGTCCTATACTGGAAACAACTAAAATGTTCATCGACATAAAATATTTAAGTAAATATACATACATAGTAATATTACTCAGCAAAGAAAACAAGAAAAACAACAGTTACACACACAAAAAAACAGGTAAGTGAAAAAAGTCAGATACATTATGTTAATACTGTTTGATTTCATTTGCATAAACTCCAAACTGGCAAAACAGTCACATGTTATTATAAGCTCTAAGAGTGGGTACTTTTAGGGAGAAGGGAAGGATTAATAATTGGGAGGAGGGTCCAAGATGAAAAGTGGGTGATTCCTGGCTGCTGGTAATGTCTTAAACTGTCATGGTTACACAAGTTTGTTTACTTGCAATAAGGCATTAAACTATACATTTATGAATTTTTCACTTTTCCGTATGTATTATATGTCAATAGCTTCTTTTACTTACACATTTTCAAATAGAGAAAGAAAGTGATCACCAAACTGTAGTAGTCAATTTTAAAGTTTTTGTGATGGCAGTGTGGACCCAAAGGACTTTCTACAGTAAAAAAAAAATCTTATTAGTTTGAGAATGTTTCCTCTAAGTGACATGTGATTTACATGTTATCCAATACATTCTCTACAAATTTTTAATGCATCTTTTCATAGGTAAAAGGGAAAAAAATGGATGTTTTGAAGCATAAATGCTACATAAGTCACAGTAATAGGTATTTTAATAATCAGAACAATACTATGGGTAGTTATTATTGTTCATATTTTTCAGATTAAGAAATTGAGACTCATAAATGTTAAGTAACATGCCTGAGGTCATATATCTGAAGAATATGTGTCTGAGGACATAGCTAGTAAGTGTTAGAGTCTCATTTCTTATAAACCACATGCACTAGAGATGAAACTGACATGAGAAAAACCTGACCTTTACTGTCTGGCTTTATTGTCAAAAGACCTGAACTCATGCTATTACTCCATCAGTTACACCTACAGAACCCTGGAGCAAGATACTTAACCATTATGAGCCTTGGTTTCCTTATTTCTAAAACAGAAAACTGGTCCTGGCCAGTCTGGCTTAGTTGGTTAGGTGTCATGCAGTGAAACAAACGGTCACTTGTTCATTCCTGGTCAGGGCACATGCCTGGGTTGTGGGTTCTGTCCCTGGTCCCGGTATGTACAAGAGGCAACTGATCAATTGTTTCTTTCTCACATTGATGTTTTTCTCCCTCCCTTACCTTCACTCTAAAAATAAACAAACAAAAATCTTTAAAACGTAATTCAAAAAAATGAAACAGAAAACTGGAGGTAATTGGTGCCCCTCCCACACCCCCTTTACCATCCCCAGCACACATCTCCCACCTGCTGTATTGATTGACAAAGGCCCTGATCTGATCAGACAATTGCACCCAGAGTATTGGTCAAACAGGAACTTTCATCTGTCCCCAGAGCCCTTTATCAATGTCTGATGGGTACAAGAAGCTGGCTCATTGCATTGAGGAGATCAACTTTATAATGCAGTTTCTGTATAGAGCTTTTCAGAGACCTTCTTCTTGCTTAGCTTTTATTTACTGGCCTGTTCTACTTCCCTCACTCTGCTTTGCTTAAGGATACTTTCTCAATTAATTCTTTGAAAAGAATCTGCATCTCGGGCTTCACTTTTAGATAAGCTAAGACAAAAATATTCACTCAAATATTATGAAAATAAAATGAAATAAATATATAGGAAACACTTTATTAACAAGAATTATAAAAGTTTAATATTAATATATGCAGAATTATATAAAAAGTCAAAGTCATTATTTTTATTCCTTTTCCCTGAATTACCAAAAAACTACCATCTTTCAGGTACTTAGTATACTTGTGTTCTGTTTTATCTCTCACATGTCAAAACAAGGAATTAGTGAAGCTTTTTTATACCTGGGTCACTCAGCTGATCTATCAAAGCGTTGTGGGCTTAAGGTTGCCAGGTATTCAAGAGTATGAAAGGAAAAAAATGGGTTCGGTCAGCTTGCCTCGGTCACAGTGCTTTAGCCTGGGTAAAAACATTTTGCTAATCTAGAGGCATTCAATATTTTTTGCTCAAGTGCTTCCTAGAATGTTTTAATTATATTTTTTCAGGTTTTAGTTAAAGATTTATATTGAAGGCTTAATAGTTAAAAATGAGTTTAATTTCTAGCAAGTTGTACATTGCATTTGTGTGTTAAACATTTTTCATCAAAACATTAAAACATCAAATTTAACTTATTTAATTTAGTTAATATCTGCCAAAGACCTTAATTGCTAAATCCAGTTCTTAATTGTGAAACCAATGATCTAAATTAGTTTTTTCTGTAAAAAAATGATTTTGTTTTACCACCAAAACAAACATGTAAATATATGTCCCGACTAGCATCTCACCTGTGAATCCCAAGATATATATTGTACATAATGCATGGTTTTCAGGAGATAAAGTCACAGGAGTCCAGCCATCAGTTTTTCAGCTTGGTTAGAAAGGAAACTGTCCTCTCCAAGGTTTTTATTGGTGCTTTTCTAGGTTTGCCATCTTGTGGTGCTGCCTCACTGTCACTTCTCAAATTGTATCTTTGTTTGTTTGTTTATTTGTTTGTTCATTCATTTGTGACCCCAGAGGATTTCACATCCTGGGATAATGAACCATATTGATTTCAGACAAGTAAGAGGAAGGCAAAAGGGTCTGTGAAGAGAGATATGGGAAAAAAGAAGTGGCAGCTCACAGGACATTCACTGACAACCAGTTTTAAGAAAGAGTAAGTATGAACTTGGAGGATCTAGAAGATTGTCCTCTGAAAAGTGTTCTTACCTCGGTAAACTTCTTATATTTCTGGGGCTATGCATGTCACCGTCTTATCCTCTGGGTCATCCTTTGTTCAGCTGGACACCTGGAGGTAAGGGACCTCAACTGGTTTCTACCCAGGATTTCTCCCAGGCAAAATCCACAGCTGAAAAATATTTGTTACTCTTGGTTTCCCATTGTTTTTCATTTCTCATGTACTTAAACTTCAACCCATTTCAGGAGACGGTGGGAATCAATGATAAGAATACAGTGGGGTCTCACAGACCCCAAGGGCCATAATGCATTTGGGCATCAGGAACATAGTGGAATCAGAAAATGGAATTTCAGTAGTGTTTCTTCATTAATTTTTGCTCTTCTCTGCACGTCTGATTCATGATTCTTTCTTTAAGTAGAAACTCTTTCCTTACTTTCCTGATCTATAGGGCAGAATAATATGGCTGCTAAAAATGCCTTGTGTAAATATGACCTGTTTTCCAGAAAAAAAATCCAATTCACCAGAGAAAGGAATCTTAGGGGAAGATGGCATCATGTTCCCAGTCCTGATACATGGAACTAAGGCCCAATGATTCATGGACAATCATGGGGATTAGTCAGGTTTGAGATAATGCTTCTGAACAGATGAAACATCCAGCAAAGAGAAAAAGAGAAAAAGGAAAAAGAAAAAAAAAACACCCAGCATACACCCATGCCTTGCAAGACTGGACAGAGAAGCTAGCCACAAATACCTGGAATAGAACTCCATCCTGAGTCAAATTAATGCATTATCTGTTTTAGGAATATTTTCACATTACTCTGTCCATGAAGGGATTATATGCTATATTCTGAGACTTAAGAATTTCATATAATAGAGGAACATTATTTGGGAATAAGAAATGGAGCAGGAGTGAGGCCATTTGTCCATGAAACCATATCATACTCCCAGGATGGTAAGTCCATTTTGGAGGTGGGACAAGGAGACTAATTTAAAATTTAAAGTGACATGAGAAGAGATGTGATTTTTTAAAAAAACCTGCATACCTTCAATGAGGTGATCAGGTCATTTTCCATCATCCTTCTATTCTTCACCCTTGCCTGGTTTCCTTCCCTTCCCTGTCACTTGCCCTACTTTCCTGTGGTTTTTCCTTGGAACACTTTTAAATAAATCACTTTTATATGAATTTTTATTTCAGGGTCTACATTGGGGAATTCCAACCTTAGATTCCTGAGTGTCCATTGGAATTACCTGGAAGTTGTTTTATTTGGGCAAATAAAAATCCTTTGCCTCCAGCCATGAGTAAATAAAGTAAAGTATATGTTACCCTAGGGAATTTAATGATAAACTTTAAACTTTAATGAATATATGATGTGTTTTGATGTGATGTGATGTGATGTGTGTGTGTGTATGTATGTGTATAAAGAAATTTGAGGAACTGAGTCACACAGTGGTAGGCTGGTGAGCCTGACATCTACACAGCAGACTAGCTGGCTAGAAACTCAGGCAGGAGCTGATGCTGCAGTCTTGAAGCAGAATTTCTTCTCCAGAGAACCTCTGTTTTTGCTCTTAAGGCTTTCAACTGATTGTATGAGCCTCATCCACATTATCAAAGGTCATCTCCTTACTTAAAGTCTGTTGATTGCAGATGTTAACCACATCTACAAAATACCTTCAAAGCAACACTTAGACCAGTGATTTTCAACCTTTTTTATTTCATGACCCACATAAACTAATTACTAAAATTCTGCAGCATTTCTGCACATTCAGAAATGTATTTTGTGCCAATCTGACAAAAAATAGGTATAATTTTGATTTATTCACACTGGACAGCTATAGTTGTGTTGGCTGTTGTCTTTTTTTCATTTGACAATCTAAGGGAAAAGAGGTCAGTGCCCCCTACCTGAATAAGTATGGTGTGTTTTAAAAATTCTTGTGGCTCATGGGTTGAAAATCACTGACCTAGACTAGTGTTTGGTTAAAAAACTGGGTATTATAGCCTAGCCAGGTTGACACAAAAGACTTCTCATCATACTGTAGGCCTAATATAGTAAGAAGAAGAAGAAGAAGAAAGTTTTGCTATGTCAAAATAATACCCAAACCTGGCCTTCACAGGAACTGCAGTATAATAACAAGTTTGCATATTACTAAATTAGTCATATTGACTTATTATAAAAGGCAGTGACTAACAATAATAAACCCATACTATATACTGTTTATATCTATATATAAATAAATTTCTATTTCTAGGTAATCTGCTTATATCTTTCAAGGTTAAAAAAAACTTAGTGGTTCTAGTTGTGGCTAAGACACAGGAAGAGGGTTTTTTTTGCTGTCTAGTTCATATAACATTAATAAATGCCAACTCTTACCCAACATTGCCCATGTACAAAGGCACTAGAATGCTGAGAGTGAGGAAGCAACTAAACTTTGGCCTAAGGGGGAATTAACAAGATCATAAGAAGTAGTAGAGAAAACAGGAGTCCATGTAGGACCACAGGGCCCCAGGGGAGATGTAGTAATGTCCAAACCTGTCCAGAAGGAATATGTCCAATTCAGTCCAGTAGAGACCATGCAACAGAGGTGGAAGGAGAGGTTCTACACATGAAGCAGATCAGGAGCTATAGTCATGCAGGAGTACCTTGGCTTTTAAAACAGAAATATGACACATGCCTTAGTCACTGGGTGTCAAACTGTAGCGTGGAGGTCTGAAAGGGTTAGGTGGGTTATTTAGAAATACTGATTGGCATTATTACCCTTTTAAAATATTTCAATTCCCTCTAATTTTGGATATGTGGGAGTATCATATACCTCTGCTCCCCTACCCCGCTTGAATTTAGGTGTGGTTAACAAACACAAGGGTATTCATTCATGAGTGTCATTTTTGGGCAGAAGCACTTGATTGATGGAGCTCAGCTCTCCAGGGCTCTCCTCCCTCCTGGGTGACTATGAAAACATGCATTCTTGTGGGCACTGTCTGATCACAGCAGGCTGGGATGCTGAGTCAGCACAGGGGACTGTTGCCCTGGAGAATGGCCCAGATGAACAGAAGACTTCAAACTTTGTTCAGCTCATGAGATATTTCCGTTTTTCCTGCCTATAGCATAGCCTATATCCAGCCTGGTCATGACATGGAAAAAGGCACAGAGAATCTCTCTCTCTCCACACACACTGCTGCTGTTTTTACTGTAGCACTGGGTGTGTTATAGAAACCATATGCATGGGCAAGGATGGAATCATAATATAATCATGTTTTGAATGAAGAAACTGATTTCTAGAAGAACCACACACAGAAGCTGTTGACTTCTGATAACCTACAGAGAGCATGCTGTTCTTTTTGCTTTCCATATAATTTAATGAGGATTCTTCATTTTGTAAGGAACATAACTCTCAAACCATCTCTAGAAAATAAGGTTTATTGTAAGGATATTGAAGGAGAGCATGAATCCAGAAAAAAATTAATCAGCTAGGATTTAAGAAGGACAAAAAAGAAAACAGATTTAGGAATCTTTCTGTCTCTCTCTGTCTCCTCTCTTTACTCCTGCTGAATCCCACCTTCGATCCCTCTGGATAGAATGGCTTCATCAGTTTACTCACCCTACATGTGAATCACTTGCTAGTGACCATCTTGGTCCAAGCCTGCGAGACCCTTCATTCAAACAACTACCACCAACTTCCCTCTGAATTTTTAGATCGAGCTCTTCCAGCACATATCTGATTGGCTGAGCTTACTTTTGCAGATTAGGTCAGGGAAATTAAAAGTCACTGGCCTTTAGGTGTCCTCTCATTAGATGTTCACCCATTCCAGTCCAATGCCCTGTGATGGTAGTAGTTGAACCTGTGACCTGATGATCAGTTAACAAGTACTATGACTGGGACATTTTATTTAAAACAGGAGGAAAGGCAAGACAGCACTCTAAAGTCTATGTAGCACAATTTTCCCTACTGTCTGGACATCTTTGGGCTGGGCAGGAAGGACACCCTGAAAGTGAGAAGGAAACTTTTTAAAGGCACTGCTTCTTAACAACTAAATTCCAAACCCTGCCTACTTCCTGTCTGAGAATTGCTAACGTCTGGTCTAACTTACCACCAGGGAATCGCTTAGATATTGCAAACAATAGAAAGCTTTGTGTATTTGGAGAAACAGGAGTTATGAATAATACTATGCCCTCCCCTGGATTTCACACATAATGATTCTGACATTGGGGATATGTGAGAGACACACTTCATGCTAAATCCAAGTTCATGAGTTCCCATTCCACTTCTCATCCTGAAGGCCGGAGTCAATTCTTTTTATTCTATGGAAGTTGATTTTGTGACTTAAAAAATTTTAAAAAAGAGAACTAAACATGGATGTTAATATTATCCTAAAAATGCTTTGAAATGTTTATTTCTCTTCCCCTCAGTTTTATTGAGACATAATTGACATGCAACACTGTATAATTTAAAAGTGTAAAATATAATTTGATACATATGAAAAATATATATTTGATGAATTATAAAGTAATTAACACAATAAGATTAGTTAATATCCATAACCTCACAGAGTTACACTTTTTTCCTTATGATTAGAACTTTTAAGATCTACTCTCTTAGCAGCTCTCAAATATACAAGCAGTACAGGTAACTGTAGTCATCACATTGAACATGACATCCCAGAGTTTATTTATCTTATAAATGGAAGTTTGTACCTTTTGAACACTTTCACCTAATCCTTCACCCCCTTTGTTAAATGCTTATTTCAACTACTGAGAAAATCAGAAAAAGTAACCTGAACTAGCATTGTAAGTGAATATTAATTCTTGAAGCAAACATTTTATTAAGTTCCTAGTATGTGCTTGGCATATTATAGGCACTGGAGATTCAACCTGGAACAAAACAAAGTGCCTGCTCTCAGGGATCACATCATCTAGCTGCAGGAAGAGAAGCGAACACATTACTCACAGAGCACACCTACACATGCAATGTCAAGGAGTTACAAACAAGAAAAAGGAGCTAAATCAGTATAAAGAGGAAGAGAGTGATGAGGTGCTATTTTAGGTATAAAGACTACTTTGCTAAGGTCACCAGTGTCAAAGGTCCCTGTAGTCAAAACCAATTGTCATTTTTCAGTTGTCATTTTACTCAACCCATCGGCATGGTTGACACAACTCACTTCATTTGCTTGACAACAGAGACACCACCATTTTCCCCCAGAAGCTGCTCTCTTCACTCAGCTTTGTGGGTCCCTCCTCTTCTCCTTACTCTCTGAAATAAAGCCCAGGTGAGATGCCACAACTTCCAATTTTATACATCACCAGCCTGACTTTCTTCTCTCAAGTCCAGATTCATATATCCGCCTACCTACATGTCATCTCCACTTTCATGTATGTTTCTTAAAGCTAACATATATAAAAGTAGTTATAGATCTTTTCCACAAAATATGCTCTCAGTTTCAAATGTTCTCTTTCTCTGTAAAAGGTAACTTGTACCTTGCACTTGCTCACACCCAAAACCTTGGAGTTCTTTTTTTTAAATGGGTCTTTTTTATTGAATTTATTGGGGTGACATTGGTTAATAAAATTATATAGGTTTCAAAGGTACAGTTCTGCATTACATCATCTGTATATTGTATTTGTGTTCACCACCCCAACTCAAGTTTCTTTCCATCACCATTATTCTCCCCTGTGTTCTCTCCTACCTCCCCTACACCCCTTTCCCTCTGGGAATCACCATATTGTTGTCTATGTAGGGTTTTTTTCCCCCTTATTTACCCTTTTCACTCTGTCCTCCTCTCCCTTCCCCTCTGACACCTGTCAGTCTGTTCTCTGTATCTATGAATCTGTTTCTATTTTGTTTGTTTATGTGTTCATTACATTACACATATAAGTGAAATCTTATGGTATTTATCTTTCGAACCTTGGAGTTCTTGACTCCTTTTTATTTTTTCATACCTTGTTTCCAATCCATAAGCAAATGTTAGCTTTACTTTTAAAATATATTTGGAATCAGATACTTCTCATTGTTCAAACCATCTTATTTCTACCCTGGATTTTGACAATAGCCTTGTCAGCAGTGTTCCCTTTTCTATCCCTGCTCTCTTACTACCCCTGCATCCAAAGTCTGTCCTTAGAAGAGAGTGGCCATTTGTTTAAACGTAAATCATATCATATCACTTCTCTAGTGAAATAATTTTCATTTCAACAGAATAAAACTCAGAATCTATTCAATAGTCTCTGAGACTCTATGTAATCTGACCTTATACCACCTCCTGGGCTTCATCTTATACCTCTTTCTCCAGTTCACTCTACATTAGCTTTATTCACCTCCTTTGACAGTTTTTGAAACATGAGAGAATCTTACTTTGGAGCCTTTGCACATGCTATTCCTTTAACCTACAATACTCTACTTGAGATAGCAGCATAGGTATCTCCTTCACTTCATTTGAACCTCCATTCAAATATCACCTTCTCAGAGATGTCTTCCCTACACAGTTTGCCTACAATGAGTAGCACCCCTTTGCCTATCACTTCTTCCAGTGCCCTTAACACTATGGATTATTTTAATGTTTATTGCTTAGTCCACCTGAAATATTATATATGTGCTTTCCTGTGTGTGTAATTGTTTTTAATTATTCTTTTTTAAATATCTGTTTCTCCTCACTAGAATGTAAGGTTTATGAAGGAAGAGACTGTTTTCTTTTTAAGTTATATTCCCACTGCCTGATATGTGTTCAATGGAATATATGCTTTCTAATAACCATAAATATGCAAAATAGGCCTTCAGTTATTTGAAGCAAATGGAAATATGACTAATTTGAGTGCAAGACTCTTTTCTTATAATAGAATGTTCAATTGCAAATTTTTGAATTCTTTTTTTCTGTTTTAATTGAATTTGTTGGGGTGACAATGGTTAACAAAATTATATAGGCTTCGGGTGCACAGTTCTACAACTCATCATCTGTACCCTGTATTGTATGTCTACCACCCCAAGTCAGGCCTCCTTCTGTCACCATTTATCCCCTCTGTACCCTCATCCCCCTTCCTTCCCACTCCACCTCTCACGGGCAATAGACACACTGTGGTCCATATCCATGAATTCTTTCTCTTTTTTCTTCTCTTTTTTGCTCAATCTCTCCATGACCCCACTAGACCGCCACACAAATGTCAGCCTACTCTCCATCTATGAGTCTGTCTCTACTTTGCTTATTAGTTCATTTTGTTCATTCGAGTCCACATGTGAGTGAAATCATATGGTACTTCTCTTTTTCTGACTGGCTCATTTCACTTAGTATAATACTGTCCAGGCCTATCCAAACTGTTACAAAAGGTAAGATTCCCTTCTTTTTTATGGCTGAGTAGCATTCCATGGTGTAAATGTAGCACAGCTTTTTTTGAGAGCTTGTTTGGAGGTTCTAGTAGGGGAGCATAGCTACTGATATACCCTTGACTGAAGAAGAGCTGTCCTCTCCTGTAGTGAGGAAAGTTGTCCTCTTTGACTGAGCATGCAGCTTCCAGAGGGGTGCATATTGACTGGTGAAAGAGGAAAAGGATATGCGCCTAGCCAGTCAGATCATCTGAATTAACCCTGGTGATCAAGGAGGTAGCAAATGTCACAGCTGGATTGCCCTCATATTCTGTAACAGCTTTTTTATCCAGTAATCTCCTGATGGGCACTTGGGCTGCTTCAAAATCTTGGCTGTGGTAAATAACACTACAATGAACACAGGGGTGCATGTATTCTTTTGAATTAGTGTTTCCAGTATCTTTGGATAAATTCCCAGAAGTAGAATTGCTAGGGCATAAAGCAATTCCATTTTTAATTTTTTGTGGTGACTCCATAATGCTTTCCACAGTGGCTGCACCAATCCGCATTCCCAACAATAGTGCACCAGCTTTTCCTTTTCTCCACATTCTCATCAGCACTTGTTTGTTGATTTATTGATGATAACCATTCTGACAGGTGTTGAGATAATACCTTATTGTGGTTTTATTTTGCATTTTTCTGATGATTAGTGACATTGAGCACCTTTTCATCTGTCTCTTGGCCATCTACATATCCTCTTTGCAGAAGTGTCTATTCAGGTTTTTTGCCCATTTTTTAATTGGATTGTTTGGGGTTTTTTGGTATTGAGTTTTATAAGTTCTTTATAAATTTTGAATATTAACCCCAACCAGCCTGTATCGGTGAATATGTTCTCCCATTTGGTGGGCTGTCTTTTCATTTTGTTGATGGTTTCTTCTGCTGTATAAAATGTTTGCAGTTTGATGTAGTCCTATTTGTTTATTTTCTCTTTTGTTTCCCTTGACCGAGGAGGTATCAGAAAAAGATATCACTATGAGAAATGCCTGAGATTTTACTGCCTGTTTTCTCCTAGGATTTTTATGGTTTTGAATTTAACATTTAAGTCTTTAATCCATTTAGAGAGTGTGTGTGTGTGTGTGTGTATGATGTAAGAAAGTGGTCAGTTTCATTTTTTTTGCATGTATCTATCCAATATACTCAACACCATTTATTGAATAAAGTTTGCTTACTATATTGTACATTTTTGCTTCATTTTTCAAATATTGATTGAATGTAAAGGTGTGGGTTTATTTCTGGGCTCTATTCTTTTCCATTGATCTATATGCCTGTTTTTATGTTAAAACCATGCTGTTTTGATTACTGTGAACTTGTAGTATAGTTTGATACCAGGTAGCATGATTCCTCCAATGTTATGCTTCTTCCTCAAGATTTCTGTGGCTATTTGGGTCTTTTGTGTTTCCACACACATTATTGGAATATTTGTTCTAGATCTGTGAAATATGACATTGTTAGTTATCTTGAGAGGAATTGCATTGAATCTATAGATTGCTTTGGGTAGTGTGTGCATTTTAATGATGTTAACTTTTCTTGAACATGAACACAGTATATGCTTCCATATTTGTTTCTTCTTCAATTTCTTTCTTCAGTGTCTTATAATTTTATGAGTACAGATCTTTTATATCCTTGGTTAAATTCATTCCTAGGTATTTTATTCTTTTTTAAGCAATTGTGAATGGATTGTTTTCTTTAGTTTCTTCTTCTAATAGTTCATTATTGAACTATTACAGTATAAAAATGCAACCAATTCTGGATATTTATTTTGTATCCTGTTTACTAAATTCATTTATCACTGCTAGTAGTTTTTTTGGTGGAATCTTTAGTGTTTTCTATATACAGTGTCATGTCATCTGAAAAATAGTGACAGTTTTACTTCTTGTTTTCCAATTTGGTTGCATTTTACTTCTTTTTGTCTGATTGCTAATGCAAGGACTTCCAGTGCTCTATTGAATAAGAGAGGTGAAAGCAGACATCCCTGTCTTGTTCCTGATCTTAAATGCTTGTAGTTTTTGCCTGTTGAATAGATGTGGGCTGTGGGTTTGTCACATGTGACCTTTATTACATTGAGATATAGTCCCTCTATTCCCACTTTGCTGAGAGTTTTTATCAGAAATGGGTGCTGGATTTTATCAGATGCTCTTTCTGCATATACTGATATGATCAAGTGACTTTTATCCTTCATTTTGTTTAGGTAGTACATCATGTTTATTGATTTGTGGCTATTATACCAACCTTGCATCCCTGGAATAAATCCCACTTAATTATGTCATATAATCTTTTCAATTTATTGCTGGATCCAGTTTGCTAATATTTTGTTGAGGCTTTTAACATCTATGTTCATCAGGGGTATTAGCCCATAATTTTCTTTCATTGAAGTATATTTATCTTCCATTGAAGTATCTGTTTTGGAACTAGAATAATGCTGGCCTTGTAAAATGAGCTTAGAAGTCTTCCCTCCTCTTGAACTTTTTGGAATAGTTTGAAGAGGAGAGGTATTAGTTATTTGAATGTTTGATACAATTTGCCTGTGAAGCCATCTGGTCCAGGACTTTTGTTTGCTAGGTATTTTTGATCATTGCTCCAATTTCTCTAGTTGTAATCTGTGTATTCAGATTCTCTGATTTTTCCTGATTTAGTTTTGAAAGATTATACGTTTTTAGGAATTTAGCCATTTTGTCCAGAGTGTCCAATTTGTTGTCATGTAGTTGTTTGTAATATTTCCTTACAAGTAAATGAAAACACAGCTAATTTGAGTGCAAGATTCTTTTCTAATAATAGAATATTTTCTTTCAAAGTTACAAACTTTAAATCAGTAATTGGCAAAACTTACTTCCAGTAAAGGTAAATTTCTGCCAGCCTTAATGAGTGAAACTCATTTCTAACTACTATATTGATTTTATATATGCAAATGCCCTTTTAAAGGGCTTGACAATTTTTCTCCTAAATTGATTTACTAGGTCTCCCACAATTGGGTAATACCTTTAGTTCGATTACTAAACCTTTTGCTGTTATTGTTGAAGTTGGTTTTAAAACACTTCAGATATAGACTTCAGGGCATTTTGGGTCAAATATTCTAAAATTCTGACCTTAGAAAAGCCAGAATACAAAAAATTTTACAGTATGAATATTCTTTGGATTTTCAGTGTAATAGCACACACATATAGCTATTTTAAATGTAAGCTTTTATGATTTGGCACCATTAATCTATTTATAATTTTAAAATTAATAATAAAGTTACAATTCACATTATCTAGAAGAAAGGACTAATAAGGTTTTCTCCAGTGTTTATATATGTAATATATAGAAATGTAGATATAAGAAATATTGAAATATTAAAACATCTCTAAGAGCAAGGACTGTGGTACTTAGCCTAGTGCCTCATATATTGGCTGCTGATATCTTTTTAAAGTTCACTCAGTAAAACTTGTTGAGCACTCTACTCTGTGCCCAAAAGTAAAATATGAGATGAAGATACACATATAAATAAAACAAATATGTTTATTAAATTCAAGTAAATAATGATCACTCTTTATCTTGTCAATTTTTATGTAAAATATTTCATCTCCACATTAAACTTAGCACACAATGCCATAAGTTATAGTTTGGTCCCTGATGGAAAAAGTAAAATTTATTCCTGAATATATTGGGTATAACATAGTTTTATATATTTTGAGAAATAACTTTTCTGAATGAGTAAAATTGCCCTCTGGAAAAAAAAGGTTCAACAAAATTTCAAGAGCAATCCAAAGATAAACAAAAGCTCTTTTAGTTTAGACCTCTAATAAAATCTGTGGTGGCTAATATATTTCATAAAGCATTTATTGTAAATAGGGCAGAACTTGACATGTTAGAAATGAATGTCAGGGGAATAAACTGTACGATAATAAATCAAATTCTCATATACCTTGATGGGCCCACTAGGATTGGCTCTCTCATCGGCAGTTTCTTCAGCACTAGGCTCCACCAGCTCAGGTGAGGATAGGTGAGACACACTGTCTACTACCAACTACTTAGAACAAAGTGCATTCTTCAGACAGTCAAAACCAGCAGTTATTATTCAGCCCTTTTTAAAATTTATTTTATTTACTTATTTATTTTTGAGGGGGAAGGGAGGGGGAAAGAATGGGATAGAAATATCTATGTGCAAGAGAAGATTGTCTCTGGCACACCCCCAGCAGGGACCTGGCTCTGAACCAGGAACTGAACCCCAACCCACAGAGCCACACCAGTCAGGGCTACTATTCAACTCTTAATATCAAAATGATAGCAATGTCATCCAAGAATCAAAGTAAAGTTCAAAATTTCAAAAGCAGGTTTTTCTCAAAACAAGGCATAAAATACAGTATCTTTAGTTCTTTTCTTTAAAAAATATGCCTTTAGATCTAGTAGAGCACTTAAGAACAAACTAAAATACTGCTCCTTTATTATGACTTGCCCCCAAGTAAATTAGCTGTGACTTGGAGCATCTGAATATACAGATGATGCAAACCTTCAATATTTTCTTTTTTATCCACATGTATTTATCCTTATAATTAGTTGTGAAGTCAATAGTAAAATTAGTTTGTGTTCTTCAGTAGTGAGAGGAAGTTGCATCTTACATTTAAATTTCTAAATTTTTGCAAAGTTAATATGTGAAACATTCTTGTATAACAAGACTTTGAGGTCTTTGAATGAAAGGACAAAATGTTTGAATCCTTGCTCTATACACTTATGCATCATCTAGCATGGTACCTTGTACAGAACAGGTGTTCAAAACACAATTGGTAAATGATCAATTCATTTACAAGAAGTCAAAATTTGTTGCTCATGTATTAAAAGAAATAGGAAGAGTTTTAGCCTGGTAGTTCTATTACATAACAGAATAATTCTGAATTTTACTTTTGAACTAACATCTTAAATAACTTCAGTGTATTAATTTGGTAATACCAGCAACCTTAACAAACATATCCCCAATGGAACAACACAGTAAATGTTTACTTCTTCTTCACTGAAAGTCTAATGCAGATTTTCCTAGTAGGTGGGTAGCATTTCTCCATGTGGTAATTCAGGCAGTTAGCTCTTTTCATTTGGCATTATGCTTTCTCCTGGGCCCTAGAAGTTTCAGCATTCAGCTAAAGTTCAGGAACCCATAGGCTGGAGAACGTATATATGCTGCTTAACTGTTTTGGCCTGAAAATAATGAAATACTTTGGCCCACCGTTCATTGGCCAGAATGTGTCACATGGACCCACTTAGATACAAACAGGAGCAGGCTAGGAAATGGTATTTTTACCTGGGGAGATGTTTCCCCAAGACAAATGTACAAAAGAAATGGAAATGCAATTTTTGTAATAGAAAGCAAGTTGTTTTTTGCCAAGGTTTTTTTTTTTATGTTTTTTTTTTTTATATATATAAGCAGAGGACATTGTTAGTCAGCATCCAGGAAATGCTTGAAAAATGTGTTTTTCAAGTAAAAGGTAATCTTATGTAAGTGTAATATAATTAGTCAGTTTGGGCAGTCTAACACAATTTAAAAACTGGCAGTAGCAGATAGTAGGACATGTGAAAAGAATATTGCATAAAAAAGATGAATTGGCTATTTCAGCAGGCCAGGTATGAGGATATAACCAGTCCTCAATTAACATGTTGTCTAGTTTTCAAACTAGACCCTTGGAGTAGGGTCCAGTTTTGTTTAAGAAGACATGTCTGTGTTGCAGCCACATGGAACCATACACATGTACTGTAGTTACCTGATGATAATGTGTTGTAAAGTGATTATGATTCATAACCTTTTTTCCCACACATACCTTAGCTAGGAGGTGTCTCAGACTTGTAGCGGACTGAAGGGTGTGTCTCCAAGGTGTGCCTTTATTTTCTATCTGCATTACGCAAGTTTCATATGGTGTAGACATTTTAAGCATTCTGATCTTGATTCAAAGGTATTTTTCCTTAACCTGAAAACTGAGTCCCAA
Source organism: Phyllostomus hastatus (assembly GCF_019186645.2). NCBI lineage: Eukaryota > Metazoa > Chordata > Mammalia > Chiroptera > Phyllostomidae > Phyllostomus > Phyllostomus hastatus. Next base: position 24,105,725 of record NW_025334028.1, on the reverse strand, counting down.
AACTGGTGGAAACAGTGTCTCTATTTTCAACCTGTGGGAAGGAGCATCATCATGGTCTCAGAAGTGAGCATCCCTGGTCATGGTTTCCTGGTCTTTCCTCAAACAGGCCCTCTTCCTCACCCACATGTTTTAGCATCCCCGCCTGGCTTTGTGCCATCTGACCAGGGACCAGTTTCCTAAATCTGCCTTAAACTAGCTCTGCCCATGCTCAGCAGGCTGTTCTCAACAACCCCTTCCTGAGATGATACAGTGCCTCTTAGAGTTCATATTTTTGATAGTTCTATTAGACTCTAGCCTTTATTGAGGGCAAGGACCATCTTCACCCTCACCCCTCCCACACACTTAAATTGCCTACCAGTGTCTGGCTTATAAAAGAACAATTCATATTTATTGAATGTACTGTCTGTCTAATTACCACTCACTATACTCACTATCTTGGGTTCTGAATTGGGCAGCAGAATCTTGGAGCCAGTGGAAGCCTCGCCGAGCCAGTGGGACACACCCTACATGATCTCCTTTTAGGCTAGGAGGCCAATCAAAGTCTCACCTGCCTTCTACAGTAAGTTCCGACTTTTTTCAGGCCAAACTGTTCAAGTCATAGTCCAGCACCATCATCAGTCAATTCTTAAAACTTATTTGCAAGTTTGAGCTTTAATGTAATCCCTGTCACCCAAAACACTCAGGGCTCTATTTCCTAGCTTCTTAAATCTTTTATTAGGCCTTTTACTAGGCTCATGGTCCCATTGAGGAAGTAGGAAAAAGTTGATATTGAAGGCATTTGGAAATAAAACAGGAAGGATGGAGACTGAGAAATTTATTTAGCTCTCTTCATTATTCCAAAAGAAACTCCAGCCTCCTTGCCAGTCCTTGGTGCTGACTGAGGTTGTTCTGAGAGAGGGGCTGTGCAGAGGGAGACCCACTCTTCATTCTGTGGAATGGCAGGTAGGCCAGAAATTCGCCTTTGGGCCACCGTCACCCATTGCTCTATGCCTTGAATTCTCTTTATTCTCCTTCCAACTGGAGGGACCAGTGTGTGGATCCTCATAGGGCTTCAAGGCCCTGTAAGTACTGGTAGCATGAATTGGTGCCTGAAAACTGGAAAGAGAGAGGAAGGGAGGTGTGTCACGAGCCCCCAACCAGTGGTTCTGTGATCTAACAGGGAAAAAGAGACCCTCTCCGGTGTTTTCCCGCCCCCTCATTTCTCCCTGCAGATCCACAGGGTCTCAGAGTGGTCCGGGACCCTGTGGACTCGAGTCCCAAAGCTCCTCGGATAGCCCAATCCCGCGCCCGGTAGCGCTCCGCACATTCCACCACGTTCCCGGCCCGCGAAGCTCCGAACGTCTGTTAGACCCTTCCTGGGAAGGTATTGAGACAAGGGTAGGAAACAGTAAGTACGACACCGCCCGCAAAAAAGGCCCAATGGCTAAAACAACTCAACACCCATCACAGGCAGAGGCCGGCTCCCCAAGGTAACTTGTTTATTCGTCGATGCTTTGGCGATCCTCCTTGGACAGCTGCGGCAGCAACAGCAACTGCGGCTCGGGCCTCGGAACTGGCCGTGCTCTTCCTTCCTCCGCCCTTTCTAGGTCTCCTCTCACCACACCCCTTCCCTCCTCTCGTTGCCTCCACCCTTTTTGCCCTCCGGCCGGCCACGCACACCCTCGGAGACACCCTCTGCACTTGGCTACTCACACTGAGGGTAACCCAGCCAACAGGGCACGGTTACCGAAGCGGCGCGGGGGTGTGTGCGGGGTCTAGAGGCGGAAGCCAAATGGGGCCATGGTGGCCTGGTAGAGCCCCTCTCCTCCCAGCTGCTACCCCTGCCTACTCTCCTTCCGTATTCCCGGTCTGCCAGCAACAGTGACACCTGAGAGAGACTGGCCAGTGAAGGCGCCAGGCCCGCTGGACTAGCAGCTGGGAGAAACAGAGAGGGGGGCGGGTCCGCAAGTAGGAGCGGGAGGCGGGCGGAACCCGGGGGCCGCCACCTGACAAGTGACACATATGCCAGCCAATAAACGCCCGCAACTTCGACGTCGGCAGGGAACCGGAGGCGGGCTCCGCGGGGAGGAGGAGACTGACCTGGCGCTGGAGGCGGGGGCCGGGAGGAGGAAGGGGAGGAGGCGGAGGGGGAGGCGGGCGCGGTGGCGGCGGCAGTGGCAGCGGCGGCGGCGGAGGAGGAGGGTAGCTTACGCCTGGGACTGTGTCTGCCGAGCTCCGCGGCTCTGCCTGTGTGAGTGAAGGAGCGGTGAGGAGAGGCAGAGGCTAGTGGCGGCGGGACATCTCCGGCGGCCGCGAACCTGCGGCGGCGCTCCGTGTAGGGAAGCGGCGGCAGCGGCAGCAGCAGGCGCAGCGGCGGCAAAAGCAGCGGCGGGCGCCTCTCCGCCGCCGGGGACGCCGAGGCGCGGTTGGTGGCACTGACATCGGCGGCCCTGCCTCTCCTCCCTCGCCCCCGGCCCTCCCCATGTGATCGGTCTTAATCCCGGCAGAGTGCGCGCGTGGGGCTCCATTCCGTGGTGTCTGGTCTCCGTGCCTGGGTGGGTGCTCGTGTGTGCGCTTCTCCTCCCCATCCCCCGTCCCCAAGAATAAAAGAAGAACCTAGAGGCGTGCTTGGAAAATAAATAAATAACAATTACACACGCGTGCCCGGAGCAGAGTCGGCGGGGCTGGCGGCGGCGGCGGCGGAGGAGGAGTGAAGGCGGCGGAGGAGGAGGAGGAGGAGGAAGAGGGACACGCGGAGAAGGCAGTAACTTTAAAGCCAGCTCAGAAACCAGACCTCCAACTGAGCGGTTTGCAGCGCGGCGGCGGCGCTGAGTGTCTGGCCCGCCGGTCCGGTCGGGGTGTGCAGTTGGACGGACGAACAGCGGGTCGCTGTACCCCGGCGGCTGGAGATGTCCGAGCCCAAGGCAATTGATCCCAAGTTGTCGACGACCGACAGGGTGGTAAAAGGTAAGCTGCTCCCGCTGTCGTTCGGGTGCACTGTGTGCCGCAAGCACCCGGCGGCTGACCTCCCCTCCCCCGCCCCAGGTTCTCTCCCGGCTCCTGCCACAGACCTTCTAGGATATTGTGCAACCCTCGCCCCCCTCTCTGGCGCCCTTCCCCCACGCCTCCCACCTAACCCCACTTGGGGATTTTTTATTTACGGGGGCGTCAGTTGGCAAATGGCTGAGCCTTGGGGAGGCGGCTGCGGGGGTGGCGGTGGCGGGAGGGGGCGCCCGGGGGGTGGTTGCTGGCAGGGTGTAGCTGCTGTGACAGAAATAGGAAGTGGGTGGCTGTTCACTGGCTTGCATGGGATCGGGTTTATGGTTTTCTTTTGCACAGGAAGGGGTGATTTATGGCTTTTAAAAAATTAATATGGCATTTTTATGTGGCCGTGGCTTTCCACCGACTGCCGAGCTCGGGCAGGGTTCTCTCCGCGCTCTATTGCAGCAATTCCCTCCGCGCTCCCTCCCCCTCCCCCTGGAAGGGCCTGCACAGGACTCGCGAGAGAGCGGGAGAGCGTGGTGGGAGCCTGGCGCTCCCTTCAGCTCGGGGCGGGGGCTGCCTCAGGCCGTGGGGGTGGCGGAGGGGACGCGCGGGGGCGCAGGAGGCTGGGAACGACCCTAGAACCCTGCCGCTGCCGCCGCCGCCCCGGGATTCCCCTGCAGGCCCTAGGGAAAGAAGGACTCGAAAAGCAGTTCTCCAACCTCCCTCGCCCCCGCCAGCCTTCCCCCACGGACCTGTCATTGCTCTTGAACGATTCTCCTCTGGAGCACACCTCCCCCGAGGTGAACTCGCCTTGTTCTGTTCCTCCGTGCCTTTGTCACCCCCTGTTTAATGGGCTGTTTGATTATCCCACAGCCGTACACTTTATACTCCTGGTGGGGACGGGTCTGGGTTTTTTGGCAAAGAGAAGCTGGGATGCATGGGGTGAAGAAGGGGAGAGGCAGTGGTCTCAATCGCACAGGGGAATCCGCTGTCCTTGTATTCCTTGGTGGAGTGGGGGAGGAACTATCCTAGGAATCCTGGAAGGATGAGGCAATAGAGCAGATCCGCCAGGATTAAGTAGTATCCATAATTCCTGGGGTCAGAATGCAGAGCAAAGCAGGGTTGGGCGTGGGCTAAGCGCAGAGCAGGCCTCTGAAATTGAAAACAACGCTGGCTGGTGGAGAGAGAGAGAGAGAGAGAGAGAGAGAGAGAGAGAGAGAGAGAGAGAGAGAGAGAGAGAGAGAGAGTGTGTGTGTGTGTGTGTGTGTGTGTGTGGTGTAAAACAGAGATAGGATCTTATGTGGCCAGAGCTTGCAAGTAGAGTGCAAGGCAATAAAGTCATTTGCATCATGAGCCCTTAGGTGAAGTAACCCAGTAGCCTAGGGACCGTGATAACAGAAGTCACTGGGGCTTCAGAACTGTTCATTGCTTCATTCAGGTTTACTCAGTTCTTAAAGTTTTGTTTGTGTATTCTCTTGATGATGGGAGAAATTGTGGTCTCCTTTAATAAGAAAAATAGAATAAATTATCTTTTGGTTTTATTGAAATCATTCCTACTTCAGAGCAGTATTCATAGACCCATCAAAATGAGGAAATATCTGCAAAAATGACTGGGACTAGGACTACAGATGCACAGCTATTTCTGCAGGCAAGGATCCTCCTGTAAATAGTCAATTCAGCTTCATTCAAAAGAACTGTTTGTATTAAGGCTTTTTGTTGACACTTAAAGATAACTAAGACCTTTGGCTAAAATATCAGAATAACAGATATCTCCATAATGTGTGAAGTTTAGTTATAACTCCAATCTGTATATTAAGATTACTTGTTTTCAAAACAGTATAAAGCTTGCAATTCAAATGATAGCAGTGAATGGGCCAGCGATTTAAAAAAAAACACTTATATGCACACATGGAAGATTACATCCCCTGTTTTAAATGACAAGGTATGGATTCTAAATGTATATGTAAAATTGTCATCAAGTGAAGAATGTAAAAATGATTGTTCGTACATTCAGGCATGTTGTCTTCACTAGTTAATGTGAAAGAGTCCATTCAACCATTCTATGGCTGTTTTGTCTTACTTTTTTTTCAATGCTATATTATGTATATTATTATAAATGGAGCTTTCTATATAATAAGTATACACATCAACCCATAATTCCAAAAACTGTATTTATGTATTATTGCATAACTGATATGCAAATGTGGGTAATAGACTCAAAATAGGAAAAGTTAACTTTACATTTGTTTTGATAGGGCTCTCGATGTGAAATTTTGAGTGTGAAATTTATTTACAGAAAAAAAAGTTTTCTTGGCGAGTCCTGATTTTTAAGATGGACACACCACCATTAATTTCTCTTATGCTTTCTTTCCATTGTTGGCTTAAAAGGCATTATCAAATGTTGGATTCAACATTTTGTCATATATATGGTTTTTATGATTGGTTAAATGAGATGATAATCAATTTTGACGATTGGTATATATGAAATAGCAGTTCCCCTTGAATATGTATGCACATGCTTAGTGAGTACAAAGTACATGTATAATGAATGGAAAACATTACCAAACAATTTTTACATTAATAAAAATGAGATAAGAGTTCACAAAACCATGACTTCACTCTAAGTTTTGCTAGAACTTCATCTCAGTGTTCTAAAATTGGCTTATTCTTTGCAGGGAAGGGATTATCCTTGAGGAAATTTCTGTGCTCTTTAAGCTTTCTCTCCTTTCACCAAGTCCAGTTAGAGGTATTTGCTTACAAACAGAAATAAGAGGTATTTGGATTATTATTACCATGGCTTGCAGTGGCGTTTGTTTACAGTTACCTTCAGGAGTGTACTCTGGTTTTTGTTGTATAACAAATTGCTACTTACTTACAAATAAAGCTGCGCTTGTCTTATGGTTGTGTTTTTAGTAATATGACTTTCTTGACTTGTATTTCCAGAATGCAACTTTAGAATGGTAGGTTGAGTTTAAGGTTCAACTAACTAATTTTTTCTGGTTTGCAGCACCTTATGGAGTATGTTCAGAGACCATGATCGTTTTCTAAGCCTCAGAAATGAAAGGAAATGAATGGCAGCATTGGAGATGAAAAACGTTCATTTAGATTATCTCAGGAAAAGTTACTTCATTTAGCAAAACTAGTACTGTTTCATTTTGACTGTTCTTGGATAAAAATAATGGAAAGTATAAAAATTCAGAGAAAACATTTTCATAATGCCATTTGTTGGAAATCAGAATAATTTTATCTCTTGCTTTACATTTTATTAAAGAAGCATTGCATAATATAAAGCCAAAGATGGAGGGCAATACATAGAAGACTGACTACTCCCCTCTCCCCGCAACACACCCAATAGCTTGGTTTTTCTCTGCAGTGATGCTCCACAGGCCTTTTTCCAAACTTTGGCTTCTCTTCATTTCTCCCTTCCTGTTCCTGCCTTTAAATCCCTACTGGCTGTAGAACTTTGCTACATGACAATTAAATATTTGGAGGAAATTAAACTGTATGTGATGAGTGAGTGCGCTCCCTTGTTCCATACTTGCCCTTCTCTCTGTTCCCATCTTCAGGTATTCTGTAGTTGTTCCTGTACTTTCACCTGAGCTGTTTTTAATGGTAGAAATTCCAGATACCATGGCAGGCTGTTGAGGGGTGAATCCTTCGGAAGAGTTTTAGGAAGTTTCTCAAAACTCTAGGTAGGGCACTTTAGTGCTTTGTGTCAGGTTGCTTTTGCCTGTGGGGAATCCAAAAAAGGGAGCTTGTCTCTCTGTGTATCATCAGCTATATACTTTTAGTGTAGAAAAAGTATATGTAGGGAAGTTCTAGAAAGATATATAAGATCATATAAGCAAGAAAATGGTAGCTAAGTAAAATATTAAATAAGGATTCAAACCACCGGTTTTCTCGTTGAATGAGACTGGTAACACTACTTAAAAAGAAAACAGAAATATGCCATTTCTTTGCAGTTGTCAAGAAGAGCTTATTGTGAATTTATTTTACTGATTTTGTTACCATAGGCTGAGTTATTCTATGTATCTGGTTTTCCATTGAGTATAGTAAAACATCATTAATTCAGGGTTATGTCTGGTGGCTGAAGATTACATAAGCAGTTGATATGAAGAAAGGGGTCTGCTAATCTAATTATACTATAAACAACACGATTTGGGCATGGTTAGTATACTTGATAACAAATTCTTCTCAGGATGTAGTGAATAGCATGCAAATTAATGCTGTTAATTACAAATCAGATTGATCCATTTATTACTATGAAGAAAATGTAACACAAGCACATTGTTTTTAAAACATTCTGTAAACTTAAGGCTTAAGGCAGCAGTTGAGACTGGTATTCTAGGAAATTCCAATGATTCTAAAAAGTCATCAACTAGAAGAATTAACATTTAGAAAATAATAGTTTTTGGAAATTGTGGAGAAGAAACATAGTTCTTTAAATGAGCAATCTATTTTAAGATACCCAGTTAAAACATGAAAAAGAAACACCTTAGAAACTAGTTAGAGATTTATTTGAACACTTGTTTATATTAGTTTAAAAGTATGCTTTTATACTTATCTGGCAGGAGAGATGCCATGATCACGAAGGTGGTTTTCCCAGGTCCAGGCTTACCCATTGCACTCCAGATGTGCTGGCCCCTGTGATTTCTCCCAGTGTGGGAAACTTGACTGCATAATCTGTGGTAGTGGGGGACTGTGTTCATGTTCTCCCCTGGAAAAAATACGCTTTTAAAAATCTCTTTCTCTGTTTTTACTTGTTATTTTAGAGATGAAAAATGATATATTGTACATTTATAACTTTTAAAATGTCCTCATAATGTTTTTCCTTATTTATTTTTTTATTTTGTGTTAGCCCTGTATAAAGTTGAAACTAATTAGAAGCCAAATACACAGAATCCAGTTAAAGTGACCTCATTGGAAAATGGCATTTTTTCTAGACATATTGTCTTTTTAGCAAACCCAGTTAAATTGCCTTTTTGAAAGTTTTGTGAAGATATTGGATACTTCCAGGACATTAAAGAATGATAATGATTCATAATATGGAACTTTGATAAATACTAAAAAAATCATTTTTTCAGTTTTTTTAAACATTTTCTTTTTCTTTTAAGATTTTATTTATTTTTAGAGAGGGAAGGGAGGGAGAAAGAGAGAGAGAGAGAAACATCAATGTGCAGTTGCTGGGGGCCGTGGTCTGCAACCCAGGCATGTGCCTTAACTGGGAATAGAACCTGTGATGCTTTGGTTCGCGGCCCGCACTCAATCCACTGAGCTATGCCAGCCAGGGCTCATGTTTTCAGTTTTCTTAGCAATGTTTTGGGTAGCATTGTCTTGCTATTCAAAAGGGATATAGTGAGATTTTCGGTTGCAACTTTCTGTAATTCCACTGATATATATTATAATGTCACTGGCCACTTTCCTCATGTAAAAAGGCAATAATTATACTCACCAGCACTTGTGAGAATCAGAAGATCATCAAGTGGGATTTGAGAACCTGAATGGTTACATTTAGGCCACTTGCCTGGGGATGGCAGTTCAGTCACTGCTGACACAGAGTTACAGATGACAATGTGCTAATGTATTTTCAGGGTCACTCACGAATAGTCAGACCATTAATGTTAAAATCCATGAATAGCTTGGGTCTACAACAGTATGTGGTGACACTTGTTTTATAGTTGAAATGGAGACAGAATAGCTAGAAGGGTTGGTCACAGGTGGGACTAGATGGTAGGTAAGTGTAAGCAAATTCTTTAGCAGAGGTGGCTCTCTGGATTTGTAACTGTCACTCCTTTTGGTATATTTAAGATACCACTTTTTTGTATAAATTTTGCTTTACTGAACTACTAGATATATATGTAAAATAGTTTTATTAGGAGAAGAAACTTGTATCTCTGTATTTAGCAGAAATACAGATTCTGAAGATAGATGTTATAACCTCGTTTGATCTTGGAATGAGGTTCACTAAAGGAAAACTGTTAAGCATTGCCTTCTATTCAGGTAAATATATACATAGGAGTAGAAATAGCATAGTTGTCTCATAAGGGTTGTCATTTACTATAATTTTGAAGGGTGTTACTGTAAGCCTTTGTCATTATCTATAGTGACCCATACTGTTACTCTGGTTTGAGCATTTTGTTAACTTCTAGCAAAAGTTAAAGCAAAAATTTTAGCCAATGCTTCTTAAGCATTCTAATTAATTAATTAATTAATTGGAAGGAGGATGCAGAGAGAGAGAGAAAGAAAAAAACACTGATTTGTGGTTCCACTTATTTGTGCATTCATTGGTTGATTCTTGTATGTGCCCTGAACAGGAATTGAACCTGCCACTTGGTGTATCGGAATGGTGCTCTAACCAACTGAGCTACCCAGTCAGTGCTCCACTCCTTTTTAAAAATAGTCATGAGGCAGGAATGATGTAAGCACTGAACAGAATTTCAGTTTTTAAATTAAGTCTTTAGTAGTCTTGACATTTTCAGCCCATTTTATTCTGTAATATTTTCATCTCCTGTATTCATACAGGCTGTATCATTGATAAGCCATCAATTATATTTCATATAAGAAGTCAAATAAAACATTTCATATCCCTACATAGTTAGGTGTTCTGCATAATGTCTTAAATAGATGAGCTATCAACCTGATATTTAAGACCTGTTGCTAGGAGATCATATTCATTTTATAAATGTACACTCAGGTAGCTGAAGTCTTAGATATTAAAAACAATACTGAAGAAGTAGTAATCACTTATTAAAATGCTGCATTTTTGGAATTAGATGGATTCTTATTGAGACCATCAGAGAAAGGAATAGAACTTTGTGAGTTTTTTCTTTTTATTCCCTAATCCATGCTTTTGCCTCACAGCAAACTATATTATGACTATTTTAAAACATGGTCTATCTGACTATGAACTTCTGTCTCTTGCAACTGGAAATTCTGCACATACCCTCTAAGAGCAAAACAAACAAGTAGATATCAGAGATTCATGTTAATAGCTGCCTTCAGATAATGACATACCACCTTAGGTGTGTGTCAATTTCTGGTACTTTCTCCAATTATGAAACTAGAAGAATGATGGTCAGCATTCAAAGAGAAAGTTTTATTTGAACTAAATTAAAAAAAACTCCATCAGATGTAAGATTCATATATTTAGAGTCTCTTACATTAACTGGACAGCCCCAATTTTTATTTTTGAGTGGAGGAGCTACTACTTCTGATACAAAATGTTCAGTTGTGTCTATATAACATTAGAATGTTTTGGAAATTCTAGTATGTCAGCGTCTATGTCTCCCAGGTTGCTGCATATACTCAGAAGTTACATAATAATTTTTGTTAATATGCATATTCAAAATTTTCATTTGGGAAATATGGTCATTGAACCAGTGATGCCAGCTCAGTGCCTTATTATGTACTGAATACACTCTTACTGAGTGGTCTGGGCATTGCAGAATTCTCATGTGCCCCCTGAAGCAATAAATGGAGGAAAATTATGTTTATTTTCAGTGTACTAAGTTCTGATTCTTTGTAAATGGTTCTGTGTGGTGACTGTCTGGTTAATTGCTTCATTCTCCAGTCATATTAGGGAATGGAGTATGAGAAGGAGACATCAAAAAGGTGACACAGTTAGATTGAGAGCAGTTTCGTTATTTGGTCATTGAGACTGGCTTTGTGCCAGCTAAATTTAAAGGGCTTTTCAGCTTAGCATATTAGCTTCAACCTTAAAGTTCTCTTTCAATTTTGTTGTATTTTCCCTTAGGTTGATCAGCTTTTGACAAGTGGAAAAGATATGTTAATCACTCAGTGTTTGATATATTAAGTGACTAATGTATTTTAATTATTGTCCATACTTGGACTTGAATAGAAAATGACCTGGCAAATTTCATGGAAAAAAACAAACAAACAAAAACAAATAAAATCCTCTTTTTTTCTTCATATCTCAGCTTATCATTTTCTGTAATGCTTTTGTAATCCAGAAATGCAGCCTTGACCAACATAACCTCCTGAGCCCCCAAAACATCATTGGATGCTATCCAGTGGGAAGATATATGGGCTAAGGGAAGTTAAAAAAAAGGTGGCACCAACTTTGCTGACTCCTTATGTCACCTAAGTGGACTTTAAGCCATCCCTTGACATTTGTTTTTAAACATTTTGTAAGCTATTCCATTTTCTCAAATTAAAAGAACAGTATGTTTTCTTAAAATGATGGAACCTGAGTCAGGACTTCCAGTTTGTGTTGTTGCTGTTGTTATTATTAATTTGCTTTTTTACAAAGGAATTACAAGTTTTTTTTATTATTAAACCTGACATTGTTGCTCTGCTATGCATATTTAATGCTAATAAATTAAAGTACACAAATATGTTCTCTGTGTGAGTCTGATTATTTGCACAGTAACAGTTTTTATTACTTAATTCTCATCATTCAATCAGTTCAAATGTCGCCTCCTCTGGGACTCATATCTTGATATCTTTAATTGTAGTAAAGGGACTCAGTTTCTCACAGAAGATACCTTGAATAGAGCATGTTGCTGTGACTGTTTACCTCTTTGCCTCTCCTCCCCAGTAAGGGGAGAGCCCAGGAGAGTGGTTTCGTTTATCTTTTTATCTTTAGCCTTGGCAGAGTGCCAACAAAGGAATAGGCATTTGGTGCATGGTTGTTTAATAAAAAGAGGGAGTTAAATTTTTCAATCACAGGGTTCTTTTCTAGTTTGAAATTTTGTGGAATTTAAATTATGGGCAGATCACAACAATCTGATGAGTTTCTTGATTTGTAAGTGCCAATTCTATAGACAGGTTTTTTTTCACATGAGTCTTGACATGCTTTGTTTTATTAATTGAAATTGTTTTTTGTGTAATAGCCAGCCTGCAGAAGCACACCTAGCTGGAGTGGCTTACTCAGGGAGTGCTTGGTTTTCAGTGGGTCAGTGTCAGTTAAAGGGTGTATGGGTCAATCTTCTCAAAGGTGGGCAGTGTTTTTTTTCTTCAGGAAGACTCGTGATGATACCAGATTGGGGGGTAGCTATTGTGACAAGCATCTGAGAGGCCCAGATTGAATTTCACAATTATGTAGCTTACTTACAAAAAATGTGCAAATGCAAAAGAATAAGAGTTAATACACCTGGGAATCAGAACAGAGGTGAAAAACATACTGCAGGCCCAGATATGAGGATGTCTATGTAATAGGAATAAAAAAATCTTGAGGCCCATGGCGTGAGTACAGGCTGCTTGTGAGTCAGTTTCCTGGATGGTGTGTCTATCTGGTGAATGAATGGTTTGAAAAAAGCCAGACCTGGGATGACATCAAGAGGGAGGCAGTGTGGTGAAGCACCTGCTGTCAGCCCTATTCTCACAGAGGACCATTGGACCTGCCCTGGCCCAGACTTCGTCATATGGCCCCCATTAAAGTAGGTCATCCAGGGCTTTCCAAGTCTGGTGTATGGGCCAGTATTTAATTTGTCAGCCTAGTGCAGATATACTTTCCTTTCAAGGAATTAAAGACTAGGGAAAGTCTAGTTTCCTACATAAAATCATCTTATTGTCAATTTCTGTTAATTTGCGTTCAGCAGTCTGGAAGGAATCTCTCTGTGGCCCTGACCTGTGGTCACTGTTCTACTCAAGTACTCTGTCTCCTTCCACATGCACTTCCAGAAAATGTTGTGAGAAATTTGGCGTATGTCAAGAAAAAAAAAAGAACGCCAACCCAAGTGATAAAAGGACTTTAAATTGCAACAACTGAAAGATTATTGTCTTAAAAAGAAAAAGTTGAGTGGTGATTTAACTGGATTTCAAGTATTAAGTCTCTTTCACAGTGGATTACACTTAGATGTCCATCACCACTGTCAACTGAATAAGAAAAAAACACTATTTGGACACATCAAGGATTTAGGTTTTTTTTTTTTAATCAGTCGAGGACATTTAACACTGGCATGAATTGTGGGGATCTTCTGAATGGAGAGAATAAATGATCATTTATTTGGGTAGTAAATGTGATCTTAATCTAAAATCACAAAATTTTGAAGCTGGAAGAAACTTTGAATATTTGTCTCCCCATCTGGCCTGGAGTCAATCAGTCTTCCAGTTATATACTGGGGAGAGGAAGTAGGGATACTGAGGGAATGTTTTATTTCTTAACACTTGCTCATGTCTCAGCCTAAGCAAAACAAATAAATTAAACTCTTAGAATTGGAAGGTGCACCAGAAGTCTAGCTCAGGCCATACCCAGTGTGGAATTTCTGTTTGTCTCCCTGATGGATAGTAATCCTGTTGCTGCATGAACACATTTAGTGGGAAAAAGCTCCCACTTCCCTAAGACTTCCTGTTGTATCCTGGCCTTTTCTGTTTGCCAGAATGTTTCTTCATGCTTTACTTCCATCTGATGCTCTGAAGTACACATTTATTGTTTCTACCATTGCCCTATAGAGTTACATAAAATGAGCTTTGCATCTTCCACAAGAAAGCTTTTTGGATAGTAACGGCAGCTTTTATGTTTTCAAGTTTTCTAGCTATTCCCCACATGGCATGGTTTCTTGGTCATTTGTCATCCCAGCAGCCTTCCTTTAACGCCACATCACATTGTTAGGGTCTTTTGAAAATGGAGAAGTGAGCAAGGGTTTATTTTGACTTGCCTTCTTCTGTGGAACCTTTAGCACCTTGGGCTTGGGTGCTTCAATACTCTTGCTTTGCCGTTCTGTGTTTTTGTTCTAACCTTTAGACTTCATGGAACTCAAGTCCTTCACTGGTGGGCCCAATCTAGAATTCTTTCTATGATGTCCTTTGGTTGAATGAGGACTGTCACTGTGTGATGCATTTACTCTTCATACCCTTCCTATGGCAATTCTCTTAGTTGTATTTTCTCCTGTTCCTCTACAGCTTTAAGGTGTCAAATACCTCATCTGCTTTATATGTGAGAGCTTTCTAGAAAACCTGGATAGCAGATGCACTTTAACAGTGATTTTCTGAAGGAGTTGCTTTCATTTTTCTTGCCTTTATTTGTAATACAGGCAAATAATAAAGACAGCATGATAGCATGACACCATGGTGGTATTAGCAGGGTAATTGAGGACAGGCCAATTCCTTTGTTTACTTTCCAAATCAGACCATGAAGGCTGCTCAGCATCCCTCTTGGCCAGAGCTGAACCTGCATCTTCTGCTCTTACTTCTGGCACCCAGTCTTCAAAGGTTGTTGATAAACAGCTCCTAAGGCCATTGAATTTGGCTAACCCAGTGAGTTCAGCTGTAATTTGATAACAAGCTTAAGTTTCACTGAGGCCTAAAAGAGGTCAGTGGCTTCCAACTGTGGTGTCACAACACATTTCTGTGTTACACTCAGCTGTGAGGCATTAACAGCTACTGATAACGTACAGAAGTTTGCAAATGACTTATTTTAAAATGTCTACGTGTAAACTGGGGTGGATTCAAGTTTACCCATAAAATTTTACTTTCACTTGCATTCTCATGCAAGTTTCTCATGCAGGAAAGAAAGGAATGGAGCTGCAGCTGTCACAGTGGGCGTTTTGCATTTCTTGTAGTCTTCTTGATTTTACCCATATTCCCTTAATCATAGTGGAAATTCTACATTCTTGTAATCCGTGACAGTGTTTGCCATATTCCCAAGTGAATATCATGTGATGGGGAAAAAAAAGCTGAGACTTAAGACTAGAGAATACACTTGTGCTAGTGAGATTTGTGGATTGAATAGGTCATGCAACATGTTAAGTAAGCACCTCTGGGAAATTTCAAAGTACTCTGATATCTTCTGTTCTCAAACATCTTCCAGGGGCCATGCTGGAAATTCAATGGTTAGTTTTTTTATTTAGGATAAGATTGGTCACCTTTGATAGAAGTTGCTAACTAAAGTAAATGACTTTTGAAAAAATAACTCAGTGTAAATTACCACAGCTTTTTTATCCAGTCATATACTGATGGGCACTTGGACTACTTCCAAATCTTGGCTATTGTAAATAATGCTGCAATGATCACAAGGGATCATGTATTCTTTCTAATTAGTGTTTTGGGGTTCTTTGGATATAGTCCCAGAAGGGGAATTACTGGGTTGTAAGGCAGTTCCATTTTTAATTTTTTCAGGTAACTCCATACTGCCTTCCACCTGGCTGCACTGATCTATGTTCCCACCAACAGTGCATGAGGGTTTCCTTTTCTTCACATCCTTGCCAACGCTTGTTTGTTGATTTATTGATGATAGCCATTCTGACAGGTGTGAGATGATATCTCATTGTGATTTTAATTTACAGTTCTCTGATGATTAGTGACATTGAGCACCTTTTCTTATGTCTCTGGGCCATCTGTATGTCCTCTTTGGAGAAGTGACTGTTCATGTGCTTTGCCCACTTTTAATTGGATTGTTTGCTTTTTTGATGTGGAGTTTTATACTTCTTACAAAATTTAGGTATTAAACCCTTATCAGATGTATTGGCTAATATGTTCTCCCATTCAGTAGGTTGTCTTTTCAGTTTGTTGATGGTTTCCTTTACTGTACAAAAACTTTTTAATTTGATGTATTTCTATTTCTTTATATTTACTTCTTTTTGTTTCCCTTGCCTGAGGAGATGTCAGAAAAAACATTGCCAAGAGAAAACGTCCCAAGATTTTATTGCCTGTGGGGTTTTTTTTTTTTTTTTTTGGAGTTTTGTGGTTTCAGGTCTTAAATTTAAGTCTCTGAGCCATTTCAAGTGTATTCTTATCTATGACATAAGAAGGTAGTCTGGTTTCATTTTTCTGCAGGTATCTGTCCAATTTTCCTTATCTGAAGAAAACCAAAACACTTATTGGAAAGAATATATTCACCCCTATGTTCATTGCAGCATTATTTACAGTAGCCAAAATCTAGAAAGAGCTCAAGTGCCCATCAGTAGGTGAGTGGATAAAAATGCTGTGGTACATTTACACAATGGAATACTGCTCAGCCGTAAAAAAGAAGGAAATCTTACCTTTTGCGACAGCATGGATGGATCTGGAGAATATTATGTTAAGTGAAATAAGTCAGTCAGAGAAAGATAAGAACCATATTATTTCACTCAGATATGGACTCTAATGAACAAAATAAACTAACAATGGAATAGAAACAGACTCATACAGAAAACAGACTGACAGCTGTCAGAGAGGAAGAGGGTTGGGAGCTGGGTGAAAAAGGGGAAGGGATTAAGCAAAGGAAAAAACCCTCAAAGACACAGACAACAGTATGGCACAGGGGCATAGGGGATTACCAGAGAGAGGCACAGGGGATGGGGGAGGTATGAGAGATCATAGCAGGGATAATGGTGGTACAAGGAGACTTTGGGTGGTGAACACACAATTCAATATGCAGATGATGTTTTATAAAATTGTATACCTGAAACCTATATAATTATATTAACCAATATCACCCTAATAAATTTAATAAAAATAATTTAGCGAATTGGCTAAATTTAAAAAAATTACACTTACAACCCTGGCTGGCGTAGCTCAGTAGATTGAGCGTGGGCTGCGAACCAAAGCATCGCAGGTTTGATTCCCAGTCAGGGCACATGCCTGAGTTGCAGGCCATGGCCCCCAGCAACTGCACATTGATGTTTCTCTTTCTCTCTCTTTCTCCCGCCCTTCCCTCTCTAAAAATAAATAAATAAAATCCTTGATACTTAAAAAAAATTAGTCACTTGAGGACATTTTTTAAAAATTGATTTTAGAGAAAGAGGAAGGGAGGGAGAAACATTGATTTGTTTCCTTCCGTAAGCTCCCTGACTGGGGATTGAACATGCAACCTAGGTAGGTGCCCTGACTAGAAATCGAAACCACAATCTTTTGGTTACGCTATGATGTACCAACCAACGGAGCCACACCGACCAGGGCTGACTGAATTTTTTATTTTTACTTTGGGTGGAAATGAATTCAGGAAAAAATCTGTATTTCAGGAGCATTTTTGAGACTGAACTTTTATGTCACTTTTAAAATCCATATCCCATGCTTCTTACAAGTGTTACTCCATTTTCTATACTGCTCCCCGCAAGCATGACATAATTATAATATTCCAATTGGTAAGTGGATTAAATAATCTATCATTGAGATAAAATGTTGAAAAATATTATTCCCTTTATTTATCTACTATTTATACTTCCATTCTTTTCATGAATGCTTCAGAGTTTTACTGCCAACTACTTGCTTGGCTCTGTGCTATGTTTTGGGGACTTCAAATGAAAAAGGCACTCTCTAAAGATTATTGTCCAGCATGAGGGGGTGAAAGAAAATCACAGTATAAGTTATAATTATTTTAATAGCACAAGGTGCAACATGCTGGGGAGTACAGAAAAAGGAATAATTAACTGTCTTCATAGACTTAACTTTCATTATTTTTTGCAAAAGTAGGTGGAACCAATATTAATTTTTCTGTGCGAGATATATATATATATATACACACACACATATATGTGTATATACGTGCTCATACAAACACACATACACAAGTTCGTCTGGAAGAAGTCCAGCCATTGTTAATATAATGTGAATGGTTTGCATGACATTAGTGTAACCTGGGAGCCAAGGACAGTGGACTGGAATGTGCGTGTGTGAACAATGATGACTTTACTGTACTAGTCAGTGGGAGCAGTAGACGCTGTTGAGTGAACATGTGTACTGTGTGGCCCTCATTCAAAATTTGTGAGCTAGTAGAGCATGAATCTGCACCAAATTTTGCATTAAGCTTGAACATTCCTCTCTTTGGAAACTATTTGGATGATTCAGAAGGCCAAAGCTATGGGCAGCTGGTGATTGGCAGCTTCATCACGACAATGCCTCTGGCTCATGCATCATGTCTTCTGCAGTTTTTGGTGAAACATCAAATCACCCAGGTTACTCATCTCCACTACAGCCCAGATTTGGTGCCCTGTTACTTCTGGCTTTTTCCAAAACTAAAATCGCCTTTGAAAGGGAAGAAATTTCCAATTATTGATGAGATTCAGGAGAATATAAAGGGGCAGCTGATGGTGATTCGGAGAACTGTGTGAGGTCCCAAGGTGCCTACTTTGAAGGGGACTGAGGTGTCATTGTCCTACGTATAGTGTTTCTTATATCTTTTTCAATAAATGTCTCTATTTTATATACTACGTGGCTGGCTACCTTCTGGACTTTGTGTGTGTGTCTGTGTGTGTGTGTGTATTTAGGATGTGGGCTTATTTTTAAATGAAAGTGGAATAAAAAGTGCTACAAAAGGAGAGATGGGCCTTTTTATCTGGAATTCTGTGGTTATAATTCATCTGTGAGCCAGGTGTATAGAATCAATCATGTACCCTTGAAGGTGGAAGTGACTTTAAAAGTCAGCCAGTTTAACTAGCTTCCAGAAATGTTAAATGGATAACAAGCTTTCCTCTGCCCCTGCCCCCTAGTATTTGCAGTAATCTAGAGGCAGCATGATATTAGGGAAAGAACATTGGTTTACAGTTTGACAAAACTTGCATTTAAATCTTGCCCTTTCCGTGTGCCAGCTGAGTGTTCATGGAAGTTATGTAGCTACCCTGAACCCATTTTTCTTACTGAAAAGTGGAAATGATCACTAGTGGTATCATTGCAAGGTTCTTGTAACCATGAGAGGGATTGTTAACCATGACAGGGCTTAAATTAAAGAGCCTTCTATCATGTCAGGTATTGTTATTTTATTGTTGGACATCTCTTTTGAAAGTGCAGCTTTCTGCTTCTACACGTAACCTATATTAAAGTATAATACTCCCTCATGCTACACAGTCAAATTCCATTATAGTTTGGGGACCTCTGTCATTCTTAGACAGCTTGGCAAAAGTCACCAGTGACTGTCTTCTTACTGGTTTCTATGATATTTGACATGAAGGGCTACCTCTTTGTTCTTCAAACATTGTCCTCATTGGCTTTCTTGGATTTCCTCTTTCTCTGATTTTTTTTTGACAGCTCCTCTTGACTGAGTCCTACATGTTGGTGTTCATTTATCCCTTTACAAGTTTGTCCAGGCAATTTTTCTCCTTACGCTCAGAGGATTGACTGTTGCTTATAGGCTGATGATAAACACATCTGTATTTGCAACCTAGTCTTTTTTCCTAGAATTTTCTCTCAAACCTCGTATACAACAGTTGCTGTGGGTAGGTACAGGAAGGCCAAAGTGGGGTATTTCTTTTCCTGTGTGTCCTGTCATGGGCAATGTTACCACCACTCATGAAGTTGATTAGACCAGTTCAGGGATTCAGGTCTTTTAAATATTTGACCTAGTGTTGCAGCGGCCTCCCAACATCAGTCTCTCTGCTTTCAAACTTGTCCCCTCTCCTACCGCAATTTTCCTATATTGTCACTAAAGTGATAATTTAAAAATGAATATCTGATTTATGTTAATCCCATATTTGGTGGTTGATTTTTTTTTCCAACTGATTTGTGGGAACTCTATATATTATTGAATTCAACCCTTACTGCATGACTTTTGAAAATACTTATAATATAGCATACTTCACACTGTACTGAATTAAATCTCTAATTTATTACAATGTAAATTCTTAAAGGCAGGAAGAACTTTTTTTATTCATATGTGTATTCTGAATGTTTATCTGCGTTTGCTGTATATAAAGTGGTGGAACTAGTGATACCTTCCATGGCTTTGTATTTGCTTTACTGCCACGTGGAACACTCTTGCTTATTATTGTGTCCTCTTTTGTGTGAAACTTATCTGATCCCCTCAGGCACAGCCCTCTGCAGTGCTCCACATGCTTGGTACACACAGTGTATCACAAACATTTGTAACAAGACATTCTCTTTAACTGTGAAGTCATCCAGGGGAAGGGCTCATCTGCTTCATCTCTCCGGTACTTAGCATGATGCCCGGCACGTAATTAATCATGTTACCCCCCCTCCCCACCCCCTGCCTGGCATCAGACAAGTTGACTGTAAAATATATAGCTGTTCATCACAAAAATATAATGATATTAGTACTTGCTCCCCCTGCCCCCCGGGCATATACTTTTTATCAATATAGCCCAAATTGAATTGCTTTTCCTAGCACCCTTGATGTATGGAATACCTAATCTCACCCCCCTCACCAGGACTTTTCATGGAAACCTATAAGCCAGGTCTCCTTCGCTCTGGGTTTTGCAATTATTTTATACAATTCTAAGCACAAAATTTTGAAGTAACACATTTCGATTTAATCAAGTTTACCAATTTCTTTGGTTCTAGGCTTATTTAGCTCTTGATTAAACATCTGGATTTTTTTCTCTCTTCTTTTTAGTTATTTGTTCCAATTTATGTCCTTATTAGATTTGCATAGGCCCTCACCTAAGCCTGGCAACCAAATGAATTTTTGGAGCCAGTCAATCTGGATGAGGGAGTTCATAAAGCTTTAGGTTAGGTTCTGTGTATGTAACATGGGAAAATAATCCTACCTGTGTTAGTAAGAAGCTAGTGGCTTCTATAGAAAGAAGGGGAGGTGCTTCAGTAATTGTCCTTAATCTTTTCCTTACATAATTAATGTATAATGTATTTTTCTATAGCTTGACTTTGGAATAAGAAATTAAAAAAAAAAGAGTCTAATGGTTTTGCCTACCCTGAGATTATTTTAAAGTTTGTCATTTCAAGGACTGGAAAAATAGTTTTTTTTTTTTTAAGAATAATGATTAGAGAGTTGGTGTGTTTATTACTGGCACATGTTTGGGACTATGTTATTTCACACAATTTCACACAATTATATTTGAAGGGAATTCTGTTAATTTGTCAGCTACTTTGCCTCTCTGTCGGATCTTGTTCAAAGTAAATAAGTAATAAAGTGCCTTTATATATTTTTGAGCTTTCTGTCCTACAAATTTTAATGACATTAATATGTGTACCCTACACATACACTAGCTAATTTTATCCTTCCAATAACTCTGGCTAGGGGAGATTCAGCACTTCTTCAAGGTCACAAGTGGTGGAGCGCGTATTTGGACTTCAATCTTCACTCCAGATCCCAGACTTTTACCACCATAACGTTAAGTTGAAGTGCATACAGGGCCAAATTCATTAGGGAGTATGTATTAACTGATAGAAAATAGACTTTATTAGGGATTTTTTATATAAAATATTGGTGGTGCTGGAAGTTATTTTAGTTGAGAACATAATTGGCCTTTTCTGTGGGAGGAAAAGCTAACACTTTTGTGGAGCAGGTATTTCTGCTTCCTTGTTAGAAATATGTAGCTGAGGCTTACAAAAAATCGGACTAGACTCTAAACTAGGCTTTACTTGGCCATTACTGACCTTATCATGGTGTTATGAGACAGACTAATTTAAAACATAAAAAGTGCTTTATGAGTTACATGAAAAAGGTATTTTTATTGGACCTTGAGTTTTTCCTCTAGGTTAAAAGTGAAAAAAACAAAACCCCAAACTAGTGCTAGCGGTTGTATATACTGGTGGCCTTTGTTTTAGAGATTTTGCTTCTTTATATTCATTTTTATATTTTTGTCACTAAAGCAAATAAAGGAAGCCACACATAGCTAAAGTGAAAGCCACTTCAAGGAGACGTCACATGAAACATTTTGAGGAGGGAGTTATGTGGTTTTATTGTAACATGCAAATGTGAATTGTTTTAAGATCAGAATTTTCATTTACAGTGGTAAATGAAAAATTCATAACTATTCTGTACTATGGTGGTAGTTTAGGACCAGCCTAGTTGTACTTCCAAATAAATGTTGTAATTATTTAAAGGGAAGGAGTTATGATTCTGAATCAGAATTTTAATGCTGTCTGAGGCAGGTGTTTAGAGAAACTTATTTCTTTTATTTATTTATTTAAATATATTTTATTGATTATGCTATTACAGTTGTCCTGTTCCTCCCCGCTTTATTCCCCTCTGCCCTGCACACCCCCTCCCACCCGCGTTCATGTCCATGGGTCCGTCATTCATATAAGTTCTTTGGCTTCTCCATTTCCTATACTATTCCTAACCTCCCCCTGTCTATTTTCTACGTACCGTTTATGCTCTTATTCCCTGTACATTTTCCCCCTTTCTCGTCTCCCCTTCCCCGCTAATAATCCTCCATGTGATCTCCATTTCTGTGATTCTGGTCCTATTCTAGTTGTTTGGTTAGTTCATTTCTGTTTTTTTTTTTAAGTTTGGTTGTTGATTGTTTTGAGTTTGTTGTCATTTTTAATGTTCATATATTTGCTCTTCTTTTTTGTAGATAAGTCCCTTTTTCTTTATTCACACAATTGCTAAACACATTTCTGATCCAAATGATTCTGGTTTGACTGACTGAGAAGACTGTGGTTGTGAAGTAGTTTCAGGTCAGGCTCAGGTGGAATGGAAGATTAGCACCTTGCCTTGATTCCCTGAGTCTGTAAATTCAGAGAGCTCCAATTTCATACTGGCACCTCTGACTTTCCCTTCCTTCATGGCTAATACTCTGTATGTGGGGAAATTTCTTCCCTGCTGGAATCAGCTTGGGTTCAGATTTTCCTTTCCTTTTTTTCCCTGTGGCATTTTCGTAAACCTTGGACTTAAAATATGCTTTTTGTGTGTGTGTGTGAAATGGTTGTTTAAAGATGTTCTTTAACACATAGAAGACAAAATTGAATAACTTTAATTCTTAAATAGGTATACAACTAGGGTGTTTTATTGACAGTTCTTATTTTGTTAACTTATGTATATTGAAATGTAAGTTATTTCATTGCCTGAAAAAACAAAATATACATTACAACTTTCCTGCTGTGCATGTTTTATTTTAGTCCTTGGGTCAGACCTTGTGTGAAATAAGCTTTACCTTTTAAGGAAATTGATACTGAGATATAATTATGCCCAGTATTTATTATTGTACACACAGATAATTTGAATGTTATTAGTGCAGGAAAAATTGTCAGGTAAGTTTGTATTAAAGTAGGAATAGCTAAATAAAATAGCTAGTGATGAATTATTTCATTCATTCCATGTATGAACAATGTGGGAAATACATAAGAAACATGCTTGGATACAGCTGTTTAAAACATGGCTTGAACTTGTCCTAAGAGTGAAATTGTAAAATAGAATACTGTTGTACAGAGTACTTCTTTTTGAGAATTCCCCTAGTAAATGCAACTTCTGAACTCACTTCCCTGTTTTTGCCTTTTCTTGAACTAATGAGGGAAGCTTGCAAATTTGTAGTACATTTGGGCTTTAGAATTTTTTCTTGTGGAAGAGAGGCATGCCCCTGGAGTCCCATTCAGTCACAACACTTGATTAAAATTCAATTGGAATGGACGTAAGTGAGATCCAGTATGCCATTGCTTCTACAAATTCTTAAAACAAAAAGGAAATGTGCATTTAAGTTGTTTTCTGTACATCCACTATTTTTAATATTTTCCCCTTCATATGCTAAATTGTGTATTATGGAATTGTGCACGTTCCTTCTGTGCAAGGTTTATAACTGTGGGTTTTTGTGAATGATTTGATTTATTTCTGGAAGGATGTGATTGTCTCCAATAATGTATATATTTGAATGATCTTGCAGTTATATCATAATTATGTTATAGATAATAAAGGTACCATCTGGTCTTGAACTTCTGTCTCCTTTAAAGAGATAGCATCAGAAATGATATTTTGCTTTTGATTAGTTGGCATGTATTCAAAACATTACTTTTTTTTTCTGAACTGCTATCTCAGCTGCTTTTTAGAAATTTTCATTAATGAAGAGAATGACTAGGAGGAAAGCCATTCCTTGTGGTCAGGGTGATAGTGCGGGAGCTAGAAGTGGTAGTGTTTGTAGGCCACCCTTAGTAGATTTGTGTTGCCATGCAAGAAACTTTTTTTTATGCATTTAGCTTAGAACATGGCATTCTGGACAATTCATCATATGCTACTTGTTCTTATTTCTGATGGAATCTCGTCTAGAATATTCAGAAAGAAGAGAAAGGACTGAAATAGGATGATGGCACACCATCTTCGTTCTTCACAGACCTGCCTGTTTCTGTTTTAGAAACACTCTACCATTTTTTTTTTTTGCTCTCTTTAAATTGGACCCATTTGGATTAAAATTAAATTTATCTTTATGATGTGACTGGTTGGTTTCAGTTATTTTTAAAAATGCTGTTTCTTAAAAATTTCTGTGGCAATCCATCTGAGATGGTTAATATGGAAACCTGATTTACTGCAGAGTATTTTGTGGATCAGAGGGTAAATAATCTGTTTGTGATCAGAGAGTTAATCAATCAGCAGTAAAGCTGATATTCCTAAACAGAACATTTAAAAATTATTTTGGAAAATTTTAAACACGTAGAAGTAGAGAGGGCAATTAACCCCCATGTACCTGTCCCACAGATTAATGATTGAGATATCCAGATTTCCCTGTTTGCTTTATTCCTTCTTTTTTTCCTCTCTCTCTCCCTCCCTCTCCCTCTTCCTGTCTCCCCCTCCACTCCCTTCCTCTTTCTTTTCTTTTGCTTGCTGAAGTGTTTTAAAGCAGATCCCAGATACCACGTTTTCAAATGTGCAAATTTTGACTTTGGGACAAACGTTTTATCTCTATATCAGATCCTCTTAGGAGAGAATGACGTAATATGAAGACTGAACAAATAGAAACCATACTTTGTAAGAGAACAAGTTTATATGTCCATTCAGTTTGCCCTTCATTTATTGATAAATTAGCAGTGAAACAGCTAATACTTTTCGAGTGCTGATTCTAAGCTAGGAATAGCCACTCCTGCTTCCTGCCTCTTGGTTCACGTAGTTCTCAATAACTCAATAATCTTTTCTTGTGGGTTCAAGTTGCTTTTTAAACATAGGTATCTCTTTATGTAAAAGTGAAACATTTTATATTGTACATTACCTTAAATAGTGATACCTTTTCCACTCCTCACCTTTAATATTAATTATTACAGCACACCGATGAAGGTGTATTGATGGTTGCTGCTCAAAAATGCGGTCCCTAGCCCAACAGCATTGGCATTGCCTGGGGGCATGGTAGAAAGACAGCATCTCAGGCCATTCTCCAGACCTGTCCAATCAATCCGCATTTTAAATAAGATCCTCAGGTGATCTATATGCATATTAAAGTTTGAGAAGCTTCTGATAGCACTTACATAGTGCCTCTCAAGCATGGCTACCAATTCCAGTCACCTGGAAAACTTAAAGCTACCAATGCTCAGACCAATTAAATTAGACTCTTTAATAGGCCCTAGGACCTTTATTTATTTATTTTCTTAAGTCTCCAGGGTGATTTTTTAAAGTTTGGCCAGGCTTTAAAGTGCACTGGTTTAATAGGACTGGAATATCTTTCCATTCTGTTTCAGCTGCTTAACTCTGACCAGAATATTTTATCTTATAAATTGTATATTGAAACTGATGAATTGTATAAATTGTATATTGAAACATATAAATGAGAATTGAAGATGAAAAAAATTCTGGACTTAGTCTTTTCGGTGATGGTAATTCATTCAGAACTGTATAGAAAATAATTTCCTTTTATGCAGGACTGAATTTCACTGTTCTCTTTCTTTGGCACTAGGGAAGAAAATGCTGCCCATATTTATTGCCTATTCTTTGTTCAATTCTTTCCTTCAGGTGAGTTACACAGAGGTAGACGGAGATACGGAATACCAAATGGATAGAAAGTGGACCAAGAGTCATTAAATTTATGAGATCATACTAGAGAGGATCCTAAGTATTTTAATTTTGTTCTTAAAGTTTTTCCTGTGTGTACATGGATATTTGCTTTTCTTTGAGTCAGTGACTACAATTCTAGGCCTATATTTTGTTCATTCAGCTGCAGTCACTGAATGCTTAATAAATGCAGTCACAAGAACAAAGTAATGTTTTTGTGCTCCTTACGCAGTTGCGTGTAGTGGAGTGGTTTAGAGCCCGGACTTTTGAGGCAAACTACCTGCCTGGAACCCTAGCTAGCTCTGCTGCTTATTTGCTGTGTAACCAGGGGCAAGTTAATTACTTGCCTCAGTTGTCTACTTTTTTGTTTTCTATAAAACAGAGTGGCCTCACAGCCACCTACCTGTAGAGCTGCTGCAGTGATTAAATGAATTACTTTATGTGTAAAGCACTAAGAAGAATGCCTGGCACATAGAAAGTGCTATATAAATTTTTGCTGATAGAATTGTTACTATTAATTATTCCATGTCTCAAAGGTAAAAGTGGCTTGTATATGAAGGCATAGACTCTTAACCTAATCTTTGAGATTCTTTAAGTTAAAATAGGACTTTTGTGCAGGGAAATTGGCTCCCTGATTAGAGACAGGACTCTAGAGGTTCAGACATGTATTCCAACTGTATATATTTCTTATTTTATTGGGTAATTGGGCTAATCAGTCCACCTCTAACTGAAGGCGGGTAGGGAGAGTGTGCAAGTTAACACTTATCTCATGGACACAATTAACCTTAGTCTGTTGAAGTATTTTATATCCCTTGAAAAAGAGCCACTGAAAATTTCAACTTTTAGTTTTTAAAATAATTGCTTTCCCTAAAGCTGTATAGTAGCACATTTGAGTATTTTTAAGCCATTAATTAGATTAGTAGCATTTTATAGTTGGGCCTTATTTGGGGAATGGCTGTAGACATGGAGGAAGTGTGGCAGACAGATTGGAAGGCAAGCATGGTAGTCTGCAGTCATCAGAATATTAGAACCATAGAGTGTGGATACCTCAGGGGACTGAAAGATTACATTTTAGTGCAGTGCCTTTATTTCACAGATTGGAAAGTTGTGGCTGAAATGTGAAGATTTTGATGCTCTTAATGAGAAATGCACATTCTAGTTTTACTTGTTTTTGATACTTTTCTTATTAATTAAATGCATTCTATGCATGCGTGTACATATATATATATCTCAAGTGTGGCAAAAGTAATGTAATAGCAACATTGAATATTTTTCTACAACAGAGTTTTCTTGTGTCTGTTTTTACATACCTTTTAAAAGTTGTGAGATCAACTGATATTCAACTAGTAATTGCATGCATTTTGGAATAGAATATGGTATCTATTTTTTATGGGCAAGATTAGGCAAGTTTTTCTTGGCATTGAAAAAATTGCTATGTGAAAAGAGTGACTATTATTTATTTAACATTTAACCTAAAAGTTAAAATGTGTTCAAAACAGCTCATTTGACAGTCTGAGTCAGAAATATGAAAGGACAAATGAAACAAGGATTCCTTATTCTTCATCAGGGAAAGGCCACCCTTCTGCAGGGGCAATGCCTATAAATGGTCTTTGCAGGGAAGACGTCCTCTGTGGCAACAACTGCCTTTCTGGTCGGCCTGGCTTTCCCCTTCCCTCATAGAGCATTGCTGCTGAAAACACTTTACTCTGCTGATTGACTCTTCAATTTTCTCATGTTTGCTACATAAAATTAATTTTTCATTTTTCTGCTCTCACTTTTGAAGCTTTGTGCGGCCTTGGTACCAGCTGCTTGCCTTTGTTTTCATTTTTCCCCTTCTTCTTGGGGGCTTGTTCATGATACTCAGTATCCTTGGGAGGTTTCCCTCATTTCATGCCAGAAGACAACAAATGAAACCCGTTCCTTGGTCTTTTATAGTTAGCTTTGGGGGAAGAAAA
The DNA here is from genome assembly GCF_019186645.2 of Phyllostomus hastatus. Taxonomy (NCBI): domain Eukaryota; kingdom Metazoa; phylum Chordata; class Mammalia; order Chiroptera; family Phyllostomidae; genus Phyllostomus; species Phyllostomus hastatus. The sequence goes on along the minus strand of NW_025334028.1, from coordinate 24,078,266 downwards.
TTTAGAGAAAGAAAATTTAAAAAAATTTTATTCTTGACATTCAAGATAGAATGACAGTCACTCCCACTCATGGACTGTTTGGTCTCTGTTGATATTTTTAAGCCTTTCGGGTAGGGATTGCCTTTCCTACTCCCAGTGACGTTATGACTCATGCCAAGGTAACGCCCAACACTCAATTTACCTCTGAAATGCTCTTGTGTTTGTTTTTCTAAATAAATGTATGTGGTTTTGAACTTTACTTTTTAAAAATATTTCTGTAAGTCAGTTGTATAGAAGGATTTGTGTTTCTGTTTTTTTCAGAGTTAAAAATGCACAAAACATAAACATGTATGGGCATGTTTCTGTAGATCGGCTGTCCTGGAGTTTGTTTATAAGCATTATCATCTGTAACATGTAGGTGAGAAAAATGAATCACACTTTTGGATCACACAGATTGTTGGTGGACCTTGAAGCACAGATCATGTATGCCATATGAGACTCTTAATAGCAAATACAAATCATCCAAAATAGGTTATGTTGTACCTGGAACTCCAAGGGATAGATTTGGCTTTAAACACACACATTAGGGTTCTATTTTTTACCCCTCTGTGATGTTTTCCTCTTAGTTGGCTTTATAATCATTCAGGCTTTTTCCATGTTGTAGCAAAGAAAATCACCAGAAAATCCCAACTTACGTGGTCTTTTTGTTCGAGATCTTAGATGAGGCCTGACACAGTAGCCATAGAAGCCCATGCGATCTCTCTGAAAAGGTTTGATTGGAGCATATGCCCACTCGTGGATTAGTCACTGTGTCCAGGTGTGATGGGCCAGCTGATTTACAAAGTAATGACAGCCTAATTACAAATTGGAATATTGTTTGCTGAAGTCAAGATTAGAATGAAGGAGTAGCTGTGCTTGTGGCCTGCTCCTGTAGCTGGTAGCAATGTCCTTTTTTTCTACTACTGTATTTCTTTCTAGGAACCAGGAACTGTTGATCACCTGAGCCCTCTCCATTGTAGGAAACACATTGAAATGTTATTTAATATGCCATTGATCTATCCTGTAGCTGTGCTGATCTGTTTTGAAAATACTATCTTCCTTCAGCACCTAAACTTTTAATATCAATATAATATGTAAACAATTGAGGTTTGATTGATTACATTTCAGGGTAGCTGTTTTTGGGTAGTTTTTAGGGAATGCTTTCCTAATGCTAATTAATCTCAAATGTATACTCTTCTAGCCACAACATGGGATAGCTTAGTTCTAGATGTTTTAAAATCTACAATGTGTGTGTAAATTCTGAGTAGTTTCTGTGAGAATAGGATACTATTTACTGTTCTTGTTCTTACATCGATTTTTGTGTACTCTTGAGTAAGACTAGTTAGTTCATACAACTTGTAGCTGGTCTAGAAATCTGTTGAAATTAAGGAACAGTAAACAGATGCTTATGGGTGTGAGTGAGCCTTAAATGGAGTACCTCCACTGATTTGTAGGCTTTCCTTGCAAATGTGCCAAGCAGCTAAAAATCAATAGACTGTAACCTCAGTCACTTTTAAACTAGTATATCACTAGCTTTTAAAAGTGATAATTAATTTGTTCCTCATTCTTTTGAGGGGCCACATATTTTGAAGCAAGGTAAGATAACTTTCTCTTCTTTTCTTCTTTTTTTAACCCAGGCAGCTTTTTTCAGTCTGATATAACTTTGAGAAAATTTTCTGCTTTCAAAAAGCTCAGTAGCTCATGGGAACTTCTTGTCTGTGCGAGCCTGCTTTTCAAGTATATTTTTTTCATTATGTTCTCATTTTCTGCCAATTTAAAGATTTTTTTTTAACTTTCTAGTTTGTAGTTGAGAGGCTGCTTATCCAGCAGAAATGGACCTAGTCTACCTCGAGAGGCATGGAAGCCTGTATAAAACATTTTTGGAATAAAGAGTGTTTGGAAAAGTGAGACTCTCCACACTAGTTATCATTTTGCATTTCTTAGATTCCAGATCCTTTTGAGCAAAGTTATGTGTAAGTCACTGGACAGAACTTTGCATCATCAGGATGCTTTGGAATTGATAGTGGATTTTATGTTCACATTGAAAACTGTAAGAGTTGTTGAGACTAAGTATAGGTTTCAGATACTAACTAAGAAACCTGTTCAATCTTAACCTCTTTCATCTGTAGCTATAAATGAATACTTTAATTGCTCTGCTGGTAGAAGACATCTGTCATATTTCTGTTCTTGGTATCTCTCTGTTGCATACCTTTATCTTAGTCCTATGTGGTGGATATACAAACAATAATTAATACAGTGCTATATACATACACAGTCCAAAAATATCATTTTAATAAGCCTAATTTTACTAATGTTTCTAGATTAATGGTTTATTTTAAGATTGGTGAGGTAAGTATGATATCTACCTTTGATCAGTTTGTCCTAAATCTAAGCACATTATTAATTGAAGCCTTCTGACTTACCACTTTCATGATCTCTTTCAAAAATATTTCATTATTAAAGAAAGAATAAATATTTCTGTGTTTTCTGTCATGGGAAAATAATTTTTACTTTAAAAAGATTTAATATTGAAGTTCCTTTTATGAAGTATGCTATAAACTTACTCAAAAGGAATCGTGTAATTGGTGTTAGGGTTTTTGGAGCCCAGTATTTTATAAACAGGTGTAAGTGGGTTTTTTCAGTAGTTGAACTTTTTTCATACCATTCAGTGGGTTAAATTTTTCTGAATTCATTTCTTAAAAATACAAACTCAGTATTTATTCTACAACATGCATGTATTCTGTTATTGTTAGTGGGTAATTTATATTCTCAAATTGCTTTGGTATGTAATTTACTACATTAACCAATTTTTTTAGAAAGTGAGAAATAATAATAGACCATAGTTGTTAAGTGGCTACATGTATCGAGTACTATTACAGTCTGTTTTCCATGTAGTTGTATATTTAATATTCAGAACAACTTTAAGAGGTAGGTACTATTATTATTCCCATTTTCCAGACAAAAAAAAACTGAGTTACAGTGGGAATAACTTCTAAGGTCACACAGTTTGTAAGTGGTGATGTAGGGATTTCAGCCCAGGGCCCATTGTTCAACTACCAGTATGCCTCTCAAAGGCTGTGTATGATTGCTGAGACTGTTATCAGGTTAATCATCGAGTGGACCTAAATCAACAAAACTGTAGTTTATTAAATAGCGTTCTCTGATTTTGAAAAAGTGAACAAATAATAGTCAGTATCCAAATATTATTGTATATAACAAGTAATACTCATTATACTATATGTATTTAGCTATGACATTATTTCTGTGTTTAATTTTGAGCCTCCTATTTTAATCATGATCCTTGTAAATCTATCTAAGTCTAAAAAATGACAAAATATACTCAAACACATAGAATGGAACCATATAAAATGAGTTGGAAGAGACAGGGAATGTTTAGTCTAACATTTAGGTTCTGGGGTAGTTAAGGAAATTCATTTGATGAATTTTTACAAATACATGAAATGGAAGGAAAAATTTTACTGTCTTGACTATGGATCCAGGTAGTAGAAATCTTATCACTTTACCATTGGAGAAATTGAAGGGTTGTGCGTTTGTGTGTTTATGTGTTGGGATTGCTGATGAGGAGCCCCAAGACTGTTCAAGAGATAACTCATGACCTGGTTTTACCTTGCTGTGGACTGTTTGGATGGCTTTGTCTAGCTGACTGCGGTCAGGTGGATTCTAGAATGTGATCATGGGAAGTTGGGAAGGTTTTTGAGAGGGAGGAGAGAGCAGCGTAAGGTAAATGCCGCGACGAGTGGAACATTAAGGAAAAGATATTTAAAGAGAATTTCAAGCACACTTACTTTGCTGAATGTGAAGTGACTCCTCTATCTTCCATCACAAACTTTTATAAAAATCAACTTTATTTGGTTAGTGCTTTTGAAATTATGTTTGAGTTTTTCTCAAATGCCTAATTATAAAAGTCCAACTTCTAGGAGAAGAGACTGGCTTGTAGGTCACAGCAGGGACCAAAAGAGCTCACTTCTGTTCGAGTTACAGGAGTACACATTGACCGAGAGTGCTTTCAAGTAATGATGTAACTAGAATGTATTTCAGAATAGTTATAAATCTACATAAATACTTGGACCTAGATTAGTTACTGAAGCACCTCTCAGGTTTGATTTCTTATCAACATTTGCATTCTCTCCTGTGTTCTCTGTTTGGTTTATGGCCTCTCTTCTCTCTTCTCTATTCTGTTTCTGTCCTCTGGATACCAGGAGAGTTCTAGAAGATAAATGACAGTTTAAAGTCAGTGGCACCCCCATTGGTAGAATTTGTCATCTAATATAATGCATTGTATCCTGAATCTGGAAAAAGATGACCATTTATAAAACAAATCCTGCTTGATTTTTGCCTGATAGACCAATAATTCATTATGTAAATGGCGAAACTAAAAGTAAAATTTCCAAAATGGTGAAAACAAAAGTAAAACTTATTAAAAAAAGTGAAACCACATGTGTTCAATTTATTGTCTATAATGAGATGATTCCAATGGCATAATATATTCTACCTAGGAAATTATACAGCGTCTGTCCGTTTCAGTCATCTCAAGTTATCAATATTTACTTGATAATATTAAGAATAAATTGAAGACTGTATGCAGATATTTATGGCAGGTTCATCGAGTTGCCTCCAGATAGTCTCTTACCTTCCATTTCAGAAATAATAATACTCTGGTCTTAGTTTAGCACTTTGCTGCCAGGCCAGAAAACATACATTTCCTAGTGTCCTGGTTTCCTTTATGCCAGGCAAGTGCATGTGACTATGTTCTAGGTAGTAGGAAGAATTGAAGGATTGAGTGTTACTTGAAAAATAATCTTAAAAAGGAAGAGTAGCATGCTTCTTTTTTTTAATTCCTTTGTCTTGCTTCCTGGAACACATGTGTGATGGCTGGAGCTTTGTGAGCCATTTTGGATGACAGAGATAAGCATCACACCCCAAAGGATATGAAGTGGCCAGCTGAAAGGAGTCTGGGTCCTTGATGACTGTGGGATTGCCATTCTCAGTCTGGATTAACTACCTTGGCTTATTTTCTCTGAAAGAGAATTATACTTCCATCTTATATGAGCCATTATTATTTTGGGTTTGTCAAATCCAGCTGAATCTAATTCTAGCAGATAGAATTGCCTTCCCATACAGAAAAACCAGTAAATAGGATCATTTTTGGAGAAAATAAATAAATACATAAAATCACATAATCTCACCCAAGGACATTTTTTCCATTGTTTTTAGACAGAAAGGAAGGGGGAGAGAGAGAGCCACTGATGTGAGAGAGAAGCATTAGTTGGTTGCCTCCTGTACACACCCAGACCAGGGATTGAACCTGAAACCTAGGTATGTGCCCTGACTGGGAATCAGACCCACAACCTTTTGGTCAGGGGAAGATGCTGCAACCCACTGAGTCACACTGGACAGGGCTGGATATTTTATTTTATTTGGATATTTGATTCATTCTTTTGGGCATATTTCTGCATCCTGAATGAGAAACTCTGATTCCTACATGTAAATATCAGTGAATATTTAGAAGCAACAAGTTGTATATAGAGGGAAGAACATGAACTTAAGTTCAAATTCTATTGGCTGTGTGATCTTGGGGTAGTTATTTAACCAAATTGAGTCTCAGTTTCATCTTTTGTAAAACTAGGGTTGTAGTGTTTTCCAAAAGTTACTGTTGAATAAATGCTTGGCTCAAAGTGTACCACATAGTGGGCTCAGCATTTACATTTGTTACCTCCTTTCCTGTTTTTCCTTTATATTAGAGATACGGGGTCATGCCAAATGGTATGTCCCTCTGCTGGCACCGAGGAAATAAAGAGACCAGAAAATGGAACATGTTAAGTCTGTTGGTAGAAAAAAAGTAAAGGAAACTTGTAGCCTTGTTCTTGAAGGCTACAGACAAAAAGGTGACTCAAGAATTCAGTGCAATGTACAATGAAAATTGGGTCTTTTAGGACCTAGTATTTATGTTTTAAAGCAAGTTTCAGGGCTTTGGAGAGAACAGCTACTTGATGATAAGATTTCTCTCACTAAGTAGGACTGGGATGCTTAAATGAAAAATCAATTGAATCAAGAGCTAGTTGTTTTTAATGATGTTTTGAAAAAATACAAATAAAATATATTGTCCTTCTGCAGAGCAGTTTTGTAAAAAATGAGAATAAGCAATGACTTAATGAAGGAAGGTGGCCTTTAAGATAACTTGAAGTAACAGATTTGAGGAATTTTTGTATTTTATTTCCAGTCTCTTCTTTGTGGTTCAAATGAAAAATGTAGAAAGCCTCTCATAGGGATTACTTTTATACTCTTAAAAATATATTGAGTTAGATATTTTTATTAAGTTATTGAAAGTGATAAATGGTAACATGGGTACTTTACTGCCCTGTGGTTTTCACTGCAGAGAAGCAGCTTAAGAATTACCATTTTGAAAATTAAATATTTTTATAATGTAGCTGATAATATCTCCTTAGTTAAGATGTGATAAATTAGAAGCCTAAAGCCAAAACTTATTTTTTAAAATCAACATATGTTGAAATGTCTACAGTAATGTTGCCAGTACAAGTGTTGGGTAGTGTAGTGCAAACATATTTTTGCAAATATCTGATTCCCTTCCATTTCTGGATTGTGTCCCAGTTTTAAATGTAGGGTAGGTGATGAAATTGTGAGGCATTAAATGCACTTACAATTGCAAACGCATTCTAATTTTCCCTGACAATTGCTTGACAGCTTCTGACTCGTGTTTCCTGTTTCACAGTAATGACTGTTGTCTCCTAGCGTTTGTCCCTCAGGTGAAACACTCCTTAGAATAGAAGAGCTTTTGGGATCAGCTCCCCCATTTTTCATTTGGTCTTTAATCAGCTAGGATTTCCTTTAATCATTCCAATTTTTATATTCACAGCCATATAAAAGTTAAGCTTAATGGAGTTTTAAATATCCAAACAAGATGTATCTTATATTATTTATTTTCATGTAAAATTACGTTACTAAAAAAGCCAGCATAAGCCATTTGCTTATAGTAAATGATGCCTTCCTCTAGGAATTTTTAGTTTGCTTAATGGGGCTCCTGAGTAGACAGCTGTGCAGTCTGAATTGCCTTAGACTTTGAAAACATTTCAGATGTAAGGTTCTACCAGTATGGAGTGCCGATCTCCACACAGACTGTGAATGGGCTGGCTGGGAAAGTTAGGGCTGCGATGTTCTCCTGCATCTCAAAACAGAACTAAAACAGAAATTAAGAGGAATTTTATAAAATCTCCATTTCTACCATGTTTGCAGATGTCAGCTAAACAAATAGGAACATTAATTTGAACTTTCAAAAAATGACCTTTTTATAATGTAATACATCTTAAACAGGGAGATAAATCTCCATTTACCTTAAGTCGGAACCTCATTGATATGTCCCAGAGATTAACTCCACATATTGGATTCACTAATAACTCCGAATTTCTTGCTATTAAAAAAGGAGAGATATTTATTATAGAAAAAATGCATTCCAACTCATGGGATGTTTTGGAATAAAGAATGATGGAGTATCAGGAAAATGCAAGCATTTGAGAGATCTAGGGTGAAGGATTTGGTTAGACAGGAAGAAAAGAGGGAAAGAAGAAATAAACTTTTGAAAATGCATTGGAATGCTCTTCTCAATAATTTGTCTTATATTTTGGTTTACATTTTGAAAGTGCATTTTATGTATTGTGTTTTTTTTTCAGCCAGAACATTAATGTGTCATAGAAACTGGTTGTCCCTGCCACTACTTTTTAACACGCCGAATGGTGCTGTCCTCTGTGGCAGGCACTTAGGCTCTGCTGTTTCATGTTTTGGTTTGTCCTCTATACATTTTGTTCTTTTTTTTTTTCTTTTTTTGCTATTTGTCTCTATAGTACGAATCTGCACATTTTATTTTGTAAAATTATTAAAAATTAATTGAAAATTTTAAATAAAATGATTATGCAGCTTAATTTTCCCAAACATTTTATTAAAGGAGCTATTTTAATTTTATTTTATACAAAATCTCTGTACATTAACTAAGTGAATGGTCATGTATCTAGTCTAACAACTAACATAATTCATGAATGTTAGTTCCATAAGAATGTAAATATAGGATTCTAGATATTTTATTTCAGATATTTGCTTTTTCTTCTTAGATAAAATCTCTTCTCCAAGGTAAATTTTCTATTAACTTTTTATTTATAAAATTATATTTGATATATTCTAGCCTTTTTTAATCTAGCATCACATAATTAGTTATAATTTTATACTTTCAATGAGATTGGATTTATTGCAAAGATCCATGTTACACAATTGCTTATTTGCATCACATAAGTATGCAAAATAGTTGTTTATTTCCTTGATCATGTGTGTAGTTCCAGAGTGTCATTTAAATCAAAAGTACACGTGATCTTTTTGTACTTTTCTCATTGACTTCTGCTTATTTTTTCCAACTGTTTAATAGATTAAGTGAAGTATTTGTGTAAGCCACCTAGAACAGTGCTTGACAAGGAGTAAGCATTCATAAAATGTCAACTATTATTTTAATAATTAAATTGTATGTAGTAATATACAGCAACAGATGATAGAGGATTGAGCCTGGATAACTTATGAATGGATTTTTTTGCCTGGCTCCATAACTACCTTTTGTGGGAAGAGGTAAATAGAAAAAGACACAGTAAAGTATCTGGCATAGATGCAGCATCATTCTGGGAGATAGGACCCTAATGTGGAGTACTGCCTTATAGAAATGGAGAATAGAGTAGGGACCAGAAAACCTTATAAATGTTTTCATGACTTCAGGTTAACTTATCTAATTTTACAATTTTCAAATTCCTCATCAGATAAATAGGAGTAACACAAACTGATAGGACTGGTTATAAAGATGAAATGAAATAACGTGAAGAATGAGGCACAGTATACATTAGGTACTCAACAAATATTAATTTTCTTTCTCCTAGGACAGAAGAGAAAAATGGCAGGAGTATAATAGAAGAACAAAATTGAATACATGGCATTCTTTTCATAATTTTTAAAAAACATACATTAATCTTTTAGAATTTAGCTGTACTTGGGTTCTGTCAAAATAAATCTTGAAATAATGGATTATCTATTTCATTGCTATGACTTATTTAACATAAGTGAAAATTGACTAAATCTTGATTTTTAAATGTCTCCTTTTATGAAGCTTATTTTTTGCTTAAAACGAGATTTTAGTATTTTTTACTATTCCATTTTGTAGTAATTAACAATTTCTACTCAAATCTTTAGGATGATGAATTTCAAGTAATCTATTCCATCTCAAATACATTAATATAAGATGTATCTTGCCAAGTGAATGTATAATTTTTATTTAATTTGAATGAAGTCCTTATATTAAAAATGCTTATGTATGCTTTTATTGTACTGAATTTTGTCATGGATTTTATACATTAAGAACCTTGACAGAAAGCAAACCAGTATGTACAAAATCAGGAAGTTAATCATGGAAAGTTTTTCTTTTTATTTATACAAATACAATTATTAGTAATATTATAGTTGGAGAAGGTACAAGTAATCTAGTTAAACTAAAGTAGATGTTAGATAACTTGATAGTTGGTTCAGTTTTTATAATTATACTTAGAAAATCAAGTCTTTATGTACTGATGTTTTCATATAGGACATGGAATGCAGAAATAAAGTGTGGGGGTCTGGTGAATCATTAGGAGGAGCTGAAAAATATGTGCTGTTATTTTCAAACAAAAATATGTAGCATATAATTTGAAGTAGTTTTATTACATCAGTGTAAGAATATCCTATAGAAACATTTCATTGTTTTACACATTAGAGAACATGGTCTCCTTTGGTTCATTCTGACTGCTAACCATTCTTGCGTAGATTACAGAGAGAATCTATCAACAGAATAAATTCTGTTCTTCTTATGTAGGCACATCTGGATTTCTTTTTAAAAATTGTATAATTGGAATTTTGTCAGGGCCCTATATGAAGATATATATATATTTTTTTCTTTCTTTTAGATGCTTTATTTTATTCTCAGGTGGGGTCACATGATTTTTTTTTTTTTTTGTAATTCATGTTCCACTTTGCCTTATGTAAGACAGTTTTCCATGCATCCTAGAACAAGATGAAGTTTGTATGACTGTGAAGTGTCTGCCCTCTACTCTCCTCCCACTAACACACACATATTCTGCCTTTTGGGTTTCAAGTATTTATATGAAACCAACATCACACTATAATTGATTCAGAGTCTGGCTGCCCCCCTTCAGAAGTGTTATGTTTCTTACATTCTATTATATGTGGGTGAGTCGTTTCATAATATCCCTAGGAATAATAAAGTGCCTGACAACTGGAAGCCACAGGAAGCACCAAGGTAACACCTGATGTGTGGTATCGTTTTTTTCCCTTCCTGTCCCTTTAGCTTTTGCACATTGTAGATGACAGAGGCCTTGCTCTCCAGGTGAAGAAGGGGAATGGCAGACGTTGGGGTTTGGGCTGGGAGAATTTTTTATATAAAACTCTCTATTCTTTCTTCTGGGAAATAACTTCCTCTCACTAATGTAAGTAAATGCTTTAATATCATTGTGTTTATGTATAAAATTTCACATTTCAGAAAGTATGCTTTAAATGAACAATGAAGTATTTTGTGAATGTGGAATAATTTTTGAGTAACACTTTTTATTAAAAATAATTCTGAAATATCATCTTCAAGGGGATTTTGTGGACATTCTGCATGGTGAGTGTCACAGTAACAAAACCACAGCCGGAGTTTACTCCACAGACTGCAGTGGTGACATGGGCATCAGGTTTCTGACGAGTGTTTGAAATCACAGTTTTGAAAGTGAGGATTTCTTTGGCTCAGGTATAGTCATCTTGGAAGAAAACAAGTCTTTAAAATTCCGTTTACATAGCATGAATAGTTTTGAATATGGAAAATACATTAAATTCTTGTGAAATAACTTCTAATTTCACATTCCAGGCCCTTTGTTAGGTGTATGGGTCTTAACTTAAAAGCACAAATGGAAGTCCATGTCCCATGTGCACAGGAGCCATTACAAGGTGTACTGTGGAGTTGTTTGGGGCACACCCAGTAATGAAAAGGCCAAAGACTGTGAGATACAATTACAAAATTCTCCTTTGATTACTAAGTTATTGTGCTTTACCATTAATTATTTCTGGATAACAGATTCAGTAGATTCATAGTAAGGATTCGTACTTTGAAGTGGCGGCTGAGTCTTTTAATGAAAATGAGCTTACCATAGAATTGGAGTATAAATAAGACTTCAGAAGAAGTGTGTCCTTAAAAAAAAAGCAGCGAATACTTCAGTTATAACCTCATTGTTTACTTTGGTCTGTGAAAAAACATCGAGCATATTTTTTGCTCCTAAGGAAGGCTTCACATACCAGGCACCTAGTGTCCAAGGCTTGGCCGGAAGGCACATCTGGTAGATTTAGGAATGTAAGAGTAAATTCCAAGCAAAAAAGTTGACCATGTTTTAACCTTTTTACTACTGCTGGTAATAACTACATTTTATAATCAAGATAGTCACCATTTGTCACATAATCGAGGTAAGTCATTTGTTAGGAGAAAACTTTTTTTAGAGAGTTGGTTTGTCTATCTGCAGGCATTAATGTTGGACTTAAAGAAGGTTCAGTCGATAAGTCAGCTAACCATGGTGACCTATCTGGTTTCCTTGGTTTGTGCTGCCAAACTACATTCTCAGAATTGTTTTGCAGAGGTAAAAGCCCAGAAACAGTGAAAATATGGGAATTATTCATCCTCATTTCAACATACTCTGTGTTCAGATTCCCTAGGACTAAGGAAAAGCAAAGCTGTGATCACACCATTGACTGGAGCGAAAGTTTATAAGGCAGAACTCTGCCCTCAGATGGTCTTGTTTTCCATATATTGCCAGGTCATTTGTATAATACAATATGCCAACAGAATCTGGTTTTCTTTGATTTAAAATGAAATTAGGGCAGTGATTTCTTTTAACTTCATTTCAGATTCTTCGAATGTATAGCAGGATCTAAGTGTAGCGTGTTTTGCTGGGGAAAATTACTTGGTGGTTTGGTAGAACTAGCATACTGACAACACCAGAACTTCAGAGAGAGGGAGAAGAGGTGGTGTGGTCACCTAGATCTTCAACTAATGCTCGTGGAGCAGAGGTCAATCAATCAGGAGGGAAAGAGCACCAACCTTGACTTGCATTCCTGGTCCAGTTCTGCAACCTGAACCAGGTTTTGTCTTGCTTATCTGTGCCATAATTCTCACATCTCAAACTAAAGGAGATGATAATAGCAAAACAAACAAAAAAAGAAATGAGAGTACACTTTCAAAAAATAAGCAGTCTATATGAAATACAGGATTTGGATTGGTACATCGACTTCAGAATTACAGTAAAATTTAGAGCAAGGAGAAAAATCTGTAGCTCAGCTTGTTTACTTTCTGATTTGCTTTTGCTGGACACTTTTTCTCTCGGGTCAGAATATGAGCCTTTTTGTGTTCTCTTTATTCTGAGAAGTGAGGATGGTAGTGGGTATGCGGCCCATATTTGTTTCTTTTTTAAGTAGTTCATATATCAGTTATTATTGTTGGTTTCTTGGTGGAAAGTTTTCTTTCATCCTCATTTTGGCTTTACCTCCAAATGCCTTCTTCTGTTGGCTGAAATTGAGCACTGCAATTTGTGGCTTTCCTGAGAGGGAACCTCCGTGGTCAGGTGGAGGAGGCAGGCCGCATTCCAACAGTGGAGTGGTAGGTGTTCCAGACTGAGCGCTGATTCTGGAGTGAGTTGGGGTGCGGGGTGAAAGTTGGCTACTAATTCAAGCCACACCTGAAACAGTGTATTTTAAACAGGAAAGTGCCCTCTCTAATTAGCTAGCCCAATATGCAATTAGATTAATGACAGCCAACCGATTCTGAAACCTCTTGCAGGGTGAGCTAACCAAACAATAGGTGTTTCAAGGATGTGACAAAGAGCTAATTTTCCTCCATTAAGGAATTTGTAATTTTAACTCTTGTAGTTGCTGTGGACTGCCTCGTCAGCTTATGAAAGAAATGCACATTCTCTTTCTCTTTTTTGGGATGAAGTGCTAAAACTTTTTCCTTGGAAACAACTGTACTCTTGGAAAAAAAATAATCTATCATTTAAATTTACTTGTCTAGTAAATCCTGTGCTCTCAAAACGTCGTAAAAGCTTTGAAATTAACTAGCTTAATTGGTAGTCAAGTTCTCAGGTTCTGAAGGTGGATGTATTTCCATCTTTTAAGATTGACTGACTATATATGATCATTTTTGTGAACTCTGAAAAACACTTAGAAAACTATGTGTTTGTTAGGATAGATATGTTTGTTTAATGACTGTTAGATGCCAGAAGAAGATATGTGTAAAAGTTAAAAAGTTTATCATCATCGATTTTTTTCTAAACCCCTCCAAACCTTTGATAAGCTTTTGTTTGGTGCTTTTGAAGTAGGAAAATTGTGACAGAGGATTTTATTCTGAAATTGTACTTGAATAGAAGTTTTTGAATTTTATTTTATCCCAGCAAAAGAATACAATTACCTTTTACCTTTTATATGAAAAAAGGATGATTGTTATCATTTTTCCTTCATACTTATACTCTAAAAAAAGCATTTTCTAGGCTTTCTCATCAGTTAGCCTGGCCTCAAATTAAATAATGGAAACAGATCATTATAATTCAAGTTTTCAGTACTTGTTGATTATTTAGAAAACTTCAGTTATGATTAAAAGTAGCCATTTAAATTCATTTCACATTTTTTTCTGAGGTGTGAAACTATTTCCATAAACCTTAATTTAGAAAATATTCTGTCTTTTGATCACCTCTTAAAAATGTGACTGAAAATGGTAGAAGATGAGTAAAGAATAATAATACCTTTTGTAGTCTCAAGTAGATGCTTAGGAACCTTTTTGAGCCATTCCAAACTACTGGCATCGTTTGCTCTGATTTGAGATAAGCAAAATAAAATAAACAAACTCTTGCCCTTGTAGAAACTGGTTCTGCTGTCTCTTGTTCTAACTCTGCAAAGCCTGAAGTTCTCCCCAGTATCTTTGAATGGGGCTCATTGTTTATTTATTGTGCTTTTCACAAGTGCTTATAACTTCACCCTTGTTTTACTAATAGCTTTCTTCTAAAGTGGGTTGACATTTCAGTTAATATTCAGTGGCCTCAATGTTTTTCTTAAATTGGGCCAGACCAATGGGCCTATTTAAAGTTAGACAGCCTCATATAAATTGTAGCATATAAAAATAAGGAACGTTTATTAGAGATTTTTCAATTTATTTGCCTATTTAAAAACTGTAAGGTCAAAGATAAATTTTTATTTCATATTCTTTAATTACTTGTGTTGGCAAATTAAATAAATGGGTATAGAGTTTAGAACTTGAGGAAGTTGTAAGTTTTTATGTTAAAACCTATTAGGTTATGGAAATATATATTTTATTTTTAAATATAATACTGTTTAAAATCTTACATGAGGAATTTAGATTAGATTGATCAATGACTTTCTTATCTAGATGAGAAAGTTGAACATCCTATACAACATTCTATGTTTAGATTTTTTATTGCATTAATTTTAAAAATCATAAGTGAAAGATTTTTCATCTACAGAAATTAAAATGAAACTGCAAGAGAACATTGTCCTTATAGCAGAATTAAAACATAAATTACAGTGCATTATTGGCACAGAAGCGAGTGCCAATAAGCAAAGTCCGGAAACAGGTTCTAGTACATTAATTTCTAGTGAAATTAATTAAATGATAAAATTATATTTTAATTAAGTAGAAAAAGCATGGATTATTAAAAGACTAAATGGCTTAGCTTTTAACCTTATTTGACATCATAAAGACAGATACCAAATATGTTAACAACAAAATAAAACTAAAAAACAACTTAAGTGAAAAATATGAGGAGAAAACAATATTAGTAAAATATCCTGATGAAGGTGGCCTTCATAAGCTTGCTAAGAAACTTTGATTCACAATGTAAAAATTGCAGGTTTGGTTGCATAGAAAGTAAAACATTCTCATTTGCAAATGATGGCATAAACAAAGGCAGAAAAATATTTACAAAAATATGGTAGACAAATTAACATACTGTATAAAGGGCTTCAATACATCGATAAAAAGAAAAAGAAAACAGTTTAGAAAGGATATGAAGAGCAGGTAAAATGCAGATAAGGCCAGTGAAGATTCATAAATGTGCTCAAGCTCTTGAGGGTCAGAATAACACAAATGAAAATGGTGTCATTTTTATCTCTTAAGATTGGTTAACTTACAAGGACTTACCAGGTCTAATGTTAATAAGGATATGGGGTGATTGACATTTTTATATTCTGTTGATGAGAGTGTGAATTTTTTACACCTAAACTGTACATCTCAGTGGACCTGTCCTTGTTGGAATCCATCCTATGGAAAATAACAATACATAAGGATAGAGTACAGGGATGTCTGTTGTTTGTGACCTATATGTTGTTAATATAATTTGATTGTTGAAAAATGTATTTTATATGTTAAAAAATCAGTGCCAATGTTTTGAACCAAATATGGTATATTTAAAGTATGGGATATAATACAGTTGTGTTAAAAGTAATTGGTAGATGGCTATACACTTGGAAAAGTGTACATGATATTTTAAAGTGAACAATGGAAATTGCAGATATTTGTGTATATATAAATATATGATCATGTATTATATATCTCTTCTGGTAATAAAAATTATTCTATAAAATGTACAATACATACTGTACATTTGTAAAATGTATATTGTACATTTTAGTGTACATATAGTCAAAATATGGGTATTTTCTTTAGGGTGGGTCAGTGTTAGGTCGTTGGAGAGGTAGAGGTAAAAGAAATGTAAGTATTTATTACATTTGTAATTTTAGTAGTACCAGTAAACTTTTAAATAGAAATTTTGACCATTTTACTTTCAGAAAATGTTATTTTGAAATAAGTCAGAATTATATATCTTATGGACAAATTATTACTGAATTTAGAAGCAAATATACAAAACTATAGATTCTGCCATGAAGCTCTCTTCTCATTTTGGCATATTCACAGGGGAGAGTGAAACCCTGCTTGATTATGAAATGTCCTTGCAGGGTTCCTAATGAAGGGGTGGAATTTGAAGAGGGATGTAGCTTTGAATAACACTCAAACTAAATTTAATGGCCACTCCCAGTTTTTAAGTGAGACCTAAATTTGGCCCTAAACTTTTCCACTTGTTTCCTGCATGTAGTTTATAATTTTGCCTTAGAGTGATCCAGGAGGTTCTTACTGCCTTGCTCCTGAAAGGCAGTGGCTGAGAGAGAGCCAGCAGCTTTTGACTTGTCATACTAGGCCCTGCCTTGCTGACAAAGGGTCAAATTACTCTCATCACTCTGAGATTCAACTTCTCTTTTTGTCAAATGGGCATGATAATATTGAGAATTAGCTGGTTAGTACTTTTATGTTCTTTGAAGTTCTGTGTAAAAAAAGTATGGTAATGATAGAGATGGAACATTCTGTTAATTGTCTTCTTGTTAGTTTCTATAATAAACTGCCATACAGATCAAGAATTACTTATTACTCTGCGGTAACATGCTAATTTAGGAAAGTTTGTCTTTGCTTATATGGTGTTATGTAATACTAAGATGCTTACAATAATACTTCATTGCAACTTGCTCTTCTCATACAAAGTTGTAAGGGCCAGAGGGACCTGGAAGATGAGGCTGCAACTGCATTTTAAAGATGCTCAAACTATGTTGAATCCCTTGTCCATGGTTACATAGCTGCTTAATGACAGAGCTGAGAACACGCTGGGAAGTATTTCTGGCATAAATGAATAAATAGAGTCATCTCTTTACTTTCAGTGTAGGGCTTTTTCTATAATATTTCTACATTTTACTTAATAGTTCCTTATTACCATACATATAACAAACATTATTCAGAGGTCTAGGTAGTCTCTACCAGGTAGATTCTAATCTAGAAACAAGGTTTACCCTTGTAAAAGCTGGGTAGCTTTGTTTTCCTTTTTTCCTTCACACTGGAATTTCTTTAGGTTATTATCTAAGCTTTATTAAATGGATGAATTGTAGAAAACATGTATAAATAATTTACTTATTTGCATATTTATTTTAATTGGACCATATTTGCTGGGTTTCTTTGAGCTTATATATGATTTAAACACACCCACACTCATATACACACATATTTAAATATATAAATATTTTAATAAATTAATCATGTTATTTGGAGTAAGCATCATATTAAATATGCAAAAAAAGTAAAAGGTAACTTGAGATGCATAAACCACCCTTTAAAAACCTAAACAGGATTACTTTACCTAGAATTGAACATGGTGGTTGCATTACTTGGATGAAAAATGATCAAGAGAATTGGATGAGTTATACACTAATTTCAATGGACATATTTGAGTTGGGGGCTAATGTGTAACAATCAGAGAGTATCATGTTGTTTTTGATATTAAATGAATTGAATGTTTTAGTCCCAGTAAATTTTGGGCATTTGGAGGCATGAGTGCTTGTTTTATGTCGTGTGTGTGTGTGTGTGTGTGTGTGTGTGTGTGTGTGTATATGTATTTAGTTATATAAGTGAGACATTTTATAAACACATTTATATAAATATAAATTTATAGGTAAGGATTTACATAAATATGTTTTTTATGTTGGTATTTAAAATGATTCTGTTTATGATGAATGATGATGACTTCTGTTAAGGACCTTTGAAATGGTTTAAAGATCCTATGTATTAAATTATTTCCTAACATTGAGATAATTTGTTTAATGTTTTTCCCACTTATTCTGTCTTTCTTTAAACCATCAAATTATCTATGAATAGTGATAGAAACAGTGATATTCTTAGTATGGAGAGAACCCAGAATTACTCACATACTCTTCTTAACTTTTGGGGAGGCAGATAGACAGTACAGTCTTGAATAACATTTAAGACCTCTACATGAAATACTATCTTATGTGTCATAAAGTAACTTTAAAAATTAACTTAAAAAGTAATGAAAATATTTCATCACTGTGGTAACACTAATGCCTATTTCCTAGGAGACTGTCATCACAGTTTATGCTTTTGATCTGATTTTTTCCCTTTATGTGTCAGGAAAACCTAAGCCAAGGTGTGTTACTTTTCAGTCTTTGACCCCAATGGGTTTTCTCGTGCACCATGTTTTATAATGTTACCGTAATTCACATCTTCTGGGTACAAAGTATTTTTATGAGTAGTTTGACTTGATAGCTTGAAATATTTAATGTGTAGGTATACTAATCTTAGATTCTGTTAAATAAAATTGGTAATATTTTAGATTATTTGTCCTTATGATCCAAATCATAAGTTTCTCTGAAATAGTAGTCACCATGATGTTGTACTGTTTTTTTACATTACTTTTTTCCCCTCCTCCTTTGTCGATTGTGTTCCTGGAGGGCAAACACCATTATCTTAGTTTAACTTACAAACCCAGTGCCAAGCACAGAGCTGGGCACATAGAGAAACAGTGGTACCTCAGGACTAGTCGTTAATTCATCCTGGAACTTGTGACAAGTGCTGAAACCAATGAATACTGAACAAATTTTGCAAGCAATGTGTGATGAAGCATTTCTCTTATTGGGAGGTGCCATACTCATACAAGTTCTAGCAAGTGTGATGAGTGCTGAGCAAGTGCCGAGTGCCAAATCATTTTCTTTTTGACAAAATGCGACGAGTATAGGGTTTGACACGTACCAAAGTATGACAGTTTGTGTACATAAAGATAAACTATAGACTTAGGTATTCCATAAAAGTGTTGAAATAATGCCTTTTAAAGTAACCTCAAAGGTGTGCAGGATGCCTGTTCTTAATGGTAAAGGAGACTCTGATGCTTATAGCCTGATGAAAATAAGTTGGACTTCTTTCTAGTAGAAATTATCAATCATTTACTCAGTATCACTTATGTATGCTTACTCTATGCTTGTTAACAATGGGGTAGCAAATCTCTGTCCTCTAGCATTTCACAGATGTAGAAGACAAAACTATAAAATTCTGATAGGCAAAATTAATTTTAAAAAAAGATCCCTGCTAGATATAGGGAAGGATGGCCAGTTTTGGGGTGATTTTGAATGAAGTTTTCTTTGCATCAATTCAGTTGAAAAGGGATTAAGGAGACTTTGTGGTGTCGACTGACTTTGGTTTCCACCTTAGGGACTCTTGAATCTGTTTGGGGGTCACCTTTCTGTAATGTTGGTGTGCAAGATGTGTGATCTGCTGCTTGTGCTGGTTTTTTAAGATCTGGAGGGGAAAAGCTAGAATCCTAGATTTTTGGAACTGAGAGGAACCTCAGGAGTCATGCATTGGAATTGGCTTGTCTCTGCTGAGAACACCCAGCAGGGATTTGCTCTGCACACAATTGAGTGTGAGCAGAGACAGTTCCTTTAAGAGCTTTGTATCACCAGTGTGCTTTCACTCCTGAAGTGCTGGTGATAAAAGTGAAAAACGGCTGAACTCTTCAAATGGAAGGAGCTTTAATCAAAACATTATGATGAGGCAAGAAAAACCAATCAAGCAAAACTTCTTTCATGATTTTACTTAAAAATGACTGAAGCAATAGGCAGCAGACCTTCCCTATCTAAGATTTAGGGAAGGGGATCTTCTTTGCCCATACCAATATTCCTGCACAAAAAAAAAAAAAGGGGGGAAAAAATCCTGTAGAGGCTTCTGTTATGGTGGGTTTTGTACAGATTATCTGCTACCATCTGGTTATGCAGGTGGGGGCTATGGCCTTTCCCAGGGTTCATCATCCAGTGCGTATCCCTTTCTGGTAATGGAGGCAGTTGGCCAGTATTCCGTCTGCATAGTCAAACTGTATGGTTTTTAAAAGACTTTGGGTCAGCTTCAGTCACCTTCTATCTGTCTGCTGATGTTATCCTGGTTAAGCAGTGACCTGGATTACGAAGCCAATTCATGATGTCCACATAGTAATAACTTTGGATATGGTAAATAAGTGTGATGATGATTAGTTTTGCTTCATGCCTTTTGAAATGGAAGCTTATAGTTAAACTTACTATGTGTTACGCACTGTGCTAAAATCTGCACTATTTGTTACCTTGAATAAGTCCCATTGAAACTCTACAAGAAATTGACTAGAGAAGATTAGGATGGCACAGGGAACTTGTTACTTGCCAGTGTCATTGACAGAAGGCAACCAAACTTGATTACAAAGAATACACAACATGAGAAAACAAGGAAGGCAGCGATGTGTAATATTTCTCTTTTTGTCATTACTAGGTCTGCCCAGAAAGAATCCAGCCATGTAGTATGAAAAGGAGAGACATTTATTGAAGAAAATACAAGATAAAAGAAACATTATACATAGGAAAATGGCACCTCAGTCCCCTTCAAAGTAGGCCCCTTGCGACCTCACACAGTTCATGCAGTGTCTCTTCCACTGTTCAAAACACTCTGCAAAATCCTTTGTGGGTTACAGCTGCCCAGTTGTTCTTTTCTGTATCTCATCGGTGGTCTGAAATCTCTTCCCTTTCAAAGGTGATTTTAGTTTTGGGAAAAGCCAGAAGTAGCAGGGGCCAAATCTGGTTCACTGCTGGCGGTTTGAATCAAGTCATTAGCAACTGCAGCATGATGTTCCTTCTGCTCTGGCAGCAGAAGTTGCGGAACAAGTTTTGCCATGACACTTTTCATGCAGAGATCCTGCGTCAATATCTAGGACACAGTTTTTGGAATCCCCAGATTGGCTTCTAGTTCTTGCACTGTCAGTTGCTGATCTTTGTTGATTGCAATCCATGCATGTTCAACTTCCTCAGATGTTGTGCTTGTTGTAGGCCTTCCTACAACAAGCGAAAGTGAACATGGATCACTTTCAACAGGTTCTCGACCATCTTTGAAGCATTTGTGCCACAGTTTTATTTGCACTGCACTCTTTACATCATCTCCGCAAGCCATCTGAATCATCCAAATAATTTCCATGGAGGAATGTTCAAGCTTAACACAATTTGATGCAGATTCATTGCTGTATTTGCTCAGTCATTTTGAATATGATAGACACACAGTACACATGCTCACTCCCCACTGACTAGTACAGTGAAGTCGTCATTGTTCACACGTGCACATTCCAGTCCACTCTCCTTGGCTACTAGGTTACATTGATGTCATGCAAACCGTTCTTGTTATATTAGCAGTGGCTGGACTTTTTCCAGACAGAACTCATTTATTATTATCTCTGATGTGAGCTTATAAGTTCCTAGAATGATACTGTGTTTAATTGTGCAAATAGTAAAATTTTTCTAAAGAAGCTCTGGATGTTTTAAATATATTGTTATTTTATGTATTCTTATTTAACTTAAAATATTTTCAATGTGGCTTGACTGCAGACTTGTTACAGAAGGGACCATAAAGGACACATTAAATGACTTACCAGTGTTTCAGTATGAGTTACTGACTAACTTCAGCTGTAATTTTAAATCTTTTAGGTATATGATTGTTTATCAGTGGTACTCACCTATGCATAAATGTAAGTTTTTTACATATGTCTTCAATAATAAGTAAACTTTAGAAAAGCTATCTTTCATTTTTTAAAAAAGTCATTTGGAAACAAACAGAGTAAATTGGTAGAACACCTCAGGAAAATAAGCCTGTGATTAAAACCCTTAAATATTATAAAATGAAATGGTTTCCACAATATATAGGAGTGATAGGGACATTTGGGATTCCATTTTTAAAAAGAGAATACATGTACTCTACTTACCTCCTGATTATTTTTGAAGAGTTTAACTTAAAGCAAAAAAAGAAGATGAACTGGTTTACTAAAACCTGTAATGTAATGAATATAGTTCATTCATCTTCCTCTTATTCCTCCTTACCTTTCTTACATTGCTATTAGTGAACAGTAAAATGAACAAAAGTAAGTGCTGGGAGAAATGTGGACTATGTTAAAATCTAGATGAATAATGCACTTAAAAATTTATACATATATAATGCTTATATTTAATTGTAGAAACAAATACATTAGCCTATTGATAATGGTTAACTGTATCTTTTACTATGAATGAGACAAATTAGGATCTTAAATTATTTAAAGTTTACTTTAATTGAAATCAGGTAAATTTATTTGAGAAAGTACCCACTTCAACAAGGTTGGTAATTCTTAACCAAGTTTGGAAATTCCTCTCATGCTACCACATAAAAACATCTTTAAAATGCACAGTATTAGTTTTTTAAGCTTAAATAGTCAGTGTGTTTCTCCTTTTGACACATTTTACTCAAAAGATACAGTATTCCTTTAGAAATAAGAAATAACTTTGCTTCTGTTCAATCTGTTACAAAGAAAATCTCAATGAGAAGGAACCATTCTTGAGGCCTTATAATTGCAAAGAAGTTTATGTAAAGTTCATAAGATGTTGCATTTGGTCCATCAAAAAGCTAAAGATCCCCCTCTCTAGTGTTAGACTTGCAGAGTTCGAGTGATTTTTCTTTTTTCACTTTCCCCTGGTATTTAGAACTCCAGTTAAGGGGACTCATGGGAATAGATGGGAACATCTTTAAATTATTACAGTAGATTATGGCTATGTGGCAAAAAGTTATTTGTAGATTTTCTAATTATCTGGTTAATTTAATTAGTGTTGACTACAAAAAGCTACAAGTTAGACTTTTCCCAAAGAGAAAAGTTTGAAACAAAGTAATCATATCAAAACAGTTGCCAAGTTTGCACTTTGTTTTATTCTATGTAGATAGATGTGGTCTTAAATCGTAAGATCTGCAATGAGATTCTGAATGAGGGCGTCCAGTTTTCCAAAAGGAAAGTTCTAGAAATGTTCAGGAACTGTTACTTAGAATTCCTTAATAGTCTTAGAACATGTATGTGATCGTGTGTCTGATTATTCATAAAGTGTTTTAAACCACCAACAAATGAGTGAATATTCTTTTATATAAGTACCTCTTTCTCTTAAGTAATTGCCTGTTGGTAGCATAACCTTACCTTATGTATAGTGGATGTTTGGTATCCTGAGAACCTAGATTGTTAAATTACTTCAATGTTTAATGTTATTCCCCTAGTGTTTTCCAGTGGGGTAGGGGTTGGGGAGGGCAGTAGCAGTGTCTGGAGATATTTTTTGTTGTTATAACTAGGGGTAGGGCTCAGGTACAGGTATCTATCTAGTGAGTAGAGCCCAGGGATGCTGTTGAACACCCCATAGTGCACAAGACAGCCCCTACAGTAAAGGATTATCCAGCCCAAAGTGCTAGTAGTGCCGGGGTGCAGAAACCCTACTCTAGATGGAAGGAACTGTCTTTCTTTCTCTCTTGCCATATATAATGTATTTATTTTTTTTATTATTAAAATTTCATGAAATATACTCTTAGCAAATGGTCATTTTAGAGACTAAAATTTAGCCCCTAATGAAATACTTGAAGTTAGCTACATATAGGGCATAAAATTATAGCATCTAGTAAATATTCGGATATAAAAGTATAATGCTGAAGTAGACCTGAAAAAATGATAGACATTTGGTAAAATTTGATAGATATCCAACACATATTACTGAGGCTGGAAGGGGGCCTTAATGGTTCTCTAATTTGATGGTGATGTATTAATAGGCATCAGTGTTTCAGAATTACTTGAGGAGATGCCTTCCTCAAAAAAAGTTCTTAGAGGCCCACTCTAATCAATGCTTTTTATAAGTGGATCTGATGACCTTACTCCTATTCCCACTCCATTTCGTCTTTGAGAACCACTACTTTCTTTTACTCCTTGTGATGCAGTGTTTCAAAGATGCTTGCTTCCTATAGGTAGCAGGCCACATAGTTAATTAGTGACTGCTGAACTTAAAAAAGCAGATCATTCTTTCCTTATTTTCTTTTTTTAAAAATCTTTTTTATTTGTTACTCTTAGAAAATCTCATTTTTGACTGGATTCAGACTTAGAGGGAGAAGGTCTCAACGAGGACAGCCTACATCTCTTGGTAATCTATTCCTGGCTTTTTTTTTTGCCTCTTTCATTCTTTTATCCAAAAGTTTGGCATATTCTGTGGACTCTTCCTTATTTTTCTTAGTATGTTGTTTCTTCAGAGAAATACACCAGGATATATGTTGTTTGACACATAGAGTAACAAGAGGCTGGATCTTGGATGCTTTGCCCTAGGTTTCTTACCTTTGTTTGGGGGTTTTCTCACAGCATATTGGTGGATGTCATCTTCTTTAGAGAGATTGAAAAGTTTGTGGATTCTGCTAGCTCTTTTAGGCCCCAGGCAACAAGGCACAGTAGTGTCAGTGAGATCAGGAATGTCTTTCTCCCCCTTTTTTACAAAGACCAAGTGGGGAACACAGGTTGGCATCCACAATGCAACCCTGAACAGATTGCACTTTCTCTCTCTGGTCCTCCTTGGTCTGTAACAGGAATGCCCCTTACTCAGCAGCAGGCAGACACGGCCATGGGTCAGGACACTCTGCTTTAGGGGAAACCTTGTTTGTCATTCCCACCACTGATTTGAACCATGGAACCTTTCCATTCTTCACCCAGAGCATCAATAGTAACTTCTGTGGCCATACACTTTTCATCAGAGGTACAAAGTTTGCATACATTGTCCCTTTCAATGAGTTTCTGGCAACCAGTGGCTGGGAAAGAGATATTCATCTTCACCTTGAAGCAGCCAATGGCCTCCGAGGCACCACAAAAGAGATAGCTCTTTTGCTTTAATAGGCTTGCTTTAAAAATGTTGAAATACTGATTTCCCTATCTATGTATGTTCATTCTCCTTACATTTACAGAATGTCCTTAGGTGCCTGGCAGGCCCAGTGCTGGCAGTTGAGGATACGAATACAGTCCCAGCCCTCACTGAGTAGAACAGAGACCTAATAAAACAAATAAGCAAATGCAATAAAAGCAAATCTGTAGGAATAATTAACAAACAGGAATAAAAAAATTGAATGCAAGGGACCTAGCAATTGCTTGGATTATCTGAGACCCAAGGAGTCAAAGTGACTTGCCCAAGGTCACTAATTACATGCCAAGGTGGAGATGGAAGCAGCTCTACTCTGCCATTCCATGCTTGCAGACGTGCAGGTTGGGAACAGGAGTACCCTCTGGCTCCAGAAAAATACAAGGGTGTGTACTGGGGTAGGAGCAGGTACTGCAAATAGAACGTTACCAGCACTCCTTCCCTTCTTAAGAGGACTCAGCCCAGCCTGGGTTGGTTGGTATCCCTTGGAGGTCTGAAGAGTGAAGATTTTGTGAGCTTGTTTTATCCCTTGTGTCAGGCTCTGGGCAGTCCATAGCTGGCCAAATTGTCGTATGGAAAAGGGGACACGTGGGAAGGTGGAAAAGGGACTGGGGCCGTGGAAGAAGAGAGGAGCACACAGAGTGCTGGTGGGAGGAGGATGGAGAAAAGACAAGCTCATTTCCTGCCCTGAGCTTCGGGCTGCACTTGCCCACAGGCCACACTGTAAACGTGGCTTCTCTTTCTCGGCCCCCTTCCCATAGCCAACCAAACCTGTAATGCACCAAACTTTTAATATAACATTTTGAAATAGTGGATTAGATTTGGGTAATTTGGCTAGCAAGTTTGATCTGTCATACTTATAAATCATAGCCTTTAAATGACCACATAGATTTGGGAAAAGATTTCAACTATATTTAAATCTGTGATATGATACATGAGATTTTCATATGGAAATACACTTTAATAAAACTAGATTCATTATTAACCATATGAGAAAAACATTTTTTCTTCTTTGAACCACATAGCTTTTAAGAATTCAGAAAATTTTGTTCAGGAACATACTGTGCTCTCCCTCCACCACTCCCTACTGCTGTGTGCTCTTTTTTTTTTTTTTTTAAGGTAATTGTTATTTGCTTTGTCTTAAGGACTAAAAGCTGTACTTCCTTCCATTTAGTTCATCATTCTTTTCAATTTTTTTTCTAAATTGAAGGAGTGTTGTGGCATTGGACATTCTCTACTTGATTGCCACAGCATAGTGGCTCCAGAATATAGCACCCAAAAGTAAAATGCTCTAGAATAGTGATCTCCTTGGCTCCTAGGAGAACATGTGTTAGAGCAAAGCAGAAAGTTATTTCAATCCACAAAGAAGAGGCTGATTTTGAGGGCACATGGACATAGATGCCATGGGAAGAGGTGTCTGTCCTGATGGAGTTTAGGATGAGCAGTCTGATAAGCTTTCAGCTGTCAAAACAGATAAGGTAAAATGAGGAGTTTGTCAAAAAGCCATGGAACTTAACTAGGACTATAAATAACATCTATGGTTTTCAAAGTTTGAGTACAAAACACCCATATTGGAATTGACATTTATTGGAATTCTATTGTTATTATATGCTAGAAAGTTGAGAAATATGAAAGAACGACACAGTTCCTGCTCACAAGGATGCAAAACCTTTTAGGGAAGAGAAACTCTGATACTGGGGGCATGTATATACAAGACAATACCGTCAGTCGGTGTGGAGGAGGCGAGGGAAGTGGCGGGCCATCTGAAGACTTGTTTGATCACCTTCCCCTTCATACTGCCATTGCCTCCTACATGCCATTGTGCTCATGAGCCTGCATTCTCTGTGGGTATGTCAGTACCTCACCTGCTACGCATGTTAGATCCCATGACTGTCTGACTAATGAAGGGGTTAATAGGCAAAATGGTGTGAAGAAGAGGGGGGAGTAGGAGATGGATATGGATTGATAGAAAGTTGAGGCTGGGAGTGGAAGGGAGGTAGAGGAAATACTTCAAACCTGCACAAGGTCACACTGATGAACAGGATGTGCCGGGAAGATGGTTTGTGCTAGATTTATATAATAGTGGAATGCATGTTGGCATTTAGATCGCGGGCACTAGGAAATGAGGTTCAGAGTGGATTAAACAACACCATGGCAGCAACTTTTCCAAATGAGGAAATGGCCCCAAGAGAACTCCTGTTAGTGAAAGCAAAGCAAGAAGTTGTTTTTGCCCCACACAGAAGAGCTGATTTAGTTAGTTGTCCTAAGTAACTGGATTTAGTTACTGTTGTCCTAAGTAACTGAATAGACCAGTCAAGGGGCAGATCTTCAGACATCCTTTGAACCAGACAGTCAAAGAGTCCTTTTGCTCTCATGGGCTCTGCCCTTCCTACCTATGATGACTTTATTCTCATGATTGCAAAAGGGCTGTAGTCGCTCCAAGCCTCACACGTTACAACACCAAATACCGTGGAGCTAGCCTGTGCCAAAGTCTCTTGTATCTGAATGACTCTGATCTTGTTATCTGCACATCTCAGAACCAATCACTGTATCCAGGGAGTTGGGATGTGCTATTTGGCTTTGGTCACTCTGGCCTCATCCCATGAGCCAGTATTTACTGGCTGCCCGCACCTTCTCTTTTAGGGCCTGGAGGTGGTGTTTCAAACTGCACCCCCACACCTCCACTCTCACCCTGGCCCTCTGTGTTTTCTCCCTATTTTGTTTTTCTCCAGTGTACACATTACCTTCTGACACACCATCTATTTCAGTCTTGTAGTAGATAGTCTCTCCTTGTGGGGATGCAGGCTGCAGCAGGGCACCAGTTTTTGCCTGTTTTCATCACTACTCCATTCCTGTTATCTACTGTGCATATGCTCAGTAAATGATTGTTGACATGAGCGGAATGGCAGAATGAAGAGACAGTGCCCTTACTTTCTTAAGCTGATGTTCTTGTGGGGGAGGATGTATATTACATAAGTAAATACGAAAACACCAGATAGTGATAGTGCTGTTAAAAATAAGACACAGTGATGGGGCAGCACATGCAGGAGGAGTGGCTTAATTTGGTTGAAGCGTCCACCTTGATTGTGTGGCTGTTCACAGGAGAGGCAGGGGTTACCAAAGGAGATGCCTGAGACTGTAGCAGCAGGTTGTCGAACTGGTACAGAGATAACAAAAATGATGTTCCTTCCACAGCAGGTTGTATAGCTTAATCAAATTGGGAATACCCTTTAGAAATTCCACTATTTTCAAGATTTATGCTATCTTCTCTGAACTTTTACTGACTTTTAACTCTGTGTCATTCATCTCTTTAAAAACTGTAGGCCACTTTTATCTTTTGTCTTGCTGGGTACAGTATTACTAGTATAAAGTATTGGTTATCACATGTGGGTGACACATTTCTGGTGTCAGGCTAACTTCCTTCCTAAATGGTTCCCTGTACCACCCCGGAAACATGATCTTAGAGCATGCAAGCCCGTTTTAGTAGTGGTCTTCAACATGGTTAGGAAGGTAATTCTCTCTCTCTCTCTCTCTCTCTCTCTCTCTCTCTCTCTCTCTCTCACACACACACACACACACACACACGCACTCACAGACACACACAGACTCACAATCCCAGTGTTTAATTTAGGTTATCCATGAGGGGCAGTTAACTGAACATTGGTACAATACTAGGAACTAATGTTAAACTGAATGTATAACTGGAATCAAGTGATATTTGAATGAGACAGAATCATTTTAAGTCATATTATGTTCATAGAAGTCACAGTATGAGCTCATATTGGAAATGAGAGATTTAGCATCATGAAGTGAAAGAAAAGTTTAGAAATCCTACATATATTTATATATGCTTATATATACAAAAGAAAAAGTATGAAATGACACCCACGAAATTGTTAACAGAGCAGGCATCGCAGAGAAGGTTTTAGGAGTTGGGCGAGTAGTGATTTTGCCCTGCACCATGGCAGATACATATTCGAAGTTTACCTAGAAACACAGATCATTTAATTGGAAAATGCGAAAAAAGTTAGGAGCATTTAAAAAAATTGACCTCAG
Source organism: Phyllostomus hastatus (assembly GCF_019186645.2). Taxonomy (NCBI): domain Eukaryota; kingdom Metazoa; phylum Chordata; class Mammalia; order Chiroptera; family Phyllostomidae; genus Phyllostomus; species Phyllostomus hastatus. The sequence continues at coordinate 24,049,481 of NW_025334028.1, read as the reverse complement.
AATTGTCTCACTACTGAAATCATTACTGGATATTTTGTTTCACTTTACTACTCTTGATATTATAAATGGGTATAAACATGTTTTAAAGCAGTGAGACATTATAATTACTAAAAAATTGTTTATAACCATTGACTCATTAGGAAGAAATTATCCAACTTAGAAAGGGAGCTGTATTACATGAAGTTGCTCATTGCAGGTTTGGCTACAATGGGAGAGGAACAATGGGAAACCCCCTCTGGGGCTGACAGCAGAATAATGGAAGGCATGATTGCCCCAAATGAGAGTGATTCCACCTTAAGCCTGTCCTGTAAGGTGGCAGGGTTGGACAGTCCAGAGAATGAATAGCTTATTTAGTTTGTGGAATATTATGAAATTCTTAATGACATTATAACCACAAATATGTGGGCATATTGAAACGTCTTGATAAGTAAATTGCATATTGATAAGTAAAAATGCATACTAGAAAACTATAAGGCAGTGAGCCATGACTGTAGCTACATGATTAATGTATAGTCTGATACAAAAAGATGAAGGAAATATACAAAAATGCATATTCTAGATTGGAGGTATTTTTGCTGTAATTTTAATTTATAAGTTTTTCTATATATAAGTCTTTATATGTATACACATACATATATATTTAGTAAAATTGGATTGGCATTAAGTTTATAATGGTGGTTTATAAAAGATAGCATTCTCAGGTCTGTTTTTTTTTTAATTGAAACTAGCAGGCAAGTAAGAATTTTCTTTTTCTATGCACATTTGGGGAGTGACAGATACTTGGTTATGACCCTCACTTTCAGGATTTCCTTCCTGCAGTTAAGTTGGGAGGAAGTGCCTCAAATCAAAAAGTGGAAAGAGAAAGGGACCCAAGGCAGGCCTTTGTGGTTGTGTTCATGTGTTCTGGTGGGTTAAAGCAGTGACTCAGCCCGGATTATTGCTTTCCTCAGAACAGTGGATTATTTCTATCCTCAGAGGAGTGTGTAAACATTTTTTGGGGGGGAAAAAGCTAAAATGTTTAGACAGCTGCTTCCTTTATTTTTTTAAATATACAAATAATATTTTTACTACCTCACAGACATCATCATGCCTTTGTAACCAACATACTTTAGACTTCTGTAAACCCCTTAACTTTATTTCTGGCTTTGTTAGCAGTATTTTGATACTAATTCCTTTCTTCTTTTTTTCTAAAAAAATTGTGGTCATCTATGAGTTTGTTAGACCTTAAGGTGACTGAAAATTGAGATAAGAGTAATTAATTTTATTTTTAGTATTCCATATTGCAGCCTTACGGGTTTTTTGGGGGGGGTAGATAGCCATTTATTTTTACCTCAGTAGAATAAATGGCTTTTGTGTGTGAACTAAGACATGTAAAAACCTAGATGATTAATGTCTTTTACCTGTGACTCTGTAACACCAAATAATCTGCTTGTGGTTTTTCAGCCTAACATGTGGCCATTTTAGTGACTTGTTACTTTAACTGATGAACGTGGTAGGAGAGGTTGATTCTTTAGCTCCTTCAGACAGAGCCTGAAGTTTCTATCACCTCTTTTGTGTTGCTGGCCGTGTGAACTGTTGGCTGCACAATGTGCTTTGCTTTCCCTGGATTCTTGAGACTCCTATTTTTATAACAGATTCTACTTTGGTTGCTGGCATGACTTCATCCTGGCAGGGCAAAGGGCTTTCTTGAAGGTGACCATCTCCTTAACCTGTTTGATTTCAACAGTCCCAGCAAGGAGGGGAAAAGGTACAAGGCAGCCTTGGCTGTGCTGTTGAAAACTTATCATTTGCATTTTTTGAGATTGCATAGAACTTGTCACCAACCATTGATGAGCAAAATTAGTTTAACGTTTGTCTTTGGATAGGTTTGCTGTAAAATACATTTAGCCATTTCCCCCACATCAACTTATACAGAGGGAGGGGAAATTAATAGACATTGAGCTACTATTATGTTTCCTTTTTGATACCACATGATCCACGTATTTTAGAAGGCAAAGAAAAATCTGCATGTGCTAATTGAAGTGGTGAACACTTTCCTTGCTGTGGACGCAGAGTGATGGTGGGTCCTTTAAGCAGAAGACTGTGTGTGCGCTTGAGTAGGCAGGAGCCCGGGGCACCTGAGCTTCATACTCTGACCCTGTGAGCTGGACTGCATATCTGACGAAAAGTGCTTTGCCACTGTTTTGATTAGAACCTTGTGTTTCCATGCTGAATATTTTCAAAACAAGATCTCTGTCATGAAGAGGTCAGCATCAGTTCTTCCTAAAAACACTAATCTCTGTTTCTTTTGGTGGTACAGTACTAGATGTATACATTAACGGGAATATAGAAAAATGAGTGTCACTTTTCAGTTGTGTTTCCGTTGTTTGAATATGTATATTTAAATATGTGTAAAGTAATCAAAGATGTGAAGCTGATGACCATTCCAAAAGTTTTAAACTCTGCTAAAACAAGATAAATTAGCAAAGGTATTTATGTTAGTTATTTTTTCCCTGCTGTTGCTGGGTTTGAGAAATGAAATACAGATTTGAGAATGACCTTTTAATTTAATCTTTAAATATTAAATGTAATTTAGTAAACACAGCCTTCAAGTCCTTTTTGCCCCTTATTTTAAGAGAAAAGGTATATCAGTATTATACACACATACATTTTCCCCTGGGTACAGACTCAAACCTGTGGGAGAAGAATATGTTTTCCACTCGGAAAAAGAAATTGCCAATGACTTTTAAAAGCCTAAAGGTTCAAGTCCCAGCTGTTGAAAACTGATCCTGGACTGCTGCAGCTAATGCGCTCTCCTTCGAGAGGGTGAACCCTGTCACAGGTGACAGCTGACCCACTTACACAGACCTTGTTGAAGCGCCAGGTTCCTTTTGTAGGTCTCCAGATTCTTCTGGCCTGTTACAACCAACTGGCGCTGCTGACGCTGAATCTCTTACACTTAAGTTTTTATGGCTTTCGTGTAACTAATCAGTATTGGAGTAATGTTTAAAGCAAGCTGATGACACATTTCTGACACGTAGAGAGTGGCTTGTAATAGTATTTACAGTTCCATTTCTAAGTGAAGGTAAGGTCTACAGATGCTAAGAGTTTGATTAGGGAGCTTGTTCAACTGTGTAAAGAAGTTTTTGTTTTTTAATCAGTGGTTCAACTTTTATTAAAATAGCTCCATGATTTCCATTCATAAGAAACCAAAATTTTTCTAAATAGTTCCAGGTGCAAACTTTATGATCTAACTAATTTGTGGTCCCCCTCCATGGTGTGTGCAGGTGTTTCAGAGGAGCCCCGTGTCTGAGGGAGAGCTGTGCCAAGATTGTGGCTGGCATTTGTGTTCATTTACTTTCAGATGTACTTACTGGCTTTACCACATTTTCTCTAAAGAACGTTAAGTTTTTGCTGTAGAGTTTCAATGCTGGAATTTAGGCTGGTTTTTTAAATTGATTTTTAGACAGAGGAAGGGGGAGAGAGAAAGAGAAATATCAATTTTGTTGTTCCACTTACTGATGCATTCATTGGTTGATATGACCCACAGTCTTGGTGTATTGATTGAGCTGTCATACCAACCAACTGACCTAACCCATCAGGGCTTGTTTTTTGGGGGGGAGTGCAAATTATCTGCGGAAACCTTTGATGAAAGAAGGCAAGGTGTTGGGCTGTGCCCCTGGACTGCTTTTCCATCGTTCACACTGCCATTGATCCCTGGCACGATTCAGCACAGAGCCTCGGAGTTCAGGACCTCCCCTTGTTGACTTTGTGGGTCATGCTTTATGAGTTTGGGAGAAGTGTTTCCTTGAGATAGGAAGGGCCAACACCCGTATGTGTTAGAAACTATGTGAAATGTGTGTGTGTGTGTGATGTGTGGTGCTTAAAATGGTAGTGAAAAGAAAATAGTCTCGGTTAATTTTTTGAAATGTGTGTCATTGTTTCAGATGATTTGGAACACTGGTTTATGTGATGTGATAGGAGCAGAGGGAAATCTTTGCTTGTTTACTCTTAAGGAGAAAAAGCCATAGAAAAATATGGGTCTGCAGTGGTATATATGCACGGGTCATAACCATTTTACTCCATTTCTTTATAGACTAGTCATATTAGATGCAAATCAGTATTGGGAGGTCACAAACTCCTCAAACACTGGACAGCACTTGACCTCAGGAAGGCAAGTAAGTATAAGCATTGTTTAGAAATAATTCTTTAAGTCAGAATTAACATTGCACAAATACTGAATTCTGTATTTAACTGAAAGCAGTGTGTAAATTCTCTGTTGGATAGGCAATTACAGATTTCAGTGTAGTTAGATGGGAGACATTAAGTATGGTGGAGCTTCAGAATCCTTGTCTGCAGTTAGTATTTAGATTGTGTTTTAGACCTCTTTTTTCGGGGGGCAGGGTAGAGAGAACATGCTTTTATGAAGATGCCCTGAGAACTTGCTTTAGCAAGTTTAGATCTATGGATGCATAGGTATGATATTTTTATCCACATGTTTTCAATTATGTTTGGTTACTGTTTGTTTAAAAGCTCCTGGATAAAAACATCTTCAGCTATCCAGATTTCAATCTGTACAGATGACTAATCATGCAGCAGATTTGAACATAAAGGTTCTAGTGAAAAATAAAAATTACAATAAAGAATGTATTTGCTCCCTAGTTTGAAAGTACAGAATGTTTTCTGTGCCTTTTAGATATGGGGAGCTATGACACTGAAAACAATGGTAACCATGGAGAATGTACCTTACAAAGTAAATAGAAAAAAAAGGTAGGGGTGGGGAGTGGGAAGGAGTTGGTGTAATAACAGCTTGGTGAGTAAATAAATATTTAAACTTCATGCTTGGTTACTTGTGTAATCATGAGATTTGCAGAGTTATGGTGTGTATTACAGTTTAGTTGGTATCATATTTATCTTGTTTTAAATAACCTATTACACCAAATTTAAGTGTTGTTCAGAAGCAAAGGCAAGTTACACTTTCTGGGTCTTAATTACTTCATGTGTAAAAAACAGGAAATCGAATTAGATATGTGGTAAGGTTTTTCCAAGTTCTTAAATTCTGTGATTCTGTGACCCAGGAGGAGTCTAGGAGTGATGTGTAGTAAACTTAAGTTTTGAAGTGACATTAACTCCAAGGCTTAGGACCATGAAGAGTAAGTACCCAGAGATCATTTATGGGAGACCCTTATAGGTGCAAGTATAAAACAAATAAAAAGCAAACATATACCCATAAAACAAAGCAAGTCCTGATCCTGGCAGCTTAAGAAAAGTGGAAGTTCATTAGGGGGTCCGTGGCAGCATTATTCACTAGGACTCTCTCTGATGATGCAAACGTTCTCTAAATCTGGGCTGTCCAGTATGGTAGCCAACAGCCATATGTGATTATTGGGTGCTTGATGTGTGGTGAGTTCAACTAAGGAATTGATTTTTTGATTTGTTTAGTTTTAGTTAGTTTAAACTTCAAAATGTAAGTATTTAAAGGAATTGTGGGAATAATAGCCCTCAGTCCTAAGCATGGTAGGTCGGAGCCATGGTGGCTCCCGGATCTAGGGGTTGTGCCGGGGTCTTTAGAAACAGGAGTGGTGGCCTCTTTAGGGCTGCTGTTACCACGACTCGGACACTAATGGTGCCCAGCCTGTGTTTATTAGATCAAAATGACAGCTTCCCAAGAGAGACAGTCTGGTTGCCTTAGCTTGCTTGGTCTGGTGTCTGCTCCCAAATCAGGGAGCTGTCGGTTGGGTCGAAGAATTACAGTGTACGCGTAGGAGCGCTGAGGATAGTTCTCTGGGGAGAAGGAAGTGTGAGCCAGGTAGAAATCCTCAAAATTGTCTACCACATTACTTAAAATACTTTCTCTCTTCAATCATTGATTTTCTAAGTTTAAAATACTCTTAACTTTGTTAATTCACTCATATGAGCCTATTTACCTTTTTGTTATAAATTAAGGTAGTTCTGCCATATGCTGATAAAACCTACTAACTCTGTATGGAAGGAAATCCTAGAACGTTACAGTTAAAGGCAACGACAGGAGTGTTAGCCAGCACTCCCTTTTTACAGACGTGGAAACTGAGGCACAAAAGTAGCTGCCTTGTTGGGGGCCCAGTGCTTGCTGTCATCTGAACCTATGGTATTGACCTGTTAAATGTCAAATTAAAAACCGTACTTTAGAATTTCAGATCTTTCCTGAAAATTGTTATTTTTTTGTAAAATGATAATGGTGAAAATTTGTAAGAAACCTGAGTAGTGCAAGTTTTGATTTTTAATAAGCTTTTGTTTTGCTTTTTTGATTTTTTAATGCAACATGAAGTTTTGATTGAGAATGTAGTATTTGTGTCATGTGAACTTATAAAGTCACCTCTTCTTAATATATTTCAATTAAATAATTCTTGACCCAGTTAGGTCAAAAACAAGTAGAAAGGAGAGGCACCCAGCACAGGATGACGGTTGCTTTTATGAAAGTTAGGGTTGAAATAGCTGTTTAAATCTTATGATAAATGTGTTGAGAGCTTCCCTGGGAACAGGTTGTCCTCTGGGTAGATCAGCCATGTTTCTGTAGTTGGGGGTGGGAGTCCTGCTTTGCTCCCTGCACCTCAGGAAGCTCAGGAACGGAAGCTTGCTAAGGTACTAAGCTCCAACATCCATTCTGTGCAATTATCCTAACAGCAGGATATGGACATCTATTGACAGTGGAATCATTTGGGGTTCAAATCAACAAGTAAATCAGAGGAGGAGTGAGGTTTTGCAGAGAAGAATCCAGAGCAAGTGTGATCAGACACTGGCTCCACATGGGAGGGCAGCACTGGAAACCCAGAGGTCAGTCAGACTGAGAGAGTGTGCTGCACACTTTGCCTTTTAAAATAGAGCGTGGGGAGTCAGGGGCCTGATTTTCCCCGTGTGGATACCAGCTTGAAGCAATCATCTGGGAAGGGCTCTGGACACATACCTCTTAGACTGAACTCTGCAACTGAATTTGGGTGAGGTCTGTCCATGACATTCCTCCCATCTTAATCTTCACTCTTCTGGTTTTCACAGAGCGGAGAGAAAGAAAAACTGTTCTCACCATCTGGCTGGGGCTTTGCCAGCAAATGGGTGTGGAGTTAGGGTCAGGGTTAGTGGTCAGACTTTCAGAAACACCTGCCTTCTAAGTAGGTTTTAGCAGTTAAACCAGAAAAAATTATTTTTTTGGTAGTGGGATTATCTCTGCTCATACAGAATAACTGCTGATCACTTTTAAACTTGTAGTAGATGAGAAGACAAAAATATATTCTTGTTGTCTGGACTAAACTCTTCCCAGGAAATGACATGGGTTTGAGGGCTATCAGAATTAGATATTAATTTTTGTAGATATGAAAAGTCTCACGTAGATGTATTTACAGGCTAAGATCTAATCAAATGCACATTTTTCTCTTCTTGCTTCCCTTAACCTGCTCTGTCATTTGTTACATGGGAAACTAGTACAGGAAGGGAAACTCTTGATAACTGGCAAACCTGCATCTGTTACATTAAGTGGAACATTTTCACTGGAAAGATTATTATTTTATTATATAAAATAAAATGAGGTTATGGAAGTTCTTCCAACACAGAAAACATGCTCCCAGTGCAAGGCCTTTGCACTCGCTCTTCCCCTGTCTGCCACACTTTTCTCCCAGACACACACCTGGTTTGTGTCCCCACCTCCTTAAGTCTTTTGCTCAAATATCACCACTTTCAACCCAACTACTTTCTCTTCTTAATCTTCTCTGTGTTGCTTATGTGACTTACTGTGTATTTGTCTGTTTACTGTGTTTCATTTCAAGAATAAGGGCAGCTATATTTGTCTGTTTTATTCCCAGGTCCCATAACAGTGCTTGATCTATAGTAGGTGCTCAATTAATATCCATGTTGTGAACAACTACATGAACTCTATTACCGTGATGATGCTATAGTTTAATTCAGTTCTGGGAATGGAAAATCTGAAAGAGCTGAAATCAGTTTCTCCTCTGAAGCTTAACTTTAGATAACATACGTGTTTGGGAGAGACAGCAGCCTCTTATTCTTAAGGGAAAGTTTCCATTGTGTCTTTTTCTTCTGCAGCTGTCTCTGAGCAAATTGCTCATCCTAGCTTCTTCTTGGAATGAATTTCTCCTCCTCTGGAGGAGAGCCACTTGGCTCTCTCCTCCTCCAGCTTGGCTTCTGTTCATCCAGCTTAGTTCTGCTTCCTGACCTCACAGAGCTCGCCCTTTTTATAGTAAAAAGCCTGTGGTGATGTCATTGGCCCAGCTGGTTTCAATCAAGTTTCAAACGGAGCACAGTTGAAACTGGTTTATGACTCTGCAAGTTATCTTTTGCTGGGCCAGACTAATTCAGACACAAAACAAGCTATATGCTAACTCTTTAGCAATCATCACACCCAAGTCACAGGAATGCGTTTCTTCACTCCTTACTAATGAGGATTCTCTGTAGTTCATACAAAGGCAACATTGGCATCTGATGGTCTTCAGTGCACTGGCCCTTCCTCTGCCTGCCCCTCCAAGGCCCTCCTAACATACTGGTGCCCCTACTTTATTCTGCTCTCTAAATGTCATTCCTCATACTCTTAATCAGACTACCCCAAACTCACTTCCCACTTCGTTCTTACTCATCCCTCCCTCCCTCTGCTCCTGGAGCACATTTTTTTTTTCTTTTTGGTCTTGCCATCTATAAAAGGTAATTGAATTGTGTGTTTAGTAGCCAGGCTTTCTTTGTTTTTAATTGACTTGAATTCTAGGTGCAATCATTACTATTAATCTTGGATTCCATACAACAATTTTGTTTTGAATTTAGAATATTGAACACATTTTTTTTAGTGAGAAGGTGCTTGGCTTGAGATTATTTTATTTAAGAAGAATGTTCAGCTCCTAAGTCTGATGCAAGACATTTTAATTGCATTTTTTGTTTGAAAAAATGCTCTATTGGGGAACCACTCATTTTTCATAAAACAAACCTCTCATATTTAGAAACAGTCCTGCATAGAATATAGTGTGCTATGAAAAATAATGGATGTAGAATTTTTATAGTCAGAGCTCTGGAAGTTTTGGTAGCCAGTGGCATGAAAGGTCTAGGTGTTCACAGGGGTGGTTGTTTAAAGAGAAAGTAGGAGATATGTAATGTGAATGGGTAGAGGGAGGGGGTGCTTATGACCGTGGTGACTGCATAATTTATCGTCTGTATCAGGATGCTTTGAAGATGAAAGTACTGCAGGCAAAAACTAGCACTGCTTTACGCAAATCCTGCTTACGACATTGGTAACGTAAATCAGAAATGTGGGTAGGCCTTATTGGCCTTCAGGTTCTCAGGACTTGATGAAGCTGCTATCCCACTTGCATTGTGTCCATGATCTCTTATACATGTATATACACACATACATGTGTGTATGAGAGTGAGCGATAGACTCAGAAAGCACGCAGTTCAAGGGCCCTGAGGTCAGTGCAGAAAGGTCCTTTTCTGAGCAGGCATTATTTCTAAACTACAGCAGATGGGAGCTTAGTGAAGGGAGTTCTGTGAAGGACATGAGGTTTCTCATTGGACAGCTAATGGAACTAATTCTGAGCACTAGCAAGAGGCAAAATTTGGAGTCATGAGGTAATAGCAGAGGGGTGATGAATGATACAGATTATAAAGAAAATAATTTGAAAAATATATAAAGATGCTTACCTCATTATAAGCTTTTAGTGCTTTTTATTTTTTTCACATTTTTTATTGTTGTTCAAGTACAGGTGTGTCTATTACTCCCCCACCACTAGCTTTTTAAAATTGTATAAGATAAAATAGTGTTAAATTTATTTCAAAACGTTGAATTTTAATATCATAGATAAAGAAACTGTTCTTAATTTTGCAGTAATGGTTTTTACTTAATTCATTTTTTGTTTGCTGCCATGTAAGAATTAAAAAGTGAGCCTCTCTCCATATTTAAAAAATACATTTTTGTGTATTGGCAGGTTCACATTGTGACTTGGTAAGAATATCTGGTTGGTTTAGGCTTTAAGAGAAATCAAGATGGACCCTAGGAAGATTGGGAAGAGGAGTTTACAGGACTGTAATATAGTTACCATCTTAGTATTATGACTGATTGCTTCTGTTTTCATGGACATTTCTTTTAAGGAGAACATTGTGTCATTGACATAGAATTTTGAACACTCAAATCATTGTGCAGTAGGAATTGGAAACCTGTTTGTAACTAACTAGTGACTTGCCCATAAGTAGATACTTAATAAATATTGTTGACTGAATTTGGTTTAGAGTTGTCACTGGAAAAAGATGAAGCCAGTGCACATTTATAAATAATCCATTTAAGTTTTGGTGTGCTTTGCTTTTAAGGCTGTGTACATCTCCTCTATAGGGGTGGTGGCAGATTTTTTGGTCTTACAAAAGTGTGCATGTGTGAAATGAATCTGCTTCCGACTTTATCCTAGATAACGGATGTACTTCTGAGGAGATAAGAACAACTAGAAACTCATGCATATTTAGTTACCTAAATATTCATAACTAAATGCAAGGGAAAGAGAGAGGCCTATTAAATTAGATAATTTTTAAAAATTAGGTGTGTGTTAGTTTTGTTATTTAAAAAAATCTCCGCTCTTTGGTATTTACCAAAATGAGTTGGAAACTTATGTCCGTGTGAAACCTGGCATCTGAATATTTATAGCAGCTTTATTCATAGTCACCAAAACATGGAAGCCAACAAGATGTCCTTCCGTGAGTGAATGGACAAACTGGTACATCCAGACAATGGAATATTATTCAGAGTTAAAAAGAGAGGAGCTATTAAGCCACGAGAGAAGTGGGGAAAGGTTAAATGCTTATTGCTAAGTGAAATAAATCAATTTGAAAAGGTTATATGTTGTATGATTCCAACTATATGACTGTGGGAAAGATGAAACCAGAGTGCTAATAAAAACACCAGTGATTCCCAAGGGTTCGGGGGGAGTGTGGGAGGGCAGGCGGGAAGGACAGGTAAAGCAGAGAATTTTTCCATCATGAACTATTCTGTATGATATACTGGTGGATACATGACATGCATTTGTCAAAACCCACAAAATGATTCAATGTAAAGCGTGAACCCTGAACTATGGACTTCAGGTAATTGTAATGTGTCAGTACTGCCTCAGTTGTAACAAATATAACACACGAATGCAAAATGGTGATAGGGATGAACTGGAGGAGGCCTGTATATGGGTCTCTACTTTCCATTCATTCACTGTTTCTGTAAATCTAAAATTCCTCTAAAAATAAAATCTATTAATATGTTTTAAAAAGGGCAAGTCTCATTTCCTGGTGTGTAGTGGATCTCTGATTAATACTTGGTACATGAATGCAAGATGAAGTACATGAAGAAATGGACCAGAAGATTAATGTGAGTGCCCTGTAAACACTAAACTACTTCACAAATGTGGAGAAAAAAACTAATAAAGAAAAATGAGAAAATGTAATTGTGAAAACGTTCAGTGAAAAAGATTGAAATGGCGTAAGAGGAATTTAAATTTGAATTAAATACTGAAACTATTTTAAACAGGTCAGTCTTCAAAAAATAGCATCATTTCCTTTAAACAAAGGTTGATACATGTGCTTCCAGGTTATATGAATTAGAGAAACCCTCATGAATCAAATTACTGCTTATGTATTTGGTTGTGTTCTGGAGGGCTCAAGTTACAAGTTTCAGAGGGGACTGTTCTCTGGAGGTAGTTTTTTCTCCATTGTTTTATGTAGTCAGGTTTCCATACCATTGATGCAAAACCTTGATAAGATGTAAATGTAACCTCCTTACATAAAAAGTTCCCAGCAAAGAAGACTGAAAGGCAATTAAAGGAAACAGAAGGTGGGCTATCAGTTACATAATATTGGATATCTTCAGGTCTTTGGTCTAAAGAAAACTTATTTCTTTTGTTAAGTTCTGAGTAAATTTTTGAATGACCTTGGTTTCTTGGTTTTACCTTTAGTAATATTAAGTGCCAATATGTTGAAGGCATATTGCTATTTTTCTCAAGCTAAGCTTCAAGAAGCTAAGCCTCTTGTTATATTTGGAAATAGCTTTTTGTAATGATTTCTCCTTGGTAGAAGTATATTTTTCCCAGCCTTCTGTCTTCTTTGCAGTGGTCTGAAGGTGACTGATTAAAGGTTTTAACATGTTGCGAACCATATTCCTGCAGGATTTGGCATGAAGGCAGGTAGGCAGGTATACCATCCTGTAGTCTGTTAGAGAGAAAAACAAGACTCTGCAGGGGCAGAGGGAAGATGCTTACCTGAGACCTGAGGGTTAGGAAAGATGTCCTACCAGAAGTGACAGCTGAATGGGACCTGAGGGACAGACAGATGGCAGTAGCCAAATGAGGAGGTTCTCAGAGAAAAGAGACTTGAAGTTAGAGGGGCAGTCTGTGGAGAGGCTTGGGGTCAAGGCTGAGGAGTGTGATGTTCTCTGTGGCTGGGAATGTGTTCCGTTAGCTGAGAGGCCTGTGAGGAAATAATGAGGCTAATGAGGAAACAGGGTCAGATGAAAAGCCTGCAAGCCATGTTAAGTAATTAACTTTCGGAACTCAACTATTAGAAACTATTCAGTTTTGTTTTTAAACCTTTGAGCATCTTTTGATTAAGAAAAAATTAGATATTAGTGATTGATTTTAAAGGCTTTAAATGCTCACACATTTTATCTGATGTAAATTGTGTTATTGCTCAAAATGGCTTGGACTATAATAAATCACCTGTTAGATTTGTAATTGAAATGAAACTTCAATTTAGCTTGATGAGGGTGCTTTATGAAGTGAAACATTAAACGAATTATATAGACTAGATTTGTGGGAAGGATGGCTTTCTTTAAAGGCAGAAAATCCTCTAGAAATTTTACTAATGTAGAAAGTGAATTAAATATTATTTTTATGTAATTCAAGACTTGCATACCATAATATACATAAAAGGTTAAAGAAAAAAATGAAGGCATTTGCGAACAGTGCAAGAATCTCATTCCTAGAGAAGGAATTGGGAAATCATCAAGGAATGGTGGTTTAGTATTCATCTAGAATAAATTATGCCCTAAATTACTAAATAATTCAGCAGATATTCCCTCTGATTAGTTGAAGTCAAATGATTGAAGATTTAGATGTTGTAGCAAAATAATAGCTGAGATTTCTTTCAACAATAATTGAGTAAAGACTGTAAAGTTGAATGTGGGAGGTGGGGGTGGGTAGGATCGGGGAAAGTAATGGGGGAAAAAGGGGACAACTGTAATTGAACAACAATAAAAAATATTAAAAACTTTCCAAAAAAAGACTGTAAAACAGACTGAAACTTAAGTATGTTTTCTCATCTATAATGTTCTCCTTTTATCTACTCTGTTATTTAAAGAGTTATTTTGTGCTTTTTTATATAAACCTTTTTTCAGGTGTCTACTCAAATTTTACTCATAAATTTTTATGTTTATGTAAATTAAAAACCTTAAGGTATAATAGTCGACTTTCTAGGGTTTTTTTTTTTTTTTTAGTTTGCTCAGGATGCCCTCCCTCCCTCCCTCCCTCCCTGCAGGGTTGACAGCTGGTCATTCCTGTAGAGGTGGTATCACCCTTAGCCATTCGTTTGAAAGACTTCTTTCATTCCACTCCTTTATTCATTCTGACTCTAGAGGTTTGTTATATATTGAAGCTTATTTTTTAAAAGACAGGAAATAAAACTGCTTAGATTTGGGATTCAGATTCATAAATGTGAATTATATTAAAAGTACTTGCAATTATTATTTTTCTCTATTAAAAATAGAATCTTAGAATGAAGAAATTGTATTAATTAATTCCTCAAACTCAGAGTAGTAAAAACCTTTAATGGAAGTGTTTGGAAGTCACAAAAATAATCTTCATTTAGAAAGTAACACATACCAGTTTGTACTTTCAAAATAACAATATATGCCATGCTTAACTCATACTAAGTCGTAGATTGAAGGATCAAACTTTACAAAATCTATTTGAACTAAAGATGACCTTAGGGTCTGATACTAATTCAGATGACTGGAAATCAACCTGGAAAATGATTTTAAGCCATGTTAGTTTTTCTCCTGCTCCCTTCTGACTGCAGTTGTTAGCTCTCCATTCTTACCTTTGAAGAGTTTGTCCATTGTCCTTTCTTTCAACTAACTTCCTTGCCCTAGAGGAACATTTAGAAGTTTATGGGTTACAAATTGTTTTCCTATAAATAGAGTTCATATTGTACTGTCAATAGAGTTTGCCACTAAGCAGCTTTGATACGATCTACCCCTGGAGAGTGTTTTTGTTTAATAAACACTTACCTAGTCCTTACTCTGGCAGGTACTGTTTCAAGTATTTTACAAATATCAACTCATTTAGTCTTAAGGTGGATGGTGTTATCATCCACAGTGTGCAGGTGAGGAAGTAGCCGGGGACTGGGATTGGAACTTAGGTTGTCAGACTTTGTGCTTTTGCCTTGCTGAGGGTAAAGGGTCAGTGCTGAAGACAGGTTTGCCAGTGATTCCTAATGTGAAAAACATTTTTCCTGGATAAGCCAGTAATGAACAGATAAATGAAACTTGATATGGTTGCCTGATTTACTGATATGTTATTTGATACTTTTGTATGTTATAGGATGAGACAGGCCATCTCTGGATGATACCAGGCCTTTGATATCTAACAGAACTGGGTTTACATCTTGCATTCTACTTAGTTATAATCTTATAATTATTTATAATTCTTTATAAATCATAACACTTGGTAAGTGTCTTCAAGTGTAAAATGAGACTAATAATATTTCCTAAGGTAGTTACGGTATCAAATGAGGTAATGAGTGTAACAGGCAGGGTACACTGTAGGCATTCACTAAATGGTTGTAGTATTGTTAAGTGCCATGGAACAGTACAACTAGAAGCCCTATAGTGGAGGAGAAATCTAAAAGTAGTGTTTCCATATTATCAAGTAAGAACAGTGAGTGAAGTGACTACACATGTGTGAAGATACCCAACCTAACTTGCAAGTGTGGGTTGTGGGGTATCAGGGAATTATTTTTGAAGCAAATTAGGCCCAACTGTGTTTAGTGTGTGTGTGTTTAATTTTCCCACCACATTTCTGGATACATCTTTTACCCTTGTTCGTGTCTTAGCTATACTGGTCCACCCCATGGGGAGAAAGCTTTTTCTCTTAGTGAGCAGCAGAAAGCTGTCCATTTCCAGTGGTGCTGACTCATGCATCAACCGGAAGACAATGGTGCCTGAAGATGAGGGGCAGGGAGATAAGGTCCCCTTCCCTGCAAACGGGGACAAATTCAAGCCAGAATTACAAAGCAATATATGTGATAGCTAACTAAGGCACTGGTCAAAAGTGTTGGTCTGTATTTGTGGCAATTTTATTTGTGTTTCATTCTTGCTCCACTGACTTACACGAGAGAAACAATTGCTAATGCTTACTGTCTTTTTAATTTATGGTCCCTTTCTCCAACTAGAAGGTGAAAGGGGGGGATATCATATTTATACATAAAATATTAACATCCACTTCTAACTGGTGGTGTGCATGTGGGAAAATAGGTAAGTAGCACTCACCGATTGTGCTTGGCACCATGAAGTTCTTATTGGTGAGAGAGAGAATTGTTGAATGTCTAGCTAAATACAAAAATCTTAGTATTTGTCAGGAATTTATTCTTGAGTAAAAGCTGCTTTAAAAAATTTTAAATAGTATTTTAATTAAATTTACTGGGGTAACATTGGTTAATAACATATAAGTTTCATGAACAACTTTATAATACAATGCCTGTATGCTCTAGTATTTGCTCACCACCCGAAGTCTAGTCTCCTTTGATGAAAGGAGACCATATATACCATGATAGATATACCATATATCTGACTTCCTTTACCCTCTTATCCTTCCCCTTCCTCCCTCCCCTCTGGTAACCACCACACTATTGCCTGTGTGTGTTTGTTTTGTTTGTTGCTTCCTGTTTTATGTTCCGCATGTGAGTGAAATCATATGGCTCTTGCCCTTTTCCATCTGACTTACTTCACTTAGAATGATACTCTCAAGATCCATTCATGTCATTGCAAATGGCAATATTTCATCCTTTTAAAAGTCATCAGTCAAAAGGAGACTTACATTGTTTCCGTATCTTGAAATGCTGCTTTTAAATTACTGAGGTTAGGAAACATATAGAGTCCCATGAAGAGAAATCTAGAAAACTTGAAAAGAAGGGTAGGGAGTACTGATAATTTGGAGAAAAGGGTCTGTGTATGTCCGTTCTCTGAGGGACCTTGAGGAGCACATACATATGAAGTGGAGGATAGATTTGTCAGTGGCCAAAACCAGCTGCCATCTCCAACCCTGATGGAATCTCCCTTATCTGCATACCTTTCAGGTACAGAATTTCTTCTTTTTGTTTGTTTGATTTTTATAATATAATGCATGTTAGCCAAAATATATATATATATTTTTGGAGAAAACTGCCTCGATATAGGTAAAACGAGTTTTAATAGGAAATTTGATAGGCCCACAGGTCTTGCTGGTTTGAGAAGCTAGGAACTTGGCAGAGCATGTAATACAGGGGTCTAACAAAAATGTATTAAAATGACTTTCACTTGTTTATGGAACTATTCAGTAAAGTTCATAGAATAACATTGTATAATGTTTAATCTAGAGTATAAACTTATAAAGAGGATTTTTAGGCCATGAATTATTTGAATTTAAATTATGTTAATTAAAAATGGCTCTTAACCAATTGTTAAAGTTTGTATAGGGAATCAGGTACTGGACCAGCCAACCTATAAATTAAGAAATAAAAATGAGTCAAGTAAAATAAAAGGAGTATAAAAGAACTTGTCTGAGTCCTTTTTGCCAGTAAGCAGCTGTGCTGTTTCTAGGAGATACACCTTGATATAACCACTTAAAAAGACCGAGAAGGTCTACTGGAAACAGCTTTAGGTGCCTCATTTCTTGAAGCATAGCGCATCTCAAATAATTGGGTAAGCAATCCTTTTGGGTCTCTAAGAAACTCATAGCATCATACAGTGAGCCTTTCCTTTGTATATCAGAGTTTGAAGGAAATTTACTGTGAACATTCTTATCTAGATTGTTCTGGGCCTTGCAATAGAGCAATAGATTGAGAGACACATTTCTAGCACTAACAGAGTTTTTACCCTTACAATGTGTGTTTGGTTGTGTAGGTGCATAGGCACATTTGCAAATGGCCTGTGTTCTTCATGGAGCTCATACATGCTTCTTTTTATGCAATAATTATAACTACTGGGAAAGTTCCAGATGTTAGATAATAAAAACACTGTAAATACAGCACTTTCTTTTTCATTTTGGACTTTTGAAAGTTGCAGTCCATGCCCAGTGTTCCCTAGAGAACTTGGTTGCAGTGTAGCATACTCTGGAGCACGCAAAGTACATTTTCATTTCTACCTCAAGTGTTATGTGCATTTAAGTCCATTTGTGAGAGGTTCTCCTAATATTTAATGAAATCCTCGGCAGCCAACTCTGTGCCACAGAGATTATCATGGGAAAAACAAACATTTATGAAATGTTAACATGATCCAGAAAAAACCTATGGCCAGCTTATAGAGGTGGCTAAGTAGGGGCCTCCTTTCTACTGATACTACATTTCTGGAGGACTGCCATATGTGGACTCTTATCTTACAAATACTTGTATGTTATCTTCCTCATGATGTTCATGTTCAAGTGCTTAATTATGACAGCAGTACAGTGCACTTTCTGTGTTTCACGGCTGTAAAACAAATTGGATAGTATACCTGTGTTTCCAACAAGTCAATCAACTTCTGTTAATACAAGGAGGTTTTCTGGGTTGTGGGGTATAGCAGATATATATATTTATATCTATATCTATGTAGATATAGATATATATACACACACACATATATGTGTGTATTTTCTCAAAGTTTCCTGATCACATAGAACTTACATTCCTTTTTTAAAATTTGATTTGGTATTAATTCAATGGGTAGTCCATTGAAAAATTATCACTGAACACTTTTTTTTTTTGTATAATGATACTTCTGTGTGTGATAGGAGAAGGCCAAAGTAAAAAAGTAAACAGGATTGTATCCCAGCTTTTGTGGATAGGAATAGCAATTTAATACTGTTTGAATTCTAGAATATAAGTTAGAAGTAGATTTAAAAAGACGGCTTGGGCCAAAATGTACAGTCCTGAGTAACAAACTGAAAAGATTGCACTTAATTCACTTGTAAATGTAGAGCTAGTAAAGATTTAGAGCAGCACAGTGCATGGTTGCTGCTGGACTTCTGGAAGATTATTCTACCATCAGGGTATAGGGTAAGTCTAAGTCCTAAGTAAGGAATAGTCAAATTTATGTCTGGAACCTGTCATAGGCAGTGGATTGATGAAGGTGGAGAAACCATTCACAGTATTTTAGATAGAAGGAAAGAGCACCCAAAGCGAGGTACAGGCCTGGAGGGATGTATTTGAGACAGACAGTAGAAATATCAACTAAATATAGGACCTTAGTAACTGAGTGAATGCATATGGTGACAGAACCAAATGGGCTTCGATGATCCAGTTTCTGACTTGCCAAGAGATTAGAGTGATGGGTGTGTGGAAAATAGGAATGTGAGGAGTTTGGAGAACAATTTAAACAATATAGAAACGTAACCGGGGTTGGGGGAGCAAGGTGATGGGTGGGCAGTGAAGAATTAGAGCAGGCTGGGATGGCCTTCATTTTCAAGACATTCAAATGGGAGGGGAAGAAGTCACCAAAGTATTGTGTTGAGAGAACAGGATCAGGGAAAGGTCTCTCCTTTCTTTCTTTACCTCTTTCTTTCCTTCTTCCTCTCTTTTCCTCTTTCACTCTTTTTCTCCTCCCTCCCTCTTTCTTTCTTTCCTTTCTTCCTTTTCCCTTCCCCTCCCCTTTCTTTTTTCTTTTCTGTATAATTGAAAAAAAAAACAATGAACTAGAGCTGGCAAAGAAGCACTTTCAAGAAAATGGGTGGAAGATTCATCCTGCCAAAGAGGAGGGATGCTAAAACTCTGAAAGGAGGGAAGGGAGAGCGAATCAAGAAAGCAGAGTGATTGTGAGTTGGTGAGGATGGTGACTGTGGATTCTCACAGCAGTAGGACTCAATCTCCTTGACAAAGTTTTTGAAGGAAGGCTATAACATCGCTAAAAGGTAACAAAAATTAAAAATACTGACTAAATTTGGTGGTAGTAGACAAGTAAATTTGGTGACCATCCTCTTACAATTTTTATAGCAATATTCTTCTGGGATGAACAATTAATACTTATGAGCTTTGAGCAGATAATGTTTAGTAGGAAGTCCCATGAGCCGCTCGGTTAAAAGAATCAAATGCCAAGATCAGGTTCGTGAACATGACGTAGAAGTCAAATCATGATTATGTCCTGTACTTTTTTTCTTGTAGCTGCTTAAGGAAGATGCCTTGAATACATGTAATTCTTGGACATTTGGTTCATAAGTATCTTACTTATGGGTGACTAATACAGGGAAAAATGTCAGTTTACAGTTGTGAGTACACAAAACAGTTTATTCTTGTATTATTTATTGTATTATTTTCCACATGGGCACCTGTAAATCTACTTTTGCTACACCCTGAATATTAATCCTAATGTGTCTCACACATTAATGTAAATGGTATTCTATTAAGATGTTATGGGATTTGAATCTTACTTAGGTTTGTCTAGGTATGGAGGTGAGATAAAGTTAAAGCTGTGTTTTCTTTAGGTCACAGGTGAATGGTTGCAGTGGGACTCCATGTGTTGTTGACCCTCTGGCTTGCATCTCTCTACAGTGGTACTGGTATACCTAGGGCGCTGTTCTAGAAGATGATGGTTGTAGGCGTTCGAGTTGATTCCAGTTTTGTGGCTCCATAGAACTGTGGAGTCCGAGTGAGAACTCAGACCTGCTAACCATTGTGTACCCCCTGAAGAATGTAACCACGAAATGTGACAGAGTTTGGCCTCCTTTTCTCAGATTTCTTTCATGGATGATTAATTGTATGCAGATTTTTTTTTTTTTTTGCAGAAAGGGAGTAATGTGTCTTTCCCATTTGCTTTAGTTGAAAACAGACTAATGAGAGTTTATAGAATTTTGTTCTTCTCCATGTTGACTTTATTCTAGGCTGCTTAGTGTATCTCTTAAAAAAGGAAATTATTTAAACTGAAAATGTTAAAAACTTTACAACTTTTCTTGCATGATTCTGTTTTTCCCTACACACTGTCTGCAGTTATGGTAAGTTTTCTCATGCAACCTGTCACTCTTTAGTTTATGGAACTTTAGCTGGTTCTCCGTCAGCTTTGAATTAAATTAAAGGCATTTAATCTCCCTTTTCTGCCTTATCAGTCTTTGTGCTTTTTGTTGTTGTTTGTTGAAACTCATACTGTACTTGTAAGTAGCCGCAGTTATGTGCTTTGTCAGAACATGCCACGTGCTTTCCCATGTCCCTGTTTCTGTGCCTTTGTTCATCTTGGTGGTCCACTCCACTCCAGTTCTCAAAGTTGTTTTTTTCTTCAAAACATTCTTCCGTGTTCAAGGAATATTTATTGAGTCAATTAATTATTCAGTAAAAGATGGGGTAAGATTTTAAAAGATCAGTTGGAACCTGATTTTTGACATTATATGGATTTCACTGTTGGGGCTGTATGTAATGCAAAGGCTGTTTTGAGGCAGTTCAGTAGCTCAAGTATGCCATTTAGAAGTAGCCTTGCACATTATTCCTCTGAATAAAATCTTTTGATGGTTTCCCTTTCCATAAAGGACAAAGTCCAAGCTCTCTTCGTTATTGGGTCCCTCTGCTTCTCCACCAGGCCCCTGTTGCTTCCGAGTCTCGGCACAGGGCCGTACAACCACCCGGAACCCACTCCCTCCACTTCAGTACCAGACTCTGTCACCTCCTTTAGAAAACACTCCTCAAATCCCTTGACACCATCCTCCTCCATTCTCAGTAGAGTGTGGGCTTCAAGTACTTCCATTATTAAACCCTGTGCTTGTGTCCCTCAAAGAAGACATCGCAACACTTTCTGTATGTGATTGTTTGACTACTTGATGACCTTTCCTACTAGGTTATAAGTGCCTGGAGTACAGGGGCATTGTAATGCCAAGTATGTAACACAAGTTGTAACAATTCTTAGGCTGCGAGTAAAGAAAAAAATCTGTATTCACATTATGGATAATTCATACATTGTAATTGACTAAGAAAACATTTCGATTTAATGGAAGTAGAATTTCATTCAACTTTTAAATGAAACATTAACTTATCTATGTCTAATGTATATATATTCTGTGCGGTACATGAATTATGTAATACTATGTCTTTTTCTAACAGTCTGCAGCTGAGTTCCATTTGATGGTCCTCTGCCTCAGTATGAGGGTGTGGAAATCCACACGTACATATTATTTCATTCCTAGGTAACCGATGAAGCCCCAGGGCAGAGGCAGATTGGTAGGAAGATACTTGTTTATTGCACTTCCCACTGTAGCTCTATCAGTGGTGCGAAAAAGACAGAGGTGGTAATGTGGTGCGTGGGTGTCTCCTGTCCTTACAGCATTTGGCTTATTTGGTCAGATTTTGTAGTTGAGAGAGGACAACATCAGTAATCAGCAGTTGTTGAGTGGTTACTATCTATTCTCTCCCTTTAGAATACCTGTTCTCTTACCATTCTTCTGTGAATATGTATTGATGCAAATAACCCCTAATTTAAAATCCTTTTACTAGTTGAACTCAGGTTCAGTTGGGAGACTTTCGTGTGAACTGAATTCTCTCATCATGTAGTCTCAGAGTCAGCAGTGTAAAGCCATTGTTTTTATGTTAGTCCCAACCTTGACTTTCAGATTTTATTAGGTAATTTCTAGTTATGTGTTTTTAATTTTGTTTTTATGCTTGTTGTACATTGAGTTGATATCACCATGATTTTAAATGAGAAACCTTAGTCACTCAATTTATAATAGTGAAGCAAATTTTTGTAATATATTAGTAGCTATCACATGGCCAGGGTCACATCTCAATTTAATAACTTAAGTGAAAAAGTGTATTTAATTTATTGTTATATTTCTTTTTTTATACTTTTGATGCTACATATAAATCATAGAAGTATAGGGATGTATGGTATTGTTATTATTTTTTTAAATTTATTTTTGGCTTTACATGTTTTGACAGTTTAAGGAAATGAATGAAAAGAACTGATAAAAGAAAATGCAGAGTTTTGATGTAAAGTAGAGTAAATGGGGAAGGGTAAGAAGATGTAAAAACAGTGTCGAATTATAATTGTTACTCTATCTAAGACACTTGGTAAAAAAGTAAACCTCTTGAAGAATAAAATTATTCTACTTTCCCATTGTATATATATAGGTAGTTCATACATAGGAAGAAGTAACATGTAAATTTCCCTACCCTGGAATATGCTGTCATAAATACATTTGTAAAAATACAATGTATTTTTTTCTGGATAGACCATGCAAATTGCATTACTATGGGAGCATTTGTCTATATCACTTTCCTTGATTTATTCACTTGGATTACATAATTAAGTCTTTATCTCATGAGCAAATGACCAATGAAGTTTGTCAGATAGTTCAATTTCATTTTTTTGGAATTGTGTTAAGTGGGTTATGTTTGGTTTGAGACAATGTTTGTGTATCTGTTGATAACCTTATGTGGTTTTTAAAATGGGTTTGTCATTTTCCTGTGGAATTTAGCCACTCTTTACCTTTTGTTCTGCTTCCCCCCCAGAATGTCGACAGACAGAAAGCATGAGTGAGCAAAATTGCAGTTTATATTTATTCATGTTTCCAAGTGATTCATGTTCAGTTATCCATTCCATGAATCACCATTCACCAAAAAAAAAAAAAAGGTTCAGTCATCTCTTTGTCTATGTTCTGTATTTGTTAGAATATTCTTAATGGTTTGGGTGCATTTAGTTAGAAAAACTCAAGATGAATTATCTTGAATATCTTAAATAAGGCAGATTCTAATGAGTTACTGCATATGGGTTGGCAAATTGTAGACTACAAGAAAACAATTCAGTGAATGCTTATAGAAAACAGTAATGTACATATTTTTGTTCCTCTCCTAAAGACAAAAAATTGTCTATCTTCTAGTCATCTAGATTAGAGGCAGAGGCTGCCTCCTAGCTTACAGAGAATTATTTGGCCTACAGAGATATTTAAGTAGTTTTGCATTAGTTTCCAAAATGCATGATTCAGAAGTTTTCATGCATCATCTGACTTTTCGTAACTGCCTCCATTGACAAAGGCGTGCATTGCCAGCAGTCCACCCTGTCTCCTGTCTTCTCTCGCCTCCCTGGCCCCATCCAGTTACTTTGCCTCACACTGGCTCCTATAGGTACTCCAATTTGCTGCATTCCTTGGGGTAATTAAATGAATTATTTATTTAATGATTATTTGAATTACAAAACCACTGTGAGAAATTGAGGGTCATTGTCCTGTGCAGCTGGGCATTTAGAATCTGGATTAACTCTGAGACTGAGGGACAGAGGTCACAATAACCCGAATTTTATGTGCATCTCCATATTGTGCATTTTTCTATGTGTACAAATGCTTGCTGGTTTCCAAAAATATTTCATGGAGAAAGTTCAAGAGGAATTTCTTTTTCCTTCATAACTCTCAGAAGTAATTTCAGTTTTGATTTTCATGATAAAAAAAAGAAACCAACTCAATTTGTGTTAAAGTGAAAACTCCAAAAATTTAAATGCAGTTGTGAACTACAGTAACTTCTCATTTACTTCAAGTGCTGGGTCATTAAAAATAAGAGAGAAACAGAAACAGTACCTGCTTTGCAGTAACTTACTATATGGACAGAAGGTTAGGAAAAGAGATATATGCTTTATTTGATTTATTTAATGTGAAATAAGTACTTTATGTGTAAAGTATATTAAAATTTTCTGCCTACTTAAAAATCCATATTTAATGGCAAAATTGTGAATTTGCATGAGATAATCAGTGTGCTAAGATAATCTGTGGAAAGATGCTTTGGACAGAGACTCTTCCCATAATCATGTCACTGGTTAACACGCTCTCCTCACCACCTCCTGTGTCAGCCCGACTGACCTCGCTCAGTAATTTGGTAAAATGAGAAGATTGATCAGACAAAGATATTTTACATGGCATAGCTAGATGTTTGTTCCACTCTTACAAAACCCTTGAATGGTAGGAACCTTAATGGATACAATATACAATAAAGCTGATGTCGGTTAGATGATAATGTGATTAAATGGATTTTTCAGTTTGAACAACAACAACAACAGCAACAAAAGAGACTAATTAATGGATCAGTGTCAGACTGGAGAGGTGCTTCTAGTGGTGAGCAGGGGGCTCTGACTTTTGTGTATCTATGGGGGAGAGTTGGCATTTTGCCATCAATGGTAAAAAACAACACAAATAATAAAAAAAAATACAACAGGATGATATCATAGTAGAAATGTAACATTGACAGTGGAAAGTAAGAACCCAGCATTTTAGAAAGTTCCCTTCTTAAATGTAAGAAACAAATTTTATCTGTCTTATTTTTTTAAAAATATATTCTTGATGCCTATCATATTGCCCTCTGTGAAGAAGGAGTTGACTGAATCATTGAATGAGATGCAACATGTATTTTGGAGTAATAGGTTTTGCAGAATGGTCCCCACTCTTAGAAATTCAGATCTAATTGATCTGGGATGGGATCCAGGCATTGGTGTTTTCTATAAGGTATTTGGATAGTTAGAATGTTGATGAGGGCTAAGGGGTACTGGTTCAGTCATTTATAAGTCTTAAGGTTTTCTGAGGTGGATGGAGGTTTCCTTATTTCTACATGTTGTGCATAGCTGTTGCTTAGTAATACTCATTTGTTCCAGGACTTTGCTTGTTAGGATTGGAAGCTGCAGAAAATTAAAATATTCCTAAGAATATATGATGTAAGTCTGCAGCTTAAATGTATTTTCTTAAGTACCTACACACAACACACAAGTGTGTACATTGTGTGCCGTAAGTGCGTTAACTTGTGGTGTGCTGTGGTTGTGGTGGTGTGTTCTCAGCCCTGTTTCCCTCCAGTCGCTTGCTCTTCAGCACCCCTTTCTCCCTTCAGGCACCTCTGAGACCCCACTACCTAGGAGAGCGAGCTTATGCAAATTTTCTTCTTAGCAAGAGCTGGACCACTCACTCTGGGAGTAAGGTGGTCAGCTGGGTGGTTATGGCTAACATCAACCTGATTTGCATTTTTCTAATTATTTTTAGAAGAAATTATGGATAGTTGAACATTATGGAGCAAACCTGTAAGAGTCAGGAAGCCTGCATCATGGCCTCAGATGTTTAGCGGCCTCTAAACTTTATGACTTTCAGCAACTTTTTTATTTGCCTTTGATTTGCTTTCCTGTCTGTGAAATGAGAAGCTCAGATTAGGTAATCACTAAGGTTCTTTTCAGCCCTTAAAATATGAAATGTTACTTTTGTCATTATTTTAAAAATGAGCATTCATTGTAACTAAGTACTATTTTTCAACACTACAAAATTAGCTATGTGTCCCACTCTGGTGAAAGATGTCGATGGGGGGAGGCCGGGAGGACATGGAAAACCTCTGTACTCTCTCAGTTTCGCTGTGAACCCAAAACTGCTAAAAAAAAATAAAATCTTTAAAAAACCTAAGCAAAAAGTAAATATAAATGAATGAGTTCAACAACTTATGTAATTTCACGTGTACTCTTATTTTTGGTGAGTTTTATTTGGGCTGTGTCCTAGGGTTATAAATCAAGACTATAGACCAGTCTGGAAATATTTTTGTAGCATTGGATGAGAGTGAAGGCTGGGGATGTAGGCATGTACTCTTGCTGACTGCACTTGGAGTGCTTCTGTAAAATATAGACGACATTGCTTTTGATTGCCTCTTTGCAGTGATTATTAGTAAAATGTGGAGGGGGCTGATGAATTCTTTCTTTTCTACCAAAAGAATATTTAATGTAAAAATTTTATGTTATGTTAAATCAGTCTTTGTATTCTACGTTAGTTCATGGTCAATATGTAACTCATTGAGTAACTTTTAAAACATATTTGAAAATCATTTTTTGGTTGTAATATAGCAAGTTAGTAATCTCCCAATATTTTATATTTTAATCCTATTGGAAGATTTAAGCAGTTAAAGTAGATTAGTTTAAGTATTTCTGGAGCTAATAAAAAATAATGCTTGATTCTTATTTTTGATTTGTTTATGGAGTTAACAATGCACACATATAATTAAAGTATTTTTGAAATGAGGTCTTTAGAAGAATATGAAAAATCTCAAGATAATTCTATAATCAATTTGGGAATTAACAGAGCCCACAGTTAATTAGGTATTTCTAAACTACTATGTAAATCTCTGGCTAGTGCTTTGCAGTGGGATCGATCATTGGTACCTTTGTAGAAAATAAAATCCTGATATTTAAAAGTGAAAAGAATTGTACTACATCGGTAATTTAGAGTATACCGAGTGCTTTTTCCAGACTGATGCTCCAAAAGCAGTGATTGTGTGATGTTTGCAAATGCTTCAGAAGAAAGGCCATTGTTTGAGACATGCCTTTAAAAAGTCTGGAACAGTTTTAAAAATTGTGATATGATAGTGTTACATTAAGATTAAAAACAATATCTTGTAATAAAAGCTAATAAGTGGAAAAAAGTCATATTGTGGCTTCAAATTTAAGGATTTGGTTCTGGAGCACTTAAAGTTAGATATGTATATTGGTGACTCCTTCTATGGAGTTTTCCATGATATCCTTTTACTATGACTTAAGACTTTTATCATTCTTGAAGGAGTTACCCCAGTTTGCTGTAAGAGAGCCTTACTTTGATATTTTTACTTGTTTTCATTTTGGTTAAGTAACTAAAGTAACCAGACCTCAGCTTCTTTATCTCTAAATTGGAAGTGTTAATGATACCTATCACACATATTTTCATGAAAATTAAGTTAAAAAATACATATTAAGTCCTTTTTTCTTTACTTAATCCCTCTATCCCCTAACCCCCCCCAGTCTACCCCCAGCCCAGAGTGTCAGCCTGCTCTCCATCTATGAGTTTGTTTCTCTTTTGCTTTTTAGTTCAGTTCATTAGATTCCACATATGAGTGAAATCATATGATAGTTGTCTTTCTCTGACTGGCTTATTTCACTTAGCACAATGCTCTCCAGGTCCATCATGCTGTTGCAAAGGATAAACATTTCTTCTTTTTTTACAGCCGAGTAGAATTCCATTGTGTAAATGTCCCATAGTTGTTTTATCCACTAGTATACTGATGGACACTTAGGCTGCTTCCAGAACTTGGCAATTGTAAATAATGCTGCAGTGAACACAGGGGTGCTTTATGTTCTTTTGAATCAGGACTCATGGACAGCAGTGTGGAGATTGTGGGAGGCAGGAGTGTGTAAGAGGGATAAATGATAATGAAAAGTACAATAAAATACATTAAAAATAAAATAAAACAAAATAAAAAATACATGTTAAGTGTTTTGCTAGAAACTGCTCTATAGTAAATACTCAGTAAAAGTTAGTGGTGATGTTGTTATCTGTGAGCTGTTTGTTCATTTGCTATTGCCTGGTGCCTTCTCTGTGAAAGCGATGCCTTTAACTTTTTTTTTCCTTTAAGATATCATATATCCCTGGGGCAGTGAAAATAATTGAATGATTTACTTTAATGGCTCTTTCCTTCTAGCTTATTCTAGATAGGAATAATCAGAAAGTATGTTAATTAGAAAGAGAAATTAACATATTTTATGAGGATAATTTATGCGATGATATTATTGAGAAGTTAATGAATTGCTTTAGAGGAACAGAAGCTGTTGTTACAGGGAAAGAGGCAGATGATTTGGACTTACATTTTAGAGTGAGTTAGAGAGCTACAGTGTGTTGCTGGTGTTCATTCTTAATAATTTGGCTTATCAGGGTCATACGTAATGGTTGAAATAGAACGTGACTCTGTTGAAAGATCATTTGAAAGGTCTAATCTAATATAAAAAATTGTTTAGATGACATACCTTTTATTCTAGAAAGATCTTAGGTAGTCTGATATAGACCAGCATGGTACCAGGAAACTAGAAGAGTTCCTGGGAAACTGGATTTGATATTGCAAGCAGTGGGGGTACTAGGTTATTTAAATTTTGTTAGACTTTGAATTCTCTGTTTTGGGGATTATGAAGTGTTCTGTGAGACCAGCAGGAAGCCAGTACGTTAAGAAAGTTTAAAGGTGTTACATTCATAACACTGTACAAATACATCCTTCACATACAGCCATCCCGCATCACATAGTCACAGTTTCTTTGTCACCTCAGATTTATATAAGAGAAAATTTAAATAAAAAATGGTACGAGACCCCATGATGCTTTATTAGAGGAGCAATTTTGCACCTTTTTTGTTGGTATGATTTGCCTGGTCTTCAGAAGCCTAAGCAGCTGAAGATGAGTCATTAAGAGAAAATGGAATCAGTAAAACTGTATTTTTATAATAATGCTTTCTAAACTGGTCATCTAGCTAAAATTGGCCAAGGCTGAAAGGAGCTTCTGCTGTGAAAGGAAAGAGTAATTACTATTAAAATTGGTCTGGAAGTGTCTTAAGTTCTCTGCCTTGACAGCTGTTAGCGTTTTATTAACATACTTTGGAAAAAAGTTGTAAGGCTCACTTAAGAGAATGGCAGGGACCTGAGGCTAATAGAGGGGCAGCAGGTACAGGGTGCACCGGTCTCCGAGGAGGGAGCACGTGCCAGAAGGTTCACATACTTATTTCAGGTTGCCAGTCAGGATCCACTGCCCTGATAAAAAGTCAGCATGTTGTAGGATGGTGTATTGATTTTTTTATCTAAGGAATCTAAAACACCTTTCAGAATTTCTGGGTTATTATGAACATAATGATTTTAATGTAGCACTGCGAATAAGTCTGTCATTGCTTTATTACCTTAATCAGGTTACTTGTGTATCATGCTGGACACAGTCGAGTACACTTAATAAAACTGAGAGAGGAACAATTAAATCATGAAACAGAAAAGAAAATGCTCAGCAGTAAGGTTCATGACAGCTGTTCTAACTAGCTTCCAAAGTTGAATGTATCTCAAGGACACATGAGAGGAAACAGTTGGCATGTGGGGTGGTGGAGAGTGATGATAGAAGAAGAGCAAAGAACTTGCAGTGTTGTTTTCCTCAGAGTAATAAAATTATTTAAATATAAACTGAAGAAAACCTCTGGTTCCCGTTTTTGGTAAATGGGGAAACCCAGAGCAGAGATTAAAGGTATAAACTTCTCTCTAGATGGAGTCAGCTGAAGACTCAAAAACGGAAGCCAGATCCTCTGATTCTGGGCACATATGAGATGCTTCCTTTAGCACAGTGAAGACCTGGGGGTGAAATCCTAATGGGGAGTGGGAAATTAGGAAATCCTAATTTCCTAGAGATTTAATTTCTTTCAAGAAAGGAAACCGAAGACTTCATTGGGAAGCTTTCTCCTGTCCGAGTTTTATCAAAGCTTACTACATGAGTCTTTGCAGAGAGGGAGGAGGAGGAGACCTGGGAATGGGTGGTGGCAAAGATGTGGTTTAGCTCAATAGCAAGTAAATTAAAAGAATGTTAAAAAGAATGAACAGTTCATCAGGGAGAGGGAAACTTAGTGTTGTGTCAAAATCACACCTTTTCCATCCATGTAGAGGGATTCAGATGGTATCTGTTGTTTCCACCGCAGAAGTTAGTGTTGAAACAATGACAGATTGAAGGAACAATGATCAGCCTTTGAGAGGAAGATTGGCTTATGGGCAGTGTAGCAGCTCTCATCTCTGGGGCCCTTTCTTCTTTTGTTTGTTAGTGGTTCATTGGTTCATCAGAAAATTGGGGCAGATTGACTGGAAGTAGATGATAGCTCCTTCTCTTGAGTAATAATTCATTTGGATATTTCCTTACACACCTTCTTCTCTCATGTCTGCTTTTTTTAGTGAAGTTTTCCTTAGCTATTATATTTTACATTGTTTTTTTCATCAGTAAATTTGAGAATTTAATATTTGCCTTCAGATTGAATGGTCTTGAGTAAAGTTGGAATTTTGTTTTTCTAGATTATTTTATATTGTCTTGAATGATTCTCTACACAGGGGGTCATGCCTTCTTTTAAAAGAATTATTTGTTCATTTGTATATTCATTTGTTCTTACAGGAAATATTTATTCAATATTGATTGCAGGCAGTTTTGTGTGCTTTCCTGTGTCTTGACAAGTAGGATATAATATTACTGAATTTCTTTTTAACACTGTTTCATGTGTTAATATAGTTTTAAGAGGAATTATTTTTGATCAGTTTTGGTAAACAATGATAATACATTCTGAATTTCTAGATAGAGGTAGGTTTTTAAAAAATTGAAAATGTTCCTGGATATATTTTAAATATAATTAATGAATAATCAGTAATCAATGTTCTTAAACAAAAAGTAAACAGATAAATGTTATGTTTATGGTTAAGCATGAATTCTTTACATAGCCCTTAATATCGTCAGTCAGGAATTATGTAATGTTCTGTATGTTTAGTGGATGAAGAGGTACCTCACCCAGCATAATAAAAGTATTATACATAGTACTTCACAGGGCATGCTGCATGCCACTGTTCTAAGTGTTTTACATATATTGATTTATTTAATTATTAGAGCAAATGTGTGTGATACTGTTTGTGTATTAAACTACTAGTCCTTGATTTGCACGTGGTAGGTGAGGTGAATGTAGCCCACAGACTATAAATAAATATTTGTGGGTTTCACAGCCAGCTCCGAGTAGATCCTAAATATCAAGTACAGTGGCTGATGATCTGCTCATTGGATCTGCTCACCAAACGAACCTGGAGCATTAAGAAAATGTCTTCTCTGGGCAGATGGAGACCTCTAACTCTCTAACTTGGGGTGAAGGTAACTTACCGACTCATTTCTCTAATGACTTTTCCCTTTGGAACATCAGTGTATCTTATCTTTATTAAACAACCCCTTCACCATGAATTAACAAAGGCAAAGAAGACAACAAAGTTACAAGAATCAGGACTAAACAATAAAATGGAAGTATCTTTAGAGCACAGTTTAAACATTTGGAAACTGAGCATCAGAAAGATTAAGTGACTTGTGGAAGGTACACAGTAGGGCTAGGATGGGTTCTATAATGAGAAGTATTTGGATTCAAACCCTACCCTTTCCCCATCTAAGTGACCCTGGCACAAAATTAATCTTTCACAGCTTCTGTTTCTTCATGTGTGAAAAAGTAGCAATGATAAAATTTACTATGAGCATTAATGAGAATAGTAAACAAATTAATACACTTGAAAGTATTTAGTTCCGTGCTTTATTTCATAGGAGGCACACAGTAAATGCCCATTTTCCTTTGTCGTCACTGTTTCTGTAGCTCTCCATGACTTACTTAATCCACTACCCTAGGACACAACTCTTAAGATTTCCATGCTACTCACGGGACTAGACAATCCCACAAGGAAAACATTCCCAATACACACACAGCTGTTTCATAATAGGTCCTTTGACTCCTTCCATCACTAAAATCCTGTAGTCATCCTATTTCAGTTTAACGTCACTGGATTTCTTAACAGTCATTTAAATGGAAATTTCTGTCATGGATATGATTTACCGGATATCAGTGAATAGGAAGAACCCTAGTGAAAAGGCAGCCTTGCTAGCCAAATATTTGCCTTTGGAGTCAGCCAGCAACCATGATTCCTTCACTTTTACAGCTCATTTGGTTACACTTCTAGCATTGGGTCATTTGAAATTTCTAGCAGTGTTTACGTGCTCTCACTTAATTAGCAGCCTGTTGTAAGTAGTCATCCAGCCAGTGGTGATTTGCCAGAATGAACAATAGCTGAGATTGTGCATCTCTGACTTTAATATTGTAATCTGAAAACATTCTTTTTCTTACTTGATATGAAAATCTTCTGACATTAGATGATTTTTGAAAGGTTAACTATGGATTCTGACTCTGGTTTGATAGCAAATTAACAGTATCCATATTGGTCTAGTAACAAATCTCTATTAGGAATTCATACATGTGCCTTTGTTATATTTTGTAATATGTGTTTTTGATAAGAATTTTGGTATAGTAAAAGTGGTGAAGATCAGTACCAGGACCAAGGAAAGAAAAGAATATAAATTGTTAGATATACTGGTAATGTATCAATTTGTTTTAACCATTTAGTGGCCATAATGTATACAAAAGAGAGATGAAAGTGCCCTCGGTGGTGTGGCTCAGTGGATTGAGTAGTGGCCTGCAAACCGAAGGGTTACCGGTTTGATTCCCAGTCAGGACACATGCCTGGGTTGCAGGCCACATCCCCATTAGGGGGGGTGTGCAAGAGGCAACCACACATTGATGTTTCTCTTCTTCTCTATCTCCCTCCCTTTTCCTCTCTCAAAAAAAAAAATAAAATCTAAAAAAAAAAGCCAAAAAAAAAAAAAACCTCCCAAAAGATAGAGGAAAGTGATCTAAGCATCCATTATCCTACTTAAAAATGGGGAGGAAGTAGACAAATATAAATAATAATAATATAAATTTGAGGATTATTTTAAAATGAAAAAGTAACCTTGAGACAGAACCAACAGTGATTACAGTAACAAAACAGAAGGGCCTGCTAAACATACCTCTAATGTGTCACTACACTTTCAAACAAAGTATTTAAATACAGGTGGCGCCATACAGAAGTGTAAGGTGAAAAAGAAGAGAAGGAATAAATAAATCTTCAATTTAAATGTTTTAAATTATACTTTTGCTTGAGAGAGGTAGCATTTAAAGAAGAGACTTTCTTGTATTTGCAGAATTCACTTTTAGTTGATAATAAGATGTTAGAATTGTTTTTTCTTAATTTAAGAATAAAACTGATCATTATAAATATGACAAATACGGTCAAAGACTGGAGAAGAAGGTCTGTATCCTAATTTGTTTTCTGTCCTCATTGTTGCCTTCATGGTACAGGGCTTTGCATTTTGTAAGTTCGGGGTGAAGTATTTATGTTACAGTGAAAAAATATAATAACTGAAAAATGAAAAATACAGTTTTCACCTAAAAAACAGTTGATATAACATAGTGACATTATATTTTTGCCTTTAAAAAATAACAGTGACAATAGAGAACCTCTGCTTTCTGGTAGAGAAAGAAGAAAAACTTTAGAAGAAGAAAAACTGGCAGAAGAAAAGAAGAAAAACTAGTTACTGTAGTAAGGAGAGACAGAAGGGGCAGTAGGGGTAATAAGTTGGAAGTTAGATGCAAATGTTGATTCTCTTTAGCCAAGGATTTCCAATGTTTTTATCTCATGGCACACACAATTACTAAAATTGTGTGGCGCACCAAAAAATATATTTTCACTGATTTGAAAAAAAAACAACAGGTATAATTTTGATTCATTCACATTAGATGGCTGTTGTTGTGTTGACTATTGTTACTGTTTTTATTTGACAGTCTAAGGGAAGAGGACAGTACCCCTAACTAATGGGTAGTGAGTATTTTAAAAATTCTTTTCAAAACCAGTTGAAAAATCTGTGTACTCAACTAAGTGCCTTTTTAAAATTTTTTTCTGGATTGTTGGGAGAATTATTATTTTATTTTATTTTTTTCTTGGATAAGGAAACATTTTTAAAAAAATATATTTTATAAGCCCTGGCTGGTGTAGCTCAGTGGATTGAGCTTGGGCTGCGAACCAAAGCATCACAGGTTTGATTCCCAGTCAGGGTACATGCCTGGGTTGCAGGCCATGACCCCCAGCAACTGCACATTGATGTTTCTCTCTCTCTCTCTCTCTCTCTCTCTCTCTCTCTCTCTCTCTCTTCCCTCTCTAAAAATAAAATAAATAAAATCTTAAGAAAATGAGTGAATCAAAATAAATTTTAAAAATATATATATTTTATAAATTATGCTATTACAATTATCCCAATTTTTCCTCCTTTGGCCCCCTTCAACCAGCACCCCCCACTCCTTCAGCCCATCCTATCTCAGCCCATGAACACACCATTGTTCATGTCCATGGGTCATGTGTATAAGCTCTTTGGCTACTCCTTTTCCTATACTGTACTTTACATCCCCATGGCTACTCTGTAACTACCTATTTGTACTTCTTAATCCCTTCACCTCTTCACCCATTGCCCCACACTCCCTTCTAGCAGGCAGCCATCAAAACACTCTCTGTGTCGATGATTCTGTCTCTGTTCTCCTTGTTTGCTTTGTTTGTTTTCTAGATTCATTTGTCGATAGATACATATTTTTTGCCCTTTCATTGTTCATAGTTTTGGTCTTTTTTCTTAAATATGTCTTTTTAAGCATTTCATATAATAATGGTTTAGTGGTGACGAACTCCTTTAGTTTTTTTCTTGTCTGTGAAGCTCTTTATGTGCTCTTCAATTATAAATGATAGCTTTGTTGGGTAGAATAATCTTGGTTTAGGTCCCTGTTTTTTTTCATAACTTTGAATATTTCTTGCCACTCCCTTCTAGATAGCAAAATTTCTTTTGAGAAATCAGTTGACAGTCTTATGGGAACCCCTGTGTAGGTAATGAACCACTTTTCTCTTGCTGCTTTTGAGATTCTCTCTTTAACCTTTGGCATTTTAATTATGCTGTGTCTTGGAGTGGGCCTCTTTGCCTCCATCATAATTGGGACTTTCTGTGCTTCCTAGACTTGCATGCCTATTTTCTTCACCAAATGAGGGAAGTTCTCTTTCATTATATTTTAAAATAGATTTCCAATTTCTTGCTCTTTCTCTTCTCCTTCAGGCACTCCTATGATATGAATGTTGGATGTCTTGAAGTTGTCTAAGAGGCTACTTACACTGCCCTTGCTTTTTTTTATTCTTTTGTCTTCTTGTTGCTCTGATTGGTTGTTTTTTGATTCTTTGTGTTCCAAATCATTGATTTGATTCTCAGCTTCATCCACTCTACTGTTGTTGTTTCCCTTAAGTTGTTCTCTATTTTAATTAGTGTATGTTTCATTTCTGACTGGATCTTCATTATGCTGTTGAGGTTCTCACTAAGTTCCTTGAGCATCCTTATAACCACTGTTTTGAACTCTGCATCTGATAGATTGCTTATCTCCATTTTGTTTAGTTATTTCTATGGAGTTTTGTTCTGTTCTTTCACTTGGGCCATGTTTCTTATCTCCTTGTTTTGGCAGCCTCCCTGTGTTTGTTTCTATGTGTTAGGCAGAGCTGCTATGACTCCCTGTCTTGGCAGTGTGGCCTGATGTAGTAGGTGTCCTGTAAGCTTCGGTGGCACAACCTCCCTTATCACGCAGACTGGGTACTTGAGGTGAGCCCTTTGTGTGGGCTGAGTACACCCTCCTCTTGTAATTGAGCCTTGGTTGCTGTAGGCAGGTCAATGGAATGATTTACTCAGGCCAGTCAGCTTCAAGGACTGGCCGTGACCACTGACCATCAATTTACGCCCTCTGTGGGTGATCAGCTCTGCAGGGGCAGGGTGGTAATGCTCAGATATGGTCTGTAGCTGTCCACTTGGTATACAAGCTCTGGCTTTCCATGGTGGTGGAGAACAAGATCAGCCCCCACCTGTGTTCTGTCACGAGCCACCCTGCATGAGCTATAAAACAAACTGAATTCCCAGGCAAGACTAAGTTGTGAATCTAGGCTGGCTGCTGCTAGTGCTGGGCCTGGGGACACTTAAGAGGTATGGGGTCTGGGGGCTTACTGTGGCTGGCTGTTGCTATTTGATAGGGTTTAGGAAATTGTGAAGCATGAGTAAACAACAGCTATTCATCTGGAAGAGTCACTATCAACAGTTTGGGTGAGCCCATAAGTTGGGTAGGGGAAAACCTCAGGGAATCTCCAGGGCAGGGAAAATAGTGTTAGCCAGGTTGGCGGAGTCTCAGTTATGGCACCAGCTGCTGACTCTGTGTATGGAGGGTTCAGAAAAGGGACAGTGGCCTCTGCCTGGCTTTCTGAATGGGAGATAACTGTTCCCCAGTTTTTGCTTTGATTTCAGCACTTCAGTTTTTCCCTGTATGCCACTAGTGCCTTTCAAGCTGCTCCTCTGGTGCTGGAGCTCAGAGGGAGTGAATCTGAATAAGTCTGTGTGTGGGTCCTTTAAGGGGAACTGCTTGGGACTCTAGAAGTTTCTTTCACCGACTTAATTCCTGCTGGTGCTTGTAGCCATAAGTTATGGGCCTTATCTTACTGGCACATGAACCCTGGCCTCAGGGGCCTGGTGTGGGGCTGGGACTTTTCACTCCTGAGACACCCCTCCTGAACTTTTACCCACCACACATGGTGTGGGACCAGCCCGTTCCATACCTCTGCCCCTGCTACCAGTCTGGATGGATGTATTCTTAAATTCTGTAGTTGTCAGACTTCCATTCAGCTCAATTTCTGATGGTTCTAAAATCTGGAATTCTATATTTTAGTTGTCATTTTGTGGTTTTTTGAGGAGGCAAACCATGTTCACCTATGTTGTTGTCTTGACTGGAAGCAAGCCTCTTTAAATTGTTGGCATTCCCTCTCCCCCTCTTTTCTTAAACATTTTTTTAACAGAGCAAGATATTTTGCCTCAGTGATCTTTAAGAGAGAATAAACACAAATACCTGAGATTTTGGTTATTAAATACTGCAGTATGATGAGAGTTAGTTGTCTATGATGAGAGCATGCCCAAAGTGACAGAGTACACTGAGGAAATGGATGTTTTGATTCCAGGAAGGAGGAAGTGTTAGGAGGCTTGTTGTGAGAGAAACGGCAGAGGACAGGCCTCTGAGGATAGATTCACAGTGTTTTAGGGCAGGCTAATTGGAGGTAGGGAGAAAGAAAATTGGAAGTACCAAGGAGTTTGATTTTCCAATTTAGTGATTTCAAATTTGCAAAATTTGAAGGTCTGTCTCCTCAAAAAAAAAAAGAAAGAAAAAAGAAAGAAAGAAACATTTTCTTGGACAACTTTTTATCTTATCCTGGAACTCATGTTTTTTATATTACAATATTGTGGAACAGAAGGATTTATTCATTCCCATACTACTTATTTCCTGTTAATTATATTAAGGTTCTGTATTTTGCATGAGGGAAGATACAGAGATTAATTGGATACAACGTTTGCCTTCAAAAATGGCACATTTTAAAGAGAGAAACAAGCTGGGGTCATTAAATACTGGTTGAGTATCTGAATGAAAAAATTGTAGGCAGTCATAGTGGCTATAGCAGCAAAGCTTGCACAGGGATTGTCTCAATATTTAACATTTAGCCTAATTGAGGGAACAGTCAGTTAATACTTACTTGGTTTATCTTTTTAAATTTTCTAAGTGAAGTTGATCTTCAAAGTCCATTTAGATAATTTTTCTCTGCATGTTTGTATGAATGATGTCAGTGAACACTGTGCCAGTTTTATAGTGCTATAAGGACATACTTTTAAAATAACACGAATTACACTATTTAATCTTTCTTCACAGAGACAGCCAAAAACTATCAGCATTAACTATTATAATAATTAACATTTTGGAGTTTGAAGACAGTCATGGAGCAATCACCACATCAATGATTCTTGCTTTTTAAAAACTTAAAATGCAAGGCATTTTAAAAAAAATAAAAATGAAAATATTTTTTTCCCAGTGAGATACTGTTTGTAGTTTATTTGAGGATCACAGGTGTGGATCCAGAATATAAACTGAAATGATGAACGTATGAGTTATATCTGATAGTTATTTGTTTGATTATTCACTAAGTGTTTAATATGTGCTAAGTTCTTTTGCCGATGGCAGAGGTAATGGAGACCCAGCCCTTGACCTCTAGTTTTAGTGCTTTAGGCATACGTGTAAACCATTACCTTACTGGGGTGTGCAACCCTTGGCCCATGGGCCGCATGCCACCCAGGATGGCTGTGAATGCAGCCCAATACAAAATCATAAATTTACTTAAGACAGTATGAGATTGTTTTGCGATTATGTGTTGCAGTATATTTAATGTGTGGCCCAAGACAACTTCTTCCAGTGTGGCCCAGATACACCAAAACGTTGGACACCTCTGGGAGTACAAATTACTAAACTGTAACTGGAAGAGCAAACTCTGCTGGGAGTTGGAAAAGACTGAGTAGGTCAGTTTGGATACATAGCATGAAAGATAGGATAATTTTTTATATTAACTGGCATGGGTATGACACACTTCCCAAATGCCTGTTAACTATAGAAATTAAGTTGAATGATTACTAATTGGAGTGGGAGGGGTGAAAGATGACTATAGCCGAAAAGTGATTGCACTTTATAATTTTCTAGGCTGTGATCTTTGCCATACCCCACCAAGAAAAGTGGACTTGATTTCTCTTTTTCTAAGGTGGATCATAAGAGAGAGGTACTATTTTTTTCCCCTCTTCCATTCTCATATACACACTGATACGATACTAGACAAATTTATTCCTTGAAAGCCCAGAATATTGTGAGTGTGGGGTGGAGGTTTAAGTGCTAGGGCTCTTCTTTAAGTCACAGTGTTATCATAATCTTCATAATGTGTCAGTTACAGTGTTAGGTTCATCAGATAGCCTGCACACGTGCAGTTCCATGCACAGCTCAGGTTGGTCAATAAATATTCATTGAACCAACGAATGAACAGATTAGGACACTAGCATTTTTTTTTTTACTGGCATAAGGGATGGAAAAATTTAAGAGAAAATTCTTGGTATAATTAGATAGGATGTTGATACCAGAGTCATAGAAGATAATGCCCAGGAAGGAGGGAGGGTGTATGGAGAAGGGACGTGTGACAGAGATCTGTCATATGACAGCTCAGGGTCTGAGGACTGGCATTTATTCTCATGTTTCTGAGAACCTTAATGTGAAACTTACCATGCTGTTTTAGGACCCAGTTATTTATGTAAATATGACATAAATATGACATCAAATCTTTGAAATACAGGTACAATATATGAGACATGTGTGTACTGCTAATGCATATAATATAGTTCTCCTCCCCATTCTTCTTTTCTGGAAGTGAAAATCAGGAAGTAGTCACCTTTGTATATCTGAGTTTCATTTACATAGATGAATAAGGTTTAGAAGTTTTCTCAGTATTTTTGTATATGATTTTATAATTTATAATTGTAAATGTGCCTTCTAGATAGAGACTTCATATAGTTATTTAGAAATAGACTAGAGAGATTATTAGAGATTAAAAATATGTTTTTTAAATAAGTTTGAAAAATTTTTAATTTTTTTTTAGATTTTTATTTATTTATTTATTTTTAGAGAGAGAGGAAGAGAAAGAGAAGGAGAAAGAAAGGGAGAGAAACATCAATGTGTGGTTGCCTCTCACACACCCCCTTCCTGGGGACCTGGCCCCAACCCAGGCATGTTCCCTGACTGGGAATCAAATGAGCAACCCCTTGGTTCACAGGCTTGTGCTCAATCCACTAGGCTACACCAACCAGAACAAAGATTTTATTTATTTATTTTCTTAGAGAGATGGAAAGGGATGAAGAGAGGGTGAGAAATGTCAATGTACAGGAGATACATTGACCAGTTGCCTTTATCATGCTGCCAACTGGGGACCTGACCTGCAACCCAGGCATGTGCCCAGATGGGGAATTGAACCAGTGACCTTTCTGTTCACAGGCCACACTGCTCAGTCCACTGAGCCACACCAGCCAGGGCAAAATGTATTTCTTTAAATTTTCATTTAGTGTGGTGTAAGAGATAAAGACTGTAGAGACAGGATTTCATTTGAATTCTGTTTGAGTTTCAGTCCTGACTGCCACTTATGTGCTGAGTCACTTTGTGGGGAGGTGTCTGTCTACCTTCTCTGTGCTTCATTTTCCTTATTGGGAAAAATGGGTATCATAACAGTGTTTCTCTTTTGAGCCAGGGCAGCTTCATTGCCTGTGGTCTGACACTCAAGAATGTGGCCCTGTGCTTGGTGTTTACTGCTCTGTGGTTCCATATCGACACTTTTCACAAATTTTACTTTGGATTTACGTTTTGGAATGAAGTCAGATGGCACAGTGAGGCATGCACTGATGGCTTGAAGCCTTGGCTCACATGTGGTCCCACCTGCTCCTGCCTCCCACTTCTCTGGGAGGGATCTGGGCTGTCCCTTCTCCTACCTCCTCTGCCTCCCTTTGCCTACAGTAGGGCGTGTATGTGGGGACCAGGGAATTGGATTAGCCAGTGGTACTTGTGCTCAGTGTCAGGGACAGGAGAAGCCTAGGCACCTGTGAAGATTTGCTTTCACTCTGCAGATATCTCATGATAGACTAGAGAGACAGACCATGGGAGAAAGGAAAACACTTTTATCTTGCAATTATAGTAAGGGATCTGCATTTTTACTTTGCATTGGGCCCTGCAAATTACATAGGATAGGCTGTTTTGAGGACCAAAGAGGTAATAGTTGTAAAGCAAGTAGAACTAGGTCTGACATACATAGGCATTGTAGAAAGGTGTGTGGTATTATCTAGCATATTCACATCTATCAAAACATCTACTTAATTTACAACTGCTAATTATATGTGGTATAATATATTTATATAACATAATTTTATAAAAATAGGTAATTAGTATTTCTTTGTATATGTCATGAATAATATTTATTGCATTCAGATAGAAATACATAATTTTAAAATAAAGGATAGCATCTAGTTGGTCTTAAATATATGAGGTCTAGTAAGTACTGTATATTTCATTTTTGCACTTTCAGTATAATAACTGTAAAAAATAAAGGTTATATAGTGGTGTAAAATATACCCATTTTCTGTACTATAGTTGGATATGAAGCCAGGATGTTAGGAAAATTTTCCTTCATGAGCTTACTTCATGGTTTCTAGTCTCAAACAAAGAATAAACTCAGCAAGAGTTTTTCTTGTTACATATCCTCCTGTAGTATATGTAATCTATTCTCTGTATCCTTTTTTTTTTTAGTACAGTAAGTCCTCACTTAACATCATCAGTAGGTTCTTAGAAGCTGCCACCTTGTGTGAAACATCGTTTAACGAAGCCAGTTTTACCATAGGGTGATTGATATAAATGAGTTCAGTTCCCACGGCAGATTTCTGGTAGAAAAACATCACCAAACTTCTAAATAAAGACCCCAAACACTTCTAACTAATATTCAAAATTGAAATAAGTGTGAGCTATACATACATTTAACAAAGATGAATAAGAACAACTAAGACTATTGTTTTTCAACCTGATTATTTCAGTTCAGAATTGTGGGTGGCCAGAGATCAGAGTACAAGGCAGGACCTACCCAGGGCAGGATGCCCTTCCATCTCAGGGCACTGAACACCCATGCCCTTCAGCCTGGGACAGTGCAGACACGCCACTGTCACAGGCACACCTTTGGGATGTGGGAGGAAACCGGAGTCCCTGGAGCAAACCCACACGGACATGGGGAGAACATGCAGACTCTGCACAGACGGCGGCCCTGGCCAGGGGACTTTTTTTTTCTCTCTCATCTATGTTATAAGAGAAAGATGTTGAAACAAACCACATTATTTGAGGACCTGCTGTATAGGTTTGTAAAAATTGATTTTTTTTCTTGTTAAGAAAATATCGGTGGGGTACTATAGAAATTTTTTTTAATTTTGGTTTTAATAAAATAAAATTAAAATAGATTTATATATCTATTTTAGATAAATTGTTACCCTTGAAGGTACTTGATGTATGTATTTCCAATGTTGGGAGATCTTGAGGAAGAAGGCTACTGTAGCTCCTACAGCATCATTGTGTTTAAGTAACTTTCTGAACTTGACTAGCTACACAAAGAGCAAGCAGATGGTAGACTGGCGCCAAATTTACCTTGACCACCTCACATATATAATTTTGTATGCTAAAAATTAATATAGCAGGGATCTTGTATTTAGTGGTTGTTGGTTATAGAAGCTGTGCCATCAGGTTTTAACATGAATACCTTCATTAAATGAACATAAGCTAAAAATCTTTTCACAATCAATCTCAGTTGGTTTTGTCTATTATTTACATGTGTGAAACTTTTTTGTTTCTAATCAAAACTTGACATAGGACCAGAAATCTTATAAAAGTATATTTGACAGTTGAGTTTGACCAAATAAATGCCCTGGCAGATTAAAACATGTCTTCACCCTTAACTGGTAACAATCATTTTTTCCAGGCTTAATTAAAACAGAGATGGAAAGAAAGATGGGTTTTGATGAAATGACATTTAATTCTTACACATAACATATAATAGAACAATAGAGGTTATTGAACAAATTTATCTCGGAATTGATCACAAACAAGCCCAGGCATCCTATTATGGGAAAAGTGGAGATGGGGAAGGAGGACTTAGAATTCACTCTTGGACCCTGCTTGGTAAACCAGGGTTGGTTTCCCAGTGTCTTAGAGGGCGGCCCTCTTGGTCAGTTTTCTTAGAGTCTTTCTCCCTCTGTGTGGGGGCACATGCCTCCTGGAGCCAGCTGCTGGTGGCAGCCTAGCCCCTCTGCTGTTTCACCTCATCCAGATACTAAGTGTGGGCTTCATGGTAGAGGGGGACTGAACTGAGTCACTGCCTGCCAAACAAGATAGATACATCTTTTAAAAAAAAATTGAGAGTAAGAGAGGAAAGGAACAGAGAGGAGAGAGGGGGGGGCTTTTATATTTGTGTGTGTGTGTGTGTGTGTGTGTGTGTGAGAGAGAGAGAGAGAGAGAGAGAGAGAGAGAGAGAGAGAGAGAGAAAGAGAGAGAGAGAGACTTTTATTTGCTGTTCCACTTATTTATGCATTCACTGGCTACTTCTTGTATGTGCCCTGACCAGGGATCGAACCTGCAACTTTGGTGTATTGGATGATGCTCTAACCAACTGAGCTGGCTACGGCAAGTTAGATACATCTTTAAGAAGTGCTTCAAGTGGGGGAGGGAATGACATAGAAGCTGAGCCTCTGAGCCAGGCTGCAAATGTATAAAGAAAACGCTAGTAACAACAATAATATTCTTAGTACTTTCAGGTATCCATTAAAAACAGAGTTATATGTGGACCTATATGGAGCCAATATATGGTCTTCAGAGGGTCTTGAAACTCTAAAATTTCATGTAGTACTTATTTTGTTTCATTTTATTTTATTTTACTTTTTTTGTATGAGTGTAGTTAAAAACCATTACCATGGAGTTAAAAATAGGAATAGAGGGATTTGCACCAGACTTTTTTTCTCATTTGTTTTATAGTGGTGTGTTTAACTTTCGTTGTTGAGCAATCACCGATTGAGAAAATAAATCACATAAATCAGAAAAGAGGTAAGAAATAATTATATTTAATTGAGTGGATGTGTATACTCATTTGGTAATTCTCTACCATATTTACAAGCCAACCAAAGTCTCTATTTAGTCATATGACAGACTAATCAAAAAATAGTTCATGTTTGCCTTAATTGTTTTGAGACAAAGTTGGAAAATAAGTTTAAAATGGCAGTGTACTGGTAATATGAGACTGACATGCTCATTTTTGCTAATACGTGGGCTTTGAAGTTTAGTTTGGGATTTGACTGCATATTACTGATTGCCATCATACATGTAGGCAGTTTCTTTTCTGGGATTGGAGATACTAATGTTTATTCCTCAGGACTGATTTTGTCTGAAAATCACAGTTTCAGCAATGAGAAATTGGGACTAAGTACCCTTTCTACGAGATGTGACCTTTCTGAAAGGAGCACCTTTCCTGCAGGGGAGTCTCGTTCTGAATTTTGGAGGGCCACCTGTCTAAACCCTTGAGTAGCGAAGTAGGGTATTCGTTTCTGACTACCCTGTGACTCTTCTTACCTCCACAGTCACTGCCTTGGGATTTATGTGAATGTTTGCTGAGTGGCAGAGATTGTGATCCTATTTGGAGTTTTGCTTTTGGGAATGATGAACGTTTCTTACAGCTGTCAAAATCAATATGCATTTTATTTTTGAACCTCTTGAGAAAGGAAAGAAAGAGGGTGTAAGAATGTACTCTTATTGAAATGGCAATTGTTACTGTATGCCTTTGATTCATCTGGGGCTTTTATGTTGCTTTTAATCTCTGCAGTATTTTTGTTTTCTATTATTCAGGAAGAGCATTAGAGAATCCCCATGGTCAGCAATTATAGGACATTTAACAAATGGTCTGTGATTCTAAAGGTTGAAATGTCAGCGTACTGTATTCCAAAGGAATAGTCATTGTTGGATCTAATTTAACTTTCGTCCTGGGTGATTTATGTGGATGTTTCCATTTACTTTTGGCAAGTACGAATACTGTGTGTCAGTCATATTTTCACACAGTAAAAACTCCCTGGAACTGAGTTTTGTAGTTAGCAAAATATGAGTTTAAATGTGTAGAGTCCTTCATCTATCGTTACCATCTGTAAGAGGAAATTTATGTTAAGGAGAACACAGAGAGAAGTTGAAAAAATATGTATGTGTGTATGTATATGTGTATATACATACATAGATTATTATATGTATTATTTTCCTTGGTAAATGAAGCTATAAAGAACTCTGTCATTTTCTTTTCACCATTCCACATTTGTCTCCACATAAATGTGACTTTATGAGGTAATTTGAGGACTAAGAAAATTATTCCTAGTTGTTTCTCATTAGTTCATATTAATGCATAATAAAGAGTTAAAATAAATAATATGGCATTTTTTTGATTAAGCAGAAGTGCAGTTTTCTCTTATAAAATGGAAAACGTCCCTAGAGTATGTAAAGATATTTCATATGACAGCAGGAACAACCTTTTCTTTTTTTTTTTTGACCATTGTGT
This sequence comes from Phyllostomus hastatus, assembly GCF_019186645.2. NCBI lineage: Eukaryota > Metazoa > Chordata > Mammalia > Chiroptera > Phyllostomidae > Phyllostomus > Phyllostomus hastatus. The sequence continues at coordinate 24,004,859 of NW_025334028.1, read as the reverse complement.
TAAGTAATTGTTCAAGAAATTGGCAATCACAGTTGAGACATTTTACTTGACTTAAAAAAATTTCTCCTTAATATAAAGGTTAGGAATCTATTGTGTTTACAGAAAGAATTACACTCACTTATTAACCCTATTAAGAATTTTGGAATTGGAAAAAATATTACCTCATTTGGGAAAAAAGCAGAGACTAGTGGATTGAATGGAAAAGCTTTGGTAAAGTCACTTCAGATTATGCTTCTTTAAAATGCAGGTGGCAAATGGTATGGTTTTGAATTGATAAGATTCACACAGTTAAAATGAATTTTAAAACTATATGGAAAAATATGTATTTAAAATTTTAAACCATTAGTAAATTAAATTGAGTATCATCCTATTGCGTTTTAGAAAAGAAGACAAGAAACCTGGTTGTATGTAGCTGTTTCTTTAGTAAGGCTAGAACTTCACATATGTTTACTGTCCTGTTATAGACCACTATACTCTCTTCAACATAGTCATCACAGCAACATTGGGAATGCTTATTATATGTACTTTTCACAGATGCCAAAACTAAGTCCATGGAGATACAGCGACATGTATAACATAATACAGTAAGGGGTGGAGTGTGTATTAGTATCATGGTCTGCCTTACTCTAAATACTAGACCTTTTCACTGCACCACACCAACTGTGTGACCTTGACTAAGGTGTTTAATTTATTTAGGGGACTATTTCTTAGTCTATAAAGAGGAGATTTAGACTAATTTATATTTGAAATCTCATTGTTTCTCAACTTCTTATATTTTTTTCTTGTTTTACAAATTGAGAACATAAAATATTACAGGAGTTACATATTGAATACTATTCAATAAATTACTGCCTTGTTACCTTTTAGCAAATTCCATAAGTAGAACAATCTGTAGTCATCCAAAATCAATGTTGAAAGGCTATTCAGTTGCACTTAGCATTGAGAAACAGTAATTTGCTATATAATTTATGGAAAATTAACCAGAAAATTAGTTTGTTTTTATTTTGTATTGTGCTGTAAATATGTTGATGAGCATTCTTCAAAATGTGATATCATACAAAAGTATTAAACTTACTTTTCCTTGTGGTAATTTAGCTTTGTCATATTAAAACTGTGTTTGTTGATATACCACACAACTAAAGAGAGAAAGTTGATGATATAAATGTTAATGTAAATAGATGTGAATATTTTAAAAGATTGTATAAAGTGAAATTAAAAGTTAATGTCTGCTACAAGTTCACTGTTCTGTTCTTAAAATTCAGTTTTGATAACTGAAGTGAATATTTTAAGAAATTGGAATGTGTTAACATTGCTTTCTCATAAAATAATACCTTTTAAACTTTGCTTACTCTTTTTTCTATGTTTAATTTTATATTTCACTGAGGAATGAATGCAATTTAAAAAGAACATTCATCTTTCCTTTTGTAGTGGATGAAAAATTTCTAGCAATCTTTTTTCAAGAGAATTTGTCATACTTTTTAATGAATGCTTGAAGTGTAATGATAAGTGATAGCAAAGACATTTTAAGAAAATTTTATATGACATAAAATTAAAGGGTAAAGCTAAATTTGTCTTAATTTTGCTAATAGTTTATTAAAGTTATGTCAAAGGTACAGTGTCTATAAAATAGGAAATTGAAATCACCTTTGTAGCAATGCCTGCATTCTTTTAAAATATATTAAAATTCCAAAAAGCAGTAACTTATTTTTTTCCTGTTAAGTGTTGCAGAACACTTAAGAATCCCTGATAGATGTCTTGAAAATATTTCAATTCAGATTTGAATTATAAAAAGTATCTACCAATGAGGGAAAGACAGAAGAAAATACAATTGCATTAATTAGGAGTTTGACAATTTTGTCATTATGTAGCCATTGGAATCTAGAGCTACATCTTTTAGTGCCTTTGGGAAAAAAGGATAGACTATACTTTGACGGACTGAAAGGCAATCCAACATACATTTCTGTTAGATCAACAACATTGATTGTGTTGAACTTTTAAGTCCATTACTCCGTGTCAGTGGTGATGATAAACCCATCCCTAGAGCAGGTGGTGTGTAGTGCAGTTTGATAGGATGTTCACTATTTACTAAAGGCAATGGTGAATACAGGGTCCAGCAGAAGTCATGCCTGCTTGAGTGTGGTTGGTAGGGTAATAATGTGGGTATAATAATTTATACTTTTAATTTGAACAATTTCACCTAAAATGTCATATGGTGTGCTTAAGTGTGACATTGTTATGTTACAGAATTACATGCTTATGATTTTATAATAAAATATTTTATAATAGAAGGGGTGTTATTTGTGTCAGACCCTGTATATACATTTAAACATTTGAACACTGGGATTCAGATTATATTTTCTGATGTAGCAGGCATTCTCTGAACAGTGGTTTCCTTTTAATTCTGTAATTGCCGTTCTTCAGTACTAATTATGTTTTGTATGCCTTAGCTGCATCATCTCTTTCTAATCAGAATAATATAAGAAAAACTGTCATGTGGAAAATGAATGCATACTCGCCTCTGTTTCTAAAACTCAAGTTCTTTTTATATTGTACTGCTTTCTGTTTTCCTGTGACTTCTCTCCTGTGTCTGAACTGTAAAGTATCATAGGACGTTAGAGATAGAAGGAGCCGTATCAATCACCTACTAGGGATGTCCATCTTGTGGCCCGCAGGCTGAGTTTGGCTCAGGATGGCTATGGACATGGCCCAAAACAAAATCGTAAATGTACCTAAAACCTTTATTTTGCTCGTCAGTTTTTGTTAGTGTTTGTGTCTTTAATGTGTGGCCCAAGACAACTCTTCTTCTTCCAATATGGCCCAGAGATGCCAAAAGTTTGGACACCCCAAAATCTTCATGAACCAACAGAGATTCATGGACTTGCCAGTGATAAACGGATAGTGGCTAGACCAGAACTTGGTCTTCTAATTTCTGGTATCAGCTCTTTTGAAGCTCCTTTCCAATACCATGCAGGAACAATAAATCATTTACTGTCTTGGGACATTGCTCATGTTAGTCAACTCTGTACATGTGTGTGTTTTGCTCTCTTTCTATTGTGAGCTTCTGTAAGGCAAGGAAGGATTCTTCCTCCTGTGTCCAGTGTCCAGCCAAGTGGTGTATACGTAGTAGCACACCATAGTCACTGACTAGTTTATTGCTGCTGTTTGCTTCCTGTTAGTTCATTGTTGTCATTTTGTTCTTTTAGCCCTCCAACAACGTGATTGTTTCTTAAATTCCTTTTGTTGATGCTTGGTGTGGCTTCTGGTTTCTACCATGTCCTAATACAAAATAAGTCACAAACTGAATGAAAAAAATATTAAATATGGGGTAAATATATTAAGTTGGCTTGCTTAAGTTTTTTGAATTATTTGCCCATGACCATTATAGACATGAAGCTAGCTCATGCTGTGCTTAGTGAAAAAGGCAAAGCACTGCACGTGACACAGAAAGGGCTGGTGAGGGAAGTTCTCCAGTGGGGGCAGGGGGCAGGAATGCGTTAGGACCATACCTCTTTTCTAGCTCATGAGGAGGACATGGCCACATCTGCTTGCAAATAGGCTGTAAAAAGTATTTGACATACAGGTTTCCACAATTGACCTTATGATAGGGAGTAGTGGAACTTTATTCTAGCTAGAGTAGTGAGTTTGTGTGTGATTTGTATTTGAATGCAAAATGATTTTTTTTTTACTCTAAAGGAAGTACATATGTTGTGCTTATTTTATATACCTTGGTTTTCTGGTGAGGTTAGAGAATTTTTCTCATTTCTATTTTTTTTTTGTGGGGTAGCTGGAAGACAAAGGTGAGGGTTACAGGAGAAAGCTGCAAATTCAAGGTTAAGCTAATTGGCTTATGAGGAGTTACTCTTTTCACTTTTCTCTCATTTGCGCTGCAATTTAACTAAATGTATTTAAGTCACAAGTGACAGGGCTCTTTAACACAACAGCAGGCCTCAAAGTGGCCACACATTTCACACACACACAATTATCATGTCTACACTGATTTAACTTTCAGTTTTTCATAGAAAGTGATATATAAAGGTATTTTTGTTTACATTAAGACTAAAAAAAGAATTTTAACTGTAAATAACATAAATTACAAGTTATTTAGACTTGTAATTTATTGGTAATTAGTTAAGATTTGCATATTTTTGACTAGAAAAAATAGATGTCTTGCTTCTTCCCTTTGAAAATCCTTCTAGTGGTCTTGGATGGGCTTTTTACTCTCTTGTATAAAAAAGTGGCCTGGAGCTTTTGTTTTCACATCATTGTGAATGGCCACACTTGCTATGACTTCACTGGCTGAAAAGGACCAGAATAAGAAGTAGCATCTCACTGGCCTCTTCCTTTTTAAAAAAACATACCAGTATTCTCGTGTGTGGATTGCAGTTGATATCTCTCTCTAATTGGGCATTCCTTTGTGTCAGATAATCAATAATACAACCTTTAATGCTAACTCATTCAGTTTCTATTACATGCACATTTGCTGAAAGTGAATAAAACATTGATTCTGACATAAAACATAGGTACTTCTTTTAAGGAGAGTGTTCTCTAATTGGAAAAGACAGAGGCCAAATGTAGGATAGCGTGAATGGGAAAGGGTTGATGGGAGATTTCATGGATGAGGTATGATTTGTACCAGGGTTTGCAGACTAAGCTGGATAGACTTAACTGTATAGACAGAAGAGGCAGAGATTGTCAGAGAGACAACATGAGCCACTGGGTTGGGAAAGAGTTGAGTACAATGTTCCTGCAGGCGATCTGCTGCATCAGGAGGGAGAGAAAGCAATGGGAAATGTGTAACTGTGGGTTTCCACGAATGAGAGAGGGGATTGAAAGCCAGAGGAGTGTTTGGAATTGATACATGAAAATAGCATTTCCAAAGCTGCACCATATATTATGTTTTGAAGAAAGAATGAATCCCTTGATCAAATAAGTATGAGATATGTTAGATTAAAGAAAGGTAAACTGATTTTTGTACTTCAAAACTACAGATATTTTAATATGTTAATGTATGTGGTAGAATTCTGAGAGGGATATATAGCAAACATATATACCTAGTTGCCCACGGGTACATTTTTCCCCCCTTGGGATAAGTACATTTAACAAGAGACTGTAGTAGAAAATAGATGCAGCCAGTACAGGTTTTATTGAAAAACACATATTGAATAGTGTTTTGGGAAGATAAGTAATCTAGAGATAACCTGGATAAATAGAAGAGTAAAGAACAGAAGCTCTTGAAATGCTTTAGGAGAGGGTTGAAGACAGCCTGAGCTAGGGTGGTGGCAGTGATTTTGGAGGATAAGAGGTAAATTCAAGACCTTTTTTTTTTTTTTCAAATAAACTAACACCCTACAAGATGTGGTAGTGAAGTGAATTAAATGAAGTGATGGCAAAATATAGTGATTGAAAGCAATCCTCGTCACTGTTAGTGATAAAGAGGTAAACATTTAGAAAGCAGCCCTCGGTATTCTGTCAGAGGGTACTGCAGGTAAGGTGGGTGGCACCACTGGGACTGAGCCAGCAGTGGAGAGGAGCTGGTGCTGTGTGGGGGATGGTGGGAGTTACACAGGAGGCAGGTAAGTGCAGAGGGAGACTGAGACTGCAGGGGAGGGTGGGGCTCCGGGTTGGAAGCTGTCCTTTACACTGTGAGCCTTCTCTTGCTGTAATCAGACTGCATATCCTTTTATTTTTTAAAGCCTTGATGTGAAGGCATTTTAAAAAACCCATTCAAATGAGAAAGGAGAAACTACTTACCAATCTTATTAAATTTCACAAGATTTCTTTGAAATATATGCAGGCCGACGGTTATGATAGTCCAAAATCATAGGTAGAGTCAGCTTTTTACCCTCCTCTTTTCTTTTTTTTGTCAGTGATGTGTCTAAAATTATGGCATAGCTTGGAAATAATTTTAAATAGTTTCCTTTAAAGCCATTTTTTAAAAAATGGAACCATACTTTAAACATACTGGCATCTTTAAACATTTACAGGTGCAGAATAGAGAGCTCTGATTTGGGGCCAGTTTGACTTGAAAGCTCATGTTTAATTGATTCCATACTTCACCAGACTGGACCATGTATGGTACAATTTCAAGAAACTACTATTAAAATATTTTAAACTCTTAAATTATAGAATGTGTGTGTGTTGCATCAAATAATTGGAGCCATTCTGTATTGTTTTCCTATGTAGCTTTGGTGTGTCCCCATGTATGGGAGCTGTTAGCTTCTCTCGTGTCTGCCCGGGGACAGCATTAATTGTGCAGTTAGTTAGTCAGTCCTCATTAGCACGATGGTGGGGACACTATTTCTCACTTCCTCTTATTTCAGGGACTTAATTAAAACTAGCGTGCATGTGCTCTCAGTAGAAAGTGCTCTCAGCGCTCCAGGTGGTGACTTCTTTGTAGTCTGTTTTCAGGTTGTTCAACTTGCAGGTTGAAGAGGTTAATTATATAGCCTCCCTGTTTCGCTCTTTCATTAAATCACAAAAATTATTAAGCAAAAAATAGAGGAACCTCTAGAAATGTATAGCTCTAACTTTTGTGTGTTGGAGAGTAGACATTGTCTGGTGGTGAATAAAGATATGCATGTTATTGGAAGTTGGTCTGTGACTTCTCTACAAAATGCATTTTCAGAAATAAAATTGTGTAGAAAGCATGTTTTAAAATAATACAACACAACTAAAAATCAGGTACAGTCATGCATGCTTAAGGATGGGAATAATGTTCTGAGAAATGTGTTGCTAGGCTGTTTCCTTGTGAGAACATCAGAGCCTACTGTTCCTAGGCTGCAAGCCTGTGCAGTACATTACTGCACAAAATAGCTTGAGACTGAATCCAGAGCACGTGAGCACATGTTGTAATCGGGAGACACGGCACACGGGAGAGGTGCGCGGCTGCCGCCAGTGTAATGACATGCCTTACCGTGCGACAGCAAACTTTGTTTTTAATAAGTAGAAAGAGTACACTCTAAAATCACAATAAAAAGTATGGGCTAGTAAATGCTGAAACCAGTAACATTATTAAGTATTATTTACTGTGCATAACTGTATGTGCTGAACTTGTATATGAATGCAGTGTAGTAGGTTTGTTTACACCAGCATCTTATAATCACGTGAGTAACATCACTAGTTGATGGGAACTCTTCAGCCTGATGTCCTCCGTGCAATCCCTCACGGACTGAAATACTGTTCTGTGAGCACATGACTGTAGTTGAAAGGCAGAGTGACTGATGTATTCCTCTAGCGTCTGGAATGTTACCAGTATTTGGAGAGGGCAGAGGGAAGCCTCCATGCTGTCAGTTAAGAGACTCACGATCCAACCATCAACTGTCATGAGATAGAACATTTTTGGTCCTATAAAAAAATACATCAAAACCTTACCTAAAATCAAAACTGTACTGTCTCCATTTGAATTCACTTTTAGTCTTTCAAGAATTAAGAGTTTTGAACTGGAAAGTGGATTAGCCATTTCTTCATCCAAGATTCAGTGAATAAGAACAGGGAGGATTGGAAGGATGAAATAAGCACTCGGGACCACACAGGTGTGAGGGAAACCCTGGGATTTGGTTCAGGAGGTTTAACTCTCGGTCAAGACATACTAACCATACACTTATTTTCACAGCCCTGTGGTGTAATTCAGTGTGCTGTTTCTCAGAGCTTACATAGGCACTTCAGAACAGTAATGTTTTCTACATCCCGATGTTTGTGAGGCATGTGCTGTGTCCGTGAGGGTGTGTGCACATATATATACATGTGTGTGCATGCATCTGCTTAGGTATGGTGTAGGTGAGTCAGGCTGCTGCCTGAAAAAGATTGACAGGGATGGGAGTTGGGCAATTTTAGGAAGATGAGAAGGAAAAAAATAAGATTCTTTCAAGCTGTGTGTAGGTTGTAAAGATGGGGATAAGAGAAGATGGTCTTGCTTTCAATGTTTTTTAAACTTTTGAAGCACTCTGGGTTTAGAGACACAACCATGCCCACCACCAACCTTTCCGCTCCCTTTAACCCAGCAGCAGTCCACTGCACAGGTGTGCTGCACTGCACAGGTGTGCTGCACTAGTGGGTGACAGATGAGAGATTCATTGGCACAAGGAGCCCTTGCTCAAGGCATCAGAAACACAGGTTTCAAAATTTAATTCTGAATATGACACACAGATAGCCTGGAAAGCATATAAATCCTTGATGTAAGAAATAGATGGAGAATCCAGTTTTACTGTTTTTTATTAAACTTACATTTTTCTTACTGAACAATCTCAAACACATGGAGGTAACTTCATTTCTATTCTCTGCTGTATAAATAAAATACTAACTTATCTAACTTGTTCTCTGGCACTTGTCTTCTCAGAATTTGATCCTTCCCTTTATCTTCAGACATTTTTAATTCAACTAGTAAGCATATTATTAGCTTTCAATGGAAAATAAGTGGTTTTTAAAACATGTAATTTTCAGGCTATCTCACATAAGTATTTTTTTGTATTGATTAATTTTAAAAATACTTAAGGTTATGTGTTTAAGTGCTAGTCTCTCCACATTCAGCACCTAATACAATGCTTATTGCGGTCAGTAGCAAATAAGTTGTGAATGAACCAATGACTAAACATTCACATAATCTAGGTGTTTCTACTATGATTTTTTGTTCGAGAATTCCACATGTGTAAGTATTTTCATATCTAAAGAAAACTATTATACTTAAAATATGCAATTATCAGTAAATCTGGTATATGGAGAACAAAGTACTTTGAAGACAGAGAGAAGAATGGAATAAGGAGGCCATATAACAGAGATGATGACTTTGAATTAGCTCCTGAATATAAAAGAACTATGACTGTGTAGCACAATTAACTATACTTGAGAACTATATTTAGTATAAAAGTATATTTAATCCAAATATACTTTTTGGTCATGTACTTGTAATGTTTGTAGAGATATACTTACTTACCAATTTATCACTGAGGATATGTGTTAGTGAATTCATTTTAGTTTAAAAGCATGGTTACCAGACAGATGTTTAAAAGATTGAATGGAGCCCTGGCTGGTGTAGCTCAGTGGATTGAGCATGGGCTGCAAACCAAAGCATCGCAGGTTCGATTCCTAGTCAGGGCACATGCCTGGGTTGCAGGCCACGGCCCCCAGCAACTGCACATTGATGTTTTTCTCTTTCTGTCTTTCTCCCTCCCTTCCCTCTCTAAAAATAAAAAATAAATAAAATCTTAAAAAAAAAGAAAAAAGAAGTCACAGTTAAAAAAAAAGATTGAATGGAATCCTCCACTTATAGACTGAGTTTTAATAAATTATTTAGCCCTGTATTGTGAATTAGGTAATTTTCTTTATCTGTAAATAAAGATTTATAAATGAGGTAGATTCTGATAGTAGAGTCTACTTCATGGGTTTTTGTCAGGTTAATATTTGTGAAGTCTTTAGAACAAACAGGGCCTGGCAAACAATAAGCACTGGACTAATACTGTGAATTATTATAGACTGCTAGAACGTCCCAGAATGTAATGTTAATGTAATGTTACATATTGAAGTAGTTTGGTGATTTGGTGTTAGGTTTTAAAAAAAGTTCTTTAACGATGTTCAGTCTTTCATCAACAACTGTTTGTAGAGCATTGTCCTGTGTCAGAGACAGTAACGCTGCCTCTGATGTCACTGCTACCTTCAGTCTGTCTCATGTTCTCACATTTACAGAGCCCTTCCCCTTGTCACCTTAGGTGGTTTTCCTGTCAGGACTATGAGGTAGCTAAAAGAAGGATTGGTACTGCCAGTTTATAGATGAAGTAACTTCTCATGGGGTGCAGAGATGTGCCTAAACACAGGAAGACAAGCCTAGCCCATTCCTTGTTCTCTCTCTGCCCACCATCTCCTTGTAGCAAGAAGCTTGCTTACATTCCCATGTGGCTTACTGTTACCTCTAAAGGTTTATATGTGGATCCGTTGGACCTAGGGCAAATATCCGTATTAGTTTGTATTTTTCTAAGGTTAAACCATGTAAGTTCCACCCATTAGGTTTCTATAACTTAAAAAAATTTTGAATATTATAAAACTTTGCATTTGTAAATAAATTGAAAATATTTGATTTAGTCACAAACATTTTAATATTTTTGATGTTTATTTTTATTCTTTTGTGTCTTTGGCTTATCCAAATCCTACTTTTAAATTTTTTTTATCCTATTTGCATTTTGAACTTCCATCATTCCAGATTTAAATTCAAAGACCAACACAGAAAAAAGTCTGTAGAAGAAGAATAAAAGTAAAGCTGCCCATCAGACATTTAACGGGCCCCTCTCTAATAGATTTGATTGAATTGATTACTCTAGCAGTTCACCCAGTGGAATAAAAAGCGTAAGGCACTCAACATTTAGTTATAAATTTATTCATTGCTAAGAGCCACATCCCATTAATTTTATGTAATTTGGTAATTCCCAGTAGCTGTAGCTGAAGTTTGTGGTCCTTTTTGGTGATGTACAGTGATGTTCTCTAGAGAGAGGAACACTCTATTGTGTATATGAACTTTAAAGGGCCAAAATACTTTGAGAGCATTCATAATCTTAACTGTTGCTTTGTGCTTGCTTGTACTCACACTTAAAAATGCCGTCCTCTGCTCATTTTCTGAGCACAACTGTGTATAGTACTGAATTGTAAAACAATGTACAAGCAAGTTGTTCTTGTGTTCTGGTTGCTACCCCCAAAAGCCGTTTCTGCAACCTCCCTTTACTGTAAATCTCCATCATCAAACTATTCCAGAAAATTATATTAAAGTCAGATCTAGCTGTAGTCAGTGTACAGTCCAATGTGTTTGAATCCGCCACCAGAGGGAGGCTACATTTTAACTATTATTGTATCTAAAGATTTTGGACTGGTTTGGCGTGTGGATACAATCCCTGTTGCCCTTGATTACCCAAAGGAGTGAGGACGTTGAGGAGTTTGGTTTAGCCAGTGTTGGGATTCCAGTTTCTCCTTGTCAGTACCTGTTCTGAGTATAAGGCCTGTGGCTGCCTTCATATATCTTCATACTTTATCTTACTATGAGTATGAATGGAGAAGAGTTGGGAAAGCAGAGGTGAGTCATTAAAATGATCATCATTTTTATCATTTTTTCTATTTACTAATGAGTTGGTATTTAGCAATTTTTCTCATGTTTATCATCTACTTTTCTTTATCGCTTCTTGCTTCCAAATTGTGATAATTAGATATCCTAATGCTTTCTGGATCCTCTCCTTTATCTGGGTAGAATTGTTTTCTCTTGGAATTGCTTTCCTTCTCTTTGTAAAGAGAGAATTTTATTTTATTTTATTTTATTTTTTGCTTGTTGGTGTGTTTGTTTGCTTTAAATTAGACTATTGAGATTTTGGCATCACTGAGACAGAAAAAGGGAATAATCAAGGGGGATATCAAAATATTTTAGTACTTTAAGGAATGATACTGAACAAAATATTTAAATTCTGTTGGAAAGTATAATTCAGTGAGACCGTCACTTTTTAAGAAAATGATTTATTTATTTGCTTATGCCAAAGAGTGAGATGTTTCTATTTGCATACAATAAGGTACAAGGGAGGACAGGACAATCTAAATTACATGTGTAGCCTCTTGCTGTTGTTGACAGAAATAAACTTTGTTTCAGGTTCTGCTTCTGGGATGCAGTAGTTCCTCACCATATGTAATCTGACCTTCAGTAAACTTTGAATAGTGTTCATAGATAAAGCAAGTTAACTTAATTGTTGGAGTTAGATGTGTATGTCTCAGTTACACTAGGGAATACTGGCAAATGGGAAGATGGTTGCATTTTAGTTTTGATCCTAAAAATGATGAGTCATCAAAGTGCCAGTAAAGCAATAATTGTGTAAGACATTCAAAACATCTTAGGTCAGGGAGAGACTTAAGTCTCAGAAGACTAGTTGAGAGGTAGGTGATAGGAGGATATATTTGAGAATATAATTCTAGTTTTTGGTGAACAGTAAATTTTCTTTTTACATCCATTAAAATTGAAGAGCTTCCCACCAAAACAATTAAGATTCCAGCTTGTGGTCTGAGATAAATATTGATTTTTGAAGTAGAAAAACTGTAATTTTCGAATCAGGCTCTTTAAGTGATGCACTTTAAGACTAAATAGTCCCAGGGGAGTTCTCTCTTTCTCTTTCTCTCTCTCCCCCTCTCTCTCCCCCCGCTTCTTTATTTGAAAGAAAAGAAGCTTGAATGTATTTCTCTAGCCTCCATTTTTAGTATTTCTTCTTATTTTTTATCTTGGTACTAAAACTCCTTATATATCAATTTTTCATCACTTTATAAAATAATAAAGTTAGAATTATACTAAAGAATTTATAAGCTGCTCTTGTAATTTAAAAATAAAATACTAACTTGTCTTAAAGAAACTGAGTGTTTTATTTCTTGAATTTAAATGATTTTTGTCTGTAAGTAAATACTAGATTTGTTCTTATGACACAAGTAACTGGGTGTATAAGTTTAAAAGAAATGGACTGGCTGAAGACACCTATTTTAACCATACATTATTTTTTCCATAAAAATAGAAATAATTTTCTTGGTATTCCTATAGAACTAATGTTACCAGCCGTTTAATTGGTTTCTGGTCTTAGAGTGAAGAACATGATGTTAAATCAGTTCAGGTAGTAATTATTTGTGTTTGACAACATTAAGTAAAATAGGGAACTGAAATGGTATGACTATATTTTTAAAGTATATGCACAGTTTTATTATCACTTGAACTGTTGGCTGTGCTTTAAGCATGTGCATTTTATTCTGAGAGGAGGTTCGTATGGGTCTAGTGGCAAAATCATTCATTTGTTCTACCAGTATTTGTCGGATGATGTCTTAGGGTGAGTTGCTGGGAAACAGTCTGAGACTTGTTTGCAGGAGGTGAGCACAGTCAGGATCAGTGCCTGTGGGGGACTGAAGAGACTGGGGATTGGAAGAAGGCAGAAGTTGAATTATGATGCAGTTACAATAGAGATGTCAGCCGATCCTGTGGTGAGCTCTGGAGGTGGGATGGCTCTTCACAGTTGTCCTGGGTTGGAGGCAAGGGCCTTCGCTGCCCTTCGTTGGCCAGGACAGTGATGCAACCTTGAATAGTACAGTTATGAACAGTCAGCAGCCTGTACTACTGGAGGCTGGGGGGAGGGCCTTGATTCTGAAAAGGAGTCCTAACTGTAGGATTGGGGTCATGCCCTGTCGCATCTTGTGTAGCTGCCCACTAAGATTCTGACCTGGAGGCACTAGAGGCACCACGCTCAGCAAAAGCAAACGTGCATACCCTGTTCTTTTAAGAAGGTGATGTCTAGAGTGGATAAAGGTGCTGGAATGGAATATTACTTGGCCACAAGAAAGAATGAAATCTTACTATTTGTAAGAACATGGATGCAGCTAGATGGGATTTTACTAAGTAAAATAAGCTAGACAGAGAAAGACAAATACCATATGATTTTACTTACATTATAATCTAAAGAACCAAATAAACCAATAAATAAAACAAATGGACTCATAGATACAGAGAAAAAAGGGGTGGGTTGCTAATGGGATGGGGCTTGAGGATTGAGTGGAAAAGGTGAAGGGATTAAGAAGTACAAATTGGTAGTTACAAAAAATAGTCACCGGGATGTGATGTGCAGCATAGGGAACATAGTCAATAATATTTCAATAACTGTGGTGCCAGGTAGGTGCTAGACTTCACAGGGGAAATCACTTCTTCAATTATATAAATGTCTAACCACTGTGCTGGTGATGGTCAAGCTACAGTAGTCCTTATACAATCTCATTACTAGTTTGCTTTCTCTGATAAATGTATATCCTGTATTATATTTTTCATGCTATTTTATATGGGCATTGTTTAACTATTAATAACTGAATTCCACATTAACATCCAAGCCCTCCACTCCCCAGAATGCTGGAGAAATGTAATGCAGATGGTTTGTCCAACACAATGATAGTGTTACATTTACCTACTTGTGGAAAAACCTCACTGTATGCGCATCAGACTTGATTAACGGAAGTTGGAGTTGCAGTTGTGATATTTTCTGCTGGACTTGAGGTTTCTAGGAGATACTATATTTTCAAACTAATAGAAAAAGGATATCCAATATGGGAAGACTTCTAAAGCTGATTTTTAATAACTTAATTAAAAGAATAATAACTATTGTTTCTGAATATAATGACCTGATTGCCAAGTGCTTTATATGGATTATCTTATTTAATTATTATTAGCCTACTGTTCTAAGAGGTTTACACAGATTATGTGATATAATCTTCCTAATATCTTTATGAAATAAATCTTATTATTATCTCCACTTTACAGGTGAGGACACTACAGCTAGTCTCCACAAAGCTAATAAGCAGAAGTGCAAAGGTGAAAAAAAAATGGCATCTTGAGCCTAGAGCTTTTCTTAGGGAAATATTGAGTATATTTATTTGAAATGTGTTGGTAGTAGAGAATCAGGGACAGTTGAGAAAATGTTCAGCAATTCAGAGAGAAAGAAGCAACTTAAATTTTTTTCTCTTGCCTTATAAAGATGGTGAAATTTAATAAATGCATTAGGCAAGGGTTTGACCACCATCAGTTCTCGTATTGCTCCCCAGTCTCATTCCACACTTGGCGAAGAGAGAGCTCTCCTGCTGGATCGGTACTGCCTGCCTCAGCCCTTCAGTGCCTCCCTGTTACACGTGAAATGTACATTCTTTGGAGCTTGCTTCTTCAACAACAGCTGGTGTCTCCACCCCAGACCCCTTCAATTTTGCTCAAGTCAACAAGGTTTCTTTCACTTCTCCTAAATGCTAAGCTCTTTACCACTTCAGTCTTTTGCACTTGCTATTTTCTATGCCTAGAATGTGTTTCCTTCTGCTTTTCACATGCATGACTTTTTCTCATCCTTCAGATCTTGACTGAAATGTCACTTCCTCAGCAGGGCTTGTCCTGACCATACTATTTAAAGTTGGTTTCCCCTGTTGCTCTCTGTCTTTGTACCCCATTACCTTTGTAGCTCTTGTCTTCATTTGTAATTATACTACTTGTACCTTAGGTTATTTGTTATCCAGAGCCCCTGCAATACTGCAGACTCCATGAATACAGGGCTGGCATCTATCTTGTGCCCCTTGTTTTGGCAGGGCTTGGCCCAGTGTCTGGCCGAGTCACTGTCCTGTGGTGCTGGAATGAATCACCAGGGGTGGTAACGTAGTGGTCTTTGTAGTGAAGCCGTGATGAATTGGACTTGCTTACTTGCCCTCCTGTTTTACATTTAAAGATAGAACACAGAAATTTACACATGGCAAAAGCTGCCAATTTTGTTTGAAAGTCATGTGGGCCCTGAACAGTGCAAAGGGTATATTATTGTTAAAAGAGCTAAAGTTCATTTTAGTTAAAAGTTCAGGTGTATTACAATATGTGACAACAGTGAGGAAAACATCTTTCCAAGTATGAGATGAGATAATTTTAGCCAAGTTAGCTGTCAAATGATTATAATACTGTGTTGCTTTGGGGTCAGTCTTAGTATATGCTAAGTTACTACCCAGACTAATCTGATTTTTCCAACTGGGTTTAAAATAAAGTTCACAAGTATTTATTATTGATGTTTCTTTCAAAAAGACAAGATTTCAATGGCCATAATAGGCTCCATTAATTAAACATGTTTACTGAGCATCTACTATGTGCCTAGGCACTTATTTTTGGTTTAGGGATATGGAAGGGAAACTTAAGCAACCCCTGTCCTCATGAAGCTTATAGTCTAGTGAGGGGAGAATTTTTTAATTGGCAGTCATTGGCCATTGCAGGTGTTTTTTACCTTCATGTCAGTGATGAAACTGAATGCACACATGGTATGTCCGCATCGTGAGTGTAGAATTCTGATATTACTTATGCACATACAGGTCTGGTGACCAGCTCACAAGTCTGAAGTGACAAAGATTGCAGCTAACTGGTAGGGAGAATGGTCGACCTCAGTAGCGTTAGTTGAGTCCAAAATAAGATGCTTTAAAAAGTAATTTTCATTACAATTTTTTATAAGGCCATTCAGCCCCACACTCCAGATGAGCTGGATAGACATATCTTGTTTTAAAAAGGTTTTGTTCTTAAATTGTATGAACAATGTGTAATTTGGGCAGCTTCAGTTCAGGTATACAATTTTTAAAAGTTTTACTATTTTGAAGTAATATCTCAAACAGTATCTTTCATGCATCAATAATTTATGTTAAAAGGCCAATTTTCTCTGTTTTATTCATTAGTTATATATGTATGATTGGAAAGTTTGTTGTAAACAAAGCCTGTTTGCAGTAATTATTCATGAATAACTCTTCACATTTCTTCTAAACAGATTAGTCCTTTACTTCTTCGATAATTTTAGAATATCATTCCTTTGTGATTTCAACATTAGGAAACAAGCTAGAGGAGAATTTTCTTTGCAGGCAAAAAGATATGATTAAGTAAATGGTAATCAGGCCACACTAATATTTATTTTTGTACCTTTTTTACTCTGAACAAGTAAATTTCTCACTGCCTTAACTTATGTTAAAAGGGACAGGCTTTCTATTACTTTTAAGACTTTGCCAAGAGTTTAGTACCACTTAGTGATATAATAAGTAAAATTTGATTAATGGGTTTACCTAAGTTAAAGCCTTTAATAAAAAAAGACCCCAAAATTCCTCTGTTAGGACTTCACAAATTTTAATTTGGGTTACTTAACAATTTAGTTGATTTTATTTATTTTTCTTGACTTTTAAACTCACACACAAAGGCCTGTTAAATTGGTGACAGAAAGTGAAAAGTAAACATTATAGGCTAAATACTCCAATTTACAGAGTGGATTTTCCAAAACCTTTTAGAGTTTATTTACATTTTCCTTAAAATATGAAAACAAAATAAGGAGTATTCTGAACTGTTTTAAAAAATAAAACTGTGAAAAACATACATGTTCTTTTTTAAATGTTTTTGGTTTAGTTCACTGCTCTATAAAGAGTCACTGAAAATCTCATTTTCAGCTTGCTGTGTCAAGTAGGGAGAACAGGAGGTCCCAGTGTAGGGTGCTTTTCTGATCTTAGTATGGAAAGACCTGAATTGGGAAAGCTTCCTTGTCTGTGTAGGCAGAGTAGGGTGGTTGGCTATGCTAATGTCAAGTTCAAAACCCTTACCTGGTATTCTTCCATTCATGTTTCCAAACAACCATTCTTACTATATATTTTAAAGCTCTTTCTAATATAAATTTTCAGAGATTCTTTATACTTTCAGTATTGTTCTTAGATTTACTTATTAGGAAGTTGGTCTTTTTTTTGACAGCAGACATAGATTAAAACAAGTCCACATTTATGTAGTTCCCATTAAGTTTAGATAATTTATTTTAAGGGAGGGCAGCCTAACAAGTGACAATGATTGTTAAATAAATAAATAAACAGAAAATGATAGATAATGAGGCAGTACTTAACTGAAGAATGTCATTACGGTGTTTCATGTTGGTGACATTGCATGGAAGCTGAGTATCAGTTACCACTGAAACCCTTTCAATGACTGAAAGAAATAGCCTGATTTTATTTCACTGGTAGATTTAATTATTTAAACATACATTAGTAAGTGTATATAGCATTATTTATTACTGAGGATTTCTTTTCTGTTGGAATATCAGGATATATAATTAAAAATGGAATATCAGTTATTATTAAAATGGATTTTTTCAGAATAAATAAAAAATAATAATATTTTTAATTTAAGGCCATGAAACTAATTTAAAACTTAAGGCTTTTAGGAAGGAGGTTTTATGTAGAAATTAGAAAGTAGTAAGATATTCCTTTTTTTATGAATCTGATCATTGGTATGGCCAAAAAGCAATTGTAAGGAGAGCATGTAAAATTCAAATCAGTATTTGCTTTACTTGTGGTCAGTCATATGATATTGAGACTAAATACTGACTCATATATGAAGAAATTAGAAGAGATCAGAAGGTCAAAGGCTCCCAACAAAAGATTAAGCATTTATTGTTACTGTGTATGCTCTTGGTTATTTTATTTGGGCTCTTAGTTTTGTTACTTTGAGTAAAATAACTATAATATTTTGAAGAAAAAAAAAAGACTCCAGCTCTACTCAGTGGCCAAAACTTGTATCTTAAAAACTGGCAGGCTATATTAAAGATGCACGCCATTGATCCCAGGAGGAAGCAGACAGCCCACTCAGCACAAGTCCTCATTACTGCTGGAAAAAGTAACTCAGCACGCCGGCCCTGCTCGTGGTGAGTCAGTGGAGCCCTGTTCATATACTGACAGCACTTTTTTCTTTTTAGGAATTACCCTCCATCTCTGAGCCAAAGCACATGGCAGTAAGGCTCAATTAGGTATCAGTGTTGCAAAGAGCAAAGGCTGATATATTAAGTTTGAATTACTAATTCACTCAAAAATATTAAGTATGGTTTACCTTAGGTGCTGAGGTGATGGTAGAGGTCAATCTGATATGGTTCTTAATTTTGGAGAGCTTCTGATCTTATAGAAAATGGGAAATATACTGAAGTAATTTCTTTTTTAGCATAGAATGCTGAGTTAGACAGGTAAACTGAAATAGGACTTGAGAGGAGGGAATACTTATTGTTGGGAGGGCATCTTTTGTTTATTCAACAGTGTGCTTATCACTATGTTCTAGTAGGAATTTTTAATGTGAGATTTTAATTAAGATTTAATTGCAGCTCTGATTGATCCAATAATCCATTGAAAATTTATTGAACACCTGAATAAATGAGGTATTTAAGAAAATAAGGGATAATTAACACACAGATTGTTTTTTAAAGTAAGTCATGGTCTAATCAAGGGAGAAAGACATGTAACAAGTATTTATAGCAAGATATGATAAGTATTATAACATATAAAGGAAATAATTTCTTGCTTGTGGTATGTTACATATGTGCTTTTAGATATATATATTCTCTCTCCCATATACATATGACTATATATACATGACTCCAACACTTTGATATATATATATATATATATATATATATATATATATATATCAAAGTCTCCAACACTAGATTTAGTTCAAATTGGAAAATATCAGCCACATTATCTAATTAGTATAGCTAGTCTTTATTTGTCAAATTAATAAGCTAAATCAGACTTAACTTTTGGTTAGAAAACATGTGATTTTGTTTTTCAGTCTAAATAAACTATGCCTCCTTCCCCAAGCATCTAATTTCTGATTTATTTATCAGATGGACTGGTAGGTAAATAGTCTGACCAACAGATAGCTAACAGGCATGGAGTCTTGCCGTGAGTTAGTGGCTGCCATCCACATTTCCCACCGTGCTCTTACACAACTCTCCCTCCAGGGAGTAGACTAAGTCGTCTCCAATTGCTTGGTGCTCTGGAGGTTTTTAGACCCTGGACTTATCATTGTAAAACCTTTTTATAAATACAGATTTTATTTATTTATTTTTAGAGAGAAGGGAAGGGAGGGAGAAAGAGAGGGAGAGAAACATCAATGTGTGGTTGCCTCTCACACACCCCCAACTGGGGACCTGGCCTACAACTCAGGCATGTGCCCTGACTGGTTATTGAGCTGGTGACCCTTTGGTTCACAGGTTGACACTCAATCCACTGAGCCACACCAGCCAGGGCTCATTGTAAGATTTTTTTTCCTAAAGATTTTATTTATTTATTTTTAGAGAGGGAAGGGAGGGAGCGGGGGTGGGGGGGGAGAGAGAGAGAGAGAGAAAGAGAGAGAGAAAGAGAGAGAGAGAAGGAGAGAAACATCAATGTGCAGTTGCTGGGGGCCATGGCCTGCAACCCAGGCATGTGCCCTGACTGGGAATCGAACCTGTGTTACTTTGGTTTGCAGCCCGTGCTCAATCCACTGAGCTACGCCCCCCAGGGCTCATTGTAAGATTTTTAAAGTGGAGAAGGACACTTCTTAAAAAAGAAGGCCAGAGGTGTTGGTGAGACAGAAGAACCAGCGAGTGTTCAAGTATAGCTTTAAGAAAGAGGAGATTTGAGAACTGAAGATTTGCAAATTGAATCAAAATTATCCAAACTCATGTGCATCTTAGAATGACTTTGGCCCTGGCTGGCGTAGCTCAGTGGATTGAGCACGGACTGGGAACCAAAGTGTCCCAGGTTCGATTCCCAGTCAGGGCACATGCCTGGGTTGCAGGCCACGGCCCCCAGCAACCGCACATTGATGTTTCTCTCTCTCTCTATCTCCCTCCCTTCCCTCTCTAAAAAATAAATAAATAAAATCTTAAAAAAAAAAAAAAAGAATGACTTTGTGCTTTGAAAATGCTTCATGAAAGGCTATAGAGTATGAGTAGGATTTTTCTAAATGAGGGAGGCGGGGAAGGGAGACAGTTCAAGGAAAGGGACAGTTCACACAATACCTAGGAAGTCATGAAAAGAACATGCTGTATTTATGGAAAGTAGAGAGCCTCATTGTGACTTTAGGTGATGTTGTGGGAGTGGCAGAAGGTGAAGCCAGAGAACTGATTGGGTTTGGTTTGTGAAAAACTTTGCATGTTCCTCTGGCCTGTGTGGCTCAGTTGGTTGGAGCATTGTCCCAGAACCAAAGGGATGCAGGTTTGATTCCCAGTCACTGAATATGCCTAGGTTGTGGATTTTGTTCCCGGTCGGGATGTGTACCGACCATCTCCTGTCTGGGCACGTACACGAGGCAACCTATTGATGCTTCTCTCTCTCTTTCATTGATGTTTTTCTCTTTCCTGTCCTCTCTCTCTAAAAAGCAATGAAAAAATATCCTCCAGTGAGCATGAAAAAAAAACACAACAACTTTGCATGCTATTAATCTCTAAGTTAGATCTTACATAGGCAGGCAAAAGGGAAATAGTGGCTTTTCAGATGGACAGTACTGTTAAATGCAGATAATGTACATGACAGAGTGAGGCTTGGAGGAGAAGCTAGAGTGGAATACAGGAGGCAGCCAGGTGAGAGATTTCATGCATTCTAAAATAAACATTTTGTCTTACATTTCTGAAATTAGGATGCATTTTATAGTTGATGGAAATTATGAATTAATTGGCAGTATTTTTTGTTTCTTAGAGATCATAAGATAATGATATATTTTAAAGTCAAATCTGAATTTCAGATAGAAGTGGTGCAGGTGTTAAAAGCAGCATCTTCGAGTAGGGATGGATGGAATTTCAGAACTGTTCCTGGGGAGGAGAAGTCTGACTGATACAGGGCCTTGTCCTTCAACTCACGATAAAAGGTTTCTAAAGATTAGAATTTAAAGTTTAAGAATTGTCAAGGTACTTTGATTAAAGTATTTTATAACTCAAATCAGTATGATTTCGTGGAAGTTGCATTATTTTTTTAAATCAATTTGTGGTTGAAAAAAAATAATGGAGAAAAATGTATATCAAGACCAGTGATAAATATTTTCAAATATAGATTGTTTTTTTCCATTTAGAATGTCTGTGAGTGTCTTTTCATCTTTTTCCCTTTCCTTGGGCTTTTTCTTCCTTCCTTTCTCTATTTGTTACCTTCTCACTATCCCTTGCCCTTTTTGTCTGGGCAAGCAAGCACTGTCACTGCGAGAGCACCTACCTGCTTTTTCATTCCCTACTTTTCTTCTCCCTTTTTCTGCTGCCCTTTTTACCTGCCTTGTGGACAACACTGGGAGTAATACATAATACTGAAGGGAGCAATTAACTCAACATTTGGCCCAGGGATTATAGTGGAGGCTAGACTGACTTGTGACTAACTCCTAAGGGCTCAATTTATATTAATCAAAAGCCATTTACGTTCACTTTCTTCACTTGATAGCATGCTGCCAAACTCCCTAGTTTAAGTCAAGGTTTACTTTTATGAAGAATGAATAGATCAAAATAAGAGACAAATATAATTCTTAAAAAGTGCCAGTTAGAGAGAAGAGGGTCTAACAGAATCACAGTTTTATTGGAATGTTTATCTGTTTCTCTTGAACTTGGCAAGTGAACCCTGAAGACCAGCCAGTCCTGCAGGGAGGACTCTGCAGTAGCATGGCTCCTAAGGAGGTGCTGGCTTCCTAGAACTAGCCTAGAAACTCCGCTCCCTTCCTTTGCGACTGGATATTTGTGATTCCATGCAAAGCCTCCAGGCATCATCTCCAAAATGTATTGTTTTGTGTACATGTAAATCATGTATAAAAAGTGAATACAAATCTTACTTCTAAAATTATTTTACCCTTTAAGCATTTCAGTGTGTTGCTTATCCGTTATTCATTTTTTAGATTGTCTTGAATTATTTTTCCATTGGTCCTCAAAAAGAAATTGTATTTTGTACCACTCTGCAGCACATATTTGGAAAGATAGTTGTTTATCAGACTTAATTTATCATTCTCTTCTATATTTCAGCTATTCGCAAGCTAATATAACATTACCATAGACATGGCATATCACTTCAGTGCTGCTGAGTGAAGTGGTGGGTGTTTACATGCTGGGCGTCTCGTCAGAAATGGGTTCCCCAAAGAGTCCCTTGCACTTTGTTAACTGGAAAATCAAAACCAATATTGAATGGGGCAGCACTGACAGGACTTTTCTGGAGACGTTATCTTTGTAGAGTTTATATCTACTTCGAGGTTTCCTAGTTAAATGGTTCTCTCCTACAGCAGGTACTTGCTGCCGCCTGTTGTTCCCTGGTGATTAGTAAACTGTCCTTTGTAAAGGACACTGTTTTACCAGAGATAGAATTCACCTCTGTTAGGGTTGCCTGGCCTTCTCCTTGTTCCAAAGATTAAATATTTAATAGTTGGATCTTTGTGAATTTTAGCAAGTGCTTCTAACTCACAAAAGCATCTTTTGAAAATAGTCCTTTGTCCTGAAGGTTTTGTTTTTTCATATTCACATGGAGAAATTTTGTTTTGATTTCTCATTACCTAAATGAAAGAGTCCTAACTTAAAACAATTTGAAAAGATAAAATGTAAAACTCTTTATTGCATAGTGTGTTTAATCAAGGCTTATTATGTTATTTAAGTGTTTGGGTTTTAAGTTTCCATCTCTAAGGTTGGAAGGGTTTTATCTAAATCGAGTTCCATTGTTTGTACAGATTTTTACATACACTGTGGCTGCTGTCTGTTCGTAATTTTGAATTGGGATTTAATTCTCTTAAGACTTTTATTATTCTCTTAAGACAGATATTAGCATTTCAGTAATTTCCACTCAGAATTTGAGATTTTTATAGTCCTGTAGCAGGGTCTCTGGAGGTATACACTGAAAGAGTAGCCTCATGCTTATTTCCAGAAGAATTCCCTGGTTAAATGACCAGAGGGAATTCTTATCTTGAAAAACAAACCATGTTCTGGCTCCCTTGAAAAACAAGTGTTTTAGATATTTGTTCTCTAGTCAGAAAAGGGAGGTTTCATTTATTTATAATTAATCATATTAAACTGTATATTCTATATAACTTAACCTTACTTGGTCAAGTGCAGCTTTGAATCATTGCAGAGAGAATCCCCTGGAAATGCCCTTTGTATGACAAGAAGAATCGTGTTTACTCTCCTCGAAGCACGACTAGTGTGATTAGAACATAAGGAATAGAAACTAGAATTATTTATCTATTCTTCCATTTACTCAGTTAATCAAACGAATACTTATTGAGTAGTTTTGTGTGAGGTGCTAATCTAAATATTGACCGATACATAAAGTATTTCCTGCCTTTTCAAAAATTTCTCTATAGAGTGGGAGATAGTTGGTGAATAATTGTACCATGATATAAAATAAGACCACATAATCCTGTATGTAAAACAAGAGGGAAGAATTTGTAGATTATGGAGAGAAAGCAGTGATCAAACAGAAGGGAAAGATTCTGTTGAATTTTAAATTATATATAACCCAATTCAGTCTCTTAAAATATTGCAGAACATTTATTTTCCTAAGAGAAATTAAGTGTGGTTTGAGGTTTCTTTCTCCCCACGAGTGTGGAGTTATTATTAAGTAATATAATTTATGTGTGTGTATAATATAAATATATATAATAGGTAAATACATGTCTTTGTGTATGTATGAATGTGCATACTTATATACCATTACTCTGTAGACATCTGTAGTTTCAACATTAGGCTTATCAATAGGACCATGTTTATTTTACTTTTGGAATGTTTATTTATAGTAGACTCTGATTTATTATAAAGGAAATCTAAATCTTTGTAGCTTTGATTACCCTACACCACTGTCCATAACATACAAAAATAATCCTACTGAACAGGCTTGTAAGTTGTATGTCTATTGTTGTTTCCCTACCTGAGGTGCTTTTTTTTTTTTTTTTTTTTAAATATCAGTATGTCCCAAGCATTTCTATCAGAAGGTGCTTTGGCTGCAGAGGTGAAAAATGTGAATGATCATGTTCTTATGGGTTGTATGAGAGACAGAGCTCTTTGAAGTCAGGCTTTATATGAAAAAATCATGCAAACATTTCACCCTCCAAATATATGTGTTCGTTTTAATGCAAAATAGACCTTTTCAAGTAAGATCTTTGAGTAAAATTGATGCTTAAGAAAGCTGTACCAGGTTGTAATAACTTCCTAATAACCAAGTGCAAGAAACATGGAAGCACATTGGGAACTTTAAATTGGTGATATTCAGATTGATGAGTTCACTGATTTACAACTTGTTTTTGCTTTTTTGACAGTTGTGTAAAGAGTCTTTATAGAGACTCATTAATTTAGCAAGATGCTTTCTGATATCAATGGTTCGCTGCCTCCGACTTTGGTCATTATGTTACAGGTTTTCACTATCAATCCCAGGAAAGCCTGAGCAGTCAAAACATGTGATTGGTTCCCAAGTATACATATCAAGATTTCAGGAGGTTCTAATTTTTTTTAAATTATATTTTTATTGGATTTTTTTCATTACCATTTAGTCCCCTTATACCTACGCCCACCTACACCCCTGCAATCTCCACACTGGTGTCCATGTCCATGAGTCTTTTCTCCTCTTTCTTCAATCTCTCCACCCCCTAATACCCCCTAATCTCCCTGTCTGTCATCTTGCTTTCTTGTCAGTCTGTCTCTATTTTGCTTCTTAGTTCAGTTTGTTCATGAGGTTCCATGTCTGAGTGAAATCATAAAGTATTTGTATTTTTCTGACTGGCTTAGGAAAATGTTCTCCAGGTCCACCCATACTGTCACAAAGGAAAAATTTATTCTTTTTTATGGTTGATTAATATACCATTGTGTAAATGCCCCATAGTTGTTTCATCACTCATCTACTGATGGACACTTGGGCTGTTTCTATAGATTGGCTATTGTAAATAATGCTATAATTAAGATAAGGGTGTGTATGTTCTGAAAAATTATTTTGGGTTTCTTTGGATATATTCCCAGAAGTGGGATCTCTGGGTCAAAAGGCAGATCGATTTTTATTTTGTGGAGGTATCTCCATGCTGCTTTTCACAGTGGCTGCACCAATCTGCATTCCTACCAATGGTGCAGAAGAGTTCCTCTTTCTCCACATCCTCGCCAGCACTTGTTGTTTGTTGATTTGTTGATGATAGTCATTCTGACAGGTGTGATATGGTATATCATTGTGGTTTTAATTTGCATTTTCCTGATGATTAATGACATTGACCACCTTTTCATCTATCTATTGGCTATCTGTATGCCCTCTTTTGAGAAGTGTCTATTCAGGTCCTTTGCCCATTTTTTAATTGGATTGTTTGCTTTTTTGGTGTTGAGTTTTGTAAGTTCTT
This sequence comes from Phyllostomus hastatus, assembly GCF_019186645.2. Lineage (NCBI taxonomy): Eukaryota > Metazoa > Chordata > Mammalia > Chiroptera > Phyllostomidae > Phyllostomus > Phyllostomus hastatus. Next base: position 23,979,223 of record NW_025334028.1, on the reverse strand, counting down.
TATAAGTTTTGGAAATTAATCCTTTATCACATGTATTGGCAAATATGTTCTCCCATTCTGTGGGTTGTCTTTTTATTTTGTTGATGATATGATTTGCTGTGCATAAACTTTTTAGTTTGATATAATCCCATTTATTTATTTATTTTTTGGTTTTCTTTGCCTGGGGAGATATATCTGATAAAATATTGCTATGAATATGCCAAGAAATTTGAAAACCTGGGTGAAATGGACAAATTTCTAGAAAAATAACAATCTTTCAAAACTGAACGAAGAAGCAGAAAGCCTGAACAGCTGACAACAGCTGGTTAAATTGAAGCAGTAATAAAAAAAAATTCCCGGCACACAAAAGTCTTGAACCAGACAGTTTCGCAGGAGAATTTTAGAAAACATTTAAGGATGAGCTAACCCCTGTCTTTCACAGCCTATTCCAAAAAATCCAAGAAGATGGAAGACTCCCAAACTCTTTCTATGAAGCCAGCATCATCCTAATCCCAAAACCAAATAAAGACACAACAAAGAAAGAAAATAGGCCAATATCGCTGATGAACATAGATGCTAAAATCTTCAAAATATTGGCAAGTCACATCCAGCAATACATTAAAAAGATTATACACCATGATCAAGTGGGATTCATCCCAGGGATGCAAGGATGGTACAATATTTGCAAATCAGTAAATGTAATACATCACTTAAACAAAAGGAAAGACAAAATCACATGATCATATCGATAGATGCGGAAAAAGGATTTGATAAGGTACAGCGCCCATTTATTGTAAAAAATATTCAGCAAAGTGGAAGTAGAGGGAGCATTCCTCAACATAATAAATGCCATATATGAGAAACCTACAGCCAGCATCATACCCGACGGGCGAAAAGCTTTCCCACTAAGATCAGGAATAAGACAAGGATGTTCGCTTTCACCACTTCTATTCAATATAGTGTTAGAAGTCCTAGTCACAGTGATCAGATAAGAAAAAAAAAATAAAAGGCATCCAAATTGGGAAGGAGGAAATAAAACTGTCACTGTTTGCAGATAACATGATAGTGTACACAGAAAACCCTATAGACTCCACCAAAAAACTACTCGACTTAAGTGAATTTGGCAAAACAGTTGGATACAAAGTCAATATGGAGAAATCAAAGGCATTTTTGGACATCAACAATGAAATATCAGAAACAGAAATCAGGAAAAAATTCCATTTGCTGTAGCAACAAGAAAAATAAAGTACCAAGGAACAAACCTAACCAAGGAGGTAAAAGACCTGTACTCAGAAAACTACACAACACTGAAGAAAGAAATTAAAGAAGACACAAATAAATGGAAGCATGTACCGTATTCATGGAATGGAAGAATTAACATCATCAGAATGTCCATACTACCCAAAGCAATTTATAGATTCAACACAATCCCTATTAAAATACCACTGATATATTTTACAGACATAGAACAAATATTTCAAAAATTTTTATGGAACCATATAAGACCCCAAATAACCACAGCAATTTTGAGAAAGAAGAACAAAGTAGGAGGGATCATAGTACCTCGTATCAAACAGTACTACAAGACCACAGTAATCAAAATAGCCTGATACTGGCATAAGAACGGACACGTAGATCAATGGAACAAAATAGGGAGCCCAGAAATAAACCCATGTCTCTATGGTCAATTAATTTTCCACAAAGAGGGTAGAAGCATAATATGGAGTAAAAATAGCTTCTTCAACAAATGGTGTTGGGAGATTTGGACAGCTACATGCATAAAATTGAAAATCGACCACCAAATTACACCATACCAAAAATAAACTCAAGATGAATAAAAGACTTAAATGTAAGTCATGATATCATAAAAGTCCTAGAGGAGGAGAAGAGAATATAGGGAGGAAAATCTCAGATACTCCACACAGCCATATTTTCACCGATATGTCTGCTAGAGCAAGGGCTAAAAGGAAAGAATAAACAAATGGAACTTCATCAAAATAAAAAGCTTCCATATGGATAAAGAAAACATCAGCAGAATTAAAAAGGAACCAACTGCATGAGAAAATCTATTTTCATGTGATACCTTAGACAAGGGTTTGATCTCCAAAATATGTAAGGAACTCACACGACTCCACTCCAGGAAGACAAACAATCCAATTAAAAAATGAGCAAAAGACTAGAATAGACAATTCTCCAAGGAGGGCATACAGAGGGTCTAGAGACATATGAAAGCATGCTCAACATCACTAGCCATCAGATAGATGCAAATTAAAATTACAATGAGATACCACTTCAGACCAGTCAGAATGGCCATCATAACCAAATCAACAAACAATAAGTGCTGGTGAGGTTGTGGAGAAAAGGGAACCCTAGTGCACTGTTGGTGGGAGTGCAGACTGGTGCAGCCACTGTGGAAAACAGTATGGAATTTCTCAGAAAACTAAAAATGGAACTGCCTTTTGACCTGGCAATTCCACTATATTGGGAACTCTACCCTAAGAATCCTGAAACACCAATTCAAAAGAACCTATGCACCCTAGTGTTCATAGTAGCACAATTTACAATAGCCAAGAGTTGGAAACAGCCTAAGTGCCCATCAGCAAATGAGTGGATAAAAAAAACTATGCTACATTTACACAATGGAATACTGTGCAGCAGAAAGACTGAAGGAGCTCCTACCCTTTGGGACAGCATGGATGGAACTGGAAAGCATTATGCTAAGTGAAATAAGCGAGGTGGTGAAAGACAAATACCATATGATCTCACCTATGAGTGGAACCTAATCAACAAAACAAACATGCAAGCAAAATGCAACCAGAGACATTGAAATAAAGAACAAACTGACAGAAACCAATAATGGGGGAAAAAAGGGCAAGGGTTGTCAAGGAACATGTATAAAGGATGCAGAGACAAAGCCAAAGGGAGGTAGGGTCAAGGGTGGGAGGTGGGAATGGGTGGAGTGGGGGGGGAGTGGTAAGGGGAAAATGGAGACAACTGTATTTGAACAACAATAAAAAAACATATTGCTATGAGCAGTGTCCAAGATTTTGCTGCCTATGTTTTTCTTCTACATTTTTTATGGTTTTGGGTCTAAATTTTAGTCTTTAATCAATTTTTGAATGTATTCTTGTGTGTGGTATAAAAAGGTGGTCTAGTTTCATTTTTCTGTATGTATCTGTCCAATTTTCCCAACACCATTTATTGAATAAACTATCTTTACCCCATTGTGTGTGCTTGCTTTGTCTGTCGAATATTTTTTATGCCAGTACCATGCTGTTTTGATTACTATATGACCTTATAGTATATAGTATGAACTATACTTCTTTTGAGAAGTTTTGCCTACATGTGGATGTGTCATTACAACTCTGATGGAGAAAGGAAGGAGCTGTGTGTGCGTGTGTGTGTAATTACAAGGAGCCTAGATTCTTAGACAGTTTATAGCTCAGGTCTTAGCAGAGCCATTTCAGCACAAATCTGCTCATCAGCCATTTAAAAATCTTTCAAAGCTCAGGTCTAATATCTATCAAGTTTTATTCACATAGAATGAAGAGTAATATTATTGCAATGTTAGAATTTCATAATTTCAGGTGTGTCAACATATTACTAGATTTATAGTACAGGTGATTAGCAATACATCTTTTTTATTCAACAGAAACACACATTTTGTATTTGTATATCATCATTTTTTTCTCATATACAAACATTCATCTTGATGGAGAAAACTGAAAATTTGATGACTAATGTTTCTGATGTTGATATTTGCATTTTTATATAGTTTGACACAAAATGCTTAGTCTTAAATCTGTATTTGTCCCTGATGTTTCAGAGACAAAAGGCAAAGTCTTTGTTTTTGTATTGGTATCTTACATATATTTACTTGTATTTTATGCTTAAGATACTTAAAGGAATTTTTTTCTATTTTAAATCCTTCTTAACTGTCACCAAATATAGATGTTTAACTTTGCTTTTAGAAATATTCTTAAACAATACAATCGAATTTGCTGTGCCTATTACTGATAAAAACATCTGGAACCAGTAAATTCTTTGAAATACACAGAATTCTGTATTTTGGAGACACCTAAAGGGATATTTACAAAGTATCCAACATTTTAAATGTAAACTTTAAATCATCTTTAGGCAACCAAGGTTTTTGAAGGATTTGTGACTATAATGTGCCAGCCATTCTGGAGCGCTTAGTGTACTTAAGTGTTACACATCTTATGTTATTAATTTATTTATTTCTTTAACAAATTTTATTGAGGCTTTTTTGTGACATTTTTCTAGGCACTGGTGGTATCATAGTGAGGACATTCAACAAAAATATCTTTGTCCTTGTAAAGCTTGCCTTCTAGTGGGAATATGACAGAAGAAATAAGGAAAACATACTACACTGGATAGCGATTCTATGGAAGAAAACAATGCTAGAAAGTAAGATGGGACTGCTGGGAGTGTTTGGTTTAAAATGGTGTGGTCAGCGAAGGTCTTGCAGCGGTGACACTGGGAGCAAGACCTACAGGAGGTGAGGGAGAGGCTCCAGTGCTCACACGGGAGAGTGTTCCAGCCACAGCTAATTGTAATCCCCAAGGTAGCAGCATGTCTGGTGGTTCTGGGAATCTCAGAGGGTTAGGTTGGCTCATGCCTAGTGAATGAGGTGAGAGAATTAAGAAAAAGGGAAGGGAAAAGAGGTATTGTTCAGGGGCAGGATAGAGGAAAATCATATAACATTTTATGAGGGCTTTGGCTTTACTCTGTAAAAGAAGAGAAGCTGTTGGAAGTCTGTAAGCATGAAGAATTAATGAAAATGTCTTCAGACACCTTAACCATGCTTGGTATAGTGAAACCTCTTATTTATAATGTTGACTAGATTCACTACCCCTCACCTCCAACTTTTCTTATTTATTTTGAATATTGAATTTCAGGAACTGTTAAATTTGTAATATCCCTACCTGAAGTTAGATATAGCAGGTTTTTCAAGCCCAGTTGCAGGTGATTTTAACTACAGAGCGGTATATTAGTGCAGGCAGCAACCAGGCTGCTGATTTCTCCTCTGGGCTCTGGCTGAGGCATTTTGAAATGGAAACACAGAGGTCATAAAGCTGCAATTGTTGAAGTAATAGCTTTTAAAGGAGATTTTCAGACTAATAAACATCTCTTGCCATAGTTAAGGCAAAATCAATCAGATGTAGAGAAGAAGGAGTTAAGTGGTTTGACTAATATTTTCCTGGATTTTAAAAGAGAAGTAGGGGTAGGAGGGATGGAAGGGAAAAAGGAATTCTGACCTGAAAAATAAAGAAAGAGGAAGGAAGGGAGGGAGGGAAGGGGGGAGAGGGGGAAGAAAAGAAAAGGAATTCGAGATGCTTAGGAATCCTTGGAAAAAAATCCATCTGGTGAAGACATAAAATTAAAGTGACTATATATCCTGTTTATTTCCCAGGACAATCCCAATTTATGTCTGTTGTCCCACTGTAATTATTAATAGCATCTCTTTTTATTCCCCAGTGTCCTGATTTGATGATAAATTATGTGGTCACACAACTTACAAATATTTGGGCTTCGTATCTTTTATATTATTGTCAATCATTTCAGTTTTTGGTATTTTCAAAATTTTAGTTTGATTTGGGGTGTTACTAGTGCTCAGTTCAATATTTTTTTTCTTTAAAATTTTTTCTTTGTGGAAATAATTTTATGAATATATGTTTAAAGAGATTGGAGATTGCTCACTTTTTAGGAAATTTGGAAAAATACACCTTATTTTAGAAGATGCTTATATTTAAGTTTTATTTTATTTAGCATTTTTGTATGGTGAATAAGAAACTATTCTAGATTCAAAGTTATAGGTTGTTTCTGGAGTGTTGCTGTTAAAATAATACTAAGTAACTACATTAAAATTGTGAAATGTTATTTACATACTATTGAAAAATATTAGAGTTTTGGTTTGTGGAAGGAGATTGAGGAGAAAAATAAAGGGCTCATTTCATAGAGAGTTTTCTGGAATGGATACCTTTACATCTGTGTCTGGAATTGCTTTGCTGATACATTGCCTCAATAGGAAGCATCATTACACTATAAATATTGCTGTAACATTCTTAGGGACATGGTATTGTGGAGTCATGGGGGAAGAAAACTAAATTAAGACTCAGGAAACTTGAATTCAAGTTTTGTTTTTTCTTTAGTAAGTGGCATTATAATTTTGCTGTTATCATTTATTCTGTTTGTGCCTTAGGGCTCTAAGGCCTGAACTAGGTCTTGGGCTATTATGTGGAGCCAAACAGCTAATATGTTTGGAAGAATTTTATAAATTATCATTTCTATCTAAGTCTGAGATGGCTTTAGATCTGCAGAAAAAAGGAAAGCCCTTTATAAGTGAATCAGTTACTTTTTTTTTCCTAAGGAAGTTCTGAACCAGTAAGTTAATTACCTCTTTTCCCTAGGGAATGAATCAGCTAATTATAAAGAGCGAGCCAAGGTCAAATTTAAGCTAATCTTTCCATTAGTCTAAGAGACTACTTAGTTCATCTCTTGCATGGAGGTAATGCAGGAACCATTGGGAACAGTTTGACAAGTTTGGGAGCCTGGAAAAATAGACGTGAATAGGTTTTTTGGAATAACTTGATGATTTTACTGAAAATGTGCATTATTAGACTGTCAGAGATATCCAAATGTCTATCTGTCATATACAAATACTTTTTGGATTGTATACACCAATGACTTGCATGATTGGCATAGACAATTAAATTTTAACCATGTCTTTGTGTCATAGAACAGCCAGTGCTGTTCCAGAACAGTCAGTGGGGTTCTGTTTCTCTCCAGCTAAAGGCAAAACTCTGGAGTCAGAAGTTTGGTGGAAAAGGAAAGGTATTGTTAATTTAAAGGCAATACAGTTTTGGAATATAGGCAGGTTTCTGCCTCAGAGCCTTACTCCCTTTAAAACACCCAAACACTAATAATTCTGCCACCTGCTGCCAGGCCAGACCAGTTGGAAGAAGTGCCTGGAGTCCCCTCTCCCACTCTTAAAAGTACTGCCCTTTGGGGATGCAGATGTCTGCAGCATGATTGTTCAGGTAGCTTAGCTGGTTCCCAGTCACAGTTTGGCTTTGGGCATCTCGCACAGGCCTGTGTGCACCTGCCAGAGTCCTGCACGGCACAGCCAGTTCTGCCGCTGCTTTTTGTGCAGAAGGAGCTCCATGAAGATTCCCAGACCATGAAGCCTCCAGAGTCCACTGGTCTTAGGAGCTCAGACCAGCTGAGGCTGACTGGGCTAGCCAAGGGAGGGGAAAAAGCCGTGTGTTTCCTGGTGTGTTACATTTTAGAGACTTGTCCCAGAAATCCAAGCATGATGGAGCATCTGGCTTTTTCATCAGTGTGTACCCATGTGCCCTTTTTGTCAGTTCCCCAGTGTCTTTGACCTTCTTCTGGCTGCCATTTTGCTCAAGAAGGCAGATGTTTCCCAGCCAAGTGCATGTGCACAAGCATCTTGGTCCCAGATGGGTGTCCTACCCTGACAGCTTATAAGGTTCTCTATAAGATCCTGTAGCTATATTACGAGGTACTTGGCTGCGGGGGCAATGCCCCAGGGTATGGGAAGGCTGTCGTGTGGTTTCTGTTGTTACTTCAATCCATGCAGCCTCTGGCGCTCTCTGGACCCCCTTACCCTTCGGGGGTGGGGTATTGACTCTCAGGGTTTCTCCCCTACTTCTCAGGGATCTGGTCAGACACCCCTGCTACATTTTCAGCTACTCCAGCTTGATATCTGTATTTTAGTGTAGAACGTATCTTTCATTAGAGATATTGGAATATGAATGACTATGTTTAAACAAGTTTAAGCATATTCCTTTTTAATAATATCCATTCATATTTTTATTGTTTGATTAGGAGTAGATCCTCATTCTATCCTCCTGCAACTGCCTGTCTTTGATACAAATGATACTTTTATGAACGACATTTTCATCAGTGCAATGAATCATCTATTCCTGGATACCTACAATAGGTAGTCATGACCTTGGAGTAAAATAACAATTAGGAAAAATAACCTGATATCTATATGTGATGTTCGGCAATGTGAAGTGTAAACTGTGCCCATTCTCTAGTGCATGCTTACTCAACCATGCAGAAATGAAGGAAAAATGAAGTTAATCTTTTGTGCACATTATTTTTAAGGGCTGAAAAGCAATGACTAAAAAGCAGTTATGGTGTACCATTGTTAATTTTATGTATTTTTAATGTATTTGGGGTGTGGTCATGGGTGAAAACTTCTCCAAGCTGATTCAGTGTGGAATGAGTTCTGTCCATTTATAGTATGTTCCTCATACATATTTTTAAAAGTTAAGTGGCTCTTTCTCCCACACTAAAAGAAAAGAAAAAGTAGAGAAAGGGAGAAAGGAAGGAGTAATGAACAAAAGCTCTTGAATAAGCCCTGAGATTGGTTTTTGGTGTAGTGTATTCTGGGTTTGGGTTTTGTTTTTCAGATCCTGGTGGTGGTGGTGCTGGCAGTGGCTGTGAGAAGGAATGGACTTATTGTCATATGTGATACGTTAGAATAAGTTACTACAGATTTTAACAGTGAGGTTTTCAGTATGTACAGATTTTGTAATTTTCAACAGTTCATCCTTAATATTACATGTCTTAGAACCAAGAAAACAAGAAGTCGCATGCATGATTGCAAGAGGGCATTGGCTAAAAAGTATATTGAAAAGAGACAATTAAAAACATACAAACTGGTAAGCATCTTGTATGTTTTTCAATATAGAAATTTTATTAATTTCCCCTACAACATTTTCTTGATGTTCATTTTTAGGAAAAATAATGCAAGGATGTTTAATTGTTTGCCCAGTGTTATCCAGAAAACACTACTCTAAGACTGGATCTCTGTTCTGTTGGGTATAAAAGATCAATGTCCAGTATCTATGCTATCCCATTACTTAGAAAGAGGGTTTGTCTGACTTACTGTTTTTCAGCTATACCTAATAAAGTTGCTTGCCACGAGAGCCTGAATGGCTGGTGCACTGTGAGGCATCCAGCACTGTGCTAATTGGTGGGCCTAGTAATTTTGGGCCCTCCTTACATCTTTTTGATGAATGCAAATGCCTATTCAGAAGTCCTAAGAACATGTGACAATGTGCTTACCACAAGGACACTACTGTTACTTCAGGTGATTCCTAAAACAATATACACTGACAGAGCAGTGACTTTCCAAGTGGTCTAAGAAGTTTGTAAGTGCTTATGATGATTTAAAGCATTTCCAGAATTCACTTATAATCTGGGCTCCTAAATTTAAATACAGGGCATTTTATGTCTATGAGAAGGAATGAGAAAAACTCAATAGTGTAGATCTCTAAAGAAAACAGAAAAACAAATTAAAGATTAGTTGGCTATCTCCTCTTGGTTGGGTATCTCCTATTTTTAAATGTGTTTGATAGTGTTAAGAGCACAATCTAGGAGAGAAGCATGTGTGAAGTTTAAATGATCTTGGCTGCCAGGTGGTGACTAAGACATGCATTTGTTATTAGAGGGAAGTGGGTTTTGTTCCTCGAGGCAATTTGAAAAGTTACTGGCTGATGTTGTTATATGTAATCTTTGTACAGTAAATATGTTTGGAGTTGTTCACCTATCACATACTAGAAACGTGTCCCCTCTGGCGTCATATAGTCATCCCTGTAGGTGGGCACTCAGGCACCGCGGATCGGCCTTACACTGCTGTATCCCTGTTGCCCGCGCTGTACTTGATTCTGTATGTATGTGGTTTATCAAAACGTAGGCTGCTTGACATAATCTCTCACACTTTATGTTTTTTTAGCAAAATGAGCATAGGACTTAGAATTTCAATTGGAAATTGTGGTGGATTTGTTTTGTTTCTTTGTTTGTTTGCATCTGTGAAGGAATGCTGACTGGAATGCCTTTTCTCAAAGTATGATTTTTCTTTGAAACAAACTTTAGAAATTTTAATAAACAAAAACTGGAAATTTTTTACATCACTGTAAAATATTTCACTAAGTATGTTAACATTAACAGAATTACTTATATCTATTAAATATAGCAACTCTAGACATAGTTTCATATAATTCCATGAGTCCCTTGTAAGTGGTGACTTTTTTTTATCTTCACCCAAGCTACCAGAGAACATTTTTTCATTGCTTTTAGACAGAGAGGAAGGGAGAGAGGTTTGAGAGAGAGGGGAAGGGAGGGAGAAAGAGAGGAAGAAAGAGGGAGAGAAATATTGATTGGTTGCCTTTTTTACGTGCCTTGACCCAGGAACTGAATCTGCAATATAGGTGTGTGCCCAGACTGGTAATGACCTTTTAGTTTGCGGGACAACACCCAAACAACTGAGCCACTGGCTGTGACCCTGCGTGAGTTATCAACAGAGAATGTACACGGGGCCATTAGGTAACAGGAGCTATCCTCAGGTCGGTTGGGAAGTAAGTGAAACAGAGGTACTGGATTTGCACGTAGTCGGTGGGAAGAATCATTACACCAGAAAAAAACAAAAACAAAAAAACCTGTTTCCATAGTGCCGATTGTACCCAGACAAGTATATTTTTCCTTGAGTATCAGAAAAGCTAGATCTTCTTATTAAAAATTGCTGATTTCCAGCTGAGGAAGCATCACTAATTCTGTTAAAGTTCAGTGTTAGTAATGTCTATTTAAGAAACTGTATTTTAGTTTGATTATTTAAAATAAAATGAGAAATGTTTCTGGTGAAACTGGAATAGGTTAATTTTTCTTTCTGATCAGACTGATTTTAGTACATAAAAGAAACACCACCAACAAAAATACAACCCCAGACATGCTGGGGAGTAATGGTGAAAACTAGAGCATCGAGTGTACATAGCATCATTTTACCAGTGTGGCCTTTGAACTCGTCACAAGGGATTGACAATGTAAGTCTGTTATAAAAGTTAGAATACTAAATAATCTGATTTCCTTTATGATAAAAATATTTATATGTATTTCTAATCTTATGTCAGTGAAACATGTTTTTTCCCAACTGTGATCATCTGTTTTATATTTAATTGGAGAAAATGCCTTCTAGTTTTCTGATTATAATGATAACATGGCATGCGAGACACCAGAGCATGGTAATCAAAACTCATGGTTATAAGTATTTAACTTGATGGAAAATGGTCACTATGGATGTTCAATAACATTCACTTGGCCAATTTCAAGAAAGTTAATTCCATTCTTAATGCTATGAAGTTATGCATTTGTGTAACTCACTAAGAAGGAAATTTAGAAATCTGATTTTGAGTTTGAATCCTCTCATTTCATTTTACAACTTAAAGAATACATGTGAAAAATCAGTCTGCATTGTTACATGGAATACAGTTGTTAACTCGCCTCTCCCAAGATGGTGGTACTGAAGACTATATACTATATGCTGGGTTTCATTTCGTTGTCAGTGTTGACTGCTTTTTAGATTGCTTTAAAAAAATAGAGCTTCAAGGAATAAAAGTTGTATTGTTCACCATGGGTCATTCAGAATAATATGATTTAAATTCCCTTTTGAAATAACTTGACACTGTGTTTTCTTACGAGCTGGTCCACTGAACGATGAGAGGATATGTATTTAACTTAATAATGAGATTTTATTTTCATAGTCTGATTATTTTTTAAGATTAATTCTCCTCTGCCTTTCTTTCCATGCTGATTTATAATATTGTGCTTAAGATTTGATGCAGAAGATGTCTCTTGGAAATAATGCTTTATTTTTAACTATATTTCTACTTATCTGCAATGGTCATAATACTATAAAGTACATTTGAAGAGGAGAAAAGGTTTTATTAAAATATCATGCATATATTATTCATTGTTAGGCGATCTCTTCTGGAGTAGAAGAGTATAGATATAAAACATCGACGGTGTCATGAAGGAAGGATGAGTTGGAAACATCACAAATATGCCTACTGACCATCACTGAGGCAATAATATTAGTTTCATTTAGTGGAAATAATGTCAGCAAATTCTGTGTATTTTTTAATCACTAACTTCACATTCAGATTTTAAGTACAAGGTGGGTCAAAAGTAGGTATACAGTTCCTAAGGAAAATAATACAATAATTAATAAAGAATAAAAGAAGAAACAACTCCGTTTTTGCATGCTCACAACTGTAAACCTACTTCTGACCCACCTCGTATGTTACAATGATTTTAGGCATTTCTGTGCCTTCCTGTTAAGTTCTAGGTTGTGCTTGCTTTAAAAGTGGTTATTTGTCATTAACTTAGGTGTATTTGAAACATTTCTTGTAGTGGCATTTTTCCTAATTTATTTTCTTCTTCTTCTTCTGAAATTCCACATTAATGGATTTCTAAATTATTCTTCAAACAGCATACTTTTCAGATGTAGATAAAATATTTAGGGAAATTTTGAGCACAAGATGATAAAATTGCAGCATATCAGACCTTGGCAATGACCCTGAGAATCCCATCCTCACCCTTCCATTCCTTGTTCCCCATTCTTAGCGCCATGTGGCAAAGTGGGAATATCACCACTAGTTCTCCAACATCTAGGTCGGTGTCTGACACATAATAGGCACTTAAGAAAAGTTTTTTAAATGGATAAATAAACTCAGCTTTCCAGCAGATGTTTCTCAAAGGCCCGTGTGTGTTTGTGACAGGAAGGAGCATGTGGATACCTAGTAAAAACTGTGGAGGGTATACATTGTAGAGAACATTCTTAATTGGCTGCTGATGGCATATATCTGATTTAATATTTTTCCTTAAGTGTAATTCTTCCTGTTTCAGCCCTCAAAACCTGTCACTTTCCCCCTCATATCCATTTACTTCATTAGGTCTCTGTTTCTTTTTCCCTGAGAGCAGTTTTATAATTTAATACCCACTGCTGGGATAGTCTATTACTTGTGTTCCTATCTTATCTGGTTGTTGGATTAACTGTATTTTCCATTGTCACATACGAGTTTTTCCTTTGTTTTCTTTAAATGAATTGTTTCTAGAAAGGAATCTAAGCTATGGGCAATTATTATTCAGCCTTTCTAGTGTTTGTGAAAACAAAAGTTGACCTTATACAATGAAGAGCTATGGGAAAACTTGGGTGTAACAAAATACTTTTTTAAGGTGAAGGGGAAAGTCTCAACAATGAAGGCGAGAGAGTATGCTTCAGTTTTTCCACATTTTAGCTCCAACAAAAAGTTATTAATAAAATAATGCAGTTTTTAAGGAATTTTTCTTTGTAGTTAATAACTCCCTTTCCTTCCACCAGTGTTTATTTACTAAGAGTCTTTTTTGATGAGATCTTCTTCAAGACAGCAGGATTATCCTCAAGCTACAGAGAGGAAGAGGAGTAAAGAAACCATTGCATTAATTTTCTTGTCCCACCTTGGCAAACAAATCCTTTGTTAGGAGGTGGATCCCTTTAGCATCACTCGGGGTCACTGGTTGGCCTGTGTCCAATCCTGTGCAGGAAGTGGAAAAGGTCCAAAGTTTGAATCATTCAGTGGGGACAGAATTTTGGCCCACAGTTTCTGGCTCATTTAAACACTTTGGTGCAATACCCCACCTTGTACAACTGAATGCACAGGCCACCTTATGCTGACCCCTGTTTTTAAAAGTGTTCCTTCCAAAACTGTAGCCTGGGGAATGCCCCTGGGGTTTGTTAAACAGGTGAAAAGGTTATATGTCAGAGCTGAATACTAGAAACCTTTATGTAGCCTGTATTTTCAAAATGGAAAGCAACCTGGCACCTCCTGGTTTATCCCCTCATTTTACAAACAAGGAAACAGAACAATTTGAAAGTGAGGTCAAATACAGCCTTTTTGTTTAAGAGCCCTGCCCAAATCTCTCTGCTTGCTACCTGGAGGACTGGTAAGTTTACACTGTCTTACTCAGCATAGACAGAATTAGATTTGATAGTCTAACAGTAGAATGTTTCAGAAAGATATTTTGAATAGCTATTCTATTTAATAAATTGAGTAGTTTATATGCATGCTACGGTGCAAAGAATTGAGACCAGATTTACCTGGGTGTGCATCCAAACTGTGCCACTTGATGTTAGAGTGAACTTGGGTACTTCTGCTTAATCTGTCAAATAGGGACAATAAACTCTTACTTTATACGGTTACAGTAAAACCAGGTCTCAGATTCAAGAAATCAAAACTCATGACCCCAGAGCAAAGTGCTTTGTGGATCAGTGAGATCCCTGTGGGATGTGTGGCCTCAGTTTGTACACTAATGTGGCTCATTTCTGCAACAAATTTTAGAAGCGTTTGTAAGAGCTAGCATAATTTAATTGATTTGTGCTACAAAATACCATTCTTTACTTATATAATTATTGAAACATTATTTTCTGTGATCATTGAAGGTGTATTATCAGTATTTGGATAGCACTTTAGAAAAGGGATTTTTTTCAGTAGCTTTACTTTCAAAATGCTTTTAGCTGTAATTTACTATAGATGTATGTGGTAATGTTAGAAGTAGGCTATTATTAATGGCATTTTTGTAACAAAGGATCATTTCTAGAACATTGTTTTGAAGGACTCGTATGTTTTTGGAATGCAAGACCCACAATATTGTGATCAGTTGGTGAAATATAATTTATAGCCTCATGACTGGCAAAAGTAAATAAAATTCATGATTCAGAAAAGTGTAATGGTGCTCATTTGTTATCACCACCAGTTCCTTAATTGGGGACAATGCCATTTATTCTGCAAATGAGAGGAAATACTTTATGTAATTGAAGTTCATTTGGAGACCATGTTATTAATTCTCTGATATGGTACAATGGCTGAATAATATGTTCCCAGATGAGAAATTGTATATAATGCTGTGCAAGTTGTTGATAGTTAAAATTTCTTTTCTTTGTATTCCTATATAGGTCAGCCAAAAAAATCATCTCATAAAGCACCTTCATTCTTAGATTCTTCTATTAGATACTTATTGTTGGCACAAAAGTTCAGGACTTAGGGACTTTTTTCTTTTAATTAAGCAAAATACTTGTTTAGTAAAAGATCCTCCAGCTTTGGTGATGATACAGGCTGCCATGTCCCAAGTGAATATGACTCATGTTTCTCCACTGCCTGAGTGCTGCTGCTGTTGAAATTTGGTGACACAACTTCCATGTTAAACTGATCACGTTATGTTTCTAAGTCTTTGCTAAATGGCAGCATTTTTATATAATAAAGTATGTCATACATTTAAACAGATTAACAATGTTTTAGAATAAGTTCAGTATATCAGCAGTATATGGTTGGTTCTGAAACAAATTATGTTAGTTTTATTAAATTAGGAATGTTTAAAATGCTCAAATGAACACAACTGAAGCTTAGTTTTATTTTATTAAAAGGGACATTTGAATAGTGGTGAACATGCCCTTGTTTCTGAAACACATACCTGAATTCTCTTTCCCTCTACTTTTTTAACCAAAGAGAAGAAAATGCCTGCACAGTAACAAATGAAAAAGAAATAGATTTTGCTTAATAGGTAACTGGATGGTTAATAATTAGGTATAGGAGAAAATACGGAAAACTTTTTATTTCTTTTCTAATATTAGAAATGAAGAATTTGAAAGAAATCAATATAATATGTATTAATTAAAGTATTCCATGTTTTGGTAGTAACTTGTTCAGTTACAACAACTAATTCCTTAGGAAATGAAGTATATATTTGTATTCTCTTATATTTTCATTAATATTTCCTATATAGCTGAATACATTTTTCTTTAACTTCATAGTAATTTGAATTTGTAAAATTTTCAAGGCAGTTTTCTTCAAAGCACACATTATATCTGATAAATGTACTATTATATTTGTGTATTAGTTATTTACATTATTTATTATAAACTGTATTGTAAACATTGCAAATATAAATATTACATTGGACAAAATGACATTCCCTCAGTGCAAATTCAATTTGTTGAATATATACAAGACAAAAAATCTAAGAAGAGAACTTGAGAGTGTTCTTAGAAAAAAGGCACATAGTTATACCGTTATACCATAAGAATGAAAACACTTGATTATTGCTATTAGGGTGAAAAAATTTTCTTCTTCTGACATTTTTCTCTTGCCTTTTAGATGAGGAATTATTTTAAGTGAAAATGAAAGAAATGACTAGGAGGAAAATTACTGTAGCTAGTTGTAGGCATGTGCCTAACCAATATGCCAAATGATTTGGATTTCTGTATAGTCAGAGCTTACCGAAATGAGATTTTTATAGCACAGTTTGGATATCTTTGCATGTGATCACAGGTTACTTCAGGGAGCTCTCCCCGGTGATTTTGTTGACTAGTCACATCAATAAACTTACCTGATTGACTCCCCAGGTTGCATTGGCCTGATAAAAGAAAGGACCTTTTACAGATTATTCTGCTATGAGAGGAGTCACATTCTTGAGTTTTAAATTTTGTTTATCTAATAGGTAGAAATAGAACTTTCTCCATGGAGACACTGCTGACAGCCAAAGTGTACCTTATGGCATGAGAGTCATCTCTGATCGAAGGCCTATAATGCTTTTTGATCTCTTCCCTGGTAAATCACAGTTCCAGGAGCTATACTTTATAATTTTGGTTTTGCTCTTATGTTAATGAGTCTCATAGTAATGATGGTAAGCACTTACTGAGTACTTAGTATGTATCAGTTATTGCTGTTTAAGTTTTTATATGACATGCATTATTGAATCCTCACAGTAGCCTTACACAGTGAATGCTATTACAATTCACAGTTTACTCAGGCATAGTGAGATCAATAACTCAAAGATGAGAACTATTATGTAGAAGCAAAAGGATCTGAACCCGAGAGGGGGGCGTCCAGAGCCCTGGGACAACCACTACTGCATCACCTAACCTTTTTAATGTAAGTCCTTAAAACAGGAAGGAGCAGCTCTTTTATTTGAGAACATAAATCCACTGTAATCAGTTTGAGTAAACACTTAAATAATTGACAGTGTTTGTCTGGCCCGTTAAAAGGTTGGTATGACCCCTAGGTCACGGATCTAGAATGCCAAAAAGTGACTGTGTTTGAAAGTGGAAGGAAGACTAGCCTTTGGCTATGTCATCCTGTCTGTTAAAAACCAAAGGTTTTCTTCCCTTTGGTTGGATTTCTATGGTTTCCTTCTTCCTTAATTATCATTTTAAAGAAAAATAGCAACTGCCTTTGACAACCTACAATTTGTAGGGATTTTCCGATTAATGTCCTGAACTTTGGTGGAGAGGGCGTGGGCTTTGGAGTTAAGACTCTAGGACGTGTGATGTAAACTCATTTATCTTACTCTCCTGGTCTGTAAAATGGCAAACATTTTGATACGTATCACGTGGCATTATTGTGAAGGCATTATGGCATTTCATATATATTAAACCATATATATGAAAATGTTTTAAAATGTGAAGCATGTGCATGTATCATTTTAATGTTTAATAATTTTTTTAAGTTGAAAATCTTATATTCATAAAGTATTCTTAGTTCAAAATGACATTTCTCCCTGTCTGGCAGAGCAGTCAAATTAACACAGCTAGGGGGATTTTGAAATGAGAAAATTTGTTAGGAATTTATTTATTCATTATTGATTTAAAATCACCTACTAGCATTTAGTATCTTCAAATTATTTAACTTCAATATTAGATGGTTGTAGTCATGAACTATTGAATAAACACTATGTGAGTTATAGGCTAAAAGATGTTACCTTTTAGTGCATGGTAATATACTGTTCAGTATAATACATGTATGAATAAATAAATATAGGAGTAGATAACAAGTTTTCCACCTTTTAAAAAAATTGATAGCTAAATATACTATATCCTTAGCCAAACCTAATGTGCTTATGGTTTTGATTTAAATTTCTGGCCAATTTTAGTATCCTCTGTTGTTAAATATTCATGTTTGGGTGGACTAACACATTTTGTCAAAATAGTTGGATTGGTTATTTTTTTATGGTTGGCTTTCACAAAACATAACATCTCCGGAAGACTGAATTTGAGGGGAAGAAGGTAGAAAAATGAGGCATGATCCATTGCCCTCCTAGATGGTCTTAAGATACAATAGCATATTCAGATCTCTAAGAAAACTTGACATAAATCCATTTAACCATGTTAACATAGATATTCTGAAGCTTTTATTTTTGCCCCCCGAAAATGTATTTTTATAAAATGTCTATTAGGCCAGAATCGAATATGCTGCTGTAAACATAGAATCCCATAGCCTATAAGTCTAAGCACTGTGGAGGTGTTCAGCTTCTCAGCGGATCCTGTCCTGGAGTGCTTACCCCTGCCTCAGGGCCGCCTCCTCCTGTGGCCTCTTCTTCAATGATCTGGTCTGATCTCTCTGTGTCAGAAGTCCTTTGGAGGATTCTCTTGCCTTTGAACCAACCCATCTGAAACCAAATTGCAAACTGAATAGTGAACTAATTAATTGTTCCTTGTAATATTTGATCTCTTCCAAACTGGAAGCAATTAACTGAGGAGAGAGAAAAGCCAAGTAAGATGTTTAAGGAGCAAACTGCACTGGGGACAAATATTACTGCTGTTAGAAAACTGTGTGATGAGGTGTGACTTGTGTATCAGTGAACCACTGGACGAAGGTTTTTGAATGTTGTCCATGCTTATCAAGGCAGGGAACAGTAAACTCAGAAGGAAAGGGCATTCGTTGTTCAGGGAGTCCAGAAAACTAGGTGTGTATTTCAGGCTTTGCCTTTAATTCTCTTTGAAATATTGGATTAGTCCAGTGATTTTCGACCTTTTCATCTCATGGCACCCATAAACTAATGATTAAAATTGTGTGGTACATCAAAAAATATTAATTTTTTGCTGATATGACAAAACTAGGTATGATTTTAATTCACTCACACTGGATGGCTATTGTTGTATTGACTGTTGTCATTTTTTTTATTTGACAACCTAAGGGAAAAAAGGCCAGTGCCCCTGACTAAGTAGTCAGGTATTGCATCTTGTAAAGATCCTTGCAGCTCACCAGTTGAAAATCACTTGGTTAGTCTCTTCTTGTCTGGAGGCACAGCAGCAAGGATTACAAGCACAACTCTGGAGACTAGAGTGTGGGAGCCTGGTGTTCCCCTACTTATTCTCTGTGTGAACTTGGTAAAGTCATCAAATTTCCTTATGCCACAGTTCTTGGATGTGGAACATGGAATATAGTGTCCATATCACAGGTTTTTGTGAAGATTTAATGAGATGACACATGTATAGTATTAGAATGGTGCCTGGGATATAGGAAACACTGTGTGTCAGTGATTATTTTATTATTTTAATTGTTATTAATTCCTACTCATTTTCTTTAAGCCTCAGTTTCTTCAACTACAAAGTTAGAGGATTAAATTAAATGATACTTAAGTATATAATTTCAGACTTATACACATTAATTGAACTTAGTATAGAACTTGAATGATTTGTATGCTGTCTTGTAAGTACAAAAGTATGAAAATTAATACAGGCAGCAAGTGCTTTGTGTTTTAAAGACAGAGAAACACAAAGGAAACATAGAGAAAAAATCTTATGTTTTATTTAACGAAGGACTTTCTATTAAGCTCTCAGTACTGCAGCATGTGGAGTTTAGGTGGCAAGCAGGCTTTGGATTTCTTCAGGGGTTGTGACATTTGAACAATGATGATTAGGAGGTTGCATGTATAAGGAGGTAAGCCAGGCACTTATTAATCATAGCAGATACTTGCTAAGTATTTATTGTGCTAATAATGTTCCAAGTATTTCACAGATACTAGTTTATTTAATCCCTGGTTTACATATCTAGAAATTGTAGCTTGGAGAAGTAAGTTACTTGCCCAAGATCATACCATTGGTGAAGCTGGGGTATAAACCCGGGCAGCTGGGCTTCTGAGTTCTTGCTCTTTGCCCCTTTGTCTTAGTATCTCTGAAAAGCTTGAAGCTTTCTTCAGTGACTTGGAATTACTTGGAATAGTTAGAGTATTGAGTAACTGGGCGTGGCCATACTTTAGGATTTTGAGATAAAGTGGATTAAGGTGAGATAACGGGGGATTTGAAGAAATACTCTGACCATTATATTAAGAATCTATATAGGAGTTTAGTTGAGGAAATAAACTAGAATGATTACCATAGGAATTCAGTGAGGAAGATTTAGGGGATAATCTAGCCTCTTTGGGTCAAGGACCCTTTTGAGAATCTGTTTAACTGTGGTCTTTCTCCCCAGAAGTTTGTGCAGCATAGAAAAATGCCACAAGATTTCAGCAGTTTCACAAACCCTTTAATTTATTTGATGTTGTACACAGCTTGGTTTTCCTCCATTGTAATAATTTTATATTTTCTTAAAAGTCTGCAGCTTTGCTTTATTTTTTTTAGTAATCATAGTCTTTATTATTTATATTTGTTTAGATGCCTATCCTTTGATTACTGACTTTTACATAATATAATTTGGGTGGGTTCTGGAGGACTTAATCTACTTTGTATCTCCACTGTATGAATGTATATGAATATGGCCATGTAATCTCCTGTGATTTTCTTCCTTTGTTGCTGAGTATAAAAGTGATGACAGATTGTGGACAGTAAATAGTCTCTGCAGTGATCCACGTAGTTCTGTGTTTATTCATGAACATTTTGTTACTTGAATAGCTGTATCTAGGATGGGGAAATTACGTGGATTAAAAAAGAAATCAGTCCTATTTCACAGTGCACCAGAAATGGCCTCTCACGAAGAGTCACATTTAAAGTTCTGTCTTTGCTTCTAGGACAGGCTTTTTTGTCTCTTGTGCATGGAAATCCCTTAGTAATCAGAGTCTAGAGGTAAGTGAGTTCAGAAGAGGTTGGGCAACCGATTATCATTTGTTTTGTTTTTCATTTGGTGTGAGAGTGGTAATTGGGTCCCCCTGGGCTGTGTGGGGAGTGAGCATTGCCAATGTCTGTGAGAAGTTGCTCTAGTAAAATTCACTTGCTGTTTAGGGTTTTGCTTTTAAAAAACTACTGTCTAATGTGGCAAGTCAGTGAGCTGAACTGAAATTTATCTTCCTCAAGTGATAAACCAATTGTTTTCTTCAATTTTCCCTGTATTTTAATTGCATTTTGGATTGCTGAGGTCTCCATTGCAAAGTATAAATGATTTATTTGCACATATGTAGATATTCTTAAAAAACATGATGTTTTTGGCCAGTTTGTTTTGAAGAATATTAGAAAAAGAACTTCAGAGATTTCTGTGTTTTTTTCAGACTTTATGCTTATAAAGGAAAGTTGCTTTCAGTTAGCTTGTTTGCATTTATGTAATGATCAGAATCTTTTTGACATTTTTCTTTCTTCAGTCCTAGTCTACAAAAATATATCTGATATAAGGAATATTAGTATATCAAAAACTATGTTAAGTTTAATTACTAATGACTGCATACTCTCTTTTTGGGAATAGGGACGTGTTCATGATTTGAATGGTATTTCAAAAGGAATGGACTATATTTATAAACCTTATTTATGTGTTGTGATTAGGAAAGGAGACACGTCACTGAAAGTGAAATTATATAAGTGGGCATATCTTTTAAACATTAAATCATTTAAACTGCTATTTAGTGAAATTAAATCAAAATTGTGTTACGCCACTTTTTCTTTGTAACAGAGTGTATTATCTCATAATTTGGAATAAGATATACATGTGTTTATGAAATGTGGCATGTATGCCATTATAAACACCATGGGTATGCCCTGATGTCCCCTGGGACTGTTGTCACATATGGAACTGTATAAACAAATGCTCAGTTATGCCACTGTCCTTTTCCCTGTAGTTTACTGAGAGTGACTCCATTTCTTTCCTGTGGACTAGGGGTATATAGATTTTGTGGTGAGTGTTCTCACCCTTGCTCAATTTTTTGATTACCTCTGGGTGAGTGATTGCACTGTGGTTGGCGAGGATGATGGAGACCAGAACTCTGAATAAGTAGAGCATTATTGTGTATCAAGGAACTCACACCCACACACATACACACATTGTTGGAGTCACATGCACTGTTATACTACTTGATTTGTGTGCATGTTGAATTACTTTTCACTTGATGTATCCTGTAGCTTACATTTGTATTAACCTGTAGTTCTACATTTAATCATGATTATTTTTTAAGTGGGGATTTTAGCAAGGAATGGTTTTAAATGTTGTAGTAATAAAGAAAGGCTATATTCTAGTCTGCCAGTTACGAACTCTGCACTTGTAACTTCAAGAAAAGCACTCACAGTGCTGCCTAAGTGACTCACCATCACGCCTAAGTGAGTGTCTTTAACTTGGACAGTGACAAATTTATGGAACTAAAGCTTTTTGGATGTTTTGGGGAACCATAACCCAAAGTCATATATTATGTTGTTCTGATTGTTATCCCGTATGTTTTTAGTGTGAGTTAGATAACGTAGTGTGTAGTTATTCTTGACAGCTGCATTTCACAATAAATATTTCATTTGTGTGTACTGGTGAGATTTGCATTTTCTCTAACTGGTAGTGATAATTCATTAAGCAGCTACTAAAGAGAGGGGAGAGGAAGCCTTTCTCCTCCTGAATTACCTCTGATACTTATGGATGCTGAGAAAGTGTTCACCTAATAAAATGTCTTTTTTACTGAAGTATACTTCCATAAACGTATACTAATAGAATTCTTACAAACTAGAAAAAATGTTCTTTTGAAAGGAAATATTTGAACCACTTTCTGAAATTCCATGGGATAGCAACTGATGAACTAAAAGTTCCAAAGCGTTATTCTAATATTGTAATATTGTTTTTATTGGTATTTGGTCAATTTTAAATCATAAACAGATTTTATTGATGATCCTCTATTCATGTATGGGATTAACCTATTTAGTACTTCAAACTTTTTTTGTGGCTTTTTAACCCCTTCCCTTTTCAGTTTTCTGTTGCTTACTTTGGACCATGTCTATCTATTTCATCTTGGGGATGGGCCTCTAGCTCCCACCCCACCGTCTGGCATCTGTGGTCTCTTTTCTGTAATGAAAAAGAGACATTTCTCTTTTCTGTGAAAGAGACATTTATTAAATGAAGGTGTCAGTTACTCAGTTATTCGGGCTGTTGACTGTCCTTTTTGTAATTACATACTTGTAGATCTGAACAAGGTAATTTTTAAAATTATTCTTTTTTTAAGTATATTTTATTGATTATGCTGTTACAGTTATCCCATTTTTTTCTCCTTTTTGTCCCTCTCCTCCTTGTATCCCTATTCCCTCCAGCATTCCCCGCCTCCCTTAATTCGTATCCATTTGTCGTACATATCAGTTCTTTGGCTTTTCCATTTCCTATACTATTCTTAACCTCCCTCTGTCTATTTTGTACCTACCATTTATGCTTCTTATTCCCTGTACTTCTCCCCCTATTCTAGCCCCCTCCCAACTGATATCCCTCCAGGTGATATCCCTCCAGATGATATCCCTCCATTTCTGTGATTCTGTTCCTGTTCTAGTTGCTTGATTAGCTTGTTTTTGTTTTTATTTTAGGTTCAGTTGTTGATAGTTGTGACTTTGTTATCATTTTACTGTTCATAGTTTTGATTTCTTTTTCTTAGATAAGTCCCTTTAACATTTCATATAATAAGGGCTTGGGGATGATGAACTCCTTTAACTTGACCTTATCTGGGAAGCACTTTATCTGCCCTTCCATTCTAAATGATAGCTTTGCTGGATAGAGTTATCTTGGATATAGGTCCTTGCCTTTCATGACTTTGAATACTTCTTTCTAGCCCCTGCTTGCCTGCAAGGTCTCTTTTGAGAAATCAGCTGACGATCTTATGGGAACTCCTTTGTAGGTAACTGTCTCCTTTTCTCTTGCTGCTTTTAAGATGCTCTCCTTATCTTAATCTTGGGTAATTTAATTATGATGTGCATTGATGTGTTCTTCCTTGGATCCAACTTCTTTGGGACTCTCTGAGCTTCCTGTATTTGTATGTCTTATTTCCTTTACCAGATTGGGGAAGTTTTCCTTCATTATTTTTCTGAATAAGTTTTCAATGTCTTGCTCTTCCTCTCCTCCTTCTGGCACCCCTATGATTCGGGTGTTGGAACATTTAAAGTTGTCCTGTAGGTTCCTCAGCTTCTCCTCATTTTTTTTGAATTCTTGTTTCTTTATTCTGTTCTGGTTGAATGTTTATTTCTCCCTTCTCCAAACCATTGATCTGAGTCCTTGTTTCCTTCCCTTCACCGTTGGCTCCTTGCACACTTTCCTTTATTTCACTTTTCATAGCCTTCACTTTTTCCTCTATTTTGTGACCATACTCAATCATTTCTGTGAGCATCCTGATTACCAGTGCTTTGAACTCTGCGTCTGATTGGTTGTCTGTCTATCTCCTTGTTGCTTAGTTCTTTCTTTGGAGTTTTGATCTGTTCTTTCATTTGGATCATATTTCTTTGTCTTGGTGCACCTGTTACATTGTACCCTTAGGGGCAGAGCCTCAGGTATTGGTCAGGGTGGGGCAACCCACTTTGCTGCATTGTGGCATTGTCTGTAGGGGAGGGATCAGAGAGGAAACAATGCTCTGCCGTTGCCCTGCTTTCAGTCACTTCCCCTGCCTCCCAAATCGTGTGGATTCTTCAGGTGTGGGCTTGAGTATGTCCTAGGACCCCAAGGGCTCCTCCAACGGACTCTCCTGTGAGACTGGGAGTTTCTCCCACTGCAACCCCCATGGGTTTCTATAGCCAGAGGTTTTTGAAACTTTCTTTACCTGCTCTGGAACCCTAGGTTGCATGGTCTGTCTCCCTCCCCAGGGTTCTCTTGGTTTGTCTGCACTCAAATTAGGGACTTCCTGGCCCCCCAGTTGCCACCGTGCCATGCATCCTCTCCTCCTTGGGTGCCTGTTTCTGCCCTAACTACCAGTCTGGATGAATGTTTCTTTTTTTAACTTCTTGGCTGTCAGACTTCCATAAAGTTTGATTTTCTGGTAATCTTGGCTGTTTTCTGTTTTTAAATTTGTTGTCATGCTTCTTCTGGTTGTGTGAGGAAGCAAAGCATATTTACCATCTTGACTGGAAGCCTCTAAATTCTCTCTCCTTAAACTACTTCTAGTACCATTCAAATTCCTAGTGAAGAAGGAGAAAAAAAGTTTATTATTATTTTTAAAGACTTTATTTACTTATATTTTTAGGGAGGGGGAAGGGAAGGAGAGAGAGAGAGAGAGAGAGAGAGAGAGAGAGAGAGAGAGAGAGAGAGAGAGAGAGAGAGAGATATGAATGTGTGGTTGCCTCTCACATATCCCCTCTTGAGGACCTGGCCCACAACGCAGGCATGTGCCCTGACTGGGAATCAAACCAGCGACCCTTTGGCTCTCAGCCTGCGCTCAATCCACTGAGGTACACCAGCCAGGGCAAGTTTGTTTTTTTATATCAATCAAAAATAGATTGGTGGAATATCTGTCAAATGTCAGGGCTTTGGAATAGACACTCATAGAACTTGGTTGTTAATCATTCTACTTAATTATTCTGATGTTTTTGGAATAGTGATGATTGATAAGTTCATTTAAAGAGTGATATTTGGCATTACCTGTAAATTTTCAATTGACATTATAATCCCAGCAATCTTTCCCCCTAGTCATTTGAGAATATCTTTTATATACAAATATGCTCTGTGTCAGAGCAGAAAATGTCTGTTGAGTATTGTTCTTTATTGAGGGAGGAAATGTAGCCTGTTACAGCTTTATTATGAAATTAGCCATTTTCCACTTAATAGATTAAGATGTTCACATTTGATTCTAAATTAAAATTGATGTACATTTTGAAGATAAACAAATGAAAATGAAGTTTAAGAGGATACAATTGGTGGTGGTATTGACTGAAGTATTCTAGCTTCTCAGTAGATGTGTGATGATTATGGTTTGGGCAGTCCGTACTTCAGGCGGTGAGCGCTGGGGCCTCTCCCCCATGTTTCTGTGTTGTTCATCTGAGTGGATGGTTCTGAGACATGGTGGGCCAGAGCGAGTGGATGAGAGCAGGTGTGGTTATCAGAGTGAAGCAAACAGCAAAAGTATTACTGAAACATGGAGAGGCCCAGGGGACCTGATGTTTCTCTGTGGAGCCTCTGGGGAGAGCACAGAGCCGGGGCAGGAGGACTTACATGCAAACCTGGAAAATAAGGGGTGGGGGGGAGATGCAATCCTGGGAATTTAGCCCCTTCTTGATTCTTGGGAGAGTGACTCTGTGGTGAAATATTTTGATCTTTGCTTTACTGTGGCATACAGATATGAAGCTGTATGTCAACTTTATTATTTTTTGAACAATTAGCATTTATATGTAAATGTATACATTACTATGTATAACATAGTAATATCCTTAAATTGCCACTTAGGATTTACATTATTTGATGTCATTTGGGACATAGATTTGCCATTTCATGAAAATCTTTTGAAGAAGAGAAAGTTTATTTTTTTTTTTTTTAACAAAAGGCCTCTGATGCCTGTAGGTATTTTAATCTCAGGGGCTAGGGGAAGTGGGTGGGCATGAGGGCATGGAAATGTGTGGGCATCTAGAGGTGAATGATGAAATTGAAAGGAAAGAGTTGTGTGTGGGCATGGATTGATTGATTTCCCATCAACTTACGAGTTTCGGATTGAAGATTAAGACGGCACATATATGTTGTGCCTTCTTAGGCAGGTATGCTATTTTTAATGCAGAAATTTCTGAAGTTTATATTTATTAAAGAATTTCTAATCAAATAGTTCAACTCCAATATAGGTGAAGCCCTTGCTTATATTTCACATCTTAGGCCATTGAGTTGAGGATTGCTGAGTGCTAAAGTGTGTCTTGGGTTAAAGAAAGTTTTAGCATCCCTGGGCTCTCTTCATTTCTAAGGGATAATTATCATGTTCAAAGGGACCTGCTCGCTTGGGAAATAAATTCAACTTGTCTTAAAGTTCTTGTTTGCTTCTTGATTTTAATCTGCTCCTATGATATTTCCCCAGGAAAAAAGAAATTGCTCAAGGCAAAAATAAATAAATTAAAAACCCTCTGTTTAAATTCATCCCAGTGATTAGAATTTTATGCATTTTATTGTGTTTGCTATTCTAGAGGTCACTATAAATACCATTTGCTGAAAATATTGCTTTAATCACTTGTCTAGTAGTGAGATCCAAGATAGATGAGGTGTCTACTGATGTAACTTAATATGGTTGACGATCCATTTTTAATTGAAAAAACCACTATAGAGTAGACTCTCATAAAACAATACACTTTCAATTATATATTTAAAAAGTTTTAAGTATTTGACTTAAATAATTAAATTAAAACATTTAATAATTAAAATTTTAGTTTAATTTAAACATACAATATTATATACCAAATCAGTAAATATAATTTTGCTGTTATCATGTACATGTACAAAATAATTTAATTGGCATGGCCTGTATGTTAATTGCCGGACTTGTACATTTAATTTTTATATTTTAACAACAACAACAACAAACAACAAAATACAAGAGTTTTGCCCTGGCTGGTGTGATTCATTGGGTTGAGTGCTGGCCTGGGAACTAAAGGGTCACCGGTTCAATTCCCCGTTAGGGCACATGCCTGGGTTGCGGGCCAGGTCCCCATTGGGGGCCACACAAAAGGCAACCACACATTGATGTTTCCCTCTCTTTCTTCTTCCCTTCCCTTCTCTCTAAATGTAAATAAATAAAGTCTTTTTTAAAAATAAGATTTTTATATAAGCATTTAAGTAATGAACTATTTTCAAAACTCTTAAAACTTTTCTCAAATAATATTTTGTGTTGAATCATTATTACGTAATTCATTATACAAGCCATTTGCAATGTTTCTTACTAGAAACATGAACTAACCAAAATACCAAAATTTCAAAGTAGTTTTTTGATAGAACTACCCAAGGCCACATGTGGAGGGGATTGTGGACTGTCACCCCTTCCTCTGGCCTTGAGTGGTGAGACTGAGTGCACAGTGGCCAGAGAATGAGAAAGGCTGTGTCTGCAAAGGGTAAGGAGTAGTTTACTAAGAAGTAAACAGCAATAAGCATATTTAAATGAGATGTAGATTTTAAAAGAATTTCTTATTGTACCACTAAGGTACTCATTTTCACTAATTATTTATTAATCTCTTATAGTTAGAGCAGTATTTTTTAAAAATTAATTAGTGTCTGATCTTTATTAAAGAATTGCTTGTGCCATTTTAGGTTTACTTTCAAAAAGTACTGTGTATAATATGTGTTCCATAAGCCAGAAGGAGAAAAAGATCACTTACATTTTGATAAATGCTTGGAGTACCACAGTGCCCTTAATTTACTAATACCTTTGACATGTTACGTAAAATACCATTGTGCTATATTTGCATGCAAATTTCAGAACAACCAAAGAAGGTATTTTCTGTTAGTGAAATGATGGGCGCATATTGTGTCTAATAAGTGAACCCATTTAAGGCTCAAGAATTGCATGGTAGTATTCAGAGGGGGGCTGGTAAAGCGTTCTGTACTAAGGATAGAGGAGGTAGGTCATCGTACGGTGAGAAAAAAAACCACCAGTTAATAAATAGATTAGAGTTTTATTTATAGACCTGATGTGAAGGATTTTTTTTTTTTTTGCTTAAGTGGGACCGGATGTTTTTGTTTGCAAGATGAATATTCAGCCACACTTGAGATGGGCAAGCATGTTTTAATTTGACTGGCATTAATGTTTCATTTTTGTAATGAAAGCCAGAGATTTTCAAACAAACAAGTGATGAGTGTCTAGAGGAATAGCATAAATAAGACCTTAATAAATGAGTTTCTGTATTATTTCTTGGAGAGTAGCTGTGGTTAATTTTTAAGCTCTCAGCTCTCTCTCCTACACAAAATGATCTCCCTGTCTTTGCATATAGACATTATATGAATGGATAAACATATATTCCCATACTGATAAAAGAATACAAACCAATACACCTGCTCAATATTTGAACCAAATAAAATTTAGTGATGTCACTAGTGCTCCATTTTATAGATCCGTTCACTCTGTATTCAGAAGTAGGATCATATTTCACATATTTTGATGACTGTTGATGGAACTACTTTTGTATATTTTAGCTGGAATATTGCACCTTATAATTAGTATATTTTGTTTTTAATTACCTTAAAGTGCAACCTCATCTTCTGGAGTCATATGAAAAATTAGATATTATATATTTAGACCAAAGAAAGGTGCAGCTGCTCCTACGGGTTTCTAGGAGGACAGACATAACCTTATGGGAGACAAAGATACTTTTATTCTTACTGCTTACATTATCTCTCCTTTTCTTCTTTGGTTTTATAATTTAACACTTTCCCAGCAATCTCAAGCAAAAACTAATAATTACTCCATGTGGTAAGCTCTTCAGAGCCTGGTTTGCTTATGTTTGTTCTCTATCACTCATTTCTCCTGGCTGTTCTCTCTGCCTAGCAGGGAATATAGTGGTTAGTAGGTGTTTGATGATTGACTGATTGATTGAATAATTGGTAGGGTTTGATTAGAATCATGGTTTGTGATTTACAGAAATGTCCAGGAGGGAAAAACGGTCAATCTGTGGACCTCAGATCAGAATGTGTTTTAAGTTGTGTCTGACATGTGATATCCTTAAGCTGTTCTCTCAACATGTGCTGACATAAGTATCCTAGACAGCCCTGGTGCAGACAGAAGATGCATGAAATATGGGACGAGATCTGTTCCTGTATACGTTTGGATTACAGAGAGAGATGGAATAACATGTCTGGGCTTGCAAAGTCGTGACATCTGCTGTGGGTAATTGGCATTGTGGAGCATGTTGGGGGTGGGGATTAAACCACCTGGTGTTTTTTTCTTTTTTATTGAATTTATTGAGGTGGTGTTGGTTAATAAAGTTATATAGGTTTCAGGTATACAATTCTGTAAGACATCATCTGTAACTACCTAATGTTTTGTATGCCTTGACTTAATGGTATATAGATCAGTGAATCTCACTCAGTCTGGTCTTTACATTAGTATACCCTGCATTTCTTTAAAAACCTGCCACTGCTAGACAAATCAAATAAGATGCTCTGCAGGAGTGTCCAACTTGGTGCTCAATGGCCCGTGTGCAGCCCAAGATGGCTGTGAATGTGGCCCAACACAAAAACGTAAATTCACTTAAAATGTTATGAGATTTTTTTGTGATTACGAGTTGCAACGTATTTAATGTGTGGCCCAAGGCAATTGTTCTTCTAGTTGTGGTGCAGAGACACCAAAAGGTTGGACACCCCTGCTAGAGGGTGGGCCTGGGCATCCTTTGTTTTTAAAAGCAATACCAGTGTGCACACGTTTTGAGATAGTTTGAAGTTTTATAGGAACCAGAGCTGGAAGAAAAGAAAGAATAAAGAATGTAATTTCCATTCACTCTGTTCTCATTTACTTGTTGAGAAGGATAAACTATTCTCCAACAATAATCTAATACAAGCCATTTATGCAATTTTAAAAGTTCTAGTGGCTCTATTTAAAAAGTAAAGAGGAATAGCTGGAATTAATTGTAGTAATAAACTTTATTTAGCCCAGTTTATTCCAAATCTTATTATCTCAACATGTAATCAATATAAAAATACTTAATGAGATATTTACACTTTTGTACTTGTATGATGTATGCTAAATGTAGTGCATATTGCAGACTTGAAGCCCATCTCCATTTGGACAGGCCCCTTTTCAAGTGTTCAGCAGCTACTCATGTAAACCTGTCTCGACAGTTCTGTGTTGGGCAACGCAGATCTAGAGGGTAAAATACTGGAATACAAAGCAGGAGACCTGAAGTTTAGTGTTGATTTTGCCACTGACTAATCATTTGACCTTGAATAGTTCATTTATCCTCTCTCTGGACTTTAATTTTCTCTTTACTGTGAGTGGGTCAGGAGTCAGCTAAATTGGGAGTTTTCTAATTTTGTTGCAGAGAGCCCCAAGACTTTGTGAGCCATCCTAGGAGAGAAGCGAGACAGGAAAGCTGCTTTTAGTTCTTTTTTCCTTTGGATATACCTGGGTTTTCAGATGGCATTTTGTTTGAGGAAGAAACAAAAAAAAAAAGGTTTAAAAAAGTCACTAGGCTAAATGTTCTAAGTCGTGTTTCTCTCTTGTCAGCATTTATGACAGTTACTCCAGGGAGAGGTCGGGCTACAGATATCCTGCGTTTCCTTCCAGGACAGGTGTCACTGAGACAGTGACTCTTGGATGTTTCCTATCAAACAATAGGGATCTCCTCAGTAGTGGCTAAACTGGCCTAGATGTGAGGAACAGAAACCTCAGACGTCCAGAGGGGGAGCAGGTCACTGAGCGCAGTGCTTGTCTAAAACTGACCAACCCGAACTGGAGGAGGAGGCCCCTGGTGCTCTCTGAGGTATGGTCCCCGTAGGCAGCCAGAACCAAGGGCCAGGGATACTCTGTCTTCGACCAGGCTTTCTGACTTGGAATGTGCTTTTCTACTGGTGAATGAATAATTGACAACAACTTCAATAATTGTTATATTGATGCCAGTATCGGATGCACATGATTCTTGTTCCCAGACTAGTTAATCTATCTCTGTATCGGGTAGATGAATTCTGGTGGCAACAATAAATAGAAAAGAAGCAATATCATATCCTATTTATTGGAAATCAATCTCTGCCAGATTTCCACAGTCAGTGACATGGGAACAGGAGTCTAGTCCAGCATACTGTTTGTCTTTTAAAGCCTTCTGTGTTGGTTTGTGTTGGGAGTCAACCAAGGACTTACATGTCCCAAATTTTAGCTACTTTGCTGTTGTATTTGAGGAGGAAAATGATATTAGGTGGGAATTGTGGAGAAAGCTGAAAGGGTTTCTATTTTTAGAATGCTGCTAAGAAGTCTATGATAGCACTGGCTGGTGTGGCTCAGTGGATCGAGTGCCAGACTGTGAACCAAAGGGTAGCTGGTTCGATTCCCAGTCAGGGCACATGCCTGGGTTGCTGGCCAGGTCCCCAGGAGGTGGCTCTCAAGAGGCAACTCCATATTCATATTTCTCTCCCTTTCTTTCTCTCCCCCTTTAACTAACAATAAATAAATAAAATATTTTAAAAAAGAAATCTATGATAATACCTTATTCTGTACTTAATAAGTAATTGTAAGAGAATTTTTTTGAAAGGATCAACCCAAATATTAATACTTGCTTCTGAATTTTTTACTGTCATGCACAAACTTAATTTTTCTAGTGCCAGCCTGCTCATATATTAATGAAGGTAACTGCTAATACTCAAAAGCAAAAGAGGGAAGGGGAAATCTATTTTATTGTGTCAAGCTTGGCCACCTTTACAACAAGTTAATGAAAGAAATGTTTACTAAGCACATTGGATTCTTTGGTCTAAGTAGTTTTTGCTCAATATCTGGCCTAGGTCTGCATGTAGGACTCCAGGTGAACAGGGAAAGCAAATAAATGTGACCTTTGTAAGGCTGGTATTTTCTTTATGAAGCCAAAGGGTGCACAAATACACAAATATTAGCCCACTCTTATTTTTGTGCCAGAAAACTTCTCTCTGGCTGAGAGTGTCTCCCTTCAGTCTTTGGCATCCTTGCTGGCTCATCTTGGGTCCCTGCAAGCCTTGCCATCTGTTTAACTGGTGAAGGGCCCCATCTCATCAGTGTCCCTATCATCCATTTGGAAACAGAGCCTCTCATTGGCCTTTTTTGTCTCTTCTTTCTCCTGTTTACTTGGAACCAGCTACAGTATCTCAGAGCCGGTGACTTTGGCTTAGCCAATTACCTTAGCATAAGCAATTACTGGAAGGTAAGAAACCTTTGTGAAGGGCAGAGCACCTGTTATTGCAGTGATCTTAGCCTTGGACAGAGTGTAGGGACTTGGAGAAAGTCTAATTCATGAAGATGATGCTTCTCTGGGATGCTCTCCTTTGGCCTCCTACCTTCTTAAATGCTCGGGCTATTTCAGGTTTAATCCGTTGGGCTATCTTCATTTAATAAGGCCAGCTAGTGCATGGCAGAAACCCACTGCTTTTATCTGCCTGACCGTAAATCAGACTCCTTCCTTCCCTTCGATGCTCTTACAAGTCTAGCCTGACAGTTTTGCAGAGTCACTTCAACCTTCACAGTTATCCAACTCATGTCTTGGGAAAAGACACTCAAAAAAAAAATCAACTCTTTATCTTGACCCCATGAGTCCTTCTGAAGTTTCCACCTGTGCAACCCTCATCTTATATCTGGGGAATTTTGAGGAGTTGCCAGGTAAGATATTTTCTAATTTCAAACCTTATGTGAAGACCTGAATAAAAATGGTGGCCGTCAAAATGTTTTCATGTTTTCTTAACAAAATATGTGGTAGGCACGAAAAAGGGGGGAGGCAAAGGAACAAAATAAACAAAGTTTCCAAATGCCTCCAGTCTAAGAACCAAATTTCCTCTCTTTTCTTCTCTTCATCTAATTCTTAAATTTTCTTATTTTATACTATACTTTGGCATTATACATTGTCATTTATTTTACTTCATGCAATTGTATTATATCTATTCTGTCAGTCATTAAAATAATTTTTGGAAAGGAATGTGCTCTTTATAAGAAGGACTGCTTAGCATTCATTAGAATTCAATTCTAAAGTGTAATTTGTTCATTACTTTCTCTTTAAGCACTGTCTAAGGGACTTTCTGGAAAGCAGGGCTGTGTAGTTGTTAATATAGTTTCCTGGCCTCAGATTGCCAAAGGTTGCACTGAGTGGGTCCACATATAAATCTCTACGTGATTATCTTGGGCAAGATGCTTACTATTTTTGAGCACCTGCTTTGTTTCCCACAGTAATGTTATGGGGACTAAATAAGGTTATACATAAACACATGGACATACACCGTACTCATTTTACAGCTTTACTGTTCTGCCTGACTTTATTACCCAAACATTGTGTGGCATAAAATAAACATTTTATCAATGTTAGCTACTACTGTTCCTATTTACTTTAGTTATTATAACAATCTTCAGATGGATATAATCCCCACTTTACAGATGAGGTAATGGAAGCCATAGGAAGATACTTAACTTGCTCAGGGTCATACAGCCAGCAAGTGAGCAGGGTCGAGGCTTGCACTCAGGTTCATCTGAGCGCAGAAGCCACGCGCTGTCCACTGAGTGCGCCACTGCCACTTCATCTTGGCAGCACAGTTAAGTAGATATGCTTGAGTTGTTAGGAAAGTCAAACCTGCATTCATTAGTGTGGGTTCATTTCCTTATTTTTCTTTTCTCTTAAGTAGTTATAATTTCTCTTGGATAACTAATCTGTGATATTAGTTTGTGCAAAATTTCTTGGCCTAGAGTTACCATAATTCTTGCTTCTTCGACGGTCCAGTTTATTCCCGAGTATCAAGTGTTCTTTTGAAGGGAGGAACCATTATTAGGAGGTGTTCTTATGCATATGGCATAATGCATATGGCAGATGGAAATTACACGAAGCTATGTTTATGCTCCTTTCACATATTTCTAATAGATAGGAATTGCCTAAAAATGAACCCTCATGTGAAACAGAAATAATGAGTTTCCCTCACTGAAGGGGCGTATTGTTCGTTCATCAGAAATTTTATATTCATGATACCATCTCTGCCCGTGGACCTCAGATATCCTGGTTCATTGTGGCTGTTTATTGACCATCCTTTGCTGAGTGAAGGAATGGATTCACAGATGTGAGGAATCACAGTAGCTGTAGGGGAGCTCCTTACTGTTAAGAAGGCCTGGGGGGTATGGATGAGCAAATGGCTGGTTCTAAGTCTGTAGTAAGTGGTTTGTCATTGTACCATATTCCTAAATACCTGTGTTTGCTCCCTGATGTCATACTGTCCCCTCATTGTTCAAGACGTTCCTTCAGTGCACACACACGCACACATCCTGACTTCCTCTCCAGTGACCTGTGTGTTTTTACCTCTTTGCTCTGATTCCTGTTCTTCCCTGAAACAGAGAGGCCATCCGTGTACTCAGAGACGTGACTTTAGTTGGAGGGGCAGACTTGGTCTCTCATTTCTCTAATCCCAGTAGAAGAGCCTGTTTTCTAGTGGAGAAATATCTTCATCCAAGTTGATTATGATCGGATCTTCAGGAGAGATTTCTTTTGTCAAATTGATTATTGCCTAACAGAAGCAAATACCCTTTTTTGTTACTAACCCAACCGGCATCTTCACAATGTAAGAAATAAGAACTGCAAACTTCCTTTCAAGCAATCGTATTACATCTGGAATCAAAGGAAGTCTTTAATTCTTGAGAGCCCTTGATCATTTTAATGTGAGAACATTTAAAATACTCTGATAGGTGGTTAGTGATTAGGGTAGATATTTGGTGGTTATTATTGAATCTTTTGTTGTTGAGTTTTGGCTAATGTGTGATTCTGACTTTTTCTCTTTCAGCTGTCCCATTTCCTCCAAGTCACCGGCTTACAGCAAAGGAAGTATTTGATAATGATGGGAAACCTCGAGTGGATATCTTAAAGGCACATCTCATGAAGGAGGGCAGGTTGGAAGAGAGTGTTGCATTGAGAATAATAACAGAGGGGGCTTCAATTCTCCGACAGGAAAAAAATTTGCTGGATATTGATGCACCAGTCACTGGTAAGTCCTAAGGATGGAGACTGCCCACTTGTATCCATACTTTGTCTTTAAATAGCTTAGTCATCTTACTGTTTTACTGTTAAATCTGTACGTTAAGAACTAGAAATACTATACATATATAAAAATATTTTTATTTTCACGTATTAAATATCTACAATTTTGTGATGCTCTAAAAAACAGTTTGCAAATTAGAGGTGATGAAGATATTCCAAAGTAATACTTTAATTAAGAAGTGGTATTATTTGTCACTAAAACTAACGTGCAAAAAACACAAGATATTTATTTAGAATGATTAGACAATTATACTAAGTCTTCCACAGTGGTGGAGTAAGTGACTGAGTTAAAGTGGTGGTTCTCAGAGAGTGTCATCCTAGAGTATCATCATCATCATCATCATCATCATCGATCACCTGGAAACTTTTTAAAATGTAAATTCCCAGGCCCCACCCCAGAACTGCTGGATCGCTTTCTCTGGGGTGAGGCCCAGAGATCTGTTTTATCAAGTCCTCCAGGCAACTCTGATGCACATTACAGTTGACAACCACTGAAGTTTAGAAAGAAGGTCAAATTTCTCTCCTTTCTGTAATGTTATTTATCTAGAGAATGTGTCTTTAATTTTTGACTGTGTTTGTTCTGTTACCTCTGATGGGAAGATGCATATTTTGCCTAAGTGTAACTTCTCTTAGACTATAATAATTAAATCTTGGTTATAGATATGAGAGCTTTTGATCTACCCTTTGAGTTGGTAAACCTGCAAGTTGTCATTTCTAGAAAAGCTATAAAACAGTTATTTTTCTTAATTGTCATCATTCTGGAAAAGGGAAAATATTTAGAAATAGGAAATTATGCTTTTCAAAATAAAAGGGACATTTAAAAATATTTCATATGTGCTATTGATTGCTCCTTTCTTGCAGATCTTCATTACTTATGTTGTTGGCCTCCAAATGTATATTTGAATGTGACTGTTGTGAAAAAGCCTAGTTCTCCTGAATATCATACTAGACCTTCCTTGGTCCAATATGTTCCTAATGATTCCTATTCCAAAGAAATTGACATTATTTACATTCCATTTTTGGTTGGCAGTGCTATTTTTCTTTTTTAGAAAAATAATAAATGTCTTTTGGGCAGCAGGAGAAATCAGTTTCAGCTGTGACAGTTTAGTGTTGGACCAGCGGTCGTCACTGTGAACCCCTTTTCCATGTGCTAAAGTAGAGTCGTGTGTTATCTCTGAATCATGGACGCTGGGATAATACGAGGGCAAAACACAGTGAACATGCTTTCCTTTTTAGGCACTAACATACTAATTTTTTTAGTAACTAAATATTAGTTTGAAATCTACCAGCCCCCCAAAATTACTTTAAAAACTGACTATATAAATTCCACTTACAAATTCAGGGTAAATTCTAAGATTTAAATGATATCTTTATCAGTAAGCTTATTTGTTTTTGGTAAGAATGAATGGCTTGATATTTTATCATGAGTTTATTTTTTCTGCATTTCACATGACAAGTGTGTGATTTTTAATGAAAAACCTTTCTGAAGGCTATGGACTCATTGCTTTCATATTCAGTAAAGATCATCACACCTGGTTCTTTCCAGGGAGATCCCAGTGGACAGCCTGGCAAAGTTTGGGAGGCTTTAGAAGTCAGTACTTTCCCTGGGGGAGAAAAAAAAAACATAGTTTTTTAGATAGTGACAAAAGCAGCTGTGGAGATTGAGACATCACAGAAGATATAGCACTAGTGAAACAGAACCTAGGAAGGAAACACTTTTCTGCAGGGGAGTGTCTGTATTTCACAATGTAGGTAGGATCCTAAGGAGCCTCCGCTCGATTCTGTTGTAGTCGCCTTTTCACTCTTTTCTGGGAGTAAAAGGATGTGGAATAAAAGTGGCAGAGGCAGTGGGGAAAAAGATAATTTATTTTAACACTTTGATAAAAAAGAAAAAAATACTTTTGCATTAATTCACCAGAAAGCTAAATTCATAGCTTTGTATACCAACCAAGAATTTCAGAGCAAAAGCTGAAATGTGGAGGATGAGAAAATTATCTGTTTGTATTTCAAGATACTTTGTATAATTTATTGGTAATGTATTATGATATATTATTGTGTCTTGAGATTTTATTTCATTTATACAGGTGAGTCATCAGTGTAGTATTTATTTTTAAATTTAGAATATTTGTTGTTTGGATGACTGAATCGGTAAAGTTGTATTCTATTATTGATACTAGGTTACATGTTAAAAGGCATCATTTACATTTAAACATCTTCAGGGTAGAGTGTTCTTGATGTAGTTCAGAAATGCACACTTAGGAAGATGGAGACCTTAAGAAACAATTTAGAAAAGGAAGAAGAGGAAAGAGAAGGAAGTAGAAGGGGAGGAGAGAAGAGGGGAAATAATACAGTTACCAATGAGAACCTGTGAAAAAAATTAAGTGGAAAGAAGCAAGTACTTTCAATGTAGGAAGGAAATGCCTGAAGCCTGACCATATGGAGTTTTTCAAGTGGTATTAGAAGTTGTCTCTCACCTGCACATGTCAGACTCCTAAAAATGGCAAGATGAGTGGGTCTGGGTAGGATTGGAATTCGACTTTTAAGAGTAGTAGGTATATAAACTCTCAAATGAAACAAATGGCAAATATTTTACAATTATACACAAATGCCACTCTCGGCTCTCCCTTTACTCCTCGCCTCCTAGTTTATATTAATAAAAATATTTTACTCTCAGAGTGTTTAAAGAGAAGTTATGCTAACATCTGTGCATGTTTTGCTTTCATTTTAAGAAAAGCTGGAAGTGAGTGTTGTAGTTTTTTGAAATCTGGACATTATTTCATTCATTATAATATTTCTTTAAAGTTTAAGTGTACAAAGCTGCCCTCATCTACCCTTCCCACCCCCCACACATTTCCCCTCAAGTGCTTATAAAGTAGTGAAAGGTTTATGTTCACTTAGGTTTTTTTCCCCCTTAGAATTCAGTGTGTTTTATTTGGGAGAAGAGAGAAGAACCAGAAAGCTGCCTGTCTCAGCCAGCTCTTGGCTCTCCGAGACTGTCCCTCTGGAGGAGATAAAGTGCTGTGTAGCTCACCCTCCAGGAGCAGAGAATTAGATAAACTGTAATTATCTCCTTGGGAATAGAGATGTAGATGAGCTTTGGTTCCCAGTCAAAACCAGGGAGTGGGAGGCACGATCTCCTCTTCTCTCTAAAGTAACTTGCCTGAAGTTTGTGTTTCTGTGTTGGAGGCATTTTGTAAAGGAAAGTATTCTCCCTTTTTAACTCTTTTCTGAAAATGGAGTTGAATTGTCTTTGTTACCTTGTACATATACAAATGGAACATTAAAAATTATGGTGAACTACCAGTATGGCAACTTGCTGTGGACTGAATGTTCATATCCCCCAGTATTCCTGTGTTGAAGCCACAGTCCTCAGTGTGATGCTGTGTGGTGGTGGGGCCTTTGGGAACTATGGTAATCAGGTTTAGATGAGGTCATGAGGAGGGAGCCCCCATGATGGGATCAGTACTCTTACAAGAAGAGGAAGAGATGAGAGCCTTCTCTCTCTCCTCTGAGTGAGGACCCGAGATGATGGCGATCTGCAAACCCAGAGTAGGACCCTCACCAAACACCGAGTGTGCCAGCACCTTGATCTTGGGATTTCTAGCCTCCATAACTATAGAAGTCTTTGTGGTTTAAGCTACCTAGTTTATAGTTTTTGGTTCCACCAGCTGAAACTGAGACAACTCATTTGGGGAATTCGATTTAACACTCTTTTATTTACCTGGTGCAGGTGCTGTAGGTTTATACATAAGCAGGTGAGACTTGGTTTCTGCTCTCCAAGGGCTCATAATATAATAGGAAAACTCAAACAGCTATGTGCCCAAAGACAAGTACTTCAAACTATTGATTAAATCAAAGAATGTGACCTAAATTTATCCAAGCTAATTAAGAAGTATCCAACTGTATATAGTAAACTTAAAGCCGAAATGATTTTCTATCTTCTAAATGGTTCTGGTTTCCATGACAGTCAGTGCCCATTGATTATTACATTCCATCTTTGAGTTAAACTGTCAAATACCTGGGATTGTACTTGTCCAGAATCTGGGTTGAGCACTCTTCCAGAAGGATGGGGACTGTGAGTGGCAAAACACATGACACACAGTCATTGACTAGAATACTCCAGGTCTAGTTGGGCAGTCAGACACATGAACAGTTAATGACTATATTATTTGTTAAGAACAATCGTGGAAGCACCTACAAACTAGTGTGGGAACTCAGAAAAAGGAATGCAAGGAAGCCGCCAAAGTCTTGGCAGATTACATGATGTTTGAATGGGATCATGTGTGGTAAGTAAACTTTTATAATACAATGAAAAGCTAGAGAAGGATATTCTGGGCAGAGACCAAGCATATTAAAGCACTGTATTTTTTGTAAAGTAGAAAAGGAGGTTTGTGTCTTCTTGGTATCTCAGAGGGTTATGATGGGTGGGCAAGGGAGTGGGATTGAGCTTGGATGGTCAGGGTCAGGTATTAGTCTCATAGGCAGCACTTACACACCTGGATTCTCTTCTATAGGCACCAGGAAGTCCAGGGGTGTCTCTGAGCAGAGAACTTACATTATCAAGTTTGTGGCTAGAATAGCATGTGCATGAGAAGAGAAGAGTGAAGTGGGAAGGAGAGGGAGAGGGAGTGACTAGGTACCTCATACTCGTCCAGGGGAGCAAATGATGATGATGACTTTGGCGATGTAGGAGGCTTGGATCCGATTTTGATTACGGGGCTTTTTAAAAATGAGAGTTAAAACATCTGGCTAATGAATATCTATAAAAGACTTCTGGAATACGATAGGATGGTTTATGCAGTAAGCCAGCTTACTTCATCTTTTTTGAATTCTCATATTCTCCTGTTTTCCCTTTGACTTAGCAGAGAGCATTTCCCTCATTTGTAAAGCAAAGGCAGACCAGAAACTGAGGTTTTTGAACACAAAAACCTCCCGGCTGAGGGGATAGGCCCGCATCTACTGGGCAAACTGCTAATCTCTCCAGTTTGTCTGTTTCCTGCAGTAGGGTATTTGTCTCTCAGGCAGCAAAGGATTCCCTCAGTGGCTGCGCCTGCCATTTAGTATGTCAGGCAGTTGCCAGGAGAACCCTCTGGCTTTGTTCCTGGATGTGAGAGTGGACCAGTGGCCAAGTTTAAGGTCATGGCATTCCTTCCCTTACAGCAGCTGACGTCAATTAGAAGAATTCCCCATGCCTTTACTCTGGGGAGAGCTAAGTGGGGATAAGAATCCGGTATCTTTTGAGACCTAAAAGGTCACTGTTTATTCGCCTCATACTATCATTTGTCACTATCAAAGCAATGTGGCCTTAGTTTATATGGGGATAAAATATTACTTCTGGGGCATTTTGCCCACTTGTGATTTCAGTGGCCAAATCTTCAGGGCCTGCCCTGCAGCTAGAGGCCCGTTTTGGTACCCAGCCCGCGCTGCACGTCGTCAGGACACGTTAGACCCTGCCTGCAGTAGCAGCATATTATTTCGATGTCCTTATTTCCCTTAATTTGGGCCCTTGATTAATAATAGTAATTATTATTATTATTAGTTAATAATTATTATTAATGATAAATAATAGTTATTATTGTTATTTTAAAAGTCACTATGAGAGTCAGAGTCCTTTTCCCTAAACTGTTTACTCTCTGGTTTTGCAAGGTTGGTCTTTGGAAACCCATCTTACAAATGGGGGGGGGGTCTCAGAGAGACTCCCACAGTGACTGAGCACCTGTGTGAGTGTACAAGTCAGTAATAATCTAACACTGACGAACATCTAACACCACCCAGAGGAAACACTTGACAGTCATAACAATTACATTATAATCAAGACACAGTGTGCCCTGTTCTTTTCAGTTGGCCATGAAACAGTACTTTTCACAAACACTGTGGTGACGTGTCTGAGTGCCATTGGTAAGGCAATACCGGTAGTCGTTTTCATAGGAAGATAAAAATTCCCGAAACTGTTATTAAAATCCAAAAGTTATCCCTTGCAGTAATAATATTCTGATGGTTTGGAGAAGATTGAAGTTATTGTAATCAATACTACTATGGCTTTAAGAGAAGTAATATTTTGCCCTGGCTGGCGTAGCTCAGTGGATTGAGCGCGGGCTGGGAACCAAAGTGTCCCAGGTTCAATTCCCAGCCAGGGTACATTCCTGGGTTGCAGGCCATGACCCCCAGCAACCGCACATTGATGTTTCTTTCTCTCTCTCTGTCTCCCTCCCTTCCCTCTCTAAAAATAAATAAATAAAATCTTTAAAAAAATTGACTTAAAAAAAAAAAGAGAAGTAATATTTCAAGCAATACTGCAATGCTTCCAGATAAGGAAAGAGCATCCTTCTTGGGTACGTTAGAGAAAACTGTAGATGCACTTTTCTTTGTCTGCCCAGATGAAATCCACATTTCCAATTTCATCTCATGTTTATTTTCTCATTTGAAGTGTCCCTAATAACTGTGGACTCCATTGATTTTATTCTCCTGTGAGCCAGTAACGTTTACGGTCTTGAATGGACATTCCCAAATACTGGTTGTAGAGTGGTGCTGGTCTATAATAAGGTTGTCCCCAGTCCAGAGTGAAATGATTCTTTTCTTTTTCATTTTACTGAGAATGCTTTCTTTTTGTATGTGAAACTGTGATGACAGTGGGTGGTAATTTTTTTAATTAGCTTTTTTGGGACAAATTAATGAGTTATTTTTATTGTAAGGCTAACATTTGTTAATTTCTCATTTTTTGCTGGTCACTATTATAAGTAAACACTGTACTTTTTAATTTTATTTTTCACACAACCCAATGAAGGAAGTACTGTTATCAGCTCCATTTTACAAATGAGGAAACTGAAGCTCAGTGAAATTGAGCATCTTACCTCGTGTTACCCAGCCAGAAAGTGCCAGGACCGGTTTTAAAGCCCAGGCAGTTCAACCATGTTTATTCTGATTTTATTTGTAGGTAAGAGTTAATGTCAGAGATCCATGAAATTATTAAATCTGGGAGTAATCATATAGTGTGGCATTTAACGATAGTAGAGTGATTTTTTGTTTCATGCTATTTTCCTATGAAATGTTAACTTGAGGGCATGGATATCATGGTTTTATTGATATTTCCCTATTTCAAAATAATTTTAAATGTAAGTGCACTATTGATTTACTTACAGTAAACTCTGATAATATTATACAGGAAATATGTAAGAACTTGACAGAATACACATTTACATGCGTGTGTGGCTGGGTGTGTTTCTGCTTGTGTGGCACTGTGATCACTTACATAGCAGTTATCCTTTCATTTTGTTCTTTTTTCCTGAATAGAGCTATTTGTTGATTTCTGTCTTAAGTAGAAGACTTTTGGACATGTGAGATACTGGATAAATAAAATATGTAAACTGTCAGAAGAGTTTCTCATGGAAGAATCTGTGGTTTAATTGGTGGCTCAGTAAAAGAAAAATAATACTAAGTTTTAGGCAGCTGCTTTATCACTATTTGAAATGCCTATCTTGGCATAAAATGTATGCATGCATTCTTGCTGTTGGTAAAATGGATTTCCTCAGAGAAGCCCTTGCTTTCGTCTTGGGGTCAATAGCTTGTCTTCCTCTTACCATTTTATCCCCCTCCCACCAGCATCAGTGAGTGACCATGGCCTCATGAAGTAACCGGAGAGTCCATGCTAATGGTTTGAGACTTAGGTCCACCTGTTGAGGAGGGAAAAAAACTCTCAAAAAAGTCCAAAGTTCTTTTCCTAATATTAAACCCTAGAAGATATATATAAGATATTTTATGTATATATAAATCATGTTCCAAAAATAAATTACAGACTGATAACAAGTCTCCTTTAAGTTGCTTTCATCATACGAAAATAATATTTCTTGTAAAAGGTGTTTTCTAAAAACAGACCTTTACTGATTATACGATGGAGGGAAAAAAAGCAACAATGAATCAACCTTGTATCTAGGCAAGAATCAAATCTTTTCCAGAGATTGTTGTGAAACAACATTGTATTTTAATATTCTGAACAAGATTTCAGTTCCTGTTATTAAATAGTTACTTTTTGACTCTAGTTTGGTGTGTAATGTGCTCTCTGATTTAATTTCTGTTCGTGTTTGACTTGTGGTTCTCATACCAGCTAGTTTTAGACCTAGTGTTTTTTTATTCTGTCCTTAAGATATTTAAGGTTTGGCTTTTGAATTGTAATTCCATGAGAGTTGTTCATATATGTAGGTGAAAGGAAACTTGACCTGTTTCATTTTTTCTAGAAGCTTTTCTTCTTAATTTTTTTTTCTTAATGCTATTTGCTTCAAACTGTCTTTCATTGTGTTTACAATAAGCAGAAGCCTGTGAAAGAGTTAGGATCAGTGGGGAGGAAGGTTGTAGGTAAAAGTGAAGAAAACATAAAATTCTTAACTCAACTTTCTTTTTCTCTCACAGCTCCATTTGTAATGACTTTTAAAGTAAAAAACTGATGTCGCCCTGGCTGGCGTAGCTCAGTGGATTGAGCGTGGGCTGGGAACCAAAGTGTCACAGGTTCGATCCCCAGTCAGGGTATGTGCCTGGGTTGCAGGCCATGACATGCAGCAACTGCACATTGATGTTTCTTTCTCTCTCTCTATCTCCCTCCCTTCCCTCTCTGACAATAAATAAATAAAGTCTTAAAAAAAACGATGTCAACATCACCACTGCATTTCTAGTGCCGTTTTTCAGTTTTAAGTTTTTTTCCCTTTTTTTGTTATGTTTAAAACAAAATTATTGTTGGGTTCTTTAGATATTATGATTAGTGTCAGAGATTTTAATATTAAAAAATCTATTGAAATTCATGATTTGATTCCATTTCAGAAACGCAGTTATTAACGCTCATGGTCTCTGAGTAGTGTGCTCTCAGATTTTGAGATGCTGTCTGGTGGTATGCATTTATACATCTAGCTGTCCTTCAACTACATCAGCCTTACATCCTTTATAGCTTATGGAGGAGGGTGTTTTTTTGAAATGGCTTACAAAGACACTTATTTTCATTTCAAACAAAGGATCCTTTGTACCTTACTTTCTTTTTTTCTCAACTATGCATCTTCATTTTGGTCTTTATTAGCATAATCTGATTCTTTCTTTAAAAAATATTGACTTTGAAAATCAGGCTCTAATTTTGAGAACTCAGTTTAGTTCACAGAAATTTGTAGATATTCAGCATCCTCTTTAAAATCCTATTTACATATATTTTTCATTTACTTTTTAAACAGTAACATTTGATTGGCTCTTTGGATGCCATGTGGTGATTAGGAGATTATCAGGTAGTCATAAACACTAAACAGAAATTATTCATTTGAAATTCTTCTTGTGTTTTAAACATTAAAGACCAACTCCTTCAAAGGTAGACCTTAGCTTAATCTTAACTACTGTTTTCTTTGCTGCTTTCAGAAGATAAGCTGATAATACCTATTAAATATATATATCAAAGCTAGGTGAAAATTAGAAAGTATATTATCTACATTATACATATAAAATATCCATACCAATTGAGAATCT
This sequence comes from Phyllostomus hastatus, assembly GCF_019186645.2. Classification (NCBI taxonomy): domain Eukaryota; kingdom Metazoa; phylum Chordata; class Mammalia; order Chiroptera; family Phyllostomidae; genus Phyllostomus; species Phyllostomus hastatus. Next base: position 23,934,270 of record NW_025334028.1, on the reverse strand, counting down.
GAATTGAGGAAGTGTTAACAATTCTTGAGATTTTTTTAAAGGCTCTTTCAAAATTATTTGTGACCAGTTAGCTTAGTTTATTAAGGGCATGGTGGCCATCAGCCAATTTATAGATTTTTTTTTCCCATTATGGTTTCCATTTATGCTCAGTCTTCTGGTTCAGCCAGTTTATGGGGGGGTGAGAGAGGAGCAATGGATGGCATGAGAAGAGGTGAGAAAAGGAAGTGTGATTTCATCTGTCTGTGCAGGTCAGCTGAGGTATATTTCCTAATGACAGTGTAACACCAACTTTATTTTCACCCTTTGTAGTGCTTGGTATCAGGATTAAAATTATGGATCTCTAGATTAGCATTCTGGATCTGCAGCTTCCTAGCTACTTACCACTGGGCAAGTTGTCTCACATTGGTAAACCTCAGTGTCCTCATCTTTGGAGAGATGAGTTGTGAGTCTCCTGTCTGTTGCTCAGATTAAGTGAAACGCTGCAACCACAACATTTAGAGTAAGTGCCCAGTGGATTAGTAGCTGCTTTATTATCATGGGCCTAACTGTGTTTGTCATTGTGTTATGTAGCTAATATTCCAACTGTTAGTTAGCTCTGTTCTGTTGTTCAGTGATTAGGACTATAGAGAGCTTTTAACTATATGGATTTGGATAATATAGCAGACTTTACATTTCTCCTCTTCAGATGTAAGAGAAGGAGCAGGCAGGTCCTCTTCCTGTAGCTCTCCACTACTCCTGCTTTCTAAATTGCAAATGAGTTTTGATTTTAATTAAAGAAAAATAAATTTTGTTTTTGTGGAAATTTTTTATGCTATTGGTATACCAACTAGAGGAGAATGGAGAAAAAAAAATCTCTGAAATATAAGCTAATAAGATGTCTTTTAAAATTAGAAATAATTAATCAAATATGAGAGGGTCCCATGTAAAGTACTAATTCTTAATTTTTGGCTGAGAACCATTCTGATCTAATACCATTTTCATTTCAAATTTGAATAATTGACTTTTTAAACAACAGTTTATGGGGACCCCCCACTATTAAATGTACATTATCTAGATTTTACATTTCCTGATAGGGCAAACTGTAGAATGCTCTCTGACATTTAAATCAGAAAAATGTGACAGGAGTATCCAGTGATACTTTTTTTTTTACATCCTGTTGGCCACCGTAGGGCCAAAAATCACTGATAAGTGGACTTTGCTTTATGCATAAAACAAATAACATACATTTTTACATTAAGATGATTCAAATTTGTTATTGTATTTGTTGCAGTAGAATTTGAATTTTTATTTTTATTTCTTTATTTTCATCAATTTTTAGAGAGAGAAAGAAGAAAAGAGAGAGGGAAAAAACAATATTGACTTGTTGTTCCACTTATTTATGCATTCATTGGTTGATTCTTGTGCTATGACTGTGATTGAACCCACAACCTTGATGTATTGAGAAAACACTCTAACCGACTCAGCTGCCTGGCCAGGGCTCAAGTACTTTTAAAGTTTTCATTAATTGGGCATTTACCCTGATATAGGTACTATGCTAAGCACATACATACAATGTTCTTAGCATAAAGTTGGCACTTCTAAAATGGTTTAGAAAGTCTTAGATGTTCCATTCCTGATACACATCTTCAGGCTTATTCAATATTCATTTCCCTTATTACCTCTTTATTTTCTGTGACATGTCTACACTGGCATTTTTATAGCTCCTTTAATGTGTCATTTTCCCTTTCAGTAAGAGAATTGTCACATGCTATTCCTTTCTGGACTGTCTGCTACCCCTGTACACATACCCAGTAATCTTGAATAGTGAGATTTCAGCTTAAATGTCCCTTCAATTAGTTTTTCAGGGAAGCCTTCCCTGACTATCCCAGTATATTCCATGTACCTTTTCTTCAAAATATTTATCATAGTAATAATATTGTTACTTATGTGACCATTGTATTAAGGTCTCTCTTCTTTACTAGACTGTCAGTTTTGTGAGGCAGACACTTTGTCCGCTTTTGCCCACCACTTGTCCTCACCATGTAGCATTGCGACAGCCTTGGGGTGGATATTCATTAACATTTGTCACATGAAATGATACATTCATGCATTATACCAGTTTATAAAGTTTATTAATATTCCTTATGACCACATGCTATGTAAAAAGAGAATGAGAGCCAGGCCCAGTTAAAACCAATAAAAACAGATTTTATTCCTAAACTGCCTCAATAGGGAAAAAGAGACTTCACTACAGAACTGAGCTCAATTTGGCATACAGCAGGATAAGTGGGGATTTATAGCCAAAGAGCAGGTGAGGGGCCACTGGATAGAAAGTTGCTAAGAGGAAACAGCAAGGGTATGGGGATTCTGCCGAAGGCAGGCCAGGGGGACGGAGAGCAGAAATGGGAGGATTCTTGCTTGGACTGGACTGGACAGGCCGAGGACCGGGTGCAGGGGATGAGGCCTTGAGGAGAAGAGGGCTCAGAGGATCCTGTCTAAAATTTGGTCAAGGAGAAAGTCTTTGTCAGTACCTCCTCTTATTCAAGGAGAGAAGAAGCATTCTTTTTCTCTCTAAACAATGTAGTTCATTTTTCATTCAGTCACCTTTGGTCATGAAGACCAGCCGAACCATCAGTTGAGACTTGGTGAAAATTGCCAGTTGCTGTACTGTGCAACCCAGAGACACTTAGTGAGAGACCTTTGAAGACAGAGACTAGAGACTGAATCAATGTGTATGCCCAGCTTCGTAGGCCTTCAGGGACCTATGAAAAGAAGTCCCAGAACCTGTCATCTTAGTGGAGTTAGCACTATGGCAGTAATGCAAGGCACGTCTCCGTTCGTCTCTCAAGCCTTCCTCGTTGGTTAGGTCACCGGGACAAGCAGCAGCAGTTGCTTCCCTCCACATCTAAGGTCATGTGTCTGCGGAAGACAGAGGCCTGTGGCGATATTGTCCTGAGACAAGATGAAGTGCTTCAGCAACGACTCTGACGTGACTCTGTTGTGGAGGCACGCCTCGTCAGCCAGGGGGCAGATTCTTTTGCCCAGTATCCGAAAGGTGGCAGACCCTGCCCAGAAAGTGAGGTTATGGATGGAACTTAGGCCCAATCCATGGCTGTTTTTTGTAAATCACCTCCCAAGGAACTGAGATCATCTACCAGGGAACCTGTGATGCCTTGGATACCTTTTCAGTTCAAGGGTGTGAGTAAGGTGAACCACAGGGAGGGGGTGATTGTCTTAGAGAGAGTTCAAGAAAGAAAGAAAATTGTGGGGAGCAAGTGTGGTGAAGGGACTCATAAAATTGGTGAGTTAGCAAGTACCAGTCCCATAGGCTTGAGGTTTGCAGACAAAGGGTCAAGGGGTTCCTGTGTGGTCGGGTTGAGTCTGAGAACTAGGGCAGGAGGGCTAACACAGACATTTGCGTTGATGAGAGGGGTGTCTGGGGCACCCTCGTGGCTTGGGGCTTTGTGTTGAATTTAGTGGCAGCTAGGTCAGTGTAATGACTAATGCTCATTTTAGGAAAGGGGCTGGTGGTAAAATTACAATGGAAATGGCCATGACCCTTGTGAGGATAGACTAGAAATAGAGTTGAGTTGACTCATGATGGGTAATTTTCCAGTTTAGAATGATGGCGGGAAAGACAGGAAGGCTTATAGTAAAATAAACATTATGATTGATCAAAGGAATCTGGGAAATGTCCCATGTGCCCACAGGAAAGGGAGCAGAGGGCTGACGGTCTGTTCAGGAGGTCTCCGTCGGAGCCACCCTGGCTGTACTTGCCAGACAGAGTGAGCTACTTAAAGGGTCAGTGATGACTGTGATCTTAAACAAATTTTTAAAATTTAAAGGCAAAGTTTTTTTTGAGCAGCTTCTTTTGTTGTTGTTGGTTTTGAGCAGATTTTGAGTTTGTGTTTAAGGCCCACTGCTAAGGCTGTTAAGGATTCACCACGCTGCTGGCAAATAATGAAATTGGAACATTTGTGTAGAAAGTAAAACTGAAATGGAGCTTGGATGTGTTTGATCTTGTGTTCTAGATTTTTTTCAAGTAACATCTGCATTCTGTATGTAACGGGAATGTTGTCAGGATAAAGTTCTGTCACCTACTGAAAAGATCTTTGGCTCCAGGATCACACATAAGTTTTAACCCTGCTTCTGACAAGTTGCCTAGTGCATCCATCCCTTTTCATTTACTTACCTGGAGAAATGGCTGAAGTTAGTTCTGCCTTACACTGCTGTGAGACTCGAGGTAATGTTTGAAAAGTTCCTCACACGATCCCTGGTAGGTAGTAGAAACTCAGTCAATAAAAACAGTCATTTGTTACTTTTCCCATTGATGCATATACACCCAAAGCCCTGACACTTCTGTACATGGACGAGTGAGGAGGTTTCTGTTTAGTTAGTGGCCTATACTGGCAATGATAATTGTGGTCAGAGAGGTTGCCTTACTTTGCTAAATTTAACAATCATTTTTGGTAAGAAAACATCAAATATTTGCTGGTTTATTCAGTTCTTACTTCAGATTTGCCCTTTGGTAAAAATCTTAAATCACCATGAAATGATTTATGATTGAAAATTCAAAAATTCATCTCAGAGAATTTATGTAAACTTTTTTTTTATCTTGGTGTGCTTGCTTAGCGTCTGACGCACGTATGAGTTACCTTGACATTTATTTTGGTTCCAAGTAGATGTATTGTTTTGTTTAGGATTTTCTTGTCATTATTATACTAAAAGAATACCTTTCCTCTGAGCCCAACAGGAAAAGGAAGGTGATAATAATGATATTGGTGAGAACTATTGTCCAAAAGCAGAGAGAATGCATGGAGGACTGTGAATCAGGAATCTGGAGAGGCGGTGCCAGCCCCAACAGCTTCTTCCTGTGATTCATGAGATTATTCTAGATGATCTCAAAGCCCTTTTCAGTTTTTATTCTGTGAGTGTATTTCTTACTCAGGGTATGTGTTACATGGCTTCAAAGTGAGTACCTTGATTAGATACTTCATTAACCTTAATCGTGGTTTCCTCCTGCCACCCTTTAAAAACATCTGTGTCAGGGTAACAGATAACCCCAGCCTTTGTTACTGTGTGATTTCCCTTCCCACCACATGATGGTTTCCTGAACGTTTGAGAACCATTAGTGTTGTTTTTGTGAGTTCTTCAATAACCAGAATGACTTCTGTCATTTAGTAACTTATAATCTGTGTTGTCATAATTAAAGCTTCCCCACCCATTCCTACGTTCTTTCCCTCTAAAATATGCAAGAGCTATTTTACCAAAACATTTTTCATTCTTTAAATATATGCACTTTACATACTTCTAATATAAGTAGTACAAGTGAATCAATTGCTTTTTAATTTGAATAATCTTATTGTGGCTATAGAAAAAGGCATGGTGAAAAGGGGATGGATTTGTGAAGTTTAAGTAAAATATTGTGATTTATCACTATGACATAATAAGAAATATAGATTTGGTTCCTGGTTCCTGACATAGAAATCCTGTAACCCTGGTAACTTCTGAGTGATGGTAGGGGATAGCAGTATCTCATAGCGCTCCTATATTCCTTGCAATTTCCTTGCTGATGGGAACATCTTTTAATTTCATGAGGTGACTCTTGGTGGGCTCCTAGATAGCTTCCCCAAGGTTGGAGGGAGGCTGGTCACCAGGAAGACCAATCTTTACCCCTATGCTCCAAAGGTAGAGGGGCTGGAGATTGAGTTAATAATCTGTCATGCCTGTGTGTGAGACCACCGTGAAAATTCCTTAATTGGGGGTTCAGAGAGCTTCTGGATTGGTGAACGCACCCACATGCCAGGAGGATGCGACACGCCAGCTGCAAGCGGATGGAAGCTCCTGTGCTTGGACCCTTCCATACACTGCCTGCAATTTATGTTCATCTGTATCTTCTGTAATATCCATCATAATAAACTAGAAAATACATGTAAATGTTTCCCTGAGTTTTGTGAGCCATCCCAGCAAATTACTGAACATAGAGCAGGAATAGGCTGTTGTGGGAACCCCAAATTTTGTACCCAACTCAGTGTGTATTTTGGGAACCTATTACATGCAACTGGTACCCAAAGTCCTCTACTAACTCTGGGTGGTGAGCATCATAATTGAAATTTCAGGCTCCCCAGTTGTTAGGAGTGTTGAGAATTGTTGGTGTAGGGGGAAAACCCATACATGTGGTATAAGAAGTGTTGTGAGCAGAGAAACACTTTTCCTTTAATTTCATAGCTGCTGATGTTTTAGTGGATGTTGGCCTTGCTTACTGTGTGTTTCTTTTCTGCAGGGGGGATGGAGGAGTGGAAGAGGGAGATTTTTATAGTTGTTGTTTATAAGTAATAGTAATAATTTAATGAGCACTTTCATTATTCCTCTAAGGGTTAATAATTTGCTCATATATCTGCTGACTGGTCATATCAATCCTGTTATTAAATCTTGACTTCTAAAGAATATTTGGATTTTTTCTGTGATTATTTTCCTGCTATGAAGAGTCATCCAGTTTTATTTTTGGAAAGACTTAGAGACTACTGCAGCTGCCAGCCTCACAGATCAGGAAACGGGGGGCCAGTGGCTCGGCGTGGTCTGGCACCGTCGCTCAGCGCTGGTCGTGGCTAAGTGCTGCCCAGCCCGCCAGTGTCCCCCACGACGACCCATGGCCTTCTTTGTTCTGCCACCTGTTTCCTTCTGAACAACCTTAGGGAACATTGATGGTCTGCATCATGTCAGTGTTATTTTGCAATTTAATTGCTATTGCTTTTATTAGAATGCAATACATATTTGTATACATTTAGCACATTTTAACAGTTATTCTTCAGTAATAGATTGGAGCTTTTCTACTTTCACCTAGCCTGTAGATCACACGTTAACTCATTCTTCCCAACTAACTTTTAAATAGAGTACGCCTGTATGTCCTCCTCATTTTGTCCTTGACCTGGAGCTTTCTTCTGCTTCTTACATCATATTTGGCAGGAGGACAGAGGTAATGACCTAGGAGGCGTGATGTTTGTCCGTTATATGACTATCCCTATTTAACTGCTGGGAAAGTTTCCCTCGTCTTCCTCCATAATTACCTCTAAATGTCTTGAGACTTGAGAAAGTAGGGTTTTATGGAGACCACAGAATGCTAAGAGGAGTCTACCACAGATCTCCATTCTCTATTTCCTGTGGAAAGTGGAATAAAATAGAATGTTTTTAGTTTTCCAGACCTGCTTCTCTGTGTGGTAGAATCAGCCTTATTCACTATATTTGTGCCTAAAGAGCAAACAACGTTCCGCCCCACTTCTTGCTGAGGTTTTTTTTGCTGACCATCCCTCTCAATTTGAAAATAGAAGGTGTTTCATACCCAAAGACCACTACTCTCAAATTTCTTCTTTATCATCCAGCATTTGTAGCAGATTCAGGTATACATGTCTTTAAATACTGTGCACAGCTGCAGAATTACAAAAACATCAATGTGTGTATATCACAGACTGATACTCTCAGTGTGTGTATATCACAAACTTTAACTCTCTTTGGTCTCCTTAGACACTTGTTCTTTAGCAGACACTCAAATAGAATCTTTAAAAAATGTACTAAATCTGAAAGAAACATTACAGATAAAAACTCAGGTAGTTCAGTGAAGGGAATGGTGAACTTGTCACTAGTCAGCTGAAATAACCTTGGAACAAGTTGCTTCAATGATGACTAGACCTCATTTTTCTCATTGATGAAATGAGCCAGACAGCAAGGTTCAAGATTTACCTGCTCATCACTTCTCTTTGTTTTCCTTCACTTGAATTGGCTGTTACTGTGTCCCAGGAGTCGGCCACATTCAACTCTAAATCCCAATTTAAGCTGTCACCTTGAGCGCGTCCTTTCATTTCTCAGATATAAGATTTTTTTCTTCTGTTGGCCCCTGCTGATTTCTGTAGCTTCAAAAACAAGGAGAGTATCATTCTAGCTTCTTCATCTAGGAATTCTTTATTTCCTTTCTTTACCCTGTGTTTTGATCTTAGCTCCCAGGGCATTCCCATTTCTTTTCTTTTACCACTGTAGATTTCTTAGATCTTTCTCATGTTTCCCAGTATTTTTCAGGACATTAAGTCTTAGTGCTCTGGCTCTCCTGTCCAGCCCCACTTCACGAGGCACACCCCTTCACAGCTACATGGTGCCTCATTCAGATGCCAGCTCTGTTGCCTTCCATCTCTGTGACTGTCGAGATTACTTACACTTTCTGTGCTTCAGTGTCTGTCTCACAAAATTGTGGTGGGGATTAAGTGAATTAGTATCTGTAAAGCTCTTAAAGCACTGCCTGGAGCACAGGAACTACTGTGTGATTGCTGGCTATTGCGATACTGCTGACGGCTGGTTCTCTTTTCCCACCTCCCCATTCTCCTCCGCCACTGAGGGTCTCATCCTGCCCAGACTCTGATTTTCTGTCCTGTGATGCTATTTTAGACCATGAAGTACACCGAGACTGATGCCCACAGGCTTTGCTTCAATACTTCAAATTATGTGTGACCTCATACCTAGGTTGGAATACATAACCTTTATATTCCTCTAGTTCTAAGGGCCATTCTCACAATTCTAATGGCTTTCATACCATGCTGGGAGAAAATGTGCTTAACTGAAGAAAAAATGTAAGTCAGGTCTTAAGAGTACATAAATATGAAAGGATTTAAGTTTTCTTTAAAAAATAAGTAAAACGCACACCTGAAGACTTTACTCTTGGGTGACATATTCTCCAACTCCAGTTGATTTTGTGAATATCCTAATGGAAAAAGTTAATCCACCAAATAGTTTGATTATTTTACTTCCTTCAAAAGGAACCTTTTAAGTTCATGTTTTTACAAAGTTAATATTAAATAAGTAACACTGAAGAAGCCAAACTTACTTATAAAATTATAAGTATTTAATAGAGCCATACAATATCAGGAGTTTTAAAAAAAAACTTAAAGATGATCAAATCCAGTGATTTCCAGACTATTTGTTAACAATACAGGTTTTTTTTAATTTTAATTTCAAAAATGCTTGTATTCTACACAACTCCAAACACAAGACAGAGAGGCCTCTTAACAGAAAGATGATGCCTCCTTCTCCTATGAGCAGAGATCATACAGAGACAGAACTGGGAAATGTCAGCCCAGCTGAATTCCTCCTTTCCTTGTCTGAGGCTCAGAGAGGGTTGTTTCAATCAAGGACATTCATCGAGTTAATAGCTGAACTGGGAATGGGAACCAACTGCCTTAACTCCTATGTCAGCACGATTTCCATACTTCATTCCACTTTTGCCCTATGAAATTATTGCTCGAGTTACCTGTCATTATTTGGAAGAGCTCGTGCTTAACTGCTGGGACTTTGTGGTTACATTGATCTAGATTCAACTTCTGGATCTGCTTGTTTTGCCATGCACCGTATCTCCTGGGTAGGATGATCTTATCTGAAATAGGTGTGATACCAATGGCCTGCACCTCCATCAGTTTTTGCAATGCTATCACATCAGTAAATGTTTTCAGTTATTAGCATTGATGTGCTCATTGTTAGTATTATATTTAGTGAGCTAACTATTGGGGATTATTTTGATTGAAAATTAAAATCAGACTAATTAATTTAAACTAAATTAAATTGGATGAAAAACCTCTTTGCCAAATTGTTACTTAAAACTTAGGCTCACAGAGGAAGCAGTTTGTTTACAAGCGTGACTCCTTCAGTAGAAAATGCACATTTGCATTCTACAAACTGTCATGCGTTCATTCATTTGTTCATTCATTCAGTGAGTCTGTTGATCAACACATATTTATTGAATGCAGTCATGCATTGGGCACTGTGCTGAATATGGGGGTGCCACAGTAAATGAGAGATGTGCTTATTCGCACACGATCCCTACATCATAACAGAGATGGGTATTGCACAAATTACACAATTGTTTGTAATTGTGACAAGTATCACAGAGGAAAAATGCACATCTAACCTGCATCTCTCTCTCTGTCTCCATCTGTGTAAGTCCTGACAGCACTATCTTTCTGGGTGCATAAGAATAAGTGTGTGGTGTAAATATAGCAATTTGTTTTTTAGCTGTTAATAAAAATGTGGATTGCTAAAGCTGGATATAGCTGTGGAAATCACCTACTGTTTCATTTTACAGTTGCAGGAAATTGGCCCACTAAAGTTTGGATTGTTTTCCTTAGCACACTGGCTTTGCAGAATCTTGCACATTCACACACCACCTTCTCCCTCCTACCACAGGCTAAATAAACATCTTCCCTACCACACGTCCAGGTATTACTCATAGCAATGTAGCTGGGTCTACAGACTTTTTCACATAACCTCCACACATTTCCCCCCAAATAAACACAATCCTTTTTCCATTAACCCCTAAAAGCCATTGTCAGTACCCAGAATCCATCTTCAACATTGCAGGCATGCTGTTGCACTGGCTAATGTCTCTGATCCTACCCCAAGAGGCAGAAGATGGTAGTAGAGAGGAATCTGAAGAGGGACGTGAGCATCTGAGCTTACTGTACGTATGTGGATTCTCACAAATCTGAGGAGGCTGAATTTAAGTGTTCAGGTAACTATGCTTCAGCACAAAGAAATCTAATGTGTAGCTATGTAATGAATTGATTTTATTAGTCTGAATGGTAATAATAAAACAGTACTGTACTTTTGTAAACCTTTTTATAGGATCATTATGAAATGTATTAAAATGATGCCAGTGTTTTTAGAAAGAAGGAGAGACTTATGTTTAATATGTCTTATGGGAATGAGAAAACAAATGAACTCCTGGCATAAGTTAGAGTCTGTCCTGATTAAAACATTAAGTCTGCCTCCCTTTGCTTTAGTGAACTAGGTGATTTCATAGAAATAGGTCTAACCTGGCAAAGACTCACAGTGGAAGGGGCCACATGGCTTAGAAGGAATCTGAAATGGAGAGCGGGGAGCAGAGAGTTTGAAAGGGAAGGGGAAGTGTGAATAACATTTAAGGACATTTAGTCTTAAAGGAACTGTGACTAACAGTGTTTTCAGTCACAATACCAAGCACTTTTGTACATGTTTTTATATTTAAGGCTTTTAGTAGCACTGCAGCTCAATCATAAATGTAGTGCCAACTATATGCCAAGCACTATTCAAAGTGTTTGGATATATCAGTGAATAACAGGCAATATTGGTGTATACCCCTCTTTATAAATGAGAGAGCCAAAGCACAAAGCTTAAAGCTTCAAAGATGTTAAGCAGCTAGCTCATCTGAAGCCACAAATGGAAGTGTCTGGAATGGGATTTTAACCCAAGTCTTTGAATCCACCATCCAAGTTTTGGGAATATAGCATGAGCTACTGGGCACACGACTGTTGAGTATTTTGTCTGCAAAATAGTTGATGATACCTCTGCAGCTTGTCTCCTGGGTTTACTGAATCAAGTGGTACTTTGGATTTGGTGGGGTTTAGTTTCTTTCTTCCTGTCTCCCACTGTTTTCTGTTCACTGTGATAGAGCCTTAACACTCTGAGTTAAGTCTGTTTGCCACTCTGACTCCTTCAGTAGACATTGCGCATCTGCATTCTGCAAACTGTTATTCATTCATTCCCTCAGTCATTTGGTCAATAGATATTTATTATATCTGTTGCCATGCATTAGCCACGGCCATGCATTAGCCACGATACTAAAAATGGGGGTGCCACAGAAAATGAGAGACATGCTTATTTTTACGTGATCCTTTCATCCTAGTAGAGATAAATATTACACAGAGTACGCAATTGTTTATATTTGTGATAAGTATCACAGAGAGAAAATAGAGACACATCTGTCTCAAAGCTATACCTCTTTATCAAAAGATTTACTGCATTAATGAATGGTTAGAATAAATCCCTCTATAAAATGGCAACTGAGCAAAGACTTGAGTGCCATCGTGCCAGGGTTCCAAACCCAAACCTGCTGCTGCCTGAGCTTTGGGACCCTGCAAAGGTTCTCAGCCTCCCATGTTCCAGTTTGCTGCAGAATGGGGTAATAGTGGTTGTTGGAAGGACTGACTGCAGGAATATCAGGAACTAGTATAGAAGAGTGCAGGACATACAGGAAATACAGAAGATTTAGCTGCTATCATTATTATTGTTACTTTGCTGCTATTGTGCAGTAGAGCTGTTCGGGAAATGCTCTTGTACTCATGGTGTTCACCTATGTTAATTTCCATCTCAGAATCTGTTAGAAGGATTTTTCTCAAACTGGAGTGTGCATCAGAACCAGCTGTAGGGCTGTAAAGAGCACACATGCGCAGGCCCTACTGCAGGAGATTCTCAGTCAGTATGCCTGGATTGAACTCTAAATTACAAAGGCTTGAGCAGATGACCCTGATTCACACCCAAGGTAAAAACTGGTGGCTTTCAAATGATACAGAAAGGAGATTACACACATGGCAAAACAGGAAGGCCGGCTGCTGACAGCCACCCTCGCACTCTGCTCGGTGCACCTGCCCTTGCGTGAGTATTGATAGCCACTTGGGAAGATGTGTGATCAGTAAACAAAACAAATGCATATTTAAGAATACCTGTAAACTTTAGTTAATTTATTTTTTGATGTGGGATTTAATTTTTAATATTTTTTAAAATACCAAAATGATTTATTAATTGCCCAAATAAGTTTGACTATCCTAGAACATGAGCTCCTGGAGGACAGGGGTTTTATAAGTGTCACTGATGTGTTGATATATAGGAGATGCTCAGTAAATAAGAGATGAAATGAGGCTCTGGCTGGTGTGGCTCAGTGGATTGAGCACGGGCCTGCGAACCAAAGGATCACTGGTTTGATTCCCAGTCAGGGCACATGCCTGGGTTGTGGGCCAGGTCCCCAGTTGGGGGCGTGCAAGAGTCAGCCACACATTGATGTTTCATTCCCTCTCTTTCTCCTTCCCTTCTCTCTAAAAATAAATAAAATCTTTTAAAAAGATGAACTGAATTGAGTGAATTTTGAAAGCCTTAAGGTATTTTGGAAGGGATAAAAAAGTTAAATGAACTGTAGTCTGTGCGGTAATTTTCTGGAGAAAGTGGATGCAATATATATTGATTATTCTGTCATTTTCCCAAGTAAAATCCTGGTGCAGATATATCGAAGTCGGACACAGAGACATAAAGAAGAGATGCTAGGTGTGAGGTTGATTTGAGTGTGGACATTGTGGCAAATGGAAAAGCCTCATTTCTGTCACCACCTACCACTTCACTCCTCTGGTGCTCTTTCTCAGCTCTTAGCTCTTTTCCAAGTAGTTAAATTCTACTTAATTATTTGAACTAACATATAAAATGTTTATTGCTTTTGTTTTTAAATTCTGACTGATGTTCTGTATTTATTATGTGGTTAACTCTGGCTTGCAAATTATCTGGAAGAATTATAGCCTTGAGGGTCAACAAAATTAAAGCCAAACATCTCAGGTACTTTACAGTGTGTTCTGGCTTTGATCTCAATGGGTGACTTTCAATGAGAAGCAGGAAGATGTTTTTTTTTTTTTTTTCTGCTTTTCTTTGTAGCTTTATATAATTATGAGAAAAATAATGTCTTGAGGCTTTAAATAACTCAGATTTTGTCTGATTTGTTTCAAGGCCACTGCTTTGTGATTTCAGTTGGTAATCCAGAAACCTTAAATTTTTGCCTGCAGATAATTTAAAGTCGCTATGGTGTCTTGTGTTATGGTTCATAATAGGGCTGTAATGAGGACACTGCAGATAAGAAAATGACAGAAAAATAAGTATTGGATTTTACATGGAAAATTATAGACATAAGGAAAATGAGCCAAACAACTGGAGCCTGATTGATAGATAATTCATTGTCTCAATTTAAAATATGCTGCATGGCACTCACTGTCAAATGAACAGTCTTTTCTCTTCAGAATTAACCCTGACTCCCAAAATTGCAGATGCTGAAAGTCATCAGCATGTGTTGAAAACATGGCTCTTACATGGTTTTTGAATCACCATTTCTTAAAGGTGCTTGAAATGGATTACTTTAAGGTTACATTTGCATGACCAATCCCTGCCATCTAGAAGTTTATAATTGAATGCTGAGACATACTATATTTAAATACAACAAGGTAAAAATCATCAAACTCATATGTAGACATTCAGTAACTCTCTTCCTGCATGACACATCTCTGTAGGCCTGTTTTGAGTTTATATTGATCTCAAAGTCTATTTAAGCATGTGCACGCCATTACTGTGCCTGCTTTTCAACTTGAGGATAAACATCAGAGGCTGGCTGATGGTCCCCAGGCGGCAGCCATGTGGTTGAGGAGGCTTGCACTGAGCCTACCATGCCCTGGCTGCCTAGTGAACAGCGCCCTCTGCAGGGTGCAAGACACAACCTGCATGGTCCTTTGCAGTAGCTCTGGGCACACACACCTTTCATTCTTGTCTTCACTGTTTATTGAGCACTTTCCCCAGGCACTGTGCTACCATGTAGAAAGTATGAGTGATGAATTTCACCCAGCAGCTTTATTAGGATTTAGGTGAAATACTCAGTTTCCTAAATTGCCTGCTTATGATTACCATACTAGACACTCAGTTTGGTCTTCAGTAAACAGACAAGCCTGGTTGTTGACTCTTGTGCCTAGAAATAATTGCTTAGAAGCTTATCTATAGTTCCTCATCATAATTAATTGCCCTTGTGCATAAGTATCTCAGTTTCCTGTTTGCAGTTGATATTGAAGTCTATGAGATAATTGTATTATTGTTTCATATAATGAATATTATTGATCATCCAGCAAATAAGTATAAAGAAGAAGAAAGGGCCCTGGCTGGTGTGGCCCTGTGGATTGAGCACCGGACTGTGAAACAAAGGGTTGCCAGTTCGATTCCCAGTCAGGGCACATGTCTGGGTTGCAGGCCAGATCCCCAGTAGGGGGTATGTAAGAGGCAACCACACATTGGTGTTTCTCTCCCTCTCTTTCCCTTCTCCTCTCCCTAAAAATAAATAAAATCTTTAAAAAGAAGAAGAAGAAGAAAAAAGAGTTATCAAGAGTCAGTTTAGGGTTTACTAAACCATTGCTTTGTCAGGCTGAAATTGTGGATTTGGCAGATATGTCAATGTATCTATCTATATAAGCAGATATAGCAAATGCCAAAAATTAGTACAAATACCTAAAAGATTTTACTAGCTAGACATGTGGGTAGGATGGCACAGCCCCAAACACAAGCATTCAAATAGTGAAACCTGTGGTCTTAATAGATAGGATTCAGTTTTACAGTACCTGAACATTTATTTTTTGCCATTAGTCAGTTTTTAGTGCTTCTCTTATTGGACTTCTTGGCAAATTGGCACTCCCCTTTCCTTCCAAGACTTTCTTCACTTGGTTTTCAGGATACCACACTCTCCTGTTTCCCTTACCTCACAGCCATTTTTTTTTCCCTTAGGCCCCTTAGTGGTTCCTCTCCTCTCAGAGTGTCCCAGGGCTTAGTCCTTGCTGTTTTCTTTGTCTATATTCACTCCCTTTGGAAATCTCATCTGCTTTGTTGCTTTTAAAGTCATCTTTAGTCTGATGCTTCAAAATACATCTGCATTTCTAGTGCAGTCCTTTTCCTTAAGTCCAGTTTTATATTTCTAACTGCTTATCTCATTTGTCAGTGTAAGGGACATCTCAAATCTAAAAACATGTCAAGAGGACAAAGGTTTGCTTTCATCCTCATGCCCTTACAGATTCTGCCCCCTGGTTCTGCTTAAATTACATCTTCTACTCCCCTCATCCTAATTCGTGCATCTCAGCCACACTAGCCTTCTTTCTGTTCCTCACAAAGGCTCTGAACTTGCTGGAGAGCCCATCACCCGTGTATCCTTACAGTCCTCACATTCGTGTCTTTGCTCACAGGTCACCTTCTCAGCAAGGTCTTCCCTGACCACTCTGTGGAAAGTAGTGGCTCCTCCCCTCACCACTTCTCTGGAGCTTGTTGTCATGCACACCTATTTTATTACCCGCACTGCACTTGCCAGCCAGCAATGCACTTTGTAGCTCAGTTTTGTACTTACACCTGTCTTGCCGACTAGAACATAAGCTCAAGGGAGGCAAGAACATTTAATTTATTTTTTCCACTGCTCTATTCTCATTGTCTACAACATTATCTGGAATATATTTGGCACTTGATAAGTAAATACTTGTTATTAATAATGATTTACATATTTACTAAGTCCTTTTTGATACTTTATACTGTAGCGGTCTAGTGGGACAAAATTGTCTGTTTGGAACCACATGACTGGGATTTACCCCCTAAAATTTGGTCTTAATTTATCATAGTCAAGAGCCCCTGCAGTGACGGCAGGGATCATCTCTGTTTTCCAGTGAAGACTGTGGCTCCTCAGGCCATCATGATCACGGCCATCCCCAGAGCCTAACCATTTGTTCCTCCTACATAAATCTACATTAGTATTTGTCCCACTTCCTTCCATGAATGGTATTCTAAATAACATATTCACCAGAAAGCATGGAATTTTGGAATTCAACTTTAGGCCAATCATTTCTCACCAAATTTTCTCCTGAATTCAGGTTAAAATATTCAATTGCAGTTGTAATTAAAAAGGAGAGACAGGAAAGAGTGAGTAGCTGGGCATGTGCTATTATTTCAGTTTTTATAATTGTCTTCTTATTTTCTAATAACCTAGTCTTTGTTACCATTAGTAGTACAAAGCAAATAAGTCAATAGTGTTTTGACTTGGACACAATGTAGCAGGCTCTCAATATATTAATGTACTCTAAGGAAAAATACAAGATCTGTTCTGAGAAAGTCCAACCATTGTTAATATAATGAGAAGAGTTTGCATGACATACATGTAACCTGGCAGCCAAAGAGAGTGGCCTGGAATGCACATGCATGAACAACGACGACTTCACTGTACTAGTCAGTGGGGGTGGTAGATGCCATTGAGTGAGCATTTGTACTGTGTGGCCATTGCATTCAAAATTACTGAGTAAGTAGAGCAACAAATCTTTTTCACATTTCACATTAAGCTTGAACATTCCTCCTTGGAAACTATTCGAATGATTCAGAAGGCCGTAGCTATGGGCAACTGGTGATTGGCAGCTTCATCACAACAACATACTTGCTCATGTATCGCACATCTCTTGTAGAGTTCTTGGGCAAAATATCAAATCACCCAGGTGACTCAGCCCCCTGCAGCCCTGTGACAAATTTGGCACCCTGTGACTTCTGGCTTTTCTCTAAACGAAAATCACCTTTGAAAGGGAAGAGATTTCATACCATCAGTGAGATTCAGGAAAATACTATGGGGCGGCTGATGGAGATTGGGAGAACTGTGTGAGCTCCCAGGGTGTATATACCTTGAAGGGGGCTGAGGCATCATTGTCCTATGTACAATGTTTCTTGTATCTTCTTCAATAAATGTCTCTATTTTTCATATCACATGGCTGGATACCTTCTGGACAGACCTTGTAAATTGTATGTAGCTGTCAGTAATGCATTGATGTTATTAACATTGCTTAGGACTCCTTAAAGGTAAGATCTTTTTTGTCCAACTTTTAAATGATGAGATTTGGTACTCTAGGATGATTGGCTTAATAAAAGGGAATAATGCATATTCAAATACAAAACAAATAGAATTATTGTCTATAGAAATAAACTGTGCAGTGTGGACTCAGAGGGACAGGGCTTGACACCTGGTGAGCCACACAGAGCGTTACTTGCACCTATGACTCAGGCAATGAGAAACTGAATTTAGGAAATTGTTTCTCTCTCTCCCTCTCTCTCTCTCTCTCTCTCTCTCCCCCCTCTCTCTCTCAGCTTTTCTCTGGAGGAGGGAGCGGTTTCAGGAAAAAAATATCCTTAGGAAGCAAAAGAAATTGACTAAAATAAATGAACATGGAATGTCTGTATTGAGACTGAATTTTATAGGATGAAAATCTGCTTTGTTGGGTTGAGGGCACTGTACTGCTCTAGTAGGGAAATTGTGTGTTACTTTGGCACAAAAGTGGCTGATGAGACACCATTGACTTGTGTACTTCAGAAAAGCTAACAATTGGTTGAGGCAAAAGGAAAATCTAACTGATGAGTTCTGAATAGAATATGTTGGTGTCTGGCTGCCTGTCGCAGAGGAATTTCTTTGTCTAGGAGGACTTCCTTCAGTTGTATAGGTGGCTGTTGTATATGTCCCATCTCAAATATTTTTAAGTCAGAGTATATGTGCAAACTCAAGGTCATCATTTAGAAACCTGCTAAAGAATGTGTTCCAGTCTACCCAGTTGTATTTTTATCACCCCATTATGTTTTGAAATTTTACTTAACTAATTTAGCAACTGTTGCTTATTCCATCATTATGTCATCTTTCCACCTTTCTCTTAATTAACCAGGTGAGAAGAGTCTTGTTTAACATAGGAATAACATTTTTGCCTGTTGTTGTTATCTAGAAAAATTTGTATATATATACACATTTTGCTTGGTGTCACCTAAAAAGCTGTTACCAGTTTGAGTATATAAAACTTGAATAATTCCTTTTATTTTAAAGTAAAAATGCCCATTGACTTATAACCAGTTGCTATGTGCTTGAGTTTGGCCAGTCATCATGAGAGGAAGTAAATTTTGTTGATGTACATATACACATTCTGTAATATTTGGACAGCTTAGGCAGTATAGCTATATCAAAGAAGAAAGCATTTTCAGAAGTTCAAGGATTTTTCTTCTTCTTTTGAGGTAAAGCAATAAGAGAAAACAGTTTAATATCACATTGTAAAAAGTTAAGAGTTATACCTGACTTGAAACAAGGGTAAGGAACTGCATGAAGCATGTTTAAATATTGATACTAGGTTCTTGTTTCTGTGCTTTCTCAAAGATTGTACTGATAACAAATTGATATGGCAAATATTTTATTGTTTACATAAAAGGTAATTATTTACTATATTAAAAAATGGCATTATTTCATGTTGTTGAGTCCATACCTTGAAAGGTTTGGGTGGAAGATGTTGCTGTTATGCAAAGAGAAATAAGGACTAAGGAACAGGATATGACAGTGAACCACACAAAGTTCCTTACTGTCTTATTAGTAGGACAAAAAACAAAAACAGTAAATGCAGCAGCATATAAATAAGGGGAATACATTATAAAGGATGTTTGAAGGTAGTAAACACCACAGAAATAGCAAAGTAGAGTGGGAAAAGGAATGCTAGGTTTGGAGCAGGTGGGATTGTTCAATAGGGTGGTAAGAGTAGGTCTCATTGAGAAGTTGAAATTTGAACAGACGAAAGGGGACAGGAGGTAGCCCAGGAGATCGGTGGAGGAAGGGCTGTTCGTAAAGGGAACAGCTGGAGCATGGCTGGAAGGCAGAAACATGCCTGGAGTGTTCAAGCAGCAGCCAGTAGGCAAGTATGGCTTATACAGAGTGAGCAAGCTGGAGAATCATGTACCTGATTATCAATTCTTCTCATATTGTCTTGTCCTTAGGAATTTATCACTCTAGAAAATCCTGAGTTACTTTACTTTTGTTTGTTTTGATAGAATGGAAACTTGGATATTTATTAACTTTGAATTTACATTAAATTATATAACATGCTACACTTCTTTTTTTTTTTTTCAAAAAAACCCCAGCATTTTTATCAATATTTTCTCCCAGTTGTGTCAAAATGAGTTTTGGTGGACATGAAACTAGAGAGAATGATGGGCTGGATGTGGAGTTAAAAATACGGAAGTTTTCTCATCCACCAGCTTTACCTGAGATCAGGAGAGAAGTCTCTTTGTTCACGGTAAATAGGTACGAGCTGAGCCTTTGCCCCGAACCTCAGTGTAGAGCCTGAAGAGCTAGGCTGAGCCAAATGAAAACCCTTCTCTGGTCCTCTGAAGCAGACTTGAAAATGGTGGAAGAGCTGCTTTACCTATTCCCACTCCTGAAGTCAACCAGAATCTTTAAACTGCAATATATTTACCCAGAGA
The DNA here is from genome assembly GCF_019186645.2 of Phyllostomus hastatus. Classification (NCBI taxonomy): domain Eukaryota; kingdom Metazoa; phylum Chordata; class Mammalia; order Chiroptera; family Phyllostomidae; genus Phyllostomus; species Phyllostomus hastatus. The sequence goes on along the minus strand of NW_025334028.1, from coordinate 23,914,410 downwards.
CAAACCAGTAAAAGGAAGAGAATGGCGAATAAAATACGTATCCCAACAGCTGGAGCTGTGCTTCCATAACCTGGCTGAGGCTTTTCCCAAACATGAGGAGAAATGAGAGGAGGGGAGATAATACATCTTGTCTAGAAGGTGACTTAAGCCCTGAAGGAAGGGTGGGGTAACAAAGGAGGAGAGAATGGTGACCGGTTCTCTTTAAAGCATTCACCAAATAATTGCAGAGACTATATACATACTTATGTTACAAGCTTTTGTGGGGTCCCTTTGGAAACCCCACAACCTTACCTTGTGGGCTTATAATAAAGATCCTGAAATTTGAACCAAATTGTTTCTTTTGCAGGGAGAAAGAGTTCAAGGCAGAAAACATTCATGCTAGAATTTCTACCTGAAAATGAATTTGAAACAATGAATTAAGTACCCCCAAAACTGTTGAAAGGGATAGAGGTCTTTGTTGTCCTTGATGTTTACTTACTGCACTGCAAACTATGAACAAACATCTAGGAAACTACAGCTGCATCCACAAATGAAGAAAAACCCTGACCAAGTTAAAACTGCTTCACAGTCTCTTTTCTGATCACTAGTAGAATGTGGCATAGTCAGTCCAGAAAAGCATTTATCAAAACCAACAGGCAGTAGCCATGTCAGCTGTGGGGGATAAGAATGACTTCTACATTCCTTTGCTTTTAATATCACATGAGTACCTCTCATTGGCTGAGTCTAAGTATTATAAGGAATTTTAGTGGCAAAGTATTCTGGGATATGTAGTTTCTAAGCTTCTAGTCCCTATAATACAGGGGAGACTACAGAAGAGAGCCATAATGACTACAGACTAATAGAGTTTGTCAAAAGCAGACCTATTTTCTAAATGAAGAGTGCAGACTAAATGGAAATTCTCAAAAGGAAAGGATAAGTCAAATTTGCCAGTGAGAAATTTTAATCCTAGAGACAAAATATTGTAAACTGTATCTATAATTGTGTACATGCATACATTCCTGGTAATACCACTCATTTGAGTGGATGGCTGATTAGAACTAATTTTCAAGGGTCAAGGAGGGGTTCCCATTTATTTTCTACAAACTGTTGAAAGGAAAGAAGCCAGTTGTTTAGCTAACTGATATATTTCACTTTTTATTTTTTAAAAAATGTAGACTGTAAAGGTAGAATTTTCCTTTGGAATGCATGCATGTATAGCCACACCATTTACAGACTTCTGTCTGTGAAAAAGTATCAGCATGCCTGCTTCAGAGCAACTCCTATTATGGTGTGCTGGTGAAGGCATTGGCTCCTCTGTGCTTTTGGGAGCAAATGAGTTTTCTCTTACAAACCAACTCCATTGGTTCCTTTTCCTGGAGTTTTCAGAAATTTGCAACTGTATTTAAATTTGTTCAAAATCCTGTACCAAGTATTGCGTGATCTATAGAGCTTCCAATTTTATGCTTTAGAAGAGATTTTAGATTGTGTTATCAGATTGTCAGCTGAGCTTTTTTTCTTAATGTCTATATTTAAATAATTTGTGGGACTGCCAGTCTTCTAGAGCTAATGAATTCTTTCCCATTTGGCAGCAGATAGCTCACTGCCAGCCCCTTCCCATCTGATAAATGTTCCCATAGCAACACTAAGACAATCTGTTTTAGTTTCATTAAATGCCAAAATTATAGCCTTAGAAAAAATGTATAATGTATTATACCATGTTATAGTACCTAGAGAAATGAATCATGGCTGATTGAATTCATTGTGGTTTTTGGATGAGGTAGAGGGAACTTGTTTAAATAATCGATAAAAATATTACTTTTTTTGTAAGGGAGAAAAAGAAACCCTTGAAATATGAGTCATTATTTTGAACTTCACCAAGGATTACAACTTATTCTTGATGTTAGCAGATCTAAATTTCCCAAGCTCATTTTCTCTGCATTTGTAAACCTGTCCTCTTATTATCTACTTGGATACTCTCACTCACTCACATATTCTAAAGAACACCCTCATTTTTCTGATTTTAAAAATATTTAAAGAACAGATTCACTCTGGTTATACAAAAAGTGGAAATGTCTTTTGATTTATAAAAATCAAAAGTGCACCACCATCTTTTCCTGCAGCTGGGTAGTGTAGAAGTGTTTGTTGCTTGTGAACATTGAACCTACCTGCTTTAGGCAACCCAAATCAAAGTCTGGCTTCACAGAAATGAACAAAGGATGGGGAAGGTCATTTAGTCATCTTGTAAGACGTATTTAACTTCTGAAGAATCCTCCATAGTTGTCCATAATTTCTTTTTGCATTTAACATGATTGACTCCCACATAATATATTTATACATAAATTTGGGTATATTATTTTTTGACTGGGTTGAAAAATATTAAAGTTTGAAGAGACTAAAGAAGTCATGTTGGCCATGTCTTGTTTCTTGATGTTAAAAAAAAAAACCTTTCTGTAACATTGTGCTGTACATCTGAGGTAATACAATTTTCCACTGACAATTGTACCTCAATAGAGCAGGGTCGGGGGAACCTCTAAAAAAACAAAACAAAATCTTGACGTATAAATAATGTTATTCACCTAATGCAAGCCAAGCCTTGTTTGTAAGATTAAGAAGTATTTACTACTAAATGGTCTTTGCCAATGGGTTTTCTATGGAGAAATAAATAAAGGTATGTCAGAATGTTTTTAGCCATTTCATCATTGCAATTGGCATACAGATTTGCACCTTACCATACTGTTAAGTCACATGGCACATAGTTCAAATTACAGTGTGGAATGTAGCAGACATGCACCAACCGTACTTTTCTGTTCTGCTATTTTACCTCTTCCTTTGCTACTTTCCAAAGATAGTTGTCACTTTATTCTCTCTTGATTTTTATAAAGATGCATACATGAACATTTTTTTCTCTTAGGCTATTTTTCAATAAGAACCATACAGCACATTTTATAGATAGCTCCAATTTTTGTAACTCAAAAATATTGCTTCTAGCAGTGGCCCCGTTTCTGTGTACAGATGGTTTTGATGTATATATTTCAGGTATCTGGAGCAATGCCGAAAAAGGCAGCCCTGGTTGATACCTATTTTAGAATTAGCCCTACATCCAATAAGTGTATTATTTTTGAAAGATTTCTTTCTGGAATTATGCAGACCTGTGATAATACTAAATTTTGTTGAGTGTTTTTTAAAGTAGTGACAATACAGCATATAATATAGGAATAAACTTAAGACGAGGACCGATGTGAGGTTTTCTGAGTCTACTTAACAAAAATGCAGCTGTTCAATTAGATAATTATTGACCATTAATAAACAGAGCTGTCTTTCTGTTGGCATTAGAAAGAAGACCAATCCTGTTCTCTGAATTGAAAGTAAACCTGATAAAAAAACAAAACAAAACAAAACAAAACACATCATAAGACTAAACCTGACTCTTAGAGTGGAATGGGTGGATTGCTGTGAAATCCCTGATCTCTTCCCATGAGGTAGGGTAAATCCAGGTAAAGGCAAAAGCCAGCCACTGTTCTTCTCCTGGGTTGGGAGGAGTAGGGGGGTCAGCTCTCTGGGCCTGGACCAGACTGCCAGGGTTGGTTCCCACTTGACTGACTGTGTGACTTGCTAGCCTTAAGAATTTGAGCCAGTTACCTATAATCCTGGAGCCTCAGTTTCCTTGTCTGCCTAATAGAGGTAGTAATAGGATATTCCTTAGGGAATTGTGAGAATTCAATGAGCTCAAACCCCAGAGTAAGCTAAACCAACACTCTCAGTGTTTAAAGTTCTTTAACTACTCTGAGCCTTAGGTTTTCCTCATTCATAAAATAGTATCATATAAACAGTATAAAGATTGCATAAAATGTATGATGTTTATTAAAAGTTCATACCAAATATTACTAAGATGTGAAGTAATTTTTAGCTGATTAAAATGCTTTAACTTGCATTCTCCATTGCATTGAACACTTGAATAAGAAAACTTTTACTCCGTTTAGTAAACTGCAGTTTATTCATAGGACATGCAGGTTTTGACATTTGGTTATTGAATATTACAGGTGACTGGTTCCCTCAGACATTACTTATTGAACACTTGCTGTGGGAAATCTCAGTAAAGGCTGCAGGTGAGGTCACCCAGACCCAGGGAACTCGGATTGGTCGTGTGACTCCCCAACTTTAACTACTATTATAATTTCTCAGACTTCTTATTATGATATGGTATATAGACCAAAAGCCCCAAATATTGAAACTGAAAGGAGTGATCCCTAATGCACAGGTGCTTTCAAATTCCATTTTTGTTTGAACCTCCAACAATATTTTAAGAATGAAAAAAATCCATCTCCTTGTAAATACTGCTTTTTAAACAGTTCTTGTTGCAGGCTGCTCCAGCTTTTCTCTTCTCACTGGGCTTGTGTTTGTGATCCTTCTGAAATAACTGTCTCCACATAATATAATCTCTGTTCACTGCTGATCATCCCCTGAGCTGCTGCTGCTTCCCCTGGGGAATACAGATGAGGCCAGTGGTCCAGGAGTAGTCAGGGGACACTGAGATGATGGCTGCCATTGTGAAGAATGCTCTCAGTTTGAATTCTTAGCAATTAGCCAGGCTGCTGGTAGGATCTTTCCTCCCTCCCTCCCTCCCTCCCTCCCTCCCTTCCTCCCTCCCTCCCTCCCTTCCTTCCTTCCTTCCTTCCTTCCTTCCTTCCTTCCTTCCTTCCTTCCTTCCTTCCTTCCTTCCCTCCTTCCTTTTTTTTTTCATCTTCTTGGTATATATGTAGCTATAATGATTTCACATAATGTTTGTCATCCTGGAGCTTTACCTGCAAAACAAAGACAAAAAATGAACAAAGTTATTTCACCAGTGACCTTTCTGTCCCCATCATGCTGCAGTATATCCATATCATATCATTTTTAAATGCACAAAAGTTTAAGCACTTGTAGCTCTCAGATACTAAAAATACAACTATCTAGAAACTAGTCATGAAAACTGGGAGCTTTTGTAGCCGTCAAGGAACTTTTCTGGTTTCATCAAGTGTTTTCTGAAATAAGAGGCAGAACTATACAATTTTGATTTGAAAAATCAAGAAATCACAACATCCCAAATCTATAATATGAAAAGAACAGAAAAAAAGAGTATTGAATAAACTCTGTCCCCCAGACTGGGTTTCAAAGAACTCTGAAATTATCCAGTGGTTTTTCTTCTTACAGACAGGAGTTCACTTCACTCAGCCTTTGAGATCTTCATTCAGTACACAGACAACTGTTAGGTCTTCTTTGGTGCTAGGTTCCTTGTAGTTTTCTTATTTCTACTAAGGTCTCTTAACATGCTCCCTGTCTCTTAGGCTTGAAACTTTGGAGGCCCTCCTGATTTCTTCTTTTCCCTCATCTCCCATCTCTAGTTGGCCATTAGGGCCTGCCATTCCTTTCAGATGTCTTCTTGCATCCCTTTTCTCCTTAACTGCAGTGCTTCAGATGCCTTTTTCTTTCTGACAGAATATCTGGAATGTGGCAAGTACAAAGTGCTTGGGCAGTTAGGGATGTGTGTGTAGAACTTTTACAATTCAGTCTCCAGTCTTATTAATGTAACTCGCTGTTTATTTCTACACTTGCAGTTTACTTGGAGGCACTCTGTGTAAAGGAATATTGTATCACTTAGTGAGAGTGACTGAGTACAGGACCCTGGTTTGGAGGAAAAAACACAAAACCTAAACTGAGAGGCAGAAGCATGGCGCTAGCTGTAACAGCATGCTTTCACAAATCGACCTGATAACTGACTCTGTGCCCTAGAAAAAGTAGAAATGAGAACATTGGAGATCACTTGGGAAAAGTTGAAATTGTGAATGTTAAATCTGTGATTGCTGAGGGGCTATGGTATTTCCTGCCTGTTTTGCCTGTAGTTTGTTTCTTTCTCTTCTAATTCATTTCTTAAAATCTTCTAGATTAATTTTAACTAAAATACCATTTTGCATTCCTCATCTCCCATTTCAAAACTTGTGGTGATTCACCATTGGTTTTGGAAATCAAGTCAAAGGCCTAATGAAGCTGGTTGTAGGCCTCCCACAGTTTGGCCTGTGCCCATCTGTCTTCTCTTCTCCTTCATAAACCTTTCAGCACTGGCCAAATTGATTTGTCCTTTGTCTCTGTGGCATATATTCTCTTACCTCAGCCCTTCTCTGAATGTTCTTTAGAATAGGCTTCAAATCTCATTCTCTTTCTTTCATCCCTACGTCTGTGTTCAGGCCCTGTGGGGTTGGCCTCAGACCCAGCCCACTTGTAAAAGCCACACTGGTTGAAATGTGGAAGAATTCCATGACATAATCGAATGTCATTACTTCAATTATTAATGATTATTGATATAAAATGTTAATTGATGGGTTAATTTTGTGCCTGAGGGATTGACCACACACTGGAAAGAACCACTCAAGAATCCATAATTGAAACCATTTCATAATTGCTATCTTTGGTAATCCCTCTTGCTTTAGTAAAACAGGTTTTATGTTTTCATATAAAAGCAATAGTCAGATAATAGAGCAGGTACTAGAATCAGACTGTCTCAGTGCGAAACCCCACTCTGACTTCCAGCTGTTTAATCTTGGACAGAGTTTCTGTGTCTCCAAATGGGTCTGATAATGATACCTTCCCACGTGGTAGGGAGGTTGTGAGTATAAGAACAGTGCCTGCCACATGGTAAGAGCTCAATAAACATTAGCTGCTGCCGTTAGTATTAGTATTAGTGTTAGTGCTAGTGTTAGTATTGGTATAGTTATTTTCTGGTGAATTTGATATTTTTTACAGCATTTACTTAACCACCACATTTAATTTTTAGTTAAAAGGCATTTCCTGCTTTGAGAATGAAATCTGTTTCAAGTTAAAATAAAAATTCATCTGATATACCCTTAAGTAATAATGAGGCATTTAGTACACTGAAGTAGTTATGTGCTTCCCAAAGTGGGAACTTACAACAAAGAAATCATTTAAGCTTAACAATTCCTTGTATTAGTCATGTAATTATCTCTGCTCGTAGCCTGAGGCCAAATGGATTTGTTCCCAGGAGAAAGAAACTATCTCTCTTAGCTTAACAAAGATTTGAGCATAAAAGCTATCCACTCTCTGATCCACTGCTGCCTCCCTGATCTTGGAATGCCTGCCTATCCCATCCCATGAGAAAGAGAGGCAACAAAAGCAGGAAGAAACTTTTCTCTGTTTTTGAAGCCAATCTGTGGCCTAAGATGCAGAAAGAAATGAACACCTGAGTTCATTCATCCATTCACCCCTTCTTTCATTATTCACCTGGCTCACCAGCCACTTATCCTGCATGCACCTAGGGACAGACACTGTGCTAGATATCAACATGCAGAGGAGAAAACTGACATTTACTTTTATACCTTGAGGTTAGGGAGTTTTATTTCTTCTGGGAATCAGTACTTTCTGAAACAGATGTACATTTGCTGAACTCAGTGCCCAGTGAAACAAATATAATGCATATTTAACTTAAAGTTCATAAAGTAGAAGTACTTGAGCAGTTGGAGAACTTTGCAGAAGTGAAGAAACCCAGTCAGAGCTGGAACCATGCTGACCCTGCAGCTCTGGGTGAGGCCCTGACCAGTGACTGGATTCCAGACCCTGGAGAACATGATGCTCAGTGAAATAGGCCAGGCAGAGAAAGACAAGTACCACATGATTTCACTTATATGCAGAATCTAATGAACAAACTGATCTAACAAGCAAAACAGAGATTGACTCATAGATGGAGAGCAAGATGACAGCTAAGGGGGAGGGATGGGGGTGGGCAGATTGAGGAGAAAGGACTCCTGGACACAGACAACAGTGTGGTGACTGTGGGGGTGAGGGGTGAGGGGAGTGTAAGGGGACTAAATGGTAATGGAAAAAATACAATAAAAAAACAAAAAAAAGAAAAAAGGATAATGAGTAAAACATAAGGGTGAAAATAAACCATTGTGCCTTCAAATTAGAGCTAAGATCAATAAATTTGTTGTAGAGAAATTAAAAAATAAAATAAAATTCAGTCACACTGTATATCTCTGTGATGAGATTAGCATTTAAATGTTACTGCTAGGCCACATGAGATTCAAGTGTGCAGAAGCTACTTGTTGCCCTGCAGCCTGGCTTCAGAGTGTCTGTCCGTCTGTTGTACCAGCCTGGGAAAAGGACCGTTTCAATTTCCCGTACACCCTAAGCCACATGCTGCTTGATTGTAGTAGACACTAATGTAAGTTTTGAACCTCTTTGTAAGTTTTCTAGTTATAATTATATTCTTGTGGATGTTACTTTGGTTTGAAAATTTCCTTTCGTTTATTCATTGCTGGAGTCTCTAAGTTTGTACAGTACAGCAAAAGTCAATGGAAGTGCACCAGTCTCTTCCAAAGGAGGAGTGTGAAGGCAGCATTGTATGCTTTTTCTTACTGATTAGTAGGACCATTTACAGCTTTTAAAGCTTTCCGAACGTGAAATAATTTGGAGAAGAGGAAAGAACTGTTTCTTCTCCAAAATTTAGAGGCAGGCAGGCAGCATTTCTGATACAGATGAAATACACAGGCCAATATGGCACTTCATAAAAATTGAGTTCGTCTCATTGTTAGATAATTTCCTCCTGTGACTTGCAAATTTTCCTCACTCTTAAAAGTGGCCATAAGCTTGATTTCATAATTTCTGTCAAAGAGCAGCAGGTAAGCCTTACATTGTCCAATCCATTCTAGTATTAAAAAATGACTGGGTTGGTGACTGGGAGACACTGCAGAAAGTGGTGCTCTTCAGTGTCCTTCCATGATGTTGATTCTCCTGTGGCTTGTCTTTGCTGACCTAAGCCCACCAGCAGGAAGGTCATTATTAAAGTAAAAAGTTTTGCTGTGGCTGTTGTAGCTCACTGGATTGAGCGCAGGCCTGCAAACCAAAGTGTCACCGGTTCGATTCCCAGTCAGGGCACATGCCTGAGTTGCGGGCCAGGTCCCCAGTAGAGGGGTGTGAGAGGCAACCACACATTAATGTTTCATTCCCTCTCTTTCTCCTTCCCTTCCCCCTCTCTAAAAATAAATAAATACATCTTTTAAAGTAAAAAGTTTCTTTTTGTTAGCTAGATGAGATGTGGGTGCAGGGTGGCTCTTCTAAATCAAGGAGAATGCCTAGTTGAGTGCTAATAGGATTCTCAGTTTGATTTCCTAATTGGAGGCCCTAATTAAGCTCCAACAAGACCCATGTTGATGTTTTGACACCCTTTCTGTTGACCTGGCTCTTTGTTCAGAGATCTTTTAACAGCTAAACAAACAAATGTGGGGTACTGACTAGAGCTTTATATAACATGTGCCCAAGGTGCAATTCCTTTTAGCCACTAATATATGATATCTTCATAATCAATACATTGCTGTGTGTGTGCTGCTGAAATAAATGTTATTTTTTTGAAGGAAGAAATGTAGTGTTTTATTTCTTGCTGATAGATGAACTTAACAAGGGATGCCCCTTTATTCGGTACAGTATCATGCTTTGTTTGAGTTCTGTGTTGAGAAGAAGCCTGGATTCTTTCTTTCACTTAGTGCCTGCCTCACACAGACTCACGCACAGTGCTCTGCATGTACATGCCAGGCCCTGCTCCTGCACAAAAATCCTTCAGCAACTGCCCTGCGCCCTTTGGACAGAATCCAAACTCCTTATGGTCCCAAAATGCCCAGAGGGCTGCTTTGTTCTCTGAACACCCTCTGAGCCTTTCCCCTTACTCTCCGTGCCCTAGCCTTACTGGATATTTTCTATTTTACGGAATTTGTTAAGCTCCTCTGTAACCCAGATAGGTCTTTTTCACCCTTCAGGTCTCAGCTTAAATGTCACTCCTGTGGGAAGTCTCTTCTCACTCACAGAAGTATGCAATCTTCTGCCTTCACACTGTTCCTTTTGCTGAGATTAGTGTACCTAAGTTTACTTTTAATCAAGCATTCTTTGGCCTAGTATCTGTGTTCCCTGTAAAAATTTGTGTATTTCTTGCCAGGAAAAGACTGTATTCATCTCTCTTCAACTCACTCCCCAATGTGTAATATGCTGCCTGCCCCATGGTCCATTGTCCCAAATGTTTGCTGCTGGATTTGTAAGGAGAAAAAATTGTATAGCATTTACTGTGTGATGGAGAAACCTGTTTCTAGTGGGGATTGACTTGAGTTACACTTACGGTTTTTGTTTTCTGTTATATTATCCAGATTAGCAATTGTTTACTTTCTTTAAATTATAAATAACATTTATAAGAGTATAACAGTATTTTAATACTCTGTGATTATAAAGTAAAATATCTTCATTAAACTTATGCTGCATTAGAATATGATCAGTTACACAGTCTGAACTAATAATTTTTATTTTTTCTTTTTATTGAGTTTATTGAGATGACAGTGGTTAATAAAATTATATAAGTTTCAGGTGTACTGTTCTATGAAACATCATCTGTATATTGTATTGTGTGTTCACCACCCCAAGTCAAGTCTCCTTTCATCACCATTTATTCCTCCTTTCCTGTCTTTTATCCCCCGCCCCTTCCTTCTTGTAATCATCATACTGTTGTCTGTGTTCATGAGGTCTTTTTTGTGTTTGCTTTGCTTAATCCCCTCACCTCTTCAACCCAGTCCTATGAACTAATCATTTTCAAATATAGCTCAGGAAAAGAAAAACCTTTTTTCAAGCAGCCAACGGCATTGTAAATTTGTAATTTTACTTGTTTTTTAAGATTTTATTTATTTATTTTTAGAGAGAGGGTAAAAGAGGGAGGGAAACATCAATGTGTGGTTGCTTCTCACATGGCCCCCACTGGGGACCTGGTCCACAACCCAGGCATGTGCCCTGACCTGGGAATCAAACCGGCAACCCTTTGATTTGCAGCCTATGCTCAATCCACTGAGCTACACCAGCCAGGGCTGTAATTTTACTTTTAAACAATTGTGCTGGTAATTCTCAGTAGTTCTAATCTTTTCCTTATAAAGCCCCATAATGACCTCTAGTAATACACTGCCTCATTCTACAACAAAGTAACGTATATATTTTTCAATTATTTAATTGCATTTTTATATGTGTTTAATCATTATCTGTCCAGTCAGTGCTTATTGAATGGAACAATGAGTAAATTCATGAATTAAAAAATTTAATACTAGGTTTTCAAGTTATATGTATTCAAAAAGAAATGTAAATACTATCTCTGTCTTATAGAAGTATTTAGAAAGTATTTTTAAGGTGCAAATTTTCAGCAATTCAGGCATACTCCAATTCTTCTAGTTGTACTGAAACAATGAAGTTTTACAACATTGTGTTTCATGAATGTTAGGAATTTTGAATATATGTAGAAAATATAAAACCTTGGCTTGGCTACAGTTTAAGAATAAAGTTCTTCCTTGGTATAGAAAAATGAGGGTAAACATTTGCATAGAACCTCATCAAGACAGAACTTACAGAAATGAATATTTGGTCAGAACAGTACTGCTCAACCCTCGTATTCAAACCCAGGGCCCCATGGTGTGCCGGCCAGCAGTGAAGCAGCACTGTGTGCAGAGCTGCCTGTGCTGGCAGCCATGTTTGATGTCTAATGTTAAGAATGTCACATTATTTTAAAATCTTACTAATTTAATTTTGTGGCATTGTAGTTAGCTATCAAAATTTTAAACTTTGATAGAACTCCTGTTTTTGGACACACTTTTGTTAACCGCCCATGGTATATGGCATAGGAAGCTAGGTCTGGAAAACACACAAATGAAAAACACATAGTAACTCTTGCTGAGGACAGGGATTCTAGGGAGTCTAACTAATGTTTCCCCAAATAATATGTTATATGGCTTGATAGATTCCAAAAATTAAATGAAGAAGAAGCTATAATAAGAATGCCAAGATGGAAGCAATTAACATATTGTAGACTCAGAGAATGCTTCATAGAAAAGATAGTGGTTGAAGGTTGAATACCATTTCAGGAGAAAGGCTGTTGGAGACAGAAGACTCCCCGGAAGAACAGAACCTCCCAAGCAAACTACTGTGTACTTTGTACTCAGGGATGGGACCAGCTGGAGGGACTGGACAGAGTACGTTTGGAAATAGGTTTTGGGGGCAGTAATTGCAAGCTTGGTTATGTCCAGTTGAGGAGACCTTTGAATGAATTGGACTTTTTTTGTAGTTCATAGGGACCTAACCACTAAAGATTTTTTTAACTGAAAGAGACTCTAGTAATTATTGAAAATAGTCACCAAAAATTTCTTCCCTTCCTGGCACATTTTAGTAGAATTGCACATTTTGTACCACTCTTTCCCTATTCTTTCTGGTTTAATGGGATCCTATAGCTACTTCTGAGAATGGTGTTGGTACTAGAATTGATGGAGCATTTAGTGACCTACGAAAGGCTTTTTCCAGCTCTCGTTCGTTCGTTTGGTGTATTTGAGATGGTGGTTGCCTCATATGCGTAGAGTCCCCCTGCTGACCAGAGATGGATGTATAGACGTAGAAACGTTGTTGTTTTAAGCTGCATACAGAGATTTGAGAGTTATTTATTACCATACCCCGTCCTGATGGATACAGGGATTGTGACAAGTCCTTGCTTTATAACGGCAATCGTGGTAGCATTAAGTTGGATGCTTGAAAAGAAGAGAGATCAGGATCTGAGACCACTTGAGAGGCTGTTGGATTAATCCTGAAAAAATAAATAGTGGTCAGGCAATGGCAGTGGACGTGGGAAGAAGAAATAATGCGTGTGGCATGAAGAAAGAATCAACAAGATAGTTTAACAAAATAAATTGGGAGCAAGTATAAGAGGAGAGTTGAAGTGTTTACTTCCAGCAGAAATTCTTATTTAACATCTGAAGCTTTTTCCACTGAAGAGATTACACTAATATGTTTCCTTTATGTTTTTGTGTTTTTTTCTTTAAACAAACTTTTTAATTTTTTTTTCCAGAGCTTTGGGGAAACCAAATTGATTTGTTGTCTTTATCTGCATTTACTCACAGTTTGTGATAACTACTTAGACTTTCTGTATTTTGCTTTGCTGTCTTATTAATTACTCTACAACTGAATGTCATACATAATGCCTTATTTAGTAATATTTTAACTTTAATAAAAAAAGTTGGTTTCAGTAAATTACTGGGGGAAATTATAGTTCTCAACTACTCTATTAATCTATAGCACTATATTGTATTAGTGATAATAATAGTTACATAAAGAGTTGTATTCTCAAAACAGTTGAATGTTTTCTGTAAATATGTGTTGCCTCAATAAATGAGGCAACTAAAGTAGGAGTTAGCTTAACGCAGTGAACGAGACACATGAAAGTCAGAGGTATTAAGTTAATAAAGAGCAAAACCCATCAGTCTTTTGTCTCCACATTGCCTTCTCATCATACTACATGACTTTGAAACACAGAGAAAGCTCAAGAGCTAGCAGAGATTCAAGCACAGAATTTGGACCAACACAGTGAGACCTCAGGAAGAACTCATTAATCTCTAGAGCAGGCTGCCAAGTATAATATTTTGACCTTTGGATTCTTAATTGCTATAGACCTATTTTGAATCTTCTTACACCCTGTAAAATTTGGATGATCTTACTCCTCCTGTTCCAGTGTTTGTATAGTGAGGTTATGGTGAAAGTGTGTACATTGTCATTCTACCCAAAATACCCATATAGGTAGTAAAGGCCAGAGGTCAAGAACACAGACTCTTGAATCAAATGACCTGCTTTCAAGTTCTGGTTCCCACCATATGTAGTGGTGACTTTTTTTTTTAAGATTTTATTTATTTATTTTTAGAGAGGGAAGGGAAGGGGGAGGGAGAGAGAGAGAGCGAGATCAATGTGCGGTTGCTGGGGGTTCTGGCCTGCAACCTAGGAATGTACCCTGGCTGGGAATCAAACCTGGGACACTTTGGTTCCCAGCCCGCGCTCAATCCACTGAGCTACGCCAGCCAGGGCTGTAGTGGTGACTTTAGAACCTCTCATAACCTTAGTTACTCACCTCTAAAATGGATTGGGAGTTATATGTGAGTAACAGGGCCATTGTGAAGTTTAAATGTGGTAATCTACATGAAGACCTTACTTACTGCACTGTTTTGTACTTGCAAACCCAGTTGCCTAGCCCTTGTTAGATAATGATCTAATGAGATGGCTGAAATCTCAGCTGATACTGCCACCATCAATCACTTAAGGCAATCATAATTTAATTATAATTTAAACTATAATTTCACAACTGCTCCTGATAATTTGTCAGTGTCCGATAAATGATAAATGAGGAATTAAAATATTAGGATTGGGTTTGCTCTGCTCAGTTCCTAACCACTGGTTAGAGAAAATTGTGTCAGCTGAAGTACAGAGAAACACATAATTGTGTGGACTTTTTAATGCCTAATATTTAGCATGGAAAACACAAGTAAAGTCAAAACAAACAAATATTGTTATTGTTTTGATTCTGACACTGAACTTCTAGCAAAAATCATACATTTTAGTTAATGTTTGACTTTCTTCTTTTCCCTGGAGTTCAATGAATACACCATTTCAGAAACTAATCTTTTAGTTATGCATACTAGAGAATAAACCAGTTACTTTTCCTACTTCTGATTAATACATGCTTGGTTAGTATACTCAGAGTACATTGATAATATATCTAAAAATAATACTTTGTAAAATAGCTGGATAATGTAAGAAAGTTTTTGAAACCTAATTTACATTTTTCAATGAGCATAACGTATATTTTTGTCTAGTTACTAGTTAGTGTTGCTGTAAGTCTATGATGTGATGGACGTAAAGAAAGGTAGTACCTTACTCATACTAAGTGCTCAAAAAATTACAATTATCCCTTTTTTCAATTTTATTCATTTTTTCCTTAAATATTTATAAAAATACCCATTTTTGGAAATCAGCTTCTTCCTCACTTTTTAAAGTCATTTAATGAATGAATAAGTAGTTTAACTAGAGCAACTGAGTTAAAAATTTAGAAGTAATTCTACATGAAAAAGATCACATTGAGGAATAATAAAATGTTATGGAATGAGTGTTATGGAATATTTGTATCTCCATCAAATTCATATTTTGAAGCCCTAATGCCCAATGTGATGGTGTTTGGAACTGATGCCTTTGGGAGGTAATTAAGGGTCTCTGGGTCGATTAGGTCCTGAGGGTGAGATGCTTGTGATGGGATTAGTGGCCTTATTCAAAGGAGAAGAGAGAATTTGATTTTGGACTTCCAACCTCCAGAGGTGAAAAATAAATCTCTGTCATGTAAGCCACCCAGTCTAAGTATTTTCTTATGGCAACCTAAGCAGACTAAGGCAGATGGTAAATGGGAATACTTAACTTGATACAGTTGTTAAACACTGTGCATTTAATTTGAGTCAGATCATTCACAAATCTTACTCACTTTTCCTATTTCTTACTTGTATTTCATTTCTAGCTCAAAGGAAACTTTTTTCCCCCAGCTGCATTTAAAAATTCTGTAAGACCTGATATTTTGATATCACAATGAGATTTAACACAGTATATTTCAATAATAATTTTGCTTTTGATATACAGTAAGGAAAAGGGTTCTTCTGTTGATGTTTTGGGTAAGAGAGTTGAGGTAAGCATTTTAAGAAGGGATTGATATTGCCTGCACTGTGCCCCAGACCAGTTAAATTACCAGACTGAGTCTACTTCAGGCAGAAACATGGACCTTCATAGAAGATATCAAGTTACTTAATTGACTACATTTTGGAAATGTTCATCTGCCCTCACAATAACTAGAGACTTGTGACAACTTGGATATAATTCAGTTAGTTTTCATCTTGTAGTTTTAATGATAACACTATTTTATGGTATGGGTTGTAATTAGCCACAGAAGAAAAAGAGCATGATACGTGGACATGGGATTTGAATCTGTAAGTGTGTGTGTGTGTGTGTGTGTGTGTGTGTGTGTGTGTGAAATATGGCAGAGTACCAAGGAGGAAAAGTGGTGATTATAATAAATGAATTGAGTATATTACACTTCTAAAAGAATAGCTCTTGGAAAGAATTCAGATTGGTTCAATTTCAAGTAGCAAAGGTAATAATATCTGTGAATTACCTGTATGCCAACATTCTTGTATTGTATTTCAGTGGACTCAGCTTTTTCTCCTCAGTGTAATAAGAACTCTGTGTCTTTTTTTAGTTAGTGGCCTTTGATATTCTCAGATAAAAGGCATCCTTCTGAATTCTTTGATCATACACTACAGCAAGCCAGGAAACTCTCACTCATGGCATTGTTGAAAAATGCCCATATTCTTCAAATTCATTTTAAATTATTTAATAACACAGTGACTTTTTACATAGTGTAAAGGAAATTAAGCCAGAATTTAATTGCATGCTCTAAAGAATTGAGGAAATAGGAAATTACTGGCCAGAAAAGAAAAACCCTGAATTCTCAATCTAGTACTTACCAGTTTTCAACTATTCACTACATTTCTTTAGCAACAGAGCGTCCTATGGAAATAGCCTAGACTTTGTGAGAAATCAGCTTCAAACCACAGGTATACCACTTAATAGCTGTGTGCCCTGCACTAATCATTTACCCCTTTTCAGCTTTAGCCTCCCAATCTGAAAAACAATGGGCATACAGATAGTACCTGTCTCAGAGGGATGTTGTACAATTTAAATGGGATGCTACATGTAAAGCACAATGTATGGCAGATAGTAAATACATGGTAGAATGTGCTCTTTTTCTGGTTTTGATACCAATTCCTATACTTCCCAACCATATGTCTGAATCACTTTCGTTACTTAGTTCTTCCTTTGTAAACAGGTTAGCACTGACCTTTGGGATTGTTGCAAGCATCGTGAATGACATGGGTCATCTAGTGTTTTGCCTGACATGCAGAAACACTTGATAGATGGTAGCTTTGCTGCAGCGCTCCTATGCAATCTTAACTACACTTTGAGGTAATTTTGAATGAATCAGAGAAGATACTCTTAGGAAGTTCGTAGAGTGGCAGAGACTAAAACACAGAAGATTCATATATATATGAATATTCCAGTTTTAAATGTGAATGGAGAAGTTGAATCTGAATTCCTTAAACTTGAATTCTCGTAAATTTAGGTTCCTGATACTTACATCTGGACCAGGTTGAAGTTTACTTTGAAAAATTCCTGTCATAAAGGGTTTATCAAATTAAATAAAATATGAAAATAGTTCAAAAGGACATTATTCACATTTAACATAATATTTTTTATGAATTTAAGGTCATATCTTGTAAACAAAATGCTTTTCTGTATATTCATTTAAGCTGGGATGGACCTTCACATATTTTTAATAGTTTGAAGCAATGTGTGAACTTTAGAAAAGTAGTATGTTATTTCTTTTTAAATATTCTATAATTTTTTTTCACTTATTTACATGGATGTTCCCATAGTTTGGACAAATGGCAAATGTTTTTCAATAACATTTATAGTTATATGTTAAATAAGAGAAATGCTTAGCTAATTCAGAAATTTAAATTTCCTAGGACTTTTTAAAAACACTGTCTGTACAGAGTCTGAGCGTATGTTGTACACAGTCTGTGAGACGTGACAGCAGTTCGTCGTCATCAGTCTAGTGTTTACTGTGATGCAAAAGATTAAAATAAGGAAGAAAATGCCAGTTTACTGTATAAAATTAGGGGAAGTATCCATAACCCTTTTGTTTGTGAAGATGTGTATTTCTAATGGCTTATGATATAAAATATTTCTAATCTTGGTTCAAGGTGAGTAACTTGAGAAAACAGTGCCAACAGCATGGAACCCTGCACAGAATCCCCACTGTTCAGACAGACGTAGCGGCACCTGAAACACTGTGAAAGAGCTTACTTAAGCATCGGTAATCAACCTTGGGGAACACCTGAAAGTAGGTTAGGGTGGACTAAGTAGAATGTTCATTCTTCTATTTAGTGCAAAGTATTTATTGAGCACTTACATTTCTAGGGTCTACAGGCACAGGATTGGCAAATACAGGCTCTCCTTGTTCCAACATACTTTCCTTTATCGCGCTTCACACATGTTGTGTTTCTACAAATTGGAGGCAAGACCTTCCACCAGTAAAAAGAGTACGACTCATTTATTGTAGTGGTTTGGAACCAAACCCATAACTTCTACAGAAGTATGCCTGCATGTAGTCTCTGCCCTTAATAATGTCAAAGTCTACTAGAGGACACCGACATTGAAACAAATCCGTGTGACTGAATAGACAGTGATGCCACCATCCAAGATAGGATATACTCGTATGTGTGGGGACAGATTTGCATGAGAATACAACAGATTCATCTTAGGCAGGCTGAATGTGGTCATCTCATGTGACACCCAGGCAAAGTTGCTAGTTAGCTGCTGTGTATACATTTCTCTAGAGTTCAGTTGACAGATCTAGGTTAGAGATGCTGCTCTGGAGCTACCATTATATAGGCAGCGGTAAAGTCATGAGGCTGTTAAGGGGATAGTGACAAGCCTGGGGATAATGCCTGCATTTAAGGAAATAACCAAAAGAAGAGGAATAGAGAAGATTGAGAAATTGTGACTAGAAAAGTAAGTAGAAAACTACTTATTTTTGTGTCCCTCGAAATTCATATGTTGAAAGTCAAATCTCAATGTGATAGTATTTTGAAGTGAAGTCTTTGAGAGGTGCTTAGGTCATGAGGGTGAAGGCCTCATGAATGGTATTAGTGCCCTTTTAGAAGAGACATCAAAGCACTCTCTCATCCCCTCCACTATGTGAGGGCACAGCAAAAAGACGGCCGTCTATGTGAACCGGGAAACAGGCCCTCTCACCAAATCTTTCACTGACTGAATCTATAGGTGCCTTGATCTTGAATATTCCAGCCTCTAAAACTGTGAGAAATACATTTCTGTTGTTTATAAGCCACCTTGTCTTTGGTATCCTATTATAGCAGCCTGAAGGGACCAACACGGCTAGTGTTAATAAAAGTTGAGCAAAGAAAGACTCAAGAATGCCTGCTGGTTTTGGCAATTAGAAATAACTGTCCCTAGGAATGGAGAAGAATGGCTGGGGACAAGACAGTCCTGTTCTAGTCAACTGAGAGTGAGTAAGGGTGGAAGGAAGGAAGACACTCAGGGTGCACCATTCTTTGAGGTATCTCAACTGAGAAGAAATGTACCACAGTAGCATGAGAGGGTGACAGGGCTGGAAGGACTGTCTGACCGTGAGAGACTCTGATGTGTATAGGTAAAGGGAAAGAACCAGTAGAAAAGGAGAAGTCAGAAATATAAGAGGCAGAGTAAATAATTAATGGTGGAGCATGAACCTTGAGAAATTCAGCATGGAAACACTGATGGACTAATTAGCTTTAGGTAGAAGTAAAGACCTTTTGAGACCAGAGGGAAAGGAAAAAGAACACTGGGTGAGTGATAGGTATTATCAATATTGTTACTCATTTTGAAAGTCTGTGATGTGTGTTTGAACAGTACTTAGCTTTCTCCTTTCTTACTGCCTCAAGTGTTCGGATGACATCACTGCTCTCCTGCCTCTTCTGAGTCAGTAACCAGCTCCTCCTTGTATGTCAAAACCAGGCATAGAGTCATATGTTGGGTTGTAGCATATGCTCATTTAGCAGTGTGTTGTGATTCAGTAGTGAACAAAATAGTCTCTGTTCTCAGGAAGCTGTGTTCTAGTGGAGGAGAAAAGCAACCTGATAGGTAAGTTTTAGAAAAGTACATAAGAGATTGTAACAAGTGCTATAAAGAAGACAAAAGCAGGTTAAGGAATGGTGTATGTCTGGTAGGGAATAGAAGATGGAAAATCAGGGAAGGTCATTGAGAAGACAATACATCAGCAGGGTTCTGAATAAAACACGAGGAGAGAAGAGCACATGTTTAGGGAAGAATTCTTCAGGCAAAGGGATAGCAAGTGCAAAGACCCTAAGGTGGGAGTTGGTCTCCTGTCCTTAGAAAATCAAGGCTCCTTTGGTTGAGGCAAAGTTTGTGCCCAGGACAAAGGGCAGCTGAGGTTAGAAGAGCAGCTGAGGACCAGAACATTTTAGGGCCTTTTACTTAATTCAAACAGGATGGCGCAGAAGGGTGTTGAGCAGAGATGTAAAATATTGACCATATTACGTCATGAGATTGTATTATTTTTCTCCCCATGTTGTATCTTTTTTTTTTGAATCATAAGCAAATCATCAAAATTGCTGAGTCTTCCATGAAAAATGTACAATTAGAGAAGGCTGTCTCATAGATAAAGCTCAATCCTTATGTTTACTCATGTTTATTCAGATGAATAGAATGCTAGCAACAGGAAATATTGTTTCTGTTCAATTTAATGATGTATAAAAACAAAGTGTGTCTGTGAGTAGATGGAGCACCAGACCTGGAACTAGAGTGTTTTGTATGTGAACTGCATACTTTGAGAGCTGCAGACTATCTGAGTAAGAGTTATGGCATCATTTCTCTGTCTATAATCCAGTGTATATGGCCTCGTCATGATACATTTGACTTTTACTAAAAGTATCTTTAAAAAAGTCTCAAACTTGAGGCCCTGGCCAGGTAGCCCAGTTGCTTAGAGCATCAACCTGATACACAAAGGCTGTGGGTTCATTCCTTGGTCAGGGAACATTCAAGAATCAACCAACAGATGCATAAATAAGTGGGACAACAAATCAGTGTTTCTCTTTCTCTCTCTATCCCACCTTCCCTCCCTCCATTCCTCCTTCTCTCCCTTCCTCCTTCCCTCCTTTTCTTTCTCCCTTCCTCTGTCTAAAATCAGTTTTAAAAAGTGTCAAACTTGACTTATTTTCTTTCCAAGTAAAAACACAAGTTAGAACACATTTTTTTCATGCTATTCTGAGTCACATAGTTGATGTGTCACATCCAGGAAAGGTAGCACTGAAAAAGGGACAAAGAAGGGCGGGAAGGTGTCTCTGGTACCTAATAGTTCATGATTAAGGTTCTGAGTACCACTGAAGAGAGCTGTCCCAGGCTGCCAGCGTGTGCCTGCCATTAACATGACAGGTAATCTCCAGGGGGCATGCAGTTTAGTTGTCTGCTTAGATCTGCGACTTAAAAGGGTAGTATTTTGCAAATGAGGACATTATTAAGTCATTAGTGCTGAATTCTGCACTCAGAATGGATATACACTAAAATTAAAATGAATTTGAGAAGCAAGTTGCAAAGAGAAATATAGCACGAGTTCCACTTTAGTGAAGAGAAATGGCTGTCTTCAGAAGTAACCCGCCTGAATGAGATTTAGATAAATATCAATTACCTTTTTTAAAAAAACTGCTATGTAACTAAATAAATAAATTGCTTAGAATGGGAAATTCCTACTTTTAATCATTCACTTCTAGTCACAAATCTTTGTTAGTCAAATATGAAAGTACTATGTAAAGTTCATTGGAAAAGCAATGCAAAAGACATAAAACCTGCAATTATAGAGTAATGTCATTTTGCCAGAAGGCTTAAAAGTACCATAAGGGAAAATAAAATTTTAAAGACTTTAGAGAATTAAATGTATTGTCCTACTTACATTGGTATTTTTTTTTCAAGTAATAGGAGCCATTGAGACAAATTTAAACTCAAAGCCAGTGGAAAACAGAATGAAGTTACTTGAAGTCCTTTATTTTATTTGTTCAGTACTTAAAGGGTGAAGACAGACAACAAACAGAAATCCGGCTGCGTGGGTATAGGACCCCTTCTACTGTATAAAAACAGCAGGGCTCTGCTCGGGTCTGCTATCTGATATTTGCACCTAAAGCACTGTTCACACATTTGCCATATTCTTTGTAGGGATCAAACAAGATATTATTAAGCTCCCATAAGGGGCAAACACAGGGCATAATATTGGCAGCTGTTGGGGACACGGAAAGACTATCTGTGTCGTCTGAGTACCTTGTCAAGCCTGGGATGTGTGAGCGTTACTACGCACGGAATCACGAGAGCCCTGGGCCTGACCCTGTCACCAGCCAGCCAGCTCACCTTTCACAGTTCCTCTGAATCTAAGACTCACTTATCACTATTACAAACTACTTAGACTGTTCACCGTGAAAGACTGTTTACTGTGAAATACTTTTAAATACTTTAAAAGTATTTTTAATGTTGGATTTTTAAATCATTTTACATTATTTGCATATAATTCATAGAATTTCACTTCATTTCAGTTTCATGTTATATTAAACATGAAATTATTAACCATACATGGTAACATATGTAAGCAACCTTATGCATACGAGCCTTATGACCCTGTATGAAGTTGCTCTGTAACCTTATATATAACTGTATAGAGTTACATATGTATTTATTACAAGTATAAAGTAAGTAGTAGAAGAGCAAGCCTGATAAGATTTCAGAGAACTGAGAGTGCAGAGTGGAATGTTTTTTCTAGGTACCATTAATATACATGTACTATACGTTACATAGTGTGCACAGTGATGAAATATCACATCACACAGTGAGCCAATGAGTAGATGTCTTCCCCTCATTTTTAGAGATTAGAATTTTGAAGTTCATTGGGGTTTAGTTACTTGTCCAAAAATTATACACTTAAAGACTAGAACCACCACAGTGCCACTTCTCACAGGAATGGACTGGAGACAAGGCCGGAGAAACGGGATAGGACCAGACCGTATTGAGAGGAAAGGATGTCGAGGTACTATGACAGAAATTTGGGTTTCTGTCATTTAGTCAAAAGGAAACCATTGATTATTTTTGCCCAGGAAAGTAGCATGGTGTAAGCAATGCTTTAAGATCAGTAAGATCTCAGCTTTACAGAAGTGGAAATACAATTGCTCATATTAATAACCTATTTTATCTAACACAGAACAGTGAAGGCAAAGTCCTTTTTTTTTTAGCTTATTTTTTTGTTCTTTTGTGGCAGGATTTTAATTTTTTTTCCTGAAGGACTGACAGTCTATTATAGCTATAAGCTATAATAGACTTCCCAAACTTACACATGCCCACTGTCAGCCCATGCAGAGTCGTGGATTGCTCTCGTCCTCATAACACACATAGATCAGGAGAAGGAGGAGGGAGAGGGCACAGCATTGCATCAACCAGTTAAAACTAACGTGGAATAAAGACCCTTGGAAAATAAGATCAGCAACAATGAAAAGAGAAAATAGTGCACAGTCAGTAACCTAAACTGGAGACGGTGGTGGCTCAGTTCTTCCAAAGGGCTTCAGCCTACCTCTGCTCAGGAAGACCTCACCTTTGGTTTGGTCGGGTGGGGAGGAGAGGGTGGCACTGAGGGGTCCACAGAGAGCTGTGGAAATGACACGACCTCCTAAAGGCATACCCCGGTGAGTGGGGACATGTTTATGTGCCTTCTCACACCAGCTGGACACTGGGCCTGGGAACTGCAGGCCTCAGCCACAGTGACGACTAGCTGTGTAATCACACCTTGGTTGATGTAGTCTTTGTTTGCATTTTAAGGCATAATCTGTCAGATGCTCTGTCCCTTCCCCATCTTTCTTTTTAATTGCCTTGGGATAAAAGTATCATAGGTTCAGGAAGTGATTTAGCAGTCCTGTACTCCAGACCATACCAGAAAATCCCCTCTGTAAGGGGAGTAGGCCTGCTAACTTCTGCTCCATGAAGCCAATATTTATTGAGTCTTCCCTTTATGTAAATATAGGGGTACATATTAAGACAGATACTTCCTGACAGTTGAGGAAAACTGCAATACAGTAATCAAACAATTCCATATTTTACCAGTTCTATAATTCCCCGTTTTTATATTCTAATTTCTCTGAAGTTTGCCTGGGTCTCACAGTCACTGGTCAGACAGTAGTCACAGAGCAGTCATGACGTAGTTGTCACCGTGCACACGCACTGAGTCTGTCATGGCTGTTTGCACTGTGGTCTCTCTGAGTGATGTGCATTAGTGGAACCACATGTGTTGGGTTTAATTGCTGTGCACAATGTCATCAAAAGTATCATTGGGCATCGAGACTAAGTGTTACCAGGTAGGCAGGCCCAGAAACAGGACAGTGAAGTACATATACATTTAATATTAGAAAAAAAAATTCTCTCTTGGAGGACTGTCTGATATTTTCTGTTTTCACACAAAGCAAAGGCCATGTGCTTTACAAAGGCCATGTGACTGAGAAATAATGATGACCATAATCTGATGAAGCCCATTATGTTTTCTTACCAACACACAAGCAGAGGTTTGCCTGTCATGCACCAGGCAAGAAAGGCCAATAGCAGAATCCTGGTGGTAATGCTGGAACATGGCATTAAAAACAGTGCATCACGAACCTCTCAATAGCACAGATGATGATAATTGTGGACAAACACCAGTGACTAATGTGAAAAAGGATTCTGATGAGTCAAAGTCAGTGGAAAGGTTTCAGGACATATTAATATTTCTCTTATAAAGTATAAAATAAAGGCTTTTAGTGATAAGAAAACATGTCATTGTTTAACTTTCATTTAGTAATACCTAACATACTGGTGTATCTTATAAATGATGTTGTTTTAAGGTCATGGAAGTTGGTAGTGACAGTCACAAAGCATTATGCATTTTAATCCTCAGACAGCCTTGCAAGCTGGAATATTACTATTTCAGTTTTACAGATGAGAACATTAAGTAACTAGACTAATATCTTAGAAAAGTCATAGTGTTAGGAAACTAATAGTTAGATAATAGTTGTTGCCGTTCGAACCAGCTTTCAAGTTGTTTACCCAACGTAGGTTGTCCTAAGTGAAGAAGAAGGGAGAAGTTCAATCCTCAAATAACTTAAGAGGAACACCTAGTATTCACCATCATTTTCCAGACACGGAATTGAGGAAGGTTAAGTAACTTGCCCAAGCTGGTAAAGGACATGAGGATATGACGAAATAACAATAATTACTTAGTGTTTTACACTTGGCTTAAACATCTCTAGTGTGGGTGAGCTCATCCCGCCTGCCATCCCACTGTGAATGGTTTTCTCGTTAGAAACAAATCTTTTCTTATATAGTAGACAAATAGGCTTCCGTATAATTTTCACTCATTTGCCTTTATTCTGCCCTCAAAAACCCAGAAAATAAGCCTGATAGCTCATCTGTCTTACAGAAGCCTCTCAAATTCTCGAGAATAGTTACCGTGTTGATATTTTGTTTCCTGAACCAGAGAACCCCAGTTTTTCTTATAAAATGTATTTTCATGACCCAGAATCATGTTGACCATATTCCCTCAGGGTATTCAGTTTAGTTGGTGTGTGTTTTAAAAATACGGAGTTTGGAGCGAACTGTTGCATTAGGACTTTGAGGAGCGACGTGCCACACATTCAGACTACAGTCATCTGAAACTTCCAGGACCTTGTCAAAGAAATGACTGGGAACCCAGGCTCCTCTCATCCTGATTTTGTAAAGGATTTTTATGTCATCTCTCAGAGCACATAACCTGCCTCTCACTGGAATAGAGCAGACTGGAGAAGTATGTGGCCTAAGACATCTTCTGTGAAGGATAGTTAGCCATAACTATCCTTGTGGCTGTAGGAAATCCTCCCTACAAGGTGGAGATGTGGTTGCTGACACCAAGGGCATCCTGGGTGGCATAGGCCTCAGAGGGAGACTGCCTGGGTGTGAAATTTACCTGCTCAGGCAAGTTACTTAACCTTCCTCAATTCCGTGTCTGGAAAATGATGGTGAATACTAGGTATTCCTCTTAAGTTATTTGAGGATTCATTGAACTTCAGCATTTAAAATGCTTAGAAATACTGCATGAGCTTGTTTAAGAAGTAAAAATATTTCTGTGTGTTTGCACACATGTACACACGTGTGTGAGTAGATTTCAAATAATTGAATAATAACTCTAGTATATCCATTTCCTTGTGCTCCCACAATGAAGTTCCTCTAACTGAGTTGCTTCAAACAACAGAAATGTATTGTCTCACAGTTCTGGAGGCTGGAAGTCTGGAATCAAGGTGTTGGCAAAGCCATGCTCTCTTTGAAACCTGTAGGGGAGGATTCTTCCCAGCCTGTTGTACCTCCAGTAGCCTCAGGCCTTCTTTGGCTTGTGGCAGCAGGACTCTCATTTCTGCCTCAGTCTTTATAAGGCCTCTGTGTCTCTGTGTCTGTATTTTCCTCTTCTTATAAGGACACCAGTCATGTTGGATTAGGGCCCACACTAATGGAGTGTGACTTCACGTGAACCTGATTATATCTGCAAAGACTCTATTGCCAAATAAAGTTACATTCATAACTACCAGTGGTTAGGACTTGAACATATCTTTGGGGGATATTGTTCAACTCATTATCGAGTATTGGACGAGTTCAAAGCAGAGGAAACGTATGTCCCAGAAGCAAGCAGAGGATGGCAATGGGGAATGGGAGATCTGTTTTTTGTGAAAAAGTAATATGGCCCATACCAAATCTTTGGGCTAATACAGGAGGAAACAAGATTTCAGTTCTCTGGGGGGGAAAATCTGGACCCACATCCTTAAAGGTCCTGTGATACCAAATAGGTTACCAAGGTATGAGCTGTAAACCCAAAGTTGTCCCTGAGGATCCTGTTCACTCTTCGAAGTGCCTTTCCTCAAACATGGAATGGAACAACAACATCTTAACAGCTTTGAGGTGTTAATGTAGTTTTAACAGTCTTCATAAGCACAGCATTGTAGATTTTGATTGCTTGGACAATTTCCAGGAAACAGATTTCGTTTATGTAAGATGCATTTGAATTCTCTGGAGGATGAAGATGTGTTTATTTTCTGGTTGAAACACCTAAGAATTTGCTTTGTAAAACCGAGAGGCATTATCTGCTCTTGAGCACTTCACTGCTGGATAAGCATGAGTTTGTTACGTTTGTGAAGTGCTGGAAGGTACTCTGAATAAAAGGTGCATCGTATACAGAGTTTCATTATGATTGTCTGTGTGTCTGTACCATCAACATTTCCAGAGGAAGCAGTCTTGAGTTCCCAAATATCATTTTGAGAAATGAGCATTTTGACTGCCAGTTAGAAGCAATATGCCTGAAATATTGAACAATTCATCCCTTTTGTATCTCTGTCAGAAAGCCTTTTGTAAATACCATGTTAATGACAACTATGGAAAGAGAAATATGGAAAGTGTACTTAACGTAGAATTTTCTAATCCTTACAGGAATTTGAATCAATTTAAGATTAGATCATCCCCTAAGTGGGTTTTTATGTAGTTGCTTCGTGTCCAGTTTTCCATGCCTTTCTAACACTTGATCTTTGCAGGAAAACTGCTGCCATCTTCAGAGACATGAGTCATGGTACTTAAAATGTTTTCACCATACTTTGGACATCATAGGATATAGTAAGAAAAGAGTAGAGTCTTGGCATTCACAATTTTTACATTCTAAGACTTGACCTTTCAGAGTGTTCATTACACATGTATTAATTTAGCTCATGCACTAGGCTAGAAGACTCCTCAGTGTCTGGATTCATTTTGGCTTTTTTCTTTTTTAAGTATTGTGTGTATGTTTACCTGTATATGCGTGTATGTATTTTGTGAAAAAAGTATGTCCGTGCAAAGGGAGCCAATTTCATTGGAATCAGGACATGATGAGGTGATGACTTAGCCAGAAAGAAAGGCTTTAAATAAATTAAAGGATAGAAGGTTATATTCTTTGGCGAATTGTGTCTGCGATATAAATGAATCCGTCATAAATTCTGTGGAGATATTAGACAAAGTGAATATTAAACTATTTCAATGAATTTTCCAGGTCCTGCCAACATTGCTCAAATGAGAACCTAAACTTTTAGCAAAGTCACTAGAATGGCTACTGAAATGATCTTCAAGGTAAACAGAAATACAAGAATTTCAGTCTTTTTTAAATGCACAGAATCCTGTTTGTGGTTGCCAGGAATACTCCTTTTGATTATTGGCTTTGCACCACTCCCACTGACAACGGGGAGGGAGTGCGCCTGAGCCAGGTCCCCCAGTCGGTGGACACGGTGATTGATTTAGGGTAAGCAGGTTACCTGCAGGGAGCCCATCACACTTGTTCCATGGCTCAGTTTTGCTGGAGTTGGTGGCTCCACCTCTCATTTCAGCATCCCAGCAGGATGGGATTTGGAGGATGATCAGTGTGAGGTGTAACTGTAGTAGCAGAGAATAAGACCAATGTGCAGAGAGAAGCTGATGTGGGAGTGAAAGTTAGGGAGGTGTCATTTAAGCCCAGATCCATTTTTGTATGAAGCCAGGGCTTATATTCTACTGCATTATATGGGGAAATACTATGTTTGATAATCTTTGTTAATTATAAGACTTCCAAAAATTTTGGAAGCAGATCTTTCATGTAGCTTAAGACTCTAGCAGGGGTGTTCAGTCTGTGGCCTGCGGGTCAAGGGTGGCTATGAATACAGTCCAACACAAAATTGTGAATTTATTTAAAATAAAATGAGATTTTTTGTGTGTGATTACGTATTGCAATGTATTTAATGTGTGGCCCGAGACAACTCTTCTTCTTCCAGTGTGGCCCAGAGTTGCTGAAAGGTTGGACACCCCGGTCTGTGTGGTTGGAACCTTACACCATTGCACCGGCGTTCTAACAAGCATTTAAACTTCCGTGCTGTCTTTGAGGCTGTTATGGATTCTGATTCTCTGGGTTTTAAGATAAACATTGAAACTCACGCTTCATTTTAACTACATTATATTTACAAACAGTGGAAGCATCGTGTGCATCAATTAATAATTTAGAAACCTCTGAATATTTAGCTACTTTAATAATGAATTTCAATTAAGGGACTCTATAAATGATGGCAGTTTTAAACTGTGCTAATAAAAATATTCTACTCGATACCAAAATACTAATTTCTATATAATTTAGTCACATGTAATTTCTTTTTAAATTTTCTGCAGTCATTTTTTTCTGACTTAGTCATGCATGTGAAAAGAGGTAAGAAAGCAATGCCGCCTGTTTTCACTCTGCTGCTAGGACCATCAGGTCCCCATTACCTGGCATTGAAAAAAGAAGGCAGAATATTGTTATAAGATACACTAAACTCTTTATCCAGGCTGATGCTAATGATATTTTAACTTTGTAATATTATTGTAATCATTTATAAAGGGAGGCAGCTCCATTCAAGAGAAGCTGAAGAGAGCCTCGGTATCATAGCGATAGGGAACTTCCCTTATCTTGAGTTACTAACCTGGGCCAGTGACTGCAACTTTATCAGATTTAATCTCCACAGTCACTGGCCTGGTAGCTGCTGTTGTCCTCATTCTCCACATTAGGAACCTTAGGCTGAGATAGACACAGTGACTTCCCAGAGGTGACATAGACTATTTCTTCTTGCCTGAATCCTTGTAATGGCTCCTTTTTGGGTGAAGTTCAAACTTCTAACTTGGATGATAAAATTCTCATTCTCTGGCCTTTGTTAATCTTTACAGTGCCATCTCTTTTCATTTCTTACCTAGTCTCCAAGTTTACAGGTCTTTCACATTTTAAATGTCACAAGTTGAGTCTTCTGCTGTGCGCAGTCACCCCGTTCCTGTCCCCACCATTTAGTGACTAACTCCTTTTCAGTCTTTAGGTTTCGGCTTAAGTACCACATCCTCCAGGTAAGTTCACCAAGTCC
Organism: Phyllostomus hastatus; assembly: GCF_019186645.2. Lineage (NCBI taxonomy): Eukaryota > Metazoa > Chordata > Mammalia > Chiroptera > Phyllostomidae > Phyllostomus > Phyllostomus hastatus. Next base: position 23,884,984 of record NW_025334028.1, on the reverse strand, counting down.
GTCATGCCCACTGCATTGCTCATTCATTCATTTAACAAGTACAAGGTCTGTCTGGAAAAAGTCCATCCATTGTTAATATAATGAGAATGGTTTGCACAACATCGATGTAGCCTGGCAGCCAAGGAGAGTGGACTGGAATGTGCATGCAAGAAAAATGATGACTTCACTGTACTAGTCAGTGGGGCTGGTAGACACTATTGAGTGAGTATGTGTACTGTGTGGTCATCACACTCAAAATGACTGAACAAGTAGAGCAGTGAGTCTGCATCAAATTTTGCTTTAACTTGAACATTCCTCTGCAGAAGCTATTCAGATGATTCAGAAGGCTGTGCAGCTATGCGCAACTGGTGATTGGCAGCTTCATCACAACAATATGCCCACTCATGCATCACATCTCATGCAGAGTATTTTGGTGAAACTTCAAATCACCCAGGTAACTTCTGGCTTTTCCCAAAACTAAAATCACCTTTGAAATGGAATCAATTTTAGACTACCGATGAGATTCAGGAAAATACGACGGGGCAGCTGATGGCAATTGGGAGAACTGTGTAAGGTCCCAAGTTGCCTACTTTGTAGGGGACTGAGGAGTCATTGTCTTGTGTACAATGTTTCTTGTATGTTATATCTTCTTCAATAAATGTCTTTACTTTTTGTATTACATGGCTGGATACTTTCTGGACAGACCTTGTCGTATATAGTGCCCAGGTATTACCCTAGGCACTAGGAGTATAACAGTGAGCAAAGGAGAAAGAAAATCTATGCCTTTCTTGCTAGTACTTTAGTATCATTTAGTTCAGTGTCCCTCATCACACGCTTGCTTCACGAGAGGATCGGTTATGTCTAAGTTGTTCTGTTACATATTTAGAGTCTTACCCAATGGAATATTGTAGGACTATTGCAGGCATTTAATATTTATTGAGTTGGGGCACAAATGAGTGACTTCATTTACTGTTTAATTTATAATAGTTGCATAGGAGTATAAGAATGTTCTCTCTGGACCTTTTTATCTTTTCCCACTGTCATCATCATAATACTAGACCTCATTGTCCTATGACTGGATTATTGCAGTGGATCTGTAATTGAAAGCAACCTTGCTTTCAACTTTTCTACATCATGGGATTCCCCATAAAACTGTCAGACTCATCTCTCATTGCTGGGATTGTTCTCCTTCTTCATAAAACATCTCATACTGAAGTGCAAGTCTCTTCATAATCTAGTGTCGCCTTTCTATTATAATTTATCTCCTGCTCTTTCATGTATACCTTCTAATCGATCCTTTTATTTATTTATTTTTTGCAGTCCACTTACTCTGGTTCATTTCCACCTTTCTACGTAAAGATCCCTTTCTCTTATTTTCAGTTTACTGCAAATTTTATTAACACTGCAAGACCCTTCCCTTTGCTAAGTCTTCTTTAACAATGTCATCCAACCTTTGTTTTCATAATTACAGATTTCCTGTAAGACTATCAGTAGGACTCCTAAAGAAGTTTTAAGCAGCAGAATCTATCTAGCCCCCACTCCTAACCCCCGAACACACACATACACACACAGAGAGAAAGAAAGAAGCCTCACATGGGCCTCCAAGGTAATAATAATAATAATAATAATAATGATGATAATAATAATAATAAAGGTAAAGCTTATTGTAATACTACACTAACTCTTCTCTTGTACCCTGGAGCTCTACAGAACACATCTGAAACCAATGTGTGAGCTCAGTCACACTGGTCTTTGCTTGGTCTTAGTTTTGGCAAGGGCAGGTCAAAGGTGGTCAGGGTGACTTAGCACTGCTGAGAGGAAAATTACTTATTTATGAAACAGAAGGAAAGGGTGATACTAGTCCCATATGTTTGGCTTCTTACCACTTCCCAGGAAACATCTGTAGGAAACAGAATAGAGTTTGATTTTATTCTTATCTCTAGTTCTAAGACATTTGAAATGTTAAGGGTCCTCTAGGCTAGACCTGCCCCCCTCCCCCCGAAACCCTTTTAGTCATCTACATTTCCCATGTCCAGAGGCAAGAGTGAGTCTATGGTCAAAGGTCAGTGTATTATTGATGAAAGGTCAAATTAGTAGCAGGTAAGCAGTTGGAAGCCCTATCTAGTCCTTATTCCCAAGGACTTGGGATATATTATATCCCAAGTATAACTTAAGACTCTTAATGGAATTGTATTTATATTCCTTTACTATAAAATTACATATTATTCTTTAATTATTTCATAATGATGTAATCTTGTCTTTCTACCAGTTTTCAAGAATGAACTTTTAAATTTTAGAACAACCATCACATAGGAGGTACTTAATAAATACCTGCTAATTAGGACTGAATAAAATATCTTAGGTTATAAAGTTGTCTGTTTTATAGGATTAGTCACAATTTTTCCTCTCTAACATGTGAAATCTCCATGTAAAGTATCAAATCATCATAATATAGTTCAAGTGTCCTTTAGAAACATGTAGTTCAATTTGTGACGTGATTAATAACAGATCTCACATTTTAAATGTATTAAGAACATCAAAAATTTTAATTTAAAATACATTACAAAGGAAATATAGAAGGTAAGAAGAGTTCTAGAAATTTAATGAAGTAGATCTATAAGGAAATGTAACTTGAAATTATGTGATTTTATAAAACTTCCCTAGTAAAAATCAATTTAATAACTCAACACATTATGAACATGCTTTTCAATTTTGTATGTTTTGTCAAGGTGAAGGAAAAGAGTTGATTGACAACCCTGATTGGTCTTTTTAGCAATTCAAATATATAAAACAAACATTCATCATTTTTAATTGATGAAAATTAACCTAAATTTGAAGTTATGATTACTAATGAATCACAGGTTATGATGATTAGCAGCTATTTTCTGTTTTCTAAACACCTGCATTAATTTCCCATGATCACTCAGTTTATATGTCATATGTAACATGTTAGCAAAACATCTTTGTCTAATTTAATTAGGTATTTGTCAAATGCTGAAGAAACAAAAACGTGTGACATTATTGTGCACATTTGGAAGCAGGAATCTATGTAAATGGACAAAATATACAAAGACTTTATGGATGCTATGATTCAAATCAGTTTAGGTAACCATGACCCCTAGTTTTATTCTTAGAAATAAATAAAATTGATGGTTTCTATCACTATGACAACCATTTATCTCCATAAGAGAAGTCTTTAATTAAATGAATATTAGCTCTGAAATGGAAATTTGAGATAATTTATTACAAGTCCTCGAAGATTTAAATAGATAATCCCTTTGAATACACAAAACAATCTCATACCTTAATATAATTTGAAATTTCAAAATAAAAACATTACTAAAAGTAAATGTGAAGTATTTATAATTTGACATATATTTTTAGAAAATTATATACTCTCCAGCTTCTGTTAAAAAATTTAGCAGATGGTAAACAGGCAATAAAATGAACTGCCCATAGAAAATATTTATGGGGGACGTAAGCCTTAAACCCACTTTCTTGACTGGTACTCAAAAGTTTCAGAATGGACAGGGTAACACTCTCATGGCAGGAAGCCAATATTTTTTTTAATATTTTGTGTATGTATGCCCTCTCAAGTATTCTGTAAAATTCTTCAGACCAAGTTTCATGCCTTCCATTTCTTTATTGTCCCAATATAATTGAACACAAGTAAAAAGTTGTATTTTTGATGTTATTTATTCATCCTTTTAATATAGCACATTTAGTAAATACTTTATTGATTTTTTTAGAATAAATAAATAAATAAATAATTCTGAAATATCTGCTTAAAGAAAGATAAGGAAATGATAGAATAAGGAAAACTAGGCGAAATTTAAAAATAAGCTTGCTGCCTTTGTTAGAATTATATTCCAGAAAATACTTTTTCTTAACTGAGTTTTAAATGAATGTGTTCTAACATGTCTGAGTTGTTCATATTTTTTTTTAATAGTTGCTCAGTTAGGAATTAACACATCCATTTCCACATATGCCTCATACAACAAATAAGCTTATATATTTTTACTGAGGAAATGATAGCATTTAATTCATTTAATCTATTTATTAAATCATTTAAGTATTATTTCATAGAAAGAGTACTTAGTAGCTTTTTTCCCCTACTATTAGGCATAAATATAGCCGAATACTTGAAAGTCAGTGATAGGTAAAAACCCTTCCTAATGTCCCCACTGCTTGTAATTGCCACCAAATTAATGATGTATATGTGGACTCGAGAATTAAATATCATTAACTTGCTTTCCTTGAGTTTAAAAAACTATTAAAAATAACAATATTTTCAGTTGTTAAAATTGGAGTAGTATCATGACAAGAATAAGAGATGACTCACTTTTTTCCTACTTAGAATATTTTTCTTAACTGAGTTTTCCAGAAATCTAGTCAGAACCAGCTCTTTAAAAACCCCTTTGGTGCTCATTTCAGCGGCACATACTCTACAATTGGAACGATACAGAGAAGATTAGCATGGCCCCTGTGCAAGGATGACATGCAAATCTGTGAAGCATTCCATTATTTTAGGGAAAAAATCCATTTGGTGAAATGCCTTATATTTCTCCTATTTACTGTCACTTTCAGTTTTAAAACATTACCCTGTACCTTGACACAGCCATGGAACAGCATGGTCTTGTAAAGGAGCACTACAAGGATAACTGCAATAGAATTACAATAAAAATTATTTATTTAAAAAAAAAAAGAAAATGAGACTACCTGGAAATTTGGCACAGTGTTGTTCCCCACTGAAAGATTGGTAGTGTCACCGAAGTCACTCAGAGATATTTCCAGTCTTAAAAAGTGAAACTTGTGGAGCATGAGACCTAGTTTATTTGATTTTAGGCTTAATGACTTTCAACATAAGATAGCATTTGAATAAAAAGTGGAAAAAGTACAGCAACTTTTTCTGTGTTTTATTTAGGACTACACTGATTACAGGAACTTAGATCATCTGTCTAAATCTGGCAAAACACTTAGGATGTTTCTTGGGGAGACAACCTCTGGAACAGCCGCCTCACCGACTCTTTCACACTGCGCCTGTGTGTTCCACATCCCATAAGCATGTTAAGCTTTTTTTCCTCCCTCATTTTAATTCATTTAGTTAACAAAAACTCACTGAAACAGGCTTATTATGAAGCCCTTGTAGATGAGGCATCTGTGGTCACCTACAAAGATGAAGTATCTTGTCCTAGTTACACAAGTGGCAAGATGGCTACAGTTGAAAGAAATGTAGTAAAAAAAGAGTAGAGTGTGCCTATAGAAAGGAAGAGGTCAGGAAACACAAATTAGAACAGTCTGTGGATTCCATGGATAATAAAGCTGATTCAGGGAGAACAAATAAAATAATTATCAATTAGGAGGCCAGAGCTTATTGATTATGTTCAATCAGGAGGAATACACATACAAACCCAAAAACTAACGTGAAACTGTGAGGTCTCGGGTACAGAGTTTGTGTTCTTAACCAGCACACCGTGCTGCCTCTCCCCAAGGAGGAAATAACACATCCAGAAAAAAGCAAAAAGCCAAACAGAAAGAATACTATGGCCACAGCTACCAAACATTTTTTTTAATCCCAAAATACAGGAAGGCCCAGGATAGAAACCATAAGGCACAGCTCTGTAGCCCCCAGATCTGGTTACAGTAGAGTCCATCTTTCAGGGCCCTGAAGGAAGTTCATGGGCATCTGAAACCTAGAATCAGTATTTCAAAATGTAAAGAGAACAGTTCATTCATTTATAAATAAATATATATAAGTGCACAAGTTTTCTAATTTATTTACATTTGGCTGAAATTCAATCAACTCAGTGTTTATCCAATACTCTCAATTGACTGGTGAGGACAGTCAGAATTTTAGTGGACTACATAGTATAAATAAAGCCACATGTCAGATAACCGATCGTTTCCAGGACTGACCAAACTTGGACACATGAACAGTGGTGACCAAATTTAATTAAATACCACTTTATTATATGTGTACATTCTTATTATTTATTAATATCACAGACAAAATCATGACTTAAATAATTCCATGATGTTATAAATTCTTAATGGACAGATGCTTTCTTAAAATCTGGATTGTTGCTGAAATGGAAAAATAGTGATAACAGATGGAAAAACATGTACTCTAATTCAATAATTAAATTCTTCCATTAAGCAAAATCTTGTAAAGCATCAAGCCATGAAGGGGAAAAAACCTTCCAAAAATAATTTCAATGACAAGAACACTCATCTTTAGGATAAACAAAAATTAAAGTTTCAGTCATTTATTTTTCTATTGGTTGGAATACACTGCGGATATACCACGGTGCTGTATATGCTTGGTCCTATAACATAGTTTAAAAACACAGACTTAATCTAGTTTCTTTCCATCTGATTAGAAATAAACTGAGATTTAGGGGATTCTTGGTTTCTAAAATAGTCTGTTCTTGTTCTTTTAGTTGTCCTGTTACATTTCTCATTGACATGCACCAACAGACAGTCCGTCTTTGAAAACAGCATTATAAATATCAATAAATTCTTGAGATCATGGCTGTTAATCTGCACTGATGTTGTTATTGTTTTGTGTTTAATTCCATAGCTTTTTTCTTATTAAAATCCTTGAAATTTGTGTTTAGCAAATTTTCACTTGATTTAAAGACTTTTTGTTATTGTTTGTTACTGTTGAACTACAGTTCCCTGGTTAAGAATTTGTATTTTGTGTTTTAAAGAGTATTTAACACATTTAACATTTGAAAAATAATATTCACTATGGGGATAATACTAATTATTTTGAAGTGTACCTCTTTATGGAATTACACCCCTGTTATTTTTTCTTGGTCAGTTTACTTTACAATTGATGAAGATTTCTAGAGATAAGTGAATGCCATAATAAACTCACTTTTATCTCAATAATTGCCTGATTGCAGATGTTTACCCATTCTGCTAATAACCTACACATATTTGTTCTGGCTGGTTTGTACTTGAATTTATCACCCACTAAAGGTTACGTAATCCTGGATTATCACCAGCGGGGAAACAGATATGTGCTTGTGATACCCACTGTGTTTAACCTCTAACAAAACCTCTAAATGCAAGATCTTTCTCTGCGAAATTGCAGATTTTGGAAAAGAAAAAGTTGTGGTAGATACAGGATTCAAATACCAAGTGTATAAATTGAACAGGTAATCCCCTCATGGTGAGAATTAGACATAATGATAGTTCCTTAACATTAGAAATTTTATTGTCTCGGGAAAATGTGGCTCTTGTGGAAAAATATCGGGTTGAAGTAAATGAAGCTGAAAGAAGAGTGGAACTCTAATGGCGAAAATCGCTTGGCGACTCAGTAATGTCTTTTCTAAAAGAAAAATTACAACCTGTTAGATTAGTGTGAACTGGAAAAACTTGTAGGAGTTATTCTTTTTCATGCAAGTCTTCCAAGATAATAAAAGCCAGTATTTTGGAGGAACTAAAAGTTCTTTATAGAAAAATAAATAGTGAGGCAAGAATTAAAAGCATTTGACTTCTAAATCATAATATTGGTACAATTTTGAAATGTTGGTCCATTAAAAATCTATTTTTCACTTGTAGTTTATTGTTTGTTTGCTTTTAACAACCACTCCTCTGTCCCTAGGCATTCTAACTTCTGTAAGCTTTCTTTAACCTGGAATTCTATGACATAAAATTTTTGCTTAGGAAGAAACTGACCCAATTATGTTTTTTGATGTATTCCTTTTTTATAGGCAAGTAAACAGGACCAACGTGTAAGTCTAAGCATTAATTAAAATCTATTTTAAGTAGTTTTATATGAAAGTATATATTTTATATTACATTTTAAAAATATGTTTCTACTACGGATGACAGTTTTATTGGAGTGCTTTAGAGGCCATCAGTTGTACAGCAGTTATACTGGTATTTCATCCTAGTAGGTGCAATACTGTCTCGTGTTTATAATTCCCATGTAGTAACTTAATTTTCAATGTGAACTTAGAAACAAGAGAATTCTCTTAAAAATAATTATTGTAATATAGATACACTTGTTTGCAGCTTCACTAAAGTAATTTGGACATGCATACCTAATTACTCGAATAATACATGCATGGTTGCTGTCTGGAACACTGAGCTCTTCTCGGTGGAGAGTCAGTGGTGTTGCTCTAGTGAGGAAATGTGAGGCAAAGGCTTGGTCCCGGCTGTGGCTATCTTTCCAACTTCCTCCTTCCGCTCCCTGAGATTATTTTTTGAAGGGCCTGTTTGTCCTAAACACGCTGGCCATTATCTTTTGTACTTAGCAGTGTGCTGGTTTTAGGGACTCTTAGACTTGCTCTGTGACTAATTCATTGTCCAGCCTGTAGATCACAAGGCCTTACTCAGCTCACTACAAAGAGCCCCTTGTTACTGCCCTAGCTGTTTATTGATGTTTCTCTTTGGCAGGACTTCGCTGTAATCTACAGTGAATAAAGTCTTAAACTTGTTTAATGACTCCCTAATTGCTATACTGACCACTAATCTCCAAATAATCCCTCTTTTGTGGTGGGTGGCTTTACACACACACACACACAGAGGCATACTCAAACCCCCTTAGATTGCGATTTCAAAGCTCAATCACGAGCTCTCCAGCAATGACATTAGAAGGAAAGACTATTCCCTTCCCTAAGAAATAAAGACAGATCCTTTCTGTATGTTATTTTCAGTTTCCTACTTCAAAATTCTGTATTCCCCTTTAGAAGACATAGATCAAAAGTTGTTGACACCACTCATGTGTGACAATCATTTCCCAAAAACATTTTATTTAATACAGGCTACAGTCATCAGGGAAGGGAACCACAGTTAAAAGGCAATTATTCAAAAGTAATTCTTTGCTTAGGTACTACTTAGTAGTTGACTGATTAGGCACATTTTGTTTATTTCCTGATAGTAAGAGGGAGAAATGTATGAATGTGTAAGCATCACAGGATGTTGGTCACTCTTGCACCATTTGGTTGTCCTGAGGACATTAACATAGCCGCATTCAAAACCAACACATTGACGCCATTTAGGAGGGGAAAAAACTGAGGATATAATGACAACATTGCCACCTTCTCACCAAAATAGTTTCAGCTGCTCAGTGCACCTATTTCTCACTTGTCCGGTGTAAAAACAAATGGAGGACTGCTTCTCGTGGGGAAAAGAGCCATCATGCTGTGGCACATCAGGTTGCTAATGGATAGGGATCACAGGATTCCAGGGAGGGAGAAACACCGTTTTGTTTCATTATCTTTGATGTGCCAGTTTCATTAATGCCTTAACTTTATACGTTGTTGATGGAAATACGTACAGCTCTGTTAATAATCTATTAAGGACATAACATAATGCTTTTTGGAATCTGTAGTCAGATGGAATGTTGTTTTCATAGAAACTAGGAGTGCTGGTAGACTTCAGTGATGGTCTTTTATTGTGGTTTTATAGCGATGGTTGTGAATTTGTCCTGTGCTTCGGACAGGAAGCCGCTGTCAGGTCAGAATGTGGAGAGACAGAATGGTTTCCTACAGGCAACAATGTCAGACAAGGCTGTATTTTATCTCCCTATTTGTTTAATCTGTTTGCAGAACATATCTTGTGAAAAGCTGGGCTAGACTCAAGGGAAGGAAGACTGAAAATTAGTGGAAGAAATAGCAATAACTTAAGATATGCAGAGGACACCATCTTATGGGAAGGAAGTAGCACTGATTTGAAATGACCTCTGATCAAAGGAACGAAAGTCTCAAAGCAGGACTTCATTGGACATCTGGAAGACAAAACTTATGACTGCAAAAGATACACACAACTTTAACATAGAGAATGAAGACATTGAAGTTGTTAATGACTGAACCAAGTTAACAAAATCTTTAATTCAAGTGCAGACTACAGCCAATAAATCAAGAGAAGGGTGCAACTTGAAGGCACAACAATGGGATAATTAGGAAAGAGTGCCAAGAGCAAAGATGTGTAATTGGAGACCAAGGCTGAGATCACCCACACTCTCACATTCCCATTCACATTCACATTCACATTCCCATTCACATTCTTCAGTACTATGTAAGGATTCAAGAGTTGGACAGTGAAGAAGGCTGATAGGAAAAAGTGGGCTCATTTGAAATATGATGTTGGAGGAGAATGCTAAGGATACTTTGGACAACCAGAAAGAAAAACAAACCAGTCCTAGAGCAAATCAAGCCTGAAATAGCACTGGAGGTAAAAGGGGCAAAACTGAAGCTGTCCTCCTTCAGGACATCATGAAAAAGCAAGATTCTTTGGCAAAGACAGTAATGTTATCAAAAATATTAATAGAAGGGAGCAGGAAAAGAGGAAGACCAAATATGAGATGGATTGACTCTATGCAAGAAGCCATAGGCACTGAGCAGGGCTGTTGAGGACAGGATGTCACTCCTTCATAGAGTAGCAGGAGTCAGAGTCCACTCAACATCGTGTAACAACAATGGGTACCACTTTTATTACCTATGTGTGGTTCTATGTTTTGTGTGCTTTTTGAACATCATAGTTCTATCAGTGCTGACCCCCAGTTGGGTACCCCACCCACCAGCAGTATTCCATTGGAAAGGAAATGCAAATAATGGGAAGCAGGGGTGTATGTCTGTGAAGGATGAGCTTGCCTTGCCTTGAAGATATAAAATAACTTGTCACAGCCTGGATGTTCTAGAAGTGCAGGTAAAATCAAGTGGCATTGAAGACGAAAGGCCTAGTCTCATGGGGAATTGGATGCTGCGAACAACCAAGCAGATAGCTTGCCTCATTAGGCAGCATTTGTTGTACTGTCCTTCTCTGTGGATACCAGAGGATGGAGGGTGGGGGTCATGGCATCACATAGAGGTAGCCATTTATCAAGTTCATATTATTGGGTTGGCCAAAACGTTCATGTGGTTTTTTTCTGTGAAATAAAAGACACATTTTTCATTTTCATCAGTAACTTTATTGACTTGGACATTTTAAGTATGTTGGCTATCTCCTGCATGGTAGAATGTTGATTATTCTCAACTAATGTCTCAATTTGATCGCTTTCAACTTTAACTGGTCTACCCCACTGTGGAGCGTTGCCCAGTGAGAAATCTCCAGCATGAAACTGTGCAAACCGCTTTTGACCAGTCACAGAACCTTCTCCATACACTGCACAGATCTTTTTTTGTATTCCAGTTGTATTTCTACCTTTCATGAAATAATAATGCATAATATGACAAAAATGTTGCCTATTTCTTCCATCTTCAATATTAAAATGGCTACATAAAAATTCACCAGTTTTGATAGGTTTTTTTAAATGCACACTGATACAACATCTGTCACAATGCAATCTAACAAAATTGTTTTGAATGAAGTTAAAAACAACTAAGCACTACTAGAGCCACCTTATGGGAAAAAAAACAACAACAAATGGGCTTTTTGGCCAACCCATAGGTTCCAGGAACTCTTCTAAGCCTGTTACAATATTTACACATTTAATTCTCAGTAGCCCCTTAAGGTGTAAGGTACTAGTCACTGATATATTCATTTCGTGAACTTCTTAGTGTTCAAGAAACAGCCACATCATAGTTATCATTTAGTCACAAAACTTTTAAAATATTAAATATCTATACATATATAAACATACAAATATCAAAAATATTATAATATGGTGTTTGACAGCAAAAGTTTTGAATTAGGCAAATCTGAATTTAAACCCTGGATCATCTGTGTTTAAGTGACCTTGTCTAGCCTCTCTTAGCCACACTGTTTTCTTCTCTGTATAATGGAGATAATATTTTTTTAGGACTTTCAAAGTAGTTAAATAATAAGTACTAAATAAGTGAGTTTTGAAAAGAGACTACAGCTCAAGAATTTTGGTTTGAAAGAGAAGGTGAGAATATTAATAAATAAAAATTCCTAGTGATTTTTCTGTTCTGTTTTACAAGATTTTTTCCATTTCATGATTTATTTTTTAATTTTTAAGATTTATTAAAGTTCATCTTATAAAAAAGTGCTTCTTTAAAATTTTTAAAGATTTTATTTATTTAGTTTGAGAGAGAGGGAAAGAAAGAAAGAGAGGGACAGAAACATCAATGAGTGGTTGCCTCTTTGTGCACCCCCTACTGAGGGCCTGGCCTGCAACCCAGGCATGTGCCCCAACTGGGAATCAAACTGGTGACCCTTTGGTTTGCAGGTCGGCACTCATTTCACTGAGCCACTCCTGCCAGGGCTATAATTTAAATTTTTTTTTGATGAACAAATTTTACCTGTGTTTATTTTAGCTGTTAACATATTTATGCATTTTCTTTTTTTTCTTTTAATTGTTCAAGTACAGTTTTCTGTCTTTTACTCCCATCCCAGCCCACCCCCCCAGCCCTCCCCACCTCCCCAGCCCTCCCCACCTCCCCAGCCCTCCCCACCTCCCTCCCATTTCCACCCCCTCTGTTTTTGTCCATGTGTTCTTTATACTTGTTCCTGTCTATAATTTAAATTTAATTAAATTATTTTCTTTCTCAGTGGTACATAGTACAGCAATAGCAAAAGTAGGTTTATGGTTGTATGTGAAACAGAGTTTATTCTTATATTATTATAGGTAAAATTATTTTCCATACAAACAACTGCAAACCTACTTTTGCCCAGCCTTGTATAATGATGCATTTTATAATTGATGATACTTTAGATTCAATGAGCTACAGTTTGTGCAATACATATCAACAGTTCTTTTTTCTTCAGGAGGCAATAACATGTAGTAGTTCTATATTCAGGCTTTATTTGCATATAAATATGCAAATAAAGATTATGTCAAATTTCTGAACCATTCTTTGCCTCATCTCTTATCTACAAAAGGAAATGTCTGTTGTGCACCATTGTTAGTATTAAGTTAGTAAATGTGTATAAATTTCTTAGCACAGTGCAGAATGGTTAAATGCGTAATAATAAAGGCCATTATTGTTATTATCTTTATTTTTCCAGTTAATCTGTGAATTAGTAGACCTGGCTGCCAGAGCCAGGTCTGCCACTAAATAACTTTGGAGTCTCTGTCTTATCTTACTGCTTTGCAAGATAATGTTTTGGTTAAGATGACCTCTGAATTTCTTATGGCTCTAAAATCTTGTAATTTTATTATCTAATGCAAGTCTTAAAATAATGGGACCATAAAATTAATTTCTGTGTTTCTTTCAGTTTGTGGGGACATCCATGGACAATTCTTTGACTTGATGAAGCTCTTTGAAGTGGGGGGATCTCCTGCCAACACTCGCTACCTCTTCTTAGGGGACTATGTTGACAGAGGGTACTTCAGTATCGAAGTAAGTCTGCTTCACCTCTTTTTAGCTTCTCAGTAATGGATCAATAGTATCCTAGTAAAATAGAAGTGGTGAATACCATTGCCTTAAGGAAATCCCTAGTTGTAACAATGAACTTGAATACACTTAATTCATGGGATATTATATATCCTATTTTCAGTTGATTCACATATGCTTTTTTAATATGTAGAGATGCCAAGGAAATGGCTAAAACTAAGATTTTGGCTTTGGTACCTTTTATATATTTGCAACTTTGCAAAAATCACATCATATTCACATTACAGAATTCTGTTCTCTGTTGAGAAAACTAATCAAAGTTGCTTAAATATGCGGGAATGTGCTTGCATCGTTATGCCTATAATTATGAGAAAATAAGCAATTTTTGTCAGTTGATAGTCAAGTGTTTCTCTGTGTCTGCATCTGTGTGTGTAAATTTGTGTGAGTACACCTGCAAGTGCTGTGTTTTGTCTTTTGGCACATGTCATCTAACTGGGGTAATTTGTTAAACTCATTAATTGAAACAAAGCAGGTAACTTATGAGTAGGGGTTCCTCCTCAGCCCCCCATATGCTTAAGGTAGGTAGAAATTAACATTCAAAATAAAGGCAAGCATCTTGTTTTAGTCAGATGTTTGTTCTTCCCGGTGCTTAACATGTTGTCATACATAGAAAGGGTTCATTAAAAATTATTAAAAGAAATGGTTGAACCAAAAATAAGTTTTAAAGAAATAGTTTATGCTATAGTTGCTGATATAAGTATTCTCGGGGGAAAAAGCATTAAAAAGAAAAACAATTTTTCTTATTTAAAGATAAAATTCAAATTTATGTAAGTCTCACACCAATGTCAGGGATTTTAGGTTCTAGGTTTTTACATTTTCATCGTAATTTATTTACTAAAGGAATAGTTTAATATTAAAATTGTATCATTTGTAAGCAGCTTTTGTTTTTAAAAACATCATACTATATTTTTTGGTTACTCAATTTACCTCATCTCATTGACTTCATATATAAATTTCCCCAAATAGATTAATCCTTTCTTCATTGGAGCACCGCATATTTATTCATGATGATGAGGGACGGAGGGGTGGTGTTGGTATATAAATCCAAAAAGAGATAGAATGTTTTTGGAATGTGCCCATTTGGTAAACACATATTATCAAGCACATACAATGTATGTGCAGTACGATGGGACTGTAGAGAGTTTGAAGAAATATATATCCTATAACTGGAAGAAATATAACTATAAAAAGCTCTGTAGAATCAAAAGCCTAGAACAGGTAGTCATCTAGGATTCAATTATTATTTAACCTATTAAAAATTTGTAGTAAAAGAGGAACAGAAAATAGTTGCCTTTGGAATATAGAAGAGCTGGAGACTGTTGAGAGTTTACCCATGGCTGGAGAAGACGAAGTCAAAGAACAAGATTTAGCTAGGAGGGAAATCAAAGTGAGAAACGTAGAGGAAAACTTCGTAAACCTTGTAAGTCTCATTCATAGGCTGAGTTGACCAAGTTGGCAGGGAAGTGTGATTGAGCACAAATTTTTAAGACCTTCGTGTTGCATTAGGGCTAGTATTTGCCAAGAGTAAGAAATAAAAAGCCTACAAAATGATGGTTTGAGCAAGATAGAAGCTTATTTCTCCCTCCAGTAAACACCCGCAGCCTGGCTGATGTGACAAGCATAGTGCCAGGGCCCAGACCCTTTCTGCTTCCTTGCTCTGATGTGCAGTCTCGTTCCAGAGGCCGCCTCGTGACCCAAGACTGCTACCCTCGCTCCAGCCACCATGTCCTCACATTACATTCAAGTAGAAGGAAAAGGGGAAAGAGAAGGACCTATCCTCTCGTTAAAGGATGTTTCCCAGCAGTGACATATTGCTTCGGTGTGGGCCAGATTTGCTGATCATGACCAAAGGCGGTTTCACTGCATAGCCAGACTTGAAAACAAGTGCAGAGGCAGGAAACAGCAATGGGAGATAACAGTTTCTGCTGCTTCCCTTAGAGTAGGCTTGTGTGGATATTTTTAAAATTATTTTAGTAACTCTAAAATTCATCTTATTTATTTAATATTTATATGCACCTTTGAAAGATCCTGAGGAGGAATGAAGTAGGTGTTCTTCTTTCCTTGAAGCTCACTTTCTAAGCAAGGGACACCCAAGACTGTCCTGTTGTGAGTGACTATTTTTATTAGCCAAATGATGGAATGTGATGGTGGAAATTTTTTTAATATCGTAATATTTATGATTTTTAACAACTTAATTTGTTATCTTTTTACCTAATCAAAGACAACACTATTCCTTATTAATTTTAGTAGTAAAGATAAAGTACTAAATCAGATGGTTTTTGAGTAACATATGGCACAGATAGACTTCATTATCTCATCAGGTCCAGTTGTGGATAATATTTCTTAATCTTATTTGTCTTTACTTACCTTTTATTTTTTTACTTGGAGAGTTCAGGCTCCTGAGTCTCTGGCCTCAAATCACTTGAAATTTCCTAAACTTTTCCTAATTAGAGCTTTTTTAGAACTGCTTCTTTAAAGAAGTTCAAAAGCAGAAATCACTAACTTGTTTCTCAACAGATACTTTTTTAGTATACAATTAATCTACATATTTAAACTATGAAGATTGTGATTATTTTGTGTAATATGCATCTTTTAAATTCAAGCAAACGATCAAAGAATGATACCAAATGTTGGTGACATCAAATGTAGTCATCATGGGACATTTAAAAGTTCTGAGATGCTCATATCAGAGTCCCCATCATCAAAATGATCTTTTTAATTAAACCGCAAAAGTCTGATAGTACAGCCCCAGGGACTTGCCACATGCATACAGAAATGACAAAAATGTGATGTGTAAAAGAGGATTCATTTTGACCTTTGAGGGACTTTGGGATTTCTCAGTGATACTGTCATTTTTAAAACAGAACAGACATTTATTTAAAATATACTTACTGAGAATACTTTGGGGCTTTTTATTGTGGATTAAGCAAGCTGACATTGTTTGCATGCTGTAAATGCTATTATTTGCAAGGTACAAATGATTTCATTTTTCCCTTATAGCTCTGCAAGGAACATGTAAATGTTTCCCTTGCATGTGTGCAGAAACCTAGGCCAGGGAGAGTCACGCACATAGTAAATGGCAGTGCTGGGATTCAAAGTCTGTGCCCTTTCTACCATACCCCCACACCCTGGCTGTGTCTTCACTGAAAGAACCACAAAAAAATGGGCACATCAGGAATGCAGAAACGGAAATGCACCCTCACATTCACTCACACATGTGCAAACATGTACACAGCCCTATTCCCCCAGATATATTCTGGAGATCACAGCATTCAATATAAAATAATCTCTTTGAGTACAGCGCTGTTGGTTTAAGAAAAATCCTAAAACAAGAGCTCAGTTTTTCAGCATGTACTATCCTAACAGGTTTGAAAAGATTCTTCACTCATCTGAATAATTCAGGGCACCACTGCAGGTATTTTCCCTTGGCTCTCCTCTGGGCAAAGAAGAGCACTTAAGTTTAATTTTTACCAAATCAGCTTTGAAGAGAGGGTTCACATTTCATACAGGCTCTGCCGGGTAGTATTTACAGGCACTAGGTAATGTGCTCCGGGCAGTACATAGAGCTCACTTTATGTACTCACTCTGTGCCTCTCCCCCCATCGTCTTTTCTTGCCAAGATCAGAAACCATTCCCCACAAAGTTAGCCCAAATAAAACAAGCGAGCTTTTGAGTAGTGATGAAAGAGGTAATTTTGTTTTGGGTAATAATTTGTCTCGCACCAAATACCATCCTCTTTCTGATGATTGCATTATGCTACCTAATGTCTTTGATCAAGCATATGTTTATATATAGGTCTGTGTCTGAGTGTGTTTCCCTGGGAAAGCAGGGAAGAACAGAACTGCAAAGAGAGGGCACACACAGCTGTTTCCTTCTATTCACTTCCTCCGACTCCCTTTCTAGCCCTTGTGCCTGGCTTTGCCTTGAGCCTAAAAGCAAGCTGACCCCGCCCCAACATACGACTGTACTGATATCCAGATCTCAGCCCAAGCCTCAAACATTTAAGCACGAAGAGTTGTGTTTATTAGCTGTGAATTCATAGACCAGAATGAGCCCAGCAAATCAAGCAATGTTCCACACTTCTGCCTGACAATAACAAGCAAATGATACAGCAAGCAATGTTAGGTGGCAGAGTGATGCCCCAGACACAAGGAAGAAAGTGTCTGGCCTCCTCCCTACAGCTGATCATCTGCTTAGGGCACTGCTGCTCCACAGCTGCTTCTCCGCACACTTGTCAGATCCACTGAATGGTGTCTTGGAGGAGCCGCATTTGACATTGCAGGAGTTTAGATCTTTTCCCAACTGATATACATCCTTCACTTAATTGTCTGATGATTGAGAGGTGGCACTTTTTACGGGAATGTGTCACAGTGCAGATAGTCATTTTAGAGAGCTGATTGATGCATATTTGAAGCCATATATATGTCTTTTACTTGCTTGCTTCCTTTTTTACATTCTTCTTTAGTCCCCCATGCAAGCTTTCAAGAATACTAATCATTATAAGGTATGAATTGCCAATTAAACTAATAAAGAAAATTATATCCTTAGTGTTGATTCATAGAGGAAAGCAGATACATTAAATAGAAGAAGACTATCTTTATGATGAAAATTAATAAAAAGGTAGAGGTTGCTCAATCTCTCTATTGAATAACTCAAACTAATTCTAAATTGTAAATATTTGTTTAATTATTTAGAGTAAGACTGGAAAGGCCGTCAAGGTCCAGGTGAAAGTGATTAATGCAGCTAATTTACACCTCACATTCAGAAAGGCCAATGTAACTTGCTTCTGTTCCTACCTTCGCCATTTGATTCAGTGAAAATTTTACTGTCATCTGATACCACGTAGATGAAAATACCCAATTATTTAGCTGATTTGTATTTCATTGCTTATTGATTGTGAAAATCTTTTTACAAGAGACTTTCCTTTTTAAAAATAATATCAGGTTATGGTTTTGTTTAAGGTCTTTGGCTCTCTAGAATGTTAGAACCTTAGATGGCAAAATAGTTGCCAGCAAGACAGTGTTGTGCTTGGCAGCCCTCTCCCACCAGATGTTGAGGGTGAAGGCTGGCAGGTCTCCACTCTCCCATCCACCCTGCCCCTTCATTTACCATGCCACTTCTTCCATATTGGCTGCATTTGTGGTTTTATTCAGTGTTTGGGAAGATATTTTATTCTTGCCACAGGGGAGAACGAAATAAAATGTGAAAACAGGATTCTTATTTTAAGCCAAGATTTTGGAAATTTCTTTCTCTCCCTTCTTTCTTTTTTCCATCCCTTCTTCCTTTCTTCCTTTCCTTTCCTTTCCCCCTCACTCCCTCCCTCCCTCCCTCCCTCCCTCCCTCCCTTCCTTCCTTCCTCTTCTTTCTTTCTCTTTCTCTCCTTTTCTTTCTTTTTTCTTTCCTTCGTTTCTTCTTCTTTACTTCCCTCCCTCTGTCTATTTTTTCTTCCCTCCTCCCCTCTCTCCCTCCCTCTCTCTCTTTCTGCTTTCTTTATTTCTGTCTTCCTTCTCATTTATAGATTTATAGCAAAAGCTAATATTTCCTAAACTTCTATGTACTATGAAATACTGAGTAGTATTTCACATCCATTAAATAATAAGGGGCATTTACTGTGTATTGAATCACTTAAAAAGTAAGTAAGTATGATAGAATATCATAGACTATTTGTGTATCACTCTTTGAGGTTTCAGTTATGGAGGAGGCCCAGTAATTAAAACTAAAGGTGGTAAAGCCATGTGCGCATATGAAAACAGGATCTGTAACCGATGGTGAAAGGGAAATATGGGTCCTAGAATGTGATTCCTGTAGTAGTATTTGAATGGGATAAAAATTTACATTTTAGATTTTAGTTGGGGAGATGATAGGTTTGCTTTAAAATAAATTGTTGCTGGCAAAACTAATCTAAATAGTTCAATATTGTGATTATATTTCCAAAAGAATTGATGGGGGGAGTACAAGAGAGGCCTCTTCTGTATGTCAAAATGTAAGCGGATCTGGGTAGTAGTTGCATGGGAGTGTACATACATAAACATTTAATTATACATTGAAAATACATAAACTTCATTGCATGTAAGTTATACTTTAGTAAAAACTAAAGATAAAGTCAGGGAACATGTGTAAAGGACCCATGGACAAGGACAATAGAGGGGAGGATTGAACGTGGAAGGGGTGAGTAGGAGAGAGCAATGGGGGAAAACTGGGGACAAGTGTAATTGAACAACAATAAAAAAGGAAAAGCTTCCTAAAAGGTTACTATAATATAGCCAAAACATGTATTCTTTCCCTCAACATAGAAATAGCAATTTCAACAAGTAAATATTCAATATAATTTTTAAAGACTTTACAATATGATCATTTCTACTTGAAATTAGACATTAAAAGTTAAAACCAATTTGGAAATGTGTATATATATTTATGTATATTCATATGTATAAGTATATAAAGTACAACCTTATAAACTTTAAATTGGAAATAGTTCTCATTAATATTCATAATGGTTTATAAATATCTTCTCTGAAATGTGAGACAAGTTTGAGTAATACAAACTCTTTTTTGAAAACACATTAAATGCACCTATAAAACCTGATACACAGTAACCAGAGACTCATTGAGCCACATGACTACCCACTGAGATAACAGGGAACTGTCACACATATCAGCAGATCGTGACGCTTCAAGTATCAACGGAATAAGCCACTTGTTCAACTCTCACGTGAACTTTAACTGCCAGCTATAATCAGAAAAGGGTAATTGGAAAATTAAAGTTACACACATACACACACACACACACACACACACACAATTTGTTGTCAGCCCCTTATTTTCATTTACTGTAATCCCAGTTACATAATTGGAGACAATATCTTGAAGATATTATATCTTCAATAGCTTGAAGATATTATATCTTTTAAAAAGCACAATAATACATACTCTTTCTGATAGTATTTTCTCCAAAACTTAGGCTCTATATTCAAACATAATTATTTCCACTCAGTAAATTGTCAGACATGATTACTCTTCACAGGTAGCACAGCAAAGGATTTGCCAGTAGTTTTTTTCGCTGGACGTTATTCAGCAAACTTATTATATTTGGAAAACTCTTTATTAAAATATAAATATTATATGGTTTTTGGTTTCAGATTACAGTAACCACAGGCAGACTTGTCTTAATATTTTTGTGGTTCTACAGCTTCTTAGCTTCACTTTTAGAACATAAACTTAATGAGGGTAAAAAAAAGCATGCTTGTTTTCAAAGAGTGGTTTTCTCTTCCCTGTGGGTTCTAAATGACTGTCAGTCGAGGATAATGAAATTGATATTAATATTTGAGTATCTGGTTATTTTAATGCACACTTCAGGTTGACAGTGTCAACGTAGCTTTACTCCGGACTGGCTAATTCATAGTTGGCTGTCACTTCGACACAAACTGAAATACCCAAGTAACTAAATTTGAGCATTTTAAGGTACATGTATGAAATATTTCCCCTAGCTATTAGCAGTATTTATAATGAGAGTCCTTGGCCTTCCTTTTAATTATATGTACATATAAAACCAACAAACAAAAAGCTTACGGCTTTATATACCAACAGCAATGGCATAAAAACAAGGTAATGGAAGTAAAGAGGACACTATCAGAGTCAGCCTGAGCTTGTCTGTATTTGTTTCCAAATATTGTCTTGCTTTTCCTTTCCAATTTTTCCACCTGCTCCTGGTTTTTTAAAAAAAAGAATGATTAGCTTTATAGAGAGATGTTTTTATTTTATTTATTGATTGCTAATCACATTTCTTGTCATACTTTTACACCAATGTATTTTCATTTTCTAGTGTATTTTCCTTCAGGCTTCTTCCAACACACTGTGCATAGTCTGTGGTTTTCTTGAAATATATAGATTCCCAATGCCTGTATGTATTTATGTATATATAAGCCTTGGCTTTTTACCAAAGTAATTTTTTCTGCTTGATTTTCAGTGTTTTTCCTTAACAAATCTAGCTTTTGCAGAGGTTTGGTCACAGTGGCACTTTTGATTGATGCCTTCCTGATATGTAAGCAATGGGATGCTTAAGTATGATACAATATTTATTTTTATATTCTTATTTTTTTCTCAGTGTGTGCTGTATTTGTGGGCCTTGAAAATTCTTTACCCCAAAACACTGTTTTTACTCCGTGGAAATCATGAATGTAGACATCTAACAGAGTATTTCACATTTAAACAAGAATGTAAGTATTTTTTAGTCCTCTTCCTTTAACAAGATAAGTGCTAAATAATCATTTTAATGCATGTTAAGAGCACATTTCAGTATGATCAATTGCTTCAAAGTGAAAAATCTTTAAAAAACACACTATTTGTGTCATTGTGTCTACGCATGGATAGTTAAGAGAACTTAGAATTTCTTTTTAAATTATAAATTCTGTATAAAGTTATCTAAAACTTTGAGTTAATATTTGATGTAATTTATCCTAAAAAACAGTGATTAAATTATCTTTTAAAAATAGCTAGAATGTACCTGTGTGTGGCTCAGTTGGCTGGAGCATTGTCCCATACACCAAAAAGTTGAGGGTTCAATTCCCAGTTAGGGCACATACCTAGGTTGTAGGTTCGATCCCCAGTAGGGGCTCATATGGAAGGCAGCTAATCAATGTTTCTGTCTCACATCACTGTCTGTCTGCCTCTCTCTTTCTCTCTCTCTCTTTCTACCCCTTCTTCTCTCTAAAATCAATAAACATGTTAAGAAATAGCAAGAATGATACTATTTGGGATAATTACTCTCCCCTTTAATCTCAACTCACTCAAGAAAAGCAAATGAGGGCAGATTCAACCTTGTGCCCCTATTTTTGGGTGCAGCACATTTACTAGCATCCAGTGGATTTTACAGAATTAAAGATGACTTTTTTCTTTAGATATAAATACTAGGAATGACTGGTACTTCCTATACATTTTATGAAGTCCTCCTCTCAATTTTCCCCATTGTCCAGTGAAACTTAAAATTGTCTGTGTCATTTAATCCTATACTCAATGGGGCATGGTGACTTATTTTAAAACATTAGATATAAGTCAGTCAGAGAAACGCAGTGCACAGTGACACAGAAAAACAGCTTTACAGAATTTCTTGCCCTCTGGTCTCTATAAGATCATTTAGGAAGATCAGCCAGTTTTATGTCCATCTTTCTGTTGGTCTCCTACTTGTTTGTGTATGTTTTTTTGAGATCCATCTGCAGATAAATAACAAGGAAATATACCAAAGTTCTCTCTTCTGCTTTACAAAAAGTTATTAAAAACTGGAAGATATGCATAAACAACAAAATTTTTAAAAACCAGTAAATTGAAATGTTAACATATAACTCTTTAAAAAGTCTTATTTAATACATTTGGAGCTTTGCAGTGTATAGTTGCATGCTTACATGATTCTCGCATGAAAACATTTTTTTTAAAAACCTGTTCCATGAAATGATTCTAGCTATGAAATCATGAGAGTAAATATTTTTCTTAAATCATGTTTTAAAAGGTAAAATCAAGTATTCAGAACGTGTCTATGACGCCTGTATGGACGCCTTTGACTGCCTGCCCCTGGCCGCCCTGATGAACCAGCAGTTCCTGTGTGTGCATGGTGGTCTGTCCCCAGAGATTAACACTTTAGATGACATCAGAAAAGTAAGTTCTGTTGTTTTCTGAGTGTAATCATTCTGTGTGCTTCAGTCATAGAGAAGACAGTGATTTCCCTCCCTTTATCACTCACTTTATCCTTTTGAACTAAAATGATTTAAGTGGTCATGAATCTCTTTTCTGTAGTAACTTTTTTCTAGGAAGAAAGATACATTTATCCTTAGAAGAGTTTTCATCTCTAAAGCCCCATCTTACCATTTTACCTGTGCCATTAGATATGTAAAATACTTGATTGATAAAAAAATACACCTTTTTATTTCCCTTTAGTTTGCTTCCAGCAGAACATGGTATATTTTAATTAGAAAATGTGTTTTGCTCTTGGGGAAATATCACAACTTGACCTGTAAAATATGTTGATACCAATTTTTAAAATCTATTTGTTATAGTTTAAAACTTTAACAAAGGCAATGAGAATATTCTATTGATTATATTGAATGTCTAGATAAAAAAGAGTCAGTTTTATTTAAGAGGTATTTTCTACTTAATTTAGCATTGGCTGTTCCTATTGTTTTAGCCAACAAAAAGATGAGTTAGATGGAGTGTGGAAGTATGTTTCATATGAGAGAATATAATAATATGGGATAGTTTTATGTAGTGGAAGAGGCAATCTTTTCTTTCTTTCATTATGTTCAAAATTCTTTTAAAAGTTCATTGGCTTAAAAGAAAAACTATTTTAGGGAAGTGAAACATTCAGATTTTACCTTAATACTGTTTCACTAAGGTCCAAGTCTTCAAGTATAAAAATAACACTGTATTTACTTTTATATTAGAAAGAAAATACATGGTTTTTATTTTTAAAATCAAATAAAAGGACATTAAATGAACCTGTATCGTCTGCCTTGTATGTTGGTGTCCTTTTTATCAGACATACCTCTGCTTCTGGTGTCCGTAGCAGGCCAAGCACTGATATTTGCGCTGTATTTAATGTACTGTGGAGACAGGGCGCTACAGTGTGGTCATGGAGTTCAAGTACAGCCTGGTTCACTTTCTGCATGAATGTAACAGATTTATTCTTCTAGATTTGGTGAACTCTTGAAATAAATAACTAAACTTCTTCTCATAAATTAAATAGACTTTTAATATATCACCTACTGTCCTCAGGACTGGTGTGTTTCAGATATTATGTTCAATTTTTGTATATGTCATTAAACTCTAGACTTAGCCATAAAATGATTTTGAGGTTTGCATTTTGCCATGTGTCAATAAGATTTTCCACTACACTTTATTTAATGAATTTTTTAGTTACTTATTTTTACTGTAGACAGTATTAATTTTAGAAAGTACTTTTTAACTTTTCAGAAGAAATTCTGTATTCTGGTTGCCTTACCAAACCTTCTTCAGCTTGGCAGTCACATTAATCAGAATGTCCCCACTTCTCTGCTGTTTACCCCTAATAATAACTTCCTGTTTCTCAGAAGGAAATTCTGTATTTTTATGGACAAGTATTATTTTTCTAGGATGAATTGTTCTAAAGGCATAAATTATTCAAATCTCTTAAGTCTAAGTTTGCAATGCATATTTCATGGAAAACATAATGGTTAAAATATAGAGTGTCTCATCTTGAAGTTTTTCACTGGGTGTTTAAAATGTGAAATATTACTTTATTCTCTTAGATGTTAGTTTTAAAAATGGAATGTAGCAAAACCATGATTTATATCACCTTTTATAGGATAAAAAGATAATTTGGTTGGCTGTTAGCCTTATATATTCACCTGTCCACCTATTCCTATGGGTTTTTTTTTTAATGTTAAAGTATTAACTATGTAGAATATCAATTTTGGGTTGTCATAGCTGTTTTATGCATTTCTTTTCAAGAGACTATAATATCTGCTAACTTTACTAAAGATCCTTTAATAGCAATTTAAATTGGGATAAAATAAAGGAAAGCGGCAGTGTAATAAAATTGTTAGTGAAATGCCATTGGCGGTCGTATTGCTTATACCTTCTAAATGCACCATTTAAAATTGAAATATGACTTTGCTAAACATCTGTAGCTGGAAAATGGATTTTATATGAGGGCCTCAGGTAAAACTATGAAGCTTAAAACTGTGAGCTGAAGAATAACTAGCTAAAGTTGGGGTTATTTTACTCTGCTTATCATTATTCTTATTTTGTAACTAGTAAGGTAAATGAGAGTAGGCTTGTACTTTAATTAAACCCCAAGGTAGCCCCTCGTGAGTGACTATTCAAAATGTGCCACTCTTAAGATGAAAGCTGTCTGTTCTCAAAATCATATTGTTAAATATAAA
Organism: Phyllostomus hastatus; assembly: GCF_019186645.2. Taxonomy (NCBI): domain Eukaryota; kingdom Metazoa; phylum Chordata; class Mammalia; order Chiroptera; family Phyllostomidae; genus Phyllostomus; species Phyllostomus hastatus. The sequence goes on along the minus strand of NW_025334028.1, from coordinate 23,859,783 downwards.
CACCTTAAGTTGTTCTCATCCACATTTCTAAATCACAGTTCAATGGAAGCAGTAAAAGAAATGTCTCCAAAGATAAAATAAAATAAAAGCTCCTCCCCAAGAAATGAAACACAGATAGTCACGTGAACCGATAATGACTAAAACACTTGGATAAATAAAATTAATTAGGGGAGAAAGGGAAATAAAAGGGAGAATAGGAGAAAGGGGAAAAAATGAGTAAAGAGTTAGGAATTAAAGAAGCAAGAGGGAGGTAAAGGGTGAGATGAGGGCAGACAATAAATGAGCTCACCAGGAGGAAGGAGGCAGGCAAACTGAGGAGAGGATGAGTAGAGGAATGGGCGAGAACCATGGAGAAGGGGCAGCTGACAGGAAGAGAGGCAGAGAGGGCAGTTCAGAGTTCATGCTGCTCTGTTCCTAGGGAGAGGAAGTCGGATATGGCAAAATTCTGGTTTCTTCTATTTTTGGAATTCCAAGTTTCCAAAGATTAGTATTTTGCTCTCTATCTTCTATTTTTCTTAGTTAGACCGATTCAAAGAACCACCTGCTTATGGACCTATGTGCGACATCCTGTGGTCAGACCCCCTGGAAGACTTTGGCAATGAGAAGACTCAGGAACACTTCACTCACAACACAGTCAGGGGATGTTCATACTTCTACAGGTGAGGACAGAGCGCCTGCCTTTTGGAGCAAATTTGGTCCATAAATCTTGTAATTTATCAGTCCATGTGTTTGATTTATTTATGATGTTTGTGTAACTTCTCTAGAAAACAAGGATAAATGAAAAGTTCACTTCAAAAGCCTGGTTCAAATGAGTTCTTAGCACCTGCAAAATGAAAATATAATAAATAGGTAAGAAATATATCTACATAAATATACAGATATAATATCTGTGAACAGAAAAGGCATAAAAGAAGTATTCAGGACCTGTCTGGTGTGACTCAGTTAGTTGGAGCATTTCCCATAGATCAAGAGGTCTCAGGTTCAGTTTGTGGTCAGGACGCATACCCAAGTTGCCTGTTCTTTCCCCTGTCCGGGCACATAGGAGAAGGCAACCAATCAGTGTTTCTGTCTCATATCAGTATTTCTCTCTTTTTCTTTCCTGCTTCTCTCTGTGATAGCAATGAAAAAAAATGTCCTCAGGTGAGAATACAAAAAAAAAAAAAAAGAGCCATGTGGTATCAAGAAGACGAAGTAGCTAAAAACATAGTAAGTAGGATTCAGTAGAAAACTGGTTTTGTTTCAAGAACTATATAAAAAAATTCAACATCAGCCCTGATTTTTTAATTTAATTATGTAATAACTTTAAAAATATTTTACCAGTTCTTATAACTTAAATAAGAAAAATAATTTTTAATTGCTAATTAAAGTATATTCAAGTTATTCTAAAATTTTCTTAATTTTATCAGAGTTCTTGGATAAATTAAAATTAGCAGCAACTTAATATACAAGTACAATAAGTAAATTAATTTATAGTAATTGTTATGTCTTTATGTTTGCCAGTGTATGGGGTTTGCCCACTCCATAACGTTTCAGAGCATAAACCAGCAAAGCTGTCGGGTGTTGTTTGTCCTCATGACTTACCTGGCGTCTCGTGTCAGTTTCAGCCTCCTGCATTCCTACCCTCGGTTTCACTAGGTTCTGTTTTCATCAGACTTACAATTTATGCAAAAGGGGCAAAGAGGTCTAGGAGAATTTTAAATTGTAGAGTACATAGTCTTTAAAAACAAAACAAAACCCTTAAAAACAAAAATTGATATTCACTGAGGTTTATGCCGAATCCCAGCCCTGCCAGCTAAGCAAATGGCAAGGCAAATTCTGCCCTGTGTGTTGAGCTTCGGGCCCTTCTGCCTCTAGAGCGAGCAGCACCACCCTCCTCCCCAACGTCGGTCAGACTTCATGCAATGGTAGAACATTTTGTTTCAGACACCAAGTTTTCCTTAGGGGGGAAAGTAATTTTCATTTCATCTGTTGATGTGATTGGGAAATTGAAGTTTGTGAACAGAAAGTCGTGTACACTGTAAAGCATCAATCAAAGAGTAATTTTTGGATAGAAATATTAATAAAGAGATTTATTTTAACCTTATGTATCAGAAAGTTTCCAAAACAAAGAAGATGAAGTTTCTTTGTTTTGGAAATTTGGACATCAAGTCTAATGAGTCTGTTTTGACTGAAATGAAGCATGGTATATAGTATTTCTGTGAAGCCTAAGGTTTCTTTTCAGTAATTAATTAATTTGGGAGTAATCTTTTATTAAAGACGTTCAAATATTGTAGTGAAAAGTTAAGTATTATTGAAATATATCAAAGCCAAGTGCTCAATATCTCCAACCTTGTGTTGAGCCCCTAAGTATACCATAAGTATTTAAATTACCTATTTGATACCACTGAGCTGTGCTTCAATAATACAATATCAAACAAGATCTAAGCCTCTTGATTTTGATATTAAGCTATATTGCATTAATCTTTCTTTAATCCATAGCCTAACTTCTTCTATTAGCTTTCTGAGTCAGCTTTTCAAATAAATCATACTCTAAATAAAGTCATCTACTGCACTTAAATAAACTTATGGTATTTTTGTTTTCTGACTACAGACACAGATGTGTTTACATCAGAGATAAAGGCCATCACCTAGACAGAGGATTATGCATGTTTTCTCACTTTTGTTCTCAACAAAATGATTATTTAACTCCTCTCATTAGAGATTGTTAATAGATCTTTAGCCAAGACAAAGGTGACTATCTAAATTCAGGGCCTATAGATTGACTAATAGCAAAGCAGTCTGGATTACATTTTATCTAAGGTGGAGAAAAATAACTCTTTTACTCTAGAGCTTGTTGACCCTTTTCATTTTGGCACCATCATGAAGGCATCAAGCATCTTTTATAGTCTCAGCTTATAAAGCTGACCTAGAGGAGCACAGGGGAACAAAAAAAAAAAAAACAGGAAAGAAACTTGGTGACAATTACCTGTTGAGTTATTGGCCCTGATTTTGATCCACAATTGCCAGCTATATTTTACATGTTTATATTACATTTGCATATCTAATCTGCCATGCCACCCTAATCATGGTCTAACACATTGCCTGGACCATGATTTAAATAAAATGGAGTTTGCAGAAAAATGCATCAGTAGAATTTATTAATGCAGTTCATGGGTCATAGAAAACAGGCAATGTGACAAAGAGGAAAGAATTCATAAAGAACATTTTTGCCCAAGTGCTACTATTATCTTTATAACCCTAGACAAGAGTTTATGTATTCAAATGCCTAAAGTTTTGAGGCAAGTAATTTAGATACTTAAGCAGGCCAACTGTTAGATTGTAAAGATTAAGAGGATTATGACAAACTGGAGGTAAAATTTTCATTTCCATGTAGTCCAAACAAAACTTTTGGCCGGATTAGGTGCTTGGGTTGTCAATTTGTATGTCTGTCTTGGACGAATCATGTAAACTTGCTTCAAAAGGAGTGAGTGAAATTAGTCATCTGAAGTTCTGAGATTTGAAGAATATCTTAACAGTCATTTTAAAAGTGTTTTTGAAGTTGCAAATGACAGCTCACTAGAATAACTACTGGTGGTGGTCCGTTAATCACAAATCAGCCACCTTTAACACTCTTATTAACCCTTTCCACCCTGAGGTCCTCTGGTTCCTCCTTTTTCACAAATCCTGGCTCTCCTCTAACTTACCAGGCAGACCCTTGCCTCTTCTGCTGCCTCTTTCTTTGTCTTCCTCTAGCTTTTGACATTGTTTTCTTCACATTGCCCCAGGAACCTCAACTATTGCCTTAGGTTCACTGTACACTAGAACCTCTGTGGTTTAATTACAAGATCTATATCTAGCCCCTTCATCGATCTTTCCTGAGCCTGAATTCTTTCTAGTTGTCTCCTGGAATGTTTTTACCTAAGATGTTCCATTGTCACCTTAACCTAAACTCATCTTGCCTAAAAAAGCTTATTATTTACTTCCCCATTTGCTTAATCTCCACTAGAGAGTCCTTTTGTTTGTTTTTCTGTTTCTATTAACAGTTCATTCTTCTAGCTATGTAGACTAGCAACTGTCTTTTTCTTCTTGCATTGAAATCACTACCAGTCATCACATCTTATTGAACCTTTTTAATAAATCTGGACCATACTGCCTTTCCTCTCTCCCACTCCAAATCAAAACCTTCCTTTTTAGTCTGTTGAAATCACACCTTATTGTACAATACCACCCCCCTCAATTCATTCCCTCCCATACATGGGTATCTTTTTGAAAAGAATTCCTTCACTCATTCGGTTTTTTAACATTACCTGAGTACATGTTATATATGTGCCTTCTGTGAGGTTTTGTAAATACTGAGAGTCCCTGCCTTCCAGGGGAATGACAGTCTAGTGCCAGAGTTTGATCAGCAGAAATTGATAAGTGAAATGCAAGGTGGGTTAGCATTGTGATAAATGTGGAGGTCATCACACACACACACACACACACACACACACACACACACACACACAGAGCTAAGGGCCCTAATCCAAACGGGATGGATCAAAATTTAAGGGACTGCTCATGGTGGAAGTGTTGTTACACTTAAATTTTAAAAGACAAGTAGAACATATCCAGCCAGAGATACTGGGAAGGTTAGGCTCTCACAATCAGAGAAACTGATATTCATGAACATTTGAGGGGAGATAACTCTAGGAATTCTAGAAAGATCACTACCTGAATGGCCTCACTTTACTTCAGTATACACTGAAGTTGGACATTCATATAACTAACCTATTCTATTCCTATTTCAGTATCCACTAGAAACATGTACATATATGTACCAAAACACCAGATTGTTCATAGAAGCAGTGTTTGTAATAGCCAAAAGAATGGAAACAACCCAAATGCCCATTTAGTAAAAGGAACAATAAATTGTAGTATATTTAAATAATTAAATACAGCAATGAGAATGAGTTGAACAAAACTGCACATAACATGTATGTCACATATAGAATGAGAGTGGACAAAGCCAGATACTAAAGAGTACATACCGGATGATCCCATGGAACTGAAATAAGAGTTCAAGGTTAGAGAAGCTAACTAGAACATTAAAAGCCAGGATGGTGGTTTCCCTTAGTGAGGAGGTGATAGTGACTCAGACGAGATACGAAGAGTTGCTGAGGTTCGGGAAGCCTTCTGTGCCTTGATCTGAGTGCTAGTTGCAAAAGTGTTCACTTTGCGAAAGGTCACCAACTGGTAATCTTCTGATTTGTGCCGTTGTCTGTACAGATGTTACTCTTCAATAAAAAGTTTGCCTTAAGTACAAATTACCCCCCACCCTCAGGTGGCCAGCAGCCAGGTACAAGTGAGGACATAAGCTCTGGTGAAGTTCTGACTGAAAGAGATGGAGCCCTTCAAGACTTGATCCCTAGTGGTAAAAGGAAATTAGTTGGAGAACCATGGGGCAAAAAAAACACAGCAAGTCCTAGGAAGAGAGGCCTAACAGTATTTGGGCAACACCAAGATACCCCAGGGCTGAGTGCCCTTTGCCAGGCCCCAGGAAGTAGAGGAGGAGGTGGACAATTAGGGAAAGTCCTCTGTAGTACTGGGCTGTGATGGGGCAGGGTGGAGGCTTCCTCCCATCCCCTTGACCAGGCTGCCTGCCTCTGCTTTGCAGAAGCTGACAAAGGAAAAAAAAACCTTTTACTTCTCTCATCTGCTTAACTGCCTCTGTTGAGGATACTCCAGAAATTAACTGTGAGCTCCAGTTTGCTGACAAATGGCCATTAAGTATATAAGATATGAAGACAAAACTGCTCATCTCTTAAGGCATTCACTGTTTCTGGAGAGCAGGTATAGACACATAATTTACACTACAGCATGACAAGTGATTATTACATTCATATATTGTGGAAACATGGTGGATACAGCAGTTGTGTACACCTCGGGGTAAAGTGGGTTTGAAAGGAATAGTTCACAAGTGATAATTTAGCTAAGGCTTGGCAGAGGCTTTCCTTGTTCTACAAGGAAAAAAAGTGTGTAAGGGCAAAAAGCATAAAAAAGCATTTTAATAATGCCTTCTGGCTATAGCTTGGAAATCTGGGAGATTGAAATCTAAGTCTAAAATACAATTTATTATTGCAGTAGAAGGGGCAATGGGGAAATGACTGGTGATGGAAGGTGACTAGACTTCGGGTGGTGAACACACAATACAATACAAAGATAACATGTTGTAGAATAATATACCTGAAACCTATATAATTTTAATAACCAATGTCACCCCAGTAAATTTTAAAAAATTAAAAAATATATGATAAATAATTTACTATTGCAAGAACCAGAAATAGCATAAATAGACTATATTTAACAATAGTTATTCTGTCTAGTGCCAAGCCCTTTTTCTACCTTGTCTCACATTTTTGTCTTTCTACTGTCGTCTTTCTTCATGCTCAGCCCACTTCCTGTCCCCTCCCTCTCTTGTTCATATTCTAACCACTTCCTACCTAGTAGTCCCCATACGTGATTTCCTTAAGATCTAACATAAGTCACAACCAACAAGTGTAACATCTGCTATTAGAATCTGGGGTTGCTGACTCACCATTCTAAACTGCATTCTTTCTTTCACGCCATGGTGGTGGGGAGAAAATTAGGAGTTGTGAAATGCCTACTATTATGTGTCAGGCACTGGACTAGAAAATTTACACATATTGCTAACTCATTTAATCTTTATCTCAAGTCTATGAAGTAAATGATACTGTCTGCAGTTTTACAAATGAGGTAATTTATTTTTATGAGGTTAAACAAAGATACTAAACAATTTTCCAGAGTTTACATAGGAAATAGAAATAAGAAGCCAGATCTAAGTATCCCCACTATTCCATGGATATATTCACTTCCCTTTCTACTCAGACAAGATGCATTCTCTAGTACTTAAGGAATAATTATGATAAAAAAACATTTTCAGAGAAGATAACTTATTCCCCAAACATGGTAGTGATACTGGTAAATGAGTATCACAGAGCTGAGAGCATCACTGGTCTTCACTGCTCCTTGCAGCTGATCTGGTTTAAGATATGGTTAGGCCACTGGGTTAAACAAAATCATTGCAGGGTCACTGCATACACTCTGTGGCTGACAAGGGTGCCCATGGAGGGGTGTGAGTGGGGCTCCGATCCAGCCAGCCCTCTGCCCAGAAGGCCATGGGCTCAGACTTGGGCTGATCAGTCTGGAGGAAGAGGGGCCCTTTCTCCTTGGTGGGCATAGATCATGCAAGTTTCACCTTATTAATGCAATGAAGAAAGAAAAAAATCTGCCATGAGAGATATTTTTCAAAAAGATTTCCTCAGACCCATGTGCTTTTTTTCTTGCTTTTATTATTTCCCCAAACTATTTTATCTTAAATGTATTTTATTCTTAAGTAGGTTTTTTACTTTTAAAAAATGTTTTACTTTTCTATCTACATTATAAATACCATCAGTCCAGAAACCACACCGTACATTTATCATACCACCCATCCCTGTGCATAATACAATCTTCCAACAAGTACGACAAATTCACCAGTGAGCCTTTGGTAAATTATCGGTGAATAAATGATTTACATCACTGTCCATGGTGGTGAGGTGTTGTGAAGTCTGCTTTTTCTGCCATTCTAAATATATCTTTTTTAATGCTGTTCAGCTTGAACACTTTTTGGTTTTCATCATTTCCATGAAAAACCATAAAAATATTGTAAAGCCTTTCCCCCTAATATTATTAAAAACTTTAATGTATCCTAGACAGCTAGCTTATCAATAATAGTAATCTAATTGGTAGTCAAGTATTTCCTATAATTTATTTTGAAAACTATTTGTAATTCTTAGAAAGTTTGAGTATTTGCTTGCATGTGCTTTTAAATTTCTAAAGATTTTCTTCAAAATGTTTTTTCTCCAAGAAAGAATGCAAGTGTTCCTTCCTTAATGCTATTAACATAGCAGAATGCTACTAAGTTAACTTTATTTTCTTCAGATTTTCATTAGAAATTAGGTATATATTTCCATGGAAGAAAACTTAAATGCATAAAGGTATCAAATGTAGCATGAAGAAAATATATAAAAATTGTGTTTTCATGAGACAAGCACAAGTTCTTCCCAAAGGAAAAAGTAAAATAAAATACAATAAAATAAAGAGCACAAAGCCATTTTCCCACAGGCAAAAAAATAACAAACCTAGACAAACAACCACTGTCATCTGTGCACACGTGCTAAAGACTTTTTTACTTCAGATCCCACTTTTGCCAGAGAACTGAACCTTTTTATAATCAATATTCTGCAGCGGTGTTCCATCTAAATGGTATTTTCTTTCTGTTGCTCAGCTAATTCTCTCAAAATCTGTAGCATAGAAGCTATTTCAACTTCTCTTTTGTAATAAATTATTTGAGTGACATATGTTAAATATTTTCCCAAAGAGCTATTTTTATAATTGCTGAAGTGGCTCCTGTAGAATATGTAGTTTAGGTTTGTAGATATCTGCAGTTTGTTAATATTAAAACAAGCATGGATTTGCTGTTGCTTGATTTGAAATATCTAAAATTTAATCATTTTATAGCATATATTTAGCTCATTAAAAATTCTTAGAGCACAAAGTGATTGTAGAGGGTATTCAAGTTTAGTTTGTAATTTGAATTTTATTTTAAATGAAGCTGTCATCTTCAGTTTGAAGACTTTCCTAACAGATATTATCTTAATTGAATTTTGATATTTTTATTAAGTCAAGGTAAAGATTAAAGATAAAGTTCCGTTGATCATATGTAAGATATGCATTTTAAAACCCTGTGAATTCCATACTTCTATTTAGATTTTGAATAATACAGCCAATTACTATTACCTTACATAAGTTGATAACTTGATTTCTTAGAAGACTAACTCTCTCCCACTTCCAAACTTAGTCCTCTCTGTATAGCACTCGGGCCTGCACAAGTATCCAAACACTTATAGTGCTGTACTTGATGGCCAAGATGGAGGTGTAGGTAGATACATTTTGCCTCCTCGCACAACCAAAAGAAGGACAACAAAGTTAAAAACAAAAAACAACCAGAGCTGCCAGAAAATAGAACTGTGTGGAAGTCCGACAGCCAAGGAGTTAAAGAAGAAATGTTCATCCAAATTGGTAGGAGGGGCAGCCAGGGTGGAGAGGACTCACAGCAAGGCAGCAGCTGGAGAACCAGGGTAGGCAAGGCACAGCTGGTGGAATGGGCAGTCCCACATTCACATGCAGATAAATCAGGAAGAACAACTGGGGAGCAAGACAGACCACACAACCCAGGGTACCAATGTGGGGAAAAGAAGGCCTCAAAACCTCTGACTGAAAAATGCTGTGTGGGTTGTGGCAGCAGGAGAAATTCTCAGCCTCACAAGAGAGTTCACTGGAGAGATCCACAGGGTCTTAGAATGTACACAAGCCCACCCACCCGGGAATCAGCACCAGAAGGGCCCCATTTGCTTGTAGGAAGCGGGGGAAGTGACTGAAAGCTGCCGAGAGCTAAGCAAGCAGCATTGTTCCCCCTCGGACTCCTCCCCCACATACATTGCCACAATGCACCAACAGGGGTTGCCTCGCCCTGGTGAACACCTAAGGGTTTGCCCCTCACTACGTAACAGGTGCACCAAGACAAAAAAAAAATATGGTCCAAATGAAAGAACAGATCAACGCTCAGGAAAAAATACAATTAATTGATGAAGAGATAACCAGCCTATCAGATGCAGAGGTCAAAACACTGATAATCAGGGTGCTCACAGAATTGGTTGAGTATGGTCACAAAATGGAGGAAAATGTGAAGGTTATGAAGAGCAAAATAAAGGAAAATGTATAGGAAACCAACAGTGATGAGAGGGAAACTGGGACTTAGATCAACAGTGTTGACCAGAAGGGAGAAATAAACATTCAACCAGAACATAATGAAGAAACGAGAACTCAAAAACAAAATTGAGGAGAGGTTTAGGAACCTCCAGGACATCTTTAAATGTTCCAACATCCAAATCATAAGGGTACCAGAAGGAGAAGAGGAAGAGCAAGAAATTGGAAACTTGTTTGAAAAAATAATGAAGGAGAACTTCCCCAATCTGCCAAAGGAAATAGACTTCCAGGAAGTCCAGGAAGCTCAGAGAGTCCCAAAGAAGCTGGACCCAAGGAAGCACACAACAAGGAACATCATTATTACATTACCCAAGATTAAAGATAAGGAGAGAATCCTAAAAGCAGCAAGAGAAAAGGAGACAGTTACCTACAAAGGAGTTCTCATATGACCATCATCTGATTTCTCCAAAGAAATCTTACAGGCAAGAAGGGGCTGGAAAGAAGTATTCCAAGTCATTAAAAGCAAGGACCTACATCCAAGATTACTCTATCTAGCAAAGCTATCGTTTAGAATTGAAGGGCAGATAAAGCACTTCCCAGATAAGGTCAAGTTAAAGAAATTCATCATCGCCAAGCCCTTATTATATGAAAAGTGAAAGGGACTTACCTAAGAAAAAGAAGACGATCAAAACTATGAACAGTAAAATGACAAACTCACAACTATCAGCAGCTGAATCTAAAAAAAAAAAAAAAAAAAAACTAAGCAAACAACTACAACAGGAACAGAATCACAGAAATAGAGATCATATGTGGGGTTATCAGTGGGGAGGGGGAGAGGGATAGGGGAGATTAGGGTAAAAGTACAGGGAATAAGAAGCATAAATGGTAGGTACAAAATAGACGGGGAGGTTAAGAATAGTATAGGAAATGGAGAAGCCAAAAATGTTATATGTACAACCCATGGACATGAACTAAGGGGGCAGGAATGCTGGTGTGAGGAGGGGTGCAGGGCAGAGGGGAATAAAGGGGAGAAAAAATGGGACAAGTGTAACAGCATAATCAATAAAATATACTTTAAAAAATAGTGCTGTACTTGAGAAAATTGAGGTTTACATTTTAAATTCCATCCTCATGTTATATTTATGGTTCTGTCCACTTTGTGTTTAAAGGTAGACTTGATAATACCGATTTTTCTCTACAAGTGGACACTTTTCTAGTGTTGTTACATAAGAGTCGGCAATCTTTCCCAATTCATACAGCGCCAGCCCTTTCTCATTATGTAAAAAGTACAGCTGTAGGTGCTTTTTTTCTGCCACAGGGGAAAACCTGTCCTTAGGGAGCCAAGAGGCTTGCTTCATGAATGATGTATGTGTGATTAGGCTGGATCGAATCACACAGGTCTGGGTGTAACAGGTAAATTTGCTTCCTTTGATGATTTCATAACAGATGCTTCTCTTTTCTTTTTGTCTCTGGCAGTTATCCCGCTGTTTGTGAATTCTTACAGCACAATAACTTGTTATCTATACTCCGAGCCCATGAAGCCCAGGATGCAGGGTGAGCAGTTCTGTGGGTTTATGAAAACCATACATTGTCCCTTTGTCACAGCTCCCTCACTGCTTAGGCTATGGAGGTTCCCTTTGCCAGGCTCTTTCCCTGAAGGAATTCAACCTTAAAATTGTCTTCTGATGACAGAGATGGTCAGGGTTCTGGGGACTGAGTGACTATAGATATGTGTGATGTCCCCTTTCGAGTTCTTCCCTTTTTCGCTTGAACAGGTAAAATTGTCAGCTGGCTTTCTTAAACACTGGAAGGGCATCTCCTCCTATTTCAATTGCTGCTCTTATCACTGTCCCCAAAGTGTGTAAATTACCAGTCTTGATTGGCAATGTGAATGAGAATTACACATAAATATTTAACAGATATTATGTGTTGTACTTTTGTTTAAAGAATATCATTCCTGATCCCTGTAGAGTTTTAATGGACCAAAACAGAGACATTTAAATGGTGGGGAAAATTTTATATTCTAACTAATAAATACACAACATGGTTTTGTAATATCTGGTAAACTTTAAAATGTAGACCAATTTTAAGGGTTTAGAAAACTGAGAAATACTAGATATTCACTTTGATGGTGCATTAAATCAGTGTTATGAAGAAATAGGTACAATTAAGTTGAAGGTTGGAAGTCAATTATCCTTCCAGGTAGGCTCCACTGAAAACACTGTTTTCCTTCAAATGCTTAAACTCATCCCTTCATGTTCTGAATTTTCTGAAACAGAGGAACAGTTATTTTATAACCTGTGTGCTAAAATGGGAGTGCAATAACTGCCTTCTAAAGTCAGCCCATGTCTGCGATGATTTTGAATCAAGGCAGATCCTATGTTCCTTTCCAAATTAGCTGTTTTTCTTCTTTTTTTTTTAATTGAATTTATTGAGGTGATTCTGCTTCAGGTATAAACCCATCCAATATTATGTGCCCACTGCTGTCGTTGCCAGTGTTTGGAGTGACCTGTTGGTATGCCCGGCCACATGGATCCTCCACCAGTTGTCTTCACTTCTCCGGCAGTGGTGTCACCGTGCTTTTTCGCTGACTGTCCCAGCTGTGAATTTGAGGCAGATTTATCTTAATCTCTCTGTGAACCTGAAATCATCTGCTTATTTGAAAACATGTTAAGTGCATCAATTAAAATCAACAATTCTTTAAAATGAGCATTTGATTGATTCATTGGGGACAATTGAGATTATGTCATCCATTCTCTTTGTTTTTATTTGTTGTCAAGTAGGTATAGCCAGCCATGGTTTATGAAGTCAAGGTACTAGGATTAAGAGTGTTTCTTTCTCATTCTGTTTTCCCCCAAGAAAACTCAGTCCCCTTAAGCAGAATAAATATTTCTAAAATGTAAACCAAAAGTAATTTTATTTTATTTTTAATAGTTCATTTTTATGGTATTTTTCCATCACCATTTATCCCTCTTACACCCTCCTCTACCTCCACCCACTCCCTCCTCCCAAACCAAAAGTAATTTTAGACTGAAATAAAGAGTAATAAGCATTTATTTGAGCAAAAGGAGCTATAGCCCTGGAGACACAGATTCAGGTAGCAACCTAAATTGTGTTTCACTGAGAAAATGGGGTGGCCTTCTTTTATAGCAAAAGTACCTACCCAGGTTCTCAATTAGGTCTGTTTTATGTAAATGAGGTATCGAAATTGTGTAGTTCGGAATGGATAGGGAAGATCTCAGTCCTTGGTAAAGACAAAATCAGGGTTTCCTTGCAATTGTCAACACAGATGTCATAAACAAGCAAGGCACAGCACGGGAAGCCAAGAGTTCCATCTGAGAATCTTCCCAGTATCTGTGAGAAGTCCCTGTCAGCAAATGACTAGTAGGATCTTATTATTCGTAAAATTTGGGCCCTCAGTTGACCATGGGAAATCCATCTCAGCAGATAAATTCCTTCTCGGTATTCACATCAAATTAATCTTCTCAAAGTCCACAAGAATATTTCAAAAGATTTTTAAGGGGATATTTTCTTCTGGGGAAAATAGTATCCAAGATATTTGTAAAATTATAAATTTTAAAGTGGCCAATCATCTATCTTAAGGTACTATTTGAAGCACATCTAGAACCTGGCTAAGTTAGGCATGTCAGAAATAACTGACACCGAGTACCAGGAATGATAACATTTTGTTATGTGCTATAGAGGAATGTTTCTAAACTGATATTCCTGAAATCTACAACATAGAAGTCATGAAATACATTTTAACCTTGGTGACAAAAGCCAGCCTCCTGGATCTTCTGGTTATTTAAAGACTTGAGTTATATTTTTGTCTTAGTAGAAGAAAAAGAAACTGAATTTTTGCTCTGTTTCCAAAGATCTTGCAGATGTTCTGTTTCATTACTGATTGGTTAAATATCACCGTGCTGAAACAATAATCTTTGGCCTGCAGATACCACAAGAAATTGACAATAAATAAACTCTAAAGTAGAAAGAAACAGTTTCAATTCATAAAATCCATAGATTTAACCAAACTTTATTTGAAAAGCAAATTACTTAGTCTAGGCAAAAAGGGGAAATATAACTGTAACAACACACTAGATAAATAATCAGCCTGCTTATTAGTAGGAAAGATTTATATATTGCTTTGCTTATTTAGTTTTCTTATGTCAAAAATACTGGCAAGCTTGTGAAAAAACTGGTAGGTAGAGAACAAAAAGTAACCTCTGTCTAGACTTAGGAAAAACCTGTTTGGACATTTTACATATGATTGCATGTTTGGCATCTCTGAAGTGAATTGATGCCCTTGTATAACAGACTTTACAGAGGAAATTTTGTTTACTATTATGTAATCAAATTCTCTCTGAACAATAAAACTGAATTTTAATTTTGTATTTCTGAATCGATAATTCCATATCACCATTTTTTCCTGTGAGCCTTGCTTGAACTTGTACTTCCTGTTTTTAGGTATCGCATGTACAGGAAGAGCCAAACAACAGGCTTCCCTTCTCTAATTACGATTTTCTCCGCACCAAATTACTTAGATGTGTACAATAACAAAGGTGAGTTGTTTTAAATCTCTTGTGGACTTCCGTAATATGTGTGATAATTTTTAAGCTTTTTAATTTTAGTTTGGTTTTAGTTAATAGTTTAACCATTTTTCCTTTACTTTTTCATTTATTGTTTGATGCAAATTTTTCATCTCCAGAGATGAAGATTCAGTTGGTCAGAGGTGAGGCCCAGATTGACTTATGTTTTACCTCTTCTCCAGGCCCTTCTAAAGTATAGAGGGGTCAACAGCTATACTGCTCTGGTAAATTATAGGGCTTTAAAAGAAATTATAATTAGCAGTAATCCAAAATCATGTCCCTTAAGAAGGATGTGGATTTAAATAAGAGTAGTGTGATCATGCATGTAAAGAATCAAGAAAAAATAAGCATAAATGATCTATGGCTTGAAATTCATATTCAAATTGTATATTGAGAACCTACCATGAGTCAGATCCTATGCTAGGAAAGTAATTATTCATTTTTTTAATTATATAAAACTTCAAAGTAGATTATCACCAGCTTCCCCACCTCACTCCCTTTTATTATGCAGAGTGAGTGTCTGGGTGCTGGTCTTGCCCAGGGTCACTCAGTTCAGCAGTGATGAGCTGGGCTCCAGCCCAGGTCTTCTGGTTTGGCAGTCTGCACTTCCTCTCTGAAACACCACACCTGTGTGCATGAATGAGACCAGGAAACAAGAGGGTATTATTTACTGACTACAAGGAAGAAAGGAGGGGCAAGGGCCACATGACCCTCTTTCATCAAGGTAATCTCTTCATTCAGAAATGTTGAGAAGTGTCACAGGTATGGCAGAAAGGGTGATAAAATGTGAAAAGCCATTAACTCTAGCTGGCATTGATCTGGATAGTACTCAGGTGGCATGTCTGAGTGTGGCTCTCTGCGATTAAGAAAATGGAGACAGAAAGAGAAGAAGCAATCAAACGTTTGTGAAGTGAGATATAACCCAGGAGAAGCAGAAAAAGGCAGCCTCACTTCTGAACCAGTCAGAACTTCTAGAAGGAGCCATTCCCATGCCTGAGTGAGTTGTGACAGGTGCTTCCTGTCACCAGCTGGAGTCCAGATGCCTGAGGGGGGCCTTAGCCACTTTGATAACTAAGCGTCTGCTCTGTGTCCTCAGCCCTTACGAATAGGTAGTTGTCTTCGTTTTTGTCTCGTACTCCCCATTCCCTGTGGGAAGTAGGCCTCCCTGTTTGCCTGTGCCCTGATTACCTGCTTAGCACTTCCTACCTCCTGCTGCTCAGGGCTGGCCCCTGGCCCCCATACCTTCAGGGCCTGTCAGGGATCCTGCTCCAAAAGGGCAAACTGCATGTTACTACAGTGCTGCCACGTGCCTTCCTGATCCTTGCCTCTCCCTAGACACCTCTGCTGTGTCCTACAGAGAGAGCTTGACTCTCACCTCCTCCCACGTAGCCCAGAGAGTAACTAACCCCTGCTGGACAGAGTGTGCTGCAGCCAAGCAATCTCTTCCTCAGCTGTGTTTATCAGTGACATGCAGTTTCTGTCACAACCATGAATGATGCTGGGGGCGAGAGACAGATGTCCCCCTTTTCTAGTTGCCCAGTTCCTACAACAGAGACGCTACCATAGTACTCTGTGGCAAGAAGCATGCAAAGTAAAAGAGAACATGTTCTCAGCATGCCAAGGGCTTATAAGCCAGGTGACAAAGTAAGACATTTGGGTGATTGAATAAAAATATAAGGCACTATTAGATTAAGTATAAAGTAAGAGAGTCAAATGCTAAGTACATTCGACAAGGGGTAATTCTCTAGAATTGTCAGAAAAGACCTTTTTAAGGTAAAAAATGAACTGTGTACTAACAGAAGGAGTTCATCCACCCCACATTAACAGAGCTAATCACTAGACACTGAGAATTGCAGTGGTGAAAGATTGGCTGTGTTATTGATCAATGGTGCTATCCAGAAGAACAGAAAGCTAATGCTCTAAAGACCTGACCCCTCGATAGTATGGAGGTTACAGATTACAGAGGACACAATCACAATGCTCTGTGATTTGGGGGTTCAGAGTCATGCTGGAAGCTTATTGGTTGGAGGCGAGGAAAGGGTAATAAATCATTTTTTCAGGGCTTGACAGGTCTTTTCTGGGGTCCAGTCTCGGGAATGTGGCCGGTGGGTTGTTCCACCTTAGGGCTCAGGAGCTGAAAATTTGACTGAGGTCAAAATTTTATCTTTAGCCTGCCAGAGGTCCAGACCTTGTGACCACCAGTCAGATCCCAGCTACTGTCCTCAGAGGTTGTTGATTATCCTGGGGAAAGGCTAGTCTCTGAGGGGTATGTGTATATAGAGAGAGATGGGATTTCTAGAGTTTCGATATAAAGCTAAATTTAATCAAAGTCATAAGGACCCTTAGTTTCAGTTCCTTCTCTTTTCCCTCAACACATTAACAAAAAAAATTAACATTTGTTTAGAAAGAGGAAAAATATAAAGCCAAGTCTAGTGTTTTTTAAACTTTTTTTTAAGCAGCAACCATTTTTCCCCAAATTCTCAGTCTTAAAGGCTTTTGTATAAAACCAACAAGATGAATTCCCTTTGACAGAGTGAGGATTCCTTGTCTTGGACCAGAGAGTCCCCTCGTGGTGCCCCAGCGAGTGCAAGACCTCAGGAGATCCCCTTGCCTGTCATGTCCCACTGAGACCCTGTTACTTACCAAAAGTACATAAAATGTGGCCACTGAGGTTTTTATTGTTTTATGTTACTAAAGAAATGGTTTTTTTTCTATTAAACCTGGTGAAGGGAATGCCTAAACAAGTAGTTTTCTTGATGGAGGTCAATGACTAAGTAGCACGTACTATACGTAACAGGTTTTTTAACAACTGAAAAGTCAGTTAAAAAAAAGTAGAAGAAAATTGGGAATTTAGTTCATAAGAATAGACTCAGATCCTATCCTTTCCTTTCTTTCATCATCGTGCTAGGTATTCTAGTTTTGCTTGAGACCAATAGGTATTTACCACATAAGCTGTGCGTTGCTTCTATGGTTCTGATTTAACAAGGTAAGAAATGAAGAAAGGAACCGCCCTCGGTGCATTGCCAGCTGTGCAGTTCTGGAGGTCTCTCACTGTATCCTCTTGCCTTCGGGGTAGGTCGCAGTCTTTCAGAAAGTGGACATTTCATTTTGGGAACTTTTTCATAAAAGAAAAAATTCTCAGGGGAAAAAATAAACTGATAAGAAGAAAGATATATCTTTCAGTTAGAGCATAATTTCAAAAGGCTTTTGTGTGAAGTTTCAGAAACACTTCAAAGCTGCTGTGCTAACACTGTATAGTTTGTGGGAGTGGGACCAGTTCATCACTGTGGGAATGAGGATTACTATATTTGAATAAAATAAACATTAACAGGAGTTTTAATGTTCAGGGCAACAAAACTGGGTTGCAAGCACCTTCAAAACACAGTTAATGGAAAGATAGCAGTGGGAAGTTTGTGAGTCATTTGATTCTTAGATGTAGATGATCATAGAGGCCTCTGAAATTATAACCTAATAGTTACAGTATGGTTTGATTTTTTTTCCCTGTTTTTTTTTTCTTAAGATTTTGTTTATTTTTAGAGAGGGGGAAGGGAGGGAGAAAGGGGGGAGTGAAACATCAGTGCGTGGCTGCCTCTTATGAATGTGTGACCCCCCCCCCACCGCCAACCCCCCCAGCCATTGGGGACCTGGCCCGCAACCCAGCCATTTGCCCTGACCGGGAACGGAACCGGTAACACTTTGGTTTGCAGACCCACACTCAATCCACGAGCTACACCAGCCCGGGCATGATTTGATTTTTAAAGTTTCTGTGAGTTAACTAATAGCCCTCTAGCAAAACGAAGGGATGTGAATAATGGGTGCATTTTGCCATCTTAAAACCAATAATAATTGTGTGATCAGCTTCATGTTTAAATGTCCAATAGCTCTGATTTGTTGCTCATATTTGCTGACAATTTAAAGCCAGCTTCCAGAAGGTTTTGATTGTAAGTGTCCCATCTGTGGGTGTGGCCCACACTAATTCACACAGTTCGCATCCTTCCCACCCATCTCCTTCTCACCCATCTCCCTGTTCCTGACTCCTCACTCTGACAACTCCTGCAAGGTGCCAGGACAGAGGATACAGATTTGAATCGCAGCTCCACCATTAAACAACTAAGTCACCTAATTTTATTGGCATACAGTGACATCTCTGTGAAATGAGAAAAGAAATTGTCAATAATAGGTGAAACTGCCTTGAAAATAATGGTGTGCAGTACTAACATATCATCAATGAATACTGTATATTGCTATTGCTACCAGTTTGGGTCATTTAGGCCCCTGCTGTGGGGACCTGGTCTCCAGGAAGGACCCTTTGGCCTTCTAAGGATTCTTTCTTCATTTGGTGTCACTGAGCCAAAGAGCATTCAGTAGCACAGGCTGTATTCGATAGCCAGAGGATGGAGGAGTGGGAGTCAAAGTCACAGATCAACTTCTCATTCTAGAGAAGTCTAAGGGGACTTTTAAGGGGACAATATATAATGAGGGGGAAGCATACACATTAGTTTTAGGGGAATGAGCTGGTATCTTCCCAGAATTGGGGTCCCACCCCTTTCCTGCCCTTATGTGGTCCACTTAGATGTGTCAGGGCACCCAAGGGTGAGTCAGTTAGCATGCTAATGTGTTATAAACAAGGTATAATAAGATTCAGGGTATAATGGAGTTCAGGGTCTCCTGGAGGTCAGATTCAGTGCCATCTTGGTTCACGCTGGCTGTGGTCAGTTTTGTAATTCTGTCCCTCTTCCATCTTTTGTGTTTCTCCTGTAACTGAAATAGAAAGATAAGTACACGTGGTTTTAAACAGCCTGAGACCTGCAGCCATGGTGACACTCCTATGCCATGTGTCAGTGTGGCGTGTCACAGGAGCTCCTAGCAGAATATTCCTCCCGCTCAGCCTCTGAGTTATCATTTCACTCTATGGGCTGAGCTACCGTTATGACCAGTCTCTCTGCTTCTCTCTGGCTAATTTACTTCAGCCAGATTATTCTGTTCACGGCCCTGAACAGATTTTGACTTTCTCTTTTCCACACCTTGGCCCACACACTTTTTCCATCTGGAGTGCTCGTCTCACTCTTCTCCCCCCGTCCAAACAGGCAGACCCGCCGCAGTCTGTGCTGCCACAGAGACCTCTGATGGTCCTTCCCTGAATGCCTGCAGTACCCATCATTGCCCTTGGGCTTATCATTTAATTTTTTCTATTAGCTTTTCCTACAGTTAGCATTCCTATAAATTCCTAATCAGATTATAACTCATTTGAAGCAGGGGCTTTTTGATACACATGGTAAATCCAAGTAGCATGCTTTAAACATGGTAGGCAGTCAGTACAGGCATTGATGGAAGCATTTGCTTTCTGGAAAGTGATAGCAAGACAGTGCCCCACAGTACTCTATCAGTACTGATTCACAGAGCTTTACCTCACTTGAAATTACTGCCGTAACCAGGGAAGATACCCTTTCCAAACTGGAGTTAAACATTGGCAGAGCAATTTGCACATTTAAATTGTTTTTATCCTGTGAACCTGTAGCCCTGAGGGAAAAGCTATTTCATAATTACCAAAATAGGCCAAACAGAAAATTCAGTAATGAAACATTTCTTCTCCTCTCTCCTTCTTTCCCACCTTCTCTGTCTTAATAATTTGCTACCTGGAAAAGTGACTTTTAACCTGATCCACTCACCAGTGGGTCCCACCTTTATTGAAAACTTGCTGTCTACCCAGCACCATGTTAGGCGCTGGGGGTGTGAAATAAACACGACAGACACGGCCTTTCTGGCTGGGATTTATAATGTGGTATGGGATAGACGTCAAGTAAATAATTCCACCAATAATTACTTAAATATATTTGGGAATACTCCAGTGAAAGAGTAGTATGAAGTGAGGGTAGAAATTAGTGTTTAGGGACAAAAAGAAGTTTAACTGAGGAAGTATCACTTAAGCAATGGTAAAGTAAAATCTTTCAGCATCGAGGAATACAGTGGCAAAGCTGCACTCTGCTTTAAACTGTAGTTTGGCTGAAAACTGTAATGACCCTCCTGGAAAATGTGTTTTAAACCTTGATGTAAATAGTTAAACCCTTTTTTTTCTGTGATATACCTGTGCTTCAAGGAAATCTAAAGTAAGTTGTAGCAGGTTCCTATGCGGTTCCAGTTTGCTGTAGTTCAGAGTTGTCGTGTGGGTTGCTGAGTGGATGGGTGAGCAGACACACAACAGACGTAGAGAAAACACACACCTGGGCTATAACTCAGTTCCAGGAGAAGGTACTGATAGTAAAACTAAGTAATTTAGTAAGTTTATTAAATGAAGTGTATTTTGGATTTTAGAGGAAAATCTAAATGGCAAACAAATTGATTTAGCGATCATAACCAAAGATTAAAAGGACAGCAAAGAAAAAATCAATATAAATAAAGGTAGGTTAAGGAAGAGAGAGGAGGTAGAAAATCAGGTTCCAAGGATGGACAGGAAGAACATTATTTGCTAAAATTCTGAGATACGAATGTCTACCTTTTTTGATAGGGAAAAAATGTATTTTGATGTTTTAGACTTCTAAACTTGGCAACATGATAGAATTACTTACCAAAAGCATTTTAGTCTTATCAAAACCTGACATTTTCAAATATTTTCAAACATCCTCAAATATTTTCTAATCGAAAAGTGGGTGCTTCAGGAAAATACCATTTATAAACAGAAAGATAATTTATTGCTTGACAGGAAGATACCTTTGGAAGGGAGGATTGCATTGCTGGTAGAGTGAACTAAGGTAACAGTCTTCTTGGCAGTCATGATGTAAACATGGAGGAGAAAATGCAGCATGTCTGTGGTCAGCTGGCTTCATAATGATTTTTACACCTAGGAAAATCTACCAAGAAATGGTATGGAGAATAAGAACTTATGAAGGAGCAAAGCAGCAACTATGAATAAAACTCTCAGTCTTTACCTTTTTATTATCAATATGAGGTGGTAGAAAAGAAATGTATGTAGACATGTAAGACTAAAGAGAAGTTAAGATTAGGAAACTTGGATTAGTTTTCAGAGAAATCCCCTCTGAGATGAATGGATAAAATTAATTGTGGAGAGGCATCAGTGGCATCTTATTTCACTGCCTTTTGTATTCAGGACTCTTCCCTATGTGGCAGTGATCTGTAGTTGTAATTTCCTACACCATTGTCACTGTCATCGTTAGCTTGAGTGATATAGCTTGGTATATATTTTTTAAAGTCTTAGGTTGATAATAATATGTTCAGTAAATGTAAATGCAGGGTAGAGCAGAAGTAAATTTCAGTTGTTCATATGGAAAATAATACAATAGTAAACAGTGTTTCACATACTCACAACTATGAATCTACTTTTGCTCCACCCTGTATTGCCATTTAGTTGGGATAGCATGTTATACAAATGTTATTTATTTTGTTCCTATAAATAACACATAACAATAACAATAATAACTAACTATTGAGCACTTAGGATTACCAGACATTACTCTGTGTTTCCATAAATAAGTGCATTTTATCTATCAAAAATTGTATGAATTACATTATAGCCTTAATTTTATTGATGAAAAACTGGGGCACAAAGGGGTCACGTACTTTCCCCAAGGTTCACACAAACTAGTGAGGTGGAAATTATAAAATGGCAAACTATTGAAAATAAGTAGCCCTCCTTTCTTGTCCTAGCTGGTATGGCTCAGTGGATTGAGTGCCAGCCTGCAAACCAAAGCATCATCAGTTTGATTCCCAGTCAGGGCATATGCCTGGGTTATGGGCCAGGTCTCCAGTAGGGGGCACATGAGAGGCAACGACACACTGATGTTTTTCTCTCCCTCTTTCTCCCTCCCTTCCCCTCTTTCTAAAAATAAATAAAATCATTAAAAAATAAGTAGCCTTTCCTTCCTGAGGAATTTGAAACTGAGTTATGGTATTTTACATTGTTCAGGTGCCAAATATTTTATGATTGTATATATTGTGCATATTAATCACATATTTTATTTGATCTTCTTCAAAAATGACAGGACAGGTATTACTATCCCTGTTTTACAAGTTTAGAAGGTAAAGCTCAAATAAGGAGAAATATTTACCCAAGTTCACACAGTTACTGACAGAACCAATATCATTTTTACTTTTATCTATTTTGGAGACACTTTTAGAATTTTAAAACAGAGTTTAGCCTCTGAAGTGACATATTACCTTTGTCCTAAATTCCCTCATGCTCCCCTCAGACTTCTCTTTATATGAGGTTAGTTACATTTTTAGTGTCCTGACAAGTTCTATGTTTCATATTTTTGAATTTTTTTTGCTTTCCTCTTCTTTGCCTGCTTGCTTCTTTCCTTTCTTCCTGTCTTTCTTTGTCTTGTCCTTCCTTTCTCTATTTCCCATCCTTAGATCATCTCCTCACACAACACTGCTGAATGGTAACCATGTGCCAGATATGGTACAAAGCCCTATGAGAGAACGAAAGAAAGATCTATACCTTCTTCATCTCTTCTACCATCTTCCTACCACTTTACCAAAAGTTCTGTATTTCAGTAATGACCTGGTTCAGAATTGACTAACGTACTAATAAGAGAAACATGTAACACATGCACACACAATCATCATATGGGCTCATATTATTTTATAAATATATCTGGCACTGTCTCTTTTATTCATGTAAGATAATATTAACCAAATTTTATGTAGAAAACTTGTAACAAAGTTAAAGAAGGTGTCAGTATTAGTGGTGCTGTGAAGCATAGGTGTACAAGGTAAGGGGATTGGGGTGACGGCTAGATGTAGACATAAAAGAATGATATATGGTAACGCGTGCATCTTGATAAATACGAAGTCAGTAGCTTCAAGGGAATTAGATATGCCTACTGTCTGTGTCCATTAATAAAATAGTTCATGTGGGTTGAAATCCAGTCTTTACATGGAAGTTACTGAGAATAGGTTGTAAGGCTTTATGTTAAGTGCTGAATCATCGAGACATTAAATTTCTTAATAAACCCGTACTGAAGAATATCATTACAACAGAATCACCTGAAAATTGAAGACATAAAATCCATCTTCATAAATGACATGAGCTATAGAGAAAAAGTGAGTTACAAGTGTAGTCCTTATCAAATACCTCCTCATGAGTCCGTAAGTTTTGCTTAACCTACATATCTAATAATCATTTAAAAAGGAATTCTTTTGAAAACATACTTTACCTGGCAATGAGAGGACATTCACAGGGCAGGGATAAACGAAAGGAAACAAGAGTTAAAAGTCAGATTTTGAAATGGAAGGAATCCTAAAGGTTTTGTTCATAGATGATATAATATGTACTATAAAGACTGTGTATGTGTGTAAAAATACGTATATATTCTCACATAATCTTAAGTGAAAGTTTTACCCTAAAAGATCATTTTTAGGAGAAAACATAGATATTCTTTTTAAGAAATGATAGCACCTCTGCCAGAATCAAAGCCAATCCTTGCAATGTACCAACATAACCCTCAGTTCTTGCCAAAATGCATTATGGATACATAGGTCCTGTCTCAAACGTTTACCTATCAAGTGATCATCCCTCCTTCTGTGATGGTAGGTTTTGCCAAAGAACACACTGAGGCTAGTTTCTCTGCTAGGGTATCTTCAGGTCAAAGAATTGAAAAGAAAAAGCATCCTGGGTCTATTAAGCATTTTTTCCTGTTTCTGCGTAGACTATAATGATTTAGGAGTGCCCCCATTTGCTTTCTTCTCATCTGAGTGTATTTTCTGTCCTGGTGCCCCATCTTTTGAAGATGGGAATGGATGGTTAGTTAGAATTAAGGAGATAAAAAATTTTAGTAGAAGGGCAAGAAAAGGAATAAAATTTGTCATTTCAATTCTTTGACTTCTCCTCGCCCCTATTTTAAAACAGCTGTGGAGTGTTGAGAATGCCTGAGGTATGTTGGGTGCATTATAGTTAATAAAGGCTTTCAGAAAAGGAGCTTTGTGTGTCCCTTGACATCCGACTGGAATGTGCTGAGCTCGTGATTTGGGGAGCTAGTCAGTGCATCTTGCTAGCAATATTTTGACAGCTTCCCTTAAATTAGAAGCTTTCTTTGGGTGTTTCTATGTTTGTCACCTATTGCCCTGTCACCAGCTTCCCTGATGATAGCAACTGTAAAGAAAATGTTGAGAAATGTTATTAACTTCTTATGAAATGTGGGGTTGTGTGTCCATTAAAATTTCCAGTTTTAAAGTAGGCAAGTCCCCTTTAACTTATGTATTTAGATGTGACCTAACCATTAGTGCATGGCTCAGTAGACTGAGGAATGGAATCAGATCTAAATTCTGTTCCTTGGGTTTCACTACATCCTGGGCCCTCTTTGTGTCATTAGAAACAATAGAGGTTCAGTGGCCCTTCCCTGTTCCCAAGTAGGACCAGGCCCTTGGTCACTGATTTTGTATCTTCTACATAAGCATGTCTGACATGCTTGCAAAAGGCCCTACAGGTACAATAAGATGATTGGACTGAGTAAAGGCATAACTTTGAGACCATAATTTTGGTCTCAGAGAAGAATTAGCACTCAGGCCTCCAGATTCATGAGGATTAGTATTCTTTTCATTATACCACATTTTCTTCCGAAAATTTGTTCTTTATGCCTGCACATACTTGAGAAGAGCCTTTGTTTCTGTGCCTGCTCTAGTCTGGCACAGACTAGTCTGCTCTAAACTATGATTACTAATGTGAGGTCTGAATACATGTCATAGTCCCTCTCTGGGCCTCTGACACAATTGTTAAATGACACTTGGTCATGTGGACAGAGTTCCTTGATAGGGGACTTTGTTCCTTTTTCCTCTCTCTGTTTCTCAGACAAGGTCTCAGGAGGTGGTCTCAAGTGATTCTTGAAGTACAACCATCTGTATTATTTATATTGCACTGGAGATCAATGTCTTGCAGGTACTTCAGAGAAGAGCACGTTGTTAGGGCTCCAGTGGAGGGTTGTGATCCCAGTGACGGTCAAAGGCAGGTGGCCGGGGGCGCAAGATGTGGGAGGAGACAGATGAAATGTTACCTGTGAATTTTGTGGGTGCAGATATTTGGAACTGTTTTGGTTTAATTTTTTTCATCTATTTTTGTAACATATTTGTTATACAAAACATCAAAATTCATGAGCAACTTATCAGTTAGGTTATTTGAGAAGTATTTTTGCATGAATATTTTATGTTGCTGAAGAAAAAAAGAATGTGTATTGTTACAGTTGCATTTTTAAGCTATAGTAAAATGGTAAAAAAATTCTATTAATGCCCTCTAAAATTACTGAGAATATTAACCAGTCATTGCACTAACGATGAGGTCTTGTTCCAGAGTTCATCAATGGCATCAGATCTAGAAGAAATCATAAGTTATTTAGACAAGTCCACGTAGTTGGATGAGGTCATTGAGATCTAGAGACATTTAGTGACCATGGGTCTCATGAGTGACTAATGACAGATCCATCTAGCAGTCCCAGTACTTGGCCTTCCAGTCCAGTGCTCTTTTTAGAAAAAGAATAAATGTAGAGGGAGAATTTGTGTCCAAAATTTGGTAGGCATTGAATGATTTATGTCATTAGGGTAGGAGTATCATGGAATGCTGGAAAGATCAGGGACGTTAGATTCAGGCCCACACTGACATTTGCTGCTTCTCAAGTGTGGCCTTGGGCAAATAACCTCTCTGTTTGCTTATTTTTAAATGTAAATTATAAGAACCACTTTTGAGAGATATTGTGAAGATATGTGATTGTTTGTAGAGGACCAAACATAGTGCCTGGTATACAGCAGATGCTTAGTAAATGTAGCTGTTGTTAAAATTTATTATTTCTGCTGTTAATGAAAATAAAATCTGACACAGTATTGGCTTTATTAGTAGGCATTCAGATAAATTGTATTGAGCAATGTCAAATGAATAAATGCTTTATCTCACCAGCTGCCAAACAAGCATTTTAGCTGCTGCGCAACCCTTACCTTCACTTGCGAATTTGTGTCCTATTTTATTTGTCTCAAACTTGTATGTTGGCAAAAGCTAAAATGTCTTTAATTATGAATATCATATTGAAAGTTAAATTAGTATAACAGCTAGGGCTAGAATTCATACAAATTTATGAGAGACAAAAGGGAAAGGTGGAAAGGCAATGAATTTGGTGTCAGTAAAAGCTGAGTTTAAATATGAGTGAGATCAGCTCTGGCTGGTGTGGCTCAGGGGATTAAGTGCTGGCCTGCAAGCTAATGGGTTGCAGGTTCAATTCCCAGTCAGGGCACGTACTTGGGTTGCAGGCCAGGTCCCCAGTAGTGGGTGTGTGAGAGGCAACCACACATTGATGTTTCTCTCCTTCTCTTTCTCCCTCCTTTCCACCCCTCTCTAAAACTAAACAAATAAAATCTTTTAAATAAATAAATAAATAAATAAGAGTGAGATCTTCTACTTGCATGGTCGCATGGCCTTGAGCAAGTCACTTCACTTCTCAGCCTCAGTCCCTCAGTCTGTAACATAAGGGCAGTCACACCTGCTTCTCAGATTTGTAGGGAGGATTAAATTACTTATTATATAAAGCCTCTCCCGTTCCTGCAGGGCATTACAACACTTAATTTCCTTCCTTTTGCTCTACTAACCTTATACTAATAAAAACTGGGAGAAACTTAGACAACAAATTACTCTTCAGAAAGACGAGTTAGAATGTTAAACCGTGTTTGGAAGGTCTGAGGCGTCAACTCCTGTTGTGAACATGCAGCAGACCTTCCAGAGCAGCGCAGGCCTTTTACCACGGAGCCGGTGCTGGGCAGCACTTAGCAAAGGTGGGAAGTTCTTTACCCCTCCCATCTGGTGGATGAGAAGCACTGGTACAGTCGCTTGCCATGTTGTTTTCATTTTACATGTTTTAATACAATGTGAGTGTGTCCTTAGGCCAAATGACATATGGCATAAGTGTGAAGGAGAATGGGTTTACAGAAATCCATGCAGAACTCAGAACTCCACGGGAAGAAGAGAATGACTCCCTTTAGGTCAGTGTTAACTGCACTGTCTGCAGTTCTTGTCCCCAAGGTGTCTGTAATTCTGTTTCCTACAATTCCCCATTGGTCAGGCAGAAACATGATTCAAAGCAAAGACCTGATTTTTCTGCAAGCTGCTAAAACTCTCAACATATGTTTAGGCTGTAATACAATATATGTAGTATCCAAATCCTAGAAAACTATGTACCCTCTCCATATTCTGCACTGATCAAACCTGCCAAGAAGATTAAATTAGTCCCGGACCACAGCTGAACTGCAGCATTGCCATGGTGGCATGTTGCAGAATAGGGCTTAGCAGGATGAGGAAGATACTCAGGAAACCATCTCATATGAGAAAGGGTCAAACAGGGGGCTTGGGAGACAGGAGATAGGACATAGGTCTGCCCCAGGGTGACTGTTATCAGGAGACCTCCCACCCAAGGCTGACCCTCAGCTGCAAGGATTACCTGGCCCTGGTGTTCCATGCACAGTGGCACCCAGTTGCCTCTGTGGCCTTAGAAACCTCAAGGGCAGGATTTCAGGTGGCCCAGGTTGGGGCCAGGCCATTGGTAGAGGCAAACATCTCTGGAGAGGCTCATCACCCTTGCACAATGATGTGTGGGGCAGGGAAATCTGGGGGCCCTCGTGCCCTGTAGGAGCAGCATCCCTGACTTCTCCATTAGATGCCAGAAACTACCAAAAAGTCTGAGATGCTTTTGGGAGGGTTACAAACTGCCCTGGATGAAAACCTCTGCTCTAAGGAAAATGAGCATCTTCATGTTAAAAACAAATTTCCACCAACACCACAAGGAAGGAATCCACCATGAGAGGCAGCAGAAACAGCAGGCCAGACATTTCAGATGTTGAAATTATCAGAATATAAAATAACTTTTATATGCTAAGGAAATAGAAGATCCTTAAAAATATAAAAAAGGGAATTAGGAAGAATTTTACTGAAAACCATTGTAGGGGAAAGGAAATACCCTGAGCATCATGCTGAAATGGTGGTATGTGCCCCACAAAGAAATGGAAAATCTGCCGTAAGTTCTTGTCCTTAAAGAGAGGGGCTTTGGGCATCTGCATACGCACATAGGATAGCTGTGGCCAAAACTGAGTGATAAATGCAGTAGAGGAGTGTAAGTCAAGGGCTTTTGGAATTCACCAGAAGAATTCAGAAAATACTTCACTGAGGGCATAGTGTTGGGACCAGACACCAAAGAATGGGAAGAATTTGGATATTCAGAGGTTTCTGAGAAAATATTCCATGTGGAAGAACAAATGTAGGGTTATGACACAATGTTATGTTCAGATATCATTAAGAAGTGATATTAGTACAGATCTTAATATAAAAGCTCAAACCCAGTAAACTTTCCGTTGCTTTTCAAAAATAGATTTTAAGGGCTACCTTTGTTATTTGTAACCACTTGCTACAACATGCCCTTATATAAAAGTTGGTGTAAAAATTAAAAAGTAATGAAATAATTTTTCTATATTTCAGATCCCTAAACAAAAGCAGGAAAAAAAAATCTTGTGACAATATCTAGGATGTGTTCAATAATCTCCACTAATAAAATGCTGGTTATGCCATGATAGGGTAATCAAAATAAAATGTTGTCAAAGTTCAGTCCTAACAATTCCCCACATCTTAAAATTGTCTATTCATAGAAAAAAAATGACCCCATTAAAATAGGTAGCTTTTCCTTCATTGAAAGTACTCACTGAGACCTACTACTCCTGTATCAGGGTTACTAGGGAACGAATTTCTAAACCTGAGTAGAAGTGAGACGCAGAGGATCTCTATGTGAGGCTATGTGCAACCTCTATAGACACCCAGAGAGCAGAGTGGGGAGAGACAGATTCGTTTTCCTAAAGTATGGATGATTCATCCTTTTCAGAAATCAAGGATGGAGCCAGTCACCAGCATAGTATTTTTTGCATAATTCAACCCAAATATTTACTTTATCAAGTCAAGAACACAACCTAATTTAAACTGTTTTGTATACATATCGTGAGTTCTACTGGAAGAAAGCATGTCTTTTAAAAAATAGAATAAATTCTATACAAATACTTGACACTATTAAATTATGTCAAAAAAAAACTAGGACGGTTTTACTAGTGTCATCAGTTATTAACTAAGATCAGAATGTTCTTGGACTCAAACGTTTTATTAACTATTTTATATGAATATTTGCCAAATTACAATACCATTTCATATTTAGTATTTATGTATCATACAGTTACACATTACATCAACTGAAGTTTTAACTCCATAAGTACTGTAACCATTCATGATTAATTAAACTATTTGCTTTGGTGTTGAACTCAAGTCAAACAGTTGAATTTTCTTGATCAACCAAACCCATGTGGAAAAGCAGAAATATGCACTTGTGAATCTAACATTCTTCTTTTTGTTATTTTCAGCTGCAGTATTAAAGTATGAGAACAACGTCATGAATATCAGGCAGTTCAACTGTTCTCCTCATCCATACTGGCTTCCAAATTTCATGGATGTGTTCACTTGGTCTCTGCCATTTGTTGGGGAGAAAGGTGTGTTGTGGAATCCCGAAGTACTGTTAATGCAATGGTGGAGGAAGGAGAGGAGATAGGGCCGTTTTACCATGAAGCACTTTAACCCACCCCAGCGATTCTCAGCCACTGTGCCACACACAGCACACACAGTGGGTGCCGCAGGGATGTTTAAAACATGCAGTGCCTGACTCTGTAGTCGGGGCACAGGCCTCTTTTCTTCATACTGTTGAATAAAAACATGACAACAGCCAACACAATAATAGCCATCTGGTGCGAATGAGTCAGAATTATAGCTGTTTTTTGTCAGGTCGGCAAAAAAATACATTTCTTGTGTGCTACAGAATTTTAGTAATTAGCTTATATTGCCCTAGATGTAAAAGGTTGAAAATCACTGGCCTATCCAATAAAACTCAAAAATTATACCATGAGAAGCATGATTTGAAAGTGTCAGTGAATATCCTATTAACAGAATACAGTGATTGAATTAAGGGACAATAAAAGAAATATGGAATATTAGTAGAATTAATATAATCACAGAATAATACAACTCAAAAATAACAGACATAGTTTTAATTGGCTTCAAGTCATAATGACTGCCTTTTTAAAAAATGTCTTTGTATTCTAATTTAAAAATGCTATTTTATTTTGCAAGCTACTCGTAATTAAAACATTGAGATAGCAGTGCTGTCCTCACATTTCTATGTTAGGAGTAACCACTGTATAACAGTGATTAGTGACTACAGTATTTTGAAGGACAACATTTACAACAACAAAATAGTTTATTAAAAACATAGTGGCCATGACTATGTTACAAGATGAGATAAACTTATACTTAAAAAGTTGTCTATTAATTGCCCCAGAAGAACTGGCCTGCCTTCCTTCCTTCCCCTTTTGTTTTGAGCTTATATTTTTACCTAAACCTCACCAAAAGTTTGAGAAAGGGCCCGCAGACAGTGGGCTTGCGCTTTTGCTTCAGGAGGCCTTACGGTGATGGACGACTGGTCCTCATGCGTCTTCACACGCAAGGCACGGAAAGGTGAATGGCATTGTGATAAAGACTTGTGTTTGCACACACTTCAGAAAATGATGTCCTTTGAGAGGGTTACAGAGAAAAGCTACACATATTCCTGAAATATTTGTTTATTTATATTAATATATGTAATATTTACTTTCCTACAGTATTTGGTTTTTTCTTTAAATGCATTTCCTTAAAATGACGAGGAAGTTATGAATTGTCAGCAAAGAAGTCTTTCCTTTGTGCACCAAAATATATCTGATGTGAATTGTAATAGTCTCTGGTAAACATCTCCAGTGCTATACCGTGTCACCGTTTTGTGGCGCTGACCAGATCACAGACACTAGTGTCACGCGTATGTTCCCTGGAGACACAGCCAGTGCAAATCTGACAGTGGGCACCCTTTGAATACCCTTGAATTGAGTTGTTTCCATTAGTTATTCAGAGTTTGGACATCTATGATAAAAGAGCATAGTAATATAATTGTGCACATAATTCACTTTTCATAATTAAACTGAAGCTCTGGATTAATGTTGGCTCCACTAAAGTTTTGCTTTTTATCATATATCTTCAATCCAGAAGAACTTTGATTTTAAAAAGTAGCTCTGGAAGAAATGGTGGACAAGCACTTTTCACCTTCATGGCAGAACCCAACCTGATTTCTAAAAATGTTAAATGTAAATAGTATGCACATTAGTGTAAAAGTGATGCAGTACTAATTTTTGTGTACAACACTTTTACAGGATGTATTTACTCAACTAAATTTCTTATTAAACTTACCAATCTTTATTTTTAACATATTTTAATAATAAAATATAAGAATGTTGACATTAAAATATTCTGTTTTTAAATTAATATTCTCAAAACGACTTGAAATATACCGATCAATCAAAAAATTTATTAAACACAGATCACATATGCCTGTCACTCTACTGGGTTCTCTAGAGAATTAAAAACATAAAAAATAAATTTAAAAAGAGATCCCACATGTACTTAGACCCTGCTGAACAGAAGTCTGTAATCTGATTTAAATCTAGATCTCATTGTACAGATAAATATTCAGCCCTGGCTGGTGTGGTTTAGCAGATTGAGCACCAGCCTGTGAACCAAAGGGTTGTCAGTTCGATTCCCAGTCAGGGCACTTGCCTGGGTTGCAAGTCAGGTCCCCAGTGGGCGGCATGTGAGAGGCAACCACATATTGATGTTTCTCTTCCTCTTTGTCCATTTCCCTCACTAAAAATAAATAAATAAAATCTTTTAAAAATAAAAATATTTGTTAAAAAAAGAAAATTCAGAAGTATCCTCCTTCATAGATTTATCGTATATTCATTTTCTCCATAGATTCACATCCATATATATTCACATCCACATATTTATCTATTGTCTATTGACCTATAGCTCATAAACCTTACCATTAGATTTTGTACGTGTGAGCTAATAATTTTATAAACATAGAGTCTACATAGAATTATAAAGCCTCTTAACGCTTATGACCTAGATTTTGTAGAAACTGCTTTGCAGGAGAGTCTATACACAAACCAGGTAAGAAATGTTATCGCTGAGTTTGCTTATTAAAAATTTCAGAGTAATAATTAAGGTTACAATAGAAAATCTGGACATTTTTTGTTTTGCTTTCTTCTCTTTAGTGACTGAGATGCTGGTAAATGTTCTTAACATCTGCTCAGATGATGAACTGGGGTCAGAAGAAGATGGATTTGATGGTAAGAGGCTTGAACCTTTGTGCAAATTTGCCAGATTAATTACATGGTGTCTCATAGCTAACCCTATGAATGAATTTCTAAGATTTGGATTTTTTTAGTTATATGATTGAGATGAAGGAATATCATTTCTGTTTGCTTTGAAAAAATACAAGAAACAAAAACCATGAGAAAATTTTCCCATTACCCTGAAAACATTAAGTAGTGAACTGTTTTAATAACCATTTTTCAATATTTCACATTACTAAGTAACTTTTTTGGACTCCTTGATTTAAGAAAATGTGATCTTTTATTTTTTCACAGATGTTATCATTTACTAGGTAACTTTTAATTAAATGTGCCCTTTAAGTGAGGTTGCTCCTGTCACTTATTCAAATTTTGATGTCTATGATGAAAGAAGATATTTACATTGATATGTTGGTATTTATGTCAATCCCAGCATTTTCTATATCTCTAATAAGTAATAAAGAAGCTATTAGGTTTTTCAAATTATTGTTGTTTTTTAAGATGCTGTTCATATTCAGTTACTGTAGAAAAGTATGCTTGTTCTGTAAAAGACAAAGATTGATGAGGTTAAAGATGAAGAGAAAAATTACTCTGGTCCTTATAAAGGTACCCAGAAATGAATGGAAAGTAGCAGGAATGTACTTAGTGGAGGAAAGTGTGAGAGCACACTTTATGTCCGTGGATGTTTAGTGAGCACCTGTCCTGTGTGGTGCACTCAGGGGACTCTGAGATTCCTACGATCTGATGAAATTACAGTCTGGTTAGACTGACTAATACATAAACAGCTGGTACCAATAAAATGAGACAATTTGTAAAATAAAGGGTGAAGTTGCACGGGAAACAGATACTGTGGCAAGTTTAAATTGATAAAAATCTTTACCTTTAAAAATTGTGCTTAAGTAAAAAGAGAAGAGAAAGTGGCCCTTTCTGAAAGTTGTATCTGAACAGCATGATTTAATATTCACTTGGGTTAATACGAGTTACATCTCTAAGTGCAAAATACCTAATGCTGCAGGCAAAAGTAAAATCAAAGTGTGTACTCACTCATATAAATTTAGTCTGTATACTCAGGTAAATTTAAAGTAGTACAGTTATGCTTAACATCTTACAATTTTACTCCTTCTGTAACTTTTCCTGTCTCCATGTACTACTCTCTAGTCATACATCACATTGCAAGGGGGCATACAACGTAAGGAAGGAGAGAGAATGAATATATATGTATATACATATATATGTGTATATATACACACACACATACTTTTACTAGGTTAGAATTATGTAATAAAAACTTAAGTAAATATATTTATATATTTTGGAGTCTTTAGGAGATCAGTGGATATTTTGTGCTTTACCAGATTCTAGATGTTCCATGTGTTATAGTCACAGTTTGCTACTCTTCACTTTTCCATGGACACTGATGTCATTTTAACAGATAAGATAATATTTTCATGATGGCAGAAACTTTTTTCCTAAAGGAGGATACCAACCTGATGAAATATAAATCTTAACATCAACCAACCTGCTTCAATGCGTGCCTTTCCCTGTCTTCCTTTTATTCCTCAAAAGAAAGTTCAGTTAGCATTAATACAGTGATACTCCATGGTTAACAAATCTCTGTTGTAATTAAGTTCATTGGACAAGAATTATAATGTAGAAAATATAATCAATATGTATCATATTGTGTAGAATAAGTAGACCTGCATGGGTTTGTAATTATACATTAATCCATTTGCTCAGTAAATATATATTGAGTGCTGACTATGTGCCAGGTATTGTATCCAAAAGTGCCTGCACATTTCAACAGTACAGGTGTTCCCACACAGTTAAATATTACCAAGACTGATTGTTTACTTCATTTAAAGTGAGCTGTTATTACCCACTTTCTCATCCACTTACATGAAAGGACACATTTTGTGACTTACTCTGCTTTAAAATAATCAGTTCAATCAGTGTGCTCTGCTCATCAGCACTTGCTTTTTAGCCTGTTATTTCCAATTATAGAAGTGAACATCCTTTTCAAGACATTTGGAAGAATTTTCTCTCTCTGAGCAGACCACTGAAATCTCACTCTGCCACATTTATTTTTTTTCAATTCTTGACTGGATCATATTACTTTTATTTTTTATTTTTGGTTATTGCAGGATTCTTTTTTATTGTATTTCCTCCATTACCGTTTATCCCCTTTATACCACTCCACCCCGGCCCCGCAGACTACACTGTGGTCCACAGCCAAGAGTGCTTTATCCTTCTTGCTCAACCCCTCCACCCCCTCACCTCCCCCGCCCATTCTGTAATCATGCTCTCCGCCACATTTAAATCTTATGTCAGTCCTTCAGAGAAAAAGCTATGGCCTCTAAAATACGATCTTTAAGCTCATATCTCATATATATGTCCTCTTGGGGGAATAAAAAAGAAAGCAAAAATATTAACTAAAAGTACATTTAACTTAAGATATATTACATTTCGGAGTACACAACCATCAATGTTCTTTAGTACTTTCTTTAATATGACACAAAAGCTATAGAAAGGTGCTTAAAGAACAACTTGTAAAACTTCCCAGAACTCTTTGGCTCTGTCTGGAACTGCAGTTTGTTGAAGTTTCTTTTTCTTTTTTTGGTGATATTATTTTCAACCTTAGGATAAAGTTTCCAGTCCTCCTATGCCCCTCCTGCATGCAGTCTACAAAGTCTGTCTCTCCGGGGGCTGGCTCTGTGCTCAGCTTATCGGGCTGCTGGGCTTACTGGCTACAGAGGTGAAAACAGAAATCAGGACAGCAAAGGGCTTAATTACAGCTCTTCCTTAAATTTCTTTTTATTTATTCTAAGGGTAGCTGGATAGGGGGATTTTTCTGTGAGTCATTTGTCTAGCCCTTCTCAATGTTTTGCTGCATATTCAGTGTCAACTGAAAAGTCAAATGTAGTAAGATGTCTTTACACTCCACGACTGTCTTTTTATCTTAGCTTGAATTCTTAGTGTCTGTAAAATCTGTAGAAAATAGGGGTGCTTCTGATTTCCTTGAGGAATGAAAGGAATGGGATTAATTTTGCTTCTTTTCCCTAAGGTTCTGTCAGCTCTCTTTTACCATTTAAAGATGGGGACAGTGGCTACCACGTGATAGCTATCATTCTGTCATCTGTATGTATTAACTGTACTTATTTTACCTTTGGACCAAAAAATTTTATAAAAATATAATTATTAACTGTCATTCATATATATGTATAATACACATATATGTGTGTAAATTCATTAAATTCATTATACATATATATGTATAATACACGTATTATATATATTATTCACTAAATTCATTATACACATATGTGTATTATACATATATATGTATAATGAATTTAGTAAGAGATTTGTATTATCTCTAATCCTCAAACAACCTGTTGATGTGGATACTATGATTATCCCTATTTTACATACAAAGTGGTTAGGACTTGGTGAGGTGAAGTCCAAGGTCACGTAGCTAGTGAGATAAGAGAGCCTGTACTCAAACTAATGTGTGCCTTATTCTCAGACTCTTGAACTCTTCACCAACTGTGATTACAGTGCTTGAAA
Organism: Phyllostomus hastatus; assembly: GCF_019186645.2. Lineage (NCBI taxonomy): Eukaryota > Metazoa > Chordata > Mammalia > Chiroptera > Phyllostomidae > Phyllostomus > Phyllostomus hastatus. The sequence continues at coordinate 23,823,616 of NW_025334028.1, read as the reverse complement.
TCTTTTTCTTTGAAAGAGCATGATTCCTTTTTTTAAACAAAACAACATACATAACTAAATATATTTTAGTTCTGTTAAATATACTGTAAAATAAATAAATAGATATTTTGCATTATCATTTGGCCATGAAAGTCAAGTAAGCGGCAAGTGTAACAGAATCATTCTGTTCCTTAAACCACAATTTACTCTGAGAAGTCATGTTGCATGGTGTTAAAAATTTTGGTGCCTGAGCAAAAAAGTCTTCTGGCTTTTACCTAGCTTTCTGCTGGGTGGAAATCACATCCTGCATCTCTCCCGCTCAGCTTCTGCCTTACAAAATAAAGGGATTTGATAGTCTGTCCAGAAAACATTTGCTGTTTTCAATTGGTCTGTGGTTCTTTTATGTCAAAAGTAAAATACAAAACTTCTATTATCTTTTAAAGTCTTGAAGCAGTTTAATGCCAATGCATGTCTTTTGAGCATCTAATTTATATGTATTGGGGTCTTTGTTTCCTGTTTCCACTTCTGATTTTGGACGATGATACGATAATCTGGTTTCAATTTGGAGTTGGTATTCGCCAGAACGTTTAGAGAGGGAAGAAATCCAAGTATATGTCTCCCATTTGGTAGTTGATTGTCATTAATGAAGAAGACTTATTTCAGACCAAGGATGAGTGAAGGCCTTACCCCAAGGTCGGGGTCGGGGGCGAGGGGTGGGAGGTGGGAGCTGACAGAAATCAGGCAGTTTGCATCACAAAACCTTCTTTAACGCGTGTTACTGTACTGAGGAAGTCAGGAGTCCCAGTAAGCATTGGAGACCTAATGACAGTTATGTGAGTTAGAAATATTTATTTGGAACTCTCTTTTAGGCCCTAAAGTCTTAAGACTCCAAGGTCACTTTTTTTATATGTATATACAAATTACATGTGAGACTGATATGTAAGTCTGGCTAAAGACTTGTGGAGGTGAAACTGAAATCCTTTGGCATAAGAAAGAAAAAAATAATAAATATATATTCCAGCCAAATATAGTTTCAGGCTGTACTGGAAAGACTAATATTAGATTAAAATTTATGTCTCTTTCTTTCATCTAAAGAGTAAACCACATGGTGAAACTCTCATCCTTCATCCACATTTTTGTCTTATCCTAATGTTAACCACAGGCAAGGCACCAAATACGGGGTCAGAGCAGCTCCTTGCATGCCTCTAAGAAACCATCAAAATTGTATACGAGAAAATTATCTCTCATCATCTGCTTTGAATTACTAGATGATTCTTCACATCTAATATCACGGGTTCCAGAGTATCTCTCCACTTCTTTCTGTCTGGCTTTAAAAAGTTATGCAGAACTTTTAGAAGTTCAGATTTGGGAATTGGTGGAAGTAACACAGCATCTTATTGGTCTTTGAGGAATACTTCTATAAAGAGGGTTTGGTTATATCATTTTCTAACAAAACTGTATTTATTTACCCACGTTGAATGTTCAAGATGAATTTCATCTTAAAACTCCTCTACTTTGCGCATCCGGCAGCACACATACTGAGCCATTCACGTAGAGTTCTTGTGGCCTTTGTTGTTATTTCCAAGTGAATTATTTCAGCATTCTATATTTCAGGTTCCCAATCTGAAAAAGAAAAGGTTGTATGTCCTATAATGACAGTTGGAGAGAAAATAGCAAATTTTAATATAAAAATAAAAGTATATAGACATACCAGAAAGCATGGCGGTAGGACTCTTGTTTTGTCAACACCCAGGTGTAACTCCCAGTTGGTAAGCAGGGGAGTACCCTAATAAAAGCATTTGAGAAAAAGCAAATACTTCTTCTAAGCTTAGAAAAATGTTTGGAAAAAGAACCAAGGATAAGCGGGCTATAATTTAGAACCTTAATAAAGTATCTGAGAGTTGTGGTGATTAGGTCCGAACAGTGATGGTGTTAAGAATAAATTAAAAAGGGAGCTCTTCTGAAGAGCCGTCCCAGCCAGGACTTACCAAGTTATAGCATCAGTGGGGCTAAGGAAACAGAGGTTGATTTGGATGGTTCATCCTAGGTGCCTCAGAGGATGAGAACATTTATGGAAAGACTCGTCACTTTCAGGAGAAAGATGAGTTTGGTCACAGATAAGAGTTTGTGTGAAAGTGACATACATAATTCTGGAAATGTCCAAGCCGATTTGGAAATGGAGTCGTGGAAATGGGGAACAAAATCTAGGCTTGTGACAGAGGTTTGGAATTAAAAGCTGCAATTAAATCTATTAAGAATGAAATAGGCCTCCAAAGTTGCTTATGTGGAAGGAAATATCAGAAAATTGAGGACGGATCCTTAAGGTTAAGTCTTCTTGATGAAGTTGGAGAAGAAAGATAAACAACTGAAGGAGAACAGCGTAATCAGGGAGAGCACAAGAAGTAGGATTGGTGTAGCAAGTTCAGGCGGCAGCTATTTGAAAATATATGCGCCAAGTGCAGGAAAAGACTGAGATAGAAGCCTGGCAAGGAAATGAAACACTAGGATATAACTTTGGTTATCAGATATCAAATTATTGCAAAGAGGTAAATAGCAATATTTATTTTATTTTTATAGTTGCTAAAAAAGAAAATTGAAGTCATTTAAAAAGGCCATAAAAATAAAATTTAGAGTATTTCAGTTTTACTCTTGTGTTATATTCCTGTGTAAAATATGTGTGGGATATCTTCTCTGTGTAGTCAAAGGCAAACAAACACGTGGTCTCTGCCTTTATGGAGCTGGGACTGTGGTGCAAGAAAGAGCCCACTTTAACTCTGCGGGTCTTACAGAGGATCGAGAGGGTTGGGGAGAGGCTGTGAATCGGGATGAAATATTTCATAACTAAAGGAGGACACCGAATGCATCATTTTTGTCCTCTTCAACCACCTACAAGGAAAAGAAAAGCACTTTTATGTGTCTCATTGCTGTGGGAAGCATGCCCATGCCAGAAATTCATATACTTTGCCCAGGAAATTATATACAAAGATAGGTATCACTTTACCAGTTTTACATTGTCTTATCTTTTTATAATAACTGAATTTTCATGGTATAATTCAAGAAAGTAAAAGACATTTATAAAAAGATTATTCAGTATTTTGTCAAAGGCTTTGTAATTTGCTCTCCAGCTCTTGTTAACTAACTTCCAGTTTCATGTTGATTTCTTTCAATTATTTAATATTTTAGTGTGTAATTTAGAAGCTAAATCACTTTTTGATATTGTAAATGCACTGTTTCTACTCTGTACTCTTTATGGTACAGATAACTGCTTTTTTTCATCATGGTTTTATGCCATAAAAAAGAAACAAATTTGATTATCCAGTGTATCATTAAAACTGAAACATGTCTAAAAGGCATAGGTATACTCTACTAGGGAGTAGAGTATACATTCCCATCATATTTATGGCTTTTGATGGTTTGTTTGAAGCCTTGACAAACCAAAAGGTGCCTGGTGTTAACCATCATATTGTAATCAGTATCATCAAATCTGGCTTATCATGTTTGATAACAATAATTAAAATCCCTTTAAGTTGCTAATTGAAATGATACAGTAACATAGACATTCAGAGTACTATTTTATCCTCATATTGTACCGCCATGATTTTGTACAAATGTGTTTTTTTTTTATTACCTGGCATAATTCTCACATTGCATATAAGTGCAGACTTTGTAGAACAAACTGTAAGTTAAAAAACAGCCATATCCCTGTTACAGCTAGTTGGTTGATAATAGGATAACGTTCACCATTGGCTAGAATATTATGCTCGCAGTAAAATAATGCTCTAGAGAATACTTCACATTTATATTTCCTGAGACACATGTGTTATGCACATATACAATATTTTTACTCAGTTTTAAAAACCATTGATACTTGTAGCACATGAGCCTTCCATCAACTCATGGTGACATTGACCAACTTACACTAAACATTAGCTATTGTATATCTGAGCATACACTTCAATTAAATGTATTTGTGCAATTTATTTAAGAAGGAAACCTATGTTATATAATAAGAGAAATAAGCATGCACTCTATAAACCTTAATGTACAAGGTCTGTCCAGAAGGTATCCAGCCATGTAATACGAAAAATAGAGACAATAATTGAAGATGCAAGATACAAGAAACACTGTACATAGGACAATGATACCTCAGTCCCCTTCAAAGTTGGTACCTTGGGACCTCACACAGTTCTCCCAGTTGCTCTCAGATGCCACATCATATTTTCCTGAATCTCATCTATGGTCTGAAATCTCTTCCCTTTCAAAGGAGATTTTAGTTTTGGGAAAAGTCAGAAGTTAACAGGTCACAAATCTGGGCCATAGTGGGGCTGAGTCCCTGACTGATTTGATGTTTCAGCACTGTGATGTTACACAGTGATATGTAAGGAGGTGCATTGTCATGATGAATACCAGCCACCAGTGTCCCATAGCTGTAGACTTCTTAATCATCTGAATAGTTTCCGCAGAGGAATGTTCAAGCTTAATGCACAATTTGATGCAAACTTGTTGCTGTACTCACGCAGTCAGTTTGAATGCAATGACCACACAGTACACATGCTCATTCAACGGCATCTACCACCCCCACTGACTAGTACAGTGAAATCATCATTGTTCACACACGTGCATTCCAGGCCACTCTCCTTAGCTGCCAGGTTACATCACTGTTTCACAAATTGTTCTCATTATATTAACAGTGGCTGGAATTTTTGGGCAAATCTTGTATTCTTTATTTGAAAGACATTGAAGTACAGAACTTTTTTCTTTAATAAGGGCAGAGATGTTGTGGATATGTACATGTGTGTACCTTAGAAAGTCATCACTGCTCACCAGCAAGGTCGAGGTTACTGTGAAAAGGCCTTCTTCACTGAGGGAACTATAGTAGCTAGTGTCAGCTTACCGAAAACTAATGCCTTGAGAAAAGAAGATACATTTTTCTTGTGTCTTTGGCAGAGCTTTTGTGATTCTTCCTTATGCTAATGCATTTTATAGGTCCAGGTTCCCAACCTGAAAGTTGTACTTCTATCAGAATAAATAATAATTGATTAAATTGCTTTAGGCAGATTTAGTGTTACGAGTCCAAAGTTTGTAAAGCATCCTTTTTAGTGGAATGGTTTGATCTCTGATGGCAGATTTGAAGGTATACAAAAAAGTTTAATAAATACTCAGAAAAATCAAAATTTTAAAATATTTTTATAATGTAATGTATTTTGACTCTTTTAAAAATGTTTTATTTTCTTTTTTGTCATTACTCTTAGTTCATGAGAAGCTATAAAACTTTTCTCCTAGTTTTTCCTGGAACTTTATAGAAATTTTGATTCTGTTTGGTCAGCCTGTCTTTTGAGAAAAAAAAATTCACATTTGTTTCCCTCAAAGCAAAACCAGCATCATTCTGGCTGCTAGCATTCTCCCTGATGAGTTTGCCATTACCAGGCTCCTGCCTGTGGCCTGATTGGCACAAAACACAAATGAGGCCCCATTTAGGTAGCTTGGTAGTAATGAAAACCACACAATCAATCTTTTAATTTATAGTAAGAAATGTAACTGTTAGCAGAACTGGAATACTCTTTTCTGCACAAGCATTTTCTTGTTCTTAATAATAGCAAACATTTTTGAGTGCTTATCATGTATCGAAGGTCTGTGCCTTAGCAGGTAGCACAGTACCTGGCATGTGTGCTTGTTGAACGTTGAGAAGGAATGAACGCATTACTTGTTTCTTGCTTCTGCTCATGTGTGTAGTCACTCAGACAGCTGTCACAGTGGTGAATGCTGGCTCTGGTCACCATTTTCTCGCGGGTGACCATAGGCAAAGTTTACCCTTTCTGTTCCTTAGAATCATCATTCTAAGTGGTGTTCAGGTCTCTCCATCTGGGAACCGTCCTGCCTCTTTAAGTTGCCTGTGCACTGAACATTGATCAGAACCTAATGCTCATTTCCCTGTTTTTCCTTCATGGACAGAACCTTGCTGCCTCCCCCATGGACTGACAAAACACACAGCCTAGGTCTTGAATAGCGACATAAGACTTTTGAGTGACTTTGTTTCTGATAAGCTCAATACATGCCAGTGCCTCAGCCACCTTCTGCTGTTGGATGAAGGAATTGCATTAATTCTTTAATTCTGCTTTTTTATTGTGCTATTAAATGGCACTCAATTAACTTTGTATCTTGGGTATAAAATACATGGGACTATCAAACAGTATTATACTTGTTCATTTTTCCCTTCGGTTTTTGTATTTTTAGAGATAACATTAAAATATTTTAGTATTTGGTCAATTTATAAATATGGGTTCAGAATTAAGTTCTAGTCTGAATGCATTTTTCTAGCACTTATCATGCAGGTACAAGTAGGTACTTAATAAATAGCTTTTTAACTGTTACAGCCTTATCTCTATCCAGAATAATTTGTTATAAATTACACATTCAGGTATTATGATTGTTTTTCATTTAGACAAAAAAAATCTGCATTATTCACTTCACATTTGTTATGTCATTCCATTTTGCTTTTCTCTCATCAGTTTATAAAACTGATGTGTTTTTATCATGAAAAGAGGTCCATTAAAGTAGGATTTTACATGCTATTTCTTTCCTCTTTGATAAATATAATAAACTGAAAAAGCCTGTGTGAGGCATAGGCTGACGATGTGATAATTTCTTGAAAAATCAACAGAAGCTTCCTATCTATGTGAAAGTTTTTAATTTCCCCCCAACTTAGAATTATGCTTATAGTCAATTTCTGTGACTCGACTGAGAAGTCATTAATGGATAGAACAGTGTCTCAAAGAACAAAAGTCCATGGAATCAATTAGAGCTTGTAAACAAAAGTAACTTTTAACTAAAAAGAAAGATAATCAAATAATGACTGATACTTAACACTTGTAAGTAGTCTGTGCATTTTTGAGACTTCCTATCCAAAGAATTAGTTAATGTTTTATGACAAGAGAAGTGGGGGAAAACATAGTATAGGCTATATTAGCCCTCCTTAAAGTCCATTACACAAGAGAGACATTATAGATACATATATATGGTCAGGGAAAGAAAAGACAAAGAAAAGACAAGGTTTAGGGATTATATAGCATATGGTTTGTCCCTGTAGTTTTATACGGGCCAGTTTGGAATACACATTCTCAAATGTGCATATGTGTTTTGAAGGATCTTCTGTTGCTTTCAAAATGGGATATAAGACAGAATAGCCTTATGCCAAACATCACACCACTGGAGGTTTTATTACATGCTGAGATTTTAGCTGAGCTGAAAAACATATGTAAGAAATTCAGAATAGTATGTACTTTGGAGTGAGTGGCCATCATGTCCCTGTTTTACCACTTGTGGATGTAGAGTATAGTAAAGATCAAAATTACAAAGGTATTCCAAGTTTTAGGTTGTAATCTTCAAAAAGATTAATTTTTACAGGGATTTTAAAATTTTGTTATGCTGAAGGTGTTTTCCTCTGCCTAATAGAATAACCTACATGAGCATGCATGCAGCTGTTTTGTGTGGGGCAGCCCCTAACAATATCTTTGGGCTAAATTTTAATCAGCCCTGACCCTAAGTGGATGAGCAATGTAGGTTTCCCAGGTTATGCTGGTCAAGCAGGTCTTCCAGCAACTAGCAACTCTAGAAACTGAGCAATCTAATTCTTAATAAAGCAGCAGTCTTCATGCCAGGATATCCAAACACATTTTTTTTTTACATTCTCAGCTCCCATGAGTCCTCTCGCCTGAAAGCTATCATGGGAACTCACCTGAGTTGGAGGCTACAGGCCTCATCACAGCTCCTCCTTCCCCCCTCAGCTTTTTCAGTTGCCCACTCCCATTTTAATAGAAGGCACAGGTCTCCCTAGACATAATTACTCTGAACATGGCTGTGAGATGCTTCGTACTGGAGTACTAAACAGAAACACGTTAGAAAAACTCTGAGTCTAGGAAGTCTTCTTCATCATGGTAGTGCAAGCTCCCTCTCATCCCTATCATTAAGGGATGCATTCCAATAAAATTTTATATGCTTTTAAAATATTTGTAGACATGTGTAATATATCAGCACTATGCAGTTCAATCATATACTACTAATAATTGATAATGATTACAAAGGAATTTTTGAACACTTAGGGCCTTATTGTCTCAGGAAATTTTTAAAAATACATTTAGTTTAAATTTCTCAACATTCTTTCATAAAAACACAGTATAGCAATAAAATTATTTTAAAGTAGAAATATATGATTCACTAGTATAAAACAGGGAAATTGAAATGGAAATATAATTTCACAGAAAATGAACTAACATAAGATTTCTAAATACCAATTAATGTGTTGTTTATGGACTTTTGTCTTTTAATGGACGATGGTGGGATGAAATTGCTAAGATACTTATATGCCATTGTTTTTAAAAAGTGTAATCTTAAAATGACTGTTCACAATATTATATATATATATTCTTTACAGGTATTTAAATGTGGGGGGTGGCAGTTGTGCTTTTGGAGGACATTCTTCCTGGATGCATGGGTAATGAAGGTGAAGGCTAGTTTGGACAGTCTCGCATCAGAGTGGGTACAGTTCACTCAGTGCTTCCGGCGTCGTCCCTGAATCCAGGACACAAGTGCCTGGTGTTCTAGGACAGTTGGTGAAGCTCTCACCACACTCATAGCTGAGGGCAAAACTGGGTGGACCTCTAAGTTACTTTTGGATAACATCACTTTGCTGGGATATAGAAGCTCAATATTTGTTATTGGTAAAGTAGGTTAGGGAAAGAAAAGACAAAATATGTAAGGTTTGGGGATTGCCACAGGGTTTGGTCCCGTAGTTTTTTTATAGGGGAACAGGCATTTGCCCAAATAAGACAGTCTGTATACTCAAAATTTCACCATCATCTAAAGTTTTTAGAGGCATCTGAAGTCGTGTTCTGTCTTTGCATTCTGTCTTGTATTTCAAAGGTGCTGATTTTGGATTGAACCAATTTTTGTCTTTAATGTAACACTATTAAAGATATTTCTTATTCTCATTACCTTATGCTTTGTTCCATCAATAGCCTGCATTCAAATTCAGTAATTGCTCTTTTCACAAAAAAAAAAAAAATTGAGGCATGTTTAAACTGCTTAGTAATAATAATCCATGATAGAATTTTACTTTCAAATAGAGTAGGTTTTCTACAGAGGTAACCTTGGTTAACTTTTAACAAATGTGGAAAAGTGATGAGTTTTCTGTAATATTTTCTTAGAGTCAGAAATAAAAGTTAAAAGAAGTTTGAAGCTTATATTTTGCTGATAGGCTTTAAATTTCTTTCCTTTGAAAAAGTGTAAAATGTTAGTGTATATGTACACTTGAATGTTTTATTGTAAAACATATGGTGCGGGTACACTTGTATTAGCTATGAGTCCTTGAAAGAAGGAAGCATAACTGAGACATTTGAGGCCAATATAATAATGAAAGGGAAAACTGCTTTTCCCATTAAAGAGAAAACAACTCAATAACAAATTTTAAAAGCCTTTTCACATTCTAAGAATATATTTGAGTATGAAACTTGTATATAGCTGATCATCTTCAATTCTTATCATTGTAAAAAGGTATTGAAACCCATCGGGAATCTACTGGATTGGGAGTATAAAATACCTGACCAGTCCCATTTTCTCCTGGGGCTGATTGCAGAAGGTCAGGGGGCAATGGCACTGCCCCAGAGGACGTTTTTCTGCCTTGCCTCCTTCAGCAAGGTCATACATCCCCCACATAATGCAAAGAGTGGGGGAGATGGAGAGCCCTCTCTTAGGGCCTTCCCAAAGCTGCTGTCTTTTCCCTCAAAACTAAGCTCTTCCAAGTATAGTTTTATTTTTTGGTGTTTTATTACAAGGTGTTTCAAACATACAGGAATGTTGAAAGAATTTTATAGTTGATACCCATCACTTTTTACTATTAACATTTGACTATATTGGCTTTGCCACATAACTCTCTTCCTACCTAATTATTTTAAGTTTTTCTTTCTTTTTGGTGGGGGGTGGGTGAGTGACAAAGTTCGTTTTATCTCCAGTGACAAGGGTCAGTTTATTTCCGCTATGTGTATGCTAACATCTAAGCTCCTATTTCCACACACTGCTGTGCTAAAGCCTTTACAGTTCAACTCCAGGCACCTCCCACTTCTCTCCTCTCCCAGCCTCACCCAAGGTACCCAGACTCCACCCACAGCAGACTTCTCCTCCCTCATCTGAACCTAACATGGAGCACCGAGGCCTCCGAGTTTGAGGATTCTCCTTCTATGGAGAACCCTCATTTTCTCTACTCTTCATTCTTCAAGATCCTTCAACCATCATTATTTCAGTAAACATTTTTCTCATGCCCTCAAGCAGTACCTCCTTCCAGAGGTGTGCTGGTGAATGTTTAACAACCTGTTTACCAGGGGGACGTGGCCCTGGTTTGTGGCATTTGCAGATTTCCATGGTATAGATTATTCCTTTCTCAGCAGCTGATTTCAGGCTCCCAAAATGAAGTTCCTGAGCGTGGAGTTCAGAAGGCATTCACTCAGTACACTCCCACTAGCTGACAGCAGCAGCCCCCTGCAGTTGCACTCTGATGTTGGCACAGTCCATTGTCAACATTCACATGCTCTCCTAAAGCAGAGACCGTGCTTTGTTCTTGTTTCTGTTGGTAGCAGTTGGCACATGGCAAGCCACGTAGGATAGGATTCACAAGAACACTTGAGTGAATGATTTGGGTAATAAATTGTGTGCTACATAGTACTTTCCACACACCCTTCATTTAGTTAAAACTGAGGAATTTATAGCAGCAGCTCAAGGGGGTGGGAACTGTGAGCAAGGACAGAGCCAGCACCTGTAATGGGCAGCAGATGTCCATGTGGTAAGAACCTCTCTTCACCTGACACTGGGCCCCTCGTCGCTGTGGTGCTACTACGGTTTTTGAGTTCCCTTCAGAGGCTGAAATCACCCTGTGAGGATGTAACACTCACTCAGCAGGCCGCTTGGCATAGATGCCTTTACACAACGGCATGAGAAGTCAGCAAAGTGCTAAGGTCAGGAAGGACACGTATTAAAAGCACATCTTTAAAGATCCCCTTGTCTGTACATTAGCCTCAATTTTTTGAGGAAAATTGAGTATGCAGGGTTGTCTAGATTTTAGAAATAGTACCATAGTGCCCCAGGCATAAAAGAATATTAGAACTTAAAAGTTAAAGAGTGACAAAAGTTAAAAAAAGAAGAGATAATTGTTTGAATGGCAATACAAAATGAAATTTTACTTAAAATTATTAATTTTTTAAACATAGAAAATGCTGCCTTTCAGTTTTGGACTTCCGTGTTAAAGTAAGTGAATATATTCTTAATGATAAAAAATAGCTACCACAGTTTTTCATGTAAAAGGTCTTTTATGTGTCTTCATTATTTAATATACTGAATTTTAATTTGAACTGCTGTTCTACATTTTCACCACATAAACAGAGCAAGTACCGAGAGTGTTGAATATGACATTGTATTTTCATGTTGCAGCTAGCAAAATTCTAAAAAGCATGCTATTTGCCTTATCTTTCTGTTGAATTGTGGACTGTGAGGATTTGCATTGGAACATCAATAGTTGAAAAAGAGTTTTCATGAACTCTGACAAATAACCAAAACCAGGAATATCAGTACTAAATATATAAAGCCTTTATATCTGAACTTAAATTTATCCTGCTGTTGTTCAGCTCCTTTGAGTTCAATTATATATCAATTCAGATGTGTTATTTGAATATTTTAAATGTTTGTAGTGTTACAAATGTGTGGTATTGGCTTAATTCTGATTTTGGTTATTTGGAAAATGTTGACTTGTAAGCCTAGGATATTTGAGACATTGGTTTTTGATGGTTTTTCTTACTGTTTATGATTAGGTTATTTGAATTGTTTAGTAAATATACTCTAATTTTATAAAAGGAGTATTGAGGAACCTAGACAGAGTTAGTGTTTCCCCATAAGAACAGCGCCACTGTCTGCAGAGCGCCGCTGCTGCTGGAAGCACAGCCGTGACGGCGTTAAGTAGGGTGTCTGCTGTGTGCTCTCTCGTGGGTCATCTGATGTGGAAAGAAATAAGGGATGATAAACTGGCTCTGTCAGAGTGTTCATTTTACATTTAAAATTTCATATTTATTTGAGCAGTTTCTGAACATTGGCTAATACTGAGCTCAAAAGAACAACTCTACATAATTTATTTCACTTCCATCTTAGTGCCTTGCTTTTTTTTTTCCCTCTGGTTATGTTTTTTACAAGTCCTGTATTGAAAATTTTCTGGGAGATTATCTTTCTGACATATTTTATATATTTATATATTTTATTTCATATTCCTCTTCTCATTTTTCTAAAATATATACAGTTTCTATCTAGACACTTAACAACTCCTTCGCGCTGCTTTTCTTGTTGTGCTTCTAAATATAGTCACGATGTTGGGAGCTTTCCCACACTTTCCGTTCTTTGTGTCTGTCGGGTGGATTTTACGATCTGGCTGTCCTGCTTGCTGCAGAGGGGCAGAATCCCTCCCCTCCCTTAGCACGTCATGACCTCTGAGCACACTGGGTCAGTCGGGCTGGATAACATTAAACATAGAGTAGTAAAGTACAATGTTAGACTGAACGCAGCATTTATCTGAAAATGTATATATAGGAAGAACATCTTAAGGAGAGTAATTTCCGTCCCAGTTTTTTTTTTCTTTAACAAATGTCTTTTAGTAGTCTCTTCATCATAAATTATGAAAAATCCAAGCACAGAAACTTCAGACTTTTAGATGGCGTTCAGGACAGAACTTATTCTATGAAGAGTCTTAATTAGAAAACATACATTATAAAAATTTCTAAAAACACAGAGTCAAGTTTGAGGCAGGCAATCCTACACACCCACCCCATCCTCCCTTCCACTGTTCCGGCCAGTAGAGTATCATTCTAGCAACCAATAGTGAAGGAGAATCCGTGGTTCCACTGGATCATCAGAGAGTCTAGACTGGAGAATAGCTTTTTCCCATTTGGATTTAAACTTACTCTACTCATTTGCAGGCAGAAGAGCAGGCAGAAATAGTAAGTACTGTCAAACAGCCATGTTGAGAGATAATTACCACGTTGTGGTTGCCACAAAAGAGAAAGAAATTAGGAAAAATACAAGCTGTTTGAGGGCTTTCAGGTCAGAGGAGAGGTGAGAGGAAGGCAGCTCACTGGCACACACCTGGGGGACACCCATGGGCAGGTGAGATGGGTCCATATTAGCATCACTCTGACAAATTAACCCACTCACGAGAAGAAAACCACCCATTATGTTCTTATTTCCTTGGGGTGGAGAAAGGCAGAGGCCTTTCCTCCAGGCATTTATAAATTGTATGAAAATGTTGGTGTGAGTTTTCTTTCTTATAGAAATCTTACAGTGGTGATTAATTGTTTGACCCTTATCAAACAATGCAAAAGACTCCAAATTACATTCCTGAAAGCTCTCTAAGAGAAACAGCAGAAATCCTTTTTTGCAAAAAGGTCAGAAAGTCTGTTCTTGTCATACCTTAAAAGACCAAAATTTACACCAATTACCATTTACCGACTACAGTCTTTGAACAAATTATGTGACTTAAACTGTTCATTGGGTTAGGAACATTTCTGACATTATATGAAAAGAATTATTTTGTAGCATTTCTTTTTAAAAAATATATTTTATTGATTATGCTAATACATTTGCCCCATTTTCTCTCCCCTTTATTCCCCTCCAGCTTGCACCACCCGTCCCATCAGCATTCCCCACCCCCTTAGTTCATGTCCATGGGTCATACATATAAGTTTTTGGCTTTTTCATTTCCTATACTGTGCTTAACCTCCCCTGTCTATTTTGTACCTACCATTTATGCTCCTTATTCCCTGTACCTTTTCCCCCATTCTCCCTCCTCCCCCTCCCCACTGATATCTCTCCATGTGATCTCCATTTCTGTGATTCTGTTCCTGTTCTAGTTGTTTGCTTAGTTTGTTTTTGTTTCTGTTTTTGTTTTTAGGTTCAGTTGTTGATAGTTGTGACTTTGTTATCATTTTACCATTCATAGTTTTCATCTTCTTTTTCTTAAATAAGTCCCTTTAACATTTCATATAATAAGGGTTTGGGGATGATGAACTCCTTTAACTTGACCTTATCTGAAAAGCACTTTATTTGCCCTTCCATTCTAAATGACAGCTTTGCTGGATAGAGTAATCTTAGATGTAGTCCTTGTCTTTCATGACTTGGAATACTTCTTTCCAGTCCGTTCTTGCCTGCAAGATTTCTTTTGAAAAATCAGCTGGTAGTCTGATGGGAACTCCTCTGTAGGTAACTGTCTCCTTTTCTCTTGCTGCTTTTAAGGTTCTCTTCTTCTCTTTAATCTTGGGTAATGTGATTATGATGTGCCTTCTTCATGTGTGCTTCCTTGGATCCAGCTTCTTTGGGACTCTCTGAGCTTCCTGGACTTCCTGGAAGTCTATTTCCTTTGGCAGATTGGGGAAGTTCTCCTTCATTATTTTTTCAAACAAGTTTCCAATTTCTTTGCTCTTCCTTTTCTGCTTCTGGCACCCCTATGATTCGGAAGTTGGAATGTTTAAAATTGTCCCATAAGTTCCTGAGCCTCTCCTCATTTTTCTGAATTCTTGTTTCTTCATCCTGTCCTGGTTGAATGTTTATTTCTTCCTTCTGCTCTAAATTGCTGATTTGAGTCCTGGTTTCCTTCCCTTCACTATTGGCTCCCTATGTATTTTTCTTTATTTCACTTTGAATGGCCTTCACTTTTTCCTTTATTTTGTGACCATACTCAACCAATTCTGTGAGCATCCTGATTACTAGTGTTTTGAACTCTGCATCTGATAGGTTGGCTATCTCATCATCACTTAGTTCTGTTTTTGTAGCTTTGATCTGTTCTTTCATTTGGGCCATATTCTTCTGTCTTGGTGCACCTGTTACATTGTAAAGGGTGGAGCCTTAGGTATTCACCAGGATGGGGCCACATTAATACACTGTGGCACTGTATGTAGGGAAGGGGTCCGAGAGGGATCAATGCTGTTTGCTCAGCTCTTGGCAATTTTCAGTCACTTCCTCCGCTACCCACAAGCAAATTGGGCCCTTCTGGTGCTGATTCCCGGGTGGTTGGGTTTGTGTATGCTCTAGGACCCCGTGGGACTCTCCAGCAAACTCTCTTGTGAGGTTGGGAGTTTCTCCTGCTGCCTCAGCCCCACATGTTTTTTCAGCCAGAGGTTTTGATGTTTTATTTCCCCACGACGGAACCCTGGGTTGCGTGGCCTGTCTTTCTCTCAGTTGCTCCTCTGGTTTATCTGCACGCACATGTGGGACTGCCGGCTCCACCAGCCGCCGCCTTGCTGCCCGTCCTCTCCACCCTGGCTGGCTGTCTCCGTCCCTCCTACCAGTCTGAATGGATGTCTCTTCGGCAACTCCTTGGTTGTCAGACTTATATATTATTTGATTTTCTGACAGATCTGGTTATTTTTGTTTTTAAATTTGTTACCCTTCTTTTAATTGCACCAAGAGACAAAGTATATTACCTATGCCTCTATCTTGGCAAGAAGTTTGGATCCCAATCTGTTGCATTTCTGTTAGTGGCTTGTGTTAACACTTTCTATAAAAGTCTCATATAGTGTATACATAAAAAGGACAACTTAATCCCCTTTACCTGGGAGTATGAAAATCTTAAGAAGAAAGGTTTGTTACTTGCACTCTTCCAAATATGCCTGGGGAATTTAAGAAAACAATAAAACAGATTCACTAAAAATCATATGGTATTATTTTTTAAATGATTAAAACAAGAAAATGTTTATAATAACAATAACCTACATAGATTGATTTTTTTTCCATTTGGAAAAATGTAGAAAGTGGTAAAACTCATTCAGACAGGCCTATGTGTAACTTATTTACCTAAGTACTGAAATACAAACCACATGCCACCATCTCTCACTAAATCCAACTTAGTAGTTTTCCACTTTTTCCTCTAGAACTTGTGAACCCACCAGAAGATGAAAAAGTATCAGGCTCAAAGATAAATGCTTTATGGTCACTGAGTAATATACATAATGTTCCAGGGAGTACAAGGACTTGAGACTCCTTAGTTTGATCACTTCCAGGGAAAACTTTTGAAAAAGCAGTTTGCTAATGGACTCTTCCCAGCATGGAGACAGGAAATGAGTAGGCCCTGCTGACTGACTTTATTTTTCCTGCCAGTGCACACTCTCTTTGTATAAACGTAAGAGAAGGGGACTCAACTAGAAGACAAGGGTAGGAACCTCCCCGTCTGCTCAGTGATTTTTCAGCTAGTTCTTTGCCCACTTCCCCAAGGAAATCTCAAAAGTTACCCGTTGGCATTTCACAGAAAAATCAAAAACCACATCCAGATATCAAAGCCGGATACATAGGTTTTTAAATTGATTTACAGATAAATCCCTTAGGGGATGGAAAAGACATTGGTTTTGCTCACTACTATTACACTGAAAAATTATGAAATAATTATAGTAATGTCAAAAGGCACTGACTAATCAACTTTCTGTTTTACGCTGTAGGAGCCACAGCTGCGGCCCGGAAGGAGGTGATAAGGAACAAGATCCGAGCAATAGGCAAAATGGCCAGAGTGTTCTCCGTTCTCAGGTGGGATCATTTTTCCTCTATTTCTATTTTAAATTTGATTAAGTGTCACTTAATAAACATTTTAATACTTTAATCTGGTAATTTAAGTATTTTACTAGAAGACACTTGGTTTACCATAATTATTTTTTTAATGGAATTGTTAGTTTCTCACCGTTTTAGTCAAACTGAAATACACCAAATTATTTCTGTGGAGAAGGTCTTTAAATGTACTATTTCACATTTTATCCCTCTATTTGCTGCTGGACATTTAAAACATTTATTTTGCAATAGGTTGAACATGAGGTAAAATAGGAAAGCTATTATAATCTTTTTTATTTTTCATTCTGGCTCTGTGGTAAAAGATGATTCTATTATGTGCATTTCACTAGATTTCTAGGAATGAACATCAACCATAAAGCTTGATCATTTGAGTCTATATTATTCTAATAAATCATTGAGAGGAAAAATAGTTATTTAATGTTTCAATTCCCATGTAGTAGTTATTTTTTAAGTAGACCATGAATCATGTTATTTTTAAGCCTGGATTTAGAGAACAAATATTTTCTTGAAGAGAATTAACTGCAGTTTACTTAAATTCAATTATCTGTTCTTAGGTAACACAAAATAACTACATTTCACTTTCAAAAATTTACTTAAAATATGGCATGTTTATGTGTGAGGCGGATATAATCAATTCACAATTACACATTAAAAAGGGGGAAAAGGAAAATCTTGGGATATAGGCCATCTACATATTGTGTAATTTTGTAACTTAATTTTAACTAATTTTGCCTCAACTGTTTTGCATAGAGTAGCTACACTGGCTGTTTTGATTTCTCCTCTTGCTTTTTCTATCCTACTCCTGGTAGAGTCACTAAAGAGTGACTGAATGACTTGACACCACAGGCAGAGAGCCATGAGAAGGACAAAAAGTAGTGCCATGCCTTCTCAAAGACATCAAGTCAAAGTCACTAATAGCTCCATGGTAGCCAGCCAAATCCTGAAAAGTCATGTTACAGCTGAAAATACAGCAGCATTGCTCCCTACCACCTAATGAATGAGGCTGCCTTTGCTCTAATGCTTAACTGACCTGTTAGGATTCATTTATTCATTCATTCAGTAATAAATGTAAAACTTAAAGCATTGATTCTGTACCATGAAGGTAAAAAAAGACAGCAATATAAAGGTATAACAAGTGGGAGATGAGGCAGGTTGGTATGTGATCAACAAAGAGCTTTCTGAATAATGGCATTTGAGCCAGTGTGGGGATGGCCTTCATGGAGCTGTGGGCTAAGAGGGTTCAAGGCCCTGGAAGAGCAGGTGCAAAAATCCTTAGGTAGAAACAGGGTTGGCAGTTTTGAGGACTAGCAAGGAGGCATGTGTGACTGGATGACCTGTGGGGCAAAGGACTTTAGAAATATCATAATCTCAGCTGGTACTTCTGTGTAAACACTTGCTTATTGGTTGTGTCTCAGATTTACCAATAAATGCCTTATTTCATTTCCTATCTGAAATCTCTATAAGAAGAAGGAAAAACAGCTCTAGCATGTCCATGTGAAAGTACATTAAGGGAGAAAAAGAGAAGCCTTTCTTAATATAAAAAAATTATTTTTGGCCCTGGCTGGTGTTACTCAGTGGATTGAGCACCAGCCTGTGAACCAAAGGGTTGCCAGTTCAATTCCCAGTCTGGGCAGATGCCTGGGTTGCGCGAGCCAGGTCCCCAGTGGGGGCCATGTGAGAAGCAACCACACATTGATGTTTCCCTCCCTCTCTTACCCTCTCTCTAAAAATAAATAAATAAAACCTTTAAAAATTTTTAAAAAACAAAGAAAATTTTAAAAAAAATTATTTTTGTCTATGCTAGCCTTCAAACCACATGAAGATGTTAGAAACAATGCTGTAAATCATAGGTAGGTCTTAAAATTTGGAAGTCCCTCCAGTCCCTTGCCTGTTAGTACATCATTCCCAGCTGAGAAATGATCCGTTTGAACCCAATGATAATCAGTGATTTGACTAAGATTACACATATAAATAGAAAATTAAAACAAGATACGTTTTATAGCTTTTCTGTAGTTAAATTGTCTCAGTAAATTTGCAGAATACAGGGGGATAATATCCAGAGAAAAGTAAGTTAAGCTTAGTAAGTCAGGATTGAGCATTAAATGTGTGCTATATATCGATACTACATTAAGTAAAACGGATGACAAATTGGAATGCCAGAAGATGTAGAAAATAAATAAAAGCCAATGAAATGTGTGCTGAGTGCACAGAGATGCTTTGCTGTGGAAGAGAACAACAAGGATCCCTTGAGTTTCCTGAAAGGAATGTTCACATGGGGTCGACATGGGAGGAATGCTGTACAGGATAGGCTTGGTTCCACTGGGCAGAGAATAGTGGTGAAGGCATTCCTGAGCTGAGAAATAATCAGGAACACAGTCCCACAGTCCTCAGAGCAGTGTTTTATGAGCTCCTGGTTAAGCACCAAGTGCCATGCCCCATGCCATCGTGTACACACTTGACGGGAATCTACACAGCAAACTTGCAAGGTCAGGTTGACCTTAGCGAGGAAACTGAAACTGAGAGAGGCTGAGTGGTATGTCCAGGCTCAGTTAGTGAGCAGCACTGATGAGGGTCTGATCTGAAAGTGAACGATGTGGTCAATGCATTCTAAGTATTTAAAAGAGCTGGATAGTGAGACATGAAGGTGAGTGAATAATCCAGTAAAAAACGAGGCTGAAAATGGATTGAAGTCCGGACCCCTGATGGTCTGAATACCATGGTAAATAAAGCATTTGATTTTGTGTGTGTGGTAAATGAGTTATGGAATGGTTTTCATGCGGCAAGTGACATGCTCTGACCCATGTTTAGATATTACATGTTAATGACTATGTGAAGATCGGATAGCAAGATGACTTACTGATGTCAGGAAGAACATTTAGGAAGCTCTTGAAATAATCCAAGCCAAACTGGATGATAGAAGGAAAGATACAAAGGAAGGGACAAATATAAGGAATTTGTGAAGCTAGCAGATGATAAATATAATGAGTGAGTGTGGATGGCGGTACAAATTTGTCAGGTATAGCCGTCCAACACATTCCTTACATGTTGGTAGTTCACAATGTTATGGGGGCACCAGAAGCCTGCCTTTCAGCAGCCCTTGCAGGTAAGCTGCAGGCATGTTGCCTATGATCTACCAATCAAATGGACACACAAGAATTCTGTTTCGAAATGAGCATCATGAGGAAGCAGCTGGCCAAAGATGGTCGTCCTCTGTCAGGTGTGGAATCTGGGGGGCCAGCAGTAGAAGAGCTTCTTTCACAGCGTTTTGGGGTTAACCACACAGCATTAGCATGGGCTCCAGTGTTGGCTCTAAACAGTAGTGGCAGGCTTTCCCAGAGCAGATCCCTCGGTGTGGATGAACACTGATGCTTTTCCCACTTCCAGAACATTCCAGTCTAGCGCTCTGGGTCTGTGAACTCTCTAATATCTTTTAGTACATCTCTGTACTGGTAAAATCAGCCAGAGTAGCTTCTGGTTTTTGCTACACGAACCTTGACCTACGCAGGAGGTGGTGAGGGAGAGGGAATATTCTAAGATTATTCCACAGAGGTACTAACCCATGTGATTGATCAGGTAATAATGCTGGTATCTAAGAAGGAGGAAGTATTCCTCCCTTTAAATATCTAACAGGGTTTATGGGGAGAACTACGGTTTATTGAATTGTGTTCATTTTCCTCTGAGATGCTGGAGGAATATTCATGTAGAGGTAGTTGGAATTTCTTCCCTCGACCCTCAGAGGAAGATGAGGGTTAGAAATGCTGCATAATCGATGTTTTTTGGGGGGGAGCTAGTAAAGGAAGGAGGAAAAGACAAGTATCCTCTAGAGCAGTGCTTTCCAATAGAAATGTAATGTGAGCCACATCTTTGATTTTGAATTTTGTAGAACAGTTAAAAGTAGGAAGAAACAGGTGAAATACATTTTAATAGTAAATAGATGAAGGGGAATAAGAGGTACTAGCTTCGAGTTATAAAGTAAGTCATGGGAATGTAATGCATAGCATAGGGGATATAACCAAAGATGTTGTAGTGACTTTGTATTGTGGCAGATAATTACTAGGCTTATTGTTGTGATACTTTGTAAGATACTTAAATACCAAATCATTACTTTGTGCATGTGAAACTACTGTTATACTGTATGTCAACTATAGTTCGGTTAAAAAGATAAAAAGAATATAGGGAGAGTAGAAAAATAGTTGATTGAAAAGGGGAAAGGGAGTAGGAACTTGATTTTGAAAACTAATGCAAAGGAAAAAAATATATTCATTTATTTAGAGATACTCTCAGTTTTTCCAAGCCCATCTATTGGCATTCAGAACATTTCTTTTTTATGTACCCTCTAGTGGTTTGACAGCAAAAACCCAAAAGGGTTGAAATAATTGCATGAAATTAAACAATGATTAATTGACCATCTCAAACCTAATATTTTAAGTAAGCTCTGCAGTGAAGGACGCAGAAATATAAAATGTGGATTAATACTGCCATTCTCTATCCTATTTTCCTTTGACTCATTCACTTAGGAAATGTTTTTTGAATGTCAGCTTTGCACTAGGTGCTGCTCTGGTCTAGGTACTTACTGTAGATGCAGCAGTGAGCAAAGCAGACAGAAACCCCTGCTCACACGAAGCATCTCTAGCCAGGGTGGGAAGTAGTGGGCAGTGCAGCAACAGCAAAAAGGAAACAAATGAGCTGTGTAGTTTTTCAGATAAAAATACAATAGACAAGGAGAAATAGGGAGTATACTAGGTGCATGCTAGTTTTTAAAGTGTTCTCAAAGAAGTCTTCACTTAGAAGCGATGTGTGAGCAGACTTGCAGGCAGGGAGGGAGGAGCCACGCAGATAGGTCCAGGAAGGAGTGTGACTAAACAAGTGCAGAGCCCCCAGGTGGGGGGAGCTGACTTATTATCTGAGGAAAGCTAGGGGAAGTGGACCCTGGTAGGAAAAACAGGCTGAAAGATGGAGGAGGATGGGAGGGTGTGGGTTGGGAGCTAGTTTGTTAAGGCTCTTGTTAAACCTTCCAATTTTCACTCTTAATAATGAGAAGAGAAATCATCAGAGAGTTTGAAAAAAGAAGAGACAACATCTGCACAGATATTAAAAGTCTCAGCCTGGCTGCTACATTGAGAGTAGCTGCAGGGGTGGGGAGGGAGCACAAGAGCGTGACAAGGATAGAACAGAGAGACTAGAATCAGAGAGATTAAGAGGCCAGTGGAACAATCCAATTGTTGGTGGCAAGTGTTCAAGAAGCAGTTTGTGAGAAAACCAAATCTCCCTTGTTGCCTGAGAGATGTGTGACTGGTCATACAGATATCAGCATGGAAGGGTCATTAGGTAGAGAATCGCACCCTGAACTTTGTTAGAAAACCAAGAAATTTTTTTTCTGCAAAAATCTTGGTCGAGAACCAAGACATTCAAGAGCTGAAGTTTGAATATGAAATCCAGAAGAAGCAACCCTACAGAAAATAGCTTAGTGGTTATACATGGCTGAAAGAAATGGCAAGTGACCTCTGATGGACAAAGGGTTTCTTTCTGGAGTGCAAAAATGTTCCAGAATTCACTATGGGCTCTGGTTTCACAACTATGAATATACTAAAACCATTGACTGAATCATATACTTTAAATGAGCCAATTGCATGATGTTATTTCTATGTCAGTGAAGCTGTTTTAAGAAGAAACAAGGGCATTGTGAGACATAGTAAGATGCTGGAAGTACTTCGAGGGTAGAGCCTTCAGGTTTGCCGATCGAGTGGATGTGGCATGAGAAAGGTAAAAGGAGTTACAGGGTAAATCTTTAAGCTTGACTCAAGGATAGGATTGAAGAAAGATTATGGAAGAGCCAGGTTTGGGGGAAGTTTAGGAATTCTGTTTGGATCATGTTAGACATCATGAAATGTGCAGTAGGCAGATGCACATATTGTAAACATAGATATATAAAAATATAAACTTTTGGTTATGTTGGGTTCTTCCTATCTCATGGTTATTTAATCAGTATGATTAATGCTGTGCTGTGATTAATAAGTATAATTGAAATGATGTACATAAAATTGATTATAAAACATTTGTCATAATGAGTAATAAAATACTTTTATATTAGCAAAGTAGTGGGGAAAGAGGCAGCAGACAAGGAAAGGTAGGAAATTTTATCAGTTTCATTATTGGCTAGTTGCTGTTACTTTGCATGTTTATCATGTAATATCAAAACTCCTCAAACTCTTGAATGTAACTCCTAGCTGCCTAATCCATAGATGAATTTTATTTACTTTTTTTATCTCCCACAAATTCTCTGGTTTTCTCTCCCAAACAAATCAGCTTCACTGATTTTTTTCCTGAGCCTTGCTGAAAGAGTTGCATCAACACTCTGCCTGGCTCATCCCCCATCTGTGTGGGACCATGGAGAATGCCCAGCCAGACTATGTACTATGATGCCTGCCTACTAAATCGGAACTGTAGTCTGTCTCTCCAGCACTCAGAACAGACCGAACCATCACAATACGTACTTGTAAACTAATCAGTCATATCCTTCACATAACAGAATTTGATATGAATGTATGAAAAAGTATGTTTTAACTATAAAAAATCTACAGAGCTAAGATAGGTATAAATGTGAATTGTTATATGCATTTTTAAGACTTTTTCTTAGAAGAAACTAAGAGCTAATGTCCCCCCCCCCCCCCATTGTGCCTTTGCAGAGAAGAGAGTGAGAGTGTGCTGACGCTGAAAGGCCTGACGCCCACCGGCATGCTCCCCAGCGGAGTGCTCTCTGGAGGGAAGCAGACCCTGCAAAGCGGTAAGCAGGCCCGCTGCTCTGGCTGTGCTGGGAGGATTTCAGTCAGCTGCGTTGTTTGAGCCCTGACTTTCATTCATTTAAGCTCTGTCTTAGTCTCTGCTCAAAGAAGGGCTGAAACCCCACACCCACTTGATGAGTCCTGTCCCACACAGCAGCTCCCTTGGTCGCTGGAATGGAGTCTGGACCCCACCCTGCACTCCCTCATTCACGTGTTAACCACAGCACAGGCTTGCTGTAGGACAATTCATTTAGACCGCCTACATGCCCAGTAGTTTAGACCACTTTGAGTGAATCAGTTGCTAAAAGCAAACTTTTAGTTACATTTTTACTAAATGTTCTGGTTATCTATTTGATGGATGAAACACACTGCAGATATACACACATACACAAATATATATCCCTAAGTCTAGATTTCAGTGGAAAATGGAGGAAGAATATAAAAAAGGATAATTTTATTATCCACTTGAATGAAAATACATGTCATATATGTCTTTTCTTTGATTTATACCCCTAAAACAGAGTAAAACCATGTTTTATTTCTGAAAAAAAAAGAAAAAAGAAAAAAATTTCCTTTAAGCCAAAGATTTTATATTAAAATGTATAGCTTTCTGAATGAGTGATTTCCAATAGACCTTTTTTGTGGTGATGGAAACTCCTATATCTGTACAGAAGCCACTGGTACCATAGGGTTTTAAGCACTTGAAATATAGCTGATGCAACTAAGAAACTGAGTGTTTTATCTAATTTTTATTAATTTGAATTAAATAGTCACATGTGGCTAATGGCTACCCTATTGGATGGTACAGTACTATATACAATACAGTACTATATACTGTTTTATTTTTGTTACTTTTGTTCTGTTACCTATTTTAACTAATATGATCATTAGAGTCCAGTTTTAATAACACTTTATGGAAATGTTACTATTAAATCAGAATTTAACAGGAAAGAATGAAAAAAACACACTGTAACATTTTGAAAATAATCTTAGCCTCTTATTTTCCTATATCTTTGCCTGAATCTGTTTTGTGGGGGTTTTTTCCTGTCCCTATCTCTCAGTTGAGAAGGTTCAGGTGTTCTTATGGTTCCATTATTCGTAGACAGTAATGTTCAACTTCATGTATATGGTACTGCTAAATAATCACATCTAGCAGCATCATTCTAGTTTTCATTATTTTTATATGAATTTATTCCAAAATCAGTATCTTTGAGTTTCCACAAAAGAATTTTCTAAATGATGGAAGGAAAATGTATAATATTTAAGCAAAGTCCCTTTTTATAGCTAAAGAATAACTTAATAACCTTTTTTAAAAAACACAGGATTTTTCCCACTACAGTAAACATGCTCTCTACAACATAAGCATAAATGGATCACTTAAATGCACAAAATGCACAACCACCTGAGTGACTGAAATCTGGTAGTTTTTGATAAGCACATTTTAAGGTGCTGCAGGTGTGTTATGAGAAACTATGGCCGCATCTGCTTTAGGAGAATACATTTAATCATGGGCAGTACATGTTTCTAATATGTCGGTGCTGGTGTGGTTTCATATATTTTGCTTTACTTTTAAACTTAAGTTATTTAAGTTCTTATAATTCTTTAATTTTTTTGAAATTTTCACTGGTATTTTAACTTAGATTATTCAGTTTCCTTTTCTGTTAACTTTATTTTAAAATCCATTGTTTGTGTTATTCTGTGTTGAACACACACACAATGAATGTAAGGAATGGAACCTCATTAGTCCTAAGAATTTGAAAACTCAGTGTATATTTTAAAGCATATATATTAATACAGTTTCAGAATCCATTGTCTGACACCCTTCAGTTGTCTAAATGGAGAAACTACTTAGAGTTTTACTATGTACTCTCCATGGTGGACTTCAGAATGTACTGGAAGTAAATTGTAGTGCACTTCGGCAGTTGCCCTAGATTTAAAACCTTAAATTACAAGAAATGTGCATGTTAAAGTAAAGAGGTAGAATTTTAATAGGAATGTTTTCGTAGTAATCATTGAGAAGTTTTGCATTTTAGCACTTAAATAGGGAAATATCAACTACCATTAGTAACAGATTCACATACCTGTACAGTGAGAATAGAGACCCTCACCTTATTATAAAAGTTGCTGATAAAGCAGTGGGTTTGTTAAGTTTACCTCTGAAGTATCCTGATGTTGCAGTATTTAGGCTGCCTTTTCTTTAAATGCTGATAGAATTATTGCTGCTATTAGCATGTTACCACTTGATTGTAACTTTTTAAGAATTTTGTTCCCAGAAATGATATTCCAATAAGAAAAAATGATTTTAAATCTGATTGCCTGATAAAAGAAGTCCAAAATGTATCATTGCCTTTCTTTTCTCTTCTTTGCTCACCACTGTGATAATCATTCTGGGTGTTGGTCTTTATAGAATCACATGCATTTTCAACTGAAAACCTGTTGATTTTATTTTTCCCCTAAATGAACCTCTCTTCGCCCTCACCCTCCACTTTTCATTGGCAGTAGGAAACTGGGTGTTTAATATTAAATAGCATGAATTACCTCAGTGACATTATGGCACTGACTCAAATTGTACCATTTTTCTGGTATTTTAAAACTGTAAATCACTAAGCATAGCAGTGGTTTTATTGAAATTTCTGTGAGTCACATGCACATTTTAGATTGACCTAGTTTCTTATCGATTTGATCTAAGTAAAAGAAAACTTTTCTGAGTATTTTTGTAAAGGATCATTTTACCATTTATTTAGTGAGGAAAAACCAAAGTAAAGGTGTATCTCACCTTTAAATCTCACAAATTAAACTTATCATTTTGTTGTGTTTTTTTTCTTTCTTTTTAGCATTTCTGTTCTGTTATCTATGCCAGAATCCAGCACTCACAGGAACATGAATTCTCTTAGTTCCCTCGATCGTCATTGATTTGTTCTTAGAGTTAAAAATCCTCTGCTCATTTTTCTCATTCATTTTACACCCCCCTTTCTTCTCTTCAGCTACTGTTGAGGCTATTGAGGCTGATGAAGGTAAATTGGCCAGTCCCCTTTCTGTTGTTCCTGCAACAGATAAGGGCTCTGCTGGGTGTATTCATTTTTTTTTTTTATTTTGCTGTAGCTTGTACAGAGTGTGTGGGTGTTGGGCTAACAGTTGTGGCTCAGTATTAACCAAAATGTTCTTGCTTTAAAGGGGAAAATGTCCTTTTATGGTTTGTTTGTTTGTTTTTTTCCCTTAAAGCTATGTATGACTTTTGTACACAATGAATCTAGGATAATCACAGAAAACGAAAGGATTATATATCTTGAATGATGTGGGGTGGGGGTTATGGCAGCTGTTTTGACAAATAATGCACAAAACTATATTCTTAGAGCTGAACCATGTCCCTCCCTCAAATCACTTTCAGTCAGCACTGAAAAGGAGAGAATAAAACTAGCTCTATGAATTCTGGTCTTCAGAAGTTTCTAGAAAAAAAAAAACTTTCATTTGAATAGTGCTTTGTTCTAGTCAACATTAATTTACGTCTCTAAACGATATCCCAACATGCGACAGCTGTGTATGAGATACAATTCTGCTCCTCTTATCAAATTTGAACCGTCTGGTATTTGTAGTGCTGTTAGCACCAGCAAAGTGGCCGTGGGCGTGGCCAGCAGCAAGCACAGTGACAATTGAGTAATCACTGATTTGATTTATGTTCACTGAGTGTCTGCTTCACACCAGGCACTCTGCTAGGTGCGGCAGGAGAAACCGAGACGTGTCTCTCACCGGCTGTTTTCTGGCACTGCTCAAGGACAGTAGAGTTGACCTTTTAGCAATTACTTTTGAAATGAGTGCTTTTTAAATATATAGTTATGAGAGAACTACATATCACATAGTTTTTAATCTTACATGTACCGTACCCCTGGAAATTGTAAAAAAGAATAATTTGAAGTTCCCCTTTAAAACAAAATTCTTCAGTTGTATTTTGTTCTTGCAAGACCACTTTTTCTTTTCCCCCAAATTGTGTGCATATGGTCCTTTGACGTGATGTTAAAAAGTGCCACTTTAGACTCTTTAATTTGTACATGATTTGGATGCGGTAGGGAAAATGATAGCAACTGTAAGAGAAAATACAACTGTTTCCTAAATAGCAGTGAATAAACTGCTATTTATGTGGGAATTCTCTATTCCTCTTGGCAAATTCTAATCTGCAGTGTGCATTCTTGTTGGTAGTTTGGCTGTTTTCTGTGGTTTCTGTGACTCTGTGTTGTGTTAAGTATACTACCAGTGTAAACTGCTGACGCCCATTGTCTGACCAGCAACCTCAGCAGAGCGCGTTCTTCCATGCCGGTAGACAGCAGTGACTGGGTGTGGAGCCCCATTCCGAGCACATCCGCTGTTCTAGATTTTGTCATTTCCGTGCTCCCCTCTTATTGGCTTTTAAAACCCAGCGATTCCACTTTTATCACTGAAATTTAATAAAGTAACTCCTTAAATTATCATGATGATGAACTTTTTATATGTATTAATTCTTATGAAATGGTATTCATAGTAGCTTAGAAAAAAGGAATAGAGTACCACTTTGTGCAATTGCTTTATCTCTCAAAATAACTGAGTTAGTTTTCAGGGTGGGCACTCATTAGACAGCTCTATTATTTTGCAATTTATTACTCAATTAGAGAAGAATTAAGAAGCTTTGCTTTGGGCCTTGGTCTTTCCCCATTTCCCCATCTTGTTCCTCTCATAGTTGACTAATCACCATGATGCTAACCTTTAAAATGCAGAGGGGGAAACATGCTATTTCTCGTCATTTAATAAGTTTAGAAGCAACTGTGTATATATTTAAGAGTCTCACCCATACTAATCAAAGGCACGGCACATTTGTGTATGAGTGGTTGGCAAAGTTTCCGATTGAAAGAGCTTTCCTTTTTTTTTTCCCAAATAAGGTGGGAAGGATAAAAGTACCATAAAATTGTCCTTGACCCGCTGTGGAGACGCAGCCCCGTTCAGCATTGGTGATTGGCCCTTCAATATCTGGCTTGCACTTCACGGGGAGTAAAGCAAACTGATGTCATTGGTTCCCCATTTACGGACTTGACTTTCAGCTTACCTGTTGGTGCACTCACTGATGGACTCATTGAGTTTCTTGAACAAATGGCTTATCTGTCTCTGGAGCATATTAAAGCTTACTGTAAAATAAAAAAATATATATATCAAATAACAATGCCCCCCCTTTGAGAATTAGTGTTTTCATTGAATAGGGCCGAAAGCAGGCCCATTCCTTTGCTAAAATTGTGCAAGGCATTTTCTCAGTGTTATTCTTGAATCATCACTTACGTCTACATTAATCTACCAATGAAGTCTTTCTTTGATTTAGGCAAAAATGGATACCACATGAACATCAGTTTGACCTGTTCTCTGCTGAAGGGCAGAGAAAGTTTTCTACCCAAGATCAGTGATCTGATCTTGATTTTTCTGAGTTTCTCTCACCTTGTCACCCACTCTACATGCTCCCACAGTTGAGTGGAGAAGTGGGAGCTTTTAATTTTATTGTGTTCATGCCATTATTGAGTTGTCTGTCAAGGAAGTCTTTCTGGGATTCTGAGATGGCATGGAAATGCCCCAGGTTAATTCCTTTTATCTCCTTTTAGCTTCTGCTCTAAGCTTTATACCAGAATTTCAGGTATACCTGCCTCAGCGATTCTCCTGAATTTGCCATTTCTAGCAGAATGGAATAGTAAAAGGGTTATGTTCCAGTCTGTCTAAATCAGGGTGTTTGATGCTATAATCCAGTTAATGACGCAGCCAGTCGATGCTGTTCTGGGTCTAGAGGCCTGTCCCTCGTAGCAGCTTTCCTCTTTACAAACCCACCTCGGATTTCGTTGATCTAAGCTTTCCTGAAGACAACAGAAGTGTTTACATCTTACTAACTTGAAGAGGACACTTTGGTTGGCAAGAGACATTGGCTGTTTTGAACCCTTTCGGTTCCCTTCGGGTATGGTAAGCAGTCTGTTGTGTTGTGCTCAGGTCCCGTCACTTGTTCTCTGCTAAAGGATTCCCTCTCTCACTGCGGAATCTCTCACACCCCTGACACAACAGCTGTGCCCTTTGTCTTCCTCCGGCTAACCCCATTTTTCTCTTTTTAATGATTTTGTGTTTAGCTATCAAAGGATTTTCACCACAACATAAGATCACCAGCTTCGAGGAGGCCAAGGGCTTAGACCGAATTAACGAGAGGATGCCGCCTCGCAGAGACGCCATGCCCTCTGATGCCAACCTCAACTCCATCAACAAGGCTCTCGCCTCAGAGACTAACGGCACAGACAGCAATGGCAGCAATAGCAGTAATATTCAGTGACCGCTTCTTGTTCACTCTTTTCCTTTTGTCTGTCTTTCCTTTCTCTCTTTCTTTTTTTATTTTATTTTATTATTTTTTTTGAGCTGCAGCTGCAGGGCATGGTGGGGATTGCTGCATATTATCAGCAGTTGTATGTTCTTGCCTCTGAAGGTAGCTTATTTGCTGTGGGGGCCAGCAATTGGATTCAGTTTACACTATCATTAAAAAAGGCAAAGAGATAATAAACTGTATTTTGGTGAGGGTGGTGATTAAACGTTTTTGGGGTATGCCTTTTAAAAATACTTACACGAAAAACAAATTAAAAAGAAGGCTAGTGCTAGTTCATACTGCAGTGTGAGGGAATGAACACATTTTCCTACTGCATCGGGGACTCCCAGAGAGGTTCATGAAAGGTCTTTTATTATGTTACTGGACAAGAAAACTTTGTCTAATTTCTTACTCTATTGTACGTTTACAGTTGCAGCACTAAAAATGAATGACATCAAACATTTTTAACAAAATGATGTACAAACTAAATAAGGACTATTTATTGATAATGTTTTGCTACTCTTGTCAGATAATGGCTATAAAATGAATTAGGCAGACTTAAAAAAATAGAAAAAGAAAAAAAAAAAGAATGTTGCAAATTTGTTAAAATGCCAAAAAAGACAGTTTAATTTTGTACAGATTATGCTTACCTCAGGTTTCTTTAGTGTGCTTGAATGCCCTTCTTTCAATATAACACTTATTAATTTAGCAATGAATATCTTTTCGTTTCTTTTCTTTGAGTTTTAAAAAACTGGAATAATTACATCTATCTTTTTTTGCTGTTTATATTTAGGGGTTTTGTTGATAAATCAAGTCTTGGTTGTGGCTTGCTGAATTAAATATTTATGAGTGGTGCATTTTAAGTATAGTGAACAAGACACCATATTAAGTACAGTGATAAAGCATCTATATTCTGTAAAAAAAAAAAAATTCTGCCTATGCATGTTTTTTAAGAAAAAAAAAATGGCTGTATCGGCCTGTATGGGACTGTAATGCGCTTAGTGGTCTGACATATACTGGAAATGTATGTATACTGGCGTACTTTATATTCTCTAAAATGCTTAATGCCTTTGAAATTTTGTAATCAAAAAAGCTTTGAAAAAATCTAAAGGGGAGAGTATTCTTAAAAGTTTTTAACATAAGCTTGTCAGTGCACATATAGATGGTTAGCATGTTTAGCAACCTTGTGAAATTTAAATAAGTTTGTAGTTACATGTGAAACTCTAAATGCATGGTAACTGTTAATGTCATAATGGTTTAGTTATTTTGTTCTGTTCTGTCATGTGCCACAAATTACGTACTTTTTTCACTTTTTTCCCTTTGTATATCAGTTACGGGTTACAACTGGTTCATTCTGAAAACAACAACAAAAGTCCATTCATATTTTTTAACAATTGTATAAGTGCCCAAGTAATTCACTAGAGCCTAAAGCCTTGCCTTTGTAATTTGACTTCTGAAATGTTGGCAATCAAAGCATGCACTTGTAACAATGAAAAAGAAAAAGCATTTTATATTACTACTCAATAAAATGTGCATGAACTTACAGAACTCTCATCCTTTCACTGAGTCTGCTGAAGGGATTGCTGTGCACAACCACCATGCTGTCTTCTAGGTGCCGTCACAGAGTCGCTCTAACGGGCTTCCCTGAGGGCCTCGTGACCTAAGGTGTGGTGCCTGCTTCTGCTGTGAGGACCTTGGTGGATCTGTGTCTCAAATCAGATAAGAAATATATTTAAAGAGCAAATGCCATCTTCTGGCTCCCTCGAGTGTGGGAGCCAGTTAAGAAACCAGAGCATTCCTTTATATTGTGGAAAAAAATTGTTATCAGGTGTGTCAGTTGTATCAGATGCCCTATCTGCTAAAGCAAAAAGAACCGAGCTACTAAGTGCGTTTTCATCACAGAAGAGAGTTGCATTTGTATTGATAAACAATTTGTATTCCGGCGCTTCAGCTAATATCTAATCACCAGAAGATTTAAAATACACCCAGTTTCAGTTTGTTTCTAACATTGTTCATTTTCAGCGCACTCTGTTTTATGTAATAAAGTATGCCTATCATATTAAATAAGACAAATTAGTGATGTAGTGTACCAGAACAAAGATGTTCTAGATATCTTCTCTGACACAGACTATCCCAAATTTATTTTAATGAATCCAAACATTTTTTTTCTTGTGGATATTTTTCTGCCCTAAAAAAATGACATCCAAGGAAAATATTTAGATGCAATTTACTAGAATGATGTGAAATAAATGATAATTCCTGGTACCAAGGTGTTTACTTTCTTTTATCTGCAGAGAAAATATCCTGACCAAAAAAAAAAAAAATCAGTTTTTTTGGATTCCTTTCTTTTACAAATTGTGCTGAGGCAACTATGGCATAGAAATAAACATTTGACATTAAAATAATCAGTTGATGTGAGTATTGCTTGGTCTTTCTGGTCAGTAATTAGGAAAGTAATACTGTATATTTTTCAATAGTAATTCTACCAAAGAAATCAATGTAGAAGTGAAGAAATTTTTCCAAAAGGTATAACTCTACCAGGTCATCGGTTATTAGGTCTGTCTCCTTCACTTTGGGAGAAACTGTTGAATTCTTGATGGTGTATGCCAGTGTATCTTCAGGTGCACACACACACACACACACACACACACACACACACACACACAGAAACAACCTGGGTCCCCAGGTTGGTCCCTGGCCTCCTTCCCCGGCTCCCAAGGTGTCCTACCTCTCCGGGGGTTCAAACCAGCGCTGAGTTCCTGTCTAGCTTTTCAAAGAGTAAGAGCTAGATTTCACTGACTGTATATCAGTAAATTTTTATCTAAAATATTCTCTGCTTATATCCTTTTAAAATATTTTTTAAAGAAAAATCTTCAGAGACTGATTGAACTTGTATTGCGAGAGGAGCTAAGTGAAGTGGTGTGGGTGCGGGGTGCGCATCCTGGCAGGACAGAGGCACGCCCTTGGGGCAGAGTGCTCAAGCAGAGACCTCCAGCGGTGTCAGCCCCAAAAGTGTCACGGTGAAGCTGAGGCCCCAGGATGACCTTGTCAGAAAACATTTCTTTCCTTGCCATCCCATCATATCCATGTGAAAGAATACATTTTAGCAACATCCATCTTTCTGCCCCCTAATCCAAACCCCCCATGTGAATTCAGCACCATAACAGGGAAGTGGGAATGGTCTTACTTAAATGTCTCATGCTTTTCCTTTTATGTCTCTCACTGACCCTCTTGCCAAACTCCATTAAAAGGCAGGGACCTCACAGCTTGCCTGGCCTGTGTGCCTACGTTTCTTTAGGACCAAAAGTTCCTTGAGGTGGACAAATCTGAGGGCCTCAAACTAGAGATATTTTCTTTCCCTCTAGTATGTGGCTTTCCACTTGACTCACTCCACAAACATTGATCTTCTGCTATGTTCCTCTCACTGTCTCACTTATTTTTTCCACCAAGAAAAAAAAGTCTAGCAGTCTTGACAGCATATCAGTTTTCATTATGATGTAAAATGTCAGCATTCCATCAAATCATGACTCAGTGTCTGGCTTAACACAGCTGCTTTTTAAATCCATTTTTACTCTCTGTTTCATAGGTGTTTCTTTTCATATATATTTTAAGCCCCTGAGGAGGCTCTTTCATGATAAATTAATTCATTCATTAAAAAATATGTTCATTGTAATGAGAGGAAAGAAGTAAAAAGTGAGGACATTTTCAAGAGACAACACAAGCAAATTGGGATGCATGTGGGAGAATGAACACCCAACAGAAGAGTCTGTTTTAGGGACAGACTGAAGACACCTAAAGGAACAGAAGGAGACACAATAGCTATTATATTGAGTTGATTATTGCAAAAGAGCTTGTTTAACTCAGAAAGGTGCCACCTTATCATAAAGCAGAAGCTGCTAATGAATGACCCTCCCGTTCGGTGGACTTGGTGTCCTGAGCAGCTCCTGAGTGATGCTGCGTGGAAGGAGCTGTACTGGACAGTAGCAGGGCTCCCCTCAGAGGTAGTAGCAAAGTTTTCCTTCAGTTATTCAGCCTTTTGGGAACACAGAACTTTGATTTGCAAACTGTTCTCTAGAGCCATGTATTTGCAGAAAGGGCTGAGTTTTCTGAATTGACCAAAGCAGTCCTTGTATCTGTTTTACACTTTGAGCTTGTAATATCAGCTGAGAGGAGTCTTCATTAGATTAACACAGCTCAAAACTGGCGATCACAGAATATTAGCTGAGAATAGAGTTGATTTAAACTCTAATCCCATGGTGTTCTTGTCAAGTTATACTTTGAAATTATTTTATTCCAAATGCTGGGGATATCTAGGTTTCTTCCCAACAGCTCTATATTGTTTATGGGATTAAGTCCAACATCTTCAAGGTGACATGTAAGGCCATTCACAATCTGATTCTAGCTAATCTCATCTACCTCCACTTCCCCCAACTTGACTCTGAACTTCAGCCGGGCCAGACATTGAACAATGCTCAGCAAGCACCAGGTTTCCTTAACCTTCCGGGTCTTTATTTACAGTCTTCTGTGTGGAATGACCTCTCCTTTGCGATGTCAAATTTGCCTTAACTACTTGAGCAAGGTGTTTCCTCCTCTCTAAGTGTGTAGTAGTATCCTGTAATACCTCTATTTAGCACTTAATCCACTGTGTATAACTGTCCCTTGTCTTTGCCTGGCACTTCAGTGAGAAGTGTTGCTTATCTCTGTTTTCTCAGCAAGCCCCAGTGCCTGGCACCACGTTTCTTGAAAGAGAGGCCAATAGGGAAAGAATGGAATGTTTTCCAGCCTGGCTTCATGATACAGTTAACCCAGAGTCCAAGGGGCAAACCCTGTCGAAGAACAGCTGCAACACTCACCCCAGCTCAGCACTCCCCACTTCTCTCACGAGTGCCTTCTGGGGCCTGAAGGTCTGGAGTGGAGCTTACATTTTAAGAGGCATCCACCAAAATTTCTATGAATCCCTATAGCAGATTTAAAATTTAGCCCTGTATTTCCAATTCAACAGATTATTTAGTATGGGCAAATATTTTATTGCTTATCATTGTTGCTATACAGATTCACACATAATTTTTGTTTGCCGTTTAGTGAGTATGAATTTAGGTGAAAATACAGGCATTATTTATGTGAACCTTGACATTCACTAATAGACCAGGGAGGAGGCAGTAGCCTTTTTGAGTTGATAAAAGTTCACCTGGAAAAGGGGGTTAGGGCAGTAAAATAATCTAGACACTCGCAGTGAAGAATCAATCAAAAGGTTGTTTTGTTCATGTCACTTCACTATAACAACCCCATTCACCCACCGTCACCACCAGCTTATCGTAATTTGTTCAGAAAATGCTTTTTGAATGTGTACTCAATCCTGTTTATCTTTAAGAATCCTATAATGTACCTGAAGTTTTACCATGAGAGAATCATTCCTTTGGTTTCAACTCTACTTTATCCCAAAGTCCTTTATTAAAAGCTACACATTAGAAAGGGAAGCCACAAGCTGCTGGCAGATGCTAACATCTTAGTGAGAATTAACTTATCACAGTTCTGACAGGGCTGGCAAAAAGCTAGTAAGGACAGGTGTGGTTATTGAGAAGGGAAGGAAGGCCACAGCTAGAGCCCGGGACAGCGCTTGGGGCGAGCAGGTGGAGGGAGCTCTGGCACTTGGAGAGAAGGACTTTCATCTGATCAAGGGACACACTTACTGCGCAGCTCTCTGTGCAAGGCACAGGCCTGCAGACAGCAAATACAATGGAACCCACAACACGGTCTCCCTTCTCATGCCAACAGCAGTGAAGATAAATTCATGTTTTGTACCACACATGCTCTCTTCTGTGTAATGTACTCTCTGAGTTTAAGTCTGGAGCCAGTCCTGGGCTGGAATTTTTACAACCTGCTACTTACCAGTTGTCTGTGTGACCCTGGGAGACTGACTAAGCCTCTTTAAACTTCATTTTATCCTTGGTAAGAAGGAAGGCAAGAACTGTGCTTAATATGTAAATGTTTCGTGGGGAGTAAAATGACAACACAAAGTATTGTTAATGGTGCCTGGCACAAAATAAGCACTCAACAAACTTTAGTTTTTGTTTGGTATTCAGCATCAGCTCAGTCGTGTGAGTACTTACAATAAATATTCTGTAGACGAAGGTGTGAGAGCGGTGTATGTGTGTGTTGGGCAGGTGTTTGTAGTCAAACAAATCCAGAAGAAAGGGCCTGGGGTTGGAGGTTTGGAGTCAAGGGACAGGCAGCAGCAAGGCACTCCAGCCTGGGGGAAACAGTAAGAGCAAAGAGAAGATCCAGAAGAATAGGGACAACGATGTGTGGACCACTGTGGTTAAAGCATAAGAGGGGTGGGGTGCAAAGTGGGAATGACAGGGGAAAGTAGAGCAAATCAGTTGTTTCCATCAGGAGGTCTCAGCTTCACATAACCAAATACATACTTAACTGTGTGCACACCATAAATACACTTGCAGTTACTTGACAAGGACACATGGGACTGACTGTGTGGTCTCAGGATTAGTTTGATGGCTCCACATTATGACCATGAACCTAGGCTCTTTCCAGGCTTCTTCTCACACTATTCTTCTGTTGGCTTCTGTCTTTATGGTTGCAAAGAGCTGTCACAGCTGCTGGCATCACTTTCGTACACAGCACTGTCTGACCACTGGAAAATACCACAGAAATAGCTTCTAACTAAAGCAAACGTACTGAGTGTACTGCCTACTGCAGTCTTGTAACCACTACCTTAGCAGTCACACTGAATCTAGAAGGCTTAAAGCAAAAGCATATTTACAAGGTGTTTTTTTTTCCTAGCTAAAGTAGATCTTCCCACACAGCAACCTGATAAGGACTGGGCCAAGTTTGTGACATGATAGTTTAAGATTAGTAGAAATAATCAGGAGAGTTACTAAGTGAATTTTGAAGAGCTTGCAGTAAATATCTGGGTTAAAATAATAAACTTGTTTTTGGTGTCAAGATATATATGACAATTGAAGCAAAAATGATAAAACTCCCAGATGCTGATGAAAGAAATCAAAGGAGACCTGAATAAATGAGACATGTTGAGCTCATAGATTGGAAGACTCAGTAATAATCATGTATCACTTAATGTCAGGGCTGTGTTCTGAGAAATGCATTGTTAGGCGATTTGGTCCTTGGGCAAACATCGAGAGCTCTTGCACAAACCTAGATGGCACAGCCTACCACACACCTAGGCTGTATTGTACAGCCTACTGCTTCTAGGCTATAAACCTGTGCAGCATGTTACTCGACTAAATACTGTAGGCAACTGTAACACAATGCTATTTGTGCATCTAAACAGAAAAAGTACAGTAAGAATACAATATAAGAGATTTTTTAAATGGTTCATCTGTATAGGGAACATATCATGAATGGGGCTTGCAGGACAGGAAGTTGCTCTGGGTGAGTCAGCAAGGGAGTGGGGAGCGAATGTGGAGGCCTGGGCATCACTGCACACTGCTGAGGCTTCATGCACACTGCCCCACAGCCCTCCCCCACCCCCTTCCAGCAGGGTCAGAAACAGAACATCGAAGCTCTCAGTGCTGCTGCTGCATGAACAGGGCCATGGGCTGGATGGATTGGAAATAAATGGGAAGCTGGGTAGATCACCATACTGATGACTGTCAGGAGGAAGTGAGAGGTGGCTTGAGGATCAGTAGGAATAAGAAATCAAGATGGAGCCCTGGCTGGTGTGGCTCATGGATTGAGTGCCGGCCTGCGGACTAAAGGGCCACTGGTTCGATCCCCAGTCAGGGCACATGCCTGGGTTGTGGGCCAGGTCTCCAGTTGGAGGCACACAAAAGGCAACCACACATTGATGTTTCTCTCCCTCTCTCCCTCCCTTCCCCTTTCTCTAAAAACAAATAAAATCTTTAAAAATTCAAGATGGTGAGATGAAAGATCATAACAGTTTGTCATGACAACTTGGTTTTGTCTACTGTGTGGTAAACCAGTGGCCAGATTAAGGAGCTTTGTGATATTCATTTAAAAAGAGAAGGTATTTAAGATGGAAAGGGTGTAGAACTAAGAACTCAGTATTTTGACTTTGGAAATTTATTCTGGTTCCATTGACCCCATCTGGCACAAAGGGCTCTCTCTGCATTGAATTAATGAAAGAAATAAAACATCTATGCTGTACATTATTAAAAATATTTCCAAAGTACCAGGACAGCTGGCTCCACACTGCCACAAAAGCTTTTTACCAAAGGGGCAGTGGCACTTAGTATTTGTTAAGGTAGTTGCTGTGGGCCCGGTGTCCTTGCACAAGATTCTTAGGTCTTCAACAAAGAATACACAACAATGATGTACTCTGACGACCATCACCTAGATCAGGGAGGGCTGTAAGCACCCTGTGAACAGGTAGTGTTAGGTGAATGGCTCCTCTGTACTAAAACTGGTCAGCGGTTGACTCATTCGGATGGAATATATGCCCTCAAAATTGAGGTTCTGTGAGTAAGAGAGACTCTATTGCCAATCTCCACAGACATTGCTCCCATCAGAGAAAAAAATGTTTCCTGAACCACACGTCCTTCCATTTCTGAATAACAGGAAATTCAGCTTCATTAAAATGTTATGGGGTTCTGGCCAGTGTGCTCAGTTAGCTGGAGCGTCATCCTGTACACCAAGTGGTCACGGTTTCTATTCCTGGTCAGGGCACATACCCAAGTTGCAGGTCGATCCCTACTCAGGGCATGTATGAGAAGACAACCAATCAACAATTCTCCCCCACATCAACGATTCTCTCTATCTCTTTCTCTCTCTCTCTCCCTGCCCCTTTCTCTCTTATGAAAAAGCAATAAAAAAGTTCTTTGGTGAGGATAAACATTGTTTATTTTTATTAATTTTTATTTTTTAATATTTTCCTGTTTTTGTGTTCAAATGTTTGTTTTTTTACATTATGGTTTTGTTGTATTTTTCCATTACTATATACCCCTCATATACCCTAAGAAAAAAATTTTAAGTGGAAAAACAATAGTGATACTGACAGAGGCAACCAATGTTAAGATTTCATCATATTTTCTTTTTTAAAGTATATTTTATTGGTTATGCTATTACAGTTGTCCCAATTTTTCCTCCCCTTTATTCCCTTCCGTCCTACCCTCCCCACCCTCCAGCATTCCCTTCCACTTCATTCATGTCCATGGGTCATACATACAAGTTCTTTGGCTTCTTTATACTATTCTTAATCTCCCCCTGTCTATTTTGTACCTCCCAATTATGCTTCTTATTCCCTGTACCTTTCCCCCTTTTTCCCCCTCCCCATCCCACTGATATCCCTCCATGTGATCTCCATTTCTGTGATTCTATTCCTGTTCTAGTTGTTTGCTTAGTTTTTGTTTTAGTTTTTTAAGTCCAGCTGTTAATAGTCATGAGTTTGTTGTCATCTTACTGTTCATAGTTTTTGATCTTCTTCTTTTTCTTTGATAATTCCCTTTAACATTTCATATAATAAAGGCTTGGTGATGATGAACTCCTTTAACTTGACCTTATCTGAGAAGCGCTTTATCTGCCCTTCCATTCTAAATGAAAGCTTTGCTGGCTAGGGTAATCTTGGATGTAGGTCCTTGCCTTTCAAGACTTTGAATATTTCTTTCCAGCCCCTTCTTGCCTGCAAG
Source organism: Phyllostomus hastatus (assembly GCF_019186645.2). Classification (NCBI taxonomy): domain Eukaryota; kingdom Metazoa; phylum Chordata; class Mammalia; order Chiroptera; family Phyllostomidae; genus Phyllostomus; species Phyllostomus hastatus. The sequence continues at coordinate 23,784,254 of NW_025334028.1, read as the reverse complement.
TTTTCTTTTGAGAAATCAGCTGATAGTCTTCTGGGAACTCCATTGTAGGTAATTCTCTCATTTTCTCTTGCTGCTTTTAAGATTCTTTTCTTCTCTTTAATCTTGGGTAATGTGATTATGATGTGTCTTGGTGTATTTCTTTTTGGATCCAACTTCTTTGGGACTCTGAGTGTCTTACACTTGCATGTATAGTTCCTTCACTAGATTAGGGAAGTTTTCCTTCATTATTTTTTCAAATTCTTGCTCTTCCTCTTCGCCTTCTAGCATCCCTATGATTCAGATGTTGGAAAGTTTGAAGTTGTCCCAGAGGTTCTTAAGCCTCTCCTAATTTTTTGGAGTTCTTGTTTCTTCATTCTGTTCCAATTGGATGTTTATTTCTTCCTTTTGTTCCAAATCATTGATTTGAGTCCCAGTTTCCTTCCCTTCACTGTTGGTTTCCTGTATATTTTCCTCTATTTCACTTTGCATAGGCTTCATTTCTTCCTTCATTTTGCAACCGAGCTCAATCATTTTCTTTGAGCATCTGATTACTAGTGTTTTGAACTCTGCATCTGATAAGTTGTCTATCTCCTCATTGCTTAGCTCTTTCTCTAAAGTTTTGATCTGTTCTTTCATTTAGGCCATATTTTTTTTGTCTTGGCACACCTGTTATGTTGTAAGGGGTGGAGCCTTAGGTATTTGCCAGGGCAAGGCAACCCACTTCCCTGCATTGTGTCACTGTATGTGGGGGAGGGGTCAGAGAGGGAACAATGCCGCTTGGTTACCTGCTCAGCTCTCATCCCACTTTCCATCACTTCCCTTGCTTCCCACAAGCAAATTGTACCCTTTCAGGTGCTGGTTCCCAGGTGAGTGGGCTTGTGCACTTTCTAGCACCCCCTGGATCTCTCCACCAGACTCTCCTGTGAAGCTGGGAATTTCTCCCACCTCTGCAAGCCCCATAGGTTTTTATAGCCAGAGGTTTTGAGGCTTTACTTCCACCTGCTGGAACCCTGGGTTACCCAGTCTGTCTCACTCACAAGTTGTTCCTCCCAGCTTATCCACATGCAAATGTGGGACCTCCTGGTTTGCCAGTCCCCACCTCACCCACGCGATCTTCCACCTTACCTCACATCCTCTCCCTGCCAGCTTCCTGCCTTTGCCCCTCCTACCAGTCTGGATGAATGTTTCTTTAACTCCTTGGTTGTGGGACTTCCATGCAGCTTGATTTTCTGGCAGTTCTGGTTATTTTTCCTTTTTAAATTGGGTTGTTATCCTTCTTTTGGTTGTGCAAGGAAGTGAAGCATTTCTACATATGCCTCCATCTTGGTTGGCCACCCCCTAAACATATTTTTTTAAATAAATAAAATGTTATGGGACAACTGTCACACATGCAATCATTGCTCAAAACGTCTTTATGTGGCATATTACCGTGATTATGACGTGAATTCTTTTCAAGTGAATTTATACACTTAATGCAATCACACTAAAACCATAACATGATTTTCTTATAGATACAGACAAGTTCATTATAAAATCTATGTTGAGAAGAGAAAGAGCTAGAATGGCCAAAACAGATTTGGCAACGTTTGAGTTTTGGAGGGCTTATAATACCCAACTTAAAAATTACTTGAAGTCTACTGTAATCAAAATAGTATAGTACTGATGAAAATATAGATATGTAAATTCATGGAACAGAATAGAGTCCAGCTATAGACCCACACAAATAGTTCACTGAGAATTGTGCAAAGACAATTCAACAGAGAAGGCATAACTTTTTCAGCAAGAAATGCTGGAACAGTTGGAGACACATTGGCAAAGAAAAACATTAATTCAACCTCACAGCCTATCCAGAAGTTAACTGAAAGTGGATCATGAACATAAATCTAAAACACAAAGTCTAAAATATTTAGATGAAAACAAAAGAGAATGCAAGAGAACTATAGAGTGGGTTTGGTTAAGGAAATTCTTATCTACATAAGCAATAAGGTCTTAAAGCATTGTGGAGTGTAGATGATTCCTATGATTGACAAAAGAATGAAAAAGGGAGAGAGAGAATATTTTGGAGACCCTGACTTAGGCAAAGATTTCACACATATGACACCAAAAGCACAATCTATGTAAGAAAAAAATGAAAAAATCAGACTTCATCAAACTTATGTTTTTGCTTTGTAAAGGGCATTGTTAAGAAAAATGAAAGGATGAACAATAATCTAAAAGATGTATCTTGCATCTATACCAGATGACTTATATACAGAATATATATAACTTTCTCTAAATAAAACAACAAGCAAACCAAATAAAAAGTGAGCAAAAAATTTGAACAAGCCTATCAGACAAGATAGACATACAGCAAATAAGCACATGAAAAGATCCTCAACACCATTAGTCACTAGGAAAATACAAATTAAAGCCATAATGGGATAACATTGTATAACTATTCAAATGGACACACATACTTACACAGAGCAAATTTAAAAAAAAAAAAAACTGATGATATCATGTGCTTGTGAGGAATTCTGAGCAAATAGATTCTCATATGTTGCTTGTGGAAGTTCAAAATGATATAGCCACTTTGATACACTGCTTCTTAAAAAGTTAAGCAGTTTCAGATAAAGTTACCATATGACCCAGCAATATCATTCCTAGGTAAGTGTTCACACAAAAGTCTGTACACAAATGTTTACAGCAGCATCAGTAATAATCAATAACAATTACCCCAAACTGGAAACATCCTGATGCCCTTCAACAGGCAAATGAATAAAAAAAACTGTAGCACCTCTGACCCAATGGAATACTACTTATCAGTAAGAAGAAGCTATTTGAAATGGGTTAAATTGTGCCCTCCCCCAAAAAATAATCTGTTGAAGTTCTTACACCAAGTATGTAAGAATGTGACCTTATTTGGAAATGGAGTCATTTAATTAACATGAGGTCTTACTGGAGTAGGTGGGTCTGCATTCAATAAGGCTGATTAATGTCCTTATGTTTAAGTAAATGTTTCATGATATAGTGTTTCCTGTAAGTCATCCCTCAGCCCCTTCCTGTCCCTGCTCGGTTTTCCAACCTATGTCTTAGGAAGCAAAAGCGCTGGGCCACCTATACAGCCACCAGCCCTAGAGGTAACACCAGCACCAAGGAATAACAGTGAGTCAGCACAGGTGACTATGCTATTCACTCAGCTTTGAAAAATATATATTTTTTCTTTTTCCTCTTTTTTCAGGACTTAATTTATTTTTAGACAGCAAGGAAGGGAGGCAGAAAGAGAGAGAAACATTAATGTGTAGTTACCTCTCATGCACCCCCTACTGGGGACCTGGCCCACAACCTAAGTATGTACCCTGCCTGGGATTTGAACCAGCGACCCTCTGGTTGGAAGGCTGGCCCTCAGTCTACTGAACCACACAAGCCAGAGTTTACTCAGCTTTGTTTTAAATGCAGATGTAATCCAAATTTATAACCTAACAACATTAATAATCACTCAGACACAATCAACAATAACATCACACAAGAGAATTGGGGGATAATAAATCCAAATCCCAAGAGTCCAGATCAGAGTCCAGGTCTAGAAGGCAGTCGGTCAGCATCTTGCAAGGCAGAGTCTGTGGTGACTTAAGAGTCAGGTACAGCAGGGTTGATTGGAGCAGCAGTATGTCATTCTCTCCCTCTCAGCCATCTCGGGTGTCTGTTCGAAGACCTTTGCTTTCATATCCGTGTATAATGTAATGCTGCATCAGCCTTTGATTGACACCAGTTGTCTTGTGCCATCTGAATAAGCACATGCTGATTATGTCGCTCTGCTGTGCGTGCTCTGAGAGGGTGGTGTTACCTCTCATGTAAGCACGTGCTATCTACCACGTTGCATGGCACCTGCTCGAGGGGAGGCACTATCCCTCTGAGTCATTGCTCCACTGTGTGTGCTCTAAATATGGCTTCTTAGTTACAGGACTGATGCCATCTTAGTCCAGTTCTGCTCTCCATACCATATAAAAGGGCATCCCTGTGAAAACAAAGGCACACAGGAAAAACACCATATGATGACGAAGGCAAAGATTGAAATTATGCAGCTAAAAGCCAAAAATAACTAAAGGTTACTGGCAAGCCACCAGAAAAACAAGGAAAGGTTTCTCTGGAGGTTTCAGAGGGACTGTGACCCTGAACACCTTGATTTCAGAGTTCTAGGTCAAGAACTGTGAACCAATAATTTTCTTTTGTTTTAAGCCACCCAGTTTTTGGTACTTTTCTGGGCAGCCCTAGGAAAATAATACATTACTGATTACCCACAATAACATAGTGAATCAAAATGCATTATGCTAAATGAAGGAAGCACCAAGCATTGTGAAAGGTCTGAAAACTTAGGCCCTTGTTTATAAGCTGATAAGTTAGCTTGCCACAAGTTTGAGGGTGCTGACAGAAGACTGGACATCCCTGGATCAGAGACAATGGACTTTATTACTCACAGCACAGCAGCCAGCATAAGGTTCATACTGGAATCAGCTCCCCTAGCCTCCGACCCATGGGCACAATGCAGAGTCAGATCCAGGTAAGAAAACAGTGGATTTTCGTCACAGCTGAGGGAATCCACCCTGGAAAACTTCCATTCTTATAAAGGAGACGCCAAGCAATCCTGCCCAACCTTTGCCTTACAGGGAGACCTAATTCTTATGATCCTGGTGAGGAAATAAATCTGCCCTCTGCCATCTGCTCTCTGCCTCAGAGGGGGATGCTACTTCTATCTTAGCAAACAGCCTTGAAGCAACCATAGCAAATAGTTTCAACAAGATAGCCTGAGAAACATCTGTCACAAGACATGTAGAAATGGAATTGCCTCCCAACAGAAGCCCATCTCAAAAGATTACACGCTCTATGATTCAATTTATCTGACATTCTGGAAAACATAATGCTATTGTGACAAGTTACAGATAGGTCAATGATTCTCAGGGGTAGGGTTGGTCAGGATGAGGGAATCTTTTGATGTCACAGAATGGTCCTTTGATCTGATTGTGGCAGTGCTTATGTCAATCCATACACGTATTGAAACTCAAGCTGCATGTCAAAACAAAAGTTAATTGCACTGTATATAAATTAAAATGTTAAAATGAACAAAATCAAATGTTTATGTAAAAAAGGAAAAAATAAGGTCATTGGGACAGAAAGGTTTGCAACCGGTCCTTCTGTTTAGAGTCCACTAATAGTGTGTGAAATGCTGCTTTCATATAAGTGATCAGTGGTGAGAACTGGTATGAACTGTTTACACAGGACTAGGAAAGTTAATGTGCGTAGGTCCACCGGAAACACACACAGTACACTCTTTGAGAATTAGAAGACAAACATTACCTTTTAATGTCTGCTTCTGACATTTGCTCAATTTAAGAGGAGTGAGTCTTCAGGGGAAATGGTTTCCCAATTGTGCCAACTTTCAATTACTTTCAAGCAACCAATTACATGATCTATTTCTTTAAAAGATAAAGTTTTGACCTGACCTCCTTGGCTGAATCAGAACACCAGGCTTTTCCTGCCAATATGAAGGCATTTTTCATTTAAGAAATGAAATGGAATACTACATTACACCTGACCTCTTTTCCCATCACAAACCAGGCCATCTGTGCTGAAACTCTTTTTTATTTCTCCTCAGTTTTAATTTCCTCTCCAATTTTCTTTTTCTCATAAGGCACATCACCACTTTAAACTCTCTCAGATCCTGAGCTGAAGCAGAGGTAATGTTTTAGCAAAGCAGTTTAGAAGATGGTTAATATCATAACACCTGACCTCCGGTTACAAAGGCTTTTTGCAAGGAGTACATACAAGGGTGAGGCAAAAGTAGGTTTACAGTTGTTTATATGTAAAATAATACAATAATTAATAAATAGTAATACAAGAATAAACTCTTTTTCAAGTACTCACAGCTGTAAACCTACTTTTGCCCCACCCTGTATTGTGTGTAAATTAAGCCACTTCGGTCAATAGAGTAGCTAAAAAAAAATGCAAGTAAATGTTACTGTGTTTAATTTAGCACATAAGTCTAACTTATCATCTATGACTTGTTTGTATAACCACAGTGATTAAAATAATTTCCTCAACCTTGTTAGATCTTGAAAGAAAGAATAAAAATCACAGTAAAAGTAATTTTCGTACTGCACTTAGAAAGTCACCTGAAAACAATGGGTTAATTGCTTTTGATCCTAGAAGCTTCCTCCCCGAATGTACCATTTTATTTTCCTCTAGGTTCTGTTGAGGCTGGCTTCCTTAGGTTGCTTCCAGTCCCTCCTTCCCAGAAGTCAGCCACAGCTAGTCTTTAGAGCTCCTGCACACTCCAGAAAAAACATTTCTATACCTCACCTGTTGGCAGCGTTAAGCTAACAAAATACCATGTTCTCTTGTCATTCCATTTGTATGATTTTAAAAAATATTTATATGTTCATACTCACATTTTTACTAAGCATAACAGCATTTTTGGCTATAAAAATATTGGGTATGATTACAAATACAAATAACTCAGAAGGCAGAATTGCTCACGTGACTGACTATGACTAAGCCCCATTCTGACGATGAGCCAAGTTTGGTACTTCAGTTGTCGGAAGATGCTCTGAGCAATAATGAAAATGGGACTCCAGACCTAAGACTTTGTCTTCTGATCTTACTGCTCTGAGGGAGATACTGGGATAAGCAAAATTTTTTACAGTGAAGTAGAATACTTCTTTGTAAATTGAAATTAAAAGAGTAGTGAATTCCTAGAAAATTTCTATCAGAAACTATAGTGAGAAGTCATAATTCCTTTTCTTAGATAAATGGTATTTAAAATCAAACTCGGAAGAACAAGTCATTGCCATTTCCACAGTTGATTTGGGGCAGTTGTCCTGGCTGCCTCCTCAAAATTACCGATAATTTCACACTTCCGTCCAATGGAATACAACCTTTTGGCCATCACTCTCACAATGTGCCACCATCTTCTCTTACCCCTATCTTTACCTGATGTTGTAGGCCTTCGTGTTGCCGTCTCATGGTTTCATTTTTTATGTTTTATTCTTTATGCTATTACAGTTGTCCCAATATTTAGCCCTTTGCCCCTCTCTACCAGCCCACCCCCCACCTCTATAGTTAATCCCCTCACCATTGTCCATGTCCATGGGTCCTTCATACGTGTTCTTTGACTAATCCCTTCATTTTCTTTCAACCAGTCCTTACCACGTCCCTCCTTTCTCACAGTTATCATTCTGTTCCACGATTCTATATCTCTGGTTCTATTTTGCTCATTAGTATATTTTGTTCATTATATTCTACTTACAAGTAAGACCATATTGTATTTGTCTTTTATCAACTAGCTTCTTTCACTTAAAATAATAGTCTCCAGTTCCATCCATGTAAGCACAAAAGGTAGGAATTGCTTCTTTTTTTCTGCTGCATAGTATTCCATTGTGTAAATGTACAACAGGTTTTGTTTTTATCCACTAATTTACTGATGGGAACTTAGGCTGTTTCCAAATCTTGGTTATTATATATAGTGCTGCTATGAACACAGGGATTCATAAATACCTTTAAATTGGTGTTTCAGGATTCTTAGAGTATATTCCCAGCAGTGGAATTGCTGGGTCATAAGGCAGTTCCATCATTAATTTTGTGAGGAAACTCCATACTGTTTTCCACTGTGGCTGCACCAGTTTGCATTCCCACCAACAGTGCACGAGGCTTCCTTTTTCTCTACATCCTCACCAACACTTGGAGTTTGTTGATTTATTAAAGCTAGCCATTTTGGTAGGTGTAAGGTGATATATCTCATTGTGGTTTTAATTTGCATCTCTGATGGCTAGTGGTGTGTTGAGTACTTTTTCTTATGTCTATGGGCCTTCTGTATGTCATCCTTGGAAAAGTGTCTGTTTAGGTCCTTTGCCCATTTTCTAATTGAATTTTTTGTCTTCCTGGTGGTGAATCAATACAATGGACAAGGGTTTGATCTCCAAAACACATAAAGAACTTATACGACTCAACACCTTCTCATGGTTTCTGAATGTCATTCCTTCAAAGTGGCTATCATCAACTGGTGTGGAGTATTTAAAAAGTGATTAAAAAATTTAACTACTATCTAAAGTTCTTAAAACTAACCCCTGTGCTTCCAAATCAAATTTTATTTAGATAGATCTGATGTCATAAGGAACTAAGGTGCTTGCCAGAGTTCAGTGTGCACGTTAACTTCCAACTACTTAAAGGCACCTGGAGGGAGGTGCTCCATGCACACTGCTCAAATGAATGAGTGAGTGAATGAGTCACAAATAATCTGCAGTACCACACGGGAGGTATATGACATACTAAAATCAGTTTATAACGTATTCCCTAGAAACCCAAGTTTGGATATAACCTGGAGGGAGTGACCAGGCCCACGTTCTAACAGATGAAAGGAACTGTCTAAAGGGTGAGAATCTCCTATGAAAGAAGGCAATGTGATAGTGCTCTGCCCTGCCCATCAGACATAAGAAAAAATAAAATAAGAGACAAGTGCTGGAGAAGATTAGCAGCAGGCTGGCACTTACCAGAGGAACTATAGAATATAATAAAAAAGAGACATAGAAAGAGATAATAAACTCAAAATACAGAAGGCTTACCTGAAGATCAGAATAGCAATCAGAACAGCATGTGAGCAGCTAAAAAACCCCAGATCACCAGAAGTTTCTATTTAGAACTGAATGTACTATTAAGAGAGCAATTCTCAGCTTGTGGGAGTTAAGAAAGCACCAGCAGCAGAGTAAGAGACTCAAGGTGGAGAGTTGGACTCCAAGATACGTCCTTAACTTGGAGACAAATACTTTTCCATCAGCTCACAACTCCCCACCCTGAAAAACACACACGTGCACACACAGGTGCACATGGTATGAGTCATCCAGAAGGGAGTGGAGGTACAAGTTCACACCCATAGAGGAAAGTTATAGATAATATTCACATCTGACTGGTGAAAGGGAAGTAATAATTATGTCCTCAGGTCACCAGATAGGGTTGGAGAAAGAGTACTTGAATCAGGGAGGCTGAATTTATTAATTGCTTGTTGAGATTTGGCCCAGTTAGGAAGGTCCCCACATTTTACACAGAGATTGTACCTTATGAATTCCGAGGGAAATAAACAGGCCTGAATCTCTAGCCTGCTGATACTAGAGAGAAGAAAAAAATATGTAGGATTTCCATGGTTCTCAGGCCAAACCTAAAGCAATAGTTAGAAGCACTAAAGACATTTTAATTGAAAGAAACGGATGGGAAATAATGCCTCCCTCAGAGTTTGGGAGAAAGTAGTTTAGACTTGGGAAATGATGTACTCTAGGCATTAACTAGCTCATAGTTATTTCCTTGCTGGCTTTGGGAACCAGCCAATGACCTTCTCTGGACAAAAGTGGACGTGCACTGTTTTACATTCTAATAGTATAAAAAGGAGACAGAACAAACTACATCTCTATAAACATATTCATGTATAATATATTCATGTAAATATAAGTGAGATATCTAGGTAAACATACTAACTGTACTAGCCAAATACTCAGGCAGTAGGAGAAGTAAAGAGGTAGTTAAAGGTTTATTATGATGTCTTTATAAAAATAGTCTATCCTTAAAAAACTCTATTTTGTTCATTTTGGAGACAACTTCCCTGGCTTAGAAAATGTATTACTATTTGACTCTCATGCAATAGTGATTGGAAAAACTTGCTTAATGAGACGCTACTTGCCCCTGGTCCTTCACTCTCTTCCTTCCCCACAACCCACACCCGGCTGCTATCCTTTTCTCTCCTCTACTCCCAGTTCCCTTTCATCCCTTCCCTCCTTTCTCTTTTCTCTTTTCCCATCCCCAATCCATTTTAATTCTATCCTTAATTGAGAGCAGAGCAAAAAGAATGTCAAAATGAGAAAAAGATATTTTTATTCATTTAGTCAATGGCTATTGTGATCCAAATGGTTCCAGGATTGGAACTAAGTATGGTTGGCCATGGTGCGAAGACAAATGTGGCTCCCACCATCCTCAAAGTGCATACAGTTTACCAGGGAAGGCAGACAATCATGTGGGTAATAACCAAAGGTGTGAGGCATGTAATGGTTAGTATTCTAATAGGACCAGCCATTAAGGGATCCCAGAGTAAAAGAACTTCATCCAGGCCACGGAAACTATACTATTTCCATGAAAATGCATGGGACCATGATCTTACTAAATTTCTTGAAAGACTCTGAGTAGAAAGGAACTATTAGATTTTAATGAATTCCACACTATAATCAGACACATTTCTCCTGGCTATTGAGTTGTTTTTTCTTTTGAGCTTTATGGGTAACTGTTATAAAACTAAGCAAGGCGAATAAAGGATTGTTAAGTGGTATTTATGCAATCCCAAGAGGGGCAATTATATCATTATTTTTAAAAATTATATTTAGGAAATGAGTTTTTGGCCTCATTTTAACTAATTTATTCTTTTGGCTAAGGATGTCTGTGCTTAAGTTATTATGTTGAGCTGAGGCAATAAAAAGGTAGCTAGAATATGCACTGTCCTTGCTTTTGTGGGCATTTTGTAGACAAGCAGAATTAAACCTAGTTGCCCTCAGTAAACCAGGCATGAAGTATATCAAAGGAGCAAAGGGTGTTTTAGTTTAGATTTCCCGAAAGCAAAGCAGAGCGGGAGACAAAGGTAAGTGTGCTAGTAGTTTATCCCAGGAGGCAGGAGTGAAGGAAACAGAGAGTGAGAGTGAGAGATTGCTAATGGAGGCCTGGCTGACCTGATTCCACAATGAACTGGGTTGAAAAGTGCAAAATGCTTCCAAGAGCTGCCCCCTTGAAAGCTGAGAGATGGGTCTGAAACCCACCCACTCCCATTGTTTAAGGTCTGCTTCCTGGGGACGTGAATGCTTCCAGATTCTTGCTCTGTGTTTTCTCATAGACCACAGGAGTTCCAGCTTTGCCTACGGAAGACGTGGGGCAGAGTGCAGAAGGACATCTGTTTGCTTGGGGACTGGACTCTACGATGAATCTGTGAGCAGAGGGAAATGCCCACTGCAGCCACACTGAGACAGAAGGGCAGGGCTGTGGAGATGTGAAAAAGGCTGGAGGCATCAACTCCAGCAGGTATTTAAGACTGTTTTTCCTGATGCTGAAAAAAAGCATCAGGATTCAAGTCTCCGAGAGAAAAAAAATCAGTGGAATGTAAATCCACTCTATTATTTTTACAACTTTTCTGTAAGTTTAAATTTTTTTAAATTAAATGTTAGCAAACATTGCACAATACATAATGGCATAAACACATGACTGATGAAATAGGGAGAAAAGTTAAATAACGGAGATTTTAAAAATTAGATCAAGAAATATCACCACCCAAAAGAGATAAGTAGATTTTGTTATACAATCTTCTAAATTTTAAATGACCCATAAAGAGGAAATCAGTTAATCAATTGAAACAGACACCAAACTGACAGTTATTAGAGTTAGCAGACAAGACTGTTAAAAGAGTTATTAGAACTGTATTCCAAATGAAGCAAGGTCAGTACTTGCACATCCCTAAGCAAGTGTATTCTTAAACTTTGTGCCCTGGATATACATCTCCTGCCTCACCCAAGGCCTGGCCCTAATTCCAGATGTTCAACAGTTAAGCTGAGAAATAGATGATGTAAAAAACTCAAATGAAAGCTCTAGAAATATAAAATATGATGTGTGTGTGAGATGAAAACAATATATCTTCTACTGAGTCTAAGCTTGTACTGATTATCATACGATAGCCAATAAGTTGAGTGACAAAGTGTTGGGGCAAAGAAAGCAACTTTATTCGGAAAGCCAGCCAGCTGAGAAGATGGCAGTCTAGGATCCTAAATAACCATCTTAAGAAAGTGCAGAATTCAGGCCTCTTTTATGTCAAGGAAAGTGGGAAACAGGAGGGGCAAGAGGTGATTAATGGCTGTAGACATCTGGGTGCCAGCAGGGGTTGGAGGAAGATTGTAAAGCTTCTTTGTTCTTAGTCAGTTGCTTCCAGTTGATGTGAGTCTGGTCACCAGGTTCCTGCAAATCTCTGATAAACAATCATTTTTTTTGTACATATGTCCCTTATCTCCTCAGGAGAGGCATTTTTTTTTCTGGCAAAGAGCTGTTCTTATAAACTCAAGCCACAAGCAGAATTCCTCTACTGATTAGCATGTCTGTGTGCAAGAATAAGCAGAAGCTATTAGCCTGAAGGCCATTGGAACAGAGCAGGCTTCAACAAGGCGGAGGCAGAGAGGCCAAGCATTTTACTCTGTTGCATACTGAATGTGATTAATGGCAAATTACAAATTACAGACAAAAAAGTGAGTTACATTGTAATCCTAATAGAAATTACCCCAAATAAAACAATTTTTAAGACATGGAGAGAGAGAATCTGTAAACTGTGGGACTACCCAAGAGGCTTAATATATATGTGATCACAAACGAAAGGACAGTAAAAATACTTGAAGAGTAGAGATCTAAAAATTCCAAATTTGATAAAAATTATAAAACTATATATGTATGCAAGAAGCTTAATCTCAAGCACCAAAATCATAAAGAAAACTACACCAAGGCACATCATAATCAAACTGCTCATAAACAATGATAAAGAGAAAATCTGAAAAGCATCCAGAGGGAAAATATATTAAGCACGGAAAAATAATAACAACTATCTCATAGGAAACAATACAGACAAGTAGGTAGTAGAAGAATGTTTTAAAATTACTAAAATTTAAAAGAAGAAAACTGTTTTCCTAGAAGTGTATACTCAGTAAATATATGTTTCATAAATGAAGGCAGAATAAATACTTTTCCAAATGTATAATAGCTGAAAGAATGCATTGCATGCAGCCCCACACTCCAGAAAATGTTAAAGGAAGTCCTTCAGGCAGAAGGAAAACAATACCAGGTGAAATTTCTACATAAAGAAATGAAGAATACCAGAAATAGTAATTATGAAGAATTGTGAATGATCTGAGAATTCACCCTTTTTGCAAGTTAATAAGTTTCCAGTTTCATGGGTGCTGGCAGAAGATACAAGACTCCTGGGTCAGAGACAAAGAACTCTATTACTCACAACGCATCAAGCAGTACGAGGCTCATGTTTGTGCCAGGTCTCAGTGCCACCCAAGTCCCATGTGGTGAAGCAGGTTGTCCTAGATATATGATGCACATAGTCCTTGTGTCACAACTAAGAAACCTTGAATTTAGTAAAATACAAATTTACTTTTTCTTATTGTATAACAGGCTGCAAGCAAATTTGTCCAGACTTTGTCCAGGAGGAAGACATTATCTTTAGCATAAAAGACAGCAGAAACCCAAGCCCTCTGTCCCAGAGGGAGACACTATTTTAATCTCATTGAAGGCTGCTCATTATATAAACATCCTTGGAAAGATAGTTTGAAACAAAAGCTTTCAGTGCCTTTGTTCACAAGATGTTCAAACATATGGGAAACCTATTAAGAATTGTCTCACAATAGTAACTAGATGAGCAAATGCACAAGTTCTTTCTAATTATTTAAATGTTTTTGTAAGATCATGGACTGTTCAAATAAATAATAATGTAGGAAGAAGTTTAAAATATGTAAAACAAGGCAAAAATGGCACAAAGCTTAGAAGTAAAGAAATACCTGGTAAGATACTTATACTACACATGGGTTATTATTTTTCTTTATTCTCACCTGGGGACATCTTTTTCATTGCTTTTGGAGAGAAGAATAGAGAGGGAGAAAGAGAGAGAGAAACATTGATGTGGGAGAAGCATGGATTGGTTGCCTCCCAATCACACCTGGGCCAGGGATTGCACACGCTTGAACTGAGGATCATCCACATCTGGACCCGGAGTGCACACACCCACGACCAAACCAGGGATCAAATCCACAACCTAGGCATGTGCCCTGACCTGGAATTGAACCTGCAACCCTCCAGTTATGGGAGGATGCTCCAACCAACTAGCCACACCAGCCAGGGCCACATGGGTTGTTTTAATGTCACTTGAAGGCTGACTAAGATAAGGTAATGGTGCATGCTATAAATCTTAAAGCAACCACTAAAATAACGAAGAATTGAAGCTGCAGGCTACAACTGTTTTGGGTTTTGTAAGGCAGAAGCAAATAAATGCAAAACAAGTAAATTAAAGGATAAAGTAAACAAGAGTAAAAATAAAGTAGAAAACAGGAAAACTAAAGAAAGAAAATTGATGAAATAAAAAACTAATTCTTTGAGATTTATAAAATTAATAAACCTCTAGAAAGTCTAATCAGAAAAAAGAGGGAGCAGAATAAAATTACCAATATCATAAGTGAGAAAGTGACATTCCTACAGATTCTACAGATAGTAAAAGGATAAGAAAATGTTATGAACAACTATATGTCAATAAATTCTTCAACTTAGATGGAATAGACAAATTTTTTAGAGGACACAAATTACTAAAGCTCACTTAAGAAGACATTATCTGGACAGTCCGATACTTATCATAAAATTCAATTTGTAGTCAGGACCTTACAACAAAAACAACTTTAGGCTGAGATGGCTTCTCCACTGAATTCAGAATGTAACCAAATAGTTAAAGCCTAAATAATGCCAATTATACACAAACTCTTCTGAAAAACAGAAGAGAAGGAAATACTTACCAACCCATTCTATGAGCTGAGCATTACCTTGATATCAAAACTAGGTAAAATTATTACAAGTACAGATCAATATTCCATATGAATATTGATGCAAAAATTCTAGCCAGAATTTGGCAATTTGAATCCAACAATGCATAAAAAGAATTATGTACAACAACCAGGCAGTTTTTCAAGGAATACAAAGCTGTTACATTATTGAAAAGCCCACTAACATAATCTACCATATTAATAGGCTACAGAAGAAATGTGAGATTCTTTCAGTTAATGCAGAAAAATATTTGCCAATTTTAACATGCATTACTGATATAAAAGTTCTTAGCAAATTAGAAATAGGAAAGAGCCTAGTAAGGATCATATACTTAATATCTATAGCTGACATCATGATTAAAGCTGAAAGACTGAAAGCTTTTTAATAAAATTCAGAAAAAAAGTCAAGATAGTCACTCTGGACAGTTCTATTCAATATTGCACTTGAAGTTCTAGCCAATAGAATAAGGCAAAAAGAAGATATCAAAGGTATCTAGGTTGGAAATAAAGTGAAACTTTTCATTTGCAGATGATATGCTTGTCTGTATGGAAAATTAAATGGAATTTACAAAAAAGCTCCTCGTTCTAATAAGCGAATTTAACAACATCCCAAGGTATATGATTAATATACAAAAATCAATTATAATTCTATGTTCTAGCAACAAATGATAAAATATTGAAATTTAAAATAGTACTATTTATAATAGCATAAAAATATGAAATACTTAGGGATAAATCTGACAAATGTTATGAAAGTGTTTTATACTGAGAACTAGAAAACATTCTGAGATAAATGAAAAAAGCCCTAAATAAATGAAGAGATATGCTATGTTCATGAGTAAAAGACTCAATGTTGATAATGTCAGTTCTCCCTAAATTGCTCTCTAGGTTCAACAGCATCCCAATTAAAATTCAATTAGGTTTTTCCATAAAATTTGAAAAACTGATTCTAAAATTCATATAGAAATGCAAAGCACCTAGGCTAGCCAAAAAAAAAAAAAATTGAAAAAGAACAGTGTGTTTACTAACACTACCTGATTTCAAGACTTGTTATAAAACTACAGTAATCTAGACAATGTGGTATTGGTATAAAGGCAGACAAATGGGTCAATGGAACAGAATAGAGAGTATTTGAACAGACATACATATATATGGACAACTGATTTTCTTACAGGAGCAATGGAAATTTAGTGGTAAAAGATAGTCTTTCCAATAAATGATCCTGGAAAACTGAACTCCTACATATTAGATAAATGAATTTGTTTCATACCTTGTAAAACAACACACTTGCTCAAAGTATAGGTGGACTTACATGTATATCCAAAACTCTAAAACTTCTAGAAAAAAACATAAGAGAAAACCCTTGTAATATTGTTTCATTAGCTAACTCTTTCTTAGTTATAATAACAAAATCATGATACATAAAGAACAAACTGGACCTCTAAAACTCATGCTTTTTGTAACACTCACTCTCAGAGGCCTGCTGGAGACTGACAGAAAATATTTGCCAATCATATAACTGATGAAGGACTTTATCAAAAATGTATTGCAAAAACCTGAAAAACTCAATAATAAGAAAACAAATCAATTTTTTCAAAAAAGGGGCAAAAGATTTGAATTGTCACTTTGCCAAAGAAGATACAAAGATGACAAATATACACAGGGAAAGAAAGATACTTAATATCATTAGCTATTAGAGAACACAATCTAAAACCACTATATACTCTCTAGAATGGCTAAAACAAAACAAGACAAAAACTCATCATACCAAGTTATGTCCAGGATGTTGAGGAACTAAAACTCTCATACATGGTTGATAGGAATGTAAGTGGTACAATCACTTTAAAACCGTTAATATTAATAATTTCTTAAAAAGTCAGTCCTGCCACGATTCATTCTACTCCTAGGTATACACCCAGGAGGAAAAAAACATCACATGCCCACACAAAGATGTGCGCATGCACGTTCAGAGAGCTGTCTTTGTGAGAGTCAAACAGCTGAAACCACCCAAATTCCTATAAACAGGTGAGTGTTTAAAGAAACTGTGGCATGTGCACACAGTGGAATACTAGTGTCTTAGTTACGGCTGCTGTACCACAATACCATAGCCTGGGTTGTTTAAAGAACACATGTTTATTTCTCCCAGTTCTGGAGCTGCCAGGGTGCCAGAATAGTTGGGTTCTTGGTGAATGTACTCTTCCTGGTTTGCAAATGGCTGTTTTCTCCTTGTGTCCTCTTCACTTGGAAGAGAGGGAGAGGGCTAGCCTATTCCTCTTCTCCTAAGGACACTAATCCCATTTGGTCACGGGACTCTGCCCTCCTGACCCAATTACCCTCAAGGCCCCACCTCTAATCCCATCACCTTAGGGCTTCAGCATAATCACTTTGGGGGATGAGGGAGGTGGACATGAACATTCAGTTTGGGGGAACTAGCCATCAATAAAACAGAATAAACTATTGGTACATGCTGGAGCATAGGTAAATCTCAAAGTAATTATGCTGAGTGAAAGAAGTCAGACAAAATACTACATTATATGATTTAATTTCAAGCACATTCTAGGTCAAGTTCGTGGACACAAGGGTGTGTTAGGGATGATTGTGAGATTACTGAGGGGTATGAAATGGAGGGGTGGCATATATGCTCATTATTTTAATAATGTCGGTATTTTACTGGTATAAATATATGTTCAAATATATGTTAGCAAATTTTATACTTTAAATATGGGCAGTTTATTGTATGTCTGTTAAACTTCAATAACGTTGTTTTTTTTTAAATGATTACTGATCCCTAATACTGGATTTTATGTAGTAACCTTTCCCCCTCAGTTTCCCATCAGCACCATGGGACCGGCTGGCTCGTCCTCATCCTTGAGCAGTACCTGCCAATCGGAAAGGTGGGGTGATGCTTCATTATGTTCCTTCACATGGGGCTGCTAGTAGAACTTACTTTTTTCCCCAAACATTAAAAAAAGCACATGTTAGTGTTGTTTTTAAATACATTATGGAATTTGCCTAATACTAACTGGCTTTGCTTATTAAATTTCTGGTCAGTATTATGACCAAGGGGTCTTAAATTCTGGTGTGCCTGACAATTATTTGTATAAGTTGGGAGAGGAGAGAAAACTGACAATGAGACGGGACAATGTGTAATTGCAGCAAGTTGAGCAGATTTTTTTTGAACCATTGCAAAATGCATTTTGTATTAAAAGAACCCTGCCTAAGCAAAGAGGGAAAATACAAATAAAATAGACTTTGTTTTCTTGATTCTCCTCTATTCTGCTTGGTCTATGAACCTCACTTCTGCTCTATATTTGGAGAGCAGAAAATGCAATGCTCCATGCAAAGGTACAAAGATCTCCCTCTGTCTCCCCTTTGCTCCCTTCACAATGGTGTTAAAATATTTTTGAAAATAGCAAAGAAATAACAATGACTTTTGTAACCAATGCAGCTGGGCCATGGCATGGGGCCAGCTAAGGTCTTCTTGTGCATTTTGCCAGTCATTCCTGGCAGGGGGCACCACTGTCTGCTCAACTCCCCCGGAAACCCTCAAATGTGGTTCACAGAGAAGCCATTAGGGCTCTGGTAGCAGAGAAATTGTCCCATCAATGAAATTTCCTTGCAGCTCTTGGTGACTCACACTGGAAACACAATAGAAATGGCCCTGGAGCACAAGAGGTTGGGAGTACACTCTGCGAAGACACCTCAGGGTCAGTTAGGGACTGTGCAATTGGTAAAGCACCAGAACAGGGGGCCACGTTAGATAAAGGTCTACTTTCGAGTTATTCACACTTGTTCTACCTTTCTCTCCAACCTGACTTTCTTTTTAAAGTAACTTTATATAATGGAACATTTCAGATACATATGAAAGTAAAGAGGATAGAAACCCAGCTTAAACAATGAAAAATTGTGTTTTATTAAACTAGAGTTGCTGAAAATTCAACATAAGAATCAACTTGAATGTTACAATGCAGTTTTTTTTATTTATAGTTTATGCTTTGGCCTGAGAGTCTTCGTTTCTAATGAGCTCCTAGATGACGTGGGTGCTGCTGGCCAGTGGATAATGTTTGGAAGAGCAGAGTTCTCTACCCTTACCAATATTCATTGTTTTGAAGCAAACTCCCAAATTTCGTGTTATTTTATTCATAAATATTTCAGTATGAGTACCTAACATGAGTTCATTTTAAAAGGTAGCCACAATACTATTACTCTATTTTTAAAAATTAATAATTCAGCCCTGGCTGGCATAGCTCAGTGGATTGAGCACGGGCTGGGAACCAGTGTCCCAGGTTCGATTCCCAGCCAGGGTACATTCCTGGGTTGCAGGCCATAACCCCCAGCAACCGCACACTGATGTCTCTCTCTCTCTCTCTCTCTCTCTCCCTCTCTCTCTCTCTCTCTCTCTCTCTCTCCCCTTCCCTCCCTTCCCTCCCTAAAAATAAGTAAATAAAATCTTTAAAAAAATTAATAATTCTTCCATAACATTAAATGTTCAGTGTTCAAATTTCCCTGATTATCTTATTGTTTGTTTACTTTTCCCCCTCACAGTATGTTTGAATTGGGATTGAAATAAGGTCCATACGTTGCTATTGACTGATGTTTTTTAACTTTCTTTTAATCTATAGATGTCCTTCCTCCCTTTTCCCATCTCTTTATAATTCTTTGCAATTTATTATTTTAAGGAATTGTGTAATTTGTCCAGCAGAATTTACAACAGTTTAATTTTGCTGATTGCATGGTTTGTATTAACATGTTTCTTGTAGGCCCTGAGTGGTAGTTCACTATAGACATCTAATTTGGGGGGATTAATGGGGTGGGGGTGAGGGAGACAAGACTATTTAATGGATGGTGTTTTTCAGGTAAGCAAATGTCTGATTCTCTACCATTTGGTTATGTTAGCAGCTATTATTGTTCATTGTCTAGATTGATTCATTAATTAGGAATTTTTAAATGATGATTGTGTGTCATTTATTTATCATTAATTACCTGCCATAGATATATACAAACAACATTTCCATATCAATTCTTGTGTTTACCCTGTATGTTTTGTATAGAAAAGACAAGATAAATGCTTGGTCATTTTCCCTTTTCTACCAGTCTTCAAAATAGAATTTTTTACCATATATGCTTTGAAGGTGACCAAAGAAATTGTGTGTGTGTGAGAAGAGGAGGTGGGGGGGTTAATACCATATGGACACATAGATTTAATTATATTTGATACATTTCACTGCATTGCAGTTATTTTTCTTATTGATGCTCAAAATATTCTATCAGTGTCTGACATAGCCTTCTTGACTCCTGTATAGTGTTGTGCTGGCAAAAAGACTCTCAAAAACCAGAAAATAAAAGCCATAACATGTATGGCTTTTTGTGTAAATTCTCCCAACATGGTTGATTTATTTTAAGCTACCAATATTTTCACATTAGGATCAGAAAATTCTGCATATTTAACAATCACCTTTAATGAGCAGATATGATGTGGCTCCAGCCTACCACGGCTTCTGACCTTGTTACAGCATTAAAGCCTTCGTGTGCCACCCTGCTGCCTTGTCCAACAAGATGTTCCAAGTTGCTGTTGCACGTTTCCAGCCTCAGGCCTAGAGCTGGCCTTTACTGCAAGCATCCCTGCTGTCTCTAAGTGGGATTTAGCGGAAGTGGGCCATATGGGTGCACACTGCTATAGATCGGCTCTTGTTTCTAGACCTATTCAGTGAATACTGCTAGGAAATTTGTTTATTTTCAAAAATACCACTTTTATGTTTTCACTGATAATTTCCATTTAAATTCAGGACTACAACGTTTTTACTTAACTTTATCTTTCATCTGTTTCTCTTTTCTCCCACACAGATAATCTCAGTTCCCAATGAACCAATATAATTACTCATGTATCCCACGATTTATGATTTCTACCACAACTTATGTGTGATCTTAGAATAACAATACAAATAGTATATCCAACAATGTGGCTACTAAAAATATTTTAAGATCTATTATTTTGTTTCCTGTAATTCTTTTTGTTTTACAATATAGGCTGTTAGGAGCAGTCAATCAATTTATAATATGCTGTTGTTAAGTTGATTGCAATAATTTCTTCCATGCAGTTATGCTAAAGCTTGATAAATACTTAAGTTTGTTTCAATATTGCTGTTGACTTTTAGGCATTGCTTTCTTTAAAATTTAATTTCATGTTATAATTATGAAAAAATTCCAAAATCATATTTACAAAGTGCAAAGTATATTCAAAGAAATCTGTCTCCATTCCTGTTCTGCCAGCCTACTTCCTCTTCCCCAATAGATGTTATTTTAACAAAAGCTTTTGGTTTATCCTTTCATTTAAAATACGAATATGTACATATGGATATATTCATCTCTTTCTTACATAAACTATACTATGCATATTTTTTTAACTTTATATGTTATGAAAGTCATTCTATTACATTACACGGAGATACTTCTCAGGCCTTGTTTACACCTTTATAATACTCCATCATATGGACAAACAGTTGTTCATTCAACTTTTGGATTATTTCTAGTCTTGTGCTCTTATCGAGATTCTGTGTTTGTACCAGCATATCTGAGGGGTACCAGCATATCTGAGGAATAAATTCTTTGAAATGGCATTGCTAGGTGAAAGAATAAATGTACACATAATTTTTCTTAATAGTTATTTTTTTTATTATTGACCACTTTCAAATACAAAAGGCAGAGAATAGTAGAAATCCTGAAGCTCAAGTTCACCAATCACTGATGCTGATTTCTAACTCTTAAGTCAGTCTCTCTGGCTTCAGTAAGCTGCGGTCCTGCTCTAATGGATTCTTCCCTTGGTTCCCTTGGAGAGAGACCACTCCATTCTCTCTTCTAGAAGCATCAAAAAAATTCAGGAATTTTTAATATTACTTAATTTACTTTAAAGGTAATGTGTTTAAAATTATAACAAGAATACAAAGTTTCTAGAACTTTAGAGTTGGAATGTATTGAAACTATTTTCCTTCATTAAAAAAGGGAACAAATAAACATTAAACAAAATAGTCAAGATTAAAGAAAGAGTATCTTAGTGACAGAGGTGGGATTAGAATTCCAGCCTCATTCTCTAGGCCAGATACTCTTTCATCAGCATCTGAGACTCTAACTTCCATGCCAGAGGCCACAGTTCCATGGGAAATACACAGCATGTCTTCTTGAAACTTGATTCCATGGCCAGTAATTTGATTCCATAGTAAGTCCACTTCCCTACATGATGAGTAATATAAAACATTTTGTATTTAAACAGACATATATTGGAGTAGAATAAAAAAATACTCACAAGCCATTTTAATGATAAAATGTGGAACACTGAAAACCTTCCCAGCTGGCAGCACACGCATGCTTGGATCTCCTCCTTGGATCTCCGGGGTAGCAGAACATTCTCCTCTGTTGGGAGCACTTCCTGGAAACGTTTGAGAACCGGTGCCCATCACTGTGCTGCCTTTTGCTTGGAGCTGACTGGAATCATTTCCATCCACCTAGTAGTTAACAATCTCACATCCCACCTGAACTGGGCCAGGTATGTGAATGAGGAGGAGAAAGAAAATGAAAAAGCTACTGGTTTACCCAGAGACGGGTTGGCCTCACTTTGATCCACATTCAGGTAAAAGGCAAAGGGAGGAGCCTCCTCCTTCTTATTGTGGACTCTGGTCTCACATACACTGGAGGAAATGTCCTGAGATTTCAGAGGCTGAGAATCTTGGAGCCTTCTCAGCTGCCTGGAACCTAAAGGCTGTCACAGAATAAGAAGGGGTTGGGCTGGGTGGAAGTTGTTATTTAAAAAGAAGCAATTTTCCTCACTGTATTCAAGAGAAATAGTCTAAATAGCTGTCACATAATATCTGAAAATAGAGCATCACATTCTAAACAAAGACTAATTATGGAAAAAGTTGTTTATGGGCTAGCACTGTGGTTCAGTCTGAATTCAGGCTTTTTCATTTCTTTGAAGATCTGCAGTTCGTTTCTTCAGAGGAATCTCTAAAATCAATGCAGAAAGGGAAAACAAAGTATAGAAGTAGTTGCCATGGTAAGTCCCTTAAATCAACGCGCAGAGTGTACATGGTTCTACACACACAATGTTACACAGTGATTGCTTGGCAAATCCAGAATTTGAACAAAGGAAGGAACAAAAGAAGAGTTCTATGCTGCTATCTGGGCATACAGTCCATTTTGTTTTGAAGTTATCTATCACATTGTTGGAGTTAGTAATAGATGAAAAGATTCTAAATCTCTTTTGCTTATATGAAGCATCCTTTGCTGACTGGACATGAAGTGAACCTTAACTATCAAGGTCCACAGTTAGATGGTACAGAGAGGTAACCCAAGACTGGTCATTATGAAGTCTGTTCTGATGGTGTGGTTATTATATTTGTTAAATATATGGTTGTAGGAATCAAATGAAGTGCAAGAATTAAAGCTTATTGTATACAACACATGGGTACTTCAAGTTACAGGGCTAGGAAGTGGAGTTTATATTTTACAGTATTCTTTTCCTCCAACAACACATCTTCACATATCTCGGTCATCTTCGTAAGTTACTATAACCCGAAGTGTATACCAACAAGGAAACATGTGGCTCTGTCAAATTAATTGAGCAGGCTCTGCCAATAAAGTCCTAGAAGGTTGTTCAGCTAATGAAGATCAAAGATTCTGAGGAGGGCAATATGGGAGACAAGCCTGTCCTCACGAGTGCAACTTCCCATTAAAAGCCTGGATGCTTGTGCTCTGTGCAGCAATAGCAGTTTCTAAGGTGGTGAGTTGCTTAAACCCTCACACAACTGAGAAGCCGAGTTAGTGGTTTACAAGCAGGGGAAAAATAAAACTGGCTGAGAAATGTTTAGGGATGTTTTTAATGCTTTTGGATCTTTTGCTACAATATGCTTTCAGTTATTTAATCACCAAATGTGCACCCTTCCAAAATGTGCCCTTTTTTTTCCATTGAAGGATTTGCATAAAGCATCAGTTTGACTGGACCAATTACTTGGAGAGACTGCAGTATAAAAAGAACACAAAGAAGTGAACTGTATCCACACTGAGCAAGGGATTGACCAACCCACTTGTCACACCCCAAGGTTTAACGTTGATTCAAATCCTTTGGTCAATCATGGACTTGAACTGTCCATTTGGGGAAACCTGAGGACCTGGAGAATGGGGGGCTATAGCCCAGTGATCCCACCTTCACCTCAGACCATCTGAAGCAGTAGCCAGGGTGGCCAGCACATACTGTCCTGGTACCGTCACACCGCACATGTCTGACCACGTGACTGCTGCTGCAGGAGCCCACGCGTCTTCGGGGGCTGTCGCCTTTCCCCACCTCTACTTTAAACCATTCAGCCTATCAAAGTATTTCTCCCAACCAACACACAGTACCCACTCTGAGAAAATTATGAAAGTTTATTTCATTTCCTGATATTTGCCATAATGTTTTAGTGCCTGTTATAAATATACCCTTGGAAATGGCCCAGCTGGTTCCTTCATAGGGTTTGAAGCAGGACCTGGGTAGCAGTCAGAGCTCCATTTTCTGACTAACACAAGTTATATGCTCTTGAACAATTTACTTAACTTTTGTAAGCCTCAGTTTTCTTATCTATAATTTGGGGGTAATCATAATACCTACCTAATAGAATTGTTGTAAGCATTAATGAGGCTTCCTATGCAAGTCACTTAACACAGTGCTAAACACATAAGGAGCACTCTACAGATGTTAACTAACTGTGTGCTATTTACCATGTTAAGGGGGAGGTTGAAATTTAAAGATGAAACTCAAAGGGACCACATTTATCTCAGGTTCCCCATGCCTCTGTTGCTTTGAAATCAGTTTACTATCAGAGTGAACTAAAGGTAATTGCTGGTCTGGCAGGTTCTGACCTGTGGAAAAGGCAGTTTTGTGTTATTTTGTCCAAAGAAGAAGTAGAAACAAGGATTAACTTGGTGATTATGAATCATGTAGGGTAGCAATTCTGTGCAGAACGTTTACTATGCACTCGCCCCAAATCTTCGGTTACCTCTACACCTGTCTTGAGATCTAGGCAACTACTAAAAGCTGTGTCTGCTCTAGAATATAAGCTCTTCAGAAGAAAGTTTGTGTGCCTTGCTCCATTTGTTCTTAAAAATAGGCCCTCCTTCACATGAAAAGGCCAACATCATAAAGAGTGTAAAATTTTTCTCAGGAGAATGGAATTCTTAGTGTTCTAAAATGGACAAAAGGAGAGGAAAGGGAAACCCTTGCTCTTCACGTGCTTTGTTGTACCTTATGCTCTGCCTTTCTACGTCCCCGTGGTTTCCCTGAGCAGGAATGATTGGGTCATCCCTTATATTAGAAAATAAACTGTATTTTCAACCTATTGTTCAAAGCAGCTTATCTCATGAAACTCTTTCCACTGGAAAGAAAGGGCAAAGAATGTGTTATGTCTTCCATGCTAGCGTCGGAAGGCAGGAGCTTTGGAGTACCTGCCAAAGCATCTCATTTAGAGGCTTTGGGCAAGAATCACAAAGCAAACGTACTTGTGGTAAAAGCCAAAATGAAAGTCAGTTCTTTCTTCTTCCTTTGCCAATTCCAGTGGCAGGCCCTGGCCTGCAGATCCTGGGATTTTTAAATGTCTTTCCAGCAAAGAATTGCTTTCATGTTTGTATCCTTATTACTAAATCTGGATTTTTTCTCACAATGCCCTTCTTGCATTGTGTCCAGGAGCCCTTTTTGTTTGAAAGGAATCTGAGTTTCCTGTTAAGGGAAACCACGGCCCCATTTTGGAAGGATCTAAATGTCCTTCCCGCCTCATACATTGTAGAATGCCTTGCCAAAATGCATTAAGAAGTGAAATCCATTTGAGTAAAGGCCATGGAAAAAAAAACTGTTTGTGAGCCTTCAAGTTCTTGATTAAATTGTTCAGAATCGTTTTTAAATAGTTCAGTATGGAAGCTATCAAGAGGCTGTCACCCAGTTACAAATAACCACAGAGTAACAACCCTAAGTGTTACCAAGGTCTTGAAGTAGTTTTGATGCCTTATCTTCCAGATGTCTTTCTTCTCATTCACTTTATTACGTCCTAAAATTAGGAGGCCTATGAGGTTTTGTAAGCAGAAGGCTGTCCGGAAGTCAGCAGAGAAGCTTTGAGAATTAAGTCCAAGCTTGCTGTTGGCACACATCTGCTCTCCTTCCACAATAGGCACTGCGGGTACAAACACGAATGAACACACTTCCTGCCCAGACGGGCCTTCTCACCCAGTCAGAGAAGAGAAGAGAGACATCAAAGATCAGGATGCAGGCATGCATAGGTTGCCATGGGAAATTAGTGGAAGGTACTGGAGGGTTGCAGGAGAAGACACTTTACTTATGCCCTCCAAAACAGCAGGGAAAAATTAACAAAGATGTAAAATAACTCATTTCCAACCTAGGAAAACACATGTGTAAAAGCATATGAGGCGGCTATTTTAGTTGGTTTGGCTGCTTTAACAAAATCCATAAATGGGGTGGCGTACAAACAACAGAAATTCATTTCTCACAACTCTAGAGGCTGGTCATTGAGATCAGGGCATCAGAATGATTGGGTTCTGGTGAAGGCCCTTTTCCTGGTTGCAGACAGCCAACTCCTCACTGTGTCCTCACAGTGTGGAAAGAGAGCTAGGGATCTCCCTGGGGTCTCTTTGATGAAGGTGCTAATCCCATCCAGAAGAGCTTCACTCTCATGACCTAATCACCTCCTGAAGGAGCACCTCCAAATACCATCACACAGGTAGGGACGATTTCAAATATGTGCTACTCTGGTAGATCACCACTGTTACAAATTGTCCTCTCTCTGGAATGGAGTTTGTGGGGATAACTAGAGATAAAGCCTATAATATATGCAGGGTTCACTGAATCAAACAAAGGCAGTAGCAAAGGTAACAGAGTAGTCCTTAAGGATTTTGTACAGGTAGGTGGCAAGATCGAATTCATATATTAGAAGGAGAACCTAGCTAGGTGGCAGTTGAATGGATTGTGGATGTGATATTGTGCCCGGCTGTGTGTGAGTCAGGTAAGGAAGAGCATGATCCTGGAGAAGAGCAAACAGAAAGACTTCTCAGAGGTAGCCTGTGGCTGGGAGTCAAGAAGGCAATGAGGACAGAGAGCACTAAGCTGGTGGCAGGGCTCCACAGCCATCCTGGACTGAGAAAGCAGTGATAGGAGATGATACTCAGATAATAGCTTACCTGAGTAATTCCCCTGTCCACCACATTTTCCAGGGCTTTGACATAAAGGAGAGGCTTTGTCTGATTTACCTCTGTGCTTTCCTTTATTTTGTTTGTGGAGAATAGTCCTCAGGGAACTGCTGCTGAGCTCAAAAGTTAATCAGGGTGGTAAACATTTTTTAATTAAAAAAATAAGATAATTCAATGGGCCTTTCTTTCCTTCCTTTCTTTTTGCAAGCCAAGGCACATTTCTTTGCTTGTACTACCTGTGGCCCTCTGAAAAAGCTGCAGCAATTTTAAATAGGTCATTTGCCTGAGTTCTCTGAGATTCTCTTCCTTTCTTACTGAAACTACTACCAGTCAACTGGACGGTTTCACCAATCCCAAGGAGTGAACCCCACCAACTGCCTTTTCCCAGAGGCAATTTTCTTCTCAGAAGAAATGATTTCATCTGGTAGAGTTCTTAAACAGCTAAAGAGCTCGCAAATGCCCTGTCAGAATAATTGTGGCCAGAAGAGATGTAGCAATGGTTTCTGGCTAATTGGCAGGGCAAGCTCTGGCTTATGTAACAGTTACCTCTGGCAATTTGTCCCAACACCCCTTTTGGCAGCAACACTGTGGTATTTTTAATGGTAAGAGCTTGGCCAGGGTTCAGCCAATCAGCATGTTCGTTTTGCTGGCTGCAATTAGAATTACTGTTTCTTTCACCTTGTTTCCAGCCAGACCTGGTTCTGTAAATATGTCACTGGGGGTTTGGATGGAGCTGTATTCTGCCTCAGTGCCTTAAATCTGTTATTTCAGTTCAAAAAGTCATTTTACCTTTACACAAAGAGGACCCATGATGTATCTGACCTTAATCCCCAGTGTCAGTTGGACCTGTGGAGAGAGTTAGATGTTCCCGATTTGAATGACACTGCAATTCGGAACGAGGATTTGAGGATTGGCAACAGAGGGGAAAGCAGCCTGGCTCTCTGGTGTGGTGGATTCATTAGGAGCTAGCTGCCTTCTGTCCCTCACACCACTCATCACCTGGTTGCAGTCAGCTGCCGCAATGTTTCCTGATGGCGTGCAGAACAGGGGAAGGAGGTTTGGTTTGCCAGAGTTCCACATTTCCCTTTTACCTTTATTACCCCTGCCAGGATTTGCTCTGGTGTTGCTGGTAATGACTGTGGATAAAGAACAGAGAACTTTCTTATTTACCTTCACCAAACGCAGGCATTTTCTTTAAGATGGACTTTATACCAAAGGGAAAAACTTGATGCATCACGTAAGAAATACACCTTAAAAAGTCACAAATATTGTTTTCCCCAAAGAGGAAGCCAAGACTTCTTTCATCTTAATTTTTCTCAGAAATTGAGGCAAGGATGATGGGGGAAACTCTTAGAATAGCATGGAAAGAGAAACCCCTTCAGAAAAGCCAGGCCGTCTGCTCTGTGCTGTCCTGCAGCCACTTCCCTTACATTAAGGGGCCCGGAGGTCACTTGTAAATTTCCCTCTCCAGTAAAACTTTCCCTAAGCAACTTTATTGCTTAGGGGAATGTTTGGGGCAAATAAAATAAAATAAATATTTATGTGACTTGAGGTAAAGTGGGCCACGTGAACGGAACAGCCTTCGTCATATCAAGGATAATTTTGAATGAATATATTTAAAAGTATTCCCTATCCCAAATAATAAGAACAGCTTATATGCACATCTCCAGAATGACTCCTTTTTGAATGTATGTTTACTTGGCTGATGATGTCAGGGGGATTTTTTCCAATTTGGTAATGGTGAACTATGTAAAGCCTGCTCATCTCCGTTTTAACGAGGCAGGTCCAGATCCTCGTCCTGTGCCATCCGAGAAACAGTTCTGGAAACTGGAGAAAAGGAGACTAAGGTAGGGCCCCAGTACCTGGCAACAGGAAAGCTATCATTGACCTTGACTCTCCTTTATCTTTAACCTTGCTGGGGGCCAGGTTAAAGGACTGGTTAGCAGGACCGCTCAAATTGCTTGGCAAAGTAAATTGATCCAAACTCTGCTGAAGTAGTCAGCACTCTCCAGCAGGGATTTAAAAAAAGAAATCTAGCTGGCATCACCTAAATGGGTGTTTTTTCTGGCACACATGTGCAAGCAAAGTAAGCTGAAATTATAAAGCTAAATAATTCATGAGTGTGCCCAATGCTTTCTCTGGAAGCTATGATTATTTTATTATCCAAATTTTAACGCTTTAATATGCATCTCAAGAGGTGGGTTGGTAGAAAAATCTCAAAGGAAAGTTGAATGGAGTATGAAAAGTATAAAAGCATAGAAATGCTATACTGAATTTTTCACAACACTGAGTTTTCTTTGGCCAGTAGAAAAAAAAATCAATCAGTGGCTGCACAGGGTTTACTGCGTGGTGAATTACCACAAAATAAAGATATCTGTGTGCCACCCAGATAAAGAAATAGAACATTTCCAGAATCTATGTTGAGCTGCAGGTTTCAACTTGCAATAAAGAAGAAAAGGAATTAAAGTTGAACATATGTTAAAAGAAGGAAATAAAACTCACATTTTTTGTACTGATGTTATTTTATATGTAGAAAATTCAAAATTATTTGCAAATAAATTATTAAAATTCTTAAGTAAATTTAGCATGGTCACAGACTGCAAAGTCAATATGCACAAATCAATTGTATTTCCACATATGGGCAGAAAACAATTAGAAATGAAATGTTAACAATAATTCTATTTATAATAGCATAAAAATCAAATATTTAAAATAATAGTTTTTAAGGTATGGTCCAAGCACCCTAGAGATTCCAAAATTCCATTTAGATAGCCTTTTTTTTTTAACTTTCATTTTTTCATGAGTGAACAGTAAAGTTTTCCAGAAATACTTAATGTGTGATAATACTTCAAATTGAAAGCAGAAGTAGATCTGAGAACCTAGCTGTTTTCTATTATACAAAGTTTGAAAGGGATTTTCAAAATGTAGAACAATGCCAACCTTTTTTGTCTGATTATAGTATCAGTTCATAGGAGATATGTGTTAAAAATTTCCATGGAGTTGTGGATTTGTATATTTCTCCTTCCAGTGTTGATAGATTCCTCCTTTTAGTTTTAGATTTGCTTTATATATTTTAATTTACAATTGCTTTATCTTCCCGATAAAGTGAATCTTTTATTCTATAAAATATCCTTCTCTACCTTTTTAAAAAAAATTTTGCCTTAAAGGTATGTCTGACATTAGTATAGTTATAACTATTAACTTTTTTCAACTTTATTTTTATTATTGACACTATTATAACACATGCCTCCATGTTTTCCACCTTTGCCCACCTCCACCCAGCCTTGCCCTCCCTTCCCTCAGGCCGTCACCACACTGTTGTCTGTGTCTGTGGGTTATGCTCGTGTGTTCTTTGTCTAATCCCTTCAGCTTCATTCATCCAGACCCTTTGCCTTCACTCTCCCTTTGAAAACTATCAGTCAGTTCTGTGTATCCATGCCTCTGTTTCTGTTTTGTTCATCAGTTTCTTTTGTTCATTAGATTCTACATATAAGTGAGATCATATGGTATGTGTCTTTATCTGACTGGCTTATTTCACTTAGCATAATAATCTCTAGGTCTATCCATGTTGTTGTAAAAGGTAAGAGTTCCATGTTTTTTACTACCGCATAGTATTCCATTGTGTAAATGTCCCATAGTTGTTTTATCCACTCATCTACTGATGGGCACTTAGACCGTTTCCAGATCTTGGTTATTCTAAATAATGCTGCTATGAACATAGGGGTGCATATATTCTTTCAAATTGGTGTTTTGGTATTCTTAGGATGTATTCCCAGAAGTGGGAACCCTGGGTCAATTATTTACTTTTTGTTAGTGTTTTTATATATTTTTGCCCTTTTGCTGTCAGTATTTGTGTCCTAATATATGAATTTTTTTAAATGAGCCATGTTTACTTCTATTGTATTTTTGCATTTAATTTGTTAACCTTTGACTTCTAATTTGAATGCTTAGTCCATTTACATTTACTGAGATAATTGTGTTTATATTCAAAATCTTCCTATTTGTTTTCCCTTTCAACTTGTTTTATATTCCTTTTTCTTTCATTTTTGTCTTTTATTAATTGATTTATTATTATTTTATTTTCTCCTATATTACTTATTTGCTACCCCAAGCATGATAGCTTCCATTTTTTATTTATTAGAGTCTAATGCAAATTAATTTTATTCATTCTCAAAAATTGCAATGATCTCATTTTCTTTATTTTTATCATATATTTTAATTTTACATGTAATTTAAACTCCATAATACATTACTATTATATTAATCATCAGCGTTTATTGTTTTCATATAATCAATCATCATATTTTTACTCTTTCTGTTGCATTTTATTCCCCCTTAGATCTCCTTGCCTCCTTCTGGGGTCATTCCCTTACACCTAAGTAACTATATATTTCTTTAGTGTGGGTCTGCCAACAGTGGTCTCTCAATTTTAGTTTGTTTGAATGTGTTGATTTTGTCTTTGTTTTTGAAGGATGTTTTTCTTGGGTATGGAACCCTAGGTTGGCAGTTACTTTCTTTCAGCATTTTGAAGACATTTTATTTTCATGTGTTTTCTGCAGTTTCTGTGGAGAAGTCAGCCCTCACCTGCTGCTGTTCCTGTGAATGTGATAGGTCTTTGTTTATTACTGTTCTTAAGATTGTTTTATCTTAGCTCTATGTAGTTTTATTTTGATTGTTCTTGACATAGGTTTCTCTGTATTTGTAAAGCTTGGGACTCAGAACTTTTTGAGTCTGTGGCTTAATGGTTTTCATTTTACTTTTGGGAAATATTTAGGATTATTTTTTTAAATGTTACTACTGCCCTTTTCTCTCATTCCCCTGGCTCTGACATTCCAACTTACAGGTATGTTAGACCTTTCACCATATTCTATATGTACCTTATTCTTATTTATATATTTGTTTTTTTTCATTGTGAATATTTTTAACTGACATAACTTCCAATTTACCAATCTTATCTTTAATTTTTGTCTAATGAGCCACTAAAAGCATCTATTGAAACTTTAATTTCCATGTTTGTTTTCTAGTCCTTAAATTTTCATTTGATTTGTACACTCAGTTTTTGCTGAAGAATTCCAATATATCAATCACAATTATTTTAAAGTTCATATCTGACAAAGCGAATATCTTTATCATCTATGGATATGTTTTAGTGACCTGTGCTCTTTTTGGTTTTTGGTAAACTGGTCCTCAACTCTGGTATGCACAATAATATTTTATTGGCTGTCAGATGTGAATAAATAACTGAAAAGATTCTGAATGTTTTCCCTCAGATAGTATACTTTTACTTTTGACAAGTAGTTTGATAAAGGGTATATTATGTAATCCAATCTGAATTTAAGTTTATGAAATATAAATTTCATTCTGTGAGGTTTGATCTATTTCCAGTTCACCTTTGCTTCTGTTGCATAGTCTTTCAGGAGTCCCGGTAGAAATTTTATGTTTACTAGTTCTGCTTCATCTTGGTAGGCCTTACACTTTATGTCTCTCCAGTATTTATGAAAGTGCCAGTCACTCTGTTTAGATTATTTATGTCTTTATGGTTGGCTTCTGAAGTTCTTGGCTTAAGTCTGCTTATGAATGGTAAATGTTTTCAGGCAAAGCAGTGAGAATGCTTGCCTCACTTCAGTGCATTTCCTTTCCTCCGGGATCTTGATCACCTGAAGTCCTGGCTACCTGGTAGCTTTCTTATGACTCAAATAAATTTCTTCTTCCTTTCTTTCTTTTTTAAAATATAGCTTTACTTTCTCTTTTTGTTGTGACTTAGATCTCTAAGTCACAACAAAACTCTATACTCTATAAATTGGAAATAAAATATAAATTGGCTAAACTCTATAATTGGAAATAAAGTTCCCAGAGCTCATCATTTTCTCTCTCATCCCTCACAGCTATTAGTTGCCAAGTTCTGAGAGTATATACCCTTGAATTTGCCTCTTCCTCTCCATTCCGTGTGCCTCCCTTTATTGGAGTCCCTAATCCTCTACCATCAAAATTATTACCAATGGCCAGCAAATAAATAGCTCTGCTTTAATTTTTTTCTATTCACTTTAAACATCACTTCCAGGGTGAGCCATAACTCCCTTAATTAAACCTATCTTATAATTTACATCACCTAAAAATAAAAGTCCAAGTTCAATACGAAGTGCATGGACTTTGCAGTAGTTAGATGCCATACAAAATTAAAAGTTATGAGATTTCATTGATGGACAAAGAATAAAAAACTGAATGAGATAATTGCATAAAGCAGGATATAAACCAGTATTTTCTCAGAAGATGGTTCAAGCTTTTAGGCCACCAAGGTGCCTTGTGGGAACATACAGCTGATGCTGACACTGCTACTGAGTGAAGACTAAGTTAGGGGTGAACACTTCCCCTTAGTCTTTTTCAATTTTTTTCTTTCAATATCACATGTAATAACACCTGGTCCACCAACTCATCAGCTGTAAATAACAACTACAAAAGATATCAATCGATTTTCAGTGTTTACTCTGAGACTATGTGAATCAAATGACAATTTTTCAAAGATAATATCCCTTAGCAGATCCAGATTTTAGGACTTTCTGCCTTCTGCTTTCTATTCCCCAATACGCTCTACTCTTCGCTTTGCAAAGTACTTGATTTTCTTTAATTTTTTTATACATTCACGCATATTGTGGATTCTGCCTGGAGTACCTGTCTCCATTTATTCCTCTGGAGAACCTGTAATTGCTATTCATGAATCAGCTCAAGTGTTGCCTCTTCTAGGAAGTTTCCCTGAACCATCATTGCCTCACATTGAAATTAGATCTTCTCCCTTCTCTGGTTTGATAATACTTTGTACATTACCTTTATGGGGAAAGTTATATCTTTGTGATTATTTGTTTATTTTTGTTTTCTTTATTTTTTGCTTTTTAAATTTTTTATTTATTTTTAAAATATATTTTATTGATTATGCTATTACAGTTGTCCCATTTCCTCCCTTCTCTCCCCTCCACCCTGTACCCCCTCTCCCACCCACGTTCCCCCCCTTTAGTTCATGTCCATGTGTCATACTTATGAGTTCTTTAGCTTCTGCATTTCCTGTACTATTCTTGCCCTCCCCCTATCTATTTTCAACCTACATTCTATGCTACTTATTCTCTATACCTTCTTCCCCTCTCTCCTCCTCCCACCCCCCTGCTGCTAACCTTCCATGTGCCCTCCATTTCTGTGGTTCTGTTCCTGTTCTAGTTGTTTACTTAGTTTCTTTTGGTTTTGCTTTAGGTGTGGTTGTTAATAATTGTGAGTTTGCTGTCCTTTTACTATACATGTCTTTTCTTTATCTTCTTTTCTTAGATAAGTCCCTTTAGCATTTCATAAAATAAGGGCTTGGTGATGATGAACTCCTTTAACTTGACCTTATCTGAAAAGCACTTTATCTGCCCTTCCATTCTAAATGAGAGCTTTGCTGGATAGAGCAATCTGGGATGTAGGTCCTTGTCTTTCATGACTTGGAATATTTCTTTCCAGCCCCTTCTTGCCTGTAAGGTCTCTTTGGAAAAATCAGCTGACAGTCTGATGGGAACTCCTTTGTAGGTTACTGTCCCCTTATCTCTTGCTGCTTCTAGGATTCTCTCCTTCGTTTTTACCTTGGCTAATATAATTATGATGTGCCTTGGTGTGTTTCTTCTTGGGTCCAACTTCTTTGGGGCTCTCCGAGCTTCTTGGATTTCTTGGGAGATTGTTCCCTTTGCCAGAATGGGGAAGTTCTCCTTTATTATTTGTTCAAATACGTGCTCAATTTGTTGCTTTTCCCCTTCCCATTCTGGTACCCCTATAATTCGGATGTTGGAACGTTTAAAGGTGTCCTGGATGCTCTTAAGCTTTTCCTCGATTTTTTGAATTCTTATTTCATCATGCTTTCCTGCTTGGTTGATTCTATCTTCCTTCTGGTCCACTGTATTGTTTTGAGACTCAGATTCCTTCCTTTCACTATTGGCTCTCCTCTGCGTATCTTCCTGCATCTCTTTTATGGTAACCTGCATCCTTTCATCTAAATTGCGCCCAAAATCAACCAATTCCGTGAGCTTTCTGATCACCAGTGTTTTGAACTGTGCATCTGATAGATTGGCTATTTCTTTGTCGCTCAAAAGGATGAGTCCTGGGGGACTGATCTGTTTTGTTGGAAACATGTCTTATGTCTTTCCCTGTCTCTCCTTCCGGTCTGGTCGCTCTTGTTACGGTGGGGGGGCGGAGCCTTAGGTGTTCACCGGGGCTGGGCACCCCAGTCGCTAGATTGTGACGTTATATGTGGGGGTGGGGGTGGGGGTGGGGGTGGGGGTGGGGGTGGGGGCGGGAGGGAACAATGGCGGTAGTTCTGTTCTCCTGGGCTCAGACCCTTCTCTGGGATCCTGGGCTGCGAGCTCTGCCCTGGTCCACAATCGCTGCCTCACTGGGTCCACCAGCTGCAGCTTGCGTACTCAGGGATCACCGCTGTGTTCTTGTGCCCTGGATGGCTGTCGCGCCAATTTTGCGCCAAATTTTCCCAGACCTCCGCGCCCTGCCGACCCGCGCCAGCCCCGTGCATGCCTGGCTCTTTGTCTCCTACCAGTCTGGACGTACAGGTCTACTTCAACTTCTTGGCTGTCTGACTTCCATTCAGATAAATCCTCTATCAGTTCTGAGTGTTATTCTATCTGTAAATTATTGTTGTTCTAATCTTGGTTGTGCGAGGAGGTACGGTGCGTCCACCTATTCCTCCATCTTGCTGGAAGTCTCTATTTTTGTTTTCCTTGAAAGAATGTGAGCTTTTCAAGGGCAGGTTTTCTTATTTATGTATTTATTTAAATTTTATTATTTTATTATTTAAATTTAAATCATTAAAAAATTTTCTATTACAGTTTATGTAACATATTATATTAGTTTCAGTTATACACTCCAGTGATTAGACATTATATAAGTTAGTAAGTGATCATCCCAATAAATCACATACCTATCTGACACCATACATAGTTATTAGAATATTATTGACTCTATTCCCTATGCTGTACTTTACATCCCCATGACCATTCTTTAAATCATTTCTTTGTAAATCTATGACCAATACAGAACTTAAAACATAAGTGGAACTAAATCAATATTAGTTAAATTAATAAGGTTTTCAATATTATCAAACCACATTGCTCAGCAACTAGTTAATTCCTTTATTTGGATGTGATATTTTGCAATAAATAGGTACTCGGTTAATATTTATTCAATTGATGAATCATATTAACTATTGGGGAAAATGTACTTCATCCTGAAGATAAAGTTTTTTGTTGTTTTTGTCTTTGTTTTAAATATATAGAACTTTAAAAATAAAGTCAAGTTTGGAAGAGAGAATTTTGAGACTCATAATTGGAGGAAATAATTTTAGAATCATTTCTCTAGAAACAAAACCTAAATTCTTCTTCACAAAACCAAGATTAATTAAGAATAAAATCACTTCAGCATGCATAATTTGAGAAAAATCAGTTAGCTATAAGGCCTTAAGAAAAATATGTCAAATGTCCAAATTCATAATTTATCTTAAATTTCTGATTGATGAGCCATAAAAATTATATTTGGCAAATGTTTAAAAATTAAAGTGCACTGTGTCTACTTCATGCTGTAGGAGGGTGCAGCCAAAGGGTCCCCAAAAGAAGGATTTGGAGTGGGGTCCAGAACTCAAGGTGTCCAGGTGATTTTAAAATGTCCTCACCCCCAGCCCCCAGGTGTGCGTTGGGGGAAGGGACAAATGAAGCAGGGCCATTGAGAGCTGTTTCGCATAGCAACAGCCTTGCAGCTACCCTCTGGCGGGGGTCATTTAGCATATCTATAACCTTTAACTGGTTGCATAGATATGTTAAATAGCTGTGACCAGCTCTGAGCCAGGGGAATGGAAGTAACTTCCCCACCAAGATGTAACTGGGGGGCAGGTCCCCTGAGTTACAGCGCCTGCGTGGGAGCTCAGAGAAGATTGGCTCCATGACATGGGGCCACGCCTGCCAAGACCCACAATGGCAGTCTAGTAAAGCTGGAAGGCTTTGAGAGTTCTGGCATGTGAGGCCGAGTGTGGCAGGAGTCAGAAATGGGGCTTCAGAGGAAGATTGGCGGGGATTTAAAACCTGGACTTGGCGGCCTTTGAAGAGAGAACCATGCAGCTGTGGCAGTGCAGGGAGGACCACAGCCACGAGGAAAGAACCATGTGGCTTTAGCAGAGTAGGGACTCCCGCAGCCCGTGCAGACACCGTCTGCGATGCAGCTGCCTGTGGCTCCTCTACCGCCTGGCTCCGAGCCCCAGCCAGCTCTGCAGCTGCAGCCATGAGAAAGGGCCACCAGTAAGTGACTTGGGAGCACCGGGTCACCACCCTGCCACCGCAGCCACCGCCAGGCCTCAGTGCGCTGCACCCACGCTCACTGCTCGGGCTCACCACTCGGGCTCTCGGAGCCTCAGGCCAACCTCACAGCCACCTGCTCTGGACCTGGGGCCAGGACACAATAAGCTCCGTGCTAGCCCTCTAGGCGCTGCTGCTGCTGCTGCCGCTCTCCCAGAAAGGGGGATCACACACCCCCCTCCCCCCCTCCCACAGCCATGAGAAGAATCACCAGGAGGCTTTAGCTGGAGATCCTGGCAACACAACCAATGGTGCTGGGAACTAAGGAAGGCCTGCCAGCTGAGCACAGATTACTAGGAAAAACCGAGAGCTGCCTAAGCCACAGACTTCTATTTCTTCTCCTGAGATACGGTACCCCAGACTGGGCAAAGGGAGGAAGGAAGGACTGTGTGTGTTTGTAGATGTTTCAAGGGACTTTGGGATTTTGACAAAGACATTAATTCATTACTTTTAGTCTGTATAACTTGAATAAATAACTCTTTTCTTTTTCACCAATCTCTAGCATGGAGAGCTATAATTCTCTGGCGAAGGGAAAAGTGAGCCTAGTATAGGGGGACCCCAGGAGAAACGGGGATTAATTCCGTAGCATTGTGGGACCCTCTTCCCTGGTGGCCAATTAGGGAAGATCATGGGAAACCACATGTGCAGTAGCTTTAAAGTAATGCAACTACTTGTATATACTCAGTAAAAGCCCACCAAAACTAGCCAGGAAGGATCCACCCTGTAAGAATAAAGTCCCTCCAGCCCATGAGGTCAATCTCTGCTTGGAGCTGGCCTGCTCCCATGTTCTCTTCCATGAACTCTGGGTGTTCGGTTCAATTCTTTGTCCCGATCACTAAGAACCTGGTTACCTGTGCCCACCTGTGACAATGCTGCTCCTAAACTCTATGAAAGCTTCACATTGCATGCAAAGCTCAATTGCCATGGGCTATACATGGACACAGTTCCTAGGGATTTAAAGGAGCAAGCCCTGCTCAGTCAACAAAAATTCTTTGGCAGAACTTCTGCAACATATTTTTGTGCACATAAAAATTCATTTCAGAGGTACATAATTGTGGATTTTGATTACAGAATCTGTAGGTCAAACTGTATTTTACTAGAAGGTGCTATGAGAAGTTTTTAAACCCAGGCAAATGAAAAAGATAGCTTTTTTTTTCTGCTAATGAAGCTTAAATGGTTTCTTTTAGATACTAAAATAAGAGCAGTTGGCTGCTTTTGCATACTATTGAATCTCTACATGTGTAAGGAATTTGGAATATGTATGTTAGATTGATTGGACCATACCCACACTCTAAACTTGACTTTCTATATGAAGGTAATTGCTGAGTTCACAGCATTTTTTCTGTTGATCCTGTAGCTGACATAATAAAAAGGAAAACTTACCAAACTTGGATTATACCAAGAAACCATGACTTATCGTGGTTATATGTTCTGTAAATATTTACTCAGGCACAACACAATTTAAAATATTGTGTTTGAAAAGTCCTTTTGACATTACTTATAATATTATTTTATACCTATTACAAACAACTATTGGCAGGATCAGCAGTAAAAAACCCATTTAATTCATAATATTACTGAACAGTTACACAGTTATGATAGTACCTAAAATATAATTGACTCATTAGGAATTAAATTTAAAGTAATACTAAAATGTAATTTGTTTTTATTATTAAAAATATCCTTTTTAAAAATATTTTATTGTTTATGCTATTACAGTGTCCTATTTTTCCCTCTTTAATCCTCTCCACCCAGACTACTTCCATAGTCAATCCCTACACCATTGTCCATGTCCATGGATCCTTCATGCATGTTCTTTGACTAATCTGTTCACTTTTTTTCAGTTAGTCCCTACTTCCCCTCTCCTCTCTTAGAGCTGTCAGTCTATTCCATGATTCCATGTCTCTGGTTTTATTTTGTTCATTAGATTCCTCCTAAGTGAGATCATAGATATTTGTCTCTCACCAACTGACTTATTTCACTTAGCATAATAGTCTCCAGTCCTATCAATGTGGTTGTAAAAGGCAGACATTCCTTTTTTATGCTGCATAGTATTCCATTCTGTAATGGAAAGTTTTTATTATCTACTCATCTACTGATATGCATTTAGGCTATTTGCAAATCTTGGGTATTGTAAATAGTGCTACTATGAACAGAAGAATGCATAAATTCTTTGAATTGGTGTTTCAGGTTTCTTAGGGTATATTCCCAGCACTGAAATCACTGGGTCAAAAGGCAGTTCCATTTCCAATTTTTTTAGGGAACTCGATACATTTTTCTACAGTGGCTGTACCAATCTGTATTTCCACCAACAGTTCACTAAGGTTCCCTTTTTTCCCATCCTCACCAGCATTTGTTGTTTGTTGATTTAGTAATGATGGCCATTTTGTCAGGGGTGATATCTCATTTTGGTTTTAATTTGCATCTCTCTGATGGCTAGTCATGTTGAGCACCTTTTCATAAATCTACAGGCCATCTGTATGTCCTCCTTGGAGAAATATCTATTCAAGTCCTTTGTCTATTTTTAAATTTAATCGTATGTCTTCCTGGTGTTGGGTAATATGAGTTCTTTATATATTTTGGAGATTAAATCCTTGTCTGATGTATCATTGCCAGTTATGTTCTCCTATACAGCTGGTTCCCTTTTCATTTTGATGATGATTTCTTTAGCCATGCAGAAGCTTTTTAATTTAATGTAGTCCCTTTTATTTATTTGTTTTTATTTATTTCTCTTGCCCTAAGAGATGTATCAGCAAAAATATTGCTGTGTGGGATATCTGAAATTTTTCTGACTATGTTTTCTACTAGAATTTTTATGGTATCATGACTTATAGCTGTATTTTATCCATTTTGAGTTTATTATGGTTTATGGTATAAGATGGTGGTCTAGTTTCTGTCTCTTTTTTTCATGTACCAGTCCAGTTCTCTCAACACTATTTATTGAAGAGACTGTCTTTTCTTCATTGTATGCTGATATACACTTTGTCAACTATTAACCAAAGAGAAATAGGTTTATTTCTGGGCTCTCTATTCTGTTCTATTGATCTATGTACTGGTTATTGTGTCAGTACCAGACTGTTTTGATTACAGTGGGCTTGTAGTATAGATTGCTATGAGGTATTTTGATCCTTCCTACTTTGCTCCTTTTTCTCAAGATTTCTGAGGCTATTTGGCATCTTTTCCAGTTCTGTATAAATTTTAAAAATATTTTTCCTACATCTGTGAGATACATTATTGGTATTTTAATAGGAATTACATTGAATCTATAGATTGCTTTGGGTAGTATGGTCACTCTAATTATGTTAATTCTTCTAATCCATGAACATAGTATATGCTTCCATTTATTTGTATCTTCCTCAATTTCTTTCTTCAGTGTTCT
Organism: Phyllostomus hastatus; assembly: GCF_019186645.2. NCBI lineage: Eukaryota > Metazoa > Chordata > Mammalia > Chiroptera > Phyllostomidae > Phyllostomus > Phyllostomus hastatus. The sequence continues at coordinate 23,743,683 of NW_025334028.1, read as the reverse complement.
ATAGTTTTCTGAGTACAAGTCTTTTACTACCTTGGATAAATTTATTTCTAGATAATTTATTATTATATTTCTGTTGCCATAGTAAATGGGATTTTTTTCCCTAGTTTTTCTTTCTGGTAGTTCATTGTTTTTGTACCAAAATGCCATTGATTTCTGAATATTGACTTTGTATCATGCTACTTTGCTTTATTCATTTATGAGGGCAAGTAGTCTTTTGATGGAGAGTATAGGTTTTTCTATGTACACTATCATGTTATCTGTGAATGATGACAGTTTTACTTCCTCCTTTTTTATTTGAATTCCTTTTGTTTTTCTTTCCTTATTGCTGTGGCTAGGACTTCCAGTAGGATGTTGAATAAGAGTATGTGAAGTGGACACACTTGTCTCATTCTTGAGCCTAAGGGAAATACTTGTAGTTTTAGTTTTGCCCATGAGAGTGATGTTGGCAGAAGGTTTCTGGTATATGGCCTCTATTATGTTGAAGTATGCTTTCTCTATTCCCACCTGGCTGAGTGCTTTAATCATAAAAGACCCTTGATTTTATCAAATGCTTTTTCTGCCTCTTTGATATGATTATGTGTTTTTTGTCTTTCATTTTGTTTATGTGGTGTATTACATTTAATTGTTTGTGAATATTGTACCACCCTTGTGTCCCTGGAAAAAATCCCACTGGATCATGCTGTATGATATTTTTAATGTATTGCTGGGTCTGGTTTGCTAGTATTTTGGTAAGGATTTTAGCATGTATGTTCATTGGAGATACTGGTCTATAATTTTATTTATTGTGTCCTTACTTTGTTTTGGGATTAAGATAATACTTGCATAAAAAGAGTTTGATAATCTTCCCCTTTCTTGATTTTTTTGGAGTAGTTTGAGAAGGATAGGTTTTAGTTTTTCTTTGAATGTTTGGAAAAACTCACCTGTGAAGCCATCTAGTCCAGGGCTTATGTGTTGGGAGTTTTTAATTACTGCCTCAGTTTCTCTAGTTGTTATTGGTCTACTCAGGTTTCCTCTTTTTTTCTGATTCAGTTTTGGAAAATTGTATGTTTCTAGAAATTTATCCGTTTCACCCTAGTTGTCCAATTTCTTGGCGTATAGTTGTTCATAGTAATTTCCTACAATCCTTTGTATTTCTGTGGTATTAGTTATTATTTTTCTTTCATTTCTGATTTTATTTATTTCAATCCTCTCTCTTTTTTTCTTGAGGAATCTGGTTAAGAATTTGTCAGTTTTATTTATCTTTTTAAAGGATAAGCTCCTGGATTCATTGATCCTTTGAATGGTTTTATTAGTCTTTATATAATTTAATTTGGATCTGATCTTAATTATTTCCTTCCTTTTACTCAATCTGGGCTATGTTGTTATTCCTCTAGTTCTTTTAGGTATAGGATTTAGGTTGTTTATTTGAACTTTTTCTATCTTTTTTAGATAGGCCTGTAATGGTATGAACTGCCCTCTCAAGACTGCTTTCATTGTGTGCCTTAGATTTTGGGTTGTTGTGAGTTCATTTTCATTTGTTTCCAGGTACTTTTTTATTTTTCCCTTGATCTCATTGTTAACCCACTCATTAACAATAACACGTTATTTAGAGTCTATGTAGTTGAATGTTTTCTTGAGGTTGATTTGTAGTTCCAAGCCATTGTTATCTGAGAGGATGCTCCACATGATTTCAATTTTCTTGAATTCACTAAGGCTTGTTTTGTGTCCTACCATGTGGTCTGTCTTTGAAAATGATCCATGTGTGTTTGAGAAGAATGTGTATTTTGCTTCTTTGCAATGAAATGTTCCATAAATATAAGTTAAGCCCATTTGACCTAGAATATTGTTCAATGCTGCCATAACCTTGTTGATTTTTGTCTGGAAGATCCATTCACTGTTGTCAGTCGAATGTTGAAATCCCCTACAAATTGTATTGCTGTGGGTCACTTTCTTAAAGTCCTCCAAGATTTTCTTTGTATATTTAGGTGCTTTTATATGTTTACAAGGGTTATATCCTCTGGTTGGATTGTTCTCTTAAGTATTATATGTAATGACCTTCTTTGTCTCTTGTTATGGCTTTACTTTGGAAGTCTGTTTTATTCTGATATATGCATTGCTACCCCAGCTTTTTTCATGTCTGTGTGCATGGAATATTTTTTTCTATCCATTCAGTTTCAGCTTGTGTACATCTTTTCTTCTGAAGTGGGTCTCTTGTAGACAGCAAATTTGTGCAAATTTGTTTTCTTATCCATTCAGTTACCCCACATCTTTTGATTGGAGCATTTAATCCATTTACATTTAAGGTTATTATTAATAGGTATTGATATTATTGATATTATTATTCATTGCCATTTTTTCCATTTGTACCTGTGTTTCTCTCTCTATTTCTTCTTCTTAAAGCAATCCCTTTAGCATCTCTTGCAATGCTGTTTTGGTGGAAATACATTCCTTTAGCCTTTTTTGTTAATCTGAGAAACTCTTTATTTCTCCTTCAATTTTAACTGAGAGCCTTGCTGGGTAGAGTAGTCTTGGTTGCAGGGCCTTGCTTTGCATTTCTTGGAATATTTCATAACAATCATGTCTGGCTTGTAATGTTTCTGTTGAGAAGTCAGCTGATAGCCTTATCAGAGCTCCTTTATAGGTAACTAGCTGTTTTTCCCTTGTTGCCTTTATGATTATCTCTTTGTCTTTAAATTTTTCCAGTTTAGTTGTGATGTGTCTTGGTGTGGGTATCCTTGTGTTTATCTTGATTGGGGCTCCTGTGCTTCCCGAACCTGTGTGACTCTCTCCCTCACCAAGTTAGGGAAATTTTCTCTCATTATTTTTTAAAACAGGTTTTTAATTCCTGTCTCCCTTTCTTCTCCTTCTGGTATCCCTATAATGCAAATATTGTTACATGTCTTGTTTTTCCAAAGCTTGCTTAAACTATCTCATTGTTCTTGAGTCTTTTTAAAAATTATTTTGTTGTGCTGGCTGATTGTTTTTGTTCTACCTTATCTTCCAACTTCATAACTCAATCCTCTGTTTTATTTGTGCTACTTTTAATTTCTTCTAGTGTATTCTTTATTTCAGATATTGCATTTTTCATTTTCACCTGGTTCTCATTCAAGGTGTCTATGTCTTTTTTCATGATGGTGCAGTTCCCACTAAGTTCCTCCTAGTTTTCAATAAGTTCCTTAAGCATCCTTATAACCATTAACCATTATTTTGAACTCTATGTCTGATAAACTGCTTGCCTTGATTTCATTTAGCTCTTTTTCTGGCCATTCTTCTTTTCTTGGAAGTTGTTTCCTTGTCTCCCCATTTTATTTGTCTCTTTTTGTTTGTTTCTGTGTATTAGATTAATATGTTTTGATTCTCTATCTTGTGGAGAGGCCTTATGTGTTAGGTGTCCTTGGGACCCAGTGGAGCACATGCTTTGATCTCCTGATCTGAATGCTCTAGGAATGTCCATTGTGTGGGTTATGTGGACTCTCCTGTTGCACTTGGGTCATGATTCTTATTGGCCCATTCACTGGTGGTAACTCCTTTCCAGCTGGCTAGAAGGCTTAACCCCCACCAGGTCTTGTATGCTGTATGCTTGTATGCTTGTATAGGTGCTGGTAGAGCAAAGCAAAGCAACACAAAAACAACACCAAAACAAGCAACTCCCCTAATTGCAATAGCAGTATCAATGGCAAGAGAGCAAAAAATAATAAAAACAGAAAGAGAAATGGAATAGTAGATAAAGGTGAAAAGGACAAGGAATATGAGAAGACCAAAGGAAAGAAAAGTGATTATGAGAGGATAAGGGGGAAGAGAACTGTTACTATTAATGAATTGAAAGAGGAAAACAGGGAAAAATAACACAGAAAAAGCAAAAAAAATAATAAAAGAAAAGAAGGGAGCAATGGAGTACTTAAAGATTAGCATAAAATAGGAGATAGGAAAGAAAAATTAGAGCACCAAAAATAAAGAAGAAAAAATAGATAAAAATAATAAAAAAGGTTATGAGAAAGAAAAAGTTAGCAAAAGTGATGAAAAAGGAACCAAATGGATTCATCTGAGTAGAGTTTAGTGTTTGATTTCTCCCTTTGAATACTGCTCTGTTGTCTGAGGCTAGTGTGAGCCAATGTCAGGTGTTGTCCACATCTGGCTCTTAGCAGCCTTTTCAAAGCTGCAAGCGATTCACAGTTTGTGGCTGATTCTTCCTGACTTGGCTGTTCTCAGGCTGTGCCGAGCTGCTCTGAAAAGCTGGCTTTTATCAGCACGGGGTCCAGGGTGTGTCCAAAAACATCCCAAGGATCTGCCCCCCACCTGTCTCTGTCTGCTGGCCTGCTCTCATTTTTAAACTAGTCACAGACCCGACTATTTCTGAGAAGGCTTCCAGCAGAAACAGGGCTCTGTGATTCCTGAATCTCCCCATGGCAGGTGCTTTTCAGACTTCAGAGAAGATGGTGGGTGTTGTCCCTTTCCCCCAAGCCACTACTCTGAGTCTATCTGAAATTATTTCCCTGTATTTGGCCGGGTGGGGACCTTAGCAGGCCTCCAGAATCCAGATTTTGGGTCTCCTGGATGCCAGGAGGGTGTTTCTGAGGCTCTCCCATTAGGGGGAAGCAACAGTCTATTTCCCAGGAAAGTGTACAGATTGGCTGTGATCTACAGCCAGTCTCTGATAACCCCTGAGTTTGTTTTTGTTGCTGTCTCCTCAGTAGAGGTTAAGATGCAGGATGGGAGAAAAGAAAGAAAAACAAACAAACAAACAAAACAAAACACCAAGACAGAGCAAAAATGGAAAAAAAAAAGGTGCCAGGTGGAGAGAACAGGATTTCAGAGAGTATGGTGAGGAGCATTCCAGAGGGTAGGGGAGTGGTATTCCACAAGGTAGTTGATTTTCCCCTGCAGGGGCTACCTCTTCTCAAGAAATATAGCAGTTGTGGAGCTCAGGTATATCTGGGCTGCCAAAATCCCACAGCTGTTTCCCCAATTCTCTCCCCAGCGCCTCCTACTCCAGACTCTCCTCTCATAACTCCAGTTTGTGCCACCCTCCCTTTGCTGGAACACAAGGTGACTAGCCACAAACACAAAACCTATGCTTTGCCCATTTAAAGAAAAAAAAATAAGGATGGTTGGTTTGTCTCCAGCAGTTTTCATCTCTCTCAGCAGAGAGAGCCCCTGTGGCTTTTCACTGCTGGATGCTCTGTGGTGGGTGGATCTCAGCACTGGCTCTCCAGTTCTTAGGAGCCTGGTCTGTGGATTTGGTTTCACTCCTCTCAAGGGGAAGCTCCCGTGGCCCCCCTGCCACCTCTGTCCACTGCCTGTGTTTGTGCACTTGGCCCCTTTAAGATGTCCTCGACCTTCCTACCAGTCTAAGGATGTTTTTTTTTGCTATCTTTTGTAAAAGTCTCTATTCAGGTAGCTTTTGGTTTAACTCGGGTAATTTTTCTCCTCTTTAATTTTATTTCCAATCTCGTCTGGGAGGCAGTGTGCAATACATACTTCTACTCTACCGCCATCTTGCCCAAAAGTCAAAAATGGATTCTTGTAAGAGAAATGCAAATCTTTGTTGAAATTTGTTAAGAAACTTTTGGAACTGTTAAAGGAATTTTTATTTAGAGACTATCAATTCTCTATTGTTTCCCATTTTATGTAAAAATTAGTGAGTTTTTTTCTTAATAGATATCCATCTCTGTATGATGTTTACCAGCCAGGGTTGGGTTGATATTTGGTTTCCTAACGGGAAAGAAATAAAAGCAAGAAAGAAAAGTAAATTTTTCAAAACTAACTAGCATAGAAAATGAGTATACATTTCAGAAAGAGATTAGTGAAGGGTTAGTGAAAGTTGGAATGTATAGATCAGTCCAGGAGCTCACAATGTATAAAATCTTATCAGCAAAGTAAGCAGAATAGGAGAAGCTGTTCATGTGAATGTTACATGCTTATAATTCAGAAAGTACATGGTCATCTATAGAATATTTTCTTTATTATTCTCAAAGAAATTATCTATGTTGTGATCAATTCCTGCCTAATCATGCTTTCAGATATAGTGCCCTTACCTTCTTTGCCCACGTGCTTAATGATAAATGTCTCAATTGATGTTGCTTATATGTTTTTGTCTGTAACTGACAATTCAAGATTTTTTTGTTTTACTTGTTATCAGAGAAAATCTTTCACATTATGTCCCCTTTATCAAGACTGTTTTTTAAAATTCAACACATAACACCTTAATTGCTCTATGTAAGGATCTTGACTTAGGTTACCTCCCCCAAAACACCAACAAAATCAGAAAATTGAACAGTTTCCAACTTCTCTAACTGATCTCAATTTAGCATCAACTGATGCTGGGTGGAACATACCCATAAAGACAGGGGTAAGGGTGGGCAGAGTTGACTCCATGCCACAGGTAAAAGTATATATGATCATGGGGCTGAAGCTAAGAGAGAACCCAAAGCATTGTGAATCTGAAGTGGAAACTACTTAATGGCTGCAGTTATGGGTTTGCATTGGGAAACTCAGGAATTTCTTGTCCCTGAGGCACACAGTAGCACTCCAATAGAGATTTGTTCAGTCATTATGTGGCTGCTTCTAAGAATCCCATCTCCCATGTCTACCGCCTGCTTGTTCCTGGACTTGAATCTCGATTAAAATTATTTTTCTACTGCGTTTTCTGAGCTAAGCTATTGAAAAGAGTGTGAATGATGTGGTTCCTCCCAGACGCACATTTTCCTATGGGAGGAGGTGAGAGAGGGTGTTGGCACAGAGATCCATTTCTCCTTGCCTGCCAGCTGCTGTGGTAGGTGGCAATATCAATGTTCATGCCATCTTGATGGTGAAAACCTTCCAGTAGTCATACAAATGCTACATAAAATTCTTTCTTCTATATGGTCCCACCTACTCCCCTCCTGACAGCCTGATTTGCTTTGAACTGAATACAAGAATATTAAACACACCCATATTTAAATATAAATATTCATATGGAATCATCATTTAAGTCAAAAATAAATCTGAATGGCCAAATAATTTGGAATCATCTGTAGTAGATCCATTTCTCAAGCATAAATAACAGATATTTGGAGAGATGTGTATATACATGTGTCTATTTTTATGCACCTTCTTTTCTCTGATGCTGGCAAAAACTCTCAAAATATTGCTTTGGAGTTGTTCTTTTGATTTTATTGCCAGAGCGTTTATTCAAGAGAATAAATTTGGCCATTTTAAAGCTGTGAGAGTATGGAATGCATAAATTTTCCAGCTACAAAATACTTTTTTGTCTATTTATGAAACTCAAAACAGATGCATCTACAAAGTTTACCCATAGAAAGACAGATTATTGAGGGAAAAGAGTCAGGTCTGGCTTAGAGAAGATTTTGGTATTTTGTACCCTGCAAACATTTCCAGTGTGTAAAATCAGTACTAGGGACTTGGATCCAATAGTTGGGTTTGGGAGAGATTCCTATAAAGTAGCACAAGATGAGCATCTAACTACAGAGCATTTTGGCTCAGAGTCTACAATCTTAAGCATAGACATTTTATGTTTAAATTGAACTAGAGAGAAGTCAAAGGTTGCTTTCTCAAGATTTTCTGAAGAATGGCAGCATGGTTTAGACTGAAATTACACCAAACTTAAAACTTGAATTCTTCTGGCTGTTGATCAGATCAACAACATGGTAAATCTAAATTGTCTTCTAAAGTGGAAATTAGCCTTTTAAAAATGGTTTCTGGTGTCCTACTATGTAGGCCACAAAGTCTCTGTTTAGTGCAGTTACACAAATGAGACTTAGTGTTGGTCCATCGATTGAGGTATGAAGGTGGGTGAGGAACTTTTTTAGAGTAGGCATATGACTGCAATCAAATTCTTATCCATTTGCCTTCTGAGAAGTGGAAAGTCTAGCAAACACATGGAACATGGATGTTTTGGTTATAGCAATATCAGGAATTAAGTAACTGGTTGCTGTTAAAGTTAATAAAATACATCAGCTTCTTGATGAATTTCCCAAAAGCTCTGCTCTTATTTTCATTAAATAAATTGTCATATTGTGTACTTAGATCTCCAGTGGATTATAAATTTAAGAAATATCTGGTTTCATCCTTTTACTCAATAGATACTTGTTGAAAAATGACTTTGTGGTAGGCACTTATCAGTATTGAGTAAGAGGGGGGCTTTTCTCCCATTAACTTAATGGGATTGCAAAGACTACTTTTTTATTAAAATATCATTTTTCTATTGAAAATCTAATAAATTGAATAACATCTCTTAAAGAGTTTTAATATTTTAAATTTCATTTATAAGTTTAAGTATTCTTTTAAGTATTTCAGTTATAAACTAACAAAAACTTACAATGTACTTAAGAAGTTCTTTATTACAGCTCTAATAATGTAGACTTATAAACACAGTGCATCTTAAGTATGCTAAAAATAGTTTTATACTTTTCAACTTAAGCTCACAAATGAGAATTAGTATTAAATATTTTAATTGTAGTCACAACTCTAATATGACAAATTCTTTTAAACATTACAAATATATGAAGTAAAAATACATACAAAGATTATTACTTAGATTTATGCAAAAGTATTAATATTTCTATGGATTTTTAAATTTACTTCATAATTTCTAACCTTAATTTTCAATCTTCCCAGGGTTAAAGACATTTTTACCCACTAATTAAATGATCTTTCCCTCAAGCAATTTTTTATTCATCCCAAGCAAATTGGTGTTAACTTTTCAAGGGGCAAAAAAATTGGCTAGGAAATTAGACCTGCAGCAGCCCACACTCAGGGTGATTTTTCTCATGATCATGAGAAACAAAATTAAGCCCTTCAAATGGTTGATTGGATATGTATATAATGGGGTACAGAGTATGGGGTCCTTTGATAATAAGGGTAACACCCCACATCTTGCATGAACAGGGCAGGAGGGGTGCCCCTAGAGCAGAAGGTACAATGTTTAAGATACATTGCATAACAAAGGCAAATTAGTGGCCATGCCCTCCTGAAGGGAAGAAGGCTGCCCAGGGCGAACTTTGTAGTGACTGTGAGAATATGCAGCGACTCATGCCCTAGCCAAGGGGATAGATGTCCTCCCTGGATTCCTGGGGAACTCTTGACCTGACTAAAGATAGCAGTCAAAAGAGGGTAAGAGACACTGGGGAGCTGACAGAAATGGCGGACACTAACGTGCCATTGGAGAAGTCAGATATGAGGTCACATGTGAAGTTACAAGCTGAGCATTTAAATTAGGGTGTGCTGAAGTTCAGAAAGGGAGAGCCATGAGGTCAGAGGAGATCTGTGGAGAGGTCTGCAGAAGAGTCAGCCATGATATTTGTGTGCCTGAAGACTGCAGTAGAGTTGATAGAGCTACGGGGACCCCCCAGACCAAGCACAGACACATGAGAGATGCTTGGAGCTGAACTGTGACTGGGAATGCTGAGTTGCAGACTTCTGCTTCTCTGAAGGATGTACAGAGAAGTTACTCTCTTGGTATGGGGATTATCGGTACGGGGCTTTAGAGCTTGCTAGAAACTGTTTCCCTCTCTGGGTTTTTGGCATTTAGACACTCTGGGCTTCTGGCCCTGCTCCCTGCACATACAAGAGTGCTCATGGGGCCAGGAGATGTAGGACCCACTAGGGACTTAAACCGTGCATGCGTAGGAGTTCACTCCTGGTTGCAGGGTCCCACCCAGGGATGTGTGTCTCCCTGGGCTCCAGCCTCAGAGACACCATGACCCAGTGTAATAGGGCACATGGTTTCCTGAACTATTACATGGGGGCTGAGAACAGAGCACCCTAGGTCCTGAACGAGGAAGCTGCTGAGAGAGGATGGCGACTCTGAAACCCACAAGTGCTCATTCCTAATGGGATAGAGATCTATTTACATGACCAGCTGGTGGACAGATGAGAACATGGGGAACTTAGGGGCATGGTTTTGGCTTATAGTCTTTTGGGGAGCAAGGAAAGTTCTGGGTCTTGGGGAGAGGAGGGCTCTGAGCAGGAGTCCTCTCAGTTCCCAAAGTTTGGAACCCTGTTAATACAAACCTGTTTCCTTCAACACTAATCGTTGAGTCAAGTAGATTGAAGGCATCAATTGGCTGAGCTTCAGTTTGCATGGTTATATGGGGATGGGCATCAATAATACATACAAAGTTTTTGGTATGAACAACTGAGCAGAGAGTGGCACCACATACAGAACTAAGAGAGGTGGCAAGAAAAGTAGAGAAGAGAGAAAATATTGAGCTGCTTTTTAAATTTTCTAGGTTTGAGGAACCAGTGGACAATGAAATTAATTTGTTAGAAGGCTGAATAGAATTCTATGGGAAGAGGGCTGGACTGGAAATTTCTGTTTGAAAATCCCAGGAGTAAAGACATTCTTTAAATTTACAGAACTGAAGGAAAATGTGACAGGGGGAAAAAATAAGAAACCGGAAGACTGAGTACTGAATACTATAAAGTTTGGAGCTCAGGGAGAAGGGAATGTGCTAGAAAGAAAAACCAAGAAGTAACAACTACAGAAAAGAAACATTAACAATAGTGTGTGACAGCATGAAAGCCAAGAGAAGAGAATGCTTCAAGGTGGAAGAATTTTAAGAAGAAAATGGGGGAGGAAAAAATCATCATGGAGATAAAAGCCTCATTTAAACAGTTAGCATAAAGGCAAATGTAAATGGGGGAGTCAATCTGTAGGACTGATGAAATTGCACAAAATGAAAGAGCAAAATCCACAAAGAAACAGCTATAGTTTCAGAAAAAGAAATAGATGTGGATGACGAATAGTAGTTATAGAGGAGCCCTGGCTGGTGTAACTCCATGAATTGAGTGTAGGCTGCAAACCAAAGAGTGGCCAGTTCAGTTCCCAGTCAGGGTACATGCCTGGGTTGCAGGCCAGGTCCCCAGTAGGGGATGCACAAGAGCAACCACACATTGATGTTTCTCTCCTTCTTACTCCCTCCCTTCCCCTCTCTCTAAAAATAAATAAATAAAATCTTTTAACAAAAGAAGTTATAGAGGGAAAAAAAGCAAGTACATATGGAATAAGAGCAACAAAAATGTCCAAAGAAATGAATAATAAAAAACCTTCCGGGAATAAAGAACAGCTTGAATTTGCAGATTACTGAGGAAAATTGATACAGAGATGTCAACAGAGATGTATATCTTAGTCAGATTATTGAAATTATTGAGCTAAGGATAATGAAAAAACCCTGATTGGGTTGTTGTGAAGATTAATTAATTCATGTGAGGCATAAAGAGCTGTGCCTAAAATATAATAAGCACTTGATAAGTGCTGCCGCATCTCTTGTTTTTACTTCTTCTCCTCCTACGTTTATGCATTATTATTGTTACTGTGGTTATTATTCTCTTCTATTCCACCATTAGATGTTGGTATTAAAGACTGGGTCCTCTGTCTTCCCAGTGCATTCTCCTCCCTTAGGAAATCTATTCTATACCCACAATTTCATTTTTCCTCAGTTCATTGATCACTCCCACAGTTACATCTCTACTTGGATATCACAGAGCACCTCCAACTCATACATCCAAGACATATATCATGCTCTCCTTCCTTCAGCTATTCCTCTGCCTTCTGTCTAGAAAGCTCCATCCTTTTCTAGATAGAGTGGTACCATTTGTGTACATGCTCCTGTATAGATTCATGGGTCAGATGCTTAGGAGTGAGCCTTGACTTTCTAGTTCATTCAATGACTCCCACAGTATGCTCCTTATACAATGGCCAAAATGACTCTTAAAAATATAAGCCAGATTACGAAAGTCTCCTGCAAAAAAACTTTCAATACCTTTCAGTTTCGCACAGAGTAGTGGTCTACGGCTCTTATTATTTCTCTGGCTTCATTTCTAATGTTTGCCCCCTTGCTCTTCACAGGAGCTAGAGAGGTATCTTTTCTGTTCCTAAAGTATACCAAAAGGACTCTCACTTCAGGCCATTGACGGATTCCTACTGGGAAAGTTCTGTCCACAGCCAGCCATGTGTCCCATCCATTATGTCTATAATCAGATGTTACCTAGTGACGGATTGCTTTCTGTTCCTTTCATTCTTTATTTCCCTTCTAGACACCTCACCATTACTTGATGTATTTCATTGCATTATCTATTTGTTTTCTTTTCTCCTCTTTAAATTCATCCATACTTTTTTATTTTGATCACTTGTTCTTGCCATAGGGCCTTGCTTGGCACATGATTTTGACTCAAGTTGAAATGTATTTTCAATCTCTTTTTCTGTACTCACTCCCTGCCATTTTATCTAGTTATTTTTCAGCTATTTTTATTTTAGCTTGCATGTCACTTCATCCAAGATGCCTGGACTGATCCATAACTATTGCCAGTATATTTTACTTATGACTCTATACAAATATTTTTCCTTAAATTTATAGAACTCATTCACATCTGTTACTATACATTTAATTATAAAATTATTTAACCATCACTCCTTTGCTCAACACTATGGTAGCCTACAGGTGTAGCTCATAACTAGTAGATTCAAGAGTCTGAAATATTGACAAATGAATAAATGACCCCTTGTACCATTGCAACGGTGTCTCTTTTTTGCCAGCAGTTCACTTGGCAATAATTCACTCTCTTTGATTTCTCTTACTTCGGCCTCCCCTACACACTGTTCCCAAACCAACCTTCCTAAAACACACCACAAATCACATTCCATCAATGGTCTTCCAGGCATTTGAAAATAAAATAAAAACTTCCCAACTCCAGGCTCCCTTTCCTTTCACTTTCAGTCACACCTCTCAATTGATAGTTTAAGATCAAGTGTAAATTTTATTAGTAAATAATTTGTTTCCTTGTACTGGTGACTAATACCTGTCTAAAATAAACATCAGTGAGGTTGCAGGATATGATATGATTTGTCTAATTGTCAAAAAGACCAGCAGGATTAGATTTTTTTCCATTTTGTCATCTCTTGAACATCACCACTAATGAGGTATACAGCATTAAACAGTGTGTAGTGCAGAGAGAGACTGTTGAGTATCCTTGCTTTGATGGAATGCGGTATTTTTTTGAGAAACTTTCTTCTTTTCCAGAGTTTGCTTTTATTATAGCCCATAATTGAAGAGAAAATTTTTTCTTACTTTATAAATTAAACGTATTTTCCTTTGTCTGGGAGTTCATATTTTGTTTTCCTAGGTTTTAAGCCTAGTGGATCTGACTTTGGCATGATGTGACACCCTGCTCTCAGTCTGATCATTCTACTAACCGGAAAGCTGGTGGGCTGGAGTGAGACTGTGTCTCTGCTGCAGCGAGACCTGGTGGCTAAAAATTTGAAAACAGTTTTAACTATTTAAGGTATTACTTTTTAATTTAAAATAAAATAAACATCATTTAAAAATTTTAACATACTCTGAGTTTAGAGTGTGATTGTTGTACTCCATATTTTTATAAAACTTTACAATGTACAAAACACGGACATGCAAAGGTTATTTTTAGATATTTGGTAAAGCATGTAGGACTGGCTGTGTTTTCACGTTTTGTGGGTGTAGACCCTGAGCTCAGGAGGATTCCAGTACAAGGTGAATACAAATGTAGAAATGTAGGGTTTTTCCTAATATATGGACCTAATTTTCCATCTCATCTCCATTTGGTTTCCAAAGTGGTGAAGAAATTCTGCTCAAAAGCTCAGGCTGTTGATCTGGTTTGGGTTCTACTCAGAAGATATTGATCTACCCAGAGGATTCACAGAATTTATCACTCACTTATCACTTAACCTGAGCTGCCTCCAGCCTGCATGGCACATTTCTTCTTCTTTTTCTGCACCAGCGCAGTCTTGGGTTGAATAACATGGCTTGGTGAGTGAAGTCTGAGATGCAGTTCAGACCCAGCTCACTGTCTCCCCCAGTACCATTGTGTAGGACACTTCCAGCTCACCTGGAGGTCCCGGGATTCACACCTGTGTGGATTTGTCTGCACAACTCATGAGGAGCCTTTTTGTGTGAGGTCAGAGGAGCTTCTCAGAAAAGTTCCTCCTGAGGGAAAAAGGACCCAGGCCAGGGCTTGGTGACAAGAACTTGTTACCTGGATGGCAGTGGTGATGGATTTGATTTGCTGACTGTTAGTTGAATCTATCTTGGGCCAGCACCTGGGAAACTGTCTGATCCCTCAGCAGAAAAAGAGTGCTAACTAAAATTAAAAGAGTATTCCACTACAAACTTTATAAATTTGCAGTGGTGGTCAAAGCAACTTAAAGATGGGGCTCGTTTCATAGAATATGATATGAAGGGGGGAGAGCAATGAGTCCAGACGTGCTTTAAAACCCTGTGATAATGTATGTCTAAGTAAAGCTTGTGTGCAGCTTTAAGATAAGGTGACTATGCTTAACAAGCCTTTTTGGATGAGGATGGTGAGACATTAGGGAGAGGGAGCAGTGCTTCTCTGCTTAGCAAGTGCCCTGGTCAATTAGTTTGAGGAAGAGATGAAGTTGCCTTTGCTGGACACAGATAATGCTCTCTCAGTTCTAGGAATCTGATGTCAATTTCTGGGCTCATGTGGTCAATTCAAGCTTCTAATACAGGGATATTAATGCAAGGCACGTGTGTCCGTCTCTCCAGACATGCAACCGTGGGAAACATGGCTGATCCGTGAAACTGTTTCCAGAGCCCAAACATGGCCTGAATAGTTTTCCCAATGTAGTGCTCCAGGACTGACTAGAAACTAATTTGCAACCCCTGCTCTATAATATTATTGCAACAAAAATATGATAAGCTCCTGCCATCTGGGAACATACAGGTTTTTTTTTAATTGGAAATGAAGGTTAAGTCCCAGGTCATACTCCATTTATGTAAATGACCTGTTTAAAATAGCTACTGTCTATAATGGGGGATCCTTACAGAAAAAAGAGTCTTCCCTGAACCCAAAGCCCTCATTCTAATTTATCAAAGTTGAAAGGGTCTAGACAGAGTGTTTGAATCTTATCTCAGAGCACTCAAGATGCTAAACACTTCTTTTAGCCTGCAGTTGGTAAATAGACATGATCTGCAATAACATGTGTCAGCTCATCTTTGGTTTTCAAAAACAGGTTGAATAAAAGTGACTCAGTATAATAAAAATGTTGAATATAATAGAGATACAAATAAGTGACTTTTCTGCTCCAGCCTTCTTAGATTTTTCTTAGGAGTAGTTCCACCCCTGTTCTCAGTACACACGTGTGTGTCTCAGAACACAGCCAGGTAAGAGGATGTGAGTCCTGCTCACTGCAGGGCATGCAAGCCCCTCTCTCCCAGTAAATTATTTTAATATAGTGAGATTATTGTAACAGTCTCTTTAGAGTGTAGCATAGTTTCTATTGGTTTATTCAAAAAGGCTATACCAATCCCTAGTCAGGACAAATACTAGACACATCTATCAGTTATTGAAAAAGAAAGGGTAGACAATCCTGTTACTAGCAAATATAGATTACTTTTGGACTGATATATTAAAGTTTTGCCACTCTTAACTCAAAATCCCCTCATCTATGTGTTGAATATTTAATACTCCCCCTTTTGAGCATGTAGATATCTTTGTGAGCAGAGGGGTGCTGTACGCAGCAGTATAGAAGAGAGATGGGGCAGAATACAGAGTGTTGGAAACACGAGACTGAAATCAGATACCCCTGGCACTTACTAGTGGAGTTACACTATGCTATATAACTACAAAACTTTATTTGGCTATAGTTTCTCATTTGATAAAATGAGGTGAATAATAATAATTACTTTATAATATTGGGGTAGAAACAAAACACACATTTTCCATACGTCTTCGATAGGGCTTCCAGATGGAATGCTAAACTGGGAGCTTCAACCCCCAGTGTTGTTGGTACGACAGGACTTCGGTGAGCAACAGCTATAGACAGTGCCCAGGCCAGGGGTAGCAGAGGCGTGTTGGCTTTGTGCAGCCTTTGAAATGTTAGTGGCCTCAGCAGCAGGTGTATGCATAGGAATCTAAAAGCAGAGTGAAAGAGTAGAACATTGGTGGAATCTGTCTGATTGCTTAAAATGCTGTGTATATTAATTAGATACTTTCTGAGGTCTCCCCAGATTGAGAGCCTGGAAAAGGGAATGGAGATCTCAAAATCAACTCAGGGGCCAAACATAAGATAAAATACTGTTTATATTTACTGTTAAAAACTCTCCAGATGTAGCTTGAGGAACTATAGGTATGCAGAAATAGGTTTCCTCCATGTGGCCTCGTGGACACACTGTAATTTTGTAGCATATGGCAAAATCAGAATATTTACAACAGATATATGCAAAGCTACCCTGTGCTTCCAATGTGATTTAAAACAGTTAATCCATTGTTCCTCCCTGATGAAGGGGTAAGATTGAATAATTAGTGTGTAGGCTGTGATTTCCTCTGGCGCTGTCATTATGGAAGGCGGTCAGCAACACGACTCCCTCCTGGGTGATGTTTGAATTTAATTATGTTCAGGGACTATACGGAATGCATCAATTCATTAACCTTGTTTGCTTCAAGACACTAAATTGATGCACTTACTCAGATAAGGTGGTTTCATATATTTATCCTAGACCTCTTACTTGCGAGAGAAAAATGTCATCTTTAAGCAAATAATTAAAGCCAAAAGGCTATAACTAGGAAGCAAAGCTTTTGAAGAGAAGTACCAAGGATTCCATTAGCAGCATGTCCTGGGAGAAGCCAAGGGCCTGGCTGACACATTTTGAGAAGGGTGACTAACTATAGCCCTCGATCCTTATGGTTCACACTGCCAGCCCACACCCTCAGTGTGGCTCACCAGGCGTAGGTTTTCAAAAATGTAATTTCTACCCATGAGAGATGGATGATCAGCCTGATAGACTTCTACCATGGGGAACCAAGGTTTTGTTTTCCAGTAATTTCAATAGAAAAAAAAATTGCATCCACACAAGATACCATTATTCTGTACTACTTTATCTGTTGCTCTAGAAAAAAACTTTAAAATGCACAAAATCTCCAATTCCATGCTCTTATGACAACAGCCACTTTAGGAAAGATTTTCCAAGTCCTGTCTCCTTCTCACCCTTTTATTCAAAAGAACTCTTCTTATAATTGGCTTCCTAGGGCACCTACCAGAGATGTCCAACCTTTTGGCATCTCTGGGTCACACTGGAAGAAAAAGAGTTGTTTTGGGCCACACATTCAATACACAAACACTAACAAACACTTATGAGCAAAAATAAAACAGGTTTAAGTAAATTTATGATTTTGTGTTGGGCCTCATTCATAGCCATCCTGGGCCGCATGCAGCCCATGGGCCATGGGTTGGACACCCCTGATTCTAAACCTTAGTGTCAGCCAGCTGAGCTCCTGCCTACTCTAAATCTACTGATTCCAGACCTTGGGGTTTTCTGGAGAAGTTGGCTCAGATCATACGTTTCTGGATGGTTTAATTTCAAATTGTCTTTGTGCCAATACCGGGCTGATTTCAGGAGTCTACAAGGGGAGTAAGAAGCCTCCAACCTGTGAAATGTAAGCTTCATGGTTGAACAAATGCTAGGGATGGCAGGTGGCACCTGTCAAGATACACACCTCTCCAGTTCAGATTGTTCCCTGCCGGGCTTCTCCCTGAACTTCCTCTCCTGCTCATTCTTTCTCCATGTTAACATCCTCTCCAGTCCATTGCATCAGCTGTTGAGGCTCTACAAACAGCCAGTTCTGTACCAAGTAAAATCTGCTGTGAAATAAGGTGACAGAATCTTTCTCCACACCTGCCCATCAGCTATGGCTAAAATATTTGGGGCAACAAGTTGGGGTTCAATACATGTGTTTTCTTTTCCTAACCCCTCTTTAGCCCAGAGCAGATGGTCTATGCCTGTCATTTGTGCAGCCACTCTAACCACATCTTCATTTCTACACTCATGGTATTTTTTTTCCTGCTGAGAAGCTTCAGCATTCTTCCTCCCAAAGCATTCAAAATATCCACTACCAAACAGAACTTCCCGGCTGGTTGGAACCACTGTAGAAACAAAAATGATATCCTTACTATAGGAAAATCACACAAGCCACCTCACTCTAACTCTGAATTCTTATTTTCAGGTCCAAACATGGTGAAAGCAACCACAATACACAATAATAATAATAATGTCAGGCACATGCCAGGCACATCTCACACACATTTTTTCTGAACCTTCCAATAGTCCCACAGGCATTTACGAAGAGGAATGTGGGGCCCACAAAGACAACAGGTGGTCCAGAGTGTACAACTGGGCAGTGGCAGAGCTGCATCCACACCCAGGAACACCTAGGTGTAAAGCGGGTGCTGTTTCTTCTGAACTAGATTCTCTTGCTCCAAATTATGAAAACTGTTTTCTTAGGAAAAATTTGCACATTAATTTGCAAAAAAGAGACTATCATTTTTTTCCTGCCCATGTAAAGAACCACAGGGTTGGTATCTTTTTAATCCCTTGTCTGCTCTCAGTTAATAGTGTAAAAATTACCCTCCTTAACATGTAATTTTGACTTCTTTAGCCCTTACCCCTCACCCTGTCTTGATAGAGCACCCAGACAACTCTTCCCTTTGCATCTGTTCCTAATAAAGGAGGCTGACAGTGTAGTTTTTTTTTTCCTGCAAGAGAAAATAAAGGAAGACTTTCTGTTACTGATTTGTCTCAAAGCAATTAACAGCAAGACGTTTTGGTAGAACTGAGGCATAGACCTTGGGCTTGTGCATCGATTGACATTTCTTCTGATGTCCACTTTTCTTAGCAGGTTTCCAAAGCTGGGCTGTACCACTGTAGTGCATCATGAGCCTAAGTATCTGTACTATCATAGAAATATGCTCCAAGAATTTTCTCATTGCTGAAGAAAGAAATACTATATTTCCTCTAAGTCTCAATTTCTTCATTTATAAAGCAGTTTTCAAACTTTTAAACTATAGGTCTCTTTTATAAAATAAAATTTATTCAGAGAGTCCCAAATGTAAAACTGATAAAAATAAAACACTGATTGAAAACCAGGGATGGTATGTGCAACTAGAAGCTTCACCCAGGAGTCCCTTGGCCCACACCCTTAGTAGCCTTTGGGGCATGTGCATAAGAAGATCTCTAAGAAAGTGTGACAACCACTAGAAGAGATTTTCTTGAAGGTCATCTCCAGCTCTGGCATTCAAGGACCTGTGGACTCCCCTCCCTGCCATATATCCTTCTCATCAGCAGCATGGAAAGGGATTCTTGACCCCTCCTCCGGGGAGAAAGACTGTAGATCTTCATCCATCTCAGGCCACCTGTGAGATGCTCCTACTATTCTGGAAGGCTGATGATAGCTTCTCCCCGTATTCCATGCCACTGAACAGCATGAGCTCAGGGCATGGGCCTGTCCCACTGCCTCCATCTCTCTAGGCACTGCTATTACCAATTTGCTCTGTGAAACTTCCTCTGAACTGCTAGCTTCCTTCTTCTCACTGAGTATGGAGGCCAGGACATTGCACATTCTTAAACAGTTTTTAAGAAATACTTCAGCACAATCGAGTCTTGATGGTCTGGGGCAAGAAGGAAGTGTTAATACTTCCTTGCAGAGATGAAGACTCCAGCTCAAAGCTAGCAAAGATGATGACTTCAAGATAAGGTGTTGAGTTCAGACTACCACTGTCTCCTGGTGACCCTCCAACAGGGAGATCAGAGAACTAATGAAAAACACAGCTGAACCAACTTAATGCAACACAGCTGAGTCCTTAACTGCTGGTGCTTCGGTGTAGCACTGTTAGACGTGGGCTGAGTAT
The DNA here is from genome assembly GCF_019186645.2 of Phyllostomus hastatus. Lineage (NCBI taxonomy): Eukaryota > Metazoa > Chordata > Mammalia > Chiroptera > Phyllostomidae > Phyllostomus > Phyllostomus hastatus. The sequence continues at coordinate 23,724,026 of NW_025334028.1, read as the reverse complement.
CATCTGAGCAATTGTGTTCTGGAATCTGCATTTGTGTCTCAGCTTTGCCAAATTATAAGCTGTGTGAAATAGGGAAAATAACTCCTCTAAACATTAGTTTCCTTCTGGAGTTCATGGCATCTACCTTGAAAGGTCCCTGAGAATTAAATGACATGGTGTAATAAATTTCCCACCAAGTGCCTGGTGTGGAATTGGGGCTCAATAAATGGCAGCTATTTTACTTTGAGTGGAAAGGACACAGCTACAGACACTGGACAAACTGTGTGAATACATCCTGTGGCCAAAAGAGGATAACTTCACTGGTGTTCAGTAAAGAAAATATCATGATTAATTTTCCCTCTTTTCAGTCAAATATTCACTAACACTACAGACATTATGCCATTTTAGTACAAAAATCAGTGTGGTTCTGAAAACGGTGAAACAGCCAATGATGTAATTTTCCCCAAAGTGTATCATATTTAATTCTCTTCTCAGAAAATTAAAAAAAAATTAAAAGCAGCCTAAAAAGCGCAAAGAATCACATGCTTTTAACAGTGCAAGGTTATGGATTTTAATCTACTATTTTTTTTCTTTTAGATAAATTTTCAAGTAAAAATTATTAGAAGAATATCGGGGATATTTCTTGGTTTGGATACCATGTTGTGGCAACTTCTTTTCTTTTTAGAAGTTCTTTTAATTTTCTGTAACTTGTTTCCTTAGCAATTTTATCATAAAGAGGAGTCACTGGGGGTGGGAATGCTATTTGGGGATAACCTTTCAACAATATGATCCAAAATGCTCCACCAAAATGTGCCAAATAAAATATATTTGAAAGGTAAGAAGCAAAAGTGGCAGGTTTTATAATTTATATTCCATGCACTAAGAAGTTACTGACAAAATCCAGCAATGACAAATTATTCTTTTCACATGTTGATCATCACCCAGAATTTTATCTGTTATATTGCTTCCAGGATCCTAACAACTGAGTGATCACAGACAAACTACATAGAAAGGAAATTGTTAAGAAAAAAGAATTTACAAACATCTATTCAGACATCCCATTTCAGAAAAATAGATAGGCGGCTTTTATGTAAGCTGCAGGAATATTGTGTGTGTATATCTTCTGTAGCTAATTTGGACTGTATGTATATACAGAGCTATGTTTAAGCAAAACCGGTTACCATGGTGACACAATTCCCCTTCTAAATGCAGCACATGATATCTCATTCTGTCTGTATGTTAACTATTTAGTTGAAAACGGGGAGGATCTTCGAAGCCACAGACAGACCGGTCAAGAGTGTCTCTAGATTTCTTTATTTTCACTTTACCTCTATCCTGGCCAGTCTCTTCTCCCTTTAGACCAAATATTTTTTTTGTTTGTTTGTTTCTATGTGATTAAATAAATGGATATTATTTATTTTCTGAATCTGATTGTACATCTTCAAGAATAATTCAGAAAAGCCAGTTATTTCTTCTATTAGGAAAGGACAAAAGTTCAACATATTAAATGAGTAAATTCATTTTTAGAAAAATTTTTTGTTATTTCTCATTGGAAGTGTTATTTTCAAAACAAACTCCTAATATTAGAGCTTGTTGGGCTCTCTAATTTTAGTCTTCCCTTCCTATACCCAGTCACGAGTTTTTCATCTCAAAGTCATACTCTCTGGCTAAAATATGGGGAAGTTGTTTTACAGGAAAAAATTAGGCACAAATACATGTTGTAATGAACAGGAATGTATAAATTCTGGTATTTTAAAAAATATGTTTAGAAACTCAGCATCTGTTAAGACTCTTTCAATATTCATAAGAACAAATGATAACATGAGGTACTTTTCCTGTGACAATGTGGTTGGGTATTTGCTTACTTGTTGGATCGTTGGTAGGGGCATTTTCAGGGGAGACCCTGGAAGAGGAGTGAAGAGGCCTGGGAAGATCCTGACTATGCAGAGTCTTAGTTAATGTGGTCTAACAGCAGGAACACAATCTACAAGTTGAGTTTTCACCTGTTCACCTTTTATCACACTGTGGCAGGTGTTACATACATTAGGCTTCCAAAAAACAGGGACCAGATGAACTGAAGAATGAAATATTTTATGTCGTCAGTGGACAAACTAAAAAATTATGGCCAAAAAGCCCAAGGAAGAGCAGTTGCCTTGTCATTTCTTTTGTGATAAATTTAGTCTTCACTGATTGAAGTGAGTGTATGTTTTTGGCAATACACTCTACTTAGTGCTGTTTTTTCTTTTAAACACTCCATCTGGCCCCTAAGCACTACAGTCTCGGTAGAAATAAAAATATACAATTTTTAGCTAGTTATAAAGTGCTAATCTTTGTAACTTTAATGTTTAAAACCATGGGAGTTAATTTATGTAAAAGGAATAATTTGTTCATTATATAATAGCTGGGAGTCTTTGGATACCATAGATAATCACAGAATTTCTTGTTTCAAAGGATCTCTAGCTGCTATTTAAATTCACTGTCACAGAAAGTACAGATCGTAGCACGGTGTGTCAGTGAAGCGAGCTAACCTATAGTGTCAGATGTGGAAAGTATACCATGTGATCTTTTCTCTTTGTATAGGTGGTCATTTAAACTTATGATATAACTAGTTCATTTGTTGCACAGCTAAATGAACATTTCTAAGAAATAACATAGAATTTGTACTGAAAGCTGCAAAAGCCATGCCAACTTGTCTGCTGCGTCCCATACACTTTGTCAAACTGACCACAGGTGAAGAAGAAAAGACTATTGGTACAGGAACCTACTAATAGGTATTACAGGAGATCTTTGCATTTTTATGCCAAATAAAATTTGCCCAGTACTTTTGTCTATGTTAGGCATCTTAGAGAAGAGCATGCTATTTTAATTTTCGCAATTAATCTGCCTCTCACTGTTACTTGTCTTGTTTGCTTCTATTGTATTATGTTGTATTGTATTCTATAAAATATTTCCTTGTGTGTCTTTTTTTCATAGGGTTTAAACTCTTTGGATCAGGATACTTGATTCTCTGTCTACTGCTTTTTATTTATCATGTGAACAATGCCTGGAATATTTTAAAGAAATAGTTGAATGCATCTATGGAACTTAATATACCATAAGATAGGGTAGTCAACCCCCCCCCCCCAAGTTTCAAAGGCAACATTCATTTGTCCATTACCCACACATTTTTCTCACATTGTAAATGTATCACTTGAATCTCAATCATGTGGCAGGTACTGTGTTAGGTACCAAGAAAATGATAATAAATAAGATACAATCTTGTGCTGGTACTCTCACGAGAAGATATTGATGGGAAATGGAACAGAACAAATATCTTATTGCACTAAGGAAAATTAGTTCATAAGAATCTTGTTGAAAATCTAAGGAAGATAAACACAAAATAAATCTGTGATGAACAAAAAGTAAAAGAACAAACCAATTATTTCTAATTTAAGATTATAAAATTTCATTTTTGTCTTTGTTTTGTATTTGGTTTCTGTTGGTTTAGTGTCTTTATTGTTTCATATTAGTGAATATCATAAATTTAATTTTAGATATGATCTCAAAAATGTCGAAACCTACTTTTCTAGAGAATTTTATCAGTTAAGAATAGAATGAACTGTGGTAGGAAAAAAACAGAGCCTTGCACATTGGCTCAAAACCACTAGGAGCTGACCTCCTGCTCTGACATAGAATGAGGGTGATGTTCTTGATCAGCTAGCAGTTTTCCACATGGTCTCTCAGAGAGGCAGCTTCCTTCTTGTGACTCTACCATTCTCTAGGCCAGTAGTTCAGGCCAGTGGTCCTCCACTGTGCGGTTTCAGGATCACAAGCATCAGCATCACCTAAGACCTTATTAGAAATGCAAATTGTTGAACCCCACCCTAATCCTACTAAATTAGAGGCTCTAGGGCTGTGGTCTAGCAACTAGCAATTTTAAATGCCCACCAGGTGATTCTGATGCAGGGTCAAATTTGAGAACCACTGCTCTAAGCCTGCATCCTTGCATTGTTTGAATTCAGTGGGTGGATGGCAAGATGGAACACCTGTTTCTTAACTCTTGACCCAGGAATGTCACAGATTACGTCCTCCACATTTTATTGTCTAGAAATTGGTCTAGCTAACAGAGTCTAGAGTCTCTTCCATAGAGGTCTTAAATGCAAATTCACATACTATTGCTGTTACTGCAGGTAGTTAACTACTTATTAAGAAAGAAAGCAAAGGGAATTAGGCATTGAGCTTAATGACCTGGGGAGTATAAGCCTGCTTGTTTAGTCAGAAAGATATAGCATTTACAGACTCATTCACACACTTCAAGGGACTGCCACCAAGGAGACTTAATCCTAGGAGCACAGGAAATCTCCCCAGGAGCATGGTCCATCCTCTGCTACCAGATTGTTGGGAGGCACAGAGGAGGTGCTTGACCATAGAGGCCTGTCAGTCTAACCTGGGACAGAGATCACTGGCAAGGGAGTGGACCAATCAGAAGTCTGCAAAAGATTGGGGATTTGATTGGTTATTTTATGGTTATTGTTATTTTATTACAGTGGTCCCAAATTTTCCCTCTTTTCCCTCCTAAGCCCACACCCTGCTCCCACAGTCAATCACCATACTGTTGTCCATGTCAATGGGTCATTCATACATGTTCTTGACTAGTCCATTCCCCTTCTTTCCACAATCATCTTTCTAGTCCCTCCCTCTGGCCACTGTCAGTCATTCCATGTTTACAGGTCTCTGGTTCTATTTTGCTCATTAGTTTATTCTGTTCCTTAGATTCCTCTTATCAGTGAGATCATATGGTATTTGTCTTTTATTGACTGGCTTTTACTTAGCATAATATTCTCCAGTTCCATCCATGCTGTCACAAAATATAAAAGTTCCTTCTTTATTTCTTCTGTGTAATATTCTGTTGTGTAAATGTAAAACAGTTTTTTTTCCACTAATGTACTGATGGGAACTTAGGCTGTTTCTAAATCTTGACTATTATAAATTGTGCTGCTATGAACATTGGGGTGCATAAGTTCTTTTGAATTGGTGTTTCAGGATTCTTAGGGTGTAATCTCAGCAGTGGAATTGCTGGGTCATAAGGCAGTTCCATTTTTAGTTCTCGGAGGAAACTCCATACTGTTTTCCACTGTGGCTGCACCAGTGTGCATCCCCCCCACAGTGCACTAGGGTTCACTTTTCTCCACATTCTCACCCAGCACTTTTTATTTGTCTAATTATTAATGATAGCCATTTTGGCAGGTGTAAGGTGATATATCTCATTGTGGTTTTAATTTGCATCTCTCTGATGGCCATTGATGCTGAGCATTCTTTCATATGTCTATGAGCCCTTTGTATGTCATCCTTGGAAAAGTGTCTGTTTAGGTCCTTTGCCCATTTTTTAATTTGTCTTCCTGGTGCTGAGTCAGTACAATGGACAAGGTTTTGGTCTCCAAAGTATATAAAGAACTTATACGACTCAACACCTTCTCATGGATTCTGACTGTCATTCCTTCAAAGTGGCTATCACCAACTGGTCTGAAGTACTTAAAAAGTGATTTAAAAACTTAACTACTATCTAAAGTTCTTAAAACTAAACCCTGTACTTCCAAATCAAACTTTATTCAGATAGATCTGATGTCATAAGGAACTAAGGTGCTTGCCAGAGTTCAGTGTGCACGTTAACTTCCAACTACTTAAAGGCACCTGGAGGGAGGTGCTCCATGCACACTGCTCGAATGAATGAGTGAGCAAATGAGTCACAAATAATCTCCAGCACCACATAAGAGGTATATGACATACTAGAATCAGTTTATAACGTATTCCCTAGAAACCCAAGTTTGGATATAACCTGGAGGGAGTGACCAGACCCACATTCTAACAGATGAAAGGCACTGTCTAAAGGGTGAGAATCTCCTATGAAAGAAGGCAATGTGATAGTGCTCTGCCCTGCCCATCAGACATAAGAAAAAATAAAATAAGAGACAAGTGCTGGACAAGATTAGCAGCAGGCTGGCACTTACCAGAGGAACTATAGAATATAATAAAAAAGAGACATAGAAAGAGATAATAAACTCAAAATACAGAAGGCTTACCTGAAGATCAGAATAGCAATCAGAACAGCATGTGAGCAGCTAAAAAAACCCAGATCACCAGAAGTTTCTATTTAGAACTGAATGTACTATTAGGGGAGCAATTGTCAGCTTGTGGGAGTTAAGAAAGAGCACCAGCAGCAGAGTAAGAGACTCAAGGTGGAGAGTTGGACTCCAAGATATGTCCTTAACTTGGAGACAAATACTTTTCCATCAGCTCACAACTCCCCACCCTGAAAAACACACACGTGCACACACAGGTGCACATGGTATGAGTCATCCAGAAGGGAGTGGAGGTACAAGTTCACACCCATAGAGGAAAGTTATAGATAATATTCACATCTGACTGGTGAAAGGGAAGTAATAATTATGTCCTCAGGTCACCAGATAGGGTTGGAGAAAGAGTACTTGAATCAGGGAGGCTGAATTTATTAATTGCTTGTTGAGATTTGGCCCAGTTAGAAAGGTCCCCACATTTTACACAGAGATTGTACCTTATGAATTCTGAGGGAAATAAACAGGCCTGAATCTCTAGCCTGCTGATACTAGAGAGAAGAAAAAAATATGTAGGATTTCCATGGTTCTCAGGCCAAACCTAAAGCAATAGTTAGAAGCACTAAAGACATTTTAATTGAAAGAAACGGATGGGACATAATGCCTTCCTCGGAGTTTGGGAAGAAACTAGTTTAGACTTGGAAAATAATACACTCTAGGCATTAACTGGCTCGTAGTTATTTCCATGTTAGGTTTGGGAATTGCCCAAAGAACCAGCCAATGACCTTCTCTGGACCAAAGTGGACATGCACTGTTTTACATTCTTTTTTTTTTAAAGAATTTATTTATTTATTTTTAGAGAGAGGGAAAGGGAGGGTGAAAGAGAGAGAGAGAGAAACATCAATGTGTAGTTGCCTTTCACGTTGTCCCCACTGGGGACCTGGCCTGCAACCCAGGCATATGCCCTGACTGGGAATTGAACCAGCGACCCTTTGGTTTGCTACCCACTCTCAATTCACTGAGCTATACCAGCCAGGGCTGTTTTACATTCTAATGGTATAAAAAGGAGACAAAACAAACTACATTTCTATTAATACATTTATGTATAAATATAAATGAGATGTCTAGGTAAACTTGCTAACTGTACTAGTCAAATATTCAGGCAGTAGAACTAAAGAGGCAGTTAAGGGTTATTAAGGTGTTTTATAAAAATAGTCTACCTACCCTTAAAAACACTATTTTGTTCACTTTGGAGTCAAATTCCCTGGCTTAGAAAATGTTACCATTTTGACTCTCATTCAATAGTGATTGGAAAAAACTGCTTAATGAGAGAGTACTTTCCCCTGGACCTATATTCCTTTCTCCTCACCTCCCACCCCTCACCCCTCACCCACTGCTCTCCTTTTCTTCCCTCTACTTCCATTTTCCTTTCATCTCTTCCCTTTTTTCTCTTTTCTCCCATTCTCCCAATCATTTTTATCCCTTCCTAACTGGGATCAGAGCAAAAAGAATGTTTGTCTTGCTGCCGTTGAGTCCTATAGTTCTTTATATATTTTGGAGATTAAACCCTTGTCTGATGTATCATTGGCAAATATGTTCTCCCAAACAGTTGGTTCTTTTTTGATTTTGGTGATGCTTCCGTTGGCTGTGGAGGGAGTTTTCAATTTGATGTATCCCATTTGTTTATTTTTCCTTTACTTCCCTTGTCCTAGGAGACATATAGTAAAAATATTGCTATGTGGGATATATGAAAATTTGCTGCCTATATTTTCTGCTAGGGCTTTATGGTATTATGATTTATGTTTAAGTCATTTATCTATTTAGAGTTATTCTGGTGTATGGTATAAGTTGGTGGTCTAGTTTCATATATTTGCATGTACCAATCCAGTTCTCCCAACACCATTTATTGAAGAGACTGTTTTTACTCCATTGCATTCTTGTGCTCCCTTTGTCAAATATGAATTGACCATAGAGACATGGATTTCTTCACTTCTGGGCTCTCTATTCTGTTCCATTCATCTATGTGTCTGTTCTTATACCATTACCTGGCTAGTTTGATTACAATGATCTTATAATATAGTTTTATATGAGGTATTGTTATCCCTCCAACTTTATTCTTTTTCTTAAAATTGCTATGGCTATTCAGGATATTTTTTGGTTCCATATACATTTTTGGGAGTATTTGTTCTAAATCAATGAAATATGCCACTGGTATTTCAATAGGAATTAGCATTGAATCTATAGATTGCTTTGGGTAGTATGGACATTTTAATGATGTTAATTTTTCCAATCCATTATATTGTACATGCCTCCATTTATTTGTACCTTCCTCAATTTGTTTCTTCAGTGTTCTGTAGTTTTCTGATTACAGGTATTTTACTACCATGTTTAAATTTATTCCTAGCTACTTTATGCTTCTTTTGCTATAGTAAATGTGATATTTTTCCTTTCTGATAGTTCATTGTTGGTGTATAAAAATGCCATTGATTTCTGAATATTGACTTTTTATCCTGCTACTTTACCAAATTCACTTATTAGGTTGAATAGTTTTTTGGCGGAGCTTATAGGGCTTTCTCTGTCCACTATCATGTTGTCTGTAAATAATGACAATTTTATTTCCTCCTTTCCAACTTGGGTGCCATTTTACTTCTTCTTGTCTGATCGCTGTGGCTAGAATATCCAGTGCTACGTTGAATATAAGAAATTGCTCTAATCTTGATTATTTCCTTCATTCTACTTGCTCTGGACTTTGTTTTTGTTCCTCTAGTTCTTTTACATGTAATGTTGAGCTGTTAATTTAAAATTGCGTTGTCTTTTTTGCATAGTCTTGTATTGCTATGAACTTCCCTCTCAAAACTGCCTTTGCTGTGTCCCATAGGGTTTGGGTTTCTATGTGCTTATTCTCATTTTTTTCCTGACATTTAAAAATTTTTTCCTTGATTTCATTGTTAACTAATTAATTATTTTAGGATATGTTATTCAGTCTCTATATGTTTGAATGTTTTTTGAGTTTTTTACCTTGAGGTTAGTCTTCTTTCTAACCATTGTGATAAGAGAAGATACTTGATATGATTACAATTTTCTTGATTTTGTTGAGGCTTTTTGTCCAAACATGGAGCCTGTTTGAAAATGATCCATGTGCGTTGGAAAAGAATGTATATTTTGCTTCTTTGGGGTGAAAGGTTCTGTATATATCAATTAAGTCCATTTGACCTAGGCTGTCATTCAGTACCACAATATCCTTGTTGATTTTTTATTTGGACAACCTATCCATTGTTGAAAATGGGATGTTAAAATCCCCTACAATGACTTTATTGTTATTGATCTCCTCAAATTCTTCCAAGATTTCTCTATATATGTAGGTGCTCTTATGTTGGATGTATACATATTTACAAGGGTTATATCCTCTTGTTGGACTATTCCCTTAAGTAATACATAGTGACCTTTGTTTCTTGTTATGGCCTTTGGTTTTAAGTCTATTTTTTCTTTCCTTTTTTAAAGTATATTTTACTGATTATGCTATTACAGTTGTCCCATTTTTTTCTCCTCTTTATTCACCTCCATCCTGCAACCTCCTGCCCAACAGCATTCCCTTCCCCCTTTAGTTGATATTCATGGGTTGTACATATAAGTTCTTTGGCTTCTCCATTTCCTATACTATTCTTAACATCCCCCTTGTCTATTTCATACCTACTTTTATGCTTCTTTTTTCCTGTACCATTTCCCCCATTCTCCCTCTTGCCCCCCATCCCTGCTGATAACCCTCCATGTGATCTCCATTTTGTGATTCTGTTCCTGTTCTAGTTGTTTACTTAGTTTTGTTGTTGTTGTTATTTTAGGTTCAGTTGTTGATAGTTGTGGGTTTGTTGTCATTTTACTGTTCATAGTTTTAATCTTCTTTTTCTCAGACAAGTCCCTTTAACATTTCATATAATAAGGGCTTGGTGATGATGAACTTTAACTTGACCTTATCTAGGAAGCACTTTATCTGCCCTTCCATTCTAAATGATAGCTTTGCTGGATAGAGTAATCTTGAACATAGATCCTTGCCTTTCATGACTTTGAATACTTCTTTCTAGCCCCTTCTTGCCTGCAAGATTTCTCTGAGGAATCAGCTTGTAGTCTTATGGGAACTCCTCTGTAGGTAACTGTCTCCTTTTCTCTTGCTGCTTTTAAGATTCTCAGCCCTGGCTGGTGTAGCTCAGTGGATTGAGCGCGGGCTGCGAACCAAATTGTCGCAGGTTCGATTCCCAGCCAGGGCACATGCCTGGGTTGCAGGCTATAACCCCTAGCAACCCCACATTGATGTTTCTCTCTCTCTCTGTCTCCCTCCCTTCCCTCTCTAAAAATAAATAAATAAAATCTTAAAAAAAAAAAGATTCTCTCCTATTTAATCTTGGCTAATGTAATTATGATGTGCCTTGGTGTGTGCTTCCTTGGGTCCAACTTCTTTGGGACTCTCTGAGTTTCCTGGACTTCCTGGAAGTCTGTTTCTTTTGCCAGATTAGAGAAGTTTTCCTCCATTATTTTTTCAAATGAGTTTCCAATTCCTTGCTCTTCCTCTTCTCCTTCTGGCACCCCTATGATTCAGATGTTGGAACATTTAAAGTTGTCCTGGAGGATCCTGAGCCTCTCATTTTTTGAATTTTTGTTTCTGCATTTGGTTCTGATTGAATGTTTATTTCTTCCTTCTGCTCCAAATTGTTAATTTGAGTCCTGGTTTCCTTCCCATCACTGTTGGCTCCTTGTATATTTTTCTTTATTTCACTTTTCATAGACTTCACTTTTTCTTCTATTTTGCGACCATACTCAGCCACTAGTGTGAGCATCCTGATTACCAGTGTTTTGAATTCTGCATCTGATAGATTGGCTATTTCCTTATAACTTAGTTGTTTTTTTCAATTTCTGATCAGTTCTTTCATTTGGGGTTTCTTTGTCTCAGCACACCTGTTACATTTTAATGAGTGGAGTCTTAGGTATTCACCAGGTCAGGAACACCCATGTGGCTTCATTGTGGTGCTGTATGTGGGGAAGGTGTCCAAGAGGAAACAATGTTACTTGCTTGGCTCTTAGCTGGCTTTCAGTCACTTTCTTCATTACCCAAAAGCAAATTGGGCCCTTCTCGTGCTGATTCCCAGGTGGGTTGGTTTGTGTATTTTCTAGGAATTCGTGGGTCACTCCAATGGACTCTTCTATGAGGCTGGGGGATTCTCCTGCTGCCACAACCCATACAGGTTTTTGCAGCCAGAGGTTTTGAGGCTTGCTTTTCCTATGCTTGAACCCTAGGTCGTGCGGTGTGCCTCACTCCCAAGTTGTTTCTACTGGCTTATCAGTATGCAAATGTTGGGCAGCCTGGTCTGCTAGCCACCACATCTCTTGGTCTTCAAGTCGCTGCCTTGCTGTGCATCCTCTACACTTGGCTGCCTGTCTCTGCTCCTCCTACCAGTCTGGATGAATGTTTCTTCTTTAACTCCTTTCTTGGTTGTCGGACTTCCATACAGGTTGATTTTCTGGCAGTTTCTGGTTTGTTTGTTTTTTTTTAAATTTGTTGTTGTCCTTCTTTTGGTTGTGTGAAGAGGCAAAGTGTATATACCTATGCCTCTATATTGCTAAGTCTATTTTTTTCTGATGTAAGTATTGCTACTCCAGGTTTCTTTTTCATGTCTATTTGTCTGGAATATTTTTTCCAACCCTTCACTTTCAGTCTGTGTAAACATTTTGTTCTGATGTGGGTCTCATATAGCATATATATGGTCATGTTTTCTTATTCATTCAGCTCTCTTTTGTTTTTTGATTGGAGCATTTTGTCCATGTACATTTAAAGTTACAATTGATACATACTTATTCATTGCCACTTTTACCTTTTGTTTTTGTGTTCCTCTTGCTCTCTCTCTTTTTCTTGATCTTCTTAAAGCAGTATCTTTTGTACCTCTTGCAGTGGTGGTTTGGTGGAGATGTACTCTTTTATCCTTTTTTTTTTTTTTTTTTGGTCTGAGAAACTCCCTTTTTGCTTTCCATTTTAAATGAGAGCCTTGTGGGATCTTGGTTGCAGGGCCTTTGTTTTTCATTACTTGGAATATTTCATGTCATTGCTTTCTGGCTTGTAATGTTTTCTGTTGAGAAATTAGCTGGTATCTTTATTAGAGCTCCCTTGTATATTACTAGCTGTTTCTCTCAGTGCTCTTAAGAGTCTCTTTGTCTTTATATTTTGCCATTTTAATTATGATGTCTTGGAGTGGGCCTCCTTGGGTTCATCTTGATTGGAGACCTCTGTGTTTCCTGAACTTGCATGACTTTTTCCTTCACCAAGTTAGGGAAATTTTCTGCATTATTTTTTTAAAACAGGTTTTCTATCCCTTGTTCCTTTGTTCCTTTCTTTCTGATATCCCTGTCATGTGAATATTGTTATATTTCATATTGTCTGTCATCTCTTAAATTATCTTTGTTCTCTTTGAGTCTTTCTTTTTTTTTGTTGCTCTGACTGGGTGTTTTCTTCTACCTTGTCTTCCAATTCAGTGATTCAATGCTCTGCTTCATCTACCCTGCTTTTAATCCCATCTAGTTGTTTTTCATTTCAGATATTGTATTTTTCTTTTCCTCCTGGCTCTTCTTCATAGTTTCTATGTCTTTATTCATGCTAATGTAGTTTCCAGTAAGTTCTGAATTTCTTTAGCATCTTTATAACCATTATTTTGAACTTTATGTCTGCTAAATTGCTTGCCTCAATTTCACTTGCCTCAATTTCACTTCACTTGCCTCTTTCTGGGGATTCCTTCTTTCCTTTCAACTGGGTATTGTTTCTTTGCCTCCCCATTTTAGGGGACTTTTTTTTTCTGCATATTAAATTGATCTGCTTTGGCTCCTGGTCTTTGTGGGGTGGCCTTCTGTGTTAGGAAACCTGTGGGACTCAATGGTACAGTCTCCTCAGATTTTTTAACTGGATGCTTGAGGGATGTCCTTTATGAGTTTAGGTGTCCTCCTTTGTTGTAAGTAGATTTTGATTGTTGTTGGCTCATTCATTGGTCAGTTTCCCTACCTGGCTGGCTAACTGTGAGTCACAGCCCCCGTCACATCTTGTGTGCTATTGTACAGCAGCCATCAGAACAAAACAAACAACCCAGCAAACAAAACCCACACCAGCAAAAATACCCCCAATCACTATCATGATAGTAACAAGAAATGAGTCAATATTAATAAAGGTGGAAAAAATAAAATTATTATATGATAGGAAAAAATATATGAGGTGACTAATGGAAAGAAAAATGATTTTGAGATGGTAGAAGGAGGAAAAATAATGAAAGTAGGGAATAGAAACAAGGCAAGGAAAAAGGCAAAATAAGATTTACAATGTAAATAAAAAAGGAGAGAATGGGGGAAAATGGAATAAGAATAGGGAAGAGTACAATATGAAGTTTGGAAAAAATGGTGAAAAACTAGGAACCAAATTGAAGACAAAGAACCACTGCAGCAATATCCATGACAAATGAGCAAAGATTAATAAAGGTGGAAAGAGAATCAGAATATTATAAGAGAGAAAAAATAAAGAAAAGATTATGAGATGTCTAAAGGAAAAAAATTGTTTTGAGAAGATAGATTGAGGAGAAATAATAAGTGTAAGGTTTAGAAACCAGGCTGTAAGGTTTATTTTCTCCCTTATTAAGAAACCGTTAATAAGGGAGAAAATGAAAGATAAAATGAAAATAAGACAGGGCAGGAGGAAGGTGAAATGGAGTAAGATGGGGAACCATACAATGAGATTTAAATAATAAAATAGTGAACAACTGGGAATAAAATTGAAGAAATGCAGCAACAACCCCAATAACAATGACAACTAAGCAAATATCACTAAAGGTGGAATGAGAATAAGGATGTTATAAGAAAAGGAAAAAGAATGTGAGATGACTAATAGAGAGAAAGATGGTTTTGAGTGGATGGAGGGAGGAGAAATAGAGTGAAGAATAGAAACAAAGCATGGAAAGGAAAAAATAAAATTTAAAACAAAAATAAGAAAGAGAAGGATGAAAGCAAAATGGAGTAAGAGAAGGGTAGCATAAAATACAAGATTTGAAATAAAACAAAAATATAAATAAAATATATATATATAAAGTAAAATAAAATAAAAAATAAGTTGTGAACTAATAGAAACAAATTTTGAAGACAAAGAAACAATGTTAAAAAACTATGAAGGAGAAAAAATAATGCACATAATGAAAAAAATGACATAGTATTTGTCTCAGCAGCCTAGTATTTGTTTGCCTGCTGACTTCTCTTTTTGGCCTCATACCTGGTAATGTCAGCTGGTGTTGTAGTCCAGCTTCAGGCAGCTTATTCAAGGCCACAAGTGATCTGCAGTCTGTGGCTGTCTCCTTCTAGCTTGGCTGGTCCTTGCTGTTCTGCCCCACTGGCTTTTTATGAGCACAAGCCCCAGAAATTGTTCATCTAACATCTGAGAGCACTGCATGTACTACCTCCACTTGCCTCTAGAGGGGGCTTCTGGTGTGATCCCGAGGGTGTGATTCTTGGTTTTCTCCCGGGAAGCACTGCAGTCTTCACGGAAGATGGTGGGTGTGTTCCCCCACCCCTGCACCACATGTCTTAGTTTGTCCCAGATTATTTCCAACATTGCATAGTTTCTGGTGAATTAGCTATATGTTTCATGCGAGGAGCCAATCTGTATAAAAGGGTCAGCTCTTTCCTGCTTGGTGCTGGTGGCAGCTCTGTATGAGATCCGAGGCTGGGCAGAGTCCTGAATTCCTCTTGCTGTACCAATTTCTAATCTCTCTGCCCTGCTGTTTTCAGTGGAATAGGGCTGGAGGAAGAGCCAGCATTGCGTTTGATGAAAGTTTGTAAAGGGCTCCTTTGGAGATTCTCTTTCTTTTCCTGTGAATATTTATCTAGCAGAGGGTTCTTGAGCCTGGCCTTACTATTCTGTGGAGTTTTTGCAATCATACAGGTGAGGATTGGGCATACCTTCCTCTTCCCAGAGTTTTCCAAGTGGCCCTGCCTGCTGCAAAGAATCTCAGGCACTCAGCTCTTGCCCCTCCAGCTTCTATCCCACTGCTCTTGTAGAAGGCTGAGACCCAAACCTGTCACTCTGCATGCAGCCCTCTGCTCACCACCCACGCTCCGTGGGACCCTGCAATCCCTTTGCTGCACAGCCCTTCTACTCTTCCCGGACAGCTGGACTCAGTGGGCATGAGCCACATTGTCAATCTGGTGTCTTTGCTGGCAGGGCAGCTGTGTGCTCACGTGGGGTCCCTGGCCAGCCATGCCTCAGCTCCCCTCTTAAAAAACGTCTCTATGTGGCACCTGCACTGTAGCACTGAGCCACTGCTAGGCTCTCCGCTCACTCCACCTCCCCAAAAGACAAAAATTATCTCCCAGTCAGGACTGGCCACAGCCTGCTGGTGCCTCCTGACAGCTTTTGGATATAGAACTTCTCTTTGAACTCTCCCGATTGGCACTGTAGCTCTGGATATGCTGCTCACTGTGTGTGCAGCTGGAGTCTCTCAAACTCTGTATATGCTTCCAAGTCAGTCCTGGTTAGGGTTAGGGATTCCTTATGCAAGACTGGAGCCCCCCACTCCAGGAGGAGTACAGGCTACTAAGCTGTGTTTTCTGTCTTTTCCCTCTGCTGCAGGTGACTCGCTCAGGGTCTTTTCCCTTCAACTTATAAAATCTCTTACCGGACAGTGCAAAGTATCCTTTGTACTCCATGGCTTCAAAAATTCATATCATCTAAGATTCCATTGATTGTTCAGGTCACTTGTCAGGAGATCAGCTGAAAAACTGTTCTGGGGGTATGAGCAAGTAGGCTCAGCTTCCACATACTCGGCCACCATTTTCTCACCCCTGATTGGTTATTTTAAAAAAGACTCCCGGTCTTTCATAGCCCTGAGAGAATATAACCTCAGGGAACAAAGTGCTCTCTCTTCTTGCTTGATGACTCATGCTTGTCTTGTTCATTAGCGTGTTTTCTCTGCTGCACAAGAACACAGTCAATCACGTGGGTTTAACAGCCATGTAGGCTGGCAGCAGACCACATGGGTACCAAGTACTAAGCTTAAATATGAAACAGAATCTCTGGACACTGGCCTTTGTTTTGGCCTCGCCGAAGACATGATTGGACTTTTTCTATGGTGGGGCAAAGGGAGATGGGAAAGTGGAAACCCAGTAGCAGATTTCCACCCAGATAAATCTGGGCACACCACAATCTCCTGTGTGTGGGTCCATGAAATGCTATTTCCACAATCATGTGGAAGAAAATGACTTCTGCCAGCATCGTTGCTGCAGAGGGATGTTCTGAAAGAAGATGCTTGGGATTGGGTTGCAGAAATCATTGTGCTTGTTGGTGGCCCAGACACAATTTAATAGATAGTGGCAAGATTTGGGGATAGACAAAACTTTTCTTGTATTTTAGTGATCTGTCGTAGGACAGTATATTTTATTTGAATAATTTAGTGTAAAGAGGTAAGTGGAAAATATGGCTCTACCATGAAGAATAATGAACTAAAAAATATGATGGAGCAGGAAGGAACATGCAGCAGCCAAATAAAGGACCTAGGCTAGTTATGTTTTGGAGAGGTTGGAACAGGATGTGGAATTGAGGAGAACAACTTGATCCTGAGCATGCCTCAGACTCATCAGGAGGGCTTCCTAACAACTTCTCAGGTGATGCTGATGCTGCTGTAAAGGGATCCCACTGAGAGCATTACTGATTAGGAATTGTAAAAGGAGCCTTTCAGATGAAACCCGAATTGAAGGGAAGTCCTCCTTGCCTTGGGGCTTTTTGACAGATGTTTCCATAAAATGGTGGCCAGAGATTTTTGTTTTTTAAAAAATTTTCCTGGCAAAGTAATCTCTTGACTTGAAGGTTGAAGAGTAGATGTTAGCTGCTCTTCAAAGGAAAAAAATGTCAACAACTTTGCACCTTCAGGGAATGTTTACTAATCTTCACTATACTAGTAGTTTTTCCTGTACTGGGAGTAAGAGGTTAAAGGTGTAACTTATTTCATTTGTTAGACAATCTTTTTTAGTCACAAAATTGTTTTATTACTGTTTTGTCCTTTCTTACCCTTCCCGTCAACACATTTGAACATTGTGAAATATACACAAAGACATAGATGTACACATATAACAGGGGGTCTGGGCAGATTGCTGGGGGGCAGGGAACCTCAATCCAACATAAGAGGCTGAGCTCCCTGGAGTGGGGGAGGGAACCCTGAGATGGTGAGAGAGCCTGCTTTCCCCAGAGAAGGGAGAGGCGTTGCAGGAAACCCCAAGGCATTGGATCAAATCAAAGCCACAGCCAGGGTGTGCCACACACCTGTAAATGACTTGTGCATGATGCCCTGCCCCAGGCAGAGATGCTGTACCCCTGTGTGGCTAGAAAATCCTCCTACCTCCTTCTGGATCATTATGGCCAGAGGAGGGGCAGAGACACTGTGCACACTGACATGCATTATGGACTTTAGCCTAAATTGGCTGTGAATTTGGAAACTGCCACAGCACACGGGATTTGGGGGGAGGATTTAAAATGGAGGATGTGCAGAAACTCGGCCCTCTTTTGCATTCCCCTCACTGTACCTGGTCAGAGGACTAGGTGTTCATGGACCCAGCAGATGCCAGGCCCTGCTCCTGGGTCTTGCTTGTCCCTGCTCGCAGTCAGGGGCAGGCTCACGTAGGACACATGCCCCACATGTGACAGTATGCAGGACACTGCATGCCTGAGCTGCATGCCAGGGGTCTCAGCCTGCTCCCATTTTCTCCCCCTCTGAGAGCAGCACACAGATAGACGCTCAAGCTGGGAATGTTCACCGGCCATTCGGCCATGAGCAACCTTAGACACTGAGACCCAGCAGACTGACTCCCTAGCGTGACCAGCCGGAGTGACCTGGCAGTGCTCTCTGCCCTGATAGAGGGAGAAAACTACAGTAAGGCAATGAAGATGCTGGCCTCAGAAGCATGTGCTCCAGAGAGAGAGAGAGAGAGAGAGAGAGAGGTTCTGGAGCAGGAGAGATGGAGACCCATCTGTGTAGCAGCCTTGGACTTCAAAAGGGCAGATAAGAATGAGGGGGTGGGGGGTCTCTAGGCAAGGATTTGGATTTCAGTTTTTTTGGGAAAAAGGGGATTTCATGTTTTGTGAAATAGAATGGATTGGAGCAGGGGAGTCCTCATGCCCCTAAATTGGGCACCTTGTTAAACATTTTTTATTCCCCACCAATTTTTGTGTTCTGCTTGTGTATGGCAGTAAGCAGCCGAATCTCAGTTTGCCTGGTAACACACACACACTTACACATACACACTTCTGATCTCTGCCACCTTCAGAAAAAGGTTTGGCTTTCTGTATCTGCTAAGGCATCAGTCTTCACCAGGGTAAAATAAATGCACTGGGACCACAAAATTATCTTGCTTAATTTAGCTGTCTCCCCTAGGAGACCTTACCCAGTAAGTATTGTTTTTCCTGCAGTTTAGGCTATATTGTAAATTCACTGAATCCAATTGCTTTTGCTGCCTTCTGATCTCTCTTTTCATTGTTGATTCTGAATTAAAATTCTGTGTTAGTTTCAGCTCAGTATATTGGTGAACTGCAAGGGGTATTTTCCTTATGTTATTGTTATTATGATATTAATTATAATATACATTATCAACTGAATGTCAGCAGTGTCCTAGGATTTGTACTGAGCAAAGATTTTGACAAGGTCTCTGCCTAGGGATTATGTAAAAGAGGCCTCCATTCAAGTAGAATTGAATTAATAAATGACTTACTTTAGTGTGGCTAAACTTGCATATTGATTGATTCTTTGGATGTAAAGTGAGTTGTGAGAGAGCAAAATAAATTAACTATAGAAATTTTAGAGTCTGTTTTTTCTGAAACAGCCCATTATTTCATGTGAGGACTTGATTGTCTTGATTGTTTCTGCAGAAGACAATACTTGTTTATCATTGTTTTTCTTGAAGTTGAAAAAAATAGGATACAGGGACTCAAATTAGTAGTAGGGAGTAGGTATGACGTCTAATGTTTTCTTTTTTTGTCTTTTCCTCACCCGTTGATATGTTTATTGATTTTTGAGAGAGACAGAGAGAAAGAGAGAGAGAGAGAGAGAGAGATGTGAGAGAGAGAAACATCAATTACCTCCCAGATGTGTCCTGAATGGGGATTGAACCTGCAACCTAGATAAGTGCCCTGACTAGGGATCAAAACTGCAACCTAATGTATGTGGATGATGTTCCAACAAACTGTGCCACCAGACCAGGGCATGTCTGATGTTTTAACAACCTCTTTTTTGGGTTATGGGGGAGAAACACACTTCCCCCTACCCTCAAGGTTTTTCTGGCTGGTCTAATAATCAAATAAACATGAGACAGATTAACAAGACAAAATAACCAAATTTAATACATACATATGTATGGGAACTTCACATATGTGAGAGAGTCAGAGGCACCACATGCAGGTCAGATTTAGAGATAGAAAGGAGGATTGAGGTATATAAAACACCCTGAGCTAGGGATGAGGTAATACCTCCTGTGGGCTTCAAAGGATCATTACAGGATGATAAGGAGAAGGCATTTAGTAAATAGACATTTGCCCTGCCCTATACATAGTAAAGGCTAATGCAGCCTTTCACTTCAGCAAATCTGCATACCACTGAGGCATATCTTGGGAAGACTAGATCTGAACCCCCACAGGTCCAGCGACATGACTGTGCTTCAGCTACTCTGCTTTAGATTCTTTTTTCTGTCCTTGTGTTATAGGTGGATGCGATGTAGCTTTTTCTTTCATGTTGAAAAAGGTTTGAAAATGTCTCTTTTTTTCCTGGGACACTTTCCCTACCTTATTTTTAAAAATTTAAAATCAAAGTTTTTCATATTGTTGCCAGTGGAAATGGGATTCTTCCAGAGTCACAAGAAAAGCATCTGGGGGACCCATACATAGAAGGATGAGGAGTAGTGCTGAGATTTATTGGAGCAAAAAACAAGCTGTCCCTAGGTGCCCAATGTCTCATCTACAACCAGGTGGCCAAGCTTAATTCCCTGTGGAAGAGGTCCAGCCTCTGGAGCTTCAGACCCTCACCTGTCCTCACTAAGCCCAGGAGGGCCAGGGCCCAGAGATGCAGAAGTTCTCTGTGTCTTGTTTCCCCATCTGCACATCTGCTGCCTGGGCCAATGATGCCCAAACCACAGCTAGTGTTGCATTTGGGTTTCTGGCTGTGCTCTGGTGGGTGCTGCGCTGCCTCACTCAGGCCTGTGCTTGGGCCCACGTGGCTGCTGTGGAGAGGGAGCATCCAAACAAGCCTGTGAATGAATGCTAGCCAGACGGGCTTTTGCTAAGCTTTGATTATATTACCTTGAGCTTGGGAGAGAACAGGTTTTCTTTCAAGCTAACCAATATCTTTCCTAATCTTTCTCAGGTTTGTGCTGGGTTTTCCTCCTGTCCAATCCAGTCTTTCCCCCAGGTTCTTCAGGCTATACTCTGCCCCTTTATGTCACTATTGTAGTTCCTACTCTGCATGCCTCAAAGTTTTGCCTCATCTGATTTTTACTGCCCATGTACTTACCTCCACCTGCACCAGCTTGGCTTCTACTGGGCGTGAGCTCTGCAGAGGAATTTGCCATTTATTGCTTATTCTTCCCTCCCATAGTCTGGGTGGGTGGGCTGGTTGTCCTGCAAGGAGATTGGAAAGCCAATCCTTCCTTGCTACACGGGGGGTTACTGAGAGATGTTAATCTCCTTTGCAGGGATTTGGCAATCCCCTGAGGTGTCTGGAGTTGTAACTGCCAGATTTAAGCTTGATTAAGTGTAACTTCTAGACTCAATGAGGCCCAACCTTCTCTTTTGGTAATTCCTAGCTGCCTATGCTAATGATACATGTGAGTGAAGTGTATGAACTGCAGTAACTATAAATATATGGGTTTATTTATTTTTCTATGTTTAAATCCATATAATCACCCAGTGATTATGAATATAAGGTTTGTGTACCTGATTCTTCAAGAGAAAGGCCAATATTCAGAGCATCAGAGTTTGGACCAAGGGAAGATTTATTTACTGAGAAGGTCCAGCTAGAGGAGATGGAGATGCACCATGGCTTCCACAAATCCATCTTAAGAGAGCCTAGAATTCAGGCATCTCTTATGTCCATGCCTAGGAATGATGGTCAAGGCCAGAGGTGAGTGGGGGCCATAGGCAGTTAGGCAACAAGAAAGGAATTCAAGGAAGAACATAAAATTTCTAAATCCCTTTATTACCTCTAGTCTCTTGCCACCTCTGCCCCTACCAATCTGAGTCAGGTCTAGAGACCCCTATTACTCATTTCTAAAACTCTTTGGGAAAAGTACCTTCTAACAGGGGGCTGTTTTTTGCAAGAAATTCAAGCCTTAAGCAGAATTCCTCTAGTTAACTAGCACATCTATAGCAGGAACTATTAGCCTGAAGGCCATGGGAGAAATGCAAGCTAGAATTAAGCTGGAGATAGCATTTCACTGTGTTATACCAACTCAAGACCTAGAATGTTCCCATACCAGAGAAGTTACCTCATTTTCAGGTCAACACCACCCCTGAAAGTAATCACTATTCTGATTTCTAACATCTTTAGTTCTGTATGTTCTTGAACATAATATAAATAGTGTCCTACAGTGTGTTCTTTGCGTCTATTTTCTTTTACTCACCATAACATCTGGGAGAGTCTGTGGTTTCATGTTTGTGGTGTAATATGTTCTTTGTTGCTGTGTAATATCTCCTTTCATGAGCACACACAACATATTTACTCATTTTCTTATTATTGAACAGTTGGGTTGTTTGGACTCAAGCTGCTATCAATGGTTTTAAACATTTTTTGATGGTCCCATGAACTCATTACTCTTGAGTTATGAAATAAGCATGTGATTAGCTCTAATTTAAAGTATCACTATTCCCAACAATTGTATTAATTTGTGCTTTCTCCAGCAGTATATCCAAGTTCCTGCTATTCTCATTTTAAAAACTGTGAGTTTTTAAAATGTTAGCTCTTCTTGTGGTTATGTAGTAGTATCTCTCTGTCAACTTCTGTTTTTTTTCATTAGTTAATGAAACTTCTAGATTAAATGAAAAGAATTCTAAGGTTATTGAGACATGGTCAGTTTGATCAGCTGTTGATATTTTTAAGCCACAAGAGATACCTACACAGGTATTAACTAGTCAGTTCAGTGACAATTTGTAAGCTAGGATTTGCAAGAGCAAATTAGTATTTTTAATGAATGCTTCCTAGTTATGAAATAATTTACTAAATTATTTATGTATATTGACTCATTTAAGGTGTCAACTTTTGATTCTGACATTACTATTGTTTCTTTTTAAATTGAATTAATTACATTATTTACTTATTTATTTATAGAGAGAGGGGAAGGGAAGGAGAAGAGAGAGGAACATAGATGTGAGAGGGAAACATTGATTGGCTGACTCTCGTAGGCTTCCCCTCAGAGAACGAAACCTGCAACCCAGGCATGTGCCCAGATCGGGAATCCAACTGGTGACCTTTTGCTTTGTGGGACAATGCCCAACCAACTGAGCCACACTGGTCAGGGCATTACTATTATTGTTTCAAACATACTCTGCATTTTGGGCTGCTTTTGGACACTTAATATAGTTTAGATGTCCTCGCTTGCGCTAAGTACATCTTCCTGAAAACAGGGAATTCACCATTTTCAGATGCCCAAACACTCACTCTGAGAACAGAGTGAGGAAAATTGGGAGAGGTTGGTAAAATAGTACAAACTTTCGGTTATGAAATAACTAAGTTCTGAGGACATGGTATATGACATTGTGACTATAGTTGACAACACTTTATTGTATAATTGAAATTTTCTAAGACAGTAAAAAAAAGAATAAATATGTGAGGTGCTGAATGTGTTAATTAACTAGATAGGAGGAATCTTTTCATATCAAGTCACCATGATGTACACTTTAAACATCTTACAATTTTATTTAAAATCATACCTCAATAAAGATGAAAAATAAAACCACTACTTAAATGTTTAAAAAATTAAAAGGAGATTTTCTCCTGAATCTTGGTCATTAAATTTCAATCCCTACTACTTCTCTACTCTTTGTTTGGAGGCAAGTGAGTAGTGATAAAAAAAGTAAGGTCTATCTATATTAATAACTTATTGATTTAAAAAAACTACATTTGATATAATTATCAACTACCAATAACTTTGGAGGAAGACTATCATTATTTTAATATTAATTTAATGAACTATTGTTTTTAGTGGGAAGTGAGGATTTTGAGGTGAAACTCTAGAACTGTTCTATTTCACCACTATAGTAAATACCTGGGTGTTACTCACCTCCATGTCAAGAGTCAGTTTCCTAACTTCTTTGTTAGGACAAGGTCACATCTGCATTATGAGTGATCAAGTATCATTATTTTTCAAGGTTGACAACTTGTCAACAACAACTTCATAGCTCATGATGCTTTCAAAATATTCCCAGAATATTATTTATAAAATCACAAAAGATGTTGTTGACTTTGGTTGCTTTAAAAAGAATGTGTGTGTATGTGTGTATATGTGTGTGTGTGTATATATAAAATATGTTTGTGTGTGTGTGTATGTGTGTGTATATATATATATATATATATATATATATATATATATAAAATCTCCATGATTGACTTCCTTGACTTCTCTTTGATTCTCAAGTGTCATGAATGTTTTCCCAGACATGAAATTAGGTGTACATGTGAAGCTCTGGTAAAGAGGGACGACACAAGTGAGACGAGGGAGCTGGGCAGAAGCAGGGGGTGGTTGTTGCCGGAGCTACAGAGCAGTGTTGAGACTTTGTCCATAGACCCCAGAAAGTGGTACCTGAGTACAACACAAATGTTTGAAAATGGTTGTTACTGATGTGGTGAAGATAAAAGCATCGTTAGGAAAACGTGTGTCTGATACCACCTTCATACTTTACTCAAAACAATGTGCTGATCTCAGAGAATGTAGTCTTTAAAAATTACACAAAATGTGTTTACTCTTAAATGTGGTTAATTAATAAAAGAATTAATTAGTTATGATGGGTGATGAAGAACTAATGTAAGAGATTTTGGAAAGTGGTATTTATAAGGCCAAAGAGTGAAAGAACTGTGTACAAATACTGCATCCTCATTAGTAATTTTTTCCTCATAGCAATATGGATTTGCAATTCTGAAAATACATAAATAAATAAAACATATTGCAGATAATGTTATTCACAGCAAAAAAAAATCCTACAAAAAGGAATAAGGAAAAGCTAGAATGAGCCCTGTGAAATATGATTGAAATTGGAGGTTGAATCCATGGTTTTAGTATATTTAAATAGGTAGATACAGAGAAAAATATAGATATACCTGGGTTACTATACATATGTAAAATTTTCTAACTGTCCACTGAATGGGCTTAAAAGAAAGAAGAGCCCAGTATCAGTGAACAAACCTAGTCTTCAGACCTTGATTTCTAAATATCATTCTCCAATAAAAGAGGCTAGATCTGTAGAGAAATAATTGATTCAATGCTGGAATTAAAAAAAAATTCAAGAAGATCATAGGACATATTTTTGTACAGAAAATAAGAAGGTGATTGAAAAGAATAAGTCATGTTGAAAGACACAGAAGCCAAACTGACGGAGCTGTCAGTCACCACACCTGGAACAATATGTGTAACAAATGAGAGTACAGAATGATAACCAAAGGAATAAAATAGATGTCCATGAGCCCATATTGATATAAATAAATAATCAGAAAAATAAATAAATAGATCAGAAAAGAGTAATTTTTCTTATAGAAGGTTTCCAGTTTATCAATGTAAAAGAGATAAAAAAAATACAAAAACTACCAGGCAAACACTATGGTAATAATTGCAGGCAAGGTCCATGGAGAGTTGCTAAATTTGGGTGAAAGTTTAAGGAGAATCAGAATATTTGCATAATCTCAAAGAGCCTCACTCAATTTTTTTATAAACACAAATGGAAAAAAGTGGAAAACAGCAAACAAATTTACGAAATTATTAAGGTTTGCATTTTATAATTAAGATATATCAACCTCAAATGTACCATAATATGATACAGAGGATACTACTTCCGTGCTATGCTTGCTAAAAATGCATAATCTCAGTTTAATCATCAGAAGAGATTAGTAAACACCAAATTGATAAACATTCTGCAAAATCACTGACCAGTGGTCTTCAGAAGTGTTATTTGGGTCATGAAAAACCAGGAAAGATTGAGGAACTGTCACAGATGGGGAAAAAACTAAGGAAACAGTTAAATGCAATGTGGGATTCTGTTTTGGGTCCTGGAAGAGGTGAAGCCATCAGTGAAAAATTGGTGGCATTTGAATAAGGACTCTACTAATAGTATGTACCAATATTAATTCCTGGTTTCAAAACTGTACTCTGATTAGGATATTAACATATAGGGAAGCATGGTGAAGGATATATGAAAAGACTATGTAGACTTTTTGCAACATTTCTGTTAAATTTAAAATGATTTCAAAAGAAAAATGCAACTAAAACCATGTGAAGTTCCACTATTGAAAAAAATGCTAATATAATTATTTATGACCTTCTCCTACATGTGTGTGCGCGCGCGCGTGTGTGTATAATTTGCCTGGAAAATATCCAACCACTGTTAATATAATGAGAAAGATTTGCACGACATCGATGTAACCTGATCAAGCTAATGTGGCAGCCTGGCATCTAAGGAGAGAGGACTGGAATGCCCATGCATGAACAATGACGACTTCACTATACTAGTCAGTGGGGGTGGTAGATGCTGTTGAGTGAGCATGTGTAATGTGTGGCTGCCACATTCAAAATGGCTAAGCAAGTAGAACAATGAATCTGCATCAAATTTTGTGTTAAACTTGAACATTCCTTTACAGAAACTATTCGGATGATTCAGACATTGCAGCTATGGGCAACTGGTAATCGGCAGCTTCATCATGACAGTGTGCTCTCATGCATCACATCTCATTTTTGGTGAAACATCAAATCACCCAGGTGACTCAGCACCCCTACAACCCAGATTTGGTGCCCTGCGACCTCTGGCTTTTCCCAAAACTAAAATCACCCTTGAAAGGGAAGAGATTTCAGACTATCAATGAGACTCAGGAAAACATGATGGGGCAGCTGGTGACATTTGGGTGGACTGTGTGAGGTCCCAAAATGCCTACTTTGAAGGGGACCAAGGTATCATTGTCTTATGTACAATGTTTCTTGTATTTTATATCTTCATCAACAAATATCTCTATTTTTCATAGTACATGGCTGGATACATTCTGGGAAGACCTGATATTTTAAACAAATGTATTTTAAAACTGGGAAGAGTAATAATAGTAGCACACTTGCAGGGCTGTTGTGAGGATGACAAAAGCTAGTACATGTAAAGCACTGTGTCTAGCACAGAGTGAGTTCACTATGAATTTTTTAGTCATTGTAAAGATTGCTTACTGTTTTGTAACTATGAACTAGGACTGGGTGGCACTGGGGAAGGCCACAGAAAGGCCTTGTCATGGAACAAGAAGGAATTCAAGAGAGTGACAGATAGATTTAACAAAGCACAGTAAATTTATTAAAGTGATAGCATGCACTCAAGAAGTGAGAGCAGGCAACCTTGGAGAATGAGGTGCACTGATGGGGTCTGGGTGGAAGGTTCTTATAAAATGTGGGCCAGGGAGGTGTAGGATGGTCCTCTGCTTCTGACACTGATGTGGTGACTGCTGGAATTTGGGGAGGGGAAAATGGGCAAACAGGTAGATAGTATAGGTTGCATTTGTGATGTTCCAGCCAAGATGGAGAAGGGGAGGTGTAGAGCTTGAGGCCTTTGTTCCCTATTTAACTTTCCTGCCTCATAAGTATTTAAGAACTTTAGGTATTTAATGTAGTGTGTGAGATACTTGAGCAATTAAGAGATATTACAAGACTGAAGGAGGTAGTTTCCTAGGTGCAAAATTCTTGAATTAAAAAATATAACATAAATATAATTACTGTGACATTTAATACTTAATGGGAAGGTATTGAGTTTGAACCTCTTCTGGGTTATCAGTTAAGATATTCAATATAACAGCACAACTGCAATTGATTTGTGTTTATTTTCGACTTCAATAACATGAGCATTGAATTTAAACAACTATAGAGTAAGGTTATATGGAAATAGTGTAATAAAATACCAAATATGTTTGACTTCCACTGACTTTCTTTCTGAAAGTTCAGAAACAACAGAGAATCAAAACAGAAACAGAGAAAAGAAACCTTCCTACCAGCAGCTCTGTTGCCAGAAGCCATAATTTAACATTATGGAAATCCCTTGCTTCGATGCGATGCGACACATTGCATTAGCTGGTCCTGAAAAGCAGCATCTCTAATGAGCTGAGTAGATTTTTAGAATCTTGTTGCATTGTTGGAAGTTAGTGAACACAGAGCCACCACTAGAACCCTGTCCAATTACTTTTTCCAAACCTTCCAGTGAACAGCGATGCGTCGAAAGAAAGAAAAGAAAGGTCATTCTGAGCAGAGACTGATATTCCGTTCTATGAGTTGAGATTATTTGGCACATTGAGATCCACATATTTGAGCTTTTAAAAATAGCAATGATATCATAGTGTTGAATTTTTCTCTTGTAATCCATCCTACTCATATTTTTTAGGCTAAAGCATTATTGAACAGGATGGGCTATACCCTAAAGATTTAGAGGAAAAGATAAAAACAACTCAGTTGAAGGCCAAATTGGTAAAGAAGTAAACTTCAGAGATACCACTGTGTGTTGAAAACTCCTTATCTTCAGAAAGACTTTATCTCCAAAGCCTTTTGGCATTTTAGGGACAGAGCAGCTAATGTGACCCAAACTGTCCTTCAGGGAAATGTAGCTAGATAAGCTCATGTCTGATAACTAAACAGGACCTTATCCATAATTAATATAAAACCATGCATTGTTTGTCACCATAAATTGTCTTCTATTGTTTTCTTTCCCATGTACTCTTTTACTTGCCCATGAATGAGGTATTTTTATCACCAAATTTTATTTTGACTAGTGTCACAGAAACCAGGAAGAACCACTCTGACCGTTTGTAATGAACTTTCCCAAAGTACAGGAGTGTGTTGATTCCAGCTCTGAAATAGCTGTACTATTTTGATTGATTGTATTTAATTGTACTCTACCACCTTTCCCACTGTGCTCTGCCCTCTGCACTGGTGCAATGCTCTCAACTAGGCTTCTTTCTTGTGTTCTCTTCCCTGCCATGAGTTACTTTTTAAATTCATAAATAATCGTTCTTTTCTTGATTCAAATTTTTAATGGATCTCAATTTTCTACAGTTTGAAATCCAAGTTTCTTAGAACAATTTAAAAGGATTATCACAATCTGGGCTCAATTTGCCTTTCCAGATTCACCTACCAAAATTATTTTGTATTCTGTGCTTCACAACACACACGTCATAGACTCTTGCATGTCTGTGCCTTTGCTCTTGCTCCTTCTGCCTAAATGGTGTTTTCCCTACTTCTGCAATGGGAACTTGCTGATATTCCAATCACCATTTCCATTTCATGTTTTCTTTGATGCTTTCTCCTCTCTATTCTCACCCAGTTTAAATTAGTTGCTGCCTATCACTCTATTTATACAACTATGACAGACCATGTTAATAAAGCATCATATTTAATTGTATGTATAGATTATTAGTTATTTGAAAGAAAATTGCATGTCTTATTCATGTTGGTTCATCCTACCTTTCCTATAATTGTAAGAATTTAATAAATGCATTATGTGTGACTGAATAAACAGATCATGCAGCCCAGGGCCTCAGGTTCTCTTCAGAGACTCAGATAAGTTTATCCTAAACATGTTAACATTTGGATGAGGCTATTCTTTCATGTATGGGATCATTTCTTCTTGTATTGTGGACATTACAAGCCTATAAATGGTTCTCTGAAGTTATCATTACAGTCCAAAGCATTACCACACATTTTCAAATGCTCTCTGCCTCTTTCAAGGGTAGCAGTTCCCTGGTTGAAAACAATTTCTGGCTTAGCCCCTTCATTGTGTACCATAAAAAATCTGAGCAGACTCATGATCTCAGGAGACAAGCGTTGTGAGGTGGAATATCATGCATTGCATAGCCTCTTCCCAGCTCACTGGCTTCATCTCTCTGCTTTCCCCGCAAAGTTCATGCTCCCAACACTTGATCATGTTCCTGCCTTTTGTTCTATTGGAAATGTTGTTCAGTCCCTTTCAAGATAATTACCTGTCTTCTGGAAAGTGGCTCTGCCTGGATGATTAGCTTTCTCCATTCTGGTGTTTTGTTGGTTAAAACTTTGTCATTATATTATTAATGCAAATATTGCATATCAGACTAATAGTCAAACATAGTTCTAAACTTCCCATAGGTATTTTCAAATATTACTCATAAGTTCCTGAGAAATCTCATTTTTTAGGGGCCAATATGGATTGAATATTTGTGTCTCCCCAAACTCATATCTTGAAGCCCTAATGCCCAGGGTGGCTATATTTGATGGGGCCTTTAAGGGAGTAGTTAGTGTTAAGTGACGGCATAAGGGGAGGGTTCTGATCCCTTATAAGGATCCCTTTTTATAAGGATTTATGTCCTTATACAAAGAAGCCCCCATACTTGCTTGCTCTCTCCTTCTTTCTGAATGCACATACCAAGGAAATGCTGTGAGAGCATACAGCTGGACGTTGGCTACTGCAAGCCAAGAGATAAGGTGTCAGGATAAAACCTATCTCATTAGCATCTTAATTTTGGACTTCCTACCTCCTGAGCTGCAAGAGAGTAGATTTCTATTGTTTAAGTCTGTGGTATTTTTATGGCACCCTGAGCAAACTTCTATAGGGCACGTGGTTAATTCCTCAGTGTCAGACTTGAGTTGACTAGTGAACTTCTCAACAAAGTTCTGCTAATTAGGATGTAATATTACAGAACTACTGGGCTATTCCAGTGAAGCCTAAACCACTGTCCCGTCTCACCTAAGCCCTGCCAATGGGGACTCAATCTCATGCCCCAGGTCTCTTAGTAGGTCACTGCTACTGCATGCATGAGTTCCTGCTTCATAAGGGTCCACTGAAAGTTTGGTTTGCATAACCTCAGACTGGTACTGCAGCATTCCCACTCCCACAGGCATTTTGCCACATTTTTTCCTTACCTTCTTCCAGGCCACAAATAAGGGATTGATATGAGTTGGTATAGTGAGGTAGAAAAAGTAAAAATCTGGTTCCAGAGAACACTGACAGTTTGCTGTGATGGGTTCCCAAAGTCTTGTCAACCAAGAGGTGCTATTGAAGAAGGCACCCAGAACCAGGCAGCAGATGATCCCCATGTGGATCCTGTGGCTGAACTGACACACCTGAGATGCAGGTTCCAGACCACCTCAATATGCTGACACAGGGGAAAGCTGCCAGGGACCTGGAAATTTCGAGGTGGGCAGTCACGAAGGTAGTAAGATGGGAGAGTCTGGGGAAGAGAAGGCTATAGCAGAGGCTGTGCTCCAAGGGAGCAAGTGTGAATAAAAAGCTGCGTGATCTCACTGTGCAGTAAGGCATTCTGATTGTAATAGGAGCATCTTGACCGGGTTGCTGGGGAGCAGGGGAGACCCCAATCTGAGGGAATCCCGGATCTGGCAGAGAGGCTGCAGTGCCCAAAGAAAGGAGAAGGATCAGACTGAAGCCACAGGTGATGCTCTGAGAAGGGAGGGGCTGCCAAGAAGGGCAGCTGCCAAAGGCAACTATAAAGAAGTCAGTATGAGTTGCCCTGGCAACCAAGCAGCCTGTGCCTTCTCAGCAGGAGAGGGGCTGTGGGAGAACTGCTGCTGCCCCAGCAACAGTAAATAGCCAGTGTGCATGGCCCTGGCTGGGAGCAGTGTGTGACCCAGCTGAAGGGAGCTTGCACTGAGGCTGCCTGGGGCTTAAAAGGTCACAACACATGTGTATGATGAAGGTCAGCAAGCTGCAGTAGGGGCTGGATGTTCTGCCCCCAGCTGAGACACTGTGCCCTTGAGTGTGGCTAAGAACTCTGCCCCCTTGCAGGTCATGGCAGCTGGAAGAAAGGCAAAGGCAAACATGGCCAATATTAGGGCACAATGGTTGAAAAGATGGACATTCTCACACCACATGGGATTTTGGGAGGGGACTTTAAAACAGAATGAGGACAGAAACCTCTATCTCTTTCTTGCCTCATGTCCCCATTTGGGGAGCACTCATGGGACTGGCAGACACCAGGCCTTGGGATGCTGCAACCCTGTGCAAGCACATGGGGCCTTGCTTCCATCTCTTGTCCTGAGAGCAGCACTCAGAGTCTGGGAGTAGCACATGGAAGTGTGAGTTGGGAATGTTCCTTGGCCCCAGGGACATAGGCAGCCTCAGGCACAGGGGGCCTATGGATGGAGCTTCCCCTACAGGACCATCTGGAGTGATCTGGCAGTGCACCCAGACCCCAGGAGAGAGAGGTGGGGGGGGGGGAGGGAGAGAGAGAGAGAGAGAGAGAGAGAGAGAGAGAGACTGAGCAAGGTGGTGGTGATGCTGAAACCCACAAGTATACAGCAGAGAGAGAGCGCCTGAGGATGGAGTACCATTTGAGTAGCTGCCATGGGACTTAAAAGGATGGATAAGATGGGGCAAGGTGTCTGGATGCTGACTCTGGTCCTGAGGGTGGCTGGCTTTCTGTGCTTTGCAGAAGAGGTTGGCTCAAAGAGGAAATGCCCCCAGCTCCCTCAAATTGGGTACCCTGTTAATAAAATCCTCCTTCCTTCCCCACAAATCTTTGCATTATGCTTATACATGGCAGCAAGTGGCTGGACTCTCCAGGCTGCCTGGTTACAGGATGACCAAGAAAGGGAACGACACATTGAAGCAGACATAGGAGATTCAGGGAACCTCAGCTACCAATTTGTTAGGGAATCTGTTTGTGTCATAGGTCACAAAAGTCCTCTTCCTGGAACTGAGAATGATGGTGTATGACGCAGATACCAGCCAGCAGTATCTGTGGTGCTGTGGATGGTTGAGGCATAAGAGAAACTCACACGGACTACGAAGTCCTGTGGAGGAAAAGGGATGGCACGGCCACTCTCTCAAGAGAAGAGCACCCTGAGCCCTGCCTGAACAGACATTTATTAGGTTTTTGGGGTAGGAATACAGATACAGCTTATTAATCATTGTCTGGCAGTGAGGATCAAATGAATACATAATGTTCAAAAAACTATTAGGGCTCACACTAAGTCAGGGTCTATCACCTAAAAAGCTACAAAACTTAAGGGACTAAACTCATTTCCTGCCCGGGCCTTTATAATCTAATTAAGAGTGTCCTGTGTAAAGCAGGCTTCACAGGATTTTACAAATCCTTTCTCAGACCTCATCACCCCAGGAAGCCCACCGTTTTCCAGCACAGGGCTGCACCACCCCTTGTCATTTTTACAGGCTTGAGTCAGGCAGAGGAGACAAGGCAGCTGAAAGATTGGAGATTTCTTGCAGGCAGAATGAGGACTCAGGCTTTGTCAAAGCTGAGGGGCGAGGGTCAATCACTCCTTTTTTCCACAGTCCCCCAAGTCTTTTCCTGAGGGCCTTCCCATGTGATTGTGCCTGTCTTAGATGGCCCCTCCCATAAGGATCTTACCTGTCATTGGCTAACCAACCAAGCAATGGGGGCCAGGCAAGGGGCAGAATCAGCGCTCCTACCAGGGAGATAAGCTTGTCTCCTTAGTGGCTTCTGGTCCGGAGGTCTCTCACTCAGCCTTAGCCATGGGGGGTTGCAGTTCCCAAAACCAGGCAGGGTGGTTCCCAACAGATGTAAACCCGGAGACCTTTGTGGATGATCAGTAATTGAAACCTACGCTCACCATGTCTTAGTCTGTGAGGACTGCTATAATAAATTACCATGGACTACATGACTTAATAAGCAGCATTTCTCATAGCTCTGGGAAGTTAAAGATGAAGTTGCAGGCAGATCAGGTGTCTGATGAGGACCCACTTTCTAGTTTGCTGATGGGTGTCTCTTGCTGTGTTCTCATGTGCCCAAGAGTGGGAGGAAGTAAACTCTCTCAAGTTCTTCCTTATAGGGGCTCCACCCTCATGACCTGTGATGGTTAATTTCATATGTCAACTTGACTGGGTTAAAGGATGTTCGGATAGCTGGTAAAATATTGTTTCTGAATCTGTCTGTGAGGGAGTTTTTGGAGGAGATTAGCATTCGAATTGATAGACTGAGTAAAGAAGACTGGCCTTACCAGGGTGGGTGGGCATTGAGGGCCTGAAGAGAACACAAAGGCAGAGAAACATCAAAGTGACTCCCACTTGAGCTATGCCATCCATCCATTCTCACACATTGGCAATCCTAGTTGTCAGGCCTTTGGACTCAGACTGAATTATACCACTGCCTCCCCTGGTTCTCCAGGCAGCAGATAGTGGGACTTGGCCTCCATAATCATGTGAGTCAATTCCTAGAACAAATCTGCATCTCTATCTACCTGTCTGTCTGTCTATCTATCTATCTATCTATCTATCTATCTATCTATCTATCTATGTATCATCTATCTACCTATCTATCATCTAGTAGTTCTGTTTCTTTGGAGAACCCTGAAAAATACATGACCTGATTACTTCCCAAAGGCCACACCTCTTTTTATCATCCCATTAGGGTTAGGGTTTCAACATTGGGAGGGACACAACATGTAGTCCATAATGACATATTAGGCTTTCCCAGAAGAGCCACTATGAGGAAGTAGAAAGAACCGGCAATGAGGCCACACAAGTGCATGCACAGAGGTCTGTGACTGGGGACAGCCTGGCCCCGGGTTGCTACTACTACCCCCATGAGGAAGAGAGAAGGGAAGGGGAGTTGAATGTATTATTTCAATAAATAAATAAATAAATAAATAAATAAATATTTATATTTCACATAAATAAAGCCCGAGTGACTGGGGCACTGTAGCAGGTGAAACATTCATCTCCTGTTGGCTGACCTCATGCAATGCTGCCCTGGTTCCTCCTAGACCCTGGGAAAGAATGATGGTCTCTAAAAATACACTCACATTTCTGTCCCTTCCTGTGCCTTTCCCCTGGAGCACCCATATATGACCTCTCTCACTGCCTGCTGGGTCTTTTCATCTCAGAATGGAAAGGCTCTGACATAGTCTGAACCTGAAAGTGGACTTAGATATGTTGGCACCATTAGATCTTTAGCTCTTCCAACACATTTCTATAATCCCCATGCTCTGTGTTGCTGGCAAACTGCATCTCTTCCTGCCCACAGATCTCTGTTCAAGTGGCCTCATCTTCATGGATCCTTCCCAGGTGGACTTTCTCCTGCTTAACACATGCCAGTTACTTCACGGTCTTCTCAGCAGCTGTGTTTGTCTAACTATAGCTTGTTTATAGTCCTAACTGTGCTTTTGCTTTTATTTTTATTTCACTGTGTTCTTATAAATTTTTGGATGTTTGCCTTTCTCTCTAACAACAGCAACAACAGCAGTGACAGTAATGACAGCTCTGCCATTTGCCTAGGTCTATGTGACTGTCCCTGTGTTACACACTTCAGAAACAAACACTTTTTTTGTTGTTGAAACCTTATGATAATCCTCCGAGATAGCTACTTTAAAATTTTGGTTTTTTGAAAAGTAATATTTTAATCCATGAACACTGTAAAACATTTTTAAAAAGTAATTGTTTATACTAAAACTGAGAACATCCCTTCCATTTTTCCCCCGTGGTTAGCATTGATAATGGTGGAATATGTTTCCTTCCAGACCTGGAGTGTGTGTGTGATTGTGTGTGTACATATTTATACACGGAAACTTAATTGCAGATTTTTAAAAAATATATAAATGGTATCATAGAGTAAGTATTTTGTGATTTTCTTTTTTACTTAACAGTATATCTTAGAACTAGCATGAGGAAAGAATAAATGTTCCCATGTCATAGGCAAGGAAGCAGAGGTTTGGAGATATTAAACAACTTTATCCTATTAAGTAGTAGTTTCCATTACATGATATGGTTCTTGAAAACAGCATAAGCTTTCTGCTTCATACTGAGTTCTGGTCCTTGTACTCTAATTTTCATAGCTCCCTTATTCCATCAGTTTGGTGCTTCCCTCCTACTCCCATTTTTGAAGCTGTATTCTTACTTCCTTTTATGTGCCTGAGTCTCCATAGCCTACTCGATACCTACAATTTGATCAAGCTTTAATTTTACTATGCTTCATCTAGGCAGTGCAATTCCCACCGGAAGGGGTTCAAGCCCTTCCATCTGCTGACACTTTCTGATGCTGATGAAATTTTCTTTGAGCTGAATTCATTGATACTTTTTAAGCATGGCAGTTGACTTACTATCTGTTAATTGCCTCTCCAGCCTTCTACTCTGCTGTTAGTCAGGCTGGGTTCTTTCCTGATTCATGCAGCTGGGTCTCTGTTCCTCACACCTCTCTCTGCTCCTGTATTGGCCCTACTCCACAGGGAGGATCCTGCTCCAGGTCTCCTGCAGCACACTGGATCCTCACAAAACCCTTCCTGCTTTATTTTGAGGAGAAATGCGACCTGCCATTACTTGAGGAGAATGTAAGATCCATCTTCAACATAATGTGTAATTATAGTATATTCCGTTGAGAGAAAAATAAATCCAGTTAAGGCTTTGGCATAAAGTAGAGCAGATAGGGCTAAACACTGGTTTACATAGTTATTTCTCACTTCTTTAAACACTTATGGAATGATAAGCCTGTTCAGGCTAATCAGCAACATTTTCTTTACCCACCTAGAATGGAGTTGGTTTCTTTTATAAGAAATAATACCTCTTCTTGTTTTTATAAATAATTTGCTAGAGATTGTTTTTTTCATAGACTTTTGAAATGCTCATGAGGCTTTTCCATTTTAGTAAACAGTTTTTCTTCCTTTTTCAGCAACTTATGTCCCTCGTTTCCTTAGCAGTGAAATGATGATTTGTAGTCACCCAGAATAGAAAGTCAGAGTCATCACACACCCTCTCCGTCACCCTGTGCCCTGAGTATAGCAAGGATGTACTCAGAATGACATCCTTCTAGATCTTCCAGACTCCAGTTTGCCCCTCCTTCACTACTCCCACCCCACACTGTGATATGCTTGTAAACATTGCTTTTATTTCATCATTCCCATTCTCAAAATGAAAATTTTTCCTATTATCTACTAGAGCTGACTCAGGTAAATAAGAATTGCCTGCTATTTTCTTCTATGTCCTCAGCCTGGGCTACCAGGGGTGTGCCAGAGTCGATCAGACAGCTTCTAATTTGGGCACCTTATTGCAGGTCAAATAGTTATTCTTGGGAATAAATCACAGCCCCTTATTTCAAACTTCAATCTAGTTCCCTCAAAAAGTTGATCTTCAAGACCCTCCATAACCTAATCCCATTCTGTGATCCAATCTTACTCCCCTCTGATCCCCGTGAGAACCTTTCCATTGTCTGATGAGTACACTGCATTGTTCTGCAGCCAAGACTGTGATCGAGTTCTAGCCAACCTTGTCACACTCTCCAGTTTGTTTGTTTTCTCCTGATGAATGGGAAGTGGATGGCTGTAACATGTCATCTTTGGCCTTCATGAGCACATCTTGTACCCTATTGCCGAAAAGATTATCTTGCTGGATGGATCAGTTATAATGGAACAGCTTTCCTCAAATTATTTCACCTCCCTGCTTGGCTTGATAAACTAGTGACAGTTTGTGTTTGGCCCCCACTCACTTCCTCCCTTTGTGAGGAGTCTTTGTGCACCAAACAAATTGCACAATGGTGTATGGCAGCCCTGTTTCATGCATCACCCCAGGGCCAATTTGTTTGATTGAACTGGTGAGAAAAATTTGTTTTTTCTCCTTCAATTTTTCCTTAGCCTATTGAAATCCAATACAAGCTTCAGAGCCCAGGTGATCACTTACTTCTGGCTTGAGGGCACCAGTCATCAAAATGCTCTTTCTAAATTGCATATATACAAGCTTTATCATAAAATTGAATTTTCGGTTACATCCTGTCTTGGCTTCTGACTATTTCTTTGGTTGGCTTAATCTGTCTTGATTGGGAGACTTTTGAAGATAGATAATACAACTTAGATTTTTTTAAACTCTTTTTCTAAAATATTGTATTTATTTATTTTTAGAGAGAGAGGAAGAGAGGGAGAGAGGGAGGGAGAGAAACATCAATGTGTGGTTGTTTCTCATGTGCCCCATGAAGGGGACCTGGCCTGCAACCCAGGCATGTGCCCTGATTGGGAATCGAACCACCATCAGTGCTGAACCCATTTAGCCATACCAGCCAGGGCTCAACTTAGATTTTTAATCTAGTCAATAAACTACTCAACACACAAAACTAAACACATACTTACATTATTTTATAAACTTTAAGTTGCCATTAATTGTAAGATATGTAGTTCTATTTGCCACTAAAAGAGAAAAAGAAAATAAAACACTGGAAATTGTACTATTACTTAGAATTTCTATTTTAAATTTGTTGAAAATAACTTTTAGACTTATTTTAAAAGATTTTGGTTATATAACACTCTTGTACCTATATATAAGGTCTGTCTGGAAAAAGTCCAGCCATTGTTAATATAACAAGAACAGTTCGCATGACATCACTGTAACCTGGCAGCCAAGGAGTGGACTAGAATGTGCATGCATGAACAATGATGACTTCACTGTACTAGTCAGTGAGAGCAGTAGATGTCACTGAGTGAGCATGTGTACTGTGTGGTTGTCACATTCAAAATGACTGAGTGAGTAGAGCAACGAATCTGTGCCAAATTTTGTGTTAAGCTTGAACATTCCTCCTTGGAAAATATTTGCATGATTCAGAAGGCCATAGGTATGGGCAACTGGTTACTGGAAGCTTCATCATGACAACACACTCATGCATCACATTTTGTGCAGAGTTCTTTGATGAAACATCAAATTACCCAGGTGACTCAGCCTCCCTATGGCCCAGATTTGGCACCCTATGACTTCTAGCTTTTCCCCAAACTACAATCACCTTTGAAAGGGAAGAGATTTTAGACCATTGATGAGATTCAGGAAAATATGGCCGGGCAGCTGATGGCATTAGGAGAACTGTGAGGTCACCTTGAAGGGGACTGACGTGTCATTGTTCTATGTACAATGTTTCTTGTATCTTGTAACTTCTTTAATAAATGCCTCTATTTTTCATATTACATGGCTGGGTACCTTCTGGACAAACCTTGTAAAATGAAATATATAAATCAAATATACTACTTGAAATATTCTTCAAGTTTCTTTGCAGATTCAAACTATTTTGAATCATTTTTGGGTTGTTGATTCCTTAGCTTTCCCTTAGTGTGGTTCCCTGTGTTCTGAAGACCAATGCTGACACAGCTGTTCTTTTAAGAGTACTTCACTGTTTTGAAAGGATTTTCTTTCAATCTGAACATAAACAACCATTTTGCAAGTTTTGATGTGGTATTTCTCTTGATCTTACCAGACAATGCCAATGAAACTCAATAGCTAAGTCATAGCAATTTCTTAAAAGTTTTTCAAGACCTTTTTCAATCAAATATCAAGGGATTGTATGTGTCCAGTTATGTCACCAAGACTGTGTGTGAATAGGTAATGACAACTTCATTCCTGACACCAGGCTAACATCAGCAATATGATACCATTGCTTCTGAGATTTATCCCTAATCAAGAGGCATTAAAAAGTGGAAAAATGTTTCTTAGTTAGTTAGAGGAAATATAGGAATAATTATTTAGTTAATTTATCTCAGTGGAGTAAGAGAATATCAACAATTTTTAAGCAAGGAAAGTCATATTTGAGACAGCACTGTTATGTAGAAAAATCATTGAACATGTATTGTAAGTGTTGTTGTCTAGGTTTTGCTGTTAAAAGTCATTTGTCACATAATCATTTCAGTTATCTGGATTTCAGTGTTATTGTTTAAAGAATGAGGGCATTGACCTAAGTAATCTCTAAAGGTTAAAGAAATGAGATTAAAGTTTGAAATCATCAGTCCTGATAATTGTCCAAGAGAAAAATTCTTTAGACTACAGCTCTGGCCTAGAGATTTGAATTTGCCTGATGAAATCTGGCGCGAGATGTGTGTTGAAGCTTGGACTCGTGGGCATGATGGTATGCAATCCTTACCCGTCTGAGTAGGAACTGTCCACATGCAAGCTCTCCCGGTCAGGGTGGGAGGGGAGGAGAGAGTAACTGAAATGATGAAAGGGAGAATTCTTTTGTATGGAGAGAGTCAGACTCAGAGATTTTATTTTCCCCCCTCTGAATATTGACAAAGAACCAGAGGCATTGTGCTGGAAGGAAATTAGATTGCAAAATGGTTAATCCTCCCCAAATGGAAATCTGGTAAAGAATTTATGTGTGGAGCCTGAAATATACACAGCAGAGCCAAGTGACTCAGTCAATTTAGAAAAGATCACATTTTAATTAAATGCAATGTGGAGAGAGAGACGTGGAGAAATGTTATCCTGCTTTTCAAAGATACATGGAACCACTATAAATATAACAGATAAGTAACATTATTTGCTTTTTTATTCTGCAGCCAAACCATGAAATATAAACATAAGGATATTTATTTTTTTATAATCATGACAATTTAGCCCCTTTCCTTTGCAGTTAGTCCTTAAAATCCAAGCACCATTTTTTAAATTGAGTAAATTACATGCACAAAAGGGTGGCTTAAAAAATGAAGTATGGGTGCTAAGATGATTTACTGTTTTGTTTACTTTTTTCTTTTATAAACAACAAACAAAAAATGGTTGAATGGGACTCTGCTCTGGGTAAGAAGAACACCTATGTGCTGTCTAGAATGACATATTGGGACCGTCTTGTTTGAGTCCACAGATTACAATTTGTAATTACACATAGTTTGTTTTATAAGATCTAAAAAATGATACATGATCTGAAGGAATATTACAATCTTTCTGAAATTTTAAAGTTTTTAAGATAGGAGTTTGAATTCATATCCTTAAATTTCAGTCTCCTAGGTGAGAATCTTTAATAGCTATACTTCATTGCATGCAGGATCAGAGTTCTTAACAACTTTCAGCAGTTTATCAAGAAAGAAATAATGGGCCAGATGAAAGAAGGTGAAAGGATTAGACAAAGAACACGTGTGCATAACCCACAGACACAGGCAACAGTGTGGAGATAGCCCGAGGGAAGGGGAGGCAGGGTCTGGGTGGAGGTGGGCAAAGAGGGAAACATGGGGACATCTGTAATAGTGTAAATAATAAAAAATAATGTTAAAATATATATGTGAAAAAGAGGCAACAGAACGAACATATGTTTCAAATTTAGTCAAAACTATAATAGGTTCAATTTCTGGATAAGTTGCTTACAGGTAGTATGACTTCAGCTTCCTAACCCCCCTGAATCTTGCTTTATACCAATAGCCCAAATGATGCCTAGTCCAAAAAAGATTTGTTTTATGGCTTCAATACAATAGATGAGAAATCCTGAGCATATAGAAAATACTGAAAAACTTGTAGAACCTACAATAACTTTTAGAATTTTGGAACACAGCATCTGAATAGTGAACAGCACCTGAAGGACAGGAAAAGGAAAGGGGATAAATAGGTCTTTATTGTCAGGTATTGTCATAAGGAACAGTCATAACAATTTCTAATCCTAAAAAATGCTAAGAGGTAGATGTCATAATTTTTCTCTCAACATCATGGGCATAGTTCAATTCATACGGTGATAGGTGAAAGAGCACACATTATGTCGACACATCCGCTGAGTAATTTTTCAATCATGGATAATTTAGCAGCATATGGTCAGGCATAAAAGCGTGGCCAAGGCCAGCTTACCTGATACATAGATTGGTTTTAGGGGGAGATATTAGTGTCCTCAAACGGTAACCATTTATTCCCATTTAGTTAAGCTACCTCTATGCAGAGAGCTTAATTTTTCTTTTTACTGTTATAGGGGAAGAGAAAGTTCTATTCAAAATCAGTACTTAGTCTCAGACTTTGGACAGTATCTGATGTTAATAGTAATAGATTTTATTTTTGCCATTAAGCTGATAAACACAACCATTAGCAAATCTGATATTCAACCCAAGGCAT
Organism: Phyllostomus hastatus; assembly: GCF_019186645.2. Taxonomy (NCBI): domain Eukaryota; kingdom Metazoa; phylum Chordata; class Mammalia; order Chiroptera; family Phyllostomidae; genus Phyllostomus; species Phyllostomus hastatus. The sequence continues at coordinate 23,682,947 of NW_025334028.1, read as the reverse complement.
AGAGGAACTTAAATCTAGTGGTTTGACAGTGTTGTAGAACCTGAACTCACTACGTTTCTCTCCCTTTACCTTATCATAGGTTTTCCAGTGTCAAGAGGAAACTGAGTCTGAGGCAAATCCTTACCCTCTTGGACTCATTTGTGGGTTTCACTTAAGTTTTAAATGCCTCTGCTTTCAGACAATGGAAGAGTTGAGATGCCATTTATAATATATTTACTAGAAGAGTTCTGAAAAACAAGTCATTAGTCAGCTACTTTGATATGGTTCTCTTAATCAAAGATTTATTGGGACAGTTTAGAAATAGCCGGATAAATGTTCCCCCTACCTGGGAGATGGGAGGTGTGAGCAGTCTCTGTGGAAGATTTATGCTGAATTACTCTATGCCATTTTGCATTTGATTAACTTTTATCAACCAGAACCAAAAAAAAAAAATCCTTTCCAATGCATCATTTATATGAACTTTATAAATGAAACATCTTTCTATTGCCAGCATAATTCACCATGATATAACCATCTAAAAAGTGTCCAAGAACAAGCAATTAACACAGGAGGTATTTGTGTGATGTTTCTGCAACAATTTTATTTTGAAAAAATTGCAAAATACTACCTGCAAACTGAACTATAAAGGATTGATATGAATTTTTTGTTGATTAAGTGTTTCTGAGAACAGGTAGGAAAAGAAAGTGACGCCCTACAACCTTCTTGATCAGAGTAAACCAAGTGAAAGGTTGAATAAAACACTTGGCTCATAAAGTGTTAGCTATAAAGTGTAAGTCCCCTAGGATCTGAAAGACAGTATGCAGGTTTGCTCTGGCATTTGTGCAGATTATATTTTCTCAACCTAAGATTTCAAATAGATATGATAGTGGCATTTTTAGATCTGGAAGACAATGCTTAGGTAAATTGTTCTGAGTGCTCAATTATGACACTCAGTATCGATTTTTATCTCCATCAAGAAAGACACTCTAACAAATTCAAAAATCCTTCCTGGCGAATGTGAAAGAATGTTATGTCTCTCAGTAGTACAAATAAACATTGAATCTTATTGTTCTTTTGCTTCATTATTATATCATTTTTAATAAGAATACTAACATAGCTTTTTATATTAAAAAATGAAAAGGACAATTAAGATAAAGGGCTTACGAAAACATTCAAGGTAGAGATGGTTTCCAAAATGGTTTTGACTGTTCCCAGATGACTGATATTTTCAATCCTCTTGGTTTTTCTGTGGCTGCAAATTTCTTTCATATATTTATGTAAAAAAAGTCAGTGTAATATGCTTTCTCCTTTGCCCCCAGACTCTGTCTGATTTTTCTCTTTTGTGCTCTCTGCCCCAGAAGACTGGCTTGTGCAGACTTGTTTACCCTCTGGTTCTGCTGGGTTCCACTAGTGAGAAACACTGAGAGAAGATTGAATGAAGACTGCGAGGGGAAAGAACTTGGGTGTTAATTCCTCAACTCTCCCCTTGACAGGAAGAGACTATGATCCTCCACATCCACAGATGTGGTCGGAGAGCTTTTCTTCCATGGCTATCGAGCTTACTGTAGAATTTGGTTCTTTTGTTTAGCCCAGTTTCCTTAGGGATACTGTGGGATTCCCACAATTGCAGTCACTACATCTTACTGGTTTCCTTAAGCTTGTCTTCAGCTCTGTGAATGTTCTCTTTGTAGACTCTCTTTAATGAAACTCTTAGTTCTCTAAGCTATTTTAGTTCTATCTGCTTAATAGTGAGACCCTGACATATGTACTTGGCATTTTACTCAGGTAGATGTGCATCCAACTAATACCCAACACAAGTATAATTAGAGTGCAGAAAGAATTTTTGAAGAGTGAAAAGTCATGTTGGAAATCAGTACCAGGATTCTTTCTCAGTGCTACCAATAACCAGCTGTGGTACCTTGGGATGGTTACTTAATTTTTACAAGTCTTACTTTTCTTATTTGTAAAGAAAAGGATTGGTTTAATGTTCAAATTTCAATAATCTAAATTTTAATATAGAATTAGAAAGCAATGGCTGATGTACCCTGTACAATTTTAGCTCTGAACCTCAAGTACTTGGACACTAGGACTTGATGGAGAGTGTGATTATTTTGAGTATTCACATTTACTGACATGTGATAGATTATGCTTATACATTGTCCTTAGAATTTGTAATACAGAAAAAGGTAAGCCCATAATTATTTCACCACATCACTCTTGTCAATGAACTTTGAGCCTGTTTGATTAAGAAAAGTGGAATTTAATTACATACTTTTTTCAGAATGGAAAATATGTATAAAGAAAGAATGGCAAAGATGGAATAACAAGGGCCTTATATATGCCCACACCTGCTACAACTCCAAAACTAAACAAAATACACTGCAGAACAGTTTTAAAGGCTTTTGACATCAGCAGCCAAATGAGAGTGATTCCCGAGTGACAAGAAACAACTGGAGTGAGCACTATGATTCTTCCACCTACTGAATTTGAGTGAGTTTTTGGATCACAGGACAGGGAGGGGACCATAGGCAGAGCCATCAGTCTCCCCAAGTTGAAGAGAAAGAACTGGAAACCAAGGAGGCCAAAAATAGCTACATTTTGCAGATCAGAAGACCAGGGGAAAACAGGGGGAGAGAGATAGAGAGAGAGAACACTCTGAAGATCTAGAGATTTGTTTTAGCAGTGGAATAAATTTAACCAAAATTTCCTAAAATTTATAATATCCCATAGATATTCTTAAACTTTGTTTTGGGATACAGTAAAATTAACTTGGAAACAGTTTGTTCCTTGCAAGTATTGCTTTTAAGCTTTTAAGCTATCTTAGGCAAAGCTGTAAAGCAAGACTCTGAAGGATCAAGCTGTTATACCTGCAACTTAATTGCATCCCTGAACAAAGCTCAAAGATATCTATTGTAATACAAATATTCTGACCACCTAGAAAGGTAAAAATCACAATATCTAATAAAAAATTTCCAGACATGCAAAGAAGCAGGAAATTACAACCCATAATGAGGAGAAAAATTAATCAATAATAACTGACCCAGAAATGACACAGATGATACAATTAGTAGAAAAAATATTAAAATTGTTATTGTAACTATATTACTTGTATTCAAGAAGTTAGGAGAAATATTGAACATGTTAAATAAAGGGATGAAAGATATAAAATATTCCTAAGCTTTAGAGATGAAAACTTCAGGTAGATAAAACTGTCTGAGATGAGAAATGCAGTTGATTCTTTTTTGTGGTAGTTTGATTCCTAACTTGTTATAAAGACTTAATCAGTAAATACTGAAAAATTGCTTCTGGGGGAAACATGGAATTAAGTTCCTGTGAGCCTCTTGTCATAAAACTTTCATCAACCAATCAGTACATACCATATTTTTCCATGTGTAATGCACACTTTTTGCCCAAATTGTTGAAGGAAAAATAAGGATGCACATTATACATGGGTATAATGATTACATATCATGGGTATAATAATGGTTATAATAATCCCATGGATAATGTGCACAAAAATGTGGGTGCACATTACACACAGCAAAATACAATAATCTTGTTTTATGCATGTTTTGTTTAAAGATGCCATATTTAATATACACCATTCATTCATTAATATTGAACTCAAGGCCGAAAGCACTATACATCATACCCAAATGAAGCTCATATAACACATGTATTTTCTCTGTAAGGTACATCACAACCTTCCTGTGCTTGGGAAGCCTAGATAGCACTTTCACACTATGCTTGGCGATCTTTCTGAATAGTGACATTAATACAAAGTATTCATTCTGAATAGTGAATTAATGACAAACAGTGTAATGTAAAATGTTTGGCATTACATACATAAAAAACCCAGCTTGCTTACTGTGTGAGAGCTGAAACAAGAAGGCAGAATATTGCCTCACTCAACCTCAGCTGTGAATGTGTGTTGGGAAACTCAATTTTTTTGCTGCTGTGCTCATGTCCAAGAATGAATGTGAAAGTACAGTGAGTATTGAGTTTGAGGTTTCAAATAAATTTCAGTAAGTGAGTTAGCAACTAGAGAATCCACAAGTATGAGGATTGACTGTACCCTGATGGTATTAATGGAAGATTAGGCTTTACTGAGGAAAAGATTAGTGAACTTGAAGAATTAGAAAGCATCAAAAATAAAGCACTAAAAAATAACATGAACATTTTCAAGTAGAGTAATATACGTACAACTAAAATTACCAGAGGTGGAAAGCAGGAAATGTATTGAGAAAACAATGGCTGAAAAATTACTTATTGATTAAAACAGTAATTCTACTGGTATATGAAGTAAAAAAAAACAAACAAAAACAAAAACAACAACAACAAAAAAACCTCATAAAATCTCCAAATCTCAAAACAAGAAATATGGGTAAAAGTCATCAAGGCACATTATGATCAAATTACTTGAAAACAATAATAAAGACTGAATCTTAAAAGCAGTCAGAGGGGTGGTAGGTTGAATTACATTATGTACAGAGTAAGGAAAACCAGCATGACAGCAGATTAGTCATCAGAAACAAAATCAGAAAACAATAAAGCAAGACCTTTACAACAATGTAAGAAAAAAACTATGTACCCAGGGAAAATTTCTTTCAAACATAAAGGTAGACATAAAAATGCTGAAAGAATTAACAAGTAGCAGGCATACATTAATATTAAAGTAGGTATTAGGAAAAAAACACAGGTGATAAACTCGTTTCATAATGCTTATCATTTGAAATATATGAGGTCAATTCATCAAGAAGACCTAATAACCTTAAGTACTTATGTACATAATAAAAAGCTTTAAAATCCATTAATCAAAATATGATAGAATTGCAAATAGACATAATAGACATATACACAATGATAATCAGAGATTTCTGTATCTCTCTTGATAATTGTTAGAATAAATAGACATAAAAATAGTAAAGATATAGGAGATTTGAACAACAGTGTCAATATAACTTGACCTAACTGACATTTATAGAACACTTCATTCAGCAATGACAGATACACATTCTTTTCAAGTGTACAAAGAATTTTTTATCAAGATAGATTATATTTGGGTCATAAATATCTCAATCAAGTTGAAAGGGTTTAAGTTTTTAAAGTATCTTCTTTGACTACAATGGAATTACAAAGAAACCAATACTAGGAAGACATATGAAAAAAACCCTCCAAATATCTGTAAACTAAATAAAACAATTCTAAATAAACTGGGTCAAAGAAAAATCAAAATAGAAATTGAGGCATTTTGAATGGAATGAAAATTAAAACAGAGTATGTCAATATATTTGCAATGCAGCATTCCTTAATGGGACATTATAGAATAAAATGCCTACATTAAAAAGAAAAAGTTCCCAAATAAATAACATTAACAACTATCTTTAGAGAATAAGAAAAGAAAATAACAAATGGAACCCCCCAAAAATTAGAAAAAATAATCAAAATTGGAATAGAAACCAGTGAAATAGCAAAAAGAAAGATAACAGAGAAAATCAATGAAACCAAAATTGGGCTCTTTGAGAATATCCATAAAGTTGATAAACTCTACCCATACCAATCAGACAAAAAAAAAGTACATTTGACCAAATCATGAATGAGAAAGGTAATTATTATGCAAGTTTTACAGATATTTGGTATATAATAGAGAATCATATGAACAACTTTTGTAAATATATTGTACAAGTTAGATGAAATAGATTTCTTGAAAGACATGAACTACCAAAGCTTATCAAAAAGTAAATATAGAATACAAATATCCCTGTGCCCATTTAATAACTTTAAACTTAAGTTACAAACCTTTACATAAAGAGCAGTTCAGACCAAGATGTCCTCAATGATGAATTCTACCAAACATTTAAGGAAGAAGTAATACCAATTATAAAACTTCTTTCAGAAAATTAGAGAGGAAATAATATTATCTACCTCCTTCTATGGAGCTAGAATTAATTTGATACCAAAACCAGAAAAATTCATTGCAAGAAAAGTAAACAATACATTTCAAAAATGCAAAAAATTTTAACAAAGTGTTAGCAAATGAAATTGAACAATACATAGAAAGGATAATACATTATAATCAAGCAAGATTTAGCCCCAATTACTTTAAGGAAGATCTACATTTAACATTCTAATTAAGAGGGAAAGACTGCTGCAGAGTATTTATTTCTAGGATGTCTGCTTTCATCACTTATATAACATTGCACTGGATTCATGCCAACAAAACAAGTAAAAGAAATAAAAACATACGAAACATGAAAAACATTATTTTTATCACAGACTTCATAATTACCCATGTAGAAAATCCTATGGAATCTATAAAAAATGTTACTAGAACCAATAAATGAATTTAATAATTTTCCAAGATACAAAATGAATATTCAAAAGTCAATTGTGTTTTTAAATACACTAGCAATGAACAATCAGAAATTAAATTTTTTTTAATTTTTTATTTTATTATTCAAGTACAGTTGTCTACCTTTCCCTCCCCTTCACTTCTCCCCAGCCCAACCACCCCCACCTCCCTCCCCTGATTCCATGCCCTCTTGGCTTTATCCATGTGTCCTATATAGTTGTTTCTGAAAACCCTTCCCAATTTTTCCCCCATTATCCCCTCCGACCTCCCCTCTGGTTACTGACAGTTTGTTCTTAATTTCAAAGAAGTTAAAATTTTAAAATATTTTATAGTAGCATTAAAATATGAAATACCTAGGCGCAAATGTGACAAAAGATGTACAAGATCTCTAAGAAAACTATAAAACATTGCTGAGAGAAAGGAATGCAGTCTTAAATAGAGAGATGTGTTTCTGGACAAAAGACTCCATATTGTTAAGATTTTAATTCCCATAAAAACAATCCATAGATTTAATGCAGTCATGGTCAAAATCTTTGGACAGCATTTGTATAATGTCCTTATAGAAGGACATGTTTCAAAATTCTTATCAGATAACAAAGGACCAGAATAGCCACATTATTTTTTTTTAAAAGTTGTATACATATAATGAATTCTAAGACATTATAATGTCACAATAATCAAGACAATGTGCTGACTTCTGGCCAAGATGGAGGCATACATAGATACACTGTGCCTCCTTGCACCATCAAAAGAAGGACAAACTCAAATTTGAAAACAAAAATAACCAGAACTGCCAGAAATTCAAACTGTATGGAAGTCCGACAACCAAGCAGTTAAAGAAGAAATATTCATTCAGACTGGTAGGAGGAGTGGAAATGGGCAGCTGGGGGGAGAGGACTCATGGCAAGGTGGGGACTGGTGCAATGGGCAATCCCACATTTGCGAGTGGATGAACCTGGGTGAAAAACTGGGGAGTGGGGCAGACCATGCAACCCAGGGCTCCTGCATGGGGAAATAAAGCTTCAAAACCTCTGACTGAAAAAATCTGTGGGGGTGGAGGCAGGGGCAGAAACTCCCAGCCTCACAGGAGAGTTTGTTGGAGAGATCCACAAGAATGTACACAACCCACCCACCCAGGAATCAGCACCAAAAGGGACCAATCTGCTTGTGGGTAGTGGCGGAAGTGACTAAAAGGCAGCAGAAAGCAGAGCAAGGGGCATTGTTCCCTCTTGGACCCCTCCCCCACATACAGTGTCACAACACAGTGGCCTGGGTTGCCTCACCCTGGTGAACACTTAAGGCTGTGCCCCTTACTACATAACAGGTGCACTAAGACCAAAAAAAAAAAAAAAGAGAGAGAGAGACTCAAACGAAAGAACAGATCAAAGCTCCAGAAAAAGTACAGCTAAGTGACAGAGAGATAGCTAGCCTATCAGAATGGCTATCGGGATGGTAATCAGGATGCTCACAGAAATGATTTAGTTGTAAAATAGCGGGAAAAAGTGAAGGCTATGATAAGTGAAATGAAGGAAAATGTACAGGGAGCCAACAGTGATGGGAAGGAAACCGGGACTCGAATCAATGATTTGGAGCAGAAGGAAGAAATAAACATTCAGTCAGAACAGATGAAGAAACAAGAATTAAAAAAAAAAGAGGAGAAGCTTAGGAACCTCTTGGGACAACCTTAAATATTCCAGCATCTGAATCATAGGGGTACCAGAAGGAGAAGAGGAAGAGCAAGAAATTGAAAACTTATTTGAACAAATAATGAAAGAAAACTTCCCCAATCTGGCAAAGGAAATAGACTTCCAGGAAGTCCAGGAAGCTCAGAGTGTCCCAAAGAAGTTGGACCCAAGGAAGCACACACCAAGGCACATCATCATTGCATTAGCCAAGATTAAAGAGGAGAGAATCTTAAAAGCAGCAAGAGAAAAGGAGATAGTGACTTACAAAGGAATTCCCATCAGATTGTCAGCTGATTTCTCAAAAGAAACCTTACAAGGCAGGAAGGGGCTGGAAAGAAGTATTCCAAGTCATGAAAGGCAAGGACCTACATCCAAGATTGCTCTATCCAGCAAAGCTATCATTTAGAATGGAAGGGCAGATAAAGTGCTTCTCAGACAAGGTCAAGTTAAAGGAGTTCATCATCACCAAGCCCTTATTAAAAATGTTAAAGGGACTTTTCTAAGAAAAAAAAGATTAAAAATATGAACAGTAAAATGACAAGAAACTCACAACTATCAACAGCTGAACCTAAAAAAACAAAAGCAAACTAAGCAAACAACTAAAACAGAAACAGAATCACAGAAATGGAGATCACATGAAGGGTTATCATTGGGGAAGGAGTGGAGGGGAATGGAGGAAAAGGTATGGGGAATGAGTAACATAAATGATAAGTACAAAATAGACAGTGGGAGGTTAAGAATAGTATGGGAAATGTAGAAGCTGAAGAACTTACATGTACAACCCATGGACATGAACTAAGGTGAGGGAATGCAGGTGGGAGGGGATGTGCAGGGCAGAGGGGAATAAAAGAGGGAAAATGGGACAACTGTAATAGCATAATCAATAAAATTTTTTTTAAAAAGGACAATGTGCCATTTGTGTGAAGATAGACACATAAATCATTGAAACAGAGCAGAGTCCAGAAATAGACACATACTTATACAGTCAATTGATTTTGACAAAGGTATGAAGTCATTTGTATGGGGAAAGTTAGTTTTTTTAAAAAATGATGCTGGGAAAATTGGATATGCATATGCCAAAAAACTTTTATTTTATACTGCACATGATATATAAATATTAACTCAAAATGAATTATAAGCCTAAATGTAAATCCTAAAACTAAAAAATATTTAGTGAAAAACATAGGAGAAAAACATCTCTGAGACCTTGGGATTCACACTGATTTCTTAGATACAATGCCCAAATTATAATTCTTTAAAAAGAAACAATACATTAAACTTCACTAAAATTAAGAATTGTTACCTTTTTAAAGCCATTGTTAAGAGAATGAAAATATAAGTCATAGATTTTAAGAAAAGATTTCTAAATCACACATGATAAAGCATTTTAATTCCAAATACATTAAGAATACTTAAAACTTACAACAAAAATCAAACAGCCTAGTAAAGAACTAGTGGAAGATTTGAATACATATGTCAGCCAAGATACACGGATAGTAGTAGAAAAACAAGTGAAAAGATTGGTTAATACAGTTTGTCAGTAGGGAAATGCAAACTAATTAAAGTGACAATGTCTAAAATTAAAAATTTTTAAATGTCTAAATTAGAAATCTGAACAAATCAAGTGTTGTTGAGCGGTGGATAGAGCAACTGGGAGTTTCATACTCTGCTGGTGGAAGTATAAAATGCCATGCCCACTTTGGAGAACAGTTTGCTGTTTCCTAAAAAGATAAACGTATACCTACCATCTGCCCCAGTTGTGTCACTGTGATCCATTGAATTTCAAACAATACGAAAGCACGTATCTACACAAAGACTTGAAGAAAATTGTTCACAACAACCTTATTATAATAGCCCCAATCTGGAAACAAACCAGATGAATGTCAGTGGGTAAATGAATGAACAAATGGTGCATCCATACAACTGAACCCTACTCAGCAATGGCAAGGAATGAACAGCAGCATACATGAATTTCAAAACAATTAATCTGAGAAATAAACCAGACAGTAACATTTACACAAAATTATAATAAAAATAATTTATAGGGACTGGAAGCAAATTGATAGAAGTCTGACAATGGGAAGGGAATGAGGGATAGAAAGGAAGGAATGACCATATCATGGTTATGAGGGCACTTTGGGGGTGGGGTGATGAATATGCTCATTAACATTACTGTGGTGATGGTTTCATGAGTATATACACACAGTTCAAAATTCATCAGATTGTACACTTTAAATATGTGGCATTTATTGCATGTCGATTACATCTCAGAATAGCTGTGTTGTGTATAGAGAGGAGAGAGGAGAGAGATCTTTAGATGCTGGGATGCATTCCCATTAAACTATTTATTGGTCAAGGAAAAAAAAAGAGAAAGTAAATAGCTGTTAATCAGTCTTTATTTTGATGGTATGTTTAGTTTCATACATTCAGTGTGTAAAGGGTCTCGGAATGGTGGATCATTTCTTTATGCCACTCTGCAGGCCTGATAATCCTGTGATTTGAGCAAAATGATGCATATTTTGCAGATTGGTTGCCTTTGAGGCACTGGACATGAGGTCACTACGAAGAGGACTGGAAACCAGGTATCTCTTGCTCCACAGCACATGCTCATTCTACAGCCCAAAGCCCACCTCAGGAATCGGGTGGTTTCATGGCCAGAGGTTTTGGTGTTCCCTTTCCCTCAATATCCCCTGCTGTGCAATATGACTTGTGTTCTTAAAACTGATTTAATAAATATGAATGCAAAAAATGCACTGCCAGGTGCCATCTTTGCCCAGTGAAAAAAGATCTTACCCTATTTTTGCCAAGGGAACAGGCTCAAGTTACTGACATTTCTTAAACCAGCAGAGGAGTTTTCCTGTCGTGTGAGTTTGAGCTCTCCATTCTGTCTGCAGGATAAATGCAGCCATGCTTCCAGATATTGACACCTGCTGGTCAAGAGCATGAACATCTAAAAAGGAGCACGAAGCAGAAGCCTCTAGAGGAAAGAACAGCCAGAAGTCATTGTCAATCCTTTCAGATTTCAGACCCTCATCAGTGTAAATACTTAGGCCTTTACCCATAATACTGTATATGTATATTCAACATATTATCTATACATACTAGCTGATGCATTATAAAATGTATCAAAATGCATTTCAAATATAAATATAGAATAAGCATTAATTTTAAAATAATATATTTTATTAATGATGTGAAAGCAGTATTTTGAAAGTAACATTAATGAGTATGTTTCACTATAAAAAAAATCTTGGTTTAACCCATTGTGATATAAAAAGTGATTATTTGGTATATATTTTTTAAAATTTAATGAAATAAACTGCAATTGAAATAAACTTTATGTAATAATGCACACTGCTAGCCTTACTAAATCAATAGATTCCACTAAAAAATTTTGTAGGTTTTTGTTGAGAGTGTCTGTTTCACAATATAGTCTTTCCTATAAGCCAGTCCTTGGTCCCCACTCAGGTTCTCAGACTTGGGCCTCAGGAATCCAAAGCTCCAGGCCACCTGTACAACAGTGAATCAACACAGGTAACTATGTCATTTACTCAGCTTTTATTAATGTAGATTCAATCCAAATCCATATTAACCTAATGCAAATAATTACCACTGAGAAACAATCAGCAATAACAGTACACAAGAGAAGTGGGGAATAACAAACCCGAGTCCAGGAGTCCAAATCAGGTCAGGTTGCGAGGCAGCTGAGGGTGGTCAAGTCTTACAAGGCATAGACGTGGGGCAGAAGCACAGCGGAGCTTTGTCTCTTCTCAGACGGTCGTGCAGGACTTCACAAAATGACTCCATCTCAGGATGTGTCGTCCATGGTCTGCAATCCTCTGCTTTTATGCTTTTTTTGGTTGCAAAGTCATGTTGATTTTCCACAATTTCTTGTAAATATGTTTTTCTTTTTAAAAAAACATGGTTTTCTTAATTTGAATAAGCACATGTTATTTTCCTCAGTCCCAATAGGCACACGCTATATACAAAAGCTCTGACAGACATATGTTATTTGCCATGCTGTACTGTGTATGCTGAGGGGTTCTTATTTCTGAGTCATTACTATACTGTGCATGCTCTAAACATGGCTTCAGATCCCGCTCTCCACGGTTTTTTTTTTTGGTTTTTGTTTTTTTTTTTTGCAAAATTTTGCTGTCTTATAATGCTTCTAGTAAATCTCCATCTTCAAGATGTAAATCAGTTCTTGCAAATTAATTAGGAGATGTGTTGCATTTACGTTTTTTTAAGGTAACTTGAAAATCTTTCAAAACTTCATTTGGGAAGTTATGTTAACATGTTTTTAGAGTGTAGGTGAGGTTTTTAGGTATTTGTCATTGTTTTCAGCCAAAGAAATAATGAGGAAAATAATGTGAAATATCCATTTCAAATCTTCTCTCCATAGCTCAGTTTTCTTTAATAAAATAATTATTCTTAGCCATTGTAAAAATGTCACCTTACCTATGAAGGACACATTACACATGTTTAACTATCTGCATTATAACAACAGCCTCTCTGTATCACAGAAGGGATGTAACCTTAACACTGTTCTCTTTTTTTAAGGCGTAAATATGTAAGCTGTTGTGAAGTTCTACAACCCTTTCCTGTGTTGTCACATGATCACAAGTAAAACCTGTGGAACAAAGGATTGTCCTACATTCCACATTTCATCTATTGTAATGATACATTTTTATTTAAAGTGTCATTAAAAAACAAAATGAAACAAAAAAATCCCTGAACCTGCTGGATGAGACTGTAGCGCTGTGTGCATTTTGGGCTTCATTTTGCTGTTGTGATGGCCTGCCATCAGTGATGCTGTGACTGATCTGTAGAGGTTGACTTCTTCTGTGACCTTCTCCCAGAATTCTTTTTAGAATCCTACTATGTCAGGGGTTAATGTACTCAGTATTGTTTTTGTCCAAAAATTATGGTGATATAAAAATAAGTCATTTACTGTTGAGAAAATATTTTTTGCAGCACACCTGTCCTTTAACGGCCTACAAATTGTAGTTTTATGAGTACTTTATTGTTGAAAACCAATCTAGCCAATACCATAAACTGAGTACAGTATAAACATCAGTGGTTTGACCCAATGATAAATAAACTTTTCACACTGCTTAAATGGTTCAAATATCTGTTTCTTTAAATCTTTAACTATGCTTCTCTGTATCTTCAAATGTATTTGCTAATGGAATAAATGGAATAAATGTTGATTTATTATCACATTAATTTATTTATACTGTTTTGGTCATATTTTTCCACAGCAGAAAGACGTTGTTCAAAGGTATGGAGATTTTTGTGCTTTGGTTATAAGCAAGAAACCCTCTAAAGATGTACATAAAATTCATCATTATGGTTACTGGATATTTATAAATCACCAGATTAAATATTGTATGATTTTAAATATTGGTAAAAATTGTAAAGATGTGTTTCATGTTACGGAAGTTCGTAATATTAGAATTTTCTTCAGTCAACTGTTTCTTTGCCAGGAATTTTTAAAGCACTAATCTACTATGTGAGGAATAGTTCAGTTTAAACTAGGCAAGATCTGTAAGGCACCTCTCTACACCTGCACTAGTGCATGTGAGAGAGAACTGATGTTGGTCCTCACACATTGACACTGTTACTCTCCACACTGTCCTGTAGACTGAGCAAGGGCGGCTGTGCCACTCATACTAAATGTACTATATATTACTTTAGAAGGAAAAGTAAATGTAAATAAATTCCTAAGATTTTATTTTTGTACTTCAAGCATGCTTTTTGTGTACCACAGTGGTTGTGTACACATCATGTTTAACACCACTCTTGAAGAGCAATCTTTGTGTGAATAACACCAGGATTTTTACTTTGTATAATGAGTCAAGATTTTTGGCCTTTGAAAGAAGTGAATGAACCTTAAATGTTAATGTACAGAGAAATATTGTACCCTGACAAGTAAGAAAAATGCTGAGATAATAAAGGGCAATTTTTGCATCTGTAGTAGATAATGGATTATAAAGATTTCTAGAAGCAACCTAATTTTCACTCAGCTTCATTCATTTACCTCTGAGATAATTGAGTCTCACCTTTTCATATTTAGAGAATTTATGAAAAGTTGGGAAAATTGCTGAGCTGTTTACACATTACCTGCATTGGGGAAAATCATTTAATTAAATGAATCTTTATTATACACCAATAAGTAAAATACAGTAGTGTTTGAAAATATCCAAGTACTTCTTCTAAAAGAATATTAACACTGCTTTGATAAGGGTCTAATAAGAGTAAAATAGTAATGAAATGAATTGCTAGGAGGAACAATCTCCTGTTTTACATCTACTGAAAAGCAGAGACCTTTAGGAATTTCATCAGATGTAATAGCTTCTTCTTGCTGACTGCAGTTTGTATATTAGAAGGTCGATATAATTTAAAAATAATGGACACACACAAAATATGTCATGAAATGTAAGAATCTGCATATAGAATAAATCTTCTGTGTTTCAAATGCTTACCACAGAATTATAGTTTAATTTGGTTATATATTAAGTGATTTCTGTATAAAAATGGAGAGAGCCTTCAAGTAAAAGGCAAGAGAGCCATAGATGTGGGCTTTCTCAGTTCCCGTGTCCTAATAATCTGGGTCAGATAACCCATGGCAGCCCCAAGGCAGCCTCCTCCGTTAGGTCAGTAGCTTGTGGAAGGGGATGAGGCAGTGAACACGAGGGATGGAAACCAGAATTTCATATTCTAATATCACTGTGTTCCCAAGACTCGAATTAAGCCTGCTTTCTAAAGAGTGTTTTTTAAAGGAGACAATTTTGCCTGCAATAATGTGATAATACAAATTGATTTTTCTTCCTACATCAGACTCATCTAATGCCTGCATCCTGCTTATAACACCATTGTTTCCCTTGTACATCATTATCCATTTCTTGCTGGTTTGACTGTTTCTCTACAGTGAATCCAAATACGGATTTTGTACTTTTAAAAATTATGCTCTAAACTTGAGTGCTTCTATCTTCCAATCTAAAACTTTTATTTTTTTTGGACATTGCTTTCCCCCCATTGCTTTATTATTTCTTCCAGAATGTCAACTAGATGTCTATTGGAACTTCTCTTTCTATATTCTCCTTGTCTATTAACTTTTCTTCACCATTTTCTCTCTCTTTATCATTCTCTGCTACATTTCAAATGATTTCCATAAATTTATCTTCCAATTCACTAATTCTTTCTGATGTACCTAGTAAGCTATTTAACATAAATCTGAGCCTTAAAAATGTTTGATTTCCATATTTTCATTTCAAGAATTCTATTTTAGTTCTCCTTAAATAAAGCCTGTCTGCTCATTTTCCACATTATGTCATTATTGCTTTAAATTTCTGTTCCCTTATTTCTGTTCTATCTCTTTGAACACTTTAAATACACTTATTTTGAGATCTCTTGTGTATTTTTGTGTTATTTGTCACTCTGTGATATGAATTCTCCAGTGTATTGTGTTTGTGCCTATGCTTTGTTGCAATTCACTTCTTCATTTTTTTGATAAATTTGACTGTTAACTCATCTTTTAAAGAAAGTGTTCCCACGGAAGTCCTGCATGTCCTAATCATAGGACAATGTCTCTATGGGGTAGATTTATGGTTGCTTCTGCAAAAACTCTTAAGGGTTTTGCCAACACTGAATTAGTTTTGTGTTAATTTCTCAAACTGCAACTTCCTAGCTTTACACATTAAAGGGCTGGGTTTCAGGTTTCCCAGTTCTCTTTCCAGCCACTGTCCACAATCATCGGTCTCTATGCCATGTCCTTAGTGTAGAGGTAGGGCTTTTGTCGTCTCTTTTTTAAGGATGAGTCAACCCTTCTTGGTTCCTGACTTTATGTAAAGAGCTCAGAAACAGCACTTGACATGGGGACTGTGGCTATAAAATCTCTGTATCTGCAAAACATTACCTTCAGCCCTTTAAGGCATGTCTATCTGGTCCTGGTAGCCACGTGGAGAAAAGGGGAAAAAGCAGTGCCTGTTTATTGCTCTGGTTTTGAGTTCTTTATTTCTAGCACCAGGAAGTGTCCTAACTTGAAACAACTGTATTTCAAAAATTGTTATTATAATTTATCTAGCATTTTTATAATTTGAGTGAAACAGTCCTATATTGGCTTAATCTACTGAACAGATTATAAATTTGGACTTCTTTTTATTGTATTATTTTTGCCTATGTGTTATAACATTTGTTGGAGGGAACTATTAAAAGTTGGTAGAAATTTTTTGGTATGAGGTGAAATCTAGAGGATGCTTAGGTAACTGGATACAAAAATTGAATGAAATTTTCTTTCATGTTTCTGTTGTGGAGAAGTGAAAATAAAGTTTTTGGAAATAGAGTCATCTGCTGATGAGCTTCAACTGCTCTCTGGCTCTAGGCAAATACTGACCACATTTTCTCACTTTCTTTATTCTTGTTTGTTTAGTTGGGAGTTGTGCTCTCTGGAAAAATACACAAATACAATATTTTCCTTGATTTGGTTCATTGAAATGGTTGGATTAAAATAGTTGGAAACACCAAACATTAGTTTGAGAGTCTGAGCCACAAAATTCTAAGATCTGAATGCTGTTCTATGCCACTGAATCCCTAATTTGGGATTAAAGGACCTTCCCCCGCTGCTGAGAATGTTATTGGCACATTTCAACTGCTTGTTAGCCCTCTTTGGGAATTGCCTTACTGCAGAAAGTCACATTACCTAAGTTTAAATTCTCTTCCTGAAGTCATGCCCATCCAACACCTCATTAGTGCACAAGTTCAGCCTTGTCACCTGAGATCTTGTGGCTGCAACACCACCCAACTCTCCTCAGCTTCCTTCCCTTCTGCAGGTTGTGTTGATCCTGAGAGTGTGTCCCCATCACCTGCCTGTGCACCAGTCTCCATGTCGGAAGCTGCTTCCAGGGTGACCCAAACTATAGGCCTGAGACCCACTTCCTGTCCTTAAGTACAAAGCAGTGTAGTAAAAAAAGAATTGAACTTAGATTTCTTTTAAGATCTAGGTTTAAATCCAGTTTTGCCATGAACTGGTAGTATGATCTTGGACAATTTATTTCATATTTCTTACATTCATTTCATCATTTGTAAAATGGAGGTGACTGTATTAACAGCACCAAGCCACCATGGAAGTAAATATGATAATGGATGTGAAACTTCCTAAAGAAACACCTGGTAAAGAATAAGTACCCACAAAGTGTTGGATGAAACTATATGGAGGCATGAGTGTTTTCTGAAAATTGGGCCTCTATACATATGTCCAAACTTAAGGCAAGGGGGAGGTTGTCCAGAAGTTCAGTGCTATCCTATAGAGACATTATGTCATATTTTATGGTAAAAGGTATTACTGGGCTTTAATGTAGGAAGGAAAGGCTGAACAGAGGATCAAGAATACAGGTGGATTGAAAGGCAAAATGTTTCCTCCTGATCTTGATAGTCAGATAATCCCCTTTGTATTAGAATTTGAACAAATTTATACATTTGCTAAAGGCCAGGAAGGAAACTCTCTTCTCCATTTCCTCTTTAGCATTTATTACATTGGCTTGAAAATAGTAGCTTAAATACTATATATACCATAAATACTTCTGGTATAAGTAATTATATTTTTTTCCTACAGAAGTCAAAGTATTTCACTGAGGGACACTGAAACCTGCATAACCTACTTCTCATTTTTTTCCCAGTGAGAATATAATCTTTGAACTTGGGAAGAAAATAGGAATACATGTCATGAATAGTTCACATAGTTTGTAATTAAATGATAAATGATACTATTAGAAAAAGTGTTACAGGAAAATATTTAAGAAATGTAACTCTGTTTCAGTTAGAAACACCTTGATAGGAAACACAGTAGTGACCCTTTTTATCATTTTAAGATGACAACGAAGATACAGCTAATAAAAGAGTCTGAAAACATAGCCCCACAGTCTTCTGCTTCCTCATTGTTTACCACCTAATTTCTCATCTCCTTCTTTTCTTCCTCAAATAACCCTTTCTGAGTAAATAGGATGACATGATATCTGATTTTCTCGGTGTGGCAATTATTTTCTGAAGAACCATCTTTATTTTTTTAACATCTTATTTTCTTCTTAAACAGAATATAGATATGTTTTTGCTGTTGTTGGTGGTTGTGGTGAGCTCCTGGTTCTTAGGGAAAAAACAATAGGATGGTGAGAACATGAGTGTTAAGTCACGTGGACTTGGTTTTCCTTGCCCTGGCTTATGAGTCATAAACCCATGAACAAGATATTTAATCCACATAGCCCCACTTCCCTCGTCTGTATAAAGAGGTAATGCCTCCAGAGCTGTGGTGAAATGTAATGAGTCTGCAGATATAAACCACTTAGCACAAAGTACATAACCCTTGTGATTATATAACTATCTTTAAATTCCACAGAGCTAGATGATTTTTAATCAATAACAACATTTGTAGAAAGAGCCATTCTTATCCAGATAAATATCTTTGTCTCCAGCCATGGCCACAAAATTATTTTTCTGTGATTTTTTTCTCTAGCACTCATCTTTGTATCTCTCCTTCACAGTTCATCCAGCCTCCACTCCCAGGTTATAGACTTTAAACCCAGACCCAATGGCATGATAACTCCTGTGCTGTAACTGCTCACCTCCTTGATTGGTGGAAGGATCCTCTTTCCACTTCAATACTCAGGTCCACCTACTGATGTTTTAAAAATTGGATCTAAGTAAACCTAGGAAAATAAAATTCAGTAGAAACAGTAACCACTTATTTATAGTTTATTATGTGCTAACCACATGCTTTTATTTAATTTTTTCAACAATTTCATGATATAGGTTTTTTAATCCCATTTTACTGATAAAACTGTGGTTTAGAGCATTTGAATTAGTGTCTAAAGTCCCATAATATGTTCAGATCAAAACCAGGTGTTAAAACTAGATCTCACCAATGCCAAAGCCACAGTAGTTCACATTGGGCTAGTCTGTTTCTTCTCTTTTTTTTTTTGGCCTCCTTCTTTCTGATGGTGAAATAAGATATTGAATACTCTTGTGTCTCTGTGTCTCATTTTTAAATACATATAAAGGTTCAACTGCTCTGGCTTTACAGGCTATTGTGAAAGTCAATCTAGGTGGAAATCTCCTCTAGGGAATCTGGTGGAAGCTCGTAAATCTATAAAATCTATTAATGCAGAGAGAGGAGAGAGATGATTTTTGAATACTCATTTTATACATCTTGTGGCATTATCTATGGTTAATAACAGATCTGAGAAATGTGTTTACTCTTCATATTTGCCATTTATTCTAAGCGTTTTGATAGAAAAATGCAGGTTAATAATTACTGACTAATTTGCTGCCTCTGAAAACAATTGGCTACATCATATGCTCATGTGGTTTCAAAAAAGAGCCAGTTCGCTGTCAAAAACAATAGGTTCACTTTTCTTTATGTAATAATGGAACTGAATGTGCTCAGTTCAATCGGTACCAAGTGCAGGGAGGCCCGGTGATTTTCTCTGTTTGGAAAAAGTGACACTTGCTAAGTTCCATAAAACAATCGCAGTGCAACATGAAACAGGAATGCTGTCATCTCAACTGCTGTTTATGAGCTCTGTGTTCTCAATGGCCAAATAAACTCCCAATTTTACTTTTGCAACTAGCTTTTCATTAAAGCTGTCACACTCTGTTTTTAGTGTATTTTCCTAAGCTGCATGAGGCTTTTGTTTACCTATGTGGAACACAAAGAAGAGCAGAAGGAGAAGTGAATATTGGGCATTAATCATGGTTCCTGAGAGCAAGAGAGTTCTGTTGCAATCCCAGGGTCAGTTTGGCTAAGGAATCAGCTAGGTCGAGTGAAGCTAGGATTAAGATCGGCTATGCTATCTGAGGCAATCTGCCAAGGACAGAATCAGAATTGACACCATAATCTCTTAGGCAGAACTGAGAAGCTAACCCCAGTGAGACCAATTACAGACACAAAATCTAAATTGCCAGAGGTGGAAGCACACATGGCCCATGGAGCCAAGAGTTTAGGATCAAATGGGGATGGACTGAGATTAAGGACAAGTCAGAAACATAAGGTTCAGGGTAACTTTCAGGAATACCCACGGAACATTCATACACATCTGTACCTCAGTCTGTGCATGTCAGTCTGGCTGAAAGAAAACCAGGATGCGTAATTGTTTATTTTTCTCTAGAAAAGGTGTGTATAAGCAGTTGCATGTAAGATGTGGCTGAAAGAACAAGTGATCAGAGGTGCTGTCTTTCTTTAAGACTCCTTCTAGGACAATATAGCAACTCACCCTTCTTTCCCCATGTTCCTACTGCAGAGTGTTAGATACAGAACAGTTACTTAGTAAGCATCACCTGATAGACTAAGTGTACCTTCAGGTTAAGTAAGCCCCTTGAAATAGGTTTAACAGCAAAAGATGTATGTATTTTGAGTATATATCTTAAAGGTGTTACACTAAGAAACAGGAAAAATATCTAACCCTCACAGATTAATTTCTAATAGTAAATCACTGAGAGGATCTATAATTGCCTAGTGCAATGCACCTTCTCAATACCTAATCTGCACCTAGTGCTGTTTCTGCATTTTAGGAAGACTCAACAATCAAGTGAGCTTGGTGTTGGCAATCCACCACCCATTTTTTCTACTTTGATATATTGTCAAGATTGGTTATTTACTGTGGAAAGCACCTTTGTAGAGAGAAAGTATGATACATCATGAGTATAAAAAAGCACTTAAAATATTAAACTACAATGCAAGCGGTTTATTGGTAAATGAAAAGTAGACTTTGACCAGCCATGCTTCAAAGAAAAATAAGCAGACTGAATGGTAGTTCCTGAGCTTCATGATGCTCTAAATCTGGGAAGGAATGGGTAGTTATTACAATTATATTTGGTATCTGTGGCCATTAATTAGCAAAAATACATCGTTGGCCATTGGGAAGTTTTTGTAATGCCTTTCCATTCATCTGTAAACATGGACTTGTCACCTCTTGACTACAGAAGCTAAAAGTCAGCATGGTAACAGGATTCCTGAGTGATGACTGCGGGCAATCTGAATACTTCCCTTTCATTTTAGCTGGAATTCTTTGATTCTCCTCAACAGACACACACCATCTTTATAACCACAACAAAAAGAGATACTATAAAAATATTACTTTGCAAGGAAACTTAGAAATAGTTTAGAGTCCAGGTTAAAGAATTAGTCAGATGATCTTTTTGCTAGGCTGTGGTAAAAATCTCAAAATTTCAGTGTCTAAACAAAAAAATTTTTTTTCTCATGCCAGTGAGAAAAGATAATCCTCTATTATTGCTAGTATTGACATGTTTAATTTAGCAATTGGGTATTTCAGCTCGTTTTAATTTTTCTTATATTTTATTTATTGATTTTCTAGAGGAAGGGGGAGAGAGAGAGACATAGATTTGTTGTCTACTTATTTATGCATTCATTCGTTGCTTCTTGTATGTGTCCTAACTTGAGATTGAACTTGCAACCTTCGTGCCTCCAGAGGACACTATAATCAACTGAGCTACCAGGCCAGGGTCAGCTTGCTTTAATTTTATAGTGTATTCATTTTAACAGCAGTTCTTACAATTGCCAAGATAAGGGCAAAATTGGAGAATTGTATTTTAAATAGTTCTAACTCCAAATGCACATATCACTTCTATGAACATTTCATTGGCCAAAGGAAAAGGACAGGAAAATACAATCCTCATATGGGCCTAGAAAAGGAAAATTGGAAGTAGTGGGGAGGGGCATTAATTTGTACCACAGATTGTTCTTCTTGTCACCAAATACTAGGCTCATTGTCTTTACTGCATGTCAAACATACCCTCTCTATACCCAAAGGTGACTGATTCAAAGTCCCCGCTAATACTATCATGGAACTGACAATCCAAGTCCTTTGGTAATGCAGAGTTTTCTCTCTATTAGCATGTGATGTGCCATAGTCTTTATACCATGTCCAGATGTGGCAGCTCTTGATCTTATGCTTCATACCAACATACAGTGGTGGAGCAGGGACAGGATATTTACAACAAGCATTTTCATTCTGGAGAAGGAAGAGAGCATAGCCTGCAGAAGTCACTAGGCCACAGAAATACTGAGTATCCTAAGAATACATTTCAACAACCCCTTGTCCCAAGGACTTAGACAATTCTGTTCCCTAGGAAGGTTTTCCCAATCCACTGTCCTTTGTCATCCATGGCTATGCCCACTAAGATGATTTCTTTTTCTTTTGTTTTATCCTTCTTGACCATATCTATAAGGCCAGCAAATGATACTAGATAACTCTGTACTGGGTTTTAAATGCTTCATTGCTCAGACAAGTCACATGGTTATTCCCAGATTCAAGTGGGTGATCTTTTCTTGTATCCAGGAGAGAACTGAGATTATGAATGAGAAGCACTAATCAAGTAATCAGAGTCACTTTAGTTTCTGGAACAAAGATTCTTCTGGGCAATTCAGATGAGGTAATAATAGGGTTGCAGTCTTTTAAAGTCTGGTTAATTAATTCTAGTTCACCCTTAATCTTCAGATACAGCTCTTTAATTTCCCAAACCAATATGTTGGATTTGGGAAATCAAATATATGAGGTTTGGGAAACCAATATATATATCTGAGTTTTTTTATTCTCAATCAGCTATTGCAAGAAGCGGATGTCACATTGACCAAGATATTTCTCCCCCAGTTTGTTTCTATTTGGTTGATTGGAGCAATTATTTGAATACCTTACTGCTGAAGTGAGTGCACAGCTTTATACATTTGTTTACAAGGATATTAGATGAAAGTTATAGTGCACATTATGTTAGAATCTGCTCGTGGTTTCTTAGGTGCTGTTATTTGAGTATAGGGAGCTGTAACCTAGTAGATAGTGGTGATCTTTAATAGTACAAGGCCATGACTCATTTCTCTTCTTATCATAAACCATAAGGATAAAGTATAAGCAGACATGTAGGGAGGCAGGACTGGGAGAGTCAAGAAAAATGAGGATACCTGGGTAGGGAATAAGTAAAGAATCAAGATAGGCCTGGGCTTGGCTTCTTATTCCTCCTCGGGGAGTTAGGGCTTTGAGATGAAGGAACTGCCTAGAAGAAGAGTATCTGCCATCATTAAAACTGGAAATAGAACTTTACTGTCTTTGGGTAGCCCAGATGAATTGTTCAAATAAGCATGGTCCTCCTAACAGTTTTCTCCTTAACAATGTTTCATTATAATTACTCCATAAAAGCTCTCTTCTGCTGCTTCATCTTTCAGATTATGTTGTCTATTGCTTCACTTTTTTCCCCATTCTTATTTTTTCCCTCCTCTCTTGAACTTGATGCTACAGAGGCATACTTGGCAGGTACATTTTTTTTTCACAGAACTTGGACTTTGGACACCCATTGTACCATACTGACTAGCCCCACTCATTACCATGTCTAAGCCTGGGCTCAGGACCCCAAACTTAAGATAGATCCCTCATCTGCCATGCCTGCCCCAAAGAGTATGTTGCACAAAAGTCAGATCTCAGCCATCAGAGCCAAGAATGAGTTAGAAGACTGGGAATCTAGAAAATAATACTGAGCAGCACTGCAGTGCAGGCTATGAAATTAATTTGGAAAAGAGGCTCTGGACCAGGGTGAGGGCCATTGCCTTACTTTTCTGCACAAATGGCTCTACTTTTTTTCAGTCATACCTGAGGGAGATGGTATGCTTTAAGGAAGAATGGTAACTATAGCATGGAGAGTTCTCCTAGCTGTAAGGTTGCCAGATAAAATATAGATATCCAGTAAAATTTGAGTTTCAAATAAAAACACATAATTTTTAGGACAAGTATGTCCTATGCAGTATAGGGGCTATATTTATTGTAAAAAAAAGTATTATTGCTTATCAGCAATTCAAATTTAACTTCATGTCTTGTGTTTTTATTTGCTGAATCTGGTAGCCTATCTAGGTCTTGAGAAAGAGATGGATGTTATGAACATTTGAGAGGCATTTTTAAGATTAAAGAGGCCATGTGCTATTCAAGCAATGAAAGAATTTCAATTTGGCTGGAGCTTAGTTTGAATAGGAGGAAGTACAGAGAAAAGAAATAAGTCCGGATGGAAGGGGACAAAATCCTATTGTAATTCTATCCAGACTAAAAGATTTGAATGCTCAAAAATTCACAATGAATAAGTAACAAATTAATTAAGAGTTAAAAGATGCAAATAGGATTTAAGAATGAGTAGAAATGACTGAATAAGGATTGATTACTTACCAATACAGTCTTTGTTGCTTAGATTTAAAACTATGGATACATAGGTTTTTAAACTGAAATGTTCCAGTTGCCATAACAACATTATAATACTTTCATTATGCCACTTTCCAGCACAATATTTAAAATATAACTATTATTTTAAAGTATGGTTGCTAGGAAAACCAAGATGTTTCTTATATTTGGTAAATGCAGTAGTCACTCATAGAAAACACAAGATTATGATTTTGGATAGCTAATAAATTTATGATATGATAAAAATGTCATTACTTTAAATGGGTATTATTATTATTATTGTTATTATTATTTAATCTTCACCAAGAGTATGCTTTTTACTGATGAGAGAGAGAGAGAGAGAGAGGGAGAGAAATATCAGTGTGTGAGAGAGATCCATCAGTTGCCTACTGAGTGCCCCGACTGAGTATCAAACTCACAGCTGAGGCTCAGACTCTGACTTGGAATGCAACCTGTGTCATTTTGGTGCAGGGGACAATACTGTAAATGACTGAGCCCCTGGCCAGCACAATGGGTATTATTGAATTATAACTCTGAGATATTATTATCTGAAATTCAAAAAGCTATATATCAGAAACATTTCTATAGATTTGGTAGAAAGTTTCCAAACGCTGTACCTCACACTCGAACTGTTCTGGCACTTTTTTTCTTCTTGTCAGCTGCCCCCTGTGGCCTGTGCCTGTCTCTCAGGACTTCATCATCCCTTGGATATGGCTAGTTATACCCCCAAGTGTTTGCTTTTAATTTAGTAAATGTGGACTGCTTATAAAGGCTCTTTCTTCCCATATTAACATAAATTATTTTAATGAAAATGATACTTAACATACTGAGATGAATTGATATCTTTAAAAAGTACAAAATTTTAACTATTAAATAAACTTTGTTTTTATTGTTATAGAAAAGCAATTTTATTAGGACAGTCTAAGGTAAGGCACTATTCCTGACAGCAAAATCTCCCTCATTCTTTCTTCATTTTCTTTTTTTTAATTCTATTTTTTCCATTACCATTTATCCCCCTTATACTGCCCTCCTTTCCTGCAATCACCACACTGTTGTCCATGTCCATG
The DNA here is from genome assembly GCF_019186645.2 of Phyllostomus hastatus. Taxonomy (NCBI): domain Eukaryota; kingdom Metazoa; phylum Chordata; class Mammalia; order Chiroptera; family Phyllostomidae; genus Phyllostomus; species Phyllostomus hastatus. The sequence continues at coordinate 23,657,641 of NW_025334028.1, read as the reverse complement.
AGTCCTTTTTCTTTTTTGCTCAGCCCCTCTACCTGCAATCCCACCCCCTTCCATAGTTGTCATTTTCCTCTCCGAGGCTGTCTCTATTTTGCTTGTTAGTACACTTAGTTCATTAGATTCCACATATTAGTGAGATCATATGGTATTTGTCTTTCTCTGATTGGCTTCTCTGACTTTCTCTGACTTACTTCACTTAGCATAATATTTTCTAGGTCCAGCCATGGTGTCACAAGTGGTAAAGTTTTCTTCTTTATGGGTGAAGAGCATTGCATTGTGTAAGTGACCCATAGTTGTTTCATCCACTCATCTACTGAAGGACACTTTGGTCTGCTTCCATAGATTGGCTATTGTAAATAATGCTAAAATTAACGTAAGTGTGCGTATGTTCTTAAAAATTATTTTGGGTCCCCTTTTCTCCACAACCTCTCCAACACTTGTTGTTTGTTGCTTTGTTTATGATGGACATTCTAACTGGTGTGAAGTGGTATCTCATTGTGGTTTTAATTTGCATCTCTCTGATGGCTAGTGATATTGAACATTTTTTCATGTGTCTCTGGATTCTCTGTATGTACTCGTTGGAGAAGTGTCTGTTCAAGTCCTTTGCCCATGTTTTTAATTGGGTTGCTTGTCTTCTTGGGGTCATGTGAGTTCTTTATATATTTTGGAGATTAAACCCTGGGACTGCAGACTGGTACAACCACTATGGAAAATGGTATGGAACTTCCTCAGAAAACTAAAAACGGATCTACCTTTTGACCCAGCAATTCCACTGCTGGGACTATATCCTAAGAACCCTGAAACAACAATCCAAAAGAATCTTTGCACCCCAATGTTCATAGCAGCACGATTTACAATAGCTAAGTGCTGGAAGCAACCTAGGTGCCCATTCATAAATGAATGGATCAAAAAACTATGGTACATTTACACAATGGAATTCTATACAGCAGAAAGAAAGAAGGAGCTCCTACCCTTTGCAACGACATGGATGGAGCTGGAAAGCATTATGCTAAGTGAAATAAGCCAGGCAGTGAAAGACAAATACCATATGATCTCACCTTTAACAGGAACCTAAACAACAAAACAAACAAACAAGAAAAATATAGTCAAAGACACTGAAATAGAGAACAGACTGACAGTGACCAGAGGGGAGAGGAGAGGGGATTTCAGGGGAGAATGGGAAGGGTTTGCAGAAACAATGAAAAAGGACACATGGACAAAAACTAGGGGGAGTTGGAAATGGGAGGGAGGGATGGGTGAGTGGGCTGGAATGGGAGTAAAGGACAGAAAACTGTACTTGAACAATGATTAAAATAAAATAAAAAAATAAAAAAAAATTGTTTTGGGTTTCTTTGGATATATTCCCAGAAGTGGGATCTCTGGGTCAGAAGGCCGATCCCTTTTTAATTTTTTGAGGTATCTCCATACTGTGTTCCACAGTGGTTGCACCAATCTCCAGTCCTACCAACAGTGCAAATGTATTCCCCTGAATCCACATCTTCACCAGCACTAGTTTGTTGATTTATTGATAATAGCCATCTGACCAGTATGAGGTGTTATCTCACTGTGGTTTTAATTTCCATCTCTCTGATGATTAGTGACATTGGAAATCTTTTCATATGTCTATTGGCAATTTGTATGTCCTCTTTGGAGAAGTGTCTATTGAGGTCCTTTGCCTAACTTTTAATTAGATTGTTTTTTCTTTTTGGTGTTGAGTTTTATAAGTTCTTTATAAAAATTGCATATTAACCCCTGAAAGAGGTATCAGTGAATATGCTCTCTCATTGGATGGGTTGTTTTTTTATTTTATTGTTGGTTTCCTTTGTTGTAGTCCCATTTGTTTATTTTTTCTTTTATTTCTCTTGCCTAAGAAGATATATCCAATAAAATATTACTACAAGCAATGTCCAAGATTTTTGCTTATGCTTTCTTCTAGGATTTTTATAATTTCTGCTCTAACATTTAAGTCTTTAATCCATTTTGAATTTATTCATGTGTTGGTGTAAGAAGGTGGTCTCATTTCATTTTTCTGCATCTATCTGTCCAATTTTCCCAACACCATTAATTGAATAAACTACCTTTAGCATGTTGTACATGCATGCATCCTCTGTTAAATATTAAGTGATTATAAAAGTGTGGATTTATTTCCAAACCTTTTATTCTGTTCCATTGACCTATGTGTCTGTTTTTATGATAGTATCATGCTGTTTTGATTACTATGGTCTTATAGTGTAATTTGATATTAGGTGGCATGATTCCTCTAACTTTGTTCTTATTTCTTAGGATTGCTACTGCTATTCAGGGCCTTTCGTGGTTCCACATAAAATTTTGAAATATTTGTTCTAGTTCTGAGAAATATGTCATTGGAATCTTGATAGGAATTGCATTAATCTATAGATTGCTTTGGATTGTATGCACCTTTTAATGATGTTAATTCTTCCTATCCATGAAAATACTTTGTTCTTCCACTTATTCATATCTTCTTCAATTTCTTTCTTCAGTGTTTTATAATTTTATGAGTACAGGTTTTTTACCTTAATGGTTAGATTTATTACCAGGCATTTTGTTCATTTTGAAACAATCATGAATGGGATTTTCTTCATTTCCCTTTCTATTAGTTAGTTATTGGCATATAAAAATGCAACTGATTTCTGGGTATTGATTTTGTATGCTGCTACTTTGCTGAATTCATTTATCAGTGCTAGTAATTGCTTGGTGGAATCTTTAGTGTTCTCTCTGTACAGCATCATGTCATCTCCAGATAAAGACAGTTTTGCTTCTTCCTTTCTAATTTGGTTGTCTTTTATTTCTTCTTCTTGTCTGGTTGCTATCGCTAGGACTTTCAGTACTATGTTGAGTAAGAGGGGTCAAAGCAGACATCCCCATCTTGCTTCCAATCTTAAGGGTAACACTTGTAGTTTTTGCCCATTGAGTATGATGCCGGCAATAGGTTTGTCATATGTCTCATTCATTGTGTTTAGGTATACTCCCTCTATTCCCACTTTGCTGAGAGGTTTTTGTTTTTTTTTATCATAAATGGGTGCTGGATTTTATCAAATGCTTTTTGTATCTATTGACACAATCCTGAAGTTTTTATCCTTTAATTTATTTATGTGGTGAATCACATCTATTGATTTGTGCATGTAGTACCACTCTTGCATTTCCAAAATAAAGCCCACTTGATCATGGTGTATGATATTTTTGATGTATTGCTGTATTCAGTTTGCTAACATTTTGCTGAGGGTTTTAGCATCTATGTTCATCAGGGATATTGGCCTATAATTTACTTTTTTTGTCGTGTCTTTATTTAGTTTTGGAATTACAATAATGCTAGCTTTGTAAAATTATCTTGGGATTCTTCCTTCCTCTTCAATTTTTTGAAATAGTTTAAGAAGAAAAGACGTTAGTTCTTGGATGTTTGGTAAAATTCACCTGTGAAGCCATCTGGTCCAGGGCTTATGTGTGTTGGTAGTTTTTTGATTACTGCTTCAATTTCACTATGTCTAATCTGTCTATTCAGATTCCCTGATTCTTTCTGACTTAATTTTGGAAGATTGTATGTTTCCAGAAATGTATTCTTTTCATCCAAGTTGTCCAGTTTGTTGGCATATAATTGTTCATAATATTTTATTATAATCCTCTGTATTTCTTTGGTGTCAGTTATTTGTCTTCTTTCATTTTTGATTTTATTGATTTGGGTACTCTATCTTTTTTTCCTGATGAGTCTGGTTAAAGGTTTTCCAACCTTTTTTTATAATTTTAAAGGACCAGTTTTTTTATTTGTTATGCTTTTGTATCATTTTTAGAGTCTATTTTGTTTATTTCTGCTCTGATATTTATTATTTCCTTTTTTACTCACTTTTTTCTTTTGTTCTTTTTCAAGTTTCTTTAAGTATAAAGTTAGATTGTTTATTTGAGCTTTTTCTTGAATCTTGAGTCAAGCCTGTAATGCTGTGAATTTCTCTCTTAGGATTTTTTCCCTGTCTCCTACAGATTTGAGGGTGGGGGGGGGGTTGTTCTTATTTTCATTTGTTTCCAGGTAACTTTTTTTTTCTTCCTTGAATTCTTCCTTGATCTCCTTGTTGACCCATTCCTTGTTTAATAATGTGTTGTTTAGCTTCCATGTCTCCATGTATTTTTTCCAGTTTTCTTCTTGTGATTGATTTCTAGTAAACAAAATTTTAAAGTAATTATTTGAGATTAGCATTATTAATTTAATGTGGTATACCAGATTGTGTATTTTTTGGTAGAGATTTTATTTACTTACTTACTTACTTACTTACTTATTTATTTAGAGGGAAGGGAAGGAGAAAGAGAGGGAAAGAAACATCAGTGTGTGGTTGCCCCTCACATGTTCCTCACTGGGGACCTGGCCCACAACCCAGGCTTGTGCCCTGATTGGGAATTGAACCGGCGGCCCTTTGGTTCACAGCCCACGTTCAATCCACTCAGCTATACCAGCCAGGACAGATTGTATTGATGAAAAGGCTATATCTCTGCACAAAAGGTATTAGGGTAAAGACTGTTAAGACATGAGCCCTTTGAATTGGATGTTGCTCTGCTGTGGAAGCATGGTATTCATTTTCTCACCCAGTTCTCTCTTTTTAAGCCATTGAAAATCTTCTACTTGTTTAGGGCATTTAATCACATTTATACTTCACCTGACACAAGTCCAACATTATACAAGGTCTGTCCAGAAGATATCCAGCCATGTAATATGATAAATAGGGGTATTTATTGAAGAAGATACAAAATACAAGAAACATTGTACATAGAGCAATGACATCTCAGTCCCCTTCAAAGTAGGCACCTTGGGACCTCACACAGTTCTCCCAATTGCCATCAGCTGCCCCATCATATTTGCCTGAAGCTTATCGACAATCTGAGATCTCTTCTCTTTCAAAGGTGATTTTAGTTTTGGGAAATACCATAAGTTAAGGGGTGCCAAATCTGAGTTGTAGGGGAGCTGAGTCACTGGGGTGATTTGATGTTTTGCCAAAAAACTCTGCATAAGATATGATGCATGAGTGGGTATATTGTTATGATGAAGCTACCAGTCACCAGTTGTTCATAGCTGTGGCCTTCTGAATCATCTGAATAGTTTCCCCAGAGGAATGTTTAAGCTTAACACAAAAGTTGGTGCAGATTCGTTGCTCCATGTGCTCAGTTATTTTGATTGTGATAGCTATACAACACGTGTGCTCAACTCAAAGGTGTCTACCATCCCCACTGACTAGTACAGTGAAGTCATCATTGTTTATGCATATGCATTCCAGTCCACTGTCCTTGGCTGCCAGTTTACATCAGTGTCACCCAGACCATTCTCGTTACATTAACAATGGCTAGACTTTTTTCCGGACAGATCTTTCATATTATGCCCAGTTCTTTATTTATTTATTTTTTCTTCCTCTCATTATACTACAGTTAAAGTCATACTTTTTGGTAGTAACATGAGAACAAATTGGACACTAAAATCCCATGAATAACCCCTACAATAAGGTAGTTTTCAACCAAAACCCAGTGATCTTTTCATTGATGCTAGTGTCCCTCCTACCGGTACATTCTTTACATGTTTTGGTATATGGAGTGTCCTCTGCAACCTTCTAATCAATACAGGTACCTAGTAGGTTTTCTAATCTTGCATGTCCATTTCTCTAAGACTTTGGGTCCCTTGCTCCATGAATTGTCATAGCTGTTCTTGCATTTCTACTTCACTAAGAGCAACCATCACTTTTCTAGCTTCTGAGGGTCATGTTTGCAACACATCTGCACTTTCTCCTGCACTTTCTCCAGATTTAATATCCTTGCCAGGGTATTAAATTCTGTGTCATTAGAGAGTGCACCCATCAGAGAAGCTATTTTTTTAATGTAGTTTGTTTTTGCCCAGAACCCTCAGAGTACAGTCCCTTGTACAGTATCCACCACTCTCAGGGTCCAGTTCATGTACAGTATCCACCCCCCTTAGGCTCTAGTCCATGTAAAGTTCCCGGCACTATCAGTGTTTTGTTCCATGTAAAGTATTTCAGCTCTTGACAGTGCTTATTAGACAGATTCTTATAGTATTGCTCCTGCTGTTTTAGGCTAGCATATTTGTGCCAAGATTTGACCCTCATTATCTGAATTCTCAGCAGGGTGTAGATCCTAAAGGGAAGAAGAAATTTTTTGTAAATTACCTGCCTCAGCTGAAGTCTTTGCACAATCTTCAAACAAGAAGGGGCTACTATCTTCCAACAAGGGTGAGTGGGCCCCTGGTGCAGACCCAATAAGTTCAGGGGACTATGGTTGGTCCAGATTCTCCACCACATTCTCATAGGTATTCCCATTCTAAATTTTAATGTCTTGCTTTTTTCAAACTAATGTTCTAACCTTGGAGTAAAAGACCTTTCAGAGCTTAGAATCTTTCCTTCACTGAGACTCTGCTGTAATTTAAGTCTAGCACCTGCACTTCAGCTCTGTTTGACTCTAGCTCATGAAGTTAGAAACTTTAAATGCAACGAGGAAGGCATCATAGCTTTCAATTTTGTCCTGAATCGATGACTAATCATTCTAAGACTATCATTATCTCTCTCCATTGATTCAATGGTCCTCTACAACTATCTAATTCTATTGCCCTTACAGTAAGTGTTTCACTCATACTTCTTGAGCACCAGAGATACTGTATTGTCTAGTATGCTCTCTTCCACCTTGTCTCATGCCAGGTCACCACTGGTAATAGTTTTAATAATTGCACCATTACATACCTAGCCATACTCCATCTATGACTAGCAAAGGGATTCTTATTGCTAGGTTCTGGCAAGTGATCCATTTTCCAAATTTCAATGTAAAATGGGCTTCCTAAGACCACTCTTGGCACTTACTACTTTCAATTGGGTTCCCTGGAAATTGACTTTAAGGTAGAAGATTGTGTGCAGATTATTTATTGGTGATTGAGAAATACATGTGTAAGGGAGTCCAGAAGTCCAGGCTGAGTGAAGAGAGAAACTGACCTGTAATGTGGTTGCAATGGAGGCTTCTGAGGATCCTATGGGAGTTTGTAGCTTTGGCATCTTTCCAAACTGAGGGAAGGGGAAGGGCTGGGCTCTTATATACCTTTACCAGCCAGTTTTAGGCCATAGTCCTATCCTTGGGAAGTGTCTTAACCTTAGGTGAGGGCAATTCACAGTGAGGGCCACACACAGTGAGGGCCACAGCTACAGGGCATTAAAAGTCAATTTTCTGTGCAGATGAGATTTGAATGGGTAGGACCTGAAAAGTGGATCTAAGAGCATCACCACAGGATCCACTACACCTTTCCATCCATTAACTTATTCTATAAGAGCAAGGAACTTTAAGTCCCTGGCTGGTGTATCGAGTGCTGGCTGGGAACCAAAGTGTCCCAGGTTCGATTCCCAGCCGGGGTACATTCCTGGGTTGCAGGCCAGAACCCCCAGCAACCGCACATTGATGTTTCTCTCTCTCTCTCTCTCTCTCCCTCCCTTCCTTCTCTAAAATAAATAAATAAAATCTTAAAAAAAAAGAGCAAGGAACTTTGTCAATGTTGTTCTCTGTTTTATCCCCAGAGCCTAGAACAGAGTCTGGCATCTAGTCAAAAGTAATCTTTCAATCATCAAATCCTGACTATTCTTTCTTTTAAATATCCTTCAAACTTGTATATATTTTGTATTCTCCTATTGCCTTAGTACATATTCTTCTCAGTTATTGACTAATTTAATGCCAGAATTTACTAACCAGTTTTGTAATCTACTTTCAAACTAAACCATTCAACACAAAGACTATCTTTCAATACCACAATTCTGATCTTGTTAAAAACCTTCTGTGGCTCCAAATTACCAAGTAGATAAAACCAGACTCCTTGGTGTGAGACACAAAGCCTTCACAATCTGGCCTAGGTTTACCTTTGCTGTATGTTCTCCCATTATTCTTCCACCACACATTATGCTGCGCAAGTAACTTTAGATGGTGCATGAGGTGGTGCATGGTCCTTATTACTCAGGGTCATTAAGTGTGTTGTTTCTCAATCTGTTATATTCTTCTCCTTCTTCTCAAACTCATAAATATCAGTTTTTCTTTAGGATCAAGATCTTCTTTGGATATTTTTTCCAATCCTTTTAGGCCAAATTAGTGATTCCTTCCTCAGTGCTCCCATGGCATTCAGGGTTACCTGCATTCTGGAAGATTATCCTAATTGCTTACATTTCTGTTTCCTTCTTTTCCCTGCTCTCTCTCTCACTAAATTAGTGAGAACTCTGATGGTGTGTAGCTTACCTGCCTTTCTCTGTGTTTAGAAAAGAGTCAATATTTATTAAATAAATGAGTAAGGAATTTAATGACTATTAATTAAGGCTAAGTGCTAAAACAGAGAATAAGAATGACGTGTTCCTATCTTCATGGAGCCCACATTCTTAGGATGAGTATTATTGTGGAGTGAGAAAAAGAAAGCAGAGATTCTTTAAGGTCTGGCAGTGTGAGGAACTGACCCAAAGGCTAACGCTTGATTGACCTAATCTCAACTGTCAGAGAAAGTCTCTGTGTGGGCTAATCTGTTATTTTTGTGAAAGAAGGCTGCACAGCTCCAAGCTAAACCATCTTCTATTGACATTTTCCCATTTTGACTTTCCTCTGTGCTCTGCCTCTGCATGTACTTAACCCATTTAGAACAGAACACTGTATTCTCACATGACAAAAATGATTATCCTTTCCGTTGTTTATGAGAGGATCATCTCAGTGACTGAAGCAGATGTTGTTTAAATCATTTTTGTGCATTATATTTTCCCCTGATGGTCTCTTGAAAAAAGAGTGCAGATAGTTCATGGTGATAGTTTGAGAAGATAGTTCACCTTTAAACCAAATGGGTTATGCTTTATATAACCTGATGAAGTAATTAGTGCATAACTGCAAATTCATTCTCCTTGGATACAAAATTGGTGATATTATAGAAGGTTAAACTGAACAGAATATGACACTAGCTGTGAGCTAATTCCAAGGATAGTTACAGGGAAGAAAAGCAGAGTATTCAGAGTATTAAGTTCATGTAAGTTTTGTATGTTGTTATACTTTACTCATGAGCCTTAGATACTGATGTATAGATATAGTGTTGAATCACAATTCTTGTTAAAGAAAACAAAACAAAACAAAAATAAGGAAAGAACATATGTGGAAATGAAAGCCCCTTGTCAAACACATCCTTGATGTTTTGTGGGGAGGAAACCCACACCTCACTTGCATTTGGATTTGATTTAACTGAGTTCCATACATGTGAGGAAGTTATAGCAGCCAACTTTGCCAAATCCACTTTTCTAAAGAAAGGCTGGACAGAATGTGTTAATTGTCAAAGGATACAAAAATCTGGAATGATATAGAATTAGATGTTATAAAGATTTTTTTAAAAACAATTTAAAATGAAATGATACTCCTAGAAACCACTATTATTTTGTTATTTAACAGGTGAAACTCAGGAGGTTAAGTAACATGGCCAGCATTGAAACTCACGTCTGACTCCAAAACTCTCAAACTCTCTCTACCATGCTGACTCCTGTAAGAAAACCAAAATAATACTGGTTTTCAGTATTACTGTGTTAAATAATAAAACACTGCCTTTTATATAAAAAATGCACCAGAAATGTTTTTACTGTCCCTTATTTCTTATTTAAAATTGAAAATTAAAATAAATAAATAAAGTTGGTAGGAGTTGTATTTTGAAAAAGTGTTTGGTTCCCAACTCTCTAGTCAGTTCCTCCCAATTTAGTACTAAAGATAAAAAATTTATACCACTTCTGAAAACAGAGACTGATTAACAACTTATTGTCAGAATCTTGGAGGAAATTTTCACAAAGAACAAAGCCAATTTTTTAGGATGAAGGAAAATTATGAAATAAATTTTTTTGCTTCATTGCAAGAACATACTGGGAACATAGTGCTTCTCCCATAACTCACCTTCCATTCAGTGACCCAGGGTCTGTGTCTACCCAGAAAATAAGATCTGCCTACTCCTTCAAGAGTACCCTTCCTCCTTAAGATTTCTACATTTCCTTGAATTTAAGAAAATACCAAGAATCCTGGAAGAAATTAGTGAGTACTGGGAGTATAGTTTTTTTTCTTTATCGACTTTATTCTTAAGAGCAGTTTTAGGTTCATAGCAAAATTTAGTGGAAGATATAGAGATTTCCCTTATACTCGCTACCCTCACACATGTGTAGCTTCCTCCATTATGAACACCACCAACAGAAAGGTACATTTTTACAATTGATGAACCTGCATTAACATCATTGTCACACAAAGTCCAGAGTCTATATTGGGGTTCATCCTTGGTGTTGTACATTCTGTGGTTTTGAGCAAATATATAATGACAAGTATTCACCACTGGAGTTTCAGACAAAGTGTTTTGACTGCCCCCAAAATAATCTGTGCTCCATCTATTGATCCCTCCCTCCTAAACCCTTGGCAGCCACTGATTATTTTTTACTGTCTCTACAGTTAAGCCTTTTCTAGAATGTCATATAGTTGGAATCACACAGTATACAGAGTTTTCAGATTGGCTTCTTTCACTTTGCCACATACATTTAAGCTTCCTTATATCTTTCCATGGCTTGACAGCTCATTTCTTTTTAGTGTTAAATAATATTCCATTGCCTGGATATATCACAGGTTATTTATCCATTTTTCTATCGAAGGCTGTCTAGGTTACTTCTAAACTTTGGCAATTCTGACTGAAGCTGCTGTAAACATCTATGTGCAGGCTATTGTGTGCACATAATTTTCAATTCCTTTGTGTAAATACCAAGGAACACAACTGGTGGATTGTATGGTAAGAGTGTGCTTAGTTTTGTAAGAAACTACCAGACTGCCTTTCAAAGTGATTGTTATTTCCCATTCTCATCAGCAATGAATGTGAGTTCCTGTTGCTCCACATCCTCACCAGCATTTGCTATCAATGTTTTGGACTTTGGCCATTCTAGTAGGTATATCATTGTATCTTTCTCTCTGTCTTTTTAAATTTGACTTTTCCTGAGGACTCTTGATGTGGAGCACCTTTTCATATTCTCATTTGTCTCCTGCATATCTTCTTTGGTGAGGTATCTGTTTTACGGCTTTAGCCTATTTTTTAAACTGGCTCATTTGTTTTCTTATGGTTGAGATTTAAGGGTTCTTTGTATATTTTTAATGCAAATTCTCTTGACAGTGTCTTTCATAGGCCAGGATATAGTTTTAATGTATTTCATTTTTTTAAACAAAATCAGGTAGTGAAAACAGAAAGATTCTTAATATGAAACATAAAATAAATTATGCCCACTAGAAATAAAAAACTAGCACTACAAACAACTCTTCCTCCAGATCTAGATCAAAAGAGATCCAACTGTCTCCACACATAGAGGTGGTTTCACAAAGAATTTATCTGGTCTTTGTCCCTGGTTCCTGGAAAGAACACTCTAAATCCTTGTAATTTCTTGAGTGATAGAAGCTTTCTTAAAATTTATAGTAGGCCATGATAGTTTATGCTAATTGGGGGGCCTCCACCCGCAGGGCCCCCCCGCCCAGGCCACCATGGATGAGAATAAGTCTACCAAGACATGATCTGCTTGGGGAAGAAAGGTAGCCAATCTTGCAAAGGAGAAGGACCAAGAGCCTTTTCCTCAATGGGCTTTTATTAGGTTTGATTTGCACAGGAATACAGGTAAAGCTCATTAAGCAATGTCAGGCAGTAAGGATCAAACAATAGATAACAAAGAACTCTGAGGACCTTTTTTGAGTCAGGGTCAGATAGCTAAAGAGCTATAAAACTTTGAGGAACAAACTCACTTCTCACTTGGACTCTTATCATTTAATTGAGAGCATTCTAAACAAAGCAGATTTCAATGGATTTTACATATTCTTTCTTAGGCCTGATCACCAGGGGAATCTGCCCTTTCCAGCACAGAGTGGTACTTACCACCAGCATTGTTTCAGGCTTAAATCAGGCAGGGAAAGTAAGGCAGCCAAGAGGTTAGGAAACTTCTTGCAGACGGAATGAGGACTCAGGCTTTGTCAAAGCCAAGGGGCTACGGTCCATCACCCCCTTTTGCTGTAGATTCCCAACTCCTTCCTTGGGGGCCTCCCATGTAATTGTGCCTGTCTTAGGTCATTCCCCCCTTTGGGGAATCTTACCCATCATTGGCTAACCGACCAAGCATTGGGGGCCAGTTATGGATGAAGTAAAAGGAGTAGAAGTGGTGCTCCTGCCAGGGAGATAAGCTTTGTCTCCTTAGTAGCTTCTGGTCTGAAGGTCGCTCACTCAGCCTTAGCTGTGGGGGTGGGTTACAGCTTCTGAAACCAGGCAGGTTAGTTCACAACAGCTAATGAGATGATTCATGATGGGGTTTAGGCCATGCCGGAAAGACCAACCACAAGATAAGAGGTTTGGAGCTTTGGGACAGGTGATGTCATTTCACCTCCTGACTCCAGGGAAGGGAAGGAGCTGGAGATGGAGTTTAGTCACATGGCCAGTAATTCGCTGGATCTTGCCTGCATAATTAAACTTTGATAAAAACTCTGGGTTAATCAGAGTTTTATCAGAATCTGAAGCACAATAGTGAATACCTTCATGTGCTGGGTGGGTGACATGCTCTGATTCCACAGACAGAGGGTATGAAAGCTCTGCCCTCTCTCCCAGACATTATTCCATGTGTATCCTTTATAATAAAACTGCAATCATAAGTATAGTGCTTGCCTGAGCTGATGCACTATCAAAACTGAGGAGGTTCTAGAAACCCCTAATTTATGGCCAGTTAGTTACAAGTGCAGGGGACTGAGGGACCCCTGAAGTGTGTGGGCATCTGAAGAAAGGCCAGTGCTATGGGGCTGTATTAGTCTGCTTAGGCTGCCATGGAAATTTCATCAGCCTGAGTGACTTTAACAATAGAAGTTTATTTCTCACAGTTCTGAAAGCTGGGAAGTTGAAAATCAAGATGCTGGCAAGGTAGGTTTGATTCTGAAGCTACATCTCTTGGTGTGTAGGAGACCATGGTCTTGCTGTGTGCTTGCTCACATGATCTCTTTTTCATGCACTTGCAGGAAGAGAAAGAAAGCATGCCAGGGTACAAGGCTCTCTGGAGGCTCTTCTTATAAGGAGACAACTAATCCTATCAGATCATGGCTCCACCCTTAGGCCCTCATTTAACCTTAATTATTTCCTTAGAGGCCCCATCTCCAACTGGGGGTTAGGGCTAAATCACATGAATTTGGGGGAGGACATGAATTTCAGTCTATAAAATACTGAGCCTTTTTTGTGGAGTCTGATGCTAACTAATTTCCAGTGGTTATCATCAGAATTGTACTGCAGTGTTCTCAGCTGAGAATGAAACAGAACAAGAGGTAAAAGGAATGAAGGGACAACCATATTCTCTGTATATTGGGAAAATATAAGTCACTGTAGCAGACCCTATTTCATATCCCCAAGACTTAACTACTTCAGTGGCTTCTGGCAATTCTCCAACTGCCAGCATGTAAACTTGTTTATCTGGCCACTTTTACCTAAGTTGTGGAAGGCAGCTCCACACAGAAGTGTGACTATGCCACAGTCAAGGTCATTAACAGCTTCCTTGCCCCACAGGTGAAATAATTCTCAGGTATGTATTGTGTGCTCATTCCCAGAATTTTCTCACAGACTTACTCATAGTGGTAGCTGGTTTGACAATCTACCTTCTATTTATGACCTTCCTGGTTCTTATATTTCCCCCCTTTTTCTATCTGTGTTTCTTTACCTTCAAAATAAATTAAATGGATTAGATATTTTTCTCAGGATTAATTTCTGTGAGAACTAAAACTAAGGGAATCTTGGCGAGTTCTGGCCAAGATGGAGGCATAGGTAGAGACCCTTCTCTTCTTCGCACAACCAAAAGAAGGACAACAACCAATCTGAAATCAACAACCAACAACACCAGAAAATCAAACAGCATGGAACTCTGACAACCAAGGAATTAAAGAAAAAATCAATCAGAACAACCAGACCAGTAAGGAGATGGACCAGGTTGGAGGACTCAGAAAAACTGCATTGTACTCAGGCAGTTGGGGGCGGGCCTGACTGCCAAACTGGGCTGGTCTCGAGGGAGGGGCCGACTTAAGGGAACTCAGAGCTGATTGTGGGCTACAACTGTGGGCTACAGGTTGCCAACATTGGAGATCTCCCAGTCTCACAGGAGAGTCCGAGAGTCTGTTGAAAAGTGCACTAGAGACTGAACAAGCAAGCCAAACCATTCCCTCTCTGGCCCGTCACACACAGGCAATGCCACTGTGTAGAAAAGAGGGTTGCCTAGCAGGGTGAACACCTAAGGCCTGACCCCTTACAACCTATCAGCTGTGCCAAGACAAAGAAATAGGGCCCAAATGAAAGAACTGAGTAGAGCCTCAGAAAGAAAGCTAAGTGAAGAGGACATTGCCAACCTATCTGATGGAGAATTTAAAGCCCTGGTAATCAAAATGCTCACAGATCTGATTGAGCTTGGTCAAAAAATGAAAAAACAATGAAAGATACCCAAAGTGAAATAAAGCAGAATGTTCAGGGAACCAACAGTGAGGGGAAGGAAACCAGGACTCAAAACAATGATCTGGAACAAAAAGAAAAAAAAAATCCATCCAGATCAAAATGAAGAAAAATAATTTAAAAAAGTGAAGGGACTCTTACAAACCTCTGGGACAAACTGAAATGTTCCAATATCCGAATTATATGAGTGCCAGAAGGAGAACAAAAGCAAGAAATTGAAAACTTATTTGAACAAACAATGAAGGAAAACTTTCCCAATTTGGTGAAGGAAATAGACTTCCAGGAACCCCAGGAAGTCCAGGGAGTCCCAAAGAAGTTGGACCCAAGGAAGCACACACCAAGGCGCATCATCATTAAGTTACCCAAGATTAAAGGGAAGAAGAGAATCTTAAAAGATGCAAGAGGAAAAGAAAGAGTTACCTACAGAGGAGCTCCCATTAGACTATCAGCTGATCTCTCAAAAGAAACCTTACAAGGCAAGAAGGGGCTGGAAAGAAGCATTTGAAGTCACGAAAGGCAAGGACCTACATCCAAGATTATTTAGCAAAGTTTTCATTTAGACTGGAGGGGAAGATAAAGTGCTTCTCAGATAAGGTCAAGTTAAAGGAGTTCATCATCACCAAACCCTTATTATATAAAATGTTAAAGGGACTTATCTAAGTAAAAGAACATAAAAAATATGAACAGTAAAATGACAGCAAACTCACAACTACCAATAAATGAACCTAAAATAAAAACAAAGCAATGGAAACAAAAACTAAGCAAACAACCAGAACAGGAACAGAATCAGAGAAATGGACATCACATGAAGGGATTTCAGTGGGGAGGGGGAAGGGAGGGATGTGGGGGAAATGTACAGGGAAGAAGAATCATGGTTAGTAGGCATAAGGTAGACAGGGAGAGATAAAAATGGTATGGTAAACAGAGGACTCAAAGAACTTATATGTACAACCTTTAGACATGGACTAAGGGGAGGGTAATGCTGGAGGGTTGTGGGGAGCAGGGTGAGGGGGTGATAGAGGGGGAAACTGTAATAGCATAATCAATACAAATATTTTTAAAAATAAATAAAACTAAGGGAATCTTTTTATTGAGAATGAGAAGACAAAAAAACACAGGGCTCCTGGAAAAAATGATTATATTACACTGGAATGAAAATAACATTCTGAAGAGGGAATGAATGAGCAGTGTTCTGCAAAATGTTTTACTACAGAAATTCAAAGTGAATATTGAAAACAGTTTGACAGCGTCGGTACAATCTAAGCTATGTAATGTGAAGAGACAACCATAAGCAGGTACCAAATTAGAGGGTAAGGATAAAATGAAAAGGGAGTTTAGTAAAACAGTATGGATTGCATGTTTAACAAAACCCTGTGGCAGAAAAGTCAGTCAGTGATGAGTGGTGCAAACTTTAAGAAGATCATTTAGAAGGCAGAAAAAAATAATAGAAAATAATGTGAGATGAAATTTAAAAACTTAATATGCTGGTTCTCCAATATACATTTTAGCTTTGACATTTCTTGAGGTTCAAAGCCATATATGTAGCTGGCCACAGGACTTCAGCTTTTGGTTTTCACAATGAGTCTCTAAATTCTGAAGTCATTGGTATTCCTTATATATTGCATGCCTAAAGTTGGCCAGAAACATAAATGTGATTTTTTAACATCTTCATTCTTATCCAATAATCCACTCTGGGCTTCAACATTGAAGTAATCTAAATTCTTTTCAAACTATTTGCTAACCATGTTGCAAGTTTGTCCATTTTTGTTTATGTCCACTGCCACTAACCTAACTAATCCAGCCCTAAATCACTACAAACATCTCCTAATAGATTCCTTGACACAAATCTTTCTGTCCTTAAGCCTGTGACACACCATATAGCCAGGTGATTTCCCCTAAAGCCTGATTGTAGTGTTTCCATGCTTAGAAGCTTTGCTGACCTTTTGTCTTCGTAGTATCTACAGTGCATAACCTGCCTGAGGTAACTCAGAGAGACCTAGCCACTGTCTTGCCCTTATCTTCATTAGCACACACAACATGAATTTCTATAATTCCTCAAATACATAGATATATGTATTTGACTATATATAACCATATAAAATATATATGGTTAAGATAATACATAGCTATTTCAAGTATAGACATTTAAAATGCAACTATGTGATACCAGAAAAATCACTCTATTCTAAATATAAAGCCAAAAACAAGTAAAAGAATGGAAAATAATATACAATGCTAGCTTTTTAAAGTATGGTACAAAAAATAAAAGCCACTTGGGGTTGCTATAATAAAAACACACAAAGTAGATATTAGATTATCAGGAATAAAGAAATGGTTATTTCATCAGGACAAAGGGATTAATTCATCAAAAGAAAATAACAGTCTTAAATATTTATGCATTCAATAACAGAGTTCCAAAAGAAATAAAGCAAAAACTTATAGAACTACAAGAAAAAAACATAGACAAATCCACAATCGTAGTTAGAAATTGTAACAGTTTTTTCTCAATAATTGTTAGAATAAGGGGGCAGAAAATCAGTCATGTTACAAAAGACTGCAGTTGAAAGTGTCAAAAAACATTAAAATACATATTTTTTCAGTGCACATAGATTAAGAGATTATATTATGGTTCATTAAATTTAAAATAATTCAAATGACAAAAAGTATGTTCTCCAATCACATGGAATTAATAAATAAGAAAAAGATATCTAGAACATATGCAAACCTTTGAAATTTAATTAATATAATTTTTTAAAATTTCATAGGTCAAAGAATTCAAAATAAAAATTAGATTGTTTTGACCTTAATGAATATGATAACATAACATATAAGAACAATTGTAGCATACATCTAAAAAAGTATTACGAGGGAAATGTATAGCCTTAAAATGTACAATTGGGGAGTGGTGGAATCAAGGAAAAAATTAAAAAACTCATGGACTTGGACAACAGTGTGGTGATTGTGGAGATTGGGGTGGAGATGGGAGAGAGTATAAGGAGGATAAATGGTAATGGAAAAAGTACAATAAAAATAAATTATTAAAAACATATAATTGGAAAAAATAAGTTTCAAATAGATTACTTCACTTCTACTTTAAGAAGCTAAAATAAAATTAAACCCAAAGTAAGCAAAAGAGAGACAATAATAAAGATCATATCAAAAATCTATTAAATAAAACAGAAAAATAATTATAATGAATAAAATAAATTTCTGTGAGAAAATAAAGAACTTGATAAACCTCCAACCTGACTGAACAAAATGAAAACAAGACACAAGTTATTAATGTTAGAACAACAGAGACAATATTCTAATATTTATAAAGGGTAGTAACCTAATATGATGATGAACTAGACAAAGTACCAAAGGTTACACAATACTTAATAGGTAACCTAAGTAATCCTATATCAGTGAAATTTAATTTTCAGTTAAATATTTTCTTTTCACAAAGAAAGCTTAGATTGTTTCATTGATGAACTGTACCAAACAGTTAAGAAAGTCATGATACTAATTCTACCCAACTTTTCTGGAAAATTAGGTATATCTGCTGTCAGTGCATCTATTTAGCATCATCATGTAGGGTCTATAAAAAGCCATAAGGCAAAATAATTAATAAATTCCATCTAGATTGAAAAGAGAAATAAAACTGCCTCTATTTGTATATATCATAATTACCTGTGCAGGCTATTTGATGTAATTGCGAAAAGAATATAGAGATACAAAAAAGAAAAAAAGAATATACTAGTACTGATAAGTGATTGTGGTAAGTTTGAAAGATACAAGATAATTATGCAAATACAAAGTTTATTGTATTTCTATTTACTGTCAATAAATAATTACCATCTATAGCAGTATTAAAATATGAAAACATTAGGGTTAAATCTGACAAATGATATATATCTATACTACATTACAAAAAGCACTGCAGAGAAAGGTTTAAAAACTTGAGTCACTGTAGAGAGATATCTATTAATGGATCAGAACACTTAATATTGTTAACATACCAATCTTCCCCATATTCTCTGTAGATTCAAAGGAATACTATTGAAAGTCCCAGTAAGCTTTTGTCCTGTAATAAGCTGAGTTTAATATTTATATAAAAATGCAAAGAATCTAGAATAGTTAATACAACATTAAAAAAGAAGAAATGTATTTGAGTTCTTACATTAACCAATTTCAAGATTTATTAAGCTATAATAATCAAGACTCTATAGTATTCACATATAGAGAGAAAAATATAGATCAGTAGAGTAAAATAGCAAACTCAGAAACGGACTCACATATGTTATCAATTGATTTTTTACCAAACTGCTAAGAGGAGAAAAGATAATCTTTCTACAAATGGTGTTACAACAATTGGACAATCATTCTTTTCCTCATATAATATACAAACATCAACTTGAAATGAATCACTGACTGAGATTCACTCACAGTTTTAATGTGAGAACTGAAACTGTAAAACCACTGAGAGGAAATATTTGTGACCTTTGGCTTGGCAGATTTCTTAAGCACTACGAAGCTGAGACTCCACAGTAAACCAGTCAGGTAGATTTAAAGTGAATTGCAAATTTCATCAAAATTATTTTGGATATTCATGCTAGACATGTTCTTGCAAACATTTTAAATGTTAATGTTAAGTCAAATATTAAATGTTAATATTAAGTCAAAAGAAACAGACAATCTATGGGTATAATATAATGGTTTATCTCCATGCTTTTCCCCATCCCTCATCTGCCATGTTATGTTCAAAACAACAAATCGAAGCATGCTCCATTGCAGCAATACATAACAAGTTTGCATCTCATTTTGAAGGCACAGTTTCAGGACCTAATGATTTTGTATATCCTAGATGGGTATTACACAAAAAGCCAATGGAAAAAATATTTTTGCATATTTTGGGGGCAGAGGAATCAGAAAATGTATTATTCATAAACTATTCTTGAAAACTTATTTTAAAAACATCTCCAACAGACCAAGCCATGCATTAATATTAAAAACTCAAGAGGTAAAATCATAAAGGGACTTCTGATGAGTAAATATGCAATGGACTACGAGGTAAATTCTAAATAATTACAATAAATTTGAATATTTTAGTTTAAGAAAATATATGTAAAATTTAAATATGTATTAACTGCAGTTGGGTTTAAAACTGTAAATCAGTGTTTCTTAGAAAATGTTCTGCAAGGAACTAGTCTCATGAGATGCTTTTTTGTGAGGAAGAGTTTAGCGGTTACCTAATTTTTAGAGGAGCTATTAATCCCCTCTTAGATATTTAGACTGTGCATTATAAAGGCTTCTGAAGACCTGCACCAAAACAACAGGTTTAAATTTGTGTAAAGAAGGTTTATCTAACCTTAGAAAATTTCATTAAACATATTTCCTCATGTTAGAAAATACAAACTGAATAAAACATTATGCAAAGACCAGAATGATTATATTAGGCAAGAATAACTATGCCTAAAAAATAACTAGACTTAATTGTTCATTTTATTTTGAGACAATAAAAATTTGTCATTTAGTTTGTGACTTTGATATTTAGGTATATATGTGAAATAAGCAAATATTTATACACACTATTTAGATAATGTGGGAATACAGATGTTTTCATTTATTTATTTTTTGTTAATGCTTTGACTTTTTACAAGTTCTATTAGTGGGAATATTTTAAATTCTCCCTTCAGTTCTCTTCAGTCTAAGAAACCATCCATTTGTTCATACTGTCAAAATGAGCTAGAGACTATTTCCACAGAAAACCAGCGGAGAGTTGTCATCGCATAACCCCACTGCAGCCATTGCTCCTACGTCAGGTGCCATTTGACAAAAGATATTACTTGTCCTCTGGCTCTGGTGTGTCCTTGCTGGTTCGCATCCCTTCACACGGACTGAAATTTGTAGATTTCATGCTCAGCTATTGTTTTCTAAATTGCAGTCACTGATGTAGAAAATGCCAAGCTTTCAGCTTGATATACACTGAACCCTAGGTAGTGAGCCTATTCTCGAACTTGTCAAGGTAATTTTGTTGCTGGTAGCTTTGACCACCTTAGTGCAAATTGATTGATTTCCTTTATATTAAACTTTGGAGAGCAGGAATTGGGCAACTTTTAATCTCCTAGAAGGCCTTGAGCTTTTTATGCAAACTGTCCACTCACTTCCTAGAGTTGCTTACCACAAAGTAGTAGTTTGAAGAAAACAGGCCATCAAAAAGTCTTATGTGTCTTTATTCCAGGTCAGGGAGCCTGCTTACCTCATGTTTATGTAACTAAAAGAAACTACTTATGTTATTCTTTCCAAAATTTCAAATGGATTTTTTTGTCCTGAATTTTCACGAGAAAGAGACTTGTATCTTTGCTTACAAAAAATAATTTTGATTTCTACAGAGAATTTCTAGTTTCCTCAGCTAGCAGAACTGTGTATATGCAGTAAAATATGTATATTTAATAAAAATAAATAGTTCATGTGTGTGTGGCATAAATACCAGGAGTTTATTATTTCACGTAAGAAGAAATCTAGGGGGAGGCAGGCCAAAGGTGCTTGCACTGGTTCAAAATGCCATCCATCAAAGTCCCAGGCACTCTTCATTTGTCCGCCATCCCTAGTGGATGAAATGTCTTTCACAGTCGCAGCAGGATGGCTGTTGCAGCAGCCCCAAGCATTACTAGCTCATATAAATCTGTTCAAAGCTGAGAGGAGAAAAGTCCCCGTAGTGGAAAATGTGTCTTTCCATATCCTTATTTATAAGGAGGGAGAATCTCTCCTAGAAATTCTCCTTTGAGTTTCATTGACCAGAAATGTTTCAGGTGATCATCTCCTATGTCACATTGCCACCACAGAACTGTGTCACATAACTATCTCACACCTGTGTTATACAGTCATCACAGGAATGTTTCAATGGTCACTCCAGCTGGTGTCACATTGCCACCCAAGTACTGTATTACATGGCCCCCTAGAATACTGCCACATGTCCATCCCAGAACTGTGTCACTTTGCAACCCAAGAACTTTGTCACATATCCACTTCGGAAATGTGTCACACATTATGTTGACACAACAGGACCCTGTTGCATTCACCCAACTGTGCACATTATTGCCTCTAGCAGCAAGGAAGTTGGGGACGCAGGTGACTGATATCTTAGGTCCTCTTGTGAGAGGCAAACTGTCCTAGCAAAAAAGAAAGGAGTAGGAAAATAGGCAACTTTTGAGTAGGCAATCAATCCAGTTTTGTAAAATGCATGTGTGTTTGTGGGTGTGTGTATGCATGTACGTATGTATGAGATTCCACAGTGGAATTCTACGAGGCCGTATAAAAGAAGGAATGCTTAGCCTTTGTGATAGCATGGATGGACCTAGAGATTATTATGCTAAGCAAAATGTCAGTCAGAGAAAGACAAATACCATATGATCTCTTTCATATGTGGAATCTAATAAACAAAATATACTGACAAACAAAATAAAACCAGAAGTATGCATACATGAAACAGATGAACAGATCTTAGAGAGGAATAGAGTAGGGGGACTTGGAGAGATTAACCAAAGAACATATATGTGCATATGCATAGCTCATGGACCCAGGCAGCAATGTGGTAAAGGCCAGGGTTGTGGAGGAGCAGGGGCTGGGTGGAGGGGGAAAAAGGGATGAAAGATGGGAGACATCTGTGATAGTGTCAACAAGAAAAATAATAATGAATGAATAAGAGCTAGAGAGAGACATTGAGTTACCTTGAGATTCAAGGAACCTTTCATGTCATAGGTTGGGTTAAATCATGGACAGTGCAAAGGCTAAATCATTATTATGAGGAAAGAAGAATGAATTTGCTAGAAATGATGAGAGAGGCAATTAATGGAGTAAGGCAGCAAACAGGTGCTTGTCAACCATGTTTTCTATGTTTCAAGCTCTATGCTCACATGGACCTCCAATACCATCAGGAGGAGCTTCCTGGGGCTGTTTTCACCCCAGTGGAACTCCAGGAGGTAATCCAGGTCTCAGCTTGCCTCTTTTTACCAGGCAGCAACGAGACTCCATCAATTAGCCAGCAGGAAGCCTATCAGATGGACATGGGGTAGGCTCACCCAGCTCACATGGCTCTCGTTGCTGATGTGCAACAACACATATGTTTCTTTATTCTTTTTTCTTTTGGATGAAACTTAGAATCTTTCTACAGAGGTCAGGAAAAAATTACCCAGATCAGACACCATCCTCTCAGGAGAGAGGGAAACCCCATTTGTTATTAGAGCAATATATTGCTAGAAACTCAGGCTACACTCAAAGATAGCATTCTGCTTGACTGGGGCTGGTCTGACACTGGCAATCACCTTCCTAAAAAACCATGATTGATTTCTTGTGGTCCTTAAGTAACACTTAATTTGTATTTTGACAAGTTCATTTAAAATTTTAAAAAATTCTCTGACTCACTTATCTTTTTACTGTTTTTAATATTTACAAAAAACCCTAGGAGGTGTTTCCTACTAAAATTGTCTAATGATTGTGAAACAAAACACTTCGCTACACGGAGAAATGTAAACACATGTTTAAGAGGCTACTGAGAGGACTTGATATGCTTATCTAGGTTGTGGTTCACTCATTCAGGGTGCATTTGAAATAGCCACAGAGCTCTCCAAATGTGGATGATGTGGGGCGATGTTCAAGGAGGAGCAGGCAGGTAAGGTGTTGTCTGCAGCCTCCCAACATCCAGGGTTTTGGCAAGCCAGCTGAGCACGGCATTTGAGAAAATTACAGAGCAATGTTCCTGTGAGGAGCGGGGACCAGCCCCTCCTCCCACTGCCTAATTCCAGGCTACAGCGCCCACCATGTTCTCCGTCGTTTCTCTTCGATGACAACCTGACTCTCAAAAGTGTCACCAATAAGCTGGTTCCCAATTAGCTGTGGAGGTTTTTCAGGGCTCTTGGCAATGTTCCCACAGCTTCTGGAGGCTGTGGCTGCCTGCAAACGGAGGATCATTTCTGCTCTGCATGATTCAAAGGCGAGAGCTGCTGAGAAGGCAACACTCTGGTTTCATTATTCCTTGCTAGCAGGAGAACAGAATACATTGTTTTTAATGCCCAAACAATCATTTGAGAAAAAAAGAAAAAGTCCTCTTGTTTGAGCCAGCTCTCCATTACTTATTTGTACAAGTGCATGCACACATCCAGCAGCCCATAGTGTTCTCACCAATCAGTCCCCCCAAATCCTGCACAGCAATTTAGAGACTGCAGGGTGTGATAAAGAAAGCCCAGGTGGAGAGTTTAGAATGAAACTAAATAAGGTAGCAACAGGACCTGCCAATTTAGCTATTATAAAACATGGACAGTAGGTCCACTCTTGAGGTGCCTTGCGTTGGACTGGAGCTCCAAGTAGGAAGGTCACCTCCAATGGGTATTTTAACAGGCCCAATAGGAGGCAGTCTGAGTCTTCCTCCATGAGCTGCTTTGCTAGTACAAAGTTAATTGCTGCTTTGTGTCTGTTCTTAGAATGCACTGAGGACAAATGGGAAAAGGCCTTCCCATTATCCTTAGAAGGTATGGGTGCATGGCTGGTTTGGCACCTATGACCTTTAAACATAGAATTGAGTCTTGTTTGTCCTCAGTGTTCAAGTATCCCAGTCCTCCTGCCAGTGGTTGTCATGGCTCATTATGCCCCCTCATCTAAGATGCCTAGAAATTGAATTCAGCAAATATTAGTTCCATTTCACAGATAACTTCTCAATGACTGGCAGAGAGCATAGCTTACACTCAAGTTTATCTACCACTAAATCCCATGCCTTTGCTACTATATCATCTGTCATAAACCAGTGACTGTGTCTAGAGAGACCTCATATAGGGTAGGTATTGAGAAAAAAATGAGGAGTAAGTTAGAACCCTTGGCACGTTGTATATCAACTTTTTGGGAATGAATGGTACACCAACACTGTAAAGGTAAGGGGCTTTTTGTAACATTCCTAGTCTCATTTTAATGTAATAAGAAGTGAATTTTAGAAGTAAAAATACCCATTTCCTTGGCAAAGGGATATTTACATGTTCCTTGTCACTTATTGGAAACACAGTATGTGCCAAACATTGCACTAAAGACCTTCAATGTAGTATCAGTAATGCTCAGTAAATGTGTTCAATGCTCTTGTCTTTGCCTGTGGCCACTCGCCCTTTAATGGCAGAGATTGACTGCAACAGCAGTGTGGGTGCTTTCCTAAATAACACCTCATACGTTTCCAGTTGTTTAATTATTTGGAAGAAGTTAAGAGTGAAAGTTCCACGGGTCAGTGGCCATTTTGGTTTTCCTTTGATTTTCCATGGGCCTGTGATCTTAAGCAGTGGATACATGTTGTGATGGGCTGACTGACTTACCTGTTATTAATGTATACAGATGGGATGTGCAGGTGTGTTCTGACAGATTCCAGAAGGGCCATTGTCTTATCTGACCAGGAGTAACTGCAGGGAGAGAAACCTATGCTAAAAGGGTGAAGGGGGACTTATTTCCTTTCCAGTTTGCTGGATGACTGACTGATCCTGTACTGTTTTTATCATGGGAATAGAGGACAGAATTCGATCTGTCTTTTAAAATATGAATAATTGTATCTTATTCTAGTGTCTTCTGTAGGAAATGGAGAATGAAATGAATCATAGAACAAGAAAACCTGAAGAATGGTGGTTTCCCCTTTTCTTGCAATGTTACATACTACACATAAGTTTTTTCTTTAAGGAGTACCACCTCAAGCTTACTTTCTTCTTCTACAAAGCAGCATGCTGTAGAAATATAGAATGAATTAAAAATGAGGAAGAAAAAGAATGAATTAACAAATGAGGGGAAAAAAGAAGGTAGACTTTTGGCCGTTTGGTATGCCCTGCTTCTCTTAATCTGTACTCCTTTCATCCTCCCATCTCATTTTGTCATTTTCAGAGTTGAGTGAGAGAATAGAGAAGGAGAAACTTTATCATTTACTTGCTCAGCATTGACGAGGCATATAGGTAGTACCTAGTACAGGGTGTTACATACAGAGATAATAGTTATGGTGCCATCCTGAATCTAGAATTATTAAAGTATTCCATGGTACTGATGGTAATGATGATGATAAAAGTGGTAATAGTGATGGTGATGATGATGGTGATGATGACACAGAGAGAGAAATAAAGAGACAGAACTTCCACTTATACAGATTATAATATTTTTTTACAGAGAAAATAGCATTTGGACCAGGTAGTAAAGGATTGTTAGAATTTTTATAGCAGTTCTGTTGAGGGAGATAACTAATTCAAGGAAGGAAAAACATCTACCTTGTTGACCTTAAAGAATTCAAAGGAATTTATTTTGGTAAGGAATAAGAATCAAGAGGATCAATGTAAAGTAACACAACCAATCTATGAAGGTGTTATAACGTGGGGTCATTGTTGCTAGGCAGAGGAGTCTGTGGGCCCTGTAAATCCAGGAAAAGTTTTCACACTGATGCACATGACTGTGGAGGTGAGTAAGATGGCCTGGAGGACTGAGAGAGAGAGATGTTCCGAAGATCAGGTACCAGGTTCCTCTTTTAGTTGTTTACTTACTAGAGACAGATCAGCAGGTGTGAAGTAAAGTGAGCTGATGTAAGAAAAAATTTAAAGATTAAGAATCTTTAATGGATGTAGAGGTCAGTCAAAGAGCAGAAAAGAGGACTGGCACAGAACTTATAAGCTTGTCCAGAAGCTTATCTCCTCACCTTGAATATAAGTATCATCAGCTTCTTCTGCAACTGCTGCTGCTGCTGCTCCCTTCCCAGTGGGTGATGGAGAGGGGTGGTGTGGACTGGAAATGCACAGCCCTGGCCACTGCAGTGTTCAGGGTCTGAAAGGAGATAAGCCAGGATAAGAGACAGTGGCTGGTGTCAAAAGAAATTTCTCTCATGTGAGAAGGTCAACACAGAAAAAAAAAACCCAGTATGTTTGATCTAAGAATTTAGTAGGTATCAATAATAAAACAAAACAAATATGGTCTTTAGGGTACCATTGCTCATTTGGAAATAAAATTTCTATTATTCATCTTTTTAAATTTAAGCTCCTCATTTGAGCAATATAAACTAGTTAATTGTGTCTCCATGATCAGCTAGGCATGTATTACACTTCAATCTCCTATTGATTGATTTCCAAATCTATGTTTTTCATTTTGTTGTCATAATGAACATTATGTCAGGTACATAACTATATTGGACTGAGTTATTAAGAGAAATTGCCAGAGTTCCACACAAATAATTTCGAGATTGATAAGATTATCATATATTTATTTGAAATGTAACTGGCATGCTGGAGGATTATAGTATTCCCATATGGTTTTGCAAGAAAGTCAAGATTAAACTAATAGTTTAAGAAAAATCTAGATTTTTGCAATTTCTTTTTCTAAGGAAAAGTATTTTCAAGACTTTATGAATTCTTATGCCACCTCTGTGAGAATTATGCAGGAAAGATTTCTATGTTTACAAATGGGGCAGTTGAAACACTGAGTGATTAAAAGTATGATTTTACTAAAAAAATTCTAAATAATGCTTCAGTGAACATGGAGGTGCATATAGGTTTTCAAATTATTGTTTTTATTCTCTTCGGATAAATACCCAGATATAAAACTGCTGGATCATATACTATTTCTAATTCGTTTTGAGAAACCTTGATACTGTTTTCTGTGGTGGCTGCACTGATTTACAGTCTCACCAACAGTGTGCAAGGGTTCCCTTCTCTCTGCATCCTTGCCAACACTTGTTATTTCATGTATCTTTGATAATACCTGCTGTGTGAGGTAATATATCACTGAGGATTTGATTTGCATTTCTCTGATGATTAATGATGTTGGGCATTTTTCATGTACCTGTTGGCCATCTGTGTTGTTTCTTCTTTGGAATAATGTCTATTCAGATCTTCTGCCCATTTTTAATGGGTTGTATGAGTTCTTTATATATTTTGGATAGTAGACCTTTATTAAATATGTATATGATTGCAAACATTTTTTCCCATTCAGTAGGCTTTCCTTTCTTTTTGTTGATGGTTTCTTTTGTTGTGCAGAAACTTTTTAGTATGACGTAGTTTCTTATTTATGTTTTGTTTAGTTGCAAAAAACAAAACACACCAAGTTCATAGATAGAGACAGCACATTAGTGGTTGCCAAAGGTGGATGGTGGGGATGGGAGATATGGGTGAAGGGAGTGAAAAGGTAAGAAAAAAAAATATATATGTATTGATTATAATAAGCTTGTTGTGAGTGAATGTTTCACAATGTAGTCTTTCTTATAAGTCAGTCCTCTATCCCTCCCTGCCCCCATTTAGGTTGTCTGACCTGGGACTTAGGAACGGAAAGCGCTAGGCCACCTAAATAGCCACCAGGCCTACAGGTAACGCCAGTACCAAGGAATACTAGTGAGTCAACACAGGTGACTATGCTATTCCCTCAGCTTTTATTAATGCAAATTCAATCCAAATCTATAGTATCCTGATAATACTAATAATCACTCAGAAACAATCAGCAATAACACCACACAAGAGAATTAGGGGATAAGGAACCCAAATCCTAAGAGTCCAGATCAGAGTCTATTCCAGGAGGCAGCTGGGTGGTCAATGTCTTGCAAGGCCGAGTCTACAGTGCTCCAAAGTCAGCTAGAGCAGTACAGAACAGGGCAGCGTGGTGTGGCTTTCTCCCTTGCGGCTATCTCAGCAGTTTGTCCAAATGCTCTCGCTTTTATGCTCCTCTTGACTGTGAAGTCATGCTGTTTTTGCAGTCTCTTGTACACGTGTTTTTTCCCAGTCTAGATAAGCACGTTTCTGTTAGGAACGTGTTGTTTATTTCGCTCTACTGTGCTGTGCTGGAGGGACTGTGCCATCCCCAAGTCATTGCTCTACTGCACATGCTTTAAGCATGGCTTCCCTCAGTGCCCTCTTAGTTGACAGGACTGCTGTCATCTTGGTCAGTCCTACTCTTCACAAAGCTAAAGCAAAAAAAAAAAAAAAAAGCATTTCAGTCTGTCTGGTCTCTGTTCCACCATTTCTCACTGACTTTCTTTTTACCACAATTTGTTCTAGCCCTTTCCCCACAGAACCGAGTTCTGGTCTCAGAACCCTAATTTGAATCTTTACTCCAGTCTCTGGTCCACACATCCTGTCCTTGATCAGGATCTGAGAGCCCTATCACTTCAAATCCATTCATTTCACCTTCTTGACTCTGAAACCAAGTTCCTGTACAAGATTTAATAATTATTATAACTGTAATCTATTAAACATTTTCCCATGTAAATTGAAATTGATTGATTGTATATTATTCTTTTCCATACTTGACCATGATTTTCCTATTTTCCTTATACTGACATTATGTTATTTTCAACTTGTCACTATTATTAACAACATCCTGATAAGCATATTTGTAAATAAAATTTTAACCATTTATCACATTACTTTTTTGGTCGTAGAAGTAGTAGGTTGTAGGGAAGTAGAAATAAGTGTATTAACACAAAATATGGCATA
Source organism: Phyllostomus hastatus (assembly GCF_019186645.2). Taxonomy (NCBI): domain Eukaryota; kingdom Metazoa; phylum Chordata; class Mammalia; order Chiroptera; family Phyllostomidae; genus Phyllostomus; species Phyllostomus hastatus. The sequence goes on along the minus strand of NW_025334028.1, from coordinate 23,628,670 downwards.
AAAATATTCAATGCATATAGCTAATTTGATTTCCATAGAGAGAATGCAAACTTATACTTCTACAGCATAGTATAGTGTGACTGTCTTGGTTTATTGTGTGTTATTGTGGAAACAGAGAACAAAAAGGGATTTAGGAATGAAAAGGAGCTTTGCCAGTGGGCTCAAGAGCATCTGTAAAAAATATACAACAAGCATCATACATAATAGTAACAAATGGAATACTTTCCCCTAAGGTCAGGAACAAAGCAAAGATGTCCACTTCTGCCACTTCTGTTCAATGGTGTCTTAAGGAAACAACTTCCTCAATGAAACTTAAGATTTATATTTTGTATTCTTCATTTATATCCAGTCCCACTGCCTTAGAAACATGGACAGGTATAAAGAATGTTCACATTTAATCACATAATTCCAGGGGAAGTGAATTTTCAATTCCATAACAATGTGCACCAGAAACTGAGAAGCTGGCATGGACTCATTTTTTAGGAAACATCTTTCACTCCTCTCCTATTAGTAATCTCCCCACCCCACCTCCTTTTCTGGGATTTCATTTGAAGAGTGTCTTTCCCTTCTCTCTTTACTATCTGTACTCTATCTGTAAACAGAAACAAATAAGGCAAGTAGAGGAACTTTCGCCTGTTAAGTTTAACTACTTTTTGCTGAAGGGCTGCCTACTTGAAGGTATTTTGTTTTTGTTTTTTTTTTGTTGTTGTTGTTGTTTTTTGCCCTAAAAAGATGGCAAGTTGTTACCAAATCTCAAAACCCATTTGATTTAAATATTAAAAGTTTGATGACCTAGAGTATTAGGGACTTTGAAAGTGTAATTTCTTCTCAGTTATTGCCTCAGAGAAGGCACCACTCTGTCTGCACATTCAATGAGATTGAATTAATATTGGTTCTTGGGGAACCTCATCAGGTATCCACAATATCACTATTTGTTGCCATTCATCTAATAGCCTGCCAGCCAGTGTTCAAGCCAATCCAGATAAATGTTATAGTCTTAACACATTATATTCTGAGGCTATCACCTGTTTGCCAGATTCAGAATTCATCGTATAGTTTTAAAAAATCGTGAGTTGATCACAAATCTTTATTCCTTAGTCTCTAAAACTATTTCTCAAACTGAGAATATGATAAAGTTTTACTTTTGTACTCTACATTAAATCTGTGTTTTAAGTCAGTTGAAATAAGAATTTATTTCAGTTGGCTGTATTATTTAGAACACACTGTTTCTTGTTTCTGTCTTTTTTATAAAATGTAGCATAGTCCCTCCAAACTTATGTGTCTTCTCAAATTTTATAACATCTAACTTGTTTCACTCTTTTCTTATTCCTTTTCTTATACAAAACCTGAGAAATATAATGAAAAAATATCAATAGTGTCGAAAGCATTATGTCTCCCTCATCTTCCAAACCCCCAAATAAGCTGCTGTTGCCACTATTTTTTCCTATTTGCATCATATTTCCTTATTAGATCCTTCATTTATTTTTCATTTTTAATTGCAATCTTCAATCCTCTCTTCCTGTGTAGTATCACATTTCAAACTTCTCTTCTCTTTATACACCACCTTATTTTGTTCTGCATCTCCCCCTTCTACACCTCCCCCACCACCCACCAGTTTGCTTATTTTATACTTGTTTACTTTGTCATCATGGTCTTGCTTCCCAAACTTCTTTAAAAAGCTGTTGTAGATTAGATGACTCTAGAAAGCTTAATTTCTTTCTCCTTGTTTTCCTACTATAGGATTAATTTTGAGATGATTTGAAAATATTTATCTTATTTAAGATCATAGTTCTTAAACTCACTATTAAAACCCACTGGTGTGATGTGACAAGTTGTAAGTTGTATGAATGATATTACTTGAGATGGTTAATTTACCATAATTTGTGAATGATTTAGACCTCTTTTTAAGAGCACAGTGGATCTGAATGATTGTCTGCCAGAATTTTTAAAATATGCAATAGTTGACTACTTAGTCAGGGTCACTGACATTTTTTCCCCTCAGACTGAAATTTAAAAAATGAGAACAGTCAATATAACAATAGCTATCCAGTGTGAATGAATCAAAGTATATCTATTTTTTGTCATCTAGGCAAGAAACATATTTTTTGGTGTGCTGCAGTTTTAGTAATTAGTTTATGTGTGTCATGAGATAAAATCGTTTGATAATCACTGGTCTGCAGTAATGTCATTGCTGCACACTGCATTCTAATTTTATTCTAGAACACTATTTAGCACATGGAGAATTGCACAAAATCCCAGATACACCCAAGAACAGCAAGTAGTCCCTTTCTTGTTCCTTCCAGTTCTAATTTTCTTCTTTGTAAAAACCCACATGTGGATGTCATCTGTCATGTCATACATTGGGGAAAAAAGAAATTACACACTTTCTCCTTTTTTATGTTCATATATTAAACACCATCTTTAGTGATGTCATCATTTTCCATTTGGTTAAAGTCTGTATCAGTAAGTACATAAATATCAGTTTATATTGTGAACTTACTTAGGATTCTTTGGTTCTCTGTAGCAAAAGGGAACTCACTCAAGACTATCAGACCTCACAGGATTGATGAGTAGAGACTCCATCTTAAAAATAGGCAGATCTTAAGCACCCCTGAAAACTGGATACCAAGAGCCACAACAATGCCCTCTTTCAGGCACAGCCTGTTCTTGAATGAGTTGGGTGAGCTAGGATCTGAGTGACCTGGTACCTCTGCACGAGATTTGGATTTCATGGTAGGAGCTCCCTATTGACTGACCTTTGGTCCTGAATGTATATTATAGCTAGGAATGGTCAGCCTCTCCCATTATAGTCCTACGACTCTGAACCCAGGGGAGAAGAGGCAGTTCCTCATGAACAGGAATATTATTAGGAAGGGAATATCGATACTTGGTAGTTGAAAAAAACCAGCGCTAGACTAAGTATCTCCAAAAAAGAAAGCTCATTCCCATTTGTGGAGAAAGTCTTTTGTCATCTCCAATTTGGCTTTTCAGAATTATTCTGTGTGGTGGCCTTGTGCTGCCATGAATCCCTGGGATATAAGCACCATTAATGGGGGATGGTGGAAAGTGTCAGTGGAAAGAGGCACAAATGTCTAGTCATCAGTTCTCAGAGCAGATCCCTGTGGGCCCTGGGTAGGCAGAGGTGGATGGAGGGTTTGTCTCTCACACGTCTTGGATTCTTCATGGAGCTGAATTCAGCTATGTTGTGCCACAGGTGACCAGGCAAAGTCCTAGACTTGTTGATCTGTCTTGTTGGTGGAAGGCAGAAAAATACATGGGGAGCATAATTTATAGCAGAAATCAGTCCACTTGCTGTCAATGATATTAGTTATTCAGAAGTTGAAAATTAGAACAGCATCCCATTATGAAAAAATGACTAATGAATTCTGAAGTATTCTGCATGCTAGACTACTGTATTGTATTCTAAAAAATCTGTACCCTGACCAGTGTGGCATAGTTGGTTGGGCATTGTGACACACAGCAAAAGGACTCCAGTTCAATTGCTCGTCAGGGCATGCACCTAGGTTGTAGATTTGGACCCGGTCCGGGCACGTATGAAAAGACAAGTGATTGATGTTTCTCTCCTACATTGATGATGTTTCTCTCCCTCTCTTTCTTCCTCCTTTCCCCTCTCTCTAAAAATAAAAATAAAATCTTAAAAAATTGTCTCTTTTTGCACCACAAAAAAAGTTATAAGTGGTCCAAAATGTTACTATAAAATTTTGATTTTAAACTGTATTTTCTCATATTTAATATAGAGTAACTAATTTATTTATTTATTTATTGGTTAAGATTTTATTTATTTATTTAATTTTTTTTAGAGAGGGAAGGGAGGGAGAAAGAGAGAGAGAAACATCAATGTCCGGTTGCTGGGGGTCATGGCCTGCAACCCAGGCATGTACCCTGACTGGGAATCAAACCTACGACACTTTGGTTCGCAGCCCATGCTCAATCCACTGAGCTATGCCAGCCAGAACTTAGAGTAACTAATTTATTCAATAAATATTTACTAAGCAATGACCATTTTACAAGTTCTTCTTTTGTTTTTTAAAATTAGCTTTTAGTAAAATTTATGCATGTAAAAATATCAATCAGAGAAAAGGATTTAGAAAAAAGAAAATCCATCACCAGCTGCATTCCTTTTGAATGCTAGACCTGCTACATAGGGATGATCACTTTGAACTCTTTTGGCAACTTCTTATTCTTCTGATGGTTACTGCCACCATTTTAATACATATGCTTAGGTTGCTGTTTTTTGATTGACTCATTTAGAATTCTTGTTCTGATAAATGAGGATTTGCCTAATTATACCATCATCTTGCATTCTCCTAAGAGAGTTATAAACCTTTAAAAAAAAAAAGCCCTGGCTGGCGTAGCTCAGTGGATTGAGCACGGGCTGCGAACCAAAGTGTCACGGGTTCGATTCCCAGTCAGGGTACATGCCTGGGTTGCAGCCCATGACACCCAGCAACTGCACATTGATGTTTCTCTCTCTCTCTTCCTCCCTTCCCTCTCTAAAATAAATAAATAAAATCTTAAAAAAAATAAAAATAAAAGCAGAAAAGTTAGCTCAAAAGAAAATAAAAGAATTAAAGCATAAAATAATTGATTATTATGTAAACTTGAGTAATTTCATAGCACAGTGACCTCTTATCCCATGAGATTATTTTAGACTCTCATAAATCCCACTTTGCAGGTTGGTGGTATTATCGCCTCTACTATTTCCTTTAGCTCTTCTTCCTGTGCTCACTGTAGACTTCTGTCTTCTGAACTTTTGTTTTTAATCAGTCTAGGTTGAAAATATTCACATTCTATAATTCATATAGACATTTTCTAATCATTATCTAGAGATTATTCCCAACATATTTGTATAAAAAGTACTTGCATTATTTAACTATTCAGGGTAGAGTTAGATAATGCACTTTAATTACATTTGCTTTATGTAGTATCTAATTTGTCTTTTTATTTCTTGTACTATTTCAATGTATCATAGCCTCTATATTTTCAATTCTATATTCCAGCCAGCTATTTGTTCTCTTTTCTTTCTAGTAGGTTTCTCTTACCCTTTCTTTGGTCTGGGCTGATTTCTTCCTGAAACTGATTTCTTCCCAGCTTTCCTAGGCTGGTGCCAATATTTCTTGGATTCTAAATCTTCCTTTATCTTGGTTCACTCCATTGTTTTTGCTTTAGCACATCCTTAAGTAACTTCTTAGGAAAAAGTATACATAAGGTAAAATATCTGGTCCTTGCATGTCAGAAAATGTCCTTATTCTTCTTCCATTCCACTGAGAAAGTGTAAGTGCTGTCTGCTGGTGGCAGGCCTACTGCTCACAGTGATGCTCCATACTCTCTGTTAACATGGACAGTTTCACAAAACACCAACAGCAGACAAGGTAACTCTGTGACCAGGATGGAGCAAAGAAAAACAGGATCACTCTATAATCAGGTCTAAGCATAGACAATAGCAAGTACACAGAGCAAACCATAAACATGCTTTGCATCTCCTCTCTTAACTCTCATGGGTGACTGTTGCTTCCATACCAATTAAGCTTTAGACCTACCTGTTCCATTTCTCCTGACTTCTAGATGAAAATTATTAAGATACCTAATCATAGGATCATTGTCATCTCCTGATAGCACCCAAATAAAAGCAAAACCTGCTTCCTTGCAAAATCACTCAACACAATCCTAAATCCCATAATAAGAACTGCTGTAACACCCTCTTAGAGAAATCCCCATGCTTCCCCATGGATGAGGTCTTCTTTTCTACAGCAAGAATAAATAAATGCAACCTTGTTTGACTAAAGGTGTGTTCTGGTGGTTTGTCACTGGTGCACATTCACACCTTATTTAAAATTTGGTTGAATATAGAATTTAGGTTAAAAACCTTATTGTCTCAGAACTTTGGAAGTATTGCTTTGCTCTCTGTTAGCCTCGATCTTGCTGATGGGAAATCTAGTGCTAGTCTAGTTTTTGTTCTTTGTAAATGCTGCGTATTCAGTTCCTTTTAAAGCTTTAGGTAATATTTATTGAGTGCTCATCATGTTTCAGGTGTTGAACAATGCATTCATCATGACCTAGCTTATTTAACCTTCACAAAAGCAAAATGAGAGAACTGCTACCTGAAGTTCCTGTAAATGAAGCAACTGGCTCAAGATCACCCAGCTACTTAGTGGCAGAGCTGGACTTCAGCCAAGACCTGCAGTACTCTTGATCTCCAAGGCTGCACAATCATGCTAATAATACTGTAGGATTCTCCATGAGCATCCTGGCATAGAGGTTTACTAGTGAAAAGATAAAACTACTGATTAAAATCATGATTGGAGATTACATATGGCTTTCATTCACAGGCAATTTCCAATTTACAAATGGACTAGGTTTTAAAATGTCCTCATCTTTAGATTAATATAATCTAACCCTGGGGAAAATAAAGCCGGCAGAAAGCCCATAGAGAATAAAATATGGTAAACTTTTTTCTATACACAAAAAAAGTTAGAATCATTTTGAAACATACATTCTTGACTAGCATGCTGGACCAAAAGACAAATTTACATTATAAAAAGCTAGAATTTTCATTTAAAATGAGCTAAGAACCTATGTGGTGGTGTTATTAGGATTTTGGTATTTAAAATGCAAGCATTTGGTTATAACAAATAAAAATGCAAAGCCATCAAAGAATTCAATTTTGATACTTTACAATTAAAATACAAGAGGTCCATAAAAAAGTGAAGGTGGGGCTGGAAAACGGTTGCCAGAAGTAGATCTTTGATGATGCAATCTCTGCATCTGAAGCTCTCATCAGGTTTTCCAGCATCTGTGAGATTGTGCAAAAGCTGGAAAACTACTTAACTTTCATCAAAGTCTTAGCAATCTTAATTCATCTCTTTCCTCATTCATGTTTCCCATGTACTCATGAAAAGGAACAGCAAGTGGCCAGAGCCAGTATTACTCAAACCACGTTGCTGCAGTTTTTGGCAAGAGGAAGACTCCCATAGCAATGGATTTGAAGATGTAATGACTTTCCAGCTGAGGTAAATGGTGCTCTACTTGGCTTTACTGTGGTCAAACAGGAAGGATATAGGTTTTAGAATACAGATCTTGGCACAAACAACATAGAACCACTCAACTGGCTTTGAACATGGCTCATCTCTTAGATAGTGATTCTTTCAGAAACTGTAGATCAATTCTTTCATCACCTCCTATCTCAAAGGGGCTTTTTAAAAATGATATGATAGTTCTTGTCAGTCAGAATCCAGTGTGGGATATTATTGCAGAAAATTGTGTGTGTGTGTGTGCATGCGTGTGTGTGTGTGTATAGAAAGAGATTTCCAGAGCACCTGTTTTCATTTCATAGTCAGCTGGTAACTATTGAGGATGTTGTGAATAGGTGAAGTTAGAGATGGAAGTAGAGGTGAGCATCAGGGTGTCTTTGTGAGCACTTACTTGCTGTGTTCTCTAGTGATTGAGGAAGCTCAGTTTGAATGCTAATAGAGCTAGCAGCTTCTCTTAATCCTCAACTGACTGCACATACTGATTAGTAAAACAAAGTAACAAACTTCTACAGCCATTATAGGCAGGTCAATTGACCATGTTTTATCCACCACATTAGTAGGAATATAAAATACCTGAAGAAGTGAAGGAAAAGGAGGGAGTGAACAGCCTGAATCCCACCCCATTTTGTTCTGTGGAGGAAAATTCACAAGGAGTTTTCTTCCCCAAGGGGAAAAAAATCATTATCATTTCTACTGATCCTTTAGGTTTCTGCATTAGCAGGTTTTCTTTTGCTGTCCTGGAGGCATCTTGGGATTCATAAGAAAGAAAACATGGGCTTCTGGCCAGGATGGAGGTGTAGGTAGATAAACTTTGCTTCCTTGCACAACCAAAAGAAGGACAACAAGAATTTTAAAAACAAACAAACAAACAAACAAACAAACAAAAAACCAACCAGAACTGCAGAAAATTGAACTGTATGGAAGTCCAACACCTAAAGGATTAAAGAAGAAACATTCATTCAGATTGGTAGGAGGGGTGGAGACAGGTAGCTGGGGGGCAAAGAGGATGAACAAGAAGGCGGTGGCTAGAGGACTGGGTGGGTGAGGTGGCAGTTGGTGGACTGAGCAGTCCTACATTTGCATGAAGATAAACAGGCAGGAACAATTGGGGAGCAAGAAAGACTGCCCAACCCAGGGTTCCAGTGGGGGAAAATAAAGCCTCAAAACCTCTGGCTGTAAAAACCTGTGCGGGGGGCTTCAGTGGTGGGAGAAACTCCCAGCCTCACAAGGGAGTTTGTTGGAGAGACTTATGGAGTCCTGGAACATACACAAACCCACCCACCTGGGAATCAGTACCAGAAGGGCCCAATTTGCTTGAGGATAGCTGGGGAAGTGGCTGAAAGCTGGCTGAGAGTAGAGCAAGCAGCATTGTTCCTTCTTGGTCCCCTCCCTCACATACAGTGCCACAAAGCAGGCACCTGGATTGCCCCACTCTGGAAAACACCTAAGGCTTCACCTCTTAAATGTAATAGCTGCACTGAGACAAAAAAAAAAATGGCCCAAATGAAAGAACAGATCAAAGCTCCAGAAAAAGTACAATTAAGCAATGAAGAGGTAGCCCACCTATCAGATGCAGAGTTCAAAACACTGGTAATCAGAATGCTCACAGAAATGGTTGAGTACAGTCGCAAAATAGAGGAAAAAGTGAAGGCTATGTAAAGTGAAATAAAGGAAAATATACAGGGAACCAACAGTGAAGGGAAGGAAACTGGGACTCAAATCAACGATTTGGAACAGAAGGAAGAAATAAACATTCAATCAGAACCAAATGCAGAAACAAGAATTCAAAAAATTGAGGAGAGGCTTAGGAACCTCTGGGACAACTTTAACTGTTACAACATCTGAATCACAGGGGTGTCAGAAGGAGAGGAGGAAGAGCAAGAAATTGAGAACTTATTTGAAAACATAATGAAGGAGAATTTCCCCAAACTGGCAAAGGAAATAGACTTCCAGGAAGTCCAGGAAGCCCAGAGAGTCCCAAAGAAGTTGGACTCAAGGAAGCACACACCAAGGCACATCATAATTAAATTACCCAAAATTAAAGATAAGGAAAGAATCTTAAAAGCAGGAAGAGAAAAGGAGACAGTTATCTACAAAGAAGTTCCCATAAGACTATCAGCTTATTTCTCAAAAGAAACCTTGCATGCAAGAGGGGCTGGAAAGAAGTATTCCAAGTCATGAAAGGCAAGGACCTACATCCAAGATTACTCTATCCAGCAAAGCTATCATTTAGAATGGAAGGGCAGATAAAGTGCTTCCCAGATAAGGAGAAGTTAAAGGAGTTCATCATCACCAAGCCCTTATTACATGAAAAGTTAAAGGGACTTATCTAAGATAAAGAAGATCAAAAACAATGGACAGTAAAGTGACAACAAACTCACAACTATCCACAACTGAACCTAAAAACAAAAACAAAATAAGCAAACAACTAGAACAGGAACAGAATTACAGAAATGGAGATCACATGGAGGGTTGTCGGTGGGGAGGGGGAAGGGAGAGAATGGAGGAAAGGGAACAGGGAATAAGAAGCATAAATCGTAGGTACAAAATAGACAGGGAGAGGTTAAGAATAGTGTAGGAAATTAAGGAGCCAAAGAATATGTATGACCCATGGACATGAACTAAGGTCAGGGGGCAGAAAGGGGGTGGGATAGGGGTGCAGGGTAGAGACAAATAAAGGGAGAAAAAAACAGGACAACTGTAATAGCATAATCAATAAAATGTATTTTTTTAAAAGATTTTACTTATTTATTTTTTAGAGAGGGAAGTGAGGGGAAGAGAGAGAGAGAGAAACATCAATGTGCGGTTGCTGGTGGCCGTGGCCTGCAACCCAGGCATGTACCCTGACTAGGAATCGAACCTGCAACACTTTGGTTTGCAGCCCATGCTCAATCCACTGAGCTACGCCAGCCAGGGCTAAAATGTATTTTTTAAAAAGAAAGAAAACATGGTTTTCTTGAGAGCCAAATCTCTGGATGTTTCTAGGATGTTATAGCTCAGTTTTACTAGCAATTTCTGATGCAATATTATTAAAATTGAGTATATTTACATTCAATAGCCTTATCATCCTCTCCAGCAATTTGGTGATGCTGGGAGGAGAAAGAAGTGAAGAGAAGGAATTGGAACAAGTCCTAGGGAGAGCAAAGCCCTGTTCAGTTTCTCCTCACAAAAGTGCTGCTATGCCAAAAGGAAAAAAATCACACACAGGTCTGCACTTCCTATTAAACTTTACATGTTTCCTTATTTTATCCAACATGATTGACATGACTTCTCTTAACCAAAATCAAAATTTTGACATAAGATATTTCCACACCTGTAAGAGTTTTACAAGTTTGTTTGAGCCAAACCGACGACAATTGCTGGGAAGCAAAACTTCAGTGGATCAAGAAAATGCTCTGGAGAATGATAGATGTGCACCTTGTTTTCTACATCAGAGTCAAAGGATAATACAGAAAGGGGTTACAGGAAATCTCTGAGACTGGATAAAAAATAAAACAGACACTTGTTTCATATTGATGAGCATAGGATAGTTAAGGATGAACATTTACAACACAAAGAGATGGTATGTGGGAAACAAAATAACAATAAGTGCTTCTGTGGTCTCCTGTTCTGGTGGGAGAGTGTGTCCTGAGGTGTCTGGAGAAAGGGGATTACTCTGAAAAAGCAGCAGATAGTAAAAGACAATAGGATCAGTTAAGGTAAAGGTTAACCTTTGTTAAGGAAGATGCTGAGACTACCCACCCTGGCTCAATTTTAGGAAGGAAGTTTACATTTCAGAGCATATTATGTGGTTACTTTAGGTCTCTGAGTTGGTAAGGCCACCAAGCAGACCTTTCCTGAGCTTGTCAGGTTTAGCATGTGTCCCCTTCTTGTCTACACTAACAAAAAACACAACAAACAAAACAAACAGAATGGCAAAAGCTCCATTTCTCAAAGAATAACTAAATTATTTTGCAAAATTAAATAATAATTGTTATTGCTATGAAGAGAGTTGTGAAGATTAATTAACAGGAATCTGATTTAAATTAGAGTTGGAAGAGACTGCTGGGGAAGCTCTCATGCCCTCCCACTCATTGTCAGCTACCTGAAACAGGAAGAGACAAACTATCTCCAAGAGGAAGTTTTTCTTCTCTACCTCTCCAGCAAGAAGGAGGAGCATCTTCTCCTCACCTGGCAATTACTCAACCAATGAAAAGACTGTTAGCCCTCAGCTGATGAAAAGCCACATTTTGAACTCCAAGTTTCCTCTGATGAACTCTTTGTTACAACAGCCCCCTGAGCTCTCCCTTTCCTCTATAAAAAACATTTCTCTCCTTTGTTCTCTGAACTTGAGCAAGCTTTGCCATTTGATCATATGTGCCAAGTGGCAATTGTTTGTTGTTGCCGAATAAACTTACTTTGTGACAGAAATATCTGTCTCTCTTTGTGTTTCAGGCCAGCATTATTTGGTGTCTTCTCACATGAGGAGGATCCAGAGCAGACCCCAGACAACTCTGAGGCTGGTGAGCATATGATATGGGTTCAGTGCTCACAAAACCAACTGCACTCAGTGCTTCCTCTCTAACCCTGGAATTTGAGGGTAAGTCTTCATTCTGGATCCTAATTTCTACTCTGCATTTTGAAGATCTCCAGGCTCTATGTGGGATCCACTTTCAGTCTTTGTCCTTTTCTGGTTAAGACCTTATTTCATCTGTGAGTACACAGTTGGCACTTCCACCAGTCTTTCTTGAAATCAGGCTCTTCCACTGGAATTATGTGAGTTTTGGTTCATTTTCTTTTGGAATGGGCTGTTTCTACTGAAACTGTTACTAGCCCTTGGTCTGATTCCCTTTGGAACCAGGCTGTCCCATTGGAACTGTGCCATTCAGCCTTTGGCCTGACTCATTTGGAAGAAGGCTGTTCAACTGGGACTGCACTGTTCAGCCTTTTGGTCCAATTCCTTTTGGAACTGCACTGCTCCTACCGGAACTATGCTTTTCAGCCTTTGGTCTGCCTTTTTGAAATCGGACAGTTCCTACCGGAACTATGTTGGCATTTGGCCTACAAATTGTTCAGACTTTTGCTGGAGGAAAAGAAAAAAAAAACCCTTGGAAAAATGGGATCCCAGTTATTTAAATACTTTGAGGGCACCCCTCCTTTGGGGACCTCCCGGCTGATTTTATGTTTAAAACATGTCCCTCATCGTATACATTTCTAACTAAATGGACCAATTTTCCAAAGTTATTTAGAACACCAATGGCCATTATGAAAAACTTTCAAACCCTTCAAATGTAGCTTTTCTTGAAAACAAATTGGACAACCATAATTCTGAAAATTTTTCAAAACTAAAGGGAACACTGATTTTGACTGGAATTTTGAGGCTTCTAAATATTACCAGTACTCTAAAATTGCCTCCTTGCAAAATAAAATATTTTGATTAATTGAAGGAAACTAACAGTTAAACATGTTTCTCATCCCAACTTCTTTGTCTCAGGCTCTATATCTCTGGCACCATCATCTTTCTCTCTCCTTTCTTTTAAGCTCCACCTCTGGTGTTATCTTTCCCCTCTGAACTTTTCCCCACTCCTTTCTTCTTTGAACCCACCAGAAACTGCCCTGATATAGGGAGATATGGCCAGATTGTGGGGCCAAGAAGGGGTCAAGTAAGGGAAGGGCCTGGAGACAGTACAGGGGAGTCTGTGTTCCCTGGATAAAGAGAAAACACCCAAAGCAGCATGGCAACATTGCAATGCCCCTTTAAACCAACCTAGTATGGTGCATAACAATAGATTCCCCAACTGGGTGGAGATGAAGAGCAGGAGGAAGAGTTTACAGGTGGGCAAGCATGAAGGATGAAGGGAAAAGTTCTCCTATTCCCTTCCAGAACATGGCGGCAGGGGGAGGTGCTGACCTTCTGGTCTAGCCTGGAAGAAGGAATTCCCATCTGTCACACCGGAGCAGGATTGGCATGGATGGTTTCAGGCTGCATCCTTGTCCTACTCTTCTTCTGGGATCTGCACATGGATGCACAAGCTGGAGTGCTTGCCATCTCTAGGGGCTGGAGCAGCCTCAGGTACTGGGGTTCCATGGAAGGAGCCTCTGAGTGACTGGCTGCAGCAGTTGGCAGCAGCCCCAGACCCATGGAATGGAAAACAGCCTTGGAGTGGCAATGGTGGTGCCCACCCCACACACACAGACTCCAGGAAGGGAGACTGAAGACAGACAGCCATCTGCTTAGCAGCCTTGGGCTACAGATAAAGATGGAACAAGATTTCTGGATACTATTTCTTGTTCTGAGGGTGGCTGGGTTTTGTTTGTGTGAGATTGGCCTAGAGCCTGGGAGTCTCCCATTCCCCCAAATGGTGCAACATCTTAATAAAGATCTCTTTCCTTCCCCACCAACCTTTGTCTTTATACCTGTGTTTGGCAGTGGGCACCCAAACCCCGCTTTTGTTTGGTAACAGCCCCTTTAAAGTTAAACCTTTTGAGAATCTTTAAAAATTTTTCAAGTTTTTTATGTTCCCAGGATTAAGAATGAATTGTAAGCTATAGTTAAAAGAATTTCCTAAAGTAACTGAGGACTCCCATAAGTTTGCTGAAGAATTTAACTTAGATAGTTATTCAAACTTACCAACCTGATTTCTCAGATGCATGTCAATCAATCCACATGCTTGTTTATGAGGACCAAGCCAAGCATAAGATGAATGGGATTTAGCAAAACAAATCTCTAATTTTTGCAAAATGCTAGAGCACTCATTGAAGACTTCCACCAAACGTTACAACAGCTTTCTTAAAGCTTGTTGATTAGAACAAAATTTGGGCTTGCTCAAAAAAGTCTGATGAATCTGTTTGACTGTTATAATTGACTTCAGGTTGCTTCTAAAGGAAATTCTGGCCTTCCTTCAAATGTTGAATCCACCTGAGTAGCTTTTAATTCCATATTTATTAATAGGCTAAACTGAGATCTTTCTCTTTCAGTAAAAAGGGTCAGGATGAAATGGGAAATTATGTGCACTACAGATTTGGTTATATTGGCAAATCAGCTTGCTCCCACCCAAATGAGTCAGCTAAAAGGAAGACTGCTAAAATTACAAGTTTTCAACTCTGGCAAATGAAAGTCTCTGTATAAAGCCCAAATTCTCCCAAATTCTACTATTTTTACAAAAAGCTAGGCCATTGAAAAAGATTGTCACAAATTTGAGTGCTTTAGGTACCTTCAGCTTTCTAACCAGCCCTTCTAATGTCCTGCTAATTCCCAATGATAGGGCTCCAATGAGCTACAGAGGCCCTTCCCAGTCCTTCCTCATTATTGGCTTGGGGAAAGCACTCCCCAGATCGGCAGTGAGTCTCTCTGTGTCCTTATCGACTCCAGAACCACACTCTTGGTGCTCAATGCTATAAAGAAGTAGCCTCTGCCTCAGAGACCTAAAACAGTTCCAGTAGTGGAGATCTCTAATAAATCTCAATAAGTTACTGTCTCTGAACCTCTTTTTGTTTGAATCCTTGGAGATACACTTGACCTTTCTCCTTACTTTCTCTATGCCTATTTACTTATTAGGCCAAGGTGTCTAGAAATGTGTCATGGCAGAATTTCTTCTTCTCAAAAGGAGGGAATACTTCTAGAATTTGACAGTAGCCAATCAGATAAATTAAATGACCCTTCAGCATCTTTTATTTGTTTTATTTGTGACAATAATATAGTTAGATCTATAGTTGTTATATCAGTCAGTCTTTATGATCAAAATCTTCAACTGATATTGGCAGTATTCACAGTATACTTCAGATCACTACCAAAATAGATCCCTCAAAACCCCTTCCAAGAATCAATTAATGTCTTGTAGGTAAAGAAGCCCTTCAAAGCATAAAGCCCATAACAGAAGATTATGAGACTCAGGGCCTCATTACCCCTTGCACTAGTCCTGTAATACTCTTATTTTACCTGTGAGAAAACTCAAGGACCAAGAGTAGAGGTTTGTCCAGCACTTCCTAGCAATAAACAACATTATTATAGCTTGATGCCCTGTTGCTTATAACTCTCAAATGTTACTAACATCCATCCCAACTGAATATAAATTCTTACTGCAATTGATTTATACAGTGCATTCTTCAGTATGCAGGTTGATGAAGCTAACCAATACCTGTTTGCTTTCACTTGGAGAGGAAAACAATTCACCTGGATAGTAATGCTTCAGGGTTTTACTAACAGTCTTTATTTCTCACAAATCCCAAAGATTGATCTGGGTGATCCAGAATTTCCTGGGGTTCTACTTTGTTGCAATATGTGGACAACTTGCTTCTTTGCTCTTCTTCTGAAGTCTTCTCACAGGAAGACAGCATCCACTTGTTAAATATTTTATGCTCTAAGGTATATAAGTTTGAGAAAAAATACAGTTTTCCCAACCCTAGGTTTGATGGTTGGGGGCACTTGATATCAGAAAAAGGACTGCATCTAGATCCAGATTGGCTTCATGGTGTTTCATGTTTCCCAAAATCCCAGAGTAAGCATCAACTGTGAGATTTTCTTGGGCTAGTTGGTTATTGGGGAAATTGGAACCAAAATATTTCTCTTATGGCCAAACCCCTGAAAGTTTTACTAAAGAACAATAACCCTGACCCAATTTCATGAGAAGAACAGGACAAACAAGGATTTTAAAGTCTCAGATGAGAATTTGATGAACTAAACTGCCGTTGAGCATCTCAATTATCAGATTCCCTTTCATATGTGGAACAGAAAAGAAAGCCCTTGGAGTACTCATCCAAAGACATGGGGACCACCATTGACCCACAGAGTAGTACAGCCAGGAACTGGATCCTGTGTCATAGGGATATCCCCCTTGCCTTAAAGCCATTACTGCCACTGCCCTTTTGGTTCAGACCACTAAGGAAACCATTGTGGGATCACCTTTAACCATCTTTGTAGCCCATGCCGTAGAAACCCTCCTGAATTCTCATCACACTCAGCATTTTTTTTTCAGTCAGCCATCTCACCTCCTATAAAATAGTTTTGTTAACTGCTGCTCACATAAATCTTTCATGTTGTAATAACTTTAATCCTGCTACTCTTCTCCCCTCTGTTACAGATGAAGCCTCTCATGAGTGCATAATGCTGATGAGTCACCGTCTGACCCCTTGTGATGATCTGCAGGAAAATCCTTTGAGTAATGCTGACTTTTAATAGTTCACCGAAGGTTCTTACTTAAAAGATGATAATGGCAAATATTGAGCTGGATATGTAATATCAACATTTTTGATGTAGTTAAAACAGCACCTTTGCCTTTGGCTATTATGAGCCAATAAACTGAATTTTGTATGTTTGCATGGTCCTGCCCTCTAGTTAACTGCTATCATCTGTACTAGTAGAAGATATACTTTCAAAGTGGCACTTGATTTTGGAATGTTGGGGAAGCAACATGGGTTTCTTACTTACAGGGGAAATAAAATTTAAAATGGCTGTTATATTCAGGAATTACTGGCAACTGTACATTTACCTGCTACTATAGCTATTACTAACATCCCAGGCATTCTAAACATGGCTCTCTGGAAGATACCAGAAGTCCCCCTGCTGATGCTTCCTTGAGGAATGCTGCCCTTAAAGGAATCGACTGTGTTGGACCTCTGTCAAGGCCCACTGGGATATTCCCCCAAATGATAACTTCAAAAAGCTGGCTACAGTAGCCCAATAATTGGCCTCGGAGAAAGAAAAACAATATTGAA
This sequence comes from Phyllostomus hastatus, assembly GCF_019186645.2. Taxonomy (NCBI): domain Eukaryota; kingdom Metazoa; phylum Chordata; class Mammalia; order Chiroptera; family Phyllostomidae; genus Phyllostomus; species Phyllostomus hastatus. The sequence goes on along the minus strand of NW_025334028.1, from coordinate 23,611,925 downwards.
AATCCAACAATTGTTGCTTCATAAAAAATGAAAGCTCTGTTTCAGGACAAACAACAACCTAGTCCTGCTGCAGACCCTTAAAATCCCCAACCTTAACTCGTACATTGATTGAAACTTTGGGCCACTGTAAAAATGATAGCATTCGTGAGTCAGTGTTGGTGGGAGAATATTAATAAGGCTGCAAGAAGTGCCTGTCTCACTTTTCCCTCTGGTCCAAGGAACAACTCGGGGAAGCCAGTTTACACTGTTCCCAGATATTTTAAATTGCCTAATGGACTAGTCAAGGTTTGGAAATGGTTTTCATATAGCTTCCCCTGTCTCATGGATATAAATATGTCTTAGTCATGGTCTGTATGTTTTCTCATTAGACTGAAACTTTCCCTGGTAGACAGGCTACTGCCTGTTCTGTAGCTAAAGTCTTTTGGTAAAAGATTATACCTACCTGGGAAATGACTCTCAGCCTCATAGTGGTTGAGAAACCTATTTTCCTAGGCATAATCTTCAACAAGTCTGTGCTATTTGGATAGTTTTACAGTACTTTTACTGTACTTAACCACCCTCAATACTTAGGTGGGATCAAATACACTAATGGAAACATTAGGAATCAATCAGCAAAATTTGTACAAACCATCCAAATACCTTGACCAGAAGCACTGCCACTGGTCCTTCTAAATCTCAGACCCAGCTCCTTTGGAGCTCAAACTCTTAACCTTTGAGATAGTTACAGGGTGTCCAATGCCCTGGCCCCTGCCTCTTTTGATCTACAGCTGGTAAAAGGAGACTGTCTTCAATCTCCTTTGACAAACCCCTGTCAGGTAATTCTAACTAACTCTTATATCACCAGACTCCAGGGAATAGACCCTAAGATTTTCATGACACATGGAAAGAAAGCACCTAACCATGACTGAATGTGCAGACCATATGGTGAGTTGAAGAAAATTTCCTGAAACTGAAGCAGATGACATCTGATAAGAGCTATCCCAAGGTATTCACACCAGGCCTGTTAGGATGTTTAAATTCACAGAGTCTCTCTTTAATTTAAATTATTAATCAACTCTGGATTCTTATCCAAATTCATAGTTTCTGAATTTGCAACCTACAGACTGTATTATTAGTAAGATATCCCGTTCCAGTTTCTTTTGAGATAACAACACTATTTAATTGCTTCATGTTTTATTCCTATACCGTGCCATCCCAAACTGCTTGTTTAATTATTTTCAGTTTTGAGTGTACCTTTGCCATATTCACTATTCTAAGACATAGACTTGAGATGGAAATCCTTGAGAATTCATACCCTTCCATGTTACTCAAACGTGACCAGTACAGGTTTCCAGTCTGTGCAGGGTTTTTGTTTGCTTGTTTTTTGACATGGGACAAAACATCCTTCCTGGCATCAAGGGACAAAAGGCCACTGAATCTGGAAAAACTTAACTCATAATCAGTGATGCTTTCAGAGAAAAATCTTGTTCAAAAGGGGGAACTATGATTAATAAATAGAAATCTCATTTAAATTATAGTTGGGAGAACCTGTGGAGGACCTCTGATGTCCCACCATTTATTTGTCAAGTACCCCAAACAGGAAGAGACATACTTTCCATCACTAGTAGGAAGGTTTTTTTTTATTCCACTATTCTAGGAGGAAGAAGTAGGATCTTCACCTCTCCTGGGAACAACTCATCCAATGAAAGACCTACAACTCAGCCAATGAAAAGCCACTGCACTTTGAACTTTGTTTCTTCTAATGGATTCTTTGTTTACAATAACACCTTTGAATTCCCCTTTTTTTCATACAAAAAATTCTCTCCTTTGTTCTCTAGACTTGAGTGTGGTTTGCCATTAGACTGCCTGTGTCAGATTGAAATTGTTTGTTGCTTTCAAATAAACCCACTTTTACTGGGGAAATATCTGGCTGTCTATTTTTAAGGTCAACAGAGTTACAGGCTAAAGTATACCCCTCTGATAGTCATTTCCATTGTTGAAGCCCAAAAGTCAGGGTGAAGAGATAGTTACTTCATCATGTGCTATGCAGTGAGGTTACTGCTAGTGAAAGATGGTGCATTCTTGCTCAATTTTTGGTTGAAGCATTGTTATGTAATTATTCAGATTTCATGAACAGTGTCTTTAGACTTACTCTAACTCAGTAGCCTTTATTTTCCAGGATAAGATGCCACTTGTAATCCTACTTTACTGTCCTTATATAATTTTCCTTTTTGAAGTAGATGATTTGTCCAATAAACCTACAATCAGGAGAGTAGAAAGGTGTCCAATACCAGGTGCAAGAGAGCTGTGAACAGATTATTGCTGGGTAAAATCCAAACAGCTGTCTACCCATGGCCTTAATTTTCATATCTTTAAAACAGGGATATTAATAATTTGTACCTCATGGGGCTGTTGTGGGAGTTTAATTGAGGTTATATAAAGTGGTTAAATTGTGTTTGGCATAGATTAAGTGCCAAACAAATGAATTGAGATTCACCCTTCAATCAGGGTGAATGAGCTTTAAATACAAAACAGATGATAAGCTATGGGCTTAAGTAAATTCAGACTTAATTAACTGTCAGCCAAGTTAAAACCTGCAGTAGAACCCTAATGAATGCAGCACACAGCTGTTGGTAACTAACTATGGAGGCTCCAGAAAGTGGACCATTTGCTTCTAACACCTACTTTCACACCTCTTCTAGAGCTGGGGTTTAAAACAGGTGCCCTAACCTCTCAGCTAACAACCAAAGTTGTTCTTTCTGTGGAAAGAATTTTGTTTTATTAGGAAGACTCAACTTAAGTCAAGCTTTTTAATATTTAAAATATGGTTGGTTTTCAGTCAGTTACTAACATGATAAAAGCAACTCCCACGTATGTCCAGGGGAGTTGAAGAAGTCTTCATGAGCATTCTCTTGATGTGGACTCTGTCCAGCAGGGTCCGTATGTCCTGGAGGCGATGAACAAATTCACACAGACTGCAGAAGTCCTGTGGAGAAAAAGGGATGGCATGGCCACTGTGTGAGTGAGAGAGCACCCCGACCCCTGCCTAGACAGGATTTTATTGCTTTTCTGGGTGCATTACCTCAAGGAAGGTCTTCATTCATCATTGTCAGGCAATAATGATCAAACAACAGATAACATTCAAAGAACTATGAGGGCTTATTCTGAGTCAGGGTCAGTTAGCTAAAGGGCCATAAAACTTTGGGAAACAAACTCATTTCATGCTTGGACCCTTATCAGAAAATTGAGGACATTCTTAGCAAAGCAGGTTTCACAGGATTTTATGCATTCTTTTTTAGGCCTGATCACCCCAGGGAACTGCCCATTCCTGCCCAGGGCAACAGCCCTCCAGCATTGTTTCAGGCTTAAGTCAGGCAGGGGAAGTAAGGCAGCTAAGAGATTAGGAGACTTCTCACAGACGGAATGAGGACTCAGGCTATGTCAAAGCTGAGGGGTGAGGGTCCATCACACCCTTTTTCTATAGCCCCTCAAGTCCTTCCCTGAGGGCCCATTTGCAACCATGCCTGTCTTAGATCATCCCTCCCTTGAGGAATTTTACTGTCATTGGCTAACCAGTCATCCACCCAGGGCCTAGTGGGGTGAAGTAAGAGGGGACAGAGGTGGTACCCCTACCAGGAAGATAAGCTTTGTCTCCATAGTGGTTTATGGTCCCAATTTCTCTTACTCAGCCTTAGCCATAGGGAGTTACAGCTTCTGATACTAGGCAGGGCAGTTCCCAACACTCGCTCACATTTGAAAACTCTGGACTGATGTCAAGAGTTTCTAGCTGATGGTAGCAGGTTTCTGAGTGGCCCACTAAGATACCTCACTGACTATAAACAACCTTTTTTATGTTTGATTTTCTTCCCAGCATCTCAAAGAGTTAACAGAAAGGGTATAGGTTTTTTGACTCCCATTATCCCAAATAGCCTGGCATGACTTCATGGTTAAGAACAAAGCTATCTGAATGCCTGACACACAGTAAGTATATATTAAATATTTGTTGAATCATGAATCTTCATGAATCTTATAGACTTTCCCAATCCAAAAATGTCCATATTTCCAATCTTATGTGCTATATCACCCTATTAAAATCCCCCTTGTCTACCATCTAATCAGATGCTGTAGAATGTTCCAGCCTGCCAGCAAACCTTTGGTGGTATGCTTCCACAAAACCTGGAGAACTCATAAATGAGGGGTATGTAAAGCATATCCCTCCTGGTAACATAATTCTCTGCAATTCCTTAGAAGTCTAAGGTCCTCCCTCAGTGGTTAGAATTCACTAGAACTAAACAAGATGAAAATACATTTGTAAGTACCAAAAAGCCCAAAACATCATTGCAAAGTTTCTTTTCTCTTTTATAGATGTTGGAATCCAAGCATTGCAATAAGAGTGCCTTCTTGCTACTGAGTAAAATCTGTAAGAGAAAATTGGATTTCATTGAAGTATGAGGTGTTCTGAACGCTCATTGCTTTGGTCTCACTTGAAAAACAGTTCCCTTACTGCTTAAAGATATATTAAAGTCCCCCCCTGTCAGTTTCTTAGGTTGCAACTAAGTCAAGAATGAAATTCACTATAAATTGTAAGTAACAGAAGATCTTTGTCATAAATGCCAGAGAATTATTATGGGGAAAAGTTACATTTCATCAGCAGTTTTCAAAGGTTGTTTCTCTTTGTACTTTTTCCCCTAAGTGAAAAAATTTTATTTCTAGCCTTCAGTAAGGTCTTTAGTGGCCCAGCCCAGGTTGAGACATGGAGCTGAGACTAAAAGTTTGCAAAGAACTTGGAAATTTGCATCTGGGGAGATAATATGCAAATGACCTGAGATTTACAGATGTCATATAATGACAAATATGATGTTATGGCTTTTAGGGTGTAAATTGCTCTGTCACATAGTAGTGACACCTTTCAAAATATGTCCAGAATCTTGATGTTTACATTTCCATGAGTAGACATTTGCCAGGTAGCCAGGTATAAAGCTTGTTATTTTTTTTTTCTTCAAAATTTTCAATTGCCCTTGACATTTGTGTAGAATTTTCTCACTTTCTTTAGTTGTCATCCTCTACATTTAATTTGCACTAAATGAACCTAAGGATGGAAAGTGATAGAGAGGAAATAAATAAGGACTAACACATTCTTTAATGATATTAAGGTTATTGATTTAAATACATGAGGGTCAGCAAAAGCTGCCTTCTCATTATAAAACCATTGTTCATGTATTTCCACATTAAAGCAGTCTAACTAATATTAAATTTGGTTCTTTAGAAATAATGGAGGTGAATGGGTTCATGGCTGTTAGGTTGTAATTTAACATTTAGAAGCCTCACGGTACTCCTGAAGAGTACTGAGGAGTAAGTCATTTATAATGCAATTCTAGGAAAGCTTGTTTGATTGTGTGTGATTGTAAGTGTGCGTGTGCACATGAGAACACACTCACATGGCAGAATTTCTTAGAGGAGTATTTGCTCCATCCTTGCAAAGTAAGCATACTTAAGTTCATCTCATGATATAAAAAAAATTGCATTGTCCTTTACTTTCTGAAGGAAACAGTGAAACTCCCCCTGCCCCAGGTTAAATTATTTGCATTAATTTTAACAAACAATAATCCAACATTTAAACACTTCAAATTTTGTTGGGCTCCTTAAATGTTGTGTCTGAAAAGAGATTTTTAAAATATACCTCCTAAAGAAAAATGTTTTATTAGTAACCATTAGATTTGTTAGTCACTATTAAGACCTGATGAAATAGCTTATGTTATGCAGAGTAAGCTATTTATTTTTGTTGTTTTTTTCTTACATCAGGTAAATCAATTTTGCTTTTCCTAGCTGGAGAATTCAAGGTTGTCTTACATTTCAGTAAGACTTGTTGATATCTTTCTTCATTAGATTTTTTTACATATATTTCTCCCATTTCCTGCATTATTATCTAGGTTTTTAATACCTCAACACATCACTGATTCATAAACACTCATCTGATTTCAATGACTGCAATTCTTTTTCTAATCTATTTTCTAAAATTATGACCAAATGCATCTTCCTGGAAAGCTGATCCAATATAATATTTCTGGCAGACAGACAAACAAACAAAACCAACTACATCTCTTCAATGATATTTCTAGCTGGGAGATGAAATTTGGACTTCTCCAAAGTGCCCTAAAAATATGCCCAAAGTAATTTTTCCTAACATTTCTTTGGCGCTTAAACTCTCTACCCAATCCAGACTGATTTGTGCAGTGATTCACCAATTTGTTTAGGATATCAAAGTTTGTACATCTTACCTATTGTTTTTCCTCTAGTTTCATTCAAAGAGTTATCAGAAAGCTTTGCAGGGTTTGTTCCTAGAGGAGATCCAGTGACAGGGCCATGGAACCATTGTGAGTAAACAAGCTAAAAAAGCATAAATGGTGAAAGAATACAATTTTCTGTACAGAGAAGGCTAAAGTTGTGGTGGGAAAGACATGGAGATTGAGACTGAGCGCTAACCCATAAAATGAGTACAATGACTTACTAGATAAAGAATATGTAGAGCAAAGACTGAAGATTGTATTCATTTGCTAGGGCTGCCTTAACAGAGTGCCACAAACTGAGTGGCTTAAACATCTGAAATTCATTGTCACACTTATGGAAGATGGAAGTCTAATATTGAGGTTGACTTGGTCAGCAGGGCTGGTTCCTCTGAGAGCTATGAGGAAAAGACCAGTTCCAAGCCTTTCTCCTTGGTTTGTGCCTGGCTGTCTTCACTCCTTTTCACACCATCTTCTTTCCATGCATATCTCTCTCTCTCTGTCCAAATTTCCTGCTTTTCATCAGTCCTCTTGGATGGGAGCCCACCTTAATAATCTCATTTTAATTTGATCACCTCTGGAAAGACCATTTCTCCAAATTAGGTGATATTTTGTGGCATTCTAGGAAAATATGTCATAAAATAAGTAGAGAAACATAATTTCCTTGCTTACTATAAATAATTTTATAATTTTTGGACATTTTAACTTGTCTTCCATGCTGATTTTTTAAAAGTTCCCCCCAGAGGATATGTTTATTGATTCCTAGAGAGAGAAGTAAGATGGGGGCAGAGAGAAAGAGACAGAGGTACTGACCAGAGATCAAACCCACAACCTAGGTATGTGCCTTGACCAGGGACTGAACTCACAACCTTTTAACCAACTGAGCCACCTGGCCAGTACCATGCTGATTTTTTATGTCAATGATTATTGCAAATGGCAATAAATTTAGACATTTCCTGCTCATAGAAATTTAACCAATAATAGCTTTCATCACCACTTTGATTTCTGTTAGCCAGTAAAGTATTATGGGCCCTGAAGACAAATCAAGGAGGTAGGGATAAAGGGCTTCCTCCCAGCAATACTTCTAGGGCCAGAAAGAGTAGTATTCTTGGGCTTCCTTGCAGCCACAGACAGCAGTGAGGTAAGAAAGGGATATGTGTATGAGTAATGGAAAGCTGTAGGGCACAGAAACTGGAGGAAGGAAAGCTATCTGCCCTTGCTCAGCACAAACATCACTTTTCATTTTCATGAGTAAAACAAATGGCATTCTTATATTTAATTTTCTTCTCATGGGCTCACTGAGGAGAAAGAGAGATGTTGAAAACATACTAAATTAGGTTATTGGTATCTAGTACAAAATAAAAAATAATAAAGGATGAATTCAAAGACTGTGACAAACCTCTAGAAATTCTGTCATTTGTAAAGTAGTGATAATAAAATACATGCACACTGTGGTAAGAGGTATGTCACACCATTTTAAAAACAAGACTCGGCGGGGACAGGGAGAGAGCTGCATAAATATTTTATCGCCGTATAACAAATAACCACAAATTTAGTGACTTAAACTGCCTGCTTTTTATCTCACATATTCTGTAAGTCAGAACTTCAGTCACTATACAGATGAGGCTCCTCTGGTCAGGCTCTCACCAGGCTGAAACCGAGATGCCCATGGATCTGCATTTCCTTCCATAGTTCAGAGTCATTACAAGCTCATCCAGGTTGTTTATTTGCTACATTCATCTTCTTATGGTTGTAGGACTGAGGGCCCTGCTTTCATGCTATGTGTGGGCCAGGGATTACTCTCAGTTTCTAAGAGTTATCCTTGGGTCCTAGCCATATGACTTTCTCAAAACATGGCCGCTTACATCTTCAAAGCGTTAGGAGAATCTTTCTAGCTTGTTATAACTGAGTGTTTGCATAGTGCAATGCAGTCATTGGCGTGACTATTCATCATGTTCATGGGTTCTGTGCACACTCCAGAGGAGAGGATCATTACACAGGGTGTGTACACTAGGTGATGGGACCAAGGGGGCCCACCTTAAAATTATGTACATCACAAAAGCCAATGAAAAGAAATACTGCAATATCATTAGAAGACCAGACTACAGGATACAGTATCATTTTCAAAACTCTTCCTAAAACCCAAAAAGATTGTTTTTGTATATAAACCCTATATAAACCCTTGAAGGTTATAAGAGATACTGTGGAAGGGGAGGGTTGAGAGTTGTGGGGGCAGAAAGAATGCAGAACAGATGTAATTATTGTAATTAAAATTTCCTTTTCTGTTATAACTTGCATTTTCCTATTATATGCACTGTTCAAGGTCTGACCCTGAATTTTGCTGGTAGTAAAATTTCTGTAAAAGTTTAATTTTTAATTAAAAACAAAAAACTTGGGTGGAGTGTGGAAAAATGAGGCATGATATGAGACCCTGCATGCAGGCTTTTTCTCTGCAGACCTGGCTCTGCGGCCTGACCTTCAGTGCAGCCTTTGCCCCGGCCCTGCCACTGTGTGCTTCTGGGCTTGTCTGAGTAATTTTCTAGGCAGTTAGAAAGGTCAGTCTCATTAACTATGGGACAAGATAAATTTTTCCTCTCTTTCCCAGGAGTAGGTGTAGTTGTGTGAGTGTTCAGTGGATAAGGAACGTGGCTGTTTTTTGGAGACTTACCCCACAGTGCAACCACCCTCAGTGTCGCACCGCTGAGCAGCGGCAGTATTGTTCCTCTGAGATCTGCCCTGGAAAGTGTGGATGAAGTTGCTCTGCTCTTCTTCAGGTGTGTAGAATGCTCCTGTTTTATTTTCTCTCCCCCATAATAAGTGCCTAATCTCCCTAGTCTCTCAGCTCATTAGCCTCCTATTTTCTGTTTTTCCCCAAGTTAGTTTCCCTGGTGGAGGGTGTCAGGGGATTTTCCTCTCCTCACATGTTGGCTCCAAACCCAGGTGTTCTTGGCCTGTCATGCTACCTGCCCAATGAAAGGTGTTTTTCTAGAACTTCTCAGCCCTCAGGTTTCAGACTCCACTTTTCAAAGGGTGTAAGTATTTCACCTCCTAAGAAGCCCAGCTCTTAAGTTATAACAAATAGAGACACAGGAGCCAATGTCTGCCAGGAAGTAAGCACCTCATTTAAGGGAGTCATGGGCCTAATTCTGTGGTGGAAGGTCTTCATTGTTGGGCTAAAAAGACTCTATGATTTCAGTGCCTGAAAATATCAAATGATTTCCTATCAAGACATATCAAAAGTTCAAGATTTACACATATTTTCAAAAGTTCAAACTTGTTTTTATGTGGCTGATTGGCATTAATGTTTACCGTATTAGAGGTGTTTAAGCTTGTAAAGATTAGTGGCAATGTAAATATAAAATAGCTTAACAGCTGTGTATGCTTATGTGCATTGGCTTAAATTTGTCCTTTTAAAAATCCCTCTACATGCCTACTTTCTCCGACATGTAAGTATCTGTTGTTCTATCAGTGTCACTATTTCATCTATCTGTTGTTGCCTAACAAACCAGAACTCTACCACCAAAACAACTTAAGTGACTTAAAACGATAACATTTACTTTGCTCATGAATCTGCAATTTGGACAGGTTTTGGTGGGGACAGTTTGTTTCTGTCCCATTAGCCACCTGCTGGGGTGGTTCATACACTGGGAGTTGGAATCATCCGAAGTTTCGTTCACTTGCATTTCAGGTGCCTGGGCTGGGACCTTAAACAGCTGGGTGCTGGAAGAGCTTGAGCTCCTGGTTCATCTATCTTCATGTGGTCTTTCCACTGGGTTTTTCCAGTATGGTTGACTCAGGGTGAGTATACATCATAGTTGTACCTTGGGGCTTTGTGGAGAGCAGAGGGAGAGGGAGAGGGAGAGGGAGAACACTGTCTAGGGGAAAGCTTTACTATTGTACTTAACCTCAGTATCCATGGGGCCTCACTTCTGCCACATTCTGTCTGTTAAACCAGTCATAAACGCTTATCCAGGGTTACAAGTTGGGGGAAAATAGGCTTTATATCTCCATGGGAGAATGTCAAGGGTTTGGAAAGGCAAGTGCAACTGGAAAGATCCTTATGACCATTTTTGAGAAATGCAATCTGCCATAGTCTCATTATTGGATTTAGTCAGGGGAGAAAATAGAAAGCTCCTGGAGGAGGAGATTAGAGGTGAAGACTGGAATTTAAGTCACTAACTGAGAAATGGCGTAGGTGTTGTGAATTAGTGGAAAGTGTGCTGAATTTAGAGCCCAAAGGTTGGGTTTGAAGCACATTTGTGTAACACCATGAATGTGAGCTTGTAAGAAAGTTACTAAACCTTGATGAGCCCCAGGTCTTCCATCTATGAGGTAGAATGCTCACCCTTCAGCACTGTTGTGAAATGGAATAAATGAATGTATATAAGAAAGTACCTATTGTAGTACAAAGTGCTATAAAAAGGTTAGTTCAACCTAAATATCAGACACTTTGAATCTCTAGTCCTCCAGGATTTGAGGGTTGTGTTTCTCTGCAAATATGTTACAGACTGTCTTGAGCTCTGTGCAGAAAAGGGTTAGTATAGCTGGCCTGAGACTGCTGTCTTTAGAAAAGCCAGCTTATAAGGTTGGCCTTTGAATGGTGACTTGATCTGATGACTTGGGTAATGCTGAATTCCTGGGCCCTTCTAGCAAAACACTAAACCTCAGGTGGTATTGGGTATCCACTTTTCTGCTTAGACTGCTATTTTATTATTTTATTTTACTATTTATTTAGAACCCAGTTGTAAAATGAAGCTCTGTGCTTTTTAAATTATTTCTACAGTGGGCAAAACAAATTATTTCTGAAGGCAGTGGGCAAAACAAACTTTTTCTTAAGGTTGGAGTCAATGAAGAAGGATTAATATGCACCCCAGCACGTGGTTTCATACCTGCTTCAGACATCCCAGACTTTAGGAATCCCTCAGCCACATCCCCACTAGGAATTTTTCTCTGGCCATTGTATTCCCCACAGGCATTACCTCATATCTTCCCCTTTCTCCTCTTTGTAGTCTGTCTGTCCCTTCTTATCCTTCAGAAACATCCCAGGTATGTCTAGTTTCCTAATTAAGTATGCAGAGAACTTGAGCTTCCTCTGGTTATGTCAGCTCCTGCTCACCCTGGCCACACAGGGTGTGCATGACCAAAATAGCTAACCCAGATGGGTTTTCCTTAGTAACAACAGTTGAAGTAAGAAATTTATTTCTACTGCATTATTTTTGAGTGTTTCCATTACCAATGTTTTATGATTTAAACATTGGCATTATATATCTTCTAATGTTTCAAAGCAACGTGAACAGCTGTTTGGAGAAGGTAACTAGTATCAACTGTTTTGTAGCCACCTGCTCTTTTCATGTGTTTGGTTGTAACTTCCAGTCACTTGCAATGGACCTAGAGAATCAGAGCAATGAAAAATATCCTAACTACCACAATGTTTTCATTTTTCTTCTAGAGAAGCTTTGGAGAGCAGCAACTTTGTTTCTGTTTTCCTCATCAATATTTTGACCAAATTCTGTCCAGATTTCACAATGCCTTTCTATCCTACATTCCGGTGTTTATTTTTTTCTTTATTCTACCCATTTTTTATTGTGCCATCTATAGAGCAGAGTGAAAGGGGAACCAATATTTATTGAACACCTATTATGTACTAGGTACTACTCCAGCCACTATGTGTGTGTGTTTGTATCATTCCATTTAATTTTCAAAACAGTCCAAGAGAAATAGGCATTGCCCTCAATGTGACACATATGGAAACTGAGACTTAGAAGTTAATAAATGTGTTTATCCACAAGTAACCAGTTTGAAGAGGACAGAGGACTTGAAAATTCAGGTCTTCCATGCTCTAGAGCAGTGGTCCCCAACCTTTTTGGCACCTGGGATCTGTTTTGTGGAAGACAATTTTTTCACAGACTGAGGGGAGAGGGGGATGCTTTGGGGAGATTCAAACACTTCTGCTGTGTGACCCAGTTCCTAATAGACCCACATGGTACTGGTCCGCAGCCTGGAGGTTGGGGACCCCTGCTCTATAGTATCTACTCTTTATACTAGTTGATGAGGAGGACACAGAAGGGAGTTAAATAGTCTTCTTTTCTCTTTAGAGCTGATGGAGTATGATTATATTGTATTCGTAAGGTATCCTCATCTACAAATCTGAGCAGTACTTTTCTCCTCAAAAGTTATCTTTGCACAAATTTTCCTAAGATGTTAAATATCCATTTGCAGTTTTATTTTTATGTGTAAAAGAGTAAAGTCTTACATTAACATATCCTTTTCCTCCTCTGTGCTTATGTTCAACTGGTGCAATTAAGCCATTGGGACATGACTCGTTGTGTATGATGTTGGTGCCATCTTTACTGTGGGTGTCACGGCTGTGCTCAGCCTTCTCACAGAAGCTCTGGATTTGGTGCAGGCATATTCAGCCAATCTTTAGATTTTTTTATAACCATATACAGTGGTAAGGTGGGAACACAGATTCTGGGTTTAGTGTGGAGGAGATGGAACTGGTGGTAACGAGCCTTTGGAAAAGAATAAATCTGAAGCTTACCTTTGCACGTGTAAATGTTTTTGAGATGTTCCCTGAGGGAGGATGCAGAGCAGAGAAAACCATCTGTCCTTCTGCTAAAGTTCTATCACTTGGTTTTGCCAGGCCAAGGCCTGAGTACAAGGAAGAAAAATAATTATACAAGATACATAGAATGCTCTATGAGACACAGAACTATCAAGAAAAAGCAGAAGCTTCTGGTAGACCTGAAGGGTCTGCATCTGACAGACCTTGACTCGTAGGCCATTTCATTTTGTGTACTGGTCAGCTTCCATCAATGGAAAGAGTATGAGAATGAGCCCCCTTGATTTTTATTGCTACAAGCTTACTCGACTCTTTGAGAGAGCTGGACTAGTTTTGTGATGGATTTAGAGTTAGGAGGCCAATGCTTATACCTTATTGTGCTCTTGGCAAGTCTCTTCATGGATCCTTAGGAATCTCATTGATAAATTGGGGATTGTCTCAATGACGATTGACACTGAAACTATATACTTGGAAAAGCTTTGTTATCTGTATGCGCCAGGCAAGTTTTTATTTTGTTATTATAGGTATTGTTTTTAGTTTGACTATAAAGCTGTGTTCTACCAAGTGGAGTTCTGTCTGCCTTTTTTTTTAAGGCTCTGCTAGGGAGAAGTCCTTGTGAACCTTCTGAGCAAACAATTCCTACCGTGAGTACACACTCTGAGAATATTTTCTGGTCTCTGACCAATCTCAAATCTGATTTTCAATTAAAGGTGTGAGAACTCCATGGAGAATTTATACAACCATTACCACCATTTTAGAGGCTCTAAACACCCAAGTCACTGGTTCAGTACCCCATAGAGAGAGAAGTAAAGCTGACAACAGATTTCAGAAAATCAATGACAGATTCTTAAGGGAAAATTCTTCTTCTTATAAAATGGCATTGCCTGAGACCATCTGATGAGAGCTGTGGTAAATTCCAGGCCTCACAAACTGGTTGATTCATGCAGCAGCTTCCCAAACCAACCAAATTCAGGTGTTTCTGTATTTTAGATTTGTCCCCTTCTAGTGTTTACTATTTGGCATAATTTTTCAGGCAGCTAAAACCAAACTAGCCTAGTTTTCAGATGAAGCTTGATGCCAGTATAGTTTAATGAATAATAACACAGGCTTTAGGATTCAACTGACCTAGAATTTGGGGACCTAGAATCATGGTCCCCAATTATAATTTGTGTCCTTAGGCAAACTATTTAACCTCTAAAGTGAATTAGTTAAGGTCAGATTAGCTGCTGTAATGAGTCTTTTTTTCCCCTGATCTGCTGGTAGTTTTCCTCTAAGAGGCAGTGAGGAACCCAGGCTCCCTTCATCCTGTAGCTCCTCCATCTTCAACATACAATTTTCAAGATTGCCACATCATGGAACAGGAAAGAGTACAAGGGGATGGCACATGATGAGTTTTAGTGGGCCAAGCCTGGAAGTGGCATCATCTCTGACTCACATACTTTACTCCACTCAGTTACAAGGTCATACCTAAGTGTAAGGGTGGCTGCCTATATAGTCTCTAGCTATGTGCCCACAACAGAGAAAATATATTTGGAGATTAGGTTAAAGAAAAGATGAAAATAGAAACTCTTACAAGATTTGTGAGGATTATACATGATAATGTATGAGAATATGGCACATAATACTTAATAAACATATATTATTAGCATTAGGATGATCTTGGTTCCAACTGAAATTTTTAAAAAGATATATAACCATTATTATATTTTTCCATTACTATTTAGTACCCTTATACCTCCCTCTCTTGGAACCTAAGTTCAAATCTTTCATAATTTTCCAGTTGTCATGGGTAAATGTTGACGTTTCATAGGTATTAATTCTGAAATAGTAAGAGAAGCTCAACTTTATTTGGCCTACCATATGCCAGATAATATATTAACATTTGCATATATATTTTCATTTAGTCCTATAAAAACTCTCTGAGGTAGACATAATGATATTATGTTCATTCATTCAGAAGAAGGATAGAGCAGCTAAGAGACATCCAGAACCACTCAGCTAGAAAGTGGTAGAGCTGGATATCAGAGCTTACATTGCTACCCTTTAAGCTGGATCTCCTCCCATATACTCAGAGTATACAGAAATGAGCGCATGTTCTAGCTGAGTAATCTCAAGCCATACATGTGTTAATCAACCATAATCACTCACAAATATTTCTAACATCTATGTGAATTCAGGGTAAGAAACATATGTAGGCCTTACTGTATGAAAACGTATGATCAGCAAGACATGGTCATTGAGAATATACTTCAAACAAAAGTATCATATATAAATGTAGAATATTCTTTGATAAATTAATCTATATCTCCCCCTCACCACCACCCCCCATTTACTCTTTTCTTTTTTTCCTAATTCCAGCAGAGGGTTGGTTCTATTTAATTGCTTCAGCTCAGGGTTGAGGCAAGGTAGAAATCAGAAGTAGATTCCTCTAATGATGACCTGTTTACTAATATGTTACTGCAGACAAGCAGCCTGTTTTCTTAAAGATTCTGGGAACTAACTTAAAAAACAAAAGCAGACTCCATCTTCCAGACATTCTGACTCTGGGAGATTTGCTGAGCTTCAAGCAGCTATCTGAACAGACTGTGCTGACTTGTACACAGTCCTCTCAACAGAGAACTCTCAACCCCTTCCTTTTGATTCCTTTGTTTTATTTATATTCCTGCTCTTCCCTCCTTATAAAAACTCCTGCCCACATCAAATTGTTAAGATGGTCTTTTTGACTTAACTGCCATCTTTTCAGGCTGCCAGCTCTTGAATAAATCTGCTTTCCTTTTACTAACCCTTGTCCCTCGATTATTGGCTTTTGAGTGGCAGGCAGCTGAACTTGGATTTGGTTTCAATCTCAGGCTCTTATGTCCAAAATCATTTAAGCCCTTAGAGTGGGCTTAAATAAAGACAGAGAAGATGATGGGGACAAACAGTAGAAAGATAATATGGCCCTACACAGGTTAGAAAAATTTCCAGGGCCTGGGAAGAGGACACAGAGGTAGGTGATGGGAAAGGAGCTGATGGTTCTCAAGGACAGGAACCCTGGGGTCTGTTTACTAGGCAGTTTCACAGAGAGGCAGTTAGAGTGACAGATTGTGAGAGGCCTAGGCAGATGAGACCATAAGCAGCCTCAAAATTTTCTTCTGTCTCGAGCCTGGTATAGAGATAATGCACGGGAATACTTCTGAAATTCCAATGTAACAATCTCCTGGGGATGTGGTTAAAATACAGGCTCTTATCCAATAGATTTAAAGTGGAGCATGAGATTCTCCATTTCTACCAAGCTTCCATGTGATACAAAGCTACATGCTTAGAATAGCAATGGCATAGAGTGTCACTGGATTTGAAGGGGCCACATAGGCAAAAAGTAACACCCAGGAGTTGCGAGTGAACTGAATGATCATCTACAGACTTCAAATGTCATCTGAGTAAATGCTATTCATCCCTGCCTCTAAGAGTCCAAAACAAATTACTTTCCCCTTTGGTCCACTCTTCCCTTTATCAGCAGTCAGTGTCTTTGATAGTGATGTCCAACACAGGTCAAAGGTATTACAATCCCAAGCCTTTGCTCTGTCTCCACCTGACTTATCCCATATGGACACCATTAGGACATCCTCCTATGCTACTCTTAACCTCAAGCAAAGGAGAACAGAGCCTTGGAACCCCAGAAAAGTGGTAGTGATGGGGAAGTCCCCACACTTATACTTGTGAGCCAATCCCAAGAATGAAAGTTTGGAAGAGGGTTGTTTGGAAAACTTTGTTTAATCTCTGTTCAGATTATGTTCAGGCAATTTAATTTCTAAGACATGGAGCTCCTTCTGTTTCTGGGCATATAGAACTTTGTTCAAAAAATTCTGCCACTTTCACTTTAGGAGTTGCCATAAACACAAAACCACTGGCATTTTAAAGGAAATATTTTCAATTTCCTCATAACCTGGTCAGGTTAAATAGGTAGCTATGGGATTGGAGCAGCAACCAAAATTGCTGCAGTCGAAAGACTGGTGACCTAATATTTCTGAAGATGTATGATGTCTCCCTTTCAAAGGTAGCATAAGCCACTTGCCACAACAAAATTTGTGAGTTGGCAAAATAAGCTGTTATGCAAAGCTAGGGATGGGAACACTTTGAACATGTTTATTTATGACAATAGCAGCAGTTATACAAATGATTACCATTTACTAAGTATTAATCATGGTCCCAATATTATGATAATTCTTTAAATGCAAATATAGTTCAACACTTATAAAATGCCTACTACAGAGGTAATTCTAAAACTGCATTACATTTTCTCAATGAAACATTACATAGTTCCTTTAGGTTACTACCCAATTTTAGTTTAAAAATATTGTTAGTTGCTTTTATTTAGTGCTTGCTATGTGAGAAACTCTGGATTAACATATTGATTATCTCATTTATTCTTCCCACAATTCCCTAAGCCACAAGCTCCATGAGATTAGGTGTTTTGCTTTTCTTTTGACTATTATTAGCACTGATAACAGATCCTTTCATGGTGCATATACTCAATAAATATTTATTAAATAAATTAATCTTGTGACACTTTTCTTATTTTACTAATGACAAAAATAAAAGATTAGAAAAGTTGAATAAGAAGCCTAGAACCACACAGCTAGGAAGGAGTAAAGATATAAACCTGATCTGATGGAAATTCTTGCATGTTTAGCCATGACCCCATGTGATCATATACATAATGATGAATTTTTAAAAAAATTCTCTGTATGTCCAGAAATGCTGAGATGATAGCTGCATGAGTGACATAACCAAAATCTTTGAGGTTTGTCTGTAATTTCTTTGAGATCTCATGATTTAAGTGATGTTTAGAAGGAGCCAGAGGCATGGTTTTATAAAAAGGGAATGGGAAAGATATTCTTGGGAGAACAGAGAAAGGCAAATGTGTGCCAACATTCAGAAACTGAACTTTACATCTGGAGTAATAAGCAAGTTTGCTTGACACAAAAGATGAGTTCAAATGAGAGTAAGTGATGAGGAAGCCTGATTGAAAACATACGTTAAGATGCATTCTCATCATTAGGAAGTTAGAAGAGCATAAGGAATAATTGGAATCCCCTGCAGGATTTTAGGCAAAGAAACAATATTATCACCATATATTCAAGGAAGATGGTTTCTGTGGTTATGTGCAGCATAGGCTGATGAAGGTAGAGACATCAGTTAGAAGATTTTTGTGGAAGACCCAAATGCAAGGTGATTACCATCTTCACTGCAACTGTTTCTTTGAAAGTGAAATAGTTATATCTGAGATGTTTTTCCAAAAAAGAAACTGCAGAAACCTTCCTTATATTGGATATTTGGTGTGAAAGGCATAAAAGGCTTTCTTGGTCATCATGTAATATCTGTACTTTGTAATTTAAGAAGTGATGGAGAGTGTATATTGTTTAGTGAGGGTTAAAGGAGTAGAAGAGAGCAGTTTGATCAGTTATGGATCACAAAACTGGTGTGCTCTCTAGGTAGAATCTGTTCCATTTATAGGTTTTGTTTGTATAACACAATGTTTAATTAATTTTATGGGCAGAAGTCAATTCACCAGATACCCCACTACTCTGTTGCCTTATGAGTGGTCATATAACATAATAATTTTACCTACCTGTACTCAAAATGTGCTTGAATTTGTAACCTCTGTGCTTCTAAACAGTAGCAGAATTACAAAAATTGCTGTGGGTTTCATTGCCTATGGTTACACAGCTCCTACCCACAGATCTTGCAATTATGCAGACTCCTGGGGGGCAAAAAAAACACATGTGTCTCTATCAGTATGTAGGTTATGACACAACATGAAGATTCTCTTGCAATGCAAGCTGAGAGGAAGATGCAAGAAGTAATAAACATTTGGTCATGAGGTCTTAGTCAAGAATAATCTTTAAAGAAAATCTACTCCAGTAAACAGGGAGGCATAGGAATAGGTAAAGTCAGAGAACAGGATTTGATATGGTTTTAGCAAGAAAGGGGCCATGTAAGTGATCAGCTTTGGCTTGGAGGCTTCTGAAGCAAACTCAGTAAAGGGCTAGAAGAGAAACCTCAAGCCCGGGAGAGGGCCAACACAAATCATGATTTTTCTTTAATCTTGGCTTAAATTTTCAATTTCATGGTCCTGTCTTGTGCAATTGAAGTGATGGATAGGAAGCTGCTGATGGTTTATAAAATCTGGAAGGTTTAAAGATACTTTAGCCACATTGTGGAAAAGTACAGAGAAACCAACATGAATAGAAAGGTCAATTCAAAAAATGTTCCAAGCCAGTCAAAGGAGTATGACCAACATTTTCTCTCAGGAGAAAGTACAGATATAGTTTTAAAAAGGATTAATTTGTTAAAATACATTTGCACTGGAAAGAGTCTTGAATGGTTGATATGTGCATCCTCTCTTTACATGTCAGTAAAAGAGTACCAAGCTTCCTTTCCAACAGTGCAAGTATAAAAGCTACTGTTTGTTTTTAATAAAATGCAGTAAGTACCTCTTTAAGTGGATTTTGTAGAGTTTAAGTACTTCCCTCCCTTCTGTGCTATATTACTAGCTATTCAATGGGATCTGAATTCCTTATTTTAACCACTGCATTTGTTATCAAAAGAACACGGTGAAACCACATTTCATAACATCAAGCTCTATCTGCCCAGAGATTGCACCACTTCAGAAATCTGGGTTGGTGTATGGAAACCCTGTGTTCAAAGAGTATAATTATTTTGTACCAAGGCAATACATGGGAGTATACAATGTAATCAAAATTTTTCAAAGTTCTCTATTTAGATACTCAACTTTCTAATATTCTGAATGCTTAAGTGTGACAACCTCACTATTGACTGAGCATGAAAGAAATTTTATGGGGAGTCAAATTATAGCTTTCTTTCTAGGACAACAAACACATGATTTAACCAAGAAGAAAGGGGGAACACAGGATACTTTTCATTTGAAGAGGATTTTAACAACAGCATCTTAATTAGTGGATTTAGTACACTTTTATTTTGAAATACAATCAACATATGTTGACTACCCACAATATCTAATGCCGTGATTAGTGCTTTTAGATATATGGAGTAATTAGTCTTTCTTGCACTTTGGGGTAGAAATCATTAGTATTGTTCACACTTTAAGATGAAAAACACTGATATTTAAAGAAATTTTCCCAGTTATATAGTTAGCAAGTGGCAGATGAGAATTCAGATTTCAAGTTTAATATATATTCTGTGACATACCAATAAAGCATTGTTCAAAATGTCTGTATTTGGGAGAATTTTCAAGCTTTTTATGTTGAATAATTTTAATGCACTAGATTTCTAACAACTTTAGATTTTCTCTAATTGTGCATATTTTTTTAGTGTGTACATATATAAGTCTTGCAGAGTTTGAGAGGAATAAACTAATTTGTGAAGCAAAGCATTCAATATTCTTTTGGAAACACTTCTTTAATTGTCATCTACTCCTGATTTAAGTGTGGCAGCTAAATAAATGAAACACTTTTGAGGATTCAAGATGGCAGAGTAGTAAGTGGAAGCTACACTAATCTCCTCCCAAGACTGATCTGGAATTACATCAAAATTGTAGAGAAATCATCATGAATAACTAACTGAACACTGGGTGGAGAGAAACCTTATAACCATGGACAGACAGAAGGCTACCACTTTACCACAAGAAGACTGGAAAGGAGTACAGAGGAGGCATGAGAGGTCTGGTTGGACTCCCATGGGCAACAGCTGAAGTTCTGAAGGGATATTTCAGTGGCTGGGGATCCCTCCTGAGAAGTGTAGGGTCTAAACTCCAAGCTGAGATCTCCAGCCTAAAGGGCCAGAGCTGGAAAGGAACCCAGATAATATATGGCTGTGAAAAGCATCAGAGTTTTTGTCTGCCAGCAAGAGACAACTAGAAACTCAGAGTCTTTTAAAGGGGGAAACACAAAATTTTATTTGTGGCCACTTACCCTGGGATCCAGCAGAGGGAGGGCAAAGTAGACTTGAGGTGCTTGAGCAGTCTGGGATTGATGGCTCTGGGGAAAGAACTGAAGGAATAGCACCCAGGATCACTGTGTTGAGTTTCCCCTACTGCAGAAGCCATCTTTCTCAGGTAGAGCATTACTCTCCAAGTGGCATCATCCTGAGGGGAAGCAATATTTTGCCTACAGGAATTATGCTGCCCTACTCTGTGGTGCTTAAGTCAGGCTGCTGATTACAGCTTAAGGCTATATTACTGATTGGTTTAACAACTAAGGAAGACAATACAAAGAAGCAGCCAAAATGAGAAGACAAAGAAACAGACCCCAAAGGAAAGAATAAGAGAATTCTCCAGAAGAAGAACTAGATGGAATGGAGGCAAGCAATTTATCAAATAGAGAGTTTAAAGTAATGACTATAAGGATACTCAACGGCATGAAAAAAAGACATAGAACCATAAAAAAGGACCAGTCAGAAATAAAGAATGCAGTATCTGAAATAAACAACACGCTGAAAGGAATAGATAGTAGGTTAGATGAAGCAGAGGACTAAATCAGTGATTTGGAAAATGAAATAGAAGAAAACACCCAGGCAGAGTAGGAAAAAGAAAAAGAAAGAAAGAAAGAAAGAAAGAAAGAAAGAAAGAAAGAAAGAAAGAAAAAGAAAGAAAGATTTTTTTAAAAAAAGGAGAGCCTAAGAAACATTTTGGACAACATGAAGCATAACAACAGCTGCATCATGGGAATACCAGAAGGAGAAGAGAGCAAGCAAGAGTTGAGGACCTATTTGAAGAAATAATGACCAAAAACTTCCTTAACCTGATGAAGGAAAAAGACACACAAGTCCAGGAAGCACAGAGCGTTCCAAACTAGTTGGACAAAAGAGGCCTACACTCAGACACATCATTTTAAAATGACAAGGCTTAAAGATAAGGAGAAAATCCTAAAAGCCACAAGAGAAATGCAGGTAGTTACCTACAAAGGAGCACCAATTAGACTGTCATCTGATTATTCAATTGAAACATTTCAGGACAGAAGGGAGTGATGTGAAATATTTAAGGTAATGAAAAGCAAGGACCTATAACCAAGGCTACTTTACCAAGCAAAGATATCATTTAAAATCGAAGGAGAAATAAGGAACTTCCCAGACAAGGAAAAGCTAAAGGAGTTTGGCTTTACTGCAAACAAATACTGCAAAAAATGTTAAAGGGCTTGCTTTAAGAAGAAAAAGAAAGAAAAACCCCATGTAAATAGTCTAACAATAAAGTGGCACTGCATATGTATCTATCAATAATCACCTTAAATGTAAAAGGCTTAAATGCTCTAACCCAAAGACATAGGGGAGCTGAATGATAAGAAAACAAGACCCATATATATGTTTCCCACAAGAGACCCATCTCAGGTTAAAAGATACACAGACTGAAAGTATAGGGATGGAAAAAAGATATTTCATGAAAATGGAACAGAAAAGAACCTGGAGTAGCAGTGTGTATATCTGATAAAATAGACTTTAAAACCAAGGCTATAGTAAGAGACCAAAAGCACAGTACATAATGACAAAGGGGACAATCCAACAAGAGGATATAACTCTAGTAAATATTTATGCACTCAACATAGAAACACTTAAATATGTGAAGCATATCTTGATGGACATAAAGTGAGAGATCAACAGAAATACAGTGAAGTTGGGGGTTTTAACACCCCATTGGCTTCAATGGATAGATCTTTGAGACAAAATCAATAAGGAGATAGCAGCCTTAAATGACACACTAGATCAAATGGCTTTAATCAATATCTTCAAAGCATTTCACCCCAAAACAGCATAATATACATTCTTTTCAAGTGCAGCTTCTAAGGTAGACCACATGTTAGGACACAAAACAAGTCTCAATAAGTTTAAGAAAATTGAAATCATATCAAGTATCATGTCTGACCACAACAGTATGACTAGAAATCAATCACAAGAAGAATACTGAAAAACATGCAAATACATGATAGTTAAAAAACATGTTTTTAAACAATGAATGGGTCAACAACAAGATCAAGGAAGAAATCAAAAGATATCTTGAAACAAATGACAATGAGAACACAATACAAAATCTGTGGGATGCTGGGAAAGCAATCCTAAGAGGGAAAATCATAGTATTACACACCTATCTCAAAAAACAAGAAAATGTTCAAATAAACAATCTAACTTCACACTTAAAGAAACTTGAAAAAGAACAACAAAGAACAGAGTGAGTAAAAAAAGGAAATAATAAAGATAGAAATAAATGAAATAGAGTCTAAAAATGATACAAAAGATAAATGAATCCAAGAATTTTTCCTATGAAAAGATAAACAAGATTGACAAATCTTCAACCTGACTCATGAAGAAAAACAGAGACAGGACCCAAATAAATAAATTCAGAAATGAAAGAGGAGAAATAACAACTGACACCAAAGAACTACAGGGGATTGTAAGAAAATGTTATGAACAATTATATGCCAACAAATTAGACAACCTGGATGAAATGGATAAATTCCCAGAGACATACAATCTTCCAAAACTAAATCAGAAAGAATCAGATAATCTGAATAGACAGATTATACCTAGTGAAATTGAAGCAGTAATAATAATAATAATAATAAAACTCCCCAAAATAAAAAACCCTGGACCCAGCTTCACAGGTGAATTTTATCAAACATTCCAAGAATAACTAACACCTCCCCTTTTCAATTTTTTTTTGTAAAATTCAAGAGAAGAGAAGGGTCCCAAAATTATGTTATGAAGCCAGCACTCCTAATTCCAAAACAAGATAAAGACACTACAAAGAAAGAAAATTATAGGCCAATATCCCTGATGAACATAAATGCTAAACTTTTCAACAAAATATTAGCAAATCAAGTACAGCAATGCATCAAAAAGATCATACACTATGATCAAGTGGGATTTATTCCAGGAGAACAAGGTTGGTACAATAGTAGCGAATCAATAATTCTAATTCACCACACAACAAAAAGGGTAAAAACTACATGATCATATCAATAGATACAGAAAGATCATTTGATAAAATCCATTACCCATTTATAATAATAAAAAAACTTTCAGCAAGGTGGGAATAAACGGAAATACCTAAACCCATATATGACAAATCCACTGCAAGCATCATACATGATACTCAATTGACAAAAACTATAAGTGTTCCCCCTAAGATTGGGACCAAAAAGGGATGTTCACTTTCTCCTTTCATATTCAACATAGTACTGGAAGTCCTAGGTACAGCAATGAGACAAGCAAAAGAAATAAAAGGCACCCAAATTGGAAAGGAAGAAGTAAAATTACCTTTATTTGCAGATGGCATAATGCTGTACATAGAGAAGTCCAAAGATTCCACCAAGAAACTACTACAACTGATAAATGAATTCAGCAAAGTAGCTGCATACAAAATTAATATCCAGAAATCAGTTGCCTTTTTATATACCAATAACAAACTAACAGAAAGGGAAATTATGAAAACAATTCCATTCACAACTGCTTCAAAAACAATAAAATACGTAGGAATAAATCTAACCAAGGATGTAAAATACCTGTACTCAGAAAATTATAAGACATAGAAGAAAGACATAGAATAAGATACAAATAAGTGGAAGTACATAGTGTGTTCATGGATAGGAAGAATTAACATCACTAAAATGCCCATACTATCCAAAGCTATCTATAGATTCAACACAATTCCTATCAAGATTCCAATGATGTATTTCACAGAACCAGAACGAATATTTAAAAAATTTATACAGAACCACAAAAGGCCTTGCATAGCGATAGCAATCCTGAGAAAGAAGAATAAAGTTGGAGGAATCACGTTACCTAACATGAAACTATAGTATATGCCTATAGTAATCATAACAGCATGGTAGTGGCATAAAAACAGACAGATAGATCAATGGAACAGAATAGAGAGCCCAGAAATAAACTCCTACCTTTTCAGTCAATATTTGACAGAGGAAGCAAGTACATACAATTGACTAACGATACTTTATTCAATAAATGGTGTTCAGAAAATTGGACAGATAAATGCAGAAAAATGAATCTAGACTGCCACCTTACAACACACACAAGAATAAATTCAAAGTGTAGTAAACACTTAAATGTTAGAC
The DNA here is from genome assembly GCF_019186645.2 of Phyllostomus hastatus. Classification (NCBI taxonomy): domain Eukaryota; kingdom Metazoa; phylum Chordata; class Mammalia; order Chiroptera; family Phyllostomidae; genus Phyllostomus; species Phyllostomus hastatus. Next base: position 23,587,017 of record NW_025334028.1, on the reverse strand, counting down.
ATGAAACCATAAATATTATGGAAGAAAACATAGGCAGCAAAATCTTGGACATTGCTCATACCAATATTTTATCAGATATATCTCTTCAGACAAGGGAAACAAAAGAAAAAAATAAACAAATAAGACTGCATCAAACTAAAAAGTTTTTGCACAGCAAAGAAAATCATTAACAAAATAAAAAGACAGCCCACAGAATGAGGGAACATATTAACCAATACATCTGATAAAGGGTTACTATCCATACTTTACAAAGAACTTAACAAAACTCCACACCAGAAAAACAAACAACCCAATTAAAAAATGGGCAAAGGACCTAAATAGACAGTTCTTGAAAGTGGACACACAGATGACCAATAGACATATGAAAATCTGCTCAACATCATTAATCTTCAGAGAAATGCAAATTAAAACCACAATGAGGTACCATCTCACACCTGTCAGAATGGCAATCATCAGTAAATCAACAAACAACAACTGCTAGTAAGGATGTGAAGAAAGCATTATGGAGATACCTCAAAAAATTAAAAATGGATCTGCCTTTTGACCCAGAAATCCCACTTCTGGGAATACATCTAAAGGAACTGAAACCACTAATTTGAAAGAACATAACACCTATTTTCATTGCAGCATTATATATGATAGCCAATATATGGAAGCAGCCCAAGTGTCTATCAGTAGATAAGTGGATAAAACAACTAAGACATATACACAATGGAATACCCCTGGATCGTAAAAAAGAGGATAATGTTACGCTTTGTGACAGTATAGATGGACCTGGAGAGTATTATGCTGTGAAATAAGCCAGTCAGAGAAATACACATTCCATATTATTTCACTCATATTTGTAATCTCTTGAACAAACTGAACTAACAAGGAAAATGAAGGCTGACTCGTAGGTGGAGAGCAGGATAATAGCTAGTGAGGGGGAAGTGGATGGATTGAGCAAAAAGAATAAAGGATCCATGGACTTGACAACAGTGTGAGGATTGCTGGGGGGAGGGGTGAACAAGGAGACCAATGGTAATGGAAAAATACAGTAAGATTAAATAAAAAAATAAATGCTTTCTAAATTCAAGTAATATCTGTTTTAATTTCCAAATTTAATATAACCAATGTAGTTCATCTCTTGCATTGACTGTTATAAGGCCTTTCTGACTAGTTTATTTACCTATAATTTTCCCCAATTTATTTTGAATGCTGTCATTTTAATATTTATGATGGCCCTGCTGTAATAATTTTCCTCCTTACTCAACAGTTATAGTGGTACACAAATTATTTCCATGTTAGAGTTCCTAGCTTTCTTCCTCCTTCATCCTCTAAGGAAGGATTTTTTAACTTAGGTTTCAAAATATTATATAAATAGATTGTTAAATACCACCACTATTATTTTCACTAACTTTGAATTAAAATTGAACATTTTCAGTTATGAACTTAAGTGGCCAAACCATAGTAATATTAATAACACCTGAATCTCTTCAGCAACAGAAATCAGAGATATTTATATATCATATTTTAGCTATAGTTATCTCAAAACATTATGTATACCAATCACTACTGTGTAACATAGTCATTATTATTTTTATCATTGGATCTTTTTATTTAATGCATAGATAAATAACATATATGAGGTCCATCCAAAAAAAGTCCAACCATTGTTAATATAATGAGAACAGTTAGTGCAACACTGATATAACCTGATTACCAAGGAGAGTGGACTGGAATGTGCATGCATGAACAATGATGACTTCACTGTACTAGTCAGTGGAGGCAGTAGACACTATTGAGTGAGCATGTATACTATGTGGCTGCCACATTCAAAATGACTGAGTGAGTAGAGCGATGAATCTGCATCATATTTTGCATTAAGCTCAAACATTCCTCTGCAGAAACTATTCTGATGATTCAGAAGGCCACAGCTATGGGAAACTGGTGATTGGAAGCTTCATCATGACAATGCATCCACTCATGTATCACAACCCGAGCAGAGTGTTTTGGTGAAACATCAAATCACCCAGGCGACTCAGTCCCATTACAGCCAAAATTTGGCACCCTGCAACTTTTGGCTTTTCCCAAAACTAAAATCACCTTTGAAAGGGAACAGATCTCAGATTGTTGACGAGATTCAGGAAAATATGATGGGGCAGCTGATGGCAATTGGGAGAACTGTGTGAGGTCCCAAGGTGCCTACTTTGAAGAGGACTGAGGCATCATTTTCCTATGTACAATGTTTCTTGTATTTTGTATCTTCTTTAGTAAATGTCTTATTTTTTAATCCAGCATGGCTGGGTACTTTTTGGACAGCACTCATATATCTATGACATAATTTTTAAAAAAGTATTTGTTCACTGTATTTTAAGATAGTTGGTTTCCCTTGTAGTCTAATACATTTTAATAAGACATTTAGAAACGGTTTTCTGATATAGGGTTCATCAGCTTTCCCAGACTGCCAACCAGTTTAGTGGCACAAAAAAAGGTTACAAGTTCCTGTAATATAGAGAGCTCCACCTTGTTGTTGATTTCCCAAGACTGATTAAAGCAGGATTGATGGATTGATGAAGAAAGGGCAAAGAAAATGGAAGGAAGAAAGAAGGGAAAGGAAAATAGAAAAATGTGTAGAGGGGGTGAGAAAAAATCAAGTGTTATGTGAGATGGAGAAATAGAAGGTAAAAGTTTAGGGACAGAGGGAAAAAGTGTGGAAGATTAGAAAGTGGTACTGGGAAGGTAGAGAAATTTTAGAAGTGTTGGTTTCATTGTAAATGAGATCCACTGTAATGTTCTTAGAAAAAAATACAGAATTTTTAAAATCAATCAATTAATTCATTAAGCTTCTGAAATGCTCTTCTTTGAATATGACTCTATTCAGAACTGGACTAACATAGCACTGGAATTTATTTGGGTTAAACCTTCAGTGGATTGCCAGTGAAGTTTTTCAGGAAAAATTTCAAATTAATTATCCCGGCATAACAGGCCCCAAATTGTGTCAGCTTTTCAAATTTACATTATTTCAGTTCCTAGCATCAGTCCTCTCTTTGACTTCCTAAGAACCTAGGTTCAGCCAGCTCTTCTTGTAGCCCCATAAAACCTTCTGCAATGATTACAGATCAGCAACTAATAAACTTAATCTGGAAAGAAACAAATAAATATTTTAGGCTTTGTGCACTTAAGTTTCTGATGCATCTACTCAACTCTGCCCTTCTAGCACAAAACAGCCCATAAAAATATGTATATGGATGAGTGTGGCTACTTTCTAATAGAATTTTATGTACAAAAACAGGTCGTGGGCCAGATTTGGGCAGTAGGTGATATTGGCTGATCCTGGCTGCAGATCACAGCAATCTCCTCCTTTCTCTGAACTCTACTGTCAGCTATTTTCATAGCCACCCATTTAGTTTGGGTCTGCAGCCTCATATTATTAATTATATTTTATGCTAAACGTTTTTCAGAGATGTATTTGAAAGTGTGGACCCTGTTGTTGAATAAATTAGTAAAGTATTACATGTCCATGATGTAGAATGTTGTGGACCTACACTTGTTTGTATAAAACTTTCTAGTCTCCTATGTCTCTCAGTAATGCAGCTTCAATCACATGTAATTGCAAATTTAGACAAATTCTTAAACTGTTGTCAAGAAACATTTAGACCTTCTCAAAACCACATTTTTTGACTTGTACTTTAAAGAAAAAATTAATAACTTTTTCCTAAGATAAAAAGTTTTCCTGTTCTTTATATATGATTTTAAAAACTCATTAAAGTTAAATTATCTGTTTCAGTAATATGTTTTCATGAATTTTAATGGATGACATTTTATTTGTCATAAATGCTGCCTTTTCCCAGAAAGATGGAGTTTGGAATAAAAAGCAGTGATTTGAGAACCAGCTCCATTAATTAACTCTGTGACATTGGGGAAATCATTTAATATTTAGACTCTATATTTCACTTTTCTGTAATGACAGGATAATACATGTATCAGTATTTTAAAATGGACAATGAATGTGAAAGTGCGTTGTAATGGGTAAAATAATATAAATGTCATTTATTGTTGTAGAAGATGCCATCCACTGAAGATTCTTTTCTGCGTTTTGTTTTGTTTTGTTTTGTTTGTTTTGTTTTGTTTAGTAACTGTTTCTAGAATAGAATTAAGAGGAGTGCCAGTCACGTTGATCTGGCATTCTGGCAGCACCTGGTGAAGAGCCCAAATGAAAGGAAATTGTTGGAGATAAATAAAAAAATCAAGGTCAAATCAAAGCCTCTTCTCCCTGCCCCTCAAGATTTAAAGACAGGGTCCAGCAGAAGTAATGCCACTGAGTGTGGTTGGTAGGGTATGTGAGTGTTTTACACGAGATAGACAGCAATTTGAACATTTCATGTGAAGTGTCATATGGTATGCTTATGTTACATATTACATGCTTATAATTTTGTAGTAAAAGATTTTTATACAATAAAAAAGGGACATTATTTGTGCCAGACCCTGTGGATTCAAGAAATAGTGAAAAATCCAACCCAAGGTTTATGACGGTATCTAAGTGGGTCTATACTGGATGAACTAGATGGGAAACATGACACTAAAATTCAGGAAGGATGTACTTGGACTGTTAGGTAGAAGATTTTAATTTGTTCAGAACGTCATTCTGAGATCAGTCAGAAAGATTGGAAATGAAGTTCAACTCTAGTAGGACTGAAAGATGAGGGGCAAGCCATGACTGGAAAAAAGGAACCATGGAATTGGGCTTTTCTGAAGCATCAAGTTTTTAAAGGAAGAGGGCAGTCATGAGTTAGCAAACCTGGCCAGAAAATACCATTAGCTGGCAGGGGTAAGAGGCTGCCACACCCAATACTTCATAGTTTTGATAGAGATGGTATGATACAGGGAAAGAGTACAGCTCTGACCCAGGTGATGGTTTTGAATCTGAGATTTGTTCCTTTACTAGCTGTGTGATGTCACTTTTCCCTAAACCTCACAATTTTTGTAGGATATTGTAAAAGAAAATACCTAATAGAAGGCCTGGTATGTACTGAGGATAGCATTAAACATTAGTTCTTCTTAAGACAATCTGTATCTGGTTTTAAGACAGTAAATGTTATCTCCAACCAACTTTCTGGTTTCATGAAAGTTCCTCAGATTTTGCTAAACTGACATGTTTGAGTGGAATTCAGGTGGCTAGCTGAATATTATGAGTGGCTGGTAGGAATTAGATAAAATAAGAACATTTAGATTTTAAAAAGACTTATTTTTCATATTTTATTTTTAATTTTAGTTTGTATAAGGCTGAATTCCTGTTTTTAGACAGGTACACCTATTGGGAAAATGTGTTAATTTATGCATATCAATTGCAATACATCAAATTTCCTTCACAAGCCTCACGTAATAAGCTTTGCTTTTGCAACTATTTTCTGGATCTAGTGTAAGTTGAAAATCTGAAAGCCTAGTCTGAGCATTCTTATACAATTTTCCATCTGTTAACTTAAGATTACATATGTAAATTTTCTTTACATTTCTTTCTGTTCTGTCTCCTACACACTGATTATAAATAGACTTATTAGGATTAACTTCTATATTTATGTCCTGCAGTTTTTGAAGCTTATTTTCTCTTATGTGGCATTGTATAAAAATTATTAGGTTATTTTCTTAAAAACACCTCTATGTGATATTTTCACACTTAGAAATTGATGTGCTGTTCATGTAACAACATATATAAGTAGAAATGTTATATCAATATATTAATATAAAATATGAATCATCACTATGTATTAACCAGACTCTGAATTGTTTCGGTTGAGGAAAATAACTCTTGCTACTTTAAACATGGAGTTACTAGAGAATATTACACAGCTCAGAGAATCATTGAGGGATCTGGAGAAATAGGCTTTAGGCTTTCAAGAACAACAATAGGATGTCACTTCTAACTGGCCCAATAGTGACTGCCATTGCCACCAGCACACCAGAACAATTGGTAACTGGCTTCCTGTTTTCAGCAGCTCATTTCCAAATCAGACTTTCAGCAGAAACAACTGATTGATGGAATTTAAGGCACACACCTGCACCCTAACTGTAAAAGGACCTGGAAAACTTTTTTTCTTAAAATTTTAACTTAAGAGAGAGGATTCAAAATATAGGAACCTGTCAAAATGTAGAGAGCTATGCAGTTTTGGGGGAGCCCCGAATGACATTAGTCCCTTCACTCCACTTTATGTTCTCAATAATAGTGGGGAACATTGTTTAAAAAGTTTATTTGAAGGCTGAAAAACCTCTTATTAACATAGATATATTTTCAGTTTTAGGATTTATATAAACACCTTTTACCTAAACATGTCCAAGATTGAATTTCTCAGTTTTGCCTATCCCCCCTCTGTGCACTGTCCCTCATCATTGTTCCTTAACCACATTAAATGGCATTATTATCCACTCAGTCATCCTTGCTATCTTTTTCTCTTTCTTTAGTCTTCTGCATTCAATCACAAAGTTCGATGAATTCAAATATACTTGGTGTATTCACTTCTGTCCATTTACATCATCATACCCCTGTCCAAAGTCAATGCTGTCTCTTTCATGGATTTCTGCAATAGACAAATTATCTCCCTGCTTTCTCTCATGTTATCTGTTAAGATACCCTTCACCAAAAAAAAGATGATTTCCTTCTGCTATATTTTTATGTGACACCTTGTTTTTTAAAAAAGTTTTCCAATTATATTTTTTCTACACTTGCAACTTAATACTTATTTTTGTAAGTTATAAAATGTCTGTTTTCTTGCCACTGGATTATATACTTCTTGAAAGCAAACACTGATTGTTCACAGACTCTTTCTATATAACACAGACACTTAATAGCTATGGTTTAAAATGTGTGAATTGGGGTTAACACTATATACTGACTTTAAAAGATTAAATAAATTTTACAGGGGCTTCCTCCATGACTTGGATGGCACTTTAGAATCTTTGCCATGCTTGATCTTTTGAGAAAATGACACTTTTTAATATAAACATCTACCCTGAAGTAAGTGACTAGGAAAATAACATTAATTCTGGCAGCATATGTATGACCTTCATTCATGAATAGTCCTCCATTACTACTTAAAACAGAGTTAACTACAATGGAAATTTTAATCTTTTTTCCATTTGCATATTGTGTATCTACTATGTACTAGGTAAACTGCATGTCCAAAGCTAGTTATGCTAGTATGATTTAGATATCTCAAGTTGCTCACAATATAGTGAGAACAGCTCTAACGATGTCTTTGTAGTATCTAATATAGTATAACTTATCTAATTAATGAGTTATTTCCAGTGAAGCACAAATACTTGGTAATGAAATGATTTTGCTGGTAGAATGAAGACTAGGCAATGAAAGAAATTTATTTCAGACAGAAATGTTTAATAGAGGGAGTGGTGCTCAAGTGAGTGAAGACAGTTGTGTCTCCTAGGCAATAACTAAAAATAAAAAAATAAAAAACCAAAAAACAAAACCCAGATAGTCTTCAGGCCAGATAGGGGAGAATGGCTTGACACCATTATAGATTAAAGTGTTCTCCTAAAGGGACTGTTCTTCATCCACTGGCAATTGTGCTTTGGATTACGTTTTCCATTAGTGTTGATAGTTTTGCTCTTCTCTCTCCATTCTTGCTAACACCACTCCCTCTGTGATAGTCTACAAACTGTAATATGATTGACCAAGGAGAAGTTGCCAACGGTAGTTATTAAACACATGTTACCTCCTTCTAAAGCAATACCACCCCTCTCCAGTCTTAGGTGCACATATTGTGAGTTTCATTTCTATCAAGGCCAAACCAAAATGGACTCAGGTTTTGTTTCTTTTTTTTAATTTTTTTTATTTTAATCATTGTTCAAATACAGTTTTCTCCTTTTTACTCTCAATCCAGTAGCCCCTCCCACCCTCCCCACTTCCCTCCCATTACCACCCTCCCCTTAGTTTATGACCATGTGTCCTTTAAGTTTGTTCCTGTGAACCCTTCCCACTGTCCCCTTAAATTTCCTCTTCTCTCCCCTCCGGTCACCGTCAGCCTGTCCTCTATTTCAGTGTCTTTGGTTATATTTTGCTTGTTTCTTTGTTTTGTTATTTAGGTTCCTGTTAAAGGTGAGAGCATATGGTATTTGTCTTTCACTGCCTGGCTTGTTTCGCTAAGCATAATGTTTTCCAGCTCCATCCACGCTGTTGCGAAGGGTAGGAGCTCCTTCTTTCTTTCTGCTGCATAGAATTCCATTGTGTAAATGTACCATAGTTTTTTGATCCATTCATTTACTGATGGGCATCTTGGTTGCTTCCAGTATCTAGCTATTGTAAATTGTGCTGCTATGAACATTGGGATGCACAGGTTCTTTTGAATTGGTATTTTAGTATTCTTAGGATAGAGTCCCAGCAGTGGAATTGCTGGGTCAAAAGGCAGATCCATTTTTAGTTTTCTGAGGAAGTTCCATAGTGCTTTCCATAGTGGTTGTACCAGTCTGCAGTCCCACCAGCAGTGCACTAGGGATCCCTTTTCTCCACAACCTCTCCAACACTTGTTGTTTGTTGCTTTGTTTATGATGACTATTCTGTCTAGTGTGAAGTGGTATCTCATTGTAGTTTTAATTTGCATCTCTCCGATAGCTAGCGATAATGAACATCGTTTCATGTGTCTTTGGATTTTCTGTGTGTCCTCCTTGGAGAAGTGTCTGTTCAAGTCCTTTGCCCACTTTTTAATTGGATTCCTTGTCTTCTTAGAGTGCAGTCTTGTAAGTTCTTTCTATATTTTGGAGATTAAACCCTTGTCTGAGGTATCATTGGCAAATATGTTTTCCCATACAGTTGGTTCTCTTTTAATTTTGATACTGTTTTCTTTAGCTGTGCAGAAGCTTTTTAATTTTGATGAGGTCCCATTTGTTTATTCTTTCCTTTATGTCCCTTGCTCTAGGGGACAAGTCAGTAAAAAAAATTTCTGCGTGAAATATCTGAGATTTTCCTACCTACGTTCTCCTCTAGGACTTTAATGGTGTCATGTTTCATATTTAAGTCTTTTATCCACCTTGAATTTATTTTTGTATATGGTGTAAGTTGGTGCTCAAGTTTCATTTTTTTGCATGTGGCTGTCCAGTTCTCCCAACACCATTTGTTGAAGAGGCTATTTTTATTCCATTTTATGTTGCTGCCTCCTTTGTCAAATATTAATTGACCATAGAGACTTGAGCTTATTTCTGGGCTCTCTGTTCTGTTCCATTGGTCTATGTGCCTGTTTTTATGCCAGTACCAGGCTGTTTTGATTACAGTGGCCTTGTAGTATAGTTTAGTGCTGGGTATTGTGATCCCTCCTACTTTACTCTTCTTTCTCAAAATTGCAGCAGCTATTCGGGGTCGTTTATAATTCCATACAACTTTTTGAAGTGTCTCTTCTATGTCTGTGAAATATGCCATTGGTACTTTAATAGGAATTGCATTGAATGTGTAAATTGCTTTGGGTAGTATGGACATTTTGATGACATTAATTCTTCCAATCCATGAACATGGTATATGTTTCCATTTGTTTGTGTCTTCCTTGATTTCTTTCTTCAGTGTTGTGTAGTTTTCTGAATACAGGTCTTTTACCTCTTTGGTTAGGTTTATTCTTAGATATTTTATTTTCCTTTTTGCAATTTCAAATGGGATTTTTTCCTTGATCTCTGTTTCTGCTGTTTCATTGTTGGTGTACAGGAATGCCTTTGATTTCTGGATATTGACTTTGTATCCCGTTGTTTTGCCAAATTCATTTATTAGGTCAAGCAGTTTTTTGGTAGAGTCTATAGGATTTTCTATGTATACTATCATGTCATCTGCAAACAGTGACAGTTTTGTTTCCTCCTTTCCGATTTGGATGCATTTTATTTCTTTTTCTTGTCTGATTGCTGTGGCTAAAACTTCTAGTACTATATTGAATAGAAGTGGTGAAAGTGGACAGTGTTGTCTTGTTCCTGATCTTAGTGGAAAAGATTTTAATTTTTGGCCATTAAGTATGATGTTGGCTGAAAGTCTCTCATATATGGCCTTTATTATGTTGAGGAATGCTCCCTCTATTCCCACTTTGCCGAGTGTTTTTTATCATGAATGGGTGCTGTACCTTATCAAATGCTTTTTCTGCATCAATTGATATGATCATGTGGTTTTTGTCTTTGCTTTTGTTTATGTGATGTATTACATTTACTGATTTGAGAATATTGAACCATCCTTGCATTCCTGGAATAAACCCCACTTGGTCATGGTGTATGATCTTTTTAATGTATTGTTGGATGTGGTTTGCCAGTATTTTGTTGAGGATTTTAGCGTCAATGTTCATCAGTGATATTGGCCTGCAGTTTTCTTTCTTTGTTGTGTCTTTATTTGGTTTTGGAATTAGGATGATGTTGGCCTCATAAAAAGAGTTTGGGAGACTCCCATCTTTTTGGATTTTTTGGAATAGTCTGTGAAGGATAGGGGTTAGCTCTTCCTTAAATGCTTTGTAGAATTCTCCTGTGAAACCATCTGGTCCTGGGCTTTTGTGTGTTGGGAGTTTTTGATTACTGCTTCAATTTCTTTTGTTGTTATTGGTCTGTTCAGGCTTTCTGCTTCTTTTTCATTGAGTTTTGGAAGATTATATTTTTCTAGAAATTTGTCCATTTCACCTAGGTTTTCAAATTTCTTGGCATACAGCTCTTTGTAGTAATTTCTTACAATACTTTGTATTTCTGTGGTATCTGTTGTAATCTCTCCTCTTTCATTTCTGATTGTGTTTACTTGGGTCTTCTCTTTTTTTTCTTGATGAGTCTGCTTAAAGGCTTGTCGATTTTGTTTATCTTTTCAAAGAACCCAGCTCTTGGATTCATTGATCCTTAGAATTGTGCTTTTAGTCTCTATGTCATTTAATTCTGCTCTGATCTTGATTATTTCCTTCCTTCTGCTTGCTCTGGGCTGCCTTTGTTGTTGTTCCTCGAGTTCTTGTAGATGTAGGGTTAGGTTGTTTGTTTGGAATGTTTCTAACCTTTTTAGGTGGGTCTGTATCACTATAAACTTCCCTCTCAGGACTGCCTTGGCTGTGTCCCATAAGTTTTGGGTTGTTGTGAGTTCATTTTCATTTGTTTCCAGAAACCTTTTGATTTCTTCCCTAATATCATTCTTGACCCATTCATTGTTTAATAGCATGCTATTTAATTCCATGATTTTGAGTGCTTTTGTTTTTTTTCCTTGTGGTTGGTTTCTAGCTTCAGTCCCTTGTGGTCTGAGAAAATGCTTGGTATGATTTCAATTTTCTTGAAATTCTTGAGGCTTGTTATGTGTCCTATCATGTGGTCCATCTTTAAGAATATTCTGTGTACATTTGAAAAAAATGTATATTTATCTTCTTTTGGATGGAGGGCTCTGTATATATCAGTAAAGTCCATTTCTTCAAGGGTATTGTTCAATGCCACAATATCTTTGATATTTCGTTTAGAAGATCTGTCCATTTTTGATAGTGGGGTGTTAAAATCTCCCACTATAATTGTGTTGCTGTCCATATCTTTCTTGAAGTCCTCTAAGATTTTCTTTATGTATTTTGGTGCTCCTATGTTGGGTGCATATATATTTACAACATTTATGTCTTCTTGGTGGATTCTTCCCTTGAGTATTATGAAGTGACCTTCTGGGTCTCTCTTTATGGACCTTTTTTGGAAGTCTATTTTTGTCTGATATGAGTATTGCTACCCCTAGCTTTTTTTTTCCCTGTCCATTTGCTTGGAAGATTTGTTTCCAGCCCTTCACTTTCAGCCTGTGTAGGTCTTTTATCCTGAGGTGGGTCTCTTGTAGACAGCAGATATGTGGGTCATTTTTTCTTATCCAATCAGCTATTCTATGTCTTTTGATTGGAGCATTTAATCCATTTTCATTTAAGGTTATTATTGATAGGTACTTATTCATTGTCTTTTATATACGTGTGTTCCTCTCTCTCTCTCTCTCTTTTCCCTCCCTTCCTTAAAGCAGTCCTTTTAGAACCTCTTGCAGAGCTGGTTTGGTCGAAGTGTATTCTTTTAGACTTCTTTTGTCTGGGAAGCTTCTTATTTGGCCTTCTATCTTGATTGAGAGCCTTGCTGGATATAGTAGCCTTGGTTGCAGACCTCTGGTTCTCATTACCTGGAGTATTTCTTGCCATTCTCTTCTGGCTTGAAGTGTTTCCATTGAGAAGTCAGCTGTTAGCCTTATTGGGGCTCCCTTGTATGTTACTTCTTTTTTCTCCCTTGCTGCCTTTAAGATTCTCTCTTTGTCTTGAAATTTTGTCATTTTAATTATGATGTGCCTTGGGGTGGGTCTCTTTGGGTTCCTCTTGATTGGGATTCTCTGTGTTTCTTTGATTTGTGTGACATTTTCTCTCATCAAATTAGGGAAGTTCTCCTTCATTACTTGTTCAACTAGGTTTTCGATCCCTTGCTCTTCTTCTTCTCCTTCTGGTATCCCTATTATATGGATATTATTATGTTTCATATTGTCTTGCATTTCTCTTAATCCCTCTTCATTCTTTCTGAGCCTTTTTTCCTTTTCTTGCTGTTTCTGGATGCTGTTTTCTATTTTGTCCTCCAGCTCGCTAATCCGATCTTCTGCTTCATCAATCCTGCTTTTCATTCCTTCTACTGTGTTCTTCAGTTCAGAAATTGTATTCTTCATTTCCTCTTGACCTTTGTTGAGAGTTTCTATTTCCTTTTTCATGTTTATATAGTTTGCAGTGAGATTGATGTAGTTTCCCTCTAATTTCTGAAAGCTCATTGTGAGTTCATTGAACTTCCTGATAATCATTGTTTTGAACTCACTGTCTGATAGTTGAGTTGCCTCTATTTCATTTAGCTTTTTTCCTGAGGCCTCCTCATTTCCCTTCAGTTGGGAGTTGTTTCTTTGTTTTCTCATTGTTCGTGGGTTTCTTCTTTTTTCTTCTTGTTTGTTAATTTGATCTGTTCTGATTCCCTGTAAACTATGTGGTATTTATGTGAACTTCTGTGGTAGAATATTTGTGAGATTCAGTGGTGCAATTTCCTTCATGTATCCTGGTGTTCACAGCTTCCCCCTACTCTTTTTTGTGATCAGTTGGAGGAGTAAGGCAAAATGTTTTAAAACAGCAAGACAGTATACTATGATATTTACTTTAGCAGCCAGTAGAGAAGAGATGGGTTATCCTTTGGCTCCTTATAGTGTTAACCGTGATCCTCCACTCCACTATCCATGTTTAGAAAGGATGGAAAGAAGGTAAGACTCTTATTGGGGATGAGAGGATTGTTAGTTGGATCTAGAAAGCTGTGAGGCTGTGGGAGGTCAGCTTCTAAGGTAGGGTTGGACTAAAGATTAGTATATAGGAGTAGTGAGTAAAAGAATAGAGACAACCCCCACAATAGTATAGTTCAGAAAATTGCAAAGTGGGCTGAGATCAGGTAGGGGTATTGAGAAGCATTCACAATTCTATAGACTAGATCTTACTAGCAGTAATAGTAAAGTGACAGTCTTGTGGCAGAATCGATGAGGTCTAGATAACAAGAATAAAGAGTATAGAACCTTGAGAGGTGTATTAATGGAACACAGATGAAGGATAGTAACTTATCAATACCTTGTGACTGAGATACCGGGGGAACCTATCAAATGACAGTATAACCAGCTAAACAAAGAAGATTATACAGAAAGAAAAAGAATACCAAAATATTATTAAAATAAAAAATGTCAGAAAAGTGAGAAAAAGATAATACAAATTTACAGTAACTTGTAAGATTAAAACAAAAGGAAAGAAAAGCAGAAGATGTAGTGTAGGAGAGATAAATTTGGAGTGGAAAGAATAATATTAGGATGAATGGAAGAGAAACATAAGGGATTGCGAGATAAAAATAATAAGAACTGAAAAATAAAATGTCACATAAAACACAAGATAAAATTAATCAATCAACAACAGCCAGAGAAACCAAACAAAACCAAACAAAACCAAACCCCCCCGCCCAAAAAACCACCTCTTGTTGGTTTCTAACTGGCCAGACCAGCTTTTCTGATCTTGCTGGCTTCAGTTGGCTGAGGGACCTTTGAAATGCTTCTCTCTCTCCCAGCCAGATCTCAGCAAGTCTGTCAGGTACCCTGGGCGCTCACAAACACACTGGCTCTCTGGATCTCACTTCCACATTCTTCCGGACTCCGGGGTCCTGCAGGGTTCCAGCTCTAGGATCTCAGGAGGCACCCGCGACGTTTTGGGATTCACTGCGCCCTCCCTGGGGATCGCAAAAGGGTGCACCCCTCCCCCAAACTTTTGAGATTCGGGGTCTAGGATCGCCCTAAGCGCCTCGCTGTGACCCTTCCAGGTTCAAAGCGTGCGAGAGTCAGTCTTCCTGACAGTGTGTGAGCCAAGCCCTTTCCAGCTCTGTGTTCCCCGCTGAACCGCACTCCGACTGGGTGTTGGCGCCTTTCCTGGCTCACCCGGTCGGGCTGGCTGGAAATCTCTTGAGCCACCACTGTAGGAACGCACCAAGCACCACGTCCCTCCCAGGATCACAGTGTGCGACCCAGGCCTCCCTACGGGGCGCGAGCCGAGCGCGGCCCAGCTCTGTACTCTCCACCAATCTGCACTTCCACTGGGCTAGGGGTGCGGGTGCTCCTCTAGGCTGCCCCTGGTCCTGTCAGCTAGAGGCCCTCACTTCTCCCAGGTCTCTGGGAGGGTGTTCATGTTCCCTGGGCGATTTTTTCCCAGTCCAACTGGCCAATCTGTTCCTTCTAGCAACACATTCTCCCATGGAGTTGCTCACCTCCCATATTCGGGGGAGGGAGCAGTGACTTCCCTCTCCCAGGAGCCCTGGGGCAGACCCCGGAACAGCGGGTGGGCCTGGGGTCTGCACACCCCTAAGACCCCGTGCTGATCCCTGGGCCCCTTTTGTCCTGCAGCAGTCTCCTTACCATCTGGTTTTCCAGTGAGTGCAATAATTTTTGATGTCCGGCTTTCAAAAGTGATTCGGTAACCTAGCCCACTTGCTCTGTTTCTCCACGGATCCGCAAGTTTCCCCCCTCTTCACAGAAGCCGAGAAAAATGCTGCCTAGAGCAAAGCCGCTATCTTCTGTCCCCTGGACTCAGGTTTTAATCTCATTGCTTTTTCTCCTCAAGCCAATCACTAGCCCTTGTCCATAGGAGGGACACTGAATGTGGTATCAGATTAATTCAAGTAGAATTCCTGGCTTGGCTACTTCTGACTTTAGGAATGTTACTTATCCTCTCTTAGATGATTTCCTCAACTGGAAAATGGAGATAGGAGCATTTTCATGCAAAGTTGGTATCATGATCATAGAAAGCAGCCCAAGCAATAGTGCACATGGCAGGCATTGACATATGTTCCTTATGTTCATATTTCTTTCACACTCATAGCAACTCCTTTGTAATCTAAGTAGTCCACATGATAAACTACCATATCCCAAAGTTATTGCTAGTACCCATTACATATAAACAATATTAGTGGTCCTTTAATACTTAACCTTAGTATTCTTTAGGTTAACTTGACCTCTGAAATCCAGGGTGTTGTGGAGAAGAAGGTCTCACAACTATAACCTTAGGTATGTGAACACCCTGACTTTTCAAAGAGCAACATGAATGCTATGTGTAGACGTGGAGTCAATTTTGTATTTCTCCACTGGGACACAAATATGTGGTTAATGTGAAATAGATGCTCAGTTCCTGTCAATGAATGACATATATATGCATATCTTCCTTAGCCCTTCTCTACCCTTAAGCAAATACTTTATGTTGTATATGTGAATTGCTATAATGCCTCTATGCATCATCCCTCCACAATACAACTGAAATTAAAAAAAAACAGAAAGGAAGAAGGAAAAAAGAAAAATTGTGTTTATCTGTATATCCTCATCACTAAACTTAGGCAAGTTAATTCCCCCTTTTCCCTTTTTTGCATTCTGACTCTCTCCCAGCCTCCCCTTTTGCATTTGTAGGGAATAGAAGCAAGATCTTTCCTGTTTCTTTTGAGTTTATTATTCTGACTGCTAGGCACCTGCTTGCTGCTGTTCCTTTTGTGTAGAAAGCATTCAGCCTTTCTTCTACTTGCTTTAAGATGCTTTAAGCGTCATGTCAGTAGGATATAATTAAAAAAGACAAGAACAGCCAGGAAAATGCCAGACAATTACCAAGAGACACAGGGTAAAAACAAAGTTGAGAAAAATAGGTTTATGTCAAAAGAAATTCTGATTACCACCATCCACCGTTATTATTGGTATTTAACATTTGTTTAGCACCAACATGGAGTTACACACTGTGCAGAACATAAAATTAGAGCATTTTCTAGCCAGGAAGTAATATTTAAAGAGCTGGGAGATTCTTCCAAAGCTGCTAGTCTGAGATGATTCTCTCCTGTGAGGAGTGTTGGCAGCTTCTGATCCTATCTATGTAGAGCTTGGTGTTTTTATAGGGGAAATCAATGAGATAATGGACTCGAAAGTTAAGAATTGCTTATAGTGAGCACTCAATACAAATTAGTTACACAGAGGAGGAAGATCAGCTTAATAATTCATAACAGCATCAGGGCCCCAAGTAAAGCCACTGGCCTCCTTGAAAATGTTACTTCCTATAGAGAAAACTGGATTCTTCAGAATGTGCCTTACTTTTAGGGGGTCCCTGCAAAATACTGTTTTAGTTTTTCTTGAGAAAATGTTGATGCGTTTTCAGAACATTTCAATAATATTATCCAATATAAATGTTTACAACTGGATACGCCAGATAATATCAGAAATCCCTTGACCTATCAAAAGTTTATTTAAAAAAAATCTCTGTAGGTCTCATACCTGGATGTGTACTTGGTAAACAACAGGTGGTCATAGAATGAGTTAAGAAATGAATGAGTGAAAACAATAAAAATATTTAAATAATCAAACTAACAAATAATTTACATTCTTAATTTGCCATACAAAAAGTCATCTAGAAATTGAACCTTTGGTCATCCGCATGCAGCTGTGACAGTGCCGTCAAATGGAGCCGATACATGTGCGTGTGGCAGCGATACAACATGGGGGAGCCAAGAAACCATCTTTCTGTTCTGCTTGCTGTCAGGCCAGCCCTTGTTTAGGTCTAGTTAGTTCACATTTACCTGGTTCCTTTCAGGCATACACTGATTTTTATAAATGCGTTTTCAGACTTGCACTCATTAGTGCTGAAACTATTTTGGATGTATATCTTTCTAAAATATGCATGCATCTCCCATGTTCCTGAAGCAGAGCATATTCTGTTTCTGTTCTGATATGCACATTCTTGGAGTAATGTCAGAAAATCTGAGCAGGTTTAGAAAGTAACTTTCCACAAGCTTCGGAGCCCAGGACACAAATCATGAGCATGTTGCCTTCCTAGCATGCCACACTGAGACCAGCAAGAATGCAAAATTCCAATCTGGTTTTCCCAGGGTGGGGGCTGTTCACCTATGTAGGCAGATGGAATGCATTGTACTTGATAAACCAGTTTCTCACCAGGAGCCATCCTCAAGATAACAGAAAAAAAGGGAGGGTGACTATTTATCCACATAATTTTAAGTACAGCTTTTCTTGTGACATCTACTAAGGAATAAAAAGTGACTGAAAATGACTGGAGATTAGTCTAGCACATACCGTCTGCACACTGGAAATATTTGCAGTTATCTTGGACTCTTGAAAGCTAGCATTTTCTGATTCTGTAGAGTTATGACTGCATAACCTTCGGACAACAATCATTAAGAAAGTCAAGCTTTAGGAAAAAATTATCGATACAGAATCCATACTGCTGTAAATCACAAAGATTTCCCTGGGAATATTTGCAGTCTTTTTTTCTTTTTTTGAAGACAAACTTAGAGATCTATGCTTGCTATGCACGTGAAAAGCAGGATGAAGTGACAAGTTTCTTTTTTTCTTAGGCATAGAACTGAAGAGGCACCTCTGATGTTCTTCGCTAATTAGGGAGTGAGACTGAATGCCTGCCTAAGCTGGCATTTAGGATGTGATTTACCCTGAGCTTTGAAGGCCTCCTCCATTTTCTTCCCTCACTTCACTGGAGCACTCACTGGTAGTCAAATATAAATGTGTACTTCACCAAACAGCATATTTCTTCCACTTGGTGGCTTGCCTTCATAACACCTCCTCTGTAAACTGTCCTCAAAACTCAAATTCAGACAATGCAACCCATTCCTCCAATCAGAAGACCTTCCCAAGATCATTGTTCCCCCAGTGGAGGCCTGACTTCTCAATTCTGTTTCTGAAAGTGGGTCACAGCCTGAGGCTCCTCTTTGGTAAATTGGAAACTGGCAAAACCAGGTACTGTTCCTAAGTTATTTTCTTTACTTTTCAGCAACACCTTCTCAGGTTATTATTCACCAATGATGGAATGTGAAGAAATAGAAAACATAGTGTTTGAATACAGTTTGTGGAGATTAAACATTTTCTAATGATCTGTAAATACTTGGAACGGGAATTGGAAGAACAGTCTTCACATAAATGAAAATGTGTGAAAATTATTTTTACTGCATTAGTTTCCTCTGCTGCAGTATTTTGAATATTTGCCAAACCTTGTGAATAATTAGTGTGGTTTAAAAGCCAAATATCCTCACTTGGTTATATGTGAGAAATAAATTTATTGCACATGGCTTATTTCATCTTACATTCTTACATAAAGTAAACATTGCCTAATCAAATAAAATATTGCTGTAATCTATCGTGAGGTGGTCCCACAAGCATAAGATCATAGATTATGCTCAGTTTTTCAATCCATAACTAATTAAAAGCTGTGATAGGCTTACACAGGAGCCTGCTTGAAAGCAGAGAAGTCTAGGTGGTGGACCTGAAAAAAAAAGTCAATTTATTAAAGAAACTCTGCATTTGATATAAGTAAGACAGGCACAGAAATTTTGTTCCTCTTGTTTTGACAAATGTGGAAGTAATGCTGTTGATTGCAGATCCACAGCTATGATCATTGCCGAGATTGACCAAGGCTAGTATCGACTCTCCCATTATTGCACTGTGCTCACTTATGAATGGTTCAGCCTTCCTTTGTGTTGAACTAGTATATTGAAGACTCCTGCAAGGCAGCTGTAAGGCTCACTTGCCCATGGTTGATTCTCATTAAAGCCTGTTGAAGGAAATAAAAGAAACTCTGAATGCTTCTGCGGCCCCTGGGTCCTTGACCTGTGTTTGTACAACTTTGCTTTGCTTGGCCATGGATTTACAGTCAATCATGAAAATGAGCTTTGAGGTGAGGAATTCTGTTTCTGGGTCAGACATGTAATTTTAATCAAGAGACTTCAAAAGGCAGGAATGACTTCACATATTTATTTTCTCCAAATTATTCTATGGTTGAAAATAAATTTTAGGAAAACGCAAAGCAAATGTGGTATAAGAATGGAACTTGAAAGATGAAAAGGATGATTGTGCCATCATCAGAATTAACACACTCTGATTTAGAGATGATGTGGAATTTGAAGATCAGTGCTGTCTATTGAACATAACAGAGTGGTGGAGTCAGGCAGACCTGATTTTGAACTCTGGCTCTGCTAACTGCTAGCTGGCTGAAGTTGGACATGTTACTTAATATCTCTGTATCTTAGTGTCTTTGGTATGCAGAGTAAAATGTCCGTAATAACACTAACCAAGCAGATTTATTGTCAGGATGAAATGAAATGAAATGAAATTCAGCACTGAGAACAGACTAGATATTCAGTAAGCAGCAATTACTTTTTCCATTAATATTAACAGTAGAGATACAGTGATGAAAATAAAACTCCACCTAAATTTCAATAAATCTGCTCTCCCTAAATCTGAGAAGGTTGTTTAAATTGATTCAGAGAAAAGACTCTCTATTATATTTCTAATGGGAACATATTTCAAAGCTTAGGCCGTTACAGGTAGTCTCAAGGGAGGGCAAACCACTTGGGAACTTAGTTTAGCCAAAAAGTCTTTTCTGAGGATAGATTAATCTTTTATGCTGTTAATCATCTCTGTAGACTAGGAACTTGTTGAAAATTTATTATCTTAATGGATATGTTTTGCTTATTCTGGCAAACTGAAGCAGTTTCCGTGAACAATGAAGTTTTAGAAATCATGAAAATTACAAAATATAGATAGACTGGAGCTCCAATGTGTAACCTTTAATAACAGTTCAAGCAACACCCTGCAAACCATGCTTGAAATCCTGTCAGAGATTAGGGGACATGTGCTCTGGCTCTTATGCCCTTTGAGACTCAGCTGAAAGCATTATATTTATGAGTCTCACCAGAGTAAGTGCACCACATGGCTGCACATTTAATGGTATCTTTCATATTTACCCTTTCTTTTTCCAGTGTTTCTGAATCTTCCATGTCTTTTCCCCTCAGAAGGTTTTCTACCCATTAAATGCCTATACTTTTCCTTTCTGCTTCCAGCTCAAACAACTCTTCCCCCTTACTATCTATGAAAGCTCATGTCACTGTGTTGTCAGCAAACCCTTGAAGCTGAGGTTGAGATTTATGATTCCATAGTAATTCCCATTTCACTCATCAATAGTCTATTGCATTGAAATCTGGAAGGAAAAATTTTAGCTAATATTTTAATCCTAACCCTCCACATTATTATTTATCCTTGGTATCTCAGTGTCTTGAGACTACACTGAGAGGATCAGATGATATCATGAAAGATAGCTTGCCTCTACCATCTCAGGGAGACGATAGTCAAAAGGAGAGCTTAGAGAAATGAAACTATTACTTTAGTAAGTCACAAAATATCTGTCTGACATTTATTTTCACACAGCATGTTCATAAATACATATCCTAGAAAAGGCAACTGTAGGGCATAGACTCTGATCTGATGAACACTCATCTGCTCTTTAATTTTGGGTGATTGTCACAAGTATTAGCATAAGAAGCATAAATGTGCTAAATTGCTTCCCTGTGATCACATAGAACAAGGCAGAAGATGTTAGGAATAGAACTGAAGACTCATGATGTTTAGTTTTTTGCGCTAATTATTAAGCACATATCCTCTCTATTAGCTGTACAAAAGGCATATCTGGTGTTGCTAAGTAAACCATATATTTATCAGGCAGAAAATATGCAGCACAGTTTCTCTCCTTTCATTGACAGTGAATGTGGTGCTTAAGACTAGAGTTTTGGAACAAACAATGTTCAGAATGCCATGAAGCTGTTGCAGCTACACCTGACTTGCAGCCCTGGAGAATGAAGAGTAAAACACGCTGTAGTTAAATGAGCCCCCCAACCAGAGCAAGCTATTTCACCCTCTGTCTATGGCTCCTCCTCTGTAAATAAGGACCAATATGCTCATGCAAAATTTTAAAAAAATATGGATGTTATTATGATTGATTTTATAATTCTGTCATCTAGTTCCCACTCAACTCATCTTTTTTAGTTAAAATAAAATAGTATGTGGCAGCAAGGCTGTGAGAAGCAAATGATTACAGAGCAGGGCACGTTAACAATAATACCCCCGTTAGAGTCTGGTGGTTTGTTAGAACAGGGAACACCCTCAGCTTTGCTTTGAGCTATTAATTAACCAACCAGTCATTAACTGCTGCTAACAATTGATTTAGAAGGAATTATGCTTAAATAGCAGGAGGTATTTAAGAGGAAAATAAATTAAAACAAAGAACTGCTGGATCCTGAGGAAAAAAAATAGTTCTTGAAATACAGAGAATAGCTGCAAGGACTCTGTAATTATCAAGTGATAAACAATCATTGGAAAGCACATTCTTTTATTTTTCCAGAAATAGTGACAGTGTCTTATAATCAAGGACCTCACTGTGTTTACTAATCAAATGATCCCAAATGAATTATGTTATCAAAAACATAACTGAAGTAGTAAATTGACATTTTGGTGATTACCAAAACATTTACATTAATCACAAATATACTGTCTTGGCAATGTGTCAACAAAGTTTAGTTTACAAACTTTAAAATAAAAGTAGCATATCTATTGCCCATGAGCTGAATCACACAGTGCACTTAATTCACAATTTCAGGTATGTCATTTTCACTCTCTATTTGTTCTTGGACAGGTTTATTTTACAGGCATTAACTACTCCTGATGGTTCTCCTTTTCCTATACCTTGAAATTGGTGATTACAGGGTGGCTGGTCCTGATTTAAAGCAATAATGAGTAAACTAATAGTAACCAAAGAAACAAAAGAAAATCTGTGGTTTTGAGTGAATTCTTTCCCACTTGACTAAAGTCAGCTTTAGGAATTACTATAACAAATAATCTCATAATATCTTTAAACCAAAACCAAATTGACCTGTTTTAGATGTCAATCACATTTATTTAGCATCTACCATATATGAGGAACCAAGGAAGCATTTCCATTTGTCTAAATTGCTAACTGGATGAAAGTATATATGAGGTATGTCTGGAAAAATTCCAGCTTTTATTAATATAATGAGAACAGTTTGCATGACATCAGTGTAACCTGGCAGCCAAGGAGAGTGGACTGGGATGTGTGTGCATGTACAATGGTGACTTCACTGTACTAGTCAATGGGGGCAGTAGACACCATTGAATGAGTATGTGTACTGTGTGGCCATCACATTCAAAATTACTGAGCAAGTAGAGCGATGAATCTGCATCATATTTTGAATTAAGCTTGAACATTCATCCATAGAAACTATTCTGGTGATTCAGAAACCCACAGTTAAGAGCACCTGGTGATTGGCAGCTTCATCACAACAATGCACCTGCTCATGCATCAGGTCTTGTGTAGTTTTTAGTGGAACATCAGATCACTCACGTGACTCAATTACAGCCGAGACTTGGCATCCTGCAACTTCTGGCTTTTTCCAAACTAAAATCATCTTTAAAAAGGAAGAGATTTCAGAATGTTGATGAGATTCGGGAAAATATGATGGGATAGCTGATGGTGATTGGGAAACTGTGTGAAGTCACAAGGTACCTACTTTGAAGGGGACTGAAGCGTCATTGTCCTATGTACAATGTTTCTTGTGTCTACTTCAATAAATGTCTATTTTTCATATTACATGGCTGATGCCTTCTGGACAGATGTCATATGTACATAGTAAAGTTGCCTTTTTGCAACTTTAGGGTGGTTTATAGCTATATAAGTCTATATGGGCCATATAAATCAACTAAGGGTGGTTTATAGCAATGTAAGTTTAGCTCATGTATGGATTCCATGTGACCACCACCACAATCACGACACAGAATAATGCCCTTACTCAAAAACCTCCCGCAGACTGATTGTTCTCATTTGTCACACACTTGCCCTACTCCAATCCCCTGACAATGAGTAACCTGTTCTCCATCAAGGTCAGTGTAGTTTTTGTCTTTAGAAATATCTCAAATAAATTAAATAGCACAGTATGTAATGGGCATACTGGCTTATTTTACTCATGATAATGTCTTTGAGATTCAATTAAATTGTTGCATGTATTAAGTCTGTTCCTTTTCATTGCTGAGTAGTATTCCATTGTATGTCTGAGACCTTTATATACAGGACATTTATTTATGCATTCATATGTATTGAGATTTTTAAATAAAAGATAAATTTTTCCATGATACTTTTAAAAAAACTATGCATAAGATGCTCTAAAAAGTGAATTATTTTGATTTAGGAGTTACAAGTAAGGCCCAGCTTATTTGTGAAATATACCATACCTCCGCATTTTCTCCTTTGGACAGTCTATAATTTATCTGAACTTGTTATCATTACCTCAGCTAAGGTTTTCTCTTTATCATATTAATAAGTCTGCTCTGTTATTGTGTGTCCTGTAACTGGTTTTTATTTCAGTATTCTCTTGGTTCCCTGTAGTACTTTCACTTCCTCATACTTCTGTATTATGTGGCTGTCTTCAAGTAGAGTCATGTCTGTATTTAGATATTGAAATACATGTTATTTTATAAAAACAATGAAATATATGTTATTTTATAAATTACTTTCCTTTTATTTCTCCTTTTTATGACAGGACATTGTTAATAATTTTTTAAAAACACCAATCCAAAAGAACCTATGTACCCCAATGTTCATAGCAGCACAATTTACAATAGCCAAGTGCTGGAAGCAACCTAGATGCCCATCAGTAAATGAATGGATCAAAAAACTGTGGTACATTTACACCATGGAATTCTATGCAGCAGAAAGAAAGAACGAACTTCTACCCTTTGTGACAGCATGGATGGAACTAGAAAGCATTATGCTAAGTGAAATAAGCCAGGCAGTGAAAGACAAATACCATATGATCTCACCTTTAACAGGAACCTAAACTACAAAACAAAGAAACAAGCAAAATATAACCAAAGACACTGAAATAGAGAACAGGCTGACAGTGACCAGAAGGGAGAGGGGAGGGAATTTCAGGGGAAAAGGGGAGAGTTTACAGGAACAAGTATAAAGGACATATGGACAAAAACTAGGGGGGTGGAAATGAGAGAAAAGTAGGGAGACCTGGGGGGTGGGCTGGGATGGAAGTAAAAGACAGAAAATTGTACTTGAACAACAATTAAAAAAATAAAATAAATAAATAAAAATAAAAAGTTATATGTCATTGAATCATAATGTATGAATTTAATTTTAACATAATAAAAAAGTAATTTTTCTAACTATAAGACATTAGAACAGATAATTTTGAGAACAACTTCTTTAAACCTTATGCCTATAACTACTTAAATAAGTCTTGTTTTTTCCTTCTTCAGGTATATTGCAACCTCTTAGTTTCACTAGATGTTCCCCAACTTTCCTTATATTCAAAGAATTTAGAATATGTAGTTTTAAGTATGATTTTTTTCCTTCTTGTTCTATCAGTCAGCTTAGGCTGTTATATTGCAATAATAAACAACAGCATAGTGGCTTTCAATAACAGAATTATTGCTCACCCATGACCATAATGGGTGAACTTGATGTCCTATTTTATCTTCATTCTGAGACCTAGAATTAGAGAGCAGCATCAATCTGGGATATGCTGGTCTTACAGTAGAGAAAGAAGAGCAAGAGTGGACCAAAAGATGCCTCATAAACCACTTTTTGAAAGTGCTTCATGCTAGTTCTACTCACATTTCATTGACCAAAATAATCATGTGGGCAAGCCTGAAGTATAATCTTCATATTATAAAAGGTCAGCAAATATTTTTGTATAATCATACAATTTACTATCCATAGCTTGTATTTTTTTAATTTTTACTATTTTAACTGTGAATATATACAAAGCTTATATTTTATAAGCACAAATCAAATGATTACATGTATTAGGCATTGATTTAAATATTTTATATCTTTATCTTCTTCAACTTAACCATTAAACTAACTATAAATTGCTAATATCTTCGATGATTAAAAATTTGCAATTAAATGAATTTCATCTTAATAAATTTTATATAGTTCTAGGCTTTGGACTCTCAGTAAACTATTCAAGAAGCTATTTTTCATGGTTCACTTTTCAATTGTAAGCTTATAAAACTGTCTAAGCAATTTTTATTAAATACTCTGTAAAAAAACACGCCATATGCAATTAGGCATTTCATAGACTTATTTTTTCTCTTTAGTTTATCTACAGAGCCAGGAGTGTCTTGAAGAGAGAAACCCTTTTTGAATCCCTATTGCAGTCAATGCTATCATCTTCTTGTGCATAGCTTCTCTGCATGCCCTCCTCAGCACATCCCACGTGGCTGACTGGAAGTGCTGAGAGCCTTTGTCTTTCTCTGTGCTGAGTACTGTCCTAAGTACTTGTATTGTTTTAATTCATTTAAGTATCATGACAAATCCAGGAGCTCAGTATTGTTATTTATCTTCCATTTGGTTGATACCAATCACAGGAAGATTCCAATACACAGGAAGAAAAAAAGAAGACAAAATATTTTTATATGATATATTTGAAAATTTAGAAATCCAAAGGAGCAAAATCATAGAATTAATAAATTAACTTAGTAATGGGGTCAAAAAAATACTTTAGCAGACAAGAGTATTGGACAAGATTTATTACCTCCCCTCCTTATAGGCTCTTTCATAATCTGTCCAACCATAGCTCCTACCTAATCATTATAAACAACTGAGCCAGGGAAGCACACAGTTCAATGTCAGACACAAAGGTCTGTTTTAAGAATTTAAGTCAACAGGCACACAGACTGTTATGTCAATTTGTGGCTGGAATGAGAACCATGTCGAGCCAAAGCTAGAACCATATCAAATTAAATCCTACCATTAGCTGGACATTATCATGATGAGTAAAAACTATGAGAAAGCAGAGGAAACCAATTAGTAAAAAGGAGAAAGAAATGAATTGAGCAAACTGTTGGCCTGAGACGTGCCTAAAAGGCCTTATCCCTAGCAAGAATGTGGAGCAAATCATTCCAGAAGGAATGACAGCAAGTGTTGAGGTCCCTTGGCTGAACAAACTTGCTAGATATGAGACACAGAAAAAAGGGTTGAGGGTAAGAGTGGCATGAGCTCAGAAGAGATGATTCCAGGTGATGGCAGAGAAGTGGCAGCCAAGCTCAGTGGGGGCTGGAGGGCTGTGGTGAGAGGTTTGGATTCCCTCATTGGGAAGCCCAGCTCTGCTCTGTTCTGCCTCCCTTTGAAACTGTTCCTGTTGGCCTCCTTGAATAAAATCTCACTTTCTTTAGAATTTTCACAGACATACACCTCCAGCAATTGGCATATAAAACCCTGACTCACAGCTTCTTTTTTCACGTTTTATCTTCCCAAGAATGTTGGCTCTCAGAACTCAGGAGACACGAATCTTTCTATCCTCTAGAGACAGTAGTGAGCTGGTGGGTATACAATAAATATTTGTTGGCTCAAAAAAGGGAAAAATAATGAAATATTCCTTACCAGTGTTCAAAGTTCCTTACTGTGCTCTCCATATAGAGGTACTAAACTCACGTTATTTGGTACAAATTAACTGAGGTCTCTCCTTGTCAA
Source organism: Phyllostomus hastatus (assembly GCF_019186645.2). NCBI lineage: Eukaryota > Metazoa > Chordata > Mammalia > Chiroptera > Phyllostomidae > Phyllostomus > Phyllostomus hastatus. Next base: position 23,560,165 of record NW_025334028.1, on the reverse strand, counting down.
GATGGCTTCTCAGTGAAACTAATGAGTGTGGATCAATAAATCCTTTGTTATGGACTTATTTATTTGACTGGCTTGGAAATAGGGAGCACCATTTTACGAGTGCAGGGAAAATTACAGACACATAAGTAACATTTACTGAGTTCCTACCAGGGGGCAAGATTGTGTTTAATATTTTATAAGCTTTTCTTATTTACTCTTCAAACACCCCCATGCAGTCACAACCAGGATGTGAGAAAATCAGTCCATACTGCTGGTTGGTTGAATCTGAACCCTTCCCTGCTCTTAACCAGTAGACTAAACTTGCTCCAGGTTATCTGGGTGAAAGAAGGTGACTTCCCTCTTACTTTTGTTCTCAAATCTATTGTACTTATGCATCCAAGGCCTTCTGCCTGGGTCAAGCTACACTTTACATACAGTGGTATTTTTTTTCTTTAACATTTGTAAGGCCAAAATATTCAAACGTATAGAAATAATTTTATCCAGTACTCTAGCTCTTACTGTAGTAATTTCCTGATCTTTTTTCTAATATTAACTAAGACATTTCAATGTACTTCACTGTGTTTAATACTTATAAGTGGAATGCACTATTTGCAAAGAAAACTTTCATTATAACTGTATTTATAAGAAAATATATGGAAAATATTTGTATATTTTTCTATTAAAGAAGAAAAATTATTCATTAAGAGGTCTTCTGAAATCTTAATAATAACCATTATTTGCTTTTTGCCTCTACAGTAGTATGTGAGGTTTAGAGAAAATATTTTAATATTGGAGAGAAAACTGGATTAATAGTAACTATAATTTTATCCAAATAAGTGACATCATAATGTGTCAACTTATTTTTTGTCATTGTGCATGGTGAAAACAACTTGCAAGATATTGGAAGTGTAAATTAACAGTTTACAAATGATGTGAAAAGTAAAAACAGTAAGTCAACCAAGAATTTAATTTACAAGATTTTCCAAATTAGACACAACTCCACCAAATTGCAATTAATCTTAGCTAGATTCTAATGTAAAGATCTATGTTTCCACATGGAAGTTGTGGTTTGGCAACCTTTCCTTCTGCCTAGTGGAGCCTTCAGGGTGTTACATAATAGGACTGGGACTCAGACAGGTAGCTGCAGTTGGCTGTGGATGGTCCTTAGGAAAGTTTTAAAGCTATATCCTGACTCTAAAGGTATGTGTTTATTTCTGAGTTCTCCATTCTGTTCCATTGATCTATGTGTCTGTTTTTATGTTTGTACTATGCTGTTTTGATTGTTATGACCATATAGTATAGTTTGATATTAGGTAGCATGATTCCTCCAACTTTGTTCTTCTTTCTCAAGATAACTGTTGCTATTTGGGGCCTTTTGTGGTTCCATATAAATTTTAAAATGTTTGTTCTGGTTCTGTGAAATACATCATTGGAATCTTCACAGGATTTGCATTGAATCTATAAATTGCTTTGCATAGTATGGATATTTTAATGATGTTAATTTTTCTTATCCACATGAACATGGCATCAGCTTCCAGTTATATGCATCTTCTTCAATTTCTTATTTCAGTGTCATAATTTTCCAAGTCCAGGTCTTTTACATCCTCACTTAAATTTATTACTGGGTATTTTATTCTTTTTGAAGCAATTGTGGATGGGATTGTTTTCATAATTTCCCTTTCTGATAATTTATTATTGTGGATGGGATTGTTTTCATAATTTCCCTTTCTGATAATTTATTATTGGCATATAAAAATGCAACTGATTTCTGGATATTAATTTTGTATCCTGCTAATTTGCTGAATTCACTTATCTGTTCTAGTTCTTTCTTGGTGGAATATTTAGGGTTCACTATGAACAGTATCATGTCAACTGCAAATATAGACAGTTTTACTTGTTCCTTTCAATTTCTTTGGATGCCTTTGGATGCCTTTTACTTCTTCTTCTTGTCTCATTGCTGTGCCTAGGTATTCCAGTACTATGTTGAGTAAGAGAGGTGAAAACAGACATCACTGTCTTGTTCCTGATGCCAAGGGGAACAAGCGTAGTTCTTGCTTGTGGATATGATGCTGGCAGTGAATTTGTTCCCTCTATTCCCACTTTGCTGAGAGTTTTTTTTTTTTATCATATATGGTCCTGGGTTTTATCAAATGCTTTTTCTGCATCTATTGATATGATCATGTGGTTTTTATCCTTTATTTTATTTTTGTGATGTATCACTTTTATTAATTTGTGTGAATGTTGTACCAACCTTGCATTCCTGGAAAAAACCTCATTTGATCATGGTATATGATGCTTTTTATGCATTGTTGTTTTCCATTTGCTAATATTTATTGAGGATTTAGCATCTATGTTCATCAGGGATATTGGCCTATAATTTTCATTTCTTTTTTTATAGTGTCTTTATCTTGTTTGGAAGTAGGGTAATGCTGGCCATGCAAAATGAGCTTGGGAGTCTTGCCTTCTCTTGAATTTTTTGAGACAGTTTGAGAGGAAAATGTGTTAGCTCTTCTCAGAAAGTTTGGTAAAATTCACCCATGAGGCCATCTGGTCCAGGAGTTTTGTTTATTGGGAGCTTTTTTTTATTACTGCTTCTATTTTACTAGGCATAATCTGTCTATTCAGATTCTCTGATGCTTCCTAATTTAGTTTTTGAATATTTTATGTTTCTAGGAATTTATCCATTTCATCCAGGTTGTCTAACTTGTTGGCATATAGTGGTTCATAATATTTCTTAAAATCCTTTTTATAAGCAAGAACATACAGTGGACTAAAGATAGTTTATTCAATAAATGATGTTGGCAATATTGGACAGATACATGCAGAAAAATGAAATTAGACCACTTTCTTACATCACACACAAGAATAAATTCAAAGTAAATTGAAGACTTAAATGTTAGACCTGAAACCATAAAAATCCTACTAGAAAACAAGCAGGAAAAAATCTTGGACATTGCTTGTAGCAATGTTTTTTTAATATATATATCTCCATAAGCAAGGGAAACAAAATAAAAAAATAAACAAGTGGGACTATATCTAACTAAAAAGCTTTTGCACAGCAAAAAAAAAAAAAAAATCAGCAAAATGAAAAGACCAGCCACTGAACAGAACATATTTACTTATACATCTGATATGGCATTAATATCAAAAAGTTATAAAGAACTTATAAACCTCAACACCAAAAAGAAAAAAAACGCAATCCAACTAAAATATGGGCAAGGGACCTGAGTAGCCACTTCTCTAAGGAGGACATACAGATGGGCAATAAACATATGAACAGATGCTCAACATCACTAATAATCATAGAGATGCAAATTAAAACCACAGTGAGTTATCACCTCACATCGTTCAGAGTGGGTATCATCAATAAATCATCAAACAACAAGCACTGGTGAGGGTGTGGAAAAGGGGAACCCTGTTGCCCTTTCCCACCTGTTGGTGGGAAGGCAGATTGCTGCTGCCACTGTGGAAAGCAGTATGGAGATACTTCAAAATATTAAAAATGAAACTGCCTTATGATTTACTGATTCTGGGAATTTATCCAAAGAAACCCAAAACACTAATTCAAAAAATATAAGCACCCCTCTATTCATTGTAGCATTATTTGCAATAGCCAAGATATGGAAATAGCCAAACTGTTGATCAATAGATGAGTGGATAAAACAACTATGGGACATTTATGCAATGGAATACTATTGGGCTGTAAAAAAGAAAATTTTACCCTTTGTGAGAGCATGGATGGACCTGCAGAACATGATGGTAAGTGAAATAAGCCAGTCAGAGAAGGACAAGTACCATATGATTTCATTCATATGTGGATTCAAATGAACAAACTGAACTAGCAAGCAAGATAGAGACAGATTCATAGACAGCAGGCTGACAGCTCTGTAGAGGGTTATTGAGCAAAAAGGAAAAAAAGGACTCATGGACACAGACAACAGTGTGGTGATTGTAGGGGTGGGAGAGGAGGGTAGGTGGAAGAGGGTATAGTGGGGATAAATGATAATGGAAAAATACAATTAAAAAAGAAAACAATAATTTGTAAAATAGTATTACTTTTAATACTGTTCTACTTTTGTATATATAAAATATAATAAATACATATGACATAAACAAGCTTTGTTAGGATGCACACCAGATGTTTTGAAGTGATAACTAAGGAAACATCATTTAATTTTTTAAAAAAGTAAATTCATCTAAAAATATCTTTTTTAAATAAAAACTTTTAAAAATAGTAAAAAAAAAATCTATGCTCTGAGCATAGTCACCAACTCTGTTACATGAAGCTATATTCTATAAACCTCAGTTTTTTCCAGCCAAAGGAAAATGAAAGAATAATTGTTAAAGCAAACACTGATACATGATGAAATAGAAAGCAAACATGGCTCATGCTTTAAATACATAACATAGGATTTCAAAAAAATATGAATTTGATGCCTGGATTCTGGTTGCAATTCTGTCTGCCATTTGAGAACAAATTAAGCTTACTGTTTAAGGTCCAGGCTTAACCTGACTCCACAGTTTGAATCCTGGTTTTTCTATTCCCTGACTGTGCGGCCTAGGGGAAATTGTTTAACTTCTCTGGGTCTCAGTTCGCTCCTCTGTAAAATGGGGATAATACTTGTACCTTTCTTGTAGGTTTGTTATAAGGATTACATAAGTTAATATTTGTAAAGTGCTTAGCATTGTCTCTGGCACATGGTAGGTACTCTTTTCATTTATTAAGTAAGTTAAATTAAGTTGGGACCAAAGTGTTAAATTTTGAGAAAATTTAGCTGCTATCAACATAGGGTGGACTGGTTTGAGAATGACTGGGTGATATGCCCGAAACCCCAGTACTGCTGTCCTGTTTTGTTTTGTTTTGTTTTTTCCTTTCTCTCCCTCACCTGGGGAACTTACCTGTGACTATATTTATACTGTCACCCTCACCAAGCTCTTGAGCCCATCTTTTGCTTTCAAGTCATTTGTTCATTCAATTGTCCAATATATTCCAAAGGGTATAAATATGTCTCAGAGCATTGCTTCTCAAACTTTTGTGTGTATATACCTTACCTAGGGATGTTGCTAAAATACAGATTGTAGTTCCAAAAATCTGGGCTAGGGCTCTAGATTCTGCTTCTCTAACCTGCTCCCCAGTGATGGCTGCTGGCTCCAGGGTCACACATTGAGTATCAATATCCTGGTAAATTTTACCATCGAAAACAATTCTCTAGCACCAATTTAATTTGGGCTCCAGGTCCATATAAAGTTATTACACAGTATTGTGGCTATGAAAACATTCTCTTTTGCTCTTTGATATGGTTTTGAGGAAACTAGCCAGAATGAAACACTGGCATCTTCGCTGCCCTCCCACTTGTTCCTTTTCTGGTACACTGTGCTAGGGGGTGAGCAGAGAATTTGGAAACCCTCCCCCCAAGTTGATCTGCTCCATGAAAATTTGGCAATGGAATATTCAGAGAATGTTTGTTCCATTGTTTACGCAGAGAGCCTTTCCTGCACCCAGTAGCATATGGCAGGCCTGTGGGTGGCACCCTAGGTGGGTGGAGAAAATATGATTCTCTGACAGCCATGCACAAGCTTTGCCAATTTGAGGCAGGAGCAGCAGGTAGGGGTCAGGAGGAGAAAAGGATCAGGAACACCCCTTTATGTGCAGAGCCAGCATTTCCGGGCTCTGCCCAGGGCTGTTAGTAACACAATTCAAGAGGAAATGTTCACAGAGACTTTCCCTGTGCGAGAATCGCAGGAACACTCTTTCCACCCTCTCCACCCACTCCCAAAATTCTGTGAGAACACATCAACCATAATATGAGGTTAACAAACCCATAAAATCATCATTCAATTTTCAACTTTTTTTTTAGCTTTTTACCACCATCTTGTAAGAAAGAAGAGCACAATACCATTTCTGAAAATCTTTTTCTTTTTATGGTTTTCAATATTTAGACATTTAAACAGTGTAATATTAGCAAATGGCTTCTATTTAGTTTTCTTTTTCTTTGTTTAAATATTTTTATTGTTGTTCAAGTACAGTTGTCTCCATTTTCTCCCCACCACTACCCCAGATTTTCAACTTTTAAAATCCCCTGCAATAATTGGTTCTTTCCATATTTATCATGGGCTTAGCTGCCAAAAACTTCTTCTCAGGAACAGTTTTCATCTAGTAAATAATGAAAATCTCATCTTTAAAATAATATTTTACTTTAAATACTTAAATATTTGAAGATCATATGAAAATCTTTTTAAGATAAGTGGATATACAAAAATAAAATAGAGACTTATAAATCATATTCCAGAAAGCTGAGAACCTTCTATGCTGTGGGCAAACTCTACTGAACCTAATATAATATTATTTTCCCTGATTTGGGGGCTTCCTGGGCTTGTCCAGAGTGGCTGATCTAGGTACTAAAAACAAACACTGACGTACTGTTCTTTACGAGTAGGTGTCCCAAGCTAACGGGCTTCTGTGTCCAGTAAGTGCCATCTGCTGCTCCTGGCAGTGACTGAGGCCACAGGTTGAAGTCCCCCTTCAATAGCTGGCTTCCAGGGCCTCCTTAGCAGGGTGCTGGCACAACCGGCTCCATCACAGCGTGCTTTCTTGTATCCTGTATTCTGAACAAGTCCTGGAAAAATTAGATTCATTCTTCACCACCTTTGACAACTTGCTCTGATTATTGTTATGGTTTTGACATTATCTAGAATTTTATCTGGAGTGCAAGAAGCCATTCCTAAAAAAAGGTCAGAGAAATTACAAACCAAAATCTCTCTGCCACTTTATAACACCAATTTAGGGGTCAGAAGGTCCTCATTCTTGAATCATTTTCTTGGGACTACACTAAAAGGAGAGACCCTACAATAAAGGGGAGACCCTTTATTTCTTTTCACTGCACTTCCTTCCCCTTCTTTCATCTGCACTTCTGCATCCCACGACTCACCTCACCAATAAATCATTCATCAGTGAGTAGCTTCTTATTAAACTTCTCAGGGATTCAGGTTTTGGTGTTTATAAAATGGCAATGTTAATAACTATCTAGAAAAATGATGTCAATGATATTATTTTGAAAATGGTTAAACATTAGAAATTATTATTATTATTACTGTTTGATTAGGAAACAGTAAACAGAAAATCTTAGAATCCTAGTAATTCTGGAAGTTTCTAAGAGAAATTGGAATTTATAAAAATGCCAATAGCTATGTACACCTATTCATAGATGATGAATATTTTGGAATAGTTATATTTTCTTTGATTTATTCCTTTCTTAGCTTTCTGATTTTCTTCCTGAATTTTCCTGTTTATTTTCTCTTCTATCTTCTCCCTCCTTTTTTCCTATTTTTTCCCCAATCTCTTTCATCTCTTTCTTCTCAGAATAAACATAGGGATGATTTTGCTTTGCTTGAAGCAATATTTCTCAGTGATTGAATGAGTTATAGATAGGTTGTGATTGTCTAAAACTATTGTGTTTTTTGCATCTATGATGGTAGTTCTTGGTGCAGCTTACCAAGTATTTCTGGTTTTCTGCATTCAGGGCATATAGTAAGATTGTGCTTCTCAGGCCACTTGTGATTGGGAGGGGCCACGTGACTAGTCCTGGTCAATAAATTGTGAGCAGATGAGATATACATCACTTCCTGGCAGATGCATCTAGTTGCTAATCTGATACCTTCCAGAGCAATATTCCCCTGGTAGAACAACTGGAAATGTCTGAGATAATACCTGCTCTACCAGCCTGGGCTCATGCATAATTATATGGGTCAGAGCTCCTAAAAGATCTGTGATGGACATATTTCATGAACAAAATATAACCCGTAGTTGCTTTAAGAGACTGAGAGTTTGGAGACATTTTTAACCACGGTATGTTAAGACTGTCCTGATTGATGCTTCCACGAAAATGCAATCTTTTCCAAAGAAGAGTAGAAAGTAAAGAAGGGGAACTGCTTTTATTTAGAGATTATTGTGAGTCTCTGCTAGGTGTTTTTATAATAACACATTAAAGTATTATTAATTATTGAACTGAAAAATTCAAGCTATAGCTACTTCAGGATTTAAAAATTTGATTTATAGTACTATACATACACTAGCATCTTTTAATATAATGGTCTTTAGCAAGCTAAGATAATGAACAACTTCCAAATGAAAGATCTAGATTGGTAAACAGGCTCTTGTGGTGATAATTTGTCTCACCAGAGAATTTGAAAGGAAATGATTATCATTTACTCATTAACATCTATTCATTGCTCAAATATTTAATAAGCACCTACTTTGTCAGGCACTGGGTTAGGTGCTAAAGAAACAGTAACCCTTACTGTATTCAGAATAGTTTTCCATATATTATCTCATTTTATCTTGAAAGAGCAAAATATTCATTCTGTTTTAAATATGAGGAAACCAAGACATGAGGAATCAACTCAGTGTGGTAGGCAGTAAGAGAAAATAGTGATTTAATCCTTATTTTTATTCAGAGTTCATGTTAAATATTTAACAATGATAAGAAAATACTGTTAGGGAAAGTTTGGAAATATAAATTTGATTATAAAATGTATAATTGCATGCTGAAAAAATAATTTTTAACCTGAGTCCATGGATGCCTTGATTGACTCCTAACATTATAGACAATCCTGAGAAGATCCTGAAAGTGGTCAATGACTTAAAAACATTAAGAAAAATAGCCCTACAATTATATTCTTGTTAGACTAACCAAGCGACAATATAATTCCATTTTGAACATTTTATTTACCATGAACTCCAGTAGTAGTGGGGAAATAGTAATTATATATTTTTGTAAAATAAAGAGACAAAATATAAAAGACAAACATATAAAAGACAAGTCTACAATTACGTAGCATTTTTGGTATTTTATTAATGACAGAACTGAAGGACAGGTTCTTGATTGAATTTTCTTTTTCATAGAATAATGGAATAAAGGAGATGGAAGAAAATAGAAGTCATCTGAACCCTCCTTTTGTTGAGAGATATGTGAACTGTCACCCAGAAAGGAAGGTATTGAGTCAGTGTTGGGGCTGGGGATAGAACACAGGCCTTCAGACTCTCTCCAGCCCCTCTTTCTATATATGTGAAGATGTCAGTGTTGTATTCTGGTTAGTTTCCTCATATATAAAAATATTTATATTTATATTTATATATGTATGTATATTTACATATTTACATAATATTTATATAATACTAATATAACTAATATATATTATAAATATATATATTTTTTATTGTTGTTCAAGTACAATTTCTGCCTTTTCCCCCTGCCCCTCCCCACCACTCCAGCCTTCCCCACCCCCCTCCCCTATTTCCACCCCCCCCTTGTTATTGTCCATGTGTCCTTTATAATTGTTCCTGCAAACCCTTCACTCTTTTCCCCCATAATCCCCTCCCCTCTCCCCTCTGGTCACTGTCAGCCTGTTCCCAATTTCAGTGTCTTTGGTTATATTTTGCTTGTTTCTTTGTTTTGTAGTTTAGGTTCCTGTTAAAGGTGAGATCATATGGTATTTGTCTTTCACTGCCTGGCTTATTTCACTTAGCATAATGCTTTCCAGTTCCATCCAAGCTGTTGCAAAGCTCCTTCTTTTTTTCTGCTGCATAAAATTCCACTGTGAAAATGTACCATAGTTTTTTGATCCATTCATTTACTGATGAGCACTTAGATTGCTTCCAGCACTTGGCTATTGTAAATTGTGCTGCTATGAACATTGGGGTACATAGGTTCTTTTGAATTGGTGTTTCAGGGTTCTTAGGATATAATCCTAGCAGTGGAATTCCTGGGTCAAAAGGCAGATCCATTTTTAGTTTTTCGAGGAAATTCCATACTGTTTTCCATAGTGGTTGTACCAGTCTGCAATCCCACCAACAGTGCACTAGGGTACCTTTTTCTCTAGATCCTCTCCAACACTTGTTTGTTGCTTTGTTTATGATAGCCATTCTGACCAGTGTGAAGTGTTATCTCATTGCACTTTTAATTTGCATCTCTGATAGTTAGCAATACTGAGCACCTTTTCATATGTCTCTGAAGCCTGGGTACGTCCTCCTTGGAGAAGCGTCTGTTCAAGTCCTTTGCCCACTTTTTAATTGGGTTGCTTGTCTTCTTAGAGTAGAGTTGTGTGAGTTCTTTATATATTTTAGAGATTAAACCCTAGTCTGAGGTATCATTGAAAAATGTTTTCTCACATGATTGGTTGTCTTTCATTTTAATGCTGTTTTCTTTAGCCATGCAGAAGCTTTTTATTTTGATGAGATGTATTTGTTTATTCTTGCCTTTATGTCCCTTGCTCTAAGACACATATCAGTAAAAATATTGCTGCATGAAATATCTGAGATTTTCCTGCCTGAGTTCTCCTCTAGGACTTTAATAGTGTCACCACTTATATTTAAGTCTTTTATCCACCTTGAATTTATTTTTGTGTATGGTGTAAGTTGGTGATCAAGTTTTACTTTTTATTTTTTTTTTGCATGTAGCTGTCCATATCTCCCAACACCATTTGTTGAAGAGGCTATTTTTACTCCTATTTTATGCTGCATCCCCTTTTGTCAAATATTAACTGACCATAGAGACTTGGATTTATTTCTGGGCTCTCTGTTCTGTTCCATTGGTCTGTGTGCTTGTTCTTATTCCAGTACCAGGCTGTTTTGATTATAGTGGCCTTGTAATACAGTTTGATATCAGGGATTGTGATCCCTCCTACTTTGTTCTTCTTACTTGAAATTGTTGCAGCCATTCAGTGTCATTTATGATTCCATATAAATTTCTGAAATGTTTGTTCTATATCTGTGAAATATGTCACTGGTACTTAAATAGGGATTGCATTGAATCTATAAATCGCTTTGAGTAATATGCACATTTTGATGATGTTAATTCTCATGACCTGTGAACACAGTATATATTTCCATTTGTTTGTGTCTTTCTTAATTTCTTTCCTCAGTGTTGTTTAGTTTTCTGAGTACAGGTCTTTCACTTCCTTGGTTAGGTTTATTCCTAGGTATTTTATTTTTCTTGTTGCTATATCAAATGGGAGTTTTTTCCTGATTTCTGCTCCTGATATTTCATTGTTGGTATACAAATGTGACTTTGATTTCTGAATATTGACTTCGTATCCTGTTTTTTTGCCAAATTCATTTATTAGGTCAAGCAGTTTTTTTGGCAGAATCTATAGGATTTTCTATATACACTATCATGTCATCTGCAAACAATGACAGTTTCATTTCCTCCTTTCCAATTTGAAAGCATTTTATTCACTTTTCTTGTATGGTTGCTGTGGCTAGGACTTCCAATTCTATGTTGAATAGAAGCGGTGAAAGTGGACAACCTTATCTTGTTCCCAGTCTTAGTGGGAAAGAGTTTAATTTTTGCCCATTGAGTATGATGTTGGCTGTAGGTCTCTCATATATAGCCTTTATTATGTTGAGGAATGCTCCCTCTATTCCCACTCTGCTGAGTGTTTTGATCATAAATAGGTGCTGTACCTTATCAAATGCTTTATATGCATCTATTGATATGATCATGTGCTTTATGTTTTTCATTTTGTTTATGTGATGTATTACATTTATTGATTTGTGACTATTGAACCACCCTTGCATCCCTGGGATGACTCCCACTTGGTCATGGTGTGTAATGTTTTTAATGTATTGCTGGATGCAGCTTGTCAATATTTTGTTGCAAATTTTAGTGTCTATATTCATTAGCAATATTGGCCTGAAGTTTTCTTTCTCTGTTGAGTCTTTATCTGGTTTTTGGATTAGGATGATGCTGGCTTTATTAAAAGAGTTTGGGGGTCTTCCATCTTCTTGGATGTTTTGAAAAAGTCTGTGAAGGATAGGGGTTAGCTCTTCCTTAAATGCTTTGTAGGATTCTCCTGTGAAACCATCTGGTCCATGGCTTTTGTGTGTTGGGATTTTCTTGATTACTGCTTCAATTTCATCTGCTGTTATTGGTCTGTTCAGGCTTTCTGCTTCTTCTTCACTGGGTTTTGGAAGATTATATTTTTCTAGAAATTTGTTCATTTCTCCTAGGTTTTTAAATTTCTTGGTTCTTCATAGTTCATTGTAGTAATTTCTTCCAATCCTTTGTATTTTTGTGGTATCAGTTGTAATCACTCCTTTTTCATTTCTGATTGTGTTTATTTGGGTCCTCTGCCTTTTTTTCTTGATGAGTCTGCTTAAGGGCTTGTTGATTTTGTTTATCTTTTCAAAGAACCAGTTTCTGAATTTATTGATCCTTAGAATTGCGCTTTTAGTCTCAATGTAGTTTAATTCTGCTCTGATTTTGGTTATTTCCTTCCTTCTACTTGCTCTGGGCTGTCTTTGTTATTGTTCTTTGAGTTCTTGTAGGTGTAGAGTTAGGTTGTTTATTTGAAATGTGTCTATATTTTTTAGGTAGGCCTGTATCACTATGAACTTCCCTCTCAGGACTGCCTTTGCTGTGTCCCATAAGTTTGGGGTTGTTATGAATTTATTTTCATTTGTTTCCAGAAACTTTTTGATTTCTTCCTTGATCTCATTATTGACCCATTCATTGTTTAACAGAATGCTATTCAATCTCCATGATTTAGAGTGTTTTTAGTTTTTTCCTTGAGGTTGGTTTTTAGTTTCAGTCCCTTGTGGTCAGAGAAAGTGCTTGATATGATTTCAATTTTCTTGAATTTGTTGAGGCTTGTTTTGTGTCCTATCATGTGATCTATCTTTGAAAATGTTCCATGTGCATTTGAAAAGAATGTGTATTTAGCTTCTTTGGGATGAGAGGCTCTATATACATCAGTTAAGTTGATTTGATCTAGGACATTGTTCAATGCTGCAGTATCTTTGTTGATATTTTGTTTGGAAGATCTGTCCATTTTTGACAGTGGGGTGTTGAAATCCCCTACTATAATTGTCTTGCTGTCAATATCTCTCTTGAAGTCCTCCAAGATATTCTTTATGTATTTGGGTGCTCCTATGTTGGGTGCATATATATTTACAATGTTTGTGTTTTCTTGATGAATTTTTTCTTGAATATTATGAAGTGACTTTCTGGGTCTCTTTTTATAGCCCTTTTTTTGAAGTCTATTTTGTCTGTTATGCGTATTGCTACCCTAGCTTTTTTTTTCCTGTCCATTTGCTTGGAAAATTTGTTTCCAACCCTTCACTTTCAGTCTGTGTAGGTATTTTGTCCTGAGGTGGGTCTCTTGTAGGCAGCATATGTGTGGGTCATGCTTTCTTATCCATTCAGCTATTCTATGTCTTTTGATTGGAGCATTTGGTCCATTTATGTTTAAGGTTATTATTGATAGGTACTTATTCATTGCCATTTTTTCATACTTGTGTTCCTCTCTCTCTCTCACTCTTTTCCTTCCTTTTCTTAAAGCAGTCCCTTTAGCCTCTCTCACAGAGCTGATTTGGTGGAGGTGTATTCTTTTAAAATTCTTTTGTCTGGGAAGCTCCCTATTTGGCCTTCCACCTTAATTGAGAGCCTTGCTGAGTAAAGTAGCTTTGGTTGTAGGCCTCTGGTTCTCATTACTTGGAATATTTCTTGTCATTCTCTTCTGGCTTGGAGTGTTTCCACTGAGGAGTCAGCTGCTAATCTTATTGAGACTCCCTTGTATGTTACTTCCTGCTTCTCCCTTGCTGCCTTTAAGATTCTCTCTTTGTCTTGGAATTTTGCAATTTAATTATGATGTGTCTTGAAGTGGGCCTCTTTGGGTTCCTCTTGATTGGGACTGTCTGTGTTTCCTGGATTTGTGTGACTTTTTCTCTCATCCAATTAGGGAAGTTTCCATCATTACTTTTTCAAACAGGTTTTCTTTCCTTTGCTCTTCTTCTTCTCCTTCTGGTATCCCTATTATATGGATATTATTAGGTTTCATGTTGTTCTGCATTTCCCTTAACACCTCTTTTTTCTTTCTGAGCCTCTTTTCCTTTTCTTGCTCTTCTGGATATTTTATTCTACCTTGTCTTCCAGCTCGCTGATCCAATCGTCTGCTTCATCTAGCCTCCTTTTGATTCCTTCTATTGTGTTCTTCAGTTCAGATATTGTATTTTTCATTTCCTCTTGGACTTTGTTGATAGTTTCTATTTCCTTTTTCATGTTGATATAGTTTGCAGTGAGTTCATTGTGGTTTCTCCTGTAGTGTTTGGTAATTCTCTGTGAGCTCATTGAGCTTCCTAATAACCATTGCTTTGAACTCAATATCTGATAGTTGAGTTGCCTCTATTTCATTTAGCATTCTTTTTGAGGCTTCCCCCTCTCCTTTCACTTGGAGATTGTTTCTTTGTCTTCCCATTGTTTGTGAGACTCTTCTTGTTAGCCTCTGCTTCTGAAATGCTCTGTTCTGACTCCCTGGGTTTATGGTGTGAACTTCTATGTTAGAAGATCTGTGAGATTCAGTGGTGCAGTCTCCTTAATCTCCTGAGTTTGCTAGTCTTGGGCTGTCTTTTATGTTGGCTGTCTGTATGTCTTTGGGTTTTGATTGTTGTTGGGCCTATATTTGGTGGGGTCCTTCCCTCCAGCTGGTTAACTGACCTGGTCACTCCATCCACCAGGTCTTGTATTCTGTTGTGCAGGTGTGGACAAGTTGTGTTGAAGCTGATTCTCCTGTGTGTACAAGGTTTTGAGGCTTCTCTTTCTCTTTTATTCAGTTGTTTGTTCTGCATAATTTCCCCACCATGTAGTTGTATTTCCTGGGATGAGGTTAGTGTGACTTCCACTCCTAGTGTGAAGTTAGTGTTCCACTCCTTCCTTCACCTTCTTCCATTGTTATCTGTTGGTGGTTCCTTTGTTGGTGGGTTTCCTCTTCCAGCAGGTATACTGGTGCTCACAGCTCCCACCTACTCTTTTTAGTGATCAATTCCTCCCTCAGCACACATCATAACATGACGATGGTGAGTCCCAGGGTGCAAGAGAAGAACCAAGCACAGATCTGAAGAGTGTAGATGGGTTATGCTTCTACACCAGCCATTTGCTTTGGGAATTAAAAAAATCACTTCCCAGACAGCTCCCAAACTCAGCTGCCAGAGCTAGAGCCCAGCTATGCATAGCTGGGGACCTCTCTTTCCCTTTCCCACTCCTCCCTTTTCTCCAGCCACTCTTAAGTCCTTTTGAAAAAATAAAAATAAAAACTTCCTCCCCTCCCTTTAATTTTGATTCAAATGAAATGTTGCTACATTTCAAAACATTTTATTAGACAAAGAGTAAATTGAAATATGTGGTAATTTAAGTATTTGAGTCATTTACAAATCTGTTGTACTCACTGTAGAAAAATTAGAGCACTGAATGCAACATTAGCCAAACAAAATTACCACAGTGGAAGGAAACCCTTTGCTCTGTTTTGTGAGTGACCATCTATTTGATTTAATATGTATGTCAAAGTCCTCAGTACATATTAATAAATACAAAACTGATTTAGAAATCAAATTTGAATTAAAATTTGATTTACATATTTTAGCTTAGGTTCCCTTTTACAGACCAGTAGCCCTGGAACTGATATCATTCTACAGAAAAAAACTCAGAGCCAGATCTCATGTCAGTAGCCTTGAAATGTAGTCTAATCCAGGCTGTTTAGTTGCTGTTCATGAGAACCTCAGGCAGTCACTCTACTACTTAGAACCTGTGTTCCACTGCTTTTAAAATGAAAATAATGGACTGCATTCCCCAGGATGCCTTCAAGCCCTAGCACTCACTGGTAGCTTATCTGTGAGCTCTGGCAGAGCACAGAATTTGCCCCAGATGCTTCAAATACAGACTTCAATGAGAAGACTACTTTCAGAGTTTGAGTGAACAAATGAGGATGAGGTGCCCAAGCACTAGCAATAGTGGAAAGCTTTCACCAACCCCAGGTTTAAAGGGAGGAGGTAAAGAAATAGTTATTTACCCATGGAGTGCTGGGACTCTGGATGAGGGACCACAAGGTAAAAGCTATAGTTGATGTGTATAGAGAATGCAACTAGTTCTGGGACAAAACCTCAAAACAGAAAAGAATCAGGGAACAAATACCCTCACCTTTCTCTCCTCCAGCCTTCGCAATGGCTAAACCCAATCAGAAGCAAGAAACCTGGTGATACAGTCTTGAGAGGTCAGCCTCCTGGGGCAAGAACAGGGCAGAGGGGGATGGAGAAAGGTTCTTGTAGTGGGAGAGGGGGTCAAACTAAACTGCACCCATGCTGATCGTAAACAATTTTTATTTTCTATTTTTTCTTTTCACTTACAATTTAAATAAATTTCAATGAAATGTTTTGTCAGGTCTTCTTTTATCATTGATCATAGCACTCCTTGAAAAACATGTTAATAAGAACAAACAGTAAGTACTCATGCGGTAATAATTCTGCTATATTTATTTTACTTCTTCTTTGCCATTATCACTACATTTAGTTCCTTCTTTTATCAAGCTCACTAGGGAAGTCCTTTCCTCTTCTGATCGAGTTCACAAAATCATGTTTTTTACATACCTATTTAATTCCATTCTGCTCATTTCCAGGTGCCATTTTAAAAATCACATTTTAAAAAGCATACCCCCTCTAGGGGGAAGAGTAGAAGCAGAGACCAAAGGGATGATTGACAGAAGAAAAGGGTATGGGGAGATAGGTGAAAAAGGGAGGGGGGAATACAGTCAATAATATTGTGATCAGTTTGCATGGTTCCAGATGGTTACTAGCATTAGTGGGGTGACTCACAATGTAAGGAATACAAATGTTAAATCACTATAGTGAATGCTTGAAGCTAATATTAACTAAAACAAGGTTGTATACCAACTCTACTTAAATTTTGAAAAAGAAATGTAAATAATTGTGAAAAACAGTAAAATTGGGTGTTGTTTATTCTGATCAGATTATTAGTTTATCAGGTTTCACATGTATTTTGGAACTGGGGTGACATCATGTGTGTGCACAGGTGGTGACATGCATTAACACCATGGACCACAGCACCTGAGTAAGATCCCTTATACTGAAAGTCCCTGCAGGGAGCAACCCTGGCTCCAACAGAGGTTTTGTAAAGAACTGCATTTATCTCTTACTTTGATTCAACTCCCTGCAAAGATTTCTCCACAACACGATGTCACTCTTACTGTGTCAGACAAGATTTTGCTTCCAGGCAGGGGGTCACAAAGAAAATCTGGCTTTGAGTGTGAGCCAAAATAATCAAAGTGGAAATGTGAATGTCATAGGAGTAGAGAGCAAATGCCAGGCATCTTCATAGTTATCATTAGCATCAATATTTCACATGTGGTCATCTTATTCAAGCTCACACAAGATAAAGTTCTTGTCAATATTCTGAAGACAGATACAGAGCAAATATCATCTTGTCCTTGGATCACCTCCAGAAATATACGTGCACTGGGAAAAAGTTCTTTGTTGTACACCTTTGAAGGGAGCAGAGGAACTATTACTGAGGTGTGGAGACAAAAATTAAAGTTGTACTTTTTAGGGATGAGGCTCTACTTTTAATAGACTCACTGAGGTTTGCCTTTGAAACTATGCAATTAAATCTGTCTTTGGTTTCCCCCATGGATGAGAGGCATTCAGCTTACTGCACATGAATCTCACGATTTGACTTGTGCTCTATAGAATACAATTTAGCACAAGCTTGGAGCTCCTAACACTCAGGAGAAGTAGTGGTGTTTGTGGCTTACAGTTAGTATGCGAAGCATACTTGTTCCTTTTCTCGTACAGTCCTTTGTGTAAAGTAAGAATGATTGCTTTGTGTTTGTATTTTTAAAATAGCATCTGCATTTTTGAAAAATTCTATTTTGAAGTGGAGATTAAATTACTTAGATATTTTTTCTCTATCTGCTTTTCTGAGTAATTTTCAAGAGCAGACTCTCCTGGAGGTTGGCCATTTAATCAAGGAACAATTTGAGAAATGTAAATCTCTAATTTTAAATAAGGATACTGAGGGATATATCAATAAAAATGTTGCTATGTGAAATATCTGAAATTTTCCTGCCTATGTTCTCCTCTAGGACTTTAATAGTAACATTGCTTATATTTAAGTCTTTTATCCACTTTGAATTTATTTTTATGTATGATGTAAGTTGGTGCTCGAGTTTCATTTTTCTGCACATAGCTGTCCAGTCCTTGCAACACCGTTTGTTGAAGAGACTGTTTTTACTCCATTTTATGTTGCTGCCCCCTTTGTCAAATATTAATTCGCTGTAGAGACTTGGGGTTATTTCTGGGCTCTCTGTTCTGTTCCATTGGTCTATATGTCTGTTCTTATGCCAGCACCAGGCTGTTTTGATTACAGTGGCCTTGTAATAAAGTTTGATATCAGGTATTGTGATCCCTCCTACTTTGCTTTTCTTTCTCAAAATTGCAGCAGGTATTCAGCATCATTTATGATTCCATATACATTTTTGAAATGTTTGTTCTATGTCTGTAAAATATGCCGTTGGTACTTTAATAGGTATTGCATTGAATCTGTAAATTGCTTTGGGTAGTATGGGCATTTTGATAATGTTAATTCTTCCAATCAAACAACCCAATTAAAAAATGGGCAAAGGACTTGAACAGACACTTCTCCAAGGAGGACATACAGAGTATCCAGAGACACATGAAAAGATGCTCAGTATCAATAGATATCAGAAAGATGCAAATTAAAACCACAATGAGATATCACTTTACACCAGTCAGAATGGCCATCACAAACAAAGCAACAAACAATAAGTTTTGGAGAGGTTGTGGAGAAAAGGGGACCCTAGTGCACTGTTGGTGGGATTGCAGACTGGTACAACCACTATGGAAAACAGTATGGAATTTTCTAAGAAAACTAAAAATGGATCTGCCTTTTGACCCAGCAATTCCACTGCTAGGATTATATCCTAAGAACCCTGAAACCAATCCAAAATAACCTATGCACCCCAATGTTCATAGCAGCACAATTTACAATAGCCAAGTGTTAGAAGCAACCTAGGTGCCCATCAGTAAATGAATGGATCAAAAAACTATGGTACATTTTCACAATGGAATTCTATGCAGCAGAAAAAAAGGAGAAGCTCCTACCCTTTGCAACAGCATGGATGCAACTGGAAAGCATTATGCTAAGCTAAATAAGCCAGGTGGAGAAAGACAAATACCATATAATGTCACCTTTAGCAGGAACCTAAAGAAAAAAAAAGGAAACAAGCAAAATATAACCAAAGACACTGAAATAGAGAACAGTCTGATAGTGTTCAGAGGGGAGAGGAGAGGGAATTTCAGGGGAATTTCAAGGGAAAAGGGGAAGGGTTTACAGGAAGAAGTATAAAGGACACATGGATAAAAACTAGGGGTGGGTGGAAATGGAAGGAAGGAGTGGAGGGCTGGGTGGGTGGGTTGGGATGAGAGTGAAAGACAGAAAATTGTACTGCAACAACAATTAAAATAAAAAATATTTTTAAATAAATAAATATACTGCATTTCCAGCTATAACATATGTAACAGGTACTCACGTGCAGTATTCTCTTATCTGAAGGACGTAACCTTACATTCTAGAATATTCTCTTTGTTTTTGTTGATTTAATCTCCTCCTATCTCCTTCTTCCTACACATCATGGTTTCTTCAACTCCTCTTCCTTACACTTTGATTATGCTGTACTTTTTCCAGGAATAGCTTTCTCCATTCTTCCACTCATCTTGCTCCTTCAAAGATTCAACTTAAGCCCCTTCACAATCATAAAATCTTGCCTGAGTAGTGCAAAGCATTGAATCTCTGCATTGTTTGACAAGAAAATATTCTCTAAAAATTTTAGGTGTTATGACATTATTTTTCTTAATAGAGAGCAAGCTGCAGGGCATATAGATGTGTCATGTATTATCTATGTGTCAGCTATGGTAGACAGCACAGTACAAGGCACATAGTAGGTGATGTTAAGTACTTATTATTTACTTTCCTAAAATACCTTCTTTTCAAAATTCCCATATGGTTCTGATATCCAATAGGATGATGCTATCAAGAAATAATCATCATCTTATTCTCTACCTAAGTCTTCTTCTAATAACAAACACTTCTATTTACCTGAGTTCTGTCTTCAAAAGAGCAAACAGAAAAGTAAATCTCTCCTCTAGCCTGTCGGTGTGAGTGTGTCAATGTGTATGTGCACATGTGTCTATGTCTTTGTGTTTGGTAGGGGTAGGAGGAGAGAGAGAAATTAAGAGACTGAATGGCCTTGGCCAGGTGTCTCAGTTGGATGGAGCGTTGTCCCACACACTAAAAGGCTGTATGTGCCATCCCTGGTCAGGGCACATACCTAGGCTGCATGTTCAATCCCTGGTCAGGGGTGCATATGGGAAGCAACAGACCAATGTTTCTCTCTCATGCCGATGTTTCTCTCTCTCTCTTTCCCTTCCTCTCTCTGTAAAAATTGTTAAACGTATCCTCAGGTAAGGATTTAAAAAAGAGAGGGAAAGACACTGAATGGCTGTTACATGGATGAGGGTAAAGATAATGGTCAGAAATGAAAGAATAACACATTTGAGAATCCTCCAAGTAGGTAGAACAGTAATCAATAGAATAAAAGTGTCCCCCCCCACCAAATAACAAAAATCAAGGTTAAATAACAAAATGGGGGCATTTTTTACTGTGTGCTATTTTTGAGTTTTAGAATCTAGTAAATGAAGCAATGGAAAGAAATGAGAAAATGGAAAGTGAAATGGTAAATATCTGACAGCCTTGTCTTGTCCACATTCTATAATGACAGAAATGTATAAACTTATAGACACAGAAGGATAGCTGGGATATTTTTAGGATCAGATTATACACACACACACACACACACACACACACACTTATTAAACATTCATTGCAACATTTGGATTTAAAAAATACAAAGCACTAGCCATATCTACCTGGTAAAAAGTTAGGTTAATTTGGAACCTAAAGGGATCATTTTGGTTGGGTCATAAAATCCAAAGGTCAGCTCTTAGTGGTATTAACAAGGAAGAATTTAAGGAAATCACAGAATCTACACAAGATATCTTTTTATGACTTTGAAAGTATTTCCATTTATAAAATGGGAATATAATAATAAAATGTCATATAATGGAATGTGGCTGTTAGGATTAATTACCTGACCTATATATGATCCATATGTTTTCCTGTATCTGAACCAGTTTTCTGGCCAAGTATATTTTCATGTGTATGTGTGTGTGTGTGTGTGGCCACACAACTTTCTTTTTTTCTTTTTTTTTAAATTTATTTATTACATTTATTGGGATGACAGTGGTTCATAGAATTATATTTAAGTGTACAGTTCTATAATACATCATTTGTGTGTTGTAGTGTGTGTTCACCACCCCAGATCAAGTCTCCTTCCATCACCATTTATCTCTCCTTTACCTTCTACTACCCACCTCCATCCCACTTTCCTTCTAGTAATCACAATACTCTTATCTGTGTTTGTGAGGGTTTTTTTTTTCACTTAATCCCTTGACCTTTTTCACCTGGCTCCCCAGACCTTTCCCCTGACAGCTGTCAGCCTGTTCTGTATATCTATGAATCTGTTTTGTATTTTGTTGGTTAGTTTATTTTGTTCATTAGATTCCACATACGAGTGAAATCATATGGTAGTTGTTTTTCTCTGACTGACTTATTTCACTTAGCATAGTACTCTCCAGGTCCATTCATGCTGCTGCAGGAGGTACAATTTCCTTCTTTTTTTACTGCCAAATAGTGTTCCATTATATAAATGTATCACAGCCTTTTTATCAACTCTTCTACGGATGGGCACTGGGCTATTTCCAAATCTTGGCTATTGCAAATAACGCTGCCATGAACGTAGGCATGCATATATTCTTTCTAATTAGCGTTTCAGGTTTCTTCAGATATGTTATTCTACCAGAAGTGGAATAGGTGGATCATAAAGCAGTTGCATTTTTAATTTTTTGAGGTAACTCCATACTGCTTTCCACAGTGGCTGCACCAATCTGAATTCCCACTAACAGTGCTCTAGGGTTCTCAGCATCCTCCCCAATGCTTGTTGTTTGTTAATTTATTGATGATAGCCATTCTGAGAGGTGTGAGGTGATATCTTATTGTGGTTGTAATTTGTACCTCTCTAATGGCTAGTGATGTTGAGCATTTTTTTCATAAGTCTATGGGTCAACTGTATGTCCTCCTTGGAGAAGTGTCTATTCAGTTACTTTGCCCAGCTTTTAATTGGATTGTTTGTTTTTTTTGTTGTTGTTGAGTTGTATTAGTTCTTTATAAAGTTTGGATATTAACCCCTTATCAGATGTATCATTGGCAAATATATTCTCCTATTTAATGGGTTGTCTTTTCCTTTGCTCTGCAAAGACTTTTTAGTTAGATGTAGTCCCATTTGTTTTTGTCATTAGTTTCCCTTATCTGTAGTGATATATCAGAAAAAATATTGCTACAAGAAATGTCCAAGATTTTACTGCCTATGCTTTCTTCTAAGATTTTATTGGCTTTGATTGTAACATTTAAGTCTTTAATCCATTTTGAGTTTATTCTTGTGTATGGTGTAAGAAGATAGTCTGTTTTCTTTTCTTTCTTTTTTTTTTTGCATGTATCTGTCCAATTTCCCCAAAGTCATTTATTAAATAGACTATCTTTACCCCATTGCATGTACTTGCTTCCTTTGTCAAATGTTAATTTGCCATTAAGAAATGAGTTCATTTATTGGCTTTCCATTCTGTTCCATCAATCTATTTGTCTGTTTTTATGCCAGCACCATATTGTTTTGGTTACCATGACCTTATAGTATGGTGTGATATCAGGTAGTGTGACTCCTCCAACTTTGTTCCTTCTCAATATTGCTGTACCTATTCAGGGTATTTTGTGGTTTCACATAAATGTTTAGAGTGTCACTCTAGTTCTGTGAAATGTGCCATTGGTATCTTGATAGGAATTATGTTTAATTTGTAGATCGATTTGGGTAGTATGGAATTTTAATGATGTTAATTCTTCCTATCCATGAACATGGTATGTACTCTCACTTCAGTGTATCTTCTTCAGTTTCTGTGCCTTATAATTTTTCACCTATATGTCTTTTATATTCTTAGTTAACTTGATTCCTAGGTATTTTAATTCTTATAGAGTTATAAATGGGATTATTTTCTTAGTTTTCTGATTGTTCATTATTGGTGTATGGAAATGCAACTGATTTCTGAATATTTATTTTCTACCCTGCTACCTTACTGAATTCATTTATTAGTTTTAGTAGTTTTTTAATGGAAACTTTAGGGTTCTCTATATAAGTATCATGCCATCTGCAATGACAGTTTTACTTTTTCTTTTCCAATTGGTATGCTTTTTATTTCTTCTTGTCTGAAGTCCTATCTTCCAGTACTATGTTGAATAAGAGTAATGAAAATGGACATCCCTATCTTGTTCCTGATTTTAAGGGGAATGCTTGTAGTTTTTGCCTATTGAGTATGATGTTGGCTATGGGTGTGTCATAAACAGCCTTCATCACATTAAGGTACATTCCCTCTATTCCCACTTTGCTGATAGTTTTTATCTTAATTGGGATAGTGGGAAATTTTTTTTCATAGTAAAAATCTAGCTTTTACTAGATTTTAGCAAGTGCATTATCTGTTGTATTTATTCTTCATTTTATGTGATATGTTCTATTTATTGATCTGCAGATATTATACCAAATGTGCATCCCCAGAATAAATTCCACTTAATCATGATATGCGCATCCCCAGAACAAATTCCACTTGATCATGATGTATGATCTTTGTAATGTATTGCTGGATCTGGTTTGCTAATATTTTGTTGAGAATTTTAAAATCTATGTTTACCAGGGATAATGGCATATAATTTTATTTCTATTTCTTGTCTTTATCTGGTTTTGCAATTAGAATAATGCTGGCATTTAAAAATGAGTTTGGGAGCGTTCCCTCCTCTCAAATTTTTTAGAGTAGTTTGAGAAGGATAAGTGTTAGTTCTTCTTTCAATGTTTGGTAAAATTCACCTGTGAAGTCATCTGGTCCCATGAAGGGGAGGCACCAGTTAGATTATGGGAAGGTGGAGACAATGGCTTCTGCCCCAAAGCCACACAACTTAGTTACTGACACCCCCTGAGTCTGTCCAGACCTCTACACCTCAGCCCAAGCAGCTAACTCCTCCGCAGGTCCTAGCTCCTCAGGGTTGGGCTGCAGGGAGTCCAGAGGGTAGGGCTAGTGCATTCTGCCAGGCTGATGCTATAAGGAAGGAAGTGTGCCACCCAAGAAAAATGTTGTCTGTGGTGTGGGAGCAGAACTCAGCTCAGGAATCCTACAGATGTCTCCCCATAGCCACAAATACTAGTCTCTCCTCCTGTGCCTCCAGTCTACTCTGCCCTTCTGCTACAGTCCAAGTTAAGTGGCTGCAAACAAAATTTTGTACATTGGCTCTCTAAGAGAGTGTCTGTGTCTCTAGCAGACTATTGCCTCTGTCTTGCAGACAGAATCCCTGATTTTCACAGGCAGATGTTATGCATGCATCTCTTCCTGGCTCTGGTGTTCTAGGCTGGAGAGACTGGCTTTTGGTTGAGAGTTAGCTCAGGGTGAACCCGTACAGCTAAGATATCTATCCAAAATCTCAGCCACCATCCATAGGAGTGGAGCCAACCCTTTTAGCATCTCTGTCCTTCCTACCAGTCTGGATATGGCCTCTTCTGTAAATCATTTGTCTCTTGGTCCTAGGAGAAGGTGAGTTCTATCTACTCCACCACTGTCTTGAATCCTCCTACACAATTTGTTCTAAGCAGCTTGAAACCAAGTTTAGAATATTTTGGAAATTACTTAACTAACTGTTTATAATTGAATATCTAGGTTATTCAAAATATACTTATGCTGAAGGCTAACTACTCAGACACAAAGAAAAAATATCTGGTCAGATATGTTTACTTCCCTAAAATGAAAAGTCCTGTGTTTGGCTTCCATGGTGCCATTTGCTAATCAAGAAAGGAGACACTTGGGGTAGGTCCCTCCGTGAAAACTACAGCTTAACTTTTGAGCATGTATGTATTTCAGTTCTCACTCACCCTGCAGCCTGATAATGTCATATAATACACAACTTTGCAGCAGTATAAAACTGAAAGGGTTAGCACTGGAATACATCTAAAAGGGGTTTCCCTTACATTTTTATCAAAGACCAGTATCACTGATAAATTAATAATCAAGCTTAGATACTTAAACAACCAATAGATGGGTAGGAGAACAGAAAGGGTGTTCTCAATCTTTTTCAACAATGAAAAATACTTCTATTTTTTTTTGTTCATAGGACTAATATTTTTGGATAATTTTTGTTACCAAATAATTGAATTCCTTGAGTAACTATTTGTTTTTATATTTTAATCTTTTAGTCAAACTGATGTAACTGCCAGCAGAGCTTCTAATGAACATATGATGAGTATTGTCATATTGGGTTTATGTGATTTTTAGCTTGGACTTACTGTTGTACTTAATTTGCGTATCTATGCCCTAAGTAAATGTATGGTTTTCACAAGGCTTTTTGCTTTTACTATATATTTACATACCATGAGGTCCTGAAAACTTAAATTAGGAGTAGTAACTACCACAAATTGTACCATGAATACTCTGTTCATCTTAAAATTATTCTGTTCTCATTATTGATAATTCTGAGCTACAATGTGAGTAAAATTAAAAGGGCAAAACTTGGGGATGGTATAGTTAAGAAATGACAATCTTCAATTTTTTGAGTGACATTTAAATATCTAAATATTTGAGACTTCCAGTCAAGATGGAGGCATAGTTAGACACACTGGGTCTCCTCGTGCAACCATAGGCAGAATTACCACCAAGTCTCAAAAACAAATAACACCCAGAACCATCAGAAAATCAAGCTGAATGGAAGTCTGACAACCAAGGATTTAAAGAGACCACAGTCATCCTGGTGGGTAGGAGGGGTGGTCACAGAGGTGGAGCAGAGAGGTGGTGTGGTGCAGACAAGTGACAGTGGAATGGCAGTCCCACATTCATGTGTGGTAGATAAAAATTGGGAGGGATACCTTGAGAGCTAGTGGCCCCAGTCCCATGACAGACTACACAGCCAAGGGTTCCAGCATGGGGAAGATAAACCCCCATTACCTCTGGCTATAAAGTATAGTGGGGGTTGGGGCTGTGGAAGAAACTGCTGGATTTTCACTGGTTAAAAGGCCTGATTGGACTTAGAACATATGCAAACCACAGGGCCATAGTTGGAGAGGCACCAATTGCATACAGAAGTGGGTGAAGTGACTAGAAACATAGCAAGCCCTGAGCGGACCTCTGAAGGCCGGACAGTGGCATGTCCCCTCTCTCAGCATTCTCCCCCATTAGCAGAGCAATGGAGCAGTGGGGTAGGTTACCACACTCTGGCAATTACCTAAAGCTCTGCCTCACACAATTTACAGGTGCATTTGCTACATGGACCATGATACTGAGACAGGGAGTAAAAGGAGTTCTACCTAATACACAGAAACAAACACAGGGAGGCTGCCAAATTAAGGATGCAAAGAAATATGGCCCAATAAAAGAACCAAACTAAATCCCCCGAAAAGAGCTAAAAGAAATAGAGATAGCCAACCTATCAGATGCAGAGCTCAAAACACTGCTGATAGGGATGCTCAGAGAACTCACTGAGTACAGCAAAAAAACCCAAAAAAAACCAAAAAAACATGGGAAGAAATGAAGGTTACACAAAGTAAAATAAAGAAAAATACACAGGGAACCAGTGATGAAAGGAAGGAAGCTAGGATTCAAATAAATGATTAATGATTTGGAACAAAAGGAAGAAATAAACATTCAATCAGAAGAACAAGAAGAAACAAGAATTCAAAAAGAAAACAAGGAGAAGCATAGGAACCTCTGGGACAACTTTAAATGTACCAATATCCTAATCATAGGAGTGCCAGAAGGAGATGAGGAAGAGAAAGAAATTGAAAACTTAGTTGAAAGAATAATGAAAGAAAACTTCCCTAGTTTTGGTGAAAGAAATAGACATACAAGTCTAGGACGCACAAAGAGTCCTAAACAAGTTGGACTCAAAGAGGACCACACCAAAACACATTATAATTGAAGTTCCAAAGGTTAAGGAAAAAGAAAATCTTAAAATCAGCAAGAGAAAAGCAGAGTTACCTACAAAGGACTTCCCATAAGACTGTGAGCTTATTTTTCAAAAGAAACTTTGCAGGCAAGAAAGACCTGGCAAGAAATATTCAAAGTGATGAAAAGCAAAGACCTACAACCAAGATTACTCTATCCAGCAAAGCTATCATTTAGAAGTGAAGGGGAGGCCCTGGCTGGCGTAGCTCAGTGGATTGAGCGTGGGCTGTGAACCAAAGCATCGAAAGCTCGATTCCCAGTTAGGGCACATGCCTGGGTTGCAGGCCATGGCTCCCAGCAACTGCACATTGATGTTTCTTTCTCTCTCTCTTTTTCTCCCTCCCTTCCCTCTCTAAAAAATAAATAAATAAAATCTTTAAAAAAAGTGAAGGGCAGATAAAGTGCTTCCTAGACCAAGTAAAGATAAAGGAATTCATCATTATCAAGCCATTATTACATGAAATGTTAAGGGGGCTTTAAATGTTAATGGCAACAAACTCACAACTATCAACAACTGAATCTAAAAAATAAAAACAAAAACAAACTAAGCAAACAATCAGAACAGGAACAAAATCATAGTTATGGAAATCATTTGGAGGATTACCAGCTGGGAGGGAGAAGGGGGAAAATGGGGGAAATGGTGCAGGGATTAGGAAGTACTGATTGGTAGACACAAAGTAGACAGGAGGGTGTTAAGAAGAGTGTAGGAAAGAGAGAAGCCAAAGAACTTACAAGCACGACCTATGGATGGGAACTAAGGGGGGCACTGCTGGAGGTAAAGTGCATGCCAGGTAGAGAGGGCCAAAGGGAGAAAATTGGGACAACTGTAACAGCATAATCAATAAAATATACTTAAAAATAAATGTCAAAATATTTGATGGGATTCTGCTGAAACTTTTAATTTTCTTTTAATTTTTTAAGAAAGAATGTATTTTATATACATGCCAAAGAGTAGAGAGACATAAACAAGCCTTGAGTCTCCTTTCCTGATAAAGGGGAAAACTGGTCACCTTATCTGCTTACTTTTTATAAATTGGAAGATACATAAAATAAGACCTCTAGCATGTTCTAGCAAAGTCATCAGGACCCTATATGAGTTCACGAGATTTTAAGGGAGAGAAATAAATCCCTTGGGAAAATTGTAGGAGGAATAAAATAATACGTCCATGAGTAACAGTAATGTCTTACTTATGTGAACTCTTTTTAATAAATACACACACACACACACACACACACATACACACACAGGGTGGGGTAAAAGTAGGTACACAGTTGTGAGTACCTGAAACAGTTGTGAGTTAATTCTTGTTGTATTATTTGTTAACTATTCTATTATTTTCTTTACAAGCTGCCATAAACCTACTTTTGCCCCACCCTGTATAATTCTAGAAATTACATATATATATATTTATATATATAAATGATTTATATATATTTGAATGATTCAGAAGGCTTTTTGGGATGATGCAAGCATAGGCAACTGGTGATTGGCAGCTTCATCACCACCACAAAACCCACTCATGCATCATGTCCCATGCAGACTTTTTTTCGAAAGATCAAATGACCCAGGTGACTCAGCTCCCCTACAGCCCAGGTTTGGCACCTATGACTTCTGGCTTTTCCCAAAAGTAAAATCACCTTTGAAAGGGAAGAGATTTCAGACTGTCAGTGAGATTCAGTAAAATACGACATGATTCCTAAGCCAGTGCATTGTCATGATGAAGCTGCCAATCACCAGTTGCCCATAGCTATGGCTTTTTGCATCATCCAAATAGTTTCCATGTAGGAATGTTGAAACTTAATGCAAAATTCAATGCAGATGCATTACTCTACTTGCTCAGTCATTTTGAATGTGATGTCTACACAGTACACATGCTCATTTAATGGTGTCTACTGCCCCCACTGACTGGTACAACGAAGTCCACATTATTCATGCATGTGCATTCTAGTCAGCTCTCTTTAGCTGCCAGGTTACACAGATGTGTAAACCATATATATTTACACATATATGTATATATGTACATATGTATGTGTGTGTGTGAATATACACACATACATGTGTGTGGGGATATATATAATCAAAAGAGAATTTATTTTTAAAAAGTTGTGTATATATTCTTACATGTTTAAACTTCAGTCATCTTCAGAGTACTCTCCATTTGATGCAATACACCTATCTAGACATTTTTTCCACTGCTCAAAACAGTTTTTATTTCTTCTTTGTACCTGAAACAGGGAGTTTCAATTTTGATGTCTTTCAGTGTTTCTGCTGTTTTTTGTTTCATCTTTTCCATACTTGAAGAATTTTTTTCATCTGGGGAAACAAAAGAAAGTCACTTAGAGCAAGACAAGGTGAAAAGGGAGGGGGGTGGCCTGGGGCTCATGATGCTTTTGGTAAAAAACTGCTGAACACTTAGCACAGTGTGCGCAGGTGTGCTCATAAATCCCCCATCATGAAATGGGCAAACACATTGAAAAAGCCTTGAAAAAATTTCACTGAAGCCAAATGCAGCCTCTTACAACATCAGCTGGTACACTGATACAGATGGGTTCCTAGAACACTCACCTAGTGGGGGAAGCTTGTACTATAAGGGGTCCACCCTCCTGAATACAATTCCATTTTGGGGGGAGTCACCCTCATATGTATTCTAGAAATATTTCTAGAATGCATGCATATATTTCTATAACATCTATTTATAGAAAAATACACATATATGGTGGTATTGAGCCTTTGTTTGGAATAGAAAGCAAATATTATTACTATCTGTTTTCTTTTTCTGGGACAGCAACATGATTCTTTCTCATGATGCTGTGCAGCAGCAATGAGGCTCAGCTCCCAGTCAGCCATGGGGTCAGAAGGGTAGACCATTGATATTCCACAATATACTGTGTTGCCAATTTTTTTGGATATTGTTTTCTGAGAACCTTTAAGATAGACTAGGCTAAGCTATTATGTTTGGTGAGTTAGGTGCATTAAATATATTTTCAATAATGATATTTTCAGCTTACAATGGGTTCATTGTAAGTTGAGGAGCATCTGAATTTTACCAAAAATTGCAAACCAGTAATAGTTCCCCAAAATGTAAAATGACTCTTCTGATATTAGGTCTTTAGGGTTCAATGGAAATTCTAACCTATACTTTATACCAACTCTTTATTTCATGTTTAAAACAAATATATTTATATGGCACAAAATTCAGAAACTGCAAAATAAAGTATTTTCTTCTATCCCAGTTTCCCAATATTCCTCTGTGGATAAAACTAATGTTACTGTTTTTATGGTATCTTTAAAAGATATTTTATATAAGCAAACACTCTCTGATGGTATGTGTGTGCATTTTATATACTGTTATGCACCTTCCTTTTTCACTTAACAACATAAATTAGAAATTATTTAATATTAGTACTGAGGATTTCTACTTTAAATATGGTTCAACACCCCAGACTTCCCATCTCCCTTATACTTAAAAAAAAAAAAGGACAACTGAGCCAGTCACCATTATTAATTAATTTGTTTATTGCTTCTGGCACCCAACTATAATGTTAACTACATGAGAGTAAATATTTTTAGCTATGTTATTTACCGAATCCATCTGCAATTTCTAATACTGTGCATGGCACATAATAGACACAAGATTTGAATTTGTTTAATGTGTGAACACATTATATTTTATAGGTACATTTATTGTATTGCATGTATTTAACAACATTTATCTAGTAAATCTTTTATTGAAAGACATTTAAATTGTGCTCAGTCTTTTGTTATTACAAACTATGTTGCATACATCAATTAACTTATGAGCCAGTATATCCTTAGGGAAAATTCCTAAAAGTAAAATTGCAGGCTCAAAGAATGTGGGAATTTTTAAATTTGATAAATTAACTCCAAATTGTTTTTTTGAAGGTAATACTAATTTATAATCCTATTACCAATATATGTATACATGAGTGAAATTGTGTTTGTGTAAAGAAATACTTTTACTATTCAAAATTGAAATGAACACATGTTGCTTTTCTCTATTAGGAGAGTAAGTTGGAGACTTACTCTGTAAAATTAATATAGTTTATTCTTTGATTTTAGAGAATAATATAATAACTTTATACTGAAGTCTAAAATTAATGTTAATTCATTCTTAAGTCTAAGAATTCTATACCTTCAATTCCTACATTAAAAGTTATGGTTTAAAAATGAATGCATTGTGTTCCAATAGTATATAAAGAATCTGAGCCAAGGAAAATTGATTGTTTGGTTAGTAATTATATTCATTAATAAAGAAATCTGAAAACTCAAATGTTCTGCATTTTACTGTTCTTTCTGAAAAACTTTAAATTTTAGTGTAATCTAAAACCAGCTGGTAATATATCTTCGATCTCATCTCTATTCATTGTCTCAAAATGTAGTTTACTCTAACATTAAGGGCTGTTAAGACATAATGCAAGGGGAGATTCAAATATTATAAGCAGTGATGTGAAGGGAAAAGGCAAAATATACTATGTGCATAAGTAACTTTTACCAAAGCTGCTTGTCTAGTTTGCAATTAGGTATATTACAGTACTTAATAAACTGTTTCAGAAAGAACATAGAATTAGAAATTTTAATTAAGAAATTATTACTAAAAGAAGGAGCATGCTAGGTATAATCCCCCCTTGTTATCCCCATGCCCCCAAAGGAAATGGACCTTGCTTTTAACCCGAAGACAAGGAGCGAACATACTATACTCTCTGTGAGTCATGTAGGCAATGTGTAGAAGGAACCCTTTTAAGCCAAGCACAGTTGTTCATAATGCTTCAAATAGCAATATTTCCTTTAAAATGTCATATCACCAGGCTGCCTGGGGAGAGAAGGTGGATTTTGCTTGGGATACAAGCACGAACACAGGAAATGCTTACACAGAGAATCCATAACTAGTTTGAAACCTACTTATTCAAAATATGAAAACCAGTGCTTAGGATGAAGACTAGTTTAATGGAGAAATGTCAATATTTATTTCTAGAGATGCTAGAAAATTTAAAAGAAACTTCAACCCAAAATTTTTAAAAATATATAGTAAACTTCAATAAAGGAAAAGTTCTCTTATTGATTGACTGACTTCTTTATGTAATATTAATTTAGTATGATGTATCATCCTCTATTAGAGAGAGGATTTCCCAGACATCAACAGAGGCAGGATCAGGACTTCAATTCCAGGAAGACTTGCCAGACCCTTAAAGTCCAAGAAATGATAAATCAGTAGAATTTCCAAGGGTCAAAAAGTAGGTGTTAGAAGTTTTGTTACATAATCAGTAGGTGAGCCAGTGGATGATTGGAACTAGAGGTGATGGATCTAGAATAGCAACAAGTCAAGTTCCAGAAAACTAACGACATCAGAGATGTATGACGTTTCAGAGGGAAACAGAAACAGGCGGGAAGGCAAAATTCTTGATCAAAACAAGAGATGACACCATTTGTAGAGAAATGAGATGGCTGATTAAGGCAGAGATTTTTAGGAGATTGCAGTATGTCAAATGCGAACAAAAGGCAGATTCAGCAAAGTCATTTCTAACCCCTTACAAGTCTTTTATTTCTGTTGCTTATTGTCCCTCCTGCTAGCAACTCTTCTCCCTTCTTTTTTTTCCTACTCACTCATGACTTGCCATTAGAACAGGGTCATGGTACCTGACTTGACTTGGCCACAGATTGTCTTTCTCTTGAGTCTGTCCATCCTGATCCATACAGAGTCAGTGATTTATTTGGGGGGGAGGGGTTGGTACTGAATACTGATTACTGGACTGATCACTGGACTTTCTTCTCTTGACTTACTCTTATTAATTGGTTTTGGCTTAGGCAGCTCAAAGTCTTTCATTTGGGGGATTCGATTCACAATTTCTTGGTTTCATTCTCTGAACTGCACTCCCACCCTTTAAAGCTAAAGAGTGTCTTTCTCTGGACATACGTGAAGATCAATATTGACAGTAATTCAGCTTCTGGGGAAATATGACAAAGGCCCATTTATTGTGTAATCCAACATTGGTAGATATTGATGATAATGATGGCGATAATGGTGATGAGGACGATGATGATGACAATGGCTCAGAAACTAAATACTGTGGTAAGTGCTTTTTCCAGATTTTCAAATTATTTCTCACAAACTCCCAGTGAGTTAAATATGATAATATAATTTTACAGAAAGGGAAAAGAGGTGACTTGCCCCAAATCTCATAGATAGCAATCCAGAATGCAAACCAGGCAGTCTGTCTCCAGGGCTTCCTGTTTTAAACTGGGGCACAGAATCACAGTAGTAGTAAGAGAACACTTAACCTCTTGCTGACAACTTAGTGACCTAGATATATAAAATTAACTTGAGAGGAAACAGGTTTGGTCTCAAAACTCTGGACATGTTACACCTTCAAGCAATAGCTAGAGTTAGCCTTAAACTTAACCCAACTGAGCCTCCCAATTTTTGCTTTGAGAAGGCTGCTTATCAATTTACCAGGAATTTTTATTGCATGTTCCTTTGATGTGGAAAAAATCCTACTGTTCTCATTCAGAAGACAGTGTGCCAGAGGCTTGCTAGATACTCATCAATCCTACTTCTTTTACTGGAGATGTAGAATGGCTACATTTCATAGCCTCCATTGTAGTTATGTTGGGCCTCTATGACTGTGTTCAGGCCAAGGAAATAAGAAAGAAACTGATGTACACTGCCTACAAGTGTGACCCATCAACTTTCATGATTCCTACTCATGCCCTCTCTCTCTCTTTCCTCATCCTCCTCTTTTTTCCTGAGTGGAAAAGAACACCAAGGTGACCAGAGGACACAGTGGAAGAAGTTTGGTTCTCTAAGTCATTCCCTTAGGAGAGTGTGGGACCTTTATGGAACTGTGTGAAGAACAAGAAATAAACCTTTTTTTTCTTTTGCATGTGTTAAGCCACTGAGACTGGTACTATTCATTACACAGCTGTTAATTTGCCCTAACTAATACAGATAGCATATCAGGCACTTCGTTGATGCAAAAGAGAAGTGTAACTCATTGGAGAAATCAGCCTCCATCTGGCCACTTTCTGTTTGGGTCTTGGGTACACTGATTCATAAATGTTTGAGAGGGACTGAGAGGGCAGGAAAGCCCCTGCATTGAAACCTAAACAGTTAACCAGAGAATCCACTTTCTGTTGTGCACTTGTAAGACCTATGTCCCAGGAACTTGGCCCTGTTCCTATTCCTTTCTGTCTTACTTCTGAATGGAATTATGAGAATGACCAAGTTCAGCATATTATGTGACCCAGTACTTCCTCTGAATGCATGACCAATATTGGATCACAGCCCCATTTCTTCTCTGCATCTTGATTATATAGCTCATTGCTATTTTTGACCACACTCAATTGATCCAGAATTCCCAATGGCAGAAGAGGTGAGTAAAGACACTTGTGGACAAGCACTTGACAGCCTTAGGCATTATGTGTATTAATAATAAAATTCTCAGTGGCCAGTGGCCTGGTCATAGTATTCTGTGGATGGAGACACAAACTCTGGGTCTGAGACCAAGGGATACCAATGACTTCTTTTAAATTCATGGAATTACCCTGGCAAATAATATGCTGCTGGAATTTCAGCAGTTAGATGGACTGCTATGTAAAAAAAGAGGAAGACTATTGATGCAGCCCGAGAAAGCAAATCTATCCTCAGTATCACACAAGTTTTGCAAGTGTCATGCCAAGAATTTCCTCATATCTGAAGGTGTCAAGATTTTAGCTAAACTTGCTGCCTCGGTACCCATTTTGTTTGGTCAAGTGGCCCACAGGGCCTTACAGGGATGCTAGAGCCTCCTGTAAGTGAATCTCCTGGATAACGGTTCATAGAGGCACAAGCAAATGTGACTTCCCAACAGCTCTTGTGATCAACAGTCTTCCCTGTGTCCCAGGGCCTGGATGCCTTATATGGGCTCATTATATATGACACTTCCACTCCCCCCACCCCCCGGGAACTACTCAAACCTTGCTCTTTTGATTAAAATTAAGCAAGCTGCACTTAGCCAGGGAAGTACAAAGCATTTTACCCAGGGACACTGATATAGGTTTGTGCCCCAGGTCTTACCTCTCTCTTTGTCTGCACTCTTCCTTGACCTCCATATGTGGCATCTTCTTCCTGATCCTATGATTAACAAACTTCTATAATTCAATTATCCCAGTTTCTCTCTTTGTTGTTGAACCCTGGCTCATCACCCAGCTCCCTGTGTTGTACTTAACAAATGTTAATTTAACAAAGTCATAACAGGAGGTCAGAAGTATTATGATTAGAGAGAGAGAGAGGGAGAGAGAGAGAGAGGAACTCTCCTGTAAAAAATATTCTGGTTACAGTGCTTTGGTATTTTTAAGATGATTTATTCCCAATGGAAAGAAAACAAGCTAATTTTCTTTTCATCACAAAGGATAAAATGTTATCTTTATCTAAATTAAGGAATGAATGCAGTCAATTGTGTGATGTTAAGTTCTCTCCCACACAAAGAAATGGCTCTAAGTGGTATAAAGTCTTTTATTTTACTTACCGAGTGCATTTCCTTATTCCAACATTACACAATCAACAATAGGGTCCACAGTCTTACAGGACAGTAGTTCAGTGAACAGGGGATTTACCGCCTATGCTTAATTGTATTAAGAAAGATAACTTTTGGTGGCATAAGGAGCATAATGAATCAGAATTTGAAAAAACAATGTTAAGTCAAGGTTTAAAGAGGGAAATGCAAGAATTAAACTCTTTAATTAGCAGTTATGCCTCTAGCGAGAACATTCATGCCAGAGACCCAGAAGTGCTGGCCTGACATTTGCTTTATTCTTTGTTGACAGGTGATCTTGGAAGAGCACATTCCAAATATCACAAATGTGGATGTGATCAGCAAGTCTGAAAGTTTTATTGACTTGCTATTGATACCTTGTTATTTGCTATCTCAGTTTTGGCTGCCAAGACACAGATTTACTCATTCTTTATGACTCTTAACATCTACTTTTCACATTGGGCATATAGAACTCCTCTTTGTATCATTCTATGAATGTACTATATTTATCCACCATACTGATGAACCCTTGAATTGTTTTAAGACATTCACTATTATAAATAATCTCATAATGGACATAGGTGTGCATAACACCTTGTGCACATGTATAAGAATTTCTTAAGAATAACATTGGAAGTGTTATTGCTGGGTTATAGGTATGCATATTTGCAACAAACCGTGAACATTTGTCCTCCAATGTGGTTGCACAAATTTCTTTGTAAGATATTGACCAATATCTTAGCATGGTCTCACCTGAAAATGTTTGCCAATGATATCATACTGCATTTTGATTATTATTGAGGTTAAATTGAGTATCATTGCACGTATTTATGGGACATTTGCATCTTATCTCCCATAAATAAGTTATTTATACCCTTTGCTATTTTTTTCTTATCAGATTTTCTTGTAGAAATTCTTTTCCTCATAGAATTTGTAGAATTCTCATCCTTTGCCAGCTACATGCAGTTCAAGTATTTTCCCTCAGTCTGTGGTTTGTCTTTTAAATTCATCTGTAAAGCATCTGCTCTATAGGTGTTTATCATTTTAATGTGGTTAACTTTATTAATCTTTAATTCTGGGATTTATAATTTTGTCTTCATTAAGATATTTTTCTTACCTAAATTCACAAGGACAACTAGAATTAATTTTAGCACCTAGAGTAACAATCTAATTGTATTTACTTTTCATATATACAATCAGTTGTCCTAGCACCATTTGTTATATAGCCTATCCATTCCTTACTATATTTTATTTTTTTGTAGTTCATTTAATATTTACTGTATTTTTTCCATTACCCTTTAGTTCCTTTACCCCTCTTCCACCAGAATCCTCACACTGTTGTCCATGTCCATGTCCTTTTTCCTTTTTGCTCAATGCCTCCACCCCCTACATTTGCCCCCCACTAGCTGTCATCCTGCTCTCTGAATCTGTTCCCATTTTCCTTGTTAGTTCAGTTTGTTCATTAAATTCCACATATGAGTGAAATATGGTATTTTTTTCTCTGGCTGGCTTATTTCACTTAGCATAATATTCTCCAGATCCCTGCATACTGTCTCAAAGGGTAAAATTTTCTTCTTTGTTACGGCTGAGTAGTATTCCATTGTGTAAATGTGCCATAGTTGTTTTAGCTACTCATCTATTGATGGACACTTGGGCTGCTTCCATATCTTGGTGATTGTGAATTATGCTGAAATAAATATAAGGCTGTTTATGTCCTCTCAGATTTGTGTTTTGGGTTACTTTGAATATATTCCCGGAAGTGGAATCACTGGGTCAAAAGGCAGATACATTTTAAACTTTTTTAGGTATCACCATACTGCTTTCCACAATGGCTGCACAAGTCTACATTCCCACCAATAGTGCAGAAGGATTACCCTTTCTCCACATCCTCACCAGCACTTGTATGTTGATTTATTAATGACTACCATTCCCACAGGTACGAGATAGTATCTCATTGTAGTTTTAATCTGCATTTCTCTGATGATTAGAGACAGTGAGCATCTTTTCATATGTGTATTGGCAATCTGTATGTCCTCCTTGGAGAAATGTCTATTCAGGTCCTTTGCCCATTGTTTAATTGGGTTGTTTGTTTTTCTGATATTGAGTTTTGTAAGTTCTTTATAAAGTTTGGATATTAACCCATTGCCAGATATATCGGTTAATATGTTCTCTCATTCTGTGTGTTGTCTTTTTATTTTTTAATGATTTTCTTTGCTGTGCAAAAATGTTTTAGTTTAATGTAATACCATTTATTTTTCTTTTGTTTCCTTTGCCGGGGCGAGATATATCTGGTAAAAATTTTCTATGAGCAATGTCTAAGATTTTGTTACCTATATTTTCTTCTAGGGTTTTTATGGTTTTCATTCTAACATTTAAGTGTTTGATGCATTTTGAATTTGTTCTTGTGTGTGGAACTAGAAGGTGGTCTAGTTTCATGTTTCTGCACATATCTGTCCAATTTTCCCAAAACTGTTTATTGAATAAACTGTCTTTATCCCATGTGCTTTATTGTATGTGCTTGCTACTTCTGTTGAATATTAACTGGGGTGGGGTTACTTCTGGGCTCTCTATTCTGTTCCATTGACTTATGTGTCTGTTTTTATGCCATGACCATGTTGTTTTAAATGTTATGGCCTTATAGTGTAGTTTGATACTGGGTAGTGTGATGCCTCCAATTTTGTTCTTCTTTCTCAGGATCACTGTTGCCACATGGGGACTTTTGTGGTTCCACATAAATTTTTAAAATATTTGTTCTTGTTCTGTGAAATATATCATTAGAATCTTGATAGGAATTGCATTGATTCTGTAGATTTCTTTGAGCTTTATGGGCATTTTAATAATGTTAATTCTTTCTATCCATGATATCTCTCATGAACATAGATGCTAAAATCCTCAACAAAATATAAGCAAACAAAACACAGCAATGCATCAAAAAGATCATATACCATGATCAAGTGGGATTCATTCCAGAAATGCAAAGTTGGTACAAGATTTGCAAATGTATAAATGTGATTCACTACATAAACAAAATGAAGGAGCAAAACCTCATGATCATATCAACATATGGAGAAAAAACTTTAATAAAATACAGCACCTATTTATGACAAAAACTCTCAGCAAAGTGGGAACAGTGGGAATATACCTAAACTCAATGAAGGCCGTATATGACAAACTCACTGCCAGAGTCATACTCAATGGGCAAAAACTACAAGTGTTCCTCTTAAGATCAGGAATAAGACAGGGATTTCCACTTTCACCTCTCTTATTCAACATAGTACTGGAAGTCCTAGCCACAGAAATCAATAATAAGAAATAAAGTACTTCCAAATTGGAAAGGAAGTAGTAAAACTGTGTTTATTCACAGATGACATGGTACTGTGCACAGTGAACCCCAAAGATTCTACCAAGAAACTACTAGAACTGATGAATGAATTGAGGAAAGTAGCAAGATACAAAATTAATATCCAGAAATCAATTGCATTTTTACATTCCAATAATGAACTCTCAGAAAGGGAAATTAAGAAAACAATCTTATCCAAAATTCCTTCAAGAACAATAAAATGCCTAGGAATAAATTTAAGTGAGGATGTAAAAGACCTGGAGTCAGAACAGTATAAGACACTGGAGAAAGAAATTGAAGAAGATACAGATAAGTGGAAGTACATTCCTTATTAGTTTAATATCTTTATTTCTGTGTGCCACATTTTCTATTCACATGAGTTCATTTCTGAGTTTTGTACAGTATTTCCATTTTCTTTGTCATCCACTAGGCCAAAATGACACTGTCTTGAGTCCTATAGTCTTTTTTTAAATATATTTTATTGATTATGCTATTACAGTTGTCTGATTTTTTCTCTCCCCTTTATTCCCCTCTGTACTGTACCCCACCTCCCACTAGCATTCTCCCACCTTAGTTCATGTCCATGGGTCATACATATAAGTTATTTGGCTTCTCCATTTACCATCCTATTCTTAACCTACCTCTGTCTATTTTGTACCCTGTACCTTTCCCCACATTCTTTCCCTTCCACCTCCCTGCTGGTAACTTTCCATGTGATCTCCATTAATGTGAATCTTTTCCTGTTCTAGCTGTTTGCTTGGTTCGCTTTTGCTTTTTTTTTTTTTTTTACATTTGTTTGTTGATAGTTGTGAGTTTGTTGTCATTTTACTATTCACATTTTTTATCTTCTCTTTCTTTAATAAGTCCCTTTAACATTTCATATAATAAGGGCTTGGTGATGATGAACTCCTTTAATTTCACCTTATCTGGGAAGCACTTTATCTGCTCTTCCATTCTAAATGATAGCTTTGCTGGATAGAGTAATCTTGGATATAGGTCCTTGCCTTTCATGATTTCAAATACTTCTTTCCAGCCCTTTCTTGGCTTCAAGTTTTTATGGGGGGAAATCAGCTGACAGTTTTATGGGAACTCCTTTGCAGGTAAGTGTCTTCTTTTTGCTTGTTGCTTTTAAGATTCTCTCTTTGTCTTTAATCTTGGGTAACTAATGATGATGTGCCTTGGTGTGTGCTTCCTTGGGTCCAACTTCTTTGGGACTCTCTGAGCTTCCTGGACTTCCTGGAAGTCTATTTCCTTTGCCAGATTGGGGAATTCCTCTTCATTATATTTTTTAATACATTTTCAATTTTTGCTCTTCCTCTTCTCTTTCTGGTATCCCTATGGTTCAGATGTTGAAACATGTAAAGTCCCAGATGTTCCTAAACCTCTCCTCATTTTTTTGAATTCTTTCTTCATTCTGCTCTGGTGGAATGTTTATTTCTTCCTTCTGCTCCAAACCATTGATTTGAGTCCCTGTTTCCTTCCTCTCACTATTGGTTCCCTGTACATTTTCCTTTATTTCACTTTTCATAGCCTTTACTTTTTCCTCTATTTTGTAACCATACTCAACCATTTCTGTGAGCATCCTGATTACCAGTGTTTTGAATTCTGCATTTGATAGGTTGGCTATCTCTTCATCACTTAATTGTATTTTTTCTGGAGCTTTGATCTGTTCTTTCATTTGGGCCATATTTTTTTTGTCTTGGTGCACCTGTTACATAGTAAGGAGCAGGGCTTTAGGTATTTGCCAGGGCAGGGTAGCCTCATTGCTGTTGTGGCACTGTATGTGGGGGAGGGGTCAGAGAGGGAACAATGAAGCTTGTTCAGCTCTAGGCAGGCTTTCAGTCACTTCTGCTGCTATCCACAGGCAAATTGAACCCTTCTGGTGCTTGATTCCCAGGTGAGTGGGTTTATGTATGTTCTAGGACCCTGTGGGTCTCTCCAACAAAGTATCCTGTGAGGATGGGAGTTTCTTCTGCTGCTTCAACCCCCACAGTTGTTTTCAATCAGAGGTTTGAGGCTTTATTTCCCCTCACTGGAACCCTGAGTGGTGTGGTCTGTCTTGCTCTCCAGTTGTTCTTCCCTGTTTACCCTTACGCAAATGTGGAACCACATGGTCTGCAAGCCACTGCCTCATCCATCCACTAGCCGCTGCCTTGCCCACCCTGGTCCAACAGCTGCTGCTTTGCTCTGAGTCTGCTCCATCCCGGCTGCCCATCTCCAGCCCTCCTACTGGTCTGGATGAATGTTTCTTCTTTAACACCTTGGTTGTTGGACTTCCATACAGTTCAATTTTCTGTCAGGTCTGGTTACTTTTTGTTTTTAAATCTGTTGTCCTTCTTTTGGTTATTCAAGGAGAAAAAGTATGTGTACCTATGCCTCCATCTTGGCTGGAAGTTGAGTCCTATAGTCTTGAAGTCTTCTAAAGTTCCTGTAACATTTTACATTTACACCAGCAGTGAATGTGAGTTCCTGTTGTTCTACAACCTTGTCAGGATTTGGTGAGAGAGGCAGCATCCTTGTCTAGTACATGATCTTGATGAGAAAGCTTCTAGTTTCTTAACATTTAGTATAATGTTAACTGTGGGGGAATAATTTTAGATTTTTCTTTATTAAGGGGAAGCAGTTCTCCTCTATTCATAGTTTACTGATATTCATATACATATAAATATATATATAAATACATATATAGTATTTTTCTTTTTTAGCCTGGTGATGTGATGGCTTACATTAATTGATAATCAAATGGTGAACTGGGCTTGCACATTTGGAATAAATCCCATTTGATCAATGTGTATAATTCCTGTTATACATTGTTGGATTCAGTTTGACACTATTTTATTGAGAATTTTTACATCTATGTTCATGAGAAATATTGATCATTCATTTTACTTTCTCATAATATCTTGTCTGGTTTTGGTATTAGGGTAAAGCTGGTCTCATAGAATGAGGTAGGAAACATTCCTTCTGCTTCTATGTTCTGAAAGAGATTGTAGAAAATTGGTATGATTTCTTCCTTAAATGTTTGGTAGAATTCCTCAGCTCACAGTTTGTTTATTTACTTTTTTACCCCAGCACTTGTTTTAGTGTGAATTGATGCTCATGGGTTTCTGCAACAATAAGTTATGATTCTCTATATCTGTCTGTCTGTCTCTTCAATTTTGGAGGCAACGGGTTGCCCTATGACCTCAGTTTTCTGATGGACCTAAGAATAGTTTTTGCTTTTCAGTTTATTAATCTTTTCACTTGTTATGATATTGTGATGACTTCCAAGCTCTTTATGTAATGGATCACAAACTGGAAGTCCTTCATTTTACTTTTAACTTGAGATATTGAATATTATATAAAACAGGTTTTATAACTTTCTTAGTTTATTTTTTCAGTTAATAGTTAATTAAAACTACTGACCTATTTTTAAATTTATGTGGACTAGATTCTTTCCTGTATTTCATAATTTGCCTCTGGATTCAACTTTTTTTTTTTTGCTTATGTACATCTCTTAATTTTTTCAATAATGGACTCTGAATGATAAAATATCTTGATTTATTTTAATATCTAAAAATACCTTTATTTTCCTAGAATTATTTTTATTGGTATAGCTCTGAGAAGCACCCAGGGCTGCAAGTATGTCTGAAATGTTGATGATCAATGTGTCCTATAATTTATGTTAATTCTCACAGCTATCCGTGTTTTCATCAGCCTGTGAAGCAAGTGATGAACTGCTGAGTTGTATTTCCTTGATTTTTAAATGACAGTAAAACTGGGTTTATGATTATAGATTGATAGTTATTTTTAACCAGAAATTTAATTTCACCATTTTTTTTCACTATTTGTTTCCTGTATGACATTAGGGATATTTCAAATCTCATGGATGCAAAAACAAAAAAAGGCTTCATTTCAAAACAAACAAACAAACAAAAAAGAAAAAAAACTGGTCCTCGGATCAAGCACTAAGTCTAGATCTGGTCTTTATCTGATTCAAAGCACTTTTAATATGAAGCATCATAAGCCAATGGCTTCAGTCATGCTCTCCATTTTTATGTTTATTTTTTATCGACAAAATTGTATATATTCTATTAGAATTCAGCCTTTTGGTTTGGTTTCATTTGGTCTTCTCTTTTCCATAATCCCCACATATTTGAAGCAGAAGTTTGCCTCAGTTTAGTAAATAGATCTTTACTAGATTTTGAATTATATTGCTAAAAATTATATGACAATACTACACTTCTTCTTAACATATTTTTTTGGCTTTTCTTGAGATTCATGTTGATTATTTTCAATATGGCACACGAAACCCTCCAAGATCTGACTCCTGATAAAGCTTACAGCCTTATTTTATATCATTTCCTCTTACCCATGTTTTATTCTAATCATACTGAGTTTCCTCGTACTTCCAAAACACATGCTATTTCAAGCACCTGAACCTTTGCATGTATTGACATTCTATCTGGAATGGCCCTTCTGGCCATCACCTACTTAATCATCTTTGCATTCTTCTAGTTTTCCCAAGCAATTTATGTATTACAGAAACTATATACTCCTTACTTTAGAATGTTCTCTCTATATTATTGTTTACAGACATGTCAGTTTTATCATCTAGAGCCTACATTGTCTAACAAAACTTTCTGTGATAATGTTAATGTTCTATATCTGCCCTGGGTAATTATGGAAATTTTTATATCTGCAGTATCCAATATGGTAGCCTTTAGCAACATGTGGTTATTGAACATTTAAAATAGGTTTTATATGAGTGAAAAAAATCAATTTTTTAATTTAATTAATTTAATTTAAATAGTGACATGTGGCTATTGGTTACTATATTAAAAAGTATAGGTGAGTATTTTAAATAGTTTTAGAAGCAGAGAAGATATGTTGACTACTTTCTTTGTGTGCTCATAATTAGCTGATAATGAACACTTGCTATTCAGTGATTATTAAATGAAAGAATTAATAAATCCTAGAAAACTGAAAAATTAATATTTTTGCAGAGTAGCTAAACAAATCAAGAGAACTTGATTTCATTTCTGTATACCATCCCCACCAGAAAAATAATTTCTTATTTGTTTACTACTGAAGGAGAAAATTCACTCTTATTTTTTCAATTTGGCCTAAACTATGTGCTTGATTCAGTTTTTCCAGGGTTGTGAGGGAAAAAAAGTAGAGGGATTGAAGACTGGTGTGGCTTGGAAAGTCCACAGAAATGTGGTTCTGACAACTGAGAGATTATCTCATGTTGAATTTTCTCTTATTACGGTGTTATAAAAGGTTAGTACTAAATATAAATGTAAACTGATGTTGTAAAGTTTTCTTTATTTAGAAACCTGATTCCTAGTGGAAAAGAGGACCTGTTTTATATCCTCATACATAACATCAATTGTCTGTTCTTCAGTCTATGATTAAAGAAGTCCATTTTCTTCTTGCTTACTCAGTAGAGAAATGTGAACTTCTACTTGGGACTGGAGCATGAATTTTTTTAAAGTTAATCTTTTTGTTTATGTCCAGAAAGCAAATGGGAGAGCTAGTTTTGGGGAAAATAGTGAATAATAGCATTAAGACAACCTCTTATCAAATTGATAGATTGATATACAGTAGGAACTTTTAATCCTATGAGAATAGCAAGAACAATATGAAATTGCTGTGGTGGGGATGGTGTGCAAAAAAGATGTCACTGGGGAGTGAACTAATAGCGTAGGTAATTACTAAACACTGTTGCATTTGTGTGCCTGCAAGATGTTCTGTTTTTAGTCTGACCATGTACTGAGGTTCTCTGGCTTGATCATAAATTCACCAAGTAAACATTCTTAATGTGTCTACATTTTCTTTGTTGAGATGTCTAAGATCTTTAAAGAGGCAAATCTGCTATAGGACCCCATTAAAATTTGTTTCTGGGGCTATGATTCATCTTGGGAATCTTAG
Source organism: Phyllostomus hastatus (assembly GCF_019186645.2). Classification (NCBI taxonomy): domain Eukaryota; kingdom Metazoa; phylum Chordata; class Mammalia; order Chiroptera; family Phyllostomidae; genus Phyllostomus; species Phyllostomus hastatus. The sequence goes on along the minus strand of NW_025334028.1, from coordinate 23,515,406 downwards.
AAATCTTTTGATGCTTTTAAGTTTTTTGCAGCACAGTCCAGTGTATTATTTAAACTGAGCTGAGTAATGCTGCCATAACAAGTAACTCTCCCTCCTATCTCAGAGGCTTAAAAACCAACCAAGGGTTATTTTTGTTCATTCTTCACTTCCAGTAAGGCAGTAGGGACCTCTGTTCATCACAGTCATTCTGTGATCTAGGCCCACCCAAGTTCCACCTTGACACATACTTTTCATTTCTTCCTGCAGGGAAAGGAGACTATGGCACATTGCACAGTGGCCCTTAAAGAACTGCCAAAAAGTGACACAGGTCACAACCATCACATTTATCTGGATGCAATGAAGTGATTTGGTGATGCCAAACTTGATGTAAAGTCACGCAAATCTAGCATGTTGAGAAAGGAGAAGCAAACATTTGTGAGTGGTGCAGAGGCAACTGGAATGTGTGCCCAGATACAGTGCTTCAGTCTGAGATTAAAAGGCATTTGAAGAGGAAAGGATTCTGTGGTTCAATAAATTGGGAAAATTTGGGTCAAGTGGCACATATTTCTTCTTGTGGGATTATGAGTATTTAACCTGTAAAGTGAATTATGAACATTTAATTAGGAGTTATGATATGTAGTGCTACCCAAACTCATTAAATTATTATATATATTTTTAAACAGTTTGGTCATCTTTGTGAGATGCACTGGAGAGTGTACTTTCTGAGCCCTTCTCCACTTTTTTTAACTTCTCTTTATGGATTGTTTATCTAATAATTATTTTAAACATAACAAAAAGCAAATTTAATATAGAAAAGTAATAAACAACTTTTCCAGCTAAGGATCATGGATGTCAAGCTCCATTTTTTCCCGAAGAGATTTCTAAATTAGAGTATTATTGATTAATGTTAAAGTCTATAGTAGAGGATAGACTATGAGATCTATTTCAAATTTCTCTGACACACTGAAGTATTGTGTAGGGTGTTACACAAACCACAGAACTATAGTAGTTCTAAGTTAAAAGTTTGGAAGTTATTCATTTTTTTAAAGCCTTAAGATATGAAGGTGTGATTTATCTATGGATGCAATGAGCTAGAAAGTAGTAAATAATGTTCTATATGCTACTTGTTTGTTTGCTAGATTGTTTGTTTGACAGTGAGAGAAAAAGAGAGAGAGATACATTTGTTGTTCTACTTATTTATTTACTCATTAATTGATTTTTGTATATGCCTGATGCAGATACCAGCCAGCAGTATCCAAGGCACTGTGGATAGACGAGACACGAGAGAAATTCACACAGATTACCGAATCCTGTGGAGGAAAAGGGACAATGGCACAGACACTCTCTCAAGAGGAGAGCACCCCGAGCCTTGCCTGAACAAGCTTTTATTAGTTTTTTGGGGGTAGGAATACAGATACAGCTTATTAATCATTGTCTGGCAGTAAGGATCAAATGATAGATAATGTTCAAAGAACTATTAGGGCTCACACTGAGTCAGGGTCTATCACCTAAAAATCTATAAAACTTAAGGGACTAAACTCATTTCCTGCCTGGGCCTTTATCATCTAATTAAGAGTATTCTCAGCAGAGCAGGTTTCACAGGATTTTATATATCCTTTCTCAGGTCTGATGACCCAGGGAGCCTGCCATTTCTAGCTCAGGGCTGCACCACCCTTTGTCATTATTACAGGCTTGAGTCAGGCAGAGGAGGCAAGGCAGCTGAAAGATTAGGAGAATTCTTGTAGGTAGAATGAGGACTCAGGCTTTGTCAAAGCCAAGGGGCAAGGGTCCATCATCCCCTTTTTACACAGCTCCCCAAGTCCTTCCCTGAGGGCCTTCCCACGTGATCATGCCTGTCTTAGATGGCCCCTCCTATGAGGGATCTTACCTGTCATTGGCTAACCAACCAAGCAATGGGGGTCAGACAAGGAGCATAAGCGGTGCTCCTGCCAGGTAGATAAGCTTTGTCTCCTTAGTGGCTTCTGGTCTGGAGGTCTCTCACTCAGCCTTATCCATGGGGGGTTATAGCTCCTGAAACCAGGCAGGGTGGTTCCCAACATGCACCCCAACTGGATCATACCTGCAACCTTGGCATATCAGGACCATGTGTTGACCAACTGAGCTACCTGGTCAGGACCTTCATTAACTCCTGCTCAGAATAATACAATCTGCTAATTTGGAGAAAAACATAACATTTTTAAAGACTGTCATGTAGTATGTTGACACTGGAATTGGAAGATTTAGGGAAGATAACAGATTTTCAAATATTTTTAATATCATAAACACTTTTTATTAAAATTGATATTTTATTTCAAGTGTAAAGAATTATCACATATAAAAATTAAAATTAAGTTAAATATTTGGGAAAATCTTAGAAATAATAAGAGGCCATTAATTAGTCACCTATCTAGGTCTTTTACTCAGTAATCACCTGTTAGAAATACAGCTGTACACTAACTAGCAAGTTACAAAAATTCATCTGAGAAGTGTCCCAAAATTCCTAAAGTAACATTTATGAATTTTTAGTCACAAACTAACTTCCAAATTACTCTTATTTTGCAAATAACTCTAACTAGAGTAATCATTTGGTTTCTAATTACAGAATCTGGGACCAGTATATGAAAGAGTGGGAATTGCCAAAGAGGTACATACAGTGTCAGCTGTGAAAGGTGAATGGAGGGTCTGAACAAGTGACTGACTGAACAATCTATTGGCTGAAACACTCCAAGGATGCACCAGTTGGGGATGATTTTGCCTTTTGCCTAGGAACAAAGAAGCTAGCACAATAATTTATATTTATGGTGATCTTTCTTTGTCATCAAAAAATGTTGATTATTTTCAGTGTACTAGCTGAGAAGTCAAGCACTTACATGGTATGTTTGAAAGAGTTTTCAATCCAAAATTTCTTTTTAAAAAAGTGAGTAAAGCATGAATTCTAAGAAGCTGTCAAACTCAACTCTTCAGAATGATCCATTCTCCAAGGACTTGAAGTTCTTCTGCATCTTGGTCTTGAGAAACAAACCAAGAAAATCATTTTGACCTATAGGTGGCAATATTGGAATTGTTCAAGTCAAAAAGATGGGGTGAATAAGGGAGCATAATTTAATGGCTCAACAAAGAAAATGATTGAATCTGAAACCCATCTTTGATGAACATAATATAACTTGAAAAAAAGGAATAAATTTACCAAACCTCATGGAGTTAGCTTTTACTTCTAAAATACCCATAATGAATTTGGGAAATAAAACCTTCTTAATTATTTGTCATGAATAATTAATCCCACTGTTATTGTACTTTGAATTATTTTGTTTACTCATAGTATTTCATTAAGCTATAAATAAATTTAAACCAGTTTCTCACAACTATCATCCTAAAACCTTTGTTTTCATTTAAGAATGTAAAGTCCAAATTATATTATCCAATATAAACAAATAGTAATTGTGTCAGCAACTCTGTAGAGAGGCCCTGGATCACCCAGGCTATTGGTCCCCAGAATACTCAGGGAATTTCTAATGTCCATTGAAATAATAGTTATGTGCATGGTGGTTTATGCAGTGAAAAGAACCTTCAGCACTTTAGATGAACGTGTTTTAATTAATTTAAGTTATGGTAGCACTTCTTAAAGTTTATAAATGTACATACAAATTAGTTTGACGTAAAAATCTCATAGCCCTCTCTCCTTCTCCTTCTTAGACCCTGCTACTCCCCTTTGGGAACTGGTGTAGGTTTTTGTTGAAATCCATTTGTGTTCCTTAAATGCTCTCTCCAGTTTGTTTTTCTATAGTGTGGAGATAAGTAGTTTTTCATTTTCTCTTTATAAAATTATAATACTTAGTATTCAGCTATTTTTTCCTTCACTCCAAAAACTCTGATATGCTCCCTCTCTCCAAGCTAATCATCACAGCCCTGAGAAAAATCAGTTTAAGTTGATGAATATTACACTGAATAGAAAAAAGAGTTGTGTGAGTGCACCTGTGTATGTGTATCTGTGTCTGTGACAGAGAGGGAGGGAGAGAGAACAAATAGAACAATGGTATGGCATGAGAAAAACACTAACAAACTTTGGAACTATTTAAGTAATAAAAATCAGCAGCATTCCATATTTCTTACTTCATACCTAGTTCTTAGATATCCAGTTTAGTCACCACATGTGGCTATTTATATTTAAATATAAATTAAGTAAAATTTAAAAATCAGTTAATTACTCATAGGAACCACATTTCCAGTATTGAATTTCTGTATGTAAATGTCTATTTGGATGGTGCAGATAGAAAAACATTATAGAAAGTCCAATTGGAAAGCATTGCTCAATACTGTCAGTTCTTTGTGTATAACCATCTTATCTTTGAATTTCCCTCAGTGTCTAATGAAACTTTGTATGTACTTTTTCTGAAATCAAGCATTCAGAAAATATTTGATTAAAGATATAAAAGAAAAAATTTCAAAAAATGTAGTGAAAACCTTCAGGGGTTGATTTGGTTATTTGGTTTCTTATCACAGAGAATATGTAATGTTATATACATAGTATGTGTAATAGAAAAATACATGCAATCTGTCTTCAGTGCTGCTTCTAGTGTTTTCTCTGGCTTCCTTTTCCCATTCTTTATGGTCACCATGGCAAGGTCCTTTGTCCAAAACTATATGCTGCGAAGGGTCAACTTGGTCTGGCAATGGCCTTCCCAGTACACTGTGGAGATTAACCTGTCCTTCCTTCCATGATGTACTTTTTAATGAACATTAATTAATTTACTCCTTTTTGGGTTTTCAATTTGCCTCAATAAGCCATTACCAATTAGAAAATATAACATATTCAGATGATAATTTAAAAGGGCTTCCAGCTGATAGTTAATTAGCTTGATACAGGAAGGATAAACCAAAAGAATGAATTTTTAATATTAATTTAAAGGACATTAGTTGCTATGGGTAGAATGATTAAAATGCCACCGTTTGAAGCAGAAAAATTAGAATGCAGCAGCAGTGGTAACCATAGATGATCCATGGCTGTTGTATCTCTGCCATGATTATGAGACACTCCATCACCTGCCTGCCAAAAAGTGTGATGAGTTTTAGAGGATTATTTTGGTCTGATCAGCACACATAGTGGGCAAATCATGGATGTTCTTATCGTTTAACATGGTTCCAGCCATCTGTCTTCAGAAATGCAATATAACAGAGTAACACAATAAAATGAGATTTACTTCCCTGGCTGAGGCACTCATGACAAGCAACAGGGGGCTGATACCTGGATGTTCCTGTTTAAAGACCATTTATGTAGAGCTTGTTAGGTGCCAAGTTCTGTCTGAAGCATTATACAAATATTAATTAATCCTTGTAACAAATCTATGAGTTTTGTTCCAGGATTATCCCTTTTTTCAGACACAAAAATCGAGGCACAGAGAGCTGAAGTAATTTGCTCAAGGTTGCACAGTGGTAGGTGGCAAACCCCAGAGCTGAAAACAAACAATCTGACGTCAGTGATTGTTCTCTTAAATAGAAAATAATTCCAGTGAAGCTGATTATTAGCAGGGGAAGATGAGCTCGCTGTTAGCATTAAATATACTGTTATTCCCATCCAAAGATTATCATCATAGATGCTGAGACACTCTAGAATACGGACCTAATGAAATGTAAGAAGATAAGGAACACTTACTCTGTATTCTAAGATTCTCACAAGGACCAGCAAGATGTCTCTAATGCTGCCAAAAAAATCAGCAGAAAAGCAAGGGCCTAGAGCTTGAAACAAAATTGTTCCTTTTGAATTTACTCACTCAAATGTTGTTTAAAGATTTACAATAAACCAGGTATTAGTCCATGGGCTGGTCATACATAGAGGAAAAAAGAGCTCCAGGGCAATTAGGGAAAAGGGAAATACAAAAGGGCAATTTTGCTATGGTGTGGAAATCTCAAAGAAAGAATACCCTTTCCAGGACTAAAAGGAAAGAGTATAGAGATCTAATCCAGTTCACACAGTTAGGAGAACAGGGCAGGGAAGTTTTCAGGGGAGGTGAGATTTGAACCAAGATTAAAGAATGGGGACCAGTGAGATACCCCAACCTCAGCCTATTGGCATTTTGGACTGGGTAATCCTTCTTTGTGGCGGGGGCGGGGGGGTGCATTGTGAGATGTTGCTAAACATCTGGTCTCTGTCTAGTACATGCTGGTTAGTAGTACCTTTACCTAGGTTATAACAAAAACATCTTGAGACATTGCCAAGTGTCCTCTGGTGGGCAAAATTGGCCCAAGTTGAGACCTGCTGAGCTTTGGGGAAATGAGGTGGTAAGTGGATAGGGAGAGTGGAAAGGAAAAGAGGCCTGTCAGGGAGAGGCCACACTGGGAACAAAAGTACGGAAGTAAAAGAACTGGATATGTGAGCTTCGATGTGTCAGCGAGTGGTTTTGATGACGATGGAGGAGGAAAAAAATGTGTGGTGACCTGAGAGAGCTCTAACAGACACAAGTGGGCAGCAGTCAGAACTGAAGGATACTCTGAATCATAAGTTTGAGCCACGCTGCCGAGGCCGACTCTAGGGAAACAATGTCAGCATACCCACCAATTATGTGGGTTGTAAATAGGTTGTCGTGAGTCATTCTGAGCAAAGGAGCTGCATTCTCCTGGAAGGCAAACTGGAGGCTTCCTAACAATCAGACAGCTATTTTCTAAGGAGAGCCAGACGTGCTCCAGCTCGGGAGGGGACTGCGGAGTTCACTCCTGTCTTTAAACCTTGACCACGGAGAGCATTAGACTATGATGGGCTATCTTCAAATTCAATAGCGTCAGTGTATTCGGCAAGCCTTCACTGTAATTGTTGGTGAATGAACTGCCCTATTTAAGTGGATTTTCCAAGAGAGTTGATAAAAATGCTATTTAGAGCTTCTGTTCAGTCTTTTTATTCATTAATCTTTTTTATATTACCTTGAATTACATTCTTAGAATAGATGCAGGCTAAATGGTTTGTGTTTTTTTGGAGGACTTGGGGGTCCCTGTGTTCATTAGGGTGGTATCTATAAAGAATGATGTAACACATTCCTGCTCCATTGGCAGTTTAAATGGGTCAACTACTGCAATTGTGATTTTTTTTTAACTTTCTGCCTCATTATAGCTAGATGTCACTTATAGATTTTCACAACATTCTCATTTAATCTTTTCCCATCATTCATAAATGCTTTTAGTAATCTTTTTTCTCACCCAAGAAACATGAATACTGAGTTACCTAGATTTATATATAGAAACAGCTAACTAGTTCTGATAATAACCACAAACACATAGTTCTAAGTTTTAAAACTTTTCTATGTCCAAAGTGTTTGTGTCTCAGTGTGTGGAGTTTTGTACCATGTTAGGGGTAACTTCCTTCCACATTACTTAGAAGACCATTTCTATGTTCTAGAGGTCTAAGTTGCTAGAAGTTTGACATTCAGTTGAATGTCAAACAGAAGCTACAGGAGCTTCTGTATCCACGTGATATAACCCTTTCAGTGATTGCTAAACTCAGAAAGTGGAATATACTTTTAGCAATCCAGAACTCTTTCATCAAAGCAGCAAGAAGCAAAGTGACAGTTTTTAAAAGAAGAAAATGTATGAGGGCTGAGTCTTGTGCGCACATTCCATTCAAGGCTCCTATCTTTTTGACCTCTTTAAAACAGGAAGCCGGCTAGGCTTCCTTATCCAACAACTAAAGCATGTATGCTCACAAACACAGCGTTTGGGTCCAGACGGGTCAAGAAATTCAGGAATTTGATAAAAAGGACAAGTGCTCTAGGACGGATGTGTTCAGAAGGCCTGGAAAGAAATGCTGGGAGGGTTGCCCTCTCTTCCCATGACACATCACAACTTCTGGTAGGAAAGCAAGAAAGGAAACTGGGCAACCATGGTGATTAGTCAGAAGGAAGGAGGCAACAAACATTCTGAAGCCAACAGCTGCAGAACAATGGGAACCGTGAGAAGCTATTTTTGTTTGATTGCAACAATTAATTGAACCTGGTGGAAGCGACAGTGTACTCTGCCTTCTTTCAGTCTTCTCTTACTAAAAGTGGAAAGTTTCCATGCCAAAAACTAGTTCTCTTTTTCCTGCTTAAGAATAATTAAAATGCCACCCTGCTCTTTCATCTTCATGTTTATCTCCAAATGAACTTATTATGAACAGAAAAATATTCAGAAGTACAAAAATGACAAGTATCTGTTATTATGCTTTGCTGCTATTTAAAAGGCTGGGATTTGGAAACCTGAACTTGGAATTGTAATGTCCTGGGGACCTCCCAGGGCAGTAGGTATGCAAAGGAATAGCTGAAGGCCCTCCGTAGCAGATGGCTTATGTGGCGGGTCTCGTGATTTTTTGCTGTTGTTGTTTTTGGTTTTGTTTTTAAATTCCAGATGGTGCTTTAACAAAAATAAAAATCTGTCTAAAAAAGATTTGATTACTGCCTATATTTTTCCAGTGCTTTCCAAACTACTCTATAGTGCAGGTAGATGGAATCTTTACAATATCAAAACAGAAAAAAAAACCTTTGTACAGAATTGTGAACTTAGAAAAACTGTTACCAATTTATTGGCATTGGACAAACTGTTTCTGGGTTTGCCAGTATCTTGCCAACTGCCAGTGGCTCCCTATAGCAGACATGACTTAAGGAGAATGAATACATTTTCACAAGCTTAGACCATCCTTAGAACATTCCTTTAAGCTGAAAGCCTGAAAGCTCTAAGGCAGCTTCAACTAAGTGGGAACAGATGCCATAGAGGAGTACCAGAAATGATTTCAGCAGGCATGTAGCACTAACTCATTTAGTGCCATAGAACAGATGGAAAACTTCAGGCACATTCTCTTTTTTAAAAAATAAAATTTTATTTTTATTTTTGATTTTAGAGAAGGGAAGGGGGGAAGAGCAGGAGAGAAACATCGATGTGAGAAATACCAACCTGTCATCTTCCTCATGCACTCTGACCCCCTGGGGACCGAGCCTGAAACCCAGGCATGTGCGACAACCAGGAATCAAACCGATGACCTCTCAGTTTGCAGAATGATGTCCAATCAACTGAGCCACACCAGCCAGGGCCAGACACCTTCTCCTAAAGGAGTTGTCTCACGGTATCACAAATGTGGAAGCAACTGGAAAAGTGTTATGTCTCTGGGCAGGAGCCATGCCATACCAGAGAGAGAAGGATATGAACAAGGAGTTTGGGGAAAATGGTGAACAGGAGGTGGACATAAGCAGGAAGAGCATCCATAAACAGGTCCTAATTGTTGTGCCTTCTTCAAATCATCTCTCTGCTTCATAGCTTCCCTGACATCTCTGAGATTTGAATGAATTGTTCTGGCCTCTTTCTTCCAACCTGTCAGTGTAGGCACAAAAATCATGACATTTCTGGTGGACATTTGCTGCTTTCATCACTCAGCATTTATTCTACCTTCCCCTAGTTAAGTTTTTCCTGTTTCAGTCTATTATATTTTACTTATTGGACACAATCTGGTGTTATGACATATGATCTATGCAGTTTTGGGAATTTTACTTTTGAGAAGAGCATCAAAAATACTTAAAAAATTTAGAATTCATTTCCCTCAAGGGTAGTATCTGGAAAGGCTGTTTATCAGTTCCCACTACCTGGACTCCTCCCAAAGTTAATTTTTGTCCTTTCATAGCCAAGGTTCTTTACTTTCCTTATGATTCTGGGAGGTATTCCAATACATTCCCTTTCTATTGTCAACTTCTGTTGCTGTGATGATAACTTAGAAGATTGCATTATCTTTCTAGACAGCCATTTATGCAGACAAAGTGCATTTTCCTTGAAATATTCTGACCTCAGGCTGATGTACACAGTATAAACTTTCAGAAGCTCAAGTAGGAGGGAGGGGAAGAGAGAGAGTAAGAGAAGGAAAGAGGAGGGAGGAATGTGGAGAGGAAGGAGACAGAGAGAGAAATAAAGAGAAAAAGAGAGGATGAGGAAGAAATAAGATTAGGAAGCCAGTTATTCTAGGACCAACCAACTTAAATGAGACTAAATATTAAATGAATACTGTGTCATTTCTGATACCTACATTGTCCCATTTTATTGCTTGTTCTATTCAGTATGGATCAAGTCCTACACAACCACCTTCAAGTTACTCCATCATCCCACAAAATCAACAGCATTTAACAGGATAGACAATAAGAAGCAAATGCTTCAGATTTATGAGATTTGCCACTTTTAAACAGTATAATTTAATTTTTAGCTATTTCAAGTAAAGCAATAGTGGAATAGCATACTTACACATTTCTCTCTTTTTATTGTCATTTTTAATATTATTTATACTGTTCACACTATATTTTTTTCTTTATCACATTTAACTGTTTGCTTTTATCTTAATTGTGCCTTAAATATGTTAAATATTACCACTCATTCTTTTCCTGCTATTTTCCTATCAAATTTTAGTTAGTTGAATTTTGCCTTTTAAGGTATTCTTTAAAAAGCTTTGTATTACTGATGTCCTTGAGTTCTTGCAAATATGTCTTTAAAAGTTACACTTGTCTATAGCCTTTATACTTGAAGGATGGTCTAGCTGGATATAAAAGCCTGACTCACTCTTTCTTTCTTTTCTTTGAGTCATTTCCATCCCTTAGCTGGATTTTTTTTTCATTGTCTTTTGGTATATACTTGCAGGGGAAGTGTGATATCAGCTTGATTTTCTCTCACCTGAAATAATCTTCATATAGCTTTCTATTGCCCCCAAATTCTTTATCTTTAAAAGTAAGTAACTGCTTTTAGGTTCTCTCTCAATAGTGACTATTCTGTGTTGTAGTGTACCCATTTGCTGGGTTATAGTTTTCTCTTCAAGAGTTAGATTGAAGTCTTCTTTTACATAAGAAAGTTTTTGAATTATATTTTAAACTACTGGTTTCTTCCCTTATTCTGGTTCTCTTTGGGGTTCTAGTTATGTAAATATTATATATACTTTGCTTGTCTTTTGTGTATCATATTCTCTTCAGTCTTTGATATCTTTATTTCTGTTTATTGTACATCATTTCTCATGTGTATCTGTTATTGTGCTTTCTATGGTGTCACAATCTTTTTTATGATCCTGTAGTTTAGTTTTATTCTTCAAATGATTCTTCTTTTTCTTACATGTTCCTCCTGAAGTCCATCATATTCCACTTTTTCACCATATGTCTGCATCACTAGCTTCTTTCTAATCCAGTCACACATCCCCGAGTCCTTATATTTCCTACGTGGTTGTAATTGCTCCTTTAATCATGGTGAAAGGTTGTGTTGTAATCTTATCTTTTTGAGGCAACCTTTTTTTCTGGAGAATTTTGTTTGAAAGTGAAAAATTTTTATTGCTATTTCCTATTTTTATGGTATCTTTGAAAAGATTATTAGTTTCCTAGAGCTGCCATTAAAAAATACCACAAAATAGATTTGAAACAACAAATATTTATTGTCTCATAGTTCTGGAACCTGAAAGTTCAGAATCAAAATATCAGCATGGCCATGTTCCCTATGAAACCTGTGAGGGAGAACCCTTCCCTTCTAGTGTTTGGCAGCAAACTTTAACATTCCTTGACTTGCATCTTCATCTTCATTGTCACATGACATTCTTCCCCTGTGTCTCTGGGTCTCTTCTTTTCATATAAGGACACAAGACATATTAGATTAAGCATGCACCCAATTCTAGTATGACCTCATCTTAACGAATTGCATCTGCAATGACCCTATTTCCAAATAAGGTTGTGTTCTGAGAATCTGAGGGTTAGGATTTCAACATATCTTTTTGGGGGGGAGACACAATTCAGTAGTAGGACACTGGGTTTTGTTGCTATTTTTATTACTCAGATTTGAATGAATTAAATTTGAATTTGAATTTGAATTTTGCAGATAAGACAGTAGCAGCAGGATCTAGTGGGGGAAGGAATTTTCCAGGACACTTGGGCTGAAAAGATGGATTGCTTGACTGCAATATGACCCCTCAGTGCAGCCAGCCATGCCTCTCTGGCCTCTCAGACCAAGCCTCAAACCATTGTCCCTTCATGAAACACTGCTACCAACACCACAGACCTTGTCTTTCAAAGTGTCCTCTTCTCTTCTGAAAGATGGTGCTTTCTTAGATCTGCTGCTGCCATGATCCCTGGGGACTTTCAATACTTTATGTCACAGCAGTCTCAGTGATTGTAACCCATTAGAAATCAGCACTTTCTACTTAAGAAAGAGATTTCCTTTCCAGGAGTTAATGTTTGCTGGTCATTGCTGAGATCTGCCCTCTCTAACTGATGTTTATCCTCTCTGTTTTCTCCTGTCATGCTGTTATGATTTTCCAGGTAGATTTTGCTGGATTTATTTGCTTTTGCTCACACAAAGAATTTGGGGTTTTCACATGTTCTCTCTTAGTTTCACTGAAGTTATAGCTTGTAGGCCTTTCCTGCCTACCTTCCTGTGCTTCTGTGGGCTTTCCTAGAGGAGAAGAAAGTGGATTTGGAACAAGGTTGCTATTGAGTTCCTGCTGGGGCAGGAAGCTCTAGAACTGCTTTCCACTAGGAGTAGGGTGAGCTACAGCATGCGTTCCTCTTCCTACCCCACTCTCCTCCCCCTCTTCCTCTGCAGCCTTCTTCTTCTACTTTTCTTTTTGAAGGAGACAGAGATAAATTGCTTTATATCAGTATTGTTCAATAAAAATTTCCATAATAATGAAAATGCTCCTTATCTGTGCTGTTGAATATGGTAACCACTGGCCACACCAGGTGAGTGAGCATATAAAATGTGACTAGTATACCTAGGAAATTGAATTTATAATTTTATTTAAATTAACTTAAATTTAAATAACCACATATGGCTGGTGACCAATGCAGTTTTAGACAATGGGCAGGGCAAGGTAGAAGCTGGAGGGAAGGAAGAAAAAGAGAAGAGCCATTATGATGCACGGAGTGATGGAATAAAAGAGAAATGTGATTATCTTCTTGGAATGTTATTGGTTTTTTAAAAAATCTAGTGCATGATGCAGAATCTCCCTCCCTTTCCCTCTCCAAACTGAATGTAAAATTTATGTTTCTTACTAATACTTTTTGGAAGATAGTTTCTTTTGGAAAATATAGAGAAACATTGAGTTATGCTCCAAAGTTGTTGTGAGGTGATGCTTTTGGGTCTGGTCATATTTGGGCTGTAATATTGCCTTAGTGTTATTACTAAAAATTATTTCCTTGGGAACAGGGTCCTTGAAAGTGGGAAGTCATAGACTGACTGCTATTTTGAAGTTTCCAAATCTGAGTAAGGGCTTGATTAATAAAATATGCATCGCAGAAAGGGGTTAAGTCCTTTGCACTACTGAACACAAGAGTTACATTACGTGGGAGAGATAGGGATCAGAATATAGCAGTTACCTCCTGAAACATGGCAGTTTAGGAAGTCCATTTTTTCAGGGTTACATGAACAGACAGGTATTTTCATCATTGTTATTTTAGCACTTTGGATACAGAACTAATATGTAGAACTTTATAGTTATTATAGTAAGTACATGATCATCTTTTCTTCCCCTTTTGGTCATGAATAACCGGGGAAGCATGGCAATGAGTGATGAGTTCACCAGAAAATTGAAGCTTTAAAAACAAATAGTCTGAAATATCTAATTACAGATGCAAATGACATCCAAATTAAATACCTACCAAATATAATGTGTTGCAAGTATTGACTCATGTACAACATGATTCATTTCATCAAATATTAAAAACTCATTTATTAGCCATGTGGTTCTTGCTTGTTTTTGCTTGTACATGTAGGTCTTCATTTGCTAAGGTACAGCATCAGCTTGCAATCACTTTTTGCTAAGAACAAATGACCCCAAACATAAGTTCTGTTATACATGGTAACTCAGCACTGCTTTAGTTTATACTACATTGATATTGTATTGTGCTACCATTCACATTTGCAAATAAATTTATACACATTTGAAACACATCCTATATTTTCCAATACTGGAGTGTAATTTAATTGTTTTCTATTTAAAATATCTCAGCATATACTCACATACACCTGAGTCAAAATATATAGCATCGTAAGAGATCTGAGCAGTTTCATCAGCAATTTACATGTTGTGGGATATTTTTCTCACCCCTGATTTACTGGTGACCCTGCCTTGTTTCTATAGCAATGACTTCAGTTATTACAGCTTCAAGCTTTCTGAAAACAATTTAAATGTTCACACCAGAAAAGTGCAGAAGAGCGATGTCTGCTATAAACTCTAGTCATTGTCAGGCCCCTGAGTTAACAGATAAACCCAACTGGCTTTCAACAGCCACATGTGGTTATCAAGGATCATTCAGCCAGCAAGGCTGTATTCCTCACCTAGCTGTTCTAACAGGAAGATTTATAAATCACAGACATCTTTACAACACTCCCAGATTGTGGGTAAACAGGTCATGGACCAAACTTCACATCAGTTTCAGGCAGATTAATGGCATTAAAGATTTCTTGGTTCTATTTGATAAACTAGTTCCAAATGCTTTTAGCATTTAAACTATACTGAAAATCACTACTTCAAAGCTTGTAACAACTGACTTTATATATTACAAATCCACAGGTATAAGAAGCCCAAGCCCCTTTAGCAGAAGAGCTAAACAAATAGGGTATATAACAATATTCATGAGGTTTGGGTTTCATTCTTCAAATAAATTGATAGTCAAGTAATGCTCCCCAATTTTGACATAAAATAGCTCATTAATTAATACACTATTGATTTGAACTTTCAAATGATTTATTTAGAATTTAAAACATTATATTTTCATGTTCTGGGAGATAAATTTAGACTAAGCAAAATGAAGAAAATGTAATATTGCTGAATTATTTTAAAAATCATAAGAAAAACATTTCAAAAATAATGTATTCATTGCAATAAACTTTGACCTTTATGGGAGCAGGTCTGGCATACCTCTCCATGGACAAGATACATTTTGTATCCTTTTCTACATTCATATCTTTGATGTTTCCCAGTATACTGGCTTTTCCTCCTTAGCCTCTTCCTATCATTTGCTGCCTCAAATTACTGCCCTAACTTTTTGTTACCAGGCAAGCTTGTTGAAAGCTGAGCCTACCCTCATTATCTTCACTTCCCAAACATTTCTTAACTTCCCCTCTTTATTTTGGTTAAGTCACAAATAATATTGTTATGGTCAAAACTAATGTGTGCATTTAAGATGATGTTATTGGACCTCTCTACTGTATCTTACACAGATGACCAGGCAAATTCTCTTTAAATTCTTGGCTGTCATGAGCTGTCATTCTTCTGTTTAAGTCCTTCATTTAATTTTTGTTGTCTTCATTGAAAAGTCTGAAGTTATTAGCCCTGTTTAGAGATGGCCATCATATTCAATCTCTTGATTATCTCTTCAGTTTCACTTTCTGTCACTCTCACTAACATTCCCTTACTCTGTCTCAACACTATGTAACAACTAAATTAAGGCCACACTAAGCCTTTGATTCTGTCAACCTACCATGTTCTCTCCTGACTATATTTTCCTTCCTGGGGCACTCTTTGTTTGACCCTCACTAACCCACATTCCTTTAACTCTATGCTTTGCCATCATTTCTCACAAAAATTCTTTTCTGATATCCAAGTCAAAACGAGGGTCCCTCTCCATGTGCTTCTGTAGAACCATGCACTTGCCTTACTGCATGGCCTTTATCAACAGGATGGTAATGGCTTCCTCTATTTTACTGGGATTGCATCAAAGAAGGGTCTCCACAATTACTTGGAAAGTTCATTTAAATACTTGTGGCTTCTCCAGGTTCATAACTGTGTGAGGCCAGCATTTTTTCATCTACTTCAAAGAAAATAACACAGCACACAAGACAAAGGTAAAAGCTGCTGCCTTTGATATATGAAAATCTACTATTCTTTATTAAAGCAGATAAATTTGTAAGAAATGTAAAACAGTGCTACTCTTCTAAATACTTTTTTTGTTTTGGAAAATGTAGCTATTTTTATAAACATACTTATGATAATGTAACAGATTTATTCTTATTTTAAAATACATTATTAAATTTTTATTTAAAACTCCCACTCTGTTAATTTATAATACTATAAATATTGATGGATATAACTCACAAAATCCTTTGAGATCTTCAATAACTTTAAAGCTGTTTTAGGATGCTGAAACAAAAAAAAAGTGTCAACTGATGTTATAGATCTATTTAAGGAAACTAACAACAATACTGAGCCTTCTACTCAATGAATAAAGCATACCTATGTTTACTTAGGTCTCGTTTAATTTCTCTCAGCATTATCTTGTAGTTTTTTAATGTAGAGAGCTTGAAGTATTTGTTAAATTTTATCTCATTTTAGCTTTCGATACTATTATAGAATAATAATTTTTTATTTTTCTCTTCCTATTGTTTTCTAGTAAAATATAAAAATACAAGTGAATTTTTTAAATCAATTTTTTATTCTGTGACCTTGTTAAATTCACTTACTCTAGTCATTGTTTTGGAGATTCCTTGAGATTTTGAATGCCAATAATCATGGCACCTACATGTAAGAAGGTTATACTACTTTCCCAGTTTTTATCCCTTTTATTTCTTTTTCTTGCTTTACTGCTGTGGCTATGTTCACTAGTAAAATGTTGAAGTTTTGAGGGCAAATATCTTTTTCTCTTTCCTGATCTTAGAGGGGAAGTTTTCAGTCTTTGACCATGCACATACATAAGTTTTTATTTAGTTAGACAGTTGTTTTGTTTTCATACGTGTCCTCTACATGATTAAAGAAGTCTCTCATTCATAGTTGAATAAGAGTTTTTAACATTAATGGGTGTTGAATTTTGTTAAATGCTTTTTCTATATCTTTCTACATATGTGGTCTGTCCAGAAAGTATCCAGACATGTAATATAAAAAAGAGACATTTATTAAAGAAGATACATGATAAAAGAAACATCATGCATAAGACAGTGACACCTCATTTCCTATCAAAGTAGGCACCCATGACTCATCTCCACTTATGATCTTCTTAAGGAAATCTTGTTCATTGGTAGTGGTTGAATTAAGCCTTTAGCAACTGCAGAACGATGTTCCTTCTGCTATGATAGCAGAAGCCATGGAATGAATTTTGCCAGGACATGTTTCATGTCAAGATCCTGCATCAAAATCTCAGATCCACTAGTTTTGGGAATCCCCAGATTAGCTTGTAATTCTCGCACTGTAAGTTACTGATCTTTGTTGATTGCACCCCGTACATGTTCAATATTCTCAGGTGTTTTGCTTTGTGCAGGCCTTCCAGAACATGGGTCACTTTCAACAGATTCCAGACCATATTTGAAGCATTTGTGCCACAATTTGCACTGCATTCATTGCATCATCCCCAAAAGCCTTCTGAATCATCTGAATAGTTTCTGCAGAGGAATGTTCAAGCTTAACACAAAATTTGATGCAGATTCATTGCTCTACTTGCTCAGTCACTTTGAATGTGATAACTACACAGTACACATGCTCACTTAACAGTGTCTACCACCCCCACTGACTAGTACAGTTGAAGTTATCATTGTTTGTGCATATGCATTCCAGTCTACTCTACTTGACTACCAGGTTACATCAATGCCGTGCAAACCATTCTCATTGTATTAACAATGGCTGGACTTTTTCCAGATATGAGTTCACTTGTTTAATTCAGTTAATATGGAGAATTATGTTGACTGAATTACTTGAATGGTTAATCTCTGCATTCCTGACATAGAAACCGTTGGTTATGATATATTTACCTTTTTATGTATTGCCTGATTAAATTTGTTAATAATTTATTATGGGGTTTTGCATCTATATTAAATAATACTAAGCATTAATTTTAGGTCTTTATAATGTCTTTGAGAATTTTGTGTCAGTATTTTCTGGCCCCCTTAAACAACTTGGAATGTTCTCTCTTCTAATTCTTGAACAAGTCTTGGTAACATTTAGTGGTATTATATGTTTTTGAAATGTACTAGAACATTCACAGTAAAACCATCAGACTACAAAATTCTTTGTGTGAAAGTATTGGATTAAAAAATGACCTTTCTTATAAATATAGGCTATTCACTTTTCAAAATTTTATCTTAGATGACTCTTAGTAACTTGTCCTCTTCAAGAAAATTGTCTTTCAAAGATGGTCTGTTCGGATACAAACTTGCCATCTTCTTAGATTGCTGACTATCTGAATAAAGTGCCCATTAAAGATTCAATATCTATCTCTGCTTATTGGATCTGGTAGGTGACAGGCAGCATGAACACTGGCTTTTCCAGTTTTATATTCTGGCGAGTCTGCTCCAGGACAGACTGTGGGACTGTCTGGTAAGTCTGGGTATTTGGTAGGGAGTCCCATTGGCTGCCTGGACTCGGGGGGTCCTGGGGTGTGCCTTTGGAGACTCCCTAGCAGTTGCCAAGTGATTTCACTTGGGGGCTCTCCTCCTCCAACTCTCGGCACTTCCCATTGTATTCACTCTTTGATTGAATCACTGCACTTTCAGGTTCAGATTACAATCCCAGGTCACAATTTACGTCATCAGGAATTAAGGTGCCTTCTGGTTTATGGAGCTCTGTTTGATCAAAAAGTGTCTTCTAGTTTACTTAAGGTGCTTTCTGGTGTACAGAGCTCTGTCTGGTAAAAAGGCAACTTCTGGTTCAGGAAATAGCTCTTTGGGGCAAATTTTGGCTGATTGGTCGACCTGTGCTGATAAACTTATGACTAAAAAGAAAGTGAGTTTTATAGTAATACTTTTTGGCTTATGTATTGTATAATGTAGACTCAGGAGAATGCTGGACACTGAATGGGTCTTTAAATTACTGTAATATATTGTAACTAGAGTTGTTTTGTCAGAGATCAGGGAAATGGGACAAAATACCTTAAATAGAAACTTTCATAAGTTTATATAATCAGGATGTAGGATTAAAAGAAAATAGATTAATGGTCCAGAGAAAAGAGAATTTGCCTGTGAAAGATAGCTGAAGCTCAGAGGAGAGGGCCCAGAAAGATCTGGATATTATGGCCGCTGCAAGCATGGTCAGGGTTCCCATAGTCCCTGCGGCCCTGGGGGATCTTCCTCCTTAACACTGCTGAGGAAACTGAGGAAAATGCACCTGAACTGGTTTCCCTGTCTCAAATCCCTCAGGGAACCAGATTTGGTGAAGGACAAGTCCCTACCAGGACAGGGCAATACCCTTTGTGAAAACTTCCAGTGAGAGTAGGGCCAGAGGGCCAGCCTACTGGCTATTGTGGGCATATAATCTGTTTTCTATATCAGATGAGTTAACATGGAAAAACTCTGAAAGGTCCAAAGTATGTCTCTTTAGAATGGATGAAGGAATGAATACACTCAGGATTTTGAGTCCTTGAAGGCACACCTGGCTTCTGCACTGGATTTGGGGCTTCCAAACTTCCTAAAGTCCCCTCAGTTATATGTTCATGAAAGGCAGGCATTGTCCCAGGTGTCCTCACTGAAATGCTTAGTGACATTTTACAGCCCATCACATACTTGTCAAGGAAACTAGGTCACACTGTCCAGGGGTGGCCACCCTGCTTGAGAGCTGTGACAGCTGCCTGAGAGCTCTTACAGGAAGCTGAAAATTTTCCTTGGGACAGCATATCACCCCACCAAGTGCTGAGCCTGCTGGAGTAAAAGGGAAATTTGTGGCTCACTGCTGGAAGAAGGAGCATATACCAAGCCCTTCTTCTGGACAATCCAAATGTCTCCCTCACAACTCTAAGTAAGTTAGATCCCGCCTTCTCTCTCCCAGAGTTTGACTTGCCTGCACTAATACAAATCTGTGCTGAGATCATTGATTAATTGTATTCTAGCAGAATTGATTTACAGGACCATCCTCTAGAAGAAGCAGACTGTACTCTCTATGCAGATGGAAGCAATTATATGGACAAAGGAAACAGAAAGACTGGGTATGCAGTTGTGATTCTTGAAGGAGTAGTGGAGACCAAGGTCTTATCACTGGGAACCTCTGCTTAGAAAGCTAAACTGAGTGTATTGATGAGGGCACCGGAATTGTTGCATGAAAGGAGAGTAAATGTGTATATTGACTCAAGGTAAGCTTTCCTAATTTTGTATACACATGGTTCAGTCTGGAAGGAAAAAGAACTGTCAACCTCCAATAAAAAGGATATTAAGCATGCAACAGAAATTTTAGAATCGTTAGAAGCTCTTTAGGTGCCTTTACAGGTGGCAGTTATGCACTGCCTTGAGTGTCAGAAGAGGACACCGAAGTGGCTAGAGGAAACTATCTGGCGAATCGAGCAGTGAAAGAGGCTGCTGAAGAAATGTTTATGATGCCTTTGGTACTGTTTTAGACTTGTCACAATTTGACCCTGAATATTTGACTGCACTTACAGAAAGCTGAGAGCTGGGGTTTTGATAGGGAAGGAGCTGATAGTGGATCGAGAAAGAATAAGAAAGGAGTTATACTACTTCCTAAACATTTAGTAGAGCCAGTCATGAAGCATTTGTATAAGGCCACTCACTATGTAAGGGACTCATTAACCGTGTATATTAAACTGTGGCTCACAGGTCCTGGAAGTGCTAAAGCCATATGGAAAGAAATTGCTAGATGTGTTGTGTGCCAGAAGAATAACTCCAAGACAGATCCCCATCAGAAGAAAGAAGGGAAGCAATACCAAGGACAGAGCCCATTTGAGGACTGGCCAATAGACTTTACCCAGATGTCAAGGGTCCAAGGGTGGGATTATTTGCTAGTCTTTGTTGACACCTTTTCAGGATGGGTAGAAGCCTATCCTACTAGAATGGAGAAATCCTCGAGGTAGTGAAAGGCTTAATGAAGGAAATAATTCCTTGCTTTGGCCTCCTCAGCAGC
The DNA here is from genome assembly GCF_019186645.2 of Phyllostomus hastatus. Taxonomy (NCBI): domain Eukaryota; kingdom Metazoa; phylum Chordata; class Mammalia; order Chiroptera; family Phyllostomidae; genus Phyllostomus; species Phyllostomus hastatus. The sequence goes on along the minus strand of NW_025334028.1, from coordinate 23,494,636 downwards.
ATATGAGCAATAATGGACCTGCTTTTGTTTCTGAAATTACCCAGAAAGTTAGTAAATTTTTAGGAATCAAGTGGAGACTGAACATGGCACAGAGACCTCAGACTTCTGGGAAGGTAGAGAAGATGAATCACACCTTGGAGAAAAATATAGCCAAGCCGTGCCAAGAAACTCATCTCTTTTGGGATCAAGCTCCACCTATTTCCCTGCTCAGGATAAGGGTGGCTCCTTGAAGTGGGATTCAATTGGGTTCTTATGAAATTGTGTTCAGGTGACCATTTCAGGCTATGACTGGGGTGGGAAATACATATCTAGATCAATAAGTGAAGGTAAAGAAAATGTATAACATTTAAGTTAGACTTTAGCTATAATTAATGACCTTGCTTATATTAGAGATCTCTTGCTTACAGGTTTGCTACATTCCTTTGAACCTGGAGATGAGGTGCTATTCAAGACTTGGAAGACAGCATCTCCAGAAAGCCAACTAGAAGAAATGTGGACTGAACCTTGCAATGTACTCCTCACCACTGCTCACCATCGTGAAGTTGGCAGAAATAAAACCTTGGATTCATCACACCAGAGTAAAGAAAACACCGAAGGAACCTCAAGAAATACAGAAAGTCATCTTTCAAAAAGAGTGACTTACATTCTTTTCATTAATTTTTGTTTAGCCCTATGTTATAGAGAACTTATTCCTTTCAAATGAGATAAAAATATTTGTATATATTTAGCAAAAATGTTCTAAACATCTCTGAATTTTGTCTTCCAGGAGGAACTTATGTTGAACAAACTTTCACTACACATCTTATAGATGTTTTTAGTCCCCTAGAAAGCCTTTGAAATTATACTTTGTTTAAGCATATCAATAGGAAAATAACCTACTCCAATATTTATAATTGGGAACTTGTGATAATTCTTAAGGACAGGGAAATGTTTCCCTTAAAAGTCACTAATGTAGCCCCACCTGGAGAGTGTACAACTTTTGTCAACTGTGGTAAAAACTGTTCTGTGCTTTATTGTAGCTTGTTGCCTACAGTGTGCCCTTTACATGGATCTGCAGTTAAATGTATTCCTAAGCCCCCTATCAGATGGTTTAATGCCAAGATACGTGCTCAACAACCAAATGAGTACTTCCATGTGAAACTGATCGTATAGAAATAAGATAGCTTAAATTAACAGTAGGGGAATGATGGAGGTTTCAAATGTTGGGAAAAATTTAGTTTCATGTAATAATAAATTTAGTAATCAATGTATGTATGTAAAAAGCTACCGTTTCAGGAACTGCAGGTGTGACTCACTTTGACTCCAGGAAACCATAAGTTGTTCCACCTTTGTGCCTCAGGAGGACTACACGCAATCAAGATGGTCTATGGGCCATTGTGCTCCAGGGTGAGATGTCCACGTCCAGGGCACAGGTAAAGACCACAGCCCAGGGCACGGATGAAAGAATGCTGCAGCTTTATCTGATTAACTTTCTCCCTGAATTCCCAACCCCTTACCTACATTTTTCTTCTCCTTATAGAAAGGGTCGGTTTGAAATGGAATTTAAGATGGTCTGTTAGGGAACAAGCCCAAAGTCCCCTCAGATTTCCAGCATCTGAATAAAGCACCCATAAAGATTTTAAAAAATTAAGAAAATTGTCTTTCATTTAAGTTATAAGGTTGTTGATATTTTCTGTTATTCTCTTTTTAAAATCTGTGTAATGGAATTGATATTAGTTTATTTTTAAGAATAGCATTTATGTTTTATCTCTTTACTTATTTATTATTTTTATTGCTTGTGCTATATTGATTTTATTAATCTTTTCAAAGAACAAAGTATTAGTTTTGTCACTTCTAATTTTGCTCTTTATTTCACTGATTTCTGATGTTATCTTTATTTTTGTTTCCTTCTACTTTTTTGGCTTTAATTTTATTCCTCTACTTTTAACTTAAGACTATATTGAATATATAACTGGTTATATATATATATATATATATATATATATATATATATATATATATATATATCCTTCTGAATTCTGCTTTAGCTGAATCACAAGAATTGTAACACACTGAATTTCAGAATATTCTAAATTATTTGCTATTTCTTTTTTGACCCATTAGTTATTTCTATACATTGAGACTTTTCTGTATGTTGTTATTAATATCTAATTCTTTTTCAAAATGTACATATTCTATCATACTTCACTTTTCTACCTTTATTAGACTTAGATTAGATGCAGCATGTCATTTATGTTTGTGAACGTGCTCTCTGTACAAAACAATTTAAAGAATTAAGAAAATTGTTTTGTACATTTGTAGTATATAAGGTTTCATAGATATCAGTTTGGATAAAGTGGTTGATAGTATTTTTCCAATCTTTTTCAGACATCTTCACTGCCTTTTTATATAGTGTTTCTATCAATTACTATTCCATCAGCCAATCACTGTTTCTATCAATTACTGAGAAAGGAGTGTTTAATCTGCAATAATTTAAGATTGATTTACATTTCCCTCTAGAATTTTCAGGTTTTTATTCAGATTTTGAAGTTTTGTATTCAGGTTCATATACATTTTGCCCTTTTGATTTTTAAAGTTATGAAATATCCCACTATATCTATTGCTCTTCTTTACCATTTATAAATCCATGTTTCTATCTTGTGTCATTTCTCTTCATTCTTCATACTTAACAATAAAATCTTTCAGCTTTTTTTGTCTGAGTAAGAACTCTCTTTATTTTCATATCATCTTCAAAGGATATTTTTGCTGAATATAGAATTCTGGATTGGCAGTTATTTTTTTCTTTTAGTCCTTTAAAGATATTTTTAAATGTCTTGTGGCCTTTATGTTTTCTGATAACTCAACCATCATTTAATTGTTTGTCCCTTGTAAGTAAGTATTAGGTCATTTTTCTAACTACTTTCAATATTTTTGTGTTGATTTTCAGAACGTTTTCAACAAGTCTAAGTGTGGATTTTATTAGTCAAGATTCTTCAGTGAATGAAAATCAAAAGGAGATATTATATATATGAAAGATTTATAATGAGGCTTTGGTCATGTGACTGTGGAGGTTGAGGAGTCTCAAGATCTGCTGCAGCCTGCAAGCTGAAACCTCAGGAAAGTGAGTTATATAAATTCAGCTTGAGAATCAGGGGAATGGATGGAGTAAGTCCCAGCCCAAAGGCAGGAAAAAACTGATGTCAGCTCAGGCAGCTCAAGTAGGCAATGAGGAAGAAAAAGAGGTGAATTCTCCTATCCTCTGACTTTGTTTTATCCAGGACCTCAAGGGATTTTTGTCCTATTCAGGAGCTTCCCCACACCTTTGGAAGGGCAATTTATTTTGCTGAGTCCACCAATTCAAATGCTAATCTTACCTAGAACCACCCTCATAGACACACCACAAAATAAGGTTTAATCTGGGTATCTTGTAGTACATAGTCAAGTTGACACCTAAAATTACCATAGCTTACTGTTGTTTCTTTTTGTTTGTTTTTAACTTGTTTGGGGTCTACTGAAATTTTTGATCTTAAGTTATTATTGATGAACAGATTTGGGAAATTTTTGATAATCATTTCTTCAACTGTTTGTCCTATTATTTCTCTTTTCTTCTTTGTACAACAGTCACTGAGCTTTTGTTCTTAAGCTGTGATCTTTACCATACAGATTGGATAATTCTTTTGATATGTCTTCAGGTTCGCTGACATTTTCATTTCAAATGTAATATTTTCTAGTTCTATAATTTCCATTTGATTGATTTTTAGATTTCTTATTTATATAGTCAGATTTTTCCACCTGTTCATTCATTTTGAGTATCTAATAATCAAATCAGTTTTCAACAGATTTATAATAGCTACTTTAAACTCTCCACCACATATTTTAACATGTCAGGGTCAGTTTTTACTGACTACTTTTTTCTTGACTATGAGCCATGTTTTTGTTTTTCCCCCATAACTAACAATTTTAATTATATGCTGAATATTATATAAGATGCATTGTAGATACTTTGTATTCTGATATATTTCTCTGAAGAATGGTGATTTTTATTTTAGCAAGCAGTTAATTTTGGCTACAAACAAACTAAATTTGGCTGCAAACAGAATTGTGCAACTTCTGCTATTAATAGTGTCTGAAACTTTGGCTCACTTCCCTCAGTCCTCTAGTCAGACTCCTTGATGTCTCCATCAGGCATTTGAGTTCAAGCTTCAGTTCAGAACTGGGACAGAATTTACACAGTATTGTGAGCTCTTCCTCATTTCTTCCCTTACTTTATAGCCACTCTGGCTGTTCCAAATTCTGTCCTGTGACTCATCAAGCTGGTAAAACTATGGTCCCTGCTAGAGTTTCAGGCACACCACACAGTACAGATAAGGGTGTGCCCACAGGAGAAAAGCTGCACAAATGCAAACTCACCTACTACAGTTTCCCTATTTCTAAAGTTGATTATCCTTGAATTTTAAATCACTTTTGATCGCTCTCCCAATGCCTCCAAATATCGGAGATGGAACTACTAATAGTTTTAAATCTGCCCTCAGAAGTAGTGTGGAAAACAACTCAGAACTTTTTGTTAAATGGGTTTTTTTTAAACTTACCATTTTTAAGCAACATTTAAGCTAAAAAATTCTAACTTTGTCACATTTTCATAGCAAGGTACTGTGTTCGGAAAACCATTCTCTCTGCCCCTGATTACAGACAGAATTTTCATGGCTATTGTTCTGTGGGGCTAATTAATAGCTGCTCAAAGGTACCATTGAGAGAGTCTTCACCATGTGCTTAAGATGTCACTAATTACTCAATGCAGATTATTTCATTTAATCCTAGAAAACCTCCAATGAGGTAAGTGATAACATTATACTTATTATATTGATGAGAAAATTAAGGCTAAATAGCTGGTTATGACACTGCTGGTAAGTGGCAGAGTTGGAATTTAAGACCAAGAATTTTGTCTTTAAAATTCACTGGCACAGCAGAAAGAAAGAAGGAACTCCTACCCTTCAAGACAGCATGGATGGAACTGGAGAGTATTATGCTAAGTGAAATAAGCCAGGCAGTGGAAGACAAATACCGTATGATCTCACCTATAAGTGGAACCTAATCAACAAAACAAACAAATGAGAAAAATAGAACCAGACACTTGGAAGAACAAACTTACAGTGACCAGAGGGGAGGGGGAAAGAGATAATGGGGGAGAGAAGGAGGAGGGGAAAGCAAAGGAACATGAATAGAGGACTCATGGGCATGGACAATGAGGGAGATTGACTATGAGAATGAAGGGATATGGGGTTGGAGTGATCAATGGGTAATAAGGTGAGTCAGCATAACTGAACAACAATGAATTTTTAAAAATTAACTTGTAACCCCATTTGTTTACTGTCTTGCTATTAATAGTGCTGGGACACCTGGAAATTCCCTTTCAAGGGAAACTGGCAGTGTGAAGTCCTTTCCTGGAACAGTATTAATAGAACAAAAGCCTCTTTTTCAGGGCTTCTTTCCCAGAGCTAGCCGGATCCCGTAAAGCATGAATGATCCTATTTGTTGTATGAGCCTTTATCCCCAGGCCTAGAGAATTACTGGAAGCACCCCGAAGGCTAAGAGCCTCCAGAAACTTATGAAACAGGACCCACAAAACCACAGTGACCACCGGACCCTGAACCCAAAGATAAGATCCAAATAATAGATATTGCAGCCCAACGGAAACATCTTGCTCTACAACCACCCCATTACTCGATAAAAGCCCAAAGCCCTAACCCCTCTGGGCTGGTACTTTCCTCTGCACGTAGCCCTTCCTCTCCCTTGGGAAAGTAAAAATAAAAACTTTTACTCTCTGCACATTCTTCTCTTTGTGAATTCTTTCACAGTCCATGTCACTGACCCCCCTAACATATTGGGGGCCTGTATAGGGACATTCTCTATTTCTCTCTCTCTCTGGCCTCTGAAACTTGTGACTAGGGGAGCACTGGGTAGCGGAAGCTCAACCCAGGCTAATTTCCCAAGTCTGTCTCTGTGAGGTTTAGAGAGAGAATTCTAATGCTTCTCCATCTCTCCAGACTCTGTGGACAGCCTCCTCCTCACCGATCTTCATGGCCAGTGACTGGAAAGTCTCTCTGGATCTCACAATGAAATCCTATTGAAAGTGATAGTTTATCCCATTGTCTCATTGTTATGAACCCCAGTACTGGGTCTATCTCTTTTCCAGGGTTTAGGCTGGGGGGCAGGCCTCTGACTGTCTGTCTGTTGGGTTTGGTCTACTCTCAGGGCCCAGGGACACCTGCCTCTGAGACAGATCTTCATGGTTTGGTCTGCTGTTGGAGTTCAGGGATCCCTGGCTCTGAGACAGATCCTCTTGCTCCGTCTGCCTTCAGGCTTGAGGATGCTCAGCTCTGGTTTCAGATCTCTAGGTCATTTGAGTTGGGGACACCCTTGTCAAACTTCCCCCCCATCCCATTTGTTCTTGTCCCTGATATATCCTTCCCTTTTACCATGGGTAATATTCAATTGACCCTGCCCAAGGACTCCCCATCAGGATGTTTACTGAAGAACTTGACAGTTACCCACAAAGGAGTTCCCATAAGACTATCAGCTGATTTCTCCAAAAAAACCATGCAGGCAAGAAGGGGCTGGAAAGAAGTATTCCAAGTAATGAAAGGCAAAGACTAACAACTAAAATTACTCTATCCAGCAAAGCTATCATTTAGAATGGAAAGGCAGATAAAGTGCTTCCCAGATAAGGTCCAGTTGAAGGAGTTCATCATCACCAAGCCCTTATTATATGAAATGTTAAAGGGACTTTTCTAAGAAAAGAAGAAGATCAAAAATACAACAGTAAATGAAACAAACTCAAAGCTATCAACAACCAAACCTAAAAAAATGAAAACAAAAATAAGAGCAAAAACTAAGCAAACAACTAGAACAGGAACAGATTCACAGAAATAGAGATAATGTGGAGGATTATCTGTGGGAAAGTGGAGAAGGGAGAATGGGGGAAAAGATACAGGGAATAAGAAGCATAAATGGTAGGTACAAAATAGACAGGGGGAGGTTAAGAATAGTATGGGAAATGGAGAAGCCAAAGAACTTATAGGTATGACTCATGGACATGAACTAAGGTGGGGGAATGATGGTGGGAGGGGGGGGGGTAGAGGGCAGAGGGAAATAAAGGGGAGAAGAAAATGGGACAACTGTAATAGCACAATCAATGAAATACATTTAATTAAAAAAAAAAACTTGAAGGCTCTGGGACTTACCAACCGACTTCAAGTCTAAGCACTTAATTTTCTATTGCAACATGACCTAGCCTCAATGCAAATTCAGTGACCAGGAAGTCTGGCCCATGAACAGATCTCTTACTTATAATATTATCCTCCAACTTGACCTTTACTGTCACAGTCTTGATCCTGTACTTAGGTTTAGTTCTCCAGAGCAGACAAGATTTTAACCTTCAGCAGGGATTCTGGGGATTCCAGGCATCTTTCCCCTATCTATGCCTCTTAGTTCAAATTTGCCATACTCATAACATGCACCCCTCCTCCCAGACTGTAAAACACTCTAAATTTTCTTCCTGGAGACCTAAGAGCTGCTCAGTCTGGCAAAAATTGGGCTTGCCTCTCAATGCAGAGAAAAAAGTGGCATTTTAAATTCAAGCTGCTTTTCTGCCCCTTTGCCTAACTTTTTAACACCCCTTCCATCTCTTTTCCCTATTTCTCCTCCTCACTTTCCCTCAGACCTCTCCTCCTGCCCCACTTCAGGTGGCGTTTCTCCTGGCCATCCCTGTTCTGGCTGTCCTCTCAGGAACCACCTAAGCCTACAACCCAGCTCCCTTTCTATGAGGTTGCTGAATTGGAAGGCATTATTCGGGACCATTCTCCCTTTTCAAAGTCAGACCTCTCACAAATGGAGATGAGGCTTGGCAGTGTTTTTTTCAGACAAAATCTGGGGAGATAATTCTTATCAAAAAGGGAGAAAACTTTAGCTATAGCCTAGCAAATCAGTTTAATTTAAGTCTACCTGCTTTTGGCTATAGAATGGATTTGGAACTGGAGATAAACATCTTCTGTTTTGTTGGAGGTATATTTCTTGAAAGTGAGAATGTATTTGCTAATATAGGAAACTATGTTTCTAAAGGTCATGAAATGTGTCCATAAAAGTCAATCTAGGGAATGCCACTTGTTTACCTTTTATCATTAGAAATTGAGGTTTCTAAAAGTTAAAAGTTCAAATTCAGCTGGAAAGAAATTGTATGATTTTACTAAGAGAAGGCTTAAGGCATAAAAATGCAATTTTGAAAGATAAGGATTTAAAGTGAATTATTCTAAAGATAGTTATTTCTGGCCCTGGCGGGTGTGGCTCAGTGGACTGAGCGCTGGCCTGTGTACCAAAGGGTCATCAGTTCAATTCCCAGTCAGGGCACATGCCTGGGTTGCAGGCCACATCCCCAGTAGGAAGCGTGTGAGAGGCAACCACTCATATTTCTCTCCCTCCTTTTCTCCCTCCCTCCCCCTCTGTCTAAAAATAAAATAAAATAAAATCTTTAAAAAATAAAATAAAGGTAGTTATTTCTGAATAGATACAAAGTTTGTAAAAGTTACCAAAAAGTTTGTGAATGTTTCTAGAAGTTTTAAATTTGTAGAGAAAAAATTCTCAGTCAGGCTCCAGAACCCTTTCCTTCTGTAATTTCTCTGCGGTGACGTTCTTTGACTCTGGTGGGTCCTGGAGTTGTTTTCATTACTGTAACTCCCGCCCTCTATCTGGGGCACTTATCTTCCACCCACAGGTTTCTGACCTTTCTGGGGGGTCAAAGCAGCCCCGCCCAGGCTCTTCCCTGAGGCTTGATTCCTTGGATCGAAGCCAAGACTCGCTTTATTTCCACTGCTCGTTCACAGTCCTTGAAGCTGTGGAGACTCATGGAGAGTCTCAGGAGGTCTTCTTGTTTGATATTTAGGAACTTCCATCATCCCCTGTCCTAGTCTTTCTTAAAAGTTGTCAAAAGCAAGTGAGAAAAATGTTGTGATTTCTCTAAAATAACTAATAATTCAAATTATATATCTGGTCTTTTTGTGTTCAGTCTTCAGGGGTGAGCTGCTTATGCAATATGTGTTTTTTCCATGTATTACATGTGGTGTTTTCTGCCTCTGGATGGTATAACTAGGGTATATTTTATTGGCCTAAAGAAATTAAATACTAATATAAATTAAGCAGGATACTGAGGTTTGGATAAATTATTTGAATATATATATATATATATATATATATATATATATATATGTGTGTGTGTGTGTGTGTGTGTGTGTGTGTGTGTGTGTTTTATAACAAGGTTATATTATAATCTTTTAGTTAAGCTTGTTTGGCAACCTTCCCAAAGTTTAAATTTTAAAAACTGAGAAATGACTTTGGGTTGTTCCAATGACCCCTAGCATACCTCAAGGATTTATTCTCTCTCCTATAAAAGAAAAGTTTTTGAACTAATTAGGCTTATTTAATATGCTCAAAATGACATGGGAAGCTTTGCCAAACAGAATAATAATAACTATAATCTATTTGTATACATATAATTTTATCAAAGTAAATTTTCTAGAAATTTCAACCTGCCCCAGAGAGGAACTTGCACAGATTCAGAATCAAGTTCAAACAGGAAACTCTCAGGGGTGACAGGTGTCCAGTCAGTGATACTGGACAAGCCAATAGTGATGGTTCCCTGTGGGGACATCAAACAGTGGTGCTCTGGGTATTTGTACCCATGCCTGGGGAATTCATGAATTGTTTCAATGCTCAATGCACACTTCTGATAAGTCATGTACAGTGTTTTAAAATCTTTTATACTATTTGGGATTGTGTGTTAAATCTAAAAATATAGGCCTTATATTATTTTTATGTCATTTCATAGCAATTATTACTTACCAAGAAATTGTTATCTCACAAATGTTATGTCTTACAAAGAAGCAATGTTCTTTATCAAATGCATTATAATGACAACTATAATCATGTCATTTTAAATTTTGTCATTTATAGTCATTGTTTCACTCTAACACATTTGCAAATGTATCTTTAGAAAGGTTCATGAAAAGAACTCTGACTTACTCTAAATTATGAGTACCTAAGCAGGTATTATCATTGAAGTAAATGAAGATTTATGGAATCCTAAGGAATAACTAGACTTATGGAAATACAAGCTAATAATCAAGACAAACATTGATTCAAAGTATTGCTACTTTCAAAGCTTTTGGCTTTCCAAATATAAGAAAACTTGTTGGTTTTCCCTTAGAACAATTTGTAAATCATACCCTCATAAGCAACATTGAAGTGTTTATATTTTTCTCCCTACCTAATCCCTGCAGAATTCAGCAGCTTGTAATGAGTGAGTATTATTTTCATGGCAATACATTTGTTTGCATAAATCCAGTAAGAAACTATTCTGTTTAGAATAGCACCAGTTTCCAAATGTGGTTTTATTAACCAAGTCTTTGTTTGGAATGCCATGGTCAAGGGAGTCAGACTTGGACTCAGGGCATCACCAGAAAGCCTTAAGGAATCAAGGTTGACTTTTGAAGCCAACAAAAGCTTGTTGGAGAAATGGCCTGATACCTTGATTGGTCACATGGTTTATGGCAGTCTTTTTGGGTAAGCAACAAAGGTTGCTTTTCTGAAAGGCGGAAAGGAAGGAACCTTAAGACATTTGGGGGGCCTTAAGAACTTGAGGAATCCACCCAAACTTGTAGGTATTCAGGCAAAGCCATATGGCAACTGTGTGGTTTGGCTTCTTTGCCCTGAGAAGCTGACTGAAGCTCAGTCTGAAGGTTCCTTGTAAAATTCCAACAAAGCAGATCTGAAAGTGACTTTATGCTCAATTACTATTTTTGTGTTCATGAAAATAATCAGACCAAATTGAAACTAGACTTACTGCCGTCTCTTTGATAAAATAAGGGTGATTTTAGGGAGAAAAATTGTGTTTCAATAGAAATCACAATGTCTAGTTGTCACCCACAAACTGAATTAAATCCTAATTTTTCTAGTTCTCATCCAAGCTAATGTTTCATTTTTTTCTTTCTTCCCTTGACTTGCAATTATTGGGAGCGGCTGATGCAGTGTCAGCAACACACAATTTACATACTACTCTGCCTTTCCCTTTTTGGGATTTTAAGGCCAATATCTACAGTCCTGGTTTTCTTGGCTCACTCCTTTCCTAGGTTCTACCAAAGCTCTTTGTTGTTGCTTTGGGGCCATGTCTTTTAAAGTACCTTATGTCTTTCACACAACAAAGCATCCAAGCTCTAGGAGACTCCTTTCACAAATGAACCCCAGCTACAGCTCTGCCTTTCAGGCTGTCCAGTTCCACCCTCTCCCTCTTAATGACCCATATCTGGATCCACAGGCAGGGACAACTCTACATCCATAACCCACCTGAAGCAGTTCCAGAAGAAGGGAACTTTTCAGAAGGGATCCTTACTCCCCAGAACCAGAACAGGTCCAGTTCATTAAGAATAAATTTATCTCAAAAACCAGAGGGGGAATAATAGGATAAAAGCTCCCTTTTCAGGCCTTCCTTCCCAGACCTAGCTGGACCCCTAAAGCATGAATGACCCTAATTGTTCTATGAGCCTTTATCCTGAAGACCAGAAAATTACTGCAAGCACCCTGAAGGCTAAGAGGCTCTGGGGGAACTTACAAAACAGGACATATCAGACCACAGTGACCACCGGACCCTGCAACTGAAGATAACATCCAAACAAGCTGCAGCCCGATGGAAACACCCTGCTCTACAACCACTTCATTACCCGATAAAAGCCCAAAGCCCTAACCCCTCTGGGCTGGTACTTTCCTCTGTACATAGCCATTTCCCTCCCTTGGGAAAGTAAACCTAAAAACTTTTACTGTCTGTTCTTTCTTCTTTTTGTGAATTCTTTCACAGCCCGTGTCACTGACCACCCTAACAAAGATGTTCAGGTAGGTTCCAAATTTTGTATGCCTTCTTTGTACCAGATACTTTAATCTGCTTCAAAATATTATCTCACTTAATTTTATAACAGCCCTGTGAGGCTGATATCAGTATCATCATACACTTTACAGATAAGAAAGCAGTGGCCCTGAGGGGTTATATTGTATAACTCCCAAATCAGACCTTACAGGGGCAGAACTTGAAACACAAATATCAGAGGTCCTTATTCATTTCATTCTGCCTTCTCCCCAGCGCTGCCTCTGCTGTCTCAGTCTCACCTCCACATCCCATCTGACTGCCTCATCTGTGCATCTCCCTCTGGTCTGATTCAGAACCACATATGATGACAAAGGCAGTGAATGAGCTCTAAATGAAATAAAACAAAATAATATCAAATCAAAATCTTATTAGTCATCTTCACTATTAGAAAATAGTAAAAATAGTACCTGCTGTATTCTTTTCTTTAAATATTTTATGCATTTATTTTTAGAGAGGGGAAGGGAGGGAGAAAAAGAGGGAAAGAAACATCAATGTGTGGCTGCCTCTCACACACCCCTTACTGGGGACCGGCCCGCAACCCTGGCATGTGCCCTGACTGGGAATCGAGGTTAGCAGGCCAACACTCAGTCCACTGAGCCACACCAGCCAGGGCCCTGCTGTATTCTTTTAACATGCTCCCCTTTCCTCTTGTTTCTTACTAAGCACAAATTTAAGCTGAAAAGATAATACTTGAGATATTTTCATATGCAGATGTCTCTTTTTTCTGCATCACAACAGTGGCTTAGTTTCTATGAAAACATGAGCAAAGTCATAGTGGCTCCCAAAAACATGAATTATTCAACATTTTACATTAGTTCCTCTCATTTAGTGAAGTGTCCCTGGGACGTACTCACTCACAGAGCAGTATGTCAGGGGAAACATTTTAAAAAACTATAATAATAATCATGGCCAAATGGAAGTCTGAAATCATTGTAAATCACCTTCTACTCTCAGATTAAAGTACAAGGCATATTTACAAAATTTTCATGAGGCTTTTAACTTGGCAGAGCTGATTCAAGATACCCTGATTACTTATTTGCATCCTGCTCTGAATAAACTGACTAGATTCAATTACCTGATACCTCCCGGTGACTCACTGTAATCCAGGTCCCCCTGGTTAATATACTCCTTCTGTTGCTTAATTATCTTATTCTTCAAGAGCAAAATTATAATATCAAGCCTTGGAATGCACAAATCGACTTTCCTCATATGTACAATAAAATTGAGTTAGGGAAATTTACTTGAAGTAGATTGGAGTTAATTAGGAACTTCTCACTTGCCTTGCATTTATCCTTCATTCTGGTTACCAGTTTGCACTTTGGCTATGCAATACGTTTTCAGTTTCAGTCAAACTGGGAGAATTAATTTCCCACATGTGTTTTCTTTCGTCACCACTCCAAAAACAGAGAATTGATGTTCAAGTGAGTTCGGTCTGTCAGGTCTGTCATGACAGATGATTTCAAGACCATCTGCTATCTCAGAAAACAATCTTTCCAGATAACTACACCCCCCCCCCACAACCCCACCCCTGCCAAGTCACTACTCTGATACTGTACTTGAAGTCAACATGAAGATTAACTACCTGCCATGGCTAACTGAACAAAAATAGAGACTCCAGATTGGACTATCTGGCAAGATGAGAACTCCTGTGTTAATTCTTCACTGGAATGGGAAATGCCTGGAGAAATTATTAATAATGCTTGTGTCATCCCCTCTAAGGGGAAGTCTTCAGTGGGAATTGCCCTTTATCTCTTGTCCTAGAGAATCTTGTCAGACCTTAATTAAATCATCCACTAACCTCTGCAAGTGGACTATTTATTTACCTGAGAGAGAAAGAGCAGTGGCTATCATGTTTTATAATAAATTGAATTAAAAATATACTTTCTTATCTTTAATGGGGTGGAACAGAGAGTCATCTCTCATGGTTTCCTGAGCTACAGTGCTACTACACACTTTCCAGTCATTTGATCCCTCTCCTCATCCTTCAGGCTCTCTTCACCTTCCTGACCTACAGCGACAGCTCTTTGCTGCTCCCCTGCTCACTGGCCTCATTGCTCCAGCCCACGTTACCTTTTTTAGAAGACAAATCCATCCTGCACCATTACCCCTTACAAATTTTTGTTGACTCTATTCCTAAAGTATGGGACTCAAAAGCTTTATAATAGCATAAAAGAACTTTATAATCCACAGCAAAGAATGACTTTGAAACTTGCTTTTTTTCTGTCCAATCACTGAGCTGTACAGTTGTGCCAGATTCCTCGCTGTTCCCTAGCACTCCCTAGTTTTTCTTCTCCCTGTACCTTCTACATACTTTCCTATCGCCAGTATGTTTACGGATTCGCTCCATGCAGCACAGTCTCATTCTTACAACTCAGTTTATAGGTGTCTTGGTGAAATCTTTCTCACTACCTCAGCCAGAGTCAGAATTCCTTTCTCTGACTGCCCATAGGTGGCACTTTGGTCATAATTCCACAGTAGTACTTACCAAGTTCAATTTTAATAATCTGTTTACATATTTTTCTCTTAGAAGACTAAAATCTTTGAGGAAGAGGACAGGTGCAATAGGCCTTGACAGAACTCGGATTTAGCAAAATACCTGCAATATATAAGGTGTCCAATAATTGTAACTTAATGCAATGGTTCACTGATCACTCCAGGAGGGCAGGTATTTGTCTGATTTTTCAACATTTGGTCTGTGTTCTCTTAAAGAATGGCTGGGACTTAATGATTATCTTTAAATATTGAGTATTTGTGATTAACAAACCAATTAATACATCTATGCATTTTTTCTTAAAATGCACTAAATGAATCATTTTTAATATCTCTGATACAACATCGTGCTACATACTGCCAGCACATGGGTGCTGTAAAGTGTGTCATAGAAAGAAAAACCAAAAGGAGTAGGGAAGACAAAATGTGAGAACTGAAATGGACCTTAAAGAGTTATGTAGATTGGTCATTTTCAAACTCTTTTTAGTTGATTGAGCTGTTCTTCAAAAGAAATCTTATGCAAAAACTTAATGAGTAAGGCAGATAAAGAATAGTTGTTCAGTTTGAAGTAAAAGGTGAAGAAGGAGATCTGCTTCCCTGGTCATCTTCTTAGAGACTCTCAAGCTTTCCCTGGGAAAACCCTAAAGCCCCACATTACAGGGTTGGAATTGGTCTAGACAAGCTCCCTTGTTTTGCTTATGAAGGAATTAGGATGGAGAGAGGCAAAGTGACTTAATAAAGTTATACTATTAGAAAGAGATCAACAGTTTTGTTTTGTTTTGTTCCTATTTATTCGTGTACACCAAACTTGGAGGATCGAAAGTAAATCTCACATGAAAGACTGCTGTATAGCTGAAACTACTCTTCAATCTACAAGTACTCAGGGTGCCAGTAGATAGCAAATAAAAACAATCATCCTGAAGTCAATAAAACATGCTTGTATTAGAAGTTGAGTTTTAAGATAATGATAAAACTGGCTGGGAAAAGCAGGGGTGGGAGAAATTTCCAGGGTAAGAGTAAAAGGAATTGAAGAATATTTATTCAGTAGTTTTGTGTGTGTGAATATATAATTAGTCCCAGAGGCAGCCTTATATAATAGTTAACAAAGCAATTCCTGCTAAGGTTAAAAAAATAGATGATATTAGCCATAACTTCTTATTGTGATTAATGTAACAGCACTATTCACATTGTACTGGAGTTATAAGTCAGTGCAATTAGACAAGGAGAAGATATTCAAATTAAAGAAGGAGGTGAAATTATTACTATTTTAAAAAATAACCAACTGTAAATGCAAGATAAACAAAAACAAGACAATAAAATAGAGTAGTATATGTTAAAATTAATATTCACAAATATATAGCATATATATATCACCAAATACAAAATATAGTGAATCAGAAAACTACATATTGACACCAACATAAAAGGTCTAGTATTCACTTGATAAGAAATATATAAAACCTATATGGGAAAATATTTAAAACAGTCCTAAAGTATACAAGGATTATATGAAACAAACACATATTTTCCAGGTTAAAATTCAATATTATAAAGATATCAGTTCTTCCTATGTTAATTAATATATTTAATGTGTTATAATAAAAATGCCAACTTTCATGAAAATAGAAGAGATAATTTCAAATTTCATACAAAAATAAACATAAACACTCAAAATAATTAAAATGCTCAATGTGCAGAATTACAAAATAAGGCAAATATAGGCAAGTTATTTAGTAATATTCTTGGTGGTATTGCCTTCCATCCCAGATACCTGGTCTGTCTATACACTTTTCCAAATTGGGTCCTTCCAAGGAAGGTCAATTTTCTGCTGAGAAATGTAAGATTTTGATCACTTGGTTATTTAACTGTTATTCTCATTAGCTAGAACCCCTTGCTTCCCTGACCACTCCCTCCCCAGGCCTCAGAGTCACTGATGGTTTCCCATCAGTGCCTCTGCCTTCTGCACCCACTCACATTAACCAGAAACTCATAAAAGTTCAGAAAATAATAACTTTTCCTACTTTTCTATGAACTTGCATCTCCCTTCAGATATATTTCAAGATGGTATGCGCACTCATGTACCCGAGTATGTGCACCATTGGATCTCTCTTCAATAAAGAACTTTCCATTCAGCTGCAAGGACAGCAGTCAGCTGATAGCTTCCAGTAATCCCTGCTTTCACAATCCAGCTCAGCATTCGAGCTGAGGCCTCACTCTTTCCAGGAAGTCCCAGCCACTTCTGCCCAGCCTCGACTCCTCTAATTGGTGTGGTTTGCTCTAGAGCTCTCTGCCGAGTTGCTCAAGAATTTGTCAGATCTGCCTCACACTTCGGATGGCCTCCTTGACCAACCTTCATTCTCCCCTCCTCTCCTTTCCCAGGAGTTAGTCCCCAGTAAATCTCTTGCCCTCCTAACTACATCTCAGTCAGCTTCCTGAAAGACCCATTGGCCAGCTTTGGCCAGCTCAGGAACTCTAGAAGTCTTGTAAATAAACTCAGAGACACTTGGATCCAGAGTCAGAAATAAGGCCCCCCTCAGTCCTCCCAAGTTGACTGAGTTAGAAATATGGTAAAAAACAACAGTAATTTAACAAGCCTGGAGTGGTGAGGGCTAGAGGCTGATTTGGTAACAGCCGTAAAATAAGTTTCAGCTGAAAATAAAGTTAAAGAGGCCTACAAACACAATAATGGGGAAACCATTCACGTAGAGGCAAATTCTAGAATGTGCAGAGTCAGGTATATACCTAAAGACTAACTTTAAGGGATTAGGCACAAAACAACAATGTATTTTAATTCTGATGTCTCTGATACATCAAGAAAATTTCAGTTAATTGATTTCCTTTTTATGGATACAAAAAAGCATGAAATATTTTTGGAAGTTTTTCTCTCTAAAATGTTAAAATGTTAGTAGGCATGAGGGTTGCAGGACCAAGTTTCACCACCAGCATGTGAATTAATGTAGACACATCCACCGAGGAAACAAAGGTATTTTGTTGTACCACATGCTCTTTTCAGTCACATTTTAAGATGTATATCATCTAGGCTGTAATGTAATAATTGGTCTGAAAACTGAACAAAAATGTTGTGAGAATCCCTGGGTATTCCATAAGAAATAAAATTTGTGATCAAAAATTACTTTTGGCCTTAGTTTTCATGGTAGCAAAAATGATTTCCTCGGATAAGTGGAAAAAAGTGTTGGTGAAAATAACTGAGTGTGCCTTTTGGACATTTGAATGAGTCCTGAGGCTTAAGGAAGCTCACAGGGGCATAAGTATTGGGTTCTCATTACAGCTCGATCTAGTTAGTTGTTAAGTCTGTTTGTAATATGCTTCCCTGATGGCAGTTCCAGAGAGAAAGAAATGAAGCCATTAGTTTTCCTTGAGCCTTGAGGGTATAGTTTTATGAATACTCAGTAAATAATATAGTTTTTACATTTTTAAACGCTTTGATGAAAATTGCATATGTAAAACCTTTAGTTTAACAGAAGCTCTAAATGAGGCACCTAGAGAGAAGCTATGTGAATGTGTACATATATGAGGTCTTTCTGGAAAAATAGAGCCATTGTTAATAAAACAAGAACAGTTTGTGTGACACTGATGTAACTTGGCAGCCGAGGAGAGTGGACTGGAGTGCCCCTGAGTGAACAATGATGACTTCCCTGTACTAGTTGGTGGGGGCAGTAGACACCATTGAGAAAGCAGGTATATTGTGTGGCCATTGCACTCAAAATGACTGAACAAGTAGAGCAATGAATCTGCATCAAATTTTGCATTAAGCTTGAACATTCCTCTGTGGAAACTATTTGGATGATTCAGAAGGCAACAGCTATGGGCAAATGGTGATTGGTAGCTTCATCACAACAACATGCCCACTCATGCATCACATCATGTGCAGAGTGTTTTGGTGAAACTTCAAATCACCCAGACGACTCCACCCCGCTACAGCCCAGATTTGGTGTCCTGTGACTTCTGGCTTTTCCCAAAACTAAAATCAGCTTTGAAAGGGAAGAGATTGCAGACCATCAGTGAGATTCAGGAGAATACAATGCAACAGATGATGGCAATTAGGAGAACTGTGTGCAGTCGCAAGTTACCTACTTTGAAGGGGACTGAGGCATCATTCTTGTAAGTACAATGTTTCTTGTATCTTGTAGCTTCTTCAATAAATGTCTTTATTTTTCATAGTACATGCCTGGATACCTTCTGGACAGGCCTCATATATGTTTGTGTGTGCATGTGTGTGAGAGAGATCTGATTTACAGTTATGCTTTTGCTTCATGTACACTAATGTTACACTGAATTTTTAATTCAACTCATATCAGCCAACACTGAATTTTTTCTATCAAGCTCAGTGGCAGAAACTCGGGATACAGAGGAGCTTAGAACACCATACTGTTCTCTAGCATTCCCTAATTTAATTAATAGAGAAGATGCACATGTAAATAAGTTACTAAAATGTGGTATATATATGAAACAATAGAAATGCAGTCAAGATGAAGAAGAGAAAGTTTCTTTGCTGAAGTGGTGGGGAGATAGGGATGATGGGAGTGTGGCTGGCAAGACTTAACAGAGGAGGGATACCAAAGGTGGATTCTTAAAGAGTGAATAGGAATTTGTCAAGTGAACAAAACTAGAAAACATTCTAGGTTGGGTTCCCCCCACCACAGACATGTACAAAAACATGATACATTTGGGAAAACTGCAAATTCCAGTTTGGCTGGATAACTTGGAAGGGAGGCATCTGTAGGAAAATCAGGCACAGAGAGGTAGGCACTGCATCAAGGAAGAATTTGGATGACATATTAAGATGCGAGGGTGAGGAACTGAATTTTTAAAACATTATTGTTATGATTCAAAGATACCTGCTCATCTTTTCCCCCACTATTAAGTATGACTAACATTCTGCACTCTTATTTTTTTTAAATCTTTGCTAACTTGATAGGTTAAAATGTTTTAATTTGTATGCTTCTAATTAGAAATATTCTTGAATTTAAAACAAGGGGGGTTGTCAGTTACATGTATTTTTCTACTCAGAAAATTATCTCCAAACTGCTCATTTCTGTGTTGGCATTTAATAACTTTCTTATTTTTTTCTGGGGTGTTTTACATATCAACAATTTAATACCTATTATCTGAAAATATAATCTTCATTTTTATTTGACCTTTATTTTTATGTAGAAAATTTTAAAGGTGTGTGTTGTTAAATTTGTCATTCTTTAATTATTTCTTCCATTTTTACAAAGCCTCACCCACTGAAAACTTTAATATTCATGTCAAATGTCTTATTAATTGTAGGGCTTTAAGCAAAGAAGTAGCATGATCAAACTAGCAGTTTGCAAAGTATTCACTGGCAGGAATATGAATGGTACCCTCTTTTATGCATACATGTTCTCATCCTCCCCACTCCCCAGCTTTCCTCAATTTCTCCCCATGTATTCCTAAAGACTAAGTGATTGACCCATCCATTCACACTTCACCCAAGTTTATTATTATCCCACAATATCTCATCTCCTTGGTTTGACCAATTTTGCAAATATGAACTACTTCCCCTGTTCTGACTTGCTCTTCCCAATCCTCGTAGGAGTCTCGGGTGCTTAGGAGTCAATGTGACCTTAGTTCATTTTCCCACAAATATACGTGTATGTTGGCAAATGACTGAAGTAGAACTTACTTTGAATAAGTAACAAGATGCAGGTGTCTCCTGACATCAGTTATGTATTTAGGAAGGTTTTAGGGAATGCCTACTGGGCACCACCACCTGTCATTTTGAGGCAGTTGGTTTATTGCCTATTTTCCTGAAGACACATTCAGCCAGGTCACTAGGAAACAAGTATCTATTGAGTGCCTATGGGGTGCAATGTGCTAGGTGCTTGTCAGCTGCTTTTTTTTTTTAACCATAGTGCAGTATCAGGAAATGGAAAATTTCTTCCAAATTGACAAGGATTGCTATAAACAACAAAAAGTTAAAAATATTCATCAGCAATATGGCACAGTTAAAACTAAAAACCCTAAAACCTAAATGGAGAACAGGAGTAAAGCATACCAAAACTTTAGGGCACAGACAGCATCTTGGGCTTCTAACCATTGATTCAACTTGTGCCAGAACCATCTTTGTTAAAGTTTATCATTAAAAAAAAAAAACAACCTAGTTTAATGGTTAGAAGATATGCACCTCAATGTTCATAGCAGAGTTATTTACAATAACCAAGTGCTAGGAACAACTTAAGTGACCAGCAATAAATGAATGGATCAAAAAAAACGGTGGTACATTTACTCAATGAAATACTATGCAACAGAAAGAAAGAAGGAGCTCCTGCCCTTTGCAACAGCATGATAGAACTAGAGAGCATTATGCTAAGTGAAATAAACCAGGCAGCAAAAGACAAATACCATATGATCTCATCTATAAGTAGAACCTAATCAACAAAACAAACAAATGGGCAAAATAGAACCAGAGACTTGGAAATAAAGAACAAATTGACAGTGACCAGAGGGGAGGGGGAAGGAGATAATGGGGGAAAGAAGGAGGAGGGGAAAGCAAAGGAACATGAATAGAGGACTCATGGGCATGGACAATGAGGGAGATTGACTGTGGGAGTTGGGAGGGTATGGAACAGAGGAGAGCAATTGGGAAAAAGGTGGAACAACTGTAACTGAACCACAATTAAAAGAAACCCTAAAAGGAAAGAATTAGAAAGGCTCACAAAAAAATAACAAAATTATTTGAACTTATCTCCTTTTTAAACAAAACAACCCATTTCTCTGTTTACTCATTTTTCTTCCTAACAAAGTTTTTAATTTTGTCCACTAGCAAGTTTTCTTTTTCATTTCCTCTTATCTCCAGCTGGGATCCAGTTGCTGGATTCTTCTTTTGCCAGGAGGCATGTCTGCACTCTCTTGCTTCTTCCTTCTAGTCACTTTTCCTTTGGTGTCTAGCAATAGTAAATATTTTGCTTATAAATGTGAATCTCCTGTTTTCACATTCTTCATAGACTGTCCTACCAAAGTTTTCTACAAATTCTACACATATTTTTAAATAAGAATTAAAATAATTCTCCACAGTCTTTCAAATCAGGTGCTGTGGTTAATGAAAAACTGTTGAGATTTTAGAAAAGTCCTATAGAGCCCTGACTGATGTGGCTCAGTGGATCGAGTGTCAGTCTGCCAAGCAAAGGGTTTCTGGTGTGATTCCCAGTCAGGGCACATGCCTGGGTTGTGGGCCAGGTCCCCAGTGGGGGTGGTGCAAGAGAGGCAACCACATATTAATGTTTCTCTCCCTCTCTCCTTCCCTTCCTCACTCTCTGAAAATAAATAAATAAATGAAATCTTAAAAAAAGGGAAAGAAGTCCTATATGCCTACTTCTCACATGGCTACTACATTAAGATAACCCAAATACTTCAGCTAGGGTTGCTTTAAGCATAAACATGTATGAGAATAGC
Source organism: Phyllostomus hastatus (assembly GCF_019186645.2). Taxonomy (NCBI): domain Eukaryota; kingdom Metazoa; phylum Chordata; class Mammalia; order Chiroptera; family Phyllostomidae; genus Phyllostomus; species Phyllostomus hastatus. The sequence continues at coordinate 23,472,765 of NW_025334028.1, read as the reverse complement.
ATGAACATAACACATTGCTATTCCATATGTACCCATGTTAATGTATAGATTTGGTTTGACAAATAAATTAAGCTCAGGTTTGAGGGGGAAAAAAAGGAGTTATCTATCTGTGTTCCCTGGTTCTAAGAATATTTTAGTTCTAAAACACATAATGGATCAGAAATACCATTATATAGAACAAACACTTCAAAAATGTATATGGAACCCTAAACGACCTTGAATAGCTGCAGTGATTTTGAGAAAGAACACAGTAGGAGGGATCACAATACCTGATATCAAACTGTATTACAAGACAACTGTAATCAAAACAGCCTGGTACTGGCATAAGAACAGACACATAGACCAATGGAACAGAACAGAGAGCCCAGAGATAAACCGAAGTCCCTACGGTCAATTAATGTCTGACAAAGGAGACAGAAGCATAAAATGGAGGAAAAATAGCTTCTTCAACAAATGGAGTTGGGAGGGCTGGACAGCTACATGCAAAAAAAAAAAAAAAAGAAACTTGATCACCAACTTACACCATACACAAAAATAAATCTAAGGTGGATAAAAACTTGAATATAAGCTGTGACACTATAAAAGTCCTAGAGGAGAACATAGGCAGGAAAATATCAGATGTTCCACACATCAATATTTTCACTGATATGTCCCCTAAATCAAGGGAGGGACATAAAGGAAGGAATAAACAAATGGGACCTCATCAAATTAAAAAGCTTCTGAATGGCTAAAGCAAACAGCATTAAAATGAAAAGAGAACAAACTATATGGGAAAACATATTTGCCAATGATACCTCAGACAGGGGTTTGATCTCCAAAATATATAAAGAACTCACATGACTCCACATCAGGAAGAGAAACAACCCAATGAAAAAGTGGGCAAAAGACTTGAACAGACATTTTTCCAAAGAGGACATACAGAGGGCCCAGAGACACATGAAAAGATACTTAGCTTCACTAGCCATCAGAGAGATGCAAATTAAAACCACAATGAGATAGCACTTCACACCAGTTGGAATGATCATCATAAACAAATCAACAAAAAACAAGTGCTGGTGAGGATGTGGAGAAAAGAGAACCCCAGTTCACTGTTGGTGGGAATGCAGACTGGTGCAGCCACAGTGGAAAACATTATGAAATTTCCTCAGGAAACTAAAAATGAAAGTGCCTTTTGACCCATCAATTCTATTATTATGATTATATCCTAAGAACCTGAAATACCAATTCAAAAGAACCTATGCACCCCAATGTTCATAGCAACACAATTTACAATAACCAAGTGCTGGAAGCAACCTAGGTGTCCATCAATGAATGAGTGGATCAAAAACTGTGGTACATTTACACAATGGAATATTACACTGCAGAAAGAAAGGAGCTCCTACCCTTTGCAACAGCGTAGATGGAACTAGAGAGAATTATGTCAAGTGAAATAAGCCAGGCAGTGAAGGACAAATGCCCTCAGTGAGTGATCTCACCTCTAAGTGGAATATAATCAAGAAAACAAACAAGCAAAATATTATCAGAGACATTGAAATTAAGAACAATCTGACAGTAACCAGAGGGGAGGTGGGAGAGGATCAGAGGGAGGAAGGGGGTAGGGTTGTCAAGGAACATGTATAAAGGACACATGGACAAAGCCAAAGGGGTGTAGGATCAAGAGTGGGAGGTGGGGATGTCTGGGGTCTTTGGGGGAGTGGTGGTGGGGAAATAGAGGCAACTGTACCTGAATAACAATTTAAAAAAGGGAAAAATAGGATGTCATCAAGTTATGTGAGATATACTGGACTATTATGGACACTAATCCAGTGATCTAAGTCCTTAAAAGAAGAGGGAAATTTGAACATGAGAACACACGGACAGTGCCGTGAGTCAATGAAGGCGGAGAAATGAATAATGTGTCAACAAGCCTGTGGGGTCAATGGACATGACCCTTCCCCCTTCCATGACTGAGGGCTGGTCAGATGGCCACTGGCCAGAGAAATGTGTATTGTTTTGGGATCGGATTGTTACTCTGTCCTTATCTTCTTTTGGGAGTGGCCTCTTGTCCTGTGACTGCTTCTTGACCCTTTTACACACTGAGGTAATGCAGTTTAGAATCGCACATAGGACATGTGCCTATTTTGTTGGGTCCCCTTATAATAAGCTCTGGTCAGGCTGGGGCAGGTCCAATCTCTCTTGTACCAACCCACCACCATTGGTACATTTTCCTGTAGTGCATAAATGGCATGTGCACATTGGCTAGTCCTCCAGATGTTCTTTTCAGAAATCAAGAACTCTTACGCAGCTCCACATTTTGAGTTTGGAGCTCCCGTGCTACAAAACCCAAGAATGCATAAAACTGCCAGCAACCACTAGAAACCAGGAGAGAGTTATAGATCAAATTAACCCTCAGAGCCTTCAGAAGAAACTAACCTTTCCAGCATCTTGGTTTGAGACTATTGGTTTCCAAAATTTGTGAGGGAATACATTTAGAAGTTTTTAAGTCTCCCAGTTTGAACTACTTTGACATGGCAGCCCTAATGCAAGGTACATTCAATGCATTATGCCATACCCTGTGATTTAACTTAAATCTTTACCTTGTGAGACAGAACATTTTCCTGAGTATGGCAATGAGGTTGTGAAGATTATTCAAGTCCCAGGAAGATTTTACATATCTCGTTCTGGCCATTCCTGCATCCTGCCACCATGAAGTTGCTGGGTCCTACACTAGCCTCCTCTTCACATAATGGTGGGGAATCAAACTGAAGTCAGGAATAAAATTAAATAAATAAAATTAAAAGATAATAACCATGAATAATAGGGATTTATTTCAGGAAAGAGGGCAGGGTAACCTTAACATTCAAAAATCAATGTAATTTATTTTTTCATTATAATGTTGTTTTTTAATTTAATCTGTGTTGTAGTTTTTCCATTACCATTTAGTCCCCTTATGCCTCCCTCCCCTCAGCAGTCACCACACTGTTGCCCATGTCCATGCGTCCTTCTTCCTTTTTGCCCAATTTCCCATCAATGTAATTTAACACATTAACAGAATAAAAGAAAAAAATTACATATCATCTAAACAGATGCAGAGGATATATTTAATGGATAATGCCATAATTAGTGGTGAAATACTAAACACATTCTTATATGTGGGAGCAAGGCAAAGATGTTCACTCTTACCACTTCTATTTGACATTGTGCTAAATGTCTTCGTAATTGCATTGAGGAAAGAAAGACAATTAAGGCAGAAATAATATAAAAAAAGAATTAATTCTATCTTGGTTGTATGCATAAATACAATGCTACTAGAACTAATAAATGAATTTATCAAGGTTGCAAGGAACATGGATAACAAAAATAAATTATATTTTAATATACTATCACAAACAAATGAAACACGAAATTTCAAAATTATCATTTACAAAAGCAATAAAACCAAAAAATTTCAGATATAAATTTAACAACAAATGTACCAAACGTCTACATTGAATGAGAAAATTATACAATATTGCTCAGGGAAATGGGGATAAAATACAGTTACAGATTGGAAGACCTGATGCAGTTATGTCAGTTTTCCCCAGTTTGATATATATACATTCATTACAATCTCTGTCATGTTGCAACAGATTTTTTGATAGATATTAAGTTGCTTTTAAAATTTATGTGAAATGTCAAAAGGCTTATTATTTGCTTGATACCTTTCTTACTTCTTACCCTGGCATTTCTTTATTCAAAGCATAAAATCTAACCCCATGATTATTTTTGCCTAAATCCTATTAATAACTTTACATAAACTTTATTCTACAGGCAAAAAGGTTAGGTTTAGAGCCCTAAAACCTGCCTTTGAATTTCGACTTTCACACTTATGATCATTCTCTTTCATGTAGCAAGAGTGGTCCCCTTTCCCAGCACAAGTGCTCCCTAAGTCAAGTCTCTGCAGGCACAGCTTCTATCCCATCCCTTCCCACCTTTCCCTGTGCACCCCTGTTTGCTGTGCAAGCTTCCCACATTCAACTTCTCAAGTGACTATTGGCCAAGGTTATTTAAATGACATTATCCATGAGCTAATAGTATTAATATGGGATTTTTTGGCTTAATTTCAAATACACATTTATCTAAGTAGATGGACTATTTCTTGAGTTCAAAGACTGAGTGTTCATGTAAATTTGGACTTGAATGTTGGTTCTATAATCTATGAATTTTGTGACTTCATCCAACCTTTTAAACCTCTCAATATCTTAAGACTTCAATTTTCTCTTCTCCAAAGGCGGGGGGGGGGGTAATTAATTCATTCTTACCCCCCCATCTGTTAATTAATTCATTCTTCACCCCAGACTCTCTCATTACTATTTGCTAAGCATATGCCTGTCACGCAGTGTGCTAATTATTGTATATAAAGGAGAGAACAAAATGGAAACAGTTCCCTACCCTCATGGAGGTTTCAGAAAGACATAAAATAAAATTTAAAAGAATGCTCAACACATTTTATTACCCTTCTCTCCATAATAGTATTAAAAATAAAATTTATTGACTTCTTATTATAGGTCAGCCATGTAAAACACTGTTGTAAATGTTTACCTATGTCAACCACCCTATAGGAAGGTACACTATTGTCAATTCCATTTTTTTAATTAGGAAATAGAGGCCTCAAAATGTTGAGTATTTCACCAAAGATCAAATACTTATAGACGATGATTCCAGCAGTAAACCAAGAAATACAAAGTCTATAGCTCATGAACTTAACTGATTAGGTACACTGCTTCCTAATACACAGAATGTCTCACTCAGTGTCCTACACACATAAGATACTCAGTCATTATTTTGTGGCTGGATTTTGTTACAAAGTAGTATAGCACAATTCAATAAAAATATAATGCAGACCATAAATGTAATTTAAAATTGTGAACCCATTTATAATTTAAAATTTTCTAGGAGTGATGTTAAAAAGGAAAAAAAAGTTAATATTGATATTTTACTAACTCAAAATAGATTATCCTTTCAATATGAAATTTATGTATAAATTATTAACATGATATTTTTCTTTCTTGATTTATTTCTTTTTTTTAATAAATGTTCAATATCATATCTGTCTTTTACAATTACAGTGCATCTCGATCAAGACTAGCTGTACTGTAAACGTTTAGCCATATGTGACTAGTGGCTACTGTGCTGGACAGAGCAAGCTTAATATTTTTCTGACTAGTAAGCATATATGTCAGAGAAGCATCATTCTTATTAAACTGGAGCCATGGGTTTCAATTTTAGAGCATAGCTATGATTAAAGAAATGAAAGTCAAACAAATTTTAAAATTTTCAAACTTTTTACTAGTATTTCATAAAATACTAGTAAAGGGATATCTGTACACTGAAGTTAGAGCAAACCGGTTAAAATCCTTTCCCTGTCTGGCTATTTTCACCCTGTAGCCCCTACATCACCTCCCTTCAGACACTTACTTCTGAAATACTTTTGTTTCCACTCCCATTGTATGTGGCTTTTCTCTTCTTACTCTCCCAGTCTTCCCTCCGTATTTGATCATATTTGAATAACTTAGCAAACTTGGTTAATTCTTTTTCTACTTACTACCTTCATGATTCCCTGTCTTTACTGTAACATGGAGAAACCCAAATAATCTTTCCAAGCAAAAGACAGAGAACACTCCTTGGAAAGTAGGAGAAACATGGAAGACAAAAATAACACAAGGTTGACTTTTTCCCTTTTGGTTGTTCATTTTGGGGAGTTGAAGATTATTCTTGTAGCAGCAAATAGCTGTCTTTTCTTTTTCTCAACTAAAATGCAGATGGAGTTCCAGTGAAATTGAGAAGCACAAATTCCATAGGAAAAGTGAACCCATGTTCATCATTCCTGCTGGACTTAAGGAATAAAGAGCAATGCAGACCAATGGAGTCAGAGGAACCTCAGTCTGAAGAACGGGGCAAATGTGACTTTGTTATTTTGCCTCTGATAGAAAATGCCTCAGCACTTTCCCCATTGTCTAATCTGCATTGAGGAAGATAGCCAGAGCTTTGAGATTTGTAAAAGAATTAGATCACAGTCCTTTGCTTCTCATTTTCATTATTAAGCAGTCTTTAAGAATCTATTTATTTTTCAAAGTCTTTAAAAATACAAATGAAAAATAACACCCTCATTGAACTAAGGCCTCAAACTTGAATTCTGAAGACAACACTGATTTAAAAGAGAATGTGTAGGATGTTGAAAAAAATGGATCACTGAATATTTAATTTCCTACATCCATGCTATGGTCTCAGAGAGAGGAAGGCTTCTGATTTCCTCTTCCTCTTTTTCTTTCTCTCTTTCTGTCTTCCTGGCAAAAATTCACTTACCTTCCAGTCCCAATGAGGGAAACTTCTGGGGCAGTGTTTTTGGCCCCAAACCTGGAGCCAGAATTGAGACCACCTGTTGCGCGTGGGTCACCGGCCAGCAGTGATCACAGAACGCTGTGGATGGCTCGACGATAAACACGCGAGAAAAAACACACACGCACAGAGACAGACTAGTTTCTGTGGGGAAGTAGGGACGAAATGGCCACCCCCCCTAGTGGGGAGCGCCCTGATTTACAGTCCATACCTGCTTTTATTGGGCTCATTCTGCATAATAATTCAGGTAAAGTACAGTACTCATTAGGGGGAAGTAAGGGACCATAGAAAACAAAGAATTCTGCCGGTCTATTGAGTTGGGGGGTCAAAGAGCTGTAAGACTGAGGAACAAAATAACTTCCTCCTAAGACCCTTCTCATTCAACTGAGAGCATTCTAAACAAAGAAGGTTTCACAGTAATTTACATATTCTTTCTTAGGCCTGATCACCCCAGGTAATCCGCACTTCTCAGTACTGAGCTGCACCACCCTGTCATTGTTTCAGGCTTAGGTGGAGCAAGGGAACTAAGGCAACTGGGAGACAAGGAGGTTTTCTCCCAGATGCTGAGAACTCAGGCTATGTCAAAGCCGAGGAGCGAGGGTCCATCACCCCCTTTTGCGGCAGCCCCCCAAGTCCTTCTTTTGGGGGGCCTCCCAAAGTGATCATGCCTGTCTTAGGTCATTCCCCCCCGTGGGGAATCTTACCCATCTTTGGCTAACCGACCAAGCTTTTTGGGGTTCAGTTATGAATAAAGCAGCAGAAGCAGCATTCCTGCCAGGAAGATAAGCTTTTGTCTCCTTGCTGGCTTACAGTTCCAAGGGTGTTCCCTTAGCCTTAGCCTAGGCGGGGGTTTCAGCTTCTGATACCAGTCAGGGTGGTTCCCAACAACCACCCTCTTCAGTGCGCTGCTTGTACCACATGGTAACTGCTCCCACACTCACAGTGCTCATTGTTTCCCGGTGCCCTGGGTCATGTTCATTTTTCTATCCCCCAGCATCTGGTGCGGCATCTGGCACATTGTAGGCCCTTGATAAAGTTTTGTGAATGAATAAATGGCTTTTTTCTTTTAAGTCCCTAACACCTTTGTTTCTATCAAAGTTTGTCAAGCTTTTGGAAGTCAGTGCTAGCTATAGTTCCTTATTCTCTCTTCTTCCTGGCTCTTGCTAGTATCTAGGAGTAAAGATGTTGTCCAAATATAAATAGATACTGATTTAAATTATTAGAAACAGTTTGCTTTATAACAAAAAGTTTGATCTGGGAGTTGTAGATAATGGAGCAAGTGAATGAATGAATTAACCACTTTATGATATAATATCTTCAAAATGATAAAATGGACCTATTTAGGAAAAATATTAAGAAATTTGAAAGTCTGACTTCTAGAATGTTTTCACCAAAAAGAAAGATTTTTAAAAGGAGGAGAAATCTTGTTTTCATTTAACATCAAAGAAAGTAATTAAAGAAGGAGAGGAATGATAATTTCCATTTTAAGCATTATGCACCCTCTAAAGCTAGTGATGGGCTTCTTGATATCAGAATAATAAATTTGGTGTATATGTTTTGCTTGTTTTCTCTTCAGGGGGCATTTAATGTCTGGAAAAAGGAAAAGCTTCAGACTTAGATTGATATGACAGAGTTTAACAAAGAAGGAGAAAATTTTATTTTGCAATAATTAGTAAATGAGAAAATTAGACTAATAGAGAAAAAAATTATATAATTTGCATGAATTCTCCTTAGACTGTTGTGGAAGCATGATTCTTTACAATATTCTAGCAACATGAGAGGAAAACCAGATCAGCATAGTGCAAGGAGCTGCCCTCAGAGGCTGACAGCAGCTATCATTTCTCTCTCTAGAAAAATAAACCCACTTTGGTCCTGGTAGATGGTCAAGATTGATATTAGTGTCAAAGCTGATTTCGACTTTTCTACCTCATAAACGTCTCCAGAAAAATGCAAAGGCACAGATATGCTTTGATGAGAGGCTCCCAGGGAGTTTTTATAGTACCCCAGTGAAGCATATGAGGAAGCCCATTATTTGCAAGTGTACCAGTCATTTCCTCCACTGCCGGTAACAACCTGCATCTCCTGATAAGGTTCCTATATCAAGTAGTCTGCCCCCCTCTAACTGTTGTGACTCCCCTCATGAATCGCCAACATTCTGTCCTAGATCTATCAGGAAAGAATGAATTGACAACACTGCTGGTAAGTTCATGGGCTGTATATTTTCTCAGACCAATTGCTCAAGCTGTGTAAGGTGGCTAAGCCCATCAACAAAAAGAGGTTCTATTTCGCAGTAGATTTTGAAGTAGAAATTTTTCCTTGTTCAATTTATTTTATCTTCTCTGTTCCTGAAAATATAGATGTAGGTATCGATTAGTGAGAAGATGTGACTGAGACAACATGAGACTGCTTTATCAAGAACAGCAAGTTACCACGGTGCAGTGCAGGGAGAAAGACTGTGCATCCAGAGGCTGTCTCATCTGATATCCTTGTTGCAGCAAAAATTGGCTTTTGCAAATGGAGTAAATCTTGGGCAGAATGGATAAGGCACTTAGGATAAATTACATCTTGGTCTCCAGGAGTCATAAAATGTACAATTGTTTCCTGGTGCCAGCTAACATAATCACCCTGCCCCTCGGTAGGCAAGTAAAGATGTGCTGACCCCTTATTCCACAGATTGCAAAAACTACATTCCAAAGGTTTCTTTTAATTGTTTTCATGGTTATCTCTGGCTCTGAGCTTCTGTGCCCACTAAAGTCTTTCAGCTGTGGGGACAATTTCTGTACTATTTCAGTTTTCCTTCTATCACACTGTCAATGTTTGTTTTGGAGTAAAACAAAATTCTATTTCTTAGACTCCATGAGATGTAACCTGCACATTTGCCATGTACGAACATCTTTGCTGAAGGCGAAGATAGAAACTTTGTCACGAGGAATGTGAACTGATTTTTCACTTGGCACTTCTTTTCCTAAAACATTTCCCCCACCCAGTCCACCTCGATGCTCTTTGGCCTCTCTCACCTCTCCAGTTTCTCTTCTCCTTGCTTTAATCTTTCTAGCCTTTTCTCCACCCACAAATTCTCTGTACATAATATTTCAGCAACTAGTATGGTGAAGGAGGCCAAAAAATGAAAGGGTTGGACACTGGGACTTGAGACTAAGATAGGGAGAGACACCTATACACAACCTGCTTATAGTCTGAGAATGTATATTTTTAATAGTTGACCTACAACTATTAATGTGAGAACTATAAAACTTGGGGTAAGTTTCTTTTCCTTTATAAACTATACAGGTACAGTAAACTCAGAGAATATCACAAGCTGTTGGAGAAGAAAGTAGAAAATTTTCCCCACTGGGAGAAAACCTTTAGCTTTGGGAAAACCCAAGTGGCTGGTCAGTCTAGTTGTGACTCTGTCTTCAGCTTCTTATGCACCCAAGAGTCTCACTCATCTTTTCTTACTTGGAAACAAAGATATTTCTTATCTTCATCTACTAAACACACCTGCTGGAAATAAGATTAAATTCTGGCCTGAAGTATGTCAGCCACAAATTCTTCTCCTAGGATGAGGTAAATATTATTATCTACCCTGAAATAAAGGTGTGGAATAGATAGACTTCTAAATCTTCTCCTGATAGTTTCAGGTTTTCACTTGGGGCCATAGCACTGACAAACAGCTGTGTGGGTGACTTGAGTAAACCCTATAGTCGTGAGGTTCTTACATGTTAGAAGTCAAATGAGATAAAGAAATGAAAATCAAGTCTGTTCAGTGGTTGCAGGTAATGATGCACAGCTGCCCCCTTTGATGGAAATTGCTTCTGAGAAATGGTGTCTTCTTTGCTCAGCATCCCGCTGCCCATCCTCCACATCACAGACATGGATTACAGACGGCCCACCGTCATGCCTCAGAGGGACTGATTTTGTGCTGCAGTTTGTGTAGCAGGGCTTCCTATGGGGATGGTCTGAAGCTAGTTCCCAACTGAAGTAATATCCTTTTAACTTCCTTCCTCCCCCATACCCTCTCCCACAAAGAATGGAGATTCATTTTTTATTTAATCTCCAGTGGCACCAACTGTACCTGAAAAATACTAGGAACATGATAAATATTTTGTGAATGAACACATGAGAGATTTCGGATGAGAACTGTAATTGGTACAAGACTTCTGGAAAGAAGTTTGGCAACATGCACTGCACCCAAAGCATTATACATTTTCTTATCTTCTACTATTTCTACAGGTTAAGGAAATTACCCATAAAAATAGTCAAAATATTGAACAAAGATTTATACAGAAGGGTGTGTATCTATGAGTTTTACTATTCTATATCAAAGTGTAGAAATAACAAGGAGGATAAAAATCAAGGAATAGTGAAATAAATTATAATACCTCCTTTCATTAGATGGAATATTATTTAGTTGTTAAAAAACATGACATGGAAAAAACATTGGTGGAAATATAAATGGATATAGTGATTCTGAAGAAAAAATATCTCCTGTGTAGTTAAATAAAATATTTATATAACCTATTTCCCAGCAAATTAACTCCTATAAATATTACAAATCCTCAAGGGACATGTGAGAAAATACAGATTGTGGGCAACATGAGGTCCCATATAAGTAGATGCTCATGAAATAAACCACACTTCTGCAAATTATGCACTAATAGAAACATGGCTTAAGAGATAAATAGGATTGAGGTAGTTCAATGCTTTACAATTTTATAAAAAGAACTCTAACATAGATAATAATAATCCTAATAAAATATACGAGCACCATTTTAAAAAGATGTTAAATTTCTAACTTATACATTTTTAAATGCTATTATAAAATTTAGATGCATACATTGAAATAAGAAGAATTTTGCCTGGTGTCCAAAGGTGTGAAGAAGGGGAGAAGGTGAGTTAGAGAGACAAAGACAGAGAAGCATCTTCATAAGATGAAGACGGAGAAACAATGTCAGGTTTTGAAAAAGTGTAATGGCACCAGAGAAAGATTCTTCATAACTCCCAGTCTTGGGCTACAGTTTCACTTAATAGAAGGCAGGCTGTCAGCATTTATCACCCCACACCCCCTCAACCTCATGCTACAGAAGCTTTATTCCAGGTAGGCACATTGGACAGGACTGGGTCGTCCTTCCCCCACCTAGCTCCCACTCTTAACGGGAACTTCCAACCTTAGCTTTGGCAGCCTGTGAACACTCACACTCAGATCACCCTTACCCCAGATTACTGATGGTGTGGAGGTTCCACCACAAGAGGAACAAACAAAGAAGGCCAAAGCTTACTCCTGCCCTCCCCGGCAGTGTCCTCAATAAAGTAAGGGTATTACTCTCGGCAAAGTGGGTCCTTGCTCACAGGATTGGTGCAGTGAGCCCTTGTCACAGGAAAGGCACTTAGGTGCCTTTCCCAGTGAGAAAGGCATGCTGTAAGGACTAAAAGCTCTGCAGCTCTACTTAAAGAAACTGGTTACATTTGGAATAGAAAATGGATATCATCTTGTTGACATTGCAGAAAATAATGGAGATTTTCGCAGAGAGCAACTAAGAGGAAGCAGGTAATTTCATGATACAAGCAAAATGGCAGAACTGACAGATATTTAATAAAAGAACCAGGGAAAGAGACAGCTAAAAAAGGGTCCTCCTGTGATCACAGTCACATCTGGGGCTTGGGAAGGCTATGCACTTGCACTAGGGAGCACCCACTCAAGAGCATTCAGAGCAGGGTGTGAGACAGACTTGAATATATTTCCCCAGCTACACACAGACCCATTAACAAAGGGTAGGAGCCTCACTAGAACAAGGGGTTTAAACAGAACCTCTGACTCTACACTAACTGAACTATTAACTACTTGAACCCAGGAGCAACTCCTAGGAAGCCAGATTTAAAAGTAATATTAGTTTTGTCCCTGGCAGTTTCAGACTGTGTGCATGCCCAAGGCTGCATCCTCTCAGAATGGATTAAAGAGAGAACATCCAATCTAGTCCTTGCCTAAATGTTGGGTAAAAACCATAAAAATCCTTGAATTATAATAGCAGCCTCCAAGCCACACACATATTGAACGGTAGAGGGTAAAAGTATAACTGATTAAGAGGGCTTAAGTACAACTTTTGATCAAAAAGTGGCTTAAGCCAACACAGAATGATCTCTGTGTAGCCAGGCAGGAAAATATGAGCAAGGGCATTAGAAGCTGCAGGCAAAATAGACTTCTCAGAATTAGTTTAGCCAAGTCACTAAACAGATAAACAAGCTATCAAGCAACCAGTAATAGTGACTAAGTTCAGAATAAGCAGTACCTAGACTTGCTACAATATATTTTCTAAAATGTAGTTTTCTACAAAAATATTATGACATATGCAAAAGAACCTCAGGAAAGTAAGACTCATATACAAGAAAAAACATTCAAAAAATGGTCTTTAAGGGGTCTGGATAGCCATCTCAGCAGATAAAGACTTTTAAAAAGCTATGATAATTATGTTCAAAGAAATGGAAAACTATGCTTAAAGTATAAAGGAAGTTATGATGATGATGTTTCATCAAATAGAAAATAGCAATAAGAAGATAGTTCTTAAAAAGAACCAAATGGACTTTCTGATGTTGAGAAGTATAATAACTAGTACAAGGTCTCTACAATGCATGTGAACTGACAGATGAAAGATTCAGTAATCTTAAAGACAAGTTAATGGAGATTATACAATTTAAAACACATAGAAAAAAGAGGATGAAGGAAAAAAACAAATTTAGAGACATGCAGGACACTATTAAGTGCATCAACATATGTGTAAATGGAAAGGAAAATATTTTTTAAATTAATGGGGAAACTTTACTAGATTCAATGATTAACACTAATCTATAAATCCCAAAGCTCAACAATTTTCATAGAATAAACAGAAAGAGATCCATAGTCTGAGGCACAATATAAAAATGTTGAAAGCCAAAAATAAAGAGAAAATATTGAAATCGGTTGAGATAAAAATGACTCAGACATTCAAGAAAACCCCAGTAACATTTGTGGCTGACAGTTCATCAGAAACAGTGAAGGCCAGACAGCAGCAGCATTGACATATATATTCAAAGTGCTAAAAGTAAAACTGTCAACCAAGAGTCTTTTATTCAACAAAACTCTCTTTCAAAATAGAGGCGAAGTAGACATTCTCAGATAAATGAAAACCAAGAGATTCTGTTGCTAATGAACCTAACTAGGGAGGAAAGAAGGTTTTTAACTTGGGAAGGCCCAAGTTAAAAAACAACTATAAATGACCCATGGACATGGGCAACAAGGTGGGGGCTGACTGTGGGAGAAGGGTGGTGGGCAGGCAGAGAACAATGGGGGGAAATTGGGACAAATGTAATAGAACAACAATAAAAATTTTGTAATTAAAAAAAGAAATATTAAAGGAAATGCTTCTGCAGAAAGCTAGTGACACTAGACACAAATTCAAGTCTATATAGAAAAACAAAAAGAACCCATAAATGTCATTATGTAAGTAAATACGACAGACAGCGTAAGTGCATATTTCACTTTAGTTTTTGCTCTTGCTTGAGAAGGATTAATTGCAATGAGAATTGCCTTCTTGCTATAAACAACTATAATAATCAATAAAATTTAGGAAACATAAGTTGTAGACATTGGGTAATAGTCAGTCCAGATGGCGATTTAAAAGAGAGGAGAAACAAGACAGCTAAGTCCTATGATGCACAAGCTGCCTGCTGGAGGTAGCACTCGGCCCAAGGGCGAGAAGGAAGATTTGAAAGAGAGATTAGTGGTCTCACTAAATGTAAGACACAGAGAACAAAATTTGGGGAAAGCAACGCGAATAGAATGTACGGAGCAGATTATCAAAGAGGAAGCTGATTACGTAGACTGTTCTCAGCATCTGTGGAGGGATTCACTGAACCTTTATGCTCTTCTGGATATGTGTGGGGTAAAGTTCTCCAAGACCTGGGGAAAAACATACCGGAATGGAATAGAACAATTTTCTGAGTTTACAGCGGCAGTAGTTTGTATTACCACCAGCAAGAGTAGAGAGACCTCATATTACACAGGACATTAGATGTACTCCTCAAAATGGTCATACTTCAGTAATGAAGCTAAATTACCCTCAGGAGAAAAGGCTGTTTGGGGCTCACTGGAAGAAAGCTTATACAGTCTTAAAATGATCTGATTCTCACACAACTTAACATTTGGAAGAACAAAATTTGATATTTTCTAAAGGGGAAAAAAATCCCCTACAAAACTCAGTACTCAACAATGTAAAATTCACAATGTCTGAAACTCAAGCAAAAACTACTAGCCATGCAAAGAAGCAGGAAAATATGACCTACAATCAAAAGAAAAATATCAATAGAATATAAAAAATGGCAGAAATGATAAAATTGACAAAGATCTTAAAAGAACTGGTATAAAGCATATAAATGCATTCAAAGATGTAAAAGCATGCAAATAATACATATAAAATTGCAAGACATAAAAATCCAAAACAAGTTTCAGAGAGTAAAAATATAGTATCTGAAATTGAACAAAACAAATCAGTGAAATTCCAAAGTAAAGTACATAGAGAAAAAAGACTAAAAACTAATTCCTAAAGCCTTTATGAACTATGATACCCCAAATCAGGAAGAAATGAAAGGCTGTATGGTTCCATTTAATGAAATTCTAAACACAGTGAGTCTACAGTGACAGAAAGCAGGTTAGTGGGAGAGTGGGCCTGAGGAAGGGAGGGAGAGAGAATGAAATGAAAACATCTGCTGGGTGACTTTTTTTGGGTTGATGAAAATGTTGTCAATCATGATTGCTATGTATTCCTCAAACTTTCCACTTAAAATGGGTGGATTTTATTGGATGTATTATACCTCAATAAAATTCATTTAAAAGAGGAAAAATGTCTAGTAGACTTCCAAGTTATATGAAAAAAGCAAGAATATTCTCATATTATGGCAAAATTAAATGGTTTAGCAGAAACACTCGAAAGTTTTGAAAAATAGGATCTTGTTATATTCTGAACTTAAAAAGACAACTTCTCTCCTTAGCTTAATAATAACCCTTAAAACACTTTAGAATAATAATTTCTCAATAATATACTTTAAAACAATGTGTTAAGCTAGGGAGATCTTAAAATTTGATTCTTGAGTCATTAAGACAGTAATTCCCTTTATTTTCGTCAAGGAAGGCGCTCACAATGGGAGTAAGAAACTGCACAGATCTGTCTGAAATGTGATTTTGACACCAATTTCAGTGTTATAGCCACAAAATTGTAATCCTCTGATTCTTGCCTGTGTTACATGCTCAAATAGATGTTGGTAAACAGGGGTAATAAGAACCAGGAAAATCTGGCCAATTCATGGCTCCTCATAAAATTCATCAATAGCTTCCTATCATCCTTAGGGCAAAATCATGCTGCCTTAGAGTGGCCCATACAATGTGAACCACTAACTTACTGTTACCTACAAGTCTAATTCTCTCTCTCTCTCTCCTTTCTTCACATTGTACTCTGGTCTAGTCGCACCATCACACCTTTTCTGCACTTTGGTGTAGAGTAGTATCTTTTCCACAAATTTGCTGCCATAATTTTTGCTCATGCTGCAGGTATTAGCTTACTGTGACTTCTTCATGGTGACCTTCCTTAATTCTCTGATTAAATTAGCTTAACTAATTTAATTTACTAATTTAATAAGTCATAGCATGGGTGAAATACTTTCATGATGACTCTTTGCTTAGGATGCTGCTACTACTGATGGCAGCACTCCACACCATTAACCACTCATCACCCTATGAGCTGTTAGTCTTCACTCAATCACAGTGCTTCAAAGAATCTCCTTCTGGCCTTGCACCTTTGTGTTTCTGCCTTGGAACTCATATGCCCACATTCAGACTGCCAGAGTAGAAAAAGGAAATACCTTCTCCATTTGGCTTCTCTAGTGAAATGAAATGTGATCCAAGAAAGAGTACTCAGAAAGGGGCAGCAGAAACAACCAATGTCAAATACACCATCTAATTCTGGAACTCATCACCCAGAAATCTTGATGGTGAATTTTGAAGAATTGTCCTACAGTTCTATATTGTATTTGAGTTTGCAGTTAAAAAGCTTTCTACCCCCAGATCCTCTTCCCTCCTTTCATCATTTAAGATGGAGAAACTTGTTATTTTGGCTTTCTCAAAATCAGATCATATTTTAGGTTCTTTGGTTGGTGTAGCAGGCACTTTTGTCAGGAAGCAGTCCCAATCTAAGTAAAGGTAGGAGAGGCAGATCTGAAACACCTGACAAGGTCCTTGTCTGCTACCTTGGATTCCCCATCCTCAATCCAGGAGAAAAATAAGGTTTTGTGGTGCAGAGAAACTCTGAGATAAAGAAGAAGTGGTATATTGCCTCCCCTGTCCCAAGTATTTCATATTTTCCTAACTTCATTCAAACAATTTAACCACTTTTTATTGGCTCTTTAACTTTCTGCTATATGTCTTTGATGGCATTTGAAAATAAATATGGATAATGCCAAGCAAGTAAATTTTATCTAGATTTTTAGCAATGCGTTTAACATTTTAAAGAAGTGGCTTTGACAGCACCTATCTTTAATGGGTGTTGCTTCCTCATCTTTCCCAGTAGACTGCACATTCCGTACAGACAGAGCATTCTGTCTTACTTCCCACAGCTCCAGCATCCTGCCAGGACTCAAATAGAGAAGCCAAGAATATACATATATATAATCAGTGCTGTAAAATTTCCTGTTTGTAATTTTGTTGTAAGTACACAGTAGACAATAAATACTTAATGGAAGTAGTTGGAAGCATATAGGAGAGGAATATGAGTAAAGCTGCACATGTAAATAAATCCACTGAGAAGAAACTTGTTGTTTGAAGGGATTTTTGTTTTACACCAAATTGGGCAGAAAGAAAACATGATAGGTCCTTTGTTCTCATCCTCCGGTGCAAAATATTAGCATTGAGTGAAGGAATGGGCAGGCCCTGTTAAGACTAAATACTTTCTACAAAATGCAGCAAGAATATCAAGAATCAGTTGGACAGACTGGCCACAGGCGGATTCTGGAACTCTGCTCGAGGGCTGATTTGCCGGGTGGGTGCCCAGGAATCTGCATGCTGCTGGTCCTAAACTCTCTGAGAAGGAAGGCAGTGAGAGTGGGCCTGGCTGGCAGCTGCCACCACCTATGAAGTGCAGGGCTTTGTGTTCTTGTTCCTTGACACTGGTAAGTCTAATTTACGTATTCACTTGTTTATTTACTGGAAAAATGTTTCATTTCCCTCTGCCTCCAGAATGGGGAGCACATTTTTACAAAAGAAACCCTGGATGAGGATGCTTGGAAATATGTTTTGGGGGAGGAAATTCTCCCTAATCGTGAGTGGTTAACTATTTGGCACCCCACAGAATGTTTGTATTTTTTATTTTTTGTGCACCAGGTAGGCCCTTGGCTGCTGGGTACTGTTGGAACCTTGAATTGCTTGTGGGGGCGTTGAGCAATGTCTTCCATAACCTTACATTACTGTAACATTTTACATAATGTATCTTTTTCAGAAAAAGCTTTTCATAAAACTGAATACTCTATAGGTATTCCACCTACATGGCCATCTAATTTCATACTCCTGATGGATTTTCCTACAGTGTTGCTAGGAGACCAAGAAACTTCTTAACATAAGATGCAGAGTGTATCAACCATGTGGATACCTGCTCTCCCAAATCCATTTGTTGCAAATGTGGCTTCCTCAGAATGGGTGTTTCTAACAATACAAGTAACTGGGGAAGTTGCTCAGCACACTGACACAGAGGTGCAGTTTCCTGAGCGACATCGCCAGCTTACTCTCCTGCCCTTTTTATGCCTAGAGGTGGAGAAGGCTGTGGGGTTTTATTACATCTTGGGTCAAATATTGTATTTTGCTCCTGTTCTATTCCAGTTTAGAACTGTAGATAAGAAAAAAAAGAACTGAAGCATAAGAGTCAGGGATTGTTGGAAAGTGGATTTCTTTCAACATCTTCTGAAATCTGCCACTATTTTTCTTCATTTTAGTACCCCTTTGAGGTACATTATGTCAGCCAGAGTAGGCAAAGATTTCCTACTGACATCAGAATTTAATCCTAAAGTAGCAATGTAATTAGTAAAAATCACATCAGCAATTTTTAAGTTTTAGAAGTTTTGGTGATGAATCTTGTTTATCATCAAATGAAG
Organism: Phyllostomus hastatus; assembly: GCF_019186645.2. Classification (NCBI taxonomy): domain Eukaryota; kingdom Metazoa; phylum Chordata; class Mammalia; order Chiroptera; family Phyllostomidae; genus Phyllostomus; species Phyllostomus hastatus. The sequence continues at coordinate 23,454,246 of NW_025334028.1, read as the reverse complement.
CTGACAGGAAGGTAAATGCAATAGCGGGTCCAAAATTCTTTTGTAGTCAGAGACAGAAGCTGTCTCCATGACCAAAAACCAAAACAACTGAGATTCTGAGAAGCTCAGGACAGCCAGTAGTTCAGAAGTATTTGATCCAGAAAAAGTGGGCAGCTCCTCCTGAGACCCTAAGCCTCCTGGACTTTAGCGCTCCACCTCATGTTCCCCCTAATCTTTCTTCCTTTTTGATGCTCACCTTTTGAGCATGCTCCCTTTCCATATTGGTCCCTCCATTTAGAATATGTTCCAACTGTTTAACTTCCACTGGACCTTTAAGATATTAGCTCAGTTGTCCCTTTCTCCAGAATGCCTTCTATGTTCCCAGCTAAGGCCCTTACTACACACCGTCATGCTAGCTGATATCATTTTAAAAATTTACAACTGCAGATGAATGTCAGTCTTCTCCCTTCCTAACTCCAGGAAGGCAAAAGCCATACCTAGGTTTGTTCACTGCTATAGTCACAGAAGCTGCCATTTATTAGTGGGTTATAAATTTTCAATGAGTATTTGTCGGAATAAATAACTGAGATACAGTATACTGTATTTTTTCGACAATCTCACTGTGGTTCTCTAATCTTTCTTAACTTGTCCTCTGTACTTTCTACCCATTCTTCTAAGGAACTTCCAGGAATTTAGTTTTGTTCCTTTTTCTTTCTCTCATATCCCCAAACCCTGAAGTGATCATTTACTTCCAAAGCTCAGCCTGCCCTGATGACTTCCAAATTCAGTGATCCAGTCTGCAGTCCTCACTCCACACCTAGTGTTCTGTTCCATGCTGTATTTAAGATACGGCCACATGGGTGAAATAGGTGAGAGAGCAGGGACTTTGTTCTTACAACTAATAAATATTCAGTGTTGTGCAACTTGGGGAAAATTATTTTAGCTCTCTCAATTTCTGTTTCCTTACTTATAAAATTGAAATACCAATGCATGTCTTGCAATATTATTTTAAGGGCTGAGTCTAATGCACTCACATGTATATGTGGGTGCATGTGTACCTTCATACATTCCTTAGTATTCCATGCTTGAGACAGTTGGCAGTCAAACTAAGCTATCATTATTTTATAGTTACTGGAATAAGTCATCTCACCAATCTTTTTCTTTTTTCCATTTTATTTCTCTTTCAATAACAACTCCTTTTTCTTAATCACATAGGTTCAATATCTTAAGGTCTTTTTTTACTCCACAGATATGTCAAATCATAAATATTATTATGTCTTCATTCAAATTGTGCCTCTAATTTAAGGTATCCAATTCAAAATATTGTTCTCACTTTTAGCACTCTGACTCTGGCCCTTATACTTGGCCCTGGACCATTTCACTAGACGTCTCATCAATTGCTCTGCCCACTTTCTTATACTGACCATTTTAATCCTAGAACATGTGGTTTTATTCACAAGATTCTTGTGGAAAAAGCCTAAAATCAATCCTGACAAAATCAGGTCCAGGTTTCTCCTCCCATTTTCAGCTCTTCTCTCTTTCCCATCTAGCCCAACCCTCTCATGGTTCCCATGGGTCCAAGATCCAATAAGTCTTTTCTCATTTCTGGATTCCACATACTTTGTACTTCATCCTGGTCCTCAATTGTCTACTCTCTATCATGCTGTTCCTTCTGCCTTGAACAGCTTCACAGCCCTTTTCTGCTAGTGTCTTTTCACAAAGCTCATATCCAGGCACTTAGCCAAATTTCTGTAGCTCCCTTCATCTACTTCACAATGATGTAATAATTATTTTTATATAACTTTGACCCTGATTGTTTCACATATGACTTCAAGTTCATTGAATAACACTGACCATGTCTTCTATTTTCCTCTATTTGCTGGGCCCTGAACAATTCTGGATTTTTAAGTAGAAGTTTGAATTTATATTCTTTACTGTAATTCCTATGGGTTGAGGTATGGTCAAGAGAAACTGGAAGTTAATAGGTTGAACTTCATGAAATTATCAATACCTGACCAATTTTGACCTATAACACCTACATTTTATGTGGTCGATCTGTAAACTTAATGTCCTGATTTCAAACGATTTCATAAAATAGCAAATGGAGTCTTTCTCCATTTAAAAATTATCCCTAGAACTTAGAAAGAGGATAGGTTACTGCCCTGCTTATCTTTTTCACATGCTCTAGAAAGGACCTTCTTCATCGCTCTTTTCTTTGAAAAAAGCAGTCCAAGTATGTTTTCTAAATGGGCTGGTGGAAAAATATTGGAGGAGATTAATAAACTTCAGATCCATATGTATGCCTAAAGCAGAATTATTGTGACATACAATGGCCCTCCTACCATTTCTCTGAGGATGGAACTGGAATCAGGCCCCAGCTCTGCCACTGCCTCAGGTAACCTCCAGCAAATTACTTACATTTTCTCTCTTTTGTTCTTTGTCTATAAAAAGAGTTTGATAAATAAGTACCTACTTCTTGGAGTCAGGATGAGGATTAAATTAATGAAAACAAAGAAAGCCTTTAGAAGAGTGCTAACACATAATACATATTCAGTGAATGTCAGTTGCTTTTATTATTTTTAAGTTTTGATAAAAATCCTATGCTCTCCTAAAGATGCAATCAATATCATCAAACATAATAGTATCTCTGTGTTTATATTATGGGGTAACAAATCATCTTATTTATTCTTCTTAAGATATTTAAGTGACATTTCAGATTTCTCAAAACCTGCAAAAATAAATAAGTAAAAAATTCCCTATTCCTATAAATTATCATAATTTTATTTCAATTCTGTCTCTCTCTTCTCCTGTGTCGATATGAATTCAAACAAGCAGTGTTAAATGAAATCTCTGTCACTCACTTGTTTTTAGATATATCCCGAACTTTCTGCAATAGATTATTTCTCCCTCACATATCTCCCATCTCCTACAAAAACAAAAGACATAGCTCAGAAAACAGATTATCCAAGCAAAGCCCAATTCTTCATGGACTATAAAATAAAAATAAATCAAAACCATAATATTAGCAGTAGTATGGATTATCCATGAATTAAGAATTTCTCTGGTTGAAAAGGTTTAACACAATGCTTGAAAACACATTGAAATTGCCTCATACTTTATGACAATGTGTTTTTGTAGGTCTTATTTCTGACTGATTTAATGTGTTTATGCATTTAACACATTACTATGTGTAAGCCATTTTTCAAATATCTGATTAGGCTGACATCACTTCTTTGATTCATCTATTTATTGATTCCACAGATGTTTATGAAAGGATCACTGTAGGCTAAGCACATAGTAATCTGCAGCTTACTCAAATTAAGGCCACCTCTCCTTTGGGGTAAGGCTACTTTGATTCTTTTTTATTGCAATCTGTCACATTACGTAACCTTTAATGGCAAACTCAGTCCATGGGTTTATGGCATTTTTATTTCCAGTTTAAAGTGGTGCCAGTATAATTGATATTGCCAGTTTCAGGTCTGTTCCCTGTTTAATGAGATGTTTGTAACTGTAGAACTGACCTGACTCCCAGCACCAGTTCCCCACAAGCAATGGGGGAGAAGACGGTGGGCTTGGTTGCCCCTCAGATCATCGACATTTGTGAGTCCAGCTGAACAACTATTTCTGGGGAGTGTTCTGACTTTTCTCTCTGTCTTGCTCTCTCTCTCTCTTTTTTTTTTGTCAGACATGAACATTTTATTGGTGAGCGTCAGTTACAACATTCTTACCTCATCTGGTTCTGGTTTCTCTATTCAAGTAACCATTCCTCAACCAATTTTTTGAAGGGGCCCAGAAACCTTGTGGTACCTCATTTGAGAATAATAGTTAGCAGTCCTTTATTTCCATCTCTTCCTGAGACATGAAGTATCATTACACAGCTGTGCCACTGGGTTTAAGGCGCAATAAACAATACTTTCCAAAAGGTCTTTTACAATGAAAAATTACATATGTTGTATAAAAAATTAGAGTCAGAGTCAGCTAGATCTAGTAAAATCCTGAAGATTTTGTAAATATGTGATCTCTGCTTCCAAAAGGTTTAGAATTTGAGAAAGGTAGGTTTTGACCAAGTGCACAGAAGGGAGGGACAGAGTGAGAAGCTGAGGCTGAAAAGAACATGGTTGTTTTAAGGAAATGAAAAATGATCCCTGCATCGAAAATGCAGCAGGATAAAGAAAAGAGGCCCAGATCCTGCAGGCTGTGCACTGTTTAAGATGTTTGGACTTTACCCTAAAGGCCAGAGCAGTCAGGAAAGGATTTTAAACCAAAGAGTAAGTGGTCAGATGTGTGGTTTTCCAGATTACTTTAGCTGTGGCGGTGAAGCATGGTAGGGGGAGAACAGACTGAAGGGAAACGGGTGTCATTGTGAGTTTCATTGAAGTGATCTCTTGTTTGGTTGAAATTTTTTAAAAATTTATTCTTAAGACTTTCTTTAATTTCTTTCTTTATTCCTCTAATAACCCTTACTGAAGGAGTTTTCTCCTTTTCTGTTGTCCAATCTATTTATCTGCCAAGAATTTTGTGGAAGAGCCTGCTTCTTAGAAAACATTTTTTGATATTGCCATTCATTTATACTTGTGTTATTTGCTGTTTTGTATCATTGTATCACTTTATTAGCATGGTTTTTAGCCATTTATTATAGGTATGGCTTGGTGCAGTGAAGAGTTCTTTGAAGATAAACAACTGGGTTCTAAGTTCTTACTTAGATTTAGGGTATGTCACTTAAACTCACAGAACTCAGCTTATATGTAAAATGGAAGAAAAAGGTCTCCTTCTCATGATTATTATAATTAAGTGATTGAATGCATATACAGAACTTAGCACAGTTTCTGAAAAGTAGTGGTTTTGTAACAGTGGGGATCTGGCCAGATCTCTTGGCAAAGGACAGGGACCCCCAAGAGGGTTCAGAAAGTGCTGAAGGTGGCACCAAAACTGTGGGAGACTTCCCTGCCTTTGGTGAAGGGTAAACAACTAACCCTGCTGTGTCCCCTGACACAGCTTGCACAGAGCATGCACAGCTGAAAAGGTCACAACACATATGTATCATGGATGTGAACATGCCAATGTCAGCCCCAGGCAGAGAGGGTGCCCCTGTGCTTGGCTAGAAACCCTCCTACCCAGTTCCAGACCATGGCGACAGGAGGAGGGGCAGAGACACCGGGCATGCTGATGCGCCTGATGGATATTAGCCTAGATTGGCTGGCAAGCTGGATGCTCCTATAGCACACAGGATTTTGGAGCACAGCTTAAACAGAGAGCAGGGAGTCTTAACCCTAGTTTTTGCGTTCCCCTAATCCACCTGGTTGGGGAGCCAAAGCGTCTGTGGCTCTTGCTTTGCCCTTGTCCACCAAATTGGGAGCTGGTTCGCATTGGATGCATGACTAGCCAGCGACAGCCCACTACATGCTGGGGTTCTGTGCTGCGTGGCACGGCTCCTGGACAACTGCCATTCTCCCAGCCTGGGAACACATCAGAGACACACGGGCAGAATGTTCACCGCCTCGGGGGCACAAGCAGTTTTGGATGTCAGAGCCCCTTGGGTGGAACTCCTTGCATGACTGGCTGCAGTGACCTGGTAGTGTGCCCCAGCCCCAGAGAAGGAGCTGCAGCGACGCAATGGAGATGCATGACCCACAAGTGTGTGTGTGTGTGTGTGTGTGTATGTGTGTGTGTGTGTGTGTGTGTGAGAGAGAGAGAGAGAGAGAGAGAGAGAGATCCCCAAATTGGGCAACCTTTTAATAAAGACCTTTTTCCTTCCCCACCAATTATTGTGTTAGGCTTGTGTATGGCGATAGGTGGCCAAATCCCACTTTGTTCAGTAACATTTTCTGATTAATAAAGTCATTTCTTCTTTCTTTCTCTTCTTTTTTGTCTTTTAAAATTAATTGCAGATGTATCTCACCAGTGTATCAGTTTTGGAGCCTTGCATTCTATAGGAAATACATAATTGATGAACTAAAAGGAAATGATGTCATATACATATTCTTACACAGCAAGTTACTTCATTTAGTGCAACAATGGTGTGACTTGAAGTTAGTAATATTCTCTTCCTTTCTTCCATTGTATTTAACTGTGGCTTTGCCCATATAGATTGCTCTTAAAAGCTATTTTTAGTGAGTCTGGAAGAGCACTAGTACTTACAAATTTTACCTCTATCCTGATTTCCTGTTCTTCAGACCAAGATTCATTGTTCTAGAGGCCAGTCTGATTTTAATTCCCATTCTCTCTAGATTTCAAGCAGTCATTCCTATTTTTCAAGGTCTCCATGATTTCTGAGAGGTTCCAGGTGCACTCTGGAAGAGAGCATCAAACACAAGCCCTTCTCTGTGCCACTCATGTCTGTTAGTTTCTGTTTTTGCACTACTGAGTAATGGAGTCATAATGCAGGGCAAATAGTTATGTGATAAAGAATGATAATGTAAACACACACACACATTTCTGTGCATAAGTGGACCTTGACATCTTCCAGTGTGAGCTGAGTAGAAATTCATGTGTAACTAATAGAAACATTTAAATGATATTTACAATTAGGTTGAGGGGTATAGATTATGACACTGAAAAAATATAAATAACAATTAAAATCACTCATGATGTTCTTTAATAATTAAGATAAAACTCTCTGGTCTGTGAATCGGCTCAGAATATTGGCATTTGAACAATGAAGAGATTAGTGCTATAAAGCCAAAAACTGACACAACTTCCTCTAAATTCCCTAAAGGATGGTTTGCCAACCTTTATGGCTTCCAGCAAAATAAAAAAAAAAATCTTTGAAAAAAAATTCTATCATTTAATTGTGTATGTAATGATATAAATTGTGAAAAAGTGTTTCAGATTTAGTTTAGTGCAAGATTTTAAAAATCAAATTTAGATGGAAGAAATATATCTAGTGTTATTAATATTAATACCAATTTACCATAATTTATGCTAATTTAACAAATACATTTATTTAACACTAAGTAGGATATTTTATTTCAAATCATTAATTCTTGCAGAAGATTAAAAGGGGAAAAACTTTCATTTAAGAAAGGATGGAGAGATAGAAACTGAGAAAATTGGTGTATCTTTTCATTTCCAAGGAAGCCATTTTTCTTCTAGGAATAATCAAGGCACTTAATTTATGAGCTGTAAGTTGTAGCTCAATGTTACTGATGCTTAACTAAGCTTCCCAGTCTGCAAAGATGACCAGCAGCTTTTCTGAAATAGATATACACTGACATTATTTACTCTCCAAATATACCTATATATTTCTCAAAAGACATGCATGTGAATGCCTTTCTAGTTCTCCATCCTTAGAAAAAATATGAAATGGAAGAGATTTTAGCAATACATTATTTTTTCTATGATGAAAAATAAATTCTTCTAGATTTTGAACATTCCATGATTTCATAAATGATTCTTTAATTATCATTCTCAGAAATTATTTTTACATTATATAATGCTAATCAAGTTGCAATAGCTCAATTTAAGACTCATACAATTCTTTTTGGTTTTCATCATTAAATATTTTGAACAAGAATGTGGGAACAGTTAAACAACTTTACTGGCAAAGATGTCTTATGGTGGACATGAAGAGAATTTAAAAAGCCCTGTCCATAAGGAAATGTTGCTAAATTGAACAATCCTAAAAATTAAGACCTTCTATTAATCGATAGACCATAAATAAAGATGTGAAAGGGAAAGCTAAAAAATGGGAAAAAGAGACAACTTAATGGAACAATGAGAAGATGTTAGAATAAGACCTTCAACAAAGAGAATATCCAAATGACTGGTAAACAAGTAAAAAGTTGATCAACCTCATTAGTCATCAAGAAAATTCAAATAAAAATCACACTGCAATACCATGATGCCTTGACCAGAATGGCTAAAATGAAGCAGAATGATAGTGCTGAGTGTTGGTAAGGATGCAGGGCAACTGTGCACTGCTGATGAAAAGGCAAACATTGCTAAAGCTGTTTTGGAAAACATTTTATCAATATTTACTAAAGTTAAATACATAATACATACACCTTTAACCCAGCACTTGCACTTGTGTGTATGTATATCCAACAGAAATGTACCCATATGTTCTTCAAAAGACTTCTATGTGAATGCTTATAGAAATGTTATTCTTAATAATTCTAAAAGAAACAAACCAATATCTATTGAGCGTAAAGTAGATAAACATTGGCATACTTATATTATAGAATATTATAAAATAATGAGAATAAATGAATTCATATAATATACTGTAATATACATGAATCTCAAACACAGAATTTTGAGTGAAAAAGTCAGTTTCAAGAGATCACATATTTGTTATTTAATTTACATAAATTCAGAACTAGGCAGAGCCAACCTTTGGTATTGATATCAGAATACTAGTTACCTACCAGGGACTTGTGACCAGGCATGGAAAAGAGAGGGCATTTTTAGGTGCTAGTAATGCTCTATTTCTTAAAGTTAGTGAGTGTAACATGCTGTGTTAAATTTGTGTAAATTTGTCAAGCTGTTCATTTATGAGCCGTGCACATTATTGTTTGTATGCTATGCTCCAGTAAATAGCTTACATAAAGAAAATTGATGATGACCAGTTTGGCAAGGCTTAATAAGCCTCTGTGGGAGAACTACCTGCCACTGATATTGCAGCAATTAATGAATGATCTGTCTCCGGAGTTCCATTAGCATAACCCTTAGCACCAGTGTGTACAGAGGAAGGGACAATCAGATGAGTGCCAATTCTTTTTTAACAGATGTTTTTAAAACACTGTTGGGTGAATCAAAACTAATAGAAAATATTTCCATGAAAATGTCTTCACATTTTGCATCCATGCTAAGAAGCTAAAAAAATATTTAAGGGGGAAAATTATTTCATCCTAGAGTTCTAAGACTAATCTAAACATTTTGGAATTAAAAAAATATTAGCCAAGTGTTGGGGGTAGCTAATAGTTTAAAATAATTTGGAAAACTCTAAATATCCAAAAAAATATAGAAAGGGTTTTTTTTGTGGGAAAAGAGACCGTATAGATGCTTTATTCATTATTATTTAATAAAAATATGTAATAATAGCATTTTAATTTAAATTACATGTTTATTTTGCACTGGCCAAGGCATACCATCTAAAATACTATTATTATATTTGCTTCTTACATTTATGTAATTATCTTACATTTTAAATGTAATTCTCTACCCATTATAAACCTGCTAGCCTATTCAAATTAATACAAACTTCTAAAATTCTTCCCACATATATATGTAACACTCCATATATAACATTTTGAAATTCAGTTTGTTTCTTCCACTAAAGATAAAATCATCTTAAGTGCTGTTTCTGCATAACTGGATTGAAATTTCCTTCAATGAATTCTTCCAAGATGTCAAAATCTAAGCTTGTCTGTGTATTTGGAGCCTCAGACCAATAAATCAAAATACCCTCAGTATCTTTATTCCCCATGGTGGTCCTGGAATAGGGCTCCAGAGTATGTTGTAATTCCTTAATAAATACTGTTGAATGTTCCTAATTTGGCTTAGGTCTCTGTGTTTCCAGGTAGCTTATTTATTGTACTCTGCTTGGCAATGATGGCTTCTCCCCTTCTACTCCCTTTGTCTGCACTCTCCTCACCGTATTCTGAAATCCATGGATTTATTATTTTTGCTTCCTTCTTCTCAGTCTGAAAATATGTGAAAGCTTCGAGAAAGACTTGAAGCCGAGACAAAAAACAATTGGGAGCCACTGTCTTGAATTAGTCTTCTACACCTCTTTCATGAGAAAAGCGATCATTCTAAAATAGAAAATGAGGATTTAGATCTATGCCATCTAATTCAATTTCCATCATCCAGTGTCTACCTAGATAACTCCAGCAGTGAGAAATCTAACCACTTTGTCAGGCAGTACATTCCATTGTGGAGTGGGATGCATTGCTGCCTCCCCTCAGTCTACTAAGGCAATAGAAACTATATTTACGTGAGAATCCTTCAAATATCTTAAGGGGTCTCTATTTTTCCCTCCAAAGCTACATCTTCTTTAGTTTCTTGAACCATTTATTTTACAACATGATTTCAATCTTCTGTTCTATGTTTTTACCTCCAATCCAAATTGAAGTTGGTGTCTGTGTTGTTAAATTAAATATAATACCAATGTATGGTCTCTCCTGTACTGAACATAGTGGTTGACTCTGTCCCATGACCTGCATTCTACATGTTAGTGCAGCTCAAGCTGCCATTAGGTCCACATTCTGCATTACTCTTAGCTGACTCTGATAACTCTGACCTTGGCAGTCCTCTTTTTGGTTAGAGCCCACCTTTTAAACCACTTCTTTTGTTTCTCATCTAACAGAATTTTTTTTAATGAATCGGCTTTAAAATGCTTCTTCTTCCTTTACTTTTTCCTCTATGTTTCCATAACTCTGTGCAGGATCCTGAGATTCATTTTCTATCCCAGCTTTTATCTCATTCTGCCTATAGGTCAGCCTTAATTGTGTGTACAAGCATTAACAACAATTCAAAAGGATGAAATAAAACATCTATTATTTTTACCCAAAGCCATTATCTCAATCAATACCAACATTATAATCAGCACCCACTCATTGTAAATACATGCAATGGCAGGCACTGAAGACATTTGCCAATTATCTTATTGGGTAGTATGATCTTTTCCCCACTTCCAAGCTATATAAGAATTAGAACCTAAACTTCTACTGGGGCTAATTTTTCAGAATTAAGCAATTGCTGTGTGAGGAGCACTGGAGCCAATAGTGGTAAGAAAAATACGTAAGTCATAGAGTGATGGAATAGTAGAAGGCAAGAATTGTCTAGCACATCATTCTAATCAGAGTAGGAATTCATCTTAACACAGCCCTGCCATATAGCCTGCTAGCTGCTGCTTCCGGAAGAGCAATGTTTGGGACTCATTGCTTTTTTAGGTCAGCTTGTTTAATTTTCAAATATCTCATTCTGTGAAACACTCTTCAGTATAAGACAAACCTATTTTCTCTTCTGTTGCTTTCTACTGAACCTTTGCAGTTAAGTCTTTGGGTCCAAACACAAATAAACTGTCTTCACAGGGATAGCCCTAAAAATAGTTTTCAATTATTTGTTATATTTCACTATGACTTTGTTCTTAAAGAGGCCATTTGATTATATAGCTTAAAAATTATAATATTAGCCAATACTAAGCTCTCTCCTAATTACATTATGCATCTTACTTTGAGCATCACAGAATACTCCAAGTATTTAGTAAGATTGTAATTTTATAGGAGAGGACTCAAGTAACAGACACAGAAGTTAAAGAGCTTTCTCAAGGTCACTGGATGAGTAGATGATAGAGTTTGGTTTTAGGCCCAGTTATTTCTTACAAAAGAGTCCAGATTCTGAAATGTATTTTTACTCTACTATCTACTAGTATGACATAGTTTCCAGATTTCTCACCACTTCATTTGATCTATTTTAAATGCCTTTAATTTGAAAATATGCTTCTTTAGATACAGTGCTCAGGAGCAGAGGTAGTACTACTCAAGATGGATGTTATATAACAACACAAAGTGCAATAAAACTTCCTACCCCTGAACTAGATTCGATATATTAAGTATTACAACATAAGTTTACTGTAACTTTTCTGTATTCACATTACAAATGCGTTCTTTTTAACTTAATTTTTATTGTATTCTTTCCATTACCATTTAGTACAAGAAACTACTAGAACTGATAAATAAATTCAGCAAAGTAGCAGGCTACAAAGTTAATATTGAGAAATCAGTTGTATTTTTGTATGCCAATAACAAACTAACATTAGGAAGGAAAGGAAAATTTAGGAAAACAACCCCAATCATAACAGCTTGAAAAAAAAATAAGACACCTAGGAATAAAACTAACCAAACATGTAAAAGGCCTGTACTTGGAAAATTATAAGACACTGAAGAAAGAAATAGAAAAACATACAAATAAGTGGAAGCACATGCTGTGTTCATGGATAGGAAGAATTCACATCATTAAAATGTCCATACTACCCAAAGCAATCTGTAGATTCAATGCAATTCCTATCAAGTTTCCAGCAACAGGTAACACAGAACTAGAACAAATATTTCAAAAATTTATGTGGAGCCACAAAAAGTCCTGCATAGCAACAGAGATCCTGAGAAAGAGGAACAAAGTTGGAGAAATCACACTACCTAATATCAAATTACACTATAGAGCCATAGTAATCAAAACAGTATGGTAATGACATAAAAACAGACACATAGATCAATTGAGCAGAGTAGAGAGCTCAGAAATAAACCCCACACCTTTGCAGTCAATTAATATTTGACAGAGGAAGCAAGCACATACATATGGGGTAAAGATAGTTTATTCAATAAATGGTGTTGGGAAAATTGGATGGATATGTGCAGAAAAATGACAATCTTCATACACTACACACAAGAATAAATTTAAAATGGATCAAAAACTTAAATGTTAGACCCCAAACCATTAAAATTGTATAAGAAAGCATACACAGCAAAATCTTGGACATTGTTCATAGCAATGTTTTATCAGATGTATCTCCCCAGGCAAGGGAAACAAAGGAAAAATAAACAAATGAGACTAGATCAAACTAAAAAGTTTTTGCACAGCAAAGGAAATCATCAACAAAATAAAAAGACAACCAAGAGACTGGGAGAATATATTGGCCGAACATATATCTGATATCTGGAGAACATATATCTGATAAAAGGTTAATATCTGAAATTTATAAAGTATTTATTAAACTTGACAGCAAAAAAAACCCCCAAACAACCCAATTAAAAAATGAGCAAAAGACCTGAATTGACACTTCTCCAAAAGGACATGCAGGTGGCCAAAAGACATGTGAAAAAATGTTCAATGTCACTATTCATCAGAGAAATGCAAATTAAAACCACAATGAGATACCATGTCATACCTATCAGAATGGCTATCATCAATAAGTCAACAAACAAGTGCTGGCAAGGAGGTGGAGAAAGAGGAACCCTTTGGCACTGTTGCTGGGAATGCAAACTGGCATGAGCACTGTGGACAGCGCTATGGAGATACCTCAAAAATTTAAAATGGGTCTGCCTTTTGACCCAGCAATCCCACATCTGGGAATGTATCTGAAGGGACACAAAACAATAATTTGAAGAAACATGAATACTACTGTGTTCATTGCAGTGTTATTTACAATCACCAAGATATGGAAACAGCCCAAGTGTCCATCAATAGATGAGTGAATAAAACAACTATGGCACATTTACACTATGGAATACTACTAGCCATAAAAAAGAAGAGAATTTTACCCTTTGCAAAAGTGTGGATAGACCTGGAGAACATTATGCTAAGTAAAATAAGCCAGCTAGAGAAAGACAAATGCATTCGTAATTAAATACAATTTGTGGTCAACTCAATTTCTATTTTTTTAAAGATTTTATTTATTTATTTTTAGAGAGGGAAGGGGGGAGAAAGAGAGAGAGAGAGAAACATCAATGTGCGGTTGCTGGGGGCCATGGCCTGCAACCCAGGCACGTGCCCTGACTGGGAATTGAACCTGCGATGCTTTGGTTTATAGCCCGCGCTCAATCCACTGAGCTATGCCAGCCAGGGCCAATTTCTATTTTTTTAAAACAAGATGATGCTCTGATATAATAGTTCCTTTATCAGAAAATTTTACAATTGATTTTTTTAAAAAATTGTAGTAAAACACACATGGCATGAAATTTACCATCTTAACTATTTTAAGTTTTCAGTTCATATGTTAAGTGTATTGACAATAGTGTTGGGTAACTAACCTGCACAACTTTCAATCTGACAAAACTGATTCTGTCTGCACTTTAAACACCCCTCCATTACTTTCTCCCTCCACCCACTGTCAAAACTGTTGTATTTCCTGTCTCTATGAATTTGACTACTTTAAGTATCTCATATAAGTGGAATCAGACACTATTTGTTATTTTATGATTGACTTATTTCAGAGCATACTGACCTCAAATTTCATTCATATTATATAATGTACCAAAGTTTCCTTGTTTTTAAAGTCTGAATATTAGTCCATTGTATGTATATACCATATTTGCTTATTAATTTATCTATTTGTGGACATCTGCATTGCTTCTATGTTTTGGCTATTATATATAATGGTGCTATGAACACCGGTACACAAATATCTGTTTGAGACCCTACTTTTAATTCATTTGGTATATATCCAGCAGTAGAATTTATGGGTCACATGGTCATATAATTTTTAAGTTTTTGAGGAACCACCATACACTGTGTTTTTCACAGTGGCTGTACCATTTACATTCCTATTACTGTAAGTGTTCCAATTTCTCCACATAATTACCAATATCTGTAATTTTCTTTTCCTTTCTTCCTCTTCCTTCCTTCCTTCCTTCCTTCCTTTCTTTTTCTTCTCTATCATTCTTTTCTTATAGTAAGTACCATAGCTATCCTAATGAGTGTGAAGTGATACCTCTGTTGTGGTTTTGATTTGCTTCTCCCTGAGGATTAATGATGTTAAACACCTTCTCATATGTTAATTGCCCATTTGTATATATTCTTTAAAGAAATGTTAATTAAAGTCTTTTGTCATTTTTAAACTGAGTTATTTTGTTGTTGGGTTGTAGGAGTTCTTTTTAAACTCTGGATATTAATCCTTTACCAGATATATGATTTGTAAATATTTTTTCCTTTATGGAAGTTCCCTTTTTATTATTTTGATTGTGATGTTTGATGAATTGAAGTTTTTAGTTTTGATATAGTTCAAATTACCTTTTCATTTTACTTTTCTTCATTATGCCTTTGTTTTCATGTTAAAAAAAATTATTGCCAAATCCAGTGCCATGAAACTTTTCTCTTATGTGTTCTTCTTAGAGCTTTATAATTTTAGTCTTCAGTGCTTGCTTTGGCAGCACATATACTATAGTTTTAGCTTTTACATTTAGGTCTTTGATCCATTTAGAGTTCATTTTTTACACATTTTACTTCTTAACATAAGTGTAAGTTTCACATTTTGCTCCAGTAAATTTCATTTTTTATTTTGGCCATTTTTCCATCTTATTAAGATCTTTTAAAACCACAATTATCAGTCATTATATTAGTTCACTTTTTTAAAAAATCTGCCTGTCATCTTACATTTTTATCAGCATGCCCTCTATGTGTTCAACCTAATAATATTGTGTATTCGTCCAAAATTAAAATCTTTCCTCTGAGTTGTCATTGGCCAATACTACTTAAGTGTGTTTGTCCAGTGTTTCTTTATAAGTCTGACAAGGAAATTATGGATGTTAATGATATTAACTTCATACAATTTTTACTGAAATCCACACTTACTATGTCTATAGTATGTCTTTAATTCATCAGCCACAAAATTACATGAATTTGAATTAATAATAGTGATAATATAAACCATTTCATTTAGAATTTAAATTATAAAAAAGATTTTATTTTCCACTATTGGCTAGTCTACACACTGAAAAAAAAATGCTGCTAAAAAGATGTAGGGTTAAAGTCCTTCCATATTTTCTCTGATAAAGATATAAGAATGATTTTTTATTATATTGTATAAAATTTGTAATTGTGTTCTTCATTTTATATGTTGAAAAATAATCTCACATTCATACTTGTATTATTAATTTGCTTTCAAATTCTAACTTCATACATTTTCTTTGTACATAGATTTTTTTTGTACACAGTACAAAGAAAAGCTATCGATTGAACCCTGGTCCAGGTGCATAGGATTGCAAGCCCAGGCACTTATGGGAGGTGACCAACTGATGTTTCTCTCTTATATCCACATTTCTCTCTCTCCCTTCCTCTGTCTCCAAAAGCAATGAAAAAAGATCTTGGGGTCAAGATAAAAAATTAAATTAAACTTTAAAAATTTTTAAAGAGAAAAAGAAAACCTAGTAATTGTGGTTTCCAAAATTTCACAAATTCAGAATTAGTGGTGCTGATTGTGATAAACATGCACAGAACTAATGGGGAGTTAGTGAAAAAAGTATTCTTAGTGACTGTCTAGCTTTCTGATTTATTCTTTCCATATGTATTCATATATTACACAAAACAAAGAAGAAGTATATACATATATGTATATATATACACACTCAGACAAGAAATATATATATTTATATATATTTATATTATATATAGAAATATGTATATATTTAATATAAATATATATATTTATATTAAATATATATATTTCTTGTATACTTTCGAAAAATATTGTATATTTCATGTATGTGTATATATATACACATACACACACATACATGCATGCATTCACATGTATACTTTTTTTTCTTTTACTTAAAATCAATTTATGTTATTTTTCTGGCAGAAGAGCTGCATGATAGCAAGTTTCAGTTATATATCAAAAGAGTCCCAGGAGAACTTGAATGCACTAAAATCTGAGTTATGCTTTGATGGATTCAGAGGAGAACATGACCTCCAGATTAGACAATCAAAACATCGTTATTTTTATCAGATCTGCCAAGATAAATCAATTACTTCCTTCAAAAACAAATTAAACAACAAACCTTTCCCGAGGAAGTTACACACATTTGTTTACGTAAGTTAAGGGTTTTGTGTTCCAAAATACCCACTTTCTGAAGTATACATTATTAGCAATGAGTCTATAAAATAAGATTTTGGTATTTTTAAGCAGATAGAAATTTACTGTATAACTAATTGCTGTTTCAGGTTTTGTAACTAGTGTTGGGAACTCCAATAGGACTGTGTTAATAAGCTCCCGAATTTATTATCCCAAACCAGAAAATGTTGAATCACTAGAACTATGGGCATCCAATCTACTATAAAACTTTATAGGTCTCAATAGCCAAAAAGTATTTTTTTTCCAGTGGCAACTGTTTCCTCCTTATCTATAGCTTTACTAATGTAACTATATGTGTATATACTTACACTGAAATAATGTAATTTGTGCTTTTATGTCTCATTTGTAGGTTTATTTCATGTCTTTGGTTAAAATTCCATATACAAAAGTAATTACTACATGACAAATAATAGTATCTGACATAAAGAAAAATGACACAAATAATTATATACCATCATTATACTTTATAATGTATACCTATAAATATATTATCATAAATATACTTTGATAGTCCATTATATATCATTAGTGTAAAATATATTGACACGAAAATAATTTTCAAGAGATTTTACAAACTTCAGTACACATGTGAGGCATTGAAGTATGGGGAAACTCCAGTTTTATTTATTCGTCTGAACAGATTCTTTAGATAGCATTCTACACATCCCATCCTATGTTTGGATGCTTCTTGTGGCCACACAATAAGCAAATACCTTGCTCCAAGGCCTGGACCTTCCTGCTCTCACATGATAAGTACCAAGCAGAAGAATGTGATGTCAGGGAACAGAACAGTCATGTATTCTGGTATGCTATATTAAGGGATAGAAACAAATTACAGCAAAACATTTTTCCTGAAACAAAACAATGGCATGTATAAATCCATATACATACACACTTGTTACAGGGTGCAGCCAAGAGGGGGGACCCCAAATAGGCATTTGAAATGGGGTCTAAGAATTCAAGGTGTCCAGGAGATTTTAAGGTGTCTTCACTCCTTCCCCCACAGGTGTGAGTTGGGGGAAGGGGCACACAGAGCAAGAACATGCAGGGCAGCTTTGCAGCTAATCCATGGCATGGTCATTTAGCATACCTATAGCCTTTGGCTGGTCACTTAGATATGCTAAATAGCTATGGCCATGCTCAAGGCCAGGAGGATGGAAAGGGATCTCCCCCCCAAGATGTGACTGGGAGGCAGGTCCCCTGAGTTACAGCGCCTGTGTGGGAGCTGGAAGAAGATTGGCTCCATGACATGGGATGACACCTGCCCAGACCCACGATGGCAACCAGAAAAGCTGGAGAAGACAGCAGATTGAGGGCAAGTGTGCCCAAGTGGAGGAGGAGTTGGAAATGGGGCTGCAGAAGAAGATTGGTGCAGGGGATTTAAACCCAGACACGGCAGCCATTGAGGGAGAACCACGCGGCTTTGGACAGAGGGGGGACTCTCCCTTCCCGCAGCCCTGAGGAAGGAGAACCACGTGGCCTTGACAGAGTGGAGACTCCCGTGGCCCTGGGAGAGAGGACCAGATGCCTGTGCCAGAGTGGGGACCCCCACAGCTTTAGAAGGGGGAACCACCACCTGGTTTTAGCAGAGATCCTGGCGACTCAGCCGAGGATGCCGGGAACCCAGGGAGGTCTCCCAGTCGAGATGGAGGACTAACTAAGAACCAGAGGACTGCCAGAGCCATGGACTTCTATTTCCTTTCCTGAGATATGGTACTCTGGACTGGGCAAAGGGGGAAGGAAGGAAAGACTGTGTGTTTGTGGGTGTTTTTAGAGACTTTAGGATTTTTGATAAAGATATTAGGTCACTACTTTAAGTTAGTATAGCATTAAATAAACATTTCCTTTCCTTTTCACGAATCTCTGGCATTGAGAGACATCTTTCCTAGGGCGGCAGACATAACGGACCCGGGGCCTTCTTTCAATAATAGTATATCGTCCCAGGCCCCCCTTGTTGTGTTCTGTAACACACTGACACAAACATATAGTTATGTTTAAGTGATATTGTAGGCTAATTATGTGGTAGTTCAGAGTGTAAGTTCTATAGCTAGAAGGAAATCTTTGTTTATGATCTTTTTATTTAACCTCTAAAACTTTGTTTCTTCCTTTGTAAAATTGGTGAGAAGCTTTATACTTATAAAACACTTAAAAGTGTGTTTGCACATACAGAAGATTCATAAATGTGAGTGGAGTACTGTTAGAAAGGAAGTGTGATGTTAAATGGGTTACCACATCCAGGATGATTAGCACATGGACACACAGAGATTTTGTTCTCTTCACATCGTTTGTGCGGAACTTCCTCTGTGCAAATGAAGTGTTGCTGTGCTTCGAACTGCTTCCAGCTTTCTCTAGTGATGGACATTGATTGAAAATGAAGATTTTCACATCCCTGATGTGATTCTGAAGATGGTGCTTTGTTGTTTCAAAATTTTCTCAAATGCGCAGTATCCTATTTTACCTTAAAAATCTGTTCTTCTGAGAAAGTGGAGAAGTTGTGTAAAACATGTATCAGGTCAAGAAATGTTTATGGACACCCTGGTGAATGGAGGTATCTCAAGGTACAGCACTTTCTTGTGTGGGATTTAAAATCTGGAGGGAACAAAAGACCCTAATACATATAAAGTAATATTATTGAAACTTGAGACTTTACATGGGACATTAATCAAGACAGCAGTTATGTAACTGTATCACTGAAGGTACATAAAGACTTATTCTTTAGTGTTAAGTGCTAACTTTTTATTGCTATCAAGTTAAGTTAATTTTTGTAGAAACCCTTGGTTCTGTGGTTCTGGCTTCTAGGGATTTGTCTCTTCATTTCTTATGATAGCTATTCAATTTCTATCCTTTCTTTTAAACAAAAGGGTGATTAGCAG
This sequence comes from Phyllostomus hastatus, assembly GCF_019186645.2. Taxonomy (NCBI): domain Eukaryota; kingdom Metazoa; phylum Chordata; class Mammalia; order Chiroptera; family Phyllostomidae; genus Phyllostomus; species Phyllostomus hastatus. The sequence goes on along the minus strand of NW_025334028.1, from coordinate 23,434,821 downwards.
GAGGGGATCACACTCGATTTCCACATTGAGTGTAAATTCAATACTTCCATTGGATTTCCAGAGCTGGATATTGTTCCTGCCTGACAGCTTGCTCTGCATCTTAAGATTCATCAGGAAAGTCTTTGTTAACTGCCAGATGGTATGTTGACCTAAGGAAATGAGCCGTAAGCTACTGGAAATCCATTGTGCCAAGTGCAACATTTCTAATGAATATGGAAGGAGAGATCATTGTTTATGGTCCACCTCTTCACCCATAAGAGTTGCTGAGTTCTAGGATTCGAGCAGGGCTAAGGATGGTGAAATGACAAAAGACTCAGGAGACCACTAGAAAGTATTTTCCAACTTAATTAGGTAATAAAGATTTTCCAGGAAACTGTACTTCCTTAGATTGAGAAGTTCCTTAATATTGCTGATCTAAGATGTGCAAAAAATATGGGCTTTTGGCTTTATTTTCAAATACATCCCAACCATCATACCACCCTCACCACTTCAGCCCAGAGCCTAGCCCTCACCACCTCTCCTGAGCCACTTGCAATAGTCTCCTGTTCACTCCCTCTGTTCAGCCATTTCTACTCACAGAAAGCTGATGAATGATTTTAAATTTTAAGTGGCATGTGAAACTCTAATGTTAAAAACCCTTTGGTTGCAAACCCTCTAGATGCTCTCCTTCTCAGTCAAAGAAAAAGCCAAAACCCTTACAATAGCCCATAAGTGCTGACATTATTTCCCCATCTTTTGATGACTCTGCTCTCACTTGCTCAGCTACCACAACCCTGCCTTCCTTGCTATGCTTTAAACGGGAGTCCTGCTCCCACTCAGGCCTTCAACATACTGTTCCCTCTGTGAGAACACACTTAAACCCCAGATATTACACAGATCTGCTCTGCTCCTCACCTCCTTTTCTAAAAGGAGATTTATTTCTTTATTTTTAGAGAAAGGGTAAGGGAAGGAGAAAGAAAAGGAGAGAAACATCAATGTGTGGTTGCCTCTTGAACACCCCCAACAGGGACCTGGCCTGCAAGCCAGGCATGTGCCCTGACTAGGAATCAAAACAGTGACCCTTTGGCTCACAGGTCGGCGCTCAATCCACTGAGCCATACCAGCCAGGGATGCTCTTCACTTCCTTTAGGCTTTTGGTCCTTGAGACTTTCTTTGACCACTCTATAAAAAAGTATACCACTTCACAACTCCTAACAGCCACTTGCGTCTTCGTAATTTATTTTCTCCAGTATTGCCAACAGGCATTATTATATAGTTTACTTATTTATGCGCTATCTGCCTACCACTACCAGAATATAAACTATATGAAGATAGGAATTTTTGTCTATTTATTTCTAATTCTGGAAAATGAAAGAGGGAGTGGTGCATAGACAACACTCCATAAATATTTGTTGAATAAACAAATTGTGCAGGAGATTAAAGTCTTTAAACCTCAGATTTGTGAATGACCTTTAAGTCTTGACAATGACCTTGACCTTGAAGTGTTACCAAAATGTCTGAACTGCCTCCTCCCCTCCAGCCAATGAGATCAGAATGGCCTAAATTGCTTAACTTGGCATGACATTTTAGTTCTAACACTGTGTTCCCTGTGTTATATTTTTCCTAACATTGAAACCAGCCACCCTGTGCTGGTTGTAAGCAACATTCTTATAAGAGGCTCTGGCACCAGAATGGAGAGATGGATGCACACATTCCAAAGTGAATCTAAGTCACTTTCATGGAAGCCCTTGTAGAGTCCATTGGGGTAGTGGCAGAAAATCTTTCATTTGTTAGTGCTTTGCAATGGGCTTTCCAACATAAAATCTGCAAACATTTTTCTCACCTGGAGGACAAGACAAAAATACAAAAGAACATTAGAAAGTAAATGTGGAGAGAAAAGTTCGATAATTTATGTTGGGAGAAGGCAGATAAAAAAATAAGTTCTCATTTCATTCTAAGCATTTGTATATCTTTCACTATATCAGATTGACAGGGATAATTGATTTGTTGATTTATATTTTCTATATATATTAGCAAATTGATTCAACATAAAATTCAATGGAGCAAGAAAATTAAAGAATATTAATTCCTATTTAAGGTATTTGCAATTCATGCTGTCTAGTGTGGTAAAAAGGAAGATATGATATAACTTCACAAACAATGATTATGAATTACCTGTCAAAGTGGAAGTATCATATAAGTGATGACAAAAGTAACCATCGTAAAATTTTGTCAGACTTTCATTTCCCCATGAAATATTATCATATTTATGTTTAATATAAGGACAAAAAATTATTTCCCTCAGGTAAAAAATAATAAATGAGCAATTCTCTCTCTCAATATATATATGTGTGTGTATATATACATATATATATTTGCTTTTTATTCCAGAGTCAGGAAAGTTAAGTAACAGAAAGTAATGTAATATAGTTTATGTTTAATTAGTACAGGATTATGTTAAATTAGAATAAAATATTTATTGTTATTATGAATGACAATCACTTATTAATAAAAGTAATACCTATGTTTTCATTAAAATTTTTGAATTTTTAGTCTTCTTTTATTACTTATACTCCACTTATAAATGAAAGGTTATAAATGAAGGTTATAAATGACCTTTCTCTAGCATAACCTCTGATAATATTAACATTGTCCTTTTTAAATCAAAATTAGGACAAGAAATAACATCAGTGATCATCCATTGGTACTCTACTTACTGTCAGGCACTATGGTGGGTACTTTGCACACTTACTGACCCAAAATCTTATAAAGCAGATATTTCTATCTTTATTTCATGAATGCAAAGCTTTCAAATTACAAATATAGAAAAGAGAGGGTAAACCTGAGAATTAAATAAGAATCTCTATCATTCTTTTCTCTATACCACAGTCACTTCCTCCACCTACTTTATATAGTTTTGAATGAAAATTATCTCACATATACATGGTAACACATATATGTTAGGAAAAATATGTTTTGTTCATTATGTGCAAGTCTGTGTTCACTGCTTTCATTATATTCTTTCAAAATAGAGAGATGAATGTCACTGTCTCACTTTACATATGAGAAAGCCAAATAAGAAAGAGAGTAAGTGTCAACAGCTGCCAAGAGATTTAACTGAGATGCACACTCAAGTCTGCTTGGCTCCAAATGGCACACCACATAGACTACACAAACGCTGTCAGAAGTGTGGAATAACATAGATACCTAAGGAAAAAGTGTATCATTTTCATTGATTTAAGGCTACCTTTGTCCTGGCTCAAGGAAATGTACTAAAGTTAAAAATGTAAGTGGAATTATAATCCTTAGTAATTACTTTATCAATACATTATAATCCCTGATTCTGCCCTTATTGATATGTAGAAGTGAGCATTTCTCTTGATTTTTATGACAATTCTTAAATATGTTCCCTACACAAATCATATAAGACTTTCAATTTAACAACAACATCAAAAATAATGCCCTATTTATTTGGTCAAATTTAATTTAGACTTAATCTAGAGTTTTTCTTCAAATTATGTAAGAAATACACTTATAGAGAAGAATGAAGAAAAAAATAAGTTGAAAAGTCAACTGAAAGTATGACTGTAAGATACCTCTATGCATGCTGAAAAGTTTATAATTTATAGGTTTGAAAAAAAACCTTCTTATGATACTTCCATATTTTTATCTTTCAAATAGAAGAAAGTGTGTTTTCAAGGCAACTACACGTATCCATAATGGTGCATAAGTTCTTTTGAATTGGTGATTCAGGATTCGTATGGTATATTCCCAGCAGTGGAATCACTGGGTCAAAAGGCAGTTCCATTTTTAATTTTCTGAGGAAATTCCATAGTGTTTTCCATAGTGACTACACCTGTCTACATTCCTACCAGCCATGCACTAGGGTTCCCTTTTCTCCACATCCTCACCAGCACTTGTTGTTTGTTGATTTGTTAATGATGGCCATTCTGACAGGAGTGAGGTGGTATCTTATTGTGGTTTTAATTTACATCTCTCTGATGGCTTGTGATACTTAGCATTTTTTCATATGTTTATGGGCCATATGTATGTCTTTGTTGGAGAAGTGTCTGTTCAGGGCCTTTGCCCATTTTTTAATTGGATTGTTTGTCTTCCTGGTGTGGAGTCATATGAATTCTTCAAATATTTTGGAGATTAAACCCTTGTCTGAGGTATCATTGGCAAATATGTTCTCCCATACAGTTGATTCCATTTTCATTATAACGATTATTTCTTTATCCATGTAGAAGATTTTAATTTGATGAAGTCCCATTTGTTTAATTTTTCTTTTATTTGCTTTGCCCTAGGAGACATATAGGTAAAAATATTGCTACGTGGGGCATCTGAAATTTTATTGCCTATGTTTTCTGCTATGTGTTTTAGGGTATCATGACTTATGTTTAAGTTTTTTATCTATTTTTTAGTTTATTCTTGCATATAGTATAAGTTTGTTGTCTAGTTTCTTTTATTTTTCTTTCTCTTTTTGTATGTACCAGTCCAGTTCTCCCAACACCATTTATTGAAGAGGCTATTTTTAATCCATTGTATGTTCATGCCCCCTTTGTCAAATATTAATTGACCATAAAGACAGGGGTTTATTTCTGGGCTTTCTATTCTGTTCCATTGATCCATGTGTCTGTTCTTTTGCTAGTATCAGACTGTTTTAATTACAGATAGCAGTATTGACAATAGCCAAATGTTGAAAACAACCTAAGTGCCCATTGATAGATGAATAGATTAAAAAAATTATTGTACATTTACACAATGGAATACTATGCAATACAAAGACTGAAGGAACTCTTCCTCTTTGCAATCATATGGATGGAACTGGAGACTATTATGTTAAGTGAAATAAGTCAGTCAGTGAAAGACAAATACCATATGATCTCACTTCCAAGAGGAATATAATGAACAAAATAAACTAATGTGCAAAACAGAACCAGAGACATGGAAACATGGAACAGGCTGGCAGCTGCCAGAGGAATGAGGGGAGGGGTGAGTGGCGAAAACAAGGTGAGGGGATTAGTCAAGAACACATATGAATGACCCACGGACCTGGACAATGATGTGGGAACAGACTGTGGGAGTAAGAGGTGGACTGGATGGAGGAGGGCAAAGGGGGAAAAACTGGGACAACTCTAATAGAACAAACAAGAATTTTTAAAAAGTAGCCATTTTATCTGAACACTTTCAGAGTGGTCAAGATGCTGTATTCAATAATCATGTAATGAGAACCTCCAGGTTACGGTTCCTTCCACATGAGACGCAGAGCTAAAGTGGCCGTGGGAGTATTCACACTGGAATTTCTGACTTATTTAGGATTAAGATCAGATAATTAACATTCTGCAAACACAGTGTTCAGGTTGGATTCACTTGGAAGCAGGAGTGAATTAGAACTAGCTTCTGAATTTATCTTTTCTGGACTAAAACAATGAAACTGACATGGCTCTAGGGGCTGTGGCTTTGTCTGGATCCCACACAAACTTTCTTTGTCTCCTTTGACATAGTCACTCACTTCAACCAAGTCCTGAACATCTTACTTTCAAGAGAAATAAGTGCAGAAAAAAGTGAAAAAAAAATCAAGGCTTCTCAAACGGCCGTTTTATGATTTCTGCAGGTTTCATGAGATGAATGAGATCATTTTTTTCTCTCAGAATTTCCATTCACAGACCAAAAATGGAGCAGACTGACATTTCTCTGTATTATAGTCAGTTCCAAAGGAAAGCTCAAGTGTCATCAATTTTTCTGCATGCACCAAAAATATTAAATAGGAGAAAATTGTTGGATAGGTAAAAATGTGCCTACCATTTTGCAATTTTTCTACCAAATAACTTATTATCTTCCAAACTTCAGCAATATTAGTGGAAATTCACAGTCCATTTGAATCTATAGTTCAAATGCATTAATTAGTAAAGCTATTTTGGTTTTTTATATTATAAAACCCAGGACTGACTCACATTTTTATCCATCTCTATTTTGTCACAATACCCTGCCACTCTGTTTTGATGTAGGACCTTAAAGAGGGAACTTCTCGCCTTCGGAATGTTCAATGAAACACTACTTTGCCCATAAAAATTGGGTCTCTCTCAATGACTGCTTTTTCTCTGGCCAACAGAGGTTATTGTTAGTGTTTCCTCCTCAACTTCTAAAGATGTATTTGGAATTTTAAAGAGTAGAAAACGGTATAGGTATATGTTTACTTCAGTGGCACATATTGAATAACTTACTGAAATATATCCTTAGGTTTTCAAGTTGTGCCTTCTTAACTCTCTTAAATAAGAGATGAATTTACAAAATGAAAGGAGGACTAAATAGGAATTATAGAAGTTGTGGCAGAACCCAGGAATATTTTTAATATCCATATTAATGTGCTATTATATGCCTTTTTTTCCACATAAAATATGAGGGAGGATTAAAAATGGAATTTACTTATAAAAAATTGTGCACTTGTTCTTACACATTTAAACTTTTCACCTTCAAAGTGTTCTCCCTTAGATGTAATACACCTATCTAGACATTTTTCCCACTGCTCAAAACAGATTTTGAATGCATCAATTTTGATGCATTTTAGTGCTTCAGCCATTTTTTGTTTCACTTCTTCCACATTGGTAAAATGTTTTTGTTAGAGTACTTTTTTCATCCAGGGAAATAAAAAGAAAAAAGTATATTGGGGTGAAATTGAGTGAAATGCTGAACACTCAGAGCAGGGTGGGCAGGTGTGCTTTTAAATCACCCATTATGAAGTGGGCAAATGCATTGAGAGTCTTCAAAAAAAAATCACTAAAGTCAAGTGCAGCCTCTCATGACAACACCAGCTGATACACTGATACAGATGGGTTCTCAGAGCACTTATCAAGCAGGAGAAGCCTGTACTGCCAGGGGCCTACCCTCTAAAATAAAATTCTGTTTGGGGGGATCCTCCCTTATATATATTAAACTAAGTTTTGAGTTGGCATGTTTCCCAGCACTGGACTTTGTATCCGGTTCTTAGAATTCTACAAGTTTAAATTCAGAAAGGCTGCTTTACCCTGGCCACTCACCTAGATATAGAGGAATGCCAAATGGCAATCTAGGCCTTCTGATTTTTATTCAAGCTTGGGTTTTCTCTCAGTAAAGTCTCATCTTTATGTTATAGGCAAAGTAAACTATTGGTAGATGACAACTGACTGTTTTTGTTCCTGCAATTCTTTTGCTCTTTTGAATTTTGAGTAGCCCTTACTTCTTATATTTTTTTCCTCTCCCAGAAAGAAAATAATGAAGAGCCAATTCAACCAAAGTGTCACATTTCCACTATTCAAAGCAGTAGAGATATCATCAATAATTTCTATCTTAAGAGTGGGAGATGCATGCCAGTGAAGCATGGTCTGCTAACAAGGTAACCTCAGATACGGAACTAAAAGAGTAATTAGCCACAAGCACATCAGGGAACCAATGATAGGTCACACAACTGGGAGATAACAAGGGGGAGTTGACATCGACTCCTTTTTCAAGAAAAAGTTGATGTGTCGTAGTGCTGACAGAAATGATGATTAGCTGCTGCAGTTGTGGTGCTCTGCTCTCTCCAGGGCCTCACCTGGCTGCCTCCTGTCACAGTCTGAGATTTTGTAACATGTCACAAGGGAGATGTTTAATTCTTCTTAACACTTGGCTTCTAGTTATTGCCACCAGGTGGATTTGTTAGTTTGCTACTTTGGATTTAGAAACAAGAATGCAGAATGAAGTAAATACTTCAGATCTCTGTAACTGCCCATTTGCTCTCCTTCCTCCAGTACTGCCAAGTCTGAAAACTACCTTTACATCCAACTGTGGTCTTAGTTCTACTGCATCCTCCATGACCAATCTTTTTTATTGACAAACCAATGGGTAAATCTTTCCAATTTACTCATAGAAATGTAACAGCCACATTTACATGATCAGATTGTGCATTCCCTATGGTTAGAAAGGCTGTGACACTAGATTAAGATCAGAAGATTGTGAGTTAAGTGCCACATTACTGTAAAAGTAAATAGATGATTAATTAAAAGATGCTGACAATTCATGTATGAAATTACTATTATTAAATACTTATAGTGTTTAATAAAGAAAATACATTTGTGAAAGATAATAAGGCATGTAAGGTCAGAGACCACCAAGTTGCTAATGGAATGTTCACAAGATCTGAATGGAGATTTAGGACGTGAAAGAACTATCCCCAGTATTAAGAGATCTTACCAGAAGATCATTTTCTTTTTGCAGACAAGCTGACTTTCCTGGGGGAAGACTTGTCATCACAGGGGAAGAAAGGCAGAGTCAGCTTTGAAGTGTTTCTACCCACAACCTCTAATTGCTAAAAGTGTCCTACAGCAAAACAATCTTGAGGTGAAGACCTCATTAGACAACTGAATTTCAGAAGACATTATATTTATGGCCATTGTTTTATTAAAATGTGAATTACAACTAACTTTACAGTATTTCACTGGTGAGAGCTTTACTTTTGCAAGGTTTTCATTTTACATTTGCTTATAAAGTAATTACCCTTCATATCCTTTTGAATTTTAAATCTACACGCAAACATAATCATACTTCTATTTGTATGACCTTTCAAGAAGTTCTAAAAAGCTTATGAATACATCCTGATCTGCATTTCTCTTGCCTCCAATAATCTCACAGACAGGAGGCCATTCTGACTCCTCTCAGAGCAAAAGAAAGAATAAAGGGTCGGATCGCATCACCAAGTCACTTCTGGTCCAAAGGCCATAGATTCCCACACTAGTGAATCATAATTATCACTAGTGATAATCATCATATCAATTTGTTTCAAAGTTACACTTAGGCATTTTTTGTTCTTAAGTGATATTTTAAAGTTTACATCTATAATCCAAACCTGAGACAATAAAGAAGTCAATTCTTAAGCAAGTAGAAAATGAAAGTGAAATCTTAGCAAATTTTATAAAGAAATTTCCCATAACAACGTTTTTAAAAAAATGACCATCATTACATTTCCAGTCCTCATTTTGTTCCTAATTTCGTATTCTTCCCATTTGTATACTGGGACAAATATCCAAAGTTATATGATTTCTACCAGCAAGCAAAGCAAACTCCAAGAATCCCTGGTTCATTACTAGTGTTCCCAAGAGGCAGCATTCTGGGAGGAGGTAATGTCAGGTAACTGGTGAGGAAAGTGAAAAACTCCTTCTTTTCTTGTTTACAAAAAGTGAAAAACTTAATCATCCACATACCAGTGGCAAAAGCAGCAATGCTTTACTAAGTCTTTTGACCCTGAAAATAGTTATGCCTTTAACCCTTATTTTATTTTATTTGTGCCTTGCCCCAGCACAGAAAACAAATGACTAGTACACAATCACAAGTTCTCTTTTGCACTTTGCTTCCATTTTTCCGTTTGAAGCCAAATATTGTATTTTTATTTCTTTCCCATTTTCATTACATTGAACAGAAAATTCCAAATTTCCCTCATTGCTAGACAATAATCTGAATTATTGTCCCAATGTTGCAAGATCAGTAACATCATCTCCATACATGAAGGAAATGAGATTATTCTTATTAGGTAACCACTAAGCAATTAAAATCTTACCATAAAAAAGATAACCATTATGGTAGAAAAATTTGTATTTGAGTGACACCACTTTGAAGCTATTTGTGGTGATGAACACTCTACACAGTTTCTCCTTGCTCATAATAGAGAGCTTTCAAGTATTTTTGAATGGAAGACACAGCTTTTTTTCCTCCAGCCCTTTTCCATTGCTATCTGGAGTGGATAATGGCTCATAAAGATAATTAAATGGATGGATACTGTGGCTGAGTAATTCTCATCTCTCAGCCCATGGACAAGAATGATGTTGAGTTTAACCTTTAATTTCCAAGGTCAGAGATAGATTAGATAAATGGGAAACAGCCACTCCTCCCATATCCTGTTCATGGAATGAAGGAAATGACTAAAATAGTGACCAAAGGAAATTTACTGCTCAAACATGTCAAGGATTAGGTTCCGCAGTACTTGAAAAAAAAAGAAAGAAAGAAATCCCAAACTCTATTGTAAGAAAGCATTATATTTTCAAAGATGAATTATGTGATTCTGGAGTTTCTGAAAAACAATTTATTTTCCTATTTGAATTTGTCATTGAGTAAACATAGAATTATATTTACCCAATGGAAACTTGTTATTTGGTTTTCTCAGAATAAATAGAGTTATTAAAATGCTGCTGACTCATTCACCTGGCTGTTGGGTAACTTGCTGTCTGCAGTTAATAAAAATATACCTCTCCTAACACTGACTTCCAATTTTGTCAAAGATCAGTGTTGTTTTAGATGATAAACTGAGAATGCATAGGTGTGATTTGTGCAGCTTTTCACATACCCAACATGTCAAATTCCATTAAATGTATGTGTTTGCTTTATTTTTTAAAATAACAATATATGAAAGAATAAAGGAAAATATAGTAAAACTTTTCTAAATGTGCAAAGCTATGAACTTGAAGTTCTTCTTGCAAATTCAGAAATCCACAGGTCTGTTAGGACACCCAAGTCCCACTAATGTCAAAGAAAATATGCACATGGCTGGGTCACGTGCAATACTGAAGGAAGACCAGCTTCTTTGTTCCTCACAAGCTGTTCTCCTGAGCAGGGCACTTGACCTTGCCTTTGCTTCAAGAGCCATGGAGCTGAGAGTGGATCCTTGTTGAAATCATTTTCATATACCGATCTCTATCTCTATCTATACATAATCCTGCTACAGCAACAAATGGGAATTTGAGCTCTATCTCTATTTTTGAAAGGATGATGTACTGATTCTTATCATTTTTAGAATTCTCTTTATTCCCCCCTCCCACATGATTAGCACTGCTCTTCTCTGTAGTAGTCCCACCTCCCTCATTTTTATTTTCAGCACAAGCCAGTAAGCAGTTCATGAGGCAAGATATGATAAGGATAATGACTGATAAATCACAATGAATGAAAACAGTCAAGTTTGTTTTCAGTTACTTTATTTTTAGAAATGAAGAAATATGAATGGAAAAAGTTCTTTCTGAAGGGTGGCAATAAGTAAGGAGACTGGATTTTTATGCATGGTTCCTCAAGTTTATCACTCCAGACTGCTGATACATAAATAGGTGAGAGATGTCATTTAATGCATTGTTAGCAAAAGCACAGAAACGTTACTCATGTTTGGTGATGAAAATAAATTTTATGAGAAGCCCTTACCTGCCTCCCCTCTTTCACCCACAGTTTATACAAGGCCGTCCTAGTTGTGTAATCTCTGCAGGGGTGAACAGGTAAGTAAAATATTTATAGATGTGTACATTTTCCATTTTCATTACTTATTTACAAGAAGTTTGTGTGGAACACATTGAGAAATAAATTCACCTTTGTTTGCCAGTCCAGTGCAGAACTTGATGCTGTCACAGGTTTTTGACTCTAAGTCCCCCTACACCCACTGCCTGGGTGAAAAGCACTAACAAGGACCATAGCAAATACTGAAATTGCCGTTCATTGATGGATCAGGGAGTACCTCTATTTAGCAGGTGTGGAATTCAAAATTACAACACTTAGAAGTTCAAACTCTACCACTTGTCTCTCTAGTCGTTGTCTATTGTTCTCTCCTCTCTTCTCCTTTCCTTCCTTATTTCTTCTGAATGAGGCAGAATTGTCCTGATTCTGGACTAATGGTCAAGAGTAGTGGGGAGCATGTCATTTATATTAAGAATTCTTTGTAGCCACTAGCACAGGTGGTAAACATAAAGCCCCCAGGCCAAATCCAACCCTCCACCTTGTTTTATCCTGCCCAGCACTTTGTTTCTACTCAGTGGCAGCGCTGAGTTCCTTGCCCCTAGTTAAGGAGTAGTTACATTTACACAGTCCTAAAATTACATTCGGCCCTTTGAAGGCAACCATGAGGCTGATGTGGCCCCTGGTGAAAATGAGTTTGACACCCCTGCCTGAAGGGAACTTGGCAGAAACTAAGAGGACTCATTGAGGCTACAAATTAAAAAATGCATTCACATTATGAATCCACAGGAAGAGAAACAAAAATACCAATCATTATGTAAAAAGATGTTCTATCTCACTCATAATAAGGTGGAAATTAGAGCCGTGTGACACAATTTTTCACCATTCAGGCAGGAAAAGATAAAGTATGCAATGTTACTCATTATTGGAGTGAAGGAGAAAATGTTCATAGGCTCCATAACTCTGGGTAACAATTTGGCACTATCTACCAAAACTTAAAGTGCACATACTTTTGGACCCCCAGTTTCTTTTCTAATGATTTTTTTCCCTACAGATCTACTAATTTAAGCAGGCAAATATATGATGAATGCAAAGATGTTTAATGCAACATTTTTATATTGTATTAATATATACATGTGTGCATTTTTATTATTTTATTTTTTTCAATTGAGAAAAACCTTTTTGTTCATAAACAAGAGATTAGTTGGGTAAATTATGACATAACCATTCAATAGATTTTATAACAGATTTTAATGTGTAGACACATAATTTTCATTACTTTAATGCATAAGTGAAAGCAAGACACATGCATACAGAATGAGCATTAAATAAACACAATGTGGATAGTAGTTGCCTCTGTGGAGTGACAGTGAGGATCAGGTTCATTTGATTACTTCAAATAAAATTGGAATAAAGTTAATGGTAATTTATTTCTTCTAGTCAAACTTGATTTTCTGTATTTTCTTTTTTTAATTTATTTTGAACTGAATATGTCATGAAAATTTATTTATACTGATAAACTCATGAGTACAGTTTATGTAATATATTCTTATTAGACTTTCCTTGCAACCACAATAAGTAATGAAAAAGTGCACCCAGCAAGAACTTCAGGCCATGCAGACGGGCTCCCAGAGACAATGGCTTTGCTGACACCTCAGGCCCCCGCCCATAACTAGCCCCCCATAGAAAATTGGACAGCTTGTGAAAAACTCTTTCCAGACACCATGTCATAAAGCTCTGAAAACCTACTTTCTTTACAATACAATCAAAGCTATGTTATGTGCTTACAAAATTCCATATAATTTTGATTTAATGTTTCAGCATGTTTTAGTTACTTGCCTACTAGGGAAAACAACAATTCTTGGGTAAACATTTGTGTTAAATGCAAATCTGTCTTTTTTCCATCGTTAGAAAAATAGAATCATCGTTAATAAAAATGACATTAGACATTTACATAAGGCTCTTAAGACTCAAGGCAGTAACATGCAATTTGTAAGATTTTGGGGAATCACTTTACCTACTAAAGACTCCTTTAAAGACTCTTCTGGTGCATAAGCACTTAGTAGCTTCTAACATTAGCCAGATACTTAGATCAGAGAAAGTAAAGATCCAATACTCTTTTGACCCTATTAAGGTACTCATGCTTTATATCACTATGTTTGATATCTGCTTCAGAAAAGAAGAGATCTGCCCTGGCTGGTGTGGTTCAGTGCACTGAGCACCAGACTGCAAACCAAAGAGCTGCTGGTTTGATTCCCAGTCAGGGCACATGTGTGGGTTGTGGGCCAGGTCCCCAATGGGGGTACGTGAGAAGCAACCACACTCTGATGTTTCTCTCCCTCCACTTCTCTCCAAAAATAAATAAATAAAATATTTTAAAAACAAGAAAAGAGAATATCTATCTCTATGTGTCTATATATCTATCTATTGACTTACCTATTGTCTATCTATAAGAGACAGAGTGATGTGTGGGTCACCGGCCAGCAGTGATCACAGAACGCTGCGGATGGCTTGCCGAAAACACATGAGAAAAAACATGCACAGAGACAGACTAGTTTCTGTGGAGAAGTAGGGACAGAATGGCCACCTCCTCTAGTGGGGAGCGCGCCGATTTACTGTCCAAACTTGCTTTTATTGGGCTCATTTTGCATAATAATTCAAGTACAGTACTCATTATGAGGAAGTAAGGAACCATAGAAAACAAGGAACTCTGCCGGTCTATTTTGAGTGGGGGTCAAAGAGCTGTAAGACTTTGAGGAACAAACTAACTTCCTCCTTGGACCCTTCTCATTCAACTGAGAGCATTCTAAACAAAGAAGGTTTCACAGTAATTTACATATTCTTTCTTAGGCCTGATCACCCGGGGAATCTGCCCTTTTCAGCACAGAGCTGCACCACCCTGTCATTGTTTCAGGCTTAGGTGGAGCACGGGAACTAAGGCAACCAAGAGATAAGGGGATTTTCTCCCAGACGATGAGAAGTCAGGCTATGTCAAAGCCGAGAAGCGAGGGTCCATCACCCCCTTTTGTTGCAGCCCCCGAAGTCCTTCTTTTGGGGGGCCTCCCAAGTGATTGTGCCTGTCTTAGGTCGTTCCCCCCCTGGGGAATCTTACCCATCTTTGGCTAACCGACTAAGCTTTGGGGTTCAGTTATGAATGAAGCAGCGCTCCTGCCAGGGAGATAAGCTTTTGTCTCCTTGCTGGTTTACAGTTCCAAGGGCGTTCCCTTAGCCTTAGCCTAGGTGGGGGTTTCAGCTTCTGATACCAGTCAGGGCAGTTCCCAACAACAGAGAGATAGAGAGAATAAGACAGAAGCACAGAAAGAAAGAGAGAAAGGGGAGAAAAAAAGAAAGAAAGAAATGGGGATCCAGAGGGAAAGAGAAGATATTACAGAAATAAAGAAAAAAAATGGAGTTATACTGGAAATTTATACTAAAGGTTTTAAAAGATCATTTGTTTTAGTCATTAATTTTATAGCTGAGGAACTGAAACTCAGAGGAGTTTCCTTAGGATTATAAGGAATCAGAATGGCATTAACAGTGACAGGAGAATCTAACTTTCTTTTCCTCACCTTTTATTTTATATTATTTATGTTACATGTATCTTAATAGTTATACATTAAGGAGTAAAATTAAAAGATAAAAATCCAGCCTTGTTTAAACAACACAAGTGGCTAAGGCTCTGAGTATGTTAATGGATATAAATTTTATAACTCTGCACATTGAAACTTGCAACACATATTTTGGGGGCCTACTATATGTGCACCGTGTGCTGGTTTCTGAGCATTTGATGGTTAACAAAGGAGATAAGGTCCCCATGTTCAGGGTATTCTAACTGGTAGAGGTAAGATTTCTCTCTAAATAATAATCGGGAAAATCTTTCAAGCATCTTTGCCTCTGTCAACCATATTCAATTATTGTGTCAAAGCTACAGATCCCATACACATGTTGGTTTCTTCACCTGTCTTCACATTGCCTTTCCCATCACTAATCTTTCCTGGGTAGACCTGGATAGAAGACACACGTATCCTCCTTTAAATTTCCTTTATATATGACTTAAAGCCTTAAACATTTTACTTTAGTGTAATACACATTTATTTTATTTTATTTAGACTTGTCTAAACCCAAACATTCAGGGAGCAACCAGCAACAAGAGCACATTACCCCTTTCCAAATGGACAAAGCTGCACTCTGCAAGGGCCTCCTGTAGTGCCAGTCTTTCTCTGCTCTAGAAGGCAACACAATCTATCTCTAAAATTTTCTGTGTTAATTCTAAACCTGGTTGCTTTGAAGACATGGGGAACATTCCATTCTCTCTAGGGCCGTGTTGACTAGTGCAGCTTCATATCTAACTCACTGGAAACCTAAATATACATCTGTCTGGGTTTGGGTATCTTTAGGATATTTCCCTCAGAAATGTTAAAGGCTGGTTAAAGCTTTGGGGAAGTGGAGAAAGTTAAGTTTTTTTATGACAAAAAACAATTGTGTAGAATGAAAATTTACCAATTTGCCCAGTTGGAAATTTTACTCCTATTCTTGCCTCATATTTCTTCCGTTTTTCAGTGTCCACCATAATGTATTTATAGCATTAACTTCTGTTTCAAAATGACTGTACTTTTACATCACTTAAAATTTTATCAAGGCTATTTTCACACCACTGTTGGCCAACCATTTGATTAACAGATTCACCTCAATTCTGTAAAAAAAATGATCAAGGAGGAGTAAGTGGTTTATTCTGAAGGGTTCAGTGAGGTCATTATTCCCCCAAACCAAGAATACCATTAAGAATAGCAATGAAGCCCTGGTCAGTGTGGCTCAGTCGGTTGGAGCATCTACCTGTAAATTGAAAGGTCATGGGTTCGATCCCAGCTCAGGGTATAAACCTGGGCTGCGGGTTCAGTCCCCAGTCAGAGCACATACAAGAGGCAACCAATTTATGTTACTCTTTCACATAGAAATTTTTCTTTCTTTCTTCCCCTCTCTCTAAAATTAGTGAGCATGTTCTTCAGTGAGAATAAAAAAATGTGTCAGGGGACACAGGGTGTCTTTGCTAGGGTTCTCAGAGTATTATAATTTAGAATATGAAGTCAGGAAATTGCACATGCATGTCAAATTAAAATGTGGGGTTGGGCTTGAGCCTTTAATGTGAAATATATATGTCCAACATTCTATCTTGCTGGGTTTTAAATAGGACCCCACTATTCATTTTGGTAAATCCTTTCATTTTTTCAAATAGAAAATTATGCCTTTTAATTTAAGCAATGTTATTTATCTCCACAAACATTTTTTGACTATTTTACCAGTAGCACAATATTTCTTTGTTCAATAGGGCATTAAAATTAATGACTCTTACTAATAGCCAAGGAATTTACCGGGAAAAATAGGCAACACACAGGCATACTATGTCTCTACCAAGACACAAACTGAGTTGAATGCTAAAAAAGCAGCACATAAATGTTACAGAAGGACAAAAGTGGCAGAAATTAAATTTGATTAAAAATAGAAAAGATGACTTAAGAGAAAGTTATAATTTCAACTAAAAAATGACCTCCAAAGGAAGGAAAATTTTAATTAAGTAAAATTGGATCAGTTAAAAAGAAAATACCTTTTAATATTTTTGAACTAATCATTTGAAGATTTTATTTTGTCTAATATGCCAAATATTGTTGTTCAATAATATGTGATGGTTAATTTCATGTGTCAGCTTGACTGGGTACCCAGATGTTTAGTCAAACAGTGTTCTGGGTCTGTTTGTGAGGATGTTTTCGATGAGATTAACATTTGCTTCAGGAGACTGAGTAAAGCAAGCTGCTCTCCCTAGTGTAGGTGGGCCTTAGTCAATCAGTTGAAGGCTGACTAGAACAAAAAGGCTGACCGGAGAATGAAATGGATGTCCTTATACCTGACTGCTGGAACTGGACATTGGTGTTTCCCAGCTTCTACACTAGAACTTACACCTTTGGCTCTCTAGGGTCTCCAACTTATTGACTGCAGATCTTGGGGTCTCTCAGAATCCATAATAATGTGAGACAAGTCCTTATAATCTCTCTCTCTCTCTCTTTCTTTCTCTTCTATTGTATTTCACTGGAGAACCCTAATTAATACAAATGTATGTATTTAATTCATAAATAAAAAAGCATATGTTGGGGTTACACAAGACTACTCAACTTTTTCTGCTAATAGAAATGTTTCAAACTCTACTATGCTTGGATTATAGAACTGGAACGATTTGTTTTTCATTTGAAAAATCAGGAACTGACAGTTAACCACTGTCCACAGATTTTTTTAAAATTTATTTTTACCATTGCTTACTCAAATGCTTCCTCTAGTGTCCCACTGGCTGGGACTTAAGGACTTAAATACAAATGACAAATGAAAGATAAATGGTTGAACACACATACCACCACCATCACCACCACCACAACAATAACAAACATAAAAGCAAATCCAGCTTTTAAATGACATAGTTCTTATATAATCAAAGCTCACATGCCTATAAGAATTTTAGACACTGTTTTGTGCATGCTCTAACTAATAAAATAATTGCAGTCCACTACAAAATATTTTTACAGTTGTCATGTTTACAGTTAATGTCAAAAAATTAATTTTACTATTGTTGCTTACTAAGTATCTGTCAATGAGCTCTGTTTTCAGGAACAGTTGGAAGGATTATGCTGTTGGCACACATCACAGTGAGTGGCAGCGGTTGAGACTTCACTGTATTAGGCAAGAGATGATATTGTCCCCATTATCGAACCACTTCCAGTAATGCTGTAAGTGTAAACATAAGAGTCATAAAAGAATTATATGTCTAAATAAGAGAAGATATATTTATGCTGTTGGGATAAGAGATGTGATAAAGTATTCTAAATCAAAACAAAGCAATTACAGAGAATTATGCACTAAAAAGACAGGCTATGTTGGGAAACCTGAGTAGTCTGATGTGTCTATAATACATGATATTCATAGGAGGTAGTGGTAAGAAAAAAGAGAGAGAAGCTCATAGATATGGAGGAAATATGGTGATTAGATTTTTTATCTGTCATGGCAAGGGATTGTGATGATATTTTATAGACCATAGTTCTCAACTTCAGGATGAAGCATCTGTCCAGGCACAGTCATTGATATTCTGGTGACAAAGAATCTTGATCAGGCCCCAGTTTCTCATGCCTATATACTTCTTCATGATTGTTTCCTTTCTGGTTTAGAACTCAAGCACACAATGAATTATTTTTCCATTATTTTAATTAATTATTATTATTATTATTATTTGTTTTGATTATTTTTATGCAGTGGGACCAGAGAGGGAAGTTGCAGTACACAATCTGCCATTTGATCGGAAGTCTCTGAAATCATTCTTGACTCAGCAGTTAGTGTCATCTGTTTAGATAATACCACCTTCTTGTCAAAAGCTCTCCAATGTATCTCTAAAACTTACATTTTATTTATGGCTTAAATATACTACAAGAGTTTTTCCCATGCCTTTCTGCTTATTTTTTTCTCATACCTACATGTTCTGGGCTCAGTAAATTTCCACTCCATTAGTCTGACTTCTGTTTATTAAATACACCAGCCTTTTTTCATCCAGACACGTTACTTTGTTCTTCTAAAAATACTTATCCCTCAGATCTTCACATAACTGGCTACTTTTAATAATTCAGAGTTTTCCTTGATCACTCCATCTACTGTAACACCACTTTGTTCTGCTCTATCAAATCATATCACAATGTGCTTCACAGTGCTTAAAATATCTTAAATAATTTATTCATTTATTTTTAGCTGTACAAGAACAGAGACCATGTACTCTATCCTCTCTGACTAGACCACTGGAGCATAATCTTGAACAGATGACCTAGTGAATGAGTAATTGAGTAGATAGAAAATAAAGATTTAGAGAATAAAAATAAGGTATTATAATTGCAGTAGTGCCTAAACTAAAGAAAGCATGTATTATTTACTAGAATTCAACCCCAAATAGAGATTTTATAATATTTATTTATAATTTAATCCATTCAAAAATGACTTATAATAAACTAAGATAGTTTAAACTAATAAACTAAAATAGAAATTGGACATAAAAATTTCAAGAAATTATCATTGAAACATGTCAACTAATTTACTATATGGGAATAGCCAGTAAATTAAAAAATTGAGTCCTCAGTCCTGAGTATCAGAGAAGATAAATATGTCATTAAAAGAAGCTGGGAAAATCATAAGGGGGCATGCTTGGATAAGAAAATGCATTTACTGTAAAACACGTTGAGTGTGATGGCTCCGCAGAACACCCAGGTGTAGATGCACATCATGTAGTTAAATTATGGGATTGAGGATTGAGAACAACGATTTGGAGACATGGATCAGGGATTCATGCTCACTGAGACAATAACTGAGGCCATAGGAGCCCACAAGATCATGTAGAGCATTTCATCTTCGCTCATCCTAGACAGTCACAGGACCTGTCCCTGTGGAAAGCCTTTCCATGGGAGTTTGTAGGCATTTTATATGCACTGGTGAAAAAGACTTTGATTTAAAATGAAAAGTTGCTAACCTTTAGACACTGACATGGGACAGTGACCACTTTTCCCTAGCTATTTCATAGGTATGTTGCCATTAATAAATGTTGGCCAAGCCTACAATGCTGGGAAAGCAGTATGGATTACAGCATGCTAAACCTATATTTAAGCAGCATAGATAAAGAATCCAATGAAGAATAAGGAAATATTCATTTTAATGCTAAAGTTAATGTTTATTTTAATAAACTATTTTCTACTTTTGTGTGAGAAAACGATCTAACATGATTCAGGTGAATTTTCAACAGAACACAGACATCCATTAGTCAAAGTTGCTTATCACCCACATAAGGACTCTGTTCACAATGTGTTTGGAAGCAGATTCAGGAAAGAAAATCACTTCTATAAAACCATGCATCTAATTATCCCAGTGCCTTGAAACGAGAAGTTTTTCACTTCTTCCAAGGTCTGTTTTGGATTTTATACATAATATTGTTTGGAAGAAATGAGAAGAAAACCCTAGTAGAACACACACTTTTAAAGTGGAATAAAAAAAGTATCAAGACTCCACTGTTTGTTTTCTCAAAATGATAATGAACTGAGATTTTCTGTTTGTTTTGCTGGAATTTTGTATGAAATGTTCATCCTTGCCTACCATGTGCACTATTCCTATATGCTGATGTTAGTTGGTCTTCAGACATCTGGACTTTGTATCTAGGATATTTCTTCTATACATGACCTTTAAACAGTGAACTTTTAAAAAGGGCCCACTCTTTTTGTTAGGATCCATAATCACCCCATAGGAGAAACAGAACTCAGAAATTTAAGTTTTCTTATAAATTTTAGTTTATGACCTGTTAAATCTGAGCTGTTATGAGCATTTTAAATCACTGCAACTACTTTACTACTTAGGAAAACAACTGAAAGTAATTTCAGATTTTATACACATTAAGGAGAGCATGCATTTCATAGTTTTGTAGATATGAACCATATCTGATATTTAAGATACTTGAGAGCATATTTTTAAGAAAATGAAGGAGAATCATAAATATAATATATTTAGATTTTCCAAGGGATTTTTCCAAAGCATCATACTAAGGGATTAAAGAAGTATAACATCAGAAACAGATCACTAACATGTATTCTTAAAGTGCTTTGACAGAGAATACTTGCAAACTTGGAGAGAGTAGTCAATATTGGTTCCAAAAAGTTTCAGGCCATTAAAGATGTGCCTTAAGGGTAGTGTTAATGACTTATAGGGAATAGTGAACAATGAGATGTTAAAAATGTGTCTCTTTGATACCTGATCTACTCACTAAAAATAAAATCTGATCTGGGTTAAAAAGGACACAAAATAAAAATTTTGGATCATATATTTTAAAAATAGTAACAAAAGAAACAAAATATCACAGGCATTTTTAAATTAATTATTTTTATTTTGAGAAGATTGTAGATTCACAAAAACATCATACTGAGAATCTATGTATGACATACACATTTTTAGTAATTCAAATATCTGATAAATAATTATCCAGAATTCACACCAGATGACACTCAAATATTCAAGTGAAATTCAATATCAATATGGTGCATAATAAAGACAATGTTTCTTTGTGGTCTACTAAAATTAGAATCTAATTGTGGCTATATGATATAGATTTTAAATAGGTTTCTTGCTTTAATTCTGTAATGGAGATCTATAGTGGTAGTCTTTCCCTTCCTTTCCTTGGTAACATCACCCTGATTTCATTTTGAGGAAATTTTTCTCTCCAGTGTTTTTTTTTTTCTATTAGTGGAACTGCCAATCAAAATGTCCACACAACTACCACAAGCAGAACCCCCCATCAGACTCTTTTGAACAGAATGGCACCACAATGGAGAATGCAGTCAGAGATCAGACATCTAAGCTGTGACTCATTGATAAAATTGCCAGCCATTTCCAGCTGTCCAAACTTCCCAGAGTTGCCCTAACTCTTGATCTTCCTATGGCGTGGTCTTACACCATCCTGTTTGATTTAGTAAGTACCAGAATAGCCTCTTCGTAAATTCTATTTTTGCCTAAATTATACTAAATTGTTCTTTGTTGATCTCAACCACAGACTAATACTGATAAAAAATCAGTCTGTCTTCCCTTTAATAATTCAATATTTTTTATTGAATATAAAAAATATATTCAATTAAGACACATGTAAGTGATGTGTCTTAATGTAGAGAATTTGAAAATGCAAGCAGTGTATATGAGAATATAAAAATACTCTGGAATTTCACAAATCAGAAATAGCCACTATTATTCTCATTTGTTCCCTTCTGTTTTTATGTATAGATATATGTCTATTTATGTTAAAGAAAATTGAGTTGCAATTTAGTTACCATTTCCTACTTCTTAGTTTTGCAACTTGGCTTAAATCATAATAATTTACAAAAATGCTAATCTTAAAATTATTATTACATTTAATTCTTTGAACATATTAAACTTATTAAGTTATATGCAATGTATTGATACAGGTAGACTTGGCCAGATATCTGGGCAGGGCAAAGGGACCCTGAGACAAGCAGGAGAGGTTGTGTTCCTTGGGTAAAGGGTAAACAATCTTGCATTGCCTGAGTAACTAACCTAATGCAACGCACAATAACAGATTTCTCTGCCCCAGGTAGAGATGAAGCAGGAGAGGTCCCTGCACAAAGTCTCTAAAGGATGGCAGGGTGAGTGATGGAGTGAAAAACCCTTTTACTCCCTACAGCAATACGGCAGCAAGGGGAGATACAGCAAGGGGAGATGCAGACCTACCAGTCTAGTAAGGAAAAAGGACAGGATTAGCTAGGGAGCTGAATCCTTTCGGAGCTCTTGGAAGGTTGGGCTGGGAGATTTAAAAAGAGGGAAGGGAGAAACATGGGCCTTCTTCTTTCTTGCAGTTGCTCCTTGAGAGACCTGAGTGTTAGCAGGAGGGCTGGCCCTGTGACCAGATGACCAGAAACCACATGACCAGGCAGTGATTCTGTGTCCCCCAGCACAGGAAGTGGAGGTCGTGGCTGGTGGCATGGACTTCACATGCACAGACTCCAGGAAGATGTCTGAAGCTAGACAAGCTAAGTCACCTGAATGCAAGTATGCATTTCCCAAAGGATGGTATTTTTAAATGGGAAAAGGAACTCTACGCACAGCCTTGGACTGGTCTGGCAGAGGATGGTGGGGATTTTCTCTGGGTGTCTTAAGGGGATGGGCTCTGAGACAGAAAACTGCCATTCTTACAAACTTGTGTAGCTTTTAAATAAAAGACTCCTTTCCTTTTACACCAAACCTCTGCCTCCAGAATTTACCTAGACAGTGGTGGCAGGCAGCAGAACCTCCATTTCTGTTCAGCAACAATACTGCTGGGCATACCAATCTTCATTCATGTTTTTGCATAAATGTAACATTTTTATTATAGACTGCACTGTGTTTTTAAATTGTTATGCTGAAGTTTAACCCCAAATACTTCAGGATGTCACTTAATTTGAAGATAAGGCAATTAAGTAAATTAAAATGAAGTCATTAGGGTGGGCCTTAGTCCAATATGACTGGTGTCCTAATAAGAACAGGATATTTGAACACACTGAGAAACATCAGGAATGTTTGTGCTTAGAGGAAGCACCATGTGAAAACAAAGGGAAAAGGGGTCTACTTGTAAGCTAAGGAGGCCTCAGAAGAAACAAAACCATATAACACTTTGATCTTGGACTTCTAGCCTCCAGAACTGTGAGAAAATAAATTTCTGTTGTTTAAACTATGCAGAATTTGTGGTATTTTGTTATGGCAGCCCTAGCAAATTAATACAACATTTGTGCACAAAATGAGTCCTTAGTGATGGACTAACTCATCACACCTACAAATGGGGAAAACTTAAAGCATACCTGATATTCAAGGGCAGTTCAGGTGCAACCCTTTTTGATCACTTTCCTTATCCTTTATATCTTAAAATGGCCAACCTGTCCTCAAACCAAGTAAGTATCCCGATTCCTCTTTCTATTTAAACCTAATAATTGGTCATGTATTGCTGAAGTTAACTTCACTGTGGCCCCTGTATCTGACCTTCCTTTTTAGTGTGGCAGACACACAGTGCCTTTGAGAATCAACACCTCCCAACTAACATAATGTCACAGCCATACGAGGTTCTCGAAGACAATGCTTACCTCTATTCCTATAAATTTAAAGAAATTTTGTTCAAGTGTAATAGTGAGTATATTATTAGTGTATTCAGAATTGTGGGTTTTGCTAATTATTCTTTTCCATGAAGGTACTAATAAGTGTTTTTTAGAGAAAACCTGGAGACATAAAAAAATTAAGAAAAAATACACAGTAAAAATAAGACAGCAAATCACCACATGCAGAGTTAAACAGTAGTAACATTTCATGTTTTTCTTCCTCAAAGTTTTATTTTTTTTATGTTATTGTGATCATGGCAAGACAGTCTGCGCAATGCTTTTAACGTAAAATTGTGTGTCAGATCAGTAAAAACAATATGAAGAAAATTAGAGAAATATTGAAAAACTGCAAGGACAAGAAGAAAAACACCAAGAATTCTCCTCTGCAAGAGAAATAAATAATAAATACTAAAATATTTTAATGCATCCCTAGAAATCTTTACTCTGAGTTATTAAAGAATATATGTTTGAGGTAATACATACAAATTTTAACTAAAATAAAATAAAAATAGTAATAGTTCCTAGCTGAATAAAAATAAACTAGAATGGTTTAATTGACAAATAGTGTCTACCCCTGCATTTCTTTTAGCCATCACCAATTAAATAGAAACACACGAACAAAAATGCTTTGAAGGTTCAGTATAATTTTTCAACAGTACCAAAAATCATTATTGAGTTTCTTTGTCATACAAATGGCCATTGCTTTTTTCTTCAAAGTTTATTCTTGAGGAAGGGGAACGATTTGTTTATAACTCCCCAATTATATCCTAAAAGTATAAATAATGATACTTGGTGGGGAAAGGCTGAAACACAGTAGAACCAGTAATTATTTAAATGTTTTCAAATATAGTACAAACTCTTTGTCAATTATGAAATAAAGGGATTTTATCTAAATAATAGTGAATTGACTAATTAGAACCAAGAGCTGGAGGAAATGTTAAATAAAAGTAAAACAAAAAAAACTAAAACCAGACAAGTAAAAAAACGAGCGTGTATTTACATTTGACCACTCAAAATCTAGGTGCTTTACCCAAACAAAGCCTGGGAGAAAACAAGAAGCTGGAGGCAGGAAGCCTAGAATGCAAATCTCTTTTGCCCCAAGGTTGTTTGTCCAACTGGGAGTGGTAGTTGTGAAACTGAACTATGGCCTTAGCAGCGTGGTAGGGTTCTGGGGAAAAAAAGAAAGAAAAAAAGAAATCCTGAGCTCACCAAGGTAAGGATTTTACAGGCTTCAGTACAATCACTTTGAAATGAGACCCCAGGGGGCTGCATCTTCACCATGAGACTGAGCCAGGAGTAAACCAGCCTTTATTCCCTGTCTCCTGGGTCATTGGGTGACCACAAGATGGAATTCAAACATAAATTGATCCTGGATTGGTACTCTCCCAAAGGCTGGCAGAAGTCACAAAGATCCTCTCTGGAGGGATGTATAATCATCCTGAGTCTCAAATTATTCCTCCAAATAATTTTCAAAATAATTTGCTGTCGAGGGTAGCAAAACACATGGGGAAACAAGGCATTCACTGTGAGTGAGAACCAAAGAAACAGGCAATAAAAGTAAACTCACAAGCACCTCAGCTACTGAAATTATCTAACACAAAGTATAAGACAACTATGCTTCTAATTTTTAAAAAATAAAAGAGCTAGAAAATGTTTGCAGGGTATAAAAAAAAAAGGTGACATAGCAAATTTGAAAAAGAACTAACTAAAAGTTGTAGACTTGAAAAAAGACAATACCTGAAATTAAAATCTCAGTGGGCAAAATTAAATTTAGGTAAATTTACACAAGCACACTAACGAAATTTAGATAGACACAGTTGAAGATAGAATTAGTGAACTGCAAGTAAAATTTGAGAGATTATCTAGAATTCAGTTAAGATGGGTAAAAATTATAAAAACAAAACAAAGAGTATAAAAGTTGTAGATTTTTGAAAAGGAAAAACCTAGCATACATGGAATTGGAATCCGACAGGGAGAGGTGAGGAAGAATGGGACAGAAACAATATTTACCAAATAATAGCTGAGAAATTTCCAGATGTTACAGACAACACCTCCCAAAAGATGCAAAAAAAACCCCTCAAGAAAGATAATAAAAACAAAATTTCGATTAGAATGTATTATCTGAACATAGTATAAATGCATAAAGTTATTATGTGGAGCCTATAGCGCAGGAAAAATATTATATATAAGAAGGAGTCTGGCATAAGGCCTAAAGATAATATCATGTGCAGTCTTGACAACTGAAACTTGGAAGGCTTCTAAAGACATAACCTCAAGTTCACCTTCCCATTGTGTCCCCGTAGATAACAATCTCTAGCCAAACAACCCCTTATCACTGGAACCAGGCATGGTGCCTGCTAATTCTGAGTATTGGGCTTCTTCTCTGCCAGCCTGTGCAATGATCCAAACTAGCCAGCTGCATCCTTCCACAAAAATCAGAGGGCACCTCATGCTCTTGCTACTACAAAATCTGCTTTTTAGGGCCCCTGCCTGTTCATTGTTGAGTGCAAACTCTGTGAGGCTCATCAAGGCATATGGTGTCCTCCCCACCCCACATGTGACTGAAAATTAGTGTTGATCTCTCTGTCCAGGTGCCATGTGTTCAGCCATCCCTATAATCCTAGGGCAAGAATCCCTCCTTCAGCAACAGGACGTATGAGAGTCAAGCAACACAGTAATCTTGCATGATTGACCTATTGCTGTGTTCCTAACACCTCGTATAATGTCTGGCATATATGCTCAATAAACATTTTTTAAATAAAAAAGAAAAACTAAATGAGCATCTACTTGTCAAGGTGTAACCAAACTGAATAATTTAGCCTTGGTCCACAGTGAATAGAAAAAGAGCTTTCAGCTTGTCTAACTAATGTCTTTATATTTTTTAGATTTTAAATTATTTACTTCTTGCTCAGTCAAAAGAGAGCACATGTATCTTTTTCAAGAAAGACAATTTGTCAGAAATTGTTGGTTTCCTACTCTCATTTTACCGTGCCTCCCCAACAATCTTTTTTTACAGAAACCTAATTTTGTTCAGGCATGCACCGTTCCTGGTTTAAATAAATTGTAGTAATCTCATATTTCTCTTAAAAATAATAGGTTTATAAAGAAAGAATAAAATGCACCTGGACTGATTTCAGTCAACAAAATGTGGAAATATGCTGAAAAGCTTCTGGGAGATGGTTCTGTGCCTGTAATAGATGCGCAGGGAGCAATCTCTTTTCTTCACCTAGGACACCAATCTTGTATCTCAGATGGAAATTAGACTAAGAATAAAACAGGATGGCAGGAGACAAAGGAACAGAATTTGAGTTCTTGATGTTACTGAGGCACTGAATCATCCAATCTAAGATTCACAATACTTCTGCATATTTTGTTATTTTACTATGCATGCCACTGTGAATTTTTGTTGTTGCTGCAGTTGTTGTTGACAACAGCATCCAAGTAATACATGTGATTTACAGGGTATATTTTATAATCTTTTAAATATGTTGGACAGTACAGTCAGCCCCCTTTATCTGTGGGTTCTGTATCCACATGTTCAACCAACCACAGAGTAAAAATATTTTTAAATGTTATTTTGATGTAACCTATTTAGCTAGGACTACAGTGATTGTATCTTACTGAACACATACAAACTTTTTTCTTGCCAGAATTCCTTGAATAATACAGTATAATAATTATACTTATAGTATATTTACATTGTATTAGGTATCAGAAGTAATAATACAGAGTAATCATTCTTATAATAGGTATTATAAGAAATAATACAAAGATTATTTCAAGTATACAGGAGGGTGTGCATAGGTTATATGCAAGCTCTATACCAAATTATATGAGAGACTTGAGCATCACTGGATTTTGGTATTCTTGGGGTGCCTTAACCAATTTTTCACAGATACCAAGGGGCAGCTGTATACAGAAGATAACAGTGTTAGACTAAGTAGACAAGAGCACTCTAAAAAGACACTTAGATTCTGATGCTGTTTCATTGTCCTCTGATACATATCTTAGAATTCTGAGATCAGTCAGATTTCCATTCACTTGTGGGTAAATAGAATCTTTTTCTCTTCCTAAGGGCTTGTAGATTGTATTTGTCTTTTATATTTTTAAAAATTGCTAGAATATTTTAGTTAGATTCTATTTCCAAATCTCTCTCTTGGAATTCATTTAGCCCTTTAAAATTGTGTATGATGCAGGTTTTAACTTTTTTAAGTCAAGATAATTTTTACTTTATTTTGTCTTTGCTTATTACTTTCTCACAATTTTTCTAATGTCAATGAATGCCAATACTTATTAAGTTAGATTTTTAATCTCTATTCCCATGTCCACTGTATTAGAGAACAGTGGTGTCCTTCCTAGGTTCCCATTACTATATCTTGTACTCAGTTCCCAGATGCTGGGAGTATTGATTGCTAATTACAAACAATTACCTCCTTCTCATCAGATCACTCATGGCTCATCCAAGAAGACATAGGATCTATTTGGGAATACAAAAAAGAACAGTCCCCTTGCCTTAAGGTAGGATATATACCATTTACCTTCCAAAGTTCCCTGTGGGATACGCTGAACTTAGTCTGAACTAGCCTTTTTATCTGACTGTTTCCTTCACTTTATTTTGCTGTACACATCTCTTCTTTCATAAGTCATATTCAATTGATGCCCAGTTTGCCTCAGCATGACCTCGTATTAACTAATTATATCTATAAGCACCCTGTTAAGGTTGTTGCAAATAAGGTCACATTTAGGGGTAATGAGGTTAAGGCTTCAACATATGCCTACTTTGGGGGGACACAATTAAACTTAGTAACAGAGATCCATCTACATGTGATTATTTTGACCTACAATTTGTAATTTTTTTCTCTCCACATTGTTTAGCTCTTTGACACTTTAAAATACTGATGATTGAAAATCTGCAATTCATTATATATACAATATTTGTTAATATTGTTCTTAAAGTTAATCCTCTTTCTGTCCCTACCTGTGGTGATTTATTGGGAGAAGGTTATATCTCCTAAGTGCACATTAAACACTACCAGTTTGCCTTTCATTTATTTACCCCAATGGGTCCCCCACTCCAATAGATGCAAACAGTATTAGTGAGAGAATACCATGAAACATGGAAGAAGAAATTCTTCAAAAGACCTTTGAAAAAACACATAAACAAGATATTTTCAAGTTGTTGATAGCATGTTTCTAAACATGAGGGGCAGATGGGGGTAGTAATAGCTGCTTTCAGGTAGGTTGACCAGATGTTTCCAGAAGAAAACGAGTCTTCTAATTATTGTGTTTTTTAGTTGAGATCAATCTGCTTTATGACTATTGGATAGTTTTCTTCACATTTTCCAATGAAACATTGACTCTTAGACCTCACTTTTGGCATCAATATGATGTTTCATTTTTTTTCTTTATACCTGCAAATGTCTATATGTTCTACTTAGACAAATTCTTTTTGAAACCAGAAACATTTTAAATTTAAATGACAACCCCTTGCTTATCAAATTAAATCACAGTTTCTTGATCAGTATGTGATGAAAGACACTTTCTGACATGGCTTCAAACTACTTTTCTCCTCATGTTACCTGATATCACTATGTTAATCTGACAGGAGACCCTACCTCTGGAACCAAAGGCATAGGAATCTTGAATAATTCATAACATTTTTCACACACTGAGAAAAGTATTTTACATACATTATTTAAATTAATTTTCAAACCAACCTGATGAGAAAAGTATTATCCTCATTAAACAGATAATGATACTGAGCACCAAAAAAATCAAGTCATTTGTTAGGGGTCATTAAACCATTAATTAATGAGGCTGAATTTTACCCTTGACCTTGTTAGATTCCAAAGGTCATGGTATGAACCACAAATTATTTTTCCCTATTTCAGGAAACTATAGGAACATGATAATTTATACTCTAAAGAAGCTAGCTTCGCTAGTCTAAGTTCTGCTTTGTGGAAGGGCAGTGTGTTTTTTTCTATTGCCACAGCAGCGAATTACCACAAAAAAGTAGCTTAAAAAATACAAATACACTGTTCATGCATATAGCTTAAGAGGTCAGAACCTGAAATGGATGCCAATGGTCTCAAGTCAAGGTGACAGGAAGGCTGTATTCCTCTTAAAGAACCTAGGGTAGAATCTATCTCCTTGCCTTTCCCCGGCTTCTAGAGGCCACTTGGGTTCCTTGACTTGTGGCTCCATTCCATTGTCCAGCCCAGCAATGACCAGTCAAATCTTTCTAGTGCTGTGTCAGTCTTACACCAACTTTCCTTCCCTCTTTCACTTATAAGGACCTTTGTGATTACATCGGGCTCACCTGAATAATCTAGGATAATCTTCCCATTTTGTGGCCAGGAGATTAGAAACCTCACTTTCATATTCAGCCTTAACTATCCCTTGTCATGGAACAAAATGCACTGACGAATTCCAGTGATAAGGACAGAGACATCATTAGGGGGCCATTATTCTGACCACCATGAGCAGGGTAAGTGTATTGTTCACAAAGTTGGTGTTCAGCACTAGGCATTATGACTGGCCCTAACCTGGTTTAGAGTAGAATTCTTCCGGCAAACATAGAGGTATGAGAAAAAGAGATCCAATTCCTAGTTGAAAAGTCTATCAAAAATTATATAACGTGTCTGATGCCCAGACAACTTAATTAGAATTCAGAGGACTTTTGACTTGGTAGTGGAGATGAATTACAACTCAAGAAACCAAGACAAAGTCCTGTTATAGGATCAAGTCAAGGATACGAGGGAAGGCTGCTCCAGAAAACTTAATAATTTCACAGGAGCCCACAGCTCATTCCAAGCAGTGTGGCTTAGGAAATCAGTTCAACTCCATACCCCACCTTCTCTTGGAAATAGTACTTTTAGTATTTGCTCACATTTAGTCAGGATAATCTCAGGAAATGAGTGGTGTGGAACCCTTGGAAGGAAGCATTAATGCCTATTGCTGACAAAGGGCAAGAGCTGACATTTTCTTCAATTTAGAATGCTATCTTTCTTTCAAAGTCAACTGCAAATGTCACATCTATCTTGAAGTCTGTCCTGATTTCTCATTTTGAATTACCTCTGCTGCTTGTATTGGGAAAGTACTGCCTATGTACATTCCTATAGCACTCTCTATCTTATTCCATCACATTGGTTATTTGTGAATGCATATACCAATTAGCTGGACATATTAGTTGCTTAGACCTGCTTAAGTAACATACCATAACTAGATTGTCTAAAACAATAGTAACTTATTGTCTCAAAGTTATGGAGGTTGGAAGTATAAAATCAAGATTTTTCCAGGGAAATATTCTCTACAAATCCTAGGAAAGAATATTTCCCCTTCAGCCTCTGGTAGTCCCAGGCATTCTCTACTATGTGGCAGCATAACTCCAGTCTCTGCCTCTGTGTTCCCATGACTGTCTTCCATCCATATGTATCTACATTCAAATTTTTCTCTTCTAGTACTGACACAGTCATATTGGATTGGATGAGACTGAGAAAATAGCAAAAATACATATACATACACATATATTGGCAGAGTACCATCATAGATTGTTTATATATTTACCAACATTTTAGTTAAGAAGTGTTTCAGAAATAAATAGCTTTATATTCAAATAACATTTATCAAATAACATTAAATGAAGAATGCCTGTAAGTCACCTTTTCATTAGTAGACTGTGAATTCTATAGTCATTATTAAATGCTTTGCACATAACGTCTTGTACATGGTAAGACCATCAATGTATACTTCTTACACATGCTGTACACTGAAAAAGGAACTTTATAAATGTAAAATTTTAAATAAAGAAACTTCTAGTTTATCAGATGTTTTTGAATAAATATGCATGACATGGGTACACATGTATCATAGATTATGTACATTTATTGTAGAACATTTTGTCTAGGCAAATAATAAAGATGCCAGATTTATCTATACATTAAACCACTTGGGAAAAAGTAGGTTTCCAGCAATAATTATGAAATGATACCTCTACTAAAACATGTAGAATTCTCCCTTTACTTACTAGTTTATTTTTTAAAAGAGAAGACTAATCCTGAAAATTACAGTTTTCCTTATCATTTTTATTTGAAAAGATTGCCATAATTACTTATAGACACACACACAAAAGTAATACATAAAATATTTTCTATAGTATCTTCACTGAGTATTTTCCCTTCAGAGAGTAGGATCGTAGCCACATTATCTATCATTTGTTCTGTGTTTTACTTGTTTATTTCTTTGTCTGTTTGTTTACCAAGACTGGGCACAACTGAACCTTCACTAGTTCTGCTCATCTCTGCTAGCACTAGAAAGAATGAAGAGACATTGACCAATTTTTGTGGATGTAGAGGTGACAGTTTAGCAAAGCAGAACACAAGTGGCTGGTTAGCAAGATAGCCAGCCTAGCTCTGAATTGAGGATGTTTTCTTCACCTTTTGTTTTGTACCTCCTCCTGCTTCATTTGCTTTTGGTTAGAATATTTGCTTCACCTTTGCCAATTTACTGTCATTTTTGGTATAAATTAGTGAGTAAAAGATGTGATTACACAAATGCCTGTCACTCCCACAGTGTCAGCTACCCATGAAGCAGTCCTTTTGTAGTTGAGATGGCATGAGGGAATAGATGGGTTATTGTGCCTTGGCACACATGGCTACATCCTTGACCTTCCAAGTCAAATTCTCGCTGGACAATTACAGAATTCTCATAATACTTCTTAAATCCTTTCTTTGGAAGAAATCTCATAGATTATGCCATTTTGCACGTCAAAAGGAAAAACAGAAAAAATATAGGTAAGACAGGAGCAATAATAGCAAATAGATGATGCCAGTTAGTGTAGGAGATGAATGAGATGACCAAAACAACAGTGGGGAAGTATATTTAAAATAAAATGATAAAAACCTAGTGGCCCTCTGAGTGATATTGATACAGGCTTAACATTAGTAAAGTTAAGGCTACGGTGTTGAATTGATGGGATGATTGTTCTCATTGGACCCTGGCTAGACTAGTCACAGTCTAGACAGTTCTGACTGCCACACAGCAAGAGGAGTGGAGCAAGGATTGTATTCCAAAGAAGGAAAAACCAGTGTTGGAAATACCAGGCACCTGGGGTAGAGTAGAGAGGGAAGAAATGCCAGGTTCTCCATAGGAGGTCAGAGATTTAGATTGGTGGTAAATTGGGCAATGATTTATTACATTGGAAAAAGTGTTTCTGCAAAACACTTTTTTAATACAAGCCAAAAAAGTAATTGTGCTGCATAGATAAATATTTAATAACTATTGTTATGTATTTACATCTATCAATATCTATTTAAAATTTTATTTAATATATAATATTTAAACTACTGTTTTTTCCTCTGGAAAATTATGGAGCAAAACTGATGTGTATTTATTTTCTTAGTACATAACAATATTGGGAATGACTTCATACTCTTGGTCCAGTTCTTAGTGATTACAGAATATGTTCTCCAAAAAATTTGATTCTGATGATAAGTTACTAAAGTAACTGTTCATCAACTAAGTTTGGATTTCTATAGACACCATTATATTTTCAAAGTCAAGCAAATGTCTGAGTGGGAAGATATTTGATATATTGGCCCTACTTCCCTGGACAATATGATTTGGTTATTTAAGTTGCACATCTTAAAGAACACTTCAAAGTAGACTTTGGCAGAAAATAAAGTTGTTGATTTTATTTATGTACTATGTAAACAGTTTAGGGAGGACCATATTTACAACTATTTGTTATGCTTATATTATAGTCTCCTGAGACAGAAATATTTCAACTCACATAAATTATACCAGATATTAGCAATTTCCAACAATTGATAAAATGACTATAATGTGTCATTCTACTTCTTTTTTCTTTATTCCTCTCAACAAACATTTGCTGAGAGTATAATAAATACCAGATACTTTGATAGACACTAGATATCACACACAAAAAATTACAAAACAAAGTCATTGCCCTTGAACAGTTTACAAGCAAATGGAGAACAAGATATGGCCTGAGAGAGACAGAAAATCAGACAGCACAGTATTATGTGACAGCAGATGTGACAGAAAGTGCACAAGTGCTAAGAGTGCTAGGGACAGGTGTCTTCTGCCTGAGGAGAAAGAGGACAAGTATTTATTAAAGGCTTTCAAAAGACCTCACCTGAAATATGGATACAGGGAAAAGGAGGGACTTGCAGTGCAAACAAGAGAGATAAAAAGGCTTAGGCGTGGACAGGTAAACAAGGGAAAATCACAAAGCAAGGGAAATCTCATTGTGTTCAGAAACCCAAAAGACATTAGTATTGCTGAAAAGCAGAATGAAAGGAGGTGGAAAAGAAAGCGATACAGCCAGACAGAGAAGCAGTGGTCAGGTCATAATGGAACTTGGATTTTTCACTGAGAAATTTAGAATTTTCTTGAAGGACACAGATAGCATATAATGAAAGATTGTAAAGCAAAGTAGTGACACTGTAGCATAATGCTTGAGTTGTCTTTCTCCATCAGAACCATCTATCTCTGCAGAAAACTGCATCCCTTCTGTACTACAGGACTCTGCCCACTCCACCTCCACTCCCACAGTAACCCAATGTACCATTAGTGTTGCTTTATCAAAGTTGAGACAGTCGTGTTGTCTCTGTTGGGGCTTTGACATTCTAACTGAGAAACTATGTCCTATGTAAGCTGAAACATGGAAGTTATTGGGTGGTCATATACTTGGAAAAGCAGAGAAAGGTTATATAGACAATTAATCAAATGGCAGAATTGCTGCTAAGAAAATAAAGCTTGTGATCATGCCTAACTTGTGAATGCCAGTCTAGAAATAAAAATGGACATAGAAAGTATCAAGGATGTCAGTAGCATTTGGGCTGTAAGGCAAAACTGTGAGCCAAAATTCAACAATTGCTATGGTTCAACAATTGTCAACAATTCAACAATTGTTAATAATAGCCTCCAAGAACAATCTTGTAGTAGAATTTGGCATAGTTGCATATAGACAGAAATGGAAGTCAAGAGCTCTGAGATATGAAAACATGAGGGTATATAAAAAAGGAATGTAGTATGAACATCAGAAGAATCATATTCTTTTTAAAGCCAAGTACTACAGAAAGTGAATTATGAAAAGGACACATATGTAGAGGAATTTGCCCTGGCATGAGGGCTTCAGGGGGCGCAGAGGAAAAAATTGGGGAAAGGGCAGAAACAAAAATTTGGGTTAGGAATCAAAAGTACAATACATTAAAGTTGTTTTGGGAACCATTTCAACTTGCATAATGAGATAAAGAGGTCGAGTATCGGAGTTGCATATAAACTACACCTGAATTGACAAGAAAATCTAAATGACTGCAAAGTGTTTATAGGCAAATGTTAACCTTACATGTTATATTTCAATATGGTAAAACTTGTGTTGATGTATGAAAAACTGTGGAGCCAATAAAAGTTCAGTCACCTTATGAATAGGTCTACAGAGCAAATTAATAAGTGAGAATTATGTCTCTAACAGTCTTGAAAAAGACATACTGTTCTGGAGTAGCCTTGGGTCCGGTGAGAGGCAGAAATACAGAATGAAAATCAGGCTTGTGCTGATGTGATGCTGAGACCCACTTGGACTCATTAGTTTTTCTCTTTTGAAGAATAAATTAGATCTACGGATACATACAAATAACAGATACTAGATTCCTTGTAAAATGGTGGATTCTGTCTAATCTGTCTAAACATTAACAATGTAGCTATTCAAAAGCCCCTGTGTAGACATATGGTGAGAATAGCTGTCATTTTCTGAATACTCTCTCTACTAAGACTGTGCAAAGTGTTTTTAGCCTGATTTTATTGAATCCTAACACAGCCAGGAGAGTGGGTGTGGTTAGCCCATTTCATTGACTGGAAATCGAGCACTGAAAGACGGTATAACTTACCCAGGCTCTTGCTCTCAGGGATGGGCAGAGCGGAGCGGTTTTCAAAGCCCATGATGACTTTGCAGAATTACCAATGAATCGATAAGAGGAGTTTCTTTTTAAATCCTACATGCACTTAAACTACATGTATTGGATGATTTAACATTAACCTTCCAGAGACTGTTCTGCATTCCAGACCCTATATTTAAAACTTTAAGCTAAAATTATAGTTTTAGTAAATTTTAGTAAACTTGCATGTAGTTATAAAAAGCCTGGCCTGGGATAGAAGACGTGATCCTGTGTGTCTAAGGAGCCAGTTTCCTACAGATGAGGTTAACTGGATGAAAAATCAACTCCTTTTTCCAGTTTAAATAATAAAAATGTGTTAAAATCTTTATGGTAACTGCAACATTCTATTTAACATTGAAATCAAATTTATATGAAGGCCTTAAGAAATACAGTATAAGTAAAGTAGATTATATTTCATATAAGTTTCCACCTGTGTTTCACCTCTTTCTAATTTAATTATGGTCTCAAACAGAACACCATTATGTCAACCTGAAAATTTTTCTTAAGGTTAAAATTTATCTAGGACATTAAATGTTCTAGTCTTAAATTGGATTTTCTGTCAATCTGGTATCAAAACCTTAGAGATGTTCTCAATAACAATTTATTTTCTCTTTAACCCTCAATATTTAACCATTCCTAATATAAGCAGAAAAGTAAATGACCTATTGACTTTTTTAGAATTACTTTTAGCTTTTTAATTCTTTTACATTTTCCTGACTTTTTATAGGAGAAAGAATTGCAATATGATTATGCAGAATGCTTAAAATGTAGTTTTTTTTCTGTTAAAGGTAGCTCTTTCAGACAGTTTCTGAGATTGTTCAAATATCTATGATGTTTTCTCTCCATCTATCTTTAGCTGTTTTCTTTATTGCCTCCTACCCAGCTGAAGTAA
Source organism: Phyllostomus hastatus (assembly GCF_019186645.2). NCBI lineage: Eukaryota > Metazoa > Chordata > Mammalia > Chiroptera > Phyllostomidae > Phyllostomus > Phyllostomus hastatus. Next base: position 23,398,084 of record NW_025334028.1, on the reverse strand, counting down.
TTTTATTTCATGATCTCTGACAGAGTGTTCATTCTTACAGAAGTCCCATTTCTCTCAGGCTATTACAAGACCTAACTTTTTAAAATATTGAAGCAAAACATCAACTTTTTCCAAGCAGTTTTTCAATAACGTAATTTGCTACAGTGTCTAATAAATTTTTTATAAATATACAACTGTAAAGTCAAAATCTCAGAGGCTGCTCTTGTTCTTAAAGTACCTAAAATTGTTTTTGTTTGCTGACATGAACTTTCCATCTTTAATCTCTTGGTAAGTGTATTCTTCACATTGGATTTCCATACATCTCCCATGGACAACTGAGAGTTTTCTGGTATCTTGTGTGGAACCTTGAGTTCTTTTCTCATTTACTGTAATAGTGGATATTATACCTGAGAGAATCTTGCTTGTTTCCATGAGTTAACACTATTTTAAAAATCTAAGTGATTCCCATATTATATTATTAAATCCATTGTCAATATTTTTAGCATCTCTTCTCTTCTCCCTTACTTTTTGCTCTTAAGCTCCTAATTTTAATTCTAAATATCCTGTCTTTCATATCCTATAAAATAGATAAGTGGTGAATTACATAAGTCTTTTCCTTTTTATGTAGATAAATATAGAGTAAATATGTTTGTTCTCAAATAGCTATATTTAAATCTTAACACCCAACATAGTATTTAAATCTTAACACCCCTTAATGAATATATAAAATAGTGGGGGCATGTTCCTATCATATATCAAAAAATAAATTTTTAAAAAAGATTATTCACAATGAACCAAACTTAAAGAGAGGGCAAGAAAATAAATCTAGCTAAGCCTGAAGTTCTACATCTTCAAAAAAATGAACACATATCATGCAATAGACTATGCATGCTTAATTATTTGTCCCTATGGTTGTTTCATGTTCACTACAAAGTCACTTGAACACTCTCTGCAGATTTAACCCACTTCCACAATCTTTAGAAAATACTGTTTTCAGGACAGGGATGTAAAAGGAGCTCAAGTTTCATAAGCTTTGCTTTTGTCTTGCTCAGACATTATTTCCTGCCCTCATATGGCTTATTATGGTCTAGTGGGAGACAGATAACAAATCATCACTCTCTTGTCACTCATTTCAAATTTCTTGATTGGTTCCTTCTCAATAGCACATTCCAGCCACTAGTTTTTTGCCATATTCTCCAACCTTTCCAGAGACTAAAATATTTTCCCCGAGCTATATGCAATCAGACCAACCCAAATATCCCTTAGTATGGGTGATATTCTGCTGAAGAGCTCCCTGATGTCTTGCTCTATTTAACTCTTAAGATCTTTGCATGAATCTGGTGTTCCCCAAAAATGACCTTCTGACTGTCCAGAACCCAGCTGATGACCCGTGCTCCTCCTTTAGAGTGACTGGTCGCCCAGTCCTGACCTTCCTCTCACTGTTCTGTTGTCACTTTCACAGGATATCCTTTATAACAGTACAGGAACAGTTTTGAAATTCTACTCATAATATATATTATTAATCACTTAGCCAATAATTAGTTATTTTCTCTAAGCAAAAGAATGAAAGATATTAAAATAAAATAAAAATGGTAAACTCAAAGCAGACTTGCCATAAGAGGAAAATGAAGTAGTTTATATGGGAAAAAAATTATAGAGTTTTAACAACATATAATAATGTTGCATTATTGCTGTCAACATTTAAATTTTTCATAATGATACCACAGTGAGTAAGAACATTGTCAAGTATAGTGAAATGAAAATAAAACAAACATTTAAAGGGCTACAGTGGAAGTTTAACTTGAAAGAAGGAAAAATTTAAGCTATAAACTTGTCACTATTGAAAATTATAAAATAAATCAAACTGAAAGTCAAACAGATATTTGTAAATCTATGTTAATAGTGACCATATTTACAATGGTCAAAAGGCGAAAGCAACCCAAATATGCATAAACAGATAAAAAGATAAACAAAATGTGGCTTATACCTACAGTGGAATACATATAGCCCTTTCCTGGACATTCCCATACATGTGTTTGAAGAGCTTAAATATGTATTTCTGTTAGATATAGTCATTTGGATGAAATATATGGGTCTGTGAAGGTGTCTTTATTTCCCTAAGGTGAAGCATAATTACCAATCCAACAGATATCGCTGAAATCCAAATGTATTTGTTGACTCTTAACTTTCATTCATCCAAACTCCTCCCATAGAGCATTTACTCTTTCAAATTTGGGGTTGCACGTACATGAATGTCAAGTGAGTCCTGCACTATCTCACGTCATGGTGGCATCAGGGAAGCATCAGAGCAGCAGGTGTCATGGGGTGCCTTCTACAAGGCAGGCTCCAGGTTTGTAGTGGCAGATGCAGCTAGCTGGCTGCACAACCATGGGAATAATGTAAGCTGCTGCTAACACTCCCAAAAGCAAAGCAAATGAATGAATGTAGGATGTCACATAAATAAGAACTCCCTTTCTGACCCATTCATTTCTCCAAATGACATCCATGTCTCTCCTAAGATAAAGATGCTCTCAATTCTTTCTGGGCTAGGAAGTGCCAGCCTAATTCATCAAGGTGGTAGAAAGTTTTAACCTTCTAAAGGAACTTAAAAAAAAAGAGCAAAGCAGGATCCAGTATCCATCTCTACAATCAGTTCCTAGTCTGTAAGTGATACTCATTATCTCCCTCCATTAATTATACCCCCTTTTCAGGTTTTCCTCCCTATTAGCTGACACCCTTTCTGGCCTAGACTGCTAGCCTAGTGAGATGACCTAGATCTTCATCCCCAAGAGGTTTAAGCCCAGAGTTGCCTTGCCCTTGTCAAACTGTGGTTGCTACAATTACCCATTCATGGTTTTCGTTGACATAGGAGTGCCAAGAACCACCACAGTTAATTCACTGTTCAAAATACTCCTCCCCATCTTCATTGTATAGCAACAACCTTAGCTCCTCATAGTAATCAGATTTGATTACCCCACTAGTACAGTAATTCCTTTCTTTGCCTAAAAAGAGGCCAGATGATACTTACAACTTCTATTTCAGTGTAATTCATATTGTATTCTCTTGCACTCCTCCTGTGAGTGAGCATAATTGTGCATCCCGGGAAATAACACCACAATATCACAGGGTGTTGTCCTCCACTTGGCATCTCTGATGAGCTTTCATTCATCGGCTCTTCCACTTTTCATCAGGCTAGTACTTTCAGGATTATAGGGTACCTGGGAAATAAGTGAATGCTATAGTCAGGAGCCTAAAGTTACATGTCCTTCACTTTAGAATGGGTCATTGGTCAAATATGTTGTGGAGAACACTATTTTCATAGACCAGGCATTATGTTTGCATTTGGATAATGGTGCAAGAAGAGACACTGCAGACAGGGACTGGAAGTCCACAATGAGAGTGCATAATAATTCATGTAAGAACTCATCCATGCCCTTTCAAAGGTAGAAAGAGTCAGATGAAACTGGCCTGTCACCAAGGGCTAGCTGGTCTCCCTGAAGAATGAAGTCCTATTTGGTGCTTTACATTGGTTTATGTTGCATGCACATTGATCATTTAACTGGAACAGTAGTTAGATCAGCCTTGGGTAATGGAAGGCACATGTTGTTAGGTCCAAGTATAGTACACAACTCAGCCTCTTTTTTCCCTCGGCACCAACTCTAACTCATGAGACTTGAACTTCATCTCAACTATGGGCTATTCATGTGTGAGCATTGAGTAGTTTCCACGTCATCTGATGTCTACAACAGGAGAGCCATAGACGTAAAGTAAGAAGCACATGGTACATATCTGAAACCTATATGAGGAAGAGGTTGCCCAACTGAACCCCAAATTTATAGTGTTAGAAGAATAGTATGTGCTGATGCTAATATACTTTTGGCCTAAATGCAGAATGACTGTATAGATCATGGTGACATAGTGAATCTGCCATGTTGTGATTTTCTGGTGCCTTAAGCACCTATTTAGTGTGCTTATTTGGCTAAGTCAGTCCTGAAAACATAATAAAAGGCAGAATATGTGACCAGAAATTGGACTGAAAATCAGTTAGTGTGTCTTGGTAGGCATACTGACCAATGGGTCTGGTGGGTCAGGCTTGACTCTGATAAAATATTTAAAGTCATGCATGAAGGTAAAGAAAGAGATTTCTAAAATAACGTAGCTCAAAGAAAGGCAGAGAGGTAGAAAACAGAATGCATCACATTGGAAGTAGCTATAAACTTACTGTTTGTGTTAAATAAGTTAAAGGCAAGAGCCTGAAAGGGCTGGGATGACAAACTAAGAAATTTGTTAAAATTTAATAGAGAATAGAGGAGGGCTAAGAAAGATTTTCACAAAGGACAACAACACGGTGATCAGAACTTGGCTCAAGGAAATGCAAGTTGGTAATAATATTGAGAAGAATAAATTGGAGGGTTCAGAAACAAAATTACTTTAACCTTAGTTGTGGCACAAGAAGGCTTGAATTTTGCTGACATCAACGACAATGGGGAGAAAAGAGGAGATCAAGGTAAGATCTTCTAGGCTTACACACTGATTGGGTAGAATCAAGAAAAAGGATATCAAAGATGACTTGAGGTGTTAATTCTACATCATTGATATAAAAATCCATATTTTAATTTTGATTAAATTAAATTTGAGACGTTAAAATGGAGATAGACTTGGCAGGTAGAATACATGTATATACGCATGTATTTATGTGTGTACATATGCATATAGCTGAGGAGGACATAAAGATACCCAGATCATCTTTTAAGGGAGGACTTGCTGGTTAGCAATAGAGTGCATAGTCTGAAGTCAATAGCCAGCTGTCTTGCCTATCACATATGCAAGTGTGTGATGGAGACATCCTTGCCCAAGGTCAAATCCCTCCCAGAGCAGCTTACACTCAGTGACTGAGTGAGGTAGGAGTGTAAATGTCTGGCCATTGTGACCTATTGCAAGATGTTCTCATGAGCAGCACTTGCTTCATAACTCCCATGCAGTTCACCTTCTTCCTCTGTCCAATTCTGTTTCCTATCCCTTCCTTTTTCCAGTTGTTGGTTCCTAATAAACATCATGTACCTAAACTGTATCTCAGCATCTGTTTCCAGAAAACGCAACCTGTGATAGTAGTGATATATTAACATCATTTGATTCTTTTAGTTGCAAGTAATGGAAAATACCAACTAAATGTCTTAAAAATGCATTGTCTCATAAAACAAAAGTTCTGAAGTGGGACAGTTAGAGTTGACTAATCAATGACTCAATGATATCATCATACCCTCAAGCTCCTTCTATCTTTCTATTTCTTATTCCTTAAGGCTTATCCCTCAGATCATTTTTTTCAGGTTTGTCCCCTCATAAACAAAGATGCTGTCACAAATCCAAATTATATATCCTTATAACCAAGTTCAGAGACAGAATGACAGTGTCTTTTTGTATGAATTTTTTGTCTATTTGTTTCAATCAGAGAGGAAACTCGTTCTCCAGGTATCAATGACCTGGCTTGGGTGACATTCCTATGGCTTGTTAGAAGCAATAAGCCTTATTATTCCAGCTTATTAGAATGCTAGAATAGCAATTTCAGATCCTATAGCAGAGGGCAATCTGCCAACAAGGATAAATTTGGGAGAAGTGATTTTAGGTGAGTAACCATCAGTGACTACCACAAAAGTTTCCAAATTTGATTCCATGAATGTGGTATGGAATAAATATCTCATTTTGTGATTTTATTTTTTATTTATTTATTTATTTATTTATTTATGTTCGCATTTGGTAAATGAGTTAAATTTTTCAGCCTTTAAATTATATTCAGTGGATACAATCATACTATAACAGAAGTGGCATTAAAAATTAACTAAATTATTCCCTCTACCTATTTAATCCCAAGGTGTGCATTTTATCCATGGCTACAGATAATGATTCAATAAACTAGACAATTGTTAAATCTCTACTGTAATTATTAAATCTGAGGTAGAATAAATGATTGCAGGAGTTCTACACTGAGCACTTTCTCTACTAATCTGTTGCCCTTGAACTTGGGGTCATAATAAGAGAGGGGAGAAATGTTGAGGGAGAAAGATACCACAATGGGAATAGCACTCCTAAAAAGTTTGAACCCACTGGGCTGTACAATTAGACATGGATCAGGGACTTCTCTTCCTACAAATCATGGAGGTGCTGTAAGTCACCAGATGCCATTATTTAAAGTTTTCTCTTGGTCATCCATACTATTGGAGCCAAACAAAAATGCAAACATAAAGGAAAACATTTCAATTTAAAATGCATGTGTGACTTTCTATTCCTATAGTAAATACATGGTCCTAATTATATTTTATTTGAATAATTACTAAGTTGCCCTGTATTATCTGAACCTACATCTATTATAGCAGAGGTAAGTGGTTGAGGCATGAATTGAAAGACTGAGAAAGGATAGCCTCCAATTTGACTTTTGCTACAGACATGTCACATGTGAATAAACAAGAGTTAATTGAATATAATTCATAGGAAAAGTCAAATGAAGAATTTGTATTTCTCCAAATACTGTGAGTACTGTATCCCACTGAATCCCCCTATATCCCCACTCTATCCCCAATCACACAGACAACTAAATCAAATTAGCAAGTAAGTGTTTGGCTTTAAGCACCTGGAAATTGGCCTTGTCTTTCTAATGCAGTTGGGTTTTTCTGCTCCAGACATTCAGCTGTTCTTGGGGCAGGGCAGTGGAGACCCCATGGGCAGTTGGATGTAAGTTTTGCAGATGGCCTGTGTTTTCCAACACATTTTGTGGAATTGGGCATTTAAGACTGCAGTTTCTTCACTGACCATTTTCCCTGCAAACTCTTGGCCTTTGTGTTTTCTCTTGCTCTGGTTCTATGCTTTGGACAAGATAAGATGACTAATGTCTCCTGGTTTGCTGACAACTCCTAGGAAGTATGTATGCCTATCAAAATGCTGTAGACCACTGGATGTTCACTATGAGGATGATACTACCTGGCAAAGTTGAACAATTTTCTTATAAACTACTGGTGAGGAGTGCTCCAGAGTAGGTACCGACCAACCTTCTTCAGCACTCAAGGATCTTGTCTGAATTTCTTGGAATAAAAATTATATTCATGAAGTTGCTAGTCTTATTGGGGTGCACAGACAAGTAAATTTTTCTTCATCTTATCAGCCCGCCCTCTTTTACCTCGCACTGTCTCAGAAGTGTAATCAGGATGACTCTCATCATCACCATGGTGATGTACTTCCCTGCACAGCTACAGGGCCCAAAACCAAATGGCTGGAAGTACCTGTAAGGAACATTCTTTGCAAAGTTTTCAAGAGTAAATTCATTAGTCTTGGGGAGAAACTTGAATCAATGCATTCTTTCAATATTCAGGATAATGTTAGTCCCCTTCTTCACTGGGTAACTGTTGATGATAACACCCTGTAAAGCTTTGTGCATGACAGGCTGATACCACATGCTCTCATAGTAAGATGTTCCAGCACTTTTAATTTTGGAATATCATCCTTCCTTATGTCTTTTTCACCACCAGCAGTCTTGGTTTGCTTCACTATTATCCCTTGAAAGTTAGGGCACCTTGCGATGAAAAATAACATGAGGAACACAGGAAAAGGCATGATGTCTGGCCCTGTGATCAGCATTTCCAAGATGCACTGGTTCACATTCTCTCTTGTCAGGTCACCACATTTCTCAGCAAAAATCAGCTCAGTGGCAAAATCCATACAGTCTTTCAGTTTGTCTGCTGTGAAAATCCTGTCTTTTTTCTTTTATCAGAATTTCCATGGCATCTTTCAAATCCTTGACAATCTCATCTTGCTTTTTATATAGCCCAGAAATCTTAAAAGAGATGTCAGCTTTGAGAAGGAGAACTTGCCATGCATCAAAACAAATCCTGGATTTTAACTACGGTGTCATTTTTGTTTAAGGCGATACCCAGGAAGAGCACGTTAGAGGCATCCAGCATGATGCACTTGTATGAGAGTGGGCACATCAACAGTGTCCAACTCATTTCTGACCTCCTCCAACCTGTCCAGGTGTCTTACGATAGACTCAGCAGAAATTGTCATCATGTGCACAAAGTTGGGGCCAGACAAAGCATTTATCAAGAAACGTCAAACAACTTACCGGAGGTCTGGACTATTGTTAAATATGATGTCATTCTCATGCATGCTGATGCACTGCAACCCATGTTTACTGCCAAATCAGGAGATGTAGTGATTGTGCTTCGTTATGTGGAACATACTTGAAAACTTGCTGATAATGAGCATTTCTCTCCACATATCCAAGCTCTCCTGATTTCTCTGTACATCTGTTGTAGTAGTTGCCGGCACTGCCAATCCCCATCCACAAGAAACTGAAGTGGGAAATAAAGGGCCCAATTCCCATAAAACAGACAGTATGTTGGGTTGAGGACTGAGGATGTGCCTTCATAATTCCAAACCAAAAGAAAAAAGCCAGCAAGAAGCAGGATTGACATGGTGGCAGCAGGCACAGCTTTAGGCATTATGCTGGTGATTTTATATTGCATTGGGTTCAGCATCTCTAAAACCATACTGTGTTCCTTGATCTTAAGGGAAGCAAGTTAAGTCCTGTTCTTTCGTATTTTCCGTTACTTTTATCTTTTTTGTGCTGAATTCTGAGATAATTCCTTGATTGACTCTCCCAGCTCTTCAACTGATTTTTATTGGGTTTTTCAGTTCTTCCATTTACATTTTTATTTCAAAAATCAAAATGTTAATGCCTATTATCTGTTAATTTTTCATGTATACAATATCTGCTGGTATCTCTGAGGCTATTAATTTGGCATATTCTATAGTCCCATTTTGATTGATTAGCACATCTCTTTCCTTAGGTATAAACTCTTCTGTTTGCTTATAGTTTGTGACTCCCTTCTGTGGTGTTGGCATCAACCGAATGTTTGGTCTTAATTATGTGCTTATTTTTGTAACTGAACTTCCTCTTTAGTCAGCTGGCTGCTTCTGTTTTCTCTTCTTTTGGAGGAGGATGAGAAGAGGTAGGGTATCTTGCTGCAGGTTATACTTCAGCCTGTTTCCAGAAGAGTGAGGAGGAGTGGAACATGTGTTAAATCACTTTTTATTAGACTCGAAGTCTTCATACTTCTGTGCACTGGGGAAGTTGAATTATAGTCTGTAATCTGACGCAGATTACATAGGCTGTAACCTGGTACACATGTTCTGTGATATTATCTGATGCCCAGGCATCAAGGAAAGCCCGGCAGTCAGCAGCCAACACTAGTTTCACTGAAGCACCTATTACTTCAAGGTACAGAGAAACCCCAGATTTGATGTGCCACTCACTGCTAAGATATACGAAATGATATTGTGGACAAGAACCTTGGTGTCATGAGTACTGCCTCCCTAGATACACCATTTAGCCAAATCATTCTCTTGAAAGTCTCACTATTCTTCTGCTCCAGAGCTTCCAAGGCAATGTACTACCCCTGATAAATGCAAGATCTGCCAATCTCTGATATCCTACCATCTAAGGGAAATCCCTCAAGTCACTCTCCCATCATCGTCCTCTCTCTCTTCTTTAAACAATACACATAATTTTTCATTGAGTTTCAGCTTATACTTTATATCCTATAAAGATCCTTAAGATTAGCAACTGCTTAGGGCCTGATTACTGCTTAGAATTAGAAGAAGGGAAAATACAGAGGTGAAAACACAAAGAACAAAAACACACCCCAACATCCACCACAGTGGTTGTCAAAAAATGTCAAAATTAAAATACAGGAAGCATAGCTCAATTTGAATGTTAGATAAACAATAAACACTTCTTTTGGTATATGTTTATCCCATACGTTTGTAACAAATTTAATTGGGTGTCATCCATTTTATCTGGCAACTTTAAGCCTCCTTTCCCCTGAAATAATGTTGATTTGAAGCTTGGAAGAGAGATTGCTATTGAAACTACAGATTTCAAAGAATGTAGTTCTCTGAATTAGCAGAATATATATAGCTGAAGGAAGCTATGTAAAAAAATTAAACTCCAAAGGATAGGATGTACAAAAAGAACGAAAGATTCCTTATATTCTCTTTGGTGTCTGAAATAGTACTAGATGTATAGTTCTTAACACATTTTTTTCTGTTGAAGTAATAGATTCTTTCTCTCCTGTTTTCATTATCTCTTTGGTAGATTATGACACATAAATATATGTAGTAATTACTGTGACACCTTTTATGAATTCTTAGGAGTAGAAGAGAGATTTGTGTTTATATCATCCTTTCATGGTTATTTAAATTGTCCACATAGGTGGCCAGGCCATCGTTATATTAGTAAAAAATGAATAATTTGAAAAATTATTTGAGAAATCAATGTCTGTTTCCATATGCTCTCAGACAATACATGGTATCAATACAGTCATAAAGTTAAAATTGTCTAAAAATATACATAACACAGATGCTATTTAATGTTTCTCTATAGATAACTTAAATTTGTCATGCTTTTCACATGGATATTCCTGGGCATATTCAGAGCTGTTGCCTAGAAATCATCATTAAGTACACTAACATATCAGATTCTAGAAACTTTGATTCTAGTTGCATTGATCTGATATGCTCTGCAATGTAATCCGTATAACGAGCTTTTTCCCATGGAATAATGAAGAACACAGAGAACCTACTACAAAGAGACTGGGGGAGGACACTATCAAGCATAGTCATTATTGGAACCACAGCTGTGGAGATAAAGCCCAGGTGGCCAGGAGACAGTGTTGTAAGTGGAAAGCCTCATAGACACTGCTTCTAGTGACCAAGAAAATGACAGTGGTCCATGGAGCACTCACAAAAGCCCCTTCACGCAGTCTCCCCACAGGCATTTAATGGCTCCCTCCACAACACTGTATTCAAATGCAGGGCTTGCACGATTCAGTAATTTCAGAATCATCTTAACTTGGTAACATTTCCAGAAAATAAGAATATTTTATTTCTAAGGTAGAAAAATTTTGAAATCCAGCAGGAGGAAGTTTCCTTGGATCAGAAAGATTGTGTAGTCATTTCAGTGGTGATTATTATTCCATCTGTTGATATGATTATGGAAAATCTGGCTGCAACTGAAGTCTTGTGCACTGCTCCAGCTCTCTCCAAAGCATGGAGGGCTGCCAGCTATGCAAAGCGCTGGACAGAGATGAAAGCAACCACTGACCTTGAAGTGCTGTTCAGGAGTTCCTAATCCTTTTGATATAGGTAGAGTGAGTTTGTTTATGCATAGTTATATAGCCCTGCAAAGCTCTTCAGATGTTCTTAACCAAGAATTTTTTTAAGCTGATCTCTGAACCCCACGGCATGACACCCAAACAAGCTGATGAAGCTCAGAGGGGATAAAATAAAAAGCAGCAATAAGTTTATTTAATAAAATACAATATTGTGTGTACTTGGCAATGTGAGCCACTAAAGGAAATGTGAGTGGAGCAATGTATTATGTTATGTAGCCAAAACCAAAAATAACTCTCATTAAGAGAAACAATATAAATGAATTAGCACTCTTAGTGCTTATGTATGCTTTGTTGTTAGAAGTCAAGATGGTCAGGGATATAAGAAATGCTACCACTTACAAATTGTTTGACTTTGAGTATTTTATTTATTTTTAACATAAAAGACCAAGACTGAGATTATCACTTTATGCCATCAAATTTCTCAAAGAGAGTGGAAAAAATGCAAGGTCATGTGGATACTTCCAACTCTCTAGAGTTTTGATACCACCCAGATTCAGTATGGGTCATTTTGTTTTTTAATTTTAATTTTGAAATGTGAAGCTTTTAAAAATTAAGGTATAGTTGACATACAATATACAATATTATATTAGTTTCATGTGTATGACATAGTGAGATTTCATATATATAGCTTACAAAGTGATCATCACAAAAAGTCCATCTGTTGTTGTACAAGTTATTGTAACATTATTGACAGTATTCCTTATGCTTTCCTATGACTTATTTATAACCATGAATCTATACCTCTTAATCCCCTTCATCTTTTTCTCCATATACTCATCACCTAACACTCTGGTAACTAAGTATCTATGAGTCTGGTTGTTCATTTTGTTAGTTTTTTAGATTCCACACATAAGTAAAATGATACAGTGTTTGTCCTTCTCTTAGTTCAGTCTATGCATGTTGTTGCAAATGGCAAGGTTTCATTCTTTTTCATTTCTTTTTATCTATTTATCTATTAATGACCCCCTAGGTTGCTTCCATATCTTATTTATTGTAAATAATACTTCAGTGAATGTAGGGTACATGTATCTTTTTGAATTAGTGTTTCATTTTCTTCAGAGAAGCACCCAGAAGTAGAATTACAGGGTCTATCTTTGTCTTTTGCTATGGCCTTTGTTTGAAAGTCTGTTTTGTATGATATAAGTATTGCTATCCCAGCTAATTTTTTTTGCTTTAATTTTCATGAAATATCTTTTCCATCCCTCTACTTTCAATCTCTGTATGTCTTTCAATCTGGAGTCTCATGTAGGCAACATACACAAGGGTCTTGTTTTTATCCATTCAATCATCCTATGTTTTTTCAATGGAGCATTTTGCCAATTTACAATTAAGGTAATTATTGATAGGTATTGTAATTATTTCAGTTTTTTCATACTAGATTTATAAGTGGTTGGACTACTACCTTTACTATATTTGACTTAGTGAGAATTTTTTCTTTTATGTACTTTCTTATTTATAGTCTTGACCTTTCTTTTCCACTTAAAAGAATTCCCTTAACATTTCTTGTACTGCTAGTTTAATGGTGACACATTCCTTTAGCTTTTGCTTGTCTGGGGAAATCTTGATCTCTCCTTCAATTCTGAATTATAATATTGTTGAGAAGAGTATTCTTCACTGTAGGTTTTCATCATGTTGATTATATTGTCACTCCCTCTGGCATGCAAAATTTCTGTTGAAAAATCAGCTGATAGTCTTATGGGCATGCCCTTGTATGTAACTAGTTGTTTTTCCCACACTGCTTTTAAGATTCTCTCTTTAACTTTTAACCATTTAACTATAATGTGCATTGGTGTGGCCCTCTTTGCATTCACCTTGTTTGGGACTCTCTGTGTTTCCTGGGCTTTGATATCTCTTTCCTTTGTCAGATTAGGAAAGTTTTCAGCCATTATTTATTCAAATAAGATTTCCATCCCTTCCTCTCCCTCTTCTTCTTCTGGAATCCATATGATTCAAACATATTAGTACACATGATGTCCAAAGGGTCCTTATGCTATTGTAATACTTTTTATTCTTTTTTCTTTTTGGTCTTCCAATTGGATAATTTCTACCACCTTGTCTTCCTGATTGCTGATCCACTCTTCTGCATCATCTGATTATTGTCGATTCCATCTGATGTATTTTTCACACCAGTTGTTATATTCTTCATTTCTGAAAGGCCTCTTTAAAAATTTTTTATCTCTTTGTTGAAGTTTTAACTGAGTTTATTCACTTGTCTGCAGAGTTTGATGAGCATCTTTATGACTATTACTTTGAACTCTTTATGTGGTAAACAGTTTACCTCAGTTTCATTTAGTTCTTTTTCTGGGGTTTTGTCCTGTTTGTTGGTTTATTTATTTGTTTGTTTGTTTGTAACATCACTTTTTCTCTCCTGATTTTGCCTGTTTGTTTTTATGTACTAGGTTGGTCAGCCAAATCTCCTGGTATTCAAAATGTGGCCTTATTTAGAAGGTGTCCTATGGGAGTCCAGTGGTAAAATCTCCCTTGACGCCAGAGCCAGGTGCTCCAGTGGTGTTCTCTGGGTTGTGTGGCCTCCTGTTGTGGCTGGGCCACAACTTCTATGAACATGCTAGTGGGTGAGGCTGGTCCCTGGCCCGCTGGCTCTAAGGTATGGCTACAACTATTGCAGGCTCACTGGTGTGCAGGGCAGGAGCTGATATGGAAAGGTGCTAGCCTGGGTGGGTCCTCAGAGAAATGCCATGGTGTGGTGAACAGTGTTAGCAAGGTTAACAGAGAATGCCAGACATGGCTCCTACCAGTGTCAGACCCTCTTGATTAAAGAAAGGGAGGAAATGGTGCCTGCCAACACCTCTACGAGCAAGTTCCCCAGATCCCTATCCCTCCACACACACCCAAAAAATAGCCGATATATTACTTTTATGGATGACTTAGGTGCTTTCTAAACTGCTGCCTCATGCTGGGACTCAGAAAGAGCACAACCTGGTTTTCCTACAGCCTTTTGGCTCTCCCAGATGTGAGCCCCACTGGTTTTCAAAGTCACATGTTATGAGGGCTCCTCTTTCTGGTGCAAGTCTTCCAGGTTAAGGCTTGGACCCCTCACTCTTTGAAAGTGAATCCTTGTGATATCCCTCCCACTTGTGAATCACAATGTGGCCAGTGAGAGAGTAGCGTAGTTCCTGACTAGACTTAATCTCTATCCCTTCTACCCATATCAATGTGGCTTATTTTTTATATGCATAATGGTACAAAATATTTTCAGCTAGTCTTTAGGTTGTTCTCACAAAGAGCTCTTCTACATGTAATTGTAGTTCTGGTGTCAATAAGAAGAGGTGAGCTTAGAATCTTTCTATTCTGCCATCTTGAACTCAAAGCCAGGAGTCTTGCTCTTGATTGCCAATTTGGCTTGTCTGTGAAATGTTGTTCTTTGTGGTTGGAGCACTGTCTCCACCACAAACATGTCTCCAGGTGGGATTGCCATGCCCATTTTGGGTTTATAAGATGTTCCTACTTGAATGGTTTGTTTCCCTTAACCTTCAGAGATTGTCGCTGATCTGAGAGGTACAAACAAACTCTTTTCTTAAGTATGTTACATATATCAGGTGCATTGGTTCAAGGTCATGATTAGCTTGAACATTATGGCTTAACATTAGTCATGTACAAATGTGTATGCACCCAATATATATAACAATATTTAAGAAAAGAGTTTGTTTGTATCTCTAGATCAGCTGCAACCTCCACCAGGTTGAAATATATTCTTCTACCACCTGTGTGTTTTAGTAAGGTAAGATACTTTCTCTCTGAAAATAACAGGGTAGATGATTTGTGTGTTTCTTTTGAGTATTGTATAAGGTGCTTTGTAATTTTTGTAATTCAGCTTTTTCCAGTAAGCCATAATACCTGATTGATGTCATTCAAAAGAAAATAAATTCTCTGTACACCAGAATTTGGTGAAATATCTTTAAATACAAAGTGACTCATTTCAGCCTCTGACATTCTTGAGTAGATTTATTCATGTTATTGTCCACTGAAGCTATTTATTACCTAGAAGTTTTCTTGCTTACTTCTAACTTATTATTTACCCTACCTTCCAGAGTACAAAACCTGAGGACAGAGATCAGTCCGTGGCAGTTGAAAATGAATGATGAACACCAGTGTGGATTGCCATAGATCAACAAGAATTAGTTTAAGATAATACAATTGTAGTTGAAGGACTTCAGTGCAGTATGTTTCTTTAGTTCAAAATTGCAAAACAAATTTGTTTTATCCCTTCCAAACAAGTCACTTCTTTGGTCATATGATAGGAATCCTAATCCTAATCTGCATTTGAGAAATTAGAATGATTTTCCTTAATCCAGGGTTTAAATAATGTCAGATGGTGTTAAAATGAGTTAATCTGGAAGCAAGTAAACTTATTATTTTAAGCCAAAATTGGGAATGTGAATAAAATTCATAGCATTATTACCAGTAATTTTTAATGCCAGATATGTCTTTCCAATAAAATGCCCTGTCATTGTGATTTGGAAATATGACAATGTTCTTTAAATATATAGTGAATTTAGGAAAATGTTGTGGGTTAACTTTTAGTCAACTAGTCTTTAAAATTGTTTTCTCTTCCCTAAGTATTTGCTCTCAAACATTATAGGGTGACATCTGTTTAGCCTGGAACCAGATGTAACAAGTTGGCTGACTACTCTGTGGAATCATAAGGCCAATGCAGACACTTGTCTAGATGGCCACAGTTTCCTTAGAATTTCTTCTTCCCTCTCTTTAGTTAGGGTCCTGGAATTTCTCAGATCTGATTTTGCAAATATCTATAGTAAAACTAGAGCAAGATGGTTTTATAACTAATACAAATGGAATTATTTGAAGGATTGTTTTTATCATTTTAATAACTATTTACTGAGTACTTACTTACCTTGTTCTACTATTATAGTCACTGTGGAAACAGCCATTAAAAAACAAACATTCATAGTGAAAGAAAACAGATAATAAACAAGTAAATAAAATTTGTAATTTGTAGGTGACAATTACTACTGTAGTAAAAGATAAAGAATGGAATGGACCAGAGAGGCCTGTAAGTGAAGGAAAAAATTGTAGTTTTAAATAAGATGGTCACAAGTCGTTATTGACTAAATAGTTTTTTTACTCATTGATTTTTAGAGAGGGAAGAGAGGGAGAAAGAGAGAGAGAGAGAGAGAGAGAAAGAGAGAGAGAGAGAG
Source organism: Phyllostomus hastatus (assembly GCF_019186645.2). NCBI lineage: Eukaryota > Metazoa > Chordata > Mammalia > Chiroptera > Phyllostomidae > Phyllostomus > Phyllostomus hastatus. The sequence goes on along the minus strand of NW_025334028.1, from coordinate 23,381,706 downwards.
AGAGACAGAGACAGAGAGAGAAAGAAACATCAATGTGCGGTTTCTGGGGGCCGTGGCCTGCAACCCAGGCATGTACCCTGACTGGGAATCAAACCTGTGACACTTTGGTTTACAGCCTGAGCTCAATCCACTGAGCTACGCCAGCCAGGGTTGATTAAATAGTTTTGACCAAAAAGCCATAATAGGTGAGGAAGGCTATCAACAGAAGAGTATATCAGGCAGAAAGAATAGCAAATGTAAATGTCCAGAGGCAGGAGCATGGTGAGCAGGCATGAGTTACAACAAGGAGGCTCATGTTTTAGAATGAAGATGGAGAGGGCATGATCATCACAGCAGACGTCACAGAGGTAGACTTGATTAAGGAGGCCTTTAGGATACTGTGTACAATTTGGATTTTACCCTGAGAGAGATGGGCAGCCATTGATCTGACTTAAATTTTAATGATATCACTTAGCTGCTTGTCTGAAAGTTAGACTACAGAAGGACAATACTGGGAACAAGAAGACCAATTGAAAAATCTATGCTGACAGCAAAACAGGCAAGTCACTTGCACCAGGGTGATAGCAGTGCTGCTGGAATTCACAGCTTGATCAGATACAGGATATGAAAGAAAGAGAAGAGATAAAGATGACTCCAACATTTTGGCCTGAGGAATTGGAAAAATGAGAGTTTTCATTTATCAAGATGGGGAGGAATGCAAGCTCTTAAACTCCTTGATATTTGTTCCTGGGATTTGTCCCTGGGCTTTGTCCCTTGATCTGCTATAGTTCAAATAGAGACAGTCCTTCACTTCACTTTCTCCCTCCATTTCCCCATCATTTGGAATTTAGAAAGACCTAAACCCTCTAAGTACTCATCCTGTAACTCAGAGCGTGGAAAATGCAATGTTTTATATTTTGTCAACATGATTTTCTCAAACATTTTACAAACAGAATAAAAGCATTTGTGTTTGTGTGTGTCTGTTTTTGTAGTGGTTGCTTAAACTAATCTTAATGTCTTAAAAGGACACTCATCAGATTCACCCCTGAGAATTTTGCTCTGCCCTACGCCGCAGGCAGAAAGCACTTTGAGTGCTTGACTCATTTTTGCGGATGACTTTAACTACACTATTGTTTCCATCTTGGACACGTGTTTATTTTGGGCCTCAAGACAGATGAGCTCACCCAGATCTTAAAATGCAGAATTTAAGATTGTGTCAGACTATAATTTTATGCTAACTTTGTTTATCCCCCTCTTCAATTACTGAAGTTACCACTATAGACTGGAAAATAACTGGAGACAATGTTTATTTGGTGGCAAATTAGAAGCTGATGTCCCAGCTTTCCCTGAGTGTGACTTTGTGAATGCAACTTAATTTTACTGAATTTTAGCATTATGGTATCTCAACTGACTCTGATATTTATTTCATGCTTGGAAAAAGCAAGGGAAAGTGTGAATGTCTTCTAAAGTGGAAAATTTTAAACCCTGAGCTAGAGAGATGGAATGCACATCCATAATATCTGCATAAAACATAATCATTTCTTCTGTCCTCACTGGACAGTTGAAAGCAGAAGTGAGGGCTGAAGCTACCGCCATTCACTGAGTTACAGGAGTGGATGTTCTAAGGCCTCTCCATCTTTGGGCAATGCAGTAAACCATGATTATGACTGTGGCTGGGAAAACATTTTAAATGTAGAATGAGGTAGCAGAGAACCAAGAGCATCTACTTTATGGACTCTCTGGGTTTTATTTTTGGCATTTGTACATCTACAGTCCTTTCTAAAGAGAACAAAGTGGTCAATTTTCACAAGGGCTGTGCTGGCACAATGGTACCAAGGGCTTAGTTTGGGAACAAAGTCATTAAAAATAACTGTGTACAAAGAACTCAGTCATAAATAACATGCCACAATGGATCTGAAGAAATCCAAAGGCAATAAATGATTTCCTTCAGTGTATCTGAAAACCTGCAGCAGGCTGCCTGGCCCTGAGTATGCTGAATCCCCAAGGAATGCCTCCCATTCCTGCCTCTCCCTTCTCTCTTCCTTCTACCTCTTTTCCTCCCCTCTCACCCCATCTTGCTCTCCCCCCAAACTGATGGCTTGTCAGTCCAATCATTCAGACAACCAGATAAAGAAAACAAAAATTAAGAAATTCTTGAGACTCCTTTGCCTGTCCACTTAGGCCCCACATTGTGGTGTAGCCTTCCTGTGATTTCTTTCCCTCCTCAATGCTATCTTTAAAATGTAGTTTTACCAGCATAAAAAATGATTTTTTTAAAAAAAGAGGGAAACATTGCTTAGAACCAGAAATATAAAGGCCTTTCTAGACCTTCAGGATCTGGCTTGTTCTTTGTTTCATCCTTTCCTCTTTCTCAAATTATGTCCTTTCTAATTACTTGTGGTTCCCTCTGTGACTTCTGTCTTCTTCTCATAGCAGATGTCCAATAGTGCAGGAAATGCTGTTTCCTCATTCATGTCTCATGCATGTGTCATTCAGGAGTACATAGTGACCTCTTCCTACCACCTCCACGAGCTTCTGAAACTTCTTATTCTGGGCTCTCTCTCTGGTTCAGGTCTTCTCTATGAAGCCATTCCTGACTCTATCCCTCACAAATTAACCCCTCCTTTCCTTGGGGCAAGGTACCATGGCAAATATGGCATTTCAATTAATTTAAAAAGAACTACTTTTCTTCCCTCATTAGATTACAGCCAAGAAAATATTACCATCTTCACTTTGTCTTCCAGTGCCAGTCACAAATTAGGTTCTTAAATGATCTTTGAATCAAAGTGTTTATTATATAGCAAGCACTTCCAGTCACTTTCATATAGATTGTTATTTAATCTTTATGACAATTCTATGATTATAAATACAATTTTTATTTGTTTCTCTTGCTTTCCATTTTTTATGAATGATAAAACTGAAGCTCAGAATGTGTACCTGGCAGGAAGACACAGGTCTAATGAGTGCAAGTCACAGGATGAAATTATCACGTTCTCCCCACAGTGGTTCTCTTGTTAGAGCATGCAGCAAGATCTCCAGGAGGCCTCCTGAAAACAGATTGCTACAGCATATCCTTAGAGCTTCTGATTCAACAGACCTGAGGTAGGGCCAAATAATTAGTATTTTTAACAAGTTACCGGACAATGCTGATGCAGTTGATCCTGGAACCTTACTTTGAGGACCACTGCCTGAGGATCTATGTATCCTAATCTGTGAGCATCTGCACTCTAAGTGGAATGTGGATGGCTGACACTTTGCAAGAAGTCTAAGAGATGAATTGTGTATCAAGCATGTCTGTAAATTGAATAGTCCTAATACTCAATCTGTCTCTATCTATCTATCTATCTATCTATCTATCTATCTATCTATCTATCTATCATCTATCTATCTATATATCATCTATCTATCATCTATCTATCTATCATCTAAAGTTGTAAATATGGGTAGATGTTGTTCTGGTCACTAATTGACAAATTCACTGAAGTCTCACTGAATTCGTGGAATTTTTATCATCATGTGTCCTTCTCTTTCATGGATATTGGAAACACAATGCCTGTTATGTGAAGAAAAACAAATGATTTTTTGTAAAGGGAGATTGTCACAAGGTTTTCATGATTGTATAACTTGTAACTCAACTGTTTGATGTATAACTACATAGTCAATAAAAAGATATAGTTAAGTGCATTTATGATCATGAAAAAATTGTAGAAATCAGATGTTGATTGAACATAATAGGCTCCTAAATATATCATTTAAATATCTATGTGTATTTTGAGAACCTGAATTTTTAAAAGAATAGATAAAAACAAATGGTACTTATGTTTGGCAGGTAACTTAATAGATGATTTCTTCCTTCTCTTTCTTCCTCCTGCCCCCATGTTTTTCTTCTTCCTTATCTCTTCTTTCTTTATGTGTGTACCTTCTTAATTTTCTACAATAAGTATGTAAATAAATTTTATAAATTTCTACAATAAATACTTGTTTATAAGTAAATACATTTTCCACAACAAATATTACTCATGTAATAACTATATAATCCAAATGATAAGAGGCACTCCTCCACAGATCATTCTGTATGAAGACTACAACTTCTTAGCCTGAAACCTTCTAGAAAGGTTCTGACTATGGGAATTCACATGCATTGTAGTTCTTCACACCCACTTCTGGCCTTGTCTTCTTGAGGCCATCAGTTCTGGACATCCCATGTTCAAAAAGGCACAGCACTGTTCTATTGCCCTTCTGTGTGGGGCAAGTCAGAAATCATTGCTCCTTGCTCTGCCTCCAAGAGGAACCCAGTCAGCTTATTTCTTTTCACAGCAGAGACTATTTGTTCAAAGAAGGAGAATTTGCCTACAGTAGCTGTGCAATGGTTGGCAAAACTGGATCCTCTTGTGTTAAACAAAATGATAAAAAGAGGAAATATTTCTATTTCTGAGATTCAGATACTAAACAGAATTGCTAATATTTATGGAGGACTTCCTAAGCCCCAGGCACTGTGAAATGCATGTCATGGTCTGATTAAGGACATCGCAGTTCACCCAGCTTCTCAAACATGGCAATGATGCTCCCAACACTGCATCTCAATCGCACTTTCCTCTGCCTGGAACGTTCTCTCTCCCAGTATTTGCATGACTTGCTTTCTCAGCTCAGTCAGATAGCTGCTCAAATCAAACTTTCTGAGCAGCTTTCTCTGAACACCATATCTAAAGCAATACTGTTATTTTCTATCCCTTTAGCTTGAATTCCTTTTTCATTATAGCACTTAGCATCAGAGGTACCCCAAAATGTTCTAAAATATATAAATAAATTCTATCCCATGAGGTGGATAATGAATGAACCTTATTACCAAAGCTTAGAGAGAATTAAGTAGTCACCCATTTGAACCAAGTTGTCTGACATCAGAGTATGTATTCTTTAATCACCACACATTGGAATGTCCTTTCATTGATGGAATGAAGTCTATTGTTTCAATGCTAAATGCAGGTGCTTGAAAGAGCAGAGATGCAAGGAGAGTAAAATATTGCTGATAATGAAATGCCCAGACACTTGACAGATTACTAGGGGTGTGAATATGAAAAATAATGTGGTCTTCCATGTTATCATCAAGCAATTGAAAATACTTTTTTTTTTTTTAATGAGAGGGTCAAGGTGGTTTTATTTTAAGATCTGTACTTACTGGCAAAATTGACTACAGTATATGCAGGCATAAATATTTCATTCTCTTCTATCTCTGATAGAAAGTGGAAAGAGGAAACACTGAAAATAGAAAACTATGTGTGATATCTGTAGAACAGCAGATACGTAAGCCACTGAGCAGCTGAAGAATTAAATCAGAGGTATGTTTTGGCACATTTCACAGCTGCTACGCACTGCCCTTTGAATCTTTTTCTTTTTTATCATGCAGGCCTTGGATCTGATGCTCCCTTTCTGTCACTATGCCTGAAATTTACAGAATGTCACTGGCTAGGCTCTTCCTGGTAACAAGAGGAAATCAGATGGACACTCCAAGAAACCAAAGAATGGGAAATCCAGCACAGGGCTGAGTCAGCCTGCAATAGCCCCAGTGGCCAACATGATTATTTCTCTGGTGTAAAATCTACTGATGCTGCTGTAGGTTTAGGTAATAAGTTAGTTACATTGAGGCTTAAAATTCTTACATCTGATCCATTCTCTTTCTCATTGTCTGGCCCAGATGTCTGCCACAGGGAATTACCATAGCCTTATAAAATCTAGTTGCTATTCTTTTAGAGATTGTCTCTTCAAGTTGCTTTAAGCATCTTCAGACTTTTCAGAAAGCTTTATAAGAAGATGAGATAGCATATAGGTGGAGTTGTAAAAATTTACATTTCAAAGTCTATGCAGTACACACCACTGTGTTTGGGGTAGATGACATAACCCAAGGGGCTTCAGGCTTCTCTCCCATCATCATATTGCCACTTGCTACACTGGACCAAGAATCTGTTTCAAACTACAACAGAAATGAAACCCATACTGCCTTCAACAATCTGGCACTACCCATTCTGCATATCACGGTGTAACGATGGTGTAACTACGGTGACCTGGAGCAGGTCACTGGCTAAATCACATGCTGATCTCTAACCACAGTCTGTGAATCAATATTAAAGGAAGATTTATTTGCTTCTATGGCCAAGTTTCCCTTTTAGTTGCTTTTATTCATAGAAAGAAAAAGAAAAAGAATAAAAATCTAAGGATATGTTATTACATCTTCACAGATATAGAAGTTAAGTAAAGAAAACTCAAGATACTACACTAGGAATTATAGAAAAATAAATTGAAATAAAAGGGGGAAACACAAGTATTTATAGATAAAATTATTAAGACTTTCCTTAAATAAAAGACTATTTCAGCCTATATACATGAAAAGTGTACCAAATGCAAAAGTTTAAGAAAATTGTTCCCAACTGTTCTTGAGGAATCTAACAATGAGCAAGACTTACCAACTGAAACTGACTGGGAAAGCCTCAGCCAAGACAGTTGTGCTGACCACTGGAACAAATGTTAAGATTATAAAATTTGGTCAAAATGTAAATAATACAATCTGCAGTGGTTAGAAAATGAGCAAAAGTTAGAAGAGTAAATAGTCTGATCTCTTCTTTAGCAAGTCAAAGTGTAAAGATGCTGAGTATGTTTAACAGCACACAAATGAATATACACAACACAGAACCCTCATCCTGTGTACCACCATTGTATTGTCACAGATCCTGTAAAGTATTTTTATAGCTATGAAAGTAAAAAGAGTTGAAAATAATGTGAGAGAAAAAAACAGTCAAATTAATAAATGTATTAGGCCAAATTCACATAGTAGCACAATAAGAAAGATTATTTGTATTACAAAGTGAAATGCTATGCTAAAACAAATTTTAAAAAAGAAAGTCATGACAAGCCAATACTAACAAAAGAAAAGTAGGGCACCTTACCCAATATCAGACACAATTTCACTGTGAAGAGAGAAGGGTATCAAAGAACTTCTTCCTTCTTGTTCAGCTCACTTATAATTCTGTGATCCCTGAGTTAGCATTGACCTCACACGCATTATAAAGCCTCTCCCACCAGGCCATCTGCATCTCCTTCTCTAACTTTCTATGCTATCAAGTAAGAGAATACAACCATCTGTCTTCAACACGTACACACAGTTCCCTTACAGAAGATTTCCATGAATTTCAAACAAAAAAAGAAAGAAATGGAAAGCAATAGACTTGATATATTTTTTCTCAACACCCACCCATCAGTTTCTTCACTAAATGTCCTGAGCATATGTTTATTAGTAGCTGTGTTTCATTAAACTTTATCTAACTGAAAATCTTTTCTTTAGTTGTACATTTCTACACTTTAAAAGTTATTATTTCTAGTAGACTTTTCTGTACATAGTGGCATTGTATAGTAGAATTATGTTGATCTTTAGCCTCCTGTAAGTCAATCAGCCTAGAAGCCATTCAGCCTTCCCTAATCATGCCTCAGTTTCTCTCTGGAGAACCATTCCTTCCCCAAACCCCAGCATATTGCTTATAGACCTGACTCAAATTTCAGCTACAGTATGGGCTTGTGGCAGAAGCCTGAGCAAATAGAAGCCACAGTAGTTGTTTTAGAAAAGTTGTGTGATCCAACCAGCTTCAATAAGGGCTGTGTAATTTTTACTTGGGTTGCTGGGTGAGAGTAAACTGCTCCTTTCAACCAAGAGTTGATGAGGATGAGGTGTAACCAAAATGCTCCTACCCTGCTGGGTGGAATATAAAATGGTACAACAGAGAATTCTCTGTTTTTAAAGGAGTGAAACATAAATCTACTGTATAATCTAGACATTCCACTTCTAATAATGTACCTAAAATAAATGGAAACATGTATTTTCACAAAGATGTATACACAAATATTAGCATCTTTGCTTACATGAGTGCTCAAACTGGAAACAATCTAAATGTCCAATAATAAATGAATGTATAACCAAGATATGATATATGAATCCAATGAAAAACCACTCAGCAATGAAAAGAACAAACAATTGATAAATGTAGCAAAATGAATGAATCTCAAATCATTATGTTCAGTGAAAAAAATAAAGACTATAAAGTATACAATTCAATTTACTTATAATATTAGAAAATGAAAATTAATCTAAAGTGACAAAAACCATCTCAGTTGTTGTGTAGGGTGAGGAGCGATGGGAGAGGCCCCCTGGAGAGGGGCAAGAAGATGCTTTGGGAGTAAAGAAATATTTGTTCATTGAGGGTGGTGGTGATCCACACTGTACACAGCTGTTAACGTTCGTGAAATTGTGCAACTCTGAACATGTGAGAGTAAATTATACCGCTATAAAAACTGATTTAAAAAATGAAACAATAATAAAGCCAATAAAATATCAGTCTATTTTTATTATTGCCTATACCAAAAATTCTAAATAATCTTTTACCTAATGATCTAATATAATTATTATCTGATTAGATAATTATCTGATGATACAATTAATTAATAATTAGATTATCTGGTTATCTAAGTTTTAAACAATTTCTCCAGTTATGTTGCTTTCTATGTAAACAACAATTCAAAGAACTCCCAGTAATACAGTTGGTTCCCAACTATATGGATTTACATAGATGATTGTGTTGAGGGTAACTTGTCAACAGTTTGAAATAATTTGGATTATTATTTGGATTATTAATTTGGATTCCTTTGAGTAGAGTCAATCTGTGATGTATTGGTAACTATTTAACGATTGGATCTCTGAGGAAATAATGTGATTTATTATACCTCTTGTACTACACTTGCCATCTAAACTACAGTGGCCAATGTCATATCACTGAGCAAAGGGCTGGGAAGAGATGCTTACAGTAGCCACTAGCCAGTGTGAGCCTGCACCAGGACAGGACTGAGTTGAGTTATCCAGTCCTCTGGCACTACAGGTTTCTAATTCAAGCATTACACTTAAGTAAACAGGATCCCACTCATTACATAGTCAAGGAAACAGAATTTTAATTATTTCAGTTCATTGTTCTATCTGTAAATTATTATCTTAAACTTGTACAGTTTACTTTTTGTAATCATTTATGTTATTTTTTATTTTTTAAAAAATGAAATAATGTCATTTAAAAGTATTGCTGTTTTTATAACATTTAATTAATTTGTTTTCTTTTGCATAGTTATACATACAAAATTTAATGAAAAATTCACTCCTGTTTCAACCTCTATTCTTTTTTTGCATCATTCGTGTTTATTCCATTACATGAATAGTATTGAAAATATTTTTTTGTATAATGGAGGAATATTGAAAAATTATCTGTCTCAAGTGCCCAATATGCTAATAGGTAACTAAATAGATTGATTGTACAAGTCTGAAAATGTCAGTCATAAACCAAAATACAATTTTTAAAAAGGACCAAATGTGCCCAAATGTGGGCAGTTTATTATAAAAGTCAAAGCTAGAATTGGTACTACATGTATCATTTCTAATTAATGCATAATTTATTCTTTTGCCAAAATCATAAACTGGAATTAAATTTGTTGATTATGTTCAATTCATATCAGAACAAAAACTTCTGTGGTTTTTATTTTTCAGTTTCCTTTTCAATAAAATAAATTCTAATTGAAAATACCCACCATCTTTCTAGATTTAAACTTCTATGATACAAATGAATACTATGGTTTCTTTTTTTAACCTTGACATATTTGTAGCAAAAAGGGTAAAGTTATATAAGAAGCAAAATTAAGGAAGGCAACTTTAAGTTTTAGTATCTCAGTATCTAATGAAGCCTGAGAAAACTATTTAACCCGCAGAATTGTCTGGTTCTTCAAACAATTTTTATAAACTTAAAATGAAACAAATCTTGAGTTTGAAAACCTTTTTCCTGGAATTCAATAACAACTAATAATACTTATTAAGCACTTAACGAGTCTGTCACCATCCTAATCACTTTATGAGTATTACCACAATTGCTTTATATAACTCAAAAGTTTTAATGTCTCTGTTTCACAAATGAGGAAACTGAGACATAGAAGTTTTAAATAAATAGTTCATAGTCACAATGTTAGTGAATGGAAGCAGAAAGCATTTTAAGACCCTTGTTTGTTTGACTTTAAAGCCCATGTTAACACCAATGCTAATAATTCTGGCATTAAATATTAAAGTACATAGCTAATTTCCATTTCAATTTGACTTGTGTTTATAAACCCAAGGACTTCCTGGTAAGAGATTCAAAAGTTCAAAATGGAAATTATAACAGGAAAAGAAGGTTTGGAGTTTGCTATAATTCCAGTCAAAATGTCCATCCTCTTACAAATATTCCTCTGAACTCAGAAGTGAGTATATTTGTAGTTAACATTACTTTTTATCTCTATCCAGGTAATTGTATATGACAACTTACCTTGAAAAGTGTCATTACTTTTTAGGGTAAAGAACAAATCTATCTATCATGACCATCAGTTCAGAATACCATTACTATGATAAAAAGAAAGTAAATCATACATATACTCAGTCTATTTTTTTTAAAGAAAGAAAAGGACATTGAAGATAAGTTTTCTTGTTAACGCTAGCAGAGGCTGTGTGCTTCCAACATGAATAATGTTCCTACGTTATTTTGCAGGTACCTGAGGAAAAGGATGGGGGAAAGCAGAGGACTGAGCTTCTGTGTTGAATTAATGTGGTTTTGTAAAATTTACCTGTCACATTTAGTAATTTTTTATGCATAAAATCCTTGAACTTAAAGTAATTTTATAGACAAGAGATATGTGCCTGAATTATTCGTGTGAATGAGTTAAGCACTTCTAAAGACCCCCCTTTTTTTTATGCAGGAATGAATAAACATTGGGAATTACACACTGGGCCACAGTTCTAGTTTTATCTTTCACTGCCTAGTAGATCTGGGCTAATCTTTTAATGTCTCTTAGCTTAGTGGTCAGCAAGGCACTGTTCAAAGTTAACAATGACCATAGTTCTTCATCATCTCATCACATGTTCCCTCTGCTCACAGAAAGCTTAATAGTCTTTACCCATACTTTTGAGATACGGGACAAAAATTCCTTATGTTTCTCTCCTCTTCAACGTTTACTTCAATCAATTAGTTTCTCCTGATATGTACATATTTATTTAATACATTCTGATATATCTGTCTTGCCTTATCTAGTTTGGATATGTCCCTCAAGTGCACCAAGTTTTGTTCATATACTATTATGATATAATTATCCAGTGTTAGCTGCTTTTTATAATTTTATGCACCTACATTTTTTCTAATTTTGTCTGTCTTCACTTGTGATGTAGATTTTGTAGAATGTCAACAGCTTTCCTGCAACTACAACTGCAATTACTTTTGCACACTAGGCTGTAACTCAGATGGACTTTTATGTTCTACTTAAGAGAAAATCACATAATAGAAAGAAAATACAAACAGGGTTAGATTCCCATTCTACACTAAATATACTTTATGTGCTTGGGCAACTTAATGACCTTCTTGACATTCTCTTTGCCTTGATTTCCTCTTCTGTAAAAGTAATGGGTTTAAATTCCCAGGAATACATGAGATATGTGTATATAATTTCATTGGCCATCAAAGTTTCTTAAACTCAGATACTAATTTATTCATTGCTATATATCCAAAGCCAATAATAGTACATATAGCAACTTTCAAAAAGATTAATTGCTAAATAAATGCATAGCATATAGTAAATATTAATAAGCATGGGTTTAATTTCTCTTTCCTCACCTACCTTGAGCCTAATTTCTTTTTGGCCAAGTTTTGCAGCATACACTTTGAAGATCATTGTCTTTCATATGGAAAGTAGAAGTAAAACAAATGTTGACTTGTTCTTCTTTTTTCCTTTTAACTGCACAGCATCAGGGCCAAGAGTAAGCCTTCCTTATGGTCTCTTTTCCGTACAAAACAGAAAAACAGACATCTTGTTGTCCTCAGTATACTTCATAAACCCTAGCTTATCCCCAGTTTTAGCATTTTTATAGTGAATTTTCTGGTTAGAATGCTTCTTTATATTCTTCTTTTGAAATGTGCTGCTTCTTCCATCATTTTTGCATTCTTTGACAACTCCCTATAGAGCTACACTGATGTTTTTAGAAGTCACTCTCTTTCCATATTTCAAGGGATTATTTATGATTGAATTGTCAGAATTTATTTTCTTAGAGATCCTATTCTTTTTGAATTATCTTCTTCTTTTAAGTTCCTGAAGATTGACTCATGGTTCTTTTTGTGAATAATTTAAAGCTGCACACATCAGACTATACCCTGTATACATTCTTCCTTTGATTTTAAGCCAACCTTATACACCAAACATCAACTCATTTTTTAAAAATTATTTTCAAAGTAGCAATCTCCCTAGTTACCTCTGTCACCTTCTAGAAGATAAATCTATTAATAAATGATATCAGGTTTTCTACTTCAAGTGGAATGAGATTTACAAAACAACATGTTTTATAAGAGGGCTTCAAAATACTTGTATATATTACTTACATCCCCCCGTCCCTGTATTTCAATTGCAATATCCAACTCAGTCAAATGATCTAAGGTGTTAACTCCTACATCAGCATTTGTTAGTGCTTCTTTCTTTTGTCTTTTATTTTTACTCAGACACCTCCCAAATGCATACTACCACAATGACCCCCTGCTTTCCCCTACAGATGAATGCCCTAATAACTTGAATAAGACTTGGTTGTGAGCTATGTGAGATTCTAATGCAAAAAGATCAGCAAGGTGATGCAGGGTCAGGCTAAAATGACATCGACATAGCATGATTCCCTCAAATTTTAGGGATGAGATGAATAGCAGAAATCCATTACATGATTTTTTGTAAACCAAGCTTGAGTTCAACTGATGGGAGTAAATATGGCAGCATACATTCAGACTGTAAGATAAAACTGGAAATCAGAAGGACATAATGGAGCCCTCAGGTCTACTGTTGAGCAAAGATGGGAAAAGCAGGGGTAGGTATATCTTCTTACACACAAGTGTGCCCCTTTTCTAATCAGTTAGGTTCCACAAATAAAGATTTATTTTCTGTTTTCACAATGTAGTCAAGTGCTCCAATAACCAGATCTCACTGATACCCATGAGACAGTATACCTCCTTCTACTATAATTTCAATTTTACCATGTGAAATATGCAAAACCTGATGAGTAGACATCTTGAGAAACAAATGTTATTCGTGGTTTTTCTTTCTGTTATTTTATCAAATATGTCAACATTAGTGGGCACTCTTTTTAACATTATCTGTCCTATACTTTCATAATTCATTGGATCATTTATCAGTGTATTATCTCTTACTCAAATTCAGCTTAAAGCAATGATCAGCTTATTTAGCTGTTTAGTAAGAATATAGTGTACACCATCTATTGAGCAGCATGTCAGAGTAGACTAACTGGAAATCTCAGTGGCTAAACACAGTAGAGATTTATTTGCTTTTTGTAGCCCAATATCAACAGACAGAGACCTGTGTTCTCCATGGTCATTCAGGGACCCATGCTACATGGATCAAGTGGCTTCACCATTCCTTGGGACCTCAGAGTCCTCAACTGGATTTTCAGCATCAGGTTGATACATAAGTAAAAAAAAAAGTGTGCTGCTTTTAATCACATCATCCCAGATACGTACTACTTCTTTTTCTGTTCTATTGGAGAGAATTTATCTCATGGTTGCCAACTAAAGGGATTTAGAATGTCATTTACTGGTGTGCCAAGAAAAATGAAAATCAGAATGTTGATAAAATAAGGGGGAGTGTCTGACACAGGAGAATTTCATCTTTTTATTGCCATAAAGTACTATTTAGTAGGCCAAGTATTTTTATTTCTTTTCATTATTGATTTATCTTATTTTCTCTTTCAAATAGAAGATATTAAATAAAATCTTTTTTCAGATATCTTTCATTTTCCTATCTCCAAATTTGAGATTATTAAATGTTGGCCTGATTTCTTAAGATCTCTTATTTATGTGCAACTTTGTGCATTAGGTGAAGGAAGATGCAATCAATAGTTTTGATTTAATGTCTCTCTTCATTGTCCCTTTAATTAGTAATATAAACTTCTTCATGAAAAACCATATTGGGTGGATGCCACTTGATATGTAAGGGAATTACCACTTACTACTTCAAGTTTTTTTCACTATTGGGATAAAAACAGAATTTTTCCTAATTATTTTTTAGAATACAGGGTATTGGTTCTTCTTCACAAGATTTTGTTTACCCTCCAAAGACATCATTGTAGTCCTGTAATAAAATATGCTTTGGAACTGCACAGATCTAGACTGAATTCTATCCTTGCCATTTATTAGTCACACCATATTGGTCAAGTTACTTAAATTCTCTGAACCTCAATATTTTCATCAGTAAATGGGAGACAGTAGGTCAGTTTTTCTGGGCTGGTTTAGAGGGACCTGAGAGCAAGGGCATAAACACGTGATACCCATTCAAGAAATAGAATATATTTCACAATTTTTCCTGAACAACTTCTTAATTTCAACTTTGAGTATTTCCTACAGCACAATGTCAGCAGAGACTTCTTTTCCTCATGGTCATTTAATGGCTTCTAAGTGTTTTGGTCATAACTAACTCCTTCATTTTTCTCTACACTTAACCTTAGCTAACCTCAACTATAAATGATTAATTTGATTTAAATCCTGTGTCTAATATTTAATATGCTGTAGTAATCATGAAAGCATGATCATCTTTTCTTGCTACTATTAAAGCTATAGTATATAATGATTGGTACATGGAAGTGTGTTTCTTTATTAAGAAATTTGCATTGGATATAAATTCTAGTTTATACTGTTCCCTTCTTTGAATATAATTCTATTTTAAAGTTAAGATATATTTTATGCTCCTCTATACTTTAATGCCTAAGACAAAAGGCTAAAAACCTGTGTTCATCATCTCATAGTCAAATTTCAAAGCATTTTTAAAAGACCTAGATTAGTTGTTTGTTAACGGTTTTTTACATTTATACCAAATGTAAACTTTTGAAATCTTGGTAATGCTATCAAATATGTGTGCAATAAGTCATTTTATTTGTGTGAATACTAATTTTAAATGACAACTTTTTAAAATTTAGACATTAATACTTCATATAGTAATATTTATTTTATATTGATATTCATTTTTTCAGTTTTTTTGAAGTTAATCTTCTGTGCTAATTACATTTTTACATCTTTCTATAGTCCAAAATAATAGAATTTAAATAATTTGTATGCAAAGTCACAGGCACTATAATTTTATAATCTTAGTTAACATTTCACTATTTCTACCCACTATTAATAAAAAAGGAAAACAAGCTAGGGAAATTTAAACAATGATCTCCACCATGAATTAAAGCTGACAGAAGAGAGAATAAATGTGGAGCTAATGCTAAAATACTCTAGGAATGGCACCTTCCCCAGTGCCCATCACAGTTAACCCAAACCCATAGAATAAGCTCCTCCTAATCAAAGAAAAAGACAAGTTTACATCCAAGTAATGATTGAATTTTTCAGTCTTCTGGAAATTTAAAACCTGACCCAAACACACACTTCTGTTTTGTGTCCTTTGGGACAGCCAAGAGTATGAGATAATAATTCCAAACATCTCAAATACCCAGAGACGCCAAGGCTGATGCATTGTTTCCTATTTCATGAGCTCAGGACAGGATGCTGAGCTCATAAACACATTTAGGGAGCTTTGTGGGACACAAAATCACTTATAAAGCACTGTGAGTCTCCATTTTTAATTCCCCAAATTAATTTTTATGACTTCTCAGGGAGTCTTCTCAATTCCCTACACACATCATGAAATGTTGATTAAATATTTAATGAGATGCTTTGCATATATTTGTCTTATTCCCCAAGCTTCTTCATTCCAACCATATTTATCCAACTCAGTGGCCCTTCCCTAAAATAAACTATTAAAAGAAACCCATTATAGCTTTATAGTATTATATTATGTAGTCTTTTTAGTCTTGGCTTCCACAGTTACAGGTTTTTCCTCATTGTTGAGAGCCTAGTATGTGCTAGTCATTGTGCCAGGGATAAAGAAGACAGAGATGAATAAAAATGGTGATCTCTTTTCTCAAACAATTTGTAGTATATTTGGAGACATCAAAATGAAGGTGAGAACATAAATTACTGTGAAATACCTGGTGCACTGATATTCTCTGGCACAATTTTTTCAGGATCATATGGATATAAATTCACTAAAAAATCTAGATTTATTCATTCAGTGCAAAAAATAAAATAGGATAGCGCATGATTTAATCTTCTTCATTCTTGTACCAATAAATATACAGCAAATTAAATATATATATATTTATATATATATATATATATATATATATATATAGTAGCCTTTTTATATTACTATTATGGTCGTAGTTATTAATGTGTGTCTAACATTCAATACTTTCAGCATGTACCATAGACTATCATATTAAAATAAGGTAAAATAATGATGAAAGAGGAAATTACAACATCTATGATATAAGAAAAAAGAACACAGAACAGTAAAGAGGAAGCAAATAACTGCCTGTGGCTGAAGGGTTAGATGAGGCTTGATGAGGGAATCACATTTATATCGAGATTCAAAGAATAGATATATAGATACATAGTTAGCTAGCTAGATGGTTAGATAGGTAGATAGATAAATAAATAGATAGATAGACAGACAGGAGCTCGCAGTCAGGAAGAGATTGAACAAAGAATACCCTAGTCAGTAGGAAGAGTAAATGCATGAAAATGTGGTAGATACAATGGCAAATTTTGGGAATGGTGAAGAGAATTGTCTTTTGTCAAAATTAGAGCTTTTTTTCATGTATGTAATGCAAAGTTGAAGGTGTAATTTTTTTCCTTTTTTTGCAAGAGCTGCAAAAATTATACATTTGGTTCCATATTGTTTAATGGCTCTGATTATCACTATAATTTTTGAAGGAGAAATAACTGAAATGGTTAAGACGTACTTGCAAAATACTTTATAATCAAAAAGGTGAAGTCTAATATATTGCAGAAGCAGGAATGGATTTAAGAAATATTTTAAATAAATAGGTGATCTAGTTTCATATTTTTGCATATACCAGTCCAGTTTTCCCAACACAATTTATTGAAGAGAGTGTTCTTATTCCATTGTATGCTCTTGCCTTCTTTGTCAAATATTAATTTACCATAAAGTATGGGGTGATCTGGGCTCTCTGTTCTCTTCCATTGATCTATATGCCTATTCTTGTGCCAGTACTAGACTGTTTTGATTACAATGGCTTTGTAGTATAGTTTGATAGCTGGTATTGCCATTCCTCCAACTTTGTACTTTCTCAAGATTGCTAAGGCTATACAAGGTCAACAACCAAAGTGCCCATCAGTAGAAAAGTGGATAAAAAAAAGTAGTACAATGGAATACCACACAGCAAGAAGAGGAAGAAGAAGAAGAAGAAGAAGAAGAAGAAGAAGAAGAAGAAGAAGAAGAAGAAGAAGGAGGAGGAGGAGGAGGAGGAGGAGAAGGAGAAGGAGAAGGAGAAGGAGGAGAAGGAGAAGGAGGAGAAGGAGAAGGAGAAGGAGGAGAAGGAGAAGGAGAAGGAGAAGGAGAAGAAGAAGGAGAAAGGAGAAGAAGAAGAAAGGAGAAGGAGGAGGAGGAGGAGGGGAGGAGGAGGGGGAGGAGGAGGGGGAGGAGAGGGAAAAATGGGGGAGGGGAAGGGGAGGGGGGAGGAGGGGAAGGGGAGGAGGGGGGAGGAGAAGGAGAAGGGGAAGAAGAAGAAGACGAAGAAGGAGAAAGAAGAAAGAAGGAGAAAGAAGAAGGAGGAGGAGGAGGAGGCACTCTTACCTTTTGTGACAGCATGAATGGATCTAAAGAATATTATTCTAAGTGAAATAAGTTAGAAAAAGCTAGGAACCATATGATTTCACTGATATATGGGATATAAAACTAAAACTCATAAATACAGACAACAGTCTGGTGGGAAAGCATATGGGAAGGGGGGTTGTAAAGGGTAAAGGGAGCCAAATATTTGGTGACAGAAGACGATTTGATTTTGGGTAGTGGGCACACAATACAATATGTAGATCATGTATCAGAGAAATCACTTGAAACCTATATAATCTCAGCAACCAATGTCATTTAAGTAAATTTAATTAAAAAACTATATTAACTTAAATAAAAAAATAAGGCTGAGGTAAAAATCCTAAAGTGAATATGCAAGGATGCCCTTCCTAAAGCAGATTTTTTAATCTGAACTCCTTTAGATAGTAAAGGGGAGAGTCAGGGTTTTTTAGGTCTTTTGCTTTTTCATAACCAACTTAAAATCGATATCCCAAAAAGCACATTTTGGGGTGACCAAACTCTGTTCCCTCACACAGGAATACCCAACATGGTATTATGAATACCAAATTAGAGATCAAAAGATTGGTTCAGGTTAGACATAATGATTGTTTTGTTGTAATTAAGAGCTATAGTTAAAGCTGAAGAGGGAGGGCTGACAACAAACCAAAAAGAATTTTTCACTAACTTATGCTGTGTTTATTGTTTTAGGCCAAAATCACTTTTGGTAAATCAAGTTATTTTGGTTATCTTATTCAATGACACAGTATTAGAAGCTAGAGGACCATTGTTTGAGGAGTAGGCTAGACATGAATTTTCTCCATCTCTGCTCTCCCTTTACAAAATATTTATAACAATATCTGTTTTACTTAGTTTTGGAAATTTTCAATAAAATATGTAATGAGAAAAAATACATAACTAAAATACGTGTGTAAGAAATCTATTTTAAATTTACAATTCAGATATACCAAAATTAAGGAAAAAGATACACTATACAAACTGTAAGCATACAAAAGCTGCAGTGGCTATATTAATATTAAACAAAATAAATCCAAGAGAATAATATCATAATTAAACAGAGGTATTGCACAATATTAAAATGATCAATTCTTCATGAAGATATTACAATGCCATGTACATGAAAAACTGACATAAGTAAAGAGAAAAATATAGAAAAATATACAATCGTACATGGATTTAATACCCAACCTTTGTCAATTGGTGACATGAAAAAAATCAAAATAATACAGAAAGGTTGGTAATGTTATCAACTACCTTAAACTTAACATTTCTAGAACACTTCACCCCAAAACTATAGAACATACATTATTTTAAATTTTTAAATGTTTTATTATTTAATTTTAGAAAGGGGAAGGGAGGGAAAAAGAGATACATCAATGTGTAGTTGCCTCTTGTGCACCCCCTACTGGGGACCTGGTCTACAACCTAGGCATATGCCCTAGACTAGGAATCAAACCAGCGACCCTTTGGTTCACAGGCGGGCACTCAATCCACTGAGCTATACAGGTCAGGGTAGAATGTACATTATTTTTAAATGGGCATAGAATGTTCACAAAGGTAAATTATGCTGGGCCATAAGACAAATAAGACTCCTAGAAACCAATTTGTATGTTTTTAAAAAGCAATCTAATTTAAAAATGAGCATAAAACTTTGTTCCAGTTATCTATAACTGCATATGAGCCATCTCAGACTTGACTTAAAACAAAAAGTATCATTTTTTCTCACAAATTTGAGAAAGAGCTCAATCTTCAATTTGAGAAAGGTTCAGATGGAAGAACACATATCTGCTTTATGTGGCAACAACTCAGATGGCAGGAAAACTGAGGGTAATTCAGTGCCGAGAGATTGGAATCATCTGAAAACTTGCTGATTTACACGTCTAGAAGTTGTTTCTGGAGAGTGAAGGGTAGCTCATCAGCGGCTGTTGTTCATAACACAGTCACCTGTCCCATCCAATTGACTGCTTGGCATCCTCATAGCAGAGTGGTGGCTTCCAAGAGTAAGCATCACAAGCGAAAGCGGAAGCTGCAGGTTATTAAGGTCCAGGCTCAGAAACTGGCACTGTTGAGCAAATGACATCTGTTGCCTATTAACAGGAATAGAAGCCTGAACACTTCACACTGGCATTAAAGTTGCCAAAACACACACACACAGACACACACACACACACACACACAGAGTCAAGCACTCACATACAGAAGAGACAGAGCTTGCTTCAGTAGTGGGCATCTGTACTAGGTAGCTCATGGGTCCCACCTGGAATCCAATGCAGAGCAATTAACCTACACATGTCCCTTTTGTGCTGCAGCAAAAGGACTTTGTCCCTTCCCCATGGGGGTCAGATACAGCAATGGAGTTGGCCAGCTGCTGTATGACAGGAAAAAGCAGAATGAAGGAGTACACGGTGAGTCTGAGACAGGAACAGATATTCCCACACAAGGCAACAAGTCAAGCATGAGCTGTAAGGACTCTTCATCTTTCTGTAAGGAAATGTTCCAAACCCAACACCCATTTTGATGTGGCAAAGTAGGGGTTCAAGGAATGCATGCACAAACTGTCTTTCACAGCATCACAAGGTTTCTTCTGCCATACTAGATCAGTCAAATAGTCACAGGGCCTAGATTCAATGTAAGAAGCTTTAGGACCTGTCACTTAATGGAAGAAGAGTAAAAGAGTTTGCGGACCATGTATTAAAACTCCCATAGTCCATCCTATGGCCACAAATTTTATCTCTTTCACAACGAAAATACATTTACCCCTCTTCAAAAAACCCTCAAAAATTCCATCTACTGCCTGATCAGACTCCAATTTGAAGTCCAGGATCTTGTTATCCAAATGAGATACTGGTAAAGACATGGTAAACTTGTTTTAACCTCTTACATATGGTTTCTTTCAATGTAAAGCTCTTGTGAACCAAAGCAACAAATTATCTACCCTCAGCACATCCAACATATATTGGTGAAAAAGGTAACGGATAACTGACTACCTGCTACAGTCACATTCCATGGGAAGGAAAATGTGAGATATACATCAGTCACACACATCAGTCAGCAACAGCAATTTGGAAAACCAGCTGGGTGTATGTTGCCACTTTCTTGATTAGGGCCAAGTACTACTTCCTGGAAACAATTCTCTGTAGCTCATGGTTTCATACTCTCTTCATTCAAAAGGCTCTATGAAGCATCACCTTAGATCTTCCTGAGGTCTTAACAATCGATCTGAAGGTACTTCTTAGATTTGATCTTTGCTCTTAATTTTTTTCTTACTTTGTGAATCTCCTTCCATCTGGAAAGACTGGAGATGAGGAATAGTTTTATTTTCATATCCAGAAAGTCCAGCCTCCTTTATGTTTCAACATTTGTTCTTTAACTGATCTCCCCCCTTTTGCATTTCATCACACACAATGAGAATATATAAGGTGGTCCCTTGGTTATTGTACTTGGACATCTCATTAGCTATGTGAGAAGCCAGAAGACCATAGTCTCTGATATAACACCTATTCTTGTAAACAAACTTTTATTGTAATATAGGTACATCCATTTATTTATATTTCTTTGGTTGTTTTCACACAATAATGGTATGGCTCAGTAGTTGTAACAGAGAACATATAGCCTGAAAGCCTAAAATATTTACTATCTGGACCTTTATAAAAAAAGTTTGCTGACCTCTGATAAACTGATCATGGAGTTCATGAGTTTAGCAAATTTCCTATTTTCCATGTCACTTCAGATGCCAGTATTGCCACCTGTCCCACCAAAACAAGGATCTGTTTTTCTTTGGGTTCTAATTATATTTTCTTCACACTACTTTAAATCATCACTGACAGCCACCTAGATTCTTTTAAATTTCTGTTTGATGTTATTGGGTTCTTATTAATATCCTGATTTTCTCTCATCATTCAATTACAAAGCCAGCATCACATGTTACAGTTTTTTATGTACAGCAACTAAAATTTGTTCTAATGCTTCATAGAAAACCATCCCATAGCTATATGGCTCCAACACAACAACAGTCATGTACTTGGCCCATAAATCTGCAATCTGGGTAAAGCTCAGTGCAGACAGTTTGTCTCTGTTCCACTTAGTACTGGCTAAGGCAGTTTGAATGGGGCTAAAGTATCCACTTCCAAAGTGGTGCACTTGCATTATGCAAATTCACATTGGCTGTTGGTTCTTATTCTCATGGGGCCCTTTATAGATCGGGTTTTCAAACTGCATGATGGTTGGGTTTAGAGGGAGAGCATTCCCACCGAACCAGGTAAAGCATATAGACGTCTATAGTCTAGACTTTCCAGTCATATGGCAACACTTCCACCATACTACATCAGCCCAGGCAGTCACTAAGCTTCACTGACTTTTAAGATGAAGTGACATACACCCTGATACTTGATAATAGGGATGTCAGGAATGTATCATATGAGAAACATATGCTATGAGAGATATTATTGTAGTTATTATTTTGGTGAATATATCTTCCACAGACTTCAACAGGTCTCTCATAAAAGATAGATGAGAAATAAGCACACACACAAAACAGCATTTTTCAACAGAGAAATGCATATTAAAACCACAGTGTATCACTTCTCAGCCTTTTGGCTAAGATCAAGTGTAGTATCTGTTCTTATCAGTTTAAAACTGTAGTGAGATACGGTTTCACAGCCACAGCCACAGCCATTTCACATGGCTAAAATTAAAAAGGCTGATAACACCATACTAAATGCGGGCAAGGAGGTGAAGTGACTGGAATTTCCCCATCTTTCTGGTGAAGCCATGATATGGTATAACCATTTTGGAAAACTGGCAGTTTCTTCAGAAGTTAGTAAGAATTCCACTGCTGGGATTATACTCTAAGAACCCTGAAACACCAATCCAAAAGAACCTATGCACCCCAATGTTTATAGCAGCACAATTTACAATAGCCAAGTGCTGGAAGCAACCTAAATGCCCATCAGCAAATGAGTGGATCAAAAAACTATGGTACATTTACACAATGGAATTCTATGCAGCGGAGAGAAAGAAGGAGCTTATACCTTTTGCAACAGCATGGATGGAACTGGAAAGCATTATGCTAAGTGAAATAAGCCAGGTGGTGAGGGACAAATACCATAAGATGTCACCTTTAACTGGAACATAATCAACAAAAGAAAAACACAAAGAAAATATAACCAGAGACATTGAAATTAAGAACAATCTAACAATAGCCAGAGGGAAGGGGGGAGGGGACAGTTGGGAGAAGGGTTTTCAGGAACTACTACAAAGGACACAGGGACAAAAACAAGGGGGAGGGTGGAAGCAAGGGAGGGAGGTGGGTTTGGCTGGAGTGGGGTAGGTGTGGTGGGGAGAAAATGCAGACAACTGTAATTGAACAATAATAAAGTAATTTATGGAAAAAACTGTACTGAATAGTTGTTGGAATAAGTGTGGTCTGTAAGAGAAAAAAATTTTAAAAAAGAATTTCACACTTAGATATTTACTCAAGAGCAATGAGACATCCACAAAAGCCTTGTACAAAAAATTTTAATAGAGACTTTTTTCTTAAAAGCAAAAATAAACAAACTAGAAACAACCCAAATTTCCATCAATAGGAGAATGGATAAATAAATTAGTATATTCATTCAAGTAATACTACTCATCAATAAAATGTAGCAAACTACTAATATGGGTAACAATGTGAAGGGACTCTTGAAAGCATTATGATAAGAGAAAGGGTCTAGACACAAATAAGTACCTACTGTTTAAGTTCAAGAATAAACAAAGCTATATTTATATGGTGATATAAATAAGACAGTAGTTGCCTATGGGGTAAAAATTAATTTGGGCAGATAAATATATTCTATATGCTGATCAGAATGATAATTACCTGGGTTATACATCTGTCAAAAGCTATCATAGACTTTATTGTATATACAATTTATCTCACTAAACAACTTTAAAACTCATTGAGTTGTACACATGACGTGTTCATTGTTAAGTATTGATATTATAGTAAAAACATCTTTAACAATTTAAGATAAACCTGTGAGGTTTTTAAACAAAAATATGCATGAGATATCTATCATATTTATGACCCTGCTCACCTCTGTCCCCTCTTTAAGAAGTATATGAATGCCCCTGAGTTATTCTTGGCAGTTTTATACAGTAATTTGAATTTGCCTTTTGAATTTCTCATCTCTGTGTGATTCTGAACTCTGAACTGTCAGATTTCAACATCAACTCCATCTCTTGACACAGAAACCTGAGCTTTCACTAAGGCAGTACTTTTCAAACTTTAATGTGCCCAAGAATCTTGTGAAACTTCAGATTCTGACTCGGGAGGTCTGGAGTAGGATCTGAGAGTGTGTACTTCTAACAAGCTCCCTGCTGACGTTGCAGCTGCCCATCCAGAGCCTGTCCCTGGCAGAGCTCTAGTGAACACGGGTGTAGTTTCTTCTGTGACTCACAGCCCTGTGCGCCTCAAGCAGGAATCTTCCCCAGTTTCTGGCACCTTCAATACAAATTATGACACCTTTCTTCAGACGAATTCCTATGTCAAGTCAGCTCCAGGTTCAACCTAAGGACATTATTTAACCACTACCCACTCAGAAAATATGTGAGGACCTCGTTAATCTGGGGGATTCATTTTTCACTTCTGTTAATTTTCCAAATAACTGAAATTTCCTCCAATCTATATTTAATATTAGTTTTGTTCATCTAACTCTTTGTAAGACTCATTATGCTTCCCTGAAGTCTTAAACAGAGACCACTAAAAATGATTGAATCTTTCATTATTAACTCAGGGACATTGTTAGCTTGTAATGCAGTGATACTCTCCGGAGCTATTGAGATCTGTTTATTCCTACCTAAATAGGTCCTAGGCTACAATTCTTCCTGTGCTCTGTGTACTTTTGGAAAGTAGTTTTGTTTTTTTAATTCCCTGACAGACTCTCAGACATTAGTTCTTATCATTAGACTTCAGATTGCCTGGCTTTAGCAGTCATCTTTCCCTCTTCTAATTGCTGTTTTAATTCAATTATAACATCTTAAAACAAATAACCAAGCAACGGTATTATACATTTGTTTAAAATAAAAATAAAAAGACTCTGGATGAGGGTATAAAGTTTCTTCCTGCAGGAAGATGCTAAAGCTTTAGCATCTAACTTTCACCAATTTAGTAACCTAGAGGCTAATTTTGTTTTATTTTTATTATGGGCTATTTTCTACATTTTTTTAATGTTTGGTGTATAGACAACTTACAATAGAATCGGCTATGATGCTTACTAAAATTTCAGTTCCTAAGGCTTTGCCTTAGATATGCTTACACATTATATCCTGAGTTGGACCCAGGATTCTACAATTACAGAACACCTTAGCAGCTTTCTGTGCCCAGAAAATTTACAAAAAAAACACTGTTCCTGTATAATGTCATTATCAGTGGAAGATCAAAATGCCTTCTTTAAATTCTCATTACAATGTCTCCTTTATCCCCTGTCTTGGTTAGATCAACCTCTCCATGCTGCACTGCAAGACTTGTTTGTCATGATTGGGAAGATTTTTTCATTAAATAACTCAACGTTTTCCATTTCTTGGGAGTGGAAATGAGATGGGAATGTACTAACTTACATATTAGGACTCTAAGCCTGGTTTGTGACCCTCCGAACTTAAACACTGATTGGATAGGGCATCCAAGTAGCCAAATCACAGTTAACAAATACAAGTTTGTCCCAAATGAAAAAGCCAGATGTGCAACTTAAGGTTTGCACTTAAGCTCAATGTGTTAATGTGAAAATAATTTCTTTAATTCAAAATATTTATCAAATATCTAACAAGGAACTCTCATTTGAATTTTAACATGCCCTCTAAAAATGGCTCGTCTTTAATTCCCAACCGTCTAGAGATTCATGAGACATAAAAAGAAGCCCAAGATTTTGTCTAAAGTAGAAAGAAGTAGAAAAAACATCTCTGAGACAAATTCTTATGGCCAAAAAGCCCCTCCCTCTCCTTCCCTGTCACTGTATCCTAGCAATTGAGAGCTGTAGAAAAAGAATCACACACTCATGGTCCCCACCCTCAACTAGGTGGCCTGTATTGCCTCGATATCTTACTACACTTTACTCAACAACAATTCATTCATTCAGCAAATATTTATAGAGCATCCATAGCCAGGCACTGTGTTAGCTGCTAGGGATACAGCAGTGAAAAAGCAGATAAAAAAACCTCTGCTCTTGAAGATCTTTACATTCTGGTGGGAAAGATAGACAATTGACAAGACAAAAATCTGAAGTATATGATATAATAATTACATGTGCCCAAGACAAAGTAGGAAGAAGATGGGATTGAGAAGTATGGACAGGACAGTTGAGATGTTAGTGTGGCCAAGAAGACTTCTCTAAGAGGCAAGTGTTGAGCAAATCCTGCAAGATGTGAAAAAAAAAAAAAAAACCCTACCCACTTAGACTTCTAGAGAGAGAGAATTCCAGGTAGAGGAAGTGGCAGGTGCAAAGGTCCTGCACTGGAATCATCACTGGTGTTCCCATGGGAAGCTAGAGCTGACCAAAGAGAGAGAGAGTTGTAGGAGAAGAGTTCAGACAAGAGACAGGTAGCTGCACAAGTGAGTGATGGCTGCCTTACAGGTCTTCCTAAGGATTGTTCTGTTCTTCCTCTGAATGAGAGGGGAAGCCATTGGTGGGTTTGAACAGAGTAATGTGATCTGACTTGAGTTTAACAGGCAGGCTTGCTCTGGTTCTGTGTTGAGAATATATTGAAAAAAGAGAAGAGAGTTGGAGAAGTATGAATGAATCGGAGGATATTGTAATAACATAGTTTATAAATGAAATGACATAATTTTCTATACTGTTGTCAAATTCCCAACATAACCCTTTTCCCACTCACCATTAGCTGCTGGGAAAATTGGAGCAATTTTCTGAATTTGAAAAGGAGGGAATTCCCTCCCCAATGTACCACAAACATCTTCATATCTGTAACTGCATTGGACCTTTGTTCTAATCCCAGTGGAGGAAATTATCTTATTCTAATTAAAGATAAACAGTAAAATACATTGAGTGAGGATATTGGTCTTGGAATAGATACTTGAAATACAGTTGTCTCCTCTACTTAAATTCTGTGTGACTTGGAAAAATTCTTTAGCAGTTCTGTGCTTCATTGTTTCTTCTGCAATATGAGGAAAATGATGAAAATTACAACAAATGTTGTGAAGACTAAAAAAATAATAAAAATATGTTCCTATCATTGAAAAGAGACCCTGGCATATAATCAGAGCTTAGTGCAACTTAGTCTCACCTTCCATACATTCTATGGAGACTATCCTACCTCCTTACTTGAAAACTGTATCCCAGTGATGATTCTCCCTTTCTTCTGCATCTTCAACATTTTTTCTTTAAAAAAATCCTTCTCTTCAGTAGCATGCTCAGATCTTTGCCATCTTTAAAAAAACAACAACAAAAAAGGCCTTCCTGGATCCTTAATAGCTCAGGTTTACTAGAAACTAGAGAGCCTGATACAAAAATTAAATTTCTGATGCCATATTTGAGAGGAAAGGTGTGGCAAAGAAGGACATAAAGCAACATTGAATGAGGTTTTAGCAAATAGCTACCCTACCCCTTCGCTATAAGCTCTAAATCATGTAGCAGGGTGTTCAACAGATGATTGTTTGACACTTGTAATGTTTCTGGACAGGCTGAAGAAGAAAATGTGCCCACAGTAGTCCTGGGGAGGAAGAAAGTGAGGGAATTGACTTGCTAAACTCCCTTCTAGCTCTCGTTTTCCACTGGGCTGTGTGTGCCCCTTGAGCAGTTAACTTCTCCACTTTTTTTTAGTTTTGTGGTCTGGTACTCTTAAATGCCAGATTGCAGATTGGAATCTGTCAGTATGGCTGTGATTCATCCAAATTCAGAAATGATAAGAGAACCAGAAAAGATCCAGCAGTGCAACTGGTCAGCTTGGCTACATAAAGTAGCTAAGAGGGAAAGGTGGTGCTCCCAGGGCAAGGGACCAGTGGAGCCCAGACAAGGTACCTGTGTTGATTATAGAGAGTTGGCTGGCCTCCACTGAGACCAACGATCTGAGAGGTGAGCAGTGCCAAAGGAATACGAGTTACATAAAGCCCTTCAAATTTACCTCTGCCTCTTCAACTCTTTACAGACTTCTTAAAACGTTTGTCTGTGTGTTCTGTCTATTCTTTATTAACTCCGCAATTTGGTTTCCACACTAACCCTAACCCTATGTTCAACTAGCTCCCAGAAAAGCCATTGGTGATCCACATGACTCTTCATCCAAATAATATTTAAATCCTTATCAGATTTAACTTTTTAGAATTTTTTGCTGCAAATCGATGACTTACTTCACTATTTATTCTCTGCCCTTGGCAAAAACAAGGACCTCTTCTGGATTTCCTCTTATCTTTCTGGTTACTGATTTTTTTCTTTTTCTCTACTGTGATTCCTTTAAATGATAGCATTCCTCAGGGCTGTGTTTCAGATGACCTCTCCTCTCTTCACATGTTCTTTCTTGGCATCCCATCCACTCCTCGGCTTTAATTACCATGTATAATTCAGAGCTGCCTCCTACAAAGTTATGTCTTTGACTCAATCCTCTCTTGTGAACCGCAGTCCAACTGCTGACAGTCTATTTTTATTTGGTGTTTTATAGACACCACAGACTTTATCAAGTACTCACACTTTAATGTTCAACATGCTCAAATCTGAATCCATGCTCTGCCCCACAGAGCAGCTGCTTCTTTTTAGTAGACGGCTCTATCATCTGCCTGATTACTCACTCACACCAGAAATCTGAAAATCACCCCGACTCCTCTCTCACCCTCTCTTCTTATGTACAAATAATCACTAAGCCTTCTAAATTGTACTTTCAAAATATTTCTTTAATTCATCTAGATCAGTCCATTTCCGCCCTAGGTCAAGCCATCTTTTGCTTGTACTAAAACAATGCTTTTATCATAGGCAGTTCCAATCTACCTGGCCTGCTGCAGTAGAAGTGATACTTTCAAAAATTTCCTAAGTCCTGCACCTACCTTTGAGTAATTACTCTCTTTTTCCCAATTAAACAAAATTTTTTTCTTTATGTACTTGCAATTTGCACTTCCAGTTTCCCATATTTTAGTCATAATGGGCCCACACCAAAGGAGTTTCCCCTTCTCAGTAATTCCTTTTCTCCTAGTCTTCCTGAACTGCTCAACAAAGGTCTCTTATACTTGCAGTGTACATTGCCTTGGGATGATTTCCCGTCCTCTAATCATGCATCAGTCAGTTCCAAAATGGCTTCATCCACATTGCCTGTTGAGATATTGCATTGAGGCATTTTACAGGCCTCATCTTACTTAATGTGTAACTCCATTTGATAGTGTGGGTCTTTTACTCTACTTGGAAAACTCTTCTCTTTTTTCAGTCAACAGATTTTAAACTTTTTAGATTTCTTTTGTCTTTGTAGACTCTTCATCTTTCCCTCAACGGTTAATGTTAGGATTACTGTAGGCCCTTTTTTTCCTTAGCAATTTCACCAATTGCTATTCTTTTAAACTAGGGGTCCCCAACCTCTGGGCCATGGACCTGTACTGGTCTGGGTCTGTTGGGAAGCAGGCTGCACAGCAGGAGGTGAGCTTCAAGGTAATGTGCTTGAATCATCCTGAACACTACCCCCCCACTGCCATTGCCCTGTCCATGAGAAAATTATCTTCCACAAAACTAGTCCCTGGTGCCAAAAATGTTGGAGACTGCTGCTTTAAATGACAATGTATACCCTGCATGCACTAAATTTACATCTCCAGCCCCTGCGTTTTCTCCTCAGATAGACATATGCATGTAGATACTTGTATCTTTTCTTAAATATCCCAAGAGAACCTAACACTGAAACTTCAAAACCAAACTTAGAGCATCTGAAACCCTGTGTATTTCAATTGTTCCTTAACTCTGTAAATGACACCACTATTATTTAAATTTTGCAAGACAGAAACTTAGCAACACTTTACTCTCCCTCAATCATTACTTTAACCTTTCATTAAGTCCTCTCGTTATGACCTCCTAAGCACGTTCACAAACAATGTTTGCTCTCATAGGGAGCAAGTTACTCTCTCTCCTAGAATAAGTCCATGAAAACTTTTAGCCCTTAAGATAACATGCAATATCCTTGTCATGCTCCGTGAAGATAGGCTTTTGCATGACCTGGTTCTTGCCCACCTCTCTGATCTCACTTTTGCTATGTCCTTCTTACTCATTTGTCTGCAGCCATGATAACCTATTTTCCTCTGCCTAGAACTCAGTGATATTTCTCTATTTCCAAATCTTCTCAACTTCCCAGTGCCCTTTGTGTTTGCTTATCTAAGACTCACTCGTCCTCTGGATTTCATTTAATGGCTAGTCTTCAGAGAATTTTAAATTATTAGAAGTGAGGGTTTTGTTATGTATTTTCATTACATAATTTACATTTTTCTTATGACTGTCATCAAAACTGTAATTAATGATAATTTTAATACTTAAATATTTATAATTATGTTTCTCTATGTATTTAATCAAATAGGTGTTAAAGATTGAGTTGTGTCCCCCAAATTTATGAGTTGAAACCATAAGCCCCAATGACTGGGGTTTGAAGATGAGGTCTTTGGGAGGTAATTAGGTTTAGATAAGGTTATGAGATTTGCCCCTCATGATGGGATTAGTGCCGTGGAAGAAGAGACACCCAAGAGTTTGTTCTGTCTCTTCCACCACAGTGAGGAGGCCCTTTGCAGGCTAAGAAGAAGGTCCTCACAAGAAACCAAATCAACCAGCCCTTTGAGCTGGGACTTCCAGGCTTCCAGAATTGTGAGCAATATATTTCTGGTTTTTAAACCACCAGGCTATAGTATTTTGTTATTGCAATGTGAGCAAACTAATACAATAAGTAATTAAATATTATTAATTAACTAATGTTAAAGGAATTCAAATTTGTCTTCATACCATAGACACTACAAGGGCAGGTGTCCTGTTCATTGCTTTATACCTCGTCCCTATGTCAGTGATGGGCTCATAGTAGGTGTTTAATAAATATATGCTGAACAAGTGATGATTTAATCTTCATTGCTGCATTTTATTTGTTTGACTCCAGTTTCTCTGAGAATTTCCAAATTGGTCACAAGTCTGAACTCAATCTAGTTTTTAAGATTTTATTCTGTGAGCTGAACTTTAAGTTATTGCTGTTACAATCCCGTCAGCCCTCACTGGAATTGTGGACAGAGCAGAGGAATGTAACCAGAAAATCAGTGGACCAAGTATAGGGAGGCTGGTTCAGATCCTGGCCTGACCTACTTAGTTTCTAAGACTTTAGTGTGAGTATTAGACTAAATAAAGACTTCTCAAGTTTCTTTTAGTGTAAACTCAACCAACTGAATGGTTTTCTTTTAGATCAAAGACTGTCCAAAAATGTATCCAGCCATTAGTCCTGTAGATTTAGTTATATGATCTATTCATCTGATCAAGGGTTTTCCAGAGATAATAGGACTTTTCTTCCTGTTGTATTCCTAGCTAGCATCTACAGCAGAAATGGTTGAGGACAACTGCTCAGCAATGTAAGAGGAGTTTAAAGATTACTCTTGATAAATAGTGTTTAGAGACATAGAGACTTGAGAAGAGTGAACTTTCCAAGTAGATTTGCAATCGATAGAGGGGAAGTATTAATTGGCCTTTGTGAAGACAAGAAAACAAAGTTAGTGTAGAATTCTCTCACTGAGGCTTAGTGATCTCCTATGCAAATTATAATGATGAATGTGGAGAATGTCTGCTCTGTTTTCTAAAGGATAAAATGTCTAGACAGTCTGTGAGTGTGTGCGTGCGTGTGTGTGTGTGTGTGTGTGTATGAGAGAGAGAGAGAGAGACTGAAAGGCAGAGACCTGGTGCAGTTTTATGCTACATGACACAGTTTTAGAGCCCTTTTTCTTCAGAACCATGTTATTTTTAGTTGAATATTGTAGACAATTTAATACTCCCCATTTAGCTACTCCACAAAAGACAAGAAAAAGATTTTGTGGGGCCTGAAGTTCATAAAGTATAGTCTTCATTTTTAAGAAAAAGAGACAATATATGAAGGTATTGATTCATTTAGAATGAAAGAAAAAGGCACAGAAATTCCATATTTTAAAAGCCAGCAAATATCATAAATGTCACCAAAAACATGTTCTTATAACACTTGTGTTCTACATGTTTTGGCTTGGCAATATTTGATCTTTTCTTTATATGACAAAGATTTTGTAAACCATATTTTTACAGGGAGAAGAGAAAAATAACCAATCTTTCTCAAGATGGGTTAAACAAAATTTGTTAGGTCACTTCTCGTGCAGCCGCCTCCACTTGTGACTGCGCAGAGGTATACATCTGGTTTTTGGGACAGCAATCCAAGAAATACTGGCAGCCTGATAAAGCCTATTTCTCATAATTCCTATCAAAATAAAAATTTATATTGCATTTCTACTTTACCATATGTTTATTAAGTGTTCTCCTGACTCAAGCAAACAAAGAGAAATATAACTGATAATCACAAGAATTATCCATAAATTAGCACCCAACTCCATAATTTTAAACATTGCTTTGTTTCCACAATCCATAAAATTTCCGCACAAGAACCGTAGAATATCTTCATACTGGAATCAGACAATGGATCTTCCCTGTGCATGCACAAGGCCAGTTAGTGCCGTGACCAGTATAGACGTTCCTTAAACACTGTGCACAACACACTGGAGCAGCTTGCTATAACTTAAAGGAGCTGTAATGAACCAAGTGAAAAACAACTGTAAACCACCAAAAATATATACCACCAAACTTAACTAAATTCCCAACTCAATTTTCCCTTAACCATTTTTCCAAAATATTCATTCCAGTGCTACCCAGCAGGAGAGAAAGAGAAACAATGGAGAGAGAGACAGTAAGTTTAATGGATTTCAGTTTAAAGTATCTTCCTTTTGCCAATTTTATAGCAAAAATGTATAGCTACATGAAAACATTGCTATGTTCCACCCAGATGATCTTGATATAAGTATTTGCAAGTGAAAGTCTCTGAAGTGTAGATTTCATTAGCTTTGCGGTATATCTGCCTCTGGCCCTAGATCTGTCTCTGGTGGGGTCTCACCCATCCGTGTTTGACTTTTCTTGCAGAATGCAGACAGGGGAAGGACACCTAATTCTAAGTGGAGAGGAAGTCTGGCTTCCTGCAGAACAGAGGCTCTTGCCATGGACTTTTAAAGGGCTAGTAGTCCTGAGGCTCATATTTTGTCTTCTAGCTATTCTGTCTCCTGAAATGTCAAGGGAAAGATGAATTTATGTTTGGTAGAGCAAGTGTTCCTATTTTTTTCATTATTTTTTATCATGAAGAAAATCAACAGAAGAAACAGGGTATGCTATTTCTTTTGGGAGGTTTTTTTATGAATGAATAATAACTATCATAACAAGAACATATCTGAAAAAAAATAGAAAGCAGAGTTTCAGGCCATGGGTTCTTCTCACATCTCCAGTGACATCTTTCTTGTGTTTGTTTATTTGTTTTTTTGTTCTATATACAGTCTTTGTCCTTCTAAAGTCTCAGATCATTGTAATCATCAAATAACTTTATGCTGTAAGATGACTATCTCAGCCTCAGGTCTACCTATGGACAAATTTCCCAAAACACGTTTTATTGCCCTGCAGGTTTGGGTTTAGAAAAATATCTGAATTTGTAGTTTGTGGGCCTTTGTTTTCTCTAATTAACGAAGTCACCAAACCAGCATTTAAATAGACAGAAACATTCCCTTTCTTTCACTCCTCACCAACATTCCTATACTTACTAATGAGCTAGAAAGGATGTGTGTGGGGTAGTGCTGGAGTCCAGGGTATTGATGGACTCCCTTATTTGGAAGCTGACCTTGAACATCTAATATGGATTGAATATTTTCATGAAAACCACATTGATTATCACCAAGTACCAAGAGCTTTGTTCTCTTAGTTGCTGATTGACAGATCCCAGGCTCCACACAGAAGTCACACTTAGAAAGCCCTAGAGAAAACAAATAAAAGAAAACACACACCAAAACAAAGCAAAACAAAACACTTATAGCTGTGCTTCCAAAACTTCAGCATACATAAGAATTGCCTGGGTGAACCTCTCAATAGTATAATTTTGGGGTCTTATCTTTAGGATTTGACTATTTCCTCCAGACTGAAAACCCATGCTCTTTATTTTTTAATAAGCATCCTGGTGATTTTTATGCTTGGAGAAGCACTGCGCTACAGTATTTCCAGGCTCAGGTTGACAAACTACGACTCTTGATGGCTATTACTCATACATAGTTTAACATCAGACTCGGTTAGAGCCAATAGAATTAATATATAAGCATTGAGTATTTTCTCTTTCTTCTCTTTCCACATTTAATAATTTGTTCCAGTTTTTTATTGTTTCTTTGTTTTATTTTTGGTGTTGTAATCAGTTTTAAAGTTTTATAAAAACTTAAGATATTTTTCAGAAGTTAACATTGGACTTTGGGACAAGAAATCTCTTGGGTAAATCTTAATATTTTTAATAATTGTCAGATATCCTTCTAAACCACACACTTAGAAGGGTTCATTTTTTTCTTTACTTCTTCTTGTCAATAAACTATAAATGTATTCTAAAATTATACTTAAGAGAAAGCAAGCAAGATCAATTGTGTCCAATATGCTATGGAAATTTGGCGTACATTATTTAAAAGTCAAATCAGTTTTAGAAATTCAGAGCTACTCAATTCAAGAGCAGCATCAGCCATGGAGTTTATAGGATTTTCTCATTTTTAAAGGACAAAGAAGGAAGCTGCAAATAACAATTTCAGGATAAAACTACTGATTGTAATGCTGGAAGTGGACACCCATTACATAGGATTGTGACAATGGTGTGTTTGCTGTTTAGTGGTCTTTGCTACTTGCAATAAGCTTCCACCAAAACTTCTTGTAGATGTTAACAAGAACATAAAGAAAAAATTCTTTCTTTAAACAAGTAATTTAACAAACCAGAGTTTCAGTGGAATGGTACTTAAAGAAACAAATAGACTACCATCAGAGTTTATAAATATGGGAAAGCAATTTTCAATTACAGAATTCAAGGTTTAAAGAGCCATCCTTGAAGTTCAAAAGAGTTGTTTGGAAAAAATAAAGAAAAACATATGTTCTATATAGTTCAGTGGATAATGAAGTTTAGAATTCTTTGTGGTGACAGGAGCAACAACAACAATAAAAACGGAGATGTCATCCAGTGCACTCGTGGCTTGGTTGGGCCGCAGCGGGCCAACTACTGGTTTTCGGTTTCAAAAATCCAGAAACTCAGATTTGTCAAATGTGGGGAATTAAACCAACCTAGTTATATTCAAAAGAGATTGGTTACATAGAAGCACAAATGCTAATTTATAAATTTATATAGAACATAATTACTGCTAAGGAGCTGAGACACTTGCCTTATTGCAAGTGGTCAGCATGGCAATTTTTTCCCAGGAGGATAATTCCACTTCAGTTGGAAACTAATAATGAGAAGATTACTTGGACAGCATGAAATAAAACGTGGTATAACTAAACTGACTAGACAGAACACCATTCTAATGGAATCAGAGCTTAGTCACCGTGTCTCAAATTTGAGTGTTTACCTCAGCCAAATAGAAAGAAAAAAGCCCTAAAACCACTTGGAAGATAATCATTACCTCAAGAAGATGGAGGCATTGTATTTTTGTTCTATAAATCAGGATGCAAATATAATGATCTTCCAAAGGGGATTCATGAACAATTAATTATTCAAGGCAATTTAGAATATTTGGGACTTAAGGCTCAAAATCATAAAAAGTAATTATGTGTTTCCATGGACCAGACTCATTGCCACTTGAAAAGATCAATCCAGGTTTAATTAGCTGTGAGTTTGACAATATAAATGGAATTTATATTTCAATTTAAAGCAGTAAAAATTCTGTAAAAATGAATTTCTAAAATACTGTTACTGCTTTTGGAAATTTCATTATACTGATGTTGAGAAGGTTTGATAAGAATCAATTATAAAGACTTATAGCAGTGATTTTTAACCTTTTTCATTTCGTGATACACATAAACTAAGTACTAAAATTCTGCAACACACCAAAAATATATTTTTGCTGTTTTAATGAAAAACAGGTATAATTTTGATTCATTTACACCAGATGGCTTTTGTTGTTTTGGGTGTCATCATTTTTTAACTTGAAAATTTAAGGCAAAAGTAATCAATGCCCCTGACTGAACAGTCAGGCATTGCATGTTTCAAACATTCTTATAGTGTGCCTCTTGCAGTGTACCATTGTACCACAGCACAGTGGCTGAAACTTGCTGACGAATAGAATTAAAATGAAGACTTTTGGCATGTTTGCTGAGAGTGAGGACCAGAAGATGAAGTTGTTGCCTTTTATATATTAGTAAGCACACGTATTAAAAATATATCTTATAGTGATTGGAATCAATAATTGTTAACTGAGATGACTATCAAACTCATCGAGAACATATACAGGGTCCAACTCCTGCTTGAGTGTGGTTGGGAGGGTACATGAATGTCTCCCACGAGATGGACAGCAATGTGAACATGTCCCCTAAAATGTCATATGGTGTGCTTGAGTGTGATCTTGTTATGTTGCAGAATTACACGCTTATGGCTTTGTAATAAAGATTTTATAATAAAAATAGGGCACCATTTTTGCTGGACCCTGTACATATATTCCTGTATGTATGCCTGATCCCCACTGTGGACTTCCTAAATTGAAAGTTTATGGACAAAGCCTAAAAATATGTTTTTGAGAAACTATATAAGGTAATTCTGATGATAAGATTCATGGTAAATGTAGGCAAAATTCTTAGTGGTGGAACATCAGACAGTCCAGGATATTAGAACTGTAAACTTCCTAAGGCAGGAAATTTCGATTCTGTGATTGGACATGTGCTCAGATACAACGCTCATCTTCTTGTGAAAGCGGCTGCTATGTAATTCCCTCTGACCAATTGAAAGGACTGGTCAAAGTGGGTGCCAGCTTTGTTTTTCATCCAAAATACTATTATGATTAGTTACACAGGGTGAGAAGATACTTAGCCAGTGCTAGTTTAATCAAGTTGAAAACATTTGTAAACTATTCTAGCTGGTGATGACATAGAAATGACTTATTTTGAGTAGCTTGCTCTAAAAACCATTTGCGTTTTGCTAGAACTTTTTGTGTTCTGGCAAGACATGGTATTTAATGATGGCCATGTTCTTAATTATTAACACTCTGTTCATAAAACTATTTGTATTACTTATTGAAACATATTCTTAATTTTTCAGAAAACTTAAAAGATAGTGTCTTATTTTTATATAAAAACTAATAGGTTTTAGAATGCATTCATTCCAATTATCTTTACTTTTTGAAACAATACTATCAGTTTGGTAGTTTCAGAGTCAAGAATTGTCATTGTTATTTGGTAAAGGAGTAAACTAAGACTTAACGAAAAAATTGCTTCTGTTGTAGTGTCATGTAACAGGAATGTGAGGGGTGTCAAGTGCTTCAGGTAATTTACATATGTGAATCTCATGTATTATTTCCACAGCTCCATGAAAAAACTATTTCTTTCCTCCATTTTAAAGATGAAAAATAGGGTATTAATAGATGGCTTTATTAAGGTGAAGAGGACTTGAACTTAGTCACATAGAAAAAAATGACAGAGCTAGGATGCTTGCCCCTAACACCCACGTTCTCATGTTATACTAGTACGTCTCAGTCAAATAAGAAACTCTACGTGATCTCTACGAAGGTGTTTGGTCCTCTTCCCTCTCCACCCACCTCCTGGACCAATTAATGACCTTCAATTAGATCAATAAGGGCTTTGATGCATTTTATTGCTAAAGGAAAAAAAGAGCAAGTAAATGTGGGGGAGAAAATAGGACTCAAAATAAGATTGTTCTAAAAGGTTAGGATCAGGTTTCAAAGGTCAACCTAGTTGATACAAAAAAAGTTAATTATTTTGTGTCAGACACTGCCCTGAACTATGGGGATAGATGACGAAGACAAATGTTCTGCTGTTGAAGAATTTACTGCTTAGTGTGGGAGGCTGATGATGTCTGAAAAGTATAACCAATATCATTTTAATTCTATCACTTCAGCATTTTTAAAAGAAAGTGGTAAATGAGACCCTTACTGGTCAGGATACACTTTAGTAACAAAACAAACTTGAAATCTCAGTGGTTACATCTAGCAGCTGTTCATGGGTTGCCCATGCAAATCCACAACAGATCTATGGTATTAGAGGTGAAGGGCCCTGCTCTGCACAGGAATGCAGGATGCACCATCTGGGATGCATAGTCTCAAAGAGTTCCATGAGAAGGGAATGAAAAACAGAGAGGACTTATACCTGTTCTTTCATATATTGTCCTGGAAGTGGCACGTTACTTTTTCATTTTTTTATTTAATCTGTATTGTATTTTTTCCATTACCATTTAGTCCCCTTACACTCCCTCCCCCCAGCAATCACCACATTGTTCTCCACGTCCATGAATCCTTTTTCCTTTTTGCTCAATCCCTCCATTCCCTAACCTCCCCCCACCCAACTAGTTGTCATCTGCTCTTGATCTATGAGTCTGCCTCTGTTTTGTTTGTTAATTCAGTCTGTGATACATTACTTTTTTAAAAGCCTCTGGCCAGAACTAGCCATGTATACCTACCTAGTATGGGGAGCTGAATATTTGGTAGGCAGTAAAAGTCTTGGCTACAGATCTCAGTCAATTTTGACAAGAGTCTGGATGGAGGATGTAGAATATCATCACCTTGGAAACTCTCCACGGGTTAGTACAATGTTGATCAGATATGTAGCATCCAAAGGCAAACCACACTAAAACAACAACAGGGAGAAACATAGGCTAGGCCAAAAGTCAGAATCCTGGAAGAGAATGCCCAAAGAAGACTTGGAATAAAATATAGATAAAGAGCAAGCAGCAGTTTCTGGAATCCCTGGGGTATGTATGGCCCAGGGACCATTAGTAATGTACCTCCTTCATGGAGTTATGTGTAGAGTGGTTTATTAAGAAGAGTGAGCCAGTACAAACACTCCATTTCTAACTGTAAGTTTACATGTTTCTATAAATACCAGGAAGCTGTGCCTGCAAGTTGCCTTTCTCTGTTTGGAAAAAAAGAGAAAACAACACAGCTTTTAGATAATTAACTGCAACTTTCATTGATCTGGAATTTGGATGGGAGCTGTAAATAAATCACCTCATCAGCTTTTAAATTGGTTCAGATCTGGTCCTGTGAAAGATTCTTTTGTGTATTATGAAATGGCCATAGAGATGGATAATACAAAAAAGAAATTTGGGAAAATGAGAACAAGAACTAAAATGGGCAGGGAAATAAAAAGAGTAACCTTTAAATAAGTAAATTAATAAAGCAAAATGAGTAAATCAGTGGAGCATATGTAAAGGGAAAAGTAAAGGTGCTTAGATACTATTTACTTTGCTAACTGTATGTCTTTGGTAGAGCCAATTCAACACCAAGTGGAATCCCCAATTTAAGGTGTGGTCAAGAAGGAAACTATTCAGTGCAAACAGCTCCACTGTGATACAGCAGGGCTATTAGGAGGCTCTGAGGCAAAGAAGCAACCTCAGGGCCAGGTCTCTCTGTAGCTAGACAGCTCTGCTCTGCTCCTCCCAGGTCTGCTCTGCCCTGTGCTGGTCTGCTTCACTCTGTTCCAGTAAGATATCTTCGTTGTTCCAGCTCCAGCAAGGGAAACATGGTCTCCTATCTTCCATGGAAAGGAAAAGTTGCTCTCAGAGCCAGAAGGGCTCTGACTTACATAGACAGAACTCCCCTGCTCTGATTCCTGATAGGTTTGTCCTTGTGCAAATGAAGACTCCAAATCCTCAGTTTGCTTGGTCTAAAAAGCATTGTCCTGATTGATCAGAAAGGAACTGCTCTGACTGGTTGATGAAGAAGCTGATGGGAGATACAACCACATAGCTTCGATTGGATGAGGAAAGCCTCAGTCTTATCAGTTGAAAAAGAATTCCAGAAACTCCTTTAAAGGGTTGGTTTGGATGGCAGAAGTACAGTACAGACAGGCCGTTCAGTACACGGGCAGGGAGTTTAGTGCAGGCTTTTCCCTGAAATGTAGTTTGCATGGGAGGTCTCTGTGTAGAAATTGTCTGCTACCTGTGTTTTTTTTAAAATTTGAAGCCAGCTGACCTTGGGAGCCATTCTTGGTAGGTATCTTCTTACTCAGGGTCCACAACTTACATGTCACACTTTTCTAGGAACTTATCTATAAAAACTCCCTGGCATATACTACACAGTCAATAACTTTTAGTAAATATTACTTAACAGAAGAAAAGGATGTTTTTTCCTAAGATACTATTTCTGTCACATAAAAAGTGAGACATCTGTGGATATGGGGTGTATGGCAAATGCTGGGCTAAACCGAAAATTGAGAAAAGTATTGAAGAACTTTATACTTGCCTGTTTATTTTTTAGTTTATTTACATATTCTAGATTTCCAAGGAGGTAATCATTACTGTGCTTTATTGGACATAACTAAATAAATTATAAGCTCTTATTCCCCCAAAATTCTTGGAAAAATCTCATTTACTTATTCTTGTCATTTATATGACTAATGAAATAAATACACTTCAGTTTAGTTTTGTGCATAAAAGAATCAATCTATGACAGTGATTTCCAGAGTTTCTTAAGGCAGATAAGGATAAAGAAAACATTTTTAATTTTTTAACAAGGAGAATGGTCCAACCGGAGAATGGATGGCCACACAGTGTAATGAGGTCCAATCATTTCAACTGCTGATATGCAGGCTCATCCATAATTTGCCAGTGAAGCCCCTAAATGAAAATATTAGGTAAGAATAAGTACTAAAGTAATTTTTTGTATATCTTATCTTGAGAAACTGTGTTTTATGATCCCCTGCCCCCATATTTATGTCTTTAAATATCAGGAGTTCTAAGAGATTAATTCCAATCAAGTTGAGTTTGTGTAATGTGAGAAAATTATCTTTATTTTATTTTATTATTTTTCAATTAAATTTAAATTCAATATTATTTTGCATTAGTTTAGGGTGTATAGTATAGTGGTGAGATAATTATATACTTTACAAAGTGTTCCCCCAGATATTTCAAGTACCTATCTGGCACCACACATAATTAGTACAATATTATTGACTGTATTTCCTATGCTGTGATTTACATTCCTGTGACTATTCGTAACTACCAATTTGTACTACCTAGTTCCTTCACTGTTTTCACATAGTCCCCAAACTCCCTTCCCAAAAGCTACATCAGTCTGTTCCCTATATCTATGAGCCTGTTCCAATTTTGTGTATTTGTTTATTGTGCTCTTTAGATTTTACATGTAAGAGAAATCATGGTATTTGTCTTTCTGTGGCTGACTTGTTTCACTTAGCATAATACCCCCTAGACCCATCAATGCTGTCACAAATGGTAAAATTTCACTCTTGTTTTATGGTCTAGTAATAATCCATTGTTTATTGGTAATAATGGCCTAGTAATAATATACTCATTTATTGATGGGCACTGTGGTTGTGTTCATATCTTAGCTATTATTGTAAATAATGCTTCCATAAACATAGAGGTATACATATTCTT
This sequence comes from Phyllostomus hastatus, assembly GCF_019186645.2. Lineage (NCBI taxonomy): Eukaryota > Metazoa > Chordata > Mammalia > Chiroptera > Phyllostomidae > Phyllostomus > Phyllostomus hastatus. Next base: position 23,340,324 of record NW_025334028.1, on the reverse strand, counting down.
TCAAGTTAGTGTTGTGGGTTTCTTTTGATAAATATCCAGAAGTGGAATTGCTGGGTTCTATTAAAAGGATAGACAATTCTAAAAATAGACAGTTCTATTTTTACTTTTTTGAGAAACATCCACACTGTTTTCCATAGTGGCTACACCACTCTGCATTCCCACCAAAATTACACTAAGGTTTTCTTTTTTCCATATCCTCACCAGTACCAGCTGTTTGTTGATTCATTAATAATAACCATCTTGACAGATATGAGGTGATATTTCATTGTGGTTTTAAGTTTCATTTTCCTGATGATTAGTGACATTGGAGATAAAAGACCTGTATACCCCAAATTAAAAGACACTGAAGAAATAAAGAAAGAAAGAAGTTAAATAAATGGAAGTATGAGGTCTGTCCAGAAAAAGTAGAATGATTGTTAACGTAACAAGAATGGTTTGCACAACATCGATGTAACCTGGCAGCCAAGGAGAGTGGACTGGAATGTGCAGCATGCATGAACAATAATGACTTCTTACTGTACTAGTCAGTGGGGGCAGTAGAAGCTATTGAGTGAGCATGTGTATTGTGTGGCCATTGCATTCAAAATGACTGAACAGGTAGAGCAATGAATCTGCATTGAATTTTGCATTAAGGTTGAACAGTTCATGGACAATATTCAGGTGATTCAGAAGGCCACAGCTATAGGCAACTGGTGACTGGCAGCTTCATGATGACAATGTGCCCACTCATGCATCATATCTTGTATAGAGTTGTTTGGTGAAACATCAAATCACCCAAGTGACTTAGCCTTGCTACAGCCCAGATTTAGTACCCTGTGACTTCTGGCTTTTCCCAAAACTAAAATCACCTTTGAAAGGGAAGAGATTTCAGACTGTTGATGAGATTCAGGAAAACACAATGGGGCAAGTGATGGTGACTGGGAGAACTGTGTGAGGTCCCAAGGTGCCTACTTTGAAGGGGACTGAAGTGTCACTGTCCTGTGTACAATATATCTTGTATTTTGTATCTTCTTAGTGAATGTCTTTATTTTTCATATGACATGACTGGAAACCTCCTGGACAGGTCTCTTTTGTATATATTGTGCTTATAGATAGGAAGAACTAACATCATTAAATATCTTTATTACCCAAAGCAATCTATAGATTCAATGCAATTCTTATTGAAATACCAGTGGAATATTTCACAGACCTAGAACAAATAATCCAAAAATTTATATGAAACTGCAAAAGACACTGAATAACAACAGCAATCTTGAGAAAGAACAACAAAGTTGGAGGAATCTGCTACCTCATATCAAACTATACTACAAGACTGTAGTAATAAAAACAGCATGGTACTGGCATAAAAACAGGCATGTAGGTCAATGGAACAGAATAAAGATCCCAGAAATAAACCCACACCTATACAATCAATTAATATTTAACAAAGGAGTTGAGAATATACAATGGGGTAAAGACAATCTATTTAATAATTGGTGTTGGGAAAATTGAACAGGTACATACACAAAAATATGAAACTAGACTACTTTTTTATACCATGCACAAGAATAAGCACAAAATGAATTAAAGACTTAAATGTAAACTTCATGCCATAAAACTCCTAGAAGAAAACATAGGCAGTAAAATCTCTTACATTTCTGTTAGTAGTATTGTTTGTGTACGTGTATATATACATATATATATCTCCTTGGGCAAGAGAAACAAAAGAAAAATATCACAACAAATTATCTTTTAGATTAGACAAGGAATGCAGGAGGTAAATTGTGAAAAAACAGAAGCAAAACATCTGTACATCTCTCATGTCAGGGTGGTTTAGTTCTTTTCATATGTTTTATTTCATTAAATACTCTTAAGTGACACACTACTAATTAAAATATTCAATTAAGGTAGAATATAAGATGTTTGTATAAATATTCCCTCAAAATATTAAGTTAAACAAAAGTATTGGATCAAATGAAAGCTTTGTTTTTTTAAGATAAAAAACACATGTTTACATAAAAAATTTAAGAAAAATAAACAAATGTAAGATTTAAAAAATCCATAGTTCACTACCAGGAGATGAACAGTGTTAATACTTGTTAACATTTTCTATTTCTCTTTCTCACCCTCTTTCTATACACACACACACACACACACACACACACACACACATCATAGATACATATACATTCACATATATGTTAAATGTATGCATGCATATAAATACATAGGTACATAAAATATATGAATATTTTTACATGCATGAAATTTCTCTAATACTGTTTACTATTCTACTTATCTATTCTAGTGTTTACAGAATACTATTTCAGCTTATTCCTAATAACTAATGTTGCTGGCAACATGAACATGGACTTTAAGGAGCATCTTCATTTTTAACAAACCTTCCTAAACAACTGATTTCAAGTTCAAAGAGTATGATTCTTTAAGAGTTTTAATGTATGCTGCCAAGTCACACCCAGAAAGGACAAACCCCAAGAATAAGACAGTAACCAAACCTGAGCATTCATCAAAACTGAATGTTGTCAGAAAATATACCTTATTATTACTCACTTGCTTTCTAATGAGACGCATATATAGTTTTTAAATTATTTATTTATTTATTTATTTTTAGAGAGCAGGGAAGGTAGGGAAGGGGAAAGAGAGAGAGAGAAACACTGTGTCTCTCCAAGGCTCCCAACTGGGACCTGGCCTGCCATCCAGGCAGTTACCTGACTAAGAACTGAACTTGTGACTTTGCAATTCATAGGCTGGCACTCATAGCCTGGCACTGAGGCACAACAGTCAGGGTGAAATGCATGTATTTTTTCATTTTGTTGAACTTCTTTTATGATGTTCTGTTGTCTACTTTTCACTTTCAGAATCATTGTCTTATTATTGATTAATAAGAAGTTTTTATGTACTAAAGATATTAGATATTTATTGTGTATTATACTTTACAAGTTTGTTACTTGCCATTTCATCTTTGGTCATAGTGTGTCAAGCCAAATCTTTTAATTTTCATGTAACAGATCAAATCTGTCTTTGAGGTGCTCTACTTCTGTCATCACGTATAAAATGTCCTCTCAGCCCAGTTACATGCAAATAGTCATCCATAGTCTCTCCTAAAACTTTTTGATGTTGTTTCTTACATTTAAATCTTTAACATGTAAGAAATTTATTTTGGTATTTGAAGTAAAATAGAAACTTTAATTATTTTAAGATGGTTAACAACTTGTCAAAAATCACTTATTAAATAAAACATCCTAATATTTATTATATATTAATCTCTTTCTACAGATATCTGAAAATATATCTATATTTATATATATTTCTGTGTCTGTAATTTTTATTTATATCATTGATCTCTTCAGTGGCAATCTCCACTGTTTTAATGAACTATTTTACCTTAAAATACCTTCTGATTTATTAAGACAATGATGATCCACCATATTACTTTTCTATTTTTACCTAGCCTTTCAAAATGCATTTAAAATTTTTTTTAAAGATTTATTTATTTATTTTTAGAGCGGGAAGGGAGGGAGAAAGAGGGAGAGAGAGAGAAACATCAATGTGTGGGTGCTGGGGGTCATGGCCTGCAACGCAGGCATGTACCCTGACTGGGAATCGAACCAGCAACACTTTGGTTCACAGCCCATGCTCAATCCACTGAGCTATGCCACCCAGGGCTTAAAAAAATTTTATTTTAGTGTTTTCATCTATAGGTCCTGTCTTTTAACTAGACAAAATATTTTTTATCAAGCATTCTTGGAATAGGTATCTAGTCTTTTCCATGGAAATGCCTTGCAGTGAGGGCTGAGAAATCACACTGTTATTGAATCCCTGCAACAATGATTGTGACCAACATCAGTGGTGACCCCGTGAGCTGAAAGCTCCAGAGATAAAGCAGAGCAAGGAGCAGGAAGTGAGGTAATGTGAGTGCTGGGCTGTGAGGACACGGCCACACCCTGGCTTATTTCTGGCCTGTGCATGTGACATGTATTCACACACATTGCTATCTTTATTCTCTCCAGGATATGCCAAATAAAGGAACAACTGCAAAGGCTGTCATCTTAGAAAATTAATTAGAAAAAATGGTATAATTAAGTCTCACATATACACAAAATAGAAACTTGGAGGCTCTTCTAAGATGTGGCATAACTTTGGATGAAACAAGCTAGTGTTTTGGGGCATTTTGATCAGTTGACTTGCTCTAACCCCTCTCATAATGAATCCTTCCCGGCCCTAGGCAGCAGTGAAATGAAGGTACCTCCTCCTTATAAACAGGTAAACATATAATTTTGGAATGGTTTTTGTTTGTTTGTTTGTTGTTGTTTTTGTGGAGCAGATGAATCTATACTGATCCATGGACACCCAGGAGGCTTATGCCTAAAAGTATATAAAAGGGCAACCAGCTGAGATGAAATGTGAAGACTGCGGCTGAGGAAAAGTATAGCGTTACTGGCACACAGGGAATGCAGCCAGGGTCGTGGCTGTGTACTCACCATGTTTTAGTCAATTGCTTCTAATATTAAAGAGACCACTGATACATGGAGTATCTAGCTTGCTTGGCATTCTGATTTGAGGAAGCCATTCCTTCCCACTTACTGGAGTGTTGCACGAGCATCCCATGCCAGTGCCTTTCTAATAGCATTTTTCTAGAACAGGGCATCCTCGAGGGATTGTAAGTATTTTTTTCCTATTCATCAAATTCCAACAATAAAAACCAGTAATAATCAGTGAACATTTGCAAATCTTTGCTTAGTTCTACTAGAAATATCCTGAGAAACATCCGTGGACATCCCTAAGAAGTCTCTTTGCTTAAGAGCAGAGCATGTTCTATTTAATCAGGTTTTGCACTTATCTTCAGAAGATGGCCACTAATCTGGCTTTCAATTTGGAAATAGAAAAGAAAAATTGATTCCTCTTGGATTTTGCTCTAAAATTTAACCCTCAGGCAGTTAAAGCCTCTTTATCCAAACTGAGTCACTCTTTAAAGAGGCCCCTTTATAAGCACTCCAAAAAGCAATTTCAAAACAAAAGTTAGAAAGCTGTATGACCTATTCTCAAGAAAGATCTGTTTCTGTTCAAAACCCGCCCTGACCTTTTTGTTGAAGAAGAACAAAATAATGTAGTAACAAAAACACAAGTGGCTGCCAAAGGAAGAGAGAAAAAAAAAAGTTCCTGTAAGGGACTGAAACAATAAATCTCCTCTCTGCTGAACTCCCAAAGGGAGTGTGTGCATTTCCTCCGGTTCTTTATCAGAGCCCCCGAAATAAGTAGGAATGGGCAGTGGTTGTTCACATTCAGCACACCTTTTCCATTTGCTAATAAGGTCCTGCCAGACTGGAAGGGAGTTGTCCCTGTCTGACTCTGGAGTGAGGAGCTCCTGCAACACTCCACCGGCACCATGAAACTGCTGCAAGTGACCATCCTTTGTCTGCTGCTTGTTTCCAGTCTTCGTAGTGAAGGCAACGGTACCATTTTCTCTTATTCCTCTGATGGTGTAGATTAGATGTCACTAGCAGGAGCTGTTAGCCTCAGTTGACCATCAGGGAGTTTCCCCTGAAACTTAGATGCAGCAGTTCATTTGCTGAGTGGAGGGTGTGGGTGCCGCCTGAGTGTGTAGAGCAGGCTCCACAGCGAGGATGCTTGCTTTCCCTGAAGGGAAATGTTTGCCTGTGCGGAGGCCTTGAAGTGTAGTTAACAGCATCATAAAGGTACTGGAAATATACAATGACCTTTTTAGAGAATAAAAATCTGGGAATTAAAAGCTGGTTTATAGTGTTCTCTTTTCAGACACAAGTCTAGAAATAACAAGGTTGTCATGTAGGGGTGAAAGGCTGTAGCTGGAAAAATCTCATTGCAGATGCTGGCCTATGCTTTTACCAGCTGTATTTCAGCTTTGATAAATCGAGAGGTTAAGTGCCTAGAGGAGTGAATCGTAGTATTTTGAGGAGTGCAGTAGGTAAAGAGGAGAGTCATTTGATTAAAGTTTATAGATGTTTGCTCCAGAAATATGCACATATTTACACACAACATTTTGCATAACATTTCAGTGTGTTCTGGACATAAAACTTTACCCACTGATTGCAGATTCTGAAACTCAGATGAAGGCTATATATTAAAGGCTATATGTGTACCTGCCTAAGCCCTGACTCTATTAGTGACTAGTTGCAAGAAATGATTACATTTGTCTTTTAACCCTTTTAGAAGTAGTCACAGTAAACAATTAAATGAAATCAATATTTCTTAGACTCTTGCCATGGTCTCAGCAGTGCAAGGAATAAAAAATGAACAAGGCATTGTTCTTGCCCATAGTGGTAAATATACTATTGGGAGAAATAAGCATGTAATTCAATACAAGACAGACTTAATAAATGCGATACAAACTGTCATAAAAGAACTCAGTGGGGAAAGATTGACTCTGACTCTGAGGAGCCTTGGGGGGGAAAATATAAAAACTTCTGTTCTAATTTCATTTTGCTTGTGCTCTTTTCAAAAGTTTGCTTCCTATAAAATTCTAATTTCCAGTGATAATGTAGGAAAACACAATGAGCACACTCTTCTAAAATACATTTATCATTAATTTCTCAAATATATTTGTAAATTTAGGATAAATTCCTGAATACTTCAAAATCACATATGATTGTTCACCATGCATCTTGAAGTTTTCAGGGTTACGTTGCCATGGCTATCAAGGCCATAACATTTACTTGGAAGGATTACTAAGAATCTGATTTCTTAAACAAAGGATATTTATGAGGTGTCACAGAAATCAATGCGCTGGTTTAGAAGTAGTTCTTCAGTATGCACGGGAACGACTAATCAGAATCCTGATGCTCTGAAAACACTGGTCACAAGCAGGTGTCAGGTCGATGTAAACTCTGAAAGTTGGGGTGAGGCTGCTCTCCGTTTCAGGTCCATGAGCATCATGAGGACACTACTTTCCTGGCATTGTTAAACTCTGAATGAATCTGTCCTTCTGAAAGCAAAGAGGAATAAGATCAACAGAAGCAGCCTGCAAAATGTGGCCGTTAAGAAGAAGGAAAGTTGAAGGACCACCCAGAGGTGGCCTAGTAGATTTTTCTACATGGGTATTTTTGGGAAAACACCAGACTCTTTTAGCTCACTGGTAATGAGCTTAACCTCTCGGTTAACAGTATCTTCTTTCTAATGAACTATTAACTCAAGTAAGATATTTGTCATTGGAGCAGAGATAGCAGTTACATAATGACTACCTTCTTCAACCTCTGCCAACAAGCCTATCTGTTAACTTTAGGCAAGTGCTTGTAAGAACCACTCCATTTGTCTTAGAAGGGAAAGCTCTAGTTTGGGGGTGTAATTTGACCATCTAAGTGGTGCCTATGAGCTGGAAGAGATTTTCCCATCCACGTGAATGATTTTGTTGCACCTGGCTCTGCCTGTTTTATGTTTTCCTTTGCAGATATGGTGCAGGAAATGAAGCATTTCCCAAACTGATTTGTTAAGATTTTTCCTTAACTCCCTTTACCAGAAACACAGATTTCAAAGCTTTATATATTCTCAAAACTTAGAATACTTAACATATTTCATCGACAGAGTTGATTTTTGGAGGTGGGGAGGGAGGCATTTCATCTATACTAAATTCATAAGTTGTCAAAATGATCCATGCTTTTCTTTGCATAGTAATTTATTCCTAAATAATGATCTTTTAAAAAAAATTAACTACTTTATTTTTCTTTCTTATTCTTTTGTCAAGTCAGTCTGAGATTTAAATCAATACAATGTAGTCCTTTGTGATCTTTGAGAAAACCAAGGGAATCTTTCTATTTGGAAGTGAATGACTTTCTATTACTTGGTTGGTGGTATAATATTTTACAGTCTCCAATTTGGAAAGCTGTTCCATTGAGATATATATGGAAGTTTCCCGAAAAGGAACTGTCATTTTTTCCTGAGGTTTTCTAAATTATATTCCAAACTGAACAGACCCCTACAGTGGCATTTGAGCCCTTTTGGCTTGTAAGTCTAAATCAATAAGCTTTTGAGTGTTGTGACTGAAAGAAGTTAAATAAAAGAGGGATCCCAAGAAAAAAGGATGCCTTAAAGCAACTTAATCTTCAAGTATCATTTGATTTTTCAACTTTATATTAATTTAGGAAATATTAAAATGTTTTAGGCACTTGCAAGTAAGAACAAATATCACTTTATTGCTATCTGAGGAATAATTTAATTGCTTGGAGAAATTCCTTTGTTAGTAATTGAACATTCAATTTCATGGGGAAATGGATTGTACACACTGAAACATACACTGTGCTAAATGCTGTAGGTTTATGGAAATCAATTGGACTCAGCCTTTGCCTTTAGAAGTGGGGGGGCGGGGAGGAAGGAGCCAAGTAATTATAACTTTGATTAGGTTGTATCTTAGTTTGGGGTAGAGGGACATCAGAAACATCTTCATCTAAAAGTGGAAATTATGATAAGCTATGAAGCTTGAAAATGAGAAGGTTCCAGATAAATGTAAATTCCTGAGTAGGAACATTAAACATCAGTATAGTCCAGTTGGGAAATAAAAGACAGTCACAGGTTGAACATAGATAAATGTCGGGAAATAAGGATGGAAATACAGCCTCAGGATATGTTGAATACCAAGATGAAAAATATTGTCTCATATAATTAATTAGTTTAGAGCTTCTAAATGTGTTGGAGTATGGAAATTATACTACTGGGCTATACCTTGGGAAGATTAATCTGTGAGCAGGATATAGACTGCACAGTTAGGAAAGGTAAAAGTTAAAGAAAATAGTTCAAATGTTATTGCAAGTCTAAGAGTCTGTCAATAAAATGAAAAGAAGGGTCTGAAGAAAAGTTTTAAGAAGTGGAAAGTTTGTGATTTGACATGTTATTGACTGGCAATGAGGGAGAGAGTGACCTGGACATACAGAGGGTTATTTTAATACTAGAAGTAGGGAAATGGCTTCAGAGCAAAGATATGGAAAGATAGAAGGTGGTTTAGAGAGAAAAATGATGCATTTGATTTGGGACATGGTAAGTTTAGAATCCTAATAAGATATTCAAATAGATATATCTGGTGGTAAATTGGAATTGTCTCGTGGGTAGTTGGAATTCCTCGGGAACTGGAGGTGATGTTGAAGGAGGGAGTTTTCTTTACTCTTGAATTCCAAGAATTCTTAACCATGTTCATTGTAAACGTAATAACATAGAAAGCAATTGATTTCTCTTCTGGATGCTCATATTTCTCACTGCCTTATGGTACTTCTTTCTAATTTTGTGATAGTTATTTGTGTTTATAACTTACCTCTTTTACCAGACTATAAGTACTTTGAAAGTAAAGTTCATACTTATTATCTGTTTGTCTAGTAACAGTCCTAAACACATAAGGGTATAATTTGCTAAATAAATGATATAGTTACACTGTTTTTTTATTTTTAGTTTCTTCCTATTATAATCACTTTTCAGATTACTACCTTGACTTTGTGAAAAGGTTATGGACAGGTATGAATCATAGAACTTAACATGAATACAAGTAGATTATTTTCATTCTTGTCTATGAAAGTAGACATCAAATATAAGGAAAGGGGCTTCTTATCAAACCTAAGCCAATTCCCAAACTTCAGCAGGAAGAGAGATGATAGGGGTAGAAAGACAACCTAGTTTCAGGTGATAGTAATTTACACAAAATCTGGAAGAAGAAACTGCTATGTCTATAATCATTGGGAGAAAGAATACCTAAATAGATCGACTCTACTTCCCCTCCTTTGGGGCATCAAGTACTTGAAACATTTTCACATATTTAGAAATATTCAAGGAGAAACCTCATTCGAAACCAACTTCCCCAGAATAAAAAATGGCTGTCTAAAAAAGCAAAGTTCACAAAAAGAGAAGTTGAAAGAAAGTTAACTACTACACATTGTTACAGTAATTCATGTGTTATCTTAGGAAACACATAACTTGCTTTAAAGATCATTTTACTATAACTTCTTTTCAGTTTAATTACTATCAACAGATATTACATAAAATGGGGTATTTTTTACAGGAAGAGGGACCCAACATGGAAACAAATCTATGAGGAAAGTATTCCGTTCCCAATGCACTTGTTTAGCCTTCTTTCTCCACTACTTATTTTTTAATGGTCTGTACCTAAAAGTAGATGTGATCATTCTAGAATTCATAATTTCAAGAGATTCATAACAGTTGTCACCAGCAAATTCTCTGGCAATTTTATCTTGCTGATGGTAATTACTTAGATATTAAGAAAAAACAACAAAAAGTTGAAGGTCTCAAAAAAAGTTTTTAATTTACTGGATAATTGTCCAACCTTTTCTTTCCATTGATGAAGTTACATTTCAAGCTTCAAGTAAATATTTTAACTTGTAAATAATGATCTAATCCAAGTAATTTTTATTCATTCTTTTAGTCATCACTTACCAACTTCCTCTTCCTCTTTGAGAACAAACTGAGATGTGCATTGCTAAAACAGTGAATGTCAGAGCAGGAACTTACTCTAAGGGACATTTGGTTCCTGTGTAGTGTCTTTTTTCCTGTTACTGAATCCCTATGAATCATAGGTGTGTCTATCAGCTTAGGATCATATTGCCCCTCGAAGTGTTAGAGAAAGCTCTATCAGTTAGCAAACAAGATCCTTCTGTACTGTTACTCTCAATGTTAGCATCAACATGGGAAATATTAGCAGTGTTAATTACATCTAGAAGGGCCACTATATTGTAGCCAAACTTCAGGCAGTCATAGGAAAAATAGTTTTCTAAATTTGAATAGAAATTCTAGGTCTTGTAGAATAATATATTCATAGAGTAGTCATAACTAGTCTCTAGAAGCAACCACAATATTAACTGACACCTGTTTTGTCTTTCCCTCTATCCGCTCTGGCCATGTTTAGTCCAGCCATTGCTATGACAGCACAGGATTTATTATATTTTTTTAATGGAAACATTTTAGTTTGGATAATAATGTATGCCTAGGTATAGATTAGTTACAGTTTCTGTAATACTAATTAATACTCACTATTTTTCTTCCTCTTCAGCTTAAAAAAAAACTAAAATCAAAAAGATTTGATCAGTCTTTTGTTGCACGGGTTAAATGATATTCTAAGCAGGTCCTATTCTAAGGCAATCATTTGTCTGTTAGAGTCAGTAATAAACTATATTTTAAGGATAGTAGTCAAAAATGTCCATGTCACTGATTTCATTCTTGGTATACTGCTCATCCAAAATGCGAACTGCTTTTTAATTCATTTAATCGGTCATAGTATAGCCTAAATCTAACTTAGCTGTGTCAAAAACCAGAAGCTGGAGATCATCATTAGATTTGGTACAAGTTAACCCAAATAAGAATCATCTTAACATCTACTGACATCTACTATTTATTGTGCCTGACACTTTAAACACATTACTTCCATCACAACATTTCAAATTCAGCTTTATTATTCCTATTTACTAATTAAGAAACAGAGGTTTGGAGATAATAGGAAGTTATACTAGGGTAATACAATTAAACCAAAGGACATTGTTCTTCAAAATCTTCTCCTATAGTCTGCCACCTTCCAATGTAGCGAAACTGCAGTAGCTGGATTTTTCTGATAGAAAATAACAGGCATAGAAGTTTGCCACTTGAGTAATTCAGAAGCCATTGCTACCTCTCAGAGCATCTTCGACATACCTAACCCAACAGCTAAGACAATAGAGCTATGAATGAATTTTTAGTGATAACAATCCTCTTAATATTCTGAATTCATTGAATTCTTAGGGAATGAACTGAAAGGAGTTGAAGACATTTGCATATCTACTCATTGTTACTATGTTTGAAAAAAATGTACTTAAGGCTCCAATATTCACTGAAGCCAAGTGCAGCCTCTCACAACACCACCAGCTGGTACACTGATACAGATGGGTTCCTAGAATGCTCACCTAGTGGGGAAGCTTGTACTACAAGGGGCTCCCCAACAGAAGATAATTAGTTCTTTTGGGGGGGTCCCCCTAGTAATTAATCTCTTTTTCCCCCCAGAACATATCTTTTGACACTTAGATTATACTTACTAACTAGCTCTTGCTTTAATTTGGAGAACTGTATTTCTTCAAAAGTCAGCAGAGTTGAAAATGCCCAAGGTAGTATGGATTTGTTTTCAGTAACTTGAGGGTAATATTTATTTTTATCCTTGGCCTATCTAGTGGAGAAGTTGTGAGTGTCATTTTGGGATACTCTGTTGCTTGACTGGTCTTATCTGACTTGCTTTATGAAATCAACTTGCCATCTTATTATGGTATAAATAACAGAAAATGGCTGTCCATGATTTACATTAACTGTTCAAGTCACACAAGAATGGCATGATTATCTGAATGCAAGTGTTGAATCATTCCCAAGTCTTGCTCAGACAAATACAAAAAAATCAGTGTCCTATAATTATATACATCATTTATCATATTTATCATGGAATCCTGAACAATTTAAATCAAAGTAATTCTCACCCCCACTAGAATAAAATGTTATGGAAATTCAGTTATAAAGACATGCTGACTATAGATTTCACTTCTGTATTCCCATAGTCTTGGTTTGGTGTTTTGAGAAATTAACTGTATTCTCATCATGTCCAGAAGCAAAGACATCATATAATTCAGTTATTCCCAGGTATTTAAACTTTCATTGATCAATAAATAATCAAAATGTCCTTTGGACAAGTGACATTGTATTAACAGCTTTTTACTTTTTCAAATAAAGACACAAAACCCCCACAATATGTGTACTATTTACCAATATTTTACATAAAGTAAAGGCTACTTTAGCACACTCTCCCTCTCACAATATCACAAAGTTCTTATGTTTTATGCTCACTGAGCGCTGACCAGTGTCATAGGTCAGCTCTGTGCCATGGTGGAGAGGGTGCTGTCCTCAGAGCCAGGAGCCCTTGGTTTTAGATACCAAGTTTGCTGTGTGTCTGGGCCAAGCAATGTTTTTTAGCTGCTTAAGGTTTTAATTGCCTCATCTACAAAATGAGTGTGGTTTATCTAAATTATACTAAGATTTTCTTCCAGATCTACAATTGTATGATCTTATTATAACCAACAATTTATATATATTTCACCTCAAGTGATCTTGCTTCACTTTCATCCCATTATTCCTAGATATATTTACAGGAGCAAAGTTTTCATTGTATTTCCTAATGTTTACCTCCTTGGGGAATTTTCAGATAGGACTGTTGGAAAGTATCTGCTTTGCATGTGAAAGGCCTATTATCTGCCTTGAGAGATATTTCTCACAGTACACACCAACAAATGATGTTTTTATTTATTTTTTAAAATATTTTTTATTTTAGTTGTTGAAAAAAAATTTTTCCACGTGGTATTATGGTGTTATTTGTATATAAGAGATTTGGTGGTGGGAAGAAAAGAAAAAAGATGGGGTGAGAGGGAAGAGAGAGAGAGAAATTCACTGACATCCAGAAGATGGAAAGAAAGAATGAGGTTAAAAAAATTGAGATAATGATAGAGTCTGCAAGAATGAGAGAGCCTCTCTGATAGGGCTGCATGGGAAAGATGAAGAATGAGAAGGGGGAAGAACAACAGAGAGATGAAGGGAGTACTAAATGCTCTGTTACAGAGAAGTATTCCCCAAAGTCTCTCTGGCCACTTTTACAGGCCCAGCGTCCAGTGGACTTCTTTCTTCCTATTAAATCTCTTGCCAGCCCTTAGTTCTCCATTCATTTAACTTGCAGAATATTCTACATTTTCAAAGCACTTTCATCAATCAATTATTTCATTGAACCCTTGTCATTGCCCAGGGATTAAGAAAACTGGTGTTGTTTGTGCTCCTTATCAGAGGAGGAAAGCCCAAGAACACACACTTTGTGACACAAACCAGTGGCTCTTAACAGTTATTATGCATACGAATCACCTAAGTATCTATTAAAAATATATTTTCCTAGGGTTCAGGCCCAGGGATCCCCAGAACCCCTTTTAGTAAAACAAAACCAAAAACAAACAAACAAAAAGAAACTGTTTCTAGCAATTACTGCTGATAATTTTTACACATTGGTACATCAACACATTCTCTGAGAGATCTTGGACTGGACTCAAGTTTCCTGACTAGTCATCTGAGTCCTTTTGACTGGCCCATACCCACAAGATAAACAGAGATGTTTACCTTTCAAGGAAAGTTCTGGGATCTAGTGTTCTCAGGGAAAATTTTCATATTAATTCAGTGTAATCTCTCTCTCTCTTTTATTATTATTATTTTTTTTGCTTGTACTGGTTTAGGCTAATAGGAAACAAGATTTGGCCAAGACAAATATTATTTGAAGGAATGAAATCTCCCTAGGCACACAGGCTTAAGTTCAGCTTTTCTGACCATCTCTTCTTGAGGAGATACCCTTCACTCCCTACTTATAAGATCTTATTGTTTGCTTTCAATTCTGCTACTTACCTCCCACCTGTTTTCGTTAACACAAAAAGACCCTGGGCCTCTTCTCTACACACTTGTCAAAGAAATTAGCCACCTTGAGTAAGAGAGTATTTGATTAGGGAAACAGCCACAGTGATTTTCATCAAAGTTTCAAGTGGGGTCAGGATGTGCTTGATACTCCAAACACAATTTATTCTGTTTCCCAGGGAATTTTGACAGTAGGGAGGATTAAAAGACTAGTATTAATAAATAATTTGTGAGCATGAAAGGAAATGAAAAATCTGTGATGTTCTAAATTTGAGCAAGATGTGCAGGAAAACTAGTATTGAAAATGGCAAACAAATTTGTCAATGGGTTCCTTACTCTGCTATTACTTAGTAAGCTGAGATAAGTTATAAGATGTCAACAGCCTTTCTCACGAAGTTCACAAACTAGCAATCTCTGGCATGTAACCTGAAGGTGTGTGTTGTTTGGCAACACTGCTTTAAGAGTACAAGGGAATAGTACTTAAAAATAAGAACATTTCACAAAATAGCAGTAACAGAAAAAAACAGAGAAAATCCTATTTTTAGCTCTTCGGGCAACTCCGGGACTCACATTTCCTCATGGCAGCATTCAGTTAAAGCTGGATAATGTGTCCCTTTAAATAGAGAAACACTCTCTCTCCCACAAACTTGTGCGCACTTACACGTTACCTGATTCTCTTGTTTACCTCGCTGCTTAGGCCCTGTGAACATTGAGTTAATCCTTTTGCCTATTTTTATCATAATTGAAAATTCTGTCCTGTAGTTCATGCCAGTGCCAAAAAAAATTCTACAAAGTGACCTTTTTAATATGTTCTCTATTTTTCTGCTTCTCTGTTCTCTCTCCAGCCTCTTTGTGACCACTCCATGTTGGGAGCAGGGTGAGGGAGCAGTGAAAACATTGAATGAAATGTGTTACTTGACCTGGCACTATAAGCTGTGCCCAGAGCTTGGCACATGGTTAAAGCCAGCTGCTGAATGGTGCATTTTAATGGGTTCCTCAAAGGTGTGCCTTTGGGCCTCTCCTGTAGCTACTTGGTTCATAAAATGGGTCCTTATTCTGTGAATTCACTGGTTACTCCTTCCAAAGCACTGGCAGTCCTATACTAACGAGACCTTCAAGATGCTGAAGTATCCAACTCTACATAGCTCTAAGGACAAAACTTGTTTTGTCTTTCCATTTGGTCCACAGGAAACAATCATTTACCTCTCTCTCTAAATCCCTGCCAGGGCAGGCCTATTCTCAACATAGTAATGATTCTTCTGTTCCCATACCAAAGCAGCTAGACAGCAAACTTTCATTTTCTTGATTTCCCAGGTGTGAGTCAGATCTGAGGACACTATGCCTTTCAGCTGTAGTGGGGCCCACATGTTAAGGTAGATTTGAACTGCAGAGTGCTATCAAGTCTTGCTCCTTGGTGTTGGGAAACTGGAAATGGGACTCAAAAATGTAAAAGAGTATTCTGCAAAGACAAGCTCCTCTCAGATAATATCTACACGTCTCATTCCACATTTTGATTTTTCTGATGTTATAAGTGAACAAAAAAACTCAAGGGTCCACAGAACAGGCTTCAGATATCTTATTTGAAAATCTACGTATGATTATTTTCCCACCCCTTTGTAATTTCACATCTTTGTACCTGATTAAAAGTTTAATGTTCACATTCCATGCCAAAGCTTGCATCGATTTTTCCTTTGAAAAAAGTAAAGACCCAAATTTCTATTTTTTTAGTTTATTGTAATTATGCTATAAATTAATAATGTAATTAGAACAATTAAAATCTCAGTATGTTTAAAAATTAAGACATTCACTTATAAATAACCAATGAATATAGGAAAAATCATGATGAAAAATTATGTTCAATTGAAAGAAAAAATATTTTATAACAAAATGTGCATGATGCAACTAAACCAGTGATTAGAGAGAGGGAACTTTTAGTCTTAAAATCACATATTAGTTTAAAAAATTTTTTGAAGACTAAAATAAATCTAAATAAAATATATGGAAGAAAAAATAAAAGTAAGTACAAATATGAATGAACTAGAAAAGAAATATATAATGTAACAATTTCTGTATTAATAATGAGACAGCTAAACCTCTGCCAAAACTAGTCAAGAAAAATAAGAAAAGAAACAAATAAATACATATTAAAAGGAGACATTACTACAGATGCTGCTAAACATTTGTTCACTAGGTGGATAACATGAAAAGTTTCATGCAAATAATTTTGGAATTTATATGAAATGAATAAATTTATAGAAAAATATAACCAATCAAAACTAACTCAAGTAGAAATATAAACTTTTATAGGCCTCTAACCATTTTAAAAATTGGCCCTGGCTGGTGTAGGTCAGTAGCTTGAGTGCAGGCCTGAAAACCAAAGGGTCACCAGTTCAATTCCCAATCAGGGCACATGCCTGAGTTGTGGGCCAGGTCCCCAGCTTGGAGTGTGAGAGAAGCAACCACACATTGATGTTTCCCTCCTTCTCTTTCTGCTTCCCTTCCCCTCTCTAAATATAAATAAATAAAATCTTTTAAAAAATTGAATCAGCAAGTAATAGTCTTCCCACCCATACACAAAAATTCCCAGTCCAGGTGGTGTCACTAGAAAATTATACTAATCATTTAAATAATAAGTAAACTAGTTTTATATAAAATTTTCCAGAGAATAGAAGTAGAGGTTTTACTTCCTAACTTGTTTCATGAGGCTAGCATATGGGTGAAATCAAAACCTGCCAGAAATATTATAAGAAAGGAATACTATAGGCCAAACTCCTTATAAAAAAAGTAAAAATACAGTAAATCATAAAAAAAGGTACTTAAGTGTATCAAAGTTGGGACTGCATTAGCAATGTGCAGTAGGTTTAACACTAGGACATCAATCAGTATAATTCACTACATTGATAGAATACAGAGAAAAATATATAATCATTTGAACAGATGCTGAAAAAACTATTAATAATTCAATATGTATTCCTCATAACAAATTAGGAAATAAAACTACAGGGGATTTTCTTAATCTGATAAAGTAGCTTCAAAAACTATAGTCATCATCATAAAAATTGTGCATAATAGAGGAATGTTAGATTTCCCTTTGATAATGAAAATAACACAATCTTGACCAGAAATATTACTTTTTTCAAACATTGTACTAACTATGCTAGCTAATGCTGTAAAACAAGAAAATAGTGGATTGAGCACCAGCCTGCAAACCAAACAGTTGCAGGTTCGATTTCCAGTCAGGGCACATGCCTGGGTTGTGGGCCAGGTCCCTAGTTGGGGGCCTGCAAGAGGCAACCACACATTGATGTTTTTTTCCCTCTCTGCCTCCCTCCCTTTCCCTCTCTCTAAAAAATAAATAAAATCTTAAAAAAAAAAAAACAAGAAAATAAACATCTCAATTAAAAAGGAAAAAATGAAACTTTTTTGTAGATGATATATAATTGTATAAGTAGAAAATCCACAAGAATTTACTGATAGATTATCAGAATTAGAGAATTCATCTACCTGGCCGCTATGGCTCAGTTGGTTGGAGTGTTGTTCCATAAACTGAAAGCTTGCAGATTCAATTCCTGGTCAGGGTACGTGCCTACATTGCGGATTGGGTCTCCAGTTGGGATGTGTATAAGAGGTAACCAATCAATGTTTCCCTCTCACATTGATGCTTCTCTTCCTCTCTTCCTCCTTTGCCTTCCCTCTAAAATCAATAAGCATGTCATCAGGTGAGGATTAAAAAAAAAGAATGCATCAAGTTTTCTGGATATAGAATTTACATATTAATTGTATTTCTAGCCACACAACAAAAATTTTTAAAAGAAAACTTAACAATATGCCATTACAGAAAATCAAAATATATCAAGTACCTATAAATAATTCTAATAAAAGATATTCAAGATTTCTATGAGAAGAATAATAAAAGATTATTGAGTGGAATTAAAGAACACCTCAAACATCACTAATATATAATAATGTTCCTTAATTTGACAACCCAGTATTTTAATTTTGTTCATTGTCTCCTAAAAGACCTATAGATTCAATGTAATTACAAATAAAATCCTGATAGATTTTATTGTGGAATATAAGAAGGTGATTATAAATTTTTATGTGGAAATACATTACAGACAAGAAAATCTTAGTAATTCTTGAAGAAATACAAGAAAGGAGAACTTGCTCTGCCAGATATCAAATCCCATATCAAAGATGTAGTATCAAAAATTTTCAAATTATTGCAAGTTAGATATATTAAACAATAATGGCTTCTCTGCCATGTAGATCAGTAGATAGAATAGAGAGCTCTGAAATGAACCTACACGTATATGGATCTCTGATATAAAATAAAGATAGTGCAACAGAGCATTGGGAAAGCATTGGCCTTTCACTAAATGCTGGTGACACAATCAGGAAGACATTAGGGAAAAATTATATGGGGTTTCTGTATAACAATTCAAGTAGCCAATTCCAGATGAATTATTTACTAGGATATAAACTTGAAAATTTTAAGAAGAATATATAGGAGAATATTCTTACTACTTTATTCTATGAAAATATACAAAAAACACTAACCTAAAGGAAAACACACATACTTTATTGTTTTAGAATTCATTAGTCTATTTATCAAAAAAACCCATAGCAAAAGTGAAAAGACAGCCACAAAATGTCAGAAAATATCTGATATGATTACAACCAACCAAAAAAACTTCATCTAGAAATATATATTAAAAAGCTATAAATCAGTAAGAAAAATAAAAATAATTCAATCCAAAAAAGGGGTAGACTTATATAGGTACTTAACTTTTTCATAAGAATAGAAATGAAGTAAGCTTATAGCAATTTTTCATAATATGCAAAAACTAGGGGAGCACAAATGACTAGAATTGCAAGTTAATAAGCAACTTATGGTTTATTTATTCAATGAACTGTATACAATGACAGTGAACAGGCTGCAGCTGTAATCAACAAAATAAAATATCATAAAATATAGTATTAAACAAAATACAAAAAATATAATATATTTCCATTTACATTAAGTTAAAAACAGTCAAATCCAAGTTTTATTATATTGAGATGTGCATATAGAAAGTAAATCTATAAAACAGTGATTTTCAACCCTTTCTGTGTAATGGAACATGTAAATAATAAAATTCTGTGGCATACCAAAAAATATATATATTTGTTACTGATCTGACAAAAAGGTATAATATGATTTATTCACACCATATGGCTATTATTGTGTTGGCTGTTGTCATTTTTTTATTTGACAATCTAAGGGAAAAGAGGTCAGTGCCCCTGATTAAAATAGACAGGTATTATATGTTTTAAAAATTCTTGCAGCACACTAGTTGAAAATCCATGCTATAAAGAATGGCTAGAAGTGATGGCCATAAATTAGATTAGCTATGGGTAACCTCTCGAGCAGCAGGAAAGGTGTGTAACTCACAGAAGATTTCCAAGGAGCTTCTGAACAGCTGATAATATTCTATTTCTTAAACCAGGTCATGATTGCACCAAACTCCTAAATTCATTTTGTCCTTTACTGGCTTATAATTTAGTTCGTAATGTCAAAGTCAAAAGCCTTAGTCAATCCTAACTAGATTATTGTAGGGCCCTGACTTCTGATTGTAGAGTAGTCCCCTCCTGCCTGTGGGTAACAAATACTTCAAAGACACACACTGGATGCCTAAAACCACAGACAGTACCAAACTCTCACTTTTTCACTTAAATGAAGCCCTTTTATGGCTTTTCCTTGGCATATCCGAATTGCCAGTATCACTATTCTCATGCTTTAAGACCATTATAAGTAGAGTAAGGGTAATTTGAACCCAAGCACTTCGATGCTATGGCAGTCAATCTGATAACAGAGAATGCTACCTGGGACCAATGGGCAGGGAGTGCATACAGCATGGAGACACTACACAATGGGATGATTCACAGTGCAGAGGAGAGGGCTAATACCATGAGATTGTATTATGTTACTCAGAAGGATGGGCAATTTACAACTCATTAATTGTTTATTTCTGGAATTTTTCATTTATTATTTTGGAATGTGGTTGACCATGGGTAACAGAAAATGTGGGAAATGAAACCATGGATCGGGGGACAATATATATTTTCTTCTCCACATAGGTATTTGAGACAGTAAATGATTATCAATCACCTACTCAGCCCTTTCTTTCTACCAATATTATCAGGCACTTAAGCAATACTGATCTTTGGGCTCCAGTGACCTTGCCTTTTAAAGGGTAAGAACCAATACATGTTTGAAAAATTCATTTTTCAATGGAAAAGGTGAGGATTAAAAAAATGGAGTCAAGGCTGACTTTCTGCCATATGGACAAGCTGTAACTTGGTGCATTACATGGTACTTTAAGACTGATGCGGTGAAAGCAATTTACAGATTCAATGCAATACCTATTAAAGCACCAATGGCATATTTCACAGACATAAAACAAACACTTCCAAAATTTATGTGGAATCATAACTGATTCCAAATAGCTGCTGCAATTTTGAGAAAGAAGAGCAAAGTAGAAGGGATCAAATACCTGATACCAAACTATATTACAAGGCCACTGAAATCAGAACAGCCTGGTACTGGCATAAAAACAGGCACATGGACCAATGGAACAGAACAGAGAGCCCAGAAATAAACCCAACTCTCTACGGTCAATTAATATTTGACAAAGGAGGCAGCAACATAAAATGGAGTAAAAATAGCCTCTTCTACAAATGGTGTTGGGAGAACTGGAAAACTACATGCAAAAAATGAATCTCCAGCACCAACTTACACCATACACAAAAATAAATTCAAGTTGGATAAAAGATTTAAATATAAGTCATGATACCATTAACGTCCTAGAGGAGAACATAGGCAGGAAAATCTCAGATATTTCACACAGCAATATTTTCACTGATATGTCCCCTAGAGCAAGAAACATAAAGGAAAGAATAAACAAATGGAATCTCATCAAAATAAAAAGCTTCTGCATGGCTAAAGAAAACAGTATTAAAATGAAAAGAGAACCAACCATATTGGAAAACATGTTTGCCAATGATACCTCAGATAAGGGTTTAATCTCCAAAATATATAAAGAACTCACATGACTCCACTCTAAGAAGATAAGCAACCCAATTAAAAAATAGGCAAAGGACTTGAACAGACAGTTCTCCAAAAAGGACATACAAAGGATCCAGAGACACATGAAAAGATGCTCAGTATCACTAGCTATCAGAGAGATGCAAATTAAAACTACAATGAGATACCACTTCATACCAGTCAGAATGGCCATCATAAACAAAGCGACAAACAACAAGTGTTGGAGAGGTTGTGGAGAAAAAGGGACCCTAGTACACTGTTGGTAGGATTGCAGACTGGTACAACCACTATGGAAAACAGTATGGAATTTTCTAAGAAAACTAAAAATGGATCTGCCTTTTGACCCAGCAATTGCCCTGCTAGGATTATATCCTAAGAACCCTGAAACACCAGTCCAAAAGAACCTATGCACCCCAATGTTCATAGCAGCACAATTTACAATAGCCAAGTGCTGGAAGCAACCTAGGTGCTCATCAATAAATGAATGGATCAAAAAAGTATGGTACATTTACACAATGGAATTCTATGCAACAGAAAGAAAGAAGAAACTCTTACCTTTTGTGACAGCATGGATGGAACTGGAAAGCATTATGTTAAGTGAAATAAGCCAGGAGAAATAAGCCAGGTGAAAGATAAATACCATATGATCTCACCTTTAACAGGAATCTAATCAACAAAACAAACAAACAAGCAAAATATAACCAAAGACACTGAAATTGAGAACAGACTGACAGTGACCAGAGGGGAGAAGGCAGGGGATTTCAGGGGAAGGGGGGAAGGGTTTACAGGAACTAGTATAAAGGACACATAGACAATAACAAGAGGGGCAAAATGGGAGGGCGTCGGGGAGGGCTGGTGGGGTGAGCTGTGATGGGGGTAAAGGGAAGAAAACTGTACTTGAACAACACTTAAAAAAAATTGATTGGGTGGCCTTAAAAGGCTTTCACCTGAAGCAGTATTCCTAGGGTATGTAATGAGTACAACTGGTGGTACTTGAGATAAGTGTAGGCATATATGGCCACAGATTAAAGTAACATTGACTGAAATCTCTCTCATACTTCTGGATATATCAGTGTGCATTTGTTCTTATGTCTTTTCTATGCCTTACACCCACTGATTTCACTTGTCAACACAGGGAGAGCAGGACTCAAGCATGGAACCATCGTTGTTAGTGATCTCTATAGAGAAAATGACTTTTTTCATATTTTCATTTTTATGGTTATTTCAGTTAAAAACTAAATTTAACCTTTAAAGTGTTTTAATTTTAAGAAAATAAGGAACTAATAGTAGATAAAGAGTATGAAATACTCAAAAGTGGTAGAGGAGTGAATTAAATTTGGGACACACTTTGTTGGAGATTAAACCTTAGGAGACCACTACAGCTAAATTTGGCATTCCCTCTTGTCAACTCTTTTGTTCTCACTACTAGGCTGGACAATGGGCAAGAGTTTTGAGGACACTTTAATAGTTGATAAGTGACTCTTCTAAATTTAACAACTACATTATATTTCAACCTTTATAACTCAGAAGATTATGAAGTGTAATGCTTTCAAATATTACAGAAGACTCACAAGATGAGAAAAGTGTCAACAACATATTCTTCCTATAATTTCTTCCCAGATTTTAAAGTGAATCTATATCAGAAAAAAAATCACAAATCCAAATTGTTACAGAAATCAACACTGCTGAGGTCACAAAAGAGCACAGATATGTTTATAAATAAAGCGTAAAGAATAATGATTTACAAATAAATTTAAACCCAGGGATTTAATTTCAGTATAAAATGTCAACAGTAGATCATATGTTCAATATAAATTCAACCCAAGATTTACTTTTTAACCATTGGTAATACACTTTGCCTCCTGGAACAACCAAAAGAAGGACAACAACAAATTTAAGAACAAAAAAATAACCAGAACTGCCAGAAAATCAAACTGTATGGAAGTCTGACAACCAAGGAGTTAAAGAAACATTCATCCAGACTGGTAGGAGGGGCGGAGATGGGCAACTTTGCAGAGAGGACTCGTGGCAAGGCTGCAGCTGGTGGAGCAGGTGGCCCCACATTTGCATGCAGATAAACCAGGAGGATCGACTGGGGAACGAGACAGACTGTGCAACCCAGGATTCCAGCATGGGGAAATAAAGCCTCAAACCCTCTGAATGAAAAATATCTGTGGGGATTGAGGCAGTGGGAAAAACTCCCAACCTCATAGGAGAGTTTGTTGGAGAGACCCACATGATCTGAGAATACACACAAACCCGCCCACCCTGGAATCAGCACCAGAAAGGCCCAATTTGCTTGTGGGTAGTGGGGAAAGTGACTGAAAGTCAGACAAGAGCCCAGCAAGCAGTACTGTTCCCTCTCAGACCCCTCCTCCATATACAGTGTCACAACATCCACTGGGTTACCCAACCTTGGTGAATACCTAAGGCTCCACCCCTTACTATGTAACAGGCACACCCAGACAAAAAGTATAGCCCAAATGAAAGAACAGATCAAAGCTCCAGAAAAAACACAGCTAAGCAATGAAGAGATGGCCAACCTACCAGATGCACAGTTCAAAACACTGGTAATCAGGATGCTCACAGAAAGGATTATGTTTATAAAATAGAGAAAAAAGTGAAGGCTATGCAAAATGAAATAAAGGAAAATATACAGGGAACCAGCAGTGACAGGAAGTAAACAGGCACTCAAATCAATGGTTTGGAGAAGGAAAAAATAAACAGAAAGAGGAATTAAAAAAAAATGAGGAGAGGCTAAGGAACCTCCAGGACCACTTTAAATGTTCCAACATCTGAATCAGGGGTGCCAGAAGGAGAAGAGGAAGAACAAAAAATTGAAAACTTATTTAAACAAATAATGAAGGACAACTTTCTCAATTTGGCAAAGGAAATAGACTTTCGGGAAGTCCAGGAAGCTCAGAGACTCCCACAGAAGTTGCATCCAAGGAAGCGTACACTAAGGCACATCAGAATTACATTACCCAAGATTAAAGATAAGGAGAGAATCTTAAAAGCAGCAAGAGAAAAGGAGACAGTTACATACAAAGGAGTTCCCATAAGACTGTCAGATGATTTCTCAAAAAAAAAAAATCCTATAGGCAAGAAGAGGCTGGAAAGAAGTATTCCAAGTCATGAAAGACAAGGACCTATATCCAAGATTACTCTATCCAGCAAACCTATCATTTAGAATGGGAGGGCAGATAAAGTGATTCCCAGATAAGGTGAAATTAAAGGAATCCATCATCACCAAACCCTTATTATATGAAATGTTAAAGGGACTTATCTAAGAAAAAAAGATAAAAAATATGAACAGTGAAATGGCAACAAACTCACAACTATCAACAACGAAACCTAAAACAAAAACAAACTAAGCAAACAACCAGAACAGGAACAGGTTCAAAGAAATGGAGATCACATGGAGGGTTATCAGCAGGGAGGGCTGGGAGAATGGGGGAAAAGGTACAGGGAACAAGAAGTATAAATGGTCAGTAAATAATAGAAGGGGGAGGTTAAGGATAGCATAGGAAAAGGAGAAGACAAAGAACTTAAATGTATGACCCATGGACATGAACTAAGGTGAGGGAATGCTGGTGGGAGGAGGGCACAGGGCAGAGGGGAATAAACAGGAGAAAAATATGGGACAACTGCAATAGCATAAGCAATAAAATATATTTTAAAAAATAAAATACAGTGTAGTTATAACATTTTGAGGATTCTGGCTATTTGTGAAAAAATTTACTTATGTTTACAATTTAATAAAGGTCTCTTGTAAAGTACAGCACTCATAGTAGAAGGTACACAGAAATGTTAATGCTAACCTGATATTCATTTCTAATTGCTTGAAATTTATCATTTCTGGTATATCTTACATAATGATTCTAAACAAATACAAAGGTTTAATTATACAAGGTACCATATGTTTAGGCATTCTGAACAAAATAAACTAATTACATATTGATAATAATGAGAGATTATACATAATTGGTTTTCTTACTACCTCTGTTACTCTGTCAGGAAAGTAAATTTAATTGTTCAGACAGGAATTTGTCTTCAAAACCAGAAAAAAATTAGTTTACAAATGTCAACTGTGATTTAATGGCAACCTTCAGAGTTACAAAATACTTTATTGCCTAATACCAGTGATATCTCAGATTTCAGTAATTATTGCTGCTGCATTGAAGTGTTTATTCCATAGCTTGAGGATCTACATTTTTTATCTATCTTGCTGTATTTATGAAGCAAACAATTTATAGTTTGAAATAATTTACTATAGAACAAATTTATTATCATCCTCTGCTCAGCAAGAGCATAAATATGACTCAGCAATTCTGAATCCAGTAAATGGTATTTAATAAACTAAGAAACTAATTTTATATAACTCGGAAGTCACCGGGATATCTCCATCCTTTAATATAAAAATATGTTCCAATCGAACACATACTCTCTGCTCTGAGGAAAGACCAGTGCTCCACATTTCTGCAAACAAATCCTTTGTGGCAGAGGGAAGATTAAGTTCTCAGGCTCACCTTTCTTGCAGCTACTTGCGTCCTTCAAATCTTGTACTCCATTTGGTATCTTGCAACATTTAACTTTGCATTAGCAGCAATGAAAATGTAGTTCCCCTTTCCTTCATACATGCCCAGAAAGGTCCTCTTAACTAAAGTTTGTGTTGGTATTTGCACGCTGCATGTGTAGAAACCGAGTTTATAGAAGAAAGGAAGGTTTGACGAAAGGAAGGTTTGACGTCAGAGTTAAGGATGAGTTTTAAATATCTCTGCCATTAAAATTCCTTCTTACCTGGCCTTTTCTCTTTTCTGTTACTCCATATATTCTGCCTTTTCAACCTCAGGGGTAAAAAACTAACAAATTGTTTCCATTTTTGTTTTGTTTTATTTTGTTTTTTGTTTTTGTCGAGAAGAGCTATTCAGATCTTTCTAGCTCTTTCTCTTACATTGCTTACAGCCTGGACATCCTTTTGCATTCCAAAAATCACCTTTAGAAAGACCACATCTGACCATTTGTTCTCTAATGAGAACAAATTTTCCATCCAAGTCTTCATTTTCCATGCCTAGTCTTGGCATCTGGGAATGGATTTTTGGAGGGTTCATTTTTCTAGTTAAAAGTGGATGATGCCATGCAAGAAGGTACTACTTTAAAATAATGAGACAAATAAATTTCCTGATTTCTCCCGCATCAAGAGAGCAGATACTTCGCAAACAGGCTTTGAAAGCGTTTTCTGGAAACGTCTGTTGCCTACTATTAAATACAAAAATCTGTTGCAATGTTCAGTGTAATTTATTTCTTTTTCCAAGGGCTGCATCTGTCCCTCGACATACAGAGTTATTTTTAAATGTGTTAGATTTAATTAACCCACCACAAGTGACTACTTTGATGGCATCCTAATGAAAAGTTCAGAATATTTTTAATTTAGAAAACATGCCATGTAAAAACTAGTCTCTAAAATCAGAAAGTAGATACCATAACTCCCTTGTCCTTGTGTAAATTCATGATAGGCTCCCAAGGGGCATGTGGGTGAGCACAATTTTTTTATCACCAATGTGGAGAAACTGTGGGAAGTAGATTTACCAAAAGCACTTAGAAATAGGATATACTGGAATCAAAAGGGCTTATAAATCCTTTGCTCTGTAAGTCTTTGCTTATTTGCTTCTAATAAAAAAGTATGAGTCACAGGTGTGTAAAGACTGTCCCTAACCATTTCCCCAGAACGGTTGAAACAAGATAACGAATTCTGATTCAGTTTGTGATACTAGATGAAGCCTTTAGTCAAAATAACAAAATTTTACTTATTGATATACAAAGATATATTGTACAATGAAGTGGACCCCAATTTTCTGAAGACAAATCTCATTTATGAGGAATTTATTATGAACTCCTTTTCTACAAAGATAACAATTGCACCCACGTGTTTAGAAATAGAATGCTTCCAAATATTTAGCAATTTAAAAATTTTTGTATTTTATTAATCACAGTAGAAGCTACACATATTTAAAAATAGTAGCATACATGAGTGATTTTTTTTTAGTACACAGACAGTATTGAGTGTGGATACACATTTAATAATTCCTGGGAAAACTCTGCAGACCCCGGCACCACATCTACAGCATTGCAGCAACCCCGGGCCTATGAAACTGCACCATGTAAAGTCTCTTACTCCCATTGCATGGAAATGGCTTCCAAGTTTTCTTTCTGTTATTCTGACATTTTTCCATTCTACTATTAAAATAAAAATTTCTTGGAAAAAATGGTATGAGGGTATTAGAAAAAGAAAATAAATTAATTTATAAAATCTGGCAAAGTAGTTGTCAAAGTTAGGACATAAGTGGGAGACAGGTTATGATTTAGGGAAGATTTTAAAGTTTTTTTCAGAAAGACTTTACTATCTTGAACCTACTGACTGTGTTGGACATGGCCCTGTAAGAAGGTAATCAAGTAGTGAGGGACAGTATAAGCAAGAAACATAAATGTGTCTGACCTAATGGCTTTTAATTATGGCAAATTTAAGTGCAACCCAGATAGGAGCTGAACCTTTTTATACACATTAATATTTTGACTGTAAAAAACCCCTATGGGGTGGGTTTCTATTGAAAACTGAGGCTGAAGAGATTAAACAATTTGCCGACAGTTGTGTGGCTGGTAAGTGGTGGGGCCCAACCTCGAACCGCGCTACACGGCCCCACAGCCCTGCAATGATCCTCTTCCCGTACCAGACTGACGCTTGCTTTAATTCCGGCTCACGGATTATCTTCAGTTATTCGGTGTCTTTTCTTAAATTCACATGGGACATTATATATATATATATGTTAAAAATAAGTTGATGCAAATGAAATAAAGAGGGTGAAATAGTTACTTGATGTGATCAAGGTGAAGTAATTAGTGATTTTGCTATAAAAGTGAAACCAAACAATAATCTATTTACCATATCATTGCTTTATGCCAAAACAAAAAAAGATAAACATTTTTCCTGCAACATTGCCCTAAAAACAGGACAAGTGACAAGTAAAGTGATAAGGACACTAAAGAAGTTATATCTTAGAAAGTCCTGCATAAATTTTCTGAGTCATTTGATATTACAATAAAAAGTTAACTATTTTACTTTAAAATTTCTATTATAATTGTTTTACACTAATGTTCTAATAATGAACAAGATAAGCTAAAACTTGGAGCTAAGAGATTGTGTTTTGTTTTGATTTATTTAATAATCCCTGATGGATAAAGGGGCTGGCTGGTCAACCAAAAACTGGTGATCAATGTTTTTAACTTTCAATGCTTTTCCTATCTTAACTAGTTATATTTATTTTCATAACAATTAGCAATAAGATAAAAATGTCCTCTAAAGTCATTAGAGAACTGAAGTGTTGTACAGTGATGCTGCAGCCACAGATGTGACTGTCATTCCAAGGACCTAGGCAATGCAGAGGGAAAGACCATGAACGGTGGAATTAGAACATCAGAGTTTGATTACTGTCACACATGCCTGTGTTCTTGCAACGTCCATCATTTAAAGTTGTTTGTCCCTTCAAATAACTCTTTTCAGGGCAATAAAAGATTGTCTTTGAGTTTTCCAAAGGTATAAATCAATTTTTGTCTTTTATTTTAATATTTTTAACTGAAAGTATAGTCCTTCAACTGATACAAATTAAGGAACATTTTATTTTTCCTTTTATTTTTCTTATTTTAAATTACTTTATTATTGTTCAATTACAGTTGTCTGCATTTACCCCCCACAATTCCCCCCCACCCTAGCCATCACCACCTCCCTCTCTAGCTTCCACCCCCCTTGATTTTGTCTATGTGTCCTTTATAGATGTTCCTGAAAACCCTTCCTCCATTGTCCCCTCCCACCTCCCCTCTGGTTATTGTCAGATTGTTCTTCAAATTAAGTAACATTTTAAATCAGCTAGAGAGTTTTCCTTTACATTTGATGAAAACAAAAACAACAGTAGATTATATGATAAATAAGATACCTCAAATTCAGTCAAATATGTCTGAGCTCCAAATACAATACTGTAGACTATTTTTAGAAATTCAGTTGTCCACAATTAAATGTAGACATGAACACACGCATGCATGCATATACATATATACATGCACAACGGTGGGAGGGCAACAACCAGCTTGTTAGATATAAGCTCTGTTTGTTCATATAGGAATTAATTTACCTATACAAAATACTTTCTCTCACTACACTTGGTCTTCTATGTGGAAAAGAAAACTTTAAAAAAAGGATTCCAAATGTTCATTTCAAATTTTGTCTTTCATCTTTCCTTTAATTCTACATAGACAAACACTCTAAAGGGAAATACCCTTTATCCAGGCAACATTGTCAAATTGCAAATGAATGTAGACATTTTTGTTCCTTAAAATATAGAGTTCCCTGTAGGGCTCAGATTTCTCCCAGATAACAGATTAATATCTCCATAAAGCTATTGTGTAAAACTGCTGAAGTACAAGCATCCTCTTGGTCTATACAAATGCAACTTAACTTTTTATTTTTTGCCATAATGAATATTTACTTTATAATTAAACTTATAGCTGTAAAGACTTTGTTCAACAGCCACTTTTTATAGAGAGGAAACTGAGGCCCAGCATAGTAAAGTGGCTCAATCAAAGTTACATAGTTAGCTAATGTCAGAATTGCCAGATCTGTTTTCCTTCTACTTCCCATCATGTCATTTCATATGTGCAAGTCACTATTCCAAGCTCATGTGATCTGCTGGTACATGTGTCTAGTGAGGCCTTCCCTGTTTCTGAAGAAATGCTCAGGAGAGCCTATAGTTGAGACTCAAGATTTCAAGTGACTACATTTTAAGTTCAGAGGAAAGCAGGAGCTACCATTAGAGAGGTAACAGGTGTGCAACCTCCTTTATTATCGTGGCCCCTAGATGGAGCCCAGAGAAGGGATAGAGCAGTGCTGTTTCTCCTAGGGCTGAGAGGGATCCCGCTGCATCCAAACTGATCCCCCTCCTGAAGCCATGATGTGCGACCAAGAGACTTGCTTGTAAAGATTGCTGGGGCATACCCCAGCATGTGAAGGCTGAGCCTCACGTTTCCTTGGAAGGTACTTTTTGAACTGTAGAAGCACAGTTCCTCTCTGCAGTCAGAGCACAGCATGGTGGGAGGGACTATGGGACATTGTCTACAAGCCTAGCAGTGTGGCCAGATTGTTCCTTTTCCCTCTTGCTCCCACCCCTATAAATATTAAATAGAACCTTTGCCTTTTTATACCTCAAGGAATTGAAATTCTTCAAGAAAACTTGGTACAATATACAAAAGTCCTTTATCATAGAGTCCACCATTTAAAAATATCTCATTATTGGGGAACGTGAATTTTAAAGATCACAATTATTTTGTGAAGGAAGAATAACTGTGTTGCGCCACAGTTTCCAACCTAACACCTGGGTGAATAGAGGGATTTGCCTTGTACACCTCCTCTCATTTGTCAGCAAAACAACTCAGATTTTCAGGTCCATTTTGCAGATATTGTTGTTTTCTGTTTAAGAAATTCACCAATGTAATGCTGCCTTACCTTTCTCCCCAGAGGAGCCAGGTGGCTGAGACACCTGTCCACACTCAGACCCTGCTGGGCTTGGCGCTCCCTACACACCTCACAGATGGCTGGCAACCTGAGGAGATTCCTGTTTTGAGCACAGCTTTCTCCCACTAATCTACACATTTTTCTCTTTGTAAAAAATGAAATTTTCTTCTTACTTATCCCCCAAATTTATTCCACCTAGAACATTTAAGCAGTCTCAAAACTTTTCTGCTTGCTACAGTACCTTGTTAAAATTAATTGAAAATGTACTTTAAATTTAAAATGATTTTCTGAGTTGCCACTAGCTCTGATGTTTTTATTAAAAATTAAACTCCCTTGTTTACCTCTCCCAAAATATTTTGCTTATAGTGTCTAAGTCATCTATATCCCCTTACAGGCCATATATTATATGGCCTCTACTGACTTTCCCTTGTCCTTGACTATCCATATGAAACTTTTTTCCATGTTGTGCTAAATTATTTGATTCCTTTTGAATCTCTGCTTCCACAAAAATGATTCTAATTATTCCAGACACATAAAGAGACATCACCTTACTTTGATTTCACTTCACATTGTGTAAAAAAACTAGCTGTGTATAATATTAATCATATAGCACTATTTTATGTGGCACTTTAGCATAATCTTATAACTATCTCTCTTCCTCTCTGTCTCTGTCTCTCTCTGTGTGTATATATATATATATATATATATATATATATTTTATATATATATAAATGTATATATATTTTATATATATATATATATATATAAAATCTTGAGGGACAAACTCTAAAAAACATAGTTTCATTTAATAAAAATTAATGGAGGTAAATAACTTATTGGTTAGTGTATTACTTATATGTTTCATAAAGGATTTATGAAGTTTTGGATTAATGCAAATAAAAGAAATCATTAAGGATATAGTCTAACATATAATTGCTTTTTCTTTTAATTGAGAAAAATTAAGTGCATTACATTTGATTGACAGTGAACCAAAGTGAACCTATGCTATGTTGAAAGAGAAGCCCCACCATTAGTGTAAATATGTGTTGATATGAAACTGATCATCAAAAGCAGTTGCCACTTTATCTTTCATGAAGCCTCTGTTTCAATGGGAACATGAAAAGAGGTGCAATATTTTATTTAATTAATGAATTTAAATATACTTTTATTTTATATATAAATTTGCCATATATTATGTTTTGTTTTTTAATATGCATGTTTTAATGTGTAAGAGAAAATTGAAATTTTCAACTCAAACTTCATTAATGACCATTTACTAACAATTGCGGTATAAGGGTCTCATTAAACAATAATTATAATGCTAGCAATTACTGACAAATTATTATGAAAAGGGACCCTCCTATCAATTATAATATACTGATTTATGTATTGCTATCACATGCAAACTTTACAAGCGGATGCACGTTCATTAAAAGCTGTGATGCTTAAGGCAGTAAGCATCAGCAATTGTAACTAAATAATTGGCAATGGCTTTGCTTCACGGTAAAATCTGTGTAAAATTTCTGAGTGCCTAAGAGCATAGCAATAGATATAGATGGTGGCATTGCATGAAGATGATACGAATTAGTGGAAATAATACATAATAAGCTATTAAAATATAGAATTATCTACTTTATCTGAAATTCTCTAGATTAGTTGGTCTAGGTTAGAAAATTATTACCTAATTATGGTACATTAAGGATTTATGGGATCATTTAGTAATTAGCATTTTACTGTAATTACATATTTCTAAAGAAATTGTTCTTTTGTGTCCTTAAAGAATTTAAATCTTTCTTCTGAAATTTTAAATAGCTAAACCTGGCAAAGTAAATATTTTTTCAAAGGTAATTCAGGGGAAAACAACACTGTTTCCTTCAGGAATGCACTCACATGCCCATATAATAGAATGAAAAACAAAAACAGATCTTTCTATGCTGCATAATAGAGCACTGAATTGGGAATCAGGGGGACATTTTTGCTAACTGGGGTGGTGATCTTCTGAAACTACTTTAAACTAATATATTTTCTAAGCCATGAAATGTACAGATTATATTATGTTAGGATATTTACAACTTCTTGGCAAGTTTCAGGTCCTAGAAAGCTAACTTAGTCATCCAGTATTAGTATTGACCTGGAAGCAGCAAATTCTGTTCTCTTTAGCAGTGGACTTCCAGTGGGCTACAGACACGGACATGGGAAGGAAAGATAACTGGAGAGAGAGCTGCTCAATATGAGGGTAAATGAAATTCTAACTTTTAGAGACTATTTGTGAGTTACCTAGAATGATTAGAGTTGATGACTCAGCCATTTGAAAACAGGAGAAAATGGGATACTTGGTTTCCAGCCATAGCTGAATTCTCAAAGACAAAATGTATAAATCATATAAGAAATGTCCCATATGGTGTTGTGTATGAACACTGGGGAATTTCAAACTTTGAACTTCAGAGAAAGGGAGACTATTCAGGGTCTATGTAAATACCTTAGCATAAATTTATCATGTAATTTCTATAATTAAAATGGTTATTTGATTAAAATCCCAACAATGCTTTGTCCTTTGACAGCACAGGAAACTAGTGTCATGGTGTCCCAGGCTGGGTATACGGACGTGGACAGAATCAGGACAAAATGCCATCTGTTTCCCTCAGAACTTCCCAAGAGTAGCACTCTCTGACTTGGCACAAGCAAAGTCACTGGCACAAGCAAAACACAGGTCTTATTAAATTTATCTCTAATCACCTTGGAGAGAGAGAGAAGGAAAATGCTACCTTACTATATCTTGTGAAGAGATAATACTTCAGAATAAATAGTTTATTATGACATCAAATCAAGCCTAGAACCATAAATACAGTAAAATCATAACTGCTTCTTGCATCATGGACAGTGAAATCTTCAACAGTGGGAGTTAGTGGGAATGATTCTTATTGACCACACAATAAGAAAAAGCTTCTATTTGCAGCATTTTTTAAACTGGGTACATCTTTATTTTTATTTTTAAATATAGTTTTAGCAGGTTGGAAGTTTCTCTTAAAGTGGTGTTGAATATGGAAATATTTTATGTGTGTATGTACATGTATGTAAAAGAATGAGTGTTATTTTTAAGAAAAAATGGTGAGTTGTGCCTGTTTCCTCATTCTCGATACATAAAGGCAGAACACTAGTCCCTTCCCCCTTTTACTATCACACCTTGTTCAGAGAGCAGGTGGAGCCGGGGTATGTGGCTTTGCGGGAAGCCACCTACTCTTGGCAAAATGTGTGGTAGTTAATAATATCTTCTCTGGGGTCAAGGCTGTCTGAATGAAAATTTCAACTGCAGTACTTCCCCATGCATAATGTGGGCAAGCTGCTTAGCCTCTCAGAGCTTCAGAGTCCTCATCTGTAAAATGATGCTCATAAGAGTATGAGCATCATACTGCCTGCCTTTTGTTAGGATTTAATGAGACAATCCACAGAAAGCATTCACATTGAGCCTGGCATGTAGTGACATTCAATACTTTTAGGAGTTGTTGTCAATCCTTGCCAAAAGAGGGCATACTCTTTTGAGCAGGCTGAAGAATTAATAGTAGAAATGGTAGTTATGAGCACTAGTAAATCAAGGTTTACTCAAGGAAATCAGTGGCCATATGTGTGGAAGAGGATGGTAAGGAGGAAAAGTCTTCCAGTCCATCTGTATCATACCTCATCAGTGGCTAGAAATTTGCCTCCTTGTAATTTACCTCAAGTTATTTCATGGGTGGGAACTCACTGATCTCACTTGCTAACTTCAAGAGAGCAGAAAACATTTCTAACATAAAAATGGGACTTTCAGTGAAATTCCACTGGTGTCTTTTCTCATTTGCTGCCACATCATCACTTTTTTTTTATAGGAGAATTTCTGTTTAGACATTTTCCAAAGCTCCCCGCTAACACATTGATATTG
The DNA here is from genome assembly GCF_019186645.2 of Phyllostomus hastatus. NCBI lineage: Eukaryota > Metazoa > Chordata > Mammalia > Chiroptera > Phyllostomidae > Phyllostomus > Phyllostomus hastatus. The sequence continues at coordinate 23,305,347 of NW_025334028.1, read as the reverse complement.
TCCCAAGTCTCCAGCTTGGTGTTCAAGAATCTCTATAATCTGGCCTCCCGAACTTTACCAAACATCTACTACATCCTTTCACAGAATACTGCAGTCCAGCGAAAAAGAACTATTTGCAGTCTTCTCAGTCACTTCTCATCCCCACTCCAGACCTTTGCTCATGCTCTCTCCTCTAGTCTGTGCAGAGACACTTTCAACCTCCAGCCCCTATATCAGCTCTCACAGGAAACATTCCTTGCGCATGCCAGCAGGGTGGTCATCTTTTATCTTATAAATTCTTGCCCAGTTTTTTGTCCAGTATCCTTCAAGTTTTTAGCTGGAATTACAGTAAGGAATATATTTTGTATTGCACACATTTCACTTAAATTTACACACACACATATACACCTGCACAAAATGTTCATGAGATCATTTGCGAATCATTCTAGTATCATCTCTTTTTTTCTTTTATTTGGCAAAAGGCCTATGATCCACTAACCAGATTTTGTTGTTGTTGTTGTTGTTGTTGTTGTTGTTGTTGTTGTGGACTCAAGTGTACAATCCTATAATACGTCAGCTGGATATTGCCTTGTGTGCCCACCACCCAAAGTTGAGTGTATGGTGACAGAGGAGATTTGACTTTGGGTGGCCAAACAGTTTTAAACCACAAAAGTTTTAAATCACTGTTTAACTGCATCATAAACTGCCCTTTGAAAAACACTGGTCTATGCACAAAATATCCTTTATTATTTATTTTGTAGAAGCATATGTTCCCCACCAGATTCAAAGCTGCACAAGGGTGATACTATGTGGTACCTTATAGAATCTTTTACTGTATCAAATAATGCATTTCATATTAGTTGTTAAGTGTTTGTAGAAGAAAAAAAGGGAAGGGAGAAAGTGAGAAAGGGAGGGAGGGAGGAAGGAAATAAAAATATATCTGAAGATGTCAATTAAACTCAGAAGTCAAGGTTGTTAATATTTAAGTAATCAATAGATGAGAATCATTCAAGTTATGTACAAGAAAATTTTCCAGGCAGTGTGATATGTGCTTCTTTGAATAACTAACTTCTTTAACCACAAACTAAACTTAGAAAAATAGTGTCACATCATGGACTCTAGGAGAAAAAGAAAAATAGTAAGAACAAAATGACTAACAGAAGATAACCTCACCCATGCTATGTTATTTCTCCATGATGAATACTATGGGAGGGAGTGGGGCTACACCAATGGTGTGAAGTTTTTCACAAACTATTTCACTGCCAAGAGGCAAAAAAAGTTTTAGACTAGATTTCCATAAATCCTGTGAAGAAAGTAATTTCGTCACTTCTGTATGCACTGAACACATCTATATATGCTGAATACATCAAGCAATTTCTGTGCAATGTCTATAAACAAAGTTGGTACTAAGCACTAACACTTCTAAGCACCTCAAAACTATAAAGCAGTAATTTTCAACCAATGTGCCACAAGAATTTTAAAACATGCAATACCTAACTATAGAATCAGGGTATCTCTTTTCCCTTAGATTTTCAAATAAAAAATGACAATAGCCAATACAACAATAGCCATCCAGTGTGAATCAAAATGATAACTTTTCTTGTCAGATTGACAAAAATGTATTTTTGGGTGTGCCACAGAATTTTAGTAATTAGTTTGTGTGTACCATGAGATGAAAAAGGTTGAAAATGGATGCTATAAAGTGAAACAGGACATATGCCTTATCTCATGGCATCTGAAATATTGCTTTTCACTGACATGAAAGATTATTGGTATTTCCTATATTCAAAGAGAATTAACTTTATTTTTATTCACTATAACTGAAGAAGTTAACACAATATATTTTAATGTAACAAAAGTTATAATTGATGAGTTTAGATCTACATTTTAAATGATTACAATTATTTTAATATGCCCAAAGACAATATTTAAATTGTACTATTTTTGAAATGTAAAATGCTCAATTATAATACCAGGCTACATATCTTATTTTTTAATATTTAAAATTTTTTAATTACAGTTGACATTTAATATTTCAAAGAGAAAAATTTTGGATGAAATTTAAATCTGGGAAGTCATACTGATAACATACATTTACTAAAATGACATAGCTAGTTCAGGACTTGAATATGTCTTTGTTATTCAGAATCCATCCTCCAAACTAAATGCTGCAGTGTATTCCATTGACTCTACAACATGAAAATAATGACTTCTATGGACACGAATATTTGTTCTAAGTCCTCTGTAGACATTTGTTTGTTGTTTTTTGATACTCAAACTAACAGTGAGTGTACAGAGATAAGAATAACAAAATAGAGGATTAAAAGATTGTATAAATGCTAATAAATCACAATATTATGTGAAAAAAAATTTTCATAAATCACTGAGAATTAACTCCTACCTCACTCTGAAAAAGTAATAAATTTCAATGGGAGTTCTAAGAATTATTATAAAATATTGACTTTCTACTGCCAAAACAGAATTGTTAAAAGTAAATATAGTTCCAGCTAATACTGAGGCATAGGTAGATACGCTTTGCCTCCTCACACAACCAAAAGAAGGACAACACAAATTTAAACACAAAAAATAACCAGAACTGCCAATCAAAATTGAACTGTATGGAAGTCCCACAACCAAGGAGTTAAAAAAGAAACATTCATCCAAACTGGTAAAGGGGCTAAGACCAGCAGCTCAGGTGGTGAGGACTTGCAGCACAGTGGTCCTCCTCTGGAGGAATAGGAGAGGCAGTGGCTGGCAGAGTGGGTGGTCAGACCTTTGCGTCGGAACCCCCCCACCACCACATACAGCATCACAACACAGTGACATGGGTTGCCCCACCCTGGTGAACATCTAAGGCTCTATCCCTTACTACATAACAGGTGTACCCAGACAAAAAATATGGCCCAAATGAAAGAACAGATCAAGACTCCAGAAAAAATACAACTAAGCAACGGAGAAATAGCCAACCTATCAGATGCACAGTTCAAAGCACTGGTAACCAGGATACTCACAGAAACGGTTGAGTGTGGTCACAAAATAGAGGAAAAAGTGAAGGCTATGAAAAGTGAAATAAAGGAAAATGCACAGGGAACCAACAGTGATGGGAAGGAAACGGAGACTCAAATCAATGGTTTGGACCAGAAGGAAGAAACAATCATTCAACCAGAAGCAAATGAGGAAGAATTCAAAAAAATGAGAGGCTCAGGATCCTCTGGGACAACTTTAAACATTCCAACATCCAAATTATAAGGGTGCCAGAAGGAAAAGAGGAAGAGAAATAAATTGAAAACTTATTTGAAAACATAATAAAGGAGAACTTCCCCAGCCTAGCAAAGGAAATAGACTTCCAGGAAGTCCAGGAAGCTCAGAGAGTCCACAGAAGTTGCACCCAAGGAAGCACACACCAAGGCACATCATAATTACATTATTCAAGATTAAAAATAAGGAGAGAATCTTCAAAGCAGCAAGGAAAAGGAGACAGTTACCTATGAAGTAATTCCCAGAAGAATATCAGCTGATTTCTCAAAAACAAAAAAAAAAACAACCCTTACAGGCAAGAAGAGGCTGGAGAGAAGTATTCCAAGTCATGAAAGGCAAGGACCTACATCCAAGATTACTCTATCCAGCAAAGCTCTCATTTAGAATGAAAGGGCAGATAAAGTGTTTCCCAGATACCATCAAGTTAAAGGAATTCATCATCGCCAAGCCCTTATTATTTGAAATATTAAATGGACTTATCTAAGAAAAAGGAGATCACAAATACAAACAGTGAAATGAGAACAAAATCACAACTATCAACAAGCGAACCTAAAAATACAAAAACAAAAACAAAGTAAGCAAACAACTACAACAGGAACAGAATCACAGAAATGGACATCACATGGAGGGTTATCAGCAGGGAGGGGGATGGGAGATAATGGAAGAAAAGGTACAGGGAATAGGTAGCATAAATTATAGATAACAAAATAGACAGGGGGGAGGTTAAGAATAGTATGGGAAATGGAGAAGCAAAGAATATGTGTGATCCACGGACATGAACTAAGATGGGGAATGCTGGTGGAAGAGGGGTGCAGGGGGCAGGGGAATAAAGAGGGGGAAAAATGGGACAACTGTAATAGCATAATCAATAAAATATATTCTAAAAAAGTAAATAAATAATATAGATCACAATTGCTTTTATTTCTATGCCTTTGGTTGTTACAGTTTAGAGAAATAAACCATTTGAAAATGCAGATTTATGGTGGCTTAATGACCAAAACTTTAAGCATGTTGAATATTGCAAATATTTAGTAAAATATCCACTGCCCAGAGAGTGCCACTTTAATTTTTTCAGCTGACATTAGTTTAGTTGACTTAAAAATAGTCGTTTCAAATTCACACATTCGTTCCTTACTAGTTTTTTCAGACACTATTTTGTTTCAGACCCACAGACTGCTCCTTCCAGCCATCCTGAAAATTCATGTCATTGGTGAAAAGCAGATGGGGTTGTGAGTGAATAATAACCTCAAGACTGAATTCATAACAATCAGAAAATTAATTTCAAACTCATGCCCTACTGACTGGGTTAGCAGCAACACACATATAGTTTATTTTATTTAAATGTAATAGTCTGAGATTTGGCAAAATAAATATGAATTTTAATGTAACTGCTTCAACACAATTTACTTTTTCAGATAATCAAACCACTCCTGCATTAACCTCAGCAACACCTTTTACAACAGAAGCATCTTTTTCCATGCAAGTCGCAAAGTCGTCATCACCAAATGTTACAACATCAACAGCTGGAACATCTCCCAACGGTAGGGTAAACACTTAGTGAAATTTACTCTTAACTTTAACAAATAAAATTAGTACCACCTATGTAATTTAATCACAGGAAAATAATTTGGGACCTTATATCTATTATGAAGTTCTGTGCTACTTTACTATTTTGAAGTTCATGTTATTTTGGATTGGATACAGAACCCTGAGATCTCAGTAGGCTTCTTTGATAATGTCCCCTTGGATCACTTCCTGTTGGAGAATTATCCTATTATGAAGGTTACATACACAAAGTTTATTTTTAGAGTAGAATAAAATCACCATTTCCTAAATCATAAAAATATCTTCCTAAATGTTTTAGTTCTCCACTTAAGCAGCACAGCTGACAAGGCAGAACTATACTAATAACAAGCTGATTTTGTTAGTTTTATCAAGCTGATTACGGCTTTAATTTATAGTTTTCAGTAACAATGTCATCTTTATTGTTACTGGACTGAGTGACAATGGCATCATGTTTTATGGCTCTAGGTATTAAAGGGAATTATCTTACCATACAGGAAAAGTAAAAGGAGCCATTGAGATCATTGAATTAAAAACTCAAGAGGTTATCATTCCAATGAATACTCTATTATTTATCCTGCAACATACATAAAATGAGGCAGCTCACTCAGGCCCAATAACCAATGGAGAGGAAAAATAAAATTGTTTGTTGATCACCTGTGGGCAGAAAACCTGGTTAGAATGGTAAGTTCACAGAAAGACCTGATAATCACATACCCTGATGAATGAATGACTAAATTCCCACAGCTGTCTTCTTTGCCTCTCTATTCTTCACTCACCTTTTGTTCTAATGCCAAACTTAAACATATGCTGAGGACCCATGAGGGCTAGTTAATTAGGGCTGAATGGGGTGGCGATTCTCATAGAGGGTATTATGAATACAGTCCATTATTTCTGAAACGTTTCATTTTAAGGTGAAACCTTAAATGCCTAGAATTTCTCTACAAACCAGGAGAAAGCATTACACAATGAGGTCACCACAGGGAATTTTATTTCCAGAATGTAGTGCAGGCTTTATTTTCAACCAACAGAAGCTCCAAATGACATAATCAGGAAGTGTGAGGCCTCCAGTCCACTCCTACACAATGTACTTTTATGGTTTTTAAAAATTGTCTCAGTTCTATTTCCAGGGTTAATAATGCACCCCCAGTAAATACTGGCTTGACATGCAGACCCAAAAGGTTGAAGTTCCATAATTATTATGTTAATTACTTGGAATTCATGATGTTTCAATAGGAAGACCCCTAACCCTGCCTACAATGATTTGTGGTGCATAACACCATCCAAATAACGCAAATCGTAACCACTGTGTTAAAGACAATGAAAGGACATTCAGTGAAGGAATTCAGACAGAATTGTCATTTTTCATACCAGGAATGTATCTTATGTTTCTGACTTGGAAGGGAAACTCTGTACCTACTCATGTAAAACACAGCTGAGAGACATTTTAGTGCCTTTATAGTTGGGGGCTTCTCTAAAGGGACCCTGAAGCACCCTTCCCTGAAGCAAGTGCATAGAACACTTGAGATTGTATGTATACACACAGTCATACACACACACTCACACTTCTCATTCCTTTTCATGGGCACATTTAACAAAAATTAAGCTCTAGTCTGTGTTTTTCAAAAGTATCCCAGAAGACTTTTAAATTATTCACATTCAATGGTAAAAATTGTAATAGGCTAGAGAAATTTTGTTTTCTACTTTCATAATAAAAGTGTTCACATAAATCCTAAAGTAGAGAGTGCTATTAATTAATATCAATATGCTCATTTCCCAAAACCAAGATTTTACCACATTTGTTTCATTTTTTGTCTTCCCTCCCTCTTTCTTTTCCTTTCTTCTTCTTTCTTTTCCTTTCTTCTTCTTTCTTTTTCTTTCACTTCTCTCTTTTTATTTGGTTATAAAATATTTTGAATGGAATCCAGACTTTATGCTGTTTTACATCTACATACTAAATGTGCATCTCAAAAATATGGACAATTTATTACATAGCTACAATGTCATTATGAAATCCCTGAAGTTAATAATAATGTCTTAGAATCATCTAATATTTGTTTGGATTAAAAATATTAGAATCACCTAATATTTAAGGGTTAAAAATATAGTAACCTTGAATTTAGCAGTGAAGAGGGGAAGGAAATGAGTCCACTCTGGAGTCTCTCAGGAGGGCAGCTGGAAGAGCAGTGGTGGGAGGCAGATGAAGGAGGAAAGGTAGGCTCTGTGGCCACAGTCTGCTCTGACACAGGATGGGCAACAGAAAGTCTGGCATGGTGGCTCGGATGGATGAGGCCATCAGGCAGCTGGGGGTCCATGATGTCTATAGGAAAATGAGAAGGGAAGGAAGGCAGAGAAAGATACTGCTTTCTGTCTGGCTTACTTCATCAGCATTTTTATATTAGGGTGTAAGGAAGTTGAACTACTTATACTGGGCATTGCCCATGATCCTAAAAGCAATATAATTAATACACAAATAATGAAAGTGATGAGAAATTTGTCTTGAATTCTCATATTCTAAGCAGTGTACCAGTATAGATGTTTTCTTGAGTCCTGTGAGAGGATTTACATATTGGGGAGTTTTATACAATATATCATCCTCTAAAATAACTATCTTTAGATTACACAATAATATCACAAAAGGTATATCTATAGTGAAGTGATTCCATATTCCCCTCATCCTCATGACCAGCATGGTCATTTTAATTACACTAAAAGTTTTAACAACAAAAAAAGCATGCTATGGAGAAGCTCCTTTATTTTCTTTGTAAAGCTTCCCAATCAGATTATTTTTCCAAAGGTCAAAAGACACCTGATTTAATAGTGTAAACATGTATTCTTTTTTTAAGATCTTACTCATTGCCCTGGCTGCTGTGGCTCAGTGGATTGAGTACTGGCCTGTAAACTGAAAGGTCTCAAGTTTGATTCTCAGTCAGGCAAGTACCTGGGTTACAGGCCAGGTTCTCAGTTGGGGGTGTGTGAGAGACAACTGATTGATTTTTTTCTCCCTCTCTTTCTCCCTCCCTTCCCCCCTCTCTAAAAATAAAATAAAATGTTTTAAAAAGAGAAATCCCTGGCTGGTATAACTCAGTGGATTGAGTACTGGCCTGCAAACCAAAGCATTGCTGGTTCAATTCCCAGTCAGGGTACATGCGTGAGCTGTGGACCAGGTCCCCAGTAGCGGGTGTGTGAGAGGCAACCACACATTGATGTTTCTTTCCTTCTCTTTCTGCTTCCCTTCCCCTCTCTCTAAAAATAAGTAAAAATAAAATCTTTTTTAAAAGATCTTATTAATTTTTAGAGAGAAGGGAAAGGAGGGAGAAATAGAGCTAGAGAAACATCGATGTGTGAAACATCAATCAGTTGTCTCTCGCATGCCTCCAACCAGGGACCTGGCCCACAACCTGGGCATGTGCGCTGACCAGGAATCAAATTGATGACCTTTCAGTTTGCAGGATGATGCTCAACCCCTGAGCCATACCAGTCAGAGCTATAGTGCTTATGGGTATTCTAAAGCATGTATATTTTCTTTCTCCTGAAAATGGCAAAAAATTTAACATCAGAAAAGTGAAAAATGTGCAATTAAGATGGAAACCCTTGCAATGATGGCAAAGGTGATGGACAGAGCTCTGCCCAGAGCAGGGCTTGCTCTCAGGAGGTTTATCCAATTAGAGAGACAGGACTTGATCCCTTCCTAAATTTGTATCGAAGGCTAATGGACAAAATTGAAAACCAACATTTTGCAGACACTGATTATCATAAACTGAACTTCTAAAATACAATAATAAACCTGAAATTTCAGTCTTAAATCAACAAAATGAAATGTGATTCACAAAAAAAAGGGGTATGTTATTCTCAGGTCCTATTGACCAGGTCATTTTTCCCATGGGAAAATCATTTGTTTTTATAATAATATTTTTGGCACATTTTAAGATCCTCAGGTAACAAACTGTAGTAAAAACTTCCTTTGGGGCCTCTAATAGAAAAATGTGTGTGTGTACATGTATGTATATGTGTGTGTTTCCATAGGGCCAGCCAAGTATTCAGTACTTACATTTCCCATTTTGGACAAATGGAGCTGGAAAATGCGCAAAATAAAGATAGGCAAACACTTATCCAGCACCTCTATAGACGGATTACAGTCCACCTCCAGATTTGACTGACTTTTATTTACTCCTTGGCAGGTGAGATGAAATTGTGATTAATAATAATGTCATCTATCTTCTCAAACTAGGAACAACTAACAAAGAATCCATACAAACACCTCCGCTGCCAACGGTTACTTCAATAATCACTACAGCTAAAGGTGAAGGTGAGTAATAATGTGTTTTGCCACCACTTTCTTTCTATGTATAATTTGCACACCATAATGTCATATACCATACTGTATATACTTTTAAAGTACAGAATTCAGTGTTTTTAGTATATTCACAAGATTGTATAACCATCACCACTATCCAATTCCAGAATATTTTCATCACCCCAGAAAGAAACCCTGTATTTGTTAATAATCACTTGCTACTCCCAGCTTTCATTAGCTCCTGGCAGTCACTAACCCACTTTCTGTCTCTATAGATTTGCCTATTCTAGAAATTTCATGTAAATAGAATCACATAATCTATGACCTTTTGTGCCTTGCTTCTTCCACTTGGTATAATGTTCTTAGGTTCATCCATGCTGTAGCATCTTTCTGTAGCTCATTCTTTTCTATGACTGAATAATATTTCATTATATGGATTACTAACTAGATTTCATTGATCTATTTATTCACTGGTGGACATTTGGGCCATTTCTACATTTTGGCTCTTATAAATAATTCTGCTAAGAATATTTGTTTACCAGTTTTTGTGTGACCATGCATTTTCATTTCTCTTGGGTGTATACCTTGAAGTGCTGAGTTACCATGTAGTAGTTCTATGTCTAAGTTTTTGAGGAACTGATTTCCAGAAGAGCTGTGTTTTATTACATTTCCACCAGAAATGTATGAGAGTAAAAATTCTCTATTTTCTAACCGATATTGTTGTCTGTCTTTTTCATCATAGCCATTCCAGGGGCTGTGAAGTGGTATCTCATTGTGGTTCTGATTTACATTTTCCTAATGACTAATGACATTGAGAATCTTCTCATTGACCATTGTATATCTTCTTTGGAGAAATGCCTATTTAAGTCCTTGCCCATTTTTTAAAATTGAGCTATTTGTCTTTTTATTGTTAGGTTGTAAAGGTTTTTTTATATATTTTGAACTAGATCCTATTGGATAGATAATTTGCAAATTCATTCTCCCATTCTATAGGTTGTCTTTTCATTTTCTTGATGGTATCCTTTGAAGGATTAAAATCTCTAATTTTAATGGAGCAAAATTTATATTTTCTTTTGTCATGTAGAGTAAGCAAAACTTTACCCAACTTAGGTTTTCAGCTGGGGACTTTGGCAAAAAGACTTACAGCAAAAAAAGAAAAAAATACAGTTTATTAACACATGCAGTGCACATCGTGTGAGAAACGTAAAACAAAAGTAACTCAGAACAGCAGCTTAGAATTCAGTTTATATCCCATCTTCAACAACAACAACAACAACAACAACAAAAACCCCAGTAAATCTGTAAAAAGAAAAAAAGAGAAAGGGAAATAGAGAATGACAGGACAAAGAAAAATGGTTAAGCCTCTCCAGGGTGGCAGACTGAAGGAAGGTAAATATATGAAAGGAAACTTAATGGACTAAGTTTTGTTTGCAAATTCCTCTGGTGCCTTCTCTGGGCTGATAAAGGTTTGTCTCCAGTAAAAGAATTTATATCCTGCCTTTAGGCAGAAAACGGGAAGCTTTTCCTGCATTTGCTGTTTCTTAATTGCCTTCAACTTAAATTTTTGTCAAAGACACATAGTTTGGGGTGACACTCTAGTTTTCGTCAGTCACTTGTGCAGTGGGGTTCAATCCAAGAAATCATTGCTCAAGTCACAAGATTTACACCAATGTATTCTAAGAATTTTATAGTTTTGGGTCTTACATTTAAGTCTTTGATTTTGTATATGATGTAGGGTAGAAGTCTGGCTTCCTTCTTTCACATGAAATTATTTATTTGTCTTAATACCATTTTTTAAAAAAGACTATTCTTTCCTGATTTGAATTGTCTTGGCACTCTTAATGAAAATCAATCAGCTATAAATGCATGGGTGTTTTTTGGACTTCCAAATTTATTCCATTTATCTTTATGTTTATCCTTGTCTCAGCATTATACACTCTTAATTACCACAGTTTTGCATTAAGTTATGAAATGAATGCTCCAACATTTTTCTTCTTTTTCAAGATTGTTTTAGCAATTCTAAATCACTTTAATTTTCATACAAATTTTAGAATCAATTTGTCAATTTCTTCTAGAAGTCAACTGAGATTGTAATAGGGATTACATTAAATCTGTTTGGGAAGATCATTTTGGGAAATGTTGGCATTTTAACAGCCTTAATTCTTCCAATCCATGAGTATGAGGTGTTTTTCCATTTATTTAGATCTTTTCAAATTTCTTTTGGTAATGTTTACAGCTTTCAGTATCAAAGACTTGTTCTTCTTTTCAATTTATTTCTAATATTTAATTAATTGTGAAGATGCTATAAGTGGAATCACTTTATTTATTTTACTTTGGATTGTTCATTGCTACTATAAAATTTATTTTCAAATAGTAAAAATGTACCCTGCCACATTATTGAGCTCATTTATTGGTTCCAATTTGTGCATGTGTTGTGTGTGTGGGGGGGGTTCCATAGGATTTTCTATATCCAAGATTCATCTGCAATTAGAGATATTTTGCTTCTTTATTTCTAATATGGATGGTTTTTATTTTATTTTCTTGCATATCTGCCCTGGCTAGAACCTTCAGTACAACTTTGAATGGAAGTGGTGAGAGGAGGTATCTTTGTTTTGTTCCTAATTATAAGGGAATGCCTTTAGTCTTTAATCATTAACTATGATGTTATTGTGGGTTTTTCACAGATGTCCTTTATCAGGCTGAGGAAATATTCTTCTATTAGTAGTTGGTTGAGTGTTCTTATAAGACATTGGATTGTGTCTTATATGTTATCTTACTATATTGAGATTATTATGTGATTTTTATGTCTTGTTTTGTTAATATGATATTGATTTCTGTATGCTGAACAAGCTTTCATTCCTGGATAAATCCCACATGGTCATTGCATATAATGTTTTTTATATGTATATAGCTGGATATGACTTGTATTATTTTGTAAATATTTTTGTGTCTACACTTATGAGATATAGGTTTGTGGTTTTGTGGGGTTTTTTTCTTGTGATGTTTTTGTCTGATTTGGTTATGAGGTTAGTGCTAGCTTCATGGAATGAATTGGGAAGTATTCCCTTCTCTACCAATTTTTGGAAGCATTTATGAAGAGTTGTTCCTTAAACATTTGTCAGAATTTACCAGTAAAGCTATCTGGTCCTTGTATTTTACTTGTGAAGAAAGTTTGTATCTCAACCTCTTTATCTGTTATAGGTCTATTCAGACTTTCTATTTTTTCTTGACTTACTTATCTAGTTGTTCATTTGCTAAGAATTTGTCCATTTCCTCTAGCTTCTCTAATTTGTTGGTACACAGTTGTTCATAGCATTGCCTTATAATCCTTCTTATTTTTGTTAAGATGATAGTAATGTCCTCAATTTAATTCATTCTTTTAGTAATCTGTGTCCTCTTTTTGTTAGTCCAACTAAAAGTTTATCAACTTCTTTGATCTTTAAAAAATAACTTCATTTTATTGATTTCTGTTACTGTTATACTTCCTTCCTCCCTAATATTTATTATTTCTTTCCTTTTGTTCCCATTAGTTTAGTTTGCTCTTCTATTTCTAAATTCTTAAGTTGGAAGGTTAGGATATTGATTTAAAATCTTCTTTCTTCTTTAATAATCATTGGTTTACACCAATACATTTCCCTCTCAGTGCTATTTTTGCTATATTTCATACATTTCCATATACTACATATTCATGTTCATTCATCTCAAAGTGTTTTCTAATATCCCTTGTAATTTACTTATTGACCAATTTGTTTTTTACGATTGCATTGCTTAACATCTACATATTTATTAATTCCTCCCTACTAAGTTTTTTAAAAATATTTTCCTTCTAGCCCTGGCTGGCATAGCTCGGTCGATTGAGTGCGGGCTGCAAACTAAAGTGTCGCAGGTTCAATTCCCAGTCAGGGTACATGCTTGGGTTGCAGGCCATGACCCCCAAGAACCACACATTGATGTTTCTCTCTATCTCCCTCCCTTCCCTCTCTAAAAATAAATAAATAAATAAAATCTTTTTTAAAAATATTTTTCTTCTGTGCATTTACTGTCTATCAGAGTTTACTCTTCTTAAGCACTTAATTTTAAAGCTAAGTTGAATTTAATTAAAAATAAATGGTATAGAGACTATTGTAAAGAATATTATGGATATCCTTTTCTCATGAGGCAGAGCATAATAAGCCTGACTTGCAAGGGCTTTGCAATTTTTTAAAATACTATTTTTAAAACAGTGCATTTGACTCTCATCTTAAAAAATTTATTATCATTTTTAGATTGGTTTAATATTATTATTTAAACACTTATTTAAAGACATGAATATCAGTTTCAGAAAGGTTAAACTGGCATAACAATTTTTAAAAAAAATTTATAATAACAATTTTGAATTTGAAATTTGGTCCTTTAACTTCAAATTTTTCTTTCTACTTAACAAATTCATAACCAACTATTTCTTAATGAATTGATATTATTTTAATCTCAATTCATCATTTGGCTATTAAATAGTGATCCTTTCAGGTATTAATAAGACTCACACAGCTTTTCTTTTTCTCCCTCCACAAAGTGGTCACCAAATTCTGTAAATATTTGTTTGTTTGTTTCTGTTTTTGGTACATGCTCTTCTTTTTCCCCGCTTTCAGGCTATCCCTTTGGAGACATTGCCAGCCTGCTATGGATGGTTATTTCTTTTAAGTTACTGCTTCAAATGCAAGCAACTTAACATGCACACACAACAACAACTTTTTAGAATTGTGTTTACAAAAGACTAAATAAGTCCAGGTGAAAAGTCCCCCTTTCGGTACCCCACTGTGCAGTTGTTGTGAACCACAGTTTTCAAAAGAGCAACTCAAATGTTCCAGAAGCTTTTAATGTCCCTATAAGCATCATTGGTATTATTCACTGATATATAAAAACTTGTAAGTAAATAGGACCACTAGATAATAAGAGAAAATAAAGGAGAAGCTCCTACCAATATATTCTCTGGCTCCAAGAAACACAATTAAAATAGATTTTAAGGAAGTGGAAAGTCAACATCTACTTGTTAGTGAAGTCTATAAGGAGGAACAAAGGTTTGAAAAAGAATCCCAAACTACTAGATTCCTGTGAAGTCACTAAACTACTCCAATACATCTCATTTCTGGGTTACATATGCAAATAGCACCTCTAAGTACAACTTTATTCCTGGCCTAGGATCCATCCCAAATTCCTATATGAACTTACCTTGGTAAACTGGGTTAAATGATGGACAGAACTGGAGACACCTAAACACCTGTTAGCAATGCCTCAGTGGTAGGGAGCCTTTCAGTGGTCTGTTCTGGCTCCCCTGCCTTGCGGTTACACTTAGGTTCTAAGTGGTCTTGCAAGAGGGAGAACAGTGGGCCATGAACTTAACCCCCATGTAAATGATATGGAAAAATATATATAAAATTTACATTAAAATAAAACTCTTCTTGTCTCCCACCAAGAGTCATAATTTGTAAAACTTACCTATATTTCTCTAACAGGACCATTTTGTTTTCTTCAAAAACTTTGAAATTCTTTTATAGCCTGGTCCCGAAGGAGGGAAGGACTAAAAGAGATGCGGTCTTAAATTCTTGAATTGCTCCAGTGTTTGGCCTACACTCCTTCACATCTCTTTTATTATTATTTTTTATTTTTTTCTCTTCAGCTTAACATTTAAACTCATACATAGTCTGGGGCATTGATTTTCACTTCAAGGGAGGAGATCAAGAGAATCTAATCTAAACCTTAAGAAGCTTCTCTTCTAAGTCTTTAGCACCCTCTGACACATCTCCCTGGACCATTGGCACACACATTTATGCTCCTCACAATCTTTTTATGAGTGGTTCTTTAATAGTACCCCAGAAGTCTGTGAAATAAATCAGGACATTAATTTAATTAATTTATCCTGGACTACCCATGTTGTCGTGGGGACAGAATTTCTAGGGAATACTAATCCATAAAGTGATCCCTGAAAATGTAGGTTCTTGGGAAATTATTTAAGAAAATACTCTTCCCTAGGGTTTTACAAGGCACACTAACACTTTTTCAAATCTTAGTAATTCTACCACAGACATTTCTTTGATTTTAAAATCTATGCAGCTTCAAATAATTTGACTATAAAAATTACTATAAATTAAATCATATAATTTCAGAAGAATTAAGCTGCTTAATTTCCTTCCCTGAAAAATTTAACTCCATAATCCCTCCCTTTCAAGTCAATCTGTTGTAAATACACCTTAAATTTCTAATGTAACTAATGTTTACACTTAAAGCTTCCTCCCCAAAATGTAATCTCCCAAAATACACAAGATGAATCCCATATTAGTATTTTCAAGATAATTATAAAACAGCCTCAATCCCTTTTCTCTGTACTTATACTCTAGTATTGATGTGTCTCTCTCAAGTATCTCTTATGCTAGATTTTCCTTATTCCAATTCAAATGTGGATTAAAAATTATTTATATTTTGTCTTGCATATATTTCAGCTAAAACAAAGTTCTTAGAATTGTTTTAATTCTAAGCATGAATTTCAAAAACACAAATCCTAAAAATAAAGTCAATATTATCTTAATGTTGCAATATAAATTAATATTTCTCAACTAAAATAATGTTTGTCAAAGCTAATACATTATTATTACCTTGACTTACAATGCAACATGAACCTGGAGACTAGCATTTTCAACTGGTGTGCAGCAAGAATTTTTGAAACATGCAATACCCAACTATTTAGTCAGGGGCACTGACCTCTTTTCCCCTAGATTGTCAAGTTAAAAAAATGACAACAGCCAACAAAACAATAGCCATAAGGTGGGAATGAATCAAAAATTATACTTATTTTTGTCAGATAGAAAAAATATATATTTTTTGGTGTGCCACAGAATTTTGTGGATTAGATCATGTGTGTCATGAGATTAAAAAAAGGTTGAAAATTGCTGCTGTAAACCAAAGCAGATACATAGTGGTATCTGGGGAGAAATAGCCAGATAGAAAAAATGGCCAGATGGAAAACAAAGCAAACCATATAAGTGTGGAGAATAGCTTCAAGATTGGTTTTCTTCTTTCTCTGATGTGACAGATACTTTTTGGCAAGAGTTCAGAATCTTCTATGTGTCAACTCATAATGCAAGGAGGACAATTTTTCCAATAAGACATTAATACAGGGCTATGATTCTTATATATTAATATGTGTCAGTCACCCATTTTTCCCCTCTCCTGAGACTAGGAATTGAAACATATTCCTATACCAGTAAAATTTAAGAATTTACAAGTCTGGCAGCATTATTCTCTGTGTCTTTTCTTCTCTTCATTGTAGGTCCACTATGGATATTTTAAAATATTTTGATTGCCTTTAAAGCATTTGAGATTCTTTCTATTGCCTAACTGGAAGCATTCAGGATTCCTTCCACTGACTAACTGTACCATTGACAGCCTCTCCTGAAGTGAGTGTGGACTCTAAGTCTACTCTCATTTGTGAAGTGTATTCCATATCAATAACAGGTAGTTCTCTAAGCAAGATCTTTGGTGTTGCATCCTCAGTCAGCTCTTCCATTATTATCCTACTGTTTTGTTTGTATTTTTCTCATCTGGCAGCTCCTCATGTCTTTCTTAGCTATATATTCTACCCCTATTGCCAAGATTATTGGGTCTACTTTATACTAAGAAATTTGTTAGACCGTTAGAGTATCTTTTTCATGTTTTCCAATTTTAGCTTAACAGAAGAATTATTCTCCAAAGATTTCTAAAGAGAATCTCCTGTTCTCATGTTTTCCAAGCTTTCTTTTTTAATTCTAGTGACAAGCAAAATCTTTACCCCCAGCCATGGCTGGCGTAGCTCAGTGGATTGAGTGCGGGCTGGGAACCAAAGTGTCCCAGGTTCGATTCCCAGCCAGGGTATATTCCTGGGTTGCAGGCCAGAACCCCCAGCAACCACACATTGATGTCTCTCTCTCTCTCTCTCTCTCTCTCTCTCTCTCTCTCTCTCTCTCTCTCTCTCTCTCTCTCCCTCCCCCCTTCCCTCTCTAAAAATAAATAAAATCTTAAAAAAAAAAAAAGAAATGCTTTCAGTTTAAAAAAAAAATCTTTACCCCCACATGGGTCTCTATCCTCAAGTACTGAGTTTCTGCACCTTGCGTGACCTTCCCAATTCCACGCTATTACAGATGTCAGCTTCTGCCCTCCTGCTACAAAAAGACTTTTCAGCCCTGGCTGGTGTAGCTCAGTGGATTGAGCGCGGGCTGGGAACCAAAGTGTCCCAGGTTCAATTCCCAACCAGGGTACATGTCTGGGTTGCAGGCCATAACCCTCAGCAACCGCACATTGATCTCTCTCTCTCTCTCTCTCCCTTCCCTCTCTAAAAATAAATAAATAAAATCTTAAAAAAAAAGACTTTTCTTTACTTCCTCAAGTATTTCCCTCTCAGTTGAGTACTTCGAGATGTCTCTGAAGTTTATGCCCATTGCCACTTGTCCTTTCTCATATGCAGTGTTAATGATGTAGCTTATGTTTGAATTTATTTTACCTTTGTTCGCATGCCAATTCCTGAAGGCTTTTTGTGTGAAGACATATTTACCCACTGCCTGTGAAGTTTTCTTGCAAACTATTAATTTCTCTAGCATAAATCTCTCAACGGCACTAAGGGTTTGCATTACATGAATGGTGCTTATGCTATAGAATGGAAACTGGCATTTCTGGAAGGCCCCAGCAATTCCAGGTTCCAACCTACTTTCTTGATAAAAATCTATTAAATCACTTCCCCCCCCATTTCTGGCCAACATCTTATCTAGCTAACCCTAAGCATGTACTAACCAGCATACATGTTTTTCTTTACTAACCCAATGTTAGTAAAAAAGGCTGAAGGGCATTAATCACTTTGTTTTTATAAGATGTGTGCAAATACAGATTGTTTCAAGTAGACTTACTCCAATGTTATTTTTGAAAGTTCAGCTTATTTTTGTTGTTAATTTTCTTTTTAAAAATGAACAAAGTATAATTAAAAGATTATTTTATTTATCCCGTGATCCTCCTCCTTATGGCTAGTACGCCTACCTAAAAATTATTTCTCATACAACATGGGAACCATGGTACCATATTCCGCTGTTACTACTTCCTTATCATCCCCTTTCTAGGGTAGTTGAGTGATTACCTTTTGCATCACAAAAACTTGGACTCTTGTCTTGGCTCTCTCCTGCTACAAGTTATGAGACTGTGGGGAAATTATTTAACTTTACTGAGTCTTATTTAAATATATTTTATTGATTATGCTATTACATGTGCCCCATTTATTTCCCCCCTTTATTCCCCTCCACCCTGTACCCCCACCCATTAGCATTCCTCCCTCTTAGTTCATGTCCATGGGTCATACATATAATCATTTCCCATACTATTCTTAACCTTTCCCTGTCTATTTTATGCCTACCATTTATGCTTCTTATTCCCTGTACCTTTTCCCCCATTCTCTCCAATTCCCCTTCCCTCTGATAACCCTCCATGTGATCTCTATTTCCGTGATTCTGTTCCTGTTCTAGTTGTATGCTTACTTTGTTTTTGTTTTTTAAGTTCAATTGTTGGTAGTTTTGAGTTTGTTGTCATTTTACTGTTCATAGTTTTGATCATCTTTTTCTTCAATAAGTCCCCTTAATATTTCATATAATAAGAGCTTGGTGATGATGAACTCCTTTAACTTGATCTTATCTGGGAAGCACTTTATCCACTCTTCCATTTAAATGAAAGCTTTGCTGGATAGAGTAATCTTGGATGTAGGTCCTCTCCTTTCATGACTTTGATTGCTTCTTTCCAGCTCTTCTGGACTATAAGGTTTCTTTTGAGAAATCAGTTGATAGCCTTATGGGAACTCCTTTATAGGTAACTGTCTCCCTTTCTCTTGCTGCCTTTAATATTCTCTCCTTATCTTTAATCTTGGGCAATGTAATCATGATGTACTTTGGTGTGTGCTTCCTTTGGTCCAACTTCTATGTGACTCTCTGAGCTTCTTGGACTTCCTGGAAGTCTATTTTCCTTTGCCAGATTGGTGAAGATCTCCTTCATTATTTTTTTGAACAAGTTTTCAATTTCTTTCTCTTCCTCTTCTTCTGGCACCCCTATGATTCAGATATTGGAACTTTGAAAGTTGTCCCAGAGGTTCCTAAACCTCTCCTCATTTTCTTGAATTCTTTATTCTTCATTCTGTTCTTGTTGAATGTTTAATTTTGCCTTCTGCTCCAAATCGTTGATTTGAGTCCTGGTTTCCTTCTTTTCACTGTTGGTTACCTGTATATTTTTCTTTATTTCACTTTGCATAGCCTTCACTTTTTCCTCTATTTTGTGACAATAGTCAGCCATTTCTGTGAGCATCCTGATTACCAGTGTTTTGAACTGTGCATCTGATAGGTTGGCTATCTCTTCATGGTTTAGTTTTATATTTAGAGATTTGATCTGTTCTTTCATTTGGGCCACATTTTTTTGTTTGGCTGGACTTACCTGTTACATAGTAAGGGGTGGAGCCTTAGGAATCCACCATGTGGGCAACCCACATGGCTGCATTGAAGTGCTGTATGTGGGAGAGGGATCCAAGAAAAATCAAAGGCACTTGCTTGGCTCTTACCTGGCTTTCAGTCACTTCCCCCCCTACCCACAAGCAAATTGAGCCTTTCTGGGACTGATTCCCAGGTGGGTGGGTTTGTGTTTTTTCTAGAACCCTGTGGGTCTCTCCAACAAACTCTCTTGTGAGCCTGAGAGTTTCTCCCTCTGCCTCAACCCCCACAGCCAGAGGTTTTGATGCTCTTTTTGCCCACACTGAAACCCTGGGTTGTGCAGTTTGTCTTGTTCCACAGTTGTTTTTTCCAGTTTAACCACATACAAGTGTGGAAGTTCCCAGCTCACCTGCCAGGTACTCCAGCCACCACCTTGCTATGCGTCCTCTCCAGCTCAGCTACCAATTTCCACCCCTCCAACCAGTCTGAGTGAATGTTTCTTCTTTAACTCCTTGGTTATCAGACTTCCATACAGTTCAATTTTCTGGCAGTTCTGGTTACTTTTTGTTTTTAAATCTGTCATTGTCTTTCTTTTGGTTGTGCGAGGATGTAAAGTGTATCTATTTATACCTCCATCTTGATTGGAAGTCTTTTCTGAGATTTTTAGATGAAATTATTATCATAATTATTATTTAACTCATAGGATTACTATTATACTTAAATGAGTAACCTATTGCAAACATATAGGAGAGTCTAATGTGCCTCTTATTTTTAACTGGATCACTAAAAGGTACACATGAAAATGTTCAATTTCTAAATCTTGATTAGAAGACTTTCAGTAATTAATCTTTGTGTTATAACTGGATGTTAATATGGACACTAATGAGACTATTTTGTGGTTGATTATACCTCTGATGGCTGTCGATTCTTTTTACATAATTAGGAGCTACAACCAATGGTGTCGTGATGAAAAACTTGACCACCGCAACTGTAACAGTGAGAAATCTTTCACTTCCAAGTACTGTTTCAACATTACAAAGTGCACAAGACAAAAGTAAGTATAAGAATTTGTGCTGAAATGTTAAACTAGCATGTTAGATAGAATTAGACTCAGAATGTTTTTCTAGACCACTGCTACTGAAGAGTCATGCTTTCCCCAAATTCTCTCCTAGTCTCTGCCAAATGAGACAACCATTTGGCAGTGTTGGTTTGTACAGTGACACTCTACCCCTCCACAGCCACAAATGGCTGCGTGCCAATGAAGATCAGTTCAAGGGTGGGCAGTCACCTGTGGTATCTGGCACAATAAAAAACATGAACTGGGCCTATGAATTAGACAACTTTGATAAGTGAGAAAATTCTTAGAAGCAACAAATTGCTAAAACTGACTCAAAATGATAATAAATCTGAAAAGATCTAAAACATTTATAGATACTGCATTAGAAATTTAAAATTGTTCCATGAAGCAAACTCCATACAGGATGTGTTCACATGTGAATTCTATAAATTATTTTCAAAAGAAATGAAACAATTATTTTCAAATTCTTTCATGAAGTAGAAGAGGGAAAAGTACATAAATAAAGATCTGAGGCCAGTATTACCCTACTACCAAAGCTAAAAAATAATAAAAAGGAAAAGCAAGTCAAGAAAACTTGACTTGCCAAATCCCTCATAAATATAGATTCAAATGTCCTTAATAAAATATTAGCAAACCAAACTTAATGACATATAAAAAGGGATATAAAATTACGATTAAGTGGGATTTATCCAGGAATGCAAGCTTGGTTTAGCATATGAAAATGAAATAACATAATATACCATATTAGTCAAATCAGTAGGTATAAAAATATTGACAATATTTAACAAACACTAATAATTAAAACCCTCACAAAATAAGAAATAAATAGTTACTTTCTCAAACTGATAAAGGACATTAATAAAAAACATACAGCAAACACCATACTTAATAGTGAAAAACTTAAAGTTTTTCTCTTAAGATCTGGAACATAGCAAAGATGTCCATTGTCACCACTTCTGTTAAAAATTATAACCAAAGATTCTAGATAGTACAATAAGGTGATAGATAGACAGACACATGGAGACACAAACAGATAGCTAGGACCATTTACCCAGATTAGAAAGGAGAAAACAAAACAGTTTTTCTTAGCAGACTACATCATCATCTGTGCAGAAAATTCCAAGAAACTACTAAAACTACTAGAATTAATAAAGAATACTTTGTATTACAGCATATGAGATATAACTATAAATGATATTTCTATATATTAACAATGGCAATTCAAAATTAAAGTTAAGGAAATAATGCCATTTACAATTGCATGAGAAACAGCAAGATATATAGAAATAAATTTGACCATAGATGTGTAAGATTTATACACTGAAATACAAAACATTTTCTGTGGGAAATTAAATATCTAATTCAATGGAGAGACATTATATAATCATGGATTAGAGGACTCAATATTTCAAGTTATCTGTTCTCCCCAAGTTGATAAATAATTGATTAATATATTCAATGCCATCCCTATCAGAATCGCAGCCAGGGTTTTTTTTAGAAATTGATATGCTGGTCCTAAAATATATTATATAGAAATAAAGAGGACCTGCAATAGCCAAAACACCTTTCAAAAACAACAAAGTTGGAGGGTGTACACAAGCTAATTATAAAACTTACTCTAAAGATATAGTTATCAAGATAGGGTATTACTGAGAAAAATAAATGTTAATAGTAGCATTATTAATAATAGTCACACTGAAAATAACTCAAATATCTATGAACTGATGAAATGGAATATTCCATTGGATTCTCTATTTGGAATGAACTTGGAACTTTCGAAAACATGTAATAGCCATACAATGGAATACTATTCAGCAATTTAAAGAGACACGATACTGATACATGTTATAACACAATGAACTTCAAAAGTATTATGCCCAGAGACAGAACTTTTTCACAAAACATGACATATTGTGTAATTTTATTTATATAAAATATCCAGAATGAACATTTTTATAGGGAAAGAAAGCAGACAAGTGGTTGCCTAAAGCTGAAGATGGGACTAGAGATTAACTGCAAAAAAAAGGCTCAGGGGAGTCTTTTGTGTTAATGAAAATGTCCTAAAACTGGATTATACTAATTGTTGCACAATTTTATAAATTTACTAAAAAGTATTGAGTTGTAGACTTCAAATTAGTTTATTTAGTTTTTAATTTCTTTATAAAGCTTAGTTAAAATGCTAAAGAAAATAAAATCTTGACCTAGGCCAATCAAATTCCCTGGGTCATATGAGCTAAGAAACCCAAAGAAACAAAAAAAGTGATTAGGTGTGGAAACTGAAGCAGCAAGGTTTCAGTACAGTGAGTCTGAGACAACTGTGGTGATTTCCATGCTTACCTATGATGCAATAAAAACTTTATGAATAAGTAGAGTTGATAGAGAAGAATGGAGACAGTAAATGGGAAGATGGAAAAACCTTATAAGCAAAATTAAGTTGTTTGTGACAGACAGAGAGAGTAGTAAGACAAATTTCTGACAGATTTCCAGTTCCAGTTTATACCTTCTTAACAAGCACTTCCCATATCCTGGCCTCCATTATATAAAGGAATCTGTACTTTTATTGAAATTATCTTGACTATAAAAGCTAATAATTTGTCATAACAGCATTATCAGATACCATTTATTATAAATAATGGATGTACTTTTGACACATCCATCATCCTTAATAAGCAGCAGCTACAGATGACTCAGAGTCTCTATGTCTGTTCTTGGGAGACCTCTTAGATAAAAGGAGATGGCAAGTGGGAACCATGATGTCCAAGGCCCACTCTTGTCTTGAAAGACATCAAGAACATCCATTTTCTTCCTTTTTATTGTAATCATGTTAAGCACAACATAAAGAAGACTACCTAGAATGAGTCTGATTTCACACAATAATTGTGAACTAATTTTTTTTATGAGGCAGTGACCACATAGAGGAATCAGAAGGGCAGGATCATTTCTACTTCATATGAAGAACATTTCCTGGGGTAGTGTTTGGCTTCTTTTAAGTAGAACCTATTTTGTAGGCAATATATGTCTGAAAGGTGCCTTTAGGAAATCAAAACCTCATGTATCTCATCCTACAACTGCCCTGAATACAAGCACCAATAAAAGTAAATATGAATCTGCAAAATACATAGCAGTGGAAGCTTACACTCAGATAATTAGTATGCTGCACTTATACACATTTAGTGACTGATGAGAACAATGTCATTCAGGTCCATAGTTTATTCAAACTAGCTCTTATACAGAAGTGAGTGGCCAACCCTATGAGTCACTTAAGACTCCTCATTTTATTTTGATTTGTACAGTAAAATGTCCTCTGCATCTCAGTTCTAGGGACTACTGTATTCGTTTGGCTTCTGAACAGTGAGAATTTGCTTTGTTCCAAGTAGTTTTAAAAAACACCCACAAAGCCATTTCTTGAAAAATCAATTAACACAGAAAGCAAGATAATGAAATAAGAGTATTTACTGCTGCCCTTTCTATTTGTCATTCCATTAGCTAAGGTGTATGCTAAGTCCTTTAGATATTTTGTTATGAAATTCATTTCTCCCCAGATCATTTTCATTCTCAAGGTGCTTCCTACTTAGCATGGACCCCACTGGATATAGTGAGTTTATACACATTTCCACTTCTACATGATGAAACCAGGAGCCTGCCCAGATTCCTGATTAGCACCCTTTCTATTCCCATCCTTCAGATACATATTTAAAATTAGTGGAGCCATGACAGAGAGGTAGAAAGAAAACAAAACAATCTACTAGTAGGGGAAGGTTGAACAGGTGATGACTCATCTCCCTGTATAGAACCTATATGGGCAATGGGTCTTCAGATAGCAGATAAAGGCACTGTGGGTACATTGTTTCAGGTGCAGGATTGATTTGGAGTAGAGAAGAGTTAGTGAAGTTTCTGCTTTACTCTGCAGAAAGGCAGATGAAGGTCTAAAAAAAAAGATGTCTGAAAACAACATTTGTGTTTAATTTTTTCCCATTTTCTTGAAGTTCTCTCTCTCCCTCTCTCTCTCTCTCTCTCTCTCTCTCTCTCTCTCTCTCTCTCTCTCTCTCTCTCTCTCTCTCTCTTTCTCATAGCCTTGCTGGATAAAACAGTTCTGGCTGTAGATCCTTGCTTTCCATGGCTTTGAATATTTCATGTCAATCCCTTCTGGCCTGAAATGTTTCTGTTCCAAAATACAGACAAGACAAGCTAAAGGAGTTCATTACCACCAAACCAACATTACAAGAAACATTAAAAGTCACAAATCCCCTATGATTTCACTTATATGTGGAATCTGATGAATGTTGAGTGTATTTATCTTGTTTGCTCTTGTTCCGTTTTATTCTGCCTGTAGAAAACACATTCCTAGAATCCTAAAATTTTTAAGATATAAATCCTCATTCATTCACCATTTTTGACATTAGAGTTAAAGAAATGGGGGCCCTTTGAATTAATTATAAATTAATTCATTCACTAAGGATCCTTTGGAGGGCATCTGTGTGCCATCATGCTTCCTAGCTTCTGGGGAGGGCCAGCAGCCCTCTGTGTTCCCTGGTTTATAGATACATTGCTTTACTCTCTGTCTCCATCTTCACACAGCCTTCTCCTCTGTGTCTCCTCTTCTGTCTTTGTCTTCTCTTATAAAGACAAGTGTCATTGGTTTTAGGGCCTGATCTAATCTAGAAAGATTACATCTCAAGATGCTTAATAACATCTGCAAAGACCCTTTTTCCAATAACTTCACATTCATGAGTTACAGATGCACATACCTTTTCAGGGAAGAAAGGGGTGTCATCATTTCACCCACTCCAGACTATGTCCTGACTTTGCCCTTACAACACCTAGATTTCGTGACCAATACATTTGTCATTGTTTACATGCAGGGCTACCTTGCTGGGCATTGAGGGGTGATTCTATGGAAAAGTCAAGCTTCCAATATCTAAAATGTGGAAGGACTGGTGGAAATTCAGTTGTAAGACTACAGATTGTCTCTTCCTGAGTTCCCTATTTCTGCTAAAGGCTTGAAAATGTGGCATACTCTCTGACTCTTCTTTTTTCATTTCCTGTGCACATCCTGATGATTTCTGAGGAAAGGACAGAAAAGAAAAAGGAAGATGGAAGGAAGAAAGCAAAATAGATGCCTTTCTTCCTGGAAAATGAATCATTCAGGTTTCAATAACCAGATTCGAAAGCAAGACTTTAGGGAAGAAGATGCTACCATAATATCTTCCTTTGGTGAATTCAGACTTAGCCAAAGGAAAAAAATGTGGAAGGCAAATTGAGATAAGCAAAATGCCAATACATAACTCTAGTAGGGCAAGTTATTGAATAGAATTTTTTATTTTTCTGAGCCAGAACTTCTGCTACCATAGCATATATAATATTACAGACTTGAAATCTGGAGGGGAAAACCTCACTTTTGTTAATTCGAAATGAATAATGTATAGGTAATCAGTAGGTTACTCAGTAGAACTTAATAACATTTATATATATTAAGTGGTCTATCTCATATTTCCTTTTGAATAATTTGTCCTAGTCTAATATGGGATTTATTTTTTTACAAAGCATAGATAATTGTACTGTAACCAAGTACACATTTTAGATATATTAATGCCTGAACACAAGAGGAGCCTACACCCAAGCCTGTGATTTTCAAGGCAACACACTGTTCTTAACGTAAAAATTGTGCATTCTAACCATGCCAAGAGAAACGTGGTTTATTGGTTATAAATAATGATTCCAAAGTCAGATTGCTTAGGGTCAAATAATGGTACAATCATTTATTTACTTGACTTCTCTGTGCTTCAGTTTTCTCATTCATAAAATAATTTATGATAATACTATACCCTTATCAGATTCCTGTAGATATTAAAAGAGATAAAACATATAAAGCTTAAAACAGTATATGGCAAGTAAACACAGTAAATTTTAGTTATTATTTTATTAATAAATGTCCTTGCAAAGCCAGGCAATGTTGGTATTGATGATACCAGTTCCATAAATAAGAAAACAGGTGCAGGAGATTAAATACCTTGGCCGGGATTAAATTAAAAAGATGCAATTCAAACCCTGTTTCTCTTGTCTCAAACCCCATACACTTTACTATATCACACTTATTTTTAGTACAGATACTTTATGTAAAGTATCTAAAGGAAATAGAAAACAACTAGCTTTTAATTGGGTTCGATAAGTAGGGGTTCGATAAGTACAGCAAAAGAGACTAACTGAGTAACTGGCCAACAATATAAATCTACAGTGCTAATCAGGGTGCTTTTTCTCCACGTTGCCCACCATGCTAGATTTACTCTTGACTTCCTATGTGTCTGTGTTTCCTATCTTCTCATTAGTATGGTCCTTATTTCTCCTTCTTTTGCCCTTCTTCCAATTTCTTCTTCAAATTCTATACAAACCTCAGTATTTCCCACAACCGAATGAGTGGTGCCAGATATGTGTACCATCTGCACTATTATTTATTTAGTACTTTCCTTAAACTGATGCACTTTTTATTCTTAAATTTGTTTGAAAAAGAAACTATCATAAATGAAAAACCAGTTTCACTTGGCATAAGCAGGAGCTATAAAATCACTATGATGTAAGCAAAATAAAATTAAGTTCCAGCCAGATTTTGTTGCTCTCCAAAGGCTCTGAGTTTGAGGCTTGCTTGTTTGTAAAAATTAATCAAATACCTGGCAGGGGAGATATCATGATCATGAAAATGGTTTTCCCAGGGCCAGGCTTATCCCTTGTACTCTGGATGTGCTGGCCCCTGCAATTTCCCCAAATGTGGGAAACTCGTCTGCATCATTTGTCATAGTGCTGGACTGGGTTCTCACTTTCTTCTAAAAACAAGAAGAAGAAAGTCAAGGTAAACCCATGATAGTTATTAATGACATATTTGCATTAAACTGGAGTTTTAAAACTTCCTCTTTGAAATACTCAAATACTGAAAGAAAACTAAAAAGAAATAACTTCTAATTAAGTGTTTCAATGTTATTGAATGCCACTCTCTAGTATCCCCTTACAGAATCTCTCACACAGTGCTATTCATCTCATCCTTTGGAAAACATTAATTTATCTGATCTTCCGGACTCATTATTTCTCTCGTAATGGCATGATTTATTTATGCCACTTATTCGGGGATATTGTCATAACATTTCTTACATGTTAATTAGTTTGTATCATTTCTTGTGAACAGACACAAGATGAATCCTCAAGATAACAAACTCTTAGTCACAAGTCATGGTTCAGATGAATGAGAAATAATCTCATATACAATCATTCAGTCAATGTCATGTATGGAAGAATATTAAGGGAAATTGAATTGTTTATAGTAAATTATTTTAAGCAAATCAGTAAAGAATTGTAATAACTGTATGTTTTTTCTCTTGGGCCTGTTAATGATGTTCTGTGTGTAACTATATACACCTCTATATGAATGGAAACACAATACCCTTTGTCAGATAAGAATATTTAGCAAAGTTATTTGTTGTACTGTTATTTAAGATTTCTGTTTTGAAACCAAATTATTTGAGTAAAGCTTAGCTTTACATTAATGCGAATTAAAGTTTAGTGGTTTAGAAGTTCATTTGCATTTCATGACTTTAGTTCCATCTTAGAAAATCAAACTCAGCTAACAGATTTTAATTGACCAGCTACCCTAAGATGTTAGTCTTTATTAAACATCCAGGTTTGAGAATAGTTTAAAAAGATGCACTACACTCATTTGTTATTTAAATGTAATCACTTCCTCTATAGATCAGATCTTGGCCCTTTCTCAAAACACACATGTATTATAAAAAGTAGGGCTTAATTATGTAAGCTTTCCTTTCATAATAGTTTAGGGGAAGAAAGAGCTGTCAATTTTAGTAAAAGAGGATGGGCATTATGACCAAGAGATCTGAATTAATCATTGTACTCCCTTCAGAAAGTAGTTTCACTTGTCTCAGAAAATGTTTGCAGATGTGCAAAATGAGAATCTCTCTTGTAGACATCAACAAATAATATATGAGACTAACCATAAGAGTGCTTTAAAAATGGTAGCTGTGATTATCCAACTAAATATTTTAAACAAAGCATTAATTTTCCCTTAAACCTAGGTTCGTATAATTAGCCTTATTTATTATTATTACTATTATTATTATCTATTCTCATTCATTCATTCCATATTTTTTTTACCAGAGATCTACAGGGTCCAACAGAAGTAACGCCTGCTTGAGTGTGGTTGGTAGGGCACTAATATGGGTGTAGTAATTTATAGCTTTAATTTGGATATTTTACCTAAAATGTCATATGGTGTTCTTGAGTGTGATGTTGTTATGTTACAGAATTACATGCTTATGATTTTGTAATAAAAGGTTTTGTAATAAAAATGGGACATTATTTGTGCCAGGCCCTGTATTTTGCCCTATCCTAGTGGTGGGCATTGGAACTGTTGTAAAACAAGGAATCTTGGATGGGCCTAGAAAGTATTACGCAAGTGAAATAAGGCAGGTAGAGAAAGACAAATACAGTACGATTTCACTTATATACAGAATCTAAAAACAAAACAAATGAACAAACAAAACAGAAACAGACGCATAGAAACAGAACAAACTGATGGTTCCCAGAGGAGCCTGGGACAGGGCATAGGTAGAATGGTGAAGGGGTACAAATGTTCAGTTATAAAGCAAGTAAATTACAGGCTGTAATAAGGAATTACAGAGTTAATAATGTCGTAATAATTTTTGTTACTAGATATATTGTGGTGATCACATTCCAATGCATGTAAATGTCAAATCACTATGTTGCACACTGAAAACTAATGTAATATTACATATCAACTATACCTTCATTTTTAAATGAAAAAAGAAATCTGTGTGTCATGGACTTTACATTCTGACAACAAAATTTTTTTTAAAAAATAGAGTACGTCACTGTAGTAGTATAACTACTACTGAGCAAGTGAAGCAGATTGGTGGGCTAGTATGAAGGGAAATGAAGACACAACTTTAGCTAAGGTGGTTGGAGGAGGCTTATCTGAGTGGTGATATCTGAGCAGAGTCATTAAAGGTCGAAGGAAGCTGATGTCAGCTTGAGAGAACAACACTGAGGCATAGAAAAGCAGAGAATCCTGAGGCAGGAAGAGCCCCCTGACTTTGATCTAAACAGGGGCTGACTTGTTGGAGATGAATTAAGGAACAAGGCAAGGACTACTTCCTGTAAAGACTTGCCAGCCATAATAAGAATAGGAAACTAATGAAGCAGCCAAGTTTAAATCTAAAAAGATTTTTCTAGATGGCTATTATTGTAGCTACCAAGGGAAAAGATATGGGTTCCAGAGGAATAGTAGGCAATTAAGTGATAAGACATATTTGGAATATATTTTGGAGCTAAAGGTGATGGAGGTGAGAAACAGAAGAGAATCATGAAAGGCCACTACATTTGGCATTGTGTAACTAGGGGACTGTTGAGCTGTGCACTGAACCAGGAAGGCAGGGGAAAAAGCAGATTTAAGGATACCAGTCAAGTGAAAGTACCAAGGAGGCAAATGGGTATGCTAAACATTTATTATTGGGCTCCTAATTTGTTTCAAAAATATGTTCTATATTTTCCACATGGCAAATATTTTTCATGGTGAATATACTCAAAGTTGTTGAAATGAATTTTGATCATAATTATATCAAGTAATTTGACTTGTAGGAAGATCTTCTGGATTATATTTACTTTAAAGGAATTCCATAAGTTTCAGAGATATCTGTCTGAACCTTCCTGGATTTTCCCCAGGTCAGAAGATGCATCATATCCTATTAGGCATACAACACATAGAGCACCTGCCAAAAGATCTGTAGTTGTCTGTGTTATCTTGGTGTATTCAAGATGCAAGTTTGTCCCAGATGCTCTAAAGCAGGATTCAGAATATTGTGCCTTGCTGGCCAAATCCAGCCCTCACCTGTTTTGTCAATTAGAGTTTCACTGGCCCACAGACATACCTATACTTCAGGTATTATGTGTGGCTGCATTAACACTCCAACACTCAAGTTGAGTAGTTGCAACAGAGGCATATGGCCCACAAGCCTGAAATATTTACTATTTGGCCCTTTAAATAAAACTTGGCTGACCCTTGCTCTAAAGTATCTTTTAATCATGAAGCTTTGTGATTTTATTATTTAAGAGAAAGTGATTCATAGATGAGCATAGATATAGAAGTTCTGTATTCATGTGCCATCTGAAATAATTATAAGAATAGGTCTGATATTCAGCATTCAATTTCAGTAATTTTCTTTTCTTTCCTTTAAAGCTAAGAATCCAAGTTCAATCAACACAACACAAATACCAGGTAAGTTAAGGTTTTATCCTTTGAGGATGTTCATGTGTAAAGTCCCAAAAATGAGACAAAACCAGTTAGAGGGCAAGGTGAGATAATACAGGGAAAACATTACATAGCAACTAAAATGTTTAGGAGACCTTGTACCTGAAAATAAATGCAGACCAGGGAACATGCAAGATTGTGCCTGAATGTTCTGTGGTTTTCATGAGTGGGACCAGCCCTGGTAAATGGATGAAGCATGTGGAATTGTCCTCTGACCAGAACCTGCTGTTTCTGGTCTGTTTCCATGATTGGCATGTCCTCTGCAGAAGTATAGTGAGAAGTATATGTGAACAGTCTTCTCTGTGTTTCCAAACTAAGCCTGGTCCTGGCATCCAAAGAGATGATGTTAATAAACCACAGTTAACAGCCTAAAATGTTGTCACTTCAAATTACTTGTCTTGCCATCCTTAGTTTTAAGCTGAACAGATTTCAGATGATGGAGCAATAGGAACTGAAAGAGATCATTGGGCAGGGGAAGATGGTCATGTTAAATCTTCCTCTTGTTTTGAAGTCAAAATTATTTGGACAATTCTTGTCTTTCTACATCCTACCTGGTACGTTAGCAAATGACAAATCTCTTAGGTTCTCAATCCTTGTGACCTTTGGTATTTATAAAATGAGAAATATATGAAATAAAGATAGAAGATTGTGTAACTTTTTTTAAAAATTGAAAAAATAAGGCTATGAAAACTTTCAGTGAATCTAATAACAATCTCACAACAAATGTCCAAAATAATCATCAGTCTAAATTCTACTTTTTGTGTTTGAAGGCTTCAAAACTGAATTGATTATGCTTTTAACTTTTAAGTATTTATTTTCTACATAATATTCCTCATGAATGAAGTTATTTTATAGTATTAACTCTCTGTATTTCATCTCATCACCACATTTTTACTCTTATTTCCATCCACATAGTCTGGAAATGCACTCAAAAGAGAACTGAGAAAAACAAAGCAAAACAAAACACAAAAACAGTACATCCAGGCAAAAAGGGCCTCTTTGCATTGGCCAATGCTGTGCACACTCTGGAGAAGTTCTTCCCCTCTGCTTAACAGATCCGTCATCCTGGAGAAGCTGCAGATGGGAAAATAGGGAGCTGCCAAAATCCTCAGCTCCTTTTAAGGAGGGATGAAGCAGGCTTTGTTTTGTTTAGAAAAGTTGATTTACAAAATTCCATCTTTAACTATAATTTATTTTAAATGTATTGAAAAGCCCATTTAGATTTTAATTTTGAGTTATGGAAATGAGTTCTCCTAAAACAGAAAATAAAATGAGCCAATGATTTGAATAGTGGGCTAAAAAGGAATGAGACTGATTTTTAAGCCACAAGGAAAGTCAGGCTCCAGTTTCAGATATATGTTGTGGCTAAAGACTAAATCAAAATTCATTTTAAAAATAATAACATTTATTAACAAGATATTAATTATACCTCTGTTAAAAACTGTACCTGTGTTTGTTTACTTAAAATATTGTAACATATGTTTATCAAAGATGATCATATATCAAATTTGTGAAATATTCACGTGTAAGATCAAGGATAAGGATCTCTTTTTCTTTTAATATATTTGATTGATTATGCTATTACAGTCTCTCCTCTTTACTCCCCTCTTCTCTGCACACCCCTCCCACCCACATTCCCACCTTTTAGTTCATGTCCATAGGTTGCACATATAAGTTCTTTGGCTTCTACATTTCCTATGCTATTATTAACCTACCCCTGTCTATTTTCTACCTACCATTTATGCTTCTTATTCCCTGTACCTTTTCCCCCATTCTCTCCACTTCCCCTCCCCTCTGATAACCCTCCATGTGATCTCTATTTCTGTGATTCTGTTCCTGTTCTAGTTATTTAATTAGTTTGTTTTTGTATTTTTTAGGTTCTGTTGTTAATAGCCGTGAGTTTGTTGTCATTTTACTGTTCATATTTTTTATCTTCTTTTTCTTAGCTAAGTCCCTTTAAAATTTCGTATAATAAGGGTTGGGTGATGATGCACTCCTTTAACTTTACCTTATCTGGGAAGCTCTTTATCTGTCCTTCCATTCTAAATGATAGCTTTGCTGTATAGAGTAATCTTGGATGTAGGTCCTTGCCTTTCATGACTTCAAATATTTCTTTCTATCCCCTTCTTGACTGTGAGGTTTCTTCTTTTTTCAGAAGAGGAAAACTTTATTGATAGGAAAATAGCAAATTAATTTTTTTAACTTTTATTTTAATTGTTGTTCAAGTTCAGTTTTCTGTCTTTTACTCCCAGAGAAATCAGCTGATAGTCTTATGGGAACTTCTTTGTAGGGAACTGCCTCCTTTTCTCTTGCTGCCTTTAAGATTCTCTCCTTATCTTTAATCTTGGGTAGTGTAATTCTGATGTGCCTTGGAGTATTCTTTCTTGGGTCTATCTTCTTTGAGACTTTCTGAGCTTCCTGGACTTCCTGGAAGTCTATTTCCTTTGCCAGATTGAGGAAGTTCTCCTTCATTCGTTTTTCAAATAAGTTTTCAATTTCTTGCTCTTCCTCTTTTCTTTTTGGTACTTTTATGATTCAGATATTAG
This sequence comes from Phyllostomus hastatus, assembly GCF_019186645.2. NCBI lineage: Eukaryota > Metazoa > Chordata > Mammalia > Chiroptera > Phyllostomidae > Phyllostomus > Phyllostomus hastatus. The sequence continues at coordinate 23,271,839 of NW_025334028.1, read as the reverse complement.
AATGTTTAAAGATGTCCTGGAGGTTCCTAAGCCTGTCCTCATTGTTTTGAATTCTTGTTTCTTCATTCCATTCTGGTTGAATGTTTCTTTCTTCCTTCTGGTCTATGCCATTGATTTAAGTCCCAGTTTCCTTCCTGTCACTGTTGGCTCCCTCTACATTTTTCTTTATTTCACTTTTCATAGCCTTCACTTTTTCCTCTATTTTGTGACCATATTCAACCAATTCTGTGAGCATCCTGATTACCAGTGTTCTGAACTATGCATCCGATAGGTTGGCTATCTCTTCATTGCTTAGTTGTATTTTTTCTGGAGCTTTGATCTGTTCTTTCATTTGGACCATTCTTTTTTGTCTTGGCATGCCTGTTACATAGTAAGGAGCAGAGCCTTAGATGTTCACCAGGGCGAGGCAACCCACATTGCTGGGTTGTGATGCTATATGTGGAGCAAGGGGCAAAGAGGGAACAGTGCCACTTGCTCCACTCTCTGCCAGCTTCCAGCCACTTCCCCCGCTACCCACAAGCAAATAGGGCACTTCTGATGCTGATTTCCACGTGGGTGGGTTTGTGTACATTCTAGGACCCTGTGGGTCTCTCCAATGAAGAACTCTCCTGTAAGGCTGGGAGTTTCTCCTGCTGCCGCCTAAACCCCCACAGGTGTTTTCAGTCAGAGGTTTTGAGGCTCTGTTTCCCCATGCCAGAACCCTGGGTTATGTGATCTGTCTTGCTCCTCAGTTGTTTCTCCCAGTTTATCTGCATGAAAATGTGGGACTGCCCATTCTGCCAGCTGTCACCCTGCCTGCCCAGGTCCTGCAGCCACCACCTTGCCACAGTCCTCTCTGCCCGGCTGCTGTCTCCGCCCCTCCTACCTGTCTGGATGAGTATGTCTTCTTTAACTCTTTGGTTGTTGGACTTCCATACAGTTAAATTTTCTGTCACTTCTGTTGTATTTTGTTTTTAAATTTGTTGTTGTCCTTCTTTTGGTTGTGAGAGGTGACACAGTTTGTCTACCTATGCCTCCATTTTGGCCAGAGGTCCAAGAATCTCAAAATAATTAGTATTTCTCTATTTGGGTAGAAGCTGAGGTAGAATTCCAGCCTACAGAAATATTAATACTGCTTTTTTTATAAATATGAGCTAGTATGCATGTGTTTGACTAGATCATACATATTCCTCACATTTGACATTTTTCATATGCATATAGCTGTAATTTTCTTGAAAAGTGATGTTTTTACCACCCACTTCAAAAAATATTAGTAAGGGTCTAGAAGTTGATGATTGTTTTATATAGGATCATTTTTGGGAATCCAAAATAAGTAAGGTAAGTGAATATAAAGTGTAAATTTTAAGAAATTATACAAACATATGATGTTTAATATTATATAAAAACATAAAAGAAAGGTAGTTGTATGGAAATGATCAATACAGATCTGAAGACGTATCCATTCATTCCATTCAATAGTATTCAGTAGATAGCTGTTGTTAACAATGCTAACCATGAGGTAATATGCTCAATGTCTAAAGCATGTATACAACTTCAGCTGCCCATTATAACAGATCTGGCAAGACTTCAAATTTAGGATGATACCCTATAAAATATATAGAATAATATTTTCCACTAACTGCAGATTAATTGTAACCATCACTAACTGAGGCATTTAATAATATGAAGCCTTCCATTAAGTGTCCCCAAGGGAAATTTGTCAGCATCATAGTTATAAAACTCTAGTAATTGTGTAGGTATAAAATGATAGAAAAGTTTCAGATAAACTTATGTTAAGATTGGTGGAAGTAAAGATTTTTTTCTTTTTAGCTGGGGTTATGTTATTCATTATGTATGTGGAAAGAAGTTTAAGAAGGATGAGGAATGAGTTTATGAAAGAAGTGACCTTCTAACTGCCAGATTATTCTGCCTACTCATTTTTCTAACTGTGCTCATGAGGGGATGGAAATACCTACTACAAAGTGATGAAAGGCTGTTTACTCCCTAGAGATGTAAGCAGACATCATGAGGCATGCGGCCATTACAAGTTTAAGCAATGATGAAATTCACTTTTCTTTAGCATTATCATTTTTTCACAGACTTCTCCTTGCAAATGAACCTCTTTATTTCTTTGATAAGAGAGCTCAGCTCTGAAAAAAATGGATATACCATACCTCCATGAATTAGGAAAGGAATAAACAATTTATAGAAAATACAACTCTATTAGAGTTCTCCAGAAAAACAGAACAAATAGAATAGATAGATAGATGAAAGAAAGACGAGAGAAAGAGAGAAAGAGGAAAGAAAAGAAAAGAAAGGAAGGAAGGAAGGAAGGAAGGAAGGAAACAGATAGATTTATTATAAGAAATTGGGTCATGCACTATACGGGCTAAAAAGTCCCAAGATCTTCAGTAGGCAAGTTGGAGGCCTGGAGACCTAGGAAAGTTGATGGTTTCATTCCAAAGCCTCTTTGTACTGGTACCCAAGGACAGCCAATGATACCAGTCTGAAAGTCAGCAGGCTTGGTGATCAAGATGCTCAAATAACTTATAGAGTATGGCAACAACATAAAGGAAGACATGAAAGTTACACTAAGTGAAATAAAAATCTACAGGGAACCAACAGTGAAGGGGAGGAAGCCAGGATTCAAGTCAATGATTTGGAACATAAGTCAGAAATAAGCATTTAACCAGACAGCAAAAAGAAACAATTAAAAAAAAAAACAGGATAGTATAAGAAGCCTCTGGGAATTCTCCAAAAGTACCAACATCGAAATCATAGGGGTGCCAAAAGGAGAAGGAGAGGAAGAAATTGAAAACTTATTTGAAAAATAATGAAAGAAAACTTATCTAATTTGATGAAGGAAATAGACATACAAGTCTAGGAAGCACAGAGAATCCCAAACAAGTTGGACCCAAAGAGGACCACATCAAGACATATCATAATTACACTACCCAATATTAAAGATAAGGAAAGACTATTAAAAGCAGCAAGAGAAAAGAAGAGACTTACCTACAAAGGAGTTCCCATAAGACTGTCAGCTGATTTCTCAAAAGAAACCTTGCAGGTAAGAAGGGACTGGCAAGAAGTACTCAAAGTTATAAAAAGCAAGGACCTACAACCTAGATTACTCTATCCAGTAAAGCTACCATTTAGAATGGAAGGGCAGATAAAATGCTTCCAAGACAAGGTAAAGCATTGGTTCATCAACACCAAGCCATTATTACATAAAATATTAAAGGGACTTACTTAAGAAAAAGAAGATCAAAACTATGAAGTTGTGGTTGCCTCTTGAGTAACCCCTACTGGGGACCTGGCCCACAACCCAGGCATGTGCCCTGACTGGGAATCAAATCAACAACCCTTTGATTCACAGTCCAGTGTTCAATCTACACAGTCACACCAGCCAGGGCCAAAACTATGAACTTTAAAATGGCAACAAATTCACCACTATCAACACTGAATCTAAAAAAATAAAAATAAAAAAAAAAAACTAAGCAAACAACCAGAACAGGAACAGAATCATAGATATGGGGATCATTTGGAAGGTTATCATCTGGGAGGAGAAAGGAGGGGAAATGGGGGAAATGTACAGGTACATACATAAACATAATTGTTAGGTACAGAATAGACAGGGGGGATGTTAAGAACGGTATAGGAAATGGAGAAGCCAAAGAAATTATACACATGACACATGGACATGAACTAAGTGGGGAGTGGGGGCAGGTATTGCTGGAGATAAGGGGGTACCAGGCAGTGAGGGCAAAGAGGGAAAATTTGGAACAACTATATAGCATAATCAATAAAATATACTTTAAAAAATAAAGAAGAGTCAGTATTTCAGTTTGAATCAAGAGGCAGAAAAGACCGATGACCCAGCTCAAGGCAGTCAGGCAGGAAGAGTTCCTTCATAGTCAATGGAGGGGCAGAATTTTTTTTTCTACTCAGGGCTTCAACCAATTAGATGAGAGCAACCCACATTGGAGGGGAATCTGCTTTACTCAGTCACTGATTCAGAGGTTAATCTCATCTAAAAACACACTCACAGACACACTTAGAATAACATTTGGCCAAGTATCTGGTCATCCCTTGGCCAAGTCAAGTTGACATATGAAATTAATCATTACAACAATATTCTGGTAGTGACCAGCACAACTTTCAAATGATCTCATTGTACCTATTTTCTTCACTTTCTTTCACTGTATTTTAAACTCTATTGCACTGTAGACATTAATTTTAATGGAAAATCAGAAGCCAGAACAGATATAAAAAGTACCACCCATCCTGACCACTGGTCTTTGAAAAGGAGATACTTTGCCCTATCATGTTCTCTGTGCTTAACATCCTATGTGCTGCCTAGAGATTGGTTGCTGATTTCCCAGAATTCATATAACATGAAGTATGATTCATTATATACATAGGATTGTTTATCTGAGTATTCTAATTTTGAACGACAGAATCTTGGCACTATTGTTCAGTTAAGATCTACTCAAGCTGAAAATACACATATACCAAAGCAATACCTAATGGTGTATATTTTTTAACTTGGAAATTCTATGATATTTGAAAGATTAATTAAGAATAAAAGAACTCACTTATAGAATGAGAAGTATATCAATATTTATGTCATAGGGAGGGTCTTCTGTAAATGTCCACTTAAATGGTATAAATCTGGGTATGGCTAAGTCTCCTCTGGTTCTGAGATCTGCTAAGTCTCTGAAATGTTCTGTACTGCCCTTGTGCCTCTCCAGCCCACAATGAAAGGCCACAAAATCTCAATCTCAACCCACCAGCATTCACTTTATGAGCCAATATTTTTCAATGGTATTATTATGGGTGTGTGCTCCCCCAATAAACTCTACAGCATGTTTTATTTCAACACATTAAGAATAATTCTCTCTGTCTCCTTGCATGCATCTGCATGGTCCAGTTTGGCCTATTGAAGGAAGGGGGTGTTCAATTTGTCTTAAAGGAAAAAACACATTCTTGACAAGAGCCTAAACTGAAATAGATTATATTCCATGTAACAAAACTACTGGGCATGCATTTATAACTTTTTCCTACTGAAATGCAGCAGCTTAGGGAGCACTGCATTGTGGCTGACTACACAGAGCTAGAGCTGGCATTCAAATCCTGGCTCTGCCACCTACTTGCTTTGTAGCCTTAGGCAAGTTAGTTAATCTCTCTACGTTTCAGTTTTCACTTTGTACAATGCAAATATTAATAATACTATAATTGAGTAAGTTAATATTTGTAAAATACTTCAAATAATGTCTGGCACACAGTGTCCAGGGCTTGATGATCACATCTTTTTAAATATTGTTATGTCTATCACCTGGACTGCTTACATTCCTGTTCTCAGAAAGTGTATCGCAAGGATGCAGTTAAGTGTTGAAAAGCTTCTCAGTGTTTTCAGGTCACACTATTCAAATTGTGAGTCAGCATGTTGGGGGAGGAGTGAGAACATTCTAAACCTTTCAGAATGCTCAGAAAAAACTCAATTGATCATTAATAATGATGCCACTAGCAAGTGAGATAACTCATTTCAAATGTGTTGGTTACATGGGTTGATGGAAAGGAAATAAAAGGGTTTTGAGTTATACTTGGCTTATGGTCTAGCTCTTCCACTGTTGTCAGATGTGTTGCCTCATCTTTGTGAGCCACAGTATCTCTCACCTTTAAAGCACAGGATTAAAATGTTTAAGAATAAGGTGAATTAGCACATATGGAAGTAATTAGCACAGTGCCTCATTCATTCTTTGTATATTTTATATAACTTTATATAAATTAATACCTAGTCATATTTAAATCACAAAAGAAAAATACATCCTCCTTCCTCAACATACATTTCTACAGACTTATTTAAATTAAATGAATCTTTATTCACAGTTTTTGCCAGATTAGAGGACACTATTACCTCAGGTTAGTCACATTGATGGCCCAGATATGGAGATGTAAAAGATATTGGAGATAAAACTTTTTTCTTGCATTAAGAACACAACTGTGTAAGAAAGGTAAGGTCTGATGAGAGCAGAAATCAGTTCTCATCACGTGAAGGCAGAAATCTCCCCCTTTGATATTTTGCCCATTAAGTGGACAGGTCTGCCATTATGGGTGCAAATGCATTCTAGCCATGACAAAGTCTGCATTGAAAAGAACCCTGACAAGAATCTAAAATCTTAAAGGCAAAAGAGACTTCAGGGATTACATCAGCACATTCCCTACTCAGAACACAGGATGATACCAAATGTGCTCACAGCATTTATTGTCTGTAACACTTACGTGCCATTTATTTTATAATAAACCATTTTCCTTTATGATAGCAAAAGCCTAGAGTAGACCATGCTTCTTTTCTCCGGGGGGGCAAGGTGCTCAGAGTCCATTCTTTTGGTGATGCCAGCAACTACATTAACTCTTTGAAGGTACCTGTTTGTTTCTTCAACTTGTGTTTGTTTTGATTTCCTTTTCTATTGTATTCATTTTATAATATATATCATTGCTTAAATTCCTCAAATCCTTCTTGATAAGAGTTAATTTTTAAGTAAGAGTCAATAAACAATAACATAGTCTCTCCTACTTTAATCCCTGACATACTGTTTAGTTTTACTCTTTATCTTTTCACATCTATCAATTTTGGGCTGTGCTAGAAGTCCTTAATCTCTTGTACTCTGTTGTATTTCCTTCAACATCTACTCTTGGCCTAGAGTGTGTATCTATTCTTTTCTGTTATTGCAAAGTGAATGTAAAAACTAATAATGCAGTAATTTTAAATATGTGACAAACCTAATACTAGGATTGAAAAGGCCATCTCATTAATACACTTAGTCTTCAACAGCAGTCACCTTTGCTGCCAAGAAGTTTGTGAATTTAGCAAAGACTTGTGCAGACCCTTCTTCTGTACACTGTTCTAACATTTGGAAACATCAGTGAGCAAAATAAAGATCTTTGCCTTAAATATTGTTTTCATTTTGGTAGGGCAGAAAAACTATAATCAATAAATATATTAATTAACTAAACTACACCGTAAGGTAGAAGATGGTAAGTGCTATGAGAAAGAGAAGGTGTAGAGCCATTTAGGAAGGAGAGGTCATGAGTTCTGGAGAGGTGCAGTTTGCATACTTAAAAAAGTGGTCAGGTAAGTGTCCCTGAAAAGATCTGTGTAAATACAAGAAACAAGCAACCCAATAGGTGGGGGAAGAGTACCCAAGTAGAGACAGAACTTGAAAAGATGTCTGGTATGTTTAAGAAACTGCACCAAATACATGGGCAGGGGCCGGGCAGGGGATTGGCTGGGCACATTACCCACTGTTTGAAGGGCTATTGGAAGGCCTTTGGCTCTCTCTATAAAAATGGAATGGAAAAGTATTGGAGGTTTTGAACAGAGGGGTGACATGATCTGACTCATGTTTCATAAGTGTAGTTGTGAGATCTGAGGAGAGACCATCCAGTGAAGCAAGGATACCTTCTGCAAATTTTCCAAGAGCCAGATGACAGTAGCTTAGACTGAGGTTGTGTAAGGGTAGAAGGCATGAAATATCCAAATACTGGATAAATTTTGAAGGTGCTTTCAATAGATATTCTTGATGATTATGTGTGGGATAGGGTGAAAGAGGTGAGTCAGAATAATTCCGAGGTCTTTGGGCTGAGCAATTGGAAGGGATGATTGCCATCAGCTAAGATGAGATGGCTACAGATAAAGAAGAGGCCCAAGTTTGACATGTTGGGTTTAGATTGTTATTATTTTCTGAGTGAGTATCTGGGCTTATGAAGTTAGAGTTTAGGAAATAGGTCTGGGCTGGGAATATAAATTTGGGGATCATTAGCATTAGTGTTGTATTTAAACCTTGAAATTGAATTTAATCACGGAAGAAAGTGTAGTTAGAGATGAGGAGTAAGTCCTGGGACCACCACAACTGTGAGTCAGAGGCAAAAGGAGGAACCATCCAAAAAGACCAAGAAGAATTAGGCCATAGGGTAGGAGATAAAGAAATAGAATGTGCTTTACCAGAAGCCACATGAAGAAAATATTTTAAGAAGTAAATGATTTAGTTTCAAATACTGAGAAGTTCTTTTTAAAAATAGAACAGGAATCCATCAAATTGCAATTAGAGACTAGTTTCAATTATTTACAAATAATTCAAAACAATTAATGATCATTCAATTCCATTGAATTTAGCCCCTCAGACACATTGAATGTACACATAACAATAAAAAGCATAGAATACATAAGGGAAATAAAAATAGAATGCAGTCTTACTTTTTGGTGCCCTGGGACATCAAAAAGGTCTCTGTCTTTAAAACTCCCAATGATTTATCTAGTAATTGGTTTACAGTAAGGGCCAAATATGTACCACTGTCAGACACCAATAGGATAAGTTTGCATACATATTCTTATAACAGTCTGGGTTCTGAAGGTCTCTTCATTTCAATAAACTTTGTTCTAAGGGTCTCTACCTCAAACAGCCAGCTGCAAGTTCTGGCCTGAAGCTTGCAAATTGGATTTAAATCATGACACAAAATGTCAGCAACTGAATAATCATTCCAATCACCAAAAGTCAGAGTTCAAGAACAAACCCAAGTCATCAAGGAGTATCACCCACTTTCTTTCCTCTTGTTCTTGACTAGAGCAGTAAAGCATCTGAAAACATGGAGATTTCTTAAAAGTGTATTTCATGTATTTTTACACTTAAAATTTTGGAGAAAATTAGACACATGGACTGTGGTTGAAAGGTAAAGCTCTCTAGGGGCCTAATCTTAATATAATAACAACATGTTATAATATAACACATTAATAGAGTATAAGTTAAAATGTATAATTTTATAACATGTATAATATAAAAATGTTACTATCAAGTTCTTTTTAAGCAATTTAAATTATTTTTACTCATTTAATTTTCATAATACCGTGATGTGGAATTATTATAATCACCATTTGTAGATGTGAAAACTCAGACAAAAAGAGGTTAGGTGACTTGCCAAAGATTCCACAGCAAATAAGCACAAGAATCAGATTTGAAACCACGTACTCAGTCTTCAGAATTATGCTTTTATCTATTATCCCTCTCTTGTACTTCCTCTGTCAATACTACTTTAGTAGTAATGTAGGATAAAAGAATATCAACAAAACCTGCAGAGATCATTAGTTCTGAACACATTGTGGTTCCCACTCTCTTAGTCACACAATGAATCCCATTAGGCTCACAATTGATGAATTCAGCCAAGACCCATAATTTCATTAATATAATAATGACTTAACTTCCATTAGTGTAGTATGACCAGTATTTAAAAAATCAAATGAAAGAATAGAAAACTCCAGAAGGCATTACATATAATAGAGGTAAAGTGTGTGTGTATGTGTGTGTGTGTGTGTGTGAGTGTGTGTGCGTGCTGGATTGATAAATGATTTACTAACTGAAGGTTGAGGTTAAAAGTAAAACAAAAAAAAATTTAAGTGTTTGTTCAGGGGTCCAAGGAATTCTCCTTCTAAGAAAAATTAATTATATTGCCTACCTATAGAACATTATCTGTAATAGTTGATACTGGGTCATCAACACATTTTAAATAGGAAAATTGGAGTTTCATCTGAACCAGATAAATTATACTCAGAACTGAAGCTGCCATTTAACCTGTCTATGAGAAGATAATTCTTGAAATTTAGCCCTTGGAAAATTCCAGATGGATTAATGCCATTGGTTATTTAATCAACCATCTCATTCTCTACCAAAACAACTGAAAGGTCATTCATCCTTATTAAAACACTTGACACTGAAAAAAGCAACTAAAAGTACCAAGGTTTTTCAGCTAAATCCCACTCTTATTTAATATTCCTTTTTTGGCCTGCCTGTGCACTAGCCTGACACTTTTCTTTGTTCTTAGGGGCATATATCTAGCTTCCTCCCACATAGCTCTTGCATGGCAAGAATGGTACAGACTTTAAACATTATTCTTCCCCCACAGATGTCAAAAATGCATGAGCATGCAATACGTGCTGGGCTGTGGGTGGCACAGAAGGAAAAATCCAAGACAGTCCATAGGCAATATCAATTTCTTTGAGGGAATTATACATGGCCTCAATACTCCTCAAGGAGCCATAATTATAAGAGATGCCTCTTTAGTTCATCCAGGCTGTAAGCTATGTTTTCCTGTACACCCAGTGTACTCAGAGCTCCATGTGGGGTGTGATGAGAGTGGTGGCTTTCCCATTCCAGGAACTTGCAATGCAGTGGAGAGATGAGGCAAACAGTTGTGATAAAAAGATATCACTTCATACTAAAAGAAAAAGAGAATGATTTTTCAAAAATTTTCTAAATGCAAATTTCATTTTATCCCAAAGTTATAAAAATAAGTGCTAGATTCTTATGAAACATTTGCTTATATATATTTCATTGAAATTTTTTGATATTTCTGGATTTTGAATAATATATTTTTATTTATTTTGTGTTTCAGTCCTTCTCACTAAAGATGGCAAATGTTGACTTACACACACAAAAATTATAATAAGTTTAATTTACATTTTTCTTGGGAGAAAGATCATGGATAATAGTGGAAACCAAGCAGCAGTTTCTCTAGATAAGATACATAAATTTCCTTTTGTGCCTGCTGAGCTTTAAAGATGAAAATAAAAGAATATTTTTATTTTTCCCCAGTCCTTTTAACCGTAATTTCTACTGCAATTTTTCTCTTCAACCATTAAAAACACTATGGAAATGAAGAGAAATGAAGTCATGTGTATTTATGTTCACTTTAAGGATGGGTGATGGGAAAAGATCACTATCACCCAAAGTTACTATATCTGAAATGTGATTAATGCTCTTGCATAGATTTTCATCCCAGAAGAATCTTGTGCAGCGGGTGATACAGACTATAGCTTAAGATAAGAGATGTGCCCAAGTTTTTTGGGCAGTTCTTGAGAACATAATACTGATACTCAGGTTTTATGATGCTAAATTTAATCATCATTACAAGAATAATAGAAGAACTTAGGATTTAATGTACAATTATATGTATCCTATTATTCAACATGAAAGAGTTTTCACTGATCTTCAGAGATGCAAAGTATTTGAATCTGCAAAGAAATGCAATAAGAAGAGTTAATACTATAATCTGACTCTGGATTTCTGATTTTTTTTTTCTACAGTTAGCACTCAACAACCAGATGCCTCAACTTCTGAAACTAGTAGTATATCTCCCTTAGTATCAACAACAATTCCAGAAAATGCCTCAACGGCTCACGGTATGACTTCTGTGTGCATGACTAGAAACTCGCTTTGTTTAATTCCTTCTCACCAAGAAAACCCTATCATTTTTTAAAAAACAAGCTTTATTAACTTATCATTGATATCCAAAAATGCACATCCACAAAAGGGGGGACACCAGGACATTGTTGGAGGTGACATATCCTATTACTTCAATGTGGCGATGGTGTCATGGATGTATGTCCCAACTCATCAAAGTGTATACATGAACTCCCTACCAGTCTTGATGTGCAAAACAGAGTTCTTTCAGAATGAAATCAAATGTACTTATTTGAAGTATCCTACTTATAGATCACAGAAGCTCACTTTAATGAGTGGTTATGGGGGAATGAGGGGAGGATTGTGAGGATTGGCACACCTTACCCAAAAGTAATTTATTTTTTTTCTTTCTTAAAATAATAGGCACTCAGAATGCAAAAAATGCAAGTCCTTCTTCAACCAACCCGTCTCGTTCCAGTGAGTAACATTCATAATAATAGATATGTGGGATATTTGAATGTTACCAATAAGGGATGGGATTGGATTATAAGTAGACTTTTATCAGCTTTCCTAAACCCGCAATCCCACTATAATCCTATCTAACTGCCACTTGCTTTGAGAATTTCTTGCTTATGAGTCTGATTTTAATGAGCACACCTTTGAGATTATTTTCTTACCTTAGTGCTAAGCAATTACCACCAAATTTCAAGGTGAATTGGTAAGACTAATCTCAGATAAGCCAAAGTGCACAGAGGTCTCCATAAAAATGAATTGTTCACCTTTACAAAACTGCCTTTATGTTAAAAATGGCCTTTTAATAAGTGTTCCATTTTAGCAAAAACAGATATATGTCATATAACATACAAGGTGGGGCAAAGCCAGTTTATGGTTGCTCATATGGACAAGAGTACAATAGTTAATAAATAATAATACAAGAATAAACTGTGTTTCACATGCTCACAACTGTAAACCTGCTTTTGCCCCACCCTATATGTGTGTATGCTGGGACTAAATGGAGAATATTCATTAATTTCCCTGGAAATTTAGAGTATGGTGAATACATATGAAGCTAGAATTCTAAAAGGTTATTTTAGGTTTGGGAAAAGCCATTCTATTCCATAGGGCAGCTTTGCCTTTACTGACCTGCTGACTCACGTCCCATGTGGGGAGGCGTCACTCAAGGTCTCACATGAACCCAGAAGAATTTACTTGAAACAAATATTTAATAACAATGGAAGTGTAAACCACCCTACAAATGAGTTGGATAACCATTTTCATTCCCTGATAAACATAATGAATACATAAGGAAGCAGATAAGAACACCTAACTGAATGCTAACAGTAATTTCTATGTCTCTAGTTATATCGCTGGGACAGTGTTCTCCTTTCATCACTCTTGTTTTAACCTGAGAAACAACTGTCAGAAAAGAAGGCAGATGCTTAAAAAAAAATAAAACCCTCCTCTTAATAAGAGGAGGAAACACCACAATCACTCAGATATATATTTTTATATATATATATGCACATCTTTCTTGAACTGTCGTTCATGTTTAGAAATATGCACTGTGATATATAATTATATTCATTAATGTTATTTTATGTCTTTTCTAGTTCTAAGATATTATTATGGAAGGATATTTATGAGTATTTTAGAAAGCTGGCTTTATAACTAAAGCAGACCCAGTGTAGGCTGTATATGCTCTTTTTTCCAATAACTTCACTATGAAGTAATAATATAAAGTAGTAAAGAATACAATGTGTGAATGTAGAGCTGACTCTAGTTCTAGAGAACATCTTCTGCCTCTTGTTTCCCCTCTCCTCACTCCAGTCTCCAGGAAAGTAGGGAACTATCTCCTTAAGGTTTGAAATTTTATTTCAGAAAGGCTACAAGACTGACATCCAGTGGATATGTCAGAAATGACAACTGAGGCAAAACGCATGAATCAGATAAATTTTCTTTGCTTGAAATACAGTATTTTAAATAGAATGATGTTTACAGAAGAAAGCATGCATGCTTTTACTCAGTTCGTAAACTATTTCTTGTGAAATTCAATTCCACGCTAACTGACCATATCTCCAATACTTTTTAGGTATTATTTTGCCGGTGGTTATTACTTTGATTGTACTAACACTTTCAGTATTTGCTCTGGTGGGCTTGTACCGAATGTGCAGAAAGACAGACCCAGGTGGGTAACAGTGTTTTGTTTCATTTTGTTTTCCTGAAAGGAGAATATACATGCTATATCAAAACTTTAATTTAAACTCTTAAGGGGAGAGAAGAATTATAGAAAGAAATAAAATGCCATATTGTGTGATCACAGAAATAATGGGGAAGGGACAGAGAAATCCATGAAAGGCTGGTGAATGTAAGGGGTAGGGATAAGGACTAGTGGCAGATATTATCAGATGGGGACAGATTCTTTTTAATGAAATAGCTCCAGCTTTGTGGGTGTTTAGGGGAATGTGGTAGCAAAGAACACAAAAAAGACATGCTTTTTGTAGTGCATATTTGTTTTCGTTTTCCATGGAATAGAGGCTAAAGGGAAGTCTTGCTAAGAATCTAATTCAGGGGCCCATAATCTCAGGAAGAACGTTCTGTGACTTAGTCCCTCCCTGGGAGGCACAGCTTCCAACCAATGAAGTGTCTTCCATGGCAGCGTGTTCTGCTCATTGAATTGGCTCCTCGGGATTGAACATTATTGCAAATTTTAGTGGGATTCTAGTCTGAAATTCTTTATTATCTTCCTTCACATCTCTTCTCTTTTTCTTTAAAATGACACTGCTCTCTTTTAAACATCCCCACTCTTTGTTTTTGTCTTGTTATTTCATCTTCTCCCTGCCTCTTAAATACTTCTAGTTCCTATAATGGCATTATATTTTTTATCCTTTTTTACAGAAATGTTTTATTTTAACTGAAGATTTAGAATAACTGAATCAGATTTTAGATTAACTGATGCAGATTTAGATTAACTGAAACACTGCAAAGATAGTTACAAAGAATTTCTATATACCCTATAGCTGTTATTTTATTAATATTGTGATATATTTATCATAACTAACTAATATTGGTTGATACATTCTTATTAACTCAGGTCCCTACTTTGTCAGATTTCTTCCAATCTTTATTGTCTTTTTTCTGTTCCAGGAAGTGGAGGATTTTATTTTTCACTTCACCTGAATTGCCCTTCAGTTTCCATCACTCACAATCCCCTCTGGTACCTTAAGCATCAGTCAGTCATTCCATCCAGACCCCTGCCCTGCTTGTGTAATGCAGCGTTGTGTATCTGTGCTTTTGTCCACGCTAGTCTTTCTCCCAGAACATCCAGCCTGCCATTTAACTTTTATACCATGCCCAGTCTCCAGGTTGTCCATTAGCATCTAGCTCCAACACCAATTTAACCTATCTTTTTACAACATGCCATCTCTTTAAGCAGAATGGGGTATTATCACTTTAAGTGCTATAGAATTTTATAATATTCATCATGCTATAGTATAGTTACAGTACTTTTCTATGTGCCTGTTCCCCCTTAGTCTGTTCCAAGTACTATAACAAAAATAGCATAGACTGGGTGGCTTGAACAACAAACTTTTATTTCTTACAGTTTTGGAGGCTGAGAGATCCAATTGAGGTGCCAGATTGGGTGTCTGGTGAGGGTCCTCTTCCTGGTTTACAGGTGGCCACCTTGTCACAGTGCCTTCACATAGTGGAAGGAACAAGAGAGTTCTCTGTGGTCTTTTTTATAAAGGCACTCAGCCCCTGAAGACTCAGTCCTCATGACCTAATCAAGTTCCAAAGGCCCAACATCCTAATACCATTATATTGGGCTTGGAGATTTAACATAGGCACTTTAGGGGAACACAAACATTCAGTCCATAACATCAGGCAGCCTCTCCAGCCATACATCATGTAGTATTCACCCTGCATTGTGTATAATATATAGTGGAACCTACTACATACTTGCTGAGTTGAATTTTTAAGTATCAGTAAAATAGAACCTTGTCTTTCCTCACTTTGATTCTAAATATTTCACTAACAGAACTCTACCTAAGTCTCTAATACTATTAAAAAGTAAAAATCCATTTTTATAAGATATATAAGCTATATTATTCTTTGTTTACCCCATGGACAGTGTGTCCCCAGGATGCTAATGAATGCTGGTCCTGAGGCCAGTCCTTCACCATGCATTGCACGGCTGGCTTCATACAAGAGCATGACAATGTACGGGAAGTTATGAGCAAAGAGAAAGAAAGAAAAAACCAGCAGTGTTCATTTTAGCCCTTAGTGGAAAGTAATAAGGAAACAAATCAATGACTCTCCCTTGGGGAGTTAGTGAATAAACTTCTTAATAATGTCTAAAATATGTTTTCTTACTGAGTTTCCAGAGGGGAAGTATCATTTTTATAAATCAATTTAATTTCTCTAAATTTCTAAACCACCAATATTATCTTTTATGGGAAATCAACCATTCAAGTTAAAGTCTATGGAGTGCAAAGGAGAAGTAAAAACTTAATGTGCTAGACCCATTTATAAAAATACCCTTTATTGAAAACTGCTTTGCAGAGGAAGATTTGCAAATAAGTTATCTGAAAAGTTGACATTTGCTATTTAACAGGACTCTATGAATGAATCAAATCATTCAGGAAGAAATGTATAAAATTCCTACCACTGTGAAAAATAAAATAAAATTTCTACCACTATGGAGAGTTATTCTAAAGACATACAATACTTTATAACCAATTTTGGCAATTGCACAATTAGCCAAATCTATTTGGTTATCATTAACTTTGTTTGCCAAACAGAATTTATAGCATTGTTATCATTAAATTAGCACCATTAAACACCCACAGTAACCACTCTTCAGTATGTTGGTGAGACTCTGTTAAGTTCAGAAAATTAGTAAACCTACTCTGCTCACTGGAAGACAACATAAATCAGATTCAGTATGAAACTGAGCTTATCTGGATAATGTTGACTATAGTCTGAGCTTTAGCCCAAGTAAGAACTGCATAGAGTCTGTTGGTACACATCTATCTGGTAATAAACTTATATTACAGTGTTCCAAGGAAAAAATCTTGAAACAGGCATACAAAAAATACCAACTCATGTTGGAACAGGGTTATGAGCATCACAGGTGGTATCCTATAGAGCACTTACAATAGGAATTTTAAAATGCTGCTAAAACCCTACTGATGGTGGGAAAAACCATGTTCAATCTAAGTGGTGAGCGAGCACATGGTAACATGAACTAAATCCTGGGGTTAAGGGTCATGGTGGTATGTCTTAGCCAAGGTGAGGTAGAAGTAGCCAAAATATTAGGGGAAACCAAGGTCTTTATAAAATAATGATGCTCAAAGGCAGGCAAATTATATTTAAAGGGCTTTATGTATCCAATGACAAGAGCTGGATTAAAGAAGGAAAGAGGAGAGAGGAATTGAGGAGCAATGGAATAAAACCACAACAAAACTGGGGACAAAACAAAGGAGACCTTAAGTGATTGTATATTTTACCTAATAGCCCACAGCTAATGCGAGGTTTTACCACCATGGCTTCCGGGGGCCATGCTCTTGTGCAGAACGAATCTCCCTAGTTCTCACTCTAAGCCCAGGCTGGTTTCTGCCAGACCCCGCAGAGCAGTCTGGCAAAGCCTACAAAAGATTAGTTGCCCTTACTTGCCTCAGTGACATTTTGCAGGGCACTTTTGAGAGACTGAATTAGTATGATTCAAATGCAGTTAGAAGCAATATTGACATCATAGTTCACCACAAATACAGTGATTTGTATCCCCAGAAAGAGTAATGGATGAAGAAATATCAGAAATTCAATTCTCTGATATAAAAAGGTAATTCAATACTTTGAGGGGAATGTTTTCCAGAGATATGGAAATAAACAGAGACAGTTTCTGGTGTTTGTGGAATGTGTGATAACATCACCATGTGAAACTGCAGGATGAACATCAGCACAGAACTAAGTTCAGTGGGGTTGGCCTGGTATTAGCCACACTCCTGAGGAATGAGTTGTAACCATACAATTATCTGAGAAACTGATCAATAAGGCAGGGAGTGGAGAGAATTAAAAAAGTAAAAATTGGCTTTAGAAATATTTCTGCATAGAAAATGGCATGGTCTAAGGTTTGTTTTTGTTTTTGTTTTTTGTAGCCAAGCTTTTTCCAACTCTAGTAACAATTCTCTCCTCTCCTTAGGCACACCAGACAATGGAAATGACCAGTAAGTAAGGCTATATCACTTTTTTTTTCCCAGAAGCTCTGACAGTATCATTTACATAGGAAAAATATTGATCTTCTACTTATACTTTCTGGGTTTTTTTTTAAAGAATTTGTGTAGAAAGTACTGTAAATGGAGTTTGACTATTTGTCAGAGCTCTCTCTTTTCAACAGGGAAATTCCAACAACTAAAAGAGGATTGTTCTTAAGCTTGAATAAAGCATTAAAATGGAAAATCAAAAAATAAAATGTAAACACAGAGGAATGACTATAACTACAAAGATAAATATCATAGAAAACATACCTAGAATTTAAAATAGTTTTCGCAGTGAATTTTTCAGTGCATTTCTCACAATTAGGGAAGAATATGGCTGCCCTTGAGACAGTTCTGAGTGGCTTTATTGATGGTAGAGTGTGTTCTGAGTTGACTTTTTAAAAGCAAATGAAATAGTTGTTACCAGTCCAGCCAGCTGGTGCAACCAAGGTGCTACGAAGAGACAAACTGTCAAAAAACAATTCTGTGGTTTGTAATGTCAGAAACCATTTCTGTGGTTTCCTTTGTTGACTTGAGTTTGTACCCTGCCTTTATGTAGGTGTTTTTTGTATGCTTATCAGGCTATGAACTTTTGAAGTAAAATTTGTAGATCACCTACCCTTCTTAATTAGGCCTAAAGGCTTTTGAGATGTCCATGGAAAAGAGCAGCAGTTTGAAACTGTTTAGAATCTGAGAGGGGATAGGTGGGAACTCAGTTAAAATAGCTCAGACCCTACACTGCAGAATCCAGGACCACATCAGAAGGGATACCCCTAGAACTCAGTGGTAGCCCTCAACGTTCAGAAGCATTTCTATATCTTCCCTTTCCTAACTCAGGACTGGAGACGTGCCATATAGATCTTGTGACAAGTGTTTCACATGATCCATCTTGATGTTCAATTTATCAGATGATCATTGCTGTATCAGAGTGATGGCAATTTATTGGCTTAATTTCAGAAGTGGAAAATGCTATAAAAGTATGTGAATTTGTATGTGAAGCACAGGTTTTGCCATAGAAACACATAAAGTACGTACGCTTGTGTATCTTCTTCATTCTGTGTATATCGTGTTTACTTTCTATCACAGACACGTGATGCTAATTACTGTGGCGCTAATTTAATGTTTTCTGTTCCAAACAGACCTCAGTCTGATAAAGAAAGTGTGAAGCTTCTCACCGTTAAGACAATTTCTCATGAGTCTGGTAAGCTCCCAAATTGTTGATTAGATGAAAAATGTTTATTTCAAAATCTAACTTGGATTTTGTTTGTGTTAAAACATAACTGAAAAGTATAACTTCTTTCAGAATAGTCAATTAGTAATTCCCACTAAATACCAAATTTTCCCATAAGGAAAAGATAAGCACCCAAAATATAATTTTTGGTAAAATTACTGCATTATCTTGTTTTTAGAGGTTGCTTTTTATAATGTGTAGATGTGTTCTAAAGAACGGGTGATAACTAGGGGGATTTTCCATTCCTTAGTAGGGGTAAAAAGAACATTACATGTGCTACAGGATTTTTATTATCACCGTTATTTTGTTTCATTTTCGGTAATGGCTGTGTGTAGTCCACAGGAACAAGGATTTGTCAGTTAAAATGTAAATCACGTTTTGTATAATTTCATATGATTTTAATTGAGATTCCCCATGAGGATAAAATATGGTTTTCTGTTGATAAAATTTGCTTTTCGTTTTCCATTTTCTTAGGTTTCAATTTTGCTTAATTTGAAACGTAAAGGTTTTTTTTCAAAATATAGATATGATTTCTATGAGTTATATTGTATCAACAGCAATAATAAGTGAGATTATATAGCTTTTAAAATTAAAAAGCACAGATTATTTTCTTGCTTTGAGTAGACCACATATTTAAAACATCAATATTACAAAACAGATAAATAAGAAGTAATTATTAATTTTACAAAAAAATTCATGTGGCTCTAATTTAAATACCAACTTACATTAACACATTTCAGTTCTCCCAATTTTATCAATGCAAAATAGTCTGAGAATATAAATGTTATATAAAGTGTGAATTATAGAATGACAAATGACATTATAAATATGTAGCAAATTTTTTTAAAGATTTTATTTATAGAGAGAGGGGAAGGGAGAAAGAGAGGGAGAGAATCATCAATGTGTGGTTGCTTTCACACGCCCCCTACTGGGGACCTGGCCCACAGCCCAGGCATGTGTGCTGACTGGGAATCAAACCAGTGACCCTTTGGTTCTCAGGCCAGCACTCAATCCACTGAGCCACACCAGCCACGGCAGCAAAATTTTTTTTGTAAAACAAAAATTTATATTTTCTCACTTCAAGAGCAAGATATGAAAGGCTGCATTAAATTTCAGTAAGGAAATTCTAACTAGAACAAACTACAAGCTGTGCAAAGGGGAGGAAAATGGGGGATATCTGTAACAGTGTCAAAATAAAAGAAGAGGGAGACAACAGAAGATGTGAAAAGTGCGAGCACCCAAAACCCGCAGACATGCCCAAACCCTTCACATGAGCCACTCTCTTAAGAGAGACTGTCTTCATTCATGTATCCTTCCAATCTTTAATGTACATAGTTCCTTTATTCCTACACTGCTCTCTCAGAGGTAACTATCTGAATGGGCAGAGGAGTAAACATCATTCATAGGATCATTGGAAACTACTCACAAGTTTTCCCTGGCTATTCACGTGGTGCCACTGAGTAGCCAGGCCTATTCTACCAGGCCAGGGAAAAGCAGCCTAAATGTGAATTAGTCCTGAGTAAGTTCAAGCAGAATCCTGAGCATGACTATCCCACTTGTCAAGAAGGGTTCTCAGAACCTGCCCATGACTTGCATGCAGGCATCACAACAATTTCATGCACTTTCCCTTACTCCTGTGGGAATTTAACCTAACTTTGCAGCCCCAGGGCTCCTCAGGCTGGGATCGGTGTGCTAACCTGCACTTGGATGAAGCCTCCGTGTAGGAGCCTCTGGCCCTCCTTGAGAAGAGGGGGCTGGGATCAGGACCCCCTACCGCACCATCCTTTTCTGCCATGGAAAAGACAACTGACACCTGAATTGAGGCTTCTGGGGGAGAAATCTCTAAAGAACCTTCTGTTACTTGATGACAAATGTAATATCTGACTGTTCTTTAAGGCCCAAGGAGAATGCTGCACATGCTGGTACCTCCCTCTCGTAGAGCAGCTGCAGCGATAAGTGGAACGGACCGTGGCAGGACAGTCAAGACCCTTGGCTCTCCAAGCTCCCTTTTCTCCATAGGGAGGCCCACTTATCATGGAAATAATGAGATCTGTTCTCTGGTACTTCTGTTTCTGCCAGTCCCCACTCAGAACTCACACCTCATTTAATAAAATAACCTCTTAATGGTCAACCCAGCTGATTACCATGGAAAATGTTCGGTCAGAGGACAAGACTGAATTGGTGATTTGGAGTCGGTTTCCACAGGCTAGAGTTAATCATCTAAAACATAATGGTCTCCAAATGCTCTTTGTGCTACCAGTTTTATCGAAATCTGGTCCCTGAAACACTCACAAGTCCCTTTCCACTGCCTTTCAAACTTATTCAAACATGCTTTCTATAAACTAATGTTCACTACACTCAACAGAATTTATGTTATAATTATCTTTACTTAATGTCTTTTGCCCAATAGTGACATCTTTCCTAAAATATAACTAAAATAAAATCTGAAATGATTAGGTTTGATCTAAGTTCACAGATTTAGCCCAATTTTCCCCTAACTCTTGTGTAGACTTTTTTTAGATATTTTAAAAATAATTTGATAGAACAAATACCTGACTACCCATCACTCAGAATTGATAAGTGATACATTTTATGTGATGTTCTTCTAAGAAACACAGTGGGCACTAATGTGCCTAAGTGGTAACAAAATGGAACTTGAGCTTCTGTGACCATAATAGTTCACTGGATTGGTCAGTGTTTCAATTTATAAACTCTAGTCTTATATCTGAAAATAAATTGTGTCATTTTAGAGGTCAGGAAATTGTGTTTCCAAGGAAACAGCCCTGCAGCCACCTACCTTCAAAGGAAATGTCAGTGGGTGCTAAATTGTCTGGTTTTCTAGAAGCCTCCGTGCACCACGGTTATTGCTGATAAGACAGTTCCTTGCCTTCAAGCCTCCTCAGATCAGCTGCAGTGTTCATCTTTCCAAACCCCTGCTCCTTTTAAGTGTGTTCTTTCTCTGGCAGGGATCTTCCGTGGAAAATATTAGCCCATATGTGTTCAAAATTTGATCACTTAAATGAGGAGGTTTTTTTTTTAAGTAAAAGAGAAAGCCTACTATAACAAGAACATGCTTTTAGAAAAAAATGAACACCAAACATGAGATACCACACAGCTTCAGTAAGAAATCAGGCCAAGTTCAACATGCTATGCCAGACTGCAGGATATGCCCGTGAGACGATGCATGCTAAATGCGATTTCCACTGACATCATATCTGAGAACGGTAAAACACCTTATCTCATTTGTAATATTAAAGGCGATGAGAATCTTGAAGAAAACTGCTTAAATTAGTTAAGGACTACATGACTCCACAGAAGAAACAAAACATAGCATCTCTGAATTTAGTTTCAAAACATTACTTGATTTTGGAACATTTGGAAGAAGAAAAGGCAGATCTGAATTCATTAGAATATTGCTCTGCTTAGAAAATTCTAATAAGTGTGTTATTAGCTCAGATTAACTTCAAACACTTCAGTGTGTCTGCCAGGCTGGCCATGGTGCACCAGACTCCCCTGGCTCCATTTGGAGCCACTTAACAGGGCATACTCCCCAGATGCCATTCATTCCCTGCTTGTCCCTGTCTTCCCTGATGCACTCAAGGTCTTCTGAAAGAGGAGATGGTGTCTTGGTCTCCCTCCCCTCCCCTCCTAAAATTAGGGTAATTACCCATTACCATTGTATTATTAGCAGGCACACTTGTATTTGCTTATTTATTTTTACATGTAAAAGTTCATCAATAAGAAACAAGCAAAGGTGTAAAGATCAATAAAAAGATTACTAGATCTGTAAAGCCATACATAGATTCAGCTTCTGTCTTCTCAGTCCTTCAGTGTTTGTCTCACTCTGCATGCACTTTCACTAAATCGTCCTTAGCTCCCCCAGCTGTACACGAGCTTTCTCTCCTCTTATTGTTACTCTGGCAAATCAACATACATTACCATGTTGGAATATCTCTTTATGGCTTCAACTCCCATTTTAATATTTGACCACATTATACATAGTAGAGGATAGAAAAATACAAAGTGAAAAAAAATTTAAAATTTTCAAGAAACACAACCTTGTTACACTCACTGTTGATGTCTGGAGTATTTTCTTCCATTTGTTTTTTCTAGGTACATGTGTTCCATTTGCTTTTACCATTGATGTCATTATTCTCATTGTTATTGAAATCAGATTGCTGTCGAATCTTTTTCACATTCTTTAGTCCCAGAGAGGCCTTGAAGGGAGAGAGTAAGAATTGTAACAATTTGCGTATAATTTGTCTCACATGACTTCTAGAAGACAGTAGGTGTTCAATACATGTTTATTTTGTTTACTTGTCATTCCTGTACTTCATATCCACAGCTTCCAAGAGGGGCTGTGCCTTCAGTGGGCAAAGAGCTGCTCTGGCCTTGGGGCCATGAGGGCCACTGCTCTGGGTCTGGAGTTTCTCAGAGCATGGGACCCAAGGAAAGCTCCCAGAGCAAACCCAGTTTGTTCCCCTCATAGGTTTCTGGCACTGTTTATTGCCTCCATGACCATGCAGGTAACAGGTGACATCAACGACATCCCCAAAAGACAGATTCCCTATATGGTAGCTAAAACCTAGAGCAAAATGATGACATTTATTCTCAAAGCTGGAGATTTTAATCCATGTTGTTTTTATATAGTGTGACTGGTGTTGAAACTTGAATCTACCTGAGAGACACAGGTTATGTGAAATGTATTGACCATGAATCTGGAATCATGTCTCTAAACTTCCTAGGTTAATAGTTGTCTTTATACTGGGCAGTGGAATAACACTTTATTTTGAGTAATGTCCCCTGTATGTCACCAAAGTGTTCATGTTGACCTATAAATTCATTTTCACAAAACTCTGAGTTAAACAGAGGATCCTAGAATGTCTTCTTGATAAAATGATACTTTGAATATATGACATAGTTTTCCTTAGGCAGGGCCAGCTAATAGAACAACCAAAAATCAATAACTCATCCCCTAGGGTGCCTCTCTTGTTATCACCTCCCACTCACACCCCTCCCCACTCCCAGGGAGTTAGTTAGCCTTGCTCTTTTAGGGTAAAAAGAGAGGATGGCCAAATAAAGCTCATAAATCTTTGTGAACAGTTTCCAGACCTTACCAAGAGGTAAATTGTGGCTTTAATGTCATTCTTGCAGGGAAATTAGACTTTTCTTGAAAAACAAAGAACAAGCCAAGAAACTTTATTTTCATCCTTATTCACTCTCTCAGCTCACAGATGAAAACATATCCTCTGTTTTTAGGTGAGCACTCCGCACAAGGAAAAACAAAGAACTGACAGCGTGGTGAATCCTCCCCACACTCGGGCAGTAAATATGTAAGTTTCCCAATTTCATTCACTGAGTTACTCATTAATATCTGTTTTGTTAGGCTGCTACAGCTTAGATTATTTTTAAAGACTTTTATAAGATGAAAAGTTAATGATCTGTGTTAGTGAAACCATCATTGTCTATTTGTCTAAAAACAAACACTGAAATGATTTGCCAGAGAAATACATGGCCTGGGGGCTGTAAAGAATTCTTCCCATTGCCCTGCCTACCTCAGGAATGACACAATTCACTCTTCCCGCCTGTTGGCAATGTTTCCTTCTAACCGGAGTTTCCTTTTACCTGGGCCACTATACACACGCTGACAGTGGGGGTTAGCCAGGATTCTATTGCTATTGAAGACTTGCAGGACTCCAAATGACAAAGCCTGCAAATTGTAGTTTATTGCAGGAAAGGGTAAGCAACAACAGTTCCATTGAAGTTGAGATGTACATCACAGACAAAGGCTGGCTCAGGCCATGAAATCCAGAGAGGCCAGCTGAGGGGTCTGACTGTCCTTCCTCAGTAGGGGTGTACCAGGATGTACTTCTTCTCTGGGTCCAGAAACCGAACACCTCACAGAAGATGGTCCAAAATGCAGTCTCACCTGGGCTCTCTTATACTCAGCTGGCCCTGAAGGAAAATTCTTGCTGTGAAACTAGATGAGTGACAGAGCCTTCCAGGTGTTTCACTGAGACCACAAGAAGATGGTCAATTTCATTACAATAAGTTAATCTATAAATAGTTGAAATTTTTCAAAACTCTGGTTGCAAGCAACACTGTTATTCTGCATGCTTCATGCTTTGACCAGAAATCAATGCAAAGTAGGTATATTTCTTAGTTCACTAAAATAGCTCAGGCCGATTTGAGGCCTGCTAGAATGAACCATCCACGCTTAACATGGGATTGTCTTTTTCTTTCCTAGAGTTGTTAAGGAGATTTTTTTTTCTGATTAATTTAGCTTTCATAAGAAGCATTAAGTGCCCACACAATTAGTGTTTGATGCTTTTTAGAATGTGCAGAAGAATTGGCCCTCTGAAAACCATAGATTTTTTAAAAAAACAAAAATACGCATATGCCTATAATTGGCCTGGCAAAAATGGCAGACATTGGGGTAGAGTCTGGGGGGATGAATATTGTTGTGTCCACTATCTATGTATCCTGTCCAGCCCCTCATAAAATGCTATTATGGACACTCCGATAAAAACTCCACTTTGTTCCTATATTCATGGTAGATCTTTGAAAAAAAAGGTCAATGCAATATTAATCATGAGCATTATCCTACTCACATAAATTCAGATGTTTACCTTGCTGATCTATGCTGCAAACTCTTGACTTCATTTGGAAACTCACCTATGGAGGAGCATGATTCAGTTGAGCCAAAAGGGACAGAGATCTTACTCCTTGCCAAGTACTCAGCCAGGTATAAAGAGGGACAAGACATGGTTAATGTCCTCAAGGAGCTCATAAAAGTGGAGATAAATAAATATAAGGAATATTGTTTTAATATAATATGGGAAATAAGATAGTGGTATGGAAAGATAGACATGGCACTTTGAAGTTTAATGGCAATTTTTTTAGAGAAGATGGTATTTGGTCTGAGACTTACAGAATAATTAAAAAAAAGTGGCCTAGGTTTTTCTAGAGGTGGAGAACAATATGTACAAATGCAAAGAATTATAAAACTGCATGATATATGAAATAATTCATAAATAATTGGCTAGCCTAGAGCTGCACTCTACATATCTGTTGCTGACCCAACAACAGATATGTAGAGTGCATAGAGTGTAGAGTGCATATTTACACTCAGAAACTGAGTGTAAATATTTAAAATATTGTTAAACCCAGCTGGTGTGCCTCAGTGGATTGAGCACCTGCCTACGAAATGAAAGGTCACTGGTTCGATTCCCAATCAGGGCACATACCTGGGTTTTGGGCCTGGTCCCCAGTAGCAGGCATGTGAGAGGCAACCACACATTGATGTTTCTCTTCCTCTCTTTCTCCCCTCCCCTCTGTCTAAAAATAAATAAAAAAAATATTTTTAAAAATTAAAAAAATAAAAAATTGTTAGAGCAATCTGATATTGCTGCAACATTCCATTCATGTTATTGTATTTTTTTAAAAATCACTTGGCAGCTGATTAGAAATTTAAAAAAAAAAATCACATGGCACATGGTTCCAGGTTCTTCACTGTAGAATGCTTAGGAAGCACTCACCTACAGGATAGAGTTCAATTCCAGAGGGCTGGGAAAAGTAGGCTGGAGCAGAAAAGGGACCAGAAGCTCATACGAAGTTCCATTTACCACAGTAAACTATAAAGTCTTCACAGGATGTTAGTAAAATACCTTCTTCTTCTAAGCAGAATAAAATCAGATTCTTTCCTCCTTCATTAATGCCATCAATAATTCACTTACTCATTTTGGGAGATCCTCCAACTTTGGATATAAAGCTCACCCAGGAAATGAGTCCAAAATTAGAGAGGGAGGGTGTGTTCTGCAGTCATCCTTATAATCATTGTGCTCCTTCTAGAGCCACACCATGCTCGGGTGTGTCCTGGACCCTCTGTCAGTGGCAGATGGTCTGGTAGAACATCAGAAATACTCTCTTCTACAGTTCTTCCCGCAAAGTCTTGACAGAGAGCCTATGGTCACTCTCTGCCCTTCAAACTGTCCCCCAAGCCATGGCTGCCAGTGGCCAGCTTTTCCCTATGCAAGGCCACAGTGCAACCATCCCTACCAAAGACCCTGCCTCTGCCAACCACGCCATGAAAGAGTAGGGTGCAGGTTGCCACCCCAGCACCACTGACAACCCACACGCCCACCCTACCATCCTCCTCCCAGACTCCAGCAAACCTCCAGCACTGCCATAGCAGCAGAAAACATCTAACCTCAGCTCGGTCAGGCCACTACCCCTTTCCCAGCTGAGGCACAGAAGCCGCTATCTCCTGCTTCTCTTTGGACAAATAGAGAAAGCTGTTTCTGTCCTGCTTGAAAAAATGTGGTCAACCAAAGTCCTGGCTCTCCTGTGAAAGAGAAGTAGAGTTTTCTGTTCATTCTTTTCCTGACTTATTAAGAGAAAAATGGATTTTGTCAATAAATTTCTTAATTAAATGGTCATCCCAAGCAACAGACCTTGAATTGTATTCCACTGTGGATAGAGTAGTTAAGAATTTTAATCAGAATAGAAATATGATGAGATTTGTGCTTGAGACACATAGCAAATGTTTACTTTGGAAGAGTAATTCAAAGGGAGTGAGACTATAAGCAAAGAAGTCAGAAGACTAGTACAACATTCTCTAGGAAAGAAACAAGGGCTTTTCCATGTCTGCAGAGACAATGGGGATGGAGATGAAGAGAGAGAACAGAATAGAGAAATGTCTAGCAAATAAAAGTCTCCAGAGGTGGTGACTAACTGAATGTGGGCAGTGGGAAATGAGGAAAATTAGTACTACAGACAATGTCCACACTTCTGGCATGAGTGTCTGGATGACTCATGGAGGTAAGGGCGCAGACGGGAATCGTGGAGTGAGAGGGGACGGGTCTGGGAGGCAGTATAGTGGTTTCCCTTTCAGGTGTGTTGTGTTTGAAGTGCTTGTGAGAGATTCAAGGGACTCCATTAGGTGGAAAAAAATCAGCTGTTCTGCCCCATCATCTCCAACATCTCCACTTCCTCACTTCCTTGAAATATAAACTGTTTTTCCCCTACAGGCTTAATCTTCAGCTTCTGTGCTCCAGGAATAGACAGAGAGAACGCCCTGTGGAATTTATCCTGACTTCGATCCGGCTCACCAATCTATACCAATCATCTGTCCCAACCAAGTGACACCAAGATGACATACAATAATCTGATAGAATAAAAAAAATCCTGGATATCCCCTGTCCTTCGAAACAGGAAAAGTCACATTTGTACATTTTATAAGAACATTCTCAGAAGAACAAATTTTAGGAAAGGTGTTTGTGAGCAGTTAACCTGGGAGCCCAGGCATGAGGGCTCCACAATGTTAGGACCTTTCCTTGAGTTTAAAGTTTCCAGAGCTGACAGTTTTTATCCATAGGGACTTTTCTATTTTCTTAGTATTCTTCTATTACCTAATATTTGTATTTATTGTTTTCCACCATGTTAATGCAGGGAAATTTGCAAGTGTATTATTAAATATTAGATAGAAATCATGACGTGCCACCTTGTACATAAAGGTATTTTATTTGTATTTTCATGTGTTACTTGTAATAAATAATTACTCTATTCAATACACTAAAAATCATAATGCAACTGTGAAAATGGCAATGGTATTGTCTTCCATAATTATGACTATGTTGGATGAATTATGAGAACTCTATAATGAAAGGCATCTGTAATAATTGAGAAAGGGACAAAGGATTCACATATCAGACCCCGTTAGAAGTAAGTCATACCATTTCTTTGGTCTATTTGTAATTCATGCTGTGTAACAAGGATATAGGGCATTTATGATTCTCTGTACTGCATTAATTAAGAAGATGAACAGGATTGAAAGTTTTTCTTAATCTTTTTGGTTAATACTATATGTGCATTTTTTATTTCTTTTAGAAATGTAATAATTTGTTCTAGCAATTATTGTTAAATTTCCAGTTTGTAGAAATGAACACCTTATAAATACATAATTGTGATATTATTTTTCAGTGTATCCCTTTCCTAAAACACACACATGCACACACACACACAATTATAGTTGCCACTCCATCAGGAGCACGTTCCTCTGTGGAAAGCTGACAGATCAACCTTGACCACTTCTTGGACACATACAATCAAAATGTCATGTTGGCTGAAGTTCTGTGGAAAGTTTGGAAACTAGTAAGCTGCCAGCAGCAGCTCTTTAACTTTTATGATGAACTAAACTGATTTCGATGCTAAATCATCTTAGTGATATGAGGGCAGTATAGTAGAGACAGAATGCTGTATATAAAACTGCCCTTTAAATTTCTTTTATTGCAGTGTATCTGAAAATGTTCAGCTTTAGGGATTATACAAATAATCATCCTACTTTTAGCTTCCTGATGTCTGGACATCAAGACACCAAGCAAGCATATTTCTATTTCTGACTGGTGTCCCTTCCTGCTTCTTTGGAAAGAAAGATGGGAAACTGGAGGGGAAAAAGAAAGTAAGAGGGTAGAGATAAGATCAAGGACCTTCAATACATACATTCTCCCATGAGAGATGCTTTGTCCCTGCTTTACTCTAACCCGCAAGATTTTAAACCGGTGTGATAGTGGCCAGAGTATGCCATCCATGCGGCATTTGTCTCCAGAAGGAAAATGTTCCAGGTACCCCTGGAATGCTCTGCTGAGCTTCTCAGCAGAAGCATTGTTAAACAGAATGAATGTACTACATAGAAACAAACTCTTCTGCAACATAAATTACTACAAGTGATATGTTATTCTGGTACCTAGAAAAAACATTTTCTTGACTTTTAGTAAGAACTCTTTGAAGAATTTGCAACAGTTAAGGGAAAGGGAAAGCTTTTTAATGGTAATGAAAAAATAAAATTCATTCTGGTTCAAGAATTGTACATAAAGAATATGCTTTATTCTAACAACTACATTATATATTTAAAAAATTGAAGTGATGCCCTGGCTGGTGTGGCTTAGTGGACTAAGTGCCAGCCTGTGAACCAAAAGTCACCAGTTCAATTCCCAGTCAAGACACATGCCTACATTGTAGGTCAGGTCCCAGGTAGGGGTATGTAAGAGGCAACCACATACTGATGTTTCTCTCCCTCTTTTTCTCTCTTCCTTCCCTCTCTGTAAAAATAAATAAATATGATCTTTTTTAAAAAGTGATAAGAGGATTGAGGAATTTGCAGAGATATTCATGGCATTTTTGTACCATCAATCTCAGAGGTAATGTCAGCATTCTTATAAATCATCTTAAACTTCTATTGAAGTAGGACATTTTGTTATCAAGCCAAACTGTTGTCTTAGTTAAGCTCTATTTATGATCATTCAAGTCTTTATGAGGTCCTAAAAAGAAAGCTGAGTATGTCCTTTAAAAGTTGTGTTTTGAGTAATGATAGTCTCAAGACTGTGAAACTGTTAATTTTTGCCTAATATTAAAGATATCCATCATTGTGATTAAGAAATAGTTACCGTGAACTGAGAACTTGTGATGGATTATCCAGAGGTCTCCCCTTAGCAATTTTCCCACAAGCACAAATGAGATTTCTTATGTTGTATTAAATGAGCATGCTTTGTCACTGCTCTAAGGGGTTTTGTCCTATGCACTTCAACATACCTATTTCCTGTTCTAGATGCTTTTTAAGGGAAACCCAGTTTTGATAAATTTAGAAGTAAAAAGAGTAGAAAGCACCCAATCAGAACAGCAAAAAGAAAAAAGGCAATGTTAAAAACTATAAGAAAAACAGTTACCTATGAGGGAGTTCACATAAGCTGTCAGTTGATTTCTGAACAGAATCTTTGCAGGCTAGAAGAGATTGACAAGAAATACCCAAAGTGATGTAAAGGAAGGATCTATAACCAAGACTACCCAACAAAGCTATCATTTGAACTGAAGTACAGATGAAAAGCTTCCCAGACAAGAAAAAGCTAAAGGAGTTCGTCACCACCAAACTTGTGTTATATGAAATGTTAAAGGGTCACTTTTAAAATGAAGAAAATGGATCTAAATATGAATAATAAAATGGCAATGAAAACATATATATCAACAATTGATTCCAAAAAATACATAAATGAACAAGCAGGACAGAAACATATTCAAAGATAGAGAGAACTTTTTGACAGTTGCCAGAGGGGAAGATTGTGGGGGGGATGAGTGAAAAAAGTTCCATTGTGAAGAAGTACACATTGGTAGTTGGAGAATAGCCACGGGATGTAAGCTACAGCATAGGGAATATAGTCATTATTGTTGTAACAACTGTGAATGGTGTCACAGGGTTATGATATTTTGGGGGATGATCACTTAGTAAGTTATATAATGTTTAATCACTGTGCTGTACACCTGAAACTAATATAATATTGTATGCCAATTAATACTGAAAAAATAAAAAATTATTTACAGTTAAAAAATAATACCCCTAGAGTAAAGCTCTAACATGACCTAAAAGCAAGCCTTGAAAGAAAACAGCTGCTAATCCACAAAATATTTAAAGGCCTCCCAGGACAAAGTCTGATGATCTTTTATAAACAAACTAAATGCAGCAAAACAACAACTCAACAACATGAAGTTCCAAATATTCAACTTCCAATTAAAAATTATATAGATGCTTCTGAAGATGTAAATGATGAACTATAACCATGAGAGAAATTAGTTAATAAAAATGTAATTAGCTGGTTCTGGCAAGATGGAGGCATAGGTGGATGCACCGTACCTCCACGCACAACCAAGATTAGAACAACAATTTAGATGCAGAATAACACCCAGAACTGATAGAGAATTTATCTGAATGGAAGTCAGACAGCCAAGAAGTTGAAGTAGACTCGTTCATCCAGACTGGTAGGAGGGGCAGAGAGGAATAGCCGGGCTCGGGTCTCTGTGCAGGGAGAACAGGGAAAACTGGGTGCATAAGGCAACCAGGAGCTCATAAGGCATCTGGGGCACAGAAGATTGCAGTGGGTGGACCCTGAGTACGCAAGCGGCAGCTGGCAGACCCAGCAAGGCAACAATTGTGGAGCAGGGCAGAGCGCACAACCCAGGATCCCAGGGAAGGGACTGAGGTCCCACAGAGAATGGAGCTACCGCCCTTGTTCCCTCTTGACCCCACCCTCACATACAATGTCACAATCTAGCGACTGGGGTGCCCAGCCCTGATGAACACCTAAGGCTCCATCCCTCACCTTAATGGGAGTGACCAGACCCCCCCCGCAAATAAAAGAGAGAGAGAGACATGTCTCAAACAGAAGAACAAATCAATGTCCCAGGACTCATCCTTTTGAGCAACCAAGAGATAGCTAACCTATCAGATGCACAGTTCAAAACATTGGTGATCATGATGCTCACAGAATTGGTTGATTTGGGGCACAAATTAGATGAAAAAATGCAGGTTACCATAAAAGAGATGAAGGAAGATGCACGGAGAACCAATAGTGATGGGAAGGAAACTAGGACTCAAAACAATAGAGTGGACCTTCTGAGGAAGAAAAAAAAACACAAACAGGAAAGAATGAAGAAATAAGAATTCAAAAAAAAACGAGGAGAAGCTTAGGAACCTCCAGGACATCTTTAAACATTCCAACATCCGAATTATAGGGGTACCAGAAGGGGAAGGGGAAAAGCAACAGATTGAAAACATATTTGAACAAATAATAAAGGAGAACTTCCCCAATCTGGCAAAGGAAATAGACTTCCAGGAAATCCAAGAAGCTCAGAGAGCCCCAAAGAAGTTGGACCCAAGAAGAAACACACCAAGGCACATCATCATTACATTAGCCAAGGTAAAAATGGAGAGAACCCTAGAAGCAGCAAGAGATAAGAAGACAGTCACCTACAAAGGAGTTCCCATCAGACTGTCAGCTGATTTCTCAAAAGATACCTTACAGGCAAGAAGGGGCTGGAAAGAAGTATTCCAAGTCATGAAAGGCAGGGACCTATATCCAAGATTGCTCTATCCAGCAAAGCTCTCATTTAGAATGGAAGGGCAAATAAAGCACTTCTCAGATAAGGTCAAGCTAAAGGAGTTCATCATCACCAAGCCCTTATTTTATGAAATGTTAAAGGGACTTATCTAAGAAAAGAAGATAAAGGAAAAAACATGTATAGAAAAAGGACAGCAAACTCACAATTATTAACAATCACACCTAAAGCAAAACCAAAAGAAACTAAGCAAACAACTAGAACAGGAACAGAACCACAGAAATGGAGATCACATGGAGGGTTAGCAACAGGGGAGTGGGAAGAGGAGAGAGGGGGGAAAAGGTACAGAGAATAAGTAGCATAGATTGTAGGTTGAAAATAGATAGGGGGAGGGTAAGAATAGTATGGGAAATGTAGAAGCTAAAGAACTTAGAAGTATGACACATGAACATGACTAAAGGGGGGGATATGGGTGGGAGAGGGTGTACAGGGTGGAGGGAGTGAAGGGGGAAAATGGGACAACTGTAATAGCATAATCAATAAAATATATTTTAAAAAATGTAATCAGAAATGACAAAAAGGATGGACACTTCATAATTAATTCCATGAGAACAGTATTATCTTAATAATAAAACCAGCCAAGGACATTACAAGCAAGTAAAAGTAAATAAAACTATAGGCTTCTAGCCCACATGAACATTAATACAAAAATATCAAAACCATTAACTAAATATCAGCAAATAAAATTTAGTAATATAAAAAAATAAAAAGTGAGATTATCTCAGGAATCTAAGGTGGTCTAACATTTGAATATCAGTCATACAGTAATCAGTAATCAGTAATTCAACTTATTAACAGCATACAGAAGAAAACATATTCTTATCTCAGTAGACATAAACATTTAACAAAATTCAATATTAGTCTATGATAAAATCTCTCATTAAACTAGGATTAAAAGGGAACTTCCTCAATTTGATAATGCAAAATTATGGAAAACCTATAGCTAACTTTTATATAAAGGAGGAAATGAAAAGCTTTTATTTAAAATTAGAAACAAAGTAAATATATTCACTCTTGTCCCTTCTAATCTACATTAAATCTGAGTGGTGGGGGAGTAAGGTCCTACAAATGCATTTATGCAAAGAAAATAAAGTCTTACAGAGGTTGGAAAGGAAGATGACAATCATATATAAATCCTTTAATATCTACAAAAGAACTACTAGAATTAATAATTGAATTTGTTGTGGTTGCAGACTGATTTCTTTTACTTAGTAACAAAGAAATGAAAGCTGCAAAAGTATATCATTTACAAAAATGCCATCAAATATAAATTTCTTAGGGATAAATTTTACAACATATGTATATACCCTATATATTTTAAGATGAGAGAAATTAAAGAATACCATATCAAAAATTCAAAAACTTAATATTATTAACATGTCAGTTCTATTTAAATTGATTTATAGACTTATCACAATTTCAGTCCAAACCAATTTTTCTCTTTGATTGAAAAGAAATTGATGATTCCAATATTTGTATGGAAATAAAACAAAATTACAATAGCTGAAACATTTTATTTAAAGTTAAAGGACTCACACTACTACATTTAAAGATTTACCTTAAACTTACAGTAATCAGGACAGTACACTATTGACCTAAAATCATAATTTAGTTTAGATTTTTGTCAAGATGGTAGTGTAGGTAGATATGGCTCGGCCCTTCGCACATCCATACCAAAACTACAACTAAAATATAGAACAGCCATCACTCAGAACTGTCAGGAATTGAGTTGAATGGAAGTCTGACTACTACAAAATTAAAGAAACCACATCCATCCAGACTGGTAGGAGGGGTGGAGATGTGGAATAGGCCACTCCCACGCCATGTAGTGGATACAAATTCAGAAGGGATATCTCAGGAGTGAGGAGTCCCACCCAGCACCAAGCCCCCCAGCCCAGGATTCCAGTACAAGGAAGATAAATCCCTACAACTTCTGGCTGCAAAAACCAGCAGGGATAGCATCAGTGGAAGAAACTTCTGGAGCCCCAAGCAGTTTCCATTAAAGAACCCACCCAAAGACTCACCTACTAAGACTCACTCTCTCTGAGGATCAGCGCTGTGGTAGCAGCTTGAAAACCACCAGTGGTACACAGGGAGAGACTGAAGTGTCTGGCATCAAGGTGAGCAGAGGTCAGTGTCTCTTTTCTAAACCTCATAGAACCAGCAAGCTGGTGCCATATCTGAGACTTCATCAATCTGGCTAACACTGTTTGACCCACCTTGGAGATCCCCAGAGATTCCACCAAACCCAACTTAAGGGTTCACCCAAGCTGCATAACTTCCTAAAAAAAGTCACCCATGACTCTTGCTGTATAACTTCCTAAATCCTCTCACACAAGCAATAGCTGGCCTCAGTGAGCCCCAGGCCCAGCACTAGCAATAGCCATCTGAGATTCACAGCTTGGCTTCACCTGGGAATTTCTAGACCCAGCATAAGTAGCAGCCATCTCAGATTGTTTTATAGCTCAGGCAGGGTGGCCCTGGGCAAAACACAGGTGGGGTCTGACCTTGGCCCTCACCATCCAGGAAATCCCAGGGCCAGTGTACCCAGTGGACAGCTACAAACGATGCTGGAGCACTACCACCCTGCCCCTGCACAGCTGATCCTCCATGGATGTGGGATTGGTAGTCAGTTGTCATAGCCAGTCCTTTCAACTGACTGGCCTAGGTAAATCACTCCCATTGACCTGCCAAAAGCAACAAAATCTCAATTACAAGAGGTGGGTGTACTCAGCCTACACAAAGGGTAGCCAGCTTGGGTGATAGGAGAGGCTCTGCCACTGAACCCTACAGGACACCTACTACATTAGGCTATGCTACCAAGACAGGGAGTCATAGCAACTCTACCTAATACATAGAAACAAATATAGGGAGGCTGCCAAAATGAGGAGACAAAGAAACATGGCCCAAATGAAAGAAAAAATAACAACTCTGGAAAAAGAACTAAACAAAATGGAGATAAATAATCTATCAGATGCAGAGTTCAAAACAGGTTATAAGGATGCTCAAGGAAATTAGTGAGGATCTAGGAGCATTAAAAAAATCCAGTCACAATCAAAAGATATAGTAATTAGAATAAAGAACAATTCACAGGAAACAACAGTAGAGTGGGTGAAGCTGAAAATCAAATTAATTATCTGGAACATAAAGAAGCAAAAAACAAGCAATCAGAACAACAAAAAGAAAAAAGAATTCAAAACACGAGGGTAGTGTAAGGAGCTTTTGTGACAACTTCAATCATTCCAACATTTGCATCATAGGGTTATCGGAAGAAGAGAAAGAGCAAGAAATTGGAAATCTGCTTGAAAAAATAATGAAAGAAAACTTTCCTAATTTGGAAAGGAAGTACAGAGAGTCCCAAACAACTTTGACTCAGAGGACCACATCAAGACACATCATAATTAAAGTGCCACAGATTAAAGATAAAGAGAGATTCTTAAAAGTGGCAAGAGAAAAGCAGTTAGTTACCTACAGGGTAATTCCCATAAGGCTGTCAGGTAATTTCTCAAGAGAAATTAAAAAGTTGAACTTTATCAAAACTACAAATTCTGTTCTTCAAATGAGCATAGTATATTGATGATGCTAGACAAAGAAATAGAAGAAAATATTTACATTATATAGACCTCTGACAAGTGGCTTGCATATAGGACATGTAAGGAACTCAAAAACATAAAATTAAGAAGTTAATCACTAAAAAATAGAAAAAATATTTGAAAAGACAATTCAGAATAGAAGATAACATGATTTTCCAATAAGCACATTAAGAGATACTCAATATTATTTGTCATCAGGAAAACGCAAATTTAAAACCACGATGAGACTATATATCTACTATGTATCCACAAGGATGGCTGAAATTATAACCACCAATGATACAAACTGGTGGTGAGAATATGGAGGAACCTGAACTCTCATACATTGCTAGTAGGAATGTAAAATCATACAACTGTTTGGAAAACAATTTAACAGATTCTTCTTGAAAAAAAGTTTAAAAATTTAAATGCATACTTCTCATATGACATAGTATCTCCACTTTCATGTATTTACCTAAGAGATAAAAAATGTATGTCTTGCCCTAACTGGTGTGGCTCAGTTGTTTGGGCATCATCCTGCAAAATGAAAGGTTGCCAGTTTGATTCCCAGTCAGGGCACATGCCTGGGTTTTTGGTTTTGTCCCCAGTTGAGGCACATAGGAGAGGAACCGATGGATGTTTCTCTCTTGCATCTATTGTTTATTTCCCTCTCTTATACTCTTTCTAAAAATAAATGAATAAAACCTTTTAATATGTGTATGTCCTAGCTGTGCAAATATCTATAACAAAAATGTTCATATTAACTCTAGCCAAAAGCTATAAGCAATAAACAAATTATGGTATAGTCATAGACTGGAATACCACTCAGCAGTAAAATGGAACAAACTACTAATACACCCTACAAAATGGATGAATCTCAAAATATTGTGCATTAAGCTACAAAAAAAAAGAAGCCAGGCATAGTAGAATGCATACTTTATTACTCCATTTATATAAAACCAGTGACTGTCCTGAGCCAGAGATGAAATGGAAGTGCCAGGAGAGAAGCATAAGGGAATTTTTTGAGATGATGGAAATTTCTGTAGTTTGATTTTGCTGCTGGTACATGGGTGTATATATTTGCTAGCAGTCAAGCCAAACACTGAATGTGGATGTATTTTTATATGTATGCTATACCTTAATAAAATTAACTTTACAAAATATTTTATAAACATTTTTTTTAAAAAGGAGAGATCATATTACCTAACTTTCTTTTATGAGCTGAATTGTACTTCACCCCCTACCCCCAATTCATATGTTGAAGTCCAAACTTCCAATACCTCCTCTTAATGTAACTAAATTTAAAGATAGGGTTTTTAAGTGATAAATAAGATTAGATGAGGTAACTAGGGTAGGCCCTAATCCAATATGACTGGCTTCTAAGAACAGGAAATTTGGAGAGAGAGAGAGAGAGAGAGACCAACCACATGAAGACACAGGGAGAAAACAGCCATCTACAAGCCAAAGAAAGACACCTCTGAATGAAACAAGCTTTGACACCTTAAACTTGAATTTCTTGCCTTCAGAATTGTGGCAAATAAATTCTTGATGTTTAAGCCACTTAAACATACCATTAATCTGTGGTACTTTGTTACAGTGACCCTAGTAAACTAATATGTTTTCCTACAGGGTTATTGAGATAATGAAATGAAATTATAATGTATTGGGGACAGAAGAAATTAACTTTTTCCTTCTTTGTATTTCTCAGTGAGAATCAGCATTAAAACTACTTGAATTTATATTCAAGATTAATGGGCAAGCCTGAGATCCTTTTCCAACAACTGAAATAATTTCTAAACCTTTCTATTCTACCACTAGAAATCTTTTATATTTCTAAGCATCAAAATTCTAGTGTCACCTATTAATATAAATGAGGTTTTAGCAAAGTTAACATTTGTCTGATAAGGTGTTAAATATTGAAATGTTTTAGTACCATTGATAAAGAGCTGCTATGCTGAGTTCACTTACTCCCCGGGTGCCCCTCCCATCCCCCAGCCCTCCTGGTCCCTTCCCTGGGACCTCACATCTCTCTAAGATCCAGCGCCTAAAGGGTTAATGCCTGGCAAAAGTGACCCCATCTGTAGTTTTTTTTCTTTCTATGACTTTTTTCTTTTTTTTTAATTTAATTAAATATTTGGGGTTAACAGTGGTTCCTAAGATTATATAAGTTTCAAATATACAATTCAGTAGTTCTCAGCTGTCTATTACATTGAGTACTCACGACCCATAGTCTAGTCTCCTTCTGTCATCATATATTTGACCCCTTTACCCTCTACATCCTCACTCAACTCCCCTTCCCCTCGAGCAACTACCACATTCTTTGTGTTTATTTGTTTGTTTGTTTTATTTGTTGTTTTCTGTTTTTCATTCCACATATGAGTGAAATCATACCATTCTTGTTCTTTTGAGGCCATCTGTCCTGGTAAGTCAATACCTGTGACACACCTATGGCTAGATATCTTTTTAACTATCGCTACCTTTTAGGGCTGAGTTTTCATAATGGGGATAAAACCCATAGGAAGTTTAACTTGAGAGAATTTTTTTAAAATATGGATTTGCTTGATTTCTGTAAACATAGTTATTTTGTTCACCAAATATGAGCCTGGATCACCTCCACTTAAGTACACATAAAACAATGTTTGCAATGTTTTAAGTATAAAACTTTACCTGTATATTCAAATTTAGGGTCAGGTCTTGACTGGCCTTTATGATACCCATTCACTTTCTTGCTCACAAATACAAACTAAGCCTGTGTGTGTGTGCATTCTGATAAAGGATACAGCTTCTTTGTGGTGCTTGTAAAATATTAGCACAGGTTTCTCTTGCTTGTGTTATAGTATTCTATAGTAAGGCTGTGTGAATTTAAATTACAGATGTTGGCACCCTGAAGGGTTTACATTAACAAAATAAAGGATAAAAAAACATCTTATCAATAGATGCAAAAAACACATTTGATATGATACAACATCCATTTATGATTGAAACCCTCAATAAAATAGCTATAGAAGGAAAGTGCCTTAACATAATAAAGGCCATATATGACAAACCCTCAATTAATATCATACCTAATGGTGAAAAACTGAACGCTATTCCTCTAAGATCAGGCACAAAACAAGAATGTCCACTATCACCACTGCTGTTCAACATAGTGCTGGAAGTCCTAGCCAGAGCAATCAAGGAAGAGAAGAAATAAAGGCATCCAAATTGGGAATGGAGAAGTAAAATTGTCACTTTTTGCAGATGACATAATTCATTACATTGAAAATCCTAAAGACTCCACCAAAAAATTAAACAATTATAGAAATAATAAACAGATATAGTAAAGTTGCAGGATACAAAATCAATGTACAAAGATTCACTGCTTTCCATATACCAACAATGAAACTTCAGAAAAAGAAATGAAAAAAAATTCCTTTTGCACTTCAACAACAAAAATATACCTAGGGATACATTTAACAAAGGATGTGAAAGACCTATAAATGAAGAACTACAAAGCA
Organism: Phyllostomus hastatus; assembly: GCF_019186645.2. Classification (NCBI taxonomy): domain Eukaryota; kingdom Metazoa; phylum Chordata; class Mammalia; order Chiroptera; family Phyllostomidae; genus Phyllostomus; species Phyllostomus hastatus. The sequence continues at coordinate 23,232,128 of NW_025334028.1, read as the reverse complement.
TTATTTAAAAAGATTGAAGAAAACACAATGAAATGGAAAAATATTCCATTTTCATAGATTGGAAGAATCAACTAAGTTAAAATGTCCATATCACTCAAAGCAATATACAGATTTAATGCAATCCTCATTAAAATACCCATTACATTTTTAAAAGGAACAGAACAAAAAAATCATCAAGTTGTATGGAACCACAAAAGATCCCAAATGCCCAAAGCAATCATGAGATAAAAACACAAAGCTGGAGGTATCACACTATCTGACTTCAAATTATACTACAGAGCACTGATAATCAGAACAGCATGACTGGCAGAAAAACAGACACACATACCAATAGAACAGAATTAAGAGCCCAGAAATAAAACCACATGTATATAAGCAAAAAATATTTGACAAAGGAGCCAAAAACATACAATGGAGAAAAGACACACTCTTCAGTAAATGTTGCAAGAGAAGTTGAAAAGCCACATGCAAGAGAATAAAACTAGACTGCAATTTGTCCCCATAGACAAAAATTAACTCAAAATGGATCAAAGGCCTAAACATAAGATCTGAAATAATTACATAGAAGAAAACATAGATACTAAACTTATGGACCTTGATCCTAAAGAACATTTTCTGAATTTGACTCCAAAGGCAAGGGAAGAAGAAGCAAAAATAAATGAATGATAATATATCAAACTCAAACCCTTCTGTAAATCAAAGGAAACTGCAACCAAAACAAAAAGGCAACCAGCTGAATGGGAAGAGATATTGCAAACAACAGTTTCAACAAGGGCTTAATATCCAAAATACATAAAGAACTCATACAACTCAACACCAAACAAATAATCCAACTAAAAAATGGGCAGAAGACCTGAGACACTCCTCTCAAGGCATACAAATGACACCAAATATATGAAAAGATGCTCAATTTCACTAGCTATTAGGGAAGTGCAAATCAAAACTACAATGAGATAGCATTTCACACCTATTAGAATGGCTATTATCAGCAAGACAAGTAATAGCAAGTGTTGGACTGCTTGTAGAGAAAGGGTACTCTCATTCACTGCTGGTGGGGATGTAAACTGGTACAGCTACCATGGAAAGCAGTATAAGGTTCCTCAAAAAATTCAGAATAGATTCACCATATGACCCAACAATCTCTCTTCTGGGTATCTATGCAAAAAATTTGAAAACATTTATTTGAAAAAATATATGCACCCCTATATTCATTGCAGCATTATTCACAGTGACCAAGACATGGAAACAACTGAATTATCCTTCTATAGATGACTGGGTAAAGAAGATGTGGTGCGTATATATTATGGAATACTACTCAGCCATAAGAAAAGATGAAATTTACAACAACAAGGGTGAATCTGAGAATATTACACTAAGTGAAGTAAGTCAGTCAGGAAAAGCTAAGAACCATGTGATTCCACTCATATGTGGGATATAAAGCTGAAATTCATAAACACAGACAACAGTATGGTGGTTACCAGAGGAAAGGGGGTTGGAAGATAGTAAAGGATAAAGGGGGCCAAATATTGGTGACAGAAGATAATTTAACTTTGAGCAGTAGGCACACAATGCAATATTGCAATATATAGATCATCTATCATAGAAATATACACTTTAAACCTAAATGATCTTATTAATGTCACCCAATAAATTTAATTTTAAAATAAAATTAAAATATAAAACTAAGCAAATAAAAACATTTAAAACAAATACTATCAGCCACTACATTACTGTTTCCATTGCTATGTCACTTAATTACCTCAAAGAGCTTAGATGATTTGATAGATAGGACAAGGCACAGAGGAAGTTTCCTCAGGCTTCACAGTAAAGCCCACTGATCTGCTGAGTGCAGTACCACTGTTTGTCATGTGTGTGTGCAGCAAGGAGCCGCCAGTTTTAATTAATGCCTCTAATATCTTAGGAATTATGTTCAGAAAAGTTTTGAACCTCACTCTGGCATTCTAGAAATATGAGCTCTATCTCAGCTCCATCCCATTATTATGATACGGCCCACTCCCTAGGATTGGCATAAGTTTTTATTTCAAAAAAAGAACAGTGACTCTGAAGTTCTGATATCTGACCTTCTCACTCTGTGGTGGTTCAGAGTGTAAAGTATAAAACTGAAGTCAAACTGTCTGGATAGAGAAGTGTGGGAAGCTTTCAAAGTTGAAGTTTTAAGAAATGCTCATGGGAAGGGAACAGAAATTGAAATGATCTACTAATACCAAATGCTAATAGTTATTATTTTTGTCATCAATAATTTAGTTTTATTACCTCCTACTAGTCCAGCATGTTATTTTAAACACAGGATTTAAGAAAATATGTCATAAGTGATCGTTACTTCCCTGTAAGAGCTTATTGTCTAGTATAGAAGATATGACGGCTTAAAGAGGAGGGCTTTTCAGGTTTACTACTGAAATAGGCAGGTGAGCTGGAGTGATTAAATGGAACACTATCAGTTATGTGATATTGCTTGTTCTCTCAGCTGCATACAGTGTGTACAATGCACAGGAGTGAAATAAATGACAAGTTCAGAGTTAGACATGAGCTGAGTCTAGGTTCCATCAGTTATCCTCTTAATTCTAAAATGGCAATATTAAGGTTTTGAGAAGATTAGTACAATGCCTAGCAAATAAACCAAGCATAAACAGTAACTTCAAAACAAAAAAAAAGAGAGCTAATAAATACAAGTAATTTGGTATACAAGGTTGAACATAAATAAAAGCCACATACTAGAAAAGCTTTGTCTCTTTTCCATAGGCATTGAAGAAACTAAATATAGTTCAGCCAAGTACTATCTTACGGAGGTAAGAAACAGTTTAAGGAAAATGCAACAGATCTTTTCTACTTTGCTTTATTAATTATTTTCTAATGCAGGAAGAAAGGAGAAACACAGTGAAGAATATTTCTAAAAGAACATATGTGCTTTTGATGCTTAGAATAGCATACTTCAAATGGCACAGTTGAATGACACAGGATTATGTTTCCTGCTCTTAACCTATTTTAAGAAATTGTTTTGGCCAAAGATCAAGAAAGGCTCCCTTGTTTTTGCTGAGCCAAATTAATTAATAAGGTATTTTAGTAAAACAATAAAAGTTCACACTCTTAAAATACAAACATTAGTTTAAGGACTTCCAGGGGAAAAAAATCCTTTTATTTGCTACTCAACTTAATTAATAATCAATGATTAGATACACTGGATTCTCAAACTTCAGTCACCTGAGTATCGTCCTTGTTTTAAAGGCCTGGCATTTTCTGTACTCACCAACTCTGCTTCTATCTTTAAAAAGGTGGATTTTAAAAATGTGATTCATCTAGGGCCAAGATCTATAGATAATTGAATCTCTTCTGTGAGGCAACCTGTCCAGTTCTTTTATCCCGAGGTGATGGGCAACAGTAATAGCCAATTACAATCCACATTTTCCTATTAGGGGCATCAGGAGGCAGGTCTCCATTACTCTCTAAAAGACATTATGAAGTTTTATGTAAGCAAAAATTCTCAGGGAAATACAAGCTATGATGATGTAAGTGTATTTAATATTATCATGTTCATCTTATACATAAATTTCTGTTGGAATAGAATATTATAAAGCTTTCTCTATCACACTTAGGTTATAGTGTTTTAAGTCCACAAGAAGGAAGCCTCAGTAGAATTGTCCAAAAACTGTTTTGAAGAAAGACAACCTCACTGCTAGATTCTGCTGTGAATATACTTCACATAATCATGACAATGTAAGATTTGTTTTTAAGTTCTCAATTTTGGAATCACTCAGCAGACAGAATTAAAGGTTGAACTGGAACTTTGAAGATACAGAGGTGGGGGTCGCAAGATAGCAGCAGAGTAGGAGGATATGTCATGTACCTCCTCCCAGAACAAAACTGGAAATAAAATGAAAGAGAGAAGCTACCACACAAAATAAATAGCCAAAGGCAAGCTGGAAAGAGGACTTTTAACCAAGGACAGCCATAAACCAACTAGAGACAGTAGGAAGGCCAGGGACGTGAAATGGGACAGCCCTGTTCCCAAGGGCAGGAGGCGACCAAGGTTGTGGCCTAGCTATAAGTGCTGCCCCTGAGAGGAGCGCAGTGGGGACCACAGACCGGGCTCCCAAGCACAGAACAGTGCCAATGCCTGGATCAGCCACCCGTGTAGATTTCAGCTATGACAAGCCACGGAGTTTTGTCTGCTGGGAGAAATGGAACCCACCAGAGACAGGGACACCTTTTTTTTTTTCTTAAAGGAGCCAAAGCACATGTTTTGGGTTCACAGACACTCAATTTGGGTTTGACCAAAGGGAAAGAAGTACAGATTGGAGTCATGTGAGGAAAGTCTGGAGTGGGAGGCATAGAGAAGGGAGGTGAGGGAGCGGCTGTGGGGATTTCTGTGCAGTAATATACCTCCATACTGCAGCAGCCATCTTCTTGAGAAGAGCAAGCCACTCCCAGGGGAAAAGTAATTACCCCAACCTGTGGGATACTGCTAGCCCCATTCTGCATCTCTTGTTTGGTTTTGTTATTTTGTTTTGTTTCCCTTTTCTTTTTTCTTTTCTCCCCCATTCCCTCATCTTAACCTCTGCTGAGGATACAGCAACATATGCAGACTCAGGGGGTGTCAGAAACAGGCTTTAGGGCACAGCCGTTCTGTACACTTTCCCAGGGAACCAGACTGGCTCTTCTCCCTCATGAGAGAGCTAGAGAAAAATCCTCCTGGTTTCCAGCAGACCCAAAGTCTAAACTTTAGAGACCCCACCCACTATGGGCTCTACCTTGCTGAGTTCAGGGAAATAAACCCCAACAGACTCAGACAAGCCACTTGGAGAGTGGGAGGGGAACACAACCACCATTTGCCCTGAAGTCTGAAAAGCACAGACACTTTCCACAGGAGATTCAGGAGTCCCATTCCCCAGATTCTGCCAGAAGCCCCATCAGAAACAGTAAGGTCAGAGACTAGTCTAAGACTGACCATAGGCTTGCAGACAAAGGCAGGCAGACACAGATGCTGCAATGGCTTGGGATGTTTGCTGACCCACCCCTGGACCCAGTGCTGATAAAAGACAGCTCGGGAACAAAGGTTGGCCCATCCTGCATGCAGCCAAGCCAGTAGGAAACAGCCAAAAACTGGGGATTGCCTGTAGTTTTGAATGGGCTGGTGAGGGCTAGATGGCTCACACCAGCCTCAGACAATGTCAGAGCCATATCCAAAGGGAGAACCCAGCAGGTAAGTACTAAACTGTGTTGAGACAAATTCTATTTTTTTTCATTATTTTTTCTTTTTCATAACCTTTTTATTATGTTTGAGTTTTTAATTTTTCTTCTATTTTTGTTGATATATTTTTCTTACAATCTCTTATTTTACTGTTACCTTTGCTTACTCCATTTTTTCTTCTTTCCTTTTCATATTTTTGTTATTCTTTTTCTTTCTTTGTCCCTTTTCCCGTTTACTTCTTTCTATTCATTACTCATATTAGTTCTCTTTCTTTTCTCCTGTCATAATCACTTTTCTTTCTGTTGGTCTTCTCATTCATTTTCCCCCTTCCTGTGATATTCTATTTCTCTTTCCACTTGTATAATTATGTATTCTTTTTGTCACTGATTTTGCTGTTGTTGGGGTTGCTTGTTTTGGTTTTTGTGCTTTGTGTATGTGTTTGTTATTTTGCTTTGTTCTGTCAGCATCTATACAATAGTGTACAAGATGTGGTAAGGGGTTGAGCCTCTCAGTCAGCCAGCCAGAGAGGATATCCCACCAAAGAATAGGCCAACAGCTATCAGGACCCAAATACAACAGGAGAGTCTACATAATTCACACAAAGGACATTTCTACAGCACCCAGATCAAGAGATCAAGGAGGTTGCATCACTGGGTCCCACAAGATCTCTACCACTTAAGTCCATCACACCAAGGCAGGGAGTCAAAGTAAATTATCAGATACACAGAAACAAACAAACAAAAAGACATGGCTAAAATGGAGAGACAAAGAAACCTCCAAACAAAAGCAAAGAAAGAATCCCCAGAAATGGAGCTAAATGGAATTGAGGCAAGAAAATTATCAGACATACTGCTCAAAGTAATGGTTATAAGGAGGCTCAAGGAATTTAGTGAGCTATAAGGAACTATAGGATGCTCAAGGAACTACATCAGCATAAAAAAAGCACATAAACTATGAATAAGAACCCATTGGAAATGAAGAATGCAATATCTGATATGAAGAATACACGTGAATGAATTAAAAGCAGGCTAGATAAAGCAGAGGATGAAATCAGCAATTTTTAAGACAAGGTAGGAAAAAACACCCTGTCAGAGCATTTAAAAAAAAACCTTAAAAAGAATGAGGAGGATTTAAGGGAGGTTGGAGACAACACAAAATGTAACATATTCACATCATAAGAATACCAGAAGGAGAAGGGGGTAAGGTATAGAAAACCCATTTGAAGAAATAATGACAGAAAACTTTTCTAACTTGGTGAAGGAAAAAGTCACACAAGTTCAGGAGGCATGGAGAGTCCAATCAACGTGAACCCAAAGAGACCCACACCAAGATACATCATAATTAAAATGCCAAAGTTTAAAGACAAAGAGAGAATCTGAAAAACTATAAGACAAAAACAGTTCCCTGCAAGGGAGCTCCAATAAGGCTGTCAGCTGATTTTTCAACAGAAAAACTACAGGCTGGAAGGGATTATAATGAAGTGTTCTAAGTAATGAAAAACAAGGACCTACAACCAAGACTACTTTATCCAGCAAAGCTATCATTTCAAACAGAAGGTGAAATAGGGAGCTTCCCAGATTAAATAAATAAATAAATAAATAAATAAATAAATAAAATAAAGGCCAAAGGAGTACATTTCCACCAAACCAGCCTTGCAAGAGATACCAAAGGAACTGCTTTAAGAAGAAGGAGAACTAGGGAAAGAGAGGAACACAGATTCAAAGGGGAAAAATGGCAATGAATAAGTGCTTATTAATAAAGACCTTAAATGTAAATGGATTAAATGCTCCAATCAAAAGATATAGGGTAGCTGAATGGCTAAGAAAACATGGCCCCTATATTTGCTGTCTACAAGAGACCCACCTCAGAACAAAAGATTTACAGAGGCTGAAAGTGAAGAGATGGAAAAAATACCCCATGCAAATGGAGGCAAATAAGCTGTGATGGCAGTACTTATATCTGACAAAATAGACTTCAAAACAAAGGTCATAGCAAGATACTAAGAAAGTCACTACATAATACTAAAAGGATCAATCCAACAGGAGGATATAACCTTTGTAGGCATATATGCACCCAACATAAGAACACCTAAATATATTTTTAAAATCTTGGAGTAATTGAGGAAGAGATCAAGAGCAATACTGTCATTATAGGCAATTATAACAACCTACTGTCAACAATGGATAGATCTACCTGACAAAAAACCGACAAGGAAGCAGCTACCTTAAATGATACACAAGATCAAGTGGATTTGATTGACATTTACAGACATTTCATCCCAAGGCCACTGAAAACACATTCTCCTCAAGTGTACATGGATCATTTTCAAAGACAGACCACATGGTAGGACACAAAATAAGTCTTAACAACTACAAAAAAAATCATAGCAAAATCATAGCAAAAAATTTTCTTGGATCACAATAGCTTGAATCTAGAAATCAATCTCAATAAAAAAACTCAAAAATATTCAAATACATGGAGCCTTTGAATATTAAATACTAAATAACATGTTATTAAGTAATGAATGGGTCAATAGTAAGATTAAGGAAAAAATCAAAAAGTACCTGGAAACAAATGAAAATGAAGACATAACAATCCAAAACCTATGGGACACAGTAAAAGCAGTCTTGAGACCTAAGTTTGTATCTTTACACACCTACTTAAAGAAGACAGAAAAATCTCAAATAAGCAACCTAACCCTACATGTAAAAGAACTAGAAAAACAACAAAAAATCTGAGAGTGAGTAGAAAAAAGGAAATAATCAAGATCAGAGTGGAAATAAATGACATAGAAGCTAAAAATACAATAAAAAAAATGAATCCAGGACCTGGTTCTTTGAAAAAATAAACAAAATTGGTGAACTTTTAGCCAGATTCATCAGGAAAAAAAGAGAGAGAACCAAAACAATAAAAATCAGAAATGAGAAGAGCAGAAGTGACAACTGATACCACAGAAATATAATGGATTATAAGAAAATACTATAAAAACTATATGCCAAGAAAGCGGAAAACCTGGGTAAATAGTTGTTTCTAGAAACATACAGTCTTCTAAAGCCAAATCAGGAAGAAACAGAAAACTGGAATAGACCAATGACAGCTAATGAAATTGAAACAGTAATTAAAAATCTCCCAGCAAACAAGAATCCTAGACCAGATGGCTTCACAGGCAAATTTTACTAATCATTCAGAGAACTAACACCTGTCCTTCTCAAACTACTCCAAAAAAGCGATGAACAGAGAAGCCTTCCAAACTCTTTTTAAGAGGCCAGTAATATCCTAATTCCAAAACCAGGGAAAGACACAACAACGAAAGAAAATTATGGGCCAATATTCTTGATGAACACAGATGCTAAAATCCTCAAGAAAATATTAACAAATTAATCCAGCAATACAGTAAAATACTATATACCACAATCAACTGGGATTTATCTTAGGAATGCAAAATTGGTACAATATTTGCAAATCAGTAAGGGATACATCACATAAATAAAATGAAAGACAAAAATCACATGATCATAACAATAGATGCAGCAAAACCATTTGGTCAATCCAGCACCCATTTATGATAAAAGCACTCAGCAAAGTGGGAAGGGAGGGAACATACCTCAACATAATAAAGGCCATATATAATACCTATTGCCAACCTTATATGGTTGGGCAAAAACTAAAAGTTTTTCCTTTAATATCAGAAACAAAACAGGGGTGTCCACATTCACCACTCTTATTCAACATACTGGAAGTACCAGACACAGTGATCAGACAAGAAGAAGAAATAAAAGGCATCCAAATTGGGGAGGAGGGAATGAAACTGTCATTATTCACAGATGACATGATAGTGTACATAGAAAATCCTATAGGCTCCACCAAAAAACTACCTGACCTAATAAATGAATTTGGCAAAGTAGCAGGATACAAAGTCAATATTCAGAAATCAATGACATTTTTATACACCAATAATGAACTATCAGAAAGAAAAACTAAAGAAACAATGCCATCTACTCTTGCAATAAAAAATAATAGTAAAATACCTCGGAATAAATTTAACCAAGGGGGTAAAAACACCTGTACTCAGAAAAGTATAGGACACTAAAGAAAGAAATTTAGGAAGATACAAATAAGTGGAAGCATATATCATATTCATAGATTGGAAGAATTAACATCATTAAAATGTCCATACTACCCAAAGCAATCTATAGATTCAACCTAATTCCTATTAAAATACCAATGGCATATTTCACAGACCTAGAACAAATATTTCAAAAATTTATGTGGAACCAAAAAAAAGACCCCAAATAGCCTCAACGATCTTGAGAAAGAAGAACAAAGTTGGGAAGGTCACAATACCTGATATCAAGCTATACTATAAGGCCACTGTAACCAAAACAGTCTGGTACTGGCATAAGAGCAGACACATACATCAATGGAAGAGAATAGAGAGCCCAGAAATAAACCCATGTCTTATGGTCAATTAACATTTGAAAAGGGAGGCAAGAGCATACAATGGAATAAAGACAACCTCTTCAAGAAATGGTGTTGGGAAAACTGGACTGGTATATGCCAATATATGAAACTAGACCACCATCTTACATGATATACCAGAATAAACTCAAGATGGATAAAAGGCTTAAAAATAAGTTGTGATACCATAAAAATCCTAGAAGGAAACAAAGGCAGTAAAATTTCAGGTATCTTGTGTAAAAATATTTTTGCTGATATATCTCTCATCACTAAAGGAAAAAATAAACAAATGGGACTGCAATTAAATAGCTTCTGCACAGCTAAAGAAATGATCATCAAAATGAAAGAGAAACTGACTATATAGGAGAACATATTTGCCAATGATACATTAGACAAGGGTTAATTTTTTAAAATATTTTTATTGTTGTTCAAGTACAGTAGTCTCCATTTTCCCACCACCAATTTCCCCTGCCCCACCTTCAATCCTATCCCCCTTTATCCCTTCACACCAGTCAGAATGGCCATCATAAACAAATCAACAATAAGTGCTGGCCAGGGTGTGGAGAAAAGGGAATCCTAGTGCACTGTTGGTGGGAATGCAGACTGGTGCAGCTACCATGAAAACAATATGGAATTTCCTCAAAAAATTTTTAAAAAATGGATCTGCTTTTTGACTCAGGGATTCCACTTCAGTGAATATATCCTAAGAATCTTGAAATACCACTTCAACTAATAAAATTATTAAAGCTCACATATCCACTGACCCATCATCAAATTATATCACCTAGACTAATAATCCTATGACAGGGCCTAAGGCCATGCTATTCAACAGAAATAGAATGTGAGCCAAACATGTAATTTAAAATTTCTTGTAGCCACATCAAAAACTGGAAAAAACAAATGAAATTAATTATTCCATTGTGCATATGAAAAATAAAAATATTTTAAAACTGAAAAAATGCATTATTTTTTTTCAAACTGTCTTGAAAATCAGGTACACAATAAATTTTCCAACTATACCCCATTTCAGTTCAGAGTTGCCACATTCAGATGTTCAACAGCCATAGTGTTTAATGTCTACCTTATTAGCACAGGTCCAAGGAGTCTAGGGACCCCAATCCTCGGATTTAGAACCTCCATTCCCAAAGAAAAGGGGAAGCAGGAATATAAGGTAATGCTTTAAAATGTCAGATAGCTCAGAACCAGTCCTTACTGGTGGAATCAAAGTTTGTCTAACTATCCAATTAATTCTTCAAAATAATGTGTCATTTATATGATTTTTATAAAGAAAATATATCTTCAATTACAAATTAGTTGCCCTACCAGATATTCCTACTCTCCAGTTTTCTTCTCAAAAAAGATTACAACTAGGTTTAAAAATCTAAAATCCTTCATGTGGGCCCAGCAGATATTTCTGCTTGGCATCAACAGTGAGATAATTATTACGAATATAGTAAAAGATAAGGTAAGATTATTTTCAATTTTACCAACCATTCATTGTGTTGCATATTTATAAAGAAGGAACCACCTGTGTACCAAATGGGATCATTGTTCTCTAGCTCTCACCCTATTAATGCTTCCTTGAGGCTATTTTCTAATAAAATTGCTGATATCACAGTGCGTGCAAAGAAACTTATCACAGAAAAAAATTGATTTTTAATGATGTGAAAATCAAGCCTATGTCCTAAAGTCCCCAATCTACAATAAAAATTTAAATAGTTACTACGTGACTGGATGCATTTGCTACAGCATTTACTCTTTGCTAAGTTAATAGCAGTTATACTATCATAACTAGGAGGTGAATTAAAGAAAGGTGAACATAATAGCTGAATGTTATCCATAACAAAATATATATATATTCACAAAACTCCCCACCAACTACATTAAAATTGAGATCAGTATATACACAAATATAATTAAATTAAAAATATTAAGCAATCTCATCAAACAGATAAATTTATTCCGTGCTTTGATATGTATTCACATATAAATTTATTTTAATAGGCTCATCAAGATATGGTTCTGTTCAACCATCTTTACTATTATGAGATAATCATCACCTGACCTTGAAAAAAACTTAAATCAAAATTGCCTCTTCTAAATTAAATGCCACAGAATTCTCCTGTTACAAACCCTTACCTGTGGACAATCTGCAATAAATTCTATGCAGGTGAAATACCCTCCATTCAGATAACAATATTGGTGAGATGTTTAGTCATTCATTCATTTATTCACTTTTTCATATATTTTGCATTCAAATAGCTGCATTGACTCTGTGACTCTTCCGTCAAGTCTATACACAATTAGGTAACAAAAAGTCATTTTAAATTTTGTCTTCTATATCTCTTTTATTCTGCTTGCATTACTCTATACTTGAGGGAGATTTCCTGACTGTAGCAACATACCCTGAAATCTCTTCTTTCTGCCATATCCATTTTAGTCATATAATACACTTACCTTTCTCAAAGGTTCTGAGAGTAATTGCCCTTCAAGCCCTTTCTCAAGATTCCTCTTTTTTTCTGGTTTCTTATTTTAATTCTCTATTCAGAATCCCAAGGAAACCTGCAGGTTAACAAATGTGGAAACCTTCAGGGTAACTAAGGAACAGGAAATAAATGAAATGACAAAATCTTTAACCTGTTTTTTTTAAACAAAGAGGATAGAAATATTCATAATTTAATTACATTTTTTCACATTACGTATTAATTCAGTAAACATTTATCAGCTAAAAGTAAGTGTGAGAAAAGCAAAAATGAGACAGAAATTCATTCTATTAAGGTGCTCCAATCTACTGTGTGTGTCTGTGTGTGGGGGGCTGTTATTAATACAGTTCTGTTTAAATTTTATTAGTGCCTGAACTAAGACAATTACCATAAAGATAGAAGAACAGGAAAGTTGACAGAATTCTGCAATGTAAGACATGAAAGCTGAGCAAAGGGAATACATCTTGGATGACTCCCAGATGGATGCCCCCCTTAAATAACCAACTAAATAGTGGTATTAGTATAAGAAACACAGGAGTGAGAGTGAATCTGATAAGTCTAATTTTGAAGAAGTAGAGTTTGCAATATCTATTTATATATACACATATTCTTCCATGTGGAGATGTGGTGAGAATTAAAAGCCTGGATCTCAGAGGAGGTATCCCAACTGGGAACACAGTTTGAGACATCACAGCACATGTATGGTGGTTAAAGAGAGTGGATATGCTGTGACAAAAAGAGTTTACACAGTGAAAATAAAACAATGGAAAAGCACCAATGTTTAAAAGATGGGCAGAAGGAAAATGAAGATTGAATAGTATCAGGGGTAGTGACAAACCTAGAGAGAGAACGTTACAGAAGCAGATGGAAGTGAGCGTCAATAGAAAGCACAACTCCTGAAAGTCAAACACATGAGTCTCATTTGAACCAATAAATCAGATTCCTTTGGCAATAGCTCTGCTTCAGGTTCTTAGCAGATAAGCACCAAAAGTCAACTCTGAGCATTTGTGAATGACTCTTCAGCCACTGATAATTCAGAAAAATAACATATGAGTACCTTAACTAAGCATTCTTCTAGATTCTCTAATCTTAATGCCTGCATTAAGAAAGACCTTTATGAAACAATATTCCTGAATCCAGCTCATTTTTTCTGCAGAAATGCCTTCCCCAAGTGATGGTTTAATGTCATTCCCTCAAGTTTTATAGATAGTAGATACATAAAACTCCATTTTGAACAACATAGATGTGTCCTTTGCAAAATCCTAACAGAAAACATTGCAGGATATGTTGGTTCTCCATAGCCCTTTAATATAAAGACTGACACATGTATTTATTTTTATTTTTTATTATTTTATTATTGTTACTTTTATTGAATTTATTGAAATGACATTGGTTAATAAAATTATATAGTTTTCAAGTGTACAATTCTATAATACATCATCTGTGTATTGTATTGTGTGTTCACCACCCAAAGTCAAGTCTCCTTCCATCACCACTTATCCCCGCCTTTACTCTCACCTACCTCCCCCACTCCCCCTTCCCTCAGGTAATCAACATACTGCTGTCTATGTCTATAAAGCTTTAATTTTTTGCTTAATTCCTTCACCTTTTTCACTCAGCCCCCCAGCTCTCCTCCCCCCCGATAGCTGTCAGTCTATTCTCTGTATCATACAGTGGATTTAAGTTTTTGCCACCAAAGTTTGTCTTGGCAGATGAGCTGGTATTATTTCTCTTATTAGGCAACATAAAGCCAATACAGAGTAAGGCAAACATAAGTTTACAGTTGGGAGTACTCAAAACACAGAGTTTATTCTCTTAATGTTATTTATTATCATATTATTTTCATATGAACAACTGTAAACCTACTTTTGCTCCACCCTGGTATATCTCCCAATTTGTCAAAGTTATCAGGAAACTCAGAAATAAATAAGCATATCAATTCATAACTAAAAGATGACATTTCTCTCATTGTTATTTTCTTTGTTAACTTTGAAACTATGTTTAATTTTTACAGTGAACATAAACATTTGTTAGTCAAAAAAGTAGCCCCACCCTCCATCACTCCCCTATCTCTCCCATGGCTCCACCCAACCAAGACCAGAGCATGATGTTTATATAAGTATCCAGTCATATAGTATGAAAAATGGAGGCTTTTATTGAAGAAGATACAAGATACAAGAAACATAGGACACCTCAGTCCCCTTGAAAGTAGGTAGGCACACTGGTACCTCACACAGTTCTCTGAATCATCATCAACTGCCCTGTTTTATTTTCCTGAATCTCACCAACAATCTGAAATCTCTTCCCTTTCAAAGGTGATTTTAATTTTATGAAAAGCCAGAAGTTACAGGGCACCAAGTTTGGGCTGTAGGGGGGCTGAGTCATCTAGGTGATTTGATGTTTTGCAAAAATCTCTGCAAGAGACATGATGCCTGAACAGGCATGTTGTTGTCATGAAGCTGCCAATCACCAGTTGCCCATAGCTGCAGCCTTCTGAATTATCCAATAGTTTCACAGAGGAATGTTCAAGCCTAATGCAAAATTTGATGCAGACTCATTGCTCTACTCACTCAGTCATTTTGAATGTGGCAGCCACACAGTTCACATGCTCACTCAGCAGCATCTACTGACCCCACTGATTGGTACAGTGAAGTCATCATTGTTCATGCATGTCCATTCCAGTTCCTTCTCCTTGGCTGCCAGGTTATATCAATGTCACACAACCCATTTTTGTTATATTAACAATGGTTGGACTTTTTCCAGACAGACTATCAGACCATTATAAAATGTGTAACCCCTATTTTGTAGCCCTGTAACAAGTATAATAGTATATGTCAAGTATAAAATGTCAAGTGAAAAAATCATTCTTAATGATTTTAACATTATAATTCTGATTGCTTGGACCCACTCTTGCTGTAAACCCCTTACTTAATCGTAGTTTCCCATCTTCATATTTACTCTTTAAGGTTATGCATTCACTCTACACCAATCCTCTGATATCAGCTTAGAGTCCTGGGAGATCTGTGGTGATGCTTCCCCAACAATGTCACTGGTAGTTCTTTTTGTTCTATTCCTCAAGCATTCTTAGCTTATTCTTTAATTTTATCTGTACTTTTCCTGTCTTGGATTTGAGCCAGTGTTTTAAACCATGGCTCCAAGGGATACCAAACCAATGCTGGCTGACTGAAGCAGCTACACAGCCCAAACTCTAGTTCACATGCACTTATGTTCACACACGCACACATTTCTTTCCATAAGTGCAAAATAGTTATCTCAGCACTTTCTATTCTAACCTATACAGTGCTATTTTAAATAGACTTCCTCACAGGAAGCCTTTCAAATTACATAACCCTTACCCATGCATACATCTAACAACCCCTCACACATACATGTCTTGCCCAGCCATTATCACTTTAGCATGTGGCCCCCTCTGAATCTAGTGTCACCCACACATTCTGGGTCTAATTCATCCTTAGTGACCCAGAGGTAACTGCATTTTCAAACCCCTCCAGTTATCATCCACTCTCTCTTTTATAAATCACAGTTAACTACATGCGATTTCTTGATCTTTCCAGGACCCAGGTGTCACTACCTTTCCCAACAATGTTCCTTTTCTTAGATCTTCATCCTTCACAACTTATAATCTTCATGGCTTTCTCTCAAGGCCAATAACATAACTTAAGTGCCATTGCTTCTGTATTTCATTGCACACTTCACATAATTCTGTTATACAATACAATACATTGTACTTCTGTTATACTTTACAATACATTGTAATTATGTTTAATATAAAATATATTTGTATATTTAACCTATGCTCTTCATATTTATACAGCTACCCCCAAACCCGTATCCCCTACAGAGCTAGAAAGAATTTTATCCTGGCATAGTTCCAGCCTAAATGTCACTCAGTACATGTTTATGGAATAAATTATTGATCTTAATATAATTTTTTTATATTGAAATTTCCAAATCAAGTGATTACCCTTTGTTAAAATTATAGACACATTACTTAGGTAGGATGGAAATAAAATTGGCACTAAAACTTAATGAAATCAACTTAAGTAGGGAAGACTAGTTTAAAATTTCTTCTACCTAATTGTCCTAATAATCCAGTAATATAAGAATAGCGACTTTCATTCACTAATTAAATGAATTATTTATCAAGTACCTTGGGTATTCCAGACATTGTGAATATGTCAGAAGTAAGATGACAAGACAGACTGCCACTTTAGAGGTCTGAGAAAAACATAAAAACTCATATAATTCCCTAAAACTAGATTAAACTGATGAAATGGGACTGCAAAACACGACTCCTGTTGCACACATATTTTCCTTCTGGAAAGAAAGCAAATCTGTTCTGCAAAAGCAAGATAATGGAAAAGAAAATATCTTTTTATTTCCTCACTGCTTGTCCCACTCAGAACAAGGACATGAACCAACCAAAACATTGAGCCCAAGTCCTGCAGTTGTAAGGATTCCATTCTAGGGGCCAGCAAGGTGATATTCTCATGCATTCCCTCCCCCCTGGACATTATAAATCTCTTTCTATATCCATATAGAAACTGCAACACTCAGAATACAACCAGCCAGAAAGTAGGAACAGACCTTAAGCACATGCATAAAAAGAACATGAGGAGTTGAATGTTCTGCATATTATGCTTTTCATTTAGTGCTCTGATTCTCAGGGTGGAGCAGATTGAGAAGCAGCGTCATGTGATTGAACCTCAGTAGGGTTACATTAGGTAAAAGGATGCCAAACTCCAGCAACAAAATGGAAACTGCAACAACTTGCCCTCTTTTAATGCATAGGAGAAGACAGAAAAAAACAGGACAAATGCTAACGTGGCTCATGAGCAAGATCAAAGGCAATTCATATACTGCAGTTTTTAAACACCACGTATAAATCTATTTCCTTCAGTGTATAACAGCAAGCTAGTTCAATACAATGCAGGGCAGGAGAAGAGCATAGATCTGAAACTGGCTTACCCTGAGAATCAGGAGAGAAGGCTGGACAAGAGCACCCCCTCCATGACCGAGAGATGCACATGAAGAACTCAGGTCAAGAGGCAGCATGTGAGGGCAATTGTATAGGAGATCCCGAGTGAACAGGCACAACAGAGGCATTTAAATTCTCTTTTGATGTAGTAAATGTAGGGAAGGAAAAAAGGAAGCAGAAGACAAATAAAACAAGGAATAAGAAAAGGTCTATAACAAATACAAAGGATGTTTTTTATTATAAAAATATATATAATTAGGTACTAATAATTTTATAATCTTGATAAAATA
This sequence comes from Phyllostomus hastatus, assembly GCF_019186645.2. Classification (NCBI taxonomy): domain Eukaryota; kingdom Metazoa; phylum Chordata; class Mammalia; order Chiroptera; family Phyllostomidae; genus Phyllostomus; species Phyllostomus hastatus. The sequence goes on along the minus strand of NW_025334028.1, from coordinate 23,214,692 downwards.
GATGAGTTTATAGGGAAATATAAGTAGTTTTACTTGAGTAGATTTACTCAAGAAGAAATAAAAAACCTGAAACTGCCAGGAAAGGCATTTTCTTCTCTTCTGTGCACAGTCCTCTTGCATGACAAACTAACAATTAACAAACTGGGGGCTACAATGGGTGTGGATTCAGGGCACAGAAAGTAGGCTTTGTCCTGTTCCTGGGCCCAGCAAACCAGAGTTCTCTAATGGAATCCTGCACCACACCTCGCTAACAACTGTGCCTTCAGCAAATGTCTTCCTTGAGTGCCTTCAGAAGAAAAGTGCTGTGGTTTAAGAGAGGCTTTCCCTTCTCCAGGGACTCTTTGAACAATGATATCTAATATCCAGATCTTGCTGCAAGTTATTAAGAACATTCCAGCGGGTTCTTCCTCCCTCATTTGTAATTATCTCTCTGAATCCCCTCTTCTCTTTTCTCATTAAGATGTTGTATTAGTTTGCTTGCACTGTCAAAGAAAGAGAGAGAGAAGAAAGAAAGAGAGAGAGAAAGAAAGAAAGAAAGAAAGAAAGAAAGAAAGAAAGAAAGAAAGAAAAAAGAAAGAAAAGAAAGAAAAGAAAAGAAAAAAGAAAAGAAAAGAAAAAAGAGAAGAGAAGAGAAGAGAAGAGAAGAGAAGAGAAGAGAAGAGAAGAGAAGAGAAGAGAAGAGAAGAGAAGAGAAGAGGGAAAAGAAAAAACAAACTCAAACAGGGTGGCCTGAACAACAGAAATGTCTAACCATTGTGAAGGCAGAAGTCCCAGATCAAAGTGCTGGGTTGACTTTCTCTGAGGCCTCTATTCTTTGCTTATAGATGGTCACTGCGTTACTGCACCCCTTGTGTCTTTTTGTGGATGTCTTAAACTCTTCTTTAAAAAAATACCAGTCAGATTGGATTGGGGTCTACCTAATAGCCTAATTTTAAACATAATTAATTCTTTAAAGATGCCATCTCCAAACACAGTTACCTTCTGAGGTATTAGGGCTTCAATATAAGAAAGAATTTTGAGGGGACACAATTCAGCCTCTAACAGATGCTTTCAAACAGTGTGTATTATAGGTGTGCATTGCATGAGTTTAGGCTTTCCCGTGTGTTTAGCCTATGATCTTCCACTGAAATATCTACTCATTTTACTCTATATCTATTCACATATGACTATGAACATGTTGCCTCTTACCTCTATATGGATATCAAATTTCCATTTTTGTAAATTAAAGACATTTGACTAGATAAAATGTATAGTGTCGTCAGCCTTAACAGAATCAGAATCCTAAGCCACTGTGCATAAATTAAGACAGATTATAGTGAGAAGGCAAGAGGCTGAAGAAAAAAGTGCCAAAGCTCAAAAAAAAAAGGAGATAGCCAAGTTTTTTTCCAGTTAAGTGAAAGCCCCATCCTTCTTGCTACACCTCTGCAGAGTCCGGAACAGGACAAAGAAGAGGATGCAACAATCTTGCTTTGACCTCTAAATCTCTTGAAGAGGCCTCTCCATAACTAATTACCTGTGAATTATTCATTTTTCACAGGCATATTGAGTGTAAAATGTTATTATGACTTGCCTACCTACATATATAGTTGTATAGAACTTCTTACATGCATCTATATAGTTCTCAGGATTTCTTTAGCAAATGCCATGTTTATAGTTTCACTTTTAACATCTCTTCAATCTTAAAATCACTGTAGCCAAGCAGCAGTCATGATGGAGTTGTCATTGTCTGGGCATGTGTATATAAATACTTAAGGAATGGGTGAGAAATTTGTGAGAAGTTCTTGGAGTTAATCATTTTTTAAAATGTGCTATCATCCAGCTCCTGATGACCCAGAAGATATTTGGGGGGAGGGGGAGGGGAAGAATATGTAAATTAAGTGTTAAAAAAGAAATCTCATATTATATAAATATATATGTATATATCCTATTTGTTTTGTTTCTCTACAGAATCTAGACTAGTTCAATAGCTTACAAAAATAGAGTCCTTAATAAGTCCCAGGTACAATCTTAATGTCTTCACATTAAGTCTGATTAGCCCTGAAACCATCTATAAGGTAGATACTTTGTTATCTTCATTTTGTGGATAAATAGAAAATGAAGCTTAGAAAGATCTGGCCGATTTCCAAAGGTCAGCTAATGTATTCAACTTTTTAGAACCAGTGTGATTTTGTTATTGATTCTACAAACACTAATGTAGTATATATGCCAAGCACAGTTCTAAAGATTCTCCAAACACAGCAGTACTACTGCCCTCTGTGGCAGACATGGAGGTTGAGCAACTTACCAAACGAGAAACAAAATCAGGATTCAAACCCACATCATCAAACCCAGAGGTCTGAGCCTAACCGCCAGGCCTCAGTCATTAGAGGCCAGATTCGCCGACAATTTCGACTCCACAGATTATCAGCTTTTTTTCCTTAGTAGCTTCATTTAATCAAAATTAAACTCCGAGCCCCAACTTTCCAATATATAATATGGCAACTACACAGGAAATCAAATGATATGATGCACATTTCATTATTATTTTATTACTCATTGTAATAATTCTTAATCCACCACTTTATAACTAATGATGTCTATTAAGTGCATGCTATGTTATAATTAATTTGATAATAAACCCTTACAACCATGGGTGCTTTGTTAAAACTGTTGCACACTGTTACCATTTTAAGATGTTCTCTATAAAGGAAGTTTTATCATCTATTACTTATTTTGCAGGCTTGGCTCTGCCTCAATCCTTAATAAGAATAAAGAGGGAGGGAAGAACAAAGGGATCAGGGTGAAGTGCCAGGAGACAAAGGAATGGCTTAGAAACCCATTCTGAGTCACGGATCTCTCTCAAGAGTACAGCCAGGGTTTATGTTACCAGCATACCACATCGTTGTCCAAGAAATGAGGCTATTTTTTTTCCATTCTGTCTTAGACTTTAGAACAAGAGCCAATGGCTATCCAACTAGGCCTAGTGCCCTTTTCTACATCTTTACTTCGAGATGAGACAACCCAAGTGCACCATCCAAGCAAGTATAGAAATAAAGGGACAGCAAGGATGTAAAACACTAATTACAAAATAGTCGTGTTCACTACCAGCTGAGCATGATCAGGCAAGCAAAGCCTTCCCATCTCACCTGAGGCTGCAGATTGACTGACCTGCTGCCTGGGTTTGTTCTTGGCCGTGAAAACCATATTAGCTCTGTTTCCTTTCCCCCAACACCTCTGCCTCTGGGAAAACTTCAGGGTATTTTTCTAACTAAAGTCAAAACCCCGGTTTGCTTTGTGAAACTTACTTTTTTTTTCTCATCAGCTCCCACGCTAAATACTTTAATCCAAAAAAATGTGAGTTGCCATGGTGACTCCTCTTGTAATTGTTAGAAGCTTTTGTAAGATGCAGTCATCCTCTTATTATATTTCAGTCTTAAAATTTCCAGCAATGAGAAAAACAAAGAAATGTTTTATTTGTTAGAATAGAAAGAGAAGTGCTTAGCAGTCCGTAAGCAAAATGAAAGAGCTGGGGAGAGGGTCCCATGGGGCACTCAGACCCCTGGGGAAGACATTGCTGAAGGACCAGGTGCTGATGCAGATCCTCCTGGTCTTTGTTAGCTTAGCTTTGATCTCCGTTTTTAGGAGCCTAAATAAATGACTCAAAAAGTCAGCCAAAGCAAATCTTCAATATGAACTTGAAGATCAGAAATAGGCAAATGATAACCTGCAGGACAAATATGTCCTCCAGACTAGTTTTAAATAAAGTTTTATTGGAGCCCTGGCTGGCGTAGCTCAGTGGATTGAGCGCGGGCTGGGAACCAAAGTGTCCCAGGTTCGATTCCCAGCCAGGGTACATTCCTGGGTTGCAGGCCATAACCCCCAGCAACCGCACATTGATGTTTCTCTCTCTCCCTATCTCACTTCCCTCTCTAAAAATAAATAAAATATTTAAAAAATAAAAAAATAAAAAATAAATAAAGTTTTATTGGAACACAGCCATGTCCATTCCTCTATGCATTGCCTATGGGTAATTTCACACCAAAATAGCGGAGCTGAGTAGTTGCAGCAGAGAGCACATCACCTATAAGTAGAAAACATTTATTATCTAGCCCTATAAAAAGCTGACTACCCCTACTAGATGTCTGAGAAGAGGCCAAAGAGTTAAGAAGAGAGAGAGTGGCCAAGCACAGTCCAGAGTTCTACTTGAACATTGCCTTTGTCCCTTGGCTTTCCCTAAAAAATTTTTACATTCATATTTTCAGATTTAAGCCAGAGAAAGCTTATTTCCCTTCCATGTTAGCTCACGTCCTCCAAGGAGCAGATGCCACGAAAATAGTAAGCTCACAAGGGATTTATGGGAGAAAACCACTGTGAGCAACCAAGAGGAGGAGACTGGAGAAGACAGGGAAAGCCTTCAGAATGGCCAGTAGGTCTGACTTCTGTGGGACAAGAAAGAAGGACAGGAGAGTCGGTAGAAAATCTCACAGTGTGGCACAAGCTCTACAAGGCCTCAGCCAGACCTATAAAGTGTCTGAAAGAAGAAGTCACCCTCGAGGAGTCCTGTGCCTTGTAGGGATGGGTCTGCCAGAGGAGGATTCGGAAGGCAGCTGTGGGACCCTCCGTCATTCTGCACAGCAGATCCAAGTGGTGTGTTTGCTTGGCTCTCAGGCCACGCCCATCCTACTGGCTCAAATTTATCACATTTTCAATCTGCCCACAATCGTTGGGAGGCCAATGTGTATACAGAGCACTACACTAAAGTTTAGTGATGGGAGATGAAGAATAGGAAAGATAAGAAAATTACTAAAAAGCTCAGAGCAGGGTGAAGGTAATGAATTGCTGACAAATAATGCAATGATGTCTGACTTTTCTCTGCAATCGTTTGTTAGGCTGTTGGAGCACATGCGCACCTGGAAGACTCCCTTCCTGACTTTGTTCTGAGCCCTCCAACTCAAAGGACCACAGAACCAAGGGTCTGTGTTACGCTGGTTCTCGAGTTCCTGCACTCTAGGCTTCCTCTCTGCTGCCTACAGCACACACTGACAGAGAGCATGGATATCATTCATATACATGAAGTGCAACAGATGTCAAACTGCTTCTGAGTTTCCAGTTATTACTCCTGCTTTACAATGAAATAGGCATCGATGAAAAAGGGATTACAAAAAGATGAATCCATATAATGTTATCTCATAGTGAAAATGCTTGGCATCCTTCGTTCCTTTTCTCTTGTTTTCTGACCAGTCTCCTTTGATGAAATCTGACTGAGGAGTCACTGTGACCACTAACTGCACAGTCACCCAGAGTCACTCTAAACATGCTAACCTATTGTTAAATAAATATGTGAATGAACGTATTCACTGCTATCAATAATGTATGTTTGCTCTTTATTCAAGCAATTTAAAAGGAAGACCTGGAATGTCAAGAACTTGTTGACTACTCTTTTAAAAAGCAGAATTCTAGAATTCACTTTAGTTTCAGAATTAAGACACTTTTCTTCCAGGAAGAAAAATCAGCAGGTCAGCCTCTCACTGCTTCTTACTCATACCTTGCAGACCAAACCAACAGAAGCAGATATTTGTTCATCTCAAAACTGTGTCACCCTTCGCATGCTCCTGTCCCTCACTGCCATCTAACAAAGCACCCTTTGCCACCCCCAGTCTTAATTGGAATTAGAAAGAGAACAACAAAAAGGACAAACAGCTTTCTGCTCTCCAAAAGCTAAAAGCCGGTGACTTTTAAGGCCTCATACCTCTGCTCTATGATTTTCTTGCCTTAATAACAACTTCCCTAATAACAGTTTGCTGGTAGAAATTCTACTAATTATATAAAAGAAAGAAAAAGACCCAGACTTTAATTTATCATCTGTTGTACAGAAAGTACTAAGAACTATATTAGTGAGCATTGTATTTATTAATGTATTTTAATCAATCCTTTTTAAAGATTTTATTTATTAATAGAGAGAGGGGAAGGGGGGGAGAAAGAAAGGGAGAGAAACATCAATGTGTGGTTGCCTTTCATGTGCTCCCTACTGGGGACCTGTCCTGCAAACCAGACATGTGCCCTGACTAGGAATCGAACTGGTGACTCTGGTTTGCAGGCTGGCTCTCAATCCATTGAACCACACCAGCCAGGGCTACAAATGTACTTTTAAGGTCACTCATTCACACCTCACATAAGACCCAGAACTTACTAATGATAATAATTTTGTAAAATATATTCTGAAGTTGAGCCTCACCCACCCACAGCACCCATGGCAGGAGAGGTGAGGTTGTGAAATTCGAATGTACTGAAGATAAATAAAACATAAAAAATGTCTAAAGAACTCATAATTAAAATTAATCATTGATTACAGCTGTCATTATAGAGAACCCTATCTTTAATAATAGATTTGTCATTTCTTCAGTCCCATCTACTTTAGAACAATACACATATCTGTGCACTTGCATACATGTGTACATCACCATGACTACAAAAGTTATTGATTAAAGAGAAAGAAATCAACAGATATCTCTGCTGTTACTTATCCTATCTCATTTGGGATCACTGGTTTCCAAACTTTTTAGCTGTCACATGCTCTTTCAATTATTTTTCTTCTACGTGTCTGGTATTTTGAAATGGTCTACCTATTAAATGATCAAATGTAATTAAACATTTATTTTTTCTAATCTGTTCATCCAGCAATTTGTAAGTGTTCATCAGAGTTTCCAAATACTTGCCATAGTTAATCACCAGGAGTTTATATAATTTTAGCTTGAAGACAAGAGAAAAGGTTTTAGCCAGGAGCTAGAGCAACTTGTCAGGAGATATACAGGGTCCATAAGGTTGTTTTAAAAAATAATGAACATGGCTTGTGGGTCTCCATTACTAGTGTCATGAATCCCCAAACATGGCCTGCAGGTCCCCATTACTAATTTCATAGATCCCCACAGAGCGAGGGGCACTGTGGAGAAACATTGCTCCAAGACAGTGGAGCTGTTTCTCAACCTTTTTTCCACTCCAATATCCAGGACATGCAACCCACTCTTATAAGTAACTATTGACCACAGCAGTAGATTCAATCCATGCTGCCCCATGGGCAGGAATGTGCCAGATTCTTGGGGAGGAAACAGGACCTGCTGAGAAGAGAGACGGCGTAAGTTGGAAAAGCATCAGACAACTCTGCTGCGATGCTCACTTTGCCCCCTTGGTTGAAAATGACTGCTGGAAGTTACCCTATATAATTCCTGAATAGAAAGGGAAGTTATATAATTTATTCACTTATACAATTAAACCCTTTCCTGTGAACCCTAGATGTAGCTAGATTACTAAGACAATTCTCATGACCTGAATTTTTTTCTTATTTACTCTGTATTTTTGGAATAGCAATGTAATATCTTAAGTTACTTTTGAAGTCCAGTCCCTCTGAGAACACAGTGCCACTCCAGAATTCCTAAAAGACGAGTTTGGTGGGTAGAACATCTATTTCATTATGAGTACTCAAATATTACTCAACATTCTTAAAAAAAAAAATACAGGAAAGGGGGTTTCGGGACTGTAGCCAGGCTCTACTGCAATATCTCCACTGCCGTTTCTGGGTGGCCTTCTCCTTCGCAGGAAGCCCTTTGACTTTAAGATGCTAAGATGAAACAAAGTGAGGACACACACTGGCCGTGGGAGTCAAAGCTCATCGTGCCCTTCTCCTCGATTATGAAAAATGCCCCCACACTCCCCAACATTCCAAATGAATTAATAAACCTGAAACCCACCACTCTGTGTTGGTAGTGGCAGTTTTGGCTATGCATGAAGTTGATTTTGCTGAACTGTGATAATCTGCCAGTGTCTTCATCATATTTTCCAGGGAGCTTATTATTAGCTGTATTCAGAGTACATGGACACCTTGAATGCATTAGAGTAATCCCCATAGCTTTATCTTTTAAAAGATTTTTGAGCTAGAGCTTTGGCTAATTTTATTTTCCAGGGGAAGTCCAACCCTGCCAAGGATTCAAAATTGGAGACATTCCCAAAGCCTAGCCTATTTATTTCAGTACATTATCTTCCTTGGTAGAGTTTTGCCAAACAAAAGAATTGTGCAAATTTTTAGTATGTAGCTTATGGAATAAGTTTCAGGTAGGCAATAATTTGCATTTATGAAGATAAGGAAGATATAGCACAAAAGAAGCTAACCTCATAAACAGAAGGTAGCATTAACAAACTGATTTCCAAATTGAACAAGTAGGGAAGATTATATCTAAATAATACAAGAGTTATTATTTGAAAGGTCTATATCCACTGGACTTTTTTTTTACACTAAAATTCCCTGTGTAAACAATATAACTATATTAAAAATGCATTAGAATAATAGACTCACTGAACAGGATACATAGGGAATTGAAGTTTCACTAATCTGAAACTCTGATTTCACATGTGAAGAAATGAAGACCCTGAATGACAGACCCAGGCCCTTTGGGTTTAATCTAATACCTTATGAAGATTCAAAATGGATCTGATTCTTTACCAAAAAGTACCAGAGTAGAATTAGGAGTAGTGAACCTTGGCTATGGCAGACACTGGAGAACATAGAAAGTGATGATACAGGTAAAGCAAACTGTTTGTCATACGGTCTATGGCTGTGCTCTTACGTGACCTGTCAGACTCCTTAGTGCTGGGGAGGACTTCTTAAACTAAAGCTCATTAAAACAAAACATTGATCACTAGGTGTCAGAAAAGGCTGACTGCATGTGTCACATTATGAAATAAAAATGACATTGGCTAGTCTGAGTCTGCCTGATGCTATTCCTCCACTTTGGAAAGACAAAATTGAGTTTTCTTTAAAATAAGACATTTTAATGGAACATCAAGTTCTCTAAATGATTATATTATAGAGATATACTAAAATTTTATAAAATTATTTTATTTATTTATCTGTGACATAAACAGACCATTCAAATGTCAGACAATTATATCTGTATTTGTGACAATCCTCTAATGAAAGATGCTTCACTAAAATATAGGAAGAGTAAACCTCCAGCTCTCTTAAAAGAGACTGGCACTTATTACATTGCATGAAAATTGGATTTTATTAGAATGTATTCTTCTATGAGTTCTCTGAGGACCCTAACAATATTTTATCTACTATTGATATTCACAGAATTTAACATTGCACTTCAACAATAATTAGATCCTTAGAATATTTAGTACAACAATTTTATTAAATTAAACTGAATGTAATATTTTTATCTTTAAATGCAGAGAATCTGATATAGATTAGATGTATGCATTCCAATGCAGAAATTATCAGAAAAGTAAATCAAATAGGGTTCTGTTGCTATTTCCTGAGGACAGTGCTGGCTCATGTGAAAGAGAGTTAACTGACCACCCAAATCACCGGTGTGGAAATGATGCTGAGAAGTGGCTTCACAAACACTGATTACAGTTCCCAGCCTCCGTTGCAGGTAGGTGGGAACATATGCCCAATCCTCATTGGATTGCTGCACCAATGATAAATAACTTGTCCTGTACTGAGTAAGCAAAATTTGGTGCTTTTAATTATTGCAGTAGCTAGCCTGAGCCTAATATAGACCACAAATACCAATTTTTGCCTAACAATTTTTTTATGAAACTCCATTCACAAGCGTTGTTTTCTCCTGGATACACTGAACTGGTAAATTGAACAGTATGTCACTCAGGAGTTGCAATACTGCTTTTGAAGTATGCATATGCAACAGGATTTGCTACTCAGCAGAATGCATAATCAAAGTGACTCTGATGACTTTTCTACTAGTGGCAGATCTTTGAAGTGCTTGTTCACATCTTCAGAGAAGTATCATTGTTTTTCTCTTTGATCAAGCACAGGTATGTATCCCTTCACTTTCCCCTCCCTCCTTTCATTTTCCTGCCACCGACTCCTGCTTCAATTCTCTGCGTACTCAACAGAGATTTCTTTTCTAACCAAGAAGCTTAATTTAACTGCATTTATAATAATAAAATCAGCATTTTCCATATCTGGTGAATTCCTGGCAATTTGAAAAGTTGGTACTAGCTTGTATTTTTTTATGGTTATGTTGCATTCTCCACTGCATTTAAAACAGGAAACTCAGACCTGTCAGTGAAATCACCTACCGGAAAATATTACTGTGGCACTGATCCTTTAATGCGGCAGTAAGTAGGCTGCCTTTGGAAACTGAAGTAACTCTTTGATGTTATAAAGCTGTACAAACCAAATTTCCTTTGTACATATTTAGCACAAGTTGAGATTTATGCCTTTAATAAAGCACAGCAGTGATCTGGTTGAATATCGAAAGCTGACAATGGGCAGTAGAATTTTCCCTGTGGGTGCCATTTGCCTGCAAGCTGTAAGAGTAGAAGGTTACATGGTCCCCATAGAGTTAACATTTTCCAAAATCCTGCTGGGTAAGTGAACAATGAAATGAGTTTCTAATGAGTAATTGGGTGGTTAGCAACTCTGTAATCACTTAGTGATCATTTCTATCTGCATACATTTTTTGTTGTTGGATAGGGACAATCAAACTTCAAAATAAAAAAAAAAACTATACCTACTGTTTTGATGAAATCTGTCTCCCCATATATTCTTGAACTCTCTACCCAGCAAAGGTCTTTCAATAAATGAACTGTGTCTAGCACCTACAGCTGTGGTACTACCAGTGGTATCTAAGGGCCAAAACTTCTTGAGGTGGGTTATAAGATCTGATTTAGGTACAGCTTCCTTTCCTAGCTCTATCTCCCATAATGCCAAACTTCTCTACCATCACTCCACTTCAGCAGACATACACATGCACACACCTTCTATTCTCCAACCTTGTGAGCTGTTAATACTTACCGTGTATGTTCTTCTGTACAGTTACTTGGGTTCTCAGGGTGAATACCATTTCCTCTAAGAAGCCATCTCTTATAGGTTCAATTCCCTGAGAAGAATAACACAGAGATAACTCTGCCAGAGGATTTTTAGAGTTCTCTTGGGATCAATATCTGTGGGGAAAAAAGGCAGAAAATAAGATTGACCAGAAGAAATACAGCTGTGACGAAATTTCAACAGAGACCTCAGCTGACTCTAGGGGGAGTTTTAAGGCTGACCTTTAAGTACTGTCCCAAGTTGAGGAGAGAGGGTCAGGAATTTATATCTCATGCCAATCAAGCACTGGATGCAGAGTGTGCAAGGAAGGAAGTAAAGTCTTGAAAGAGGCAGTACTCATCAGTGAAGACAGTATGTGAAGGGACCCTAGAGTCGAGGGCTTTCCACCAGGAGGCCTCTCAGCAACTGAGAGATCAGTTATTCCTTCTGGAAGGGTGATCAGGAAACGCATAACCATACCCACCACAAATCACAGCTTCTCCTTCAGATCCACTTCTTTGTATAAACTAAAGACATTCCTATTAAAACTCATAGGATGCAACTAAATCACTACAGAGAGAAAACTGTATAGCCTTACATAAAGGAGCTAGGAATCCATCACAAGAAGTTAGAAGATAAATAATTTTAAAGAAAGTGAAAATATTAGCAAAATAGAAAACAAATATAGTAAAGACCATCAACAAAGGCAAAAGTAACTGAAAAGACTATTATAATTAATTGGCTAATGGAGAGAGAGATAACCAGTTTCAGTCATGAAAAAAGCAGACATTGTTTCAGGTTTTACAGACAAGAAATTTTTAATTTGTAGAAATAAGTAAAAATTTTAAATAATTTTATATTAAATGATTCAGGGCAGTAATTTAAAACTGTCTACTAGGGAAACTTCAGGTACAGATTGTTTCACTGCTGAGTTCTAATGAATATTTAAGGAAGGATGTTCTAATTGTACACAAACTCTTCCATAGAATTGCAAGTGTTTCAGTTCTCAACTGATTCAACTGATTTTAAGAATTAGCATTGCCTAGACAGCAAATCCCAACAAGGTCCGTAAAAGAAAAGAAAGTTATAGGCCAATCTCACTCATAAACAGAGATTAAAAAAAAATCCTCAAATATGAGCAACTCAGAAACAGCACTATATGAAAAAGAATACTGTATCATGACAAATTAGGTTTATATGTGAATTATAAATTTGGTTTAACATTTCAAAACCTGTCAATGTAGGGGTGTTAAGTCAAGTAACCCCAAACATAATTCATAACTTCTAAACTAGTTAAAGCAAATAAGAGAATTTTTAAAATCTTGATAATCCAAGAAGACAAAAAAGGGTGGATGGAGGGAAACGCTTTGGAGAAAAAAGAAAACACAAAATAAGGTTGTAGAAATCATTTTAAAATGCCAGTAATAATTACACATACAAATGCATTAACTTGTCTGGTAAAACAGAATTTGTCAAATTATTGTTTTTTAAACTAGTAAATCAAGAAGTACTAGTATCAGCACATTATTTGAATATATATGAATAATAACAATAAGAACTGAAAATAAAACCAATAGAATTTGTTGCCTCTGAGAAGATGTACTAGTGTTACAGGGTGCAGCCAAGAGGGGGGACCCCAAATAGGCATTAGAAATGGGGTCCAGAACTCAAGGTGTCCAGGAGATTTTAAGGTGTCTTCACCCCTTCCCCCACAGGTGTGAGTTGGGGGAAAGGGGCACACAGAGCAAGAACATGCAGGGCAGCTTTGCAGCTAATCCATGGCATGGTCATTTAGCATACCTATAGCCTTTGGCTGGTCACTTAGATATGCTAAATAGCTATGGCCATGCTCAAGGCCAGGGGGATGGAAAGGGATCTCCCCCCAAGATGTGACTGGGGGGCAGGTCCCCTGAGTTACAGAGCCTGCGTGGGAGCTGGGAGAAGATTGGCTCCATGACATGGGGTGACACCTGCCCAGACCCACGATGGCGACCAGAAAAGCTGGAGAAGACAGCAGATTGAGGGCAAGTGTGCCCAAGTGGAGGAGGAGTCGGAAATGGGGCTGCAGAAGAAGATTGGCGCGGGAGATTTAAACCCAGACACGGCAGCCATTGAGGGAGAACCACGCGGCTTTGGACAGAGTGGGGACCCTCCCTTCCCGCAGCCCTGAGGAGGAGAACCACGCGGCCTTGACAGAGTGGAGACTCCCGTGGCCCTGGGAGAGAGGACCACGTGCCTGTGCCAGAGTGGGGACCCCCCACAGCTTTAGAAGGGGGGAACCACCACCTGGTTTTAGCAGAGATCCCGGCGACTCAGCGGAGGGTGCCGGGAACCCAGGGAGGTCTCCCAGTCGAGATGGAGGACTAACTAAGAACCAGAGGACTGCCTGAGCCATGGACTTCTATTTCCTTTCCTGAGATACGGTACTCTGGACTGGGCAAAGGGGGAAGGAAGGAAAGACTGTGTGTTTGTGGGTGTTTTTAGAGACTTTAGGATTTTTGATAAAGATATTAGGTCACTACTTCAAGTTAGTATAGCATTAAATAAACATTTCTATTCCTTTTCACGAATCTCTGGCATTGAGAGACGTCTTTCCTAGGGCGGCGGACATAACGGACCCGGAGCCTTCTTTCAATAATAGTATATCGTCCCGGGCCCCCCTTGTTGTGTTCTGTAACACTAGGACCAAACAAGTGGAGCTAGGTGTTTTCTTCCACTTTAAAACTTTCAAATAAATGTTTAGAAGTATCTGCATGTCACTACTAACATTTATCAATACCTAGGTATCATCTACTTCCAAATATTCTAAACTTTTTTCTCAGTTTAAGGGATTGCTTAAAAGGTTGCTCAGTGAATTTGAGGTCTGGTTCTTCTGTACTGCCTCATAATGACATACACAAATCCTGCGCCAGGGAGTTTGAGAAGGCCTAAAGGTAGATCCTGGCTTCCAGCACTTTGGGAGACGAAATTGCCTACAATAATTGTTTAAAAAATGTTTTCCTTATTTGCCAACCAGGACCATAGCACATGAAAGACACGCAGAAAACTCTCTGGCGATTTTAGAGGCTCAAACAAAAACAAAAATTCCATCTTTCATTTAAAGTGACACCAAAGATAATTTCTGAAACTGCTTATTTGTGTATCTGTAAATCAATTGGATTATCTAACTGTACTGTAAGGAACTTTCCAAGATATCAGATGTAAGCGGAAGAGAGATTATGTATAGAATATACAAGTTTACCAGTAATTTTTCCTGAATTGTGGAGAATTAAGTAATGTAAGAAAGGAAATTTTATGTTCTTTTTATTTAAAAAAATAAGATGCAGTGTTTCTATTAATAGAAAGGATATTATAGATAAAACAAAATAAATTACTTTAAACATTGATAAATAGCAAACACATATTTATCATAAGCTATATCCTCTGATTTAATGTTTTGTATACATTAATTTATAAAATCTTCACAACATATGAGGGAGTTACTAAAATTATACCCAGTTCATAAATGAGGAAACTGAGAGAAAAGGTTAATAATTTTTCCAAGTTCACCCAGCTGATAAGAGCTGGAGCCAAGTTTGACAACAGGTGCATAGGTGCAAAGTTTGTGCTGTAAATAAGCCGTTATGATATGAAGGTAACACATACAGATGGAATGTTAGGGAAGTTAGAAAAGTAAAGGAAAAGTCACCCATAATCTCTTCACAGTTACATTACTGTTGTGTATTGTATAGTCTCTTTTCATCTTTCTACATTTATAATTTTATATCATGATTATTATAGTACATATTCTATACTTGGGCTTCATCAGATATCATATTTTTACTGTTTTCCCATGTTTTTGTATAATTATTACAATTCAGTTGATGTCTTGATATTATTCAATCCTGTGGGTGGAGTAATTCACTTAAATGCTCCATTATTGGATAATCAGCTACATTCAATATTTTCCTACTGTATGCATATATGAGGTGTGTCCTGAAAAAGTCCAACCATGTTAATATAATAAGAATAGTTTGTTCCACATGAATGTAACCTGGCAGCCAGGGAGAGTGGATTAGAATGCTCATGCATGAACAATGATGACTTCACTGTGCTAGTCAGTAGGGGTAGTAGACTCCATTGAGTGAGCATGTGTACTGTGTGGCCATCACAATCAAAATTACTGAGTGAGTGGAGTAACAAATCTGCATCAAATTTTGCATTAAGCTTGAACATTCCTCCATGAAAACTATTGGGATTGTTCAGAAGGCCGCAGCTATGGGCAACCGGTGACTGACAGCTTTATCAACAACAATGTGCTACTCATGCATTGCATCTTGTGTAGAGTTTTTTTGGTGAAATACCAAATCACCCCTTGAGTGACTCAGCCCACTGCCACCCAGATTTGGACCTCTATGACTTCGGGCTTTTCCCCAAACTAAAATCACCTTTGAAAGGGAAGAGACTTCAGACCATCAGTGAGAATCAGGAAAACACAATAGAGCAGCTGATGGTGACTGGGAGAACTGTGTGAGGTCCCAAGGTGTCTACTTTGAAGGGCACTGAAATATCACTGTTCTATGTACAATGTTTCTTGTACCTTGTATCTTTTTCAATAAACATCTCTATTTTTCATATTACATGGACAGGTACTTTCTGGACAGACCTTGTGTAAGCCTGCCCTTTGAATCTTTATGAACCCTGCTTTTGTAATGTTTGCAATTATTTCCTTAGGGAATAAATCCAGAAGAGGGATTATTAAGTAATTAAGAGTGAGCTTTATAATCCACTGTTTTCTTTAAAACTCCTAAAATGTTTCTCATTTTTTCCAAGCACTGTATATTCCTAGATTGTTAGTCCTTAAAATCAGTGATAAGCTAAATCCCACCTTTCAAATTCCCTCTGGGCATAGGTCACTGTCAGTTATCCAGCTGCTCTGTAAGGGGCTGACATACTGGAAGCCCCGATTCACAACCTTTTTAAAAACCACTAATCCTCCTTTTTGAATCTGGCAATAATGTTATTGAGTTTTGTTATTTGGCACATGAACTTTATGCAAATAATACAATTTCTCTTACACAAAGAAAAATATTTCTGCAAGCATAACAGAGTCCTTTTTTTT
This sequence comes from Phyllostomus hastatus, assembly GCF_019186645.2. Classification (NCBI taxonomy): domain Eukaryota; kingdom Metazoa; phylum Chordata; class Mammalia; order Chiroptera; family Phyllostomidae; genus Phyllostomus; species Phyllostomus hastatus. The sequence goes on along the minus strand of NW_025334028.1, from coordinate 23,198,784 downwards.
TTTGCCAAAGGAACATTGAAACATGATTTTTATTGTTTCAAGTAGATGCTGTGGAGGTTTCCTTGTCACAGTTGGATGGAGCAAGGCCACCGTGGAGCTCTACCCATTTTAACTGTGTTTGCTCTGCCCTAAAAGCTGAAAAGCTGAGTTAGGCTTTTGAACTTTCTTTTTTCAAATGTATTGAGTTACTGAACCAACAACTCACAAAATAAACAACATTTTGCTTTGGGTCTGGTATTTTGTGAAATTATAGAGAAGACTATTTTAGAACTGGAAAAGAACTTAAAAATATTCATCTTGTCGAACATCTCATTTTATAACTGAAGGAAATGAAGCCCAAAAAGTTTAAAGTGCCTTTTTTGAACTTAGAGTTAATGGCAGAGTCAGACTAGAACAGAGTCTTCTCACTCTTGTTTTCTCTGTGTCTAATTTTGAGATTTGAGGATTGCTACCAGAGAAGTCTATGAAGACCTACATCTGAAATAAGAAAGGACCTTTAATTGTATAAACCAGACCCTACTTATATCAAGAACAAAATATATTAAACAAAAATTTCAGTAGAGAAGAAAAGGTACATACAAACATGTGGACGCATCTTACTCATCATATGGCCACAGTGTTAACTGGTCAGGATGACCCAGTATAGAGTGTGTGGTAAATGGTCCTTCTCAAATACATAAGACAGAGCCAACAATTAAATGGTTTATAAGGAATTATTTTCTTCTCAAAGGAATAATTTATTAATGTAGGTGTAAGCTGAATACAAGGTTGTAATGACTAAAAGCTGGACGATATTATCAGAAGTGAAGACCTATCTAAAGATTTCTTAAGGCTGTATGACCACTCATACAGGGCTGCTGAGTGTCGTCCATGGCCCAGTAACATCAGCTTCACCTGCAAGCTTGTTAAAAACATAAAAACCAGTCCCACCTAAACCTATCTGCAAGTAAAGCACAGGAATCCAAGTACTAATAAGCTCTCCAGGTGATTCCTACACATGCTAAAGTTTAAGAGGCATTGTTCTAATAGAAACAGTCTCAACCGTTCTTTGCACTTTGGGATTACATTGGAAACTTTTGAAAATACTTATGCCTGAGTCCCATCCCAGATTCATATTTAATTGGTCTGGGTGAGGCTGGACATTATCAGGGTTGACAGTCAGTACACCAACAATTTCTTTGGAGCATTTGTGTTGCTGTTTTTTTTTAAATAAAATTATTGAAAATAGACCTCAGCTTACCCGGCTCCCCAAAGTTAGAATATGGGTCTGCAAAGTGAGTAGATACAATACAACCACCACAATAGACAGAGACGTACAATATTAGAAATTTTATTTTTATTTATTTAAAATTTCAATGTTTTAGAATTAACTTTTGCCAAGTTTATGATCTATATAACACAATAATATAACACATGTGTAACACTTACAATTGTTATAAATACAAAAGATGTTTATTATAATAATTTCATATTATTAATTCTCTATAAATCTTTAATTTATAATTTTTTATAAATACAGAATATCATTAAATTTCTTTATTAATCAGAGTTCATGATATAGAATGATGGTTTACAAACTTGAGTGTGCATGTAAAGCACCTGGGAAGCTTGTTAAGTGTAAATTCCTATAGCCCACCTGACAGAGATAAATTCAATTAAGCTACACTGCAGGACATACCCCAGATGATTCTTATGTAAATATTCCATAAACCACTCACTAGTTAGAGCAAAAAGAATGAGCTATCTGGGAAGGCAGAACACCCAATCAATCGGAGTGTGGTAGTAATCTCAATGGGATTATTGTATTCCAAGGTCAAACCTCAGCTCTGAAGGATGTCAGCTGCTCAGAGGGTGGTTAATTTCCTGAGGCTCACCCTGGTTACAAAGACAGCTGTATAACCAGGATTATTGAGGGACAAGTTTACAATGAGAAATACAACTTTTAGGTAGACTATAGCAGTTCTTATTGGTTGCCAGTACATTATGGTTTCACAGAAAACCAATGGAATGCAAAATTGTAATTATGATTTTGCCTCTTTAGTCTAGAATCCGAGTAAAGAGAAATAATCACAATATGAAATTTTAATTGTTTTGGTCTTCAAAATATGGTAGGTGACATATTGCCAAGAAGAAGGGAAGAGTTAGACCAAATATAACTGTAAATGATACAAACACACCAATTAAAAGGTAGAGATTGTCAAATTATACATAAACAAAACCAACTACATGCTTCCTATAGGAAACCTACTTACAAATAGGTTTTAAAAAAGATCTAATAAAATGTACATGTTATCACTAATCAAAAGAAAGGTGGACTGTCTATCTTAATATCTGATAAAGTGGATTTCAGAAGAAAGAATATCACCAGGAATAAAAAGGATTATTTCATACTGAGAGTGGGGTCAATTATTTAAGAAAACATAGCAATCCTCTAAATGTTTATGTACCTAACTATAGAATTCAAATTAAAATGAAGCAAAGAGAAAAAACCTGATGGCATTGCCAGGAAAAATTGATAAATCCACAGCTGTTGCCAGAGATGGACAGTACAGCCCCTCCATACCTGAGAGGAGGGAACTGATACACTCAACGTGGATGAACTTCAAGGGCACCATACTGAGTAAAGAAAATTATTTTAAATATGGACAAAAAAAGAATACCTCCTACATTATTTTACTTACATGACATTTTGGAAAACAATAAGTAATCTACTGTGACAGAAAGTAGTTCGTTGGTTCCCTTGGGATGGGGTGTAGGAAAGGGCAGACGGGAACATTTTGAGGTGATTTGTCTGTTCATTATCTTGACTGTGGTTATGATATCATAAGTATATTTTCATGCATAAAAATATCAAATGGTATACTTTAAACACATTCAGCTGTGTATCAATTATGCTTTGATAATTGTATTAGAGGGAAAAAATTATTTTTTGACCTAGCAAACATACTCCTTGAATCTCTAACAATGGCAGAATTAAAGGGATTAGTGCCTTATCAGTACTATTTTTAAAGGTGATATCTTTATGAAGTATGTGAACTTTTCTGATCTCTAGTCAATGTGGCACAATTTGTTAATTTTAAGCTGCAATGGGAGTTTGCTTTCAGATGAAAAATAATTTCCAAGTAATGGAAGATATTAAACAGGCTTTGTTTGGAATTTCCCCTTGATTTTGTAATCCTTTGATTCAAACTTTTTTCTTCTCTATTGCTTCTATATCAAACACTACTTTAATCAAATAATCTGATACTTTTATTTGTCCAAGACAGTTCATGAAACATAAATTTTTCACTCTCTAAAAAATGTTATTGATTTAAATAATGAATGAAGCTTTAATCTAAAGACATGAACTTATTCTTGTGATATTTCAGGTATTACAAATCAGGTAAAAGAAGTAATTGGAAGTTGGCAGAACTTCTCATTCTATAACAAAATTATCATGGACAGTGTTGCTGTTTTGCCTATCCAGCATCCATAGTCACTATTCCTGCATCTTGCCTATCCAGCATCCACAGTCACTATTCCTGTAGCTTGCCTATCCAGCATCCATAGTCACTATTCCTGTATCCTGCCTACCCAGCATCCACAGTCACTATTCTTGTATCTCAAAGGAAAATTATAAATTTGATTTTCTATTGAGGTTCATCTTTTTTCACTCATAATCTTTGTGGTTAGACCAACCTAGACTCCAGCTTTAAGAATAATAAGGGCTTCTGTTTCTTCTCACAAACAATTAGCTAGCCCAGGAATTTCCCTATCATCATTTACAATTATAAACATAGAAAAATATATAAATTATTTAGAGAGAGGATGATTGGCTGTGCAGGATTCTCATCCCTGAGAGTACGGACATAGATGTGACAGTGTCCTGGAACTGTTGTAGTTTACTGCCTGGGCCTGGGGCTAGAGCTGCTCCCAACCATGTGGCTACCACGATGAAGAGCCAGCCTGAGAAGGAAGGCATATTCTATGCTTCACACTTAATCCTTGTAACCTCTTTAAAACATAGGTATTATTACCTCACTTATAGATAAGAAAACTGAGGGTTAAAGAGATTAGTTCTCCCAAAGCCACATAACTAGTAAATAGAAAAGCTGCACATGGGTGCACATAGAAAGGGGTGCACGTGATGCCAAATTTAAAGCTCATAACTGTCATTTAAGTGAAAAAGGAATATAGCGAAAGTCTATAATTTCACATTTTTCCATATATGATTGAAAAACATGATTTTGTGGCAGCCATGACAAATCCTACATTCTCAATGTAGCTAATTAAAAAGAAAACTTTGAAATCATATGAGATCGTAAAGCCGAAATACATTTTTTTACAAATTGCTGTTGTTACTATTCATACATACCTATTTCCTAGGCTTTAAAAATTATTTTAACTGCATCAAATAAGAATACAGATTGAGAAATTAATTGCAATAGGACTAAAAACAAACCAGGAAAGCACATGCCTTTGTTTTAAGCAAGAATCTCCTATGCACAGGCTCACACAAGCTGATCGTTTGAGGTGCTCTACATGGACTGTGACATGAAAAAACTGGATAACCAGGAACCTCATGAGGTATGCTCATGGAGAAAAGAACTACAGCATATATATTAAACTGGGACACACGATTGGGTTAGTGTACTGCTATATTCTGAGCAACATAATAATTTCAATGTCATTGTTATGCAGAGGAAAATGTTTTAAGTTTAGGTGTACTGTGGCCATTATGCAAATATAATTCTCTGTGTCTAGCATAGTCTGATTTGCAACATGATGTATTTTCAGCCATGCTTCAGAAGCTCACTCACGAAATCATCCTGTAATAAATACAAGCCATAATAACTGAGAGAGGAAAGTTAACAAAAAATAGAATAGCTGAGGCTGAGAAAGCAAAATATCCAGTGTAGAAATATATTTTCTCTAAGTAAATGGCAAAATTAACAATAATTACAAGCAAAAGATACTTCTAATTTAACAGAATACAATACCTGGATTTTATGTGAATATCTCTGCCCTAAAGAAACCAAACCATTATGTTCCAAAAGCAAAGAGCTGTTATTCTTTCACATTTAGGATAGTAGAACCTTCTGTTAGAAATTCCTTAGTTCAGATTGTAAAACAAGATGCACTTGCCAAAGTCACTATTCTTTGAAATACTCAATTTATTTATAATAAAGTATCATATTTTATGCATACCTAAATAGCAAAAACAGCTACCATTTTCTGAGCACTTACTATCTTCTAGACATTATTCTAAACACTGTATTAACTCATGTAATCTTTAAAACAACCTTATGAGGTAAATAGCATTATTATCCCCATTTTACAGATGAGGAACCTGAAGCCCAAAGAGGTTGTCATCTTGGGTCACACCACTGTCAGATGTTTGAAGCAAGAGTTGAGCTTAGGCGTTCTGGTTATAGAGAGTGCGCACTTCACCGTCGCACCATACCGACTCTTCCATACGTGCAACATTGTGTGTGTGTAGTGTGGTGTGTTATGTGTCTATTTTTCCACTTTAAAATGTTTACATAAAATTTACCATCTTACCAATTTTTAAGTGTACAGTTCAGTGGCATTAGCTACACTCATATTTTTGTGCAACCATCATCACTATCCTTCTCCAAAAAATCTCATCTTGCAGAACTGAAACTGCATCCAATTAAACAATAACTCACCATTTTTTCCCCTTTCTTCAGGCTGTGGCAAGCACCATTCTGACTTCTGTGTATGAATTTGGCTACTGCACGTACTTGTATCAGAGGAATTGTATGGGACTTCTTTTTGTGACTGGCTTATTTTACTTAGGGTAATATCCTCAAGTTTCATTCATGTTGTAGCATGTATCAAAATTTTCTTTTTAAAGCCGAGGAGTATCCATTGTATGTATAGACCACATTTTGTTTACTCATCTGTCAACAAACTCTTAGGTTGCGGCCATGAATGATGCTGCTATGAACATGGCTATACAATTATCTTTGAAGTCTTGTTTTTAACTATTTTGACTCTATACCCAGAAGTGGGATTACTGGATCACATAGTAATTCTATTTGTAATTTTTTGAGGAAGCACCCTATTGTTTTCCATAGCAGCCGTACCATTTTACATACCCACCAACAATACAAAGTTTCAATTTCTCCATATCCTTGCCAACACTTGTTATTTTTTTTTAAATAGTAGTCATCTTAATTGGTGTGAAGTAGGCTATGTGTTTTAAATTCTTGGAAGTTTCTAGATTATGTATTTTGAGTGACATATACTGTAGAAAACTTCATCTTGCTTTGAACATTTGCTACGACCATGGTCTGCTAAGAAAAAATGTAATAGGCATAAGGTTCCACAATTTGTACCGGATGGCCCCTCAGGCATGTCATCTCATGCTTTATATTTGAGACCCTGCTCTTCTGGCCACAACTAATTGGACCAAGAAATGACAACTGAGCCACAGTTTGACCAGGTGTCTTAGTGAAGATGAGGTGTTCACAGGGGGCATTACACTGTACCTCCTTTCCAGCTTCTGTCCTGCAGTCTGTCTCTGTGGCTATCTGTGGGAGACTGCTCTTCCTGGTGTGGGCCCAGCTCCCACTCGGAGATGCACAGAACCCACGCCCACAGATAGTTTCTCCCATGGGGTTTCAGGCCTGCAATGTACCTAGGCCGCTGTGGGTCTAGCTTTTTGCTAAAACTCCCTCACCCTGAACTGAGGACATTTACTGCAAAGCAACTTCCTAAAAACCATGCTAAACCTTCCAAGGGTAAGTGTAACCAGTACTACTCATTTGCCTTTTCATTTGCAAATATCCGTCTTCTGTGATGTGATTACCAGCATCCTCTCCTTTGTTTTCTGTATAAGATAACCACCTAAAGTGAGCCTGTGCATAGTTAATGAAGATCTTCTTGTAATATGCCCAGTAAGACAATAAAAGCTCATTGGAGCCAGGGCCAAGGCTTTTGCCCCCCTTGAAAGAAAAAGCCATGCTGTCCCTTTTCCTTCACTGGATTCGGTAGTCCATGTGAATGTCTCATTTTCTTCCATAATGACGTGGGCCCCACGAGCCAGATCCGCATCAGCTATCTCTCTTTAGAGGATTAAACTCACAAAATTTGAGTTTAATCCTGAACATTAAACTCAGGTTTGAGTATCCTGGACATACCACTATTCTTTGCGACCTGAAAATGTCTAGCTTGGACGTTTTAAACAAAGAAATACACTTACTAATTAAAGCCAAAAAAGTCTTTTGAGTTTTACAAGGTCATTCTGAAATTTTTAAGTAATTTTTAAATGTAACTTTAATGAGGCACTTCTGCTTTGCACAACCGTGTTCCTGTTGTTGTTCTCAAGAGCTTTATTTTATGTAACCAGGAAAATCAGAAGGAGGTTGTAAGCACAAGGTATCCGACAAGAAAATGAACACAGGATACTAAGCTCTAAACTAGAATTAGCAAAAAGCAACCAGAAAATTTCCAAAATAAATACTTCCACAAACACCAGCTACTTTCTCTGATTAAAAAATAATCAAGAAAAATATTTTCTTATATTCAATTTTGAGTTCCAACTTTCAAAATATTATTTCAGTAAGTCCAATTTTAAACTGAGGAACCATCCTGACACATTCAATAGCAAATGGGGAAATATAATTGCTGTAATCATTTTTTAAATAGTATGCATAAAAGTTAACTTTTTTTTAAATGGCACTTTCCCTCCGTTCACACATTTCCCCCTGCTGGCACACTTGTGTAACTGGTGGCTGTGGCACCATCCTCCTGGTTAACTCACTCCACTGAACCAGAGGACCAAACACGCCACTTAAGTGTGCCTTTCTCTTCTGCTAATGGAAAGACAACAGATAGTTCTGCACCAGTAACTTTAAGTGGTGGCAAAATGAGGGGAGGGCCAGGGGTCAAGCTACACTGGTATTGAAATGTACATGGAAAACCCTGAGTTATTAAAATATATAGGAATGAGCTCATGGTGGAGGCCAGAAATTTTAAACTCCCGCTAGATTTCTAAATCTCAGCAGAGGCCATCTATGTCCCCGCTGGTGCAGTGTGTGACCCAGGCCGACAACGTACATACTACCTTTTGATCCCAGTGGGGAATTACCCCAGACCACAGGCTGAAAAGTAACAGGTGGTGACCCTTACCATGCTCAGTTTGTTCAAATAATTCAAAGTGAAGCAGGCAGGGTGAGTAGGAGTAAATATTGATATACATGCCAATGAACGTAAGTATGATGTCATCCTGCTTTTAACAAAGTCTTCCCAACTAAGGAGTTGGTAGGAACACCAGCAACCATTTGTTGAGTGATTATTACAGCAGCCACTTTGTATGCACTAACTTAATGTGTTCAGCAATCCCATAAGGTAGAAATTGTGTTTTGTATTTTACACTGATGGTCAAGTATTTTACCAAAAGCATAAACTAGTAAGTGACAGAATAAGTATTTAAAAACCCGTCTTACCAGACAACAAAATCCATACTTTCCCCCATTATACTATACTTTGTTTCATAGTAGCTACTAAATACATAGTAAAAATAAAGAACATAAAAAAACATCTGTTGACTAAAACATTCCAAGCGCTCAAGTCACAAAATGTTATGTGTTCTGTGAAAGGCACAATGTGTACTTCTATAGTACTTTCGTTCCTGGCTTGATGGCTGCAAATGAGAAATTACAAGGCCAATGAATTCTGTTTACTGTTTCTTAGCACAATTCATTCTGTCTCCAGCACAGAACAATTTCTTTACCTCTTGTCTTACTTTCTTTCCAGTAAACTGTTCATTCCCTTGTTTACAGCCCAGGCGCTTCTTCCGTAACAGCTATAACCTCCTTCCCTGCAGTCTACTAACTCCATAGCCAAAGTTATTTTCCATGCTCACCACTCTCATGTTGTACTTCAATAAGAAATCCCAAAGGTTTTCCATGATTCTACTAAGCACATTAATGGTGGTTGTTTCCTTCAGGAACTCACTCGACCATATCGATCTGTTCTCGCTGCTGCTATAACACAGCTGTTTGGGATTATGGATTACAGATTATCAATTACAGAAGATGGAATACACCTTCCATCCTAGACAAGCCAGCTGTCTTACATTCCCCTTCATACCAAAGTCAGGCGCACTGTTCCAAGTCACATTTGCAGCATGAGTTGTGACAGAAAAATGCAAATTTGGCAAAGGCTTCCTTGTGTTTTACGAAGTCCTTTGAAGAGATCTACTTCACTGTTCACACAAAGAAATCCCTCTTCACATATTGTTGAATTTGATAATCAGATTGAGGCTGAGAGGCCATTCCAAGTGGATTCCCTAAATCAATTTTTATTCTGAGGCTAACAAGTGACAGTGTCTTCTGGCAAGAAGAGCATTCCAGTTAAAACAGAAGCTGGCCTCCGGTTTGCCCTACTGCCTCTATTATCAGCATTCCTCCTTGTTTTCAAATCTGAACTTCAAAGAGAATGAGCTTCAGTTGAGGATTGGAAGATGGTACTCCTCTGAGCCAGGCAATGTTCTTTTCTATTCACAGCTGCTCCTGGGCCAAACTACAGTGGGTTTGTTAATTCATTCTGCATGACTGTCAATGTGACAGCCAGGGAAGCAACCTCAACTCCACCCAGCAGTTCACCACTGGAACAGCATCACAATGAGTGTGAGGACACTTGTAATATCGCACACACTCTTTTTCTCTGGGATTGCAACCTGTAAAGTCAGAATAGCCAGAACTACCAGTGTCCATACTTTTTATTTTGTAAAAAGGACTTGCCTTTAAAAAAGAAGGCAACGCAAAATAAAGCCAAGAGAAGGGAAGAGCCCTGCCAATACCATGTGAGCTCTTGGATTCAGCCATGCCTAAAGACAGAATTAGACTTGGACTTTCTAGTGATATGAGCTAATAAAACCCTATGCTTTCTTAGCGTAAGCAAGGTGAGTTGGATTATTTCTGTCATTTGCAAATGCATGATCTCTAAATAATAAACAGTGTATTTCCCAATGAAAAAAAAAGATGGCCCACTCAAATTAGAAAATCCTAGGGAATTGTTTAAATTAAGATTTTATTGCAGAGGTATAGATAGGGGAGATCAGAATCACAAGGGTTGTGCATTAACCCATAGTAGGTTAGAACAGTGCTGTCATCACCTATAGGCCTAAAAGGATAAGGGTAAGGACCAGTTACCAAAACATAAAAGAATAGACTCAGGCAAGCAAAATTACCTTGAAACTAATAGTGATATTGAGACAAGGGACAAAGATGGTATAAAGTGAACTCACAAGAAAAGAGCCATGAGGATAAACATGTCAATCTCCCTGTGGTTCTAACCTTCTGCCTGGGATCCCTGCTGGCCACAGTCAGCTGAAAGTCCAAGGAGCCTGTGATGTAGCCTACACAAACCCATCTGCCAGGGCAGGGATCAAAATTTAGAAGGGTAACAGTTGATCTGTAGTTTCAAATGAGAAATATTCAGCACAGCCTACATACTTTGCCCCTTACCACTCATTCTTGCCCTTTGTCCAGTTGAAAAATACATGGTTTCATCTGATAAAGTCCCATCAACTGTTTTGTTATCGTGGAGTGATAATAATTCCGTCATATTGTCACCTGTCTTTCAAAGTCACCACTGATTGTGATTGCTGTGTAGTATCTGTCCTTCAGCTGGTGCTAGCAAAGCATGGAAATCATCTATCCATAAATCAGACCTATGCTTTGCCTTCATAATTCACAAGTCATTTTGAACTCTCCCTGAAGTCACTGGTGTGGATGAGGCAAAAACAGCAAAGCAGTAGAAGCAGGTACAATATGAGTCTGAGGCGCCTGTTCCTGCAGTGATGAAGATGCTCAGGGTTGGACGCCACTTTGATTTTATAACATAATATTATTGTTTCTGTTCAACTTTAACTTCTGCCGATTAAATGATACTTCATATGTAATGGGAATTTCAGGTTGCATAGCAATTTCACATTCTATGTCAAGTGTTTGGTGTCTCCCAGAGCCTGGAAAAGAGTTGTCAGTAAATAAGGACCTTATTTCAGATCCCTAGTTTTTCTATTGAATTTTCTAGACATTCAAGGAGAATGTCTATCGTATTTTTTTAATGTGTACTGTCCCATACTATAAGACCCAGATAGCAGAGCAGTCTACATTGCAGCCTAGAGCTGCAACGGAGCTCATTCTTATTATAGCTCACACTCAAAACTTATAACATTATGAAGGACTAATAAATGGATGAAGGATCATACACCAAAATATGCATTGTCTGCAAAACCTTAACTGGTCTTAGGTGTATACCTTTTCTCTGTAGAGAGTATTGTGCAAAATATAGCAACTTGTCCATCACATCAGGAAGTAAGTCACATTATTCCTACTGCACCACTGGTATTTCAGACCCTGAAATTTTATAGCTTGTAGTTTCTGCCCTCTAGAATACACACATCTTACTAAGATATCTAGAGTGCTTGCTACTTCCTACTTACCAGACCTAGTTAACAATGTCATAATTATGCAGTAGATGAGTGAAATATTTGTGAAATTGGATAATCAAGGTCCATCTAGATTATGTCATAACATTGAGTTGGAAAGTTGACATAGCCTTTGTGCAAAATAATAAAAGTATACTGCAGTACCTGCCATGAAAATGCAAACTGCTTCCAATTTTCCTTATTGATTGAAATGCACAGCTGCAAATATAATCACTACATCATTAAATTTTCTATAGTCAACTATTACTCTCCACGATATATCTGGTCTTATACCAAGCAAATAGGCATGTTAAATAATATATGGTAAATATATTCTCCCATTCAGTGGGTTATCTCTTCATTTTGTTGATGGTTTTCCTTTGCTGTGCAAAACCATTTTAGTTTGATTTACAATTTAGTCCCATTTGTTTATTTCTTTGTTTCCCCTGCCCAAAGCCATATATCAGAAAAATAGAACATACAAATCAATACATCTGGTAAGGGCTTAATATCCAAAATTTATCTTAAAACTTATAAAACTGAATACCAAAAAACAAACAAACAAACAATCCAATTAAGAAATAAGCAAAGGACCTGAATAGACACTTCTCCAAAGAGGACATACAGATGGCCAATAGACATAAGAAAAGATACTCAACGTCACTAATCATCAGAGAGAAGCAAATTAAAACCACAATGAGATATCAGCTCACACCTTTGAGAATGACTGTCATCAATAAATCAACAAACAACAAGTATTGGTGAGGATGTGAGAAAGGAGAACCCTCCTGCACTTAAGTGGAAATGCAGATTGGCACAGCCACTGTCAAAAGCAGTGTGGAGGTACCTCAAAAAATTAAAAATGGAACTGCCTTATGACCTGGCAATTCCACTTCTGAGAACATATCTGAAGGAACCCAAAACATTAATTCAAAAGAACATAAGCACCCCTTTGTTCATAGCAGTGTTATTCACAATAGCTAAGGTTTGGAAGCAGCCCTAGTGCCCATCAGTAGATGAATGGATAAAAAAGCTGTAGTACATTTACAAAATGGGCATTTTTACTCAGCTGTAAAAAAGGAGGAAATCTTACCTTTTGGAACAGCATGGATGGACCTGCAGAACATTATGCTAAGTGAAATAAGCCAGTCAGAGAAAGATAAGTACTGCATGATTTCACTTACATGAGGAATCTAATGAACAAAATAAACTAACAAACAAAGTGGAGACAGACTCCTGGATACAGAGAGAACACACTGACAGCTATCAAAGGGAAGCAGATTGGGGGCTGGGCGAGAAGGGTGAAGGTATTAAGCAAACATTAAAAAAAAAGCAAGACTCATGGACACAGAATAGTATAGTGATTGCTAGAGGGAAGGGGCTTGGGAGGAGGTAGGAGAAGGTAAAGGGGGGATAAGTGGTGATGGATGGAAATCAGATGTGAAACAAAATATAATCTACAGATGATGTATTATAGAATCGTGTACCTGAAACCTGTGTAATTTTATTAACGACACCACCCCAATAAGTTCAATAATAAAATAATAAATAATATGTGAAGAGCATAACCATTTTATTTCTCAAAATTTTGAAAGTGACACTAATCTCTACAATGTCTCCAGTAATCAGACATTGTTTTTGGTTGGTTATGTTATTGGGGAGAGGAGGAAGAAGGATTGGAAGCAGTTTCAAGGGTTTCTACTTGATCTTTTCTACCATAAAATCCCTTGCTTCACGGGTCAGAGTGCCAATATGTGAGTTATATCTCTTCCTAAATGTATTAATTCCCCTATACTTTTTGGATAAAGAATTAATGGCAGTATTTACTCCCAGTCCTCCTAAAACTACTGTTAGATTTGAGCCACAATTATATCTATCACCTAGTGTCTACGAGTCCCTGCTGAATGGGATACAGAGTTATTTTGGGTCCTGAGGGATTAGCTTCAGCTCATACAAAAGGCTGGGCATTTACCTTTTTCTCAGTGCACAGCCACAGTACTAAATGGCTTCAGATCTCTCAGGAAGCCTTGGGGAAAGATTAGCAGGGTTGATAGGTCCATATTATAAGGTCTTTCATCAAAGGGACTTGCACTAGTCCTCTGTTAAGAAGCTTCAGGTTTTTGAGACAATTTAGATTCAGAAATTGGATAGAAGTCATGGAGTCCATTTCAAAAATTTGAGTTAGGTTTTTGCACTGTGAACCAAGAATTTTTCCACTTATTTATGTCAAACAGTCCACTAGTAGTATGTCATTTATTTTATTTAATACTAAGGCTCCTTCATCAAATAAGCAATTTCACAGATCTCTCAAATCTAAATTCTATGATTATATCATGCTAGTCTCATGGCTTATTACAGTAGTAACACCTAGTTTTTCTCTGATAGTTAATTGTTACTTCATTTCCTCTAAAAATCTGAAATTTGCACAATTCACATTGAGATCAGTGAATCCAATTACATTGCATTATCGCCTTCATCTTCTTTGACCTAAATGGAGCAAGCATAGAACACTCCAAGCCTACTGCTGTCCCTCACACCAAGGTATTTCCTAATGCTTAGGTGAATGGTGGGTCCTTTAGGTCCTCACACTAATGAGTAGCTAATCAGTTTTCTTTATAGTACATTCATTCCAATATTTCTATTTTCCATAAGTCTTCAGAATTTTTGCTTTGCAATATGCCAGGCAAGTTCCACATATGAATCTAAAATTCAATTAATAAACCTACTAGACTATAAGTACCATTCCAAAGTCCTGGAGATAACACCATAAATCTAGACTGCCAAGTGAATGGACCTATGCAACTGACTTTATCTCGATTCAGCGGTCATTCTCTTATTTGCTTTAAAACCTTTAGAATTCATTCTCCCACATCCTCTATTGTCATCTGCTAATAGAGATTGGTCAATTCTTCTGTCCTTTTCTATATGTTCTACCCTCATGGAAACAGGTCTTGGATTTCTCAAATCATTCTGTTAGAAAATAACTCTCATTTTAGGTCTAAGAGGAATGAGTGATAAATAGATTGAGTCAGAAAAAAATCAGCACCAGATTATGTAGCAACAGACTTAGTTAGGCTCAATCATAGAAAAGCTTTTATGCATAGGAAGACTATTTAGAGAGATTTAGAGGGATGGCACAGAGCAGCGACTACCTTCTCAGGCAAGAGAATTTCAGGAGAATTTGGAGGGTCAAAGCTCTCAGCCCAATGACTGCTCAACCAGTTTCCTTACATGAAAAACATGACAGACTTGAGCATTTGACTGAAGCTATAATCCCACACCTCTTACAACCATGCCCTGGGCTTGTGCCTTAGCCAAATGTGTCCACCCAGAGTAGGAAATGAGGCATCTTCCACAGGAGATCAGAACTTCCACAGAGACTTTCCTGTTCTCCATGTGTGTATCTCTGAATTTTTTGTCTTCAAGTAAGCTCTTGAAGGGAAGAAGAAGCAAGCTTACTCCACAATCTTTATAATTCTTTTTGTTGACATAGTGATCTGTACATCATTCTATACCACCATCATTGAAAATTTGTATAATAATGCCTCACCATTCCATGGAGTACTTATGTCCCACCTTGCCCTGGCAAGATGATAATAATCCCTGTGCTCCATGAATTTAGGAGAAATTCCATGTCAGAATCCCATTTGGCAGGCCTGTTTCCTATGGCCACTTCCAGTACCAATAAGTGCTAAATGTAATACTGTAACAGGGAAACCCTTCTTGGAAATGGGGGCAGGGTTGGTAAGTACCAGGACAACTGCATGAGCAGCAGCTACAGTACAAACCAGCATACGTTGCCTCTCAACCAGGACAATGCATCCTAGGGGCAGTCTTTAAAAGCACAGTACAGGAAAACACTACGCTTTTGCAATCCCCTTCCTCTCACTGGTCTAGTTGGACACGGGAGACTCAGGTCCCCCGGCCAGCAGGAGGCCACCCACCTGACAACCATTCTCACCTGACAACCATGTGTGCTCCTCCAGCACATGTACTGTCAGTGGCAGAGCTGCCACTGCTGCTCCACGCACTCCAGCACAGTCAGGGCCTTGGACCCACCACACTGATGTGCAGGAAGGTGTTTAGCCAGTCAGTGCTTTCTGCCCTGGACAGCATGGAAGCCACATGGCCAGGTGACTGGCACTGGCCCCACAGCCTGCATAACAGAAACACTGCACATCTGCTATAGCAGTCAATAGCCACCCAGGCCAGTCCAAGAAGTTGCCTGGCTAGAAGCACAGTTGCACCAGTGAGATGATGCAGAAAAGATGTGAAGCCAAGGTTGGACCAATGAGCTGAAGCTGAAGAAGTTGCAGCACACTCAGACCATGACTGGAAGCATGATTCAGCTGCCGGCATTTTCCCAAGGACAGTACTTTTAAAGGAAAAGGGAACTCAGACTGTGGCCTAAGATTGGTCTGGCCTGGCAGAGGGTGGCAGGTTTATTTTTCTTTGGATTTTTTTAAGAAGGAAATGGGTTTTGGAGCAGAAATGTGCCTTTATTTCATATTGTGTGTTCATCAAATAAAAGATTCCCTTCCTTTCCACCCAACTCTGTCTCCAGAGTTTTGCCTATTGGTGGCAAGCAGTAGGGCCTCACTAGCTGAGTTCAGTAACAATACTAATTATTGTGTAACTCAGGATCACAAAAAGAAAGAGCATATTCAAATTAGTACAATCTAAGGAAGGCTTATTACAAAAGGCTAATTGATGAGATATAGAGAGAACCACAAGTGATAATGCATTATTCTAGATTCTTTGTTATCGTTTATAGTTCAACAGTGCCATGATGGGAGAAAGCGGCTTTCAGAATGCGGGAGCTGACAAACAAGCACAGAAGGCCATCTTCAGAGGACCTGGTGGAGCTATAAAGGTTCAAAACAAGCCTTTCCACAGTGCGTCACCCTGGCATGCAGATTATTTTGACCTGAAGACTATTGAGGCCCAAATGGCTTAATATGAGATTTTCACCTCTCCCTTACTTTCTAAAAGAAATTAGATAAGGGCTCGGTCCAGGAAAAGAACTATCACCAAAGATATCCAGAGAGAATATGGACTACGGGTGGGAGGGAGAACTCACAAGGATTTGGAGACCAAAAGCCCTTTCTATGTCCCATTGTCTCTGCATGCTCAGCAAACTTTTGTGTATCAAACATTTGCTTTTATCTCCATGTTAACTGGCTTCCTCCCTTTGAAGTCCCAGACTCCTACCTTTTCTCCTTAATTCAGAATAACATGTAAGTCCCAATTGCCTGACTATCTGTGGCCCCCATATTTTACAGAGCCCTCATATGTACAAAATTAAATTTCTTTTTCTCTTGTTAATCTGTCTTATATCAATTTAATTCTTGGACCAGCCAGAAGAACCTATAAGGGTAGAGGAGAAATTTTTCCTCCCCATCTGAAAATTCCAGGAAAAGGCAACAACAACAACAACAACAACAACAAAAATGCAGAGGCCCTGAGACTATAGAGTGCCTGGCATTGTTGGGAAGAGCAGGTCGGACAGTACCTGGAAGAGAGTAAGAGAAAGACTGTTAGGAAATGAGCACCGGTAGGTGAGGGGGCTTGGAGATATTGTAGGATTTGTGCATCATTTTAAAGATTTATTTTACTATCCACATATTGGGAATGTTCCAGAAGGTTTGAGGATAGGGATGACAAAATTTGGTGTACATTTTAAAGGAGCACATGGGAAACTCTGTGATGATAATAGGTATGGAGACCAATTAGAATATTGTTACGATAACACAGATGAAATGCGATGGTGGCTCAGACCTATCCGGCAGTGGAGGGATGGCATAAAGTGGTCTGATGCTGGATCCATTTTGAAAAGTAAATCTGTGGGAATTTCTGATGAGTTGAGTATGGGTTGTGAGATAGGAAAGAGCAAATAATAACCCCAAGTTTTTGGACAACTTAAGAATGAAGTTGCCATTCATAGAGTTGGAGAATACTTTTGAAAATAACAGGTTTGGTGGGGAAAAACAATAATTTTGTTTTGGACATCTTAGTCTTGAGATGCTTTTAGACACTAAGTGGAGGTGTGAAGCAGGCAATTGGATATATAATCTGGAGTTCAGAGGAAAGGCCTAGGTCAGAGATATAAATATGGGAGTGTCAACACATAGAGTGTATTTAAAGCCTTGATGCTAGATAAGATCACCTAGAGAGTGAGTAATAATTTAAAAAGAGGCACATAAATTTGAAATATGAATTGGTCTCTGAGCAAATTTTATTCAACAACACTATATTCTGAAGATCTTTAAAACTGTGGAAAGTGAAGGGATAATTCTGCTTGTCAATGGAATTATATAAAATCCTTATTTAAGTGTGTTAAGTATCATGGCCAAGTTGCTGAAGAAGAATCGTGGATATGAGAGAAACATAACCTCTTTTAACTTACTTTTTTTTATTCTTTCAGTTTTCACACATTTAAAATATGCCAGAAATGCTTAGTAAGGGCATCCTCAGGGCTTCCAGAAGATGAATGAGGCACAGCCAGTGTTTAGCTATAGGCCTTTTGTCTTAGTTAAATCCAAAGTAATTTCTCAAGATTTTCCTCAGCAATCCTCTGGAGGTCACAGGAGGAGAATGAATATGCGTCCACCAGAGGCAGTGACTATGCTCATAGCACATCCCCTGTAAAATCTCCAAGGCCCAGCATCAATGCCTGCGATGGTGTATGCCCAAAGAGATCTGAACTGTGAGCCCTAAATGCATCCAACATTCTGACATGCGTATGGAAACGCTGCTTCCACGAATTGCTTCAACAAATGTTTTGATTGCTGATAATCACAATGTCTCACGCCATTCCTGTCCTGGTGTTTGTCCTAGTTTGCATTTGGAAGATAACAAGGTATGGATACCAACTGACTTCTCAGAAATGAGAGAGCAAGTCAGAAATTGGCTGTCCTGATTCCGGCCTCAGATTTACCATCTTGTCCTTTCACTTCAGCAGAAGATAACTTGAAGCCCACACACAAGCACCACTGAATGTCAGTTTTATGCACACTAATAAAACTGGGCACAGTTTGGAAGCCAGTTTTATTTTGAAACCTTGTTCCCAGTTGCCTGTTAGTCTTAAAATTGTGAGCATTACTTTCTCAATTTTGAAACATAATGGAGAAAGAGCACAGAAATAAACTCTGGCTGAAACTAAATTTTGTTTAAGTGTATCAAACAGATACAGCTCTGAAATTGTTTACTGGAGGATTGTCAGGACATACAATATATTATTTTGTGGCCACTTAGAAATAATATAGAAATAGTCATTTTTCTGTTGCTGGTCAAACTGGCTGTAGCTCACAAGGGAATAGACAACAATGGACTAGGCGACAGAAGCACTTCTGGGGCTGTGTTCCTCCCAGCGTGCCTTTGCAAAACCATAGGCGAAACTGAGTTTCCTCATTAACGCAACGAGTTATAATGCCTGCTCCACCTTATAAGTGTTGTGAAGATCAGGTAAAGTACTTCATTATAAGGTGTAAGCACTAAACAAATAATAATAAAATAAACTCATAATAGATCATATTAAATAGCACTTTGTGCAAAGTGACTGCTCTAAGCATTTGTCTCTAAGTCCTCACAGCAGCTTTGCCTTACATGCTGGTATTATTTTATTTGTACTCATCTATTTGATATCTAATATATTAGAATGTTGGGAATGAATGATTGTTGATCCTGGCGTAGCTGGATGTTAAAACTACATCATGACCACCTTCTCAACCATCTACCATCTTGAACTTGCCCAGAAATGAGCCATCTAATTTAAAGAGGCAAGGAAACGCCTCAGCAGCCTCAAAGCTACAAGCTGGTTGTGACTGAAACTATAGCAGACCCAGAACTGCACACAAGGATTTAGGCTTCATTGAAGTTAGGAAATTTGCTCTGAAGCTGTGTTTGAGTAGCAATCACAGTGTATTTGTGTCTAATAAAGAATGCATGCATAATATATGTAATGTATATATGATGTATTATAATGCAAATTAAATGTAACCAGATTTTCTTAAAATGCTTTTGTTCACAGTCAACAAAGGGTGAGAAAAATGACAGCTATCCATGTTAAAGTAGGTGAAAACTAATGGTGATTTTACAGGAATATAATGCAACTTGACCTCCCACCTTACCACAATTACTGGGTTGGATTTTTTTGTTGTTGTTCAGGCAGGTGTTGCGTAGAGATAAGCTTTCCAATATTCTGTTCCTTTTTTTGCTTTCTCTTTTCTAATCTCTTTTCTACCATCTTTTCTCTCTCTCACTTCCATTTCTCACCTCTTTTTCTCCTCTCCAGCTCTTCCTCTCTTCTCTTTTCTTTCACTTTAACTTATCTACCTTTCCCTTATTTCCCATTTAAGTCTCCCATCCTCCTTTTTTCTCTTTCTTTCTCCCTTTCCTCTCACCCTATCTTCACCTCAATCACATGGTTTAAGCTTTTACCTCAACCTACTAGTCCAATCCCATTTCCTACTGAGACTTTCTTCCCAGTCTACCTGGATTTTCCCAGAGCTTTCTCTGCTGGCACAGCCTGACTAGCTTCCTATAAGGAGGATGTTGTTTAACTGGAGCCATGATAAAATCCGCTACCCAAATTCTCACCATGTTGCCCCATCTCACACAACACATCAGACTTCTTCTCCCCAACATTGGTGTGAACCACCTCTGCCCACCTCACCTCTGGGACATAGAGCACTGGTCAGCCTCAGTCCCCTGAGATCCCAACCTCTACGGACAGGTCAACTTCATCCTGTCCATCTCTGATCTGGTCCTATAATTCCTGCTCCCCCCCAAGCCTGAGACAGGATGTGTTACTGAAGTGTACACATGTTCTAAACTTAGGTCTCCCCAAGATAACACACCCAAGCTTGAGAAGTTTATAACCCAATTGAGAAAACAAGATAAGTATGTAGGAAAAAACCTGGTAAATTGAGAGAAAGAGAAGGGCTAATTTGGGAGTCTAAATACTAAGAGGAATGCAAATGAGAAGAGATTAATGTGGGCTAGGGTGTTTAGAGAAACTTCACAAAGAAGATAGAACTTGAAATAAAATTTGAATGAGGAGGGTTTAATTAAGCTGAAAAGTCAGCAGGGAGAATTCAGGAAGACACAACATAAAAATGAGTACAAAGATGGGAACATCTATGGCATTTGGAGGGAGTAGCTTGTGTTATAATTTATATGTCTATGACTTCAAGTCTGCTGAGCAGTAAACAATGGGCCTATGAAGCAAGGAGTCATCCAAGAATAAATGGGTCCAAGTGACAGCGATCAGCCAAAGGGGAGTCTCTCAGCTGCCCCACTCCCCAAAGGGCCTGGTATATCATAATATTCATGAGGAAATGGTAAAACTGGAGCTTCTCTAAGCTGGCACCATTCTTCATAGTCTGATTTTCATAGTCTGACTGCAGGAAGGAAGGGGTAAGTCCATGGTAAGGACTCCTAACCAATGAGTAAGAATTATTGTTCCAAAAAAGATTTTCCAGGTTGATAAAGACCTTGGCTTGTGACCAGAGAGTAAGGGAGCAGCCAGTCATTTGAGGGGCATTTATTGAGATGCTAATGTTATCTTAGAGTGTTAGGCATGCAAAGATGAATTCATTGGTCCTTATCTTCAGGGACTTCACAGGCTAGTAGAGTAAGGATGGGATGGGGCAGATGTAGCATCTTACTATAAAATGTATATGTAAACAGAAAAGTACAATTCAGTTTACTATGGGAAAATAAAGGATGAAATTTTACCTAGCCTGTGAACTAGAGAAGTGTTTCTGGAGGAATTGGCATCTGACCCAGGTTTTCAAAGATGTGAAAGTATTATTGGCTAAGATACTCCAGGCTGAAGCACAATACGAGCAATGTTCTAGAGACAAGAAACTATATACATAAGAAGCTGTATGTTGCTACAAGATAAATTTTGAAGAAGGAAATTGACAAAGATTATCAGGACAACTCATAAGTAGCTTTGCATACTAAAAAGGAACAAGGTCCAAAGATCAGGAAGAAGAGCTATTCCAGAAGAACAATATTCCTCGTGTACGTGCCAGACTTCGTGCTGATTGGTGCAGGGCAAGAGTAATGCGGAGCCCACAGCTTTTTGGTAAAACCTGCCAATCTGCCAAACTGGGACCTGCAGAATTCATAATAAATATACTTTAATGGCTAAAGAAAAATACTGTATTTTCTACAATAGTAGAAAAATAAGACTGAAAATGTAGGTGGTGTCCAGATTCTAAGAAGTCTTGTTGATCAACCTTAAGATCTTCCATTTCTTCCTATAGGCAAATGGAAGTTGCTTCGGCACCAACACTTAACAAAATCCAGGACAAAGAGCCCTGGACTGCAGCTTCTACTGACAATTCCAGTCCAAAATATGTAGTGTAGGCACATCATATTTCCTTAGGCCAAGCATTTATAAAGCTGATTTTTAATAAAATATACAACAAGAAATAGTACGTTTTATAAGTACTTTCACTATAGAATTTCTTTACTTTGAAAGCTATATGGCCACTGTCACTTGCTTGATTTGCAAGCATTCAGCTTAGCTACCATATTTTTTAGTAATAGAGCTGTAACATTAAGTTAAGTACCCTATGCTCAGGCTGCTCCAGGTAGTAGGCAAAAAAAAAAAATTACCACTATATGCATGTGAAGTCTATAAATTTTAAGAGTGTCTCCCTTTCTGCAGCCTAACAGCTGGCACAGAGGGAAAACTGGCTAGACTCAAGCCAGGTCACTCTGGGCAGCAGCGTGATCATGTGACTGAAGGTTCCAGATATTCTTGTTTGAAGGGTAAGAATGCAGATGTTCCACTGTCGACATAAATATCACCATGACAAATGAAAGCAGCAGTCATGCAAGTTGTGTTGAGCTCGCTCCCACAGGGATGCTGACCAAGAATGAGATGCTGTTGCAAGAGCCTTATCACAAGTGGTGAAGGGGACATTCTCAGTATTGGAACCTGGCCTGTAGCCAGTAACTAGCTCACAGAATTGTTCTAACCTGCCAAAATAACAGAAGTACTTGCATTATTTTTATTTACTCATGTAAAGTATTATGTGTTTAGAAGTTTAATCTTTCTGCAAGAATGCCATCCACATGACAGCAGGACTTCAGTATCCTCAGCATTATATTTTACTTTTCAGTATAATAACTGGGCACATAATAGGCTGTTAATGAATACTGGTTCAATGGCACCTTAGTGATCTGCAAAATCATTACACCTTCATTCAAGAATTAATAAATTAACAAAATCACTGACTTAAAACTTATGTATTATATTAAAAATCATGTTAATTGTTAGATCTCACTCTGGGACCCAGTAATACCTAGAACATTGCAGGCACCAATACAAGTTTAATGGTTCATCTTCTCCGCTTGACTATAAACTCCATGAGATCAGCATTCATCTTTTGCTTACAACATCCAGCATGGCTCCCAGGATATGGTAAATGCTCTCTACCTCTCCTATTGACTGTCAAAATTTGTGGGCCTCTAGGGGACTTGTGGCCAAGATGGAGGCACAGGTAGATACAGTGTAGCTCCTTGAACAACCAAAATTTGAGGGCCTCCAAAAGATTCAGAGGCAGTGTAGTTTGGTAGAAATAATACCCAAGTAAGAATTATGACTCCTGGTTTAAATTTCGATCCTAGCGCCATGAACACAGGCATGAGTTGAAACTTGCTGGACCTCACTCTTCTGCACCAGCTCAGAATAGATTCTCTGAATTCCCATTCTCCCTTTGGCCTCTTGAAATGCTCCTATTAGTCAGAATTTGTTTAGGTATGTAGTAGAGAGTATGACAAACAGACAGAGAGAAAGAGATACATGTGTTTAAGTACCTTCTTTGTTTCATATTGAAGAATTTATGTTTCAAACAATGGTCACCCTTGTGCTCATGAAGAACAAAGGGGGAGCAGTGTGGAACAAGCCCCTCCTCCCTGGTGTTTTACAGAAACAGGCTTGCCTCTCCTCTTTAGGCACCTTCTGTGCTTTAATCCAATAGACCCCTGAAACCAGAGTGACCCAGGGCCATATAGGTGGCAAATATTTCACCACAGTAGGGACCTATCTTATTGGGTTGAACAATATTATGTCAGCCTCCAATCCTTGCAGGAAATGTACCAAAAGACTAGTGCCATCCCCTCTCTCCAACTCCTCACTGGGGCCACACTTGTAAAAGCCTTGAGATCTGCAGAAAGGGTCCAGTTTAATTAAAGTCATTGACTTCACCAGTATCAAAGGAGATACTAGCAGTCCCTGGTAGGCATAGCTCTTAGTCTTTCAGCTAGTCAATGCATCCAAGCTTTTGCGTCACCAGAGATGTCTGGCAGCTTGGTGGTGGAAAAACAGGGGACACCCTGTAACCCACTAGATTCTTTGTGCAACCAAGGGGGGGACCTCTAGGGGGCCCAGGAGTTTCACTCTTTGTTTTCTTTTCCTAGGTGGGCCACAGATCAGATGGGAAGTACACTCTCTATGCCCCCAGGATCCCCATTGGGATGCATTCTTAGGAATTAGGATAAGTTTGATCCTAAAAATCTCAAGAAAAAGAAGCTAATTTTTTGTAATATAGCCTGGCTTCAATGTAAGTTAGGAGATGGAGATATATGGCCCCAGAATGGGAGCAACAGGTACAATGCCATACTCCATTAGATCTATTCTGTTGGAGGCTAGTCAAGGGGTTGAAGGTTCCCTATGTGCAAGCCATTATGGCATTATGTCATATTCCATCTCTGTGTTCTGGGTCAAAGGAAACATCTATTTTGGGACCTACCAATGATATTCTAGATAACCCCTTTATAAGTTCCCCACCTGTCTCCCAGAGAGAGGAAAGGGAGTCTCTCCCACCTGTCTCTCAGGGGGAAGCTAGGAGGGCTCAGGGCCCCAAGGGCAACACCTGAGTTGACAACTACAACCGCTCCTCCATCCTACTCTTCAATATACCCAAAATTACCAGAGGAAGACAAGTCTAGTCCAGCAGGGCATACTTCCAGCGAAGCCTCATATCTCCCACTACCTTCCAGTCTGCTACCCCTGAGGGAAGTAGCAGGTGCAGAAAGCCCTAGTCGGGTACATGCACCTTTCTCAATAGCTGACCTGCAGCAGTGCAAGGAAAGGCTAGAAAAACCCACTCATGATTCACTAGTAACTTCCATATCTTAATCCTTGCCTTTGCTATGGCCTGGAGAGACCTTTATATAGACCTGACTGCATGTTGCTCTCCAGAAGAAAAGCAACAAATTTGTAATGGGACCCACAAACATGAGGACCAATTACATACTGAAGACCCTGATAATGCAAGACCTGCAGCTGAGGCTGTCCCAGATCATGACCCCGACTGGGACTATAATACACCAGGATGGATAGAAGTAAATACTTTATGATATAGTGCTTATTGGCTGGAATGAGGAGCTGTGTCAAAAAGTCCAGTGAATTATGATAAAGTTAAAGAAATAACAGGAGGAAAAAAGAGAACCTTACATTCTTCTGCAACACACTGGTGGAGGCATTTCAGAAACACATGTAACTTTGTATAGTCAGTGCAACTTATGGTTTCAGACTGCCAAGAACCTGCACCTGTATCCGTCAGTATCAAATGTAATATAAAGATTTCTCAGCCTAGACATTACCTTTCCATAGAGGCTTTCTATAACCATCTTATTTAAAAGAGGCTCCCTACTTTGTTCACTGCTCCATCCCCAGAACCTAGAACAATGTCTGGCCAATAGATGATACTCAACAAACACATGTTGAATGAGAGGAAGCAAAAAAGGTATAGGCGACGGAGGGAGAGAGAAAGAGAGAAATCTTTTTGGTTTAGTTCAGAAAACCAGCAGAGAAGCAAAATGAAGTATATAAATGCGACTTGAATTATACACTGAAAATATTATTTGGATAATATACACTGAAAATATTGGATTTTTAAAAAGCTTTTATACATCATTTGCTTTGCTGACAGTTAATTGTTAAGAAGGCTGAGGATGTGATAAAAGGCTGGTTTCAGGTATGAAGGAAACCATTGCTAGATATTGTTTCAAGACAAATTTATTAAGGTGGTAGTTAAATTATACAATTGTACCCAGTGAATTTTTATGGCAAGTCCAACTGAAAAAATCATATAGTACCCTGAGGCTAGAAAAACTAAAATCTCTCTTGTTTCTTAGTAGAAAATCATCCCAACAGCACTTGTGTGTGCCTCCTGTGAGCTGCATGGTATTTAGCTCTAATCTTAGGAGGTAATTATTATTGCCTTCAACTTACAAGTAAAAAACTAAAGCTCAAGATGACTTGTCTCAGGTCACTTAGCTAAGGGCAGCATGAGACTAAAGTCCAAAACTACATATTTTAAAGCATTTCTTGATGCCTTCCTTTATGAAATTAGACGTTTACTGCCTCTATGGAATATAAAGAATTTTCTCTCAAACATTTAAACTACCTTATGAAATATCAAAAGTCTAAAAACCTTATCAAGTCCTTATGTATAGCATTATTGAAAAGTTGCTTTCAAATGAAATGTTTCTATTCAATCCTATTTTTAGTAGACTTCTATTATAACATTGAAAGCACATTTCATAGGAAAATGAGGCCTTTCGCACAATAAACATTCCTACTCAAACAGAACTCTTTTAAACAATCATGTGCCAGATAAAGTTAATGTATAATGATAAAATATTCATGTAAACAGAGTCTCCCAATTCAAACAAAACACAGAAATTACATTTGTGCCTCATAAGGGTTCAATGGTCCAAAAAAAAAAAAGAAAGAAAGAAAACAAAAAACAGAAGTTCACTGCCTTAAAACCTAGTCTTCTATGAAACCCCCTTACAGAAATCCCACACGCAGCCCTCAGTGGCTGACACAGCTTTGTTTTGAAGCACAGAAAGAGGCTGCTGGTTTCTAGAAATACACAAGTGAAACTGGGCTGCAGTGGGAAAGAGACAAAAAAATCAAAAAGCTGAATTGCAAAATAAGTTGAAAGAGTGCTAACGAGGAAACCGACTTCTAGAAACACACAGCCAAGAGCATATGAAATGTAACTCCTAGGAGTCCTCAGGCAACACACCAAACGAGCTCTTTATTTTATGGATTCATAGTCCTTGCATTTTATTGCCCAGAGGCAAGTGGAAGCTTCCACCCTTTATTTATTTATTTTTTTTTTTACTTAAAATAGAGGTCTGGAAAGGTCTAGTAGCTTGCCGAATGAGGCACAGCCAGTTAGAAAAAGAGCTTTTTGAGACATTCTATTCAGGTATCTCTTGATAAGATTTACTTTTTCAAATTAAAACCTATAAAAAATATTCAACTAGCCTAACCACAGGTAGGTGACATTAACAAATTAGCAACTCACTATGAATTCTTTAACAATTATCTTTTTGTTAAAAGGAAACATTAGTAAAAATAACTTTGAAAAAGTTGGAAGTTCTTGGAAAGAAGATGTTTGGTGAATCTACAGGTAAACAAATTAAACATAAAACTAAGGGGTCAAGCTTATCTTCCTAAGATTCAACAGTGGGATTTAGATCAACATTATACCCAGACGGGATGAAAGAAACTGTGGAGGAGAATTCAGAACAGCTAGGATATTATAAGCAAAATATTTCTTTAATAGAAATGTGCCAACTGGCACAGGATGTGCAGGGACGAATTTGGAGTGGAAAATGAGAAAGGATCAAAGTGCCATGGAAAACAGGAGCCAATGAAAAGGACTGGGGTGAATTTATGCAACCGAACACACTTCCCCACCTTGGCTGCCGTGCACGACCAGACGAATGTGGCTCTGTCAATGGATGTGTCCTGCAAGGGTTCAAGAAATAAAACACTTCTACAGCCTTGGCCCAGCTACATTTAAAAAAAAATTTTTTTTGAAAACCACTCTGACAATACTCTTGGGGGATGCAAGTCTCCAAGAGTCAAGAGAGCACAGAGCTGAGGTTTGTGCTTCCACCTTCTTGCCTTGTCTGTGTTTCCACCTCAGACCAGACACAGAAATATAGCCAGGAGGTCTCAGAGTAAACTAATACACTTTACAGTATATTCCTCAAATTTTGAAAAGTTTTTTTAAAAAATACCATTGGCAGTATTACTTTTATATTATTTTAATCATTTGAAATTTCACGTTGGACTTTAACATAAGGCCATTTTCCATTTCTGTCGCCAGCAGCAGAAATTGGTCGGCTGCCACTTGGAAATAATTCCATACTACCTCTCCTTGAGACAGGACAGTGAGAAGCTAAGAACATTTCTTTGCAAGTGGAACAGGGAAACTGAGGCAGGCCCCTGAACACAAGGGCCGAGGAATTTTCAGCCAGGTGCAGATGGTCACCAGGGCAGGAAGACCCCCAGTGCCTGGCAGGGGGCAGAACTGAGAAAGCAAGAACCTCACCCCCAGGGCAACCTCTTCTCCCCTGGTCTTCCCTCCCTGGAGAGAACATCTGGGCCTCAGGTGTAGTTCAGCTCCAGGCCCAGAAAAGCAGCAAAACTAGGTGGTGACACCAGGACCAGCTGCAGTGACTAAAGACCCTCTGCCCTGCCACTGACGGATCAGTGGAGACCACGACCCTGAAGGGGCCCACCTGGAGAACTGATGAGTATTCTACGGAGACCCTCCTCTGAGACCGCCCCCTAAGATTCCTTCCTGCAAGAGAGAGAGAAAAGCTTCAAGACAAAGGACCCAGTGCACGTGCTCTCCCTCTGGGGAGCAGCACACACCATTCCCTTCTTCTTCTCCTGCTTCTTTCTTCACAGGCACATGTCTCCTAAACTCTAAGGCAATGGGCAGCAGGCAGCTTGCCCCAGGCTAATCCCCTGAAACCTGCCCGAAAGGCCCCGCTTTCCTCTGACTTCCCAGTGAGACAAGACAGCCTAGCCTAAGCTCTCCTGTTGCTTCTTCTATGCTAAGCCCTTCCCTGTTTCACTGTCCTCAGCTTTACTAAATGTATCCTCGTAGTCACCGGGACTCACGTTGTGAAATCTTTCCTCCACAAAGTTGAGAACCCACACACTACAACCGACCCTAGGCAGACCCTGTCAGGGCCAGGCCCCTGTCCAGTGACATCCTTGCTGTCTGTAATGTGACCCAGTTTTGATGAAAGAAAAGGGTTCCTGACCCTTACCTACAGCAGTTTGGGGAAGCTCTCTTCCAGACATAGGAAGTTTCTAACCCTCACATTGTAGTTCAGTGCCCAGTCCATAGAGTGAGTAGCAAAATGTTGAACACAGGAAAAGATCTCTTGGAAGGTCAACTTGAAAGGAGAGCACTGCATCTGCTGACCAGAGCATTAGACTGGGACCCCACACTGCCCAGACACGGCTTCCTGTGCCTCTGCGGCGGGGAGCCAGCGCGATGGAGGGATGGCTGCAAACACAGCGGACTGCACATGGGGCCCACCAACACCACTCGCCTGCCTCATGAACGTGAGGGAGTTCATCTCACGGAGCCTGGATTGTAAGCAGTAGACATTAACATTTTGAAGGCTGCTGTTTGATGGAAAGTGCCCATAAAAAATTCTTTGTAAACTATAAAATGACTTATGGAAATTAGTTACTGATGTTATCAAGCAAAACCATTTCCTTTATTTACACACAGGCACACATACATGATACAGAAGGAATAATTTCAATTCATTCATTATCTCAATATAGTTTTATTTCTTTAGCCCGTGTAGCTTGAAAGTATTTTTGTATAACTGTGATATATTCTATCAGTCTGATAAGATGTGAAATAAATTTGCCTTGAATGAAGTTAACCAAGACATAATAGAAGCCCTTATGCATTTCCTTCCATTTTCCATCAGTTGGTAACAAATTTGTTGGAAACCGAAGGTAAATGGGAGAGCAATTTTAGGGGTCCAAGTTAATTTCTTAATGCTGCAATACTCATTTAAAAAGGAAATTTAACACAAAAGGACAAATATGGTATGATTCTATTTATATGAGGTACCCAGAAGAGTGAAATTGATAGAGACAGAAAGTAAATTAGTGGTAAGCAGAGGCTGGGCTGGGGAGATGAGGAGATATTATTTAATGGGTACAGAGTTCCCATTTGGGATGATGAAAAAGTTCTGGAGATGGGAGGTGGCGATGGCTGCACAACACTGTGACCATGTCTAATGCCACTGAACTGTACGCTGAAATGGTTTAAATGGTAAATGTTATGTTATGTATATTTTACCACAATAAAAGAAAAACGGAAAATGTATTTCGGATATTTGGGTTACTTTATATTAAGTAATCAGCTTGGCTGAGGTTTTTGAGAAATTGTTAAACACACAGAACTAAAAGATATATATTAAGTTCTATCATAAGTCAGAAAAGAAAGGAGAAGAGTTATTGATGAAGATTTTTCATTCCATGTTTACTTCTGGACTGGCGTACAGCCAAAGCAAATTAGAGGGAGAGAGAGAGAGCTTCACACTGATCAAATTGTCTATATTTTACTAAAACATGGCATTGCTACATCTAAGTACACTCTGTATAATGGAGTTTCAAATACTATAAAACCCATGGAGGAAAAAATAAATGAAACGAGATGGTGCCTGGGGGAGGGGGTGCCTATACCACACTGCTTGTATTCAAGATAAACATATGCACAAATCACAGCAGGCTGAATCCATTGTGGAAAAGTTTGATATTTACAGTAAAGAAGAAAAGGGATTTTTTAAGATAGATATAAGGAAGCAAATATGAAGCAAATTGCAAAACCATATACAGAAAATTATTACTTTCCTATCATCGTCACTGGAAATGAGGAGATGTATAAAACAGAAAACATCTTTCTCCTATTTGAAATGCTATGGCAGTTGAACTGAATTAATACAGTCTGTTTCAAAACAGGATTTGGTGAAATCATAGGTGTGATATTTGGACTGGAAGACAAAAAAAACAAAATTAACTCAGATTAAGTCAATTCTATAAAAAGGAGTCACTCACTGTCGAGCAGTAAAGATCTAAGGCTGTAAAGCAAATTAAAAGTTTATTTGGTGTCTTAAAGGATTTGAATCCAGGAGACACAAATTCAGGGGAACACCGGAAACTTGCTCCAGAGAAGACAAAGACAGCTTATAAATGCAAAACCACAAGATGTTGAAAAGAAACTTTCCTATTGGCTGTCTGACCTGGTGTGGTGACTAGTTCAAAAAGGATTGGTCAGGTCCCTGGTGGGGAGACTCGAGGTAAGCAAGTTCCAGGAGGTGCTTCTATGACAAGCACGAAAGTCTAAGACTTCAAACCTCACTCAGGCCCTCTGTGCACAGGAAGGAAGGTGGCTGGAAAAAGGATTGGCTCCTTTCAAGGTGGAGTGTGCAGGTGGTCTGGTGGCCATGGTGAGAAGGCAGTAATGTCCAGGATGTGGTTTCATGGTTGGTTCAAGAGTTCAGAAGTTCATGGGTGGGACGAGCACAAGGTAAACCTCTTCATGGCCTCCCAGCTCCATTTTAGTTTTTTTTGTTTTTGTTTTTTTTTACAAAGCTGACTCTATCATGGCAATTTCCACTCACACACTAACTATGTTCATAAAAACAAACGGATTCCCAACCTAACAGTCATCACAGTGGTGTATGTGAAATATAGAAGCTCTTCAATGCCTTCACTAAAAAAATAAAAATGGAAGAAGCATCAGAACGTTTCCTTTTTCAAAACAAAGACTGTGATTTTATAATAGCATAATTGCAATATAAGTACATTGCTTATTTCAATGTTGATCACTGCCTTGAGGTCTATTCTTTTTAATAAACAATACCTACTCCAAATAACTCCAATTTTTTCTCTCCAAACTAGGCCACCGGTTATAAATATTTTCAACCAAGCCCCACTTGCTAAATTCTGAAAAAGCTGTGGCAGCACAGGAGGGAAAAATTGTATCTTGGAGCCCTTGGAGGGCTCAACAAGAGCCCTGGAGCACCAGACTGAGAGGCACCAAGACTCAGCAGATGTGAGTGCTTTGGGGCATTCTCCTGCTGGAGCAGGTGAGTTTCCTCCCCTCTTCACAACAGGCACCTCTCTGTGACATTTAAATATGTTTCCCTTGTTTCCTTTCACTTTTGCTGTGCAAACACGTAGCTGGGTCTCAGAGGAAATTTCATTTCCTTCCTAATCTGCTTTCCCCCATTTCCATTCTTCCACTTCGTTATTAAGGTAGCTATGCCAATTCTAGTCCTTTGGTTGTTTTCTTGTTTGTTACCTTACTCTGGGAATTGGATTTATTGATCCAGTGCCTACCCAACAAGTCAGACAGAAAAAACAAAAGTTCCCATGTTTTTTTATTTTAATTTCATATACCTACAGATAGCTTTTTCTTCCACTGAGAATTTAAAATTCAAAAATCATTACACCTTATTTATTATCTTACCAGGATAACATTAAATCTGAAATGCTTTCTATATATTTATTTATTTTAGTTTTCTCAATTGATGATTATTTCACTTGGTCAAAATGGGGTCCACGTTGTTATGTCTCTCTGAGATACACACACCCTCACATGTACCAGCACAAAAGCACATGGCCCTGTGCCCATGCATTACACACCCATCTTGGTCTGAGTCCTTACTACGCTCTCAAGAAATTCTAACAAGACACTCCCCTTAATGTAACTCTAGGAACTTATACCTAACAAAAGACAATGTGTTGATGTAAATAACTACACCTCTACAAAGTGTGATGAACTCACATATGTGACATTCTCAATCATAAATAACCATATTGTGTTTTAGCATTTTTTGCTGAAATGTACAATGAGAGCAGGCACAACACACAAAAGCCTAAAGGAATAAGAACATTTGGCTCATGTAAAAAGTAAACAGATTTTTTGAATATATTATTTTTCAAACAAATAACCTGCAATGTGAGAAATGAACGGAAAGAAGCATGGTTATTAATGCATTTTCTTTCTCAAAACCCTGAAAGCCTGCCATATGTTCTACATTATGAATATGCAGATGGTCTCAATGCAGTTATTTTTTCTCTAATTAAAACCATCAGGGTAAAATAATGCAGTAGTATAAGAAGCTGATTCAGCTGGGCCTCTTTCTTTCCCTCCCTACAAGTGCACCAAAGCCCTTACATATTTATACAATTTGGGGATCCATGCTGGGAAGTGAAAAAGAGAGATGAGCACAGCCGAGGGAAGGGTAGCTTTATTCTTGCATGCTTTGTGGTAAACTGTGCGCTTTATGAAGAAAATGCATTTCACAGATGGACTTGTCTTAGATAGTTTTGTAAAGAAGCCACCTTTGGCCTTTTGTAAGCAGTAACTTCCCTGACTCCAGCACCCTTGCTGGGTGTGTCCTTGCTCTAACAACGATGTTGAAATCAAATGTATCAAGTTAACTTGTTGGCCTCCCTGCAAGTCCCCTTAATGACAGCTCTACGGTGAGCATGACAGCTGGGCCTGGCTGGATTGCTTAAGGCAGAGGTTTGACATTCTATTATAGGGTGCCTGACACGCCTCTTTGAGGAAAATCAGGGTGAATGATGGATGGCAAGTCTATAAACTATTATTATGTTTGCTCTTCATCTACCAACTCAAAATCATTTTGTCCCAGGCTTTTTCTTTCTACCCTACACAGTTTCCATGCCTTTGGCCCTTTAGCAGCCATAGACCTATACTGAAAGGTGTTGATAGGAAGGCAGCCCTGGAGCTGAAGAATAACCTTATAAAAGTAAGCTTAAGTTTAAAGTCATACAGTTACCTTACTTGATATCACCATTCTGATGAAATACTTCTTCCTTAACCATACATATGTTGGGAAATGTGGTTCTCAATCTCTGTCAAAGAAATGGATAAACAAAATGTACAGGGAAGGAATGTGTGGTGAGGCTGCCAGCCTTATAAAGTACAGTCACAGAACTGACTTTTCCTTAGCCCATCAAACCTATCAAACCTATATAGCTGAAGTCTTCGCTGCTGCAGCTTTGACTGATGAACAGGTGAGGGGAGCATGGAAAAGTTCAATGAGATAGGGGCAGGATGAGAAATACACACCCCTTCCTCTGAAGGGTGGCCCTCTTTACTGGAATTTCAATCCTGAAATGCAACTTTTATTTACAATGAAATAATAACCCTGAAGTTAACCAAATAAAATGAAAGTGCTTTCAAAAAAAGATTCTACTGGGTGTAAATTTCCTGTTTATCAAAATTTACTGAAGCACTGGCATGAGCACATCTCCAAACTTGGGCAAAGAGAAAGGGAGAAGTCTGAAGTCTGATGCCTACTGAAAGTGAAATGTTTTCTTCCAGGAAGCAATCAGAGGAAAAGTCAATAATCGGCACGGCAGTGGCATAAATTATCAAAAAGTTCTTGGGGCAAAGTGGAGCTACAAATATCGTGAGGTCCATTTGGAAAGGTCATGTTAGCTGAGTCATCTGAAGGTTCATTTGGCCATCAGAGTATCCACCTAAATCAGCCAAACTGCTGCAAACGCAGCTGGGAGGTCGGACTTGGAGACACTTTATATATCTCTCCTAGGCTCTCACTGCTTGGGAATGTAACTAAGCTCTTTCTACATGCACACCATTCTGTACTTGTGACTCTGAGGTTAAGATTCTGAAGCACACGGCTGTGCTTTCCTAGTTGGGTGGCTGCTAAACTCTGCCAGGTAGGACTCCATGGAAGATGGGACAAGAAGAAGAGGGAGAGAGGATTGGCTTCTTCTTGTCTGTTTTCTGAATCTCATGTTTCCTGTTCCTCTTGGGCTTGCCTTTCTTAACATTACTGAGCAATACTTCTTCAGCAAGGCAACAGCAAACCTTTTCCGTAGAACTTTCAAGTTCTAATGGAACCAGCCTCATGGTGCCAGCTCAGATACTCCAGAGCCTTGGCATGCCCCAAGATGCCAGCAGCAGCTGACTAGCACCCACTGGTCAGCACCCATTCTCAGAGGTCTGTGTGCCAACCTCACAGGGTCCCTTCTCTGAACTCAGAGACACCAGCCCCAGGTGGAATCCACACATCAGAGGCTCTGTCTCCAAGATTTTTTGTTTAATAATCTCAATTTCTTCTTTTTGTTCCCCCATACCTAAAAGTGATAGCTGCTTCCTACAGGTGGGACCAATGACATAATGTTCAGGGTCCAGTGAAAAATGAAAACATGGCCCCCTTGTTCACAAATTACAAAGAATATCAGCATGATGACAACATGCTAATATTCTGACAACAGAGTATTAAACCAAGCTTGGGGCCTTTCTAAATGCAGGACCCTGTGTGAATGCAGGGGTCACACAGACATGAAGCCAGTCTCACTGACAGGCATTACCTCTCTGATACAGTAATGTTCTCTTTTGTCATTTTTAGTTCACTAATATCAAGTTAACAATTCTTCACATTTAATTCTCTCTGTTAAAATAACTTGTGCAGTTTCTGTCTTGAGCCTGGATCCTAGCTAAGATCCTGAGCTGCTGTGCCTCACGATGAAGAAGTGGCTAGACCGTGTCCACACTGAGACAGGAGGCCTCTCCTTCAGCTCTCTCTTTCTCTCTCGCTCTCTCAACAAGATGGCTCACAATTCAAGTTCTAACCTGCATCTTGCAGTTCTCAGGATCAACGTTCAGAGGTCCATAGTCCGAGCCCTCCTGACACATTTCATTCATGTCTGTTTCCTGGCAGTACATCCACCAACGTTCTGCACGTTTGGTAAAACACGGTCGTACATAGTCCTGAGTTCAGACAGGCACAAGGAACCTATCCAGACATGGTATTTACTTCCCCAATAGTTAAATTAAAAAAAAAAAAAACCTTGATAGACAGAAATATTTAGAAGTTTAAATTCCTCAAAGTACTTGGCAAGTTGAAAATCAGATAATGCAGTAGTAAGCATTACCTTCAATAATCATTTCCAAATCTGATAAAACATTGCATCACCTCTCTTACCTCTTTTAAAAGCAGAGAGAAAAATTCCTTTGGGCAGCAGAGGCTAACACAAGGGCTATCAACTATTAACTTGAGCTCCATCAAGGAGGGAGCCCTTTAGTTAAGTATTTTCAACTGAAGACACTGTAGAACAGATGGAGTATCATCAAGTACTGGTTATTAAAAATTAGACTTATTTTACTCAGTAATGGGAACAAAAGTACCAAACACTCATGCCACAGCTATTGTGTGAGCACAGTTACATGACACTATCCCAATGCTTTGTCAATTAGCCTAAGTATTTGATACCAAATACTACAGCTACTGTTCATTGAACAGTTATTATGTATCAGGTTCCAGACTAGGTATTTTAACAGAGATTTTCTTATTGAACTTCATAACAACCCCCAAATTGGTATAGTTATGCCAGGGTTACTTAGGAAGGAAAAGAGGCTCAGATTGGTTAAGAAGCATTCATGTGGTCACACTTAATAGTAACCATAGGTAACATAACCAAAGATTTTCCTTGATTTCTCCTAGAAACAAAACCAAATTTTCCCAGATGTTTCTATATCATTGTTATCAAATTATCCTCAGGGAGTAATTGGTTTATCTTTTGAGATGAATTAAATTAATAGATCACTAAGATCTGCTTTTCAAGGTGGTATCAAGCAAGGGTAAGTAGATAAATAGAGACCACCTAGTGCATAATGCTGTTAATTCAGCCTCTAACCCTCCAAGAACTTCTTGGGTCACACACAGAAGACAGCACTAAAGATGTTCAGGAATGACTCTGATCATTTAGAGTCAGGTCTGCCTCTAAGTGACAGCACACATCATATAACATCTGGAACACTCAGCTCATGAGGCAGATACTTCCATGCACCTAGCTATCTGATATTATGTTGATAGGATGCCTAAATATTTATGTGAGTTCTTTGCTTTTTATTTAGGCATTTGACATTAGTCTATACTTTTCCATACAACCATTTTCCAGGCTCCTTAGTCATGCCATGCCTTGTATGGCTCAAAAAATAATAACTCAATTTACATATAAACCCCCTTTACTCTTATCTCCTTTCTTTTCTTCTTCTTCTTCCTTCTTTCTTCTTCTTCTCCTCCTTCTTCTTTGCTTACTACAGTTCCTGTGAATGATCTACAATTTTGTTTCTGTAGCTAATAATATTAAAAATAAGGGTAAACAAGTAGTTTAGAATCTGCATCTACAAATAAACATGGAAAACATAACTGCAAAGTTTGGGTGGGTGCTGAATTATGTGGCTAAAGAGGCCGGGAAGGCATAGGGCAGCTTTACTTCTGCAGATTCCTCAATCTGAAAATCTTTTTAAAGGCCAAAGTGGAAAAATCGTGTCCAATCAAGTACAGTGAGCAAAATTTCTCTATTGAACACATATGCTTTACAAATATAAAGAGGGTGAGGGAAAAATCTGCAGTTTCAAAACTCAGGGGAAATGTCCATGAAGGTTAGTCTCACTACGCAGACCAGTGGCAAGCAAAGGCATTATTATAACTATTTCAGAGTGTGCAGGAGGACTTGTTTCCCAGAGAGCTGTAAATAGTATCAGTCAGGTGGAACTCAACATTGGCTGAGTCAGCAAACACTTCTCCCTATCGTTCATCCATTAATTATATATATTTGCACTTCTTTAACATCAGCAAACATCTCAATCAAGAATGGCTTTTTGAGATATGAGTATATGTTTAATACTGGAAAAAAAAACTGCTGATACCTTCATGGTTTCTAGGAAAACTGAGTCAGAAAAACATTATATTTAGAGAAATTTTTAAATTAAAAAAACGTTTTTTTTAATCATGAAATTATATACCAACTGAGATAGAATACTCCAGAAAGAATGCAAACCTGGGGCAAATACTATATTTAATAGAGAACCACAGACATAGATTGAACACCTCAAGTCCTACCTAGTTTTTATTTTTTATAGTGTTTAATTCCTTGAATATTGAATATCTCTACATTTACTTGTAAATATAAAATTCCAAAGCCTAATATTGAATAACACTTGCATAATAGGGGTTATCTCTATTATTCATACTGTAATTTTCTTGCCACATGTAAGCAAAACTAGGCAATAAGAATATTTCTATATACGTATGCAATACCATTCAACTAAGAGTTTTGGAGCTTCTAGTGTGTGCATGCATTTTATCTAATGCCGTAAATATGACATGTATCCAGTTCTTAGTGGTTCACAGCTGAAGAAGGAGAT
Organism: Phyllostomus hastatus; assembly: GCF_019186645.2. NCBI lineage: Eukaryota > Metazoa > Chordata > Mammalia > Chiroptera > Phyllostomidae > Phyllostomus > Phyllostomus hastatus. Next base: position 23,161,254 of record NW_025334028.1, on the reverse strand, counting down.
AGAAATATAAGAAGTATCACTTCTTCTTCTAAGAAGAAGGCAATCTTTGATATGTCCTAGTCTAAAAAAAAAAAAAACAGTGGAAGGAACATCAGAGCTAAGAAGAGCATCAGAAAAACCTTAAGGAAGAGTTGAGATACAAGCTGTTAGTATTCCAGTGGAAGAGACATAGGGGGAAAGCATTCAGAGTAGGCCAGTCAGAACCACAAAAGATAGGTGGGGTCAAGGGAAGCTGTTAGCATGGGACCCTGAGAAGCTGGTGTACCAGGTGGGCAAATCATTGAGTTGTCAACAGAACTGAAGAGACAACCCAGGAACAAATTGGAGGAACTCGTGTCCTTAGCTAAAAAAACAGGACTTTCCCAACACTAGATAGAAATGCCAAATTATAAAAGCACTCAATTCCTTTTTGAAAATGAGAAAGCTCTAAACAAAAGCAGTAACAATAAGCATAGAGTTCTTTCTTCACCAATTCCACATTATTTTTGAGTGAGAAAAACTGATTCGTAGTACATGATGCAATGAACCTGGAGTCAGTAGAACCAAGTTATAGCTATAGTTACTTAAGTTATTTACAACATGACCTGGGTCCAATCATCCCGCAGCTCCTCTGGGCCACAGTTTCCTTAGCAGTAAGCCAGGCAGCTAGATTTGCAAGATGATCCTGCTGAATCTCTCCAGCTCCCTGGAAGCGCCCCAGGGGAGGCCAAGAAAGGCAGAGCCCTCACCACCTCTCCTTACACAGGAAAGCTTTACTCCGCACACTGGTCTTCTGCATCAACTTGCAGTTGGAGAAAAATGTTCTATGTTTAAAAAACCACTTGAGAGACATCTGAGTGTATCGTTTACCTCAAAACTTCCTTTAGCTGTTAGGTGTTATCAATCCTTGATATTTCTTTGTATAATTTAAGGGTGCATTTCTCATTAATATCCAATCATGCCCCATATATATGTGTACATGCTTTCATGAATGCATTTGATAAAGCCTAACATGGGTTCTGGTTTTGTTTTTTGTCCTATGGGCTCTGCGATACATTTTCTCATGTTTGTTCATGGGCATATAAGTAGGCAAATAAACACTGTATAAATACAGAGTCTAGACAGTGATATAAAATAACTGCAACCAAGTAGAACCCTATGAAAGATGAGCTTCTGGCTTAGTCATTGTCTCAGCAATTCTCGATACCCTGGAAAATGCAGACGGATATCCAGGCCACTGGGTGCCAAATTTGCCAAATCCTCTGTCTTGCTCTGTTAATCCTCCATGTCTCAGGGAGCATGGTCCATAGCAAGTTGCCTAGTCAGTAAAATGGCCAGCATACAGCGAGTGAATTTTAAACATTAACTGACAAGGTTGAATAATTCTGCTTGACTTCCCTGAGCATTTTCAGTGACTTGGGCAAGGTCTAAAGGGGAAATAGTTGGATTCTCTAATGATAAAGGACAGATAGACTGACTTGAGTCACATCGCAGAAGTGAAGATCTCCTCTCCCAGCAGCAAACACAGCCCACCTGGGCCCATTTTTTCTTTAGAAGCGCTAACTGCTCCATACTTCGCACATCCCCTCTTCCCAGGGCAAAATCCACCTAGGCTAGGTCCCACTTGCTTAGAATTGTTCTCTGCTAGCTTTCAGACAGGAAATGTGGCCAGTTTATCTGTGCCCACGTTTTAAGGTTTTAGTTGAAACTTGTATCATAGCCAGGAAGGGATTAACCTACCTAACAGAGCATCCTGTGAGAGGCTCCTCCGGCGCTGGTTCGCCCACCCTGGAGACACCAAAATTTTAATTGTCATAGCCGGCAGGGTGCTAATAAAATCTGGGTGTTCTCTTTATCTTGGACTTACTGAAAAAAAATCAAAATGGATTAGTCTAAAAAGAGTAATCCAAAAATAGAATTAAATACATCTTTATTTCATTATACAGTTAACAGGCATAAATGCATTCAAAATATTATAAAGAATGCACAGTGGAGATTCCTATGTAAATTTAGTTCCTCATCACCATAAGTTGGTGACAATCCTTTGTTAGATATGGCTGAGAGAACGGTTTGGGCTCTAATTTGGTCTCAATTTGTCTTCACCTTGTATTGTTTCATCCTGCTAATCTTCTGTGCAACATTGTCTGGTCTTTTCTGCAACCCTCTGCTGTGGAATGGGGTGCATTCTTATATCTGTATTACTAGGTGTAGTCTCTGTATTTGCTGAAAGTTCAGATTTTAATAGCAGTATCTTAAGCAGTCTTATTGTTAGGAGGCTCTACTGACTTCCACTATACAAGCCATGCTGTAACCTACTTTTCCCAGGAATGGTGTGGGCGGGTTTGTTTATGGCACACTCACCTCTGCAGTTTTTACCTCCCAACTTTGCTCAACTTGCTTCTTTTTTGTTCTTGCTGATTAACATTACTGCCTCCCTGAGGCGGTGTTGGAAATTACAGTCTATTTGTATAATAAATATTTTCAATGTCATGTTTTTGAAAAAGTAGATTCTCATCTCAAGCAAAAATGTTAAAACAACAGATGTTCTATTATAATGATATCAAACCTCACTGTCTAGAAGCTCCTGTTTAACATGGAAAACCCTGAGCTCCTGATGCCATCAAAAATTACCTCCTTGAGCCCTGGCTGGTATAGCTCAGTGGACTGAGTGTGGGCCTGTGAACCAAAGGGTCGCCAGTTCAATTCCCAGTCAAGACACATGCCTAAATTGCAGGACAGGTCCCTGGTTTGGGGCACATGAGAGGCAACCACACATTGATGTTTCTCTCCCTCTCTCCTTCCCCTCCCCTCTCTAAAAATAAATAAATAAAATCTTTTAAAAAAAATTACCTGCTTGATATCCCAGATGGATATTTAAAGGGAACTCAAAATCAAATTTCAAATGAAAATTTTTGAACTCCAACTCATTTCTCAAGACTGGGTCCTCCTTCAGTCCTTCCCTATCTCAGCAAGATGAAGCAAATATTTTAACAGTGACTGTAGTATGTTTATGACTGTTTATGTTTTATAGTATGACTGTAAATGTTTAGTCATCCAACTTGGTTTCCTTTCCTATTTTCCACATCCATTAATAAGAGTTGTAGGCACAACCTTTAAAATATTTCTCACCCTCTTCCCTTCTCTCCATACACACAGCCGCCATCCTAGTTTCAGTGACCATCACCTCTGGCCAACACTGTGCTCTGGCCTCTCCTTATTCCTGCAGCTATACCAACTACAGATCCCCTTTAGTAAAACAGAGTGGTGTTTATAAAGTGTGACTCAGATCATTTGACTCCCCTGTGGAAAACTCTTCCAATTGTGCTTAGAATAAATTAAAGGTCTCACCGTTATGTATAAAACATGGCCTTACCCCTATTTCCTCCCCTCGCTCAACCCTTTCCCAAGCTCCAGTCACAAGGAACAAGCTCCTCCTCGTTCCCTTCTCACAGAACCTCAGATAGGCAGCGCCCTGTCATTATCCAGGTCCCCCCTTCCTTCCCTACCGTGTTATCTGAAGTAGCCACACTTCTCCCTAAACCTGGTCAGAACTTTATTACATTACCTTAGTTATTCACTCCATTGTTTTTTACAACTGTCTGGTTTGCAATGTTTATTTATTGCAAGAAGAAAAGCTCCATGGAGACAGAAACCTATCTGGTTGGTGCACATCACTCTCCCAGCCCATGGCACTGCAAGGCGTTAAGCAGACCCTTAATCAATATCTGATGACATGGGGTGTCTATTAGATTGGGATACCAGTTCTGTCACTCACTGTATCATCTTTGTAAAGGTACTTAATCTACATTTGTCTCAGTTTCTTCATCTACAAATTCAAGACAATAATAGTGCCTGTCACATCAGGTTGTTGTGAGGACTAATCAAAATAAAATCTATAAAGCAATTGAAAAGTACTAATAAAGTATTTGTTATTATTGGAAAAGTAACATTCAGATTCTATTATCTAAATTCTATTATGAAATAATAACTATCAGAAAACATGAAATTTAAAACAGATCTTCTGAACATCATAGTTTAACAAACAATGAAATTTTAAAGAAGGGCATTTTTTAATTCATGGCAAATGGTGGTTGAGATTAACATAATTAGGAAGTTTTGTGAGCCCCATCAAACTCCTCTTCAGAACTTGCTCCTCTTTCTAAGCATAGGACTGAAATCAACTTTACAAGGGAGAGCACAATGTTTTCTGGCAGAAAGAAATGGAATTCAAATCCAGAAGTATGCACTTATTAACTATGCAACCTCGGTCATTTAATCACTCAGCCTTCATTGTTTCATCTGTCAAAGATTAATATAAGGATATCTAACTCATAGAGCTAGATGAGATTCACAACTACACATATACAAATACATTGCCTCCATAAAGACTAGCAGGGAGTTGGGGATGTCAGGGATGTCTCCATTTCTCCTCAATTAATGGAGTCCCTCCTAGGCTCGGTGCTAGAAAAGCACTAGATGCTGAAGACACCTGGGGACATTGAGAATAAAGCAGAGCCTTGCTCTCAGGGAGTCCAGGTGATAAAAAAATCACCAGGTAAACAAAGTGAGCAATGTGATGATGGCAGCGAGGGAGGCAAGCAAGAGTTGCAGAGGTTGCTGGCGTGAGGATAATTATTAACTCCATCTGGAGTGGGTGGGCTTGTTTGTTGGGGCACGCTTCCTGATCTCATCTGCTCTGACCCAGAGACAGCCCTGTGGTCAGGAGCACTTCCAGGAGATCAGGAGAGCTCTGAAATTAAGCTGGACTTTTGGCTCTGTTGGAGGTACACCTAAGCTGGCCTTGACGCACTGAAACCTCAGAGGAACTCAAACCCCATGTATTATATTCCAATTTGTAAGCTGACCCAGGGCCACCTATGCTTCTTGGAAGTCCTCTAAGCTGAAGAAATAGAGCCAGACTAAACCACTAGGTTTTCATGGAATGCCCATTAGCCCTGCAATCACCTCTTATCTGACTGTAGAAATTTTATACTTTATTCCAGGCCCAGGCCAAATCTCCTCTCCTCCAAGAATCTTTCCACTCCTCTCTGTGTTAATCTCCCTCAGCCAATCACACCCTGCCCTTGATGCATTTTTTTAAGTCACAAAATTCATCAACTGTTTTTTTTTTTTTGGTAATACTTTATAATTTTGTCAGTTATACATTAATGAAGCTGAAAAATAAGTTAAAAACTGATCTGTTTGAGAATACTAAATTTCCACCTCTTCCTTCATTCACCTCTGGCCCTTTGTATCATATTTTAAAGAAGAAAGACCACCTTTTACCCTGGTCTTTCTGTAATGTGTTACCTTGTGGTAGAAAAACCTCAATAACCCACAGGGATGATTAGAAACACAGCATACATATATTGGTATTGGTGTTGAGAAAGGAGTCACATTAATAAACAAGTAACAATTCCATTTGCAATTAGATGGTTTCCTGTTTTGCTTTCAAAGATCTGCTACCAAGTTTTCAACTGATGGAGCATTAAGAGCAAATTTTGGTGTTAGGTTTCTCAATGATTTTTGGCATATGATTCTGACAGTGCAAAGGGATCAAGCAAAAAGGAAGAAGGACTCATGGGCAGGGACAACATTGTGGTGATTGCACTGTGGAGGGGGCTAAGGGGGACAAATGGTAGTGCAAAAATACAATAAAACATTTTTTAAAAAACTGAGGGCATTGCTATACCAAAACTCCCATTCCCACCCACTTATTTACATGAACAGATTTTGCTCAACATTTACAGTAACAATAAAACACAAAAGGTAGGGGAATAAAACTGAGGTTAAACACTATCTCAATTTAGCTATAAATAATAGGTAATTACACTACATTGATACTTGACCTAATTTTAGCAAAAATTACATACTTGACCTAATTTTAGCAGAAGCAGTCAGTGCCCATCCAGGTCATTAAGAGATACATTGAAACAAAAATGTGATTTCTCTGTTTGTATTAATTATTTGTGCTATCACATTTCTTACATTTGGCAATAGAAGCCATTATAATAGAAATATGTCCTTTTAAAATTTTTAATCTGTTTTTTAAATGTTTTTCATAGAGCTGATGCTCTATACCCAATGCCAGACTCATACTCTAAAAACAAGGTCCTAAAAATGGAACAGCTCTAGGACTAATATAACTATTTCCCCTTAAGGGAAAAAATGGGCAGAACACGGGTACATCCCCACAGTGTGTTTAAATGACCCAGGGAAGGAGATTGGATTGACTTTGCCACCGTACCCTGCCTAAAACTCTCTCAACAGAGTACTCACCAGGCTAGAGACTCATTCTATACAAAAAAGCAAATATCACTTGATAAAATATCAGTTTTTTGTAGAAGCTATGGAGTATGAGGCATTTTCAAAGACAAGCCACATGCTAAGAACACATATTAAGAAAGGAATAGATGAAACATCTACCCCTTATTAACTGAATAACCTTGGGAGGAATCTCCCTCAGCAATTGGACCCTCATTATAGGGATAATGAGGCTTTTGTTCAGATGTGAGGAAATAGATAAGGCATCTGTCAAAGTGCCTGGAGTAGTAGGAACTCAAACCTGGGCCTCTATTTCCCTCCTCTTTAACATCTAGCTGGTTTATCATTCATCATTATATCACCCAATAAATATTTATTACATACTCATTATAGGCCAAGTACTGCAAGCACAACGGTGAATAAGAAAGAATGGTTTCTATCTTCATAATGGACAAAAAAAAATTATTTAGCAAATAGTAGCTCAATTAAGTAATCTCTGCTGTAATATGTGCTATAAAAGAACTATGAAGTACCAAAACAGTAAATAACAGTGAGAGCCCACCCTAGTTTTGGGGCGAATGGTTAGAAAAAGACTTCAGGAGTAAGAGTGCATGCATGTGAGGAGGGGCTCTGGGGTCCTGGTTATCCAGCCAAGGATTTGCTCAGGATCGACAGAGTGTAAGCTTGGGGCCGATATGCTCACAAGCATGGGCATGAGAACAGGTAAGGCAAGTCTCTAAGTTACAAGTAGAAGATGAGATTCGGTTGCTGGTCATTATCCCAGGGCAGTCTCCTATGGGCCTTGAGATTACAACAGGAAGCTACTAAGATGTGATCTTATTTTTGAAATGTTAATTAATACTGTTTTTCTCCAAAAATGTCCCCACTGTCCCTCCTCAGCTGCCTACTGCCCTCAACCTCACCCCAAACTCTACAAAGCCTTTATTCCTTGCCTTAGGGGAAGGAAATGTTATAACAACAACAACAACAACAAAAGCAAAGAACAAGAAATATCTTTCTAGATATTGTTCCCAGAGACAAAGTCTTCAGGTACACAAATGACTCTTGACACAAATGCATGTTTTAGAGAGAGATTTAAAAATGGCTTCCCAACCCAAGGAGATTGAGGAAGCTAAAGTTCCCCACTATGCCCTTGCCCCTACCTCAAGCAAAAAAATATATATATATTCCCCACAGGGGCAGAGAAAGAGAGTTGATGACAAAATGATGTGGGCATAAACACTGGTGAGTCTAGAGGAGGCTATGCCTCTGACATAGGGCCAAACCCAAAAGAGGTATGGAAATTGCAAAAGCAGAAGAACCAATACTCTCCCTGTAGAACTTCAAGGAAGTGACAAGACCTTGGGAAGTGGTAACAGTGAAAAATTGTAACCAAGGGAAATTATAACCCACCCACCATTCTTTTGATATTGTTTCTGTTAGTTCTGACACTGATTAATATATAGTTTGTAGATGAACAGCATGTTTATGTAAGAATCCTAGGAACTTCAGAAGATACAGACCCAACCTTCAGGCATCTCAGCTCTGGGAGATTTGATGACCTTCAACCATGGAGCCAGGGTGACATGGAGCCAGGATGTTATGAAGCCAGGATGACTAAACCAGGATGACGCACACCAGACTATCACTTGCCTTATCGGAATGGACTGCGCCCCTCAGCACATAGAGAAGTTTTCAACCCCCTCCTCGATCTCTTTGTTCTGCTTCCCTCTCCCTCCTTATAAAAACCTCTGCCTCCACTGAGAGGGAAGATGGGCTTTGAGACATGAGTCCCCCATCTTTCAGATGACCAGCATCTGAATAAACCACTTTTGTTCACATCAGCCCCTGACTCTCAAGTATTGGCTTTTGTAGCAGCAGGCAGCTGGACATGTGTTCGGTTACAGTTTTGGGTGACTCCAGATGGGACTATGTGGACCCCAGTAAAGCCTGGATGGCCCAGGCAGGGGGGTCCTAACTGCCTATGGCAGGCTGACCCCATGGCAGCAATTGCTGCAATTCCCCAGCAGCTTCTGAGAGTTCTTTATCCCAGGAACTCTTCCTGCTCTCCCTCTCAAGGTATCAGTCGTCTTTCAACACTTTGTTGGTGAAAGGAAATGGGTTCTTGGTGAACTAAAGAGCTCTGACTAGGCAAGACCCTGGTGTGCACAACCAGGAGTTCCTTGCCCCACCACCTGGGTTCTCTGAACCATTTGGGATTCTGCAGGAATCAATAGGCACCGCTTGAAGTAAGCATGGTTTAGTGACAGAAAAAATCTCAGTTCTTCAGTGTAGGATTTGGTTGGAACACTCTTTTGCTTTTGGTTTGGGTATTGCTTGCTTTTTTTGTTTCATACTTCTCTTTGTCTGTCAGTTTTGTTTCTCTCCTCCTGCCAGGGAGAAAGTTTGTTTCTGTTTGAGAGTTCTTGTCTATTTCTCTTGTTTGTCTGAAATGAAACTGTGGTTACAGTATATTGCCTGCTTTCTTATCTTTTGGAGACTTGGTTTGATCTTTGAGGATTTAATTTGAGAGTACTCATCTGTTTAAACATTGTCTTTACTTTAGACATTGTCCTTGTTTCTGTTTTGAAAAGAAAGACTTGATTTCAATCTTGAATTCTTTTGCCAAAAGTCTAGTAAGTGGAATAAGATCTCTAATGTGCAAGCTTTCATATTATTTATTACATCATAAGTATTCTCCTCTAAAAGGATTAAAATTGTTGGTTTAAAGAGGAAAAAGATCTCACTCCCCTCTCAGACAGTAAAAATCAGAACAAAACGGGGGAAAAAGGGTATTTTTAAACTTAAGCAGCTCAAAAGGTACCAAACCTGATATCTTCCCCACCTCTTTTCTAGTCTTTTAAAAGTCATCAAGGTCACTAGATAATGAAACAGCTCACTGCTGAGCACACTACAGGAAGCAGTAATCACCACCAATAAAAATGTAAGTGCACTTGCCAATGGAGAAAAAACTTGCTTCTGACAATTATGAAATGCATTCATAAATGTGTCAATTTAAAGAATGCTAATTACTTTAGCTGTCATTAAAAATTGAAAACTCTAAGTTGGGAAAGAATATGTGGTTTTGGTAATTAAAGTGTAAATAATGGCAAAGGAAATAGAATTGAAAGAGGACTGTTTTATTTTTTTCTAGATGAGTTGAAAGGGCAAACTAAAGTGGACTCTGAAAGTTTCAGGTCTGTGTAAGTCCAAGAGCATCTATGCAAGTTGAAGAAGGATTGTGTAGTAGAGGGAAGAAAGAAAATGAGAAGTAATTAATGAAATTTAAAGAAGTGTCATATATATATTACAGAAGAAAGGACATTTGCAGTAGGAACCTCAAGAAGGGAAATGGGAATGGGGACACAGGAATAAGAAAGTAAAAGAAAGGCACAAAGATAGATGATAAAGCAAAGTGATCATTTTCATGACAAATGAAAAAGACAAACTCTCCCTTTGATTTTTCAAAAACCAATGCTATTTCTCAACAGAAGCCCCAGGTACCATTGACAGTGGGAAAGAAATTAATTGATTTCTGATGTACTTTCACTTGTAATTTTGATTGTCACAAAGAAAATAAATTCCTTTGTCAATTGCATTATAATCAGATCTACAACCATATCATTTCAAATATGTTTTTGGCCATTTATATAGACAGTCATTGTTTTACTCTGATGCATTTGCAAAAATGTTACACCTTCTGACTTATTCTAAAATATGACTTTCTGAGAATAAATGTTCAGATAATACTTTGAAATAGATGGGGGTTAGTAGGACTGAGAAATGACTGGGTTTGTAGAGATACTGGCAAATAATTAGAATAATCAGGAGTTGATTGTGAAACTGGATAAACTGAGTATAATTATTTTGTGTGTGTGACTTTGTTCAAAATATGTCTGATCTTTAAAAATGTGTTCATTTTCTTAGAGCAACTTGGTAAATTGTAGCAATATTGAATTATTTATGTTTCTCTCCCTACCTGATCCCTCTAGAATTTGAAAACCCTTAACAAGTGAGTATTACTATTTTCGTGGCAATATATTTGTTTGCATGAATTCCATGGGAATCTGATTTTTGCAGTTTCTGATTGTGAATATATTAACCAAGACTTTGACTGGAATGTCATGTGTGAAAGAGATATGCCTAAACTCTAGATGTCAGCAAAAGCTTTAAGGAATAGATTGACTTTGAAACTAATGAAGCCCCTTGGAGAAATGGCCTGGTAACTTGCTTATTTATATTGTCCATGGCAGTCTTTACAGGTGAGGAGCAAAGGTTGCTTTCCTGGGAGATAGCAAGGGAAGAACCTAAAGACAGTTTGGGGACCTCGAGAACTTGAGGAGTTTACCCAATACTGTAGGTATGCAGGCAAAGCCTGGTGGCAACTGTATTGCTTGGCTTCTCATCCTGCAGGGCTAATTAAAGTCCAATCTGAAAAGTCCTTGTAACATTCCAGTGAAGTACATTTAAGAAAGCCTATATAATCATTTGCTCTTCTTGTATTTGTGCAAATAATCAGGCTAAATTGAAACTAGACTTAAGAAGTAAATGGCTGGGTTTTGATTTGACTCTTTGATAAAAATGAAGGTGCTCTTGGGAGAAAAATTGTTTCAGTCAAACCACTTATACACAATTGTGAATATTAAACTCTAATCCAGTGAACTGTCTGTAAAATTTTATTTTTCAACTATAAACTAGCCTGCATCTTGAATTATTCTAATTTTTTGAAATGTTTTGACTACAACCAACTTCCATAGAAATAGAAGAAAAATTGACAGTGGGGATTTCTAACAGTGGAAAGTTACAATAGTTCAGTTACAAAGGTACTGCCTAAATAGCTGCTCTAGGCCCATGGTGAGTGTCCTGTGCACTTTGTCAAGTGGTCCAATTACTCTTGTGCCCCAGACTCTACATGGAAATAGGAAACAGAGTTGCTGGAGTCAATGGGGTTAAGCATAGGCACACAGGGTATCAAAATGGCAAGTCATGTGAGCAAATGACCAAGTCCCAGCAGGGTAATGGATACCTCTACACTTCCCATTTGAGAGATTTATACAAATGACCTTGAACAACCATTAGGACGTTGAAGACCCTGAAGAGACTAAGATCAAGTTATACCACCTTTATGAAATAGGACCCAGACATAAAAATTTGTTGTTATATCAAATGGAAAGCAATACATTTGTACACATTAAGCTACCATTCGCACCTACTTTACCTGTTATACTACCTGTTCTGTGAAGCCAGAATTGCTTTTCCATATTCTGAGCTACTCCTGAACTCCTTTATTCCAGTTTAATTCCCGCACTTGTATTAAGTAATCCCCAGTATCGCTGCAAATATTTTTTAAGGGAAATCAAATCATTAAAAATTTTGCTCTTATTGTGAACCTATGTGTCCTGCTGTGAAGTGGCCTCCATTTGATAAGCTGCAGAGAAAATTAAAAGGAAAGCAATTACGATCCTTCTCAGATGCAGGAACTGAGCACAGCCCCCGTGGTTGGAAATCTGTATGTCCTGGTGCTGGTGGGACTTTGAGCAGTTCTGCCTGGAGTTTACCTTTGAAGTGTGTCCAATTAGGACTTTGAATCTCAAACACTGCTGCTTCACACTCCTCGACTGCTTCACAGTCCTCAACTACAAAACTGAGAAACACACTTTTGTTTGATGGTGTCTCATCGAAGATGGTTTTTAGCTTTTACATAAAAGAGATTACTCAAGTTTCAAAGCTAGCTGTTCCTTGGCAAACTATTACACAAATTCTTGGGGGAAGAAAGAAAGGATGAAAACTCAGTGTTTCTGGTTGTCTTCTAGGGTTCCCTTTTTAGGTCACTTTCACCAATTAGCTCCTAAAGATTCTTGCTGACAGCAACTCGTAGATGAAAATCCAAACCAAATGAGTCCCAGCTGTGGAGCAAAGGCTTCCTTGTTAAAGCAGGGAACAGATTAGAAACTGGCTCAGTAAAATACACTAAGTGTGGGAATTCAGCTAAGAAACCTCAGGGAGATTTGGACTCCAGGGAATAAGTTTTGAGCCAGTCCAGCTATTTCCCGTATCTATCTTTTTATTTATCTATTTACTTTTTAACACTACATGGCCTAATCCTGCATTCTGGCTTCAGCTTTCTGCATGCTACATTGAGTCACCTTGGCCTTGAAGATTAAGTGTGGGCTTAACAGCTAAAGCTCATTCTAAGGTCTGTTTTTACCAACGTCCCACCATCTGGATGGGTACACCATTCTGTCCTTATAAAAAGAAGATGCAGAGTGTCACAGGCAGAACTTGAAAGGAAAATTAAAGTAAATGGAACAATAAACTTCAAAATAAACGAAAAGTGCTTTCAGAGTATGTCCTAGGCAAGGTTATGCATTGTTTTGGAAGAACAGAATTTTAATAGATGTAATATTGCACTCTACATATTTTTTTAAATAACTAGTTAACCCCATGATGACCAGCTTTTTGGTTAAAAGAGGAGAATTGAGTTCTTCATGTGATGTGCCAGTATATAATATTCATAGAAGTGATACTGTGCTCAGAGTACCTGAGAGAAGACCAGAAGAAGTTCCCTAAACAGCAAAGGGACCAATTGCAGTAACTTCAGAATATTAAGAGAAGAAATGGTTAGAAAAAAAATACAACACTTGTATCCTGTCAGTGTTAGACTGTTAGGGCTGCCATAGCACAATACCATAGATTAAGTACCTTAAACAACAGAATTTTTTTCTCACAATTGTGGAGACTAGAAATACAAGATCAAGGTGTCAGTAGGCTTGCTTTCTCCTGAAGCCTCTCTGTTTGACTTGCAGATGGCCGTCTTCTCCCTGTGTCCTCACTCATCTCTCCTCTGAGCACACATCCCTGAAGTCTCTTCTTGCATCCTAATCTCCTCTGCCCATAATGACACTGATCAAATTAGATCACAGCCCACTCTAAGGACCCAATTTTAACTTAACTACATTTTTTAAAACACTATCTCCAAATGTAGTCACATTCTGAGGTAATGGGGAGAGGTTGGAGGAGGAAAAATAATTTAGCTTAAAATACTCACTAATATTTAATCTTGCTGAATATTATAGCAGGAATTTGCATGTTTGAGTCTTGAGAGAAAGTCAACCACACAGGTAACAATATTCAGATGATGAATATTTATAATTTTTATTGATGTTATTAAATCAAGATATTTTCCCCTGTGTACTGCACAATACATTCTTCTTAACCACCCCACCCTCCTCCCCACACAATAACAACAGCAAAAATTCTGTGGTAGAAATCTGTGGTTGTCAGCCAGCAGGCTCTGATCTTCCTCTGGTGAGAAGACTTTGGTGATTTTCTTATAAGGATACTAATCCTATCAGATCAGGGCCCCCTCCTTATGACCTCATGTAACTTTACTTCCTCAGAGACCATTCAATATAGCCACATTGTAGGATAAGGGCTTCAACACATGAATTTTAGAAAGACACATTCAGCCCATAACAGAAGCCTTCTAAGCAGCAGACATTTTTTGTTTTGTTGTGTTTAAATTCAGAGGCAAAAGAAAAGATATACAGATAAATTAAACACAACACCTGTCAAAGTTTGGAATTACTGTGTAGCCTAGCACAATGTCTAGTACATAGGAGAAGCTTAGTGAGTCTCACTCAACAAAAGGACGAATGAATTATTCTATTACTTTTAGGTTGGGGTCTCAAAGTATAAAAGAGATGATTCAAGGATAGTTTTATGGGTAATTCTCTTGGGGAAGGATAATGAAACTGATTCTCTCTGAAATAGACTGAGAGCTCATAAAGAAGATCAGCTATGATTATAGGAGTATGCAAAACATATAGAAATATGTAATGTGTACACACTGGGTCATAGTGCCTGGGTCAGGACTAAATGAACAGTATGAGTGGATGAAGAGGGATAAGGAGAGAAAAGAGTTAAGTAAAATGGGAAAAGAGAGATAACATTAAAATCTGGATGATAAGATTTTATAATATACATTTATATAAAAATAATATGTAAAAACTTATATTTTTAAATAAAAAGAATCACTCATCAAAAAAAGTATATGAATAGCTCCTTCCAAATATAAGTCACAGAGTAAACAGAGATAAGATGTCACTGTGATGAAAAAGGTCAAATCTTCAAATTGCCGATACTGAGCCTGACTTCAAAACAGGATTAATAAAGGATGGTTTGTGAGCTTACCTAAAGGGCTCACCCAGAGCCAATATGGGCTTATCTAATAAAATTTTGCCAAACTGGCCTCTTTCTCTTGTGAGTAAAATACTAAACTAGAAAAGCAGCAGAATCCTGTAAGCACAGTACATTGGGATTTCAGCAAAGCATTTGAAAAATTACTCAGTAACAATTTTGTGGACAAAATCACGAAAGAGCAGGTTTAAACTTATATACCCTGAATATTAAATGGATCCTGTTATTATGGAAATAAAGGTTTGTAATAGTTTCACATGAGTTTTGCTATCTACCCTCTCCCGGACAACCTTTTGTCAAAACCTTCACAGTCATTTTTTTTTTAATGGTCAGATTTCCAGAGAATGAAAAGTTGTGAGAGTTTACTAAAATGCTTGATTGAGATCTTGACAGTTCAAAATAATGGATCTAAGCTGAAGAGATGAATTTAATAGAAAAAATATAAAAGTCATACACATAGGTTAAGAGAATAGAATTGAGCAGATTTTGTTTAAGTGTGGTTTGTGTGAAAAAAATAAGCAAAAGTAACTTGTGGTTTTGGCTGACAGCAGGCTCCATCTGAGTCATGTGTCACTTAACCCTGGGAAGTTAATGACCTTTGTAACTACATTGCTAAACATGTAGGTTCACAAAAGAAGATGATGGTCCACAACATTAATGGGATGCTGGTCTGAGTGTATCTGGAATTCTGCATTTAATTTTGAGCAGTATATTTTTAAAGGGATTCCAACAAACTAAAATATATGTGAAGGGGACAATCAAAAATAGTAGAGATTCTGGAAGCCACATTATATACAGAATTGTGAAGAAACTAGGGTTTCAGTGCTTCATAGTAACTTACACCTGCCAAACCCACCTCCACAGCGTAAAGTTCTATCACCTATGCTTGTCCATGGTCCTCATTCTGGACCATTTGTTCCAATTTCCCTGCCCCTCACCCCATTTCCTGATTTTCCCAGCTTCTGCCCTCATAATAGCTCATCTCCTAGTAAAGGAAATCATTCATTCATTTAACATTTATTGATCATTTACTATATACCAGGCAAGTTTTCTAAGCATTTTATGTTGCGTGTGGGTCACCGGCCAGCAGTGACCACGGAACGCTGTGGATGGCTCGACGATAAACACGCGAGAAAAAACATGCACAGAGACAAACTAGTTTCTGTGGAGAAGTAGGGACGAAATGGCCACCCCTTCTAGTGAGGAGCGCGCCGATTTACCATCCATACCTGCTTTTATTAGGCTCATTTTGCATAATAATTCAGGTAAAGTACAGTACTCATTAGGGGGAAGTAAGGAACTATAGAAAACAAAGAACTCTGCCGGTCTATTGAGTTGGGGGTCAAAGAGCTGTAAGACTGAGGAACAAAATAACTTCCTCCTAAGACCCTTCTCATTCAACTGAGAACATTCTAAACAAAGAAAGTTTCACAGTAATTTACATGTTCTTTCTTAGGCCTGATCACCCCGGGGAATCCGCACTTCTCAGTACCGAGCTGCACCACCCTGTCATTGTTTCAGGCTTAGATGGAGCACGGGAACTAAGGCAACTGGGAGACAAGGAGGTTTTTTCCCAGATGCTGAGAACTCAGGCTATGTCAGAGCCGAGGAGCGAGGGTCCATCACTCCCTTTTGCTGCAGCCCCCCAAGTCCTTCTTTTGGGGGGCCTCCCAAAGTGATCGTGCCTATCTTAGGTCGTTCCCCCCATGGGGAATCTTACCCGTCTTTGGCTAACTGACCAAGCTTTTTGGGGTTCAGTTATGAATAAAGCAGCAGAAGCAGCATTCCTGCCAGGAAGACAAGCTTTTGTCTCCTTGCTGGCTCACGGTTCCAAGGGCGTTCCCTTAGCTTTAGCCTAGGCGGGGGTTTCAGCCTCTGATACCAGTCAGGGCGGTTCCCAACAATTTTAAGCATCAGTGAACAAAACAGAAAAAAATCCATGTCTTTGTGGGGCTAACATTCTAGAAAGTGACAGATAATAAACAATAGATATTACAAATAAATAAATTATAGGGAATGTTGAAAGTTGATAAATACTATGAGAATTTAGGAATAAATAGAGTAGTGTCAAGAGATTTGAGCTCTGACAATAAAGCTATAATTTTAGCTGGTGTTGTAAGGAAGGCCTCAGTGAGAAGATGACATTTGAACAAATTGTGAAAGGGTTAACCACCTGGCTACACAGGAGAAAAGTGTTCTAGTGCAAAAGCCCTAAGGACTGTGTGCCCGGAAAGGAGTAAGAAAAGCAAGGATAGAAGGAAATGAGCTCTAAGAGGTAGTGGTGCCAGGGAAAGACTTCAGCTTTTATTCTAATTGAGATGGGAATCAATTGGATGATGGTGAGCAGAGGAGCAGCATGATCTGACTCACATTTCTAACGGATTGCTCTAGTGGTTGTTTGAAGGATAGATTTTTCAGGGTCAAGATGAGAGCTGAGATATTGCAGAAATCCAGGTGAGCAATAATTCAGTTCACACCAGCACAGTGGTGGTGTAGGCAGTGAGACAGCAGAGCAATCAAGGCTTCCTGAATGTTTAGATGTGAGACATGAACAAAAGAGACCTATACATTCGAGACCTACAAAGATCTTCAGCCTGAGAAGCTCAAGGGATGAAGCTGCCATCAAGTGAATTGGGAGAGGGTTATGCTAGAATCTTTTGGGAGGAAGATCGAAAGTTCAGCATTGGAAATATAAAGTTGAGTATATTCATTAGACCTTCAAGAGGAGGCACCAAACAGAAAGTTTAATGTAGGAGATCTGAATTACGGATGTGAATGCGGAAGTCTTTGGAATGTAGGTGTCATTTTAAGCCATGAGACTGAACTACGGCATCAAGGAAGTGAGTATAGACAGAGAGTATTAAGTGTGAACTCTGGGGTTCTCTGACTTGGAGGTCAAAGAAAAGAGGAAGAAGCAACAAAGTAGGAAAGGAGAGTCTAGAAATTTAGAAAACCCATTAAGAGAGCGCAGTGTCTTAGAAGCCAAGTGAAGAAAGTCAGAGAGCAGGGTGTGCTCAACTGTACCAACTGCTGTGACAGGTGAGGTAAGATGAGAACTGAGAATTGACCATTGGCTTTATTACCATGGATGTGATTAGTGACTTTGGCAAGAACAATTTCAGTACTGTGGTCAGGGGCAAAACCAAACTGAATTGAGTTGAAAAAGGAACAGGAAGAAAGGAATTTAAAATTTTTGCTCCAAATGGTCAGTAGCTAAAAAGAAAGTGAAATTGAAGGGATATTTTTTAAAGGTGGGGGCATTAACAGAACGTGTGGTTGCTGATAGGGGTCATTAGAGAGCCAACACTTGGTCAGAGAGAGAAGGAAAAATTGTAGGAGGGATGTCCTTTATTGGAACATTGATGGGATCTAGTGAGAAACTGGAGAGATAGTTGGAATTGAGGTCACAGAGTTTGCCTATGGAAGCAAGTAGGATGGCAGACTAGGGCAGTACACATGCTGTTCATGGTTAGACAGGGTGGTGGGAGTCTGAGAAAGTCCTCTTGCGATTACTCCAGTTTTCCTCAGACAGTGCAGCTTTACCCCAGATCACAAATTCTCTCAACTTGAATGTTGTTAGCATCACAGAAAAGCCCTTACTTGTCTAGCTAGCCTAGGACCCAACACTTCCATGCAGACCCTTTGGTGCAACATCCTTGCCTGACCCATCCCACCCGCTGCAAGAGGTATATGGCCAAGAAAAGTGAAGATACATAAGGAAAACTATTAGTTATATTTTAGTGTTTGTGGCATTGGTATTTTGTGCAATGTAATGAAATGAAGTGATTGTGGAAAACCTAAGCTGTGACTAAAAAATACATTGTTCAAATGCTAACTCTTCTTTTTTTATGTAAGAACTTGGGTAAGTTAACCTGTCTGACCCCCTTTCTTCATTTGTACATAATAGAAGAATAAACTTCCCCCTGTCATTTCTAACCTCCAAAATGTGGAGAACTGAGACCCTTTTCTATCCCATTAGAGTCCAAAGATAACTAGAACCTGGGTGTTGCAAGCATGTATACTTGTGGAGGAACTTCACGAGGTCTCAAAGCACAGGCAAAGAACAGCTCTTGTCCCACAGTGAAGCAGTCAGCCTTGGAGAGTCACCCAGGGTTCCTCTGTCCTGCCCCTGCCCCTGGCATTGTTTGATGCTGTCACCATAGCCCTTAGTCCCTGGCTCCATCTATTTCCCGGCCCCAGACCAGTTTCTGAAAGGATTAGGGAAGGGCACATCCTTCTGATGTCTGAACCTTCACTTTTCTTTACCTCATTCCCCACCTTTGTTTTCCCTGTCTTCATTCTGAGCATAAGAGTGATACATCACTCCACCACCACTCACAGAGGAACTTCCATATCATCCCTACTGTGCTGCCTGGGCAGGGAAGCAGGACAATCACTGAGAAAATCACTACATTAGAGACTTTGCCTTCCTCACCAGGACCCACCTTGATGCCTCTTTGTCTGTTTTGATTGAGCCTTGTGAATTAGTTAAAGTTTCTTCAGAGAGCTTTTGTAATATGAATTATGATGGAAGAGTTTAAATCTAGAAAACTGCTTAAAGCTAAATCATCTGATTACCCGTAAACATTAGTTAAAATGCAATATTAGTAATAGGCCATGGCTTTATCTCAATTCAACCTGCATCAAACTGGCATTTAGTTTATTATTCTTCACACATACAGACTGGAGAGGCAAAGCTGCCAACCACTAAAATGAAATAATTTAAAGGAGGTCTAAAGGTGTCTCAAAAATATCTCATCCATCTTCCTGCACATTCTTCTGTCAATGGGAGTGATTTGGATTAAGGCTTTATGTCTCCAGAAGGCTTGCATTCTCAGGAAAATGAAAGATCCTGGGGAAAAGCCAACTAACAGGGCCATTCCTAGGAATATATCCCAGTGATTAGCTGATCAAATCTGCACTGTGCCACTAATGCCAATGAGCTTACATGTATGTGATGCTGTGTACAAAACTTTCAACGAAGTGGAAGGGAAAGATCAGAAACATGAAGCAAATATGGGTTGTGGTGCTGGCCAGCTGAAGATGCTGGGCTCCCAACAGGAAGTGAGGTCAGGTCTTGAGGACCAGGAATATGAGGCTCTTTAATGTAGCTCCACAATTCCAATTACTGTGCAATAAGAAAGGATGTTTTACTGATGACGATAGGATGGCTTAGGCATAGAAAGTAAAAGATTAGACTGCCTTCTCTGGTGTAAATTGAAAAATCTGCAAAAACCTGAACTTATTTAATATAAATATTTGATAAATGCCTGAAAGAGGACAAAGTCCTAACCTCTCCAAATTTGAGAAAGGGCCTAAATTCTTTACTTACAGTAAATGAAAACTGATGGACTGGTTAGATGAAGAAATGAACAGAAATTACAAATTCAGATGAAATTGCTCAGGTTAGTGTTGGTGTCAGAGGAGGGACAGGTTCTATCTTCACAGAGATGAGTAGTATTTAACACCAAACAGTTTAATGCCTCCCCTCCCTAGGCAAATTAATGCATCCCTGTGACTTCTTTCCTACAGTAATTTCTGCATCCACCAGCAGGTTGATGGTGGACCATTAGGAGAGAATTTCTTAGCCGTGATGTCCCAAGACCCCAATATATTGAAGTGCGAAGCCTGAGAAAGACAGATAGATTGTGTTCTGACTTATTTTTAGGGAATGTAGCTTATCACCAACTATTTTATCCACTGAGCTGCCTTGTCACAAAACCATCAAGTTCTAGGCATGGACTCCTTCATCAGAGATTTCAAATGAGAACAACATGCAGCAAAGATGCAATTTACCCAAAGAACTGGTAGCATAAGCAAGAATAAAAATAATGTTGAAGCCAATGAGATTTTGAGATTGTTATTGCACCATAACATAGTCCATGCTGGCTAATACAGACACATTTATTGCTTCAATTGGTGAGGCTGAGGTGACACTGTGGTAGGAGGAAAACCTGGAAGAAAGGACTGGAAACAGTATATGCCAGATGGCAAAGGGTAGATTTTAATTCTATGTGTGGGAAGTTTAGTAGGGGTGAGAAAGAAAACAAATTCTTAGAACAGAGGGAAAGATTATGAGAAAGGGACAGATAGAGGAGACAGGAAGAGTTTGGCTGCACTAGCAGTAGTCCGCAGTGAGAGGAGCAAGCACCTGAACAAGGGCAGGGTTCATGTAAGTAACAAGTGGGAGGCTTATGGCAGAGTGGGAAAGAAAATGATCATTGGCCATAAAAATTTACTTGATATGTGATGCAGACTCTGACCAGCAGTGTCTGTGGTGTTGTGGGTACAAGAAACAAATTTACAAGGACCGGAGAAGTCCTGTGGAGAAAAAGGGACAACCTGGCCACTCTCTTGGTGAAAGAGCACCCCAACCCTTGCCTGAACAGGCTTTTATTGCTTTTCTGGGCGTATTACCTCAAGGAAGGTCTTCATTCATCATTGTCAGGCAGTAATGATCAAACAATAGATAACAAAGAACTATGAGGGCTTATTCTGAGTCAGGGTCAGTTAGCTAAAGGGCCATAAAACTTTGGGAAACAAACTCATTTCATGCTTGGACCCTTATCAGAAAATTGAGGACATTCTTAGCAAAGCAGTTTTCACAGGATTTTATACATTCCTTTTTAGGCCTGATCACCCCAGGGAACTGCCCATTCCTGCCCAGGGCAACAGCCCTCCAGCATTGTTTCAGGCTTAAGTCGGGTAGGGGAAATAAGGCAGCCAAGAGATTAGGAGACTTCTTGCAGACAGAATGAGGACGCAGGCTTTGTCAAAGTCCAGGGGAGAGCATCCATCACCCACTTTCTCCATAGCCCCCCAAGTCCTTCCCTGAGGGCCCATTCACAACTATGCCTGTCTTAGTTCATCCCTCCCTTGAGGAATCTTATCTGTCATTGGCTAACCAGTTGTATGCCTGGGGCCAAGCAGGGTGAAGTAAAAAGGGGGCAGAGTTAGCCTCCTGCCAGGAAGATAAGCTTTGTCTCCTTAGTGGTTTATGGTCCCAAGGTCTCTTACTCAGCCTTAGCCAGGAGGGATACAGCTTCTGAAATCAGGCAGGGTGGTTCCCAACAGATATGGACAATGAGAAGATGATGCAAAGATAATATCAAGATTTGGAGAGTATCTCTGACCAGTGTACTTCAGTTGGTTGGGCATTGTCCCACAAAGCAAAAGGTTACTGGTTCAATTCCCTGTTAGGGCACATGCCTGGATTATAGGTTCAGTCCCCAGGCTGCACACAAGAGGCAACTGATAGATGTTTCTCTCCTTCTTTTTCTCCCTCTCTTCCCCTCTCTCTAAAAATAAGTAAATCAAATCTTTTTAAAAAGATTTTGAGAGTGATTATCTTGGAAGAGAGAACATATTTTAAATGAATATGATAAATTCCTTCCTGAGTTTATTGAGCTTGGGGTAAAGATGGGCTGCCCAGTGAGAGATGTTCACAGGCAGTTGGCTATGAGGGTCTAAACAGTGGGCATTGTGGTGTGATTTACGTATTAGGACATCCTGTGTAAAGTGTGCAGTTTTGAACAAGGTTATCTAGGGATAGTGCCTGGAAGTGATAGAAAAGCCTAAGGAAGTTGCAGTTGGGGCAGAAAATGAATGTGATGGGAGGAATGCCAGACATTTAAGAGGAAAATGCTGCCATGGCTGGCTGGTAAGGAGCTATACTTGGATCTTGCACAGGTAATTAAGAGTATAAGGAGGCAAATGAATGCCACTCCTTGGTTAACTGAAAATAGGCACTTAAATAACTTTGCTATTATTTTGAAGCAGTTAAGCTTTGATTTTAAAAAATCATACACATCATCTGTAAGGTCAGAAATCGATAAACACTCAAAATAAAAGTGTGAATTTGAAGTTTTCCTTTTCCTCAGTGTAAAAATAAAATCCAGAAAAAGAGTAGCACTTACTTGAAAAAAATATTAACTTACAGTCGAAAGTTTATAGTTTTATGTAGGAGACCGTTCTGTGTGGCGTGGGCCCAGCTCCCACTGGGAGATGCACAAGACCCACACCCACGGATAGGTTCTCCCGTGGGGAATCAGGCCTGCAATGTGCATAGGCTGCTTCGATACTCGCTTTGGCTAAAACTCCCTCACCCTGAATTGAGACCGCACATGCTTACTGTAACTTCCTAAAATCCAAGCTAAAATCCCCCAGTGTGGAGTGTAACTCATTCAACCACTTTTCCCTTTTCATTTGCAAATATCCTTCTTCTGTGATGTGATTAGTGGCATTGGCTCCTTGGTTTTCTGTAAAAGGTAACCACCTAAAGTGAACCTGTGCATCATGTAACATGTGCAGAAAAAGAAATAAAGGCCAGTCATGGCAGAGGCCTCGGCTTTTGCTCCCCTTGAGAGCAAAGCCAACTGCCGTTTTCCTCCACAGGACTTGGTAGTCCATGTGAATGCCCCTCCCCCATCCATAATGTCGTGGACCCCACAGGCCGGGGTCCACATTAGTTTTAAACTGTACTTATTATATCTGTGGTATGTCTACCAGTTAGAAATGAGATTAGTGCATTCTTTTTTATTGATTGATTATGATTTTAAGTAAAAGTGCTCATGATTACATAATGGTCTATTAGTTTTCCTTCCCAGTTTCCACACCTCAGGGAAATCTAACTAGCAAATGCGCACAACCATAACTGAAGGTCTAAATGTCTTATTTATGCCCTTTCCAGCCCACCAGGGTTCACAGACCATATCAGTTTGGGAGTTTTGCCAAGGCAGCTCAATGGATAAAAAATGTTGGTTATATGTCACGTTTCCTAAAAATAAGTCAGAACACCTATTTCTCTTTCTTGGGCTTCACACGTTAGTATGCTGAGGTCTTGGGACATCACAGAGAAATGCCCACTACTGGTCCACCATTATCCTGCTGGTGGCTGCAGAAGTTATAGACAGACTGCTAGAAAGAAGTCACAGGGGGAAAAATGATGGCAAAACTGCACAATGGCTCCATTAGCTTCTACCCACACTTCATTGCTTAAAGCCGGTCGTATGGCCATACCTGGTATGAGTGGGGAGGAAGTACAATTCTTTCACATGGAAGATCCTAATAAGAATTGTCAGCAAATATTTTGAACAAATAATACGCTCTACCACATCATCATTAAAGGCACGGCATAAATCCCACCATGTTTTCAGTGTTTCGGTTTTTGTTCTAGGCCATGGTATCTCATCCTCAGCACTGTTGGCGCTTTGGGCCAGATTTGTTGCAGGGCTTGTGTATGCACTGTAGCATGTTCAGCAATATCCCACCAGATGCCAATAGCTCCACATACACTCACCCACTGTGCCAATCAAATATGGCCCCAGGACTTGGGAAGTGCTGCCTGGAGGGGCAGAATCACCCAGTAAACATCTACTGCTCTAGTCTAGGAGTCCTTAACGACCAGGAACTGCCTTAGTCATTAATGTATCCTCATGGCATCAATTGCTAGAAATGGCATACATTTAATAATTGTTATAAAATAGAATGGAGATTACACAGGAAATTTTTCTTTATTCATAAAATGATTGCAGTATTTGTCTCTCAGGTTTCTTTAAGGAAAAAACATAAACTTTAGAAACAGAAAACCAAAGTTTAAATTTGGCTTCACCACTCCATGAGACTCTAGGAAAGTTGCTTAAACTAAGTTCTTCATCTGCAAAATGGGTAAATTGCATTTCCCTTGGAATTTTCTGGTGAGGAGTCAATGCAGATCATGTGGTATGTGGCACATGCTCAATAAATGGTGGCTGTCATCACTGACAACAGCAACAGCATCACTTCCCCCCGTCATAGCCATAAAATACGAGCTGTTTGAAAACAACGTGCCCTTTTGCATAGCAATGCCGAATGTTACTCCCAGGAAGAGAGCAGCGTGGTTCAACAAAATATTGCCTGAGGTTGTTTCTCCATAAGTAAGACTTGTCAAGAAACTTGAGCTCAGTGCTAGTGGATTTGCCATCAAACACATGAGCTTGGATATGAGCAACAAGGTTTTGTGGCACTTTCCAGGGTGTCAGCAAAATCTCACAAATCAGGCCAGAGAAGTCGAAAACATATGCCCTCAGCCACTTGCCAAAAACCAATAAAGAAGCTGTTAGTGAAGCCAAAATCAAGGAGGCAGGCCGTGGTGTGGGGCTGCAAACCCAATAAAGTCCCATGGAAATGCATTTCATTTTAGTAAGACCCTGACTAAACAAAACCATTTCAAATGATGAAAAGAACTGTCATAAAGCTACATACTATACTATAGAAGCAGGGGCATTAAAATGACAAATCTCTTATTTTTTTTAATCCAGCCATTTGGATCAAGATATGCTAGTAACTCAGTGGTTTTGTAGTAGAGTAGCCTATTGCTCATATTATCAAGACTTGTGACATTTTATATCCAGGTGCAAAATACCTCTTTTTTCTGGTTTAGAAATTCACAGCATGGCAATCATGATAAGATTAAAATACAAAAAACAAAAACCAAAATTCTCAGTTTATAAAACATAGTCTATGCCAGGTCTATTTTCAAATTAGCATGATTCACTGTCCAACAAAGCTAAATATGAAAGGCTTGTGGTTTTGTATTTTTTTAACAAATAAGTCTGTGAGACTTTCAAGCTGGTAGAAAGATTTACACCCAAGCATCCCAGAGACTAAAACACTTGAATTTCCAGCATTAGGCACAAACACCGCAGCAGCAGCGACAGTAAAGAGCTTGTGTTCCATTGGAGCTAATATTTCAGTCCAAGGACAATTGTGATTCAGCCTGTTTCTGCAGTGAAGCTTGTGTCAGCCAGCACAAAAGATTAAGCTCCTTTGACCCTGCACATCAACACTCAGAAACCGGCTGCCTGGAGCATGTCATCCCAGCGCACTGTAAGCAGATCTCCTCCTGTGCAACGCAGAGCTATGCACCACCTCAGCCTCCCAGGACACCTGCCTGCCGACCGGCCCTAACGACGCTCCCCCCTTGCAGGCAGTGTTGTTGTTACCTCACGACCTTTCAGCAACAACACACTCGACTCCAAAATGTATTTTTTTCACTTGCAACACTCCTAAGCCTGCTGCCTTAATGAGTCCCAAAGGGCAGCCTCAACATAGCTTACTGAATTCTAATTACACAATTAAACCAGATAGCAAAAATCTTTATTTTTGTAGCTATAAAATGTGGGCTGATATTATATTATGTGCAACTAAAATCTCACAAACAAAGCACTTTTCAAAATAAGTAAAAGTTTAGTTCCAAACTCAGAAATTCATACTTGCTTTGGTCACAGTTCTGGAACTGTCATTCAATATTTTTTTAAAGATTGAGAGGGAGTAAACACTGAGATCCTCATTCATGCATGCATTTAGCTGGTAAATATTTATTCAGCACCACTGTGTGCCAGCCACTGTTCTGGGCACCAAATAATCATAAGGTTCTAAGGTCCACTTGAAGTTTTGATTTAAAAATTAGAAATGAACAAATGACAACAAATATATTTGTCTATAATTTAGGCTCAAATATAGAAATCCACCAGCCAGACACATGCACTTCCTGTGTACTTTTTGTTTTATGTACTTTATGACTCAATTGCAGACAGATTTGCAATGCAACATGATAATTATTTTTCAGAAAGCAGTTTTGATATCCAAAGCAAAAGCAAAGGTGTATCAATAAGGCTGTTTCTTCCGTGCTAGTGTACTTGCTTAAGTCAAAGTTATTTCAGCTGAAGGTAAAAAAATCTTTGACAGGAATTCACTGCATTGCTATTCTGCGATTTTTGGAGAAAATAGGGAAATTTTCAGTTGTCAAAATTTTGGAGGGGACCTTGAGACAAAAACACTGAAGAAACATTTTAAAGGAGAAAAAAACTAGTTTATTCTTTGTTTTCCTTTCTTCTATGCAGCCTAAGAATTATATAACTTTTGTATTCAGTTTCCCCAGTTGTTTTGTACAGATGTTTAAAAGGTTGCTCAAATTACACTATATTTTTAAAATTTCTCTTATGTTCTTTCTTCGTTGCCAAATCACATCATTTGGTTTTTTTGTTTTGTTTTGTTTTCTGGGGGAGTGGAGAGGACTAACAGTATTTTAGATGAAAAGTAAGTCAAGTTTAGATATTATCTTTTTATTATTATTTTTCTTTATTTTTAATTGATTTCTTCAGGGAATCAATGGATCCAATTCCAATTCTCAAAGCAAAATTTTGGCAACTCAGTGCTAACCAAAAGTATCACAGAACAATGCTAGGCTGTTCTGCTCAATGGCAAACACCAGATGGAAAAGTGAAACATTCAAACATCTGGAAATTTCCCAGATAATTGTTTCGCTTGAACAAATTCTATGAAATATTAAGAATGAAGTTTTTGCTTTCCACCTGGAATGTGCTTTTATAATAGCTGTAGAGCTAGAGGCAAAATCCTGATGATCCTACTATTGAAATGTACATCTCCAAAAGGAAGATGTAAATTAGTCAAGGTTGCCTGGGCCATAATGTTATAACATCAACTATTTTGATGTATGTCTTCCACTGCAACAGACTTGAAAGAGTACTGGGGTGCAAGGATGAAGGCAATAAATGAATGTCCCTCCTTGGTCCATGGTGCTGTGGATCCTCTAGAGTAAGTAACACACACACTTCTCAGAGATGTCCTTAAAGTCCAATGTCAAGAATAAAATATGATTTTGTTACATTTAGTGACAATTTCCACTGTAGAATTTACTGAAGTGTCTTTTGAACTATATGTCAGTCTGAATGGGGCAAATTTTGGTTAAGAACATAACAGTAACTATTATGGATTAATTGTATTGACAGCAAAACTCACTGTAATGATGATGAGAAGCCACACCAGGAAGATCTCCAGAAAAGACCCTCTATCCAACTCTTGTCATCTGAGGGGCAGAGAGAACACAACACAACCTGAGGCAGGCAAGTACTGAAACCTGAGCCCTGAATCACAGATCTGTGTGCTGACTGGCATTGGTGTAAGTGATATAGAAAGCCAGGTGCAGTCCCAGGGAAACAGTCTAATAGAAACAAGGCTAGGGAAAGCAGATTGCAAATTAGGGCTAGAATGCAGGCCCAGAAGGGAAATGCCAGGAGAATGAAAAACCCAGGCAAAGGCAAGTGAGGTGGATGACTGTAGCATTGAATAAGGAGGTTGCCACAGGATGCAAATGTCACGCGTACAGGAGGAGCCACATTCAAACCAGACACCAGAAACTTACGTTTCAAACTGTTTCCATCCCCCACTCACTGGTGACAACACAGCCCTGCTCTCAAAGAGGAGGCCAGACTCTCTGCAGTGGCAGATCTCAGTGCAGTTCCACAGCCTCCTATCCAAACCCATTGGGCTAGATAAGCTTTGGAGGTCAGAATTTTCAGATATTAAAAGGCATGCAACAACTTGTGGGGATCTCAAAAGGAATTATGCTGAGGGGATAAAGCCAATCACAAAAGGTTACATAATATATGTTGCTATTTATCTAGCATTGTTTAAATGACAAAAAATCATAGAACTGGGGAACAGATTAGTGGCTGCCAGGGGTTAGGGAGCAGGATAGTGAGGGAAGTGTTTGTGGCTGTAACAGGATGACATGAGGGACCCTTGTGAAGACCTCTTGCATCTGACTATGGTGGTGGTCACAGGAATCAACATGTGACAAAATTGCAAGGAACTAAATACACACAGACACACACACAAAAGTGATTATATGTCAAACTGATGAAATCTAAATAAGTTCAATGATTTTATCAATCTCAATTTCCTGGTTGTGATATTACACTATAATTATGCAAAATGTTACCATGGAAGGAAATTAGGTGAAGGGTATATTATATCTATTATTTCTTGCAACTGTATGTGAATCTACAAGTTTAAAATAAATTTTTAAGGAAACATGTAAATAATCAACAAAGTGCATATTCAGGGTATTATGTAACATTTCAAGCACATTAATATTTCTTCAACGAAACATGTGGTGACTATTCACACCAACTGAAGTGCAGATTATAAATAGCCTTCCATCAGCGCAGGTCAGGCTTTGCGGCCACGTGAGGCCAGGTTTAGTCAAGTGTTGCTGCCAGATCAGCCGTGAAAACACTTCAGTTTTCCAGAGCTTTTTGGATTTGGAGATGCAGATAAGAAACACAAGTCCAAGTCCTGCTCTGGGCATACAGAAGAAGGCATGGATGGATAAAAGACTGAGCTATTTGATATCTCCTATTTCCCCTCTCTTCATGTTCTGCAAAGAAAAATTAAGGGGCATTGCAATTTTTAATATAATACATCTATCACAGAAGGTTTGAGAAAAATCTGTTTTTGTGTATCCTTTTTGTGGAGTTAGTCAGCAACTCCCAGAATGGAATCTGATGGAGGGAGGCTGCGGCTGTAAAGGCAAGGTCAGAACAGAACGAAAGGACACTTCCTGAGCCTCTCCAGCGTGTCTCCATAGCATCACTTTGTTGTTTGATTGGGAGCAAATGTCAAGGTATTAGATGTTTCTAAATTCTAAAATAGTCAATATATATTAATTTAGAATTAAGTGATGTGCTCCACCATTTTGTATTATTCCCTTTTCTATTCCCTCTCACTAAGATGGAGGTAGAGATTTGACCCTTTCTGAAGTACATAAACATAATGCAAATATTTCCTGGGTATACAACTTGGCAGTATTAAGTGAGGATAGGTATTCAACTTGTGCAGTGGATCTCATTCTAATTAGTTTGAATTCAAACAATATGACAGGCATCTAATTCACTCACGTTAACTAAATCTTCAGGTGTGGCTTGACTCTGTTTTGTTCTCCACTCTGCAGCCAGAATTACTCTATTTAAATATAAAGGTAACTGGAGCACTCTCTTTTGGTCTCTTTGGAACTTTAGTCTGAGAACTCTAGGGTGAAAGGAGAATCCCTCACTGACTTGGCTGCAGTTGATCACAGTTGAAATTCACATGTCCATCTGTTTTGCCCATTCTGGGCTGTGCCTCTGGCACATTAGTTACTTCCCATTTTCTGTACAAACTATGCTTCCTCACCTTCATGCTTTTGCACATGCTCCTCCCTTGAGATGGAACACCATTCTCTCCAATCTTTATCCATCGTTGTCGTCTTCTTCTTCTTCTTCTTCTTCTTCTTTCTTCCTTCTTTCTTCCTTCTTTCTTCCTCCTCCTCCTCGTCCTCGTCCTCCTCCTCCTCCTCCTCCTCCTTCTTCTTCTTCTTCTTCTTCCTTCCTTCTTTCTTCCTTCTTTCTTCCTCCTCCTCGTCCTCCTCGTCCTCCTCCTCCTCCTCCTCCTCCTCCTCCTCCTTCTTCTTCTTCTTCCTCTTCTTTCTCCTTCTCCTTCTCCTTCTTCTTCCCCCCTTCACTTTATTGCACGTCATAGGTGTTGCATTTTTTACAAATTATAGGCAAGGGCCTCCACCAGCAAAAAGATTACAACTCACTTTATTGCAATACTCGCTTCACTGAGATAGATACTTGATTGCAGTGGTCCGGAGCCAACACACACAATATTTCTGAGGGATGCCTGTGTTATGCTACATTGTACTATATGCGTCTTAATATGGGACACTGAATATTTCTGCTTCCCCAAAGCTTCGCACAGTGCCTGACACTGAGTACATTCAATAAACCAATCAATAAACAGGCAATGCTTGTTTGATGAATAAACAAATGAGTGAATATATACATAATCAGAAAATCAAATAAAATAAACTATAGCTTGTTACCTTTAACTCTAGCAAGTTACTTAAGTTTTCTGTAACTCAGTTTTCTCAACTGTAAGACAACAACATAGTTCTTGTTCTATCAGATTAAATCTGCCAACGTGGATAAAACAATTATAACTCAACCGAATAGGAAGTACTCAACGAATACTAAAGTTATAAAATGCAGGTATACATTGTGAAAAACTTTAAATATACTTCCTACTCTCTAAGCCAGAGGAGTATGAGGTGTTCTTAAACTAAGGTATAGTAAAGAAACATTAGGCGGAGGGATGCAACCATGGGCTTGCGGCTCCACAGCTGGGGCTTGGCACCGGCTATGCAGGGCTGCGGGGGCAGCTTGGGGCTGAGGATGAGGGATGCACTGTAGGAGGGCCCAGGAAAGGGAGGCCATCCCGACTTCCGAGAACCTCCGCTGGGTACTCGCCAGCTCCAGCCTCATGCCACACAGAACATTCAGTGAGCACCAGTGATGGTCTGGGCTGGGTCTCTCAGAAGCGCTCTGCTGGAGATGCAAGGACCCAGGTTTTCCTGGCTGGCAGGGGAGGCTTCTTCCTTCTCCTCCTTGGGCTGCGTAGACCTCATCGGGCCCGTGGTTGCCCTAGGCTAGGGTATCCACTGCCTAGGGCCGTCGTGGCTCTGCGGAAGATGGGACAGCAGAGTCTGAGTCAGTTTCTCAGCTATCTTAGTGCCCATGACTGGCTGCAGTGGCAGCCTACGAGGAGGGCCCGGTGGAGGAGGCTATGGAGATGATCCAGTTCTCTAAGAACCTGGCAGGGCAGTTCCTGTGCCTCTGGGAAGTTCAGCGACATTGGATTCCAGCAGGACCAGGTCAAGGAGGTGCTGCTGGTCCGTGCCAACCGCCTCCAGCAAGCCTGGAAGGAGCTGGTGGCCTGCTCCCAGTGACCACTGGGGTGCCCCATTGTGCCCTGTTGCATCCCAGGGACCACTGCAATGCCTGGGCACCCCAGACCTGTGCTAAACCCAGCAGTCCATTCTAACTGTAGACCACATAGAAAAGCAGAACAATGCATACTCATTGTAAACATACAAACAATACCAAGAACGGGAGCAAACAATACAAGGGAGGCAAAATTTGGCATCTTAGGGTTTCAGCTATACCAGTTAACAAGAGAAAAACAGTTTTTAAATACATGCAGCACACACATGTGGGATAAACCTCAATAAAAAGCAATGCAAAGCAGCAGTTTAGAACTCTGGCTTAAGCAGCATCAACAAAGAACAAGTCTGTAGAGAGATAACAGGACAAAAGTAATCAGTTTTAGGCTTCCAAAAATGGCAAGTTGTTGGAAGGTAAATAAATATATGGGAGGAACCTAATGGATTAATGTTTGTTTGGAAATTCCTCTGGCACACCTCTGGGAAGATAAAAATCTATCTTTAAAAAAAAATTTACATCCTGCCTTTAGACAGAAATGGGAAAAGGGTCAGGTAAACTTTTCCTTCATTTGTTGATTCTTCATTGCCTTCAGCTCAAAACAATTTTTATGTCAAAGAGGCATTTTGGGGGTGACATTCTGGTTTCCTTCAATACCAAAGGAATCCGCTGAAAGAGTTGAAAGCAGTTGCCTGTGGGAATGGGCAGAGGGGAAGGCATGGCAAGAAGCTGTGTTTTGTCATACAAGCTTGATAAAGCTACCTTTATTTGACTCTTTAAACTGTGTAAACTAGTACCTTTGATTTTAAAAACTTGAAAGAAAAAATGATGGGCAAGAAAAACAGAAGAAAAAGAAACATTATTATAACTAAAATTTATAAATGTCAATATCACTATAGTGTGTTTTAATGTCAAACATATTTATTTATGACACAAAGTTTGTAATCACAGATAGTATTTATTGACCATTAGGTAAGAAGATATTTAATTAATCATTGAGAGATGGCTAATAATTTTATGATTGCTAAGTCTTTTTAATATATTATGACTTGTGTTTGGGTAAAGTGTGTGTTATTTTTCATTAATTCACTCATCAAATATTCACTGAGCCAACTACTATCAGGCAATGTGGAAATGCCAGTGCACAGAATGGGCACATCCCTGTCCTCGTGGAACTCACGGTCACAGAGTAGCATGGGTGTAAGATTCCTTCCTGTGTTGAAGAGAGAGGTCTCACCTGAATAAGCATATAATAAAAGAGAAACCAGAGCTAAATAACTCACAAATTTCTAGGAAGTGCAAAGAGCTACAAGTAATATAAACCAGATATAGCAGCTTAAATATAGCAGTTTCATTCTTTCATATAAAATCATGCCCATAAGTAGGCATTCCAGAGCGTAAAGGGGAGCGCCACCTGGTTCAGCAGGGACACAGGCTCAGTCTCTCCTGCTCTGCCCTCATGTCTCCCAGCCTCAAAGTCACAGGGTGATTCCTGAAGTTCTAGTCCTCACACACACTTTCCAGTGGGAAAGACTGCAAAAGCAAAGGGCAAAATGTATACAAATCCCTCCCCAGTGGTCACTTCCTGACCATCCCTATTAAGAAAAACGAAAAAAAGGAAATGGATGTTTGATGAACAGCCAGCAGTCTCTACCACAGCTCCAGAATTAGGGAGGGGAAAAAAGAATGAAATCTTACCATTTGCAACAACGTAGGTGAACCTAGATGGTATTATGCTAAGTAAAATAAACCAGTCAGAGAAAGGCAAGTAATACATGCAATCATTTATATGTGGAATCTAAAACAAATAAATAAATAAACAAACAAATAAAACAGAAAAAAAAGAAAGGAATTAAGGGCCAGATTTTTCACTCAGGTTTATTACAGGTCATGATCCTGTCAATACAAATTAAAGGGAACAAAGTGTGTCTCTCAAAAGAGAAAGCAGGCAAAAAAGAGGGAGAGAGGCTTAAGCCATGAAAATTTGGGAGTTTTAGTGAGGAAAGGACTTTTGATTCCTATCCAATGGCAAAACAAAATTCATTCTTCGTCCTGGTTCTGGGGTCAGCAAGTCAAAATCCTGGCCAAAGCCACATACCTGAAGGGTAAACTTTGAACTGGGAGAGAAATAAAATTACCAAGATTCTTACAGAATTGCATTAGTCCTTTCAGTGTGAAAAGAGGCTAGCTAGCAAGGCTGCTGACTCTCCTCCCACATCCTGGCTGCCCTGCTGATTACATAGCAGGCACTCAATAAGCATGTATTGAATGAATTAGTTGTTGCACGCTTTCCCAATGAGACCGGCCTTGCCCTCAGAATCCCGCTCATGCAGGTCTCCAGGAGGCCCCTACCAATGCATAGAGATGTGAGGAGCGGAGGGGCCACTCTGCCATCCTCACACTGCAGTGATCCTGTACTCAGCAACCTCTCTGGGCCTAGGAAATCAATACTTCCCTCAAGTTCTTCCTTATTATTACTAGGAAAATGCTTTTTAGAGGAAAAATATTAACAGGGCTAACAGTATATAAAGGAAGGGAATTTTTCCCTCTTGACACAGAATATAAAGAGGGGTTCTGAATTCCTCCTGTGAGAAAACTGCAAATGAAATGAAAACTTGGGGAACTGTGAAAACATCTGCCTTTTCCACATGTGCTGTCTTCCTCAAGGAGAGAGAGACAGTGAGGGATGCATGTTTGAAGTGAGATCAAGTTTTCTTTACAACCAGAAAACCCATTTGCCATTTATCCTAGATAAACAATTATCTGTTAAAGATGATTCTCTGAGAAAGAAGAAGAAAGTCTCACAAAACATCAGAAATACTGAAGAAAGAATTTATTCAATTAATATTTATTAAATGTCTACTATATGCACAGTACTGATGTGGAGTTGCTATGATAAGCAAACCTCTTGTTGCATTTGCCTAAAAGGGAAATAAGGAAGGTAGCCATTAATCAAATTATCATACTTATGATTATCTAATTACAAACTGAATCAAGTACTCTGAAGGAAAGGGGCATCGTTCTGTGAGATCCTAGAACAACAACAGTAAAGCTTACATGGGGTTTTCATTTGAATGTACCAGAGTGGGAAGGAGGGGAGGCAAACTTCCAGATAAGGAAGCAGCATGGCAGGTCCCACGCACTGTAGGGAGGCCTGTGTGGCTGCAGTGAGGACAGGTGGCAAGTGGTTCAAAATTAGCCTGAGACACAAACAGGAAGCACTAGCAGGAGCTGGAAGGCCATGAAAAGATTTACATTTTCATTTAATCAGCCATAGGATCTATCATGGAATCTTAAGAAATGAGTGACATGATCATGTTTGTGTAACTTGATTCTAAGACAGCACTTTTAAAGCATCAGTGTGGTGAACTGAGGTAATAAATACATTATACAAAACACAAAGCAAATAAAGGAGTGAAGAGTTTTTTCAGATAAATTACTCTGGTAACAGAATGAATGATAGGTTTGTTAAAGGCAAAACTGGACACTAGACAGATGACTTTGAGCAATACAAACACAGTGATGAAATAAGTATAAGTACATTTAGATAATGAAATGTAGAGGTTGATGGAAGGACGGATCTAGGGTGACTCCAGGTGTGCAGTCTGGGTAAGTGGGCAGATGGCGTTGCTATTTGCTGTGATAAGGAGCACAGAGGAAAACCAGGTTATAAAAGAAATATGATTCATCCAGTCAGACTTGTTATTTTTAAAGTGTTCATGAGACATCCAGATATATATATCCAGAAAGGAAGTGGCATGAACCTGTACCTCAGAGGAAGTTCCATGAATAAATATATAGATTGTGGAGTGATTAATATATAGATAATAGTTAAAATAGTAAGCATAAATGGATCGCAAAGGGAGAGCCCTTACTATGATTTACCATAACTATAAAAGAACTCTTTGCATCACGAGCTACAAGAAAAGCTCAAGGTAGAATATCAAAGAAAAATTGTGTCAAGGAAACCACATGATCAGAGCATTTTCACAAAAACCTGAAGGGTCACAGGAGCATATGAAAAAAGGATAGAAGTATCCACTGGGTTTAGCCATTGGGCAACTATGTCAAAGCAGTGTAAGTCCAACAGTGGGGTGAGCACCAGGGTGCAGTGGGAAAGGAGGGTACAGATAAAGTGATTGCAGGGTATTTTTTAAAGGAGCTTGGCTAAGAAAGGAAAAGCATAAGAAAAGGTGGAAACAAGAGTGAATTATGTTCAAGAATGCAAGATTCTTCACAATGAGATATAAACTCATACATGTTAGAATGGCTGTTATTTTAAAAAAAAAAAAAAACAAGAAATAACAAGTGTTGGTGAGGATGTGGAGAAAAGGACCCACTTGTACACTGTTGACGAGAATGTATACTGATGCAGCCTCTATGAAGAACAGTATGCAGTTTCCTTGAAAAATTTAAAATAAGACTACAATATGATCCAGCAATTGCATTTCTGGATATTTATCTGAAGAAAGTAAAAACACTAATTTAAAGAGATATCTGCATGTTCATGTTCATTGCTGCATTATTCACAATAGGCAACATATGGAAAAAGCCTAAATGTTCAGCAGTGGATGAATAGATGAAGGACCTGTGGGAATGTATACAATGGAATATTATTCAGCCATAAGCAAAGAATGTAATCTTGCCATTTATGACAACATGGATAGACCTTGAGGGCATTATAGTAAATGAGTTGGATAGAACAAGACAAATCCATATGACCTCACTTATATGTAGAATCTAAAACTAAAACAAAAGAAAAAACAAGCAAACAAAAATAACTGAATTCATTGAAATAGAGAATAAATGGTGGCTGCCTGAGGCTGAGGGTCTTGGAGGAATAGGGATTGCATGAAATGGGTAAAGGAAATCAAAAGGTATAAATTCCTAGCTATAAAATAAATTTCATGGGGATATAATGTATAACGTGGTGACTAGTTAATAATACTTTATTTCTATTTGAAAGTAGCCAGGAGAGTGGATCTTGAAAGTACTAATCACAAGAAAAAATGTATAACTATGTATGGATAACCAGATTTTTGTGGTGATTATTTTATAATACATACAAATATCAAATCAATTAAGATGTACACCTGAAACTAATATAATGCTATATGTCAATTATACCTTAATAAAAATGTTTTTAAAATGCAAGAGCCTTAAGCATGAATGATGGACTGTGGGAAAAAGAAGAGACAGTCCAACAGGTAAAGCAGACAGCTGGTGAATTTCATAGTATCTGTATCTTGACACACCATTTCTAATTCTACCTGGCTAGAGGTACCATATTGGACAAGGTGACACCTCTATAAACCTCACATTTTACGTATGTAAAATGGAAATAATAATAGAAGCTACCCTGTATGGTTGTTACAAAGTTTCTATAAGATCAACTGTGTGTATATATACATATTTTACTATACTGTACAGCATAATGTCTGTCACAGTGTAAACAGAGCACTCAACTAACAATCTCTATGGTCACTATTATGCACAAAATTAACTGACAAAGTAAAAAGGCATAAGATTTTTGGTAATGGTAATGATGAAAGCCATAAAGACAAAATCATAGAAACATAAAATTATATATATATATAATATGTAGATATAGACATAAGAAAATCTCAACAATTTGCACTAAATCACATAGAGAAAATGAAGTTAAATAATTGGCAGTTTGATAAATACTATCAGTAACCTCAGACATTCAACAAAATCAGATGCTAATGTCAACATTACTATAAAAATCAAATAACTGTGTATCACTAGGTAAAGTGCCTGGCATGTAGTAAATGCTACTAACAGCACTGTTATTCTTGGTGTTAATTAAAGTAGTAGAACTAATGTTTCAGAGCAAACTTTGGTGCTATGTTTAAGGCAACATGATCACTTCTATTCCCATACCTTCAAATATTAACTTCATGCTAAATAAATCCCAAATTTATGTAAGAGCTCTAACTTCTCTCCTGATTTATATTCCACATCATAACGTCCTGATACCTTACTAACACCTCAAACCCAAGTAATCTAAAATGAAAATCACATTTTAAAAATTCCATTTCTTTCTGCACAAACACAGATATCTATTTAGTTAAATGATAAAGATCATGGAGACATACTTAGTAGTTGGAGAAGGACAGAAAAAAAGAAATTGAGTAGAGAAAAAAATGAGAAAGGAAAAAACAAAAAGAGGACAGGTATGAAGTAGAGGAGAGAGAAATGAATTTTTTTACAGTGTCTAAAATCTGAGTCAAACTAATATTTGAATCCAGCAAAATTTAATGGCTTTTCCTTTTTTTTTTAACTGGTAATAGTTAAATTTTATCAGCTGACTAATTAATTCACTCATTCACTCTTTTAGCAAATATTTTTTGATTGACTCTTAAAAGAATAGTCCTAGTAGGCATCATCTAGAAGCAAGAAGAATATGAGCACAATCATTCTCCTCAATTTGCTATTAGCTTCTCCTAGAAAAAGAGATAAATCATCCAAAAATAGCACCAAAGTTCAATCTGCATGGCTACATCCCCAGATTTCCTGGTACAAAGGTAAGTAGAGATACTATCCAGCAACTTACACTTGGAGGTTCATCTTGAAGAACTAAACAGATTGGAACCTCATACTGTTTATTGAAGGCCACAGTGAAGGAAATGTGGTGGCTCAATTCACCCAAAACCCGACTGTCCCCCTCTTTGTAGTTACTATGTAGGTCCATTTACATCTTGGCGTTTTGAGACCATGTTTTTTCTGCAAAATAAGTTACATTTATTAGGAAAATAAACTTAAAATAAGATCTTCATTGAAACTTCCCTCTTCTCACTGTAACATCAGTGAAACCCATTTGAAATTTGAGTTTATCACAACAGTTTCAGCTTACATTTCTTGATGCATCTAACTTTAGGCATTTCACAATTATCTGAAGAGTAAGCCAAAAGTGTTTCTTTAAAATTAAAACAAACTGAAAGCAATAAATGAACAAATAAGAAAAACAAACAAACAAAAATTCATAAACACGGACAACAGCATAGTGGTTACCAGAGAAAAGAGGTGTATGGGGTAATAAAGGGTGAAGGGGTCAAACATATGGTGACAGAGGAAGATTTGAATTTAGGTGGTGGACACACAATGCAATATACAGATGATATGTCATATAAATATATAGTTGAAACCTATATGACTTTATTAACCAATGTGTCCTCAATAAATTTAATATGAAAATAGATATCATGGAAATGCCAAAAAGTTTTTTTAAAAACTCCAGTAAAGCCAGGCTTTATTTTATAGAAATCATTTATTTATTAGAATTTGAAAGAATTTAACCACTAATAATTAAAGTAACTGAACTATCTTATTGAATGTTAGGTGCAGGGTACCATAATACATTACATTACTTAAGAGTCAAAGTTTGGGAATCAGACTCACTACTTTCAAATTCCAGCCCTACCTCTTTCTTTGCTGTGTGATCTGACAATACTTATCTTTTTTTACTCTGGCTTTATTATCTTTTAAAATAAGAATAAGAGGGATACCCACGATGGTGGAGGAATTAAGTGGAAGCTGAACTACCCTCCTCCCAGGACCAGTCTGCAATTACAACTAAATTGTAGAAAAATCTTCTTGAATAACCAGCTGAACACTAGCTGGAGAGAAGCCTTATAACCAAGGACAGACAGAAGACCACTTCACTAAAATGAGACAGGTCGGGAGTGCAGAAGACGTGTGAAAGGGTTGGCTGGTCTCCTACAGGGGTAGCTGAAGTTCTGGAGGGGTATTTCAGTGGCCAGGGAGTTTTCCCTGAGAAACATGGGGTCTAAACACCAAGCAGGGCTCCCCAGCCTACAGTACCAAAGCCAAGAAAGGAACCCAGCTGTGAAAAGAAGCAGGGTTTCTGCCTGCCAGGGAGAATGGCTAGAGATGCAGAGAGCTTATTAAAGGGACAACACACAAAAATTTGTTTGCAGCCACTTACCCTGGGCTCTGGCAGTGGGAGGACAGAGTGGACCAAAGACATATGAGGAGAATCTAGGGCTGTGGCTCCAGGAAGAGAACTGAAGGAACAGCTACCAGGATCCCTGTGCTGAGTCATTTGCCATACTACTGAAGCCATCTTTTTCAGACAGAGCACTGCCCTATAAGCGGCATCTGCCTGAGAGGAAGCAATAGCCCCACCCACAGGAATTACTCTGCTCCATTCTTTAGAGTTTATGCCTGGCTGGTGAGTTCAGCTTCAAGCTATATTACAGATTAAGTTTAACAACTAAGGTGTATCTATGGAAGTCTGAGACTTTAGCTGACTTCCCTCAGGTCTAGTGCTGGTAAAAGCTGGCTTTGGTGTGCAGCCTAGTCCTTTCTGTGTACTAGCTGGCCCAGCAGAAGGAGATACATGCTGTGGATCAATGATAGCTTCAAATAGGTTGGCCAGGGCCAGTCACAAGCAGTGTCTGACAAAGGTCTGAAAAAGAGTGTTGGCAGCTCTACCTAATACATAGAAACAAATACAAAGAAGCAGCCAAAATGGTAAGACATACAAACAGACCTCAAATGAAAGAGCAAGAGAATTCTCCAGAACTAGATGAAATGGGGGCACACAATTTATCAGATAGAGAGTTTAGAGTAATGATTATAAGGATACTCAAAGCATGAAAAAAGACATGGAAGCCATAAAAGAGGACCAGTCAAAATAAAGAATGTAATATCTGAAATAAGTAATACACTGGAAGTAATAAAGAGCAGGTTAGATGAAGCCAAGAATCTAATCAATAATGTGGAAGACAAGGTAGAAAAAAACACCCAGGCTGAGCAGCAAAAAGAAAAAAGAATTTTAAAGAATGAGGATAGCTTAAGAAGAAACATTTTGGAAACATGATGTGGAGCAACATCTACCTCATGGGTATGTATACCAGAAGAAGAAGAGAGAGAGCAAGAAACTGAGAATCTATTTGAAGAATAAATAACAAAAACAATATTCCCTAATTTGGTGAGGAAAAAAGACACACAAGTCCAGGAAGCTTGGAGAGTTCCAAACAAATTAGACTCAAAAGGCCTATGCTGAGGTACATCATGATTAAAATGACAAGGCTTAAAGACATAGAATCCTAAAATCCATGAGAGAAAAGCAGGTAGTTACCTACAAGGAAACACCAATTAGGCTGTCATCTGATTACTCAGCAGAAACATTTCAGGCCAGAAAAGAGTGGCGTGAAATATTCAAGGTGATGAAATGCAAGGACCTACAACCAAGGCTACTTTAACCATCAAGGCTATCATTTAAAATAGAAGGAGAAAAAAGGAGCTTGCCAGACAAGAAAAAGCTAAAGGAGTTTGTTAACATGAAACCAGAACTGCAACAACTGTTAAAGGGCTTGCTCTAAGAGGAAGAAGAAAAAGAGAAAGAAAAAAAAAGAGGGAAACAGTCTAACAATAATATGGCACTACATACATTTCAATCAATAATCACCTTAAATGTAAATGGCTTAAATGCTCCAACCAAAAGATACAGGGCAGCTGAATGAATAAGGAAACAAGACCCAAATATATGCCATCTCTTAAAGACCCCTCTCAGATCAAAAGGTACACACAGACTAAAAGTAAAGGAAGTAAAGGGATAAAAAAAAAGATATTTCATGCAAATGGAAAGGAAAAAAGCTAGGGTAGCAGTACTTATAACTGACAAAATAGACTTAAGATGACAAAACCAAAGCTATAGTAAGAAACAAAGAAGGAAACTACATAATGATAAAGGAAACAATCCAACAAGAGAATATAATACCAGTAAACATTTACACACCCAATGTTGAAGCACCCAAGTATGTGAAGCAAATCTTGATGGACATAAAGAGATAGACTGATAGAAATACAGCCATAGTTGGAGATTTTAACACTTCATTGATTTTAATGGATAGATCTTCCAGACAAAAAATCAACAAGGAGACAGCAGCTTTAAACAATACTCAATGAAATGGATTTCATTGATATCTTCAGAGATTTCACCCCAAAGCAGCAGAATATACATACTTTTTAAGTGCACTTGGAATGTTTTCTAGGATAGACCACATTTTAGGACACAAAAAAAGTTTCAATAAATTTAAGAAGATTGAAACCATATCAAGCATCTTCTCTGACCACAATGCTATGAATCTAGACATTGATCCCAAGAACACTGAAAAGCACACAAAGACATGGAGGACAAATAGCACATTATCAAACAATGAATGGGTCAACAAAATCAAGATAGAAATCAAAAGATACCTTGAAACAAATGAAAATGAGAACACAAAAATCCAAAATCTGTGGGACCCAGGCAAAGCAATCCAAGAAGGAAATTAATAGCATTACAGGCTATCTCAAAAACAAGAAAAAGCTCAAATAAACAACTTTACACTTAAAGGAACTTGAAAAAGCACAACAAACAAAGCCCAAAGTGAGTAGAATGAAGGAAATAGCGAAGATGAGAGCAGAAATAAACAAAATAGAGTCTAAAAAAGATACAAAAGATCAATGAATCAAGAGCTAGTTCTTTGAAAAGATACATAAGATTGACAAACCTTCAACCTGACTCATCAAGAAAAAAAGAGCAAGGACTCAAATAAATAAAATCAGAAATGAAAGAGGAGAAATAACAACTGACACCAAAGAAATACAACAGATTGTAAGAAAATATTATGAACAACTAGCGTATATATACCAAAAAACTGGATAAATTGGATGAAATGTATAAATTCCTAGAAACATACAGTTTTCCAAAACTAAATTAGGAAAAGTCAGAGAATCTGAATACACCAATTACACCTGCTGAAATTGAAGCAGTAGTGAAAAAATTCCCAATAAGCAAAAGCTCTGGACCAGATGACTTCACACATGAATTTTACCAAACATTCCAAGAAGAGCAAACATCTCTCCTCCTCAAACTATTTCAAAAAATTCAGGAGAAGAGAAGCTTTCCAAGCCCATTTTATGAGGCTAGCATTATCTTAATTCCAAAACCAGATAAAGATACTACAAAAAAAGAAAATTATAGGCCAATATTCGTAATGAACATAGAAAACAAAATCCTCAACAAAAATATTAGCAAACCAAATACAGCAAAGCATCAGATAAATCATACACCATGATTAAGTGGGATTTATTCCAGGAATGCAAGGTTGGCACAACATTCTCCAATCAATTAATGTGATTCACCACATAAACAAAATAAAAGATAAAAACCACATGATCATATCAACAGAGGCAGAAAAAACATTTGATAAACTCCAGCACGCATTTATGAAAAGTCTTTCAGCAAAGTGGGAATAGAGGAAATATATCTAAACACAATAAAGGCCATAATTGAGAAACCCACTGCCAGCATCATACTCAATAGTTAAAAACTACTAGTGTTCCCTTAAGGTCAGGAACAAGACAGGGATGTCCACTTTCACCTCTCTTATTCAACATAGTACTGGAAGTCTTACCCACAGCAATTACATAAGAGAAGAAATAAAAGGCATCCAAATTGGAAAGGAACAAGTGAAATCATCATTTTTTTTCAGATGACATGATACTGTACATAGAGATCCCAAAGAGTCCACCAAGAAGCTACAAGAACTGATAAATGAATTCAGCAAAGTTTCAGGATACAAAATTACTATCCAGAAATAGTTGCATTTTATATGCTGATAATAAACTTACAGAAAGAGAAATTTAAAAAACAATCTTACTCACAATTGCTTCATGAAGAATAAAATCCCTAGGAATAAACCTAACCAAGGATATAAAAGCCCTGTACTCAGAACAGTATAAGACACTGAAGAAAGAAACTGAAGAAGATACAAGTAAGTGGAAGCATGTTTTCACGGACTGAAGAATTAACATCATCAAAGTGTCCATGCTACCCAAAGCAATCTATAGAGTCAACACAATTTCTATGAAGATTACAATGCCATATTTCACAGAACCAGAACAAACATTTCCAAAATTTATTTGGAAACCACTAAGTCCACACATAAAACAATGATCCTGAGAAAGAAGAACAAA
Organism: Phyllostomus hastatus; assembly: GCF_019186645.2. Lineage (NCBI taxonomy): Eukaryota > Metazoa > Chordata > Mammalia > Chiroptera > Phyllostomidae > Phyllostomus > Phyllostomus hastatus. The sequence continues at coordinate 23,118,199 of NW_025334028.1, read as the reverse complement.
GTTGGAGGCATCATGCTACCTAATATAAAATTATATTATAAGACCATAGGAATCAAAACAGCATGGTACTGGCATAAAAACAGACACATAGATCAATGGAACAGAATAGAGAGCCCAGAAATAACCCTTCACCTTTATATTCAATTAATATTCAACAGAAGAAGCAAGCACATACAATGGGCTAAAGATGGTGCTGAGAAAATGGTGTTGAGAAAATTGGACAGATGTGCAAAAAATATGAAACTAGACCATCTTCTTACAATACACACAAGACTAAATTCAAAATGGATTAAAAATTTAAATGTTAGACCCAAAACCATAAAAATCATAGAAGAAAACACAGGCAATAAAATTTCGGACATTGCTCATAGAAATATTTTATCGGATATATCTCTTCAGGCAAGGGAAACAACAGAAAAAAAATAAACAAATGGGTCTACATCAAACTAAAAAGTTTATGCCCAGCAAAGGAAATAATAAACAAGATAAAAAGACAAGCCACAGAATGGGGGAACATATTAGCCAAAACACTGGTAAGGGGTTAATATCCAAAATTTATAAAGAACTAACAAAAAAGTCAATAGCAAAAAAACCCCAAGCAATCTAATTTAAAAATGGGCAAAGAACTTGAACAAACACTTCTCCAAATAGGACGTACAGATTGCCAATAGACATATGAAAAGATGTTCAATGTCATTAATCATCAGAGAAATGCAAATTAAAACCACAATGAGATATCACCTCACACCTGTCAGAATGGCTATCATCAATAAATCAACAAAGAACAAGTGCTGGAGAGGATGTGGAGAAAAGGGATCCCTTTTGCACTGTTGGTAGGAATGCAGGCTGGTGCAGCCACTGTGAAAAACAGTATTGAGGTAACTCAAAAATTAAAAATGGATCTGCCTTTTGATCTAGCAACCCCATTTCTGGAAATATACCTGAAGAAACTCAAAACACTAATTTAAAAGAACATAAGCACCCCTATGTTCATTGCAGTGTTATTTACAATTGCCAGGAATTTCAGTCATATATGGAATCTAATGAACAAATTGAACCAACAAACAAAATAAAGACTGACTCATAGGTGCAGATCAGGATAACCGCTAAGGTGGGGGGAGGTTCGGGAGTGGAGGGATTGAGGTAAAAAGAAAAAGAACCCACGGACAGGGACAACAGTGCTGTGATCGCAGGTGGAGCAGAGTATAAGGGAACTAAGTGGTAATGAAAATATATACAATAAGAAAGACAAAAAATAAATGGGAATAAGAATATTTATCTTTTAGGAATGTTTAGAAGAGTAAATACATGTCAAGTGGTTTGTAAAATGCCTAGCACATATTCCTTGTCAATAAATATTAGTGAGACAACTTTTCTCCTTTTACGAAGCTCAGAATCTACTGGACAAGAAAATATTTACCGTATAGTGACAATGCAGTGCTGTAAGTGAATGTACATATCCTGTGAGAGCAAACAATGGGAAGAAGTAATTCTACCTGGGAAATAAAAAAAAAATTTAGAGAAGTGACATTTGAGTCTTCTACTCAGGCTGTGTCCAGTATTCATATGGATTTACTCACATGTGGTTCTATATGAATAATATGTATTTAATGTTTATATAATTATAATATTTAATTAATAAATGGTCAATTCCATCAAAAAGGTTAAAATCTCTAGTTTAAGGACTGAAAACTGATGTGCTTTCTACATTTTCTCTTCCCTCTAATGGATCTTACTTCTTTCTACCCTCTCTTCTCTTTCTTCTCTCTTTTCCCCTCCTTACCCTCTTTCCTTGCTCCCTAGGACCTTTTCCAACTTTGATCCTTCAGCATGGCTCTAGAATTTTATTCACGATGTTTCCCACAAAGACAGTCATGACAAGCTCTTTTAGAGACAGCTGTAGGTGCTTGTCTGGCTACCACGTTTCATCCCCTCAAGACAAAAAGGAGACAGAACATGATTACACTGAAAGATCATCAGTGGGTCAAGTTCTATGAAAGTCTCTCCAGAAGAGAAGATACTTTCTAACTTGTTGAATGAATCAATGAATAACTAAATTTTAACAAATAATTTACCTTACTGGATTAAGTATTTTAAATGTAGATCATGTTTTAATTATAATTTACCTAGAAAATGACCTCATGTAAATCCTGCAAAGGAGAATGACCATTCAGGTTTTTGATGCAGTGATGAAAATCAAGAATTAAAGAACACCCTTTAGCTCCCACTAAAATCCTCAAGACAGGTCTTACTTAAAACAGAGGAAAAAAACACTTGTGGAAGAAAAGGTCATAATGCTTTAAAAGGTTCAAATCTTTAATTCTATTCCTATTTTTCCTTCTACTACACACATATATGCAGAGTATAGCAAATAGGTGTCATTTATCTTTTAATAGTCTTGAGTCTTAATAATGGACACACTAAAGATCACCTAGTGTTGTCTATATTTAATTAATTAAGAGTATCTATTCTGCTGGTTTAGAGTTTTTCAGAACAAACAACAGCTGTTCTATTGCATTTTTTCATTAGCAAACAGTGAATCTGGAGATGTGGAAACAGCTTGAGGCCACATCCAATGAGGTAATTATTTAAGGCAAGATGGCTATTGAGGGGTAAAAACAGGAATAAATTTTGGGCTTGGGATTTTGGTTTAACTAATTAATTAACTTTTAATTCAAATCTAATAATTTCATACACATGAGAAAAGACCTAGAAAGAACTATTCTAAGTATTAAATTTATTTGAAAATATAAAGAGAAATTGAATAATAATAAAATTCCTTGCTTAGTAGAAAGTTATTCCACATTTTTCTGAACATCAAGATTGTAAAGCATGGTATAGTACATATAGCAATAAATGCTAGCTAATTGCTCCTAAGGCCATATTCCCCCCAACAGTGAGGTCCTCTCAGTAAATACCAACTGTCCAAAGTCGGTGTGTTTTAATTAGCATTTATCTTTCTACAAACAGAAAACTAATTAGAAAGAATCCAGAGTTCCCAGACTCATTGCATCCCCCCACTGAGAGGTCTTTATATGTTTACAAAACCAGCATTAAAAAGCTCTACTGATGAAACACTAGGTTTGCCACTTTCAAAAGTAAAGAATTCCATACTCTACATGAATCCAACTTCTAAGAAGAAACAGTCACCTGCTTCTTATCTCTCTCGCACAATAAGTGCATATTCTGACCTTTCTTAAAGTGAATTTTCAAAACTGAGTGGTGGAGCTTGGAAGATGGAAATGCTGTGAAAAGAGCTTCTAACAAAGCAGAACTTAGGAGTGAAGAGGAAGGTCCTGTGTGGTATACTCCTTTTTGGTGTAAATTCTGAATATCTAAGGATTGTATGTGCAAATTTGGCCTTGACTTTCTACCAAAATCCCTAATTTTTCTTTCAAGTCATGCTTATTCTATGTTATCTATTAATCAGAATTAATTTAAACAACACAAGTACTTGAGAGCCTCAATGATCACTCAATTGGTCTGCCTCTTTTAAAGATTTGCGGGAGGACCCCCACCCCCTGCTGCAAAGTAGAATTATCTTCAGAAGACTGGGTCTCTTGTAGTATAGGCTTCCCCCTCTAGATGAATGTTCTAGGAACCCATCTGTATTGATATACTAGCTGGCATTGTTGTGAGAGGCTGCGTTTGGCTTCAGTGAATTTTTTGGAAGACTCAACTCATTTGCTCATTTCATGATGGATGATTTACGAGCACACCTGCCCACATGACGGTGTTCAGCAGTGTTTGACCCCAAAATGGCATGACACCCATGCTTCACCCTCTCTATTCACCTGATTTCTCCCCAAGTGACTTTTTTTTTGTTTGCTCAGGTGAAAAAAGTCCTCAGAGGGAAATGTTTTGCTGATGTAGAAGAGGTGAAACAAAAAACAGCTAAGGCACTAAAAGGCATCAAAATCGATGAATTCAAAAACTGAGCAGTGAAAAAAAGTCTCAATCATTGTATTGCATCAGATAGAGAGTGCTTTGAAGGTGACTGAAATTTAAACATGTAAGAATAAATACACTTTTTTACAAATAAATGTCAGGTTTTTTGTGATCCCCCCTCATAAATTACTAATCCTAAATCATATAGTGAGTTTGTTGGTGCCATATTCATAACCAGAACTTTATCATTAAGTGATTAATGATCATCCATCCCGGGTCATTCAAAAAGCATCATTTGACTTTGCCAATGTTCTCGAAGCATAAAAGCTACTGAAAGAATTAGTGCTCCATCTCCAGAATCTTTTCTAAACCAATTCAGGTGGCTGGCTCCCTCATCCTCCTTAACCTGGCTTTTCTCCTTCCCTCACCTCCCCTGCTTCCTAAGAATGCTCTCTCAATTGGCCCTTTGCATTTGTTCTAGAACGTGGCTTCTCTGTTTTTCGTCCTCTGGCCCATGACACTCAAGGCAACAGTGTGTCAGAATCCCTCCTGCAGCTGTGCCTGAGCAGGGCTCTGCTGGAGAAGAGCAGGCCTCTTTAGTTTTAACACACAGTATCAACAAACACATTGGTCACACTTGGTACTTTCATACCACAAAATTTGAGGTATTAGCTGTTGTGTTCCATGCCTAGCACTCTAAACTTCATAGACATTTTGCCTATAAAACAGGAATTTTCTTCTCTTCTGGCCTCAAACTCTTGTTTGAATTAAATGCCAATGGGGTCATGATGTAAGCCAGACAGGGCTTTTAGAAACCAACACCACTGCCTCAGTAACACTGTTGCTAAAGTGAATTGGGGAAATTATAAGAAATCCAATAAAAATTAACTCACATGGACTGTGGTTCCTCTGGAGAATTAATTCCTCAGGGTAAAAATAAGACACTCACATTTGCACAAATAATCCAGGCTTAATTAAAGTTCATTCTTTGTCTGCCTTTGTGTCTCTGTCAAGTTTTCACTTCAAATAACAGAATGACTCAAAGCGTCTTTCCTCATTTTCATGTAATTTCTCTCAGCTATTCTGTCAATAAGCAAACTGAGTTTTCAAGCTGTTTACCCTCCCACAGCCTGACCTACTAAAGTCTAAAAAAAGCCACACCATGTTTTTACCGCTCCCCTCCTGCCATTTTACTCCTTTGTGCAGTGAACTGCACGTTGCTTCTTGTCTTGGGGAATGTCCTCCTACATCCTACACCAACCTTCAAAACAATTTAACCATTAGGTCCTTCAGGCATCCTATGTTATCCATACTCTGTTCATTTCTAAGTGATTCCCAAGCACATTTTTGCTCTCTTCTCACCTCTTCCCCAAAATAAGAACTAGGTATTTCTTCTACGAAGTATACACAATGGTTTTATCGTAGGTGAAAGGCAGCTCTGAATAGCCCTGGAAGAAACAGTCTTGTTGGTCTACAGATATAGAATGCAAAATCACAATGCGTTAAGTTAAACAGACTTTTAATTTAGTGACTACAGTAAATATTTTTTAAAGATTTTATTTATTTTTAGAGGGGGGGGAGAGAGAGAGAGAGAGAGAGAAACATCAATGTGTGGTTGCTGGGGGTCATGGCCTGCAACCCAGGCATGTACCCTGACTGGGAATCAAACCTGCGACACGGAAAAGTTGAGATGGCTCTAAAAATGTTTTTATCTATGATGACTGCTATATATTACAATGTGCTTTTTGTTTTATTCAAATAAAATGGCATCTATTACAAAGAATTTCCCTGAGCAAAATGTTAAAATTTTATGAAACAATGCGGTAAATAAGCATCTACCCTTTATTTGGCTCTTATTGTAAACAAAAACTAAGAGTTGTAAAAATATTGACTTTCTCCATATACTTATCCTATACAACAGGTGTTATTGGATACATTTCATAATACTCAGATTAAGAGGTGGCCAAAACCCCAGAGTTTAAATGACAGAATTAAAAGTGAATCTAGTTCTCTCAAAGGCACAAGCTCAGGCTCTTTCAGCTACCCTCAGTACTCTGCAAAAGTGCATGGCTTGCAGAGTCCATCTTCATGACTGTATGTAGACATTTTGGGCTAAGAAAGATGTACAAACTTATCAAGTCCTGGGGAAAACAATACTTGTTCCAGAAAATTTGTATAAAGCATTTTGGGGAATGGGCTGGATGAAGAGAGGAAAAGTCAGGGAATCAAAGTGTGAAGGAAGCTTTTGTGTAGAGTTGATACTTTATTTTTTAATTTATTGATTATGAAATTACAGTTGTCCCAATTTTCCCCCTTTTCCCACTTTCACCCAGCAAAACCCACTCTCTTAGGCAATCCCCACACCTTTGTTCACGTCAATGGGCCATGCCTACAAGTTATTTGGCTACTCCATTTCCTATACTGTAATTTGCATCCCTGTGGCTATTCTGTAACTACTTGTATGTACTTCTTAATCCTCCCACCTCTTCATCCATTCCTCCAAATGTGGTGAATACTGGCCAGCAGTATCCGAGGCCACTGCAGATGCTCAAGATACGAGAGAAATACACACGGGCTACCTAGTCCTATGGAGGAATTGGAACTGAACGGCCACTCTCTCAAGGGGGGGGGCACCCTGATCCTTCCTTCACAGAGTTTTTATTGGCTTTTAATTTGCCCAGGAATACAGGTAAAGTTCATTAATTATTGTCAGGCAGTAAGGATCAAACAATAGATGGCATACAAAGAACTCTGAGGGACTATTCTGAGTCAGGGTCTGTTAGCTAACCGGCCACAAAACTCTGGGGAGCAAACTTGTTTCCTGCCTGGACCTTTATCATTTAATTAAGAGCATTCTTAGCAAAGCAGGTTTCACAGGAGTTTCTGTATTCTTTCTCAGGCCTGATCACCCAGGGAGCCCGCCCTTTCCAGCACAGGGCTGCACCGCCCTCTTTCATTGTTTTTGGATTAAGTCAGGCAGGGGAAGTAAGGCAGCCAAGAGATAGAACACTTCTCGAAGACAGAATGAGGACTCAGGCTTTGTCAAAGTCAAAGGGCAAGGGTCCATCACCCCCTTTCTCCATAGTCCTTCAAGTCCTTCCCTGGGGCCTCCCCATGATCGTGCTTGTCTTAGGTCATTCCCCTCTTAGGGAATCTTACCTATCATTGGCTAACTGATCAAGCATTGGGGGCCAGTTATGGAAAGAGGAGCAGAAGCGGCACTTCTGCCAGGGAGATAAGCTTTGTCTCCTTAGTGGCTTCTGGTCTGAAGGTCGCTCACTCAGCCTTAGCCATGGGGAATTACAGCTCCTGAAACCAGGTAGGGCAGTTCCCAACATCCAAATGCCCCTCCCATCTGGCAACCATCAAAATGCTCTTTATATCCATGATTCTGTCTATATTCTTTTTGTTTGCTTAGTTTATTTTTTATTTTATTTTATTATTTTATTTTATTTTGTTCAAGTACAGTTGTCTGCATTTAACCTCCACCATTCCTCCCTATCCCAGCCATCCTCACCTCCCTCCCCTGCTTCTACCCCCACTTGGTTTTGTCCATGTGTCCTTTATACATGTGCCTGTTGTTGATAGATATTTTTTTTTTGCTCTTCTATTGTTCTTAGTTTTGATCTTTTTCTTAAATAAGTCCCTTTAACATTCCATACAATCATGGTTTGGTGATGATGAACTCATTTAGTTATTCCTTGTCTGGGAAGCTCTTTATCTGCCCTTCAATTCCAAATGATAGCTTTGCTGGGTAAAGCAATCTGGGCTGCAGGTCCCCATTTTTTATGACTTCGAATATTTCTCACCAATACCTTCCAGCCTGCAAAATTTCTTTTGAAAAATCAGCTGACAGCCTTATGGCAACTCCCATGCTGTCATAACTAACTGCTTTTCTGTTGCTGCTTTTAACATTCTCTATTTATCTTATTTTTTTAGGTGTTCTTGTTTTTATTTATTTATTTTAAATATTTTATTTATTTATTTTTAGAGAGAGGGGAAGGGAGGGAGAAAGAGAGGGAGAGAAACATGGAAGTGTGAGAGATACATTGATCTGTTGCCTTTCACAAGCCGCCAGCTGGGGACCTGGCCCACAACCCAGGCATGTGCCCTGACTGGGAATCAAACTGGCCATGTTTTGGTTCACAGGCTGGCACTCAATCCACTGAGTCATACCAGTCAGAGCAGATTCTCTCCTAACCTTTGGCATTTTAATTATGATGTGTCTTGGAGTGGGCCTCTTTGAATCCATCTTGTTGGGACTCTCTGTCCTCCCGGACCTGCATATCTATTTCCTTTACCAAATTATGAATTTCCAATTTCATAAATAGATTTCCAACTTCTTGCTCTTTCTCTTCTCCTTCTGGTACCACCTTTGATGTAAATGTTGGAATGCTTAAAAAATGTCCCAAAGGCTCCTTACATTATCCTCATGTTTTTGGATTCTTTTTCTTTTTCTTCTGACTGCTTGTTTCTTGCTTCTTTATGTTCAAATCATTGATTTGATTCTTGGCTTCATCCACTCTATTGTTGATTCCCTGTAAATTGTTCTTTATTTCAATTAGTGTATCCTTCATTTCTATCAGGGTCTTTTTTATGCTGTTGAGATCTGCACTAAGTTCCTTGAGCATTCTTATTACCAGTGTTTTGAGCTCTGCATCTGATAGACTGTTTATCTCCATTCTGTTTAGTTCTTTTTCTGAAGTTTTGATCTGTTCTTTCATCTGGGCCATATTTCTTTGTTTCCTCTTTTTGGCAGCCTTCCTGTGTTTGTTTCTATGTATTAGGTAGAGCTGCTATGACCCTCTCTCTTGGTAGTGTGGCCTAATGCAGTCCGTGTCCTGTAGGGCCCTGTGGTACAGCTTCCCCTTTCACCTATGCTCGGTACTCAAGGTGTGTCCTCTGTGTGGGCTGAGTACGCCCTCCCCTTGTAGTTGAGCTTTGATTACTGTTGGCAGGTCAATGGGAGGGATTTACACAGACCAGTCAGCTGCAAGGACTGGCTATGACCTCTGACCACCAACTTCCTCTCTCTGTGAAGGATCTTTTCTGCAGGGGCAGAATGGTGGTTCTCCAATATGGTCTGTAGCTGTTTATTGGGTGTGCAGGTTCTGGGGGTGCCCAAGTAGTGTAGGCGAGGGTCAGCAAACATCTGTGTTCTTCCCAGGGCCATCCAGAATGAGCTACAAAGCAAACTGAATATGGCTCCTATGGTGCTGGGCTTGGAGGCTCTTAGGCAAAACCAAACAGTGATCCAAAGCTGGCTGTTGCTAGTTTGAGAGGATTTAGGAAGATGTGAAGAATGATGTGAAGATGTGAAGTTTCCAACTTTGCATATGGAAAAGCCACTGATAATAGGTAGGTTGGATGGAGCAGAGTCTCAGGGAAACCCCAGGGTGGGGCAAACAGTGTTAGCCAGGTTGATGGAGTCTCAGACATGGCACCCTCCTGCCAGCTTTGTGGCTCTGAGAGAGGAGGGTTCAGCAAAGGAACAATGGCCTCTGCCTTCTGTTCCGTCTGTGAGAAAGCTGTCCCCCATCTCTCTCCCTGATACCAGAGACTTCAGTTCCTCCTCATATGCCGCTGGTGCCTTTCAAGCTTTCATCTCTCTGCTGGAGCTCAGAGGGAGTGAGTCTGAGTATGTCCATGTGTGGGTCTTTTAAGAATAACTCCTTGGGAATCTAGCAGTTTCTTCCACTGACTCAATCCCCATTGGCTTTTATAACCATAAGTGATAGGGACTTATTTTCCTGGCACTGGAACCCTCAACTCAGGGGGCAGTGTGCAGCTGAAACCCTTTGCTCTCAAAATATCCCTCCCAAATTTTTACCTACCACAAGCGTGTGGGACCAGCCCATTCTGCATGTCTGTGTCTCCACTGCCTCTACCAGTCTGGATGGATGTGGTTTCTTTAATTTCATAGCTGTCAGACTTCTTTTCAGCTTGATTTCTGATGGTTCTGAGTGATGGTTGTTCTATAGTTTAGCTGTGATTTGATGTGGTTGTGGGAGAAGAGGAGCCATGTTTACCTACACCTCCATCTTGACCAGAAGTCAATGTCTCAGTTCTTGGTGGGTTCTCCTTGCCTGGCTATTTTCAGCCAAGGCCACAATAGAGGAAGTGTAGAGTTCTTATTCTTCAGGATTCTCTTTATGGGCCCATGCAAGGTTGTGGAGGCTGCCATTGCCCACCTCTCAGTGTCTGGCTCAGTGTTGCTGCTTGGCCTCAGGTTCAGGAAGGAAACGACTAGATGCAAGGCAAGACTCACCAGGCAGCCCCTGAGCCTGCTTGCAGCTGAAGTGGCCTCTCCTGCTGTCACAGAGACAGCTACTGGCATCATCCTTGTGACAAAGTAATACTGACACTTTGGCATCTAACTGACACTGTGTGGCTTGTGGCTCTGTGTGCACCCTTGGTCACCAGCACTGATTGTGCAACCAGGGGAGAGAAACTGACCTATCACCCCAGTGCAGGAGCAACACCACCTGGGCCTGCCCTCTCTGGAGTTGACACTTACATATAACACCAATTTCTACAAGGTAGACTGAAGAAGGCTCTGTTTAATAGAAAAGCCTCTGGCCTAACAGACCATGAAGAAGAACTGTATTGTTTATCTGGGGAGGTCATTGTCTTTTGTTGACTTATCTTACACTCTCAGGAGTTAGGCTACTGAATTTAAAAGACTAATTTTTTCTTCAGTCTCAACAAAATCATTATAGTCACACCTTTTTTTCTTCTTTGATTTATGACTTTATATTTAAAAGTATAAATGTTACCCTGGACTTAGAAAAACACCTCACCCAGGGAAAACAAAAACAGGTTTAGGCAACATCTTCCTCCAGCTCTTAAAACACACAAGGTGATTTGATACAAAAGAGATATTGAATATCTTTAGTAAGAACTGCAATTTCTCTTATGAAATTACTTACCATTTTCTTAATTGGCTGCATTTACGCTAGCATGTCAAGTTCTTGTGTTTGAATGGTTTCCCGTGACTCTTCAGAGGAATACTCTAGTAACAAGAGTCTGTGTGTGCCACTTTATATTTGCTGAGAGAATTGTTCTTGCTCTAATTACATTATGAAGGGGACAGCTTCATTAACCAAAGTGGCAGAAATAACAAAAGCATCTAATACTTATTCCACCTGGACATTTCACAAAGCCCAATGACTCTTTCCTATTCAAAAATGCCTCTCTAGTGCATTTATTAAAATGAGCTTTCAACAAGACCATTGACTAGAGAGAGAAGACAGCCTCAGCTGTGCTAAAACCTGATTTCCTCTGAGTACCAAATAGCTTCATAAATATTTTATTACTGAGAGTGGGGAGAGAGTTCTTTGTGGGGGCAGCTTTTAGAAGTTAGATGGCATGCCAATGCCTGCAAATTTAGGAATGGCCACAAGTGATACACATCAATTCAGACTCACAGAGCACCTAGTGGACACAGAGCTATTGTTAGTGCTAGTGATACAAAGATAAATAAGAATAGTTTAAACCTGCAAAGAGTCCATGGGGCTCATGGATGAGATAAACATGTGAAAAGTATTTTAAAGATATGATGGTAAAAGCTCCAGTAGAGGAATAGAAAGTTTAAATAAACATAAGATCAGCTTTAACATCCTTCTCTTCAGCCTCTGCCATCTGTCCCTGTGCTGAGTGCTGTCATCCATGTCACCCCTGTTAATTAATCCTCACAAGTAATGATGTGATTGTGTTATAAATGCTGTGAGGTCATTCTTCCACAAGGATTTACTGAGTACTTAAAACGTGCTAAGCAGTTTCTATGCACTGGATAAACAATGGCAAAGAGAATAATCCCTACATTCAAGGAATTTCCATTGTCTTGGGAAGAAAGAAAAGAACATAATAACTAAATTGTATAACATATTAAAATATGATCAATTCTATGGAGAAAATAAAGTAAAATATGAAAACAAAGGGGATGAGTGCAATTACAAATGGGATAGGTATCAGGAAGGCCTCACTAAGAAAATGACATTTGAGCAAAACCCTGAAAGAGGTGATGCAGCTAGCCAGAGTCAGGAAGTAGGAAGACAGCCATACTGAAGCAAGGAAGAAACTACACATGTGAGGAAATAAAGGAACTAGTCAGACTGAGGAAGTGAGAAAGCTGGCCACGCTGAAAAATAGGAAGTCAGCCACTGCGAAGAAGGAAGGGAAATAACCTCACTAGGAAGTGAGGGAGCTGGCCGTATAAATGAGTGAAGAGGCACTAACACTGAGAAAGGGAGGCAGAAAGCCATGCTCACATCTGGAGAGAGGGCATTGCAGACAGACAACCATGAGTGCAAATACCCTAGGGCAGGGGTGTCAAACTCATTTTCACCAGGGGCCACATCAGCCTCGTGGTTGCCTTCAAAGGACCAAACGTAATTTTAGGACTGTATAAATGTAACTACTCCTTAACAGTTAAGTGAGAGCTCGGCGTTGCCGCCGGGTTGAAACAAGGTGCCTGGCTAGATCAAACAAGATGGAGGGCCGGATTTAGCCCCTGAGGCCTTGTGTTTGCCACCTGTGCCCTAGGGAAAACATGCCCACCCAGCAGGTTTAGAGAAAGGAAAGATTGTATGAAATAATACCATTTCTGTAAAATTATTTTTTTAACAAGTGTTACTTGTTTTATTTTTTTATTTTTTTAATATATTTTATTGATTATGCTATTACAGTTGTCCCATTTTCCCCCTTCACTCCCCTCCACCCTGTACACCCTCTCCCACCCATATCCCCCCCTTTAGTCATGTCCATGTGTCATACTTATAAGTTCTTCAGCTTCTACATTTCTCATACTATTCTTACCCTCCCCCTATCTATTTTCAACCTACAATCTATGCTACTTATTCTCTGCACCTTTTCCCTCTCTCTCCTTCTCCCACTCCCCTGTTGCTAACCCTCCATGTGATCTCTATTTCTGTGGTTCTGTTCCTGTTCTAGTTGTTTGCTTAGTTTCTTTTGGTTTTGCTTTAGGTGTGGTTGTTAATAATTGTGAGTTTGCTGTCCTTTTACTATATATGTTTTTTCTTTATCTTCTTTTCTTAGATAAGTCCCTTTAACATTTCATAAAATAAGGGCTTGGTGATGATGAACTCCTTTAACTTGACCTTATCTGAGAAGCACTTTATCTGCCCTTCCATTCTAAATGAAAGCTTTGCTGGATAGAGTATTCTTGGATATAGGTCCCTGCCTTTCATGACTTGGAATACTTCTTTCCAGCCCCTTCTTGCCTGTAAGGTGTCTTTTGAGAAATCAGCTGACAATCTGATGGGAACTCCTTTGTAGGTGACTGTCCCCTTATCTCTTGCTGCTTCTAGGATTCTCTCCTTCATTTTTACCTTGGCTAATGTAATGATGATGTGCCTTGGTGTGTTTCTTCTTGGGTCCAACTTCTTTGGGGCTCTCTGAGCTTCCTGGATTTCCTGGAAGTCTATTTCCTTTGCCAGAATGGGGAAGTTCTCCTTTATTATTTGATCAAATACTTGCTCAATCTGTTGCTTTTCCTCTTCCCCTGCTGGTACCCCTATAATTCGGATGTTGGAACGTTTAAAGATGTCCTGGAGGTTCCTAAGCTTCTTCTCGGTTTTTTTGAATTCTTATTTCTTCATTCTTTCCTGTTTGTGTTTTTTTTTTTCCTCCTCAGAAGGTCCACTCTATTGCTTTGAGTCCCAGTTTCCTTCCCATCGCTATTGGTTCTCCGTGCATCTTCCTTCATCTCTTTTATGGTAACCTGCATTTTTTCATGTAATTTGCACCCAAAATCAACCTATTCTGTGAGCTTCCTGATCACCAGTGTTTTGAACTGTGCATCTGATAGGTTAGCTATTTCTTGGTTGCTCAAAAGGATGAGTTCTGGGGCATTGATTTGTTCTTCTATTGGAGCCATCTCTCTCTCTTTTTTTTTTTTTTTGGTCTGATTGCTCCTGTTATGGTGAGGGGCGGAGCCTCAGGTGTTCACTGGGGTGGGCACCCCAGTCGCTAGATTGTGACGTTGTATGTGGGGGCAGGGGTGGGAGGGAACAATGGTGGCAGCCCCACTCTCCTGGGATCTCAGTCCCTTCCCTGGGATCCTGGCCTGCGCACTCTGCCCTGGTCCTCAATCGCAGCCTCACTGGGTCCACCAGTTGCCGCTTACATACTCAGGGTCTACCTGCTGCGATCTTGCGCTCCCCGGATGGCTTACACGCTCCCGGTTCCCTTAGGCGCCCAGCTCTCTCCGCACTCCGCATGCTGCGACCCGCGTTCATCTCTGCCCCTCCTACCAGTCTGGATGAATGGGTCTATTTCAACTTTTTTGCTCTCTGACTTCCATTCAGAAAAATTCTCTATCAGTTCTGGGTGTTATTCTGCCTCTAAATTGTTGTTGTTCTAATCTTGGTTGTGCGTGGAGGTACGGTGCGTCCACCTATGCCTCCATCTTGCCGGAAGTCCCCATTTCTGTAAAATTATATAGTGATGTACAAGGAGGTATGTGAAAAAATATTTACTGAGATAGTAATAGAAATCTAACACTGAATAATAGAATTACTTTTTATCCTTGTCTTCAAATTTTCTGTTTTGTTTGAATCATTTCTAATGGAAGTATATTACAATAGTAAAAAATGACAGTTCTCTTTATGGAAAAAATTGAATTGGCATACATCACAGTTGTGTTTAGTGACTCAACAGAGACTGCTAGGTCCCTCTTTGTTCATTCTTTCTAAATAATACACACCCAATTTTAGTGAGCACATTTCTCACTAACAACTACCAGTAACAATTACTTTACCCAGACCCTCTTCCAGCTAGGCATAGCCATGTGAGTGGGTTTACCCAATGACCTGTAAATGAAAAGATTATATATGATACTAAAGAAGTGGCCTTAACAAATGCAGTATCCTGGGCTTGCTCCACTCTTCTTCCTGCCACTGGCCTGGAATCAGACATAATTGTTAGTGCACAAACACTGAAGGACTAGACTCTCGTCCTAGAGATGTCAGAGCCAACTTCATAAACCACCCTACCAGCCCTTGACTCCCACATTGGGACTTATTTCATAGCAAGAATAAGATCTTCTGTGTTTAAACCACTCTTGCTTTTCTGACATATGCAGCTGGACAAACCCTAGTTAATATATTACATAAAGCAGCATTCAACCCGTGTCTTCTTAGGCATGTTGAGTGCTCTCTCCCTTATGCCACAGTTGTGCCTTGCATGAGGGAAGCCACTCTTGGAGGACAGACACTAGACCTGAGTCATGAGGGTTGAATCAGAGCTTGAGACAGCTATATACAGTCACATGCTAGAGAACTTACTCAAAAGGATATTGATCAACTGGATCCAATTAGAAATAATAGAGTTTACTGACAAGCCTAATTAATATTTCAAAAGGCCAAAGCCTTCCCTTATACAAGAAATACTCAATTAGAAAAAAACAAGTAGTAATGACAGCAACAAAATTTGTAAAATAATTAGGTTCAAATTAGTATTTGTTTATTTTAATTGTCTTGAGTGCTGCAGTCCTGGCCATGGCCATGACCAAATGAGAATGAGATTCAAGACCTTTGGCCATCAGGGTTTGTGTTGGGCTTCCTACTGCAGCTGCATCAGTTCACACTGCTTTTTAAAAACACCACTAATCATGAGCAAGGCCTTCTGAGATTCCACCTGTGTTAAATCAAGAGCAGGAGAAAGATTTAAAACTTTCTTCTCCATCTCAAGCAAGCCAGAAATGCTCATTTCATTACTAATATCACTTCATGTCCTGGCATGTGGCAGATTTATTCACATAGTAAAAAATTGAGAGTTTTTTGTTTTTCATAAAAATTTAAACTAAAAAAAGATAAGGTTAATGACAAGCTATTGTATATGTAAGCAACATTTTTATGTGGTTTACCTCTCACGTATAACCAAGGGAAGAAAACCCTGACTCACCACCTTTAAAAAAAAACCCTTATTGATCGATATAGTTGATAAAATACTGGATGGGAATTACATTTTGCTGGGCCCTTCAAAGAGCATAGTTTCTTAATAAATCTTTGTTGGTGCCCTTGCCTCATGTTTTTTGCATTTTGTACCCTCATCTACTGTGAAAACCTACCTAAAATAGAAGGAGTGAAGTTGATCTCTTGGTGAATGGTTATGTTGACCCAAATTCCCTGGGGTTCTGTATCTGCTCAGTCCTGAGGCCACATGTCCTCAACCTAGTTACACCAGGCAGGCTGAGAACATGTTTTTTTCATGCAAGGCCTGGCTACAAACCCTCAAGGACAGTGTGGCCCAGTCCATTTCACCATTACCTTGAAACACATTCACCAAGTATGAGAGTATGAGAGGCAGAGTGATTACTGGTGGCTAGGAGGCCACATGATATGAGAAGAAGAACGGAATTTGGAATCAGGAGATAAGTGTCCTTGTTTCAGTTCTAACCCTTATTGGCTCATGCCTCCAGGCAAGTCTCTTCAAATCCCTGTCCTCATTTTCTCATTTATAAATATGACTAATGATAATTTACCATACCCTGTTGATTTTAATAAAATGATATGTGAAAGCACTTTGTAAACAATGAAACAATATATACAGGTAAGAAATTACACATAATTATTAATAAAAATTTAATACTTTCTGATTATAGGATGTCAACTAATTAGCCTATTCCCACATATTTACATAACTGATTTTCCAAAAGAGGTAAAGGAAGCAAAGACTCTGGTCTCCTTGAGTCATTTGGCCCAGCGACAACACCCAGCGTCAAATACCCCAGTGTCCGGGTATTTATTTATCCTTCAGAAATGCTCATCACAATAGCATCTGTAAGAGGGAAAATTTAAATATGACCAAATGTGTGTCAATAAGAAATGGTTATATATAAATCATGGTATACTTATATCATTGAAGCTATGCAGGTATTTTTAAAATATAACATCTTCATCTTATAGCTGTATAGAATACATTATTTGATTATACCACAATTTATTGATTCATTCTACTGTTGATGAGCATTGGGATGGTTTCCAAGTTTAGATTGCTATAAATATCACTGCTGTGAACATTCACATACACATTTTTGGTGATTATATAAACACATTCTGTGATTATATATCTAGCAGTTGAATTTCTAGATCCTAAGGTGTGTATATCAGACTTAGTAGCCATGGAAATGGGCTGCTCAGATATCCTTCTGTGGGAAGCATAGTTGACTTACAGACAGCCCCAGATACTGCCCTTCTGATTCACCAGAAGGTGACTTGATGGCTTGGGATGGCACCAAGGCCACCCTCCCCCAAACTGCTCCCAGTCAAAGACGGAGCACAAACAAGCACTACAGCAAACCCATTCCTCTGGGACATGGTATTTGCCTAACAGACAACTGGTTCAAGAACTCTGTCTTCTTGGCTGAAACTTTCTTAGAACTGTGTTGCAGTTTGAGACTCTTCTTACCCAATCCTCCTTGCTTCTCCCATCCTTTCACAGCAGTTTGAGGCTCTCCCTGTTTACTCATGCTCCCTACCTTTGTCCTTCACCAGAGTTTCACATACACACACACAAAAAATGTATTTTGGATGTCTCTGTCTTGGCATCCACTTCCCAGAAGACCCAATCCAACAGACACTTTCAAACAGTTTTCCAAACTGGCACTCTCCCACCAGCAGTGTGCTCAAGTTCCAGTTGCTCTGCCTCCACACAACACTGCTATTTTGTGTCTTTTTTTGTTTTAATTATTCCAGCATGTGTGTGGTAGCATCACACTGTGGTTTTAATTTTTGTTTACATAACAGCTAATAAAGTTGAGCACTTTTCATGTGTTTCTTTGCTATTTGATTATCATCTGTTGTGAAGTATCTGTTCAGATCTTTCCCTACTTTTCTATTAGGCCTGCCTTTTCCTGTTAAGCTATAGGACTTTTTTTTACAGTCTGAATGAGTCATTTGTCATGTGTATATACTGAAAATATGTTCTCCCACTCTGTGAGTTGCCTTTTCATTCTTTTAATAGTGACTTGTTGAACAGAAGTTACAACTGCATGTATGAATATGGATGAATTTCACAAGCATAATGTTGAACAACAAAGAAAATGCCAGATACAAAATTATGTGTGCTGTGTGGTTCAGTTTTGGATGTAGTTCAAAATAGGAAAAACTCATCTACAATGTTAGAAGGCAGGATAGTGGCTAAACTTGAGTTGGGGGAGACCAGGAATTAAAAGGAAGGAGGGGGAAAAGGGACATTTCTTAGGTGCTGAATGTTCTGTTTCATGGGGCTGGTTACATGGGTGTGTTCTTGTAAAATGCATCTAGCTGTTCATCAATTATTTATGCTATTTTTTGTGTATGCATGCTATACTTTCATTAAAATTTTCAATAAATAGGAAGCTGTGTATATTCTAAGAAGGAAAAACTGTACTTAAACTCTGGTTGGTATGGCTCAGTGGCCTGTGAACCAAAAGGTTGCTGGTTTGATTCCCAGTCAGGGCACATGCCTGGGTTGAAGGCCAGGTCCCTAGTTGGGGGTGTGTGAGAGGCAACTGATCTATGTTTCTCTTCTTCTCTTTCTCCTTCGCTTCCCCTCTATCTAAAAATAAATCAGTAAAATCTTTGTTTAAATGTACTCAATATATAACTGAGTGAAATATCACAGTGCTAACATGTAAATAGCATTATCCTATTTATTTACCATAAATTATATGTATGTGTATACATATATATGAATAAGCAGAATGAAACACGCTAAACTGTTCAAGTTGTCCTTAGCCTTGGGGATTTTCTTATTTTTATTTAATGACAATTTTCATCACATTAATTACCAAGTAAAAGCCTCCAATCAGAGCTCTCAAAAATGGCAGGGGTAACAATATGCTTTTATTCAGGATCAAATAAATAAAATAATTTTTTAACGAATATTTTTTGTTATAGTATTTTGTAACGAATACAAAATACTATAAAAAGAAGGAAGTCCTATTTTCAAGTTGATCTGCCATTTGCAATAAAAGATCCTTTAGTAAAACATGTGTTCCTAAAGATCAAGGTATTCTTAGAATAAGAAAAAGCTTCTATCAGGAATGTGAACAAATTCTTCCTCCAGACAGGTTCTCCATGAGGTAAAGGCAGGAAACACCAATGTTTTTCTTCTTCCATTTGAACTTTTCAAGTCCTACTTGTTTCCTTGCTTAGCAAGCTCCTCCTCTCTCATGAAACACAGCCTCATATGCCAGGGGGTGTGCTCTTTGCCTCTTTGGACTGACCACCTCTCACACATCCTGTACGACCTTCATTATTGTGAGTTGTTCATGCTTTTATTGTTACTTAATGCCTGAAAAAAGTTATGTTTTCACCAACTGGAGACGGTTATAGCTTAAATATCATTTGTCTTTACCTCCTTCTTTGATTGACATAGAAAGTATGATCCAAGTTCACACCTTTAATGAAGAGTAAAACTCCCTGCACGTTGTAAGTCAGGCAAACAGAGATGAACAATAGCTTGTTGCTTTCCTCTACTAGACTATACCTGAAAAAGCACCAGCTAGTCCCCAGGTGGACATAGACAGGAGAAGAGAGATACATTCGAGCCGAAACCATTTTGAGCTGCTGCCTTTTTACAGGTCTATCACAGAAAAAACTACCCATGATACATGGTTCTTTCTTCCTTTCCTATTTTTTCTTTCTTTCTTTCTTTGACTTTCTTCCTTTCTTTCCTTCTGGTCATAATATTGGCTAGCACTTATTGATTTCTACATACTTACATGCATAAATATCTTCATGTGTATTTAATATTTAATCCTCCAAGAAAGTCTACAGATACTCCCTTTTTTAGCTTTATTGAGGTACAATGATAAATAAAAATGTGATATATTTATAGTATACAACATGATGATTTGATATACATATACAATTGTGAAAGGATTCCCTCTAGTAAATTAAGCACATCCATCAGTCCCTATATTTAATTTTTTGTCTGCTTATTTCTTTCCTTTTTTTTTGGTAAGAAGAATTAATTTCTACTCTTTTAGCAAATTTCAATTATACAATACAGTATTATTGACTATAGCCATCAAATCCTCAGATCTCATTCATCTTACAACTGAAAGTTTATACGCTTTTACCAACTTCTCCCCTTCTCCCCAGCTTCGAGCAACCACCATGCTATTCTTTGTTATTATTATTATGAGTTCAGTTTTTCTTTAGATTCCATATATAGTGATATCCTGCAGTATTTGTCTTTCTATTTCTGGCTCACTTCACTTAGAATAATTCCCTGTTAGTTCACAGATCCATCCATATCATTGCAAATGACAAGATTGCCTCTTTTAAGACAATAACACGTGTGTGTGTGTGTGTGTGCGCGTGCACTACAATGAACATGGGAATGCAGGTATCTGTTCAAGATACTGATTTCACTTTCTTAGATGTATACCCAAAAGTAAGATTGCTGGGCCATATAATGTTTCTGCTTTTAATTTCTTGAGCAACTTCTGTATTTTTTTCCATAATGGCTGTACCAGTGTACATTCCCAGCAACAGTGTACAAGAAT
The DNA here is from genome assembly GCF_019186645.2 of Phyllostomus hastatus. Taxonomy (NCBI): domain Eukaryota; kingdom Metazoa; phylum Chordata; class Mammalia; order Chiroptera; family Phyllostomidae; genus Phyllostomus; species Phyllostomus hastatus. The sequence goes on along the minus strand of NW_025334028.1, from coordinate 23,097,792 downwards.
TTCCTTTTCTGCACATCCTTCCATTTGTTATCCCTTGGCTTTTTGATGATAGACATACTAGCATGTGTGAGGTGATATCTCATTGTGATTTTGATTTGCATTTCCCTGGTGACTAGTGATGTTAAAACACCTTTTCATGTACCTCTTGGCTATTTGTATGCCTTATATGAAATAAATGTCTATCCAGTCTGTTGCCCATATTTTGAGTTATTTGTAGGTATTTTTGTTACTGAGTTATATATAAGTTTATATATTTTGGACATTAATTCTTTATCAAATAGATGATTTTCCAAATATTTTTTCTACTCCATAGGTTGCCTTTTCATCTTGTTGATAATTTCCTTTGCTGTGCAGAAGCTTTCTAGTTTAATGTATTTCCCCTTACTTATATTTGTTGACTTTGCTTTTGGTGCCAAATGCAAAATATCATTGCCAAGACCAATGTTATGGAGTTTACTCTCTATATATCCTTCTAGAGCTTTAATGGTTTCAGATCATCTGCTCAAGTCTTTGATTTATTTGTTTTTAATCCTCATCCAGGGATATGTTTATTGACTTTAGAGAGAGAGGCAGGAAGAGAGAGAGAGAGAGAGAAACATCTATGTGAGAGAGAAATATTGATCAGTTGCCTCTCATACACTCTCCAACCGAGGGTTGAACCACAACCTAGGTATGTGCCCTGACCCAGGATCAAACCTGCAAACTTTTAGTGTACAAAAGGTGCTCCAACCAACTGAGCAACCTGGCCAGGGCTTTCATATACAATATTTTGAGTTTATGTTTGTGTATGGTGTAAGGTAGTGGTAGTTCTTTTGCATATGAGTATACAGTTTACAAAACACTGTCAATTGAAGAGACTCTATTTTCTCCTTTGTATATTTTTGGCTCCATTGCTGTAAATGAATTGACCTTATATGCAGAAGTTTATTTCTGGTTCATTGCTATATATATGTTTTTATGCCCATAGTATACTGTTTTGATTACAATAGCTCTGTAATGTAGCTTAAAATCACAAAGTATGATGCTGCAGTTTTGTTCTTTCTAAGATTGTTTTGGCTATTTGGAGTCTTTTGTGGTTCTATGGTATATGAACTCTAGGATTGTTTTTTTTCATTTTTTAAAAAAGCTATTTTGGTTTTTGATAGGGATTGTGTTAAATTTGTACATGTCTTTGGGTAGTATGAACATTTTAATAATATTACTTTTTCCGATTCATGAACATAAAATATCTTTCCATTTATTTTTGGCTTCTTCAATTTATTTGAGCAATGTTTTATAGTTTTTAATGTACAGCTTTTCATTTCCTTGGTGAAATTTATTACTAAGCATTGTATTATTTTTGGTGCTATTGAAAATGGAATTTTTTAAAATTTCACTTTCCAACACTTCATTGTTAGTATATAGATACACAATTTTTGTATATTGATTTTATATCTGGCAACATTACTAAACTAATTTATTCTAATAATGTTAATAGTTTTTTGGTAGGGTCTTCAGGCTTTTCTTTGTTTTCTATCGCCCTATGGGACTTGTGAGCACAAGACTCATTGGCTTTCAGATCTAGGTGGGGGTTGGGAGCTCCCTTCACACGAATAAAGTTGTGCTGGGGGTGGGGTTTATGGCATGTCTCAGCCTTTTCTACCCATTTTCAGTGAGTATTTTCTCAGTTTCCTGATATGTAGGAGTCACATGGTAGTTTCTAGATTACTCCCAGAAGGAATACATGTGTAGTTACATATTCAGTGCATAAATAGGAAAAGAGAAATTCGGGAGCCTCCTATGCCATCATCTTTGTTTTATCAATATCTAATATAGATACTACTATTATCCTCATTTTAAAAAGGAGAAAACTGGGACATAAGAAAGTTAAATAAATTGTACATCATTGCTCATACAATACATTGGTGATCTAGAATTTTAATCCAAACATTCAAATCCAGAGTCCTTATTAATAACCTCTGTAACAATGGATCTCAACAAGAATTGATTTTAACCCTAGAGGGTATTTAGCAATATCTGAAGATAATTTTGATTGTCACAACTGGAAGGGGAGAATACTACTGACAACTAGCAAGTAGACGCCAGGAATATTGCTAAACATTCTACAATGCACAAAACACATTATTATCTCCCACAACAACACATTATTCAGCCTGAATGGTCAATAGAGTGGAGGTTTAAAAAAAAACCCTCCGATTTATATTATACTACCTCTGGGATGAATTATACTTTGCTATGCAAAATGTCGTTTGCAGTCTAGGAGCATTGTATCACTTGGACCTTGTTAGGAAGCTCACTTCAGATCTACTAAATTAGAACTCACATTTCAGTAAAATATCCCTAAGTGCTTTGTTTGCCTATTGAAGTTTGAGAAGCAGTGAATTATACTTTTAGTTCCACCATGCTGTGACAAGTCTTAAGACAAATCCCATAAACTAGTCTAGTGTCCGTGCAGAGTCACGGAGAGACAATGTTAAGAAGGCAGTTGTGGGGAGGAAAATGGACAGATCCAGCACGGATATAATATTAGGAACCAAAATTTTCTTCAGCAGATGGTTTTTAAATGGACGCCTTCCTCATAATGATGAGAGGTTGCAAACAACTGCGCTAGCATGCCAAAAGAACAAATGGCCCAAAGAAAAACACATGTGCTATGGACTATGCTTTTTATTCAACTAGGCAAACATCACAGAATCTATATGAAACCAAATCATCCCGTTAAGAGATTTCAAGTCAGATAACTCACGTTGTGCTGATAAAGATAAAAAGAGAATGGACTAAATGGTGTTTTTTTCATTTTATAATTGTTACTGTTGATGTCATATAAACTTAGTTTTAAAACCACTCTAACTCTCACTGTCATTTATGGGCGTATAATATGCACTGAGTTGTCCTCCAATCATAAAAGGATCTCATGCAATTATCATTTCTTTGAAGATACACAGATCTGGTCTGACTGAAGCAATGGCAGTATGGGTAGCTGCTTCTACCAGGCATGCTCAGGTTCCGATTTCTAGCTATGTGTGTTTGTAAACAATTTCTTAGAATCCCTTTTTCCTTTATTTATCATAGGGATTTATTTTATCTTGATTTTTGTATTCCTATATTATTATTTTATTTTTAAACTTTTGTTTTAAGCATATCCTTGTGGAAATATTGATGAATAAACATATAAAACAAGAGGTATGCAATTAAAAGTGATAAGTTGGGTGTGGGGACAACCAAAAAAAGGATATTTAAATCAAACTTTCTTGGCTTCTTTTAAAACACTGACTTAAGGAATTAAAAATTATACAATAAATAACTTAGACAAACTCCCCAAAGTCTGAACCATGAGTGCACCTACAATTTAGGGCTCGAAGATAATAACCCTGTTCTGGAGACAAAAGAAGGGAAAACTCTTGTGTCTTCCACACAATCTACATTAAAATAGTACATCTAATTTTAAACATCTCATAAAAATATTTGTAGTAAGATAAGTATTACATTTTCTTGGTTCTAATGTTCTTAAGACCCTGGGCTATTATAGGCATCAAAAACATATATACATATGTACACACACACATTATAGTCATTATGCTGCAAAATGTATATATCAATTACTACAAAATCAGAGAATCTCTCTTCTTTTCACTCCCTGAAAATATGTAGTGAAACTTTGGTTTTGATTGAAACTATTTGTTCCATGACTGCATGATGTCCAGGTTTTGTCTGAGTTTACTTCAGAATCTTCCACTTTAGCTTATCTAACACCTTTGGCTTAAAAATGCCTCTTCTACCATTTCTCATTCAAGTGATAAGTATTTGTTTTTGTTGTGTACTGCTTGAAACTTTTTCTTTTGCCTAATTTACCCTAGGAAGTGCCCAGATACCTTGATTGTGTTATAGAAAATTTAAAACCTATGCTTTTTTAACTGAATATACCTTCAACCTTATTGTTAGAAGAAAGCCTTACTTGACATTTGATATTAATCATAGACACTGGAGAAACAGCTCAGGGAGCCAGAATTGTCATCTGTGACCAATCAAGTCTCACTGGACACAACCCACTGCTCAGTGTCACTTTAACTTGTGCTGAGATGTCACACCTGTCAGCCAACTCATATGTCTTTCCAAGGACTTGCTAGATTTAGTTTTTTTTCCCCCATCTGCAAATGCAACATATGTTAGCAACATGCACTGACAAGAGTTCAGCAGTATTCCTTCCCTAGCTGAACTGTTAGTTCACTTGTCAAATACAGGAATTTCTCTTTAGTCTTCAAATAATTCAGAACCACAATCAGAACTAGAGGAAAACAGCAAAGCAAATTGACAGCCTGACTATCAAGATTTTCCCTCAGTTGCTTAGCTGTTTATATACTGCCTACGTTCCCCACATCTCTCCAACCACTGGAATAGTGAAGAAACATACCTGGACCTTATAAATAAAGACAAGTAGAAAGAACCAGTATAGATGCAATAGTAGTTTAATGAGAGTTCATTTTAAATTGTCCAGTTAATTGAAGCTAGTAATTTTTATGGTTTATACTGTTAACCAACAGTCATTGGCACCAATTCCACACCAATGGGAATCCCCATTTGGGATGCAGTGAAGAAAGAAACTTTATTCTGTGCAAACAGGGAAACAACATGGCTGTGAAAACAGCACTGCAGTGGAACAACTCAATAGCACTACAGTGTGATTGTGAGGCTGCCTCAGGGCCAGGCCCCTCTGCAGCTAGGTAGCTCTGCTGTGCTCCACTGGAGGTGGTGTGTTCATTGTGCTTCCAGTGAGACACAGTAGGTGTTTCAGCACTAGTCAGGACACGCAGTCTTTGGGGGAAAGTGTGTTCTCTGAGCCAGAGGGATTTGGCTTATTTGGACAGAAGCCCCTTCCCCTGGTCCCTGATTGGTCAGCCCATACTCATACAAATGAGGATGCCAAATCCATGCAGTTTGATTGTTCCAAAAGGTACTACCCTGATTGATCAGAATAGACACACTCTGATTGGTCTGAGGTGCAGAGCTCTGACTGGATGGAAAAGTCTCAGACTTATGGGGTGAAATAAGATTCCAAGAAAACTTTATAAGGGCGGGCTCAACCTGCAGAAACAGTGCAGACAGGCAGTCCAGTGCAGAGGAAGAGAGTTAACACAGAAGCAGCTTAGCAGCAGGGGCAGTCAGTTTAGTACAGAAGCTTCTCTATGAAGTGCGGTTTGTATGAGAGGTTCTCATGCAGAAATGGCTGCTAGGCTCTGATTTCTTTACTTGAGCCCAGTTAGCCACCAGGGTCCATACCAGCAGGTGTGTCTTTGGTGACCCCCACATGATGTCTGGAATATTCCTGAGAACCCAGGAAGTTGGGATGATGAGCAGAAGCAACATAAAGCTAAGGACCAGATGGAACTGGTACTATTGGTACTGACCAAAGTTGGTACTGACCAAAATTGAGAGTAAAGGGGCAGAATCTGGGGGTAGGTAACATTAGGTTATCAAGTATTTAAAGCCAAGAACACTGGACATGAGACTGAGGATTCTTAAGTGGTTCCTAAGGCATCTCTTTGAAGCAACTTCCTAAAACTATCTAGATATATAAGGTGTTCAAAACAATTACGAGAAAAAAGAATGATAAATTATTCAGTACTCCAGCAGGAATACTGTCCAGGAAGAATAATTTTTATTTTAAATGGAATACTATAAGCTCTTTCCTAAAGAGGCATTTCTCTGTTTATAAGAACCTGCTCTGGGTCTGGTGAAGCCGAGGTCTATAATACCTGCAGAGTACTGTTAAGTTCTGCAGTCCTGGCCATGACCATGACCAAATGAGAATGAGATTCAAGACCTTTGGCCATCAGAGTTTGTGTTGGGCTTCCCACTGCAGCTGCATCAGTTTGCACTGCTTTTTAAAAACACCACTAATCATGAACAAGGCCTTCTGAGATTCCACCTGTGTTAAATCAAGAGCAGGAGAAAGATTTAAAACTTTCTTCTTCGTCTCAAGCAAGCCAGAAATGCTCGTTTCATTATTAATATCACTTCATGTCCTGACATGTGGCAGATTTATTCACACAGTAAAAAAGTTGAGAGATTTTTGTTTTTCATAAAAATTTAAACTGAAAAAAAGGTTAATGAAAAGCTATTGTATATGTAAGCTACGTTTTCATGTGATTTACACCTCAGGTAAAACCAAGAGAAGAAAATCTCAGCTCACCACCATTTTAAAGAAAACCCTAGGAGATCAAACATGGCTGCAGAGTCGCAGGAGGCACTTGATCCCAGACCCGGTCTGGTCTTGCAGCTGAACAACAGAGCAATCAACTTGAAAATCCAGCTGGCAGTGAGTGAGAGCATGTGTGAGTGAGTGTGTATACAGACGAGAATGTGGGACATGTGTGTGAATGGGCAAGAACCTGCTCTCCCGCAGGGTCCTCAGGAGCGAGCAGCCTGGGCTGTCCTGGCCGAGCTCCTGCCCCAGCTGCTGCACAGCTAGGCACTCCTGGATATGCAGTTTTAAGGTGGAAGCCATTTGGAATTTAAAATATCCTCCTCAGGAAGAAGCCTCCAGAGTGCTGCACCTCAGTGCCTAGACACGTCACTGTTCCCTCCACCCTGGGCAGAGCTGTGCATCCTGCCACCACCAGGAGCCAGGATCCCAGGACTGCAGTACTTACTGGGGAGGGGGCTATCTCCTCCCTGAACCCAGGCACCATGGGAACCGTGAACAGGGCAGAATCTGACTGAGAAGGCTGCAAATCAGCTCAGGAGCAGCAAGTTCCGGGGGTGGAGAGAGACAGCTAGGGTGGCACTGGCTCCAGAGAGAGCATGGTGGGAGCAAGCACACCAGAGGTGGAGATTCACTGGAGGTAGCAACGAGACCACCCTGCCAACGCACTGAGCTATGCACTACTACTGGACTCTTCCCAGCACCATCCAGTAGAGATCCAGGGAGAAACTAACTAAAACTGTCAGAAGCTCTGACAAGCTGTGGCCTGTGGTCAGCCTTGATCAAGAGAGACTGCGCATTTCGGGGAGGGGGGGGCTTGAGGAGAACAGACTCCCAGGGCTGCGTGCTGCAATTTGGGGGCCACAAAGAAACTGTTTTAAAAAAAGAGCTGAGGCAGGGCTCAGGACTTAGCAGGGACCCTGTGCACAGACCCTGTGCGCATATGTGCATTCATGCATGTACAGCAGTTCTGCCAACAAAGAAACCAAAGTGATAGTGTTACTCTGAAGGGACTGTGGGACCCAACCCAGCATGGCTGGCAATCAGGGTGCATGCAGAGTGGGGAGTTCGGGCCAGGGTCTCCTTCCTATAAGAGAGGCAGGCTGGGGATTGGATGGCCAGAAGCTGAAGCCCAGGATTCCTTGCAGCCAGGCAGGTCCCTTCACAGGCAGGCAAGCCCAATCCCTACCTGTGGCATTACAGGCTCTACAGATCAGGAGGCCAGGCTCAGGACACCCCTGCTGCATGCCTATCCACAGGGGAAGGAAGGAAAAGCTCTGAAAGGTCCTTTTCTACCAGACACTATGAGCTACACTGTTCCTTGGGCCCTGATCCACTGAAATCAGCAACGCAGAGATTAGAGACAGGAGAAACAAGCAGGGTTCAGGGCCCTGCCCAGCCTCAGTGCTGAGACAGAGCTGCTGTCTGCACCAAGCAGGAAAGGGCTGCCCCTTTTACAAAGATTAACCCCTCACAGGAAACAGGCAGCTAATTCACCACAAACCATTATTGGAAAGAATCTGGGACAGACCAAGACATGTGTCCTGGGGGCAGGAAAACACTCCCACTATCTTCCCTGAAGACTAAATAGTGCCCCCCACCCAGGAAAATCCAGGGTTCCTACTCTCTTGATCACATCAGAGGGCCCCTCTGGAAGCAGATGGAGGAAATACTGGCAGCTCTCTCAGGTCATTAAATAAACCTGTCATGGGCCCTGTGCTGGTGGAAAGCCAGTAGGGCAGAACACTGGGGGACAGCCAATTATGAAGGAGACAACCACAGACTGTGGATTGCTTGTAGTCTTGAAGAGGCTGCCTAGGGCCAGGCTAGGACACCATCTGACATAACCAAGGGCAGATCCAGAAAGAGAAGACAGTGGCAAACACTGAGCTCTGCTGAGACAAAGTCCACTGTGGCCCTCTGCATTATTTGCATTATTTTCTTTCCTGTATAACTTTTTAACATTCACTTATTTGCCTTCAAGTTTGTTCATATTACTTCATTAGTTTATTTTAGTTTAGTTTATTTCAAATCTCATAATTTGCACCTTCCTTCTCTTACTCCAATCTGCCTTCTCCTTTCCTTTTCTTATTTTGTTTTAAATTTTATTTTTTTCTCTTGCTACAACTTGTTTCTCTTCTGCACTCTTACTATTTCTCCTATCTCCATCCTCTTGAAATCATTTTTCTCGTCATTAAGCATTTCACATTCTTTATCTTGTTCTTAAAATACTTTTATTTTCTCTCCACCTTTATTCATCTTTGCACGTTTGTTATTGATATGGTGGTGGTTGGTGCATTTCTTCAGTTTTATTCCTAGATCTTCAGAATTTTGTATTTCAAGTCTCAAATTTTACTATTCCCCTCTCCTACTCCATTTTGCCTTCCTCCCACCCTGTTTGTCATTTTAAATTTTACTTTTTCCCTCTCTTAGCCTGGTTTTCATTTCTCATTCTTATTATTTCTTTTCCCTCTATCTTCTCAAAGTCAATTTCCTTTCCTTTAGACATCATGTAAGCTTTTTTCTTTTTTTTTTCTTCTTATCCCCACTGATATTAATCTTTGTTCATTTGTTGTGGATATTGTTGTGGTGGATCTTTTTTCTCCAATTTGGTTCCTAGTTTTTCACTATTTAAAAAGATATTTTAAACCTCATACTATACTTTTCCCTTTTCTTACTCCATTTTGCCTTCTTTCTCCCATTTTATTTATGTTGTCAATTCGATTTTCTTTCTTTCTTCACCCTGTTTCTATTCCCTACTCTTATTATTTGTCTTTTTTCTACCTTCTCAAAATCATTTTTCTATCAGTCATCTCATGTTTGTTTTTCCTTCCTTATAATAGTATTGATCGCTTCGTACCTTTATTAATATTTGCTCACTTGCTGTTAATAGTGTAACCACACTATTGTGAGTGGATGTGATTTGTGTGTGTGTGTGTGTGTGTTTTGTTTCCTGGGTTGTTTTGTTTTCTTCTGGCAGCACCTATACAACAACATACAAGATGTGGTGGGAGGTGTGACTTTCAATCAGCCAGCAGGAGGAAAGCACCCACCAAAGAACAACCCAACAAAAACAAAAACCCAATTACAACAAGACAGCCCACATAAATGGCATAAAGAATGTCCCCAAGAGCATCCAGCTCAGGGGATCAAGGAGACTGCACCCTGAGTCCCACAGGTCTCCTATAACAGAAGGATACCCCATGAAGACAGGGAGTCAAAGCAGATCAATTTAATATGCAATAACAAAAAAAAAGAGTCCATTAAAATGGGAGACAAAGAAACAACACCCAATTGAAAGGAAAGGAGGAAACCCCAGAAAGAGTGCTACAGTAGATAAGGGCAAGAAATCTATTAGAAATAGAGTTCAAAATATGGTTATAAGGTCGCTCAAGGAGCCCAGTAAGAACTACAAGAAACTCTATGGAAGCTACAAGAAACTTACTGAGAAATACATCAGCATGAAAAAAGACATAGAAACTATCAATAAGAGCCAAGAAGACATGAAGAATATAATATCTGAAATGAAGAATACACTAGAAGGTATTAAAAGCAGGCTAGGTGAAGCAGATGATTAAATCAGTCAGTTGGAGGACTCACTGATTCAGTAGAATAAAGCTCCCAGACAGAGCAAGAAAACAAAACAAAAAAATGACTCAAAAAGAACAAAGATAGTTTAGGGGAGCTGCAAGACAACATGAAACATAAAAAACATTCATATTATATGGATACCAGAAAGAGAAGAAGCAAAGGATAGAAAACCTGTTTTAAAGCTAATGAAAGAAAACTTCCCTAACTTGGTAAGCTGGTTCTCTGAAGAGATAAACAAAATTGACAAACTTTTAACCAGACTCATCAAGAAAAAAAGAGAGAAGACCCAAATAAATAAAATGAGAAATGAATGAGAAGTTACAACTGATACCATAGAAATACAAAGGATTGTAAGAAATTACTCTGAACAACTATATGCCAAGAAATTGGACAAACTTGGAAAAATGGACAAATTTCTAGACATAAAATATTCCAAAACTAAATCAAGAAGAAGCACAAAGCCTGAATACACTGATAACAATTAGTGAAATTGAGCAGTAATCAAAAAGTCCTGGCAGATGGCTTCACAGGTAAATTTTACCAAACATTTAAATAAAAACTAACTTCTATCCTTCTCAATCTACTCCAAAAAATGGAGACAACTGTACTTGAACAACAATTAAATAAAAAATAAAATAAATAAATAAAAATAAAAAACAAAAAAATTTAAGAACAGGGAAGACTCCCAAACTCTTTCTACAAGGTTAGTTCATCCTACTTCAAAGACCAGGTAAAGACACAACAAAGAAAGAAAACTATAGGCCAATATCTCTGATGAACATAGACACTAAAATTCTCAACAATATATTGGCGATCCAGATCCAGCAAAACATTAAGAAGATCATATGCCATTATCAAGTGAGATTTATTCTAGGAATTCAAGGGATGGTGCGATATGCACAAATCAATAAATATAATACACCATATAAATAAAATGAAAGACAAAAAGTACATGATCATATCAATAGATGATGTAAAAGGATTTGGTAAAATCTAGCACCCATTTATGATTAAAAATACTCAGCAAAGTGGGAATAGAGGGAGAATAATTCAACATAATATAGCCCATATAAGAGAAAACTACAGCCAACATCATACTCAACAGGAAAATACTAAAAGCTTTCCCCTTTAGATGAAGAACAAGCCAAGGGTGTCTACTTTCACCATTCTTGTTCAACATAATACTAGAAGTTCCAGCCACAGCAATCAGACAAAAAAGAAAAAAGAAAAAGAAACAAATGGCATCCAAATTGGATAGGGGGAAGTAAAACTGTCATTATTTACATATGACATGATAGACTACATAAAAATACCCTATAGTCTCCAACCAAAAACTACCTGACCTAATAAGTGAATCTGCCAAAATACCAGGCTATAAGTCAGTATTCAGAAACTGAGGGCATTTCTGTACACCAACAATGAAATATCAGAAACAGAAACTAGGAAAGTTTGCTATAGCAACAAGAAAAATAAAGTATCTAGGAATAAACTTTACCAAGGAGGTAAAACATCTGTACTCAGAAAACTAGCAACAAGAAAAATAAAGTATCTAGGAATAAACTTCACCAAGGAGGTAAAACATCTGTACTCAGAAAACTACACAATACTGAAGAAAGAAATTAAGGAAGATACAAATAAATAGAAACACATACCATGTTCATGTATTAGATAAAGTAACATCATTAAAATGTCCATACTACCCAAAGCAATCTATATATTCAATGCAATTCCTATTAACATACTAATGACTTACTTTACAGACCTAGGTCAAATATCTTAAAAATTTATATGGAACAAAAATAGACCTCAAATAGTCTCAGCACTATTAAGAAAGAAGAACAAAGAAAGAGGGATCACAATACCTGATATCAAATTATACTACAAGGCCACTGTAATCAAAACAGTCTGGTACTGGCATAAGAACAGACATATAGATCAATGGAACAGAATAGAGAGCCCAGAAATAAATCCTTGTTTCTCTCAGTCAATAACTATTTGACAAAGAGGGCATGAGCATACCAAGAAGTAAAAATAGCCTCTTCCATAAGTGGAGTTAGGAAAACTGGACTGGTTCATGCAAAGAAATGAAACTAGAGCACCAACTTACACCATACACCAGAATAAACTCAAAATGAATGAAATTTAAATATAAGTTGTAATACCATAAAAGTCCTAGAGGAAAACACAGGCAGTAAAATTTCAGATATCCCACATAGCAATATTTTAGCTGATCTATCTTTAAGGCAAAAGAAATAGAGAAAAGAATGGGACAACATCAAATTAAAAACTTCTGCATGGCTAAAGAAACCATCAGCAAAATAAAAGGGAGCTGACCATATAAAAAACATATTTGCCAATGAAACCTCTGGCAAGGGTTTGATCTCCAAAATATATAAGGAACTCATGCAACTCACCACCAGGAAGTCAAACAATCCAATTAAAAAATGGGCAAAGGACCTTAATAGACATTTCTCCATGGAGGACATACAGATCACCCACAGACATATGAAAGGATGCCCAATATCACTAGCTATCAGAAAGAGGCAAATTAAAACCACAATGAGATGTCTCCTCACATCTGTCATAATGGTGATCATTAATTAATAAATCAACAAAGAACAAGTGCTGGTGAAGATGTGGTGAAAAGGGAGCCCTAGTGCACTGTTCATTGCAATGCAGACTGGTACAACCTCTGTGGAAAACTGTGTGGAATTTTCTCAAAAACTAAAAATGGAAATGCCTTTTGGCCCAGTGATCCTGCTGCTGGGAATATACCCTGAGAATCCCAAATCACCAATTCAAAAGAACTTATGCACGTCTATGTTCATAGCAGCTCATATACAATAGCCAAGTGCTGAAAATAGCCTAAGTGCCTATCGGTAAATGAATGGATCAAAAAACTGTGGTACATTTACACAATGGAATGCTACACAGCAGAATGAGAGAAGGAGCTCCTACCTTTCACAATGTCATAGAAGGAACTGGAGAATATTATGCTAAGTGAATTAAGCCAGTCGGTGAAAGACAAATACCACATGATCTCACCTATAAGAGGGACCTAGTGAATAAACTAAACTAATGAGCAAAATAGAGGCATGAAAACTTGGAACAGACTGACAGTGACCAGTGGGGGTGGGAGAGAGGGATAAGGGTGGAAAGAAGAGGAAGGGACTAGTTAAAGAACATGTATGAACCACCCATGGTCATGAGCAACAGGGTCAGGAATGACTGTGGAAGTGTGGAGCAGGCTGGACATAGGAGGGCAAAAGGAGAAAAACTGGGACAACTGAAATTGAATAATAAAATATTTTTAAAGAAAGAAAACCTTTATTGATCCGTATAGTTGATTAAAGGTATTTGACAGGAATTACATTTTGCTGGGCTCTTCAAAGAGCATAGTTTCTTAATAAATCTTTGTTAGCTCACTTGCTTCATGCTTCTAGCAAAGTATTTTGTACCTTCATCTACTGTGAAAACCTACCTAAAATAGGAGTGAAGTTGATCTCTTGGTGAATGGTTATGTTGACCCAAATTCCCTGGGGTCCTGTATCCGGTCAGTCCTGAGACCACATGCCCTCAACTTGGTCACACCAGGCAGGCTGAGAACATGTTTTCTTCATGCAAGGCCTGGCTACAAACCCTCAAGGACAGTGTGGCCCAGTCCACTTTCACCATTACCTTGAAACACACTCACCATTGAAGTATGAGAGGCAGTGTCATTACTGGTGGCTAGGAGGCCACATGATATGATGAGAAAAAGAATGGAATTTGGAATCAGGAGATAAGTGTCCTTGTTTCAGTTCTAACCCTTATTGGCTCATGCCTCCAGGCAAGTCTCTTCAAATCCCTGTCCTCATTTTCTCATTTATAAATATGACTAATGATAATTTACCATACCCTGTTGATTTTAATAAAATGATATGTGAAAGCACTTTGTAAACAATGAAACAATATATACAGGTAAGAAATTATATGCAATTATTAATAACAATTTAATATTTTCTGTTCATAGTATGTCAACTAATTAGCCTATTCCCATATAGTTACATTAACTGATTTCTTCAAAAGAGTTCAAACAAAGAACATTGTCTCTTTGGTCAAAAGTGGTATAGCAGAATGTTTATCCTTCCAACATTGTTGGATTAAGACTCCAGTGTATACTCAATTCATATAATGCAGTCAAGATTTCCTATCTGCATTGATGAATCCATAGTCACATGTTTCTCAAGGACTGATGAGAAGAATGACTAATGACAAATAGAAATGCTGCTTTGTTGACAGTTTCTGATTTCAGAGGCCTCCTTCAGCCACATATAATTGTAGGCAATGAATCTGAAATAAAGAACCTTCATATCACCTTCCTTTGGAAAATAAATGAGCAATAATGATAAATAAGACTCAAATATAACTTTGTCTGGAGCTAATGTGGGCAGATTCCCAGTCAAGCAGATGCCCAGTCAAGCAGTCAGTGGACTCAGCTGTGCTAAAAGGAATGTTGTGGGAGGGGAGGATTTAAACTCGTGCAGCCATTATGGAAAATATTATAGGGTCTTCAAAAAGTTCAAAATAGAATACCACATGACCCAGAAATTCCACTTCTAAGTATTCATCTGAAGAAAACAAAACCAATCATTTGAAAAGATATATGCACCCTTCTGGTCACTGCAGCATTACTGACAATAGCCAAGACATGGAAGAAACCTAGGTGTCCATCAGCAGATACATGGGTAAAGAAGAGGTAGTACATATATACAATGGAAAACTGCTCAGCCATAAAAAATAATGCAATCTTGTCATTTTCAACAATTTGGATGGACCTAGAGGGTATTATTTTAAGTGAAATAACTCAGGTGGAGAAAAACAAATACCGTATGATTTAACTTATATGTGGAATCTAAGAAACAAAACAGAAACAAACTCATAGATACAGAAAGAAAATGATGGTTGCCCAGAGGTCACGGGGTAGGGTAGAAAAGGGGAAGGGAAGTAATAACTAAAAACTTCCAGTTACAATATAAGCCACAGGAATGTAATGTTTACCACAAGGAATAGAGTTAATAATATTATAATAACTGTATGGCAGCAAATGGTTACTAGACCTATTGTGGCAATCGCTTCATAAAGCATGTAAATGTTGAGTCACCATGTTGTACACTTGAAACAAATGTAATACTGTATGCCAATTATAATTAAAAATAAATTCAAAAAGAAAATAAAAGCACATGTTACATCAATATACACATAAACTATGACATCTGTTTCTCCATCTATTAAATGGAGAACAGAGTGGAATTAGAGTTCAGTTTTTAACTTGCGTGTGTGTGTCATATGTCTTTTTAAATCACAACCACAATATGAAGAGGTATTAGTATTTTTAACTACCATATGAGGGTGTAGTAATATTATGTCCACCTCATTATTAGGTCACTGATGCTTAGAGTACTTAACTAACATAAAATAAAATTTGCACCCAAGTATAAGAAATTCAAGAACCTGCATAGAGGATCTACAGAAGACTTCAAGTTAAGTGTCTCTGAATCAGAGCACATAATCTTTCTACCTGTGCATTCCCTTTCTAAAACAGAGGACACATGTTCTGCTTGGGTCACACACAAATCCATGGCCTGATGTGGTCCATTTCCTTCTAATAACAGATAGAAAATTACATCCCAATAAGCATGTAACACTATTAACCAACAAGATTATAGCACACCATCATCTTCTCAAATAATGCCAAAGTTTTTAAGTAATGAAAATGAATTTACTTTGTTCTGGTGACACTCAGAGAAGCTGCTGCCAGTAAGCCCTGAATTAGGCCACAGACCACTCTATTCCTAAATGCAAATTAGATTGGATAATTTTGTCAGGGACCATGGACAGTTACCATTTGAGTCTTCCCCTATACAAAGGAAAAATTTTTCAAATCCAAATCAGTATCAATCAAATGTTAGAATATAATAAACACCTTTTCAGACATCAAGTTCTCCAAAGATGTTGCTTCTAAACACTTTTTTAGGAGATTGCTAGAAGTTGTGCTCCCTCAAAATAAAGAATTAAACTAAAAAGATCAAGTCATGGAATCCAAGAAGTAGGAGCTGAGATGCAAGAGGGGATGTCTTTGAATGATGACAGAAATAAGTCCCAGGACCATAGGTAAGCAGGAAAAGAGGTATGTGGAAAATAAAATTGAGACTTATTTTACACTTGACTTCTGGTCAAGATGGCAGCATAGGTAAATATAGCTTGCTTCCTCACACAACCACATCAAAATTACAACTAAAACTAGAAAACCATCACTCAGAATGGCCAGAAATGGACAAAATGGTAGTCTGACAACTATGAGATAAAGAAACTACGTCCATCCAGACTGGTAGGATTGGTGGAGACATGGAACAGTCTGGTCCCACATCCACATATGGTGGATAAAAATTTGAGAGGGATATTTCAGAAGCAAGGAGTCCCAGTCCCATACCAGGCCCCTGAGCCCAAAGCTCCAGTGCCAGAAAGATAAGTCCCCATAACATCTGGCTGCAAAAACTGGTGGGGATTCACTCAATGGAAGAAACTTCTGGAGTCCCAAGCAGTTCTTCTTAAAGAACCCACACACAGGTTTACTCAGACTCACTGTTTCTGAGTTCCAGCAGAGAGGTGGCAGCTTGAAAGCCACTAGTGGCATATATAGAAAGAAACTGAATTGTCTGTCATCAAGGCAAGAGCTGGAGGACAGCCTTGTCCCAGACAGAAGGGCAGGTAGAAGGGCAGGTAGCCATTGTCAACTTTCTGAACCCTCCCCACAAAAAGCCACCGAGCCATTTCTTGATGGTGTCATTTCTGAGATTCCAGCAACCTGGCTAATACTGTTTTCCCTGCCCTGGATTCCCCATAAACTTTGTCCCACTTAATTTTGGGGCCCACTCAAGCTGCTTTTCCACATGAATGGTTGGTCTTGGCTCATGCTTCACAACTTCCTAAATCTTCTCAAACAGGCAACAGCCAGACTCACTGAGCCTCCAGCCCCCATACATCTTGTTCAGTGACCTCAAACACAGCACTAGCAGCACATAGCCTAGATTTACAGCTTAGTTTGCCTGGGAATCTCCAAGCCTAGCACATGTAGAGGCCATCTCAGATTGCTTTATAGCTCATGTTAGGCAGCCCTGGGAAAAACACAGGTGGTGGCTGACCTTGACCTGCAACAATCAGGAATCCCCAGAGCCTGCACATCATGTTGGAGCACCACCACCCTGCTCATACACAGCTGATCTTCCATGGAAGGCAGAGGTTGGTGATCACTGGTCTGGGAAAATCCCTCCCATTGACGTGCCAACAGTAATTAAGGCTCAACTACAAGAGGAGAGTTTACTCAGCCCACATGAATGGCATACCTTGAGTACCCAGCCTGAGTGAAAGGGTTAGGGTTAGGGTTAGGGTTAGGGTTAGGGTTAAAAATAGCAAGAGAAAAGCAATTTAGCTACCTATAGGGGAGTTCCCATAAGACTGTCAGCTGATTTCTCAAAAGAAAGTTTGGAGGCTGGAAGGTATTGGCAAGGAATATTCCAAGTCATGAAAATCAGGGACCTACAGCCAAATTTGCCCTACCCAGCAATCAAAGGGCAGATAAAGAGCTTCCCAGACAAGAAAAAAGTAAAGGAGTTCATCATCACCAAACCATTATTATATGAAATGTTAAAGGGACTTAATTTTTTTGAAGAAAAGGAGGAGAAGATCCAAACTATGAACAATAAAATGGCAAAAAAATATATATCTATCAACAAGTGAATACAAAAAACAGACTAAGCAAACAAGAAGAACAGAGACAGAATCACAGATATGGAGAACGTTTTGATGGTTGCCAGATGGGAAGGAGGTATGGTGGAACGAGTGAAGATGGAAGGACTCATAGATAGAGAGCAGGATGATAGCTATTGGTGGAGGGCAGGGTTAGGGACTAGAGAGATTGAGCAAAAAGGAGAAAGGACTTATGGATATGGACAACAATTTGGTCATTGCAGGGGACAGGGGGTAAAGATATGTTTAAAAAAGAAACCAGAGTAACAGACTATTTTAGAAGAATCAATCAGGTTTCTTCAATCTAGACCCAAAACACCTCATAAGTTCACACCTTTGAACACTCAGGAAACTGAAGAAGACAATGTATGTGGTTTACTCACATTGTTACTAGGAAAACAGCACTAAGTATAAATCCTATTAAAATGTACACATCCCCAGATTAATTTTCTCCAGTCTACAACGTGCGTTTATACACCTATTCCACTGCTGAAGGGAATTTTTAAAGATAGCCGACCAGTCATCAAAGCATATTTCCCATTCTACCCCTGCCAGTTATGCAACACTCTAGAGACAGAGATCTTATGTCTTCCAAAAGCAACTTTGTTCTGTACACCACCAAGGGTTAAGGTCTTTCTTTGATCTATGGCTCAGTGCCTTCCACCCAATAAGTCTTTTATTTTATTTGTAGTCATAAAAACAAACCAAAAAAACCACATCTATCTTCTCTTCTACATTATAGCCCTGAAAATATTTGATGACTTTCACCACTCCCATCACAAGTTTTCTTCTCCCTTCCACTCTCCCTCCCACAATTGCTGCAGCAGTTTCTTAGCTTTTTCTCACAGACCATGACATGACCCCAAGTCCTTCTACTGATCAAGGTGGCTGTGAATACAAGTGTCCCTTGAGGCTTTGAGCAGGGTCATGAAAAGTCAGAAAAAAATAGGTTTTTAGTCTTGCATCTATCTATCCTGTATGTGACTTTGAGCTAGTAAAGTCTTTAAGCATCAGTCTTCTAATCTATAAAAAAATGGAATAACAATACTTATCTTTTAATAATTAATATGTGCACAGAATGAGGTGCCTCTGACATAATAGATATTAAGAAAATGCTACATAGCTGCTGTGGTGGTCCAGTGTGTGTGTTGTGGTTTGTCCGTTCTCTGTAAAAAAGATATGCCAAAGTTTCAACATACTGTTCCAAGTGTGATCTGAACTGCACTGAGCAGTTCATAATCTCAGACCGCTAGACAGAGTTTACATGATTGGCAGTTCTCTGTTACTTATTTACTCATCCTTCCATTTTACAAAAAGTATTCATTTCAACTGAGACCATCCTCTACTATGTATCCCCGTTTGTCACTGAGCAAGAATATGAATAAAAGAACCAGTGGAATATTCTTTGAATTCCAAAGCATCTCTCCTTAGACCAAAGCAGGAAACATCAGTGTGCTCTCCCTGACAGGAAGGTAGAAGGAAAGAGGAGTAATAAAAACAGCCAGATTCTCCTTTCTGATCCATTTCTAGCATTTAGAATGTATCCAGATGCCAAAACAACCCTGAAAGTAGGACTTTTCATACCCAAGGGGGAGCAGTTACAAATTAGACAGCAATGCTAATGACAACTAGACTGTACATTCATTTGTATGTCAGTGTTTGAGTGTCAAAGAAAATCTGTTTAAGGAAGAATTCCTGTAAGTCTTTGGAAAAACAACCCATTTGAATTAAATTTAGTTCATTTAAAAAATATATGTCTATAACAATAGATGACCAAACAACCAAATAAATAAACATGTTCATGGATTCTGTTGGCATTCTATGAATACAGCCCCTCAGGAAAGAGAAACTAAGGAGGTCTCTGAATTTTGTAAATAAGAAACCACAATAAAAGATAGCACAGCTAAAAGCATGCTGTTTGATTAGATAAATATCAGTGATATATAAATTGAGTTAATTGAATGCATGGACTTATTTTGAGAACTAAAACTACTCAATTTTTAAATATAATAGTTTTTTTTATTAGAAAACAGAGAGGCAGAAAGAACATGAAAAATCTCCCATAAAAACTACCAGAGATAATCACTATTTAAAAACTCGGAGTCTGTAAGGTATTTTTTACACCATTTTCAAAAGGAGTATTTTGAAAAACTGGATTTCAGAAGGCTAGCCACCAGCAACAAAGAACAGAAACAGCGAAAATGTTATCTCTGGAATCTAGTAGCAAGAACACTAAACATGGGTTCCTGTACCTTTCTACTTAATTTCTCCTAATAATTACATCATGCCAATGATTCAGAAAAAAATCCAGATGTTTCTGGACACAATTATAATAATTATAGCTTTGTAGAAATTAGGCAAACTGTGTTTACTTGTCCTTGTGTTTAAACAGAAGAGCCATGATGTCAACCTGAGAGTAAAATCCTGATAATTAAATAGTGGACTGGTTCTGGAGAAAGGGAAAAGGAATATGTCCAGTGAAGCCAGTTTTTTAAAAGTAAGCTTTTTGGTAAATTCAAATTTTTTAAATGATGAAAAGAGAGATGTATAGCCAATGAAAGATACAATTAAAAAAATAATGAAACCAAAATAATGGCAGAAAAGCTAAAATTCTAAAGTCAAAAAAGCTAAATATAATTAAAGGGACCTTTAAAGTTAGATTTAAGACTAAATCTAAAAGTCTAAAGATAAAAGTCTTTCTTTTGCTCTTCCCCCAAGGAGCAGGAGAATGGTCTTTGTATTAGAAAGCGGAGTTGATCACTAAAGATCCTTCCAACTCAAACAGAAGGGATCCTAGGATGTTTCACTCTCCAGTAGATTGCTGGAGTTTTGGGTAAAGATCACCAGACAAACGATTTCAAATCCAGGAAACATCTTGGAAGTTTCATAACTGAGAGGCAGTTTTTCATAGGATACTCTATCTGATATCAAGAGGCTGAAAATCTTATACATATTAGGAATATGAATATGTATAGCCATAATATGACATACATATGCAAAGAATTACATTGCTATCTACAACTGAAAATATAAACCTTAAATTTGGAAGGTCAGTGTTAAGGAGCATAACCTTTAGCATATCAACAGCAGTCATTTTTTTTCAAATATCTGAAATTACAGATTGCTTAAACACATATCAGTGTTTTTATTTTTCAGAATGTTTGCTTAAAAGTAAAGAAATTTTTATCACATTCTGAGTTGCACCCAGAAAGATAAGCCAAACTTGTTTTTCACTAAAAATACATCACTGATTTTCTGTATTAGTCAGTGTGCTGTGAATCATTCTTCCATGGTCTCCTTAAGATTAAATGACAAGCAAGCATCAGAGTTGTGAAAGATACCAGGATAAAGGTAGAGATAATTAACTAATGTTTTAGGAAAACAATTTACAATTTTTAAACAGTGTAAGCTGATGTGTTATAACTGTGACTTCATGAAACTCCCTTTAAATTGATTATTTCTTACACAATTCTCAGAGTACAAAGGTAAAACAGCATCTATATTCTTTTTTCACCAATCAAGTAAAGAAACCCTAAAAAACTATTTTTAAATAAATAATTTAATACTAAGTGTACATGTGTGTACACACATGCACATGAACACACACACAGAGCTTTTCTTCTTTTGTTTATGTGTTCTGTTCTTTGGCAGAGGATGTTAGCCTGCAGGATTTTTCCCAAGAAATGTGTTTTTAACCTGTAACACACACCTGTCTCTAGGAACTACCTGATCTGCTGCAGCAGTACTCCAGTGCTGTCGTGATATGATCTGAGGCACACTCAGACTGAAATAAGTTTATAGAAGTAACTTCATACAGAACTGGAGAGGAGGGGTACAGTGTTGTGTAATAAATGTAATATATTTTTAAATTAGTATGTTTTCTACTTCGTCTTTCTCAAAGAAAGTGTGGCAGAGAGGAAGGACAAATTCTGATGTTCAGACTAGGATTAAGCAGCAAGATCCTGCTACTGTGTTGAGAAATTATTCTCTACATAATTTAATTCCAACCATTTTTGACAAACCAGTCACCTGTCCAAGAAGAGTGAGTCCACACAATTTTTCTAAGTATAGAAAAGATAACTCCTGACCAGTGTGGCTCAGTTGGTTGGACGTCATCCCTCAAAGTGAAAGGTATCTGGTTCAGTTCCAGTCAGGGCCCATGCCAAGGTTGTGGATTCTGTCCCTAATAGGGGTGCAAGTAAGAGGCAACTGATTGATGTTTCCCTCTACATCAATGATTCTCTCACTCTCTTTCTCCCTCCCTTCTCCTCTCTTTAAAAAATAAATAAATAAAACCTTTTTTAAAAAAAATAAAGTATAGAGAAGACAACTTTGTCTTCCTCTAAGTCTTGGCTAGAATCAAGAGGGAAAATAAGAATAAGTGAAGTAAAGAAAAGATACTCCCTTTTCAGTCCCTGTGATGGTGGAAAAAAGAAAGTGGGGAAAGTGGGACAGTGAAGTGTCCTAGTATGGATTCTGATACTCCCCTTTGGGAGTTTGTCCCAGATAGGAAGAACAGCTTCATATCCTTGAGGGGAAACAAATCAGAAATAGGTTAATGTACCCAATTCCTGTAACAATTCAGGCAAGGACTAACCTGTTCCAACATCTATCTGGTGTGTAGCCCCTTCAACTTTCTAGGAATGTATAGAGAAGTACAGGTTGAAGGGCTTGAGAATTGGCCTTTCCTGAATTACCCTTGGTGCCCAGATGACTCATGGAGAACTTGTTGAAGGTCTGGGCTGAGGGGAATAGTGGATAATTGTCAGAAGACTAATCACAAAAGACTCTGTAGAAAGAGCCATTAAGCAGACCTACAAAGTCAAGGCCAAATGCTTATTTCCCACCAAACCTGAAATAGTACTATAGCTCCAACAAGGGCTCAAGTGATGCCAAGCCAGCTATATCTCCAAGGCTACTTGGTTCCAACCTAAAGTAAGAGTTACACTGGCTACAAACTTTAGTTGTGCATGATAGCAGGCAAGCAACATCAGGTCAGCCAGGATCACCTAATTTTAGAATGCGGATCTTCCTCATCTCCACAAACCATGTAAGTCTCTATACACCTTAGGAAACAAAGCAAAGAGAGCGGTGCTACTGAACAACTGATCATTTTTATCCAAGAAAGACTATTTTCTAAATGGACTATTTAAATTATTAGAACCAACTGAGCTTTAAGCCACATAGGACATTGAAATCTTTTTCTTGCTAATTAGTAGATAGGGATTTTGGAGGAAGGCCAATTAGTTATGGATGTGACAAGGAAATTGTATTTTTATTGTACATTCTAATTATAAGATAAAATTTGTGAATCTGCTACCCCTGGTTCTGCCCACTCACAAACATTTTAATTCAAATTGTCAGAAAGTTCCATCCATACAATGGCTCTTTGTACCAAGATGTTAAGAATACAACCTAAGGACTGCTGAAGAAGAATGAATCCATACACTGCAAAAAGACCCATACAGTTACCTCAGGTATACATCTATATCGACCCTTTAAGGGTACAGATTCAGGTTCTCATGCTTCATTTTAACCTCTGGAAGAAGCAGAAAAACCCCAGTTGCAGCTCTTGTGTTTATCTCCATTCTGGTCTAGGCTTCTCCTTTTTCATGTTTTCAAAGCTTCTCCTCTACATGTCCCAGGTTTTCTTGTCATGTGTCTTAGATGTTGCTTCCTTTTATCAGGCCTTTTGTTATTGTCTCTGCTAACATACTTGTTCTAAGTCCCCATAGGAGCACTTGATTCAGTGAATCTCTACAGAGGTTGGCTGCCTCAAATATGCACCGCTGCACTCCATGTTCCTCCTTTAGGATCCTGGGCTTGTCTTGTGTCACCTTGAAGTTCTCTTTCTAACAATAATGCTCTGTCATACTCTTGTCATGAAGTACATTTGCAAGACATTGAAAATGGTTTTCCCCAAAGTTTCAGCACAAGGATGCTATAAGAAGTCCTACGCAACATCATTACACCTCCTGCACTATACACACAATGGGGTGCAGGCTTTACCATGAAAAGATATCTGAGACATGGCAACCTTTCTGCACATTTTCCCCTAGATTAATGCGTACAATTACATTTTTGACAGCAGTAGTTTTGCATTTATTACTTACTACTTTGGATGAATTGCTTGGATTTTTAGTATCCTTTATTACTCTTCTTCCAAATGTCTTAAACTTTGGTAGTTACATGAATACATTGCCTTTGGTTGGTTAAATTAGAGTTTAAAACTTACAGAAGTTATATTTAATGAGATTGTAGGAAAAGTTTGCTTGGGGACATTTCACAGTCTAATAATTAAGCTTTTTATTCCTCTGAAATCAAATGACAATATCTCTCTAAACGCAGTCAAATTTTCATAAAAATTAAAGGAGCAGTGTCTTGTCTGTTTTGTTCTTATATAAATGAATATTTTATTTTATGAGATGGGCATTGAAACCAATAAACAACGCATTATGGAAATCATAACTAACTGCCTGTGTTTTCTCATCTCATGTCCTAGGTGTGACTTCCTTTTATCACAGCCCCTTGATGGCGAGCCTCCAGCCAGCTGAACCCAGACACAAGAGACAAAGAACCAGAACTCCCACCTCTGTGCCCTGTCTACGACCTCTGCAACCTGAGCTGAGAGAAAGAGATGCAGGCTGGGGGGATGCAATTTGTTAATGTGAATGCATATTTCTTAAAATACTGTATCTATGCACTCAAAAAAAATCAGTTCCCTACTTTGTACCAGAGAATGACCTTTGTACTCTAGAGTAAAAGAGGACACTCTCCCCACCTTCCAGTGGCTCACAGGCTAACAGGGGAAATAAAATGGGCACAGATTATCCTAGTAATAAGGAAGAGAGAATAGCTGTGATAAAAAGAGTATCAATAATAACACTAGGGAAGATTAGAGAAAGAAGGAGACTTGCAGCTACATGTTTGGTTGAGAAAGCATCCAAGTAGAAGGTGGCTTTTGAGTGGAGGTTTGAACAATGGTGTGATTTTCCAAAGCAGACATGAGGACTATGGCTTTTCCAGGTGAAGGGTGAAACAAAAACATATGGAGAGAAAGCTAATAGGTCTGTCCACAGCCTAGTGGTGACTAAAAATTTGGAAATGAGGACAGGATAGGGTGGGAAGTGCAGCAACAGAGACAGAAAAGATAGTGCTGGCTAAGAGAAGGGAAGGCAGGAGATTCTCGGACTCCTGCGCCAGCCTGCGCTAGGCTCCCAAGGCGCTGTCAGGAAATCAGAACCAAAACTACACAACTAAGAAAGACAGGCTTGTTCAATAAACAATAATGTGGGCTATTTAAGAACATAAATCCTCAGAACAGGAAAAGCTGACTGTGTTAGGGTGCATTGTCTTTCTGCAGTCTTAGTTTGAGTTGGCTGATTGAAGAATCTGTGCCTCATTAGGAGTAAAAATGCAAACATGATCAAACAAAATTTACATAAAATGTTTTATTCAGCCAAGTTTCCCCTGAATTCATATTGGCTGAATAAAACAAAAACCATGGAAGGCTGCTGACAAAGTCAAATTTCTTTGAGATCTCTTTATTTCAGCCATCATTTTGAAGTAAGGCTGTGAGATGCCAAAACAAAGGACCATTTGCTTGTACAAGGTCTGTCCAGGAAGTATCTAACCATATAATATGAAAAATAGAAACATTTATGAAGACGATACAAGATGTAAGAAACATTGTACATAAGACAACGATACCTCACTCCCCTTCAAAGTAGGCACCTTAGGACCTCACACAGTTCTCCCAATTGCCACCAGCTGCCCCATCATATTTTCCTGAATCTCATCAATGGCCTGAAATCTCTTCCTTTGCAAAGGTGATTTTAGTTTTTGGGGAAAGCCAGAAGTCACAAGATACCAAATCTCAGCATGGGGGGGCTGAGTCACCTAGGTGATTTGATGTTTCACCAAAAAACTGCACAAGATGTGATGCATGAGCAAGCACATTGTCATGATGAAGCTGCCAATCACCAGTTGCCCATAGCTGTGGCCTTTTGAATCATCTGAATAGTTTCTATGGAGGAATATTCAAGCTTAACACAAAATATGATGCAGATTCATTGTTCTTCTCCCTCAGTCATTTTGAATGTGACAGCCATACAGTACACATGCTCACTCAATGGCGTCTACCACCCCCACTGACTAGTACAGTGAAGCCATCATTGTTCACACATGCACATTCCCATCCACTCTCCTTGGCTGCCAGGTTACATCCAGGTCATGCAAACCAAATTGTTCTTGTTACATTAACAATAGCTGGACTTTTTCAGGATAGACCTCATATTCCATCAAAACTATGTCATCATCTAGAACAAAGATATTGTGACCTAAGTCTTCTTAAAGAATTATTCCAGGAAACTTAAAGACCTAACTTATTCATTTAGAAATAAATTTGTGACTAATGTGAAAGCAAAAGAAAAAGAAATAGTTTTTGTCTATCAAGACTGCACACAGGGTTGTCCCAAGATGGCCGCAGAGCAGCTGGAAGCTGCTTCCACATGTTCCCAGCCCTGGACTGGTCTTGCAGCTAAACCACACAACAACCAACTTGAAAATCCAACTCTGCGTGTGAGTGAGAGCATGTGTGAGTGAGTGTGTGTGTGGACAAGTGTTCGGGTGTGTGTGTGAGTATGCAAGTGCCTATCTGCCTGCAAAAGCACTCCAGGCTCACTTGCAAA
Organism: Phyllostomus hastatus; assembly: GCF_019186645.2. Lineage (NCBI taxonomy): Eukaryota > Metazoa > Chordata > Mammalia > Chiroptera > Phyllostomidae > Phyllostomus > Phyllostomus hastatus. Next base: position 23,071,521 of record NW_025334028.1, on the reverse strand, counting down.
GGCCACTGATGCTGCCTCAGCCACTGCCCATCCCAGTGCTTCTGGCTGCACATTTTTGTTAAGGGAGCAGTTTTGTGGAATTTGCAATATCCCCCTCTGGAAGAAACTGTGAAAGTGCCTGAACTTAACTCTGTGATATCCAAGCTCACTGGGCCATTCTAGGCCATGCACCCTGCCACCACCAGGATCCAGGGTCCCGGTAACTGCAGTACTCACCGTGGAGGGGGCTGTAGCTTCCCAAGCCCCAGGGACCGCTGGAACCATGAACAAGACAGAATCAGACTGAAGAGGCTGCAGATTGGCCAGGGAGCTGGGAGTACTAGGAGCAGAGAAAGGTGGCCTCAGCGGCACTGTCCGCAGGAGACCACGGAAGGAGCGCAGCCGGGGGAGTACAGTGGCGAGAGTCTAAAGCTGAGACTCACGGGAAGGAGCAGCAGGAGAGCCCCGCCACCGGGAGATCCCCTATAACTAAAACTGGTGTTAATAGTTTCGCTGCTGGACTCTTCCTTCCCCACCCCAACAGGATGATATGAAACTGAAAAAAAGATGATGCACACAGAATGTATTCTATTGATTTGGGAGTAATGGGGAGAGACAACAATGTGAGAGAAAAGTTACCATATTTTGCTGTATATAGTGTGCATCCATGTTTTTGGCCCAAACTTTCAGGGGAATAAATCTTTCATTTTAATTTTTTAATTTATTTATATTTAAATACTTGTTTTTTGTATTACAAAGGAATTTTAGCATTTATTTTTTATCATATTGTGTAAGAAATTTTATGTTAACAAATATTATAAAACACAAGAACAGATACAAGGTATTTCAGGTACTGCCCAGGTATAATGCACATCCTTATTTTTCCCTCAAAAATTTGGGCAAAGAAATGCACATTATACACAGCAAAATATGATGATAGGTGGCCTCCTGTATGTGCCCCAACTGGGCAACCAACCCACACCTAGAAGCCCTCTCAAGACAGAGGTAGTCGTGTAGGGGTTGAGCCCCTTAGTCAGCCAGACAAGGGAAAATTCCCACCAACAAAAGGGCCAATGAAAAATCAGGTCCCAAATAAAACAGAAGAGGCCACATAACCCACACAAAGGACATTCCTAGAGCACCCAGATCAGGAGGTCATGAAGTCTGCACCATGGGGACTCACTGAACTGGGAAGAGACAAAAACTGCTAGAGATAAACCCATCATTTTTTTTTCTTAAAGGGGTAAAGCACAGGTTGCATGTTTACAGCTACCCACCTTGGGCCCCAGCAAAGGGAGGGCGTGCAGACTGGAGTCACACAAAAAGAGTCTGGATTGGGAAGCATAGGAGAGAGGATTGGGGGAGCAGCTGTGGGATTTTCAGGGCCTGGATATACCAGGGCTACACAGCAGCCATCTTTCTTGAGAAGAGCTAGCCCCTCCCAGAGGAAAATCATTTGCCTTACTTTGTGGCATGCTGCTCCCCCCATCCTCTGCAAATCCCTTTGCCGCAACTTCTGAAATCTTGTTTGCATCACTCAGCAATTTTTTTTGTCCTTTTATCAGTTTTACTCTGACTTGGTGTTCTGTTTTGTTTTGTTTTGTTTTTCTTTTCTCCCATCCTGCATCTTAACCCTTGTGGAGGAGACAGCAACATCAAGACTCAGGCGTCATCTGAGACTGGTGGTAGGCTGCAGCCAATCCATACACTACCCTGGGAAACAGGCTAGTGTTTTCACCTAATTGAAGAGCCACAGAAACACCCTCCCAGCATCCAGCAGACCCCAGATCTGGGCTCTGGAAGCTTACTATGCCCCTGTCCTACCAACTACAGGGAAATAATCCTGGACAAACTTAGACTAGTGGCACAGGGGCAAGGGAACAAACCCATCATCTTAACCTGAAGTTTGAAAGTCACATGCTGTGGGTGGTCCAAGAATCATAGTAGGATTATATAAAATAGCCAAGTGTTGGAAACAGCCTAAGTGCTCATCAGTAGATGAATGGAATTAAAAAGTGCAGTACATTTACACAATGGAATACTATGCAGCATGAATAAAGAAGAAGGAATTCCTACCCTTTGTGACAGCATGGATGGACCTGGAGAGCATTATGCTAAGTGAAATATGCCAGTTGGTGAAAGACAAATGCCATATGATCTCACTTATAAGAGGAATCTAATGAATAAATAACTAATAGGCACAACAGAACCAGAGACTTGGAAACAGGGAACAAACTGACGGCTGCCAGAGGAAAGCGGAGAGGAGCAGAATGGTGGAAAGAAGGGGAAGGGATTTAGTCAACATATGAATGACCCATGAACATGGACAATAGTGTGGGGATGGACTGTGGGAGTGGGGGGTGGAGAGTATGGAGGAGGGCAAAGGGAGAAAAGTGGGACAACTGTAATAGAATAAACAAGAATTTAAAAAGTAAAGACCAAAAAAAGACTGCACACAAGACTTCTATCCTCTTTTATGGATCTGAAAACACAACTCCATAGAGACATCTGAAGGCGTCAGGTGTGCAATTTCAAACTGTCCAATGAACCCTGCGTACCACTTCTCTATACTTCCGTTGCTCACTAACAAGTTGTCTGTTAATGTGCCCTTTTGATTTAGGGGAGGATTCAAGCAACAGCACAACTTTAGAATCATCACCATGTAAATATGAAAAATATCCATACAGAATTTTCAATAGAAGTCCCAATAATGGGAACATCTGCCCCAAACAAGTTAACAACATACAGTCCTGGTCCAACAAGACCTGGTTTCAAAGGGAAAAGTCAGAATCAAAGACACCAAAGGGGAGAAGGAGGTAGTATAGCACAGCTAGACTGTGTAAATTTTCCTCATGGTTCTGTGCTCTATGGTTTAATGGGAGACTGAACCATCCACTTTCCTCAATAAATCTAGTTTAAATGGCTGCTTAGAAAGGAAAAGTAGCAAGGTCATTGCACATTAAAAGAATGACCTAAGTTTCCTTCCTAATTATTTAATGTGTTTGACTAGAAACAGGAAAACAAAAAACTTTTTAAAAGGTGAAATAGAAGTTTATCATCCTTCAGCAAATTTGCTCTCTAAGGGAAAGTGTCCATCTTATCTTTTGTAAAGTGCTTTAGTTAAATATAAACTGACCACAGAGTCAACCTAAGTACAGATTACAAAAATGAAAGCATCTAAGTAATAATGCCAATTTTAAAAAAAACTCCATACCCCTACCTGCCTTTAAAAAATTTTTTAAAAACTTATGTTAAAGTCACTCTTACCATTAAGCACACATACTGGCCTAATATTAACACAGGTCAGCATGGAATGACCAATCTAGACAAGTAATGAATCTCTATGTGTGACTTTAGAGAAGTCACAAATAAAGTACCATTAAATAAACAAATAAATGAATAACCATAAAATGTGGAATTCTCTAATTACCATGTTGCCAAACAGTTGCAAAATTGGGCCTGGAAAATCTTTTTTTTAAAGACAATATGCATAATCAATCAATTCTAGAGGTATGTATTGAATATTTACTACTTTCCAGACATTGTTTGGACCATGAGGAGTCAGGTGACATGAAATTAAGTAGGGCAGACTCTGTCTTTAAGAAGCTCATCAGCTGGAGGTGAGAGAAAGGAATCGGGAGAGGTAAATAGAACAATTAAATTCCATTTTTTCAGTGCTATAAAAAAAGTGTGTGGAGTAAGTGCTGATAAGGTATGGATGTCAGGAACCTTAATTTGGCTTCTTTTTTTTCTCCTCTTTATATCAAAATCTTTAAAAATTCTTCTGTCATCCATCACATCCCAAGGCAGACCTAAATGTTATCCCAAGTACACTGAAGAACATCAACCAACATGAAAGGCAAATAAGGAAGCTACCTGTCTGCAAGTCAGTGCATTTCACTTCTTAAGTAGAGATGCATGAATACAATTTCTTTGCCAGCATTAGATGAGCAAGCGGTTGCCATTCTTCCAAAGTTTATTTTCCAAATAAGAGGTCTTCAGATAGCTGTATCCTTTGTTTTACTAGACAGGTTACTTAACATCTCTGAACCTCAGTTTCTCCATCTGTAAAATAGCCACAATAATAACCCCTAGCTCACACAATTGCTGTCAGAAATAAATAAGGTAGCAATGCTAAAAAAACAAGAAACATTAGATTTTGAGCATATGTTTTGCTCATGTAAAGGATGAATGCTACATTTTCAAAATTTGGTTTTTTAATTTTTTTAATTTAATTTATTTATTTTTAGAGAGAGAAGAAGGGAGGGAGAAAGACGGAGAAATCAATTTGTGGTTGACTCTCATTTGCCCTGCCCCCACCCCCACTGGGGACCTGACCGGCAACCCAGACATGTGTCCTGACTGGGAATCGAACAGGTGACCCTTTGGTTGGCAGGCCAGCACTCAATCCACTGCTCCACACCAGCCAGGGGTCAAAATTTGGTTTTAAATGTACCAAAATTTTAAGTAATTGCTTTATTGCACCATAGTTATTGGCCGTTTAAGTTAATACATAATTTCCTTTTTAAGCAATTATTGTAAAGCTTAACAATGAAAAGAACACAGCTGCAGGATAGACAGTGATGATATTGATGATGCACAATATTCAGGAGGAATTAGGAGAGTGAATTTGAGGGGAAGGTGTCCTAGTGCAGAGGGCTCACTGAAATGCAGACTTCATGATTTTGGTAAGTGTCAGATAGCACAAGGGCCTCGGGATGGGGATTTCAGACTGGTGAAGTCTTTCAATTAGACAAAGATCTTGAAATGAAAAATTTAAGTATATATTAGCAAAATAATATGAAGAAAACACAGCTCTTCCCAAAGAATGTCATAACCTTGTTGATATACTGGCCCACATTTCAGAACCTTGAAGAGGATGAGAGAACTTTGTTGTCCCAGATTCTATGGTCTGAACATATCTGACTCTTAACAGCTTTAAACAATTTCTTTCCCAAAATTTGCTTGTGATCACAAAATGTATGCTTAACCCACAGCTTCCAAAACACTTTTTGGCAACCTCCCTCCTCTACTGCTTTGTTCTATTCTTTCCATTCTGGCAGCACCCTCCCCATCTCTCCTTTCTGCCTGTTTCAACTATATGAATCCATTAAGACTTGTTCAGATGCCATCTTCTCCATGGAGCCTCCACAGTGCCTTCTGTTGTGATTTCCTTTTCTTGGTCCTCTGTACAGACATACCTTGGCGACAGTGTGCATTCGGTCCCAGATCATGCAATAAAGCTGATATCGCAGTGAAGTGAGTCACACTAATTTTTTGGTTTCCCAGTGCATATAAAAGTTATGTTTACACTATTTTGTAGGCTACTGAATGTGCAATTGCAGTATGTCTGAAAAAAAAAACAATCTATGCCTTAATTTAAAAATACTTTATTGCCGGAAAATAGTAACTATCTTCTAAGCCTGTTGGGAAAATGGTGCCAATAGACTTGCCTGACACAGGGTTGCCACAAACTTTCAATTTGTAAAAAAAAAAAAATTCAGTCTCTAATAAGCACAATAAAGTGAAGCACAGTAAAACTGGGTATGCCTGTATTTTTATGGTATTTGATCTCTATCATGATTATGCCTAACTGCACTGTAGGAGGAAATGTGCCCCATGTTACCTCTTCTGGACGTGAACTCTTAAGTTTCAGAAATCTGCCTCCCACATCTTTGTACACAATGCCCTACCTTTGATGGGTATTTGGAAACCTCTCTGAAGCGGGTGGGCAAATGAAGGCTGCAGGGTTAAAATGAAGATGTGTGCTATTTATGACTGCACAGCAAGAGCGACAGCAGATACTGTGCTACCCAAAGAGACATGGTTTTTGGAAATCTACCTTCATTCATTTTCAGTAACATCACAGAGGCCTTAAGAAATTATTGAACCATAACCCAACTCCTGTGCTTCCAGACGATCTACATTTTAAACTTATACCTAGTGAACCAATTCACAAATTGGACTGGCAAAGCTGTTTTAAAAAGCATGCTCCTGCATGCAGGCTTCCTTGAAGGAATATCTGCTGGATGCACTCAGGATTATTGAACTCATCACTGGATTTACAGCTTCTTTTACCAAAGGTTAGCATTTATGGGGAATTCAAGAATACACGTGACCACTTCCTCGCTGGCTCACCTCGGCTCTTGGTGTCCCTTTGTCAGTGCAGTCTTCCTACATGACACTGGCTAGTAGCACATACTACCTGCTCCACCTTCACTGCCTTACCTTTTTTCTTTTTCTTCCTTTAACTGCCTAGTGTATTATATCTTTTATTTATCTATGATGTTGTTTATTGACTGTCTTCCATCTTAGAGTGTGAGCGAATAATGTTTTATTTACTGATAAACTGATGTATCTGAACAATCTACAATAATGCCTTATACACAGTAGGCCCTCAATAAATTTGTTGAAGAAATGAATAAATCAGTGATTCAGGAAGTGTTCTTTTAAAGAAATATATATCTCTGGTGATGAGATCAGTAAGGGGCCAGAAATAGAACTACTGAACCTTTAACATAGGAAGATTAAAAAAATTTAACTTGCCAAGAAAAATATATATACTGAGGCCTGTCCAGAGAAAGTTTAGCTATTGTTAATACGACAAGAATGGTTTGCATGACATTGATGTAAGCTGGCAGCCAAGGAGAGTGGACTGGAATGCACATGTGTGAACAATAACAACTTCACTGTACTAGTCAGTGGCGGCAATAGGTGCCACAGAGTTGAGCATGCATACTCAAAATAATTGAATAGAGCAAAGAATCTGCGTCAAATTATGCATTAAGCTTGAACATTCCTCCACAGAAACTATTCAGATGATTCAATAGGCTGCAGCTATGGGCAACTGATGATTGGCAGCTTCGTCACAACAATATGCTCACTCATACATCACATCTTATGCAGAGTTTTTTGGTGAAACATCAAATCATTCTTATGACTCAGCCACCCCTAAAGCCCAGATTTGGTGCCCTGAGACTTCTGGATTTTCCCAAAACTAGAATCACCTTTGAAAGCGAAGAGACTTTAGACTGTCAATGAGATTCAGGGAAATACATTGTGGAAGCTGATGCAATTGGGAGAACTGTGTGACGTCCTGAGGTGCCTACTTTGAAGGGAACTGAGGTGTCATTGTCCTTTGTACAATGTTTCTTGTATCTTCTTCAATAAATGTCCCTATTTTTTTATATTACATGGCTGAACACCTTCTTGACAGACATATGTATTTACATATAGGGTCTCAGTTAAGTTAGAATGGGGTGGAAGTTCATGTAAAACCTCAGCTATGCACACAATGTTTTGGAGGGCTGGTAAGTACAGTATGTTGCCAGTAAGAAAACAATCTATTGTTAGCCAATGTGCATACATGTAGAGAGGGTACTGCAAAATGTAATGGTACTCATCTAGTTTCTTCTCAGTTCCTTCAGAGAAGAGTTCTAAACTCCAGCACCCTTGATGTTTTGGGTGAATGAATCTCTCTTGTTGAGGCCATCCTGTCTGTGTACCGTGGAATGGATAGCAGCGTTTCTGGCTTTACTTGCTGCTCACCAAGATCACCTAACCCCAAGTTGTAGCAACAAAATATGACTCAAGAAATAGCCAAATGTCACCCATTGACAAAATAAAGGTGGGGCAAAATCGCCCCTGTTGAAAATCACTGGCTCAGAGTCTGTCTGGGAGGAGCATCTTACTTACAGTCCTTCCCTCTCTGGCCTCCCTTCCTCTTCTTTCCTCCCTTTTGATTCTGCATGCATATTTTCAACCCCTATGACTTTCCCACAATGCCCAGGCTCCATCCTGGAGGCTTCTCAAGTTTGCATTGACCTCTATTCCTGCCTTTGTCCTGAAAACCTGGTATACAATATTTATTGGCCATTGCAGGAGGAAGTTGAAGTCATTCAGATTCTTCATAACAGAACATCTTCTACACCCCTCCCAAAATGGCTAGAAAAAAAAACAAGTTAGCATGTTAATATTGATTATCTTTTATAGCATAAATTCTGACTATTATTAAACAAAGTTTCTGCCTCTATACCTCCACCCAAAGGAAAGAAGAGGGGAAAGAAACAGAGGATCATGTTTGCTGCAAAACATCTCCACACTGTTTAATCTCAGAAGTGGGACATGAGGCTCCTCAATGATGAGCACCCAAAAATGGTACAACTTTTTCAATAATAGATGTAAACCAGACTGACTTACTTCTAGTAACTCTGAGAAAGGAACTAAAATCTGTACCCTTAGTTAGTGATTGGGCAGTAAAATGTATCTTATTTGTTCTGATGTTTTCTTCTATTATTTCTTAAGCATCAAAATCCTGGTCAGGGTCTAGCACAGGCAAGGAGGAGTACAGAAAGTTATTAAGAAATAGTGCATCCTTCTATCATGATTCTTGCCTAAAAGAATTTTTTTCCTAAAAAAAGTCTGCCCTGACCCATATGGTTCAGTTGGTTGGGCGTTGCCCTGCACAGTCAAAGGTCGCTGGTTAGGTTCCCAGTCAGGGCACGTGACTGGGTCGTGGGTTCATTCCCTGGTCAGAGCACATAGGAGAGGCAACTGATAGATGTTTCTCTCTCATGTTGATGTTTCGTCCCCTCTCTTTTCCCCTCCCTTTGCCTCTCTCTAAAAATAAATAACTAAAATCATTAAAAATTCAATAAAAATAAAAATAAAAAATAAAGTCTGCTTTAGCCTTTAAATAGCTTTGCAAATCACATCTCATGACAACACCATCTAGAAAAATGCACTGTAAGCCTAAGGCACCAGCAGGGAATCAAAACACCCACTATAAATATCATGGTGAATCAGATTGCACCAGGGAGAAATAAACTGCCAAGGATCAAGTTTGAGATTTTCCAGGAAGCCGGGGTTCTGTCAGGGTGATTTAGGAATCATTTGATATGTAAAAATTCAGGAGACCTCTGAACATAGGCACACACCCACCCAAAATGGTACAACTTTTTCAATAATAGATTTAAATCAGGCTGACTTTTCCTTCTAGTAACTCTGAGAAAGGAACTAAAATCTGATGAGCACCCAAATTTTGCATTAAATCAGAAGCTCATTTTCCTGAATTCACAGTAAGGATATAAAAAGCAGAGACAGGAGGTTGACCTAAATTGAATACTGTTTTATTCATGCCTTTAAAAAACTTGTACTTTTTTCCCCTTCCAACTAGCTTTTTATACATCCAGATTATTTATTTACAGATATTTGTGCTTTGAATGTACCATAAGTAAAAATATACCAGCCTCCCTTAAACTACACCTTCCAAAGGACCAAATGAAGCTGCTTTCAATTGCAATCAGCTATGAGACTGCTTGGTTTAATCTTCACAACTTCTGCTTTCAGATCCTGGTGGCCCAGAAGAAAGGAGGTAGAAAAAGCAGGATGAGGAGAAGAAAAGGAAAAAATCAAAAGTATTTTGGCATCAGTGTTTCAGAGCATCCTTTGGGTGCTATGAAGGCAAATGCTTGTTTATAGGGGAATAAGACAAACTAGACACAGTAACTTTCTTTTTAAATAAATGAATGCATGCTAAACACAAACTAACTAAAAATATTTAATGAAAGACTGATGAAAAGTTGTTTGTAGTAAAGGAGTCACATATTTTTCTTATAGGAAGGTGAATGTGAGTGAGATTTGAAAGGAAATTAGAGATGCAGATTATGAAAAAGAATGAGAGAGGCTAGTGTTAAAAGAATTAGCTTTATAAAAGATTCACCCTAATGTTTATAATAAATACTTAAAGCTATTGATCATTATTGAAATAAAATGCACTACATCAATTATATTAAAATTATGTTCCGGTTCCCATTCTGCCAGTACCCAGCCTCTGTGACCATATAAACATTTCTTTTCCCTGTATCTCTGTTTCCTGGCTTTTAAAGTAAGACAGACTGCATTGTGTCTTATGACCTACTAAGATGAATAGATAAAATCCGTATGGCCTCTGAGGTTATTCTATCCTCAAGACTTATCTTGAATACATGTAAATATAATATTTTTCTTTATTTTTTATTTGATAACTCCCAAATTGCTTAAGTTATAGTTGCTTTGAAATGTCTTGAAGGAAAAAAAGAAACAAATATATCCACAAAATGAGTTCTAGGTATTTGTGGAGCAGGCAATTATTAAAAGAATGTAAATTAAATGGCCTGTAAAGGCCTTCCCCACTTTGCTGTTGAAATATTTTGATTTTGTACCTTTCAACTAGACTAAGACATTGTATTATCCAGGAGAGATAAAAATATAAACAATTTAATCTATTAACAGGAATTATAGAATATCCAGTGTGCAGTGGCCACCCATTCTTGCCTAGAAATAAGAACACTTAGAGATTGGAACTAAGCCAAGTAGATTTTGGAGGAAGACTGAGGAAATGGGAAAGTTTAGAGCCTGAGGCACTGCAGAGGACGCTTAGGAGTCCCACAGGGAGGAAGCCAGGGCTTTCAGCTTGTGTCTCAGAAAGCCAGGAAACACTGTTTAGCCAGGGTGGGAATGAGTAAAAGGTGCTGTATTTGCATAGAAGGGAAGAGTGGAAGGTCAGTAAAGATAAAATCCACATACTTTATTGTTTTACCATGGACTCACCTTGTTCAGATACAAAATATTAGTTCAAGAATGTTGCCATATGGAGAGACCTACTCGTCAGGTCTTTTTACCCCTAAATGAACAAGGACCAACCAACAGTATGAGCAAACTCTTCCGTATCTCAGGACTTCAAGGAACAAATGAGGAGATCGATTATGCTAAGTCAGGCCAAAGGAAGAGGAGACCCAGTCCAAGGGGACTCCTGCTGGAAGAGGAGACCCAGTCCAAGGGGACAGGCCTACATTCACCAATTCAACTTCCAGAAAAAATCTTATCATCAGATGCTGAATTTCTTCCAGAAATGAGGCAAATTAGTGACTTACTCACTCAGTCAACTATTCCTGTGAGGCTGTCAATCATTGACTCTTTTTTCTTACTTTTAATCTTTTTAAATGCCAAGCCTAGCACATAAAAGAATGAAATGTCAGTTCCATCGGTATCATGCTGCCTTGACTCTCACAGTCGCTTCACAAGCCCCGGAGCCAAATGAAAGTATGAAGTGTGAAAAGAGATTCCCCTCTTTTCCTCCTTGTCCACTTCTAACTTCACTTTATAGAACTCCATTACAGTAAAACTTCTCATTTTTTCTACATTTAAAGGGGTTGGCAATAAGATGGGACTGTAGAAGATTTTAATCGGCTTATCAAAAATTGGTATTTGTTGCATTCCTAGTACAAAGGTAGGGGCTTCCAAGCCAGAACTCAAGCCAACATTTCCTTACAGAGGCACTTAGTGTGATAATTTTTCTTTGAAGTACTTAATCTAAAGGGATATTTTATCCCAGGAAAAACCTCCATCTAAGCATGTTTATTTTTTGAAAGGTGGGTATACAAAAGCTAATTCATCTTCTAAGAAACATATTTTACAAGCAATGCATAATCTAAAATGTTATTAATGAGAGGAAGCAGAATCATGAAACTCTAATGATCATGCAGATCTATAAAATCTCTTATGTACTGCTGCAAAAGCAAAAAAAAAGTAAAGATCAGAGTTTAGGCTATTATACTGGTCAATAAACATCTGCAATTCCACTCAGAAAAATTTTGAGCTATGAGACCAATGAGCTGAAAATATGTGCATGTAGAAATCAATTCAGAACAAGATCTTCTTATGTCTACATGACTTTTTGATGTTCCCAAGAGGTCACAACTAACTCACCATTGAAGAGATATGTGCTTGCTCTGTTTTCCTTACAGAAAACAACAGTCATATAATTATGTTGAGCAACTCTACTCTCTTTCTTGGCTCCTTTAGTGTAAGATAGTTGGCTAGGGTTAAGAACGTAGCCTCCCGTAACCACTAGCCATTTAACAAACGGCTGACATAAATCAGGGCCTCCCAAAGTCACCGCATTTCATGCCAATATATGATCCACCTAGATAAAATGGACAGAAGTTATTTACATGCACAAAACACCCCCAATACACAATGGCATGCATGCTAAAAACAACTTTCCTCCCTCTCCCACTGATGAAGGAGAATTGTAATGGTTATAAATAGAGAAAATTTTAAACCTGAGCTAATTTATGTTTTAAAAATTAAAACATTCACAAGTAACACTTTATATTTTGTAACAAATTAGGTGTGATATACTCTTACAATGGAATATTCCATTGTGTCATGAAAGCATATAATTAATCATTATTTTAATTATATTTTATTGATTATGCTATTTCACTTGTCCCAATTTCTCCCCATTACCCACCGCCACAACCCCTGCTCCCTCCTGCAATCCCCACACCATTGTTTGTCCACAGGTCATGCATATAAGTTCTTTGGCTACTCCATTTCCTATACTGTACTTTACATCCCCATGACTACTCTTTAACTACCTATTTGTACTTTTTAATTCCCTCCCTTTTTAACCCATTCCCCCCAAATACCCCTCCCATCTGGAAACCATCAAAATGCTCTTTATATCCATGATTCTGTCTCTGTTCTTCTTGTTTGCTTAGTTTATTTTTTACATTTAAATGTTGATAGATACGTGTTTTTTGCCATTTTACAATTCATAGGTTTGATCTTCTTCCTTTTCTTAAATAAGTCCTTTCACATTTTATACAGTAATGGTTTGGTGATGATGAACTCCTTTAGTCATTTTGTCTTGGAAGCTCTTTATGTGCCCTTTGACTGTAAATGATAGCTTTGCTGGGTAGCGTAATGTTGGCTGTAGGTCCCTGATTTTCAGGACTTTGAATATCCTTGCCAATCCATTCCAGCCTGCAAAGTTTCTTTTGAGATATCAGCTGACATTCTTATACCCTGTAGATAACTAACTGCATTTCTCTTGCTGCTTTAAGATGCTATCTTTGTCTTTAACCTTTGGCATTTTAATTATGCTGTGTCTTGGAGTGGGCCTCTTTGAATCTATTTTATTTGAGACTCTGTGCTTTCTGGACTTGCATATCTATTCCCTTCACCAAATTAGGAAAGGTTTTCATTATTTTTTCAAATAGATTTTCAATTTCTTGCTCCTTCTCTTCTCCTTCTAGTACCCCTATGGTGCTTATGTTGGTATGCTTGGAGTCGTTCCAAAGGCTCCTTACACTACCTTCTTTTTTTTTGGACCTTTTTTTCTTCTTATTGTTCTGATTGGTTGTTTTTTGGTTCCTTATGTTCCAAATCATTGATTTGATTCTTGGCTTCATCCACTCTACTGTTGATTCCCTGAAAATTGTTCTTTATTTCAATTAGTGTATCCTTCATTTCTGACTGGATATTTTTTATGCTGTTGAGCATCCTTATAACCAGTGCTTTGAATTATGCATCTGATTGATTGCTTATATCCATTTTATTTAGTTCTTTTTCTGGAGTTTTGATCTGTTCTTTCATTTGAGCCATATTGTTTTGCTTCCTAATTTTCCAGCCTCCCTGCATGTGTTTCTATGTATTAGGTAGAGCTACTATGACTCCCTGTCTTGGTAGCATGGCCTAATGTACTAGATGTCCTGTAGGGTCCAATGGCATAGCCTCCACTATCAATCAAGCTGGGTACTCAAGGTGAACCTTTTGTGTGGGTTTAGTATACACTTCTCTTGTAGTTGAGCCTTGATTATTGTTGTCAGGTCAACGGAAGCGATTTACCCAGGCCAGTCAGCTATAAGTACTAGCTGTGACCACTGACCACCAACCTCTGCCCTCTGTGGAGGATCAGCAGTGCAGGGTATGGGTTGTGGTGCTCCAAAGTGGTCTGTAGCTATCCATTGAGTGCACAGGCTCTGGGGTTCCCAGGGTGTTGTAGGCCAAGGTTAGTCACTATCTGTGTTCTGCCTGATACCACCCTGTATTAGCTATAAAGTAATCTGCAGTTGGCTACTACTTGTGCTGGGCTTGGAGCTTCCCAGGTGAAGCTAAACTATGAACCCAGGCTGGATGCTTATAGTGCCAGGCTGGAGGCTACTTAGCAAAAGTTATGGGGGTTGGAGGCTCATTGAGGCCTGCTGTTGCTTATTTGAGAGGATTTAGGGAGATGCAAAGCATGCACCAAGACAAGCCGTTCACATGAAAAGCCACTATTAATAGCTTGGGTGAGCTGGTAAGTTGGGTGGGGCTGAGCCTGAGGGAATCACTAGGGTAGGATGAACAGTGTGAACCAGGGTAACAGAATCTCAGATATGGCACCTGCCTGTCAACTCTGTGGCTCTATGGGAGGCAAGATTCAGAAAAAGAACAATGTCCTCTGCCCACTATTCTGTCTAGGAGAAAGCTCCCCCAGTTCTCACCCTCATGCCAGACACTTCCCTGTATGCTACTGGTGCCTTTCAAGCTGCTGTCCTGGTGCTAGAGGCTAGAGAGAATGAGTCTGAGTAAGTCTCTGTGCAGGCCCTTTAAGAAGAACTGCTTGGGAATTCAGCAGTTTCTTCCAGACTCAATCCCCGCTGGTTTTACAGTCAGAAGTTATGGGGACTTATCTTCCTGGCTCTAGAACTCTGGGCTGGGGAGCCAGGTGTAAGGCTAGAGCCCTTTGCTTCTGAGACATCCCTCCCAAATTTTTATCCACCACACGTGGGTGTGGGAGCCTGTTCCTCATATTCTTGTCTCCACATCTTCACCCCTCCTACCAGTCTGATGGAATTTGGTTTCTTTAATTCTTTAGTTGTCAGACTTCCATTTAACTTGACTTCTGATGGTTCTGAGTGATGGTTGTTCTATAGTTTAGTTACAATTTTGATGTGGTATGCAAGGAGGTGAGCCATGTTTACCTATGCCTCCATCTTGACTGGAAGTCTAATTAATCGGTCTTAATAAATTATTGTGACCCAAAACCAAAATAAAATAAATATATTTCAGCAAAGAAAACTATATATAATGAATATGGTTTGTGAAAAAGCTATAAATTCACCCAAGAAGCTTTCTCTGATTAGTTTACTCTAGGTTGGAAAAACTCTACTCAAGCAAAATAATTTTTTGCTAATATGTAGTTTTTATCTTGTTTAAGTCATGTCAGCTAAGTCAGGACTATATCTTCCTTTATACCAAGTAAGATGAAAGAGCCCAAGATATACTTCAAGTAGGAATTTAGTAGTGGGAGATAATAGCTAATATTTAAGTGATACTCAATTTATTTCTTTGCTTGGCTTGCAAGACTCCTCAAAACCTGATCCTTATCTTCCTTCCTCCAATCTCATTCCCTGACAACACTTATTCACCCACTTCTCCCCACCAGCAATCTCCTCCCATCGGTGTTGTTATTCTGAAAACTTCTTCCCTGCAGCCAGTCACACACAGCCTATTTAAATCTTGGCTCTACCACTTACTCCCTGTGTAACATGAGGCAAGTTTATCTGTGTCCCAGTATTCCCATCTTTATTCCTAAATTGGAAGCAATAACACTCTATTATAGGGTCAATGTAAAAATCAAAAGAAATTGGTCATGCAGAACACTTAGTGAGTGCCCACTAAATATTGGTTGTTATTGATAATATTAATTCATCAGCCTTTAACGTTCATTCTAGCTCCAACCCCTTTTATACACTTAGTTCCAACATATCTTTTACATATTTGCTTAAACAAGAAATCTTTCCAGAATAGCCCCTAAGTTAATACTCATCCCATTTGTACTCTCACCTCTTATGAAAAAATTTAACATCACCTGCTATTATTTCTTGAATACTCTTCCTAGTCTCCCACTAAACTGTAATGTAAGCTCCAGGAAGACAAGTTCTATATCTAGGCTTCCCTCCACTTTATACCCACCCTTTACCAAGCACTTAGTATATATTGGGCCCTCAAAATACATTTTTCAAAATAATGAAAGAATTAATAAATCAGTTAACTGGCAAGGGAAAATTACTTCTGCTCAAATTTAGATTTTATTTTTAATATATTTATGGTTTCTTTTATAACATGTTTAATTATCTAACCATTGGCATCACTTCTCTTCCACCTCCCAAATCCCCATTGCTGCTGAAAGAGAGAATTAGAGCAGCTGCTTAACTAGAAACAACTTGAAAAATTATTTAAAATGAAACTACTAGAATTATAAGCCCTTCCTTGAACTTTTTCCTTTGTAAGCCTCAGCAGACAAGGCTGCTTCTGAGCCTCAGAATCTGAACCACATTCTCTTCAGCTTTCTGCTCTTACCAACTTGCTCTTTGCTTTACCAAAGCATATTTAGTTAGTTTTACTTTAAAAAAAGAAAAATTAACATATACCCAAAGTATTATAAGATATATATAACATTAAATTTTTATTTAAATTTATTTTTTTGTTTTTTAATATATTTTATTGATTATGCTATTACAGTTGTCCCATTTTCTCCCTTCACTCCCCTCCACTCTGTACACCCTCTCCCACCCATATCCCCCCCTTTAGTCATGTCCATGTGTCATACTTATAAGTTCTTCAGCTTCTACATTTCTCATATTATTCTTACCCTCCCCCTATCTATTTCCTACCTACAATCTATGCTACTTATTCTCTGTACCTTTTCCCTCTCTCTCCTTCTCCCACTCCCCTGTTGCTAACCCTCCATGTGATCTCCATTTCTGTGATTCTGTTCCTGTTCTAGTTGTTTGCTTAGTTTCTTTTGGTTTTGCTTTAGGTGTGGTTGTTAATAATTGTGAGTTTGCTGTCCTTTTGCTATACATGTTTTTTTAAATCTTCTTTTCTTAGATAAGTCCCTTTAACATTTCATAAAATAAGGGCTTGGTGATGATGAACTCCTTTAACTTGAACTTATATGAGAAGCACTTTATCTACCCTTCCATTCTAAATGAAAGCTTTGCTGGATAGAGTAATCTGGGATATAGGTCCTTGTCTTTCATGACTTGGAATACTTCTTTCCAGCCCCTTCTTGCCTGTAAGGTGTCTTTTGAGAAATCAGCTGACAGTCTGATGGGAACTCCTTTGTAGGTGACTGTCCCCTTATCTCTTGCTGCTTCTAGGATTCTCTCCTTCATTTTTACCTTGGCTAATGTAATGATGATGTGCCTTAGTGTGTTTCTTCTTGGGTCCAACTTCTTTGGGGCTCTCTGAGCTTCCTGGATTTCCTGGAAGTCTATTTCCTTTGCCAGAATGGGGAAGTTCTCCTATTATTTGTTGAAATACGTTTTTAATCTGTTGCTCTACCTCTTCCCCTTCTGGTACCCCTATAATTCGGATGTTGGAACGTTTAAAGATGTCCTGGAGGTTCCTAAGCTTCTCCTCATTTTTTTGAATTCTTATTTCTCCATTCTTTCCTGATTGGTTGTTTCTTACTTCATTCTGGTCCACTCTATTGTTTTGAGTCCAGTTTCCCTCCCATCACTATTGGTTCTCTATGCATTTTCCTTCATTTCTTTCATGGTAACCTGCATTTGTTCGTCTAATTTGTGACCAAAATCAAGCAATTCTGTGAGCTTCCTGATCACCAAT
The DNA here is from genome assembly GCF_019186645.2 of Phyllostomus hastatus. Taxonomy (NCBI): domain Eukaryota; kingdom Metazoa; phylum Chordata; class Mammalia; order Chiroptera; family Phyllostomidae; genus Phyllostomus; species Phyllostomus hastatus. Next base: position 23,054,097 of record NW_025334028.1, on the reverse strand, counting down.
GTTTTGAACTGTGCATCTGATAGGTTAGCTATCTCTTAGTCACTCAAAAGGATGAGTCCTGGGGCACTGATTTGTTCTTCTGTTTGAGCCATTTTTGGAGGGGGGGATCTGGTCGCTCCTGTTACCGTGAGGGATGGAGCCTTAGGTGTTCACCTGGGCTGGGCACCCCAGTCGCTAGATTGTGATGTTGTATTGTGATGGTGGGGTCGAGAGGGAACAATGGCGGTATCTCCGTTCTCCATGGGACTTCAGTCCCTTCCCTGGGATCCTTGGTTGTGTGTTCTGCCCTGGTCCACAATTGCCACGTCACTGGGTCTGCCAGCTGCTGCCTGGGTACTCAGGGTCCACCCGCTGCAATCTTGCACACCCCAGATGCCTTACACACTCCCGGTTGCCTTATGTGCCCAATTCTCCCTGTTCTCTGCGCCTCAACCCATGCCCAGCTGCTCGTCTCCGCCTCTCCTACTGGTCTGGATAAACGGGTCTATTTCAACTTCTTGGCTGTCCAATTTCTATTCAGATACATTTTTCTATCAGTTCTGGGTGTTATTCTACCTCTAAATTGTTGTTGTTCCAATCTTGGTTGTGCGTGGAGGTACAGTGCGTCCACCTATGCCTCCATCTTGCCAGAAGTCTCCTAAATTTATTTTATTATATTAATCTTAAAGGCTAAGTAGCTGAAATATCATTTCTACTTAATTATCTTTCTCATGCTAACACTAAATATGAGATTTAACATTTTATAAAATTCTACATTATCAATTCACATTACAAAATATGAAAGCATTTTCATCAGGATTAAGTTAATTAATGGAAGTTCTGACTCCACATTATAAATTGTTGTTTATAATTATCTAGTTTTTAAAAACCCATACATTATGTCTGAAATGCTTTCCTGTTCATTGTAGGAAGTTCACATAAATACATAGTAAGCAATTGTAGGCATAATATTCATAATCGTATTGATGAATAATGAACAATGATATTCATTAAATCCTAAGGATTCATGTCTTTATTCAGCCAATATTTGTTAAACACCTGTTAGTTGTCAGACACTTGCCAAGCAATAAGTGTATGATGGTGAATGTGCAGACATGGGCCTGGCCTCTTGGAACAGAATGCAGACATTGAGGAAATAAACCTCAAATAATTATATAACTACATATTATAATAATATCTATAATGACACCAAGAGAGTTTATAACAGAGGAAGCTTAATTTAGATTAGGGTGTTATACACCAAGGATGTGATATTTAAAATTAAACTAAAAAAGAATTCTAGTTCTACACAAACTAATACCAAAAATACAGGGGTAACCACTACATAAATCATTCAGTAAGGCCAACATTACCATGATACCCTAACAAGACAAATATATTTCAGGAAAGAGGAAATAAAACTCCAGAAATATCCTTCATGAAGTAGAATCAAAAAATTTCAGGAAAATATTAGCAAATTGAATCCAAGAATATAAAAACAATAACACACAATAAGAAAATGGAGGGCTGGTTTAACATTCTAAAATCAATAGATGTAATACACCATATCAACAGATAAAGCAGAAAACTATATAACCATCTCAAAGATATAGAAAATGTAGCTGACACAATTTAACATCCTTTCATGATGAAACCTCTTAGCAAAAAGGGAATAGTAGAGAATTTCCTTACTGTGATGGAAAGCATCACTACACTATCTACAGTCAACCTCAAGTTACAAAGAAAAGATTCCATGCTTTCTCCCTGAAACTGGGAACCAGGCAAGGATGACCTCTCTCACCACTCACATTCAACATCACACTTGAGGTTCTTGTCAGAGCAATAAAGAAACTAGACATAAACACATACAGATTAGAATGAATGGAATAAAACCATCTTTTCTAGTAGACAGCTGATTTTCTGTAGAAAAAAATCCCAAAGAATTTATTTGAAAGTTAGTAAAACCAATAAGTGAGTTTAGCAAGAATGAAGGAAACAGGTCAAGTTCTTGTATATTATATTTCTACAAAGTATTTCTGTACCTCTATTTTATTTCTATATGCTAGCAATGAATAATTTGAAATGGAAATTTTGAAATAGCATCAAAAACTAAATACTTATATTTATTTTAAAGTATATTTTATTGACTATACTATTACAGTTGTCCCAGTATTTTCTCCCCTTTATCCCCCTCCACCCTGCACCACCCTTCCCACCAGCATTCCACCCCCCCTTAGTTCATGTCCACGGGTCATACATATAAGTTCTTTGGCTTTTCCATTTCCCATACTATTCTTCATCCCCCCCTGTCTATTTTGTACCTACCAATTTTGCTTCTTATTCCCTGTATTTTTTCCTCCCAGTCTCTCCCTCTTGCATCCCCCTGATAACCCTCCATGTGATCTCTTGTCTCGGACACCGGCCCACAGTGTCCGCTGCATTATGGATAAGATATGAGATAAATTCACACGAAGTACTGAGCCCTGTGGAGGAAAAGGGATGGCATGGCTACCCTCTCAAGGGGAGGGTGCCTCAGAGCAGCCTGGCCACTCTCTCAAAAGGAAAGAGCCCTGATCCTTGCCTTGACAGGTTTTTATTGGCTTCTAATTTGCACAGGAATACAGGTTAAGTTCATTAATCATTGTCAGGCAGTAGGATCAAATGTTAATAGCATATAAAGAACTATTAGGGCTCATTCTGAGTCAGGGTCTGTTAGCTAAAGGGCCACAGAACTTTGGGAAACAAACTCATTTTCTGCTCAGGCCTTTATCATTTAATTAACAGCATTCTTAGCAAAGCAGGTTTCACAGGAGTTTATGTATTCTTTCTCAGGCCTGATCACCCAGGGAGCCTGCCCTTTCTAGCACAGGGCTGCACCACCCTCTGTCATTGTTTCAGGCTTAAGTCAGGCAAAGGAAGCAAAGCAGCCAAGAAATTAGGAGACTCTGGCAGACAGAATGAGGACTCAGGCTTTGTCAAAGCTGAAGGGTGAGGGCCCATCACCCCCTTTCTCCATAGCCTCCCAAGTCCTTCCCTGGGGCCTCCACATGATCATGCCTATCTCAGGTCATTCCCCCTTGGAGAATCTTACCCATCATTGGCTAACTGATCAAGCTTTGGGGGCCAGCTATGGAAAAAGTAGCAGAAGCAGTGACCCTGCCAGAGAGAGAAGCTTTGTATCCTTAGTGGCTTATGGTCCAAAGGTTGCTCACTCAGCCTTAGGCATGGGGTGGTTACAGCTCCTGAAACCAGGCAGGGTGGCTCCCAACATCTCCCTCTTTTTTGTTTTTTAAAATCAATTGTAGTTGTTAAGCCTGTGAAACCTACTATTTGCTGTTTTTGAATGCAATCACAAGAAAACAACTTCCATATACATCCTAAAGCACACATAAAGATTAAGACAAGGGGGAGCCCAAGGGCTGCCAAGACCCAAGCTCCTAAATTCAGTCCATAGAAAAGTGTTACAAATGCAAGGGAATAACAAGAGTAACAGGTCTGGTTACATTTCAGTCTTTGGGAGAATTAGCACAGACTTTAGGAAGTACAAATCACAAAGCAGCCTAGGTATAATGCAGGCCTGATTTTCCATGGGAGAACTTCTTTACGGGTGTGGTCCTGCATGCTGACTTACCCCCCACTGGTTTTCCATGTGGGAGCTGGGCCACATTTCCACATCTGGCAAAGCAGTTCCCTACAATCTCTATTTTTGTGATTCTGTTTCTGTTCTAGTTGTTTGCTTAGTTTACTTTTTATTTTATAGGTTCGGTCATTGATAGTTGTAAGTTTGTTGTCATTTTACTGTTCATCGTTTTGGTCTTCTTCTTTTTCTTAGATAAGTTCCTTTAACATTTCATATAATGAGGGCTTGGTGATGATGAACTCCTGTAGCTTGATCTTATATGGGAAGCACTTTGTCTGCCCTTCCATTCTAAATGAAAGCTTTGCTGGATAATGTTGGAGGTAGGTCCTTGCCTTTCATGACTTCACGTGCTTCTTTCCAGCCCCTTCTTGCCTGTAAGATTTCTTTTAAGAAATCAGCTGATAGTATTATGGGAATTCCTTTGTAAGTAACTTCTTCCTTTGCTCTTGCTGCTTTTAAGATTCTTTTCTTATCTTTAATCTTGGGTACTGTAATCATGATTTGCCTTTGTGTGTGCTTCCTTGGGTCCAACTTCTTTGGGACTCTCTGAGCTTCCTGGACTTCCTAGAAGTCTATTTCCTTCACCAGATTGGGGAAGTTTTCCTTCATTATTTTTTCAAATAAGTTTTCAATTGAAAACTTATGTTTGCTCTTCCTCATCTCCTTCTGGCAACCCTATGATTCAGATGTTGGAATATTTAAAATTGCCCCAGGAGTCCCTAAGCTTCTCCTCATTTTTTTGAATTCTTATTTCCTCATTCTGTTCCAGTTGAATATTTATTTCTTCCTTCTGCTCCAAACTATTGTTTGAATCCTGGTTTCCTTTCCTTCACTGTTGGTTCCCTGTATAGTTTCTTTATTTTACTTTGCATAGCCTTCAACTCTTCCTTTATTTTGCATCTATACTCAGTCATTTTTGTGAGCATCCTGATTACCAGTGTTTTGAACTCTGAATCTGACAGGTTGGATATCTCCTTGTCACTTAATTCTTTTTCTGAAGCTTTGATCTGTTCTTTCATTTGGGCCATATTTCTTTGTCTCGGTGCACCTGTTATGTTATAAGGGGCAGAGCCTTAGGTATTCGCCAGGGTGGGGTAATCCATTTTGCTGACATGTGGGGTTCTATGTTGGGGAGGAGTCTGAGAGGGAACAATGCCACTTGCTCAGCTCTTGGCCAGCTTTCAGTCACTTCCCCCGATACCTACAAGCAAATTAGGCCCTTCTTGTGCTGATTCCCAAGTGAGTGGGCTTGAGTACCTTCTAGGACCCTGTGGGTCTCGTCAACAAACTTTCCTGTGCAACCCCCACAGATTTTTACAGCCAGAGATTTTGACCCTTTAGTTTCCCACATTGGAATACTGGGTTGCGTGGTCTGTCTCACTCCCCAGTTGCTCCTCCCAGCTTATCCACACATGAATGTGGAAACACCCAGTCTACCAGCCACTGCCTTGTCTGCGCAGTCTGCAGCCTTGCCACACATCCTCTCCACCCCAGCTGCTTGTCTCTGCCCCTCCTACCAATCTGGATGAATATTTCTTCTTGAACTCCTTGGTTGTCAGAGTTCCATACAGTTTGATTTTCTGGCAGTTCTGGGTTTTCTTTTGTTTTTAAATTTGTTGTTGTCTTTCTTTTGGTTGTGTGAGGAAGCAAAGCATATCTATCTATGCCTCTATCTTGGCTGGAAGTCAAAATACTTATATTTAAATCTAATAAAATATATGCAGTTTCTTTATGTTGAAAAATACAAACCTCTAATGAAAGAAATCAAGAAGACCTGAATAAAAAGGGTTTATATCATATTCATTGTTGGAAAATAGATGAAATTAATTTTAGTAATATATTTTATTTAACCCAATATATCAAATTTTACTCTCCCAATATGTAACCAACAAAATAATTATTAATGAGATATTTTACATTCTTTATATTCAATTTAATATTTGAAATCTGGCATGTATTTTATAAAATCTCTCTTTGGACTAGTAACATTTTAAAGTGCTCAATAGCACAGTGTGTAGTGGCTGTGAAATTGGGCAGAGCAGTCGAAGAACTTTCCCAAAATTGCATTTGCACCTGTGCTCTCCCCTGTACTCAACAGTAAAATCCACAAAACATTTGATGTACAGAATTTCATTTAATTGAATATTCTACTGTGAGTTATTCAAAAGTCACAATTTTGTGGTAGTTAAAAAGGAGGAAATGTGATTTTACTATTTGAACACTGAAATCAAGTCACAAGCAATGTATAAGTTTGATATTAAAAGACATTGTTCTCTGCTCTGATGCAGATTCTCTTCTTAATAGAAATCCAAGTGTCTTTGGCTTCAGTAAACATCACAACATCCCCAGATAACAAAACATCTGATTGACAATTTTGTATGAGTGTTGAAAACAAAACTGTGAGAGACAAACACATATAGATGTTTCCTCCTCCTCTTCCCTTCTCTCCCTAAAAATAGATAAATAAAATCTTTTAAAAAATAGAATCATTATCTTAAAAAAAATTTTACAGTTACACTTGTTATGTTCCACACACGTAACTACCTACAAGGGTCATAGTATCTTTTACATTTATCTAGAAATGGCTCCCTGATTTAGAAAATGCAAAAGTATTACTGATTAGTGGATTTTTTATAGTAATTGTTTAAATACAGAGCACATTAAAAATACTTTTTAAGAAGTAGTTTATATATAGATTTTTATAAGATTTTATTTATTTATTTTTAGAGAGAGAAGAAAGGAAGAAGAGAGAGAGGGAGAGAAACATCAGTCGGTTGCCTCTTTCATGCTCCCAACCAGGGACCTGACCCACAACCCAGGCATGTAACCTGCCTGGGAATCAAACTGGTGACCCCTTGGTTTGCAGGCCAGTGCTCAATCCACTGAGCCACACCATACAGGGCTATATATACATTTCTTTGTAGGCAACTATTTCAATAATGGATAAACTAAAAATAATGTACGATAAATGCTAAAAATGGAGCTTCCAAGAAAACTGCTTTAAGATGTGTAAATTGAATAAAGGAAAAACTGTAAAGGTTTTTGAGAAGTATAACTATAGCCATGTTGGTAGATCAATATAAATAGTATCAATCTTAGTTCACATAACAGTTGTTTAATAAGACAACATTGTGCATTCTTGTTTGCTATTTAGCTTAATATTTGATATTTATTCTTTATACCACCAAGGAATAGGTAAATATAATGCTATTCTCTCCTCACCATCTTGATTCTCCCATTCCATAAACCAATGCTCATGTCAAGGATTTTAAATCCTGTGCAATACTGAGGATGTAGGAGTAGGGTAGAGATGAAGACAGCCTCCCTCTAACCATTAGTTGCCCACAGGTCATATACAACATGTCTGTTACCACAGACCTCAGCATCCCAACAGGCCATTTCCAGTTGCTCTCCGTGGTTTTCAGGGCACAGCAGGAATCTTTTCCACATATGGAAAACCTGTCTACTTCTACTAAAGCATCTTGCTACATAGTAGACAAAGCCAAAAAGCCTAGACTGTGCTGCTCTGAAATCCACAGATAACACTCTCTTCCTCCAGCCTGTGTGAATCTCCATTTAGTCTCTCGAAAAGCTTAAGTGTAAACTTCCAGTCAAGATGGCAGCACAGGTAAACATGGCTCGCCTTCCCGCACAACCACATCAAAACTGCAGCTAAAATATAGAACAATCTTTACTCAGAATCATCATAAATAGAGTGGGATAGATGTCTGACAACTACAGAATTAAAGAAACCACATCTGTCTAGACTCATAGGAGGGGTGAAGATGGAAAACAGGCTGGCCCCACATGTATATGTGGTGGATAAAAATTCCGGAGGGATATCTCAGGAGTGAGGAGTCCTAGACCCACATTGGGCCCCCCATACCAGGGTTCCAGTGCTAGGAAGATAAGCCCCCATAACTTCTGGCTTCAAAACCCAGCAGGGATTGAGTCAGTGGAAGAGACTTCTGGAGTCCCAAGCATTTCCCCTTAAAGAACCCACACATGGACTTACTCAGACTCACTCCCTCTGAGCTCCAGCACTGGGGTATCAGCTTGAAAGGCACCAATGGCATACAGAGAGGAACTGAATTGCCTGGCAACAAGGCAAGAACTAGGAAACAGCCTTCTCCCAGACAGAAAGGTGGGCCATTGTCCCTTTTCTGAACCATCCCCTCACAGAACCATAGAGCTGGTTGGCTGGTTCCATATCTGAGACTCCATCAACCTGGCAAACACTATTTGCCCCGCTCTGAAGATTCCAAGAGACTCTATCCCACCAAACTTATGGGCCTACCAAAGCTGCTTTACTATATGATGGTTGGTCTTGGCTCATACTTCACAACTTCCTAAGTCCTCTCAAACAAGCAACAGTCAGCCTTGGTGAGCCCCCAACCTTCCATACCTCTTGCTAAGGAACCCCAAGTCTGGCACTAGCAGCAAACAGCCTACATTCACAGCTTGGCTTTGCCTGGGAATCTCCAAGTCCAGCACAAGTAGCAGCCATCTCAGATTGCTTTATAGCTCAGGCAGTGTGACGCTGGGCAAAACACAGGTTGGGGCTAACCTTGGCCTGCAACACCCCAGAAACCCTAGACCTTGTGCACCCAGTGGACAACTAAAGACCAGATCAGAGCACCACCACCCTGCCCCTGGACAGCTGATCCTCCACAGAGGGCAGAGGTTGGTGGTCAGTGGTCACAGCTAGTACTTCTAGCTTACTGGCCTGGGTAAATCACTCCCTTGACTTCCCAACAGCAATCAAGGCTTAACTATAAGAGGAAGGTGTTCTCAGCCTACACAAAGGGCACACCTTGAGTACCCAGCTTACATGATAGGGTAGGCTATGCCATTGGAACCTACAAGACACCTACTACATTAGGCTACACTACCAAGGCAGGGAGTCATAGAAGCTCTACCTAATACATAGAAACACACACAGGGAGGCTGGCAAAATGAGGAAGCAAAACAACATGGCTCAAATGAAAGAACAGATCAAAACTCCAGAAAAAGAACTAAGCAAAATGGAGATAAGCAATCTATCAAATGCAGAATTCAAAACACTGGTTATAAGGATGCTCAAGGAACTGAGTGAAGACCTCAGCAACATAAAGATCTAGTCAGAATCAAAAGACACACTAACTAAAATAAAGAACAATTTACAGGCAATCAACAATAGAGTGAATGAAGTCAAGAATCAAATCAATGATTTGGAACATAAGGAACCAAAAAACAACCAATCAGAACAGCAAGAAGAAATAAGAATCCCCCCAAAATAAAAGGATAGTATAAGGAGAATCTTGGAAATGTCAAGCATTCCAACATAAGCATCATAGGGGTGCCAGAAGGAGAAGAGAAGGAGCAAGAAATTGGAAATCTATTTGAAAAATAATAATAATAATAAAACTTCCCTAATTTGGTAAAGGAAATAGACATGCAAGCCCATGAAGCATAGAGATTCCCAAACAAGATAAATGCAAACAGTCCTGGCTGGTGTAGCTCAGTGGATTGAGCACAGGCCTGTGAACCAAAAGGACACTGGTTCTATTCCCAGTCAGGACACATGCCTGGGTTGCAGGCCAGGTCCCTAGTAGGGAATGCATGAGAGGCAACCACACACTGATGTTTTTCTCCCTCTTTCTCCTTCACTTCCCCTCTCTCTATAAATAAAATCAATAATATATTTTTTTAAAAAAAGATGGATGTCAAGAGGGCCTCTCTAAGATACATCTTAATTAAAATGTCAAAGTTAAAGATAAAAAGAGAATCTTACAAGTGGCAAGAGAAAAGCAGTTAGTTACCTACAGGGTAGTTCCCATAAGGCTATCAGCTGCAGGTTGGAAAGGATTGGCAAGAAATATTCAAAGTCATGAAAAGCAGAGACCTACAGCCAAGATTGCTCTACCCAGCAAAGCTATCATTTAGAATTGAAGGACAGATAAAGAGCTTCCCAAACAAGGAAAAACTAAAAGAGTTCATCATCACCAAACCATTATTAAATGAAATGTTAAAGGGTCTTGTTTAAGAAAAAGAAGAAGATCAAAACTATGAACAATAAAATGACAAAAATATGTATCTATCAACAATTGAATCTAAAAAACAAACTAAGCAAGCAAGAAGAACAGAGAGATAATCATAGATACAGAGAGCATTTTAAAGGTTGCCAGATGGAAGGGGTTTTGGGAGAATGGGTGAAGAGGTGAGGGGATTAAGAAGTACAAATAGGCAGTTACAGAATAGCCCTGGCATGTAAAGTTCAGTGTAGGAAATGGAGTAGCTGAAGCACCCATGACCCATGGACATGAACAATGGTGTAGGGATTGCCTGAGGTATTGGGGTTGCTGGCTGGAGCGGGGCACAGGGGTAAAAATTAGGACAACTGTAATAGCATAATCAAGAAAGTATAATTAAAAGAAACTCCTAGGTGATTCTGAGACTCATCCTCTCCAGAGTAAGAAGCCAAGTCAGTATAAAAGCTGTATGTGGAGCCAGGTCTCCTAATACTCTAGCTACAACCTCTTTATTATCCATTACATACAAAGTAAAATCTACTGCCATCCTGAAAAATCCAAAAGGACACTCGATGAGTTACTTACTGCAAGAGAACGTGCATTCACATGAACAAACTCACATAAGCCATGTGTATTTAGGATGGCCACCTTTCACTGAACTCTTAACATGTAGGAGGCATGTTGCCAGAAACTCAACACACATTGTTCCTTTCACCCTTCCATATTACAGATGAGGAATACAAAAGATTTTATCTCAGAGCTTACTTGAGGCCCCACAAGGATTTGTAGCCTAGTTTGGTTGAGTTAGAGCCTGAAGTCAAACAATTAAAGTGTGCTGCTCTGCTGCACATACAGAGGTGTTTATGTTTAGCATACAGACATCTAAACCTACTGCAAAGGGAGTTTTGTATAGCTATAAATTAGTTTGTTAAGTATTACTTATTGCTCAGCTTAGATATGATGTAGCAACAGTATCACACACTGAATGCACTCCGGCTTGCTTTCAGCTATACCAACAAATCCTGGAAGGCTGCTTTAGTCATTTATGAGTTAGAACCTCCTCCACAATATATATTGCCTCAAAAACCAGCTCTTAATTACCAATACAATATATATATATATTATTCCCTTCCTGCCAAATTTATTGTTTCCAAAACAAACTTCCACAGACCAATCATTTTAAATACATTTTACAGTGTAAGCCCATTCCTGATGTTACATAATTGGCTTCTATTTCATCAAGGTTGAAAATAGTTTACATTTTGAAAGTGCCTCAAGATTAAGCAGAATTTTATTTTTATATAATACATCTTCTCAGAAAAACTGCACTGTTTTCATGTAGCTGTGAAGGGCTAAGAACCGCACAAGATGGATTAAATTTGTTAGGGCCAGTGCTTGTGACAACGGGAGCTGTGGGGACCCCACCAGCCAAGGACACTGCTGCGAGCCCATCTTCCCTCAAGGCAATGCTCTGCATATGGTAGGAATGCAATAAATATTTTTTTATTAATTGGCCCAGAAAAAGTTTTACAAGTGCTTAGATGGTCTGCTTTTTATTCTCTTTCAAAATTGGTGCTGCTCACATTTTAACTGCATAAATTATAAATCACCTAGGAATCTTTTTTAAAAAATAGAAATGGTTTCAGTCAGGTTTAGCACTGAGATTCTGCAGTTCTTACAACCTAGTCAAGGAAACCAACTGAGTAGCAAGGCTATAAACCTTACTTCAAAATAGATTCATGCTGACATCATTGTGCTGCCTCTCACTTATCACACTAATTGTAACCTATTTTATTAATTTGTCTACATTCCTTTCTAAACTATAATCTCCCTGGGGATAAGAACACTTCTATTTGGTGCCTAATGGATAATTAATGTTCAATAAATACTTACTGAATAGTGATGGACCAATGAATGAGTTGTACAAAAGTGTACAAGATACACTTTTATACACATCCTAAAATACGTGTAAACACTCCCTTAAATACCTTTTCATAAAAATGTCACCAAGACATTGGTGATTTTCAAAACCAGAGCAAAATTTGTAGTTATAATCATCACTAAATTTTTTAGTGTATTGTATTTGATCCCTACAATAGCCCTTTATGAGTTAATGTTATTATAATTCCCATTTTAAAGATAGAGATGGAGGCACAGACATGTTAAGTACCTTATCAGAGTTTGTACAGCTAGTGTCACTGCTGGTACACGAACCTAGGCAGTCAGGCTCCACAGAATATATATCTAACCACTATGAATATGAAAAAAAAAGGAACTTGTAACTTTGTCAGATTTTTTTAACCTTGATATGCTTTATATCTGCAGAAAGGGGATCAAGACCATTGTAAACATTACTCTGTAGAATCCTCTATCCAGTTCACACTAACATTCTTGGGTTTAATTTTATTTTTGTGCAATACCACAGGTTTATGTTATAAGCAATATATAGTTTTCTGAGGCACAAATGTGAGTAACAAAAGCTATGCACAGGTTATCCACCATAATAGGACACTTGTGTAGGGAGGGAGACCAATGAGGGAACAGCACCAACAGGAACTTATAGCTTTATTTCTCTTCTTATCTTTTTACACATAAGAATTCCAGGGAAATGGTATGTTATGGTGTTGTTCTCAAATTTGGGATTTGCAAAGATTTTAAGATGTATTCCCAGAAAATATGTTAAGGACTGATTCCATGTTCCTGGCCAACATTCTCTTATGTGGGCATCTGACTTAGAAATCTTTGAATAATCAAGAAAAAAGAGGGGCTGTATATATTTAAACATATCAGCTTTCTTTATAGGAAGATAGTACACAGCATTGTTCTTGAAAAGAAAAAAAATCATACAACTATTTTAAGAGATAAGTCACTATGGTAACCATTTCTCTGCTGGAATTTAGAAAGGCAATGCCTTCTGCTACTGAAAGATTCAGCTTTTAGCAGCAGCTAGTACATAGTATTTTCTATTGGGCCTTTTTTTGTGTTATACTAAATAAGTTTCCTGTTACCTTAGTGAAACATTCTTTATCATTCTACAGAGTGATTCATATTGCATATTAAATATTAAATGGAAATTGTATTTGTTAGAGCATTCTCAGACACAAAAATAATGATAAAATATCTACCTTATCCAGCACATTAACAGAGGATCCTACATATCTTGAAATAATCAGGTGGTTCTATAATCAGTGATTTCAAATATCCATATATTTCATTTTTTCCAGAAAACTATTTCATAGATTAATGAAGAAAAGTTAGTATGTAGAACTCTGTATTTTTATTAAAAAAAAAACTTTACATACATTATTGTCTTACATTGGGAGATCTCCCACCTGCTCTCCCATACAGACTCATGCATTAGAATAAAAAGTCTTTCCCCATCAGTGGCAAATACTTTCCAGATTTCCTGCAAACAGGAAAGATCAAAATGCTCATTCTACTTTAATAATACTTACACAACCCCTTAGTCCCTTTAGTGCTTGCTGCACTGAACCAGAGAACTATAATTTCAGAGCAATAATAATAACTATCACTCATTAAACACTTGCTATGTACCAGGCCCTGTTCTAAGACTTCACATGAGCACTAGATTTACAAATTTAGGACAACCAAGGAAAGCCAGCAACAATGTACATTTAAAGAACTCAGATTTGTTTCTTAAAAAAGATACTTGGATTCAACACAATCCCTGTTAAAATACCAATAACATATTTCACAGATATAGAACAAACATTTCAAAACTTTATATGGAACCATAAATGAACACAAATTAGCCTCAGCAATTTTGAAAAAGAACAAAGCAGGAGGGATCACAATACCTGGTATCAAACTATATTACAAGGCCACTGTAATCAAAACCGCCTGGTACTGGCATAAGAACAGACACATAGATCAATGGAACGGAATACAGGGCCCAAAAGTAAACCCAAGTCTCTATGGTCAAATAATATTTGACAAAGGGATCAGAAGCACAAAATGGAGTGAAAATAGCCTCTTCATCAAGTAGTGTTGGGAGATCTGGGCAGCTACATGCAAAAAAATGAAACTTGACCACCAACTTACAAACTTACACCATACACAAAAATAATCTCAATATGGATTTTAAAAGCTTAAATATAAGTTGCAATGCCATAAAACTCCTAGAGGAGAACATAGGCAAGAAAATTTCAAATATTCCACACAGCAATATTTTCACCAATATGTTCCCTAGAGCAAGGGATATAAAAGAAAGAATAAACAAATGGGACTTCTTCAAATTAAAAAACTTCTACACAGCTAAAGAAAACATCAGCAAAATGAAAAGGGAACCAACCATATGGGAAAATATATTTACCAATGATACCTCGGACAAGGATTTGATCTTCAAAATATATAAAGAACTCATACAACCCCACACCAGAAAGACAAATAATCTAATTTAAAAAAGGGCAAAGGACCTAGATAGACACTTCTCCAAAGACATACTGAGATTCCAGAGACATATGAAAGGATGCTCAGTATCACTAACCATCAGAGAGATGCAAATTAAAACCACAACAAGATACCACTTCACACAGGTCAGAATGGCCATCATAAACAAATCAACAAACATGTTAGAGAGGATGCAGAGAAAAGGGAAGTCTACTGCACTGTTGGTATGAATCCAGACTGGTGCAGCCACTGTGGAAAAAACAGTATGGAATTTCCTCAGAAAACTAAAAATGAAACTACCTTTTGACCTGGTAATTCCACTGCTGAGATTATACCCTAAGAATACTGGAACACCAATTCAAAAGAACCTATGCACCCCAATGTTCATAGCAGCACAATTTAAAATAGCCAAGTTTTGGAAGTAACTTAAGTGCTCATCAGTAAATGAGTGTATCAAAAAACTGTGGTACATTTACACAATGGAATACTACACAGCAGAAAGGAGGAACTCCTACCCTTTGCAACATCTTGGATGGAACTGGAGAACATTATGCTAAGTGAAATAAGCCAGGCAGTGGAAGACAAATACCATATGATCTCACCTATAAGTGGAACCTAATCAACAAAACAAACAAGCAAGCAAAATAGAACCAGAGACACTGAAATCAAGAACAAACTGACAGTAATCAGAGGGGAGGGGGAAAGGGGATAATATAGGGAAGAAGAGGAGGGGCCGTCAAGGCACACGTGTAAAGGACACATGGGCAAAGCCAAAGTGGAGTAGGATTGAGAGTGGGGGGTGAAGATGGGCAAACAAGGGGAGATTGGTGGTGGGGGGAAATGGGGACTTGAACCACAATTTTAAAAAAGATTTTGGCATTGATTAGAATCTATTTTAATCCCCAGAACAGCCCTATGAGTTTGCTAAGGGTCTTTAGATGTCGTACAAATCAACTTTCATGTCCTGTAAATCCTCCCTGAATCCACTGTACAGATTAAGAAAGTAATTTTTCCTTTGTTGTCATAGTTTATGAAATGAAATAAGCAATGCACTGAATGTAAATGTATTACTAAGACCTTGTGAACAATGGCTCGTACTGGATAAAGAGAGAAAATTGGCTGGTAAAACATGTGATAAATATTCAACACTATGAATCATGAATACAGAAGACACCAATATTTCCTATAACAACACATTAAAGCACCATTTTTTTTTGTTTTTTGAAATATCTTTGATTCTGAATTTATACTTGATGTAAGCAATAATATTACAAATATTATATTTATATGTGAGGGAACCTGGAACTTAAAGATTTGTGTATACATCAGATAAACATACTGTTGTCATTTGCTGCTGTTTCATTTTTGTAAGAATGATGAGTAAATTGTAGTAAGAAAAAAGCAAGCATGCTTATGATTTTTGCAGTTTGCTATAACATATTAGTATGTTAGAGACAATCGAATTATTTAATCAATTAGATTTTCTCTTCATATACAACTATTATTCCCAAGCAAGCACCCTCATGAACTATTTTTTAAGTATTAACTATAAAGGGTATAATAAAATAGCAATGAAATGTATTTCATCGCTGCACCTGATAAATACCTGAAACACACCAATGTGATGAACTTTCAGTTATAAATAATTAACAGTATCCACATCATTTAAAAAATCCAAAAGTCTAACTGTGTCATCTCACAACAATGCTATTTATCTATTATGGCACTTCATTTTCCCTAAGTCTGCTGTATGCTTCCTTTATAAAATCAGCTCTGTTTATGTAACACTGCAAAGATACAAACTGGTGGTAACAAAGTGGAAATTTTTATCCTTTTAAGTAGATAAAAAAGGACAATTCCCGCTAATTATTTCATATGTCTTCTACAGCAATCATGTCTTATGCCCTGTAGTTCCAGAGAGGAGGGCCCATTTGGCAAAAGAATGATAGTATTTAAAGTCTTATGTAATATAGGTAAGTTATTTTTTGCAGTGACATCCCAAAGGGCTTTGCAAAATTTTAGTTAGGTGAGCTGAGAGTAACTGCTACTTCCTAAAGTTCTAATCATCTTTCTGGCCCTTTGGGAATGCTTAATTTATGAGTTATGCCTAAATACCCTAAGGAAATTGAAATGGGCAATTTCTTTATTTCACTGTACATGTTCGGGCCACTCATTAATCCTAAATTATTAATCCTAATAACTCTCCTTGGAGGCAGGTAACAGGCAGTCTCATTAATACTGTCCCCCCCCCCCCCCATAAGGAAAGGAGGCTCTGTCTGCACCCACCCACCCCCCTTCCCACTGCCAGGCAGCTGACACCTGAGATCTGACCAGAGGCACATATCTATTGGTCCTGAACACACTGGCCACGAAAACTGATTTTTAATCGGCTTAGATGGGCTTTCTGTATTTTCCACTTTTTTATTACTGAAATGGAAGTAGAAAGCTGCTTTCAAAGACTAGCCTATCAGCCTCTCCTTCCTTGGCTTGCCTGACCTTCAGGCAGTACAGCTGCCTGAGGGGAGTTAAAAATGGACTGTCAAGCTGGCTTTAATTTCTGTTGCTCTGCCTCCAAATGTTCTCCCACTGATCTGTTTATCACACTCTCCTTATCCCTTCTGTTGTTTTTCTTACTGAGTTTTTAGCCTGGACAGCTGAAACTGCCTTTCAAGGTCCTAACCTGCGGATCCTTGTACCAGCGACAAAGTAATCCTAGATGACTGAGAGCCAACAGTAGAACTTCCTGCTTTTGAAACAGTCTCTCCTTCCAGGCTTCCCCGCCCTTTCCTTCCCTAGACCCACCACCGTCTTTGGGAATGGCCACTCTGAACAGACCATCTCCTACTGGCACCCCAACGTGGGACAAGTGTGGCTTAGGAATTTTGGAAGAAAACACATTTGGCTTCTTGACTGTGGGCTCCTCCGTTCCTCTGAACGCTCAGGTTCAGGACTGAGCATCAGGCCTCACAGGATTATCCCTAAGGGGATATAAAACTATCTTCGTTGCCCAAAGCCCCTTCAAGACCGCCCAAGCCCAAATCTTCCCCCTGGCAGGGTTCGCCTGGAACTTCTGCCTCCGGGAAAGCCATTTGCTCCCTGCGACCAGGCGGGTGGAGGAGGCAGCTAACATCCCACTAATGGTTTTGTTTAGTTTCTTGGCAAACTCCACTTCATTCAATCTCCCGGCGCTCAGGAGCCAGGTCTAATTAGAAGAGTACCAGGCTCACCCTTCTCGCAGAGAAAACGCATTAGTCATAGATGAAAACAGCACGAAGAGTGCCGAGAGCCCGGGAGTGCAGAGGGTAGACGAAAATGCTGGAGAGCCTTCGCTGCCGGAAAGGAAAGCTAGATCTGACCGCGTTCAGGAGCGAAGGACACAGAAAGCCAGGGACCTGGGGTACAGTTGACTTGGATAAAGGCCAGAACTAAGTGCAAAAGATGCTCATTGAACATAGAAACAAAGTTAAGCAAAGAGTTCGACGCGACACAGAAACGCCTCAGGCCGTAGCAATAGACAAAGGGGAGAAACTTCCCGCTGCCCGGGACAGAATCGCAGCAAGGGAACCAGTAGTGTGAAGGCGCGCGCGCGCTAGGGGAGGGGTCGCACCAAAGAATCCAAGTTGGTGGCAGAAGACAGTGGTCAGTTTTGGGCGAGTCGTACACTCGGAATTGCGGTCACAGTGGCCCGTGGCCCACTCGGGAAACCGCAGATATCAAGAGTGCAGCAACCTCGTCCTCAACTCCCAGCAGCTCGCCTAGGGTGGCCAGAACAGTCAGGTTTGAAATGCAACCCCACCAGGGGAGGGGCGGCGCGCAGGGGCGGGGACGCACGGCGCAGGTAGGCGGGGCGGGCCGACCGAGTGAGAAGGCTGGGCCTATAAAATACTCGCTGCCCTAGAGGCGGTGCAGTTCAGTCGGGCCGGTACCAGGTGGGCTGGGGCTGAACAGATTGTGGACCACTAGTGGGGTCTGCAAATCAGAGAGCTCTCGAGGGTGGAGGCTTTGAGGAGAGTGCCTGCCTCATTTTACCCCTCTGCATTGCTAGCGCGTCAGCTTCGGAGAACTCCCGGCAGGTAAGAGACAGCGAACTGGATACCGAGTGAACAGAGGCTGGGGCGTCCGCTGCCGGATCCGGGGGGGGGGGGGGGGTCGGAGGGGTCAGTGATGAGCTCCGCGGGCCAAGTCCGCTCCAAGTTGTGCTAACTTTCAATGAGTTTCAGGTCGTGGCTGTAGTTGGTGTCTCTGCTCGCGAGACTGCCGACTTGAGTTGCAGAAACCGGTTGCTTCACTTTGGAAACTGACTGCTCGCCTATTTCGCTCGGGGTACACGAGGCATTTTAGGATCCTCTACACGTCTTTCGGCTCTTGCAAGTCTGTCTTATTGCCTACTTTTTCCAGCACCCCAGGTCGTTCTGTCCCGCGAGGGAAACGGAGCCGTTGACCATGGTTGCAACTGGCAGTTTGAGCAGTAAGAACCCGGGCAGCATTTCAGAGTTGGTGGACCCTGGCTTCTACCCGAGGAGCCTGCTAAATGGTGAGTTTCCCAGCTGCCCTCCTCTCTCTCCTCCAAAGGTTGCAGCCCCTCCATAGATCGGATGGGGTGGATGGGGGGGGCGGTGTGCGGAGTCACCACTTTACTCAACTGGAGGTGTCAGAAAATCCACCTGAGGAAACTGCTTTCCAAACTTTCTAGCATCTTCTATTCATGATGGTGAGAAACAAAAGTGGCAAAAAAAAAAAAAGAAAAGAAAAGAAAAGAAAACCAATGAGAGCTGTATAAGTCTAGTCTGCTAATAGATTCTTCAGAATGAAAAGTTGTGCAAGTTCCTTACCCTACATGGTTTAAAGTTTTGGTGAATTTTAAGTATACAGTTATGTGTGTTTTAACAAATGTAATCACCCTTGTAATCATGACCATGAACCCCTCCAACCAAATTCCCATGTACCTATTGGGGAGCCATCAACTCCCCACTCTCCTTCTCCCCATTTGCTTTTGCCTCTGAATTTTCGTGTAAATGGGATCATAATAGGTAGTCTTTTGTAGCTGATTTCTTTCCTGCAGCTTAATTATTTTGAGATCCGTCCATGGTGTTGCATATATCTGTATGTTTCATTTTTTTATTGCTGTGTAGTATTCTAATTGAGGATATACCCATTATTCCCTTTTTAATGCCAGAGGGAAATTTTAAAACAGAAGTGATGCTGGATGCACTGTCATTTACAATTTTAAACCTCAGTTTCTAAGTTAACACCTTGCTCTGCCACTGAGGAGTTGTGTGGGCAGAGACAAATTGCTGAAGATATTTGGGCCTTCCTCATTTAGAAGGCAAAGTGGTTAATGATCTAATTTTATAGCCAACTCTTTAAAATTATTTATTTTGTACATATGGAGCATCATAATTTGGAATGCATTTGCTTTATTTAGTTATTTTAAACACACACACACACAAACACACACACACACACAATGATCTAAGTGAACACGTGATGTGGAGAGAGGAAACCACAACAGCCAATGAGGGTGAAGTAAGCTTAAGGGAGGGAGGAGCCACAGGACCTCTGCCTGCACCCTGCTCGGTTGACTGTGTGTGGCATCTTGCCAAGTGGTAGGATTAATTTGGAAGGTAGGTGACCAAATGCAGACCTATCTCTTTTCCTTTGCGCAAATCTAATTTTGTTTTCCTAAGACTATTTTGTTTTGCTTGGCCATGGAAAACTACCCAGCCAGTTATAAATATCCTGGTGGACCTCAAAGGTCTTCTTTGAGCAATTTTTAATCAAAGAGGCTGAAGCTAAAATTGGAATTTACAGGCCAATCCCAGGAAAGACTTTTAAAGAAAGAAACAAATGTAATAGATATTTAATATAGCTTCTCAGATTCAAGTTTATCACTTAAGAACAGTGGCAAAACTTTGGTATTTTATAGCAATAAACTCCTATGTTCTTTATTTTAAGATTTTATTTATTTACTTTTTAGAGAGAGGGGAAGGGAGGGAGAAAGAGAGGGAGAGAAACATCAATTGGTTGCCTCTTTCACACCCCCAACCGGGGACCTGGCCCACAACCCAGGCGTTTGCCCTGATGGAGTATTGAACCGGTGACCTTTCAGTTTATGGAATGATGCCCAACCCACTGAGCCACACCAGTCAGGGCCAACTCATATATTCTTAGAGTTAGAAGGTAATAGTTCCTTAGTTAAAAAAATATATAATATATATAATATATATATAATTAATATATATATATAATTGATATATATAATATATATATAATATATATATTATATATATACCATTTTTATTCCAGAAGTAATACATGTTCTCTGTAAAACAAATGGAAAATCTTCGTAAGGAAGCAAGAAATGAAAGAAAATCACTGATAATCTAGGATAACCATAAAGATTTTTGATACACAGTCTTCAAATCGTGTATGTGTGTGTACAGATAAATTTAAAGAAAAATGGTTATATACTACCCACCTTATTTATCAAAATCTTTATTTCATAAATAAGATGTCAAATGGTTTACTCTATTACCCCACTAGTTAATTGCAGAGTGAGATGAGCTGACTGCCAAAGAAATAATAGAAACAGATAGATGTGGTAGATAAACATAACCAACATTTCTATCTTGGTGTGGTTGTCCTGCTCCTGGATTTCTTTTCATTTGAAACTTCTGTTTTCTACAGATTTTGACTACTGGGATTATGTTGTTCCTGAACCCAACCTCAGTGAGGTGATATTTGAGGAGACCACTTGCCAGAGTTTGGTTAAAATGCTAGAGAACTGCCTGTCCCAATCAAAGCAAACCAAACTGGGTTGTTCAAAAGTCCTTGTCCCTGAGAAACTGACCCAGAGAATTGCTCAAGATGTCCTTCGCCTCTCCTCCACGGAGCCCTGTGGCCTGCGAGGTTGTGTCATGCACGTGAACATGGAAGTTGAAAATGTATGTATAAAGCTGGATAGGATTGTGTGTGACTCTAGTGTGGTGCCGACTTTTGAGCTGACACTGGTGTTTAAGCAGGAGAACTGCTCATGGACCAGCTTCAGGGACTTTTTCTTTAGTCGAAGTCGCTTCTCATCCAGCTTCAGACGAACCATGATCCTGAGCTCAGGATTTCGACTTGTTAAGAAAAAGCTTTACTCCTTGATTGGAACAACAGTCATTGAAGAGTGCTGAAGGGAAGCATTTAAAAAGGTCCTTTTATGATTGGGTAATAAAACTCCGCAGCTGCTCAGTTACAGTCATTGTAGTTTGCCCTACCTGTTATCAACAAGAAACCCCAAATCAAGTTCATTTTCTGTATTTCATAGTCACAGCAACCTGTTATTTTGTGGCTTTTGAGAAATGGCCCCAGTGTCTGCATTCTATCACTTTTTTTCTTTACAAAATGGAATGTCATGGAATAAGGAAGGGAAAGGAGCAGTGCACTTTAGTTTTGTATTTGACTCCACAAAGTTTTCCATGTAGTCTTGCTAATGCACTAGTAAACCAACTTTGCTTAGTGTGATTTTTACATGGCTTTTTGTCTGTAAGTTTTCAGATTGATCCCATCAATCACAGTGAGTGATGCTTAGTCCATCAAAACTTCCTGAAGTCCACACCGCGAATTTCCTGCCTCTATTTTAATTTGAAGGGTTCTTTTACAAGAGGAGAGAATTAAGTGGGTGAGCAGAATTAAAACTAAACCCCATGTGAGAGTGAATAGAAATGTCACCAGGAGAATAGAATGCTTTACTGTTTTCTTGTGTTCTCTCTGATCTTCTGTTCTAAAGAGGTGTCAAAGGCTTGCGCTGCCATTTTAGTGACCACAGTATCGTTTTAAATAACTTTATGGTACAATACAAGCTCAGTTTTTCTAATTCTCAAGTATTGAATGATATCTTTAAACTAGAAAAAATGGAAAGTGTTGAACTGTTATTTTACTTATAGTTGATTACTCTTCCATTATGTGACTGCATACGGGAATAGGACATGAGTTCTCAGATCTCGTCGCTTTCTCATTCTTTTGATGATCTAGCCTCTTTTCACTATTACATATGCTTAATCTCTGATGAACCCTCTCAGGACTCAGTGTTATCTTGTCCCTAGCCTTTCCTGGGATCTCTCAGGTATCTCTCCTTTACCCAGATCTTCAAAGGAGATAGCTGCAGACTACCATTTTTCACTAGTATGATGTGTCTGTTCCTATAGACTAGAGAGTGAGAACCTGGCCTAGTTAACCAGTTCAGCCACCCAACTTTCTTCAGCCTTGCAAACCTGTCCCTTGGGAACAATAAAGGCCTTAATTTTTTCTTGCCCCTACTACCTAGATTGTTATCCTTTTTTAAGCCAATGAGAGGATGTAGCCTCTACACTACAATGTTCATTTCGGCAAGACCTTAACATCCTTACTCTAGGTCATGGATAAGGAGCTTACCCAGATCTGCTGCCCAAGCTATTAGCTCCACTTGACAGACGTGAGGGTAGCAGGGGCAGATGGCTTCATCCTGGTGTAACTCAGAAGCAGGTCGATCCTGTTACTGATCCTATAAGTGACCTAAAGCTTCACTATTTAAATCGTAAAGCCATCTTTAGGCCCGGGCCAGTGCAAGTCAACTCTGTTTTGCATGTATATTCTTAGTTAGGGCTCTAAAGGTACCTGTGATTCTGGGGGCCAGGCTTCCCTGGCATGGATGTTGAATTGTTGTCCCTTGTCCTCTAACAGTTGTCCTTGACTCTTGTCTATTATGCTCACAAAGTGGTGATGATGGCTTATGGAGGCTCTTAAGTTAATATTTCTGTTAAAGGAAATTAAAGTTTGTCTATTTTTGACAATAAAGCATCATATATTTTTAATTCTTTTGTCCTCTTTATATTTTCTGTGTTTATTCAATGATCACCCTAAAATATATTTGACAGTATTTGAGAGAATATGACAAAACATCTATCCCCTATGAGTGCTTTGCTTCATAATTTTTCAAATACAAAAATACATTTTATAGGAAGACATTATAATGTCTTCCTTTGGCAACCACCCTTAAAAAAAAAAACTCATTATGTAAAGGCTTTTTCTATAGTTTTTAACTACCAAATGCAAATATATCAAATTGTGAGATAAGTATACATATTTATTTTTATCAAAACCTTCTATTTGAACAACACATCTAATTTCACTGTTATTTATCAAACTGAATGTTTTATCTTTTTTTACCTATCTTAAATTTTTGGTCATGAGCTCAGATTCCTCTCCCTGCCTAGCACACAATTAATGACACTTGCTAACTGATCAGCACTGTTCTAGATGCTTTACATAAGTCCTCTCATTCCTCACAAGAGCCCTATGAAATGAAACTACTGTCATCTACATTTCATAGGTACATGACCAGACAGACACAGGTTAAATAACCTGCCCAAAGCCACTAAGTTAAGCTGCAGAACCAGAGTATAAAACCAAATGCAGGGACTGTGTTCACCGTGCTGCCTCAAAAGGCACAAGGCAGCACAGAGAACATCGCTGTGGAACCAAAAGTCTGCGGAAACAATGTCAGAAACATTTGCCCCTAAGTTCAAAGAACGATTCTTAATGTGTTTTTTGTTTAGATAGAAAAAAGGAAGAAACTACGGTATTGACAATATTTCCTATTCACTGGAGCATAGCTGTACTTAGAATAATAAGTCCAAATGTTTAAAACCTGCATTTTAGTCCTGGCACCTTTCATGCTTATTTTATGCAATTGGCATAGTTACTTTTCCATGTACCTTCAAAAAACAGAAACAAAAAGATGTGATCTGTGCCCTAGCTTTCTCAATAGGGAGTCATCTGTTATGTCAGCCAGAGTAATGAGAGCCTCCTGAAATAACGAGACATCTTAGTTTCCTCTCACTAGTAGAAAGATAGCATTTTGGTAATGGATTCAATCTCCTGAATCTGTTTCTCCAGTGATCTATATCCTAATTGGGGTCAGCTTCATGTTGCACTATAGACAGTTTTTCCATTTGCATAGTGGAAGGATATACAAGTATAAAAATCTTAAGTCTATTACATTCAGTTTTCAATGATCTATATTGCTTTAAACAAGTAATAATAATAAGAGTCCAAGGAATATTGGTAGCATGTGAGGGAAGGGTACATGGTGATGAGCTAAGAGGAGTATCATGCAGATATTCAAAACCCCTGACTCCTGCCTATACTCTGCAATTGATTTTGAACTCACAGATCTCCACTGGATCCTCTGCATCTGCCAGAGATAAAGGAGAGGGACTGAAGGATCACATAAGTAACTTGGAGGCCAGGTGGGAAAGTGATGGACATGACTTTGTCTACATCCCACATATCATAGAACTCAGTCATATGGCCCCATCCAATTATAAGAGGGCCTGGGAAATGTGATGGAAAGGTGTGCCTAAGAGGAAGTGGGCTTGATGAACTCATTCTGCCACACAGGAAGAGGCGAATTAGTCTATGAACTAATAGAGAACCCAGATATATACCTACACATATATGGAAAGTTGACTTACCACAGTTAGATCTCTAGATAAATGGGTAAAGGATGGTATTTTCAATAATTGGTGCTATAATAGTTGTTTACCTCCATGGCAAAAAAAAAAAAAGTAAAATTAGATTCATATATATCAAGCATAAAAATCAATTCCAGGTTGATTAAAGTGTTAAATTATAACAGGGTGCAGCCAAAAGGAGGGGGGGGGGGGCAAATGGGGATTTGTAATGGGGTCCAGAACTCAGGGTGTCCAGGAAATATTAGAAATATATATATATAGGATGTCCTCACCCCCACAAGTCAGAGCTGGGGGATGGGGCACGTGGAACAGGGCCATTGGGAGCTGTGTTGTATAGCAACAGCTGTGAAACTAACCTCTGGCATGGTCACTTAACATACCTATAATCTTTAACTGGTTTCATAGATATGTTAAATAGCTGTGGCCATGCTTTGGCCATAGGGATGGGAGTGACATCAACCCACTATGTAACTGGGAGGCAACTCCCTCTGGGTACAGAGCCTACATGAGAGCTTGGAGAAGATTGGTTCCACACCATGGGGCCACACCTGCCCAGACTTACTATGGCAGCCCAGAAAAGCTGTAAGAATACAGGAATGCTGGCAGGTATAACTGATTGTGGGAGGAGTTGGAAATGCGGCTGTAGAGGAAGACTGGTGCTGGGATTTAAACCCAGGTACAGCATTCACACAGAGGCTTTTTGGGACCATGAAGCTTTGGCAAAAGTTGGGACCATGCAGCTTTAGGGTGCATTCTTCTTGCCATGTGGTTTAGGAAGCAGGAGAGACTTTGTCTAGAAGAAAAGGGATGAAAGGATTCTTGCTGGTGGGACACGAGAAGGTGCCACATGGTTTTGGATTAACTGGAAATCATGGTGGCAACACAGCTGATGGTGCCAGAACTGAGGGGCTGCCTGAACCACAGATTTCTACTTCTTTTCCTGAGATATAGTACCCTGGACTGAGCAAAGGGGAGAAGGAAGGACAGTGTTTGTGGGTATCCTAAAGGACTTTAGTATTTTTAATGAAGATATTAAGTCATTACTCTAAGTCTGTATAACTTTTTAAATAAATAATCCCTTTCCTTTTCACCAATCTCTGACATTGAGAGATATCTTTCCCTTGTGGTGGGCAAGGCAAAGCTAGTACAGGGGAGAGGACCCCAGAGCACAAGGGTGGGTCCATTCGGTAATAGTATATCGTTCGCCCCCCACCCCAGGTCTGTTCTGTAACAAAATGTGAAAGGGAAACTTTTAGAAGAGAATACAATTTTTATGACTTTGATGTAAGGAAAGAGTTTTTAAATAAGATGCAAAAGAAATGACTGAAACTTATATTTATCACATATCACTTCTATGAAGAAAATAAAAATACAAGTCATGAACTGGAAGAAAATATCCTTTACATTTATAACTCAAAAAGAGTTAACAACCAGAATATGTTAAGAATTCCTTCAAGGCAATTAAAAAAAAAACAGCACAAACAACTCAAAAGAAAAAATATGGGAAAAGTTTGAGTAGGCACTCTACAGTGAAGGAAACTCATGTGGGTGATAAACACATGAAAAGATGCTCAATCTAACCAGTAATTAGAGAAATGCAAACTAAAAGCACAATAAGACACTAATGTATACTCATCCATATCAGTCGAAAAAAGACTGTGAAGATATGGGAAAAAAACTCACTGCAACATGCTGATATATGTGAGTTCAGTCTGGCATTATTTTGTAAAGTTGAAACTAAGTATTTTATGAACCTAAAATTTCATTTTTAGTTATCAAGTCTAAACCGGTTTCCTCAAACTTTTTTACTTGTTGTATATCTAAGAGAATTATGTAAGATTACACCCTCTGCCATAATTTTAAATTTCCATCCAAAATTTCCACCCTAATTATAAAAAGTTGCAAATGATGTTAAGTTCCAGGGTGTAATAAATACTGATCTTTTTAAATAAAATGATTATATTACCTTGTTAAATGTTTTCAATGGAATGTAAATAGCATAGTAATTTAACATCAAAATTTATTTAGAAAACACTGAAATAGGGGCTTCAAATTTCTCAGTGTTTTGTGCTTTTTTTCTGTATCTTCTTAAAGCCTAGGTTTACACTAAGTTTTACCTTCTGTTATGTATTTTAAACTTTTGCCTTCTGTTATGTATTTATGTAATTTATACATAATGCCATTATATATTTTAGCTTGACAGTTTTTTATTAACATTTCTTCTTTACAATAGAAACAAGATTATAAATTAAAATTAAATTTTTAAAAAATTTTCTATGATCATAAGGCTATGTTAATTTTTTAATTAAGTTGACTTTACAAATAATAGTGCACAATGATCAAAGCAACATTAAATATGTTTCCAAAATTTCTAAAACTATTAAACATGATATAATACCAGCCCTTAGTAAGATGACTCTTAAATTAGTTAATTTATAGATAAGTATTGTTTTTTTGCTAGAATTAGAGGATTAAGCATTATTTCCTATTTTTTGTTTCTATAAATGTAAACTCAGAAAACATTCTTCTATCAATAATTACATGGGAATTGAGAAGATTTGGTTATTACAATATCAAGTAGCAATCAATCTTTTAGCTACTTTCAAGATATTTGCCAAAATCACATAAATATCTACCACCAAAATTATTTTAAATAATCAATGTGCAGATAATTAAGATAGCTTTTCTTTCAATATCATTGAAATTAAAAACTAAAAACCACCTGGTTGGCAAAAGGACCTGTTACTTTGGTATATTATATTAGTCTGCTCACGCTGCGTTAACAAAGTACAATATCACAGATTGAATGGCTTAAACAACAGGAATTAATATCCTCATAGTTCCATGTGCTGGAAGTGTGAGATCAAGGTGTTGTCAGGGTTGGTTTCTTCTGAGACCTTCCTCCTTGGCTGGTAAGGCTGTCCTCTCCCTTGATCTTCACACTGCCTTCCCTCTGTATTGTTTGGGCCCAAATCTCTTCTCATAAGGACACCAGCCATAGTGAACTAATGACCCTAATCCGCTGAGGTCATAGCTGACCTTAATGACCTCATTTTAACTTCATTATCTCTTTAAAGACCCTATCTCCAAACACAGTCACATGCTGAGTTCCTGAAGAGTCTAAGCTAGAGAAAAGACTATTTATATAAAATATAATGATAACCGTTTGTTCAAGAGCCATTACTAGGAAAAATGAAGCAGCTTTGGGGCTAGATGTAAGGAAGAGAGAAAGGGGAATATCAGTAAACTTCTGGTATTTAGGTTTTTCTGCTGCTTGTCTAATGCAGACAGTAAAATCATCACCCAGAATTGGTAACAACAGAACTTACAGAAGCTATATAAAATTAACAGCCACATATCTTATATCTGGCATCATTTTTCTTTTAATAACTCATTCAGGAGGAGTTCCCTGGAAATAGTCTGAGATGGAGATTTGCAAGCAGAAGGTTAATGCCCTTTTGATTGACTCTTCTGCACAAGCGGAGGAAGTATTTAGAACAGACTGAGCAAAGGAAATAGTTAAGATTTGATCCTGTCTCTCTGAAAGGCCTCATGTGATCTCCCAGATTCAGAAAGAAACCAAGAAATTAAGGAGAAGACAGGTGACTTCAGCCTCAGGGTCTTTATTGTGTTTGTTTATGTCACAAAGTTGTTTGCCAAACCAAAAAGGCTTAAAGTTGGGTTGTATCATGCAGGTCCCCGCTGCCTGCCTTCAGGCATTTGTTTGGAAGAAGAGCTGTGGCGTCACTGCATTGAGTCTCTTCCCCACCCCAGTCCCACACCCTCCAGGCTTTACCTTCCAGGTTACTCACATTTACAAAAGGGCCTTATCAATCTAAAACAGACTTCTGGATACTAAAATTAGGCATTTGGTAGTTTTAAAAAAGCATTTTTAAATGTATGTTGTTAAGGTATGTCAGATAGTAAAGAGAACTAATTTTAGAATTCTCGCTGTGCATTGCTGTTGTTTTCCTGTCTTTTGGGCGATCACAATGAATAGCTGTGGTTCTTCTTCCGGAAGAGCTGAAGAAATACACTATCCATTCTGAGAACCATGGTTAGACACCGCCTGTGAACCAATTCTTCCTAAAAGTCAAAAATTCCCATAGGTACATAGTCAATATTGAACTGATTTTTGTGCTCATTTTCCTTTTTCTGATCCAATATCCTTCTGAAAAACAAGTTACAGGACAATACCCACTCTGAGAAATGAAGTAAACTGTCATGTGGTACATGAGAGAAGTCAGGTATGTTTAGTTTCTTTCCTCCAGAATTATGTACCATTGGTCTTTATACCTGCTTCTCAGTCCTGTTGAGGCTGGATCAATTTATTTGCTCATTTACTTAATTCATACATGCATTCAAAGCATTCATTAAGACCTAGTTGTTTGCCAAGACATGAAAAAAAATGGAAACCAGTGAAAAAACTTGCTATTTGAGGAGACATGCATGAAATAATTTAACTAAGATTTATTTAAGGTGTGTGAAATTTAGTTATAATAATAATAGGTGATATTTTCATAACATTTACTATGTGCCTTAAGCTGTTCTACATGTTTTACATATATTAACAAATTTATTAAGTTAGGCCACATTTCAGAGTTATTTTCCCCAAGGCAAGAAGGTTTGACCTTTATCCCTTCCCTTATTGACCACACTTCAGAAACTAGCTGCCTGAGACAGCTGTACGTGACTTTGGACAAGGCTGCACTCTTGAACTGAAGGGAATTCCTGAGGTGTTGACTCAGCTATGAGCAGTCAGCCACCAACATTTCCAACAGCTTGGGTGATGCCGGCTCAGACATGAAAAAGGGATCTGCGTGACACATTGCAGCATCCACCCCAGTCCATTGCTTGTGACATTCAGATCCACTTGTCATATAATAAATTCTGGGTCTAGCTCGGTCAGAATTGTGTCTGGTCTCTTTTTCTAGAAAAACTGGTAGAAGTAGGTGAATGGACAAACTTTAGCCCTACCACTACAGGTGGTCTCAGTGCCACAGATGAACATCATCCTCTTCTCTACAACCATTCTAGGCACCCCACTTCCTCTGTTATTCCCTCTGGTAGTAAACTAGTAGTGGGGTGAGTCTGACCTTCATTACTGAGAGGTCGATCTCCTGGTCACCACATCGCTAGGGCATGCCTGCTGCACTTGTGCATTACTCTTGGATGTTCTCCTCATAGTTCTTGCCCTAAAGGCCAAAGCACCAGTATGTTCTGCCACTGCCAAATATGTCCATGGGAACTATACATTAGGGTCCAAGAAAATGACCACCAGGCACATTCATGAGTTTAATATATACACTCTAAGGTGGACCTGGGCCAGGACTCTAGTTCTGGAAACTAGTAGGAGACTGGGATTATTGGGATGTCCATCTTCAAGAAAGGGGCACAACTTTGAATGAGGGTAATGTCTGCAGAGGGGCTCAGCTGACAGTTGTCACCACCGACACTCTCAGCGAGTGGGGGAATGAGTTCCCTAGCCTTGGATGGTGTACTGTCTTATGCCATCCATTGCAACAACCAATCCTTTCAGGATGAAGGCAGAAAGGTGGGAGTGAGAAGTAAAAGTTTGGTTAAAACGATGGAAAAGAGAGAAATCTAAGAATGTTTTAAATTCTGAATTATCAGAGTTCCTATCTTAACTCTGTCTCCATCTCAGAGAGTCACTTACAATATCGTGTTCTCAGGCTCTTGTAGAGTAATTCTGATATACCAAACCCAAGTCTAACTATCATGCCATGTGTCTATAATTAAACAAAGGAAGTATTTACCAGTGAAAGGGCTTTGCCAGGGTCTCACAGGTTTGTAGTAGGTGGGGAGAACAGCCGGAAATTCTGACCTGACTCACTGAAAAGGGCATAAGAATAGCTCCCAAAATGGCAGTAATAGTTCTCCGAACTGTTGCATGCCTTTGACTTCTCCACTTAGGACTTAGGTATGATGAAAAACAACCAGACCATGAGAAACCCACTTTTTCACCATCAGTTCTCCAAATGTGAGTGGCCTGGTTAAAGTAAAGGCCCAAAATAACATATTGTGTACAGCACCATACCAGATGGCCTCTCCAGT
Source organism: Phyllostomus hastatus (assembly GCF_019186645.2). NCBI lineage: Eukaryota > Metazoa > Chordata > Mammalia > Chiroptera > Phyllostomidae > Phyllostomus > Phyllostomus hastatus. The sequence continues at coordinate 23,023,483 of NW_025334028.1, read as the reverse complement.
TCCTGTGGGGGCAAAGAGTACTCAGTTGCTGGAGTTACAGAAATGCTGGTATGTATTATGACAGCCCAAGTTCAAGGCTGCTCTTGATTCAAAACCCTGAAAAGCACTGCTTTAGTCTTTTATAATAACCAACCCAAACTGCTGTGCATTCAAATGCTTCCAGCTATTAGTTTTTAAATCATGGGGAAAAGGAGAGTATTATTAAGTTTTTTTAAAAAAATGATTTCTTATTGCTTGCAGATGGGTATATGTTGTTTCTCTTTAATAAACAGAGAAAGTGATAAGAAATCCAGTTGAATGTTTGTATAAACTATGGTGTTTCTGGTCTCAGAGGTGTAGGTAGAAGAACAATGAACAAAGCTGATATGGAAGAAAAATATTTCTGGAATTCAGTCATTGTCATTATGAGTTGGTTTATCTTTATTACTTTGAGTTTGCAGAGCACTACAACAAATTACATAGTTTATAACAAATCTCCTGTGACTTAGTATTTTTAAAGCAATATAAAAATTCATTTATCCTGTCTCTCATTTAAAGACAGAGTTTCTGTTGTTGCAACATATCTGATATAACAGAAGTTTGAGCAGGCCCCTTACACAGGCTGCTTGGGTTCATGGTTGGCACGCATAGACGAAACAACGCCTGAGAAGACTCAAGCTCCAAAGGACTGTTGTAAATCAAACCAGACAAATTAGAGGATCCTAAAGACCAGGACATTTTAAATCATAACAGTGGAATAGTTGTAGTTCATTATTTTTTAAAACAGGACTTCAATTGAAGGCAATACTATGTTATGGTGAGGGAAAAATAAACCATGGCCATTCCCAGACACAGTAGGGCAGCTTTCCCACCATGTATAACATAAGGATCTCCTGGGTCCCATTGGAACAGACTGCCAGAACCATCCTGGAGATTTGGAATCAGATCTGAGATGGGGATCTGAAATCTATGTTTGTTACAGAACAGACCAGGGCAGTGGTGGGGCAGTGAACAATATACTATTACCGAAAGGACCCCCCCTTTTTCTCCAGACTCCCCCCAACCTACTAGGTTCACCTTGCCCACTGCTAGGGAGAGATGTCTCTCAATGCCAGAAATTGGTGAAAAGGAAAGGAATTATTTATTTAAAAGTTATACAGACTTAGAGTAATGACTTAATGTCTTCATTAAAATACGAAAGTCCTTTAGAATACTCACAGACACACACAGTCCTTCCTTCTCCCTCTGCCCAGGCCAGGGTATGGTATCTCAGGAAAAGAAGTAAAAATCGGTGATTCAGGCTCCCGGCACCATCAGCTGTGTTGCTGCCACAATCTCCAGTTAATCCAAAGCCATGTGGCACCTTCTCATGACCCACCAGCAAGTCTTTTCACTCCTTTTCTTCCAGGCAAAATCTCTCCTGCTTCCTAAGCCACATGGTAAAATGGAGCACCCCAAAGTCACGTGGTCCCAACCTCGCATGGTTGCTAACCCAGGGTGTAAATCCCAGCACCAACTTTCCTCTGCACCCCCATTTCCGACTCCTCCCACAATCTGCCAGCATTCCTGTATTCTTCCAGCTGGAAGAATTTCTTACTGGGCTGTCATAGTAAGTCCAGGCAGGTGTGGCCCCATGGCATGGAGCCAATCATCTCCAAGCTCTCACACAGGCACTGTAACCAGGGGGAGTTGCCTCCCAGTTACATCTTGGGGGGAAGTCACTCCCATCCCCTTGGCTCAAAGCACAGCCACAGCTATTTAACATATCTATGAAACCAGTTAAAGGTTACAGATATGTTAAATGACCATGCCAGAGGTTAGCTGCAAAGCTGTTGCTGTACAAAACAACTCTGCAAGTTCCTGCTCCATGTGTCCCTTCTCCCAACTCACACCTGTGGGGGGAAGGGGTGAGGACATCCTATATATTCTTCTAATATTTCCTGGACACCCTGAGTTCTGGACCCCATTCCAAATCCCTATTTGGGGCCTCCCTCTTGGCTGCACCCTGTTTCATGTTCAACCAGTGTCTGGGACTTGATATAACTGGGCAAGTGAGAGAAGTCCCCAGCCAGGCTTCTGCTCCACCCCAATGTAGCATTCCTAAGAAAACTCCTTTTCTGCTGAACTGCATTCTAAAAATACCAGAATTCACAGAAAAAATAGAAATAGGAAAGGCCACACAAACCTGTGCAATATTGTAACCAGAACACCAACAAAAACAACAACCTAATTAAACAAACAAAAAGCTGCAACAGTAAATAAATGCAAATACAGGATTATACTATTTAAAAAAGTGAAAGCTTGCATAATGAACGGGTATGTAAACCTGGCTGGCATAGCTCAGTGGACTGAGTGCGGGCTGTGAACCAGGACTGAGTGCGGGCTGTGAACCAAAGTGTCGCAGGTTTGATTCCCAGCCAGGATACATTCCTGGGTTGCAGGCCATAACCCCCAGCAACCACACATTGATGTTTCTCTCTCTCTCTCTCTCTCCCTGCCTTCTCTCTATAAAAATAAATAAATAAAATTTAAAAAAAAAAAAGAAAGGGTATGTAAGGAACAATTAGACTGTCAAATCACAGAGACAAGGACAAAACTGTAAAACAATCTGGGAGAGCCAAGCAGTATCTACTTTCAAGACAGAGTGTGCAGCCAAATTGATTCTAGAGGAAGAGCAGGAGGTGAGTGGGCCCCGTCACAGAACTGTATTCTGTGGTTTATAGCTTCTCACTGTGTTAGTGCAGCCTACACTCAGTTTTTGTTACTTATTGGCAATTAGGGTGAAATTGCTTATGCCCAAAGCAAATTCCACATTATCCTGACATCTGCCTAAACTATTTAACAATAGCTTTTGAGGTAATGGATACATGTGTGTAATGGATACACATGTTTTAGAAGTAAAGAACTTGGGTATGCTCATGGCTGCAAAAATGTAAGTTAAATTAGCCTTTCTAAGGGGATATTTAAGTGAAGATAAAGAGATTTGAGATAGTCATACATTCTAACTCAGTGACTTCCTTTCAAGAATCCTCAAGGCTGCTGCTGGCACCACTGTCACTGCCCACATGGGAAACCAGCTGCCACACTCCTCCACATGGGAATTCCACTCAGTCCTACTCTTCAGCTCTCCCAGCTTCTATTCGAGGTCCAGGAGAGCATCACATACTAGCTGCAAGGGAGGCTGGGAAATCAAATATCTGGCATAACATTTAGCTTCTACAGAGCATGTGCATGTTCTAATCATAGACAGGAGATTTAGATGCTGAAAAGAAAAAGAAAAATCCATATCCTTTAAAGATATTAAAAATTGGAAGTTAGAAATGAAATTTTATCAGGTAACTTATAAACTAAAATACAGTATAGCCATATATCCACAGGGTGGGATTCAAATACTAGGATTTAAAATCCATTTTTTCACAGATAATTTAATGATTTTTGAAATTCTTTTTTATATATATTTTAAAGATTTTATTTATTTATTTTTAGAGAGACGGGAAGGGAGAGAGAAAGAGAGGGAGAGAAACATCAATGTGTGGTTGCCTCTCATGCACCCTCCACTGGGGACCTGGCCCACAACCCAGGCATGTGCCCTGACTGGGAATAGAGCCAGCAATCTTTTGGTTCACAGACCGGCACTCAATCCTGAGCCATACCAGCCAGGGCTGATTTTTGAAATTCTTATATCTATTTCTTATTACTACATATTTGCTTCACTTTATGTTTACAACGAAAAAAGACTAGAAAGATATTCACCAAAATGTTATCAAAATCTACGTTTATCTCTGCATTTACCTGCATTTAATAGATTCTGCATTTATCTCTGGTTTATGCAATTGTAAGTAATCTTTATTTTCCTTCTTATACCTTTCTATATTTTCCAAATATTCCTTGATAATAAAAATGTAATACATTTCTTTGTTTCCTAAGTCAAATTCATTTGTACCCTCAACAGATAGTACATAACAGAAGTCAGGTTGTAGCACAAAGCTGAAAAAAAGAGACAAACATAAATATAATCCTCTGAGGATTGTTTCATAAAATGGGAGATTGAATAAATTAATGCAAAATAAAATTGTTATGTTTGTTTCATTGCATATATACTGTAAACAATCATCCTGACTGATTATTTTTGATAAATTCACATCTTATCTATTGCTTTCATGGCTAATGACATCTTCGAGCTCAGTTGCTTAAATCTGAAGTTGCCAGCTATTCAAAGATTTCAACAAGTACTTTCATCTTTTCCCGGGCAACTATCTGAGGCTTAGGGCAAAGGCTTGGCTGGGGTTTCAAAGGCCAGGCTGGAAATTGCCCAGTTCCTTCTTCCCAATAATAACTATCGTAATAACAAGTATTGTTTGAACACTTTTGTGTTAGACACTATACTAGACATTTCATGTATGCTGCTTGTTAATCACAGTCCAATAAGTAAGGTATGATTTCTCCAGTTGGCTAAGGGGTAAACTCGAAGAGATATTTAACTTGTTCAAAGTCTTACCCCCTTAAGTTGTAGAATTCAAGTGCAAACCCACATTGGCTTGGAGTTCATCAAGGCCAAGCCAGCCTGAAGCACTAAATGCTAGAAAGTCAAGCCAGGTCGAGGACCAAATGTCGAAGGGACCAAGTGAAAACACCAAGCTCTACAGTCAGGGTGGATGGTGACTACAGAGTCTAGATAGAGTTCAACAATGAATGTGGGCAGGAGAGCAAGGCAGGTTAGCAGCAGGTAACACAACTTCCTTGGCCATTGCAAAGACACTCAGGAGCACTTGCCACTGTCTCTGAGGTCTGGTACAGAAGAGTGATGAAGCACACAGAGGTCAGGCCAGCGAGGGGCAGATGCAGGGCAGAACAGTGATAACAGTCTCTACCAAAGTTTGAGTATTTTTTGCAGTCCAGCTGCAGTCTGTGAAGGAATTTAACTTGCTGGTGGAGACCCAGGGACCTAGGCTGAGTTATAGGAAGAAAGGTGAGCACATCTGGGAGCCAATTGCCTGGATATGAATCCCTGTTTCATCACTGCTTGACTGTGTGGTCTTTGGCAGGTTTCTTGTGCTCAGTTTTCTTGTCTGTAAAAGGCAAGGCCGATACCTCTTAGAGTTACTATAAAGATTTAATGATTTAATATATAGGTATATATAAAGCATGTGAACTCTGCCCAGCAGAAACTCAGTGTGGCCTTTTCAGTCTGATAGAGAACAGCCACACACACACACACAGAGTGAACTGGTGAAAGAGGATCTAGTCTAAACCTCATAAGTCACCAAGGGGCTAAATTCCCTCCAAGTTCTCTCAACACCAGGTGTGGTCACAACAGACTATTTTAGGATCCCCCTCACCGATACCCTGCCAGCCAAGCTCCCACGGGTTCGCGGATGTGACAGGAAGGGACTCACAGATGGCAGACCTTTAGAACTCTCCACTGGGTAGTCCAGAGATTGACAGATTCTCCAGACAATAGACCAGTCCTCTTGACTTTGACTTAAGGCAGGATTCTAGAACACGTTATTAAAGTAATTGCTGGCAATCGGATGGAAAGAAGTGAGCACTGGGGGCCAGCCTGCACTCATTACCATATATTCACAACAGACTAACAATTTATTCCTTTGAATGACTCTCTAGACTCAAATTTAGTAGGGAAACATGATAATCCACTTAGAATATTTGAAACAGTGGGGTGTATGTGTGTGTGTGTGTGTGTGTGTGTGTGTGTGTGTGTGTAAAAATTGTATTTGTTCAACATGGCCCTGTCATCCAAAGAATCAAAGCTACTGAAAAATAGATCTCAGTTCAATAAAAAAGACCTTGGAAACAGACCAGAAGCTGCGAACTGCCTACCAATGGGTCGAATTTCACCCTTGGGCAATCTTTTGTTTGGTTCACAAACAGCCATACTACATGCAGCCCTTCATGTTACATTTTCACAACTTGGGACATTGTGCGAAGTGGCCCAGAGACTTTGGCCCAGAGACTTTCACATTAAAATCCAGATTCCTGCGCCCTCCTGAGAAATCTAGGGATGGGCAGCACGGCCTGCATTCCTTCACAGGGGTGTCCAACCTCACAGGCCGCATGCAGCCCAGGATGGCTGTGAATGTGGCCCAGCACAAAATCATAAATTTACTTAAAGCATTATGAGATCTTTTTGTGATTACATGTTGCAATGTCTTTAGTGTGTGGCCCAAGACAACTTTTCTTCTTCCAGTGTGGCACAGGGACACCAAAAGGTTGGACACCCTTGCTTGGAGTGACAAGATGCTGGCACTGAATGGAAGGCTCTGCCTGTGAACAGGTATGTGCATTCCAGCTGGCTCAGTCCCCTCCCCACCTGACCCGTGTCACTACACTAGTCTATAGCACCTGCCTGCAAGACATTTGAGTTAAGATCTGAGATCATCTCAGTAAATACAAAGAAAGTTCCCCTTCTATCATTAAGATTCTCTGATTCTCCTTTTTTGTTGTTGTTGTTGTTATTTATGACCCTAGCAGGCCAGTGTCCTTTTCAGCAGGAATCTAGCACCTTCTCTGATTTATGTGTATGCGTGTGTGTTGTTTGGTAGCTCTTGGCCAGCAGCTGCAATGTGTCTCTCTCTCGAATTTCAAAGCAGCTTCAAGAATGAGGACAGGAAATTCAAGTGCTTCAACAAGAAGTTTCTGATGATCTCCTGTGACTGATAAATGCATATTGAATTGTAAATTACTACAATGGCTACGTATTTTTAAATGACTCCTGTTGTATTACTTCAACACATTCTCTGATTAAATACATTAAATTTCCTGATGTTCAACTACATAAAAATTTCTTCCTTGAACTTTCCATGCTTTATTGATTTATATTCTTGAGAAAATAAAACTCATGGGAGAAACAGTTTAGTTGACTCATTAAGGCAAATCATGCTACTACCATAAATGAGAAAAAAATACAATTGTTTTTCTTTCCATTCTAGCATTGTTCAAAATAAAATGGTAATGAAAAATAAACAAGAATTAAAAAAACCTAGGCAGGGTTTGTGGGTACTGGGTGAAGAAAATAACTGTTTTGCAAAAAGCTAAAACTGCTGGCTAGCCCTTGGATGTAGTGACATGTGGGAGGTTATGTTTCTAAATATAATGTAAATTAATCCTCTTGGTCATTAGGTATCAGACTGTCTCACTCTCTCACAACACCCAGACACAAGAAAATAAATCCTCAAGGAAATTCTTAGTAGAAATGTCATATTAGTTTTTGTAAAAGCGACTGCTATATATTATTAATATTCTCATTTTTGTAATTAATATACTCTATGAAAATATACAATAAGTTGTGACTTTATGGAAAGCAATCTACCTGATGTTTTAAACAGTGAAAAATCCACTTTGAGAATGTTTTCTTGCTGAAAAATTTCCAGAATCACCTAACACTAAAGGTAACTATTTTTATTGGTTCCTATTATTTAAAAAGTGAATTTGAATTCTACTGAAAACTTTCAGAAAACAAGTATTGTTTGAGAAGTTTATAGAGTTTCCTGATTAAGAAAAAGAATATGTTACTTAAGGACCTTTAACATCTGTTTCTGAAATATTTTCAGTTTCACTTGAAATAAATACTTTTTTGCAAAAATTCAATTATTTGTGGTTCAAAGGCATTCCTGACATGGTTACTCCTCTGTGAGTTTAAATTATTTTAAATAAAATCAAGCAAACAACTTAGACCCTTGCCCCCATTTTCCTCTCAGTTAATGTGGGTGAGGTCACGTTGTGTGAGATTGTGAAGAAAGACCTGTCTGTCCTGGGTGCCGGAGGAGGGCCCGGGGAGCAGCAGGTGGAGAACTGAGCATGAAAAATTGAGTTAAAGTATAAGAACAAAAATGAGTAAAAGTATCACAGGCAGAAGTGGTTGTTTGTGGACAATTATGGTGAGGGGAGACATATGGTATATTTGGAGAAAATCAGTTTCCTATGCCTAGAAAGTAGGTTAGAGGAAAATATATATATAGTACTAGGAAAAACATATCATTGACATTATGTGGGCCTCAGTTTAAATTCTGATTCAGGTATTATTAATACAATCTTTTAGGTGAAAAAATTTCACATGGCAGTAGGAGGTAGGAGTGTCCCGATACAGTCTGTATGAAAAAAAAAAATTAAGTATGTCTGTTCTGTGCTCTACATTCTGAGGAAAGATCTGGCAACTTTGTAGCATCAGAATTGCCTTTCATGCTTCACAGAGACACAAACTGCTGCTCTCCGGAAGGAAAGGCTGGATGACCACCCAGAACAGATGCCGTGGATGCGATTCCTGTGATGGGCACTAAGAGCCATGCAAAATCCTAAGGTCCAGTTGTCTCATCATTTGAAATGGTGGCTTGCAAAAGTCAACGTAGTTCCCGTTGTGTTGATTCTTCTCTTTATTCATATCAATTTTTACACCTGCTTATCCTTAACTTTCCCCTTTTTATTGTGTTAAAATTCCACTTGGGTCACTTATTCCCTTGCCATTCCATCTAATCTACTTTATTGGTGCCCATGGTGAGAATTAGTTTCCCCTAAAATATATACTTGCCTGGGCTTTAAACTGTATTGTATCATTCCATTTCTATAGCTACTGACAAACTGGAAGAAAAAGAATCCAAGATTCTCACACAAAAGTAAATGGATTTCATAAAAGTAATGACCAACTATTTGACTTCAAACCAAAAAAGATAAAATTATAGTTTCTGAAAATTATTAGAATTATAATAGTGCAATAGAAATATGTAGCTGGAGCAGAGTGCATCAGAGGAGCTGGCACCATTTTGGAGGTTTTGCCTTCACTGCTTAAGTTAATCACCCAGTAATCCTGCAGGATAGAAATTTCCATCTCCATTCATAAATGAGGAAACTGAGATTTAACACAGCTAAATAACTTGTTGGAGGTCAAAGAATCAAGAGAATTGATTTTGAACTTACGTTCTGATTCTCAAACCTGTGCTTCTTGAACTGTACAGACTCTCTCCCCTTAGCAAAAGCAAAACAGCATGTACAACAGAAGCTGTGTTTTTAAAAATACATAAGGAAATAACAGTGAGCCGGACATTAAGTGAAAAGCTGTAGAGTTTTGGCACATAGTTTCCAGATAAAGAGATAAGGCATCTGAAAGTTATGCATGTTAAAAATGTCACAAGACAGGTGCAACAACTTAGCCTGGAGCAGTTAAATGGCACAGCATTACTAGGCATCTCCAGAGCCCAGAACAAGTCTCTTTGAAGGAATTGAAATTACTTAGGGAGGCCCAATTGCTAATACAGATTTTTTAAAGTTGTTTGTGCCTCTTTAACTTCAGTACAACCAATCTATGAGCCTTTTTTTCAAAGAGATATCTATCTACATCACATACCAAAGCACCTGGCACAGTGTGGGCACATTAAAAGTTACATGTGAGGCAAGAGTGACTGACTGTATTAATGAATAAGTGAATAAGTGAAATCCTATAATACCAAATGATGTGCATAGTTACAAGAATAACACACATAACAAAACACTTACTTGTGCAGAATCCTTCATGTTAAAGGATCTCTGTGACATCCTTTTGCCAATTGAGAGGATATCCTGGTTAATAATTCATTTTGTTGAGCATTTCTCCTGTACTAGGTGCTGTGCAAAGTATTTCCTATGGATTTGCTCAGTTATTGCTCACAAATATCATTGAGACAGTATAGCATCAAGGCTGAGAGCACAGACTCTGAAGCCAGACTGTGTGGCTCTGGCTAAGAGTAGGGTCAACTTGAGCAAGATGCTCAACCTGCCCATTCTCAGTTTTCAATCTGTAAAATGGAATAAGAATAGTTCCTATCAAATAGGATATGGAGGGCTTAGCTCAGTGCCTGGGATAAAGTATGTGGAAAGGTGTTTGCTGCTACCACTCAGATCTAAAGCCATACTCCCTGGATTCTGATCCCTTTACACTTCTAACTAACTAGATGACAGTGAGCAAGTAACATAATCTCTCAGAGATGCAGTTTTGTCACCTGCAAACAGAGATGGCAATAATACATTCTGGTATTAGTATAGATCACATAAATTCATACATAATACTTAGAAGAGTGCCTGACATACAAAAATACTCAATAAATACTGACTATTATAGTCTTCATTTTATAGATGACTAAAACTGGAGTTCTCACATGCCACGGAAGTGTGTTCCCAGACTCACACCCAGGTGCCCTGACTGCAGTGCCCTAATTCAATTTAGATGGTCTTAAAACAAATGTTGAAAATCTAAAGAAATTCTACCTAATAATATTTTAGATTATATTCTGATTATTCTGGATATACCATTGGATGAGACCTATATGTGTTGGATTTTTATTTTATTACTAACCCCTTAAAAAGGAGACATCAAAAGCTTAAAGGCAATATCATAAAATGTTCAGGAATACATCTATTTTCCATAGTAGTAAAACTTGGCATGAGGACTCTCAGAGAATCTTAAATATGTTTGTCTCTCTTCGTCCTCACTGCTTGTGTCCAAATTCCACTACTTCAAATCTCGTTATAGCTTCTGAGTTCTGATTTTTACCTATCTTGCCCTGAAAAAAACACAGGCTTACCCAGTGACAAATATCTTGCATTGGAAAAAGCATGGGTCTTATAATTAAACAAACATTGGTAAGTTAACATTAGAGAAGATATTATTTTGTACATATTAAAACAATGTTCCTAATTCCCCCCTCTAAGTCCCTTCAGCTTTTTTGCAACTTGAGCCTTGAGGTTTACTGTTCTGTGAAGGAAAGAACGTAGAACAAAGATGCTATTGATCAACTTTTATTTTCAGAGCTGACTTTCTTGACCTCTTTAAGGAAGAGAAGGGACTTGAAAGGCAGGCTGTCAGGATAAAGAAAGATGCCTAAATCACAAAGCACCTCTCTCAGCACATGCAGAGGCAGGGCTGGTGCCCCAATCATAATATGTGACATAAAGGAGGCAGAAAGCCTAGCCTTCCAGCCCAGGTGAAGAGAAGGAGGCAGAGGGAAGTGATGCCTGAGTGTCTTCCTCTCCTATCTCAGAGGCAAAGAGGCGAGGGTATTCAATATAAGGGAATGCCTAAAACATAAAGATTTTTGTCCCACTTCATGAGGGGGAATGAGTGGTGGCAACAGAGAAAAAGTGCAGCACAACGTGATAGGTAGAAAGACATTCATCAAGTTCTCCTAAAATGGATTTTCCTACCTGACCCCAAGATGGCAGGCACAGAGAATCTGCTCATAATAAGACTGGGTTCATAGTCAGAAGTCAGCATGTCAAGGACTTATTCCAGGGACCGAATGAATGTCACAAAATCTTAAGGCCAATAACCAAGAAAGCTACTTGGCCCTAACCCTGACTTTATAGAGAACAAACAACCACCTCAGCCTCTAAGGCTAACAGGGCAAGCAGTGGTCATAAGTAGACAAGAGGCATTTCCATTGGAGCCAGAGGATAGTACACAGAACTGAAAGTAAATCTTAGGGACTGTCTCCCTTCACCACCGGATCCGATATACCTGGACACTATGTTGGAGAGGAGAAAAGAAGGAAACCAAAATACTAGGAGTTAGACCAAAATCCACTAAGTTGCCTATATACCTAAACTATTGGATATGACTAAAATTATTGGATTAGAATAAATTGTTCCACGTTCCTACTGAAACAGGGTACAACCAAGAGGGGGGCACAAATAGGGATTTGGAATGGGGTCCAGAACTCAAGGTGTCCAGAAAATATTAGAAAGATATATAGGATGTCCTCACCCTTTCCTCCTCAGGTGTGAGTTGGGGGAGGGGACACATGGAGCAGGAACATGCAGAGCTGTTTTGTACAGCAACAGCTTTGCAGCTAACCTCTGGCATGGTCACTTAACATATCTATAACCTTTAACTGGCTGCATAGATATGTTAAATAGTTGTGGTCATGCTCTGAGCCAGGGGAATGGAAGGGACTTCCCCTCAAGATGTAACTGGGGGGCAGATTCCCCGAGTTACAGTGCCTGTGTGAGAGTGTGGAGAAGATTGACCCATGACATGGGGCCACACCTGCCCAGACTCACAATGGCAGCCCAGTAAACTGGGAATAATACAGGAATGCTGGCAGGTGTAACTGATTGTAGGAGGAGCCAGGAATGGGGATGCAGAGGAAGACTGGTGCAAGGATTTAAACCCAGACTCAGCAGCCATTGAAGAGGAACCATGCAGCAGAGAGAGCCATGCAGTTTTGCCAGAGTGGAGACTTCTGCAGCTTTGCCAAGAGAAAGAGAACAATGCAGTTTTGCCAGAGTGGGGACCCCTGTGGCTTTGGGGTACACCCCTCAGCCACATGGCTTAGGAAGCAGGAGAGACTTTGCCTGGAAGAAAAAGGGTGAAAAGACTCTTGTTGATAGGCCATGAGAAGGTGCCACATGGCTTTGGATTAACTGGAGATCGTGGCAGTGACACAGCTGATGGTGCCAGGAGCCTAAATCACAGACTTCTACTTCTTTTCCCAAGATACGGTACCCCAGATTAGGGCAGGGGGAGAAGGAAGCACTGTGTGCGTCTGTGGGTATCCTAAAAGACTTTAATATTTTAATGAAGTCATTGGGTCACTACTTTAAGTCTGTATAGCTTTAAATAAACTTTTCCTTTCCTTTTCACAAATCTCTGGCATTGAGAGATGTCTTTCCTCTGGCTGCGGACAATACAAACCTAGTGAGGGGTCCTTTTGGTATAGTATATCGTACCCCCAACCCCTTGGCCCTGATCCATAACACTACTCAGTAGATTAAATACTTAAAAGGAAGATCAAATAAGGGAGAAGGAACATCACTGCAGTTTTTTTTGAATGGGTATATATAAACTTGTGATTTTTTTAAGATTTTATTTATTTATTTTTAGAGAGGGAAGGGAGGGAGAAAGAGAGGGAGAGAGAAACATCAATGTGCAGTTGCTGGGGGCTGTGGCCTGCAACCCAGGCACGTGCCCTGACTGGGAATCGAACCTGTGATGCTTTGGTTTGTGATCTTCTTATACTAATAGATTTTCTTTTTGATCATCAGTCAATAGTTTCCAAAAATTTCATTAGCACAAAAATTAGCCATACAGAAAGGAATTAGCATTTATTATTGGAACCCTTTATGTCATCTGACATAAATGTTGAGGGCCCTGAGACTCAGAAGTAATAATAACAAACCTGTCAAATGTTAATGACAGTGGCCCCCACTTAATCTGCAGGGGAGACGGTCCAAGGCTCCCAATGGGTGCCCGAAACTGAGGCAAGTTCTGACCCCCCATCTATGTCTTCACCTCTGCTGCAAATGAGGCAGCAGCAGCTTCATCAGCAGATGCAGCCTCTCCAGTGATTTTTATATTTTTCAGTCCAAACCATTCCTGAATCTGTGTAGCCACTCCTTGCTTGCAGTAAATGACTGGGTGTCGTTTGTGTCAGGGGTTGCCTGGCTTCATGAAGTCTTCCGATAGGCTCACTGCTCTCTGGCACAGCACATTGATGTCAATCAGAACACATTTGCTGTTCATGTCTTTCATCCACAAATGGTATGCTTTTTCCATGTTAACTAAGCACTTTCCACCCACTGTGGACCTAGCTTTGCAGTTTGAGGTGTGGCAGGAACACTAATGTGAATTTCTTTATCCTTCCTCCCAATTTCACAGATAGAAGATTCATTCTTACTGTAAATCTTAGAAACCTCAGCATACAATATCATTTCTTTCCTTATTAAATTGACAGCTTCCTTGTTTTAACTTAATGGAAGCACTTTCTGGCTTCTCTTTGACATGTTTGAATTACTAGCATCATTATTCTTGTGCCCCGGGACCATTATTAAATAAAATAAGGGCTACTTATACAGAAGCACAACAATACTGCTGCAGTCAATCTGATAACCTAGAAGTCTACACAGTGACTAACAGGCAGGGAGCATACACAGCGTGGAGATGCTGGGCACTGGGAAGATGCCTGTCCCAGGAGGGATGGAGCAGGAAGGTGCTAGATTTCAACACTCTACTCAGATCAGCGGGCAATTTAAAACTTATAAATTGCTTATTTCTGGAATTTTTCACTTAGTATTTTCAGATCACAGTAACTGAAATCAGGGAAAGTGAAACTGGATAAAGAGGGGAACTACTGCAGTGTATTTGCAATAAAAATACTAATGATGATGATATGAATGGCGGTTTCGCTTAATGATGTTCCTCATGAAGCAGTAGAAATGTTAATAATTTCATTAAACTCCAAGCCCAAGTGCATGTATTTTCCATATTGTGCATGAAAGAATGGGATGTGGTACACGCCCAAGTACTACGAGGGTCCCAGACAAAGGCCCCAGGCCATTCATTGTGTGAATTGTGAGCCAGCCTGTCTTTTCACAGAAAGGTATTTTTACTTGCAAGACCAACTGACAGTTCTGATTGTAGCTATTCAGGCTTAGGTACTTGGCAGATATTTCTCAAAAATAAACAATGTAAGCTTGTTACTTTAAGGAAAACAACTGATAGTAATTGTTGCCAATGTTTGAACTTGAACTTTCAACAAAATTTAGAAGTTTGAAAACCTTGTTCTGAGGTTGACAGTGTTGTAATACTGAAAGGCCTTTTCTGTCATGAGAAAGTAATATCTGTGGTGATATTATTGAATGTGATTTCATCATATTATATAACAAAATATGTTAACATTTGGAAAACATGCATTATCAGTGAACCAATATTTTCCAAATAACCAATGCTTGATGGTATAAAACCAAGCCTGGTTAAAAGATTCAGTCACATTGTAAGACGCATGAAAGGATTCAAATGCAACGGTTCACGGACAGGGCTTCACTCAGGTTCCACATTACATCTAACCTCTAAGAAACTACCACTTGCCCAGTTGTGACATAATGTCAAAAAAGATTACTCCAAATGACCCTGTTCAGGCTGTCAAAATATCCTTTTCAAACTACATAGCTACATATACTTCAACAAAAATAATACGTTGCAACAGGTTGGATTCAGAAGCAGGTATAAATGTCCAGTTATCCTGTACTCAGTACAAGAAACTTCAAAAAATGGAAAACAATGTCACTCTTCTTACTGCCAAGAAAAGGTGAACATTTTTAGCAAGATGTTATTTACATTAACTTGTAACTGGTTTTAGAACTTCAGAATTAATATTTTTTCAGTTTCTTAATTTTAATTTCTTTTGGGGGGGGATTTTTTTTGTCATTTATTTTTAGAGAGAGGGGAGGGACAAAGAGGAAAGAAATATCGATCCACTGCCTCTCAAATGCACCCTAGCCAGGGACTAAACCCACAACCCAGCTACTGACCGGAAATCAAACTAGCGACCTTTCACTTTGCAGAATGATGCCCAACCAACTGAGCCACAACAGTCAGGGCTCAATGTTAATTTCTTAAATGGTAATTATTTATATGTACAAGCCATATAAACAAAAACTTGTGGGGAAACCTCAATAAATTTTAAAAGTATAAAGTAGCCCTGAGGCCAAAAAGTTTGAAACTGCTAATCTAAATGTTACCAAATATTCAGATATTTAAGCATAAGGAAATCAAATAATTACCCTGGGTATATCAAATGACCACATTTTGCAATCTGAACCCTCCCTTCACTGTTTCTAGGTGGTGTTCCTCTCGTGCTAAGATCTTTCAGTCCTTTTGCTGTGACTCTTCTCTAAAGGCACAATTATAGCTGTTAGGATTAAGAAGACCCTTCAAAACACAGAATGTCAACTCAACCTCCTCTACCAGGAAAAATTGGAATTAGAAATAAATTGGGAAGGTAGAATGAAGAAAAAGAAGAGAGAATTCAGATCCACAAGTCAAAATGGTTGGTTTCTCAAATTATGTGCTTTATATAAATTCTCCTTAAAATTATTTACAGATACAAATAAAACTTGCAGTCTAATATACTGCAGGTGTTGTCCCTATTGGAAAAAAATAAAGCAAAAGCCCCTCCCTGGGCAGCCTGTCCCTTGCTCTCTGAGGACACTGACTCTCGAGAGATGATTGATCCCTTGGGACTCAGCAGGCCCCTGAGCTTCCCTCTCAGGCCCTCCCTAGCTCCAGAGGACTACTCGAGAAGGAGGATGGCCTTGGCCTCCACCTGAACCTGCAGCAGGCAGGACTCCAGAATTAAGCTGCAGTAATTATTCAGGGGTGCTTCCTGGCATTCTTTCAAAACAGACAACTTGGAAAACCAGTCTTTCACTGCAGGCCAAAATATATTTCTAAAGTAATCATTTGTAGCACTTTGCTCTCTTAGGTAAATAGATGTATACACCATAAGTGTGATTTCAAAATGATCCAGGCCAAAATAAAGCAAATTTACCTGAAATACTCAGATAATTGAGGCAGTGAGGAATTTTTCTGGGGTTTTGTTTGCTTGAGGAAGTATCTGGAAAGTGGTTTTATTCTCTCATGAACTTAATATATACTGAAATTGTGAGTTTTTAAGGGGACATATAAAAAATAAACTGAGAGACAAGAATAAGCCTCAAAATGTCCCCTGAGCTGGCCTAAAAATCATCAGATTCTCTTTCACTACATTTGTGAGTCATTAAGTCCAAACACCTTAAGTGAAATATGTTTCCTCTCTTTTTCCTTTATTTTGGGTTGTATTACTACCCAACTGAACTTTTTGGTGGACGGGTGTTTGGGGTTATAACAAGCAGCAAAATTGTTCAGTCTTATGACCCAGTTCTGGTATCACAGGAGCACTAAGCTCCAAACCGACTATAGCATTACATCTATTATTAAAGAGGATTTTTCTAAAAACCGATTCTTTTGCTAGAAGCCTTATCACCAGAAGTTAAAATTGAATAAGGAAGCACTCTGGATCTTGGGGTGAATGCATCATTAAATACTCACTTATGTTAAAGACATACCAACTAGTTATGAAAACTGTGCAAGAATGTATAAAACACATATAAAAGAATAAGTAAAACAAATGAGATAAAGAAGTGTACTTCCAAGTGATTAAAACTATTTTACATTTGCATATATATTATATATATATAAGCTATACATAGGAAAAAAGAAATGAATCAGTATATATATAAAATGCTGAACACAGAATGGTGAGCATTTGTACTTTCTTAATCTTCTGTTTTCCAAGTTTTTGTCATTGTGTTGGTACTATTTTCAAATTTATAAGAAATGCACTAAATACAAAAATTATGCACTTTGGAACAAGTTGTTGAAGTGACTGAGATGAAGAGAGAAGACTGACCTGCATCCAGGTCAGGGAACGAAAGGAAGGGAAGCTTACGGGACAGGAGCCGGTGGTAAAAGAGACAGAGAAGCTCTGGGTGGAGCTTCGGGTCCCAGAGTCAGGGGCAGTCACCACTTGCCCTTTCACCCTTGAAGCTCCTGGAAACAAGCTTCCAGTGGATCCTGGGTGGCTGGCTTCAGACTCTTCCTCTCCACGGACACAAGGAATCTTTGGAAAGGAAAAGGGACAAGGGTTATTGCTCATCCTGAAATCTCATCACCATTTAAAAGCTTGAATTCAGGTTGCCCTTTGAGGCTGACCTCTATCCATCCCGAACTTCACCACCCTAGCTGTTCACCAAAGAGCATCTCCTCTTCCACTGGCTGGAGCCAGTTAAGGAAAATTTCCCCCCAACACTTACATCAGCAAATAATTTATATGACAATAAGGCACCAAAGTTCTAAAGGTTAAAAATGTAAATACTTAAGTGGATCTACGCCTCCAAGGCAGGGCGAGATCGCTGTCCAGAGGGGACATACTTATCACATGGTTACAAGAAGAGAAAGGTGGAGCTGATTCCGACACTTTCCCAGCATTCATAATAACACCTAACCGTTCGTCCTATGTACGCCCTGTGTACGGTGTCCGCAGTACAGAAACGGAAGCTGGGTGCTGTGGTGTTCTTATCCTGTTCAGCCAGACACACACAGCAGCCCCAGTCTGAGCCAAACTCTGTGCTCCTTAAGACTGGGGCGTGTCTGGGCTTGTCTGGGGAACAGACAGAGCAGACCTGCCACATCAGGAATTGCATGAACCACATGAGAACAGGACTGAATTTTTAAAAGACTTACTCAGGGACCAGCAACTGACCTAAAGCTGATGCCATAACCTCAGAGGGAAAAGGAATTATTAGCAACAGAACACAATGCTGAGGGTCTGAGACTACTCTCCAGCAATGAGCTCATGATTGAGTCCGAGGGTGAAGGACACTGAAAGAATACATAAAATCTCCAAAACAAAATGTATAGGCACAGGGCAGTACTGCTATAAAGCCTTTACCTGGGAGCAGGAGGGCCAGCCCCATTTAAACAGACCGCCCTGCGTGGCCTGTGTGAACCAGAACGCAGGCATCGGTCATACCCATGACTCCCCCGGTGCCAGTGACTTGTCAGGGAAGTACAGCACCCTCTGACATCGGCAGATGCGGTCGGAGGGCCCAGCAGCAGCAGTCGTGGGAAAGGAATAATCTTCACCTCTTTGAACCCAGAACATTAAAAGACTACCTCAAGATCACGGCGGTATCGGAAATCAGCGTGACGCAGGGGCTGCAATACCTTCAATTCGGCTCAGCATTGTCACGCTACACGTTCGTAGGAGATGACCGTCAGATAAGTGCAAGGGAAATCCTTTGTTTTCTCTACTTCCTGCCACCTGTGCTACACACACACACAAGCTTGCACACACACTCAGTCATTCTCCAATCTTTAAAGTGCCTGCTAGGAAGAAGTTCTATGCTCAGGATTCAGTGAAAACAGAGGTAGCTCCTGACCATGAGTCAGTCAGCAGCCATGTCACCACATCAACTTGCTCCCTAACCACTGCTGATCGGTCCAGGAGTGGGTCCCGCCCCACTGAGCCGATCATATTATTATTCCTCCATGGCAGACGTTGGCTGATCCCGAGGAGAGACCCTGACCCACACTGAGCCAACAAGACCCTCACCCTCAACTCTCTAGACTGAGAGAGTTGGCAGCATTTTGGGGGATGAAATACAAAATGCAAAGTTAGAAACTATCGATATGTTGCTTAGGGAAGGAAAAAAAAAAGCCAGTGTGTCCGAAGATGAAAATAAAGCAGTTGCCAAAGGGTGAAAAGAGAGAAGGAGCCCTGACCAAGTGGTTCGGTTCGTTGGAGCATCACCCCATACTCCAAAAGGTCGTGGGTTCTGTTCCCATGTGCCTAGGGCACATACCTACGTTTGCATGCCCTGTCAGGGCGTATATGGGAGGCACACAATCAAAGTTTCTCACTTCAATGTTTCTCCTCTCTCTCCCCACCCCCGTCAACAGTCAATAAACATGTCCTTAGGTGAGGATTTAAAAAAAAGTTGGTGGTGTGGGGAGAGGAGACTCCTGCCAGGCTTGACTCCCTGTGCTCCTGAGACCACTTCAGTCCCGCCACTGGCTTCACCAGCCAGTCAAAGAGAGTCAAACTGGGTTTCTGCCGCTCACAGCCAAAAGGGTCCCAACATACTGACCCCCACACAAGCTTTAGATGGTGGCAGCAAATGAAAGGCACTCTTCATAAAACTTGTTGAGAATTGAAGTTCTTGGCAACAGGCACTGCAGGAAGTTAAGAGTAAAAGGAAAAGAAGAAAGGGCAGTTGACTTGTTGTAGTTGAAAAGAAGTGTACTGATGAGCTTAGACAAACATGCCTTGGATGTGACCAACAACGATGGGGTGTGATGGTAGATTCTACAAGGGCTAGAGCCTGGAAAATAACTTGTTGTTGTTGATGGTATTCAACCATTTCGCACCCGATTCATGTGGCCTGAAGAATCAGAGGTTATAAGGGAAGGAAACATGGCAACACTGTTTTACACAGTTCATGAAATTTCTGTTTGTTGTGTATCAAAGCACAGGCAATTTTATTATAAAGAATATTTATTTGCCAAAGATTTATTCAGAAAAGCACTGTATTTTCTAACCAAAAATCTCAGTAAACTACATACAGCCTCCCCTTTTTCTTCCTGTCTTTTTAAGGGACAGCTCTCTTCAATTTAATTCCCTTGACATTTTTCACCTCTAACACAGTGCCACAATTTGATGAAGGCTGGTGGCTAGGTGCTCTCAGAAGTGGTAACACACCCACAACCAAAATGGTGTGGGTATCAGACAGTCAAAGGTTCTTTCTCTCTATTTCCAGTGTAATGTTTTCCCATCTGTCAGACCTCTCCACCGGATCCAGCTGCTTTTCCTGACACCTGTCATGTTTATTTAGAACCTGTTTTTACCAGAATCATTTCAGCACAATAAAAATACCAGATCTGGTTTCCTTGGATTTTCAGAGAAGGCAATAAACAGACAAAAAGAAGTAAAAGAGAGAGAGAGAGAGGCTGCTAGGCATACAAAGCAATACAAGTTAATTATCAGACTGTGGATACCATGTTCTCTGGCAGCAACAAGGTACAAAATTTTTTATTACTTTTGACATCATTTCCCACCTTCCTTCTTCATAGGACAGTTCTATGAAACCTAAAATAACTCCTATTTTTGTGTGAAGGCCAGTGTTTTGTAATAAAGTAACACACTATGTACCTCGTCAGATGCTGAAAAGTAGACATGTCACTTATATGTGCACACTGGAACTGCATGAACACACGTGCCATGCATGTTTCTGCTCCACAAACGTGGCACACAGCTTCATGTGTGCACACTGTGCACGGTGAATTTGCTGATATCTAACACATTTGTTTCCATGACTCTCTTGTCATCTTTCAACTATAAAGGAGTTATTAATAATTTGAGGTTAAAGTTTAGTTGTCTCTTTAATATTGGTGAGAAATGTAACTGTGGACACAGGAGTCAGGTTGACAGAAACACTTCCCATTTAACTTTTTATTGGAAGAAAAAAATGAATGCTGTTATGACCAGAGTTCAGGGAAGTGAACAGAGCATTTCAATGAGCAGAGAACAAGTTCCAGTACCATGTCCACCCCAGCAGAAATGCATCTGTTCACAAAGTGATTAAAGTCCAAAAAAGCCCAAGGGTTTCTGTGCCATAAACACAACTTGGGCTGCAGAGCTCTAGGATCTGGGACTCCGCCAAACCTGGAGGGTGCTGGCAGAAACCCCACTCAGTATCCCCCTCTGGACCGCAGGGAAAAGTGGTACACAAACCCATCAATCACTGGCAGCTGGAAAGTGTTCGGAGCCATAGCTTCAGGCACCGATACAGAAAGAAACTGATAAATTGTCGTCCATCACACACGGGTTCTTATTTAGCTATGGACTTGATAAAAGTAGGGAATACAGAATACTCAGCAGAAAGAAGACAAAGGCCTGAACCTACCTAGGCAAGGATGTCATTGGTGGGATTTGTCATGTTTTTTAATACAAGAGAATTCACAATAATTAGAAAGTTTCACTAGTGGTTACAAACTAGGTATTAGTGGTTATTAGCTTCATAGTAGTACTTGGATTTATTTTTCCTATCTGCAACCCAGTAAGATTTTATTGGATGACTTTTAATAATTTTTTCTAAGTTAACTTCTGATGGTTCCTGAGTGGTCATGACTTCAAGAGAATATTCCCTGACAACTAGCTGGGTGGGGCTAATGTGTTCTGTGTTTCTGGTTAAATGTGAAGGTTAGGAAAAGAGATGTGCCTGATAAGAATACATGAATTCTACGCCTTTACAATGATACAGTAAGATTAAGGCACCATATTTTTTAACTTCACTTATTTTTTATTTAGAGAGAGGGGAAGGGAGGGAGAAAGAAAGGGAGAGAAATATCGATGTGAGACAGAAACATTGGTTGCCTTTGGTATTTTCCCCAACTATGGACCACACCTGACTGGGCACATGCTCTGACTGGGAATTGAACCAGCAAACTTTTGCCTTGTGGAATGATGCCCAACCAACTGAGCCACATGAGCCAGGGTGGCACCACATTTTTAGGCCACAGAACAGTAATCTTCTACTTGGACAACACACTGGGCTTGCTCAGAGTTTTTTTAAAAATCAGATGCCTAGACTCCAACTCAGACTGATTCATTCAGAATACCTGGAGGTGGAGCAGATTTTTTTTAAGCTCTGCAGGTGATTTATTTATTAATATGAAGGTAGGTTTGCAAAACACTGCTGCAGAACATAACCACAATCCCTAAATCCCCTGCATAATCTTTAACCTCAAGCAATGTAACTTCCTAATGTCTCCTCTGAGGTTTACTGATTACAAAATAAATAACTCACTAGGTAATTAACTAAATCACTCGCTATATACAGGATTATGATCCAAAGTCACGTTAAAACTTGAGGAACCTCAGTCAAAAATTATTATCTTTTGTCCTTTTTGATATTGTGGTAAGTTTCTTGTCTATTAAGGCACTACAGCTGTGACAATAAAGCCATGCTCCCTATACAAAAGTGATCATCTTTTCCTCTCTGTTGCATGGGATGCACACACAGCTCATTCAAGAGTAGAATAATTGTGTATCCAGTTCAGAACAAATCACACCACTGTTGTGCCACTATAAATTGCTACCTGACCCATCAAAACACCTGCCTGATTCTGACCTCCAAGTACTGCTGAGGTACTGCAGGAGCCTCAGTGACTGAGACTCTATATTGAGGTCGTGAAGCTTGTTCTGACCTTTTCTTGCATACAGAGACTAAGAATAAGGCCATGTCAACAAAAGCCATAAACTATCTTATACTGCTCCTAATAGACGTCTCCAAGTGCTAATAATAAAGTGAATGACTGTGTCTAATGCCCTTTTTGGCACTTAGGTAGCTGCAGTGACTCCTGTCCTGATAGCATATCCAGTTAACTGGAGAACTCACTCAAAGGTACACAGTCTCAAGCCTTATCCCCTGAGATTATGGTTTAATGCATTTTAGGTGGTACCCCCAAATCTGTATTTTTAATGAGGACCTCCAGGAAATTTTCATGTAGCTAGTCTGAGTCACCTGTCATACACCTATTATCCAAAAAAAATAAAAATAGAAATGAAACCCTAACAAACAAATAAACAAACAACAACAACAAAAAAAACAAGGCTTGCAATTTATCAACATGATAACTGGAATACTTTTTAAATGGAATGTCTAATAATTGCACAGTTGGAGCATCAATGTTGTATCTCTTTAATAATGAGGTTGATTATCCTCTGGGTTCCCAGCTTTATTTTTTCATGTACCACTTTTCAAAAATTAACATTATTGTATATGTCTATCTGCACATTTTTAAATATTGGCTTCCTTTTTTCTTCTTTTATCCTCTCCTGAGGACATTTTTTCATTGCTTTTTCGACAGCGAGGAAAAGACAGAAAGAAACACTGATATGAGAGAAAAGCATCAATTGGTTGCCTGCCCAGACTGGGTCAAACCTGCAACTGGGTGCTGAGACTAGAGAAGAGTAGAAGACTACTTAAGGATCTGATTACCCAAGAGGGTCTCTCTTTATTAAATTGTGGCATTTGAGCAAAGAGCTGAATGAAGCTAGAAAGCAACCTGGGCTTCTGGAGCAAGCATGTTTGAAAAGATATGAGAACAAGTATGAAGACCCTAAGGCAGGAACACATCTGAAGTGTTCAAAGACCAGTGAAGAACTTGGTGTGTTGGAACTAATGGAACCAGGCAGAGCAGGAGATACAGTTGGAGGGTAGTTGAGGCCAGATCAGGAAGGCCTTGGGAGCCACTGCAGGGAATTTGTGCCTTATTAAGAAAACTAGGGGTCACTAGAAGGCTTTAGGCAGTTTCTCCTTGTACAAGATCACTCCCACTGCTGTTCTAGAGACCTGACTCACTCGGAAGGCACAAGTAAGAGTAGGGAGGAGTTCAGAGGCTTGTAGTAATCAAACAGAGGTGGGTGGTGGCTTGGATGAAGGTGACTTCAGTGAAAGTGCCAAGAAATAACTAAATTTGGGTTATATTTTAAAAGTGATAGATTGATATGGATCATAAGGAAAAGAGGGGAACCAAAGCTAACTCCTGGATTTTTAGCACATATAATTAGCTGTGACAGTGTCACAGAGATGAGAAAGACTAAGAGAGCAGCAGATGTGAGCAGAAAAATCAAGAGTTCTATTCAAATACCCATTAGACGTCTAAGAAGTGATGTCAAGTAGGAAGTTGGATTTATAAGCCTATAGCTCAGGGGAGAAACCAAGCCTGGAGAGGCTGATTTAGGAGTTGTCAACATATAAGGCACTCTAAAGCCTTGGTTGAGAAAATCAGAAAAATTCTGTGTATGGAGATGAGAATTAGGCCTAGTCCCTAGTCCCTGGGCTCTCCAACACCCCAACAGGAGAGCGGGGACAGGAGCTATGAAGGAGACTACCAAACAGGAGCAGACGGGGCTAAATGGAAAACCAGAAAAGCAAGTGTCCCAGAAGCTAAATGCCATATTTCAAAGAAGGATAAATTTGTTGGGTAAAAAATGCTGCCAATATCCCTGACTGGTGTGTCTCAGTGGACTGAGTGCTGGCCTATGAACCAAAAGGTCACTGGTTCAATTCCCAGCTAGGGCACATGTCTGGGTTGCAGGCCAGGTCCCCGGTAGGGGGTACGTGAGAGGTAAGCACACATTGATGTTTCTCTCCCTCTCTTTCTCCATCCCTTCCCCTCTCTCTAAAAATAAATAAATAATATGTTTTTTAAAATGCTGCCAAATAGTTGAAGATGCAGACAAAGAAATGATGGAGGGATTTGGCAAAACAGAGATCAATAATAATTTTGAAAAAAAAAATTTTGGTAAGCTGGAAGGGCAAAGCCCAAGTGAAGTGGGTTCAAGAGAGAACATACACTGAAAACTGGACGAAATGAGTATTTCAAAAACTATGTAGAAATGGTGCAGTATGTGGGGGAAAGGTATAAGATCTGAGAAAGCTGTGTTTTTATGGGAAGGTTACTGTATGTTTTTAGGCTGACGGGACTGATCTGGTAGAGAGGGAAGGATTGGTAACACAGGAGGGAAGGAAGAGAAAGAATGATTGCTAGAATAGAGAAAACAAATTCATGAGTAGAAAAGCAGCCAAAGGACAGAATACAAAAGGGAGAAGTTGGTAGTGCAAGGAGGCAGAGTCCCACCACTGCAGGAGAGGAAGTGAATGTAGATACAGATGCAGCCAAATGGGTAGATCTGGTGGTGAAAGGAGCTGGTAGTCAGTCATCTGCTGAGAGCTTCTATTTTCTTAGTTAAAGTGATGCCATTAGGTGAAAGTAAGAAAGAAGGAAGGAAGAATAGAATTTCTGCAAGCGGGAACTACAAAACAGTTTCCTAGATGAGTGGGAAATGTAGCAAAAGTAACAGATAGCTTTCCTTTTGTGATCATAAAAGAAAAGAAAACTGAGCCAATCCGGCTTTGTAGTTTTCCCCAGCAGTGTTTCAGTGCTCATTGGAAAGCATAGAGGAGGGGGTGGAGTGTAAACAGTGTTGGTGTTTTAAAGCAACACAAAATGGAGGGAGAGTGGAGCAACAAAACTGAGGGTTTATAAAAGGAGTGATTACAGTGATGAACTGTGGAATTTAAGCTGAGTAAGTAGAAAAAAACAAAACAACGTGAATGATGGACAATATAGGAATGGTGAAGCAAATGGATTAAATATGGTAGTTGAGGAATTGTTACAGTGGAAAATGGGCTGCAAGGATAGAAAAAAATGATGGACAGAATGTGGAATGCTTAAAATTGAAACCATTTTGGTTATTGATAATGACAATTTTAAAAATTATTGATAATTACAAGATCTAGGTATGGGAGGGGGTGGCTGAAGAAAGGTGAAGGAAAAAATAATGATAATAAGAGAAAAGGCTGTTAAGTGGTCATCTATATTAATGCTGAAATTAACAAGAAAAAGGATAAGAGTAATGGTGAATAGTGCTGAAATCTTCAATCAATGAAAAGGAATGAACAGAATATTTATAAGTAATTTTCATAACAATCATGATTATAGTGAAAGATTATAACATGTCTCTTTCAGAACTTGATAAATCAAGCAGGAAAAACATAACTAAGACAGTAAAGAAATGGAATTAATAATAATAAACCTATTTTAAATAGAAATATGTAGAACTATGTATCATGTTAGCCAAGAAAGTACATTATTCTCATAAACATTTGTTAAATGTTTATAACTGAATCATGTACTTAGCCACAAAGATATCCTTTTAAAAATTCTAATGAATGAAAGGAGAAAAAACAAAAATTATATCACTTTTATATAGAATGTAAGGAAATTACAAGAGGGGTAAGAAATTTGTCAAAATATTCACAGTAGAGGTGAAAATGGATGCTGCATCTATATCTGATACCATTTACCTGCTCTATTCTACTATAAAGTTGAACCTTTTATAGTCCAAAAGTAGTATGCTATATATGCTATTACACTAGAAATTATTTCTAGTTATTTGTCATTGACACTTTGCTATGCAGTCTCAAGTCCCCAGGTATTTTATTGTCCAGAACCATAGTTTCACTTGTTCCCATATTTCCACCTTGCAAAGCTGTGCAACAGTTATAGCTACTGCACTGCATGTGGAAGTAAAAATCAGTGAGATGCTGTTTCAAGGGCTCCTTGAATGCCTTAGACAAAAGAAGCTGTATTAAATGTAAAGTCAGAGCATTATTATCATTCCACTCCAAATAAATTACTACTTTTCAAGTAGTGCCCCAATCTAGGTGGTCCTTGGCAACAGCAGTAAAGACAACAGTCTCTTGGACCCCTAACTTATTTCTAATACCTCAAAGATGTAAACAAAAAGAGCCCCAAATTGAGAATATATATTTATAAATTCTTAGATTGACTGCCTTTAAAACACATGGCTATTCTGAGTATGTTAATAAGGATATTTAAGTTTGGCTAATATACCAAAGTGCTTTCCGACACCACAGATTTCCCTAGATCACTTAGACCGTGTCCTCAAGGAGGAGAGTTGCAGGAACACACAGCCCCAGTAGTAGCTCAGCGGCTTACAGCGAGCACCTGCTTACCCCTTGAGTTACCTAAAGACTATAACTAGGCCGGACCCTGCTTAATGCGGCTGGGCTCAGCAGGCCTGACACGCCTTCTCATTCCCAAATCCAGATGCCACTATCTGAGATCTAGACGGCAGGAGGGTAAGGGTCCGAGACAAGCACTCAATTGCATTTAAGCTTCTACTGGATGAGACAACTGTCATGTCCACTTAATATCAATGGCCAAAGTATGTGACAGAGAGCAAACAACTGGGAATAATCCAACCTGTCACAATACAATGCTGCAGTGATATCTCCAATCCACCCTACCAATTCTTGACACTGTGGGAGGTAAATCTAGACATTACACCTTCCTAGAGCTTCCTTCTGTGGAATTTTGTGTGTACCTATTTATGATTCTTCATGAGTGTTTGGTCCCAACTGTGAGGAACCCAGGTCTTCTTCCAAAGATCCTTCTTATGGGCCATCTGAAAGGCTTTAGGGAAGCTTGTTCTGTTCAAATTCAGGTGGATTGCTGTGACAACCCTGATGTCCTAAGAATGGTACAAAGATTCAGCAATACCATGCCCCAAGGATATACTACAACCAATATGCTATAATCCATTTCTTTTTAAAGAAATCTTATATGCACATTTTAAACATAGCATTTTATTTATTTTAATTTCTTCAAACCACGTAATGCCCATGTTAGAGTAGTAAACACTCTCATGAGCACTATGTATAAAGGACATATCCTTAACATACAGTTGTTGACTATTTAAGAACTGATTTTTTTATCTCTTCAAAATGTATTTAATTGGTATGTCCAGAATTTCAGTCAAACTGGCAGCATAGCCAGACATGGCTCAGTTCTTCACACAATCACATCAAAATTACCACCAAAATATAGAATAACCATCACTCAAAACCATCAGAAATCAAGCTGAATAGAGAAGTCTGACAACTATGAAACCGATTTGAAAGGAAGTCTGACAACTACAGAATTAAAGAAACCACACCCATCCATATTGATAGGAGGGGTGCAGATGTAGAAGGGGTTGGTCCCACACTCACATGTGGTGGATAAAAATTTGCGAGGGATATCACGGGAGTTAGGAGCCTAAGTCCAACACCAAGCCCTCCAACCCAGGGTTCCAGTGCCAGGAAGATAAGTTCCCACATCTGGCTGCAAAAACCAGTGGGGAGTGAGTTGGTGAAAGAAACTTCTGGAGCACCAAGCAGTTCTTTAAAAACCCACACACAGACCCACTGACTCAGACTCACTCCCTCTGAGCTGCAGCACTGGGGTAGCAGCTTGAAAGGCACCAGTGGTACACAGGGAGAGACTGAAGTGTCTGTCATCAAAGCAAGCAGAAGGCAGTGTTCCTTTTCTAAACACACCCCCCCCCCCAACCCTCACAGAGCAGGTAAGCTGATGCCATAGCTGAATTTCCATCAACTTGGCTAACACTGTTCAACCTTCCTTGGAGATCCCCAGAGACTCTGCCCCACCCAACTTACAGGCCCACCCAAGCTGTTTTTTTCATATGAATGACTGGGCTTGGCTCATACTTCACAACTTCCTAAATCCTCTTGAGCAAGCAACAGCTGGCTTCAGTGAGCCCCAGGCTTGGCACAGCAAGAGCCAGCTTAGATTCAAAGCTTGGTTTTCTCCTGGGAATCTCCAAGTCCAACACAAGTAACAGCCATCTCAGATTGCTCTATAGCTCAGGCAGGGTGCACCAGGCAAAACACAGGTGGGGGCTGACCTTGGCATGCACCACCTGGGAAAACCCAGGTCCTGCATACCCACTGGACAGCTACAGACCACATCAGACACCACCATCCTTCCCCTGCACAGCTGATCCACCATGGAGTGGGGCACTAGGGGATAAAATCAGGACAACTGTAATAGCATAATCAATAACATATAATTTTAAAAAAAGAAGTAAGTCCATAGCATGCATTATACAAGGTCTGTCCAGAAATCATTTAGCCATTGTTATAAGGAGAACAGTTTGTGCAACATCAATGTAACCTGGAAGCCAAGGAGAGTGGACTGAAATGCACATGTGTGAACAATAATGACTTCACTGTACTAGTCAGTGGGGGTGGTAGATGCCATCGAGTGGGCATATGCACTGTGTGTCTGTTGCATTCAAAATGACAGTAGAGCAACGAATCTGCATCAAATTTTGTGTTAAGCTAGAACATTCCTATGGCTAAACGATTCAGTTGATTCAGAAGTCTGAAGCTATGGGCAACTGGTGATTGGCAGCTTTATCACAACAATGCACCCACTTACGCAGAGTTTTTTGGTGAAACATCAAATCACCTAGGTGACTCAGCCCCCCTTGCAGCCCAGATTTGGTGCCCTGTGACTTCTGGCTTTTCCCAAAACTAAAATCACCTTTGAAAAGGAAGAGATTTCAGACCACCAATGAGATTCAGGAAAATATGATGGAGTAGCTAATGGCAATTGGGAGAACTGTGTGAGGTTCCACGGTGCCTACTTCTAAGGGGACTGAGGTGTTACCATCCTATGTACAATGTTTCTTGTATCTTGCATCTTCTTCAATAAATGTCTCTATTTTTCACATGACATGGCTGAATACCTTCTGGACAGACCTCATAAGCTGTAGGGTAAACATTTTACATATATTAACTTATTTAGTTCTTATAACAACACTATAAGGTAAGCACTAGCATTATTGTCCTTTTTTACAGACCAGAGACAGAAAGGTAAATAACCTGTTGGAGATAACACACCATGTCAGTGTTAGGGCTGGGATTCCAGTCCAGGTGGTCTGGCCCCAGAATCATGCTCTGGTCCAATCCAGTAAGCTGCCTTGTCCCCTTCACTCAGAATTTCCTCTATTTTGTGAGGCTGTTTAATTTCATCAAGCAAAGGTCTCATTTACTGTGTTGCTTTGAACTATCAACCCCTGCATTTTCTCAAAGACTCCTTGTTAAAAGATTCTATATAAACACAGTGGAGTTTATATTTGTACCACACTTTACTATGAACCATACTGAGATTCGAAGATATTCAAAAGGACTCACCCCAAGTCACACATCGAGCAGGTGGCAGTTAACACTACTTGAAGACATGAATCTCCCCTAGCACAAGTATAAACTGCCCCATTGTCCTCCACTGTATTAAGCAGTGAATGCTCCCAATATACAAGTCAGCTTTTCTGGGAACCACCAGCTCCTCCTTAATTGATGATCATTTCTACTTTTCAAACTATCATTTACTAAACTTCTTTTCTTTTCTCCTCTTTTTCAATATACCACACAATGCTAGATGTGTTTTAAAATAAAAATACACTGTGGTATTTTCCAAGGATAACAGTCTCAAATAAATGAAATTCACATATTTCTACATCCTGTTAAAGATTATAAATTTAAATTTCTCCTTTTTCAGAAGTTTTATATGAATAACTATCAGAAACAAAATAGTGGAACTTCTATTGTGGGAGGTAAATAACCCCAGGGGTAAGGAAATTAACAAACAGTGATATTGTGAAAGCATCAGGCAGCAGAAGGAGAAGAAAAAGGAGGAGAAGTAATAATCGAGCCAGATAAACCATAGACTATGCAACTCTTTCCTGTATTCCTGTAGAACCAAGAACTGGCTCTCTGTGGACACGGTCAGTAACTTTCTTGGCACACACAAACAGGTTTGGTGATTTTACCAAGGATATGTGCATGTTGTATTTTCAGAATTAGGCCAGTTTGTATGCAAATCATGTTCCTTGATCAATATTGAGTGTCCTTCTGTGGAAAGGCAAAGCTTTATGAACTTGAAACCCAACAACTGAGCAGGGCTTCTGGAGGTCTGCTGCTGGAGGTCTGCTGCTGGATGCGCCCCTGTGATTCGTCAGCTTTCCTCAGCTGCCATCTGACAAGACTCCAGTGGCTAGTGTGAGGTTGTATGGTCTGTTCATCAAGAATCTTTTATTTACTTTCTTTTGTGGGGCATCTTTTTTTAAGAGATCATTATCATTCCTGACAGTAAAGCAGGTTAACAATTTTACTTTAGAAATATATACTGTGTGAACCACTTGCCACCTTCCTAAGTGAATAACTAGCTGATCACTTTCTAAGCAGATTGCCTCGGGATATGTCTGCATGCTAACACGTGGTTAGGTGTTTTGGACAGGGAAATTATTTGTGACATATTATTAAAATAATATGTTAGCTTGTATAATTACCTATGTCTTTATTATAAATATTTCCTGAAAGTATTAAATGAGACCTAATCTTGCTTACAAGTCTTATGAATTTCACATGCATTTGGGAAATTCAAGAATAATATCTCCTATTATTCTTGCAATAATCAATTATGGCTACCAACTGCTGAGTATTTATGATATGCAAACACAATGCAAAGTTCTTCACAACAACCCTATAAGGTTGGTACTGTTATCTGCATTTTACACAAGAGAAAACAAGGCCCAGAATGGTTGAATAAGCAGCCCAAAACCACAGAAAGTCTTGTTGTCTAGACATAAAACTCAGGTGTCACTTCAAAGTCCATGACATTAGTTATTGTACTTTAGAGATTCTGTCCCCAGAAACAGGCTATAGAAACAGGCTAACACTGTTTTATTGTCTTTTGCAACAAAAATATAAACATGCTCCTGTTAAACTTACTAACAGAGTTTTGTCCTCATAAATACTAGTACAATTTCC
Source organism: Phyllostomus hastatus (assembly GCF_019186645.2). Classification (NCBI taxonomy): domain Eukaryota; kingdom Metazoa; phylum Chordata; class Mammalia; order Chiroptera; family Phyllostomidae; genus Phyllostomus; species Phyllostomus hastatus. The sequence continues at coordinate 22,991,935 of NW_025334028.1, read as the reverse complement.
AAAAATCCAAAGAGATTTAATAGAAAACCTGAATACAGATTAAATGTGTCTGGTCTGATGTCTCCCATTAAAACATCCATGAAGATAATAGAAAGAGACATGAACTGACAATTGCAAAAGAAAAAAACATGATGTGTCAAATTTTCCAGGCAATTTCCCTTAAATGCATTGTCAGTGAAAATAGATTGAAAAGCAAATTATTGCACTCTGTACCAGTCATCTGAGCCAGAAGCAAAAGACGTTCACCCGCCAATCCCCCACAGAAAAAAAGGGAAACTCTCTAGCTGATCACCCCTGTGTACACCTAACCCCAAAATAAAGTGGCTGGACTCTGTAGAAAAAAAGCAAACAATTATGTTCAGAAGTACCCAGAGTCCTGTCCTCTTCTTAAGTCATCTCCATCGGCTCTTTTCTCTTTTCATTGTCCACTCCATTAGTAGGAAGTGAGAGGAGTATTAAGATAGTTTCCAAGGATGCTTTGTATTTGGGGGTGAGGGGAGGCACACAAAAATTACAACACAGGACCCCTGGGAGTGCTGAGGTCAGTGTGCTCTTTCATACAGAACTCTTCAAAGAACTTCAGCTGGTGTCCTAGCACAGCAGGGCACAAGGTTCACTTAGTTACTAGTTCCCAGCGATGAATGCCAGTCAGGCATTACAAACAGAATAAAAGTAAAATGTTACATTCTGACCTTCAGGTTCAGATTTGAAAGAGGAACATTGCTTGAACCCAAGCGAATAACAAAGGAGACTAAGGAAAACGGAGTGTTTTGAAAAATGCCATTCTGGATAACTCATCCCTGAGTCAGTCAGAGCGTCCAGGAAATAAACAATGGAGCTTACTAAAACATAGAGAAAGAAACATTTGGAAGGGAGGGAGAGATTTCCCTAAAGATTAAGGGAGGTCATAGCTCTGAAAATTCTTTTCTTCAAGATTATACAAGAATTTTCCAAGACCTAGTATCCTCACAGAGATCTCAGAACCTCTATAAAACAGGAACAGCATCTCACACACCAAAGGCAGAGATACAAAGGATACTGGCTAAAATGAGAAAAGAATACCACAGAAAAGGAAAACCCATTTTAGGTCCAGTAAAGAGCAGAACAGACACTGCAGAGAATTAAGAAAATTATGTGGAATAATAAATTTGAAAACCCCGTGGGGAACATACAAAGCAAACACAAAGAGAGAAAACAACCAGAAGCAAACAAAACAAATACAGAGCAGAGAAACTGTGTTTACTCTAAGATTTAAAGGTGTCTGTGAAGAAGAAATAAGAATACTCTTAATGAATAAGATTGAGGATGCTCTGAAAAAAAGTATTATCTTAAGACACTATCAAATATGTTGCAGAAAGGAAGAAAAATACAGCTTTACAGAACTTGGAAGAGTTTATCATGTTCTAGGCTTTATTATGCTTTGTGTTAAAAGCAATAATAAGACATTCTGAGTAACTTGCTTTTGTTAAAAGATTGCTACACAAATATGCTATGTAAATAGAGAGTTTATAAAAGGATACATAGGTATAAAGCAGAACCACAATTGGGTAAGGTCATGGACACAGCTGGGTCTCAGGAATAACTACAAACTTGAATGCAGTCAAAACTCTTACTCCACCCTCATCTCTAAATCTCTTAGAATCCTGGGCTCCATTCTTGTCACAGAGATAAGAATAGCTTTTTTCACATGGCAGAAAACTTGGCTGTCAACTGTCATGAGAAAGAGATTGAGCTCAAGGCCAAGATCAAAATCAGTGGGGATGGACTCGGTTTTAGTCAGGTGCCCAACCTGGCACCAATAACTGTCATTAGAAATAAGTGCATGTAATGGCTTCTGAGGAAGCAAGAGTGGCAGGTTGTTGAGTCAATTCCCAAAAGTGGAATGATAATCCCAGAAAAGGTGGTTGGAGGAAAGCATCCAGATCAAATAGTGGGTGTTCTCTCAAGACCATAACATACCACCACCATCTTGTACCAATGATTTTAGATGTGAAAGAACAACATAGATCAAAACAAGAAAAGCTCAGATAGAACTCAGTGCGGGGGGGTGGGGGGTGGATTTTAGAGAAAATAACATTTTCTTCCAGAAATAAAGACTAAGCAAAAAGGATTATAAGAATGAATGTTGCCCTGGCTGGCGTAGCTCAGTGGATTGAGCGCAGGCTGCGAACCAAAGTGTCGCAGGTTTGATTCCCAGTAAGGGCACATGCCTGGGTTGCAGGTCACGGCCCCCAGCAACTGCACACTGATGTTTCTCTCTCTCTCTCTTTCTCCTCCCTTCCCTCTCTAAAAATAAATAAATAAAATATTTTTTAAAAAAAGAATGAATGTACATAGTAATGGGTGCCATAAAAGTAGGAAAAAAATTAAAGTCAAAATACATGAAGAAAAAAAAGGATACAAGACAAAGGGACAAATATTAAAAATAGTTCCAGAAAATTACACATGAATAACAGAAGTCCCTGAAGAAACAGAAGCAAACAAACAAAAATGGGCACAAAATAAATACCAAAAAATCCCTGTAATTTAAGAACAAATCCCACAAATAAAGCATATAAGATTTTAAGCTATATTTTGAAAGTGCATATCATGTACTTGACAATATCAACCCAAAACAACAAAACACAAGACATATTTTAGTAAAATTACAAGACATTAAAAATAAAGAAATAATTCATTGAGACTCTAGACAAAAAGAACAAGTGAGATATAAGCAAAAGAAAAAAACTGTTTTCAAAAGCAACACTTTGTCCTGACTGGTGTGGCTCAGTGAGATGGGTATTGTACTGCAAACCAAAGGTCGCTGGTTGGATTCCCAGTCAGGGCACATGCTTGCATTGCAGCCAGGCCCAGGTTGGGGGCATGGGAGAGGCAACCAACTAATGTTCCTCTATCACATCAATGTTTCTTTCCCTCTCTATCTTCCTCCTTTCCCCCTCTCTAATAATAAATAAATAAAATCTAAACAAAAAGCAACACTTTATGCCACACCAACATATTTCAGATACTATTGGAGTAATGTATTTCAGATAATATGTAAACATATTTAAGATAAGGAAAAATTTCATCCATATCCAGATGAAATGGACTTTTAATAAAAAGATACAGATAAACTATCAACATTTAGAAACTCAGAGAATATTTTTCTCATGGGTTCTTCCCAAACAATCTACTAGAAAACAGGTTTCATAAAACTAAAAAAACTACAGAGACATTAAAACAAGAACTGGTAGATAGGATTAAGCATAACTCTTTGTAGAACTGTGGCAAAAAAAAAAAGAAAAGGGGAAAGAATATTGGATGTCATGACCATATGATTAGAAAATGTAGATAGAGAACAACCACCAAAAATGGAAAGTGCTATGGGGAAAACATTCAAAATAATTTAACTGTATTCAGTATTACAGTAATGTGGTAATATTATCATTGTTACTCTGAAACTACTATTTATGGGGTATTCAAATTCTGTTACTCCCTGTGTCCTTGAGAGCTAGGGATTTGGATGTTGGCAAAAAGGAGACACAAATATAAAACAGAACAGATTAAGTAAAAAAATCCTACATCCCTGAATTACTTAAACTCATAAGGTGTTTTATATTAGTGTACATGAGTTTGTGCATGTGTACAGGTGTGGTATATTCTTAGCTTTGTCCACTGAAGAGATCTAGGAAACGATGACCAAACCAGTAGCAGTAAACAAATATTGTACCCATGTGTTCTTGAAATACCATTTCCTTCTTGTAAAAAGCCAGGACGTTTCTGAGAAAGAGCTATTCCAAGTATGGAGCCAAACAGGCACACTGTAAGTCTAGAATGACATACTAAAGAGTTTATCAGAAGAAGTCTGGTCAGAGGGAAGAAAAAAATGCAGTTTTCTCTTGTTACATGATTTATGTTTCTTCTGTGTTTTCCCCTAGAATAAAAGATGTTCAGCCTCCATCGAGATCCTGGCTAGATCCACTCTCATTTTATCTGCCACTTTACCACCTCAATCTTACTCATTTTGATAGTTGATAATTCCCTGACAAGTGGTAAATAATTGGATGTCTAAATTCATTTTGATTTATATGAGATTCTCTCTAACATGAGTTTCTTTACAAGTTGCCAATACAAACATTAGTCCATTGTTCAGTTGCAGAGTACTACTGCTATGGTCTGAAGGGTTGTCCCCTTAAAATATGGATGTTGAAACCCTCATCTCCAGTGTGATGGTGTGAAGACGTGAAGCTTTGGGGAGGCGAGTAAGTCATAAGGGTGCAGCTTTCCTGCCAAGGATTAGTGCCCTTGTAAGAAAGCCCCACAGAGCTCTCTAGCCCCTTCCACCGTGTGAGGGCACAACGAGAAGTGGCCATCTGACACCTAGTGGAGGACTTTTACAAGAACCCTACCCTGGATTTCCAGCCTCTAGAACAGTGATAAATAAATATGTGTTGTTAAAAGCCATCCTGACAATAGTATTTGTTGTAGCAGCCCAGATAGACTAAAGTAATTATCAATTTATAATAGCTTCTATTCATTTCTCAAGGTGATTCCTATCTGAAAAACACAGCTGACACTTCCCTTACCTTTAAGGAGAAATTACTAGGTTTACAGCTTCCACCTAAAGATGCAGAAATCTGGGAAAAGCATTACTCCCATCTGTATCAAGAAATTACCAGACAATCTGAAAAATCACAACTTTTCTTGAATTTACCAAATAACTGGTCACATGGCAACCAAATAATCTGAAATCAATAATGTAAGACAATTGACTCCAACAATAGATAGAAAATGAGCAATGTTTACTATGGCAGAGGATGAGAGGAAGAAAGGGCCAATGTAAATGACAGCAAGAAGAACTCAGATCTATTTTTTAATTAACTACTTAAAGCCAAGTATGGTTAACATGGAATGATGTAACCTTGGGAGCTGCAGAAGTGGGAAGTTAAGAGGCTTTTCTCACAGGCCAAACTGGATGCTCACGGAAGAGATGAGTGGCAGAGAGATAGAGATCTAAGAAATCCTCCCATGTATGCACACCTAGGAGAGGGACTAGAAGGTGCTGCAGAAAAGGCACAGAGGCCAGTTCAGGTCTTCCTCCCCTGTCTCACCTATGGGAATAAAAGTCTTGGCTGGGCCATGAAGTGCCCACATATATAGTCAAATACCATTATAGAATGGTGTTTTGGGATGATATTTAAACAATATTTAACACCTAAATCAATAGACTAAGTAAAGCAAATTGCTCTTGCTAATATGGATGGGCCTCATCCAATCAACAGAAGGCCTAAGCAGAAAAAAAAGCAGATCCTACCCCAAGTGAAACAGCATCCTCTGGCCTGATGGCCTTCACATTGGGATATTGGTTCTCCCAGGTTCTACAATAGTTTACCAGCCTTTGGACTCAAACCAGGACATCAACTGTGTAGATTTGTGCTGGCCGGCCTCCATTATTATGAGTCATTTCCTTATAATAAACAAACAAGCAAACAAACCTTATTTGTTCAATCCATAGATAGAGAGATAGATAGCCTACTGTTTCAGCTTCTCAGGAGTAACTTAACTAACACAAAGGAACTTGATCAACCCAGCTCCTAAATAAAAGTTTAAAGGGAACTTCTTCCAAGTGTTATCTTTTATTCACACCAGAAACAACACTGGTCTTCCTTTTAATATCTTAGTTATAAACCCTTTGAAATAATATAATAAATATAAAAAAGCTTACTTAATAAATAAATATCTACTTTCATTCTAAGTGACTTGGAATTAATTAATGTAACACACATAAAGAGCATTTATTTTCTTTGGGAAATTCTCAAAAATATCAACATTTCTGAGGAATTATGCTATAGTGAAATTGATGATGATGATAATGGTAATGATGATGTCAGTAGCTAAAAATTTAAGTCTCCACAATATTTTTTCTTGACTTACATCTTATTAGTATCTAAAAATGTACTGATAAGCTAAAGAATGAACAGAACAAATCAATCTAAGTAACATGACCTCATTATTAGTTTTATAGCAAATATTCTTGCATGGAAAATGACACACTATAAAATTCTGGTCAGTAAATTTTACTTGAACTCTCACTTAAGCATCTCAGTCATTTTCACAATATTCATAGAAGCTTCATGCTATTCTAACCCTTAAAAAAAGGAGAATGGTCAATTCAATTATGTCTATTAAACCAATTATCCTATCCTAGGAAAGAATAAACATTGTGATGTTAGTTTTATAAAACTGAATTCAGTAACCAAACTTTTAACAATAACAAAAAACACAAAGAAATTATTACAACTTAAAAGAAAAATGTAGTATAGTTTATGTGAATACCACTCACTAAATTTTGAGGGAAAAAAGTCTAGGAAAAAATGTAGCATTACTACTCTATTCACTTGCTTTCGTTTTTCACCACTTGATTGTTGTAATAGCCAGAGAAGTTATTTCTTTGTCAATGCAATAATGAAATAGCCCTGGCTAGTGTGGCTCAGTGGATTGAGCACTGGCCTGTGAACCAAAGGCTTGCTGGTTCAGTTCCCAGTCAGGGCACATGCTTGGGTTTCAGGCCAAGTCCCCAGCTGGGGCACAGGAGAGGCAACCACACATTGATGTTTCTCTCCCTCTCTTTCTCCCTCCCTTGCCCTCTCTCTAAAAATAAATTAATAAAATCTTTTTAAAAAGAAGAAATAATGAAATAATGTGAAATAATTTGGCCTTATCAAAATGTGGGAACTGTGCCAGCGAGAAAAAACATCTTACAAATTTTCTCAATCTTCCTCCATTTTTCAAGACTGATTTTAGCACAAAGTCACTTGGTTACTTTCATTTTAAAATGAGACCTCAAAGCAAATCACAAATATCTAAAAAGAGAGGTGCCAAGCAGGTAGGTATAAAGAAGGCCACATCAGAGTCCTGTGTTCATTCAGGAAAAACATCACCTGAGGTTATGTGAGACAGAGTATTTGAGGTGATATCCAGATGAAGAATGGAATAGTTATCAGTCAATAAGCTACATCATCAGCACATGCCAAGCAGTTGTTCTTCATTTTTATTATTATTAATATTATTTACTTATTTATTTTTACTAAAAGATGGGTCCACAGCTAGGATTCAAACCTTTCTGGGCATGTGTGAAAGACTAATACTTGAGGAAAGCAAATAGAAATATTTATCCACATGTGACTAATGTACTCCTTAAAGGGAGCAGCTTCACCATAAGAGTAGTGTCAGTCAACTTGGCCCAGTGACAAAGCCTCGGCAATAATGGGGGACAAAAATGTAAGTGTGATCAAGAGTCTGCCACTTAAAACATAAGATCTATGAGAAAGGCATTTTTGCTCCTTACAGTGTCTTCAGCACCTAGAACAATGCCTGGCACAACAGGTAATGTTCAATAAATATTACTATTAAATGAACAAATACATGTGTGAATGAATGAATGAATGAATGAGTCCTCAGTCCAACTCTTTACAAAATCATATTTCAATAAAGGATCTTTAACTGTGGGAATCTGTAAGTGGAGGGACAGAGGTGGAACACAGAATTATTTTCATTTAAAATAAAGCCATAAGATAACTGGGGCAAAGGCAGGGGTGCACTGCTGCCCTTTTGTAGTAGATCCAGTGGTATATCATCCAGATTCCCTCCTTCAGGATAGAGGTACTCTTCCCCCAACTGCAAGAATGTTTGCTGATGCCCTCAATCAAAGGAAGCTGTTTAACCTGAGGTTACATTCCCTGCTGGGGCAGCCCACGGCTTGCCCCAGTTCAGGACACATCTAAATGGTCATTCCAGAGTCTGAGATCCTCACAAGATCTTTGTAGTGACTCCATCACAATTCAACGCCTGCCTCTCTCAATCCTGTTTCCCTGACCCTATTACAAGGGTGGCTACTAAGAGCACCCCTCAATTAACCTTTGCAGCCAAATCTCCATGTCACAGTCTGTTTCCAAAGACCTCAACAGGGTAAAAAATTAAAAAGAAACATTGATCCCAGTTTATACAACGTAGATAGGCTTTGGCTAGAATAACATAGTTACTGCAAGTAGTAACTCTGATGCAGATCTGATGAAGCTTCATTAAAAAATTTGTTTCAACCTAGAGAGAAACTTTGTGCAATATGCCATAAGTGTTTGTCATAACTCATTCAAACTTTCCCCCTCAGAATCCAAAATAAAGTTTTTTCCTAATTATAAAACTAGTGCTTGTTAATTTTATAAAATTTATACAATAGAGAAAAGTATAAATAAGAATGTAAAAATCACCTGCAATTCTACCATCAATATATAATCATTATTAAACTGGTGTATAGACTTCCAGGTATTTCTGTATATATACAAAAACTCATCACACATATATACTCATCTTTTTACCAAAAAAACCAACAACCAAGTCTTTACTGTTCAAAATTGTTCACTGCCTGTTTTTTGCCCATTTAACCATATAAAAATGTAATTGTTTTTTTTACTGGCTGATTAATATTCCATTTTGAGACTTACATAGAATTTAACTCAATCATCTACTGATACATTTAGATTTCCTGAACTTTTCAGTATTCTAAAATATGTTGAAATAAATATCCCTTTCTGTCTGATCAGATTAATTCCTTTGGATTACTTCTTGGAAGAGAAATTATACTTTAAAAAGAATATACATTCTTTGAAGTTTTGCTGCCTATTGTCAAATTTCTTTCCAGGATGTTTATATCAACCTATGCACCTAATAAATGCTTATGAAAAATGGCTCTTCCCCCACACCTTTCTCATTTTTTCTGCTTTTCTAATTTAATATGTAAAATGTCACCTTGTTAACATTTCCATTAACATTTCTGTTAAGCACAGAAGACGTGTCCATCATATCAGCAAATGCCACAATAAAACATGCTTTTGATAGCAAAATCAAGATTCAAAAAGATTAGATCATGCTGAAACAATAGGCTGAACAAATAAAATGAATTTTAATAGAGATCAGAATAAATTTGAAGATAATACTTTTCAATTCACCACAGAAGAACAGGATAGAGGAAATTTTCTTAACAAAGTCAGCATGAAAAAGACCTCAGATTTGACTGAGAAAAATTTAGAGGGAGCACATGATGAGGTGAGGCTACCAGGAACTTCAAGGGAAGCATACTTTCCATCAGTAGGAGCACAAGGTTCAGGACAAGGGTGGCCCCTCAGTGTTCTGAAGCGGCTGCCCTGGATCTGAAGTATTGTGTTCCATCCAACATTTTCAAAGGCCCATTAACTAATTCTACTGCCTCCAGAAACCAGGAAAATAACGTGTCTATAATACAGATCATATGAAGAATAGTTGAAGGGATCAGTAGTATTTAACCAAATAAATAAAATTTAAGCTGGCTTAGGACAGGGTAAGAATGGAGTGGAGGGCACAAGGATGTAAACTGGCCCTCTTTAAAATTCAGAGCTGTCATTCAGAAGATGGATATGATTGGTTCTACATCACACTAGGAGGCAGAACTAGAAGCGGTAAATAAAGTTACACATGGGCAGCTTTTATTTCAATAGTAGTAGGAAATGTCTAATGATTAGAGCTGTTCAAATGTGGAATAAAATTGACAGGTCAATTTTTCTTTCCATTAAACAACCACTGAGCTTTCTGTTAATACTCAATCATTGAGGTATCTGCTCAGTCTCTGCTGGGTCCTCTCTCAGCACTGCACTTGGCCCTGTTGTGAGCAGGGTCGAGTACATACGGGGAAGTGGGTACAGTCAACTCTTTGCCTGTATTCTCTAGTCTTGGCACTTTACTACAAGTGACTATTTGTCTCAGGCCCCAAGAAGTGCAATTTCCATGCAATATTCTGCCTTTTTACTTAAAAATAATCTTTTTTTGTGTGTGTTTATTTTTATTGTTGATTTAAAAAAAAAAACACTCATCCAGCTGCCTGCTGCTTTGAAAGCTAACACTAGAGAGACAGGTGCCAGTAAAAGGAAGGTGGTTTATTCAGATGCCAGCCATCTGGAAGATGGGGACCCAAGTCTCAAAGTCCATCTTAGCATCTCACTGGAAACAGAGATTTTTATGAGGAAGGAGAGGGGAACAGAACAAAGAAATCAAGGGAGGCGGTTAAAAAGTTCTCTACGTGCAGACAAGCACAGTCCATTCTGATAAGGCAAGTGAGGGTCTGGTGTGCGTCACCCTGGCTTATTCATCTTGGCTTCACGTCATCCTGGCTTTACATTTGGAGGTCAGCTAATCTCCCAGAGCTGGGATGCCTGAAGGTCGTAGTCTGTATCTTTTGAAGTTAGTTCCTCGGGTTCTTATACAAATACACTGTTCATCTATAAGCTGTATATTAGTGTGAGCATTTACAGAAACAATGTCAAAAAATGGTGGGGTAGGTTATAATTCCCACTGTTCCACTGACACTATTACAGATGTCCCCACTTCTACCTCCACCTTTGTCTGCCTCCACCCAGCCCCTTCCCCACCTCCCTCTGGACATCACCACACTCTTGCTTGTGTCCATGGGTTCTGCACGTATGTTCTTTGCCTAGTCCCTTTACGTTCTTTCATCCAGGACCCCCTCCCCTCTCCACTCATCTGTTCTATCTATGTACGCCTCTGGTATTATTTGCTTGTCAGTTTATTTTGTTCATTAGATTCCACATAAAAGTGAGATCATATAACATTTGTCTTTCTCTGAGTGGCTTATTTCAGTTAGCATAATAATCTCCAGGTCCATCCATGCTGTTACAAAAGGTAAGATTTCCTTCTTTTTTATAGCCTCATAGTATTCCATTGTACAAATGTACCCCCAAAGTATCTTGTTTTTTAAACCCTTTTCTGAATTCTACATATTTTCCAGCATTAACCTAGTATCTGCTTATGATCCCCCCATACCAAAATCTCTAGAAAACAGAAAATTTTCAGATAAGTCCATTTGGCTCTACTTCACGTGACTGCTTCCTCCAACACCACCCCTTTATAAAATTTGCACTGATCAGACACACACTGATCTGCCAGCTCCACTAAGCAAAGCAGTTCTCTGCAAGTTATGCTCTCATTCACACTTCTCCCAGAACCTGATTTCCACCCCAGCCTAGTGGTCACAGATGTGATTCCAACACTTTTCTGTGTGTAAGTAAAAAAAATTATCTTGGTCGGTCCTCTGGACCTTTGTGCCTTTTGAATATATGTAAAACAAATAATGTTTCCTGGGCAAAATTTTATCACAAGAGGGATTCGACATGCAGTGAAAGGAGATAACAAAATTTTTTATCATCACTGGACCTCTTTTTTTCCTGTCAGATGTTACTACTGTTTCATTCTATCATTAAAAGTAGCTTCAAAAGCAGCCTCCACAATTAGTCAGGGGTCTCCAAATATGTTTTGGGTCCTTGGCACACTAATCAGTGCTCCCTTCCAGGTTCCTTCAGGGCATTAGCTCACACCCCTCACATCAAGCCAGCAGATGCCAAGTCCACACACACACACACACACACACACACACACACGGAGAGAGTGTGTTTGGGTTACAGCTACAGGCAAGTCCACACATGCTGTGCTTGGGTTACAGATACAGGGCACATGAATAAGATGTTGGTAATCTTGTACATTTGATGTAGAGGATGATCATTCCATCCATTTGATGTATGTAAAGAGCCAAACCAAATAATTAATTTAATGTTTATATGTATTGTACAAAGTACCTTTCTGAAAAAACAGATTCACATGAAAAGTGAAATCTGCAAAATGACTCCGAATACTTCAGTCATCACATCCAATTAAAGGAGGAAAGAAAAAAGAGAGAAAGAAAGAGCAGTCCTAATTTACAAACAGAGGAGGTTCCAAAAGTCATTCAGAAATCTTGTATATGTGTGTGTGTATGTGTGTAAACATATATATATGTTTCCCATAGAAACAACCTTATATAATATACATTGCTTTCTAGACAAATCTACAAAATGCTTTTAAGCCCCCCCAAAAGGTGGGGTTTTTTGCACCTGGGCATGGTATTGATACTAGTATATCATAAAACTAAACATAATAATAGACATGTTTTAAACATTTAATATATGCCACTTATCACCTCATTTAATCTTCACAATATCATGAGTTAGGTACTTTTTATCAGCATCATCTCTAATGGATAGGTGGGAAAACTGAAGCTCGAGCTACTACTAATTGTTAGTGAAAGGTCTCAAGACAGAAAGCCATCATCTTAATCACTGCACAGGACTCCCTCCATCCTACCACTGTGTGGCCTGTTTCCATGGAGCAGAATGCAAGTTCGGCCTCTCTCACTCTGTCTTATTGCAGCCTGAATTGTTCCGTGGCCTTCAGGCTAAAAGCTCCTGCTTTAAACATGCTAATCATTAGAGCAATTCTATGAGGGGCTTGAGTTTTTACAAACACAGCCCCTCCCATTCCCTTGGCATAAAAGAAGACAGAACTCATTCTTTTTTAAAATAGATATGATGAACTACTAGAGCTCCCATCTTCTCAGCTGGCACTTTCCTAATTAGTAAACCTTTCCTTACTCCAAACTCTTGACGTTTCGAGGTTTGGCCTTTCGAAGGAGCAGGCACATGGACTTTGGACCAGTAACACTGAGACAGACATCATAGCTCCAAATGGAGCTACCAGAAGCCTCTGCAGAAACAAACAGAACATGGATCCCACCTGTGCCCCATTAGCTTCCTACAGAGCACTAAGAATGGGCACTTCTCTATTTTGAGCCAATTAATTGTGAGGGAAATACTACTAATCTGTGAGGAAAAGTGAGAGGGAAAAGTTTAGAGTAGTCTACTCAGGTTCCTAGGAGGGAATCCCAGGCGATGAGGCTGCCGGAAGACAAGGCCCTAACTATAGCCAAGAGTTGTTGTAGGTGCCCATTCAAAAGAAAACTTACAAACCGGGTGCCAGTGTATTAAATGCCCTTTGGGTCTACTGAACGGTTTCTGTTACACTCCACCTTGACTTCACCCCACGTTGTAGCTAATAAAGGAGTGGAGACTCGAATGACAGGCCCAGTTCTGACACTAGCTTAAGTGTGCCGTCAAATCTCTTCCTTGAATCTCCATTTGCTTTATTTTTAATCAAGGAAGTAGGGCAAGAATATGATTTCTAGGCTTATTGTAAAAGCCTTTCATTCTAATCTTTTTGAATTGCACTTCTAAGGCCCAAAAACATAAATTACAAGCACAGGATGAACTAGGAAAATTAAGAGTGAAGGGAGAGATTTTAAAAGGTCCTTCTTCTCCCAGCAATGTTGGCATTGACCCTTCAGTAATTTGGTGGTAATTTTCAGGCTTGTTAAACGGTCACAATTGTCTTTGCTTCACCTACCACGTAAGGCTCCCATTCAAATCGAGGCATTCTTGTCTTTAGAAAAGTCCTAAATTTATACAGCTGCAGGTGAAACATTCAGAGGAAAAGTTTAGAGGAAATCATGGTTAATTTTTTAAATCAATTGGCATTTCTGTCTAAGCACCAGTAATGGAGATCTCCCCTGCTGCTCATGTTCCTGTTGGCTGTAGAAGCAGCTTTGTGTGAATGCAAAGGCTATGAAGCAGACTGATCTGGTAAGTGCAATTTACCCAGAGAAAACACAGCCAGGGGGTTCATTAATATGAATGAGCAAAGTCAGAGGTGTGTGAAATAATCCGAATGAGACACCTCTCTCCTTAAACTTTGGAAAGCAGAAGGCAGCAAAGAAGGATTCTTTGGCTGCCTGATAAGTAACCAATCCTTAATTAAATAAGCAGGGCAAAGTAGAGAGCAATTGAAAAATGGAAAACTACAGAGCATAGAGAATTAGAATTCTCCCTTATGTAATCTGCTAAAGTTCCACCTGAATGGAAAATCAGACAGACTTAATGACATTTGGCTTAATTTGTTAATGCCTTATCACAGGACTCGGTATGGGTAAGAATGAGCAATGAATGGCTGAAATGTCCCTTTTTCTCCTTATTGAGTTAAAAAAAAACATGCTATTTTCAAAATACTATTTCCTATGATCAAAGTCTGTATTTTATAAAACAAATAAGTTTTCTGAATAATAATCCTTAATCCTGGATCTTGTGTGGTTCTTGTGCACTCATTTCTCAACATTTGCTGAGTGTCTCCCATGGAATAGGCATTGGGTCCATAAAATGAAAACATACCATGCTCTCAGCATACACATGGCATTATTCGATTGTCATGACAACATTGCATGTGAGAGATTCTAGCTTCTCTTTATAGGTGAGAAAAGTGAGGCTCAGACAGGTTTCTTAACTGTCTAAATTCTCATGCATATGTTTAACGAAGCCAGGTGTTAAAAGAGAAATTGGAGCATATTAAAAATTTAATAATTTATTTAGCAAAAATTGATTCTGATTGGGGAGCACCAAAACAGAAATGATTAGGAGTGCTCCACTGAGGAAAGAATTTTATAAAGAAGGGGCAACATTCAGCTAAGTTAGAAAAGGAGACTTTCATTTAGGTTCAATAGGTGACCCTGGATTAAACATAAGTTCATAGAGCATGCTCATTCATTCATCGTACACCATTTATTGAGAACATGTTGTTTGCTTCACAGATTTCATCATAAATAACAAAATATTATAAATGACTTCAGTGACCATTAAAAGAGAATGCTGACATAAATATTATACAGCCATTAATGGTAATAGAATGGTAAAATAGAATGGTGAAATAAATGGTAATAAATACCTCATAAGTTTTTGTAAGAGTGAAACTAAATCATGTGTATGAAAGCACTTACGTAAACAGAAATGGGCTACAAAAAGGGGGTGGGGCAGGAGCTAACCAAGAAAATTATTCATTGGCTACAGCTTAAAACCTAGTTGGCTATTAGTGATGAGTTGTCCTTAGGTTTCAATTTCTTGACCTTGAGCCATTTACAAGCTTAGACTTTGGTTTTCTTATGTAGGCTTAAGAAATTAGAGCCACCTCAGTCTAACAGCCTCCTTGTTTAATTTAACACAGGCTTAAAACCCAAGTTCCACTCCAAAGTTCACAGTATTTCCATAATACCAAAGTGCTGCCCAAATGACTGCATACGTCGTTCTGAAACAGCACTGCTGGGACTCGGATCCTGCTCAAGGAGCTTACTGTCCTAGTGGAGTTGGCAAGTGTGGAATTACAACAGAGCTCAATTTGATAGCTTTGAAACCACAAGCATCAATCTCTTCGGTCCTCAGTTTTCTCATCTATAAAATGGGGGTAAAGGTAAGCCTACTGTCATATGGTGAGTATAAATTAAATGAGATAATTGGAGTAGAGTTCTTGTTTCAGAATTTAGTAATAGCAAGCGTTAAATAAATGTTAGCTCTTACTCTGTCCTGTGACAGATGGAGACCTTCAAGGGTTTTGTGCAAGACTGCCTACCCCAGGCCATCATTGTGTGTGCATGTTGGAGGAAGGAATGTACTATTTTTATTTCCTCGTATAACTTTCCTTCTGAAATTGCTGATTTTCTTATGGTTTGATATCCTGGGTGTAGTTTTCAGAAGCTATAAACTCAAACAGAAAAATATGTGACTTTTCATTTGACTTTTAAATTTTTCTATAGATGGATTATTTTCTTCTCGAACCCCAGTTTTCCCCTAATGGACTAAAAACTATTATAATTCACTCACTTTGGGGTAAAACTGGGATAAATTCATTGATGTCTTAGCCAAATCAGGGTCTTAGCTAATCTTAGTCTTCGGGGTTTTATCCTTCCTCCCATCCCTTGCTTTGAGTCAGGCCCACTCGATCCCTGAAAATTTTTTTCTCTCAAAGTGGTCACCTCCGCTGTGCATTTTGTAAAAGTCTACTTGATAAGCTCAAATGCTAAGTCTCGGATGTTTTTCCTTCTTTATGTTTCTGAGTCTGAAAGTCTATCCCATACCCAGGGTGTAGAGAAGGCCCTCCCTGCAGCCTGAATAGGGGCAAGAAGGAGAACATGAGTCCTGAGCTAAATTAACACCTCAGCTACTGCGTCAAAATATGATCCCACTATCCCAAAATGGAAGCCTACTCAAACTAAATTCAGTAAAAAGAAAAAAATGAGGCTTATTTTTAAGAGACAGGGATTTCATGGATTTCAATATCAATAAGGAAAGGAAAGCTGGGCTTTTAGAAATATGAACACCAGAAAACTCCAGGTCCAAGCTCTCTCTCCCTGTGCTCTGTTTTCTCTCCAGACTCATGGTTCCTCTCTCCTGCCTCTTTCTAGAAACCTGCTCCATTCTTTTCTCTCTCGCCCTGCCTCCTTTGTTTAACTATCTTGCACATAGCCTCAGAACAACTGCCCTGCTCCTGACTATGTGACTTCAGCTTAAACCTGAAAGCCGGTTTCAGCAGTCACAAAGTTTCTTAGTACAAAAGTCTCACCGAAGAGACTCTTGCCAGCCTCACCTTTGGGAGCCAGATCTCACAGGCTGCTGACCAGCTTGTGGCTTAATGACCTTTGGGGGAGTTATCCACTTCTAGTTCAGTAAATTAGTGCTACAGCAGATACCCTGAAACAAGTGCTAACATTTTCTAATTATAGAAGAAAAGGGGTTAGAGAGGCTGCAGGCTAAAAAGAAGGCTGAGTGAGTCTTATTTTTTTTAATTGTTCTTATTTAAGATTGTGGAGGAAATTACCTTACACTGCCCCCCCCCCCCCACAGCGGTTCTGGAAGGTTTCTAGGTCATGAATGGCAGCATGGGACCATTTATCTGCCTTATTTCCATCTTTCCATGTTTTCTAGTGTTGGACTATCTACTAAGGGGAGAATAATATGTATGTAAACATGTTTAATAATTTATTATAGATCTTTTCTGGGAGACTAGAGATATGGATATTATGTTTTTTCTTTGAGTGATATTTTCTGAACAAAAATATTAGCTGGGTGGTCTGTAAACCATCACAGCTGTCAATGGAGGATAATAGAAGAGACATCATTAGGAGTTGGGAGGGGCCAAGAAGCTCTCGAGCTGCTGAAAATTTTACTTCATATTGACTCAACCAGAGAGAAAAGACTCCCAGGTGCTTGGGACCTTTGGAAAAGTATACTTGACAGAGGTTTCTGTTATTCAGGAAGTTACCTAAAAACAAGGATAACTTATTTATGTGACATGAAAAAAATAAAGTTTTTAGAAAAATTATCTTAGAATTTGTATGACTTCTTACTGGAGAGCATTTGTGATAAAATTATGTTTTCATTTTAAATATAAAACTGATGGGACTTATACTTAATGAAGAACATGCCAGAAATTTCTCTGAAAATTCAACCTTTAGCAAATAAAATAGCAATGAGAAGAGTTGGGAAATGTAGAAAGAACATGAAATGCAAATAGATTCTAGTGAATCTTTATTATTTTTTAAAGTAATTGAATTAACTGAGCAAACCACCTTGGGCAAATGGATTAAGCCTCAAAACAGGATTCTTAAAATGCTTAGTAACCATTTTCTTATGTAGAGACAACTGAGAATCGTCCAGGGTGACTACACTCAGCCCTGTGATGGCCAGTTGCATCAGGACAGAAGAGGAGGGGAGGAGAAGCAGTAGGGACAGGCAAGCATTGGCTATAAGCATTCAAATCACCTGCAAGCTAATTCTCATAAATTTATTAAATTTAGTTCCTATTTATATGATTTCTTGATTAGTAATCAACATACCTATGGGGAATTGCCAAAACCAGAACAGTAATTTAGTGGGCATAGAAAAAGCATTGAAAAACTTTAAAATAAAAGACTTTCTTGAAGACAGAACAAAAAGTACCTGCTGAGAACTGACCCCAAAGTTGGTCAAGTTTATGTTTAGGGGAAGGTAGCTGTTTGAACTTATGTCCTATGCTTCAGAAACCAGTCCTTTCCTGACCTGGCTGGTGTGGCTCAATGGATTGAGTGCTGGCCTGCGAACCAAAGGGTCACTGGTTCAATTCCCAGTCAGGTCACATGCCTGGGTCGTGGGCCAAGTCCCCAGTAAGGGACACTAAAGAGACAACCATACATAGGCATTTTTCTTCATTCTATCCCTCCCTTCCCCTCTCTAAAAATAAATAAATAAAGTCTTTTAAAAAAATCCTTTCCTTTTTCATGTCTGCATTTTCCATGTGTAAAAATAATTGCAGAAATCTATTTATAGGATGCCACGATCTGCCATCTGTATGTAAACTCTACATGTTGACAACACACACTGACACAATACAGCCTTAAACAGAACAAGAACTCTCATATCTGTTAGGAAGCATACTCCTGCACAAGCATGCACCCTTTGAAGTTGGAGTGATGAGACAGGTGAGTAGTTACCAAGTACAATGAGAACCCTGACCTTGTGATACAAAATAAGTTGATTTGGAAGTTGTACAATCTGGAATATTTTTAAAAACCTAAGTGAGGTTTGAAGTCCTTTATTAATAACAAATCTTTAATGTGTGTGCGTATGCTTGCATGGAAGAATCATTTATTGAAAAGTATCCTTTTGCCCCAGAAAAGTTATCTGTAATTGGCAGAGAAGATTACATGTAAATATATACAGGGTCCAGCAGAAGTAACACCTGCTTGAGTGTGATTGATAGAGTAATAATATAGGTGCAATAATTTATAGTTTTAATTTGAATGTTTCACCTAAAATGCCATGACATGCTTGAGTGTGATATTGTTACATTACAGAATTATATGCTAATGATTTTGTAATTTAAAAAGAGGTATCATTTGTGCTGGACAATGTACATTACATTTAGCCACCCCATGGGAAGTGGTGGTTCCAGACATGCCCCTGTGATTCTTTTGCCACCACATGGCTTCAGACAGGTAATCTGGGAGGTAAAAAGAAGTTTGGGTTTTTTGGGGGGTTCTGCTTTGTTTTGTTTTGTTAGTGGTAAAATCTTCAATAATTATTGGTTGCCAACATCTCCTTAGCATAAAAGAAAAATTCAACTAAAAAATATTTCATCTTTCCTTTAAAGTAGAAAGGCATTTGAACACACAGGACTAGATGAGGTGATTGGACTAAATAAAAGGAAATGCTCAGGTTGACCATAAGTAGCACAAACTGAAAAAGGCTCCAAAAGTGATGGCACCTGATGTGCTTTCCCAGAGAGCAGGTTCAAGCAGAGCTCCAGGGACTAAAAATCAAGTCAGACAGTAGCCCAGGAGAATGATTTTCTCACTGGTTCCTGTGCCAATACCATTAGCATCACCCAGAAACTTGTTCAAAATACAAATTCCTCAGGATCCACCCTGACCTATTGACTCAGAAATGCTGAGAAAAGAGCCAAGCAAGCTGTGTTTTAACAAACCTTCTAGATAATGCTGAGGCATGCTAATGCTTGAGGACTGCTAGTCTCGGTGAATTCCAAAGATAGAGGTAGAGAAAGGAAATACAAACATATGTGTGGCTTTATCCACTTTCAGTGAATTTTTGTTTGTATATTTGGGGTCAATTTAAATGACCCAATACAAGTAAATATAAGTCCAAGTCTTCCTCTTTGGAAAAACTATTTGAGCTATTCTTCAAGCAAATATTTGAACCCCTTAAATTTCAAAAAGAAGTAATATCATATGTGCTAAAAATATATATTATAAAACTATATATATAATTGCTTGTATCATATATGTAACTATTATGCTGTATATAATTGTATATGTAACTAGTGTGCTGAATGTGTAGAACTCTTTCAAAGCATGAAAACGCCAAGTCTATTTTTTAACACAATACCCCCTGTAAACCCTCTTGCCTTTCTTCTTGTCCCCAAATAAAAACATGAGCAGATCTCACTTTTTTTTAGTTGCTTCTAGACATAATGACAGTCCAGTTTAATGTGATATTCTAACTTCTCATTGGCTCAAGCCCACTTCAATCAGAAGCCTGCAGTAGGGAAGGAAATGGAAAACTGGTCAACCTTCTGTTTCCATGATGCTGGCTCTTCTCCCAGCTCCCCTGGCACAATTCCCAACTCCTTCACCTCTGTGCAACCTTTACCCCAGCAACCCCACCCTATCTGAGCAGGGTGGCAAGAAAGTGAGGAAAAACAGAAACAAAGGCCTTGCTTCAGTAGTTTTATTATGATCTAATGCTGGTGTGTTCTGGATACAGTGGATAGTCAGGGCCAAACTCCACACTGCACAATTTTTTTATGGGTGATATAGCCTCCAGCTAACCTTTTTTCACCCTCCCTCCCCACCTCCTGCCCCTACAGGTGGCCCCACAGGTTCTTACTGCTTTGATCTCCTCTGGCAGGCCTTCCTGTTGGGA
This sequence comes from Phyllostomus hastatus, assembly GCF_019186645.2. Taxonomy (NCBI): domain Eukaryota; kingdom Metazoa; phylum Chordata; class Mammalia; order Chiroptera; family Phyllostomidae; genus Phyllostomus; species Phyllostomus hastatus. The sequence goes on along the minus strand of NW_025334028.1, from coordinate 22,971,749 downwards.
AGGGTCCTTCACATAGCTTCCAGCCAGCTCCTTCTGTGGCATTCACCTGGCCAGCAGGAGCTCACACCCTCGCCACCGCCATCAGTGCTCCAGTGCCAGCCACTATCCTCTCATCACCACCATGGGCAGTTCCTACTACAGCCTTTGCCTTTGTCCAATCGATACATGTCACCCACCAGTCTCTTGTGTCCCCCAAATCCCAGGAGGCACATTGCTTGCCTGGATTCAGCTCTCTCAAAATCCTTCTCAGTAGACTTGAGGTGGTAGGGAAGCAGTCACCCACCCACACCCCCGAAGAGAAGGGGACAGCAGACGCCACAGCCCTGCAACAACTTGCTATAAACTCTTCCTCAGCCCCTTTCTACAACCTCAACTTTTTCATATCTTTTAGAAAGGTGATGGACTAAGGGTACAGAACCAGTTTTTTCACTTTTTTTTTGCAAATTCTACATGGATAATGTTTCATTATTCTTATGATTAACATGTTTGGAGCCACAGACCAGGGTATGCCCCTCACTCATTATAAACTCTTGAATAGCAGTTAACTTGTTGAGCCCTGTTTGTAAAATGGGGAAAATAACATCTATTTTGTCCTACATTAAGAGAGTAAATAAACATGAAGCAATTGTTAAAAAGTGAAGTGCACATGACATATTATATATCACATATTACTGCACATGACATATATATACATATATAAGGTAAATTCATAAGCAAAATAAAAATAATGCATCAAAAATAAATCTGGACATCTCAGTGAATGCAGTTTTTCTGCACATGTATGGATGTGAGATGTTTTCTAGACAAATCATTGCTTTTTAGAGACAATAAGGGTAAGGTTGATATAAATGGAGCAGTTTTATGTCAGGTTAACTTGAATTTGTGATTCAGTATATTAGCTTTTCAAACAAATTGAACAATAGAACCCAAATCACCTTTCATATGCTAAATTCAGACTTTTGTATATCAGCTGATGAACAACTGTTAGCTTCGGAGAGGAGAGCTTTCTGCCTCCACTGGTTTCATTCTGTAGCACCATCTCTTTGTATGTGCAGCAGTGTCTTTTTGAGAAATATTTCTAGATTTAGAATGTGTTTTACTGGTGATTATATATAAATTACTGGGAAAACAACATGTTTGTCAAAACATGTTTTTGTTTGTTTTTACGGAATCCCTTTCAATCTTGCTTAGGCAAAAAGGAGAGGTTCAGTACAAGGGCACACATGTCCTGCAGCACCGAAAGTCAGGAAGTTAGTCCTGGCCTCAGCGTGGACTGAAGCCAGGGAACTTACCAGGATCCCCTCCACTCAACAAATAGTTATTGAACACTGTGACAGGCATTGAGAAATTTCAGTGAACAAGCTAGACAAGGTCCCTGTCCTCATTAAGCTTACATTCTTGTAAGAAAGACAATGTGAAGGAACAAAATTTGAGCCATTGTGACTCAGACTACAAAAGAAATAAAGAATGATAAGATATAAAATAACTGGGGATTGATCTTATATAATAGATTATATAATGAGAGAGTAGCTGAGTTGGAAAGAATGAGAAGAAAATGAGTCAGATGTGCAAGAGCTTGGGAGAAGGAAGATCCTGGTAGAGGGAATAAAAATGCCAATGTCTGGACCAGGGTAAGAGCTTTGCTTGTTCCGAGCACGAAAGGCCAGAAGGAAAGGGAAGAAAGTACAAAATGAGGTTAAGGAGGTGGGAAGACCAAGACTATGCAGGGACTCATAAACCAAAATGAGAAGTTTGGGTTTAAGTTCAGATGAGTGGGAAGCCCCTGAGATATTTTCCATAGGAGAGCAGCAAGGCGTTTAAGCAGATAAAGATAATTGTTCCTGCATTGTGGGAATGCACTTTAGCAGAACAAGAGTAGAGGCAGGAGACCAAGGAGGAAGCTTTAGCAGTAGCCTAGGTGAGAGAGGATGGTAGTATGTTAGCGAGGGGTAAAGGAAGTGATCAGATTTGTGTTATGTATTGGAGGAAGAACCAACAGGACTTGGTAATGTATTGCATAGGAGTGGTTAGGGAAAGGGAGATTTGAGGATGAGTCCGAGGTTCTGAGCTGAAACAGCAGCTGGGTGAGCAGTGGTGCCATTTTCTGGATCTGATCCGGATCAATGACAACCAGGTGAACATACCAGGTAAGAAGTCTGGATCATGGGAGAGGACTAGTTTGAAACACCAGTTTGGGGGCCTTTAGAATACAGATGGTTCTTAAAGAAATGTGCAAAATCACCTACAGAGACAGTTTAGGGAGGAAAGACAAGAAAGAGGATCCACAACTGAGCTCTGAGAAAATCCAGCATCAGTCAGAGAGAGGAGGAGTTGTCAGCCAAGGAGACGGAGAAAGAGTGGTCAGGGAAGTTGGAGGAAAGTCCGGAGGGGGTGGTAACAAGGACGGTTGTGATAGGTGAGGGGAGCTGAGGGCAGAGATGTCATCTTGGATTAAGCTAAAAGTTGTTACTGCAACCTTAACACAGCAATTTTTTTCTCTCCCTCCATTCCCACAGTCTCTTATTTCTGATTTTTTTCTTTGTGTGCCTGCTTAATTCTTACTAATGCTTAAATAGTGCTCATCATGTGTTCTGGGCATTATCCTAAATCACAGGTGGCAAACACAAGGCCAGCAGGCTGAATCCAGTCCTCCACCTTATTTTATCCGGCCCGGCACCTTGTTTCTACCTGGTGGCAGCACCAAGCTCCTTGCTCCTAGTTAAGGAGTAGTTACATTTATACAGTCCTAAAATTACTTTCGGCCCTTTGAAGGCAACTGCAAGGCTGATGTGGCCCCCGGTGAAAAAGAGTTTGACACCCCTGTTCTGTGTTCCTGTGCAAACTCACTGTACCCCTAAGACAAACCTGTGAGGTAACTTAGTTTTACAGATGAGGAAATGAGGCTCAGAAATTTTAAGTAACTCACCTGGGTTCACTCAACCAACTTGTGATAGTGCTGGAATATGGGCCGACGTAATCTAGTGCCAGCAGCACTGTAATGCAACTAAGACTAATCATTTTGACTGTTCTAATTAGACTACTACTGTTTGAAAGGGAAAACAATTTACCCAAGAAATCTCCATTTCAGAAAGAGAGATTCTGTAGAGTAGAATCTTGGAGCAAAATAAGAACAAGAGCAAAGAACAGTCAGCCAAGCTTCCTGGAATCTACAATGGGTAAACCATAAAGAACACAGGCTATGCGAACGTCTGTGGACCATTGTGAACTCCATGTACACCAGCTTCAAGTCCTTCTCCTGGCAGCCAAGCATCACCTGAAGTTTGCATATGGCCATGAGGGCCCACTATGCTCGTATTTACCGTGTGTATGTGGAACACCAACCTCCTTCTATTCACATGTTCCAATTGGCTAGCTCATCACCTTGAGCCAGGCCATGCCTACAGTAGATCCCTGGCCTGCCTACACAAAGACCTTTCTGGAACAAGGTGCCCATTCTTCCTCCAATGAAACTTGACCTTTGGACAGGGTCATATGTCACGGAACATGACCATAAATTGCAGAGTTTATAAGGGGGAAATTTCCCCGGAAGATTGTGGGTGAACAGGTACCTTGATACACCTACACACACACACACACACACACACACACACACACACACAACACTTCAATTAATTGTTTCTTTGATAGCTATGTTGCTTGATTATAGGAACTTGCTTAACTTTTTAAATTGATTTTATTTCTTTAGATAGTCATTTTCCCCCACTAATTTAGATTGGGAAGTATCTTCTCAACTGTAGGATTCCACTTAAAGTTGAAGTATGTCCATTTGCTATTTCCTTCCCTGAGACATGTTTCTCACATCTAAATACTAGCCATAAAACATGTAGCTTTCTCAAAGAAATGAAATCCATCAGACCTGAGATTTTCCATAGACATCCACACCATGACCTTGCAAGTGTGTAGCAGACACAGGGGCTCCCTTAAGCCCTGGTTGTTACTTTAATGGAAAACCCTTTTGAAGTGGATCAAATGTGGTGTGTCAGCAGAAGGATGATAAAATACCTAAAATGGGAAAACTATGAAAAACAAGGCCTGAAGTTGACTTCTTTGCATGTTAAATTTCTGTTTTATTTTCACTTTAGGGCAAGAAGCTAATGGAGATTACTTGTCGGGTCCTGTGTGCTCTCTCTCAGGTCCTCCCCTTGGGCACCAAGCAGCAGCACCTGAGCAATCAGCTGCTCCCTCAAGGCAGGTGCCAGTGATCCTGAGTCTGCTTAGTACTGAGTCAGCTCAGTACTCTCCCGGTACAGGGCCTTCTCCACTGAACCACACAGAAAGCAAGTAGTCGGAGGCTGTGAGTCATCGCCTTTCACTGGATCCCTTTGCACATCAAACACTTCCTGATGCTATTGCTAGAAACCATGCATCTAATGGGCAAAGCAAAGTTTATTATCTAGGCAGCCTGCTTGGTTAAATACATAATGAGAATAATCACAGTGCTTGATATCTGCGTAGTGCTTCATAGAGCATTTTTACAGGTATTATCATCATCACAATGGACACCATTTTATCCAGCAGTTGCTCTGCCCCGTACAGTGTGTTAAGTGGTTAGGGACCCACAATGAGCTATGAGATATGTGGATGAATATTATTATTCCATCTATTTAATGTAACAATTCAGATTCTGAGGTTTTGTGAATTGCCACAAAGTCAAAAAATTAGTACATAATAAATTATAACTAGAACCTATCTCTTTTAACTTTGTCATTTATTCATTCATTTGAAACTTCATTTATGAAATCCCTAGTTAGCTCCTGCAAGGTTCTAAACATGTGCTAGGTACCAACGAAGCAGAGATTTTGTTTAGGAACTACCACCTGGTTCATTTGTTTTCTTAAGAAATACTTAATGAGTTCTTAATGACTATAAGCCCCCTGGAAACAATGTATAAGCCAGTCTTTCCCCTCAAGAAATGAAATTTTTTGAAATTTTCCTGTGAATAAAAATACTTAGGGAGCTTGTTTAAAATGCAGATTGCTAGATCCAACGCCTAAACTAAAAGAGCATGTTTTAAACTAGATCCCAGCAATTTCTGCACAGATTTTCTGCAGACCACACGTAGCGAAGCCCAGTTCTGGCAGGTGACACTGAGGAAGAGGCAGTCTGAGTAGAGGAGGTGGGCCGCTGCAATTTGAGGGAGTACCGGGGTGCTTGGTGCCGACCCAGCACGGGGTGGAGCTCCTGGCCTCACTTTAAAGAAGGTAAGTCAATGAAGGACTGAGGGACAAGTAGGAGTTACCCATGCCGAGGGTCAGGGTGCAATGGAGCTGCAGCTAAAACTCGGCCTGTCGATTAAAGCTTTAATCCGGTGTAAGGGCAGAATGAGTCCTAAAGAACAATGGCTTTCTTCTTTGAGAGACTGACAGACATATGGAAGGGATTTGGGGATTAGACCCAGCTAAATCCAAGTAGCAGTTCTACCCTAAACTTTCTTTGTGACTGGAGAGAATGTATTTAAATTCTCTGATACTTAGTTTCTTTAACCATTGAATGGGCATAATTGAGACAGGATAGAGAGAAGCTAGGAAAATTCCTTGGCAAGTAGAATAGGGAAACTGAGGCAAACCCCTGAACACAAGGGCTGAGGAATTTACAGCCAGGTGCAGATGGTCACCAGGGCAGGAAGGCCCCCAGTGCCTGGCAGGGGGCAGAACTGAGAAAGCAAGAACCTCACCCCCAGGGCAACCTCTTCTCACCTGGTCTTCCCTCCCTGGAGAGAACATTTGGGCCTCAGGTGTAGTTCAGCTCCAGGCCCAGAAAAGCAGCAAAACCAGGTGGTGACACCAGGACCAGCTGCAGTGCTAAAGACCCTCTGCCCTGCCACTGACCAATCAGGAGACCATGACCCTGAAAGGACACACCTAGAGAACTGACGACTATTCAACTAAAGCCTTCTGCTGAGACCTCCCCTAAGATTCCCCGCTGCATGAAAGAGATAAAAAGCCTCAAGACACAGGATCCAGTGGCATGCGCTCTCCCTCTGGGAAGAAGCTGGCATCATTTCCCTTGGCCTCATCCCCCACCCTCCAACTTCTTCCTTCACAGGCACTTATCTCCTAAACTCTAGGGCAATGGGCAGCAGGCAGCTTGTCTCAGGCTGACCTCCTGGACCTGTCCCTAAAGCCCTCTTTTCTCTGACTTTCCAGAAAGCAAGGGAGCCCCACCAAGGCTCTCCTATTGCTTCCTCTATGCTAAGCCCTTCCCTGTTTCATTGTCCCCAACTTTAATGAATGTATCCTCACAGCCCCATGTTGTAAAATCTTTCCTACATGAAGTCAAGAGCCCAGGCCTACAGCTGGCCCTAGGCAGACCCACTCAGGGCCAGGACCCTGTCTGGTAACATAATATGACCAGCCAGATGGGACCTTCCTTCTTGAGCCTATGCAGCACAGCTGGCTCACTTGCAGTGTCTTGGATTGTCTCATAGCATGTAGAATGACAGGATTCCAGAGAGGAGCCCACCTAGGACCGACCACCTTGCAGACTGAAACCTTGCTAGGTACCAGCAGAGGCCCATTGAGCCCCACCATCTCCTTAATTTGCATTGGGTGAGCTTGAGTGAGTTCCCTCAGAATTCCAGACTTCCTGTTTTTATAAGGAAAGAGGCTGAATTTCTTTGATCTGTCTTTGTTAAACCCTCAAGATAGAGTTAGAGGTTAGGGCTTCAGAAGAAGCCAGCCTAAGGCAGGACAGGAGGAGAAAACAGATGGCTGATTTTTAACTTAGGCTTTTCAATTGAAGTTGGTTTCTGGTGGTCTTAACAAAACCTTTTGCTGGATAAATAAAAATCTAAACTCACTCAACATTGAGGATGAGGGTCACTTACTCCTTCCAGCTCATCTTAGACATTCTTAGACTACTAAGAATATTTGTGGAGGGGAAAGGAGAGGCTGGCCGAGACACATGGAAGGGGTCAAAATGCAGACACACAGTTACTGGAAAGCCTTTACTTACTTGCAAGTACTTACAAGGATGGAAAGATTTAACTAGAAGCGATCAACTTACATGGCCAAAATGTATTTCTTTTAATGCCTAAATTAATTTTTGCATGCAAAAGTAGAAAATGCTCTCTCTAAATTAAACTTAATAAATGGGAAGCTTATGTTGACTACAAATTAGAACCCCCTAGGAGGAGCACAGGTCAATTAATACAGGAAACCAGGAAGACCAGTTTTCAGGGCAAGCTCTGGCAGGGCTGCCCCTGGCTCTGGGGTCTTCAGCATTATAGGCAATTGCTCAAGGATGCTGGAGTGGTTCCCTCCCTACAGTTCTGTGCAGCCTGGACACTCACTAGGACCATTAATTATGCAAATAATGTCCAGGTAACTCAGGATCTCCAAATCAAGCATAGGAAAAGAAACAAAGCTAGTCCATGGTGATCTCAAGTCTTTTAGACTGCTGACAGCCAATACGCACTAGGGTCTCTTTCACCAGAGACATGTGGTATCCTGGAGGATGCCCTGTGGTCCACCAGGGAAAGTTCCTGAGGCAAGCAAAGAAAGATGCCTCTAGATTGCAAGGGAGGATCTTTCTATATTCTTTAGGGTTGCTACAGTCAAAATGGGAACCACACCTTCCATCCCTCCCAAATCACCATTGGATGCATTCTTAGACATTGGGATAAATTTAACCCTAAAATCCTTAAGAAAAAGAGGCCCATTTTCTTTTATAATGTAGCCTGGCTTCAGTACAAGTTAGGAGATGAGGAAATATGGCCTGAGAATGGGGGCAACAATTACAACATGATACTCCAGTTCGACCTGTTTTGCCAGAGGTGAGGCAAGTGAGCAGAGGTCCCTGCTGTTAGTACAAATGAAATCTCTGCTGGGCCAGAGGTGTGGCTCCGAAACATCAAAGCCAATCATACCTTTTATTTTTCCAAAACCTCCTCTATTCCCCTTAAAAACTTATAGGTAATTGGCTTTATAACACCAAAGTTCATCTAGGAGAAGTTTGCTTTTCTTTCCCTACATTTTTAAAATACAAATACCTGGTCTTCAGGAACTCTTGTGTAGGCCATCTTTTAAAATACAAATTTGGGGAAAATAATTCTTATCAAAAAGGAAAAACTTTAGCTATATCCTGAACACATCAATTCAATTTATTTCAGCTATTCTTTTCTAAATTAGTAAAATCTGGTAAAAGTTATTGAATATCTAGATATTTTTAAATAACTTGGAATATTAAAACATTAATTACTAGACATGTCTTAACTTCACCTGCTTTTGGTTTTTTATTAAAAAGTGGCTGCAGAGTGGATTTGAACCTTCTGATAAATGTCTTGTGCTTTGTTGGAGGTGTGTTTCTCAGAAGTGAGAGTGTGTTTGCCAATATAGGAAACTATGTTTCTAAAGGTCATGAAATTTGTCCATAAAGGTCAATCTAGGGAGTGATGTTGCTTTTTCAGTAATCATTGGAAATTGAGGTTTCTAAGAATTAAAAGTTTAATTTAAGTTGGAAAGAAAGTATATGATTTTAGTAATAGAAGGCTTAAGGCATGAAGATAGAATTTTGAAGGATACAGATTAAAAGTGAATTATTCTAAAGAAAGTTATTTCTGAATGGATAAAAAAGTTTGTGAAAGTCACAAAAAGGCTTGTGAAGGTTGTAGAAGTTTGTAAAGGTTTTAAATTTGTAAAGAAAAAAACCTCAGTCATGCTCCAGAACCCCTTCCTCCATGTAATTTCTCTGCGGTGACGTTCTTTGACTCTGGTGGGTCCCGGAGTTGTTTTCATTACTGTAACTCCCGCCCTCTATATGGGGCACTTATCTTCCACCCGCAGGTTTCTGACCTTTCCGGGGGTCAAAGCAGCCCTGCCCAGGCTTTTCCCTGAGGCTTGATTCCTTGGATGGAAGCCAAGACTCTCCTTATTTCCACTGCTCCTTCACAGTCCTTGAAGCTTTCATGGAGAGTCTCAGGAGGTCTTCTTGTTTGATATTTAGGACCTTCCATCATCTCCTTTCCCAGTCTTTCTTAAGGAAAAACTTTAGCTGTATCCTGAACACATCAATTCAATTTATTTCAGCTATTCTTTTCTAAATTAGTAAAATCTGGTAAAAGTTATTGAATATCTAGATATTTTTAAATAACTTGGAATATTAAAACATTAATTACTAGACAAGTCTTACTGTCTTAAAAGTTGTCAAAAGCAAGTGAGAAAAATCTTGTGCTTTCTCTAAATAAACTAGTAATTCAAATTATATATCTGGTCTTTATGTGTTCAGTCTTCAGGGGTGAGCTGTTTATGCAATATGTGTTTTTTCCATGTGTTACATGTGGTGTGTTTTCTGCCTCTGGATGGCATGACTAGGGTGTATTTTATTGGCCTAAAGAAATTAAATACTAATATAAATTAAGTAGGATCCTGTGGTTTGGACAAATTATTTGATATCAAAACCAGTTTTAAATTTGATTAATATTTTAAGATATATATATATATATATATATATATATATATATTTGTTTTACAACAAGGTTATAATATAATCTATTAGTTAAGCTTGTTTGATAACTTCCCCAAAGTTTAAATTTTAAAAGATTTTTTTAAGCAAGAAATAACTTTGGGTTGTTCCAATGGGCCCTGGAATACCTAAAAGATTTGTTCTCTCTCTTATAAATGAGAAATTTTTGAGCTAATTAGGCCTATTTAACATGTTTGAAATTACATGGGAAGCTTTGCCAAACAGAATAATAATAACTATGTTCTATATGTGCTGATATACATATATTTTTACCAAAGTAGATGTTCTAGAAATGTCAACCTGCCCTACAAAGAAAACTTGCAAAAATTTTAAAGCCAAGTTCAAACATGAAACTCTCGGGGGTAACAGGTGTCCTGTCAGTGCCACTGAACAAGCCAAGGGTGATAGATTCCTGTGGGCACATCAAGCAGTGGTACCTCAGGGGTTTGTAACCCACACTTTGGGAATTTATGAACTGTTTCCAATGCTCAATGCACACTTCTGATAAGTCACGTACAGTGTTTTAACACCTCATATACTGTTTGGTCTTTATAATTTTGAGATTATATGTTAAATCTAAAAATATGGGCTTTGTATTATTCTTCTATGTCATTTCATAGTAATTATTACTTACCAAGAAATTGTTCTTGTAATGTTTTATCTTACAAAGAAGCAAAGTTCTCTATCAATTGCATTATAATCAAATCTATAACCATGCCATTTTACATTTCATCATTTATGAACAGTCACTGTTTTAGTCTAATGCATTTGCAAATATATTGCATCTTTGGAAAAGTTCATGAAAAACCTCTGACTTACTCTAAATTACAGGTATCTAAGCAGGTCATATCTTTGAGGTAAATGAAGATTTATGGAACCCTAAGGAATAACTGGATTTATGGAAATTTTGGCAAATAAACAAGGCAAACAAAAATTAGTTATATGGGACTGAATGAAGATAATTGTTATTCTAATTACTTTGTTAAAATATTGCTAATTTTAAATCTTTTTGTTTTCCAGACATAAGGAACCTTGTTTTTTTTTCCTCGAGGGCAATTTATAAATCATACCCACATAAGCAATATTGAAGCATTTATATTTTTCTCCCTACCTAATCTCTCTGGAATTCGGCAACCCTTAATTAGTGAGTATTATTTTCATGGCAATATGTTTGTTTTCATAAATCCAATAAGACTCTGCCCTGTTTATAATAGCACCAGTTTCCAAATGTTTTTATTAACCAAGTCTTCCTCTGGAGTGTCATGATTGAAAGAGTCATGCATAGACTCTGGATGTTACCAGAAAGCCTTAAGGAATTATGATTGATTTTCAAAATCAATAAGGGCCCCTTGAAGAAATGGCCTGATACCTTGCTTTGTCATGTGGTTAATGGCAGTCTTTCCAAGTAAGGAATAAAGGTTGCTTTCCTGAAAGGTGGCAAGAAAGGAACCTCAAGACATGTTGGAGACCACAAGAATTGAGGAATCCACACAAACCAATAAGTATATTACAGGCAAAGCCATATGGCAACTGTATAGCTTGGCTTCTATGTCCTGAAGGGATGACTAAAAGTCAATCTGAAGGTTGCTTGTGAAATTCCAGCAAAACATATTTGAAAGAGCTTAAATGTTCAATTAATACTCTTGTTGTATTCATGCAAATGATCATGCCAAATTGAAACTGGTCTTAATGCAGTCTCTTTAGTAAAAATGAGGGTAATTTTAGTGAGAGAAATTGTATTTCAATGGAAATCACAATGCCCAATTGTCACTCACAAACTAAATTGAATCCTAATTTTTCTAGTTTTCTTCCAAACTAATGTTTCATTTTTTTAAATTTCATTGTTTGACTTAAAATTATTAAAAACTAATTGATACAGTATCAGTTATACAGAATTTATCTAAGTGCTTGATGATATCACCAGAAATATTTAAACTGCAGACAAAGAGGATCTTTCAGACTGTCATTGCTTAATTTCATTCCAACAAAAGCCTTGCATTAGGGGGTCTTCTCAACTGACAGTCTTGCAGGCTCAGAAACTTGCTTATGATTTGCTGTGTTCATTAACCTTTGTGTTCTTTCTGTTTTTGTAAAATGTATACTATGACCTTATTTACCTGATTGCTTGTTAACACAGTATAGGCCACACTTTAGAAGCCCATCTGCATCTCCACCTCCTGAAACGAGGCTCATGGTTTGCCTGAATTGACTGATTGTCAGGACGAGAAGATAGTTGAGTTGAATAAAACAATTTCATATCAAGATGATGGTACATCAGGATTCTAGCCTATCCCTGCTTTGGAAGAATCATCTAACAGCCTTTCTGTTCCAGTGTCAGATCCCATTCCCTTGTCTCCCTTAGATCAGACAGGAAGAGACTTCCATACTCTACTGCAGGCAAAGACCACAACCTTTGTCAGCAGGAAACAGTTACTGAAGAAAGAGACCCTCCTTCCTCATCACCCCTAAAAGATTTTAGGGATGGAAGTCTCCAAGGGAAGAATGAGACAGATTAGTGAGAAGCTAGGAAAATTCCTTGGCAAGTGGAACAGGGAAACTGAAAGAGATAGCTGAACGCTGAATACAAGGGCTGAGAAATTTACAGCCAGGTGCAGATGGTTATCAGGGCAGAAGGCCCCCAGTGCCTGGCAGGGGGCAGAACTGGGAAAACAAGAACCTCACCTCCAGGGCAACCTCTTCTCACCTGGTCTTTCTTCCCTGGAGAGAACATCTGGGCCTCAGGTGTAGTTCAGCTCCAGGCCCAGAAAAGCAGCAAAAGCAAGTGGGCAATGGCCAGAATCAACTGCAATGACTAAAGACCTCCTACCCTGCCACTGACCAATCAGTGGAGACCATGACTCTGAAAGGACACACCTGGAGAACTAATAACTATTCAACTAAAAAGCCTCAAGATGAAGGACCCAGCAGCACGTGCTCTCCCTCTGGGAAGTAGCTGGCACCATTTCCCTTGTCCTCACCGCCCCCCCCCCCACACACACACACACTTCTTCCTTCACAGGCACATATCTCCTAAACTCTAGGGCAATGGGCAGCAGGCAGCTTGTCCCAGGCTGATCTCTTGGACCTGTCCCTAAAGCCCTCTTTTCTCTGACTTCCCAGTGAGCTAAGGGAGCCCAGCCAAGGCCCTCCTTTTGCTTTCTCTATGCTAAGCCCTTCCTTGTTTCATTGTCACAGTGTCATGTTGTAAAATCTTTTCTACATGAAGTCAAGAACACAGGCCTACAGCTGGCCCTTGGCAGACCCACTCAGGGCCAGGACCCTGTCCAGTAACATAATGATATGATTTTTAGTAAGAATTAGAAATGAAACAAACACAGTAAGTGCTGGCTATTATTATTTCCTTACAAACTCAATGATTTTTCCCTAAATTTTTTTAAGTTTTAGTATTTCCCCCATTTTGGTTTATAATAAACAATATAATAATGGTAAGACCAAACGTGTAATTCAACCACAAAAAAATAACCCTATAAAAGATGAATAATTGTTCATGTGGTTGGTACCCAAACGTTTCCATGTACTCTTATGATAGTACAAGTTTGGAATTTCACTCCAAGAATTTATGGACTACAGCATGGATATGCACCATTATCTCTAAACAAGAATAATCATCAAAGCCTTGTCTGTAATTTAAAAATTAGATACCACCTACATGTCCATCAACAGAGTCGAATATATTATGCTATATCCATATGGAATAGAAGCAAGTACAAATAGCTGTTAAAATGAAATGTAGAGTAGAATTCTATTGTGTAAATATCCCATAGTTGTTTTATCCACTCATCTATTGATGGACACTGGGCTACTTCTATCTTGGCGATTGTAAAATAATACTGCGATGAACATAGGGGTGCTTATGTTCTATCAAATTAGTGTTTTGGATTCTACTCAGTGATAAAAAAAATAAAATTTTACCCTTTGCAACAGTGTGAATGGACCTGGAGAACATTATGCCAAATGAAATAAGCCAGTCAGAGAAAAACAATTACCACATGATTTCACTCATATGTGGCATCTAATGAACAAACCGAACTAACAAGCGAAACAGAGGCAGACTCATAGATGGAGAACAGATGACAGCTAGTTGGGGGCAGTGGCAGTTAGGGGGTGGAGGGATTGAGCAAAAAGGAAAAAGGACTCATGGACGTGGACAACAGTGTGGTGATTGCTGAGGGGAGAGGGGTATAAGGGGACTAAGTGGTAATGGAAAAAATATATAAAGATTAAATTTTAAGAAAAGAAAAAAGGATAATAGAAGTACAGAAACAAAAAAATGAAATGTAGATTTATAGTTCTAACATGGGAAAATATTTGGGACATATTAAGATAGAAAAATGTTTCAGTAGAGTAGCTAAAATTCAATCCTGTTTGTATAAAAGAAAAAATTTAGACCCATTGAGCAGAAATAGCTAAACACTGAAATGCATATTCCCCTCTTCTTCCTGGCACAAAAGTAAACCTTATTCCCCAGCCAATGTTATTAAGGCCCTCCTTTGTAGCAAGAGCTGTTCAAAGTGTCTATTTGCATATATAATTTAGTTAACACAGCAGCCCTAGGAGTAGGTACTCAAATTATCTGAATTTTATAGATGAGGAATATGAGGCACAGAGATGTTAAGTAATTTGGCCAAGGCCACACAGGTAGTAAATGGTCTGATGAAGTCCTAGAGTCCTGGCCAGTGAAGTGTCAATGGAGGTGTGGTGCTCTACTCCCAAGCCTAGCCCACAGAGGCCTCCCCCATGCTCTCCTCCATGACTGCTTGCAGCTGACCCAAACAAAGACCACTGTTCCACAAATTTAGAACACACCTTTTAAAAGGAGCAGAGCCTTTGCTTCCCTGAATTCCTGAGTGACTGTTGACAGAGCATGTTACACATGTTATTCATGCCAGAAATAAATTTCTATAATTTGGGGCTATTAAATATTTGGGGTCTGTGTTAAAGATGTTGACCTACCTTAATTAATGCATACACATCCATTGCCATTAGCTAAATGTTAACTGTCATGGACTGAATGCTTTTCCCCCCCATCCTCAAATTCATATGTTGAAATTCTAACCCTCCATGTATTAAAAGGTGGGGCCTTTGGAAGGTGATTAGGTCACGACGGTGGAGTCCCTGTGAAAGTCTGTACTGTCTTTAGAGAAGAGCCATGAGAGCATGCTCCATTTCTGCTCTCTGCCATGTGAGGACACAGCGAGAATATGTGCACCTGCAAACCAGGAAGTGGCTCTCACCAGACACTGAATCTGCTGGAGCCCCAATCACGCGACTTCCCAGCCTCCAGAACTGTGAGAAATAAATATTTGCCATTGAGCTACTCAGGCTATGGTAATTTGTTACACCATGCTGAACAGACTAAGACAAACTTGATGTTTTTTGTCTACTTTGTTCACAGCCATAATTCCAATACCAAGAATAGTGCCTGGTAATTCGTAGGTATTTATTAAACATTTGTTGACTATATATTCATATACATACGAATGGCTAACTCTGATCAGTAAGATAAGATGAGAGCAGGGTGAAGAAAGACGCTTCTACTTTTTCTCACACATTTCAATGGAGTTTAATTTCACAGACCAGCATGTATTTATTTTATTATAAAATTTTTAAAAATGTGTTAAGGATGATAGGCATATCCCTTGACTCTTTTAAAAAAGATTTTAGTTATTTTTAGAGAGACAAGGAGGGAGGGAGAGAGGGAGAAAAATATCAATGCACAGAGGAACATCAGTCAGTTGCCTCTTGCACACACCCCGACCAGGAACCAAACCCATAACCCAGGCATGTGCCCTGACTAGGAATTGAACCGGCCACCTTCCACTTCGCAGAACAATGCTCAACCAACTAAGCCACAGCTGTGAGGGCTCCCCCAACTCTTAAGGAACAATATCACAGAAGGCAAAGGTCCTGCTTTGGGTGGCAAAGACAAGAGATGCAGTATGTTGCAAGCTGGGTACTGCTCTGACCCACTCAGCATTTCCTAGGCTCTGGAGGAAACACTATCATGACAATCACTTTTGGCCAAATTCCATTTAAGTGATAATGGGCGGGAGTGTCTGTCTCTCCAGCTATGGCCCTGTGTGGGTAGATTGGAGATCATCACCTACAAAGAAAGTCTCAGCACAAATCTCAACATCTCTCTGGCAACTCCACGGGAAGATACGATTTAAAAGTGAAACCTGTACACACCTATTATGTGAAGCATAGTATCAAAGCAAAGGTTGCTCAGATGGCTAACATTTAATTTGTTCATATGTTTACGATCATAGCTCCTTGACATAAAGATGACTATTTGAAAAATCCAATGTAGTTTTCTGCATGGTGCCAAGTATCTTACTAGATTAATATATTTTTCTGAATTGGAAGGTATTTTGGTAATGTATAGACACAACTGATAATAATATTTGCTCCATGAAACTAAGAAATTTGATCTATTTTCATAACTTTTGCATTTAAACAAAAGCTGGAATATAAACCAGAAGCTAAATTTTCTGCCACTTACAAACTGAATGACCTTTGGAAGGAGACATCTTACTCCCAGCTCATCCTTGAGGGAGGTCTTAAATCCCCACAGTCTCCTCTGCACCTGTAAAGATGTGCGATAGTGATTACGAAATAAGAAAATCTTTGAAAATTTAAAAAATGCTATAAAATATTTAAGAACTTCAGCTTGTTTGAAATTAAAAACACCATGTGTTACTCCTATTGTATGTAATAATAATATCCTAAACTAGACTTCAAGCTCTATAAAGGAGAAGGTCAGTACTTACCTGGCTGACCATTGTTATCCCCACAGTCCAGCACAGTATCTGGCACTGTATGGGTCAAAGGTCAACCAGAGGCTGAATGACTATCAGTGATATAAACTAAAAATTCTCCTTGTCTGCTTCTGATATGGGACCAGAAGTTGCAATAGGTAAGCTGGGACAGTAGTTTAGAAGGACAGCTGGAT
This sequence comes from Phyllostomus hastatus, assembly GCF_019186645.2. NCBI lineage: Eukaryota > Metazoa > Chordata > Mammalia > Chiroptera > Phyllostomidae > Phyllostomus > Phyllostomus hastatus. The sequence goes on along the minus strand of NW_025334028.1, from coordinate 22,955,293 downwards.
GTAAAATAAGACAGAGCAAGAATAAACTGGAGCCCACATCTGTCTCTCACCATCAGTGACACAGGTGACCTGCAGAAGGAGTGAATGCCATTAGCAGAGAGCAGCACAGGCATCCACCTACAGAAAAGAAAAGCTGAAGCAGATAGTTTGCAGTAGCTGGGGAAGCTGCAGACCCAGGTAGTGGCCACCTGGCCCCCAAGATAAACCTGCAGATTTGTGACAACATTCATGAGCTACTGGCTCATGACTGGCACTCTGCACCACATTTCAGGGCATAAAATAAATGGTCATGCTTTGTTTTTGTCTTCCAAATCTTATGCAAATTTCTCTCGTGGACAACCCTAAACTAATCTTGAGACACACATGCAGGTGAATTCTGGAAAATGTACTTTAAATTTAGTGAGGCTGATGGAGTACAAAACCACACATGAGATTTAATCAATTCTTTGTAAGTAAATGGATATATTTCAAAACACAAACATAGATATTTTGAAGTAAAAATAATTACAGTATGTTGCTGTGTATAATGCACACCCACATTTTTGGCCCAAACTTTCTGGAAAAAAATCTTTCATTTTCATTTAATGTTTTATTTATTTTTATTTAGAAACAAAACATGATCATATTCCAGGGTATTATTTTGCATACAGATGTTTTTATTGCTTTCTAGAGTTATACTTTTAATGTGTAAGCATAAATCAAAGAATTAAAAACACTTTTATAGATACAGAATTAGAACTACCCATGTATAATGCACATCCTTATTTTTCCCTCAAAAATTTGGGCAAAAAGGTGTACACAATACACAGCAAAATACTGTACCTGAGATTCACATGGCTTTTTGGAGCAGAAACTTAACACAATGGGGCCATTTTAACTTAGATACTAGAGGTTTCCCACTGAGACCAGAGCTTGTCTCTTATCATCTTAGCTGGAGTGGGGAGCCATAGAGGAGAATTAGTCTGTATGGCCTTTGGCAAACCTGGTCAGAAGACAGAATGGAGACTCTGGAAGATCTGATATGTTTCAAAACTAGAAGTAGAGGACAAAGAACCAATGAAGTTTCCACGTACAATTTCAGCAGGGGAGTCGGGGCATTGAGACCTGGGTGTAAAGACCCTAATGTAAGAACTCTATCGTGTCCCAGCCTTATTACCTCCTGCATGTTGTTTTTTGTTTCTTCCTATTTTTCTGTAGTAATTAGCAATAGATTCCTCAAAATGCAAAGTGATGGAATTGGCTTTATTTGAGGTGCAAAAGGGAGACAGGGTTAGGAACATTCTAGTAATCAACCAATTAATCAAACTTTCATTCAATCTAGTATTTTTATTACTTGTCATCACATCTTTACTTTTAGATTTACACACAGTTCATGGAAATTTCTTTATTCTTTATGTCTTAGCATGACTTTTCATTCCCTGATGGGTAATCAACCAAGAAATGCAGTTAGCAAGAAATATAAAATGAATATATTGCCTTAGCCCATCAAAGTAGATCACTCTCACAAGTAAAATTCTGTACTTACTATAAATATCATATTTTGACAATAGATTTTGATTAAAAAGATGATATTCTTTAACTTATTGTATGTCTGAAAATGATATCAGACTAAAAAGCTAAATATTCCATACATCAAACAAACACTGAGCCCCCACTATGTGCAGGCATGTGAGATATTGACACATCATTTGTCCTCACAACAGCCGGTGAGTTAGCTACTTCTGCTTCCATTCTTCAGATGAGAAAACCTGATAGGCTGCCAATGATATTGCTAAGGATACTTACCAAGTGCACAAATCAGAATATATACCTATCTCTGATTCTAAAATGCATATTTCTTCCCCTTCACCACATTGCTTTAGTAAAAAAATATTTTATAAGTATCCAATACATTGTTAGTTATCTTCATAATATACTATTTTATTAAGATTCAATATCCATGATTCTATTATATGTGAGAGCTATCAGTTTCCAAAACCAAAATTTCCAAGTTGCTTCTTCCTAAATTCCATATAAGATTGTATGTATTGTAGAATATGTGAATATACCTTCATTGGTAAACAATTATTTTTCTAATGTCCTTAGAGAAAGTAGACTTCTGTGCATTCGAGTTGTGAGCTGCTTGTAGAAAAGATAAAAAAAAAAAAAGATTCTGGGGATCCCTCTCAAGACCTTGTTGTAAGTCTGTGAAAATGACATTTTCCTCCTTTGTAATTTCTGTTTCATGTCTGCAGCAAGACAGTCTGGGTGACAGCGCTTTGACACCACTCTGCGTTTGCTTTGTCCCCGCCAGCAACCAGGTCTGCAGTAATCCCTCAGCAACATGCCTCCTGCAGAGCTTTATTCTCCAGTGAAACTGTTCCCAAGAGGAGCTTAGGCAACACCGACAGGGCTCCTTGTCACATTACCTTCCTCCAGCTTCCACCTGCCAGCTCCTGCAAGCCTGGGAAATGTCACAATACCTATCTTAAACAAAAACAAATGATTAAGAAGGCATTTGATTTTGGAATCTTATTTTTAAATTATTTTAAAAAATAGTTATGGAAATTTATTTTTTTATTTTTTACAGTTGTTCAGTTATAGTTGTCCCACCTTTTTGCCCATTGTTTTCTGATTTTGGAATCCTATTTAAAAATTAGAATTGGCCCTGATTGGTGTGGCTTAGGTGGCTGGGCATTGTCCTGCAAAGTGATAGGTTGCAGGTTTTGACCCCTAGTCAGGGCATGTATGAGAGGCAACCAATCAATGTTTCTCTCTCACATTGATGTTCCTCTCCCTCTCTTTTTCCCTCCTTTCCCTCTTTCTAAAAATAAATAAATAAAATTTTTAAACAAAGTAAAAATAAAAATCAGAATTGCCTTTGAAACCTAAAATATGCTTATTATGACAAGCTGTTTTTTCTGGTGAACCTAATATTAGGTAATATTTGAGTAGTCAGAGGCCAGTGACTAAAGCACCTGCAGGAGTTTCTGAGGTGTCTATAAGCATTTTTTGTTCAGAAGAACAGTTCTCACATCCCAAGGTGAGTGAAAGAATTCACTTTACCATCTACAAGCTTTGACACAGTGACATAACCAGTCCCCAGCTTACAAATGGGTTGGACTCCAAACTAGTCAAATGCAAATGGGTTTTCCACTAAAAACTATCATTAATGTTGGTCTCTTTCTCAGGCCAGCCCCCAGGCTTAAAATAAAGTGAAAATAAGAGCACTCAATTCGTTTCTATAATAAAATTTAGAGTCTCAACCTGGACTTGAAACCACATCTCCACCCCAAAGCAGTAAGTTTATTTGTCTCATTGTCCAGATTTTCCTGCTGAGAGACAGACTCCTGTCCACCAACCCCCCAGCCACAGGGGTCACACACTCAGCTTTCTGAGCCGTTCACTTAAAGTCTCCCTCTCTGGCCTTAAAGTTAAGGAGCTATAATCACCATACACCCCTCCTTTAGGATATTGGTCAAAACAATAGGACTCAAAACATAGCTTTCTCCAAAGATGCCTATCTCACTAAATTGTTCCATTATTTGGTAACAGATAACAGATAATGCTATTTTTCTTTTTAAGCAAGAGGGATAATCACATCAGCATTAAGGATAGTGATGACTTCACCTGGGCCACAGAGTGAGCTTCAATAGCTTTGGAAATTCTAGTTCTCATGTGGGGGATTCAAATAAGTACTTGTTTTATTATTATGGCTTTGAAGGGGGTCAGAACACACCACACAAAACATGCTGTTTCAGTATATTAATCATTTTGAAGTAAAGGCGCTTGAGAAATAGTAAATGTAAAAAGGGCATGCTAACCCTCTTTTTCCTTTCTGAAAGTGGGAGATAAAACTCCCATGTGAAAGATGTGCTCCTTGTACCTGGAAGAAAGAAACATTCTTCTCACCTGAGACAAGAAGTAGAGGTCAAGAGAAATTGGTACAGACAGACCTTGTTAAAATAACTCTTATCTCCCTTTTGTCTCCCCATGTATTTTAGCAGGGAGACTTTTCCACAATTGCCACTCTGTTCAACCTAGGATAGAAGCCTAGCCACTTCTTTGGGTCTGCGTTTTCATGTGGGGATTCCCATGTACATGTAAATTTTATTAAATACAATGTGTATGCTTTCCCCTTATTAATCTGCCTTATGTCAGTCCCAGCCAGAAACCCTAAAAGGTGCAGAGGGAAATTTTTGCCTTCCCTACACATTGTAACCTTTACTTGTGGTGATATATTAAGAAGGAATTTTAAGTATATAAATGTATAATTATTAACTCCCACTAACAAACCACCCTAACACTGGGTGGCTTCAACAGTGATATATTCTTGCTCCCAATGTTGTCATTTCACCAGTCAGTCCCTCTGCTCCACATGGTGGTGGCTGGAATCACTCTTGAAGCTGCATTCAGCAGGTGGAAAGACTGGGCCAGGAGGTCCACGAAGGTCTCAGTTTTGCATCAGGGGTTGTGGTGCTCACTCTCAAATGGGGCATTTTGGTTCTCCTTCACACTTTTTTTCTTTCTGCATGGTTTCAGATCATCAATGGTCTTTCCTCATGAACCTCCTCTTCAGGAGGGTAACCTAGAGATCCTTACAGCATGGCAGCTGGGTTCCAAGACAGCAAAAGCACAAGCTCCCTGGATGATAAGGGCTGGGCCCAGAAGTGGCAGAGCATCGCTCTGTCCCATCCTGTTGGTTGAAGCCTGTCACAAAACCAGTCAAGGCTCAGGGAAAGGTGAAAGGCATTCAAATAGACAAGGTGACATGTGCATGGATAACAGGGAGAGTTTGTTGACAACTATCTTTGAGGACTGCTGACCACCTTAACACATGGAATATATTTTCCCCATAAAAGAACAGACTATGATCTGGGTTAAAGAACATGAGCTCAAGCACGAATCTCAACCTAAGAGAATTTGAGTAATTCCACCTGTTCAAACTTTTGTCATTCACACATATTTCCACAAGGTGTAAGCTCTCACATGTTAACATCAGCAAAGAAAGATTACATGGAAAATGGAAGAAAAGGTCTTAGTTCGGAGCAGAAGAAAGATGTGTAAAGGCATGTTTTGGTTCCATCAAATTGTTTGTACCCGGCAAACTAAACATGCCCCAAGCCTAAATATTTCTTTGGAGAAATGCTTGACTCCAAAACTATTTGTGAAGATGAAAATTAAACAATAGTTAATTCGAACTGATGACAACTTAGAAAAATAAGTGAAAATTCATCTTTTCTTGCCTTAGTGCTTCTTTATTTTACTATTTATATTAGTAGACTCTTTCCCCTGTTAGTGAAACTCAAAGTCGCTAAATGTAGTGGTAACTCCTCCTTTCTTCCTTCTACCAATTCTTCCTTCAAATTATTTCTTATATCCAACTTTCTTTTCAGCCCCATACCCTCAATGTAGCCCAGATTTTTGTAGCATTAAAACAAATTGACTACAAATTCCTCCTGTTTTTGTATGCTTGAACAATGCTACTCAAAACACTTTTTCACCTTTCCATGCAGACATTCAAAATTTCATTGACTCTTCATTCTCTTCGTTGCCCCTAGCGCATGCTGGAAGGATGGTTGTCATAATCAACCAAGGGATATTTTTCAAAAAGATGCCTCTTTTTGGAGATTCTAATACATAGCTATTCTTTTCCTGTCCCCCTATCTAACACCCTCCTCCTCCACCCCACATGCACTCTAGGCGAGAATAATAACTATTGGTGGGAGTGTATCACATCCTTTGTGTGCTAGTGTAAGGGGAAAAAGTTGAGAACCACTGGACTTATTATAAGATGAAGTTCAAGGGCCAGACAAAGCTAGATTTGACTCTATATATTTGTCAGGTATTTGATTTCATATCCAATTGATTTATCTTCTTAATATTTTCCCCACTATGCTTGGCTGAAAATCAATAATGATAGAAATAGGATTAAACAGTTAGGAAACTTGGTCCCCACTATTATAAAGCTTACCACATAATGGGAGAGAAAAATACTAAACAAATAAACTCACAACGTTAAAGTAAAACCAAGTGCTAAAGGCAGTGAGAAAATGTGGTCTCACGGCCCCAGAGATGAGAGTTTGGCATCCTCATTCAACCTGGATTAAGAAGCAAAGTTTCTCCATCTGAGTGTCATATAATAACTTCCTTTCTATGGAAACATTATACAAGCAACTGTTTATTTTCTTATTCCTAGGCTCACCTCTCACCAAACAAGGGTGTGGGCTGAAAAGCAGGCTTAAGATCCAAGACAACATAACAATTTTCTGACAGATCCTAAAAACAAATAAGATATATTCTGGTAGATATTGCTAACCACCCAGAGCGTCTAAAACAGGAAAGAAAACAAAGAGAAAAAGAAAAGGAAAAACTACGGGTATGTGTTTATTCATGTTTTGTGGGTTATCTTACTGTTTGTTTTGTCACTATTTTTATTAATAATGAGAAAAACAGAAAAACTGGGTGAGTCACAAATAGAAGATGCATATTTAGGGTCTCTGACTAAGGGCCAGGAGATGACAAAGAAAGTACAGAGCAAGGACTGAGGGTTGCCTTGAAACAGCAAAAGATTGACTCTCATCCAGGAACATTGATTGTGAACCCCTTTCTCGTCCACCAGGGGGAGTTCGCTCTATGCAAGTAGATCAGGGGTTTGGGATGATCCTCGCAAGGAACCTGGCCCCGGGAGGGGGAAAGAACGTAGGCTTTAGGGCGAGACGAAGCTAGATTTGACTCTATATACTTTCTAGCAAATGAGCCTGTTTTCTCCAATGCAAAAAAAAAGAAAAAGAAAAACGGTAAAATCATCTAAATATTTTGGTGAAAATTAAAAGATGATATGTGTGAAGAAACTGGTTCACAATAGACTTTTAATGGTGGTAGCTATTACTTTCTCATCACTAGGCCAAAGTCACCCTATTTGACACATAACCATATATCCCAATGAAAAAGCACAGTGACACCATCTGTGTTAGTAAATCTTCCCAGGAGCTCAAGGAACCATCAAAACTTCTTAGCTATAGGAAGGTCGGCAAAGATATTTAACTTCTCTAAATTTGTTATTCATACACATGAAGATGATAACATCTAACTTCTAGGAATTAAGAGAAATTATTATTTTAGAGTTTAGGTCAGGTCAGTGCCTCGCACATTGTAAGCACCTAATAAATGATAAATGTTTTAATTACTATTCCCCTTTTACAAATTAAAAAGGGAAGAGGAAAAATTGACAGTTATTTTCATGATTCTGAATTTCTAAGCATCTTACTTACCTAATTTATCACCTGCTATCACCCACAAGGACAGATGAAATTAAGATTCTGCCTTTGGACCTGACCGGTGTGGCTCAGTTGGTTGAAATGTCCTCTTGTAAACCAGAAGGTCACAGATTCGTCGCCCTGCCAGGGGACTTGCCTAGTTTGTGGGTTCTGTCCCTGGTCCAGGGGAGGGGCAACCAATCAATGTTTCTTTCTCACATCAACATTTCTCTCCCTCCACCCTCCATTCTCCTCTCTTTAAAATCAATAAGCATGCCCTTCAATATGGTTAAAAAAAAAGATGCTGCCTTTGAATTTTCCTTTTCACATCTTCTTTTTTCTTTTCATACTTTATGTTCTCTTGCATAAAAGGCATTAAGGTTTTTCACAGAATCCTACTAGCTTATTTATTTTATAAGGCACTATTGAATGTTAATTATAAAGTTATTTTGGTAGGGAAATAGTAACATTAGCACAAATAAGTTTCATCATTACCATTTTCTCTTAATATAACCATGATTAAGCTTTCAATTATATACAAATCATTAAAAATTCCACAGTTTATATTTTGCCCATCAACTCTTCTTACTCTAGTTAAGCTCCCTTGAATTTCAGAAAAGGTAGGTAGGCCATTTCAGGTGTCTTTTCTAAGGAACATCATTTCACTTTCATAAATCTTTGGGATCTATGTAGGATAAAACTAGATCATGTGGCAGGTGTAATATTTGGGAATGAGATATACGTTCTGTAAATATGTGAGCACTGGGTGGCAATTAGTAGCCAAACACCTTACCCTGTTAGTAATGTGGGAGGAATGTAAGAAGAGGGCATCATGGTGTTTGAGGTGTTTAGGTTTGGTGTCTCATTTTAAGCTTTCATTTGGAGAGCAGACTGAATTGAGTCCACACCAATGTGATGTCAGCTGAAGGGAGTGTGGGACCACACTGCAGGCATGGCAAGATTTTTAAAACCATTATTTAACTTCAGGTCAGCATTTATGGAGAGACTTCTCTGCACCAGGCACTGAGGTGAGCCCTGGGGCAGCATATATTAAAAGGGACTCATATTTTTCCCTGTTGCTGAATTTCCTGAGTATTGCCTGGTACTTTTTGCCATGTTTTCAATCTGGTACATTCTTCATTTGTCAAGCTACCCATCATTTGGTGCTACAGTAAAGAATCATGGGTTCTCTTCTGCAGCAATTCATCAGCTCATTGTTCTGTTCCTTTTACTGGCTTGCAGCCAGTCTAGGTCATCCTGGTCAAAATAACATGTATCCCCCAAACAAAGTGCTTTTCTTCTTGTCCTGAATGAAGCACATAAGACCCTCAACTGAAGACATAGAACCTTCCAGAAGACATAGTAGGCAAGGCACATAATAATACATTTGTTTCATTAAGTTTAGACTGTAATTTTATTATCTAGAAAAGTGGTACTTCACCTTTATAGGTATGGATTTGGTTATGTACTTTGAAAAGACGCAGGTAAAACCATGAATAGGCTCCTTTTCAAGAGCCCTCACAGGAAAAGCAGAAGGCTGCAGGACACCGTACAAACCCACAGCACACGTGGTGCACCCAGATTGACCAGGGCTGTGGCCCAACCAGTCTGTTGATTAGTGAGATGACAGTAGCTTAATCTCTCTGAATGTCTTCCTCCTGACCTGCACATCTGTAACAATAATCCCAAACTCCTGAGGTCATTTTGAAAATTAACATAATGAGAACATAATGAATGTAAATTGCATGGTACTATGGGGAAGAAAGAAAATTTTCTCTACCTACCCTTTTAGGTTCTCTTGGCTGTTCTAATAATCAAATTGATATGAGACCAAGTAACAAGAGAAAATAACCAAATTTAACTACACTCATGTGTGTGGGAATCCCACATACATAAGAGAGTCAGAGACCCCACATGCACGAAAGGTTCAGAGACAGAAAGGAAAATGAGGTACACATGGCATTCTGAGGTAAGGATGAGGTAAGGGGCCTCAGAGCTGAGAGATGAGGAAGGCCTATGAGAAGAACAGATGTTCAGTACTCATCCTGCCCTACAGATAGCTCATAAAAAGATATTTCTGGTAAGGATTTCTCTTAGGGCAAGGCCACTAATTTAAATTCTTTAAAGGAGATGTAAAGTTTCTCATGAGCCCTCAGGGTCTCTACTGCCTTCAATTCAAAATAATTCACATGCCAAAGGGGCACATCTTGGGGAAGCCTGTTCTGAACCCTATCATTACATACTAGATATTTAATAAATGTTTGTTTCCTTGTTTTTTTTTCCCCTAGGAAAAATTTAACTTCTCCAGATAAGCAACGTGCAAAGTTGCTTGGAGCTGCAGGGAGTAGAAACTTTTTCTTATTCACTCAAGTACTTGAGAAGTGTCAGGCACATTCCAAACTCCAAAGGAAATGAAATGCTGCTCCCCTGCCACCCACTCTACCCACCAGGTTCCCAAAGCACATTAAAATAATATTTAGGACAAGGATTTAAGCTAAAAGTGGGGCTGGCAGGAAAGGCCCCACTCTTCAGAGGCTTAGCTGTATCTTGAGCACAAGAGTATGACCCCTGACTGGCTGATGTCACAGCTTAACGCTGTTTTCACCCCAGGCAACAATGGGGCTGAACTGAAGGGAGAAGGAACTTGGTGCCTCCTGTGCGTTAAAAAAGTCTGCTGGGGACCCCCAGTGGTCAGCAGGAGTCATAGGTTTCTCTGCAAAAACAAAGCTGTGGCCCCAGAGAAAATATCTGAGCTTCAATTATATTGTCTTCCTTGTCTCCCCAGTGATTGGGGTTTTCTCTCAAAAGTTAGTGCTAAAAACGTAACTACTTTGTAACCTCCTGAACAGGCCTGAGTCTTCAAAGTTGGAGTTATATGTGGCATGGACATAAAAAATGGCTTCAAATTGGGAGAAAGCTATGAAATGTTGCCTTGATCATCAGCTAGAAAGCAGGAATCAAAGCAAGCAGGTTGAGGACTGAAGGATGCATGCCAGGGTCCATGTCCTCGACAAGCCCTGCGTTTTACAAGGACAGCATCACTGTGACTGCATACGAGGGCCCACGCCTTTGATTCATTCCCACAGACACAGGAGAAGAAAGAACAGTAAGTTAAGGATGTCCCTCTTGTAAACAAACTGTTGTAGTTCATGTATTTCTGCTTCCTGAGTCTTTATTCCTCTAACCCTAGTGAATATAAGTAATAAAGTTATATAATGCTGGGAAGTCAGTAATAAATGACTCAGCCTAGACTCCAAGTCATGTCTGGAGAATAGAGACAGATTTAATAAAGATTTATTTACAAAGCACCAAGACATTCCTGGGTTAAAACTTCTCCTTTTGGGGGAAAGACTGCAGGAACACAAGTTTGTTTCAAAGAGGGGTGGCGGAGGTGGTTTTGAGCACAACATCATTTTTGTCACTCAGTCCCTTAGGGCCCAGCTCTTTCCTTGCAATGATGAGGCCCAAAGGTAACTCCTGCTTCAGTTGTTAGAGAAGAGTTCAAGTCACCAGGCGTGATGCCTGCTAAGAGACAAGGCACTTCAGCTTTAGCAGTGCCTGGGCACAGCAACCTGGGCATAAGCGTTAAAGACTCCACCTTCAGAAACATGTAACCTTGGTCAGAAATGTGTAACCTTAGTGTTTCTTGCTTTCCCTGCTAACTGCCCTGCCCAAGTGGTCACTGGAGTTAAGAGCTATCACTTGTGACATCAGTGGGGACGGGAAACATCACCCTAGACAGCCAGAGCAGAAGAAGAAAATGGCAGACAACACAGATGGCCAAGGAGCTAGTTAATTTGTTCATTCGTGTATCCTTCAAGCATGCTCGCTGTGGTAGGTTGAATGGTGTCCCCCAAAATATATGTCCATGTCCAAGCTCCTATCACCCAACCTGTGAACATGATCTTTTTTGAAAAAGGTCTTTGCAGATGTAATTAAATTAAGGATCTCAAGGTGAGATCATCTGAGATTATCTGGGTTGGGCCTGAAACCTAATGGCAAGTGTCCTTATAAGAAGATGCAGGGAGATAAAGGAGAAGGTCCTGTGAAGACTGAGGCAGAGATTGGAGTTATGCAACTGCAAGGCAAGGAAGGCCTAAGGCCACCAAAAGCTGGAAGAAGCAAGAAATGATACCGCCCAGGCCTTTCAGAGGGAGTACCACCTGCCAACACCTCAATTTCAGACTTCTGTCCTCCAGAACTATGACAAATACATTTCTGTTGTTTAAAGCCACCCAGTTTGGGATCATTCTTAAAGGCAATTTCATGAAACTAATACATTCGCAAAAAAATATTTACTGAATACCTTTGCTATGCCAAACATCGTGCCAAGTACTAGGGATACAGCAACAAACAAAACAAAGACATCAACCTCATAGAGCTTATCTTACAAGGAAGAAGCAACAAGACACTGGTGAGTGAATAGAGCACTTCTGAGGGTGAAACACCCTACATATAAAAGTGGCTACCATATTAGAGAGCAGGCCCAACTCTAGAGTCACGTTGACTTATATTTGAATCCCAGGTGAGCCTTTTACAATCCTCATATCCTAAAGGAAGGCAATAAATCTTTCTAAGCTTAAGCATCTTCTTCTGTGAAATGTAGACATTAATAGCACCCATTAATGTTTGGGGCTTGCTGAGAATTAAATCAGATAATGTACATATTGTAACTGCTTAACAGACTGCCTAGCACAGATTGCACACTAAGTAAATGTTAGCAAAACAAGTGATAACAATATGAGATCAAAGTGTTTTTCAAATGAAATAAACAAAAATAGTCATTTTAATAATGGAAGGGTTGCTCTCTGTCCCTTTGCCTTATTTTCTTGATAGCATTACCACTCTTAGAAATCATATTATTGATTTGTTCATTTACATGGTTACCTGTTTACCTTGTAAGAACATGAAGTCCAATGAAGGTGATTTGTTGTTGTGGTTGCTTTTAATACGCCCAGTGTCTTGATAAGCACCCAGCACCTGATTGGTATGTCATAGGCAGTTATTAAATAGATGAATGACTTAACAAACTACCCTAATCTTCTACTGCGTTTCTGGGAACTTCAGTCAAACTATTGCTTATCAAAAGAGAAAAGGAAAAAAAAGACACTTTGTTTTTCCTTGTGGATTGTTCATAGTGAAAGATTAGTGATGAATAAATATATAGTAATTTTATAAAACACTAAGGATCAATTAAGCCAAAAGAAAATGCTATTTTTTTCAAGATTTAAAGCTTCAACAATGCAGCTAGCTTTACAATAGTCATCGAAGAATTACTGAGCACCTTAAATTGCTGTACATAAAATTTTCAAATAAAAATAATATTCCATCAAAAGTAATTGCTTTTCATTTCTACCAAACTTTTTTTTAAAGAATTCAATCAAAATGTGAAAATGCTTAATGGGAAATAAAGCTAAATTAACATAAACAAAATGGAGATAACTATACTTTTATTTAGTGGTGGGCTTCAAATGCATTTTATGCGTTTTGGTACTCAGCAAAAGTATTGGACAGCATAACAAAGTTTTACAAAATTTAAATTTTCTCTAACTTGAAGAACCACCATAGTCAAAACACATTAAGTTAATGAAGTTAACATTTATACAATGTCATTGCTTCCAAAGTATACTTAGTATAAATTGAACTAGATTATAGTTTCCTGGGAACAAACTCAACTACCTGGCAGTGTCTGCACAGGGGCTGGCATGTGCAGCACACGGAAACGAGTCAGGGTTCGCAGTCTCAGGATCTGCAATCTAATGCTGCAAATGCAGGTGGGAAGGGGAGAAATGGGGAAATACACTATCAGAGGAAGTCTGGTGGTTTTTGTTTGCTTATTTGGTTCCGCTTTAAAGCATTGAATATGACTATCAGGTCTAAGGATGGGGAAATGAACTGCTTTGTATCAAATAGTTAAATCCAAAAAAATAATTATTGTAATAGCAAACAAATAATCTCTACTATCTGTTGAAAACTTTTCTAAGACTTTATATGTAAACCATCCAATCTAACTACTTACTAGTCCAATACTTCAAAACAAACATTTCCAAATTAAATTCATTACCTTTCCCACAAACCTGCAAATCATTTGAACTATATCCTTTACTATTTATTGTTAGGAATGTACCTTCTCCAAGAAAACCTGAAAATCAAAATATAGAGACACAAAACAGATTATTTTGATATTGGATATATTGAAAATGTACACATAGTACATGACATGATTAAAATGCAACTTTGTGGATAATGGGGGGGTAAAGCATTTTCAGGAACAACGATAAAGGACCCATGGACAAAACCAAGGGGGCTGGAATCAGGGGAAGAAAGTGGGGATGGCTGGGGTGGAGGGAGAGCTGGGAGGAAAAGGCAGACAACTGTACTTTAACAACAATAAAATTTAAGAAATGGAAAAAAAGATATAAAATAAAATAAAAAAGATTTTGATGGACTTGGGTGATATACTGATCCTCAGATCGATCAGGTTAGTTGGGCACATAGGGCCATCTAGGAAGCTGGCAGCTCTCATTTGCATAAAAAGAAAAAAAGAAAAGAAAAAATAAAATAAAATGCAACTTTGCTTTTGGGTCCCAACATCTCTTTAAAACAGACTCAGCCAGGCAATCTCCTGCACCAGGACAAACTCTATAGCAGGTTCAAGGCTTTTTAATTAATTCAGTCTTCAGTTATGGTCATACAATGAGTTTAAGTCACAAAAAAGTCTCAATACCAATGTTAAATGTCAAGTCTCACACGGTAATTAAAACTCCAAACTTGACCTCATGTTCATTTCCCCAGATGCAGCTTCAGGCTAGAAGTCTGCAATGACAAAAGCATATGTTTTCGGCCTCTTCTCTATTTGCTTGCATTGCTTCCCCAGCCTGACAGCAGGCTCCTGGGCTTCTTGAGCTGATTAGAGGAGGGAAGAAAAGAAAGAACAAACTTATCATGACCTGACCTCATTCTCCATGGTCCCAGCAGGTGACTAAAATTTCCCCTTTCTCTAGTGGTGAGGCTTTAGTGGGCTTCTCACTACCTACCACTATGCCTCTCCTTCCTGTGGTCTCCTTACCCAGAGGATGGGTGTCTCTCCCAGATGGTCAATGATAACTCCTTTCTCAGGTACACCTCCAGGATCCTTCTGCTAGGACTCCTCCCCACGCCAGGAGGTCCACTGAACAGACGCAGGGCTCACACGGGATCACTCTCACGTAGGCCACATTGGGTCCATTTGAAAAACTCATGAAGCCCCCACCCAACAGTGTCTGAGAGGCAGCTGATCCCAAAGCAGCCACAATCACCAACAAAACAACTAATCAGCCTTGTCTCTCCCACAGGACCTTCTGAGCAGGAATCAGACCCCAAGCCACAGTGTACTTTAACTTTCTCAGACAGGAGTAAGGCATCAGTCTTCTGTCTCACAATTTAAGGGAACACAATTCAAAGCCCTCAAAGTGTCCCCTTCTTTCGCTAAACTTAGGTTAGAATAAATAATCCCCTGCCACCTTCTCCCCAAAGCAAGCAATACATTCTTAGACCACACACACACACACACACACACACACACACACACACAACCTCTCTCCAAATAAATGTATCAATTTTTACTCTGTTTCCATATACTCAGCACTTTTTATATCCTTGATCTACCAATTCTAGGAACTGGTTCTTGGAGATTTTCTTTACTAAGGCCTTCACAGATTTGTCTCACATCACATTTTGTTATCATTATCTATTGTATTGGTGCTTCAGTTGGAATAGACACGTGAAAAGTCCCACTATAACATGTCTGTGACAGTCAGCTATCAAAGGTCTTTAACAAAGAGACCTAAAACATAATAGATTAAGTAAGACTGCGTCTTCACCTTTCTGGACTGGAAAGGCTGCCTGGCTTCATTAACTAATTTAGGATTCCAGTTCCTCCCGTCTTTATGTTTGGCCATCTTCTAGGACTCTGACTCTCAAAACTGCTGGTCTCAAGGCCTTTATACTTTTAAAAATTACTAAGAACTTGCAAACATAAAAAACACTGAAAACAACAAATGCTTGCCAGAATTTGGGGCAATAAGAACCGTCATTTATTCTTATTGGGAATGCAAAATGGTACAGATATTTTAGAACACAGTTGGCAGTTCCTTATAAGACTAAACATATTTTCACCATATGATTCATGAATCAGGCTCCTTGTTATTTACCCAAATGAGCTGAAAACTTACGTCCACACAGAACCCACACATGAATGTTTACAGAAGCTTTATTTATAATTGCCAGACCTAGAAGCAACCAAGATGTCCTTCAGTAGGTGAATGAATAAATAAACTGCGGTCCACCCAGACAATGGAATATTATTCTTCATTAAAAGGGGATGAGCTATCAAGCCATGAAAAGATACAGAGGAAACCTAAACACATGTCACTAACTGAAACAAGGCAACCTGGAAATGCTACATCCTGTATGATTCCAACTATATGGCATTCTTTAAAAGGCTAAACTATGGAAGCAGTAAAAAAAAAGTAAGTGGTTTCCAGTGATTGGGTGGGGGGAGGAGGAAGGAAGGAATAGACAAAGCACAGAAAAATTTAAGGCAGTAACACTATTATGCATAATACTATAAATGTGTATATAGGTCATTATACACTTACCAAACCACACAGAATGTACACGACCAAGAATAAACCCTTGTAAAAGATGGTCTTTGGCTGCTGGTGATGTGTCAGAGTACATTCATGGGCTATAACAAAGGTACCACTCTGGTTCAAGATGTTGATGGCATGGGAGGCTGTGCATGAGTAGGGGCAGGATATGTGAGAACTCACTGTGCTTTTCACTCAATTTTGTTGTGAACCTAAAACTTCTCTAAAAATGAAGTCTAAAAAATTCCTGAGGACTCCAAAGAGCTTTGGGCTATATGTATATATCTATCAATATTTATTATATTAAAAATTAAAATAAAATTTGTATTTATTCATTAAATTTAAAATAATCAACTCATTATATGTAAACATAAGGGATATATTTCTAGGAAAAATAACTCTATTTACTAAGATGAAAATTAATCAGAACAGTGAAATTGTGTGTATTTAAACTCTTTAATATCTGGGTTAATAAAAGTCAGCTGGATTCTGTCTCCTTCTGCATTCAATTTATTGCACTCTGTTTTCATTGAAAAAGATTAATGAAATCCAGTCTCACATGGAATAGTAGTTAAAAGGAGAGGATTATTTTAATAGCCTTTTCAGATCATTGTGGCTATTTTTTTTATATACTGTACTGAAAGTTAACTAGCAGTATTTTCTATAGATTGGTTGCAGGGCACAACCTGAAAGCTGATGTTAATGAACTTTTCATATTCTGTTACATTAAAATCCATTGGTCTAAGACTTCTGGTCAAGATGGTGACACAGGTCCCCTCTCGACACAACCACATCAAAATTAAAACTAAAATAATACAACAACCATCACTCAGAATCTTCAGAAATTGAGTTGAATGGAAATCTGACAACTACTGACTTAAAGAAATCACATCCATCCAGACTGCTAGGAGGGGTACAGACACAGAACGGGCTAGTCTTTTACCCATATGTGGTAGATAAAAATTTGGGATGGATATACAGGGAGCGTGGAGTACCAGTCCCACACCAGGTTTCCAGTGCCACAAAGATAAGTCCCCATAACTTCTGGCTTCAAAAACCAGAGGGGATACCATCAGTGAAAGAAACTTCTGGAGCCCCAAGCAGTTCTTCTTAAAGAATCCACACACAGACTCACCTACTCAGACTCACTCCCTGTGAGCTACAGCACCGGGGTAGCAGCTTGAAAGGCACCAGTGGCATAAATAGAGAAACTGAAGTGCCTGGCATCAAGGTGAGCAGAGGCCATTGTCCCTTTTCTAAACTCTTCCCTGACAGAGCTGGTAAGCTGGTGTCATATCTGAGGCTCCATAAAACTGGCTAACACTGTTTGACCTGCCTTAAAGATCCCCAGAAACTCCACTCCACTCAACTTATGGGCCCACCCAAGATGCTTTTCCATATGAATGGCTGGTCTTGGCTTCTGCTTCACAACTTCCTAAATCCTATCAAACAAACAACAACTAGCCTCAGTGAGCCCCAGGCACTGCACTGATTCTCAGCTTGGCTTGCCTGGGAATCTATAAGCCCACAAAAAGTAGCAGCCATCTCAGATTGCTTTATAGCTCAGGAAGGGTGGCCTGGGGAAAAATGTGGGGGCTGACCTTGGCCAGCACCATCCAGGAAACACCAGGGCCAGTGCACCCAATGGACAGCTACAGACCACATCAGGGCACCACTGCACTGCCCTTGCACAGCTGATCCCCCTTGGAAGGCAGGGAGCAGTGGTAAGTGGTCACAGCCTATCCTTGTAGCTGACTGGCCTGGGTAAGTCCCTCTTATTTATCTACCAAGAACAACCAAGGCTCAACTACAGGAGGAAGGTATGCTCAGCACACACAAAGTGTACACCTCAAGTATCCAGCTTGGATGACAGGGAAGGCTGTGTTACTGGACTGTACAGGACACCCACTACATTAGGCCACACTACCAAGACACAGAGTCAAAGCAGCTGCACCTAATACATAGAAACAAACACAGGGAAGCTGCCAAAAATGAGGAAACAAAGAAACATGGCCCAAATGAAAGAACAGATCAAAATTCCAGAAAAAGAGTTAAATTAAATGGAGATAAGCAAGCTATCAGATGCAGAGTTCAAAACACTGGTTATAAGGATGCTCAATGAACTTAGGACCTCATCAGCATAAAAAGGTCCAGCAGAAACAAAGGATACACTAATTGAAGTACAGAAAAAATTACAGGGAAACAACAGTGGAATGGATGAAGCCAAAAATCAAATCAATGACTTGAAACATAAGGAAGCAAAAAAACAACCAATCAGAACAATAAGAAGGAAAAAGAATCCAAGAGACTGAGGATTGTATAAGCAGTCTCTGGGACAACTTCAAGAGGCCCAACATAAAGGCATCATAGGGGTGCCAGAAGGACAAGATAAAGAGCGAGATGTTGGAAATCTATTTGAAAAAATAAGGAAAGACAACTTCCCTAATTTGGTGAAGGAAATAGACATGCAAGTCCAAGGAGCACAGAGAGTCCCAAACAAGCTGTATGCAAAAAGGCCCACTCCAAGATACATTATGATTACAATGCCAAAGATTAAAGATAAAGCATCTTAAAAGCAGCAAGAGAAATGCAGTTAGTTATCTACAGGGGAGTTCCCATAAGACTGTCAGCTTATTTCTCAAAAGAAACTTTTCAGGCTAGCAGGGATTGGAAAGAAATGTTCAAAGCCATGAAGAGCAAGAACGTACAGCCAAGATTGCTCTATGCAGCAAAGATATCACTTAGAATCAAAGGGCAGATAAAGAAATTCTTGGACAAAAAAAAAAAAAAGGAATTCAGCATCACCAAACCATTATTATATGAAATATTAAAGGGACTTAATTATAAAAAAAAGAGATCATAACTATGAACAATGAAATGGCACAAAATACAAATCTACCAACACTTGAATCCAAAAAACAAACTAAGCAAAACAGAGACAGACTCATGGATACAAAGAGTGTTTTCTTGGTTGTCAAATGGGAGAGGTGTATAGGTGAATGGATGAAGAGGTGAGGGAATTAAGAAGTACAAATAGGTAGTTACAGAATAGTCATGGGGATATAAAGTACAGTATAGGAAATGAATAGCCAAAAAACTTATATGCATGACCCATGGACATGAACAATGGTGGGGGGATTGCTTGAGGGAGTAGGGGATGATGAGTGGAGGGGGGCAAAGAGGAAAAGTCAGGACAACTGTAATAACATAATCAATAAAATACAGTTTAAAAACATCCATTGGTCTGTCTTGCAATTTGTATGAATCTTTTGACGATGAATGATTTTGTAACAGCATGCATTAGTCATTTGAAAAATATTGTTTCACTGAGTTAGTCCAAGTTCTCCAAACATTGACACCTTTCATTATACAATATTTTTAAAACATACTAATTAATATACCAGCAATCTTATCAGAAGGAAAAAAAACTTTAAGTATTGAGAAACAATCAAAGTCATGGTAGTAGAATATAGGTTTTCCATAATTCTTATTTTTATTTGAACTCTCAAATTTTACCATTGGCTGATTTTGTTCATTTTCAAAAAATGAGGTGTTATAAACATTTTTAATTTTCTGTATGCTATAATGTTAAAAACCTTACTGTCTGGGTATAGTCAGCCCCTTCTGAGGCTAGCCAGTTCTTAGATAGGAAAGGTTCAGCCAGCATCACGCCTTTGATCTGCAAACTTCCCAGTCCAGAGCCAGGCTATCTCTATCAGGCCTCTACACCCAAGAGGCAATATTTCTCTGCCTTAAAAATCCCAGAGCTAGGTGCCAGGCAGCTAGGGACCACCCCCATAGCCTCAAACCCTCTGATACTATTCAAACTAGCCAGTCCTAAACTGTTTATCCTTCCCTGCTTACCTTTCCCATGGAAACCAAAATAAAGGCCATGGCCTAAAGGCAGACCCCTGCATCCTGTCTTCTGCCTACTGACCACCCTGGTGGCTTTACCACATGGCCTTGTGTTGTATGCCTCCTGTCTCTAGGATCTATGAGTATAACAGATTTTTTGTTTGTTTTTTTCTGAGACCCTCCTCTGTCTCCTCTGTGGCCACACCTGGCTGACCATCTCGTAAAAGAATACAAAATAAATGTCTACCAAAATTTTCAAGCCTATATATCCATAGTTTTTCCATCTATTCATTCAAGTAGCAATAGTGTTCCAAAAAAAAAAAAAAAAAAAAAAAGAAGGAGAAGAAGGAAGTTCAGCCCTTAAAACAATCGCACAAAGGTTTTGAGACCATCATAGTGAGATACATCGCAGAGGGCATTATTCATCTTTATCATTATGTCACTTATACGTACTTAGCATTTTGTCACAGAGATGTGTACCCTGGTACTTTACTACTAGAATGTGGTAATAAATTGAAGGACTGACTACTAGTACAATATAGTGAGCCACCTCAATCTGTGCTAAAGGGACAGCAGTTTTACCCAGTATTGATTTTACAACATCAGTGCAAAGGTCAGAACAGTGAGAAAGGCAAATAAGTTATTATGATGAAAATAGTTGTCACCTCTCAGGCCCTCACAAGTGTCTTGGAGACTTACAAGAGTCTGCAGACCACACCTTGAGACCAACTGCGCTGGAGCTCTGTCCACATCTGCATGGTCCAGGTTAGGTGACCTTCATTATCAGCCTCTGGTAAGGGGAAAGCTATTGAGGCAAAATGCGTACTTGTCTCTTCCATTTGTATTATACTGGTGAGAAGTTGGTCACTTGGTAGTAATTAGTTTCTCTGAGTAACAATTCACCTCCAAAATTCAGTGGCTTAAAGCAGCAATTATTTTACCCAGCTCATTATTCCATGGGTTGGCAATTCAGCTGGGTAGTATTCCTGTTCTCTGCTGGAATCTCTCATGCATCTTTGGTCAGCTGCTGGTCAGCAAGGTGGTTTTGCTACTAGGGATTGGCTGCCTGCTCTATGAACAGCTGAGTTGATTAACCATGTGTCTCTCACCATGCAGCAGGCTAGCCCGGGCTTGTTCACAAATGGTGGCAGAGCTGTGATGGTACAAAAGGCCTATTGAGACCTAGGTTCTAAATAGACACAATATCATACTCACTGGATTTTATGAGGCAAAGCAGGTTGTAGGGCCAGCTCATATTCAAAGGTAGAGAAATGGACCCTACCAACTGAAAGGAAAAGCAGTGAAGCCATGTGTAAAAGAGTATGGACACAGTGAAAAGGAATACTTACAGCTACTTTGCAGGTAAGTACTATACCACACACAGCCAAAGCTAGCTGCCAAAGACAGTGGCAGAGTCTTCAAATGGCAGCCATAAGTGTATGAGCAGGAAAAGAGATTTAGCAGGAATAAATTAGCAGTCTGTAAAGATTTCCACTGTCTCCTAATTCTAATCAAAATCACTAGAGATTGTGGGGGAGTTTGAAAATTTGATTCTAAAATTTACACAGAAAAACAAATGGCTTTTCTATATAAAAAGCATTGAAACAAGGCTAAAGTAGAACAAGCTGTGGACAATTGTTCTTGCAGATATCAAAACCAATGGAACAACTGAAGGTCAGAAACAAACCCATGTATACAAGGTCTGTCCAGAAAGAAAAAGTCCAGCCATTGTTATTATAATGAGAATGGTTTGCACATCATTGCTCTAACCTGGCAGCCAAGAAAAGTGGACTGGAATGCACATGCATGAACAATAACAACTTCACTGTATTAGTCAGTGTGAGCAGTAGACCCCATTAAGTGAGCATGTGTACTGTGTGCTTGTCACATTCAGAAAGACTGAGTGAGTAGAGTAACGAATCTGCATCAAATTTTGCATTAAGACTGAACATTCCTCTGTGGAAACTGTTCAGATGGTTCAGAAAGCCACAGCTATGAACGCCTGGTGAATGGTAGCTTCTTCATCAAGACAACGCACCTGTTCATGCATCATGTTTCATACAGAGTTTTTGGTAAAATATCAGATCACCCAGGTGACTCAACCCCCCTACAGCCCAGATGTAGTGCCCTGAGACTTCTGGCTTTTCCTACAACAAAAATCAGCTTTGAAAGAGAAAAGATTTAAGACCATTAATGAGATTCAGAAAAATACAAGGGGACAGCTGATGGTGATTGGGAGAACTGTGTGAGGTCCCAAGGTGCCTACTTTGAAGGGGACTAAAGCGTCATTGCCCTATGTACAGTGTTTCTTCTATCTTGCATCTTCTTTAATACATTTCTCTATTTTTCATATTGTATGGCTGGATACCTTCTGGACAGACCTAGTATATGGAAACTCATATACTATACTCATATGTATTATATAATACAATTATAAGTGAGTATGTATTACATACTTGTGGGAAATTAAGAACTAAAGACTTCAAAATGAGAGGCAAAACCAGAACAAGTCTAGAAGGCAATAGCGTATCTTTATGATCTGAAGGAAAAGAAAGATCCCTTATGTAAGAGCCAAAGTTTCTACGGGGTTGGGGGAGGCCACATTTGACTATACTAAGTTTGGGCCTTCTGTTCATCAAAAGATACTCGAAAGGGTGTGATAAGACAAGTCAGTGTGGAAATGGGAATGGAAAGAACATCAAGGCAGAAGTTTGAGCAAACAGGCCATGAGCCACAAACTGGGAGAGAATGTTTACAATACAAATAACCAATGAAAGGTTGTTATCTAGAATTTATGAAGAACTCTTACAAAGAAAAAAAGAGCAAATGATATAAACAGGCATTTCAGAGAAGAGGAAATAGTATGAGAATAAATATATAAAAAGATTTCCAATCATTCATAAGTAGGGGGATAAATTGAATTCAGATCAGATGGCATTTTGCACCTCCCTGATTTCACAAATATTAAAATATCTGACACACCAAATGTCTCCATAATGAAGATGTTTAGCAATGGAAATACTCATATGTTGCCAGTAGGAGCACAATCCTTATAGAAATCAGTTTAACAATATATAGTGAATTTGCACACTCTACACCCCAGCAATTTCCCTCCCAAGTGTAACTGCAGAAAGTCATGAAGAGACATATATAATATAAATAAAACTATTACTCCCAAGAGAAAAATATGGGGATAAAAACAAATATCTAATAATATTTAAATGGATAAATAAATTCTCTTTCATACCTTGGAATTCCATATGTAGTGGTTAAAAGTGAAGGACTCATTGGAAAGGAATCTCAAAAATGATGTTAACAACAACAACAACAAAAAAACAGTCATAGAAAAAGCATATACATGATGCCTGGTATGATGAAGTACAGCCCAAACTAAACAGTGTATTATTGCCTAAGGATTCACTCAGAGGTAGCAGTGCTGATTTACCCTATGCCACCTTGATGAAGCTATGAACTACAAATCCCAGAGTTCCCCTCCTTATGTTGTTTAAGGTTAGACTTGGCCAAAAGAGGAAGTTGAACTAACTACTGCAGGCAGAAGTGAAGCAATAGCCCATTTTCTTAAAATGTGCATGCAGTCAAATATCATGGACAGATGCAAAGATGCCACTTATACTTTCTTTCCTCTACCCAGCTCCCAGCCCTTCACTCCCACTGCTGGCCCTCTGACCCACAGCAGACAGTTGGCAATGGACCCACAGAAGGGGCAGATATGCAGAGATAGTCACTTCCCATAGTCTTCTCCAGCTTCCTCTGTGCAGCCCCACTCCAGTGGTTGGATGTACCTGTCTTCTTAGATTTTCCTTCACACTCAGCTTGCCCATCCACACAGTGCTTCAGGGTGCTGGTTAGTTGTTTCACCTCCATTTCTCCCAGGGCCCTTTGCAGATGTTCACTGAAAGGTGTAAGGTATGATTCCTATAAGAAACCCCTCGCAGTAACTCTGGCTCTTCTGATAAAACCCTGACTGATAGAGTGACCAAACGATAGAGATGGCAAGGAAACATCTCATACAAAATTCAAGATACCGGTGCCCTTCGGTAGGGAGGGGAAGAGACAACATTAAGGAGAGGTACACAGGGGACTTCTGAGGCACTGGAATGTTCTTGTTCTGAAGGTGTGTGGTGAGTACACAAATATCCATTGTATTAATATTAAATTGTACAAAATACATACTTCCATGTGAGATAAATTTTATAATTAAAATTTAGAAATAAATTTAAAAAGTATAGTGAGAGATTTTAAAGCAGGGAGTCCAAATCTTCAGGGAAAGCAAGATGCTTTAAGTTCAGAGAAGGAAAAGAATCTCACTGGTCAAAGAAAAAAGCAGTGTACCTCCCAGGACTGAGTCTCTGCAGAGAGAGGCAGAAGAAGCAGTGAGACCCAGAGATCTGCTGGTGAGATGACAGATTGCTCACTCCCAGAGTATGGAGAGTGAGCAGAGGGGTGATTATATTGAGACAGTAGAGTCTCTCCCCAAGGGACCTTGATTTCACCTAGGATAGGAGGCCTTATCAGGAAAAGGCAATGTGGTTCCCAGTGGATGGCCACAGCTGGAAACAATGCTTATAACTGCAGTCCTCTCCTATAGCAAAACTGAAAGACATGGAAGAAGGCGGGATGTTTCAAATGGCCCCTTAGTGGAGACCCAGAAAGCTGGGGGAAGTAGCACTGGGGAGCTGGAGTGGGGGTTGGACCTCAAGCAAAGGGTGTGGGGGGTGGATTATGACAGTAACACTAGCAGCCACCATTCACAGGATGCTTACTTTTCTTCCTGATATCTATCGATTTGTCCCTTCTCTTTTCTACCTAAACTCACTTCTCTGACCATCCTGTTCAGTCTCATGACTTTCAATGCCAGCTATTTCAGCCTGAAATGATACCCTCAACTCCAGATCTTCATATCCAAAGACCTCCTCGACATCTTGCCTTGGGTGTTTAATTGGCATCTCAAAGGCAACATGTCAAAACTGAGACCCTGACCTTACCCACAAGAACCACCCCACCTACCCTAGCCCCAGACCAGCTCCTCCCATCACCATCCCCTGTAAATAACTATTGCACCATGGTTGCAAGAAAAAAAAATAGCATCTTCCTTGATGCTTCTCTTTCTCTAACACCCACATGGGCTCCCTCAGCAAATCCTGTTACTCTGCTTTAGCCACACTGGTCTCCTTGCTGTTTCACCAACCCACCAGACCCTTCTGCCTCAGGACCTTTGCACTGGTTGTTCACTGAGCCTGGCATGCTCTGTCCTGAGAAAACTGCCTGATTAGCACCTTTACCTCATTTAGTCTTTACTCAAATATCTTTTTTTTTAATTTTTAAAAGATTTTATTTATTCATTTTTAGAGAGGGAAAGGGAAGGGGAGAGAGAGGGAGAGAAACATCAATGTGCACCTCTTGTGCACCCCCTACTGGGGACCTGGCCCACAATCCAGGCATGTGCCCTGACTGGGGATCAAACTGGCAGCCCTTTGGCTCACAGTCTGGCACTCAACCCACTGAGCCACACCAGCCAGGGCTCAAATATCTTCTTAAGGGGACCTCCTTAACTATACTAATTAAAATCACAAATCAGCCCAATCAATACTTTCAATATTTTCTCTTTTTTCTTGCTTTTTTTTCTTTTAGCATTTATCATCATTTAACATAATGTATATATGTTCTTATTTAGCTGGTTTTCTGCTATTACACACTCACACACACAATAGAACATAAGTTCCAAGAAAGTAGAGATTTATGTCTGTTTAGTTCACTGCTATAGTTCCATAAGCAGAACAGCACCTGATATATAAGAGGTTCTGAGTGAATGAATAAATGAATGCTTATTATCTGTCAGGCACTCTAAGTGTTCCACAAGGATTACCACATCGTACTCTCAGTTACTATTGAATTATTCCCATTTCACAGAGAAGAAAATTGAGGCTTTGGGGGAGTTCATTGGACTTGCCGAAGGTCACACGGTAGTAGGTGGCAGAGCTGGGAAATGAACCCAGCAGTGTGATTCCAGAGCCCTTACTGTCAACCATAACACTGCCCTTTCCCAAGCTGATGGAGCAAGGCCAAGACACAAGCTTGAAGAGAAGACTGAAATTCAGGTGCCAGAGGGGGCAAATATAAATTTAAAAATAAGGATCGGAATGATAAATAAGAGATGAAGCTGGGATCGGATGCAGCAAGGAGAGCAGTATGCAAGTCAGGCACAGGAGAGGTGGGGATGGGGCCGTGACCGAGGACAGACATGCTCACACAGCCACAGCTCATCTTTAGAGGCTGGGGAAGATGTGTTCTCTGTGTGTCAGGAAAAGAGCTAAAATGAACTGGTTCTGGAAGTTATAACAGACAGGAAGTAGATTCGAACTATAGATTTTGTACCATCATTGTGTTACCAGTACCCCTTCCATTATCCTACGTTAGACTGGTAGCCAGCAGAGAATCTGATACAAAAGAATGACTGAATTCACATATAAATGGTAAGAGCCACATACAGAATATAGTATAAGGCATTACGATTAGGTTTCTTTCCTCGTTTTTTCTTTAAAGAGTTTTGAATGAAATTAATATTTATCACATATATGTACTGGTTCTGCTGGATCCTGACTCCAACTATATGATTTTGGACAAATTGGTTCACTTTTCTGTGCCTATCGCCTCATTCCTCTCTGCATCTCGTCAAACCTGTGTTATTTGGGAGAACAGTAATAACACGAACCTTATAGGGTTGAGAGAATTAAAGTGCTTAGACATTTAAAGTGCTTAGAACAGTGCCTAACATACAGTAAGCAGATAATATATATTTATTATTATAAGCATTATTACTGCCATAAAGAAGTTAAAACTTGAATCGTAGATACAAAATATAAGGCTGTTTCATCTTTTATTTTATATAAGCAGGTCCTCCTTAAGCATTATGAAGTAATGAATAAGAAAAAGTCAACAATAAGAAATAGTGCTTGATGAAGTGTAAGTTTAAGGGAGGGCAGTTAAAGCAGCATAGTAAGAATTGAAAATAAAACACATACCTGAATTTCATCAAATTGGAAACCATTTTTTTTTGAAGAATGTGAAACATCATGTGGAAATCAAGACCAGTAAACAAGGCTTTGTGGTAGCCAGGATGTTTGAGGCAGACAAATTGAAAACATATTTCAAGAAGAATGACAAAATGCCATTTGGACACATTAAAGCCAGTCCAATCCAGATGACAGTGTGATGAGACTAGCAAATGTTCACTGTATCTGACCTTAAGTCACAAAACAGCCAGCTAGTGGCAGACTAAACATTTTCATTTCCCTTCCAACAGAAAGTGAAAAAGAAATGTACATTAAAGTAAATTCTGTGAAAGAAATAAATTTCTTTTACCTTGACATTTTGACATTATTTGTCTCAGAAAGGCCCCTTATTGTGGTGATAAGAGAATTGATGCAATCACAAGAATCTCTCCTACTTCTTGCTTCTAAGGTGATGGTGAGCCCAAGTGCTGGCAGACTGCAGAAGTACTCTTTCAGTGGAAAACAGTGCGACCACTGGTGCCTGACCCACAATAAATGGAGGCAATCTCATGCTCCCAGACTGTCTCTCTAAACAGAGGAGAGAATTTACAATGGAGGATGCAGAAAATAAAGTAAAGACAATCCACAACGTGAGACAATCAAAGGACTTGGACTATTGGGGAATGATTTAGAAAGAGGCATGCACCGACGCCCATAGACTGGACATTATTCGCTCACTGGCTTGTTAACAAACCTACCAGTCCCCAGATGTTTCATGTTAGACAAGGAGCACCACCACCTTAAGACTCAGGAGATTTTAATTGGTTTATTTACTAATAATATTTACCAAGAATTACTAAGGGTCCCTATTCATAGACCTGTTTGAAGTATTGGAGAATGCATATAAAGTGTTTAGAATAGGACATGGC
This sequence comes from Phyllostomus hastatus, assembly GCF_019186645.2. Taxonomy (NCBI): domain Eukaryota; kingdom Metazoa; phylum Chordata; class Mammalia; order Chiroptera; family Phyllostomidae; genus Phyllostomus; species Phyllostomus hastatus. The sequence continues at coordinate 22,927,628 of NW_025334028.1, read as the reverse complement.
ATGTAAATTCAAGCTCCCTATGTACTAGACACGATCATTATTGTTATTTCTCAGACTTTTTATTTCCTCCTGGGCTAGGTACAAGGCTCTAATGGCCTTCGGTAGATGGGAAAGCATGAACAAATCTTGCCCTTGTGGAATGTGCTTACTGTCCATCTCCTGTGAGTAAAGGCTAAGATGCTTCTGGACAAGGAGCCCCTGCAGATGCCCTTTTCTCCCCTGCTCGGGGTGTACCCCACTTCTCCAGTGGAGCTGAACCTGACGGTTGCAAGCAGAACATGAGCGCATTCTGTCCAGGTGCTAAGCCAGATCCTGCCTGTCACGAGGGCACTGGGACTTAGGAGAATTCTAGAGGACCAGAATAGGGGACATCCAAAAAGGAAATCCACGCCTGGGTTCCAGAAGAAAGTATCTGTGAGTATTTTAAATACAGAGAGACATCCAAAGGAGTGTCTCTTTGAGACTACGATCACTGCTACTCCCTAACCATCCGCTGAAAAGCCAGGGTGGGCAGGAGGGATGGAAAACAAAAACGAAAACAAAAAACAAGGAGATATCTGAACAGTCCTTTTGAAAAATATTGCATGGAGGCTCACTCAGAATTAAAATCCCATGATAATTATATGCTACTGTATGACAGGACATCTTAATGTAGCAAAACTACGCAATACATATTGTCTAATAGTATATGTTAACTGAGGACAGTTAACATCTGAAACCATACTCTGTAATGATGATAGAAAATAAGCTTTTGAATGGATATTTTTTATCTAGAAAATAAAATGGCCACAGGATGGCAGTACAAGGTAAGAGATAAGCATAGGCCATGTATTTTATTAACCCTTAAATCTCTTAACAGTGTTTAAGATATACAAAAACTTCATTTTTTAAAAGACTTTTCATTGTTATTCTCTTATAGTTGTCCCAGTTTTTCCCCTTTTGCCCTCCTCTGCCCATCCCACCCCCCACCCCACTCCCACAGTCCATTCCCAGCACCACTGTCCATGCCATGGGTAAAAAAATAAAAATAAAAAACAAAAACTTCAAGTGGAAGTCATTGTATATAACTTCTCAAAATTATATACAGAGAGAAGTAAACAAAATATCCTAATTAATAGACTGTTTTGACTAAAATTGCTTTCCTTGGGTAACATGATGCCCAATTTATGATTATGACATCTTAAAGATTCTGTGCCTCCTGTACTTCTGTCCGCAAGTTGGAACCAACATCATTACAATGAAATTATAGAGTAACTAAGTTATATTTTAACAGGAATCCAAAAGCATAAGGCAAGCTTTCCATCTTCCTTTCCCTTCGGTTCTTAACTCTTGACGCTCTTCCCCTGCATCACCCTATTTCCCAAGTCATCTTCCAAAATGTTTTAAGGGTCCTCTGCTTACTTTGAAATTGATCCTTGAATTAAAAATCTGGGTTAAAGTAATCTACTTCATGAATTCTTGATATTCCTAAGTGTAAATGAAACTCACTAATGAATTTTAAATTCTAACTCTTCTAATGTTATCACTTCACAGCTGATGGGCAAATAGCCAGTGAAGAAGCTTCCGTGCATGTGAAATTGTGTCAAAGGACATCAAGGGTAATCTTGCTCAGGGGAAGCATGCCTTATAGGACAAGTTGGATGCATCACACGTGTTCATTACCTAGTTCTACATAAATTTGTTAGTGTGTGCAAGCTGCCAGACAGTATAATATGTGCTAGAAATGGTGCTGGGAGGGAGTATTTGTCCTCAAGGAGCTTACAGTGTAGCTGGGATGAGAGGCAGGTCAGTAGACAAATACTAAAGCGTGCTCAGAGGCTAGTCAGTGTGCAGTAAGCACTAGAATGTGAACTCTCAGAGGGTAGGAATTTGGGTCTGCTTTCTTCATCACCCCAGTGCAGGAAGAGTTACATAATTTGTCAGACCCAATACAAGATAAAAATGGAGCACTCTTTGTCAAAAAAAATTTTTAAGAATTTTAAGACAGCAACAGCAGACTATTAAACCAATTGTAGGGCTTTGCTGCACTCAGGGTCCCACAAACCCTGCTCTGCCCTGTGCTGAAAACAGCCTCTGGAATATAGCAGGCTTTCAGTAAATATCTGTGAGGGAGGAAAAAAAGAAAAGGAAGAAGAGAGGGAAAACAGACAGAGTGCAATGAGAAGTCTTAGAAAGAGTGCCTCAGTGTGAAAGGCCCTAGGCGAGAGCAGGGGAGGGGTGTGATATGAGGAGGAGTGGGGGAAAGAAAAGGAGGGTGAGCAGTGAATCAAAGATAAGCCTGGAAAAGTAGCCAGGATCGATTCAAGAGGAGCCTAGCAAACTTTATTGAGAGTTTAGATGTCATTCTGATGGCCTTAAGATGTGACTAAAAGTTTTTATTAGTGTGATGTGATCAGAATGCACTAAAAAAAAAAAAAGATTAGCTACCACTTGGAATAAATTCTCTATTCTGCAGCCAATCTTACTCCCTGGTTAAAAACCTTGTCTCCCAACAGCCTTTAGAATAAAAACCTAAATCCCCACCTGGTTTACAGGGCCCTTCTAGATCTGAGAGCAGACTTCACTTGGGCTGACTCCCACCTTACTCACCTAACCCTAAAAGCTAGTTCTTTTCTTTCTCTTGGGCACCATTCAGCATCTTCCAGTCTTGCACTGAGAACACTCTTGTCCCATTGCCCTCTGCTTGCCCTCTGCTTGGTGAATTCCTCCTCAACCTTCTGACCTCAGGTTAAAGGCCTTCTGGGCGCCTCAGAGAGCCTTTCTCTGAGCTCCCAGACTTTCCCTTCCTCAGTAATGAGATTAGGAAACCCTATCACATTCATCATTTGAATAATAACCCATGTCTGTCTCGGTCCCCACTAGGTGGCTATCTCGACAGAGGCTGTGACTGTGAGGCCTTACTGCAGCATCCACACTTCAGCTACCAAAGTAGCATTGAATGGATTGGTGTGTCCACAGAGTGGATATAACCAAATGATGGAAAACACGGCTCCTGAAAGCAAAGGGTTCCCCCTGTTAAAAACTATTATAGTGAAGCAAATGGGATAAAAAGGAGTGAAGATAGAGGAGACCAGGCAGCTGCAAGAGCTATCTGATTTATACACTTGACAGGGGGCTAATTATACTTTATACACTGAGCTAATGGCATTTTACCTGGGGCTAGGTACCTTCTCTGGCACAGAGTTCTTCCTATAGAACAGAACTACCATAACACTCCATTTAGCTAATGCAATGGGAGAATCGTGACCCTAAAGACTTTATGAATCTTGAACTACCCAAGAGTAATGTATCTTCTTTATTACTCTAGTAAGTCCCCAGCAAAGCAGGAAATAAACCAAATGTGAATTCCCCTGTCAGAAAATAATAGCAGGTCAGACTTTGGATTAGGGCTAAGTGTCTTTGTACTTGAGAGAATATTTCTCAGTACCTACCTTGAAAATGGAGTCTGTCCTTGAGAGATTTCCCTGTGCTTAAACTTAATTGGTCCATAATTTAATTGGTCCACAGCACATCAGCTGCTCACACTGATGGGAATTATCAAAAGACCCAACCCTGAGGATTACCAATGTCCTTAGGCACATATAGGACTTTCTCCTCACAGTACTGGAACTGTGAGGAACTCAGTAAAGGAACTCCAGTCTTACTTGTGACTCCAGGAAAGACACTATGAAAATATTATTTATTTTTTAACATTTCTTTTAAAAATATTTCATTTATTTACTTCTAGAGAGAGATGAAGGGAAGGAGAAGGAGAAGGAGAGAAACAGCAATGTGCAAGAGATATATCAATAAGTTGCCCCTCGTATGCCCCAAACTGGGGAATCTGGCCCTCAATCCAGGCACCTGCCCTGACTGGGAATCAAACCTGCAACCTTTTGGTTCGAAAGTCAGCACTCAATCCACTGAGCCACACCAGCCAGGGCAGAATATTATTTAATACCAGAAACTCTTCTCATATTGGCTTTGCTCCCAAATTTTCAAGTCTCCTCAAACTACTCTATACCTTCTTTCTTACCAATCCCTCCTTTCAAACTTATGAATTTATTTTCTTTCTCTTCCTAAAAAAAAAAAAAGAGAAAGGAAAGAAACAACATTTTTAAATGAAGTCACTTTTGCTAAACAATAGCACAAAACCAATACTTAATAACTAACCTAATGGTAGTGATAGCCTGTCCCAGGAGTAGAATTTTAAACCAACCAGTCTGGAATTTTCTGGTCAATACTGAAGAGATAAACCGTCCAGTGGTCCTTCTCCATACCCCTCCCCAAGAAGACCTGATCTTCATGATAAAAACCCTTGTAGTTCTATTCTTCCCAGAAGAAGATGCCCTGGTCTAAAAATAACCTTTTCTCTTTCCTTTCAATGGCTCCCTTGCTCCACCCTCCTCCCTGTACAAACCTTCTATTTTGTGCAACCCGTGGGTGTGATCTTCTAAGTCACTAGATAGGATGCTGCCTGATTTCATGAATAACTTTAAAATACCAACTAGATCTTCAGATTTACTCAGTTCAGTTTTGTTCTTTAATACTCTGCTCTTAATTATGTAGGCTTTGCTTTTCTTACTAAGAATATTTCTGCTTCTCTTTTCACCTCAATATTCTGTAGAAGATTCCCTTGTATGGTTGAAGAGTTTGTAGCCACACAAAGGCACCCAGATCCAGGGTTTGGGTAGCACTGATCTCGAACCTGGGCTCTGTCACACCCAGGAACTTGCTGGTGTCAACCAAGTCAGCAGAGCTTCACCACCACTATGGTGTCTTTTCCAATTATCTGCTCAGAAGCAGACCCTCCTCTTGAATTCAAAGAAGGGTACAGAGCAGAGGTAAACAAAGTGAGCAAATGCATTTCTCTTTTGTGGGTGGGGAAAGAAGAAAAGCTGGGAATACTCACAAGTGAATCAGATTGTGCATAAAACTTGATATAGACTCCTTAAGTGTATCCATATTGTGTAATAATAAAGCCAAATCAAACTTACAAATTTTATTTTAAAAGCAATAAAATTCAAATTTACCACATTAATGTGCAAATTAAACTTGTTTTGCTAAATCTAAATTGCCTTGTCACATCCATTAGTACATAATGGCTTTGAATTTGTAATATATGCATTATCCTGTGCTAGGTGATGACTCAATTTTGCCCCATTACTCTCTATTCAAGCTACTGTTCAGCAAAATAATTATTTCTGCTGTGGCACAAATGATGCTTACTTGGCTTTCATTTGATCAGAATACTTCATTTACATGTTAAGTTTTCTGTTTTTTCTCATCAGTCTGTGATGATTAAAGTAGAACTATTTGAGGACAACAGAATTTTAAACACAAATTTAAAAGGTGGCAAAGAAATGAGACATATCCCTCAGTTAGAAAATAATTTAGGGGATCCCCAATATGCAAATGCTAATTTTTTTTAAAGATTTTATTTATTTTTAGAGAGAGGGGAAGGGAGGAAGAAAAAGAGGGAAACATTGATGTGTGGTTGCCTCTTGTGCAGCCTCTACCGGGGACCTGGCCCACAACCCAGGCATGTGCCCTGACTGGCAATTGAACTGGTGGTCTTTTGTTTTGCAGGCTGGTACTCAGTCCACTGAGTCATGCCAGCCAGGGCCAAATACTAATTTTTTATATTAGCACTAAAATGAAAACATATCTTTATTTAGTATATACAACTTATGATTCCTTAAAGGTATCATAAGACCCTATCTGAGAAACTTAGATCTAGAGTACTGCTTGGTGACTACCTGCCCTAGTAATTATATAACCCCTTTGTTTTGGCCTTCTCCATTATTCACTTCCCAAATAGCAAAGACAGCCAGCCCTTATCCAGTTGTGACATCCAGCTTTTAAGAAGGTCTATCCTAAAAGCTTTCCCCCAAAGTTCTAAAGTGCCTTGTGGTCTCTCCCTTCTCTTATGAACTCAAAGCATTGATTGGCAATTCTTCATTGAAACCTTATCTTTTTATTGCATTATATACTGGGACTATTTAATGAGTTAATGCATGGTCTCTACTAGATTTCATCTCCACTACCATCTCACAGAGCAGTAACCAGCATCTTGTTCTAAATTTTATTTGGATCCTCACAAGGATATAATATCTATGCTGATGCTAGGATAGTTTTTCATTTTTTAATCATTTTGTGTTCATTTTCAAGCACCCACAAAGTCCTCCATAGGTCCTAATGTGATATTGCTTTGTAATTCCTCTTGACTCCACCAATAATAATCAGTTACAGCTTGTCAGTTGGGATCCTCTGAGGAGTACATTCTAAAACAGGCAGGACTGGAAGTGCAAGAGATTTATTGGAGGAAATACCTGTGAAGGAAAAGAAGAAAAGGCAGAAAGAACCATCAGACCACACGTCTGACATCTGTGAAATAGAGAGAAAAGGGGGGACTGAGCAGAAAGACCCTCAAATAGCACAGTTCTTAGAAAGTCTCAACCAGCCAATGGTGTGTCCCTACTTGGGAATCTGAGCTAGTTCTGATACCCACACCATTATGAGTGATTGGCTGGGAGCAGCCTGCAAAGTGTGGTTTTATATTCTTGCAGTGGTGAGTCCAAAGATGAATGGCCAGGCTTTCAGTTCACTGTGTGCCCCACTGCAGATTCCTCATGGGGACATTGGAGTGTCACACATCCATGGCTGCCACACATTGCTTAACATAAATGAAGATAACTCAAAGTGCATGTGCTTCCAATGATGTCTGCATATAAACTTTTCCACAAATATCTGCATTTTAAGCTTTATTACAAATCATAAAATAAATGACATTTCAGAAACCTTTGAACAAGTGACAGATTTAGATAAAGAGGAAAATAGAGGCATTTGGTAAATTCCTAAGACTCTCAAGACTTCCAAGAAGGGAAGAAAGCCATTTCCCACACTTGACTTTCCAGTCTTGAAGCATCTCCAGACTACGCCCAGTGCTTCAGCTCTCAGGTAAAACTTGAACTAAATAGTGTGGTAACTGAAAGCAGTTCTGGCTGCCTCCCACTACAAAAGCCAATACTCAAGAAGCAGGTGCTGATGTAAAGGAAAGTGGTTTACTTGCAGATGCCAGCCACCTGGAAATGAGGAACTCATGCCACAAAGTTCATCTCCACCTCTCAGTGGAGACAGAGGTTTTTGAAAGGAGGGAGAGGGGAACGGAGCAAAGAGGTCAAGGAAGGAGGCTGCAAAGTCCTCTACGTGTAGATGTGCACAGTCCATTCTGATAAGGCAAGTGGTGGGCTGCTGTGTGTCATCCTGGCTTCACGTCATCCTGGCTCCAGGGTTGAAGGTCAGCAAACCTCCTAGAGCTGGGATGCCTGAAGGTCATAGTCTGTATCTTTTGAAGCTAGTTCCTAGGATTCTTATACAAACATGCTGTTCATCTACAAGCTACATATTAGTCAGAGTCAGCATTTACAGAAACAGTGTCAAAAAAATGGTAGGGTGGATCACAATTCCCCACTGTTACTGTGCTTCTCCTACAAAGAATGAGGTTTGAGAATAGATTATTCAACTTTTTCTCATAGCAGTTAAATTTATAGAATAAGTTCCATGCTTCAACTTAATTTTGCTACATTGTTCGAGCACAACTGCAATGTGTTTCCAATTGAAGAAACACTCAACAACTTGGGTAAATTCAAACATTCAATTCAAGCCAGGCTCAAGTACAAGTGGTATCCCTCTGGCTGATTTTTATGCATGTGTATATGTGTGCTAGAAATATAAATAGTGAAAGTTTTTGAGTAAATATATTTAAAGGAAAATGTATTGGAAATGCATATTTTATTTGTTTGTTTTCTCTTGTTTGTTTGTTTTCTGATAATATTCCAAGGGGGGAATGGATACCATGTGTTGGTTAGGGTTGTTATAACAAAAAACCATAAACAGGATGCCTTGAACAATAAACAATTTTTCATAATTCTGGAAGCTGGAAGTTCCACATCAAGGAGCCAGCACGATCAGGTGCTCGGTGGGGCCCTCCTTCCTCGTGTACAGTGACGGCAGCCCTCTTGCTGTAAGTTCACATGGCAGAGAGAGTAAGCCAACTCTCTGCTCTCCTCTTCTACAGACCCTACAGTGGAAGCTCGTTTCTCAAACTGAACTCATTCCAGACAACTGTCCAAAAAGCAATTTTGTTTTTTCAAAAACTGAATCATACTCATACTCATGCATTCCTTTATTTGCTGCCTGAGAGACACATACTCATTATACAGGTATCAGCAAGAAAGGGTCATCAGGTCAAGAACTGAAGTTTTGTTTGCCAACTGAGGCATTTTCCCTGTGAACAACTTGGTCAAAAACTAAGTTGTTCAAGATGGGAAATGTTCAAGAACCAAGATTTGACTGTAATCCCATCACAAGAGCCCCACCCTTATAAAGTCATCAAAATCTAACTACCTTCAAAAGGCCCCATCACCAAATAACATTGCCTTGGGGGTATGGAGGAAAAAGAAACTTTCTTCTACCCTTCTAGGTTCTTCCAGCCAGTCTAATAATCAAATTGACATGAGTCAGATGAACAAAAGAAAATAACCAAATTTAATTACACAGACAGGTATGGGAACCCCACATACGTGAGAGCTGGAGACCCCACGTATATGAAATGCTCAAAAACAGAAAGGAAAATCAACATATACAGTAGTCTAAGCTAAGGATGAGGTGAGGTGTCTTGGGCTTCGGAGGGGAGGTAGGTCTTTCACAAGACAGCAAGAACAGATGTTTAGTAATCAGAAATGTGTCCTGTCCTATAGATAGTTCATAAAAAGTTATTTCTGATGATAGCTTTTGTTATGGTCAAGGCCCCTAATTTAAATTCTTTAAGGGAGAATTAAAAGTTTCTCTTCAGCCCACAGAGTCTCAATTGCCTTCAGCTCAAAATAATTCACATGCCAAAGTGGCACATCTTGGGAGGCCTATTGTGAAGTCCTTCAGTGGTTAGGGTTTCAGCATACGGAATTTGAGGGGCAACAACATTCAGTTCACAACAGGCAGGAACAGTAGGAGAGAAGAGGCACGGAAAGTCTTAATGCTCTTATTGATTACTTTAGAGAGGAAGGCAAAACTAGGCCAAACACAAAGCAAATGTTTTAAACATCATCCTTTGAGTTGTTAAGGTTACTACTTGTTTTTATTTTGTTTTGTTTTGTTTTGTTTTACAGATAGGAGCCCAGACTGAAAGTAAATGAGTAAGGAAGACCTAAAGAGGTGTATCTGAATACATGGAGAAAAGGGTGAAGGCTGTGAAAAATTAGGGAGAAACTGATCCATTCAAACAGGGCAGCAGCTATTTGGCTCTGGTATTGTGAACATTTAGTTTTGCCGCATCCTCTGTTGTGTAACAGTAATAGAGTAATGTAGGTTTTTATGTGAAGTTGCCTTATGATTAAATGCTGGTTCAATATATATATATATATATATATATATATATATATATATATATATATATAAACACTCTCTTCAGACCAAAGAACCATGGCTAAAAACTAGTTTTATTTCATAGGCCACTATTTTAGTCCCTTTGTGATGCCTTTCCCAGAGATACTTACATGGTAATAGCTCACAAAGCTTCAAAGAGAAAAACTTCGGTGAGGTTTTCAGACTAAAGAAAAGGGAGCATATTGGACATACACCTTCTCCGTGTGCCGTAAGTCTCAAGTGCACCCCACTGCCCATTCTAACTGGCTCTAAAACCAGTCTTGGTTGGAAAACACAGTCTAAATGAACACTTTGATTCTCTACAAGTATCACATACATCTTCTATAATAGTTTTATTTCATCGCATGTAAGAGAGCATACAGTCATTATGTTTGGTAAAAACTCTAATTTTACTTAAAAAGTAAAGCCCTTGCCCTTAGCTTAAAGGAGCTTTTACCCATTTGGTGTATTTTAAGAGTACCAAGCCTCCCGGGTTTGCCCTAGACTTCACATTTGGCTGGTCATAGACTATCTGTGCTGTCAGTCACCACTCCTAATTTAAAAGGTAACAGTACAAAGGAAAAAGTAATTATGTGTTCAATGCCCAATTCTGTGGCATGAATGCTTGGATGGCTCCCAAAAATTCCACTGGGAACCACAAGCCCAGAAATACTAGAGCATCTCATCTCTTCTGTTGAAAAGTTAAAACAGGGCATCTTGTCACCATGGTTACAGAGTTCTGTGGGTAGTTTCAGTGCCTTACTAACCAAAAAGATCAGTTAAGTGACCAACAGGGAATCTGCACCGCAGCTGCACTGAGGTTGCACTGCTGGTTACCTCAGAGGAGCTCGCAGGCAACCTGGGCCATCTTGGAACCCACACGTGTTCCTTCACCCAATAGGCTTGCACAAGGAAAACATGTTTTAAGTGTGTTTTCCAATATTCAGAATTATAAAAATCAGTGTGAGCTTGGGACTGTTTTAAAAATTAACTATAAGATACAAGTATTCATGAGAAATCTTTACAGAGGATAAGTTGCATTAATATGTGTGAGCAGTGGGGAAATATCCCCTTTTTTCTCTCTTAGTTCTTCTGGCTGCTCTAATAATCAAATTGCCATGAGACAGATAAACAGAAGAAAATAACCAAATTTAATTATGCATGTACACATGGGGAGTTCCATAAGAATCTGGGGGAGCCAGGACTGTTCAGGCAGTCAAAGCTTATCTACCACCTTGAGCTAGGAGAAAAGGGGTGTAGTGATTTGTGACTTCAAAGGAGAGGAAGGCAGTTCACACAGAGATGGGAAAGCGAATGTTTGGTACACAAATGTCTGCTGGGCCATCCTTAATAATGGGGCACCTGAGAAGACTCTGATCAAAGAGGCCTTGCTAGGTCCCTCCCTGTCACACTCTAGTTCATGTTAAATGAAAGTTATCTGCGATGATGGTTTTCTTCCTGGAGCATGACATAGTTTTTGTTTCTTAAAAATAACCAGCTTAACATAATCAATATCTCAAAGAGGCATATTTCAGCATGGCAAATTCTGTTCCCCTTCATATTCATTACATGTACTTAAGATTAACAAAATTAAATTGATCCTGAGAAAAGCAACATATATGGTCTTCATTAAAAAATATAAATGTAGCCCTGGCTGGCGTGGCTCAGTGGATTGAGTGCCAGACTGTGAACCAAAGTGTTGTGGTTCAATTCCCAGTCAGGGCACATGCCTGGGTTGCAGGCCAGGTCCCCAGTGGGGGCCATGCAAGAGGCAACCACACATTGATGTTTCTCTCCCTCTCTTTTTTCCCTCCCTTCTCCTCTCTAAAAATAAATAAATAAAATCTTTTAAAATGTATATGTATATAAATGTAGATGAATGTGTCCATTGGCTAACTAGTATCAGGTCCCTTCTGCATAACAGACATTGTGCTAGATGTCGGGGGTGACACAAACAAGAAAGGGGCAGCATCCCCACCTTCAAATCACTCATAAACTAATTATTAGTTAGCATAATAGGTGCTATGTAAATGTTATCTAAAAATTGTTATGGGATCCAAGAGGAATAATTATCTGGGGCAGTCTGGGGAGGCTTCCCATTGGAAAGGACTTTTAGGCCCACCCTGGATTAATGAGCAGAGGCAAGAGCCCATGAAAGGACGCCACCTGGAGGCAGTAATGGTAAGAAGGTCATTGCAGCTGGAGCTCCCTAGCTCTCACTGCAGGGACAGAAGCAAGGCAGGGGAGTTTATTTAGAACTGGGATAAACAAAGTCTTTCATACTGGAGTTAATATAGGCAACAGGAGCCAGTGGAACTTTAGTCAGAAAATGAGATGATCAGAGTTGATCTCAGAGTCTCCTCAGCTACGGAAACATATAGTTCTCAGAGAGACCCATAGGAAATAAAGAGCAAACTGCACTGATGCTCCAGCCTCTTTGTTGTCCATAAAGTCCTCTTATTTTATTAAATATATATTCATAAAATTTTTCTGAAAATATACAAATCAACTTTCTAGTACAATGTATCCATATCCCCAAGGATTTTGTGGATTAGAAAAAAAAGCATCTCACATGATAACTTTGTATAGTCCTTCATGAGAGAATAGGTTTGAGTAATCACTTCAGAATTCTGAGACTCAGAGATTTGTTTGTTTGTCTCTCATGCATTTTGCATTTTAGGTCCTCAAAAATATGCCTCTGCACAGAGCCCAAAGAAGCTGGGGATTAAAGACCTCCAAAAAAGTATGCTTTCGAAATAAATTAATTATGGTATCTATAACATAGTCTTAGGAAGAGAAATTTTAAAAATAAATAATGCTCTAGAATAAAAAGAGGAAACAAAGAAAAACAGCAAAAAGGAATCCAAGGAGAGTCTGTAACTGTGCTGTGCAGTGTTCCCTGGGAAACAGTAAATATTTTCTACCTTCCTCCCACACCACCCCTCCTGTACCTGGGAACTCAGGCAATATTTAATCACAGCTTCACTCACCACTGGTCATCAATACAGAAAACCCAGCAGCTTTTGTCAGCCTTGGAAGCCCTCAAGAATGATAGGAATAGGACTTCTCCCATAGCCCCATAATTTTGTGCTAATTCCACAAGAGAGAAGGACTGAATTTAATTTGGAATAAAAGACGTGGTTTTAACCATAGCTCCAGCTTCTATGCTAATCTTTCATGTGCATTATCTATTATAGCAACACAATGTTCTGTTTTCCCATTTTACTTAGATAGCCCTAGACAAGCTAAACAACGTTCTTAAAATCACAGAGCTGATAAGTGACCCAGACTGAACACATAACATCTGGTTCCAAAGTTTGTGCTCTCTATCAAGAAGAGCTATCAACGTAAGGAGGAATGTTAAGTGCAAGGTGAGTAAGAGAAGCAGTAAATTTCATAGTTGTTGAAAGAAAGCCCCTGTCTGGTCTGAAGGGTCAAGAATGTCTTCATGGTGGGTGAGGGAGCAGCACTTGATCTGAGTCTTGTGTACCGGACAAGTTGAAAAATGAAGAAAGCTCATTCCAGGTCTAAATTTAATACCAAACATGAAAAGATATAAATCTGTAAGATGTAAATTTGTAAATAATTATCCACTCAACAAATGTATTGTGTACCTGTTATGTGTAAGGTACTATGCTGGAGATATAGTAAACAAGGAGAGATGGAAACATTTCTTTTAAAATGTTCCTGCCTTAAAGGCTTACCAGGTTGACCAATACAACTATAGCAAGGAGTTAATAGGGGAAAAATAAAACAAGGCTGTCAACATAACCTGAAGTGAAGGTTATGAAGCAACAACTGTGATTGTGATGGCCAATGTATTTCTATGTCATAGTTAACTATAAAATGATTTTGAAGTCGCTTACAAACATACCATGCTGAACACAATGAAATGTAATAAGACAAGGAAATTGCAGTAAAGAAAAACCAATATAAAGAATAACATGAAGCCAGGGTAAGGTCAGTCAAAAAGTGAAATAGTAGCTGCTGTAAAAGGCTGTATGTTTAGCTCTGTAGTTCTTTGCAGTCAATGTCCCTCTCCCTCCCCCACAAAACATCAGTTTTATGAGTCTGTAAAACAAAACAAATCATTTAATTAAAAAAATAAAAATGAATTTCTGATAGTAGCAATAACAATAACAGCGAACATTTATTGGTTATCATATGCAACTGCGGAGCATAATTAATTTACATGCATTTGATGATTGCAGTAACCCCATGTGATAGGTACTATTATAGTCTCCATTTTACAGAGAAGAAAATGGGTGTTAGGGAAGTTAGATGGATTTCCCAAAGCACTTAACCAGTAATTGGGGCTAGTGACCTCCAAATCAGGCAAACTCTGCCTACCTCATGCCCAGGAACTTCACCACTAGGTTATATCACAATAACTTTTCCCTGTAAGTGCTCAAGAAAGTAGACAAAGCAATGAAGAAAAGTGCACCTAAAACTTCAATGCACTTGTAAACCATTTGGACATCTTAAAGTGAACCTTAAAGGTTCTGAATCAGTAGATTTGGGGAGAGGTTTAACATTTGCATTTCTATCCTTTTCCCAGGAGACGTAAAGCTGACTTGGAACATGTGGTGATTAGCCCAGCTGCGGTGGACAATATCCCTCCGGCTTCTGGAGCATCCCGCAAAGGAAATGGATGGCATAAAACATAGCCTTTCATTAAAAGCATCTTTTTGTATCACCATAACTATACAAAGCCTGTAGTTCTAGAATGGTTTGGCCTAACCAAGGAATTTAAAGTATCTAGAGGGAAAAAAGGGAGGATCTTATTCTATTAATAATATATGTTATTATGCTCATATCTCTGTATTTAATTGTAACATAATTGTAACTAATCACATAATTGTAACTAGAGACAGGTCCTGATGACTAGCTTTCAGTGAGGTGGGCATTCATGTTAATCATGCACATGGAACTGATTTACTGCAAGAAAGTAAAAAAGGCCAAAGCAGACTGGGATTCAGAAGGAAAAGGCCTCCAGTTTTCATGCCTGGAAAAGATTTTTCTAAAATAACCACTACATGGCAGCATCCAAGATGAAGAACTTCTCTTTTCAATTAACGAAGGATAGGAAGGAGATTCTGAGACTGCTGCTTCAGAGCCCACAATTTTTTCACAAAGCTGCAGATGTTTAATCACTATTTTGCTTTTGATTTAGAATCTGCTGCCAAGGAACCATCAACATCTATGCACATCCAAGGTAAATCTTTCTTTTTCCTGTTTTTGAAGTGAATTGTTTAGCAAAATAGCAAGTTACAGAGTTTAGTTAATCCAGTAGTTACTAGGGTTTAATCCTAATCACAATGTCCATGACAAATCAGCTGGAACACATGCCTCAGTTTCTTTACCTGTAAAGTAACGATGATTATACTGTGGTATCTCCTGTAATTTAATTCTAGGGCATGGTCGCTTTATCTGATGTTTAGCTTGCCATCTCATTATGCATCATTGGTCAAGATTCTGTAGCTTCAAAGTCTTCTGTGTGGTTACCCTGGGAAGGAAGGGGACTAAGAACTTCCATTTTCTCCTTCAGTAATGCAAAGCCAATACTTGCCTTGCCAAAAGGGCCTGAAGCAATGTGAGAGCAAAATGAAGTCTTAAAAAATCTCGTCCCTACATATATTATGTAGTTCTGATTCCTCAGTTTCATGGTCCTTCAGAACTCAGAGCCAAGGAAAGCTACAAACTGAGTGAAGTGTGTCTAACAAGGTCCTTCCAAAGCATCAGCTGCAGGAGAGACGCTCATATTCAGGGCAGATTCAGGTAGTATACAAAGCTTCTATGATTTGAGGGTTCCCTTTAGGAAAAGAATGCAAACTTGAGAATTCAAAAATGGTATAAACATATCACAGAATAAGAAAAGAAATCACAACAAATAAAAATTAAAAACTAACAAATACTACAAATATCCAGAAAAATAACAATTTTATTAACCTCCTGATACACTTCTAATAGTCTTTTCCCCCTATTTCTTGGGCTTAATTCTCTTTGTGTACCTTTAATATAGAAATTATTTTATAACTTCTATAGAGAGTAGAGGGAATTTAGTGTATCCTTAAGCAGTGTTGTACAATATTTTATTGATAACTTAGGAAAATTGCTTTCAGTTTCACAACTCATTATTGCTAACTTCACATAAATTTTTAGGATTATGTTAAATATTGGGAACACTTTCATCAACTTTAACATGGGAGCTTTAGAGTCTAGAAGAATTTTCTACAAGTTGCATCTAGTTTAGTATATTCCCCCTGAGAACTGGCCACACCAAAAATTTCTCCTCTAAGGAATCATGAACAGGATCCTTAATGTAGTACAAAAGCAGATCTTTGGATCCAGGGAATCCTCACCCATCCCATTCTATGGTTTTTCATGAAGCAAGGTTAGGTTTCATCCAGAATGGATTGGCAGGTCATCATGTCCTGTTAACACTTGAGCAGTGTGAAAGTCAAAACGGAAGGGGTTTTATGGTGAGTCCAGTATAGTCTTCCAAATTATAGTTATGCTTTTTCACATGAATTAATTACTTTATTTCAGCAACAAAGAACTGTTAAAAGGCATATTAACACTCTAAAACAACCTAAATCAATGTTAGTTGAAGATGTTTATAGAAGTCACTTGAAGGAATTTTTTTAAAATAAAGAAATTTAACACCTTTTAGTGGTTATTCTTATGGTATATCTCAATGGGAGGTTTGGTCATCAGTGTAAACAAGGCTTTGAAATATTGCTTTAGCCCTGGCTGGCATAGCTCAGTGGATTGAGCGCGGGCTGGGAACCAAAGTGTCCCAGGTTCGATTCCCAGCCAGGGTACATTCCTGGGTTGCAGGCCATAACCCCCAGCAACCACACATTGATCTCTCTCTCTCTCTCTCTCCCTCCCTCCCTTCCTTCTCTAAAAATAAATAAATAAAAAGAAATATTGCTTTATATGCAATATATTAAAGTATCATAAAGGTAAAATATGCACACTTAAGTGTTATACAAATGAGTGTGTGTGGCTCAGGATAAAATTTCCAATATTATATCTCAAATGATGTAGACTGAAATAAAAACTATTTCTTCTGGGAAAATGGAAGGAAACATGAAGTTGTTCTAGGAATGACAGAAATACTTCAAAGTTTCAAGTGAAAAAATTAGTTTATAGATCTTGGATTTTCTGCATTGAAGAGTTTTAAATTGCTTCCTAAAATATGAAAACAGGGAAAAAATATTGACCACTTTATCTACATTCTAAAAATGTATGTGTTCACGTTTGGACAAAGAGGAGATTGCCTATGATTTTAGTCATCTTGCATATGCATGTAAGTGTAAACTTGATACTTATATGTGAAAGAAGTGTTTTAAACACAGCTTAATCATTGTGTTGAATTCTTGTTTGACACTTTGTCACCCTCACATCATGTTTCTGAATTATATTCACAGGAGAGAACTTTGCTGTAATATGAATGCAATAAATCTAATTAACTGTATTTAAGGTTAAAAACACCTCTTTAGAAGAATAGGAGTATGTGTCTTGTACTCAAAAAAAATAACACAATTAGAAAAGGTAAGTCCTCACTATGAACTAGTAATAAACCCAAGTATCTGCTCTTTGAATGTGTTGTTTGCAAGGAGATATTAAAGGTTCGAGAGAGTAAAGTTAGTAGAACTAGTTAAGAAGTTCAAAACCACAGTCTACCACTAATTCCATGACCCTGAGCATATCACTTAACTTCTCTACATCTCTGTCTTCACTGGTGTAAAATGGAAATAATACTACTAACCTCCTGAGGCTTTTATAATGAAAGAATGCTAAAATACTTCTAAAGCAGTTAGGAAAACACCTTAAATATGGCAGGTATTGAATAAGTATGAGCCCTTGTACTTTATCCTTTTCCTCTTTGTTGGCAACATTCACAGCCTTTTAATTTTTCCCCACAAAGGACTTTTTGTAATGCAAAAAGTGAACACAATAAAATACCATAGAAACTGAACAGAGAAGAAAATGGAAATGTGGAGACATGAAAATGAATTTATTTTAAGCAGAACAACACATGTCATAGATTAGGCTAATGATGATGACTTCAGCTTCTCACTGGATCTGTGGCTGCCAAGTAACACATCAAAGAAGCCGAATCTCTGGTGTGACAGGTTTCTTCCTTCTTTTCCTCCTACCACTTCATAGAATGCTCACTGACTTGCAACTTAGCTGAGATGAACAGTGATGAAATTCAAATCAAATACACCTCTGTCCAGAAGAGGTCAAACTTGGATCTCAGACAAACATCTAAGCACCACCTCACTGAAAGGATTTTGATCAGCAAATTGATGATACAGCAGCATATAAGACTATAACTAAAAGCAGCTTCCATTAAAATTCCACAAAACATTGCAAGGACATGGTGGACCGTTGAGAGTCAAATATCCTGTGTTCCAGGAAGAGCATTCAGGACACACATTCTGGTTTATTAAAACTCTCCATTTTTTAGTTGGCAAGGGCTTGAGCTTAGTCCAAATAACATTCTCCAGAAGTTCCTGGGCCTCTTGGATTCCCTGTCTTGCAGCAACATTAAGGAGCAGCTCCAAGTCCCTGGGAGAGGCAGTTTAGTTGTGTAAAAAAAAAAAAAATAAACCAAAAGCACCTGCGTGTCCAAGTGTTTAGGCTCCCAGCCAGGTTAACACCTGGTCAGACTCATTCTAAGGTACAGTGGGAAACACATGCCATTTCATCTGGGTTTCATCATGGATGTCTCCCTGATAAAAACATAGCTACTCAAAAAAATAGTTTTAACAATATCAGAGTCCAGATGGATTCTTTTGCCCCATTTTGGGAAGTTGTTCTAGCCAAGACTATTAGGTAATGTCTGAGACACCTCTTTCTTGCCAGCAAATTCTGTATTTTGGTTTGAGAGTGGTAACTGGAGCAGGGCTCCACTCAATCTGCCCACTGTCAGCTGTAAAACTGCCAACCATCAGTTGTAAAAGAAAACATATCAACTCTGCCATTTTGACCTGGACACCTCAAAATTGTTATTTCAAAATTTCATTACCAAGTAAGTTGTGCAACCAACATCTCATTCCCAAGAGTCACCCATCCTTCATTGTCTCACTGAGATGCACTCTTTCTGAACCTTGTCTACCCCTCGGCCTGCAGTGGTTTAAGGGAGGAAGTTGGAAGAGAGAGTTGTACACACCACTTGGTAATAGAATGTATGTCAGTTGTATTACATTAAAAAAAGCTGAAAGTTCAATGGTTTATTTTGAGGGCTCTATCAAAATGTTTCTGACTCAAAATAGCTGCATGAAAATATCACAGACTGAACTATTCAAAACATTAAGAAAAACTTGTCCAGAGAAAGCAGTAGTATTTCTCTTGATTACTGTGAGTAGTCAGAAAAGGATTGGTCCAAAAGACAGAAGGGGAATTTGTGTCCAAAGAGAGCTGCCTACCTGTATTTTTACATGTTCTATTCTGTTTATAAGAAAATACCATAAGAATGTAAAGATGATACTCCAGGAAGCCTTAGAAATTCACAGGAGACTATAAGGACCATAAAATGACCTGGACTTTCACCTCAGGCCCGCAGAATGCCTTAATAATTTAATCAGTGGGATATGCACTGATATATGCATACATGCACATATATGAATCACGGATTCCCTCGCTTTGTAACTCTTATAACTCATAGCAATGCAAGTACATAAAAAGGCAAGAGTAGGAAGTGAGCTATATATAATATGCTTTTGTCTGTCAATTCCAATGCTATATGGGGATGGGTTTAGAAAGAATGACATATCAGCTGGAAGGAAAAAGACAGTTACTTTCACTACCCTACATCCATGGCCCCAGTCATGTTTTTCAGTTTTCCTATTGCAAGATTAAAGGGAATGCCTCTGCTGGGAGGCTTGTCTGGAAAAGAAAGAAAAAGCAAAAGGGACTGGGGATGGCAGGTGTGGGAGAGTATGCAATAAAAAGCAAGAAACAATCCTGTGAAAAAGCATCCTCTTAATAAAACTAAGGACAGTGCCAATAAAAATATGTAACCACTGTTTGAAACCATGACATCTTTCTTTTCACATATCCAAGCAAACATTAATAAGACCCTCTCATTAAAAATGTTTCTCTTTACTTGAAACAACTACAGTACTTAAAAAAAACTAATTACTCATTGGCTCCAAATGCATTCATCAGCTTTTACAAATAGTAGTATAGTTATACTCTTTTCTCCAAAATATAGAGAAAATCAAAATATAAAAAGGACTATCTGGAAATGTTAGAAATTCGGTAACATGTAACTTGACCCTTAAGCACTATTTCCAGTTACTGACAAATGTAATGTGCCAGAAGTTGCCCATAGAACTTCCTCCGAAGATGGGAATACTTTGTATCTGCACTATCTGGTAGAGTGGCCACTAGCTATTGAACACTTGAAATCTAGATAGTGCAACTAAGAAAGTGAATTTTTAATTTTAATTAAGTTATTTCTTTTTATATAATCTTTAGTGTATATTTTCTATTACTATTTAGTCCCCTTATACCTCCATTTAAATTTAAATGGTTACATGTGGCTAATGGTCATCATATTAGACAGCACAGATTGTATAACTACTGCCTTGTTGCTTTGCAGTTCACGTTAACTAGAACTGATTAGAGAAAAAAAATGTTGTCAGAAGTACAAGGAAATAGATAAAAGTATGTATCTTTAGTGCATAAAACTTTTGGAAAGACTTGACTGGTGTGGCTCAGTGGGTTGTGTATCATCCCACAAGAGAAAGGTCTCTGGTTCAATTCCTGGTTGGGCACATGACTGGGCTGCAGATTTGGTCCCCTGGATGGGGCACATGAGAAGCAACCAAAGATGTGGAGAGAGCCTTCTCTTTCTCTCTCCTTTTCCCTCTCTCTAAAAAATAAATATGAGAAGGGAACTAAAAATATCAGAATTACCTTCTAGAGAACAGGCCCCTTGTAGTGCAGACTTCCCCTGCTAGGTGAGTGTTCTAGGAACCCATATGTATCAGTGTACTAGCTAGTGTTGTTGTGAGAGGCTGCTTTTAGCTTCAGTGAATTTTGTTTGACTCTTTCAATGCATTTGCCCGTTTTTGAGGTTTGGATGATTTATGAGCACACCTGCCTACACTATGTGGAATATTAGGCAGTTTTTGATCAGCAACAGCAGGACTCCAATGCTCCACCCTCCCCATTCACATGATTTCGCCTTGAGTGACTTTTTATTTCCCTGGATGAAAAAAGTCCTCAAAGGGAAACATTTTGCCAAAGTGGAAGAGGTGAAACAAAAAACAGCAGAAGCACTAAAAGATATCAAACTTGATGAGTTCAAAAACTGTTTTGAGCAGTGGAAAAAACATCTCATTAGGTGTATTGCATCAAATGGAGAGTACTTTGATGGTGACTGAAGTTTAAATATGTAAGAATAAATATATAATTTTTATAAATAAATTCTGGGTTTTGGGGGCCCCCCTCATAAATAAAATCTTTTTTTAAAGTATACCTTATTGGTTACGCTATTACAGTTTTCCCAATTTTCCCCCCTTATCCCCCATCTGCCCTGCATCCTCCAGCCTTCCAGCATCCCCCTCTTAGTTCATATCCATGGGTTGTACATATAAGTTCTTTGAATTCTCTGTTTCCTATACCATTCTTAACCTTTCCTCCTGTATTTTATGCCTACAATTGTGCTTCTTATTCCCTGTACCTTTCCACCCCATTCCTCTCCTTCCCATCCCCACTGAAAACCCTCCATGTGATGGCCATTTCTCTGATTCAGTTCCTATTCTAGCTGTTTGCTTAGTTTTTGTTTTCGGGTATCTTTTTTTTTTAGGTTCAGTTGTTGATAGTTGTGAGTTTGTTGTCATTTTGCTATTCATAGTTTTGATCATTTTCTTTTTCTTAGATAAGTCTTTGACATTTCATATAATAAGGGCTTGATGATGATGAACTCCTTCAGCTCGACCTTATCTGGAAAGCACTTTATCTGCCCTTCCATTCTAAATGAAAGCTTTGCTGGATAGAGTAATCTTGGATGCAGGTCCTTGCCTTTCATGACTTCAAATACTTCTTTCCAGCCCCTTCTTGCCTGCAAGGTTACTTTTGAGAAATCAGCTGATAGTCTTATGGGAACTTCTTTGTAGATAACTGTCTCCTTTTCTCTTGCTGCTTTTAAGATTCTCCCCTTATCTTTAATCTTGGGTAACTTAACTATTATGTGACTTGGTGTGTTTCTTCTTGGATCCAACTCCTTTGAGACTCTGAGCTGCCTGGATTTGCATGTCTAGCTCCTTTACCAGACTGGGGAAGTTTTCCTTCATTATTTGTTCAAATAAGTTTTTAATTTCTTGCTGTCTTGCTTTTCCTCTTCTCCTTCTGGAACCCCTATAATTTGGATATTGGAAAATTTATAGTTGTCCCAGAGGTTCCTAAGCCTCTCTTCATTTTTTTAAATTCTTGTTTCTTCATTTCATTCCATTTGGATGTTTATTTCTTCCTTTTGTTCTAAATTGTTGCTTTGAGTCCTGGTTTTCCTGCATATTTTGCTTTATTTCACTATGAGTATCCTTCATTTGTTCTTTCATTTTTTTTTACGTAATTCAATCAGTTATGTGAGCTATTTTGATTACCAGTGTTTTGAACTCTCCATCAAATAGATTGGCTATCTCCTCATCATTTAGTTTTCTTTCTGGAGTTTTGCTCTGTTCTTTCATTTGGGTCCTATTTCTTTGTCTCAGCACACCTGTTTAGTTGTAAGGGGGTGGGGCCTTAGGTATTTGCCAAAGTGGGGCAACCCTCTTTGCTGCATGGTGTTGCTGTTTGTGGGGGAGGGGTCAGAGAGGGAACAAGGCAACTTGCTTTCTTGGCTTTAGCCCCACTTTCAAATGAGTGAGACTGGAAGTTTCTCCCACCATGGCAACCCCTGCCACAGTCCACAGACAGCTCTGAGTCTCAGTTTTCCATTCAATTAGCCACACGCAGGTGGTCCACTGCCTTGCCACAGGTTCTGTCCATCTGCCCTTCTGCCCCATCTTCCTCATCTCCCTCCTGCCAGTCTGGTTGGTCTGGTTGACCGTTTCTTTAATTCCTTGGTTGCTGGAGTTCCGTGCAGTTTGATTTTCTCACACTTCTGTTTTTTTATTGATTTTAGATTGGTTGTTATCCTCCTTTTGGTTGTGCAAGGAAGCGAACGGTTTCTACCTATGCCTCCATTTTGGCCAGAACTCTTCATAAATAACATCTTGAAAACAATTTTGGAAAATGAGTAAGAAAATAACCATCCAATGGAAAAATGGACAGACTGGACAATAGACAATTCTCAAGAAAAATTAAAGTTATAATAGACATTTGGAAAAAAATCAACTTCACAATTGATATGAATGAAAAAATCAATGAAGACATTTTCAAGTTTGCACAGATTAACAAATAGTTACAAATAATATTGGTAAGGTTATGGGCATTTATAGTAGAACTTGACAATCTTCCAGGACAGTTTGTCAATTTGCTTTAAAAGCTTTAGGAATGATCCTTGTCTGTCTGCCCCGCTAATATCATTTTTTGGTGATTTTTTTTGGTAAGGAAATGAACACACATGTTTAAAAACACATATAAAAGCCTCTTCTCAGCAGCTGTTTGTGATACTAAGAAACTAGGAAAAGGATTTGAAGTTTATGTTTATAAAATAGTAAATCTTCTAATACCTTATGGTATATTATATCTATATAATATATATATATTCAGTATATATATATTATATCTATTTTATATAGATATAATATATATCTATATATTATCTATCTATCTATCTATCTATATAAAATAGATATATTATATCTATTTTATATAGATATAATATATAAATAAATATATTATATAAATAATATATAAATAAATATTATATAAATATATAATATATATTATATATAATATATATATAAACTGAAAAGTGTCTAGAAGAATATTCATCAAAATGTCAAAGTCATGTTTACTGTGCTATGGAATACTGGCAATATTTTTCAATGTTTTCCACATTAGGTATAAATTATTTTGTAAATCAAAAACCACAAATTCCATTTTTAAAATACATGGGGTGAAATCTTGCCTTTGGAACACTTTTCGAATCAATCCCCAACAGTGGAAGCCATCATGGAAAGATGGAAAGATTTTTCTTTCTTTTTCTTTTTTTAAAATTATTTTATTGTTGTTCAAGTATAGTTGTCATGGAAAGATTTTTCTTTCTTCTTTTTTTTAAAATTATTTTATTGTTGTTCAAGCACAGTTGTTTGCATTTATCCCCTAACACTTCCCCCACCCCAGCCATCCCCACTTCCCTCCCCTACTTCCACCCGCCATGGTTTTGTCCATGTGTCCTTTATAGTTGTTCCTGAATACCCCTCCCCCCTCCCCTCTGGTTACTATCAGATTGTTCTTAATTTCAATGTCTCTGGTTGTATTTTGCTTGCTTATTTGTTTTGTTGATTAGGTTCCACCTAAAGGTGAGATCAGATGGTATTTGTCCCTCATTGCCTGGCTTATTTCATTTAGCATAATGCTCTCCAGTTCCATCCATGCTGGCACAAAGGGTAGGAGCTCCTTCTTTCTTTCTGCTGCATAGTATTCCATTGTGTAAATGTACCACAGTTTTTTGATTCACTCATTTACTGTTGGACACTTAGGTTGCTTCCAGCACTTGGCTATTGTAAATTATTCTGCTATAAACATTGGGGTGCATAGGTTCTTTTGGACTGATGTTTCAGGATTCTTAGGATATGATCCCAGCAGTGCAATTGCGGAGCAAAATGCAGTCCCATTTTTAGTTTTCTGAGGAAATTCCATTCTGTTTTCCACAGTGGCTGCACCTATCTACATTTCCACCAACAGTGCACTAGGGTTCTCTTTTCTCCACAACCTCACCAGCACTTGTTATTTGTTGATTTATTTCTGATGGCCATTATGACTGGTGTGAAGTGGTATCTCATTGTGGTTTTAATTTGCATCTCTCTGATAGCTAGTGATGCTGAGTATCCTTTCATATGTCTCTGGGCCCTCTGTATGTCCTCCTTGGAGAAGTGTCTGTTCAAGTCTTTTACCCATTTTTTTAATTGGGTTGCTCGTCTTCTTAGAGTGGAGTCGTGTGAATTCTTTATATACTTTAGAGATCAAACCCTTGTTGGAGGTATCATTGACAAATACATTTTCCCATATAGTTGGTTCTCTTTTCATTTTAGTGCTGTTTTCTTTAGCCATGCAGAAGCTTTTTAATTTGATGAGGTCCCATTTGTTTATTCTTAGATGGAAAGATTTTTCAAACTGGCCTTTAGTTATATGATCTGAGGTAAGGACTTGGCTTACAAAGTGTTGTTTCAAGCAACACTAGACATACACATTAGACATACTCAAGTTTAAGATTAAACTATAGGGAAAAAAGCATATATGCTTTAAAACTCAAGGACTGCAGCATGCAAGATTCTACCTGTTCCAGATTGAAGAAATCTCAAGAAACACGGCCACTAAAGGCAGTCGAAGTTCCTGGACAGGAGACTAGACTAAAAAGGGAAAAGAGACATTGTTAGCACCATTGGCATAATGTGAATAAATTCTGATTGGATCTGACAGTAGTGTTCCACTGATGCTGATTTTGTTTTTTGATGGCTGCAATTTCTGTTGTTACAATAGCAGAACATTTGGTTTGAGGGAGGTATACACTGCAGTATTTAGGGGGTGATGGGGCATCATGTTAGGAAGGAAGAGAGAAGACAGAAAGAACAAATGAAGTAAAATATTTACTGGTCACCCACCCACATGTTGAGGATACAAGAGTTTTTGCCTATTCTGGCAACATTTCTGTAAGTAAGCAACAGGTTCAAAAAAAAATTTAATGTGAAAAGCAATGTCAGAATTCTTTAAATAAACAAATGAAATTAAATATATATACATAATTGATTTATTAATACCATTTGAAGCTTTTTCTGATGCTATGTATATAATTCATTTAAGCCAAAATATGCATATATATATAAGTTAGCATGTAGAAATCAGGTAGGCCATTTCCATAGTTTGAGTACTCAGATAGAAATACTGATAAAGAAATGAAAGTTAAATGGTTTTGCTTTGTCACTATTGTCTGTAATTTTACACCATCACCTCAAAGCAGTGAGTCTATACCTTTCTCCAAAATAAATTTCTGAGCATCTTTATTGTCTTTTCCAACTTATATTAATGTTAGATGTTTATTAAATGTTAATTTCTTTTCCCTTTATTGTATGACTCTTCAGGGTTTTTTATACACATGCCCTTCCTTTATCTGGGTTCATTGGCAAACACCCTATGTAAATAAATATAAATCTTTTGAGAATACTTTATCCTCTTTCTCTTTTGGACCATTCTCTTATTTAAAAAAAAATTGAGCCAGGCATTATGCTAAATGAGAACACAAACATATATAGCTTATGGTTTGGGAAACAGACACTAAACAAATAATAAAACATGGAAGTTAAAGTACAGCCATGGTAAGGACTAGAATGAAAGCATATAATGGGGAGGTTCACTCTTCATGTCTTTGTATGAAAGAATGAGGGCTAGTTTCAGTCAGATGAGGCTGAAAAGGGAGACAAAGTGCAAATTATGAAAAGCTCTGATCAAAGGCCACATTAAAGACTTTGGTTATCATTTCAAGAGCCACAGAAGTCTCTGGAGTGTTCACATGTATGGGACAGGGGTGATGAGAAGTGACAGTGAACACCACCATTTTGAATTTTAAAAAAATCTCTCTAATTTCAGTTTAGAGCTGCATCCTTCAAAGTGGAGTACACACAATGTTCAATTAGGGAGCAAAAAAAGTATTTGAACTTCTATTAACATATTACATTAAAAACTTAAGCTTTAAGAGAGGATGAATGGTAATGGAAGGAGACTTGACTTGGGGTGGTGAACCCCAAGTGGCAACATACAAATGTTGTATTATAGAATTGTACATCTAAAACCTACATACTTTTATTAATAGATGTCACCCCAATAAATCCAATTTTTAAAAAATCTTTTAAAAAACTTAAGCCTTACTAATATTTAAACTAAGGATTCACTTAGTCATTATGGCCATACATTACTTAGGATAGTTGAGATAACCTATGGAAAGTATGATTATTCCACAATGTTGATGGGGGGACCCTCATCCACTTATTTGTTTATGCATGCCAGGTTAAGTGCATTTATGGACATAATGCTTAGTTTAACTGAAATGATCCTCTTAAAGTGAACACAATTTAAAAAGACTCCTAAAAAATCATGGAATAAAGTTAATATGAACATTGTAAAGCTTAGTGATCAAGAAATCCCCCTGGGTTTCTGACTTGCACAACTCCAGTCACCGAAATGAGGAGCAGGTTTGGGTGTGTTGTGGAAAAGAGTGTGCAGGGGTTCATGGTTTTGGTTTGGACCATACTGGGCTCAGAGAAGTGCTGTTGAATATGGATGTTAGGGATTTTACAGATGCCTAGACTAAACAGTTGAGTCATCTCAGTACAGGTAGTAGTTTATATTATATAGGATTTAATGAAATCTTTAAACATCAAAATTTTAACTTTTGAAAGCCTCATATCTCTGTGATCTGTTTTGCCTCACTGTCAATAATTAGAATTGTATACTTACTATGGTTTTTTAAAGTTATCCTTTCTAAACTTAAAGGAATATGCTTCCACTCTGGGGTCTTATAAGAGGAGATCACAGTATTTTTTTTTCCATTAGAAAATGTATTAACAACTTTTTATATGGGTGCATGTTTAAAAGAGGCATTTGAAATCAACTGTTTCACTTTTAAAGTATAAAAATTTCAAACATACAGAAAAATTAATAGATACCTATGCACCCACCAGCCATATTTGGTAGATTTATACAGGGTCTGGCAGAAGCAACACCTGCTTAAGTGTGGTTGGTAGAGTACATGAATGCCTTGCATGAGACGGACAGCAATTTCAACATTTCACCTAAAATGTCACATGGTGTGCTTGAGTGTGATATCATTATGTTACAGAATTACATGCTTATGATTTTGTAATTTAAAAGGGTGTTATTTGTGTTGTATCCTGTATTTTGCCACATTTATTCCATATTATTAAACAAGAAGCATTATAAAAACAAAACCATGCCCACCCTCATTTCCTCTCCCCTCTCTTTCCAAAGGTAACCAAGGATTAAGTCTGCATCTGAGGCGCATCAATCTAATGAATGTTTTTAAGGGATAATTGGCTCAAGTTAGCTGTATGAACAGGAATTCTAAACATAAATGGTAAGAGGAAAAAAGGAAGTCCAAATTTATTTTAGTATTTCACATAATTGAATAAAAATATTTAACTACAATGGGATTGCTAAGGCTAATCAAAACATCAAATTGCTTTACTTTTAATTAGAATTTTTTCACCCAATATGGTGCTATGTTTATATTAACAATAATGAGAAACTAGAGATTATTTTTAAATTGCAGTTTGCTTGGTAGAAATCTGTTCAAACATGAAATTCACTAAAGGAAAAAATTATTTTATATGGACCTTGTGATGAGAAAACTGAAATTATTTCTGGTTTAGGACATATGCCTGATTGATTAATATTTTAGTCACTGACTATGGTCAATTCTATAAACTTGAGGGCATAATTTGTTCTAAATTCTGTGATTACAAAGATAGTGTATGATCTAGATCTTGCTCTCAAGCATTTCAAAGGTGTGGAGCAGAGATATAAGCAAATTGCAAAACAGCATGGTAAGTGCTTTCATAACCATGCAGAACATACAAAGTTCCAAGGGAGAGGGGATGGATGGTATCTGTTTCTACCTACTGGATTTGTTCCAAAAGTTCTGCCACTGATACAATCAATATTTTTTGACCTAAAGAACTCTTAACACATTTAATTTCAATGCGTTTTTTAAACTGGTTTTTTAGGCACAGAGAAGAACTTGCATTAGACATAGAGTGCTGTTGTCTTTCAAAGTAGGGCTTAGGAGACTTCTGGTCAGGATAGCAGTGCAGGCAGACATGGCTCACCTCTTTGAACAACCACATCAAAATTACAACTAAGACATAGAACAGCTGTCGCTCAGAACCATCAGAAATCAAATTGAATGGAAGCCTGACAAGTAGAGAGTTAAAGAAACCACATCCCTCCAGACTGGTAGGAGGGGCACAGATGCAGAACAGGCAAGTCCCACAATCACATGTGGTGAATAAAAATTTGAGAGGGATATCTCAGGAATGAGGAGTACCAGCCCCATACCAGGACCCCCAGCCCAGGGTTCCAGTGCCAGAAATCCCTACAACTTCTGGCTGCAAAAACCAGTGGGGATTGAGTTGGTGGAAGAAACTGCTGGAGCCCCAAGCAAGTCCTCTTAAGGAACCCACATATGGACTCACCTACTCAGACTCACTCCCTCTGAGCCCCAGCACTGGGATAGCAGCTTGAAAGGCACCAGTGGTATACAGGGATAAACTTAGGTCTTTGGCACCAAGGCGAGGAGAGGCCATTGTCCCTTTTCTGAGCCCTCTCCCTACAGAGCCACTGAGCTGGCAAGCTGGTGCCATATCTGAGACTCCATAAACCTGGCTAACACTGTTTGACCAGCCTTGGAGACCCCCAGAGACTCCTTGGAGACCACCCAAGCTGCTTTTCCACATGAGTAGCTGGTCTTGGCTCATTCTTCACAACTTCCTAAATCCTCTCAAATAAGCAGTAGCAGGCCTTGTTGAGCCACACGCCCACCACTTTTAGCAGCAGCCAGCCTAGATTGCAGCTTGGTTTTGCCTGGGAATCTTCAAGCCCAGCATGAGTAGCAGCCATCTCAGATTGCTTTATAACTCAGGTAGGTGGCCCCAGGCAAAACACAGGTGGGGGCTGACATTGGCTTGCACCACTTGGAAAACTCAAGAACCTCCACATTTAGTGGACAGCTACATACCACATCAGAGCACCACCACCCTGCCCCTGCACAGCTGATCCCCCATGACGGCAGAGGTGGTAAATGATCACAGACAATACTTGCAGCTGACTGGCCTGGAAAAATCCCTCCCATTGATCTACCAACAGCAACCAAGGCTCAACTACAAGAGGAAGGTATCCTCAGCCCACATGAAGAGCACACCTCCAGTACCCAACTTGGGCGACAGGACAGGCTGTGTCACTGGACGCTATAGAACACCTCCTACATTAGGCCACACTACCAAGACATGGAGTCAAAACAACTCTATCTAATATATAGAAACAAACATGGGAAGGCTGCAAAAACAAGGAGACAAAAAATATAGCCCAAATGAAACAGATCAAAACTTCAAAGAGATAAGCAAAATGAAAATAAACAATCTATCAGATGCAGAATTCAAAATTCAAAACACTGGTTATAAGGATGCTCAAAGAACTTAGTAAGGGGAACCTTAACAGCATAAAAAAGGTCCAGTCAGAAACAAAGGAGACACTAATTAAAGTAAAGAACAATTTACAGGGAAACAACAGTAGAATGGATGAAGCCAAGAATCAAATCAATGATTTGGAACATAAAAGAGCAAAAAACAACCGATCAGAGTGGCAAGAAGAAAAAGAATTTTAAAAAATGATGATAGTATAAATAGCCTCTAGGACAACTTCCAGAGGTCCAACACCCACATCATAAGAGTGCCAGAAGGTGAAGAGAAAGAGAAAGATATTGGAAATCTACTTGAAAAAATAATGAAAGAAAACTTCCCTAATTTGGTGAAGGAAATAGACTTGCAAATCCAGGAAGCACAGAGAGTTCCAAACAAGATGAATGCAAAAAGGCCCACTCTGAGACACATCATAATAAAAATGCCAAAGGTTAAAGTAAAAGAGAGAATTAAGGGTGGGGTGGGGGAGGGGTGGTGGGAGTAAAGTGGAGACAACTATGCTTGAACAACAATAAAAATATATAAATTAAAAAAGTAAAAGAAAGAATCTTAAGAGCAACAATAGAAAAGCAGTTATTTACCTAATTCCCATAAGACTGTCGGCTGATTTCTAAAAATAAACTTTGCAGGCTACAATGGACTGGCAAAATATATCAAAGTCATGAAAAGCAGGGGCCTATGGCCCAGACTGTACTACCCAGAAAAGATATCATTTAGAATCAAAGGGCAAATAAAGAGCTTCCCAGACAAGAAAAAAACTAAAGGAGTTCATTACCACCAAACCATTATATGAAATGCTAAAGGGACTTATTTAAGAAAAAGAATATCAAAACTATCAACAATAAAATGGCAATAAATATATATCTATCAACAATTGAATCTAAAAAACAAACTAAGTAAACAAGAAGAACAGAGACAGAATCACAGATAGGGAGAGTATTTTGATGGTTGCCAGATAGGAAGAGGGTATGGAGGAATGGGTTAGGAGGTAGGGGATTAAGAAGTACAAGTAGGTGGTTACAGAATAGCCACAAGTGCATCATACAAAACAGAGAAGGCAAAGAACTTATATGCATGACCCATGAAGATGAACAGTGGTGGGGAGATTGCCTGAGGGAGTGAGGGGTACTCAGTGGAGAGAGAAGGCTGGGGGGGAATCAGGACAACATAGCATAATAGCATAAATAATTAAAATAATAGCATAAATAATTTTAAAAAAACAAAGTAGTGCTTAAACTTTGTCCCTTCAGTTTCATGTTACATATAAATAAGTAGACGAGCTTCAGATTTTGTGTAAGCAAACTGAATAATTTTCATATAAAGTTGAACCAAATATTTTTTAAAGATTTTTATTTATTTATTTTTAGAGAGAGGGGAAGGGAAGAAGAAAGAGAGGGAGAGAAACGTCAATGTGTGGTTGCCTCTCATGCAGCCCCCCGCTGGGGACCTGGCCTGCAACCCAGGCGTGTGCACTGACTGGGAATCGAACCTTGACACTTTTGTTTGCATACTCATTCTCAATCCACTGAGCTACACCAGCCAGGGCGAGCCAAATTTTAAATGACCACTATGGTTTATTATTTCTTTCTGACTGAAATGGATATTATATTATTGTTTAACTAAATATACATCACCTTTATTCTCAACTCTTAGCTTCAAAATAAATTACAGACTTTATTATACACAGTTTAATGTATTTCTGATTAAGTCTTAAGCTCTTTTAACTCTAATTCATATAATCCCTACTTAGATGTATCAGGGCATAAGAGATTCCAATGAACATTTTAAGCAGGTATTTCCAAATATGATTACATTAGCAACAGGCTTATCCATTGTCACTTCTCTTAACCTCAATGCCTTGCCTAAAAGATCCCATTCCCATTCCTAAAAGGCTCACTCTCTAAACCAGGGGTTCCAAACATCCTGGCCACAGACTGGTACCAGTCCAGGCCTGTTAGGAACTGGGCCGCACAGCAAGAGTTGATCTGAATATAATGCATTTGAATCATCCTGAAAAAATCCCTTCTACCCACAGTCCATGGAAAAACTATCTTCCATGAAACTGGTCTCTGGTGCCAAAAAGGTTGGGGACCACTGCTCTAAACTAACCCATATTGTCACCTAGGAGTCTAGGTCAAATGAAAGAGAGCAATGGAGGGGAAGGGAAAGAGAAAAGAAGGGAGAGAAAAGAGAGAATGGGCAGGAAGAAAACAGGAAGAAAAAAGGAAAAGGAGAAAAGAAAAGGATTTGGAGCTAAACACATTTGAATGAGAACACCAAAACTACCACTTTTTAATATGTACAAGCGATTTAATCTCTAAGAGTCTGTTTCTGCTCTGTAAAATAGGGGTAATAGTATTTTACCATTCAGGCTGTTTAGGTTAATAGCTCACACGTAGTAAGTCCTTCATAAAGCTATTACTTATTATGACCTTTATTTTCCTACAGTCCTGTAGTATTAGCAAGTAAAGCACGGTTAGTGAGGAAAGCCTTCCTGATAACAGAAATGCATGTGTAGGAATGAAATTGTCAACACATGTGACATGCACAGATGGATCTGGATTCTTGTTCTGTTTCTGCCGTTTGCTAGTGGTGTGACTTTGCATGAGTTACATAACCTCTCTGAGCTTAGTTTACTTCCTTTGTTAAGTGAAGGGGATAATGTTTACCACTTTAGAGGATTTTAAAGCTAAAGGAGATAACATGCAAAACCCTCAGCACAGCACCTGACCCGTAATGAGTGCTCAGTAATTTCCTAACTCTGGGCACTCCGTTCTTCAATTTACCTCATAAACTCTGACTGTGTTCGATACCAGAGTTTGCCTTTAACAACTTTTGTAATCTTGAACAGATCAGTATATTTCTGAGCCTGAGTTTCCTCATTTAAAAATTTTTATAAAAGGTGGAAAAATAGGATCGAGTACATGACCCATTAAGCCACAGGAGGGGGTAAATGAGAAAACATCGGCAGCCTCACATGTATCATGAAGCTCTGCACACATGTAAGATGACATCCCATGATGCTGAAAGAGAGGAAGAAGTTTTCTTTTACACTTAGTTTCCCTGGCTGGAGCAGAAACTTAAACTGAAAAGACATTAATAGGAAAAAAAGCACACACATTTATTTAATATAAGTTTATTGGCTTTCATAAGAAAATAAAGACCCAAAGAAATGGTTCAACCTGAGTGTTTTTATGTTCAGTTTGAAGACTGGACAGTCATGTAGAGATATAATAGGACAAAGGGTAGTAAACTGGAGGAATCTTAGGGAGGCCTGTTTGTTCAGATTCTTCACAGTGTTCTTTCAGTCTTGAAGGTGAGGATGCTCCTTTCCTGCAGGGATAGAAAGGACACCTCTCACACGGGGGTCTTATGACTGACTTCAGGGCAGCGGGGCGGCAGGAGGTCAGAGACACTCTTCTGCTTCTGACATTTTCTCAAACTCTCTCAGCTTAAAATATTCAATATGCCAAGGCACCATATTTTGGGATAGCCTATCCTGAACCTTGCCAATGCTAACTGCTCATTTCTTGAACCCTCCCTTCTCTTTATGTGCATGAGATAGTCTTCTCTTGCTACCCCATAAATGTCCATGCTCCCTCAGATTTCATCACCAAACCTCCTCTAAGCCACTTCACTTGGACACTTCCCTGCCATGACCTCAATTCACATGGTTTCAAGTATCACTGATGTGTGAATGATACCCAAATATCTATTTCCAGAACAAATACCCCTTTTGTGCTCTTGATTCAAATCTCCATTTAAATATCCCACAAGGCAAATAAAATTCAACTTGTCCAGAATTAAATTCCCTATCTTCTCCCTCCCAAGTCACCCCTCCTCACTCCCCATACATTCCGTTAGACTCCTCCTGTATCTCAAACACTCACTTTTCTCCTTCCCCTCTCTCACAGACTTAATTCAGCCACCACCTTATCACCTGAATTATTCAGCAGTCTTGAGCTTCCCCCAGACTGATCCTTGAGCCTTTCTATTCATCCTACAGACTGCAGCCAAGGCTTAGATAACCCTCCTTTCTCGCACAGCGACGAGTACCACCCCTGCTGCACTATCAATGATACTCGCCTTCCCCCACACACACTTACACCACACTTTATAAGTTTCACAAAGGAAAAGATATTTTACTGTTATAATTTACCTTTGTATCCCTACTGCCCAGCTAACTGCCTTATACACAATAGCTCTTTTAATATGAATGGAGAATTTGAGTGAAACAGAACTTGAACTCAATTTATGAAACTTATTATTTCTACTTCATCCTTAGTTTCAATTCTTAAGAAAAACTAACTTAGGACATTTAAGTATTTATTGAGAAATATTTTTAAAAGCATATAATAGACTGGGAATTTATAAAACCAAAATAGCTTAAACTTACTAAAAGAAACCTAAATATAAGCTGAGATAACAGTTTTGAACTTGTCTTTGAAGTTCCACAGTGGCTGTTATTAGTCCAAGCTGACAATCGACTCACGTGTCACAAATATGCCTTAATCTAACACTACGTTTGGTCAGCTTTCTGGAGGGAAACAGGAAGGAGATACAGTAGGTACAATCTCCACATCTCATCAAATAGCTCAAAAGCCAATCTCGCCCACAGCTTGCAGGGCTGCCGCCTAGCAGCTGGTGTGTGCTCACAGGCCGCAGAGAAGCCACCCTTGATTTCACAGCTGTCTTTTAAACTGCTCCAGTCAGGTCAGCCTAAAGCGTGCCTACCAACCCATACCCCCAGCCCAGGTGCAGATGTACAGACCCAGGGTAAAGAAAGCAAAATAGACACAACATTCAACGTATCATCTTAACCCTGTAATGACCAAGGAAAAAACATTGTAATAACTGTGTATGGTGCCAGGTGGGTACTAACTAGACTTATTGGGGGAATCACTATGTTGTATACCTGAAACCAATAGGAAATATTGAATGTCAATTGTAATTGAAAAATAAATAAGACATTCCTAGGCTGGCTTTGATCAGCCCAATCCTGATGTTAACCCTTTGCTCACAACCTACTGTCCTTTCATGTCCTCAGATCTGACAACACACTGGGTCTTCACGTTGGAAGAGAAAGTTGCTATCAGTGCCTGTAATCCACGTGTAAAAAGCAAGTTCTAGTAACTGTACTATTTTTCAAATCATGTCAGTAGTAAGAAAAGTTCATATTTTGTTTGTTGGGCTTTCTATGGCAAAGAGAGTGCCACTGTTATTTAAAACCATTTTAATGTTAGGGACAAAATGTTAGGGACAAGGGATTTATTTTGTTTAGCTTTCTCTCTCTCGGGAATTAAATTTATTTCCCTATCCTAAACTTTGTGGATGCATTTTTAGACTCTTTAATAGGTATTTAGTCCAGCTACCTCACAGAAATTTTCACAAAAGATAATTTCATACCTGAATAATAAAAAGGATAATCTCATATCAATAGATTATTTAACCACCAGCCTTTTATGATCTGGTTAGCCACTAGTTCTCAGGGAGTAGTTAGTTTCTGAGGATCCCTAGCTTCTTCATAATTGTCAGACTCACAGTTAAAATAGTGCAATAAACATGTTTATGTATATTCGTTTCTGAAACCTCTCTAAATTGGCAGGAAACCAATGAGAAAGAGAAAGAGAATAGGAGAATAAAAATATAAACATATAAAATATAAAAAAGAATTAGAACATCTTTCTAGGAAATCTGACTTTCGAATAATAGGAGTTTCATAAAGAAATCAGAGAAAATGAAGGGAAGAAAACTGTCAAATAATTCAAGAAAATTTTTGAGAACTGATGGATATAGTGTGCAGACTGGAAGGTCACACCATAATGAAAGAAGATGTCCAGGACATGGGAAGAAAGAATTCTAATAAATGCATATCGCTAAGAAACCTCAAAGCATTGGCTATAAAAAAGATGATTCTAAAAGCTTCAGGGGGTAGAAGCAAGAGGAAAAAGATAAGAAAGGAAGGGAAGGGGAAGGGAGGGGAGGAGAGATAAATATGAATCAGAAGATAGTAATCAAATGTCTCTGCATCAAAGCTAGTACCTAGAACATAATAGAACAACCCTTTCCATTTTAAAAATACAGTATTTCAAATATAGCATTCTATAGTCAATCTAACTATAAAATAAGTATCTTGGTAAAATTAGGACAATTTCACTTGCAGATATGCAAATGTCTCAGAGTTAACCTCTAATGTAATCTTGTAGGAACCTACCAGAGGGCATGTTCCACCAGAACAAGAGAGTAAATCAAGAAAGAGGAAGTCTAGAGATCCAAGAATGAAGGAGGAGGGTGAGGGAAATTTTCAGGATGACATTATGGGAAATCCCAGAAAGGCAGCTCAGAAGTGAAGGGACAAATATTCAAGATTAGAGCAACAGGATGGAAGGTATGTCTTCAAGAATATAGGAAAACTGCCCTGGCTGAATTGCTCAGTTGGTTGGAGTGTCATCCCATGCACCAAAGGTTGCAGATTTGATCCCCAGTCAGGGCACATACCCAGACTGTAGGTTTAATCCTCAGTTGGTGCATGAACAGAAGGCAATTGATCAATGTTTCTCTCTCACATTGATGTTTCTTTCTCTCTCTCCCTCCTTCCCTCCCTCAGACATATCCTTGTGTAAGGATTAAAAAAAAAAAAAAAAGAATATGGGGGAACTAAGAGATTACCTAAAGTGTTAGAATACATTACAAGAAAGTCAATACCTTATGAAACAACACAGGGTGAATTAGACATGGCATATGGAAAATGAAGCAAATAAAAAAATAAAACTATACACTGGTTGGGGCACATGCAAAAGGCAACTGATCAATGTTTCTCTCTCTCACACATCAATGTTTTTCTCCCTCTCTCTATAACATCTTTTAAACATAAAAGTATAACTATCTAGAAAACAAAGTTGCAAAAAAAAGTAACTAAAATCATATTAGTGGGGTTCAGGACAAGATAATCCAAAATGTGGCACCTTGGGATATTGAATATTTTAAGCTGAAAGAATTTAACAGAACAGTGAAAGCAGGAAGGTCTCGCTGACCTTTCCCCATTTCTCTCCCTTGAAACAGATCATGAGAAAAAGTATCATATAGAGGGACCCTTCCTATAACAACAAGGAAGGAGCATCCTTACCTTGGAGACCCAGAATCCAAATGAACCGGTTCATGCCCTTTGTCCTCACATTTTCAACTGTCCACTCTTCATCAAACCCAGCATAAAAACAACCAGGTTTAACCACTTCTTCAGGTCATTTCCTTATGAAGGCTTTTGTGTCACTAAAACTTGTATTAAATAACTTGTATGCTTTTCTCTTCAGTCCCAACCAAGGACCCTGAGAGGATCATGAAGAACTTTTTCCTCCCTTACAATATACTGCATGGGTGAACCATGGACAATAATTAAATGGTTATAATAATGAAAATTGAACATCAATTTATCCAAAAATGAAGCTGTACCTATAGTAGCACTGGAGAGGTTAACTTCACATTTGAGGGGCATATGGGCAGAGTTTAGAAACAGGGACTGATCACTAGTAAATAAATTGAACAAAATTACATTAAATGAATGTTATTTAGAAATATGATAGGAAACACCTAGAAAAAGAGGAGAAGTAATTTTCTCTAAAGAGCAATAATTAGGGGAAGGAAGCAGAGAAAATTATTGTTTCTAAGCCTTGTGAAATACATAACTTTACATAAGTATTGTAAGCCTTGTGAAATACATAACTTTTCAAACCATATATCTGTGTAGTTTAAAAAATAAAAATGTACTTTACAAAGTAAAAGAAATATGACTGCTTTATCTTCAGACATTCAAATTTAATTTATGGATAATAACAAATTAACATCTCTTGGATGCTTAACCTAGGAAAATAAGTATTGAACAGGTTTAGATGTCCTGCTGGCACATATAGGGTGGAGCAAAAGTAGGTTTACAGTTGTATGTATGGAAAATAATACAACAATTAATGAATAATACAAGACTAAACTCCATGTTTTGTATACTCACCACTGTAAACCTACTTTTTCCTCACCCTGTACTAAGGGCATAATATCTCATAGCGAGTAATACTATTAGAACACACTGTTATGCGACATTCCCACCTTGAATACCATCACTGTATAACCCCCTACCAAAACTGAAGGGTGCGGCTAGCTGCAGAGTCCCACGTGCCCCTGGCACATGGGGCCAGAACCTTCTGATCTGCTACAGGGACCAAATCAAGTGTGAGAGAAAATGAAAATGGTGTTATCATCATTCACGTCACAGTGTCCTGTTTGTTACAATTGTTCCAATTTTATCACAGGTGTATAGCACCAAGAACTAACATAGTTCTGGCATGGCATCTAGTTAACTCTGCTATAAATGCCAAAACAAATCTTTGGCATTATAAAAACCATGGATATTTTGATGAGGACTTTTGGCTGTACCCCCTGGTAAATGGTTGCAAACTACAGATATTTTGGAGACGTTATTGATTTTAAAGTGCTTAGAACTCAAAGATCTATTGAAGAATTATTAATGGCTAATATTTTATACAGACAAGATAATTGTATAAATGTATCAGTACTCTGCGTGGGGGTGGGGGAATGTGTAGCTCCTGCCTGTCCCTTTTTATCAATCTATTTTCATGTGACTGGTGATAATTCAGTCCACACAAATAGGAAACCTTGGATAAAACAACAAAAAACACAGAGCAATCTGTATCCTTTCACAAGCCAGGGCCACCCATATTATTCAGCCTATAAAAGGGAGTCACATTCATTTTACATTTTCATTTGGATTCAGCTATAATTACTAGGCAATGAACTAATGAAGGGAATACAGCTTCCCAGGAGTCGGCTATTTATCTTGTTGCTAGAGAAAAGAACTCTCTCCCAAGGGAGGGAATTAGAACCATTGTGGGTATACCCAACGAGTTCAAGGTTACCTGGACTGGTAAATGGAAGTCTTTTCCAGATCAGAATCAAAGACTGCAGTTCCATTTTGTTGTTTTAAGGCATAAAAATTGAATCTCTTAAGTTTCAACTCAGGGATAGAGAGAGAGAAAATTTAAAAACTTTCACGTAGTATCTTGGGAAAACACAAAATGCTGGCAATAATGGTTGCCTCTAAAAGTGATGAAGTAGTGGCTAGTGATAGAAAGTGAGGGGGCCTTCTTCTTACTACTTAACTCTTGAATATACCATATATGTATATTACCATTTTTTAAAGATTTTATTTATTTTTAGAGGGGGAAAGGAAGGAGAAAGAGAGGGAGAAACATCGATGTGTGGTTGCCTCTCACATGCCCCTCCACTGGGGACCTGGCCTGCAACCCAGGCATGTGCCCTGACTGGGGATCAAATAGGTGACCCTGTGATTCACAGGTCCACTCATAATCCACTGATGGCTTATATTACCATTTTTTAAAACTAACTTTTAAAAACACTATGTGTGAGGGTATATCTATAGTCTTGTAATCTTAATTTCTCACTCAGACATCCATGTTGCCTGTTAGCCCAGCAATTACAATACTTCCTGTTCAAAAATACCCTGTAAAACTGAGATTATACATTAATATATTCCATGGCTTGTCTTTTGAGTACCTCACAACTTCCTTTTGTTTTGGGGTGTGTGTGTGTGTTTCCAGCTGGAAGCTGAATTTTTATGCCCCCTAAAAGTCCATCTAGTTTGATTTCTTTGAGGAAAGCAGGTGTGCCAAGTCCATTAGGCATCGAGAGAAAAGAAATGTGGAGAGACAGAGTGGTGTATTTAAATGGAAATGTAGGGAGTGTCAACTTAAGAAACATTCAGACCTGTAGAATTTTTATGAGTGTATATAAGCCAGACTGATGACAATTGCTGGGAAGCAAGATCTCAATGGAGAAAATGTCCAGGAAAATGGCAGTTTTACCACTTATTTTATATATCAGAATCAGAAGGAAATATATTAGGGGGTGGCATGAAATTCTTTGGTGATAGATGAGGAAGGTTGGAGAAAGGAAGGGGAAAATCTCTGGAACTGGATAAAAAGTAAAAGGAATAGACACTTCCTTTACATTTGTGGGTATAGGATAGTTAAGAGTCAACAATTAACACAATAACAATAACAACAACAATAACAATAACAATAACAATAACAATAACAATAACAATGAAGAGATCTGTGGTCTGTTCTGGTGCATGGTTGTGCCCTGAGGGTTAGAGGTGTAGAAAATTACCTTGATATTGCAGAGGTATGTTATTCTAGATGCAAAAAGACAATAGGCAGGCTTAGTTAAGGTAAAGATTAACCTTTGTCTAGGAAGACACTGACCTAGGACATGCCTATCTGCCATGACTTGCTTTTAGTTAGGAATTTCTATGTTCACACAATCAATCCTGTGTGGTAACTTGAGGTCTCTGAGTTTGTGAGACCACCATGCAGGCCTCCACTGGGCTCATCAGATTTAGTATGTGGCCTCTTTTTCAGCCACAGGAGCAATATACATTGAGGCCAACATCCTTAAACTTGTATTTCTAGCTACATAATGTCTAAAATAACAGTTAATTTATACTTTTCCATCTATTGATAAACACATTTTCTTTACTTGGTTATCCCAAG
Organism: Phyllostomus hastatus; assembly: GCF_019186645.2. Lineage (NCBI taxonomy): Eukaryota > Metazoa > Chordata > Mammalia > Chiroptera > Phyllostomidae > Phyllostomus > Phyllostomus hastatus. The sequence continues at coordinate 22,887,241 of NW_025334028.1, read as the reverse complement.
ACTGCTCACAGTCCCCCTTCTACCACCTCTGCAGCCCCATCACCTTTATTTACCTGCATTTAAATTATCCACTCTCTAAGGCCCTAAGATCAGAGTATGTTAAAATGTGAGTGAGCCAAGAACACTACTAAGCAAAGCTAATAGTAGGTTTTTATTCTTCTCATAGAGAATTTTAATTTTTTTAAGTTTTAAATTTTCAATACCAAGCTTAAACTAATGTTCAAATATAGAAACAATTGAAATTGATATTTGTTTTCTATTTTTCATAAGCTAAGTTTGTAAAAATTAATCTATGTTTATGTGATTCTTAGCAACTGGCTAAAAAAATTTTAATAATATTATTTCTCATTTTTAAAGATTTCATTTATTTCTTTTTAGAAGGGGAGAGAGGGAGAAAGAGAGGGAGAGAACATTCATGTGTGGTTGCCTCTCTCAGGCCCCCTACTGGAAACCTGGCCTGAAACCCAGGCATGTGCCCTGACTGGGAATCGAACCAGCAACCTTTCAGTTGCAGACTGGCAGTCAATTCACTGAGCCACACCAGCCAGGGCTAAAAATATTGTTTTTAAATGTAGAGCTAGCTATCCAGTGTCAAAGTTATTTTGAATGAATTTTAATGAGTTTTTTATTTTGCAAGTTGCTTGTAAATAAATTAACAAGTTAATTCAGAAAGTCCAAATTTATGTGTACATATAAATTATGAGACTTTTTGATGTGTATAATCTTGAGTAACTTTATCTTCAGTGTAGTTTCCAAGAAAACTGAAATATTTCATACCTAAACCTTAAATATGGAGCATTGTGGAAAAACAGTATAGTCCCTATTTTAAGTAGTTATGATTTACAATTAATAGTGTTTTTCCTCACTCTCAGTTCTGGCTAGTGCCCGGACTGAGCACTTACTTCTGATGTACTCCTTGAACTCGGAGTGTGTGCCTTGTACTTCCGGAACAGATTTATTCCCACGGCAGTTTCATCATGGGCTGAGGATCTTCTTTTCTGCTTTTGAGCCATGATGCATTTCTTCTTTCTCTTCTCTAGTTGGCTTCTCTGTTCTGTCAGTGTTTCCTGGAATAGTTTGTTGTGTTTGGCCTAGCAGGGATTCTACAGGGGTCTTTCATTCTCCCTTTCTCCTCATCATTTCGATGCCCTTTATCCTAGCTCCCGGGCAGAGGCTTCACTGGGTAGCTGGTTTTCCTCTTCTGATTTATGCCTGAGGTAAAGCAGCTGTCTTTTAAAGATAAGAACAAGAGAACAGAGATATCAAACAGACACAAGAATGAGAGAGGAAAGAAGAAAATCTCCTTTCCCTAAAAATAGCTTTGTCCTTAGTTCTTTTTTATGTTAAACACCCGGATTTATTTCTCCTTGTCCCTCTGTTTGAACAAAGTCAGTTCAACTACCTCACCTGAAGGAAAATAAACCAACGAAAAATAAATTCTTTACTAGAGGCTGCCTTTACCAAAGTAATATGATATGAAAGATAGCTAACTTGAATCTTCTTCATTTCTAGTAACTTAAAATTATAGTACTAAAATGAAAAGGAAATGATTTTGGACAGAAAATAAAAATTAAGAGGATAAAAAGATGAAGCAGAAAAAAATGAACTATGAACATCAAAGAAAATTAGAAGCAAAGTAAAGTAACCTAAAAATCATGTAGAAAATGTAATGCATAGACTATATTGATAAAGTTAATTCATATTTTGGGACTCACACAAAGGAAGCTGCCTTAGTGATCTGGCCAAGTCACAATCGAAACCAATCGAAACCGTCAGTCTGCACTTACAGGACACATGTCAATGGGTAGGAAACCTAACCCCCACCAGGCACAGTCCTGCCACTCAGCTTCAGCTAGCTGACCTGACCCTGGAAAACAGGACCTGCTAGCCTTCCAAGGAAGCCCCAGGTCTCCTAGCCTATCATGTCATTCCCTGGTGCCTCTTTAATATTCTATAAAACTCTCTCCTGTTCCAAATCCCCCAGGAATAGCGCTCCAATGATTGCGAGACACTGTACTCCCCCAATCCGTGGATTGTTTTCCCTTGAATAAAGGCTATGAAACCCATGACTAAATTGTTTTAGTTTTGTCATTTGACAGCATATATGTGTTTATATATGTGTGTTATGTATATTTATATTCGTATGTGTTTGTGGTATATACATATTTGAACAGGGAGGAATAAGGCAGAAATGAATGATTCCATTCCCCGCAAGAGAAAGGATAAGCGAAGTGGCAGCTGCCCCTGTCACGTGTATTTTTTTCCCTTTGGGTACAGTGGCTCCAGAAAAGGCAGATATAAAAGAGATGGTCTTTGGAGAGAGGATGTCCCAGTTGTGTTTCATTTCTCTGGATATTCCTCAAGGGTAAAGTTACATCACAAGTGTACAGGCAGCTAGAACTGGGCTCACTCCTCTATCTACAGGATGTAAATTATAATGCAACAGACGTCAACGCATACTCTGTGTAGGGGTTGAGTGCCTGGGCTTTGGTGTCACATAGCCAAGGTTAAGACAGTCTGCCATGTACTATATGGTGATCCAAGACCTTGCTACTCAGTGTGCGATGAGTCAGCTGATAGTGCTGGCCTATACCTGAGAGGCGATTAAAAAGGCAGAATCTCAGGTCCCACCCCAGACCTACTGAATCAGAATTTACTTATTGACAAAACTCTCGGGTGATTCTTTTGCACATAAAAGTCTGAGAAACACTGGCCTAGAGTAAGTTACCAAATCTGTGCCTGCCCCAGCTTCCTCATTTATAAAACACACAAACTAGTACTTACTCATAGCATCGTGGGGTTAAATGAGGAATACATGTAGAGGCAAAGCAAATGTCCAATAACTGTTAATAAAGACAAGTCATAAACTATGGCTCACAATTCTGAAATTGAATTCTATGCTCCAGTGCCAGCACGATTAAATGTAACTAAAGCTGGGTTTTAATTTTAAATGTTAACTGACTTTTACGACCATTCCCCTAAATGAAATAGTCATTTAAAAAATGAGTACTTTCAAAATGATCATCCATAATAGTTGCCAGCTAAGCAAGTCATTTTACCTTTTCAGGAATCTTTTTTTAATAAGAGCAGCTCAACAAAGTTCTTTTCTAATTCTAAATTTTCATTTTAAGCTAATTACTATAAAAACTAATATTCATTAATTTGGAATGTCACAAATTAGGTGTAATGCATTTACACCTAATTAGCATTTCTGATTTATGTATATTTTAACTTACAGGAAAAGGAAAAGAACAAAAAATTAGAATGACCAGAGTTAAGAGGTAAAACCGGAGGGAGGGAATGAGAGAAATCTTGTAGATTCTGATTTCTTTTCTATAAATCTATTCTCTCTAAGGCTGCATGAAGTTCAATATGTTAAGCCAGAGTGCTTTTTAAGCATCTTGGTACATAAAAATCACATGAGCCTCTTGTTTAAAAATAATTCCAAGAACCCCATCTCTTGAGATTCTGATTCAAGAAGTCTAGAGAATGAAGCCCTGGAATTTGTATTTGCAACAAATGACCCAAGATACTAGGGAAGAGACCGACCACAATTTGAGAAACATTGTGTCAAGTGTTTTTTTCTTATATCACACACAGCTTGATTATTGCTTATTAGGTAGTATAACATAAACTTTCTTTTACTCAATCACAAATAAATATTTATAGGCACGTCACACTGTTGTATATAGGTAGAACTGTCATTTGAGAAATATAAATATATATTTCAACTTTGACGTAAGCTCTATGTTGAGCATGATAAGCATTAGTTAAGACAATTATTTAATGTCTGTGTTTCTCTTTGTCCTTAACTACAATATAGGACCAACCTAAACTATTCTTATAAGGATCACATGAAATAAGTGTTTAAAAACTCTAAAGTCACTTTAGATGTAAGAATGATGATAATATTTCTTCAGTTCATTATTCTTTTCAAGTTTATAAAGTTCTTGAGGGCAGAAAATGCATCTTTTACATTTCTGTCAGTGGACAGCTATTGTTTCTACCTGCCTAACATTTCCTTCCCCATTATTTGCTAACACAATCCTGGTTTTCCTTTGGGAAACTACAGTTCTTGCATTCTCAGTCCTTGTAGTTAGGGGTGAAGAAAGTGGCTCAAGTTTAGGTCCAGCCACCTGCCTGTGACTGACCTACCAAATCTGAGTGCTTCAGTCCTCCTTGCCACTGCGATTGGCTCAGGAATTTGTAAGTCATCCAAGGCTGGCCAACAGGAGCCAGCCCCAATTTTGCTGAAAACTTTGGCAAAGAGAAATCTCCTTTCAAACTAGCTAAACCTTCAGTTAAACATACCCTGAAGTCATGTTCACCACCATAAAAGAAAACCTCACTGAAAATGAAGAATGCAAAAGAAATCAGCCAAGGTGTGAAAGAAAAATACATGTCTAATGACACTGTTCTGGGCCCCGAATTAATCACACCTAGATTTTTCCAACAGAAGAACCTCTCTCTCTCTCCTGCCTAATCAGTTATGCAGTTGGGGGTTTTCAACAAATGCTGATTACTTAGTTTGGTAATAACATAAAAATCCTTAGTCACAGATGACAAGACAGTGATGAGGCTGTTCAAATTTATCATTGCAATGTTTTGGTGATTTGTTTAAAAAGTACATAACACATACATGCATATAACTGAGAGGTTTTTCAAAAAATTAATCAGCAGAACAACCAAAAACATAACTACTTACATAACTACTAGATATTGAAATTAGTCACATCCATAAATTATCATTCCTCTTTGTACAATTCATCAAGTAATTGCCATACTTGTTAACAAAAAAAAAAAATTCAGCTTGAAGGATGAGTCACAACCTGATTGTCTGGACTAGCTTAAAACTCAGAATTGGGTATTCTCTGTTCTCTGGCTCCTTAGTGTTTTTGAGATCTGGAAACCATCACTTACCATTTACTCCTGCACCTGAAATAATGAACTAGAAGAAGGGCTTCTGTAAGTAGGTAGACCTGAAGTTTTCCTCTTTGTTCATATAGATTTTTAAAAATTAAAAGAACAGCTTTAAGTGAACAGCTCTTTATTCTTTTAACATGCTGCCATCATGTGGTTGCTTTGCTCATTCACATTCAAATGTTCAAAGAACAAGGGTCATTCAGCAAGGGGCAAAGAAGGAAGCTCCCACAGAAAATGAAAGTGAATGGAATACACTCTTCCCTTAAAGCTTAGCTCAGAGTATGGTAGCAAATACATACAATTTGCCAAAGTTGTAAAGTATGTCTGTAATTTGGCAAAACGCAAGATGGAATGTGGTAGAAACCTAGAAAGACTGAGACTAAGTGCAAAAGAGGAGCAGAGGAAAGCCTCAACTGTCTCAGGCTGCTATTTAAGAATTGTTGGGCGGTAATTTTAATGAAGCTATTCAATAAAATCTGACAGTATTTTCTTGTACTATAATCCCTTCCAACATAGCTATTATCTCCATTTTAATTCTGAGGTGCTTGAAACGAATAGAAATTTTGCCATATGCCTCAATAACAAAGCAAAAGTAAGACTCTGCTCGTAGTTTGTTATAGAAATACCTTGGAGCTCCATATATAGTGGTTTGCACTGCTTTTGAGTCCCATGAGGTAGATTAGGCAGATACATTAGAAGAGATTCCATCAAAATTTTCTGGCTCTAGACCATTTCTTCATTGCATTTTGATTTTTATATAGGTTCTCAAAAATATTTCATTTGATTGTATGAATCCATGTGCAAATACTCATGAGTTTTTAGATTTTGTATATGATTTTTCTATTATCAAAGAAAATTTCAGAAAAATCAGTAGGATTAAGTTTTATTGAAATATTGTCAAATTGTTTTCAGAATAAGTTTTAGCACCTAGAGAGAAATGGAGAAGTTGAGCTTATTTAAATTACAAAAAAAAAAAAAGGTTTTTGGTGCTGCATACAGGACATATACCTACCCAATCTACTTGGATTTAATTACCTAGATTATGACTGCAAATTATTCTTTAAAAATATTGCAACTACAGATTATATACCAAGAGGTCTTCTTGAGCCTGCCCAGATTTGGAAATGCCATTATCTCAGACACTTGACCTCAGCACTATTTTTTCCCCAAATCAGAAGCCAAAACAGCCCATAGAGTCATGTATAGTCTCCTTTTCTCCTCTCCAAAACACAAACGTTATTAAGATTAGCAACCAAATTAGTGTTGTGTCCCTTTTAAAATTCATATGTTGAAGGCCTTACCCGTAGTGTCTCAGAAGTGACCTTATTTGGAGATAGGGTCTTTACAAAGATAAGCAAGATACAATAGATCATTTGGATGGGTTCTAATCCAATATGAGAGTGGTGTCCTTATAAAAATGATAAATTCGGATACAGAGACACATGCAAAGGGAAGACCATATGTACACACAGAGAGAAGACAGATATCTACAACTCCAGGAGAGAAGCCTGGAATAGATCCTCCCCTCACAGATTTCAGGAAGAACCGACCCTGCTCGTGCCTTGATCTTGGACTTCTAGTCTCCTGAGCTCCAAGATATTCAATTTCTTTATTGTTTAAGCCACCCTGTCTGTGGTGCTTTGTTACAGCAGCTGTTTAAAAAACAAATACAATTAGCCTGAGGGGAAAGGGTTATATTAACTTTTTTAGAAGCCATGTGTGTTTATCTGTGGCTAGCCCTGACTTAACTGTTGTAATTCTAGAAAAAAACAAAGTAAACTCTTATTTTCATCCAGGAAATGTTAGTGTGTTAAATTATTTTTTATTAAAAGAAAGCAGGTGGAAAGTGATTGTATAATTGAAAAATTAGATTAAGGCACTTCCAAGCATAAATTTTAACATTGGTGGCTATTTCTCCAATTACACCCTTTCATATCCTGTCCCAGCCAAACTCTGATTGGGTTATGTGATGAGAGGACCAATTTTTTTCCTCCTTAGCCCTTAATATTTCAGGCCAAGAGACCAGAGTATTTATTAGGCTTGATTCTCAAATATCAGCCTACAAAGACCTCTGCCAAAAGAAGAAAATCAGTTGAGAACTGCTGACAACAATTGTCAATATTTTTGAACATCCAAAATCAAAACACCCTTCCAATTACCAAGCCTCCTCATCTTAGGAGGCAGCAGCTGCCTCTGACTACAGGAGATGAAAATGCCGGATACTGGTTTTCAGAACTTCCTTTCCGTTACGGCATAATCACATCATCTAACAGACTAGGCATACCTAAACTGACTAAAGCCAATGTTTCAGGTCCAAAGAAGCAGGGATTGTTCTAAATCCATGCTAGATAAGCCAATAGCCGTCCCATCCAGTTTCTAGGGAAACAGAAGCAGCTGTGCCCCAATGGCCCTCACAGCCTATTATCAGTAGTGATCAAGCCACAGAGGACAGCGCTCAACAACTGTGATGGATTTGTGATTCTGTAACTCGACTCTAACCCATTATTCATGGATGAATAGCCTGGTTACCTGCCTAACTAAGATTGTACAGCTACTCCATTTATGCTTAAATTATCCATAGTTCTGCTTCTTCCAACTAAGAACATGCGATTTTTAGTTTATCTTTTAATTAATATAGAATTATCTAATTGTTTTTGTTTTTACACAATAGGGAAAGGAATTATAACATTTTACTCAGTGTATAGAACCTCTAAATGTATATTTCAAGTCTTCAGGAATAGTGAAGAGAGAGAAGAGATGGAGGCAAATACGAAAAGGAAGATAAAGAATTAAATGCAGAAGGAGAGATGAACATTAAAAATTCATCCAGTTCCAGCCAAAATGGAGGTGTAGGTTGAAACCCTTCATTTCCTTGCACAACCAAAAGGAGGATAAAAACCAATCTAAAATCAATAAACAGCCAGAAGTGCCAGAAACTCATATTGCATGGAACTCTGACAACCAAGGAATCAAACAAAAAATCAACCAGAACAACCAGACCAGTAAGAACCCACAGTGAAGCTGTGTGGGTGGGGCTACCTCAGAAAAACTGTGGCCAGGCAGTGGGCACACAGGCAGGGCTGGATGAAGACAAGACTCAGACTCAGAGCTAACTGTCGACTATGGCTGAGGTTGCCACAGTGAAAGAAACTCCCAGTGTCACATGAGAGTTGGTTGGAAAGTGGGGCTAGAGCCCAGAAAGCAAATTGCATTGTTCCCTCTCTGACCCCTCCCCTACAGGGAGTGTCACAACACAGCAAGGTGGATTGCCCTGCCCACATGAATACCTAAGGACCCAACCCCTTACAACCTATCAGGTGCACCGAGACAAAGAAATAGGGCCCAAACGAAAGAACAGAGCAAAACTTCAGAAAGAAAACTAAGTGATGAGAAGATAGCATCAAAATGCTCACAGAACTGATTGAGCTTGGTCAAAAATGAAAGAACAAGTGAAAGATACCAAAAATGAAATAAAGCAAAATATTCAGGGAACCAACAGTGACAGGAAAAAACCCAGGACTCAAACCAACGATTTGGAACAAAAGGAAGAAATAAACATCCAACTAGAACAGAATGAAGAAACAAGAATTCAAAAAAGAGAATAGAGTCTTACAAACCTCTAGGACAACCTGAAATGTTCCAATATCCAAATTATAGGGGTGCCAGAAGGAGAGGAACAAACGAAGAAGTTGAAAACTTATTTGAACAAATAATGAAGGAAAACTTCCCCAATCTGGCAAAGGAGAAAGACTTCCAGGAAGTCCAGGAAGCCCAGAGAGTCCCAAAGAAGTTGGACCCAAAGAAGAACACACCAAGGCATGTCATCATTAAGTTATCCAAGATTAAAGACAAAGAGAGAATCTTAAAAGCAGCAAGATGGGAGGAAAGAGTTACCTACAAAGGAGTTCCCATAAGACTACCAGCTGATTTCTCAAAAGAAGCCTTGCAGGCAAGAAGGGTCTGAAAGAAGTATTTGAAGTTATGAAAGGCAAGGACCTACATCCAAGATTACTCTATCCAGCAAAGCTATCATTTAGACTGGAAGGGCAGATAAAGTGCTTCCCAGATAAGGTCGAGTTAAAGGAGTTCATCATCACCAAGCCCTTATTTTATGAAATGTTAAAGGGACTCATCTAAGAAAAAGAACATCAAAAATATGAACAGTAAAATGACAACAAATTCACAACTATCAACAAATGAACCTAAAAGAAAAGAAAAACAATGAAAACAAAAACTAAGTGAACAACTAGAACAGGAACAGAATCAGAGAAATGGACATCACATGAAGGGATTTTAGTGGGGAGGGGGAGGAAAGGAATAGAGAGGAAAAGATACAGAGAAGAAGCATAATTGGTAGGCATAAAATAGACATGGAGAGATAAAAATGGTATAGGAAAGAGAGGACTCAAAGAACTTATTTGTACAACCCATGCACATGAACTAAGGAGGGAGGGGAATCCTGGAGGGTTGGGGGGGGCAGGATAGAGGGTGGATAAAGGGGGAAAATTGTGAAAACTATAATAGCATAATCAATAAAAATACTTTTAAAAAATAAAATAAAATAATAAAATAAAAATTCATCCAAATTTTTTTTAATTGTTTTAAGATTAAAATCCTGTCCTGATTTCTGACCACTACTATGTCCTTATTTTACCTAATTTTAAAAACCTGTGTCAAACTTATCTTTAATTTACCTAAATAAAAACTATAAACATTGGCAAAAGGTACTAACAGATAATTAACAAAAGTGGACAAATAGCCCTTAAACACATGAAAATATCATCAACCTCACTTAAAATAAGAAAATGCAATTTAAAATAACAGTGAGATACCGTCTTTCACCTGTCAAATTGGCAAACCCCGCATAGTTTGATAATACACTGTGTTGAACTGAGCGTGCAGAAATAGGCCCACTGCCTGTGGGAATATAAATTGGGGTGAACATTTTTTGGGAAGAGGGAAATTTAGAAGTAATCATCAAGATTACTGTCCTTTGACCCAGCACTTCCATTTCTAGAAATAGGTTCTGCAGATAGATACATGCACATACATACAAAACTACAAAAGTAAAATGATGTTAATTGCAATTCTAATAGAAAACTAAGTCAATTCTTACATATCCAAACAATAAGACGTTATGAAGCTGTTAACATAAAATGGGAAGCTTTCCAAATGCTCTTATGGCAATCAAAGACAAGACTTACTCAGAAGTAGAGGGAAAATGTTTTATTACATAGCATATTACCATTGGGGGAAAAATAAATACAATTATCTTTGTATGTATTACTATGCTTGTGTTTATATGCTGTATGTGGCTTAGATATTTCTAGAAGGCCTTATTTTTAAAACAACTGTTAATACAAGTAGTGATTTCTTCTGAATAAGGAAACTAAGTGTCCAGGAAACGGTAAACAAGTAAGTTAGACACTACAGATGCCTTTTCCACGTTTTGAATTTTATGTTTCTGTACTGGACAACAGAGGAGTGATTTGGGGAGTGAGGGAGGGAGGAGGGTATAGAGGAATAAATGGTAATGGGAAAAAATAAATTAAAACACAAGCAATGAAAAAAATCACTTAAAATTACTAAAGCAAACACTCACAAATATGTATACAAAGATTTGAAAATCATTTTTATTTAACTATAAAGAACTTTAAGTAGAAAAATTAATCAAAACCATTAAAATACACAAGCAAAAAACAAAATAAGTACTTTGTCAACAATTAAATTCATGCAGAAAATATCCATAAATTGTTTGTAAATAAACCAGGTCTGTTGTTTTGCTCATAGTATATGGCAGATAAAGCTCCTGCCATATGTCTTTCCCTATAACCTTAGGGTTCACCTTAGGCCTGGGAGAATTTGACTTCTTCCAGCAGAAATGGACTTGTCCAAAGTTGAAGAATGAAGAGAAAAGAGGCTAACATGTTGAGGAAAGAAACAAAGAGGGATAAGGCTACAGAGGGGAAGGAGATGTCTTCAATCCCACTAACCCTGGTTGCATACATGTGACAGTCCTAGCTGTCTCCAGGACTTTGGGAGAAATGTCTTTCAAACACAAAAGCAAAGCAGGGATAAAGAGGGCTGCTAGAGGAGATGGCAAAGTGGTGCTGCATATGTAATGCCAGAGGAACACTTAAAGCTGAAAGAGACCTGAGATATTATATATGATCCACCACACTCTTTAATTTTTCATATGAGGAAACTGAAGCCTAGGAAGGCTGTGACTAGCCCAAAGTCATAAACTCTGAATGCCGCAGAATTAGGATAACAACCAATGCTTTGTAACTCCAAGTCCAATGCTTTGTCCAGTATACACATTCTTCGCCTTCTTTCTGATAAATGATCATTTTATGCAGTTATTTCTTTCATTTTAGTACCATAGAGATAAAACATAGAGGCGTGCTCTCCTCCTGTTCTGGCAGCCGTGTGATGAAGGACGCTACAACTCTTGACCTTTCCATTTGGAGCAGCTTCTTAGGCTGGCCTCCAGTCCTACAGGCTAAGGATGGAGGAAGTGAGCCCTAGTTGAGTTAATGCTGTGCTCTAGCCAAAGCCGTTTTTAGTGCAGATTTCAGAACCCCACTCTAATTAGTTCAAGTAAAAGAAAAGCCAATCCAAGGGAGCGAGGAGCGAGGAGCTGTTCTTGGATTTTACATAATACAAGGACAGAAGTGGCAGGTTTCATTTGAAATAGGAAGTTGAGGACAAAAATATTTTCTATACTCTTTTGCTTCTCACAAGACAAAATCTAAAAAGAATATATTAAATTCCTGCAGCTGCAGCTAATCTTAAAGCCATTACAGGAAAATGGAATGGGTGAAACATGGCTCAACCATCAGCTTTTGTAAAAAAAAAAGTCAAGGTTTTAGCTAAAGAATGTTAATATAATCTTAGGACAGTTTAATAGAAGTAAAGGGCCTAAAAGACAGACAGTGATTTTTTTCTACATTATTTGTACCACATCTGAAATATTATACTCAATTCTAGGCACCATGAAAGAAATACAGAAATTTTAGCAGTATTTGTAGGACACATTATTTTAATTCAAAATGGCCTTCCTGAGTTCCATTAGGGAAAATATATAAAACTATGATTATGTTCTTTAGTAAATAGCAGAATATTGGGAAATTTTGTCACTTCTTTGTAGTTATTAAAATTTTATTAGACATGGTCACAAGATAGCAATTTTTTTAACCCCTTATATTGGTATGGTATAGTGTTTGAATTCACAAAATGCCTTTAGGTGAACTATCTTATTTCGTTCTTGAAACCTCTCTGCAAGGTAGATATAACCATCCCCAGGAAACAGATTTAGAGAGGCAAAATGACTTGCCAAATATCCTAGCAAATGAGGATAATGTCCAAGAAAGATTTAGTTCTTCCCATTCAATGCAAATTTTAACACCCCCATTACCTTAGCCACCTGTTGTTATTACAAGTGACTTTTTTTTTTTTTTTGGTGATAAAGGAAAGGAGTCTTTATTTAAAAACTTCACAATTTTGGATTAACAGCTTTCCACATGCATTAGTCACTTAAACCTGTCAATTAAGGCTAAACTCCTTAACACCTGAGTTCTCCTACCATTCCCGCTGTTAGTTTTTATCTTCTTTCTATAGGGTTAGTTTAAAAACTAAAACAACATAAGATACAAAAGCTACACAATTTTGGAAGAATGGCAGGCTTCTATCCAGAGCACATTCCCTATAGAACACCCAAAGAAGAATAACCAGGTCACCCTCTGTCAGGCCAGCCTGGTCCTGAGCTGTGCCCATCCAAAATACCATCCGTTTGAAAATGCAGGCAGCTGCAGCACCATCACTCAGAATTTCCCAAGGAAGAGAGAACCAGAGAAAGCCAGAAAGCCAGCAAGCCAGCCTGAGAGCCCAAGAGCCCTTTTTTTTTTTTTAATTTCAAATCTTCTAGCACATAATTCTAGGCACTCTGGAGGCATTCAGCTTTTCAGCCAATCCTGTCCTAGGCTATTTACCATGGCCTCAGGCAACCTCCTCCTATGGTCCCTCCCTACCCCTCAGGAGTGATCTGATCAGACCTCTTTTGTGAGTGTGTGTGTGTGGTTTATTTTTTTATTTCAAGTCACTTTTTAAAAATTATATTTCATTGATTATGCTTTTACAGTTTTCCAAATGTCCCCACTTTATCCACCCTCCATCCTGTACCCTCAACCCTCCAGCATCCTCCCCCTTAGTTCATGTCCATGGGTTGTACAAATAAGTTCTTTGAGCTCTCTGTTTCCTGTACCATTTTTGACCTCTCCTCATCTATTTTATGCCTACCAATTATGCTTCTTCTTCTCTGTACCCTTTCCCTTCTATTCCTCCCCTTCCCCTCCTCACTGAAAACCCTCCATGTGATGTGTGATGTCCATTTCTCTGATTCTGTTCCTGTTCTAGTTGTTTGCTTAGTTTTTGTTTTCATTGTTTTTCTCTCTTTTATTTTTTTAGGTTCATTCATTGATAGTTGTGAATTTGTTGTCATTTTACTGTTCATATTTTTGATGTTCTTTTTCTTAGATAAGTCCCTTTAACATTTCATATAATAAGGGCTTGGTGATGATGAACTCCTTTAACTCGACCTTATCTGGGAAGCACTTTATCTGCCCTTCCAGTCTAAATGATAGCTTTGCTGGATAGAGTAATCTTGGATGTAGGTCCTTGCCTTTCATAACTTCAAATACCTCTTTCAGACCCTTCTTGCCTGCAAGGCTTCTTTTGAGAAATCAGCTGATAGGTAACTCTTTCCTTCCCTCTTGCTGCTTTTAAGATTCTCTCTTTGTCTTTAATCTTGGATAACTTAATGATGACATGCCTTGGTGTGTTCTTCTTTGGGTCCAACTTCTTTGGGACTCTCTGGGCTTCCTGGACTTCCTGGAAGTCTTTCTCCTTTGCCAGATTGGGGGAGTTTTCCTTCATTATTTGTTCAAATAAGTTTTCAACTTCTTCGTTTGTTCCTCTCCTTCTGGCACCCCTATAATTTGGATATTGGAACATTTCAGGTTGTCCTAGAGGTTTGTAAGACTCTATTCTCTTTTTTGAATTCTTGTTTCTTCATTCTGTTCTAGTTGGATGTTTATTTCTTCCTTTTGTTCCAAATCGTTGGTTTGAGTCCTGGGTTTTTTCCTGTCACTGTTGGTTCCCTGAATATTTTGCTTTATTTCATTTTTGGTATCTTTCACTTGTTCTTTCATTTTTGACCAAGCTCAATCAGTTCTGTGAGCATTTTGATTACCAGGGCTTTAAATTCTCCATCAGATAGGTTGGCTATCTCCTCATCGCTTAGTTTTCTTTCTGAAGTTTTGCTCTGTTCTTTCATTTGGGCCCTATTTCTTTGTCTCGGCACACCTGATAGGTTGTAAGGGGGCAGGGCCTTAGGTATTTGCTGGGACAGGGCAACCCTCCTTGCTGCTCCATGGTGCTCCTGTTGGGGAAGAGCCAGAGAGGGAACAGTGCAGCTTCCCTGCTCGTCTCTAGCCCACTTTTCAATGGACTCTCTTGTGTGAGACTGGGAGTTTCTCCCACCACGACAACTGCGGTAGTCCACAGCCACCTCTGAGTCTGTTTCCCCTTAAGTCAGCCCCATCTTCACAGCCCACCGCCTCATTGCAGTCAGCCTCGCCCCATGGTCTGCCACCTTACCGCGGTTTCTCTCCATCCACCCCATTACTGGTCTGATTGTTCTGATTGATTTTTTCTGTAATTCCTTGGTTGTCAGAGTTCCATGCAGTTTGATTTTCTGGCACTTCTTGTTGTTTATTGATTTTGGATTGGTTATTATCCTCCTTTTGATTATGTGAGGAAGCCAAGGGTTTCTACCTACACCTCCATCTTGGCCAGAACTGCCTATTTTCATCTTTTAATAAAATTTTTAAATTGTGTTTTAAAGGATATCAATAAAATATGCACTCAACATACTACTTTAATTTTAATGTTTTCAGTATTTACAGTAAAAAATAACATCGGGGGAAAATGTGTTGTTTCCCTCATGCCAGATCCAGGTTTTTCCATGGGTAAGTAAAATTTCTATAGACCAGGGGTTAGCAAACATTCTCTAAAGGTCCAGATAGTAAATATTTAAGACTTCATGTGCCATATAGTCTCTGCTGTAACTACTCTGCATTTGCAGCTTGTCATAGGTGAGTCCAATAAAATTTTATTTACAAGAGCAGATTGTGGATCATAGTTTGCTGACTCATGCAATGCATAATAAGGACTAAAAGCAATTAGGGAACAAAGTCATAAAGGTAGACTCTACCTGGAAGAGTAGGCAATGGATACATGTATTCTACAATGGGGAAACTGAATGTGTCAAGGCATAGAAATGACCATTGGTAGAATCTCTGAACAGGTCTACAGGGAGAAAAAATTCACTTAGGTCTGGGGCTAAAAAGTTTGGTGGATGTATAGATGAATGTTGTAAGTCATGATAGACTATTATTAATGGCCCTGAGAATCTGAAGAAGTTGGACATTTCAGGTTATAAAATTCTTCTTATGCCTTGTTTAATTATACACATTATCAGAGGCTATGAAATGTGTTTGAAATGTCTCACTGAACAACCATTAAATCTTAACTAAAATCTCAAAAATTTCAGTACTTCAGATGGAAACTAGTATGTGGAAATAGACACATGTGCTAATTACAGTGCAATTGCTTTCACATACATTCTCATTTGAAGTTTACAGAGTCTTTGTACAATAAGACTGAAATTATATGAAATCATTATGTGTCCTTTTATGAAATATAAAACAATAAAATATTTATTTTGTAGTACTAAAATAACCCTGAAATAGGGGTGGTTAGGTAAAAAAAACTGAGGTTTAAACATAACTATAGCAGTAATTAGCCAAAGTAATTAACCTTTGGAAAATAAATCATTTTACCATTCTGAGTATTAGTCTTTTAATTTATGAATTATAGCTGGTGATAATAATATGACACCACCTCACAGGAGCTGTGAAAGTAAACTAAAATAATGTATGTGTCTTTGCTCTTCCAGGCTCATTCCCTTTCTCCTTCCTCCTCTCTCCTCAATCTTTTTAATTGAGTTATGCCTGATAACCCATGCAGGCACATGGCCTGCCACTTTCCAGCTCTACCTCTTGTGGTCTCTTGTGATCTAGTTTTTCTTTTCAAATTTCTACTTATATCTAAATCAGTTTCAATATTCCCTGGTTCAACATCCCAAGTGACAAAATGCGATTGATCTAGTCAGGAAAACATACACCCAAACAAAGACCTTAAAACTATGTCCTTGAGCAGCCAGACTGAGGAAATGGACTTTAAGAAAAAAGAAGGAAATTGGGGTTAGAGATACCTATAGTGGAAGCAGCATACAAATCAAATATTCTAATTCGTAGTCTAGGGAGCATCCTAATGGTGTGTGCAGTAGGGAAAGATAGACTGTGATGGGAAATTACCTTCTGGGAAATTCCAGCAACTGATCTTTAATGCAAGTTTCAAGTGGTGATTAGTTATGGACTCCATACTCCATTATTCAAATTTGCTACCAGTTGAGAGAAAACCACACCTTATTCTTAGATTTGTGTGGGTGTCTTGTGAGTAAAGATTTCATTTCTAATCAGTCTTTTTTGCCCCCTTGGGCAACTCCCAACACAAAATACTTTATCTTTTTCAAAGGTTTTTTTGTGTTTTTTTTTTTGCATATTAAGTGCCTTGAATGTATTTTTAAAAAGATTTTATTTATTTATTTTTAGACAGAGGGGAAGGGAGGGAGAAAGAGAGGGAGAGAAATATCAATGTGTGGTTGCCTTTCATGCACCCCACACTGGGGACCTGGCCCACAACCCAGGCATGTGCCCAAGACTGGGAATCAAACTGGTGACCCTTTGGTTCACAAGCCAGTGCTTAATACACTGAGCCACACCAGCCAGGACAAAATACTTTATCTGTTTATGGCTTGTACACATTTTAAGCTTTTTTTAGGAGAAGAAAAGCCCATATCTTAATTGGCCTGAAGACATAGAATTTTACAGTTGGCAATTATCTCTGAGTTGACGTAGACCAACTTCCTTCTTTTATAGGTGAGGAAACTGAAGGTCCAAAGTGGTATGACAACTACCCCCAAGTCCAACAGCAGGCTGGAGGCAATGACAGTGTAAGACTTTGAGTTTGGTTTGGCTCTAATATAAGTGAGAGCACTTTATTTTCCACTATGTAAATTTTCCATAAAATTAAAATTTAAGCACTAAACAATGTCGGCCATTTTTTGAAATCTATACTATGTTTGTACTTTATACTTTTCTGCCTTTGAAAATAATGTAAATGGAACTTCACCTTGCCTTTTACAGATGACTCATTCAGCAGTATGAGCATTAATTGCTGTGTAATTATATAAGGAAATACTAAGAATTTATTGAAATATAAACACTTGATCAACAGTGATTCTCTGTGTCTTAGTAAAAACTCTATAAATATTTGTTGATGGATTGGTCCTATGCTTTTGCTATCATATTCTTTACCCATTAATAAACATTACTTTTCAATGGCCAGCAATTCCCCACCCTCTCTCACATTTCTTCAGATGTGTAGTCTAAGGCTTTCTAACTCACTAAGCTTGATTTTACACACACAAAATGTTAGTCCTTGGAGCCTGAAGGTGACTTCAGTCCTCTTTTTTAAAGCAAGAGATTGAGGTTCATGACAACTCTTTTCCTCAGGGACCTAACAAAAATGGGAATCTATTTCAAAGTGAAGGTAAATTTCAGATTGGTATGTGCTTTGGTCTGAATGATTATGTCCCTCCCAAATTCAGATGTTGAAATCTTAATCCCCAAGATGATAATATTAAAGGTGGAGACTTTGGGAGATGATCAGGTCATGAGGGCAGAATCTTGATGAATGGGACCAGTGTCCTTACATAAGAAATTCCAGAGAGATCCCTTGCTCCCTTCTACTACATGAAGAAGACACAGCAAGAAGCCAGCAGTCTGCAACCTAGCACAGGGCTTTCACTAGAACTTAACCACATGGGCACCCTGGTCTTGGACTTACTTCCAGCTTCCACAACTGTGAAGAATGAATGTTTATGGTATTTGGTTATAGTGACCTGAAAGGACTAAGATAACATGGTACTGTGACATACATATTTTTGTCTATTAAAAATGCTTAATTTTTCTCCTCTGTCTTCTTCCCTTCACTTGCCATTTTCCTTCTATTCTCCTTTCTCTTTCAGAACACTTGAGTCCTAAAACAATTAGGTAAAGCAGAGCAAGGCAGGAATCCATATAATGGAGCTGGCATACGTCAGGTGTAAGAGCCCACAAGGAGTGAAAATGGCATCCACATTGGGAAAGAGAGAATTTAGTTTTGATGTCAGAATGTGAGAAGAATGAGGTGAGCATCCATGCAGGAAGAGGGGCCTGGAAAGAGATGCTGTTCCCAAGCAGAGTGAGGAAAGCCCCCACGTGATGGCACTTGAGCCCAAAAGAATGAGGCTGACATGCTTGAGGGAGAGCAACCTGCCATCAGGGTCAGAGCCAAAGCAAGAGGAGAAGGGTTATCAAATGGGGTGGGATGGAGGGAGGATGTTAGAGCCTCAGTAGAGTAAGGAAGGAGTTACACAAGGGAACTACATGGGGTCAGGTAACAGAGCCTAAACAGAGTGAAGAGGACATCAAACTGGCAAGGCAGCCAATGCAGGAAGTCAGAATCTGAGGAGGGTGTCGCTGCATGGTGACAAGTTGGTGTGGGGTTTCAGAGCAGGAGTGGGTTGAAGAGGGAGTCCACATGGGAAGACGGCCCAGCTTGAGGTGCTAGGGTTCATGCAGGATAAAGAGTCCATCCATATAAGGAAAGGCTCAATGCAGATTATTGGAATCCAAGGGAAGTCAGGAAGTCTATGCAGGGAACTTGACCTGGAGTGGTATTATAAGAGCCTGAGGGAGGAAGGTGTGTATGAAGTGAGCAGGAAAGTGGTCCAGTGCAGGGAATCAAAGCTTGAGCATGGGGCTGGGATGTGGAGTTTCCACATGGAGAGAAGCTGCAGTAGACTGACCAAATAAATATGAAAGGGGAGAGAACAAGAATGAATTCTGCGTTGTTCAATTGGAATCGAAAGTATCAATGTAAACTCGTGAATTTCCAAAACAGGAAATTAATGCAGTTGTAAACATGTGCATATATACATATGTGTGTGTGTATATGTATGTGTACATATACATACATTACTGACTAACCACTGATAGGGCCTTGGAGCAATGACCACCCTCAATCTCATCCCTGCCTCTAATAACAATGAGCACACCAAGCACCCAGATCATGGCTTATATATTAGTTTCTGGAAAGAAAAAAAAAAGAAAGAAAGAGAGGAGGGGAGGGGAGGGGAGGGGAGGGGAGGGGAGGGGAGGAGCAAGGACCTCTTGAAGAAATGACTGATTTCAAGGATAAGATTGACAAAGTACAAGATGAGCCTGGGTATCTTGTGCACCCAAACAAGGAAGTGGTCCAGAATGACAGGGAAACACTCCAGCATCTAAAAAGGGCTCCTACGAACCAGATCTGGGACCATTGAGGATGGCAGTAGGTAATGGTAGAAAAAGTTAAAATGCATTGAATAAAACAAAAAAATCATAGGTTTAATTTTATACATAGATAGATAAAAATAAAGTTTGATGAAAATAGGGTGAGAAACAAAGTTTTGAAGTACCTCTTCACAAAACATTCATTACAAAAAAAGATAACTTTCCAGTGGAGAAACCCCAAACTATCCCTTCATCAAGTGATCCAAGTTAATAGCTTTAAAAATGGAGCAAATTGAAATTATGACACATTTGATAGAATGCAATGAGAAGAACAAAGTGTAGTTTCTATGCTATTCCTACTAAAGAGGCAAAATCCAAATGTAATTATGAGGAAACATCAGACAAATCTGAATTGAGAAACATTTAAAAAAATAAGTGATCTGTAATCTAAAAAAGTGTCAAGGTGCTAAAATTCAATGATTGCAGACTGAGATAAAAAAGACTTGGCAACTAAATGCAATCTGTGGTTCTGAGCTAGATCTATTTGCAACAAAGGATATGCTGGGACAAATGAAGAAACTTGACTGAGGTGTGTCAACTTGATGTGAATTTGACTTTAGCAATGTGGGAATGGTAACTTACTGGGTTTGGTGGCTATACTGTGGTAATATAGGAGGATGTCCTTGTTTGTAAAGAATATACCCCAAAATATTTGGAGGTGATGGGTATCAGATCAGTTTCTTACTATCTAATGGTTTAGGAAGGAAAACAGTTCTTTGTACTGTGCATGTAACATTTCTATAAGTTTCAGATAATTTTAAGTTTTTTAAAAAAGTGTGTGTGTGTTTTAATACTTACCTCTTTCATGATTTAACTATCACTTTCTCAGTAAAATCTTCATGACAATCCCATTAAATCTTCAACCTTAGGTCAGTACTCCCGGTCCTCTATTTGCTTTCTTCATAGTACTTATCCTCAAACAATCTATGTAATTTACTTGTTTGTTTTTTTTATCTGTGTCCCTACCCACAGTCCATCCCACTACTAGAATACAAGTGTCTTGAAGACAAGTCTCTGTTCTTGTTCACTGTTGTAAACTGGTGTGTACAACAGTGGCTGGTGTATCGAGGATTTAACATTCATTAAGTTACTGAACGCAGTTGGTTGCTCAGGAACAGATTCTATTTTTGCTCTAAATTGGTGGCTCTTTGTTCATCAAAACCCCAGAAGGCCCTGGCTGGCGTAGCTCAGTGGATTGAGCGCGGGCTGGGAACCAAAGTGTCCCAGGTTCAATTCCCAGCCAGGGTACATTCCTGGGTTGCAGGCCATAACCCCCAGCAACCGCACATTGATGTTTCTCTCTCTCTCTTTCTCTCTCTCTCTCTCTATCTCTCTCTCTCCCTCCCTCCCTTCCCTCTCTAAAAATAAACAAAAATAAATAAAACCTTTAAAGAACAACAACAACAACAAAAAACAAACCCAGAAGGCATTTTGTTCCACTGAGTTTAGCTCTAAGTATGTTAAATAAGATAGGGGGCTAAGGATCCTCAAAATTCAGTTCCCTCATTCCAACCTCTAATTTAAAAGATTCCAAAAGTATATAAATAAATATAAATAAAACAACAAAATAGATATTATAAGTTTGTAATAAAACATATTGCCATATCTCACATATTTACATATGATGAGATAAAACTTCACATTTGAAAATCATGTATATTTTGTACATTAATGGGTGAATGAATAAAGAAAATCTGGCATAATCTGACACTGAACACTAGGACTAGAGTGCAGTAATTCAAGGATTAAGGAAACAATTGTACAAGCAAAGCACCTCTTGGCATCTAGCAGAGCATGAGGCCAATATTTTGAGAATCTCCACCTTAGGCTATCAAGGGCAGATCTAGATTTAAGAAATAAGTCCCAAAGTGTTATAACTATGGAATGAAGATAGGATGATAGAGTAACAAAAAATAAAACAAAATAAAGAAAATATAGTATATGCATACAGTGGAATATTATTCAGCCTTAAAAAAGAAGGAAACCCTGCAATATGTGACAATCTAGATGAATTTTGAAGACACTATGCTGAGTAAAATAAGCCAGTCACAAAAGGATAAATACTGCATGATTCCACTTATGTGAGGTACCTAAAATTATCAAACTTACAGAAGCAGAGAGCAGAGCAGTGCCTGCCTGGGGCAGGGAGAAGGGGAAACGGGGAGTTGCTAAACAATAAGTATAAACTTTCAGTTATGCAAGATTAATAAGTTCCAGAGATCTGCTGTACAACATTGTGTTTCTGGTCAACAATATTGTGTTGTACACTTAAAAATCTGTAAAAGGGGTAAATCTCATGTTAAGTTCTTCCCACAATAGCATAAAAAATGAAAATGTTTTTAAAAATCATACACATCTTGCTTATATTCAGATTTTACCACAGTGTTGTTGATATATATACTTCCTGAATACTAATTAATTCTCAATATTCCACATACCACTCTTCATTAAATCAAAATTTTCACCTTTGCAGTGTTTATGAATTTTACTTGTATTGAAAATGGCTATTAAATATATTTTTGAGTCATAAAAATCTAGCACCATTATGCATATTTAAACCTACTTTGAGTAAAGTTATTCTAAAAATTATCACATAATTACAAATTAACATCAATAATTTATGGGGAGCATTTGAGATCTTGCTCCCCAGCATGTCATCAGTGTGGTTCAAATAAACTCTTACAGAAATTCTCTATAGGTTTGGACATTTCATATGTCAACATTTACTTGGCATAGTCGGCAGGATTCTGAAGAAGCCCACCCAGGACCATTGTGTTCCACCAGCTCTCTCCTTCTCATCTAGTGAACTTGGGTGAGTCTTTCTTAGAATTCTGGGCCTCCTGGCTTTAAATAATAGGTCATGACTTTACTTGAACTGTTCTTAGAAAATCCTTGAGGTGGATGAGGATTGAGAAAATTCAGGGGAAAAAAATGGGTTGCTGCTTTTAATTTCAGCTTTTAATTGGATTGCTTAATGAGAGCCTGAACAAAAATTTTTTGTTGTTAAATGAGAGACAAAATTCTCATTAGTTCCAAAAGAGAAAGGACACTGGCTTCCCCAGTCTGAATAGCCAGCGGGGTGCTGATAGTTATTCAAATCCCCAGATGTGGAGTGGCAGAGATGGGTGCTGGGAGTTGTGCAGTAGGATAGCGTAACAGATCACAGAGAAGCTGTCAAGAACCCCAGGAAGAAGGGCAGAGTGCACCCCAAGACTGAGACCTGTGCTTTGGAAAATATCACAGTTCTGGCAGTGTCTGGTAAGCTGCTCAGATATTCTCAGATGACTAAGAATCTTTGTGGGGTTGCCTGAGGAAAAATTTCATCCAGGACATAAAGCGATCCTATGGGGATATCCATGACATTTGGCCTGCATGAAAACTTTTGTTTTCCCTAGAAGTTTGTTCAGGCTCTACAGATCTCAAAAATATGGAAAATTGTGCCTTTGAGGGCAACAAGGCCCACCACAGTCACCCTCCCATTAATACTAAAATGGCAGAAATGAGGATCCTTTGATACTCTAAATTAATTTTTGCATTCACACTTAGTAAAAGCTATAAAATTAGGATGAAAGAATGGGAAACATTTGTCTCTCAATGCTTCAGGAAGAGAATTTAGATATAGATATTTATATAAATGGATCAACTTGTAAAGCCATTTAGGTGTCAACCCAATTCTTTGAGGTATTAAAAATGGCTGTCCTTATTTTAAAAGAGGGAAAAGTCATTTGGAATTTGACATAAATTTTAAATGCTTCCAGGGCAAAATTTGGATCCAATTGTTCTCTTATGAAATAGTGAGTTTTTTTCCCATGACTGAAAGATCTCTGTTTTTCTCTGTCTATGTATGTCTACACATGTACAGGGTAGACAAAAATAGCTTTACAGTTGTTCCTATGGAAAATAATACAATAATTAATAAAAATAATACAAGAATAAACTCTGTTTTGCATGCTGACAACTGTAAACCTACTTTTGCCAACTCCTATATACTGTAAATGTGAGATAATTTATAATGGTATTATTAAAATTAATTTAAAGGCAAGTGCTTATGAGGATTGGGTATTCTAAAATTCTTGGAAATACGGAAACTAACTCAAATGCTTTTCAAGTTCACATAATCTAAGATTAATCCTTAGTAAATGAAAGCTAACTTAAGTTTGTTGGTTTAAGTAAAACAGATATATCTTCATTTTGCCTGGGTTTTACTAAGTAAATTCATGTTAATAATTGATTTTTATATCTATGAAAAAATGTTTCTAGAGGTTAAAAAATGTCTTTGCAAAACTGTTATACTGCAGAATAATCCTCCCTAACATACGTCATCAGTTTGGCTCAAATACTCATAAAATTTTAAAAAAATAATAATAATTTATAGAAACTTTAAAATTTATTTCTGAGTAGACATGTATTTTTAATTCCTTATCTCAAATATCTGTGATGTTTCAAAATATCTGTATTTTCTCTCAATCATATTACTAACAAAATAGAGATTTGGCTTTGTTTCTTATGTGCTAGAAATATACTTCTTTGCTAAGAAATAGGTCTGCATGCTGGCAGCAGTGAATACCATATTGAATACCTACAAGGCAAGTCTAAACTAAAGCAATGCAATGGTTTCCTGCATAACAAAATACTGTTCCACAGTAATGCCTAGTGTCCACTCTTTGGCTTTTTTTGTGTGTTTCCATTTTTGGTTCCAGAAATACTCACAAACTAGCTGATAATGATAATCACCACAGTTGCACATGGTAACTGAGGGATAATTTTCAACATTATGTAATTTGTATAGTAATTTAATAGGTAAGTCTGGATAGAGCATCAGTCAATTCTTTATATCATTATACAGATTTAAATGTTGCTTTAAAAGACAGGATAAATTGCAGGATAGGTAATGGCCATGAAATTTTAAGTATTTTGTAAAATCTTATAGGGTACCAATAATTTATATGAGAACCAAGTACAACACTTAAAGGTGACACATAAAATTCATGATTTCTTACCAAATCCAAGTATTGCTTTAAGGATTCTCTATTAAAATTCCAGATGTATTGCTTCAGCAGAGTGAAGCTTTGCCTCATTAAAATTAATTTTTAAGACTATCAAAAAGTTTTGATGGGTCAAAAATATCGAATTTGTCATATTGTCAACACAAATTAAATGAAAACCTTGATCATGACATTATTTTTCTAAAGTGAAAGCAAGAAAAACAATTATTATGGAGTAAATACATAATAATTTATTAATTGCATATACCTTTATACTATCCAAACAGAAGGCCAGACATGCCAACCATAATTAAAATCAGTCATCCCTTATATTTTCTAAGTTGGAGTTATAAAAAATAACATAGCTCTTCACATTTTTCTATTTTTGTCATTGTAAATGTAACTTTTCAATATAGGGGGATAAAGCATATTTTATTCAACAATGTTAGCTTTATAATTTTTAAAATGTAAATATTCAGGAATGTAGTAAATAAGCCTCCACAAACGCTAGGGCTGATTTATTAAAAGTCATTATATAAATGTATAAAGTAAGTATTGTTTCATTCTCAAGGAAGTGATGATTTATATCTTATTTACCTGCCTCATTTACAGTTTATCAGCTGATACAGTTTGTGATGCTGAAAAGACAAGACCACTGAAAATTGCAAAACAAAGCTAAAATGATACAATAAGATAATAATAAAAATCAGTTACTCATTAAGTTATTGACATCTATATTGTTTTATTTCCTGTCCTACAAAAACAGTATATTTCTTGGAACTTTATTATAATCTAATAGATATAACCTATAGATACTAATAGAATTATTAGCTGATATGATCATATCATATGAGACATTATTATGTCAGAGTTAAAAAGACTCTAGCAGACTACTAGAGAATAGTAGACTTATTGTATGATAACAGTTATGTTAGAATCTTAGAGATGCAAATTTAAGAATTAAATAGACTCATATGTTGGCAATGCTTAGTTCTATTAAATATTTAAATAAGTTGGTGTAAAGAAGACAGCTTTGATTTTGACCCTACGTGCTTTTGAAACTCCCAAGTTCCTAAAGTATACCAACATTTCTAAATGTGAATTATTCCAGATTCTTAGATAATAAAAACATTTTAGAGACAGACTTTATTATTGAAATACATTGTTATATTGCTTTATTGCCATATCTCTTTCTTTCCCAGAGAAAGAAAGAGAAATACATTGTATTACTTCTATATCAAGTAAATTTTCCATGGCTTCCTTACAATATATACAAGGTCTATCTGGAAAAAGTTCAGCCATTATTAATATGACAAAAACAGTTCACATGACACTGATGTAACCCGGCAGCCAAGGAGAGTGGACCAGGATGCCCATGTGTGAACAATGATGACTTCACTCTACTAGTCAGTGGGGGTGGTAGATGCCATTGGGTAAGCATGAGTACTGTATGGTTATCACATTCAAAATGACTGAGTGAGTAGAGCAATGAATCTGCATCAAATTTTGTGTTAAGCTTGAACATTCCTTCGCAGAAACTACTTGGATGTTTCAGAAGGCCACAGCTATGGGTAACTGGTGATTGGCGGCTTCATCATGGCAATGTGCTCACTCATGCATCAGGTCTTGTGCAGAGTTATTTGGCAAAATATCAAATCACCCAAGTGTCCCAATCCCCCTACAACCCCCATGTGGTACCCTGTGACCACTGGTTTTTCCCAAAACTAAAATCACCTCTGAAAAGGAAGAGACTTCAGACCATCAATGAGATTCAGGAAAATATGATGGGGCAGCTGATGACAACTAGGAGAACTGTGCAAGGTCTCAAAGTGCCTACTTTGCAGGTGACTGAGGCGTCATTGTCCTATGTACAATGTTTCTTATCTTTTGCATCTTCTCCAATAAATCTCTCTTTTTTTTTTCATATTACATGGCTGAGTACCTTCTGGACAGACCTCATATATTGCTTAGTTTGAAGACTTTTCTGTAGGTAAACCATAACCTCTCAATAATGCAGGAAGTTTTCACACAGAGCGTATCATCAGCAAGATGCATTTCCACTGGGGGTGAGTAGGAAGGGGAAAGAATGGAGAAAGGAAGCTGGAGAGTATGTTTTAGCAGGGAAGTTAAAGAAAAAGGGAAACCTGGCAGTTGATGGAGGATTTGGGGAAAAGTGAAGATAGCTTTGATAGGAAAAAATTTAGAGAAAGAAGAGGGATGTGTAAAGGGTGTTATATGGTTTGCCATATGATTTGCTACTTAAACTCACCCCCTTCCACTTTACAGCCTTAAAGTGAGTTTGATTTGTAGGATATAGTCTTTTCTAGTATAACTGAAAAGAAATATTTACCTACTAAGGTACAAAATTTCAACTATTTACTCTCTGAAATCATCTTTTTATACATGTTATCCATGGAAATGGGTAGAGGAAACAGAGGACTCAGGATCAAGCCCTAGGAAGCTGCCACCTTGAAGTCAGGTAGTGAAGAGACAATAAAAGGGGAGAAGGCAATAGAGGGAGAGAAGGACCAGCTATGTGGTATCCTGGAAATCAAGAAAAGAGTGTTTGGAGCCAAGAGTGGCGATGTGGATGAGAAGTAGAAGGCAGAAAACTGACCCTTGGATATGGCAAAATGACAAGAACATTTTTGGAGTCTTGATGGGAATGAAAGCCAGATACAAGCTGGATGAAGAGAAGCTTGGAGGTAAAAGAAATGACAACCATCTGTGTATCAAAACCTTATGAGAAGGTCTTCAGGGAAGGAGAGCAAAGAAAATGTGGCTACCAGAAGGAAGCCTGTGGGAGGAAAGGGAATTCAGCCTGAGCTAGAGGGGAGCAAAGCAGAAGAGTATGTATGACATTGGTAGGAAGAGCATGCTTCCATGAAATGAAATCATCAATGGAGATGGAGTGCATGGAAGTGGTTAGGTTCCTGATTCTCAAACTTAGCTGCAGGTTAGAGAGTTTGGAGTAGTACTCACGCTTAGATCCCCACCCCCAGATTTTTATCTAATTGGTGTGATGTGAAGCCAAGGCATTCTGAGTTTCCAAGCCTCTGCAGGTGATTTTCATAGCAAATTTTGAGAATTGCCAGGTAAGGTTTTCTAAGGACAGAAAAGGTATGAGGCCTCAGTTATTTGCGTAGGTCCAGACTACCTACTATTTGGAGAAGAAAAGAAATAAAAGTCATTTCTTGCTTTCAAGGAGCCTACAACTCTGTAAGCTGTTTGAAAATCTAAAATCTGTTCAGGAAATATGAAAATAATTTAGGAGCATTAGTAAATGTAAGCATATTAAAGGAAGCAGGGTACAAGCCACATTTGATTATGCAGAATCAGGGATCAATTTTAGAGATGATGGTTCAGTAAAAGCTCATTAAAAGGGAGTGTTAAGATACATTTTGAAGATCGGGAGGGCAATAATTGAAAGATGTTTGAAGGACATTTCAGATAGAAAGCAATATGAACACAAGCAGATGATCAAGAAAAATATGGAGAAAGCACATATTTCTAGGTAACTGAAAGACTGGGGTGGGAGAGAGAATTTTCATTATATACCCATTTTAAACCCTTTAAATATTGAAACATGTAAAAGTTTAACCCTTTTAGAAAATAAGCAATAATTTTTAAAGGAAAAACGCCAATCTGGGTTGAAAGACAATTAAGAAAAGTAAAAAGTGAGGATAAGTATTTACGGAAAAGCTAGTTGATGAAGGTATTGAGAATGCTAAGCCATATAATCTGTTTTCTCTCTCATTACACCTGAAGAGACAGAATAATAATTTAACTCAATAGGGCCTAACATCGCTGTTGTGAAATGAAGTGTAGCAGGCATAAGGTGAAAAGCCAATGTGGAACTGTGTGTTTCTTGAGCTGATCTAATCCTTGTACTGATGGAAGTAGGGAGAGTCAGATGAAATGTTTCTTATTGCTATTTATTAGAGCAGGGGAGTCTTTTTCTTTGTTTTTAAAGTACTTTGTAGCCCTTAACTCATTGATTACTTTAAAGAGATAGTCTTGTTCTTTCTTTCATGTGACATTTTTTTCTGAAAAGAAGGTAAAGGAAAAGGTTACTTTGACAATTATATTGTAAGAACAACTTTTCATTAATGCAGAATGCTTAAGTGTCTTGAACGATTTAAAGAAAAACTGTATTCAAAGGCCTAACAAGCATAACAACCTGAGTACTGACTGCAAACTGAAATTATAATTCCCTAAAAACAACCTAAGTCACAGTTAACATTACCTGTTGCTCCTTAGTAATGTACTAAATTTACCTATGAGTTCTTAAAGAGGTGGAATTTATTAGGTGCCGAAATTAAAATAAACACATACAAAAATCTTGATATATTAAAGGTAGGGAATAAGACAGTAATACTGAGGCAATTATCTGTATTATAAAGGTATTATTTCTTTACTCTGGCATCTTTTAATAGAAAATTTTGCTGTGTTTATTTGGTGTGTTTTTTGAAAAATCAATTTAGACAATTTTTCACTTTTGTACAGTGAAAATAGTCATATGCAATATTGCCAGTATTCATTCTTCATGCTGGTAACATTTCTCTTGGCGCAATGTTTTAAAGTAGACAAAGCACCTCACAGCTCATGTACTTTTTACAATAGTCCTGTTACCATCCCCATGCTGCCCAAGAGAAATGTAATATTCCCAAAAGTTGATTTGACCAATGTCTCTTAGCTGGGATGTATCAATGTCAAATTCATGTTGTCTGAATTCAATTTTCCTATTTTTTTCCACTATTGCCTCATTGCCCCATATCTTTTGTGGTCCACATTGGTAACTGGGGAATTCTTGTACAAGTGCTCACATGTTATTTTAATATAACCAAAGCAAAACAAAATTAATAACTGAAACATTTGTATAGATAAATGTAGCTGGTAGAGACAGCTAAGCACAACCTGAAACAGTAAAGTATACTTTACCTGGTGAAACCAGAGTGCCTGAGAAGGCAACCTGGCTCACTCAAATCAGACAGCAGGGGCAAACTCTATCTATCTCTGAGATAGATAGAGGGCAAACTATAATGAAAAGCATAGTTTTGGCCCCAAACAACCAGCAAACTGCATGACTACAAAGCAAAGTTTACAATTTCTTTCCTTTCCTACACAAAGATACCATTTGTAATAGTTTCATCACCTTTTTTAAAAATCGTCTTTTATTATTGTTTGAATGCAGTTGTCGCCATTTTCCCACCACCACTTTCCCCCTCCCCCCCCCCCCCCGATCCCCACCTCCCTCCCTCAATACCACACCCCTTTGGCTTTGTCCATGGGTCCTTTATACATGTTTTTTGATGAACCTTTCTCTTCTTTCCCCCATTATTTCCGTCCCCTCTCCCCTCTAGTTACTGTCAGTTTGTTTTTTATTTCAATGTCTCTGGTTATATTTTGCTCGTTTGTTTTGTTGATTAGGTTCCACGTATAGGTGAGATCACATGGTATTTGTCTTTCACCTTCTGGCTTATTTCACTTAGCATAATGCTCTCCAGTTATCCATGTTGTCATGAAGGGCAAGAGCTTCTTTCTTTCTTCTGTGTAGTATTCCATTGTGTAAATGTACCATAGTTTTTTGATCTACTCATTTATGTAGGCTGTTTCCAGCACTTGGGTATTATAAATAATGCTCCTATGAACATTGGGGTACACAGGTTCTTTTGAATTGAATTTTCAGGATTCTTATGGTATAATCCCAGCAGTGGAATTGCTGGGTCAATGTAGGAGACCATTCTGCATGGCATGGGCCCAGCTCCCACTCAGAGATGCACAGGACCCACGTCCACGGATAGGTTCTCCCATGGGGAATTAGGCCTGCAATGTGCCTAGGCCGCTTTGAGTCTTGCTCTTGCTAAAAAACTCCCTCACCCTGATTTGAGGACATTTACTGCTAAGTAACTTCCTAAAATCCATGCTAAACCTTCCAAGGATGAGCATAACCAGTTCAACCACTTTTGCCTTTTCATTTGCAAATATCCCTCTTCTGTGATGTGATTAGCAGCATTGGCTACTTTGTTTTCTGTAAAAGGTAACCACCTAAAGTGAACCTGTGTATAGTAAATGAGGACCATTATGTAATGGGCAGAGAAACCTAATAAAGACCGGTCACGGCAAGGGCCAAGGCTTTTGCTCCCCTTGAGAGAAAAGCCATGCTGTCCCTTTTCCTCCAGCAAACTTGGCAGTCCATGTGAATGTCTCATTTCATCCATAATGAAGCGGACAATTTGGACCAGTGTCTGCATCAGATCAAAAGGCAGTTTCATTTTTACTTTTCTGAGGAAATTCCATAGTTTTCCACAGTGGCTGCACCAGTCTCCATTCCCACCAACAATGTACAAGGGTTCCCTTTTATTCACAACCTCACCAGCACTTACTGTTTGTTGATTTGTTTATGATGGCCATTCTGACCAGTGTGAAATGGTATCTCATTGTGGTTTTAATTTGCATCTCTCTTATGGCTAGTGATGCTGAGCATCCTTTCATATGTCTCTGGGCCCTCTCTATGCACTCCTTGAAAAAGTGTCTGTTCAGGTCATTTGCTCATTTTTGAATTGGGTTGTTTGTCCTTCTGGAGTAAAGTCATATGAGTTCTTTATATATTTTGGAGATTAAACCCTTGTCCAAGATATCATTGCCAAATATATTTTCTCATATAGTCAGTCCCCCTTTCATTTTGCTAATATTTTCTTTAGCCATGCAGAAACTTTTTATTTTGATGAAGTCCCATTTGTTTATTTTTTGCATTATGTAACTTGCTCTAGGGGACATATTAGTGAAAATATTGGTGTGTGGAATATCTGAGATTTTTCTGCCTATGTTCTCCTCCAGGACTTTTATGGCATCATGACTTACATTTAAGTCTTTTACTATCTTGAGTTTATTTTTCTATATGGTATAAGTTGATAGTCGAGTTTCATTTCTTTGCATGTAGTTGTCCAGATATCCCAACACATTTGTCAAAGAGGCTATTTTAACTCCATTTAAGCTTATGCCTCCTTTGTTAAATATTAATTGACCATAGAGCCTTGGTTTATTTCTGGGCTCTCTATTCTGTTCCAATGATCTATGTGTCTGTTCTTATGCCAGTACCAGACTGTTTTGATCACTGTGGACTTGTAATATAGTTTGATGTCAGGTATGATGATCCCTCCTACTTTGTTCTTCTTTCTCAAAATGGCTGCAGCTATTCAGGGTTGTTTATGGTTCCACATAAATTTTTGAAATGTTTGTTCTATATCTGTGAAATATGTCACTAGTATTTTAATAGGGATTGCATGGAATCTATAAATTGCTTTGGGTAGTATGGACATTTTGATAAGGTTAATTCTTCCAATTCATGAACATGGTACATGCTTCCATTTGTAGGTGTCTTCCTTAATTTCTTTATTCAGTGTTGTGTAGTTTTCTGAGTACAGGTCTTTTACTTCCTTGGTTAGGTTTATTCCTAGGTACTTTATTTTTCTTGTTGCTCTAGCAAATGGGATTTTTTTTCCTGATTTCTGTTTCTGATATTTCATTGTTGGTGTACAAAGAATGCCTTTGATTTCTGAATATTGGCTTTGTATCCCACTGTTTTGCCATATTCACTGATTAGATAGAGTAGTTTTTTTGTGGAATTTATAGGGTTTTCTATGTACACTATCATGTCATCTGCAAACCATGACAGTTTTACTTCCAATTTGGATGTCTTTTTTTTCTTCTTCTTGTCTGATTGCTCTGGCTAGGACTTCCAATACTATGTTGAACAGAAATGGTGAAAGCACACATCCTTGTTTTGTTCCTAATTTTAATAGGAAAGCTTTTAGATTTTTTCCTTTGAGTATGATGTTGCCTGTAGGTTTCTCATATGTGACCTTAATTATGTTGAGGTATGCTTCCCCTACTCCCACTCTACTATTTTTATCATAAATGGGTGCTGTACCTTATCAAATGCTTTTTCCTCATCTATTGTTATGATCCTGTGATTTTTATCTTTTCTTTTGTTTGTGTGATGTATTACATTTACTGATTTGTGAATATTGTACCATCCTTGCATCCCTGGGATGAATTCCACTTGATCATGGTGTATGATATTTTTGATGTATTGTTGGATGCAGTTTGCCAGTACTTTGTTGAGGATTTTAGCATCTACGTTCATCAGCGATATAGGCCTATAGTTTTCTTTCTTTGTTGTGTCTTTGTCTGGTTTTGGATTAAGATGAAGCTGGACTCATAAAAAGAGTTTGGGAGTCTTCCCTCTTCTTGGATTTTCTGGAATAGTCTGAGAAGTATAGTGGTTAGTTCTTCCTTAAATGTTTTGTAAAATTCTCCCGTGAAAACAGTCTGGTCCAGGGCTTTTGTGTACTAGTAGTTTTTTGTTAACTGCTTCAACTTCGTTAGCTTTTATTGGTCTGTTCAGGCTTTCTGCTGCTTGGTTCAGTTTTGGAACATTATATTTTCCTAGAAATTTGTCCATTTCACCCAGGTTTTCAAATTTCTTGGCATATAGTTGTTCCTAGTAATTTCTTACAATCCTTTGTATTTCTGTGGTATCAGTTATAATCTTTCCTCTTTCATTTCTGGTTTTGTTTATTTGTGTTCTCTCTCCTTTTTTCTTGATGAATATGATTAAAGGCTTGTCAATTTTGTTTATCTTTTCAAAGAACCAGCTCCTGGATTTATCGATCCTTTGAATTGGGTTTTTAGTCTCTATGTCATTTAATTCTGCTCTGATCTTGGTTATCTCCTTCCTTCTACTTGCTCTGAGCTGTCTTTGTTGTTGTTCCTCCAGTTCTTGTAGGTGTAGGGTTAGGTTGTTTATTTGAAATGTTTCTATCTTTTTTAGGTAGGGTTGTATTGCTATGCACTTCCCTCTCACAACTGCCTTGGCTGTGTCCCATAGGTTTTGCACTGTTGTGTGTTCATCTTAATTTGTTTCCAGAAACTTTTTGATTTCTTCCTTGATGTCATTATTATTCCATTCCTTGTTTAATAGCATGCTATTCAGTCTCCATGAGTTTGAATATTTTTTAATTGTTTCCTTGAGGTTGGTTTCTAATTCAAGCCCTTGTGGTCTAAGAAAATGCTTGATATGATTTCAATTTTCTTGAATTTGTTGAGGCTTGTTTTGTGTCCTGTTGTGTAGTCTATCTTTGAAAATGTCCACGTACATTGGAAAACAATGTGTATTTTGCTTCTTTGAGATGAAAGGTTCTATAGATATCACTTAAGTCCATTTGATCTAATGAGTTGTTCAGTTCTACAATATCCTTACTGATATTTTGTTTGGAAGATTTATCCATCGTTGACAGTGGGGTGTTGAAATCCCCTACTGTAATTGTGTTGCTGTCTATATCTTTCTCAAAATCCTTTAAGAATTTCCTTATATATTTGGCTGCTCTTATGTCAGGTGCATATATGTTTACAATATTTATGCCTTCTTGATGGATACTTCCCTTGAGTATTATGAAGTGTCTTTTTGTGTCTCTTTTCATGGCCTTTTTTTGAAGTGTGTTTTGTCAGATATAAGTATTGCTACCCCAACTTATTTTTCCTGTCCATTTGCTTGCAATATTTTTATCCAACCCTTCACTTTCAGTCTGTATAGGTCTTTTGTTCTGAGGTGGGTCTCTTGTAGGCAGCATATGTGTGGGTCACGTTTCCTTATCTATTCAGGTATCCCATGTCTTTTGATTGGAACATTTAATCCATTTACATTTACATTTAAGGTTATTATTGATAGGTACTTATTCATTGCCATTTTACCGCCTTTATACCTGTGTTACTCTCTCTCTCTCACTGTTTTTCTTCCTCTTCTTAAAACAGTCCTCTTAGCATATCTTGAAATGCTGGTTTGGTGGAGGTGTATTCTTTTAGCCTTCTTTTGTCCAGGAAGTTCCTTATTTGGCCTTGCATTTTAATTGAGAGCCTTGCTAGATAGAGTAGTCTTGGTTACAGGCCTTTGATTTTCATTACTTGAAATATTCTTGCAACTCCCTTCTGGCTTGTAATGTTTATGTTTAGAAGTCATCTGCTAGCTTTATCTGGGCTTCCTTGTATGTTACTTCCTGTTTCTCCCTTGCTGCCTTTAAGATTCTCTCTTTGTCTTGGAATTTTGCCACCTTAATTATGATGTGTCTTGCTGTAGGCATCTTTGGGTTCCTCTTGATTGGGACCCTCTCTGCTTCCTGGGCTTATGTGACTTTTTCTCTCATCAAATTAGGGAAGCTTTACATCATTACTTTTTCAAACAGGTTTTCTGTGACCTGCTCCTCTTCTTCTCCTCTGATATCCCTATTATGTGGATATTATTACATTTCATGTTGTCCTGCATTTCCCTCAACCCCTCTTCATTCTTTTTTTTTCCTGTATTTGCTCTTGTTGGGAGCTTTTTTCTATCTTGTCCTCCAGCTCTCTGATTTGATCCTCTGATTCATCTAACCTGCTTTTGATTCCTCCTACTGTGTTCTTCAATTTAGAAATTCTATTCTTCATTTCCTCTTGGTCCCTGTTGATCATTTCTATGTCCTTTCTCATGTTGATATAGTTTGCAGTATAGTTCCTCATAGTTTCCTTGTAGTTTTTGGTAATTCTCACTGAGAATTGAGCTTTCTTATAACCATTGTTTTGAACTCAATATCTGATAGTTGACTTGTCTCTATTTCATTTAGCATTCTTTCTGAAGATTCCTCCTTTCCTTTCAACCTGGGGTTGTTTATTTGTCTTCCCATTATTTGTGAGATTCTTCTTGTTTGCTTCTGCTTCTTACATTGATCTGTTTTGACTTTCTGACTTTGTGGTATGAACTTCTATGGTAGGAGACCTGTGAGATTCAGTGGAGCAGTCTCCTTGATCACCTGAACTTGATGCTCATGAGATGCCCTTTATGCCATTTATGATGGTTCTCTTGATGTAATTGGGTTTTGATTGTTGTTCAGCCTTTCTTTGGTGGGTCCTTCCCTGAAGCTTGTTGACTAAGGATCACTCCACCCACCACATCTTGTGTGATGTTTTGCAAGTGCTGTGAGAACAAAACCACAAAGCCCAGGGCACAAACCCACACCTACAAAAGTAACAACCCACTACAATCCCACTATCAACAGCAAATGAACCAGTATTAGTAAGGGTGTAAAGAGATTAAGACTATTATAAGAAAGCAGAGTGAATATGAGATGACCTACTGAAAGAAATATGATTTTGAAAGGGGAGAGGGAGGAGCACTAATAAGAGTCTGGAGTTGGAGAAATGGAAAGAGAAAAGGTAAAATTTACATCATGAATAAAAAAAAGGAATGAAGAATGTAGAATGGAGTATGAGTAGGGAAGCGTATAGTATTGGGTTTAAACAGAAATTAAAATAATATAAAATAAAATAAAGTGAGAGAGAGAAAGAAAAAGGAAGGAAAAATAGTAAATAATTAATAAAAATATATAGGAGCCAAACTGGAGAGAAAGATCCGCCACAGCACTATCAACAACATATAAGTTAAAATTAATAAAAGTGGTGTGGGAACAAGACAGGAAAAAGAAACAAATAAAAGTCTAAGAGATGTTTAGAGAAATGGGAAGTGACTTTGAAATGACAGAGGGAGAGGGAATACTAAGAGTGAGGAACCAATACCAGGCCAAGATGGAAAAATTAATATTTGGGATATAAGGAAAAAGAAAAAAAGGAGAATAAAAAAAATAAAAGGGCAGGATGAAAAAGGAGTAGAAGAGAGACCAAAAAATAGGCTAAGATGGAAAAATTAAAATTTGAAACAAAAAAAAAACAGCAGAATAGGGAACCAGTAAAATTTGATATTTGAAATACAGAATTAATGAAGCTATTCAATTTTATTTTTCAATAAAATTGAAAAAAACAATGCAACAACAACTACCCTTCCCACAACTAACTAGCAAAGATTATTAAAGGTGGAGAGACTGATACTAAACTGCATTACAAGGCCACTATAATTAAAACAGCCTGGTAGTGGCATAAAAACAGGCACATGGACCAATGGAACAGAACAGAGAGCCCGGAAATAAACTCAAGTCTCTATGGTCAATTAATATTTGACAAAGGAGGCAGCAACATAAAATGGAGTAAAAATAGCCTCTTCAACAAATGGTGTTGTGAGAACTGGACAGCTACATGCCAAAAAATGAAACTTGATCACCAACTTACACCATACACAAAAATAAACTCAAGGTGGATAAAAGATTTAAATATAAACCATGACATCATTAAAGTCCTAGAGGAGAACATAGGCAGGAAAATCTCAGATGTTTCATGCAGCTACATTTTTACTGATATGTCCCTAGAGCAAGGGACATAAAGGAAAGAATAAACAAATGGGATCTCATCAAAATAAAAAGCTTCTGCACAGCTAAAGAAAACAGTATCAAAATAAAAAGAGAACCAACTGTATGGGAAAACATATTTGCCAATGATACCTCAGACAAGGGTTTAATCTCCAAAATATATAAAGAACTTACACGACTCCACTCTAAGAAGACAAGCAACACAATTAAAAAATGGGCAAAGGACTTGAACAGACACTTCTCCAAGGAGGACACACAGAGGATCCAGAGACACATGAAAAGATACTCAGTATCACTAGCTATCAGAGAGATGCAAATTAAAACCACAATAAGATACCACTTCACACTGGTTAGAATGGCCATCATAAACAAAGCAACAAACAAGTGTTGGAGAGGTTGTGGAGGAAAGGGAACCCTAGTGCACCATTGGTGGGATTGCGGACTAGTACAACCACTGTGGAAAACAGAATGGAATTTCCTCAGAAAACTAAAAATGGAACTGCCTTTTAACCCAGCAATTGCACTGCTGGGATTATATCCTAAGAACCCTGAAACACCAATTCAAAAGAACCTATGCACACCAATGTTCATAGCTCACGATTTACAATAGCCAAGTGCTGGAAGCAATCTAGGTGCCCTTAAGTAAATGAATGGATCAAAAAACTATGGTACATTTACACAATGGAATTCTATGCAGCAGAAAGAAAGAAGAAGCTCCTACCCTTTGTGACAGCATGGATGGAGCTGGAAAGTATTATGCTAAGCAAAATAAGCCAGGCGGTGAAAGACAAATACCATATGATCTCACCTTTAACAGGAACCTAAGCAACAAAACAAAGAAACAAGCAAACTATAGCCAAAGACACTGAAATAGAGAACAGGCTGACAGTGTTCAGATGAGAGAGGAGAGGGAATTTCAGGGGAATTTCAGGGGAGAATGGGAAGGGTTTACAGGAACAAATATAAAGGACACATGGACAAAAACTAGGGGGGTGGAAATGGGAGGGAGGAGGGGAGAGATGGGTGGGTTGGCTGGGATGGGAGTAAAAGACAGAAAACTGTACTTGAACAACAATTAAAATAAAATTTTAAAAACTTTAAAAAAGTATAGGTGGAGAGAGAACATGGGCATTTTAAGAGCCCAGGAAAAGAATGTGAAATGACCCTTAATAAGAAAATTGGTTTTGTGAGTCTGGACAGGGAATGAATAGTAAGAGAGTGGAATGAAAACAAGTTGTAGCTAGAGAGAAAACAAAATTTGAAATGAAAATAATGTGAGGAGACGGGCAAAATATGAGAACTGAAATACACTATAATATAAAATCTAGTGACTTAATATGTACAAACCTGCTGGACAAGAAATGAATGTTAAAAAGTAATACAAGGAAGAAAATATTGCAAATAATGGAGAAGACAACAATTGCTTTTGTCTAGGTAGCCTCTTATATTTACCACTTTTTTTTCTTTCTGGGTCTGCCTCTGGTGATGTCAAATGTTGACCCTGTTTGACCTTAGGCAGCCTGTTCCATACTTCCAGTGATCTGCTGTCACTGGCTGCCTCCTTCAATTGTTAACCTGATCACTCTGCACTGAGCAGTCAAGTTTAAGCACCATCTGGTGAGGCCAAATACCTCCTGGGGTTGGGGTTGTTGTCTCCACTCAGGCTGCTGCCACTTGGAGGGAAGTGGTCTACCTGAGCAAGATGGTTGCTGCATATGGGGGTTGGCTGAGCACAGGGATCCTGGTGGCTACTCTCTCAGTTTTCTCTGCAAGGCCTCCATTCCCATTCTCTCCT
Organism: Phyllostomus hastatus; assembly: GCF_019186645.2. Classification (NCBI taxonomy): domain Eukaryota; kingdom Metazoa; phylum Chordata; class Mammalia; order Chiroptera; family Phyllostomidae; genus Phyllostomus; species Phyllostomus hastatus. Next base: position 22,848,684 of record NW_025334028.1, on the reverse strand, counting down.
CAAGTCTCTCTAGTCCACACTCTGCCTGGCTTTTGCCAGGGATATACTGTTGTGGCTATCTCCTTCAGTTGATAATCTAGTCAATCAGTACTCAGCAGCCAGGCTTAAGCACCACAGGGACAGGGTAGAGACCCTCCTGAGGCCGGAACTATTGTGTCCCCTGAGGCTGCTGTTGCTTGGAGGGGAGTCATCTGCCTGATCACAAGGGCTGATGCCATATAGAGGATGACTCAGCACCAGGACCCTGGTGGGCTACTCTTTCAGTTCTCTCCCCAAAGCTTTAGTCCTTAGTCTTTCCTCAGGCATCAACCCCCCAACACTCTGCCCCCACCTTTGCCAGAGCCCAGGGTAAGTGGCTGCAAATGAAAATTTGTGTGTTGGCCCTTTAAATGGCTCTTGTGTCTCCAGCCATCTGTCTCTGGCAAAGAGCAACCCTGCCACTTTTTGCTGCGAGTTGTTATCTGTGTACTTTTAAAAACTTTTATTTATTTATTTTTAGAGAGAGGGGGAGGGAGGGAGAAAGAGAGAGAGCAACATCAATGTGTGGTCACCTCTCATGCACCCCCACCAGGCATCTTGTCCAAAACCCAGGCATGTGCCCTGACTGGGAATTGAATCAGTGACCCTGTAGTTCACAAGCCAGCACTCAATCTGCTGAGCCACACCAGCCAGGGCTATCTGTGTACTTTTGGGGCCCTGGTGTTCTGGTCTGGGAGTTCCAGCTTAGAGTTTAGACCCCGTTCTTCTCAGGGGAATCCAACTGGCCGCTTACTTATCCCTCTGGTGCTGCTGCCTGTGGGTGCCCAGTCAGATCTCTTGAGTCTCTGCCACAGTCCTTTCCAAACAGGTTGTGCCAAAGCTGATACTTCTGTCTGTCCGAGGTTGTATGGCTTCTCTCTCACTATTGCTCAGTTGTTTGTTCCTGGTGGCTTCTCCACAATTGAGTTGTAATTCCAGATAGGCCCTGGGAAGAGGTTAGTATGACTTCCATTCAATCCTCCTCCATCTTCTCCCCCTAGTTCAACACCTTTTAAAAGATTTTTTTAACTTTTCCTGAAATTTTCAAAATGTAAATACCCAATTCCAACCATCATCAGTAGTTTGCTATGTTGTGTATCTCTCCTGCACTTAAAAAAATTATTTTTGGTTGGAACATTTTAGAACAAATTCCAAAAAATAATTTCATCTTTACCCTAAATATTTTAGTGCTCATCTTTAAAAATAATAAAATACAGGATAATTTCTTACATAACCAAATTTCATTATTTTATTTAATAATATTAACAATAATTCCTTGATATTACCTAATGCTAAGTTCATATTAAAATTTTCCTAATTATCTAAAAACTTTTTAAAAAATACTGAAGATTCAAAAACATTAACTTCCAAACAAGATTCATACATTTCATTGGGTTCTTCTGTCCTTTAACTCTTTTTAAACATCTCTGAATCAAAAACAGCTTCCTTTCCCTCTCTCTCTCTCTCCCTCTCTCCGTCTCTCTCTCTCTGTCTCCACACACAAACCTTTCTCTCTTCTGAATGCTATTTTGTTATTGAGAAAACCAATCTATTTCCCACATTCTACATGTCACTATTGCTCCCTTGCATAGTCTGTTTGGTGCCCTTTGAACTACTCAGCCCCATTTATGAAATATTCTTTAAAATGTTGTTCCAAGTAAACTTAGAAATAGTATTACTATCCATATTTATTGCAATATATTATAAAGTTAAGATGGTTTTACAATAGATTGATGGCCTTTAAATGATTCATATAAAGGTTGTAAATGGGAATTTTTTCTAAATCTATTATTTCTACTGTATTAGCTGGAATTCTTCATTTTGCTTCCAATTCTTCATTTTCATCATCAATTAGTTTAGTGTAAACCAAAATAAAGTTCATAGTAGAGAGACAAGATAAATATGTGAGTCTTCACTTTTAATTATCAATTATTAAAGTAATGAGTTGGCACTGTGGACACTTCCAATGGTATCCAATAAATTTTCTTTTCTCTTTCCTCCATCCTATTCTTTCCTTTGTCCCTTTCCCTCTTTTCTCTGTCTTCTCTCTTTCTGTCCAATTTGGGCCAGTGAGAGACTTTTCAAGCTTTTTACTGTGATCTTTTAGCAAGATTCTTCAGCATTTGACAGTGTCCTTATTTTCTGGGACAATAATATGTCACAAACTCATCATATAAATTTTCTGCCCAAGTCCTGGAGTCAGCCATTTCTTGAGAAATTCCTTTTAGTAAGAAATGGTATTTAGAGACCAGGATCTTTGGCTATTAGGGATATTTGGCTCATCATTGCTTTCAAGGCTTTTGTTCAGACAGAGCTAAGATATATGCTTTTGAAAGAGAAGGGGATAAATCATATATTCTCACTGATAAAAGACTACAGGGTCTTAACTTTTTAAATATTATATTTATCTCTTTTTATACTAAATGATTGATACTTAAGAAAATCAACATAATAATTTGCTTTATCCTATAACATACATTAATTTATAAAATAACAATACTGATATTATTTTCAACATTGATTATTGAATGAAGTGTAAGTCTTAGTAGCTCTTTTAGACTTTGTAGTATTTCCCACTGAAGATCAAGAGTAATACCATTTCCAAGTTTATATGGAATAATTCTTTTTTTGTAAATATATTTTCTTGATTATGCTATTACATTTGTTCCATTTCCCCCTCTTTATTCCCCTCTGTCCTGCACACTCCCTCCCACCCACATTCTCCTCCTTTAGTTCATGTCCATGGGTCATACATATAAGTTCTTTGGCTTCTACATTTCTTATACTATTCTTAACCTCCCCCTGTCTATTTTCTACTTACCATTTATGCTTCTTATTCCCTGTACCTTTTCTACCTCCCTCCCCCTCCCACTCCCCTGCTGATAACCCTCCATGTGGTCTCCATTTCTATGATTCTGTTCCTGTTCTAGTTGTTTGCTTAGTTTGTTTTTGCTTTTTTTTTAGATTCAGTTGTTAATAGCTGTGAGTTTGTTGTCATTTTACTGTTCATATTTTTTATCTTCTTTTTCTTAGATAAGTCCCGTTAACATTTCATATAATAAGGGCTTGGTGATGATGAACTCCTTTAGCTTGACCTTATCTGGAAAGCACTATATCTGCCCTTCTATTATAAATGATAACTTTGCTGGACAGAGTAATCTTGGATGTAGGTCCTTCCCTTTCATGACTTCAAATACTTCTTTCTAGCCCCTTCTTGCCTGCAAGTTTTTCTGTTGTTTTTTTGGGGGGGTTTTTTTTTTTGAGAAATCAGCTGATAGTCTTATGGGAACTCCTCTGTAGGTAACTGTCTCCTTTTTACTTGCTGCTTTTAAGATTCTCTCCTTATCTTTAATCTTGGCTAATGTAATTACGATGTGCCTGGGTGTATTCCTCCTTGGGTCCAACTTCTTTGGGATTCTCTTGAGTTTTCTGGACTTCCTGAAAGTTTATTTCCTTTGCCAGATTGGAGAAGTTCTCCTTCATTAATTTTTCAAATAAGTTTTCAGTTTCTTGGTCTTCCTCTTCTCCTGGCACCCCTATGATTTGGATGTTGGAATGTTTAAAGACATCCTGGAGGTTCCTAAACCTCTCCTCACTATTTTGAATTCTTGTTTCTTCATTCTGTTCTGGTTGAATATTTATTTCTTCCTTCCTTCTGCTCTAAACCATTGGTTTGAGTCCTGGTTTCCCTCCTGTCACTGTTGGTTCCCTGTACATTCTTCTTTATTTAATATAATGCAAACTTCATTGCTGCCTGGGTCTTTTTTATGCTGTTGAAGTACCCAGTGAGTTCCTGGAGCATCCTGATAACCAGTGTTTTGAACTGTGCATCTGATAGGTTGTCTATTTCTTTGTCACTTAGTTGTATTTTTTCTGGAGCTTTGAACCAATGTTTCATTTGGGCCTTTTTTTGGGGGGGGCGGGGGGTGGTTCTCAGCACACCTGTTGTGTAATGAGGGGCAGAGCCTTAGGATTTCGCCAGGGCAGGGCAACCCATGTTGCTGCATTGTCACACTATATGTGGGGGAGGCGGCCCAGAGGGAACAGTGCCACTTGCTCCACTCTCTGCCAGTTTTCAGTCACTTCCCCTGCTACCCACAATCAAATTGTGCCCTTCTGGGGCCGGTTCCTGGGTGAGTGGGCTTGTGTGCATTCTAGGACCCTGTGGGTCTCTCCAATAAACTCTCCTGTGAGGCTGGTAGTTTCTCCCACTGCTGCCTCAACCCTCACAGGTATTTTCAGTCAGAGATTTTGAGGCTTTATTTCCCCATGCTAGAACCTTGGGTTTCGAGGTCTATCTCACTCCCTATTTGTTCCTCCCGCTTTATCTGTAGACAAATGTGGGACCACCCAGTCTGCAAGCCATCGCCTCACCCTGTCCACCAGCCTCTGCCTTTCTGTGAGTCCTCTCCACCCAGCTGCCCATCAACGCCCCTCCAACTGGTCTGGATGAATATTTTTTCTTTAACTCCTTGGTTGTCAGACTTCCATACAGTTAAATTTTCTGGTAGTTCTGGTTGTTTTTTTTGTTTTTAAATTTGTTGTTGTTCTTCTTTTGGTTGTTTGAGGAAGCACAGTGTGTCTACCTATGCCTCCATCTTGGCTGGTACATGGAATAATTCTTTTCTCTGTTAGAATACATAGCATCAACCAAATATCCATTTAGCTTTATTTCATTCCACTTGCATTCAATATTTACAGATTGCTTATTAAATTTTTAACTACATAAAAGCATTCACAACATTCAAAAGTAAAACTATTAAAAACAAGAAGTTTTTCTTTCATCCCTATTCTTTCTTTCCTCCCTCTTGCTATAATAATTTTTATTATTTTTGTTTATCAATTCACTCTTGTTTTTTAAAAATATGTACAAATATACAAATTGTTACACAGAACATAACATATTAGATACCTTATTCTGTGTTTATGTACTTAATTTATTCTGAAGAGCACTATATACCAGTGTATACAGATTTTCTTCATCCTTTTTTGTAGCTCTTCTTTATGTTGACATAGTTTATTAATAAATTCTCTTAATATAATATATGAATATACCATATATGAGGGGAGACCCCCAAAACCCAGAATTATCCTCTGGAGGGAAGGCCCCTTGTAGTATAGGCTTTCCCTGCTAGGTGAGTGTTCTAGGAACCCATCTCTATCAGTGTACTAGCTGGTGTAGTTGTGAGAGGCTGTGTTTAGCTTCAATGAATTTTTTTTGAAGACTCTTTTGACACACTTGCCTATTTCACAATGGGTGACTTACAAGCACACCTGCCCATAGCATGCGGAGTGTTCAGCAGTTTTTTTGACAAAAAATGGCATGATCCCCATGCCCCACCCTCCCTATTCATCTGATCTCATCCAAAGTGAATTTTTTAATTTCCCCAGATGAAAAAAGCCCTCAAAGGGAAAAGTTTTGCTGATGTAGAAGAGGTGAAACAAAAAAATGGCAGAAGCACTAAAAGGTGTCAAAATCAACAAGTTCAAAAACTGTTTTGAGCAATGGAAAAAATGTCTTGATAGGTGTATTGCATCAAATGAAGAGTACTTTGAAAGTAACTGAAGTTTAAACATGTAAGAATAAATACACAATTTTTAATAAATAAATTCTGGGGTTTTGAGGGGTCCCCTCTCATATATCATAAATTATTAAAAAGTTCTATGTTCATGGTCATTTGGATTATGTCCAATCTTTTGCCTTTATAAATACTGCCACAATAAATAACATATGTATGTTATTTTGTATATTTGCAAAATATACAAAACAGTTTTTTAAAAAGTAGGGAATAATAAAAACACTGATTCTTTAGTGGGGAATGGTTCCCCAAAAGTTGCCTTCTCTTGTACAGTATTAGCAAATAAGAGTAGCATCCCAAAAACAATGGATTAGACAGTGCAAAATCACCTTCACATTGATTGTTTTGGCTATAAACTCTGTGCATTAGTCAGGGAAGGCTAACTATTATACCAAACAGACAACTAAATTGTAGTGAGTTAGCACAATAAAAAGTGTTGGTCCTATTATTGGTTGGCAGTTGGCCTTTAGAGTGACAAATCTGGAGGATCTAACCTCCTTTCTTACTTTGGAATCTCCTGCTTTGTGTACAACTCTCAATTACAGAAAAAGAGGGTGGAGAAGGCACACTTATTTTTTAACAGCTTGATGTAGAAATGACACATGCCACTTCAACACACCTTGACGAGAACCCATCAGATGGCCACCCTCCTGAGGGAGCAGGAGTTGTAGTGAAAGCTCAGGAAGGGGAAATGGTTTGGTGAACAGTGGGCCAGTCTGGGCCCTTCAGGGCTCTGATTGCCTACCTCATTCTTCAGTATATTTATCCCAATGGTTATATACAAATCTATAACCAATGTAAAGATCATGTCAGTGAAATGGCGCTGTGGCCCTCTTTCAAAAGAACCTTTGGAAATGTGTGAAGTAAATGGAGGGAGCTTACAACAGGTGCATTCTTATAAATGTCTGTATTTTTACATGAGCTATCAATCAAGGCAATCATTTGGCACCTAGGGGTGAATTGAGAGATCCAGCCGCCTCCATGATATGCAGTCTGAATAAAAATGTGATGCTTTGTGAATGCAGTTTCAAGCCATGCCTCCCAGACTTTGAGACTAATCAGATTGCCACAGACAATCAAGAGTAGAGCCTCTGTATTTCAGATTCTACTCATATGGATTTTCAATATGTCACTAGAAATTGAAGTATAGTTTTAATTATCCACAAAAAATGTTTATAGGCTAACTTAGAGAACACAAAATATAGAAATTTTCAAATATATACTTTAAAAGTTCTTAACTTTGACAACAGCATTACAATTAGTGCTGTTATAAATTGGTTTCTTTTTTAAGCAAATATAGTATTCTTGGCAATACTGTTTAACAGTGACTTGAAGTTTTATGTATATCATATATTAAAGTATTATAAACTTGTCATATATTTATATTTATACCTATCATATATATTTATCTTCAAGTGCTCTAAAATTCATGATATTCATCAATTTGAACAAGCTCTTTCAAGTTAGTAAAATTTTGCTATGTTACAAAATCAGTGGTGTGATGTTGATGAGAATTGCATTAAATCTGTATATTGCTTTGTGTAATATACACATTTTAACTATGTTGATTCCACCAATCTATGAACACAAAATATCTTCTTATTTCTTTGTGTATTTTTCAATCTCTTTTAATAATTCTTTGTAGACTTCAGTATATAGGTCCTTCACATCCTTTAAATTTGTTCCTGGGTATTTTATTCCTTTTGTTGCAACTGCAAAAGGAACTGATTTTTCCATTTCTTTTTCTGAAATTTCACTGTTAGTATATAGGAATGCAGTGAATTTTTGTATATTAATTTTGTATCCTGCAACTTTACTGTATTTGTTTATTGTTTCTCATAGTTTTTTTTTAGTGGAGTCTTTAGTATTTTGTGTATAAAGAATCATGTCATCTGCAGAAAGTAACAATTTTACTTCTTCATTCTTAATTGGATGGTATCCTAAATTTCTTTTACTTCTTTCTCTTGCCTGATTGCTCTGGCTAGGCCTTTTAGTACTATGTCAAATAATATTGGTGAGAGTGGACATCCTTGTCTTATCCCTGATCTTAGGGGAAAAGCTTTCAGTTTTTCACCATTGAGTGTGATATTAGCTGAGGGTTTCTAATATCAATATATGGCATTTACTGTGTTGAAGTACTTTTCTTCTATAACCATTTTATTGAGTGTTTTAAACATAAATGGATGCTGTAGATTATCAAATGCCTTTTCTACATTTACTGTTATGATCATTTGGTTTTATCCTTTATTTTGTTAGTATGGTGTATAATATTGATCAATTTACATATGTTGAACCATCCTTCTGCCCCTGAAATGAACTCATGGTGTATTATTTGATTGTGATGTACTTTTTACATCACACCAATTCAATTTGGTAAAATTTTAAATACATCAATTCAATTTGGTAAAATTTTGTTTAGGATATACAGATTTAGTGCAATCTCCATCAAAATCCCAATTACATATTTTTAAAGAAATAGGACAAAAAATCATCATATTTGTAAGGAACCACAAAAGATCCCAAATAACCAAAGCAATCCTGAGGAAAAAAAAAATGAAGCCAGAGACATCACACTACTTGACTTCAAATTATACTACAAAGCAACAATAATCAAAACAACATGGTATTGGCAGAAAACCAGACACACAGACCAATGGAATGGATTGAGAGCTCAGAAACAAATCCACATGTATATGGGCAAATAATGTTCAACAAAGGAGCCAAAACATACAATGGAGAATAGAAAACTTCTTCAATAAGTAGTGCTGGGAAAAATGGAAGACCACATGCCAAAGCATGAAACTAGACTACTGTGTGTCCCCATATACAAAAACTCAAAATGGATCAAAGACCTAACTATAAGACCTGAAACAATAAATTATGTAGAATGAAACATAGGTACTAAACTTATGGATCTTGGTCTTAGAGAATATTTTATGATTTTTAACCCAAAGGCAAGGGGAATAAACACAAAAATGAATGAATGGAACTATATCAAACTCAAAAGCTTCTTCACAGCAAAAGAAACTGCAAACAAAATATAAAAGCAAACAAGTGAATGGGAGAAGCTATTTGCAAACAACAGCTCTGACAAGGGGGTAATATCCAACATACAAAAAGAAGTCAAACAACTCAACACCAAACAAACAAACAATCCAATTTTAAAAAATGGGCAGAGGACCTGGACTGACATTTCTCTCAAGAAGACATACAAATGGCCAACAGATGTATGAAAAGATGCTCAACTCACTAGCTATTAAGGAAATTCAAATCAAAACTACAATGAGATACCATCTCACTTCTGATAGAATGGCTATTATCAACATGACAAGTAATAAATGATGGAGAGTTTGTGGAGAAAAAGGAACCATTATTCACTGCTGGTGGGAATGTAAACTGGTATAGCCACTATGGAAAACAGTATGGAAGCTCCTCAAAAAATTAAAAATAGAGTAACCATGTGACCCAACAACCCCTGTTCTGGATATCAAGCCTTCCAAATTGAAAACATTTATTGCAAAGACATATGCACCCCTATATTCATTGTAGTATTATTCATGGTGGCTAGGACATGGAAACAACCAAAGTGTTCTTCACTAGCTGATTGGATAGAGATGTGGTACATATATGCAGTGGAATACTACTCACCCATAAAAAGATGAAATATTGCCATTTGTGATGACATAGATGGACCTTGAAAATATCATGCTAAGTAAAATGTCAGACAGAAATAATTAAGAACCATATGATTTTATTCATACATGGGATATAAACTGAAAACAAGTGAATAAACAACATCAACAACAAATCATGGGCACAGACAACAATAGTATGGTGGTTACCATGAGAAAGGGAGATGAGGGTGGGATAGTAAAGGATGAGGGGCTCAAATATATGGTGATAGAAAATTTGACTTTGGGTGCTGGGCATACAATGTAATATACAGGTGATGTTCCATAGAATTGTACACTTGAAACCTATATAATCCTATTAACCAATGTCACACTAATAAATTTAATTTTAAAAAGATACAAATTTTATTTTTAATATATTTTATTCATTATGCTATTACAGTTGTCTAATTTTTTTCTTTTTTCCTCCATCCTGTACCCTCTCTCCCACAAGCATTCTCCCCACCCCCAGTTCATGTTCATGGGTCATACATATAAGTTCTTTGGCTTCTACATTTCTTATACTATTCTTAACCTCCTCCTGTCTATTTTGTACCTACCATTTATGCTTCTTGTTCCCTGTACCTTTTCCTTCATTCTCCTTCACCCCCTCCCTGCTGATAAACCTCCATGTGATGTCCATTTCTATGATTCTGTTCCTGCTCTACTTATTTGCTTACTTTGTTTTCATTTTTGTTTTTAAGTTCAGTTGTTGATAGTTATGACTTTGTTGTCATTTTACTGTTCATATTTTTTATCTTCTTTTTCTTAGATAAGTCCCTTTAACATTTCATATAATAAGGGCTTGGTGATGATGAACTCCTTTAACTCGACCTTATCTGGGAAGCACTTTATCTGCCCTTCCATTCTAAATGATAGCTTTGCTGGGTAGAGTAATCCTGGATGTAGGTCCTTCTCTTTCATGACTTCAAATACTTCTTTCCAGCCCCTTCTTGCCTGCAAAGTTTCTTTGGAGAAATCAGCTGATAGTTTTATGGAAACTCCTGGGTAGGTAACTCTCCTTTTCACTTGCTGCTTTTAAGATTCTCTCCTTATCTTTAATCTTGGCTAATGTAATTATGATGTGCCTGGGTGTATTCCTCCTTGGGTTCAATTTCTTTGGGACTCTCTGAGCTTCCTGGACTTCCTAGAAGTCTATTTCCTTTATCACATTGGGAAAGTTCTCCTTAATCATTTGTTCAAATAAATTTTCAGTTTCTTGGTCTTCCTCTTCTCCTGCCCCCCGCCCCCCATGATTCAGATGTTGGAATGTTTAAAGTTGTCCTGGAGGTTCCTAAGCTTCTCCTCACTGTTTTGAATTCTTGTTTCTTCATTCTGTTCTGTTCAATTTGTTGATTTCTTCCTTCTGCTTCAAATCACTGATTTGAGTACCACTTTCCTTCCCTTCCCTGTTGGTTCCCTGTATATTTTTCTCTATTTCACTTTTCATAGTCTTCACTCTTTCCTCTGTTTTTCAACTATACTAAACCACATCTGTGAGCATCCTGATTACCAGTGTTTTGAACTCTGTATCCAATAGGTAGGCTACCTCTTCAATGCTTAGTTCTGTTTTTTGAGCTTTGATCTGTTCTTTCATTTGGGCCATAATTGTTCTGTCTGGGAGGGGCTGTTACATTGCAAGGTATGAAGCCTTATGTATTCACCAGGGCAGGGCAACCTACCTCACATCCCCTGCTACTCACAAGCAAATTGGCCCTTCTGGTGCTGATTCCCAGGTGGATAGGTTTATGTACATTCTAGAACCCTATAGGTCTCTCTAATGAACTCTCCTGTGAGGCTGGGAGTTTCTCCTGCTGCCACAACCCCCACATGTTTTTTTCAGTCAGAAGTTTTGAGGCTTTACTTCCCCATACTAGAATCCTGGGTTGTGCGGTCTGTCTCACTCCCTAGTTGTTCCTCCTGGTTTATCTGCATGCAAATGTGGGACCACCTGGGCAGCCAGCTGCTGCCTTGCCCTGCCTTGCCTCATGTCCTCTCTGCCCCAGCTGCCTATCTCCACTCCTCCTACTGGTCTGGATGAATATTTCTTCTTTAACTCCTTGGTTGTCAAACTTCCATACAGTTCAATTTTCTAGCAGTTCTGGTTAGTTTTTGTTTTTAAATTTGTTGTTGCCCTTCTTTTGGTTGTGCAAGGAGGTAAAGTGTATCTACCTATGCCTCCATCTTGGCTGAAAGTCCTAGAAGCATTCCAAAAAGATAAATAATTTTTTTAAAAAAAATCAATGATGTGAGCCCTGGTGGTATAGTTGGATTGGTTGGAGTATTGTCCCATCACTGAAAGGTCATAGGTATCATTCCTGGTCAGAGCACATACGTAGGTTGTGGTTCGATCCCCAGTCGGGGAGTGTGTGGGAGGCAGCAAAAAGATGTTTTTCTCTCACATCAATGTTTCTCTCTCTCTTCCTTCCCCTCTCTCTAAAACCAATAAATTTATCCTCAGGAGAGGTTTAAAAAAGTCAGTGATGTGAAACAAGTACTTCCACATTATTATCATATACAATAACACTGATTTGCCAGACTTTTCCCTCTCCTTACAGGTTTTGTAAAATTCCTGAATTTTCACTTAGTTTGGAGAAAAAGTAACTTGTTTCATTTTTTAGAATAAAGATGAATACACTGTTTTCATTTTAAAACAGGGAATAAAAATCTAAACAAGGAGACTGATTATAAATTTCCATATCCTGTGGTGAAATATGGTAAACGACTGGACAGCTCTTGACTAGAGTTGTTGGACTAATCTATAATGGAGGAAGAAATCCTCTCAGACTGTTTCCTGCTGAGATTTTGAGCTAGTAGAGACATCTTGCTGAGGAAATTAATGGTTATTTTATGAAACATCAAGACACTAGAAGACAATGAAAACAATATCTATCTAGAAAGAATGACATTGCCTTGATGTCTTAAAAGTTGTTCAGTTAGAGTGTTTATATATTTCACTTAAGACAGAGAAAATCACAGGTGTGTATGGTCATAGGTCCTACGACATAGGCACTCATTAAATCCTCTTCTGAGATGTTTTTAATTCACAAGTACAAGGCTATAGGAAGAGCATGAAGAACATACATCTGCAAAAGTCCATTTCTTCATCTTTTAAAAATGAAGATAAGCTATGCTCATGTCTACTTCACACAAGTTTAGGTTGAAAAGGGTCAAATTTCATGGAAAATTCATAAAACGCCATATGAATGTAAAGAATCATTAGGAAACAGTTTTGAGCAATTGATCTTGCTTGATATCATGTTTCAAATATCCTAAACTTACTGACTCATTAAACATTATCTGATAACCATCTATCTACTCTTATAAGCAAAAGCACTGCTCTTTCCTTCTCTGTCTGGGCCCTGACAATATTAAATCTCAATAAGTCATTCTATAACAAACTGGGGAAAACTGTTTATCGCAATTGTAATTCCTACCAACATGACTCTCAGCTGAGTAGGTTATTCCCTGCTAGCCAACAGTTCCAAACTACCCACCCTACACATACGATACCACACACAAAATGAAATTGGGAAATTCTAAGGTGCTGGAAAAGCCTTTAGATTCTTTTCTGAGCCATTTTTGTCCAATTGAGAGGACAGGGGATTCACAGTTATCTGCACAGGTTGTAACAATAGGTGTGGTAACCACATCTGTTATGTGGATTTTGCCCTGAGGCTGATTCTGTGCAGGGATAGGAGCATCTGTTGTAAGGTTTTAGATTCTCATCTTTTTTGTGGTGCCTCCCTTTCCTCTTTAGGATGACAGTGGCACTTGGAATCCCTCTACTACTAAGAAAGCTCCATGGAATTTCAAACTTACAGAATTTAGCCACCTGGCTTTTCTTAGTTATTATCTTGTAATACTGGGCATTACAGATTTATATAATAATGAAGAGTGTTGATAAAATCAGATGTAGTCACAGAATCCATGGCAACATATCATCTTTGATAAACAGAAGACAGTAGTAAAGATAAAAAAAATAGATGAACATCCCTTACCCAGAGCTAGCAAACACATGTGGAAATGTTCTCAACATCACCTTGTTAGATGTTAGAATTACATGAAGTTTTCTAGTTTGGTATGAAATCATTATGCCTAGTGAGACACCACACTTTATTTCTTTGGGTCTGTTTCTTTACCTGCTCTTCAGCTTTCAGCTGTATTCACTCTTTTCCTTAGAATTCTTATCCATGGTGTTATTAAACAAGGAGGCCATTAGACTGAGGTGGTTCTAATATTGTGGTGGCCTATGGAAGCAAACCAAAATTTAAGGTTACAAAATTAAAACCAAATTGATGACCAATGACAAACAGCCAAGTAGGATTTAAGCTTATAACCAATCAAACAATTTACTTGCTTTGCTTCCACAACATCTTTATAAATCTTTCCCCCAGCTCCCATCAGCAGCATAAAACACTTCCAATTTGGTGTTGCCCAGTTGCATTAGTTTTTGCTCAAAGAAACTCTTAAAATTTTCAATATGCCTTGGTTTATTTTTTAATAATTCTAACATCATCACCTAACATTTTTGTTAAAATTCTCCTTGTGATATATCTTTGAAATGTTTTCCTTTCTTAAGCTCCTGACCTTATTGCCAATGTAGCTACTGAAAAATTCCACTTGGATTTCTTTAATGCCAACTGAAAGTAAATATTTCATAACTTTCATTTTTTTCTTTCTCCTGCCCCCAATCTATCCACACCTAACTACTCTTATGGCTTTCCTATTTCTATACATTCTTTATACCACAGATCATGAATCTAGAATACCTGGCTCTTTTCTTTGATTCAGTTTTTCATTTCTACCCATTTCCATCCCCTTTGCCTTCCTAAATGTCACACCCAGTCAGTTATTAAATATCAGTGATTCTTCCTTCAAGATGTTTTACATCATTCTCTTGGTTTTAGCTTTATACTGGTTTCAGGCTTTATACCCAAATGACATACATCATTAACAAACAAAAACCTTGCTACTTTTCACAGTAGCAAGGTTATCTAGGTTCCTTTCTAGCTCTGGTGCTGTAGGCTAGGGGGACAAACTTGGGAGTTTCCCCACTTCTCGGGGGGAACCTCCCAGCCGTTGAAATCTTTCTGACACTTCAGCTTCTGCCCATGGGTGCCCAGCCAGCCCTCTCTTTTATTTTTACACTCCCTACCAGTCACAATGTAGTGAAATGGTTTCTTCTGTCTGTCCATGGTTCTGAGGCTTCTCTCCAGCTAGTGTTCAGTTGGTTATTCAGGATGCTTTCTCTGCAATTTATCTGTAATTCCAGAACTGTCCTGGTAGGAAGTTAGTATAGCTTCCATTTACTCCTCTGCCACATTGGGTCTCCTTGGTTGATTTTTGTGTAGCCATTTTAATATTGAAGAAGGAAGAAAATAAGCAACATTTTTGGCATAGTATGCCGAAGGTAAAAATGCAACTGATGTAAAAAATAAGATTTATGCAGTGTAGGGAGAAGGTTCTGTGAGTGATTGAACATGTTAACAATGGTTTGTGAAGTTTTGTGCTGGAGATTTCTTGCTGGATGATGCCCCATGGTTGGGTAGACCAGTTGAAGTTGATAGCGATCAAATGGAGACATTAATTGAGAACAATCAACATTATACCACACAGAAGACAACCAACATACTCAAAATATCCAAATCAAGTATGGAAAATAATTTATACCAGCTTATTTATGTTAATTGCTTTGATGTTTGGGTTCCACATAAGTTAAACCAAAAAAATCCTTCCTGACTATATTTTTGCATGCAATTCTCTACTTAAATGTAATGAAAACATGTTTTTAAAACAAATTGTGACACCAATGAAAAGTGGATATTTTAATATAATGTAGAATGTAAGAGATTGTGGAGCAAGCAAAATGAACTACCTCCAACCATACCAAAGGCTGGTCTTCATTCAAAGAAGGTGATGTGGTGTATATGGTGGGACTGGAAGGGAGTTCTCTATTATGAGCTTTTTCCAGAATACCAAAGTACTAATTCCAACAAGTACTGTTCCCAATTACACCAAATGAAAGCAGGACTTGACAAAAAGCATCCAGAATTAATCAACAGAAAATGAGTAATCTTCCATCAGGATAGCACAAGACCGCATGTTTCTTTGATGACCAGGCAAAAAACTGTTACAGCTTGGCTGGAAAGTTCTAATTCCTTTGCCATATTCACCAGACATTGCACCTTTGGATTTCCTTTTATTTCAGTCTTTACAAAATTCTCTTAATGGAAAAAATTCAATTCCCTGGAAGACTGCAAAAGGCACCTGGAACAGTTCTTTGCTCAAAAACATAAAAAGTTTTGGAAAGATGGAATTATGAGGTTGCATGCAAGATGACAGAAGGTAGTGGAACAAAACAGTGAATCTGTTGTTCAATAAAGTTATTGGTGAAAATAAAAAAATATGTCTTTTATTTTTACTTAAAAATAGAACAAATATTTTGGCCAACCCAATTATTTAGGGTATCAACTTACTGTGATGGTTAAAATTGGGTTCCATTGCAAATAACAGATAATCCAAAATAAAAGTGGCTCAAACAAAACAGATGTAATCATTCTGAGAGATCTAGAGCAGGCTTGATACTCTATAGTAACAAAGACCTTGATCCTTCTATGTCATTATTCCTTTATGGGTGGCCTACATTCCCAATGTCATTTCATGGCCCAAAATGGCTTTCCAACTCTGTTTTCATTCCAGTTGGTAAGTCCTACCACTGCTGCTTACACCCTTTCACCAAAACTATTTCCATGGCCAATTGTACTTACATCCTGATGACCAAGTGTCCCACTACAAATTGGAAGTTCTATTACTGAGGGAGATGGGAAAATAGAAATAGGGTTATAACCAGCAATCTCTCACACACCTACCTTCTAGCAGCTACTTCCTTATACCAACCTGCCATTCTAGACAAACTCCCCTTGTTCCTTTAAACATAAATTCTCCAAAACACTCCAACCCACAGTTGTTTTTGCCCTTTAAACTAGAGGAACAGTCAACTTGGCACTCAATTGTGTATTTATTTTATAACAACCCTTAAAGTCTGCTGTCAAACAGTATGCCATGTTACACCCACAGCAGCCTTATACATCTCATGTTTAATGCCACCTTTTGATCACAACATTTTTTCTAGTGCTTGATTTACTCTCCTGTTGTTTAGTACAGTAACATGCTGTACAGGCTTGTAGCCTAGGAGCAATAGTCTATACCATATAGCCTAGCAATGTAGCAGGCTATGCAACCCAGATTTGTGCAAGTGCACTTTGTAATGTTTGCAAAATGATGAACTTCTCAATGATGCGTTTCTTAGAACACATCCTTGTAGTTAAGCAGTGTATGACTGTATGTAGTTAATTTGGTATGACACTGAACAATAAGAATTACATAGCTCCAGCTCTATACATGCATTAACATAAACACAAGTATAGGAGAGATAAGCCAAGAATATTAACATATTTTCCCAATACCTTTTCAGAGAAGCAAAGAGAATAAGAAATCTTCATACTGCTGTGAAAAGTGGAGAAACTGAAACAATCCTGTTCGTCAAAGGAGGAGAAAAACAATTGAAAGTATTAAACCAATTTTGGATTTTATTCCATATGTTGAATGACTTGGCTATGTTTACTTTGGGCAGGCTTCAGGCTACTTTCATGGTCGAAGAAGACAATGTAGTGCATACGAAAAAAGATTTATGAATCAGATACTTTATTTTAATCCCTTCCCAGTATCCAATGCAAAAGATAACAGTAATTATCATTGAGTGATTATGATGTGAAAAACACATGCTAGAGTGTACAATGAATACATCCTTAATATTTCAACTACCAAATGAAAATAGGTGTTCCTATACTCTTTCCACAGAAGAGGAACTCAAAGTTCCAAAAGGTTATTAAGATGACAATGGAAAGAAAGCAGAGCAGAATTTACATCTACCTGTACCTGAGCTCATTCTCTTATCCACTATTCAGGGAGGAAACAGTGATTTTCTTTAATTGAACCTCATAGTAAATATAGCACCTATTCTCTAAACTGGAAAAGGTATTAATGTTGGATTGTAAGTTATATTTCAGGAAGCCATAGTGAAGCTCAGGTTAACTATTACATTAGGTTTCATTGCTTTTTATTGTCATTACATCAGTTCAGTGGGGGAACTGATTAACTCTTACTATTGATTACGTCATAAGAATTCTTCAGTACCAAGGGGAAGAAGTAAGAAGACTCTGTCAAAATTATTGGGAACCTCTTTTCTAGAATTTAGAAAATAAATACTAAATTCCTTGAAATAGGGAGGTTTTCTAATTTAAAGAGCCTTCAAATTGAAACCCAATCCAAAGTACTTAAGAGTACATATTTCAAAATATCATCACATAGGAAATATTAAATGTAATAAACCAATAAACACTACAAATATGAAAGATTTAGATTACTAGTATCTCCAAGCAGCTAGAGATGTACACAGGTGTTAATTGGAAGACTAAATAACTGGCATTATTCTAGTACTGTGTGTAGAGTACTAATTTTTAAGCCCACTATTTGCAATTTGTTATATGGACCATCTTGCAACTACCTCTGAATCACAGTAGAAGTTACCCAACGACACATGTTAACAATTGTCATTTGTCATGTAGCAAAATGTTTAGTATAGAAAAATGGACACATAATAACTTTAAAGTATCAATCAACGTTAAACACCAGAGTATGGGTGGAACGCACTGATGGGTAGTCCAGGAAAATCTAGTTTACTATCTGATTAAAGAAAACAGTAGCGTCTCACCCCAAGCCTTCTGTGCGAAGACCAAAAGGTCTTTTGTGTCCAGAGAGGTGACTTTGCTACGCTGTTTGTTCCCGTGTAATTGTCCCGTCGGGAGTTTCAAAAGTAGTGAAAAAGGAAGAGGTGGGAGATACTGCTGAAAAGGAAGTGGGGGCACAGGGTCTTGACTACACGGTGGCTGGGGACTCGCCTAACGTGTAATAACGCAAAACCTCTACGGAGGAGGAGTCCGGACTCCTCTCACAAGACGCATTCGCGCCACCTGTCAAACTCAAGGGACTTATAATGGGGCGAGGAGGAGGGTGCTCCGGAAGAAGGTTGAACGAAGTGGGTCTGACTGTTGTGCGACGGGGTGTATGAGTGGGGTGGGGGGGAACAGGAAGGAGGGAATGCTAGACCCGGAGGCGACTTCGCGTGGCCACCGGAACCCGGCTAGGAGACCAGGGGGCGCTACTGCGTGGTCCTCCCCAAAGTCCCTCAGCTCCTCCTCCCAGACACGTGACCACTAGCAGACCGTGTCCTCGTTCCAGCAGTGTAGCTCGCTCAGTTTCTTTCCTCCCGCCGCGGTGCCCTTCTCTCCGGTTCCTATCCCTCCGCCCTCTCCCCCCTCCCCCCCCTCTCGTCCCAATAGCGGTTCGAGCTACGAAGCGCCCGCCCCTCCGCCTTTTCCTCCGTTTGCTCATTGGCTGAAGCCTCAAGGACGCGTCCCCAGGGCGGATGGCAGCCATTGGTGGGATGAGCAATCCGAGTTCCCGGATGAGGGAACATTCTGCAGTATAAAGGGAGCGGGGAAGGCGGGAGACAGCGCAGTTTGAATCGCGGTGCGACGGAGTAGGCGGTGGGATCTCGCTGGGTGTCTGACTAGTCCTTTCTCTGCCTTGCTTGATTGAGCTTCAGCAGAATTCGAAATGGTAAACTTCTCAGAGGCTCTTGAAGGCTCCGCGGGTTTTTGCCTGCGGAGAAAAACCCGTTACACACGGAGATGAGGGTGAAGTGGCGACGGTTGGGAACGCGCGGAGATAGGATTTGGAAGAGCGGGGGGGAGGTGATTTGTCGGTGGCGAGCGCAGCCTCCTCCGATCTCGCAGCAGGCGGCGACGGTTGGGTGGCGCGCGCAGTGCCGCTGGGGGCCAGCGGGTGGCCAACAAGCGGACGGGGGCGCGCGGCCCCGACGGGCGCGCAGCGGGGGGCGTGCAGGCGGGGTCCGTGCAGGCGGGGTCGCCCTTGCGGCGCGCGGCGTACCGGAGACCCCGGCGGAGCACGGGGGCGCGCTCGCGCCCGGGCCGCGCCGCGGTGGGGGAGGGGCGCGCCTCCCTGGTAATCCTATATTCTCCGTTCCTTCTTCCTCGCGGGCGTGTGCGCGCCGTAGGCTGGCGGTAAGGCTGGGAAAGACTCCGGAAAGGCCAAGACAAAGGCGGTTTCCCGCTCGCAGAGAGCCGGTTTGCAGGTCAGTGGTTCGGTACAGTCTGGGAATCGTGACGTTTTTCTTTTCTCCTCCTTTATTGTTTATCATCGCTCTAAATGGGCGTTTCGTCTTTGCGTGGGTGATGCGGTGTCGCGACTTGTTCTGCCCATACGATAAATATCGGGGAGGGGGGAAGATCACGTGTGTGGATACGGGTGAGCGTTGCTGCACTAGTGTCCTTGCCACTTGCTTTGGCTCGCGTGTAATTTTTATCATCTTTGATTCATATTTTTGTCCATTTGTTTGTGCTTAAAATTAAGTTTCCGGTGGGCCGTATTCATCGGCACCTGAAATCTAGGACGACCAGCCATGGACGTGTGGGCGCGACTGCTGCTGTGTACAGCGCAGCCATTCTGGAGTACCTCACCGCAGAGGTAAATGGGTGTACGCCTATAATCTGAAAAGGTTTGGCGGTGGGGCGTGCGGGTGTAGGTGGTGAGAGGGAAGGAGGAAAGTGATGCAAGAAAACTCGAAGGCCCTAAACGCGGCGAGAACGCTAGAGGGAGCTGGTGATCATTAAGGGATCATACTGAGCTTGAGCCACTCTTGGAAATAAAATTGCGTGCCCCCTTTATAGTTTATGCTATCCTGACATTGAGGTAGTGGAGGCAGGAGGGAGACAATTGATAGATTTACGTTCATGAAGGTTCAGTTCTTTGGATCTTGGCCTAAACAAGGGTTGGAAAGAGACTGATTGGTTAGCCCCTGCCTTCTAGGTACTTGAATTGGCAGGAAATGCATCAAAAGACTTAAAGGTAAAGCGTATTACCCCTCGTCATTTGCAACTTGCTATTCGTGGAGATGAAGAATTGGACTCTCTCATCAAGGCTACAATTGCTGGTGGTGGTATGTAAATACTAAAATTTTGCTTTAAATTTCTTTAGAGAAAATAATTGTTTTAAAAAATTACCATTAGTAATTTTTAATCTAAAAGTAATCTAAAAAGTAATTTTTAATCTTAATTCACTGACATACAATCATACTGTTTGTATGATTAAAAAATAAACTATTAAAAAATAAATCATACAGAAATGATTTATTTTTGGGGATCATTCTTCACATTTAAAGATGTCTTCCAAGTTGAACAGTAAACGGTCCTGGTTTAAATATAGTGTATAAAATACGTACTAAAACATAAAATTTCTGTTCCTCTCCTAGGTGTCATTCCACACATCCACAAATCTCTGATTGGGAAGAAAGGGCAACAGAAGACTGTCTAAAGGATGCCGGGATTTCTTATTATCTCAGGACTCTAAATACTCTAACAGCTGTCCAGTGTTGGTGATTCCAGTGGACTGTATCTCTGTGAAAAACACAATTTTGCCTTTTTGTAATTCTATTTGAGCAAGTTGGAAGTTTAATTAGCATTCCAACCAACCAAATTTCTGCATTCGAGTCTTAACCATATTTAAGTGTTACTGTGGCTTCAAAGAAGCTATTGATTCTGAAGTAGTGGGTTTTGATTGAGTTGACTGTTTTTAAAAAAACTGTTTGGATTTTAATTGTGATGCAGAAGTTATAGTAACAAACATTTGGTTTTGTACAGACATTATTTCCACTCCAGTGGATAAGCTCAATAAAGGTCATACCCCAACTAGTTGTGTCTTAAATTTGCTTGATTGTATTAGAAACATCTTTCGAATAGGCATCATCCAGCAATAATAAATTAAGCATATTTCTTATTGAGAAATTAAGTTGAATTCTCTAGATCAATAGGTGGCCCAACTGTAATTTTTTAATATTATGTTATTAGCTACTAAAGATTTTAAAACTTTAGCAGGAACTGGAATGGGGCAAGTTTTATAGGCTAGTTACCATCTCAGTTTGTGTCTTGGTCAAAGTTTCTGTATGTGACAGCACTGCACTGGTAGAGTATTTCTGTGGTGGACTTGGGGAGAGCAGGTGTAGGGAAGCCTTGTATCTACCACCTTCCCAGGCAGAACTTCCAGCTTAGACATGAGATATCAGTGTTTTCTATTGGCTAAGCACAGTTTTTTAAAGTCTCTGAATTAAATTATTAATACTCATTAACATCTTGGTGGGATATTACATTTTCTAGAAGAGATTCAGGATTTCTTTTGGGAAGCTGCTCAGTTTTGGTATGTCCAACAGGCTAACAAACGCTTGAGTGAACATTGTAAACAATGGTTATTCTGTGACTGGATTCAGGGGATTATCTTTACATTTGGTTTCTGGCAAATTGTCTTAATTTTTAATAATTTGGATAATATTCCCAAGCAGTAAGTACCTCCAGCCCCCAGTATTTTACAATGGCACTCACGGAAATGGGTAAGGAAGAAAAGTGAAGTAGTTTACCTCTGATGGCAATGAGTTTCCAGAAAGCTGGTGCCTGCCTTGTTTTGGTCATAAAGGGGTTGGGGTTAAGGCCAGAATAACAGCGAATGATCTGCTTTGAACCTCACTGATATGAGACAATTCATGAATCTGGGTCAGGAAAATGGTGTGCAGCTTTCAAAAGAAGAAAAGCCAAACCAGCCCTAGAGTTAGGGTCTAACCATGCTCTACTGTGTTCGTCAACACCTGTGCCGGAAGCGCTGCCTTACGGAGTGACAGCGCGGTCGTCACCTGACCAAATCCTCCCCGGGCAATGGGCGCTTGGAGGCGGGGCCTCCGGTATCTGGGAATTTTCCTGAAAAACCGCGTCCCTACCTCCCAACCTCCCTACCTCCCAACCGTCGCTCCGGCCGCCTGGAAGGCGGGCTGCGCGAGGCTGTCAGGGGTTACGGAGCGGCCAATGAGGGCGGCGGTCCCAGCCTCGGCGGGACTTCCCCCGGCGCCGCTGGGCAGGTGGCGTCCGCCCGCCCGACCCCTCGGGTCGATCCCCTTTGAACCTTTTGGCGCCCCGCAGAGACCGCTGAGTGGACTCGTACCCCGGGGTTTGGGGGCCTGGAGATGCCGCTCTCTCCTTAGCGGCCCACAGGGCGGGCCGTGAGGAGGCGGAGCCGCGAGCCCGCCAGTCAGCCCAGGCCTCCGCTTACTGGGTCTCTGAGCTCCGCCCGCTCGCCTCCGCACGCCCCAACCCCGGCGAGCCTCGCCTCCTCGGAGGCGGTGGCTTCCGCCCCCTGGTAGCGGCGCTCCCGGAGGAAACGGAAGAAGGCGCAAGCCAAGCCATGGAGGGGAACCGGGATGAGGCAGAGAAATGTGTCGAGATCGCCAGGGAGGCCCTGAACGCCGGTGACCGCGAGAAGGCCCAGCGTTTCCTGCAGAAGGCCGAGAAGCTCTACCCACTGCCCTCGGCCCGCGGTGAGGCCCTCTGTGTCCCTTCTCCGCCTGTCCGGTTCCCAGACCGCCACACAACCCTCCCCACCCCCACCGTCGTCCTTTCGGGAGACGGCAGGACCCCGAATCAAGCCGACCCCTCTGCGGGACACGTCCTGGGCCGGCTGGGCATGGGCTTTGGATGGGCTGCCCGAGACTCCCCATGCACCAGCCTGCCTGCGAGATGCATGTTCTCAGCTGACAGGCGAGCGTTGTTGCTTCCCTCCCTGGTCCGTTTTCGGAGACTGTCCATGGGAGATTTGTGTCCCGTCTTAGCCTTACTAGAGTTGGCTTTATAATTGGGTGTCCGGTTGTGCGGCCCTCTCTCTCCCCCAAATAAGGCTTAGGCTCCTAATGAAGTGAAAGGAACTGGGAACTGTAATCGAGAATGTACAGGTCTCAGGTCCCACCATCTCTGGGGACAGAACATTGTTCCCAAAGCAAACATTTCCTAATACCTGGGATGACGTTTTTACCTGGGAGGGAGTTCGTTCAGCAATGAACAACACAAATTTGGCAAGAATGATAATGATTTGCTAAATAGTATCTGAGTTGATAACACCGTAATTATCGACAAATTAGGCAGATCTTTAAGGAACAGTCCTGGACATCTTTTAGTTGAATTCACCCTGTTCATGTCCTACCTAGGCTTTCAAGTCACGCTCTCTAGACTTGAAAGTAATTATAATGGCCAACACTTACAGAGTGTCAGACCATGTGCCTAGTGTTTTATATGAATTACTTCATTTACCCTTCAGGAAAATCCTGTGTAGAGGTACAGGATTCATTTGAACAGAAATACCCATGTGGAAACAGACTATCTTTTGGATGGGTGGATGGATGGATTGGATGAATAAAAATATCTTAATACAAGGCTACACAGTAATTTAGTAACCAAGTCAGAGCAGTACTTGAGCTTTCCTGCTCCAAAAAGCCTTTAACCATTATACTGCCTTGCTAATAGGGTACTGGTGTACTAGAGATTCAAGGTATTTCCAGGTTAAGAAAAAAATTATTGGTAAGAATGTGGGGTTACCTATTTTATTTTATTGTTTTCTTAATTTATTTCTACATTGTTGAAACTCTTGTGTTCTTTTGTTTTCTTCTATCCCTTCATTACATCACTTTTGAATACTATACCAGAGCGGAAAGGAAAGGGAAGTGAAAGAAAAGAGTTAATAATTTTTTTAAATATGACAGAAAACACTTAAAGTATACTGGTTTAACCATTTTTCATTGTCCAGTTTAGTAATATTAACCATTTTCACATTGTTGTGCAACAGATCTCCAGAATTTTTCATCTTATAGAACTGAAACTCTACCAAGTTAAACAACTTCCCATTTTCTCTAGCCACCAGCCCCTAGCAACCACCATTTTACTTTCTCTTAAAATTTGACCAGATACCTTACCTAAGTGGAATCATATACAGCAATTTCTCACCTAACGTAGTCCATAGTTTCTGCAACTTTAGACAAAATGACATGTAAAGGAACCAGATATGCCATAGGCTAATTAATGTAAACAAAAATTAACTAACTTCCTGTGGCCTCTCATCAACCTTATAACAAAATGAGGTTGAATGAAGCAGTGTTATTCAAGGACCTGTCTTTTTTAACTGGCTTAGTTCACGTGGCATGATGTCCTTGAAGTACACCTGTGCTATAGCATGTAGGATTTCCTTTTTAAAAGCTGCACAATATTCCATTGTGTTTATATACCACATTTTCATTATCCATTCATCCATCAGGAGACATGTAGATTGTTTTTATATTTTGGCTATTGTGAATAATGCTGCTATGAATATGAATATGTAAATATCTATGATTCTGCTTTCAATTCTTTTGGATATATATGTATATATGTGTGTATATCTGTATGTATGTACATATGTATACATACATACACATGCATATGCAGAAATGGAATTGCTGGATTATATTGGTAGTACTATTTTTACTTTTTAGGAAAATTACTATACTGTTTTCCATAACAGTTGTACCATTTTACTACCAACGGTGTGCCAGAGTTCCATTTTTCTCCACCTCTTCACAAACACTTGTTATTTTCTCTTTGCTTGGTTTTCTTGGTTGTTTCTTTTTTGTTTTTTTCATAATAGTCATCCTGACAAGTGTAAAGTGATATCTCATTGTGGGGTTTTGTTTTAATTTGCTTGTTGTCTATTTGTATATCATCTTTGGAGAAATGCCTGTTCAAGTCCTTTGCCCATTTTTTAATTGGATTTTTTTTGTTGTAGGAGTTTTTCATATAATCTGGATATTAATCCCTTATAAGATAGGTGGTTTGCATTTTTTCTCCCATTCTGTGGGTTATTTCATTCTGTAGATTGTGTGCTTTAATGCATAGTTTTTAAGTTTGATGTAGTTCCATTTATCTGTATTTTGCTTTTATTGCCTGTGTTTTTGGTGTTCCATCTAAGAAATTGGTGCCCAGAGTGAAAATTTTTTGAATCTCCTTACTGTATAAATACATGAGTTCATTCAGTCACTAGTCCTAGATGGAGAGTTTGAACATTAAGCAAGTAACCACTTGAGACAGAGTACCACGGCCTTGAAACCTATCTCCTCCACCTACTAATTTACAACCTATATTTGGGCAAGTTAGAGAACCTATCTAACCTTTAGATCTTGCATCTGCAAAATGGGACAATAATGTACTGATTTCATAAGGCTGTGAGGATTAAATGAGTTAATACATGGAAAGAATTCACAGTAAGCACTCAGTTTGGTGTCATTCTTATTTTACAATATGAGGCTCAGAATATTTAACCTTGTAGTCTGGCATTCTGTCATACTAACAACTTGAATCAGTATACTGAAAGGATAGTATAAGAAATTAAAGCACAACACAATTATTGCTCTTAAAGACATGAACATGGGAAAAATTAAGCAATATGAAATAAAAGTAGTACAATGTATTATAAGGCAGCAGAATGTGATTGCCAAATAAAGTGATGACATATAGTTGTGGTATAGTCTGAAAACCATAGTTCAGATGCAGACTTTGCTTCTGACAGCTTTGTAACCAGAGACAAGTTACTTAGCTTCTCTAAGCTTTGTCTAGTTATGTGTAAAATGCAGATTACATCACAGAATTGATGTGAGCATTAGCTGAAATAAAGTTAGGGACAAACATTTAGCACAGTGTATTTTACATTAAATGTTTTCAGATGTTTATTGAATGATGTAAGAATTCAGAGAAGGGAAAAGTTTGAAATATTTTTGTAAGCTCCTGGTGAAATGTTTAGTGTACAAAGAAATTGAAGTTATTGGTTAAAATGAAATTTCATGTGTTTATCCCTAAATTTCACCAATTCTAGACTACTATCAAATTCTTATAACTCAGAGTTTTGACTGTATGCTCCTGTGGATGTGTTTTCATACTAAGATAGCCAAAAGAAAACATTGCATTTTAATCTTCCTATTCTTGTACATGTAGTCAATGGAAGGATACGAAACTAAATTCCAGAATTTTTGTCCGCTTTACATTTTATCTTGCCAGGTGAGTAGTCTGATTAATAAAACACTTTTAAATATTGGCAAGAGGTTTTCTTGTGGAAAAACTCAGATCTTCAAATGGATCTAGGATATTACTTTTTCTGTGTGTTTAGTTGGGAATATTATTTTACAGTTTAGTTGTTACAGTGAACTTCTAAGTGAAGTGAATTTTACAGCTTTCAAATATTTTCATACTATGAGTTTAATTTATGTTTGAGAGGATTGATACACATGAGTAGCTACTACCAAGGAAATACAAATATTCTAGAGAAATAATGTCAGCAGGCAGAAATTAAACTACATTTTAGTTTCTTCAACTATGTTTATTGAATTATTGATATGTTTTGGACTCACAGAAGGATATCATCTCACTGTTTTAGTGCTTTATTGTTGCTATTTTAATACTTTAGTGTTTCATATTAATTGGGGGAACAGTTTGAGATACAATTTTTTTCAGAGAAAAGCATTTTGATTGTTCAAGAATTTCATAGTAATTTGACCAGTTGGAGGTCTTCAGCTTCAAGGCCATTCCGTGTCTGCTTTAATGAATGGATAGCCTATGTATAATTCATAGCATCTATTTGCATAATAACAATTAGTCTTATTTTTATTTTTTCTTTCATGTGAGAAATGTGTGTGTAGATTTTTCTTCCTTTTTTTGCTACATTATTTTAAAACTCAAATCTAATAAAAAATTCAACTTTCTGTCCACTTTTGTCTCACTTAAAATGGTTAAAGTTTTTGAACTGTCATTACACATCTGAAGTATTATCCAACCTATTCCTTTTAGACAATTTTTTTTTTTATTTCTGACTTAATTAAAATTTAGTGACAAATACAAATTATATATTCAGGACAATTATTTTGCTAGCATGAAGTGTTATAAAATGATTTCAACTAATAGCCACATGATTTCAGATATTATAGTTGAAGAAAAAATACTGAAATTTGGTTTTGAACCTTAATTTAGTGGTTGTGTAACCTTGCATGTATAATTACCTTTCTGAGCCTCAATTTTCTCAGCTGTATAATGGGAAGCTAGTTATTCAACAGATATTTACTAAATGCACACATTTTTTAGTCATACAGTTCTGGGAACTAAGGAATCAATGAGCAATAAAGACAACGTCATTGTTCTCTTGGAGCTTACATTTTAGAGGAATGAAATATGAAGTTCCTGCTGGACAGTAATGGCTCAATTCAAGTGCTCTAAGAATGTCATGTGTAATTACTATGGCAAAAGTATTTGGTTAGGGCCTTGGAGTTAACAGTATAATTATCTCCTTTCTGTTATTTTTTTAGTTACCTGTTTGGGCACAAAATAATTGCTTTAAGTTAGCATTAATCCTCCATTTGTATTAAACTATTTCATGTTTAGTTAATATGTTAGTCCTCCCTGCCTTGCTGCTATCATTCTTTGTATTATCTGTGCATATAGCTATCCCTCTCTTAGATTAAAAACACCCTTGCCATTAGGGACCATTTTCATTTCAACTGTCTTGTTAGTCTCATGGTGCCTAACTGTTTTGCATATACTTGTGGCATTTATAAGACTGGATTTTCCAGAACAATACCTGTTTATATAATTTTATTCCCTTCAGGAAAGATGATTTGTTAAACAAAGAAGGATTTATAACTGTAAGGCTTTTCACACTGATTTTTTTTTTTTTTTAATGAAGCTTTTCCGTAATCTGACAAGTGTACAAATGTGTAATACAGGCTCCGGCAGAAGTAACACCTACTTGGATTTGGTTGGTAGGATAATAATATGGTTATAATAATTTATAGTTTTATTTTTAGTTTTTTCTATTTTATTGTTGTTTAAGTACAGTTGTCTCCTTTTTCCACCCACTTCACCCCCTCACCCCAGCCATCCCTACCTCCCTCCCCTGAATACACCCCTCCTTGGTTTTGTCCATGTGTCCTTTATAACTGTTCCTAAAAATCCTTCACCCTTTTCCCCACATGGTCCTCTCCCATCTCCCCTCTGGTTACTGTCCATTTGATCATAATTTCAATGTCACTGGTTATATTTTGCTTGTTTGTTTGTATTATAGATTAGGTTCCACTTAAAGGTGAGATCATATGGTATTTGTCTTTCACTGCCTGGCCTCTTTCACTTAGCATAATGCTCTTGAGTTCCATCCATGCTGGCACAAAGGGTAGGAGCTCCTTTCTTGCTGCTGTGTAGTATTCCATCATGTAAATGTACCGTAGTTTTTTATCTGTTCATTTACTGATGGGCACCTAGGTTGCTTCCAGCTCTTCGCTATTATAAATTGTGCTGCTATGAACATTTGGGTACATAGGTTCTTTTGGATTGGTGTTTCAGGGTTCTTAGGATATAGTCCTAGCAGTGGAATTACTGGGCCAAAAGGCAGTTTCATTTTTACTTTTCTGAGGAAATTCCATACTGTTTTACATAGAGGCTGCACCGGTCTGCAGTCCCACCAACAGTGCACTAGGATCCCCTTTTCTCCACAACCTCTCCAACACTTGTTGTTTGTTGCTTTGTTTATGATGGCCATTCTGACCAGTGTGAAGTGGTATCTCATTGTGGTTTTAATTTGCATCTCTGTGATGGCTAGCAGTACTGAGCATCTTTTCATAGGTCTTTGGACCCTCTCTATGTCCTCCTTGGAGAAGTGTCTGTTCAAATCTTTTGCCCATTTTTTAATTGAGTGTTTTGTCTTCCTGGAGTAAAGTCATGTGAGTTCTGTATGTATTTTGGAGATTAAACCCTTGTCTGAGGTATTGGCAAATATGTTTTCCCTTACAGTTGGTTCTCTTTTTACTTGACTACTGTTTTCTTTAGCCATGCAGAAGCTTTTTATTTTGATGAGATCCCATTTGTTTATTCTTTCCTTTATGTCCCTTGCTCTAGGGGACATACTGGTGAAAATATTGCTGCATGGAATATCTGAGCTTTTCCTGCCTGTGTTCTCCTGGAAGACTTTTATAGTGTGAGGACTTATATTTAAGTCTTTTAGCCACCTTGAATTTATTTTTGTGTATGGAGTAAGCTGGTGATCAAGTTTCTTTTTTTTTGCATATAGCTGTCTAGTTCTCCCAACACCATTTGTTGAAGAGGCTGTTTTTACTCCATTTTATGTTGCTGCCCCCTTTGTCAAATATTAATTGACCATAGAGACTTGAGTTTATTTCTAGGCTCTCTGTTCTGTTGCATTGGTCTATGTGTCTGTTCTTATGCCACTACCAGGCTGTTTTGATTACAGTGGCCTTGTAATACAGTTTGGTATCAGATATTGTGATCCCTCCTACTTTGTTCTTCTTTCTCAAAATTGCTGCAGCTATTTGGGGTCATTTGTGGTTCCATATAAATTTTTGAAGTGTTTGTTCTATATCTGTGAAATATTCTATTAGCACTTTAATAGGTATTGCATTGAATCTATAAATTGCTTTGGGTAATATGGAAATTTTGATGATGTTAATTCTTCCAATCCATAAACACAGTATATGCTTCCATTTGTTTGTGTCTTCCTTAATTTCTTTCTTCAGTGTTGTGTAGTTTTCTGACTACAGGTCTTTTACCTTCTTTGTTAGGGTTATTCCTAGGTATTTTCTTTTTCTTGTTGCTATATCAAATGGGATTTTTTTCCTGATTTCTGTTTCTGATATTTTGTTGTTGGTGTACAAAAATGCCTTTCGTTTCTGAATATTGACTTTGTATCCCACTGTTTGCCCAAATTCACTTATTAGGTCGAGCATTTTTTTGGTGGATTCTATAGGATTTTCTGTGTACACTGTCATGTCATCTGCAAACAGTGACAGTTTTATTTCCTCTTTTCCGATTTGGGTGCCTTTTATTTCTTTTTCCTGTCTCAGTGCTGTGGCTAGGACTACCGGTACTACATTGAATAGAAGTGGTGAAAGTGGACAACCTTGTCTTGTTCCTGATCTTAGTGGGAAAGCTTTTAGTTTTTGCCCATTGAGTATGATGTTGGCTCTCGGTCTCTTGTGCATGGCCTTTATTATGTTGAGGAATGCTCCCTCTATTCCCACTTTGCTGAGTGTTTTAATTATAAATGGATGTTATACTTTATCAAATGCTTTTTTTGCATGTATTGATATGATTGTGTGATTTTTGTCTTTTCTTTTGTTTGTGTGATGTATTACATATATTGATTTGCAAATATTGTACCATTCTTGCATCCCTGGGATGAATCCCACTTGATCATGTTGTATGATCTTTTTAATGTATTGCTGGATGTGATTTGCCAATATTTTGTTGAGGATTTTAGCATCTACCATATTTTTAGGACTATGAGACACACCAGACCATAAGACGTGCCTAGGTTTTAGAGGAGGAAAATAGAAAAAAAAATTTTGAAGCAAAAAATGTGGTAAAATATTTAATAATGTAAATAACATAGGCTGCCACCCCCCCCCCCCCCCCAGACACACACACACAGTGAGCCAGGTAAGCTACATTCGGACTCTAAAACATATCCCCATTTCCTCCCAAATTTGGGGTGGGGTGTCTCAGAGTCTGAAAAATATGGTATGTTCATCAGCAATATTGGCCTGACATTTTCTTTCTTTGTTATGTCTTTATCTGGTTTTGGGATTAGGATGATGCTGGCTTCATAAAAAGAGTTTGGGAGTCTTCCGTCATGTTGACTTTTTGGAGTAGTCTGTGAAGGATAGGGGATAGCTTTTCCTTAAATGCTTTGTAAAATTCTCCCGTGAAAACAGTCCGGTCCAGGGCTTTTGTGTGCTAGTAGTTTTTTGTTAACTGCTTCAATTTTGTTAGCTTTTATTGGTCTGTTCAGGCTTTCTGCTGCTTGGTTCAGTTTTGGAACATTATATTTTCCTAGAAATTTGTCCATTTCACCCAGGTTTTCAAATTTCTTGGCATATAGTTGTTCCTAGTAATTTCTTACAATCCTTTGTATTTCTGTGGTATCAGTTGTAATCTTTCCTCTTTCATTTCTGGTTTTGTTTATTTGTGTTCTCTCTCCTTTTTTCTTGATGAATATGATTAAAGGCTTGTCAATTTTGTTTATCTTTTCAAAGAACCAGCTCCTGGATTTATCGATCCTTTGAATTGGGTTTTTAGTCTCTATGTCATTTAATTCTGCTCTGATCTTGGTTATCTCCTTCCTTCTACTTGCTCTGAGCTGTCTTTGTTGTTGTTCCTCCAGTTCTTGTAGGTGTAGGGTTAGGTTGTTTATTTGAAATGTTTCAATCTTTTTTAGGTAGGGTTGTATTGCTATGCACTTCCCTCTCACAACTGCCTTGGCTGTGTCCCATAGGTTTTGCACTGTTATGTGTTCATCTTGTTTCCAGAAACTTTTTGATTTCTTCCTTGATGTCATTATTATTCCATTCCTTGTTTAATAGCGTGCTATTCAGTCTCCATGAGTTTGAATATTTTTGAATTGTTTCCTTGAGGTTGGTTTCTAATTCAAGCCCTTGTGGTCTACGAAAATGCTTGATATGATTTCAATTTTCTTGAATTTGTTGAGGCTTGTTTTGTGTCCTGTTGTGTGATCTATCTTTGAAAATGTCCATGTACATTGGTAACACTGTGTATTTTGCTTCTTTGGGATGAAAGGCTCTTTATATATCAGTTAAATACATTTGATCTAGGACATTGTTCAGTGCCACAATATTTTTCTTGATATTTTGTTTGGAAGATCTATCCATTTTTGACAGTGGGGTGTTAAAAACCCCTACTGTAATTGTGTTGCTGTCAATATCTTTCTTGAAGTCCTCCAAGATTTTCCTTATGTATTTGGGTGCTCCTATGTTAGGTGCGTTTGTTTATGTTTATGTCTTCTTGATGGAATCTTCCCTTGAGTATTATGAAGTGTCCTTCTGGGTCTCTTTTATGGCCCTTGTTTTGAAGTCTATTTTGTCTGATACGGGTATTGCTCCCCCAGCTTTTCTTTCCTGTCCATTTGCTTGGAATATTTTTTCCAACCCTTTACTTTCAGTCTGTGTAGGTCTTTTGTACTGAGGTGGGTCTCTTGCAGGGAGCATATGTGTGGGTCATGTTTCCTTATCCATTCAGCTATTCTATATCTTTTGAATGGAACATTTAATCCATTAACATTTAAGGTTATTATTCATAGGTATTTGTTCACTTTTCCCCCCTTTGTACCTGTGTTCTCTCTTTCACTGCTTTTCCTTTCTCTTGGTAATAGTAGTCCGTTTAGTAAATCTGGTAGGGCTGGTTTGGTGGGGATGTAGTCTTTCAGCCTTTTTTTTTGTTTGGGAAAATCCTTATTTTACCTTTCATTTTAATTGAGAGCCTCTCTGGGTAATCTTGGGTGCAGGTCTTTGTTTTTCATCATGTGGAATATCTTTTGCCATTCTCTCCTATATTGGAGTGTTTCTGTTGAGAAATCAGCTGTTAACCTTATTGGAGCCCCTTTTTATGGTACTTCTTGTTTCTCCCTTGCTGCTTTTCAGATTCTCTCTTTGTCTTTAATACTTGGCATTTTAATTGTGCTATGTCTTGGAATTGGCTTTTTTGAGGGCATCTTAGTTGGGATTCTCCTTGCTTCTTGAACTTAAATGATTTTTCCCTCTCCAGGTTCAGAAAGTTTTCTGTCATTTTTTTTCAAACAAGATTTCTATCCCTTGTTCCTTTTCCTTCTGGTATTCCTATGATTCTAATGTTGTTGCATTTCATATTATCTTGGAATTCCCTTAAGCTATTTTCATATTTTTTTAGTCTTTTTTTCATGCAGCTGTTCTACTTGGGTGTTTCTTTCCACCTTGTCTTCCAGCTTACTAATTTGGTCCTCTGCTTCGTCCAGCCTGCTTTTAATTCCTTGTAGTGCATTTTTTATTTCCAAAATTTTATTGTTCATTTCTTCCTGGTTTTTGCTTATAGTTTCTATTTCCTTTTTCATATTGTTATAGTTCTCACTCAGTTCCTTGTAGTTGTCTGTGAGTTTCTTGAGCATCTTTATAAACATTATTTTGAATTCTATATCTGATAGTTTGCTTACCTCCATTTCATTTAGCTCTTTTATTGGGGAGTCTTTCATTCCTTTAAATTGCAGGTTTTTTCTTTGTCTCCATATTACGTGACTTTTTGTTTCTGCACATCCCGATGTTTCGCTTTGCTAGCTATCTTTGTAGGGTGAACTTCTATGGTAGGAATTCTGTGTGATTCAGTAGTATGGTCTCTGATCTCCTTGTCTGGATGCTTTGAGGTTTGCCCTTTCCTCTGTTTGTGTGGGCTCTCTTGTACTTGGGTTTTCACATTTTGGTGATTCCTTTGTTGGTGGGTTCTCTCCTCCATTGGGTATATTGATGTTCGCAGCTCCCACCTGTTCTTATATGGGATCAGTGGCAGGGGTTAGGCAAAATGGATTAAGACAGTGGGAGAGTATTCTATGAGATTTAAAGTACCAGCAAGTAGAGAAGAGATAGGAGATTCTTTGGATAAGTATAGCGTTAACCATGATATTTCACCCAACTAGCCATTTTTTATAAAAGGTGAAAGAGAGATAAGACTCTTGTTAAAGCAGAGGAGGATTATGAGCTGAATCCAGAAAACAGAGCATTTGTGCAAGGTTAGATGATGAGATATAGTGGGAATAAAGGATAGAAAGTAGGCATAGTGTGTGAGAGAATAGAGTTAACCACAACAATAATAATACTCAGGAATAAAGTGAACTGGGCTAAAATCAGAGAGGGGTGCTGTGTAGTATTTACCATTGTATGGAACAGCAGTCATTTACAATAGCATTAGAACAACAATAATATGACAAGAAATACATACTTTGGATAACAAGAATAGAAAGTAGACAGTTAAGAGTAGTGTGTTATTGGAGCACAAGTAAAGTGAAAAAAGGAAAATTAAAATATAATATGATGACTTCCAGCCAAGATGGAGGCATAGGTAGACACACAGCGCCTCCTTCCACAACCAAAAGAAGGACAACAACAATTTAAAAACAAAACAACAACCAGAACTGACAGAAAATCGAACTGTATGGAAGTCTGACAACCAAGGAGTTAAAGACATACTCATCCAGACCGGTAGGAGGGGTGGAGACTGGCAGCTGGGTGGAGAGGACTTGAGGCAAGGCAGTGGCTGTTGGAGCAGGCAGTCCCACATTTTGCACACAGATAAGCTGAGAGGAACAACTGGGGAGTGGGATGGACTGTGCAACCTAGGGCCCCAGCGAGGGGAAATAAAACCTCAAACCACTGATTGAAAACACCTATGGGTGTTGAGGTGCCAGGATAAAACTCCCAGCCTCACAGGAGAGTTTGGTGGAGAGACTCACAGGATCCTAGAATGTACACAAACCCACCCACATGGGAATCAGCACCAGAAGGGTCCAATTTGCTTGGGGGAAGCAACTGAAATCCGGCAGAGAGCAGAGCAAGCACCATTGTTCCCTCTCAGACCCCTCCCCACATACAGCATCACAATGCTGCGACATGGGTTGCCCCACCTTGGTGAACACCTAAGGCTCTGCCCCTCACTACATAACAGGCAGGCAAGACAAAAAAAAATAGCCTAAATGAAAGAACAGATCAAAGCTCCAGAAAAAATACAACTAAGCGATGAAGAGATAGCCAACCTATCAGATGCACAGTTCAAAACACTGGTAATCAGGTGCTCACAGAATTGGTTGAATTTGGTTGCAAATTAAATGAAAAAATGAAGGCTACGCTAAGTGAAATAAAGGAAAATGTACAGGGAACCAATAGTGATGGGAAGGAAACTGGGACTCAAACCAATGGTGTGGACCAGAAGAAAGAAAGAAACATCCAACCAGAAAAGAATGAAGAAACAACTCAAAAAGATGGGGACAGGCTTATGAACCTCCAGGACATCTTTAAATATTCCAACATCTGAATTATAGGGGTGCCAGAAGGAGAAGAGGAAGAGCAACAAATTGAAAACCTGTTTGAACAAATAATAAAGGAAAACTTCCCCAACCTGGCAAAGGAAATAGACTTTCAGGAAGTCCTGGAAGCTCAGAGAGTCCCAAAGAAGTTGGACCCAAGTAGGAACACACCAAGGCACATCGTAATTACATTACCCAACATAAAAATTAAGCAAAGAATCCTAGAAACAGCAAGAGAAAAGGAGACAGTTATCTACAAATGAGTTCCCATAAGACTGTCAGCTGACTTCTCCAAAGAGACCTTACAGGCCAGAAGGGGCTGGAAAGAAGTATTCCAAGTCATGAAAGGCAAGGACCTACATCCAAGATTGCTCTCTCCAGCAAAGCTTTCATTTAGAATGGAAGGGCAGATAAACTACTTCTCAGATAAGGTCAGGTTAAAGGAGTTCATCATCACCAAGCCCTTATTATATGAAGTGTTAAAGGGACTTAGCTAAGAAAAAGAAGATAGAAGGGACATTATTCGTGCCAGATCCTATATGTAAAGGTGTCACTGTAGCAAAAATTTGAAAAGAGTGTACTGGTAAATATCCAACAGTGAGAATTGATAAATAAGTTGCATTGCATTCATGTACTCTGTACCTGTTAAAAAAGATGATGTGTCTCAGTAATTTTCCATCCATTGACCCCCTCACTCTGCTCCATTGGCTCTAAATCCCCAACTGTCTTTGCTGAATTCTGAGTTGAGCATTATTTCTCTCTCTCCCCCCTATTACAACAGTCCCAAATAAGGTCTTCATAAAAAAGGATCATGTGAACCTATATTTATTACTGTAAAATGACATACACAGTGTGTTATGAACTAAATAAAGGCAGGCTACAAACATAGTGTAGATTATTCTAATTTTGTTTAACAATATCTAAGCTGCTAGAGCACTAGCTAACTAGAGTAACTATAAATATCCATAATGAGTGTGTGATTTGTTTTATAAGTATATTTTGTTGATAATGCTATTACAGCTGTCCCAATTTTTTCTCCCCTGTATCCCCCTCCACCCTGCACCATCCCACAGTCCAGCATTCCCCCACGCCCCCACTCTTAGTTCATGTCCATGGTCATACATGTACATTCTTTGGCTTCTCCATTTCCTATACCATTCTTAACTTCCCCCTGCCTATTTTGTGCTTATCAATTATGCTTTTTATTTCCTGTATTGTTTCCCCTATTCCCCCCT
Organism: Phyllostomus hastatus; assembly: GCF_019186645.2. Lineage (NCBI taxonomy): Eukaryota > Metazoa > Chordata > Mammalia > Chiroptera > Phyllostomidae > Phyllostomus > Phyllostomus hastatus. The sequence goes on along the minus strand of NW_025334028.1, from coordinate 22,812,306 downwards.
CCCTGCTGATAACCCTCCATGTGATCTCCATTTCTGTGCTTCTGTTCCTGTTCTAGTTGTTTGCTTAGTTTTTGTTTTTGTTTTTAGGTTCAGTTGTTGATAGTTGTGAGTTTGTTGTCATTTTACTATTCATAGTTTTGATCATTTTCTTTTTCTTAGATAAGTCTTTGACATTTCATATAATAAGGTCTTGGTAATGATGAACTCCTTCAGCTCGACTTATCTGGAAAGCACTTTATCTGCCCTTCCATTCTAAATGAAAACTTTGCTGGATAGAGTAATCTTGGATGTAGGTCCTTGCCTTTCATGACTTGGAATACTTCTTTCCAGCCCCTTCTTGCCTTCAGGGTTACTTCTGAGAAATCAACTGATAGTCTTGTTATGGGAACTTCTTTGTAGATAACTGTCTCCTTTTCTCTTGCTGCTTTTAATATTCTCCCCTCATCTTTAATCTTAGGTAACTTAATTATTATGTGACTTGGTGTGTTTCTTCTTGGATCCAACTCCTTTGAAACTCTGAGCTGCCTGGACTTGCATGTCTAGTTCCTGTGCCAGATTGGGGAAGTTTTCCTTCATTATTTGTTCAAATAAGTTTTCAATTTCTTGCTGTCTTGCTTTTCATCTTCTCCTTCTGGAACCCCTATATTTCAGATATTGGAACATTTATAGTTGTCCCAGAGGTTCCTAAGCCTCTCTTCATTTTTTTGAATTCTTGATTCTTCATTCTGTTCTGCTTGGATGTTTATTTCTTCCTTTTGTTCCAAATTGTTGCTTTGAGTCCTGGTTTAGTTCCTGTCACTGTTGGTTCCCTGAACATTTTGCTTTATTTCACTATGGGTATCCTTCATTTGTTCTTTCATTTTGCAACCAAACTCAATCATTTCTGGAACATCCTGATTACCAGTGTTTTACACTCTGCATTTGATAGAATGGCTATCTCCTCCTCGCTTAGTTCTTTTTCTGGAGCTTTGATCTGTTCTTTAATTTAGCCATATTTCTTTGTCTTGGTGCACCTGTTATGTTGTAAGGTCGGAGCCTTAGCTATTTGCCAGGGCGGGGCAACCCAGGTCTCTGCTTTGTGGCACTGTCTGTGGGAAAGGGGTCAGAGGAAACAATGCCGCTTTCTAGCTTGCTGGGCACTTGGTCTACTTTCCATCACTTCTCTGGCTTCCCACAAGCTGAGTGTGCCCTTTCAGGTGCTGGTTGTCAGGTGGGTGAGCTTATGTATGTTCTAGGACCACCTGGGTCTCTCCATGGACTCTTCTTTGACACTGGGAATTTCTTCCGCTACTACAACCCGCACAGGTTTACAGCCAGAGTTTTTAAGGCTTTATTTCCCCACACTGGAACCCTGGGTTGGGCAGTTTGTCTCGCTCCCCAGTTGTTCCTCCCGGCTTGTCTGCACTCAAATGTGGGACCCCTGGTCCTCCAGCTGCTGCTTTGCGGCTCATCCTCTCCACCCAGCTACCCATCTCCGCCCCTCTTACCAGTCTGGACGAATGTTTCTTTTTTAACTCCTTTGTTGTCAGACTTCCATGCAGGTTGATTTTCTGGCAGTTTTGGTTGTTTTTTATTTTTAAAATGGTTGTTATCCTTTTTTTGGTTCTGTGAGGAAGTGAAGTGTTTGTATCTACGCCTCCATTTATTTCTTGTGTGGGAATTATACATGATTTTTTTTTACCATGTTACGTTTTCTTTTTTAAATTAGATGAGCAACACTACTTTTGTAATCACACAAATAAAAGCTATTTCTAGATTTGTGAAGAAGAGGGGGAAAATCTATTTGTTTTTCAAATCATGTGTTCTTATTTTAGACTCTGCTAATGATGGCCATTATATATAATAGATGTGTGGCAGAACCTTATAAAATAAAAACAGACCTGTTTCTTCACTTCTGGATTATCCACATAAACATTTTTAATATTATATTTACTGTATTTTGTCATGTATAATGTGCACTTTTTTAGCCTAAATTTTTGAGGGAAAGAGAAGGATGAGCATTATATATGGGTGGTACTAATTCTGTGTCTCTATAAATGTTCTTAATTCCTTTACTGAGTTTTAAAAATAATAAATTTTATTTACTTATTTTAAAGTATAACTCTAGAAGCAATAATGATATCTGTATGCAAAATAATACCCTAGAACACAATAATCAGTTTTGTTTCAATCAATCAATAATTGAATTAAAAAATTAAAAGGGAAGATTTTTTTCTTGAACATTTGGACCAAAAACTTGGGTGAACATTGTACATGGCAAAATATGGTACTTTTCACTGCTTCTTAAAAGTGCAGAGTATGTTAAAACCCCAGGTAAAGCAGTATGTCTGGAAAGTGAATGGAGGAAAATGAGGCTGGATAGTTTTCAACCCAAAAATAAATGTAATCTGGTTCATAATTACTGTATCTGCCCAACTAATGTTTGTAATACTGTATATTATTTTAAATGAGAACTCATGTGATAGCTAAGACTTAATAAACAGGAAAATCCAGTCTGTTTTAAATTCTGGCAATACTTGAACTGAATCATACTGCCTTCTCAGACATTGGTTCCAGTGACTGCCAATACAGAAAATTTTGCTGATTCCATTTGTGAGATGACAAAACTGGATATTGAGACCCAGAGGTAATGGAGCCTGTGCACATTTTAACTCTTTGGAACCAGTGTTTGGTGTGAGCACATGTACATACATAGTCATTGTTAAGCAGGACCCTTGTATATGGAATTTTAGAAAATATTTCAGTATCATAATACCTGTTAAAAATCTAAAACAACTATATAATACTGCTTTAGTGCAATATTCAGCATATAGGTATTAAAATGGAAGATGTCCAGAAAAACACTGGGAGAACATGTTTGTGCTGAAAATGAAAGGGGGCATACTGATAACTTCTAACTAGCATACATGGGGACATTGTGGCCACCTATAAATACTAACCACTTTCATTTCTGGCTCTACAATTTTTAAAAATAATTTATTAATTAGCTAAAATATTTCTATGAAGAGACACTTCCCCTTCACCTATCTTAGAGTTACACAGTGGTGCAATTCATATAGGAAAGGTTGAATAAGTTCTTCATTGCTTTGATCAGTTTTCAAGAAAAGGAGTTGGTTCCTTTCTCCAAAAGTAGTGGGACTCCCTATTAGGTTACTCAGGCAGTCTTGTAGACAGTCTGCTTTTTGGTATAACATTGTTTCATGCTCCTTTTGTACATTTCCTGTACTAGACCTGAAATCAAGCATATTGCCAATAAGAGCTGGAGTTTCTTTTAGTGGAAAATGGTATTTTAGCATTACAGTCTGGCATTAAGGGTGCTGTGGATACCAGATTATTCATTTTTTCTGACCTTTTTAGTGTACAGAAACAATTCCTTCCATAGTAGTAATTGTTTCTCAAGGCCATAGTAAATAGTAGATATGACATGATTGTTTATTTGCTTTATGCCACATCATATACATAAAAGTTTCAGAGTAATGTTACCAACACTACCCACTAATATAATTATTGAAAACAGTTCAATTGTCTTTGCATATATTCTCCATTTCCCTCCCCGTTTTAATATATTTTTAAATTTTGTGATAATTTCAAACTTAGAGAAAAGTCACAGAATAATGCAAACTTACCATGTATATTTTCTCAGCCTTCCATTTGGATAAAAGTTTGCCACAATTGCTTTATTGTGCCCTCCCTCCCTATATCCTGTGCCTTCCTCCCCCAACCCTACCACCAAACATACATGCAATATGTTATTGTATTTCTTCCTGAACTAATTAAGAGTAACTTGTAGGCATGATGTCCCATTACCCTTAAATAACTCATGTATGTTTTCTAAGACAAGGGTATTCTCCTAACATAACCACAATATAGCCATCAAATCATGAAGTTAATACATGTACCTCATTCAAATTCTGCCAGTTTTTCCCATTGTATCTTTGATAGCAAAAACAATTCAAGTTGCACTTATGGACATATTTTATTCTCCAGATACAGCTTTTCTTTTCTTTACTTTGGCATTCTTGATAAATACAGGCAACTCATTTTATTCACTTTCCCTCAATTTGGGTTTGACATTTCCACATAGAAATTTTGGGCAGAAATACCATAGAAGTGATGTTTTCTTAGTGTAACATATTAGGAGACACATTATATTGATTTGGTCCTTATATGTGAGGTTAACTTTGATCACTTGATAAAGTTGGTGATGCCAAGTTTCTCCACTCTAAAAACTTACTTATTTTTTACTTCATAATTAATAAATATTTTGTGGGAGAATACTTGGAGACTATGTAAATGTTCTGTTCCATAACATACTTTCACCAACTCCTTTTAGCATTCATTGATGATATTTTCATGGTTAAATTTCTGATAGTGGTCAAATGGCAGTTTTTCTTAAAGATTTTATTTATGTATTTTTAGAGAGGGGAAGGGAGGGAAGAGAACTATCAATGTGTACGTGCCTTTGGAATGTCCCTTAGGGGGACCTGGCCCACAACTCTGACTGAGAATCAAATCAGTGACCCTTTGGTTCACAGGCCAGCACTCAACCCACTGAGCCACTCCAGCCAGGGCTCAAATGGTAATTTTCTAATTCTATTATTCATTCTACAATTTATTAGCTGGCATTCAACTTACTCAATTTATTAGTATGGATTTAAGGATTCCTATTTAATCTATTACTATAATTTATTTTGAGGTTCAATTTTTCTCAGATTTAGTCAGCAGGAGCCCTCTGTCTTTTTGACATGTCCTCATCATTTTTCAAGCATCTCTACTTTATGGCACAAAAATTTTTTCAAGCCCAGTTTTTGTTTTTTACTCTGGGAATCAGTTGTTCCTCTAAGGAGCCCTGATTCTTTTTCGTAGACAGTGGTACTTGGGAACAGATATAAACACTAGATAAACTCATTGCAACAGGAATGTCATTGCCCCTAGGCCTTTTCAGGAGACAGAGCTAGGAAAATATATGTATGTATGAATGCATGTATGTCTGTGTATGTATATCTGTGTGTTATATGTGTTTGTATGTGGGACTGTACACATCTATAGTAATTTAATCTATGTTCATTTTAATATCTGTATGAAAGTCACAAACCTCTCTTTAAAGTCTACCACAAAGTTCATTCTAGCCTTGTACATTTTCATATTTATAATTCTATTCTCTGACAGTGAGAAATGTTTCTCCTATTATCTTCAGTTTACCCAATCAATTCCCCCTGTACATAATGAGTTCCTCCTTAACCCCATTGGTGCAGGCTGTATCAAACTCAGCCTTATTTTTGGTTGTTACTGCTTCCTTGGTCTCAATAAGCTTCCAGGCCTAAGCTGCCAAAAGGAAGAGAAGAGAAGAGAAGGCCAATATATATATATATATATATTTTTTCAAGTAAAAAGAAAGACTGAGTAAGCTCACTATTTAAAAAAAATATTTCAACCTATTTAGAATGTCAGAACATATTACTTACTGTATACTCTCTTTTTAAATCATCATTCATCCTAATCTCTAGGTCACTAGACATTTAATGTTCCCTATCAGTCCTTGTGTATATCTAAATACTTTGGATTCCTGAAGCTTGTTGTCTAGCAGATTTCTAGGAAGGGCCTATGGGAACTATGCTCAGTAAGTTCTGGAATATTAAAAACAGTTGATCTGTGGTCTTAATGCTTAAAGTTAGATGGATATGAAATCCTTGGCTCCAGTTTTCCTTCTTTGGCTATCTAAGTATGTTATTCCATTGTTTTGTACAAGTATTTACTATTGATGATCAAAGTCTGATGACAATGTATTTTTCTTTCCCTTATAAGTCATTTTATCTTTTTGCATAGAAGCCCAGTTAATTTTATTAGATTATAGTTTGATGTTCATTAATCTGGATCAATATTCTTAAGGTTTTTTTCCCCCATTAGGACTCCTAGTGTATGCATGTTGGATCATCTTTAACTATTTTTAATATTTGCCATTTTCTTTCTAATTTTTCGTCTTTATCATTTAAAATATTTTGACTTTCTATATGTTTTCTTTGACATAGACAACATCTGTTGTGTTTATTAACTCCTTGTTTCTTCTAATTTAATAATTCTTAATTGATTTTTTATTTCTTATAGACAGATAATTTTGGGGGTTGTTCTAATATTATGTTATTACTTTGTATAATGTGTAATTTCTTAAAGTTTTTTCAGTGTGGCTTAAAGTAGTAGGTTATATTGTTTACCTGTTTTGTCAGCAAGTCTTCGTGGTTTGTATTCATTTTCTTCAGAGATTTATTCCTATTCTCTTTTTCCTTATAATTACTTTGTATCATATTTCACTTCTCTCATTTTCTTTCATGCATTTTTATGTGTAGTTAACCTTTCTAAATACACAGAGAGACTCTTCTTCATTTTTTGTGTAATGGTTGAAAATACAGGCTCTGGTAGAAGTAACGCCATTCAACGTGGTTGGTAGGGTATGTGAATGTCTCACACAAGATGAACAGCAATGTGAACATTTCACTAAAATGTCATATGGTATGCTTGAGTGTGATATGGTTATGTTACAGAATTACATGCTTATGATTTTTTAATAAAAGATTTGGTACAGATTACCAGCTCATAAAAAAAGGGGCATTGTTTGTGCTGGACCCTGTATATCACCTTGCTAAATAAGATCTCACTCCTTTCTCTTTCCCCATTTATCTGGAGTTTCTCTTTCCTTTTTTTCTATTGCCCCTGACCTCTTCAGTTTGGGTACTGTTCCTGGTAGTTTCTCCTTGATGTGGCTTTGTTCTGGAAGAGAGCTGTGACTGATTAGTTTTGAGAGTCTGCCCGTAAGAGTTTATTATGAATCCACTTGCTATTGTAGCAAGCAAAACCCATTCCTTTTTATCACTTTTATCAATTTTGCCTGTTGTGCTATATAAAGAGTCCCTATTGGTAATTTTGGAGTTCTTTTGTTCTTCTCAAGACCATGTTTATGTACCTTGATGTGAACAGGCATAGTATACTTTCTGTATCTTTCTACAGCACTATTGGAAATAATTATGAAAAATGGAAGCACGGCTGGAAATAGCCCTCATTGCCGAAAACCATCAGGTAATGCTGATCAAAGGAAGCCTAACTCCACAAAGGACACCTCAGCTGGCAGTGGTGATGGTGGAAAAGGATACACCAAAGATCAAGTAGATGGAGTTCTCAGGTAGGAATAAATATGACTTACTTCTCAATGACATTTGCTGCTAATGTAATTTTTAAATGGCATGGTACCTAAAAAAGTGTTTGAATTATAGTTCAGTAGAAGAAAGACATCAAGGAATTGAACTCTGGTTGTGTTATGCTTTATATTCTTTATAAAATCAGACTGTAAAATACCATCTCTATGGAAGGTTTCATCTTTATTTTTTTGAGTACTTCTGGATGATTATTTTTGAGGAAAATTATTTCAATTTTTTGACATAGTGTAGTATTTAGATAAAATATTGAAAGAGAATAGAAAGAGAATGAAAGAGAACATATATGTATATATAGTCTTTCCAGAAGGTATCCAGCCATGTACTATGAAAAATAGAGTCATTTTGAAGAAGATAAAAGAAACATTATACATAGGACAGTGACGCCTCAGTCCCATAAAAAGTAGGAACCTTGGGACCTCACATATTCTTCCAGTCACCATTAGCCGTCCCATCGTATTTTTCTAAATCTCATCGACAGTCTGAAATCTCTTCCCTTTTAAAGGTGATTTTCATTTTGGGAAAAGTCAGAAGTCACAGGGCACCAAATCTGGGCTATAGGGGGGCTGAGGCACCTGGGTGATTTATGTTTCGCCTAAAAACTCTGCACGAGATGTGATGCATGAGCCGGTGCATTGTTGTGATGAAGCTGCCAATCACCAGTTGCCCATAGCTGCGGCCTTCTGAATCATCCAAATAGTTTCTGTGGAAGAATGTTCAAGCCTGATACAAAATTTGACACAGATTTGTTGCTCTACTCACTCAGTCATTTTGAATGTGATGGCCACACAGGACATATGCTCACTTAATGGCATCTACTGCCTACACTGACTAGTACAGTGAGGTCATCATTGTTCACATATATGCATTCCAGTCTGCTTTCCTTGGCTGCCAGATTACATCTATGTCACACAAACCATTCTTGTTATATTAACAATGGCTAGGCTTTTTCTGGAGAGACCTCATTATACATGAAAGCAGAAGAATTTTATGTGAGACAAAAATTGAGGGCAATAGTAATAGCATTTTTAATTTCCTACTTAATTAATGAAGGATAGTTTTTTTCTGTTTATATTCATTACTGTGTATATAGAGATACTAATATCAATGTACTCTTTTAATTTTTAAAAAATTTTTATTGAATTTATGGGGACAATATTGGTTATAATTATATAGGTTTCAGGTGTACAATTCTGTAATGCTTTATCTGCATATTGTATTGTGCATTCATCACCAAAGTCAAGTCTTCTGTCACCATTTATTTCCCTTTTACCCTCTTCTACTTCTTCCATCCCCTTTTCCTTCTGTTCCTGCTGGTAATCACCTTACTATTGTCAGTGTCTGTGAGGGTTTTTTTTTTTCCGTTTTGCTTAATCCTTTTTTTATACAGCCCCCCAACACTCTATTTTTTTTTTTTTTTTTTGCCCTGACTATTCTGTCTCAGTGTTCTAGTTTTACCTCATGGTGCACTTCCACTTAAAGCAGAAGAATTAGGTAGAATTAAAAATTATGAACTAGGTTTTAGGCATTTGACCTTACTAATTTTATAATTAAGAAAAAAAGTTCTCCATGACCAAGTGGGATTCATTCCAGGGATGCAAGGATGGTACAATGTTAGCAAATCAGTAAATGTAATACATCACATAAACAAAAACAAAGACAAAAACCACATGATCATATCAATAGATGCAGAAAAAGCATTTGATAAAGTACTGCACTCATTTATGATAAAAACACTAGGCAAAGTGGGAATAGAGGGAGCATTCCTCAACATAATAAAGTCCATATATGAGAGACCTACAGCCAACATCATACTCAATGGGTAAAAACTAAAATCATTTCCACTAAGATCAGGAACAAGATAAGACTGTCCACTTTCACCAATTCCATTCAATATAGTACTGGAAGTTTTAGCCACAGCGATCAGACAAGAAAAAGAAATAAAAGGCATCCAAATCAGAAAGGAGGAAACAAAACTGTCACTGTTTGCAGATGACATGATAGTGTACATAGAAAATCCTATAGACTCCACCAAAAAACTGCTTGACCTAATAAATGAATTTAGCAAAACAGCAGGATGCAAAATCAATATCCAGAAATAAAAGGCGTTTGTGTACACCAACAATGAAACAGCAGAAGCAGAAATCAAGAAAAAAATCCCATTTGAAACAGCAAAAAGAAAAATAAAATACCTAGGAATAAACCTAACCAAAGAGGTAAAAGACCTGTATTTAGAAAACTACATAACACTGAGGGAAGAAATCAAGGAAGACACAAACAAATGGAAACATATACCATGTTCATGGATTGGAAGAATATCATCAAAATGTCCATCCTACCCAAAGCAATTTACACATTCAATGCAATACCTATTAAAGTACCAATGCCTTATTTCATAGACATAGAACAAACACTTCAAAAATTTATATGGAACCATAAATGACCCCGAATAGCTGCTGCAACTTTGAGAAAGAAGAACAAAGTAGGAGGGATCAAAATACCTGACACTAAACTATACTACAAGGCCAAGGTAATCAAAACAGCCTGGTACTGGCATAAAAACAGGCACATGGACCAATGGAACAGAACAGAGAGCCCAGAAATAAACCCAAGCCTCTACGGTCAATTAATATTTGACAAAGGAGGCAGCAACATAAAATGGAGTAAAAATAGCCTCTTTAACAAATGGTGTTGGGAGAACTGGACAGCTACATGCAAAAAAATGAAACTCAAGCACCAACTTACACCTTATAGAAAAATAAATTCAAGGTGGATAAAAGACTTAAATATAAAACGTGACACCATTAAAGTCCTAGAGGAGAACGTAGGTAGGAAAATCTCACATATTTCATGCAGAAACTTTTTTACTGACATGTCCCCTAGAGCAAGGGACATAAAGGAAAGAATAAACAAATGGGACCTCATCAAAATAAAAAGCTTCTGCACAGCTAAAGAAAACAGTATCAAAATAAAAAGAGAACCAACAGTATGGAAAAACATATTTGCCAATGATACCTCAGACAAGGGTTTAATCTCCAAAATATATAAAGAACTTACATGACTCCACTCTAAGAAGACAAATAACCCAATTAAAAAATGGGCAAAGGACTTGAACAGACACTTCTCCAAGGAGGACATAGAGAGGGTCCAAAGACATATGAAGAGATGCTCAGTATCACTAGCTATCAGAGAGATGCAAATTAAAACCACAATGAGATACCACTTCACACCAGTCAGAATGGCCATCATAAACAAAGCAACAAACAACAAGTGTTGGAGAGGTTGTGGAGAAAAGGGAACCCTAGTGCACTGTTGGTGGGACTGCATACTGGTACAACCACTATGGAAAGCAGTATGGAACTTCCTGAGAAAACTAAAAATGGATCTGCCTTTTGACCAAGCAATTCCACTGCTGGGACTATATCCTAAGAACACTAACACCATACAAAAGAACCTTTGCACCCCGATGTTCATAGCAGCACAATTTACAATAACTAGGTGCTGGAAGCAACCTAGATGCCCATCAGTAAATGAATGGATCAAAAAACTATGGTACATTTACACAATGGAATTCTATGCAGCAGAAAGAAAGAAGGAGCTCCTACCCTTTGCAACAGCATGGATGCAACTGGACGGTATTATGCTACGTGAAATAAGCCAGGCAGTGAAAGACAAATACCATATGATCTCACCTTTGACAAGAACCTAAACAACAAAACAAAGAAACAAGCAAAATATAACCAAAGACATTGAAATAAAGAACAGACTGACAGGAGTTCAGAGAGGAGAGGAGAGGGAATTCAGGGGAAAAGGGGAAGGGTTTACAGGAAGGAGTATAAGGACACATGGATAAAAACTAGGGGTGGGTGGAAATGGGAGGGAGATGGGGAGGGTTGGGTGGGTGGGTTGGGATGGGAGTAAAAGATAGAAAATTGTGCTGCAACAACAATTTAAATACAATTTAAAGAAATTCTGGAAATAAGATGAACCTCTGAGTGTGAAACTAGAGAAAATACTGTTATTTCCTGCTACAGCTTTAGAAAGCTGAATTGATGTATTAATGTTGTGCTCTAGGGAAACAAAGTGTAAGGATGAAGGACTCTGAACCGTGATTAGATAATTCATACAATACAGTGAATTATAATACAGTGAACTAGCTCAAGTGAAGAGTAGGTAAAACTATTTAGATTCTTTCTCTTTTGCCCTATCTTATTTCTTTCATTCTTCTTTCCTTACCCTTTTTTCTCCATTCTTGCTTTTAGTTCATTTTTACTCACCATAGCTTGAAACTAAAATCATTTCAAATCAAATAGCAATCATTTATATTTTGCTTTTTTTCCCATATGCCTGGATGCTAATGCTTAATTCAAAAGAATCCCTGATCATTGTAAAGCCCATGGTAAAGGGTGTTTGATTTGCATGAATGGTAGTGAAGTACTTTTAGAATATAAATAATGTTGCTAAATACTTTTAAAACTGTAGTATTATGTTAGAGTAGGTTGAATAAGTGAGATACATGCATAAATGATGCTTGCTTTTGAATTTTTTAAGAAAAAGCTTTAATTAAACAGTGTGTTGAATTACATTCCATGAAACCCCATGTAACTGAAAACAAATTGTATTTTTTTTTAGAAATTACTTTTGGGGGAAGAACATATTCTCAGTGAAAGACCTAAATAAAGTTAACTGTATACATGTGATTTTTATTTATTATCATTGTGATTTTTTTTTTTAGAAAGTCTGTAGAGTCACTGATGTATTTGAAAATATCATTTAAAAATATAGTTGAAACTTTTGGAAAACAGGAATATCCTAAATCCGGTGTTATTTTTTTTTTATTTTTTTTCCTTAATTTCCTCTGCCCTAGCCTTGAAAGAAAGAGAAGAGTAATTCAAGGTATGGTAGAAGTGAGGTAGGGAGAGCAGCACTTCATTTTTTTTATCTCTGTTTTAGTATGTAGGGGGTGTTATGTTAATGAGAGATGGTGGTAGGTGCAGATACACTTTGTATAAGAGTTGGCCAGGTGTAAACAAAATGTTGAGGGAGTTTCTGTCAGTTGTCTTCTATATTTTCTGTGAAGTTGAAGAGGAGGTTATCCTTCGAGAGTTATGAAAAAAGAGATGAAATTGAAAGCTTGAGGAGAGTGGTAAAACTATGAAATATTTGCAGAGGGGAAAAGCAAAGGGAATGGAAGCATTGCTGGTTAGCATTCAAGATCCAGCTATGTTTGAGACCATGAATTCTTATCAGGTAGAAATGTTAGTATACCCATATTAGAGATTGTTCCTCTGGTCAGTAATTTTATTATACATTTTTTATTAAATAAATGTAGTTTACTTTTCCTTTGGGGACTAAATATGATTGGGACATTTTTTAGTAGAATCCCTAACTTATTCAAAATACTTCCATTAATACCTTTATAAGAGTTGCTTCACCCAATCATGGAATACTTATTCATTATATTAGCCTTCTTAAATGTTGCCTTAGTAAGGTAACAGATCACCAGCACACACTTACAAGTGGTATGCTTTGGGTTTTGGTTTTTTTTTTTCCTATACACGGGATTTTTCTGAAGAAAGCTGTGTTATCTTGTTGGTTAGCACAATTATGCAAACAAGTTGCTCAGTAACGATTTGGCTCAGTGGGAGAAGCCATGCAATAATACTGCATCCATTGCATAAGTAAGAGCTAGCTTACAGTAAGATGGAAGACAAAGCATGCAACTTTTCAAAATAACATTCTATGAAACTAAGCACTATTTGTTGTCTTTGACATTGAAAAATTATTGAGAAAAAGGTGTCATCAATCTAACTTGAAAAGGTTTTTCATATCTCATTGAAAAAAAAAGCCCATCTTTTATTTTAAAATTTATAAGATCAGTGCAATATCATTAACTGGGTCATCATTATATTTATCAATTCAGAACATATCTGGACAGCTATTCAATCATGTGAATTATGGGGATTTTATTAGTATTTGATTTAAGTTCTTTAAATGAAATTATTTTATTAAGCTTATACAATAATCCTTTGCCTCCAAGAATAAACAAGTATTTCCCTAAACACCAATTAAACATGGAATCTATTTAAATAATCAGCTATATCATATTTTAAAAAAGAACTGAAAAGAGACTCTCCTCCCCTGCCCACTGTTTTTATACACATAAAGATACGAAGCCTGAGCCAAACATACTTCTCCATTGTTGAGCTCCCAGACAGATCTTTCTGCCTTTATTTCACAATATTTCCTTCCAGGGTAGGTAATGGGTTACCTCTTTTTAATTTATTTTCTTTTTTTCTTTCCTTTTTTTAAAAAAATTCTTTGGTGCAGATGGAGAAAAAAGTTTGAATCTTTCAGTAAGGAGCAAACTGTTAAAAGTGTTACAGTGCATTTTATCTGGTAAAAAGGAGCATGATGAACAAAAATACTAATTAAAATATATGAATGGTGTTTTCTCAGTCAGGTGTGAAAAATTAGAAAAACGAGTGTATTTGGAGTATTAACTTGAAATACATAGCCTTCAGCTTTCCATTGGTGATACCAACTTCATACCTCTCTGCTGGTTTCTCAAAGATTTCTCCTTTAATATATGATGAAAAATTTAGTGCATGGAAGATATAACAGAGCTAGATACAGCTAAGAATTAGTGAATTAATTGTTTTTCCTACTTTTTTTTCCCACTGTGGCAATTCTTTTACCTTTATGACACATCTCTAGAGGATTGTAAATTCCAACCTAATTTCTCTATAATATCCAGCAGCCCCTTCCTGGGCTGCCTTTCTCTATTGCTTAGCCTTTTGTGCTCAGAAATTGTCAACAGAACAAATTTAAAGGGTTAATGTGATCCATAATTAAACATCTTACGCAGTCAAACCAAACAGAAATGACTTGAAGGTTGTTCAGTGTTTGGTTTACTACCTTTTGTTTTCTACATTCAGGCAGTGTGTGTCATATTCTTAGCTCTATTCCTTATTTCATAGTCAGTTCTCCTCTGTTCCAAATTGAGTTTTGATGCCAACTACATTTTCATTATAGCACTTACTACCTTTGGTCCAAAAGTTACTTTTGGATCCTCACCATTTCTACCCTCAAACTGAATCAGTCATCCATCCATCTGTCAACACATACAGTGAACAAGACAGTGTCTACCTTCAAGGGGCCTATAGAAAGAGAACTCAGACAAGTAAACAGTAATTGCAGTACGGTGTGGTAATTACTGGCAAGGGCTAAGTTCTGCGAGCTTTGAGAGGCTATAAGACAGTCACCAAACCTAGTTTTGAGGAATTTGAGTTTTGGAAAAGAGAAAGAGCTAAGCTGAGGTTTGAAGAAGTGGTGGAAACTAAGCAAGAGAAGAGGCAGAGAACACATGTTCTGGGTACCAAAACCAACATTTGAAAATATCTAGAAGGTGAGAAAGTTTGTCTAAACACTGATTAGAAAAAACAAATTGGAAGGAAGAAGATAGTTACTCTGGAGTCTGAGGAGGCTCCTTTTTTATTCAGGTTGTGAACAGGATTTTCAAGTCATACAAGTGAGCTTTGAATTCTTACTCTTACTTGTGATCCCTTTCCTAATCACTCTAGCAAGCCTCCCCTTCCGTTCTCTGTTCCCCTTTGCCACTTTATTTTTCTCTAAATATTTATCAACATATGATTCTCTTTATTTTACTTGCATGTTTGTTCATTGCTTGCCCCTGTCCTAATTGCAAATTTAGTAAGAGCAGGAATTTTGTTTGACATTTTATTCACCACTATAGTATTTGAAATAGTGTTTAGCAGAAAGTAGATGTTCAGTAAATTTTTGTTGAAGATAAAAATCCTGGTTCCGATCTATTACTTAGTTATATGACTTTTGGCAATTTAGTTAACCAGTGAAAGCTTTGATTTCCTCATTGGTTAAATAAGAATAATATCAACTCAATGAGGCATAATGAGATAATTTGTGTAAAATAATCAGGATAATAATAAGATTCTATAATTCTCTGTGAGAAAACCTCATGGACCAGATGTATTTTGTAATCAGAATTCGTCGTGTTTCAGAAAGCTAATAGGGAGCATACATTCAGTATACATCATATAACTGGTAAGCAACTTGGACACTAATAATATTTCTGCAACAAAACATACAACTATTCACACGTAAATGGAATAAATGTAGGCTGAAGCAGTTTCACATTTATTTAGGTCAAATTTTACCTTTAAAAATGTTCAAGTCAGGTTTTTGCAGTCAGATTAGTGCTGGAATAATTTCACAGTTTTCAGGGCTTAATGAATATTAGAACATGGGTATGGGATTGTGGACCTGTGCCTGACAAAAGTAGGTATTCTCTAAATGAGCCCTTCCCTTTTTTTCTACTTCATAGTTTCTCATCATATTTAGGGGAGTGAGTCTCTACCATGGCAGGATAGTTCTCTGTTTTATTCACTAATGTATCTCAGGCACCTGAACACTGTCTGGGACATAGTTGGTACTCAATAAATATTGTTGACTAAATAAAAGAAATGTCATGTTCATGAAATGAAATTAACTTGTGTTAATATTTATTAAGTATCTAAAGTAGAAAAATCCAGTTTTAATTATCATTACTAGAAAGAAGACTGTATAACAGATTTTTATTGATGTGATATGGACAAATTTCTATAATCTTCAACAGTTTTTTCTCTTGCTACTTCACATACCAAATGATGTTTCCCCCTCCCCCCTCCCCCCCCCAAGTGGAGTCTTATTCACACATGCAGACCCAGAGAAGACTGTCTCCAAGTTCTGGGCCCTGAGCCAAATGATGAATGTTTTCATTATAAAAGAAGAGCTGAGGCTCATTTATTCCAGAAATATTTACTGAGAACCTATTCATGTACCAAGTAGTGTGATGATTAATATGTTCAGCAGTTTAAAAAAAAAAAAAAAGACCAATCCTGACTTTTTCTTTGAAAACTGTGAGGCAGCTACAACACTTTAGCTGCCAGTGAACAACTGTGCCTCAGATCCTTTTACCTGTTACTACTTCTGTCATCAAGCCACTCACACTGGAACACATCTAAAATCATAAAGTATGGCACAAAAAATGTATAAAATATTCCTGGATTTTAGTGAAGAAAAATTATGAGGTTGTGGGAGAATGTTAGCATCCAAAGATATTAATGTTCTCTGTCCCAAGTATTTCTTTTCATAATATACATTAAAGATACCAGATTCAAATCAGTTATATCTTCAGGGTTATAAATTATGAGAATACAGTAGGTCATTGAATAACAGTGATTCATTCAACATTGTTTCATATCATTGGTGAGAAGCTATAGGAACTTAACTCTTGTTTGTGTCAATTAGCCAATGGTAAAATTGGAATCACAGAACTTAATAACATCAAATGAGGACTTAACTATAATTTTAAAGAGTATGCTCTTCATAATGAAAATGGGGTTAAACATTTTTGAGTCCCATGATATATTTTATTAAGAGCTTTTGTCTTTCACAGATGAATTCTCTTTAGCGTGGCTGAGCTAAATTAACTTGCCTTGACATTTAAACCATAGTGTGCTGTAATTGTTTTACATGCACTAGAACTGTTGCTTTGATATTTGGTTAGATATACATTATGCAACAACAAAATTCTTGGAGTGTAATGCATACTATTCCTTAGCTGCAACATAATCTGTGAGGATTATTGAATTCCTTTTTTTTTTAAAGATTTTATTTATTTCTTTTTAGAGAGAGTGGAAGGGAGGGAAAAAGAGAAGGAGAGAAACATCAATGTGCGAGAGATACATTGATCAGTTGCCTCTTGCACTCCACCAGCTGAGGACCTGGCATGCAACCCAGGCATGTGCGCCAGCTGGGTATCAAACCCGCGACCTCTCAATTCATAGGCTGACACTCAATCCACTGAGCCATACCAGGCAGGGCTTGAATTGCTTTATGATCTTAAAACTACTGTAAATGTGTTCTTATCCTCTCATTTCAGTTACAGTTCTGTGCTCTCTCCTTCATCCACAATTGTTATGGACTTTGCTTTACTTTTCTGTAGTTGTGACAAATTGCACCAAGGACATTCTCATGGTCAGTTCTTCTTAGACTGGGAAGAGGTTGGAGGAATAGTCTGTGGTTAAAAAACAGAATGAAGTAATAACCCTTAATGTGATAAACTATCATTTGATACTGAGAAAACAGTCCACAGACAGTTCTTTATACTATTCTAATAAAACATTACAGTATTATATGAACTTCTTCCTTGAAATTTTCATTATAACACACTCTCTTGTTCACAGCATAAGCAAATGTAAAAATTACTATGAAGTACTTGGAGTTACCAAAGATGCTGGTGATGAAGATTTGAAAAAAGCTTATAGAAAGCTTGCTTTGAAGTTTCATCCAGACAAAAACCATGCACCTGGAGCAACAGATGCTTTTAAAAGTAAAGTAAACCTTTTAAAGCAATATTACTAAGCTCTTTTTAGAATACACTTATAGTGTTTCAGAATATTAAATTCCGTCTTTAGACTGGTGCATAGAATCTGGCATAAGCAAGGCTCCTCAAAATCCTTTAAAAACTTCACTATTAACTTCTTGTACCAAGAGCCAAACAAATGCAGTTTGCTTTCATGAAAACAACATGCCAATTTTGGCAAAGTCCTAAGTAACTTGTAGATACCCATGCATGCTTTCTAGTTTACCATGAACAAGTGATGTGATGATTATGCACGAACCTGTAGCATATTATACCATATGGTTCTAAGTGAAATAAGCAAAATATAGTTTTTGAGAGTTTTTAAGATTAAGATATTAAAATTGGGAAGTTACTTGGAATTGCTATCTGTCCAGTATTCTTCTATTTCTATTAACTTGGGCCAAATTTTGCATTTTTTACATGTGATTCTAACTAATGTGACTTTTTTCTTTTTTCATAATTAGTGTCATTTCTCTTGACTACTTCATTTGTCTTCATTTCTTTCACAATATTTTTTCAGTTTTTGCCAATTTAGCAAATAAATGTAAAAGAACTGATTTTGTAATTTCCTCTTTTGTTACATACAATTTATTTGTAATAGTTAAATTCTAATTCATAGGAAAATGGTTAAATTTGTAATTGCTTGTTCTTATGAATTTGACATTTACAGAGCCAACTATAATGCTTACAGTGAAATAAATGCTGGTATCTTGGAATAATAGGAAAGAGATACTCATTTTTTTTTTAAGATTTTATTTATTTATTTTTAGAGAGGGGAAGGGAGGGAGAAAGAGAAAGAGAGAAACATCAATGTGTGGTTGCCTCTCATGTGGCCCCCACTGGGGACCTGGCCCAGCAACACAGGCCTATGCCCTGACTGGGAATCAAACCGGTGACCATTTGGTTTGCAGCCAGTGCTCAATCCACTGAGCTACACCAACCAGGACAATACTTATTTTTAAAATATTCCTAAAAGATAGATGACTTGGTTGGTCTTTTACACAGAACAGTTTCCAAATGGCTTTATTTCTTAAAAGAAGTCACCAAGCAAAATTCATTTGGGGATTGTTAATATATTCCAGTAAAAGCAGCCACCAAAGTGGTACTGGTAAAAGTAAAATATCACTGGGACAGACCCTTCTCAGTTGTTTTGTTAAATTAAAAGTGGTGTCTTGATATTACAGGAAATTTTTCTTTACTCAAAAACATTCACTTCACCATGTATTCCCCCAAAAGCTAAAGAAAAATTTCCACATTATGAATTAAAATCATTTAATTTTTTTGTTGTTTTTTAAAAACATTTAAAAACAGGTGAGAGTTATTTACATGTTTATGATCTGCTTGGTGATGTCAGTATTAATTCTTCATTAATGTTAAGTATGTTAGCCCTGGCTAGCATAGCTCAGTGGATTGAGCATGGGCTGCGAACCAAAGCATCGCAGGTTCGATTCCCACTCAGGGCACATGCATGGATTGCAGGCCACAGCCCCCAGCAACCGCACATTGATGTTTCTCTCTCTCTCTCTTTCTCCCTCCCTTCCCTCTCTAAAAATAAATAAATAAAATCTTTATAAAAAAAAAGAATGTTAAACTGCTTTTTTCTCCCATTTCTGCATTGAAGTCATGTTAGCATTATTGGTTTTAGAATAACCAGTGAGTGGGTCTACCAGTATTTTTACAGCCTGTATTGCATTTTGAAGTGGTGAACGGCATAAATATGCACCCAAGCTGGACACCCAGAAAGGGTTTAACAAAGGTGATTGTACTTTGCTCTAGTATATTTTAGATTTTAATGATCTTCTTTATAAAACTAGAAACTTAATATTTATACACATGCTAAGAGGTGATTTATCTCTAGAGGAAAGACTTATATTATTCAATACACAGGAGATTATCTGTAAATCAGAATGCCAGATAACCCCAAAGAGGTTAGGAATAGGGAGTGGTTGATGAGCTCATTTTTTATTGAGTGAAAACTACATAGAAAACCCAGGTTGTAATCCTAAGATGCTTGGTGAGTAAAGGCAGTTAATTAGAAAATATTACATCTCGTGTCATCATACAGAAATGACAGGTTGTATTCATTCAGCACACAGGATATTTTCATTACCTTCTGGGTCATCTTTAATTTTAACCAATTGATCTTAACTTCTGTTTTGGGGATACAAAGCAGTTTATTTTAAGCAAAGACTGTATTTTTTTGTTTTGTATAAAAGGTAAGTATAGGTAGTTTGCTCAATAATTACCAAAGCATTTTTGTAGACCATGGAAACCACTTGCTTTTAGTTTCCTCTGAGGAAAAGAGGTTGAAATTGGTTTAGGGAATTAGGTAGAAGAGAGATTTTCATTTGTGTGTTTTGTAAAGCTTTAAAAATAAAAGGCTGTTATCAAGGATGTGGACTAAATGGACTCATAAGTTCATGTGGCTATTTGTTCTTTACAGTTAGGATTGTAAGTTTCTTAAAGCAGAGAATATTTTATTTATATCTTGAGAGTAACTTGCATCATATATGTAACCATACTTTTAAAAAATATTTGACTGAAATAGGTAACTTCCCTTCTCTCTGACATGGATGTTTTCAAAACAGTTTACATTGTTTTCAGAGAGTCATAAGTATTTCAGAAACTATTTGTTTTTCTTGAAATTATAATTTATTGATTATGCTATTGCAGTTGACTTAATTTTTCTCCCTTTACTCCCCTCCACCCAGCACCCCCCACTCCCTCAGGCAGTCCCCACACCATTGTTCATGTCCATGGGGTCCATGGATCATGTGTATAAGTTCTGTGGCTACTCAGTTTCCTATACTGTATTTTACATCCCCATGGCTATTCTGTAACTACCTATTTGTATTTCTTAATCTCCTCACTTCCTCACCCATTCCCACAACCCCTTTCCATTGGACAACCATAGGGATGCTCACCATATCCATGAATTTGTCTTTGTTCTTCTTTGCTTGGTTTGTTTTTTTAGATTCAATTACTGATGGATATGTATTTATTGCCATTTTATTGTTCATAGTTTTGAGACTCTTTTTCTTAAATAAGTCTCTTTAACATTTCATATAATGGTTTGGTGGTGATGAACTCCTTTAGTTTTTTCTTATCTGGGCGCTCTTTATCTGCCCTTCAATTCTAAACAATATTTTTGCTGGGTAGAGCAGTCGGGGCTTTGGGTCCCTGCTTTCCATGACTTTAAATATTTCTTGCCAGTCCCCTCTAGCCTGCAAAGTTTCTTTTGAGAAATAAGCTGACAGTCTTATGGGAACTACCCTGTAGGTAACTAACTGCTTTTTTCTTGCTGCTTTTAAGATTCTCTCTTTATCTTTAACCTTTGGCATTTTAATTACCATGTGTCTAGGAGTGGGCCTCTTTGGAACCATCTTGTTTGAGATTCGCTGTGCTTCCTGGACTTGTATGTCTATTTCCTTCACCAAATTAGAGGAGTTTTCTTCCATTACATTTTCAAATACATTTCCAATATCTTGCTCTTTCTCTTCTCCTTCTGGCACTCCTATGATGGAAATGTTGAGACCCTTGAAGTTGTTCCAGAGGCTGATTACAGACAGTATCCTTGTTTTTTTTTTTTTGTTTGTTTGGGGGGTTTTTTTGTATTCTTTTTTCTTCTTGTTGATCTGATTGGTTATTTTTTTTGCTTCCTTATATTACAAACCATGGATTTGTTTCTCGGCTTCATCAGCTCCACTGTTGATCCCCTGTAAATTGTTCTTTAATTCAATATTCAATTAGTGAATCTTTTGTTTCTGACTGGATCTTTTTATGCTGTTGAGGTTCTCACTAAGTTCCTTGAGCATCCTTAAAACCAGTGTTTTGAACTCTGCATCTGATAGATTGCTTATCTCCATTTTGTTTAGTTTTTTTCTAGAGTTTTGATCTGTTCTTTCATTTGGGCCATGTTTCTTTGTCTCCTCATTTTGGCAGCCTCCCTGTGTTTGTTTCTATGCATTAGGCAGAACTGCTATGACTTTCTATCTTAGTAGTGTGGCTTAATGTAGTAGGTGTCCTGTAAGGTCCAGTGGCATAGCCTCCCCTATAACCCAAGCTGGGTACTCTAGGTGTGCCCTCCATGTGGGCTGAGTACACCCTCCTCTTGTAGTTGAACCTTAATGGCTATTGACAGGTCAATGGGAGGGATACCCAGGCTAGTCAGCTGCAAGGTCTGGCTATGAATGTGGAGAGCCAGCTATGCAGGGGCAGGGTGGGAGTGCTTCAGTGTGTTCTGTAGCTGTCTCCTGGATGCACAGGCTCTGGAGTTTCCTGGGTGATGCAGGCCAAGGTCACCCCCTACTTGTGTTTGCCCAGAGCCACCCTGCCTGGGTTATAAAGCAATCTCAGATGGCTGCTACTTGTGCTGTGCTTGGGAGATTCCCAGGTGAAGACAAGCTGTGAATCTAGGCTGACTGCTGCTAGTGCTGGGCCTGGTGCCACTTAGCAAGAGGTTACAGGGGTTGGGGACTCCCTGAGGCCAGCTTTGTTGAGAAGTTGCTTTTTTGAGAGGTTTTAGGAAGTTGTGATGCATGAGTGAGGACCAGCCATTCATATGGAAAAGTCTCTGGTAACAGCTTGGGTGGGCCTGTAAGTTGGGTGGGACAGAGCCTCAGGAGATCTCCAGGGTGGGGTGAACAGTGTTAGCCAGGTTGAAGGAGTTTCAGATATGGCACATGCCTGCCGGCTCTGTGGTTCTGTGGTTCTGTGGGGTAGGGCTCAGAAAAGGGACAGTGGTCTCTGCCTACCTTTCTGTCTGGGAAAAGCTGCCCCTCCAGCTTTCACCTTGATGCCAGACACTTTAGTTCTTCTTGTATGTTATTGGCACCTTTCAAGCTGCTGCCCTGATGCTGGAGCTCAGAAGGAGTGAGTCTGAGTAAGTCCTTTGTGGGTTCTTTAAGGGGAACTGCTTGGGACTCTAGAAGTTTCTTCCACTGAGTCAGTCCCTACTTTTTGTAGCCAGAAGCTATGGGGACTTGATTCTTTTTGGCACTGGAACCCTGGGTTGGGGTGCCTAGTGTAGGGCTGGGAATCTTCACTCCTGATATATCCCTCCCGAATTTTTATCAACTACATATGATTGGGGGACCTGCCCATTCCGTGTCTCTGCCCCTCCTACCAGTATGGATGGATTTCGTTTCTTTAATTCCATAGTCATCAGACTTTATTCAACTCGATCTGACAGTTCTGAGTGATGTCAAGTGATGCTGTTCTATAATTAAGTTATAATTTTTTATTGTGGTTATGCAAGGAGGCAAGCTGTTTTTACCTATGCCATCATCTTGACTGGAAGTCCCAGAAACTATTTGAATAGTGTCTGTCTGTTGATGTATACGTGAATGTCATAACAAGGGACATGGATTTGCTGTATATGTGTTTGCTTGATAAATAATAATGGATCAGATGCCATTGCCTGTGTTAGATCTGTTAGTTCAATATTCTTAACATCTAGAGTATATCTCTAAACACAAAGAAGTCATTACAAAGGAAAGTCACGTCTTACACAGAAATTTGGAATAACAATAATACCTAACATTTGACAAGCATTTTATAGTTTTTCATTTAATGCTTATTAAATATCTTATGAAATAGTCAGGAGACCAGTGTCATCCTCCTTTCACAAATAAGAAAATTGAGGGTCACAGAGATTAACTGATTTGCCCAGGATCTCCCAGAAGACTGAATATAATTAGATATAAAAACAGAATAAAGATGGCTGAAGAAGAATCGAAAGATGAAGTAGTATTATGATCAGAAAAATTAGAGAAATCTTCATATAACAAGTGAGAATTAAGAGTTTTGTCGAGATGAATATGATTTCTGTGGTTAGAGAGACGATGGCAGAAACTTGGGTATGAGAATGAAGCAATTTATTTAAAAATTAGTGAGAACTTTCACTTCAAAAATTGGAGCGTATTTACTCTTACTTGTTCCTTGCCCTAAGTGCAACCGAATACTGTATATAAAACAAAACAAATATAAGAATACTCTGAAAGGAGGAGAGAAGGTAGAATGGCTAGGGACCTTGGGACCAAAAGAACAACATGGCAGTGACATGGTTGGGTTCCCTTCATTTTGCCTTTTATATCAAATGGGGTGCTGGCAAAGCAGACAATCCAGAAACATCAATGAGCACAATTCCCGAGAAAAGCCTGATTTCTAAAGTTAGCCAAATGAACAGGAAAGGGGTATCCCAACCAGACAGGAAGATTCTAAGCAATAGCCATTCTCCTGCAGCCAAATACCATAGAAACAAAACTGTGGCCCCACTCACAACCCACTCTTTACCATTTACAGTCATACACATAAGAGACTTAGGTATAAATTTAAAATTTTTTTTATTTTGTATTGGTTTCAGGTAGACAACTTAGTGGTTAGATAATCATGTACTTGACATAGCGTTCCCCTTGATCTTTCCAGTACCCCAAATGGCACCATACATAGTTACTACCATATTATTGGCTGTATTTCCTATGCTTTAATTACTTCCCTTAACTATTTTTTAACTGTCAATTAGTGCTTCTTACTCTCTTCACCTCCTTCACCCAGTGCCCCAATTCCTTCACCCTTCGGCAATACAGTTCTCTCTCTGTATCTGTGAGTCTGTTTCACTTTCGTTTATTTGCTTTGTTCTTTAGATCCCACAAGTGAAATCATGTATCTGTCTTTCTCTGGCTGACTTATTTCACTTAGCATAATACCCTCTAGGTTCATGCATGTTGTAGCAAATAGTAAGATTTCATACTTTCTTATGGACAAGTAATATGTCATTGTGTATGTGTACCACATCTTTCTTATCCTCTTGTCTATCGGGCACTTGGGTTGCTTCCATAGCTTGGCTATTGTAATAACGCTGCAGTGAACTTAGGGCTGTGTATAGTCCTTTGAATTGATGTTTTGGGTTTCTTCCAGTAAGTCCCCAAAGTGGAATCACTGAGTCATAAGGCAGTTTCGCTTTAAATTTTTTGAGAAACTTCCATACTGTTTTCCATAGTGGCTGCACCAATCTGCCTACCTACCAACAATGCACAAAGGTTTCCTTTTCTCCACATCTTTGCTAGCACTTGTCATTTGTGGATTTATTGATGACAGCCATTCTGACAGACGTGAGATAATATTTCATTGTGATTTTAATGTGCATTTCTCTCAAAATTAGTGACCTTATTGACAAAATTGAGTACCTTTTCATATGTCTATCACCTTCTCTATGTCCTTTTTGGAAAAGTGTCTCATTCAGGTCCTTTACCTGTTTTTAAATTGAATTGTTGGTTTGGTTTGGTTTGGTTTGAAGTAGTATGAGTTCTGTATAAATTTAGAATATTAATTTTTTATCGGATATACCATTGGCGAATATGTTCTCCCATTTAGTAGGTTGTCTCTTCATTTCTTTGATGGTTTCCTTTGCTGTGCAAAAGTTTTCAGTTTGATGTTTAACAAAACTTGTATAGGATTTGTATGCTGAAAGCTATACAATACTAATGAAAGAAATCAGAAGATCTAAATAAATATAATAATTGTTCATTGATTGGAAGAGTCAAAAAAAGTAAAAATATCAAGTCTCTACAAATTGATACATATACTTAACACAGTGCCTGTTAGAATCCTACCTAGCAAGACTTTTTTATAAATAAAATCAAGTTTATTCTAAAACTCATATGGAAAGGCAAAGAATCTGAAAAAATAAAAAAGTTTATTAAAAGAATAGAGTAGGAATAAGCAGTATACCTGATTTGAGGGCTTACTTTATAGCTACAGTTATTAAAACTGTGTGGTATTGAGAGAGTGATAGACTTCAGTCTGGTGACCCCAGATGTAGACCCATACAAATATACCCAGTTGCTATTTTACAGTGGCGCAAAAGCAATTTACTAGAGGGAAGGCAGCCTTTTTAGCAAATGGTTTTGGAGTAATTGGATATTCATAGGTGAAATAAATAAATGAATAAATTAACTTTTACCTAGATCTCATGCTTAATACAAGAATGAACTCAAAATGAATCGTGAATTTAGAACACTTTTTGAAGTGTCGGCAAAAAATGCGAGCAACTTCTTAGAATCTTGGGCTAGGCAATGATTTATATAGAAGGTAAAGTTAGTAAGCTGGACTTCATTAAAACTTTTTAAAGTTTTGCTTGGTAGTTTGCTCTGCCAAGACTCTATGAAAAGGATGAAAAGACAAACAGGAAGGGAGAAAAAATTTGCCAAACACATATCTGACAAAGGACTAATATCTGGAATATGTAAAGAACTCTCCAAACTCAAATTTAAAAAATTGACAGTTCTGTTAGAAAATAGGTAAGAAACAAGAAGAGATATTCCACTAAAGATGATATACAAATGGCAACTAAGCATATGAAAATATTCTTAACATCCGTTCATTAGCCATTAGAAATAATGCAAAGCAAAACTAAAATGAGATATCATTACATACCTATCAGAATGGCTGAAATAAAAAATAGTGACAATACCAACTACTGCTGTGGATACAGAGAAACTGTATCACTCATACATTGTTGATGGGATGTAAAATGACAGTCACTCTGTTAAACAGTTTGACAACTTGTCATAAAAACTAAGTATTCAGATACCATGCAGCCCAGCAATTGCACTCCTGGGCGCTTATCACAAATAAGTGAAAATTAATGTTTATACATAAACCTGTACCCAAGACTAGAAACTTGAGATGCTGTTCAGTGGGTGAGTGATAGAACAACAATGTATCCATACTGTGAAATAAAAAGCAATGAACTATATTGTTTTACATAACAACCTGGATCAATCCCCAAATAATTATGCTGGTTGAAAAAAGCAAATCTCAAAAGGTTTTTTGTGGCTTATATCCTGCATTATTTCACTTATGTAACATTCTTGAGATGCTGAAATTATAGAAATAAGGATTAGATTAGTGGTTGTCAAGAGTTAAAGAGGGGGTGGAGGGGTAGGAAGTGGGTAGGGCGATAAAATGGCAACATGAGGGTGGTGACGGAAATATTCTATATCCTGATTGTACCAATGTCAGTACCCTATATCACACTGTACTATAATTTTACTAGATAATACCATTGGGAGAAATTTGAAAAGGTACAGGGATCTGTCTGTATTACTCATTTCTTACAATTTTATGTGAATATAAAGCTATTTCAAAATAAAAAAGTTAAAGAGAAGTAAATAAAGGAAAAATGCCTTTTTGTGAAGTAACTGAGCCTGTACTAGAAATGTATCTTGTAAGCTATTTGAATACCGAAACAAATTTTGAATTTCATTCTCTAAATAATAAGGAACTGAAAAAAATTTTGATTATGGTATAGCACAAAGTAAGTTAATAGAAAATTAGCACATTGGATGGAATAAATTTTCTTACATGTCTCTAATTATGTATTATGAAAGTGTTTCACAAGTATCTTATGAAATATCTTAATGTTTGGAATTTTTTTAGAATACTTTTTTTAATTGTATTTTTTTCCATTACCAGTTATCCCTCTTTATCCTCTTCCACTTACACCCATTCCTGGAATTAAAAAAAAAAATGCAAAGCCTTAAAAATAGAATTGGGTTGACAACATATTATTACTTTAAAAAGTAAAAACATTATGAAATTACCTGAAATAGTCCATTTAGTGAATAGAGGTTAAACTCTAAAGCTGATATTATTACTCAGAGTACAACTTTGGCAGATATTTATTGATAGACATTTTATTTTTTTAATTTTTTTTTAGGTTACAGGTTAATACCTTGGTGGTGTTTACAAGTACATTGTTGGGCTTTCTGCTTATACTTTCCCACTGAAACAACTTTATAAATGATGGCTACATTTCTAAGTCATAGATCTATTTGAGAATATAAAGAAAGTTTTGGACCATCTCCTCAAATAAATGGATCATTCACCTAATTTTTCATGCATTAGGGTTCCCATACCATCTGAGACCTATCTCTAAAATCCAGGTTTAAGAAGCCCTATCAGAAGAAAGTTCCAGAGTATCTGTATTTAATTAATTTCAATGTGATACGTGATCAGCCCCAAACAACTACCTAATGAGTGCCTATTTGCTTCACAATACCTGTGGCAGCAATCACATGGGACTCAAAAAGTATTTTTAAAATATCTCATTGCAAGAGGCTTATGTGATGTAGTTTAAGAAGCAAGCTATATTTATGAAATGTTTAATTATTAGAAATGTTAGAATGAGAATAGGGTAGTTCTGCTTTTAGACGAAAGCATTATACTTTTATAAATTACCTCAGGAAGATATTTTGATAACCAATGTACCATTGCCTCTTTTTAAAATAATTTTTAAAAATTCTTCAATTACAGTTGATGTACCATATTATGTTGGTTTCAGGTGTACAATATAGTGATGATAAATTTATATAACTATGAAATGATCACCCCCTATACCATTGCCTGTTTTGGATTCAGGAGCATAAGATGGAAGGTAGAATTCTTAAAAATAAATATTATGAAAGTAACAAAGTGAGAGGGTAAAACTAAAGATCATCTGGATTTATTCAAAAACAAATTTGGACTTTATGTTGAACCATGGGGATAATGCAGTGAAAACATAGACACAGTCCTTACCCTCATGGAGTTTACAGTTTTGTTTTGATTTTGTTTGTTTGTTTGTTTGTTTAAAGATTTATTTATTTATTTTTAGAGAGGGAAGGGAAGGGAAGGAGAGAGAGAGAGAAACACCAATGTGCGGTTGCTGAGGGCCATGGCCTGCAACTTAGGCATGTGCCCTGACTGGGAATCGAACCTGCGATGCCTGGTTCGCAGCCTGCGCTCAATCCACTGAGCTACGCCAGCCAGGGCGAGTTTACAGTTTTAAGAGGGATAAATTTTTCAGGAATAGAATGCAGAATAGCTGCAACGTGCAAAATAAGATTTATGATGTAGGTTGCATACAGTGTACTTGCTGTGCTAAAAGAAATTGACCTTGAACAAGTTCCCTAAACTTTGTGAACCTTAGGCAACTCATCTGTACAGTGGGTATAATAATGGATAATGTAATAAGGTTTGGGGTCCATGGGTTGGGTTCAGAGCCCAGCAGTTGGTAGCTAGCTACTGCTATTATTATAGGTTTGAACGGTGCTAATGAATTGACTAGATTAGGATACTCAAAAATGAAGAAGCAGGATATTAGGGTATGGAGCACAATAGTAGGAAAGTAAGATCAACATTCCTTTATATTTAAGGTAGTAGGGATACTTGACTGTGTAGTATAAAAAATTGTATTGGGAGGTAATAATATGTGTAATTGCAAGCAAGTATAATACCTTTAAAAGAAATTGTTACTGTTTTATTAATTAGCCTCAAGTAGTTTTTGTTGTTAATATGACAGTTTTTTTTATATGGGGTAGTCTTAAAATGTAAAAACTTTGCTTATCAACTTTTACTCATTACTTTTGCAGAGATTGGAAATGCTTATGCTATTTTAAGCAATCCAGAAAAACGAAAACAATATGACCTCACAGGCAATG
The DNA here is from genome assembly GCF_019186645.2 of Phyllostomus hastatus. Lineage (NCBI taxonomy): Eukaryota > Metazoa > Chordata > Mammalia > Chiroptera > Phyllostomidae > Phyllostomus > Phyllostomus hastatus. Next base: position 22,783,174 of record NW_025334028.1, on the reverse strand, counting down.
AAGAACAAGCATGTAATCACCAAAACAATGGTAGATTTAATTTCCATAGAGGTTGTGAAGCTGATATAACTCCAGAAGACTTGTTTAATATATTTTTCGGTGGTGGATTTCCTTCAGGTATTTTAATGTTAATTGTAAATATTATATTTTACAAAGCTGAAGATTCTTACCTCCATATAGGTTACTTAGAGATTCATCTACCTTCTTCCCTACGTTTCTTACATTATTATTATCCTGTGATGGTTTTTCATGAAGGTAGAAGAAAATGTTAGACTCATTACATTTACTGTAAATCTGCCTTTTTCCTAGAACATATTTTAATTGAAAATACAAAGAAATGAAGAGTACAGATATTCTGTATTTTATGTAAAGCTGAAGAAAGGATATGTAAGTAGGAAATCCAGTGGCAATGTCTTAGTTAAGTGCTATTATGACTGTGGACAACTATTTGACATTGGTTCCTTGGGGATCTTTGTAGATATTTTATTATAATATTGTCAGTTGCTAATTTGGATAAATGTAGAGGTGTTTTCCACTGACATACTATTAAAATATCTAATTTGTAGGTTATATAAAAAGTAAGTGGGTTTTTAAAATTATGTTAAGATAGAAATAATTACTGCAGGCTATCAAAATAAAATATTATAGAGGTACTACTAAATGAATAGATTTTATAATAGCATAAGTAGTACTAAACTCTGCTTACATTTACTGTGAGTCGTTGTGTGGAAATTAATTTTCTTTAAATGCAGCTCCTCTAAAGTGTTCAAAATTAAAGCTCCAGTCTTTTTTTTACAACATTTCCTTACATTTTAAAGTTAAACATCCCATTCAAAGTTAGGAGAATTTTTATAAACTTAGAATTGTAATTTGGTCTGGTGGCCCTGTCCTAATATTACTGAGAAAGGTGATGGTCATTAATAGGCATTTTATAAAGAATCCTGGTAGGGAAGATGATGTATAAATACAAATTATTGACTGAGAAATATAATCTGTATTTTGAAATATTAGGATATATAATTACCTCTCAAAAATATTCAGAATAATAATTCTGACTAATAATATATTAGGAACAATCAAAAGTCTTTCAGGTAATAGTGAATTTTCTGATAGTTTTTTCACAGTTTATTTGCTTTTTTAATATAGCTTACTTTGTCAGTTGGAGCCATTTCTGGTTTGTCACCTTATTTGAAAACAACTTGAATGTCCATCAGAAGGAGAATAGTCAAATAAATTGTGGTCCACCTCTACCATAGTGTATTCTACAGCTGTTTTTTTTTTCTTTCCAAAAATAAATTAGATCACTGTCTTTTGATTTTTAGAGATATTTGTGATTAGTAGATGAATGCAGAAAGCAGAGTTTCAGAGTAATGATCTAAGGTTTGTAAAAACAACCACCCACAATGAAAGTTCTTCATGTATACATATTAGGGAAGAACTTGTATTCAAGTTTTCATGAAAAAAGAATTAATTTTTAAAGGAAGCAAAGTCTGGGAAGAATCATTTCTGTCCACCTTTCACTCACAAAAAGAGAAGACAATAAGCTTTCACTATTCAATAATGCATTATTTTAGTAATTTTTAAAAATTAAATGTTCAAAGTATAAATAAAAATTAAAAATATTTTCTTTGTAAAGGAAAATATAATTTTTTATCATAATTGGTCTCCCTAATTTAACCTTGCTTTTAATTTTTTAGGTAGCGTACATTCGTTTTCAAATGGGCGAGCTGGTTATAGCCAACAACATCAGCATCGACATAGTGGACATGAAAGAGAAGAAGAAAGAGGAGATGTATGTTTATGATATGATTACAAATTGTAAAATGGCAAATTTCAGTTCTGAAAAAGCAATTAGAGCTGTCTGAAAATAGAGCAAGTATTGACTAGAATGTCTCTTAGAGATATTAGGGGAGTACGTGTAGAAGTCAAGGTGGACGGTGATTGAACAATATGACACCTTTAAATGTGCTTTTCTGTGATTCTAATGAAGGTAACCCACAGTGTGCATATTTTGAAGGTTATGTCTTATTGTTGGTCCTAAAGAATTTAGATTTTACACTGAAAAACTTAAATTGGATGTAACTTTCCTTGTTTTAATGCAGTTATACCTAATTGCATACAGCAATTAAATCACATGAAGTAGAAAGGTAAGTGGAAAGTGCACTAGACTATAAATTAAAAGGCCTGGGCCCTCACTCTGCCACTCATCAGCTTCCATGTTCTACCCCTCAAATCCAAAGTAAAAGGGCACCTGCTGCATATTTGATAGGGTCTGTGTGTGTGAGAGAGGGAACTCCTGGTCTGTAAAATAAGATTAGGTTGTATTAGTGTTTTCCAAATCAGGATCACTAGGTGAAGCACCTGGAAAGCTGTATTTTAAGAACCACCTCAGGAAGTTGGTATGTTCGGACAGATTTGAAAACACTGAATCAGATCTCAAATATCATTTCTGCCTCTAAAAATGCATGACAGCTGATGGATTATTGACAAGTACAGTTATATTACAGTTTTTTGTTCTTTGATGATTTCTTTATAGGGAGGTTTTTCTGTGTTTATTCAGCTGATGCCGATTATTGTGTTGATCCTCGTGTCATTACTAAGTCAATTGATGGTCTCTAATCCTCCTTATTCCTTACATCCCAGATCGTAAGTAGCTAAGTGACGTTTTACAAAAAAGAATTACAATTGTTTCTTACTTGGCTTTCCTTAAAAGGCCTTGTGCTTATTTCAGCTTTTAAGTGCCATATCTTCTATTACTGTAAGTGTATATCAGATTTTAAAATGCCTAATTTTTAAAATAGTTACTCAAGTGATAAAACATTATGTTGTTTACATCTTTTCCATTGTGGATAAAGACTGAAGTGCTATACTATTTAAATTTGATAGCAATTAATGTAATATGTTGACATTAAAGACAAAAATAGAATTTCCATTAATTTCACATAGGTTTTTGTTATTAAGGGGAAATTGATTTCACTCTTCTGTTTGTAAAATATTGATGAAATAAAAAATTTCTTTTATATGAAGTATTTTTCCATAAAGTACTTTATATATAAGGTGAGTGCATACAAGAAATTTAATGCATCTATTCTAGAAACTTCACTATAATAATGGTATTTATGTTCAAGGGAACCTATAGGAGACTTTATAAGATCATATTGCCAGTGATTTTACAGTATTAAAAACATTGATCTAAAAATAAGAGATAACTTTATATTTGTTTCAAGATTTATGTTAACTAAAAATTAAGAGAACTTACAAGAACATACTGTATCAAAATGATTGTTAAATAAAATATGATTACTTTTTTATGACATGAATGATAGTGGTTGGTGATGTGAAATAATGTAAATAAATGATTACCAATAATGACTTTTTAATTATTTTTCATTATTTTGTTAGCTTGGTTTATTTATACTAGCAGATCAGACTGTACAGTTTTAATTAAAAATAATGAGCAAGCATTTTCTTTTACAGTGGATCAGGACAAACTATTAAAATGCAGACAGAAAACTTGGGTGTTGTTTATTATGTCAACAAGGACTTTAAAAATGAATATAAAGGAATGTTATTACAAAAGGTTGAAAAAAGTGTGGAAGAAGATTATGTGACTAATATTCGAAATAATTGCTGGAAAGAAAGACAACAGAGTAAGTTTATCAAATGCTTAATATTTAAAAACGTATTCAAAGTCTTGGGACTTGATAACTGCAGGTTTCCCTACTCAAGGAATAGTCTAGAATTGCCTAGTACATAATCAGAGCTCAATACTTAAATGAGACAAAATGTTTTAATATACATTCAGCCTGTAACAGTATTTTGCATATAGCAAGGATTTAAATGGTATTTGTGGGGATTTTTGTCATCAGTAATATTTTTGAGGTTTGAATATGGACTAGATATTAGATAATGGTATTGTATCATTGTTAAATTTCAATTTGAAAATTGTATTGTGGTTATGTAAGAGAAAGCAGTTCTTAAAAACATGCTGAAGTAATTAGGAATGAAAGGTCATGATATCTGTAACTTATTCTCAAATGGTTCTACAAAGTTATAATATCACCACAACAATAACAGCAGGCTTTATTGTAGAGATAGCTAAAGCAAATTTGACAAAATGTGAAGAATTAATCAAAGTAAAGGGTTTTAGGGTGTTCATTGCAGTACTCTTGCATAGGCTTGAGATTTTCAAAATAAAATTCAAACCCTGGCCGGCGTAGCTTAGTGGATTGAGCGTGGGCTGCGAACCAAAGTGTCGCAGGTTCGATTCTCAGCCAGGGTACATGCCTGGGTTGCAGGCCATAACCCCCAACAACCGCACATTGATGTTTCTCTCCCTCCCTCTCTCTCTCTCTCTCTCTCTCTCTTTCCTTCTCTCTCTCTTTCTCTCTCTCTCTCTCTCCCCCTCCCTTCCCTCTCAAAAATTAAATAAATAAAATCTAAAAAATAAAATAAAATAAAAAATAAATAAATAAAATTCAAGCTCAGCACATCTATGTTAGTGGTTTTAAATGAAGATGGAAATGGGGAGGGACTCTGTAACATTAATTAATCTATTGATTTAATGTTTCACTTGTTAAGATGAGATTCACTTGTTAAGACAATAATTAATTTATTGTTCTATAAGTTAATATCAAAAAGGTTATTGTCCAATGTATAGTCTTTTGCCAGGGTTTTTGTGTTTTAAATTCACTTCCAACACGTTTGTAATGCCTAGATTGGTAAAATAGGTATTTTATAAAATACAATAATTTGAGTTAATGGAAAGAATATTAGACTAGGAGTGGGAGATTTGGATTGGAATCTAGATTCTACCATATACTATCCCTGTGAACTTTGGATTAATATACCTCATTTGGGAAGAATCAGCTGCAAATGGATTTTTTAAGTGCCTCATTTGTTAATTAAAGGGGTGAACTGATTTATTTAGTTGTTAAAATCCAAGCCTGATTTGATTGCATAAAGATCATTTTTGAAGATCTTTAAAAATAGGTAACACTCTTACTTTTGAGTATCTTATTTGTAGTCCTGACTAACTTTCTCTACTATGGTCACTGTTTTCCATTTTTTCCCTTTTTTTGTTACATCCCCTCTAAGCACTGCTACCCTTTGGAAGTGTTAACAAACAATGAAATGGCTGAGAATAACAGGAAAATAAGAGATAACTTCCCTGAAGAAAGTTTGATTTATAGTTCATTTACTTTTCTTTAGTAAGAAAATGCATTCCACATACTGAAGGCAGCCTCAGAAGTACTTATTTGGTGAATATCACTACTATGATTGTAGTGTAAGCTTTTTTTCTCATTTGTGTTCCTTCAGTAAGGGGTGTGTGTGTGTGTAGAAACAAGAAAACTCAAAAAGATTTCAAAATTTTCTACTTCTAAGTCTTGGCACAATTAAGTAACATGAAACCTTAACAAAAGGTCACAGCAAAAACAAACAGTAGCAGTACTGAATAGCATAGGATATCTTTAGGGTAAGGAGTCAAGATGATGCTTTAGAGCAGTTCTTAAACCATTGGGGACTAGAGTGGAGGGAGAAGGTTGGTAGGATTCTATCCTTGCTTCTTTTCCTGAACAGCTCTGTGTTTTTTACATGCTAGGTTTCCAAATGGCTTTTAAAGGTAGCAATTGGATTTTTTCCTATTTTTAGAAAGTCAGTTAACAGAAGTATTTGAAGGGCCTCTATCTATGAAACATCATTTAGGTTAAAACAACTCAGTGATCTAAATTATTATTTACTTAGCAAAGTATTTTTGTTTGTTAACAGAAACAGATATGCAATACGCAGCAAAAGTGTACCGAGATGAGCGACTTCGAAGAAAGGCAGAAGCCTTGAGCATGGATAACTGTAAAGAATTGGAGCGGCTAACCAGTCTTTATAAAGGAGGATGAACTGTAATTTTATTTATATCTTTTAGCATACTATTTATTTTTTCTGTGAATTTAGTTTCATCATGAGAGCTAAAGAAGATTTGTTAGTAAAAACTAAACTAAATTAGTTGGTCCCTGAAATCTTGGACTGTTTATAACCTACTGACTCCTTTAAATAATAAGAAACTAAAAACTACAATATTTTAGTTATGCTTCTGTAAGCTTATCTGATTACTAAGTAAAAATGTCTAAAGAAAGGATTGTCACACCTGTAGCAGTTTCCAATTTTAGTGATTCTCCATTTTTTCCCTTATGTAAATATTTATGGAATGATCATTTTGTGTATATACAGGTTATTGCCTTTTTTTTTAATGTGAATTCTTTTAGTGTTTAGCTCTATGAGACACTTCAGTTTAAACTGATGGAATAAATGTTCTGTGACAGAATTACATGTTCCTTGTCAGATGTCAAATGTGTGGAGTTTAAACAATGAAACTTTTTCCAAAAGAAAAAACAAAAGCTGTTTAACTTTGTGTAAAATCTTATAGCATTATTACCTATTTTAATATTACCATTATATTTAAAAATATATATTGAGATAAATGAACTGGTGTAGAGTATCAGTTTGTTACTTATTTAGTTTAATTGCAAAGCCATGCATAGAAATGAAATGCTATACTGATAGATTTTAAAGAAAATATGAGGAAATGGCTATATAGATACTAAACATAAAGGGTCTTTAACAGTAAATGGCAGTTTGTCATTTGCAATTTCAATTATTAAAATACCCCTAAATGTTTGTATAAAGGGGAGGGCAAAAAAGTAGGTTTACAGTTGTAGTACAAATAAGTAATACAATAATTAGTGGATAATGATTCAAGAATAAACTCTGTTTCATGTACTCACAACTATAAACCTACTTTTGCCAACTCCAGTATATGTCTTTGAAGGCTGCTAAATTTATGAAGATGACCTACCTGTTCCCCCTCACCAGTGTGGAAAATTATAGTTTCTTCTTAGTGATCATTTAAACAGAACCCAAAAGTAAATAGATTCTTCTACAAATAAGTAATAGGAAAAAAATTACTACTTTGCTTTGTGCCTTTTAACCTTATTGCCAACTTTTAAACATGTAAGTAGATCACAGCACACTTATTTGATCAGGGCATGATCTTTTTGGCCACCTGCAACAGTGAGCAGAAACAGCAGCAGGTAGAATAGTGATTTATAGCAAGCTATCCTTATAAAATTCTGACCTAAAATCTATTCACCCTTGAGTAATTCATTTAATCCTGTAGGAATAAGCTCCTTGTAGTCAAATCCATAATATAAATTTGAAAAATCAGCTGGAAATTGAAGTATTTAGTGCCTATATTGGGTATGAAACTAGTTGATTTCTAATCTTGTGTTTAACATTGTAATATTTTAATAATTTTGTTTTGTACTCAGTGGAACATGAATACATCTTTGATAGTTTTTTTTTTTAATATGAGAGAATGCTAGTTAAAGTTGCTGTATTCCTTTGTTGAAAGATTTTTTTTCTGAATGTAGTTAATCTATAGCATCTGTCAAAACTGTTACAATGACCATTCTTTTAAAAATATTTTCTTGTGTCCCTTTTCTGGATGAATCAATAGAAATACCTAATTGAGTTAGTAGGTTAAACTAAACTATGTATTGTCCTAGGAAAACTGAACAGCTTAACCAACTTTCTTTTCTTTTAGAAATGCCACCTTTAAAAAAATAGTAGTGCTTAAAAGAAAATACAACTTTAAATATTTTCTTGAGCTTGTAGAATGAATTTTAAAAAAAGAAAATCACAACATTCTGATTGTGAAAGTTTGTATGCATCAGAAAACTTATAAATGAAAAATTTCATCCATTTTTCCATTATATTGGGATATTTACATGACTGTGGTTGATGCTTATAGGAGTTGACTCTTGTTGACTGATTCTTTTTCCCTTAATCCTGGCTTTAAGGTAATAGATGAAGTTATCAAAATAAGTGAAATTATGTATTAAGAAGTTATACTTGGCTTTGGACAGTATTATTATATTGTTTTCACTTACCTTGCTGCATTCCATTCCATTTCATAAAATGTTGGGGGAAGTGTGTTTGATGATATTTTCAAACAATTTTGAGAAATGACTGAGTGCCTGACAATTTAAGCTACATATAAAATATGCAAGTAAAGATTAAGTCCTTAATGTTACCTATATTATGGTGTGAAAGCCCAACTAAGTATGTTAGAATTGGGGGGTTAATTCTACAAAATAAAACTTTTTAGCTATTTTAACATGTGAGATTTCCATATTTTTTGCTACTTCTAAAAATCCCAACATTTTGTCATCTTAGCTTTTTACCTATATGAGCTTTGCAATGTCATTTGTAAATTCGTATTGTTTATTTTAATCATTATCTAAAAGCCCTCATTCTTTAAGTGCCACTTTACTAGCTTTTCTTAACTGTATTTTAGAAGTTTTGTAGCAATTATATTTATTAATGCTTTACATTTTTACCCCTTCTACACATATACACAAGCATCATTGTCCTTGTGAGGATTTAGGGGAAATAAATAATACTTTTCCTTCTACTGTTTTTGATCCCTTAGTTCTCAAATAAATGCTAGTCATTTGCAAGTTTCAGAATTTATTTTAATGAAATCTGAGAATTTATTTCTCAACAATGAGAAATTTCAAATTATAGTCCATCCAGTGAGTGAAAATAATATATTTTGGAAACATTACATTTGAATGCTGAAATAGGTATTTGTTTCATAATCATTACATGCTTATTTATGATTTACAAAGATTTGGTTGAGAAAAGAAAGTCCTTTCTCATATGTATATACCAAGGCATTACAGCACTCTTCTTTTGTGTCAGCTCAGGTGTTCACAGAACAGGAATGTGTAATTCCAGCCCTTTACTTTAATTGCACTTTTATGCTTACATTTCTTCCTGTTAAATCTTCAGCTACACTAGTATGTAAAATAGCAACCAAGAAAACTGATTAACATTTTGATGTCCCTTTGTTGATTTGCAGTATTTTTAAATTCAGCTGTTAATTTAATATACATGACATGTTAATATTACTTATGTATTCCTACAAACTCTTTAAAAATAAATCTCCCACCTTTGTTAAGGCGGTGAAATATTTCTTGATGTTGGCCTGAGGTCCAAATGAACCATTTTTCCAGTTCAGTAAGCATTGCATTAAAGAACTAAATGGTTCAAAAGGATAATTTGTGCACTTGTTTAGCTTCCACATATGAAGGTTGGCTTTAGTATTACCCATATTACCATCTTCATACTAAGTGATGCAAACTAAAAGGGTAGTCATAATCTTTTCTTCTCAGAAGAGAAAAACTTCTGAAAATGAACAATATAAATCAGAATCTTAATCTTTACTAAATAGCTAAAAAGCCTTGTCTATTAGCCTCATTGGACTACACCTAGTAAAAATCCATAAATTTTTCTATAAACCAGTGAGAAAAAAAAGTCATCTAATAACAATATCCTAACAAAAAGTGGGTAGAATGAGGATTTTCAAGGAATTCTTGCATATCCCTTTAATAATCTGGCAGGCAACACAGTCCTAGAATTCAGACTTTCCTTTTTGTTTTACTACTATTTAAATAGATATTTTCATATAAATGGAAACATTTTCCCTCAAAGGTTAATTCAAAACATACTCCTTATATTAAGGATTTTGTAACCACATTTTTTTTGTAAATTCTGTGTGTAACTTTTTCCTTTTGGTACGTGATTCCTTATTTATTATCTGCTGGTTTTGGGGCCAATAGATTTGTGAATATTCTGTGGATGTGTCCGTGTATAGCTGTATATAATATTTTTTCCAGCTAATACCTCAAATGTGTGATTATTTTATACCACACTACGTTTGCACAGAGCAGGGCTTCCATTAGCAGTGGATATTCCCATTTCTAACTTTGAAAGTCAGCCCACAGAATTTCATTGGTGTGAATTCTGTTAATATTTTTTGTATTTTAAAACAGATTCCTGTTGTAAGGCCCGTACTTCAAATATAATTATATCTTCATATATCTAGCAATCTGGAAATATGTAGGTGGTAAGAAGTATTCCTTGAAATGTCTTAGTTTAATTTATTATTGAAAATTGGGACTACTGGTTGCCAAACTGTCTAGTAACTGCATAGCAGATGACACCCGGCATGAATGTGAGCAAGTCTCATTCACTTCAGCACAAGAATTGGGACATTCCAATCTGATATCCTAACTTTGCCACTTGAGAGCACCACTAAAATGGTGGGACTTTTTCAGTGACATTGGAGTATTTTAAGTGTCAATTTCAAAATGAAATTTTTTGAGTTGGATAACTATGCCAGGGAGAAGAAACTCACACATAAATGATACTTTGTAACTTATCTGTATTAAGAAATGCTTCTTACATATATGTTTGTGTTTTTGTTTATGTATTGCTACATAGACTTTCCATTTAAGTCATGTATGTTTAAAAGCTGCAGGTCATTTTCAAGGTGTCATGGAATTTTAATGGAAGCCTTGTATTAGCTAACGAAGTGAAACTGGTATAGGAAATCTTAACTTTGTCTATAATGGATTCTAAATTATACATTTAGATTTAAAAATGAAATGTCTGATTTGTAAAATATTTAATGTTATATCAGACTTAATAAAATAAAATTTTCTGTGTGAGAACTCTTAAAGAAAATGAATTTGATTTTTAATGTTCTGAGTGATTTATGATTTTTTGTCTTTCAGTCTCTGCAGTTTATCTCAATATATGAATAAAAAGGTCTGTTCTCTACAGGATTTGTTATCATGTTTTATACTCTTACTAAGTTATTTTTTTCTTTCAGCCATTCAATAAATGTATGAATACCGGCTATATCCCAGGCAGGGAGCTAAGTAATTAATCACTGAACAAGACAAAAAAACCTTATGAAATTTATATCTAGCAAGGAAGGTTAATGTCAAGTAAATAACTAATTATAATTATGATGAATGCTATAAAGAAAATTACAAGGTACAGGTGACAGCATATATCTAGAAGACTTAACCCACTTTGGGAGGACCAGGGAAGATTTCTCTGACAAAGTGAGCAGAGACTGACACCCAAAAGATAAGAGTAGGAGTGAGGCGAATTCTAGAGAAATGTTTGGGACAGAGTGTGTTAAATTGATAAAAATCATAGAAACTTTATGGCAGTGAAAACAATTTGTATGAGTATGGCATAAGGAAGCCAGGGAAAGTTAGAGAATTAAAATAAGATAGGGGCCAGATTCCATAAGACCATGTATAAACCATGAAGGTGATCATTGGACTTCTAAGTCAGCAGAAAACCTTTGTGGTTTTTAAGGAAGTAATTATGAGATTTGGGTTTTTAAAGTATCATTTTAGTTGCTGTGTAGAGAAGAGTGAAGGGCAAAAGTGAAGGTAAGAGGATAGGAATTGTCAAAGGAGAGATGATCGTGGCTTGCACCAGAGTAGGAATCTAGATCAGTAAATGATTTTGAGAGATATCCAGAAGGTAGAATCAAGGGAATTATTTAATTGATTGAGTTTTGGATAAATAGAAACAGCAATTAAAACTTTTCAAAATTTTGGCTATAGAGGGAATAGAGAAAAAGGGTGGTAGCTGGGAGAGAATGTGCTTTCTAAAGGAGGCTTTTTTTTTTTTTTCAATTTATTACATGAGACCTTACTATTTACTACATGGGAGAATATCTTAACTAATTTTTTATTCTAGTATAAAGGGGCAAGTAGAAAAGAGTGAAGATAGGGAAAAAGGGATAATAGCATTAAATACCTGATATGTCCAGAGGATATAGGATCCACTGTCAAAATGGAAAAATTACTTTAAGAGATGCCACCAGCATTCTTTCAGAAGGGAATACACAGAGGATGGGTACAAATGCAGGTAGATATGTAGTGTTGGTAGGATAATGGTATGGGTTGCACTTTCCTGATGAAATAGTTTGTTAAAGTGGAGGGAGAGAGAAGAAGGGTAAAAAGAAGCTTAGAAAGAAGACAGTTTGAAGAAGTCATTGTCACTGATTCAGATGACTAGCGAACAAGTGGGATTTTTGTGGGTCTCAGGTTGGTAACAGAATTTACAATATGTATAATAATCACGATCAAAGGCAAATACATATAAGAAAAGCAGTGGCTCAACCAGTATAAAGCTTGTACAAAAGTTAAAAGGCAAAAGTATGAAGATCATGTGTAATTACAACAATAAATTAAGGGATACACATAAACACGCCCAAAAGAACTAAAAATAATGACAAGTGGATGAATATGGAGGGGAGAGCAAAAATTGTAGTGACTACTATAAAGATAATTTGGCATATAGGAAGCACATAATAACCACAATCCAAAAGTCTACAAGAGGTGTACATGAAATAAGGAGACAGGATTCCAAGCACATTAGTGAAAGTCATCAACATAAAGAAAGAGAATAATAAAAGAACAGATAACTATAAAAATCATCAGAAAGCATTAATAAAATGTCAGTACTACATACTTGTCAATAATTACTTTAACTGTAAATGGACTAAATGTCCCAAACAAAAGACATGGGTGTCTGAATGAATGAAAAAACAAGACACATACATCTGTTGCCTACAAGAGACTCTGTTTAGATCAAGAAAGTAAAGGGAAAAAAATATTTCATGCAAATGGAAATGAAAAAAATATGGGAAAGCAATACTTATATCAGAGGAAACAGACTTTAAATCAAGGGGATTAATGAGACAAAGATGGTCACTTCCTAATGATAATGGGGGCAATCCAATAAGAGGACATAACTATCATAAACATCTGTAAACTCAATGTAATAGGACCTAAATATATAAAGCAAATATTAAGACACAAAGGGAGATATTGACAATAGTACAGTAATAGTACCAGATGTTAACATCCCAATGTTATCAATGGGTAGATCACCCAGACAGAAAATTAACAAGGGAACAGTGCCTTTAAATAATGCAGTAGATCAGATGGAGTTAATTGATATTTTTAGAACATTTCACCCAAACACAGCTAAACATAGCTTTTTTTCAAATGCACAGGGAACATTTTCCAGGATAGACTGCGTGTTAGGCCATAAGACAACTCTCAACAAATTTAAGAAGATAGTAATCCTATCTAGCATTTCCAGTCACAATGGTATAAAGCTGGAAATCAATTATAAGAAGAAAACTGAAGCTCTGGCTGATGTAGTTCAGTTGGTTGTAGTGTTGTTCCATAGCCAAAAGGTCATGGATTCAATTCCAGGTCAGGGCATATATGTAGATTGTGGGTTTGATCCTTGGTCCAGGCATGCACAATCCCCTGTCCAGACACATATGGGAGGCAACCAACTGATGCTTCTCTCACATTGATGTTTCTCTCTCTCCTTTCCACTCTTTCAGAAAGCAATGAAAAAACAATGTCCTCAGGTGAAGATTAAAAAAAATTTTTTAACTGAAAAACACAAACAGGGAGGCTAAGTAACATGATAACTAAACAATGAATGTGTTAACCATGAGATCATGAAAGAAATCAAAAGATACCTTACAACGTAAGAAAATGAAAACACAATGACTTAAAAGTTTATGGGACACAGTCAAAGCAGTTATAAGAATGAAATTCATAGCAGTATAGGTCTACCTCAAGAAACAAGAAATATCTGAAACAATCTAACCTTACACCTAAAGGAACTAGAAAAAGGGAAACAAAGCCCAGAGTAGAAGGAAGGAAATAATAAAGACCAGAGTGGAAATAAATGAATTAGAGTCTAAAAAAAATAGAAATGGTTCATGAAACCTAGAGCTGGTTCTTTGAAAAGATAAACAAAACTGATAAACCTTTACTCATCAAGAAAAAAAGAGAGAGGGGCCAAGTAAATAAAATCAGACATGAAAGAGAAGTGAGAACCGACATCACAGAAATATAAAAGAGCATAAGGAAATATAATGAACAATTATGTACCAACAAACTAAAAGAAATATATAAATTCCTAGAAACATACAATCTTCAAAGATTAAATCAAGAAGAAACAAAATCTGAACAGAAAGATAACTACCAAGGAAATCAAGTCAGTAATCAAAAAACTCTCAACATATAAAAGTCCTCAACCAAATGGCTTTACAGGTGAATTTTACCAAATATTCAAACAAAATTAATATCTATCCTTCTCAAAGTATTTCAAAATATTACAGTGGAAGGAAGCCTCCCAAACTCATTTCACAGGGTCAGGATTTCCCTAATACCAAAACCAAAAACACTACAAAATTGTTATAGGCCAATATTCCTGATGAACACAGGTGTAAAAGACCTTAACAAAATATTAGCAAACCAAATTCAACAACACATTTAAAAGATCATATGTCATGATCAAATGGGAATTTATTCCTGAGATGCAAGGCTGGATCACTATCTGCAAATCAATTAAAGTGATACACCACATAAACAAAATGAAGGATAAAAATCATATGATTATATCAATAGATGTAGAAAATAGATTTTTACAACATACAACATCCATTTATCATAAAAATTCTCAGCAAAGTGGGGATAGAGGAAATATACCTCAACATAACAAAGGGCATATGTGACAAACCCACAGCTATCATATTCAATAGTGAAAACCTGAAAGTTTTTTCTTTAAGATCAAGAAGAAAGGACAAAGATATCCACTGTTACCCCTTAGGTTCAACACAGTATTGGAAGTCCTGGCCACAGCAATCAGACAAAAAAAGGAAATAAAAGGCATCCAAGTTGGAAAGGAAAAAGTAAAACTGTCATTATTTGCAGAAGACATGATACTATACAAAAAGAACCCTAAATAATCCTCCAAAAAAGAAAAACAATGATTATTATAATGAGTAAATTCAGTAAAGAAGCATAGTACAAATTTGACATTCAGAAATTGGTTGCGCCCTGGCCAGGTAGCTGAGTTGGTTAGAGCATCACCCCAATACACCAAGGTTGTAGGTTCAATGCCTGGTCAGAGCACGTACAAGAAACAACCAATGAATACATAAATAAGTGGAACAACAAATCAATGTTTCTCTCTCTCTTTCTCTGTCTCTCCCTCTCTAAAAATCAGTAATTTTTAAAAATAGGTTATATTTTTATACACTAATAATACATTATCAGAAAGGGAAACTAAGAAAACAACCCCATTTATAATTGTATCAAAAATAATAAAATTCTGAGGAATAAACTTAACCAAGGGGTAAAAAACCTGTACTTGGAAAACTATAAGGCAATAAAGAAATAAAATAGAGAAGATGCAAATAAATAGAAGCATATAACTTTAAAATGTTTATACTACCCAAAGCAATCTATAGATTCAATGCAATCCCTATCAAAACACCAATGACATTTTCTCACATTTTATCCTAAAATGTAAATGGAACCACAAATCCTAAAATTTAAATGGAACCAAGAAAAGACTCCAAATAGCCAAAGCAGTCTTGAGAATAAATAACATAGCTGGAGGTGTCATGCTACCTGATACCAAACTATTCTATAAGGTTACAGTAAAAAAACAGCATGGTACTCACATAAAAACAGACATAGAGATTTTTGAAATAGAATAGACAATCCATAAATAAACCCATGCCTATGCAGTCAACTAATACAAGACAAAGGAAGCATTAATACGCAGTAGGGTAAAGCTGGTCTCTTCGATAAGTAGTACTGGAAAAACTGGACAGACACATGCAAAAATAAATAAAACTATTGCTTCCTTACATATACAAGAATAAATTCAAAGTGAATTAAAGGCATAAATGTAAGGTCCCAATCCATAAAACTCATAGAAGAAAACAATAAGCGGTAAACTCTTTAACACTGTTTGTAGTTATATATACATACATATATATATGTATATGCACATATATATGTATATGTAAATTTTATATGTCCCCTTGGGCAAGAGGAACAAAAGAAAAATAAATGGGACAATCAAACTAAAGAGCTTTTGCACAGTGAAGAGTGCCATCAATAAAACAAAAAGACAACTATTGAAAAAGGGAAGATATTCATGTCAATGATACCTCCAATAAGGGGTTAATATCCCAAATATATAAGGAACACATGCAACTTTATACTAAAGAAAGAAAGAATTCCATTAAAAAATGGATAGAGGACCTGAATAGACATTTCTCCAAAGAGGACATACATATGGCCAATAGACATGGAAAATGCTCAATATCATTAATCATCAGGAAAATGCAAATCAAAACAACTTCACAATTGTCAGAGTGGCTATCATCAATAAATCAACAAACAATAAGTGTTGGCCAGGATACGGAGGAAAGGGAATCCTCATGCACTGTTGATGGAATTGTAAAAATTGTAAATTGGTGCAGCCATTACAGAAAACAGTATGGAGGTTCCTGAAAAAAAAAAACAAACAAAAAAAACAAACCAGAATTACCAGCCAGCAATTTATCTGAAGAAATCAAAAATATTAATTTGAAAAGCATATACACTTCTATGTTTGTTGCAGCATGATTTACAACCAAGCTATGGAAGTAATCTAAGTGTTCATCAATAGATGAATAGATAAAAATGTAGTACATATGTATAATGGAATATTAGCCATAAAAAAGAACAAAATCTTTCATTTGTGACAGCATGGATGGAACTAGAGAACATTATGCTCAGTGAAGTCAGTAAGAGAAAGACAAATGCCATATGACTTCACTTATATGTGTACTATAAAAAACAAAATAAATGAACACACACAGATGCAAAGAACAACACAGGTTGCCAGATGGGAGGGGGTTGGGTTGATTGGTTAAAAAAGAGAAGGTATTAAGAAGTGCAAATCAACAGTTATAAAAACAGTCATGGGAAAGTAAAGTATGGCATAGAGAATATAGTCAATGATGTAATAACTCTGTATCGTGTTAGATAGGTACTGGTCTTATTGGGCTGACCACTTCATAAGTAGTGTGTCTAAACACTATGTTGTACACTTAATATTGTATGTCGACTGATATATAAAAACATTAGACAGAGAGAATGTTATGGATGAGGAGGTGTAACAGGGAAACAAGATTTAAATAGCTAAGGTAGAGAGTGAAGATGTTCAGAATATGCCACCCCATAATATGACATTTTGGCATATTGACTATTATGAGCCTAAGGCACTATGAAACAGAAGATACAGTAAGGGCATCTTCTCCCCTTTCTACCTAAAATCAGGTTTTAACAATTCCTATGAGAAAGTTCCTTCCTCCTGCTAGGAAGAGAACATTCCTAACACCATATACTGGGAATTGATGCTGAAACGGACCTGTACAAACCTACTAAAATAACACCCTTATCTCTCATTATTTTGCCTCGTATATTTAAGTCACTGTCCCACAACTACTGCTTCTAGCCTAAGCCCCTTTGTCTTATTCACATCCCCACAACTTGTCATTTTTTGTGTGTAAAAAGGTATATAAACTTTTGCGCCTAGTGGCTTCTTTGGATCTTCATTTTCCTTCTGGGAATTCCCATTTACATGTAAAAATACATAAATTTGTACGATTTTCCTCCTGCTATCTATGTCAGATTAATTCTTAGGCCCACACACAACACCCAAGTGCGTAGAAGGAAGTTTTTCCTCCCCTACAACAGAAGAAATCATTCCTGGCGAAAAGAGCCTCCAGAACCAGTGTGAGGAAAATAAAAGTCATTTTGCTGGAACAGTGAGGTAATAAATTTGGCTGAGTATAGGATTCACATTAGAATGAGTTCAGAAGTAAAATAGAAGGATATGTTAATGCCAGACTGTCGACTTTGCCATCGTCTGAAAAAGGTACATCACTAAAATTTTTGAGCAGCAGTGATGTGTGTTGTTTTAGGAGGGCTTATCTGGTCATTATTAAGTGGCCACTGATATAGTCTTGCTGAATAGAATAATGGTTTGAAGGAAGAATTGAAAAAATATATAGATGTAAACATTGTTAGGGAAGAGGACACAAGGAAGAGAGTACAAACATGATACTGACTGGTAGAATCACAAAACCAATACAGATATAGATAAGGAGAAACAGATTTATTGGAAACCTTTTCAAGTTTTTGAGTTAGAGCTGACAGACATGTATGTAGAAATATCCATCAACGAGCAGCTGTAAATATGAACCTAAATTCAGATAAACGGTGAAGATTTAAGACTCACACTCTTAGGATAGTGTAGAAAGAGAAAACCATAGCTGAGAAACCAAAGACAAGCATCATTTAAGAGTTAAGCAACTAGAGTGAGGGCCTAAAATAAATGTAGCTATGCCCCACATGCTAAGAAATCAAAAAGGTTTAAATAAGGAAAAGGAAGGGATTTTCAACGATAGTCGCTATAGAACTGTTAACTTCACCTGTAATAATTAAGAGTCATTTGTAACATTTGGGAGATCTGTAGTATACCATTTCATCTTCTCAGGAATAACCAGAAAATTAGTATCCAATTCTTTTCTCCACATCTTGGGCTTGGTTAATTCTTTTTTTACTCTTGATAGAGATTGGAATTGAAGCTTAATCGTAAATACGTTCCCATAGACCTCATTTTCCTGCTACCTACTGCAGGTTTTTGTTAAACTCACAAACAAGCAAGGCACCAAACAAAAAAGTAATATGCGCATTCTTTGCACGCCTGATCTTCTAATTCAAGAGCCGGTGAAAGGTTGTCCAACATCTGCATATGCTGAGGTGCAAACAAAACAGTGAGACCTCCAGACAGCCCATGGTCTCTCAATTAAATCTACACAAGACCATGAGTAAGGAGCAGTGGATGGCAAACAGGAGAAAGCCCAAGACTAGAAAACTGGGGACTGATTTTAGGATTTCTAATGAAGGGCAATCTGGTGCTTG
Source organism: Phyllostomus hastatus (assembly GCF_019186645.2). NCBI lineage: Eukaryota > Metazoa > Chordata > Mammalia > Chiroptera > Phyllostomidae > Phyllostomus > Phyllostomus hastatus. Next base: position 22,764,446 of record NW_025334028.1, on the reverse strand, counting down.
CTGTTCAGCTTGCAACACAACCCCCTCAAATTTTCTCAAGGAAAAAAAAAGGTTTTAAGATACTGGTCCCTGAAAAACTAATCAAAATAATATATTCCCCGCACCAAAATGTCCTTTGTCATGCTTTCTTCTGCGTGGGGTTTGAGGTAGCGACTTCACACGAATACTCTCTCCAACTGCTGCCGTCTCAACTGTCCTATGTCCCAGCATCTGCGCAGGCGCAAGCACGGGCGCCAGCCGAAGAGGGGAGGGGCGGGGCGGGGCGGGGCGGGGCGGGGAGGGGAGGGCAGGGGCGGGGCTAGGCGCACTAGCTGCGTGATATCCGTGTCAGCGGCACGTCCCCGGAAATCTTGTGTAAACGGGCGTCCAAGGGATAGAGAGTGCTTCCTGGAGCACAAAGGAGGACAGAAATCATGTGACGGCGGTGTTCTGAGGGAGTTGTTTTTGAAGCCGTCCCTGAAGTGACAGCAGACTGCCACGAGCCCTGCGCTACGGAGAACCAGGCAGCCCAGAGAGTTGGGCAACTGGAGCCACTTTGCCAGGTGTTCAGGTCTGACCCTGCAGGTGGCGCGAGCGTTGAGCTGAAAGAGCAGTGGGCGCCCCTACCCTTCTTGTTTGGCTTTAGATCCTAGGGGCTGGGGTGGTGGAGTTGGCTAAGGCAACTGGCCACCTATATCGGTATCGGGGAACTCCGACTCTCTTCGGGGTCCGCGAGTCCCAGAGGCTCGGATTCTTGCCATACCCTGGTGCGGGCTCACCTCGCTTATTGGGGGTGAGGGTGGGAAGGGTGAGGTAGTCCTGACAGGAGCGTCACCAGGACTTTCTCTTTCAGGTGTGGCTTTTGAACGTACGTGAGAAAAGGGTTCATCATGGCGGATGTGAGTTAACCCCCCCCCCCCCCACTCAAGAGTGAGGAGAGGGTGGAGAGTTTGGAGACTATTGGGCGGGGAGAAGTAGCGCTTCCCGAGTAGAAATTTGTTTCGTTTTGCACCCCCCCCGCTCCTTAATTATTTTCTCTAGGCCGTGGAGTGAGAGACCCATGAATGGATTTACTTGGGTCTCGAGTAGGGCCTGTAATGGGGATGGAGGACACCAAGGTGCTGTTTCCACTCCCCAAATCTTGCATCCATAAGGAAAGCTTTGAACATTTACCATTTTGAGTTTCTAAAGTGGTTTGCTGTTTGGAATCCTTTTTTTCAGGAAGTGGTTATGGTTGTCTTTCTAGGTTTATTGTAACAATTTTAGTTGATTTCCAGCTGATGTCTCTAGCATGTCAATAAAAGTCAAATTCAAAGTTTAGGCAGCTTAATTGTGATAGTTACTAGAAATAGCAAGAAATTAGTACTCATACTACTGTTTATATTTTGCATCCTGTTACTTTGCATATATACATGCTAGGTGTTCTAAATATTGAACATTTATTCATTTTAGGAGGTAGGCACTATCATCTCTGTGTTATGAATGAGGATGATAAGGCACAGGGACATCAAGTAACTTGCTTCAGATTACACAGCTAGTACTTTTCGAGTCAAGATACCAACCCAGGCAGTTTAGCTCCAAAATCCATGTGACCATTACACTAAATTGAGCATTAATATGAATATGCTTTTTTTTAGGTTGCAAGATTATGCGTTTCAACATTAAGCAACGTTTTATTTCTTTATTACTACATATTTGGGTGTCTTCTGTTATACAGGGTCTGGCAGAAGTAATGCCTGCTTGAGTGTGGTTGGTAGGGAAATTATGAGTGTAATAATTTATAGTTTTTTTTAATGTATTTATTTTTAGAGCAAAGGGGAGGGAAGGAGAAAGAGAGAAACATCAATGTGTGGTTGCCTCTCATGCCCACCCTGTTGGGGACCTGGCCCCCATCCTAGGCATGTGCCCTGACTGGGAATAGAACTTGCAGCCCTCTGGTTCGCAGGCTGGCACTCAATCCACTGAACCACACCAGCTAGGGCATAATTTATAGTTTTAATTTGAACATTTCACCTAAAGTGTCATATGGTATGCTTGACTATGATGCTTATGATTTTGTAATAAAAGACTTTGTTATAAAAAGGGGGTGTTACATGCTGCATGTTATATTTATGAATCCATATGAGTCAGGCACAATTAAATCACTAAATACTGTATGTATTGAGCATCTGCTTTGCAAAGGTTTTGGTAATAAGGGTGGTAGCTGAAATGATGATTAAGGTATAATTCCTCTCCTTCAGGGCTTTACAGTTAAAAAAAATAGTATGCAAGTAATCACAGATTTGTGTGAAAACTCAGAGGAGAGAGGGATTACCTCTAGTTTGTGTCTATCAGGAAAGCTTGATTGGAGGATTTGGTGGTTGATATTGGCTCTAAATGATGCGTAGCAATTTTTTAAAGAGTAAGAGAGAAAGAATATTACTAAAAGAATGAATAGCCTAAGCAGTTACAGAGATAGGAAAGGGAGAGGTATATATGGAAGAGTTGTGAATAGTCCAGTTTAGTGGGAGCTGGGATGTATATAAGGAGGTGTTAGGAAGGAGGGCTAAAACTTAGTCATAGGCCATATTTTAGATTCTCAAATGTCCAAAGAATTTATACATACTTCAGTAAATAGTTAAGAATCATTCAAATATTGATTGGTTCTCAACCTTGGTTGCATAGGGAATCATCTGGAGAGCACCTCCAACCCAGGCATCAGTGGTTTGTGTGCATGTGTGTTAATGCTCCTTATATGTTATCCATAGCCAAAGTTGAGAACCACTGCTATTACGGCTTTAGAGTGGAAAATATGACTCTTCGCCTGTGTAGAGCTGAATGGGATAGAAACATGAGATCAGCATACCAACTGGGATGTTAGTGCAAGTCATAAGTAATAAAATGAAAATAAAGTGTAATGTCAGTTGAAAAGGAGATCAGTTTAAAAACATTTGACTTCACAAGTGACTTAAAAGTGACAAATTTGAGGTTAGGGTTAAATGTTACTTTTAGTTTCAAACCTGAATAATGGGGTTGATAGTGCCATTAGTAGAAACAAAATGAGGAAATTCAGATTTTATATGAACTGTGATTAGTTGAGTTTTTTTTGTATATGTTTAAAATGAGAGCAAAGATAAACTGGTGGTAACAAATGAACATTCAGGTTTGGAGAATTGTAGGGTTTAGAGGTTTAAAACAACAGATTCCTGATTTATCTATGCAGAGCTCATAATTGATACCTGATTGTCAATGAAATTCCCCAGATGAGAGAATATAATAAGACAAGTAAAATATCCTTATATTTCTTTTGTCTTAATTGTGTTCCATATTAAACACTTGACATACATTTTCATATATTTAGTCATGTGAGGAACTGAATTTTAGAGAAGTAAATCAACTTACCCAAGATTGTTAACATGATGTAACAAAGTTTATATATAGATGTGGAAAGATGTTCATAGTATATTCTCAAATGAAGATACCAGTAGCAACAGGATATAAAATGATATGAAAAGTCTGATCATAATTTTATAGCTAATATATATTTGTGTTTCCCATTTCCAGATAGCAAATCACTTTCTCAGTAAACTTCTAAAACTATTTTATGACATAGGTTCTGCTATTATTCCTACCCAACAAATATTGAAACTGAGGTTTAGTGAAAAGGGTTAACTTGCTTCAAGTCACACAACTAATGTGTCAAAATCAGAAAGAGAAAGAAAACAGAAGCAAGAAAAGTCATGAATGTTAACTTAGGGTACCTAGAATGTGAATGGGACAGAATCTAGGCAACTAGTACAAGACATGTTATATGATTTCTTTGCTATCCTCTTTCAGGACCTAAAGCGATTCCTGTATAAAAAGTTACCAAGGTAAAAAAATTATTAATTTGTCATTAAATTCTGCATAACCTGTTATTTTTATATAGTGTTTTGTTTCTTAATTTATACTAATATTGTGTGTCTATTATGCTACTGTTTTGCACTGTAAATACCTAGTATATCCCTAGGTAGCATAAATGGTGTCCTTTGAATTTGCAGCTAAATAACAGGGTGCTGAGAGGTTAAAGGACTTAAAGGTTAAACAGCTTGTGGATACTGGAGGGATAGAACTCATTTCTTAACACATTAAAGCTCTTTCAAATATACTATCACAGCAGTTTATTGGATTATAGTTTGAAGTCATTAGAGTAATTTTAAGGGGAAAAAACTAAGAACTTGTCTTTACTTTTAATATGCTTTTAAGACATAATTGTCAAGTCTACACAGAATCCAGAATGCTAGACCTAGGCAGCACTTTGTACTTGATACTCACAAGGCTTTCTGTAGCCTGCATACAGTCCATGTGATATACCACTTTATATTTTTATTGTTGTTCAAGTACAGTTGAATCTATTTTCACCCCACCACAACCCCCCACCCCACCTATCCCCACCTCCCACCCTGGAACCTACTCCCTTTGGCTTTGTCCATGTGTCCTTTATCCATGTTCTTTGATGGCCCTTCCCCTATTTTCCCTCTCCCCGCTCCCCTCTGATTACTATCAGTTTGTTCTTTATTTCAGTGTCTCTGGTTATATTTTGCTTGCTTGTTTTGTTGATTAGGTTCCACTTAAAGGTGAGATCATATGGTATTTGTCTTTCACTGCCTGGCCTATTTCACTTAGCATAATGCTCTCCAGTTCCATCCATGCTGTCGCAAAGGGTAGGAGCTCATTCTTTCTGCTGAATAGAATTCCACTGTGTAAAAGTACCACAGTTTTTTGATCCACTCATTTGCTGATGGGCACCTAGGTTGCTTCCAGCACTAGGCTATTGCAAATTGTGCTGCTATGAACATTGGGGTGCATAAGTTCTTTTGGGTTGCTGTTTCAGGATTCTTAGGGTATAATCCCAGCAGTGGTATTGCTTGGTTAAAAGGCAGTTCCATTTTTAGTTTTTTGAGGAAATTCCATACTGTTTTCCACTGTGGCAGTATCACTCTGCATTCCCACCAACAGTGCACTAGGGTTCTTTTCGCCACATCCTCTCCAACAGTTGTTGTTTGTTGATTTGTTTGTGATGGCCATTCTGACCAGTGTGAAGTGGTATCTCATTGTGGTTTTAATTTGCATCTCTCTGATGGCTAGTGATGCTGCACATCCTTGTATATGTCTCTGGACCCTCTGTATGTCCTTCTTGGAGAAGTGTCTGTTCAGGTCCTTTGCCCATTTATTAATTGGGTAGTTTGTCTTCCTGGAGTACCATTTTATAAATTAGGCTCTTGTGTTGAGGACAGCAAATTTCATTTTAGAAATTTTACTGATTGAAATGACTTTGTCAGTTTAGTTCAATTAAAATTTGCATTTAGTTTAATATGAAATGATACCTTAGATTTACGGGCATGAGAGAGAAGACTATAACTTGAGACATCCATTCTCATATTTCAGAATAACTGAATAACCTTTGAGATAATATAGCAGGATATGTTATTTTAAAATGTTTTTTAATTTTTTTAAAAATTTTCTATCCTCCAAATCCGTTTGAAGTTAAAAAGGTTTTAGATGTCAGTTTATTTCTATAGGTAGGGAAAGAAAACCCTTGTTTGGATGTTTTCCTTGAACTGTTTGGTGTGACTTGCCTATTTACTGGTGCTTTACGCCAATTATAGACCACTAAAAATTAGTGATATCATCTGGTTTTGATTTTTCTATATTTTTCTTACATATTCAGGAAGAAGACACTCTTGATGTGTTAAACAGTTGTTAACACTGATTTTATGTTAATGCAATACTTGAATTAATTGTTAGTTTTTTCTTCTTAATACTGGCTGCTGATTCTGTTCTCAACCTAATGACTAGCAATACAGACAGTCCTAGCTTTGCACAGTATAAACATTGAGAATTTAGAATATATTTATTTATTTGTAAAAAAAACTTATGGATGCTACATCCTTAAGATAAGGAACAGGCAGCTTTTCTGTGCCATGGCAAATAGACATACTCCCAGGTTTGGATCAGCTGTCAACATTCTGTTCTTTGTGCTTTTGCTTTCACTTTTCACAGTGAAATATCTCTTGGAGAGTTCTTTAATGTGAAGTTTATTTTTGCCAGTGTCACTTCCTCTCGGACATCTTTATCTTTTTCATCCTTTTCATTTAGTTTCTCATTTATGTCAATAAGTCCACTTTACTAAGTTCCTCTGGCTGCACATTCCATGCAGAACAATTATAATGTCAACCTCTCTCAACCCGCTATTTCTTTTTTTAATTCCACTTACTTTCTATTCTGGTTTCACTTCCAACATTATCACTTTTCATTTCTTTGCTTTATTTCATCTTTATTGGCCTTATTGCTGTTATTTCTTAATATCATTGGACAAAATAAAAGTGCATGCTTTGTTCTCCGCACAATAGATGCTCAGTGACCAGTCACCAACACACTTTGAAAAAGGCAATGTGACTGGTTATTGATCACGAGTGTATCTATTATTTGCAGTTTTTTGCATAGTGATTTATGAACTAAAGGGTTAGCGAAGTTTGTACTTCATGCAGTTAATTCTGTTAATATACCATACTTACTGAAATTTGAACTATAGTATTAAAAGTGAATGGTGTTATTTAACTAAACTGGTAATTAAAATGTTTCCACGTTGGGACTTTAATAAATGAGGGCTTTCTGTATTTATTTGTATTTGCCTTCTTAGAGACTTACCATATTAAAAGGTTGATAAAGTTGGTGATGATGATGGTGGGGGATAGGGGTAGTGTCACACTGATGACAAAATACAGAAACGGAAGCATAGTTGATATTTGTAAAAACATAATGAAAATTGCTTTGTAATGGAAAGAAAAGGGTTAGCACCAGGTGTTGTTTTTTTCCATGATGACTGAGGCCAGTGTGATTTATATTTATGACCATTTCTTCTTGAAAGTTAGGCATATTGCATCCCAAGAGCCAGAAGAATGAAAAAGTAATAATATTGAACACCTACACATAAAATATTAGCATACACACTTTGATTTGTGGCTAGATATATGTAAAAGCTAAGGGGTTAGACACAGGCAGCCTGGCTTCAGAGCTGTTTGGGTCCAGGCTTTTAAATGTACTGCTGTTCCTCTCATGAGACCAAGTCAGACAGCTACAGATATTAATGGAATGTGGTTTTGTTTCTTTTTTTAAATTCTCTGTTAATACAGTTCTTGGATTTATATTTTAAAATCTAGTTGTGACACAAGCAGTTTCAGGCTTAAATAGTCACAACCTTGTATTTTAAAATAAGCAGACGTTTCATCATTTTATGAATAAAACTAAGTGTGATGTCTTTCATTACTAATGTAACATTTGCTTTTTTTTTTGGAATAAAAAATGTTTTAGTAAGTGTAAGGTTTAGATTTCGGCAGAATATTTCATAAAATGTAATCCATCCCAAAAGTATAGTAGGGTGCCTGTCAGTGCATCGTAGGTATTTTCAGTTATTAGTAAAAATCTATTCACATTTTTCTTTGTTGACTATGTGTGTAATTAGAAATGCCTTTTATATTTGTAGCCTAAAATCTTTGAGTGGTCACTCTAAGTATGTGAGTAATTTTTCTACTTTGTTGAACATTTATCTCTGTGAATTTGAAATCTATTAAAAAGAACATCGTTTTATTTGTCTCCTCTTTTGGTGCATTAGTTGGCATTAAGTTAATTAATGCGAAAAGAAAAAAAGAAGCTACTTATGGTGACATAGGTTTTTAAAACATTTTTGTAGTACTCTTACCCATTTTTTAGTTTGCTTATTTTTGAGTAGGCAATACATTCATAAAGTTCAGTATTCAAAAGTTAGTCAAAGGACATAGAGTGAGAAGTTTCTCATCACTGCCCTTCAGTCACAGTGTCCCTCTCCTAGGCACCCACTGTTACATACAGTAACAGGCAAACATGTGTAAACACATATTTACATGTATACACAGAGGTCCCAGTTTAGACTGCTATAACAAGGTATTATAGATTGAATATTCCTTACAAATGACCAAAATTTATTTCTCCTACTTCTGGAAGCTGGAAGTCTGAAATCAGTATCAACGTAGTTGAGTTCAGGTGAAGGCCCTCTTTTGGGTTGCAGCTTGCAGACTTCTCATATTGTCACAAAGGGAAGGAAGCTAGCTAGCTTTCCAGTCTCTTAGGAGGACACTAAGTGCATTCATGAGGGCTCCACCCTAGTGGCCCAATACCTCCCAAAGGCCCCACCCCCCAATATCATCACATTGGGATTGGGGTCTTAATATATGAATTTTGGGGGTGACACAAGCATTTAATCTGTTGGAACATACACACATGTGTACTGACATGTGTTATTATATTAGTAAGTTGCTTGTACATACTATTCAAAACCATGTGTTTTTTCACGTAACATCTATAACTGAGATCAATCTTTCCCAGTACCCAAAGAGCTGCTGCTATGTCCACAGAGTATTCCATTGCACGTGTGTGTCTTAGCTTATTTAACTTGTTCTTCTTGATGGATCGTTAGGTTTCCAATCTTTTTCTGTTGAAATATTTTAAGAAATGGTGCTGTTGAGAACTGCACAAAGTGCTATGTGGTTGTCCATGTATCTGCTGGATATATTTTTATATAACCTAATTTTTAACTTAGAAGAATATATTTCTTTTATGTATTCATTATATAGGGCATGTTTTAATCCACCACTAATTTTAGCATTGAATGATAATAGGAAATAATACTAGTAAATATTTATACACATTGTTTCATCATTCTTATTTTTAATGTGAGGCAGATAAATGACTTTGTAAGGTTTTCTCCTCAAATGTCACTAACACTTCTCTGACTTAAACATTTTTGACAACGGGATTTTTAAAAATATAACTTCAGTATCCTAAGTTAATATGAATATTCATCATTCCTAAGTTAAAATATTAAGGTTAAGACCATAAGGAGTGTGTAATTCTGGGCTATATAGTAGAAACACTGAGCATATTTCTGAATTGTAATCTCCATGTTTTACAAGATAGAACAAGGCTATCGGTTTTATATAAATATTGCAAGTTTGTTTCCTCATTATAATTTTTAACACTGTACTTTGTGCTCTAGGAATTCTCACTAATAATTTAATACCTAAATTGCAGTGATAAATTATGTCATTGTCAGGGAGCACAGATGATATCCTGGTATTAATAATTAATGTTTTTTAATGTAAACTATGTACCAACTACATGTATGATTTTATTAAATTTCACAATAGCCAAAAAGTACACTTATCTTCATTTTCAGATTGTTAAATAAGGCTTAGAGAGGTTTTATAATTGGCCCATGGTAGCATAAATAGTAAGCAGGAGAACCTGGATGGAACCCAGGTCTTTATTTTGGAAATACAGGCTTGACCATATTCTGCTTAGTGCTCCTTATGTAGGCATGGTTGAAGGGATTGCTGCAGGACCTTCATTCTCCCCATCCAATTACTTCAGCTTAGAGATCTTTTCCCCCTTCTATTAATCAGAACCATACATTTAAGCTGAGCTATTATGTCCTCAGGGAGGCCTTCCCTGACCCACCTGTCCAAATCAACCTGCCAACTCCATTATAATTTCATGTTTTGTGAAGGCAGTGTGTTTGTTTTTGCTTAGTGTGGTATTATAAATATTCAATGCCACATATAGTGGGCATTTGTTATTAGAACGAATGAAAGAAAAAGCCTTTGTCATTGTTACCATTGCTGATAACCTGTCATAGTTTTGTAAACTGTAGAATAATTACCAATTTTAATAGAGAATCAGCTATGTTTAGATTTTATCAATAAACTACATAAAATTGTAAAGATTAAAAACATGTTAATAATACACATTCATTCAGTTTCTGGAAAAGTTTTGGCAAACACTGGAGCTTCTGCTGTCAATAATTGTATTTCCATTTTTTTTACCAGAAATATATACATAAAAATTACCATTATGATGTTGACGTACATATTTTTAGAAAGTGAAATGTTTTACAGTATTTTACCTGTTTTTCCTTTCTAGTGTTGAAGGGCTCCATGCTATTGTTGTGTCAGACAGAGATGGAGTGCCTGTTATTAAAGGTAAAACTGAGTACTTAACGTGGTGGTGTCATGTTTGCTTTAGAATGAAAATGAACTTATATCTGAGTAGTGCAGAAGCAAGCATATGCAGCCCCTTTTAATAAATTCAGGAGATGGTCTTAATTTGGGGGAAATGTTTGCTTTTGTATGTTGAAGACTGTGTTGAAACTTACAACATATGTTAAATGTATCTTGTTACCATTCAGAGCATGTGTGTGTCACAGGCCCAGTTTTCCATTAAAGACATTTTATGGTATAATATAAAACCATTAGTAAATCTAAATGATAAGGCTGGGAATGTATGCAAGCTAGATATATTATGCACAAGACTCCCCCTACCATGTGTACTATCAGTAGTTCAGTAGTTTTAGATAAACATTCATACATTTGAATCAATATATATTGATTGTTTTGTTTAATTTTTCTTCATTTTTTAGTATTTTACTGGAAATAAGATCTTAAAAATAATTACTTTAGTTAGCTAGAACCTAACAAGAAATTTTCACCTAATGACGATCTTGCTGACTTCCAGCCAAGATGGAGGTGTAGGTAGACACACTTTGCCTCCTTGTACAGCCATAAGAAAGGTCACAACTAACTTCAAAACAAAATCCAGCCAGACCTGCCAGAAAATCAAACTGTATAGAAGTCTAACAACTAAGGATTTAAAGAGGAAATATTCATCTAGAGAGGTAGGAAGAGTGGAGACAGAACTGGGAATGAGAGGATGTGGTGTGACAGCAGTGAGATGGCAGCTAGAGGAATGGGTGATCTCACATTTATGTGTGGCTGATAAAAACTGGGAGGGACACCTCAGAAGTGAGTCAGCCCCAGGCCAGACCACGCAGCCCAGGGTTCCAACACAGGGAAAATAAAGCTTCATAACTTCTGGCTGTAAAAACCAGTGGGGGTTGGGATGGTGGAAGAAACTGCTGGTCTCAGGAAAGTCTGTTTAAAGGGCTTCCCAGAGCATATGCAAATCCACCCACTCTGGGAGCCACCACCAGGGCAACAGCTAGAGGCATGCCAGTTGAATACTGGAAGTGGATAAGTGACTGAAAATGGGGCGAGAGCCTAGCAAGCAGCATTATTCCCTCTCTGACCCCTCCCACATACATTACCACAAAGTGGCAAAGCAGATTTCCCTGCCTTGGAGAATTTCTAAGACTCTGACCCTTACAAGATAACATGTGCCTTTTACAGGGAGTCAAAGCAGCTATACCTAACACAGAAACAAACACAGGGAGGCTGCCAAATTGAGGAAACAAAGAAATATGGCCCAAATGAAAGAACAGATCAAAACTCTCCAGAAAAAGAACTAAGCAAAATGGAGATAGCCAACCTGTCAGATATAGAGTTCAAAACACTGATGATAAGGATGCTCAAAGAATTCACTGATTACAGCAAACATATAAGAGAAGAAATAAAGGCTACACTGAGTGAAATAAAAAAAAATCCACAGGGAACCAACAATGAAAAGAAGGAGGTTGGTATTCAAATCAACGATTTGAAACATAAGAAAGAGAAATAGTCAACCAGTATAAAATGACGAAACAACTCAAAAAACGGGACTTCTGGCCAAGATGGAGGAATAGGTAGACACACTGTGCCTCCTCGCACAGCCAAGATAGGGACAACAACAATTTAGAAACAGAATAACAGCCAGAACTGACAGGAAATTGAACTGTATGGAAGTCGGACAACCAAGAAGTTAAAATAGACCTGTTCATCCAAAACAGGATGAGGGGCAGAGTCCGGCAGCTGGGTGTGGGGTGTGGCACAGAGAGCGTTGGGACCGGGTGCATAAGGCATCCGGGGGTGTGTAAGACCGCAAGGGTGAACCCAGAGTGCGCAATCGGCAGCTGGCAGACCCTGGCTGAGGGGTGGCAACCGGCAGACCCAGTGAGGCAGGACTTGTGAAGCAAGGCACTGTGCACAACCCAGGATCCCAACGCTGGGAAATAGAGCCTCAGGCCACTGATTGAAAACATCTGTAGGGGTTGAGGCACAGGGAGAGACTCCCAGCCTCACAGGAGAGGTCCTTGGAAAGCCCCATGGCATGCACAAGCCCACCCACACAGGAATTGGCACCAGAGGGGCCTAGTGTGCTCGGGGGAAGTGGCGGAAGGGACTGAGGTCCAACGGAGAGTGGAGCAAGTGCCATTGTTCCCTCTAGGACCCTGACCCCACATACAATGACATAATCCAGGGTGCCCTGCCCTGTTGAACACCTAAGGCTCTGCCCCTCATATGTAACAGGCACGACCAGACCAAAGGGGGGGGGGATAAAAGAGTGCTCAAACAGAATTGAAAGCCCCTCAACCAGTACTTTTAAGCAACCAAGAGACAGTCAACCTATCAGATGCACAGTTCAAAACACTGGTGATCAGGATACTCACAGAATTGGTTGATTTTGGTCACAAATCAGATGAACAAATGCAGGTTACCATAAAAGAAATGAAGGAAAATGCACAGGGAACCAATAGTGATGGGAAGGGAATTGGGACTCAAAACAATAGAGTGGACCAGAAGGAAGAAAGAAACAATCACACAGAAAAAGAATGGAGAAATAAGAATTCAAAAAAATGAGGAGAAGCTTAGGAACCTTCAGGACATCTTTAAACATTCCAACATCCGAATTATAGGGGTACCAGAAGGAGAAGAAGAAGAGCAACAAGTGGAAAACTTATTTGAACAAATAATAAAGGAGAACTTCCCCATTCTGGCAAAGGAAGTAGACTTCCAGGAAGTCCAGAAAGCTCAGAGAGTCCCAAAGAAGTTGGACCCAAGAAGGAACACACCAAGGCACATCATCATTACATTAGCCAAGATAAAAATGAAAGAGAGAATCCTAGAAGCAGCAAGAGATAAGGAGACAATAACTTACAAAGGAGTTCCCATCAGATTGTCAGCTGATTTCTCAAAAGAGACCTTACAGGCAAGAAGGGGCTGGAAAGAAGTATTCCAAGTCATGAAAGGCAAGGACCTACACCCGAGATTACTGTATCCAGCCAAGCTTTCATTTAGAATGGAAGGGCAGATAAAGTGCTTCTCAGATAAGGTCAAGTTAAAGGAGTTCATCATCACCAAGCCCTTATTATATGAAATGTTAAAGGGACTTCTTTAGGAAAAAGATCAAAACTATGAACAGTAAAATGACAACAAAGGAACACCTATCAACAACTGAATCTAAACAGAAACAAACTGAGCAAACAACTAGAACAGGAACAGAATCACAGAAATGGAGGATTACCAGCTGGGAGGGGGAAGTGGGAGAAAGGGGGGAACAGGTACAGGGAAATAAGAAGCATAGGTGGTAGGTACAAAATAGGAGGTTAAGAGCAGTATAGGAAATGGAGAGGACAAAGAACTTACGTGCACAGCCCATGGACATGAACTAGGGGGTTTGCTGGAGGGAAGGTGGGTACCGAGCAGAGGGGGACAAAGGGGAAAATATAGGGATAACTGTAATAGCATAATCAAAGTGTACCTTCAAAAAAGAATTTAAAAGATAACAAAAAATAAAAGCTTGATAACTGGAAAAAATATTTTTTTAAAGATTTTATTTACTTCAGAGAGGGGAAGGGAGGGAGAAAGAGAGGGAGAGAAATATCAATGTGTGGTTGCCTTCATGTGCCACAGTCTAGGCATGTGCCCTGACTGGGAAATGAACTGGTGATCCTTTGATTCACAGGTCAACACTCAATCCACTAAGCCACGCCAGCGAGGCTGAAAAAATTTTTTAACCTGATTTCAGCCTTTTTTCTTTTTAAGTGTATATATCACAGTCATATGGTAAGACCGTTATTACTACTTCTGTCTGGTATCATCAGATTGGATGTTTACTGGGACACTGTAATAGCTTTAATAGCTTTACCAAAGAAAGATTAAATATTGTTCTATATGTTTTGTTGCCAATTTATTTTCCACCTGAGGTTATCATATATGTCAAGTAATTTTAAATTTAGAGTTGAAAGGAAATTTAGAAGTCAGTTGCAAAGAGTACAAAAGTACTCTAATATCAGAACCCACTGTCTCCTGATGTGTGCTGTGGTGTGCTTTCTATCCCACAGTGAAACAGGTGGCTGTGGGCAAGTCACCTGGCTTTTCTAAATTCTGTAATGAATGCTTACAACAAAATAATCTTAAGAGATTTTCCAGCTTTAATGTTCTTTCTGAAGATCTCTGTGTTAGTGCCTTAAGCTTGCACAGCTAACTCCATGACATTAATGTGTGAAGGAAAAGAGCTGGCCAGCTGCAGGATTAGTAATGTCTATATGTGATACAACTGTGGCTTTTATGAGAGCAGAGTTTTCTGAGCTTTTTTTACTTAGGTTGACTGACAATTTATTAAACATACTGATTAATCTGTGTTTTAAGATAGGTAGATATTAAGGAAATACAAACATTTAGTGTATTTTTAAAAATTAAAAAAATAGGTAACAAGAGTGACCAGACCGGGGAAAAAAAAGAGAGCAATGGTTCAAATAGAAGAACAAATCAGTGCCCCAGAACTCATCCTTTTGAGCGACCAAGAAATAGCTAACCTATCAGATGCACAGTTCAAAACACTGGTGATCAGGAAGCTCACAGAATTGGTTGATTTTGGGTGCAAATTAGATGAAAAATGCAGCTTACCATAAAAGATGAAGGAAGATGCACGAAGAACCAACAGTGATAGGAAGGAAACTGGGACTCAAAACAATAGAGTAGACCAGAAGGAAGAAAAAAGAAACCAACAGGAAATAATGAAGAAATAAGAATTCAAAAAAACGAGGAGAAGCTTAGGAACCTCCAGGACATCTTTAAACATTCCAACATCCGAATTATAGGGGTACCAGAAAGGGAAGAGGAAAAGCAGCAGATTGAACACGTATTTGAACAAATAATAAAGGAGAACTTCCCCATTCTGGCAAAGGAAATAGACTTCCAGGAAATCCAGGAAGCTCAGAGAGCCCCAAAGAAGTTGGACCCAAGAAGGAACACACCAAGGCACATCATCATTACGTTAGCCAAGGTAAAAATGAAGCAGAGAATTCTAGAAGCAGCAAGAGATAAGGGGACAGTCACCTACAAAGGAGTTCCCATCAGACTGTCAGCTGATTTCTCAAAAGAGACCTTACAGTCAAGAAAGGGCTGGAAAGAAATATTCCAAGTCATGAAAGACAAGGACCTATATCCCAGATTACTCTATCCAGCCAAGCTTTCATTTAGAATGGAAGGGCAGATAAAGTGCTTCTCAGATAAGGTCAAGTTAAAGGAGTTCATCATCACCAAGCCCTTATTATATGAAATGTTAAAGGGACTTATCTAAGAAAAAGAAGATAAAGAAAAAACATGTATAGTAAAAGGACAGCAAACTCACAATTATTAACAACCACACCTAAAGCAAAACCAAAAGAAACTAAACAAACAACTAGAACAGGAACAGAACTACAGAAATGGCGGTCTCATGGAGGGCTAGCAACAGGGGAGTGGGAGGAGGAGAGAGGGGGGAAAAGGTACAGAGAATAAGTAGCATAGATTGTAGGTTGGAAATATATAGGGGGAGGGTAAGAATAGTATGGAAAATGTAGAAGCTAAAGAACTTATAAGTATGACACATGGACATGAACTAAAGGGGGGAATGTGGGTGGGAGAGGGTGTACAGGGGGGAAAATGGGACAACTGTAATAGCATAATCAATAAAATATATTAAAAAAATTATTGTCAGGATGGGCTGGGTAGGACAATTGGGAACCTAAAAAAAAAAAAATTAAAAAAATATTGTGAGAATCATCATTTCTTCCCTTTAGTTGTGATCACTCAACTTCTGAGCAGTTTTTCACACCTAAATTGATGAGATCCACCAGTCAGTGATACGATTTTAAATATTGGAAGCAGAACCTTATGCTTGATATTTTTATAGATACATGTTTAAAAAGTGCTGTAAATCTTATTTTTACCATGTCCACTGCTTAACTTTTTTACTTAACTCATTTGTGTTTCCAGTAGCCAATGATAATGCTCCAGAGCATGCTTTGAGACCCGGTTTCTTATCTACTTTTGCCCTTGCAACAGACCAGGGGAGCAAACTTGGACTTTCAAAAAATAAAAGTATCATCTGTTATTATAATACCTACCAGGTAAGTTCATAACTTTTGAATGGTTTGCTGATTTCAGCTGTTATTGTTATGTTTTCTATATAACATAGCTTGTGTTATGATTCTAAATTTGAGTTTTGAAGGGGGTAAAATTTTAAAATCTTGGCCTTCAATTTGGTTATGTTAAACTATAGTGATTTTCTTCACATTTTACACCAGGAATTAGTTACTGTGGGAAAGCAGTAAAAAAGGTAATAAAGTACATGTTACCCTGAAAAGAGGAAGTCAGGTCACTATTACCTCCAGTAGATGGTGCCCTCAGCTTAACAACTGGTATCTCAAGAGACTGGTTGTTGTGACAGGAAAAAATGTCTCTTGAAAGTCAAATGATAAGTTATTTAAATGTGTTATTTCAGCTAATTCTTTCATTTGGTAAATAATATAAATATATATATAAATAAATATTATATATATAAAATAAGTGTCTAGCTGCATTTTTTTAGAATAAATTAATCACTTGTGTTTTAGTGATGCTTACCAAAGTATGACTTATTTACTACTGATAATACACAAGTAACATCTTTCATTTTAAAAGTTATATTTTTTAATGTGTATTGGACAAAACCCATCTCACCTTTAATTTTACTGATAAGGATTAGATTGAAGCTAAGTTGATAGTTGATTTGAAGTTAATTTAAATTTGTTTAAATTATAGTGGTACATAGGAAGCAGAAAAATCATGAGGATACAACCACTTGAATGACTGAGAAATACTTCCTTTAGCCATTAAATGATTAAATTTTTACTGAGCTCTTACTATGTAATTTACACTGCTGGTCTTCTAGAGATAAAAAGATGAAGACACAGTCCCACCTTAAAAACTTTCCAGGCTAAATGGTAATGTCTCTAAGAAATAATCATTAACTCTGTTTTATGGAAATACCTCTTTTCAGCTTTCATATTTCGTGATGTGGTGCCATGATGTTGTGCTGGTATCTTACACATTTACCGCTTAAAAGTTTTTTGAATGATTAAGATAGGTCATTGAATTATACTGCCTTTTCACAAAACAACATATTATTTAGATCTTATTTTCTTTTTAGGTGGTTCAATTTAATCGTTTACCTTTGGTGGTGAGTTTCATAGCCAGCAGCAATGCCAATACAGGTGTGTTTTAATTACCCTAAGTAGAGCTTTTAATTTTTTATAATACCATATCTGAGCAGTCTAATATGATAGGAGTAGTAGTTTTAGGGTAAAAATGAAAAAAACTGAATTTGTAGTCCAGGTCCGCAGTCTAGTCCTTGCTCTATTTTCCATGTCTGTGTAATGGAACTAATACCTGCTTTCACCATCTTATGAGGCTATTTTGTAGTTCAGAGACAATGTGTGTAAGTAAGTAATCCTTTAACATAGAAAAAATGTTATCTTTACTTCTTGAATGCCACATTTTGCTCACATTAAAACAGCTTAAAACAGAAAGAGAGTAGAGAACCAAAGAAAACATAAAATGGTCAAGGGTGAGTTAAATTCCATGTCGACCAATCTATGAGAAATTTTTAAAATCTTGAACTAATTGAGCAAGGTGAATATGAAGAGTGTGAATATGAAGAATATGATAGGATGAAAAAAATCACATTCTTCTTGAGGGTTGAATTGAGAATACTAGGAAGCTGTTCTTTCTGTAGAGGATAGTAAGATCTCATTACATCCAGTAGCCTTCACTAGTTATGTATGTGTAAAGTAATACTATTCAGTTGAATTGTATTTTTTTACTCCCTTTGGTAAAGTGGGAATTTTTTTAAAGATCTGTCTCCTTCAGATTTGACTGCTCTTTAGAACTGTTACACATTCATTTTCTGTTTTTTCATTTCCAAGCTGTTTGAGCAAGTTCTATTTCTCTCTGTGTCACTGAAGCCAGTCGCTAGATTTCCAGTCTTTAAAATGAGGGGTTTAGATTTGATGATCTAATACATCTTTTCCTTTTCTAAATCTTTTGAAGCTGTAAAATATACATGTGAAAACTCTTGGTAATTTAGACAGAGGTGTGTAAAAGTAGGTTTACAACTATAATACAAATAAATATTACAATAAAATACAAGAGTAAACTGTGTGTTTTGCCTACTTACAGCTGTAAACCTATTTTTGCCCACCCTTATATAGGATATTAGTGGTGTCCATATTTTAAGTATATTAAACATCAGTTGTGATACTTCACCATCACATACTAAGTTATTAGTTGTTATAAATTATGATGTACAGAATTATATTTTAGTGCTTAGAACATTTCTTTGATAATTCCAATGCTTTTAATATTGTTTGAGATAGAGGAAGATATTGATTTGAACATAGAACAAGCAGTGTGTCTAAAATATATAGCCTTTCACTCTGGTAAACTGAGGACAAGCTAGATCTACTAATTTCTAGACTAGGTTGTCTTCAGATTCATCATTAAATTTCCTTTATATATGGAATTATGTGTAAACTTCATAATGAATATGTTTTTTGGTTACTTAGAATTCTTTGTTTTAGTACAGGGAATAAACTATGTCTCATTTATTTTTTAGTAACTAAATTACAAGAAAAGCAAATTTAAGTCAAAAACATTTTAGGAACATTTTTTTCTAATGTCTAATTTTCTTAATCTCTTTGTTTTAGGACTAATTGTCAGCCTAGAGAAGGAACTGGCTCCATTATTTGAAGAATTGAGACAAGTTGTAGAAGTGTCTTAATCTGACCGTGGTTTTGATGTATACCTTATCTTCAGTATAACAGACATAAACAATATCAATTTAGCAATCTTGAGACCACAACAATATTTGTATCCATGTACTCAACAAAGGGCCCCTTTTCTACCTTACACTAAAGAGTCTACAGAGACAGATCGATTGCTATCTTTTCTTGCATAGATCTTGTTTACTGAGACCTGGGGATACCGCAGAAAGGGTTCAGTCTATCGCAGCTCCCATGGAGTTAGTCCAGTCACCAAATCTGCATGAGATTCTGTTTGGTAGGTCAGAATCAAAATGTTACCTTGATCCACTTGAACCATGCAGTGCTCCCTCTTGTACATTCTGCTGGGCCTGCAGAATGAAGTCGATCCTTTTTATTGTGAATAATAATGACATATTTTTCTTCATAGTGTTTTATTTCTTTGCATTGAGTGTGGGGAAGATAAAATGGCACAGTAAAGTAATAAAATCAGTACAATCACTAACTTTCCTTTGTATATATTATTTTGCAATATAGATGAGTATTACTAATTGATTTGATTCTCCCCAGAGGGTGCTGCTGTTTAATGAAAATGATAGCTGATGGTTTTTCCCCTCTCTGCTTTCTATAACCAATCAGTGTTTTAATGTTTGTGTGTTCTTTATAAAATTTAGGTGTAATTCATTATTGAACTGTTTCCAATATTGATATGTATGTAAACATGATACTACAACCATTTTTTTAATACATAAGTATAAATAAAATAGTATTTTTAAAAGTATAGTTTGAGCATTGTATAGTTCCCCCCCCCAGACTTCTTTCAAAAGTTTAAAGAATATAATTACTATATTCATTCTTTTCAACCACATGAATAAGTAGTGAGTTTCTTGCGGATATTGCTTGGGAGATAGTTTTACCTAGCATAAACTGTCAGTTGGAGAATAAATATCCATGAGCCTAATTTAATTTCTATGAAATTGGTATCATACTAATAGAATATGCCCTTTATATTTCAGGAATGCAATCCATAATTCGAGGTTGTTAATTTCCTCCTAGGTTCTTTGACAGAGTTTGTTCTGGTACGTAGAGTTCAGAACATGTGCTCTGAGCACCCTTGTGCCATTCACCAGAACTACTGCATTGTAGAAGTCTAGGGAGCACAGTTCACATCCTACTTCCATGCTCTGGGGGTGCATTTTCCATGGAGTGTGTGTAAATGTGGTCCCTGGGGCTGTGGAGTGAGGCATTGGGTCAGGCACTGGGCCTGCTTGCTGCTTTCCCTCACTCCCTCCTTTCCTCCTGTACAAATAGGAGACTAAATTGTGGTACCCACCTTTAAAGAATTTAAAGTTCAATAAAGGAGACAGATATATGAAATGCTGTGATACAGATTGCTATAGAGACAGAATAGGGGCATTGATTTATTTTATTTACTTATTTTTTTTTTAGAATTAGGTTTTGCTTCATATTGAGAGAATGGGGGCATTTAAATTGGACAAGAACAGCCTTTACAAAGAAGTAGGCAGAAGAGAGATGTTTTATCTGCAAGGAATTGTATAATCTAATGAAACAGATATACCCATTAAAATCAGAGTTCCCATTATCTGGATTATTATTTAGTAGTACCCTGAAAATTTCTTCTAGGGCAATGCTTCATAGAACAAAGTCTTTTATAAATGAGTTGACCAAAATTTTAATTGCAGGTAATAATTATGTACCTAAAAATCCCAGGAAAGAAAACTGTATTAAATGGAGGTACTTAACCTTTGCATGGCAAATACTACTCCTGTTAAAATTTCTCTTTGAGGGGGTATAATAAGTTGTATAGTTCATCTAGAAGAATAGGTGAAAATCTCAAGTTTTGAAAAGGCTAATGCTAAACCTGACCCTAGACCTAGATCTACCCCAGCCCTAAATATTTCTAACCGTAGCCCTTGCCCTTTCCTGAACTGTCACTTTATCCTGAGCCCTACATCTAGCCCTAATCCTAACCCTATGTCAAAAAAAGAAAAGCTTTCTGAAAAGGTAGTATAAAACAAAGCACACAGCTAGACAGATGAACAGAACAGACTAATCCAAGAACAGTCTTTAGTACGTATGTACGAGGACTTAAAACAAAAATTACGTAAGTCAGTGGGGAGAGGATTATTCGATAACCAGTAGAGCATGCATTTTTCTATACTCTGCTGGTGAAAGTGAAAATCATTATGCCCCTTTATGAGGAGCAGTTGGGCTTTGTCTATCAAACTTTCAAATACTAGGATTCTCCAGGGAAACAGCACCTCCAGACACAAAATACTTAAATTGGGTACTTCACGACCAGTCAAGTTGACACAAAATTAACCATTACAGCCAGCAATTCCACTTGTAGATATTTATCCTACTAATGCACATGGACATGTGCAAAATTATATATTTTCAGGTCTATTCATTTCAATTTGGTTAACACCCCCAAAAAATGGAAACCTAGATACCTATCATAGATAGGGTGACCATGTGTTCTGGTTTTCTTTTAACAGTACCAGTTTATACATTTCTCTTCACAGTATAATTATGAGAGCTTTCAACTTGCAAGTGTCCCATTTTATGTAAGAAACGATATGGTCACCCTCATCATAGAGGGTTGGTTAAATAATGGCTACATTTGTCCAATGGAAAAAAAGAAGAAGACCGAACAGCAAGAGGGGTCCTGCTTCCTTTTTTGGCCTCCCCACCCTGCTTCTAAGAAAACCGTGGCTTGTTTTATCTTCCTTGCTTCCCAGGCATTGTAAACCTTCAGTGCTCTGTCCACCAGCTGAGAGGGATTCATTCCTAACGCCCCATCTAAATGCTGGAGTTTCTTTCTGATATCTGGGGTACTTCGCCCAATAACGGTCATGTTTACCATCTGCACATTCTCTGCTGCCTGTGGGTCAACATCAGTGTGCTTCCTACAGGCCTGATAGATCCTCTCTGAAAATTCAGAAGGGTCCTCTTCGGGCTTTTGCTAAAGGGCTTGTATTATATTTAGACTCTTTTGCTAGGGCACCTCCTTAAGCCCTTCCAATATGCACTTTCTGTAATGTTCCAGGAAGGCTAGGCCCCCACCATTTGGGTACCAGTCAGGATGTGCAGGGAATTGCCGCAGCTGGGTTGGGGGTCCCATTAGGATTCTCTTGGTGGAGACCTCTTCATTAGCTCTATTTATAACCAGCCATCTCTAATCCACAGTCAAGATATTGAGGAGAGTTGATATATCTGCCCAGTTTGGATGATGAATGGCAAAAATGGAGGCAATAAAATCTGCCATTCTCTGAGGATCATCCCTATATGAAGGGCTGGAATTTTTCCAATTCAGTAAGCCTGAAGTGGAGAATGGAGTATGGGCCCAATAGTAGCCCCAGGCTGGCCTTCCCGATTTACTCCACCAGTAGGATATTGCCTCAAAGGAAACTGGTTTGCTCTAGATAGGGATGCTCCCTTGCCAAATTGGGTGCCCTGATGGGTCTTTGACTGGGAGACCCACCCCTCACCATACAAGGGTGGAGCTGTTTGCTTTGTGGTCTCTACTTCAGGGGCAGCTCGAGAAGGGAGTGGTGGCACAAAAGCTTCTCCTGCCATGAACTTGGCGTTCCCTGGGTTCAGAACATTGTCGAGGTTTACCTCCTCAGTCTCCTTTTCTTCCTGAGTCTTACTATGGGGAAGAGGTTTGGGGGCCTCTTCCCTTCTCTGTACTGTCAAGCGATTCTCTGTCCCTGGCAAAATCCTATTATTCAATGACATGAATGCATTGACAAAAGGAATTTCATTCTATCTGTCTAACTGTTGGCAATGCTGTTTCAATTTCATGGTGGTACAATAACTTAGGGAGCCATGCAGGGGCCACCTTTCCTCGCAAGCCAAAACTTATATAGGCTGCACAGTGTTACAATAACAAATCAATGCCTTAGTGTGGATGCTGGGTAATGGCAGTTCATGCTCCAGTCTGCCAAAATCCTGCCCTGTGGGCTTCCTTCAGGAGCCAGCCCAGACCTACCCTTATTGGCCCAGACACACAGGCCAAAAGCTATAACCAGAAAAATCCAAGAAACCTGAGAACAAATAAACAAAACAGGTATCTTCGACTCCATTATTCCAAAGAGTACTCACAAGCAAATCCGCCAACCAATCTCACAAACCCTGGTTCCCACACAGTGGCTTCCCCAAAGCAGCCCTCACCTGGACCTCATTTCACACAGCCTTTTCCTAGACCCGTCTCCTTTTCACTAGCCAGGCCTGTTCAGGTGGCTGGTGTCTTGAGCAGATGTGCAGAAAACTTCCTGGAGACTGGGAAAGCCCACAGTCCCACTCTTGGGGTCCACTAGCCACAGGCTGCCTGCTGCCCAACAGAGTTGCCATTGCTGTTACTGAACAGCAAGTGGGGCCCTGCTGCCCACCACCACCCTCTAGGCAAATTCCAGAGGCAAAGTTTTGATGACAAAGGAAAGGAGTCTTTATTCAAAAGCTACACAGTTTTGGAATAACAACTTTCCATATGCATTAGGCACTTAAGCCTATTGATTAATGCTAAAACTCCTGAGTTCCCCTATTATTCTCATCAGCTTTTTTTTTTTAAGATTTTATTTATTTATTTTTAGAGAGGGAAGGGAGGGAGAAAGAGAGAGAGAGAGAAACATCAATGTGTGGTTGCTGGGGGTCATGGCCTGCAACCCAGGCATGTGCCCTAACTGGGAATCGAACTTGCGACACTTTGGTTGGCAGTCAGCGTTCAATCCACTGAGCTACGCCAGCCAGGGCTCTCATCAGCTTTTAATTATCTTATTTCTATGAGGTTAGTTTACACACTAAAACAACATAAGATACAAAAGCTACACAATTCTGGAAGAATAGCAGGCTTCTGCCTCAGAGCCGTTCTCCTCTTGAACACCAGAAAAGAATAACCCCGCCACCCCCTGCCAGGGCAGCCTAGCCCTAGGCTGCGCCCGGAGTTCTTTCCCATCTACTATACCGTCCTTTGCGAAATGCAGGCAGCTGCAGCACAATCATCCAGGCATCCTCCAGGAAGAAGAGCTGGACCAGCATCCTCTTTTTATTTTAAATCTTCTGGCCCATAATTCCTCGCACTCTGGAGGCATTCAGCTTCTTAGCTAATCTCTATCTAGGCTGTTTACTATTGCCTCCAGCAACCTCCTCCTACCGCCCCTCCCTCCTCTACAGTGATCTGATCTGACCTCTCTGTATCAGAACTGAGGTGTAATGATCTAAGACACAATGTCGATTGAAAAAAAGCATGGTGTGAAACTGCGTGTGGCATGCTACAGGAAGGGAAGATACATGTGTGTCTGTTTATATTTGCTTGTATGTGATAGAGCATCTCCGTAGATACACAACCTGGTCACAGTGGTAATCCCCAAGGAGTGGACTAGGTACCTGGGTGCAGATATCCCAGACACGAGCCTTTCATTGTAAGCTTTATTGAATTGAAAATTTTTAACTATTCAAAAATAATAAAATATTTTACCAAACAACAAACCTGAAAATAAACTGGTGATAAGGAGCAGAATGCTGTGTCAGTCAGGGTTTGTCAAAGAAACAACCAGTGGGATATTATGTGTGAGATTTATTTCCAGGACCTGGTTTACGTGACTGTGGGAACTGGCAAGTCCAAAATCTGTAAGGCAGGCTAGAAGCCTGGAAAATTTCAGTCAGGAACTCAGACTGCAGTCTCATCAGAAATCCTTCCCCTTGGAAACCTCAGTTTTGCTCCAAGCAAAACTGACCTTTCAGCTGATTGGATGAGGCAGTCCACATTACGGAAGATAATCTCTTTATTTAAATTCGGTGGACTGTAGATGTTAAGCACATCTATGAAATACCTTCACAGCAAAGTCTACATTCCTGTTCTACTGAGCAAATGGGTAGCCTAGCCAAATGACCCACAGCATTCACTGTTTATCCTCAGCAGCTTGGCAGCTGTAAACTGTGTTTAATTACAAATAATGAAAATAACTAAGTCATACACCTGTCTAACATGATACAGCTATCCAGTGTATAACTGAAAACATGTTATTTCTTTCCCTGGAAGAGGGTGTAGTCCTTGAGTAATGATATACTTTAGCGTAAATACTATGATGGAAGGTTAACTGGTTGTGATGTATCTTATGTAGGAAGGTGAGAGGAAAGAAAACAGACATTGCTTAATATATGTATGTGTGTTATATACATTATAAATATATATTATAAAATATATATTTGATACATGTACATACAAACATAAAATGAGGAAAAATAATCATCACAGTCCTTGTTTCCCATCTGGATGTGTGGTTGTATGTGTGGTTGTATGTGTGGACCAGCTGGTTTTTATAAGCACCTTCCATTACTAATTCCATATTCCCTCTGCCCTCAGCAGCTGGTCGTGGCTGTTTGCCTGGTAGGGTATTGCAAACCTCCATTTCTGAAGAATTTGAGCCATTAGGTGTCCTCCCTGAATTGAATTTTGTAGCTTTCCATGGACCTTAGTTACAGGGCTTGGGGGTACGAAGATTCCCTAGGAGATGTGTGCTTTAGACATGCCCTTCCTTACCTCCACTGTGCAGTAACAGCCCAATTTCCCCTTGGCACTCAGGATAAATCACCCCAGCCAGGACCTGGTTTTGCTTGTTGATTCAGAGACATGAGGAGCCCAAAGTAACCAAGTAGTAGTCTTAATGTGCAGATTAATGGAATTGCTGTGTCCCCTCAGGGAGGAATTCCTCCTTTTGTAACAAAACCTCTACACCAGCACAGCCTAAGAATGTGGGGACAGCCCAAAAGGTCACTAGGGTTAATAGGGGTGGTGCCATGTACATTTCCATCCCTTGATTCTTGGACCTATGGGAGGAAGAGCACCATGTGTCAAATGTTGATGTAGAGCATGCATAGCTTCTGGGGAACATTGCCCCATCCTGTAAGCTGCTGCCTGCCATCCAGGTAGTGTGGTGATACCTGAGTCCTCAAAAGGCCATTCCCCCATTCTTTCAGGCCCGCAGCTTCAGGACGATGGGGAATGTGATAGGTCTAATGAATTCCATAAGCAAATAAGAAATATATTATCTCCAAAATCCAAAGAGACCCATGAGGTATTGTGCCTCTTTTTGGGTTGTGGGAGAAGTCAGATGCATCAAGTTAACCTTTACCTTACAAAAGATACCTAGACCTGTCCCACACCACTGGACCCCTAGAGTTTCAGTGAGGTAGAAGGCCTTAATTTTTTGCTAGAGTTATTTCCCACTGTCAGGCACACAGATGTCTTAAAAATAAATCTAGAGTAGTTGCTACTTCTTGCCCAGTATGTCCAATCAGTATATCATCAGTGTGGTGGACCAGTGTGAGAATGTTTCATGTAGGGAAAGGTGGTCAAGGTCTCTGTGGACTACATTCCATCACAGGGCTGGAGAACTGATATACCTCTGAGGGAGGAGAGTGTAATGTATATTGCTGGCCATGCCAGATAACCTGTTTCTGGTGCTCTTTACTAATAAGTATAAAGGAAAAAGAAAAAACCATTTGCTAGATCCATAGCTGTATACCAGATCTCAGGGGGGGTGTGAATTTGTTCAAGCAATGTTATCACATCTGGGCCAGTAGCGGCAACTGGAGTCACCCCTGGTTAAGTCCGTGAGGATCCACTGTCATTCTCCAGGAGTCATCTATTTTTTGCACAGGCCAAATAGGTGGGCCAAATGAAGTAGGAAACACCACCTTGATCCTTCCAGTCTGATGGCGGCACTAACCTCTGAAACCTCACCATTGCTTTCCATTTACTCTCTTCCTAGGTAAAGGCAGTTCCAGTGGTTTACATTTGTTGTTTCTTGCCAGAATAGCCTTCATGCCAGTGGTCAGAAAACCAACGCGGCTATTTTGCAAATGACTGCATATGTCTATACCAATATTGCTCTCGGAAACTGGGGCAATGGCCACAGGTTCCAGAGCTCACTGGACCACTTCTCTGGTTCCATTCTTGCTGCTTCTGTGGAAAACCCAGTCCTTCTCAAATGCCTTCCAGATATTTCCCCGTAAAGCCTTTACATTTACTCTTGAAACCAGTTTTTGCAGATGCCACATGGCACTGGCCAATTTCTTTTGCTCTTTTTTCTATTCTCCAGATGATCTCTACATGTACCCCAACCGTGGCCATTGGTGCTGCTGCTGACAGGGGTGCCTAGAGGCTGCTGAAGGCTAAGAGTACCATCTTCACAGCTATAAATGTGACAAAATTATCAGTGTCTGTCCCTTGAGACTCTAGTGAAAAAATTTCTTTAGGTTTTGTGGAGCATCAGAGTAATAGACAAGAATGTGCTCAGAATCACTCTATTATGGGTGTCCATAACTCATCAATAAAACATGAACACCTCAATCCTCTCTACCTTCAGGTGAATCCTTTCTCAAGAGGGCTTTTGGTTCCTTTTAGCTGCCAGCCCACTAGACTAGAGCTCCTCCAAATGGGGTCTGCAAACTGGGCTGTTGTCAGTATGTGGCAAGATAAGTACAGAAATCATGAGCTGTAAAATCTTACAGCAATTTGACATAGTGATTTTTGATTGTAGAACCTGATAATGAAAAATGGGATCGGATATTATGTTTTCATTATACTTTTCTAATAATTTATTTTTATTGGATTTTACAAAATTTCAGTCTGAAATTAAAAAGAAAAAGAATAGCTGATCCCTCACCGCAGGTGATTTAAGAAACTCTGATTGACCTCATGCTCTAACAGCCTGAATCCATTGTGAACAGTGTAGGCTTGAGCCCAGAAGTCTGCTGAATACTGTACTCGCCCAGAGTCTAAGAGCCCACTCGCTCACATGCCAAGTGGGTGGGAAGACGAGAGCTCTAGCCTGCTCAGTGTTCTGATGTCCAGTGGCTCTGGACTAGAGGGGCAGGGTTCAGAAGCAGGAATAGCCATCCCCACCATGGGGGTGACTCTCCTAATCCAGAGGAAACAGTGCTTCTGTGGGGGAAGATATTCATGGGGGGAATTGTGAGAACACAGTAGTAGTATTCAACCATGGTCTGAAAATATTAAATAGAAGAGCCAGATATTTTGAGAGAGACATGATTTTTGTTACAGTATATCATTATAATTGTTCTATTTTCTGACTAGTTATTGTTAATCTGTTGCTGTGCCTAATTTAGAAATTAAACTTTACCATAGGTATATATGTATAGAAAAAACACAGTATTTATAGAGTTGGTACTATGTGCAGTTTCAGGCATCCTGTGGGGGTCTTGAATCATATTCCCTGCACATAAGGGGGGACTACTGCAACCACTCTACTTGGGCTGTGTCTTAAGAAGTACTGCCTTTATGATAAGCACAATACCTGTTAGCAGACATGGCCTGACACAGGCACAGCATTGGCTATTCTCCCAGACAACCCCACTCAGATCTGTCCTTGGCACAAAACATTTTCCCTCACCTTGTACTTGCAGAAAGAGCTGTGGGCCTCCTCTCAGGGGGTGAAATCATAACTACTTCTCAGGGCTGCTCACAGCAGGTCAAGATCTAGCGTAGTACTAATGACATAGTAGATATAAGTTAGCTCGCCTTTTTCTTGTCGAACGCTCAAGGAAATGGCTTTATCACCACTGTGGCACACTCTCCAGCATATGGCTTTATGTGCCTCACCTGCAATATTTACCATCTATACATTACCACGTCTTTATTATCTTTTCTATATTCAAATAAAATTCTCAGGGACCCAGGCTACTTCTTCAACTCTGAATCCTTTGTAGCTCATAGTCTAACTGATGTGGGTTCTTCATTACTGTTTGTGATGTTAGGAAGTTAAATTTCTTTTAAATTACAGATAGGAAAAATATATTTTAATAGCAAACATTTCAGGCAAAGAAAATCATGCTCTTTTTAATAAATGTAACCCAAAACTATAAATAAACATGACATATTTTACAAAAGGTAAGAACAGTATTGCCTACACAAAGTAATTCTCTTGGTTCTAAGAAAACAAAACACAAAACAGTACATTTAAGTAAGGGTTTGTTTGTATCTCCTTACTTTGAGAACTTCATACATTTTAACTTGACATTTGCTTTATCTCACATGATAAAAACATAGCAAAATACAGTAAGCATCTTTTCAAAATATACAAAAATTTAATGTAATTTCTGAAACCTAGATATTTAACAGACAAACGTATTTAACAAGGTATTTCTTTGGACTGCAAGAGCAGTGTTGTATCACAGTTTTGCACCATAATCTTTATATTTTGGTGTTCCTCCTCCACTTTCTCTCCCTTCAAACTTCTGTCTAAAAAAAGAAGTATTAATAAAGATAATAGAATCTACTTATGAGCTCTGGATGACAGTATCTCCTTTCTCTATTTCAATCCCCTTATTCTACTTTGAAAATGCCGGCTAACAAACACACCCTTATACCCTGCATGAGGATTTGGTATTGCTCCCTCAACTGGCAACAGAAGTTGCTCTCGAATAAGGTGTAAGGTGCTCAGCCATCTCAGTGCCAGGTGATTCTTACTTCTCTCGGGCTAACACCTACAGTTTACTCTGGGGAAAGGACTGTTGTAACACAGTCTTGTTGAGTAGGCTCTTTCAGTCTGTTTGGAGAAATGTTGGGTGAAAATAACTTAGTGCTTACATATGCTCTATTATTGTTATAATAATATGTATAATATTATCATTAAACTGCATCATCTATATTTCATTATCCTTCCTCGATTTATGTTTTCTCCTTCTTTAAAACATGTTTCTCCAAAATGATGAAAAAATATTTCTTTTTTTAGATTATACTTTCCTTTATTATCCTACCTAATCATCCATATGACATTTACTTCTCACAGGTTTACCATTTGAAGGGAAGGAAGAACCTACCAGATTTCTAAGCCTTTTATAAAGAGAAAATAAATATTGCAAATATTCTCCATGGTAGTTTTGGAAATTGTTTTGGTTTTTGTATAAAGGGGAAAAAAAGCAGAATAACTCTGTTCCTTCCCCAACCCAGTCTTTAACGTTTGCTATCTCAATATGCTTTCTAAAGAGGCAGACTAAGCCTCCAAGTACATAGCCGTTTCCTTCCTGGTTAATAGCTCAATGTGGATGTCAGAGAAGCTGACCATGACACAGAGTGGGACTCTGGGCAAATAATGTCCACAAGGTTGAGGACGACGGTGAGGGAACACACAAACCCTTTATCTTCTACTGTGAGTACTCAGAGTGAGCACACCGGGTGTGGCGGCTGCATCGGTCTCCTCCATCCGAAGGGTGACCACTCAGTGTTCCGAAGGAGATGAGAACATCCTGAAGGGCAGCAGTTCCCCGTGCATCAGCAAATGTGGTGTGTTTGGAAAGATCCAGATCAGCATCTGCTTCTGATTTGTTTTTAAAGAAAAATCCGCAGTCAGCTTTTAGCTGCAGCCTGCTATGGATCATGGCATCAGAGAGCACGCGGCCCTGCTCCGGCCAGGGCAGCGGTCAGGAGAGGTCTATTTAAAGATGAAGGACCGAGATCGGATTGTGCCTTCCCTTTGGTCCAGCTGCTTTCTTATTTGAGACTGTAATAAAATGCACAAATGTGTGTATGTATTATTAAGCAGTTTTAAGATAACTATCTCTGGCTTTAACAAATATTAAATAAGACATGCTGATTAATAAGGAAACCATACAACAATAAGTTAATAATCATGTTCCCCCTTCCTAAGTTTTCATTTGTTTGTTTGTTTGCCTTTGTATTTTTCTCAAGAGAAATATAGTAAAGTGATGGCTAAAACTTGTGCAAATTGGGATTTGGCCGAATTCAGTAATTCATAAAATGCAATACTATTAAATGAATCAAAAGAAGATAAAGAACTAAATTTATTGATAAGAAAAGATGTTCATAATATATTAATAGGTGAGTGAGTGAACAGGTAAAGAACACTTAAGAATAATTTAATTTTATTTTAAATTATTTATTGGCACAGGGAAAAGTTTGAAAGTATGTACATTTGATGTATTTTTAACCTTAATTTTTCTATAATGATTATATATTGCTTGCATGATTATGAAATAGGAAGAATAAAAAATTGACTCATTTATCAGCAAGGATTTCATATGGCAAAAAAAATTTTTGCTGAATATCAAATATATTGGAGCCATTTTAAAATGAGTGGTATATTTACTTGGATTTCAAACTGAAAAGATAACAAAAGCAAAAGTCCCAGTATATAGAAAAGAAGATTCAACAAGATTCAATATATCAGCTAATTTCATAACAAATTAATTAGGAAAAATTGTGTATGTTTAAAAATATGACGGGTTTCAAGATACTATATCTACAGGAAATTTTAGAAAGCTTTAAGAACAAGTTCTAGGCAAAGAGTTCATTGACTTACAAACACATACGAAAAATGTATGAGACTGATAAATTTTTATAAGCATTCCATATTCCCCCTGGGAGGTATATAGGAAGCAGACAAAATAAATTAGCTCTTGTCCTTGACCTGTAAAAAATAATGCTTACATTGGAAATTAAGCTAAGTTCCTGTGGCAAGCTTTCTTCTCTGATTTAAAAGGACTTTCTACTGTAGAAACATGTCAGCTTTCCTCTCTCTGACCTTCCTATCCTACTTGTCCTCCTCCAGGCAAAATTGGGCAAGTTTGCACACTTAAAGGAAGGCTGATACACACTCAGGTGCAAGGCAAACTCTCTGGGGCTAAGACCTCAGTGCAGATTCATCCCTTCTCTGTTTACCCCTTTCTGCAGCCTTTCCATGTCCCAGAAGAATGAACTATTCCACAAGCCTGCAAGTAGACATTCCACTGATTCTCAGGGATACTGTGACTCAACAGAAACATGTCTCAAATCATCACCATGCTATTTCAGAGTACTAGGCATCTGTCCAGAAAACTTGTATAACTCACCAATTTCCAACGTAGTATCTTGATCCACTCATCAGCTTCTACTCCTGTCTTTGCACAGAGATAAAATGTCCTGAATGGAAATACTAAGCTGATAAAACAAAAGAAAGAAGGTAAGATGCTCCAGGCGGTTAACTGAATATACATTAGCTGAACACTAATTACAGTATTCCAAGAAAACAAGAATAGACAAAAGGCCTGGGGGAGTGATCTGAGAACTGGTGTATATGGAGCTATTTCTGCCAGCACTCTGCAGAAATGTCAAGGATGCTGTATATTCATATTATCACTGTGGGCCAGATTTATATTTTCTAATTAGAATTTAAAGAAGAGAAAAAAATGTCCAGGACACCCCCATATCCTTTTGTCTTAGACTGAATACAATACTTAGACTTTCATATTTATTCAGCTTATCTATAAAATGACTCAAAATCTGTGCTATGTTTCAAAGAATAAGCAGACAAAAAAGAAAGCTTGATGAAGGAGCTCACTTGGGTGAACTTGCTTCAATGAGGAAAAGGCTGCCTGCTGTGGATGTGGGCAGAGTTAGATGTGGAGGACAGGAGACACAGACAACGAAACTCCTTAGCTAGTTTGTCATTCCGCCCACTCTGGCCGTGAGTTAGTCAGTCTCTGCTGGAGGGAAGATGAACTTTCCTACTAGTATAAAAGACTTGTTCTAGGATCATGGTAGCTCATTTGATTGTCTCTTTGCCTGTAGAGACAAAATTGTTTGACTAATAAGGTAGCTTACACCTTGCCAGTACTTTCTGTCCTTACCATTGAGATGCAATATGCCAAAAATCTTTTTCCCTTTTATGATTATTTTAAAAAAAGTGCTGAGCTGAAATTCAGAAAGGTTTCTATATCCTAAAACCCAAGCAGAATATTTTGTTTGTATCAGTAATGTATGTCGAGTCTATGGGAGATCAGCCCCTGTGAACAGAAGGTACACTCTGATGTGAGTTCTGGTCAGTGGACAGTGTGTGTGTGGGGGGGGGGGGGGAGGAGCAGGGGGTGGTGCAGGGGTAGGAAGTGCTATTGTGCACACACTGTACAAAACTGGTTTCTGGAATTGTCATTGTTTGGCACTCCCTGTGGGAGATATTATTGATTGACTATTAATACAGATAATATTTTCCTTTCTTTTTACTAACAGAACTCCACGTGGTATAATAGAATTAGTTGAAGCTAATTATAATCATGCTAGTTCCCTTTTTTATCTTCCTCTGCTGCTGGCCACGGCCATGGGGCCCAGTCCAGGCCAATGAGATGAGAGGGGACATTTGATCGGAGGCTTTCTGGGAGAATGTCTGCCTTCCTGATAAAAACGGGTGGACGTGGCTGGTGCCATCCCTACACCTTCTGTCATGACTTACACGAGCCCTGCAGTAGCGAGCAGGAGGAACCGACCAGCAAGACTGTAGAGACACGGGGCCTGACATTGTCAGGACAGCTGCCTGTCTCTCTCTCTACATTTTGTTAGATGAACACGATAAACCCCTGCTAGCTTATATAGTTTCTTTATGCAAATTTAAAAAGATATCCACTCTTGTTTAATACTGTAGAATTAATGTTAATTTTTTTGGTGTGATAATAGTATTGTAGTTCTCTGAGTGATGTTTTTATTCTGGGGACATGCACATTGAAGTATTCAGGGGGAGTGCCATGAAGTCTGCGCCTCACTTTCAGATGGTTCAGGTGTAAGAAAGTGAACAGAGAGAAAGCAGATATGGGAAAATATTAACAACGGATGCATCTGGGTGAGGGCTTTATGGGTATGTGTCTATCAACTTTGGTATGCTTGAAAACTTTAAAATAAAAGTTGGTGGCAAATAAGACACCTCTTCCTCAGGATACTTTACTTTTCCCAGTTAGAAAATTGTCATGCTACGCTGATTATGTTAGAGCAAAACACTTTTGTGCCATTTTCCAGAAATTGTCCTAACAATACAAATCACCCATCACCGGAGTCAACAAAGTTTTCATAGAGGAGAAAACTCCAAATGAATAAAGCTGTTTAAGATGTGAATGGGGTCCTCCTAAGTCTACTGTACATGGACTGTGTACAGCTAACCAATCGTGCCAGCAGACACACGATGATCCCACCACGAGCGCCCGGTGTGGTGGCTCACTCACGTCACTCAGACCAAAGCAGCTGTACCCATGAAGACACACAGGTTTTGTTCCTCAGCTAAAATAAGTGGCAAGAAGACTTTCAAAAATATTTCTTTTAAGAAACAACTTACCAAAAACAGTTTACCCTTTCCTGTGAGTAATCAAATTGTACAGCTGAACATTCTGTTAAGTCCAAGATCCGAATTGGTTCTGGAGACTTAAAAAACAACAACAACCTGTCATTCAAAAAACACACAAATCTGTTCATCACTTATTCCCCTAATGAATCTTTCACTGTGTGCAACTGTCAATTTTGTTTTCTCCATGGGGACAGATAATAGAAAGTCTACTAAGGGAAGTAACGCATCCCTGATTTGGAAGTTGGTTTTTCATGAAACTGGGTACTAAGAAGACATTGATTTATTAATTTTAATTTGATGGAGATCGATTTTAATACATGGAAGGGAGTCATTTTTCTCTTATGTCTTGACACTTCAACTTTCTCAGAAACTTTGTAGAGGGAAAGTGAGAGGAAACAAAATAAATTTAAATTGGCTTAATGAAATGGACATGGGAAATGGGCATGCTTTTAACAAAGGAGGAAATTGCTGCAAAAGTTGATACAGTTTAGCTTGTCCCACAGAGCAGTTTCTGGGACACACATCTCATCTTTGCAAAAGAACATGGGTCACATCAGGAATCAAGAACTCATGCCTTCACTCATTTAGCAGGTGTTTCAGGTGCTCACAAGGAAAATTTTAGGCATTTTAAAGGCACATGTTCCTTTCATCTAGAGAGCTGATTTTTAAAGGGAAAATGTATTATCATGTTTCTCACCATCTGGTCTTTGAAGTATTTCAGTTCATTCCTGTGCAGAGTGAACCATCTTGTTTTCCAGGTCTGAGGAAAATAATCAGAATGTGTGGGTTTTGAAAACAGAAACGCAATACTTGAATGAGATCATTCCCTTTTGTTTTAAAAATATCTAAACCGTTAGATACAATAAAATATTCTTGTGGTAGGTGTCATTTCTGTAAAAAAGTTTCAAAATATCTACAAAAATGAAAACGATTTTGTGCATTAAGCTAATAATAAAGGCAGGGGTATCACCTGCATATTTAAACACATAAAAAGAAACAGCCAATCAAAAGTATTCAAGGTATCTTATGACAAACACTGAAGCTGCCATCTTATGAACTCTGTAATAATAATAATAGGTATCATTTTTTGAGCATTTGATGTGGGCTACATATTACCCTTGGATGTTTCTGTATATTATAGCCAATCCTTATACAATGCCAAATATTTTTTCTTTATTTTTATTGTTGTCACTATTACAGATGTCCCCATTTCCCACCCTTTCCCCACCTCCACCCCTCTTCCCTCTACAATGCCAAATATTATCTTTATTTTGTAAAAATTTGAGGCTTAGGAACCTCTAACCACATGATACTCTAAACCTTGTCTAAGAATTCCACAACATTGATGACAAAAACTGTGGTTCCCCACCATCCTTTATTTCTTACCCTGAATGCCAGTGTGCCTGGTTAAAAGTAATAGCAATGGATTTAAAAACAAATCTGCTATGGAAATGAATACTTCGTGTTCTTAGGGGGCATCTAGTCTAGTAGGGACACATATAACTAAACATACAGGTTCAGTTCAAGCAGGGAAATACCTTTGAGAGATATTAAGTGCCCTGACTCTTAAAATAGAGATATTTCATGAAGGTCTTCTTGGCACAGTTAAATGAGACAGAGTAACTTTGAAAACACCATCTCACAAATTGAGGGACAGTTGGACTTCCAGACTAGTAAAGCCCTAAATTGTGTTTTCTTTGGGGTTTTTTAAAACATAGTTACATTAATGCCAGTGATGTTTTTTGCTTAGTTTAAAGTAACATTTTATACAATTTAAATTCTTTGTTTAAAATTTTTTTAAAGGAATATGCTAGAGTTAACTCGCTACTTTCATCCTCCATTATACCATTAAAAAAGGGTTGTATTTTTTTCTTGGACATTAACTGTAGGCTACTCTGATACATTTGACTTTGTTAAAGAATAGTCAAGTAACTTTCCAGAATGTTAACTAATGGCCATAAAGATGAACTCCAGAAACAGGTAAATGTTATAACTGGGTTGAAGCGGGCAGGCAGTTATGTTTTACTTAAGTGTCAAAGTAAGAACTGAGTGTGCATGACAGGTTTTCTTCCTTTGTGACCAGCACTAGCCAACACATGCCTCCTTACCTTGACCAGGCCCCCCTGTTTGGTGAGGTAGCCTTCTTTGGTGCCCAGCTGAAAAAGAAAGAAGCACCAGCTGAAGCTTAGAACTATCACAACATGATCTTTGTCTTTCTATTTCTGTCCTGGTTTTAAATAAAATGCAAGTTTGCCTATGATCTTTAAATAATCAGCTTTTATGTTTCACCTAGGCACTGGAAAATCCTTCCTGTGTTTACAGACTGTCAGACTGGATCGTCCCATGTAATTCTGCAGCAATTGGCAGCAACTGAGGTCCTCTCCTTGCAATTTGCAAAATTTTGCAAATTTTGCAATTTCCTATTTGCAAACAATAAAACACATCTTGCCACTTATAAAAGTTAGTGTTGGGCAAAGTGTGTTATGTAAAACCCACTTGCTTGGATTGTTACTAGGGTATTAGGCACATAAACATGCTCACACATGTTGATACCATGTCAGCAGGTTTGGGAAAGTCTGGACTGAGCAAGTAAAGCGATTTATTACTTCCGTGCTTCCCAGAGTCTGTCTGTATTATGCTAATGTGCTTTGTGAATTTTTAAGAGGGAACATTAGCAATGTCATTCCAATATTTATTTTATTGCATAATCCTTCACCAACCCCCTCTTTAGTTTTTCATACGCCATCAGTTGAGACCTGTATTCCATGGGACAGAGTTTCAGGAATGCAGATTTACTTATACTTGATTTATCCAAAAGGAATTGGAAGTGAGAATGAATCATATCTTTTAACTCACACGTCAGTAATGCAAACGTAACAAGATACTTCTCTAGCAACTAGGAAATGTAACAAATGGTAGGAGGCTGTGTTCATAGAAATTTGCACAAAATAAAGACCATAAGATGAAGAAATTTATGATTTTATAGATTTCTGCAGAAATTGAGCTTGTGGTAGATATTTTGTTGTGATACGGTGTTATAATTTATCTTAATAAGGAAAAATGAATAATAATTGGGAAATAACTTAATTGACGTCAAGGTTCTTTTTATGGGAGTTTCCAGAGTATTTTTTTTCCTGAGGTAAATTCTCTCCACCAAATAAAAAGAGGAACAATAACCATCACAGTAAAAAGAGTCAAAGCAAGAAGTAATATATAACCAGTTCTTTTATAATTCTTATGGCATTAAAGTAAGGATGAACTTCTCAAATGTTCATTTAAATGATCCTAAACAATATTGGGGAATTTAATTTAATGTAATCACTTGACTTATTTTGACATTAAAAGAAATTGAAGTGACTGAACTTTGTTCAGTTATTATGGAAATGGCAAAAACTAAGACTTTGGGTTGTTGCAGGTTAAAGTCTGCTGAGGCAAAGTAATTATGGGTAAACTGTTACACAGAAGACCCTGACAGAATTGTTCACTAAAATCAAGCTAAGGAGTGACACTGCTCACTTCATCTTGCCTCCACCCAAGCAATATACTATAAGTCTAATATTTTCCTAAGGTTTTGGTAGATAACTGGAAGGCTGAGAGAGAAGAGCTGAGAATATTAATTTTATTCATGGTCTCAGGAAGTAAGGAGGGAAATAATTATATAGCAGATTTGTCTTTTTTTAAAAATTATGATCTATAACAGGAAAGCTATTTATAAGAGTCTCAAATTGGAAACCACACTTAAAAGTTTAAAAAGAAAGGATTAGCCTTCCTATCATCCTTCCTATCTGCTTGGGTGCCTGCCTGCCATAAATTTAGTCAAAAGTCACTGGGTGAGGTGAAGCAAGGTGGGCATCAGTGTGAGTGTGTACAGGGCATTCCACGTTAGTACAGGGTGGACACAGCAGGGTACAGAGAGCAGCTGTGTTGGCAATGGTGGCTGCAGCAGCTTAGAGTGAGGTACTGAAGCCTGGAAGGTGGGGGCGGTTCTGCCTGAAGGGATGGAAGGGGCAGACAGGGCACAGTGATAGAGCCAAGTCAGGGTAGGTGGGCATCTGCGGTGGGGATAAGAGTAGCAATGGCCAGGCTGTGGTCCCTGGGCAATAGGAGATTGCTTGCATTTGATCAATCACAAATAAGTAAGTGTACTGAAGATAATGGAATCCATATTCTTCACTGTGGGAGAAGGAAGTTACAAATATGAGAAGTGAAAATACTAGAATGAGCCTTTTGGTATGGGATTAGGATTGGAAGTAGTTGCATGACCCCATAGATAGATGATCGATACATAGGTATTGATATAGAGATATAGATAGAGGTAGATAGATGATAGGTAGACAAATATAGAGAGAAATGGAATTAAATATAGATATCAATATAGGTGTGTGCCCATATGTATATGCATACTTATTTTGCTAGCTCTGCTCTCAGAGTTGGCTGAGAGAGTGACATCCTAATAACGATAATCACGTAGCAGGCAGATCTTGGCTTCTAAAGTAACACACTCTCCAGGAAAAAAGAACAGAATTTCTTAGAGAAGTAACTGATTCTAGAAATGGAGGCAAGGAATGTATAAGATAACCCTAGAACATTTTGCTGTAACAGGAAGTAAAAAAAAATTCTCAAAGAACTATGAGGTTATAATGACATGGAAGTCACCTTGAATGAGCTCTTAATGGCCAACCTGGGAAAATTTAAAGGGTCAAAATGAATAATGATAGTCATGATTATAGCCCAATGATATAAAAATAAATGACTGCAGAATTTCAGAAAATAAAAAGCTGTTTCTTATAGTAGAATGACAGCCAATAAATGTAAAAGAAAAAATAGAATCACGGAAGCTCCATTTGGTAACACTATAGCAATAATGAAATAGTCAAGAAATATCAATGGATGCTAAAACTGATGGATAAAAGTTTAATGAGGAACAGGATATTTACTTAGTCTCAACCTTCGCCCAAAACATTAATAACAAAGAAGGGAACAAAGTGATTGTAGAGTGAAGAAACCTGGCAGACACCACAAAATCAAGCAATCAAACACACCATGTTGAGACACATTGAAAGTGTGCTTCACCTGAGAGGACACACTGAGAAGGGCAAATACCGCCTCTGTGGCACTTCTACCAAAACTGCAAAACCTGAATCTAATTTTAAGGCAACAACAGACAAATCAAAGTTGAATAACAGTTCACAAAGTAACTGGCCTTTAATTTTCAGAAGTGTTAAAGCATGAAATCAAAGAAAAACTGAGGAAGTGTTCCAGAGTGAAGAATACTCAAGAAGTGGGGAGAAATAAATACCACTTGTTATTGTGGACCAAACCCTTTTGTTCTATAGAAACTTATTGGGAAAACTGGTGAATCCTGACTGAGATGCGTGGATGGGGCGGCACACATTGTTAGCTTTCTAATTGGAATGGCTCTATGTGGTCACGTAGGCAGATGTGCTTGTGTGTAGGAAATACATATTGAAGTACTGTAATATTATTATCATATTATCGTATCAGCAATTTATTGTCAAATGGCTCAGGGACAAACACATTCCTTTGTTCTATTTCTTTAAAATTTTTTTACTGAATTTATTGGGATGACATTGGTTAATAGAATTACGTAGGTTCCTGGCATATAATTCTATAACACATCATCTGTATATTGTATTGTGTGTCTACCACTCCAAGTCAAGTCTCCTTCCATCACCGTTTGTCCCCCATTTACCCTCTTCTTCCTCCCT
The DNA here is from genome assembly GCF_019186645.2 of Phyllostomus hastatus. NCBI lineage: Eukaryota > Metazoa > Chordata > Mammalia > Chiroptera > Phyllostomidae > Phyllostomus > Phyllostomus hastatus. The sequence goes on along the minus strand of NW_025334028.1, from coordinate 22,724,757 downwards.
TCCTCCCTTTTCCCTCTGGTGATCACCATACTGTTCTGTGTCAATGAGTTTTCTTTTTTTCTTTGCTTAATCCCTTCACCTTTCCCATCTACCTACCCAGCCCTCCTCCCCTCTGACAGCTGTCAGTCTGTTCTCTTTATTTATGAGTCTGTTTCTACATTGTTTGTTTTTCATTAGATTCCTCATATGAGTGAAATCATACAGTATTTGTCTTTTTCTGACTGGCTTATTTCACTTAGCTCTCCAGTTCCATCCATGCTGTCAGAAAAGGTAAGATTTCCTTCTTTTTTATAGCCAAGCGGTAGTCCATTGTGTAAATACACCACGGCTTTTTTATCCACTCATCTACTGGTGGGCACTTGGGCTTCTTCTAAATCTTGGCTACTGTAAATAATGCTGCAATGAACATAGGGGTGTATATATTCTTTCAAATTAGTGTTTCAAACTTCTTCAAATATATTCCCAGAAGTGGAATTGCAGTGTCATAATGCAGTTCCATTTTTAGTTTTTGAGGTAATTTCATACTGCTTTCCATGGTGGCTGCACTGATCTGCATTCCCACCGTGCATGAGTGCTCCCTTTTCTCCACATCTTGCCAACAGTAGTTGTTTGTTGATATATTGATGATAGTCATTCTGACAGGTGTGAAGTGATATCTCATTGTGGTTTTAATTTGTATTTCTCTGACGATTAGTGACATTGAACAGCTTTTCCTGTATCTATTGGCCATCTATATGTCCTCTTTAGGGAAGCATCTATTCAAGTCCTTTGCCCATTTTTAAAAATTATTTAAAAAATTTTTTTTGAGAGAGGTTCTCCTAAAGAAGAGGGAGAATGAGAGGGAGAAAAACATCAATGTGTGGTTGCTTCTTGCATGCCCTTACTGGGGACCTGGCCCATAACTCAAGCATATGCATTGACTAAAAATTGAACCAATGACCGTTTGGTTTGCAGGTCAGCATTAAATCTACTGAGCCACAACAGCCAGGGCCTTTGCCCATTTTTTAATTGGCTTGTTTGGGTTTTTGTAATTGAGGTTTTTAAAATAAATTTTGAATATCAGCTCCATCAGATATATCACAGGTGAATATGTTCTCCCATTCGGTGGGTTTTCTTTTAATTTTATTGATGGTTTCCTTTGCTGTACAAAAAGTTTTTAGCTTGATGTAGCCCATTCATTTGTTTTTTTCTTTTGTTTTCTTTGCTTGAGACAATATATCAGGAAAAAATATTGCTATGAGAAATGTCTGAGGTTTTACTGCCTATGTTGTCTTCTAGGATTTTTATGGTTTCAAGTCTAATTAAATCTTCAATCCATTTGAGTTTATTCCTGTGTGTGGTGTATCTTTGTAATCTTTGTACTATTCTTACAATTTTTCCTGTCAGTTTGAATTTATTTAAAATAATAAATAGCTTGTATAAATTTTTAACAAACTTTGAACAACCACCAAAAATAGAATGTAAAAACATAATAGAGGATTAACTTAATAAATTATGGTATATCTAAATATTGGAATATTTAGGAATTTGTTTTAATGACATTTTAGAAAACTATGTAGTGACATGGAAGATGTTCACAAGATGATTAAACAAGCACATTGTAACTCTGTTTACAATGAAGAGCTCATTATATATATAATAGGTATGTTATATATATATATATATATAATATATAATCTTTATTCAACAGAAAGGCTAGAAGGATAGACACTGAAGGGTTAACTGTGAGAGAGCTTCAATGACAGAATGCTAAAAAATGGCAAACATACAAGGGGAGTGTCCAGGAAAAGGAAGTATAAACTGTGTTAAAGAGACAACAGAATACAGAAAAATGTCACAGAAGCAAAAGAAACTGAAATTTTAGAAGGAAGTTGTTAAAAATGTCAAATACCACAAAAGGAAAGCTAAGGAAGCTAACATTTTAGATGGGACTTACTCTATGTCAGTACTTAAAATATATTATCTCACGTAATCTCTGTCAATACAACTAATCTGTATCTCACATTTCCCAGGTTCAAAACAGAACTCCTCATTCCCATCCCCCTAAACCCATTCCTCCTGAAGACTTAGCCATCTCAGTAAATAAGCATTTACCCTGTTGCTCCTTCCTTCACAGAGTGCATTTAACCCAACAGTAAGACTTATCTCTGCTACATTCAACACACATTCTAAAACTGACCAGTTATCCCTTCCTCCTGTTCCGAGTGCCCATTCTTATCCCCTCTCCCCAGTTTCAACCATCAGCATCTTTCACCTCGTCTGCTGTTCACAGTCTCCCACCCGGTCTCCTTGCCTCTACCTTTGCCCCCATTCCATTTTGCACTTAGTAACAATAATGACCCTTTTCCCCAAACTTAAAAATGAATTATGTTACTCAAAAATATTAAAATTTCTCATGAATGCCTAGGACAAAAATGAATTCTATACTGCCCTGTACGACCCTTTGTGTTGTGTAAAGAGGGAACACTGTCATTGTGCGCAGATGCTTCTTCCCCACGTATGGAAATGTGTGTGGCCTCCATGACTGCTGCTCATTGTTGGGAAACAATTCTCCAGGGGTCTCTCCTGTTTCTGTATGTCTTATGAACAAGGCAGTAACAGCTGGTTTTCCTACACCAAATTTTAAAGCATATTTTTATAGCAAACAGCCTTCGAAGATAAAAAGTGTCTTCCTCTGGAGGAAAAGGCAGACAACCAGAAGCTTGGTGCCATGTATCGGCACTCATGAAACTGTGGCAGGCTAACTTGTTAGCTTGCAGGTAGGGTAGTCTCAGATTCCTCATAGTTCTTGACACTCACTAATGCTCGTAGTGCCCGAAAGCACAGTGACAACTAAAACACTCTAAAAAATCTCCAAACACTTAGCTGAACAGTACTTCCTCTTGCGAATGCCACCACCTTTCATGATCTGACTCCTCATTACCTCAACAGGTTCATCTCCTGCCACCCTCCGTGCAGCTCACTCCATACCCGTCAGTATGATCTTCCTGGTAGACTTTAAAAGATCTCAATGTAGTTCCCACCATAGGGCTTCTGTGCTGTTCTCTCTGCCTGCAACATTCCCACCTGTTGTCAGGAGTCTTCCCTTTCCTTCAGAAAAGCCTCTGCTCAAATGTCTCCTCTTCAAAGAAGCCTCCCCTCCATCTCTCTTCTCCCTTTATCCTGCTTTCTCTTTTTTATGATGTATTACTATTGGTTTTATATTATTACATTGATTAATGCCTGTGATCCCTCCACTGAAATGTGGGCTTAATGAGGTGAGAGCCTTTGTCTAACACCAGTGCTTAAAACTGGGTGTACTGTAGGCACTTAAAAAAAAGTTTAGAAGATGTCAGAGGAATGACAGCATGAGAGGTCCCCTTGGTCTCTCCCCTTGAAATTTCAACAATTTGAGCAACTATAATTCAGAAGATGATTCCATGATCAACACACATCTGAGAGATCCATGTATTGGCACATCTGAAGGTGAGCAAGTGGGAGTGAGGCAGGAAGGTGGGGAGGGAGAAGAGCTGAGATGATACAGGAGATATGCAGCCCGGAGCTAACAGCCTAGAGCTTACTGCAGGGCTCAGCCAGAGAAGGGAGGAATCAGTTTGCCGCTGGCACTCTCTTAAGCCAGAATACACGGAGCAATAAAATGAGCATTCCTGCAGGAGTAATCAGTATGCTGCTGCTGAGCTCAGTGACCTGTGCAGGCAGGAAGCACAGAGATGTGGCCACAGTTGTCTAGCAGTCAGAATTCCAAACAGAAAACAAAGTCTCAGAGCCTGGCTGCCTCCCCTTACCTTCCCAGAGCTAGCAGCAGGCCCCAGAAGCAGCTGTAGCAGTGAGTGCTGGGTTGCAGAGCCCATTATCTGCAATCCTGAAAACTGGTAACACAGAAACATTTTTTCCCTGAGCCACAGGTACACTCTGTGACTAATCCCAGGGCTGGGGGAGATACAGAAAGGAGGTTGCTGAGGTCTGCCAGTCACCATTACTGGGAGAACAAAGTAACAGAGACACTGGTCAGCCTCCCCCAGCTCACCCCACCCCCATCCATTGAGGCTGCATTGCCAGGCAGCATCTGGTTGCAGGGTTCAGCACTATGATTTCATGGATTTGGAAGCCCATTGTCCACCACATTTTCCCTACGAGGTTGATGCCCTGAGACTGAGGTGACCTGAACACAGAGGGTATGCCCACTTTCCCAGGTAACACAGGACATCTTCCGGCCCACAGCTCCACCTATTGGAAAACCATAGAAAGACTTCATATCAATCTGCCAGAGAAGTGCCACTCATATATACATGCCTAAACAGAGAAATAATCCATCAAATAACCAAGGTAACAAGGCAGCTCAGAAAGAAAATGAAAAAAAAAGAAGCCTCCAGAAAATAAACATAAAAAAGTGGGGATATGTGATTTAAATGACAGAAAATTCAAGATTGCAGTTCTGAAAAAACTCAGTGAGTTACAAGAAAACACAGATAGGCAGTTTAATAAACTCAGAAATAATTTCAATACACAAAACTGAAACTTTAAAAAATAACCAAATAGAAAATCTGGAGATGAAGAACTCAATAAAAGAGATAAAGAATGAACTAGCAAGCACAGGAAATAGAGCTGACCAGATGGAAGAAAGAATTAGTGATATCGAAGATAGAAATCTAGAAATGACACAAAGGGAAGAAGAAAGAGACTTAAACATAAAATAAGGAAAAACTTCTATGAGAACTATCTGACTCTATAAGAAAGAGTAATATAAGAATAATAGGTATACCAGAAGAAGAGAGGGGGAAGGGAACAGAGATTCTATTCAAACAGAGAGTTGAAAAGGACATCCCAAACCTATAGGAAGAGTAGATCCTCTAGCCCAAAAAGCAAACAGAGCACCTAATTATCTCTACCCAAAAAAGGTGTTTGCCAAGGCACACTGTGTCAAAACTGTCAAAAATTAATATGGAAGAAAGAATTCTCGAGGCAGCCAGGGAAAAGAAGATAGTAACTGATAAAAGAAATTCCAATAGATTATCATCGGATTTCTCAGCAGAAACCTTACAAGCTAGGAGAAAGTGGACTCAAATAGTCAAACTACTGAAAGAGAAAAATTCCCTGATAGGAATAATATATCCAGCAAAGTTAACTTTTAGATGTAAAGAAGAAATAAAGACTTTTTCAGACATACAGAAACTGAGGGAATTTACTCCCAGAACACCTTCCATTGAAGGAAATACTCAAGGAGGTTACTCTACTAGAGACAAAGAACAAAAGTTAACAAAACTATGAGTAAAATCACTAACATGCAGACAGAAGCAGTATCATTTTTAAGAATAGGGTACTACACACTTCAATATTTCATTGAGATTAAAGACGGTAACAACATTAAAAAGGAAGAAGAACACAATACCTACTACAATTCAGAAGTGAACTCACAGAATAAATAGGGTACAAAATAAATACCCAGAATTCAGTTGCATTTTTATAAACCAATAATGAGCTAACAGAGAAGAAAATTAAAAATAAACATTCAAAATTGCTTCAAAAAATAAAATACCTAGAATTAAATTTAACCAAAGATGTAAAGGACCTGTACTCAGACACTGAAAATAAATGGAAAAAGATACAAGTTGAGTGGAAGCATATACTGTCTTCATGGATAGGAAGAATTAACATCATTAAAATGTCCATAGTATCCAAACCAATCTATAGATTCAACACTACCCTTACCAAGATACCACTGACATATTTCACAGAACTAGAAGAGATGCTCCAAAAATTTATATGGAACCGCAAAAGATACCGAAAACCACAGCAATCTTAAGAAAGAAGAACAAAGTTGGAGGAATCGCACTAGCTGATATCAAACTATACCACAAGGCCATAGTAATCAAACCAGCATGGTACTGGCATAAAAACAGACATATAGATCAATGGGACAGAATAGAGACTTTAGAAATAAACCTGTGCCTTTTGGTCAGTTAATATTTGACAAAAGAGGCAAGAACATACAATGGGGTAAAGACAGTCTATTCAACAAATGGTGTTGGGAAAATTGCACAAATATGTGAAAAAAGGGAAACTAGACCACCTTCTTATACCATACACAAGAATAAACTCAAAATGGATTAAAGGCTTAAATGTTAGACTCAAAACCATAAAAATTCTAGAATAAATCATAAGAAGTAAAATCTCAGGCATTTCTTATAGCAATATATTTTTTGTGATCTATCTCCCCAGGCAAGGGAAACAAAAGAAAAAAATAAACAAATGGGGTTACTCAAACTAACAAGCTTTTTCAGAGCAAAGGAAACCATCAACAAAATGAAAAGACAACCCACTGATTGGGAGAACATACTTGCCAATGATATATCTGATAAGGGGTTAATATTAGAAACTTATAAAGAACTTGTATAACTCAACACCAGAAAAACAAACAAGCCAATTAAAAAATGGGCAAAGGACCTGAAGAGACACTTCTTCAAAGAGAACATACAGATGGCCAATAGATATATGAAAGAAAAGATGTTCAACTTCACTAGCCATTGTAGAGATGCAAGTTAAAACTGCAATGAGATATCAATTCACACCTGTTTTAATGGCTATCATCAATAAATCAACAAACAACAAGGGTTAGCGAGATGTGAAGAAAGGGAACCCTCTTGCACTGCTGGTGGGAATGCAGATTGGTGCAGCCACTGTGGAAAATAGTGTGGAATTACCTCAAAAAATTAAAAATGGAACTGCATTATGATGCAGCAATTCCACTTCTGAGAATATACCTGTAGTAGCCCAAAGCACTAATTTGAAAGAATATATGAACCCCTATGTTCATAGAGTTATTTACAGTAGCCAAGATTTGGAAGCAGCCTTAGGCTAAGTGTCCACTCAGCCTAAGATGAGTGGATAAAAAAGCTGTGATACATTTACACAATGGACTACTACCTGGCCATAAAAAAAAACAAGGAAATCTTATCTTTTCTGACAGCATGGATGGACCTGGAGAGCAAGCATTATGCTAAGTGAACTCAGCCAATCAGAGGAAGACAAATGCCATGTGATTTCACTTATATGTGGGATCTAATGAACCAAATAAACTAACAAAACAGAAACAGACTCATAGATATTAAACAGACTGACAGCTGTCAAAGGGGAGGGGGTTTGGGGCTGGGTGAAAAAGGTAAAGGGACTAAGCAAAGAAAAAACCTCAAAGATAACAGCATGGTGATTATCAGAGGGAAAGGGATGTGTCCATGGAGGTAGAAGAATGTAAAGGAAGAAAAAATGGTGAGAGGAGGAGGCTTGACTTTGGGTGGTGAACACAGTGCAATACACAGATGATATGTGACAGAATTGTACACTTGAAATCTATATTTATTAACAATATTTCCCCCAATAAATTCAATTTAAAAAATATAAATAACTAAATAGTTAAATTTCATCCTATCTCAGGAACCAAATTTTATGTTGTTTATAAAATGCATAAATAGTAATTTCTCCAAATGCAGTTGCCAAAGGTTGTTAACAGTGTTACATAAGCATTTATATTTCTGGGCAATAGGACATCTGTTTTCATTTTCACTTTAAGCAAGAAGTTCTTTTTTCTATAAACAGGACTTAATTTTCTCCCTCCACTGCCAGAGCTTGTATAAGACCAGCATCCTTAAAAAAGGAAAAAGAGAAGTCTGGGAGGCCTCAGAGCTCTCTCATTGAAGATGGAGGTACAGCATTGTGTTGGCATTTGAGGTAACAATGAAGGCCGAGGATGCTTATGTTCAGTTAGGGACAAGAGCATCTGATCTGATCAGAACTGTTTCCCCAGTTGGCTGGTCTAGTTATCAATTGTTTCTTAGGGAGGAGTAATAAGAGACATTTTGCTATCCCTTAGGGGCCCTTCATAGTTTTCTGTCTATATTAATGCACAATAAACTTCATGGACTTCTTATTAGATGGTGTGAATGCAGTCGTTATCAACCATTCACTCACAACTGATAACAAAGCTCTATTATACAGAACCTTCTATGTGTGATCATATTTAAATACTTGGGCAGGTAAATCATCTGATTCTTGGAGTGAGCAAAGATATTATTAAATAATAAGGCTTCCAGGATTTGTTCTACAGTGGTTTTCTTCTTTAATTTTTTTAAACTTTTTTTTAGATTTTATTTATTTATTTTTAGAGAGAGGGGAAGGGAAGAAGAAAGAAACATCGATGTGTGAGAGATAAATTGATGTGTGAGAGATACATCAATCAATTGCCTCTCATAGCCCCCTGCCGGGGACCTGGCCCAGAACCCAGGCATGTGTTCTAACTGGGTAACAAACCGACCTTTTAGTTCACAGGCCAGTACCCAGTCCACTGAACTACACCAGCCAGAGCTAAAGTGGTCTACTTCTACCTAAGTATACTGCATCTCAAGCTCACACCAACTCTTCAAATTAGATATTACCTTGCATTTTACTATTGATAAAGAACAAACACACACAGCAGGGTATGATATGATTGGCTTTAAATGGAGATCTTTAGGAAAAGGGTAAAAGAGGAGATGGTGAAGTTAAGCTGAGGGTATAAATGAAAGACATGTTGAAGTGATTGGTGGTGGGGTAAGGATGAGTAAAGAAAAGAGAGAAGTTAGGAATGAGTGCATCAACTGGAAAACAAAGATTAGGAGGTAGGTCTTGATTTGTTCTTGGTCTGATGACAATTTCTGTTGTTTCCCTAAATTTGTTTAGTTGTGAGATCTGATACTTCTTCATCCAACTCTAACAAAGCTAAAATATCTTTCTCAACCAATGTCCAAGATTTTAATTTTTGAGTAGATGCAAGAAGTAATAAGAAGGTAATGTGTGTTGTGAGCTCGACTAGGCTATAAAGCTACAAAGACAAGCTCTAATTCCTTTCTTCAGAAGTGTCACTCGGCTAAGGGCAGGCACACATGCAGGTAATTAGCCTCTGGTATGACGAGTCCAGAATAAAGGCAAATAGAGGGCGCTTTGGAGCACAGAAGAGGGACATTTTACAGGAAACCAGCAGGAGCTAGGAAGTCTCTTCCTGGAAGATACTGATCTTTGATGCAAGACTTGAAAAATGAGAGGGCAGTGTGGTGTTGGTGGCACTTCAGATGTAGGGTGGGAAGGAAGAGCACAATCAGAAATGAATATTGCTAAGGGGGGCAGGTTCCACAGCGCAAGTGTGGGACTAGCATGTGGTGAGGCCAGAGGGGTTAGCAGGGTCCAGGGTGGCTGAGGGGACCATGGGTGTTAAGCAAGAAGGTCATACAGTGAATCTGTTTTAAGAGAGATGTCTCTGGTGGCAGAGTGCAAAAAGTACTGAAGAGACAGAAAGATCACACATATTTTAATATAATTTAATATTTTAATATAACTATCTCCAGGTGAACATTTTTTTAAGTGTGATGGTTACTGTCTAGAATTAGTTCTTGATATTTCATTAGAGTGTTGTCTTCTTTATCACCTGCACAAATCCAGATGTCTTACACCAGGAATGTTCAGCAAACAAAAAGAAAAAGAATAGGAGAGCCCTCAGCATAACGTAGGGCAGAGGAGTAGAAAAGACTCTGCAGCTCACAGCTCACAGAACAAAAAGCAGTGGACTCTCGGAAGAACAATGAGAGACCTGGGCTCACGGCACCTGTGCAATGGCATGTGTCGCAGAGACATGCAGGTGTTTTCTGTCTGCACCCTTCATTTGGCAAAGGGAAAAAAGGCTAGGAAAATAACATCCCAAGGGTTTACAGTAAAATATTTTTGAAAAATATTTTTCTTCCATTACACTTCAAAGGTAAAAGAACATTTTTTATTCATTTTAGAAATCTGTTGAAGAATAATAGTTCAACCAGCTATGTGAACTTAAACATTTCTCATCCATTCTAGTATGAACTAGTTTGGTTGAGTAAGGACAGGAATTTGTGTCATTTTCTAAGATCTCCTCACTAATTGCATTGAATCTTCTTTTTTTTAATGATTTATGCTGAACCAAATGAACTGAGTCATAGGCTTCAAACCTTATGTTCCTTTCCAGGTTTCATATCCCAAGTTAGAATTTTTAGGTGAATAAGCATACTTTGAAATTATATCATTCTGTTGCACTTTATCACTCTTAGACAGTGAGAGAGCTGGCTTGGATTAATTGCCACTTACAGAAGGTGCAGTGGGCACCAGGTCGTCTTCTGTTCTTCCTGTCTGCATTGCAGTGTGAACCCGGACGGATTCGTAAATGGAAGGTTCTTCCACTTCTCTTGGATAGGGATGTTTCAGAACAATCAGAGTGCCTGAATGAAGGAAGAGTGAGAAACCATAATCAAATAGTTTCCTCAGAAAGAAGGTCCAAATGTTAACAACCAGATAATTGTGTCTGGACTGTAGTCCCTTGTTTCTTCATGCATTCACTTGTCTATTTTCTCAACATTTTTCAAGTACCAACTATTTACCAAGCACTCAAGCAGGACACTGGGGATACGAAGCATGGTGAGATGATTTCTGGCTCCCTAGTGCTCAGAGAGAACTATCAATGGATATCCCTTAACAGTCATTTAAATGAACAGGATAAGAGACAATGTCAGCCACAGGAACAAAGCACACTGGTGGCTCCCAGAGGCCCTGAAGAACAGCCCCTCTACAAGAGGTGATATTGATCTAGACCTTAAGCAATGACTGAAAATTTTTCAGGTAGACTTTACAAAACCCATAAAAACAAACTCAATGTACTCACTGGGATATAGGAGGACTTATTTCACTGCTCTTACTATTTCCTCCTAGTTTCAGAACAAACTTGTAACAAATCACTGGATCTCAAAAAATCGAACTCACAGTTTCTTTCTACTATCTCCTACCACCCAATTAATGAAATAAGCTAACCAAAGCCTTTGCGTGTCTTAAGAAAACATAATGTGAATACTCATTTCTATTGGAAGAAGGGACCACCAGGTTTGGGGGGCTGGTTCACATCATTCAGGGGCTGAGAACAGTTCTGTCTCTGCATTTCTGCCCCAAAGTCTGAAGGTTCCCCCTTCTGACCCTTTCCTTCCCCCAATCAATCAGTCAATCAGAAACTAAAAACTTTGACTGCAGATAAGTAAGTTAAGCGTTTTTCCTCCTTAAATAGGGCTTCCTTTTTATTTTACCAGGGTCTCTCATGGCAGGTTTAGGATTATACTAGACACTGGGGGAGATTAAAGAATTCAGTGATTCATTCAACAAATATTTACTGAGCTCTGCTATATGTCAGCTACTTGTCTACATACAACAGCAAACAAAGGAGATATAGCATGTGCTCTCTGGCAGGGCAGACAGAAAAAATTGGAAAAAAGAATATATCAGGTGAGAAAAATGTTTTTGAACAAACCAATAGAGCAAGGTAAAGGAATAGAGACAAAAAGCATAGGATTGGGCAAGGATAATATTTGTATGGTTGTCAGAAAGACTCCTTTGAAAAGGTAATTTGAAGGATTGTAGAAAGTAGAGACCTTAAAATGGAGTAACAGAAAGGCCATGAGGAAATACCTTCTGTGTAGTTATAAAACCCTTATTAATAATGATAAACCTGCAAACAGAATTAAACATTTTTGTGGTGCTTAGGTACACACAAATGCACTCACTAGGCAAACACAACTGGGGCTTCTAATATGTGGACCCAGATGATGCACTGCTGAGAATAGAAAGGAGCGTTGGGAAAGGCCAAAGGAGGGTTTCTAATCTTGTTTCCAGTAAAGAATGGGAGACTCTGGTCTCCTCCTCTTTCTGCATTGAGCTCATGGTGGTAGCATGGGGATCACAGTGAAAATGGCCTTGTGCAGTTATCAGAAGTCCCAGTCCTGCTCTCACACATTGTCTGTGCCTCTTTTGTCAATGTGATCCTTTCATCAGAACAGATCTAGTCATAACAGGACTTGGGTCTGGTTAGTTTCATAGTCATAATGAAAGCAGCGACACCTAAATGAAGAGCAGCCGTTGTGCAGGCTCTGGGCTGTGTGAACACAGTTGTAACATGGCAGATGCCCCTATGTGGCCCTCCAAACCCTCCAGCAATGCGCCTGCCATCAGTCACCGTGGTGTCATGGAAATAGCTAACACTGCCACTCAGTGCCAGTTGACCTTGGACAATCATTCTAGCGATTGTTTGCTCCTCTGGCAAGTGAGAATAATTGACCTTTTCTTCACAAGGTTGTTTTAAGCACCAATAAAGAATTATTTGTGAAAGGATTATAAAAATGTTAGCTGTTATACTTTGATATAGAATATTTTTAAAACCTTAAAAGAAAGTCCAATGTTCTCATCCTTGGGAACATGAATTTTAAAATGTTAAGTTAAAAAAGACCAATGTGCAACATTCTGCTGAGAATAACAATGGCAGTTGCCTGGTAGTCACTGACTGCAGAGGTAAGACATGTCAGTGCCTCTTGAACACTTCCGTACGACAGTGGAGGACGGGGAACTGGAGTGCAGGTGCCAAAGCAGTTCACAAGTTAGAACGAATGTGAAATCTTGTGCTTTATCTTCAAAGATGATGCTAAATTTTTATCCTGTTCCATATAAAAATCGTTTTTTTAAGTGATGCTCTAGAAGGATGAACCTACTCCATCTTCTTTCTGCATGTAACCAGGCATACATACCCCAGGCATACTCCTATTGATTCTATTTTCTTATTGCTGCTTTAACAAATCACCACAAGTGTAGTGACTTAAAATAACTGAAGTTTATTATCTTACAGTTCTGGAGGTTGGAAATCTGAAATGAGTCTCACTAATCTAGAATCACAGAATTGACAGAGCTGGCTTCCTTCTGGAGGCTCTAGAAGAGAATCCATTCCTTGTCTTTCCAGCTTCTAGAGGCTGCCCGCATTCCTTGACTGGTGGCCACATTTATCTACTTTCTAAGCCAGCAACAGTGGGTCAAGTCTTCTCATGTGGCAATGTTTCTGGTTGTTCCTCTTCTGCCTTTGTCTTTCACTTATAAGGATGCTGGATAATCCAGAATCACCTCCCTATCTCAATGGCAGCTGATTAGTAGGGTTAATTAATCTGCAAGCTTAATTCTCTCTCACCATTAACATAACTTATTCACAGGTCCAGGGAGAGAGGTGGGCATTTTGGGGGGCCATTATCCTGCCTACCACAGTATCGATGCCTGGGAGAGCACAGCTATAGGGGCAGTTGCACTGCTGTATAAGGATCTCTGGGCTAGTGTTGCTCAGAGAAAGTGCAGTGCTGTAACCACTTGGTATTATAAAGCCACTGCCTTTACAACAGACACATTTTCAAATCTTATGAGTTCCTCAGAGCAGGTATGGTTCCAAATTTATCTTTGTATACCCATCTCTTGACAGAGTTTCTGACATAATGAAGTCTGGATGAATGAGTGAGTGAGTGAATCAATGAATGAATGAATGTCACAGTAATTCAGGTGTAAGGCAGGAAAGAGTCTGGGATGGACCAGCCTCCAAGGTCTACAACCATCTTGACCCAGGCCACTGACAGGACAACTTCAAGTGCAGCTTTCCAAGTCTCCATTGGGGGCACCCAAATTCTATCTTGAAATCCTCTTCTAAAGTTTAACCAATAAAGGCTAAACTGAAGGACATGATATTGAGTCAACCAAGAAAGTAGAATTGACTATTCTACTAGTTAAAAATTGACCATTGACTAGTTAAAAATTAATTTTAACTAGTAAGACCATGAATGAGGCTACATTGAATGGTGGCATGAAGAAAATGATAAATTACTTAAAAAATGGTAACTTTCCCTGATAAAAATTTGGTTTCCTAAGAGACAGTTGTCCTGAGTTGACCATTCTGCCCAAGGAAGGGCCAATATACAGACTTCTTGATATGGCCATTAGACTTACAATGATTTCCCCTTCTGAAGAGACCATCACATCCCAATACAGAAGTAGATTCCAGACCCTGGCCTTCCCCTAAACACCTCATCTGGGCTGCACTCACTGGACTCACTTCCTAGAGATCTTGTTTAGGCACATCTGTGGAGAGAAGGTCCACTAACTTCAGTTTCACAAGTACATACATACATGAAGGAAACTGTTCTTTCCTGACTTTGACATAAAGCCCAGTTTCAAAAACACTTGGTGGAGGTACATTTTTGAAGTGATCAGAGCAGGACGAAGGCAAGCATTTCAATTTTCTGAAAGCTTCAGAGCTGTCATGATCACTGGGCTGGTTCCTTATTGTTGTTCAGCTTGTCCTTATATTCTTAGAGGAAATACTAATATCCTTCCAAAAAATTCCACTTCTCTCCTATATCCTTCTTTTTAAAAAAAAAAATAAGCTTGTAGGCATTGGTTTCTGTGATTTTCAATCAAAAGAAACTTATATGATTAAGCCACTACAGACTCACTATAATTTCCACTCAAGTTTCGAGATAGTGCCTTGGCTCCATAGGAGAAGAACTCAGGGTTAATGATATCCCAAACAGATTAACTCCAGGACTTAGTTGGAAGATTCAGATAAAAATCAACTGGAGGCAGGGCTGGTAGAAGGAGAAGAGAGAGGAGGATCAGCAACCACAGGTCTTGGAAACCTGGCTGCTAGTTTCACTTCAGTTTCTGTGCTACATGAAGACTTGTTTCCTGCCTTTGACTGAAACTTGGTTTCAGAAATGCTCAGTGGAGGTACATTTTTGAGGTGATGAGAGCAGGACTGAGGTAGGCATTTCAATTTGCTTTGACTAAACTGTAACTTATAGGACACCTACTCTCTATGTAATAGTGTGAGACTGCATTGGAGGAACTTATCTTGTATTGGAGCAGAAAGAGTAAGAACAGTCTCAGGCTCAGGGTATCAGTGTGATATCTGAAATACAGTATAGTGCAAGAACACACATCACTCCTGAAGGGGAAACTTTAGGATATTTCTTTTATGCACTAAATCTAGTGCTTTACTCATCAGGTTCCCCAGCTGGACTGTAAGGTGTTTAACGGCGAGGATGATATCTGATTCATCACCAGATTGTCAGTGGCTAACAGTACCCAGTTTTTAGTTGGCACTCAATGTCTATTTGATGAATTATATTAACATAAGATCACATCCACTCATGTTTCATTATTGACCTCAGGCTCAGAAAACAGGCTTTGCAACTGGCTTATGCATGATGGGCTCCTCTCTTTCTTCCTGCCAGTGGGAAGTAGCTTTCTGGTGGAATCAGGGGGTGGGTTTAGAAATATTCAAGATTTATCTCCTTTCTTCTTTATAACCTGCTATGTAAGTGGACTTTAGCTCATCATAAAATGGTGCTAGTTGAAACACAATTCATTTACAAAGAAAGGGACTTAAAATTTGAAAAATATTATAAACATTTGATAAATATAAATTCATCTGTCTCTAAACTAACTCTTCATGGTATATCAAAGAATGTGTAGCCCTTGTATATAATATGGAATGAATTACCCCCCAAAGGACTTTGGTATGACAATAATAATTGAGTATTTATGCCATGCTATGAACGATTCTAAATGTCTTACATGCATAATTTCATTCAATCTTCACAGCAAGGCATGAACTTTTAAGGTATGAACTATTATGTCATCATCTCAGTTTTATAACATGATGAAACTGAAGTTCAGAGAGGTTACATAACTTGCAAGAAGACACACAGTTGGTAAACAACAGAGATGGGAGTTGAATTGGGAATTCATGTGTACTCATTATACTCTATATTGTTCTGAGCCTTGGTGCGGTCACCACCATGGAAACTGTCTATGGCGTGTGAGTTGTATTTTATCTAGTGTGGACAAGAGAGCATATGTCTAAGTCAAAATTCAAAGAAATGGATTCTTTAGGAGAAAGCTTTGGGAAAAAAGATGTGAGTTTTTTGCCTCAACATTTCTCACCAACACTCAGTTTCTTCATTTGTACAGAAGAAATTAAATGGCCTCTGAGATCCCTGCCCACTCTAACATCTGTAGATCCAGTTAGACACACAGGCCCCATTGAGGGGAAGAAATGTTAGAGTGCTTTGTAATTAAATGCATGTCCTGTTTCCCACACATGTACAATATTCATTTTAAATGCTTTTTTCCTGATGTCATTTAATCTTGCATCTCATTTTTATTTTCCTCCATCAAACTTTAAATTTTATTTTGCCTTCTTATAGTTACATAGGTCATTTTATATCCTTTCTGGAGAGACAGGAATGAGGTGGTCCAAAGTATTTGGGGGATGTTTTCTAGTCAGTCTTTTAATGTTTTAAGATTTCCTCCAATATATGTATAGTTTCTCAAATGGCAATAAATATAAAGATAGATGTTCAAGATGATTTGCATTCTTTAGAACAATGGATTTACATCACAAACCAAAAATATTATTATAGACCTTAGAGACAGAGGGATAGGACTGAAATACGTATTGTAGCCCAGCCATATCCTATAAACATCCTATCATATGCTGTAGTAGAGCTTCTTCCCATCCAAACACACCCAAGGCCATGCTGTGCTATGGCAATACTATACACAGTCCAGTGTCACTGAGAGCAGCTCAGGAGGGAGCAATGGGAATGGAATATATGTACACTTTAGAACCAGGTTAGTCTGCATTCCAGCCTCAGTTCTGATGTTTACTAGCTGTGCAAACTTGGGGAAATACAATAGCTTAAAATTTCTGAATTTTGATTTCCTCATTTGAAAATGGCACTACTTCACACATTATTGTGGGTGGTTCAGAAGACTGAATAATTTGATATTTGTCACAACATCTAATAGAATGCCTGGAACTTAGTAAACACTCCACAAATGTTGGCTTCATTCTCTTCCTTGCTTGCCTTTTTCTTTTTCAAACACACCTCATTACAAACTAAGAAAATACATATTTTTGGCAAACACAAACAAAAAGAAGTGATTCCTGATCATGGTTTGGCAAAATTTCAACTTGTCAGCAATTATTTTCAGAAATGTCACACAGTTCTCAAATTAAAGATAATTTTAACTTAATTATTTAAAAATGGTACCTGAGCACAGTGGCTGGTGTCACAAAATAAAATAATAACAACTGTAGTAGTTATCAAGAGGTTGGGAATCCCCACAGCAAAACAAAAGGAGAAGTGGAAATTTGACATTTAAGAAAGAACCAGATAGGATCTTCAAAACCAAGAACCAATTACTATAAAGGGTAAGCACAAATGAAGCACTTGACTAATAAGATAGTTTTTCATGCTGTTAGGTGATTAAAGTCACAACAGAGTGATTCCTACAATGAATCATACATGACAATTTTATATACATAAGTATTGCAATAGAAACAAAAGGTAATGGGAAGGTAATTTTTGTTGTAATAATATTTAGAATTTAACATAAAGAGAATTGTTGTCTATATTTCCAAGAACATATAGGAAATGGCCAATTACAAGAGGATACAGTAAAAATTAATAAGAAACTAAACATATATAAAAAGTCTCAAATTTTCAAGCCTATTTGAGTTGAATTTTGAAACTATGTACAATATGAAGAGATGTTTTATGTAATATCTTATTATTACAAATGAAAGGAAAATTCTGAATTTAATCATTACTGACATACATACACATATGACATCATTTCAAATTATTCTCTGTATAAACTTTGGAAGTGAATGTTAGTCGTCAGGGGTCTGCTGGTTGTGTTGTTGCCCCTTAAGCTGCAGTGCAGGCATCGGTAATGGGATGGATACCACACATGAAATGTGTGGGTAATTTGATTCTTTTATATGTTAGGACATAGTAAAGAACAAAACTGACAAAAATCCTTCTCACAGAGTTTACATACTACAGCAAATATTTTTTAAGTGAGTTATAAATATGTTAAAAGATAAAAGGGTCATGGAGAGAAGTAAAGCAAAAGGGTACATGATTGGGTTTTGAGAATTGGAAATAGTTTAAGAGTGTTTTGGGGTATTGAGGAGAAATTAGAGGGAACAGAAACGTTAATGGAGATTAGAGAGATTTAAATGCAGATTATAGCAGGGGGAATTGGAAATTATGATAATAGAATCTTAAGGTCATCAGGAGGATTAGATCTCATTTAGGAAATCTTCATTCTTCAGAGTATGAGACAGAAATTCCTAGAGTTTAAAGAATAGGGAGTAGAAATAGAATGAAAAGAAAGATATTTTGAAATAGTATTCATCCCTTTAGATTACTACTGTCACCTATCCTGAGCACAAATATTTTCTTATGACCCAGAACCAAATGTTCTCAGTTTCACTCTACTGAAGACATTAAATATAAGTGCAAGGCAAAAGTGTAAGGTTGTTGGCTATTTGAAGATCTTCTCTGTTGCCCTCAGATGTGATTCCATCCCTTCCAGTGGATGAGTGGGAGAAAGTCTCTCTTAAATAAACTCACTCTCCAGGCCCTGCATGGTGAGGCTGGCCTGAATGGGGTTTGGGCTGAGAGGAGAGGCCTGAAATACCCAAATAGTCCTTCCCTTTCTGAGGATCTGGTGGTGAGAACCCTGTTTAGGCCTCCTCCATTGTGCAGGCAAATGATTCCTTCCTCTGGTGATCTTTTATACAACAAAAACTTGAAGAGGAATTTGCACTTTTTCTAATGGTGCTCAAGGAATCATCAACCTGGAGGTCTGTTGACCATAGGGAGCCAACACCGGAAGCCAATTCTTTCTTCTTCTTCTTCTTTTTTTTCTTAACACTGTACAACCCTCTTCAGTGCTCACAGCCCACAGGTAAGGAGGCTGGGCAATGGTTGAAGGCTGCAATTCACTCTGGCATGGGTATACTATGAGAGGCCCACAGACAAGAGCCTGCCATAAATCCATTACCATGCTCCAGAAGCCAGTACTTTTTTTTTAAATCCTCACCTGAGGATTTTTTAAAAAGTTGATTTGGGAGAAAGAGAGAAACATTGATCAGTTGCATCCCATATGTACCCCAAACAGGGATCAAACCAGCAACCTTTAGGTGTACGGGATGATGCTCCAACCAACTGAGCCACCTGGCCAGGACAGAAGCTAACTCTTAAATGAACAAGAATTAACCTATTTTTAGGAGGTGGCATTTTAGTTTCCATTCACCATTCTTCATAGGTCACAGTGATGACTCTGAGGTTTCTGAGGAACTTCTAGGCTCGAGTCGTCATGACTTCAGCACCTTATCTAGTTTCCTGAAGCCTATTACTCCCAGAGGGGCAAAACTGGAACACCTGTTTGTCATGGGTTTTGCCCTTTGTTCCCAGGCTTAGTGGCTTTGCCTTCATATGGATGGGGTAAATAAGAGACACATTTCATAGAGCTGGTAGAATATAACTTAAGAGCTAGAAGCCAGTAAGTCAGGTGTATGTCCATCAGCACCAGAGTCCTGTAGCAGAGATTCAAATAGCAGCAAATTTCTTATTGGATAATGAATAGAACAGAGGAGATGGTAATGATAATGGTAGAGCAAGCTTTAGCTTTGAAGAATTCTGTGGGAGTCAGGATTACAAATCCTTACAATCCCTAATGCATTAATCATAAACATTCTTTAGCTAGATTAATATATTTACTGGGAAGTTTAACACTGTCCCAAATTCAATGACAGGAAGCCTTTCCTTTAGAGTAGTCTGAGGTGACCCCCTTGACTGGCGATTGGATAAGTGCCAGAAAAGTTCAACTAAAAATCTCTGCATTCACTTTAATCTTAAATTGTTTTGAAATCTGTTGGTAGGCAGAATGGGAAACTTTTCCCTAACTTCAAGAAAGTCCAGGAAAGAGTACAGAGAATGATCAAAGGGGTTGAAAATAGAGTCTAGGAGAAGAATTTAAAAGAAGGGAGCTGCCTTTGCATGGAGAAAGAAGAGCAGGCTGGAAGTAACAATTAAAATGGCTTTGAAAGCTTCAAAGATTTCCTATTCATAGTCATCCATCCATTCATTTATTCACCCAAAGTGCCATGCACTGAGGGACATGAAGAAGGACAAAAATAGAGGTAGACAGAACAAGTCTTTGGTTTAAAAAAATCTCCTCTCTATTGCCAGTGACCCAGATTTGAACAAAGTTGAGTGTAGGTTGGGCACAAGCAGGAAATAAGTCTGAAGTGAAGGGATTTGAGAAATTGCCACAGTAGCAGTGGAAATAAATACAACCCTGCCTGCCATTTGCTTATGAGAACTACTTCTGCCTAAGTGGTGAAGTAATTTTCGGGGCTGATGGAGAGAATTTCCATCAGAAAAAAAGTTACAGCTTCAATTTTGTAGTTCTGAATATTCTGTGATAGGCCTTGTGTGGTCAGTATTAAGTAAGGCAAATATTTCATGGTTTCCAGTGTGCTTTTCATCTATACTCTCTACTGTGTGATTTATATCAGGGTCTATCCAGACCACAGAAATAGCACAAAAGAAAAAACCATAATGAAATTTCTTCCCACCACACTGCAGTTAACAAAAAACTCCATGGCCATGTTTACCAAGAAAACAGTAGGTATGAATTCACAGTAACCAGTTGGGTTACTAAGTGTTGAGTTCCTCTGAGCCACAGGTTCTTGGAATTGCCCAACTCTTGATTAACTGAGAGTTACCATTTAGTTACCATTACATATAAAATTGTGACTTTATATCACAAATATAGGGATGATCTTTTACTTTATTTAAATTGTATGAACAAAAAAATCTTGATGATTCAAATACCAATATACTGTTTTTTGTTTGTTTTTTTAACTTGTAGATTTTGGGTTGACTCTAACAACTTAAATAGGTAAGTTTAAATTTTTTTAGCCATATGTAAATCCAATTTAAAAACTTATGAGAAACCAAGACAAGAGACACAGAATTTTATAAAATGAAGGAACTGCTCAGAAGGGCAATTGCTAGTCAATATTTTCAATATTCAATTATCTTTGTGGGAATTTAAAAATGAATTTAATTTTTTAAGAACAGAATTATCTGTTATGGGTCTCTCCAATATGCAAACTACCCATACCTAAAATTATGAGGAATCAAAAAGTTGTTCTTACTGTGTTCTTTCTTTCTTTATTATATATACTATTATAAATTGAATAGGTCAATTTAAAGAAATTGTGCACTTATAATCAAATCCTTTAAATAACATTTTGACAAAAAGTTTCTACTTTGTGCAAAGCACTTTGTTTTCTCCTAAAAATAATACTTAAATACATGCAAATATAAATTTATATATATGTAATTTATTAATGTAGCACATGAGACAGTTACTGGAAAAAAGTTTCTAAATATATATCCAATTGTATGCCATATGCACCTAATTCAATAGAAGTGGCAAGTGTTTAATTAATATCCACCTGTTGCTCCTCCATCCTGAAACAATGTCTTATAAATCAAGTGCCCATCTGTTCAGAGCTTACCTGTCTCGCTTCCAATCAAAGGCTGATTTGCAAAATGCTTGACAAAATCCTTCAAAGATGGGAATTCATTAAAGCCAAATTTAAATGAATATCCAGTATATTCAACATGAAAGTGTTTGACAGAGTCTTTGGCTCTGAAAGGAAAAAATAAATGCTTAATGTTATTTAACAAATAAATATCATTTTTGAAGGGAAATAGGTATTTGTATCACCATTAAACCCCCCTAAAAACTGCCAATTATGACACAATCACTGAAATCATTGGCATTTTTAAAGCACAGGGTTTGTTTATTTGTTTGTTTGTTTGTTTTTTGGCAAACTGTGCTCTTAGCAATTTTTCACTCCAGTGGAAGATAAGAGACAATCATCCCTGTGCATTCTGTCACTTGTCAAAAGAGTCTTTGCACATTAACCTCCCCAAAGAGCATGAATTTAAGAAGGATAGGGAAAAGAGATGATGGAAATGACAGGTCACATCTTCCCCACATTCTCCTCTGTCTTTGGCCTAACTTCCTTACTTGTTTGGCAGTCAGTCTGAATTCTACTTCTGTCACTGAATTAGTTATGTGAGTCCAGCCCTTTTCCTCCCATGCCAGTTCCACTGCCTACTGACTAAAATATCAAATTCCCTACATTTCATATTCCACTTCATTTTTGGAGTGAGGCAGAGTATTAAATTATAAATTATATATAGCATATATAAGATCTGTCCAAAAAAAGTCCAGCCAATGTTAATACAATGAGAATGGGTTGTACAACATCGATATAACTTGGCATCCAAGGAGAGTCGACTGGAATGTGCATGCATGAGCAATGACAACTTTGCCATACTAGTAAGTGGGGGTGGTAGACACCATTGAGTGAGCATGTGTACTGTGTGGCCATCGTATTCAAAATGACTGAGTGAGTAGAGCAATGAATCTGCATCAAATTTTGTGTTAAGCTTAAATGTTTCTCTGCAGAAGTGGTTGAGATGATTCACAAGGCTATAGCTAAGGGAAACTGGTGATTGGCAGCTTCATCATGGCAACACACTCACTCATGCATCATGTCTCATACAGTGTTTCTGGGGAAACATCAAATCACCCCATTGACTAAGTCCCCCTACAGCCCATATTGGGCACCCTGTGACTTCTGGCTTTTCCCAAAACTAAAGTCACCTTTGAAAGGGAAGAAATCTCAGACCATCAATAAGATTCAGGAAAATACAACGGGGCAGCTGATGGCAATTGGGAGAACTGTGTGAGTCCTCAAGTCACCTACTTTGAAGGGGACTGATGCATTATTGTCCTATGTACAGTATTTCTTGTATCTTATATCTTGTTCAATAAATGTCTTTATTTTTTATACTACATGGCTGGATACCTTATGGACACACTTTTACATTTTATTTGAATTTCACTACTCCTCTCCTCTCTGTGCAGGGCAAGCTCTAGCTGTCACATGCATCAAGAAACCAGAATCAGCTCTGGCAGGGTAGCTCAGTTCGTTAGAGCATTACCCTGATATGCTAAGGTTTCAGGTTGGATCCCTGGTCAGAGCACATACAAGAATTATCTAGTGAATGCATAAATAAGTGGAACAACAAATTGATGTCTCTGTCTGTCAATTTGACGAAAATTCAGAATCACTTGGAGGTCTTGTTAAAACCTTGATTCCTGGGCCCTACCTCCTGAATTCCTGATTCAGTAGGTCCAGATGGTGCCTGAAAATCTGCATTCCTATCACATTCTCAGGTGATGCTACTGGTCTGGGGACCACACCTTGAGAACTGCTGCTCTAGTCCAGCTGGACCTACATTTCTCCTAGGACTTTTCACGTTGTCCCTTAGCTCATAGAGTTCCCTTCACCTGCAACTTTTTCCTCTTTGTTTCTGACAAAGTGTCTATTCAAATACCACCTACTCTGACAAATATTGCAAGATTTGTCCAGCTTGAGTTACTTGCTTTTTCTCTTCTAAGAATCCAAGCACTTATTTTGCTGTCTTTCATGTTATTTATTGCACTCTACTTTGTAGTGATGTATTTGGAAATATATTATTACTCATGTAATGCTACACTTCCTAAGGGCAAATTCTTTGAATCTCCTATAAGACTTGTCAAAATGGTTGGCAAAGAGTGGATGCTCTTAAATATTTATTTATTATCCTGAGCTGGTCTATGATTCCTGTCACATCTGCTATGTGTGTGTGCACACATGTGTGTTTCAAAGCATTTACAAGTACTTATAATGGAATTAATTGTTTATAGTTAAATTTGTATATAGATGTAATATACATGCCATCTATTTGTAAGGAGCTAATAATCCATTTGTTCAGATGAAACATATATAGGTGAAAAGTTAACGTGCTTTGATCCCATAATTCCACAGGTTTGTTTGAGATTTTTGGGAGACACATACAGTAAAGGATCCATAATATAACCACTTGATGAATTTTTAACATTTGTTTTTGATAAAAAATGCACAGTTTATGCTTCCACCTAAACAGAATTCCATTTTTGATTAATAATTTTCCCAAAAATGTTATTTAGAAAATTTGTAAAGAAAATACAGCTGAGTAACATAAAAATGTTAACGCTTTTTTTTTCTGTGACCCTCTTATTTACCCCACCACCTTCCCACCTATTTTTCTCGCTTCCCTTAGAGTAGCCTGCAGACTTCCAGTGAGCCAGGGAATGGAAAGTGTAGCAGGCAGCATTCCAACACAGATCCAAAGTTCTCAACTCCTGGAGTACACACACTTTTCCCCAATTACCCAAATACAGTACCAATGTAAATGATGCTGTGAAGGCATTTCTTCTGATAATTAAGGCACCAAATCAGCTGACCTTAAAATAAGGAGATCGGGTGGGCCTAAACTAATCATGTAAGAGTTTTAGTAAAAACAGTTTCCTCTGACTGATCACAGAAGAAGAAATCAGAGATATATGCTCTAACGGTCTAGGAAATAGCAAATGTTCACGTGAACTGCCTATGGGGCCACTTGACAAGGAACTGTGAGTGACCTCTAGGAGCTGAGAGTAGTCCCTGGTTTATAGCTATATGAAAAATGGGGAGCTTAGTCTTACAGCAGCAAGGACATGAATGAATAAGAAAGGAGAGAGTGAAGGAAGAGGATACTGAGCCCCAGAGAATCCACAGCCTTCACCAACACCTATATTTCACCCTGGTAAGAGGCTGAGCACAGAATCTAACCATATCATGCCTGGACTTCTGATATACAGAAACTGTGAGGTAATCAATTTATGTTGTATTAAACCACTAAGATGAAGGGTAATTTGTTACCTTACATTTTCTGTACTATATTTTTGTAGTATAGAAAATGTTAAAGGTCCCAAGTTCAAATAGAAGATAAGAAAATGCATTAATTCTTGGCTTTTGCACTCATAGCAGCCTGCCATCAATTATTTAAGGAAATCTGTTTATAGCCATTTGTTCCCCTATCAGAGAGAAAGGAGATTTAAAAACATATATTGCCACACTGGATAGAAATGAGGATTCAGAGAGAAAGGAATGTATATGTTGCTACTGGGATAGTGACAAGGAGGCCTGAACCATGTTGAGCAGGAAGAAAAAGAAAAACTTTTAATGAGGAATCAGTGATCAACGTGAGGGGCTGCAACAGGGAGGGAACCTGTTGCTTTCTTTCAAGGGTATGTGGAGGTGCCATCAGAGCAGTAATAAAAAAGTAATAGGTTGTGGTTAATGGGCAGGTGGCTGAAGGCAGTTTCATGGAGTCTTTGCATGCCTAGTCTAAGCCTGGGGAAAATACCCACAAACCCACAAAGGGGAGTTGTTACTTGCCAACAGAAGGGAAAGTGACAGATGCTGACTGAGAACCATTGACTCCCCCTGCTTATGTCATGGCAAGGCCAACCTCTCTGATAGGAAGGCCATCCAGTGGGGAGGGGCGAGGAGAGAGACCCTGGCAGGACTGGGCAGTCACTGTTTTTGATACCTAGTAGGGACTAGATTAACTTTGTTAACCTTCAGGGGAAACGGAACCTTGAGAAAGAAGGTCAGCTCATTCACAGAAAAGAAAAAGTAAAAGTTGCATGAATGCCTGCCTGAGGTTGTGATAGTGAAAGTTGCACAGACACAAATCACTCTGAGTTTCTACAGGAAGCAAGGACACTTGGGCCTGCATTCAGGGATGTGCATTCTGGTGCTGTTTGTACCACTCGTTTATTGGGAGCAAGACAGTTTACTACTTCAGGTTTCAGTTTCTTCATCAGCCAAGCCAGAGGTTTGGATTAAACAATTCATAAAGTCTCCTTCAGCTCTTATATTTTTACTGGCTAGTGGAAGGAGCAAGAATGTGTTTTACAGTCTCATTGCTCAGAGCTTGCAATTCTTAGACTGGCTAATCTACCAGGAGCCAAGAAGATTTTGTTATCTGACTATTTGAATATGATAATAAAATCAGTGGCCCTCTAAGTTAAGAAATGGGACCATGTTGAATTCATAGAGTGACTATGCATCCTACCTTACGGAGAGAGAGTACAGTCCGGTCCTTTCATTGCTGTCCCTCAGAAGGTAGCTACCATCACATCCATTTGAGAGAAGGAGAGCCTCTGCCGCATGGCGAGTCAGGTTGCCGTGATACCACCTAGGAAGGAGAGAACAGTGTTTTCACTCAGGGCAAACTGCAGGGTGACCCTTCTTTTACTGGCTTTTCCTCTCAAAGATCACCTTGACAATACTCCCCACATAGGTGGCCCAGAGACCAAGCTCTCAACCGAAACAACAGCACAAGGAAATCACTGGGCTTGACTAAAGGGAAGAATAGAGAGAGTTGGCTACTAACTGTTATGGGTTGAATTGTTCTGAAAATTCCTAGGTTGAAGACCTAACCCCTGGAACCTCAGAATGTAACCTTATTTGGAGATAAGGTCTTTAGGAAGTTATGAGGTCATTAGCATGGGCCCTAATCAATATGATTGGTGTCCTCTTGTAAAAAGGGGACATCTGGAGAAAGACTTGCAAATAGAAAGAGTGTAAATGTGAAGACAACCATCTGCAAATCAAAGAGAGAGGGCTGCAATAGACCCTCTCTCACAACCCTCAGAAGGAACCAAACCCATTGACACCTTGATTTCAGGCTTCTATCCTCCAGACTGTGAGACAAGAAATTTCTTCTGTTTAAGTCACCCATTTTTTGATATTTTTGTCATGGTAGCCCTAGCAGACAAACATATAAAATTACTTGGTAAACAGGAAATCTTTAAAAGTCCAAGTCAAAAATAACTGGAAGAATAGGCTTTGGCCAATTTTCTTTCTTTCATTTGTTTTTCTCTCTCACAATCTCTCCTGCAAATGTGGCACCACCTTTTGCAGTGTGGAAATCACTGAGGTATTTAATACTAGAGTCCATTGTCATGAGGAATTCAGATGTTTTATATGAGATGCAAGCCACATTAAGTATTGTTTCAAAGTGACAAATATCTGTAGAGCTGAGGAAGTCCCAAGGATATTCAAATTGATCTATGGGTTAAAAAAAAAGGTTTAGAAAAGGTAACATACATCCATGATAGAAGAAAACAATCCCAAATGCTTTTCAAAAGAAGACATAGTGAAAATAAAAAAGCTTTCTATTCATCCTTAATGCTCAGTTCCCTTGTTCCTTTCTCTAGAGGACACCAGTGCTAACCATTTTCTTGAGTTTCCTCCTAAGAGATGTCCTATACATCCACAGCAGTGATTTTTCAGGCAGTGTGCTGCAAGAGGCACACTGGTGAGCCACACGAGTTTTTAAAACATGCAATCCCTGACTACTTACTCAGGGGCACTGACTTCTTTTCCTTTAGATCATCAGATAGAAAAATGACAACAGCTGACACAACAATAGCCAACTGGTGTGAATATCCTGACTTGAACCATAAATACATAGGAGTTGCATCTTATTGGTCATGTTGCATAATGTGGTTGTGTCTGATTGGTTAATTCTTGGTACCAGAAATCTTGGTACCAAGAAATCTTTATGTACAAGTATAAGCACTGATTTTTAAAAAGTCACTCTGGAGCAAAAAGAGTAGGTAATTACTATTATTATTATTATTATTTTGTAAATCAATCAAAATTATACCTATTTTTGTCAGATGGGCAAAAATATTTTTGGGTGTGCCACAGAATTTTAATAATTAGTTCATGTGTGCTACAAGATGAAAAAGGTTGAAAATTGTTGATCTAGAGACATTCAGATATGTCCCCTCTCCCAATTCCACGGAAACAGAGCATTCTAGACACACTTTTCTGCACCTCGCTCTTGTTCCCTTAAAGATTTGGAAACCTGCCACTTGCAACATTCCCAGTACTGACCTGGCCTTCCCTTCCCCCCACCACTCCTCACTCCTTTTGCACCCCTCTCCTTCCCATACACACACATATACCATTTTTATTTATGGGGCCATTACTCTACACCCTTTGTTGCTGCCAAAACCATATGGGCTGGGGCCAGGGCTGGACCGACAGATATCTCCTCCTGTGTGTGGTTGGAAAATTTTTTGTTTGGGTTTTTTTTCTCTTGAATAAAAAAGGTTCTACTTAAAAAAAAGACTTGGTGGAGGCAGTACAAGGTGGTGATTAGGATTGTGGCTTCTGGAGTTGGTTTGCACGAATCCCTATCCAGGTGATAACTCTTAGTAGCTTTACAAGTTACAAAACCAATCTGAGCCTCAGCTTTCTAACTTCTAAAATGGATTTATAATAGCCCTCATGGGTCAGCTGTGAGTACTGCTCACATTAAGACACATGAAATGGTCAAAACAGCCCTGGCAAACAGCAAAACTTAGTACACATCAGTTGTTAGCATGAAGTCACTGTGATCCAAAAAACCATAACTTATGATGTATCCTCTGTGGTGTGATTTTCTTGTTGCTCAAATATAATTTTGTATTACTTTTAATTTATTTCAGATAACAGAAAACTAGGTACCAGGGACTATTGCTACTGAAAGGGACCCATAGTCCAGGGCAGTGCGGGGGAAGGGGACATGGGCAGTTATACAAATAATGTCAATAAAGGAAATACTGTTAGTGAAGTGTATATAGTGTACAAGAATTTAGAAGAAGAGCCTAACTCTGGGCATGAGGGACCCTGCTGTCATGAGCCACACTAGTGTCCACTGTGATATCCCCATGGTCTGAAATTTTTAGCCTGATAAGAAAAACTAAACACAAGATTATCTGTGGAAGGAAGATTCTTCATAGGTCTCTAAGCTACTTGCTAAATATGTGTTTCTTTAGCTTATTTCCTCTTTGGGGCAGAGATATCTCCACCCTGTACTAGAAATGTATTTGCTAGCTGAAAATAATTACAAGGAAAAGCATTTTATTAAAAAACCTATTGAGTTATTTAGCCACAAAACAGCTTCATTCATTGGGCTGATTCACAGACAAGTTCACATCTTCTCACTACTCACATCTTCTCAAAATGCTTTCAAAGGACAATTGGAATCTAAAGCTAATATAATGTTGTATGTCAATTATACTTCAATAAAAAAAGACATTTAGAGGAATTAAAAGTGAAGCTATAAAAATACTTCAGTTTTGGCTACAATCAAAATTCTGGCTAATTTGATGGCTAACATCTCCACAAGGTCACAAGTTTTTAAATTCTTTGTGCCAACTAAAGAATTAAATAACTAAATTTTGGATGAACATTTCAGAATAAAATTTAGTTTGAGCCAGTAGATCATGAATTTGAAACAACAAAATTTGATCAACAAAGTTCTAAAATGTAAAGGATTTGGTCATTCATTTGGATTCTTTTCAACGAGATCTGAAGTCTGTATTCAAAGCATTTAAATACAGACTTCAAAAAGCAAATTTCTTCTGATAATTACAACCTGATGGCAGTTTTTTTTTCTAAGAAAATTTGTATGGTAATCTTTTAATAAGTTATATGTCATAAATACAGTAAATAAATAGTAAAAATTACTTGAGTATAAAGCAAGAAGAAGCACACTGTGCTCCAATTTGGGACATCTCAGTGAATATTATTTTCTGGGTAGCAGCTTGTTGAGTCAGTTTTGATGTCTCTTGTATTTTATCAAGTCCTGAGCCTGGGCAAACCTGAAACAGAGCCTACCAGACAGCCACTTACACACACTTCATAATGACTATGAGGCAATGAGGATCCTCATTCCCCAAACAGCTCTCCCATAAATGCCTGAACCTCATCTTTTACTTGAGTTAAGTAATTCTTTTCCAGAAACTTAGGATGAGCATATCTTCCAGGGAAGTGACTATACACCCAAGTAATATTACATATCTTTTATAGAAATACATCCACCTGTGTCCATGAAGAACTAAAGGTTAAAAATTGGTAGTTTCCTACCAATTTAAAAATTAAAGTTGGTAGTTTCCTCACAATCCATCTTCTCTACCCTGTATCGTTCAACCTCATAAGTCTTTATTTATTAAGCTTTAAATCTGTGCAAAGCATTGTGCAAGACACTGTACTGGGTAGGTCAAGAGGACAGAAATGGAAAAGCCCGAGTCTGGGCTTCAAGAAACCATTAATCTAGTCAGAAGGATGAGACAAATACTTTGCACACTGTATACTACAGAGTGAAGCACCCAACAGAGGTTTTGGGAAGAAAAATCAAGACCATTCCCTAAATGAGCCAATGTCAAAGTAGGCCTTCAAGGGCATGCAAGTTATTTTTTAGTGTGTATAATTTTTATGATACATTTTATGTAGTAAAAATTAAAATATATACACACAGAAGAGAAAGTGAAAGTTTTTCACTGAAGAGGAATTATGTGTTTTAAATAAAGTCTCAGTACTAAACAGAGAAATGAACATTAAAACAAAAATGTGCCATTTTCTTTATCAATTAGGTTGACTAAAATTGAAGAGTTAGATATTATTAACTATTAGAGAATTTGGGAATGATGGATATTATTGTCCATGGTTAGGAGGAATATAAACTGGGGGGGAATTCAGCATATCCAGTGTAACAGGACACGCACAGGTGACCAGCGACTCCATTTCTCGTGTCTGCCTAGCAGAATTCATGTGTGAGCGGAGGCAAGATGAACACAGGTGTTTGATGCAGACATGTTTGTGAGAGTAAACATTTGGAGCCATTGTAAATACCTGGTAATAGTGAGATGACAAGGTTGAGTGCTCATGGATGAGATTATGTAAAAAGTTAACTAAAAGTGTTTGAAAATATGTGAGTACATTTTTGGTTGTCAAATGATGAGGGCAGGGGATTGGGTGCTGTCAGCACTTTGTGAGGTGGGCTGCCAGGAATGCTTCACATTTTAACGAAGAATGATGAGTTCTGAGCAACCAAGAATTTTCCTGCTCAGAACACCAGTTACCCGCCCCCCACTGAGAAACACTGGGGGTGTTGTACACACACACACAGACACACACACACACACATTATCAGTTGATAGCTCTCAAAACATAGTGTTAACTTAGAGGAATTAGAGGTAGGGGCAGAATGATACCACTACTTGTATAAAATCACCCTTCTCTTCCTAAACTATTCAACACTTACATGTGTACATATAATGACAGGCAAGTGCATAAAATAAAGTATACACCAAAGTCATAAGTATGGTTTCCTTAATGGAAGGAACCAGATTGAGGGTGTTGTTAAAGTAGACGTTAGCTTGATCAAATTTTCCTAATATAGCTTGTTCTAATAAAAAATAGATTCATATAT
Organism: Phyllostomus hastatus; assembly: GCF_019186645.2. NCBI lineage: Eukaryota > Metazoa > Chordata > Mammalia > Chiroptera > Phyllostomidae > Phyllostomus > Phyllostomus hastatus. Next base: position 22,693,789 of record NW_025334028.1, on the reverse strand, counting down.
TTATTGGGTAACTAAAATTTGAAAATAAAAGAGTTAATTTTTCCATAATCCAACCTCTAAAGATAATACTGTTAATAATTAGTTTTATTTTTAATTTATTCATCTACTGTTCATTAAATGTTGGAGTTGGCCCAGCACTTGGATGGAGGGTGGGGTGGGAGTGGAAGCAAATAACCAGAGCCAAGGCCTAGAGACAATGGAATGCTAGCTGTGCTCAGGATCAGAGCACTGCATGGTGGTGTGTCTGGTTCAGGATGAGTGTCAAAGGGCAGTGGTCACAAGTGGTGACATGAAGCTGGGAGGAGACTGATGCTGTGTTGTGCTTGGCACTGGATACCTGCAGGTCCCTGGCCACTGTTACACAGGCTTTATTGATAGAGCTTTTATGGCTTAAAATGCACCTCCAACAGTTCATTACATGGAGTCCTAATTACATGGACCTAAATTTCCTGTAATTGGAATTGAGTTTAAAAGGTTTTCTTTTATTTCATTGTTACGATTTTTAGAGGGAAGAGTCAGATTTTAAGAAACTTAAGCTTGTAAAATTTGGATGTCTCATTAAGATATTTCATGTAAAATTACAAAAAATAAGAAAATAATTATTTAGAATGAGAAATCACAAAAACTCAAATTAAAAAAGCTGATGAATATCACAAACATCACAAATCTGTGAAAAGTAACTAATTTTTATTTATTGTTTAACTCATGTCCATACTTCTCCCCCTTTTTTGGCTGTATTATCATTATTCCTTCATATAGTAACAATTTTAAAGTCTAATGTTTTAGAGAGAGACTGAAACAGTAATTCAGTCCCTCACCTAGAATAATTTTTAAAATTGTTGGTAGTATAGAAAAGTTATTTTCAGCTTTATTGGTAATAAAGTTTTTAAGATTGTTGGCAAATTTGAGAACTTCCATTAAATTTCTCTCAAATGTAAGGTGTAAGATTCCAGAGCATTTGAAATGTTATGTACAGGGACTAATATTAAATACTCTTTGAGATTAACTACACAGCCAGGGTCTGCACCAAGCAGGGGCCCTGAGGCTGCAACTTCATTGTCTTCACAGTAAACTCATCTCTAGTGATTATAACAGTTGTGTAGGACTTTTATTTTTAAATTAAACAATTAAAATGTTTACCCTAATAAATAAAAGTCATGCATAATCTCCTGTTGCAACCATCAGATTGATTAAAATTCTTTCAAATTTTGTACAGTGTGTGAATAAAATCTAAACCTTACATGACTGTCATCCAACCTTTGCCTACCTATTACTAATGAAGGGAAATTCACTATTTCATAAGTAAGCTCATTCCATTCTTCAGTAGTTCCATGAGTATTTCCAAGAATTGCTACTTCCTGCTTTCAACAGATGGTCCAAGAGCTACTTTTTGGTGTTAAACTTAAAAAAAAAATGACAACTTAAACAAATACAGGGTCTGGCAGAAGTAACTCCTGCTTGAATGTGTTGGTAGAGTAATAAAATGGGTATAATAATTTATAGTTTTAATTTGAACATTTCATCTAAAATATATGGTGTACTTGAGTGTGATGTTTGTGACAGAATTGCAGGCTTATGATTTTACAGTAAAATATTTTGTAATGAAAAATGGCGTTATTTGTGTTGGACACTGTACTTTAGAGCATTTAGAATGTATACTTTTCCCTTTCCATCACCTTCAACTCCTCCTTTTATGACAGTCTTTCAGTCCCTTTAGCACCCAGGGACCTTACTACCCAGAAACTTACCTCCTTTGACTACTTTCCAAATTGTTACAATCAACTCAACGCTAAGGTCTGACATGCAAAACGAAGCCTCACAAGTCTCTCTTATTCTAGCTGCTGTCTGCATTACGGAAACCCAAGATTGCACTAGTTTCTTGACAATTGCATCATGCTGCTGATTCACATTCAACATACTACTGATTAAATCTCCCAAGTAGGTCATTTTTTTCTGCTGCTCTGTCAGGCCTCCTCCAGCTACATTTGAAGGGTGACATCTTTAGAAGTTAAGTGCAAGAAGAAACCTTTTTACTACTGCTTTTTACTACTAGAAAATGCTAAGTGAAAAGGAATGCTAACAGGCAGCCACTTACATCTGGAACATCTAAGCAGGGGCAGTGAGAATTTTGGGGAGAAGAGACAATGCCTTTGTTGCCAGTCATTTCCCCAGCTAGTCTATCCACGCCAATGACTTCTATTTATTAGCATTGTGACCCCTCTCAAGTAGCAACCTCAGTCTCCTCTTATCTGTCAAGGTGACTAATAATAATGCCTAGCAAGAAAACCCTCTTATTTTCATATGTTGGAAGTCTTCTTTTATAAACTTTTAATATGCTTCCTTAACTTTTGTAGAAGAGAACAGAACACAAGATTTACTAATTATACCACATGTTATGAATATATGCCAGACATTGTGCTAGGTGCTGGGAATAGTTAGAAATAAAGTTTCTTTTTCCTAAAATTAAAACAAAATTTGGTTTCATTTTCCCTGAAGAAATGAAAAAGCACAAGGAACTACTGTTTATAACAACACACGCAAAGCAATGTCATAGTCTGCTTTTCCGCCAGGCCCACACGTTGCCATTATTGTGTCTCAAGGCTAATAGAGGCAACAGAGCAGAGGCTTCTCAAGCTTTAAAAGAATATTTGTACTGGGTTTTTGAGATTATCAAAACCAGCAGTTGACCTTGAAGGAAACAGTGGTATTATCCCTTCCGTGATACAGTAACAAATTAGGAAACAACCACCCACTAAAGAATTTTCATAGCTGTCTCTCAGCAAGGTACAGGAAATAAGCCCAACCACAGAGAAAAAATACAAGCTAGATCCAGAAAACTGGTTCCCATATTCAGCCTCTTCTTTCTTCCCAGTGCCCCTTCATGCTAGAACCTTCTGGGGAATGGCCCCAGCATTTTGGAGCCTCCATAAATTCTTATCCCATCAGGTTTTGCTGCCTTACTTTGCTGAAAGAAGTTTATATCTCATTTCCACTGTTCTTTAAAGCAGAGGCTTTCAAACTTTTTGGATTGGTCTATGGTATAAAACACATTTTGTATCTCTCTCTCTACACACACACACACAAACACACACACACATACACACACAGAGACATACATTACAAACATACAAAAAAGCCAAAAAATTTTATAGGAGAAAACACTATTCTATATGCTATTTACTATTTTTTCTCTTCTATTTCTTTCTAACAAATATTGACTGTGATTCACTAAACTGACTTAAAGAACACTAATGGGTTGCACTTGGTGTTTGAAAACAATACAAAGCCTTGCTGCTTAGTGCCCTGAGATTGTTAGAAACTCGCATTATCAGACCCCCTATACCTGCTGAGTTATAATCTCTATCTAGCAACAGCCTCATGTGATTGATATGCAGTTTATACTTTGAAAATCACAAGGTGAAAAACTCTTGGTCCTGAAAAACGTTAATTCATTTCTATAACTCTGATGGTTTGCCTCCACAGACTGTGGCATCTGAAGAGGAAGAAAAAGAGGTCAAAGCACAATACTAAGTGGCTTTACAGTATCAGTGGGGTGGGGGTGGGAGTGAGAAGGATTCACAGGCCAGTGCTGTCAGGAAATCACAAATAGCTGCCATTTTAGTGAAATGGACAGTAGGTAGTACAGAAGGGGACTTCACAGCAGGCTGGGGTGGTCAGGGAAAGCTCCATGGAGGAGGAAGATCATCAGCTGGAACAGAAGGTCTACTACACTGAGGAGGGATGCAAAAGGAAGCTAGAAGAACAGTAGGCACAGAAAGTGATCTTTCACATTAAAACATGGGCCATCCATCCATTTAGATTATGTATTCGTTGGTGATAAAATTCCTCAGTAACCCATGTCTACAGATTATTCATATATTTAATGGCACATTTTCTCCTTCCTGGCAAAGAGAAGTAACATAGAACCTACATTCTGTCCCATTAGAATTGTAATGAGACATACATTTTGAAATGTAAGAACATATATTTCAACCCCAAGCAGTAGGTTCAACCCTTGATTGTGAAAGCAGGTGAAAGGTCCTGGAGTTGAACAGTCAACAAAAGCTCTGTTCTCCAGAGAATTTTTCTTCATTTGCAAAATTATTCTCACTTTCAAATGACACTGGCACACTTTGTGAACTCTCTAGACCAAAGATGACAAATGCATAGCATATGATGCTACTCCCTGCTTCTAAGGCCATAGATAAGGCTCAAAGCTCTGTCTTCTTTCTTGCTAAGCCCATAATTGGCCTCAGAATCTTTCTGAACAGAGTAGAGATTGACCATGAGGTGAATCTATTAGGGAATCCCACTCTGAGCAGTATTAACTTGGGTTAATATGTCCTTAGCACTTGAGTTATTCCATGGGATTGCTTAGTTGCTGATTTTCTTCATGGTCATTTGTTTATTGGGTTGGTGTTACGCCCTTTGATTTTGTGAAAAATAGAACATTTAACCTCTACACCATCAGAAATCATGGTTTAGGATGAGGAAATGTCTTACTTGGTTCAAGAACTATCCATGCTGCAATTTGTATTATAGTCAGACCATGAGATATCTAGGACAAGACGGTGTTGTCTATACATGAACATTAACTTCCATATTCACAAATTTGGGCTTATCTTTCCATTGATCATAGCTATGGGCCCTGTCAAAGTACAGAGAATCAAGCAAAGGCTTTGCATAGGATTCCAAAAGTTCTAATGAGGCCTCAGATAGGCAAAGTGTGATCATAGGAGGGACTGAAAAAAAAAAAAGACTCACTAGAGCCTTTCCAATAAGGAGGTGTCTGTGATGGACACAGCTTGTCTGCGGCTTTCCATGTTGCCATTCTAAATTTGCATGTGCTAATAGCAGAGCTAAATTATGAGACCAGTAGCCCCAGGCTTTAAAAAGCATACCTGAGTGATGACAGAGGCAGACATGTGAGTATCTGGTCAAACATGAACTAAAGGCAGGCCCCAAGTTGTTTTGGTGGAAGTCAAGGCTCAGTTAAAGGGAAATAGGACTGAAAGGAAGACAAGAATTCTGTGGGAGTTGGAGACCAGGATAAACCTGTTCTCCAGGGAGTCTGAGGAATGAGGAAAGAAGTTCTGAAAGATGAAAACACAGGGAGAAAGACAGAGACTTAGAGATTTAGAGACACAGAGTGACACAAAGAGTCAGAGCCACAAGTTAAGAGCTGTAGACAGACAGAAAGATAGAGACCAAAATGTGGAGACAGAGAAAGGCATACCAGCTCCCATAGATAGTCAGAAGCATACAGGACAGTGACTGATAAAGACAAATAAGACACAAACAGAGTGGTCTACAAGACAGGGCAGAAGCCAAACAGAAAGGACATAGACACATAAAGAGAGACCCACAGGGACTGACTCAAAAGTGGGTAAACACACCCAGGTTGTCAGACTTGGAGAGACTGGAGGGAGGGTGGCAAATTGCATCTTGTGCCAGCAAAGGTCCTTCTGTCCAGTCCCCTGGTCAGCCTGAATGGTGCAGGAATGGCTGTAAGAATATCACTGCTCACCCAGTGGCTGGGGCCAGGGAATGTTTGATTTGAACTGGGACCTAAAGCTTGAAGACTGACTAGAAAAAATAAGAACTTGAGAAGGACTAGAATGGCTACACAGAAACCCAGAGCCAGAGGTTCTCTCAGGAGGACTCTTCTCTGAGTAGAATCAAGCTTGACTTTGCACTTACTCTGGGTACTCTTGCAGCCTATACCTTTAAAAGGTTGCTTCAGTGTAATTGTCCTTAGAGTGCATTGTCATTAAACAGCAAATTGATGTTTGTCTCTTCCTTTCCTCTCTCTCTCAAATCAATAAATTTTTTTTTTATAGTGAAGGGTATGATAAAGACACTAGAAAACCAGAAGAAGAAAGCCAGGTGGAAGCTTTCTCATAGAATGTGGTGGAAGGAAGGAGCTCTGAGAGGTGAAAACCAGAGTCAGACTTACTGCTGACTAACTGCTGGATGCCAGAGACTGGGAAGGTGGAGTCCATGCGGGCTATTTTATTTTCTGAATAGTCACATCTTCAGTTATTTTCACCACTTTACTCATGCCATTTTAAGTTGAGCAAATGTCTTCTTTTTCTGACTTCAGCTGACAAAACTCCTATCAGTTCCAAGACCATCTTCTCCAGAGATCTCCTTCCTTCCTGCCATATGAGTTATGCTTTATGTAGATGCTGTTGTGGCCCTCAGTCCTCTCACCCTGCATTCTCTAACTGTATGCACATGTGCCTTTGCTGTCCTCTGTACTGTAAACTCCTGGAGTTTTTTCTTAATTTTAACAACAGATGGATTATGAATAGGCATAAAAGTGAATGAATGAAGCAAAGTGACCCTACTCAGTGTGAAGAACCTGGGTGGACAGCTTTCCACATGTAAGTAGAAGGAAGACAACATCAGCCGTAGAGGAATAGAAAACAACAGAAGAGGAAATTCACTTGACTCAAAGAGAGAGCAAACTGTACACTAGTTACATATTAGTCTCTACCGCTGTAAGAGACTCACCTTCCGTTTTTAGACTCCAAGATTACAGAATTGTGCACAAAAGAGGAACGAATGTTATTGCTCTATTTGGTATCACAGATTTGTAAACAGGTTTCTATAAAGGTTTGACTTTTCTATTCTTCTTAGCCTTGTCAATTTGTCTAGACCTCAAAATGAAATCTACAAAACTCAATAAAGTTTTTATTAATTAGGATATTAACTTGGTTTTGTCATGCTCATGTATATGTATAATGTGAATCATGTGAAAGAATAATTAATATCTTTTAGTAATAAAATGTATTGGTTGTAGTAGTCACAGAACTTTTTTATTTGTCTCAGTTCACACTAGCACTTGCATATAGTGCTAGTGTAAGAAGAAAGAAGTTTGATGGAAATTAGGAAGTTGCATTGGTGGACAGGTACATGGACTCTGGAGCAAAACTGGATCTGAAGGTTTCTGAGCATGTAAACTTGACATGTGATCAAAGCTCTGTGCTTCACTTTTGTCATTTGTGAATGGGAATGACATTAGTGATAGTATCTATATACAGTGATGTGTGAATTTAAAAGTCATGCACACAAAGGGTTTAAAATAGTGCCTGGCACAGAGCAAGCATCCAGTAAGTACTGACTGCCACATTTAGAACATACACCTTCTTGGATCATTAGAAAGAGTATCAGCTTTTGGGTAATCTCCTAGGCATGTCACTCAGCAGTCCCACTCAGGAGGTCAGTGACCTGGACAATTCACTGAACTTATTTGATGTCACCTTGTGCATCTATGAAATACACAAGGTGCATTTCATAGAGTATTATTGAAAGTGTCACTGTGAAAGCTAAATGACACATGGCATGGTGCAGGCAAGGAGTAGGGGCTCAGTGAAGAATAACAATCGTGACATGAGAGCATCCTGGTTTGGTGGACCGCACATGGGCTGGGGACCCAGATTCACTGGACTCGGGCAGCCTAATTTTTCTGCTAATGGGTCTCTTTTCATGTAAAGTTGGAATACCAGTACCTATTAAAGACCGGAGCTGGTGTGTGCAAAATGTCTGCCTCATAATAAAAACTTATTTGGGTTATTTATTCCTTGGGCTGACAAATCATTGCCCAAGGGCCAGTTCCTGCCAGAGTATGTGTTTTTGTATGGACTGAAAGCCAAGAATGGTTTTATGTTTTTAAATGGTCGGGAGGGGAAAAAAAGATTTTGTGACTCATGAAAATTATATAAAATTTGCATTTCAGTGTCCAAAAGAAGCTTTCTGTTTGAACACCATCATGGTCATTGCTCCTGTTATCTGGGCTGTGCTCTCACCACAGTGGCAGATGTGAGACATTCTGGCAGAGATCATAAGGCCTTCAAAGCCTGAAGTATTTATTACCTGGCTCTTTATTTAAAAATTTTACTAATCCCTGATCTATTCTAATCTTCTCTTCTATGTGAAGGATAAGAGGTAGAGAAATGAGAGGTATTTTGACTTATTTACTTAAATATCCAGAGCTTAGAGTCTAGTTTCTTGACACTGGTCAGCCAAACACTGACACTTCTTATAAACATTAAGATTCAGGAAATTATATGAAAAAGGGGATAGTTATTATATTTATCACCTGAGGGAATATGTGTGACTAGATAATCTGAATATCTAATTTAAAAATATCCGAAAATATTTGTATTTCTCAGTATCCCTTTTGTGTCTGTAGTTATATAGTTTATAAAGGCTTATTCCCTTATAAACTATATAACTATACTGTTCCTACATTATCTCATAGGAAACTTTGTGGCAGTTAAAGAATTTCTGGAATTTTAGATTATTAACTGACTAGCAATTCTACGCCCGTTTGTTACTTAGGTGATGACTCTAATATTTATTACTTGTTTAATTTCCCCATTGCTTCATTTTGAAAGCAGCATACAGCCTGACCCTTCCCAGCTCACCTCTTGCTTCTCAAGGCCATTTTCTACCCTGTCGCCCCTTCTTCTGCCACTACCCACTCCTCCCCCACTCCCACACTGCCAAGGTACCAGTGAGGCTGACTGACAATCACAGATTGTTTTATTTCCTCTTCCAAGGAGGAAATAAAACACATTAACACCTTTAAGATAAAAGAAAATGAATGTTTTTTTAAACTGACGCTATAAATGAGGCAGAAATCCTTCTGAGTTACTTGATTTAAGTACTGTAGAAGGAATAAGCCTGTGCTCTGAACAAGTCATGTGTGTCCTAGGCAGGCAAATGATGGATTTGCTGCAGTGCAGGGTTTAATTTACAGAGCTTCCATATTCCTGAGTTTGAAGAAAAACAGGGACCAGAGAACAAAGGCATAATCTGTCTAATTTAATCATCATATTATGTCTATATGGATCCGAAATACAAATGTAAAAATCTATCTACTTAATCAAACAACCTATTAAAGATCATTTCAAAACTAGCTATTTTAATCTATCAAGTACTCTAAGCCATTTTTTGCTTTTATGGAGCTTTTAAAATCTAAATTAACCAGAAGTTTTGGTATAGGTCATACCTAATCAGTGGCTTAATGGTTGGGAAAAAAATCCTTCTTTTATATTCAGAATTCTGCCAGAAGCAACAGGTTATTTTCAAGTTTTCTCATAAATTATTACCTATAAAAGGTATATCAGTGATGTCTGGGAGGGGCAAGTACTGGCTCAAGGCCATTAGTACATTTTCAGGAATTTTGCAAGTTGGTTGTTAAATCCTTGGTGGTTTGGTATTGTCCAAAGTAAGAGCATTTATACCAGGGAGATAGGCAGACTCTGGAAATCAGGGCTACCCCTTGTCCATGTGGCTTATCAGCACACTATTGAGTATATTTAAATGAACCATGCTCTTCTGAGTCTTATGGAGTTGGGGTGAAAATGTTCTAAAATTGAATTATGGTGATGGTTCTACCAGTCTTCAAAGTCACTGAAAATTATTGAGTTGTATACTCTTGAAATGAGTGAGTTTTACAATCTCTAAAATATGCCTCAATAAAATTATTCAACAAAATGTCCCTGAATTAACAAACAAAATGTTGGCATGTATTAATGGCTTTAAGATTCAGATACATACCCCATAAATGAAAGGTGAAGCCACATTACTCAGCCCTTCTGATGGACTTATATTCTATGCAGTGATTCTCAATCTTGGTGTCACTCTGGAATCACTTGGAAAGTTTACTAAGAAAACACTCCCACAACACTGATGTCATTAGTCTGGTCTGTGGCCTGGGCGGAAGTTTTGTTAAAACTTCTAGGGTGATTCCAGTGTTCCACCAACGTTTAGAACCACAAGTGTGGAGCAATCTCTCCAGATAATTGTAGCTTGCTTGTTGTTACAGAAACCATCCTCAGGTGCTTAATTTATTAGAATAGAATAGAGAAGTCTGGACATAAAGCACATTTTGGGGTGTTTCTGGATTGTATCGAATGTCTATTCTTTGCACATGGAGAGAAGACATAGAATTGTTTCTTTGTGGGTTTCACCTGTACTTGCTTCCTGCCATTGGCGTTGTGGTGGGGAGAAGGGACATCATATAGCTTACCTTGTCATTTAAGTGAGTGCCAAGGTACCCAAACACAGGGTCTAGGCTCCAGGATTATTAAATTAAAGGGCCAGAGTTGAATATCTCCTTTGGCTCTTTTCTCTTTGGAGGCTTCCTACTGATCATGGGTGGGAATATAGATAAGGAAGCATGTACTAAAGAATTATAGTTTAACAATTTTTTAAGGCTTTGAGAGCCCAAGCATCCAGCTTTAGTGCCCAGATTTGTGACACCTGCTTTGGGTGCTCAGGGGCATTTTACTTTTTCTCTTTGGGGGAATCTAGAAGGTTAGTGATATCCTGGAACTCTGAATTTCCAATAAGAAGATTTTACTTTATAGAAAATTCTAGCTGTTACATCTGATTTACCTTCTGAAGGTAGAGTTCAATTCTGAGACCTCACATTTAAAATCTAAAGATAGGACTTATTGAGAACTTTTACACTAATACAACACAAAAGACACAATCCCTGCCACGTTAGTGCAGAGAGATTTCATGCCTGCTTCTGAGTTTCTCTGGTTAAGAACAGGCTTTGGCAGATTGGAATCCCAGCTCTGCCATTTAATTGATGCGTGACATGGATGAGTAGTCAACACTTTTGGTGTTCATTTTCTTCCTTTGTAAGATGGAGAGGATAGTAGTTCCTATGTTGTTGGGTTGTTGTGAAGATTTGAGCTGTTTACTAGGACAGAAGGTGTAGGTCTTGCCTCTCGTGAAGCACAGGTGTCAAAACCAGCCTCACCAGGCTGTTCTTGGTATTTTAGGGTAAAGCTTCAGTGTCTCTAGGAAATCCCCTATTCCTCTCTTATGTAATATTTGTTTCTCTGATTAAATATCCTGATGAGTTGTCTCATCTGGTCCATTCTTAAAGACAGGACTATGATCACTCTGACTACTCAAACTCATTACCTGTTTGAGGCAGAAATTGTATCCTCTTTCTGACTTGCTAATATTTAGAGGCTCAAAGTTGCCCCTGCAGACATGCCCTACATAAGTGAGCTCACAAAAGCAGTGTCAGGAAAAAGAAAGGCATATGGACACTGCTGCAGACACTTCCTCCTTTCTCTTTTGAAAAAGTCCCTCTCCTGTACAGTAGGGGAGGCTTTCTGTTTATCTTACTGACAACAGCTTAATAGAGATAAAATATTTTAACAGCATTTATTTATAAACCAGATCAACATGAAGGAAACCAAGCAACATCAACTTATACATTTCAATTCTGTCCCTACTCTCAGAGTCTGTCTAGCATTTGAATTTTGTCCCATAGTCTGCATCTACCTGTTTTCACATCTGGGAAAATAATATGCTCTTTTACAATGCAGTTAGCTCCAAGCAGGAAGACACCTAACAGACACAAATGAGTCAAGTGAAAGGGATGGAAAATGGGGGTGGCAGAGTGCTAAAGAGAACCATTAATCAAAGTGAGCGTTAGGGAACGGGGAGTTAATGCTCACTCAAGAAGCGCTTTGAAAACTGGATCTGTTCTCTTACCCCAAGTCCTGCAGCAGCTCAGCTTCTCCATCGGATCTGCTCCACAGATCTGAAGGATCCTGGGTGCTCATCTTCCCTTCTAGAGACTCTGCTCTGCCCATTCGCGCTCCTCACGTCTGTGAAGCCCCTGCAGGTGCCGAGGGAAGAAGCAATGGGCTCTGCTGCTCCTCACACTCTCCTCGGAGAGAAGCCAGCTGTGAGTCTCCAACCCGCAAGGAAGTGAAACTTGGTTACTCCTCCCACCGACACTTACCACCCTGGCCTGAGGCACTGGCAGGAGTGTTCTGTCAGTCAGGAAGTATGCAAACTTACTTAGCTAGCTACCTCTGAGGACACCCACCCTGCATCACGCAACCTGCAGTTTCTGTCAAAGGAAATAAATATGACAGCACTCTCATTGGGACTGGACAATGAATTCAAACTCCTGTTGTGAGGCCAGACCACAGCCCTTCCTTGGTCTTCTCTGGTTTGTAGAGGGGGTACATGCACTCATTTACCACACCTTCTGTCTCACATACAAACACACAGGACACCGAGGAAGCTTCCATTTCAGGAGTATCATTACAGCGGGAAAACAAATCAGAGTCAAATCACTAACTTCAATCCTGAAGTCTGGTTTTTAGTACTTTCTCAATATTTCTGCTTCAATTCTTCAAGTTTTCAACATATGTTTGATGTTCAAGTAGGCACAATTCAGAGACAATTATTATCTCCTTGGTGGAAAAAAGATAAGTTGAGAACAAGGTATGAAAAGTTGGAGGGAGCCAGGTGGATGCCAAATACTGTTAGAATGCTGCCCGCCTCATCACACTACCTTCGCTGGGCTTAACAGCTAGTATCGCTTTGTGTCCGCATTCATGGGTAGAGAATTTCATCTGCCTGAAAGTCCTAATGGGAAACTGCAGAAACTCTGAATTCTTGGGAACTGGAAAAAAAACAGCAATAAATGGATAAAAAAATCCTTCCTGTCTTCTCTCTGAATGTACTTCTGGTTTTGTCTTTTCTTTTTTCTTTTCTTTCCTCCTTTCTTTTTTCAATCCCTACTCAAAGATATGTTTATTAATTTTAGAGAGAGAGGAAAGGAGAAAAAGAAACATCAGTGCGATAGAAAAACATTGATCAGTTGCCTCCTATATGTGGCCTGACCAAGGATGGGACCCACAACCTAGGTATGTGCCCTGACTGGGGATGGAACCTGCAACCTTTTGGTACAGGCTGACACTCCAACCAACTAAGCCACCTGGCTGGTCCCATTCATATTCTCTCTCTCTCCCTGACTTGGTGTTCACCAGAGTGCTCTATAACTTGCTTCTCCCTCTGTCATTTGAGGACCATCACCATTGGCATCACTTGGAGCTTATGAGAATGGAGAATTTCAGGTTCATCCTAACCCTTCTGAACCAGCATCTGCCAAAGAACCAGATTCCCAAAGTGACTCCCTGCACATTAAAGTTTGAGGAGACTACTTTTATAGGGTACGAAGACAGCTGTTCCTAAAGTAGAGGCTAGCCTGCACCTAGTATCATTCTACCCTTCCTTAAGGTCCTTCACTATTATTTCTGTACATGTCTGCCATTTGTGAGCCCCTGGCTTCTTCTGATTGCCAGAGAGAAATTCCTGAGTTTCTAGAGACAGCCTGGAGGAGACCAGGCTCTGATAACACACACTGATTGAATGTAAGCATTTAAAATTCTGTCAGCTACAGTTTGTTTGCAGAGAAGTGCAAGATCCACTTGCAACAGTGGCCGGTCATGGCCAGGAAGGTGCTGAATGTGCCTGCGGCAGAGATAGGGGACTAGCTGGTGGCAGATTTCCTGTTCCCTTTCTATAGCCCTTTGTTTAGTATTTTTGTACCTATTTTGTTCCTGTTTTAGCAAATTCTGGGTTTTCTACTTTTTAGCCTTTCTTTTCACTAAAGTGGCAGAGTTTACTAAGAAGACCCTCTTTCCTTTTTTCAATCTTCCTGCCACTCCCTTTTTCTCATTTTGCTCTTCCATCTGTTGTCTTCTCCTGTGATGACATTCTTTTGTCATTCATTTGTCCCTTCTTCAATTTTCCCCAGGATCCCTCCCTTCCCCTTTAACCTCCTGTTCCACTAAGTACAAGGTAAGCATTGTAGCAGAACCAGTGTTGCAGCATTAGTAGGTGGCTTCAACAAAGTTACCAGATGTTCATAAAACTATCTGGAAAAACAGCAATTTTCAACCTTTTTTTAATCTCATGGCACATATAAACTAATTACTAAAATTCTGTACACACCAAAAATATATTACATTTTTTGCCAATGTGACAAAAAATAAGTATAATTTTGAATCATTCACACTGGATGCCAATTGTTGTGATGGCTGTTGTCATTTTTAATTTTTATTTTATTTTTTATTGTTCAAGTACAGCAGTCACCATTTTCCCTCCACCATTCTCCCCTACCCCAGTCATCCCCATCTCCCACCCCTGATCCCACCCCCCTCTTTGTTTTGTCCATGTGTCCTTTACAGTTATTCCTGAAAACCCTTCCCACTTTCCCCCTATTATCCCCTCCTACCTCCCCTCTGGTTACTGTCAGTTTGTTCTTAATTTCAATGTCTCTGGTTATATTTTGCTTGCTTGTTTGTTTTGTTGACTAGGTTCCACTTGCAGGTGAGATTATATGGTATTTGTCTTTTACCACCTGGCTTATTTCACTTAGAATAATCCTCTCCAGTTCCATCCATGCTGTCATGAAGGGTAGGAGCTCCTTTTTTCATTCTGCTGCATAAAATTCCATTGTATAAATGTATCATGGCTTTTTGATCCACTCATTTACTGATGGGCATTTAGGTTGCTTCCAGCTCTCGTCTATTGTAAATTGTGCTGCTATGAACATTAGGGTGCATGGGATCCTTTGGATTAATGTTTCAGGGTTCTTAGGGTATGATCCCAGCAGTGGAATTGCCAGGCCAAAAGGCAGTTCCATTTTTAATTTTCTGAGGAAATTCCATACTCCTTTCCACAGTGGTTGTACCAGTCTGCAATTCCACCAACAGTGCCCTAGAGTTCCCTTTTCTCCACATCCTCTCCAACACTTGTTTGTTGATTTGTTTATGATGGCCATTCTCACTGGTGTGAAGTGATATCTCATCATGGTTTTAATTTGCATTTCTCTGAAGGCTAGTGATGCTGAGCATCTTTTCATATGCCTCTGGGCCCTCTGTATGACCTCCTTGGAGAAGTATCTGTTCAAGTCCTTTGCCCATTTTTCAATTGGGTTGTTTGTCTTCCTGGAGTGGAGTTGTGTAAGTTCTTTATATATTTTGGAGATCAAACCCTTGTCCAAGGTATCACTGGCAAATATGTTTTACCATATAGGTGGTTCTTTTTTCATTTTAGTGCTGTTTTGTTTAGCCATGCAGAAGCTTTTTATTTTAATGAGATCCCATTTGTTTATTCTTCCTTTATGTCCCTTGCTCTAGGGAACATATCGGTGAAAATATTGCTGCATGGAATATCTGACATTTTCCTTCCTATGTTCTCTTCTAGGATGTTTATGGTGTCACGACTTATATTTAAGTTTTTTATCCATCTTGAATTATTTAAGTTTTTTATCCATCTTGAATTTGTTTTTCTGTATGGTATAAGTTGATGATCGAGTTTCATTTTTTTTTTTTTTTGCATGTAGCTGTCCAGATCTCCCAACACCATTTGTTGAAGAGACTACTCCATTTTATGCTTCTGCCCCCTTTGTCAAAAATTAATTGGCCATAGGGACATGAGTTTATTTCTGGGCTCTCTATTCTCTTCCATTGGTCTGTGCATCTGTTCTTATGCCAGTACCAGTCTGTTTTGATTACAGTGGCCTTATAATACAGTTTGATATCGGGTATTGTGATCCCTCCTACTTTGCTTTTCTTTCTCAAAATTCCTGCAGCTATTTAGGGTTGTTTATGGTTCCATATAAATTTTTGAAATGTTTTTTCTATATCTGTGAAATACACCATTGGTACTTTAATAGGGATTGCATTGAATCTATAAATTGTTTTTGGTAGTATGGACATTTGGCTCTGCTTTTCTCCCTTCCTAAGGTTTTGTGAGGATGGGGGCCAGGTCTGGGTGACAATATTCATAGTTTTCCTATCTCCAGCCCAAGGCCCCCACTATCCATCTGCCCCAGGCTGGCACCTTTAACCCACCAGCTGTGCCATACTTTAGGTGCACTAATTGGGGCAACTCACACACCACCTACTCTCTCTTTGCTGTCCTAGGTGCTGGGTACTCTCAAAGTCTCTTCAGGGTAGTTCAGTTCCCCCACTGAGTTAAGTCTCTCTGGGGACTGCTAACTCTGAGCCCTGCTGCTCTCCTCTGTGGGGTGCCTCCTCCTTCCTCCTAGTGAGGAGCCATGCAGTGTTGTGAAGGCTGGCCTCAGCAGTGCTTCAGGCACAATGAAGGAGACGGCTCACAAAGGAGGGTGGGTGATGGCTGCTGTGCAAGAGTTCCTCAAACAGCACTGAGAGCCTTTTTTAAAAATGAAATCCTCCTGTTTCCATGCTCAATAAGTGCCAGGCTTCTCACACAGCCTGACTCTCCAACCAGACCAGCGACTATCCGGGTCAGGGCCCATCATGGCCCAACTCTTCTCCCTTCTCTAGGTGTTTCCCGGCTACCCAATTTCTCTGGTAATGACTTAGCCAGCATCCACAGTTCCAACAGGTGAACACTACCCCTGTGTGTCTCCCATTTTGTCTTTATTCCCTACAGCAACTTCAAACATGCAGGTCCATCCTGATGCTTCTCTAACCTCCCTGTTTGGCAGGGGAGGGAGATGTTGATTTGGTTCTCATCCAAGGATCCTGTGGCATATACTGGGCCTGGGCCGCAACAGCCTTGTTCCCTGAGCTGCTCCCAGGGACCTTACCATCCGAATGCAATCTCTTTATCATCTGTTTTTCAATGTCCTCTACAATTTTTGGCCTCTGACCTTCATGTAAGCTGGAATTCCATTGGCTGTTTACTCTGTTCCTCTGGTATTCCACCTGTGCACAGGGGGAAATCAGCTCCAGTCCCACCTACCTTGCAACTGTCATCTCTCTCAAAATTTGGCTGTTGTCATTTTTTATTTGATAATCTAAGGGAAAAGAGGTCAGTGCCCATGACTAAATAGTCAGGTATTGCATATTTTTAAAATTCTTGCAGTATACAAGAGGAAAATCGCTGTGGTAATGTAATAGGGTGCAGCCAGCACCCCCCTCCCTGACAAAGAGGGATTTGTAATGGGGTCCAGAACTCAGGGTGTCCAGGAAAAATTAAAAATATAGGATGTCCTCATCCTCACAAGTCTGAATTGGAGGATGGGATGCTTGGAGTAGGGCCATTGAGTTATTTTGCATATCAGCAGTTTTTCAAATAACCTCTAGAACAGTCATTTAACATATCTATAACTTTTGACTGGTTTCATGGATATGTTAAGTGGTTGTGGCCAGGCCTTGAGCCAGGGAGATGGGAGACTTCCACCCAGGATTTAACTAGGAGGCAAATCCCCCTGGTTACAGAGCTTGCATGAGAGCTTGAAGATGATTGGCACCACCCCATGGGGCCACACCTGCCTGGACTTACCATGGAAAACCAAAAAAGCTTGAAAAATATAGGAGTGCTGGCAGGTATAGCCAATTGTGGAGGAGTCAGAAATGGGGGTGCAGAGGAAGATTGGCGCTGGAATTTAAACCCAGGCACAGCAACCATGCAGGGGGAACCATGCAGCTTTGGTGCTCTCTTTGCCATGTAGCTAAGGAAGCTGGAAAGTAAGATGTAGCAGTGATGCAGAGCTCTCTTTTAGCAGTTCGGAAGAATGAAGGAGAGATGCTGTGGTAAGGAAAGAGGTGAAAGGACTCTTGCTGTTGGGCCAGGGGAAGGTGCCATGTGGATTTGGATTACAAACTGGAGATCCTGGTAACACAGCTGATGGTGCTGGGAACTGTGGGAGGCCTGCCAGCCCAGCACAGGTTACTTGGGAAGAACTGGGGGCTATCTGACTCATGGACTTCTATTTCTTTTCCTGAGATATGGTACCCTGGACTGGGCAAAGTTTGGGAAGGAAGGACTGTGTGTGTTTGTGGGTGTTTTAAGGGACTTGGGATTTTAATGAAGACATTAAGTCATTCTCTTAAATTGGTGTAATTTTTGAATAAATAATTCCTTTCCTTTTCACCAATCTCTGATGTTGAGAGCTATAATGCCCTGGTGATGGGCAGGGTGAACCTAGTACAAGGGGTCCCCAGGAGAAGGGGGGTCCATTCAGTAATAGTATATTGTCCCTCCCCCACAGGTCTGTTCAGTAACAGTTATATATTTTACATTAGATTCTTTGGATTTTATAATTCTCTTATTAAAGAAGTCACAACTTTTGCTTCCAAACATCTTTTTAAAACAGGTATGTTTTTTAAAAACACATAATTTATTTCTTATTTATTTTAATAACCTCTTCAATGGTGATGGTTCATAGTGCCTAATTCTTTCCATACTCACATTGGACACAAAAATAGACAAAAACAATCCACTTGTTTTAACAGTTTTAGAATATCTTATTCTTTGTTGGAAAATACCTTATTTATCAAAAATGTTAGACCTTTTTTGGATGGTGATCACATTCAAATCATCAGTTTTCTCATACAGGGAATTTGGAGAGAGCTATTTTGTCCAGATTGGAATTTCTTTGTTAGAAGAATGAGCTAACATGTGGGACTCCTCTAAGGATTTTTTAAAATAATTTTTTAAATTGTTATTCTATTACAGTTGTCCCAGGTTTTCCCCCTTGGCCCTCCTCCACCCATCCCACCATCCTTACTCCCACAGTCAATTCCTACACTGTCATCCATGTCTGTGGGTCATTCATATATGTTCTTTGTCTACTCCATTCTGCTTATTTTTATCCTTATCACCCTCTCCCCTCCCCTATGGTCACTGTAAGTTTGTTCCATATTTCCATGCCTGTGGTTCTATTTTGTTCCTTAGTTTATTTTGTTTATTAGATTCCTCTTACAGGTGAGATCATATGGTATTTGTCTTTCACTGACTGGCTTATTTCACTTAGCATAATACGCTCAATTCCATCCAAGCCATTGAAAATGTAGGAGGAGTTCCTTCTTTCTTTCTGTTGTGTAGTATTCTATTATGTAAATGTACCATAGTTTTTGATCTACTCATTTACTGATGGGCACTTAGGCTGTTTCCAGCACTTGACTATTGTATATAGCACTGCTATGAACATAGAGGTGCATAAGTTCTTTGAATAGGTAATTTGGGATTCTTAGTGTATATTCCCAGCAGTGGAATTGCCAGGTCAAAAGGCAGTTCCATTTTTAATTTTTTGAGGAAATTCCATATCATTGCCACATGGGGTATCTGAAATTTTCCTGCCTATGTTTTCCTCTAGGACTTTTATGATGTCATGAGTTACATTTAAGTCTTTTATCCATCTTGAGTTCCTAGTGTATAAGTTGGTAGTATAAGTTGGTGGTCTAGTTTCACTTTTTTGCACATACCAGTTCAGTTCTCCCAACACCATTTGTTTAAGAGGATATTTTTACTCCACTGTATGTTCATGCTCCCTTTGTCAAGTATTAATTGACCATAAAGATGTGGGTTTATTTCTGGACCCTTTATTCTGTTCCATTGATCTATGTGTCTGTTCTTATGCTAGTAACAGACTGTTTTTGTAATCCCTCCTACTTTGTTCTTTTTTCTCAAGATTACTGAGGCTATTCATGGTCATTTATGGTTCCACTTAAATTTTTGAAATATTTGTTCTAGATCAGTGAAATATGCCATCAGTAATTTAATAGGAATTGTGTTGACTCTATAGATGGCTTTGGGTAGTATGGACATTTTAATGGTGGTAATTCTTCTAATCCATGAACACAGCATATGCTTCCAATTATTTGTATCTTCCTTAATTTCTTTCTTTAGTGTTCTGTAGTTTTCCAAGTACAGGTCTTTTACCTCTTTGGTTAATTAAAGTCATCCCTAGGTACTTTATTTTTCTTGTTGCTATAGCAAATAGGATTTTTTCCCTAGTTTATGTTTCTGATATTTTATTGTTGGTGTAAAAAATGCCAACAATTTCTGAATATTGACTTTATCCTGCTGATTAGCCAAATTCACTTATTAGGTCAAGTATTTTTTGGTGGAGATTGTAGGGTTTTCTATGTCATCTTAATTGGGACCCTCTGTGATTCCTGAACTTGTATGACTTTTTTCCCTTACCTAGTTAGGGAAGTTTTCTGCCATTATTTTTTTTCAAAGAGATTTTCTATCCCTTTCTCATTTTCTCTCATTCTGATATTCCTATGATGTGAATATTGCTATGTTTCATGTTGCCCTGAAGCTCTCTTAAACTATCCTTGTTCTTTTTGAGTCTCTTTTTGTTTTGTTGTTCTGACTGGGTATTTCTTTCTACCTCGTCTTCCAGCTAGCTGATTTGGTCCTCTGCTTCATACAGCCTGATTTTAATTTCTCGTAGTGTATTTTTCATTTCAGATATTTTATTCTTCATTTCCTCCTGGTTCTTATTCATAGTTTCTCTATCCTTTTTTTATGTTGCTACAGTTCCCAGTAAGTTTCTTATAACTCCCATAAAGTTCCTTGTAGTTCTCACTGAGTTCCTTGAACATCCTTATAAACATTATTTTGAATTCTATGTCTGATAGATTGGTTGTCTCAATTTCATTCAACTCTTTCTCCAGGGATTCCTCCTTTCTTTTTCATTGGGGGTTATTTCTTTGTTTCCACATTTTAGGAGACTCTTTTTATTTGTTTCTGCATCCCAAGTTGCTCTGCTTTGCCTGCCAGTCTTTGTGGTATAGGCTTCTATGGTAAGAGTTCTGTGGGACTAAGTGCTATAGTCTCTTTGATCTCCTGATCTGTATTCTCTAGGGTTGCTTTTTGTTCAGTTTATGTGGGCTCTCTTGTTGAACTTGGGCTTTGATTCTTGATGGCTCATTCATTGGAGGGGAGTGGATTCTCTCCTCCAGCTGGCTGACTGGGAGTCATAACCCCCACTCATTCTTGTAAGCTGTTCTATGGGTGCTGGTTAACAAAGCAATACTATGCAGAAACCAAATTCATGCCAGCAAAAAAATATCCTTTCCACATGAGAAATGTCAATAGCAATTGAGCAAATATTAATAAAGGTAGAGAGAAATTAAGAATATTATAAGATAGAGAAAAGGGAATATGAGATGGCTAAAGGAGAGAAAAATGATTTTGAGTGGGAAAAGGAAGGAGATATAATAAGAGTAGGGAATAGAAACTAGGCAAAGAAAGGAAGAAAATAAAATTTAAAATGTAAGTAAAACAGGGAAGGGTCATGGCAAAATGGAGCAAGAAAAGGGAAGCATGTAATATAAAGTTTGAAATGAAATTTAAAAAGTAGTTAACCAAAGGGAACCAAATTGCAGAAAAAGCACAACAGGGTCAATAACAATGACAGCTGAGCAAAGATTAATAAAAGTAGAAGGAGACAAAGAATAGTACACAAGAGAAGAGAGAATGTGCAATGTCTACAGCAAGGAAAAATGACTTTGAGAGGATAGAGGGAGGTAAGATAATAAAAGTCAGGAATACAACCCAGGCTAATAAAGGGAAAAATAAAATTCCTAACTCAAATAAGCATGAGCAGGAAGAAGGCAGAATAGAATAAGACAGGAGGAGAGTAACCTATGATATTTGAAATAAAAAATAGTGAACAAATAGGAATACAGTTGAAGAAGAACATCAATAACTCTAATATACGTGCCAAACAAGCCACAATTTATAAAGGTGGAAAGAAAATAAGAATATTATAAGAAGGGGAAAAATAATGGGAACTGACTAAAGGAAGGAAGAATGATTTTGAGAGAATAGAGGGATGAGAAATAGTAAGAGTAAGGAATAGGAACAAGGTATAGTGTAGGGAAAAATAAAATTTACAACAAAAATAAGAAAGGGCAGGAAGGAGGCAAAGTGAAGTAAGACAAGGAAAGGGTACAATATGAGATTTGAAATAAAAATAAAAAATAATATAAAAATATAAATAAAAAATAAGAAATAACAGATGAAGAATAGTGAATTATTTGGAATACAATGGACAAAAAAGAAGATGTATTTAAAGGCTTTGTGAAAGAAAAAAATTAACAGAAATTCTGAAGAAGCGTGAGGTGGGATTCGTCTCAGCAGAGTTTGATGTTTTCCTTCTGTTTTCTATTTCTGGATCCACCTCTGGCTTTTTATCAGCCCAAGGTCCCGGGCTGGGTCCTCCAGCTTCTGGTTGCATCTCCTTCATTACCTTCACTTGCCTCTAGAGGGGACTTCTATTGTGATATGGAGAGTGGGACACCTGGGTCTCCCTTGGGAAGCATTATTCATTCTTCTGGGAAAGTTGTGGGTGTGTTCCTCTGCCCCCACACCACCTGCCTTGGTCTGTCCCAGCTCATTTCCAGTAATGTGTAGTTCCTGCTGAATTAGCTGTCTGTTTTAAGGGAGGGGCCAATCTGTGTAAGAGGGTCAACTCTTTCCTGCTTGGTGCTGATGGCAGCTCTGTGAATGAGCTGAGGCTGGGCCGAGCCCTGATTTCTCCTTGCTGCACCAGTTTCTGATCTGCCTAGTTTGCTGGCCTCAGTGGAATAGGGCCCTAAGAATGAGTTCAGTATATTTTGTCTCTCTGAGAGAAGTTCAAAATGGGCCAGTTAGGTGTTTCTCTTTCTGTCTTTCTCTTGTGGATATGCACCCACAGGGGGTTCTTGAGACTGTCCTGCCTGTTTTGCAGAGCTTCCCTTTTGGTGGTGGCTTGCAAACCTGCAGGGGGTGGGGGCTGGGTGTGTCCTTTTGGGAAGGAGGTTCTGTCTGGCTGTAAATAGTCTCATGTGCTCAAGTCCTGCCTGTCTAGTTCCCAACCCACTGCCTTCACAGCAGACACAGTTTCTAGCTTTCCACTCTCTGCAGCCTCTGGCCTTCCAGTTGTGCTGGGCTGGGGCTGAGAAATCTCCTGGGTGTGCATCTTTCTGATCTCTCTGCCAGCTGTACTCAATGACAGCAAACCACACCCTCAATTCTTTCCTCTTTCTGGCAGGGCAGCTGAACACAGGGTCTCTGCCTAGCATGCCTCGGCTCCCCTTTTAAAAAGTCTCTCTGAGCACTGTCACTGCAGCACTGAGTCATTGTCCAGTTTTTCTCACACACCGCTTCTCCAAAAATCCAAAAGTCTCCCATAGTCATGGCTGACCATGGACTGTCTCCGCCTGATCCAGGTGCAGATGGAATCCCTCTCTCTCTCTGGCATTCTCCTGGTTGGTGTTTGCCATTGCAGCTATGGGGGTGCTGCTTGAAGTGTGTGTGTGTGTGTGTGTGTGTGTGTGTGTGTGTAGTCTGGATCTCCCCAACTTTGTGTATCCAAGTCACTCCCATCCTGAGTCTGGAGGGTTCTCTGCCCTGGGAGGGGAAGGAGCCTCAGAGCTGTGATTTCTGACCAGGTTCTCTGTGTCTGCAGGCACCACTCCTGGAGTATTTCTCTTTCAACCTCTAAGATCTCCTTACTGCCTGCTGTGAAGTGTCTTCTGTACTCCTTGGCTTCCAAACTTCATATCAGCTAAGATTCTGTTGAATGATCAGTCTATTTTTAAAAAAAATCATCCAAGTATCCAAGTTGAGGGCAAGAGCAAGTAGTCTCAACTTCCACCATCTTCTCTCCTAAGGAGAACTTTTTTAACAGAAATGACTCCATTTTGTTGAAGACCATTTTTGATCTTTTTCTAATTTATCTCTACAGAAATCTCATATATCACCATGTCTGGTTTTCACTCAGTCATCCAGCGATGGAAATTTTACTGATACCCTCCACAGTGGGAATGGTTCTGTAGGCTCCCTGTGTTACTGACTGACTGTTAAACAAGTACTCTTTCTTCTTTTCCATCATTTACATTGGTGGGAAATAAAGGACCCATTCTTGAAAGGGAAACCAAGGTTTGGAATGACCATGGACTGAGGTCACAAGCACTTGGGGTTGATGGACTATTTCTCTGTTTCTCACTGTCTGTTCTTCCTACCCATGAAAAATTAGAAATTACCATTTCATGTTAAATTAGAACAGAGGAACAGCAGACAAAGAAAGAATGGACATTGTTTTTTA
This sequence comes from Phyllostomus hastatus, assembly GCF_019186645.2. Taxonomy (NCBI): domain Eukaryota; kingdom Metazoa; phylum Chordata; class Mammalia; order Chiroptera; family Phyllostomidae; genus Phyllostomus; species Phyllostomus hastatus. Next base: position 22,670,127 of record NW_025334028.1, on the reverse strand, counting down.
GCTGAAGTTCAGCTCTCCAAAAGGAGGGCTTTCATCTCTCCTCTTAATTGGTAAGTTCAGAGCTGCCTATTTGCTTTTAAAAATATTGGAATTTTACTTTGGGCTACTACCTCTGTATTGTCTGCCACAGTTATGTGATCACTTAATACGGTAGCAAAGGCTAAGGCAACTGGTTTTCTCAAACTAATTGGACCCTACTTTATTTTCTTCTCTTGTTCATATAAGTCATCCTACCTTCCTTGTTGAATAAGGCTGTCTGGATATGGCTATAATTCATCAAGTTCAAGGTATAAAATTCACTCCAACCCCTTCCCCTTTCAGGGGAGTGAGAAAGTGGAAACAGAAATAGAAGGAGTTTCCACAGAAGGATAAAGGAAAGATATAAACACTTTGGATTTTACCTTTCCAGTACATTAATTTCCTGGGTGATTTAAAATTCTGAAAAATTAAGCCTGGTAGAGCCATGGTGTGAGCTTTCAGATGCTCAGGAAATATTTAATAAAGGTAAATTTGGTCATTGAAAAATGACAATGATGGCCAAATAGATATTTCAGCTAGGCAGATGGATGACCAAGGGGTGGTGAGAAGGCATTTCTGTTCTCCCCATATGAGCCCTGTGGGTTAAGACTGGTTACACACAATTCATTTTCTGTTGAACCTTGCCACCCGACTGCTCCCATAAAAGGAGAGCTTATGTCTCATTCATTTTTATACCCCTTCCACTCAGCACAGTACCTGGGGCTTAGTAGCAACTTGACAATTCTTCAGTTGATGGTAGAGAGCCTTTCTGAAGACTTTGGGAGAAAGATGACAATTGGGATAACATTTTGGGGGGGCATTGTATAGTTTGAATTTCTGGAAGGTAGATGCCAAGATGGAACTAAAAGTGCAATAAATGTCTTAGGTGGAAATGCCTGTAAAGGATGGATGAGGGGAGGAGAGTAGAAGACCAGGAGAGCTTCAGACAATAATGTGGAGCTCTGTGCTAGGTTCTAGAGCTGCCATAAGAAAGCACCATACACTGGGTATCTACAAACAGAAATTTATTTTTCCTCAGTTTGGGAGGTCATAAGTCTGGAATCGAGGTGTTGGCAGCATTGGTTTCTTCTGGAAGCTCTGCAGGAGAATCTGTTCCATGCCCCTCCTCTAGCTTCTGGTGGTTGCCAGCAATCCTTTAGTGTTCCTTGGCTTGTAGATGCACCTCTTCAGTCTTTGCCTCTTCACACTGCCTTCTTCTCTCCACATCTTCTAATGGTCTTCTTGTGAGGACACTAGTTATTGGAATTCAGGACCACCCTTAGCCTAGGACCACCTTATCTTAACAACATATCTGTAAAGTATTTATTTGCAAGTAAAATCACATTTTGAGGTTCTAGGTGGACATGAATTTTGGAGGGACACCACTCAACTCAGTACATATTGACCCATGTGGAGGGAGAGAAAGAGGAAGAAGAAGGAATTGAGTACAAAGAGCCTCAGTTCTAAGAAAGTCTCCATCAGGGCAACAGGTGGCCCAAGAACAAAGATTGCCCACTAGAGAAATCATTTACATTAGGCAGGAATAGTCCAGCTTTAGTACCCTCATTGTCATGGCATTAACGGTAGGTTCTTTCTGAAGAGAGTTTGTATGGTGTGATCCCATGGCTGCCACAGAAAGGCTTGAATATAAAAGTTATATTCCCTCCATTGGCATAACAAACATGCAAACCTATAGAGAAGTTTTGTAAGAGTTTGTTTTAGGCAAACTGAAAACATATGCTGGAGAGCAAGATCTCAAATGCTCTGAAGATTAACTATTTGCAGCTTTTTTTTTATGCCTTTGAAATTAAGCAGACCCAAGGAAGCATGGTGAGGACTGGATTACAGGCTAATTTATGTGCTTTCTTGAACATGGTTTTGGCTTGTTTCAAATGTATGTTAGCCTAGACACACAGAAACAATTGGCAGGGCTTGCTTAAGGCAAAGATAAATGTTTTGCTAAAAGTTATATGCCTGAGGCATGACTACTCACCATGATCTGCTCAGTTATGAATCTATGATCAGATCACCCTGTTAGATTACTTTCCTTAGAACCCCCTTTTTAAATTCACACCTCCATTCCTTTTTATCAAATAATTATGACAAAATGCTAGCTCTGGAGCAGCTGAAAGACTGCAGTGAGCATCTCCCAATGTCCCAGACCACTGATCTTCTCTAGAAGAAAAGCAATGTAACAATCAACCAAGGCTTTCTAGAGTCTTGGCTCCCAGGGTCCAGGTACTCCAGCTTACCAGTTCCATCTCCAGACAAACCAGATATCTGCCAGAAGTGTACATCCAGCAGAAATCTTTCCAATCTTTCCCCTTTCCTCTTTCTTATTTCTCCCCTATTGTTTTCCCATTTTTATTTTTCAGTATTCAATCTTGAACTCCATTCTCAGCCTTCTTCATTTAATTTGAAATATTTGTTCAATTCACTAAATCAATCACTTGGTTTAATTCCTTCATATATTATCTTCAAGTATTTGAAGGTTTTACAGAAATGCAGCTGTGTAGTTTACAAAGCCCCTTCAAAAAAGGTGGAAAATTGAGAGTTTTCTGTAGTAGTGGGGAAATCCTTGTTTTTCACTGAGGTTCTCTAGAAATCTCACTGTGGTGTGTCACGCAGGAAAAGCTCTGTTCTCTCAACCTTTCTTGAGGGCCATATGTGTCCCTCATCCACTGTGACTTCACAGTAGAGCAAAGGTCACATACTCCATCAGGACCATGAGAATGGAATGTCAAAGATCAAGTTCATGGCTTCTGTGGACTTTATTTCATTTCCTACTAGTATGTTCAGTTGCTTTGTTATTTAACTAGTGACAGGTTATCTCCCTAGATTATAAAAAACAAGTATATGTTTAGCACTGTCCAAACTAGCTCTTCCTTCCTCCTTGCTCTTCCTTGAACTTGACTCACTTTTTCCTCAGGCCGTTGTAATTGCTTTTCCCTCTCCATGGTTTCTTTACCTCCAGATCTCACACAGTTCCCTCTTATACTTCATTGGGTGTTTGTTCTTTTCCTTCTAAAATTTTGCATTTTATTTTTTATTATGTTTTTCCATTACCATTTAACACCCTTATCCCCCTCCCCTGCAATCACCACACTGTTGTCCTTGTCCATGAGTCCTTTTTCTTTTTTCTTTGACTCCTCCCTCCCTAACCTCCGCCCCCCCCACCATTAGCTCTCATCCTGCTCTCATCTATGAGTCTGTCTCTATTTTGCTTGTTAGTTCAGTTTGTTGATTAGATTCCACATATGAGTGAAATAATATGGTGTTTATCTTTCCCTGACTGGCTTATTTTATTTACATAGTATTCTCCAGGTCCATGCATGTTGTCACAAAGAGTAAAACTTTCTTAGTTTTATGGATGAGTAGTATTCCATTGTGTAAATGGCCCATAGCTGTTTTATCCTCTCAGTATTCCATTGTGTAAATGGCCCATAGTTGTTTTATCCTCTCGTTATTGATGGACACTTGGGCTATTTCCATATCTTGGCAATTGTAAATAACACTGCAATGAACTTAGGGGCTCTTATGTTCTTTCAGATTAGTGTTCTGGGTTTCTTTGGGTAGATTCCCAGAAGTTGAATTGCTAGGTCAAAAGATAGGTCCACATTTTTAATGTTTTGAAGTATCTCCATCCTGCTTTCCATAGTGGTTGCACCAGTTTGCATACCCACCAACCATGCAAGAGGGTTACCCTTTCTCCAAATCCTCACCAGTGCTTGTTTGTCGATTTATTGATAATAGCCATTCTCACAGGTGTGAGGTGATATCTTATTGGAGTTCCAATTTGCATTTGACTGGTGATTATTAATGTTGAGCATGTTTTCATATGTTTATTAACCATCTGTATGTCCTCTTTGGAGAAGTGTCTATTCAGGTCCTCTGCCCATTTTTTAATTGGATTGGTTTTTGTTCTTTTTTTTTGGTGTTGGGTTTTGTAAGTTCTTTATAAATTATGGATAGTAACCCCTTATCAGATGTATTGACAAATATCTTCTCCCATTCTATGGGTAGTTTTTTTTTTTATTTTGTTGATGGTCTCCTTCATCATGCAAAAATACTTTGGTTTGATGTAGTCACATTTATTTGTTATTTTTGTTTCTCTTGCCTGTGGAGATATATCCAATAAAATATTTCTATGAGCAATGTCTGAGATTTTACTGTCTATGTTTTCTTCTAGTACTTTTATGGTTTGGGGTCTAATATTTAAGTCTTTAATCCTTTTAAATATATTATTGTGTGTGATATAAGAAGGTGGTCTAGTTTTACTTTTTTGAACATATCTGTCCAATTTCCCCAACACCATTTATTGAATAAGCTATCTTCAGCCCATTGTATGTGCTTGCATCCTCTGTTGAGTATTAATTGGCTATAAAGTTGTGCATTTATTTCTTGGCTCTCTGTTCTGTTCCATTGATCTACGTGTGTATGTTTTTTTTTAATGACAGTGTCATGCTGTTTTGATTATTATGGCCTTATAGTAGAGTTTGATATTAGGTAGAGCGATTCTTCCAACTTTGTTCTTCTTTCTCAAGATCACTGTTGTTATGTGGGCCATTTTATGTTTCCATATAAATTTTTGGAATATTTGTTCTAGTTCTGTGAGATATGACATTGGAATCTTGATAAGAATTGCATTGAAATCTATAGATTACTTTGGGTAGGATGAGCATTTTAATGATAATAATTCTTCCTATCCATGAATGTGGTATGTGCTTTCATTCATTTGTATCTTTTTCAATTTCTTTTTACAATGTGTTATAATTTTCTGAGTGCAGGTCTTACATCCTTGGTTAGGTTTATTCCTAAGTGTTTTATTCTTTTTGTAGCAATTGTGAATGGGATTATTTTCTTAATTTCCCTTTCTGTTAGTTCATTATTGGCATATAGAAATGCCACTGATTTCTGGATATTAACTTTGTATCCTGCTACTTTGCTGAATTCATTTAACAGTTCTACTTGCTTCATGGTGGTATATTTGGGGTTCTCTGTGTACAGTATCATACCATCTGCAAATAAAGACCATTTCACTTTTTCCTTTCCAGTTTGGCCTTCTTTTATTTCTTCTTGTCCAATTGCTATGTCTAGGACTCCCAGTACTCCTTGTATGTTGAATAAGAGAGGGGAAGCAGACATCCCTCTCTTGTCCTGATTTTAAGGGGATCACTTGTAGTTTTCCCTATTGAGTATGATGTTGGTAGTTGGTTTGTCATATATGGTCTTTATTATGTTTAAATTTGTTCCCTCCATTTCCACTTTGCTGAGAGTTTTTATCATAAATGGGTGCTGGATTTTATCAAATGCTTTTTCTGCATCTATTGATATGATCATGTGGTTTTTATCCCCCATTTTTGTTCTGTGTTGTATCACATTCATTGATTTGCAAATATTGTACCAAACTTGCTTTTCTGGAATAAATCACACTTGGTCATGATGTATGATCTTTTCAATGTATTGCTGTTTCAGTTTGCTAATATTTTGTTGAGGGTTTTAGTTCTATGTTCATCAGGTATATTGGTTTGTAATTTTCTTTCTTTGCAGTGTCTTTAACTGGTTTTGGAATTAGGAATTGGTTTTAACCTGGCTTTGTAAAATCAGTTTGGCAGACTTCCCTCCTCTTGAAGTTTATGAAATAGTTTGAGAAAGAGAGGTATTAGTTCTTCTCAGAATGTTTGGCAAAGTTTTGCTGTAAAACCATTGGATCCAAGGCTTTTGTTTTTTGGGAGTTTTTTAAGTGACCGCTTCAATTTTACTAAGTGTAATCTGTCTATTCAGATTCTCTGGTTCCTGCTGATTTAGTTTTGGAAGATTGTATGTTTCTAGGAATTTACCCATTTCACCCAGATTGTCCAGTTTGTTGGCATGTAGTTATTCATAATATTTTCTTAAATCCTTTGTATTTCTTTGGTGTCAGTTGTTAGTTTTTCTCTTTTGTTTCTGATTTTATTTATTTGGGTCTTTTCTCTTTTTTTTCTTGATGAATGTGTTTAACAGTTTGTCCCTGGCTGGTGTAGCTCAGTGGATTGAGCATGGACTGAGAACCAAAGGGTCGCCAGTTTGATTCCCAATCAGGGCACATGCCTGGGTTGTGGACTGGGTCCCCAGTGGGGGCCACATGAGAGGCAACCACACATTGATGTTTCCCTCTCTTTTTCTCCCTCCTTTCCGCTCTCTCTAAAAATAAATAAATAAGGTCTTTAAAACAATAAACAAAAGTTTGTCAATCTTGTTTATTCTTTCAAAGGATTAGCTCTTGTATTCATTGATGTTTTGTATTGGTTTTTGACTCTATTTAATTTATTTCTACTCTAATCTTTATTATTTCCTTCCTTCTACTCAGTTTAGGCTTTGCTTTTTCTTCTTTTTCAAGTTCCTTTAAATGTAAATTTAAATTGTTTATTTGAGAATTTTCCTTTTTTAAAAAAATATATATATACTTGTAATGCTTTGAATTTCCCTCTTAGGATTGCCTTCCCAGTGTCCCACAGATTTTGGATTGTTGTGTCCTCATTTTCATTTGTTTCAAGGTATCTTTTGATTTCTTCCTTAATCTTGTTATTTACCCATTCATTGTTTAATAAGATGTATTTTTAGCTTCCATGCCTTTACGTGTTTTTCAGTGTTGTCATGATTATGTTCTAGTTGCATAGCACTGTAGTCAGAGAAAATGCTCCACTGAGTGTTTTGTTCAAAGGTCACCTTCTCAGAAGGATTTCCCCAACCACCACACATCTGAAATGCTTCTCTTTCTGTCCCAGGCCTGTCATTCCTTTTCCCTTACTCTGCCTTATTGTTTCAAAATGCTCAGCTTGGTTGTTAAAATAGTAAAATATTTCCATACAAGTTTGGGAATAGACACTGTCTGAACCCATAGGCATCTCCCTGTCGTCTTGGCCACCCACGTCCCCTAGACGCCTGAGATCTTTCTATGCTCTGTTAAAGGAAAGAGCCTCCAGGGCCGCATTCCAGCACCAGGGCCAGCACCCGTGCCTGTTCCAATTCTTCAGTGCCTGTGATGTACTAATTGTGCATTTAACAGGTGTATTGAGTTGTAATTTACATACTGCAATATTCATTTCTTTAATGTGTAATTCAATTATTTTTAGTAAATTTACAGAGCTGTACAACTGTCATCCCAATCTAATTTTAAGTTGTTTTTACTATTCTGAAAGATCTTTTGTAGTCATTTGTAATCTAAATATATTGAATGCCACTTCTGTTTAGCTCTACCTGAATTAATTATATAGGATATTTGCTAACTTGTGGTGGCAAATAAGTTATATTATATATAACAATGTATTATCTATCATCTATCAACTTATCTGTCTATCTATCTATATCTCCTGTCTGATGTAATCTGCAATGTGAACTTGTCACTCCTTCATCAACAGGTGGTGCCTATACAGCATGCTGTTAGATGAGGGAATAAAAACTATCACCATTTGCAAATACTTATCTTGTGGGGCAGAATATTCTCACTAATATGCAACCAAAAACAAATAACAGAAGTGGACTGATATAACTCCATCATAATTCCTGACTTCAAATGTTTATGTTTGTGTTTATCAAAACAGTTGTGTATGTATTAATTTTTCCTTATAATAAGTAACTGTGCATTTGGGTTAACAAATAAATTTATATTAAAAAAGTAGCTAGTACCTAATTGAATCTGGCCTGGCCTTGGTGACTTCTATGTGACCTGTAGAATGTGGTGCAGGTGGCACTGTGTGATTTTTGAGGCTAGGTAAGAAGCCTTGCAGCTTTTGCCTGATTTGATGGACCACCCACTCTGCAGACATTCCCTCCAAGGTTGTCATGGCCAGATCATGTGGAGTGTTTCAAGTATGTGTCCTGGCTCGATTAATTTCCTTCCAAGTTCTAGACACATGACCAAAGAAGTCTCCAGATATTTCCAGTCTGTAGCCATTTAAGTCACTGCCAGTGGTTTGAGTTTTGCCAAATGAGATCCCAAAGATTCACGAGCAGAAACAAGACATCCCCTCTATGTCCCATTTGAATTTTGGATCTAAAGAATACAGGCACATGGTAGAATGGTTGATGTGTTATGCCACAAATTTTGGGGTGGTTTGTTACCCTGTGACAGACAACTGAAACACTTGTTTATCATCTGGGTCACTGCCTAGAATGTGAGCTCCAGAAGGCAGTGACTTTAAATGTCTTGATACTATGTGCCTGTAATGGTTAATTTTATGTGTCGACTTGACTGGGTTACAGGCTGCCCAGATATTTGGTCAAACATTAATCTGGGTGTTTTAGTGAGAGTGTTTTTGAATGATATTAACATTTAAGTTGATTGATTTTGAGTAAACTGTTTTTCATAACTGGGTGGACATCTTCCAATCAGTTGAAGGACTGAATAGAAGAAAAGGACTAGCTTCCCCTGAGCATGACAATTCTCCAGAAGACTTCTTTCAGACTTTATCTGTAACATCGTTTTTCCTCGTCTACAGCAGACAGCCTTCATATTCAAACTAGAACCTTGGTTCCCCTGGGTCTCCCATCTGCTGACCTAGTCTGCAGATTTTGTACTTGCTAGCTAGCATCCATAATCACGTGACCCGATGGTTATATTTTGTTTGCTTGTTTGTTTTGTTGATTAGGTTCCACTTACAGGTGAGATCATATGGTATTTGTCTTTCAATGCCTGGCTTATTTCATTTAGCATAATCCTCTCCAGTTCCATCCATGCTGTCATGAAGGGTAGGAGTTCCTTTTTTCTTTCTGCTGCATAGTATTCCACTGTGTAAATGTACCACAGCTTTTAGATCCACTCATTTACTGATGGGCACTTAGGCTGTTTCCAGCACTTGGGTATTGTAAATAACGCTGCTATGAACATTGGGTGTATAGGTTCTTTTGAATTGATGTTTCAGGATTCTTATGGTATAATCCCAGCAGTGGAATTGTTGAGTCAAAAGGTAGTTCCATTTTTAGTTATTTGAGGAAATTCCATACTGTTTTTCATAGTGGTGCCACCAGTATCCATTCCCACCAATAGCGTACTAAGGTTCCCTTTTTTCTACAACCTCATCAGCATTTGTTGCTTGTTGGTTTGTTTATGATGGCCATTCTGATCAGTGTGAAATAGTATCTTGTTGTGGTTTTAATTTGCATCTCTCTGATGGTAGTGATGCTGAGCATCCTTTCATATTTTCTGGGCTCTCTGTATGTCTTTCATGGAGAAGCATCTGTTCAGGTCCTTTGTCCATTTTTTAAAAGATTTTTTATCTTCCTGGTATGGAATTGTATGAGTCCTTTATATATTTTGGAGATCAACCTCTTGTCCAAGGTATCATTGGCAAATATATTTTTGCATACAGTTGGTTCCCATTTCATTTTGCTGATGTTTTCTTTAGCCATGAAGAAGCTTTTTATTTTGATGTAGTCCCATTTGTTTATTCTTTCCTTTATATCCCTTGCTCAAGGGGACATATCAGTGAAAATATTGCTGTGTGGAATATCTGCCTGGGCACCCAGGCATGTGCCCTGACTAGAAATTGAACCAACAACTCTTTGGTTTGCAGGCTGGTGCTCAAGCCATTGAGCTACAGCAGCCAGGGTGCAAATGGGATTTTTTCCCTAATTTCTGTTTCTGATATTTCATTGTTGGTGTAAAAAAATGCCTTCAATTTCTGAATATTGACTTTGTATCCTGCTGTTTTGCTATATTCACTTATTAGGTTAGGTAGTTTTTTGGTGGAGGTTTTCTATGTATACTATCATGTCATCTGCAAACAATGACAGTTTTACTTTCTCCTTTCTGATTTTGATGTCTTTTATTTCCTTTTCTTGTCTGATCACTGTGGCTAGAACTTCTAATACTATGCTGAATGGAAGTGGTGAAAGCAGAAACCCTTGTTCTTTATCTTAGTGGGAAAGCTTTTAGTTTTTGCCCATTGAGTATGATGTTGGCTGTAGGTTTCTCATATATGGCCTTTATTATGTTGAGGTATACTCTCTCTGCTCCCACTTTCCTGAGTGGTTTTATAATAAATGAGTGCTATACCTTATCAAATTCTTTTTATGAATTATTGATATGATCATGTGATTTTTGTCTTTCCTTTTGTTATGTGATGTATTATGTTTATTAATTGAGAACATTGTACCATCTTTGCATCCCTGGAATAAATCTTTGTTGTGGTGTATGGTCTTTTCAATGTGTTGCTGGATGCAATTTGCCAACATTTTGTTGAGGATTTTAGTGTCTATGTTCATCAGTGATATTGGCCTATAGTTTTCTTTCTTTGTTGTGACTTTATCTGGTTTCGGGATTAGGATGATGCTAGCCTCATAAAAAGAGTTTGGGAGTCTTCCCTGTTATTGGATTTTTTTTTTGAAAAGTTGGAGAAGGACAGGAGTCAGCTCTTCCTTAAAAGTCTGTAAAAATCTTCAGTGAAACCATCTGGTCCAGGTCTTTTGTGTACCGGGAGTTTTTTGATTACTGCTTCAATTTCATCAGCTGTTATTGGTCTGTTCAGGCTTTCTGCTTCTTCATGATTCAGTTTTGGAAGATTGTATGTTTCTAGACATTTGTCCACTTCATCCAGGTTGTCCAATTTCTTGGCCTATAATTGTTCATAATAGTTTCTTACAATCCTTTGTATTTCTGTGGTATTGGTGTAATTTCTCTTTCATTTCTGATTTTGTTTATTTAGGTCTTCTCTCTTTTTTTCTTAATGAGTCTGGTTAAAGGTTTGTTAATCTGTTTATCTTTTCAAAGAACCAGCTTCTGAATTTATTGATCCTTTGAATTCTTCCATTAGTCTTTATGTCATTTAATTCTGCTCTGATCTTGATTATTTCCCTCCTTCTACTTGCTCTGAACTTTGTTTATTGTTGGGAGAAATAGTAAGAGTGTGGAATGAAAACAAGTCATAGCAAGAAAGAAAATAAAATTTAAAAAAAAGTAATAAGAGGATAGGAAAAGATAAAATGGGGTAGAGAATGGAAGAGCAAAATATGTGAATTGAAATAAACTATAATAAAAATTTAGTGATTTAATATGCACAAACTTGAAGGACAAGAAATGAATATTAAAAGGCTATACAGGAAAGAAAATATTGCAAGTCATGGAGAAGACCATGGTGGATTTTCTCCCAGTAGCATCTAGTATTTATCACTGTTTTTTTCTTTCTGGACCCACCTCTGGTGATGTCAGATGGTGATCCTGTCTGGCCTTAGGCAGCCTGCTTGAGACTTCCAGGGATCTACTGTCTTTGACTGACTCCTTCAGTTGTTAATCTGGTCACTCTGCCCTCAGCAGCCAGGCTTAAGCACAATGGGGTGAGACAGAATCCCTCCTGGAGGCAGGGCTATTGCTTCTCCTCAGGCTCCTGCCACTTGATGGAGAGTAGTCTGCCTGAGCAAGATGGTTGCAGCTATAAGGGGGATGACTCAGCACTGGTATCCCTAAGGTCACTCTCTCAGTTCTCTCCCTATAACCTCCATCCCCAGCCTCTCCCCAGATGTCTCCAGTACACTCTGAACCTTTTGCTGGAGCACAGGGTAAGTGGCTGCAAATAAAAATTTATGTGTTGGCCCTTTGAATGGCTCTTTGTGTCTCCAGCCATCTGTCTCTGGAAGAGAGAAACCCAGACACTTTTTGCAGCTGGATGTTATCTGTGACTTTTGGGGCTCTGGTCTCTAGGCTGGGGGTCCCTGCTTAGGGTTTAGACAGCATACTTCTCAGGGGATCCAACCAGTCACTTAAATATCCCTCTGGTTGGTACTTCAGTTGCCGCCTGTGGGTGCCCAGCCAGCTCTCTTGAGTCTCCACCATATTCCCTATCTGTCAGGTTGTGTTGAAGCTGTTTCTTCTGCCTGTCCATGGTTATAAGCCTTCTCTCTTGCTATTATTCAGTTGTTTGTTACAGATGACTTATCTACAATTTAGTTGTAATTCCAGATAGGCCCTGGGAGGAGGTTGGTGTAACTTCCACTCACTCTTCCACCATCTTGGATCTCTACAATCTGTTTCTTTATCTTCTAAGTTATAAATTATCACTTTGATAATTAGGAGATTTGAAGAAAAAAACCTATTAAAAAACAGAATGGAGTATGCTCTTAGTAATGTAACATTAAACTAGAGGCCAGATAGTGGAGGAAGCGGGTTGTGAATGAGGTAGGTGGTTAGGGGTAGGTGGAGTGAGGGTGGTCTCGACTGCTGGAGGAGTAGCAACGTTGACACTGCTCTGAATTTCTGGTGTCTGGTGATAATAAAAGCAGACTGACTTCTCATTCTCATGGAGTTTATTGTTGTTTCTCAATTCTTCTTGGTTATTCTTGGGGTTCATTTGCTCCCAACCCTCCTTCACTCACCTTTGTAGCTGCTGGTAATAGTATTCTTATATTTGGAGAAAATAACTTTGAAGATTCCTTTTAATTTTGAGATGTTGTGACCTTTTGGAAACCATCATGCAGTGTTGTGGAAACTACCTATACATGCATTGTGTACATTATGTTTTGCATTGAACCCGGGGACTACTTGCCTTTAACAAAACACTTCTTATCATAGCGCCTTCAGATAGAGCAGTGTTGGCACATTATCCCAATCATTTTAAGAAAGCGCATGTACATGTTGTTTAAGAAGAGTGCTTTGTTTGACATGTCCCCTAATTTCCTAGAGTTGCAGTATAGCTTTCCTATGAAGTAATCCAAACAGACTAAGTGATATTATTGTTCCTCTGCAAAGCCTTTACTTCAGCACTAACTTTGCCATTTTAAGACACTGTATCTTAAAAATATACAAACATCTGCATTTGAGGGGTAGTGCAATAAGTACTGTTTGCACTGGTGAAGAGAGGCACCATCTGTATGAAAAGGTCATGCTTAATCATCTTGGTACTAATTTCAGAATAACAAAAGCACAGACTGAAATGAAAACTCAAACACATCACCTTGTTTTTAAGTTTCCAATAGTAGTTGCTAATTCAACAAAGAGAAAGTGTGGTGTCAGGTTTTTGGATCATGTGGGCCTTATTCAAATACTTCCTGTATATTTGTTCTGACTTCATTTGAAAAGATTACTGTACTGACCAATATGTGCAAGTGACAAAGTACAAAAATGATTTGATTAATGAGCCAGCTAATATTTTTCTCAGATATTCTAGCTTCCCAGGAGGTGCCAGGGTAGAATCAGGTTATGAAAATGGGTTACCCTTGAAATCACCCATAATTGGGATGGGGATGGGGCCAGATTGAAGGGGGCAGAGTGTAGAGAGCAGAGCAGCTAAAATTTCAAAACATCTTGGTCCACCTCAGGGTGGATATTATGAAATTGGGAAGGCTTTCAAACTTTTCATGAGGAGTATGTAGTAGACAGAAATTTCAACCCCTCTGTTTGACAGGCTGGGCAAATGGGTTGGACAATAATAAACTACTTGCCTAAGGTCCTGCGTGTAGTCAGTGGTAGAGCTGAGATCTGACTTAGCCCATTGTTTTTGCGTTACTGATTCCAGTGATACAAAAATCAGCACTTTAATGCTCTTTTAAACTCACAAAGTGAACAAGACTCCAAAAATTTAAGAAGATTGAAATCATATCAAGCATCTTCTCAGACCATAATGGAATCAAACTAGAAATCAGACACAAGAAAAAACTGAAAAACACACAAAAACATGGAGGCTAAATAACATGTAACTAAATAAGGAATGGTTAACAATGAGATCAAGGAAGAAATAAAAAAAAACACCTTGAAACAAATGGAAATGAGGACACAGCAACCTGAACTCTGTGGGAAACAGGGAAAGAGGTCCTGAGATGGAAGTTCAAAGCATTACAAGCCTACCTCAAGAAGCAAGAAAATCTCAAATAAACAATCTAACTTCACACTTAAAGAAACTACAAAAAGAACAACAAACAAAGCCCAAAGTATATATAAAAGGAAATAATAAAGATCAAAGCAGAAATTAATGAAATATACCCTAAAAATTGCAAAAGTTCAATAAAATCAAGACCTGGTTCTTTGAAAACATTAACAGATTAACAAAACTTTAACCAGATGCATCAGGAAAAAAAGAGAGAGGACCAAAATAAATAAAACATAAAGCAAAGTGGTGAAGTAACAAATGACACCAAAGAAATAAAAAGAATTGTAAGAAAATATGCCAACAAATTGGACAATCTGGATGAAATGGGTAAGTTCCTAGAAACATACAATCTTCTAAAACTGAATCAGGAAGAATCAGAAAATCTGAATAGATATATTACAACTAATTAAATTAAAGCAGTAATAAAAAAACTCCCAGCAAACAAAAGTCCTGGACCAGACAGCTTCACAGGTGAATATTACCAAACATTCAAAAAAGAACTAACATCTATCCTTCCTAAACTATTCCAAAAAATTCAAGAGGAAGGAAGACTTCTAAGCTCATTTTGTGAGACCAGCATTATTCTAATCCCAAAATCAGTAAAGACACTACAAAAAAAATTATAGGTCAATATCCCTGATGAACATAGATGCAGAAATCCTCAACAAAATATTAGCAAACCAGACCCAGTAATACATTAAAAAGATCATATGATCAAGTGAAATTTATTTTAGGGATGCAAGGTTGGTACAATATCCACACATCAATAAATGTGATATGTCACTTAAACAAAAAGAAGGGTAAAAATCACATGATTATATCGATAAATACAGAAAAAGCATTTGATAAAATCCAGACCTATTTATTATAAAAACTCTCAGCAATTGGGAATAGAGGGAAGATACTTAAACATAATAAAGGCCATATATGACAAACACACTGCCAGCATCATACTCAATGGGTAAAAACTACAAGCATTTCCCTTAAGATTGGGAACAAGACACAGATGGCAACTTTCACTGCTCTTATTCAACATAGTACTGAAAGTCCTAGCCACAACAATCAGACAAGAAGAAGAAATAAAAGGTGCCCAAATTGAAAAGGAATAAGTAAAAAAGCCATTATTTGCAGATGAAATGATACTGTATAAAGAGAACCTTAAAGATTCCACCCAAACAACAACAACAACAGCAAAAACTAGAACTGATAAGTGAATTCAGTAAAGAAGCAGATACAAAAAGCAATACAGAAATCAGTTGTATTTCTATACACCGATAATGAACTATCAAAAAGGGAAACTAAGAAGACAATTCCATTTACACATGCATCAAAAAATGAATAAAATACCTAGGAATAAATGTAACCAAGGAGGTAAAAACCTGTACTCAGAAAACTATAAGACACTGAAGAAAGATTGAAGAAGATGCAAATAAGTGGAAGTGTATGCCATATTCATGAATAGGAAAAATTAACATCATTAAAATGTCCATACCACCCAAAGTGATCTATTGATTCAATGCAATTCCTAGCAAGATACCAATGGTGTATTTCAGAGGACTAGCACAAATATTCCAAAAATGTATATGAAACCACAAAAGACACTGAATATAGATCACTATATTATATGTCTCAGAAATAGTGTCTCTGTAATTATATGTCTATACTGTAATTATATGTCTATATAAACACCTTGAGAAATAAGAACAAAATTGGAGGAATCATGCAACCTGATATCAAACAATACTGGAAGGCCATAGGAATCAAAACAGCATGGCACTGGCATAAAAAGAGACATAGAACAATGGAACAGAATAGAAAGCCCAGAAACAAACCCGCACTTTTATAGTTGATTAATGTTTGACAAAGGAGGCAAGAACATACAATGGGGTAAAGATAGTCTATTCAATAAATGGTGTTGGGAAAATCGCACAGATCTGTGCAAAAAAGTAACTAGACCACCTTTCTATACCATACATAAGAATAAACTTAAAATGAATTAAAGACTTAAATGTTAGACTCAAAACCACAAAAATTCTAAAATAAATCATAGGAAATAAGATCTCTTGTTGCAGTATTTTTTCTGTTATATATATTCCCTGTCAAGGGAAACAAAACAACAACAAAAATCAAGTGGGACTACATCACACTGAAAAGTTTTTGCGCAGCCAGGAAAACCATCAACAAAAAGAAAAGATAACCTATGAATGGGAGAACATATTCACCAATGATACATCTGATAAGGGGTTAATGTTTCAAATTTATAAAGAACTTATACACTAAACACCAGAAAAATAAACAAGTCAATTAGAAAATGGGCAAAGTACCTGAAAAGGCATTTCTTCAAACAGGACATACAAATGGCCAATAGACATATAAAAAGATGCTCAATGTGACTAGTCATCATGAAATGTGAATTAAAGCCACAGTGAGATATCACCTCATACCTGTCAGAATGGCTATCACCAATAAATCAATAAAGAACAAGTGTTGGCAAGGATGTGGAGAAAGGGGAACCCTTGTACACTCTAGGTGGAAATGCACACTGGTACAGCCACTATGGAAAGCAATACAGAGATACCTCAAAAAATTAAAAATGAAACTGCCTTATGACCCACCGATTTCACTTCTATATCTGAAGAAACCCGAAACACTAATTTGAAAGCATAGGCCCACCCCTATGTTCATTGCAGCATTATTTGCAATAGCCAAAACTTGGAAGCAGCCCAAGTGCCCACCAGTAGATGAGTGGATATAAAAGCTGTGGTATTTTTATCCAAAGGAATGAATACTACTTGGCCAACCTCACCTTTTGGGACAGCATGAATGAAACTGGAATGTATTATGTTAAATTCAATAAGCCGGATAGAGTAAGAACAGTACCGTATGATTTCACTTATAGGTGAATCTAATGAACAAAATAAACTAACCAACAGAATAGAAGTAGACTCATGGATACAGAACAGACTGATTTCAGAGGGTGGGGTTTTGGAGGGCTGGATGAAAAGATGAAGGGATTAAGCAAAAAGAAAAAACTCTCATAGACAGAGACAACAGTATGGTGATTACCATAGGGAAATGGGGGTGGGAGGAGATAGAAGAGGATACCAGGGGATTAAAAAGTGATGGAAGAAGACTTGGGGAGATGAACACAGAATACAATATACAGATGATTATAAAAGCTGAAACCTATATAATTTTATTAATCAGTTTCACCCTGAAAAAATTAAATAAAAAGAAACAAACAAAAAAGATAAAATTACAAAATGTTTTCTGAACTAGATTGAATTAATAGGGAACTTGAACCTTAGATATAGATCATTTGTCCATTTGGAGCCTACATGAAATAAAGATCAACTTTGTAAGAGTGAAAACTGTGGTTTACACGTCCTTATGTAACTCTCTTTGAAACTACATCAACACATATATTTCGCAAATTAGCCCTAGAAGCTGTGAGTTGACCTGATAGAAAATACTTGAGTCCGCGATGGTTTTAGTCTGCAGATTAGCCCTACATACAGTCCAGTGGCTGCTGCACCCCTCTCCCTTCCCCGTCCACTAGGCGGGACTTCTGTGATGAGGATACGCTGCCGCTAGGTGGCAGTCGTACCGCATTGGTTTAGCGCCCCCAATTGTTTTCGTGGAGTTAAAATTAGATCCATTGCTTTTTTTCTTCTATCTATAAGTATAGCTCTCTATTAATGGAGCCAAATTTAAACAATGTAACCAAACACCACATTTATGATAGATACATTAAAAACCAAACTATTAGGATGATTTATACATCATTCATGATGGGTCTCAACGAATTTTAAAAGCTTCAATTCTTAATTCCTCTTTGCCTTTGTCTTCAAAACTTTAGGACTTTTACCAAAAAAGAATTTTGAATGAAAAAAAAGTGAGTTGAGTGTAAAACTTCAACTTTATACCTAAAAAATGATTTTTTTGTTCCTGCAATTACAATAAGTTTTAAGCACTCCCTTTCCCTCTCCATTTAGTACATGTAAACCTTCAAAACATTTCATTTTTTATTTGAAATAAGGAACATAGTGATAATTAACTGCAACAGTAGAGTCCTTCATCGTCATGGTGACTGGGAACAGTGAAAACAATTTCTTCAGCGCTGCAGGTGTCCTAATGAACGCTGTTTGAAAACAGTTATGGGAAACACGGTCCAGTCTGGCCTCAGCGACAACGTTGAAGTGGATGATGTCTATCGCTGCTCCTTCCTGGCCCTTGGGTCTGGGGTTTCTCTGTTAATCCTGTCAATAAGAAGTCTTTGGTATTTTAAATATTTTAATGATAGTAAAGAGAAATTCCCCTTAAAATATAAATGTGTTTTGGTTGTTTTTAGTGTTTTTTTTTTTTGGTTTACGTAAAAGGGGCTATTACAAAGGTGATTTTTTTCTTCTTCCAGAATGTTATGTGAAGAGAGGAATCAGGAAGAAGGGCAGAATTATGAAGAATTAAACGAGGGTTTTAGGGAACAAAGTGTGAAGGGATCAGGGAAACTGAAAAAGAGGGTCCTGGCTAAACTGGTGAAATAGGTGACTGTCCAAACAATAATATACCAGAAGAGAAAAGGATAAACATACCCCTGAAAAGAATTTAAGGATCTGTAGGCCATGTAGGAGCAAAAAGACATAGGACAGTGGGAGCTTGGAGTGAGCACAATGGGAAACCGAAGGTCAAGTTCTGGCACAGGGTTTTTCCCTGTAGCACAGCCTGTAGACCCCAGCCTCAAAATCGCAGCCAGGTTGTCTGGGCAGTCACCCCAGGTGATTCTCATGCTTCCAAAGGCTGAGGGCCATTGGAAACAATGAAAGAAACTGCAAGCCAAGGTGGTGATGAATTTTCAGACTTTGGAGTAAATGATGAGTGCTATGAGTCTGAGTCAAGAAAACCAAGCATCTGCTGACCAGCTTTGCAGGTTTGCACCAGTCAACATTCCCATGTAAAATAAGGTTCAGTAATGCTCTTCAGTTAACTGTGTGTGTCTGGCAGGCTGTGGTCTGGGTAGGGGGAGAAAGAAAAGCTTCGAGGAATAAGAAAGGCCAGGACCTTCTTATGCTTGTGTGTCTGCAGCTAAGTGAACTCCAGTTCTCTTGCCCCTGTGTCTCTTCGTCACAGTTATGCTGGTGTCATGATTTGGTGACTTCCCCTGGAAATCCTCCAAGTGCACTCAGTAGACAAAGCTTTCTTAGGCTGCTAAACATCACTGATGATTCTGAGGCGCTGGGGTCCTTCAGAGGGAACTTCAACTTTATCCAGATTTAGGATTCAGACACACACACAGCTGATAGGCAGGGGCAGAGAGGAGAGAGGGTTGGAAGCTGGACTTGAGGGAATGACAATGGGCTCCTCAGGGCAAGGACAGTCTGATGGCAGTGGCTGTTGTTAACCTCAACTCAGCCCATCTCTCTTAGCCTTCAGTGTCTGTGTGTCCTGGTGGAAAGGGTGCAATTGTACTCAGCAGTCTCATTGTTTCCTAGGTGATCCAAGTCCCTTCAGCCTTCTGGGGCACACATTCCTTCACTTAAAAAAATCACTTCAAGCTGCCTCATCCCATATTCTGTGGCAAATCCAGTGATTTCCCCAAGACTTCTATGAATTCTGGGGCTTACACTTTCACAGATACTGTTCTCCCCAACTTCTTGCTTCTGCTGAAATCTGGGTCACTTAGACAGCTGGTGTGCCTTCTAAGATGAGGTGATATCGCTTCTCACCACACCACCTGACTTCAGGCTAGACATAGTCCCTCTGACCTCGGCTGTCTTGTCAGAAAGTAGGAGACAGTAGACTTCACTAAAGATTTGCTTGGAGAAATGGAGGAAGGCTTGTACTATAGCATAACACATTAAAAAAAACCCAAAACAAAAAATTTTTACTTTGAATAGTAGACTCTTTATGCTGAATTTCTTCAATACCTCCACGTTTGCCTGCTGGCCACTAATTCCTTGCGTGGGCCCCTTTCTTCTCCCAACCTTCTCAATCCCTGGCTCTCTGTCCAGAAAAGTGGTGGCCACTTAAAGGGAAATGGTCTCGCCTGAAAGAGTAGTGAGTATTAGAGTCCACTGAGCAGATGGCAAGGACCTCCAGGTGACAGGAGCCTCGTGCAGCTGGTCTGGGCCTTGGAAGTCTGAAATGGGTCCCCTTTCTCTGTGGGCAGTTGGAGACCATGTCTACAGCAGCATCCAAGCTTCAGAGATCTAAGGCAGAGGCTTCCCCCAAACAGAGCAACAGCTGGAGCAGAGGAGGCCAGAGCTGCAGGCAGTGGCCTGAGTGTAAGTGAACTACCTCCTTCCCTGCTGGGAACCTATGGGTAGACATAAGAATAGGGAATGACTGAGATCTGGCCACTGGCAGGTGGAGGGTGTTGATGCTACACACATAGGAACCGACAAGCTGATGGGCCTTGAGGACATTCAAGTAAATCTACCAAGGCATAAAATGGGGAGCATTCTTTGGTGTCCACATATCCTCTTTCTACATCCCAAAGCAAAGCATCACTTTTCAAACACATGAACCCAAAATAAATCAACCTACATGAAGTTGTGATTCAGTGCCTCTTATACTTTAATGTTCACACACATCCTCTGGGGATCTTGTGAAAATACACCGAGTTGCGATTCAGTAGGTCTGGGCTGAGGCCCAGGTGATGCTGCTGCTGGTCCTGGCTGTACTTTGAGAAGCAAGTGTGTAAGCAACCTGATGTTCTCCTCTTTTTCCCCCAGCCCCTACATCTGCCAAAAGTGATAAATAATAGTTACTCAGGGAAAAAGGTAATTCTTAGCCCCAAAGGCTGCAGGGACATGGGAGACTATAGGCTCTATGGTGCAGTGGAATGGGGGGAGGGGAGGGGAGTGGCAATCCTGAGGTTCCTCAGTGGGTATCCTTAAACAAGAAAATCTTTTATAAACAGACTGTGTAAATAGATTCCCTATCCAAAGCTTTTCCTTCTCCAGAGCTGGACTCCACAGTTTTTCCTCACTGCTGCCCCACCCTTCTCAGTGACTGTCCCTTACATATAAAAGGGCTCACCTCAACTCGAGCAGGGGTTGTTTGACACACACTTGACTTTTCAGTCAGACAGATTTGGCCCATTGGCAGAGAATGAGGCAGGGGATTATTTTATGGGATATCTTGGTACCCCTAAATTAGCTTGGAGAGGCAGCACTGCATTCTCTTTCCATTAACCAGGTCTTCTAAGCACCCAGGAAAACATAACCAAGTACCACAGCAAACTCTCTCGCAGGGAGTTTGTAGTGGCATTATTAGCTGTGGCAGCTGCACCCAGCCCCAAAGTGACATGTGTATTTAATCCCTGCCAGTGTGTCAGTCCACCCATCCAGCTCTTCTTTTACAGAGCAGCTCCCCAAAGAGTTATAATTAGAATTTTAAAAGCACATAAACAAAATTCAAGCCACACAAGCCTACCTGCCCAGCTTCAGAAAGCCAAAAGTCTCAGATAAAAAAACACTAAAAAAAAGTTTGTAAGAAGAAAACACAAATGAGTAGAATTGGATTAAAACAAAAACAGTCAAACAAAACCAGGCAAGCTGGTGGCAAAAAGAACAGCTATTTGTTGAGGGCTATATTTAAATGCAGGAGTTTGGGTGGAGAGAGTGGCTCTGATGAGCTGGGGAATTCAGCTGGTAGGTTGTGTCTCTGGAGAACTCTCTAGCAGCAAATGGTTCCTCATGTGCCTGGCAGTTAATTGACTACGAGTTCACCGAATACTAGATAGTTGTTAGACTGGGGCAGCAGCAAATGAGAGGTGCTGATGTACTCTTGAGGAAGGGGGACATGCACATTATGAAAGGATGGAAGACCAATAATGAAAAACATACAAACAGGAGCCCACTTGTTATAGCTGGGCTCTGGTGATGGAATACCACCTTAATGCACTCACTTTCTAGTAACTTTAAATCAGGAATCACATTGAAAAATGAAGGGACACTAGAAATGCCAATGAAGAACCGAGTCTTCCCTCTACATTTCCGGTGGCCTTAAAACTATTCTCTGTGAAATATCCCATGGAACCACCACCTTTGGTAAAACTGACCACTGTCCCCAGTACTCTACACCTAGTGCCAAGTCATGTTTTACAAAAGTGATGTAGGTACAGTCAAAGCAACTGCAGTTACCTAAATTGTTCAAGATAATTATTGAGTAGCCAAGGCAGCTCCCCTAGGATGTTGGTTGGGATGGTATCATGTGCTAGGCCCGTTGATAAGCCCCCTGCTCTGTTCCCTCATCTGATCTCACAGATAAAAGAGGGTTTGGTAATATTACTGCTGAGGTGGAAACATGATCTGAAGCTTGCATATGGAAATGGCGGTGAAGAATGAGATTCTGATTCACACTATGGGTCTGTCTCTCTGGTTTCAAAACCTTTGCTCATATCCACTGAGTTTTATCACCCCTCCCCCACTGCACCCAAGGAGGTTGGGCCCCATGGGGAGTGGAGAAGGGACCTCGCTGGCCTTTATGTTGGGCTCACTTTACTGTGTGTGTGGCTGGCACCTCCAGGCTGAAGACTGGGGCAGCAAGGAATTACAGGTTGCCAAATACGTTTCTCAGACTTTTACAAAACAAAGCGAATACCGTAAAGAACAAATGACATGGGTGTCTGTTGGAAATTTTAAGCAGAAGAAAAAAAAAATCAGCTTTCAAAATCCCCCCCCCGCCCAGCAACTCATGGAATGTACATCTGATTTCCCCAAGAATAACCACCTCTTCTTCCTCCTCACCACTACCTCTTTCATCCTGGGTTTTAAAATGACAAGGCAATCAGCGCCTAGAGTTAGACTCATTAAACGTTTATTTTTAGGAGAGATTTAAAAGACTTTATAACCCACCTGTGGCAATTAGGGATCCTCGAGTGCTCTCCTGTTGGCCCCTGGAGCTGGCCCCTGAGCTTGGCTGTCTTCCAGTTTGGGTCTCTATATTTAGCTGACTAAAAAATTCTCCCGTGCAGTTGAGACTGAGGCCATATTTTCATTTCCTGAGTTCACATGTGGGGTGACCCAATTCTTCAGAGGCCCCACTTTCTGAACTTGTCTCTACCTTTGCTCTGTTAAGGAGTCTCAGAGGGCAAGTCAACCATCAGCATGCCATCTATAGAATGGAGTGATTCGTGGACACCTGCCATGAGAAGCAGTTAATTACTGGAAAGGACTCCGGGAGCCTGGAGTCGTACGTGTCATCAGGGTCTCACAGCCGTGGGGGATGGTAGATAACATGTGCAGGTGGCGTTTTTCCACCGGGTGCAGGACCTGGTGGAGCTGTCAGATTTAGACAAGGTTCAGCCTGAGAGGCCCCTAGTTGGGGATGAGAAGAAGGAGGCCTAGATACCGAGAACTTAATTTGAGGTGATGTCCGAGGCCCTGAGAAAGGGTCTATACTGTCCACTCCTAATGCCACACTGACCCTGGGCCATAAAAATTTGCATCATGGTGAGCTATAATTACCTGAAATCATGCTCATTAGTGGCAAGAAGGCATTTTTACAAAGAATGCTTTGGTCCATTTCCCCTTGGTTTAGAAGTTTTTTATCTTGAAAATATTTGGTTTTAGGACCAAACACAGGGGCAAAACAGTCCTGTTAAAACATCTTCTTTATTATATATTTGTTTATTTATTTTGTAAGAGTAACAGCCACATACACACACACGAAACCCCATGTCAGCTTTGTGGAAACCATCTAAAAGTCAAAGAGGTGTAGTGGATGTCCTAAGCATATTTTTTCTTTTAGATGATGTTTTTATCTTCCTTAAACTGTAGGGTGAGGATATAATATAGAAATCAAGAACTCTTTTTGATAAAGATTGTCCCCTATATGGAAAATTTATGCAAATTTTCTGCTGTTAAGTAGAGGCAAACCTCAAACATACACACACATGTACACACACTTGTGTATATATGCATGCTCATAATTGCTCAGAATCCTAGGCTGTAAATACTACTTTTCAGATAACACATATAAAATGTCAGTTGGTTCAGCATATTGCTCAAGCATAACTGTGAATGAACTTATCAAAACCATCATGCCTGGGGTACTCAAGTTGCTTTATAGTTTTGTTTTTGCCATTAAAAAATGTATTTTTAAAAATCACATTTTACAAAAGTGTTTTAGAAGTAGTAAAAGCGATTACCGAAGTTGTTCCAGATGATTGTCTAGATGCTAAGCAAGATAACTTCAAGGTATTAATCTCAATTATCTGAATCTTTTAAAACTTTTCAACAAATATGAATTTTAATAATTACTCAGGAAGCACACGAGGACATTAGCTTTACTTTCAGGAGCATTTGAAACTTTTCACATTTTCCATCTGACTCTTTTACTTCCAGTTACTCTTGAATAGGCTGCCCTTCCTGTTCCTGAGGCAAGGCACACAGGCTGACCTGTGGAGAAGTGGTCTTGGGTTCAGACTGAGAGACCACTGGTTGGCCCCCCAAATCACAAGTGAAGTTTCTGACCTCAGAATCTTTGGAAAAGAGGAAGTTCTAGATTGGATTCAAAGAAGACATAACCCATTACAGCAATTGCTTATGCAAATGCCAGCCTTAGTAAATGAAATTAAAACAAACGAACTTCATCCTGTGCCATCAGTCTGAATGCCTGGTCTCTCCCTAAAAAGACAAACAACCATGGCCTTCACAGTTCTGTAACAAGGCTTCCTGTAGTGTTTGTCTCGACTCTCCTCTGAGGTTTTCTAGAAGGAGTTCGATTTCTGGGAATATTTTCTGTCTTCTTGTCTTCAATTTGGAAGATTCACAGGAACTCAAGCTCATGTTTTCCCAATAGATAACTTTCCAAACAAATGAGTGGACACGAACAAATGATCACAAACACCTGAAATGGCAGCCATCACCTCTGTCAAATGCCATGAGAGAGCCTTACTGAGCCTTCCTAGCTGCCATCATTGGGCCATCCCACATTGATGGCTACCAGGCTGCTGAAGAGCAAATGTGTCTCCAGAGTCCTTCCTTCATGAACAGTCTCTCGTTGTTTCCTCTTCCTCATTTGAAAGTATCTCTGTCCTCCAACTTACTGGATTTGAATTCAGATCCTTTGCCAGTTTTAATCTATGAAAAGTTCACTGTGGTCTGTGAAGATGTCGAACACCTAGAAATAGGTTGAGGTCCTATTTCCTGAGACGGATGCTCGTGAAAAATGTGGTAAAAGATGGCAGATAAGCATTAACTCAAAACAGAAATTGTGCAGCCATCTGCTCATCACTGTATCCTGGCCCAATTTGAAACTTATCTCTTTTTGGTGCTTTTCACTCTCTCTGACCAGGCCAGGCCTCCATTATCTCCCTCTAGGAATATGGTGCTTGGCTGGTCCTAAGTGGCCTTAAAAAAATCTCCAGCCCATCATTCACATTTCTGGGAACATATATAGAGAGGGTGGAAATTATATTCCTCCTTCCCATCTTGGGTTTTTGTCTGGGATTCTGTACATTAAGCTGACAAAAGACAGACTAACAGGAGAAAAACAAATAGAAATTCATTGACCAATGTATTGTGCATAAATATGGGAGTGTGTATTCAGCAGTGAGCAGCTCAGAGGGTTGACTAGAACTTGGGCTTTTAGTGCATCTTAGGAAAAAAACAATAAACTTTTAGAGAAGTGACAAGATAGAGGAAAAGGACTGAGCTTCCAGGGAGCAAATGGTGGGAAGGCAAGTAAATGGAGAAACAAATGATACATAAAGATTAGTTTTAGCAAAAGATGGGATTTGCTATGCAGACTCCTTTGGTAGCATCTCTGACCCAAGAAGGTGATCAAACTTCAGTGACTAACTTCTGTCCTTCCTGGTAGAAAGGAGAGAAGAGATATTTTTGCAAATTTATGTCTTGTTTTAGGGCAAACGGGGGGAAGGCAAAGAGTTTTTCTTCCATCTGCTGCTTCTCAATTGCTTTCTGCTCAAAATAATTAATAGGCCAAAGTGGCATATTTTGGGGTGGCTTATTCTGCCACCCTTCACATACTAATGCATACATGTGATCATGCTATATTCTCCTGCTCAAAATGTTGAGTAACTATTATCTGTATACAGAAAAAAAATTATACCTTCTTATCCTGGCATTCAACTTCCCCATCATCTAGCTTCAACCTACCCTTTGAAACATATTTTTCATCATATCCCCTCTAGCCACATGGGGACCCTGGTCATTTTCCACACACATCATGCATTTTCATTTTATGTGTCTTTGTTTATGCTCTTCTGTTGTCATGGAACATTTCCTTTCCCAATCCTAATAGTGTCTGTTCTTTAGAACATGACAGAGTTACCTCTCAAGGTCATCACAGAAACCTTTTCTCAAACTTAATCACCTACCCCACACCTCCCCTGGGCATATTCTGTATCATTTATAGCCTCGGGTTTCCTCAGTGCTATTTAGTTAGCAGAGACAATTTTACACTATTTGAAGGCATAAAATGCCTTATTCGTCTTTGTGTTTCTCTTCTTCCCTCAAACATTTGGCAGCAAGCTTTGCACCTAGTACATTGCAACTGTGCCTAACTTAGAGTTAAATGGGACCACAGGGAGACCAGAAGTCACCAAACCTGGGACAGATAGTAGGGAGTCATTTTCTCCAGGTTCTAAGCTTCAACAATATTATAGTATCATAACTTCATGATTCTTTGGGGACAAAATGTCAGGCTCAGATGTAGCCATTGGCCATGACAGCTAATTAAGTACAGGTGTCCTCAAAAGCCATCTGTAAAGAAGGTGATCTTGGGCCTGCTGCATGCTCACTAATCCCTGGGGCTGTGGAGGAGCACAGTGTCATTTGAAATTGGTTTGGCTAGCAGCAGCTTTGTTTAGACACCTGCTCCTCCTCAGTAACTGAAGGTAACTGATATCTGTGTACTCGTACGTGCCCAGACAGGCTTCCAGTCCCAAACAGTCAACTAAAATTATCCTTCTTGAGGGATCTATTTGAATCTGACATTTGCTTATTTATTTTCTTCAAACTATGGTGGAGAAAGTAAGAGACTGCTCACTACTATTCCAGGGATAGACTTCCACATGTTTTCTCATCTGATACACATGGGCTTCAGTCTGGGGGTGCTTTCAGGGTTCTGAACCCCAGGGTTCATGGGGCCAGGTCACCATGCATTTTTGTGGAAGGGAGGAAAGGATGGAGGCTGAAGATTTTTATCCTCCATTTAGAATCCCTCAGGAAAGATGCCCATGCTTTTGCCCAGGCTGTTTCCCTTGACTGCCATGTCCTCCTCTTCACCCCATCAGCCCTGATCTTGCTCACTCTTGAGTTTCAGGTAGGATACTGCCCTCTTCTCTTGAGGTCTTACCTGCCTATTCAGACCACATTTCTCCCCTTTCTATGAATCATCTCAGCACTTCTGATCAGTACCACCATTTTGCATTTTTGGCCTCTGCCTGTTTGAAAGATGTTAATTTAATCTTCCCTGCCAGAATGCAAGCAGTTTTATGGCTGAAATTATGCATCTCTTTTGCTTCCCACTGTGGCCTCATTTGACAAATGCTTCTTGGAAGCCATTGAGATCGAGTTGAAGAATACAATGTAATTGAAACTTCAACTGCTGGGGCACTCCTTCAATAACCTGCTAAAAAGCAGAGTGAATGGCTGCTTAAAAACATATTTCCCTAAAGAGCAAAAATATTTCAACAAGGAATCTTACACTGATCACAGCTTAAACAATTTCTAAGTCATCCCTTGCCCAGCACAAATAATATTCATAGAGTGGAAGGGAAATTAGGGAAGGCATGGTTTTTAATCTTGCAAGTCACATGGTGGGGAGGAAGGCAGCAGTCAGAGAAGTCCTTCGCAAAAGAACAGGATTAGCTCAGGGGCTTACATATTGAGACAGAAGACACTGGAAGCTGCAGTGTACCTCATTGGGGAGTTAACATCATTCTGAGACTTTTGAGGCCGTATTTTTTAAAACACAGGGTTTCTAATTCTCATTCTTTCTTGTCAAGTTTAGAAAATGATTTGACCTTTGGAAATTAATAATTTATTACTATTTATCTTCAGCATCCTATTAAAGCTACAGTAGTTTTAGTATTGTTTGGAATTTATTTTTCATATAGAAAGCATGAATCTATAGCTGTATTAGGAAAGCAGACATTGTACACTTGTTACAGCAAGGCTCTGAGACTTTCAATTATGAATTCCATACAGATAAAACCAAGGAATATGGTTGCAGCAATTCATGTACTATAAAAATAAATGCATGAAATGACAGAGAAGAAACCTTGTGAACTGTTATGAGGAGAGCTCTGGAACCACACAGAAATTAGATTTATTTAAGATTTATTAGATTTAGTTTACCAGAGAAAAGGATGATTAAAAGAGTCATTGGCAATTATGAAGAAAAAAGACTTCTAACCCTCTTTTGAAACTAATTAAGGGCTTTAAATAATATTATGTCATGATTAAATATGGTGTGATAAGTTAACAACACCAGAAAAACAATCAGACAAGGTTTTATATTACAGTGTGTTGTAATCTTGTGGAAATTTAATAATATTGCCAAGGTTTTTCATTTAGGAAGAAGAAAGAGTTCTAATTGATATAAGAATTTCTCAATTCATCAATTTACTTATTCATTCAAGAACTACTTATTGAGCATCATTTGTGTGTCAGGCACTGTAGCTAAAAGAGTAAATAAAAGTAAAAAATCCTTGTCCCCAGTGGAATCTATATTCTAGCAGGATAATAGGAATAATAAATAAAATATATCCTATGTTAGATAGTACTATGGGCTAAGGAGAATAAGAGTGCAGGCAAGGAGGGATAGAAAGTGGGGTGTGAGAATTATTATGTTAGATAAAATGACCAGGAAAGGCCTCATTGAAACAGCTGTGCCTGAGCAAAGGCCTGAAGGAAGGGAGGAGAGAGAACCAGGTGAGTATCCTGGGAAGTAGGTTCCTGGCAGAAGGCCCAGCAGGGCAAGCACCCTGAGGCAGGAGCCAGTGCCTGGTGGTGGTGGGACAGCAGATAGGCTGGTGGGGCTAGAGCCAGAGGGAGTGAGGGCAGAGCTGCAGGACAGGCACAGAGACGACAGTAGGGGAGGACAGGTCACTGAGAGTCCATGAAAGGACTTTGGCTTTGTGCGATTTTAACAAAAAATGTGCATGATTTGATTCAGGTGTTATCAGGGTTGCTCAGACTGCTGTAACAATGTACCACAGAATGGGTGCCCTGAAGGGCAGGGATTTAATTTCTCACAGTTCCAGAGGTTGGAAGTCTGAAATTAAGGTGACAGCATGGTTGGTTCCTTCCGAGGGCTGTGAGAAAAGAGTCTGTTGGAAGCTTCTCTCCTTGGCTTGTAGATGACAGTATTCTCCCTGTGTGATAAAGGTAGTATGAACAGTTAGAAATGAAATATTTGTCTAAAAAGTCATCACCGAAAATCAGGAAAAGAAATTCCATTAAATTACAAGTAAAGAAGGGAAGTGAGACTTCTGGCCAAGATGGAGGCATAGGCGGACACACCGTACCTCCACACACAACCAAGATTGGAACAACAACAATTTAGAGATAGAATAACACCCAGAACTGATAGAAAATTTATCTGAATGGAAGTCAGACAGCCAAGAAGTTGAAATAGACCCGTTCATCCAGACCGGTAGTAGGGGCAGAGACAAGCAGCTGGACATGGGTTGCAGCACAGAGAACAGGGAGAATTGGGCACATAAGGCAACTGGGAGCATGAAAGCCATCTGGAGCACGCAAGATCACAGCAGGTGGACCCTGAGCATGCAAGCGGCAGCTGGCAGACCCAGTGAGGTGGCGATTGTAGAGCAGAGGAGAGAGCACAACCAAGGATCCCAGGGAAAGGACTGAGGTCCCATGGAGAATGGAGCTACCACCATTGTTTCCTCTTGATCCTGCCCTCACATACAATGTCACAATCTAGCGACTGGGGTGCCCAGCCCTGGTGAACACCTAAGGCTCCTGTAACAGGAGCGACCAGACCAAAAAGAGAGAGAGAGAGAGAGAGATGGCTCAAACAGAAGAACAAATCAGTGCCCCAGAACTCATCCTTTTGAGTGACTAAGAGATAGTTAACCTATCAGATGCACAGTTCAAAACACTGGTGATCAGGAAGCTCACAGAATTGCTTGATTTTGGTCACAAATTAGATGAACAAATGCAGGTTATCATAAAAGAAATGAAGGAAAAATGCATAGAGAACCAATAGTGATGGGAAAGAAACTGGGACTCAAAACAATAGAGTGGACCAGAAGGGAGAAAGAAACAACCAAATAGGAAAGAATGAAGAAATAAGAATTCAAAAAAAGGAGGAGAAGCTTAGGAACCTCCAGGACATCTTTAAACATTCCAACATCCGAATTATAGGGGTACCAGAAGGGGAAGAGGAAAAGCAACAGATTAAACACGTATTTGAACAAATAATAAAGGAGAACTTCCCCATTCTGGCAAAGGAAATAGACTTCCAGGAAATCCAGGAAGCTCAGAGAGTCCCAAAGAAGTTGGACCCAAGAAGAAACACACCAAGGCACAACATAATTACATTAGCCAAAGTGAAAATGAAGGAGAGAATCCTAGAAGCAGCAAGAGATAAGGGGACAGTCACCTACAAAGGAGTTCCCATCAGACTGTCAGCTGATTTCTCCAAAGAGACCTTACAGGCAAGAAGGGGCTGGAAAGAAGTATTCCAAGTTATGAAAGACAAGGACCTATATCCCAGATTACTCTATCCAGCAAAGCTTTCATTTAGAATGGAAGGGCAGATAAAGTGTTTCTCAGATAAGGTCAAGTTAAAGGAGTTCATCATCACCAAGCCCTTATTTTATGAAATGTTAAAGGGACTTATCTAAGAAAAGAAGATTAAAAAATGCATATAGTAAAAGGACAGCAAACTCATAATTATTAACAATCACACCTAAAGCAAAACCAAAAGAAACTAAGCAAACAACTAGAACAGGAACAGAACCACAATAAAGGAGATCACATGTAGGGTTAGCAACAGGGGAGAGGGAGGAAGAGAGAGGGGGAAAAAGGTATAGAGAATAAGTAGCATAGATTGAAGGTAGAAAATAGACAAGGGGAGGGTAAGAATAGTATGAGAAATGTAGAAGCTAAAGAACTTATATGTATGACCATGAACATGAACTAAAGGGGGCGGCGTGGGTGGGAGAGCATGTACAGGGTGGAGGGGAGTGAAGGGGGGCAATGGGACAACCGTAATAGCATAATCAATAAAATATATTTTAAAAAACAAGTAAAGAAGGGAAGTAAAGGTAAAGTGACCAGGCTGGACCATGAGTGCACTTAGAGCCATGGTCCTGAACTGGAGGCCACAGAGGAAAGAGCTGAATTAATGGTCATCACTGAAACATGAGAACCCATTCTTTAAAAATAAAGCTTTCTGCCATGTCTGGAAAAATCTGAAAACCTAGAACCTGAGTTGGTGTTCCCCCACAAAAATGATGCAGTGGGGCTCCATAGCCCCCAAGTCCTCAGACAGCCAACCTCAGTTGCTCTTCAATGCTTGATTTCTTAACCCTTATTTGTGCATGGACACAGCCTCGCAATGAGGTCTAGCCTTGGGACATTGAAGTCTAGGACCAGTGGCCTACCATGTAGCTCACACCATTATGTTTCTGACACATGGTTTTTTTCTCTCCATTTTGTTATATGCTTGGATCCTAGGTAAGCATTTGAATTTACTCCAGTTTAGAGAAATTTGTGAAGAGAATGATTAAAGAACATAAGAATAACAGATTCTCCAACAGAAGTTGGAGTCAAGATTCCAGCATGATACAGAGAAAAGGAAACAGGTATATTCTTCCAAAAAAAAAAAGAAGAAAGAAAGAAAGAAAGAAAGAAAGAAAGAAAGAAAGAAAGAAAAAGAGAGAAAGAAAATAAAAATGTAACCACCAATAGAATTCTTGGCATTTATGTGCCTAGAAGAATAAAGATTGAGAGATGCTATACTTTCTTTTCTCATCCTACTATGCTAATAGAAGAAATTAATTTCTCAAAAAATGGTAATTTAAGTAGAGGAAATGAGAGATAAAAATTGTATATAAAGAAAAATGTTTGAAAAGAAGATATAAAAACATAAAAGTGGCAAAATACAAAATACTTAAGAGTATACATTCTGGTATTTGAATTCCAGCTCTATCTTTTATTAGCTGCATGGTCTTAGGTAAGTTACTTAACCCATCTATGCCTCAGTTTCGTCTTTCCTCTTTTCCATCCTTAAAGTGGTTATAATGAAAGTAGCTATCTCATTAGATGGTCGTGTATAGTGAATTAATTGGCTTAATATATGTAAAATATTTAGAACAGTGCCTAGAACATCATAGGTGCCATGTAAGTGTAAGCTAGTATAGCTGTAAGAGGCAAGACCAATGGAGAGAATCCATTAACAATGTAAGAGTGGAGGGAAGTTTAGAGAACCTTGACATACCACTCAGAATAGATGAATGCAAGAGAAAAAAAATCAGAAATAAAAAATAAAATGTGGAAAAACTATCTTGAGATTGGTAGAGGCTGGATTAGAAAAGTCCCCAAGATAAAATTGGTCAATGGCCCCTGATGCCAAATCTCTCTCCCAATGGCTAAATTTGGCTAGGTGGTGGGGCAATAGCCATGTATTAAGGGGACCTTATTTTGACCCTATAACAAGGCACAGTTGATGGCTCATGTTCTCATGTACAGGATACCAGGAGCTCTTTTATTTCTGAGGCTAGAGATGACCACAAAAAAAGCAAGTTTTTCTAGTTCTGAATAAAGGTACAAGGAAGGGTGTGTTAACCTGGGCATTATGCTAACAGAGAAAATCACCTCCATAAAGGAATGCTTGGAGGTGGCTGAAGGATAAGAGAAAAATTCCCCAAAGGGGAAAATCAGGGAAATATATCATAAAAAATATGTAGTATCACAGTGATAATCACAGTTCACTAAAGAACCCTTTCTCAACCACTCTAAGTAGTTCTGCTCTTTCATTTTCTTCAGAGACCTTTGTTTTTTTTTTCCTGGCACTTAGCACAATTGAACAACGTTTGTCTGCTTCCTTATTGCTGTATGAGAACTGGGGTGTTATCTGTTTAGTTCATCATTGGTGAGGTATTGATAACACACCTGCGCCTGACACTAGAAACTCAACAAACACAGCATTTGTCAGGGGAATGGATGACTGGAGATCCACACACCTGTTTTATATAATATAAAGAAGCACTTTAGAGAGGAAAACACCTGAAGATGAGGCATGTGCTCAGGCAACAGATGGGCTCAGATAGCAGTGATACATGGAGAGCTCAGCCCACTGCTGGCTATAAGCAGTGAAGCATTTGGGGCCAATAGCGCACTTACCAAAAGACAGAGATGGCTGGAGAAGGATGACAATACTGGATCTCTGAATTCTTTGAATGAAAATTGGTTAGGTATGGGCAACTTAAAGAAAGAAAGGAAACACACAGAATCACATTTGTGTGGATGAAGTTACCAATTTAGCAGAAATACATGTTGGACAAGTAAAAGATCCAGAAGCAGAACCAATGGAAGGATAACTCACATTCTTGAAAAGAGAAGATTCTAATACATGACAGGAAAAGGATGAAAACTTGAGGGTATTACAGTTATAGGAAATGGCTATCACGCAGCTAATGGAAAGTTTTTAGTAATTGGGAAATGTATAAATATTGTAATGAAATAAAATTTAGGGTATTAAAATGTACATATTAAAATACCAATTTTAGCCCTGGCTGGCGTAGCTCAGTGGATTGAGCGCAGGCTGTGAACCAAAGTGTCGCAAGTTTGATTCCCAGTCAGGGTACATGCCTGGGTTACAGGCCATGACCCCCAGCAACCACATATTGATGTTTCTCTCTCTCTCTCTTTCTCCCTCCCTTCCCTCTTTAAAAGATAGATAAATAAAATCTTTAAAAAAATAAATACCAATTTTAATAGAAATCTATGAAATGATATGTATGGAATAACTTTAAAAGCATTGCACGGTTAAAGAAAACATCAGCAAAATGCTAAGGAAACCAACTGTATGGGAAAATATTCTTGCCAGTGATGCCTCAGACAAAGGTTTATCTCCAAAATATGTAAAGAACTCACACAACTCCACTCCAGGAAGACAATCCAATTAAAAAATGGGCAAAGGACCTGAACAGACATTTCTCCAAGAAGGACATACAGAGGGCCCAGAGACATATGAAAGGAGGCTTAGCATCACTAGCCATCAGAGAGATGCAAATTAAAATCACAATGAGATACCACCTCACATCAAACAGAATGGCCATCAAAAACAAATCAACAAACAACAAGTGTTGGCGAGGATGTGGAGAAAAGGGAACCCTAGTACACTGTTGGTGGGAATGCAGACTGGTGCAGTCACTGTGGAAAACAGAATGGAATTTCCTCAAAAAACTAAAAATGGAACTGCCTTTTAACCTGGCAATTCCACTGCTGGGATTATATCCTAAGAACACTGAAACACCAATCCAAAAGAACCTCACTGGTACCCCTAGCAGCACAATTTACAATAGCCAAGTGCTGGGAGCAACCTAAGTGCTCACCAGTAAATGAATGGATCCAAAAACTATGGTCCATTTACACAATGGAATGCTATGCAATAGAGAGAAAGAAGGAGCTCCTACCCTTTGCAATAGCATGGATGGAACTGGAAACCATATGCTAAGTGAAGTAAGCCAGGCAGTGAAAGACAAATACCATATGATCTCACCTATAAGTGGAACCTAATCAACACAACAAACAAGCAAGCAAAATATAACCACAGACATTAAAATAAAGAACAAACTGACAGTAACCAGAGGGGATCAGGGAGGGAAGTAACAGGGGAAAGAGGCAGAAGAGTCGTCAAGGAACATGTATAAAGGACGCATGGACAAAACCAAAGGGAGGTAGGATTAAGGGTGGGAGGTGGGGGTAGGGTGTGGAA
Source organism: Phyllostomus hastatus (assembly GCF_019186645.2). Taxonomy (NCBI): domain Eukaryota; kingdom Metazoa; phylum Chordata; class Mammalia; order Chiroptera; family Phyllostomidae; genus Phyllostomus; species Phyllostomus hastatus. Next base: position 22,635,325 of record NW_025334028.1, on the reverse strand, counting down.
AATGGAGACAACTGTATCTGGACAATAAAAAAAGCATTTTATAAATGTTAGCAATTTTTTTCTTTTCAATTCCCTCAGTGAGTAAAATCAATCATTAATTCATGCACCCTTTGGGGAAGATGAGGTGTTCTTGCCAGCAGAGCTGTTAGGCATGGGATTCTTTTTCACAGGTAAAAGTAAAACAATGAAAGGTTCAGGAGAGGAGAAATTCTGTAGAAGCAACTGGTACTTTCATGCCAAGAAAAGAAAGTACCAGTTGTCAAACATATTGCCTGCATTTTACCCCCTAAATCTTGCTTCTAGTAATATTTTGCTTTTTTCCTCCTGTACTTACTTTCATACTCAAGTGCTGTGTTCTTTCGCAGATGTACTACATAACTACTCAAAAAAGAATTAATATTTATGAGGCTCTTAAAACAGTTCCTGGCCTATATAAGCAACTATAAAAATGTTTGATAAATCAGTGCATGATACTAAAATATCAACCCTCAAGGTCTGAATTTAACCTTATACATGCTTTTCTTTATTATATTTAACATTAACATGGCTAACAATATGAAATGGAACTAATGATTTACAAAACCAGTGGAGATGCATATGTTAAATGGGTTAGTACATTTATTTTAAAAAGATTAAATATCCCATTTTCTTATCAAGATCTTCTGTATTTGATGCTCCTCCCTCACACTTCTCTTCCTTGCTTTATGTGATCTGAAAAGCCAAAACTGAACACTATGGGAATTTTATTCTGACTCTTTAAAACACTTTAGCTCTTATCTACCTATAAAAATAAACTTTTCCTTTTCATTTGTGACTGATTAAAAACACCCTTACCATCCTCAAAAGAAATGTGGCAAATTAAGTGTTTATCATTCATGTGTCTTTATACATTTTGTTGCTCTAGGAAAATAAAAGGACATGGATTGAATAAAATGGTGTATGTGTTTTTTATTAATTGCTTTGTTGGCAGATGGACCAAGACCAAATTCGTGTCTCTACTACTCCACATCTCTAGTTTACTACATTATAATCCTTCTGGTGAACTCTGGGAAATTTCTCCCTTCCCAGTTGGTGCTGCCTGAACTACATTTAGAACTCTGCAATGTGTGCCTCTTGCCTTGTGCTTCTTTTCTCTGCCCAAATGTGGAAAAGTTGATTTGAATGGAGGGGCATACACGGAGGCAGGACTGCGGCGCGTGCACCTGTTGGAATGGCAGGTCGCTCTGAGTCCTTCCCTGCCCCTCACTGCTCACGTCCCGCTCTGCAGCCATGCAGGTTTTGTACTCGTCTTCTGCAGCCCATTTCTGACTCTAGTTCTTACCCAGTGTCTACTAATAGGAGCAATGTGTGGAAGGAGCCGATGAGGGAAGAGGTGAAAGCTGCGGGCTAGGTGGTATGATGACAATGTGTACCACATGACCTGGAACAGCAGATGTGACACATCTGTGAACCATGATAGTGACTCTACCTCAGAGAACTGATTTTTCAACCCACATTACTCACTATAGGCAAGAGGATACACACACCACACAAGCTAACATAAAACTGGTTGTTGAATGATGGAATAATAATTAGGAATAGAATAATTAATAATATAGGATAAAGAGTGTTTATTTCAGAGATAACAGCAACAACAAAGCACTAAAATCTTTATTTTATTCGACAGTAAAAGGACATTCATTCAGAGTTATTATTTGCCATTCTTATGGGGATGATTGTGGATGGGCAATGTGTCCATCTCATTCTTTGTCAAAGTGATTGCCAATTCTCCTTTGTAAGAGAAGCTCAGTGGGAGCTGCATCCCAAGACTGGGGTTCTCTCTAGCCTGAGCGGTTTCCCTGATGTTATTTAACTACTCTGGACCTAAGATTTCTCATTTGTGAAGTAAAAGGTTTAGTCTAGATCAGGGGTCAGCCAACTTTTTCTGTAAATGTCCAGAGAGTAAACATTTTAGGCCTACATTTCTATGGTTTACACAGTCCCTGTCACAATGCAACTCTGCTGCTATAGCATTAAGGTAGACAGACAACAGATAAAGAAATGCGTGTAGCTGTGTTCCAATAAAACTTTATTTACAAAAACAGGTGATGGGCCAGATTTGGCCCACCAGCTATAGTTTTCTGACCGCTGATACAGAACTATTCACTTTACAATGGTTCTTCAGAGATGTCTGGGGTTGCCTTCAGGGAAGAAAAAGGAGTAGGGAGCCTGAGCAAGTCAAATTCTGCAGCTCTACCTTCATTTCAACAAGAGCAACACATTTTATATCTGGGGCTCCCAAATAACATTATTTTTAAAGGTTCTTCAGTTAAAAAGCATGTAAAGAAAATACTGGATATCTAAGGACTCCATGAAAATTGTATGCTTCTAAGTAATATCAACTACTCTTAAGCTTTTGAGCACCAGCTCCTCCTTCACCTCCTTGCGCTCCCTCCTTGCCACCGCCCTGATGATCTGATGGTTTCTAGGTCTTCATTTCCAGTTCAGAAGCCTCCCTAAATGAGACTCCTATATTCAATTTCTTTCTGGGTAACTATCTCTGCTGGAATGTCCTATAGGTACCTCATAATCAATGTATCCAAAATGCAACTCATTACTTTTACCTCCAAACCTGCTTTTCTTCTCTTTTTTTTCATTTGAGTTACTACAATAACTCCAAATTCCCTCTAGTGGCATGAACTGGAAACTTGAGACTTTCTCTTCTTATCTGTACTGAAAGTCACTCACAGGGTCAGACAGATGTTATCTTTTTACTTTAATTGTATTTTTTCCATTACCATTTATTTTCCTTATACTCCCTTCCACCTGCACCTCCCTCCTGCCCCCCACAGTCATCACACGGTTGATTCAGTCTTTCCTCCTGGATTAGTACCTCTGTCCTAGTGTAGGCCTCCAGTAGCTCTCATCTGGGCCAATACCAGATGAGAGAAAAATGCAAGAGAGAAACTGGAGAAGAGGGATAAACTGGGATTGGCCACTCTTCACCTGCGAGAATGTTCCATCAATGCAGATCAGAGCTAGAAACTCATCTAATTAAAATTCTTAATTAGTTTCTCATCCTGTGCAAGATAAAGCACAAGTTCTTCAACATGGAGTTATGTAATATAAAGTTGTCTGTAACTGCCCCTCACTGATTGGGTATAACTGTTTTCTTTGGTCAAAAGTGGTTAATGCAGCAATGCTGTCTGGCTGGCCTAAACATCACTGGCCTCCCCTCCTGCCATTCCCTCACTCACACTTCACACGGGGTAAATCCTTTGCTACAGTGCAGATGCCTATCTTCTCATTGGCCTTGACAATTTCTATACATCTGGCTGGTCTTAATGCTGGTGGACATTTCCTCCAGATGTCTCTAAACTGCCAACTGATAAAATGTTTCCTCTTTGTGTTTCCAGAGCAACCACCACCATGGCCAGCCAGAGCCCTTAGGTGTTGGGCTGACATTATCTAGCTACCAGTTTGTGCTGAAGCCTCTGAGACACCTTGGAGGGTCTGAGGCCTCTTGTCCCCTCTCTGCCTAGCTTGGTGCATTTTTATTTATTGAGCTGAACTGAATGGAATGTAACAAAACCAGTAGGTTCTTAGCAAGTAATGATCACTAATCAATGAAACTAACTGACTTTGGGTTTCATAGTTGTGTTTGAGATTCAGAAGTCTTTTGGGAATTTGAGCCCAAGTAGTGTTTTCATCTGTTTTGAGGCATAAAGTGTTAATTTAATAAACAATTAGCTTTAAGAATTAAAGAGCAGAATAAGCCAAAGCTAGTACATTTAGCCACAATATTTATATCACAGATAATTATTCATGTAAAGGATTTCTGGAGTTCTACTGTGACAAAAGCATTTTTATAGTATAAATAATACAAGCTTTCTTTTCTAAGTTCTCCGAATGTGCAAAATTGCTTTTCCTGAATTTCCTTTTTACAAACAGATCTGTATAGGTGAAAATGACATATGTCAGCACCCCACTCCTACTGAGAAGATTGCAGACAAATAGTAGCTTAGATAAAAAATAATTCTCCATCATAATTATAGCAACCCAGCTGTGAAGCTATATGTGGTGTGGGAACATGCTTATATATCGAGCTGTTGGCATGGTGGGGAGGTAAGCAAACTTTGATTTATGCCAGGATAGAATGTTTCCAAATAAAGTTACTGCCTGGAGGAGATGCAGACAGCCAGCAGACAGCATCTTCTAATTGGTCACATAGTCACGTGGTGCTCAGAGAGAAGAGAGCCTCAAGAGGAAGGCGGCAATTCATCAGCACATTCATCCTGGGAGCCAGAGCCTACCATACTGTGGGCTGGAACCTGGTGACAGCTCCACACACTAGAGGAACTTTAGTAAAACAACAACAAAAAAATAGAAGCCTTGACCAGGGAGCACATATTGAACACCTCTCCTAGGTGCTGTGCCCAAAGACTCTCAGTGAGAAAGCCTCGCTGTGGCACCCTCCCTTTTTCTTAAAATGTTAATCCCAAGCATTAAGCAATCTTGCGTATGCATATGTGTCAGGAGCCTTGTCCTAGTACATCACCAGGCATAACAATTAGTAAAGGGTTTTTGATAGAGTGGTCCCCTTTCATCCCCTGGGGATACATACACAGACCCTCATGGATGCCTGAAACTGTAAATAGTACCAAACTCTATATATACTATGTTTTTTCTATACACACCTATGATAAAGCTTAATTTATAAATTAGCTCACTAAGATATTAACAACAATAACCAATAATAAAATAGAACAATTATAACAATATACTGTAGTAAAGTTATATGAATGTGGTTGTTCTCTCTCAAAATATCTTATTGTGTTATACTCAACTTTTCACTTAAATGAAACACTCTAATGCTTCTGAATTGCCACCAACACTAGTCTTGCCTCTGGGGTCATTATAAGTAAAACCAGAGTTAGTTAAACAACAGCTTTGTGATACCTCGACAGTCAAGCTGATAACCGAGAAGGCTATTAAGTGACTAGTGGGTGAGGAGCGTATGCAGTCCAGGTACACTGGACAAAGCAACGATTCATGTCTCCGTCAAGAAGGAGCAGGATGGCACAAGGTTTCATCATGTTACTCAGAATGGCCATATGAATTGCTTACTTCTGGAAATTTGCATTCAATATTTTCAGACTGCAGTTGCCCATGGGTAACTGAAACCACAGAAAGAGAAACATGGAAGCGGGGGTGGGTCTACTGTAGTTAAATTTTTCTTGCCCACAGAGAGGGGAAATAAAAACAAAGGGGCAAATGATTCTGTGTGCCAAAGCTGCATGAGAACACCCAGGTTGCCACAAATCCGGTGCTCAGAAAGGGCTTTGTGCCTTGGATACGGAAGCTTTGTGTGTGAAGGGTGTGTACAGGATTTCATGGTTTTTATCATGATCAGGGTACAATCTCACCTTCTACTTCCCTCTCCTTCCCTCTTATTTCCCAGCTGTGTGATTCATCAGAGGAAGCAGGCTGACCTTCCTAAACTCAGTTGTATGGAGTCTGAGTTTACCACCCCACCTGGCTCCAGATCTGTAAGGAACCCCAGTTTCCTTTTGCCTTCATCGGTGTCTGCTGTCCCTCCCAGCACCTTTTTTTCCCTGGCTCTAACTTAACATTCTTGTGAGGATCTCTAATGGCTCCCTCAAGGTCTGGACCATGAGCTCTTATCTAATTGTTTTTCAAACTCCCTCTGCCTTTTGTAGTGATGATGAAGATGAAGATGGCAACATGCTTAGTTTAGCCATTGTTTACTGAACAGCTATTATATATTACACACTACTGTGAGGAACTTGCAAATGTTATTTCTATATTCTCATTTACTCATTATCTGATATTTCATTCTGTGTAACTCATTGAGTTAGGTATTATCCCCCTCATCTTTTAGGTGAAGAAACTGATGATGAGAGAGAGATTTGGTCACTTCCAGTTGTCATATAGTCAGTAAGTAGCAATGTTTCATTTAATTTGTGTCCTGTTTGACCCCAAAGCTCAGGCTCCTTCTATTTGACAACTTTTGTTGCAAGTGGTTGCATGTGGTTCACCCATGGCATATCTTTTAGTTCCTCTTCTGAGATGGCTTCACTGACTTTTCTTTCAAAGTATCCTACCTGTTCCATTAGTACATTTGTGTGGCCATTTCCATATTTGCCATTCCGTTTCAACTTACATTCAGAGGACATCATGACCTGGCATTCTCAGAGAATGTTCTCAGAATATTTTCCCCAGAGCTTTATAGAAAAACAGAATATCTCTCATCATTTTTCTCAAGCCCTTGCTAATTTAAATCTTTTCCATAACTCTGAGAGTCCTTACAATTTTTCCTCTTCCCTAATCATATAATTTTTATCCCAAATTTTAATCTTTTCTGTAGTAATATACTAGGGAAATATAAATGTTATGTTTTTGAATTTGTCTTGAACTGACCTTTCCTATGCCTTCCAAAGGAATGCTTTTGATTCCTCTGACTGATTCACTAGGGAAGGTTTTGAATTGCTGGTGGCAAGAATATAAGAAATAAAGAGTTAATATTCCTCTTCCGCACAATGATTTTGCAATGTTAGTTTTGAAAGCAAGGCATTTTGGAGAGGGAAAATTATAAAATTCTTTTATCCTCACCTTTAGCTAATTAAGGACCAGGACTGTGGTAATTGTTCATAAAGCTGATTTAAGGAAAGTCCTGATCTGACAGAAAGAATAAGGGAGAAAAGTCTTTCTCCCTCTAATGGGGATGGACTGTGGGGGAGAAGGGAGACTTCAGATGGTGAAGAACCATCTTCCTCAGGGAAGAACCACCTAGAGCAACTCTCCTTGCCTACGTGTGCTGGAGAAAGACTGTGAAGCTCTAAGAGAAGCCAGACTTGTGAGCACTTCTAATATGATTCAAAGAGATGGTAGTGAGGTACCAGCAGGTGTGAACTTAAAAGATCATACCTCTTATCTAAAATAGTCAATCTTATAGAAGTAGAATGCCGAGTGGTGGTTTCCAGGGTTTAGGAAGAGGGGAAAATGGGCCATTCCTATTCAATGAGCATAAAGTTTCAGCTGTGTGAGATGAATAAGTTCTAGAAATCTGCTGCACAACATTATGTTTGCGGTTAACAATACGTACACTTAAAAATTTGCTAAGAGGGCAGATCTCATGTTATCCATTCTTAGCACAATAAAAAAAGTTTACACCTCAGTTTACACAGAGTATTCATGGAGCACAGATGTGCCCAGGTGCTGGCTTACAGCAGTACAGTGGTTCTTAGAGCATCATTGGTCTGTAAAGCCTGAGGCGGGAAGAGGAGAATTCTGAGAATGGGGATCCCAATGACCAAAGACCATGTGGTCATTGGCAGTGGAAAACTATGCAATATTCACCAGTCCAAGGAGCAGCTAAGACCAGCATCTCTGCAGCAGAGACTGGCAAAATCTAGAGAACTCGGCATGGATTCATGTCTTCCCCACCATCCTCCCAACTGCGAGGTTATGGGAGCCAGAGTTCTATTCCGTATATGCAATATCTGAGGCGATCTTGAAAAATATTAATAATAAGAAAAGGTCTTTGAGAGACGAAGCAACTCTAATTATGAAACCAACTCAGGATCATTATAGAAAAAAGTACAATATATATACAACAAGAAGAAAACAACAATACAATCCCCAAAACCAGAGATAACAGCTTTTTAGCTGTTATAATAGCAGACCCTTTTTATTGCAATATCCTTACCTGGCGCATCTGTCTCCATTTCCCAATCTCTCTCTCCCTCAGTCTTTTCTATGGTGCTGGCATATACTACACATATGACCTTGGGAACATTTATCACTTGAAGATAATAGTAATACTTACTTCACAGAACTGTTTTAGAATGAAATACAAAGATGTGTGTAAATGTTAGCCCTTAGTGAACATTCAGCGCATTTTTGTTTTTAAGTTTTTTAAAAATGTGGTATAACTGACATATTATTTTTAAGATAAATATGTACAGCAAATACATTTTTTATTTCAAAAGATATTTTTCCTAAAACATTACTCTAAAGAATTGAATAGTACCCAAGCACATGATGGGGCCTTAGCTGAATAACCAATCCTCTGTTATTGAGCATTTAGGTTATTTCTGCTTTCTCCCTGTTACAAATAGTTCTCATACAAATATTCTTAGAGGTACATATTTGGAACAAATTTGTGACTGTCTCTTTAGGTTAAATTCCTAGAAGTGCAATTTCTTGTTTAAAAAACAGGCACGTGTTAAAACTTTGAATACATACATATTTTTGAATTGCTTTCCAGTAAGGCTGAACTCAAAATTGAGGTGTCTTTTTACAAATTCAGCAAAACATCTGACTACATATTCTTCTTCATCCTTGGCAATATATCTATGATTAACAGAAAGATAAAGTTCTGCTATGAATCAAAGAAACTTCACCTGGAACAAGAAGTCTGACAGTTATCTTTCTAGATATAGTGTAATCTGAGAGAAGCAGGGAAGGAGTTTCTCAATTTACCTCCTGGTCTTTAGAATGACAGCCAATTATCAGAATTTCCTTACAGGTACAACAGACATACCTGTCCTCTCTTGTAAATCATTTTGTAAAGGCTCCTGTTGGAAAGATACCTGCATTTTCACTGACCAACATTCTACTTCATTATGTTACAATCCTAACTGGAAATGACACACACATACAAACACAAAATCTATTATCTTAAAAACCCCTCAGTCTTGTGTTTAGCTCTTGCCCCTACATGGATCATCATGGTGACGACTTCCTTATACTACTCACAAGAGCAAGAACAGTCTTCTTCATGCACAACAAGACAAAAAGCCACTAAACTATGGAAGTTAATTTAAAAACAACCTGCAAAATAGAGTTAGCAGCTAATGAAAGTTAACTGAAACTTCCCAGGAGATGGTTCTCAGCTATCGCTGTGTAAAGCCTTTCTTTTGCATCTGTTATACCCAGGAGGCTAGAGAGGGATAGAAGACCAACATGAGACAAATAGAGGCAGCTCCTCTGCTTCATCCCTGCTGCCCTACTTAGAAAGCGAGCTGAATTGGAGAGTAGGGACCAAACAGAGTTTAATTGAATTGAGAGTAAGGAAAATCTAGGCTAGAGCAGGAAAGGACTCAGGAGAAATGGGAGGGGAGAGGAGGATGCAGAATCCAACAGGATGGCACAGCTACTGAGAGATTCCCAATTAAGAGGATCTAAGTGATTCTTAAATTTAATTTTTAATTTTCTGAAAAAAAAATACATGCTTTACAAATTAAAATAATCTAGAGGAATATAGTGAAAAGCCACAGTTCAACTTTTGACCCAATCACCCCTCTCCCAATCCCAAGCAACTTCTTTTTAGTTTCTATGTATCTTTTCAGTGTTTATGCAAATACAAACCAAAATTAATTTTTACTTCTATTTTCCACCTTCCAAAAATATTTCAATAGTGATTCCAACATTCAATTTAAGTCAATTGAGATATGAGACAAATCTTCAACATTTAGTAAGTCTGTTTCACACAGACTTGTATAAAGTGTATATGTGTGTGCTAAGGAATAAGAGTGAGTTCCACATCTAGCTTGACATGATGCGGAAGAAGGAGTAACTTGTGTGGCATGGAGAGAGAATCCATACACTGGATTAAATTAGCAGTGGCAAAAAAAACCCCAACAACACAAAACCCAGAGGTGATTGTAAGGACATAAACCCACCAGGAATTCATAGATATGTGTGGATCAGTGTATATTCCATGAAATGTGTTGTTGTGGTTACAGGCAATCTTATTTAGCCTATAAGGGACGGATTGGACTTGCTCATACACATTATTGCCTTCACCTGTGAAATAATCCTTAATTATTTATTTACTGTATTCTGGAACTCAATGATAAAGTATCATCATTGCCAAGCTGAGAAGCTTAGATATTTTCAAAGGCAAATGAGAAGTCATTGAAAGTTTTTGAATATAGGAATGACATAATCAGAAGTACATTTCTAGATGTTTAATTGGCAACAGAAAAATTAACAATACTATTCCTGGATTTGGAAATACCTATTAAAAAGTGTATTAATGATCTATTGCTACATAATGAATAATCCCAAAGTGTAGTAGCTTAAAACAACAAGCATTTATTAATGCACAGTTTCTGTATGTCAGAAATGTGGGTGTAGGTATTGGCAGGATTCAGCTCTTCACAAGCTATTGACTTGTCAACCTCATTCCTTCGTGGCCATTAGCCAGAGACCTGCCTCACTTCCTCAAGAAGTAAGCCTTTCTGCAGGGCAGCTCATAACGTGGCAGTTGGCTTCCATCAGAGCCAGCAGGTGAGAGATAGGAAAGGGCAACCAAAATGGAAACCAGTCTTCTTATAACCTAATCTTAGAAGTGATATCCCATCACATATGCTGTATTCTATTCCTTGTGCCTTATACTGTGTTCATTCAAAGTGAGTTGCCAAGCCCAGTCTACAGGCAAGGGGAGAGGATTACTCAAAAGTGCAAATATGGCACAGGACCATCGGAGCCATTTTGGAGGTTATTTCAGCCTAGAAAGCTAGAAGTAGTGAGACATTGTAGTAGGTGGTTCCTGTCTGGCAGAGATAGAGGAACAATGTGAAAATGAAGAGAGAATTAGAACTTCCAGGACCTTCAAACAGATTGAATGAGGGAGAGAATGGTGATGAACAGAAGAAAGGCATCAAGCCTGGATGATTGGGATGATTGCTAGGTGGTTACAGAGAGAAAACAGATGAAGAGAAGCAGATTTGAGAGAAACGTCAGTTACCAAGGATAGGTTTAAGAGACTCAGCATTAAAGAATCGGGTGAGCCTCCTGTGTAGGAGCAAGAACATGTGGACTGGAGTCAGACAGACTCTCCATCACTTACAAGTCCTGCCTCACTGAACAACTTACTCTAACTCTCAGTTATTCTTTGAATAATATGGGAGCCAATTTCTACCTCTCCGGGTTGTTTTCAGAGCTACATGAGATAATCTCTTTAAAATTCCTAGTACAGAGTAGGTGCTCAACACATAATACTGAGTATGGTTCTCCTATATAGTCTCAAAAGCAGATATAAAAATACTCTTTGTAGCATCTTCTCACAACCATTTAACAACCCCATATATAGCGTGTTACTCTGTTAACTTCCATAACTGCATAAAGTTTACTTCTGCATATCTGTACAGCTCAAATTCATTTTAGATGTAAGATGGGACAAATAGATATAAAATGGAAAATATACTTTTTTTAAAAGTATATTTTACTGATTATGCTGTTACAGTCATTCCAATTTTTTCCCCTTTGCCCCACCCCACTCAGTACTCCCTCTCCTCCAGCAATAACCGCCTCCCCCCGCCCCCACCGCTTAGTTCATGTCCCTGGATCATGCTAAATTCTTTGGCTTCTCCCTTTCCTATACTATTCTTAATATCTCCCTGTCTATTTTGTTCCTACCAATTATACTTCTTGGTCTCTACAGCCTTTCCCCCTTTCTCTCCCTTCCCCTACTAGTTGATAACCCTCCAAATGATCCCCATACCTGTGATTCTGTTCCTGTACTGGTTCTTTGCTTAGTTTGTTCTTTTTTTTTTTTTTTGCTTATTTTTTAGATTCTGTTATTGATAACTATGAGTTTGTTGTCATTTCAATGTTCATAGTTTTTATCTTCTTTTTCTTCAATAAGTTCCTTTAACATTTCATGTAATAATGGCTTGGTGATGATGAATCCCTTTAGCTTTACCTTTTCTGGGAAGCACTTTATTTGCCCTTCAATTCTAAGTGGTAGCTTTGCTGAATAGAGTCATCTTGGTTGTAGGTCCTTGCTTTTAATCACTTTGAATACTTCTTGCCAGATTCTTCTTGCCTTCTAAGTTTCTTTTGAGAAATCAGCTGACAGTCTTAACGGAACTCCTTTGTAGGCAATTCTCTGCTCTTCTCTTGCTGCTTATAAGATTCTCTCCTTTTCTTTAACTTCTGGCAATTTAATTGTGATGTGTCTTGGTGTGGTCCTCTTTGGATCCAACTTGATTGAGGTTTTCTGTGCTTCCTGGACTTGCATGTCTATTTCCTTCACCAAATTAGGGAAGATTTTTTTCATTATTTTTTCAAATAGATTTCCAATATCTTGCTCTTGCTCTTCTCCTTCTAGTACCCCATGATATGAATGTTGGAACTCTTGAAGTTGTCCCAGGGGCTGCTTACACTACCCTCATTTTTTGGATTCTTTTTTCTTTTTGTTGTTCTGATTGGTTGTTTTTTGCTTCCTTATGTCCAAATCATTGATTTGATTCTCAGCTTCACCCACTGTACTGTTGTTTCCCTGTAAATTGTTAATTATTTCAATTAGTGTACCCTTTGTTTCTGACTGGATCTTTTTCATGGTGCTAAGGTCCTCACTAAATATCTTCAGTATCCTTATAACCAGTGTTTTGACCTCTGCTTCTTATAGATTGCTTATCTTCATTTTGTTTAGCCCTTTTTTGGAGCTTTGATATGTTCTTCCATTTGGGCCATGTTTCTTTGTTTCCTTGTTTTGGCAGCCTCCCTGTGTTTGTTTCTATATATTAGGTACAGCTGCATTGGCTCTATGTCTTTGTAGTGTGCCCTAACATAGTAGGTGTCCTGTAAGGTCCAATGGCATAGCCTCTTCTATCACCGAAGCTGGGTATTCAAGGTGCACCCTTTGCGTGAGCTGAGTACACCCTCCTCTTGTAGTTGAGTTTTGGCTGCTGTTGGCAGATAAATGGGAGGGATTTACCCAGGCCAGTCAGCTACACGGATTGGCTGTGGCCGCTGACCACCAACCTCTGGCCACCTTGGAGGATGAATCATGCCAGAGCAGGATGGAGGTGCTCCAAAGTGGTCTGTAGCTGTCCACTGGGTGCATTGGACCTGGGGTGTCCTAGATTGTTTTGGCCAAGGTCAAAACATGTGTTTCACCTGGGGTGACCCTTCCTGAGCTATAAAGCAATCTAAGATGGTTGCTTCTTGTGCTGGGCTTGGAGATTCCCAGGTGAAGCCAAGCTGTGAAATAAACCTGGTGCTGCTAGTGCTGGACCTGAAGCTCACTGAGGCCAGCTGTTACTTGTTTGATAGGCTTTAGAAAATTTGAAGCAGGGGCCAAGACTAGCCACTCACTTGGGAAAGTGGGTTGGGTGGGCCCATAAATTGGGTGGGGTAGAGTCTCTGGGGATCTCCAAGGCAGGTCAAACATTGTTGGCCAGGTTGATGGAGTCTCAAATATGGCAGAGGCCTTCTGGCTCCATGGCTCCATGGGGAGAAGCTCAGGAAAGTTACAATGGCCTCTGCTTACCCTGATGTCAGACACCTCAGACTCTCCCAGTATGCCACTAGTGCCCTTCAATCTGCCACCCTGGCATTGGAGCTCAGAAGGAGTGAGTCTGAGTAGGTGAGTCTGTGTGTGAGTTCTTTAAGAGGAACTACTTGGAGCTCCAGCAGTTTTTCCTACCAACTCAATCCCCACAGATTTTGCAGCCAGAAGTTATAGGGACGTATCTTCCTAGCACTGGAACCCTGGGCTGGGTGACCAGGTCTGGGGTTGGGATTACTTACTCCTGAAACATCCCTCCCGAATTTTTATCCATCATACATGGGTGACAGACCAGTCCGTTCCATGTCCGCACCCCTCCCACCAGTCTCAATGGATGTGGTTTCTTTAATTCTGCAGTTGTCAGACTTCCATTCAACTCATTTTCTGATGGTTCTGAGTGATGGTTGTTCTGTATTTTAGTTGTAATTTTGATGTGGTTGTGCGAAGAGGCAAGCCATGTTTACCTATGCTGCCATCTTAACTGGAAGTTTCAATACGTATAGGTCTTAAATGTGTCATACAAATTCCCCAAATGAGGGTACCTAAACATTTAGACTCAGATGTCACTAGCTTATTATTCCTTGTGTGCATAATTGGTGTATAATTTTCTCTCACTTTCTGTCTCTTTTTTTTTGAGTCCTACTCCAATATCTAGCTAGATGTTATTTTTTTTAGCCTTTCATTTTATTGTATAGGAAGGCAGTGTAGTAGGGTAGGAAACCTCCCCCCCGCCCCGCCCAAAACTATCTTACATATGAAGACCTGGGTTTGAATTCTGACTATTTCACTAGCCATGTAAACTTTTGGGGCTCCAATTTCCTCATTCATAAAAATTGGGCAAAATTATCTGCCTTGTGTTCCTACAGATGAAATGGCTCAAAATTATAGAGGCGGCAGTTGCCATCATCCTTGTCTTCCCTATAGCTGTGCAGAAGTCAGGGCATTGTCATTGTGTCTACTACCTAAGTGACAGTGCAGACTGGGTATGCTGAATACCTGGTATTGCTAGATTTTGGTTTTCCCTTACTCATCTTGCCTGGTCTCATACAGCTTTCTAAGAAGCTATTCTTCTAGTGAGACACTGATGGCTTGGCAGAGGCCAGAGTTTGTGGTTTAGCTCTTAACCCTTATCTGCTTTATATTTCATTGCTACATCATTTTCTTGACATTCTTTTTTGAGGACTCCAGTGTGTGTGTCTATGCCTCATCCTTTCAGTTCATGTGCCATCCTGCCTCCCTGGTACTCTCACATTCCTCCTCGTCCCAGCACTTTCATGAGGGTGACTACTTCTGATGTGAACAATCATAGGAGACCTTCCATCTTGGATACTGCCAGAGTTGGTACATCCTCCCACCAGATAGCTGTTTCAGCCTCACAATTCCTATCTTGAGAACTCCCAAGAATCTCTGTGGCTCCAGGGCTGGGCCATGAGCTTCCCCTACCTTTAAAGATTGCTGTCCTGTTCCTTAACCCCATCTTAGGTCCTGCTACTGGATTGCCACTCCATTCTTACTTTTTGCTATCCTCAGTGTTGCATGCTTATCTCTAGACACTCTTTTAGTTGCTATGGGGAACTTGTTTTATCTTGTTCCAGGGTTATTCTTGTTCCATGTGCTATTCTGTCAGTCAAGAATACTCTCTGTCTCCCTGTGCTTCACCTACCAATTCCTTTTAAAGCTTGGTTCCAATATCACTTCTGCCTTGAGCCTCTGCTGACCTCATAATTCTTGGTCAAATATTCCTCTTATGAAATCCTTACCATCCAACACTTTTCCTGTCAGAACTCATCACATTATAGCATCATTAACTTTTTACTTACACACAATCCCTCCTAGATTCTAAGCTTCATGATGACAGGCTGTCCATCTTCCCACTGTGTCTTTAGTGTCCAGTGCGCTGTAGTTGCTCAGTAAACATTTACTAAATAAGTGAATAATGAGGAGGACTCAAGATGGTGGTGAATCAGGTGGAAGCTCCACTAACCTCCTCCCAGGATCAAACTGGAATTACAGTTAAATTATAGAAAAATCAGCTTGAATAATCAACTGAAGACTAGCTGGAGAGAAGCCTTACAACCAAGGACTTACAGAAGAAGCCACATTGAGACTAGTAGAAAATGTGGAGGTATGAGAGGGCTGGCTGGGCCCCTATGGGCAGCAGCTGAGTTCCAAAGGCATATCACAGCTTTGGGAGTAGGGGTTCCCATGAGAAGTTGGTGTCTGAACTCCAAGCCAGGTTCCCCAGCCTAGAGCACCAGAACCAAAAAAGGAAACCACAAAACATCCACCTGTGAAAAGCATCAGGGTATCTGTCTGCCAGGGAAAGATGGCCAGAGATGCAGCCATCCTCTTAAAGGGCCAACACACAAAATTTTGTTTGTAGCCACTTACCCTGGACTCCAGTGGAGGGAGGGGAGAGTGGACTCTCACATGAGGAGTCTGGGGTAGGTGGCTCTGGGGAGAGAGCTGAAGGGTCAGCTGCCAGAGTCCCTGTGCTCAGTCATCCACCATACTGTAGAAACCATCTTTCTCTGGCAGAGCACTCTCCTCCATGCAGCATCAACCTGGAGTTAAGTAATAGTGCCCCCCTCATAGGAATCCCTTTCATCACACCTTGTGGAGCTTAAACCCTGCTGGTGAGTATAACAGGAGGCTCCTTCAGTGACTAAGCCTAATAGGCAGCCTGAAGGCTAATGTGGATCTCTAGGTGCTTTGAGACTTTTGCTGATGTGCCCCAAGACCAGAGCTGCTAAAAGCTGGTATTGGTGCACAACTTGGTCCTTTCTACATGCATCCAGGCCCAGCAGAGGGAGCACAAGCTGTAGATCACTGATAGCTCCTAACAGTTTGCCCAGGGCCAGTCACAGGCAGTGTTTGACATAAGCATGCACCAGAGTTTTTGCAAGTCATCTTAATACCTAAAACAAGAAAGACCAGTCAGAAATAAATAATTCAATATCTGAAATAAATAATACACTAGAAGGAATAAAGAGTAGATTAAATGAAGCAGAGGATCAAATAAGCAATTTGGAAGACAGAGTAGAAAAAAATATCCAAGCAGAACAGCAGCAAAAAAATAAGTGAGGATAGTTAAGAGACCTTTGGGACAAAATGAAGTATGAAAACATCTGCATCATAAGGATAGCAGAAGAAAAAGAGTTAGAGCAAAGGATCAAGGAGATATTTGAGGAAATAATGACCAAAAACTTCCCTAACTTGATGAAGGAAAAGACTCACAAATCCAAAAGCACAGACAGTCCCAAACAAGATGGACCCAAAGAGTCCCACATCAAGACACATCATAATTAAACAGCAAAGCTTAAAGACAAGGAGAGAGTCTTAAAAGCCATAAGAGAGAGGCAGTTAGTTAACTACAAGGGAGTTCCTATAAGACTGTAATCTGATTCCTCAACAGAAAAATTCAGGCCAAAAGGGATTGGCATGAAATATTCAAAGAGATGAAAAGCAAAAACGTACAACAAAGGCTACTTTACCCAGCAATGATATCATTTAAAACTGAAGGAGAAATAAAGAGCCTTCTAAACCAGTAAAGCTAAAGAAGTTTGTACTACCAAACCAGTATTACAACAAATGTTAAAGGGTTTGCTTGAAGAAGAAGAAGAAGAATGAGAAGAAGAAAAAGACAAAAAAGAGGAATATAGTTAAAATGGCAATAAATGTGTATCTATCAATATTCACTTTAAATGTAAATGGCTTAAATGCAAGGTAGCTGAATGGATAAGAAAATAAGATCCATATATATGCTGTCTATAAGAGACCCACATCAGAACAAAAGGTACACACAGACTAAAAGTAAAAGGATGGAAAAACATATTTCATGCAAATAGAAAAGAAAAAAGTTGGGCAAAAGTTGGGCAAAAAGTGATAACAATACTTATATTTGACAAAACAGACTTTAAAACCAAGCCTATAGTAAGAGACAAAGAAGGATACTACATAATGATGAAAGGAACATTGAACAGGAGGATATAAGCCTAGTAAACATGTATGCACCCAACATAGGAACACCTAAATATGTAAAGCAAATCTTGTTGGCTTAAAAGGAGAGATTGACAGAAATAAAGTCATATTAGAGGGTTTTAACACCTCAGTGACATAAATGGGTAGATCTCCAAAATAGAAAATCAGCAAGATGACAGCCTTAAATGACACACTAGATCAAATGGATTTAATTGATATCTTCACAGAATTTCACTCCAAAGCAGCAGAATATACATTCTTTTCGAGTGCACATGGAACATTTTTTAGGATAGATAGACCACATGTTAGGACACAAAACAAGTCTCACTGAATTTACGAATATTGAAATTATATTAAGAATCTTCTCTGATCATAGTAGTATAAAACTAGAAATCAACTACGAGAAAAAAACTGAAAACCATGCAAAGATATGGAGGCTAAATAACAAGGTACTAATAATGAATGGTTACCAATGAGCTCAAGAGAGAAACTAAAAATACGTTGAAGCAAATGAAAATGAGAATGCAGCAACCTAAAATCTGTGGGACACAAGAAAAGCAGTCTTAACTGGGATATTCTTAGATTTACAGGCCTATCTCAAGAAACAAGAAAAAGCTTAAATACAAAATCTAACTTTACATTTAAAGGAGCTTGAAAAGGAACAACAAACAAAGCCCAAAGTGAGTATAAGGAAAGAAATAATACAGCAGAAATAAACAAAATAGAGTCTAAAAAATACAAAATGTCAATTAATTCAAGAGCTTGTTCTTTAAAAAGAGCAAGATAGACAAATCTTTACCAGACTCGTCAAGAAAAGAGGACCCAAATAAGTAGAATCAGAAATGAAAGAGAAGTAACAACTGACACCAAAGAAATACAAAAGATTATTAGAAAGTATTACAAACAATTATATGTCAATAAATTGTACTATCTAGACAAAAATGGTTAAATTCCTAGAAACATACAATCTTCTAAAATTAAATCAGAAAGGATCAGGAATCTAAACAGACAAACTATAACTAGTGAAATTGAAGAGGTAATAACAAACAAATAAACAACACACAAAAAAAAACTCCTAACAAACAAATGCTGTGGACTGGATGGCTGCACAGGTGAATTTTGCCAAACATTGAGTGAAGACCTAGCACTTCTCCTTCTCAAACTATTCCAAAAATTTAAGATAGAGGAAGATTCCAGAAATCATTTTAGGAGGCCAGCATTTTCTAATTCAAAACCAGTAAAGATACTATAAAAAAGGGAAAGTTATAAGCCAATATACCTGATGAACATGAAAGCTAAAATCCTCAACAAAATATTAGCAAACTGAACACAGCAATACTTCAAAAAGGTCATACACTATGATCAAGTGGGATTTATTCTGGGGATGCAATGTTGGTACAATATCCACAAATCAATAAACACGACACACCATATGCAATAAATGAAGGATAAAAACCACATGATCATATCAATAGATGAAGAAAAAGCATTTGGTAAAATCTAGCACCCATATATGTTAAAAATGCATGGCAAAGTGGGAATAGAGGGAACATACCTCAGTGTAATAAAGGACATATATGACAAACGAACAGCCAACATCATACTCAATGGCAAAAACTACAAGCATTCACCTTAAGATTGGAAACAAGACCAGGATGTTTGCTTCCACCACCCTTATTCAAAATTGTAGTGGATATCTTAGTCACAGCAATCAGAAAAGAAGAAATAAAAGGCATCCAAATTGGAAAAGAAGTAAAACTGTCACTTTTGCAAGATGACATGGTGCTGTATATAGAGAACCCTAAAAATTCCACCAAAAAACCCACTAGAACTGATATATGAATTCAGTAAATTAGCAGGATACAAAATTAATATCCAAAAATCAGTTGCATGTTTAAATGCCAAAAATAAACTATCAGAAATAGAAATTAAGAAAACAATCCTATTAACAATTGCTTCAAAAAGAATAAAACACCTAGGAATACATTTAACCAAGAATGTAAAAGATCTGTACTCAGAAAAATGTAAGACATTAAAGAAGATGCAAATAAGTGGAAGCATATACTGTGTTCATGGATAGGAAGAGTTAACATCATTAAAATGTCCATACTATCCAAAGCAATCTATAGATTTAGTGCAATTACTATCATGATACCAATAGCATATTTCATAGAACTAGAACAAATACACCAATATTTTATATGGAACCACAAAAGACACCAAATAGCAACAGCAGTCCTGAGAAAGAAGAACAAAGTTGGAGGAATCATACTACCTATAATCAAACTATAGTATAAGGCCACAGTAATCAATACAGCATGGTACTGGCATAAAAACAGACACAAAGGTCAATGGAACAGAATAAAGATCCCAGAAATAAATCTATGCTTTTATAATCAAATAATATTTGACAAAGGAGGCAAAAACATACAAGAGGCTAAAGATAGTCTATTCAATAAATGGTGCTGGGAAAATTGGACAGATACATACAAAAAATAAAATTAGACCACTTTCTTATGCCACATACAAAAATAAACTTAAAATGAATTAAATATTTAAATGTTAGACTTGAAACTATAAAAATTCTAGAAAAAAACATAGGCAGTAAAACAGTGAATGTTTTTTGTAGCAACATTTTTCCTGATATAGCTTCTTGGGCAAGGGAAACAAAAGAAAAAATAAATAAATGGGACAACATCAAACTAAAAAGTTTTTACATAGGAAAAAAAATCACAAAATGAAAAGACAACCTATTGAATGGGAGAACATATTTGCCAATACATCTGATAAGGGGTTAATATGCAAATTTATAAAGAACTTTGAAAGCTCAACACCAAAAAACCCCCCAAAAATCCAATGAAAAGATAGGCAAAAAATCCTGAATAGATACTTCTCCAAAGAGGACATACAGATGGCCAATAGACATATGAAAAGATGCTCAATATCATTAATTATCAGAGAAATGCAAATTAAAACCTCAATGAGATATCATCTCACATCTGTCAGAATGACTATCATCAATAGATTAACAAACAACACATGTTGACGAAGACATGGAGAAAGGGGAACCCTCTGTACCTTTGGTAAGAATGCAGACTAGTGCAGCCACTGTGGAAAGCAGTATGGAGATACCTTAAAACATTACAAATGAATCTGCCTTGTGACCCACCAATCACACTTCTGGGAATTTATATGAAGAAACCTGAAACATTAATTTGGAAGAATATATGTACCCCTATGTTCATTACAGCATTATTTACAATTGTCAGGATTTAGGTGCAACCCAAGTGCCCATCAGTAGATACGTGGATAAAACAGCTATGGTACATTTACACAATGGAATACTACTCATCCATAAAAAGAAGAAAACTTTACCCTTTGTGGCAGCATGGATGGACCTAGAGAACATTATGCTAAGTGAAATAAGCCAGTCAGAGAAAGACAAATACCATATGATTTACTCATGTGTGGAATTTATGATCAAACTGAACTAACAAGGAAAATATAGGCAGACTCACAGATAGAGAACAGACTGTCAGGTCTGGGGACCTGGGGGACTCAGGGGAGAGTGGTGGGATCAAGGCAAAAAGGGAAAAAAAGAAGAGAAAGAATTCATGGACATGGACAACAGTGTGGTGATGAGGGGTCTTGGGTTGGAGTCAGGGGAAGGTGTCAGTGAAAGAGCTTATGGGGGAATAAATGATAATGAAAAAATACAATTAAATAAATGTAATACATATACTAAAAACAAACAAACGAACATTTTTTTCAGATGCTGGCTGAGTATCTGAGTTAGAATACCTCCTACTCTCACATGAGTCAATGCTGTGTTCTGATGCTTGGGCCACACCCTTGTAAACTTTGCTTGGCCCTCTACCTTCCAGCAGTAGCATTTTTTGCATTTTTATTTGCTGCATCTGGCCAGTGGGACTTCCCCAGAGGAAAAACAGTTGGTCTCCTTGTCATGGTGTGTGTCTGTTTCCACGGCCTTCTCCTTTTAACCTGTCCCTCCCTATTCCAATTCCCATCCTGGAATAGGAAGCCTCCAAGATGGTTCTCAATGTTTCAACCTCCTGGTATTCATGCCTGGGTGTACACTGAATAGAGCTGAACTGTGTAACCAATAGGATGTTGCAGAAATGATAGAATATAAGTTCCAAGGTTGTGGCTTCTACCTCATTCTCACTTGGATTCCTGGTTCTGGTGGGAGCCAGCTGCCATGTCATGAAGACATACAGTCATCCCTGTGAAGAAACTGAGGCCTCCTGCCAAGAGCCAGCTTTGATTTGTGAGCATGGGAACAAGCCATCTTGGAAGCTGACCTTTTAGCTCCATTCAGGCTTTCAGATGACTGCGGCCCTAACAGATATTTGATTGCAACTTCAGGAGAAATCCTGAGCTGGAGCCAACCTACTAAGATACTCCTGATTTCCTGCACTGTGGAAACTGTGAGATAATAAATATTTATTGTTGTTATCATTTGGAAATTTGTTATGTAGAAACAGGTAACTAATGAAATCTTATCTGACCTCACTTCACCAGTGAAACCACTGAGACCACTCAGCCCACTATGAAAGCAGTCTTAACAGAATGACAAAAGTTGATACAGATATTTGAAAACCTGGCTAAAAGTTTGATGATATGTTCATTAAAGGCAGCACACACACACACACACACACACACACACACACACAAGAACACAACAACAACAATAGGGTCCAACTCCCTTTACCTTGTAGTTCCTAGTTAAAACAAATTGCTCATCCATTTAAACATAATACAGATGACCAGAAAAGGATGTTGCTCTAAAAGAAACAAAGTAAAACACAGTATTTATGTTTGATTCTTCAGGTACAATGTTAATTCTACATCTCGAAAAAATCCACTGGTCAACATGGAAAAAAGAGCAGTAGGAAGACCTAAAATAGGTACGATAATCAAGGGGCATTACATGAGACAAATATTTTCAACTTAGGAAGACAAAGGTTGAAAGGAAATATAATTTAAGTCTCTAATATCCTACAGGATGTGGTCAAGTTAAAGAGGACTTGTTCATCTGCTGTCAGTGTGAATGCTTAGGTCTTTTTGGATGTCTGGTCTATATTTGGATTATAAAAAATGGTGTCCAAACCAGGAAACAGACACTCATTTTTAATCATGTAGACGTTATAGGTTGAAACCTAGACAGATATGTGTAAAACTTAGAAACATCATAAGCTTCAAAGATGATATGGAAAGGTAATATCCTAACCTCTCATTAGCTAGCCCTTAGTCTTAGTGTTCAAGGCATTCTTAAAATTCTTGCAATAGCTTCATCCACATCAGCCTTCTAACTAGTGTTCTCACTTCCGCATGTGCTCTTTCCCTATCCGTTCTCCACAGGCTGTTGTCATGTTTGATTTAAAATATAAAACAGATTATTTCTCTTTTGTGTAAGACCTTGGGGGCTTCTCATCATCCTTGCCATAAAGTACAGCCTCCTCACCATGACTCAACAGCCCTTGTCCCTGGATCCTGCCTCTTCTCTCACGTCATTCCCCTGTGTCCTGTCTCTTCCAGAGGACTTCCAAGCCCCTTCCTGTCTCTGGCTTTGGCTCTGGGAGTGTCTCCTATGGTTGACTCATCCTCCTCCTTCAGGTGGCAGTCTAACTCTCACCTCCTAGAAAGGCCTTCACCAACAGTCTGATCAAAAGGGTTCTACACAAACTACTTGTCATTTGATGACAGGGTTGCTTTTCTTCATAGCATGTTTCATTATCTTCAATTGCATCTATTTCCTTACTTGTTTATTGTCTGATTATATTGCTCATCTGTCAGTTTCAAATGTCTTTTAAATCATTGATTCACAATACCTAGCACAGCAGCTGACATTATTTTCTTTTTCTTCTTCATTATCATTGTAATGAATGAGACAAAATGGACAACTGAACTGCTGGATGTTACATAAAAAATTTCCATGACCTATACCATTTCACAAACTTTCCCCTCTGAGGTCTTTTCTTTCCTCATTCCATCCCTCTCCCAACCCCTTCTCTCTTCATTTCTCTATGGCTTTAAATATACTTTGCTGCTCACACAGTGTAAAACAATTGTATTCTGTCCTTAGCTCCTGACTTTAACTGCTGGCTCACTATTTCCCTTAGATTTGTTTTCAGTGTGGTGAGCATGCATTTTCTATTTGGTTTTAGCATATTTAGCTTAATGGTGTTTTTCTGTTGAGGAGTATTATTAATGTGTGACAGAAAGTGCTGAGGGAGTGAAGAAAAGTGCCGTGGATGGCAGCACTATTAATAGCAACTTGGGAAACTGAGATCTGCTGGAGTAGGACTCAAGTCCAGCCTGAGAACTTGATGCCTGTGCTAGCCAGGAATGACCAGAGCTGTGTGGTAGCATTGCCCTGTAAATGATATTTACTGAATTTGTTCCCCTTTTTATTTCATCAAACTACAGGTCAAAATGACCCTAGTTAATATAAAAAACAAAAATAATACTTTATTTGTTAAATTGTTTTGTGTTATATTTATTTTGACAAGTTTTAAATGAGTTACTATTCCCTGAAATGTATGATATGTTTTTACATTGAGATAAAGAATTCATTTAATTTTTACTGTTATTCATATTCCCCCCACCCCAAATACACATGCATTACTTGGAATAATAATTTTTTGCATAATGGTGAAATATTAGAATAAAAGCCAAAGCCTGAGACACAGTGTATTGTGTTAGCCTTGAAATTTGGAAACTACAAGAATAAATATTATGAAAGGCTTTTTATACTTTTAATGACACCATCTCCAAATGGTTAAAAAATATACCCTAGGCCTATTTAGCAAACCTTACTTATTTGTAGCAAGATTTATAAATGAATTGCCAATAATCTGAATTGAGTGCACATCCACAATTGCACATCCACAAGTATGAAGTTTAAAGTAGTCTAAAAACCAAAAGCAGTTTTGTTTATTTGCTTGTGTAGCAAACTCAAATGGCCACAAAATCTAACCAGAACTGATGCAAGGCTGTTGATTAACTTTATTTACTTTGCTGAGTGTGAACAGCCACACATTTTACTGCAGAAATATTAATGTATTTGATTTTGGGGTGTTGCCTCAGTCCCATTGGAAGTGTTGTAAAATATAGTTTATGCACTTTATTACCTTTGAAAGAATGTAAAAAGTGTGATGTTAGCAACATATGCAATCTTGAGGTTTTTGAATGGGGGATTGAGGATTGGTATCATAGAATCATAAATAAATGTTCAAGTTGGAAGATTCTTAAGAAATACTATGCATATTCCAACCTCCTTGTTTTATGAATGAGGATGCTGAGCCAGAAAGGTGCAGTGAGCTGCCAAAGGCCTTACTACTTGGTTAGTAGCAGAGATAGAAATAGACTCCAGTCCCCAGGTGCTCAGTTCCTGGGCTGCTTCTGCGTACAGCCTATAACGAGCTCTCTCCAGTGGTTGGGGTTTCTAAACAAGTAAAATGGACTTGACTGCATCCTTTACTCAAGACTCACTGTTTTGGTGTGGAAGGAGACACAAAACTGTGCACATATTTACTTCTGAAAGAAACAGAGTCCCTTTTCTTTTCCCTAATTGATCCTTATAAAACAATCCTGCTGATCAGCACAAGGACAGTCACAATCCCAGTTTCCCCAGTTTGTTAGGTGCCGTTTCAAACACTAAAAAGGCAAAGTCCTAGACCTCGTACTCAAACTTAAATTCATATTTTGATGAGTTTCTATTTGAATCACTTCAGAATGTATATTAGTTTTCAATTAATCACTAGGAATTTACTGAGTTTCTACGTTCCCAGGATGATGAAGTGACTAAATCAGTGATTTTCAACCAGGGTCAATTTTGTCTTGCAGGGGATAATTGGCAAAGACTGACAGCATATTTATCTGTCTAACTTGGGGGCATACTACTGGCACTTAGTGAGTAGAGGCCAGAAGTGCTACTAAACACCCCACAATGCACAGGATGACCCCTGGCCCAAAAGGTCAATAATGCTAAGGCTGAATATGCTGGTACTAAATATATACCACCCTTTTCTTCTTCAGGGGTTATATACTCTAATCGCAAAACCTCAACATAACCAACTTTCATGAAATTAGGAAGAGTAAGTACTAAACTTAGTGGTCTAATGATTTAGAGTCAGAAGACCAAAGTTCAAGCCCCACCCTGCTACCTATTTCCCCTGTGGCCTTTGGAAAATCACTTCAGCACTTGGGGCCCCAGTTTCCTTATCTCTATAACATGGTTAATAATAATTAACCTATATATTTTATTGGGCAGCTCTGAGTATCAAAGGAAATTGTGTTTTTGAAAATACTTTGAGAACTATAACATATTATACAAATATATAAATAAATATAGTGTTGCCATTCATTATAACACTGTCTTTCACAAAATACAGATAGGTGTCTTCTGCATCCATCAACCTGGCACTAAACTTGTAGAAGTATCCACCCTGATCTCAGTAAACAACACCATTACCCACCAGTGATCTAAGTCAGGAACACAACATCCTCTTTGATCCTTTTCTTTCTCTCTCTTCCAACCAGTCACTGGGGAATCTACATTTTTTTCTTTCCTAAAGGGGGTGAATGCAGGAATAGAAATTTAAATTAGGGAGTTCTGGCCAAAATGGAGACACAGGCAGAAATGCTCTGCCTCCTTGCACAATCAGAAAGATAACCAATTTAAAAACAAAGAATAACCAGAAATGCCAGAAAAACATTTGCATGGAAGTCCAACAACAAAGGAGTTAAAGAAACATTCATCCAAATGGTAGGAGGGGCAGAGACAGGCAGCTGAGGCAGAGAGGACCAGCAAGGAAGCAGATCAGCAGAACAGGTGGGAGATCCCACATTCGTGCTCAGAGAAACAGGGAGGAACATCAGGGGAGCGAGACAGACCACAAAACCCATGGCTATAAAAAAATCTGTAGGAGTTGTGATAGAGGGAGAAACTCCCAGCCTCACAGAACAATTCATTAGAGAGACCCATAGGGTCCTAAAATGTACACAAACACAACCACCTGCAAATCAACACCTGAAAGGGCACAATCTGCTTGTGGGAAGTGAGGGAAGTAGTGGAAAGTGAGATGAGAGTGGAGCAAGTTGCATTGTTCCCTCTCTGACCCCTCTCTCACAGACAGTACCACAATGCAGCAAAGAGTGTTGCCCTGCCCTGGCAAATACCTAAGGCTTCACCCCTTATCACATAACAGGTGCACCAAGACAAAGAAATATGCCCTAAATAAAAGAAGAGAACAAAATTCCAGAAAAAGAACTAAACAGCAAGGAAATATACAATCTATCTGATGCAGAGTTCAAAACACTGATAATCAGAATGCTCACAAAATTGATTGAGCTCGGCCACAAAATGAAAGAAGAAATGAAGGCTATACAAAGTGAAATAAAGCCAAATTTACAGGGAACTAACAGTGAAGGGAAGGAAACTGAGACTCACATCAGTGAGTTGGAACAAAAGGAAGAAATAAACACCCAACCAGAACAGAATGAAGAGGCTTAGGAACCTCTGGGACAACCTTAAATGTTCCAGCATCTAAATCATAGGGGTTCCAGGGGGAGAAGAGAAAGAGCAAGATATTGAAAATGTATTTGAACAAATAATGAAGGAAAACTTCCCCAATCTGGCAAAGGAGATAGACTTCCAGGAAGTCCAGGAAGCTCAGAGAATCCCAAAGAAGTTGGACCCAAGGAGAAACACAACAAGGTACATCATAATTACATTACCCAAGATCAAAGATAAGGAGAGAATCTTAAAAGCAGCAAGAGAAAAGGAGATAGTTACCTACAAAGGAGTTCCCATCAGACTATTAGCTGATTTCTCAAAAGAAACCTTACAGACAAGAAGGGGCTGGAAAGAGTATTCAAAATCATGAAAAAAAAGGGCAAGGACCTCTTTCCAATATTACTCTATCCAGCAAAGCTATCATTTAAAATAGAAGGGCAGATAAGTGCTTCCCAGATGAGGTAAAGTTAGAGGGCTTCATTATCACCAAGCCCTTATTACATGAAATGTTAAAAAGACTTATCTAAAAAATAGAAAATCAAAACTATGAACAGTAAAATGACAACAAACTTACAACTATCAACAACTGAACCTAAAAAACAAAAAGAAAAACTAAGCAAACAACTAGAACAGGAAGAGAACAACAGAAATGGAGATCACAGGAAGTGTTATCAGTTGGGGAGGGGGGAGAGGGAGAATAGGGAGAAAAGGTATAGGGAATAAGAAACATAATAGGTAGGCACAGAATAGACAGGGAGAGGTTAAGAATAGTGTAGGAAATGGAGAAACCAAAGAAATTATATGTATGACCCATGGACATGAACTGTGGGGGCGGTATGCTGGCCATTGGAGGAGTGGTGCAGGGAGGAGGGGAATAAAGGAGAGAAAAACACTGGGACAACTGTAACAGCATAATCAATAAAATATACTTAAAAAAACAACAAAAAAGAAATTTAAATTAACATTTCCACCTATACACTCACTAATGAGTCACAGACTGATGTCACAATACTGTTTGTTTATGCGATGTTGTCCTCTACCTTTTCTTGCTCCTTGCCCTCTTCTTATCCTTCGAGACTTTTCCCTTAATTTGGGGGGAGAAAATATTTTCCTGGAGACTCAGTAATGAGTCCATTGTTTCCTGATACCTTACTGTCTTTGTTTTGGAAATAAAGAGACTCAAGACTAGGTGAACAGTCATTTTTAGACATAAGCAAAGGTGTGTCAGGTCATCATCTGAAATCTAGCAGAGGAACTCAGATCTTCAGAATCTCTGAGTACCTTGGGACAACTTTTTGGAAAGCATGAGCTAATTGGCCAAAACGAGAACATCTGGCATATGTGTAGATGGTACCACAATTTACTCTTTTGTGTGGGGTATTTAGCATTATGCACACTTAGTATATGAAATCCTATTTATGTGAAAAAGATTTACTATGGTTTAAAAATTTACTCTCTAAAAGATGTTTTATTTGTGAAATTATTCCTAATACTGTAACAAAGACTGTCTCAATGCAATTAAAACATATTTTGATTTACAAACAAATGTTTTGGAGGCACATTTCTTCTAATGTGTCAAGTAATGTACATGAGGTAGAAAGGAAAAGACAAATTGCAATCGCTGCATTGATGGAAGAATTGTACAGGTAATTTATTAGAACCAAATTCACTTTTTAAAACCATAGTCTCTTCATTGTTTATAGCATACAAATCTCATACGATGGTATAATGTGGGTATAAATTAATACAGATAAATGATTTATTTTTATTTCCTTCACCTTGATGTTTTGAGCTCTATGGTAATGTAGACCTCAGCATGCAGAAATTCTTAATGAAGCATTCTTACAGATTCCTAGTGTTACTCAATGGAGCTTAAATGTTTATATTTTTATACAATTAAATTATATTATTGCTGGGTGTTAACAAAATAATTTCAATTTATTCTTCCCCATGACTCTCAGAAGAGTTGTATTTTTCCCATGACACATACATTTCCACCCATTATACAGGGTCATGAGCATTCTCATCTGACCTCACCCATAAGCAAACAAGACAACAGTCTTTTCTCGCTGTAGCAGTTGGCTTGGCCATCACACCCCCCATCACCCAAAGCCAGACCGAACACTTCCTTTGGACCATAAACACTAATTTGCCCTTTTCTTCCCAGGCCATTCATCTCTTTGATGCTAGCTTTCCCCATGTATGAACAGCAAAGTCTCCTGGTGGTGGGGATGATTCAGGAGCAGTGAAATGGAAACAAGATAGATCTCATTTTAAAAATTTTAAGGAAATCTGGGTTTGCTTTGTGTACTCTAAATTCTAACAAGCTATAAATTAGATTATTCTATTTGATTTCGGTATCATTTCCTAGGGCCTTATGTTTCACATTTTCCAGGTTCCTCTCTGATGTTCATGCTTAGGGGTTTGCATGGATAATAGCAATGTCCGCAGGATGTCTGCTGGATTTATCTGGAGGCTTACTCTGTAAAATCACATAAACTGTCCCTTTAAAGTTCCAACAGACTTTCCAGGAAAAGCCTCTTTCTAATCCAGAAAAAGCCCATTCTCGATTCTTTCTTTCATCGAGCTCCATCTAATGGCAATTCCATGCTTTTCAAAACGGAGGGAATTCATGGTGTCCAGGTAAAGGGTAAACTCCCCCAGGGGCTTCCAAGGAGCTGAGTTTGGGCTTTTTTTCAGTAACAGAAGTAAGCCCTTGGGTTTATCATTTGCTGCATCAGGATTTTACTGATTGGATTGATTTCAGTCCTGAGCACAGAGAAAGTGAATGAAACAGAAAGTGTGTGCTTTCACTTAATCAAATCACAAAGCAACACACCCCCAGTGCATGGACCCAAGGAGCATTTGGCAGGGGTTGGAGCCATCCAGCTATTCTAAATACCAAGTCAGATAAGAAAATTGCAGGCTTGAGACTGAAGACTGCAGGAGGCCTCTCTAGCAGCCCTTTACTGCATTACTTTATAATACTGAAGGAATGCAGAAAATGCACAGTGATGGGCATGCATTTCAACATGGAAATAGCAAGAGCAAAGATATAATGTCTCATTGGTCACCATGTTGCTCACAGTGTGGAGAAACCCACAGGAAGTGCTCTGAGTGTGTCACTCAGTGGCTGCTGGATGCACGCTTTGCTGAGTCACTGGCCTTGGCAGGATGAGTTGGCTGGGACCTTTCAGGCAGGTGATAGAGGGAGAAAAATATCTGTTCTTCAAACTCAACAGCAAGTCCGTTTCCTAAGACTCACTTTTTGATTTAGTCCAATCCCTTCTATTCCACATATCTTTTATTTGAGCCACTTACACAATGTAAGTATACATTTGAGCTTATACACAGTGTAAGTATGTTTACTTGTAAATGTCTTGAGTAATTGTAAATATCTTAGTCTACAGGGGGAAGGATGCTCTTTCACCCCTCTCAATTTCCCTTCTTTCCAAACATATGCAGGCATGTGGATGCATACACACACTCACACGCACACACTTATGGCTGCCTGGGGAGTATTTGTGGTTATGGCTTGGAGAAACTAAAGAACCTAGCACCAGAAATGATAATAGAAATAAATGAGAAGGACCCATGCTTGGGACCCATCCTATCTATGTCCGTGACTAAAGGAAGCTGATGTGCACAGAACCACCATGGACTCAGCTGGACTCAGGCTGCCATTCAAGGTGGGA
This sequence comes from Phyllostomus hastatus, assembly GCF_019186645.2. NCBI lineage: Eukaryota > Metazoa > Chordata > Mammalia > Chiroptera > Phyllostomidae > Phyllostomus > Phyllostomus hastatus. The sequence goes on along the minus strand of NW_025334028.1, from coordinate 22,604,805 downwards.
TCCACGAGGAAACTTTGCCAGCTCCCCACCTTGTGCCTTTATACCAACTTGCTTAATTAGAAAGAGTTTCTATTCCATGAGTGAACCAGTTGAAAGTCTGTGAAAGGCGGGAATGATATGTCCGGAAGCAGCTGTTTGAGTTCCAGAACACCCATCAGGCCAGCTGGAGGTCCCTTTATTATCTCTTTGTTCTCAAGATGAGGCTGCCGCCTAGAGAGGACCCCAGCTTCTCAAAGTCACTGCATTTTGAGTGTCTTACTATATTTATTTACCCATGACCAATCAGGGTGAATGATTATTACTAAAGATGATCTGAGGACTGAAGTGACTCTGAAAGAAGGGCAGGAAATGCAGTAACATATCTGCATTTCAATTCATTTAGCATCACCCCCTCTCACCAAACCAAACATTCCACTGCTGTTTGCTTTGGCATTTTGTCACAATTTGTTTGGTAGTAACAACATTCTTATCCTGGATTGACTTCTCTTCGAGGGCATAAAATGGTAATGTCTGTAAGGAAATCTGAATTTACAGAACAGAAAATGCCTTCTATGCCTTCCTATCATGATCATCTGTCTCCCTGGGAATGGCCAGATTGCTGCCCAGAAGGACTTTGGTAGCCTGTGGAAATGGATCCTTCACTTCTCTTACAACTTTGCTTTTTACCCCTCCACAGAGGACAAACTCCAAAGGGACTCATTAGCATACATGCTACCTTACAGCCCACACTCATACCAAATCTTAGGCCTAATGGTAATAACCTGGGTCTGTAATCCTCTTCCTTCCTTAAAACAAGGGAAGGTGTGTTTTCTCCATTCTTCTCATCCATCCACCCACTGAGAAAATTTCAGATTGATGTGGAAATAAAAAGTTCAGGACATTTAAGCCTTGTCTTTCCTCTGCTAAATTTCAATGGTACTTGGGTTTGCCTTTTGCTGTATTGTCAGAGATTCATTCAGCTGCAAGTTAACAGAGCACTCTTTCAAGAAGTGCTTACACTCATGAGAAAGATTTCTGAAAAGCCCTCATTTTGTATTTTGTTGTCCCCAGTGGTGTCTCTTTGCCACTTCCAACACTGAGAGAGTCTAGGAAGTTGAGATTTGTAGCCCAGCACATTGTTACCTTGAACAAAATTAATAAGGAAGTGATAGTGGTGGGGGGGCAGGAATTCAGTCTTGGGTAGAACACCAGTCGTGACTGTTACAGTTCTAGTATATAACACTGTAAATTATAGCCATTATTTGTTGAACAAGGTCCTAAAATGTTAAGACAAGACATGATCAAATCCTAATATTAAGACATGGTTTAAAAGGAGGTAAAAAGCATTGTGACAAAAATCTTCAGGCTAAAATTCAGGCCCTTCCAGGAGGAAACAGCTGCTTCTTTGACAGCCTGAGAAGCAATTCTTGCCCCCTCCAATTCCATCCTCCTCCCTTTCCCCGGCTAACCTCAGGAGAGCAGAAGAGAGTAGAGCTCAGAGGTCCCATGGAAGTTGATGTTCTAGGAGATGTTACAAGGAAGGGTTGTAGATGACTGACTACATTGGTCCTTAAAGTGGTGACATTGAATCAAGGCTTTGTCACTGTGTGGACACTAGTTAAATAGCATTTTATTTCTTCCTAGATACTCTGTGTTGTTGGGGGTTTTTTTCCCTGAGTTTTTAAAACCTCTGTAAGCCAGGATGTCTTAAGTTTTTGTTTTTCAAAACTCTCTGTTCCACATGAGAGACATCTGAAGTTATCATGACTTTTTCTGGAGAGAGGGTGTTTCCAATGGTTTACAGCCTATTTGCTGTGGTGTTATTTTGTTTCAGCTGTGGCTGTAACTTAGTCTGACAAGATTGCCTATTATTTTATATTTTATTTTATTTTATTTTACTTTAATTTTATATTTTATTTTACCTCTCTTGTCTTTTTGGAGGAAATTACACCTAAGCAGGCTGATAGTTGGCACCTGAGTGAGAGTCACTTCACTCTGGGGATGTAGGAAATGGAGTCATTCCAGTCAAAAGATCAAGGCTACAACATCAACTTGTTATGCTATGAAGTCCTTTTCTTTTGATGGCCCTCCCTTAACTGGGTGCTTTTGTTACAAGCTACCCTATCACAGGCATGACAGATTCAGGACATGGCTTCACCTGGCCCTCTCCAGTGGTTCCCTGGATGAAGGACCCCATTGTGTGGACATTGATGCCCTGGAGCTCATCAGCACCAGAAAATTCCCAATCATCCCAGGGGCTGGGGTATGGACCCAGAACTGAGGATGATGCATGGGCAACAGGGAATCCTTGACAACAGCCATTTCCTCTAAGATGCACTTTTCTGCTTGGCTGGCTATGACAGCATTTTCTCATGGAGTGTGTAGATAGCTCTCTGAAACACTCACTTTTGTATTTGTTGACATTAAAAAATCAAGTGTTCATGAAAAAATATGAATCTGCTTGGAGTAGGTGATTTTAGGATTTATATAGTTCAAAAAATGTAATTTCAATCACATTTTCAGAAACTCACTAATCTGAATCATTTAAACATTTTGTTGCTACAGAGCAGATCTCTTGAATAGAAACATTTTGCATATTTTCTTATTTATGAGAAGTTTATGAGAAATGTATGATATTTTCTTATGTATGAGAATCAGATGTAGATTAAATCAAACATTAATTAACCAATTAGCAGTTGGTAGTATGTTACTACTCTATCTCAATTTATTTTCTTAAATTAGAATGTTATCATCTCAAGATAGGATATTAGATTGCTCAGGACTTCCTGCAAGATGGAGGCATAGGTGGATGCACCGTTCCTCCACACACAACCAAGATTAGAACAACAACAATTTAGAGGCAGACCAACACCCAGAACTGATAGAGAATTTATCTGAATGGAAGTTGGACAGCCAAGAAGTTGAAGTAGACCCGTTTATCCGGTAGGAGGGGCAGAGAGGACCAGCCAGGCATGGGTTGCAGCACGGGTCGCGGCGGTGCCGAGAGCAGAGAGCAGTGGGCACATAAGGCAACCGGGAGAGCGTAAGGCATCCGGGGCTTGGGGTGCGCAGGATCGCAGCGAGTGGACCCTGAGTGGCAGCTGGTGGACCCAGTGAGGCGGTGATTATGGACAGGGATAGAACGTGCAGCCCAGGATCACAGGGAAGGGACTAAGGTCCCAGGAAAGCGGAGCTACTGCCATTGTTCCTTCCCACCCCTGCCCCCACATACAACTTCACAATCTAGCGACTGGGGTGCCCAGCCCCGGTGAACACCTAAGGCTCCACCCCTTACTGTAACAGGAGCCACCAGACAAAAAAAGAGAGAGAGAGAGAGACAGACATGTCTCAAACAGAAAAACAGATCAATGCCCCAGGCTCATTCTTTTGAGTGACTAAGAGATAGCCAGATGCACAGTTCAAAACACTGGTGATCAGGAAACTCACAGAATTGGTTGATTTTGGTCACAAATTATATGAACAAATGCAGGTTACCATAAAAGAGATGAAGGAAGATGCACAGAGAACCAATAGTGATGGGAAGGAAACGGGGACTCAAAACAATAGAGTGGACCAGAAGGAAGAAAGAAACAACCAAACAGGAAAGAATGAAGAAATAAGAATTCAAAAAAAGGAGGAGAAGCTTAGGAACCTCTAGGACATCTTTAAATGTTCCAACATCCGAATTATAGGGGTACCAGAAGGGGAAGAGGAAAAGCAACAGATTGAACAGGTATTTGAACAAATAATAAAGGAGAACTTCCCCATTCTGGCAAAGGAAATAGACTTCCAGGAAATCCAGGAAGCTCAGAGAGTCCCAAAGAAGTTGGACCCAAGAAGAAACACACCAAGGCACAACATAATTACATTAGCCAAAGTGAAAATGAAGGAGAGAATCCTAGAAGCAGCAAGAGATAAGGGGACAGTCACCTACAAAGGAGTTCCCATCAGACTGTCAGCTGATTTCTCAAAAGAGACCTTACAGACAAGAAGGGGCTGGAAAGAAGTATTCCAAGTCATGAAAGACAAGGACCTATATCCCAGATTACTCTATCCAGCAAAGCTTTCATTTAGAATGGAAGGGCAGATAAAGTGTTTCTCAGATAAGGTCAGGTTAAAGGAGTTCATCATCACCAAGCCCTTATTTTATGAAATGTTAAAGGGACTTATCTAAGAAAAGAAGGTAAAGAAAAAACATGTATAGTAAAAGGACAGCAAACTCACAATTATTAACAACCACACCTAAAGCAAAACCAAAAGAAACTAAGCAAACAACTAGAACAGGAACAGAACTGCAGAAATGGAGATCACATGGAGGGTTAGCAACAGGGAATTGGGAGGAGGAGAGAGGGGGAAAAGGTACAGAGAATAAGTGGCATAGATTGTAGGTTGAAAATAGATAGGGCGAGGGTAAGAATAGTATGGGAAATGTAGAAGCTAAAGAACTTATAAGTATGACACATGGACATGACTAAAGGGGGCAGCGTGGGTGGGAGAGGGTGTACAGGGTGGAGGGGAGTGAAGAAGGGAAAATGAGACAACTGTAATAGTATAATCAATAAAATATATTAAAAAAAAGATTGCTCAGAGTGTTATAAAAATGTACCACAGACTAATGGCTTAAACAACAGAAATTTTCCCAAGATTGTGGAGACTAGGAGTCTGGAATCAAGATGTTGGCAAGGTGGTTGTCTTCCAAGGCCTCTCCTTGACTGGTAGACAGCCGTCTGGTCCCTGGATCCTCACATCATCTTCCCTCTGTACTTGTCTGTGTCCTACTTTCCTCTTTTTATAGAACACCACTCATACTAAATAAAGCCCCACTCAGATGACCTCATTTTAACTTAATCACCTCTTTAAAGGCCTCGTCTTCAAATACTCATCCTAAGGCACTGAGGTATGGCACTTCAACATATTTGTGGGGGACGGGGGTGGGGTGGCAGGCCCAATTCAACCCATAACAGAAGGTTTAGCAAGGAAAATATATTTTCAGAGTGTATAAATTTACTGAAGCATATTATATACCAGCAATAGGGTAATAATTTCACATACATTATTTCATATATTTCCTATAATAATCCTAAAAGCTAGATTATTAGAATCTTTATTTCACAAATGAGAAAATTTGGGCTCAAAAATTAAGTAACTTTCCCAAGGCTCTAGAGAACAAATTGTCAAAACGAAGACTGTAAACGGCCTTCAGAAAGTTCACGCTACCTCTGTGCTCTTCTGGAACCCACGCAAGGTCACAGGCTGTTGGCAGCATGTGCAGGCTTTCTAGCTCCCAGTGCAGCATTCTATTGTACAAGTATGCAAATGATATTAAATGAATGTCATTTTTGCTACTTTGCTTATTAAAAATGAGGACATTGTTTTACCTTGGGTTGATGAGGCAGTTTTACTTGTCAAGGGATGAAGAATACTTAACATAATTAGATCTTAATAACTATCAATGCTTTGCTTGTTAACTCAGTTAATTGGGACTATTGAAAGGATATATATATATATACACACATATGTATGTATGTATCTATAGATACATACATACATATGCTTTGCCTAGAACTGAGGGCTGTCTCAGGATATGGGAGTTTTTGTGTTAAAATGGAGACAATCACAGTTTTAGAAACAGAAGCAGAAAATGTAGGAAAACAGTCTCAACAACCACAGAGTCAGGCCCTATGGAGTACAGGATAGTCACTCTATCCTCATTGTCACCAATTTAAGAAAATTACTTCATCTCTTAGTTCACCTGAGACAGAGTTAATCTTTGACTCTAGCATAGAATTGGCTGACACAGAAAGCATAGATTTCTTCACCTAATCTGACTCAACCTAATCACATGTATTTTAACAAGACAACCCACCTTGGTTTCTTCTTAGTGATCCCATTCTGTGTTTTCTAAACTAAACTAAGTAGATTTGTATGAGCACTGTTAAAAATTATGGTAACAGGCTCACCCAAAATAGATTCTAAATACTACCTCCAAATCTGAGCTCCAGGCTGCTCAGTCACCGTGTCCTGAGTTCTGCCCCGCTCACTGGCCCCTAGGGAGAAAGCCATTTCTCAATGTGTCTGTGTGTCCTCAGTCTTTCTATTTTGAGCCATCACTGTTTCATTAACTCCATTCCTGGAGGGCTCTCTGACATTGGGGCCCTGCATGTTCAGCCTTAAGCCCTTGTCCATTGCTGTCCAACTTGTATGATTTACTTGACACATGTTCACTAGCTAGCTAGATACTAAGGTTCATTTCAACCTCAAAATAAGCTTAGCTTCCTTACCTACTATTCCAACTTAGCATCAGAGTTTAATCTTATCATTATTTATCTGTCTTTGATGACAGTTCCCATCTATCCCCATTACTAATCTCTATCCATCACTTCTAACTATGAGAAACAGAATCTCAGTCTTTTCTTTTGGAAGGTATGCATTTTCATCTGGGTCTCCCACTGAGTTCCTCTCTGAAAGAGACCTTTAAATGTTAGCTCATCTTCAGAACAGAGAGGCCCTTGGTGAGTAACCAAACTCATCTAAGCAGCTTCATTCTGCGAAAGCTCCACTCAGTGACTCATCCATTAGGAAACTCTAAGATGCCATTTTTTGGAACCCCATACCTCCCCCTTGTTTTACAACAGCAAAACTATTTTTTACTGACTATAAATGCAACAGATAGGGTCTCTGTCAAGGGGGAAAAAAGAGTTAGTAATGGATGAAACTGAAGTGTCAATTACTCCTAAGATTGATATTAGAAAGAGCCCACAGTCTCGATTTCAAAAGTGACTTTCTTGCTTCACAAAACACATGAGTGTGGCTGGCCTTCATAAGGTGTTTTAAAAATTATTGACTACACGTAATATGTATGTGGCTCAGGTAATTTGAATAATTAAAGTCATCATACCATGATTTGGGAAAAGAAGTTATATTAGAATAGGTCAGACCTCTGACACACATTGTGGGCAACAGTTAGACAGACATTACACATGATTCAGTCTACAGGGTTTTAATTCACCCATAAGCATTCTACATACTTCTTAGATATATTTAATTGGAAAACTTATTTCCATAATTTCTTATGTGTTTAGAATTGTTTTAACCAAAGAACATTCTGTATTGTTATATTATTTTCTTAAGAAAAATTAGAGGATTCATGTTTTTATAAATCAACATAGCCAGCTGGCCAGTCAGAAAAGATTCTGTGTTCATTACTGTCAGTTGTGACAAGTTTTCATGTCAAAGGAAAACCATGAGCATTTATGGGCATAATATTAATCAAAGAAAATGTGTGGCATACAAAGGGCTACAGTATGCCTTTTAATGACATGTTACATAAGTAGTTCTTTTATTTTTCCTACAATATATTATAGCTGATTGGCAATAAAATCAGAATAATCCTTTAGTTTTACTAAGGGAAAGAGTAGTGATAATCCTTTAGGTCTACTGCCAATCTTGGTTTAGCATTTGAATTTTCTTCTTCAGAAACATGGTATAAACCAAATTGATTGTAATGAAGATAAAGGTACATGGTCTGTTAAAGCTAAGGCATGGCGCAGAGTTTAAATTGTCTTTCTTTTGTTCTTTTTCAAACTTATTATTTTCCCTTTATGATTTTAAAAATTATATTTCATTAGGAAGCAATATGCTTCAATAGGTAGTATTGGGAAAGCTCTTTTCCATGTTATAAAATAAGAAGAAGAAAAAGAAGAGAGCCCTGGCTGTTGTGGTTCAGTGGATTGAGCACTGGCCTGCAAGCTGAAAGATCACTGGTTTGATTCCCAGTCACGGCACATGCCTGGGTTGCAGGGCAGGTACCCTGTTGGGAGTATGTGACAGCCAATGCAAAAGACAACCCGTAGATGTTTCTCTTCCACATCATTGATGTTTCTCCTCTCTGCTTCTCCCTTCCTCTCCCCCTCTCTGAAAACAAATAAATAAAACCTTTTTAGAAAAAGAGGAGAAGAAAAGAAGAGAAGATAGTGAATGCTGACCACATACCACAAAAATCAACACCAAGTAGACTAAAGAGTTAAATGAGGGAGAAAAAACTATAAAATTTTTAGAATGACATATATTATAATATCTTTATGAAGTTGAAATAAGGAAGAATTTCTTAGATAAAAGAAATCCAAACCGTGAAGGAAAATATTGATAAATTCAACTACATTAAATACAAGAACTTTCCCCCCTTCCCTCCCTTCCTCCCACCCTTCTTTTCTCCTTCCAGCCATCCCTTCCTTCCATACTAATGCATCCCCAAAGTTGGTAGGAACAGAAGCCTGAGATAGGAAGGTCTGTCTTGCAAAGGTGGTAGCCTCTCAGAGATGTGTTGAGGTTTCTCATGAGAATGGTGCACCTGGTTACCTAGTTGTATGGCAGCTAGGCAAGGTCAGTAGATTGATTTCATGTGAGGGCTGACCATATAGGTAAGTATATCAAGGATGATGGGAGCCAGATTTCTCAAAGTTGGAGAAAGAAGTTACAACTATGGAAAGGGAGACAACTGAAATAAACCTTGTAGTTTGCAATATGAAAAGAAGACAGTAAAAATAAAGATATGTATATATGTGCATGTGGATGTGTGCATGTCTGTCTGTATGCATGCATACAAGGTCTGTCCAGAAAGTACGCAGTTATATACTAGGAAAAATAGACATTTACTGAAGAAGATACAAGGTACAAGAAACATTAGGATAATGATGCCTCAGTCTCCCTCAAAGTAGGCACTGTGGGACTTCACACAGTTCTCCCAGTGTTTCTTCCACTGTTCAAAAACACTCTGCAAAATCCTTTGTTGGAATTCCCATCAGCTGCCTTATCCATTGTGTTTTCCTGAATCTCACTGATGGTCTGAAACCTCTTCCCTTTCAAAGGTGATGTTAGTTTTGTGAAAAGCCAGAAGTTGTAGAGCACCAAAATCTGGGCTGTGGGGGGAGGGGGGCTGGAGTCACCTGGGTGATTTGATGTTTCACAAAAAAAAAACACTGCACAAGATATGATGCATGAGTGAGCACATTGTAGTGATGAAGCTGCCAATCACCAGTTGCCCATAGCTGTGGCATTCTGAAATATCCAAATACTTTCTGTGGAGGAATAGTCAAGCTTAATGCAAAATTTGATCCAGGTTTGTTGCTCTACTCACTCAGTCATTCCGAATGTGACAGCCACAGTACACATGTTCACTCAGCAATATCTACTGCCCCCAGTGACAAGTACAGTGAAGTTGTCATTGTTCACACATGCACATTCCAGTCCACTCTCCTATTCTGCCAAGTTACATTGATGTTGTGCAAACCATTCTTGTTATATTAACAATGGCTGTATTTTTTCCAAACAAGCCCTTGTATATTTATTTCCCCAATAGCAACAAGCATGCCCAGTATGCACATCTTAGTTTATAAATAACACTCACCACTAAAAAGAACTGGGATTATTGGAGAAATGATTGATTCCAGTACTGGTTTAGGGAAACTACAATGTTAATCTCATTGGGAAGTAAGGAAGAACTCAATGAATGATAAACACACATGAAAAAAGACAAAGAAGCTAGCTTGAAGGGTCTCCTATTGGCCAAATATAAAACAATTTAAGCATCCAATAAATAATAATAGTAATGAATTACAGCCTGCTGATTTAAATTGGAATCTGTAAATACATACTGACATAAATAAATAAATGGGTAAATAAATTAAGAGAAGAGAAAAATTCTTCCAGTGTTACCTACAATAACATGACACCTGATTAAGGATGAAATTAAAATATCATTCGTTAGCAGACATATAGTAATAATTCAGGCAAGAAACTTTAATGGAGGCAAAAGTTTGATGAAGAACAAGATGTTTACATAGCATCAAGATATATTTTCACAAATGTTTATTGAATACAAAGACAAAAGAATAAACTTAGAGTAGAGATAACTGGTAACTGGTAACATTAGCTTAATCAACTGCCCAACATGTCTTATATAATTAGTGCTTTTTGTATCACATCTAAAAAATCTTTGCCTTCCAAGTTTCCAAAAAGATTCTTCTACACTTTCTTCTAGAAGCTTTATATTTTGAGTCATTGCATTTAGCTCCATGATCCATCTTAAATTAATTTTTATGCAAGGTGTGAGGTAGAGATTGAGTTCATTTTCCCATATATTTATTCTAATTTTCCCAGATCTATTTGCTTAAAACACTTTTCTTTACCTATTGACTCGTTTCGACACCTTTGCAGAAAATCAGTTGACTATATTTATGTGGTCTCCTCCATCAATTTATTTGTTTATACTTATGAGAATTCCACATTATATTGAGTACTGTAGCTTTATAATGTCTTTTTTTTTAGATTTTATTTATTTATTTTTAGAGAGGGAAGGGGGGAGAGAGAGAGAGAGAGACACACACACACACACACATCAATGTGCGGTTGCTGGGGGTCATGGTCTGCAACCCAGGCATGTACCCTGACTGGGAATTGAACCTGCGACACTTTGGTTCACAGCCCGCGCTCAATCCACTGAGCTATGCCAGCCAGGTATAATGTCTTAAATCACCTTAAAACTTATGAGTTCTCCACATTTTTGTGAAATGATGCTGGATTCATATTGGAATCAGTTCTAAAAAAAGTTAGTGTTTTGATTACGGTTATATTTAACATATAGATGAATTTGGGGAAATTGATATTATAACAATATTGTGTCTGCTGATCCATATACATTCTATATCTCTATTTACTTAGGACTTTCTAATTTCTTTCAGTAATGTCTGTAGTTTTCAATGTAAATGAAATGTTGCATGTCTTATGTTTATTCTGAAATATTTATGATTTAAAAATTGTTTCCCAATTGTTTTCTGAAATACATAGAAATAAAAAAAATTTGGTATATTGACCTCATATCCTATGACCTTTATAAATTCACTTATTAGTCATAGTAGTACTTTTAGATTCCTTAGGATTTTCTACATTAACAATCACGTCATCTGAGAATAATGATGGTTTTACTTTTTTCTTCCCATCTTTTATGATATTTTACTTAGTTTTTACGCCCTTTTGGGGGGTTTCCCAGCCTTGGCATCACTGACAAGTAGTGTCTGTCGTGTGCATTGTAAAATGTTTAGTTAGCATCCTTGGTCTCTACCCTCTAGGTGCCGCTAGCACCCCTTCCCTCCCCCTCCCCCGGGGCCAATCTCTCTGCCCTTCCGGGCAACTTCCAGTCAGGGGAAACTAGTGAAGTTTACAGGAGGCAGAGACTGTGGGACAGCTGGAAAAGAAGGGGAGAAAAAAATGCATGAGCTTGGGAGACTGAAGACAAGAGACAGGCAAAGAGAGAAGAGGAGTGCTCAGGAGACCCTGCCGGAGCCAGTGTGATGGGAGCGGACGTGTTCGAGGGCAGCAGTTGTGTCACACAGGGGACGGCATGTTGGGAAATGTTTCCGAAGATTCAAAAATGCCAAATTTATGAAGTTGTTTTTCTTCTTTAGGCCAATTATTTTTAATGTTTTCCCTCCCTTCTTCCCTTCCGATTTCAATCTTTTCCTTTCTTTCTCTTTTTTTCCCCCCAGTATCAGAGTAAAGCCTTAATGAAATCAAATTAAATCTTACATGGCTGACTAGTATTGAAAATAGAGGAAATCAGAGAAGCTTCATAAAAATATCCACTGCTGGGAGGAATCCTGGAACTTGCCACCCAATAGATATCCCAAGGGCTCCTGAGGCCCCTCTGTGGCTCCCCCTTTGAAACATAGATACGAATGGCAATGTGAGGTAATGAGGAGTCAATGAATTTCTGAGCTGAGAAGGAAAGCCTTTCCTTAGCTGGGGGTCCTGAGAATGTCATTTAGCTTCTCTGGGGCTCATTTCCTCATTTGTAACATAGAGATAATAACACCTTCCAGGGGGGTTATAATGATTGGAAACAAAGTACTTGGAGTAGGGTGTTATGTGTAGGTGTTCAAATAAATGTAATTGCAAAGTTAATGAAACAGATTGTCACCAGACACCGAGTTCCAAATTTCCAAACTTGTGAATTTTTTTTTTTTGCAATTGGATTCTTGGCTGCCTGAACATCAGATTCAGAAAACCCCTGACACTCTGTAGCCGCCACGAGGAGTTACTGACTCCCTACCTGTGTAGCTCTGATTGGTCTTAGCTACCTAGGGAATGCCTTTGTACCTGAAGCTCTCCTGAGTCATGAGGTAAACTGAATTTGAGGCTGACTCTCTGCTGTGGCTGTGTCCCTGGCATACCAACACTGGGTGAAGTAGATATTGAAAATACACTAACAGACCAGCCTGCAAAGTAAATATTATATAAAGTGCTAGTGAAGTTACACACACACACACACACACACATACACACACACATCAATGACATGGAAAGTCAAAGCCAACTTTTAAATGTTTGTGTCTTTGCAGGGTGACTTATGTGGTGCTGCCAATGCCATCTGCTCTAGAGTAGAAAGGCTACTTAGTAGGCAAAAGCAGCTGCCAGCTTAGGCTCCAATGAACTCTCTTTGTTCCCTCCAGGATGACCTGATGTGACCACCCTTTCTAGGTAAAGAGGATTCTATCTCCATTTGACAATAAATCCTCAACCTGATGAAAGAGAGGTCATGTCAGCCTGGCTGGCTAAGTCACAGGAGGTGGAAGTTTTATAATTTAGTCCCATCTCACAAAGGCCAGAGAGTTGACCGCTCAGGCGGGGGAATCCAGGTTACTTTGGTTTGGAGTCGGATGGTTTCAGTGCTACTGATGTGAGGAAGAATAATATTCTAAAATACTAACACACGTGGCTTTTTCCCTGGCATGTTGAGGTACAGTGGAACACTGTGGCTGACTCCATAGGAAGGAGGTGAAGGTGGAGGTGGGCTTGGAAAGAATGGGGAGTGAAATGTAATGAGAACAAAATTTTTCTGTTCTTGAAAAATAAAGATTTGAAACAAAAAATCTTTATGGAAAACAATTTTTGAAATCTCTTTTACCTGACACTAAGAGTTGAAATTGCCTCAGATATTCTTTGGGGATTTGGCCTGGAATTAAAGTGTCTCAATGCTAACTGCTCTACAGTAGGCAACTTGGGAAAATTGCTCAATAATAAAAGCAAATACAAGGTAATTGCAAGGTATTTGGAAATGCAAAACTGCCTAAATACAGAGAACATAAACTCATTTAAACATTTGTACCAATTTCTTTCCAGTATATTCTCTCCTTTAGAAAGCAACTGAAATTACACAGTATAAAAATTTATCTTACTGGTATTTGACAATGCTGCATAAAGAAAATTTTTTGTTATTTAAAATATTTACATATATTTTAAATTAATTATTATTTATTATAAAATTAATACATGTTCATTGCAGAAAATTTAAAGAGAGAGAGAGACAGTAAATAGTTCTAATTGGAGAAGATTACTATAGTTAGTCCTGGCAAGTGTTTTGCCATTAAAAGCTTTATTTTCCTTACCTTTAAGATGAGGATAATAACAGTATCATCCTTATAGAACTGTTATTAAATAGTTCATACAAGTATGAAATATTTTCCATAGCTATTTACCTGTCATAAGCACATATTTATAATTTTATATTAATATAAACAAAGTAAATCAACGTCTACAAATTGTTTTATAACCTGCTTTTTTTTCCCCTGAGAAAAATCATGAATAGTTTTCATCCATCTTTAATGACTGCCTGCCACATGCTTAGCATGTGTCCAGTCTTTGGAAATGCAGCACAGTGCCTGACCCATAGGGTCACATAGGTACCTGGCTCTGAGTACACATATTACATTATTTACTTCTCCCAGTAACCGTATGGTAAAGGGATTCATACATTTCATCTTACACATGAAGAAATAGAAGCTTGGAGAGTTAAGTCATGTCTAGGTGAGATGGCTAGTCTATAGTAGGCCATGAATTTGAAACCAAGCACATGGTCAGACCCCAAAGCCAATACCCTTCTTGAAGGACTTTATGACCCCCTCCCCACAAGCTGAGGATCACAACTCTATCCTCTTAAGAACTGTCCTATACTTGGTACTTTCAGTTTGGGAGACTCCATTAAGCTCACTTAGCTTCCCCCGCAAAGAACTAAGCACAGTCCTGGATGAAAGGAAAAATATTAACCAAGGGAATAAAGACTTCTTTTTTTTTCCTCTTGCCTTGCCGTAATTTTTTAAATATTTTTTTATTTTAATTGTTGTTGCAGTACAATTTTCTGTTTTTTACTCCCATCCCAACCTACCCACCCAGCCCTCCCATTCTCCCTCCCATTTCCACCCACCCCTAGTTTTTATCCATGTGTCCTTTATACTTCTTCCTGTAAACCCTTCCCCTTTTCCTTTGAAATTCCCTCTCCTCTCCCCTCTGAACACTGTCAGACTGTTCTCTATTTCAGTGTCTTTGGTTATATTTTGCGTGTTTCTTTGTTTTGTTCTTTAGGTTCATGTTAAAGGTAAGATCATCATATGGTATTTGTCTTTCACCGCCTGGCTTATTTCGCTTAGCATAATGCTTTCCAGTTCCATCCATGCTGTTGTAAGGTCAGGAGTTCCTTCTTTCTTTCTGCTGCATAGAATTCCACTGTGTAATTGTGCCATAATTTTTTGATCCATTCATTTACTGATGGGCACCTAGGTTGCTTCCAGCACTTAGCTATTGTGAATTGTGCTGCTATGAACATTGGGGTGCATAGGTTCTTTTGTATTGGTGTTTCAGGGTTCTTAGGATATAATCCTAGCAGTGGAATTGCTGGGTCAAAAGGCAGATCCGTTTTTAGTTTTTTGAGAAAATTCCATACTGTTTTCCATACTGGTTATAACAGTCTGCAATCCCACCAACAGTGCACTAGGGTTCCCATTTCTCCACCACCTCTCCAACACTTGTTTGTTGCTTTGTTTATGATGGCCATTCTAACCAGTGTGAAGTGGTATCTTACTGTGGTTTTAATTTGCATCTCTCTGATAGCTAGCGATATTGAGCATCTTTTCATGTGTCTCTGGATCCTCTGTATGTCCTCCTTGGAGAAGTATCTGTTCAAGTCCTTTGCCCATTTTTTAATTGGGTTGCTTGTCTTCTTAGAGTGGAGTTGTGTAAATTCTTTATATATTTTGGAGATTAAACCCTTGTCTGAGGTATCATTGGCAAATATGTTTTCCCATACAGTTGGTTCTCTTTTTATTTTAATACTGTTTTCTTTAGCTGTGCAGAAGCTTTTTATTTTGATGAGATCCCATTTGTTTATTCTTTTCTTTATGTCCCTTGCTCTGGGGGACATATCAGTAAAAAAGTTTCTGCGTGAAATAACTGAGATTTTCCTGCCTATGTTCTCCTCTAGGACTTTAATGGTGACATGGCTTATATTTAAGTCTTTTATCCACCTTGAATTTATTTTTATGTATGATGTAAGTTGGTGCTTGAGTTTCATTTTTTTGCACGTAGCTGTCCACTTCTCCCAACACCATTTGTTGAAGACTGCTTTTACTCCATTTTATGTTGCTGCCCCCTTTGTCAAGTATTAATTGGCTGTAAAGACTTGGGTTTATTTCTGGGCTCTCTGTTGTGTTCCATTGGTCCATATGTCTGTTCTTATGCCAGTACCAGGCTGTTTTGATTACAGTGGCCTTGTAATACAGTTTGATATCAGGTATTGTGATCCCTCCTACTTTGCTTTTCTTTCTCAAAATTGTAGCAGCTATTTGGGGTCATTTATGGTTCCATATAAATTTTTGAAATGTTCTATGTTCTATGTCTAATTAAAATATGCCATTGGTACTTTAATAGGTATTGCATTGAGTCTGTAAATTGCTTTCGGTAGTATGGACATTTTGATAATGTTAATTCTTCCAATTCATGAACACAGTATATATTTCCATTTGTTTGTGTCTTCCTTAATTTCTTTCTTCCGTGTTGTGTAGTTTTCTGTATACAGGTCTTTTACTTCCTTGGTTAGATTTATTCCTAGGTATTTTATTTTTCTTTTTGCTATATCAAATGGGATTTTTTTCTTGATTTCTGCTTCTGTTGTTTTATTGTTGGTATACAAAAATGCCTTTGATTTCTGGATATTGACTTTGTATCCCGCTGTTTTGCCAAATTCATTTATTAGGTCAAGCAGTTTTTTGGTAGAGTCTATAGGATTTTCTATGTACACTATCATGTCATCTGCAAACAATGACAGTTTTGTTTCTTTCTTTCTGATTTGGACGCCTTTTATTTCTTTTTCTTGTCTGATCTTTGTGGCTAAACTCCCAATACTATATTGGGTAAAAGTGGTGAAAGTGGACAACCTTGTCTTGTTCCTGATCTTAGTGGAAAAGATTTTAGTTTTTGCCCATTGAGTATGATGTTGGCTGTAGGTCTCTCATATATAGCCTTTATTATGTTGAGGAATGCTCCCTTTGGAATAAAGACTTCTTATAATAGCTTGACTTTCACCAGAAAGTCTGACTTTTGAAAATTTGACTCCTACTTAATTAGTACCTGAGTTGAGGTACTATAAACTAGCAGAGATCGGTTAGGGATAGCGACAATGTTGGAGGAAGTTTCCTGATATTATTCAAACTCTGTTCTACAGACCACACCCCGGGAAATTAACAAATTCTCACTAAGCCTGAGGTCAGCACTGAATTTCACAAAGAAAGAAAGGCCCATTACCAGCAGGCCTATTCCTGCTCTCAAACTGCTAATCCTCAGATGCCAGCCCCTTCCCACCCCTCAGAGTATCTCTTGTATCTCCCAGAGATTTTCATCAGTTTTTTTAAAAAGTATGATATCCATCTACATTGTTTTAATGTTTCCCCCCATTATGCCTGTATTCCCTGTATAAAGTAAAATGTGAGCTAGCTAGCTAAATAATCTTTAGTAAATACATAGAATTGTACACTATGGTATAACTTAAAAAGCAAGTCACCAAAAACAAGTTGTAGAATGGTATACAGGATGTGATTTCAAACACTTTAAGAAGAAAATATATTTCAATATGGGTAAAACACATCTGACCTGAGGCAATGGCTCTCAGGGAAGAAGGGTCAAAGAGGTCAGAGACCTGTGAGAAGCAGGAGATGTTTGCTTCTCAGAGGTTTTCAAGCGCTCATCATCCTAGGTGGAATTCTGCAGGAGAAAAGATGCCACTTAGGAAGCTCATACTTTATCTATAATTTAAGGTACTGAGCTATCCATTTGTTTACTAAAGCTATACTTTAATTACAGGACATAGAGACTCCTAATAAAATAAATTGTTAATCACTCATGAAACTGCTTTACACACCAGGGACCCACACTCAGATTTCAGAGTGGTTATACCTTCTACCAAGGAATCCAACACATCTTCCACGTGCTAATGCATTTCTCTTTTTAGGTCCATACCCACCTAGTTGACATATTTCCGTCCACCCCTGGCAGTGTCGATTTTTCTGTAAACAGTTTCCACTATCATTGGGCAAAGATGGCTTTGTATGGTCAGCGCCCTGTCACTACCCAACAAAAACGAGATAAGTTATTCAGTGACTGATCACAGTTGAAAGCAGAATCAGTAAATCTTTGTAACGTTAGGCTTGCCAAGCAGAGCTCCCTGGCACTATACACATTAGAGAGAGAGCTTCCCAGTCACACCATTCACTCTGTACCACCAGCTATCTTTCTGCTTCTTGCCCAGCTTTTTTTTTTTTTTTTTGCATGATCACACTGCACTCTGCTGAAATTTAAGAAAGACTAAAAATCAGGGACACCTGTTGTAGTTGGAATGACAGTGTTGTCTGTGTTATAGTGACCATTGAGCATGACAGCTGCACAAAGCAACCCAGCCAGGGTCCACTTCCATAGAAATGCCTCCTCTGTTTAAAAGACAAATGCCAACTCAGATCCTGGGCTGTTGCTGCAGGCTTGATTGTCTTGCAGAAAGATTGTTTTTTGGTTTGTCTCTTTATATATATGGTCACACGTATACTCATTGATGGTTAGACTGGCAGTTCATTGAAAGTCAAGTGAGGAATCATACAAATAAAATATATGTTTAAATATTTTGTTTTATCTTAAAACATAGATGTCTGTTTTCCAATATCTAATGTAGGACAAAGACTTAACTTGGGTGTGTACACACTGTTTGCAGTTGTGTTGTTCACCTTTGGGGTGAATCACACTTCCTGACACACCCTGTACAATTTCCAGGTTGGATTCCTTTAAAGTGGAATTAGAACTCCAAGATACCTATGAAACAGTCTAAGCATAGATCTCATCTAGATTTTTATAATTTTTCCCTAAAGAGCTAACTTGCACACATATAATCCCACAGCAATATTTTAGTGACTTGTTTTTATACTTTCTGGTGCATTCTCTATAGTATTCACAGAAAAAAGGGACTCTCATTTCACTGGCTAATGTAATATATAATTAAAAGAATATAATCAAAATAACAAGTGCAACTGGCTGACTGGTTTGGGGACAAACATCTAACTGGTCCTTGGACAGTGAGCAGGCCAGCTAGAGAGAGCCCAGGGGGGTAGGTGACTGAGGAAGCAGCCATAAGCAATGCCTGTCTAGCCACCAGGGCATCAGTCAATAGGTCTTAATTCTGGGGAGAAGGTGAGGTGTAGGTCAGTTCAAGAAACATCTGCTGCTTCTTAATCTCTCTTAGCAGCATAACCCTTTTGTCAGATGAAATGCTACACAGAAGAGCAGAATATGCCACAAGAGTAAAGATGTTCTGAGGGCGTCATTTCCTCAATAGTCCTGCTATCCTTGAGGTGGCCCTGAAGAACACCTGGAATACCTAGGGCTGAGTGAAGCACAACATAAAATCTCTCACAGGACCACATCTTTGCATAGTAAAATGATAACCTGAGATCTAAAGATATTATAACCAGAACTCAGTTTTTCTGGTTCCTAAGCTTAAACTTTACTGCTACATTTTCTGTCTTTTCTTTCCCAGGCAATTTGATGATGCCCCTCATAGGGCCTTTCTACCATCTGATTATCTCTGTGTTGCAGCCCAGAGGCCAGAAGGGAACATAGTGGAACACATTCAGCATGGCCCTTCCTCTCAGTATGTTGTGGGCTAGGCATGACGTTCGTTCTGACCTTTCTTCAGGACTGTTACTTTTCCATACTTTATGGGCAAAAGGTTTTCATTGCTCAGCAATGTTCATTGTTAAGTACACAGTCTCTGCATTTGCATTTGCCTTCAAATTTCTCCCAATGAAGGTAACATCTGATCTAGCCTTGATCAGGAGAAAGGGGAGAGGACTGGAAGGCATTCTAGGCAGAGAAAATCTTAAATTCAAAGGCTTTGACTTGACTTGAACTAGTACAGTGTGTCAGAGAAGATGTGAGCAGGGCCCAGAATCATGAAGGGCCTTATACTCATGCTAAAGAGTCTGGATTTTATACTGAAAGCAATGAAAGTTTTTAACAGATTGCAAGCAGGGTAATGACATGACCCAGTTTGTGATTTAGAGGGCTCACCCTTTCAACCCTAGAAAAGGGAAAGTGGTGAGAGGTGGGACTGAAAGCAAGAAGACCAGAGAGGGCGTGGCTCCAGTGATCCAGGGGAAGGATGATGGAGACCTGAACAAAGGCAGTAACAGTTTGATAGAGTGAAGGATGTAGATTCCAAGGCATCAGGAATGCCTATATTTAGAATAATTTTCAATGTTGAACAATAAGCTTGATTAAAGTGGCACAAACATTTTGGGGATCATGAAAGAGAGCACAGATTTCACTTGTGATCAAACCTCAGATTCAGCTTGTGGAAACATTCCAGAGCTTCCAGTTTTTGTATCAGGGCTGGATACTACACAGCTCCAGAAGATGCTACTGACATAGGCTGCAATGTATTTGAACACCCTTCAAGTTGTTGCAATGCTAGTATACTGCTCCTTATGGGTGAACAAATGGAAGTTTCTAGCGATAGTCTACACAGCTTCTTCAGAAATGTTGTGTGGGGTATTTAAACCCTATTAAATAGAAGCAATAGGACAAGGCAAGATTACTAATGGTAGCTTTTAGAATTTAATACAAGACTGGCACAGGCCCTGCTTCACACAGGTGCTGAGAGAGGAGAGGAGTGCAGATGGCAGGGGGCCCTCAGGCAGTGTGGGAGGGCACATGGAGGTTATGCAAAGCACTTGGCAACAGAACAGACTCTGGCAGAACTTCCATGATAAGTCCCTATGCACCTATGGAACATAGTAACCAACCACACCAAGGACACCCTGCCATGATACCCAATTCAAGGACTCAGGGTATGGACTGCAGAGGAACTTGCAATAGTGTCCACAATGTCAAGCCCCTCAGTAGCATCTGCACCCACATACCAAGAGGCCTTTTTTTTTCATTCAGTATCTGGGAAAGGCTGAGGTTCATGCACATTCATTTGCTTCACATTAGACAATAAGGATGATAAGTCTTCTAGAAGTAGGGCATTTGTTCACAATTCATGATGCATATGAAATATATGAAGTAAATAAACATGTGTAATTATCCTTCACTATACACTCAAATTTCAACACAAATTGGAAGTCTCTAAGAGATAAAAACAGCACATTCTCTGTAGATCATGATATCATTGTTTACAGTGCCTACCCCATGGTAGATGCTCCATGAATGTTCATTGAAATCACAAATTAATGGGTTATGTTAACCAGGCTCTTCTATACATCTGATGTCATTTGATCTTAGCAAATCTGTGAAGTAGGTGTTATTATCTTGGTTTCATAGAGGAGAAAACAGAAGTACAAAAAGGGTAACTGACTTAAATGTTCAAGGTCACACAGCTAATAAATAGTGTAGCTGGAACATTAATTGAGATCTTTGATTCTTTCCACCACCTGATAGCTGCTTGTTAAAGCTTTGGTTTGCAGAATTCTGATTAAAGGAATCCACTGGGGGATCCTCTTGTAAAAAAGAAAACCAAGTCAAATGTATATTTTGTAAGTCATTTTTTTTTGCTATTATTTTGGATTTTCCTAGAATGGACTCTCACCTTGTAAATACATAAAATCCTAATTTACCCTCATTTTGAAAATGGAGCATTTGAGGCATGTAAAGTATACACAAATGGCTGGTGGCCACCAAAAAGAAAAAAAAAAAAGAAAAAGCAGAGTATACACACACACACACACACACACAAACACACACACACACACACGCATTCTATTAGGATCTACTCGTTTATTGAACTAGGATGATATAATGTTTTACTTCTTTAATCTGCCTGATTCAAGACTAAAATATTTATTTTCTAAATTTGGGAATATAATTTATTTGGTTAACTTGATAAATAATGAAGTAGAAATTTATCTATGGAGAAATGAAAAACCCAAAAGCACAGGTATTGAAAATTGTAGGTGGAAAGCGTCCCGATCATCAGAGCTCCCAGATTTCTTCTTTGTAAAAACTGTAGCACTTGATCTCAGTGGCGAGAGAAGTTGAGCCCATAAAGTCTCTCCCTTCAGAGGTGTCCCAGAGAGTGGTCTCTGCCCTTGTGTGGCTACTCAGATTTTTGTGTCCCTCCTACCTGCATGGGGGCTTCACGGGCCAAATCAGCTCAAAATTTCACATTCTTTGGTGGTGATCCCCATGGCTTCCACTGGAGATCATGCTCTTGGTTCCTGTCCTAAATTGCTGTTGGGCTTTGCACACTTTCTGTGCTCTCTCTCCTGATCTTTTTTTAGGTGAGGGTGAACAGAAGCCTGAGGATCAGGTGTTGGCTGCAGAACAGAGATGTTTAGTTTCCATCAAGATCAAAGGTGAATGTAAATCAAAAATAAGGATAGCACCTTCACCTTCTGGGTCTTTCAGACAATAAATTAGAACATATATTTATAATTATATCAGCAGACACTGCTCAGGAGAATTTGTCTAAAGAAATGCAATGTCCTAATTTGATCAACCTAGTCTTCATTTAACTGGAGGAAGGGTCAAATCACGGATATATGGCAGTGGACCTCAGTAGTGTGGCCTGAGGTGGTATTTTCAAAACTCTCAGACCTCAACCTTGTCTTCAGTTAAACTCCACTCTTTTGAACTTATCTGATTCAGAGCTCTTTTCCTTAAGTTAATTTATCTAAAGTGCCTAGCTGAAATTGATTGAATGTCAAATTTTAAAATAAAAAGGGAATTTGCTTAGCATTTTAGTTGGTAAAAGGGGTCCAATAATACCTACATATATACATGCATGCATAAAATTTTGGTGGAGGGGGCATTATATTCCCCAGTAAGCAGACTACAAATTTACAATGGTGTTTACTGAAGTGCACTATATTTAGAAAAGGCAAGTCTGATGAGGCCTGGCTTTGGGAGAGCTGTTTGATCCTCCCTTTCATTGCTACGTGGTGGAAAGGGCCTTGGCGAGCCCTGGGTCCTGAGAAATCACCACCGGGGCTTCCACTGCACGAACCTCCGCTCCTGTGACCAAACATAGCCCTACTGCTTCAGGAAGATTTGCATAAATGGGATTGATTTTCATTTGATTCTGCAAATAAACTCCCTGAGTGAGCCTGGCAGAAAGGGAATAAGAAGGAAAGAAAATTCTTGGGCAGTCTGGCCAGATTCCAAATGCTTCAAGCTGACAGCACAACTGGTTTAATCTGCCTCTTTATAGCTGCTGAAGGCGTGCTTAACATCCAAGGCCAGAAACCTGGTTAGAAAAGAAAAAAAAAACACACAAAAAAACCCCAAACCCCAGCCAAGCTATTATGCTTGAATTATTCTGCATTTAAAAATGTCATTCCCTCTTTTTCACTTAAAACATTTTTTTATTTGTTAAGATACATGACTTCTAAGCCCTGGCTGGCATAGCTCAGTGGATTGAGCGTGGGCTGCGAACCAAAGTGTTGCAAGTTCGATTCCCAGTCAGGGTACATGCCTGGGTTGCAGGCCATGACCCCCAGCAACCGCACATTGATGTCTCTCTCTCTCTCTCTCTCTCTCTCTCTCTCTCTCTCTCTCTCTCCCTTCCCTCTCTAAAAATAAACAAATAAAATCTTAAAAAAAAAAGATACATGACTTCTCTAAGAAAGAATTATCTTTGTACCTCTTACTGTCCTATCAAATTAAAACTGTTAAAGACAAATAGATATCCCTCTTTAAAGTGAAATATAAGATGGATCTAAAGTAAATGTCATTTATGTATTTGCTGACCATTTACCATGGGAAGGAATTAATCTTGGTTTAGTTATGAAGATAAAGACCAATAAAACATAATCACTGTTCTCAGGTGCTCACAGTCTAGCAAGGGAAGTTCAAATTCATGGCTATGTAAAGGTATATATTTTAATTTTCATGTAGGGTGATAAGTATTATATAAAACGTATGGGCAAGATGTTGCAGAAACAAAAAAAAGGGCAATGAATTGGTCTGGGGTGGAGCAGAAGTTTGTTACAGTTCCATATGCATATTAACTTTAAGCTGGGCTTTAAGAGATACCATCCAACAACACTCAGGAGCAAGGCCAGGACTGAATGGGGACATACTGTACAGCACTCCCAAACAGCAAGGCCAGCTCTGTTCAGACAAGGTGGCTGGGCCAGGGACAGAATTCCTCAGCTACTACCACCTTGTCCAAGCCCCCATCCACTCTCACCTGAGCTAGAACACTGGGCTCCTAACTAAGGCTTCTCACCCTTCTAGAGAAGTATTTTCTGCATGAAATAGTAAGATGTATCCCTTCAGTATGATGACCCTTTCCTTAACACATAATTACAGAGCCCCCAATGTATGTCAGGCACTGTGCCAGACACTTGGAGCAGGTGAGGAAACGAAACAGATAGAAACCCCTGTCCTTGTTGAGGTTATTTTCTAGTAGCAAGACACAGTCACATGATAAGTATAAATAAGTTGTAGAATATATTAGAAAGCAGTAAGCCCTGCTTTTTTTTTTTTAATTGAGCAGAGACAGGGTATCAGAAGTAGTGGAATGGGAGCAGGTTGAAACTTTGAATTGTGGGGAGGGCACGGGGTAAGGTAGAACTCACTGAGAAATTTACATTTAAGCAAGCACTTAAAGAAAAGGGAGGAGTTAGCTACTTGGATAATTGGGGAAACGTGTTGCAGGCAGTGAGAACAGCCAATGTGAATAGCAAAAGTGAAACAGCCAAGAGGCCATTGTGGTTGGAGCAGAGAGCAAGCGGGAGAGAAGTTAGGATGAGTCAGACGTAAGGGGGTTCATCTCACAAAGGATTTGTTTAGGTCTTCTAAACAACTGGCTTTTACTCTGTGGGAAATGGGTTCTGAGCATTGGAATGATTTATTCTTCAAGAAGAAATGATATGGCTGCTGTGTGGAGGATAAACTGTAGGGAGAAGGTTGAATGAAACAGGAAGAAAGGTTGGGAGGCTGCATCAGTAACCCATGAGGGAGAAGATGGGGGCTGCAAGCAGGGGAATGAACAGATGAAGTGGTAAGGACAGGTAGGGTCCTGCATATATTCTGAGGGCAGAGCCAGTAGGGTTTGCTGATGGATTGGCTGTGAGGCGAGAGAAGGCGAGGATTCAAAGATGTCATCAAAGATTTTGACCTGAGCACCTGAAAGGAGAGAGTTTTCATCAGCTGAAATGGCAAAGGCCAGAGATAAGAGTAGTTCGATTTTGGACGTATGAAGTTTGAGATGTCTGTTAGATACCCCAAGGAGGCTTGAATCTGAGATCATGAAAGAGGTTAGGATGGAGATACTCATTTGGAAACTCGGTATATACATTGTACTGAAAGTGCTGAATTGGACCGGGTGAAATTACAAAGTGAATGTAAACACAGAGAGAAGGAAAGAAGACCATGTACTGAGAAAAAGAACAAGCACAAAAGACTGAGAAGGAGCTATCACTGAGGCGGGAGGAACACCAGGGAGGAAATGCAGTTTCCTGGAAGCCATGTGAGGAAAGTTACCATCAAGGAAAAAGAATGGTCAATGGTGTCCCATGCTGCTGAAGGGAAGTAGAGGACTAGCCTTTGTATTTAAAATCTACAGCTTATTGTTAAATGCCAGGACTCATTGGTTACTCTTACAAGAGTAGCTTTGAAGGAGTGGTGAGGGTAAAGCTCGACTGCATTAAATCATCTGCAATGTGTTTCAGAGCCCTGTTCCTCAGCTGATTCGTGTCTGCCCTGCATCTTATTCTCCTACATATTTACCTTGCTCTCTTCTCATTTCTGTCTTCATATCAGGTTTGGACTTGGTGCTTGGCCCCATTTCCATGCTTATGACTTTGATTCCTTAATTTCTTTTTTACTTTTTATTTAAAAAAAATCATCACCCAAGGATATGTTTATTGATTTGGGGGGTGGGGGAGGCAGAGAGAGAGAGAGAAACATCAATATGAGAGAGAAACATCAATCAGTTGTCTCCCATATATGCCCCGGCCAGGGATTGAACCGGCAGCCTTTTAGTGTATGGGGTGGTCCTCCAACCAACTGAGCTACCCAGCCAAGGCAACTTTGACTCCTTTAAATAATAACTGTGTGTCTCAGTCACATTGCCTCCAAATGCCTCAAACACGAATTCCTTCCAGCTCTCTCTTACTCTGACCCTTTTTGCTCTGACATTATTTTCACAGTTTATTATTACTGGATTTGTCCTGGCTTTAGACAGAGCCAGGTACAGGTATCAAAGAGCTTACCACAGATTGGGTTGTTGGCCAAGCTTTCTTAGTGCACAGATCCTACCAAGTTTCTTTCTTCCTTTCAACTCAGTCTGGTTCATTTTTCCTGAGGCTGACTCACCAAACTGAGGCTGGGTCCCTTTGTTTCTGGAGCTGGCCAGAAGACCTAGTTTCTTTTGGTGGACATATGGTTTTCATGAAGAGCTCTATCTCCCTAGTAGCCTATCTTCCTCTGAATTCCTTTGAATCTATTCTGGAACTTTCTCTTTCAAAGATCATCCCATATGGAAATTTCCACTAAATTCTTATCACCAAGAGTAACATTAATATTCATGTTATTTGCATCACCCTATGCTAGACTATGCTGAATATTAGGAGTACACAGACAAAAAGAAGTTCGGAGGATTCCTAAGAAATATTTGTTACCCAAAGAAACATGATAAGACTGTTCTTTAGGGACTTATGTTGGTTCTTATGCTATGGCTCCATTTGATACCAAGCTGGTGCCATAATAATGATGATGGTGATAATAGATTGTAAAGTCTAAATTCCTTTGAAAAATAAATGATGGGATAAGAATGGGAAGTTATTGAATAATAACTGCTAAAGTATACTCTCCACAGAGAAAATCCAAACTAATTTGTCCGTGTTCTTTAGTGTAAATATTTTATGAAACCTTCTGAAAATAAACACAATGATACCTTAGAATGACCAGAGTGATTAGTCATCCTAAGAAAAACTGTGTATAAAATTTACCATTTACTAAAGTTGAGAATGGTAGAGAATTTGGGGAGTTGTCTGTGGTAGCCAGCCTCCCAGAGGGCCCCCAGTGATCACTCTCTTCTAGTACTCACACTTCTGTCTGGCCCCTCCACCACTGTGATCAATAGAACGAGGCAGAAATGATGGCATGTGACTTCCAAAGCTGGGTCATAAAAGGCATCCTAGTTTCTGTGTCACTTTCTCTCAGATCTTTTGCTCTGGGTAAGCCAGATGCCATGTTAGGAAGACACTGAAACAGCCACACGGAGAGGTCCACGTGGTCAAGAACCGAGGCCTCCTACCAACTGCTAAAAAGGAACCGAGGGAAGAAGCCATCATGAAAGTAGATTTTCTGGCCCCATCTAAACCTTCATATATTTTCATCCCCCTGTAACATCTTCACTGTAACCTCATGAGAGTTTCTGAGCCAGAGCCCTTCAGCTGAGCACCTTCCAAGTTCCAGACCCACAGAAATAGTGTGAAATAATATCTCTTGTTTTAAGTTGTAGCATAATATGTTATACAGCAATCAGTAGCGAATACAGTGTCACATGGAACTTTTTGAGGGTACTGTCCTCCCTCAAATCCTAGAGTGCTAAAATTCATTCCATTCCTCTGGTCTCTCAATGTACAATTTAATTGCTATCTGAAAACATTTCAGAGTTCTGAACATTTTACCCCTTTACCATAGAGCTCAGTGATTCAGAAACTGGGCTTTGGAGTTCAAGACTTAGTTAAATCACTGTCCTGCCACCACTCGTTAGCAGTATGACCTTAGGAAAGACATGCCTCAGTTTTCTTGTAGTATCATGCTTATAATAAAAGCCTAATGTAAAAGACTGATGTAAGGGTTAATTAGTAATATACATATAAAACACTCAGCACATTTCTGGCTCTTAAAATCTACTGCTGGTGATGATGATACTGATGATATGATGATGAGAATGAGGATGATGGAGAAGGTAAAAATCTCCTTGTTTTCAACTCACAGGTAAATTCTTTGTGAGGTAAAAGAACATTTGCACTTCTATATAGCAGTCTAAGTTATTACTCCTTCTGGCACATATGTAATTATATGTCTAATAAACATTATTGCAACATATATATTTCTCTACTTTCTTCACTCCCTTTTCTATAGCCCACAATAAAGCAAGTATGTTACATAATAAAAGCACATACTAGTCAGCCAATTAGGGCACAATTTAGCAATAAATTTAATGTTGATGATTATTTATATTTCTATTGTTTACTTTCCCATAGGTAACTGGCCTGTTACTAAATCTATAATGAAAATGCTCAAATTATTCAACTATTCAACTCTCTGTAGAGACATGTAACTATAGCTTTGGCTATATATATGAAAATTTTGTCAGGTAAGTTAAATATCCATAATAGTATTCATTTTAAAAGCTACATAGAGTTTTGCTTTATTTAGAAGATAGTCTATGTTCTCATTTCATGGTTAAATGTAACTTTGGTTTTCCTTTCCTCATAGAATTTGACAAATGAGGAAAGGAGACTGATTTGTAGTGTAGACCTACTAATAGTGACAGGTATCTGTTACCTTGGTGCCTCCATTGTTCTCAATTTTATCAAGTTTACAACTGTAATAGCATAATCAATAAAATATATTTTTTAAAAAATAAAGTATCTAGATTGAACTAAATGACCTATAGAGCCATTCTTTTTTTCAGATTTCTACTCATTCTCCGACAGGGGAACTCACAGACTCACCTCCTCTTCATCAAAGGCTACCAAAGATGAAAAACTTGGTTAAATCTTCGTATCTAAATGACTGGTCTTATGGGTGAACTCTTTTATATATCTTTGGAATATTTTGGGTCAGTAAGTTAAAAAACTTCACTAGATGGGAATAAGATCCAAGAAGATCTAAACTTACTCCCAGGATGCCTGTTGTCGTGACACCAGCACTAGAAGCATTGTCAACAGGAGTGGAAGGCCCTCTTATGCTAAGCAACATTTTAAGCAATTGATGGGTTTTACTTCTTTTAATACTCACCTTGGCCCTATTAGCTGTTGTTATATTCAGTTTACAGAGTTGCCTGGTATCTCATTAAGAGCACTCTACATTCTCCACTCATCTGACAAAGGGGGAGCTTTCTTACTTTCTCCATAGAGTCATCAACATGCTCTGCTTCCTGCCAGCAACAGTGGGAGCTGAACTTCAAAAAATGCTGTTCTTCAAAGTAAGAACTGTGTAAGACGTCATTCAGAGCAGAGAGGTACACATGGTCTAGAAGTCCATTTTGAGAGATGCAATACTTTGCTTAGAAGATGTAAAATCCAGTTCTTTCCACCCTCCACTCCCACCACACACACACTGCACACACACACAAGGCATTTGCTCCAGCCATTTTAGATAACTTAAGTTTGACTGTATGCTACAATATTAGAAATGGAATGTATTTTGTGTTTTTTGGCTTTTTAAAAACCTCAAGTCTCACATTGAAACTCAATCAGGTGAATGAATCGTTTTAAAGAAGAAAGGCAGCAAATAGCAGAAATTTGAAAAGATTAGGGGTCTGTGTAGAAAAGAAAAAACTGCCTGCCTTTCCATATAGTCATATGGATCAGTGGGTGCCCAGATATGGTGGGTTTCTTGTGACTATTTGATTTATCTAATTAAAGTTGTTGATATTCATTAAAGTTTTTCCATGGAAACAATATCTCAGGTACATAACTGGTTCTGAAAGGGCTTGTCTGAAACATAGAACAGGAAGCGAAGCTTTAAGACAGAACTTAGAGGCCAAAAGGTGTCTTTCAGCTCTGAAGTAGAGAGCCTTGAATTCAATTGCATTCGATTAATACCAATGCAATCACTCCATGTGAGTGGGGGGTTGGAAATAAAATATTATAAAGTATTATTTTGTATATAAATTCTTTATTATATGCTGAATAAATGTGCACTTATACATTAGATAGTATACATAATTGTTCACATTCACATGTCATATTATAGAGGGCTATATACTCAAAATCCTGAAGTTATGAGTAATTTAAGGGATTTCCAAGTGTAATTTTGACCTTACTTGCTTTTTGCCTTCAGCACGGTCCTAGAAGCCCAACCAGCCTTTGAGCCAGTGTGAATTAAAATGTCCCCCAGGGAAGGAGAAGGTCCATGGGATAGATGTCTCCTGGTTGCAAGTATTAATTCAGATCTGATTATTATTAAGGTGGGGTCTTTCTGTCAGATACTGGAATTCACTAAGACTAGAGAAGGAAATGAGATCAGAGAGACTCGGGAGTGTTTTGATGTCATCCAGAATTGTACAAAGTTTGCTTTAGTCACACTAAGACAATTGGGAGAAAACTTAGGTGAGAAGATCTTTCAAAACTAGGAGAACGTACTCCAAAGTCAGTGAGAGAGTGTTTGTGAGCTATCATATTAGAAGTGTGTTGTGTTGAGTTACAAATCGTTTTCATGCCCGAGTTTGCTTCTGTAGCTGCTGAGGGCATATGGAGAGGACAGTTCACCAGAGCTAGCCAGAAAAACCTTCTGCACTTAATCTCTTCTCAGAGGCTGTGTGTGCAGTAATTATACAGAGAACAACTCAAGTCTCACAGAAGGGGGTATATATTTACAAGGACTAAAATAAGAGCACATTAAAGTCAGGCAGGTGCTTGACTGGGGAATGCAAACCCATCTTTTCAAAAGAGTCTCTGGAAGTTTTTATTTAAATGTTTTCAGCAAAATAAACTGTTACTAGGAAAACATCTTGTTATAAATATAAGAAGGGTCTGCAGGCCTGAAATGTATCTGTCTGATTTCTCTTTCCTTTGTGATCCCACTAAGCCCAGAAGCTCAGCAGTGAAAGTCAGACGTCCTTGTGCCCTTCATCACCCACAGCTGCTGGCAGAAAATGGTCAGTGTCTCAGCTTAAAGTAAACAATCTTTCTTGACTAATGAGACCTGATCTTTTAAAGACTACATATTCAGAGGCCACTTTTCACCCAGGAGGCTCTTGCATGATGTAACAGGCCAGCCTATAGACAGCCAAGAGTTGTGTTGGAGACACATTTCACAGAAATGCTGTGGAATATGCCAAAGAGGACTGTTCTGAATTTACCTCAATGACTATTGAGTTGAATTATAAACAAAAGTCATTGTTTTAGGATTTATTCATTCTGAAATTATATTTTTTGATAACAGTGTGCAGCATTTGGAAGTTTATCTTTGAGTTATTTTTAAAAGTTTGTTACTTTACAAAATTAATGAGAAAACAGAAGAATGGTTTGCTAACTCTTGAGTGCTAAGTTTTCTGAAGGACTTTGGATATGGCCATTTATAAACAACATATTATTAATACCCATAGATCACAATGTTTTGACACATTCATTATAAATCATTTTTAGCTATTCATTTAAAGAGAATGCTCCCTAAACAATTATGCTAGCTTTTCTCTAGTCATCCAAAAATAATAAGGTATTGATTGATTTATTGATTTAATAATATAAGCAAAATAGCATTTAATGGGTTCATACCTTTCATTAAATAGTCAAGAAAGATTTGCTGTGTGCCTACTGTGTGGCAGGACCTTTTGTAGGCACTGGGAATGATCCCAGAGAACAAAAGTAAAAAAGAAAAAAAGAAAGAGAAGCAAATCTCTGCCTTTACGGAGCTTATATTTTCCTAGATGTTGGAATTAAGACAATAAACAACCCAGACAAAACCCCTGCCTACAGAGTTTAAATTCTGGTGGGAGAGACCGGCACTACATCCAGATGACAATTTTATAAAGATAATTGGATTGCAATATAATACGACATACAGGGTGAGGGGGTACATGGTCATTCTGAGGCCCACTTTAGACACAGTGTTCAGGGAAGATCTCCTGAGGAAATGAGATTAAGCTAAAACAGGAAGGATAATAAGCCAGGTATTTAAGAACCAGAGGAAGGGCGGAGGAGGTTTACCAGACAGATTGATAGCCAAAGGCAAGGAATAGTTTGCTGCTGGGTGTGTGTGTGTGTGTGTGTGTGTGTGTGTGTGTGAGAGAGAGAGAGAGAGAGAGAGAGAGAAAGAGAGAGAGAGAACCTGTTCTGACCAGAGTTTACTGTGAGCAGTCCCAGAGTCACAGGTAGGAGCAAGGTCATGCATGGTTTGGATTTTAAGTGCAAAGGAAAAGGTTTTAAGAAAGGGAGTGGCAAAACTAATTTGTATTTGCAAAAAATGTCATTCTGACAACTTGAGAATGGATGGCACAGGAGCAAAGACAGAGAAGGGAGAGCAGTGTGGAGGCTGTATAAAGGTGGTGAGGGTTTGGGCCATGGTGGCGGCTCAGGAGATGGAAAGTAAGCAATGGCTTGGGGATATATTTTGGAGGTTGACTTGAAAGGACTTGTTTAAGAATGGGATGAGAATGAGCAGAGTAAAAGAAAGGAACCAGATCTCAACTGATAGAAGTGCCAAATATTGAGATGGAAAAGATGGGGATAGAAATAAATATGGATGGAGAAAGGGAAGGGTGTTGTGAATAACCATAAGTTCACTTCTTGACATGTTATATCTGTGACGTCTATTGGACATCCACATGAAAGTGTCATAAAGCCCCTGTGATATATTGGTGATTTTCAACCTTTTGCATCTCAGGCACACATAAACTAATTACTAAAATTCTGCAGCACACCAAAAAAATTTTTTTTGCTGATCTGACAAAAATAGATATGATTTTGATTTATTCACACCAAATGGCTATTGTGTTGCCTGTTGTCATTTTTTAAATTTGACAGTCTAAAGGAAAAGAGGTCAATGCCCCTGACTACATAGTCAGGTATTGCATATTTTAAAAATTCTTACAGCACACCAGTGTGCTGTGGCACACCGGTTGAATATCTTTGGGATATATGAATCTGGAATTGAGGTTGAAGGCATAATGTTGGCACAACCAGCAAATGTAAAAAGTGTAAAACTATAGGCCAGGATGAGATCACCTGAAACTACAGATGATAAGGGCACATTTAGTCAACACAGTTT
Organism: Phyllostomus hastatus; assembly: GCF_019186645.2. Classification (NCBI taxonomy): domain Eukaryota; kingdom Metazoa; phylum Chordata; class Mammalia; order Chiroptera; family Phyllostomidae; genus Phyllostomus; species Phyllostomus hastatus. The sequence goes on along the minus strand of NW_025334028.1, from coordinate 22,572,504 downwards.
TTTATTGTGGATCCCTATGTACAAGGCATACTGCTTAGTCATAGGCAAACAGATATGTAAGTCAACGCCTGCGTATCCTCAAGGTCCTTAAATTTTGGGTGTGAGGAAAAAACACATGAAAGTGAAATTAAATGTCAAAAAAGGATACTTTATTAATTCAGAGAGGAATTACTGTGAGCACTGACAATGAGTCACTTTGTCATGGTGATGATAGTATAAGACCATAATGGGGGCACTGACCAAGATTCATGGGGACTGAAACCTTCAAAAAGAATGGTTTGTATATATGTACCTACTTTTTTTCTAAGAGAGAAAACTGTCAAATTTAAATTGTTAAATTCTTTCAAGGTATTGTGAATTAAAAGAGATTGGAAATATTGCTATAGGAGATCAATTTAATCATGGTTTTAAAAAGACTGGTTAAATTATAGAAGTGCCGAGAATAAGGAAAGATATTTCTGGAAGTGGGGAGAGTGAAAGACATAAGCATAGAAACATTATGAGAAAGAAAAATGCAAGGTATGCTTGGAGATGGTTTTAGACTTGTGTGATTGGGGCAGTCATTAATATAGAACAGTTAAGAAACTGAAACTGGAAAACAGGAGAGGACTGAAATAAGCGGCAAACTTAAATGCAAACTAAGGAAATAGACTTTCTCTTATAGACCATGAGGAATCATTGGATTCAATTCAATTAAAAAAATACTGAACATATGATATATACAAAACAATGTGTAGTACCCTGGTTGCAGGGGTGGGGGTGGGAGATGTACGTGTAAGGGGAAAGAGTTAAAATTTCCACATAGAATAACAATAGTTAGCAATAATTAACATTTGTTCCTTGATTACTATGGGCCAGGCCCTGTGCTAAGTGCTTTAAATGGATTATCCAATTTAATCCTTGCAATCTCAATGAGGTGAACCCTGTTGGAGTAAAGGGAAGTTAAATTACTGGTCCTCAGTTATGCAACTAGGAAAAGTGGAGTCATTGTTCAAACTCTTGCAGTGTACGTGCAACTCCAGTGCCCAAGCTCTGGAATGCCCTGTTGACCACCTTGGAATATCCTGACTTACTGCCACAGCCAGAGATGGCCTTGACACCATGCTTCTCATCCCAACCAGGGCTGGACACCTTTGGCGTTCACACAGTGGTATGTGAAGTGACAAAGTAAATACTGTATATTTTAATAAATTATCAACTTTATTTCAAGATTTGAAAAATATACATGAAAATAGACATGGGTATTCATGTTATAAGATTCACATTAATTTTAATGAGTATATTTTATAACATATGTCTAGAAAAGTGAACATTTCTAAGCATACAGCTTGATGTACTTTTACAAAGGAAACCCATCCATGTGATCAGCACTGAGACGAAGACAGATAACATTCCTGCACTGCAGAGTCCCCATTGCCCCTTCTCTGACACCATCACCAAGAGTAACCACTATCCTCACTTCCAACACTGGTGATTAGTTTGTTCTCTTTCGTATTTTTATACAAAGAGAATCATGTAGCATACTCTCTTTGCTGCTATCTTTGTTTTCCAAACATTAATTTATGAGATTTATCTACAATTGTTGTATGTGACAGTAGTTTGTTTATTTAATTCACATTAGTTTATAAGGTAAAACATAATGCCACAACAAAATTATTTGTTTTTTTAGAGAGCACATCCACATTTTGTGAGAAAACAATTTAGTCTCCTTTTCCCTTTAGTCAATATGATAACAAAGTTTGAGCGACACAGGAGCAAGCACTGAATCTGGGGTCCGGAGAAAAGACTTCTTGCTCTCCTCTGCCACTCATAGCTGTGTGGCCTATATTAACAAAACAGGGAAGGAAAATTAAAAGTTCTCTTCGGTCTACCTTAGTATGAGTTGTCTTTGCTTCAACTCTAAGCTGAATAGGCTTAGCTTAAGGCAAGTTTATAGAGGAAATAATTTTTCAAAATAAATTAATTTTCTTTATTATAAAAGAAAAACATGTTTACTGTAACAGTTCAAACAACACCTCGCAGCATAAAGGAAAATATGATAACAATTGTTTAATCTTACTTTTCTACATATACAAATACAATGTTAGTTTGGTGTTTATACTATGCTTCTGTATATTTTTTGTTGATACAACTATATGTTCACTTAATGAGCTTTATTTTTGTTGTTTTTGAAATGCAATCATACTAATACATTTTATTCTGTAATTTTCTTTCTTCATGGGAATTCTTTCAGATTGGAATACATGTTCCTGTTCATTTGATGTCTGCACAGTTAATGTGGCATGCCATCCATGCACTATAATCAATCACCACTCCTCAACTGATCCATATTTGGGTGGTTTCTAATTTCTGCTATCACAACATGCTGCAATAAGGATCCCTTTATGTATATTATTAAACTCTAGTGTTCTTCTTCTGTACGCTAGATAGAAACTGTCAGATTGTTTCCTAAAACGTTGCTTAATTTTCATCTTAGTATTTGAGTTTTGAGCAGATTTGAACATGAGATGTGAAGCAAGAAAAGAAACAGGATCTTAAACAATTTACATAATTGTTCCAAATATTTATAGAAAATAGAAAGCTGAAAAATAAAACATTGGGTATATCTTTAAGGGTTAATGTTTGAAATCACTGAAGTCTGAAATCAGAAATGTGGAAGAAATATTTTCCCAGGTAACAGAATGGAAACATGATTATATGCCCCAAAATGCAATATCAAGAATTAAAAGGCAAAGAAAATTTTTTTTTCTAAAATCACAGAAATAATTCATTTGTGTTATTCTATAGAAAAGCAGCTGAGTTGACTCCTTATTTAAATTCGGTTTCAACACCAATCTGGAAAAACTTACAGTATCTTGTTAAAGCCTACTGAGGCATCTCTTCTGACCTGCTACCCCAGACCAAGGAGGCACCCTACCCCACACTCCTCTCAGGACCTGATCTGGAAGGGATAATTATCCTCTACCCAGTAAGATCTGAAACACCAAAACCTCCACTGCACTCTCGAGAGAGAACCAGATGAAAACTATCAACAAGAGGACGAAGAGGAGGAATAGGGGTGGGGAAAGGGAACAAAAAGCCTAGGAGGCCATTGAGAGAGAGGAAAAGAGGGAGGAATGGAGACTAGAGAGAGGAACACCTTCATACACATCCTGACTTCAGGGGAAAAGTAAAGAACATTTTATGCACCATCTTTTCCCTCTGTGTGTGCAGGCTGGAGTGTCAAAGTTTTATTTCTGGTGGTGAACTCTTCCTTCCTGACCTTCCAGGTTTTAAGGGCATAGCTAAGGGGTTGTGTCTGCAATGCGCATAGCATGATGATACAGTAGCGTGCTCTTCTTTGCACTAGAAGATAGCGCTACTTACTCATCTTCATGGTACATGCTGTTTTCTATTCACAGAGATAGTTTTACACTAATCCTGCCACTCCGTTTCCTTGGATTCCATGGTGGCCAGCTGGTCCCATGTGCATGCAGCTGGTTGAGTCGGAGGAACAGCTAATTGGCCAGCAGTGGGAATGAGTCTATGACTTCCACCTCATGGACTGAGTGCTCAATCATCAACCATCAAATGAGTGTGGGCTTCAGTCACTCAGAACTGGACAGAAGGGCTCCAGGACTGATTGATTTTGAAAAGTCATGAAGGGTGCATGTGTCACTTAACCTAAATTTTTTAGCCAATAGATAGAAATGATAATTGCTCTCTCAAGTGTTTTTGAGAACATTAGATAAGCTAAAATATTTAAAGCATTTACTTCATTAACTAAATTGACACTCTTTGGCACCCTCAGACAAGAAATAAATAATAGGGTGTCTTTCTTTTGGATGTAATTCTTGGTGTGTCTACCTAAGAAGTAGCTGGTCACACTGAGCATGAAGTCATGGCCAACAGAAAGGCCGCCTTCACATCAGTGTGTGAAAATAGGTGTGCAGGTGTTTATGAAAAGCCTTACACAAAATTTAAAACAATCAGAGAATACCTCCAATTGTATCCCAGAGAATCCTGAGAATGTCTGTATTTGGTACAGTTTTTTTTTTTTTTGATTGGCTCCTAGTTTAAGTCAAAGTTTAAATATATCTCTTCATTGCTGGTCTACCTCTGATAAACTATTCTTCCTTTTGAATGATATATTTGTCTGTCATTCTGGCCACTGTCAGAGACCTGAAATATAGCCGTACCCTTTTACTGGTTGGTAGACATTCTGGTCTCCATTTTAAATTCTTTCTTAATTTCTTTAATCATGTTAAAAATTTCCATACTATGATTCCACCTCACAAAACTTTCAGAGAATGCTAAGAAACTTTCTCTGTACAGATAAAAATAATCACACTGAGTCATTTCCCTTGCTGCTCTCTGAATTCCCATATAAAGTTATCTACCAAATATACCTTGCCTGGTCTACCAACTGCACCCGCTTACCATGGGTTAATGCTTGTCACATTAGTCACTGGTAATTGCTCAAGAGTTGAGATCAGATAGGCAATCACTGATCTCATCTGTAAAAAAAAAATGACCATCATCATATTAAGGAATAAGAGGCTCCATGTCTACCAAATCACTGCAAGTTATTCCAATAGAACTGAGAATATTTTATAGTAACATGCACAGCCCCAAACTCTGAAAATACCAGGGGGCAGGCAGTTTGGGGTACTTGTTTTACTCTACCCTCAGTGGGTCATTATTTGTCTGCTTAAATTTCTTTTTAAAAAAATACATATTTTACTAGAGCTTGTCCCACTACAAGTTCTCTGCTTGTTTGATTTTTAAATAGAATTTGTGGTTTGAATTAAACCCTACATTTTGAAAATTGAAAAGGAATTCCTGACAAGCTTTTTCCTACACTGGTATTCACTGAGATAGAAGACAGGGAAGGAGTCACACAAATATTTTGGAGGTAAGTACCTCTTTTGGGATAACCTCTCTCTTTGTCTCCTGGGCAGCTTTGGCTAGGGCTATGCTTTCTGGAAGGAGCACTACTCTGGAAGTAGATTTCCAGAACTTGGGTGTTAAGTAATTACACACTGTACCCAAGGGCATCTGATCTTCCAAAATGTTGCACTTTGGCAAATGCAGGGGGAAACTGCTGAAATCTGTTCAAGTTGTCATGACAGACAGGACCATATGGAAAGTGATGGAAGAATTCCTCCTTAGACTATAATTGGGCAGAAACACTGCCTTCTATTCAGCTATGGTATGTGTATGGCCCACAGTGCTTGAGGCGGTGTTCAGGGTTTATTGTATAAGCCTCTAAGCAACATTAAAATGGGACTTTTAAAATACTGTTTGCCTGAAGGAGAAAATTACATTTTATTTCATTTTATTCATAGTTTCAGATTCCTTAATTCCTGAGTATATAATGTGTATACAAGTTGATGATATGAAAAAAAGAAAACTGGGATATGGTTATATGATTTATTTATGGTCTTGTAGGTGAAATTGCCTAGTAGTTGTGTTGCTACCTTCTAGCTGAGCATCAGGGTGCCATGGAAAGTATTTGAGCATGGAGGTCAGCAAGGCTCTGTAGAAGTATGTAAGGGTTCAAGTTCAGCCTCTGGAGCAAAACTGCCTGGGTTTGAATTCTGATCCATAATTCCTTAACATCTCTGTGCCTCAGCTTTCCTGTCTATAAAGTCGCTATATTAATTGTACCTAACTCATCAAGATTATTATGAGAGTAAAATAAATTAATATACACATTTAAAAGTACTTCAAATAGTGCTTAGTCATAATTGTTATTTTTTAATGTTTATTATCATGAGGAATCTAGGATTTTGTGCCATTAAGCACAAAAGATTATTTGTAATGAAAAAGTCGATCACAAATTTGGCAAATTCTCTCTTTATTCTTTTCTTCCCTTCTTGTCTCCCTTTCTCTGTTTCTTTCTCCTGCCTTTTCTCTTTTGCTCTCTTTACCCTGTGCTCTGGCTTCTTATCTGCATTGCGACACTTGATACTTCCAGTCTTTCCCTATGTTGTGTTTTTAATGGCAATGATGTGGGCAGATCCAAGTTGTCATGGGGAGAGCGGCAGGGCTGTGCTGTGCACCTCTCAAGTATGAGAAGGTAAATGCTTCAGTTGTTAGAGACTCCCACTCCATACCTACCCCACGCCTAACAGAGGAAGAAACATTTTTCTCTGCGGGGGTGGCTTTCATGTTGGAAGGAGATGTTGACGGTGTTATTTTTGTTCCCCACAAATGTGGATGTTTAAAATAGTGCTTTATTCAATCGGCATAAGTGACACATAGACTATGTATAGTGGTGGAACTGGTCCTGGTGGGTGATGAGGGCCAGATCTCACCAAAACCAAGAGTCGTGGTTCTCCACTGATAACACCCAAGGGATCTTTCCTGAGGATGGTCAGCACAGAACCCCCATCATGGGCTGCCTGGCAAATTCACTCACACAACCACTGAACTGTTTGAAATGGATGTACCTCAGAGCCAGTGAACTAGGACTTTGGCTTTGTTTCTATGGGGCATGCCAGCGGGTCACATTTCCTCTCTGAACCTCCCTCCAAGAAGCACTGTACTCAGAAGGGTAAGTGTGTCCGTTGTTCTTTCGTGCCTATTGACTTCGTGCCCTGCGGGTCTGGAGCTCAGCCAGCGTAACCGAATCAGGAGGCTGCAGCTCAGGCTATATTTAATTGGAGGTTTATTGTCTTCTCAGGGGTTTAGAAGTTTAGGGAACGTTTTCTGAGATTGATGGGTTATTGTTGAGTTGAAGTAGTGTCAATTTTGACCCCATGTGCTCCTTTTTCAGTGATTGTAACTGAAAGTTTATTTAAAGCCTTATGTTTTCAGTTTTTGAAAATTGCCCTTTTGTTCTTCAAGTCAGCCGAGTGAGCATTCTAGAAGGGACTCTTCCTATTTTGAAATAAATGGATTATGTTTCATGGAGTGTAACTGTGGGAAAAAGGGGATGAAATGTTTTATTCTCGTGAAAATTTCATTACTAAAACTCATCTGATTTGAATTGAAAGAGAAGAAAATGGCTAGCTTTTGAGGCAAATGTAAAGCTTACCATATGTCCAAGGGGGATTTTGAAATCGTTCTAGATTTTCCTTAAGTGGATTTAAAATACAATGCAGAATTTGGATTTTATTTGGGAATGAAGGGGAAAAACCATTTAATCAGACTTAGGAGTGAAGGTGGCAGTGAGTAAAGGATTATTTCACACTAATTAGACATGATTATAACAGATGACATAGAACATTTGGTTGATTTGAATTAGAACCCACATGCCCCATCTACCTTCAACCTTCTCTTTTCATTTTAGAGTCGCCTCTGTACCTTCCAGTGTGGTTTCACTCTGACTAGGGAGCAGACACTAAAAATATTTCTGGAATGACGTGACCCACTCTCGCCCCATCCAGGAAAGAGACAAGGCTTCACAAGAAACAACACATACTTTCCTTTCATTTCTGAGAGTCCCAGGGTCGACCTACAGATGTTGCTCCTTCCATGGCCAATGGCATTTGGACTCCAAGCTGCCAATGGTGCCAGGCAAACAACTGGACAGGACAGCTCAGCTACAGGAAGGTGGCCACAGTCTCGGCCAGAGCAGCAACCCCCAACCCACAGACCACCTCTGCCACCCCATCCAGGAGCCTTCCCACTTCCCTCAGGCTTGCCCAGGCCCCGCCACAGGGGCTGAAGAACTGGGAGGTGGTGATAGCACAGAAAGTGGTGTCTACAGCCTTGGGGACAGTCCAGACACATAGGACCCTGCTTCAGGCAACTCTGCAGCCCCTTCAGCACAAGGGAGGGACCCACAACAGCCCCAGCACTCACCACCGTCTCTTCCTGTCGCTGATACCTAGGCAAGGGCTCAGAATGGAAGCCACCACTCCTGAGCTGAATCCACAGGCAAGACTGAAGGAGGTGGGGGACGGGTTGAGTAGAGCTCAAGATAGCCAGGAGCTAAAGCAGCAGCTGCAGCCACTGCCCAAGTCACCAGCCTCCTCCCAGCAAGAAGCAAAATATGTGGAGATGTGCACTTCAGCTGGAGTCCAGAGGGAGAGTCCGCAGACCATGAAACGGACTCTGGGGTGCTCACCTGGGGATCAAAGGGCCTCTAGGAATCCTAAGGAGGAAGCCCAAGATCAACCCAGAAGTCAAGAGAGCAAGGCTCCAACCCCCCAGAAGAATCCTGCCTCCTTGGAACTCACCGGATCCCAGATCTGCAGCACTGAAGAGGGCAGCAACTTCTCCTCCTCTTCTTCCTCCTCTTCCCCAGTGGGCAAAGCAGAAGGCGGCCTTTCCAAGCTGGATGGACCCACCATAACAACAGGGGCTCTGGCCACCTCGTCTTCATCTCTAGGCTTTGAGAGTGACAGTGGTGAGAGTGCAGTGACCTGCCAGCCCGGGGGAGGAGAGGGAGGGAAAGCAGCAGGAGGAGGAGGGGGAGAAGATGGAACAGAGTGCAGGGACATTATTGCCAAGTCTCAGGGAAGTAGGGGCCCCCCCAAAACTGAGCAGGCTCACTACATCACCACTCATGAGATCCAGCTGAGTGAGGTGGAGCAGGACATGGATTTCGACGTGGGGCTGGCCTCCCGCTGGGATTTCGAGGACAACAACGTGATCTACTCATTCGTGGACTATGCCTCCTTTGGTGGCAGTGATGAGACCCCGGGGGATATCACCACCCCAACCGAAGAGGAGGACAACAGCTGCTACCTCAGCACTACTCCCAGCACAAATGCCACACGGACGCCGAGCCCCTCCAGCAGTGAGCCTACCCGCCCCAGCGCAGGCAGCAGTGGTCGTGACACCAGCAGCACGGAAGTGGGCAGTGACCCTACTGACAGTGGCCCCACTCCCCCACCCACTGGGCCTGGCACTGCCACTCGGTCTGAGCCCTTGCCGGAGCCCCCGGAGGCAGCTTCAGGGGCAGCAGCCGCAGCAAGCAGCTGTGGGAGTGCAGCAAGCCAGATCCTCCTATCAATCAAACCGACTTCCCGGGCTATAAATGAGCCTAGCAACGTGCGTGCAAAGCAAAACATTATTTATGCTGCCAAGCATGAAGGCGACATGAGCCTCCGAGTCTCTACGGCTGCTGAACACAATTCAAGTTCACTGAAGCAAGACCCGGCTGCAGCCGTGGCTCAGGACCATGCAAAGAAATTCATTGCTGTCCCTGCTCGCCTGCAAACACGGTGTGGGGCCATCCGGGCTAAAGAGCTGGTGGACTATTCCAGCGGGGCCTCCAGCGCCGTGAGTGAACTGGACGATGCGGACAAAGAGGTTCGTAATCTGACCTCCCGCGCTTTCCGGAGCCTCGCTTACCCCTACTTTGAGGCTCTGAACATCAGCTCCCGGGAGTCCTCCACACTCTCCGAAGTTGGCTTTGGGCGTTGGTCAACCTTCCTAGACCTAAAATGTGGGGGTGTTGGAGCCAGGGTGGAACAGAGCCTGCTCCGGAGCAGTGCAGCCGCGGTGGCTGCAAGTCTTAGGAAGGATGGTGGTGCCAGGACAACCGCAGACCAGCTCTACATCCACTCCAGAAAGTCCCAGACCAAGGCCTTGGAGTTTGTCGTCAGCAAGGTCGAAGGGGAAATCAAGCATGTGGAGACACCTCTGTGTTTCCAGAAGCAGATGCAGACAGGCTCACGCGTGGTCACCCTTCTGGAGCCTCTGAATTTACGCAGCGAGAGCAAAGCCAGCTCAACCACTGGGCTCTGCAGGGCCACCAGAGGCTCCAGCAAGGGCCCCGGGTCGGTGTGCACAGATGACGGCTCAGAGACCTCTGACAGCAGCAAGCCTGCCACCCGTGCGGATGGCTCCCAGAAGAAGTCTAAGTTTGCTTCCAGTCTGCTCAAAAATGTCATCTCCAAGAAGATGCAGCGGGAGCAGGAGTTCAAAATGGAGAGGGGAGAAGTCACTGACACATCCCATAACCTCTCCAGCACCTCCAAGGAGCCAGAGGGCGCCCCTGCCTCCGCGGGTGAGAAGCAGAGGGAGAGGGGCCTGCAGAGGCAGGGCTCTCGCCACTCAGAGGCCGGCTCGGAATACACTGTGCTCAGTGTGTCTGATGCAGGTGCCGAGGGGTCCATGGTGGGGTCCAAGTCTCCAGTGTTCAAAGCCAGTGCTCCTCGGGAGAGCAATGCTGGCTCCGCCCGAACTTTCCCTGATGGCCACACAGAGGAAGTGTGTGAAATTAAAAAGAGTGCATCAGAGACTGTCAAGGGCATCTTCCTCCGTAGTCAGAACAGTGCATTCCGGTCCTGGAAGGAGAAAGAGGCCGAGAAGCGGGAAGAAAAAGCCCCCATTGGGAAGCTTCAACTCCCTAAGGAGGGTGACTGGAGGGCTGATCTTGGGGAGATCTCTGCCAGCAAGTCCACCATCATGTCACGTCTCTTTGTCCCCAACATCCAGCAGACACCCAAGGACAAGCAGCCAGAGAAACAGCCCACCAAGTACCCTGCTGCTCAGGCCACCTCCACCGCAGTGATTAAGCCCAAGGCTCCGGAAATCAAGATCCGGCTGGGGAGTGTGCAGCAGCCAAGCTCAGACTTCAACATTGCCAAGCTGCTCACGCCCAAGCTGACCAGTGGCAGCTCCTCTAACCTCCTCAAGACCATTGAGGACAACACCAGGGTGCAACAGAAACTCTTCCGGGGGGACAACATGGAAAAAGCGCCCCAGTTCCAGGTGAGAGACGTCAGAGACAAGTCTAAGGCTCAGGCCCCTCTCCACCAGGTGAGAGATGTCAGGAAACTAATCAAAGGGTCAGGCGATAGCAGCGATAAGGGCAGTGTTACCCCGGAGCAGGGGCTGACCGGGCCCAAACCCAGGCAGCTGGCTGCTGCAGCTGGCGGATCCAGATCCCTGTCCCCCATGGTGATTACATGCCAGGCAGTGCTGAACCAGAGGGAAGACAGCATGGACCGAGAGCTGAGGGAGAGCATGGGCAAAGGTGGCAGCAGCAACAGCTTGAATGCCTCCTCGCCAGAAGGGACGGTCTTGGTTCACAGGGCATCTGGCAGGCTGCCGGTGGCCACCATTGCCCCCAATAAGCCTGAGCAGGGCTCATACCTGCCCGTGCTCAAGATCATCTCCAAGGCTTCTGTTCAGAAGACCCCAGAGAAGGCCAAAGACGAGGAGGAAGGGCCAGACCCGAAGCCGTCTCGGAATGCCCTGGAGAAGCTGACTGCTGCAGTGAGGTCCATGGAAGAACTGTACAGCTTCAACAGGAACGAGTGGAAGCGCAAAAGCGACCCCTTGCCAGTGATGACGGACAGCCATGTCCTGTCCCTCATTGCTAGTGAAGAGAGAGAAGGGGGCGGGGGTGCTGAGGGGGATCCCGACAAGCTGGCCAAACGGCCTGGTGAGGTAGGAGAGCGGGGCACAGGAAGCAAAGCTGGAGTGGTCCTGCGAGGGGGCCCCATGGAGCGTCTGCAGCGCAGAAACTCCAACCCGAACACGGAGAGTGTGTCTGCTCGCGCCGCTGCCTTCGAAAACCTTGCCCTGGCCAAGGAAAGGCCCCGATCCCTCTATATTCCCCCAGTCCACAAAGAGGTGGAGAGAACTCAGCCCCTGCAGCCCCTCCCACCACTCCCCAGCAACCGTCATGTGTTCACAGTGAGTGCCAGCAGCGCCCAGAAAACCGGGGGTGTTGCTGGCAAGTTCCCACAAGGGCTTTCTCCAGAGAGCCCTTCAGCAGCAAAAAGCATCAAGTCTCAGGGACTTCGGTCCCTCAAGATCTCTCCGGCCACCCGGGCACCACTTGATGAGGTGACCAACAGGAAAAACGGCAGCACTTTGGAAAAGAGCAATAGTGACTGTGAGAATTACTTGACCATCCCAATTAAAGGAAGCTCTGCAGCTGGGGAACTTCCAGGCAGGCCTAGGGCTGGGAGGGAGGGGCCCCCAGCTTCCTCAGCGGCCACTCTCTGCAGCTTGCCCCCACTGAGTGCCCGCAGTCAGGTCCTCAGTTGTCCCAAAGGCTCCCAGATCAGTGGAACCAGGCGGCCAGCTTGGCCTACCAAACCTGAAAACCCACGGGAGTCAGTAGCTGCCCCCACAGGGCCCCAGAGCCCCCAGCATCCCTCCACTGCCATTTACCACCAGCAGCCACTACCCTTCACCTTGCAGGGGTCACAGCCCCAGGTCCTTTGCTTCTCCCCACCTGGCATGCCTGCCCCAGCACCTGCAGGCCCAGCTCCTGTCCCCTCAGACCCCTTCCAGCAGCCACAGCCTCAGCAGACCCAGCGCAAGATGCTCCTGGATGTGACAACTGGCCAGTACTACCTGGTGGATACACCAGTGCAGCCTATGACCCGGAGACTGTTTGATCCCGAGACAGGGCAGTATGTGGATGTGCCCATGACTGCCCAGCAGCAAGCTGTGGCTCCCATGTCCCTCCCTGTGCCTCCCTTGGCCCTGAGTCCTGGGGCCTATGGACCTACCTACATGATCTACCCTGGGTTTCTGCCCACAGTGCTGCCTACCAGTGCCTTGCAGGCCACGCCAGTTGCTCACACCCCAGGGAGCAGCGAGGTCTCCCAGATGGCCGCAGAATCCCCCAGCAAAGAGGCAGCGGCTAAGTTAACTGAGGCCCCATACTTCATGGCCTCTGGTCAGTCTCCCGCTTCCTCTTCAGCCCCAGCAGCCACATCCCAGCTGGTGGGGGCAAAGGGCTTTGCCCAGCTGCACGGCAAACCTGTCATCAGCATCACTTCTCAGCCTCTGGGGCCGAGGATCGTTGCTCCCCCCTCCTTTGACGGCACGACCATGAGCTTTGTGGTGGAGCACAGATGATGAGCAATTACCAGGAAGCAGGATGGAGCTGGGTGAGTGTGACTTTGATCATCAGATATAAATATTAAGAGCAACCCTGTTTCTTTGTGTGTGTGTGCTTGAAATGTCAGATTTACAGCAGAGGAAGTTGTCTAGAAATGGGCATTTTTGAAAAATAGAACAAAACCCCATCCAAATTATTAAGGAGCTAATTTTCTTGCCAAGCTTCCTCCTCTCCCCATTCCTCAGTCTCCATGGTCTTTCCCCTTTGACCTTTTCACATTGCTTGAGTGTTTTTCTCACCTGTTAGTAGGAGGGAAGTGAACTTTGCATCTGTCAGGTTAGACTTTGTTGAAAGTTCACAGGAGAGAGAAACAAAAACCCAGGCCATACTTTGTGGACTGAGCTTCTATTCCTGGCAGCCCTGGTGACAGAAGGGAGAACATCCTGCGAAATCACTGGGAACACTGTTAATCGGCCAACTCCTCAGAAGTAAGGAGGGTCAAAGACTGACATTTTCTTGTTAGAGGGTTTTCTGAATTTCCAGAAGAATTTTTTCCCTCTCTCACATCTTCCTCTTGAAGTTTCTTATACAAGAGAATGTTTTTTTAAGCTCTCATTTTTCTGTTTTCAGACAATCAGAACACTTTTTGTTAGATGAGTCCCAGGTCTTTAAGGTATGTTACACACACACACACACACACACACACACACACACACACACAGCCGACCTCTATGAGAGGGGGAATTACTGAGAGATGTGGCTCCTTGCAGGGGCTGCTGTGTTGGACCAGTCATTCACACTGAACCCACTCTCTCAGCTGCCAGTCCCCACAAGGTGTTCATTTTCATATCTGCACATCCTCCCTTCAGAAAAGAAGGAACTGCTACTTGCTCCCCTCTAAAGGATATTAGATAAAGTAGATTCCTAACACCTGAATTAATCCAAATTCGTAGACAGGAATTCTTGCCGTAAATATGGTCCATGAAACCTGATAGGAAAAGTGAGCCCGAGTCAGGGCACTTCAGGTCACGCACACACTTGGGAAAGATCGGGGAACACTTCAGATGCGAACACAAAGATATCAGCACTATGGGGGCAAATTGCCCCTCATTCTCCTGTTCTCTTCAGGTTAGAAAAGGTTGACCTTATAAACGTTTCTTGGACTTTCACTTTTTGGTAAGGTTATACCAAACCAGGAGAGGAGATGGAGAAGAGAGAAACCCTTTCTATGCTTATGTAAGGAAATAAGCCATTTCTCCGAACTGAAAAAGAACAGAGGAACAATGTTTCACTGGCCAATGAAAGAGCCTTAAATTAGGAAGTAGGATCATTAGATTACAGTCAAAGTGTCTTCCCACCAGCTGTGTGTTCTTGGGCTGCAAACTCTAGCACTCATGACACTCATGTGTCACTAATATCTACTCCTCAAAATGCATCTGGAGCGTCAGATGATATAACAGTGCACTGCAGATTTAAAACCCTTTTCAAATTAAGGTCTTATTACATTTATTGGAGTACATGACATTAGGCCACTGTTCAAAAATCCTTGGGTCTTTCTCAAAGAATTCAGGTAAAAGTGCAAGACTCATTTTACTTGCATCCTAGAAATAGATAATTAGAAATTTTTCACTCCAAGGGTTTGTAACAGGTACTGTGTGATGATCACAAAAAATTAAAGATAAATAATGCATTTTTTGTCTGTTGTAAAAAGTAAAGAAAAAATTCAGTACACATGTGGAAGGGACTCAGGATTAGAGAAGAAGGAAAACGGTAGCCTCTAGACAAAAGCACTTGAATCTTCTGGAAAGGTGGTACTAGGTTTACCTAAGGCTACTTTGGAGCAGCTAATGCTGCAAGGCCTTTGTGTGACTGCAGAGGCACAGAAAGGAGAGGAAGGGAGGACAGGGCAGAGAGAGGAACCGGGCACACAGGCTCCTGTAGTGTCTCCTCTGTGCCTGCCTTTGGCCTTTCTCCTGTCTGCTGAGTCTGAAGTGATTAGGCTTGGATTGGCTTCCATCAGACACAAATACAAATCACAGTTTTTAGTATTCAAGATTTGAACAATGATTTTCTTGGAAGTCTATTTCTTTTTGAAAGCAAAACCTTCATTTTAGTCCATAGCCCTGAAGACAGACAGAAATCAAAAGCTGGCTTCACCATTTAAGAAGACTAGTGAGGAACTAATAATTAGCTTTTTGTACACAGGCAAAAAAAATCTCATTATTAAAACTCAGATAACTAACAAAAATTCTTCACAATTTACCTTCCTTGCAGTCCTATGCTATTTCCCAAAGAAAAGTCAGGCACATAAACAAGTGTGTAGTTCTTTTCCTGGTGTGAAAAAAATTTTAAATGCTGTTCAGATGTATCAAAATTTACATTATACTCACTCATTCATCAGCTGATACTCATATGAATGGTCCTTGTGAAAAGCCTTGGCCGCTGGTTTCAGTTCAAAATTTCCTTTGAAAACTAGCCTTATCCCAGAGATGGGGATAACTTTTCCTTGAGGTGGGGTCTGGTTTTATGTGCCCCTTTCAATCAAGTTATTTAAGTGATTTGATCCAATGACAATATTTTGCAGAGGAGAAAACTGGGACTTAGAAAGAAATGGTTTTGCTCAAATTTCCAGAGAGTGAGAGAGCCAGGACCTGTGGAGGTGGCTTTTAGCCCCCAGGCCATTCAATGCTCCCCATGGGCCACTCTGTGTGTTTGTTCATTGATAGGCGGCATGGAGCAAGGGAAGGGTAGCTGAGAGTGCTTTGAGATCTGAACTGGCAGCCAGGACACCTGGGATCTACTCTCTGCCTCTCCAGACATTTGAAAAATGAGTGTTTGAATGAAATGCACCAATTCCCCCATTCATTTAACAAACATGAATTACATGTTTACAGTCTACCAGCCACAGGGTACTCTGTGGTGACTCTAAATCCCATGTGATCTGGTGTGGAAGCATCAGCCAGCAGCCTACACTCCACCTGGAGGACACACACCAAACACACAGAAATGCAAAACTAGTGTTCAAGTCCTGTCTTCACCTTTAAGATTCCTTCCAGTTCAAATAATAAATATTTCATCTTCTAGTTTTAGCTGGGCATTTGTAACAGGGAGTTTTGCTTCCTGCCCCTGTATATATTTGAGCATAACCAGCTGCTGTTTTTTTCTAATTATTCTGTTATGAGTTTCCCTTTAGTTTTGCTTTTATAGGTGAGCCTTTCCCACTTCAAAGATAATTAGTAATGTTACTTGCTCATCATTATTTAATAATGACATTGCAAATTGTGGTAAACAGACAAGGCTGAGTACATCCAGTAGCCCAGTGACCTGAGAGTCCCAGCAGGAGCCCATTTGTGACACACCAGCATGGTCAGGCACAGCAGTTGCAAAACTTCGCTGCTTCCTTCTTTTCTGCTAAAGCCTTTCTGTTCTAGACCCTTGTTGTTTGTTGATTTTGTTTTGAACACCCCAGCTCCACAGGGCCGAACATCCCAGCTCCGAAAGACTCTTTGATGCCTTTTCCAAAAAGATTACTTTTGTTTTCAGTTTTCTGTCATTGGAAGCATGAAGCAATATTTTTCCTTTTCATGCTTTCTCCAACCCATCTACTTAGATGCCATATTTTTGTTTTAAAATTTTTATTGAGACTTGATGCTAAATACCATTTACAAGAGCATAAAGATAAAATAAATATGTAATAATAACAAAACTTTAATTGACACTGTGCAGTAGTATTGCAATTATTTTGTTACATTTGAGTGTCTTTTTTTTCTGTAAGATTTTATCCATTTGGTTATTCATTTCTGAGTGTACCTTATGGAGCAGCTCCTACAGGTTTGTCTTTCTTTTCTCCTTACCTTCTCAGAGTTATTTCAACCCTCTGCATAGAGCCCCACAGGTCAGAGAAAGGGGGCTGGATATTGTAGAGTGTTCTAAGCAGGTCCTAAAGAGGTCATGAGATCATCAATCCCTGTCTCCTCCTGTTAAATTGTAGGAGGAAATTGGGCCTCAGAGAGGTTAAGTGGCTCTTCTTCAGTCATAGCATTCCTTTGGGGCACAGTTGGGACCCAAAGCCCGAATCACCCCATATCAGAGTCTTTTTTTCAGTCTGCTTCTTTCCTACTGCTTTCCAGCCCCTTTCTCTTTTTCTCCCCAGGGCCACCCTTCGTTGGTAGTCCTCCTCCCTGGCATTTCTCCCACTGGTTCACTTCCCCTCCTTTCTCCCCTGTTATTTGTTTGAGAATTTACTTTCTGTTCTTTGCTTTTTTTTTTCCAGTGGGGAGGGGGGGCTTTATTCCTTATTGTTTTTCCTTTCCCATTCCCTTCAAGCTGATTTAGTTTAATGTGTCACCTTGCTTCTTTCCATCTCACTTTTTTCGTTTGTAGTTTGTATTTAATCGCAGACTGGGAAACTTAAAGGACCAGTGCTCCCTGCCAACTCTCTCACCAGAACCTTCTTTGCATCTGTGGAGCAGGCCAGTTGGCTGCAGGCTAGACATTTCATATTCATTTCACTCCATAATTACCTTCCTTAATCAACTCATTTATTTCTATTTTTCTCTGACTTGGTTCTGACTTCCTTTCTCAGTTATTATATGTGACTGTTGTTTAATTTTATTATTTTCTTAATGTCTTGTTTTTCCCTTTCCTTCTCCTTTTCTCTTTTCTTGGATTATAGCTTTCCTCTTGCTTTTACTTTTGTGCTTCTCTCCAAAATTTTACTACCTTTATTATTATCTTTTCTATCCTCTATAAATTAATAAAAATGAAAAGTAATAGCCAATGTGTATTAATCATTTATCATATGCCAAGATTTAACATCATGCCATCTGACTCTTAAAACAAGTAGCTACTGTATTCATCTCTATTTAACAAATAAAGAAATAACTTGTCCCAAGGAAACAGATCAGTTGAAACCTAGGCCCTTCATGCTCCATGGCCATGCTCTTTCGGGAGCCCTTGGTTTTCCCATCTCTTACTCTCTGCCCTCCAGGTCTCAGTTCCTTCCTGTGAGTTGTCCCTCTTTAGTCATGTGGGAAAAAGAGAAAGGAATAAGGTCAGAAACTGACCTTGAATCTGGTAATGTCTAGCATATATCAAGCCTCCATGTGTATTTTTCTTTTGATTAAAAAATTAGCTGTCCTTAGTTTTAGACATTTTACTCCCCAAAGAGAAATTTGAGCCAGCGTTAGCATTTCTAGGGGCTGTGGCTCTTGGTGGTAGGGTGTTTCTGTGTGCATGTGGAGAGAGGCAGGTGTGGGATGCACACCTGAGAGTGGAATCCCCCCTGGATGCCAGTGGATTCATGCATTTTAGTTGGAGGGGAGCTGTGTAGTTTTGCCAAAGCCCTAATATGTGCCCCTTGAAATCAAGCAGTTCTGGCCCAAATTCTAATACTCTTACTACTCGGGACAAGTGACTTGCCCTCTGGGCTTCACTTTTTTTAGCAATAAAATGGGGATACGTTGCAGGAATGTTGTGAAGATTGAATTATAAAACCATTACAAAGGACGTATCAAAGAGTTCATAACATGTAAATTTGGAGACTATAACCTCATGAATGCCTTAGAACCTTCTGATCTTTCAGGGGCCCTCACCAGAGCAGAAAATCAGCCCTTATCCTTATAGACTCCCAGGGCAGCATCAGAGGCCTGATCCAGGACTGTTTTACATTTCTCTAAACTGGAGGCAGTATCCACAGCTCTGTAGTCAGAGCTGGCTGATCTCTTGGGACAGGCCAGTTGGCTGTGGGTCAAGGTACTCTAGTATCCCCCAAGGCTTTCCAGAATGCTATACAACTCTGGGCCTAGATTGCCAGCAGCAATGTGATGATTTTCCTTTCTGCCTGGACACAGGCCTGTGTGGAACAAAGGAAAACCTGACCCAGCATCCATTCTGAACTCTGTCATGTATTCTGGTCCTATAAGTGTGGGAAGTCATCCAGGCCAAACTGCCTGGTGACACAATATAGTCAGCCTCTCTCTTTACTGACTTCTTCATGGTCCTCTGATTGGTTAAATTTATCATTTATTATGTTATTATTTTATATTTAATAAGAATTGAAATAACTTAGTAGTTTCATCATTTCAAATAAAATTGCTTTCAAGTTAATGTAAGCAAAAGCAATACCCTGTAAATGAATAAAAAGGCAGTGTCTGGGCAATGAATCCCTGAAAACTGTATTGGTAAATTGTATAAATAGATTTTTTCTCTATTTCTCAGCATCCTAGAGTGCCTCCCTGCCCTCTTTGATCCACGTAGAAATGACTCTTCATAGTCTTCTGTTTTCTTCTCTTTTGTATTGTATTTTCCTTTCTTGTTGCTACTTTATATCATTAGGCAGAAAAACCTAAATTTAGCAAATGAAGTCTCACAATGGTCTTTTTCATCTTGAAGACCATTCCTTAATATAAAATACGAAAGAATAAAATAAAAAGCATGAAATATTGTACATATGAAGTCATCATTTTTCCTATAGACTTCCTTTTTTAAGCATATATTAACAGGTCAGTTTCTAGATGACAGGGTTAAAATATTCCTTACTGATTCCTGTGATTGCATATAAGTGATTAGATAACTGTTATGTGATACTTGTTGGGGGTTATTTTTCACCTGATAGAGTCTCCTTCATCCCTCACAAATATTACCTGTAGTTTTGTTGTTATAACATTATGTTCATATATCAACTCTCAAATGTTTAAGAAAATGTTCTTTAAGCAAAGTTCTAGTAGTTTCTACTATATAGTTTCTACTATATAAAGAAAGTGGCCAATAGAAAGGGCTAATTTACAGCAAGCTTTTGAACATGTCAGTACTTATCTTGGAATGGATTGAACTAAGTTATAGCCTCTAACTGGTATATTTCATTTTAAACAAAATGTACCAGAGGAAATTCTACATAATCTAGGTAGTGATTTTTTGTTTACAAAAATTCTCAGTATAGAGTTCACTCATTTAACTGGATTATTAACTCATGGTAAACTCCATTTCTGCATGATATTTCAGGAACATATCTATTACACTGTTTTATCCCTGTTGTGAATGATTTAAATGAAACTAAATATTTCACTCTAAAATAAGTTTTGTATAACTCTTTGTATTTAATTCAATTTTCAAACAGAAGTTTCCCTTTGGGTACTTTATTAAAGCCAGTATAATGCCTAATAAGTCCAGAAACACATTTGCCAAACATACTTTAAAATGTGAACTTGATCATTATTAATATTGAAAGCAAACAAATAGTTAAATAAAATACATTTTGACATATTTCTTGCTTCTCACAAAGTGAATTTTACTTTTGGAACTAACCATCTATTCTTTCCTATGTTTGTTTATAGGAGCAAGACAGAAAGATGGACTATTCTTCTTTAATCTGAAGGCTGCATTGTAACAGCGCTAAGAATTCATCTTAAAAATTTCCTCTACATGTGTTATTCTTAGATTTTGCTTCTTATAAACCAAGTGTATAAGTTTCTATATTTTCCTGAACAACTCTGTTAAGACAGATTGTGTTATTTTAGTTTTATTGGGCTGGTTGAATGGTTCCATTTTTTCCCCTGTAAAATTATTTCTTTTTATACTTTACTACAGGATATAAGCTTTCTATTTATCTTTCCCTCCATTTGGCTAGACAACAAAAAATCTCTTAAGTATTTTCAGAGCTTAATCAAACCATGCAACAGAATGAGATTGGTTTTGTTGTAAACCAAGCCAGCAAATCAATAACTTGGATCCTAG
The DNA here is from genome assembly GCF_019186645.2 of Phyllostomus hastatus. NCBI lineage: Eukaryota > Metazoa > Chordata > Mammalia > Chiroptera > Phyllostomidae > Phyllostomus > Phyllostomus hastatus. The sequence goes on along the minus strand of NW_025334028.1, from coordinate 22,552,025 downwards.
ATCTCCTCATAGGTTCTTGGACTATGTGAGGACAAGCTGACAGGATTGTAGCACATGCTTCGACTTTAAACACAATGTGTCCCCACTTTGAATCATATACCAGCCAAGCCTATCATTCTCTGTTGTATTCTACATGTTATTTTATTGGGTTTGGCATGAATTCAGATGTGATTGTGAAAAGTAGTGGTTTTAACTTTTATGCTTTGTTTTAATTTTTCCAATGGTACAATGTCACAATGCTATTTGTTGCTTTAAAACAGAATGGCTTAAAATATGGGAGAGCAAGTGATTATATTTAAAATTAAATTTTTAGTCTCAGGAAGGCATAAAAGATCTATTTCCCTCTAGTAACCCAAACTTGTTACAAGTGTATAGCAGCTTTTGGTCTTCTTCAGTGATTCCCTCCATAGTTGCATAGTCCTGGCTCTCATGGATTGTTTGGAGTCCAAAGAGTGACCGGTTTGGGGTGATAGAGTAGAATGTAAGCTCCAATTCAGTGGCTCTGATTTGCTCCAGCCCTAGTCATACCAATAGCAATGACCTAGGATTACATCACTTGCTCCTTGTGGTTGTAAGAGATGTTGAGAATCCAAATCATAGAATCTTTCATTGATGTTCAATACTGCCTCCATTGTAACCCAGTTCTGAAGGTTATTTTAGTGAGTGTTCACAGTGAATCTTGAAGAGGAGATTGATCAGACAAATATTTAGCTTGTCAGAATTAATAAGTGTGCCAATATCTATTTGACAAATGTTATATTGGAATATTTCTTACTTCAAGGTATAAAAGAATACCTTGAAGGCTTCCCCAGGCTTTTTTATTTAAGCAATCTCCTTCTTTACTTATTTGTTCAAAGATAAAGCATTCTGGTAATTTTTTAAGCCTTTTTTTATTTTAATAGTCAAGTTTTGGTTTCTGCTTATAAATGCTTCTTGAAGCCACAGAATTTTATGCTGTTCATGATTGAAGGTGTGGGTAAAAAACTATGAGACTGTTTTTTATATGATTTATATAAGCTCATTATTTTGTAGCTATGCTTCCTTTCTCAGACTCTTTTAAAAATTTCAATTTCATTTTCAGGGCTTTCCTTAAAAGAATAGCTTTTCCTAAAAATATGCTGGATAAAAAGAAAGGTTTGAGGGAGGAATAATCAATCAGCTTTGCTCTCAATTCAATCAATCATTGGGCCAATGAACTGCAGTGATTGCCTGTATGAGACATGAAAAATAAAGTAAGAAGCAGCCTCTGAGTATGGAAAAGATGCCCCTGTACTGTATTAGGGAAAGTGTTATTCCCTTGCCATAGAGGTTTGCTGACCCAGATGCATCAACAGATTCACCCCAGAACTTACTGAATTTTTCACCACTGGGGAACTAGTTACAACATCAGTCCTTCCTCATTTTCAGTAGAGATTGGATAGGTATGAGGTCACTTAATATTGAAATAAGAAAGTAGACTCATTTTCAAAGATCTGAAACCTATAATACTTAAAACACTACCATGAATCCTTAAGTATTTGAGTGCCTCTGGTGCAACTTATATAGGATTTTGTTGGGTATTACCAGACTTGGTAAGACTGCTTTAAAACTATGTGCAACTTCTAGGAAATCCCAGTGGTCATACTGAGTAGTTAACTATTTGCCAGCTCTACAAAAAGAGAGACTCTCCTAGGATATGTGGTGAAGTTCTTAGCTACCAACATTCTGGGGCCCTATAAGTTATTTATCATTATTTGTCACCAGCAGATATGAGCCTTAAATTCTTACATTGAGGTAAACAGACATTGGGAAAGAAAGGAGAACTTTCTATTTGTTGGATCTATCAGAGAAGCTATGTCCTGTGAGGAGCTGTCAAGGATGCAGTAAATGTCTAAGTGGTTAAGAATGTACTTTACAATAATATTCTATAAATATGATATTGTCTATTGATAAGCTTGTGGTACTCTGTTTCCTCAAACCCTACAAAGCTGCTAGACCATTCACTACCTCAAATGATAGGGAGAAACATTTTTAAAGACTTGAGATAAATCTAAATCCTGATATCATTGTTTTCTCATTTCTTGAGGTCACATTGGTGTTTGAAAGAAGTGGTGGTGCCCTTCCTTTTTCAACCACAGTTAAATAGAATAAGAGTCTATGAACCTTCCAACCCATAAAACTATTACCCTAATGACGTCCCTTCAGTTACTCAACTACCCTCTTATGTTTTAGATGCATGCAACTATTAATGAAGCATGTGGCATTTTCTAAATAGTGCCTCGAGCTCAAATTTAATTAGATTTGCAGAGTCGGGCTTTTGCTATTTTCTCTCAGGTTTACAAGAGTGACTCAGTTTTCCAGATGAACCACAGGGCATTGTGTGTAGAAATCTTGACCCATTTTCTTTTTCCCCTCATTGGTTAAATGGTGAGGTTGTAATATGCTCTATTTGAATTTTTTTTTTTTGGAAAACTACACATTTGTAACCAGTATGAAAATTTAATTAACCAGAATGTATTTTCTTAAAAGCACTCACTAAAATTACCCCCAGGGTTGAATGAAGCCCAGATATGCTGTCAGTGACCTAACTTATAGGATGTCTGTGTCTGTGTATGTCTCTGTGTATATGGCTCTCTGCATATCATTGAGTAAATAAGTTAGAAAAAATTACTTCTTGACACCTCTATGATAAATCTCAAATGTTAACATGCATTTCGAATTCATCCTTATATCATGAGAAAATGCTTAGTAATATAAATGTTTTTCTTAATTTCAGATTTGACATTTTGGTCCTTGCTTCTTAAAGAGATTTAATGTGTTTAAATTATTTTCATGTTTCATGTGTTTGCTGCAAATAGAATGCTCATGCTACCTGAAATAATACTTTGGACTGCAGGACAGTATTGATTCCTAAGTAGATTGACTGTAATCTCATGATAAGTATATATACATATATATCCATGAGAAAACACATTTAATAACAGTTTTGTGTTTAAAAACTATCATGAGATATTTTTATATGTGGTGCTTGAGGAGTTTCATTCTACAGTTTACAAGGTGTAGGTTTGCACCCCCAAATTCTCAGGGTATGCTATTTTACCCAAATACTTGAAAGAAAAAGGTGCCCTGTATTTTATCAGTACTGTTGAGGGGGGAAATTATAAATTCTGTGTAGGTTTGTTTTAGAAAAATCAAATTTATAAATTATGTTAAACTTTTACATAATTTCTAAGGAGATATACATATATATAGGATATATATTTTCAAGAGACTGTTTCTACATTCTTAACTAATTTCTGGGTCCTAAGTAGACCTCACAGGTGCATAAAATCATTAACAAAGCATGTAGCATTTGCTAAATTGTACCTTGAGCTTGAATCTAGTCAGAATTGCAGACTCTGGAAAAAAAGCATGTTTGTTTGTGGCATGTGCGATTAGAAAGCCCAGAAGAGGATTCTGAAAATTGGATTTGTTTGTATGCCCCGTGTCTCAGAAGCGAACTGAATGTTCACAACAGTATTTGTAAGCAAATTAATATTCTCACTCCATGTTGCAACTAGAGCATATTATTAGATTTATTCCTATTTAATTCATAATGGTGCAGTGGTTTTTTTTGTTTGTTTCATAATTGCTTTTTACAAGCTAGTGTTAATGGCAAAAAGTCCTTTCCAGAGCTTTTTGAAATTACCTATTGTACCTGTATCTATTTTCTGGCAGATGGTCCTTCTTTCCCCTCCCCCTTTGAAGATGTAGGTTTCTGAATTCACACTTAAATCATATTGTTGCACAGTAAAGACAGTGATGGTTGAAAAGAATGTGAAGACTGAGGAAGTTATGTCCCAAACAGAGAATAAATTGTGTGATGAATGGATAATGCTGAATTATGCCCCTGGCTATGGAAAAAGCTTGTGGTAAATGGAAAGAATGTGAAAATTTGAACTGCTTTCAAGACAGAAGTGTTGGTAGAAGAGTTCCTACCTTAGGTATGATGCGACTGAGTTATAGAACGCACTGAGCTCAGGCAGTGGGACTGTGAATCCAGCCCAACAGCTCTGACAACTACATCATCAGTGTACTGCATATGGACAAGACCACGACTTAGACAAGGACTCTGTGAGACTAGCCTACTTACCTTAATTGCCAGCATTTGTAGGTGATTGTGCAATCTTGTGTATGGTCTTTTATTTCGACTGTTGAAAAAAAAGTTTTGTTGTTTTTGTTGTTGTTTTTTCCAGTAAAAGGTAACTGCAAAGAAAACATGCATCATTTGTCTTTATTTTAGCTCAAAAATAAACTTGGGCATTTGCAGTTTCTTCTATATTCTAACTGAAATCCTTTATTTAACTAAAATGCTTTAATGTTTTACATTCAGGTTATGTGAGTTTTCTATTCTGCTGTAACCGCAAACTTAGTGGCTTGTGACAAAGCAAATTTATTATCTTGTAGTTCTGGAGGTCAGAAGTCTGGGCTGAGTCCTTCCCTGAACCCACAGTATATCACTTGACCAACCCAAGGAATCTAACTGCTCACATCACTAAGCAGCATTGTGAGGAGCACCTAACAATATAGGTGATGCCCCACGACATCAAGGTGCAACCTGGACAACAATGATCCTGAGGGCCCACACTGAAGCCTACAAAGTAATTGTGGTATTTTCCTTCAAAACCTAAATATGAGAGGCACACATTTGGAGACCTATGGCACAGTGAGTATCAATGTTGTAACATGTCCCCTAAGTCAACCACTAGTTAACTGAAGTTACTATAAAATTTAAGACTGAAGCTCAAGAATGATTCAAAACCACATTTCACAAAGAGGGACATTCAGGACTCCTCACATATGTCCAGGGTTGGGGTGATAGGGCAAGAAAGAAAATTGAAGGCAGTCCCAGGCCTTCTTATATTTTCCTGAGTCACCTCTGGCTTTCAGCTCCTGTTTCCAGTGAACTCTAATATTCCATTCTCCATCTTGCCTCAAGCACGCACAGTTCACTATGCATTGCTTTAGCCCACCAGGCTTCAGAGCAATACCCACCCAATCCTGAGTGTTCTGGACTCAAGCCTGTATGTGTGGCAAGATTTTGCTGAAGCTTTGGGGTATGTGGGATGGAGATTAGCAGGTGCTCCATCATGTGGCAGCCAGCTACATTAGCAAACACTTTAAACCTGAACCACGTACACACCTGTTCTTAAATAGCCCCGTCCCATCTCTGGCATAGAAAATTTTCACTGTTCAGGTCATTTGTGCTTCAGCCACCTTCCCTATTGCTAGAACCCTCTCTTTTTCTTCATTCTCTGCTTCCCCTGTTCCTTGTGGTAAAATTAAATTTTATTTATTATGCTTTTACAGTTGCCCCATATTTCCCCCTTTGCCCCACTCCAACTAGCCTCCTCACTCCCTCAGGCAATCCCCACACAATTGTCCATGTCCATGGCTCATGCAAATGTGTTCTTTGGCTACTCCATTTCGAACGTTGTACTTTACATCCCCATGACTCTTCTGTGACTACCACTTTGTGCTTCTTAATCCTTTCACCTTTTTTGCCCTCTCCCCAAACCCCCTCCCATCTGGCAAACATCAAAATGGTCTCTGTATCTACGTTTCTGTTTCTGTTATGCTTATTTATTTATTTAGTTTTTTTAAGGTTCGGTTGTTGATATCAATAGACGTGTATTTGTGCCATTTTATTGTTCATACTTTTAATCTTCTTCATAAAGATGATCCTTTAACATTTCATATAATGTTAGTTTAGTGGTATTGTACTCCTTTAAGTTTTTCTTATCTGGGAAGCTCTTTATCTGTCCTTCAATTCTAAATGATATCTTTGCTGGGTGGAGTAATCTTGTTTGTAGGTCCTTGCTTTTCATTACTTTGAATATTTCATATTAATCCCTTCTAGTCTGCAAAGTTTCTTTTGAGAAATCAGCTGACAGTCTTATGGGGGCTCCCTCATAGGTAACTAACTGCTTTTCTCTTGCTGCTTTTAAGATTCTCTCTTTATCTTTAACCTTTGGCATTTTAATTATGATGTATCTTGAGGTAAACCTCTTTGAGTTCATCTTGTTTGGGACTTTCTGGACTTGTGTGTCTATTTTATACACCAAATTAAGGAAGTTTTTTTCTCCCATTATTTCTTCAAATAGGTTTCCAAATCTTGCTCTCTATTTTCTCCTTCTGGCACATCCATGATGCAAATGTTGGTTGATGCAAATGATGCAAATGCTTGAAGTTGTCCCAAACTTCAAGCTTAGACTATCCTCATTTTTTTTGGATTCTTTTTCCTTTTTGCTGTTCTGATTGCCATTTTTTTCTTTCTTACATTCCAAATCACTGATTTGATTCTTGGATTAATCTGCTTAACTGTTTATTCCCTGTAAATTGTTCTTTATTTTAATTAGTGTACCCTTTATATCTGATTGGTTGTTTTTTATGGTTTGCATGCCTTTTTTATACGGTTGATGTTCTCTCTGCATTCATCTGCTCCTCCCCTAAGTTCATGGAGCATCCTTATAACCAGAGTTTTGAATTCTGCATCTAATAGCTTGTCTCTATTTTGTTTAGTTCTTTTTCTGCAGTTTTGTTCTATTCTTTCATGGGCCATGTTCTTTGTCTCCTCATTTAGGGTGCTTCCCTGTGTTTGTTTCTATGTGTTTGTTAGAGTTGCTATGTCTCTCAGGCTTGGTAGAGTGGCCTAAAGTAGTAGGTGTAGTAGAGCCCTAGTAGGGTCTGGAGCACAGCCTTTTGCTATTACCCAAGTTGGGTATTCAAGATGTGCCCAGAGTGTGGGCTGTGTACACACTCCTGTTGTAGTTGAGCCTTGATTGCTGTTGGCATATCCAAGGTCAACCACTGCCTGTGCTCTGTCCACAGTTAGACAGTTTAAGCTACAAAGTCATCTGTAGATGACTGCTACTTATACTAGCCTTGGAGGTGCCCAGGCAAGGTCAAGCTGTGAACCAAGGCTGGCTGCTGCTAGTGCCAGGTCTGGGGCTACTTAGCGAGAGGTATGGGGCTTGCTGAAGCCAGATGCTGCTTGCTTGAGGTAATTTAGAAAAATCCAAAGCATGGGCTAAGACAAGCCATTCAAATTGAAAAGCCACCAGAAACACTTAGAGTGGGCTGGAAAGTTGGGTGGGACACTGCCTCAGAAAATCACCAGGGAGCGACAAACAGTGTTAGCCAGGTTGATGGAGTTTCAGATATGGTGCCCGCCTGCTGGCTCTGTGGCTTTGTGGCAGGAGGCCTCAGAAATGAAACAGTGGCCTCTTCCAGCACTTCTGCCTGGAAGAAAGCTGCCTCCCAGCTCTTGTCCTGGTGCCAGAAAACTCAGTTCCTCCTCATATATCTCTGATGCTTTTCAATCTGCTGCCCCATGCTGGAGCTCAGAGGGAGTGAATCTGAGTAAGACTGTGCACAGAACCTTAAGAGGAACTTCTAGAGAGTCCGGCAATTTCTGTTTCCCACAGTTTCAGTCTCTCCTGGTTTTTACTGCCAGAAATTATGGATATTATCTTCCTGGCACTGGAATCCTGGGCGGGAGGGCCTGGTGTAGGACTGGGGCCCTTCACTCCTTATATATCCCAACTTTTATCTGTCATATGTGGGTTGGGACAAGCCCATTCTATGTCTTCATCCATGTTGCCTTTAATTCCATAGTTGTAGGACTTCCATATGGCTTGATTTCTGACAGTTCTCTATAATCGTTGTTCTATAGTTTAGTTATAATTTTGATGTGGTTGTGAGAGGGAGGTGAGCCATGTGTACCTATGCTGCCATCTTGACTGGAAGTTTTGCTTCCTCTGTTCCTTAGCTTGCTGACTCAGAATCTTCTAATTTCATATTTCAGGGTTGTCCAACCTATTGCCCACAGGCTGGATGTGGCCCAGGATGGCTATGGATGTGGTTCAACACAAAATCATAAATTTACTTAAAACATTATTTAGTTTTATTACTTAGATATGTATATTTTCTATATTTTTTATTACAAACTTGGGACCTGCTTGATGATTTTAAAAGATTATCAAAAGGGCTGCTGCATAATTAATTAGGGTTATTATATAAGGACTTTTTTCCTTATCCATGGTGGCAGATATCACAAAAATTATGCATGGACCTTTTTTTTTCTCATCAGTTTTTGTTAGTGTTTGTGTATTCAATGTATGGCTCAAGACAACTCTTCTTCTTCTTCCAGTGTGGTCCAGAGATGACGAAATGTTGAACACCCTGTCCTATTTCTTATGTAGGACAGTTTAGCCACTTGTTGAATCCCTGCTAATGCAGACCCACTAAGCTATGTCTGGAAGACCTCATCTTCATAAACAAGCATGGCCATTGCTCTAGTTTTGTACTGCTGAGTAACAATCAACCTCAAATTATGTGGCCTAGAAGCCACAAAAATTATGTATTTAGTTCATGAATCTGCAATTTGGACAGGGCTGAGCATGGAAGGTTTGATTCTGCTTCACACATGAACTTGACCAGAGACTGGAGAATCTGTTTCCAAGAAACCTTTCTCACATAACTGGAGGGCCATTGCTAGCCAACAGCTGGGCCAGTCAGGGACCTCAGTTCTTCTTAGCTGGGCCTCTCTGTGAGCTGCTTGGGCTTCCTCAAATCATGATGGGTGTGTTCTAATAGTAAATATCTCAAGAGACAGGAAGGAGATACTGTCAGTTTCCTAAGACCTAGTTGAGAAAGTGACATAGCACCGCTTTTACCATACTCCATTTGACTAACAATCACAGAACCAAGATTCAGTGGGCAGGAATACAGATCCTATCTCTCAATGGGAAAAGTATCAAGTAATTTGGGAACATGATTTAAGACCATCATCCTTATTGAGGGGTGTTTTAAAGCAGTTACTTTTTTAAAAAGGTATTGTAAATTCAATTCTTAGATTACTGTAGGCTCAGTCAAAGATTCTAGAAAAAATCTGGAATTAGAGTAGTGTATGTAAGGCTTGGTAGGCATGTTTCTTTGTGTGTTGGGCATACATTGGAGCATCATAGGGTAGAAATCACTGTTGTATTTCCAGTGTGCAGTATATCAATGTTCTTTAGGAATAAAAAAAAAAAAGCCTACTATATGCCAGGTGCTCTAATTCATGAGGAGGTTAGGATTTCAGGAAGCCTTTAAATATGGTGAGAATGCCTGACATGCTGATGAAGCTAGCTAGTGTAAGCCTTGTCAAAGGCATGGGGATTGAGGAGTGGCTAGTGACCACAAAAAAGATATCTATGCCAATGACCCAGCATGGGGCAGGCAGGGAGCAAAGAGAGCTAAATGTGAAAAGGACACAGAAAGCCAAGGCATAGGAAAGAGACTGAAAGTGAATAAGCTGTTTGGTGGTGCCAGGGCCAGGGGAGCTACAAAAGGGTGATAAGGGAAGAGTGTAGACAGAGTATGGCCAAAGCCCTTTGATAAGAAGTTTATCCAATAGAAATGTTGTGAAAAGGCAGTCATCAAAGACAGCAAAAACTGACATTTCTTTCTGCCCCTTGAAGTTACAACCTAATCAACAGATTGTCCCTTGAGTGTTCTCTGAAAGCTTGTACCTTCAGGATTACTGGATAGAGTAGGGACAGATTTTATTATATACATATGTATATACACATATAAACACATGTTACATATAGTATTGCAGAATGACATTATGTTATATAGATTATTAAAATGTGAGAATCATAATGAGATAATATTACCCTTGGCCTGCAGTTAGCATTTAAGAAACATTAACTACTATAATATACCTCTCCATTATAGTATTTCTGCTTGTGAAAAATTCAAATTCACTGCTATACAGGTGTCTTAAAGATAATTCAAATTTATTGGTATGTTCTTTGAAGGAAACTTAGAAAATGTTAAAATGTTCTAAAAAAACTAAAAAGTAGGTCAAATTTTTAATTACTCAGAGGGACTCACTACACAAATTATCTCTAAAAATAAGTACTTGTAAGTGTATTTTGTATAGTACTTATTTACTCCATAAAATTATAAATCTTATATTCTAATATTTTTAAAGGAATGATTTTAATCATTGTATCCTACTTCCTTGTATTGCTGTATCATAATATGCTTAATCCATCTCATATTTTTAAATATTCACTTTTTATAACTTTGGGCTACGAAAATAATACTGCAATAAATATCTTTAAACACACACCTTTCCAGGCATGTCTGAGTATTTCCTTGATATAAAGGTCTCTAAGTAGAATTACTGAATAAAACATAAACATTCTTAGAACTTTTGACATAGGAGATTTTGAGATGTCTTCCTACCTTCTATATCCCAAATCTGCCACCCACAAACCTGCAAACACACTATTTAGAAACTTCATATTTTAGCACCACTTGTTTAAAATTATCCTGAATATGGAGGACTGAGAGGCTACTAGTGATTTGCTGAAATAGATATTTTATTGAAGAAACTACAAACCCTTCACACACAGAGAATTCACAAACATCAGGAGAGACCAATGTCCTTCTTACGATTTTAGTTGCAATCTTGGTGCATTGGGAGGACACTGTAACCAAACGGGCTGCTCTGCCAGTGCAACTTCATCTGTTTCCAACATAAATCCTGAGCCCACCTCAGGCTGGTTGAATCCCAAATAGAGCGGAGCTGCAGCCGCTTGTTTTTACAGACACTTCAGATGATTCTTACAGACACAGCATGGAGAACCACTGCTCTGGACCAGAGGGCAGCCACAAGGTGACCATTTTCTCTGGGGAAACAAGATGGCTGATGCTCCTGAGTAGAGAACTCTTCTCTCAACTTACCATGTTAGTGTACCAGTCCCCAGTGAAATATTCCCTTTCCAAACCTCATTTTCCTCAATGATTATTTTAAAACGGAGACAACAAACCTTGTTTCAGGTTTTTCTGTGAACATTTTAAAGGGATAGTGCTTAAGGAATATTGCTTTCCTTCCTATTTAGGCAAAGTTAATCTAGCCTTTCTTTCTTTCTTTCTTTCTTTCTTTCTTTCTTTCTTTCTTTCTTTCTTTTAAATAGTTTCAAAGACATATGGCTTTTTAAATTTTTTTATTTTTTAAATATTTTATTTATTTATTTTTAGAGAGGGAAGGGAGAGAGAAAGAGAGAGAGAGAGAAACATCAATGTGCGGTTGCTGGGGGTCATGGCCTGCAACCCAGGCATATGCCCTGACTGGGAATTGAACCTGCGACACTTTGGTTCGCAGCCCACGCTCAATCCACTGAGCTATGCCAGCCAGGGCTATTTTGTTTGTTTGTTTGTTTGTTTGAGGGGAGTGTAAGAGCACTGGGCCATGAAGGAAGAATAAGCTGCTCTGTTGTGGAGGCTCTGACAGAGGTCTGTTTGCTTCAAATGGCTCCTTGGCCACCCTGAAAGCCATGAGTATCCTGCACGTGAGGAATGCACTGACATCCACAGGAAATAGCTCCATAGTTACTGAACACCAGCTACGTACTGCATGGGGGATATTAAGGACTACACACATGATCCTGAGCTTGAGACATTCATACTTTATTTGGGAAGATGAGGTAGTTACATAATACAAGTAAATTTTAATGACAAAAGATAATGGAGAAGGGCAGTCATCCAAGTTGGGATGGTTAATTCCAGAGTGGGTGGTACATGTAGTGAGCGTACCTGGGAAACAGGTACACTTAGTGGCTGGCAGCTTCTATGTGCAGGAAATGTAATGGAAGCTGGGCTTGATAAGACCCATTTGGGCAGAAGGACTCGGGGAAGGATGAGAGCAGAGAAACTGGAATAGCCAAATGATGGTGTGTTTGAAGAGAACATGTTGCAGGAACAGGGGGATATTGTTGAAGAAGAGTAGTGCATTTGAGGCTGGGGAGAAATGTTGGACCTGAGTATGGAAAGGGCATTGACCTCCAAATTTAGGAGCTCAGGCTGTATCCTGCATAGGTAGCAGAGTACAGCAGACCCTTGAATAACATCTTTTCTCTCACTGTTGATTTGTTATAATGTTGAGAAACACTGATTTTCAGCTGGGGCCACTGTCTGCAGTTTACACATTCTCTGTATATCTGCATGGGTTTTCCCTGGGGACTCTGGTTTCATTCCACATCCCAAAGATAAATTGGCATATCTAGATGGTCTCAGTGTGAGTGAGGGGTGTGGATGCCCTGTGATGGAAAGGCATCCTGTCCAGGTCGGGTTCTACCTTGTGCCCTGAGTTGCCTGCAGAAGCTCCTGCCACTCACCCTGCTGAACTGGAATAGGCAGGTTGGAATAAAATGATCTTACTTGTGTTTATTAATCTTTTTAAAATATATGTATAGATCACATTTATTCCAATGTTCCATGGTGGAAGTGTTTTGGGTCTTTATTTAGAATTTTGATGATTTTTTGTGACCAGAAATATACCTTATGAACTTAACTCTTGTTTATATCAATTAGCCTGTGGTAACACTAGTTTTCTGGCATGTTTTTTCACTGAAAGTCATAGTTTCCAGGAACCTATCACCCGAACTTAAGTGAAGACTTACTGAACAATGGTTAGGTACTTGAACTCTGGAAGGAGATTCCTGGGGTAAACCCTGAATCTCTCTGTGCCTCAGTTCTCCATATACAAAGGGTATATAATAGTACTTCTGACCTTACTGGGTTGTTCTGAGAATAAAGTGACTGCATACCTATGCTGTGCCTAGAGCAAGTGCATGGCCTCTAATAAGTGCAACATAAAGTGTCTGATCAGTAATAAAAGTAGATGAGACTTTGAAAGACCTGGGTTAGGAGTAAATAAATGTAACTTAGGAATTGTCTGCCTCCAATAAGTGCTTTGTATTCAGCAGCCCTCCACCCTCAAATTTCATTAAGGAGTAAACAAGTTAACTCTAAAGAAGAACCTAATTGAGAAATATGTTAGAACAACTCCACTGTTGAACATTCTTTGTGTCTCAATAATTTGAGAGATTCATCTCACACTGACATTTTACTTCACAGGTTTACATGTTTGTTATCCAGGCATGATGAGTGGAATAAGTATCACAAAAGTGGGGATTGGTACCCCAAACAGAATAGAGGTGAATCACTTTTACTAATAAAAAGATTCAAGTAATTTAAACTTAAAGCCTATTCTGGAAAGAGAATGTCCAAACTTTTACATGTAATCTTAGAAGATTATGGCAGGAATGTTTTTAATAAAAATAGAAGGATGAAAATAGCTTTCAGGTTTATGTGATATTCCAAGTCAACTGCAAATAAATTAAACTTTTTAAAATAGTAAGGTAGCAAAGGATTACTAATTCATTCATGATGGAAGGTAAATAATTAGCTCACATTCCTCTGATGATGGACTTTTTATTGATCTAGGTTATGATGTTATTTTATAATCTTATCAAATAGAACACTCAATTGTACAGTAGGCTCTTGAGAGTGAGAATCATCTGTCTGCACACTCAAGCTAAAGGCAAACTAACCACACTTCACTTTGGGGTTTTAAAGGTAATAGACAGCAAAGGAATCTGATATACAAAGAAAGAGGCCAGTTTTGGTTAAGTAATTGATCAGATAGAAGTAAAATAACCATGTGGCCTTACTCAAATATTACTTTCTTGATGATGTTTTCCTTACCTTTCTCCCCTTTACACCCTCTTAGGATTTCGAACACTTTTCTTTTACAATATTTATACCATTGTAAAATTATTTTTAGTTGTATTGCTGCCTTCACTTCACTGAGTTCCTTGAGATAAGGCAATACATCTTTTTTTCTTAACCTAGTACATTTCTTAATCCTAATAGATCCTCTAGGTTGTGAGATAGCTGGTTAAATCAATTAATAAATCGTAAGGGAGAACTTACTGAATAAGCTTGCACTGGATTTCTTCCATTTTCCCCTCCAAACCCCTCACCACCCTTTCTACCTCTGTGGATAATCTGGATCAACAGGCCTTGTCGAGCCCTGGCTTCTGGTTGGTTTCAGTCAAAGAGTGCCATAGGTAGGAGACAGAGGCAGAACAGAGAGTGAGGTCAGGATGTTTGTTCCCAGGCTCCCTCCAGGGGGAGGTGGTAAGGGCTGCTTTGTCCCTTGATCCAAGGCCACAGCTCCACCCAGAGTATGCTTTCTGGGATCTAATGGTCACTCTCTCCCTTGCCCTTTCAGCATCCCTGGCGCAATGAGTCCAGGTTGCTGTGCATCGCTGTTTCCCTCTAGCCTGCCCTTACATTTATAAAGTTTGTTGAGCTCCTCTCAAACTACCCAGCTCAAATGTGCTCGTGGTTTCATGCAGAGACCCTGTTCCTGCAGGAACCTAGACTAAGAAAAGAAACCCGACGCTGAGGGAGGTGGTGACTAAGAAACAGACAGAAGTTTAGACACAGACATGACACTCTGCTCGGGTCCTGAGGGAGGATAATGACTGAGCAAGGATACAGGCTTCTGGTATTTTTTCCCTCTAAAAATGCTATCCATTTTGCTTATGATGTGGAATCCTTTATTTTTTCCAAGAAATTTCTACTGTAACTTGCTTATTTTGTGGCTAAATTTTAAATTCATTCCATGCTTCCTCATGAAAATACTTATTCTTTCCTCATGCTAATTATCATAGTCACAGAGAACAAGTGCAAAGGAATTTGGAGAAGAAAGGATTGGTAAAATGTGAAGTCAATCTGGGGGTGTGGAGAAATGGATGAAAATCATGTTTTTACAAAATATGAAAACATTTTTTATAATGTGAAAGCATATTTTTATGATAAGCAAATAAACAATGGGTAATCTTCCTAAAACCAATGGTGCTCATGGGTGAAAGTTCAGAGAATAGATTCACTCCATGAAGCTAGAACATAAAATGTTGGTTTATTCTGTAGTTCTATAGGACCACACATAAAAAGTCACTGCTAGTGAATACTTATAGTTTGCTACATGTCAGACATTAGCCCATTACCTATTTCCATCCACACAGCAACCTGTGAGGCCCACTCATTTTACACTGTGGAAACTGAGAGGCTTGGAGGTTTATATGGCAGCAGTATGTGGAAAAGATGAGATTTCAGATATGCAGGAGCATGTTACTCCAAATAGCCCTCACTGTTGTTGTCCTCTCCCATTTCCCACCTTGCTGGATGCTGCATGTGAGAGGTAGAGATCAGGAGGTTGGGAGTAACAGCTAAGGGTATGGCTTAATCTTTGTAATGATGAAAATGTTTCCTCCAAATTGAGGTGATACTTGTACAATTTTTTTAATGTACTATCTTTATATGTAATATAAAGTTAGATTCTATGCTATAAATGGGTGAATTGTATGATATGTGAATATCTCAATAAAGCTGCTATCCAAAAATGCATTTATTCTTGCACATTCAGACCTGCCTCCAGGAATAAAGTGCCTTTCATGGAAGAAAGGACACTTGGCAAAGAAAGAAATAGAAGTGTACAATAGTGCCAGGGACTTCTCATACTACCAGAGTAAGAGACACAAGAATCACACAGAAAGGCAATGGCTCTTAGAAATTTGTAATGTAGCTTAAAGCTTTATAGCTGTTTTCCCATATTTGTCACTTTCATAACTGCCATCCATATTCTTTTTAGCAGCAAGACTTCAAAACCAAAACTATATAGGAAATACAGGACAGTAGACTCGGAACACGGTTTCTGGGGTTGTTAGAGTAAGCATTGTTCTGCCCAACAGAGAAAAAGATCCTGCCTAGTCAGCAAGGCAGGAAAGAGAGCATCACAGCCCCCCCGAGGGGAGAACTGACATCATTCATTCTACCAGGTTGACGAGATGTGTGTGTGGCGGAGACAGTGGCGGGGGGGATTCTTTTATTGAGTTCATGCATGGTAGAAGCCAAGATGGTGCATGGGGATTCCTTTTACTAAGCGCTGGTGTAGTACAAGCCAAAAGACAAGCAGCACTATGAGTTATGCATAGGAGACAAAATAGTGACCATAAGAGGGGGGAAAGATGAGATAGCAGAAGGGCACAGGCCTGGGAAAATCCAGGGAAGGATGGTTGGGGGAGGGCAGAAGCACGAGCCCAAGACAAGCCAAGAAAGAGAGTGGGGAGTGGGAAAGAAAGCCTGCTCTTTCCCAAACCCAAGGAGACACGAAGCTCAGCAAGGATCTCCAGCCTGCCCACTTTTTGACTCTCCTGGGGTCTACTGTCACTTTTTGCTCTAATAAATCTTGCCACCATTGCTTAGAATCCTCCTATGAGGGTGTCCCTGAAATTTTTTTCCCTTAACACCACTGAAGAACCTGGTTCCTCCGACAACAGAGTGAGACAACTTATATTTGAATTCTAGTTTGACCACTTTCTAGTTGAGAAAATGTCTTCTGTGGGGTAAGTTAAATGTCTTCTGTTCCCCAGTTTCTCTGTAATTGTCTTGTCCCATTTGGTCACGACTAGCCACATAGGACTACTGAGCAGTTGAAATGTGACAAATCCCAACTACTATATGTAGTATACACTAAATGTGTATCCCATTTAAAGACCTGATGCTCTCCCACCAAATGAAATATTTCATTAATAAATTTATATTAATTACATGTTGATATAATATAACTACTAAAAATATATTGTTAAAGTTCATTTTACTTGTTTCTCTTTTTATCTTTTAATGCGGCTGCTAGAAATTTAAAATTACTAATATGGTTCACATTAAATTCCTATTGGACAGTGCTCATCTATAACACAAAAATAATAATGCTATCTGTTAAATATCATTGTCATGAGAACTATATGATTTAATATGTATAAAATCCTTTAAAATACCTGGCCCATAATAAACACTAAATAAGTGTAGTTTTACAGATAGTGTTAAAGATGGTCAGGTTGAGAAAGCAGGGAGCAACTTGTCATGGGCAGTACCCACTGAGAGAGAGAGAGACAGAGGCAGTAGCACTTCAGAGAAGAGAAGCAGCCAGGCTACAGCCTTAAGGTTGGCAGAAGCTGAGTGGGCAGAGGACCCCCATGAAAAGGTTGAGCCGTTTGCAGGCAGTTACTGTGCAGAGAACACAGCCACGTGGCCACTGCTGTTTGAAACAATGAAGTGGTCAGAACTAGAGAACTGCAAGTGAGGCTCACAGCTATACTTCTGGCTCCCACATGTCATTTCAAAATGTGGACTATCCCTCCATTCTCGTTAAAATTCTGTCTCACTTATCTAGAGAGGAGTTAATGTTTGTTCTATGCCTCAGGTTTCTTGTTTCTTTGGAACATGGTAGTTGCTAAGTACTATGCATTATGCAAATGAGTGGTGGTGCTCCACTCAGCCAAGAAGAAAGGCAGTTGGGAAATAGTATGACACTAATGTCCGGGGCACCACAGTCACCATTCTTAAGTGAATTATGATGTCACATTTCACAGAAGCAGCTGTGTCATGTTAAAATCACATGGTTGAGGTTTCTTAGACCATGACATCTTCGGCTAGTGCCCTAGATCAACTTGCTTTGTCTACAGCATAAGTATCTTCACAGATACTTCCTCCAAGGCCAAAACCACCACCAAGAACACAACACCCCTCCTTCAGTTTTTTAAGATTTTATTTATTTTTAGACAGAGGGGAAGGGAAGGAGAAAGAGAGGGAGACAAACATCAGTGTGTGGTTGCCTCTTGGATGCCCCCAACTGGGGACCTGGCCTGCAACCCAGGCATGTGCCCTGACTGGGTGGGAGTCAAACTGGCAACCCTTTGGTTCTCAGGCCCGTGCTCACTCCACTGAGCCACACCACCCAGGGTGCCCTTCAGTTTTTGATTTCTTTCTTTCCTCACAGTAACATACCAGTAAAGGTGCCAGTCCAGAGTTGTATGAAAACTGGGCTTAAACCTTGTTCTCAGCTTTTCAGGTCCTTAAGAGGTTCTGACTGCTATTATTTTCAGTGTCTCTTCTTCCCAAGGGATCGAACCTCCTATTGGAGTCTCTGGCCTGTACTATAGGACTGCAAAGGCTACTTGTGCATGTGTCTGGGCCCAGAAATTGTCAAGAACAGAGAAATATGGTGTTTGAAGTAACAGAAGACAAAAGGAATCAATAGGATTTCCACATGTTTATTTCATCACACATCATTTTAAATTTACTGCCAATGACAGGCTGGATAAACTCCTGTGCATGTGCGTTTAGTGGACAAATGAATGTTTGTTATTTGTGTTGGGTTTATTACTAGAAACAAATGTTTCATTAATATGTGTTTCATTAATAAATATTTTAGAATATTTAACATGCCTCTTTTTATTTGTACAAATACAAATCATTTCTTGATTTCATAGTTTAGAAGTCCAAATCCATCAGTTTCTCAAAGCAGTATTAAACTCTATCTGCCATTCTCACTTTTGTATAGATTGTAGTCAAACAGACTGGAAATTTTACCACATAAACAACTGAATGAAAGGTAAAATGATGACTATATGAAGATGTCCCTTATAAAGGATAGTATACCACATTGCAGTCTCAAAGAGAAACAGCACAAAAAAATCAAATGGAGTTTCTGAATTTAATATTTCTAATTCTTAGCCACTAAGTCCAATGTTTTTGTGGGGTGGAAGGCAGAGGACTGATTACATGGTCAGCAGAAAGACGAGAAGGTGTTTTAGCGCTGTGTGTCTTCTACCTCAACGCTCAGTGAAAGAACAGAACAGACAAACATTAATTCATGAAGCTGGCTGGAAAAGTATTTAACAAGTCTTGTCCCTACTGTTTCTCCCTGACACCCCCCACCCCTTCAAAAAAAAAGGTCTGTTTTTTCCTGAGTGGGAATATGTTTGGTAGAAACAATCCATGTTTAAGATTCTAACAAGTGCTACATACACACTGAAAGTTATTGAAACAAAACTGGGTTCTTCTAAGTGTGTGTGGTTTTTTGAAAAAATAAACAATAGTTTCTTTTTAGGGAAGAACTATTCTCACTATGTCAACTTGGATTTGCTAGAAGTATCACATATTTTGGCTCAAAATTGACACTGTGGTTAGTATACTGAATAGGCCCAAATTTGATCATTTGAAGATTTTTATAGCTCTTTACAAAATCTTAAATACAGGTAAATATGTAAACACTGTGCTCTCAGAAAGCAAGTACTCAGGCATGTCACATCGGATCCCTCCTGAGGAGGTGAATTCACATGAAACATCACTGATCAGTTCTAAAACCAACCGCTGGAAGTACTCTCAGGTTGAGGGGGAAACACCACTTTGCACATCTCAGAGTTCTCTTGGTGGAGAGGGAATTCAGATCCTACTATGAGCCTTTCTTTCCTTTTCCGCAAGACGTACCCTCTGCCTGTGGACAGCCTTTCATACTTTGTCTCAAATTGCCTGCATAACAACAACAACAACAAAATTACACACATATTACAGTCACTTCACGCCTGTCAGAGCCAAGCTATTAGTGTACACTTTCAGCTTCTGTTTCAAAGCAATTTGAGAAAGGATCTGACTGCCAAAGGCTACCTACCAGCTTCCATTCCCGTGAATGGGGTAATTTTTTTCCTTCCCTGTTCTTTTTATACAAACAGATACACTTCCAGTGCTTGGACTATAGGGGTCTGCCATACATTTTTCTGGAGTGAAGAACTGAATCCCAGTCAACTTGTTGGAGATGCTGTTAAGCTTTGCAACCCTTGCTATGTCTCCCATCCCTAATTCCAGGAGCCCCACCTTGGGCTCACTCCCTGTTTGAGTACATAGCAAGTTCAACTGGTTATAAGACTAGCGTGCTGACAGGGAAACATTCCTGAAGCTGTGGCCAGGTGAAATGTGCCTGGATTGGTGGTTGCTGCATTTTGGCCATTGGAAGGTTGATTTTTTTAATGCATTAGTGGAAATTTATTCTACACATAAGTTATATAAATTAGCAACAGTTTAATGTTCTGATTATAATCTACTATATTTTATTCTGTAAAAATATAACCAACTCATATTTACACTTATATTATTTATGCATTTTATATGGATCTTGAAATAGTAATATAAGGAAGGTGCTCAACTCTAGCCTACTTATCAAAGGAGATGATGTAAAATATGGCTTGCTGTTTTAAGCATATAAATTGCTTTTATGGTTAATAGTGTGTGTCAAGGAAACCTCTACAACTCACAGTGTTACCTTGACCAAAAGCATTCTAATTCCACATGAGAGGGTATTGCTATAAATATGGTTACAAGATTCAAAAGACACAGTATAAATGAAAAACTCTAGAGAGGAAGAAGTGTTGGAAATCTAATGGACAATTTTATATGTGGTTTTTGAGACAATAAGGATTCTGCTGAGAACATTTTTAAAAATTCAAAATCCCAAACTCTCAAGTTTTAGCCAAAACTTAAAGTCAAGAAACTGTTGTATGGATTACCTAAAAACTGTGAGCCATGATAAGTGACTAGACATTTTGCTTTGAACCTTCTGTCTAGCAGACAGCTGTGAAGGTAGATGTTAGTAAATATGCACCCAATATTTTTGGTGAAACTACATGGCAACACTTGTGGTAAATCAGATCCCTTTGTTTCCTTGATAAATTATTTCTGGATAGAATATGATATCTCCTGAATCAAATGAACTAGTTATTATAGTTTCTTGATATCCTAGGAAGTGAGTCAATCTTCAGCCTTATCAACATTTCTGTTATTAAAGATATTTCATTTCACTGGATTTTTACCATTTTCTTTTAATTTCTGAAACTGAATGCTCAAAGCTGGGTGCAAACTCCTGGTGGCCGGGGCACGGACCTGGCACCTGGCACGAGCGCTGTTCTTACCGGAATGGAGCTGCAGCCTTGTCCATCTGCAGGCAAACTAAGAATGGGTACTGAGAAAACTGCACTGTGGAGATGAACTCCAGGCTGCCTTCCGTTTCCGCACTGATTTCCAGGCCGGCTTTCACAAAAGAGGAGTCCACAGTGATGTCACCAGATATCACCACAGCCAACCTAGAGATTTGGTGGGGGCGGGGGGTGAGGTGTGGAAGAAATGCTATTAATATCACATTTAACTGAGCGGGACTAACCAGCTTACTTCACAAGATCTGAACTCATGATGCTGATGACTTATGAAGAACCATTTAAAGGACTAATATGTGACCCAAAAATGTGCTTAGAATTCAGTTGGTAACCAGGGCCTGGCTAATCCTAGAGGTTGGGCAATGAAGGTTGCCCATCCCCTGAACCCTCCCCCAGCTTTCAATTCTAGATGTGGGAAAGAAATGTGTATCAGGTTGTACTGTTTGGGATGGACATACCAAGGACCAAAACAAAAATGTGCTTGGAACCTGGTCTTCTCGGAAAGTCGGAAGTACCTGAGTCACCTTAAAAGGAAGCCTAAACTCGGCAATAAGGCAGCTGAGTTTATAACAATTTTCTTGCTTTCTTGGTTTCTCTGTTGGCTTCTATGTGGCTATTTCAATTCCATTTTACTACTTTCTTCAAAGGGTTTCTAGAGCTATATGTCTATTTGGAAAAGTACTGTGTCACAAAGAACCATTCCTGTAGTGGAGCATGCACAGTGGGTGCCCTGGGAGTGACAGATGTGCTAGGTTCTGCAAAAACTGCCCAGAGGCCTAGGTAGACAGATTGGATTGTCTAGGGAGGGTGGCTTGCATGAAAGTGAAGAGGGTAAACAATCTCAGTAGAATGCTTACCTCTAGGTATACTCTAATTTAATTGTAGACTTTCAATGATATTGTGGGAAGTTACTCCCAGAATTAAATTAGGGTGGTATGTCCATGCTTTTGTGATTGAGGAACTCATTTTTGCTGTGCACCTTAAAGCACAATGGCTGCCTCTGTTGTAGTGGAAAAGCAGGTCAGAGGTGCATCGTTTAAATCCCCGAGTACCTTGCTGTACCTTCCAATATCTTACACTCTACAAAGTCTTAAGAGGAATTTTTTTAATGAGCAAATGAAAAATTGAAGATAGATTGGCTACAATGTGGATACTGATATATTCTTAGGGATATGGTATCCTTTCTAAAAATCCAGATATTTTGTTGTTGTGATCATTGATTTCTTTCTGCAAAAAATTCAATTCAGTGTAATTTGGGGAATCCTCTACCTAGAAAATACTTCAGAAAGAGGAAACAGATGACTGATTCAATGACAAGTGCTAAATTATGCTTCAGGTCCCTCTGACAGTCTACTCTATTTCTCATTGTTTAGTTCCTTTCAGTAACACCACGGGCCACAAATGTGCCCCTTTTAATTGTCCTCAATTCCTTCACCCATAGTAGAAAATAAACTTGAAGAAATTAATTTTATCACTCTTATTTCACTTATGCCTCATCATATTTCAAATATCCAAAAATGTAAAAATCAATTGCATTTCAATTTCCTTTTCTTCAATGTTATAACAAACAAAGAATAGTTCTTTTGATTATCACACTGGTTCAGAGACATGATGTTATGTCCAAAATAAAACATTTTCATTTATTCTGACAGGTAGATTAGAAAAACTAAAGGAGCTGAGAACATTTTGTTTAGAAAAATGAATGCTAACAAAAAAACTTAAGGACCAAATGTTTAATACTTTGATTCTACATAAAAGTGACTATTTAAAAATTTTTATTCACTAAAGACAGCAAAAAGATTTCCTGAAGACAAGAAAGATTTCAAATCGCAAATAGAGGGATAAGCTAAAAGTTTGCTTCAGAGTAAAATTTTTTAAGAACATTGTCAGTTATTAAAATGGAATGTCAAGAGAGGATGAACTTGTCATCCATTGGGTGTACTGTCTACAGATGTCTTTAAAAGCAAGAAGGTTCTCAGCTGAGCTATATTAGGTACCGATCTGTTCATAAGAGGCTATGGAAAAAAATGACTTCCCATGGTTATTTCTTACTCTGTAATTTAATGATTATATTTAATGATCTAATGATTATTTACATTTAACCTATGATTTAATGGTTACAATTAGAAAGTGTAGATT
The DNA here is from genome assembly GCF_019186645.2 of Phyllostomus hastatus. Lineage (NCBI taxonomy): Eukaryota > Metazoa > Chordata > Mammalia > Chiroptera > Phyllostomidae > Phyllostomus > Phyllostomus hastatus. The sequence continues at coordinate 22,529,193 of NW_025334028.1, read as the reverse complement.
TTGATAGATGAATGGGACTACACCAAACTAAAAAGGTTTTGCACAGAAAATAAAACCATCAACAAAATGAAAAAACAACCCACTGAATAAGAAAACATATTCACCAATGATACATCTGATAAATTTTTAAAGAGCTTATATAACTCAAAATTTATAAAGAACTATACAACTCAACACCAAAAAAATCAAATTAAAAAATGGGCAAAGAATCTGAATAGATAATTTTAAAGAGGACATACAGATGGCCAATAGGCATATGAAAGTATGCTCAACATCACTAATCATTAGAGAAATACAAATTAAAACTGTAATGAGATATCACCTCACACCTGTCAGAATGGTTATCATCAATAAATTAACAATAAATGCTTGTGAGGATGTAGAGAAAAAGGAACCCTAGTGCACTATTGATGAGAATGCAGATTAGTGCAACCACTGTGGAAAGCAGTATGGAGTTACCTCAAAAAAATGAAAAATGGAACTGCTTTATGACTCAGTGACTCCACTTCTTGGATTTTATCTGAAGAGACCCAAAACACTAATTCAAAAGAATATATGCACTCCTATGTTCATTGCAGTGTTATTTGCCATAGCCAACATTTAGAAGCAGCCCAAGTGTCCATCAGTAGATAAATGGATTTAAAAGCTGTGGTACATTTACCCAATGGAATACTACTTGCCCATAAACTAGAAGGAAATTTTACTCTTTGTGACAGCATGGATGGACCTGGAGAACACTATGTTAAGTGAAATAAGCCAGTCAGAGAAAGACAAATGCCATTTCATTTCACTCATATGCAGAATCTAATGAACAAAGTAAGCTGACAAAATCGAAAAAGACTCATAGATACAGAGAACAGACAGGCAGCTGTAGAGGGGAGGGAGGGTTGGAGACTGGGTGAAAAAGATGAAGGGATTAAGCAAAGAAAAAAAAAACACTCATAGACACAGAAAATAGTGTGGTGATCACCAGAGGAAAAAAAGGGTCTGGGGAGGTAAAAGAGGGTATAGACGGGATAAATGGTGATGGAAGGAGACTTGACTTCGGGTGGTGAACACACAGTACAATATACAGATGATGTATTATAGAATCGTATACTTGAAACCTATATAATTTTATTAACCAATATCACCCCCAGTAAATTCAATAAAAATAAAAAATAAAAATAAGAAAATGCAAAGTATAGATTTTGAAAAATCAGAAGGTTAAACAATTCCAAAATAACACTAATTTTTGCAGTTCTTTGCATAAAGCATTATACATATGCTTACCGATTATTCACTCGTGTTTTTGACTCACGATACCACAGACTAAACTCCATTGCACCCGAAATATCAATGGCTAGAGCACCCTGAACTTCTATATTGGCCTTCAATCCAGATTGCAATTGAAGCTCCTAGAGCAAAATATATAATGATAACAAAATTACAATTCAGCCAACCCCTTTCCACAGACACATTTAACCTCCTGCTGTAGATAATACTACTTGTGTTATGTTAGTGTTGGGGACTTTCTCTAAGTTTGGAAACACATCCTAATTCTGATCACCAGAAGTAGATTGTTGCTTTGCTAAATTATGTCAATTAAATACTGGTACTAGAAAAGTAAAGGGACAATTAAGAAGGGTGTTTTCTTTTAATCACTGCCTTGCTTTGGGATGGGAAATAGTTTTCAAAGGGTGGTCCCTGAAAAATAAGATCAGCATCCAGGAAACTTGTGAGACATGCAAGTCCCACACCTACTAAACTAGAAACTCTGAGAGTGGGACCCAGCAATTTGTGTTGTAATAAGTCCTCACGTGATTCTGATGCACTCGAATTTGGGAACCACCATTTTAGGGAAAATGAAGGCATCTCCATCAGTAATCCAGCAGTGGCTTTGAGTTAGGGGCAAGGGGTTGGGCTAGATGACCTCTTAAAGTCCTTTAGCACTCTTCTAATTAGTTATATGCTGTGTCAAATATGGACAACAGCATCCTGCTAGCAAATGAAAAGCATGATAAAAACTGCCAATGCAATATAAAAATTACAGAAATTGCCTAGATTAAGCTAGGAAAGGAAGGCAAGCCAATTAAACCAAACCCTGTTGTCTGACATTTGGAATGACATCAAATTAACATGTGGAGTCCAACACGAACTCAACAGCAGATTCCAGAGGGACAGCACTCATTTGCAAACATAGTTCCTTCCAAGCAGTGTTATAATAGTCTGAAATTCGTTTTTTTTTGTTTCTGTTTACCAGCATTTTGCCCTTAGTCTTGCAGTTTCTATGTATCTCTGGTGATATTGGCTGAAACTTCTTCAACTGGGTTAGAATCAGATTGTCTGGAGACAGTGTTGCTAATGATAATTGTTTAGGAGTAAAGCCTCAAAATCCTTAGTTTTGATATTGCTTCAAAGATCTTAGGTTCACAACAACTGACAGCATGACCAACTTTATGTAACTGCCCTACTCAGATCAAAAAGCTGTGTTTTCAACAACTATAAATGACATAGTTTTGCTTTCTAAAAAAGATTCTGTTGATCTTCTTGAGTTATCTCAACTTTCCAAAAACTGTGGCAGGAAATTTCAGTGAATGGACTTGGTTTACAACCAGGTGCACTAAAAATGTCTGATTATGACATGAAGTTACTTCAGTCAGATAGACACTTGGATGAAAAAATGAAATTTTCAACATGGAGCTAAAGACATTAATCTAAACAAACACAAATTACCCTGATAAAACCACAATAATCATGTTCAAAGTTGAACTTTTGCTTATAAATGGCAGAACCAAAACATCAGAGTTCTGCACTTGCACTGTTATTATGATTGTTCCTAAATGAGTCCTACTATGTGCCCTGACTCAGAAATACTTTGTTCTTTGTGTTTTCTTCTTTGCTCCCAATTTGAAAAACTATGATTGTGCTAACCTACCCCACCCAGCAGAGGTCTGTGATGTGGGATTTGGCTTTCCTACTGACCATACATTAGTGGATGTCAAAACATACTAAGTGCCATGGGAAAGAACATTTCCTAGCAATTAGACAATGTGCCTTTTGTGGGGAGAGAGTATTTCCTTGCATTGTTGGCTTTGAAGAGTGCCCTGGCTTTTGGAGATTCCATTTCCTTCATGTAAAGAGATCATGTGTAGTGACAGAGGAATTTTCTTGGACCCCCATAGAAGGACAGACCACTCTTTACATCATGAAAGGGACTGAACCACATAATGCAGTTGTTCTAATTTTTGAGGGGTATAAAATAAGTGGAATTAACAGTTTAAGCACCAACTGTGTCCTAAAAGCTCTACATTTGACAACTCATGTAATTCCCATACTATTCTCCCATGGTAGGCATTATATCTGAAAACTGAAAAGAAAAGTCAGGCTTGGAGATTACATGTGGAGCCAGAATGAGCACCCAGACTATTTTTAGTTGGGGAGACTATTCCACTTTCACCCATGCATATCACAAAATCATGACTGTCTTTTGTCTCCTGATGTGCAAGGAAGCGTGTTTCAAGGAATACTGAAAAAAGGTAGAGCATAATCTATGTCCTTGTTTCACCCAAACTGCATATTTATTTAAATTTTTGCCTATGAACTAGATGAACAAGATACTGTAGCTTTGTGTGTGTAGCCAATGTGACCTCTTTGATCTTTTAATTTTGGTCTTAAAGGTGTTTCTTACAGGTCAAACAGTGATAGTTTTACAACTTATTCCACTCCTCTCATTCAGGAAAATATGTTCTTTGCTGACTAAAGAGGATTCCCTTCTTAAGCTGACTTTATCAGACATCCTTCTCTGAAGAGTAACCCAATGAGCTGAAAACAGAGCATGTACAGAGTAATTCCATCTGCCCTGGGCTGTGACAGGCCACCCACTGCCAAAATTTCCTTCAATGTCAGCACTTGACCTGGAGTGGTATGTGTCTCTGAAGCTGGGATGACATTACTGGGTGCCCTGAAGAGCAGGGAGCTTAACACAGCTTATTTGTATATTTACCTCAGATCTGCCAAATACTCCAATCTGAAATTTGCAGATATTGGGTTATATTAATAGTGTGGGGATGACCTATCTTTTAGAATATGCCTTAAGTGACCTAGCTTAATGAATAGAAAAACCTTATAAAATAATCTTGATCAGAAGTTGCAAACTATGGCCTGCAAGCAATTCTGGCCTACTGGCTGTTTTTTTAAATAAAAAATTTTGGGAGCACTGCCACACTCATTTGTTAATGTATCACTGATGGCTATTTTCACTCTATAATGGTGGAGCTGAGTAGTTGCAACAGAAACTATGTGTCCACAAAATCTAAAACATTTGCTTTCTGTCCCTTACATAAAAAGTTTGTCAACCTTGGTCCAGATTACTACTTATGTTTGCATCAAGTTTTATACCTGGATTTAGACCATTAGGCATTGTTGATGGGTAGGTGAGCACACACAGATGGTGTCAAGCTATAATTACTCCTATATCTTAAAATATAAACTAAATTCTCAGCACTCTTATGCCTTTTTCAGAGATTCTTTTATTAAGAATGAATCTCCCCAGAGGTAATATGGCAGAGGAAATGTACAGTGTATAATTCTGATGTAATATGAGAATTATTTTTTTCATGAGTGACCTTGAGAATTAAGGCATGTAAGAGGCACTGCTGGTTGTTTTTCTTTTCATTCATATTTATAAAAACACAGTTATAGTCAGAGTGTCTATTCAACCATTGAAAAATTATATTTACCAGCTTCTCTTGCAGCTAGAGATATCCACATAACAAACTTTTGGTCAATAACAAAAGGGCTTCCTTTTGTATATGCTCAGCTTTTGTAGGAATAGATAGGGCTTCCAGGAAAGTTCCTGAAAAAAGATTCAGACTCTACTACCTGTCACCCTTCCCTTCCTCCTTCTTGGATCAAGGTGATAGTGCTGGAAGTGCAGCAGCCATATGATAATCATGAGGTGACAAGCATGAGGTGATGGCCACATGTAAAGATGGCTAAGCTGAGAGAAAAAGAGCCTGGATCCTGATAAGATCTTAGGATTTCTATATCAACACATTACCTACTAGATTACTACTTCCAAATATTTGTTACATGATAAAAGTCAAACTATTTGGTTCAGCTACCCTAAATTGTTTTTTTTTGTTGTTGTTGTTATATATAGCTATCCATAATATATACTATTATGAGGAATAATAAAGATAGGAAATTAACACTTAGTTTTAACCTATAATGTTTTGGAGGAATTTTAGTAAAATCTGATATTTAAGGTCTCTCCCAGGTCTTAAAATCTATGGTTTCCTAACCAGAACCCAACAAATCAGAATCATCAAATTATCTGCCAAAGAACAAAGCTGGTAAAAACTTTGGATCATCTGTTCCAAGTGCCTTACTTCATTAGTAGGAAATCTTGGTTTAAAGCTATTAAGTAACTTCCCAAGAACACATAGAAAGTAACTACTGGGGGCAAAATTCAAACCTAGGATATTACTCATGAATTTATTAAACCACAAAAGCAAATTTCCCAAGCAAATTCTATAGTCTGTAAATTTTAATCCAATCTCCTCATTTAGCTCTAAAATCATAAGTATGAATTAGAATACAAAGTGATCACTTTAAAAATTTCCTTTAGGATCCTTATTTAACAAATATTCCATTTTTTTATATTGCTATGCTTCGTAAGGCAGGAAATACATCAAGCCATTAAAAAAATTTTTAAGCATCAAACATTTGAACTCAAAGGTTATTCAGATTAACCCTCATCTGTGTCTCAGGAAATCCACTGAGGCCGACCACTGCCATCCATAGTATCTTGGTCACTTAAATCTTACTGTGCAGAAGATAGTATTGTCATACCTTATCACAGTAATGTAAGATTTGGGAGTGAGGAAAATTGAAAACCATTCTGAAGAATGCAGTTCAAATGAATGAAAGTTCTTCTATTCTCTACTAATAAATGGTGATCTTTGTAAGATTCTGTTACCATGAGAGTTTGGAACAAAAAGTCTCCATGAAATGTGGTTGGTGTCAATGGTTGGTTGTGCCTCTACTGATGTGGCAGAGTCAAAATGATGCATTAGATGGATCTTCATCATCCTTGTCATGATAAGTGTCAACAGAAACTTATGAAGCCATGTGCTTTAGCTCCTGACTTCAGATAAATATCTAAGCCCTCCAGGAAAGCCAAGTGAACAGATAATGCCATCTCTGCTCTGTTTATCTTAGGTTATTTCCTTCATAATTTCTTATTTATGTTAGCATTGGTATTGAGATATAATTGATATTGTACTATACTCACTATATGGAGCATTTTCTCTTTTGCCTCAACAGTGAGAAGAGATGTTAATTGCTTAATAAAGGCAAAAGAAAACCCAGCTTACCTATAGCAAAAAAAAGAAAGGAGTAAGGGGGCAACAACACCAAAAGGCTGAATGCTTAAAATGTGGGCTATAATATGTGTGGAACTTTGTCTTGTATCGTCTAAGCACAGAGCAAATTTAAAATGTGCCTGGCACATTTTGGGAATCCCACACATATTTGCAGAATGAATGAATTACCTGGGAATGATCTATTAGCAGAATAAGTCCTTTCACCACACTGACAGGGTCGCTAGATGCTGACAGCATTTTGGACATCAGATCACTGTATCCATTGAAAAAAGTGACAGGTCTGAGCTGAACATCAAAGAGAATGGCTGACAGACCAGCATAGGAGTCAAGGTTCTCCTCCCCCTCATCAGGCGTGGCAGCAATTAAGCCTTCCAGTCCTTGGGCTTCAATGACCACCTAGGAAAAGATGGATATAACATTTGTGACATCAGCTCCATGCCTGTTCTGTAAGGGATAGTGAGTTACAGCTAAAACTTGCCTGGGGGTTAATAATTCAAAAAGTCTCTAGCAGTTAGGGAAAAAAACAAACAAACAAGCAAACAAACAAAAAACAAAAAAAGATGGTATGACTGAATATTAGGTGAGTTAGTTTTCTTCATTTAATCCACACAACTGCCCTTTGAGGTACATACGATTTTAGTCATTTTCTTTGTGAAACAAAATAAATAAAAGCTCAAATGGCTGGGGCAGGATTCAAATCCCTCTGCCTAACTACAAAGGCCATGAGTTTTCCATTTATGACGTCATCCCAGAGACTCTTAGTCTCTCCAGAACTGTCATACATAATGAATCAGCTATTGCGTAGAGCCCCAAAAGGAGGTGGACAGGTGTTGGGACAGTCTTCCTGAGGCTGCTTCTGTGAGAGAATATAGAACTCTCTCAGCCATGACTCACACCTTTCAGCTTTAACCTTTCTCTCTCCTCAAACAAAACACAGCGAACACCACGAGGTGGCTCATACCCTGATCTCTGTCAGGCATGAGTCCTACATATGCCCTGACCTCCATACCAAGCCCCTTAACCACTGGCTGTTTGTCACTTCAGAGCATGTATCAGGAAACAGATGGTCATTCCTCAGGATAGAAAGGCATAGTATTCTGACTAGAGTCCTATCAGAGGGGGTAGTAATACCATATTGATAGGAACTCGAGTTTATATAGCAATGGATCATTAAAGCCTAAATGAGCTTACTTAGGAGGTTATGATTTTATATATGTGAAAACTAAAAAGAAAACACATTTCAAAATTAAAAATCCTTTTACAGAGTGTCACCAAACTTTAGGTAAAATGAAAGGGATGGAAGAATACCAGCTGTCAATGCCTACACTTTATTCTTTTCTCTCCCAGCAGAATTTGAAAAACATAGATTGGCCCCTTTATAGAGGCATATTCTGTTATGAAAGATTTTACTATGGGGAATGAATCTCTTTATAGAAACACCCAGGGAAAGAAATTATATTCTAGGGTTATATATCTGGGGCTCCAAGAAATATATCTGTGAATAAAAATAAAATATTTTTAAAAACATATGTGGAAAATACTGGCCCAATTTCAATTCTGTGAATATGTGTACCTTTAAAAAGAAAAATGGGTTTTTGGCAAGCCTAGTGAATCAAATTACTTAGATTTCAAGTTCATATTTGAAACTCTCTTGGGTACTATAAACCATATAGCCTTTTGCAGATGATGGAATCATGGGTGATATATGGCAGAAACCACTGTTAACTTATGCATTCTATAGTGATACCAACTATATAAAACCTTATTTTACCTCTGACTAATTTTTATATATTTTATTCGGCAAAATTAATGGAAAATTAGTTACCTGGCTGCCATGAAGCTGAGCCTTCCCAATGTGCTGAACAATGTTCAGGTTACTTCTCCTCAGAATGCCAGAACCAGAGTAAAGAATGTCAAGACCGTAAGTAGATGCTGAATGGGGACTACCTAATGGAAAAAAAAAGAAGAAGAAGAAGAGAAAAAATTGCCCTGTAATTTAGTAACAGCTCCAGTAACACCAAGCTAGGGAAGAGTGTGGAGGAAGAACCCCTTTTTGGGTTACATACGTTCTATGTAGCCAGTGTAGGCAGAAGAGGCTCCACTCTTGGAGAAACGGTCATAATTATGAACAGCCATCTCCTTCAGAACTCGACGGACCATTTTGCTGCAACACATAAAAGGAAAAAGCTGCACATTCATTGTAATGGCTGTTTCCGAGTTGGATTTGGGAAAAAAACCCATATACTCAGTGGAAAATACAGGAGGCCAAATGTTCCTTATGCTGCTCCAAGTCTGGGGAGGTGCCAGCTGGAGTGCCAGCACCAGGCATGGTGGGGCTTCCCCCTCATTCCTTAGCAGGGCAAGGACACCCAACTGTGAGAAGGCTGAGGTGCCGGTGTGCACTCCTCAGGAGTGGAAGGCACATCTTCTTTGAATCATCTTGGTTCCATCATTAAACAGTATATACTTTTAAAGAAAGCTGTACCAAACTGAAGAGGTTGCCAATATTTCCTTAAATATTTTCCTATACCCTTTAATGTTATTGCTGGCTAATTATATATAATAGCAAATTTCCAGAAACTTCTTCTATGTTTATGCAGTTTTAAATTTTAAAAACTCTCAGCTATATCTATATATAAACTATTCTCCCCCCTATAGTAAGTCTTGAACCTTACCCCATGCCTCTAACTTGTCTACTTATCTAATTAGTATTGAGATCTTTCAATTCCTGACTTAATTCTAACCATATTAGTAATTATAAAATTACAACAATACAGCAAAACAAAATTCACTAAAGGATATGGACCTGGATCTGAGGTAGAAAATTATTGAAAGGAGAGAATGATTACCTCATAGTCTTTTACCCCCAATATCACTGAGTTACAAGATTTTAGCCTGGAGAAGAAAAGATGAGGAGAGTCATGACAGCTTTCCTCAGAGAGTCAAAGGGCCTGCCGGTATGTGGATAAATTGTTAGATGTGGGACAAAACCAGGGCCACTGGGAAGATTTTGGTCATATAAAAAAGTAATAGTGAGTCTCTGCACAATGACACAAGTTCCCTCAGAGGAGGTGATCCTCCTGCCACCTGCCAGGAGACTGGACCCCCACACCGGGGAGAGATACTAAGCAAGACACCTTTAATGTTTTTGGTTCTGAGAATCTGACTTGCAGTATTTTTGATGGCCTCTTTGCCTTTCCTAGGCTGCTCTCTAGAAGACTGCTTCCTCTTTATTGTCCCCAAATCACTAGGTTCATAAGACAAGGACAGCAAATCCACCCAGATCTCTCCCACCAGTCACACAGAGGAAACACAGCAATAAAAGACATCAGATCCTCCATTTGCAATGTGTGTTGGCAAATGGGCTCTGTTTCTTTTCTCTCATTCATGCTCCTTCTTCCTTATCTGTCCTGATCTTTTCTAGCTTCTATTCACTCCCCTGTTTCTTTTTCCTACACCCTTCTCATTCCTTGTTTTTCTTTCCTTCAGTTTCTTTACTGCTTTTTTATTTTTTTCCATTTCTCTTCATTTTCTTCCCTCCCCATGTCTGTTTTCCTTTCCAACTGGTAATGCTCAAATTTGATTTTTTTACATGTTCTGCATGTAACTCACAGGAAATGGAAATTCCTTTTCTGTCCCTCTGTTTCAGGGAGGAAACACAGAGTTTTCAAGGGAACCACTTTGAAAAGGGACATCAGCAAATTCAGAAGAGACTTGGGAACCAGCAGGAAGACAGCCCAGTAAGAGGGATGGAGAGCAGTGAAGTCTCCTCACCCCATTCTGCACACCCAGAGTAGTCCTGAAACGTGGGCCATGACTAAGGTTTTAAATTTAAACTGGTAAATTCTTTTTATCTGTGACATAAAGCTTCAAAGATTTCTAACATTTGGAAAGTTAAGAAAGAACTTTTTGAGAGACCATTTTGTGAGAACTTAACATTGTTTTGTACCATTTACAAATATAGTTCTACTAAAAATATAGTTGGATTTTAAAACATGACTGTTTGGCAATATTTAGGTACCAGATTGAGCAGAAGACATAGAGTAAAAATCATACCTGGAATTCCAAATCATAGTGCCAAAGTGAAGTTGTTTCATCTGGCTCACTAAATAGTCCTCATACAGAAAATTTCTCAAACTCTTTGATGATATAACACAACCCAGCATAACGGCCAAAGCATTATTATTACTGACAGGTATACTCCACAAGTACGCAGATAAGCCTGAGCAAGCAGAGAGATTGGTGCACTGTGTCCTACCTTGCAGGTGTTTCAAAACGTAGGATGTCTTGAACAATGGAAAGCATGTACTTGTTCATTTCTTTGGGAAGCTCCCCAATAGAGAGCAGGATGTTTTTTACGTCCATGTAGGATGGCTTGTTATTTAAAATGATAGCAGCTGCGGTTGTGCGCACAGTCTTTTCATGAACTTTACGATTCTGATGGTATATCCTGTTCAAAGTCTTCCTCACCTGTTCATAAGATGTTCAAACTTGTTAGTGCACATCTAGATTTTTAACATTGATATTGTGGCAGGCATAGTTAGTGCTCTTAATACACATTCCTACATTTCCCAGGTTCCTTTGCAGTTAGGTTGGGGCCATAGTTCTGGCTACTGGATCATAAACAGAATTGCTTTGGGTAGCTTCTGGGCTGAGGCAGTTAGGAACTGGTATGCCTTCTCCAACTCTTTCACTACTGCAGTGAAATTAGGGCCACATTTTCCATTACCTACAGTAGGTATAACATGAATGAGAAATACATTTTTGATAAGCTGAGATTGTGAGGTTCATTTGTTATTTTAGCAGATCATGATATCACTTACTATTGATTTTTTAAAAGACACTACTGCCATGTGGCAATAGGGCTCTGGGGAAAGATGGCTGTATGGACTGGTATTTCTTTCCAGTGAAGTACCTCAGAATCTTCTCCTTTTTAAAATTAATAGCCTTTACTTTTAGAGCAAATTGAAATTTGAGGTTTGTAGTAAACTTGAGCTGAAAGTACAGAAAGTTCCTATATGCCCTTGCTCCTCACCCCCTGCCACTCCTCACACAACCTCGTCCTCTACTCTACACCACAGTGGTCATTCACTACATTCCATGAACCCGTCTTTTCACCTCAGTATCACTGAAAGTCCATAGGTTACATTAGAGGACTTTTTACAAAATAATACATTAACACCAAAGAAAATTTGCCTTAATTCATTCTGTAGCAACAAATAATTCTGTTGTTTGCAAGCATTGCCTAATAATACAATCTGTGGTGTTCTGCCCAAGGTACTTATAAATATTTCTTCCAATTCTACTTTCTTCTGCCTCTTTCTACTTTCCCCAAATGTTGGCCTTGTTCTCGGGTAAAGAGGAGTTACGTGACTCACTTAAGTGCAAACAACTGGGAATGGACAAAGCCGGAATTTGTATGTAGGTCTGTGTGATGTTTAGCCCCTGACCCTAAACATCATGTTTTGCAGCCTATCACAGAAAACCTATGGAAAGGTTCTTTATCTGCAAACTGGAAACATCATTCTCAGCAGGCAGTTTAGCTTAAGGTTTACAAACATTCTCTACCCAAATAAAAGTTAAATTTAGATAGCTTCCTGAAAATATAGCAATAAGAAACAATACAGTAATAATCAAGCCAAGATATTTTAGTGTCAAAAAATTTAATAGAACCTTAAAATTTATGGAAATAAATATATTTCTGAAAATACTTTGTTTCTTAAAGTAAAAGAATATGCTTTAATATTTATGCTTCAGAATATAGGACATTATCTGTTCAAAAGGTGAGGCTGTTTCAAAATAGCCTTAAGTCCAATTTAAGAGGTATATCTAAACAGGAAAGAGAAATTGGTAGTTTGGAAAAAACAGGATGATTTCAAAGGTGTTTGCATTTGATTCATTTTTGGGTATGCTTTTATCCTTTGGTGAATTTTGCAAATATTCTTGGGGGATTTACCTCATCTGTGATGAAAGAGACATCGTATCTCTGGAGACTGGTGGTAGCAAGGTGGCTGATGGGCCCTTCTCCTGACTCAGCATACTTTAGGAGGAGTGGGATGGCTTCGGGAAGCAGGGCATTCTTCAGGGCCAGCAGATACATCATGATGTCCTCTTTTTTCTCTGCTTTTTCAAGCCCTCCCAGCATTAACTTCTTGGCTTCTACCACTCCCTGAAAAGATCACATACCACCTCAGACATGTGCATAACCACGCATTAAATAAGGCTTGGGCATGACTGACTTCACTCTTAGGCCCAAGAAAACAACTTAAATTTTAGAAAGTTTTGCATTGGTTGCCTGACTGAGACACACAATGAAGATGAACAAGCCAAACTTGATAAAGATGTTTTTTTAAAAAATACACACATTAACATATTCTTAGAAAGCAATGAGTATAGTTATGAACACACTTACTTTTGAACACATTCAGAATGTATAAAGTCATTTAAAAATTCCTTTGTGATTGATTATTCCTAAAACTGCCAATTCCTTGAAATTCTAAAGCAACAATTAGATGGTGCCTAACTGGTAACGGTTTTCTTAAGTGACAATTTTGGTGAAAGTAGTGTGTTTTACTAAATGTTTAAAAAGTGCTTATTTCTACTTGATTTCAAATTTTATTAACACTACCATACAGTTAAAAATATGTTTCTTTGAATGCCTTCTATAGCATGTACTTTGCTTGGTACTTTTCAAATGTTGTTCTTTAATCAGAAAAGTCTGTTTTTCCTGGCCTAGAAAAATAGGAATTGAGTACAAGTTAATAGTTTAATAGAAAAGCAAATTAGAAATAGGGACACCTAGATTCTGGTTTTATCTTTGCCACTAGGTATGCTTTAGGGGCTTCAGTTTTATCATTGGCATAAAAATTCCAAAGATCTAATTCATCTATAGGATTTGTAAGTTCTGAAATTAGACTGCAGGCACACACAAAAACAAACACACACATACAAACCAGGATGGTAGCAGGAGGTGAGGAGTTGGAGGAGAGAATAAAAGGTCTGTGAATAGAAGGAAAGATACTATGCTTTATTTTCTCTAACCATGGCAACAGTCTATGCCAACTATCAAACTGATTAAAAGACATTAAAAATGTGATAACATACTTTGTTATTGAGGTTATGGGGCAATAGGTATTCTCTTATGTTGGTGGTGGAAGTATAAAATGGTATGATTCTTATGGAAGACAATATGGCAAAAGTTAACAAATATGCTTTTTGATCCAGCAACTCTAACCCTGAAGCTACAATTCCAACAATAAAAAAAGTACCTAAGATTATTCATTTTAACATTATTTGTAATAACAAAGGAATGGAAACCACCTAATGATCACACATAGGAGGTGCTGTATAAACTGTGCTCCATGGACAGAATGAGTGCTAGACAGTTGCAAAAAAGAATGAGGAAGATCTCTACAAACCAGCATGGGATGATTTTTAGGGCACATTGATAAGCGAAAAATAATTAAGATACAAGAAAGTGTACACAGAGTGCTATATTTTATGCAAGAAAAAGGACATAAGAATGTGTGTGTACATCTGCTTACATAAAGAAATACAGGAAGGAGAAACCAAAAACTAATAGTACTACTTAAGTAGAAAGGTAGGTGAGGATGGAAGGGAGTATTTACTACAGTCCATCTGGTGGCCAAGTCTCATTATTTTAAAAAGTGCATTAAAAAGAAGTTCCTCAAAAACATTAACAAAATTCAATGATAGTGATAATGGATAGTTCACAGCTCCCAACAAGGTAGCTTTAAAGATGTGATGAGAACCAGGTGTCCCATTATCAGAACTTTAAATTTAACCGTTTGTTCAGCTTCCACCTCCTGCTATTTGCCTCTGATAGGTATTCTTATTCTCTCCCAAAGTTCCAGCCACTCTCTATTCCTGGTGCTAACTCCTCTCTGGGCTGCAGGTATGACCATCTGCCTGTTGGGTAGCTCAGCTTGGTTGCCCAAAGGATTCCAATCTTAACATACCCAAAACAAATTAATAGCTCTACCCTCTTCCCACCTCCAAACCTAGTTCTATAAACATTAAGTGGTTGACATCACCATATATTTAGTATCGTAACCTGGAAACTTAATAGTCATCTAGATCCTTACCTTTCTCATTCCCCACATCCCATCAGGGACTAAATACCTTGACTCTACTTCCCAAATGGCTCTTAAAAGTCTCCTTGCATCCTAATGCTCCCACATTAATTAGACTTTTACTAATTCTTGCCCAGGTTGTTGCAAATGTTTCTAATCAGATCTCTAATCAGATCTCACTGGCTCTAAAGTAGCTAACACCCAGGCAATATACCATTTTGCTTCTTTAAAAATAAAATATCTGAATCTGTCATTCACCTGGCTAAAAGGCATACTGTTCTTCCTTCTCTGTATAGAATAAAGACTAGACTCCTTAGCTTGTCATCAATAAAGATCCAGCCTACCTCTTTTCTCTCTTTCCCTCTTTTCTGACTCTCTACTCCCACCATATCTGCCCACAAAATTATATATTTTGTGCTCCATCTCCACAGAGTTTCTCACTGTTCCCAAGCATACCAGACACATTTTGACTCTGGGTCTTTTCATACATTGTTGCATTTCTCCTAGGATGCCCTTCATTTTATACTACCATCTCTTCACCTACAAAGCTCTTCTAGACTAAGCTCAAATATTTAACTTTTTTGGTGAAACTTTCCCCAGAGCTCCAAATGTGATAGTTTGTTACATCTTTTGTTTTCTCAGAGCACTCTTTTTATAATTCAATATTATCATAGTTATCTGTTTGTGTTTGATAAACAAACTAGTTCTTGGAGGATGATAGAATGTTTTATGTATCTTTATACTAAAGGACTAGCATCATACCTACCACAGAGCAAACACTCACTAAATCTGCTGAATGAATGTTTTTATATGTGAGTTTTATCTTTAGACAAATGATTTGATATATTATTGCTAAAGTAAACCAGCTACTCAAATAATTTCAGAAATATGATAAGAAGTCATAGTTCTTTGATATAAAATTATACAAGTTTGATTTCTGATAATCTTAAAAAGTTGATACTCAAACATTTTCAATGCCATTTTTTAGTGATCTTTTTTATGCTTAGTCTACATTCTAGTTACAAGTTGCCTCTTTTGGAACTACTTGGTTTCAAGAACATTCTCTTTATATTGTTTTTAATAGCAAGTACTCAGTAAGCAAAATAATATAGTGATGTCTTCTGAAGGTAGAAAAAACTGCTGACTGTAAGCTGACTATGTAATAAATGTGGACAGAAAAAAGAATATGTTTTTACGTATTCAGTATCTTTAATCTATTTTCATTATAGAAATATGAGCTATGTTAGATATGAATCCATTTGGATTTTCATTATTTAGTTATGCTTACAAAGTGAGTGTTTTATTTTAACAAGAAAGATGTTAAAATTGATAACCAGGAAAGTGGAAAAGCTCAGGGAAGTGGAAAAGCTCCGAGAAAATGAAATTAAAGATAAAATGTAAAGTCCTAAGCAAATAGAAGTAAATAATTCCCACCTTCAAAACTCAAAACAGCAGACCACAATTAGTATGGATAAAACCCTGCTCTAGGAGGTAGCCCTAGAATCTAATATTTTTCTGCAATGAGAATTAAACCATACACACCATTCAAAACTGAATACATAGTGGGAACTCAATAAACACATATTGATTGGGGATTAATGAACTATTCACTTTTTAGAAAGTATTTATTGAGCATTGTCTATGTACCAGACACAATTATAAGCAATTGGTATTGGAAAAAAAGAAGATCTAATTCTGCATAGAGCTTACATTTCAGCGGGGACAGAAGTAAACAATATACATAATAAATAACTGAATTATAAGGTATGTTAGATGGCAATGATTGCTATGCAAATAGAGAAAGTAGAGTAGGGTAAGGGGGACTAGGAGCACCAGTGGTGGGCACATGGTGAGTGTTAAATAGGATGGTCTGGAACCACATGTATAATACATGAGATTAGATTCACACTTACTTTGAGTTTGCAGCCGTCACTCTGACACAGCTTCCTGACCAGAGCCCCAATGATGATCATAACGGTTTCCCTGATGTCATTGCTTGCAAAGGAACCCTTGAACTTACTCTATTAGCCAAAAAGGGATAAAAGAAGTTACCAAACTTTTTAAACATTTCCAAAGAATATTTTTAGTTAAGAAACAAAGTAACCAGGGACTGAGGAAATTGTTATGTTCCTAGATTGCAAACTCAGAATTTTGCTTTGGAGACACTTACAAATTCACTAACTCTGAAATGAAGAGTTAATAGACTCTCCTCTCTCCAGATATTCTTAACATTGTTCTATGAATTCCCTAGAATTTTATGGATCGGAATCACTGGGTTAGTGAGCCAAAAAGCAAAAAACAAGGTCTGTAAAATTTTGCATATGGGTGAAAAAGGGCTTCACTGCTTTTATCAGATTCTTAAATGAGCTCATTTTCCAAAAAGATTATGAACTGTTCAATTCAATCATAAGCGAATAAATGGACATTAAAAAAATTTGGGCAAGAGATAAGTCTAGCTTTTATTTTCAAAATAAATTTTTTAATATTGGAAGAACTGTATCTCTTCAAATACTGTGCATTAAATACGATGAAGACTTTTGAAGTCAAAACAAATACTTTTAAATCAATTTTTGAAGCATAACCAAGACTTCTCCCCTCTGAAATTTTGTTTCATTTTATATTATTGAAAGGTAAACAAAATACTTAAATTTCCATATAGTTTGTAATTTAGAGGAATAGCAAAGAAGACACTATGTAAAATAATTTACTGTAGAATTAATAATTAATGGATAGAAAATAGTTCAATATGAATATGAATATGAACTTGAATATGAATAATCAGAAGGTTCTTGGTCAGCCTTCATTCTGATGCTACCAACTTTTTTTTTATTTTGGTATTGTTCGAGTACAGTTTTTTGCATTTTCCTCCCACCACTCCCCCCACCCCAGCCATCCCCACCTCCCTCCCCTGATCCCAACCCCCCTTGGTTTTGTCCATGTGTCCTTTATAGTTGCTCCTGAAAACGCTTCTTCCCATTATCCCCTCCCAACCGCCTCTGGTTACTGTCAGATTGTTCTTAATTTCAATGTCTCTGGTTATATTTTGCTTGCTTGTTTGTTTTGTTAAGTTCCACTTAAAGGTGAGCTACTGCTTAGATTCTTGAGAGCTTTTTACTGGTGAGAGCTTTGATTTTCCCCAGTGTCCATCTGACTTACAATGAGGGCTCTCAGGAGTTCTTCATCGGGATGGGAGGCAAATCCGCAGGCATAGAGAAACCTCTCCTGGAGGATAATGCTACTGTCACTTTTGAAATCCAAAAAGTCCAAAATAGCATCTAATGAGTCTGGGGTCTGTGCAGAGGTGACAGCATCCACCAGCTGAGGTCTATAAAAAAAGGCATAGTTATGGATTATCAGTGTTTAGGATGCTTAAGGAACTACTTAAAATCTCTACTATTTATAGGTTCTCCATTGGTTTGGATTTCCTAAGGAAATGAATTGAAAGACATTTTGAACAAAAAATAACTGTCTCAAAAAGACCACACCCATTTTATTTTAAATGTCTCTTTTAACTCCCCTTTGTCTTATTCAATGTATACTCGGAAAATACAAACCAATTTTATTAAAGTAATCTAAGTGAAATATAATTTGGAGATTTGTAAATAAAAATTATATAAATAAAATTATTAATTAGGTTCAAATTCTTTACTATATGAATAATATATAAAATCTATGGTCCTCCAAGATGATTCTCTTTCTCTAATTAGCTTTGTAAACATATTCATTTCTCAAATGCCTACTTTAACTAGTGCACTATTATTTAATTCTTTTAACTTTAATTTATATCCAAGGGAGAAAGTTTTCATCTTTTAAAAAAAAAATAAAATGCACATGGTACAGTCCAGTGTTCAGCCATGCAGGAGCAGAGTGAAAGTCCTCTAGGAAACCTCTAGTTACATGTTCTAGTCACCAAGAATCTTTGGTTGGTTGAGTCTGGGATAATAAAATTTCAGAAACTTGTTGTCATACTAATAAACAGAGAGTATATATGTAAATATTTTATTCCAGATCCATATAAGCACACCACACATGTGTTTACTACTTTATACTTTTAAAAAAGATATATTTGTCTAACAAAAACTCAGTGAACTAACAAATCTCAGTGAACTCAGTGAATGAAGCAGAGTCTGAGAGAGAGCTACTTAAGTGTCTATTATACAAGCACTGAACTAGATATTTTAGGTATGCAATTGCTCTTTGCTTTAATTTCTAGGGCTAAAAGTGATAAATACCTTGGGATTGTTGGGAGTATTAAATGATATAATCTATGTAAAATACTTAAATAGTGCTTAGCACATTTTAAATGCTGTATAAATATATACTCTTATTAATTCAATCACCTCACTGAACTCTCTGTCAGCTTAATACTACCCTCATATACAAGGAAACAGACTCAGAGATATCAAGTCATTTGTTCAAGGTCCCATAGCTGATAAGAGTATAGTTAGGATTAGAACTCAGGTTTTTATGAGTCTGGAGTTCACAGTCTTTTAATTATTACATTGATATTTCTCAAGTGATTTCTGTACAACACTAGTCCTATCAGATGCTTTAAGAAAGATATTTTCAAGGTCATTTAAGTTTAGGAAATGTTCAAGGAAACTTATACATAAAATTATCAGATTAAAGATGTTACAAATGTCTGCAGCAAACAGACTATTTGACTTGGTTTCACCCAGTATTTTTCAAACTCAGTTGCTCACAGAATCCTTTCCTCCTGGCAAACTTATTAATATTCTGCAAATTGTAAGACACACATAATAGATACTTAGGGAAATGTCACATTCTGCCACCTTGCCTTTCACTATCTTGCAATAAATGTTGTAAAAGGAATTATTCTTTGTAATTTACAGATGTTGAGAGTGAGGCTCAGAGGGGCAAAATGTAAATGACTTGCTTAAAGGTTATATACACTATTGGAAGTCAGAATTTAAAACCAGTCTTCTGATTTCAGTTCATCCTCGTACCTTTCTACAACCCTGTGCTACATGCGTGTTACATAGGTTATGGTACAATATTGTGTAAATAATCTGATTAGGGAACACATTATAAAGTCATCCAAATTATTGCTGCCTTAAGATTTTTAGGATACAAATAAGGTTAAGGTTTAGTGTAACTGCTATTCTAAATTATAGCTAATTTTTACACTTTTCTTAATAGTATTTTTGTCTTTGATGTAAAGACAAATCACCCTGCAGGTATATTTTAAAGTTTTATAATTAAAACAGTCTGAAAATTTATGATTTTGTACATATTTTAACTTTTGATTTAAATATTTATTCTTTAAGAGAGTTATGTATTTTGAAGTGTTGGTTATATAGAATGCCTATCAACTTTTTAATGTCTTCAAGGCAAGCAAGTAACACACAATAAAAAATAAATAGACTAGTCAGAAACAAAGCTAAATTCTCTTCTCCTTGGGTAGCTGAGCCCTTTGAACTCAGTGCTACTGCTGCTTGGGTAGTGTGTAGGTGTCATGGCAATTTCCACTTTAGATTATGTTAATGGCTTCTTTTCAGCATTTGTCAAATTAATTGAGCCATGTTCTATATCATCAACTAGGATAATTAGTATCATTCAGCTGAGTTTGTGTTTACAGGAAAATTCTATCTTACCTACCAAAAACACTTGTCTATACAGACCAAGTATATTTGAGAATTAAGTTAACTGTCTTAATTGTGCATGTAAAATGAATCACTTTCATCAAATATCCAAATTGGGTACTTATTTCTTTTTTCTAGATTCTGTCAGCTGTTTACCTCACTTCGCACTAACTCATATGAACTATAGCTTTGGCTGGGATGATCACTGTATCTTTAATAAAGCACAGTTTTTCAGTTGAAAACTTCATGTTTTTTTGTTTTTATAATCAACTCTGAAATCTTTTCAACGGTAAATTAATAGCTGCCAGAACAAAATTATGAAAAAAACACAGTGAGGCTGCATGGTTACCATGGTGTTATGATAAAGCCTTGCCCTCCCCTATCTATGGACTAGTTGGAACCTGATTTAAACTCACAAACACTCAAAGGAAAGTTTATTCTGAGTCATTGCTGAAAACTTGTTATTGCATTTCTGGTTGAGTCACCATTAAATTATTGCATTGTGGCATAATTGGTCAAAGAAAATGCAAAATAACAAATAATTCGTTTGGAGGTGGGCAGTTGGTTAAAAAGAAGTCTTTCTTGCTTAATAAAAAAAAAACAATAACTTGGAAATTACCTCCTACAGACCACCTCACACAATGTTCAGGGAACTTACAGAACTTCCTTGCTTTCAGCCTTGAGGATTTGGAGGATCTCTTCTTTCTTCGCAGTCCTGAGGTGCTGAATAAAGACCAGGAAGTTCTGGATAGCCTCAGCCTTGGAGAGGTTTTCAGGCTGCAGGTGTTTTCTGATGGACTGCCAGTGCTCCTGGAGCTGCAAAATATGGCTGCAGGCTCACACTCCATTCATAATTTTGAATATCCACATTTATAAGACATGTTCTCCCCAGGAATAAATTTTCCCTTGTATCTGACAAGCAAAAGAAGTATTTGATATCTTACCTCAATATACCTGACTGACCCTGCACATATCACACTACTATGACTCTCAGAGGCAAATATAGAGGCCTGCTCACCTTGTATGTGATTCTTCTGTAGGACACTATTTTTGTCTATTAATATTTAGCTCAAAGGACCATGGGCATCCAGGCATTTTGGTCATTCCATTGTTACAACTAGGGAGTTACCATATTTCCGCAATATAAGACGCACCCCTCCAAATTTGGGAGGAATAATGGTTGTTAATGCTGCTGTTGAGTTCTGTTTACATTTACACTGGTGAAATATTATGTTATTTATGTTATTAAATATTTCACCACATTTTTGCTTCAAAATTTTTTTTCCTATTTTCCTCCTCTAAAACCTAGGTGTGTCTTATGGTCCGGAAAATACAGGGTATATCTGAGGCTAGGCTTTGACCACCATAATGAAATTGTGCAGAATTTTCATTAATAGAATATTTCAGAGTGCAAAAATATTAGAACTATTGAAGAATTGCATCAGAATTCTTATACAGGGAATTCACAGAGAATCCATTTTTGTAATAATTTGAGTTTCCTAGTATCTCTTTATTGTATTGTGTGTATGAAATGCCATGTGTTACTATTGCTAAGGTCTGAACAGCTATTACTTATATCTAGTAATAATGACTAGGTAAGAATAGCTAAGTAAGTAGAATAGTAATTAGGTAAAGGTAATTCTCACATACACTATTATTATGCTACTGTGGTTTTGAAAATAATAAATAATTCTAACTAATGACAATATTTGACTTTGAAATAAGCTAAAGAACTTATTTTTGATAGTTTACCACTTTCCCCCTATTTGTCAAGAAGGTGTTAAATCCCATTAGTGACTTCCAACTGTAACTCTGGGATAATTGGTGTGCTGCCAGTTTCTAAATTATTCATTCTTTGTAATAAGCAAAAGATATAATTTGCTTCTTCAAATCCCTTTTGGTTATCTAATCTTAAGAGGATATTGCAAAGAAAAAATATCAGCTGTACTTAGCTAAAGATTTACTGGGTCATTTTTGAGGAGAGAGCATATCGATGTGAAGTCAGATTTTTTTTCTTTAAAGGGTTGCAATGGTAACATTATTCTGAAAAGCAAATTCCTCAAAGACACAAATCCTTCCTATAATAATGAAGAAACAGTTATCAAAAATCTTAGATGGTTCATAACATTTAATAACTATGGGGGAGAAACTGATAGTTCACAATATAAGTAAAGCTGATTGGTTTCATAGTCATTTTCTAAATAACTTTTATCTTAGATGACATTAGAAAATTATACTGGAACATTAAATGATATATGAAAGAAAAACAAATAAAGGAAAAAACAAAGTTTGAGAGTGACTGATGATTTTCTGCTTCATTTTGTTTTCCCTTGATTGAACTTTGGTGTATTTGAGAAACTAGTAAGGGATTAGAGCCTTGTACTTTAAGCAAATTATTATATTAGTTTTTGGTGATTCTACTTTACTGAACACTAATAATACCCAAGGGAAGAGCATCTTCTATTACCTTGTGAACAGAATATGAAGCCAAGGGTTTTTTCTCTTGACAACAGTTCAAGTATTAGGAAATGCTGGACCCTAAAGTAATTTCTGTGGTACTACCTCACAGTAATTCATGCAATAAATGAAATTTCTCTTTGTAGGATTAAAAATGTTACAAGATGGTCTATACTTTGCTGTGGGGATGTGCTATCTCATTCCTGACTATAATTGTAGGGGAGGTTGGAGTGTGATAAAGAAGTATTCCTTAATTTAGGCAGAAGGCTAGGTATCCTTTTTTGTCCTCATAGCAACACTGGGAATGCTGAGCTGACTCAGTAATCCATTTCACTGTGGACATATTGCTACTAAGTGGAAGGCTTTCAGGATGTGGACCCTTGTTCGTGCTCTTGGTACCATATGCATCCCCCCAACCTCATTAGGGCCCTTATTATCCCTGAGTTCTAGGTGTTACTT
Organism: Phyllostomus hastatus; assembly: GCF_019186645.2. Taxonomy (NCBI): domain Eukaryota; kingdom Metazoa; phylum Chordata; class Mammalia; order Chiroptera; family Phyllostomidae; genus Phyllostomus; species Phyllostomus hastatus. The sequence goes on along the minus strand of NW_025334028.1, from coordinate 22,506,213 downwards.
TTATGAAGCTGTCCTGAAGTCACAGCATTTTTTATTTGAGATGAGAGGATGGTAATTATTTGTTAATTATTTATGTGTTATGCATCACCTTGGATGCATATAATTAGGCTACTGTCATCATTCATTGGTGGCTGGTAGTTCTTCACAAACTTTCTTCACAAAATTAGTTGAAGCTTCCACTGCAGACAAAAGCAAATTAGAATTTTAAGCCATAACTATTCCCATATTTGCCTGCACATTGCAACTGTTCACACTTACAGAAGGGCATCCTTTACACTCGCTCTGGAAGACCTGGCCCACAATGGGAAGGGCCTTGTACTTGGAATCAATTGCTTTAATTATGGTTGCTACTTGCTTTCCAGACATCAGCCTCGGGCCTGCTTCAGTCGTCTTCAGCTCTAATTTCTGCCTATATAAACGAAGGTAGATAAAGATCACACGAGCAGCATTCTTTTGAGTGTACAAGCTACTAATTGCCATTTTTTTGGCAAACAAGATACTAATTTATTTAAGTTGTATAAGGCTTTGTCTTTCAAGTTGTGAATTCTCCAGTGGTAACAGATAGAAAATTTAAGGCTGGATTTTCAAAATATAACAACAAGAGAATACAGAGAAGAAAATTTGCATGAATACTAAACAAGATATATAATGTCACTTTTTTTGAATTTAGGCCAAGTTTGTAAAAATGGTATCTTCAATACAACCACATGTCACTTATTAACTAAGACAATTAGAAAATCTTTATTTTAAAAAAAAATTGCCTCCATAGTATTTTTGTCTAACATGTTCTTTCAGAAACTTGTCTCTCCCCCATGAAGAAGTAGAGTCGAGCCCTGGCTGGTGTAGCTCAGTGGATTGAGCATGGGCTGCGAACCAAAGGGTAGCCGGTTCGATTCCCAGTCAGGGAACATGCCTGGGTTGCAGGCCAGGTCCCTAGTGGGGGCCATGTGAGAGGCAACCACACATGATGTTTCTCTTCCTCTCTTTCTCCTTCCCTTGCCTTCTCTCTAAAAATAAATTTAAAAAATTAAAAAAAAAAGAAGTAGGGTCTACATCCTCCCCCCTTGGGCCTGGGCCGGGTCCCAGGCATTGTCTTGTTTAATAGATGATAGTAGAAGTGACACTATGTGACTATTAAGGCTAAATCATAAAAGGGAGTTCAGCTTTCCTCTGGCCTGCTAGCAGCACATGCACTTTTGTAGAAGTCATTGCCATGTGAGAAGCCTGGCTACCTGAAGCTGCCATGTTGAGAAGCCATGTGGAGATAAAGAAAGATGTATGAGGAGCCTCATTAGTTTGTGTCTTTTCAGCCCAGATACCAGAGAGGTGAAGGAGCAACCTTTGAACCAGCTCTGGTCAGTGACTACCTACAACTGCACTACAGACACCAAGCAAGGCATGGCTGGTGGGCCAGGGCAAGCCCCAGACTTATGAGAGAGAATAATAGCTTGAATGTTGCTACCTGATAGACCTGATAAGTAATGAAACATATTAATTTAGATGAAAATATATGAAAACAATAGTAGAATACAAAATTCTACTCCAAATGAGACTTCAATAAAATTTCAAGATTTTGAAGCACTTCTCACAGATTTTGCATCCATTCAACTCTGACATGATGGCTACTTTAGAAAAAACATTGCAAAGCAATGGCATAAAATATAATGCATTTAATGCTAAAATAGTGCTCTTCTAAATTTATGCCTGAACTACCACATACTCTTAGATTTGAAATTCTAATTCTTAAGCCTGTGAGAACTATTCTGACCAAAGAACTTTTCTCAAATTGAAGTAACAAGCTTGAGTACGTAAGTACTATAAGTCACATTAAAAATGTTGTACATTTACTTAACTATGAAACCTTTTATGTGTTTCTTAACAACAGTAATAAAAAAATCTCAAGGAGAGAACATGCAAATGCCACCATCTTTTTAAAACTAAATAAAAAAATTTGACAGAGAAATCAGAAAATAAACTAAAATAAATCAAGCAGATTGCTTTTTTAAAATTTGAATTATATTCAATAAACTATTAATTTTTAAATGAAATTCTATTTTAAAACAGTATTTAATACATGGGATAATTATTGTAGATAATATAAAAAAAATAAAAGATGTGCAAGATATCATTACTGTTTTCAATGAGTTCAGTCAAAATGAGGAAGTACCATCTATATTTTAAAACCAAGTATAATAATATCTAAAAGAAAAATAAAGAAAATTTAAAATTTTAGCATTGTCTTACTTTGATACTATCTTGCCTGCAATGGTTCGTAGAAAATTCAGCCCAAAAGCATGTATCTCTTCTGCAAGAACAGCTATAACAAAGCTGTCTTCTATCTTATAGGTAGTGACAGATGTGGCTTTCGAAGTAACGCCCAAGACCTAAATAAGTAAATATTTATAGTTATAAAATATAATCAGCTTTTTACCTTTAAATTAAGTCAAATATCAAACTGTGTTTTAATCTTCAGAAGAGCTTCCCCTTCACACTTCCCGCATCATTCAAACATATATTAAAATAAACCTATTCATTTCATAATATGTGAAATTATACCCTAAACTAAAAACTATAAATGTTCCCAACATATAATACCTTATTATTTTATTGTTTTAAACTCAACCCTACAGAGAAAGTGGTTTTGATCATACCTGATTTGCCGTCGTAAACCCAGGCCTTTCTATTTTGCATGAATCCAAGGCCTTAACTTTAGTCACTTTGTCTTGTTGAGCCTGGTAGGTCACTTTACAATCCCCAGAGATATCTACCTAAAAATAATAGGAAAAATATAGTCATTAGGATTTTCACATGGGCCACTTGAATTCCAGCGGTAACTGGCTTGAAAAGTGGTGCCCCTAATATGTCATGGTGGGTGGCCTTTTGTCCAGGCTGACAAGTAGAAAAACAGGAAGAATTCAGTGTTTCTTGCAGCAAATGGATCCTTTTTCATCCTCTTTGGTTGAGTCTTACTGGTGCTTTCTTAGTGCCCAAGGAATAATAAAGAATGCCCTGCTTCTCTCTAATGTCTAATAAGAATTGGACAAATGGCCTGGTCAAAATCAACACCTCTGGTAAATGAATAATTCTCATTATGTGGCAAGAGAAGTTGACTTTTAATGCTATGTCTAGGCTGTATGCTTGTAAGTGTGTGTGTGTGTGTGTTTGTGTGTGTGTGTGTGTGCCCTCTGACCAGGTGAGTATGATTAGAAATCTTTAAAAACCTGTTGGATTAATTCAACTCTTTGTAAGTCTTTATATATCAACAAACTGAGTGTAGGCAAATATATCCCAATACAGACTCTGCTTAGCTTTCCTTGACCTTTACAGCCAGCCTGTGTTAGCACCATGCTCAGCCTGCATTCTAGCAAACTAACATTCCTTTGGCTCAGCCCCGCCAAAAGATTTTTTCCCTTACTCTTGGACTGTCTGAATTTAGACTAGGAAACTTGGACTCAGCTCTGCCTTTGACTCTGGGTGTGGTACTGGAGGAACTGCAATTCCACAGTTTAACTCTAGGTCATTTCTCTAGTTTAACTGCAGGTCCTTTTTAAAGTGAAGGGGGTTGGTACAGACCAATGCATATAGACCAAACTGATCATGCATTCAAAGTATCTGAGAAAACTGTTAAAATATAGATGCTCAGGTCCTTCCTAATCTAGTAAATCAGAATCTCTACAGTCAATCCTTGGAATCTATATTTGTAATGGATAGTGATACAAAGTGATGCCACTGGAATGCTCCCCAAGCTTTCCTCATCTCTACCTTTTAGTCACTCTGTAAGTCTCCGCAGTGTAACTGAGTCCAACTCCCTTTACCCTATATTTGAGTACACATAAAAGGTCATTTGTTTCATGTGTGAGACTTGACAACTCAGCTCACCTTTTCTGAGTTTTACCATAGTAGTAACTTCTCTACTGATTTCCTACAAATAGAAACCCACACAAACAATTTAGGTAACCCTATTGAAAAATAAGAGTCTGGATTTTTAATAATATTAGTAAATACCTCATTGGTGGTTCCAGAGCTTAACTGCATCTGAAATAGGCTAGCCAGGCCTCTCTTGAGATTTTCTATGGCCACAGGTTCATTTTCATATGAATAGAAGTCTTTGACCTAACGAGGAAAAAAAAGGATAAATATAAATGTAAATGAAATAAAAATGTATCATTTATCATATTTGGTTAAATAAGTGGCAGGAAAGGTTCACATTCTTATCCCTCTCAGTTCTGGCAGAAAGAGATCTTTTACTGGGATTTCTTTTGTTGTGAAAAGGGCTATTTAAACTTCTCAGAAACAAGACCATCAGAATATGAAACTGCAAGAGACTGATAACGAGCACAGTGGGCATAGCCCAAGGGAAGGAAAGAGGGTGCTGACAGAGGCTGGTGTCTCTGTGAAAACAAGGATTGCCCAAGGAAGGCAAATCAGGAACATTCTCTTTGAACATGTCAACATGATCTCTACCTGTAACTCTGCTTGAAACAAAAAACAACCAAGGTTTAAAATAACAGCACAGAAACAGGTTTTTAGAAGAGAATGGCAATCACCACTCTCGAGACTCCGGAGATAACACAGCCACCAAGAGCTATGACAAGGGCCCAGACGTGGCCATAATGCCTGTGGACAAAATTCCACAGGGGGGACTTTCTTTGGTGCCCTGGCAGCACTTACAGTGGCCCTAGTTATGAGCAGATAAGAAGGATGGAAGATTTTTGGCTGAGATTGCTATCACTCCGAGACCTGCTCCAGGCACTGCTTTGAGTTTCCTTTTAGAAGACAGGGAAAAAGAGGTTGGAACTGACTTGACTATAGTAGTAAATGGCTTATCTTAGCTTTGTTTCATCCTGGATATTATAGGCACAGGAATGATAACAATGTCTCATACTATTTTGATAATTTAACTCATGTTTAAGAAACAAAGCTAAAAATACAAAGAAAATTTTCTGGCAACCAGTCTGTCATTTTTTACCCTGTATTAACTCCAGATACTTCACAGGGTTTTAAAGCTAGAGGATGGATAAAGCTTCCTTGTAAAAATTACTTAAGGTCTATGGTGATTATAGCTGAGAACTTCCACCAGAAATATCCTGAATGCCTTCCTATTTTTCTTGAAAACCAACTATGACTTCTCAAGTAAAACAGAAAGCTCATTTATTATGCAATGGATTCAATTAGTATCAATCTGAACAATTCAGCCACATGAAAACTCCCTCATTACTTAAAAGAAGAGAGTATGTTGCCTGCATTATCCAAACAAGTGCCTCAAACCTCCATTTTTATTTTCTACATGTACACTGCCTAATGACAGATTTACTGGGTACTTTATCCCACTCATAATCAGTTTTAGTCATTACACTGGACACACCTGTAAATGGAGGAATTGTGTTTGTTCAGGCTAAAAAGGAGCTGGAATAAGTGATCTCAGCATCTGAAAATTGATGGTAGCATATTCTCAAACAAACCACTAACAATTTCTTGGATCCAAGGTTGAGTTTCTGATGTTCTCAACCTGGGTCTTTTTTTTTTCAACCTATAAACTGGGTCTTTTTTCTTCTTCAGAATTACAGTGTAACTTCCTTTTCAAATATTTCAGAGTATAATATCTCCAGATATCATGACTATTGTAGGTTCATACCTGGATCACTTGAGCCCAGTTATAGTAAGTAGGGCTCACTGGTTGGCAATGCTGGCATGCTATGGCTCGTGACTTTTTAGGCCTGAATTTTAAGTACTTTAGAAAGCAAGAGCAGCCATTAGGTGGGAAAAACACTTTTACTTATCATCAGTAGCCTCACTTTCCTTCCAGGCTACAAAATGTGCCTGAACTATTTATAAAGTTTGACCTAAAATTTCAGGAAACCCAGTTTTCAGATTTAATTTCTGTACTATGCACAAAGTTAAGTATTCTTTTGTTAGTAGCCCCCTTCTATGGATCAAGATTTGACCTTGACTGCTAGGTGCCTAACAAAATGGTGGTAGAGACTGTTTTATTTTCCTACAAGGCTAAATGATACAAACAGTGAGACATGAAGAGCATTTTTTTCATTCTTTCTATTAGCTTTTATTATTTTCCTAGAACTAAAAAAAGTGGTCAAGTCTCTTTTTCCTTGTATGAGTGCTACTTTTGAAGCCTAAATTCTGTTTTCTTAGTGCAGAACACAGAGGTCCAAACAGACAGCCCTGGTAATCCATATTAGCTAAATGTCAAAACTGTTAGAATTAAGCAAGATTTTGATCATTAAAAAAAGTAATTAAGTCAGAACTTGGCAGTTCAATTCAAGTGGCTATCACAGCAGTAATCTTAAATTTATTCTTTCACAACAGGAACTGAATGTTTTATTATATTCTGGCCATAAAACTGATTTCTTCATTCAGTTCTGAAATGAGCTGTGAACGTCTGAGAGCACAGGATTCTTATCTCAATTCACAGTCCCCAGAGCTTCCGGAGACCAGCAGTGGCACAACCTAGTGGCAAACTAATCCTTTAACCCAAGAAAACCAAAAACAGAGAGAGAGTGTGTGGGTTGTGGGCAAGGAGACAAGGTTCCTCTTCCTGGCAAAATTAGGGGGTCAATTTCCCTTTAAAACCAGTAAGGATTATTCATATATTTTCCTTAGGGCAAAAAAAAATGCTTCTATACATTCTCTTATGTACATTGTTTAAGAATAAGAAAAGGTAAAATTCCATTAACTTGCTAAACAGCAAAATTTTTTAAAGGATCCTAGAAAACAGAGATTAGTCATTTGATCTTTTCTGTTTAGCTGGCATCGTCTCTAAACAGCTCTTTGATCTGTATCTAAGATGGAGCCTAAGTAGGAAACAGACAAGTGAAGAAATATATGAATAATTACATTTTCAAGTTGTCACATTTTTTGGAGGTTTAGTGTGTGTGCAGAAGCCACACTGCCAGATTCAGAAAGCAAATCAATGCCTGGAAACAACACAAAATAAAGGGCCGACTCAGCAGCCATGTGGTTAGTTTAATCAATACTGACAACGAAAACCTAAAAATGGAAATTCTGTGATTATCTAGTTCACTGGATTAGCATTTCAGGCCAAGAAAGAATCCATACTGTAACTTGACGCATCTTTTGCTTATCTGTGTTAATCCGCTTAACCAGAAAATGATCGTGTTTCCAACTTCATTTATGATTTGTAGACAAAACTAAAGTTAGGCTCAAATACTTATATAGGAGAGATGACTGCATGAAAAACGGATGTGCAATAAATAAGTATGTAAGTATTTTAATTGGCTCTCTTTTATAATGTAAATACAGGAGCTTAAAACAGGGGGTTCAGGGAAGACAAAAAATACACGTTAATGAGCGTCCTTGAAATCACAGAAACCTCAGGGAGTAAAATTTAATTTGAGACTCTTTAAGAAAACTGTCAATCAGCAATTCAATCTTTCCTTTCACAAATTCTCTCATGGTAAGGCTGATGTGAGACTTAAGATAATGATCTTTCTGTCAGTAATGTGGCTAAAAATTACACATAGCTTCTTAGTCTCCAGGGTCATGGGTTTTTTTCTGATAAGTACTTTATCATATAATTGAAAGATAGCACAATGTACTTTAACCTGTGGCTACAGTAAATCATCACAGGTCATAGCTCCTATAGAACTGGCACAGTGGAGTTACTGAAATAATGATGTGGCAGAACCACCTCAGCCTTTGAATGGTGAGGACACAGAGTCCATTTGTGTGTGTAACAAAAGACTTTGTACTCAACTGTTAATCCAAGGGGCTATAAAATGATTGGTTGTCATTAAGGCTATACATGCAATTTATATTTTATGGGCTCAAGCGTTTTGCCACATTGGAAGGTCAGATAAGAAAATAACAGTATTTCATGTTGTTAACAAAGTTGTGGTATGCAAAAATCAAGTGAGTTAATAGATATGATGAAGAACGAAATAGGGATGCTACAAGTCAACAAAAGAGGCGGTATTTTCCCAAATGCTTTCCAGCTAGAAGATAGTATAACATAGTGGTTTCCAGCATAGATTCTAAAATTAGACCCTCCGTTGTAGGCTGGGTCCCTGGTTGGGAGGATGGGAGAGGCAACCGATCAATGTTTCTCTCTCACATCGATGTTTCTTTCTATCTCTTTTACCCTCTCTCTAAATATAAATAAATAAAATCTTGAAAAAACTAAAATTATACCCTCTGTTTTAAATTTCAGTTCCACCATTTGCTAGTTATGTGACCCTAGGCGACTTGCTTTACTTCTCTTCACTTTGGTTTCCTCACCTAGTACAAGAGAACGATAAAGCAGCACCTGCTTCCTGAGGATAAAGCAGATATCCTTTGGACAGTGCAGGACTCTGAGTGCTCAGTACTTTCAGCTGTTATTAAGCAAAGTCTTTCTCAACATCAGACTCGTTTCAGCTCCCCATAACCTTATTTGTTCATTCCTTTAGTTTACAAGCCTTCATTGCATCCCCACTATGAGCAAAGTGCTGAATACATAAAGACATAATTGCTGCCCACAAGAAGCCTACTCTGGTTGTGGATGGCAGGCAAATAAAGAGAGGATTACAATACACTGTGATAAGTGCTTTCATGGAAGTAAGCCCAGGGGAGGAAGGAGTTTGAGAGAATATTGGGAAAGTCTTCCTGGAATACCAGGTCAGTCAGTGTAAGGCATGGTTCAGTGTAAGGCATGGTTCAGTGTAAGTCATGGTGCTTTGAGAAAGACAGAATGGAAGGGCATGAAAGTGAAAGGAGGGCTGAAATATAAAGAACGAAAATTTTCTCTCCATAAACCCATAACCTAGCAATGAACACCAATGACGAAAGAAAGAGATAAGGACCCTGAGTGAGCTACAAAGTGCAAAGGGAGTTGTAAAGAGGACTGATTCTCTCCAACTGGCTAGAAGCATGTCAGCTTTGTAAAAGAAAGGCCCCTGAGCAAAACCTGAAGCATTTTCAATATTTTAACAAGTAGAAAAGAAAGAGAAGCATTTTTGAAATGTTGATTCATATTTGGTTGTAGGAGAAATGCCCACATAATAATCCTTCTTGTGAGTTCCTTTTTAGTACTTTATTTTTAAAAATGTACCATAATAAGAAATATATTACATATCTAAAATTTGTATTTTAAAGTATTTATTTTGATCTTTATTTTGAATCTAGAACTTTTGAATCTAAAGAATCTTTAGAGATGTGTAGACTTTTAACTATAAGAGTCCTTTTCTATTTTCTACTTTAGTTCCTAAAAATGAACTTTCGTCTTTATTAATGCGTGTTTATGTACATCAATGTAATAACTATACTTTTCATAAACTCACATATGTAATACCTAATAATTCATTGACCACAATTGCTTCTCAATCACAAACATATTAAGACCATTTTAATATGGTAGAACCAAACCATAAGTAATGCACACTTACAGAATTTTCTGAGTAAATTTTCGATAGATAGTATAGTGTCCATTCATTACTTTATGTATAAAATGCTTTTCAAAGTCATAATTTTAAAGTAATCTCTAAATGCCTTTTTTTAAAAAGAAGCATTTAGAAGTTCCATATCCTTTCAAAAACTTCAATTTTGTACTTTAGTCAGATATTGAGACTCTTATAACAAGTTAATATCACTTATTTAAGTTAGATCATTTCATTCTTATAATTTGTCTATTTTCCTGAATCTAATAATCTGTGATGAACTTTTGTGTTACAACACCTTTCTAGTCTTTCTTAATTTAATAAAGAATGCACCTTCTAATAATCTCATTAATAAACAAGTACTTGATTTTGCTGTAATGATTGCTATAAAATAGGGAACACAAATGGCTAAAAAATATAAATGAATCAAATGCTTTGATTTACTTCTGAAACATTTACTTTGCAACATATTTATTAGTTCTTGAAAAATTTCATTCACCATAAACATAGTGACACCATGATCACCTAAGAATAATATCTAGTAAAGGAAAGAAAAATACAAAGTTGGAGAAAAAGATGTGGGACTCCCCCAAGCTCCAAATCACTTTTACCTTTCCATGGATTAGATGAAGGAGCACAGGTCTTTGCAAAGCTTCCAAGTTTTCTTTCCTGATGATTTTGGATGGATTTTTTCCTTTAAAAATGCTCTTCTCTCCCCTCTTCTGATTCACATTTTCAACATTTACATCTTTTATCTGATATCATGGAAAGAGACATATTAGAAAGATTTCTATATCTGTTTTCATCAGATCTCTTAGATAATAAAATGGAAAAGCAATAAACAGAGTTGTCCGCAATTTCTTCTGTTTTTTTGAATTCATGGTTCAGAAAACCTAGTCATTAACTTCAACCATTAGGTTTTTGAATTAGGTAAAAATATCAGTACTTAAAGAAATCCGTGACTTCAAGTTTATAATTATGACTAGAAAATGGATTTTTTATGCCACTGTCACTCATTCATTTTGAACTGGTACTATCTGCCCAAACTCTTCACTTTCTGTACCATTTGTTTGGAAGGAGCCTCCCCCCTTGTATATACAAAATTAAAGATGAAAAGTGTAATTACTGAACAAGGGATACATAATATTTTCAGCAGAATACTGTTGTATTGAGAAATGGCTCAAACAGCTGGATGATGAAGTTTTGATTCAATTTGGAAGACACAACAGCTGTTAGAGACATCCAAAAAAGCAAAGATCACTTGATAAATATATTGCAATTACAGCTCATTATAAAATATAACAGCAACTACTTATCAGTTACAATGAAGCAAATTTTGTTTTTGTGTACCTGTTTCACATTAATATGTGAAAGATTAACTGACTTCACTGAAGAAATCTATTGCCTTTAGGTCCTTGAAAGGTAAATATGGAATCACCATATATTAAAACTGGGACAAATCCCAAAGACTAACTTGAGCTCCTCTCTCAACCCACAAATCTGCAGCATTATAACTGACCAACACTGCCAGGCAAAGGAGCACTTGTTTTTTTCCTTAAAATACAGAACACATTTACTCCTTCATTGGTAAACCCACCTGTTATATCAAGGAACTTAGGAAAATTGGAAGGCCCAATTTATCTCTTTCAGTTATAGTAATTTCAATTGTTTTTCACATGACATGGATTCTAGATCCTTCACTTCCAGAACATTTCAAATGCATTCTAGTTTAATGTGTCTATTAATATGACACACAGAACTGGACACCATACTCCAATAATTCACCAGCATATGCCTTCTTTTGCCTACTTCAACAATTTGGAAAGATTCAAATCACTCCTGATTAGCAAAAACTTCGAAATTGTAAATATATGTGTCTTAGTGATAGAAAACAAACTCAGTGTTTATACCACCAAGAACACAAAACAAGTGCGATCAACTTGTACACTTCTCAAAGACTTTGCTGACAACTAGTGTTTGCACTTCTGTGGTAGAAAATGCCCACCGTGATTTGGATCAGCTGGTCATCATCACCATCAGGATTCCTCCACAGTAAGACGACATCCACATTGGATGAAATTCGGTAACCCACACTGTCTTGAACTTTTCCTTTGCCCTGATTAATAAAAACTTCAGTGGAGTATGTGAGTTTGTACAGTCGGTCATTATTTAAAGAGAGACCAGTTGTATGACCTGCACAAAGAAAGTGACAGAAGTCAAGTGTTAGTTATAAATTATCCCTCAGACCAGGGACTGGGCTATCCCCTCACAAAGTGGTGACCAGTGGGGGCTTAGTGAATATTTGCTAAATGAAAAATGGTTCTACCTCTCCATGTGCTAAAATCATTGGTTTGGACAGCAACAAAAATAATAAACAAATAAGCTTCCACTTTATAAACATTAGTTTGTATTCCTAGTCAATAATCTAAATATTGCTCTAGTTGAACTACAAAATGTTGAAAAATGTCATTGTATTGCCTTAATTATATGAATATGATTTCTTCTCCCACAACTCAGCTTTATTAAGGCATAATAAATATGATTTCAAGTAGAGGGTCAGTCCTGGGATTTTTTAAATAAAGTTAATGAAATACATTTGTAATTAAATGCAATGAATCATTGCAAAAGTTATTTTAAGGGTCAGAAGGCAGTTTCTCAAACAGGATTTTTGAATATTTAAAGAATATCAGTCCAATTCAATTCACTCTGTTAATTTAATTAGTAAACTTTTAGCACAAAGGTACATTTCAAGGTTACACATGTATAAGTTTAAATTAGCTGTTTCTGAATAAAATATTTCACTACATAAAATCCTAGCACAGGCTTTAAAGTGACAGAGGCAATTTAATATCAAATAGTACACAAATCAGTATTGTGAGCGAAAAAAATTGATACAATACATGGAGGACATCCCATACTTTTCAGTTCAGTTTAATTTACCCAAAGAAATGTGTAGGAGCAGGATCAAGTCTTTCTTAGGGATGACTTGAAGTTTATAGTTTTACAAACTTTTTTGCATATTTTATATCTATAGCTCTCAGGAGGTAGTCAAAAAAATTTCAATGTACATTTTTTTCTCAGTACTAATGAGGTTGCATTACCTAGTTAACTATAATAGGCAACCATAACTTTGTCCCCCCTCAGGAAATATGTGTATGAAGGAAAACACAGGAGGTTGAGATGAGTAGGCCAGAGTAAGGCAGCTGAGAAAAAAGTAAAATTACTTTGCAAAGTGAAAACAAAATTTAAAAAAGCCCCGAAGAGTCTATACCGTCTACTGTCTCTATCACCTACCACAGTACCTACTGCCCAGAGGAAAAAATTGTCAAAATACAGTCTAATAAACTAAGTGTTTTATATGCATTAACATATTTAATCCTCACAAAAACCTAATGGGCTAGGTGCTATTATTAATCTCATTTCATAGATAAGGAAACGAAGGGGCACAGAGATTATACACTTTATCCAAGATCGTCCAGATAGTTAGTGGTAGAGTCAGGACATGGACCCAGGCTGTCTGGCTTTAGAGGTTATGCTCTTACCTATGCTCTACACATCTAAACCTAAAAGTGTTAGGCTGAACACTTTTCTATTCCTAGGGAGTGAGCTAGTTCGTTCATTCATTCATTCATTCAACAAGGATGTACTGAGCACCTGCTGGGTAGTGGGTACCTTTCCAGGCTCTGGTGCTATACCAGTTAACAAGCAGACAAAATGCCTACCTTTGTGGAGTGTATGAGCAGGAGATGGCAATGAGCTTATATACTCAAAAGTATATGAAGAAAAATGAAACAGAAAAGGGAATGGAGATAGTGAGAGAAAGACCTTTGTGAGAAGGTAATATTCCAGGCAAAGGCTTTAGGCTAGCCACATGGATACCTGTGGGAAGGGCATCCCACACCCCTACCACCCCATCCTCCCTATAGAGAGAATAGCAAGTTCAAAGGCCCTGAGAAGAGTTCATGCAGGTGTGATGGAAGAACAGCAGACAGGCCAATGAGGCTGGAATTGAGTAAAGAAAAGATGGCAGAAGGAGGTAAGGTCAAATAGGTGCCTAAGGGTGGCAGGGAGATCTGGGGGGCATTTGCATAGACTTAGAATTAGACTCTGGGTAGATGTGTGGTAAAGTTCTGTGATCCGACAAACCTTCATAGAAAGAGGATAAGGAAACAAGACCTAGGAATCTGGAAAAGCCAGGAGAAGGAGGTGTGGAATTGGGTATCCAAGTTTATACTTGTAAAGATAAAGACAGACTGTGTCCAAGCAACAAGTGAGGCAAAACCTCAGGTAAAATATACAGAAGACAGAAAAGGTCAAAAAAAAACCTTGAAGGAGATGAAGTCTGTGACTCCCTCCAGCCTCCCTTACTGCCACTCTTCTACATTTTAAGTGGGGACAGTGCTGCAGGTTCAAACATTGGCTTTCAGGTCAGGAAAGATATTTTGGCCAGAGAGGACTTATTTTAATAATATCTATCAAATTCTGCATAAAGCATAAAGGAAATACCTGTTTTCCTATCTAATCCTCACAGTGATTATAAAAGATAAGCATTATAAGACATGAGAAAAGTTGACTCTGCACTCAACTCAACAGATACAATGCCAGATTTGACATTCAGATTTACTGAGTTCCAAGTTTTGTGGACTACATGAAGGTATTTTCTGATTAAAGTAACTATGGAAAGTTTGTAGAAAGGTAGCCTCCCTTAAATTCTGAATTTTTCCAAATTACCACGTTGACCATTTTTGCTTGGTTTTACTTTACTGGCCAATTTACTGGCCAATATAATGTGAAAAGGGAAACATATGATAGATCCATTTTTTACTATGACTTAAAAGTGGTAAAGCACAGGAAACAATAAGCCTTGTTCTCCTAGAACTTTTTCCTACCTCTTTCAAGAGGAGATAAAGCCTAAAATGGTTCAAATAAGTGGATTGTGTTGTAGTGTTGTCCCTGTTATCCTTACCTCTTTGGTAAATATTTCCCTCTTTATTTTTTCAGAGATCTGGCAACACTGAGCAATGGGGCATGTCCTTTTTATATTGTTAACATAATTTGCTTTAAGGTGTTGCTCTTTAGTGTGTGCAGAATGGCATATTCTGAAGTTGATGTTAAATAAACCCACAAGAGAAAGAGTCTCAGTACTTCTTCAATGTGCCTCAAGTGAATCTAGAATTTTAATTGACTTAAAGGCAACAAAATTTAGCTTCAAACCTTTTAGGAAAGATCTTAAAATACTCATTTATCAAACTTAGATGAATACAATAGCACAGTTAATTGTCCCAAGCAAGAAGACAAAGTAAAGATAAATCAAAGGTGAAGTTTGAAGAGACACTAATAAGGATGACAGGTTATGGGATTTAGGATTCCACCAGAAAACTACATATAAGACTTGAAGTAAAGAGTAGGATAAAGGATAAGGTGAGAAAATGGAAGATGGTTAATATGAATGAATTAAAAGGTATAAGTAAGGCTGGGGAAAGAGAGGAAGACTGGAAGTGAAGAAACAGCTCGGGTTCAGAGGGGATGAAATTAAATAGAAAGTTTATGTGTGGGTTATCAGAAGTAAAAGCACTGTAAAGAAAACCAGAAGATGGCACAGAACAGATCCATCATTACAAAGTATGATTTGGAAAAACTTGAGTTTTCAGAATGTTCCCACTCAGCATCTCTCCTCTAAATAGACTCTCTTTCATATTAATCTGAACCCCTTCCTCCATTCTCTTCCCAGCCCAATCAAAACCCACCCAAATCTGGTAATTTGCTAAGTAGTTGCAGTGACACCTAAATTTGAGATGAGTTTTGAGGTGATGAATGGAATCCCCAATATTTATAATGTCCTGATTTTAAAGTAAATTCTTCACAAGTGGTTTGCTTGTTAAATGTCCATTGTTATGGATAGCAAGAAAATTATTATTAAATCATGATACCATCATACAAAAGTTGATCACATCTAGGTAGAGAAAGTCCTGAACTTTTTATTTACGATATTTGGCATAAGCAGCTAGTACCATAAATCTAATGACATTAAGATTTATGGGTAAATCTTTGGGACCCTCACTGACCTAAGTTCATTTCAAGATCTTGGAAGGGGACCCTAGTATCTTTTATTTCAGTAACATTTGCAAAAATAAGATGTTTTTGTAATTTTTCCTCAAAGATGACCCTTAAGTTGCATAGTCTTCAGGTTCTAAAAATCTGGATTTACCACTGAACTTGAACACAACAAACTGTAACTGTCTCCTTCTAAACCTGTGTGTTACTGTTGCCTGTCTGTATTTTAAGTCTTCATATGTGCATGTATTTGAAAATATCAAATTATGCAATTTTCTTATTTATAGGGTGAGGGAAAAAAGAGAAACCCATAACAACTACTATATCTCAATTATTTTCCTCAAAATAATCATGGTATTAGGTTTGATATTATGTTGTAAAAATCACTCATATTTCAAATACACAGGTTTATTTGACAAATAATAAAATAGTAAGTTCTCTATCTAATAATTCTCAGATATAATTTACAAACTTTTACTTTCTTCTCAGAATTTTTTTTCATCCAAGTAGGGACTGTATCTTTAAATACCAAACATTTTAGAAACCAGTGAAAAATACTATCACTTTAAGAACATAATGTTGAACATATGTTCAAGAACATAAAGTGTCATTTGCCTATGTAAAATAATTTAAATTTAGCCCTCCATTTATTGTTCCAATAAGGAAGATTGTCTTCTCATGTGGAAATTTTCCATACAAAAAATCTTGAGAAAAACCTCACTTTATCATCAAAAGCCACAATTATCCCAAAAGGGTTTTTAAAGTTTACAAATACACTGTTTTATCAAGTACTTAGAATACACAGTTAATAAATAGAACTTTATTATGCTATGTTATATGTTAGATCCTTTACCTTTGATAGTGCTCCCTCTTAATGGACTCTAAAAAAGTGATCATTTTACAGGTGCAGCATTTAGAAATCCACAGAGTGTATAAACCAGCTAATTTAAAACAAGATTCTATATCAATACATTTCATACATCTTTTTGAAACCACTACTCATAAAATGTTTTTCTCTCAAAGGTCTTAATTCATGGGTGTTTTAAAAAGTCAATTTTATCCTAAAGAAGAAGCAATAACTAGCAATAATATTTTTCCAAAGATAATAAATCTTCATTCTTAAATGTATGTAGTTTTATTTTCTGTAAATAAATGATAATTCTATCATTTCTAAAGAGTAATGAAATCAAACAAGTGCTTTACCATTTCATTCATAATTCTTTGGCAAATCAAATGCTTTTTCATTGGGTCTAATTCTTGATGTCACGTTGCTAAGCAACTAGAAGGAAATTTAAGAAATGTTTTTTTTTAAATCCTCTTTTACAATTTAAATGAAGGAGCTGCATTCAGTGAGTGACCAACAGCAACAGGTAACAATAGCTGGCATCTTTTTTTCTCTCTTTTAAAAATTGACCATGAATGAGAAATTGAAGCAAGAAGCACACTAAACTGAGGAAATGAAACAAAAAGGAAATTCTGTTTTCTTAATGTATGGAGGAATTTGAATTTGGTTTTTATTCTAATTTAGCCATATCTTCACCAACATTCCATATTTACATGGTTTTAAGATGGTTTACTTAGAAACTTTTTCACCATTCACACACACACACACACACACACACACACACACACACTTCCCCTCAAAGATAAATTAAAGTTTAGAAAAAGGCAACACGAACTTACCTTTAACAGAAGCTGAATATGAGGAAATGAAGCAGAGAAAAAGCACAGCAAGAAGAATCATATTGACTAGCCACCCTCTAATGCATCCAGTACTCAGCAAGGAGTCACTAAGAAGTGGACTCTTCTGACGGCAGTGAGGGAATGTCCCTCCTTAGAACCTGTAATGATAATGTTTATCTTTGGGGAAAGGTCAGATTCCAAACTCCAAAATCAGGACCTAAGTTCACCAAAGGACTCACTATTAATGATTAAACACAGGTGGGCTGTAGTTTTCGGTCTTTCACTCTTTAATTTTTTTTTTTATTCAATAAGGAAAAATCAAGAAAGTTTTCACTTTGGAAAGCTAAACTAAACCAGTCCATCTTCTTATAAATTCAGAAGTATTTAGGAACATCTGAGGAAAACTGATGGTGATACTTCTCTGCTCAATAGTAATCATCATGCCTATGATATTAAATGCCTGTCTTCATGTTTTATCACTTTATGTGGAAGGGTAGTGAGGATTTTCACACTCAGCTTAACTTAATTGAGATGTATTATGTCTTGTATGCTCATCTTTGAATGTGTGCTATTAGAAGAAATTACTCTGAATTTTAGGGCTTAAAAATTTTTAAGTTGTGCCACCACCAATCACTTCAAAATAATGTTCGAGTAGGTAGAACTTTAATTTCTGAAACCTAGATGATCAACATTGTTTAGTAGTAACACATTCTCAGGCCAATGGAGTATGTGAGTATTTCATAGTAGACTTCTAGCTATATCTAATGACAAAAAACAGCTAGTTGTCTAAGTCCCCAAACTGGCTGGAGTCCATGCTTTCTGAATCCCATTTCTAGGAAGAGATTCAGATGGGGAATTCTAGTCCTTAGCACTATTGCTACAAAAAAATTAATTAGGAAACATCTCTAGAATCAGAGCAAATACCCTAGTATGATGAAGGCCATGCTAACTGAACACACTTTTATCCTTGAAAACTCCCAGAAGAGAGACCCTAATATGAACAATGAGGTGGTTAGGGTGGCATGTGTGGGGTTGGGTAAAGAGGGAGTAAAATACTCGTGAAAGGCCATTATAATGAACTTGAAAACACTTAAGACCATGTTTAATTATAAATGAGTTCTTAAATCTACCCTCATCTTTCTCAGAACATTTTCTAGAATCTTAATCTTTAATTTAGACAACCAACCCATGTAAAAGACAGCCAACTTGATAGGGACACAAAATAAAATGTAAAATTTAAAATCTACAAAGCTTATATAAAAAACTAAAAGTTGAAAATTATTCATCTTTGTCATCTACTGAGGTTAGAACTTCATTTGCTGTCATAAATTTTGTATATAACTTATGGCTAAAGTGCCTATGCAAAGATAAAATGTTGGCTTGTGACTTTCACATTAAAGTTATAAGTAATAAATTTTCCTGGGGTGAACAGACAAGGCCATTCTTAGAAAAATGCTTTCGTTTTTATTAATAAATAAATACAAAGTAAAGTGAATGTCCTTTATTGCTTTATTGTCCTTTATTGTGTTACTATATTTCTGTGCGTTTCCACAATTTCTGCATTACAGAGAGATATGAAGCCATTACAGTCACTTAAACTTTACATATTTATTTAAATTAAGGATTAGTTTGAATCTTATGTGATTCTATGAGAACTGTTTTTGGCATTTCCACTTGAGGCTCACAGTAACATAGACCTTTAGTTTTTGTGATTAGACTAAGTGAGGCATGATACGTGTCTCTTCGGGTAAAGTACCATTCGTTGTCAGGTATCAGAGTCCAACTAATAAAAGGTATATCACTATTGCCTAATAAATCCTGTTTCACTTGAGCATTTGCTTTCCACACGAAAACTCCTGTGTCTGTATTAGTCATTTCAATACAGATTGCTCAAATAAGGCTGCTTCTGTTGGTGATAAATAACATCATTTTCATGTAACTTTTTCTATTTACAAAGATATTTGAAAGATTTAGGATTGCTTCATCCAAGATGAAGAATGCCAAACACTTTCCATATTCAGTGAATTTTGTGTACCAAAGAAGAGGCTTTCTCCTCTGCTGCCTTTTTGATCAAGCTGAGCACGCACTGTACACTATATGTGGAAGATACCTCCCAAAACACAACAGCTATTTTACATGGCGTGTGAAGCAATACTGAAACACAGCACAGAATAAAAATAACAAGAGCTTCCATGTATGGACTGATTACTATATAGAATACTCTATGCTAAGCACTTTACATTTTTATAGTATATCTTAACAACAATCATTTCTCATATTAGAAAAATGAGGCTCAGATTAATTTAAGACAATGATTTAAGGATTATATAGCAAAACAAACTTGAAATCTAGGCCCAAAATTCTTTACTTAAAAAATATTAGAAATAGAAAATGGAAAAATTGATTTCCTATGGGTGATAGAGAGTTATTAATTGGGACTCTCCTTTAATGAGTCCATCACAACTTTGTATGGAGGTTAGCAAAGCACTTGACTGCTGTGCTTAGATGTGCCTGGCTGAAATTACAGAGGCAAACATTGATCTGTGCTATCCAGATTAAAGTCAAATAACAGATTTTAAAACAATGCTATTACAATGAAATCTTGCTGGTAGTACATGACACTGGGTAATACTGCTATACTACTATTTTGCAGTAATAAATAAGAGACTATGAAATAAAGATGAATGACTAATTCCAAAGTACAGTTGTGTTTCTGTTAAGTATCAGAGGTTGTTAGAAGTTAACTCATTTTCCTTGATTAGAAGATAAATGAATTTCGCCCACTAAAGGAGGAAGAGAACATATTACCATACTAGATATAGATATAAGTAGGTCGGGTTTCAATACAGGAATAAAAAGTCTTTATAGCATCAGAACACTGTACTCCATTCTTTAAAAAAAAAATCAGTGAAAAAAAATTTTTAGAGGGGTACTCAAGTTATCCTTAAGTGGTCATAATAAAATCTAGCATTAGTTTAAATTCAGTGAGGGAATTAGCATTTTTAAGGAATCCTGCAAAAAATATTTTCAGGTTAGGAATATTCTTATGATGTGTGCCATGGCTGGCATGGCTCAGTGGATTAAGTTCCAACCTTCAAACCAAAGGGTCACCTTTAAACTAAAGGATTCCCTGTCAGGACCCATGCCTGGGTTATGGGCCAGGTCTCCAGAAGGGGACTCATGAAAGGCAA
Source organism: Phyllostomus hastatus (assembly GCF_019186645.2). Lineage (NCBI taxonomy): Eukaryota > Metazoa > Chordata > Mammalia > Chiroptera > Phyllostomidae > Phyllostomus > Phyllostomus hastatus. The sequence continues at coordinate 22,485,896 of NW_025334028.1, read as the reverse complement.
CCACACATTAATATTTCTCTTTCTGTCTTTCTCCCTCCCTTCCCCCTCTGTAAAAATAAATAAACAAAATATTTTTTAAAAGAATATTCTTATGATGTGATGAAATCTTCCATACCATGGCAAAGTTATAGAATACATATACTTTTTCAAAGGTAAGATTTCTGTTTGAGAAAAGAATAGTCACTAAATGCCTTTTCTTAACAAGTAAACTTGAGACTTAGATTTGAAACACTTGGAATCTAAAACTCTCTAAAAAGATAGTGATTTTTTTTTAACAACCAAAAATATCTTAAGGGTCAATAACAGTCACCCTAAAAGGAATCTAACTTTATATTATCTTTAGCCACACAAAACTGAATTTCTAGCATTTTAAAGGAGATAGTTGATGGCTTTCTTTCAGTAGATGAAAGAGATGTCTCTCTGTTGTAAAGAAAACAAAATAAAATTTTGACTAGAATAATTTTATTTATAAAGACAGACCAGAGATTCCCCATATAGCCTGCACCCAGTTTCCTCTATCATTAATATCTTACATAACTGTGATAAATTCATTAATATTAAAATATTGGTATATTATTATTAACTAAAATCCACATATTACTTGGGTTTTCTTTTCTTTTTTTATTAAAAAATTATTTTATTGTTCTATTACAGTCGTCTGCACTTAACCAACAACACACCCCCGACACAAGCCCTCCCCACCTCGCTCCCTTGCTTCCACCTGCCTTGGTTTTGTCCACGTGTCCTTTACAGTCGTTCCTGAAAACTCTTCCCCCTTCCCCCATTATCCCCTCCCACCTCCTTTCTGGTTACTGTTTGATTGTTCTTAATTTCAATGTTGCTGGTTATATTGTGCTTGCTTGTTTGTTTTGGATTTTCTTATCTAATACTTTTCTTTCTGTTCCAAGATCCCATCCAGAATATACTACTATATTTAGTTGTAATGCATCCTTAAGTACATCTTGGTTGTGACAGTTATTTGTAGGAGGCTCCCCTATTGCAATTTATGGGATGTTTTTCTTATGATTTGACTGGGCTTATAGGTTTGGGGAAGAAAGACCATGGAGGTACCATTTTCATAACATCCTGTCAAAGGTATATACTATTAACATGATTTATTACTGTTGATGTTGACCTTGATTATCTGGCTGAGCAGTGTTGTCAGGTTTTTCCACCGTAAAGTTACTCTTTTTTTCCACGTTCTCCTTATACTACACTCTTTGGAAGGAAGTACTACATGCAGCCAATATTAAGGATTAGGGACCTATATTCCTCCTCATTCAGGATGGAGTATTTATATAAATTAATTATTTGGAATTCCTCTGCATGAGAGATTTGTCTTTACTCCCCCGTTTATTTATCCTTTATATCAGTATGGATTTATGAGTATATTTATTTTATATTTTGGGTTATAATACAACTGTTACAGCATTGGCCATTGGGAACTCTCAGTTGGACCCTGTGCTCCTTTGACATATCCTATCCGTGTGTGTGTGTGTGTGTGTGTGTGTGTTAAAGAATTTCCTTAATTTCTGGCACTGCAAGATGCTCTAGTTTCATCTTGTACATTTTCATCTTGTCATTTCTCCAAGGAGCTCCAGTTCCTTTTATTAAAGAATGGTATTAGAAACCAAAATATGGGCACAAAGTGTGCTCCTTGTACATTAAGTCTTCCAACCCACGAACACAGTGTATTTCTACATTTATTTAGATCTTTATTTCTTATGTCAGAGTTTTGTAGTTTCCCTCATGTAGATCCTGTATATGTTTTGTTAGATTTATACCTAAGTATTTCTATTTTGGATTCTAATGTATTTTTGCATTTCAAGTTTCAATTGTTCAATTGACTTTTGTATGTTAACCTTGTATCTTGTGACCTTGCTGTAATCACTTAAGAGTTTCATAATAAATTTTTGTCACAGATTTTGGGGAATTTTTTACAAAGACAACAATCATGTCACTTGAGAACAGTTTTACTTCTTGTTATTTCCTTTTCTTGTCTTATTGAACTATCTAGGACTTCCAGCATAATACTGAATACGTTTGTGTACTTTTTATATTACATATTCCTTTTGAGTTCTGAGTTTTCCAATTATTTTATGAGTTTTTTTGGTTTTATTCTATTCTATTTGGTTGTTCTATTTTCTATATTTGAATGTTCTCTTGTTTTGAAATATTGGGTTATATTTTTCAACATTTTTCATGTTCCATATTCATTTTTATTAAAACAGCTTTTAATAGGATTCACATATGATCTTTCTCATGGTTATTTTTGGGCTAAATAAGATATTCTGTACTTTGAAGAGGGGGAGTAAAACAGCTCTTCTAATCTTATGGTTCTAGAACTTCCTTTTCTGGTGCTTTCTTGTTATTTCTTAGCTTTGTCTCCCCTTCTTCTCTCCCATGTTTATCTGTACCTGTTTTAATTTTTTCCTTTGCCTCTATTGTCCCTGTCCTGATCAAGTTGAGTTCTCCTCCCAGAAGTTTCTCCTTAATGTTGGGTTTTGTGCAAGAAGGGAGCTCAGGTTTAAGTTTTGAGAGTTCATAGTCTCAACCCCCCACATACACACACCCTTCTAGAACTTTTCAGATCTTCTGCTCATCCCTTTGTACTCACTCTGAAATTAGTCTGCCAGTTTTGATGATTTCACATTGGTCTCCCTTGCTTTTCAATGAATACCTGTTGGCAGGTGCTCTCATAGCCTTCAGATGCTATGTTGTCATCCCACTATTTCCTCCTACACAGCTGTTGATACTTAGTTGGTGGTTTGTTCCCATCCACTCATATTTTGAAGTTTAGAAGAATTCTTTTTCACATTTTTATGTTGTAGCTATGATATGAACATGTTGTCATTAGTGTTTTCCTATCCTAGATGCTCTACCTATTTTTATGAGACAATTTAGACTATACTGCCTCCATAGTCACCTTCCTAGAGTCTTCAACATTCATATTACTTGGAAGGGGGGTAAATAAGGAATACAAAAAATTTTAACTTTTATTTTTGAAGTCAATAAAAATGCTAGTTGAAATTATTATAAATGATACATTGATTCTGCTTTTAGGTACCTTTCAAGTCATCTTTGAAAGTTCATTTATATTTGGTTTTCTTAGCTGGAAATTAGTGTACAATTGTCCCTTGGTATCCACATGAGATTAGTTCCAGGATGCCCATGGATACCAAAATTGAAGAGTACTCAAGTCCCTTATACAAAATGAGGTAGTATTTGCATATAACCTATGCACATCCTCCCATACACTTTGAATCATCTCTAGATTACTTTATAATAGCTAATACAATGCAAACACTATATAAATAGTTGTTATACTGTATCATTAGGGAATAATTACAAGAAAAAAAGTCTGTACATGTTCAGCACAGAATAACCCTTGTAGGCCTAACTACATACACGATAAAACTAAAATAGGTTTACAGTTACTTGTATGGAAAATAATACAATTAATAAATATCAATACAAGAATAAATTGTTTCACACTCTCACTACTATAAACTCACTTTTGCCCCACCCTGCAGTACACATCAGCAACGACCCTTGGAACCTGCAGGGACTGGCTGTATAGTCCTCTGGACTGGCTGTATTCACAAGTGTTGTTCTGTGCCCACAACTCCCCATCCCAACTTGCTGTGCAATATTCTCACACTTAATAAAATATTAGAATTAAACTTAAAATAATGAAATTTGTGGTGATTGCCCAATGTTCTCAGGCCATACAATTGGAGGAACTCATAACTCTTCCAAAAACCATTATTAATGTTTTTGTGACCTAAAATTCTGGTTCTATCTTTACCCTCTTCTCACACTACAACCTGGTCCGGTTTGAAATACTGGCTGCCAAATGTCTGAATGTGATTCACAGACATGTTTTATTTAGCCCACTCAGTATTTTTTTAAATTATTGACAACACTAAAAATCCAAGTTTCACATAAAAATTGATTTTTGGCTGCTATTTAAAAATTGAGATCTGATGTCATTAGCCCACATTCCTATTGGAACTTGGACTCCGATTAAATAGAGAATGTATTCTCATGTTTGTGACACTATTCTCCCAGATAGCTTTTCTCTTTTGTCAACTTCTAGTCCTTGTAACCAGTATAAATTTGCAACCATGGACTAACATCTCTTCAATTTCAATCTCATATGTTGGTTTAAATTACCAAATATGTGATGATTTCTAAATCTGTTTCTACTTAGATGTTCTGCAGACTACCCAGAACCCACATATTCAAAACCATTTTTTTTCCAAAACCTGCTTTTCTTCCATTATTCTGTAAATGACCCAGGTAAAAAAATCACATTCCTATAATTGTCCAACTTGTAAGAACACTTAGGGCTTTTCTTTCTTCTTCCTCATCCTACCCAAAACTTTTCAGTCATGTGCCAAACTATGACATTTTTACTTCCACTGTTCCCAGTATTTTAAATACCTTTCTCTTCTTCATATCTGGAAGACCCCTACTTACTTCCCAAGAAGGAGCAAACTTATTAAACTTCTGAAACTGGTTCCTGCATCCAAGAGTAGTTAGTTGCTCCTTTCCATGTACAAGCATCTCAGGTATATTATGTTATATGGTATTTTTGTGTTGCTGGTTCTACCACTAGACTAGGGATTCCTTAAGGATACTAATCATGATTATCTTTGTATCAAGAGTACTAAGTCCAAAAATATATGGAACTCTATATATGTGTCAAAAAGATGAATTTTACAAAACAATGAAAATAAGATTATTTCATGTCATGATTTTTACTTTCCTATACCTTTTATATGCTTAGATCTTTGGTCAAAGTCTTTTTAAAATTTTTTTTTTAAATTTTTGCTGGCACTTTTTAGTGCTTGTTTTGGATTGATACTAGAACCATTTCAAATTTTGCACCATGACTATAAAGTTAAGTAGCTTTGTCAAAAGAAAAATTATTGACTCCACTACTACATATGAGTTTTAAAAGTGACTTAAATTTTTTTAAATGTCTAAGGAGTCCAGGTATTAATTCTGAAAAAAATATATAATGACTCATATTAACAGATCCCTGAAGAAAAACTGAACAGCTGTTAAAAGATTCGGCACATCACTATGTCAGCCTGAGTGTAATGACCTACATGTGAAGGGCTACATATCTAGTTACTAATCCTCCCTCAGCTACTCTTTGCCCGGATATGGAAGCAGCTGAAAAAAGATGCCCTACTAACAAATCAGAAATGGAGCCAATTAAGAGATCTTTTAGATTTGAGATTAGGAAGAAACAGAGAGTGGCTCACAACAGTGTTCAGCTGACAGTTTTTCAAGAAATATTTGAGATTTGAAGCAAGAGTAACTTCATTTTTGTAATTAAATTTATTCAATAGATGAATTTCAATTATTTTAGAAAACTCAAATTCTAAATTTGATTTTTACTCCCTGAAACCTTTAAACATGTTCAAATGTTTTCAAATATCAAGAATAGTTTACTTCAGAATTGTTTCCCTACTGATAGCAGTCTTCTTCTTCATTCATTCAAACTTTATTATCTTTACATTTTACAATAATCATTTGTTAAAAGTAGGACCAAATAAAAAAAAAAGCAACTAAACACAAAACGACAATCTACGAGATTATGTTTCAGTTCTTTCTGTTGACTTGGTCTCTATATAGCAAAGTTACATAAAATCAAATATTATATACAATGAAATGTCATCTGACGTTTTGCAAAACGTAATAGGAAAAATAACTCAAAGAATGGAAAGCAAGATTTCCAATTGCAAGCTTAAACATTCTAACTTAACTGCCTCTTATTGGAAATTTGACTCACTTTTAAAATTGGATTTTCCATTTGAATTGTGTAAAATCATATTACATTGACAACCTTCTTCTGTACATATTATAGTTTAGGCAAGAGATGCTTTGCCCTCATCTCTAACAAAGAGCCTTTCGTCACTGTTTCGTATTTTTAATTTTCAAGAGTAGGAATGTCTTAAGTCTCCTTCCGACCCAATATCCTCCCAGGAACACCTGAATGAATCACATGTCCACAGGTACACTGGTGCTTCCAAGAAGTAAAACACACATCAATTCCCATTCCAAAATCCATAACTCCGCCCCACACCAATTCTCTCCCCTCATTCCCGGGGCGGGTCTGGAGCTGGCGCAGTTACTTGACGTACACTAAACAGCCGAAGCCTATATCCCTGCCTCTGGGAGTTGAAGTTTCCGAGGGAGGACTCGTGAACGGCATCAAGACCATTCCAGAAAGACTTTCTTCCCGTGCTCTCGGGTTCCCTGACAACTCCTTGGCTTAGTAAGTCTTCTGGAACTGAGGCTGGCTCTCGCCTACCCTTTGATGTCCTCTGACCACAAAAGAGACGCTCAGCCTGTGCCACTGTCAATGAGCTTTAACGGCTTCCGGGGGAGAGGAGAGTGAGGCTGTGGAAGTGGCAGCCGCGACCCAGTTGCCGGAGGAAGTGGCGTCATAGAGTGCGCCCTCTTGGCCCGCCAAGAAGCTCCCTGATTGGCTAGCTTCAACTTAATCCCGCCTCTGAAGAGCGTCCTCCAGCTCGTGGCCAAGAGGGGAGAGAGGGTCCAGGCTCTGTCCACCTCTGTGGGGTGCCAGCTGTCGATATCTCTTTCGCTGTCGGGATCCAGTCCCTAGTTTGTGAAGAGTGAGTTTCCAGAGAACGAAGGGAGAGGGAAATGTGGAGTCTGAAGGGCCAGGAAACGAGTTACGGTTTTGCCACTTCCTGGCTAGAGACCGTGGGCAAGTCGCTTTACCTCTTTTACTCTCTTTATCTCGTTTTGGGAGGCAGACGTTGTTGAGCGCTCGGAAAGATAGCGAACAAAGGGGAAAGGTACTGCTGTGCTTTTAGCCCTATCGTGGTGAGCTCAGGACGATTTTAAGAAGACCGAATTGTTACCTGATTCCACGGAAATAAACATTAAGTGTTAAAATTGGGCCATTTTTGTAGAGATATAAAGAGGATAGCAACAGATGATTTTCTCACTTTTTATTTTTTAAATCCTCCCCCTCTCCTTATCCCAGCCCAACCCTCTGCCTAAGAGGCCTGACAGCTGAACCAAGCGCAGTTTCTACTACTGTAGATTTGGCGGGCGCGGTTTGAAAAATGTGTTCTTTCCCTGTCACTGTCAGATCATTTAATTCCATTCTGCAGTTATATCAAAATTCGTTTGGATTTTTCTGAGAGTCTGTGTCATTATTTATGAAGAATATGTTAGCCCAATCAATAAAATCTATGAAAGCTTTTTGTTTTAACTTTGGCCAGTCGCTGATTTTTGATGTGTGTTTTTCCTGTTTAAATCTGCTAAGAAGTGAAAATACAAGAAATATTGAAACCCTTCTTTTGTGTGTTCTTCCCACACCAAATGGCCTTAGTCATATTTATCCAGTTCTTAGTTTTATAAGACCACCTGACAACCTATTTATGTGACTAAATGAACCATTTTAAAAATTCGGAGCTGAACAAAATTTCACACAAATATTTCTATAATTGCTAAAAAATACGGTTCTTAAATATTTGTGGAATGTGGTTAAATGACTGAAAATGTACTGTGAGAGCATCACTGCATGTGAGGGAAGAACGCAGAACTCTGTGCTATAGAGCTTATAAACTGTGGCCAAAACTAAAATAAGAAAACAAATATATCCAGTAAACATCATACATATTTTGCTTAACTTGTAATCGGAACAAGCTAGTGCATAGTGAACTACTTATTGCATGGCAATACGCAGTGGGAGTTACGTATCCTTGTATGTGAAGAGTGCAGTCTCAAGCCAACATCGTTTGTATTGTATTCATGCATGAAGATATCTAGCTTACTCAAAGCTTCAAAAAATTCACTTACTATAGTGCATTTTCTTAATTGGGGAGAGCTTTAAAAATAATTATGACGATGTTGACTAGCTTATGATCTAGCTATGTACTTGACAGGGTTTCTAAGACTTCTTAGGTAGGAAAGGCGAAAGCTCCCCCTAGTGTACTTGAGCTGTGAAATATTGCTATACATTGCTTTTTGTAACTTTCATATCATAGAGCCAATTAACGCTTGCAATTTTTGAACCTAATACAGAACTAGCAAAAAATGCCAGTGATAATGGAAATAGTCTTAAAATACTATTTTCTGTAAATTTTAATTGTGTAAGTTTGCATGTTTAGTTTAATGGGCAGGTTTAGCTTATATTTTCTCCACGTTGTTTTGGATACACACATTGCTAACTTTAATTTACTATCTCTGGAAAAGAAGTAAAATAAAAGTGATCCCGGGGAAACCCAGTAATTACTTTAAAATTTTCTTTTAATCTTTTCAGGCGAACTGAGTTTCCTCTGTTTCGCAGTTCTTAAGTTGAATGTTTATCTTTCAACCTTTATAAAAATTACTGGTGAATACATTCAAGGTTACACTTTTATCTCTGCCATTTTGTCTGTATTTCATTCTGTAATTCAGATCTTTTAACTGCTATGACATACTGTTTTTCACTCTATTTCTGTCTGAATTCTGAGTCAGATTGCCAGCATATCTTCTAATCCATCAGTTACCTCTTGGACTCCAGGTAATCTGGAGTTTGTCTAATATATTGAAATTTTTGTTTCCACCCCCAACACTAGGTTGAGGGTTCATCTGAAACTGTCTCCCATCTCCCACCTTCTGTCTTGTGTTACTACTATTCTTCCTACTTTAAAGCCAGGGAGACTCCCAGTTGCCTTTGCATAGCATACCCAGCAGGAACAATGTCTATTCTAGTTCTTGCTTTTGTTTTTGAGAGAGGCTGTATCTTTTGTGTTTTTTCCTTTCTATCTTTTATCTACTATTGTCATGCCTTTCAAGACTGGGAGGCAGGGTGCCTCAAAACTTCTCAGGAAGTCTGTCCCAATTTTATTATTTAGTGGCATGTGAATTAAACTGGAGCTGTTTTTTTGTCATCTTTCAGTGACACAAATCTGAGAGCCTTCCAACAGCAGGACTAAAGCATCATAGCTCTTTTACATTCCTTGGAAACCTTTATTTTCTAAATAAGATCTTGGATTTCTGGGAAGGAGAGTTAGATCTGGGTTTGAATCATAACTCCATTACTTCATTCATCTATTCATCCAACAAGTACAATATTTTAAGGACCTACTTTATGCTAAATTTGTTCTAGGTGCCTTATTTCTTAGGAATTATTTAGTAGCTTTGTATTTATAATTAACCTCACTGTGCCTTTTTCCTTTGTAAAGTAGGCATGATACTGACTACTTCATAGTGTTGGTTTTAAGGATTAAATTAGATGCGCTTTTTTGGTTAAGCGTGGTAAGAATTAATGTCTGCTATTGTTATTTAATTTTAAAAATCCTTTGTAATATATTCACTCATTTATTTATTTTACCAATATATAAGCAAGAAAAGTGCCAGGCCCCCTGTTAGTACTGGTACTCTAAAGTTGGGCAAAAGCAGATGTCATCCCTGCCCATGTGGAGTTTTCAGTGTAGAACTGAATTTGAGCTGTTATGTCTAGCCAGTGTTCCTTTAAACTAAGGATACTCTGATTAGTGGTTTAAGGAAAACCTGTGAACTCTTACTTGTGTTACTAGATGACTCTTTCTCCTTCATAGTAATTTTGGGACCTAGTTCATGCCAGGGTTTTTGCTGTAGCTCCCAAAGCACATCTTAAAATTTCTTTCCTCGCAGTCAAAATTTGGTAAACTTTCCAAGTTTGCTTAGTTATCCCTGTATGTCGTGTTACAACATTGCACTTTTAAAGAAAACAAGAATCATATCATAAAACTACTGCTTAAATTATGTTCTGCGAAGGTTTTGTCTTTCCATTTCTGAATTGTGATTTTTCTTCTTTAAGATGTTATCTTCTCCGTACATCTTAGCTATTTCTGTGAAAAGGAAGAATCATACAATTTTCTTTAAAACCAGTTGAACATTTATATACTTAGTCTTTGGTATGGATAAATAATACATAACATTTTTCAGCTTTGGTGTTAATAATTTGTTAAAGAGAAATCTCAATATTTCTAGTTATTTTTCCTAATCTGAAGGGAAATCCAGTTCTAAAAAACAGATATAAAGGTGTCTGTGATTAAATGCAAATAAAGATGTTTGTGATGGCCCTAAGCACTCCACGACTGATTACAGATTCAACTTGAGTATTTTGTGTGTTTTTTTACCATGACTAAAGTGGAAAATTTATAATTGTGTATTTACAATGAAATATATGGAAGGGGACAACCAGATTTGTTTTTTGCACTATCCCAAATATGTAGATCTATAGCATATGTTCTGTCAAAAACCAATTGTGAGTATATTCCCAAATAATGAAAGTAACATTTCCCTCATATTATAACATTAAAGGTGACTTCATAAAGTGCTTTTCTTCTTTTAAAAAATAATATTTTTATATTATAAAACAATGTTTTTATTCTATAAAATTTAGAAAATGCAGAATACCATGGGTATGAATGAAATGTTTGTGCTTTTTAAAACAAAATTGGATATGCTGTATATTTTTTTGTTTTGATTTTCTTATTTAGCATCACCATTTTTCTTTATCACTAAATAATTTTGGGAAACATAATTTTTACTGGCTACTTAGTATTCCCAGCCACTATCGTCGATAAACTCTGATTTATTTAATCCCTTTTACTTTCAACAGTAGAGGTAATTTCAAGTAGTTTCCAAATTTTTCATTGTTAAAAATAACACAGGAGTACATGAAACAATTCTCCTTCCACCCAGTCCACTCTTTTGATTTCCATGGTTTCAGTTACCTGCTGTCAACCACAGTCTAATAATGTTAAATGGACAATTCCAGAATTAAACTATTTATAAGTTTTAATTGCACACCGTCTGAGTAGCATGATGAAATCTAAGGCCATCCTGCTTCATCCCACCCAGGATGTGAGTATCCCTTTGTCCAGCATATCCATGCTGTATACTCTGCCCAACATTAGTCACTTAGCCATCTCGGTTATGAGAGACCACATTCACATAATTTTTATTAAAGTATGTAGGGATAATTGTTCTACTTTTTATTAGTTATTTTTCATCTCTTTCTGTGCCTAATTTATAAATTCAACTTTATTATGTATGCATATATAGGAAAAAACAATACATGTAGGGTTTAGTATTATCCACCTTTTGGACATCCACTAGGGAATCTTAGAATGTATTCACTGCAGATAAGGGGGGATTACTGCATACCCTTTTGCATTAATTTTATGTATATTTCTGATTCATTAACAAGAATTTATTCTAAGGAAATAAATTACTGAATCGAGGGTATCAACATTTTAAAGCTCTTGAAATCTACATATGTGTAGCCTGCTGGAAAAATTGTGCCACCAATAGCATATGAAAGCACCCCATTTTATCACAAGGTACTTGCCAGTAAATGACATATATTGTTTAAATTTCATTTTTATTCATTTCTGATATAGTTTAATTTTAATCACATCTATTGGCTATTTGTCTTTTCCTTTTTAGTGTGAATCATCTCTGTATGTCAAAAGTTGCTTTTCCATTTTTCAGAGGCATCAAATAATGTCATCTGAAATGATGCCAGCATTTATTGAGACCTCTAATGTTGAAAGAAAGCAAGACTTAAGTGAAGATCAAGAGGAAAGCCAGAAGCCAAGATTAGGTGAAGAGTTTGAACCAATATCTAAACGACAAATGAAGAAGCTAATGAAACAGAAACAATGGGAAGAACAACGAGAACTCCGCAAGTATGTTTCCAAATGCATATATTCTACCCCTATTCAGAAATAATGGAATGTTGGACCTGTCACAGTCCTTTTACACATTAAAAGTAATTGTGTTAATTAAAATTGGGGCTATGCATGTTGTTAGCTAACACTGTCAGTTGGCTGTTAAAGCTGTATGTTTTGAATTGTGTTTTTAGCAGTGCTTATGAATTTACACTGCACACTTTTCTCACCCAAAACCTATTGTGTAGCAGCACAGTTTCTGAAATAACTGACTTAGGAAAGGGATATAATTAGCATCCATGTCCTAGATACGGAACAAAAATAACCACTTCAGATAGATCAAATTTGGGCCTAACATTGATTTTGCTAGAAGAACTATTGCAGGTCTTGTTGAGAATAGTTGGGCTGAAACTGTTATTGTACCTAGAATGCCAAAATTTACTGGGAGAAAATAAACTATAATTGATGCAGATTAGAGAAACAGTATGAGATTTTTTTTCCCCACTCATAGTTTTACTTCGCTTTTTTCCTACATCATGTAAACGTTGCTAGAAAATCACGTAGGGGAAGAATTATAACAGTAAAATTTACCAAAATTCTCAAAATGAGTATTAATATTTATCAAGTTTTCTTAGTAGAGTATGATACCAATAATAAATGAATTTATTAGTAGTATAGTTAGGATTTGTGTAAAAAGCATTACATTGTTTTTGAAAACTCATTTTCTTCCTTTCTAAAACTTAGATGCACATGTAAAATTGCTGATATTTGACCAATTTTGATTCATAGAAGTGACAATTTCATATGGCTAAGCCTGCTGATTTAAAAAAAGTAATTGTTTCTTTGTCTATATAGAATAGTCTTATAAATATCTGAATATATAAATAACAAAAAGTTATTTCAATTACTAACTTTAGACAAAAGCGGAAGGAAAAACGCAAGAGAAAGCAGTTAGAGCGACAGTGTCAACTGGAATCAAACTCAGATGGAAACGATAGAAAACGTGTTCGAAGAGGTGTTGTTCACAGCACACTTCGTCTTATCATTGACTGCAGTTTTGACAGCTTGATGATATTAAAGGTATCATGAACCATTGTCAGAAAAATTGTGTAGGTAAACTGTGCTAAATAATTCTTGCTTTAATATGTAGTATCACTTTGATATAAATTTGGGTGCTGAAATGAATCTTAAATCAAGTTTTTCATATTCTGCCCCCTAAGTTAAACTAGCTAATGAATTCCTTTTATGAATGTGTATATGTATATGTATTGATAGGAGAGACAAATACCATGGGTAGATTATAAAACTCAATAACTGCATATTAATCATCAAGATCTGAGTGTTTATTTGCCCTAATCAAAATAAGAAAATAAGAAATATGATGGTCTTAATTAAATTATTTCTTATTTAATAGTCTGAGAAATCTGGCTATTTAAATAATGCTAGTACAAAGAACATGCTTTAATTACTTTCTAATCCATTGATAAGTTATGAAAATAGTAATAGTATGGCTCTAAGAATTTTTTTCCTTTGGTTGACTTTTAAGAAGAGTAAATGTTTCATGAACTATTTTAAGTGGATACAAAATATGAGATAATGGGTTACTTTCAGAGTATTGACTTATAGTGATAAGTATTTACTTTCAGAGTATTGACTTATAGTGATTTTTTGTAAGTTAGATAAGGAAATTGAATGGAAATGATCAGAAAGGACTTGTATTTCAAAAGGAAAAAATGTACCTGTCTAGTCATCCCTTGTACTTACTCTATTTCACTAAGATTGTGGAGTGGCCATAGATGATTTTGAAAAAGCTGCTTTAAAATTTGTACTCTTGTATAGGACATTAAGAAACTTCATAAGCAGATTCAACGATGTTATGCAGAAAATCGACGAGCACTGCATCCTGTGCAGGTATGTTTGAAAGATTTTAAAACAAACTCCAGTTTCCTTTCTTATATTTTCATTGGGAAGAGGCCTGAATAATCCCCACTCCTTTACAAGTGTCTTACAGATAATCCCTTAGACAACAAAATGCCTATTTGAACCATGTTTTATTTTTCTGCAAAAATAAAGTAAGATATTTTAAACATTTTTTTCACATGTCATTCTCAGCCACACTGCCTGGTCATCATCAGTCTTGGACACATTGACCTGCTCTTTGCTGTGTAGTTGAACATCTTTGTTAAAGGGTACACATCTATTTTCATACCCATTTCTTAGGTCTCATTCTTTCCCTTCTGGGGAATAGGAGGAACTGATGTGTGCTTTGCTGTTAGTAGGTTTATTCTACTTAGAAGATTTCGAGTTACTGGTAATTTTGAAAAATACTTCCTTAGCTAGAGTGAGGGAGTGCTTTGAGACTAGTTGCCTACTGTTAAGGAAACATAAGGGACATAAAGGAAAGAATAAACAAATGGGATCTCATCAGAATAAAAAGCTTCTGCATGGCTAAAGAAAACACTATTAAAATAAAAAGAACCAACTGTATGGAAAAACATATTTGCCAATGATATCTCAGACAAGAGTTTAATCTCCAAAATATGTAAAGAACATACATGACTCCACTCTAAGAAGACAAGCAACCCAATTAAAAAATGGGCAAAGGACTTGAATGGGCACTTCTCCAAGGAGGACACACAGAGGATCCAGAGACACATGAAAAGATGCTCAATATCGCTAGCTATCAGAGAGATGCAAATTAAAACCACAATGAGATACCACTTCACACCAGTCAGAATGGCCATCATAAAGCAACAAACAACAAGTGTTGGAGAGGTTGTGGAGAAAAGGAGACCCTAGTGGACTGTTGGTGGGGTTGCAGACTGGTACAACCACTATGGAAAACAGAATGGAACTTCTCAGAAAACTAAAAATGGATCTGCCTTTTGACCCAGTAATTCCACTGCTGGGATTATATCTCCTAAGAACCTGAAACACCAGTCCAAAAGAACCTATGCGCCCCAATGTTCATAGCAGCACAACTTATAATAGGTAAGTGCTGGAAGCAACCTAGGTGCCCATCAGTAAATGAATGGATCAAAAAACTAGGGTACATTTATACGATGGAATTCTATGCAGCAGAAAGAAAGAAGGAGCTCCTACCCTTTGCAACAGCATGGATGGAGCTGGAAAGCATTATGCTAAGCAAAATAAGCCAGGTGGTAAAAGAGAAATACCATTTGATCTCACCTTTAACATGAACCTAAACAACAAAACAAACAAACAAGCAAAAGATAGCCAAAGACACTGAAATAGAGAACAGGCTGACAGTGACCAGAGGGGAGAGGAGAGGGAATTTCAGGGGAAAGGAGGAAGGGTTTCCCTCCCACACAGGAACAAATATAAAGGACACATGGACAAAAACTAGGGGGGTGGAAATGGAAGGGAGGTGGGGAGGTTATGGGTGGGCGGGCTGGGGTGGGAGTAAAGGGCAGAAAACTGTACTTGAACAATGATTAAAATAAAATTAAAAAAATAAAACATTTCAAATAAAAAGCTAAAAATAGGAAAAAAAAGAGTTGCCTGCTGTCTGAATTTTAGGTGATGTAATAATTAACATCGGCTCACTGACATTGAGAACTGGAAATTCTTTTTTGGTTTGATACTTTGTTTTTATGAAGTGATAATTTATATTTTTCCATTTTATATTCTCACTCTTGCTTAGACTTGAAATAGATGTCAGGTTTCAGAATCAAAGAATTCCAAAGACTTGGGACTATTAAAAAAATATCAGTGGTGGTAAAAGAAAGGGAATGGAAAGTTGACATGGAAGCAGGGAATTTATAGAAAAGTGATCATTAAGGGAAATGCACATTATGCTTGAAAAATGGGGTGAAAATGTAGATGGAATAAGGAAGTTAGCAGGTTATGGAGTGCACAAAACATGTCATTTTCACCAAAAATTTATTCTTGTGTGTTGGAAGCATGCTACAAATTTATTTTTTTCTAGAATGAAAGTATTTTGTTCTATTGATGATCAGGTTAGTGTATGAGGGAATAAAATGTACTTCAGTAGTCATTTTCTCTCTCATCTTATGCCTACAAATCTCTCTATCAGTTTTATTTGACAAGTCATGGAGGCCAGTTGAAAAAGAACATGGATGAAAATGACAAAGGATGGGTCAACTGGAAGGTAATTACAGTCGATTAACTTTCGCACAATTCCAAGTACTTTTAAGGTTAAAGGTCTGCATTTTTTAACTAAGTTCTACATAATGTCAATAAATAGAAGAGAGCAATCTCCGAACCCTGTGAATCAGTATACCTAAGTTGAAGGGTACTAATTGGAGAAGCTACAGAGACTGAGATGTCTGTCTCTACTTGCTCTCATTAAATCTCACTTGCTATTTTGCCTCCAACTTTAAAACATATTTTTTAAAAAGGAACAAATTTAAAGGTCTTTATTTAATCTCTACCCAGTAAACTGGCTATGCATTATATATGAATGAAGTTGCTCTAAAATTTGAAAATGTACTTGCATCATTCCTCCTAAGTTTGTGTTCTCATGTCCACATACTGGTATTGAACTCTTTCTCAAAGCCATTTCTAACCATGACAAACTTTCCCTCCCACACACACAAATCTCATAATGCCTGCAGTTATTTTTATTAATAGCCTAGAGTGTGGAATATTTTTAAAGGCTTTTTAAAGGTTTAAAGTACAACATATTTACCAAGTTTTATGATTGTGCCTAATTTCCTAAGAACAACAAGTAATAGTAACAACTTTGAGTGGGCATACTTTCTGTTATTTTGTGGCTTATTATATTTATTATACCACCAGCTTTCCAGAGAGACATAAGTTCACTGGTTTCTAATTTCAGTACCCTCTTTTTTTTTTTTAAGATTTTATTTATTTATTTTTAGAGAGGGAAGGGAGGGAGAAAGAGAGAGAGGGAGAAACATCAATGTGCAGTTGCTGGGGGCAGTGGCCTGCAACCCAGGCATGTACCCTGGCTGGGAATCGAACCTGCGACACTTTGGTTTGCAGCCTGTGCTCAATCCACTGAGCTACGCCAGCCTGGGCTAAATTTCAGTACCCTCTTGGGGCCCTTATTAAACATAGGGGCCAAATTATAATATAACATTTTTCAGAAAACTGGCTGTTTATTTATCAATAGGTTATACGTTTTAGGTGAGACAAGTCCTACTTTACTTCTTATTTCTTTAACAATTATTGGTTAAGTCCTGACCATTGTGGTTCAGTTGGTTGGGTGATGTCCTGGAAAGCAAAAGGCTGCCCATTTGATTTCTGGTTAGGGCACATGCCCGGATAGTGAGTTCAGTCCCCGGTCAGGGTGTGTACCAGGGGCAACCCATTGGTTTCTCTCTCACATTGATGTTTCTCTCCCTCTCTTTCTCCCACCCTTCCCCACATGCTAAAATTAAATAAATAAAATCTTTTAAAAAATTACTGGTTAAATGTCATCTGAGCCTCATAATATATTTTCTTTTATTCTATCAGTATAGTTTACAAAAGTCTGCCCAATGTTAAGTTTTTTACCTGTGACCTAAAAATTTTGATAAAGATAATTTCAAATATGTATCTTTATAGAAATAGGTATATGGAATTTATTAAATCTATAATCCATTTCCTTTTGATGATTCATGTAGGTGGAGGGGAAGTAACTGGAGAAGGCATTCTTGGGCTAGAAAACCATGTGAGCAAATATGTGACAAAATGTGTTTGTTTTGTTGGAACAAAGTTAGAAAGGGTGGGTTAAGTGCCATATTCAGGAAAGAGTTACTAAGTTAAGGAGTTTTAATTTCATCCTACAGGTAAAGACAAAACATTGAAATTGGTGTTTTTAGAAAATGACTCTGTCATTAGCATATGGAAGTAAATTGGAAGGATCTGAGGTGGGAGACCGAAATGGCATTTGAAGCCCACTTAATTAATTAAGGTGTGAGGTGATAGGAGTTAAAGTAGAAGGTTATAAATAGTGCATCGTAACAACATTCTTTCATACTTCCTTTAATATGATTCACTTCCTCTCAAAATGATGATAGCCAATTTTCACAAAATTCTATTAATAACATCTTCCCCTTGTGTCTTAAAGGATATTCACATTAAACCAGAGCACTATAGTGAATTCATAAAGAAAGAAGACCTGATATATCTTACATCAGATTCCCCTAATGTACTGAAGGAATTAGATGAATCAAAGGCTTATGTGATTGGAGGATTAGTAGATCACAACCATCACAAGGTACTAAGTTTTTAATTTTGCTTTTGCTTGTACGTAAAATTGATATATCAATTTTGTCAATAATAACAATGATACTGTTTGATAGTAGTAATAATACTGATGATAGCTGATCTCTGTTGAGTGCCTGCTATAATGCAGTCACTTTTCTGGCTAAGCAAAGCACTTCACATAAGGTGGGGCAAAATTAGATGTTCAGTTTATATGGAAAATAATACAATAATTAATAAATAATAATATGAGAATACACTGTGTTTCATGTAATCACAACTATAAATCTACTTTTGCCTCACCTGTATATCAGTATGCTTAATCCTCACTATAAACCAGTGAGGTCAGTGCTATTATTATCTCCATTTTACAGCTGAGGAACTGAAGGCCTAGAGAACTTAAGTCTAAAATCAGTTGTAGTAGGTGGGAAAGCAGATATTTGAAACCAGGCAGCTTGTTCTGCTTAAACAATTTGCTGTGTGGATAGAAGATGCTGCTGCTAATCAATTTCTAGGCCACTGGTAAAATTTATAACAAAACTGATAAATTTATATTTTAAATATGTGTTATTCATGTGATATATTTTCTGTTCTCTTATATTTCTACTTTTGTCTCTTTCTACCTACTTATCCTCATTCAAATGAAAAACTACAGAAATGGCCTTTCTAACAGAAAACAACATTTTGTACTTTGTCAGCTTCTTTGCAATATGCTAAATTCAACCCAACTAAAGAAAAAACATGTTTACTAAGTGTCTGAGGAAGTACTGTCAGCAAAACAATATAAATTTGTTACTCTTGTATAGAACCACTGTGCAGCAGAACTCTCCAGTGTTAGAAATGTTTATATCATTCTGTCCAGTGTGGTAGCCCTATGGCTATTGAGCACATGAAATGTGTACAATATAATTGAGAAACAGAATTTTTGAAAATTTTAATCAATTTAAATTTAAGTAGTCACATGTGGCTATAATTGGACAGTGAATCTCGATAGCATCAGAGGGAATTTTATCAGAATGATGTTTAGCTTTTTTAAATTATTTTCTTAGTGGAAAATTCTATTTTATTATATAGAACCAAGTTTGGACCAAATTTTATCTTTCATGTTGTTTATGTCTTTGAACTAAAACAATTTTGTTTTCAAAAGCATCCACGTTAATCATTATTATTTGTCCTTAAAATACACAAACTACTGATGGAGAAATTTAGTTCTTCTTTCTCCTGTCCTGTACTCTGTCTTCTGGCTATTTCAATTCTGATTAGACCCAGGCTTTAAAAGTTTTAATTTTGAGAAGAGAAAATTCTTCATATTCAATAATCTTTTAATTGATAGGGAAAAACATAATTTATAGGCAATTTAAAATTTTTTTCAGTTCAGCTTTTCATAGAATGTTTTTGTCATTTCTCCCTCTTAGTGTTATAAAATTGAAACATAGTTTAATCTGCGCATCTTTTGCATTCATGGGAAGAGTGATGTTGCCCCTCCAGGAATTCAGTTTTTGAGTATTTGAAACTAAGAGAAAGGCAGTGTTGAACAGTGAACAAGTATTTGAGTCAGGAGGCATGGGCCAAGTTTTTCCTATGGTTCTGCCACTGAAGGACTTTGTGACAGAGGGAGGGAACATGTCTTTGGTTTCCTCATTTGTAAATTGGTTAAAACAAGTGCCCTAAACATCCCGGCTGTCTTATTGTCAAGAGAATATTTCCAAATTATCAGTTAAATATATATACACACACAAACACACACATACTTCAGATAATATTCTCTGAATTAAAGTCTTTCCTAAAAATTACTGATTCTGTCGTAGACTTTAAGTTAAAATAACCTAATGTTCTAGTCCAAGTTATAGTGTCTTTGTTTTAGGGACTCACATATAAACAAGCATCAGATCATGGAATTGACCATGCACAGCTTCCCCTTGGAAATTTTGTGAAGATGAATAGTAGAAAAGTTTTGGCAATTAATCATGGTAAGCTATAAGGGTATAAACTGAAAATATACCTGAGTAAACACTGAAAAATAACATGTTTACGTTTTGGACATGTACAAAATAATATACCTTGCTGGAGAGAAAACTATAAAATGTAATGATATATAATTTGAATATAGAAATACATGCTTATTTTAGAAAATTTCAAAAATGAAGAAAACTGTAAAGAAAAATAAATAAGATACAATTTCACTATCCAGAGATACTTGGTCATAACTTCTTGGTATGGTTCCTTCCAGTTCTTTTCCTATGCATATTTATTATTATTACATAATTGGATTCTTATTCTATTACACAAACTGTTATAAATCTGGGTGTTTCGCCCCATTTATAATGATACATTTTCACATAATTAAATTATTGTTTATGATTATGTAATATTTTATCATCTGAATATACAATAATGTAGTCATTCTCCTGTTGATTTTTTTTTGTTTTTATTATTGTAAGTAACATTGTAACATACATTTTTGAGCCCTAAGTATTTGCCTGGAGCTTTGCTTCAAACATTTTTTTTTTAGCAGAGCCCTGACCAGTGTAGCTCAGTTGGTTGGGCAGTGTACCACAAAGCAAAAAGGTCATCAGTTTCAATCCCAGTCAGAGCACATGCCTGGGTTGCAGGCATGTCAGGGAGCTTATGAGAGGCAACCAGTCCATGTTTCTCTTCTCACATTGATGTTTCTCTCTTTCTTCATCCCTGCCTCCCCTCTCGAAAACAGAAATGTAGTAGAGATTTTTATTGGTACACAACTGTTTCTTGGGCTCTTTTTATGTGCTAAGAACTTTCTCCATCGTAGGCTCTAGGAAGTTATAGAAATGAATTTACTGATTCAAGGACTGAACTTCTAAGACCTTTGATTGATTGTGGAAATTACTTTTCCATAAAGTAATCCAAATTAACCTTTCAGTAGTGTGTTAATGTGAGAGTGCTTTAGAGATAGTATTACATTTTTACCTCTAATGTGAAAAAGAAAAGCGGCCAAGATGCTCCCCAGAATGAGTGGCTCTTTATAGGTAAGATAGAAAAAATTTAGACTAATCCTAGCCTTTTTTTTCTAGTTTTATGTTTTAGCACATAAAGGATAAAGAAGTGAAGGGGATAAAGAATAGAAAGGAAGCAAAAAGATTCTGTGTCTATCAATTAATATTGACAAGTGATAATGGTAAACTCCTGAATGTTTGAGAACTGTATTGAGGAGGTAACAGGCTTGAGAGCTTTGGGGCAAATTGGCTCTGACAACCAAAAGGAGAAGAAAGTGATAAGAACAAAGTAATTATTAGGACATACTAGCACTCCTAACATAACCTAAAAGCAGTGTATTTTAAAATATAGTATGCAACATTGTGATGAATTTGGCTAAGAAATGTGTAGAGGTTGTCAACTTGGCTAAGAAATGTATACAGTTTGTCTTTGTTTCAGTGTTTGAGATTATTCTGGAATACCTGGAAACAAGAGACTGGCAAGAAGCCTTTTTCACTATCTTACCCCAAAGGAAAGGAGCTGTTCCCACAGACAAAGTGTGTGGGAATTCTTCCCATGACAAGAAGTCTGCCAGAGTTGAAGGTGGATTGGACAGTGATTCCAGTGAGGAAGAAACCAGCAGAAATGAACTAGATTCACCACATGAAGAAGAAAAGCAGGATAAAGAAAATAGCACTGAATCTATAGTGAACTCTATACCAAAGTAATGTCAATTGAGTTTTTGTTTGTTTTCTCTTTTCTTCTTTTTTTTTTTTTTAAGGAAAAATTAGGAGAAAATGAGGTGCTTCATAGAATACTCAAATTGGAAAAAAAAATTCATTTTCTCTTCAGTTGAATTTTTAAAACTTTCAGAGCTGATAAAAAGTTCTTGTAAACAAAACACTTTTTGTTTTTGCATAAGATTTACATGTGTAATTTGAAATACTAGTTTTTTAAGCCTCAAATAAATTTTGAGGATTTTTCTTTAATATTAAACCTTCATTCTCTCATTTACTGGGTTGTATTCTTCAGAATGTGCCTTCTGACCCATTTGTTTTATTATTTAATGTTTTTATCAATGTCTTACTCATTTATTTCCTACATATTTGTAGAGGCTGATATTCATAAATCTCCTGTAAGTATACCAAAGTGTTCAGTATGTGAGATCCCCTTCTATTTGCAGCTTTCGTATTCAATAACTTCAAAGGAATATAGTGATTTTAGGAAGAAGTATCAGATTGATAAACTCAACAGTTTGTTTGTTTGGGACTGTTGACCTGTCTCTCTTCTTCTTTTCGATGCCTTTTTGTGGTTCTAAAGCAATCACTGACGAGTTATACTCTTTAATATATTTTCTTTTTAAAAATATATATTTTTAAATTCAAATCATGGTGGTAAATTATTTCCATTACAAAATTAATTTTTCAGGCTAGATTATTTTAAAAAGCTGTTGAAGGATCAACATAATTTTGTCTTTACCTAAAAAGAAATAGCTCTCAGCAGGTATCTTTTTGTTCCATATATACTTTTATTTTTAAAAAATCTGTTCATTCTTAAAGTTAACTTTGTATGTGCATCTCCGCCTACTATCATATGAGCAAGTTAATGTAAATGTTTATTTCTGTAAATAACATAAGTGTATGAAAATATGCATATACTATATATATCTGTCCATATCATGTATGCTTCTCAATGATACACAGAATTGAGTTGTCATGTATGTGTATCATTTGTGTGAATGGTTGTGTTCAACAACACTGAGGAATTTGAATTTCACAAAGTACAAAATCTAAAAATATTTGTGTGAGGACATTGGTAAGGTAATATGGGGCTAAATGAGATGTTTTAGTTTTCTACCAGTAACTGTAGAGCAGTTATGTTTAAAGTAAGCAATTGTCCTTTGTCACAACAATAGTAAGATTTCAGAAACCTTCACTGAGTGGATCAAATGAAGTTTCTGTTTTTTTTACTCACTGGCATCTTAAATTATATACACATTTAGTAGAAAGTTTATTGGATTTAGTATAGATGTTCTTTGCCTTTTTGTTGCTTTATTCTTGGTAATCTATTATAGTTATCTATTTAAAGTAAGGTCTGTGAGCAAGCTATGTAAATAAAAATCCCCTACAATTCTAAAAGAACAAAGCTTATGTCTTAAGTTGTATTTTTCAAAGGTTCAGATTTTTCTAAGTAAATGGGGTCTAATTATACCTTTTACTTAAATTATTCCATAGTGAATAGGCACAGTTTAGTTTTGAAAGGTGGGGGAAATCATTATAGGTAGTATGAGTTTAATTTTCACTAATTATAAAAGCCCTGTATTAGTTTCCTAGAACTACCATAACAACCACAAATTAGGTGGCTTAAAAGCAGCAGAAATTTATCCTTTTACAGGTTTAGAGGTTAAAAGTCTAAAATCAAGCTGTAAGGGTCACTGAGATGATATATATAAAAAGCAAGAGTTGTCCACAGAGCAAGAACATGTACAAACAGCAATTTTAGAAAAGAAAAAAGAATGGCAGGGATTAGAATTAATGATGGCAGTGGCCTATAGCTAATGCTTATTAAAATGATCTCAGTTAGCATGGAGATGTTTATCTGTTTTCCTAACATCTTGCCAGACACACAGAGTAGGCACTTAAGAAAGGTGAAGAAAGGAACCAGTGGCAGAATCAAAAATAATGCTATTGGTGGAAAGAGTAGTCCTAAATCTCAGCACTGCCACTCATTAGTCATGTGACTTTGGGCAACTTATTCCACCTTTGTGTGTCTCAGTGTCCTCATTTGTAAAATGAGAATGTTATCCCATTTGTCCTCTTTCAGGGTTGAGCAATCAATAGGTTTGAAACCTAGCAGCTAACTTGATTATACTGTCTTGTATTGCCTTCAGTCCTTGCCTGATTTCCCTTGCTTCTCACTCTTCCTTTTGGACATTGCCTGACTGAAAAGTAGTAATATGCTTCATTTCAGGCTCTACTTTTTGAGGAACCCAGGTTTAGATAAGATTTTTAAAATACATGCCCTGGCTGGTGTGGCTCATTGGATTGAGTGCCAGCCTGCGAACCAAAGGGTTGCCAATTAGATTCTTAGTTAGGGCACATGCCTGGGTTGCAGGCCAGGACCCCAGTAGGGGGCATGCAAGAGACAACCACACACTGATGTTTCTCTCCCACTCTTTCTCCCACCGTTCTGCTCTCCCTAAAAAATAAATAAAATCTTTTTTAAAAATGCAAACTTTTAAAATTACCAGAATGAATAATCATTAAATAAAATATGGAAATCACAGATCATTTCATGAAATATTTTAAAAAGCAATAAAAACAGAATGCTAACATAAAACATGATAAGATTTCTCAGCAATGTTGAAATAAAAGAATACAGAAAGGCCTATTGGGATTAAAAAATAAGTCATAATTTTCATGTTGGATAAGGCTCTACACATTACAGACAGAAAAGGGCATGTTGTAGTGTTCAAGAAAGCAGTTCTTAGTGAAAATATGACAGGAATATCTATGCATCAAGTAGCATAGTATTCAAATTCATTAAGAAAAGTCTCAGGAATTACATGAAATAATAAGGAATGCATTAATATAAGGAGACTGACTCATTCTTTCTAACCCATGGCAGTTCAAGTGCACAGAAGATAAATATATGGGAGATACAAATGCTGTAATTAATATGACATATGTCAAGTTATATAGGTTAAAAGTGGTTTTCCAGTGCTCAAGGAATGTTCATAAATGAAAAAAAGCTCCAAAAGTAGAAATAATATAAGTAACTTCTCTGATAATAAAGTAGAAAATAAATTTATGGAACAGGAGAAAGCCTTACCACCTAGAACTTTTTATTTAATGTTAGATGGTCTATTGTAAAAGGCAGTGTTGAGATAAAGTTGGTCATGACAATTATAAATTTCTAAACTATTTTCTAAAGTAGTTTCTCATTACTTCAAAATATATGAATAGAAATGGACAAAATTACCAAGACCACGGAGCTACAACATCTACCATAATAATTGTAAAAATTTAGTACACATCTTCATAATTGATTAATAATCACAAAGGCAAACAGTAGACAAGATACATAAGATTTGAACAACGCAATGAGTTCTAGTTAATATATCTACAACTTTGTGTTCAACAGCTTTAAAATTTACTTTCAGGTTATATGAAACATTTATGAACTTGAGCATATGCTAAGCCTCAAAGCTACCCACAAGAAAATCAGGATTGGTTCTTTTTACAGATCACATCTGCTACAATATAATTATAAGTCTACGTCATTTAAAATTTGTTTGAAAAACATACTTGGAAATTAAAAAAACTTCAATTTGTGGGTTGCAAAAAATGAAAATTGGAAAATAGAAGAAAATTTAATGAAACAGTATTAAAACTTGTGGGAGGTAGCTAAAACAACATTTAGAGGAAATTTTATAGCCTATATTGTGCTTAAGTTAGAAAAAAAACTAGCATTATGAGCTGTGCATTTAATTTAACAAGAAAAGAACAATAGTCAAAGTTGAAGGAAGGAAATAGCAAAAGTGGACTCTTTGAAAAGACTAATTAAAATAGATTAACCTCTGGCAAAATCAAAAAAGGGAGAGAGGGTGTATGTAATATAAAAGTGAATAATGAATATTAAATTGGGAACAAATGGATATTATGAAACATGTCAATACATTTGAAGTTACTAAAATAAAAGTTACCAAAAATAACTAAAAAATTTTACAACTACAGCGTTTTGTAACTAAATAAATTGATTTAGTAGTTTAAAATCTAGGACCAAATGTTTTATGGGCATATCTGTGAGACATACCAAAAGCAAAAAACAAGTCATTTAACACAGATGCTTTATAGAAAATTTAAAACTAGGGAACGATTAGTATATGAAGTTTGTTAACTGTGCTGTTTAAGTGTTATATATTTTTCCATCTCTGCTTTTTAAAATTATGGTAAAAACATAATATTAAATTTATCATCTCTATCATTAAGTGTACAGGGCAGTAGTATTAAGTATATTCACGTTGTTGTACAACAGATCTGTAGAACTTGCTCATGATGCAGCACTGAAACTCAGTACCCATTAAACACTAATTCCCCCTTGCCCTTCCCTCTCCACCAACCCTTGGTAACTACCATTCTGCTTCCTGTTTCTATGATTTTGACTACTTTAGATATTTCATATGGTGGAACCTTACTGTCCTTTTCTGACTAGCTTACTTCTTAGCATATTGTCTGCAAGTTTTATCCATGTTGTAGCATGTGATAGGATTTCCTTTTATTTTAAGGCTGCATGATAATTCCATTGTATGTATGTACCACATTTTCTTTATTCACTAATCTGTCCCTGAGCATTTGGAATGCTTCAACATCTTGGCTGTTTTGTGCAATGCTGCAGTGGACACAGCTGTGCAACTATCTGAGATCTTGCTTTCAATTCCTTTAAATATATACCCAGAAGTGGGAATGCTGGGTCATATAATAGTAATTCTATTTTTAATTTTTTGAGGAACCTCTATACTGTTTTTCTTTTTTTTAGATTTTTGTTCAAGTACAGTTTTCTCCATATTCCCCCCTATCTCTCTCCCCTGCACCACCCATCCCTACCTCCCACCCTTAGTCCTACCGTCCTTTGGCTTTGTCCATGTGTCCTTTAAACATGTTCCTTAATGGCCCTTTCTCTCCCCCCCCCCCCCCACCATTACCCCTTCCCTTCTTCCCTCTGGTTACTGTCAGTTTGTTCCTTATTTCAATGTCTCTGTTATCGTATATTTTGCTTGCTTGTTTGTTTTGTTGATTAGGTTCCACTTTTAGGTGAGATCATATGGTATTTGTCTTACCACCTAGCATACGTCACTTAGCATAGTGTTCTCCAGTTCCGTCCATGCTGTCACGAAGGGTAGGAGCTCCTTCTTTCTTTCTGCTACACAGTATTCCATTGTGTAAATGTACCATAGTTTTTTGATCCACTCATTTACCGATGGACACTTAGGTTGCTTCCAGCACTTAGTTATTGTAAATTGTGCTATGAACCTTGGGGTACATAGGTTCTTTTGAATTGGTGTTTCAGGATTCTTAGGGTATAATCCCATTACTGTTTTTCTTTTTTTTATTTTATTTTATTTTTAGAGGGGAAGGGAAGGAGAAAGGAAGAGAAACATCAATGTGTGGTTGCCTCTTGTGTGCCCCCTACTGGGGACCTGGCCCACAACCCAGGCATGTGCACTGAGAATAGAACTGGCAACCCTTTGCTCAGTCTGCTGAGCTACACCAGCCAGGGCCCAATATTGTTTTTCTTAATGGCTCTGCCATTTTACAATAATGCATGGAGTTCCCACTTCACATCCTTGCCAACAGTTACTTTCTGTTCTTTTGATAGTGACCATTCTGATGGGTGTGAAATGATATATCATTGTGGTTTTAATTGCATTTCCCTAGTTACTAGTGATGTCGAGCTTCTTTTCATGTGCTCCTTGACTATTTTTATATCTCCTGTAGAGAAATGTGTATTTAAGTTGTGTGCCCATTTTTAAAATGAGTTTTCTGTCATTGGGTTGTGGAAGTTCCTCATATATTCTAGAAAGTATAGGCTGCCCTATCACTATGATGAGTGTGTGTGTGTGTGTGTGTGTGTGTGTGTGTGTGTGTGTGAGACAGGAAGCTTTAAAGTTTCATACTATGTTTTGTTGCCTGTGTTTCGGTGTCAAAGCTAATCACTGCCCAATCCAATGTCCTAAAGTTTCCCCTGATATTTTCTTCTAGGAATTTAATAGTTTTAGGTCTTACATATAGGTCTCTAATCAAGTTTGAGTTAATTTTATGTATAGTGTAAGATAACTTTATTCTTTTGCAAATGGAATCCAGTCTTCCCAACACCATTTGTTCAAAAAGAGTGTTCTTTCCCCATTGTGTAGTCTTGGCACCCACGTTGAAAATCATTTGCCCATTTTTGCAATGGTTTATTTCTGGGATCTCTATTCTGTTCCATTGATTTATAGGTCTATATGCCAGTAACACACTATGTTCTTGCTGTTGTTTTGTAGTATGTTTTGAAATTGGGGAGTGTGAATTGTCCAACTTTTTTTTCTCAAGGTTTTTTTTTATTGAATTTATTGGGGTGACTGGTTGATAAAATTATATAGGTTTCAGGGGTACAATTCTTCAATACTATATATTGTGTTTACCACTATAAGTCAAGTCTTCTTCCATCACCATTTATCCTCCCTTTACCTCCTTGTCGTCGTCCTCCTCCTCCCTTCTCCCTCTTCCCTCCCCCTCCTCCTTGTCTTCATCTTTCTTCTTTCTCCTTTGTCATCCTTAGAGATTTCATACAAATTTTAGGATGGCTCTTCTATTTCTGTAAGAAATGTCATTGAAATTCTGATAGGGATTGCACTGAATCTGTAGATCTCTTTGGGTAGTATAGACACTTTAATTATTTTCTTCCCCTTCTTCTCCAATTTTGTTTTGTTTTGTTTTGTTTTGCCTGATTACTCTGGCAAGAACTTCCAGTACCATGTTGAATAGAAGTGAGAGTGTCTTTGCCTTCTTCCAGATCTTAGAGGACAAGCTTTCAGTCTCTCCCTTGTTGAATACAATATTACCTGTGGGTTTTTCATATGTGACTTTTATTATGTTGGGGTCCTTTTCTTCTATTTCTAGTTTATTGAATATTTTTTAAATACTTTTTTTAAAGATTTTATTTATTTATAGAGAGAGGAGACGGGAAGGAGAAAGAGGGAGAAAAACATCAATGTGCGGTTGCCCCTCACGCCCTACTACTGGGGACTTGGCCCGCAACCCAGGCATGTGCCCTGACTGGCTATTGAACCGGTGATGCTTTGGTTCACAGGCTCACACTCAGTCCACTGAGCTACACCAGGCAGGGCTTCTATTGAATATTTTTATCATGAAAGAGTTGAATTTTGTCAAATGCTTTTTCTGCACTGATTGAGATAATGGTATGATTTGTTAATGTGGTGTGTATTAAACTGGATGATTTTTATATATTGACCCATCTTTGCATGCAGGTATAAATACCACCTTAAAAACTTAAGCTGTGCCCTGGCCAGGTGGCTCAGTTGGTTGGAGAATCATCCAGTACACCAAAAGTTTGTGGGTTTGATTCCCATAGGTTGTAGGCTGAATCCCCAGTTGGGGCATATACAGGAAGCAACAGGCTGATGTTTCCCTCTTCTCTCTCTCCCCACCACCCCACCTCTCTGAAATCAATAAATGTATCCTTGGGTGAGGACTTAAAAAAACTTATGCTAATAAATGAGAATGACTGAATGTAGCTATATTAATAATATTCAGCTGAAGATATTAGCACAATAGTGAATCTAAAGAAATGAAAAGAAATAAAGGAAATATTAATTAAATAAAAAATAAGAATATAGAACACAGCACTAAATCCAAGATCTGTTTTTCAAAATGATAGTTAAATGTAAAAGCCATTACCCAAATGAATGAAAAAATTACAAATACACAAAAATGAGATTGCAGTGTAAACATAGCAAGCAATAGAAGAATTATGGGACAGATCTGTCTCAGTTCTATGAAAATAAATTTGGAAACCTGGATGAAATAATTTTCTAAGAAAATAAATATCTCCAAAATTGATCCTTCAAAATAATAAAATTTTGAACAGGCCAGTTGTCATAAAAGAAATGTCCAAGGTCTTCCGCTTCCCAAAACACCAAATCTACATGATCTGACAGGTGAATTTTACCAAGTTTTCAAGGAAAAGGAATCTGCAGTGCTGTTGCAACCTCTCCATAACAGGAAAAATATAGGGAGAGAGCGAGAAAACTTTGATATTAATTTTATGGAGTATGGTCTTGATATGCTTTAGTAGTGCCTAGTGGTTAAGCACATAGATTCCATCCACATTCTGAACCACTCACTAAACCTTTGTGTGAGAGAGAGTTAACTGCCTGCCAAAATCCAATTTTCCTTTTCATAGAATACAATGTAGTACTGGAATATGGTTCCTACCTAAGAATTCTATCAGCCCTCTTCCAGCTAGACTATTCCTCTAATCATATTCCTCATGGTGGAATATGTTGACCACTTCAAAGCCAGGATTTTAAGCAGACGCACTCTTGTAGGAGGCTGAATAATTCCACCTGCCCCCCCCCCTGCAAGATTCTATTCCCTGAAAGCTGTGATATTAAATAGTAAGGGGGGATAAAATTATTAATCATTTGACTTTAAGATAGGACTATCTTGGGTAACCTAGATAACATCTAGGCCCAATGTAATTATAGGAAGAGGGTGGCAGAAGAGTCAGTCTTAGAGCAATGTGTTGTGAGAAAGACACAACCAGCCATTGTTGACATTACACATAGCAGCCATGAGCCAAGGAGTGTGGGTAACCTCTAGAAGCTGGAAAAATAAAAGAAAATGTATTCTTCCTTAAAGCCTCCAGAAAGAATGCAGCCCTGCCAACCCTTTGATTTTAGCCCATTGATACCAATTTTGGACCTCTGCCTCCAGAATTGTAAGACATAAAATTTGTGTTTGTTTAAGCCACTAAGTTTCTGGTAATTTACTACAGCAGCGCTAGGAAATTAATACTTTCCTCCATTCTCCTTTTCCTTTTTGCCAGCAGCATGCAGTTGAGAGTGAAACCCTAGGTGATGGTTGAGCCAGAACATGCAAGTATCTCAGGCTTCCGAATCAGCAATAAAGCAAAGTCATCTGCTGACTAAAAACACACACTTTGGACTCTTAGTTGAGAAATAAACTATTGTATTTGAAAGATGACATTTGTTTCAACTGTATATCCCATCCCAATGAGCAAAACTCTCAACTTCTCAGTTTTCTTATTAAAGAGAACAATAGTAGCTACTTCAAATAGTTATTTTGAAACTTAAATGTTACTATATCTAAAGTGTTTAGAGTGATTCCTAACACACAGTAAGTGCGAGGTAAATTACTGAGATTGCACATGTGCCGGCATGCACGCGTGCACAAACATAATTTATAGTGTCTCTCTTGGATATCGAGGACACATTCTAAATGAAAGATTGGATAATTGGTGGATAGAACACAGAAGTACACTGAAAGGATAATAGCCATGGCCCAAGAGTGGTTTATTTTAAAAATACAAAATGTTCAATATTAGGAAATTTGTTAATATCATTCACAATTAATAATGAGTAGAAACTATTTCCTCTCTGGCTGATAAGTTAGGGATAATTTTCATAGCTTTTCTTTTTTGGAGGAAAGTGAGCCTTTTCCCATAATATTCCAACAACATTGTGACACTGTGTATTCTGAAAATTAGCTCAGATGTTCGTATTCTCTGTCAGAGTTTTGAGCAGGTGTCGAATTACAACCTGCTGAATTCTGATATGGATGATTTTTTCCAGCATCAGGGCCCTATACTAATGTAATAATACTAATAATGCAAGATTAGAAGTGTAGTATATAAATAAAGATTATTTTGCTGCATATGATGTTAAAATTTATGACAATTAGAAATACTCTCTCCAATAATATTTGTTTAGTAGCAGTATATGCAAGTGCTTTGAGATTCCTGTGTGCCACCAGGTAGAACAGCTATTGATGCGTTGTTACCAAAATATTTAAAAAATAATAATTTGATGTTGTAACAAAGTGAAGCTCATGTTTGTGAAAGAATTAGCCCAGCCTAGAATTTCTACCTTTGGTATGGTAAAGAAGAAAATGTTCTTTGGGGAGAGAGATTGTACCCTTGTAGACACCTTGCTGTCATTGGTTTTGTTGGTACACTGTCCTGAGTTTTAGGCCTGGGAGGTGACTTCGGTTTGCTGAAATATTCTGCAACCGGTATTGTCATCTTATTTCTTCTTATAACTATTGGAGGCTTGTGCTCAGCCTCTGGAAAAAAAAAACAAACCCTAAGTAAGACCATAATTGACACATCAAACATAACTTCTGCTGTTTTAGAAGCAAATGACAAAGAAAAAATTATATGAAGTTTGGGTGAGCCAAATATACCCAAAATTCCTAAAATAATCTATTCTAACCTTTCATATTATCTATATTCATCTTTAATGAGTTATTTGTTTTATAACATGCAGACATGTTCTTCACTCTTAGAATCAAACATTATTATGGTAGGAATGAATTAGGGTCTGCTCAACTTTAAGGAGTTATTTGTTCTATAACATGTATACCTGTTCTTCGCTCTTAGAATCAAACATTGTTTTGGTAGAGATGAGTTAGGGGTGGTGATGGGCACAATGGGACCAGTGGGAGAAAGGAGAAGGGTCTATGGTCCTGATAGACAAAAAAATAAATAAATAAGCAGTTAAAATGAGTTATTTGTACTTATGAGACCTTCCAAGGCCTACATGGTCACACCCAAGGAGGAATAAGGATTTGGGGGAGACGCTAAATATCAACACCGGAGACAACAGGATATGATTTAGGGATTCTTATACAAAAATTGTTCAAATATCTAGACAGGGTAAAATATATTTGTGGCCAACAGGTAAGAGATAAAATTGAGTAACAGAAACATCATTGTCAGGATTTTGCATTCCTAGAGTGAAGAGTTTGGTAAGAGAAGACAGATACAATATACAATCCTTAGAGTGTCAGAATAGGGGTATTTTCTAATTTCTAAATTATACTTATTATTGTGTATTAGCAGATGGAGCCCCTTTTGTGTTGATTAACTCAAACAGAAACTGCTTGGGTCTAGAGTGAACTCCAGGAACTCTAATTGATTACTATATCATTGCTAGCAGAAAGGGAGCTTGTAGAAATTATAAGGTAGACTTTTGTTTGTGGTTAGTAGACATACTGCATAGCTGTTGCTCTACAGCAGGGGTGTCAAACTCATTTTCACTGGGGGCCACATCAGCCTTATGGTTGCCTTCAAAGGGCAAAATGTAATTTTAGGACTGTATCAATGTAACTACTCCTTAACAGTTAAGTGAGAGCCCAGTGCTGCTGCTGGGTAGAAACAAGGTGCCAGGCCAGATAAAACAAGGTGGAGGGCCGGATTCTGTCCATGGGCCTTGTGTTTGCCACCTATGCTCTATTGTCATGGTTACTGTGCTTGTTTTAAGGTTAAGACCTACCAATCTCACAGGGATGTTTCGGTTGGGCTATTCTGGACCAACATAAGACTTTCTAAAAATCTTGATTCTTTTTGGCCTAAATCGTGGGGTGGGGTCGGGGTTGGTTTCTGGTAGGGACACAGAACTGCACCTCTCTTTTTGAATTTCAGCTGACTCACGGGGCACCTGCTGTTTTTACTGGTTGACTTTGTTTCTAGGGAAAATCATTTGGCTCAATGGCAGTTAAACCGTGAAGAACCAAAATTCTGAGATTATTGTCTGTTTGTTAAGTCAATGCAAGGCTTCTCCTGGCACTGGACTGGCATGATGGAACCTGTACTTCCTTGTGTCCTTCCGTCTTGCTTCTCAAAGAGTGTCTGTCCCTGATGAGCCACTTTACCTTCCAATACAAAGTTAAATTTATATCAAATGTATCTCTGTGAGAGATTCAGCAAATGTTGCCCTTTAGAGTAGCTGGAAATCTCTATTGTATTTTACTGCATTTAAAACAGTGGCCCCTTAATATCTGTGTCCCTGACTAGTTAGATACCAGTAAGTATCTGTAAGGAAACCAGCAATTTCCTTATAACAACTTAGTAATTATCATAAACTGTACTTAACCTTTTGGTACTGCCTTATTTTCTTCAGATCCTTGACTTGACACTCTAAATAAATTGGAGAAAGAGAAAATGAAATTCATAGATACAAACAAGCATTTTCTATAGACGGCATTATTATCATAAATGCTAATATGTATGTCTTAAATATGCTATTCCAATTCTTTGTTTTTCAAAGTAGACAGTATTAAATGTTTTTTCCAATGGAAAATTCTTCTGACTTTGAGTAAATATCTGAGCAGTACATCATACTCACTAAGATAGAGACCCTATCTCCCAGTTTCTAATTTTATGGAAACTTTAAGTAGAGACAAATTGAAATGCTATGGAATTCTCCTCTATATTAATGCTTTTTAAAGTGAACTATTATGTGTTCTGAATTTAAGCATTCTTCAACTTTTAATTTTAAAGCAACAAAATTTTCTCTACTAGCTTAAATAATATCTTACCACATTGTTTCACCATGATGTTATACATAAATACTAATTTTCTTCTGTCATAAGAATTTCCACTGCAGTATTTCCAATTTTCTTAATAGTCATTTTTCCCTCTGACAACTCCCAGGAGTATGTCAAAGATAATTAAGTGAAGCAATTTATTTTAATTTTGCATTGTTGTATGCAAAAAAGTGGTATCTCTATGAGAGACATTTAACAAAATATATAATAACAATACAATTTGAATTTCCTTTATAGCTGTTGTTTTTATAGCTAAAAACAACAACACTATATTTTCTTAGATTTCTGGATGTCTATTCTTTCTAGTAAGAGCAAAGCAACTTTCCTCAGAAAGAAAAGTTGTTGGATAAGGAAGACATAGCCCCTGCAAAAACACTCTGAAAAAATAGAATTTAGAATGATTCTCATTACATTTATGAACATGAAAAAATAAAAGCCAAATGCACATTGCTGTCATTTACTGAAAAAGAGGAATTAAGACCTCAGCATGTTTGTGTTTAGTGTTTTGAAAGATAATGAAAAGAGAATTCAGGTCTTTATGTACCATATGCCCTCTGGATGGCCTTTGTGTCTAATTACCTGGTCAGCTGATGTCCTTCTCTACAACTGGCCAGCACTTTTGAGTTTACGGGTGACTCTGAGGGTGGTTTAACTTTGGTTGGCTTCCCAGTCACTGCTGCTGGTTCTGCTGAGATGTTTCTTCTTCGAGGATGAGGGCGAGGGCCAGCCAGCAAGTTTATCTCAGCCAGTTCAGCATGAATCAAGGCTGAGACCCACTCTTTTTCTGATTTAACAAAAGCAGTAGGAGGGGCATGAAGGTTGTAATTATTGTCTAGAAATACTGAATTAGTTTTCTACATCCAGCACTCCAGTGTAAAAGGCTGGTGATCTGTTTTCTGGGGAGGCACCAATGTGTGAGTCAAGGTTTCTGCAAACAAGTTGCTTCACAATATCCTAGCTTCCCTTGACCTGTGATATTGTAGAGTGCTCAGAGTAGTTAACTCATTGAGGTACTTGTCCATGAGTGACAGTGAAATCGTTTTCAAATATTGAATACAAAACTCAGCCTTACAGGCCACTGCCAAATGAACAAAGAAAAGAAAAACAAAATTCTACCTATAAAAAAATAGTAAGTACAGCCCTGGCCAGGTAGCTGTGTTGGTTAGAGCATTGGCTTGATATGCCAGGGTTGCAGTTTTGATCCTTGGTCAAGGGACATGCAAGAATCAACCAATGAATGTATGAAAAAGTGGAACAACAAACTGATGTTTCTCTCTCTCTCATTCTCTTCCTCTCTCTCAAAGATCAGTAAAAAAAAAATAAGTACAATATAATCTCATTAAATACAGACTGATACAGTTAAAAATATAAATAAATAAATAAATACAGTTAAATAATAGTTATAAGCTTACCTAGAAAGATATATACTATTCACTGAAATGATATCTGTGATAATTTTATTTATTATTATTGTTCTTTTTTCTGGTTCTTTACCCCCCTCCCCACCGCCACAATAAGCATTTATTTCTTATGTAATTTTTAAAGTTATATTCTTAAAAAGGAACAAAAATAAAGAATAACTAAAGACTTCTTGCCCCCAAATAGTTCTCAACTGCCTGCCAAGTAGTCTTGAATTACTGGGATAAAGAACTATTTCCAAAATG
Organism: Phyllostomus hastatus; assembly: GCF_019186645.2. Lineage (NCBI taxonomy): Eukaryota > Metazoa > Chordata > Mammalia > Chiroptera > Phyllostomidae > Phyllostomus > Phyllostomus hastatus. The sequence goes on along the minus strand of NW_025334028.1, from coordinate 22,450,256 downwards.
CTCCCATTTAAAACATTATTCAGTTCCTGGCATATTGGTATTTCCTAACTTTCATTAGTGCAATGGTTCTCAAAGAGTTGTCCCGAGACCAGCATGATTATCAGCATCATCACCTTAACTGGGAACTTGTTAGAAATGCAAATTCTCAGGTTCCACCCAGCTCAGAAGTTTGGCCTCAGTGAATTTGATGACCAGCTAGGTTTGTGGAGAGGATAGCTGCTCCATGCTATTTATGGTTGTCCCATAAAGACTGGCACGTGTGTTCATGGAACAGGCCAAAAAAGGTCTAAAGGAAGCTAGTGAGGATTTTAGTGGGGAATTGGAACATAGAAGGCTGTGCTACTGCCATCCACACCACAGGCAGAAACAAGCTTCGTGGTAATCTCACCTTTTGAACTTGCATGAAGCAGCCACTGCAGAACTTCTGCCAGAGAATCAGTACGTAAAATGTTACAGAGCTTTGCCAGTATCTGACAGGGAATATTAGAGTCACATAGTGAGGAAAAAAATGGTACATATTTATTAAGTTCCCGTTACTTTCTCCACAGTATTATCTTCCTAAATGTCACTCTGTACACAGTGCTCAATTATATCATTTGGGATTTCAGTTTGGGAGCCAGTGGAATCTTTGGAAAACATCTTCAAAATAAGTAGGAATTATTTAGGTTAGGTGACATGGTTTTCTTTGTTTTGTCTGTTCAATACCAAAATTATCCAGAGGAACCATTGATTTTTTTCTTCTCTTGGGATATTGATCCTTTCCCCTTGTACCATGGGGTTCTAATGGGGATCTTCCATAGAACTGTCCCCTCATTGGTACTGCTCCTCTCTATAGTGGGAGAGGGTAGCTGGATTCGTCATTGATCCTCATTCCCTGAACACAGTGATTGGTCCAGTGGGACAGGAATCTAATTCTCTTTGTCGGTCAAGAATCCTTCTTTGAGCCCTGGCTGGTGTAGCTCAGTGGATTGAGCACGGGCTGGGAACCAAAGTGTCCCAGGTTTGATTCCCAGCCAGGGTACATGTCTGGGTTGCAGGCCATAACCCCCAGCAACCGCACATTGATGTTTCTCTCTCTCTCACTCTCTCTCTCTCTCTCTCTCTCTCTCCCTCCCTTCCCTCTCTAAAAATAAATAAAATATTAAAAAAAAAGAATCCCTCTTTGACATTTTCAAGTGGTGCTAAGGGCTAAAATGTTGATGATGAGATAAATATATGAATAACTAATTCAAATAAAAATGGACTATAATAAGCTTTAAAGTGCAAAGTAGTAACCACATGTAATGATGTTTCCATTTTTACCCTAAACTCCATCTGTTGGAATATAGATACATCTGAAATTCATACCTGTCTCCTGAACTTCAGTCCTATATAACCATCAGCCTACCAGGTGTATCCTCTTAAATATTCTACAGTTACATTGAAATAAAACATCTAAAACTAAACCTCCATCTTTCTCTTCCTAAAACCTGCACCAGGTTCCCATCTTGGAGGATAGCACCAGCATATATTGAATATATGTACAGGCAAGAACCTGAGCTTCAATCCTGAGCAACTCCCTTGCCTTTTTCTATAATATACTGCCAAACAACAAGTTCATTGAATCCTTCTAAATATGTCTCAGATCTCTCCATCTCTCTCTATTGGCATAGGCTTGACCCACTCTAAACCATCAATTCTTCCTTGAGCTACTGCAGCATCTTTTTTCCCAAGTTTCTCTGCCTAAAATCTTTTCTTAAAATACTATTCAAAAAATATTTGTGTCTGTCACTGGTCTAGATACTGAAGACATAGAATTGAAATTAAAGGGCAGAAAAATCCACAGCCCTTTATTGAGCTTTGTTATATTATTAAGATTCTTGTCCTCAATAATGCCCTATCCTGAAGACAGCAAGTTAAATGTGTTCCTAATTTCACAATAAATCAATGGCCATGGCAAAAATGGAAAAAAAAATGAACCCTTTGGTATTCTCTAGGCCACTCTGCTTAAGTTGTATTTTCAGTAATATGTTGATTGTACATCACTCTCAGCTTCTTTAACTCATAGATCACTTATTGATCGACTTGGAATATAATTATCCTTTTATTTATTTGTTTGTTAAATTGTAATTGTTGTTCCAGTACAGTTTTCTGTCTTTTACTACCATTCCAGCCCACCCCCCATCCCTCCCCACCTCCCTCCCATTTCCACCCCCCTAGTTTTTGTCCATGTGTCCTTTATGCTTGTTCCTGTAAACCCTTCCCCTTTTCCCCTGAAATTCCCTCCCCTCTCCCCTCTGGTCACTGTTAGCCTGTTCTCCATTTCAGTGTCTTTGGTTATATTTTCTTGTTTGTTTGTTTTGTTGTTTAGGTTTATGTTAAAGGTGAGATCATATGGTATTTGTCTTTCACCGCCTGGTTTATTTTGCTTAGCATAATGCTTTCCAGCTCCATCCATGCTGTTGCAAAGGGTAGGAGCTCCTTTCTTTCTGCTGCATAGAATTGCATTGTGTAAATGTACCATAGTGTTTTGATCCATTCATTTACTGATGGGCACCTAGGTTGCTTCCAACACTTGGCTATTATAAATTGTGCTGCTATGAACATTGGGGTAATTATCCTTTTAGTGAGAGGAAGGAGAATATGCCCTGCTAGGAAGCCTCCTGCTTTCTTTTCATTGAGTTTTGTTTTGGAAGTAGTAAATATATTGGCAGGTGAGTCCAATGTGTTGAAACTTAATTTCGGGATTTGGGAGTGAAGGTCTAGAGTAGCCCCTACTGTGGGTCTAGAGTACCCTACTTTTTAAGGTTTGACCTTTCTGCAGTCTCAAATAAATTCCTGGTATGTTTATCAAGGTCTCTTCAGTCTGATGCATCAGAAGTCCAGAATGCCAGCATCAATAAGCAATGTGCTAATTTCCATTATCTTCCTTCTGCCAGATCTCAGAACCTCATCCTCCGCATATGCAGCTTATATCAGACCAAAGACTCGAGAAACACTATACAGATTCTTGGAGCTCATTCTCTCCACAGATTCCTCTTCTTTGAAATCTTAATTTGCAAATTTCAGCCATGTCAGCATCCCCCAAACCTAGACTCTGTTTTCTCTACCTGATGATTGTGTTACTCTCTGTTTGGGCTCCAATTTTCTGTGCCATGATTAGGACTGTGCCCTGACAGAAATGTGGAAATCATCCCACTTGTTTTCTTTTCCTCAGTAGTCACATATTTGTACTGCCTATTACCCAATGCCTGAAAACAGTTCCTTTATATGATTTTTCCAGTTATATGGCTGTTTATATAGTAGAAGGCTAAGTCTTGAACCGAATCTATCATTTTGGAAGCAGAGTACCTTGCCTGCAATTTTTCATCCTCCTCCCAAACTAATTCTGCATATTGTATCTACAGTAATTTTTCTAAAGTACAACTCCGATCATGTAATTCTTGTACTTACAAAGTAATTCAGTATCACTTACTGCTTAAAATTCTTTGCTGACTTTCCACAGCTTTTGTGATGATATGTGGACACTTCAATATGACTTATAAAGTACTTTACTATCTGGCCTCTGTTTAGTCACCTATCCCATCTCTGGCAATGTTCTCCCTGCATTCTCTGCAACGGCCGTATTAATTGCTCTTAGTTTATTGAATAAACAGCATTCTCACTTCTTAACCTTTAGGCAGAGGTTCTCTTAGCTGGGAATGACCTGTTTCATATTTCTCTTTTTCTCCTAATTATATCGTAAACATTCTTTGGGTTTCTTTCTTCCGAAGCCTCTCTTAGCTCCAAAATCTCCTCCTATCTGATCTTATAACACCTGTACAATCCCTCTCACAAGCTCTGTGAATGAAGGAACCAAGTTCACTTGCTTTTTTCCAGTAGCTGGCTCTGGTAGTGCTTAGCTGTCTTTAACTTCACTCAAAACAATTTTATTAGATCGTATTGTGACAGCTGTCATATCAGCATGCATTTTTTAAAAAGTCAAAATTGGTGACTTTTTATGTAGCCATTTTAATATTGAAGATAGAAGAAAATAAGCAACATTTTCAGCACATTATATGCTTTATTGAGGAAAGATAAAAATGCCACTGAAATGCAAAAAAAAATGTGCATTGTGTGGAGAAGGTGCTGTGACTGATTAAATGTGTCAAAAGTGGTTTGCAAATTTTTGTGCTGGAGATTTCTCACTGGACAATGCTCTGTAGCCAGATAGACCAGTCGAAGTTGATAGGGATCAAATTGAGACATTAATTGAGAACAATCCGTGTTATACCATGCAAGAGATAACTGACATATTCAAAGTATCTAAATCAATCATTGAACAATAATTTGCACCAGCTTGGTTATGTTAATTTGTTTGATGTTTGGGTTCTACGTAAGTTAAGCAAAGGAAACCTCTTTGACCATATTTCTGCATATGATTCTCTACTTAAATGTAATGGAGACATTCTGGTTTTAAAACAAATTGTGAGAGGCAATGAAAAATGGATACTTTACAATAATGTGGAATGGAAGAGATTGTGGGGCAAGCAAAATGAACCACCGCCAACCACACCCAAGACCAGTCTTCAGCCAAAGAAGGTGACATTGTGTATATGGTGGGATTGGAAGGGAGTCCTCTATTATGAGCTTTTTCCAGAAAACCAAATGATTAATTCCAAGAAGTACTTCTCCCATTTGGACCAACTGATAGCAACACTCAATGAAAATTGTCCAGAACTAGTCGACAGAAAATGCATAATCTTCCATCAGGATAAACCAAAACCATGTATTTCTTTGATGACCAGGTGAAAACTGTTACGGCCTGGCTGGGAAGTTCTGATTCATCCACCCTATTCACCAGACATTGCACCTTCAGATTTCCATTTATTTCAGTCTTTACCAAAATTCTCTTAATGGAAAAAAATTCAGTTCCCTGGAAGACTGCAAAAGGCATGGAACAGTTCTTTGCTCAAAAAGATAAACAGTTTTGGGAAGATAGAATTATGAAATTGTCTGAAAGATGGCAGAAGGTAAAACAAAATGGTGAATATGTGGTTCAATAAAATTATTGGTGAAAACAGAAAACTGAACAAACTTTTTGTCCATCCATTATTTCTATAAATTAAAGATCTTTAGGAGAAAGGCTAAAAATGACATCCTACTAGACACAGAAGTCTGTTTTCATTTAAAGTAATAATTGTGAAACCACATACTTTTTCATGCACACCCTAGCACAAACATATCTTGATTTCACAACCCATTCAGTTACCAGACTGAAGAGGAGGAAACTGGAATATAGTTCAGATATTTTGTAGAATGTGTGGAAGGTTGGGACACCACCCAGATGAGCTCTATTTTTAGAACTCTTTTACACAAGCCAAAAAAAATTAATGACTTGTTCACACTTCTTCTCCTTTAATTTATTTAGCAAATAGTCAACAGTTATTTGCCAAAATGCCATGTTATAGCTAATATTTGTTAGCAAAGTGGTGAGTGCTGAGGAATCAGTTTGAACAAGCAGACAAGTTCCCCTCCTTCAAAGAGTTCACATCTTAGTGGATTTTGTATCAATTGATATTCAGGTAAATCAATACCTATAAGGTATAAGATGCTTTTGAGATGAAGACTCTTTAATAGATGTCCCCAAGGCCATCTTTAATAGATGTGCCAAAGGAGGCAAGACAGCCTTATTAAGACTGCACTCAGCTTATGGTTTAGTTGAGTCGAGGGACTATGTGGTTAGCTGATTTTCTACAATTCCACTTTGATCTTGATAGAACTTTTCAATGTATGCATTCAACATTCAATCAATAATTATTTAATAATTACTAGGTACCTAGCACTTGTCCAGGCACTGAATATAAAGCAATAACCAAGATAGACAAGTGTAAGATCTCATGACTTAAATTTTAGTGTGAATGAGGTGGGGAGGCAGAGACAATATTGAAAAAAATAAAAACATATGAACATATCAGATATGACATGATTTATGAAAAAAATAACAATTGGTAATAGGATGGGGAGTGACCAGGTTAGCTACCTTAGATTGAGTGATCAGGGAAAACACTTCTGAGTAAGTGGTATTTAACCTGAAACCTTAATAACTGGAAGGTGACCACTGAAAGGATTAAAAAGAAGAGAATTCCTAGCAGGGGACAACTCCTCAGGAAGGGAATGAGGTAGACAGTGATTCTGGAGTTTCTGTACTATAAAGTCTTTAGCCAGAATCATCAAGAAATTATGTATAAACACAGGACATATCTGTAGATAGTCTCTCTTCTTGTCCTCCTTTCTTTTTTTTCTCTTTCCCAATTTTGTTTTCAAAATTAAGTATTATACCCAATGACACTGTTATCCTTTATCTTTAACATAGCTCCTTATCAGGATTATTCTATAACAACCCTTACAGTATGCTCTGTTATCTGCAATTTCTACTACTAATACTTATTTAAAAATTCTATCAGAGTCAGGATTACAATATTTTGACCCTTAATTCATTGTAGTGGGTCTTAAAGTGAGGACAGGTGGAGGTTACCAAAAGGATCTAAGGAAAGTAAACAAAGAATGGCAGATGACAAGTATTAGCTGATTGGTTTACTCATAATATTTCATTCTCAGAAATAACATGGAAAGAAACATCCAGTTTCACCAGTACTCTGATATGACATATTATTATTACTATAACTAAATTTATAACCTCAGGCAGAGATAATGCTTCTCAAGCATTAGAAAGATGAGAAAGACAGACATGGAAAAAATAGAGCCAAGGTTGTTTGGCAAATGCCAAATTTTTCATTATGTCTAAACCAAATGCTCTGGTTTGGGGTTTTTTGTTTTTGTTTCTGTTTTTGTTTTTAAACAGTGACAGGATTCCAGGGAGAAGTAAGACTGCAAATGAAAAATATAACCAAAGACACTGAAATAGAGAACAGGCTGAGAATGACCAGAGCAGAGAGGGGAGGGAATTTCAGGGGAAAAGGGGAAGGGTTTACAGGAAGAAGTATAAAGGACACATGGACAAAAACTAGAGTGGGGATGGAAATAGGAGGGAGGTGGGGAGCACTGCGGGGTAGGATGGGATGGGAGTAAAAGACAGAAAACTCTACTTGAACAATTAAAATTAAAAAAAAGAAAATAGGATCAGGCCTCAGATTTCAGGCTAATTGGTTTTAAATTAATTCAGCTGTCAAAGGGGAACCAAAGAGTTTTAAGGATGCTAAGTGATGTGATTTTTTTGGTTTGTTCATTCTGTACCCAAGTTATGGATTAACTAAATCTGCCCCTTACTTTGATTTCCTGATCCAGATAGTTTGGTATGCATACAGTGTTCCCTTTGACATTAGTCTTGGTACTCATCACTTCTGAAGAACAAGATCCATCAGTAGAGAGTGCTTTTGGAGGTAAGGGTGGATTATTTACTTTAATTTCTTCCTAAATCAAAGATAAGATATAATCAATATGCATTTGCATGTACTTATATTTTGTGCAAAAATTAAATGTAATATGAATGAGAAATATTGTAGCTAAAGGAAACACATCCATAAAAGCCAAAAGGGGTTAGTTTTAGTTCTGCCTTAAATATCTAATTTTCAAATGTTTGCATTTAGAGACAGAACAAATAGTAATACATTATTTACTTTTTGTGAAACCCCTTTAAACCCTTGGCTGAACATCAACATAGTAATTTTTAAATGTTTAATGTATAATTTATATTGCTGCTTCATATAACAACAAACTCATGTTATGTAATAAGATTTTCTGTTGAGTTGGGAATATTTCTCTTTTGTGATTGGAGAAGACAGTTGGAGATTTTATGGTGTTTCTGTAGAGAGTGAACTGCTGCCCCTTTGCTCTCCTAAATGTCAGAATCAGAAAGGTAAATTTAATTACTTCTCTTGATTAGTTGGAAAAGAAAATAGAAAGTGTATTTTCTTGTTTTGGGAGATGAAATATTCTGTTTGAAATTTTTTAAAAAGCGTGTAAGAGCTTTAAGTCCAAGAAAAGTTCTAGATCTTTGCATCTATTCCAAGAAAGGTTTAACCTTCAGAAGCGAGTGATATATATAGACACACAGAAACTGGTGGCTGAATGTGTGAGCGACTGGGGCCTGATGACTTACTGGGCTTGAGTGAACAATGTTTAACTGTTAGCATTTACTGAAAATAAAGCTGTAATGTAGTTAGGTGCATCCTTCTGTAAAAGTTCATTATGTAGACTTCTAATTTTGGGGAATACCAATATACATATTTGGTTTAACCCTCCCACTGAACACAGTTAAAAAGATACATTAAAATTTTAAAAATACATATAAATGAGTAAATAAACTAGGGGTTCATGGGTTAAAAGTGAAAGGAAAGTAAGAAGTTTGAAGTGTAACCAGTGCAATATCCATTTTTTTAAGGCCATTGATCCTGGAGAATAACTTCCTTTTGACTTAAAGGTCCTGAAAAAATAGGACCCAAATTTCAGGACCTGGATAAGAGCCACTCAAGGGCTCTGCTCTCAGGGTGAAGGTGACCTAGAAATATAATAGCCCCTGAAGAAATAAAACCTGAGATCAAGGTTTGAACTTGGTTTAAATTGATCTAGGATTACAACCTCTGGGTTCCTATAAAAGCAAACACAATTTCTCTCTGGAAGAAAATTCATTTACCATGGGCTTCAGATTCCCACAAATAATTCTTTTTAATATAACCTCCTTTTTAAAAAGATTTTTTATTTATTTACTTTTAGAGAGAGGGGAAGGGAAGGAGAAAGAAAGAGAAACATCAACGTGTGGTTGCCTCTCATGTGCCCCCTGTTGGGGACCTGTCTCACAACCCAGTCATATGCCCTGACTGGGAATCAAACCGGGAACTCTTTGTTTTGCAGGCCCGTGCTCAATCCACTGAGCTACAGCAGCCAGGTCTTTTCTATTCCATAAATAATTTTTTATACATAATATCTAGCAATTGAGCTATGACTAAAAAAGAAATTATAATGCTAATTGGAAAAAATACTACTGAAAATGTTACATGACAATAATTATGAAAGCAGCTAAAGCAATTCTCAGAGGGGAATTGATAGCTTTAAAATATATATACTGGAGAGTTAAAAGAAGCTAGACAAAGAACAATAAGATAAATATGTGAATGGAAAGAGAAAAATGATCATAGAAATCAACAAAATAGAAAAAATATTCAACATAGAAGATAAAAAACACAAAAATTATTTCTTTGGTATGCTAATAAAATTGATAAACTATTGAAACTGATTAAGAAAAATATACACATTAACAAAACACATGTAAAAAGTGTATATCTAACAGATCTGGCAGATATTTTAAAAAGAATATGAAAATATTATATAACATTGTTGATAGATTTGAACATTTATATGAAATTAATAATTTTTTTTAAAAAGAATATGTTGCCAAAATCAATTCAAGAAGAAATAGAAAACCTGAACAATATAACAAAATAAATTTCAAATCAAGGAATGTTATCAGAATTGAAGATAATAATTTTATATTGACTAAAGTTTCATTTCAGCAAGAGGAAATAACAAGCCTAAATAGTTACAGTTCTAATAAAAAAGTTTTAAGTGACATGATTAAAAACTGATAGAAATGAAAAAATATAGAAATCTATAATTATAGTCAGAGATTTCAACACCTCTCTCTCAATAATTGATAGAAACAGTAGGCAGCAAATCAGTAAGGCCACAGAAAACCTGAATGAAAGTATCAACCAATTTGACCTAATTATTTTTTGCTTCCATTAAGAGGACTATCTTTTTAAATTTTAAAACATTTTTATTTATTTTTCCTGGTTTATTTTATTTTTTTCCATTAACATTCATTCCCCATACCCTCTTCTACCTCTACCCACCCCCACCTCCACTCACCCCCCCGCCAATCGCCACACTGTTAATGTTACATTCTACCCAACAACAGCAGAGTCAACATTCTTTTTCATGGGCACATGGAAAATTTATCAAGGCCAACCATGTCCTGGGCCTGGTAACAAATCTCAGTAATTTTCTAAAGTTTCAAAGTATTCTGGGCAAGGAGCAATTAGCTGGTGTATATATCCATGTCCCTGTGAAGGTGGTGGTCACGTGGCCCATATTTATGTCAGTTCTTCTCTAAAGTCCTGGTGGCCTATTACCAGAAATATGTGAATGAGGTTTACAAGGAGATCAAGGACATTCTCACACAGTATGGCTAAACCCTGCTGTTAGCTGATCCCCATAACTGTGAATTTAAAAAGCTCAGAAGCCCTGGTGCTCACTACCAGAAATCCTACTGATAAGCCCATCATGAGGACCAGGCTTCATCTTTATAATAAACAATGGTTGTGGGATTTAAGGTTTCTAGAAAAGTATATTCTCTGGCCACAGTGAAATTAAATTGGAAATCAAGCACATAGAGATATCTTTAAAATCCCCAACTATTTGGAAATTAAATAACAATTTTAAGTAAGTCATGGATAAAAGAAGAAATTAGAAAGGAAATTAGGAAGTATCTTGAACAGAATGATAACGAAAATTCAGCATCATAAAGTTTGGGGGATACAGCTAAGGCAGTAAAGAAAAAGTCTCAAGTCAATGATCTAAGCTTTCATCTAATATAAATACAAGCCAAAATCAATAAAGTAGAAACAGAAAAACAAAACAATAGAGATCATCAATGAAATGAAAAGCTGATTCTTTAAGAAAAGCAATAAAAACTCATAAACTTCTATGTATATAAATCAGGAAGAAAAATCATATAATCATTAAAAGGATATTTTATGAATGACTTTATACAACAACTTAGATGAAATGGACAAATTTCTTTAAAAACACAATCTACTAAAGCTCACTAAAGAAGAACTAGGTAACCTGAATAACCTATATCTATGAAAATAAGAAATTTAATTTTTTTAAGATTTTATTTATTTATTTTTAGAGAGGGAAGGGAGGGAGAAAGAGAGAGAGAGAGAGAAGCATCAATGTGCAGTGGTTGCTGGGGGCCGTGGCCTGCAACCCAGGCATGTGCCCTGACTGGGAATCGAACCTGCGATGCTTTGGTTCTCAGCTCGCACTCAATCCACTGAGCTACGTCAGCCAGGACTCCACTTCTTATTTTAAAGAAAAAACCTTTCAGAACACTAAGAATGGAAAGGAATCTCCTCAACCATATAGAGGACATTTATGAATAAAGTAAATTAACATTATACTTAATGGTGAAAGTCTGAATGCTTTCCCCCAGCGATTTAAGTAGGTCAAGGATTCCTGCTCTCATCGGTTCCATTTAACGTAGCACTAGAGTTTCTAGCCATTGCAATAAAGCATAATAGAGAGATAAATAGCATGTGCATTTGAAACTGTAACAGAAGAATTTAAAGTTTGGGTTTTATCAAAATTATAAATTCTGCTTCTTCAAAAATATTGTTACAAAAAAGGAAGCCTCAGGCAAAAATACTTTCAAGATATATATGTGACAAAAGATTTATAACTGGAGTATATAAAGAACTCTTACAACTTCATAATAATAAGACAAACAACTCAATTTAAAATGTGGGCAAGAGATTTGAATACACACTTTCCATAAAAAGATATATGGATGGCAAATAAGAACATGAAAAGATGTCAGCCTCATTAGTTATTAGGAAGTGCACATTAAAGCCACAATGAGATACCACTACACATACACTAGACTGGATAAAATAAAAATACCAACCATATTGAGGATGTGAAGGAAAGGAAAATCTTATATACTGCTGGCAGGAATATAAAATGGTACAACAACTTTGAAAAAGAAGAAGTTCAGCAGTTTCTTAAAGAAATTAACATATACCTACTATAAGACTGAGTCATTTCATTCCTAGGTATTTACCCAAAAGAAAAGAAAATGTATCTATACAAAGACTTGTACACGAATGTTTATACCAACTTTGTCAAATATTGGAAACAAACTAAATGTCTATCAACAGGTGACTGGATAAACAAATTGTGGGAATATTCCTCAGCAATAAAAAGAAATGAATTACCCTTTTTATTGGCATATAACCACATGGATGAATCAAAACAATTATGCTAAGTTAAAGAAGTGAGATTAAAAAAAGAGAACTCACTATATGATTTCATGTATATAAAACCCTAAAAATTGCATGCTAAATCTTTAGTGACGAGAGATAAATGTTTGCCCATGGGTGTGGGGGACCAGGGTCATAGAAAACATTGGGAAATAATGGGTATGTTTATTTTCTTGATTTTGGTGGAGGCTGTCATGGTGTGAATATATATTTGTCAAAACTCATCAGATTATTCACTTAAATACAGAGTAAGGCAAAAGTAGGCTTATAGTTGTGAGTACATGAAACAAACTTTATTGTTGTATTATTATTTATTATTATATTATTTTCCACACAAACAACTGTAAACCTACTTTGCCCCACCCTGTATGTGCATTTTATATCATGTTAATTAAATAAAGCTGTAAAAAATGTTGTGAAACATGGTATCTTCTCAGAAAAGTATGTGAAGAAGAAAGAGGAGAGGGAATGATAAAAGTCAGACTAAATACGTAGCTGTAAATAATTGTTTCTTTACCTTTTTAATTACTAAGGGATTCTCACTGGAAGTTTTGAAGCATTCCTGGATTTTTCTACATGGCTCTGAAATGATATTGAGGAAAAATATACTTAGATCAAACTGAAAAAATTTTTCTGTCACATGCCATATACATCAGTTGCTGAAAGAGATGGGCATACATCTGAATTTTAATTAAGATCAACCCGGACATCTGTTTATAGATATTAGAAAATTTGCAGGTCTGACAATAACATAATAAAAGTGTATTTATGTTATAAAACCAATTCTATGGCCAGAGAATGATATAAAGAAACACTGCAAGAGTTTCCTTGATCCGGATAAACTTTTTAAAAGTGCATATTTCAGTGTAAGACATGTTTTCCTCTGATTCCTGTCCATACAACTATCACTTCCTCTAGTTACAGAGACTATATGTATGCTGTTTGCTCTGTAGACAGAAAGCAAAAATGTATGCTGAGTTATAATTACATTCTTTATTTCTCATTTCATCAGTCTCTCAACCCCACCCACTTCATATATCTAAATCCCTCTAAATCCCCCTAAAACCACTTAAATGTTTGCTTAATTTTTCTTTTCATTATGTTAAAGATATATTCTGATGCTATCTTTTACACTGAAGGCATAGTTAATACAGCAATTCTTTTGAAGATGAAAAAATTTTGTGTATATACCCAACAGTAACTGAATTCATTACTTAAAATAGGGGGAACAAAGTTAGGGGTGCAAGTCTATTAAGAGGACTCTTGTGGGAAACAGAAACCACTCTAGCTATTCTAAACAAAAATAATACAGATAAGTACTTGTTTCTAATGTCATTGGAATGGGTGGAACAGTGAACTCTGGTTTTGATCCTTCACAAATCATTTCAAGAATACTTTGCAGCTGGCCCACTGAGGCAGGCACAGCCTTTATCACAATCAGCAAGAAGGGGAGTCAGGAAGTCATGGCCCCTTCAATTGCTGTCCCAACATCTTAGAGGCTAAAGCTTAGAGATGGATCTTTACTGCAATCAGAAAGCCATTATATCTGCTGACTTTGCCTTTTTGACACCTATAAATCCAGAATCTGAACACTGAGATATTGTAGCAAAAAACAAACGAAAAAACCATGTCTCTAGTCATGCTTGACAGTAGACATCAACCAAAAAGATCACCTTAGCCCCACATCTGCGATGTAAATTTTACCGAATGGCAACACCTGATTTCCATCAAAGGACTCCTGCAAATGTAATGTTTAAGTTCCTGCATTTTACACAGTAAGGAGGAACACTAGGAGGAAGGTAGAGTAAGTGGGCTCCGATTCCTCACTGCTAGCGGAAAGGCAGGAATAAGAACTCTTGAATAAAATGTGAAATGAGCCAACAAGCATGAAGACCTTAGAATGGAATCACATGGTAAGAGGGTAGTAGAGTACTACTGATCCCTCTTATCATCTCTTAATACATAGCTTACCATATTATGCCAAATAATTTTAATGTGTCTTGAAACTTTTAGTAGTAACATGCTATTGTAAAAGAGAACAGGATATAATTTTACCACTAAGAATTCCTTATATTTTGCCTTGGCCTTTAGATTTGGCCTTACTGTGCTTTTTTTGTGTTAATTTAAGGTATACTATATATAATGGTCTGATATATGTATATATTGCAAAATGATCATCGCAGTAAATTTAGTTAACATCACCTTACATAGTTACAAATTTTTTCTTATGAGAAATTTTAAGGTCTAAACTCAACTTTCAAATATACAATATAGCACTGTTAACTATAATTGTTATGCTGTACTTTTGATTAATTTTGCTTCATGTCAATTCAGTGAACATTAATTAGCTTATTGAACTGTTTATGAAAGACCAGGCACTGCTCTGGAAGCTGGGGAGATATCAAGAATAGCAAAAATGCAGAGCCTTGACCTTAAGGACTTGACCATCCAATGGGGAAGATGAAGCTTCAATAATCATGAAATTCCATGACTATTGCATTTCCCCAACTCACTTTTTGTCTGAAGTATTTTCCCTATCAGTGTTGAGCAAAGATTCATTTTTGGCATCTCTTAGCCTGGAATTGTAGGAATTTTGTAGGGATTATAATTAGAGTGACACCAAATATGTGTTGGACATAATTAGTAATTATAATATTTATTAACATTTTTGAACTACTAAATTGAGATCACCTGGGGGGAAATTTTTTATAATGAATACCTATTTCAAACTGTGAAATTTCATGACAATTTAAAAATCACTGCAGCTATTTTATCAATCATGTAGATTCCACCTCCTCCACTCCCCAGTAGTTTGCAGGAGGTCTCAGGAAATACTTCATAGTTGAGAGGGACTCACCAGAATGAGGCCTCGGAGGATGCACTTTGACACTGTTTGGGGCTGGCGACACTCCTCTGACTGGGCTCTCCAGGGGTGTTGTACTGGGTGGGTAACTGCATTTGGCAGATGGCATTTCATCCTTCTCTAAGCAGTTGAACTGGCCAACACCCCACAATGTTCCCAATGAGTTCTCATCATCATTCACAGTACAGATAGGAACATTATTCAAACCTAGGTAGTAAGGACAAAGAAGACCAAACTGCCAGATTAGGTGGTTTTCTTTGAGCAATCAACAATGTCCCACCCAACCAGATGTTAAATGTACATAAAATGTCAGACTTCAAATTGTATGGACCAGAGGTAGTCTTTGAAAGTCAGTGTAGCAAATTATATTTGCAATGCACACTTCCTTACAATATTCTACCATTTTATTAGCTTAAGAACAAGGCCCGTGTCTTTAATCTCAGTCGGAGGGCTAAATGGGGTAGATCTGCCTCTATGCTGAACAGACCTCTTATTTCCCAAGTTTTGATAATGACTGCAGAGGGATTATATTAGTTCTCTTCATGAATACCACATTGAGATTTTTTTTAAACCATTGAGAATGTCTTAATATAAAAAAGCATCTTAGCAAACATATGCTAGCTCTTCTTTTGTACTGGCAGGAGGTAAAAAGCTGTAGGAGCTAGGACTGGGAGGCAGGGTGACAGATTGTGCAGGAGGGAAGGAAGGAAAATTTCTACAGAAGGACCCCTTTCCTCATGACAGAGTTCTGGTTTCATTCCCTTTCCTATAACAGCTATTTGCTTTTGGTTCAAATATTGATTTATAGACAGATTGTCTTTTCAATACAATGCTATATCATGTGGAATTGGATGGCTTAGGAAATGGAGATTTGCAGGCCATTGCTGTATGTTAATCCGTGAGTCATGAGAGGTAGTAATAGGTGACTGCTTTGTTTCACAGGAAGCATCCTGATAGTGTCTTTCATACTTGCCATTCTTCTGAACCTCCCTCTAGCACAATCAATCCACGCCCTTCTTATCTATCTGCTCAGATGACAACCCAAAGGTCTTTGCTGACAATCCTGTCTGAAATAACAGCTCAATCACACTGTATCTCCTTATGCTCTTTTATTTTTCCCATACCTCTTGTCACCTGTCATATCTGTTTGCACATTGCTAGGGTGTGCTGCTGCACAATATAAAACTTTGTGAGGCATGGATTTTGTCTGCTTCATTTTCTACTCTATTCCAAGCATCCAGAATAGTGCCTAGCACAAAGTAGGTGCTCTCTGATTATTTGTTAATTTTACCAAACACAAAGCTTTTATTTAATCTAATACTTTGAACTTTACTGATAGTAACTGCTTCCAAATAGAAATGAGAATAATTTGGACATAACATCACCTCTTATCAATTTATCTGGAACACCTAGGTTAGTAATTGGCCCAAGTACATAGTGAAAAATTGATTACCAAGTAAAATATATAACACACAGAGACAATGGAAAAAATTTCTTGCTGCCTCCTTTAATTATAAAAGATGTGTGTGCATGTGTATATATGTATACACACACATACATTATATCTAATAAACTATTGAGACTCCACCTAT
Source organism: Phyllostomus hastatus (assembly GCF_019186645.2). Lineage (NCBI taxonomy): Eukaryota > Metazoa > Chordata > Mammalia > Chiroptera > Phyllostomidae > Phyllostomus > Phyllostomus hastatus. The sequence continues at coordinate 22,433,781 of NW_025334028.1, read as the reverse complement.
CCAGAAGTTAGAAAAAACTATAAAAATCTTTGAAGGGTTGAATGGAATGTCATTAAAGTGTCTTCAGAGTCAAACAGAACAATATTAAATGATTTAAAACTAGTCACAGAAATGCAAAATTCTATCCAGCAGTGAAGGAGGTTAGCAACGATCTTGGTGGGAGTGTCACTAACTTCCTTGGGCACACAGGTCATTAGGAAGCAGAGTGTTTGGCCCACAAAAGACCAGTTCCTCCTATGGGAAGTCAAGTTTCTATACCACAGTGATCATTAAAAAGGGCTCACTTTGTGGGAGAGTGCCAAGTGAGGATTCAAATCTCACATCCCTGCCTGACTCTCTGATTGATAGCAACTTCAAGTTGTTAAGAAAGTAACTCTTAATTTTTTTATTTTTATTTTTTAAATACATTTCATTGATTATGTTATTACAGTTATCCCATTTCCCCCATTATTCCCCTCCACCCTGCACACCCTCTTTCACCCATATTTTGCCCCTTTAGTTCACGTCCGTCTATGTGTCATAAGTCCTTTAGCTTCTACATTTCTCATACTATTCTTGCCTTCCTCCTGTCTATTTTCTACCTACCATCTATGCTACTTATTCTGTGTACCTTTTCCCCCTCTCTCCTCCTCCCACTCCCCTGTTGCTAACCCTCCATTTCTGTGGTTCTGCTCCTGTTCTACTTGTTTGCTTAGTTTGTTTTTGTTTTTGTTTTAGGTGTGGTTGTTGATAATTGTGAAAGGCAAAGGAAATAGACTTCCAGGAAGTCCAGGAAACTCAAAGTCCCAAAGAAGTTGGACTCAAGGAGGAACACACCAAGGCATGTCATAATTACATGAGCCAAGATAAAAATGAAAGAGAGAATCCTAGAAGCAGCAAGAGATAAGGAGACAATAACCTACAAAGGAATTCCCTTCAGACTGGCAGGTGATTTCTCAAAAGAGACCTTACAGGCAAGAAGGGGCTGGAAAGAAGTATTCCAAGTCATGAAAGGCAAGGACCTACACCCAAGATTGCTCTATCCAGCAAAGCTTTCATTTAGAATGTAAGGGCAGATAAAGTGCTTCTCAGATAAGGTCAAGTTAAAGGAGTCATCATCACCAAACTCTTAGGGACTTATCTAAGAACAAGAAGATAAAAAACATGTATAGTAAAATGATAGCAATCTCTGAATTTTTTTGTCTAAGGTAATTAGTTTAGTTCCTGATGAGTGTCCTCATACTATTCTTATCCATGGGTTAAGTTTAGTGAAACCATTGTATATGTGTATTTAAAATATATATAATAGTGAGCTAATATGGCATATTAGACCAACAAATTAGCTTTAGAATTACAAATTAAAATCTACATCAGAAAGTGACTTTCCATTTTAAGTAGAAATGTATGAAAATATTAAGTTGATAAGTAGTAAAGAAATGTTTTAAATTATATATTTGTCTACATTTATAGGTCTGATTTATTTAACTGACAGGCATTATTTATAGCTTGTTTAGAATTTGCTTGTTAAAGATATAAAAGACTTAAAACTAAATAAAATATATTTGATAAGTAATTGACATTTAAAGTTTTTAAAGGTATATATTAAGTTTTTAATTGGGACTAAATATCAATCAAAGACTTCCCTGAAGTAATTGTTAAAATGTACTAGATTTATAAGTAAAATAATAAGCTATAAGTTAAATTTTAAAAGTTAAAATTACAAGGTTTGGAATTGTTCATTTAAAATTTAATTAAAAAATAATAACTGCAGATAATCTTTGTGTACAAAGCTCTCCATCAAGAATGTCAAATATTTAATATTAGCATTGTTAGAGCTATATAAGTATTAGATGCTTATGGCCACCTAAAATTTTGCTCTTTGAAATGGAACTTAATCTTTCTGGGAAAGTATGGTCCTCCAACTACTCTACTCTAACTAGTAAATGATCCTATAGATTTGGGGCCCTCATCTAACTCCTCCTTCTCCTTTACTTCCCCTTCAGTGCTACATTTGATCTTGCACTTTTTTTCCTATTTTGTTAATTAAGCCACTTCTCTCCGTGCCACTGTCCCATCTCCTTTCTAGGCCACTATTATCTCCTGCTCTAACTACTCCTTTTACAATGTATAGCTTCCTAACTGCTTTACTTCCCTGCCCTCATCCAATTCACTCTCCATAAACAACCAGAAATATATTAAAATATAAACTTAACTTTTTTAAATATCCCACCTAAAACCCTTCAGAACCTTCCCATGCACTTAGGATCACATCGTGCATGTTAACATAGGCTAAAATGTTCCCAATGATGTGACCTCCGCCTCTTAGGACTCATCTCATATCAGTACCCTCCCACCCTTCCTTATATGTATGTCACACTGGATTTCCCTAAATTCCTGGAACAGGAACCAGACCTTTCATACCTCTAATTTTCACTCAAACTATTTCCTGTAAAAAACTCCCCCATTATTTGCTGTTTCTCATTTTGTAGGTATTGGTGTAAATGTCACTTAAAAGAGATATTCCAGGCTCCATATTCTCAATCTAAATTAGATTTCCTTATGGTATATTCTCATATATCCTATATTTTCTTTCAGAGCAATTGTCTTAGGTCACATTCTTGGGAAAAAGAAGCTGGGATGGAGATTCATGTGCAGGAAATTTATTGGGCTGTGTTATTGGGAACAGCATGTATTTATAAGGAGGCCAGGGAAGTGGGATTGGGCAAAAGGTGAGCTGTGATGCAGATAGAGGCCTCACTCAGTTCCACAAGGAGTAGTGGATGACTCTGGGAAGGTCTCAACTCAAGGCAAGGGGGAGTTCTAACCCCCATTAAACATTCACCGGTCAAACTCCCATTGTGCATGAGAGCTCCCTTCAGCCCAAGAACAATTCTCATAGAGGGAGTCAGTGTTAGCCATTGGTGACACATCTGGCAGGTGGGAAGATGAATGACTTGGTTCTGAAGGCATGATCTTGGTAGGAGACTGCTGCACTAGAGCATTATTGTACCACAGCTCACGACTAAATATTTACTTTTATTTGATTAGTATAAAATATCTTCCAGTAAAATGTAAGCTTCTTGAAAGGGGGAGTTGTGTTTGTTTTGCTCACCACTATTTCCATTTCCCATGGAATGGCTCCCACTTGGAGGTGCTAAATTCTTGTGGAAGGAAAAGAGACAGTTTAAATAACACTCAGATAAAATTTCATTCACAGACTTCAAACAGAATTTATAGCTACCTCAGCCATCCAGTAGTTGTGTGCCCTTGAGCAAGTGATTTTATTAAAAAATTGTTTCCAGGTGAATTGCACAAAGTGGAAGTTGAATAGGTCTCACCTCAGGTTGGGAGATCACCTAAAAGATGGGCTCAGACTCCAAGTACAAAGGTACAAGGGGGGTGGGCCAGGGCAGAGAGAAGAGCAGGGAAAATGAAGACCGAACGCTGGGGTGCAGCCAGTGGAAAGAGCAGATGAGAACAGTTAGAGCGTTGTGAGATAATAAACAGGATTCAAGGAGAATGGCTGGATGAGGGACCAGCAGAGACAAATTCCTAAAGGAGATATAGGAAAATGAAAGCCAAGGGGAAGCAAACAGATGTTAAAATAAAGAGGTCATAAATGTCCAAGCTATCTATTGTCTTGGCAAAATCTGAGGGCAGGGTTTTCGAAACCCACATGAGAAAAATATTGCATTTTATTTTGTTTTATTTTTTAAACTTTTTATTGTTATTCTATTACAGTTGTCTCAATTTTTCCCCCTTTGCCCTCCTCCACCAGCTATTTACAATAGCGAAGTGCTGAAAACATTGCATTTTAATAGCAACTTTTTTTTCTTTGAAGGCAAATACTACTAAGTATTCAACTAAGTATAAGTTTTTCTCTGATTTCAAATGCTTGAAAGTACATAATATATCCTTCTCCTGTATTTTATTTCACATTCTTCCTTGAATTATTTTATATCTATGATGCAATATAAAACTGCCAGCAAGAGACTGACATTTATGTCTTCAAATCCCCTACAATGTGTATCACAAGGCCTTGCTCATAGTAATATACGTCACAGAAATATATGTTCAACTAAATAGAAAATTTTCTCTGGAAATCTTTTGAGGATATGCCTGCTAATTCTATAAATCATAGTAACTGGAACTGAAATGGAAGAGAGAAGAGCAACCAGTTCAGTTTCAAAGAGCAAAATTCAACATGCCTATGAAGCCTCTAAGCTTTGCATGTAGGTCAAATAGACCATTGAATGTAGGGGTCTAAAGCTGAGAAGAGGAGTCTGAGTCTAGAGTACACATTGGAAACTATTTGCCCTGTGGAGAGTATCTGAAACTTGTGAATGGGTGAATTTGTCTAGGGTCACAGTAGACTAAAGAGAGAAAGTGACTGAGTCCTGAGCTGTGAGAGGCTCTAACATTTACTGCAGAGTCAGCAAAAATAAAAGCTGGGAAGGAGAAACCACAAAACTAGGAGAAAAAAATAGGAGTAAATGGTGTTACAGAAACTAAATTTTAGAATGCAAAAGGAAGAGAGGGAAAGAGGGAAGGATAGAGGGAAAGATGGGAGATGAAGGAAGTTAGGAAGGAAGAGAAGGAGGGAAGAAGAGAGAGAGAAAGAGGGGGTAAAATACATGCTTCTCCAGGGCTAATGTTTAGCATATAGATGCTGGCATGGCTGTGCAGAATGTTAAAATATTGAAATACTTTCATACCATTTGGCCATTTCTACCCTGAGCCCCCTGAGTGGCCCCTTTGGCACCACTCCAGGCCCCTTTCCTAAAAAGCAAGTATTCCAAGCATGAGTGCCTGGCACGGAGGGTGCCTGCTTGCCTCTGCTTTGGCCCAGTGCTGGCACCCAGCCTCAGCAGTCAATGTCTGTGCCTCAGCAGTGGTTAAATACTGAATAGCTGCCTGTGTTTACCCAACAGAACCATCAGGTAGCCCAGGTGTAGAGAAGAGACACACATTGCAGGACCTTGAGTCACCTTACCTTTGATGTGGCAGACCCTTCTGGGATGAGGGGTGTGCCTGACGAAAAAACAACTTCCTGTTCTAGCCATGCTGTGGCTGCTTTTGCTCTCAAACTGAGAAGCAGACATTGGGGATTTGAGGCTCATGTTCACAGAGTGTTGGTTTCCCCCTCTCCGCTGTTGTTGCCACACAGTGCCTTGAGGTCTACCTTCTTAACCTTGCATCCACGTCCAGAGGTGCTCATACCCTGAAATCACAGAATGACAATCATTCTGACAAGGGGTTCTCGACATTTTCTTACACGGGAAACATTTTCCCACCTTCTTTGCTTGCACTGAATTATTCCTGCTGTCAAGGCAATGTAAGTCTAATTTACTTTCAGACCAAATTTTTGTAAACACTTAAGTTAATCTATGCATGAGAAGAACAGAAAATTTTTCCCTTGGAAAAATCAAAACATTTGTGAGAAACTTACAGTATATTCTATATTTAATTGCACTTAAGGCCACTTTGTTGACTTTCCAACATAAAATATATAACATGGCTATTATATTTTGATATAGTAAATTAAAATGATAGCTTTAAAATACAATACCCATGAATATGCTTTACATTAAATTAACTTAAATAAGGACCTTTCCTTTTGTACTTTAATAAAATCAGCATCTTAAATTTGTGTCTTCTTCTGAGGAGATGGTAAAATCTGAAGAAGAAAAAATTTCAAAGCAAAAAGTGATAGTACAAATGATAAACTGGAGAACCTTTGGCATGTTGTTATTTGCAATATTCAGTAATATTTAATGATATTCCCTCAATCAGTCAGCAATCATTTATTAGACACTCACATAGTCATAGCCATAAAGGATAAAAGATAAAAGTATGGCTCTTGGAGAATTCACAATCATTTGGGAAAGAAAATTTCTGCATTAGGAATATAGGAGTTATTTAAACTTTCTTAAAGAGGGTATACTAGCCTTGAAATTTAAGAAGGATTTTTTTCTAGTGTTTATTTTATATTTCCTATCTTACATAGAAATCTAATTTATCATAGCAGTATTAGGAAATATACAGTTTATTTCTAACCATGGCAGGGAGTTTTTCTGGTCAGAATAATTTGCAGTGTCAAAATATTTCCATATTCTAAAAATTGATTTCAAGAGTTTGTTGAGGCAGATATTTTTAGTTCATTCTCTTTTTAGACTAGAGAAATCTATATATTCAAGTTTTTCATGGTATATACTCAGAATGTATGGTATAGTAATTACCAGCTCTGTTGCCACAAAACATTTGATTTTCATAATTTCCAAAATTATCATAGGCTGAATAAAATATATTTCAATATTTTAAATTCATAAAATATTATTATCTAATAATAAAAATATGTTTTCTTATTGTTACTTATGAGTAATAAAAAGGTAGTTCTAACATCATTCTGAAAATCAGGCCTTAGACTTACTTATTCTTCTTTCTGAGATCTTTTGTACAATCATATCAGTAAATTCTTATTTTATCTGTATTGGGAAAAAATGGTACAGTAGGCAGCTTGGACAGTGGAAAGAATGCTGAACTGGAATTGAAAAGTGGGATTTATGGTACTAGCTTTGTTATTAATGAGCAAAGTGACCATGGATGAATTGCTTTATTTCCTAGATTTTGGCTTGCTTAAATGAAACCTATTACATCATTATATGTCTGCTAGACTATTCAGCTATTCTACCATGTGTTGTCTTCCCACATCAATTCTCTTAGGTTAATTTGAGAGATAGTGATGTACTTTAAATTCTGGTATAAGAGGTCAATAAACAAGCAATGCAGAGAATTATTTTTCCTTCTTTTATCAAAACTGTAGTGTAGTCTGAAATTCATCTTGCTCTTATATTCTAAAGGTATATAGTGCTTACTCTTGGATTTTAGAAAATTTAATAATCTGTTGTTGTGGTTTTATTGTTTTTACTAAAATTCAAAATAACGTTAAAGGAATAAAGGCATTATATAAATATTTTATTCTCATATATTATTTAAAACTATACAAAATCCAAAATATATATTATGTACTATTGAAAGTCTTATTTAAACTTAAATTTTCACAAGTGAAGTAAGTGAATAACTCAGGACAAAGTTGTATTTTGATTTGTCCTAGCAAGTGACCTAATGATAATAAAATAAAACTACCTCAAACCTGAGGAAAAGCAAAACTATGTTTTGCTCTGTGTAAGATACTGTTAAAGGAATGAAAATTAGGCCACAGACTAGGAGAAAACATTTGCAAAGCACATACCTGATAAAGGACTTGTTTCCAAAATATACAAAGAACACTTAGAACTCAACAGTAAGAAAACAAAAAGCCCAGTTAAAAACTGGGCAAAAGATCTGAATAAACACCTCATCAAAGAAGATCATCAAATGGCAAACATGCATATGAAAAGATACTCACCATCATTTGCCATTAGGGAATGGAAACTTAAAACAACAATGAGTTACTATTATACACCTATCAGAATAGTTAAAATCCAAATCATTGACAACAACAAATGCTGATGAGAATGTAGAGCATCAGGAACACTCATTCATTGTTACGGGGAATGCAAAATGACACAGCCACTTTGGGAGACATTGGCAGTGTTTTTACCAAGTAGCTGAACATAGTTTTGCCATATGATCCAGCAATTGTGCTCCTCAATGTCTACTCAAAGTTGTTAAAAACTTACATCCACACAAAAACCAACACATGAATATTTATTCATAATTGCTAAAATTGAAAGCAACCAAGGTGTCCTTCAATAGTGAGTGGATAAACTGTGGTATATTCATACAATAGAATACTATTAAGTGCTAGAAAGAACTCAGTTATCAAGCCATGAAAAGACATGGACAAAACTTAAATGCATATTGCTAAGTGAAAGAAGCCAATTTGAAAAGGATACATACAGTATAATTTCAACTATGTGACATTTTGGAAAAAGCAAAACAATAAAAAATAAATAAAAAGATGAGTGGCTTCTAGGAGTTCCAAAGGGAAATGGGGGAATAATAAAGAGGTGCAACATAACATTACAGAACAAGGGAGCCAAGGCGGGTACACCGATGTACTATTACCAAAAGGACCCAACTCCTAGGTTCATTATATCCGCTGCCTTATAGAAAAGACATCTCTCAATGCCTGAGATCCATGAAGAGGAAAGGAAACGTTTATTTAATGCTATACAGACTTAAAGTAGTGACCTAATGTCTTCATTAAAATATCAAAGTCCTTTAGGATACCCACAGACACCCACGGTGCTTCCTTCTCCCCCTGCCCTAATTCCAGGTACCATAACTCTGGTTTCCCCACTCTGGTGAAATCACATGGCTCTTTACTCAATGGCTACTGTGTCTGGGTTTTAAACCCCTGTGACAATCTTCCTCCTCCAATTTTTTCCTTCCCTTTTCTGACTTCTCCTACAATCTGTTACACCTGCCAGCATTCCTGTATTATTCCAAGTTCACTGGGCTGCCATCATGAGTCTGGGCAGGGGTGGCCCCATGTCATGGAGCCAATCTTCTATGCAGGTGCTGTAACTTGGGGGACCTGCCCCCCAGTTACATCTGGGGGGGAGTTCTTTCCATCCCCCTGGCTCAGAGCATGGCCACAGCTATTTAACATATCTATGCAGCCAGTCAAAGGTTATAGGTATGTTAAATGATGATGCCAGATGTTAGCTGCAAAGCTGTTGCTGTATGAAACAGCTCTGTATGTTCCTGCTCCATGTGTCCCCTCCCCCAACTCACACCTGAGGGGGAAGGGGTGAGGACATCTTATATGTCTTTCTAATATTTCCTGGACACCTTGAGTTCTGGACCCCATTCCAAATCCCTATTTGGGGACCCCTCTTGGCTGTACCCTGTATCAATAGGAGATTTTTAGGGCTATGAAGCTAACCTATACTGTACTGTACTATTGATCTATACTGTAATAGTAGATACAGGACATTACGCATTTACTGAAATCTATAGAAAAAAACAGAGTGAACTCTAATGTAAACTATGGACTTTAGTTAACAATAATATGAATATTGGTTTAGCAATTATACCAAATGTAACACACTAATGAAAATGTTAATAATAGGTGAACCCTGGCCAGTGTAGCTCAGTTGGTTGGGCCTCATCCCACAAAACAAAAGGTGGTTGGCTTGATTCCGGGTCAGGACACAGGGCTTGGTCCATGGTTGGGGTGCATTCAAGAGGCAACTGATCAATATTTCCTTCTCACATAGATATTTCTCTCCCTCTCTTTCTCCCTTCCTCCCCCGCCATTTCTAAATAAATAAATAAAATCTTTAAAAAATAATAGAAGAAACTGAGCAGGGGTACATATACATATAGGAAACTCCCTGTACTATCTGATCAATTTTTCTGTACGGTTTTTAAAACCTACTCTAAAAAAATTAGCCTATTGATTTTTTTAAAGATGTTATTTATTTATTTTTAGAGAGGGAAGGGAGGGAGATAGATAGATAGATAGAGAGAGAGAGAGAGAAACATCAATGTGAGGTTGCTGGGGGTTATGGCTTGCAACCCAGGCATGTACCCTGGCTGGGAATCGAACCTGCAACACTGGTTCACAGCCCGCGCTCAATCCACTGAGCTACGCCAGCCAGGGCCCTATTGATTTTTTAAAAATGTACCTTCACAGCCTGAAGAAAAGCAAAATTATTTTGGTTACTATAAATAATGACTACATCTTTCTCTTTCACCTGTTGTCTTACTGATTTCAACACTTTAATTGACTGATAATTATTATCCAGTGATTTTTATGAATATCTGTACAAATTTCATAGTTTGCTTTGGAATGATATTTCTCTATTAAGATTTCTCTTAATAACAAGCATTAATTTTAGGCTAAATTCTTATTTTAATTTTTGTATTGTTGTTCTATTACAGTTGTCCCAATCTTTTCCCCATTGCTCTCCCTTACCCCATGCCCCCCAGCTCCCACAGTCAATCCCCACCCTGTTGTCCATGTCCATGGGTTTTTTATACATATTCCTTGACTAGACCCTTCCCCTTCTTTCCCCTGTTATCCCCCTCTCACCTCCCCTCTGGTCACTGTCAGTCTGTTCCTTGTGGAAACCTCTGGTTCTATTTTGCTCATTTGTTTTGTTCATTATGTTCTACTTATAGGTGAGATCAGATTGTATGTCTTTCACTGCCTGGCCTGTTTCAGTAAGCATAATGCTTTCCAGTTCCATCCATGCCATCACAAACGGTAGGAGAGACAAGCTCAGAAGAAAATAATGAATTACTTATTTTCATAGGAAAGGTATATTTTTTCTTTTTCTTTTTTTTTAAGATTTTATTTATTTTTAGAAAGGGTATATTTTTTCCCAAAAGACAAGAGAAATATGAAAAAGACATATTATTAAAATAATTAATAAAAATAAAGAATTAGTAGAAGTGGATACCAAGAAATAAATTATCTATTGATTGATAAATCTTATCTTTGTTGGCAAATCAGAAATCTTATTTATTTTGTTATGAAGTGACTAAAATTTTTTCTAAACCAATATTAGAGAAATCCATCAATGCAAAACTTGTCAGTGTATATCATGAATAGGTTCTGCAGACCAAATTAATTATAGTTATTTCTATTAATGTGCTATGGATTATTTATGATGGCCCAAATACATTTTTGTGATAAATAATGGGTATATTTTTTAAAAACACAAAAGGAAAACCAAGAACCACACATCATTTCCAGTATTTTAGCTTAATAAGTATTTGCTATATAATATAGAACAACAGCTCTCAGCCTGTTTTCCCCACCATGATAAACATAACAGATGATGTTCACATGAAAAAGGAGAATACCATATATATGATCAACGAATAGCCAAAGTTACCATGAATCCCTAGGGATGTAAAAATCATTATTTAGGTGATTAAGATTGAGCCATTTTGTATTTATTTGCAGGTCCCCTGGCCTAGAATGCACACCAGTGAGCTTCCCCCTGGCTCCCCTGCCCCCCTCACTGCAGTCATTGCTTGGTCTAAATGAGACTTTCTCCACAAGGCTGCCTCACTCTTCTCTACAGTGGTTCCCACCATCATCCCAGCCTCAGTCACTCTCTGTTCTGACCCTCGGTAAGCTGTCTTCATTGTGTGTCACTCCCTGACAGTTTTTTATGTTTCTTTATTTTCTGCTTCTCTTAGTACGATGATGAGGCAAGCAGTGATCTAGTCCAATTTTCCACCTCTGAATTACCAGTGCCCATCAATAGTATGTGCTCAATAAGTACTTATTAAATTAAGTTAAATGTTTTCCACAGAATAAATGTCTTTATCTTACAAACTTAGCATATTTTATTTGTATGATCTCAAAAATAGGTGGTTTACTTTAAAAACAATATGTCCTTTCCTCAAAGCAGACCTATTTAGCTTTTACATAGTCTTGAAAAGAAGGTGAACTTGAGGTCCATTAACTAAATCTTACCTAAAATTTTTTGAAGATTATTTTTAAATGACAAATTTAAAATTGTACCTGAGGACAGTTTTGAAGAATGTGTTCTTGTCAACAGGAACTCAAGGCTGTTGATACCCTCCAAGCCTCATAATGGATCTACACTGAGTTGCCCTTAATTTTCTTAAATGTTTGCACTTGAGCTGGGACTTTTAATTGGCAAAGGTAGCCTAATCTCTAATGCTTCCAAAAGAATGTAGCTGTCTCCGTCTAGTTTCACCTACTCTTGGTCCAAGGAGCCTACTTGGCTCCCTGGTTGTTAAGCTACACTCCGCATAGCTTAGCAACATGGTAACATTCCTTCAAGAAATCTGAGTTCCAGAACCTCTGCATTTGCCATTCTTCTCAGAGCTCCATTTACCCACAGCTTGACAAAATCATGAAGCAGCAGTGACTTTAGTTTTCGATGTGTAACAGAGTTGAATCAAATGCAAGAGAAAGAGAAAGAAGAAGAAAAAAAGCAATTTTAATTGTATTGATAATTGTCCCCACAATTCTGCTTAAAGAACACATACCATGCAGATGTAATCAAACTTAGCTCATCCAAACCTATGGCAAGAAAGTATGAATGATTTTAAAGATATCCCAGTCATCCTGCTCTAGTAGTCAGGATGTCTATGCTGATGACTTGTTCAACAGGCTTGAAAAAAATTGAAATGTTAATTAAAAGTCATAAACATTAAGCAATACAGTTAAAGTCATAACTTTGTGAAAAGTGAAGACAGAAGCATACCCAGTAATTTCATATATGCACATGCACATGCACACACATATAGTACACATACATATGTTGCTGTCAGTTGTCAGGATTATATAGTTTTCTTTTCATACCACATGTGATTTTTAATTCCTGAGTTACAGTCTCTGAAAGCAATATATTAAGAGACTTATTTCTCCCTCACATGAAAGAGTTCAACAATCCAGGGCTGGTATGGAAGCTCTATGGTATCTTTATGGGCCTAGGCTCATTCCACTCTTTAAGTCCATGCTCCTTTATATGTGGTTTCCCTTCTTGAAGTTACCTCTTGCCTGTGATGGTTCTCAAAGTTCTAGTCATCCTAGCGGATGCTGTATTTCCAGACATCAAATCAATAGTCCAGGCAGAAAACAAGAGGAAATGGAGGGAAGGCAGACAAGGGCACATGCTAGCCACGTGCTTCCTCCATAAAATCATTTCCATGAGTCCCAGACAATAATCTAGATGCCTTGATCACTTCTAGTAGAAGGGAGGATAGAAAATGTAGCTTGTCATGGTGGAGAATGAGGGGGTGGCATTGTTACTAACCAAAGAGGGCGAAAATGTATATTGGGTTATAAACAGAATCTCTATCACAGGCCCCAATGTTTGTACCTAACCCCTGTGTAAGAGGTATCCACACTCTATGTGGTTGTAACTTTCCTTAGAGAGGGCTGAAGCCATTAGAGGGAGGCACTCCTGGCTATGTAACTATGGTTTTATTATATTTACTGTATGAAGACATGTGGAGACCTGTCTCATCTCATTACTAGAAAAAAAGATATAAGTAGTTTGTTTGAGCAGAGTTTGCAGTAATTCTGTTAGAGCCAAGATACAGAGGTCACTCTGCTGCGTGCTCAGGGCAGCATGCATATCCTTGTTGCCTTGGTAACAGACTACCAGCCCAGGACACTGTTGTTTTCAGCAAGGATAGAATATAGATTGCGAGATTTCTTAGAATGTGTGCATAAGTTTATGAGTGGTGATTAGTGACTTTTAAAACATTGTAGTAATTATAAGCCAGACACTCCATAGGTTGTTCATTATCCAGGCATTTTGAGTATGGACTGAACTGTGCCCTCCAAAATTCATATGTTGAAGCATGAACCCCCAATGTGACTGACTGTATTTGGAGATAGGAGCTCTAAGGAAGTAATTCAGGTTACAAGAGGTCATAAAGATGGGTCCTAATCTGGTAGAACTGGTATCCTCGTAAGAAGAGAGAGACACCAGAGTGCGTTCTGAACTCTCTCTCTCCTCTCCTCCATGCACAAACAGAAGGAAGGCCCTGTGAACCTAGCGGTTATTATGCTAAGTGACATGTCAGTCAGAGGAAGACAAAAATACCACATAATTTCACTTATATATGTAATCTAAAGAACAATATAAATGAACAAACAAAACAGAAACAGACTCATAAACACAGAGAACAGATTTACAGTTGCCAGAAGGGAGGGTATCGGGGGACTGAGTGAGAAAAGTGAAGGGATTGAGAAGTACAAATTGGAAGTTACAAAATAGTCATGGGACTGTGAAGTACAGCATAGGAAATACAGTCAATAACATTGAAATAACTATGTATGGAGCCCACTGGGTACTGGAAATATCTGGGAGAACACTTTGTAAAGTATAGCATTGGATAACCGATACACTGTACACTTGAAATTAATACAAAATAATATTGAATGTAAACTGTAATTTTAAAAATCTTTTAATTAAAAAGTAAAAAGAAGAAGAAAGGCTCTGTGAGGATGCAGCAGGAAGGAATCCACTACTAGTCAAGAACCAGCCTGATCTTGGACTTCCAGCCTCCAAAATTGTGGAGGGAAAATTCTGTTTTTTAAGGTACCCAGCCAGTCTGTGGCATTCTGTTATAGCAGCCTGAGCAGATTAATACAAGGATAAATATTCAGGACACTAGTTAGGTCCGTTTTCGCCATGTATTAAGTGGTATGGCCAGATCTTGGAGCTGTGAAGTTATTATATCTACTTATTATCATCCTTTTGTATTTACTGTAAAAATGCCACTAATTAACATATAATAAGGCAAAGCAAATACTTCGTGGAAGAGGTGCCTCTTGCAATTACATTTTGGCCAAGCAGGACATGGTGGGTGGTCTCTTAGCCCTAGGTGTTTCTCTCCTTTTTGTCATTGTGTTGAATCTGAGTCCTTTAGCTCAGTATTATGTTTATAAAATTCATCCATGTTGCCCTTGCTGGTGTGGTTCAGTGGATTGAGTGCCAGCCTGCAAACCAAAGGGTCACTGGTTTGATTCCCAGTCAGGGCACATGCCTGGGTTGAGGGCCAGGTCTGCAGCAAGGGATGCGCAAGAGGCAACCACCCATTGATGTTTCTTTCCCTCTCTCCCTCCCTTCCCCTCTCTCTAAAAAATAAATAAACAAAATCCTTAAAAATAAATATATACATTTTAGAGAGTTTGGTTGGTGATTAGTGGTATCTAATCATGAAGTTAAATTTGTATTTGTCTGAGGTAGAATTTGTATACAATAAATTAATCTTTTTAAAGGAATACAGTTCAACAAGTTTTGACAAATGTATGCATATATAGTCACATAACCAACACCAACATCAAGATACAGACTATGTCCAACACTAGAAAGGTTTTATCACAGCTCTTCACTGTAAGTCTCCTTCCCCCATCCTGGGAGCCTTGCAAACACTAATCTATTTTCTGTTCCTGTAATTTTACATTTTTTAGAATGTTACACAAATGGCATGTAGCTTTTGGATCTGGCTTCTTTTACTTAGCACAATATTCTAGAGATTCAACTATATTGTTTTTTGTATTATAGTCCTCTCTCTTCTATCAATGAGTAATAGTTTATTGTTGGGATGTACCATAATTTGTTTATCCCCTTACCAGCTGATGATTGCTTCCAATTTTTATTATTATGAATGAAACTGCCATGAACATTTGTGTACAGGTCTTTGTGTGGAAGGATGTTTTCATATCTTTGGGTAGCTACCTAGTAGTAAAATTGCCATAATCTACTTACATCTTATCTGCCCTTTGGAATATAAATGACAAAAGAAGTGTATCTGGGCACTTAACTATTTCCTGAGTACTAACTATTGCCAATGACTGACCTAAGTACCTCCCATGCATACATTGTTTAATATACTAGCAATATAGAAGACCTCTGTGACCCAGGAAGATTTAGGGGGTTATATAAAGGTCACACAGACTGTCAGGGTTGGCATCATATCTCAGTCTTATTGAACTAACACTCATATTCACAGACCCTTGTCTACGTAGAGAGTCAATGTCACTCAGATTCCTAAAGATCAGTTCAGAGCCTCAGCCAAAATCAATGATGGATGTGAAAGTGCTGTGCAAATGATAAGGCAATATGCAAAGTTAGGTGTTATACGATGTAATACGATGTACTGAAATTGATTAAAGGCTGCAGATGTTACAGTCCAACACACTTGGCTACAGCCTGGAATTAGAGCTGCTCTGGAAGCACATGTAGTGGTTAAGACCATGGGTTTTGTAGTCAAACTTGAATTTGAAACCTAGATCTAAGTTGTACCTGGAGGTTTGGTCTTATAAAATTATCTAATCTCTCTTTGGGTTAGATCTGCACTGGATAAAGAAGAAGACTAAAACCTACCAAATAAGATTTTTATAAGGTCTGAATGAAATGATGCTCAAGAAAAAAATTCTAAATTTGTATGGAACCACAAAAGACCCCAAATAGCCAAAGCAATCCTGAAGAAAAGGAACAAAGCCAGAGGTATCATACTTCCTGATTTTAAACAACTAGAAAGTTATAGTAATAAAACAGCATGGCACTGGCATAAAAATACACAAATGGGCCAATAGAACAAAACAGAAAGCCCAGAAATAAAACTCCACATATACAGTCAACTAATACTTGACAAGGAAACCAAGGATACCCAAGGGGGAAAGATAGTCTCTTCAACCAAAAATGTTGTAGAAACTGGATAAACACATGCATAACCATGAATTAGAACCCCCATGTTACACCACTCGCAAGAATTAACTTGAAATAGATATAAGCCTTAAATATAAGACCCAATACCATAAAACTCATAGACAAAAATGTAGGAAAGAAACTCCTTGATGCTGGTCTTGGCAATGATCTTTCCAGATATGACACCAGAAGCATAAACACTGAAAGCAAAAATCAGCAAACAGTACTACATCAAACGTAAAATCTTCTGCACAAAAGAGAAACAATGAGCAAAATGAAAAGGCAACCTATAGAATGAGATAAAATTTGGAGGAACCATACATCAGGTAAAGGGGTTAATACCCAAAACACATAAAGAACTTACACAACTCAATAACACAAAAAGCTCAATTAAAAATGGACAGAGAAACTGAATAGACATTTTTCCAAAGAAGACATCCAGATGGTCAATAATGATGGATTAGTGATATTGAAAAGATGCTCAACACCAATCATTAGTGAAAAGCTACTCAAAACCACAATGAGATATGGTCTTATATCTACTAGAATGGCTATCAGAAGACTAGAAAGGTGGAGAAAAGGGAACCCTTGTACACTGTTGATGGGAATGTAAATCAGTTCAATCACTATGGAAAATAATGGAGGTTCCTCAAAAAATTAAAAATAGTTCTATCATATGATACAACAACTCTACTTGTGGGGGGCGGTTTTGAAGGGAAAAAAACACTAACTTGAAAAGATACATGCACCCCCATTTTTACTGCACTATTATTTAAAGTAGCCAAGAAATTGAAGCAACTTAGGTGTTTATTAATGGATGAATAGATAAAGAAGATGTGATATTGTAACTGAAACACAGGTCTGGCCACCCACACTATGAAAGCCAATACTCAAGAAGCAGGCACTGATGTAAAGGAAAGTGGTTTATTTTCAGATAAAGCCATCTTCCAGGTGGCTTCTTGGCCACCTAGAAGATGGGGGACTCCTGTCTCAAAGCCCGTCTCTCTGTGCAGGCAAAGGTTTTTATAAGGAAGGAGAGGGGAACAGAAAAAAGAGATCAATGGCAGTGGTTGCAAAGTTCTCTAAGAACAGAGGAGCTAGTCCATTCCAATAAGGCAGCTGATGGGCTGGTGTGTGTCATCCTGGCTTCAAGTGACCCCGGCTCCATGGGTGAACGTCAGCGAGTCTCCTGCAGCTGGGATGTCGAAGGTAGGAGTCTGTTTCTTTTGAAGTTAGTTCCTAGAATTTTTATGTAAACTTGCTGTTTATCTACACACTACACATTAGTCAGAGTCAGCACTTACAGAAACAATGACATAAGAATGGTGCAGTGGGTTATAATTTCCAATAGTTCATATATATAGGGAAAGCTTTTGTGTAGAAGCTTTTACATTTGATGTAGTACTGTTTGTTGATTTCTGCTTTTGGTGTGTATGCTTCTGGGAAACATTGTATGTATGTATGTGTGTACATATATATACACACACATATACACACTCAGCAATGAAAAAGGAGGAAATTCTGCCATTTGTGACAACATAGATAGACCTAGAGGGTATTATGATAAGTGAAATATGCCATACAAAGACAAATACCATACAATCTCACTTACATGTGAATTTAAAAACAACACCACCAACAAAATTCACAGAAACAGAGGGCAGATTAGTGGTTGCCAGAAGTAGAGAATGTGGTGTGGGTAAAATGGGTGAAGGTGGTCAAAAGGTACAAAATTCCATTTATAAAATAAATATGTCTCAGATATCTCAGGTATGTAATATACAGTATGGTGACTATGGTTAAGAATACTCTATTGTATATTTGAAAGTTGCTAAGAGTAGGGCTTAAAAGCTCTCATCACAAAAAAACAGTTTGTAACTATGTATGGCAATGGATGTTAACTAGATTTATCTAGTGGTAATCATCTTGCAATATCTATCTATCTATCTATATCTATATCTATATATATCTATATATATCTATATCTATATATATATCTATATCTCAAATCATTATGTTGCACACCTGAAACTAATATGTCAGTTATATCTCAATTTTAAAAAAACATTTTGTGGAATGTGGCTTTTAGCAGCCTCTCAATTGGGGGAGAGCCTCTAAAATGATCTAATCCAGCCTCTATGTAAAGCAAGCTCGCTGTTGCTACATTAACTCTCCTGTGAGCAGAAAGGTGACCTAGGACAAGGCAGCCCATTGCCCTTTCAGAAAAGGGGTGGTAGTTGTTCATTTTCTTTATTTAGGCACCCCTCTTCATCCTAAAGCTGCCAACAATCACAAGCACACATTCTTTCAGTGTCCCTGCCTATATTTGGTAACATCTAGTCCTGCCACTTGCTATCTTATCATCTTTTGTCCTATATTAGGATTCATTCCTTCTTACCAATGTTATCTACCAATTGTTCACTTACCAGGCTTTCCTTACTGAAAAAGATGTAAAAAAACAAAATTAGAATTGAGTAATTCTTCTTTCTGTATCTGCTCTCTTCCTTTTTTTGTTTGAGACATAGCATCAAAATATTAAACATTTTCTTATTTGCCCTTAGCTATTTTATTTTATTTTATTTTCAGACAAGCCTCAAGTTACTTTCTCCCCTTCAACTTTGAGACACTGTTCTTAAAGGTCCCAAGACTCACTATAGGGTTCATCTCATTTGTCGTTCTATTCTCTGATAAGGCTGTTTTACAAGTGTTGGTGGGAATGCGGATTGGTGCAGCCACTTTGGAAAGCAGTATGGAGATACCTCAAAAAATTAAAAATGGATCTGTCTTATCACCCAGCAATTCCACTTCTGGAAGTTTATCCAAAGAAACCTGAAACACTAATTTAAAAGAATATAAGCAACCCTGTGTTCATTGCAGAGCTATCTACAATAGACAGCCCAAGTGTTCCTCAGTAGATGAGTGGATAAAACAGCTATGGTATATTTACACAATAGAATACTACTTGGCAATAAAAAAAAAGAAGAAAATTTTACCCTTTGTGACAGCGTGGATGGACCTGGAGAACATTATGCTAAGTGAAATAAGCCAGTCAGAGAAAGACAAATACCATATGATTTCACTCACATGTGGAATCTAATGAACAAACTGAACTAACAAGCAAAATAGAGACAGACTCATAGACAGAGAGCAGGACAGCTCTGGGAGGGTGTGGCAAGTAGAGGGATTGAGCAAAAAAGAAAAAGGACTCATGGACACAGAAAGCAATGTGGTGAATGCAGTAGGGAGGGCAGTGGGTGGAGGTGGAAGAGGGTATAAGGGGGATAAATGGTAATGGAAAAGTAAAATTAAATAAATGGGTCCAGTACACCCACATTGCATCCACATGTGTATATATACACACTTTAAATTTAAAAATTAAAACGAAAGAATTTTTTCCTGAAAGTTTGGGCCAAAAACATGGGTCTTCATTATACATGGCAAAATACAGTAACTTGTCCCCTTTAGCCACAGTTAAGTCAAAAGAAATAATTCTCTTCATTGCTCTCTGAAATGGTTGGAAAATGCAACTGTTAGCAAAGTAAAAGCAAAAAGAGACCTTTCAGTCTATATTCAGGGCACCTAGTTTTCAGTGCTACCCTTCATAATGTGAACCTTATCTCTATGGTTTCCTTTGCTCTTTGATTCTTTGTCCAAGTGCTCTTCTCTGCATTTGAACCCAATCACTGAAGTTTTTAGAGGCATAGAACATTTATTCTATTTGTAAGTTTCTAATGAAAAGGGATCATTTTAATGAAGGAATTCTGACAAGAGATCATTTTCATTGGGGGCAGGGATTGCCAGAGCTGGCTAAGAAAAAGCAAATCTGACCCCTATCTAAATCTGTTTTTATGGCAAAGCATCTCTCTTTCCTTTGCCTTTGACATTTCTGTCCTGAAATCCTGCAAAAAGAATTATGACAAATGTGTGATGTTGGGAACAGCTCCCTTTGGAACATGTTTCATTTCATCCAATGTTGCTCTTTAATGGACAAAAATGAGAAGGCTTTTTGTTTGGAGGTAAGGAAATAAGGAGACAATTATGTTCAGTGCAAACATGAATCTATCCCTACATAATTAATGTCTCTATAAAAAGCAGATGGTAGTTCTACCTCACAAAAAGTAACAAACAAACAAACAAACAAACAGAACACAGTGAAAAGTGCAGGAGAGGTTTTAGTGGCTGAGTTCCCACAGCTTCACCCCAGGTTGAACTCTAAGTTTGGAGAATTCCTGATCAACTCTCTTCTTTGTGACATGTCAATACAGTGGATTCAACAACCTTCCTAAAAAATTAATTAGACAGCACCCCCTAAAAATTAAGTGAAGAGAAATAACTGATCAGCAGTCCAAGGAGGAACATAAAATCATTTTTACATGTCTTAAACATCAAAGAGAAGAGCAAAAAAAAAGGGTACATTTTCACACATACATTCTAGATTTCTTCTAGTCATAGGGACTAGAGTTCATCATTTTCTTCCAGCTTTCAAAGTTTTGTAATAAATTTCCTGTAGGCAGGGCACCAATGGACACATAACACAGACAGACATAGCACTTTCCTGCCAATGGAAGCAATAACCATCACCAAAATAACAGGCATATTACATATGATCTATAGCAAGGATAAAGATATGTAAGAAAAGTCTCCAAAATGTTAAGTGTTTTTTTCTGCACATAGGAAGGACAAGTGATCTTGATTTTTTTCTTCTAGTATTTATTTTCTAAATTTTCCTCAGTGAGTATATTAGTTTTTAATAATTCATTTTTAATATTTAGTAGCATAAACCACTTTTTCTTTCCCAATTTATACTGTTTTTATTCATTTTAATTTATAATGGTAATATAAGAATGCATTTTAGTTGCAAAACATTCCAAAAATGGCTACTAAGAATATAGAAGCTACAGAGGTGTACTGTCCACTGTGGTAGCCACTAGCAACAGATGGCTATTGAATACTTGAAACAGTCCATAATAAGATGTGCTAGAAGTATAATGTGAAATAGCTGATTAATATTGCCTTTAATCTCAATTATATGTTGAAATGATATATTATATATATCTGGTTTGATCAAACGTGCTATTAAAATTAATTTCACTAGTTCCCTTTTACTTTTCTTCATAAGGGCACTAGACAATTAAAATTACATGTTGTATAAGGGTTGTATTTTTTAAGTATATTTTACTGATTATGCTATTACAGTTGTCTCAATTTTTTTCTCCCTTTTATACACCTCTGCCCTGTACCCCATGCCCTCCAGCAATGCCCCCCCTTAATTCATGTCCATGGGTTGTACATATAAGTTCTTTGACTTCTCTGTTTCCTATACCATTCATTACCTTTCCCCATCTATTTAATGCCTACTTACTATGCTTCTTATTCCATGTACCTTTCCCCCTATTCTTCCCCTCCCCCTTCTCACTGAAAACGATCCATGTAATCTGCATTTCTCTGGTTCTGTTCCTGTTCTAGTTGTTTGCTAAGTTTTGGGTTTTTTTAGGTTCAGTTGTTGATAGTTGACTTTGTTGTCATTTTACTGTTCATAGTTTTTTAGTTTCTTCTATTTCTTAGATAAGTCCCTTTAAAATTTCATATAATAAGGGCTTGGTGATGATGAACTCCTTTAACCTGAGCTTCCCTGGGAAGCACTTAATCTGCCCTTCCATTCTAAGCGATAGCTTTGCTGGATAGAATAATCTTAGATGTAGGTCCTTGCCTTTTATGACTTCAAATACTTCTTTTCAGCCCCATCTTGCCTGCAAGATTTCTTTTGAGAAATCAGCTGATAGTATTATGGGAACTCCTTTGTAGGTAACTCTCTCCTTTCCTCTTGTTACTTTTAGGATTCTCTCTTTATCTTTAATCTTGGGTAACTTAATGATGTGCCTTGGTATGTTCCTCCGTGGGTCTGATTTCTTTGGTACTCTCTGGGCTTCCTGAACTTCCTGAAAGTCTATTTCTTTTGCCAGATTGAGGAAGTTTTCCTTCATCATTTGTTCAAATAAGTTTTCAATTGTTTGCTCTTGTTCTTCTCCTTCTGGCAGCCCCATGATTCGGACATTAGAGTACTTAAAGTTGTCCCGGAGGTTCCCAAGCCTCTCCTCATTTTTTTGAATTCTTGTTCCTTCCTCTGTTCCAGTTGGATGCTGATTTCTTTCTTCTGTTCCAAATCATTGATTTGAGCCCCAGTTTCCTTCCCTTCATGGTTGGTTCCCTGTATATTTTGCTTTATTTTACTTTGGGTAGCCTCCATTTTTTCCTTCATTTTGTGACTGAGCTCAATCAGTTCTGTGAGCATCCTGATTACCAGTGTTTTGAACTTTGCACTGATAGGTTGTCTATCTCCTCATCAATTAGCTCTCTTTCTGGAGTTTTGGTATGTTCTTTCATTTGGGCCACAGTTCTTTGTCTTGGCACACCTCTTATGTTGTAAGGGGGCTGACTGAGGCTTAGGTATTTTCCAGGGTAGGGCAACCCTCTTTGCTGAATTGTCTGTCAGGAAGGAGTCAGAGAGAGAACAATGCCACTCACTTGCTCCGCTCTAGCACCACTTTCCAATGAACTCTTCTGTGAGACTTGGAGTTTCTCCTGCTGTGGCAACCCCTGCAGTATTTTACGGCTAGCTTTGAGTCTTTAGCTTCCTGTTCAGCCAGCCCCGCTTCACCTGCACAGTCCTCCATCTTGCTGCACATCCTCTCTGCTCCACTGCCTATCTCCAACCCTCCTACCCATCTGGGTGAATATTTCTTTAACTTCTTTTTTTTTTTTTTTTTTTTTACAGGTTCCAGTTTCTCACCTTTATTTTCTTTTTCTTTTTTTTTTAAATTTATTGATTATGCTATTACATTTGTCCCTTTACCCCCTTCCCTCCCCTCCACCCTGTACCCCCTCTCCCACCCACGTTCCCCCCCTTAGTTCACTTCCATGTGCAATTCTTATGAGTTCTTTAGCTTCTACCTTTCCCGTACTATTCTTGCCCTCCCCCCTATTTTCAACCTATATTCTATGCTACTTATTCTCTATACCTTTCCCTCCCTCCCCTCCTCCCACCCCCCCCTGTTGCTAGCCCTCCATGTGCCCTCCATTTCTGTGGTTCTGTTCCTGTTCTAGTTGTTTACTTAGTTTCTTTTGGTTTTGCTTTAGGTGTAATTGTTAATAATTGTGAGTTTGCTGTCCTTTTACTATACATGTCTTTTCTTTATCTTCTTTTCTTAGATAAGTCCCTTTAGCATTTCATAAAATAAGGGCTTGGTGATGATGAACTCCTTTAATTTGACCTTATCTGAAAAGCACTTTATCTTCCCTTCCATTCTAAATGACAGCTTTGCTGGATAGAGCAATCTGGGATGTAGGTCCTTGTCTTTCATGACTTGGAATATTTCTTTCCAGCCCCTTCTTGCCTGTAAGGTCTCTTTGGAGAAATCAGCTGACAGTCTGATGGGAACTCCTTTGTAGGTTACTGTCCCCTTATCTCTTGCTGCTTCTAGAATTCTCTCCTTCGTTTTTACCTTGGCTAATGTAATTATGATGTGCCTTGGTGTGTTTCTTCTTGGGTCCAACTTCTTTGGGGGCTCTCTGAGCTTCTTGGATTTCTTGGAAGACTGTTCCCTTTGCCAGATTGGGGAAGTTCTCCTTTATTATTTGTTCAAATAACTTTTCCACTTGTTGCTCCTCCCCTTCTGGTACCCCTATAATTCGAATGTTGGAACGTTTAAAGGTGTCCTGGATGTTCCCAAGGCTCTCCTCAATTTTTTTAATTCTTATTTCATCATGCTTTCCTGCTTGGTTGATTCTATCTTCCTTCTGGTCCACTGTATTGTTTTGAGACTCAGATTCCTTCCTTTCTCTATTGGCTCTCCTCCGCGTATCTTCCTGCATCTCTTTTATGGTAACCTGCATCCTTTCATCTAAATTGTGCCCAAAATCAACCAATTCCGTGAGCTTTCTAATCACCAGCGTTTTGAACTGTGCATCTGATAGATTGGCTATTTCTTGGTCGCTCAAAAGGATGAGTCCTGGGGGGACTGATCTGCTCTGTTGCACACATGTCTTATGTCTTACCCTGTCTCTCCTTTTTTTTTTTTTTTTTTTTCCCCCCGTCTGGTCGCTCTTGTTAAGGTGGGGGGCGGAGCCTTAGGTGTTCACCGGGGCTGGGCGCCCCAGTCGCTAGATTGTGACGTTATATGTGGGGGCGGGGGCGGGGGCGGGGGCGGGGGCGAATCAATGGCGGCAGTTCAATTCTCCTGGGCCCAGACCTTTCCCCGGGCTCCTGGGCTTCGAGCTCTGCCCTGGTCCACAATCGCTGCCCCACTGGGTCCGGCAGCCGCAGCTTGCGTACTCAGGGTCCACCGCTGCGTTCCTGCGCCCCGATGGCTGTCGCGCCCGATTCCGCGCCAAATTTCCCCCGACCTCCGTGCGCTGCCGACCCGCGCCAGCCCTGCGCCCGCTCGGCTCGTTGTCTCCTACCAGTCTGGATGTATGGGTCTACTTCAACTTCTTGGCTGTCCGACTTCCATTCAGATGAATCCCCTGTCAGTCCTGGGTGTTACGCTGACTGTATTTTATTGTTGTTCTAATCTTGGTTGTGCGAGGAGGTACGGTGCATCCACCTATTCCTCCATCTTGCCGGAAGTCTCTTTAACTTCTTGGTTGTTGGAGTTCCATGCCATTTCATTTTATGGCACTTCTGCCTGTTCATTGTTTTAAAATTGGTTGTTATCCTTCTTTTGGTTGTGTGAGGAAGCAAAGAGTTTCTACTTATGCCTCCATCTTGGCCAGAACTAAGGGTTGCATTTGTGACTCCCATTATAGACAGCACTCTTCTGGCTACCACCACATTCTCCTCCTCAGATGTCATGACTACTAGTGGTATAGCTGTATTCTGTTTTTTTTTTTTTTAATATATTTGGCTCCTTGAAACATATAAAATATATGCTTTTCATAAATGGGATTATATTATCAATATTGTACTGCAATGTGCTTCCTATACTTAATGTCAGGTGTGATAGCATGTTTTGGTTATTTACTGCTATTTAATAAACACCCTAAAGCTTAGTGGCTTAAAACAAGAACATATTTGTTGTTGTTTCTATGATTCTGTGAGTGGACTGGGTTGTGGTGTTTTTTTTCTTCCAACTTTATACCTGAATAAAATCTTTTTCTATTTCCTCTAGATTTAAGTATTTCCAATACAGAATGTTCAAATTAAGGGGTCCAAGCATAATAACTCTTCAGGCAAATATATTTGTATTGTACACATGCACCATTGAATTATGTAAACAATGCTTAGCTATCCTTCCAGTCACTCACTTCTTTAGCACCTTGATGTGCTCCCTTTGTCCTGTCATCTAAGAAGCCAAAGGGGGTTATTGAGTCTAGAATGCAGAAAAGTCTTCATTTCCAGGTAAATCTTGAACCACAGCTCCAATGATTTGTTTTGAATTTTTTAAAAATGTTAATGAATTTACTGGGGGGACACTAGTTAAAAATTACATAAGTTTTAGGTGTACAGTTCTATAATACATCATCTGCATATCGTATTGTGTTCACCTCCCAAAGTCAAGTCTTTGTCCAACACCGTTTCTCCCCTCTTTCCCTTCTTCTTCCTCCCCCTACCCCCTTTCCCTCTAATAATCAACATATGTTGTCTACCTATGAGGCATTATTTTCTTTCCCTAATCCCTTCGTCTTTTTCACCCAGTTCCCCAAGCCCCATCAGCTCTGACAGATGTCAGTCTGTTCCCTGTATCTGTGAGTCTGTTTCTATCTTGTTTGTTTATTTTGTTCATTAGATTCCATCTATATGTGAAATCATATGGTATTTGTCTCTTTCTGCCTAGCTTATTTCACTTAATGACACAGATTTTTAAACTGCATTCAAACTTGAAGACACCTCTTTTGAAAATTTCCATATCTGCTTTGATGTGCAAGATCACAATCAACAAACAAACTAGGAGATGACACATTTACTTTTTCCTGCTTGTGGATGTAATTACTATCCATTCCTATTACGTGACCTCTCTAACTGTGAGATTCATCTCTGCTGGAACTTAAAGTGGAGTGCCTCTGAATTGTTCTCCTGGCTCTGAGAAGAGGTATTTTGCCCACTGAGAGAACAGCTATATGTTCGATGTTTAAGTGTTCATAAAAAAGTTTGAAAGAGCATTTCTGTATTTGCAAATCCATGTTAGATATTTCAGGTATTGAGAGGTTAGGGTGATAGTTTGTTTCTATTCTTTTTTTAATTGAAAACTATAACAGGATATGAACAAAGAAAAGTAGGGAAAGGAGCATTGGCGTACCCATGTTAAAAATAGCTGATTATATAATATCTAATCTTGTCAAAAAGATATATCAGGTTGTTTTGTGTGTGGATGTGTGGAGGGTGAATGAGGACTCAAGATTGTTTTCAAATTGATGCTGCTAATTCACCTCCTCCCCTTCTCCACTGATTTTTATTCCAGTCACAAAGTAAGTGTCATACTTACCACTAGGTGGCGGCAACATGCTATACATAGGCTTTCATTACCCAGCTCAGCCAAGGCAGGGAGGGGCCCTTGTGGAAGCAATTGCTGTGGCCTTTCAGTTTCCTAAACGAATAAACCCCTTAGAAGGTAAAAATCAATAAAAACTGTGTAGAGTCCTTTCAGTAAGATACTCTTAATAAATTTGAACATCTGCTATAGGTTGCTTCCGCTAGTGGAACTGACATTCTACAACTTGATATGGCCATTTATTAGCAATAATCTTCAGTTTTCTTTTAACTAAAGTAAGGCTATAAATACTTGTAATATTACATCCCAGGATAAGCAGAGCGAGCAAGTAAAATAATTCCTACAAATATACCTTACAAATTCAAAAGTGCTAGAGAAATATGGGTACCACTGACTATTAAATTTATTTTTCAATTACAGTTAACATACAATATTATTTTAGTTTCAATTTAACAGTGGTTAAGCATTTACATATCTTATGAAGTGATCACCCCAATAAGTCTTATACGCATTTGACACCATACACAGTTATTACAATACTATTGACTGTACCCCATGTGCTGTACTTTACTCCCCTGACTGGTTTCATAACCGACAATTTATACTTCTTCACCCCTTTCACCCTGTCCTTCACCCCCTCCTGTTTGGCAAACACCGGTTTGCTCTCTGTGTCCATGAGTCTGTTTCTGTTTTGGTTGTTCATTTATTTTGTTTTTCAGATTCCAAATATAAGTAAAATCATATGATATTTCTCTTTTTCTGTCTGACTTACATCACTTAGCATAATACCCTCTAGCTCCATCCATATTGTTGCAAATGGTAAGATTTCATTTTTTATAGCCACGCAATATTCTGTTGCATATATGTACATCTTTATCCATTCTTCTATTGATGGACACTTAGGTTGCTTCCCTATCTTGGCTATTGTAAATAATGCCGCAATGAACATAGAGGTACATGTATCTTTTCCAATTAGTGTTTTGGATTTCTTTGGATAAATGCTCAGAAGTGGAATTGCTGAGTCATATGCTAGTTCCATTGTTTTCCATAGTGTCTGCACAGTCTGTATTCCCACAAAAAGTGCATGAAGGTTCTCCTTTCTCTCCACACCCTCACTGGTACTCCCTGTTGTTTGTGTGTGGGAATTTTTTTTTTAGTGTTAAGTTGTATGAGTTCCTTATATATTTTGAATATGGATCCCTTAACTGATGTATCATTGGCAAATAGTTTCTTCCATTAAGTAGGTTGTCTTTTTGTTTTGTTAATGGTACGCTTTGCTGGGTATACATACTTTTAGGTTTGGTATAGTCCTATTTGTTTATTTTTCCTTTTGTTTCTCTCACCTGTGAGGCATATCAAAAAAAATATATATATAGCAATATATATATATATTGCTAAGAGCAATGTCAAAGAGTTTACTGCCTACATTTTCTTTTAAGAGTTTTATGATTTGGGGCCTTGGATTTAAGCATTTAATCCATTTTGAGTTTATTTTTGTGTATGGTGTAAGCTGGTGGTCTAGTTTCAGGGGTTTTTTGTTTTGTTTTGTTTTTGGTTTTGCATCTGTCCTGTTTTTTCAACATCATTTATTGAAGAGACTGTCTTTACCCCATTATATGTTCTTGCCTCCTTTGTCATAGATTAACTGACCATAGAGGAACGGTTTCATTTCTGAACTCTCTATTCTGTTCCATTGATATATGTATCTGTTTTTATCCCAGAACTATGCTGTTTTACTACAGCATTGTAGTATAGTTTTTTCCACAGTCAAAATTGGATTTTTTATTTGATTGTTAACAATCAAACCAAATGTTTCGAGACCCAGTGATTAAATTTTACTTTAACATAAAAATCAAAACATTTAAACCCATAAAAATTAGGTCCTCTGTTTAAAAAATTATTCTATTGTTCAATTATAGTTGTCTGCATTTACCATCCACCACTCCCCCCACCCCCCACAACCCAACCAAACCCACCTCCCTCCCTTGCTTCCACCACCCCTCCTTGGTTTGGTCCATGTGTCCTTTATAGTTGTTCCTAAACCCTTTCCCCCATTTTCTCCTCCCACC
The DNA here is from genome assembly GCF_019186645.2 of Phyllostomus hastatus. Taxonomy (NCBI): domain Eukaryota; kingdom Metazoa; phylum Chordata; class Mammalia; order Chiroptera; family Phyllostomidae; genus Phyllostomus; species Phyllostomus hastatus. Next base: position 22,405,080 of record NW_025334028.1, on the reverse strand, counting down.
TCCTGTCTGGTTACTGTCAGATTGTTCTTAATTTCAATGTCTCTGGTTATATTTTGCTTGCTTTTTTTCTCCTATTGATTAGGTTCCTGTTCAAGGTGAGATCATATGGTATTTGTCCCTCACCACCTGGCTTATTTCATGTAGCATAATGCTCTCCAGTCCCATCCATGGTGTTGCAAACGGTAGGAGCTCCTTCTTTCTCTCTACTGCATAGTATTCCATCGGGTAAATGGACCATAGTTTTTGGATCCATTCATTTACTGGTGGGCACTTGGCTATTGTAAATTGCACTGCTATGAACATTGGGGTACCAGTGAGGCTCTTTTGGATTGGTGTTTCAGTGTTCTTGGGATATAATCCCAGCAGTGGAATTGCTGGGTCAAAAGGCAGTTCCATTTTTAGTTTTCCTAGGAAATTCCATACTGTTTTCCACAGTGGCTGTACCAGTCTGCATTCCCACCAATAGTGCACTAGGGTTCACGTTTCTCCACATCCTCTCTAACACTTGTTTGTTGATTTGTTTATGATGGCCATTCTGACCATTGTGAAGTGGTATCTCATTGTGATTTTAATTTGCATCTCTCTGAAGGCTAGTGTTGCTGAACATCTTTTCATATGCCTCTGGACCTTCTGGATGTCCTCCTTGGAGAAGTGTCTGTTCAAGTCTTTTGTCCACTTTTAAATTGGGTTTTTTGTCTTCCTGGAGTGGAGCCATGTTAAGTTCTTCATATATTTCGGAGATCCAACTCTTGTCCAAGATATCATTGGCAAATATGTTTTTCCATACAGTTGGTTCTCTTTTCATTTTAATGCTGTTTTCTTTAGCCATGCAGAAGTTTTTTAATTTAATGAGGTCCCATTTGTCTATTCTTTCCTTTATTCCCCTTACTCTAGGGGACATATCAGTGAAAATACTGCTGTGTGGAACATCTGAGATTTTCCTGCCTCTAGGACTTTTATGGTGTCATGATTTATATTTAAGTTTTTTATCCACCTTGAATTTATTTTTGTGTATGGTGTAAGTTGGTGCTTGACTTTAATTTTTTTGCATGTAGCTGTCCAGATCTCCCAACACCATTTGTTGAAGAGGCTATTTTAAATACTCCATTTTGTGCTTTCTACTCATTTGTCAAATATTAATTGACCATAGAGACTTGGGTTAATTTCCGGGCCCTCTAGTCTGTTCCACTGGTCTATGTGTCTGTTCTTATGCCAGTACTAGGCTGTTTTGATTACAGTGGCCTTGTAATATAGTTTGGTATCAGATATTGTGATCCCTTCTGTTTTGTTCTTCTTTCTCAAAATTGCTGCAGCTATTTGGGGTTGCTTATGGTTCCATGTAAATTTCTGAAATGTTTGTTCTATATCTGTGAAATATGTCACTGGTACTTTAATAGGGATTACATTGAATCTATAAATTGCTTCGGGTAGTATGGACATTTTGATAATGTTAATTCTTCCAATCCATGAGCATGGTACATATGTACATTTGTTTGTGTCTTCCTCAATTTCCTTCTTCAGTGTTGTGTAGTTTTCTGAGTACAGGTCTTTTACCTCCTTGATTAGGTTTATTCCTACGTATCTTATTTTTCTTTTTGCTACAGCAAATGAGATTTTTTTTCCTGATTTCTGTTTCTGATATTTCATTATTGGTGAACAAAAATGCCTTTGATTTCTGAATATTGACTTTGTATCCTGCTGTTTTGCCAAATTCACTTATTAGGTCGAGTAATTTTTTTGGTGGAGTCTATAGGATTTTCTATGTACACTATCATGTCATCTGAGAACAATGACAGTTTTACTTCCTTCTTTCTAATTTGGATGCTTTTTATTTCTTTTTCTCGTCTGATTGCTGTAGCTAGGACTTCCAATATTATGTTGAATAGGAGTGGTGAACGCAGGCATTTTTGTCTTGTTCCTGATCTTAGTGGGAAAGTTCTAAGTTTTTGCCCATTGAGTATGATGTTGGCTGTAGGTCTCTCATATATGACCTTTATTATGTTGAGGAATGCTCCCTCTATTCCCACTTTGCTAAGTGTTTTTATCATAAATGGGTGCTATACTTTATGAAATGTTTTTTCCGCATCTATTGATATGACCATGTGGTTTTTGTCTTTCCTTTTGTTTATGTGATGTATTATGTTTACTGATTTGCAAATATTGTACCATCCTTGCATCCCTGGGATGAATCCCCTTGGTCATGTTGTATGATATTTTTAACATATTGCTGGATGTGGTTTGCCAATATTTTGTTGAGGATTTTAGCATCTATGTTCATCAGTAATATTGGCCTGTAGTTTTCTGTCTTTGTTATGTCTTTATCTGGTTTGGGGATTAGGATAATGCTGGCTTCATAAAAAGAGTTTGGGAGTCTTCCATCTTCTTTAATTTTTTTGGAATAATCCATGAAGGATAGGGTTAGCACATCCTTAAACACTTTGTAAAACCATCTGGCCCAGGGCTTTTGTGTGTTGGGAGGTTTTTGATTACTGCTTTAATTTCATCTGCTGTTATTAGTCTGTTCAGGCTTTCTTCTGCTTCTTAATTCAGTTTTGGAAGATTATATTTTTCTAGAAATTTGTCCATTTCACCTAAGTTTTCAAATTTCTTGGCATACAGTTCTTCACAGTAATTTCATACAATCCTTTGTATTTCTGTTGAGTCAGTTGTAATCTTTCCTCTTTCATTTCTGATTGTATTTCTTTGGGTCCTCTCTCTTTTTTCTTGTGAGTCTGCTTAACGGCTTGTTAATTTTGTTTATCTTTTCAAAGAACCAGCTCCTGAATATATTGATCCTTAGAACTGTGCTTTTAGTCTCTATGTCATTTAATTCTGCTCTGATCTTGGTTATTTCCTTCCTTCTACTTGCTCTGGGCTGTCTTTGTTATTGTTCCTCCAGTTCTTGTAGGTGTAGGGTAAGTTGTTTATTTGAAATGTTTCTATCTTTTTTAGGTAGGCTTGTATCACTATGAACTTCCCTCTCAGGACTGCTTTTGCTGTGTTCATAAGGTTTGGATTGTTGTAAGCTCATTTTCGTTTGTTTCCAAGAACGTTTTGATTTCTTCCTTGATCTCATTATTATTTCATTCATTGTTTAATAGCATGCTATTCAGTCTCCATAAGTTTGAGTGTTTTTGAGTTTTTACCTTGAGGTTGGGTTCTAGTTTCAGTACCTTGTGGTCTGAAAAAATGCTTGATATGATCTCAATTTTCTTGAATGTGTTGAGGCTTGTTTTGTGTCCTATCATGTGGTCTATCTTTGAAAATGTTCCATGTGCATTGTAAAAGAATGTGTATTTTGCTTCTTTGGCATGAAAGTCTCTATATATATCAGTTAAATCCATTTGATCTAGGACATTGTTCAGTGCCACAATATCTTTGTTGATATTTCGTTTGGAAGGTCTATCCATTTTTTACAGTGGAGTGTTAAAATACCCTACTATAATTGTATTGCTGTCAATATCTTGAAGTCCTCCAAGATTTTCCTTATGTATTTGGGTGCTGCTATGTTGGGTGCATATGTTTATAATGTTTATGTCTTCTTAATGGAATCTTCCCTTAAGTATTATGAAGTGTCCTTCTGGATCTCTTTTATGGCCCTTTTTTCAAAATCTATTTTGTCTGATATGAATATTGCTACCCAGCTTTTCTTTCCTGTCCATTTTCTCAGAAAATTTGTTTCTAGCCCTTCACTTTCAGTCTGTGTAGGTCTTTTGTTCTGAGGTGGGTCTCTTGTAGGCAGCATATGTGTGGGTCATGCTTTCTTATCCATTCAGCTATTCTATTCTTCTGATTGGAGCATTTAATCTATTTACATTTAAGGTTATTATTGATAGGTACTTATTCATTGCCATTTTTTCATGCTTACGTTCTTTTCTTTCTAAGTCTTTTTTTTTTCTTTTTCTTAAAGCAGACCCTTTAGCATATCTTGCAGAGCTGGTTTGGAGGAGGTATATTCTTTGAGGCTTCTTTTGTCTTGGGAAACTCCCTATTTAGCCTTCCATTTTAATTGAGAGCCTTGCTGGACAGAGTGGTCTCGGTTGCTGGCCTTTGTTTTTCATTACTTGGAATATTCCTTGCCAATCTCTTCTGGCTTGGAGCATTTCCATTGAGAAGCAGATGCTAGCTTTATCAGGGCTTCTTTATACATTACTTCCTATTTCTCCCTCGCTGCCTTCAAGATTCTCTCTTGGTCTTGGAATTTTGCCATTTTAATTATGATGTGTTTTGAAGTGGGCCTCTTTGGGTTCCTTTTGATTGGGATCCTCCGTGTTTCCTGGATTTGTGTGACATTTTCTCTCATCAAATTAAGGAAGTTTTCCATTGTTACTTTTTTCAAACAGTTTTTCTATCCCTTGCTCCTCTTCTTCTCCTTCTGGTATCCCTATTATACTGATATTATGTTTCATGTTGTCCTGAATTTCCCTTAACCCCTCTTCATTCTTTCTGAGTTTCTTTTCCCTTTCTTGCCCTTTCTGGATGTTTTTTTCTACCTTGTCCTCCAGCTTGCTGATTCAGTCCTCTGCTTCATCTAGCCTGCTTTTGATTCCTTCTACTGTGTTCTTCATTTCAGAAATTGTATTCTTCATTTCCTGTTGGCCCTTGTTGATAGTTTCTATTTCCTTTTTCATGTTAATATAGTTTGCAGTGAGTTAATTGTAGTTTTCTGTAGTTTTTGGTAATTCTCTGTGAGCTCATTGAGCTTCCTTATAACCATGGCTTTGAACTCAATATTAGATAATTGACTTGCCTCTATTTCATTTAGCATTCTTTCTGAGGCTTTCTCCTTTCCTTTCATTTGGGGATTATTTCTTTGTCTTCCCATTGTTTGTGAGACTCTTCTTGTTAGCTTCTGCTTCTTAAATTAATCTGTTTTGATTCCCCTGGTTTATGGTATGAACTTCTATGGTAGGAGACCTGTGAGATTCAGTGGTGCAGTCTCCTTGATCTCCCAAGCTCCCTGGTCTTGGTCTGTTGTTTATGTTGGCTCTGTGTTTGCCTTTGGGTTTTGATTGTTGCTGGATCTTTCTTTGGTGGGTCCTTCCCTCCAGCTAGTTAACTGAGGGTGACTCCATCCACCACATCTTGTATTCTGTTGTGTGGGTGTGGATAGGTTATGTTGAAGCTGGTTTTTCTGTCTGTACAAGGTTTTGAGGCTTCTCTCTTGCTCTTGTTCAGTTGTTTGGTCTGGGTAATTTCTCCATTGTTTAGTTGTGCTTCCAGATTGGTCCTGGGTGGAGGTTAGTATTGCTTCCACTCACTCTTTTACCTTCTTCTGTTATTATCTGTTGGTGGTTCCTTTGTTGGCGGGTTTCCTCTTTAAGCAGGTATACTAATGTTCACAGCTGCCACCTACTTTTTTATGTAATCAGTTGGAGGGGGGAGGCAAAATGGATTAAGACAACTGGAGTGTACTCTATAGTATTTAAAGTACTAACCCATGAAGAAGAGATAGAAGATCCTTTGGATATGTACAGTGTTAACTGTGATATTTTACCCAACTAGTCACTTTTAGAAAGTGTGGAAAAAGATAAGACTCTTGCTGGGGAGCAAGGATTGTGAGTTGGATCTAGAAAGCAGTGAGCTTGTGGGAGGTCAGATTATGAGATATAGTGAGAGTAAAGGATAGAAAATAAATGTAATGTGTGAGAGAATAGAGTTAACCACAACAGTAATAAAGTTCCAGAAACAGTGAAGTGAGCTAACACCCAGGAGTGCTGTGTAGTATTCACAATTGTATGGAACAGCAATTGTTTACAATAGTAATGGTGCAACAATCATATGACATAATCTATGTGATCTGAATGACAAGAATAGAAAGTACATGACCTAAAGTAGTTTGTGTGCTATTGGAACACAAGTGAAGTGAAAGATGGAAAATTAAAAATACACTATGAAAGAGAGAACAAGGAAAACCAGTCAAACAATGCAATTTAACAAAGCAAAGAAGACTAAACAGAAGGAAGAGAAATAAAAAAGTACTAATACAATAAATGATGTAAAAATAATAAAAAATAATAATAATACAATAACTTGTAAGCTCTCTGGAATAGCAAAGTGAAATTTGTCTCACTGTCTCAGTTGTTGAGATGACCCCTCTTTGGGTCTAACTGTGGTCCTTTCACAGCTCCGGGCTTTATTGTCTCACTCATGGGAATAAAAGAGAGGGAAAGAGAGAGGAGAGAGAGAGAGAGAGAGGGAGAGAGAGGAGGGAAGGAAGGAAGGAAGGAAGGAAGGAAGGAAGGAAGGAAGGAAGGAAGGAAGGAAAAGAAAGAAAGCAAGAATCCTGCTGGCTTTAAACCAGTCAAGCCAGTTCTGCTGCTCTTCATGGCTGTAGCAGGCTGAGGGGGGATTGGTTTCACTGCTCTCCCTTCCTGTGGTTTTGCGGGGGATGGGGGCCAGGTGTGAGCCTCACTGTTTGCAGTTGCCCAGCCTCCAGCCCAGTTCCTCAGTTCACTGCCAGGCCCCCAGTGCCCTTCTGAGCCTGGCCTATGCCTTCAATCCACCAGCTGTGCTATCCTTGATGTGCACCAATTAGGGGTAACACACACCACCTTCCTGCTCTTTACTGTCCTGGATGCTAAGGACTCTCAAAGTCTCTTCAGGGTAGTTTGGCCCCCCACTGAGTTAAGTCTTTCTGGGGATTGCTGACTCCCTGAGGCCTGCTGCTCTCCTCTGCGGGGGCATCTCTGCCTTTCTCTGAGAGATCCAGCCAGCTCTGCAGGATGGTGCCCTACTGTGGCTGTGGGTGTGGACCTGGGCTTCTGCCCCTGCTGCTGTGCCTGGGGTGGTGGGGTCAGGCCAGTGCCTCTAAGTGGCAGGGTCAGGCATGCATCATCCCTGGGGTTGCGGGCATGAGGGCTCGGCCTCCACTGCTGGGGTGGGATGGGAAGCTGCTGGGCCATGGGTTCAAGCCTGTAGTACAGTTTTATATCAAGTAGTGAGATACCTCCAACTTTGTTCTGTTCTTTCATTTGGGACATGTTTTTTGTCTCCTCATTTTGGCTGCTTCACTGTGTGTGTTTCTATGCAGAAGACAGGTCTACTATGTCTTCTGGTCTTGGCAGAGTGGCCTCATGTAGAAGGTGTATATGGGTGGGGTCCAGGGGGACCTCTCCCCCATTACCTGAGCCATGTGCTCCAAGGGTGTCCCCTTTGTGGGTTGTGTATCCTCCTGTGCATTTGAGCTGCATCAGTGGAGTGGTGTTGACCTCAGGCTGACAAGCTATGTGGCAGGCTATGCCAATAGTGGATGAACTATTGTGTGGGAACCCCACAGGATGGGGTTCACTTTTGTGGGGCTCTAGTACCAGCCAAGCTTGCTTTTCAGATATGTCACTTGTGGAGCTGCTTAGGTTGTGCTTGGGTGTAGTATAAAGCCAGCCACAAGGTGTGTTAGTTTTGGACACTCTTGGGAAGAGGTCAGCTGCTACTTGTGCCTGGTTTGGGGCCTCTTTGTAGTAGCTATGGTATGAAGTGGATTGCTGCTTATGCTGGGCTTAGAAGCCCTTGGGAGAGGCTGTGCTTCAAACTGAGGCTGACTGCCACTTACAGCAGGCTTGTGGCCCTTAGTTGAAGCTATGTTTCAGGCCAAGACTGGTTGCCACTGATGCCAGGTTTGGGACCACCTTATGTGAGTTACAATGTGTTGGGAACTGCCCTGACTGGTATCAGAAGCTGAAACCCCCGCCTAGGCTAAGGCTAAGGGAACGCCCTTGGAACTGTAAGCCAGCAAGGAGACAAAAGCTTATCTCCCTGGCAGGAATGCTGCTTCTGCTGCTTTATTCATAACTGAACCCCAAAAAGCTTGGTCGGTTAGCCAGAGACGGGTAAGATTCCCCACGGGGGGAACGACCTAAGACAGGCACGATCACTTTGGGAGGCCCCCCAAAAGAAGGACTTGGGGGGCTGCCGCAAAAGGGGGTGATGGACCCTCGCTCCTCGGCTTTGACATAGCCTGAGTTCTCAGCGTCTGGGAAAAAACCTCCTTGTCTCTCGGTTGCCTTAGTTCCCTTGCTCCACCTAAGCCTGAAACAATGACAGAGTAGTGCAGCTCTGTACTGAGAAGTGCGGATTCCCCAGGGTGATCAGGCCTAAGAAAGAACATGTAAATTACTGTGAAACCTTCTTTGTTTAGAATGCTCTCAGTTGAATGAGAAGGGTCTTAGGAGGAAGTTATTTTGTTCCTCAGTCTTACAGCTCTTTGACCCCCAACTCAATAGACCGGCAGAGTTCTTTGTTTTCTATGGCTCCTTACTTCCCCCTAATGAGTACTGTACTTTACCTGAATTATTATGCAGAATGAGCCCAATAAAAGCAGGTATGGACGGTAAATCGGCGCGCTCCCCACTAGGGGGGTGGCCATTTCGTCCCTACTTCCCCACAGAAACTAGTTTGTCTCTGTGCATGTGTTGTTTTTTTCTCACGTGTTTTTCGGTGAGCCACCCACAGCGTTCTGTGGTCACTGCTGGCCGGGGACCCACGCAACAACAATGCAAGTTGAGACCACTTGCCACTTGGGCTGGATTTGGAGCTGCTTAGCAAGAACTACAAGGAATGCCAATGCAAGCTGCTGCTTGTCTGGGGTTTGCAGAACTTTGAGAAATTTTGCAAAAGTCCTTTGTGTGACCTGAGGCAGGTTTCTCGTATGGGAGAGCTACAAAGAGGCTTGGATTGGCTGGCAAGGTGAGTAGGGCAAGGGTGTTGCCCTAGGCCAACACCCAGGCCAACATCCCAAAGGGTGTTGGCCAGGTTAATGGAGAGCACAGATTGGTGCCCACCTGCACCAGTTAGCAGGATGGAGAGAGAGGTCCACAAAGGAATAATGGCATTTTCCAGGGCTTTGGTCCAGGGAGAGAGTTGCCTGACCCTTGCCCTTCCAGCCCTCACCATCAAGTTAGTCAACTTAGTCCCTGACTCTTTTCAAGCTGCTGTCCCCACAGCAGCCCTTATCTTTTTCAGATGTTTTAAGGACTCCTTTACTCGGCAATAATGCCCCCTGTTTGGGATCCCATTAAGAGGCTGGAATCCCTCACTCCTTACAGGGAAACTGTGAAGCCAAGATATTCCTCCACCTGTTCTTAATTGCCACACCATGGGTATAGGACTTGCCCTGTCAGTGTCTTCACCCTTTCTACCAGGCTTCTCCTCTATATCGTTAGTTATAGGCATTCTGTTTAGCTAGATTTTGGGTGGTTCTTATCGATGGTGATTCTATCATTTAGCTATAATTTTGATGTGGTTGTGGGAGGAGGTGAGCACAGTTTATCTGCTCCACCATCTCGACCAGAAGTCTCCATTGACTCTTAAGTTATAATTACAGGATGACAATATTTAGAAGGATGATCCTCAATCCTGGGTGTGCCAAAGAATTACTTGAGAATTTTTTTTTTTTTGGCAGGCGCTCACATATTTGGATAGAATTCACCCTCTGTGGTAGCTCAATAAATATTTACTGAATAAATGAATACACAGACCAGGTACGGAGGTAGCAAGAGTGAAGAGCACTGCCCAGAGACGGATTCTCTTTGCTGGTTCATGCACCAGTGGGGAGAAAGTGGATGGATGCTCCCAGCAGTAACAGCCACTGTGTTTCCAGATAAGTTACAGGTTGGGCTGTTGCAGTAACCCTGAAAGACCTGAACTCTGATAGACCATGTGCAGAAGTCAACAGATTGAGGCCTTCCTCTGAGAATACTGAGTTAATTAACATTTAGTTCCTGGCCTGGCCATTGTGGTTCAGTTGGTTGGGCATCATCCTGCAAACTGAAGAGTCACTGGTCTATTCCCAGTTAGGGCACATGCCTGGGTTGTGGGTCTGGTCTCTAGTTGGGGGCATGTAGATCAATGTTTCTCTCTCACATTGATGTTTCTCTCCCCCTCTTTCTCTCCCTATAAAAATAAATAAATATTCTTTAAATAATATCTGGTTCCAGGACTCTATCCCCAAATTCAAGAGGCAGCCCCACCTCTAATCTATGGCTAGTAACTATAGGGTCAATGTTAGTATCCTACTTCTAGGCTTTTCTAAGTATTTGCTTTCTCTGAAAGCTTATGTGATTGGTCCCTTTTGGCTATGAACCAGAGGATGGTCACAGGGTGTAAGCCCAGGACAACCTTTTCCAGGATGATACCAGTGCCCTTTGGGTTAAAAGAGTAAAGCCTCATGACCCAGACTGAACATCAGAAGCACCTAAGAAGCTTTGTAAACATTCTGGATCTCTGGAACAGGGCCTGCAATTTGTTTGTGTTTTAAGAGGCCTTCCCTGGTAGGTTGATGCGGAGTCAGGGATGAGAAAAACAGCTGTGGAGCCAGGCCTCCAGCAAAGACCTGCTCCACAGCCAGAGGGCACTGATTGTTCTCAAGCAGCTGGCTGCCCAGTCCTTTTCTCACTGTGTTCACACAGTCAGTGCCTGCTTTTCCAGTATCTCCACCCTGGTCTGACATGCTATAGTATTGAAGGCAGACTTCACAGTTCAACTGCTCATTTATGGTCAGCTACACATCCTTTTCTTATTCTTGGCATAATAATGCTATTAGCTAATATTAATTGAGCTGTGACCATGTTCTAAATGTGCTAAGCAATGTATATGCATGTATTCCAACCATCTTGTGAGATAGAAACTATTGTTATCCTTCTTTAAAAATGAGAAATTAAGGCTTAGGAGTTTGGAATAGACCACATGGCTTAGGAGTTTGGCAGTCATGACCAGCACCCAGCTGTCTGAAACCAAAGCTTCTTTCCAGCCAAACCTCCTCCAGAGCACATACTTCTGTTAGTGACCATAGAAGGCCTCATGGAAGAACCTAATTAAATTAAATAAAAATAGACTCTGACATTGCAACAAAATCTAGATCTAAGTTAGAGCAATAGTATTGGAATGTGTAATTATTATTGTGACATTTCCAGCTGTGGTAGGAAATAGATGGCATCTCGGAGCTCAGTTACTGAGAAGAGGTTAATAAATTATTTGTAAAGCTGTGGATGAGATTTTTAGAAAGCAACAAAAAGTAGTCTAGTACCCTGAAGCTAGTAAGTGGTAGGAGAGGGGGACATTTACTGGAACCAAGACAGAGCTACATGGAGAGGCCTCATGGTGACTTCTTGTGGCCTTTGGTAGAGGGACACATAGAGAGACACTCGGCAAACAATACTCAGCCTGACCCTTCACCTCCTTTTTCTGCCCTGTGATCTCCAGTCTGTAATCCCTCCCCACCTTGACCAAAGCCCAGCCAGATCATGAGAGAGCCCTGTTGACTAACCCAGCTAGTTAGCCTTTCCTGGAGACAGATCAAGGTGAAAAGAGAAACGAAGAGAAATAGGTTTAAAAACAAATACAAAAACCCCCACCTAGTTTGAACTTAAAATATATCTGTAGGCATTTGGGTTAAAGTATTACACTCCAAAATAATGATTAGCAATCACAGATAAAAAAAAACTAACATAGTAAGTGTTATTACAATGTATACATTAATTTTATCATCTTATTCAATCTTTAAAACACCCCTTCAAAACATGTCTCATTTACTGAGGTTCTGAAAAATGTAGGAACTTGTTCAAGATACAGCAAGTACCTGGCCAAGTTTAGACACTTTAACTGTAGAAAAATTTTTTACTATAAAACACTGAAAATGCATGAAACTGAAAATGACTAAGCAAATCATTTTATCTAGAGAGACCTAGAAGGGTGGGAAGAAAAAATATGGTTAATAACTTTTAGATGAATCATTAATATTTAAATTTTAATAGCATAAACATTCAAATATACAAAACATTTCTGTTGTTGTCTTCTCTCATTTTTCTCTTCAAAAGGCACTACTTCAAACTAATAGTGCACTTCAAAAAGTAAGTAATTTGTTTACCTTGATGAATAATTTCAGGTTCTCCTAATCTGTTTTGTTGACATTCAAATCTCCACTAGGGATGGATAGAGGGAAGGAACAGAGCTGCATCTACACAGTGGTTGTATTTTAGCATGGACTCAGGTTGGGTTATTGAAGCCAAGATCCCAAAAGGAACAGAATAGGCAGACTATAGTGTGATTACGGAATCTCAGGCTGCCCCAAAATGACACAATACCTTTCTGAAAGTCCCAGCAGTAGAATCAATCTGGAGCCAGAACATTTCCTAAGCACATTACCATTTTAATCTGTGAGCCCAAATTAGTTCGTTAGATAGGTTGGTGAGCTCCCCCCTCCCATAGAGCAAAGCCAGACTGGAAAGAAGGGGACAAGCCTGGAGGTATGGATGCTGGGAAGGCCTGGACTTCAAAACATTTTAAGTAGGGAGCTCTGCTTTGGAAACCATGAGCTGTATGTGACAATCTAGTAGGGAGACAAAGAAAAAGACTGATGAAACAGGAGATTCATGACTAAATACATGTCATTATTTAGACATGGACCTAGGCACAGGCAAGAGCCATTCTGTGGGATTTCTTGTCTCCAAGCCCAAGTGGAACTGCAGTGCCCTCTCCCTCTAGATTAATGCAACACTCTTTGTTAAATTTAACATCAACTGCTTATATTCTGACCAAACCTTTTATGTGACTATGCCTTATGTTTTTACCATACTGTAAATGTGTCTTTTATTTTGCACATAGTCTGATGCTGAGCCAGTGCTAAAAGTATGAACACTCAAATGAGTGACATGAAGGGATGCTGGTGAAGAGTCTTTCCAGACAAAAGCAGAGTTGTGAGGGGAGGCCGAGACAGTGATCACATTTCACTCCCAGCTCTTTTAGGAAAGTTTGCTGATTCAGGCAGTGCCAATTACTGGTTTTATTCTACTGTTTAAGATGTATGTAATTCTCAAAGCCTACTCACTGAAAGCACCTCATCTTCCTCAGCCACTGTCCTTGGCTGTCCTCTTTCCTCATTTCTCTACTGTGCCAATGTTCCCAGGTCTCAGACACTTCATTTTCCTAGCTCTAAAAGAAATGATTCTTTATGAGAAGTAATATATAGGAACATATGGGAAACAGGGAATAACTGCTTAGGAAATGTCTCAGTGTGTTTATTATTCCTTCTTTCAATGATTTTCTGGGTTTTAAAAAAGTGAAGCATTCACTTTATTTCCAAGCAAAGATTTTTGCACTTAAATCTTCTAAGAAGAGTCTATGGGGAACTGATGTCCAGATTCATGACTATTAGTGAAAAAAAGTTTAGATTTAAAGTTTCCAAATTGTCTTTAAACCATGGAACACTCCCCCAAACTTCACTTTGACTGTCCCTAAGAGGACTTAATAAAGAATATTTGAAACCTGTTTTTAGATGATTGGACAAGATAAGATTCCAGTCACAGTGCAAGCTAGTGGGGGTAGCTGGCAATTGGGCTGTAGGAGATATTTATAATCACTGGCTTTTTTAATTAAGTAGATGTTATGGTTCACTTTGATTGAGGTAACCCATGAATGATAGGAGTGTCAGTCTGGATGAAGTTTGCATTCAAATTCCACTGCTTCCTACCTGTGTGACATTGAGTTGCTTAACGTATCCACACCTCAGTTTATTATCTCTAATATGGAGATAATAATATTAATTGTTGGGAACCGCCCTGACTGGTATCAGAAGCTGAAACCCCCGCCTAGGCTAAGGCTAAGGCTAAGGGAACGCCCTTGGAACTGTAAGCCAGCAAGGAGACAAAAGCTTATCTCCCTGGCAGGAATGCTGCTTCTGCTGCTTTATTCATGACTGAACCCCAAAAAGCTTGGTCGGTTAGCCAAAGACGGGTAAGATTCCCCACGGGGGGGAACGACCTAAGACAGGCACGATCGCTTTGGGAGGCCCCCCAAAAGAAGGACTTGGGGGGCTGCCACAAAAGGGGGTGATGGACCCTCGCTCCTCGGCTTTGACATAGCCTGAGTTCTCAGCGTCTGGGAAAAAACCTCCTTGTCTCTCGGTTGCCTTAGTTCCCTTGCTCCACCTAAGCCTGAAACAATGACAGAGTAGTGCAACTCTGTACTGAGAAGTCGCGGATTCCCCAGGGTGATCAGGCCTAAGAAAGAACATGTAAATTACTGTGAAACCTTCTTTGTTTAGAATGCTCTCAGTTGAATGAGAAGGGTCTTAGGAGGAAGTTATTTTGTTCCTCAGTCTTACAGCTCTTTGACCCCCAACTCAATAGACCGGCAGAGTTCTTTGTTTTCTATGGCTCCTTACTTCCCCCTAATGAGTACTGTACTTTACCTGAATTATTATGCAGAATGAGCCCAATAAAAGCAGGTATGGACGGTAAATCGGCGCGCTCCCCACTAGGGGGGGTGACCATTTCATCCCTACTTCCCCACAGAAACTAGTTTGTCTCTGTGCATGTGTTGTTTTTTCTCGCGTGTTTTTCGGTGAGCCACCCACAGCGTTCTGTGGTCACTGCTGGCCGGTGACCCACGCGCAACAATTAATCACTTCATAAAGTTAATTTACTAGAATAAAATGATATAAACACTGTAGTGCAAATGATATAAACACTAAACACTGTATCTGGCATGTGGTGAACATTCAATAAATATTAGCTAATATTTTTATAATTATATCTATTAACAACTCAAATTACTTTCCATCCATGCACAGTACAGGAAGTCTACTGCCCAATACAACTTCAAACTATTGTTGACACCTTTAGTCTAAGACTTTGATCTGACTGGATCTTTTTTATGCTGGTGAGGTCCTCACTAAGTTCCTTGAGCATCCTTATAACAAGTGTTTTGAGCTCTGCATCACAACTACTTATCTTTATTTTGTTTAGTTCTTTTTCTGGAGATTTGATCTGTTCTTTCATTTGGACCATGTTTCTTTGCTTCCTCATTTTGTCGGCTTCCCTGTGTTTGTTTTTATGTATTAGGTAGAGCGGCTATGACTCCCTGTCTTGGCAGCAAGGCCTAATGTAGTAGGTGTCCTGTAGGATACAGTGGCACAGCCTCCTCTACCAACCAAGTTGGGTACTCAAGGTACATCCTTTGTGTGGGCTGAATACACTCTCTTCTTATAGTTGAGACTTGATTACTGTTGGCAACTCAATGGGAGGGATTTACCCAGGCCAGTTAGCCACAAGGTCTGTCTGTGACCACTGACCACCAACCACCATTTTCTGTGAGGTATCAGCTGTGCAGGGGCAGGACGGTGGTGCTCTGACGTAGTCTGTAATTGTCCACTGGGTGCACAGGCTCTGCGGTTTCCTGGGTGGTGCAAGCCAAAGTCAGCCCCACCTGTGTTCTTCCAAGGATTAGCCTGCCTGAGCTATAAAGAAAACTGAAATGGCTGAGCTTGGAGGTTGTGCTGAGCTTGGAGATTCTCAGGTGAACCCAGGCTGTGAATCTAGCTTACTATTACTAGTGCCAGGCCTGGGGCCACTAAGCAAGAGGTATGGGGGCTGGAGGCTCACTGAGGCTACCTCTTGCTTGCTTGAGAGGATTTAGGAAGTTGAGAAACATGAGCCAAGATCAGCCCTTCATATGGAAAAGCCACTGTCAACAGGTTGGGTGGGCCATAAGTGGTGTGAGACGGAGTCTCAGGGGATCTTCTGGGCAGGGCAAAAAGTATTAGGCAGGTTGATGGAGTCTCAGATATGGCATCAGCCTGCTGGCTCGGTGGCTCTGTGGGAGGAGGGTTGAAAAAAGGGACAGTGGCCTCAGCTTACCTTTCTGTCTGAGAGAAAGCTGTCCCTAAGCTCTTGCCTTAATGCCAGACACTTCAGTTACTCCCTGTATGCCACTGGTGTCTTTCAAACAGCAACCCCAGGCTGGAGCTCAGAGGAAGCTCTGAGTAAGTCTGTGTGTGGGTTCTTCAAGAGGAGCCACTTGAGACTCCAGAAGTTTCTTCCACTGACTCAATACCCACCAGTTTTTGCAGCCAGAAGTTACAGGGATTTATCTTTCTGGCACTGGAACCCTGGGCTGGGGGTCCTGGTGTGGGACTGGAATTCCCTGCTCCAGAGATATCCCCTTCAAATTTTTATCCACCACACATGGATGTGAGACCAGCCTGTTCTGCATCTCTGCCCCTCCTATCAGTCTGGATGAATGTGGTTTCTTATTTCCATAGTTTTCTGACTTCCATTCAACTCGATTCTGATTGTTCTAAGTGATGGTTGTTCTACAGTTTAGTTGTAATTTTGATGTGGTCTGTGAGGTGAAAACCATGTTTACTTATGCCACCATTTTGACTGGAAGTTTGCACCATTTCTGTGTGTCAGGAATCAAGGAAGGCTAAGATTGCTGGTCCTGGCTCAGCATCTCTCATGAAGTCTCATTGGAGCTGTCAGCTATAGGGCTGCATAGGGCTGCAGTTCCCAAAGACTTGATTGGAGCCAAAGTTTAACTTCCAATCTCATTCACATGGCTATTGGTAGGAGGCTTCTGTTTCTCTCCACAGGGATGTTTAGGATTTAATTTACCTCAGTGTGAGCGATCCAAGAGATAGAGAATATAGAAGGAATAAGTTCTAATGACCTTTATGATCTAGTCTCAGCACTACACATCATGCCTCCACCTTATTTTCTTCATTAGAATCAAGTCCAGCCCACTTTAGGAGAGGGAAAGCTCCATTTCCTCAAGGGAATAATATCCAAAAGTTATGGACATATTTTTTAAATCACAACATGGAAAAGTAGGATGTTTTCTCTTTTTGTTATTTGGACAATATTCTTGGAGTGTGTTGTGTGTGTGTATGTGAGTGTGTGCATGCATGCATGCTCAGACATGATTACAGAGTGGCCACGAATTGTTGCTCATATTTTATCTTTACCTGTCTTTAAAAAAAACTTTTAATGTTATTTAGCTGAGACAAAAGATTATTGAGAATCTGTTATATTCTAACTTTCTTGTAATAGACACTATCTCATAATCATTTTAGTACTTGACCCAACCACCAAAATTCTAGCACCTATATCCACAGTAAAAATTGATAAAATCTTATTGAATCCATGCAAGATTCAATGAGTGATTGAATAAATAAATAAGCACTTACACTGGTAACATCTGTGCTTTTAGGAGATACAACTGAACTCAGTTTCTCATATTCTGATTTGATTCTGTTTTTTCCTTTTTCATATACCCAGTCAGGTTTTCTTGATCATGCTGTGACCTTTGATTCTGGAGAACTAGTCAAATTAGTTGTTCACACCCTTTGGCTTCTTCCAGATGCCAGAGGGAAGTTCCATTCTCACCATGAGTTAGCTCTTTTCCAATGCTTGTTTGGTGAGCTACTTGCTGAATAGATTTCCTGTTTGAGTTTGACAAGAGAGTTTTCCCAGGAGGTATTAAAATGAGGCCTTGGTAAGGTGTTTCTGGACAATCCCTATCCTCAGGCTGAGGACATCTAAAGTAATGCAACATTCCATTAAAAATGTTTTAAAGTTTTTGGTTTACAGGCTACCCTTGGGTTAAAATTTGTAAGCATTAGATTTAAAACTGGCTTACATAACGTGCTTTAATACAAGATAGCAGCGGTGTTGTTTTCGCCTCATAAGAAGGAAATCAGCTTTTGGCTATGTACTTAAAATAATTTGTGACAGTGTTGCCTGGGGTGCTCCAGACCCTGAATCTGCCTGGTGGGTCAGCTTAAAATGCTGGATCAGTCCAATCTCTGCATATCTGGCCCCTTTTAATATGATTATGTTTTCTTGCCCCTTCATGCCCTGCCACCCGCTCTTGATGATATAGGACTACCATCAGGTGGACCATGACCGAACATGTACCTATACCCCCTGCTGAGACCCACTGAGGTCCTGTGTTTTTCTGGATATATGCAGGACCCCATACATATACCTCTTCACCCCTCCTGTCTGACCCTACCTGAAAAGGAGAGATGTTGTAACACTTACTTCTGCTTTTGGCTAGGGATCCCTCATGTATTAGTTTCCTAGAGAATTACACAAATGTGGTGACTTAAAATAACAGGTTTATTCTCTTGCAGTTTCTGGATGCCAGAAGTTAAAAATTAAAGACAGTATTGGCAGGGTTGAGTCCTTCTAGAGTCTCTGAGGCAAAATCTTTCCCATGCCTCTCTCCTGGCTCCTGGCAGTTGCCAGCAATCTCTGGATTTCCTTGGCTTGTAGTTGCATCACTCCAATCTCTCTCTCATGTGATCACATGACATTCTCTTCTGTGTATCTGTGACTTCACATAGCCTTCTCATAAGGACAATACTTTTCAGGTTTAAGGCCGACCTTAATCCAGTATGACCATATATTAACTACTTACATCACATCTGAAAAGACCCTATTTTCATATACGGTCATATTCTGAGGCTCTGTTGGATATGGCTTTTGAGGGGCAACATTCAACCCACTCCTTTCTTCCCAGCTAGGATCTTACAAGAGCTTGAGGCAGCATTCGAGCTTGGTTGATATTTTACCCACTCTTTGAACCTACCATATTTTTTGGACTATATGACACACTTTCCCCTCCCCAAATTTGGGAAGAAATGGGGTGCATCTTATAGTCAGAACATAGCTTACCTAGTTCATTGTGGTGGGAGAGTGGAGCAGCGGTGGTGGAACAGGGTCAAGAGTTATTAAATATTTTACCACATTTTTTGCTTTAAGAAATCTTTTTCCTATTTTCCTCCTCTAAAACCTAGGTGCATTTTATGGTCCTAAAAATACAGCATATCTCTTCATGAAGACTTATTTATCCAAAGAGAAAAGACCTGGAAAACTAGTGTTTCATCATTAAATATATATTTGAGTGGCAGCTCAGAGAATATAATGTACATATAAATCATTCAATGCTTGTCATGTGTACCTTAATAAGAGCAGTAACCATTCAGTGGGCAGCTACACTGTGTGGGGATTATCACTGATCTTCAGTCACTGTAATAAAAGCTAACAGTTGTTGGTTGTTAATTATTGATTAACAACCAACATGTCACGTATTTAATATATGGCATCTCATTCCATTCCCTTAGCAGTTCTGTGAAACAAATGAATAAATTAAGGCTTGCAAAAATTACTTATTTTTCAATGGTAAACACATTCTCAAATGGATGTCAGAGTCCAGAGATTGAATTCTTCAACTCTGTTCAATGTAGTCTCCCTAGAAAAAAGACATTATCTTTACCACTTGGTAGATGAGAAATGTGTGGGTATAAGAAATTAAGTCATCTGCCCTGGATGGTGTAGTTCAGTGGATTGAGTGTGGGCTGCAAACCAAAGAGTAGCTGGTTGGATTCCCAGTCAGGATACATGCCTGAGTTGCAGGCCAGGACCCCAGTGGGGGCCAAGTGAGAGGCAACCACACACTGATATTTCTCTTCCTCTCTATCTTCCTCCTTTCCTCTCTCTCTAAAAATGAATAAATAAAACCTTTAAAAAAAAGAAATTAAGTCATCTGCCCAAAACCTCTTAGTCAATAATTCTGAAGTGCAAATTCTAGTCTCTTTTGCTTCCATCTAAATTTGCCAGTTTGGGCTCTACAGAGGCTCAGGTAATGATGACAATGGAAAGAAAGAGGATAGTTGGGTCTTTGAGGATTCAGTTGGTAAAAAAATGAGGAGGTAGAAACATGGATAATAAGCAAGTATGTTTACCCAAGAGTTTCTTCATCCCAGCTAGCCTCGCTGTGCCTAGTGTTTTGTGTTCACGAGCCCTTTCTTCCTTGTTGAGGCTGATTCTGTGTGTGTGGGTGTTGGGGTGGGGAAGACAATAGAGGCTCATACTACTCTCTGCTCCTTGGATTTAGGGCTATGGGACTACCATATAGGGTGCTTCATGCTGTGAATGATGGCTGCACATACAAGATGGTGTCAGAACTCAGACCACTTGTTTTGCTTCTAGCTCATTTCCTCCCTGCTTTTTTTCTCCTTTTCTCCTCCCTCCCCTTTGTTCAGTCATTTTATAAACACTTCCACAACTGACCCATAGTTCTCATGTCACTCAGTACCATATCATTTCCCCTTTGAGATTACCTTTGAAGTTTATTTAAATTGTGTCTTTACTCCTCATCTCTAAAATGGGCTTTAATAATACCATCTGCTTTGCAGGTGTTATATGAATATCAAATAAGATAATGATTTAATGAGCCAATAAATATTAGGTACTATTAATAAAGTTATGAAGAGGAAGTTTCAGAGCATGATTTGATCAAGATATTTTCTACTCTTCTTCTTTAACATTGGCATAAATTTGATCATAACTCTGATTTTCAAATATGTTCTGATATAAAATATTCTGTTCCACTTTTTCCATAAAGCACTGAAATGTTTCACAAACATTTGAGTGTTCACATTACGTATACAAAATGAGGTCTCAAATATGAAAGAAGGTGATATCAACAACATCAAAACCAAATATTTTATTAGACAATTTTAATTCAGAAAATAAATTCACTATATTTCAAGCATAATTAAACCTTTTTAAAAATCAGAAGTTGTTTGTTGAAGTAATCAAGTACAAATCACACACATGTTCTCAGTTTAGTCATTTCCTACAGGATTATAACTCAGACCTCAATTTAGCCACTAGCTTTCCCACATTATTCAATCCCAGGTCCTGTCCTCTGTGAGCACTGTCATACAGCTCTATCCTGTCATGTAACTTCATTCCTAGGACCAGGAAAGAAAAGCAAGGCCACAGTTCAGCCTGACCACAGGTCTTCAATAACACCCAGGGCTCTTCGCCCCTGAGTGGGTTTGGCTGAGGAGCCCCGTATTTACTATAGACAGGGACCCACTTCTTCATCTCAGAGTTCAATTGAACTCTTCATTTCACTGTTATCACTTAGAGGCACTCTGTGTTTTACGCTCACACATTTTCATTTTTTTAGGTGACTTATAGAAGTGAGAAAGTGCTGCAACTATGTCCTCTAAGAAAAACTGGAAAAAATAAGCCAACGCTTAAATATGCTATATCTGACCCTCATAATAAAACAAAAAAAGTGATAAAGGGTACAGTAGCAATCTTAAAAGGGTAGCAGATGCTGGTGGCATTTCCCACAAAGTGTGAACTTTGGTTGCACATTTGGTTGTACACAGGCCTTCCCTGACCCACCACACTGCTGCTGCCCCAGGGACTTCTGCAAGTGCCCTCTAACTCCACTGCAGTAGATATGTGGTCTGCAGCCACTTTGAGCTGACCTTCTGGAGTTTCTATGTTCTACTGAGACGAGCACTGAGGGGGGCTCTGGAAATAGATGCCAAAAGAGAACAGATCACAACTTGTGTGAGACACGCAGTGCCTTCCAGAGCCATGTCTGCCTTCTTCCCAAGGCCTCTGCTTTCCAGTCGTTAGCCACACTCCCAGCTGTTGTGCCTATTTGTGGCCTGACCTCTGCAAGGAAGAGCCTCGAGGCTCCTCTCTGAAATGAAGAACCAACAGCCAGCCCTGCTGCCTTGACTTATTTTCTGTGAATATTCAGGGAGGTCATGAGGGGAACAAAACAACTGGGATTTATATTTTTCCACAATTCTGATCTCCTTTAATGGAAACTCTCATCAGCCAGCATACTCAGGGGGTGGGCTGAACACAATGGAGAGTTCACAAAAGCAGAGATGAAGTTCTCTGACATAGGAAAAATCTGCTTTGGATTCTCTTCATGGGCAGGGTGTGTGTGCACAAGAAAATTTTCTGAAACTGCCCAGCATAATCTCACACACAGCAGTTCTGAAAGCTGGTGCAGGGAGCCTGAAGGATTAGAAAAATCTGTCAGGGCAGAGCTGCAGAAACCCTACCCCATTCCTTCTTTTCAGAAAGGCCTCACCCTCATGGGGCTTGGCAGAGCTCAAGGATCAAAGGACGGGTTTCACCTTGCAACCAGCTGAGCTGCAGTGTTGGAGTGAGAAAACTGTGGGAACAAAGGCCAGGATGCAACCTCACCCTGAATGTTTGGCTTTGGCTGAGGCAGAACAACAGTAGTGTTTATGGTTATCCTGGGTGACTAGCAGTTGAATGTTCTTTAGTATTACAGTTGCATAACTATTTCTGCTACTAAGAATGATTCAGCAATAAACTAAGGTTCATTTTCTTGTGACACAAAGGCCCTTTTCTTACTCACTCAGTCTTGGAGATACAACTTATTGTATTTTTGTTTTCTGACCATGTGACAGTGTAATAAGCAGGTTGGCACACATGACCTCCCTTAGGCTCATGACAAGCCTTGAAGTTGTGAAGTTTGGAGCACTTAGTGTGTTGCCACTAGCTCTTCCTGGTCACTTCTGGAGCTGACGTTTCACCTAGTTCTTCTGACTCCAGTGACCATCTCTCTTCCCTGCTGTCATCCTGAAGCCCGGGGCCAACAGAGTCCTAGTTGGTGTCCATGATGGAAGGCTGTTACTGAGGGTGAAGGATCAGGGCTGTGAACAGGAGGCCTGGCACTCAAAGCTGACATGACTCTGTGGATCACACACACTCATGGACTTCAGGGGAAGCAGAGCGTGCATAAGATGACAGTTTCCATTTGCTTGGACTCTCCTGGGTTTAGCACTGACTTTCCTGCATCCTGGGAACACCCTCAGTCCAGGGCAAACACACATGTGAATTCTACTGTGCTCCTTTGATTCCACCTGAATTTCTGGTAGCACCTGCAGGTACAGAAGATTCTTAGCCTCAAGTTCTTAGAAAATCCTGGAGGCTCTGGTACTGCATTATTGATTTCTCTAAGACAGTTCCACTGAGCCTGGACTCCAGGCCATTTTGCCCCCAGTAGCTATATTTTAAATATTTTAAAAATCTAAACATTTAGTTACCAGTGGGAACCAAGTTAATCATAATCTTATTTGCTGCTGAACCAGGCCGTATAGGAAGTGCTTCACCTTGATCCCCAGGACACACATACAACGTACTGATTATTATTCCCATTTTACAAATGTGGCAGCTGAGGGCATGCATGTTCCAGGTCCTGAACCAGGTGTATCTGACACCACAGCCCTTACTCCTGCATCATACTTCTCAAAGTCCTTCGTGGTGTATTCTGTCCTGAGAAAATTAGAGTTCCATGGATACTTTGAGATTTGCATGTTTCTTTGGAGACTTTTGGAAACTTTTGGAGAGGCACCAGGCTCACAGCTTTAGGAAATTCAGTACCCTGGGAGATTTGACCCCAGAATTTCATGGAAACGCTGTGAACAGGTTTACAAGAGGGAGTCAGCTGGCAATTTCTGCAAACCTAAAATTAGGACTGACATGCTTTATTATCCAACACAACAGTGAACTTTTTTAGCTCAACTTTTTAAAAATAGGTTACCTTACAAGTTGCAGCTTTTGGCATTTATATCACCCAAGCAATTCTCCCTGAGAAGGGATGTAGGGTAAGTAAAGGCAATCTGGATTCCTCACCCAGGTGTCTGGGTAGCTGAGGGAAACAGTGTTCCCACAGCCTTGAAGGGGCCTAATAAGTAGCATTCTCATAGCCTTGAAACTGGGTCCAATAAACTGTCCCTACAACATGAAGTGGACTCGCATGCACAGAATTATGTTATGTAATTTCTGGCATCTTGCTGGCTTTGTTCCCCTCTGATATTTAAATGAATAGGGACTCCCTGCTGGGGATGATGATGATGAGAGACACATAAGGGGACAGGTGCCAAGATGGGTGCCACACTGGAAAGCAAGGGCCAAGACATGAGACATGCAGATGCACACGCAGCTTACAGCGTGTGTGCCTTGCCCACCCATGAATAAAGGCATTCCAGACAACCCGGTGGTTCCGTGGATATTTTCTGTCTGCATGAGTACCATGGACCGGACCAGCCTTGGAGGGTCGCAACACAATGGATTAGGCTCATAAGGATTATACAGATATGAAATCTCACTAACACTATTTTTTGTAAAACTTTTTTTATATTAACGTGCTAAAAGGTTGTGCCAAGATCTTAAGAGGGAGTTCACCAAATGAGTGTTTTTGTGTTTGTTCTGGCACTGACTATGTTGGTACTCTTTTGCCCTTGTCTGAAAGTAAACAACTTTTCATCACTGAGATAAAGATTGGTTTCTTTGGTTTAAAGGTTGGGACTCAGAATAAAATGGGCCTGACTTCATCAGTGTTTGCAGCTAAAACAGTGGTTCACACTCAAGCCTCACGGACTGGCAGTACTTTCACCTAGTGCTTTTAATCTGGCTATGACTAAGCAGAACTAATTCTAATTGCCAGCTCTGAATTAGGCAGAAATATATGTTAAATTGGACCTACTACACTTACTATATTACATTGAGAGAGATCTTTGTGGTAAAACTTACAACAGTTTTTCAGAACAAATTTCTGTTCATAGCTGTTGCCTGAAGAATATTCCATAGTCTAAACACCATTGTGTGTAGATGTGGAACACCTGCCCAACCCTTTCAGTCCACAGCGTAAAAGCATCTTCGCGTAGAATGAATTTACCTGGAGGTGAGTGTGGCAGTGTGCTGCAAATACTACAGTTAATAAAATCTGTCTTGGACACTCCACATCAATCCTGGCAGTAAATTCAGGAAATTCGTGTCAGGTACTTCAGAAGTGCTTTTGAGCACTTGCCCAAGTAAGTGAAATCCCTTTGGCCTCTGAGAGCTAGTAAGCAGACTGCATTTCAGATTTCTTCCTGCCTTCATTATGCACCCTCTGTGCACACACTATACAATCAAATGAGACAACTCTGTGTATAACGGGGGTTTGTATCCAGATTGTACTTTGTCCATGTGCAGGGGGAACAAGTTTTCCATCCCTTTCTATCCCCCAGACACCTAGAAATCATGGTTGTACACATCTTGTGTCTTATGTACCCCCAGTTCTCCTTTCCCAACCTGCACCTTCTATTCTAATTAGATTACACATCCTTGGCCCTATTGCCATTTATGTTTTATTATATGTTTTTCACAAACTATATCGAGTTTTTGCAGGATGAAGTAGAGCACAAATACAGACAGACGAGCACATCCCTATAATCAGCTGTGTTGAGCAGAGCAGCTGAAGAAGCACACAAAACATTTTTCATGTGTTATGTTGAACTCAACTAACCTGACTTGTTTCTATATCCCCAAATATAAGGAAGATAAGAATGCTTTCAGCCCTTTTCAATAGGTTTGACTATTCTGTCCTTGTTAGATCTCTGCCATTGGTTTCATCATAAGTTTCTGTATTTATTTTCATGACTTGCTCTGCAAAGGGTGAGGCTCATATACCACCACAAAGTCCTGGAGGCAGTGAGTCATATTGTTGAAGGCGGACCTTTTGGCTGTTTATCTGAGGGTATAAGATGCTGCTATTTACAGCAGAGTGAGCTGAACTTCAATGAGAAAAAAATCTGTTTACTGAACTACAGAACCAGGAGTAAGACAGGATGGGCACTGCTGGAAAAGTAAGCAGAACATTTCTGTAACCTCATGATCTTGATTTAATATTGTGGCTTTGACTTTTAGAACTTTGAACACATAAAATTAGTTGAGTACTTGGGGATATTATTTGAGGAATTAAGTGCCTGTGGAGGAGACACTGGAGAGAGCCTATCAGGGTGCCAATGAAAAGAGTATCTGGAAAGTTTTTCAGTAAGACATTGATGGGAAATGGAGAAATGTGGTTTATACTGACATTAGTAGTAACTTGATTGCAGGATAGTTAGGCATTTGCTCTGGGAAGCAAAATGTTTCCATAAGGAGACTTTCAACAGTCTCATTTACATGCGTTGCATTCACCTCTAGTTCATTGGGAGGCCGGGCTCATTCCCAGCTGTTGCGAAAAGATTTTCCTGCTGTTAATTATGGGAAAATGCTAATTCTGGAATTCAAAGTAGACAACAAAGTATTATGCTTGATAAAGATATTGGTTTTATCAAAAAATAAGTTAAAAACAAGAATATATTGTAGTAAAGTTCATTTCTTATTTAAGAAACAGAGCTGACAATGACTTTAGAAATAGCTTTGGCATTTTCTCTTCATTTGCCAGCTCCTTGTTTTAAATGTAGACAATTTTTTATAGTGTTAAGTGCTTTTGTTTGTTTTGTTTGTTTTAATTTAAACAACTTCATCTTTAGCTTACATTAAGGTTTGTAAAACAACGAAGATACCTTTGAAGTCTGGGTAATGTGATGAGTGAGAATACTCTATAATGTTAGAATTAGAAATCTTTGTTCCTGTAATTGTGTAGAAATAGAATAAGAACATTCTAGTTTGGGTCAGGAATCCAGCAAAACTAGATTAATTGGGGAATTGATGTTGTGCTCTAGAAGCTAGCAACTCCACCCACAGAAGCTAATGGATTTTATGGTTGAAAGGTATCTTAAAAATTTGTAACTCCATCCAGCCAACAGATGCTCAAGTTCTACAAAGTAGATATCTAACCATTGTTAGAATATTTCCAATGCCAGAGAACTCAGTAGGCTCAAGGAAACACTTTCTAATTATAATTAATAATACAATGTAAAATTTAAGGTATAGCATAAAACTTGAATAATTTTGATATTGAGATAGTTATGCAATAGTGTGGTTTGCATAAGGGTTATGTATAGCCCAAGTTGCTCTGGTGTTTCAGTGTAGCTCGTGAGAACAGGGGCTCCCTTTTCATTGGGGATTACTTTTTCCCCTTTTTATAGTAAATGTTTGCTAGGGCCGCCTTAACAATGTACCACAGACTGGGTGGTTTAAACGGCAGAAGTTTATTTTCTCACACAGTTCTGCAAGCTAACATCTGAGCTCAAGGTGTCAGCAAGGTTGGTTTCTTCTGAGGCCTCTCTCCTTGTCTTGTAAATGACCATCTTCTTTCTGTTTTCACATGGTCTTCTCTACACATGCCTGTGTCCTTATACAGATATGGGTCATATCAGATTAAGGCTCACCCTAATAGCCTCATTTTAACTTAATTATCTCTTAAAAGACTCTGTTTCCAAATACAGAGACATTCCAAGGTACTGGGGGTCAGAACTTCAGCATATGAACGTTGGATAATACAATCCAGCCTATAACAATAATCATCCTAGCAAATTGAAACAATTGGCAAATATGAGGGAAAAAAATCAACCATACCCTTACATCCTAAAAACCACCATCATTTTTGTTTGTCTTTCCCTTCTTACATGTTTTCACCTATATTTTATGTAGT
The DNA here is from genome assembly GCF_019186645.2 of Phyllostomus hastatus. Taxonomy (NCBI): domain Eukaryota; kingdom Metazoa; phylum Chordata; class Mammalia; order Chiroptera; family Phyllostomidae; genus Phyllostomus; species Phyllostomus hastatus. The sequence goes on along the minus strand of NW_025334028.1, from coordinate 22,378,083 downwards.
CATACTCACACTATAAATATTTTTATCCTACTTTTCCTACTTAAATTTGTAAACATGTTTTAAATTTGTAACTCTAGTTTCTAGATTTATCACAATTTATTTCATCATTTTTCTATTATTTCTTACATGTGTGTTTACACAGACTGATTATATATTTCCTTTCATAAGTAGTGCTGTATTAATCTCTAAATATATTAAGATTTTTCTGAAGTTAGCATTTTTAAGGTAGATTTTAAAAATAAAATTATAGGGTGAGTGGTCAAGATAGTCCTCTGTTTAAACTTTAGATAGTTTAATTTATGAGTGAAACTGGTATTGATAAATTCTAAAAACTGCACTTTATAGATCAATTAAAGAGTGAAGTACTCTGTCAGGAAATGATGTGACCATTGTCATTGTCTTTGACTTGACTTGGTATAGCAGAAATTCTAATGTTTTTTTTGCAGTTACAGTCCACCTTGAACATTATCACAGGCTGGTTTCATGGATACAGCACAGTGGCCGAACAATCACATACTCACCAAGCTTTCCTCCACTCCACACCTTCCAGCCCCTGCCTGGCCCCACACACAGTCACTGTAACATTACTAACTATATTCCCTATGCTATACTTTATAAGCCCAAGACTATTTTGTAACTACAAATATGTACTTCTTTTTTTTTTTAAAGAGAGAGAGAGAGAGGGAAACATCAATGTGAGGTTGCTGGGGGCCATGGCCTGCAACCCAAGCATGTGCCCTGACTGGGAATCGAACCTGCGATGCCTGGTTCGCAGCCCAAGCTCAATCCACTGAGCCACACCAGCCAGGGCTAAATATGCACTTCTTAATCCCTTCACCTTTTTCATCTAGTACCCCCAAACCCCACTCCCCTCTGGTATCCACCAGTCTACTCTTTGTAGATATTCTTAAGTAGGGTACAAAGCTTTGGTTATGCAAGATGAATGAGTTCTGGTGTTGTAGTGTACAACACGGTGATGATAGTTAACAACATTTCATGGAATAGTTGAAATTTTCTGAAAAGGATGGATGTTACACCTTCTCAACACACACACAACACAACACACATACACATGCCCTAGTAACTATGTAGAGATGATGGATAAGTTATTTAGCTTGATTGTGGTGATACATATAACAACAATGTATAGTCCTTACATATATCAAAGGTTTTTGTTTGTCAAATATATCTCAGTAAAGTTACCAAAAAGAAAATATGATCATCTACGACAAAGAAAAAGGTGTCAATATTAATGAATTACCCATTTGCCGCCCCCTCTACAGCACTGTGTGTTCTTGTTAAACAAAAAAGTTATTATGGACTTAGAATTATATTTTATTATTTCTATTAACAAAAAACCTTTTTATAACTGAGGAGAAAATACTGCATTATATATTTATTAATTTGTTGCATTTTCCTATTTACATCCTTTGCATGAATCTCTGGGTGTGAGTGTGGTGTGTGGAAGGGCAGGAGTAGTAGGAATGGATGGATGTCTTTATGCTTTCCTTATAAATTTAATTAAGCATTATATGTATCAAAAATGTTTAGTTTTGCCATTTTTTGCTTTAAGCATTTAAGACCCAATGAGATGCAAAAACTGTGTTAGGTGCAAAATAGGGGTACAGAGATGCAAAACTCAGACTGAGTCATCTAGGAACTCCCAGTCTATGTACTTCATGATGTTTGTGGTTCCCTTCATCCCTACCATGCTAACTTTTAATGCCTTCCCGGCTGCTGTATGATTATACAGCACTTAAATATGGGCTTAAATTCTTGTAGAAAAATCAGCAGCATCTTCGGTTTTATAAATTTGCCCTTGTGGATAAGTGATACAAAGATGACAGTTTTGTTAACTTGAAATGTAGTACAAGAACCTAATTCAGTGAAATATTATGTGACCACAGCAAAAAAAGCAAAGGGTTGTGGCTCAGGTCTAGTCCAGCCCTGCTCCTCAGGCATCACGTGGCCTTGGATTAATCTTTTGGGCCACGTTTCTCATATACCAAACACGGGTGCACACAAGATGATCTCTAAAGATTACAATTCTAGTCTTCAGTGAAAACCATCCTGGTCAAATTAGAATGTTATATAAAAGCTTTTGTCCATATTTTTATTATTTGTGGAATCTGTATTTGTGAAGACATAATTATAACCCATTGTAACTCTCACCAATTTCTTAGGTTATTAAATGCAAGGCAGCTGTGTTATGGGAGCCGAATAATCCCCTTTCCATTGAGGAAATAGAAGTTGCCCCACCAAAGGCGAAAGAAGTTCGTATTAAGGTAATGAGCCTTAGATTACATAAACCTAACATGTTATCACACCAATATTGAGTATATCATTGTTGTGAGGATGGATTCTTAAAGAAGGTTTCTCAAATTTTGTATATTAATTCTCTTACTGGTTCTTGTTTATTGGTTAAATTGGCAATTATTCATTAAAATGATGGCACTAATCAGCTCTACTAAAACTTTTATTTGTTGAATTTGTATTGACATGATTCTGATTTTTTGTAAAATGGTTAGTAATTGTAACTAATGACTGGAAGTCAGATAGTATTGAGATTACCTTTCCCAAAGAATGAGAAACTCATTTGTGCCTCAAGAAATGACTGCTTCCTGGAGTGCTTCCCCGAATCCTTTGGACACAGCCTAACCACTGGTTTGGTTACCAGCTTGTTGAATAGGTGTTGCTGCCAGTTCTTCTTTGTCCACCTCCTGTTACCTGTGTGCTGTAGTAACAGTAAGATTTTGCTCTGCACTTATGTTTGTGCACACCACTCCCTTTACCTTTCATTAAGAGAGTTTTAGGAAGGTCTGGCTATAAAAAATCTACTAACATGTTGTCCACGTAGTAACATCTGCACCCCTCACAAGAGCACTGGTTTATTATGGACAGGCACTGAGATTCACAGGAGGGCCAGAGGCAGCAACATTGTAAATCCCTTGATGAGAGGGATCATGAATGATGGTTGGTATTAGGCTCAGAGTCTTCTGTGAGTCAACACAATTATATATTAGGCAATCACAATGAATAAATAATTATATTTTTTTCAAGAGCGAGTTAACTATCCTCCCAACTGTGAAGTGACCAGTGTGCTGGTTAATGCAATGTTCTTGTTTTTGACCACAGATTTTGGCCACAGGAATCTGTCGCACAGATGATCATGTGATTAAAGGATTAATGTTGACTAGGTTTCCCGTGATTGTGGGACACGAAGCAGCTGGGGTTGTGGAGAGCATTGGAGATGGAGTGACTACAGTGAAACCAGGTGTGCACATGTCAAGTCAGAGTCTGAGATAAGTAGGGTCTGTTTATCCCATCAAAGGAAACAGCACAACTAGAGATTATTAGACAGAACCTTAACACAATTTAGAAAAATAAAAGGATACAAGGAGAATGAATGTATGATACAGAGTGAAGTTTTTTTTAGACTCTCCTCATTTTTATTTTTATTTATTTATTTTTTAATTTTATTTTAATCATTGTTCAAATACAGTTTTCTCCCTTTTAGTCCCAATCCAGCCCCCCCAACCCTCCCCACTTCCCTCCCATCAGAGTGAAGTTTAATTTGGCAGTGTCAGCCTTTAGCAAGCAAATCTTATGATGCTTATAAACTTTAAAATACTTGCATGTGGCATGGACTAATTCACATTCGTTTATTTCATATTTTAATGTTAAAGACCAACATCTTATATCATGATGGTTTTCCTCTAGGTGATAAAGTCATCCCCCTCTTTCTGCCTCAGTGTAGAGAATGCAATGCTTGCCGCAACCCAGATGGAAACCTTTGCATTAAGACTGAGTAGGTTTCAATAATTTTTATTCTAATTCCATTTAAATTGTTCCTGTGTTAATTTTGAATTGAATTAATGACATGTGTATTTGATGTATCAAATAGCCTTGCTGGTCGTGGAGTACTGGATGATGGCACTAGCAGATTTACATGCAAGGGCAAAACAGTGTACCACTTTGCTAACACCAGTACGTTTACTGAGTACACGGTGGTGAATGAATTTGCTGTTGCTAAGATTGATGACGCGGCTCCTCTTGAGAAAGTCTGTTTAATTGGATGTGGGTTTTCCACGGGATATGGAGCTGCTATTAAAACTGGCAAGGTAAGAAGGTGGATGGGCTAGTTTCTTCCTCTTTTTAATGATTTTTTTGAATCCTAAAGATTTTTGAAAACACTTAATATTCAGGCTATTTCTACACAATGTCAAACCAACTGAAAATAAAATTAAAAATTCAAATTAGACATTTTACTTCTAAATAAGTGAAAATAAGATTTTTATATTTAATTTTGTTTTCTCTACATTTCCTTTAGGTTGACTTCTAAATTTTAAAATTTAGATTCTGAAACTTATCTTTTTTCTTACACAAAATAAGTATCAATGCTGGTTTGTTAGTTTGCTAGGTCTGTCATAGTGAAGTACCACAAACTGAGTGGCTTAAACAGTAATGTATTGTCTCACATTCTGGAGACTGGAATCAAGATGCTGGCAGGACTGGTGTTTTTGAGGGCTGTGAGTGAAGGATGTGTTCCAGGCAGCTCTCCATGTCATTCTTCAGCTCTGCCAGTCTTTGCATCTAAATTTTCCCTTTTTAGAAGGGAGAAGTCATATTGGATTATGACCCACCTTAATGAGCTTATTTTAACTTGGTTAATCCTGCACAGACCCTGTGTCCAAATAAGATCACATTCTGAGGTACTGGGGTTAAGACTTCAATGTATGAATTTGCAAGGAACACAATTCCATTCATAATAGCTGGTATATAATATGAACATATGAATGAAGTATTTTTTTTATCTTTTAGAACAACTCAGCAAAATAAAATTCCAGTTTATTATCTTTTCTGTATACAAATGAGGTTTTAAGAATGCATATTTGGACTCAATTTATGTTACTCTTAATAAGTACAAGAGGAAAGTAGAATAATGTATAATTCATAATACACCAGCCATTCCCTCAAGCAATCCAGGCAACTCCCTTACTGTGGTGTTCTCATCAACTCCAAAGTCTTTAGAAAAACTATGTATGTTAATTGATTCCAAATAACTCAAACTCTCTCCAAATTCTTTGATCCAAATCCCTATCTGACACCTCTGTATGGATGTCTCAGAAGTATTTCAAACTGAATAGGTATAAAATTGAATTCTTACCTTTCTTATTCCCTGCCCCTAAAATATATATTGCCCATTCCAACGTTCTTCATTATTTTTCTTTCCTCTCCACCTTTGATGAAATCCAAGAGCAAGTCCTATTAACTCTATGTACAAGGCATATTGTAAATTTCTCCATCTTCTTCAATGTATTATCATCATTGTATCTTTTTTAAAATAATATTTTATTGATTATGCTAGTACTGTTGTCCCATTTCCCCCACTTCATTCCCCTCCACCCTGTATACCCTCTCCCACCCACAATCCCCCTCTTTAGTTCAAGTCCATGTGTCGTAAATTCTTTAGTTTCTACATTTCCCATACTATTCTTGCCCTCCCCTGTCTATTTTCTATCTACCATCTATACTACTTATTCTCTGTACCTTTTCCCCCCTCTCCTCCTCCCACTCCCCTGTTGCTAACCCTTCATGTGATCTCCATTTCTGTGGTTCTGTTCCTCTTCTAGTTGTTTGCTCAGTTTGTTTTTGTTTTAGGTGTGGTTGTTAATAACTGTGAGTTTGCTGTCATTTTACTATACATGTTTTTTATCTTCTTTTTCTTAGATAAGTCCCTTTAACATTTCATATAATGATGGCTTGGTGATGATGAACTCCTTTAACTTGACCTTATCTGAGAAGCACTTTATCTGCCCTTCCATTCTAAATGACAGCTTTGCTGGATAGAGCAATCTGGGATGTAGGTCCTTGCCTTTTATGACTTGCAATACTTCTTTCCAGCCCCTTCTTGCCTATAAGGTGTCTTTTGAGAAATCAGCTGACAGTCTGATGGGAACTCCTTTGTAGGTTACTGTCTCCTTATCTCTTGCTGCTTCTAGGATTATCTCCTTTATTTTTATCTTGGCTCATGTAATTATGATGTGTCTTGGTGTGTTTCTCCTTGGGTCCAACTCCTTTGGGACTCTCTGAGCTTCCCGGACTTCCTGAAAGTCTATTTCCCTTGCCAGATTGGAGAAGTTCTCCTTTATTATTTGTTCAAATAAGTTTTCCACTTGTTGCTCTTCCTCTTCCCCTTCTGGTACCTCTATAATTCGGATGTTGGAATGTTTAAAGATGTTCTGGAGGTCATTCGTCATAAGCCTTTCGTCATTTTTTTGAATTCTTATTTCTTCATTCTTTTGCGTTTGGTTGTTTCTTTTTTCCTTCTGGTCCACTCCATTGATCTGAGTCCCAGTTTCCTTCCCATCACTATTGGTTCCCTGTGCATTTTCTTTCATTTCACTTAGCATAGCCTTCATTTTTTCACCTAATTTGTGAGCAAATCCAACCAATTCTGTGAGCATCCTGATCACCAGTGCTTTGAACTGTGCATCTGATAGGTTGGCTATCTCTTCGTCACTTAGCTGTATTTGTTCTGGAGCTTTGATCTGTTCTTCCAGTTGGGCCTTTTGGGGGGGGGGGATCTTGACATGCCTGTTATGTAGTGAAGGGTGGAGCCTTAAGTGTTCCCCAGGGTGCAGCAACCCAGTTGCTGGGTTATGATGGTGTATGTGGGGTAGGGGTCCGAGAGAGAACAGTGGTGCTTTTTTGCTCTCTGCTGGATTTCAGTCCCTTCCACAGCTTCCCTCAAGCAAATGGGCCCTTCTGGTGCTGATTCCTGTGTGGATGGGCTTGTGTATGTTCTAGGACCCTGTGGGTCTCTCCGATGAACTCTCCTGTGAGGCTGGGAGTCTTTCCTGGCACCTCAACCCCACAGATGTTTTCAATCGGTGTTTTGAGGCTTTATTTCCCTGCACTGGAGCCCAGGGTTGCGCCGTCTGTCTCACTCCCCATTTTCACCTGGTTTATCTGCACGCATGAATGTGGAACTGCCAGGTCAGCATGCCGCACCCCCGCTCCACAATCGCCACCTTGCTGGATCTTCCCACTGCCACCCCATGCCAGGGGTCTGTCAGCTGCCACCTGAGCACCCAGGGTCAGCTCGCTGTCATCTTGGATGCCCGGGGTTCTTGTGCACAAGGGGTCCATCAGCTGCTGCCTTGTGCACCCAGGGTCTGCAAGCCACCACTTTTTTTGCTGTGACCCCTCTCTGCTTGGCCTCTGACTCTGCCCCTCCTACCTGTCTGGATGAATGTGTATATTTTAACTCCTTGGTTGTCGGACTTCCATACAGTTCAATTTTCTATCAGTTCTAGTTGTTATTTTGTTTCTAAATTGTTGTTGTCCTTATTTTGCTTGTTCAAGGAGGTACAGTGTGTCTACCTATGCCTCCATCTTGGCCAGAAGTCTCATCATTCTATCTTGTTTGGACACATGCCATGGCCTCCCTTCTGTTGTCCTCATTACTCTTCTTGACCATCTCCAATAATTTTCCATTTATAAGCCAATGTAATTTCATAAAACATAAACTGGACCACATTAGTTTTACCCAAAAATCCTTCAGTAGTTCATACTTGGAACAATCTCATCTCATACCACATTTACTTGTTTCAACATCTGCAAGCCTGCTGAGCTGCTTATGCATGAAGGTATCTACACATGCTATTTTGATTGTCTGCACACTCTTCTCATGAGCCCTCCTGTGGTTGATTTCTTAACATCACTCTCAGTTTACAGTCACCTGTTTGCTCAGAGAAGTTCTTATTTTTATGTCTATTCTATCTAAGCAGAAACTTCTTCCCATCATTCAAGAGAAGGTTGTTCATGAATAGGGTGTGTCCCAAGTATCAGAGTCTCATTACATCTTTCATCTTACTTATTAGATGATAAACTCCAGGGAGGTAGTTTTTCCCAGACATGGATTCTGAGGTCTATGAATGTATAACATTGACAGGCATGCACATATCAATGGAATATTTTAGTTTCCACTTGCTTCTAAATTTCTTTGGAAAATCTTGGAGATGGAACATTTCTTCCCAAGGGTCTCCTTGAAGTTTTACTTAAGAATTTTTCTGAAAAAATTTCTAAAGAATTTCCTACCAAGATAGAGGTGAAAGAAGAGACATTGGATATAGTTTTACATTAGTACTTATAACTTTTATATAGTATTTGATATATTAATACCACATTAGTACTTGAGTAGTATACTATTAACCAATACATTCTTTACCTTAGGTATATTTTTTTCTTAGAAGCTGTACCTTAAGGCAAATCAATTAAAGGGACATACATTCTTGCCTTTGCCTATTTGAAAATAGGTCAAACTTATATAAGTTTAATATGAGGGTGTGCTGGGAGTCTTCCAAATCCTCCTTTAGTTCAATGACTCACAAGAAGAATTTACATAACTCAGAAGTTATTACACGCATGGTTTCAGGTTACTACAGAGAAAGGGTACAGGTTGAAACCAGCAAAGAAAAAGGCACATAGGACAGAGTCCACTAAACACCAGATGCAAGCTTGTAGTTGTCTTCTCCCAGTGGTGTCCCAAGTACAGAGCTTAACTCTCCCACGAACAATGTGTGACAACACACATTGATCAACCAGGGAAATTCACTCAAGTCTTGGTGTCAGGGTTTCTTTTGGGGGATGCAGGCATGCAGCACTCCCATGACTGACCTCAGCTACTCAGACCCCTGCACCACCAGAGGTCAAGCTGATGGCTCAAAACCCCAGGCTTTCATTCACCATAAACCAGTGTTTGCATAAACTGTCTGGCATGGCACAGGTCTCAGGTACACAAAGACACTCACATCAGGCAGGATGTTCCAAAGAGTCCAAAGTTAGCCCCCAGGAGCCAATTGGGGCCATTCCTGAAGACCTCTGGAAAGGTGACACAGAGACCATTATTAAAGAACACTAAGGGGATCAGAACAGGGAAGAAAAACAATAGCAAAAAGCAGAAACTTTCTATACTTTAAATTAAAAAATATTTTAAAATAACCTATATTTAACACTTTTATTTTAAACAATTGTTTTCATCCATAGTAATCATGTGATAATTTACTATAGATGTTAATCTTCAGTTCCCATTCTTTAGAACAGGAAAGTTGGAAAAGGGAGAGAAGTTGTTGGTTTGTTGTTGCTGTTGTTTTTTTTTTTTTAAGTGGGAAGTAGAGGGAACAATCTAAAGTTACCAGACATTGGGGCCACAATCCCCTTAAAGGTTCAGAGGCAGGTGACAAGAAAGTCAAGAATCAAGGACCTAGGGAGAAGTGTTTAGTGCTACAATTCCTTAATGATCAGAAAGATTGTACTCCAGGGCTACCAGAGTCTAAGGCTTACTAGGGATTTAGTAAGGGAGGCTGAATGAGTTCCTAGCAAACAAATCTAGAATCATAAATTTCTGTACCTAAAACTAGAACCTGAAATTCAACCATCAACAAACGATTCCATCTCAAATCTAGACAATTAAGCTAGTAGATAAACTGGAAAAAAAAGGCTTAGAATGTCTTGTTTAGTTTCTGGTGTAAAATTGTAAAATGTTGACCATCAAGGAATCCATTAATAAAGTTTGTTGAATGGATGAATAAATGACCGAATGATACTTGAGAGAATGACTGCACTGATTTCAAAGCTCCAAATTCAGGAATGAAATTGAAAGATTAGGATGCCATATCTGAAATTAAAACTCGTAGAGAGTGAGTACAACACCCCAGTAGTTCTCTATAAATCTCTACTTATAGGTGCAAACATTTCAAAATACATGCATACATATACACACACAAGTTACTTCTTTAGATAATTTCTGCAAGAGAAGATAATGCCAAAAAAAAAGAAGAGGGAAGAAAGAGGGAGAGGAAGGTGGAGTGGAGAAGGAAGGAAGGAAGGAAGGAAGGAAGGAAGGAAGGAAGGAAGGAAGAAGGGAGAGAGGGAAAGGAAAGAAGGAGGAAGAAAGTATCACAATGAGTGCTGTACCCATTCTGTGGGGTTTCCTGTATTTGGGTCTCCTGCTACCTGATGTTTAGGGTTCCCCTAGGAGGAAAATTACTTTTGGCTAGACCCTCCTGTAATATAGAATAGTACAGGGTAAAAATATCCAAAATGATTTAACTACATTTCCTTCCTGGAGCTACATATGGATCATCTAATTAAAACATAGAGGGTGGGCTTTGATGACAAACCAATTTTTAAAAAATAACTCAGAGTTACGTTTATCAAGAAAATGCTAGTCAGACCAGAATCTCAAACAGATTTATCATAGCTTTGTGGAGAAGAAAAAATAACAGAGATCTTTATGCTTATTTAATCCTGCTGTGAGATTAGATAAAGTTGGAAGGCTGCAAAAATTCCCTTTACAAAGGCCTTTTATATGATGGACCCTTTTATAAAGAAATTTTTCTTATTTACTTAGCAAATACTACGTTTGTTCCTTTGCTGTTGTCAGATGTTCCATTTGTAGTCCTCTTTGTGGCATTATCATCAGAATAAATGATCCAATTCTAACATCCTCTGAATTTTGTGTTCCTAATATTGAAGATACTTTATAGATTTAAATTTTTATCGTGCTGCTAGCATTTGCAAAACTTTTCTCTCCACAGGTCACCCCGGGTTCCATCTGTGCTGTCTTTGGCCTGGGAGGAGTTGGCCTTTCAGTCATCATGGGCTGTAAGTCGGCTGGTGCTTCCAGGATCATCGGAATTGACCTCAACAAAGGCAAATTTGAGAAGGCCGTGGCTGTAGGGGCCACGGAGTGCATCAGCCCCAAGGACTTTACCAAGCCCATCAATGAAGTGCTGTCAGAAATGACAGGCAACAACGTGGGCTTCAGTTTTGAAGTTGTTGGGCGTCTTGATACGATGGTAAGAAACAAGATTAGGGCACCACACAATACACAAGCTGTTTAATCACACAAGGTAAAACTCATTTTCCATAGCTTTATTAACAAATAACTAGGGAAATAACCCTTAGGTGAAAACTGACAATCATGAAGCAATTTTGCTGAAAAAGTCAAAAGCTTATGAGCAGTTCTGAGTGAGCAGGTCTGAGTGACCAAAGTGTCACATCACACCACTCCCATGTGATCAGTGTTCAAAGTAATCAACCATCTAAACAATTTTTTTGTGTTCAGTTCCTTGTGTGTATATGGGATTTTATTGGCAAAGGTGATCCCATCTATTATACTTCAGCAAGCCAAACAGCACAAAGTAACTTCCTGAAGAGAAATAAGGACATCCAGGTGGGAAAGAGACTATTCCAAATTGGCAGTCTCTTCCCCCAAATCCATGATGTAGCCAACTTCTCACTCTTTACACCTGAGTTCTGTTTTGTCTGAATTCCCTTGGAGTAGGAGCCTTCCACTTCTCAAACATGGCTCCACTGTGGCAGCCAGCAGCACCAGCCTCCATGTAGAAACAGGTGCAGAGCTTCTGGATGAGGGAGCCCCAGCCTGGGGAGGGAAAGGAGACTTGGAAATGTGAGACAAAGCCAATCCTGCTCATGACAGAGTAGGAGCTTTGATTCACTTTATTACCATTCATAATTTATGAACAATTAGTCTTTAATTTACCATTGTTGTCATAGTCCTTTCCTAGTGAGACCTAGAATTACTCCATACCAACAAATAGCATTCTAGGTTGTATGTTTACAGAGCCAACATGCAATATTAGATATATTGTTAGTGCCTGTTGACTTCCAGGTAATATATTGATGAACACTAATGTCTGATAAATGTCATCATCCATTGCTACAATCTAGCAACTATTCAAAAGTTATGAATGAAGAGCCAGACTGGCAAATGACCAGAAAATGTGGGGTTAATCTAAAAAAAATCCCAAAGACTTCTTCAACTCACATTTTAGTATTTTATTTTCACAGTAAACTTAAAAAATAAGCTAATTGAATCAGTATAGTTAATTCAATTTAGTTTAGATCAGATGACTTTCCAAGGCTTATCTGAAAGGGTGATACTGATATGAAAATATCACAGGAATTTCCCCTCTGCTTTAACCCATAACACAATGAAAATTCCATGGACACTAATCACAAGAATTTCTGCCATCTGCCTTAAAGCACAAATGTATGAAAGGCTAAATTAAGACTAGAGTTGTCTTGAGAATTTTATGACACAAGCAGAAAACAAAAGATGTATGGGCCTTATTTAACCTCATGACTTGGAAACTTGAACTAACTACTAGGATTGTGAGAGTATATAGGCACTTACGAGCCCATGAGATATTATGAGACAGAAGGAACAAACAGCTTCCTTCATTTTAAACTTAGGTTGATGCCCTTGCTTCCTGCCACTCAAACTATGGGACCAGTGTGGTGGTGGGTGCTCCTCCAGCAACCAAAATGCTCACCTATGACCCTATGCTGCTCTTCACTGGACGCACATGGAAGGGGTGTATTTTTGGAGGTAGGTGCAGCAGAGCCTCTGGCCCAGGAGGGCTGCCTTAACTGTTGCTTTCAAAAGTGAGAGAAGCCATTTGTCTCATCATACCTCTCTTAAAGTTCTTTGTTCCAAGGATTGGTATGAAGTGATCTAACCTGAGACTGTGACCCCAATGATACAAAAGATGATTGCCCATCCTTCCTCACCTTGAGTTAGGGCTAATATTGGTGGGCATGTTTTTAATTGTAGCACTTGCAACTCAAGTTTCTCCAAGACTTGAATGATAGGGACCAGAAATCTCTCTGTGGGAATGATATTAGGGGACAGGAAGTGCTGAGTAAGTCCACTTTCTCAATATGTACAAAACATATATGAAAATTTGTTCATTGCACTTCAGTTGTCACTCCTTCCAGGAATATTTGCTGGAGACTCCACATCTTCAGATCTCCAACTTTTGTGTGTCCTAGGGCTCAGTCCTCAGAACTTTTCCTTACTTACATGTACTTCCAAGGTAATCTCCTCTGGTCTCATGGCTTTAAGTTTGCATCTTCTGCCTAGACCTCCACCTGAGCTACAGACTCATATACCCAATTGCCCACCTGACATATCCACTTGCATAGTTGATAAACGCACAAGCCTAACCTGCCCCAAACCTCTCTGCCTGCCACCACCCCCACCCCAGCCCCCAACCTACTCCTCCAGCAGTGTTCCCATCTCAGTAAGTGACAGCTCCATCATTCCTGTTGGTCAGGCCCCAAACCTTGGATTGCACTCTTTGTCTCATGCAGTGAGTAGTTCAGAAAATCCTGTTGGCTTTATCTTCAAAGTTTACTCCGGACCTGACCATTTCTCACCATCACTTGTCCAGGCCAACATCAGCTCCTTCCTTTGTCACAGTAACTTCTTAAATGGCCTCCCTGCACTTGCTCTTGTCCCCTACATAGAACATTCCCCACAGAGCAACTTGAATGTGACTGTTTCAGAAGAGGTAAGATCGGGTCACACCTCTCTCAAAATTCTCTGATGCAATGATTTTCAGCCAGTGTGTGTGGCACGCTGGTGTGCTGTACAAATTTTTAAAACATGCAATGCCTGACTACGTAGTCAGAGGCACTGACTTCTTTTCCCTTACATTGTCAGAAAAATGACAACAGCCAACACAACAACAAGTGTCATATAACAGAGTTGGCTTTTATTGGTCATGTGGCATAATGAGGTTGCATCTGATTGGGTTATTTTTCTTGGTACCAGAAATCTTATATACATGTATAGGCACCTGACTTTTTTCAAAATGACTTTAGAGCAAAAGGGTAGATAATTACTATTAATATATTTTCTTGTAAATCTGTCAAAATTATACCTATATATATATATTTTAAATAGGTATTTTTGGGTGTGCTGCAGAATTTTAGTAATTAGTTTATGTGTGCCATGATAGAAAAAAGTTTGCAAATCGCTGCTCTAATGGCTTCTTTTCCTATTCAGAATAAAATCCCCAAATACTCAATGGCCAGAGTCTCATGGATCTGGCCCCTGACCCCAGCTGCTGCTCCTCTTCTGTTCTCACTCTGCTCCAGCCACACTGCCCTCCGTGTCCTTCTCACATGCCAACTCTCCACCTCAATGCCTTCACATTTACTCTGCTCTCTCCTGGAAATGTTCTTTCCCAAGATTCCTGCCTAGCTCATTTCCTTTATGTTTTCTCCTTGTGCCATCACTGGACAAAGTCCTCTGCATTGGGTTGTTCATGTCAGTCTCTGTAGTAAAGTGAGAGGGTCCCCATGCTTCCTGCTGGCAGGGGCCTGGTATGTTTTACTTTGCTATATTCCCAGCTTGCTGCCTGGTACTAGTGTACACCCAATAGATATTCACTGATTAACTGAGTTGTATTTTTAATATCCTGATAATTTGTAATCTCCCCACATCACGCAGTCAAAGTGAGGTGTCTCAACTTATATCTCTGTCAGTTCAAGTCTTCTTTCCTCTAAGGAGCCAGCCCTAAAGAACCACCTATGTACCAAGTAGCCTCTCATTTTGTGCCCCAGATAATGATGTGGAAAGAGAACAAGCTTCAACCTCCCACTGAGCCTCCTCCCTGTCACAGTGACCTTGAGGAGAGCTGCAGCTGCAGATGCCCAGGGGACGCAAGCGAGAATGGCAGGGTGGGCAGTGGAACTGGAAGCAATGAACCAGAGATGACTTTTTTCTCTAAAATAAAGAAGTTACTCATAAAAAAGCAACAGAAATTTGAATTGACTAGAAGGAGATATGGGGTCTTGAAAGGTTTTTCATTTGTGTTTTTTTTGGCCTTTGGGAGAATAAGGTATTGGTGTGTGATTGAGAATAGATTCTTAAGAGGGAAGAACAGCCTATTTGTGTGATGTTGAGAAGAGTTCAACATAGGGGAAAGGTAAAAATGCAAAAGAGGGAAGATACAAATATAATAAAATATAAATATTGTTTAATAAAATCTAAAGAGAAAATAATGTGCTTATTTACAGGTTGGAAAAGTAGAGATGATGTTCCAAAAATAGTGACTGACTTCCTGGCAGGGAAATTTGACCTGGACCAGTTGATAACCCATGGTTTACCTTTCAAAAAAATCCAGGAAGGATTTGAACTGCTCTATTCAGGCCAAAGGTGCTTGGCTCTTTATGGTGATCTTGTCTTCATTACACAGGCTACTTTTAAATTTTGATACTTATAAATGTAACCATTTCTCTTGTATTTTATTTCTGATTTTTTATTGTTGATACTATTACACATGCCCCCATTACCCTCCTGCTTCTGATTTTTTACCCTTGCAAGATTGGTATAGCTGATTACTTTTTTAAGACTTACTATATCATTGTCCTATATTAACCAATTTTTAAAAATCTGGACCTTGGTTCTCTACACTGGGTTGATTTCATTATAGCTATTTTTATTTCATCATAAAGATGCTAACTTCTTCAAAAAATACCACAAAATTTTCTATACAGTGTCCAAGTGCTTTTTTAAATGTGTTTTCTTGCAATCCTTAAAGGTCACATGTTATTTCTACCATTTGCAGTTGAACAAACTGAGACTGTGAAAAACAAATCAATAACTTGCTAGACCTTGTAGAGGCAGCACAAGGATGCAAAATCAATGCAAAGTCTGTGCTCTTCTCACCAGACTCCAAATTCCTCTGACCAAGCCCAGCAAACAAGGGCATTCTTGTCACTACTCTTGTTGCTTCTGAGGGTGGGGCAAGGGTAGATGTAGAATATGAAAAATTCATACAAATGTCAACTATGACATCTAGAAGAGCAATCAGAGAGCCTTCTACAAAGATGACATGAAATTTTACTCACTGGGGTCTGTAGATATTTATTGAATACCTGCTATGTGCCAAAGATTTGGGTTTCATTAGCAAAAGCAGCTTTTGACCTGAGATCCAAATTCTCACTAAATTTTCCCCTGAGTGCTTTTTCAATGTTGTCTGGTCTTTCTACATCTGGTCCTGACTACCAGGTCATTGTATTATAAACATACACTCAAACTCCTTTTAAGCAAGAAAACAATGGATTAAACTATCAAAATAGCCTTTACTCAGTTAGGCAAAACAAATTGCTTAATGTGGCCAGTTTCACAAGAGTTACTAACTAATGCCCAAAGACACAAAGTCTGCTCTCAGAAGTTTTGCGCCCAGTATCACAAACTGACCTTTATACTTGTAAACCTAAGCACTTCATTTCCAACTGCTTCCTACATAGCTTCACTTGAGTGCTATGCTTGCATCAGCTTGACCCCAAATAATTCTTCCACCAGTACCTGTTATCTCAGCAAATAATGTCACATTTCTGCTTTTACAGACAGAGCATCATGTTTGACTCCTTCACTCTTGCCCAACACATGGAAACTGATGCTGAGCCCGAAGGACGTAACTCCCAGGGTCTCCTCCCTTGCCTCCTCCATTGCCCAGAGCATTACATAGTTCAGTCCAATCACCTCTCTGCTGGGCGTGTTAATACAGAAAGATCTCCTGCCTTCTGTGTTTTACCATAGTGCTCAGGCCTTCATTAAGCTGCTAAAACTCAAGTTACCCAAAACGTCAATGTCTTCGCCTGGTTTTGAAAGCCTTCACTATTCATTTGTTAACATAGCCAGTCATCCACAGCTGAGAACTTAGCACCCACTGGACTGCAGCCTCAGTACCAGGCTGTGGGGATGGAGCCAGGGTGTAGGTCTCTCCTATTTCCACAATCTCCTAGGCATCCAGAAGTCTAAGCACAGTGGATTACCTTTCCTGTTCACACCTTCCCAGCCTTATGCATACTTTCTCTTCAGCCTTTGTCGACCTGGTGCAGTTATGTTGAGGCTTCAAGAATCATCTCAGATGCCCTTATCAGAGACTCATGAGAAGGAAAATTAATTGGTGTGGCCCTCAGGGCCAGAAGGGTTTCCAAGAACAGAATTTACCTGAAGTTTCCTCTAACAGATAGGACGGATAATTGTTTAAACTGTTCTTGTTTGGAATGTGTGGGCCAAATCACTAAATATGATCATTTTACATTTCAGCATTCGAACTGTCCTGACGTTTTGAGATTCTAAGTGGCAGGAGGTCTGTGTTGTGAGGTGACCTGGAGCTTCCCTTTCACATGTCCCTGAGCTGAGACCATGGAGCTGCTTCATAAACACAAACAGGAACAGTGGTTTGATGAAGATATAGAATCTTATGAAATAAATACTTAGAGCCCTGACCAGGTAGCTCATTTGGTTAGAATGCCATCCTGATACACCAAGGTTGTGTGTTTGATCCAGGATCATCAGGGCACAATGAATCAACTAATGAATGAATGAATAAGTGGAACAACAAATCCATGTATCTATCTCTCTCTCCTCTCTCCCTTCTCTCCCTTCCTCTCTCTCTAAAATCAATCAATAAAAATAATAAATAATAAAAGAATTAGAAAATTTACTAAATATTTAGAGTGTTGTGAACAGCTGGGAATTAGCAGGGGGTGTGGGTCAACCATGTTAAAATTTTAAATTAACATTTTCCAAGGCTATAATTACATATTTTGATATATATATATATATCAAAAAAAGTGTATATATATACACTTTTATATATATATATCAAAAAGTGTATATATATACACTTGCATTTTTAAGCTAGAATAGGAATTTTTTAAAAAGAGTTTTAATTATCTGCCACCTCTTAGAGTGGATTTAACATGTAAAGATATGGTATATGTAATTGCTATAGTAATGCATTTTTCACATGGTCTTTAACAAATTACAAACATTCCTCTTTTTATTCAAATGCAATTTTTTAAAAGTTCGTTATAAATTAAGTTCGGTTTTAAAATTAACTCTTTGCAAGGCACAAGTTGATTAGATTAGGGAAGAATTTAGGGAAGTTCTATAATCTTAAGTGTTAACTTTAAGAACCATCCATCATTATATAACTAGATGAAACTGAAAACCCATACTATTAGGGTGAATGAAACCATTCGCCAGCCTATGTTAGTATTTCAGACAACATGCCTTTCATAATACCACTTGAATATCAAAATGCAGCTAGCTAGAATCAAATTGTAATATATTTTTAATGTTCAATTCAATAAGTAGAATTATAAGCCCTTTAGTGCCTGTTTACTAAGCAATGACTCCTTTTAAAAGTTTTCTCAGTTTGGTATAGCTGGCATATCTGTCTATATATAACATGTTACAAATGTTTTAAATTTAAGTACTTTACAAAATGTTTTGTGGTGATTTATTTAGTTCAAAGAGAACAATTTCAATTGTTACTGAACTCTTATTGGCTATGGATAAAGTATTAAAGCATCTGAAAACTTACGAAATACCCTATAAGAAAACAAGTAAAGTTAAGTGTAGCAGAAATTGGTGATTTTGATAGAAGGATGTAATATAGCTTGGGCAGTCCTGCCTTGGTAGATTGCAAAATATCCAGGTAATTATGAGCCATTTTGCACAGTAATTATTTCCCAATAAAAAGCGACTTGAACACTATAGGTAAAAGTTATTTTTGCTTTGCTAGTTTGTTAAATCTAGGATTAGTCTAGGCTTATTTTTAAAAATAGCTCAAATAGCTGAAAAGTATATGAAATTCTTCTGTAAATTACCTTCAACATCAGCTAAGTTAGCTATGGCAATCTCCAAAACACTTTAAAGAGTCACAGATTATAAATATATATAAATCATATATAAATAATGTATATGTAAATGTATACATAAATATATATATTTATATGTATATGGTCTCCACCTAAGAATCATTGAGAGACATTTCCCTTTTCTGTTAGCAACATGTATAGTTAGGACCCTAGGACACTAGGGTTTAATTAATGACAGAAAAGCTGCCTTGCAAAAAATATTTACTAGAAAAATATTTAAAGTAAATTAATGTTTATGTCTGTTATCTCAAATTTCAAAAAAACAAGTAAAGATATCTAAAGTTATATACAGATACAGTTATATCAAAAGAAATAAATCCAAGAAGAAATAAACATTTATATTTTCAGATCACAGTTTTTGAAATGAGCTCTACTTTATGCCTAGTGCTTCCTGTAAATTCTATTTTTATAAATGTCACATATGTCACAATGTTATAAATTTAATAAGTATTGTGAAACTTTGTGAAATCATTTCTCACTTCTGTGTTTGTCATGGCCAAATAGTGAACAGAAAGTACTTTAGCATCTTCCCAGGGAAACCTGCCTATTAAGTTTTTCAAGTCATCTGAAAACATTGATTCTAAGGAGAGATTGGGAACTGATAACTTAGTGTACATTTTATTTTTAGTCAAGGAAGCCATGAAGAGTTTCAAACAGAGTTCTTGGATATTAAATCAAAGGATAAATGAGCAAGAAAGAGCTAGGGTAATATTAAACAAAATATCTAACTTCTTGTTTAAAATATAATCTAGAATTTAATCACTTAAATCATGTGTGAAAGGCATTCATTCATTTGGCATTTTTGTTTTCCATTTCAACTTTGGACCAAGCACTGAATTAGGTAAACACCTGGCTCACAGTGGTGAATCAGACTGAGAGGGTCTATGCCCTTACAGAGCATACAGGGTTCTGAGAGACACACACATTTTATAAGACAGTAAACAAACACAGGGATGGGCAAAAGTAGGTTTCCAGTTGTGAGTACGTAAAACACAGTTTATTCTTGTATTATTATTTGTTAATTATTATTTTATTTATTTGTATCACAACTGGAAACCTACTTTTGCCCTCCCCTGTATATAAATATATCACTTAAATTTATGACATGTCAAATGGGGAAGGATCAAGGTATTGTGATAGAAGAAAAAAGAAAGGAGTTTTCAGCTTTCTCTGACTTGGAAGGCCACTATGAGAAGGTCAATGTAGCTCATATCGGAAGGATGAGCTGGGGCAGATCCGGTGAAGAGAGGGGGCACAATTCTCCCAGTTGAAGGAACCATGTGCCCAAAGGCCAGTATTTTGGAAAAGATCACCATCTCCTACTGGGAATTGTAAAAAGGCTAGCATATTTGCCTCAAAACGTTAATAAAATTGTTTAGGTTTATGAAGCTGGAAAGTGCTAATAACCTTAGGGATATTTTTTTACATATATCTGTCTCAATCAGCTTGCTCAGACCCTTGTCCAGAAAAGAACACAAAAGAACATAGTTATCACTGTGATTGATATGAAATGATTTATACCCAGAGGAAGAAACATACTACAGAGCTTTCCCAGGAATGCGCTTTCCCCAAAACCTCAACTCCACTCTGCAAAACTCCTTCCACCAGTGTGTCCTTTCTTGTTCCTCGCTCTTCTCTATATAGGATTTTTTATATTCCTCTGTAATAATTAGCTAATGGAGACCTCATAAGAGAATCATATGCTTATCTAACTATCTGGCATGCCTCAAATGTAGTACTATTCATTCAACAAAGCCTTTTGTTAGACAAATTTTCCTACCATAAGAAAAGTGTTAATATTGTATTCTGATTGTGTATTACAATTTTAGTCCAAAGCATAATATGGTGGCCTGATTCAGAAGGCTTGCATTTAAAACTCTCAGCACCTGCCCTGACGAGTGTGGATCATCTGGCTGGGCTTTGTCTGGCAAAATGAAAGGTTGCCTGTTTGATTCCCAGTCAGGACATTTGCCTAGGTTGCATGTTGGGTCCCATTGAGGCATTTAAGAGAGACAACCAATTGATGTTTCTTGCTCTCTCTTTCTCCCTCCCTTCCCTTCTCTAAAAAAAAAATCAATAAATATTTTTTAAAAAAACTCTGAAGGTTTTCTGAGGTCCCATCCAACTCTAACTTTCAAAGACTCTAATTAGAATGAAGGGTATTGAATATTCATGAATTCAATTTCTTTTTACTTTGGAAAAGAAGACTGAGGTGTATCTCCCTAAGAATAAAGGTGCTAAAGCACTTACGATTTATTTTTGCAAAGTAAGAGACCCATACTTTGCAAAACATCTGTGCTAGACTTTTCATTCCGGCAAATCAGAATGATAGACACTTGCTCTCTCTAGGAAGCCACCAAAGTCCTAGAAAGCACTTGGATAAGAGAAACTCTCAAGTGAGTCAGCTTCTTCAAGGACTAACTCAGAAAGAGAGAGAGGACTAACTAAGCTCCCAGGCTTTAGCTCTAGCACAATCAGGAGGCCCTATCTCATCCCTACCCACTTCTAGGAAGACTGGTATTGAAGAATTATAATCTAGTTTGGTCTATTGTCCATCATAAACTTTAAAAAATTATCATTGTATCATCTGTTACTTTTTCTCAAACCTAATTTTCCCATATTTTGAGGTTTATCTTACTAAAGATATAAGTCTCAGCTCTTTCTTCCAGTTATTTTATTATGTCACCAAATCATTAGAATTATCTCATTTTATAGAAGTTATTTCCTCTTATTGTACAAAGGGTAAAATGGAGAAATTGGGCTAAGACCCCAAACTGAAGGTCTATTTCAGAGGCTCAATTATCCCCTGGCTACCAGACTAAAGATCGTTATAGAGGAGATGAATCATATTCCTCTGACATCAGTGCTTTAGGTAATGTTTGCAGCAATAGTGAGAGTCTCTAAAAGGGGCAACACCTTATCATTGGCTGACATCTCCCTACCACCTTTAACATAGGAGACCACCTTTAAAAAATATTGTTGTTCTATTTTTCAAAATTTACACTATGGAAATACTCCAGAGTCCATGCTCTACCACTGTGCTCTGAGACTAGCTTGGCATTTTGATCTTATCCATATGAATTAACTTTCCAACTACTGGGAATAACCACCTACATGCTCCATAGGTAACTCTCCCTTCATTGCCTCCACAGCTGGTCTGCTTCCTGGGTTCTCCATTTTAGCTTGTGGGCCACCCCCCTCCCCCACACCTACTGAAACTGGAAAGCTGTTATGCTGGATTCCTCCTCTGCACAAGTTTCCACGTTTACTCAGTCATCAAGACCTCTTGGATTTACCTCTTAAACATGAAAGATCAATTCCCTCTCTCTCTTCCCTGCTAGCATGGTCTTTCCTGGTCTGTGACCTCATCTCCTGCCCAAATTCTGCAAGAAGCATCTAGCACATGTCCCTGCTTATTGTGCACTGACTTTGGACTAGCTCATCCAAATCCTCAAAGCCCTTCCACAGGAGTGCCCAAATTTAGCACTCTCTACTTCTATTTTTTTTTTAGTGCAGAAATGGGGAGAGAAAGGGGGAAAATTGAAACATCCGCAATAGTGTGAACAATAAAATTCTTTAATTAAAAAAAATACAATGCTGAAAAGCCTTTCTAGAGCAAAGTAAAAGAAGCACTAACTTCCTGGAACCCCATTCTCTCACCTCAGGCCTTAGGGCAGGGTACCTCAGGATCCTGGCATGGACAGGATGTGTAATGTGCAGGATGGACAAAGAATGATGCATGCACTGTGGACCAGCTTTGTTTGGATCCCTCTTCTTGTGGGAGTGAGAGGATTTGAACACTCCCTGGGATGGATTAATGCCAAGCACAGGTGCACTCTGTGGCTCAGGTCTTATTGATGTGGTCTCCTCCTTTCCATCAGAACAGGAAATCTTTCTTATTGCTTCCTTTTCCTTAAGAAGAAGGGGATTTATCCTTTATTGTCTTACTTCCCCTGAAAACCCAGACAAAGGATTCAGGGTCTAAATGCCATGGACTTAACTACTTTATCATCCATTGGAGACATGCTTAGTAACATTCTTCTATTTAAAGTTACTGAGTTTTAAATTTAAGTTTACTCAGTACTCACCAAAAACATAATCTATATGACTAACTAAATTTTACCTATTCTTTAGAAAATTTCCAGTACTTAAAGAAAGGTTTTGCTATCCTATTACTTTCTTCCAAAAGAACTTTGGAAATTCCATGTACCCTGCTCCTGTCCTGTTTCCCTCAGACTTATGTCCTCCTCAGTCCCCAGCTAAGGCATCTTGAAGGCAAATCTGATCATGTTACTCAACTTAAAAATCATTCAAGTGCTTCTCCTTTTCTCCAGGGTATGACCATAAATTGAAAGCCCTTTGTGACAGGTCAGCTGGCCTCCCAATGTCCCCTGCACCCTCCCCCCCTACTAAACTCAGGCAACACTAAAATGCTTGCATTCCCCCTGCACCCACCATACTTGGGTCTCTTTTTCTTCCTTACTTTCTCTCTTGATATTCCTTTTCCTAGAATATTCTCTCATCATGACCCCTTCTCTCAACAAATTCCCACTCATTCTTTAGGATTCAGTTAGCCTTATTCCTCAGAAGATTTCTGATCTCAGTGTCCCTCTGTGGCCTCTCCACACCCCAGGTATCATTTTCTCATTGTGTGCAGCATGTTACATTGCATTATTCCACTTATGTGTTTGTTCCATCATTTATCTCCAATGGCCAGCAGAGAGACTGACTAGATGTCCAGTAGCATTTCTGAAATAAATGTGTGAGTGAAAGGCTCTTAATTCCATGAGAACCAGTTTCCTCTTCACAACCTAGAAAAGGGCTGCAGATGGCAGCATCTAGCTAAGCCAAAAAGTTATGAGCTAGTTCATAGTTAAGGCAGGAGGAGAATAAGAAATAACTGGTTAGCATGTGCCTTGGGACACTTTTTCAGCTGCCTTATTGGTTTCTCTTTCTCAATAGTCAGGGAAAATGAAGCCACAGTGGAAAACTTTGTGCTTGAGGGAGGCACCTGCAATGACCGACCAGCTGTTCAACTTACAGAAAACACACTTTTGTCATGCATGTCTCAGAACCGCTTTAGGAATGAAAGAAAACGTACAGAAAATGGTCTGTTACTCAGTATGTAAATCAGCTTCTAGCTTACAAACCACTTCATAGACTGAGGGATTATTAGAGAGAGTAATTATATCCCTGTTGTGACTCTGAGTCTTCTTGTTTACACTTAATTTACATTTATTACTTTTTAATCCCACTGAATTTATCTCATACTCCCCTGTTAAGTTCCCCAATTCCCCACACAATTCCTTGCCTGCTATAGTTCTAGATAAATAAATGTAGGCTGAAAGAATGGTTTAGCTCAGCAACCCCTGTTTGCTTTGGTGGTTGAGATAACTTTCATTTTATATTCTTCTCTTTTTTATTTATGTTGGTGAACTCCTAACCCAGTAAGCCAGAACGCAGAATTTTCATCACAGTTCTGCTCACCCTGAGTAGTCACAGCTTCTTGAGCTGTCTGGTGAACAACTTGAGGGAAGGACCTACAGCAGACAGGATCCTAACAGAGAGAGAACAGTAGACAATCAAATTAGAGATTAATTGAAGAAAGTTTTATTAAGGTTTTTTAGAGGTGTCAGCAGGGTTAGTCACTCCAACAAGGAGTGAGGAAGTATCTGAGGTCTCTCTAATGTGGGAAACTGTGGTAGCTCCAAGGTCTGAGGGTCAAGAGCAGGGGAGAGTTACCAGAATCTAGCAGGAGCTGGAGCCATAGCAAAGTGGATGCCTATCAGGAGCAGTGGCCACAGGCAAAAGAAACAGTGACTGCCATGCCAGCGTGGGCGATGAGAAAGACAAGGAATAAACATCCTGACCTCCCGTTTCTGCTGCCCTCTGTTCTTTTGGGGTAATGCATTCATCACTCCAACTTATGTCATGCACTCACTGCCCACCAGATGTCCAGTTGCTACGTTAATACTAATGGTAGGTCAAGTCCTAAATATCACATGACTGTTTTTTTATTTATGTGCTTGAGATATAACTCATGGTGTAAAGTAGCCCTAAAGAGACACATTTGGGTGAATAAACATTTCAAAGTGTCCCTATCCCAGTCCATTTGTGAAGTATTCCTAGTTCCATCCAACATATTTTAAACTACATGGCCTATATTATTCAGACCGAGGGGGAAAGATTTTAGGTATGGCAGGACAGCTCCTACCACCCCCATGGATTTCTCCCTGAAGTCATGACATACAAGGATTTAGAATCTTCCAAATCATAGAAATTTATACTAGGAGACCCCATAATACACTGCTTTGGCTGTCAAGCCCATGGGGTAACAGAGTCCCCTCACTTGATATCCTGGAGGCTCCCTGACAAAAGTCCTGGGAAGCTGAGAATGGGAAGCTGCCTTGACTGCTCAGTAGAGCTCCTGTTTCACCTGCTGGTAAGACCCTCAAGAGTTGACTGTGGCCTTCTGGGATCCTTTCAGGTGATGGTCTAGAGTGTAGTCTCTCTGCCTGAAATCCCATCAGCTCAGAGTTGACCTTCTGTCATTAGTGACTCTGAGGCTCTGTGCTCACAGAATATGTGGGATGGATGGGCAGGAAAGGGCATGTCAACATAAGAAGCATTCATACTTGTAGAGAATTTTTATGAGTTTATTTGAATCAAACTGATGACAATTACCAGGAAGTAAAACCTCAATAGGTTAAGAAAAAGCTCTCAAAAATGGCAGTTTTGCACCTTATTTTATACACTACAATCAAAAGTGAAGGTATAAGGGGGTTCCATGGAGTCCATTGGTGATAGATTAGGGAGGTGAGAGAAAGCAAAGCAGGGAAATCTCTAGGATTGATGAAGAAGTAAAATTATAGCCACATACTTCCTTTACATGGGTGGGTACAGGGTAGTTAACTGTTAACAATTAGTATGATAACAATAACACTGAAGGGATTTGTGGTCTCTGATATGATGCAGTGGTTGTGCTTTGAGTGGTCCTAAGAAAGGAAATTACTCTGACATTCCAAAAGTGTGTTATCATAGATGCAAAAAGACAATAGACAGGGCAGTTAAAGTAAAGATTGCCTTTTTTCAGGGAAGTTTCTGGCCTAGGACATGACTATTCACCATGACCTGCTTTTAGTTACAAAATCATAATTTCAGACCATTCTTTGTGGTTACTTTGATCACTGAGTTGTGAGGCCGTCATGCAGGCCTACCCCTGAGCTTGTCAGGTTTAGTAGGCAGCCCCTTTTCATCCACACATCCCTCTTTTGGTCAGAAGTCAATTCAAAGGATATATTGATGACCAACTTTTTGGTTAGGTGACAATGTCCCACGGTGCTAGGAAGGCTCATTCCTAGGAAGTCTCAGTGTCGGTGTTTGTCTCAATAAACAGAGCAAGCCCATAACCTTCAGTGGCATTCAAGACTGAATGATTATTATTCAAAAGAAAAGGTCAGGTGAACGGGAGGCAGTCAGACCCTATCTGTCCTGTTACAAAACATTCTCGAGCATTTCTTGGATCATGAGCTACCATGATCCAAGTCTTTGTGCTACTTGGCTTAAGTTTTGTTTTTCTGCATTTAGTACATTTATGTACCAGGAACAAGGACAACAGCATTAAACCAGTACAAATAAGTAGGAACAGAAAAATGTCTAATACCAGACGAGGAAGACTCTGAGGTGTACAAGCATCCCAGCCAACTGAAGAACACTTTACATGTGTTATCATAATTTTTCACCAAGCTAATAATATGTTTTACTCCTTTGTCCACTGTCATTTGTACTTTATGATATGTTTGGCCAGATGAATTAAGACATTCTACTATTTCCTTATCCAGAAGCTCTAATTTTTCTCCTGGCCAGTTAATTTCCACAGAAATGACTTCATGAAGATGGTTAAGTTCAATTCCCCAAAATATTAGATTTTCAGTATCAATATTACCATAGGTTTTATTAACCTCATGCAAAGTTATTTTGCTTATAATTTCAAGATTCACCATATTCCCATAGTATTTATTGTAAACTTGGTATTATTACAATAAAAATCACTTGAAATAACAGAAGAATTCTTTAACACCACCCCCAAACACCTGCCCTTTTTTCATATACCACTTATTGTTATTTGTTGGGGTAGATATGATAGGCCAGGATTGGGTGAATTCAGTATTCCATAGAAATTGGGGATATAATCATTTATCTTTTTGATTTTCACAATCAGATAGTTAGATGGGTTCCCATTATTTATTATTTTTAAGTATGGCCCATCTACTTCCCATTGGAAATATTCTAGTGTTGTTGAAGATGGTTCTTTGCCAGCCAGTTGAAATACTGAGTATTTAAGCTTAGGATCTAACCAAAGTGCCTGGGCTTTTAAAACACTATGTCTTAGATCACATTTTCCATCCTAAATATTTCAAAATCCAGGAGAACCATATGAGTCTCATAAATGTCTGACCTGCGCTTTTGTGTCCATTATAATGGGCTTCACAGATAACTGTGTTTCACAGGTACTTCAGATTCAACTTGCATTAACATAGACAATAGGCCCTGTTGAGTTAGGATACAGGCACATCCCCATTGTTGGGTTTATGCATAAGTATTTTACAGTCTGTTGAGTCTGTTGTATTCATCAAGCTAGTGTCTCATTGTCTTTCCATGCTGTTTCAACCCTTTTACTTCTTCTTGGAACAGCATTTTCTTAGATGACCTATCTTAGATAAAGAGTCTTTTTCTAATGAATGATGTTCTTCTGAAACTTCTTTTAACTGAAGCTTGTCCCAGAATATTAATCCTCCCAGGCTATAATCCTCCACACAGTCCCCTTTTATTTCTTTTAGAGGTCCAATATTGTTGTATCAACCAGGAATGTTGTTGCAACAACCAGGAATGTTGTTGCCATTGTGTAGCTATGGCTTGGGAGCAATTGGGGTATACGAAATGGACACTCAAATGTTGAGTTTTCCATGCTATAGTTAAATGGGTAGGGGTAACCTCAAATGAGCTAGAATTTGAGTATTTTATAGGGCTTACTACAAGTATTCAGGATATCAGGATGGTGGGATAGTTACAAATGTATCTACCCACCAAGTAATCCTGATATTTTCTGAAAGGAAGACCCATTGATTTTTTTTTCTTGTTTCATGGACATCCAGCCACAAGAGCGTGACTGGAGTTCAAGGACAAGATATACTATGACAGATAGGAAAAGTCACTGCAAGCTTTTTCCCATGATATCCAAGTATGTTTCTTAGCTTTTCATCATCCATTTCTATAGCTATACAATACTCATCTAGATTGGATCCATGTATAATTCTACCAAGGGAATGAATTATCAGAGAGATTTCTTGAAGGAGGTGTTTGCCCAAGGCAGGTCCTTTGTAATAAATACATCCAGAAAAAGATGTACCAAAACTTATATTAATAGTAGGAGAAGAGCAATGTGTGGCCAACAAAGCATTAACTTCATTATCATAATTCATAATCAGAAAATCATTGTCTAGTAAGCAGAAAAGATTAGTAGGAACTCAAATTAAATATTTCATATCTAATAAGGAAGGGGGTCTGGGGAGACAGGTATTATTTCCATTAGTAAAACATAAGGAGGATAATAACAATACAAAATTGTTCTGTGTACATTCAATCAATAACAATTAGGTGATATGAGAGCAAGGTCTGAGCAACATCAATTTGTGAGCACATAGGCCTTGTTGATGTCTTGGGATAGCTGTCTGCCTTTGATGTCAGCAACTTCTAGTCCTTGAAAAGTCTTTGCTCTCTGCTATTGACAGAGGCCAGTGTCAGTGACAGGAAGGAGTAGATGTCCATTTGCAGTTAGGTGCCTTCTTTAAATGAGAAACGTGAATTCATGCATTACTCCTTTGAGTTGGGCTGCACATGGGTTATTTAGTAATACCTGTTAAGGTCCCCTCTAATGAGGTTGGAGAGAGTCTTTTATCTGATGTCTTTTCCAATAGATCAAATCTCTTGGTCTAAGCCATGATCTTTGAAATCTTTGCCTCCCAGGAGCACTATGTGAAATGAACTGACTACTGATTTGTCAGTTTCTTTAAGCTGGTTAATAAGTCCTCAACAATAATGTAGAATGTCTTCTTTTAGCAAAGCTAGTTCATATGCCCCTCCACCGAGATGCATAGGTGGCCTGTAACTATTTCATAAAGAGAAAGTTTATGTTTACCAAAAGCTGTAGATCTTAGGTTAAGGAGCACTATAGGGAAAGCTTTTGTCCAGGGCAGAGTAAAGGCTTCTGAAATTTTGACTAGTTGAACTTTGATTGTACCATTGGTACGTTCTGCCAGTCTAGAGGACTGGGGATGATAGGCACAATGAAAATGCTATAGAATAGGCCAAATGTTACAGGTGGATTTTTCCCAGTGACATTTCAGACCCACGAGAGAATACCTCAACCCAGGTTGAGTTTGAATTTGGCAATTTTACACCAAATTAAAGTAATATTAGGTGCAGAGAGCAGCACTACTTCATAAGAAGCCAATCAACTGACAGAGAAGTATTGAGTGTGATGAGATTTCAGTAAAGATTCAACAGAATGAGGAACATAAATAGTTAAAGAACAGCCCATAACTATCTCTTCTGTTTGTTTACATGACATGGATAAAGCAGAGGGGCTTTTTATACAGGGAGGGAGCCCCTTTGTTACTGAGTCTAGTTGCTGACTATAATATCTTATAGGTCTATCAAGATCTTCATGTCTCTGAGTTAGAACTCCTAGAACATTTCCTTTATTTTCATGTATAAATAGGAAGAAGGGAAGTTTATAATTAGGATACCCCAGAGCAGGAGCTTTGGATAATACTTTCTTTAGAGTTTCTACATCTTGTTTTCCTTCAGAGTTCCTTTGAATTGGATCAGGTTGATCTGACTTTGACAGAACATATAGAGGCTGTGCTATTAATGAAAAACTTGGAACCCAATTCAACAATATTCAGTCAAACCCTGGAATCCTCTAAGCTTCTTTCTTGTTTGGGGAAGAGGAAAAGATAGGATTCCTATGAGTCTTTCAGGGTTCATCAGCAGCCCATCTTTAGATATGAAATCACCAAGGTATTTTACTTGAGGTAAGCAAAATTGAAGCTTATCCTTTGGGACCTTATGCCTTTTTATGGCTAGCTTTTGTAATACATAAATTGTGTCCTTCTGGGAGTCTAGTAATGTCCTAGAGCATAAAAGTAAATTGTTCACATATTGGATTAGAGTAGAATCTCTAGGAAATTTAAAGCCATTTAAATTGGCTTTTAATATCTTGGGAAAAGTAGGTGGTACTTTCTGTATATCCTTAGGGCATTATAGTCCAAGGAAATTGGCAATCTTCTCCAGTGAAGGCAAAGAGATATTGACTGTCTTTTTCTCCTGGAATGCTGAAAAAGGCTCTGCATAAATTTATTACTGAAAATTGTTGGCAGTCTACAGGAATTGCTGGGGGGGGGTATTTTATTTTTTAATTTTATTGTTTTAATTGTTGCTCAAATACAGTTGTTTCTATTTCCTCCCACCACCACTCTCCCCCACGTCTCACCCTCAATACTACCCACCTTTGGCTTTGTCCATGGGTTCTTTATACATGTTCCTTGATGACCCCTCCCCTTCTTTCCCCCATTATACCCCCTCCAGTTACTGTCAGTTTGTTCCTTATTTCAATGTCTCTGGTTATATTTTGCTTCCTTGTTTTGTTGATTAGGTTCCAGTTATCAGTGAGGTCATATGGTATTTGTCTTTCACTGCCTGGCTTATGTCTCTTAGCATAATGCTCTCCAGTTCCATTCATGCTGTCACAAAGGATAGGTGCTCCTTCTGTCTTTCTGCTGCATAAGTATGTGGGTTTGGAACCACAGGATGCCTGGGAATAACTATCTTACTTAGAGCTCTGAGACCTGTACAAATCTCCATCCTTTTCCATTTGGTTTATTTACTGGAAGGATAGGAGAATTACAGGGGCTTTTACATGGAATTATAAGTCCCCTTTTTAAAGACTTGTATAATAGGCTTAATTCCAGATAGTGCATCAGGCCTTAAAAGATATTGGTGAATATCAGGTAGAGGCAAAGTATTACCAATAGTTGTTTTCATAGAAGTGGCTGGCTTAATCTTGCCAATATCTACTAGAAAGGGCCCAAAGTTGCATTGGAATGTCCTGCAACAAACATTCAGTTTCAAGATTGCTATTTTCTTGTTGAAATTCCTTTAAAATCATTATTTTCCCAATTGGTTCAGGATATGACTCATTTAGTTCTAAATACCTTTACCCTTCCAGTAACAGGATATGTGGGCATCATGTGTTTCAAGAAAATGTCTATCAGGTGAATTGGGGCCAATTTGACCAGTAACTACATATGTTGCCCTGTAACATTCCCTAGTTGAAAGGAAATGGGTTCTGATTTTAAAATAGTCATTGGATGGTTAGATACCTCTATTGTTATAGTACAAAAGGGGGGCCAAGGGCAGCTGAGGCAATATACTATTACCCGAAAGGCACCCCCCAGGTTTGTTATGTCTGCCGCCAGAGGAAAGACATCTCTCAATGCCCAAGATTCCTGAAAAGGAAAGGAATTTATTATTCATTTAAAATAACACAAAGTAAAGTTCCCCACAAATGCACACAGTCCTCCCAGCACCCTCCACGTGGCAAAAGGGAGCACTTCCAAAGCCTCGTGGTCCTCTCACCCAAGCCTCATGGTCCCAACCAAGACATGACAGCCACGTGGTCCTAAACAGATGTGCGGTCCCAAAAAGAGAGACGCCTAATGGCTGCTGTGCCTCCATTTAAATCCCAGCGCTAATCTTCCTCTGCAGCCCCATTTCTGGCTCCTCTCACAATTGGCCACAGCTGCCAGCATTCTGGGCAGGTGTGGCCCTGTGGTGTGGAACCAATTATCTCCAAGCTCTTCTGGACCCTATTAAAATCCCTATTTGGGGCTCCCCTCTTGACTGCACCCTGTTACATTACTATTTACACTGAAGCTTTACTCTGAGGGAGAGGACAACTTTGTTGGGTACAGTTAAGAACAGATAAAGTAGCCCTGATATGCACAAGGGCCTTAATAATTTCTCTTTTTATGATAATTTAAATTTCTCCTAAAGAATTAGTAAGGAGAAGGGGAAATGCCCTCTCATAGTCCTCATGCTTGCTTCTGTTTGCTTTCTCTTCATAAATTCCATTTCAGTTTTTTTTAAATCCTTCTTATGATGACCTGGATTTGTACAGTGAAAACAGCTTCCTCTCTCTCAAGAGACTCCCAAGTACATATGACTTGATTTCTTCATTGTTGGAGCTGTAAATTCATAACTTTGGCAGCTTTATCTTTTCATTTCCTATGAATAGTTTTTTATAGTTTTGATCAGCTAGAATATCCAGTTCATCAGTATTTATAGCCTGCCAGTTTATTTTATGTTGTTTGGTTAGAATGGTCTAGAGACAGACCAGAGTAGTGTTTGAAAGCTTTTTTTCAAAACATTCAAAGAAAGCAAGCACTTATTCATCAAGCTTTCCTTTACATGATGGCTGGATCTTGGTCCCGTCTATTTTCTGGGGAAAAATCTAAGATACAGCTTGGTAAAGTGGGTGAGCTAATTCCCCACATTTTTCCTGATCTGTTTGTTTCTGTTTTAAAAAATCCTCTCTAGGAGTATGCCAGTGAAACTTATTCAGCCATTCTGTTGCTTTGCTTCAGAAACCAGTAGGTGTATTCATTGGAATAGGTCAGAATAGCCAGGATCTGTGTTTTAACAGTTAAATTACATTTCTTTGCAAACCCATCAGGGTTCTTGAGAGGTTCAGGGAAATCTCTAGTTAAAATTGTTAATTCTGTTCTGGTCCAAGGAACATAAAAAAAATCAGTCTGGTGCAGTGGTTGTGCTTTGAGAGGTCCCCCAAAAAGTGAAATTACTCTGACATTCCAAAAGTATGTTATAGTAGATATGAAAAAACAATAGACATGTTCAGTTAAGGTAAACACTGACTTTTGTCAAGGAAGATTCTGGCCTAGGACATGACTGCCTGCCATGACCTGATTTTAGTTAGAAAGTTTAATTTCAGGCCATCCTATGTGGTTACTTTTGTCTCTATGTTTGTGAGGCTGCCACACAGGCCTACCCAGAGCTTGTCAGGTTCAGTATGTGGTGGCCCCTTTTCATCCACAGTCTGTAGGCACTCACCAGTGTCTAGTCTTTGGAGGGTCCAAAGAAAAAAGAGGAAAGATCCAGGTGATCACTTTCCTTAAGTTTGACACACAGTTTTCTGTATGTGAAAATGGGCATAACTGCATGCCCCATCTCTCTGCCAGGATGATGGTGGGGCACAATACAGTTATGGAGGACAATCAGGCATCCTGGACTCTAAAGCTTTATGGTCAGAGCCAGAAAGCAGTTCTACCAAGATGCTAAAGGGAATCACAGAGACATCATGAGAAGTAGTGATAAGGAATATAGGATTTTAGTTAGAAAGTCCTTCTTCAGATCTTCACCTACAGAGCCCTGTGGGCTTCATATTCTCTTTAATAAAATTGTGGCCTTAATTGGATCACAGGCTCAACTTCAGATTGAGTCACTAGTGGTGAAATTGTTCCCATGCACACCCTCTGAGTTTAATGAAAGCCTTCCTAGGTGTTGTATAAAAGGGAAAAGGGACATCTAATTCTGACATGAATGCTTGTTTGCATTGAGTCAGTTCTCACTATGGCTAAACAAAAAAGTTTCTTTGTGAACTCAATTTATGTTAAAAGAAAATCTCTTTATACTCTTATTCTTTCATTATTGTGTCCCTTTGTTATGGGAGAAACTTGGTTCTTCTCACCAATGCAGTAAAGAATTACAGATTAGTGAGTCTATTAGCTTCAAGCAGAGTTTATTAGTTATCTATCCCCATGGAAGAGACTGGGCCTAGCTAAGGTGAGGGTGGGGGATTGAAAAGCATAGGTTCAGGGCAAAGCAGGGTAAGGGTGGCCAAAGGCCTAGGTGGCAAGTGCAACGGTGGTGAGAGCTGGGGTGGCAGGTGTGTGCGTGACCAGAGGCCAGGTGGCCTGAGGCTGCTGCCTCAGTCTAGACAACCTCTGGTTGCGTGACCAGAGAGCCAAGAGAGCCAAGCCTGAGAGTCCTTTGTTCTGAAGACATATATTTGGAGGAATGAGGTAAAGAGTTTACATATTGATTGACAGGTAAAGGTGATGCCAGCTTTGGGTGGGATGGTATGAATACACAAAGGTGTTAATGGGCTTCTTCCTGTGAGCACTATGGGCCCTTTCTGGCCTTTCAGGCCTTAGGGTGAAAGCACAGTTTCAAAGGCTGTCTTTCCCAGATAGTGGAGAAGATACAAGGAATTTCAAGGACTGCCCTCCTCCCATGTTAGATGGTGTTTCCTATGATGTTAGAATGCCTGGCAATATCACTGGAACAGAATCGGGACTGCTGAGTGGATGAGACGTGTCTTCCCCCTGTTCCTTCCTGCTTTGGTTTGCTGTCTACCCTACCTAACATCTTGACACTCCCCAGTCACATTCCACTAATCCTGATCCTCCTCTGTGCATCTTTTACATGCAAAACAGAGCTCTTTGATTTTTATGTGAGAAGGCTGAGGGATCACACAAACAATCCAAAAATAAGCCAAACCCTGCAAAACTGGAATTCACAGATTTTTGTGAGAAGGAAAACTGAAGTGATAATATTTGGTGAACAGAAGGCAGGTACTATTTAAAAAATGCATGAGATAATTACAGGATGTGAGAGCTGGAAATGACCTTAAATTTCTTCAAATTTAATCTCCTTATTTTATAAGTGAGGAGGATGGAGAACAAGAATGCATAGCTTGTTGGTTCAAGAAACAGGAACCATGACCTTTCTTCCTAGTGTCATTTTTTTGGCTCCTTTCAGTGGGACATTACAGCAGCAGATGTATCTTTTCATTATTAAGCTTTAGAACAGAAGGAAATGATCTCTGCTGCTTGCAGTGAAAAGGTTAGGGAACAAAATATGTCCACCATCAGCCAGAAGATGCTGAATGCCAACTGGAAGAGCTGTAGGATACATTCCTGGGACCACACCTCCCATTTGGGGTTGGCCTTCTCTCTTGGCTGCAGTTTACCAAAGGGCTGTATAATCTCTGCTGAAATGATACAATCTGTCATCCAAATCTGCCCATAAATGTGCTTCACTGCTCAACAGCCAGCCTAGGGAAGTCTTTATCAATCAGGCTAAACTGCTTCTTTCTAACTCCTGGCTTTGCCCTAGCTCTGCCTCATAGGTCCTTTTATCCATGTGCCTGCCCTTCAGCTTGTAAACTGCCTTTGCCACTTTCATCCCAAGCCTCTGTCTCTCCAGAGTAAATGCCCCAGCTCCATCTATGATTTCTTCATTCTGACCAGCCCAACAAGTTTCAAAGACAGCAAAACATCCCAACACTGTCTTTGGGGTCCAGCAGAGACTGTGCTGTGAAGTCTCCTGCTGTTTCACATAAAATAAACATTTAGAAATAAGAAGAATATTACTGAATTTTAATTTATTATAGCTTTACATTTTTATTACCTTCAAGCATTGTGATGATTTTCTAGCTATAAGAGAAATAAAAAGGCCCTGTTTTTCATGTTTTTCAATAACCATTTAATCTTACTGAGTTTGAATTTCCTCATCTATGAAATGTGGGAATAACACCTTTGTGGGGTATTAGAGATTCTGAGTGCAAAGTGCTGAGCAGAGGGCCTGCCACAGCAAGGGCACTGCCTCTGTGGTAGAGATTGTCCCAATTTGTCAAAATAGTTCTTGTGCTCCTTTCCCTTCTGCTGGCGCTTCATGTCTGCTCTCTCTTTCCTCTCTGGAGAACAAGAACTCCCTGTCCCTTCACAGGCCCTCCAGCTGCTTCTCTTTGAAAATTCCAGTTAGCAAATATTTGTCCTTTCTCTGAGTTTCCACAAAATTGGCACCACAGTAGCTGCAGTCTCCAACTCTCATGTGTTTTAACTCATCTCTTATACTACAAGTCATCTCTTATCCAACTCATCTCTTATACTACATGTGTACTCCTTTCTCAACCAAGAGAGAGAAGGATCCTATCAAAATATGTCAGATTGTTTGTATGTCTTCTTGGAAGACTTGTCTATTTAAGTCCTCTGCCCATTTTTTAATTGGATCACTTGTTTGTTTAGTGTTGAGTTGTATGACTTCTTTATATATTTTGAATATTAACTCCTTGTTGGAGCTGTTGTTTGCAAATATCTTCTCCCATTTGGTTGATGGCCTTATTTATTCATTTATTTATTTCTGCTCATTTTAAAAAATGTATTTTTATTTTTATTTTAATCATTGTTCAAATACAGTTTTCTCCTTTTTACTTCCAATCCAGTCCCCCCTCCCAAACTCCCCACTTCCCTCCCATTACCACCTTCCCCTTAGTCTATGACCATGTGTCCTTTAAGTTTATTCCCATGAACCCTTCCCACTGTCCCCTTAAATTCCCTCTTCTCTCCCCTCCGGTCACCATCAGCCTGTCCTCTATTTCAGTGTCTTTGGTTATATTTTGCTTGTTTCTTTGTTTTGTTATTTAGCTTCCTGTTAAAGGTGAGATCATATGGTATTTGTCTTTCACTGCCTGGTTTGTTTCGCTTAGCATAATGTTTTCCAGCTCCATCCACGCTGTTGCAAAGGGTAGGAGCTCCTTCTTTCTTTCTGCTGCATAGAATTCCATTGTGTAAATGTACCATAGTTTTTTGATCCATTCATTTACTGATGGGCAACTTGGTTGCTTCCAGCATCTAGCTATTGTAAATTGTGCTGCTATGAACATTGGGATGCATAGGTTCTTTTGAATTTGTGTTTTAGTATTCTTAGGATAGAGTCCCAGCAGTGGAATTGCAGGGTCAAAAGGCATATCCATTTTTAGTTTTCTGAGGAAGTTCCATACTGCTTTCCATAGTGGTTGTACCAGTCTGCAGTCCCACCAGCAGTGCACTAGGGTCCCCTTTTCTCCAAACCTGTCCAACACTTGTTGTTTGTTGCTTTGTTTATGATGGCCTTTCTGTCTGGTGTGAAGTGCTATCTCATTGTGGTTTTAATTTGCATCTCTCTGATAGCTAGCGATATTGAACATCGTTTCATGTGTCTTTGGATTTTCTGTATGTCCTCCTTGGAGAACTGTCTGTTCAAGTCCTTTGCCCACTTTTTAATTGGATTCCTTGTCTTCTTAGAGTGCAGTCGTGTAAGTTCTTTATATATTTTGGAGATTAAACCCTTGTCTGAGGTGTCATTGGCAAATATGTTTTCCCATACAGTTGGTTCTCTTTTAATTTTGATACTGTTTTCTTTAGCTGTGCAGAAGCTTTTAATTTTGATGAGGTCCCATTTGTTTATTCTTTCCTTTATGTCCCTTGCTCTAGGGGACACGTCAGTAAAAAAGTTTCTTCGTGAAATATCTGAGATTTTCCTACCTACGTTCTCCGCTAGGACTTTAATGGTGTCATGTTTTATATTTAAGTCTTTTATCCACCTTGAATTTATTTTTGTATATGGTGTAAGTTGGTGCTCAAGTTTCATTTTTTTGCATGTGGCTGTCCAGTTCTCCCAACACCATTTGTTGAAGAGGCTATTTTTACTCCATTTTATGTTGCTGCCTCCTTTGTCAAATATTAATTGACCGTAGAGACTTGGGCTTATTTCTGGGCTCTCTGTTCTGTTCCATTGGTCTATGTGCCTGTTTTTATGCCAGTACCAGGCTGTTTTGATTACAGTAGCCTTGTAGTATAGTTTAGTGTTGGGTATTGTGATCCCTCCTACTTTACTCTTCTTTCTCAAAATTGCAGCAGCTATTCGGGGTCGTTTATAATTCCATATAAATTTTTGAAGTGTTTGTTCTATGTCTGTGAAATATGCCATTGGTACTTTAATAGGAATTGCATTGAATGTGTAAATTGCTTTGGGTAGTATGGACATTTTGATGATATTAATTCTTCCAATCCATGAACACGGTATATGTTTCCATTTGTTTGTGTCTTCCTTGATTTCTTTCTTCAGTGTTGTGTAGTTTTTCTGAATACAGGTCTTTTACCTCTTTGGTTAGGTTTATTCCTAGATATTTTATTTTTCTTTTTGCTATTTCAAATGGGATTTTTTCCTTGATCTCTGCTTCTGCTGTTTCATTGTTGGTGTACAGAAATGCTTTTGATTTCTGGATATTGACTTTATATCCCGCTGTTTTGCCAAATTCATGTATTAGGTCAAGCAGTTTTTCGGTGGAGTCTATAGGATTTTCTATGTATATTATCATGTCATCTGCAAACAGTGACAGTTTTGTTTCCTCCTTTCCGATTTGGATGCCTTTTATTTCTTTTTCTTGTCTGATCACTGTGGCTAAAACTTCCAGTACTATATTGAATAGAAGTGGTGAAAGTGGACAGCCTTGTCTTGTTCCTGATCTTAATGGAAAAGGTTTTAATTTTTGCCCATTGAGAATGATGTTGGCTGAAGATCTCTCATATATGGCTTTTATTATGTTGAGGAATGCTCCCTCTATTCCCACTTTGCCGAGTGTTTTTTATCATGAATGGGTGCTGTACCTTATCAAATGCTTTTTCTGCATCAATTGATATGATCATGTGGTTTTTGTCTTTGCTTTTGTTTATGTGATGTATTACATTTACTGACTTGCGATTATTGAACCATCCTTGCATCCCTGGAATGAATCCCACTTGGTCATGGTGTATGATCTTTTTAATGTATTGTTGGATGCGGTTTGCTAGTATTTTGTTGAGGATTTTAGCGTCAATGTTCATCAGTGATATTGGCCTGCAGTTTTCTTTCTTTGTTGTGTCTTTATTTGGTTTTGGAATTAGGATGATGTTGGCCTCATAAAAAGAGTTTGGGAGACTCCCATCTTTTTGGATTTTTTGGAATAGTCTGTGAAGGATAGGGGTTAGCTCTTCCTTAAATGCTCTGTAGAATTCTCCTGTGAAACCATCTGGTCCCGGGCTTTTGTGTGTTGGGAGTTTTTTGATTACTGCTTCAATTTCTTTTGTTGTTATTGCTCTGTTCAGACTTTCTGCTTCTTTTTCACTGAGTTTTGGAAGATTACATTTTTCTAGAAAGTTGTCCATTTCATCTAGGTTTTCAAATTTCTTGGCATACAGCTCTTTGTAGTAATTTCTTATGATCCTTTGTATTTCTGTGGTATCTGTTGTAATCTCTCCTCTTTCATTTCTGATTGTGTTTATTTGGGTCTTCTCTCTTTTTTTCTTGATGAGTCTGCTTAAAGGCTTGTCGATTTTGTTTATCTTTTCAAAGAACCAGCTCTTGGATTCATTGATCCTTAGAATTGTGCTTTTAGTCTCTATGTCATTTAATTCTGCTCTGATCTTGGTTATTTCCTTCCTTCTGCTTGCTCTGGGCTGCCTTTGTTGTTGTTCCTCCAGTTCTTGTAGATGTAGGGTTAGGTTGTTTGGAATGTTTCTAACCTTTTTAGGTGGGCCTGTATGGCTATGAACTTCCCTCTCAGGACTGCCTTGGCTGTGTCCCATAAGTTTTGGGTTGTTGTGAGTTCGTTTTCATTTGTTTCCAGAAACCTTTTGATTTCTTCCCTAATATCATTCTTGACCCATTCATTGTTTAATAGTATGCTATTTAATCTCCATGATTTTCAGTGTTTTTGATTTTTTTCCTTCGGATTGGTTTGTAGCTTCAGTCCCTTGTGGTCTGAGAAGATGCTTGGTATGATTTCAATATTCTTGAAATTGTTGAGGCTTGTTTTGTGTCCTATCATGTGGTCTATCTTTGAGAATGTTCTGTGTACATTTGAAAAGAATGTATATTTAGCTTCTTTTGGATGGAGGGCCCTGTATATATCAGTAAAGTCCATTTCATCAAGGGTATTGTTCAATGCCACAATATCTTTGTTGATATTTTGTTTGAAAGATCTGTCCATTTTTGATAGTGGGGTGTTAAAATCTCCCACTATAATTGTGTTGCTGTCCATATCTTTCTTGAAGTCCTCTAAGATTTTCTTTATGTATTTCGGTGCTCCTATGTTGGGTGCATATATATTTACAATATTTATGTCTTCTTGCTGGATTGTCCCCTCAAGTATTATGAAGTGACCTTCTGGGTCTCTCTTTATGGACCTTTTTTGCAAGTCTATTTTGTCTGATATCAGTATTGCTACCCCGGCTTTTTTTTTCCTGTCCATTTGCTTGGAAGATTTGTTTCCAGCCCTTCACTTTCAGCCTGTGTAGGTCTTTTTATTCTGAGGTGGGTCTCTTGTAGACAGCAGATATGTGGGTCATTTTTTCTTATCCAATCAGCTATTCTATGTCTTTTAATTGGAGCATTTAATCCATTTATGTTTAAGGTTATTATTGATAGGTACTTATTCATTGTCTTTTATGTACGTGTGTTCCTCTCTCTCTCTCTCTCTCTCTCTCTCTCTCTCTCTCTCTCTCTCTCTCTCTCTCTCTCTCTCTTTCTTCTCTCCTCCTGAAAGCAGTCCTTTTAGAATCTCTTGCAGAGCTGGTTTGGTCGAGGTGTATTCTTTTAGACTTCTTTTGTCTGGGAAGCTTCTTATTTGGCCCTTTATCTTGATTGAGAGCCTTGCTGGATATAGTAGCCTTCGTTGCAGACCTCTGGTTCTCATTACCTGGAGTATTTTTTGCCATTCTCTTCTGGCTTGAAGTGTTTCCATTGAGAAGTCAGCTGTTAGCCTTATTGGGGCTCCCTTGTATGTTACTTCTTTTTTCTCCCTTGCTGCCTTTAAGATTCTCTCTTTGTCTTGAAATTTTGCCATTTTAATTATGTTATGTCTTGAGGTGGGCCTCTTTGGGTTCCTCTTGATTGGGACTCTCTGTGTTTCCTGGATTTGTGTGACTTTTTCTCTCATCAAATAAGGGAAGTTTTCCTTCATTACTTTTTCGACTAGGTTTTCGATCCCTTGTTCTTCTTCTCCTTCTGGTATCCCTATTATACGGATATTATTATGTTTCATATTGCCTTGCATTTCTCTTAATCCCTCTTCATTCTTTCTGAGCCTCTTTTCCTTTTCTTGCTCTTTCTGGATGCTGTTTTCTACTTTGTCCTCCAGCTTGCTAATCCGATCTTCTGCTTCATCAATCCTGCTTTTGATTCCTTCTACTGTGTTCTTCATTTCAGAAATTGTATTCTTCATTTCCTCTTGGCCTTTGTTGAGAGTTTCTATTTTCTTTTTTATGTTTATATAGTTTTCAGTGAGATTGATGTAGTTTCCCTCTAATTTCTGAAAGCTCATTGTAAGTTCATTGAACTTTCTGGTAATCATTGTTTTGAACTCACTATCTGATAGTTAAGTTGCCTTTATTTCATTTAGCATTTTTCCTGAGGCTTCCTTGTTTCCCTTCAATCTGGGGTTGTTTCTTTGTTTTCTCATTGTTTGTGGGTTTCTTCTTTTTTCTTCTTGTTTGTTAATTTGAACTGTTCTGATTCCCTGTAATTATGGTGTGAACTTCTGTGGTAGAATATTTGTGTGTTTCAGTGGTGCAATCTCCTTCATGTATCCTGGTGTTCACAGCTTCCCCCTACTCTTTTTTGGGATCAGTTGGAGGAGTAAGGCAAAATGGTTTAAAACAGCAAGACAGTATACTATGATATTTACTTTAGCAGCCAGTAGAGAAGAGATGGGTTATCCTTTGGCTCCTTATAGTGTTAACCATGATCCTCCACCCCACTATACACGTTTTAGAAAGGATGGAAAGAATGTAAGACTCTTATTGGGGCCGGGAGGATTGTTAGTTGGATCTAGAAAGCTGTGAGGCTGTGGGAGGTCAGCTTCTAAGGTAGGGTTGGACTAAAGATTAGTATATAGGAGTAGTGAGTAAAAGAATAGAGACAACCCCCACAATAGTATAGTTCAGAAAATTGCAAAGTGGGCTGAAATCAGGTAGGGGTATTGAGAAGCATTTACAATTATATAGACTAGGTCTTACTAGCAGTAATAGTAAAGTGACAGTCTTATGGCAGAATTGATGAGGTCTAGATAACAAGAATAAAGAGTATAGAACCTTGAGAGGTGTATTAATGGAACACAGATGAAGGATAGTAACTTATCAACACCTTGTGACTGAGATACCAGGGGGAACCTATCAAATGACAGTATAACCAGCCAAGCAAAGAAGATTATACAGAAAGAAAAAGAATACCAAAATATTATTAAAATAAAAAATGTCAGAAAAGTGAGGAAAAGATAATACAAATTTACAGTAACTTGCAAGATTAAAAAAAAGAAAGAAAAGCAGAAGATGTAGTGCAGGAGAGATAAATTTGGAGTGGAAAAAATAATATTAGGTTGAATGGAAGAGAAACATAAGGGATTGCGAGATAAAAAATAATAAGAATTGAAAAAAAAGTCACATAAAACACAAGATAAAATCAATCAACCAACAACAGCCAGAGAAACCAAACAAAACCAAACAAAACCAAAAAACAACAACAACAAAAAACAAACAAACAAACAAACAAAAATCCTCTTGGTTTCTAACCGGCCAGACCAGTTTTTCTGATCTTGCTGGTTTCAGCTGGCTGAGCGGCCTTTGAAATGCTTCTTTCTCTCCCAGCCAGATCTCAGCAAGTCTGTCAGGTTCCCTGGGCACTCCCGAACACACTGGCGCACGAGAGTCAGTCTTCCCAACAAAGGTGCACGAGCCCAGCCATTTCCACTTCCCTGTTCCCTGCCAAACCGCACTCCAAGCGGGTGTTGGCGCCTTTCTCGGCTGCCCCCCGTCAGGCTGGCTGGAAATCTCATAGCCACCACTGCAGGACCGCACCCAGCACCAAGTCCCTCCTGGGATCGCAGCGCACGATTCCGGCCTCCCTATGGGGCGCCAGCCGAGCGCAGCTGGTTTGTACTCTCCACCGATCTGCACTTCCACTGTGCTAGAGATGCCCCTGGTCCTGTTGGCTAGAGGCTCTCACTTCTCCCCAGTCTCTGGGCGGATGTTCATATTCCCTGGGCGATTTTTTTCTCAGTCCAACTGGCCAATCTGTTCCTTCTAGCAACCCGTTCTCCCCTGGAGTTGCTCACCCCCGTATTTGGGGGAGGGAGGGAGC
This sequence comes from Phyllostomus hastatus, assembly GCF_019186645.2. Classification (NCBI taxonomy): domain Eukaryota; kingdom Metazoa; phylum Chordata; class Mammalia; order Chiroptera; family Phyllostomidae; genus Phyllostomus; species Phyllostomus hastatus. The sequence continues at coordinate 22,335,444 of NW_025334028.1, read as the reverse complement.
AGCGGCTTCCCTCTCCCGGGAGCCCTGGGGCAGAACCCGGAGCACCAGGCGGGCCTGGGGTCTGAGCACCCCCAGACCCGCGCTGATCCCTGGGCCCCTTTTGTCCTGTATCAGACTCCTTACCGTCTGGTTTTCCAGTGAGTGCAATAATTTCTGATGTCCTGCTTTCAAAAGTGATTCAGCAACCCAGCCCATTTGCTCTGCCTCTCCACCGATCTGCGAGTTTCCCCCCTCTTCACAGAAGCCGAGAAAAATGCTGCCTAGAGTAAAGCCGCCATCTTCCATCGGTTCCATATAAATTTTTGAAATACATGTTCTAGTGCTGTGAAATATGTCATTGGAATACTGATATGAATTGTATTGGATCTATAGATTGTTTTGGGTAGTATGAACATTTTAATGATGTTAATTCTTCCTATCCCTGGACATGGTATCTCATTTGTGTCTTCTTCAATTTCTTTCTTTAGTGTCTTACAATTTTCCAAGAACAGGTCTTTTACATCCTTGGTTAGGTTTATTTGTAGATATTATATTCTTTTTGAAGAAATTGTGAATGTGATTGTTTTCTTAATTTCCCTTTCAGTTAGTTCATTATTGCCATATAAACATGCAACTGATTTCTGGATATTAATTTTGTATCCTGCTTCTTTGCTAAATTCATTTATTAGTTCTGGTAGTTTCTTGGTGGAATCTGGGCCTCCCTATGTACAGTATCATGTCGTCTGCAAGTAAAGACTGTTTTACAACTTACTTTCCAATTTAGATGCCTTTAATTTCTTCTTCTTGTATGATTACTGTGGCTAGGACTTCCAGTGATATTTTGAATAAGCGAGGTGATGGTGGATATCCCTGTCTTGTTCCTGATCTTAAGGGGAATGCTTATAGTTTTTGCCCATTGAGTTTGATGCTGGCAGTGGGTTTGCCAAATATGACCTTTATTATGTTTAGGTATGTTCCCTCTATTAGCACTTTGATGAGAGTTTTTTAATCATAAATGGGTGCTGAATTTTATCAAAAGCTATTTCTCCATCTATTGATATAATCTTATGGTTTTTATTCTTCCTTTTGTTTATGTGGTAAATCAAATTTATAGACTTGTGAACCTTGTACAACCTTGCATTCCCGGAATAAATCCTACTTGATCATGTTGTGTGATCTTTTTGAGGCACTGCTGTATTTGGTTTGCTAATATTTTGTTGAGGATTTGAGCTTCTATGTTCTTTATGATGTTGGCCCATAATTTTCTCTCTTTGTAGTTTCTTTATGTGGTTTTGGATTAGGATGATGCTGGTCTCATAAATGAGTTTGGGAGCCTTCCATCCTCTTGAATTTTATGAAATTTAGAAGCACAGGTGTTAGTTCTCAGAATGTTTGGTATCATTCATCTGTGAAGCCATCTGGTCCAGGGCTTTTGTTTATTGGGAGTTTTTTAATTACTGCTTTAATTTCATTAGGTGTAATCTGTCTATTCATATTCCATCACTCTACCTGATTCATTTTTGGAAGACTGTATTTCTAGGAATTTATCCATTTTGTCCAAGTTGTCTAGTTGTTGGCATATAGTTGTTCACAATATTTTCTTACAATCCTTTGTATTTCTTTGGTGTCAATTATTTTTTTTTTCCTCTTTCATTTATGATTTTATTATTTGGGTCCTTTCTCTCTTTTCTTTTTTTTTTTTTTTTTGGATGAGTCTGGTTAAATTTTTGTCAATCTTGTTTATCTTTTCAGAGAACAAGCTCTTGGATTCATTGATTTTTTGTATCATTTTTAGAGCCTATTTTGCTTATTTCTGCTCTGATCTTAATTATTTCTTTCCTTCTACCCATATTGGGCTTTGTTGTTCTTTTTCAAGTTCCTTTAAGTGTGAAGTTAGGTCATTTATTTGAGGTTCTTCTTCTTTTTTGAGATAGGCCTGTAATACTCTGAATTTCTCTCTTAGGATTGGTTTCCCAGTGTCCCATTAATCTTGCATTGTTGTGTCCTCATTTTCATTTGTTTCAAGGTATCTTTTGATTTCCTTCTTGATCTTGTTGTTGGCTCATTTATTGTTTAATAACATGTTATTTAGCTTCCATGTCTTTGTGTGTTTTTCTCTGTTCTTCTAGATTCACAGCATTGTGGTCAAAGAAGATGCTTGATATGATTTCAGTCTTCTTAAATTTATTGAGACTTGTTTTGTGCCCTATCGTGTAGTCTATCCTAGAAAACATTCCATGTGCACTTGAAAAGTATGTATGTTCTGATGCTTTGGGGTAAAATGCTTGAAGTTATCAATTAAATCCATTTGATCTAGTGTGTCATTTAAGGCCACTATCTTCTTGTTGATTTTCTGCCTGGAAGATCTATCCATTGAAGACAATGGGATATTAAAATACCCAACTATGACTGTATTTCTATCTATATCTACCTTTATATTCATCAAGATTTGCTTACATATGTAGGTGTTCCAATGTTGGTTGTATAAATGTTCACTAGGGTTTTATCATCTTGATAGATTGTTCCCTTTATCATTATGTGGTGTCCTTCTTTGTCTCTTTGTCTTGGTTTTAAAGTCTATTTTGTCAGATATAATTATTGCTACTCCAACTTCTTCTTTTCTTTTCCATTTGCATGAAATATCTTTTTCATCCCTTTACTTTTAGCCTGTGTGTATCTTTTGATCTGGGATGTGTCTCTTGGAGGCAACATATATATAGGTGTTATTTTCTTATCCATTCAGCTACCCCTTATTTTTGGCTGGAGCATTTAAGCCATTTATATTTAAGGTGATTATTGATAGATACATGTGTAGTGCCATTTTATTGTTAGACTGTTTTCCTCTGGTGGGTTTTTTTTTTCGTTTCTCTTTTTTTTTCTTCTTCTTCTTAAAGCAAGCCCTTTAACAGTTGTTGCAGTTCTAGTTTGGTATTAACAAACTCCTTTGCTTTTTCTTGTTTGGGAAGCTCCTTATTTCTCCAATTTTAAATGTCTTGCTGAGGAAAACAGTTTTATTTCTAGGCCCTTGCTTTTCATCACCTTGAATATTTCATACCACTCCCTTCTGGCCTAAAATGTTTCTGTTCAGTAATCAGATACCAGTCTAATTGGTGCTCCCTTGTAGGTAACTACTGGCTTTTCTCTTGTGACTGTTAGGATTCTCTCCTTATCTTTAAGCCTTGCCATTTTAATTGTGATGTGTCTTGTTTTTGACCTCTTTGAGTCCAACTTGTTTAGGACTCTCTGGGCTACCTGGACTTCCTGAAAGGCTATTTCCTTTGCCAGATTGGGGAAGTTTTCAGTCATTATTTTCAAATAGGTTCTCAATACCTTGCTCACTCTCTTTTTTTTTCTGGTATTCTCATGATGCAAATGTTGTTATGCTTCATGTTATCCAAGATGTTTCCTAAGCTGTCCTCATTTTTTAAAATTCTTTTTTCTTTTTGCTGGTCTGCCTGTTTTTTTCTACTTTTTCTCCCACATCACTGATGTGATCCTCTGATTCATCTAACCTACTGTTTCTCCTTTGCAGTGTATTATTTATCTCAAATATTACATTCTTTATTTCTGACTGATTTTTTTATGGTTTCTATGTCTTTTCTCATGCTGTTGAGTGTCCTTATATCATTACTCTAAACTCTCTATCTCATAAATTGCTTACCTTTATTTCATCCACTTCTGGAAAATTCTCTTGTTCTTTCATTTTGCTTAATTTCTTTGTCTTCCCATTTTGGCTACTTTTTATTTTCCACTTTAGATGTTAAAGTCATCAGCCAATAATCTACACAGAAGTTAATCTAATCAATCTATGATCAGCAGTCAGGTTTAAGCACCAGAGGCTGGGGCAGAGTAATTCCTATGAGCAGAGCTCTTTCTTTCCCTCAGGCTGTGACACTTGGGGAGAACTGCTCTGTCTGAATGAGGTGGCTCCTACAGTATGTGGGATGACTCAGCACATGGATCCTGGAGTTTCCTCAGTTATTTCTCCAGAGCCACCAACTGCAGTCTCTCCTCAAACATCTCTAGGCCACTCTGTTCTTCTGGAGTAAGTGACTGCCAACAAAATTTTGTGCTTTGGCCCTTTAAAGGGTTATCTGCATCCAGCCAACTCTCCCTGGCTGACCAAACCCCTGCTGTTGTTCACATCTGGTTGTTATCTGGGTTCCTTTCCAGCTCTGGTTCTGTAGGTTGTGGAACCCACGTTGGGGTTTAGACCCCATGCTCTCATGGGAACCCCCCAACCACTTTAATATCCTTCTGGCACTTCAGCTGCCACCCATGGGAGCCTAGCCAGCCCTCTTGCATCTCCTCTGCACTCTCTACCATTTACATTGTACTTTGTGTTTTCTTTTGTCTGTCTGTGGTTGTAAGGCTTCTCTTGAGCTAGTGTAAGTTTGGTTACTCAAGATGATTTCTCTACAATCTAACTGTAATTCCGGATTGGTCCTTGGAGGAGGTTAGTGTAGCTTCCACTTACTCCTCCACCATGGGATCCTATTCCTTTAGGTAATTTTATATGCAATTGTAAATGGGATAGTTTTCTTAGTTTCCATGTCTGATAGTTTATTATTGGTGTATAAAAATGCAGCTGAAAGCAGATATAAGAGGACTAAATGGTAATGGAAAAAATACAATAACAATTAAATTTAAAAATGCAACTGATTTCTGAATATTAATTTTAGGGTTCTCTATACAGAGTATCCAGCCTTCTTCAAATAATGATGATTTTAATCCTTCATTTCCAATTTAGACGTCTTTTAGTTCTTCTGTTCTGATTGCTGTGGCCAGGTCTTCCAGTACTATATTGAATTAAAGTGGTGATAGGAGATATCCCTATATTGTTCTTGATCTCAAGGGAAATAGTTTTAGTTTTTCCTCTTTGTGTATGACATTGGTTGTGGGTTTATCATATATGGCCTTTATTATGTTTAGATATGTTCCCTCTATTCCCACTTTGCTGAGTTTTTAAATTATTATTATTATTATTATTATTATTATTATTATTATTATTATTATTATAAATGGCTACTGGTTTGGTGGTAATGAACTCCTTTAGCTTTGTCTTGTGTAGGAAGTTCCTTATTTCACTTTCACTTTTAAACGATAGCCTTGCTGTGTAAAGTAGTCATGGTTTTAGGTCCTTGCTTTTCATGACTCTGAATATTTTTTGTAATCCTTTCTGGACTAAATTGTTTCTCTCAAGAAATCTACTGATAGTCTTATGGAAGCTCCCTTGTAGGACTAATTGTCTTTTTATTGCTTTTAAGATTCTCTCTTTGTCATTAATCTTTGGCATCCTAATTATGATGAACTCTTTGAGTTTATCTTATTTGGGATTCTCTGAGACTCCTGGACATGTGTCTTTTTCCTTCTCCAGATTAGAGAAGCCTTCAGCTATTATCTCTTCAAATAGGTTCTCAATCCCTTCTAGTATTGCTATTATGCAGATGTTGTTATGCTTCATCTTGTCCCAGGAGTTCCTTAGACTATCCTAATTTTTAAAAATTCTTTTTCTTTTTAGCTGCTCTGATTGGGTGTTTTTTGTTACCTTGTCTTACAAATCAGTGATTTGATTCTCTGCTTCCTCTAGTCTGTTGTTGATTCCTTCTAGTGTAGTCTTTATTTCAATTATTATTTTCTTCATTTCTGACTGTTTCTTTTTTATGGTTTTTATGTCCTTTTTTTATGTCTACTATCTCTTTGTTTAAGTTCTTACTAAGTTCATCCATTCTTCCCCTAAGTTTCTTAAGCAACCTTAAAACCATTGTTTTGAACTCTCTATCTGGTAGCTTGCTTGCCTCCATTTCATTTACTTCATTTTCCAGGGGATTTCCCCGTTCTTTCATTTGAGTTGTGTATCTTTGTCTCCCCATTTTGGCTGCCTTTCTGTATTTGCTTTTACATATTACGTAAATCTGCTATATCTCCAAGTCTTGGTATGGTGACTTTATGTAGTAGGTGTCTTATAGGCCTCAGTAGTACACTCTCCCTGATGACCTGAGCTAAGTCCTCCAGGAATGTCCCTTGTGTGGGTTATGTGAATCCTCCTGTTGTAATTGAGTCTTGATGGTCATTGGCCCATCCATGGTTGGGGTTACTTCTCCAGCTGACTGTGAGAATCAGCCCTGACCACAGTGTATGAGATGCTGTGTGGAGCTGACCCCATAAAGTGAATTTTACCACAACAGGGTCTGGTTCCTGCCAAGATCTCCCTTTGCATGTGCTGCTTATAGAACTAATTGGGCCGTCCTCTGATGTGGCCTGAAGCCCACCAGTGCATTGGTTTGGGGACCACTTGGGAGGGACTCTAGTGCAGATCAATGTCAGGCACTACCTATGACCTGGGCTACCAGTTTGGAACTAAAAAGTTATCCAGTTTGTGGCTGCCTCTGTCTGGCCTGTATTTGCATGGAGGGGCCAAGCTGCACACCAAGGACAGTTTCCACCAGCACCAAGCCCAGGGGCAGGTCAGCAAAAGGTCCATGGTTATTTAAGGTCCACCTCCACCTGCGAGCAGCCTATTAAGTTCAGTCACTGAGAGAGCCTCTGGTGGTACATGAGTTGCATAAAGTAGGTTCTCAGTAAGTCACCAGGTAGGGGCAAATGCTATTTACCAGATCAATACAGATTTAAACTCAGCTCCAGTGCTGGGTCTGAGGCCATTTAGCAACAGTCTCCATGTACTCCAAGGCCCACCACCACCCACTAGGTGCCCACAGATGTACATCCTTGACTTTCATCACTTTAAATATTTTGTGCCAATTACTTCTCACTTGCAGAATTTCTTTTGATAAATTAGCTGACAGTCTTGCAAGAGCTACCTTGTGTGTAACTGCTTTTCTCTTGCTGCTTCTAAGATTCTCTCTTTGTCTTTGACCTTTGGCATTATAATTTTGATGTGTTTTGGTGTGCGCCCCTTTTGGTTTATCTTGTTTGGGATTCTGCACTTCCTGAACTTGTATGACTATTTTCTCTGCCAGATTAGGGAATTTTTAGTCATTATTTCTTCAAATCCTTTGTTCTGTTTCTCTCTTTTCTTTCTGGTACACCTATAATGCAAATGTTGTTATGCTTGATGTTGTCCCACAGGTCCCTTAAACTATCCTCATATTTCAATTTCTTTTTTCATTGTCCATGCCCATTCCTTTTGCATCTGGGGGTGGGGAGTATAAGGGGACTAAAAGATAATGAAAAAATATACAATAAAGATTAAATTAAAAATTCTTTTTTCATTTTGTAGCTCTCATTGGTTGTTTTCTGCTACCTTGTACTCCAAATTACTGATTCTATTCTCTGCTTATCTAGTCTGCTATTGATTCCTTCTCATGTATTCTTCATTTCAGTTATATTTTTGATTTCTGACTGGTTATTTTTATGGTTTCTATCTCCTTTTTTACGTTTCATATCCCTTTGTTGAAGTTCTCACTGCGGTAATATTTTTCTCTACTAAACTCATTGAGTATCCTTATAACCAGTGTTTTAAACTCTGTATCTGGTAGATTTCTTGTCTTCATTTCACTTAGTTTTTTTTCCACCCTGGAGTTTTACCCTATTCTTTCTTTTAGGATATTTTTCTTTGTATCTTCATTTTGGCTCTTTCTCTGTTTGATTCTACATATTAGGTAGATCTACTATACCTCCAGTCATGGCACTTATATAGAAGGAGTCCTATGGGGCACAGTGGCATAAGCTTCCTGTTTACCTGAGCCATATGCTCCAGAGTGTTCCTTGTGTAGTTTTGTGTGATGCTTGTAGTTGAGACTTGATTGCTGTTAGCACATTAGTGGGTGGGACTGACCCACAGGCTAACTGCCTGTGAGGACTGGCTGTGATGACTGGCCATGACTACAGCAGATAAGCTGTTGTGCGGGGACTGATCCCATGGAGTGGGATTGACTTTAGTGGAGCTATGGTTCAGGCCAAGTCCATCCTTTGGTTGTACCACTTATGGCATTAACTAGACAGTGCTCTGGTGGGGTCTGAAGCTGGCCACCAAGGGTGTTGGTTCTGAGGGCTCTTGAGAGGGATTTCTGTGCAGGCCAAGATCAGCAGTTGCCTTTGGCCTAGGACCACCTGGTAGGAACTACAACGTGATCTGTGGTGAGTAGCTTCCTACACTGGGCTTGGAAGCACTTGGGAGTTGTTGTGCTGTGAACTGAAGCCAGCTGCCAGAAGTGCTGAGCTTTGGGCCACTTAACAAGAAGTACAGGGCATGCTGAGGCCAATGACTGCTTGTGTGGGGTTTATGAACCTGTGAGATTTTAGAAAAGTCCAAAGCATGGACCAAGGCTAGCTGCTTGTGTGGATTATCCTCTGAAATAGGTTTGGACCAGGCATGTTAATTGGGTTGTAAAAGGTCTTGAAGTATCACCAGGGTGGGTCAGAGCAGTATTAGCCAAGTTAGTGGAGACTTAGATTTGACCCCTGCCTGAAGGCTGAGGGGGGAAAGGGCTCAACAAAGGAACAATGTCACCTTCCAGCACTTTAGTTTCTAAAAGAGCTTCCCTGCCAGCCCTCACACTGAAGCCAGAAAATCAGTCTTTCCCCATATGTCCCTGGCACCCTTTGAGCTGCTGTGCCTCCTCTGGAGCTTAGGATGAGTGTTTGTGATTAAGTGAGTCTGTGTTCCAACCCTTGAAGAGATCACTTGGGTCTACAGCAGCCCTCCATCTCACCAGAACTAAGTCCCTACTGATTTTCACAGCCAGCTGTTGTGGGGATTCATCTTCCCAGCACTGGTGCTCCCGGCTGGGGATCCCAGTGTGGATCTCTGCAGCTGAGGTGATCCTCCCTGTTCTTAACCACCACACATCAGTGTGGGCCAGCCCATTTCACATTTCTTCCCACTTGGAATATTTCAAAGTTACCTAAAATCTGTTATGCATATATGAATGCTAAGCCTGTAGATAATTTTTATAAGTTACTTGAGCCAAATAGAGGATATGTCTGGAAGCAAGATCTCAACAGACTGAGAAAAATGCTTCCAAGAAATGACAGTTTGCAGCTTTCTTTATGTATTTGGAATTAAGAAGAGAATGTAAGGAACATTATGTGAAGCTGTCAGACAGAAAGAAAGGGATCGAAGTACCAGATAGTTAACAAGACTCTATGTTCTCATGAGGGTGATCATGTTTCAGAAGGAGATGTCTGAAAAGAGGCATTTCAAAAGTGTTGCCAACTTAGGTGCACAGAAACAATGAACAGGGCTCGCTTAAGGCAAAGATGTCCTTTTACTAGAGAAGTTACATACCTGGACATGACTGCCCAAATCAGTCTGTGAGGTTACTTTCCACAAAACCACTTTTCTGTCTACTCATCCTTTCTTACCGATACGCATTTTTATATTACTAAAATTATGGAGTTGGAGCATTACTTTAAAATCACTATACAACATTTGTATTTCTTCATCATCTCAAAAATGACTATTTACTTAGCCATTCATCGTGTTGACCCATAATATATTTCATTTAAACATTTAGATTATTTCAGTTTGGTACTCAGAAAAAAAACTGCCAAGCACATTTTTGTGTCATTTCCTTGACAATTCTATAAAAAAATATACCCTTTATGTTAATGTATATAGGTCGAAAGACTATATCTAATTAAGTAGTTTAATATGCTGTGTTCCCAAATTTTAGTATAAGACTTAGGATTTATTAAAAATCAGACTCATATTCTCCTTTTTTTATTCATGGCACTGACAAAGGATAATAGAAGTGCATAAGTTTTTTTTTTTTTTGACTCTGCCAAAAAGATCATTATTTAGTTTCTAACTTAAATATCTTCTCTGTCTACAAAGCCTCCACTGAGTCCTTCAGTCAGGTGCCCTCCTTTTGAAATAGGTGGTATGACTTGTTTTCTCCCTGTAGACTGTGAGCTCTCTACTAAGGATAATCATTGTAGCTGGTATTTACTGAAGATTGTCTTATCTGTCAGTTTTCCTAATAGGTGCTTTAAAGGGCTTGATGCATCTGTTCAACAACTCTTTCAAATGGTACTATTATTCTATCATTTTTCAAATAAAGGAGCTAACGGCAAATTTGCACAACTAGTAAGCATAGGGACTGCCCTGAATCCAAGGCCATATCATAAGCATTGCCCCATATGCTTTTTGGCAGAGGTAGAGGCTCTCTGTTATTCTCATTGCCACACCACTGTACCAAACCGAATGCCAGTAACAGGGAGGTGCCCAGGTGATGCTGATAGGTAATGAGTAAAGCAGAAATGGCAAGGTCATGAGCACCTTTTCTGTGACTGATTGATGTCTGACTTCTCTGCAATGAAGAAGAGGAGAGAGCTGGAGCAAACACATTCCTCTGGCTTATAGTTCTCTCCGTCCTATGTCATTTGTGCTTCTCCCTTACTCTTTCTTCTTTCTAACTGCAACATGTGGATTAGAAATTGGGGATTAATGCACGCAAAGGCAAAACAGAGGATTGAAAGAGAATAAATATGGAATCCAGGAAAAAGGGACAGAGAAATTAAAATTTATGTGTAAAAAAATAGTTAATCAAAGATATCAAGCTCTTATCTCTAATTAGCATATTACAAACAAAATCTCTGTTTGAGTACTGGTTCAGTGCCCTTTTCTTTCTGATTTGATATGGTTTGGGAATAAGCTGATGGGTGTGGCTTAAAGAACCCAGATCACATGTCTGGAACTGGGCATTACATAAGCAACAAAATATTTGTGCAACATAACTGTTATATGTACTTGAGCAGGAAATAGTCTGCAAGAATTCAGTCTCCTGTCCTGCAGAGAGAATAGAATCATGAGCACAGCAGGAAAAGTAAGCAATTTTCTTTTTACTTTTGAAAATATAATCTCCTTATATAATACACAAAGAGCTGTAGTATTTAATGAATAATTTAAGCTATATTTAAATTAGAAACAATATATACTGAAATATAGAATGCACACTTTATTATGCAATGTATGTTGAACTATAATTGAATAGGCTGTTCCTAAATATCATTAACAACAATGTGTAGAATCTGTACCTATTAAAGTCTTTATTTTCTTTTTTTTTTAATATTTTATTTATTTATTTTTTAGAGAGTGAAGGGAGGAAGATAGAGAGAGAGAGAGAAACATCAATGTGCGGTTGCTGGGGGTTATGGCCTGCAACCCAGGAATGTACCCTGGCTGGGAATCGAACCTGGGACACTTTGGTTCCCAGCCCGTGCTCAATCCACTGAGCTACGCCAGCCAGGGCTTAAAGTCTTTATTTTCTATTTAAATAAATGTTCAGTAGTTATAGCTAATCATGAGTAATCTGAAAACCTAAAGTTAGAAATATTTTTAAAGAATTTATCTCTATATTAAGAACCTAAGCTTAAATGTTCTTCTTAGTTATCATCTTCTTTTTATGAACACAGGAGTTATCATCTTCTTTTCATGAACTTTTTAAGTTAAGTCTGATAAAACTTTTATTGATCTCAAAGCATTAGAATCATTAAGGTCAAGCAAGCCAACATCAACATGCAAATTCTGATTTAAAATTGTCTGATTATGGCTCAACCCAGGAAATTTCCACAGAAATCCTGAGTTCTGAGCACAAAAGAGTAAACCAAATGTATTCATGAGAACGATAAATAATAAGCACTCAATCCTCCCACCTCCGGTGCAACATCAGGCTTTCAGCTTTGTGGTAGCGCTCCAGTTATATTTAGTCTTCCTGTGTTGTATTTTCCTCAAATGCCAAACAGAAATCATAATAATGCCTATGTCATAAGGCAGTTTTGAGAACTTAACAAATTAATATTTCTTAGCACTTAGGATAGTACCTGGTACATGGAAATAATTCAATAAATGTTAGTCACTGCTGTTTTATTTAAACTTTGGTTAATCTTTTATGACCATGGGATGGTGAAACGATGACTTTGGATTGACCTTCATTCTCTGGACAGCCTACTTTGTGACTGCAAAAATTAGTTACTGGTCAAGAGAGGCTCAACTTTGTCATCTGAAAAATAAACCAATAAGTTAATAATTTCATCGTGTGGGGTTTAAAGATCAAGCAGGTAACTCATTCAGCACAGGTCACAGTGTGCCTGCCCATTATATAAACACCCAATAATCAGGACCTCTGTACTATTAGTGTATTATTTCTAAGCAGTCTCATGTTTACTGTGACATTGACTATCACAAACACCCAGGAAAGTGGGAGAATTGACATATAAACAAGAAAATAAAATGTCAAAAAGATAAATTTCAATTGAATTTTAAATTATGTTTACAGTTATTAATTATAAATTCATAATTATAATTATTAATAAATTGTCTGTCTAGAAAAAACTCTCAAATGTATATAAGCTTTGCAATCATGAAGACAAGTTCTGTATTGCCTTCTCAAGTACTAAAAATATATGTTCAATCTTAATTTTGAAGAATATTTATGGGTAACCTATGCTAGCTAAAACATCAAACACACAGTTATCCTATTTTTAAATATATATGTGTGTATATGTGGGTAAAAGTGTGTGTGTGTAGCTATAACTTCTGCAATTTTTGGCTCACATCTAATCTGGAAAGAATAGCTACACATAAATTAGATAAGAAAACCAAGTGGCCAAAACTCATTTTCAAATGAGTGATGCAAACAGGTAGCATACAGAAGTAGTGGGGAGAGAAAAAAAATCAAAGAAAGACAGGCAAATAGAGAAAAGAGAAATCCAATGCAGGGAGGCAAGTATGCACTGAAATCAAAGTCACATTGTTCTGGGCTTAAGTGGAAAAAATTGAGCAAGAGAGCAGCAGCTTTTATGGTAACAGACAGTGAATCTGTGAACCAAAAAAAAAAATGTGATTTAAAAACTTTATGTACAAGCCAAGAGTTGTGGGTAAACAACTGACTTCAGTACTGCATTAGGAAATATCAGGAATAAATAACCCTTGGAAAAAGAAACAATATAAGGATGGCCTAAAAGAATATATTCTATTTTATTTCAGTGTCTCATAGTTAATTCTTACATAATTATTTTACACATTTTTAGAGGTATTTTTTTTGTTTTGCATATCAGAGATTGTTCATTTCTATATAACATTTGTTAGGTTCCAGACATGGGGCTAGATGTTGCACATAAAAAGATGAAAGTCACAATCCCTGACTTCAAGAATGGGGGAACACGGGTATCATCTTTCTGTTCAATTTGCAGGTGATAAAATGCAAAGCGGCTGTGCTATGGGAGCTAAAGAAACCCTTTTCCATTGAGGAGGTGGAGGTAGCACCCCCAAAGGCTCATGAAGTTCGTATAAAGGTGAAATATTTTTTCACTTCTATTTAATTTTAGGATTAAAAAACTCAGAGAATAGTTATACAAAAAAACAAAAATTCATTAAGAGGTGCCTTTTATATGGTAATCCAAACAGTGGAATTACATTTCCTGTCAAGGAAAGACATAAATACAAATTGTTACATTTTAAAAAAGAGAAGAAAGAATATATATGGTATAATCCTAATGGCTACCTAAATAAAAAGGTAAACTGAGTCAAACTCAAAATAGTCAAAAAGATAAATTTATTCAAAACTAACAGGAATTGCGCCCTGGCTTGCGTAGCTCAGTGGATTGAGCGCGGGCTATGAACCAAAGCATCGCAGGTTCGATTCCCAGTCAGGGCACATGCCTGGGTTGCAGGCCACGGCCCCCAGCAACCACACATTGATGTTTCTCTCTCTCTCTCTTTCTCCCTCCCTTCCCTCTCTAAAAATAAATAAATAAAATCTTTAAAAATAACAGGAATTGCAATTTAGAATGTGCAAATTGTAGCAAGCTATAGGTCAGTTCGTTCAAAGTTTGGGGTAGCATGTACTTAATGGCAAGAAATTTAAAGATGGGAGAGTTCAGTTATAGTCTGTTAAAATGTATATATTTGTTATGATGGCATCTTCTATTGTTATTATTATATAATGCTTCTTTATTATTGTTTAATTAATTTGGGCCTTGAATTTTGCTTAATCTGATGATAATATTGCAGCAATGTATTCTTTTGTTTTTATTCCATTAATATTTTTCACCTTTAAAACAAAAACAAATGGAGACAAGCTTTGAAAATTCCCCATGAGCACAAAACCAGTCCAATCATGCCTCTGGAAAACATGAGCAAAATTCCCCAAGGTTGGTCTGAGGCAACCCCTAGCCAACTCTTTATTATTTAGGAAAATTATAATATTACCAGTTTTCTATAAATCAGACATTTAAGGAAATTGGTCTCTCAGTCCTTGTGTTTTGTTTTCGTGATGGGACAAGCATGAGATTTTCCATTTTATATCCAATGGTTCCATTTTAGGTTGAAATTCTTTCACACTAATAAAATAAAAAAAGGATTGATATGTTTATATAGAACAAGGGGCAAAGGAATATGAAGAGATATAGATAGATGATAGATGATTGATTTTAAAATCAGTTAGCATTAGACGGTAGAACTTAACTGATTTAATTTTCTCAGTGGTAATCTGCAATTTGTACTTCGATTAAAAAGTATGCATTCTTGTCAATTATATGAGACTTAAACATTTCAGAAATAATTATTTCAGATTATCCTGAAGTGCTTAAGGCAGGAAAAAAAAGTATCAGAGAGTTTTAGACTGAATAATCTTGAGACAAACAGAATCTTTTGTATTTGGGAAGAGTAGGGATTATTAGCAAAATCCTTGAAAATTCTTCACAAGTGCAACTTCAGGAAATTGGTTTCATTAAGTCCATCTGAGGACCGTTAGTTCTTCTGAATCCATCTTTCCTTTACCCACGTAGATGGTGGCCACAGGACTGTGTCGATCAGACGACCACGTGGTTAGTGGAAACTTTGTCACTCCTCTTCCTGTGATCTTAGGCCATGAGGCAGCTGGCATTGTGGAGAGCATTGGAGAAGGGGTGACTACAGTAAAACCAGGTACGGAATTCACACTTGGAGAATGTACCTTTGTTCAGGACCCCAAGATCATCCAATCTGGATGATGAAACTGAAGCAGTGCAAGATGAAAGACCTTGCTGAGGATGCAGCAGAGCTGGGACTTAAAGAGAGGTGTCTTCCTCTTCTTCCTGCCTCAGGCGTGTGTGCATTCATGCACTCATGCATACTCTCCTTCAGCAAGCATTTGCTGAGTATCTGCTAGATGTCAAGCACCTAACCATACAAAAGAGACCCACTGCCTGACAGTATTCACAACCAAGTAACCCATTTTAGTGTTGCTTAGAACTGTCTTTTCTCAAGTCCAAGAAGAAATATAAATAGGACAAGGGAAAATACTTTAGTCTATGTCCTGGACCTATAGATCAGTGAATGGAAACTGTTTTCTGCTGACTTCACAGAATAGGGACCTTGAGGCTCTGACTGAGTCAATATAATCTCCTCTTAGGTGGGAAGTAGAACTTGGTTACCGATTTTCTCTTCCAGTGTGACCTCTCTTCTTGAACACAGAATGAAACAGACTGTTTAGAAGGAAAAGAGAGACCTACCATCCTGCATAAACCATATCTGTTTAATTACACTTAACCATCATTACAAAGTACTAGTTTATCTTTAATACTTATTTTGTCTTCATTTTATTGTACATTAATATAGATAAATACTTTTAGAGATAAAGAGTGAATAAATACAAAATGTTCATGCTGTCATCTCTATATAAAGTTTATCTATCAAATGTATAGACAAAAATGGCCCAACCATTTTTATAGGTTTTGTGGATGAGTAGAATAGATAATTTAAAATAAAAATTATATTTAATTCTAAAAAAAATCACTGTAACCAGTAAATTCAGTCTCCCCCATTATCAAATACTTAATTAACCTATGGACAGAAAATATTAAAATAAATGGTTTTATTTGAGTTTTAGTTCTTAGTATTTCCTTTAGATAGAAATAAATTAATAATAAACAACACCCTTATTTTTCACCATGCCTCCCTCCATCACAGCAGGGAAAATGAATAATTTAGCTAAAAACATTTGAAAGTCTGTTCTTATCCTAAAAGAAAGTTCCTAAATCATTATTGAGGGTTGAGATTTTCAAAGAAATTTCTTGAATTCTTTTTCCCATTATTTTTATTTTTTCTTTAAAAAAACTAAAATTTTTAAAAATAAGCACTCATTTTATAGTAAAAATAAACAGTCACTTTGAAAAACAAAGAAATGTTTGTCAAAATCCTCATTTTTACTGTATCCCAAACTATTACAAAATACTCACTGACCCCAACAACTAATGAAACTATGGCCGGCTCTCACAACTAAAATTTATAGATATTTACAATAAAAATATTTAAGGTTTGATTATTAATGTTAAATGAGATACGTATAAAACCATCAAGAGAAAAAAGCACGGGATAAAAGATAACTATTAATGCATTAAAAACATTTTAAAATCCACGTTGTTTCCTACATGTGCATTTCCTTTTGAGCAATCTGCAGGCACATATAAACCCCAACCAATCACAATGCTGCCGGGCAATGACCAATGACATCATGGTAACTAGATCATATTTCTTAGACCCTATTCAAAGACAACCACCTCTAATACACACCCTTTAGCTTTAGGTTCTTGCTATATTAACTCCTGGGCAGAGATTTCATAAGAATTTGTTTTATTCCCCTCCAGGTGATAAAGTCATCCCACTCTTTGTTCCCCAGTGTGGGAAATGCAGTGTTTGTAAACACCCAGAAGGCAACTTCTGCTTGAAAAATGAGTAAGTTTCTGATATTCTCTTCACATAGCCAATGAATTTACACTACCACAACAACATTAATATACTCCAATGAATTACCTTTGTTATGCTCCTGTCTCATGCTTTGTGTGTCTGTGTGTTGCACTGGCCAGTTTAATCATGCCTCGTGGGACTATGCAGGATGGTACCAGCAGGTTCACCTGCCGAGGAAAGACCATCAACCACTACATTGGCACCAGCACCTTCTCCCAGTACACAGTGGTGGACGAGATCTCAGTGGCCAAGATTGATGCAGCCTCCCCACTAGAGAAAGTCTGTCTCATTGGCTGTGGATTCACTACTGGTTATGGATCTGCAGTCAAAGTTGCCAAGGTGCGAATGAACAATGGATGATAAAACCAGTTGCACTTGGACAGTCAGGAAACAAAGGAAAGTGTTTCTTTTAATTGTTCAAGTACAGTAGTCTCCATTTTCCCGCCACCACAGGAAAGTGGTTTCTCACAGCAATTAGAGATAATTCTTCATAGATTTACTGGTAGCTACTCCCCCCACCCCACTACCACAACAACATTAATATACTCCATAGAATTTAAGTTGCTGATTATGAGTAAAAAAATGTCTTCAGGGAGAATTAAAACCATGTCCTAGACAATGTATCTGTTTAGAACAAGTGAAAAGCTTTTGATAATTAGTGAAGAAAAAGTAAAGGTGCTATTTTCAATCATTTTTTGTCTATATTTGTTCTTTATGAGATTACTAAATTTTCGAACTGGGACCTCATTTAGTCATTCTTTCTCTGATGAGTCAGCACAAACATAATACCAGGCACAGTAGGTTCTGCTAGTTTTTGAGGCAGCAAAAGTAAACGAAATGAAAGAGTTGCCTTTGAGGAGAATCTAGTCCATGAATCGTCTACTCCCAGAATTACGATTAACAGTAGATTCCAAAGCCTTACCTGCTACACCTCCAGACCAAGCAGCACAAACATACCTGCTTTGTAGATCACTATGAGGAAAGCAAAGAAGTTTCAGTAATGCATTTTGTATTTATTCCACTTACTGGGGGATTTTACTGCTGCTTCTCCTCCCCTGACATGATCACGCACACATACATGCACACACACACCCAGAGGTGGTAGGTTTGAGAAATTCTTTAAGGTCCCTCTTCCCAAAAGTTTGAAAATCTAGGAGGCCCAGTTACATAAAGATATTTGCCCCAAATCTTATGGCAGGTTAGAATGAGAGCTGTGACTAGCATCTTTCTCAAAATCCCTGCTGAATCTTAAACCATAATATATTATTACCTACATTTTAAAATTATAATCACACGCCCCATATTTTTCTAAGTAAAGTAAAAAGTGATGATATACCCCAGAAAATGATTGATTACTAGGGACAGGAGGAATATTTTACCCACACTGAAGGCTGACTCCTAAAGCAGACTAGACATATTAAACAGTCCTTAGCTGATTTCAACAACTGACAGCACATGTTTTTCAAATTCTGTGACTCTAGCACTAAATCCCTTGTGCAATTACATCATCTGTTTGAGCAGATGGTCTAACTGAGCCTACACACAGTGCAGAAGCCGAGAGCACTCATGGTGATGAATTTCAACCATTATTAAAATGTAGAGCAACTTTTTATTGAATTATTGTTCATTAGTATATTTTTAAAAAGCAAGGATAAAGACCCACTAAGATTACACTGGTCTCAAGTGGTATTATCTTAAAGTTTCCAGTTAAATTTCCCCAGTTGTTAGGTTTGGTTTTAAGCTAAGAATAACTTCTCTGCCTCACAGCTAATTTCTGCTCTTATTATACTGGTAATGACTACTGAAAGTTAATGAACCAAGGAGTTAATCATTGAGGGTTTGGTTAGATTAATTTTAGCCTAGTGGAATACCTTTTCCATTTATTTAATTTCCCCAAAATTGCTTTTTGTATGTACAATTTACTAAAGCCTGTCAATGGATTTCAGCCACTAGATTCTCTATAAGATAGGAGTCATTGGCATTTAGAGCTCCAAGATCCGCTAGTCCCCAGCTCCCAGCCTGGGCTTCCCACTGGAGTCACTTGGGAATTCTGTCCTTCCTGCAGAGATATAATTGGCAATGGGCTGTGACCTGGGCATTGAGAAGTTTTAAAGCTCCCTAGGTGATTCTAATGTCTGCAAAGTTTGAGAACCGCTGATCTAGTTCAAAGCCCTCAATTTAAATGTGAACCAACAGAAGCCAAAAGAGATTTGACAGCAGGTTGGACAGAAGTCTGAATAGTACTGATAATGGATAAGATATGGCATTTCATACAGCCTAGACACTTTCCAACAATCATTACTCAATCCATTTTCACATTTTCTGAAACACAGGTCACCCCAGGCTCCACCTGTGCGGTGTTTGGCCTCGGAGGAGTCGGCCTGTCTGTGATCATGGGCTGCAAAGTGGCTGGAGCGGCCAGGATCATTGGGGTGGACATCAACAAAGGCAAATTTGAGAAGGCAAAGGAAGTGGGTGCCACTGAGTGCATCAGCCCGCAGGACTTCAAGAAACCCATCCATGAGGTGCTGAAGGAAATGACCAGTGGAGGTGTGGATTTTTCATTTGAAGTTGTTGGTCTACTTGACACCATGGTATGTACTGTGAAATGCTTTGAAATGTGTGTCTCCACATTCTGGAGTATGTTTTAGGCAGCAGAATATAAATATTGTATGTGCAGAATATTTTTAAAACTATGAATGGTGATTTTCTATCTCCTATTTGATACCTGGATTGTTTAATTTATTATTGTAAGTTTCACTCTGTCAGCTAAGCAAACTACTTCCCCTTTAGAGGGGGAAGATGGGTTTTTTTATTGAGCCATTTAAAATTTCTTTGTTAATTTTTAGTTAAAAAATTCAAACTCAAGTAAATATAAACAATACAAATTCTCTTTTCAAATCGGCAAGCCATTATCAATTATCATGCAGAAGACATCTCCAGCTATATTTCTTCCAGCTTCTCATGTGGAATTGGATTGTTAATTTAACTGAAGACACTAAATATCTGATAACCACATGCTCTGAGCTCACCTGGTTTTCCAAATGTCATACTCCATAATCAAAGGACTAATCATTATGTATATTGCTGAGGATCCTGAAAATTTTTTCCTACTACAGAAATATTTAAAACACTGACTGGGGCAGAGAGACTCTCTTTTGAAGTTCTAGAATAATAGGTATAATTTAAAGTAAAATCAATATATATTTTGGGGAAGTAAAGGCACACTTCAAACATGTTCATTTCAGTCCAATAGGTATGTTCATTTCAGTCCAATAGGTATGTTCAATTGTACTCATCATCATTACTTATCAGGGCAGTGTAAATCAAATGAGAAACTACAATGAGAAAACACCTCATCACTCCTATTAAGATGGTTGCTATCCAAGGTCCAAGAAATGGTCTTGGCAAGGTTGTTGTGCACAGTTGGAGGGGACATAAATTGGCTCAACCATTACAAAAAGAAGTATAGAAGGTACCTAAAAAATTTAAAATAGAACTACCATATGATCTAGCAATTCTACTTCTAAGTGTATATCCAAATAAAATGAAATCACTACCTCAAATAGCTATGTGCACCCCTATGTTTACTGAAGCATTATTTGCAATAGCCAAGATGTAGAAACAAGCTGAGTATCTATCAACTGATGACTGAATAAAGAAATTGTGATATGTGTCTGGTGGAATATTATTCAGCCATGACATCAGAAAAATCCTGCCATTTGCAACAATATAAATAAATCTAGGGGACATTATGCTAAGTAAAATAAGCCAGACAGATAGACAAATACTTTGTGATCTCCCTTGTATGTGAAGTCTAATAAAGCTGAAGTCTTAGAACTATTGAGTACAATGGTGGTTGCCAGGACTGGGGTTGGGGTAAGAAATGGGGGGATGTTAGTAAAAGGGTACACACTTTCAGTTATAAAATGAGAAAATTCTGAAAATCTAATGTACAGCAGGATGATTATGGTCATTAATACCGTATTCTATACTTCAAGTTTACTAAGGGAATAGATCTTAAGTGTTCTCACCACAAAAGAAAAGAAAAGAAAAGAAAAGAAAAGAAAAGAAAAGAAAAGAAAAGAAAAGAAAATGGTAACCATGTGAGGGATGTGTTAATTTGACTGTAATAATCACTTCATATTGCATATGTATATTAAACCATTACATAGTATACCCTAAAGAAACACATTGCATAACTTGACCATATACAATTTTTATTTGGTAATTGTACCTCATCAAAGCTGGATAAATACATAAATCAGAAAAAGTGTCTATTTTAGAAATGGACAGTAGTATATGGAACCATTAAAAAGGGAGACCATCAAGTGGACCAGAGACAAACTGTGATGATGTAATTACCTTATATCTCGGTCACCATCAAAACACCTGGTTCAAAGTACTAAGTTCAAAATATCTACTTAATAAACAAATTAGTTAACCAACTCAGATTGCCTGTGAGTCATGTGATGACAAAATATTACTTGTATTTAAAGAATCAGACTTTTTACAGGTATGTTTGTAATGATGTTCTCCTCTTCATTACTTTATGAGAAAGAATTACATGTACACAAATTCATTCATCCATTGTCTTATTCAAAACATATTTTCTGGTTTTTTTTTCTAAAACCACAGCACTATCCTAGGCATAATGGGAAATGAAGATTCCACAGACATAATCTCTTCCCTCCACATGTTCACAATCTAGCTAGATCAGTATTACATGATACCATAGATCATGAGTGAGGACTATCAGAGAACCCACTTTAATGATGCCCAACATTAATTTTATCCCAGGTGGCTGCCTTGTTATGCTGTCAAGATGCATATGGTGTCAGTGTCATCGTAGGATTACCTCCTGGTTCCCAAAATCTCTCCATGAACCCCATGTTACTACTGAGTGGGCGTACCTGGAAAGGAGCGGTTTTTGGTGGTATGTGTTTAGGTTCAAGGGCTGAATTTTTTTTTAACTTCAGTACTTCTTCCCTTTATCAAGTGCCAAAGCCAGGTTTTAAAAATCAACATGGTTAAAATAAATGTAAAATCCTTTGCATCATAGGCTCCAAATCAACTACATGTGGAACTAATTCACAAGTTCCCAAGATAGATTTTTCTGGTGTCCCCATAAACTAGGGTCTTTCATCGCCTCTTCTTTTTACACATGTGACTCCACAAGGCACTGAATATACCTACTAAGACCCAGGAAATCCAGAGCAATCATTCATGTCTGCTTTCATTACCCATATTTAGACAATTGCACAATTTGCTCCTTGACTTCGGAAATAACCATCCATACTATAATTTCTCTGTGGGAGAGGTAATAGCTAAGGACCCTTGTTTATCTAGGCAAATTTTTAAGTAAAAAAAAAAAAGTCTAACCACTGCTAGAGGATATTGAAGTACTCTGTCTCTTATTAACCTCAGTAATATGAGTAGAACTTTCATTTTAATTCTGTTCAGAAAGTCTCCTCTCCAATTCTCTTACCCCTAGCTGCATCTAACAATGGTGTCATTTTCTTTTCAGGTTTTAAGAGTAAAGATTCTGTCCCCAAACTTGTGGCTGATTTTATGGCTAAGAAATTTTCATTGGACCCATTAATAACCCAGTTTTTACCTTTTGAAAAAATAAATGAAGGATATGAAATGCTTCGCTCTGGAAAGAGGTAGTTTTTAAGTTTCCTTTTAGAGTGGGGTTTTGGTTAACAGAAAAAAGGTTAAAATAGGAGAAAAGCATTGGAGTGCCTTGGTGTTCCATTACTAGTTCAGTCTTTGCATGCAAGATCATATTGTAAGAAACTAGGAATAATAGCTTTGCATTTCCAGTTCTGCTGAAATGAAATTACATATGTTGATTATGGTGAATCCAAATTATAAAAGGCACTGATCTTTATTTACAAGAGAACATTCACCCTTGCAAGGAAAAAACTCAGAGTCTCACAGTCATAATCATAACATGGTGCTCCTACAGCCTCTGCCTGGCCACCTAAAAAGACTGACCATTAATGACTGTGAATTTAAATTATATATGGGAGCAGGTGGAGCTACATTGGGATTATTTTCTATGAAGATATCACAATAAGTTCTTTAAAAAACTGTTATCTCTTTTTTTAGTTTACAAAAAATTTTTCACAAATAAAAATGGTGGTAAAGGAGAATGTTGTTGTAAATGTTTAAGTCTTAATTTTCTTCATAGCTTAGCAAAACAAGTCAATTTCACTTCATACCCCTAAAGTTTAACCCTAAAACCACCTACAAAGAAAAAAATTGTTGTTTGCATTATGGATGAGGCACAACTAGCAATAGGCAGTTATACCTAACTTCTACCTTCTAGTTTCAAATGCAAATACCTCTATTTAAGCAGTCATCTATTATCTATAATATCGAAAATTGGAAATATCCTAAAAGTCCAATAATAAGGGATGGTTTCAAGGGCTTCCAACACATACTAGAAATCAAAGAAGCCATTAAAAAGAAATGGTTTCATAACGCAATTTCAGGTTATAGAATAGAGAATATAAACTTATACATAAAATAGGATCCCAAGTTCTCAACAAACACAATAAAAAATGTACATATGTCTAGAAAAAAAGTTGATCAAAATGCAAGAAAATATTAACACTGATTATCTCTTAGTTGTGGGATAACAGGCTATTTTAATTATATTTACTCTGTCTTTTAGCTTCTAAATTATCTAGATATTTTCTTCACATGTATATGTATATATATATATGTATATGTATATAACTTTTATAGGCATGAAGACCTTCTTTTCCTAAAAGCATTTATACATCAGAAGATGAATTTTAGAATGAACATGAGCTTCAGTGTAAATGCTATGTTTCTGATCTTCCCAAGAGCAGAGTCTCCTTAAATACAAATCAACTTTTTCTGCTTCCAAGGCTCCTTAAGCACTGCTTTATCAGGGCTCCATTAAACCTTCAACATGGTTGTAACTATTATTACATCATTGTTTCTTTCAAGCAAGTTACTTGTCATCTTGCAATTTGTGCAATTTTGTATTTGGGTTTAAATCCCAGCACTTCACACTAGACATGTGACCTACGGCAAGTTACAAATCTCTCTAAACCTCAGTATTTTTCATCTCTAAAGTGGAAATAACATCAGAACCTGCCTCATAGCATTGTCAAAATGAGTTTACTCCTCAATAATAATGCCTAAATGGCAGTCATGTTCAGGTTGTTATGTTTGAGTTTAAGGTTGGAGAAAACACAAGACCGAGCCCAGAAAAAGTGAACTGCTGCTCTCTGACTTGAATTTAGCGTAAAGGAACGTAAATGGAGTGGCAGGAAACACAGAGCTGTTCACCGAAACACATCAGATGCTCCTTAGGCTCTCACACAGAAGAGTGTGAATCACCAAACATCAAAACAATTAACAGTTTATATTTTCTATTTCAGTATCCGCACCATCCTGACATTTTGAGACCAAGTGAATGCTTCACTTGCAGCAGTCTTCTGGCTCCTTCACCATCTGGCACATCAGCCAAACATCCTCAATAATGCTGTTCTTTAGAGATGCTATCAGTAAATTACACATGGGAGCTCTTCCAAAGAAACAAAAACTGATGTGAAATCATTTTTGAGGCAAATGTTTAAAATCTAAGTGGAAGCTAGGTGAACCATCAGCTGTGTAACCGAGTCCAATAAACGTTCCTTTTTAATCACTCCACTCGTGTTGAATCATGTCATCTTTCCCATCCAAGAAAAATAATTCTTTTGACTTCTTGCCCTTTTTGTATCTTAGCCACTCTTAGTCACTGAAGCTCAGTGGAAGAGGTCCTCATTATACTTGCCCCTAACACGCATATAACAATGGGTTCTTGTGCTTGGAACCTTGTACTTCTGCCTCTACTTTCACTGTCTATATTTTCCTTTTCATGAAATGTACCAATACCCTAAAATAAAAACTATGTGTGGGAAAAAATATGCCAAAACTCTTAAGTGAAAAAGGTCCAGAATATCTAAATGCGGAGGGTTTCTTAAGGAAATGTTGCACACACATTTTATATGATGCAGTAAAGTGTATTTATTGGTTTTATACTCTTGGCACTAAATCTGTAATTGTTCTTTTAAATAAAAACAGTTACGTATGATAAATGTATGGTTCAGACAGTAAATGTGAAAACTGTACTATTTCTGGAAACATATTTTAAAAACCTGGAATTTTTACTCACAAAAATCTTTATTGGTTAAACCACCTTAATTATTACAATTAACTGAAATGAGTCATGGGTAATTAAAAAGTAATATGGTGACTTAAAGTGTAAGGATGAAGCAGATGTGGACACAGCATGGTAAAATGGTAACTAAGAAATAGCACAAACATCTAAGCCAACATGTTTTCTAAATAAATATGTATATTTATACATACACAGATGTGCATTTTTGCAAAAATTATTTTCAATCTAGAACTTGTCTTAAGTCAAGACTATAACCCTGGGATTAGTTTAATTCTTTTTTTAAATATGTGAAAGCCTGTGGTACATTTGTTAACACTTTCCCAATCAGGAGAAGATTTACATTTTGAGCTTTATCTGTAGATGAGTAATGAAAAATTTATTCCTTTAAGGAGTTTTAGCTTTCTCCAAAAGTGTACTTGTTTCCATGTCTATAATTTGTTTAGTATTGTGGAAAGGATCCTGGATTTAGAGCAAGTCATCTCCCACTTACTTGTGACCTCCTGTAAGTTACTCAGCCTCTCTGAGCCCATTTGGTCCTTTGATTTAAAAAATTACTCTACATACCCATTACTGCTTCAGGATGATTAGATGAGATGATGCTAAGTGAGAGGGCTTTGTCCACTATGAAGTATCATATAAATGTAAGGAGTAGTATAATTGTTTTGTAACAGGATGGAGAAGATATCAAGAGTCCAGGGGGCTTCAGAATGTTCCTATGAGAACATCACTGAAGACTATGGATCCATGCTGCTGAGTGCTCCAGTGTTTTTATATTGATCATGATGATGTGAGGCCCAGAGAAGGAGATAGTTCTAAATAACTACATCACAAAAGTCAGCATAAAGTTCCGCTGGTTGCACAGAGGCCTATATTCAACTTCATCTCTCCTTCCTCCCCAGTTGTGGGGAGCAGGCAGAGACCAGGGTGTAGGTGGACATGTCAGTGCTCTCACAGAGTGGCAACATCCTCCTCCATAGGGGTATGTGTGAGGAGTTTGAGGGTAGGTGCTTTCCATACCAAACACTGACAGTCCATTCACATTGTCATCAGTGGGGAAGGAGGCAGCTGTACTCAATACATAAAAATGCACCACAGAGTGATCAGTATCCTGATAGGCCTGTAATGGTGTGTATGGTCAGGGTGTCCCACTGGCCTCCAGCATTGAAAATTCTTACCCTAGCATCAAGAGTTTCCATATTTGTTGATTTTCTTTTTTAAAATGTAAATGTACATGGCTTGCACTCACTTTTAGTTAGCTTCATAAAGCTTAGTCAAAATGAAGAAAATTTTCAGTTTGAAGAAAAAGAATGTTATGTTGATGGTTTAGCTAATAGCTCTGATACAATGACTTAGCTTTTTCAGAAACAGTAAATAAACAAAAGCAGTAATATAACTGAACTCTGAATTAACCTTTTACTGCTTTACAAATCACACAAGATTCTCTAAGATCAGAACGTCATTTTGACATAATCATTAGAAAATTACTCAGAACGTAAAGTGAGAACAAGTCTGCATCTTATAATTACACTCTTAGATACCTGACTACTTAATTCTGTTAGCAAATGATTATTGCAAAAATAACCTCAATATGTATCCTCTGAAAATTCTAAGGTAATAATTTTCTTGATGTATATTATAGTCTATTTGTCAAATACCTAGCAATTGTCATGAAATGGGCCATTGCACAAAAAGAGAGATTAATATTAGTGGGGTAAGAATAAAAATAGAATGGGAGTACTTTAGTGGAGGCCAGGCAGTATTCATATGAGATTAATAGGCAGATGTGAGGACTTGGTTAGATCCTTTCATTCACTTGGGACCTGGGGTCTGGAAGACCATTTGCACAGCCTTATCACAATCATAGAGAGAACCCAGAAGTTGCCTAATTACTCACAAACAAAGCTAACTGATGAGAAAGATAACTAGAGAGAGAAAGCATCTGGTTTCCTTGTCCAGGCTTTGTCTTTGAAGTATTGGGTGTGTCAACAAACAAGTTAATAGATTTAATATAAGAGAAAGCAAGTTCAGAGAGCTCGCCAGATAATACTTATCTAATTCTGCTGTTTATACACTACCACTGACCCAGAAACTAATCATTTACAGTGCTTTTGAAGCTTTTGAGATGATAAGGAAAATGAGGAAGATATATATGATTAACCATTCCCATAATTTATGAATATGGGGACCATTAAATACTGATTTTGACAATTTAGACATTTATAATAAGCCATAAATCACATTAGTGTAGAGTAATCCAGTTTCATCATGTCCAGTAAAGCTGAGGCCAAACTTGAAGACTATGCATGAGCCTTGCTGCTGGCCTGGTATCTATATTACCATTCAATTCACTGGTTCTCCACACATCATTAATAATACAATAATTCTTGTGAAATAAACAAACTTTTGTTTTATCCAAGACAGTTGTCAAAAGGAATTACATTTCTGTCTACTTTGATAAGGGAAGAAAAATTTAAGAACTCTAACTATATGATAGTTTATACATAGAAAATTAGTAATACATAAAGAAGAAATGATAATATTGAAACTGATTACATTTTTAGTTATGAGCTAGTCTACCATCTGGGCAATTAGGAAATTGGAAGATAAGAAAAAAAATGATTCATGAAAGAGAATGTTTTGACCAGTGCCAAAATTAAACATGAAATGAGAAGTAAATCATTACATGCCTGAAAGATGTCACTAACTATATCCAACTATTTCCCTGTGATTGGGGAGGGAGAAGTTTATATAATAGACTTTTGCAATTTGACAGTTTATAACAACTTGGGACTTAGCAATCATGAATATATAATGTGCATTACTCACAAAAGTGGAAATCTCTCTAACTCTCTGGAAGAGCAGATGTCTTGCAGCTTCTCCCACAGGCTGGGAAAGAAAAGGGAAGAGAGGAAAGAACTACAATGCTTACCACTGAAACAAAAAATCGTGACTCTGACTATTTCCCTTTCCCCTTGACCAATCTTCTAGATTGACTGGGGGAACAAGAGGAATAATTGTTGCGCAGCCATTAGTAATCTTTATTTTTTTTATTTAGTTGTTATTATATTTTTTTACGTTGCCTTTTAGTCCCCTTATATCGCCTCTCTCCAGCAATCACCACACATTTGTCCATGTCCATGAGTCCTTTTTCTTTTTGGCTCAATCCCTCCATCCACTAACCTGCCCCTCCACTATCTGTCATCCTGCTCTCCATCTATGAGTCTGTCCCCATTTTCTTTGTTAGTTCAATTTGTTCATTAGATTCCACATTTGAGTAAAATCATATTGTATTTGTCTTTCTCTGAAGAACTTATTTCACTTAGCATAATGTTCTCCAGATCTATCCATACTGTTGCAAAGGGGAAATTTTTCTTCTTTTTTATGGCCAAGTAGTATTCCATAGTGTACATGTCCCAGAGTTGTTTTATCCACTCATCTACTAATGGACACTTGAGCTGCTTCCATATCTTGGCAATTGCAAATAACACTGCAATTAACATAGGGGTGCTTATGTTCTCCCAATTAGTGTTTTGGGTTCTTCTGATATATTCCCAGAAGTGGGATCACTGATTCAAAAAGCAGATCCATTTTTAATTTTTTGAGGTATCTCCATGCTGCTTGCCACACTGTCTGTACCAGTCTGCATTCCCACCAACAGTGCAAAAGAGTTCCCCTTTCTCCACATCCTCAACAGCACCTGTTCTTTATTGATTTATTGATGATAGCCACTCTGACAGGTGTGAAATGGTACTTCATTGTGGTTTTCATTTGTATTTCTCTAGTGATTAGTGACATTGAGCATCTTTTCATATGTCTATTGGCCATCTGTATGTCCTCTTGGGAGAAGCATCTATTCAGGTCCTTCATCCTTTCTTAAAAGGGTTGTTTGTTGATTTGGTGTTGAGTTTTGTAAGTACTTTATGAATTTTGGATGTTAACCCCTTATCAGATGTATAGGCAAATATGTTCTTGCATTAATGGGTTGTCTTTTTACTTTGTTGATGATTTCCTTTGCAAAAATTTTTAGTTTGATGTAGTCCCATATGTTGTTTGTTTGTTTGTTTGTTTGTTTGTTTAGTTTCCCTTTCCTCTGGGAAGATATATCTGATAAAAAATTTTATCAGATGAACAATGTCTGAGATTTTGCTGCCTATGTTTTCTTAAAGGATTTTTATGGTTTTGGGTCTAACATTTAAATCTTTGATCCATTTTGAGTTTATTCTTGTATCTGGTGTAAGAAGGTGACTAGTTTCCTTTTTCTGCATGTATCTGTCCAATTTTCCCAACACCATTTATTGAATAAGCTATCTCTAGCCCATTGTATGTGCTTACTACGTGTGTCAAATATTAATTGAATATAAAAGTGTAGGTTTATTTCTGGGCTCTCTATGCTGTTCCATTGACCTATGTGTCTGTTGTTATGCCAGTAAAGTGCTTTTTTTTATTATTATGGCCTTATAATAGAGTTTTATATTAAGTAGTGTGATTCCTCCAACTTTGTTTTTCTTGTTCAGGATCACTATTGCTATGCAGAGCTTTATGTGGTCCCATGTAAGTTTTTGAAATATTTGTTCTAGTTCTGTGAAATATGTCATTGGATTCTTGATAGGAATTGTACTGAATCTATAGATCGCTTTGGGTAATATGGACATTTTAATGGTGTTAATTCATCCTATCCATGAACATGGTATGCGCTTCCACTTACTTGTGTCTTCTTCAATTTTTTTCTTCACTATTTTATAATTTTCTGAGTACAGGTCTATTACATCCTTGGTTAGCTTTATTCCTAGGTATTTTATTCTTTTTGAAGCAATTGTGAATGGGATTGTTTTCTTGATTTCTCTTTCAGTTAGTTCATTGTTGGAATATAAAAATGCCATGGATTTCTGGATATTAATTTAATATCCTGCTACTTTGCAAAATTTATTTACCAGTTCTAGTAGTTTCTTGGTGGAATATTTGGGGTTCTCTGTGCACAGAATCATTCATCTGTGAATAAAGACAGTTCTACTACTTGTTTTCCAATTTGCATACCTTTCATTTCTTCTTCTTGTTTGATTACTGTGGCTAGAATTTTCAGTACTATGCTGAATAAGAGAGGTGAAAGTGGACATCCCGTCTCGTTCCCAATCTTAAGGGAAATGCTTGTAGTTTTTGCCTGTTAAGGGTGATGCTGGCCATGAGTTCATCATACATGGCCTCTATCATGTTTAGGTATTTTACCTGTATTTCCACTTTGCTTAGATTTTTTATCATAAATGGGTGGTGGATTTTATCAAATGCTTTTTCTGCATATATTAGTATAATAATGTGTTTTTTATCTTTCCTTTTGTTTATGTAGTTAGCCACATTTATTGATTTGTGAATGTTCTACTTTCATTGCTGGAATAAATCCCACTTGATCATGGTGTATGATCTTCTTAATGAATTTCTTTAATTGGTTTGCTAATATTTTGCTGAGAATTTTAGCATCTATGTTCACCAGAGCTATAGGCCTATAATGTTCTTTCTTTGTAATATCTTTATCGGGTTTTAGAATTAGGATAATGCTAGCCTCCCAAAATAAGTTAAGGAGCCTTCCCTCCTCTTGAATTTTATGAAATAGTTTGAGAAGTAGGGGTGTTAGTTCTTCTCAGGATGTTTGGTGAATGTCCCCTATTAAGCCATCTAGGCTTTGTTTGTTAGGAGTTTTTTGATTGTTGATTCAATTTCACTAGGTGTAATGTGTTTATTCACACTCTCTGATTTTTCCTAATTTTGAAAGATTGTATGTTTCTAGGAATTTATCCATTTCATCCAGATTGTCCAGTTTGTTGCATATAGTTGTTCATAATATTTTCATACAATCCTTTCTATTTCTTTGTTATCATTTGTTACTTCTTTGCTTTCATTTCTGATTTTATTTATTTGGGTACTTTCTATTTTTTTCTTGATTAGTCTGGTTAAAGTTTTGTCAATCTTGTTTGTCTTTTCTAAGAACCAGCTCTTGGATTCATTGTTCTTTTTAATTTTTTATTCTTGGACTCCATTCCATTTATTTCTGCTCTGATCTTAATTATTTCCTTCCTTCTATTCATATTGGGCTTTGTTTGTTGTTCTTTCTCAGTTCCTTTAAGTGTGAATTTAGATTGTTTATTTGAGCTATTTCTCATCTTTTGAGATATGCTTGTAATGCTATGAACTTCCCTCTTAGGATTGCTTTCCCAGTGTCCCACAGAATTTGGATTGTTATGTCTTCACTTTCATTTGTTTCAAGGTATGTTTTGATTTTTTCCTTAATCTTGTTGTTGACCCATTCATTAATTAATAACATATTATTTAGCTTCCATGTCTTTGTGTGTTTTTCAGTGTTCTTGTGCTTGATTTCTAGTTTCATAGCATTGTGGTCAGAAAAGACACTTGATATGGTTTCAGTCTTCTTAATTTTTGAAACTCATTTGTGTCCTATCATGTAGTTTGTCCTAGAAAACATTCCATGTTATAGAAGACTGTTCTGCGTGATTTGGGCCCAGACAGGACCCATGTCCATGGATAGGTTCTCCCATGGGGAATGGGGCCTGCAACGTATCTAGGCTGCTTTGAGACTTGCTTTTGCTAAAACTCCCTCACCCTGAATTGAGGCAGCAAGTGCTTACTGTAACTTCCTAAAGTCTGTGCTAAACCTCCCCAGTATGGAGTATAACCAGTTCAACCACTTTTCACTTTGCATTTGCAAATATCCTTCTTGTGTGATGTGATTAGCAGCATCATCTCCTTTGTTTTCTGTAAAAAGTAACTACCTAAAGTGAACCTATGCATAGTAAATGAGGACCATCATGTAATATGCCTAGAAAAGCAATAAAAGGTTGTCAGGGCAAGGGCTGAGGCTTTTTCTCCTCTTGAGAGAGAAGCCATGCCATCCCATTTCCTCCACAGGACTCAGAGGTCCATGTGAATTTCTCATATCTCATCCACAATGTCTCAGACCCACGAGCTGGAGTCCACAACACCATATGCACTTGAAAAACATGTCTATTCTGCTGCTCTGGAGTAAAATGCTTGAAGATATTAAGTAAATCCATTTACTCTAGTGTGTCCTTTAAGACCACTATCTCCCTGTTGATTTTCTGCCTGGAAGATATATCCATTGAAGTCAACAGGGTGTTAAAAATCCATAACTATGACTGTATTTCTAGCTGTCCCTTTATATCCATTAAGATTTGCTTTACATTTCCCGTGTTACTTTGTTAGGTGCATAAATGTTTACTAGGGTTATATCCTCTTGTTGGATTGTTCCCCCTATCATTATGTAGTGTCTTTCTTTTTCTCTGTCCATATAGCCTTGGTTTTAACGTCTATTTTGTCAAACATAAGTACTGCTGCTCCAGCTGTTTTTTTCTTTTCCATTTCCATGAAATATGTTTTTCCATCCCTTTACTTTTAGTCTGTGTGTATCTTTCGATCTGATGTGGGTCACTTGGAGGCAGCGTATATATGGGTCTTGTTTTCTTATACATTCAGCTATCCTATGACTTTTGTTGGAGCATTTAAGCCATTTACACTTCAGATGATTACTGATAGATACATATGTAGTGCCATTTTATTGTTAGAAGTTTTCCTCTTTATTTTTCCTTTTTCTTCTTCTTCTTCTTAAAGCAAGCCCTTTAACATTTGTTGCAATGCTCATTTGGTGTTAACTCCTTTAGGTTTTTCTTGTCTGAGAAACTCCTTATTTCTACTTTGATTTTAAATTATAGCCATGCTGGGTAAAGTAGCCTTGGTTGTAGGTCTTTGCTTTACATCACCATGAATATTTTGTGACACTCCCTTCTGGACTAACATGTTTCTGTTGAATAATCAGATGACAGTCTAATTGGTGCTTCCTTGTATGTAACTACCTTCTTTCCTCTTGTGGCTTTTAGGATTCTCTCCTCATCTTTAAGCCTTGCCATTTTAATTATTTTCTGTCTTAGTGTAGGCCTCTTTGGTTCCAACTTGTTTGGGTCTCTCTGAGATCCCTGGACTTGTGTGTCTTTTTCCTTCACTAGATTAGGGAAGTTTTCTGTCATTATTTCTTCAAATAGATTCTCGATCCCTTGCTCACTCTCTTCTCCTTCTGGCTTCCCATGATGTGGATGTTGTTCTGTTTCACGTCCAGAATATTTCTTAAGTTCTCCTCATTTTTTAAGTTCTTTTTTCTTCTCTGCCTGATTGTTTTTTTCTACCTTGTCTTCCAAATTACTGATGTGATCTTCTGGTTCAACTAACCTACAGTTCATTCCTTCCAGTGTATTGTTTATTTGAAATACTGCATTCTTTATTTCTGACTGGTCCTTTTCTTATGGTTTCTATGTCTTTTTTTCATGCTGTTGAGTATCCTTATAATCATTACTCTAAACTCTCTATCTGACAAATTGTTTGCCTCCATTTCATTCAGTCCTTCTGGAAAATTCTCTTTTTCTTTCATTTGGGGTCTGTTTCTTTGTCTTCTAATTTTGGCTGCTTCTTTGTATTTTCTTCCATAGTTATTAAACTGACCAGGTGTTAAACTGATCAGTTTGTTAAACAAATCAAGTTGTAGTCAGCAGCCTGGCTTAAGCTCCACAGGGTGGGGCAGAGTAATTCCTGTGAGCATGGCTATTGCTTCCCTTCAGGTTGTTGCCATTCTGAGAGGAGTACCCTGCCTGAGAAAGATGGCTTTTTCAGTATGATGAATGACTTAGCACAGGAATCCTGCTGGACATTTCTTCAGTTCTCTCCTTGGAGCCACAAACCCCAGATTCTCCTTAAGCATCTCTAGTTTATTCTACCCTCCTGGGGTTAGTGATTGCAAATGACATTTTGTGCACTGGCCCTTTAAGAGGCTCTCTGCACCTCCAGTTGTCTCTCTCTCTGGCAGACAGAAACCCTGCTGCTTTTCACAGCTGGATATTTTCTGGATTCATTTCCAGTTCTGGTGCTGAAGGCTGGGGAGCCCACATTTGGGTTTAGACCCCACACTTGTCAGGGGGAATACCCCAGCCACTGTAATATCCCTCTGGATCTTCATCTTTTACCCATGGGAGCCTAGCCAGCCCTCTCACATCTCCACACTCCCTGCCAATCATGTTGTGATGAAGTGGTTTCTTCTGTCTGCCCATGGTTACAAGGCTTCTCTCCAGCTAGTGTTCACTTGGTTATTCATGATGCTTTTTCTACAATTTAGTTGTAATTCCAGTTTGGTTCTGGAAGGAGGTTAGTGTAGCTTCCATTTTCTCCTCCACCATTGTGAATCTCTCCCATTAATAATATTTAAAAGGAAGGAACCTCCAGCCCTAATTGTTAATGGAGTCCTTAGGGTCCACTTATTACACTTTCAGAACTATAAAAATTGTTGATTAATACTACACTTAAAATTCTTTTATGTATGCATCAGAAGTAGAAATACATAATTTTAATATTTAGCCAGCATATAAAACTTTCTATATTATGCTTGTTTCTATTCTTGTATCATAATCTTTTCTATTTTATCTTTTGGGTGCTTTATATTTTTATTTATTTTTTACAAGAAGCTTTTATTTTATTTTTTCCCTTGCTATTTATCCCCCTCATACCCTCTCCCACCTCCACCCTTCCCCTGCCCTCCCACAATAATTTTTTTCTATTTTAACTTAACTTTCCATTTTAAAAAATTGTTTGGCAACAAGTAGTCTGCTATAAATTTCTCCTATGCCTTCCTACAAGTCAAAATCTTACACCAAATGACTTTCATATCTCTACTCACATTTCTTCATTCCATTCATATCATTCCCGAAGTTCCCAGAACACCCCTTCCTTTCTAAAGCCTGTTTTTACTTTTACTAACTAAAAGTGATCCCATTCTAAACATCTCCCTTGGTTACACATAAAAGTTTACTCTAAATGTGTGAAAGTGTACTTAAAAAATGAACACTGTTGTAGGTGCCTAATAATTACAGGAAATATTTCTTCACATGCATATTACTTTTCTATTGCCCAGTAACAAGTTACCACAAAATCAATGGCT
This sequence comes from Phyllostomus hastatus, assembly GCF_019186645.2. Taxonomy (NCBI): domain Eukaryota; kingdom Metazoa; phylum Chordata; class Mammalia; order Chiroptera; family Phyllostomidae; genus Phyllostomus; species Phyllostomus hastatus. The sequence continues at coordinate 22,300,566 of NW_025334028.1, read as the reverse complement.
TGACAGAATATCCATTTATTATCTCACAGTTTCTGGAGGTCAAAAGTGTGGTCAGGTCTAAACTGGTTTTTCTGCTGAGGATCCCTCAAGGTTGAAATCCAGGTGTCAGCCAGGCTTCCTTTCTGGAGTTTGGGGTCCTCTTCTAGGTTCACATTGTTGTTGACTAAGTTCAGTTCCATGTGGTAAGAGGACTAATGCTTCTGTTCTCTTGAAGGCTGTAGACTGGGAACAATCTCGTCATGGCTCACTCCATAGCCTCTCACACCTCTAACCTCCTGATTTCCAATCCCCCTCCAGTCTTATATAACACAGTCATGGGAGTGACTAACCCATTACCATTTGCCATATAACATAACCTAATACAACCTAGTCAAAGGAGTGACTAGCCCATTATATTCAAAGGTTCCATCTCCACTTAAGTGTAGATCAAAGGAGGCATGTACCCCAGGGGGTGGGAATCTTAGAAGTTATCTGAGAATTCTATCTACCATAACATGACAATAGAATTCAGAGTTGAAAACCCTCAATTTCAAGTCCTTATAAATTATTAAAGAATGTAATTGACTACAATCCCATTACCATGTATTTCTTCAAGACTTTCTATTGGATAAAGGAACTTTTTTGTGGGCAAATTGATTAAATAGGTCAAGTGATTATATTTATATATAAACATGATTTTGAGCATAGATGTTATAGGATAGGTCTGTAATCAAGTATTTCCACAGAAAGAAAGCTGAAGTAGGCTGATGTCATAGGTTTTGAAAACAGGACTACATAGGAGAAACAGAGGAATGAGGCAAAGAGTATAGAGGACAAAATGTACATGGTATTTGAGGAGGCATTGCTTTGTTCCTTCCTTTGACTTCCCATAAGAGATATAAATTCAAATAAGGTGGGAGGTTCACTTTAATAACTTTTATGAAAGGATTTAAAATCAAATTCTTAGCATGAAGAAAAATTTAAATTTTGTATTAAAAAATCAAGTGAAAAATAATATAAAAGAAAATACATGTAACACATGTGACTGACAAAAATATTAATATTTCTAATATTTTAGTGTTTATTTATTTAGAAAAACCAACAGCTCAACAGAAAAATTAGAAATAATGAAAATGCATAACAAATGAAATGAAAATGGCCAAGAAGCATTGGAATGGTACAAACCTTGATAGTGGTCAGCAAACTATAAAATTTTAAAAATGAGATATTATTACCAACCTATTAGCTTCAGCTGGTAAAATGTGAATTGTTACAGGTTTTTGAAAAGCAATTGGCAATATTTATTACAATTTAAAAACATACATGTCTTTTCCACCACAAATACCACACTTGGAAATAAACTCCATAAAAATAGAGGTGTCTGTGTGGTGATGTAGAGATAATAGCTATTTGCTGCAGCCTTGCTTATAGAAAAAAAATCTTTAAACAGTCAGAGACAATAAAAGATGATTACCCCCTATTTTGAAAGTTAAATTTATATTTAAAATTACTAATTATATCTCTTACTAAGGATGAATATGATGCGTCATTACATGTAAAAAAACAAAATACAAAATAACATGCATTGTATGATCCAATATTTGTGAAAGACAAAACAAAGCAAAAAAATATTTCCACTTATGAGTATATATGTTTATATGAGCTTGGCAAAAGGGCTGGAAATGTACAAAAACAGGCTATTTACCTCAGGAACCTGGGAGTGAAGGAAGTTGGAGAACTGAAGTTGACTTTTCACCACCACTGTTTGGTTGTACTTGTTACTGTGAGATTTATAACTTTATTACCTATAAAAAAACTGTAAAGAAATGCAGATTTCAACTGCAATATTCATATATAGTTGTCAAATAACTTAAAGTTTCTGTGATTTTTATTTTCATTTAAGAAAAAAATACCCTGGAAAAAATAATTGTCAAAATGATATAAACTATTTTAAAATGTTTTTAAAACCTTCAGGAGATTTTAAAACTCCTTGTCCATTTTTCACATTACTTGTAAAGTGATAGATGTACTTTTCTCACTCATTCATTTAGGAACCTGAGATTATCACAGGCAGATATGTAAGGCTATATATGAGGAAATTTTCACAGGCCTTAAAAGGATTCTTCCTCTCAAGGACCCTCAAGTGTCCTCTTGGATTCCAGAAGAGTGGCAGCTGAGTGTGTATCTTCCACACTGAGAACCAGAAGTTCCTTTTCTGAAAAAACTGACCAGCCCAAAGAGAAAAGACCTGGACATAGGGGCATTACAGTTTCCTTAACAATAATACCCACAGTCAACAAATGCCATCCATGTGTTCAAAGATTCCCAACTAAAGCACAAAACCAAGACATCTGAGATGATTCTACCTCTCTAATATGAGAGAGAATGAAGAAAAAACTTTGGAAGAAATACTCCATGAAAAAATAATTTTTAAATCTTCAAAAGAGCTGTTACTGATATCCAGAAAGAGACAAGGCATTGTATGCATAAAATAAGAACAGGTTGTAATTTAAAAATAAAAAATCTCCTGAGAACTAAATATTATCATGGCAGGAATAAAAATCTAACAGAAACATAACAGGTCTCAAGAAATTATCCCCCACTGCACCTTTTCTTGGAAAGCCACGTGTTGAAGTTCTCCAATAATTATTAATTTAATTCAAGAGAAAGACATGGAAGCTAGTGTCTTCCATGGAAGCCAATTCAAGAGGAAGCCAGTGCTCTCATCCTGCTGAGAGTGAAGGGATTCTCTGGGACTAGGTTTGGGAAGCAGGAAGGCAGGTATGCTCAGATGCAGAGTACTCCCAGCCAATGCTGGAGTAAGTCAAAGACTTCAGTAGGGAATGTGTCTAGGGATAAGCGTTCCATTCCTGGCCCTGGCCAGTGTGGCTCAGTTGGTTGGGCATCCTTCCATGAAGCAAAATGTTGCCAGTTCAATTCCTGGTTGGAGCATGCCTGGTTCCATGCCTGGGTTGTGGGCCAGGGCCCCACTTGGGGCACATGAGAGAGGCAACCAATCAACCAACTGATGTTTCTCTCCCTGCCTTTCTCCCTACCTTCCCCTGTCTCTAAATAGATAAATAAAATCTTTTTTTTAAAAAAGGTGCTGTGTCTCAAGCAACTTAGATGGAATAAAATTGATATGTTTTGGAAAAACATGCTATGAAAATCAGAAAGCAACATTAATGATGGCAAGGATATTAATGAAAAATATGCAGCTTTAAAACAGGGATAACAGTGAACCTACCACAGAGTTATGGTGAGGATTAAATGTGTTGATAAATGTAAAACACTTAGAATAGTACCTGGAACATAGGGAGAGTGACAAAGATATTAGCCATTATTATCATTGCTAAGCAGGTTATTAAACTCTAGAATTAGGCCCCCTGGAATACTGGTTCTACAGTGCACTAGTGATTTCACCTTGGGAAATTTACTCCTTAAGCCTCAGTGTTTTCCTCTATATGATGTTCATGATATGATACCTTCTCACTCATTCATTTAAAGACAAAATTCAATGAGACAAAGTATGCAAAGTATCTAGCAAATTAAGCACTCTATGAATATTAGATATTCAAAGTAACAATTTGTGTTTTTCATGGGAAATAACAATATTTTAAATTTTGAGAAGAAATCTCTCCATCACTAAAGAATTAGTTTTATTTTTTTAAGATATTTTAATTTTCTTGCAACCACAAAATTTATGTTACATTGTATTATTTTTAAGTATTATGAACATTTGGTGTTTCTATAACATCTCAGTCAAGCACATCATCCAAATGATTTGAAATAAGTCAACAAAACACTTGTGGGACATTCAGAAAGTTTGTTGCTTGGCTCTCACCAAAGACTGGGGTGTACATATTTGTGGTTTTGGATTTTGGCTTCTCTTACTCTATTTCCTAAGACCCTCAGGACACATGCAAACAAACTCCCCCACAATGTTTTTCATGGCTAGGTTCCTGGCTCCACAACCACAGCAACACTGGCCAGAATTTCAACTCCCCCAACATTTGGCTTCAGTATTAAAGTAAAAATAAAATAATAATTGTATAATAATTAATGTGGTTATTTTTCAAAATTGCTCTAGGAATTTAAAATCTTGGCCTAGAGGTCTATGCACTGGTGCTAAATTCCTCCCCCAACTCTTCATTTTGCACCTCAACCCTCAATATGCTTTAAAGTTTGAAGACTATTCATGCACATATGTAAAGATTATATTTATTTTTCTTTTGAGCTACTTTAAAAAGAGTATTAACCTAACCATTTTGCAAAGTAACTTAACCCCCCCAAAATGAAGGATTTAGACTGAGGATGATTTCTGCCATTACAACAATCTCTCTTAGTTTCTTACCAATTATCAGGCCTTTAGGTAACAAGGAGACAGTTTGGTCTCTTGTACAGATTCTGGTATTTCCCTCCTAAGCTCTGGAGTCAGATGCCAGCACTGCTCATTATTAGCTCTGTAAGTCTGTATTAGAGATTCCAGTCCTTGTGTTCCTGTTAATCCTCTAAGTGACAAAAGCAAAAGAAAAGGAATATTACCGCCTACTGTAGTATGTCCATCTGAGGACTGTGGGTAATTACCTCACTGTCTCTATCCACAGACTGTAAAGGTCTTCCTATTTGAAAAATCCATATGATTAGACTGGGTCCATCTAGATAATCCAGGACAAACTTCTTATCTCAAGATCTTCATATAAATCACATCTGCACTATCCCTTTTGCTATATAAGGCAACATATTCATAGGTTCATGAATTACAGTGGATATCTTTGAAGCCATTATTCTACCTTCCACAACAGGGACCCCTGACTCAAGCAGAACCAATCCTATCCTCTCTCCACGGAATCTGAATTTAGAAGACAGTGCTTGGATTGAAATGTTACACAGATTTTAGGTGGGCTACAGAGAGAAACATAATTAAGGCAATAGAGAGGGAAGTAAAGGTGAGTGATATCCTATGGTTCGTTAGAGGATGATAGGTTTACCTCTGAACATTCCAGATATTGTTCCAGGCCTGCTATGGCCCTTTTGATATTGGAACTTGTACCCAATTGTGTGTCCTCCACTCTTCCCACCCACTGACATAAACTTGTAGAAGGCAGGGCAAGGAGTTTGTCCTGGTGTGTTGTTGGCTGCTTCATGGAGCCATGTGTTCATAGAGTGACAGAAGGTCATGATTGAGTATTAAGGCTGCAAATTTATTGAGACCTTGAACACAAATTGGTATGACTCTAATACCCTCAAAATTCCAGGTCATCAGGTATGGGAGATGAGTAACACAGGAAAATGTGTAAAAGTGTGTATTAAGAGAAAGTCATTTGATCAAGTGTCTTTGTCCATCTATACCTTTTTTGAGTCCATCTATAATTCTCTATTCAAACTCATCTTTCCAGATAAGTCTTAATGGAATATCTTTCTTTAAAAGCTTCCTTGACTATACTTTCAAGGATCATTTCTATAGTTTGTTACAAGGCTCCCTTGACTCTATAAGTAGAAGTCACTCCTCAGTTCCATTGTCAATTACCTAGGCATTCATTATGTGTCAGTCATTGAGTTAGGTGCTGACAATGCACAAATGAAAAGACAGAGTAGAGTCTCCCTCCTTTGAATTCTACTTGGGAAATCTAGGTCAGTGGCCACTTCCTACCTCATGTGAGAGTTTCTCTGTTCTGTTGACCTGACCAGTGCTGGCCACACTGCTAATCTGCCAGCTCTGAAAGAGGAGGTGCTGAATTGTGTTCAGTATGGGACTCCTCATGGTCAGCATGTGCCTTCCCTGAGGGAAATAAGCACAAGAATCCAATAAATGTTTATTAACCACCTATTGTATGCATGGCACAAAATGCAGTTGAGAACAGTAATGAAATTTAAGAAGGTCTGTGACCAGGGATTTCAATAGAATTTGAGAGATTGATCTCTGCACTGAGTACAGAGAGCAGCTGAAGAGGGTGGGCCCCTAATGCTGCAGGAGCCATGTGGGCACTGAAGGATGACTATAAGGTGGAGCTAATGTATCTCCACAATGGGGCACTATGGCCTGAATCTCAAGGTTTGGATGGGATTTGCAGGGGCCAAGAGGACAGAAAGGGGAAAAGGAACATGATGAGCAAGGGGTGAATGAGGAATGGGTTTCTGTTTGGGAGAGAATGTGAACACAGGCTTTTAAAGAACATAGGCCCTTTATTGGAGAATATGAAGAATTAAAGTGAAGGAGAAGGCTAGAGTCAAGTAATGAAGGGCCTTGACTGTCAGTTAAAAGATGTGGGACTTTCTTCTTTCCTTCGGTACTTTCCAAACTGGAAGTACTTGAAATCATAGATCCTCCTTGGCCTCTCTGATAGGTGAATGTTTCTCAGTTTTCAGCTGTTTCTCAATAAGTACAGGGTGGGACCAAAGTAATACAGTAATTAATAAATAATAATACAAGATTAAACTTTAAGTTTCATATACTCACAACTGTAAACCTGCTTTGTCCCACCCTGTGTTTAATTAAAGCTTACTGACACAGCATGAACTAGTCATGTAATTGTTCCCTTGGCAATTCTAGAGAAAGAAGTCCTTTATGTTAATTTGTCTGCCTTGTTATTGGGAGTTTTGACAGTCTACATATAATTAAATAGCTGATTTTACAATAGATTTTATGAGTCCTCCAAATATGGATAGAAGAAAAGTCAAACTCCTCTTTCCTGGAAACCATAGACATACTAGTTACACTGAACAGAGGACAACAGAAATGACCCAGTGAAGATTTTTCTCTATTTTCCAGGATTATTTAAAGTCTGCCTCAAATGCCTGCTCACCTACAAAGCCTCCTGTGAGTTCTTCATTCAGAAGAACGTCTCCTCCTCTGCTCCAAAGCACTAACTTACATCTGTGTTATGACACTTTGAGATAGGCTGACAAGACTGCAGTTCTTTTCTACCATAGATTGTGAACTTGCTTTTATACATAATTATTGTAGCGAACATTTTTGGAGGGCTTTTCTTTCTGTCAGGCTCCCTGAAAAGTGCTTCAAAAGAGTTATCTCATTTTCTCATTAGATAACCCTTTGATACTATTGTGGTACTATTATTCATCCTCATTTTACAGATAAGGAAAGTTAAATAATCCCAAGTTCCCACAGCTAGTAAGGTTAGGGGCTACCTGAATCCAAAGTCATATCATAAGCACTACCCCGTGCTGCTTCTTGGCAGAGTTAGAGATCTCTGATTCCTCATTGCTTCTACCCCACCCCATGCTGTGTTCAGCTGAAAGCCTAGAACAGGGAGCTGCTCAATCAATGCTGAGTGGTGTTGCATGGAGCAGAAATGCCAGAATCATGGGCACCTTTGCCATGACTGATTGACATCTGACTTCTCTGCTGTAAAGAGGAGGAGAGTGCTAGATCATATGTCAGTCTCTATAGAAATGTGTTGACTGGTAGTAGCTTCGCACTAATGAAATAGGGGTTGATATATATCTAAAATAGCTAAGCAAATTTAACCCGTAGTAAAAACAATTCTTAAACTGCCTTTGGTACAGATTCAGGCTTCTGGCCAAGATGGAGGCGTAGATAGACACACTTTGCCTCCACACAACCAAAAAAAGAACAACAAACAATTTTAAAACAACAAACAACCAGAACTGACAGAAAATCGAACTGTGCAGAAGTCCAACAACCAAGGAGTTAAAGAAGACATATTCATCCAGGTTGGTAGGAGGGACAGAGACAGACTCCTGGCAAGGTGGCAGCTGGTGGACCCAGAGAGGCAGTGGCTGGTAGAGCAGGTGGCCCCACATTTGCATGCAGATAACCCAGAAGGAACAACAGGGGAGTGAAGCAGACTGTGAAACCCAAGGTTCTACTGGGTAAATAAAGAATCAAACCACCAATTGAAAACACCTGTGGGGGTTGAGGTGGCAGTGGGAGAAATTCCCAGCCTCACAGGAGAGTTCCTTGGAGAGACCCACAGGGTCCTAGAATGTACACAAACCCACCCACCAGGGAATCAGCACCAGAAGGGACCAATTTGATTGTGGATAGCAGGGGAAGTGACTGAAAACTGGAAGAGAGTGGAGCAAGCACCTTTGTTCCTCTCAGACCCCTCCCCCACAAAAAGAGTCACAATGCAGCATCGTAGGTTACCCCGCCCTGGTGAACACCTAAGGCTCCACGCACCAAGACAAAAAAATGACCCAAATAAAAGAACAGATCAAAGCTCTAGGAAAAATACAACTAAGCAACAAAGAGATAGCCAGTCTATCAGATGCACAGTTCAGAACACTGGTAATCAGGATACTCACAGAACTGGTTGAATTTGACCACAAATTAGATGAAAGAATGAAGATTACGCTAAGTAAAATAAAGGAAAATGTACAGGGAACCAACAGTGATGGGGAGGAAACTGAGACTCAAATCAATGGTGTGGACCAGAAGGAAGAAAGAAACATTCAACCAGAAAAGAATGAAGAAACAAGAATTTAAAAAAATGATGAGAGGCTTAGGAACCTCCAGGACATCTTGAAATGTTCCAACATCCGAATTATAGGGGTGCCAGAAGGAGAAGAGTAAGAGCAACAAGTGGAAAACTTATTTGAACAAATAATAAAGGAGAACTTCCCCAATCTGGCAAAGGAAATAGACTTCCAGGAAGTCCTGGAAGCTCAGAGAGTCCCAAAGAAGTTGGACCCAAGGAGGAACACACCAAGGCACATCATAATTACATTAGCCAAGATTGAAGAGAAGGAGAGAATCTTAGAAGCAGCAAGAGAAAAGGAGACAGTTACCTGTAAAGGAGTTCCCATTAGACTGTCAGCTGATTTCTCAAAAGAGATCTTACAGGCAAGAAGGGGCTGGAAAGAAGTATTCCAAATCACAAAAGGCAAGGACCTACACACAAGATTGCTCTATCCAGCAAAGCTGGATCATTTACAATGGAAGGGCAGATAAAGCGCTTCTCAGATAAGGTCAGGTTAAAAGAGTTCATCATAACCAAGCTATCATTATATGAAATGTTAAAGGAATTTATCTAAGAAAAAGATGATCAAAAATATGAACAGTAAAATGACAACAAACTCACAGTTGTTAACAACCACACCTAAAACAAAACCAAAAGCAAACTAAGCAAACAACTAGAACAGAACCAGAATCACAGAAATGGAGATCACATGGAGGGTTAGCAACAGGGGAGTGGGAAGGGGAGAGAGGGGGAAAAGGTACAGGGAGTAAGTAGCATAAATGGTAGGTAGAAAATAGACAGAGGGAGGTTAAGAATAGTATAGGAAATGTAGAAGCCAAAGAACTTATATGTATGGCCCATGGACATGAACTAAAAGGAGGGAATGTGGGAGGGAGCAGGTGTACAGGGCAGAGGGAAATAAAGAGAGGAAAATTGGGCAACTGTAATAGCATAATCAATAAAATATATTTTTTAAAAAACTGCCTTTGGTATAGATTCAAACCCACTTCTCCTACATAAAAGAGAAATAAGAAGAAAATGGGGAAGTAGAAAAAGAAAAATTCTACTTGGCATTTTTTATTTTTGCACTTCTGGATCAAATGCAACCAAGAAAGCAGTCTCTACATGTAAAACAGATAACAAAGGAGGATGTACAGGCTAAATCCAAGGTTATTCCAAATGAATAACGCAAACAAACATTCCTTTACTCATGATATGAAGAGAGGGAATAACAAGAGTGGAGCAGACATACAGAGAGTGAAAAAGAAATCTTCCCAGTCAGACAGGAGAGAGAAGGAGAAGCAGGGAAATAGGAAGCACACGGAACAATAAACAGACTGCTTTGTCTAAGCAAGCATTTGAGTAAGGGGGTTATAGAGATTACACAAACACAAACATCTTTTCATCGACCAAATGTAGATACAGAACTTCATGCACTAACCCATAGTTGTGGTTAGATAACACAAGACTCTATTAAGAAATGCAGTCATGAGCTGTATAGCATTTTTGTCAATGACAGGCTGCATATATGATGGTGCTCCTATAATATTATGAGGAAGCTAAAAAATTCCCATTGCTTAGTGACTTTGTAGCCATCATGATATCGTAGCTCAACACAGTGCTCACGTACTTGTGGTGAAGCTGGTGTAAACAAGCCTATTGTGTTGCAGTCACATCAAATGATAACACATACATCATAGCAGCACAATTTACAGTAGCCAAGTGCTGGAAGCAACCTAAGTGCCCATCAGTAAATGAGTGTATCAAAAAACTATGGTACATTTACACAATGGAATACTACACTGCAGAGAGAAAGAAGGAGCTCCTACCTGCCGCGGTCCAGCCGCAGCTAGGTCCAGGGGTTCCTGAAAGGTGGGTAAGGCATCGGCGATGGGAGACAGATGACAACACGCCTCAGAGGACAGTGATGCTCTGTTCCATTTATTGCAAGTACAAGCAGGTTTTTATACTTTCATTTTTAGCAGTGATTGACATTTGCGGTTAGGTGAAGCAGAAAAAAATTAATGCAAAGGTAACCAGGAAAAATACAAAAATTCCCATAGATTAAATTATATTAAACAAAGATTATTTTAACCAGGAGAGCCATAAATCAGACAATTAGAAATAGCTGTACATACAGAGTTTAAATAGCTTATTGTTTATTAAAGTTCTCAGAATTTGTCATGGGGCAAAAGGATACGCTAAATTGAATAGAGGTTATAGGAAATTTATTATAAAGACTTTGTGATGTCTAACTTACCTATTTACCTTTTCTGTCTAAAACATTTCTCTATGTACCATGGACTCTGACTCCCTGGTAACTGTTTCTATGTGCTTAATTTATAATAGTTAACCAGCTTTTCTTATTTCTTTGCCTGTCTAATTCTACTTGATATATATTCCTATTCAAGGTAAAGGCGGGGCTGTTACTCCAACAACTTTTAGACATTCAGGGGCTATTTCATTAGAGGGGATTTTATTCTCTGGTCAAGAAATTATTTTATACAACTTCATTGGAATTATGCGAATTAATAAACCTGAAATACAGATGTCTGACAACCCACCACCTTTTAATCACAAAAACAAATGTATAAGAAGAGATAAACAGGAAATTCAGCTACAGTAAGCCCTTTTGTTCCTTAGTTAATAAACACCAGGGAGGTCTGCTTCGAGCTAGCCTTTCCATGAAATTTAGACTATTATAAGGCACTTGGGCTTCATCCTTATTGACCATTCTAATGTCACCCTCATTATATGCTCCTGTATAAGGCAATGGGAGATCTGGAACCCTCTGGAGACTATTAGCTCCTTTTGGGGGATACCATAATTTGCCAACAATCTAATATGCTACCCAGGGGTATCCTTGGGCTGTGGGTAAGGGTCTATATAATTTTTTTCTTGTTTTCCAGAAAGACTCTTTGTATCTATGGGTAAGGAAGAGGTGTGGGAAAGTCCGCCAATAATTCAACCTATTGTAACTGATTTATGAATTCTTTTATGGGAACAACCAGGGATAGTTTCTTACTCAGGTTTATAAACACCTTGTTTAAAACAATTTGGGCATGATTCAATAGTCTAGGGAGAACTAGTTGTCCCTTCAGAATTTCCCTCAAAGTTGATCATTGACTTTGAGACTTTTTTTTTCTCATGGCCTGTTCTTATGGGAATCAGGGTACAAAGTAAGACCATGATTAATATTAGCAAGGAAATTATTAAAAGCAATCCCCAGAAAAATTACTGTCCCCCTTTGTATGCCATGCTCTCCTCCAGGAAGATGGATTCCTTGAATGCCCTCTGTCCATGTTCAGACCTTGTAAAAAAACATGATTGGAAGAGAGCGTGGCACCTAACCTTTGCAACAGCATGGATTGTTCTGAAGAGCCTTATGCTAAGTGACATAAGCCAGGTGGTGAGAGACAAATACCATATGATCTCACCTTTAACAGGAACCTAATCAACAAAACAAACAAACAAGCAAAATATAACCAAAGACACTGAAAATGAGAACAGGCTGATACTGACCAGAGGGGAGAGGAGAAGGAATTTCAGGGGAAAAGGGGAAGGGTTTGCAGGAACAAGTATAAAGGACACGTGGGCAATAACAAGGGGACGTGGAAATGGGAGGGAGGTGGATATGGCTGGGGGGTGGGCTGGGATGGGGGTAAAAGACAGAAAACAGTACTTAAACAATAATTAAAAAATAATTGGAATATGCATTTTGCAAAATAGAAAAAAATCATTTTCATATGTGCTTGGCAGATGGAAATGCAATTACTGAGATTATGTAGAAATACCAAATGTTTATAATACATTAAAATAATACAAAGTAATAAAAATTTCAGTTTCAACAAAATAAAAATATCTTAAAATTAAAAACAATGTTTTAATGATGGTGAGATTTCCCCTCAAAATTTAAAAATATTGTTACTTCCCATGAAACACACAAGTTATTATTATCGATATCTAATATTCATGGAGTACATAATTTGCTATGTTCTTCACATACTTTTTTTCATCAAAGTCAACCCTTATAATTAACATATAGCCTTGAACTATTTAATCAATTTACCCCATAGTAAAAGTACCTTTATGCAATATACTAGAAAGTCCTGATGAGAGACCTGACAATCAAATTGTTTTTAATCATATTCTTTAATAATTTATAGGTACTTGAAATTGAGAGTTTTAGCCCTGGCTGGCGTAGCTCAGTGGATTGAGCGCAGGCTGGGAACCAAAGTGTCCCAGGTTCGATTCCCAGCCAGAGTACATTCCTGGGTTGCAGGCCATAACCCCCAGCAACCGCACATTGATGTTTCTCTCTCTCTCTCTCTCTCTGTCTCTGTCTCTCTCTCTCTCTTTCTCTCTCCCTTCCTTCCCTCCCTAAAAATAAATAAATAAAATCTTAAAAAAAAAAGAAAAAGAAAAGTGATTTAAAAAAAAAAAGAAATTGAGAGTTTCAAATTTTGAGTTCTATTGTCATGTTATGGTAGACAGAATTCTCAGATAACTTCTAAGACTCCCACCCCCTGGGGTACACGCCTCCTTTGATCTCCTACACTTAAGTAGAGATGGAACCTTTGAATATAATGGGCTAATCACTCCCTTGATTAGGTTGTATTAGGTTATGTTACATGGCAAATGGTAATGGGTTAGTCACTCCCATGACTGTGTTATATAAGACTGGAGGGGGATTGGAAATCAGGAGATTAGAGGTGTGAGAGGCTATGGAGTGAGCCATGACGAGATTGTTCCCAGTCTACAGCCTTCAAGAGAACAGAAGCATTAGTCCTCTTACCACATGGAACTGAACTTAGTCAACAACAATGTGAACCTAGAAGAGGACCCCCAAACTCCAGAAAGGAAGCCTGGCTGACACCTGGATTTCAACCTTGAGGGATCCTCAGCAGAAAAACCAGTTTAGACCTGACCACACTTTTGACCTCCAGAAACTGTGAGATAATAAATGGATATTCTGTCAAGCCATTGATTTTGTGGTAACTTGTTACTGGGCAATAGAAAAGTAATATGCATGTGAAGAAATATTTCCTGTAATTATTAGGCACCTACAACTGTGTTCATTTTTCAAGTATATTTTTCACACATTTAGAGTAAACTTTCACGTGTAATCCAGGGAAAGGATCACTTTCAGGTAGTAAAAACAGACTTCAAAGAGGAGACAGTGTTTGAGAACTTTGAGAATGATGTGAAGCAAGCAGAAATAGAGATGGGAAGGTTGTCTGGGATAGGATTTTGACTTGTAGAAAGGAAAACATAGGAGAAAAAGACAATGGAATACTACTTGCTAAACAAATTTTTAATGGAAAATTTAGTTTTAAATAGAGTATTTAATTAACAATTTTTATAGTTCTGAAAATGTAACATAGAGATCCTAAAGACTCCATAAAAGCCAGAAGTCCTTCCCTCCCAAAGGTTACCATTGGGTGACCCCACAGCAACCATTCTCCATCCCCCCAGTGTATCTAGGAGATTGGGGAGGAAAGAGGAGGAATTGTCAGCCATGAGTTTTTGTCCCAATGCGGGAGCGATGGAGCTCTTTTCTTTCTTCCTTTTTCTTTCCCAGACTGTCGGGGAAGCCAGAAGACACTTGCTCTTCCAATTTCCCTGGGAGAGAAATCAATTTGATTAATATACACACATAAATGACTAATATAAAACTCATAAAGAACAGCCCTTAAGGTTGGAAACAGTGAAAATCTGAAGGCAAGGTAACTAGTTTTCTGGATCCTGTTAGTTTGTGCCTATTGTCAGCATATTTATTAATAATGCTGCCTTCCATTCACTCTTAAAATTATGCTGGTTTTGGATAATAAATTGCGCAGTCACCTACTAATGCTGGTTATGATGCAGAAGTAGAATAAAAGAAGCAGAATCAAACCCTGGAAAACACACATGCCAAAGACTTCTGCACCTCAGAGCTGCCTGAATCCTCTGTTTCCATATTAACCCATCTATGAACAGTGTGGGTATGGTCCTAACTTCTGCTACGTATGGAAAAAGGCAGACTGTGGTGAAGGAAAAGATGCCAACTTACACAGAGAAGCAGATAAACAGATAAAGGGGGAAGCCTACTCTGAGACTAAGCTCTGTTCATGGATTCCCTTTTAGCTGAGGCTCAGGTTCATTATTTTTTTGTTCATCCTTCTTTGAATTCCATAAGTTAATACATTCTCAATTTGTCATTCCTTCTTTTCAAATTAAATCATCTTCATTTGGGAATCACCCTTCCCTGACTGCATGCTTGTCCAATGGAGCTGCCTCTGCAACCCATTGGCCATGGGGGTGAGCACCAGACTCAGACCTGCCAATCATAGTATCACAGCCTCTGGTCCAAGAGGTTGGCCTTAAAAAGGGCACATGACCCCAGCCACCCTTTGGGATTTTTAAGCAAAAGTACTTAGAGAGGAAAGTTTTCCTTTTTCCAGGACTGCTATGCTGAGACGACCCGAGTCCTGAGCTGTCAGTATCAGAATCACTCACTGCACAGGGAAGTGTGCCTGCATCTGGAAGGAATGAGAGCCATGGATGCAGAGTTGGTAAGTGGATGCTGAGAGCTGTTTCTCTCACTTGCAGCTGGGAAGACCTCACTGTCTTCATAGGTCATCATTAAAATGCTACACGATAGTTATTATCATAATCCTCTTTCACACAGGGAAACTGAAGCTGAGAGAGTTTAAGTAACTGTTCCAAGGGTCAAACAGGGAAGAATTTGAACGGCAACCCCACAATTTTCTTATCATACCACTTTGTTTCCCACAACACATTCATTCTAGATGAACAAATAGAGTACACAATACACCCTGGACACTGCTCTAGGAAAAATCCTTGTTCCCATGTGCTTACATTCAGTAAATCTTACCGAGAAAAATCAAAATAAGTCTGTTCTTAGCATGTCTGATACATGCTAAGAAAAATAAAAGCTTGGAAGGGACATGGAATTTCCTAAGAGAGGACATGTACACAGTTTCAAATAAGGTGGTTAGGGAAGGCATCCATTTTGGCATAGACATGAGAGAGCTGAGAAAAACAGACACAAGCTGTCTAAGGGGCGAGAGTCTGTTTGGAAGGCCCAAGGCTCAGTGGAAACCCATGTGGATGAGGCACAGTGAACATGGCAAGAGCGAAGATGGGACGTCAGAGAAGCAAAGGGTGGCAAAACTGTCACAGACCCTGCACTCATGGGGTCCACGGCATTGTAGCTGAAACAAATTCACACGGACTACCGAATCCAGTGGAAGAAAAGGGCGAGTGGCTTCTCTCTCAAGGGGAGCAAAAGCCTCCGCCCTTCCTCCAATGAGCTTTTATTGTCTTACTGGGCACATTACAAGAAGGTCCTCATTAACTATGCACAGGCTCACTTTCGGTGGTTACCTTATACAGACAACAAAGGAGAGGATGCCAGTAATCACATCACATAAGAGGAATATTTGCAAATGAAAAGGCAAAAGTGGTTGAACCCTTTACACTGGCCCTTGGAAGGTTTTAGCATGGTTTTTAGGAAGTTATTTTGCAATAGACGTTTGCCACTGGGGGCTGAGCCCATACCACACAGCATGGTCTACTACACAAAGCCATCAGAGTGTTTGTTGTGCCATTTTGAGAAGATTCCAGTTTTTATTGTAATTGAGATAGAAAGCCACAGGAAGGTTCTGAGCAGAGGCATGACCTGATCTGACAGGTATTTTAACAGCATCCTTCTGTTTTTTGGTTGAGAATAGAGTGCACATGTGGTATTGAGGCAGGAGGTAGTCAGGAAGGAAGCTCCCAAGGCCCCGCAGGGCTGAGGTAGAAAACACCTATACATGACAAAGACCCCCTAAGACGGGTTGTTCCTGTTTTCTGGGACAACTCTGAATCATAGAATGCGCCTGCGCGCTACCCCATGAATATAATGATATTCATTATAATATCATTATAATGAAATAACATTGTGGGACTCCCTTCTCCAGTAGCCAATCAAGAAAGTCATGGGAAACCACACATGTGCAGTAGCTTTGAAATCCAACTCCTTGTACCTGCGCAGGAAAAGCCCGCCAAAGGCTAGCAGGGGGCTTCTGCCCCTATAAGAATAGAATCCCCCAGCCCACGTGCCCTTTTTTTCCCTCTGCTCAGAGCTGGCTCACTCCCGTGTCCTGTGGTATGTACTATCACTTAATAAACCTCCCCTCTTTCTTTATGCTATAAACTTTGTGTGTTCGGTTCAATTCTTTGTTCTCGATCACTAAGAACCTGGTTACCTGTGCACACCTGTGCACACCTGTGACAGTTTTTGGCGAGCCAGCTTAGGAGAAGACACCGGAGTGGTAAGCCCCCTTTGCTGCTCTGACACTCGGGATGCCCTTTTCCGTTGTCACCTATTCTGTTTCGGTGACTCTGATGTTCCGTGATAGAAGGTCGGCCGCTAATTTGCGGGCACAGGTCGGGCAGTTAAAAGCCACAAGGGCGCCCGCCGCTTGAAGACTCCTGTGATAGGATAACTTGGATGCGGAACGGGGTTAGCCTTAGTCCCCGCCAGGTACAAGAAAATGTCCGCACAACGGTCAGGCACACTGTGGAAAGCACAAAACACTGCCCCCACCCCGCGGCCACTCCCCCAGTAGGCATAGTCGGACCTTCCAAGCGGGATATCAGTCACCACCTCACCTGCACTGTGACTTCCTTTTGCATTCTTTTCATCAGGCCCACGGACAGTCTTTTTCTGCTTTTCCTCCCCAACTGACTTCTGATCTTTATACCTTCACTCACACCCCACTTGCCTTTTATGTATGAAGGGTTCCTGCTGTCTTTGTACTAAGATATCTACCTTGGGGGTCATTGTTAGGCTAGCACTAAGTACAGTTGCAGGAATGAGCCACTCCCATCTTTGCCACGTGTATACTATCATTGTAAGCAGCAACATCGCTCAGAACTGCACAACAGGTGCCCGCTGGTCGCTGGTTACTAGAATGGCTGCATAGAGCCACTTTTACCTAATTAATTGAATTTGGTATTCTAAGGTGGTTTACTTGTTTCTATAAGGGTATTTTAATTTCCCCTCTCAGTTCATTGTCCCTCCATGAGATACGCCTCCAGTATGAAGGGTGTTGTTTTAGACATGGCTTGAGGTCCCTTCTGGGAGATTTCAGATGCAGGTACAATTTCTTAAAGCTCTGAAAAATTACATAGAATATTTAAGGGTCTTCTTTGTGATCTGGAAAGGAGTCATTTTATAATAAGGTCATCTTGGTGCTCCTCTTAATGGTTTACAGGGCCAGAAATTATTTTTTCTAGTAAGACACTTCCTTTTCCCCAGATATTAAAGCTTACAGGAAAATGAGGGTCCCCGTAGATGAAGAATACAGAAATGGAAATGTACTAGGGCCACAAGGGATAGAGTCTGGGATTTTCAGGATTATAGGCAATTGCTCAAGAATGCAGGACTGGTTCCTTCCCAATAGTTAGAGACAAAAGTAGACTGTGGTGATTCTCTCAAGTCTTTTCGATTTCTGTCGGCCGACACTCACTAGGATTTCTTTCGCCAGAGACGTCTGGTAGTTTGGTGGGATCCCAGGGGACGCCCTGTGGCCCACTAGGAAGCTCCTGAGGCAAGAAAAGGGGGACGCCTCTTGATTGCAAGGGAGTATTTTTCTCACTAGAATCTCTTTCGCCAGAGACGTCTGGTAGTTCGGTGGGATCCCAGGGGACGCCCATGGCCCACTAGGAATCTCCTAAGGGCAGCAAAGAGAGGGACGCCTCTAGTCTGCAAAGGAGTATCTTTGTGTTTCTTCTCTCTTAGGATCACCGCAGTCGAGATGGGAAGTACATCTTCCATCCCTTCCAAATCACCATTGGGTTGCATTCTTAGCAACTGGGATAAATGTGACCCCAAAAATTTAAAAAAGAAGAGATTAGTTTTCTTTTGTAACACTGTTTGGCCCCCAGTATAAATTAGGGGGTGGAGAGATATGGCCTGAGAATGGGAGCACAAATTATAATACTATCCTACAGCTAGATCTATTCTGCCGGAGGGAAGGCAAATGGTCTGAAGTTCCTTACGTGCAGGCGTTTATGGCTCTGTACCGAGATCCCTCGTTTTGCTCCAGCCCCACCCTGACAAAACCTACAGGCCCAAGTGTTGATCAATTAGAAGATACCCTCCTTAGCTCCCCACCTGTCTCTCAAGGGAGATTAAGGGAACCCCAGAGTTCTGAAGTCTCTGCCCCTACCTTAGAGGGAGCGACCTCTCCACCACCTTATGCTATGGATAACCTAAAGCCACCAGCTGAGGAAAAACCCAGCCCTGCAGGACATACTAGAAGTGGCGCTTCTTATCTCCCCTACCACCTCTGCACTCCTACCCTTGAGGGAGGTAGCAGGCCCTGAAGGTGCTATAAGGGTACAAGTGCCATTCTCTATAACTGATTTACAACAATGTAAAGACAGGCTAGGGAGTTTTTCAGAGGACCCTTCACGTTTCACTAGTAATTTCCAGACTCTTACTCTAGCATTCAGTATGTCGTGGAGGGATTTGTACATAATTCTGACCACCTGCTGTTCCCCAGACGAGAAACAGCGGATCTGGGAGGAGGCTCGTAAGTATGCAGATCAGCTGCATACCCAGAACCCTGGCACTAACCAGCCAGCTGCCCAAGCTGTCCCGGACCAGGAACCTAACTGGGAATACAATACTCAGGCAGGGATCCGGAGTAGGGATGCAATGATAGATTGCTTACTGGCAGGAATGAGAAACTGCATCAAGAAACCTGTGAATTATGAAAAGGTTAGGGAAATCTTTCAGGGCAAGGAAGAAAACCCAGCTCTCTTCAGAAACAGACTAGTAGAAGCCTTCCAAAAATATACAAACTTGGACCCTTCATCCCCAGAGGGTCGAATCTTGATAGGGCAGCATTTTATAATTCAATCTGCCCCTGATATTCGCAGGAAGCTTCAGAAATTACAAATGGGCCCGCAGACCCCCTTAGATCAGCTCATGGATACAGCCTTTTCAGTCTTTAACAATAGGGATTTGGAGGAAAGAAAACAGGGAAAGAAGGAAAGGGAGAGGCAAGCAGAGCTCCTTGCACTAGCCTTTAGTAGTGCCATTGGCGGAAACCAGCCCCATCAGGGGAGCTCGGGAGGCCTCAAAGGAATCAGGGGCAAAAGGATCAGACCTGTTATAAGTGCAAACGCCCTGGGACACTGGTCAAAGAACTGCACTCAGCCACCTCCGAGGCCCTGTCCTCTATGCAAGAACTTCAGTTCTGATCCCTGGCACTGGAAGGTAGACTGCCCCCGTTCCCATAGTGGAAAGGGGGTCATCTCCCAAGGCCATGGCTACTCTTGAGGACTGAAGGTGCCCCGGGAAACAGGTCGGCCCCAGGGAATACTCATATTCCCATCTCTACCGAGGAGCCCCGGGTAACTCTAGATGTGGCAGGTAAGAAAATCGACTTTCTTGTTGATACAGGGGCCACTTACTCTGTCCTTAACTCTTACTCTGGACCTCTTTCCTCCAAATCAGTTAAGGTAATGGGGGTCGAAGGAAATCCTAAGGCATATTTTTATACATTCCCTATCACTTGCCAATTTGAGAGTCGAATATTCAAACACTCCTTTTTAATTGTTCCTCAATGCCCTATTCCTCTGTTAGGCCGGGACCTTTTAGCTTGGATGGGAACCATCTTGTTGTTCCCTGAAGTGCCATTTGAGTTAAGTAAGGTGGTGATAATCAGTAGTGTTCGAAATCAGGAAGAAATCCCAAGTTCAGTTCTGGATGCAGTAAACCCACTAGTTTGGGAGTCAGGGATTCCTGGAAGAGCAAAGACTGCATTACTGGTTAAAATCCAGTTAAAATGAAAATGTCTTTGTTGTTTCTATTAACCATTCTCTACTCGCCTGCACCCTGTGTAACGGAATGGGATAAAAATTTTTTTAGTGAATGCTTCTCAAACCTTAGCAGCAGGAAAAAACCTGGCCCAATGTTGGATATGTCATCCTAACCCAGAAACTCCTTCCAGATATAATACTCATATAAAAGCCTACCCAATAGCTAATGAATCCTTAATCAGTGCTTTAAATTCCTCTGCCAATTACACGCGTTCCTCTTTTTCTTTAAGAGTCAGATGGGAGCAAAATCCTCCTTTGTGTTTCCGTATGACCCCAGTAGAATTAAAGCCATTTAACTACTCCAGCACCTCTCTTAAGTGCAACAGTATGATGGGATGTACCCCATGTTATAATAATACTCATACAAGGGCCATTGACCCATTTAAAGCCCTGGCTTCTCTTTCAAGTTCCAGCTTTCTAGAGAATCTTTCTGAGGAAGAAATTTTCAAACCTTTAAATTGGTCACATATAGTATGCTACCCAAATTATGATTCTAACTGTATTCCTAATAGTACCCATTGTTGCTTTGACAAAACTCACAATGCAGATACAAACGATACTTCTAAATGTGTTACTTGGAAATTAAACCAATCTCTTCAAGGAGTATTAGCAAAATTTCTACCACCTCCTGCAGGGGGGAAAGATCAAGGAAATAACTTAGGCCCTTTTAAGGACTGCCTTTCCCCCTTGCCATATGCCCTCCTTAACAAATATAACTCCACTAATGCCACAGTTATTGCAGCACCCCCGGGGCTCGTCTGGCTATGTGGGACTCCCAATAACTGGCTAACGGATCATTCAGAACTTCAAGAAGCTATTGCTTATACTCATCTCAGCTACTCTAAACATGGGGGTGACTGTACCTTAGGGACCTTGGCACCCCAAGACCTTACCATTATAAATATAACTATGGGTCCTGGGAGTCCATCTCTCAGCAGAAAAAAAACGAGCTTTTGGTCTAGTAGTGGCTGGAGCTGCTGCCACTATAGCCGCTGCAGCCCCCCTGGGGAGGCTTCGCCTATCATGAGGCCACTCTAAGGGAACTCACTAAGATTATAGAAGAAATCTCCAAAGATACTGCTGGTACTCTAGCTGGACTCTCAAGATCAGTAGACTCATTGGCAAATGTAGTCATGGATAACCGCCTTGCCCTTGACTATCTTCTAGCAGAACAAGGAGGGGTATGTGCTGTTATCAATAAAACCTGCTGCACCTATGTAAATAATTCTGGAATGATCGAAACTAACATAAAGAAAATTTATGAACAGGCAGAATGGCTACATAAGTATAATCAACAGGGCCAAGGGATTAAGGAAGCCCTGACCTCCTGGTTCCCTGGCTTAACATGGTTATTACCCTTCTTAGGGCCCTTAATAACACTGCTGGTTTTACTACTTTTAGGACCTTGCTTATTTAATTTACTTGTTAAATTTGTTTCTTCTAGACTTAAACAGTTCCACGTCAAACTGATGACGCTCCAAGGTTTCCAACCAATCCCTGAGAACGATGTCGAAGCTGACCAACATACAGCATCTGCGGTGGCCTCAGGAATTCCTCTTCAACCCCTAGATAAAATAGGGCGAGAGTTCCGTGGTTCTCAATAGGCAGGGTCTACTGTCCAATCTAAGCCTGAAGCAGCTATGGAAGATGGATCTTCATCCTTCAACAACCCCAAAAAGATTTTTGAGAACCATGTCTCTCAGGGGGAAGTTGAGGCAGGAGGTAGTCAGGAAGGAAGCTCCCGAGGCCCCCGCAGGGCTGAGGTAGAAAACACCTATACATGACAAAGACCCCCTAAGACGGGTTGTTCCTGTTTTCTGGGACAACTCTGAATCATAGAATGCGCCTGCGCGCTACCCCCTGATTCATTATAATATCATTATAATGAAATAACATTGTGGGACTCCCTTCTCCAGTAGCCAATCAAGAAAGTCATGGGAAACCACACACGCGCAGTAGCTTTGAAATCCAACTCCTTGTACCTGCGCAGGAAAAGCCCGCCAAAGACTAGCAGGGGGCTTCTGCCCCTATAAGAATAGAATCCCCCAGCCCACGTGCCCTTTTTTTTCCCTCTGCTCAGAGCTGGCTCACTCCCGTGTCCTGTGGTATGTACTATCACTTAATAAACCTCCCCTCTTTCTTTATGCTATAAACTTTGTGTGTTCGGTTCAATTCTTTGTTCTCGATCACTAAGAACCTGGTTACCTGTGCACACCTGTGCACACCTGTGACAGTATAAGACATGAGTTAGGAAATTAAAACACGTGAGAGAGTTGGAGCATCTAGGCAGCTATTCCCAATATTTAGAGAGTTAATCCAAATGGGCAAGATCAAAATGCCAAGCTATTCTTAGGGCAAAGTAGTGGGGCATGGACTTGGGGAAATTTTTATTGTGTAAATTTTAAAAATGAAAAAAATACTCTTGGTTAAAGTTAGAGACTTCATATTAGTGGTCTCCTAAGTGAGGTGGGGAGACATCAAGCAATAATGTTCCTCTTTTTAGGGACTCTTGTTATTCCTACAAATATTGCTTAATGCACAGATGTCAAAGGAACATGCCTGACCTCCTGTATGAAAGTCCTCAGTCTGGTCACCAGGGACTAATTGAGCCTCTGAAATAGACCTATGTTATTGAGAAAAAGCCCATTTTCTTCATTTTTCCATTTCTACAATTAGAGAAACTAATTTGAATAAAATGAGACATTTCCCATGCTTTAATCACTTAATAAAACAACTGGAAGAGTTAAAGACATTCTTCTCACAATATGGAGAAATTGGCTTTTATAAAAATGACAGGTGATATATATATTGTGAATTACCTTTTTCCATCACTACTTATCACCTTTTTACCCTCCTTTGCCTCTCTCTGGTAATCCCATGTTGTTGTCTATGAGGTTTGGGTTTTTTGTATGTTTTTCCTTGTTTAACCCCTTTGTTGACAGGAGAGACCTGGTTCTTCTTGCTGACACATGTAAGAAATTACATACCAGCAAATCTAGTAGTATGTAATCAGTTTATTAGTGGCCCATTTCCATGGAAGAGAATAGGACTGGGTTAAGTAGGGGGTGAAAGAGAAAGTTTTGTAACGGGGTGCAGCCAAGAGAGGGGCCCCAAATAGGGATTTGAAATGGGGTCCAGAACTCAGGGTGTCCAGGAAATATTAGGATGTCCTCACCACCCCACCCCCAGGTGTGGTTTGGGGAAAGGAACAAATGGAGCAGGGCCTTTGAGAGCTGTTTTGCATAACACCAGCTTTGCAGTTACCCTCTGGCATGGCCATTTAACACATCTATAACCTTTAACTGGTTACATAGATATGTTAAATAGCTGTGGTCATGCTATTGGGAATGGAAGGGGAATGGAAGTAACTTCCCCACCAAGATGTAACTGGGAGGCAGGTCCCACGAGTTACAGCACCTGCGTGGGAACTTGGAGAAGATTGGCTCCATGACATGGGACCATGCCTACACAGACTCGTGATGGCAGCCCAGTAAAGCTGGAAGTACATGAGTGCTGGAAGGTATAACTGAGTGTGGGAGGAGTCAGAAATGGGGCTGCAGAGGAAGGTTGGCACGGGGATTTAAACCCAGACATTGGTCTCTGGCAGCCATTGAAAGAGAGAACCACTCGGTCTTTAGCAGAATGGGGACTTCCGCAGCCCTGTGAGAGAGAATCACCATGCGGCTTTAGCAGAGAACCACCACTCAGCTTTGGCAGAGAGGTGACCCCTCGCTCCTTGCAGTCATTGAGTGGGGAGAACCACGCAGAGTGGGGACTCCCGTGGCCCTGGGGGAGAGAAGACCATGCTGCTGGAGCGGTGGAGAGAGGACCAAGTGCCTTTGCCAGAGTAGGGACCCCCGCAGCTTTAGTAGGGGGAACCACCACCCAGCTTTAGCAGAGATCCCAGCGACACAGCTGAGGGTGCCAGAAACCAAGGGAGGTCTACCAGCTGAGATGGATTACTGGGAAGAACTAGGGACTGCCTGAGCCATGGACTTCTATTTCTTTTCCTGAGATATGGTACCCCAAACTGGGCAAAGGGGGAAGGAAGGACTGTGTATGTTTGTGGGTGTTTTAAGAGACTTTAGGGTTTTGATGAAGACATTAGGTCACTACTTTAAGTTTGTATAGCATTAAATAAATATTTCCTTTTCTTTTCATGAATCTCTGGCATTGAGAGACATCTTTCCTATAGACGGCAGACATAGCGGACCTGGGGGTTTCTTTCAGTAATAGTATATCGTCCCAGGCTCCCCTTGTTGTTCTGTAACAGTTTCAGGGCAAAGCAGGGTGAGAAAAGCAAGAGAGGCTGGAGACCAGGGTGGCAAGCCCCTGGGCAGCCTGAGGCTGGGTGGCCAGAGGCCCTGTGACCCAAGGGCGGGGGGGAGAGAGAGAGAGACACCTTTTTTCTCAGGACTTATATAGTTGGTGGGCTAGGAGGGGGAAAAGGTCACATATTGATTAGTGGGTAAATGTGGTGCCAGCTTTCCTGTGGGAATGTGACTATCCAAACCTAGGGATATATAGGAGTCTTTCAGCCCCAAATCCTTATCTTGCTCCAGACTCCCATTGTCATCCTGTTGTAAAACAAAAATGTGACAGGAGGAAGTTAACTACAATTGGGGCACTTTCCTTCTTTCTTGCTAACACAGGGTTTCATGTGATGTTGGAACACCTGGCAATATTATCAGACCAGGCTCAGGACTGCTGAGTTAACATGTGAGACTTGTTTCCTTCCTCCTTCCTGCCTGTTTACTATTTATTCTACCTAATTGGTAAAAGGTGTTTCCTGGCAACCAGGGTGCTAAATGCTGGCCAGTGACAGTATTGCAGTCTCAGAGTTCTTCCTATGCTGTCTCCTGCTTCACCTTCACCTTATTAACCCAGCTCCCTTACCTCCTCCCCTCCAACAACTATGAGTCTGTTTCTATTTTGTTTGTTGTAGTTTATTTTGTTCATCAAATTCTACATATACATAAAATCATATGGTATTTGTCTTTCTCCAACTGGCTTATTTCACTTAGTATAATACTCTCCAGGTCCACATGTGCTGTCACTAAAGGTAAGAGTTTCTTCTTTTTTATGGCCAAGTAGTAGTCCACTGTGTAAATGTGCCACAGCTTTTTTTATCCACTTATCTACTGATGAGCATTCAGGTTGCTTCCAAAGACAGTACACAGTTCAAATTTGTTTCACATCATAATTTATAAGTAGAAGCATAGAATGAATTGGAGGAGTAGCTTCACTTGAAACTATAATGTCAAAATATCATTTTATATTATACTTTCAATATCTATTAAAAAGTATTACACTAAAAAATAAAAGAATGAGATAGTACTATGACTCTCAGACATACTTTCACAATTAAAATTACTTTACTGAGGGTGAAATTAAACAAACATTCCAAAAGAATAATCAGGGGAAAAAAAGAAAAAGTAAAACTTCATAGGCAGGTTTCCCCAGCAACATGGTGCAAGTACTTTCTGTTCACTGTTTGGCTGTGATAAACTCAGAAGTGAGAAATGATTCCACAAAGTTTCATAATAAATATTAATTATATAAAATTGTGACATATGTAACATTTATAAAAATAGAATTTATGGGAAGCTCTAGGCATAAAATGGAGTTCATTTCAAAAACTGCAATTTGAGAATATAAATGTTTATTCTTAGATTTCCTTTGATGTAACTATATTTATATATCTTTATTTAATTTTTTTGAAATTTCAGATAAAAAGTAAACATTAATTGGTCTTTCCAGTCAAAAATTCTTTAGGCAGGAGAGTGGCAGGGCCAGTTTTCACTGCATTAATTAGGTCCCAGGTTTCTAACTCCAGACATTGCTAGTGGATAAAGAAAATGTCTTCAAATGATTCTTAGGTGGAGGGTATAAATATATATATATATATATATATATATATATATATATATATATATATATATATAATATAAATAAATATATATAAATAAATATATATATA
The DNA here is from genome assembly GCF_019186645.2 of Phyllostomus hastatus. NCBI lineage: Eukaryota > Metazoa > Chordata > Mammalia > Chiroptera > Phyllostomidae > Phyllostomus > Phyllostomus hastatus. Next base: position 22,274,280 of record NW_025334028.1, on the reverse strand, counting down.
TATATTTATAAACTGTGACTATTTATAAGTGCTTTGAGGATTCCATAGCTAAACTTATCTGATGTTAAAGTTACTTCAGAAAGGAATTCTGTATATTTTTTGAGTATTTCAGCTTCTTGGTTTTTCCCACAAACCTAGATTAAGCCTAGATCAACAAACTGGTAAAAGGAAAATCTTTCACCCTTGGGTTCAAGCCACTATTCATTGGAAAATACTCATTGTGCAAAAGTGGCTCATAATTACATGAAGATTTTGCAATTTACCAAGGCAGGACTGCCCAAGCTATATTACATCTTTATATTGAAACCCCTACTTCTGCTTACCATGCTTATTTTTCTTATAATGCATTTTATATATTTTTAGGTGCTTTAATACTTTATCCATAGCCAATAAAAGTTTAATAACAAAAATGAAATTGACTCTTCAAACAAACTATATCACCACAAAACATTTTATAAAATATTCAAACCTCATTAAGAACTTATACTATATTATATATCGATACACTAGAGAGCAATGCCAGTTCAGTTGTACTAAATTAAAAACAACCTTTTGTTAAATGGAGTCATTATTAAGTACACAGGGACTTAGGGACTTACAGTTCTACTTTATTGAACTGAACATTGTGGTATATGTTGCAATGTGATTCTAGCTGCAATTTTATATTGAAGTAGTATTATTAAAAGTCATAGTTTCTGCAGTATTAGTGCACAGAACAATAGCGTCATATACCCTGATAGTATGTTCTTTCAGGTCCACCCAGTTATATAATGATAAATTTAAAGTTAATCATTGAAAATGTGGCCTTCAAATTCCGTACTTCTTTCCTAATCTAATCACCTTGTGCAGGACATTTTAAAATCTAATATAAGTTAATTTACAACAAGAATTTTAAAATATATATTTACAACTGAATCCCAAAAAGAATGTTTACAATTCTTTTGTAAAGACCATTCTCAATTCATTTCACTGAATTTACAATATTCACTATAATGAATATTACTTTAGGAAATATATATGTCATCTTTACATGCTAAATCTGCTCTAAGTAATGGAAGCTGGTTAAAACTCTTTTTAAAAAAAGTCTTGTGCTCACTTCGGCAGCACATATACTAAAATTGGAATGATACAGAGAAGATTAGCATGGCCCCTGTGCAAGGATGACCCGCAAATTTGTGAAGCATTCCATATTTTTAAAGAACTTACACAACTACACTCTAACAAGACAAGCAACCCAATTAAAAAATGGGCAAAGGACTTGAACAAACACTTCTCCAAGGAGGACATACAGAAAATCCAAAGACACATGAAACGATGTTCAATATCGCTAGCTATCAGAGAGATGCAAATTAAAACCACAATGAGATACCACTTCACACCAGTCAGAATGGCCATCATAAACAAAGCAACAAACAACAAGTGTTGGAGAGGTTGTGGAGAAAAGGGGTCCCTAGTGCACTGCTGGTAGGACTGCAGACTGGTACAACCACTATGGCAAGCAGTATGGAACTTCCTCAGAAAACTAAAAATGGATCTGCCTTTTGACCCTGCAATTCCACTGCTGGGACTATATCCTAAGAACACTAAAACACCAATCCAAAAGAACCTATGCACCCCAATGTTCATAGCAGCATAATTTACAATAGCTAGGTGCTGGAAGCAACCTAGATGCCTGTCAGTAAATGAATGGATCAAAAAACTATGGTACATTTACACAATGGAATTCTATGCAGCAGAAAGAAAGAAGGAGCTCCTAGCCTTTGCAACAGCTTGGATGGAGCTGGAAAGCATTATGCTAAGCGAAACAAGCCAGGTGGTGAAAGACAAATACCATTTGATCTCACCTTTAACAGGAACCTAAAGAACAAAACAAAGAAACAAGAAAAATATAATCAAAAACACTGAAATAGAGGACAGGCTGACAGTGACCAGAGGGGATAGAAGAGGGATTTTCAGGGGACAATGGGAAGGGTTCACAGGAACAAATTTAAAGGACACATGGACAAAAACTAGGGGGAGGGTGGTATTGGGAGGGAAGAGGGGAGGGTGGGTGGGCTGGATTGGGAGTAAAAGGGAGAAAACTGTACTTGAACAATGATTAAAATGAAAAAAATCTCTATTCTAATATAAAAGTTCAAGTACACAAGCTCTGTCCAGAAAGTATCCAGCCATGTAATATTTAAAAATAGAAACATTTACTGATGAAGATACAAGAAACATTACACATAGGACAATAATGCCTCAGTCCTCTTCAAAGTAGGCATTTGGGACCTCACACATTCTCCCAATTGCCATCAACTGCCCCATAGTATGTTTCTGAATCTCATCAATGGTCTGAAATCTCTTCCCTTTCTAAGGTGATTTTAATTTTGGGAAAAGCCAGAAGTCACAAGGTGCCAAATCTGGGCTGTAGGGTGGCTGAGTCACCTGGGTGATATGATGTTTCTCCAAAAATCTCTACACAAGATGTGATGCATGAGGAGGCATGTTGTCATGATGAAGCTGCCAGTTGCCCATAGCTGCAGCCTTCTAAATCATTGAAATAGTTTCTGCAGAGGAATGTTTAAGTTAATGGAAAATTTGATGCAGATTCATTGTTCTACTCATTCACTTATTTTGAATAGGATGGCCATACAGTACACACCTCACTTAACAGCATCTAACACCCCCACTGACTAGTACAGTAAAGTTGTCATTGTTCATGCATGCACTTTCCAGTCCACTTTCCTTGCCTGCCAGGACACATCAATGTCACCCAAACAGTTCTTATTATATTAACAATGGTTGGACTTTTTCCAGACAGACCACACATATATTTTTCAAAATGCATGTTTAGCTCTGGCTGGTGTGGTTCAGTGGATGAAGAATCACCCTGTGAACCAAAAGGTTGCTAATTCAATTCCCATATCAGGGCACAATGCCTGGGTTATAGGCCAGGTTTCCCAGTTGGAGGTGTGTGAGGGGTAACTTTTCAATGTATCCCTTGTACATTGATATTTCTCTCTTTCTTTCTCCCTCCCTTCCCCTCTAAAAAGTACATAAATAAAATCTTTTGAAAAAAGTACCTTTACAACTTTAGAAAATGTATATTAAAATGTTAATATTGTTGACCCAAGTTCCCTGCTAATTCCCAGTTACTCATACAACTGTAAATATTTATTTCATAAAGGTTCTATATCTTTGTCAAACCACCTGTTCCTGCTTGTGTTCATGAAGCAGCTCCATGGTCTCAGCTCAGGGACATGTGAAAGGGAAGCTCCAGGTCACCTCACAACACAGATCTCCTGCCACTTAGAATCTCAAAGCGTCAGGACAGTTCGAATGCTGAAATGTAAAATGATCATATTTAGTGATTTGGCCCACACATTCCAAACAAGAACAATTTAAACAATTATCTGTCCTATGTTAGAGGAAACTTCAGGTAAATTCTGTTCTTGGAAACCCTTCTGGCCCTGAGGGCCACACCAATTAATTTTCTTTCTCATGAGTCTCTGATAAGGGCATCTGAGATGATCCTTGAAGCCTCAACACAACTGCACCAGGTCGACAAAGGCTGAAGAGAAAGTATGCATAAGGCTGGGAAGGTGTGAACAGGAAAGGTAATCCACTGTGCTTAGACTTCTGGATGCCTAGGAGATTGTGGAAATAGGAGAGACCTACACCCTGGCTCCATCCCCACAGCCTGGCACTGAGGCTGCAGTCCAGTGGGTGCTAAGTTCTCAGCTGTGGATGACTGGCTATGTTAACAAATGCATAGTAAAGGCTTTCAAAACCATGAGAAGGCATTGACGTTTTGGGCAACTTGAGTTTTAGCAGCTTAATGAAGGCCTGAGCACTATGGTAAAACACAGAAGGCAGGAGATCTTTCTGTATTAACACGCCCAGCAGAGAGGTGATTGGACTGAACTATGTAATGCTCTGGGCAATGGAGGAGACAAGGGAGGAGACACTGGGAGTTACATGCTTCAGGCTCAGCATCAGTTTCCATGTGTTGGGCAAGAGTGAAGGAGTCAAACGTGATGCTCTGTCTGTAAAAGCAGAAATGTGACATTATTTGCTGAGATAACAGGTACTGGTGGAAGAATTATTTGGGGTCAAGCTGATGCAAGCATAGCACTCAAGTGAAGCTATGTAGGAAGCAGTTGGAAATGAAGTGCTTAGGTTTACAAGTATAAAGGTCAGTTTGTGATACTGGGCGCAAAACTTCTGAGAGCAGACTTTGTGTCTTTGGGCATTAGTTAGTAACTCTTGTGAAATTGGCCACATTAAGCAATTTGTTTTGGTTAACTGAGTGAAGGCTGTTTTGATAGTTTAACCCATTGTTTTCTTGCTTAAAAGGAGTTTGAGTGTAAGTTTATAATGCAATGACCTGGTAGTCAGGACCAGATGTAGAAAGACCAGACAACATTGAAAAAGCACTCAGGGGAAAATTTAGTGAGAATTTGGATCTCAGGTCAAAAGCTGCTTTTGCTAATGAAACCCAAATCTTTGGCACATAGCAGGTATTCAATAAATATCTACAGACCCCAGTGAGTAAAATTTCATGTCATCTTTGTAGAAGGCTCTCTGATTGCTCTTCTAGATGTCATAGTTGACATTTGTATGAATTTTTCATATTCTACATCTACCCTTGCCCCACCCTCAGAAGCAACAAGACTAGTGACAAGAATGCCCATGTTTGCTGGGCTTGATCAGAGGAATTCGGAGTCTGGTGAGAAGAGCACAGGCTTTGCATTGATTTTGCATCCTGGTGCTGCCTCTACAAGGTCTAGCAAGTTATTGATTTGTTTTTCACAGTCTCAGTTTGTTCAACTGCAAATGGTAGAAATAACATGTGACCTTTAAGGATTGCAAGAAAGCACATTTAAAAAAAGCACTTGACCACTGTAAAGAAAATTTTGTGGCATTTTTTGAAGTTAGCATCTTTATGATGAAATAAAAATAGCTATAATGAAATCAATCTAATGTAGAAAACCACGGTCCAGAAGATTTTTAAAAAATTGGTTAATATAGGACAATGATATAGTAAGTCTTAAAAAAGTAATCAGCTATACTGTGGCAGGAAAAGAAAACTCCAAAAGTTTCTTATGCTCTGTAACTGTAACACTTACAAAGTTTCACACAGGACTGTAGAAGCTGACAAGTCGTAACCAAAGCAACGGCCAGTTACAGTTACTCAAGGTCGTACACAGACTCCCATGATAAGCTCCTGTGCTCTGTAGCTTCTGCAAATTCCTCCTGAGTTTTCTCTTTGTCTCCCATATAAGGTAGCTGGACCGAACTTCCACATTCGGCTTCTGTAACCTTGCTTCGTCACGTAGGTAGGAAGCCTGGGACTATTTAAACCCCGAGTGAGGATCGGTGCTCAGAGGATTTGGATGTTAGCCACCCCCTCTGGGCCCCCGGGTAATAAAGTTTGTGCTTCATTATCTCCCCGCATGTGGGTGGATTTTCCACAATAATACCAATCTTGCAAGGGTGAAAAATCAGATGCAGGGGGGTAATGGGGAGCAAGCGTAATAGTATCAACAATAAAAAAACAAATAAAATACAAGAGAAATGGGTACATTTATAAGTATCAAAATTTAAAAGTAGCCTGTGTAATGAAGACAAGATCACCATAAAAAGCCAAGTACCTTTGGCTTGAATAGAGCAGTTCAAATCCTTCCTGGATTTTTTTAAAAGGCAAACCATGGGTTACCAGCTAGGCCAGGTCAAATTTCCTTGCCAGGAAGTCAGTCACTATTTTTGGAACATCATCTCTGCTTTTCCAACGTGTAAATAAGCACATATTTTCTCTTTAGACTTTATTAAATGATATTTATAGTTTATTATATTTGTATCTTCTCTCTTTTGCATTTTTACCTTTCTCCCATGTTGAACTCTTCTCAACATCACACAAATAGGCTATTCTTCCCTCTTAAGAATCTATTCTCAATCACATACCAATAACCTATTTTCCCAAAGGCAAAAAAAAAGCCACAAAAATCCTTTCAAGACCCAAGATCTCCTTCTAGTCAATTCAAATTTCTGTTGCTTTTTTATGAGTAACTTCTTTAGTTTAGAGAAAAAATTCATCTCTGGTTCATTGCTTCCAGTTCCACTGCCCACTCTGCCATTTTTGCTTGCACCCCGTGGGCATCTGCAGCTGCAGTTCTTCTTAAGGTCACTGACAGGAATGAGGCTCAGTGGGAGGCTGAAGCTTGTTCTCTTCCCACATCGTTATCTGGGGCACAAAATGAGAGGCTACTTGGTACATAGGTGGTTCTTTAGGGCTGGCTCCTTAGAGGAAAGAAGACTTGAACTGATGAACAAACAATCAAAGATGTAATTTGAGACACCTCACTTTGACTATTTGTGTGATGTGGGGAGATTACAAATTATCAGGATATTAAAAATACAACTCAGTTAATCAGTGAATATCTATTGGGTGTACACTAGTACCAGGCACCAGGCTGGGAATATAGCAAAGTAAAACATACCAGGCCCCTGCCAGCAGGAAGCATGGGGACCCTCTCACTTTACTGCAGAGACTGACATGAACAACCCAATGCAGAGGACTTTGTCCAGTGATGCACGAGGAGAAAAATAGAGTAAGGGTCATGGGCACTGCTGGAGGGACAGAACAGGTGGGGTTCTGGGAGGGAATGATATTTAATAAAGCTGAAGGAAGGCCAGCTTGATTAGGTGATATTTGGACAAAAACATAAAGGAAATGAGCTAGACAGGAATCTTAGGAAAGAACATTTCTGGGAGAGAGCAGAGTAAATGTGAAGGCATTGAGGTGGAGAGTTGGCATGTGAGAAGGACACGGAGGGCAGTGTGGCTGGAGCAGAGTGAGAACAGAAGAGGAGCAGCAGCTGGGGTCAGGGGCCAGATCAATGAGACTCTGGCCATTGAGTATTTGGGGATTTTATTCTGAACAGGAAAAGAAGCCATTAGAGCACAATTTTCAAACTTCTTCCTATCATGGCACACATAAACTAATTACCAGAATTCTGCAGCATACCCAAAAATATCTATCTAAAAGTATATATAAGTATAATTTTGACAGATTTACAAGAAAAATATTAACAGTAATCATCTACCCTTTTGCTCTAAAGTGACTCTGAAGAAAATCAGATGCCTATACATATATACAAGATTTCTGGAACCAAAAGAATAACCCAATCAGATGCAACCTCATTATGCCACATGACCAATAAAAACCAACTTTGTTATATGACACGTTGTTGTGTTGGCTGTTGTCATTTTTCTGACAATGTAAGGGAAAAGAAGTCAGTGACTGTGACTACGTACTCAGGTATTGCATGTTTTAAAAATTCGTGCAGCACACCAGTGTGCCACACACACTGGCTGAAAATCATTGCATTAGAGAATTTTGAGAGAGGTGTGACCCGATCTTACCTCTTCTGAAACAGTCACATTCAAGTTGCTCTGTGGGGAATGTTCTATGTAGGGGACAAGGGCAAGTGCAGGGAGGCCATTTAAGAAGTTACTGTGACAAAGGAAGGAGCTGATGGTGGCCTGGACAAGTGATGGTGAGAAATGGTCAGGTCCGGAGTAAACTTTGAAGATAAAGCCAACAGGATTTTCTGAACTACTCACTGCATGAGACAGAGTGCAATCCAAGGTTTGGGGCCTGACCAACAGGAATGATGGAGCTGTCACTTACTGAGATGGGAACACTGCTGGAGGAGTAGGTTGGGGGCTGGGGTGGGGGTGGTGGCAGGCAGAGAGGTTTGGGGCAGGTTAGGCTTGTGTGTTTATCAACTATGCAAGTGGATATGTCAGGTGGGCAATTGGGTATATGAGTCTGTAGCTCAGGTGGAGGTCTAGGCAGAAGATGCAAACTTAAAGCCATGAGACCAGAGGAGATTACCTTGGAAGTACATGTAAGTAAGGAAAAGTTCTGAGGACTGAGCCCTAGGACACACAAAAGTTGGAGATCTGAAGATGTGGAGTCTCCAGCAAATATTCCTGGAAGGAGTGACAATTGAAGTGCAATGAACAAATTTTCATATATGTTCTTGCACATATTGAGAAAGTGGACTTACTCAGCACTTCCTGTCCCCTAATATCATTCCCACAGAGAGATTTCTGGTCCCTATCATTCAAGTCTTGGAGAAACTTGAGTTGCAGGTGCTACAATTAAAAACGTGCCCACCAATATTAGCCCTAACTCAAGGTGAGGAGGGATGGGCAATCATCTTTTGTATCATTGGGGTCACAGTCTCAGGTTAGATCACTTCATACCAATCCTTGGAACAAAGAACTTTAAGAGAGGTATGATGAGACAAATGGCTTCTCTCACTTTTGAAAGCAACAGTTAAGGCAGCCCTCCTGGGCCAGAGGCTCTGCTGCACCTACCTCCAAAAATACACCCCTTCCATGTGCATCCAGTGAAGAGCAGCATACGGTCATAGGTGAACATTTTGGTTGCTGAAGGAGCACCTACTACCACACTGGTCCCATAGTTTGAGTGGCAGGATGCAAGGACATCAACCTAAGTTTAAAATGAAGGAGGCTATTTGTTTCTTCTGTCTCATTATATCTCATGGGCTCGTAAGTGCCTATATACTCACAATTCTAGTAGTTAGTTCAAGTTTCCAAGTCATGAGGCTAAATTAGGCCCACACACTTTTTGTTTTCTGCTTGTGTTTCAAAATTCTCAACACAACCCTCACTGGTGTAGCTCAATTGGTCAGAGTGTTGTTCTATAGACGGAAAACTTGTAAGTTTGATTTCTGGTCAGGGCACTTACCTGGGTTGCAGGTTCAATTCCCTGGTTGGGGTGTGTACAAGAAAGCAACCACTCAGTGTTTCTCTCTCTCTCTGTCTATCACTCTAAAAGCAATGAAAAGAAAATGTCCTTGGGCAAGGATAAAAAAATTTTAAAAATAAAATTCTCAACACAATTCTAGTCTTAATTTAGTTTTTTATACATTTGTACTTTAAGGCAGATGGCGGAAATTCTTGTGGTCAGTGTTTGTGGCATTTTCAGTGTGTCATGGGTCAAAGCAAAAGAGAAATTCCTGTGAAATTTTCAGACAAATGCCACCATTTCAGATAAGCCTTGGAAAGTCATTTGATCTAAACTAAATTGAATTAACTACACTAAGTCAATTAACCTAATTTTTTAAGTTTAGTGTGAAAATTAAATAAAATACTAAAATGTGAAACAAAGGAGTCTCTTTTTTTTTTGGTGGCATCTCTGAAACTAACCCTACATTTTCTGGTCATTTATTCATCTGGGTTTTCATTAATACAGCAAATCCTTTAATCATGTCATTTCATTCAGTGTTGCTTCATTATAACATCGATAAGAAAAAAACTGACTCTTGGCCTAGACCAATGTCTGTGCCTGTGGAGTTTGCACATTCTACCTGTGACTGTGTGGACTTTTTCCAGGGACTCTGGGTTCCTCCTATGTCCCACAGATGTGCTCATGAGGTAAATGGCATCTATGCATTGTCCCAACCCGGTGAGTATGTTTATGTGTGTGAGTGCCCTCTGATGGAAGGGTGTCATGACCAGGGTGCGACCTGCCTTCTGCCAAGCTGCCAGGATGGACTGTGGGCATTTGAGACCCTGAATTGAAATAAAGCAGTGAGAAAAAATTAGCTTATTTGTTTTTATTAATCTTTCTTAAATGTATTCACATTTCATATTTATTTCAATGTTTAATATTATACATGTTTTGAGTCTTTATTTAGAATTTTGGTAATGTTTTCTGTGACCACAAATATGCCATACCTTGACTCTTGATTATATCAATTAGCCTGTGACAACATTGGTTTTGTTATGTCTTTTCACTTGAAGTTGCAGTTTTCAGAACCTATGGAGAACATTTAATGAGGACTTACTGTATTTTTTTTTTGACTAGTGGCTAGATAGTAGTAATGGATATTGAATTTTTCAGACATCCATGTTCATCAGTATATTACCTGGAAGTCAACAGGCACTAACAATATATCTAATATTGCATGTTGGCTCTGTAAACATACAACCTAGAATGCTATTTGTTGGTATGGAGTAATTCTAGGTCTCACTAGGAAAGGACTATGACAACAATGGTAAATTAAAGACTAATTGTTCATAAATTATGAATGGTACTAAAGTGAATCAAAACTCCTACTCTGTCATGAGCAGGATTGGCTTTGTCTCACATTTCCGAGTCTCCTTTCCCTCCCCAGGCTGGGGCTCCCTCATCCAGAAGCTCTGCACCTGTTTCTACATGGAGGCTGGTGCTGCTGGCTGCCACAGTGGAGCCATGTTTGAGAAGTGGAAGGCTCCTACTCCAAGGGAATTCAGACAAAACAGAACTCAGGTGTAAAGAGTGAGAAGTTGGCTACATCATGGATTTGGGGGAAGAGACTGCCAATTTGGAATAGTCTCTTTCCCACCTGGATGTCCTTATTTCTCTTCAGGAAGTCACTTTGTGCTGTTTGGCTTGCTGAAGTATAATAGATGGGATCACCTGTTGGGAACCGCCCTGACTGGTATTAGAAGCTGAGACCCCCGCCTAGGCTAAAGCTAAGGGAACGCCCTTGGAACCGTGAGCCGGCAAGGAGAAAAAGGCTTATCTCCCTGGCAGTAATGCTGTTTCTGCTGCTGAACCCCAGAAAAGCTTGGTCAGTTAGCCAAAGACGGGTAAGATTCCCCACGGGGGGAACAACCCAAGCCAGGCACGATCACTTTGGGAGGCCCCCCAAAAGAAGGACTTGGGGGGCTGCAGCAAAAGGGGGTGATGGACCCTCACTCCTCGGCTTTGACAAAGTCTGAGTTCTCAGCGTCTGGAAGAAAATCTCCTTATCTCTCGGTGGCTTTAGTTCCCGCGCTCCACCTAAGCCTGAAACAATGACGGGGAAGTGCAGCTCGGTACTGGGAAGTGCGGATTTCCCGGGGTGATCGGGCCTAAGAAAGAACATGTAAATTACTGTGAAACCTTCTTTGTCCAAGAATGCTCTTAGTTGAATGAGGAGGGTCTTAGGAGGAAGCTAGTTTGTTCCTCAGCCTTACAGCTCTTTGACCCCCAACTCAATAGACGGGCAGAGTTCTTTGTTTTATATGTTCCTTACTTCCCCTAATGAGTATTGTAATGTTACCTGAGTTATTATGTAGCATGAGCCTAATAAAAGCAGGTATGGACGGTAAATCAGCGCGCTCCCCCACTAGGGGGGGTGGCCACTCTGTCCCTACTTCCCCACAGAAACTGGTTTGTCTCTGTGCATGTGTGTTTTTTCTCGCGTATTGTCGAGCCATCCACAGTGTGCCGTGGTCACTGCTGGCCGGGGACCCACGCGCAACAATCACCTTTGCCAATAAAATCCCATATACACACAAGGAACTGAACACAAAAAAAATTGTTTAGATGGTTGATTACTTTGAACACTGATCACATGGGAGTGGTGTGATGTGACACTTTGGTCACTCAGACCTGCTCACTCAGAGCAGCTCATAAGCTTTTGACTTTTTCAGCAAAATTGCTTCATGATTATCAGTTTTCACCTAAGGGCAATTTCCCTAGTTATTTGTTAATAAAGCTATGGAAAATGAGTTTTACTTTGTGTGATTAAACAGCATGTGTATTGTGTGGTGCCCTAATCTTGTTTCTTACCATCGTATCAAGACGCCCAACAACTTCAAAACTGAAGCCCACGTTGTTGCCTGTCATTTCTGACAGCACTTCATTGATGGGCTTGGTAAAGTCCTTGGGGCTGATGCACTCTGTGGCCCCTACAGCCATGGCCTTCTCAAATTTGCCTTTGTTGAGGTCAATTCTGATGATCCTGGAAGCACCAGCCGACTTACAGCCCATGATGACTGAAAAGCCAACTCCTCTCAGGCCAAAGACAGCACAGATGGAACCCAGGGTGACCTGTGGGGAGAAAAGGGTTTCATCCAACTCCTTATCTGACACCTCCATTTGGATGTCTCACAGGTATCTCAAGCTGATTATGTATAAAACTGAACTCTTAATTTTCTTGTTCTTTGCCCCTTGAACATATTTATGTTCATTCCAAGTTTCTTCATCCATGACCTTCCCTCTCCATTACCTTGTATGCAAGCCAACAACAAGTTCTGTTAACTTTACCTACAAGGTATATTTTAAATATCTCCAGGTATAAACCTCAGTTGTCTTCTCCCAGTGGTGTCCCAGGTACAGAGCTTAACTCTCCCAGGAACAATGTGTGACAACATACATTGGTCAACCAGGGAAATTCACTCAAGTCTTGGTGTCAGGGTTTCTTTTGGGGGATGCAGGCATGCAACATTCCTGTGACTGACCTCAGCTACTCAGATCCCAGCACCACCAGAGGTCAAGCTGATGGCTCAAAGCCCCAGGCTTCCATTTACCATAAACCACAGTGTTTGCATAAACTGTCTGGCATGGCACAGGTCTCAGGTACACAAAGACACTCGCATCAGGCAGGGTGTTCCAACGAATCCAAAGTTACCTCCCAGGAGCCCAACATAACCAGTCCTGAAGTCCTCTCGAATGGTGACACACAGACAATGATTAAAGAATACTAAGGAGATCAGAACAGGGAAGAAAAGCAATTGCAAAAGCTAATAAAATATTTTTAAATAATGTATGTTTAACACTTTTATTTTAGACTGTGGCTTTCTTCCCCAATAATGATATGGAAAATTTACTAGAGATATTAATCTCTAGTTCCTATTCTTTAGAACAGGAAGGTGGGGAAAGGAAGAAAATTTGTTGGTTTGTTGCTGTTGTTGGTTTTGATTCTTGGTTGTTTGGTTTTTGCTGTTGTCGTGTTAGCAGAGACTAGGGCCATGGTCCACTTAAAGGCTCAGAGGCAGGGTGACAGGAGGGTTAAGAAACTATCACTTTTCAGAGGGGAGTCTGGGACCTAAGGAGAGCTGCTTAGAGGTACAGTTTCTTAACAATTAAAAATATCACACTTCATAGCCACCACAGTTCAAGGTTTACTAGAGATTAAATAAAGAAGTATTGTAGTGCATAAAGGAGACTTGTGTAGCTTCCTGGAGCTTATTGTCTAATGAGTAACACTAAAGACATGAGACTTTGAGATTTGGGACATATACTATTAATAAAGCAATCATGTTTCCTTGAATAATGGAAGAAGTTCCTATTTAGATGCAGTGGACAGAAAAACAAGAATTTCTCTGAGCATATAGGTGACTTCGAACTGAGAGTGGTGTTAAGGAACCAACCACATGAGTGCTCAGGAGATGAGTGCTTCAGACAGTCAGACTAGCATGTGTAGAGGCCTTCATGCAGAAGAAGCTCAGCAGGCTTGTGGATGCTAAAAGAGGCAAGTCAGGCTGGCTTATACAATAATGTTCCAAATATGAAAACTACTGAAGGATTTTGGGGCAAAACTAACATAATCTAGTTTATGCTTTATGAAATTAGTTTGGCTTGTAAACAGAGAATTATTGGAGATGGTCAAGATGAGTAATGAGGACAACAGAAGAAAGTCCACAACATCTGCTTAGTCAAGATGATTTATGTCCCTACCCCCAAATTCATATGTTGAAGTCTTAATCCCTAGTACCTAAGGACGTGATCTTATTTGGAAATAGGGTTTTTGCATAGGTAATCAAGTTAAAATAAAGTGATTAGGGTGGACCCTTATCCAGTATGACTGGTGTCCTAATAAAAAGAGGAATTTGGACACAAAGACTGACATACATGGGAGATGATAGGAAGGGACATAGCAAGAAGACAGCCAAGGAGATCTGTCTGGAACAGACCCTTCACTCACAGCCCTCAGAGAAAACCAGTCCTGCCAGCACCTTGATTCTAGTCTCCAGAATGTGAGAAAATAAATTTTTGTTTAAACCCCTCAACACAGTCTTAAACTCACAGAAGATTCTGAGCCTAATACTAACCATCATGCATGATCCTTCTCATCAAGGGATTTACAATATTGCTGCCTCTTGCCCTACTTTGAATCTAAGTTCCTTTGTCTAGTAAACTGGTATTGTTATGATGAAAACAGAATGCAGATGTTACCATGTGGCCAACACAAAAGTAGATTTTTATAGCCAGGCCCTCCTAAAACTTTGTTAATGAAAGGTAGAGGAAATGGCATGCACAAAGGTAGGTACGAAGCAAAATCTGTTAACTGCAGTACACAGGTAACAGGAGAAGATCAAAGAAGGACTGGTAGCAACACTTATTCAACAAGCTGGTAACCAAACCAGTGGTTAGGCTGTATCCAAAGGATTCAGGGAAGAACTCCAGGAAGTTGTCATTTCTCCAGGCTCAAAAAAATGAGTTTTTCATTCTTTGGGAAAAGTAATCTCAATACTATCTGACTTCCAGAATATTTTAAAAGAAGTTATTAGTCCCAGGCTGGCGTAGCTCAGTGGATTGAGTGCGGGCTGTGAACCAAAGTGTCGCAGGTTCGATTCCCAGCCAGGGTACATGCCTGGGTTGCAGGCCATGACCCCCAGCAACCGCACATTGATGTTTCTCTCTCTCTCTCTCTCTCTCTCTCTCTCTCTCTCTCCCTCCCTTCCCGTTCTAAAAATAAATAAATAAAATCTTAAAAAAAAAAAGAAAAGAAAGCACCAACACCACATTCTTAAAAAAAAAAAAAAGAAGTTATTAGTCATGTTTACTAACAATTTTTTAAATCAGAAGCATATAAATAAAAAGTCAACAAACAATAGTTTTAATAGAGCAGATTAGTAGTTTTGTCTTTAATGGATAATTAGGTCATAAATTTCATATCCAGTATGACAAGATCCTTAACAATAAACAAGAACCAGTAACAGAATTAATATACAAAACTTGGGAAATATCTCTTTATTTAAGAATCCATCCTCACAACAATGATATACTCAATATTGGTGTGATAACATGTTAGGCTTACGTAATCTAAGGCTCATTACCTTAATACAAACTTCTTTCGCCTTTGGTGGGGCAACTTCTATTTCCTCAATGGAAAGGGGATTATTCAGCTCCCATAACACAGTTGCCTTGCATTTAATAACCTAAGAAATTGGTGAGAGTTATAATAGGTTATAATTAAATTATGTCTCTGCAAATACAGATTCCACAAATAATAAAAATATGGACAAAAGCTTTTATATAACATTCTAATTTGACCAGGATGGTTTTCACTGAAGACTAGAATTGTAATCTTTAGAGATTATCTTGTGTGCACCCGTGTTTGGTGTATGAGAAACGTGGCCCAAAAGATTGATCCATGGCCATGTGACACCTGAGGAGCAGGGCTGGGCTAGACCTGAGCCACAGCCCTTTGCTTTTTTTGCTATGGTCACATAATATTTCACTAAATTAGGTTCTTGTACTACATTTCAAATTAACAAAACTGTCATCTTTCTATCACTTATCCACAAGGGCAAATTTATAAAACCCTTCGGTTTTATAAGACGCTGCTGATTTTTCTGCAAGAATTTAAGCCAATATTTAAGTGCTGTATAATCATGTAGCAGTGGGGAAGGAATTAAAAATTAGCATAGTAGAAATGAAGGGAACCACGAACGTCATGAAGTGTAATAGACTGGGAGTTCCTAGATGACTCAGTCTGGGTTTTGCATCTCTGTATCCCTATTTTTTTGTCACCTAGCCCAGTTTTTGCATCTCATTGAGTCTTGAGAGTTAGGCAAATTAAAGCTTCTCATCTTACAGAAGAACTTAAGTTGTGGAAATACTCAGAAACTAGTCTTCAGTGGTTTTGCTGAGATTATCTCGTTCTGAGAGAGACACTCTTCCTGTCTTCCCATGTGCAAATCTGTCAAGGAATCCTATAAAATATTGTAATTAATTTGTTCAGATGCAATATGAGTTATCCCTTATCTTACTTGTCAACTAAAGCAACATTCTAGCAGGGCTCCTGTGGATGGTTATGTGGCTCTTTTGCAAAGAGATTAATATGAGAAATCATATGCTAGAAACAGATGGGTGGCTGAAAGCCATCCCTGACTCAAGTTACTAACATTCGCCCTCATCCTTTCTAAGGAAAATGGTATGGGTCAGAATGTACTGTGGTCCATTGTTGAAATTAGAATTGCACACTACAATTCCACACAAATTCCAACTACTTGAATAGTTGAGATTTACTTTTTCTAAAAAATTTATTTATTTACTTTTAGAGCTAGGGAAAGGGAAAAGTTAAAAGAAAAAGAGGGAGAGAAACATCAATGTGTGAGAAATACATCAATTGATTGCCTCTCACATGACCCAGCTGGGGACCTAGGCTACAACCCAAGCAAGTGCCCTGAATAGGAATCAAACCTGTGACCTTTTGTTTCACAGGCCAGCATTCAATCCACTGAGCCACACCAGCCAGGACAAAATTTACCCTTTAAATCGAACTATTTCAACAATCAATGAAGGCTTAAATATCAAATATATGGAGCATCTAGGAAGTTTTATGCTAAAAATTATAAAAGTCATAAAGAAATCTTCTAAAAATGAAAATTTTGTGTATTGAGAAACAGTAACTAAATCTTCCAAATTTAACTAATTTAAGCCAGAGTCTGAGGGAAAAAGGCTTACTGCAAAAATGACCAAAGGAAACATTTTTGAGACATACAACACTTAATTAAATTTAAAAGGAAAGCACAAAGGAACCCATCTCTCCTACTACTCCTGCCCTCCCACACACCACATTCACACCCAGAAATTCGTGCAAACAACGTAAGTAGGAAAGTTCAAGTTAATGAATATATCACCAAGCGGTTGTTCTCTGCTATAAAAAGGCCTTGTTAATGAAAATAATGACATAATTTTCTATTTAAAGTCAATACTGATCTCTTACTTACAGAGAGCACACAGTAGTGTCAAAGGGGCAGTGAAAAAGGCAATGTTATTTATATAAATACTTTTGAAAAATAATTCACAGTATACATCAGAATACTTAGAAATGTTTCTTTTCCTTCAAGTAGTCACATTTTTAGCAAATTTTTGAGATATCTTTGAAATATAAAAATTGTACATATTTGGAGAATATAACTTGATGTTTTGATATATGTATATATTCTGAAAAGATCACCACAATCAAGTTAAATAACATACCCATCACCTCTACCTAGTTACTATGGTGCATGTGTTTGTGTGTGTGTGTTGAGATATAATTTAAGATTTATCTTCTTAGCAAATTTCAATTATACAATATTAACTATAATCACCATGCTGTACATTCGATTTCCAGAACATATCATCTTGCATAGCAAAAACTTTGTACACTACTTACTATTTTGACCCTTTCACCCTATAGTTCTATATTTAAAAGTCTACTTTAATTAAATGTTAAATTCAAAAAATCTTAATATAGATTAGAAGTTATCACAGCACTATTTATGAAGGAAAATACGTGACCAATATGTATAAACAAATACATAAATAATAATAGAAAAATGATTAAATAAATTGTGGAAAATCTCAATGTAATATAGTAAGTGCAGTAGGTCCAATTTAACATACATGTACACCTAATTCAGAGCTGGCAACTAGAATTAGTTCTGCTAAGTCGTAGCCAAATTAAAAGCACCAGATGAAAGCACTGCCTGTCCTTGAGGCTTGAGTATGAGCCATTGTTTTAGCTGCCAACACTGATGAAGCAGGCCCATTTTATTCTGAGTCCCAACCTTTAAACCAAAGAAAACAAACTTTATCTCAGCAATGAAAAGTTGTTTACTTATGGACAAGGGCAAAAGAGTACCAACATAGTCAGTGACAGAACAAACACAAAAATACTTGTTTGGTGAACTTGCTCTCAAGGCCTTGGCACAACCTTTTAGCACATTAATATAAAAAACAAAGTTTTACAAAAAATAGTGTTATTGAGTGATATTCATATCTCTATAAATTTTTATGATTCAAATCCCTTCTCAAGGAGAACTGATTGAATGATATACATGTCAAAAGCTACAACTTGGAAAGTAACATATTTTTTTAAAAGTTGAGCTAAAAAAGTTCATGGTCATATTGGATAATATAGCATGTCAGTCCTAATTTTAGGTTTGCAGAAATTACCAGCTGACTCCCTCTTGTAAACCTTTTCACAATGTTTCCATGAAATTCTGGGGCCAAATCTACCAGGGTACTGAATCTCCTAAAGCCGTGAGCCTGGTGGCACTCCAAAAGTTTCCAAAAGTCTCCAAAGAAACATGTGAATCTCAAAGTACCCATGGAACTCTAATTTGCTCCAGACAGAATACACCAGGAAGGACTTTGAGAAGTGTGCTGCAGGAGTAAGGGCTGTGGTCAGATACACCTGGTTCAGGACCTGGAACATGCATGCCCTCAGCTGCCACATTTGTAAAATGGGAATAATGATCTGTAAGTTGAATGCATGTCCTGGGTGTCATCATGAGGATCATAAAGCACTTCCCATACTGCCTGGTTCAGTAGCAAGTAGAATTATTATTAACTTTGTGTCCTTCGGTAACTAAAGGTTTAGATTTATTTTCTCAAGTGTTCACATTTACTTTTTTTACCCATTACCCTATTATTTTTATTTTTTTTTACAGTTGCCCCAATGTTTCCCTGTTGCTCTCCCCTGCCCTGCCCAACCCCACTCCCACAGTCGATCCCCACCCTGTTGTCCATGTCTATGGGACATTTATACATGATCCTTGACTAGACTCTCCTCCTTCTTTCCCCCACTATCCTCCTCTCCCCGTCCCTCTAGTTACTGTCAGTTTGTTCCTTTTTCAATGTCTCTGGTTATATTTTGCTCATTTGTTTGTTTTGTTCATTAGGTGCCTCTTATAAGTGAGATCATATGATATTTGTCTTTCACCACCTGGCTTATTTCACTTAGCATAATATTCTCCAGATCCATCAATGCTGTCTCAAAGGGTAGGAGCCCCTTCTTTCTTTCTGCTATGTAGTATTCCATTGTGTAAAAGTACCACAGTTTTTTTGATCCACTCATTTACTGATGGACACTTAGGCTATTTCTAGCACTTTGATATTGTAAATATTGCTGCTATGAACATTGGGGTACACAGGTTCTTTTGAATTGGTGTTTCAGAATTCTTAGTGTATAATTCTAGCAGTGGGATCACTGGATCAAAAGACAGTTCCATTTTTAGATTTCTGAGGAAATTCCATACTGTTTTCCACAGTGACTGCATCAGTCTGCATTCCCACCAACAGTGCTTTAGGGTTCCCTTTTCTCCACATCCTCACCAGAACTTCTTGTTTGTTAATTTATTAATGGTGGCCATTCTGACTGGTGTGAAGTGGTATCTCATTGTGGTTTTCATTTGCATCTCTCTGACAGCTAGTGATGTTGAGCATTCTTTTATATGTCTATGGGCCCTCTGTATGTCCTCCTAGGAGAAGTGTCTGTTCAGGCCCTTTGGTCATTTTTTTAAAAATATATTTTATTGATTATGCTATTATAGTTGTCCCATTTTTTCTCCCTTTTATTCCCCTCTGCCCTGCACACCCCTCCCACCAGCATTACCCCACCTTAATTCATGTCCATGGGTTGTACAAATAAGATCAAATAAGTTATTCGGCTTCTCCATTTCCTATAATATTCTTAACCTCCTCCTGTCTATTTTGTACCTACCATTTGTGTTTCTTATTCCTTATATCTTTTTAAATTATATTTTATTGATTACACTATTACAGTTTTCCCAATTTTTCCCCTTTTATCCCCACTCTACCCTGCACCCCCCAAACCTCCAGCATTCTCCCCCCCATTAGTTCATGTTTGTGGGTTGTACATATAAGTTCTTTGACTTCTCTGTTTCCTATACCATTCTTAGCCTCTCCCCGACTATTTTATGGCTACCAGTTATGCTTCTTATTCTCTGTACTTTACCCCCCTGTTCTTCCCCTCTCCTTTCCTTCCCCACTGAAAACCCCCCATGTGATGTCCATATCCTCTGATTCTATTCCTGTTCTAGTTGTTTGCTTAGTCATTGTTTTCATTGTTGTTATTGTTTTAGGTTCAGTTGTTGATAGTTGTGAGTTTGTTGTCATTTTACTGTTTGGAGTTTTTGATCTTCTTCTATTTCTTAGATGAGTCCCTTTAACATCTCGCATAATAAGGGCTTGGTGATGAACCCTTTTAACTTGACCTTATCTGGGAAACACTTTATCTGCTCTCATGTTCTAAATGATAGCTTTGCTGGATAGAGTAACCTTAGATGTAGGTCCTTGCCTTTCATGACTTTGAATACTTCTTTCCAGCCCCTTTTGCCTGCAAGGTTTCTCTTGAGAAATAAGCTGATAGAACTATGGGCACTCCTTTGTAGGTAAGCCTCTCCTTTCCTCATGCTTCTTTTAGGATTCTCTCTTTATCTTTAATCTTGGGTAACTTACTGATGATGTTCCTTGGTATGTTCCTCCTTGGGTCCAACTTCTTTGGGACTCTCTGGGCTTCCTGAAAGTCTATTTCCTTTGCCAGATTGAGGAAGTTTTCCTTCATTATTTGTTCAAATAAGTTTTCAATTTCTTTCTCTTCTTCTTCTTGTGGCGCCCCTATAATTCAGATATTGCAACCTTTAAAGTTGTCCCAGAGGTTCCTAAGCCTCTCCTCATTTTTTGAATTCTTCTTTCTTCATTCTGTTCCAGTTGGATGTTTATTTCTTCCTTTTGTTCCAAATCATTGATTTGAGTCTCGGTTTCCTGCCCATCACTGTTGGCTCCCTGAATATGTTTTCTTTATATCATTTTGGATAGCCTTCATTTGTTCTTTCATTTTGTTATTGAGCTTTCAGAAGCTCAGTCAGTTCTGTGAGCATCTCAATTACCAGCGTTTTGAACTCTGCATCAGGTAAGTTAGCTGTGTCCTTGTTGCTTAGCTCTTTTTCTGAAGTTTTGGTTTGTTCTTTCATTTGGGCCATGTTTTTTTTGTCTCAGCGCAGCACCTGTTAAGTTGTAAGGGGGTGGGGCCTTAGGTATTCACCAGGGTAGGGCAACCCTCTTTGCTGCATTCTGGCACTCATTGTGGGTGTGGGGGCATGGGAGGGTCAGAAAGGGAACAATGCATCTTTCTTCTTTGGCTCTAGTCCTACTTTCCAACAAATTCTCACATGAGACTGGGAGTTTCTCTTGCTGTGGCAACTCCTGCCCTAGTGTACAGCCATCTCTGAGTCTCAGTTTCCCATTCAGTCAGCCCTGCACTCATGGTCCACCACCTTACTGCGGGTTCTTTCTGCCCGCAGGGCTCCCTATCTTCCTTCTACTGGTCTGGTTGGTCTGGTTGGTCTGGTTGACTATTTCTTTAATTCCTTAGTTGTCAGAGTTCCATGCAGCTTGATTTTCTGGCACTTCTGGTTGTTTATTGTTTTTAGATTGGTTGTTATCCTCCTTTTGGTTTTATGAGGAAGTGAAGGGTTCCTGCCTACGCCTGCATGTTGGCCTCAACTCTCCTTTTGCTCATTTTTAATTCAATTGTTTGTCTTCCTGGTGTTCAGTCATATGAGTTCTTTATATATATTGGAGATCAAACCCTTATCCAAGGTATCATTGCCAAATATATTTTCCCATACAGTTGGTTCCCTTTTCATTTTGCTGATGTTTTCTTTGCCAAGTAGAAGCTTTTAATTTGATGTAGTCACATTTGTTTATTTTTTCATTTATATCCCTTGCCCTAGGAAATATATTGACAAAAATATTGCTGCATGGGATAGCTGAAATTTTCCTGCCTATATTTACTCTAGAACTTTTATGGTGTCGCAACTTATATTCAAGTCTTTTATCCATCTTGTACTTATTTTTGTGTATGATATAATCTGGTGATACAGTTTCATTTCTTTGCATGTAGCTATCCAGATCTCGCAGCATAGTTTATCAAAGAGGCTATATTTACTCCATTTTATGTTCTTGCCCCCTTTGTCAATATTAATTGACCATAGAGACATGGGTTTATTTCTGGGCTCTCTATTCTGTTTTATGGCCTGTGAGTCTGTTCTTATGCCAGTACCAGACTGTTTTGATTACTGTGGTCTTGTAACATAGTTTGATGTCAGGTGTGGTGATCCCACCTATTTTGTTCTTCTTTCCAAAAATTGCTGAGGCAATTTGTGGTCATTTATGGCTCCATATAAATTGTTCAAATATTTGTTGTATATCTGTGACATATGTCATCAGTATTTTAATGGGGATTGTATTGAATCTATAGATTGCCTTAGGTAGTATGGACATTTTAATGACATAAAAATCTTCCAATCCATTAACACAGTATATGCTTTCATTTAATTGTCTTTTCCTTAATTTCTTTCTTTAGTGTTATGTAGTTTTCAGAGTACAGGTCTTTTACCACCTTGGTTAAGTTTATTCCTAGGTACTTTATTTTTTGTGTTGCTATAGTAAACAGGAATTTTTTCCTAGTTTCTATTTCTGCTATTTCATTGTTGGTGTACAAAAATGCCACTGACTTCTAAATATTGACTTTGTATTAGTTATTTGCCAAATTCACTTATTAGGTCAAGTAGTTCTTTGATGGAGCCTATAGGGTTTTCTATGTACACTATCATGTCATTTGGAAACAATGACAGTTTTTCTTCTTGCTTTCTGATTTGGATATGTTTTATTCCTTTTTCTTCTCTAATCAGTGTGGCTAGAAGTTCCAATACTATGTTGAATAGTAGTTGCGAAAGTAGACACACTTATCTTGTGCCTGATCTCAGGTGGAAGGCTTTTAGTTTTTGCCTGTTGAGTATAATGTTGGCTATAAGTTTCTCATATGTGGCTTTTATTATGTTGAAGTATGCTCTCTGTACTCCCACTTTGCTGAGTGATTTTACCATAAATGGGTGCTATACTTTATCAAATGCTTTTTCGGTACCTATTGATATAATCATATGAATTTTATCTATCATTTTGTTTACATGATGTATTATGTTCATTGATTTGCTAATATTGTACCATCCTTACATTCCTGAGAAGAATCATACACTTCACTGTGTATGATCTTTCTAATGTATTGCTTGATCAAGTTTGTCAATATTTTGTTGAGAATTTTAGCATCTATGTTCTTTAGTCTGTGATTTTCTTTCTTCATTGTGTCTTTATCAGGTTTTAGATTAGGACAATACTCGCCTCATATAATGAGTTTGGGATACTTCCTTCTTCTTGAATTTTTTAGAATCATTTGAGAATGATAGGAGTTACCTCTTCCCTAAATGTTTGGTAAAATTCACCTGCTCCAGGTCTTTTGCTCCAGGGCTTTTGTGTGCCAGGAGTTTTTT
Source organism: Phyllostomus hastatus (assembly GCF_019186645.2). NCBI lineage: Eukaryota > Metazoa > Chordata > Mammalia > Chiroptera > Phyllostomidae > Phyllostomus > Phyllostomus hastatus. Next base: position 22,251,096 of record NW_025334028.1, on the reverse strand, counting down.
GGTTACTGCATCAGTTTCAGTAGCTGTTATTGGTCTGTTCAGACTTTCTGCTCTTCTTGATTCAGTTTTGGAAGATTATATTTTTCTAGAAATTTGTCCATTTTGTCCAGGTTTTCCAATTTCTTGGCATATAGTTGTTCATAGTAGTTTCTTATGATCCTTTGTATTCCTGTGCTATCAGTTGTAATTTCTCCCCTTTCATTTCTGATTTTATTTATTTGAGTCCTTTCTCTTTTTTCTTTTTTTAAATATATTTTATGCTATGACAGTTGTCCCATTACCCGCTTCATTCCCTTCCACCCTGCACACTCTCTCCCACCCACATTCCCCCCCTTTAGTTCATGTCCATGTGTCATAAGTTCTTGAGCTTCTATATTTCTCATACTATTCTTGCCCTCCCGCTGTCTATTTTCTACCTACCATCTATGCTACTTATTCTCCGTACCTTTTCCGTATCTCTGTATATCTTCCTCCGACTCCCCTGTTGCTAACCCTCCATGTGATCTCCATTTCTGTGGTTCTGTTCCTGTTCTAATTGTTTGCTTAGTTTCTTTTGGTTTTGCTTTAGGTGTGATCGTTAATAATTGTGAGTTTGCTGTCATTTTACTATACACATTTTTTATCTTCTTTTTCTTAGATAAGTTCCTTTAACATTTCATAAAATAAGGGCTTGGTGATGATGAACTCCTTTAACTTGACCTTATCTGAGAAGCACTTTATCTGCCCTTCCATTCTCAATGAAAGCTTTGCTGGATAGAGCAATCTGGGATGTAGGTCCTTGCCTTTTATGACTTGGAATACTTCTTTCCAGCCCCTTCTTGCCTGTAAGGTCTCTTTGGAGAAATCAGCTGACAGTCTGATGGGAACTCCTTTACAGGTAACTGTCTCCTTTTCTCTTGCTGCTTCTAAGATTCTCTCCTTCTCTTCAATCTTGGCTAATGTAATTATGATGTGCCTTGGTGTGTTCCTCCTTGAGTCCAACTTCTTTGGGAATCTCTGAGCTTCCTGGACTTCCTAGAAGTCCATTTCCTTTGCCAGATTGGGGAAGTTCTCCTTTATTATTTGTTCAAATAAGTTTTCCACTTGGTGCTGTTCCTCTTCTCCTTCTGGTACCCCTATAATTCAGATGTTGGAACATTTAAAGATATCCTGGAAGTTCCTAAGCCACTCCTCATTTTTTTGAATTCTTAGTTCTTCATTCTTTGCTGATTGTATGTTTTTTTGTTCTTTCTGGTCCACTCCATTGATTTGAGTCCTAGTTTCTATCCCATCACTACTGGTTCCCTGTGCATTTTTCTTCATTTCACTTATTGTAGCCTTCATTTTTTTTTCATCTAATTTGCGACCAAAATCAACCAATTCTGTGAGCATCCTGATCACCAGTGCTTTGAATTATGCATCTGATAGGTTGTCTATTTCTCAGTCACTTAAAAGTACTGATTCCGGGGCTTTCAATTCTGTTTGAGCCATCTTTTTTTTTCCCTTGGTCTGGTTGTGCCTGTTACATATGAGGGGCAGAGCCTTAAGTGTTCACCAGGACAAGGCACCCCAGTTGCTGGGTTGTGACGCTGTATGTGGGGGCAGGGTCAGAGAGGGAACAATGATGCTTGCTCTGCTTTCTGTCAGACTTCAGTCCCTTCCACCACTTCCCCCGAGCAAACTGGGCCTCTCTGGTGCCAATTCCCATGTGGGTGGGCTTGTGCACCCTGTGGGACTTTCCAACGACCTCTCCTGTGAAGCTAGGAATCTCTCCCTGTGCCTCAACCCCCACAGGTGTTTTCATTCAGTGACCCAAGGATATATTTCCCAGCGCTGGGATCCTGGGTTGTGCGCAGTGCCTTGCTTCACAATCACTGCCTTGCTGGGTCTGCTGGTTGCCACCCCTTGGCTGGGGTCTGCCAGCTGCCACTTGCACACTCAGGGTCCACCTGCTGCAGTTTTGCGTGCCCCGGATGCCTTACGCACCTGGTCCCAACACTCTCTACTCTCCCCGCAATGACCAGTGCTCAGCTGCCCAACTCTGCCCCTCCTACCGGTCTGGATGAACGTGTCTATTTTAACTTCTTGGTTGTCCAACTTCCATTCAGATCAATTTTCTGTCAGTTCTGGTTGTTATTCTGTTTCTAAATTATTGTTATCCCTATCTTGGTTGTGCGAGGAGGCACAGTGTTTCTACCTATGCCTCCATCTTGGCCGGAAGTCTCTCTTTTTGTTCTTGATGAATCTGGTTAAAGGCTCTCAATTTTGTTTATCTTTTCAAAGAGCTAGTTCTTAGATTCATTGAGCCTTTGAATTGTTCTTTTAGTCTTTATGTCATTTAACTCTGCTCTGATTTTGATTATTTCCTTCCTTCTACTTGCTTTGGACTGCCTTTTTTTGTTGTTGTTCCTCTATTTCTTGTAGATGTAAGGTTAGGTTGTTTATCTTTTTTAGGTAGGCCTGTATTGCTCTAAACTTCCCTCTCAGTACTGCCTTCATTGTGTCCCATAGGTTATGGGCTGTTGTGTGCTCATTTTCATGTGTTTCCAGAAACTGTTTGACTTCTTCTTTTATCTCATTGTTGACACATTCATTGTTTAATAGCATGCTATTCATTCTCCATGAATATAAATATTTTTATTTTTTTCTTGGGATTGGTTTCTAGTTATAATCCAAAACATTGTGATCCAAAAGACTCTTGATGTGATTTTAATTTTCTTGAATTTGTTGAGGCTTGCTTTGTGTCCTATCGTGTGGTCTATCTTTGACAATATTCCATGTGTATTTAAAATAAATATATATTTTGTTTCTTTGGGGTGAAAAGTTCTATATATATAAATTAAGTCCATTTGATCTAGTGTCATTTAGTGCCACAATATCCTTGTTGATTCTTTGTTTGGAAGATGTATCCATTTTTGACAGTGGAGTGTTAAAATCCCCTACTATAAGTGTGTTGCTGTCTATATCTTTCTTGAAGTCCTCCAAGATTTTTCTTATATATTTGGGTGCTCCTATGTTGGGTGCACATATGTTTACAATGTTTATGTCTTCTTGACAGATTCTACCCTTGGGTGTTATGAAGTGCTCTTCTGTGTGTCTTTTTATGGCCTTTTAAAAAAATCTACTTTGTCTGATATAAGTATTGCAACCCCAGCTTTTTTCCCCTGTCCTTTTGCTTCAAATATTTTTTTCCAACCCTTCACTTTCCATCTGTGCTTTTTGGTCTTTCGTAGGTAGCATATGTGTGGGTCATGTTTTCCTATCCATTCAGCTACCGTATGTCTTTTGATTGGAGCATTTAATCCATTTATGTTTAAGGTTATTATTGATAGGCACTTATTCCTTGCCATTTTTTCCCTTTATACCTGTGTTTCTCTCTCTCTCTCTCTCTCTCACTCACTCTTTTCATCATTTTCTTAAAACAGTTCCTTTAGCATGTCTTGCAATACTGGTTTGGTGGGGGTGTATTCTATTAGCCTTCTTTTGTCTGTGAAACCCCTTATTTTACTTTCCATTTTAAATGAGAGCCTTGCTGGGTAGAGTAGTGTTGATTGCCAGCCTTTGCTTTTCATTATTTGCCATATTTCTTGCCATTCCCTTCAGATTTGTAGTGTTGCTGTTGAGAAGTCAGATGCTAGCCTTATCAGGGCTCCCTTGTATGTTACTTCCTACATCTCTTTTGCTGTCTTCAAGATTCTCTCTTTGTCTTAGAATTTTGCCATTTTAATTACAATGTGTCTTGGAATGGGACTCTGGGTTCATCTTAATTGGGATCCTCTGTGCTTCCTGGATTTGTATGACTTTTCTCTCATCAAGTTGGGGATGTTTTCTGTCATTACTTTTTCAAACAGGTTTTCTATCCCTTGCTCCTCTTCTTCCCCTTCTGGTGTCCATATAATATGGATATTCATACATTTCATGTTGTCCTTAACTTCTCTTTTTTGTGTGTCCTTTTTCATTTTGTTGCTCTCTCTGGTAATTTTTTTTCTACTTTGTCCTCTAGCTCACTGATTTGATCCTCTGCTTCATATAACCTGATTTTAATTTCTTCTACTGTGTTGTTCATTTAAGATATTGTATTCTTCACTTCCTTCTGGCTCTTATTTATAGTTTCTATGTCCTTTTTCATGCTTGTGCAGCTCACAATAATTTCCTTATAGCTTCTTTGTAGTTGTCACAGAACTCCTTGAGCATCCTTATAACCATTATTTTGAACTTGATGTCTGATATTTTGCTCTCCTCAATTTTATTTAGCAGCCTTTCTGGGGATTCCTCCTTTCCTTTCATTTTTGGGTTGTTTCTTTGTTTCCCCATTTTAGGTAATTCTTCTTGTTTGTTTCTGCTTTTAGACTGATCTGCTTTGACTTCCTGTCTTCATGGTGTGAATTCCTGTGATAGGAGACCTATGGGACTCAGTGGTGCAGTCTCCTTGATCTCCTAAACTTGATGCTCTTGGGATTCCATTTATGCTATTTGTGTGGGCTCTCTGGTTATAATTGTGTTTTGGTTGTTTGGGGGCCATTCTTTGGTGGGTCCTCCCTCCAGCTGGCTGACTGAGAGTCACTCCACCCACCACATCTTATATACTGTTGTACAGCTGCTGCCAGAACAAAACCAAACTGCCCAGGGAAAAAACCCATACCTGCAAAAATAACCCCCACCAACAATCACACTATCAACAACAAATGAGCCAATATTAATAAAGGTGTAAATAGATTAAGACTATTGTAAGAAAGGAAAATCAAATATGAGATGACAAACTACAAGAAAAGTGATTTGTGAGGGTATAGGGAGAAGCAATAATAAGAGTAAGGAATAGAGACAAGGTGAAGAGAGAAACATTATAAAATTTACATCATAAGTTAAAATGGGAGGAGGGAAGGCAGAATGGAGTAAGAGAAGGAAAGCATATAGTATATATATATATATATATATATATATATATACTATATGCTTTATATATATATATATATATTTATATATATATATATATATATAAAGCATATAGTATATATATATATATATATATATATATATATATATATATATGTGTGTGTGTATACACACACACAGAAAGAAGAACAAAAAAGAGTATATATAAACAATAATAGGGACCCAATTGGAGAAAAAGACCCACCTCAGCAATATCAACACCAAATGAGCTAAGATTTTATAGGTGGGATGGGATAAGAGGGAAGAAGGAAAGAAAAGAAAGAAAGAAAGAAGAAGGAAAGAAAGGAGGAAAGAAAGAAAGAAAGAGCCCAGAAGATGTCTAGAGGAAAGAGAAGTGATATTGAGAGAATATAGGGAGAAAGGATACTAAGAGTGAAGAATGAAAACCAGGCTAAGACAGGGAAAAATTAATCTTTAAAACAAACCAAAAAAAGAGGAGGCAGGAGGAAAGCAAAATGGAGTAGGAGAAGGGAATGGTAAAATTTGAGATTTGAAATTAAAAAATAGTGACTATCTAGAAATAAGATTGAAGAAATGCAGTAACAACCACCTTATCCACAATTAACAAACAAAGATTGATAGAGGTGGAGAGAGAATAAGGATGTTTTAAGAATGGGAAAAAGAATGGGAGATGACTAATGACAATTACAAGTGGTTTTGATAGGCTGGAGTGGGGAGAAATAGTAAGAATACAGAACAGAAACAAGTCATGGATAAGGAGAAAGTAGAATTTAAAACAAAAATAACAAGAGGAAAGAAGAAGGTAAAATAGAGTGGGAGAAGGAAAGAACAAAATATGGAATTTGAAATGAACTATTATGTAAAACCTGGTGACATATTAGGCCCAAGCTTGAAGGATAAGAAATGAATGTTAAGCAGCTATGCAGGAGAGAATATAGCACCTTAATGTGCCTGTCTCTATCCTCTATGATCTGCTGGGTTTAGTAGATCAGGGCCTGAGGAACTGTGTAGCGCTAATGTCTGGTGAAGGGCCCTTTCAGAAATTTTTCTTCTTTCTCCTGCAGAAATGTACCCTGCAGGAAACTCCTGAGCCTGGTCTCACTGATCTGCAGGGCCTGTAATCCCATAGATGGCGGGGTGGGCTCACCCATCTGTGAGGGAATCTGACTGGATGCAGCAAATCTAAGGCATTCAGCTCCTGCCTTCCAGACCTGAGCCTACTGCTCCCTCACAGGAGGTTTGGCCTAAAATCTCCACTCTGAACAGCCCTCTGTTCATGAGCTGTGTTGAGTCAAGTTCTACCATTCCTTCAGTGTACTTTAACCCTCTGAGTTTTTGGTTAGCAGAGATGCTGCACTCATGCACACAGGTGCACACACAGATGTGGGAGACCCGGGTCCCTGAAGAATCTCAGGTCTCGCTTCAGCTGATCTTTTAAACAAGTTTCTGTGTGGCCTCCATGCCATAGCACTGGTCCCTCAGGGGGCCTATTCTTCACACCCTCCCCTATTCTTCACATATTCCCCCTCCCCAAAAATCACAGTCTCTCATGGTCAGGGCTGGCCACCACCTTTCAGAGCCTCCAACAGTTTTAGATAAAGTTTCTCTCTGCATCTTTCCCAGATGGTGTTGGGAAGAGACCCGCAGGTATATTATAGCACAGGGTGGTAGCAGAATGCTGACCCTGATCCCTCCAGAGATCTTCAGCCTTGGGCAGGCCTGCTCCTGCCATGGTGTTTCTCAGCCCACACCACCCAGGCCTTCTCTCTCCATTTCTGGTAGCTTGTGATTACTGAGCTGATCTGCCCCTGACTCAATTCCATGTAGCCAGAAGTGCTATACTGGGCTGGACAGCTGTGGCAACCCCACTTAGAGTGACCAGGCCACCGGCTCCCGAGTGCCTGGCAGGTGGCTGAATTTTTTCCCACTGCAACACACTCCCCAAGCTCTCATCTATGTACACACTCACTCACAGATATTCTCACTTACTCTTCTCTCCATGTTTTGACTGCGAGTCCAGTCCGGGTCTGGGAGCAAGCAGACGAAGTTGCCAGCTACCATGCTGCTGGGGTCTCCTAGATTTTTTAAATAATTAAAATGTGAAATATAAGACCTGAAGTCTAGACTCAGCAGAACTCTTACAGGAATCAACTGTGCAGTCCCAGAGTCTCCAGGGTTTCCTAAGAGTTTAAGGTTAAGAATCTTCTGCACCTGCAAAAAGGTGGAATCAAAGTGGCAGAATATGATCCACACATGTGTTTGCCCTGGACTGAGGGCGTTCCCAGGATGCAGGAAAGTCAGTGCTAAACCCAGGAGAGTCCAAGCAAATGGAGACTGTCATCTTATGCACGCTCTGCTTCCCCTGAAGTCCATGAGTGTGTGTGATCCACAGAGTCATGTCAGCTTTGAGTGCCAGGCCTCCTGTTCACAGCCCTGATCCTTCACCCTCAGTAACAGCCTTCCATCATGGACACCAACTAGGACTCTGTTGGCCCCAGGCTTCAGGATGACAGCAGGGAAGAGAGATGGTCACTGGATTCAGAAGAACTAGGTGAAACGTCAGCTCCAGAAGTGACCAGGAAGAGCTAGTGGCAACACACTAAGTGCTCCAAACTTCACAACTTCAAGGCTTGTCATGAGCCTAAGGGAGGTCATGTGTGCCAACCTGCTTATTACACTGTCACATGGTCAGAAAACAAAAATACAATAAGTTGTATCTCCAAGACTGAGTGAGTAAGAAAAGGGCCTTTGTGTCACAGGAAAATGAACCTTAGTTTATTGCTGAATCATTCTTAGTAGCAGAAATAGATATGCAACTATAATACTAAAAAGCATTCAACTGCTAGTCACCCAGGATAACCATAAACACTAACAACTATTGATCTGCCTCAGACAATGCCAAACATTCAGGGTGAGGTTGCATCCTGGCCTTTGTTCTTAAAGTTTTCTCTCTCCAACACTCCAGCTCAGCTGGTTGCAAGGTGAAACCCATCCTTCGATCCTTGAGCTCTGCCAAGCCCCATGAGGATGAGGCCTTACTGGAAAGAAGGGTTGGGGTAGGGTTTCTGCAGCTCTGCCCTGACAGATTTTTCTAATCCTTCAGGCCCCCTGCACCAGCTTTCAGAACTGCTGTGTGTGAGATTGTGCTGGGCAGTTTCAGAAAATTTTCTTGTGCACACACACCCTGCCCATGAAGAGAATCTAAAGCAGATTTTTCCTATGTCAGAGAACTTCATCTCTGCTTTTGTGAACTCTCCATTGTGTTCAGCCCACCCCCTGAGTATGCTGGCTGATGAGAGTTTCCATTCAAGGAGATCAGAATTGTGGAAAAATATAAATCCCAGTTGTTTTGTTCCCCACATGACCTCCCTGAGTATGTGCAGAAAATAAGTCAAGGCAGCAGGGCTGGCTGTTGGTTCTTCATTACAGAGAGGAGCCTCAGGGCTGTTCCTCACAGAGAAGGTCAGGCCACAAACTGTCACAACAACTGGAAGTGTAGCTAAGGACTGGAAAGTAGAGGCCTTGGGAAGAAGGCAGACATGGCTCTGGAAGGTACTGCATGTCTCACACAAGTTCAGTGATCTGTTCTTTCTTGGCATCTTTTTCCAGAGCTCCCCTCATCTCAGTGGAACATAGAGGAAACTCCAGAAGGTCAGCTCAAAGTGGCTGCAGACCACATTTCCACCACAGAGGTTCCTGTGGAGTCAGAGGGCACTTGCAGAAGTCTCTACAACAGCAGAAGTGTGGTGGGTCAGGGCAGGATTATGGGTGGGCTTATCGGCAGGTTTATCAAGCCCATGCCATCCCAACACCCAGAGTTTTGCCTTAACCTGTTTTGTATTGGCAAGCCTTTGTGAAGAAGAGTGTTCTCTGGGCCTGTGTGGGAGGGGGAAAGAACTGCCTTGCATTTCTAAAGCAAAGAAGTAGAAACATGAGTGAAACTCCTAAGACTCTTTGGTCTCAGTAGAAGCAAGAATTTTCCAATATTAAATGGGTTAACTTACAAAGTTTTTGAGCTGCTTATCATTAAAAGGGCAGAACCACCTGCTAGTAACAGTAGAAAGCAAACTCCTGCATCATTTGGGAGGCTAGACTAGCCTTAGCATCACCTAAGACGGGAACATAAGAACTGATCATGGGAAATGCAAGGATCTGCAAAGACAGCACATAGCAGGGCTCGAGCCTGTGGAGGTCACTGTGAATTCCTTCCTTCCCTCACTCTCATGTGCTGCTGTTTCTGCTGCTAGAAATGGGAAGCCACACCTGGATCAACATATCTCTCAGGTAAACTGTAGGGTCCTTGGGGTCTAAGTCCTCTAAAACAGCCACATGACATTAACTTTGAAATGTAGGCTTGTTTGCAAGGATGGGTGAGCAAAGTGAAAGAAAGGAATACAAGGTACAAAGAATCTTAAATTGTATAAAAACCACAACACTTTAATTTCTCCACCATTTTCTTCTATCTCACTGAGCCAGTGAGAGCTTCCCTGATGTCCTGGCCTTTTAGGCACAGTGCAAATGCTGCTCTCATACTGAGTCAGCTGTCTCTGTGTTTGCGCCTCCACTGCTCCTTGTGTTTCCTATTATCTTTAGAAAGTTAGATAGCAGATGCAGGATAATGCTGAATCTCACCTACATGGGAGTCTGTAATATGATGAGGTCATCTTGGATATATGTATGTCTCCACTTTGCAAGTTCAAGAACTTAATTTTATTAGTATGCATAAGTTTGATTAGATTCTGAAGACTGATTCACATAAGTCACACTCATGAAATTTGATAAAGTGAATACTAATTCACTAATTTATAATTTATTAATATATAATGCCAAGCACTATAATTCTGAATGAAATCTGCATCAGGATCACGGTGGACAGATGCAATATTCAAAGTATTTATCAGCCTGAAAGGTGTGGGCATCAATTAATTGAATGGTTCCACAATCCATTATAGTAGATGCCAGGTGATTTGCTATTTTAGGTTATATTAGGGAGATGTCAGCCCTGAAATGGGGGCAAGAGTTAACATTTAAGTAACTCAACTACCTGCCAGATACTACCGTAATATTTTAAAATTAATTGTGGTAATGTTTGCATATATCTGTGAATATACAAAAAAATTGAACAGTACCCTTTAAAGAAATGAATGGTATAGTAGGTGAATTATATCTCAATAAAACTTTTATTAAAGACTAAAAATGGCAGAGTAGATTTAAATTGACTCACTGTATGTTGTCCATTAAAAAAACTCACTGTGTCTATTATTACCAGATGGGGACCAGGCCCAGAGCAGGTCTGCACTGGGCCTGATTGTATTGTGCGGATTCTTGAATTCCTGTAGGAAAGATTTCACAGTAAAAATTCAGGTGATTTTGAGAGTATGTTTATTAACACTCAGGACAGTAAAACAAAGGAAGGGTTTAGGGTAAAGGAAGCAACAGGAAAGAGAAAGCCAGAAAACAAGGGGGGACTTGAAGGCAGGTTGAGGGGGTAAGTCTGGGACAAGCTGTAGCTGCCTGCTGCTCCCCTGGTTACAAGTCTCATGGGGACCCTTAGAATTTAGGAGGAAGACAGCAGAGATATAAGTCATGGGCATGTTCTAGCAAGAGCACGCCACGGGTCTTTTGTCTTGAGGCCTTTTATCTTTTTTTGACTGGCCAGATCCTAGGGGAGATTTCAGTAGAGGATCTTAACAGAATATTCATTAGTTTTTCAGGTGTGTCCTTCAATAGGTTAATTTATCAGAAATGTGTGTATAAATGGCTCAGGGGTTATTTAATGGTTAGTTCTATTTTCAAAGAATGTCATCAAGAACATCATTGCTGTGGAACTGGTACAAGGTTGGCCTGTCCCAGGATGGTCTGGAGTGTGTAAACCATTTGCTCCTAAGTGTCCTTAGTTAGGGGAGGTAAAACCTTATGATTTATTAGCTGGCTATAAATTGCGCAAATCATTTGGCCTTATTTAATTATTTATCTCAGTTTTCTTTATTTCACTTGTCAAGGAAGTTCCCTAGCTTCTTACTATTCTGCCTCATACTCCTCCCCACTCCCTTAGAGAATTCTATCCCCAAAATCTTCTAGGGTTGAGAAGGGAGGGTGGTATGTCTTCAGTGACTGCTTCCTGCTGACAAAGATTGAGGCTTCTGCCTGCAGTAGGGTTTGGAAGTCTGCCCCTGCCTGGTCTAAGGGAGACAAGGGAATGGGATCTGAGGCTGGAACAGAGAGGCTATTGGGTGATTCATCTAAAGTAGGGATGGGCTGGATTCCCCAAAGTGTCATCATCTTGACATGGAATTGTTGTATCCCAAAGGTGACAAATTTGACAAGGTTAGTGGAGTGGAGGACCTGGGACTTTGTCTGATAAGGGTTAAATCCAACAGGGACAGAAAGATTCCTTTCCTAGGGGAGGAACCTGAGCATATCAACAGACTGGTAGAAAGTCTCAGAAAGATGAGAAAGACAATTATATTAAGGCCTAGACATAATATTAGTTATCTGTAACAGATTCTTGTTTCTTGAAGGGAAACTTGAGATCCTCAATGGGTTTACAAGAATAGGTCTCAGGTTGTGTTTCCTCTGGGTACACACAAAAAAAACAGGTTAAATTTGAGATAAATGAACCCAGTTGGGTACCCCTGTGAGCTTTACTGCAGTTGGGGTGCTTATAGGACTTGTGCAGTCCCTTCCATCTGGATTGTAGTTGGGACTCAGGACAGTTGTCCCTCAGGTTTTTAAATAGACTTCGTCTCCTGGTTTAACTTGTTTGTGTTGGTGTCTTTATTGTGGAGCAGATAGAATTTTGTTTCCATATTCCTGTAATGCTTTATATACCTGTCCTCATCCATTAGCAGGTCAAATCTGAGAAAAGGCCTGCCATAGGTAAGTTCAAAGGAGCTAACTTGTACATTTTCTTTAGGTGCAGCTGTCATTCTCATGAGACTTGTGGGTAACATGAACACCAACACTCTGAGGTTTGTTGACATAGCCTGGCTAGAGTCCTTTTTAGGGCTTGATTAGCTCTTTCTGCCTCACCTGAGGAATGATATCTTCATGACGAGTGTGAGTGATAGTTGATTTCTAAAGCTTGAGCCAGCTGCTGTGTAAGCTTCACTACAAAAGAGGGGCCATTGACACTCTGTAAGTTTCTTGGTAGTTCAAACCTAGGTAAAGTTTTCTTTAGTAACTACCTGGCTACCTCAGTAGCTTTTTCTGTTCTGGTAGGAAAGGTTTTGATCCATCCTGTGAAATTATCTACAAATACTAGCAAATATTTAAATCCAGCTTTAGGGGACATCTTAGTAAAACCAATTTGCCAGTCATCCCCAGGTTATGTGCCTGGTGTTTTTTGTTTTTGTTTTTGTTTTTATTTGTTTATTTTACTTTGAGAGAGAAGAAGGGAGAGAGAAAGAGATGGAGAGAATCATCAATGTGTGGTTGTCTCTTATGCTCCCCCTATTGGGGACCTGACCCATAACCCAAGCATGTGCCTTGACTGGGAATTGAACTGGCAACCCTTTGGTTCACAGGCCCATGCTAAATCCACTGAGCTACACCAGCCAGGGGTATTCCTGGTATTGTACTAATGTCAGGAGGGGAGGAGGAGAGAGGCAATTCTGAGGTTTATTTTGGAGCAGAGCACACACCCTTGGGTCACTTCCTTTACAGTGTATGAAGCCCTTGTGCTATAAATAGCTGGGAGGCAAGGGTGGTAAGGGTGTCTCTCCCCAAGTGAGTGTCCTTGTGGAGCATTTTGATATATTTCCATTTTAAGATCCAAGGTGATAAAAGTTTGTTATTCTTTGACACCTAGCCTGCTGGGTTTCTAGAGAATCCATCCTCTAAAGCCCAGGAGACCTCCTCTGTGATGTAAGAGGGGCCCTTCTGGGGGATGAGGGAGGTTAGGGAACAGAGCTGACTCTAGGGTGATTGATGAAGACTGTTCTGTATCTTAGCTGCCCTACTGGCCAATGTATTGTCTTTGATTATGTCTGTTTCCCTCTTGGTGGCCCTGGCAATGTGTACTACCACTTGCTGGGAGAGTGTTACTTACAGTTGTCAGAAGTTCTGAAATGTCTTTGAGGTGTTTTATGGGGGAATTTATTTCTATTAGATGTCTTTTTTCCTTCCAAACAGCAGGATGGGCATGTAATATTAGAAACCCATATTTTGAGTCAGTAGAGATACTAACCCAGAGGCTTTTCCCTAATTGTAAGGTCCTGGTGAGTGCTATGAGTTCAGCTTTTTGGCTGAAGTAATAGGGGGCAGGGGCTCTGCCTCTATTGTTTCCTGAAGACTGACAGTGGCATATCCTGCCTGTCTGACCCCATCTGGTACAGACTGCTGCCATCCATAAACCATTCTGCTTCAGGGTTAGGTAAAGGTTCATCTTCTAGGTCAGGCCTGCTTGACCTAGAATATGCTTGTTCAATAGTTTCTATGCATTGGTGTGTGGCCTGGGTTTCTGCATTTACTGGTAGGAGGGTGGCAGGACTGAGAGTCTGACGGACTTTCAGGGTTAATTTAGGAGAGTCTAGGAAGAGAGCCTGATATTTACTTAGCCTTCCCCTGTGAGCCTTTGATGTCCTTTCATTTCTAGCACAGCTTATACCTGATGGGTGGTTCGTACTACTAGTGGCTTCCCTAGGACAGTTCATTGGCCTCTCCTACCAGGAGAGCAGTGGCTGCTGAGGCTGGTAAACAATGTGGCCAGCCAGCTGCTATAGTGTCTAATTGTTTTTGAAAAGTAAGCTACTGGCCTTGGAGTCAGGCTAATTTCTGGGTGAGGACTCTAAGTGCTATTCCTTGTCTTTCTGCTGTATATATAGTAAATGGTTTTTATGGATTTGGTAGCCCTAAGGCGGGTGCTCTCTTTAGTTTGACTGTTAACTCCTCAAAGGCATAGTGGCATTCAGGTTTCCCGTCTGTAGGTCCTTTGTTGTCTCCTTTTAAAGCTTCATATAGAGATTTAGCAATCAGCCCCAAACCTGGTATCCACAGACAGAAGAAGCCAGTTATTCCTAAAATTCCTCAAAGTTGTTATTTACTTTGTGGGCCCCCAAGAGTCAGTATGGCCTGTTTTCTTTGGGGTAACAGGGTCCCAGATCCTGGGGTTAAATACCCTAGGTATTGGACCTGATGAGAGATTATTTGAGCCTTCTTGAGAGAGACTTTATATCCTTCACCTGTGAGGAATTTGAAAACCGGAATGGAATTTTTATCTGAATCCTGTTTGTTGGTGCTAGAAATTAATATGTCATCCATCAACATATTATAGGAAAGTACTGTTGGTTAATTGGAGTTCTCTAAATTCCTTGGCTAAAACATTTCCAAATAAATGGGACTGTCTCTGGAGCCCTGAGGAATTTGCAAGTTTTCTTAGTTTGAGGTTAGTCTATTCAAATGAGAACAATTACTGGGAGTCAGGATGAAGGGGGATACAGAAAAAGGCATCCATCCTTTAAATTGAATACAGTAAAATATTTGGCTTCTCCTGGGATTTAAGATAGTGTAGGGGTTTGGAACTATAGGATGTACCAGAATTATAGCCTCATTATCTGCTCTGAGGTCTTGTACAAGCCAGTATTCTCCATTTGGTGTTTGTGCTGGGAGAACTGCATGGGGACTGGCAGAGCCTGAGAAGCTTTAAGTATTTTTCAATGGGAGATTCAACCCCTTTTAAGGCCTCAGGTTTTGGAAGGTATTGTCTTTTGTTAGGGTAGGGTACCCCTGGTTTTGGAGGTATCTTGACAGGGATATGTTTGTTGCCCTGCCTGGTATTCTAATTTCCTGTACCTCAGGGTTGACTTGGATGAGGACAGATTCTGGAATATTATTAACTTCTAGTTCAGGGTGAGAAGTTAGGTTGGCCACCAGGCACAACAATGAGCATTCATTATTTTCTATGGCTGATGCTCCTAAGGTTATGGTAGTTCCTAGACTAGACAAGATGCCCCTCCCTAATAAGGAGATGGGGCATCCCGAAACTATAAGAAAGGCGTGAGTGAAAGTGAGATTCCTGAGGCTGCAGCCAATGTGTTGAGTGAAATCATAGTGTTGAGGACACCTATTTACCCCAGTGATCAAACAGGTCTCAGAAGAAAGAGGCCCTGATGAATGAGTCAGAGCAGAGCAATCAGCCCTCGTGTCTAATAAAAATGTAACAAGCTCACTTGCCACGTCAAGGGTCACCCAGGGCTCCTCAAGTGTGATGCTCAGGTGGTCAGTGGGAGTGGTAGGAGGCCTCAGGCACTGCCAATTCTCAAGTATTTTGACCATCACTGGTTTGGAGACACTAGGCTTCCTTCAGAGCCTAGGACACTTGCTTTTCCAATGGCCTTCTCTCTTGCAGAGGTCCTGGAGGTAGGTGACCCTGAGTCCAGTGTGGGCACTCCTTCTTTATGTGTCCTTTTTGTCCATAGGAATAGCATTGCCCCTTTCAGGTCCACTGTAGTCCAGGGGCTGGGTGACCCTGAGGTGGCATAGGACTTAAAGCTGCAGCTAACAAGAAAGACTTTGCCTTCATCAGTGTCATTTTGCTCTTCTTCTGCCCTGCCTCAGTTGTTAAACATACTGAAAGCTATCTCTACCAGTTGTTCAGGGGGTGTCTGGGATCCAAAGGCTAGTTTTTATAACTTTCTCCTGATATCTGGGGTTGTCTGCTGGATAAAGTACACCCCTGAAAGTGCTTGGCGCTCGGCAGGTTGAGGTTGATGTTTGTGGATTTTCACTAGGCTTCTGTTAATCACCCCTGAATTAAAGAAACCTGGAGTTTTTATCCTTTTTTTCAGTAACCTCTTTTATTTTGCCATAATTAACAGGACTAATGGTACATTTTTCATATCTTCTATGAGACAAATAACCAAATGGGTATGGCAGTCCCTTCCCTCTCATCCTCTGTCTGTCCCAGTTTGATCAACCCAGTTAGCATCCTGGTCTGGAATAGCATCGCCCTCTGGTGTATACAGGTGATGCTGCATGACAACCAGCTAATTCATTAGCATAAGCTCTAGTGGCTCCTATTATGTGCTGCTTTTCATCTGCTGTAGGGCAGTGGGAGAAAACAATCTGTAAATCACTCCAAGTCAGGTCATAAGTCAGTGTTACATGATTAAAACCCTCTGTGAATTTGCTAGGGTCTTCAGAAAACTGACAAGAGTTTTTCTTTGCAAAGGACCAGGTCAGACATAGAGAATGGAACATGGACCTGAATAATTCCTCCACCAGGATCCCCTGTTTGCTATTTCCCCCAGAGGTAACATGTTAGGGCGTGGATGATATTTTGTTTCACTCCTTGTAGTAAGCAGACTACGAGCAGGGCCAGATGCTGCAGTGGGGGAGAGGTTATACAGAGGTGGTTTTACTTTGGGAGACAAAGTGGGCTGGGAAACAGGCTGCTCCACCCTCAGGGTGGGTTCCTTTTGACCCACTAGGGAAAGGGGCCAGCTTCTTGCCAGGGCTGTAAGGAAGGTGTCCCCTAATTCATCTGACATTGTGGCAACACACATCTTACAAGACTTTTCTTACATCTCTATCTTGATAAAGGGTCATAAACAACTGAATATAGGTATTTCACTTCATTTGCTTTTACTGTTTTCAAAAAAATCTACATTAAAATGACTACTTCACTTCACCATCTGTCTATGTGCCTTTCCTTTTCTTTCTTATTTCTTTTTCCCATTTCCATTTCCCTTATTGAGTTTCCTTCTCCAATGTCCTTCCTCCTTGTAATATGTATATCCTTCTTTTATCCTGTCTCACCTTTTTCGCTTCCTCAATTCTTTCTCTTTTTGCTTCCTCCTTCTACACAATCCTTCTTCAATTTACACAATCCCTCTGTGGCTTATGTGAACCTTCTGTGATGTACACAAATCTTCTACAACTTGCCTGGTCCCTTTTACTTTGCTTCTTTTTAAGTCATTCAGAACTAACCAACTTTAGAACAACCTACTTTCAATTCTGTTTCCTTACATCTTTTATTACCAAAACCATGTACTTTTCCCAACTTAATTAGAATTTTTAATTCTTAGAAACCTTAATTTTTTAGTTACAGCTAGAAGTAATTAGCATTCTTAAGACTGATACCTTTATGAACACATTTTATAAGTTCTAGAAATAGGTGATTTTCATTAGCAAATATACTTACCTTTTTTAAGAGGTATAACAGAGATAACATTAATCTTTTTTTGTAAACCCAGGCAAAACAAACATATATCCTATGTTAATAACTTTAACTAAAGTTAACTAAACCTAAATTACCCATTTGGATTCTTGATGATTATGGTATTTCTTTAGTGTGCTCAAAAGTGAACTGTTTAATTATTTAGTGTCCTTGACAACTTTTCGGGAGGCTGGAGAAGGGGGAAGGTATCTGGCTTGGGCAACTTCAGCCTCTTGAATATAAGTGCCATTTTTTCTTTTCACATCGAGGTGGAGCAATCACCCCTGCTTGCACAGGATTTGGGGGCGGCATGAATTCCCCTATTGTCTCCAGGACCTCTGTCCTCTCAGGCCTCTAGCAAGAGGATTTAGAGTGTTTAAAAAGACTCATTTTTTTATTTTCCTTCAGTTACTTCAGCCTTGTTTACATTTCTAATTACCCCGTAGGAAGACTTATTGAGACCCTCAGTGAAAACCTCAAAGTCTGTGAACGAGCTATGCAAACAAAGAAAGTCTCAACTCCAGTTCAAGGAATTATATATGTAGTGTCCCAAAGAGTTGATTAAACAGAAAAAAGAGGGTGAATGCTTTATAGAGAACCAGGAGACATAGTATGACTAGAGAATTGTGCTGTGAACATATTTAGCTTGTGCCCTGAGGGTGGCCTTCCCAAAGACCAGGACATTAGTCATATGCTGCGGGGATGGATTTGCCCCACTCGGACAGGGGACTCAGCTCCACAGTGGCAGAGAGAGAAATACAAAGACAACACACATTTGACCTGTGAATGGCTTTCCTACACAAAGTGTTTACCCCGTGTCCTGAGGGTATCCTCAGGTCATTGGACCAGAACATCGGACATTGTCCAGGGAGGGAATTACCCCACTCAGATGAGGGATTCACCTCCATGCTGGCCAAACAAGAAGGGAAGGGGTTGCTTTAGATGTTTGGGGTGATCAGGTCCTGACTCACCCAGGTAACATCTGGGGATAGTCATGTGGGTGGGTGACTCCATGTCTAGAGGGCAGGTCAAAAAAAATCATTGCTCAAATATATGCTGTATGAAGCCTCTCAAACCTCATTGTGACTTTTCCTGCTTTACCAGTCTTTGTATTCAAATTAGGTTTGTAATGCTAATTATATTTTATATGACTGAGGGGAAAACAATAATAATAACTAAAACTGTGGACTTGTCTATTTTTCTCATTGTCTCACCAGATATTGCTTCACAACTTTACAATGCTGGTGCATACACATTTAGGATTGCTGTCTCTTTTTGGTAGATTGCCCTTTTATCATTATAAAGGGTAGAAAAATTAGGTTTACAGTTGTTTGTATGGGGAATAATACAATAATTAATAAACTCTATGAAATCTTTCCTACACAAAGTCAAGAACCCACAGACTACCAGCAGGCCTGAGGCAGACCTGCTCCAGGCCCAGTTCCCATCTGTTAACAGTGTGGCACCCAATGAGGGACCAAAAGTCATTTTTTCTTCCTCACTCTCTTTCTAACTCATCTTTCCTGTCACTCCTCATCATTGGTATGGGGGAAACCTACCTGTCAGCCATGGAATAAACCCTTCAACAAAACGTTTTGTACACTTTTACTGAGCCAAGTGTATTTCAGATAAGGAACAGGACAATCTGAGCTTCAGGCCTGTTAATTACCAGACTATACAAAAGAGCACAGGACCCAGACTCTTAGCCAAGCAGTGACCTGTGTACTCTTGGACTTCCCAGAATAGAAGTTATAAACAGAACCTTCCCTTCTCAGTATATTCACTTGTGGCAAGAAGAACAAACAAGAGTCAGCATGAGTACTACCGGGAAAGTAAGTACAGTTTTCTTTATGTCATGTCACAGTTGTGTCAACTTGTGTGCTTGTCTATCTAATAACACCTCATCTTCCAACTCGTCTCTGCACTCCTGAAGGGGAGACTGTCTTAATCCTAGCTCCTCTCCTCCTTTTCTTTTACTCCCTTTGTGTATTTTACCTTTCCTCAGTTGTTTTAGTCCTTTAATAAGCAATATATCAAGCCCTATATCAAACTTTTCAGAGTTGAGGATACATCTCCTCCTTCAAAGATTTCAGAGAGAGAGAAAGTAATTATAGAAAGGTGTGCAAGTGTTTTCTACAGCAACGCCCTAGAGAACTTGTTGCTGGTGCCCCCACCTCTACCCCCAGGTGTAACTAAGTCAGTAAGTTTAAGGGTGGGGCTCAATCCCCTGTATTTCTGACAAGTGAGCAAATATTGACATTGCTGGTCTGGGACCACACTTTCAGCACTGTGGCAGACTCCAGTCAGCAGAGTCCGCCTGTAGTGGCTGAAAGAGAAAATAAATGCATAGGCAACAGCAATCCTGTGGAGAAAAGGGGGAATGGCACAACAACTGCCTCAAGGGGAGAATGTCTATGAGTGCCTCGGCCACTCTCTCAACAGGAGAGCACCCTGACCCTTGCCTAGACAGGCTTTTATTGTTTTTCTCGGGGTTTACATCAGAGAAAGATTTATTATCTATCACATAGAATATTATTGCCTACATTTTAGGTGCAATCAAGGAAATAAAAATAACATGCAGAAGGGAATGGCAGTGAGCTGATTAGCTCTGTCCTTGGATGAATTCACACAGGCTTTGGAAATTACCTTGAAGATAGACAATACACATTTCTTGTTTCAAACTAGGGTGATGGACTTTAAGCAAGAGCAAGTCATAATAGTCAGTATGCATTTTCTAGGCCTAATTCCCACAGGAAAACTCGTTTTGAAGGTCTGGCTCCTGCCCACCACTTTGCTTCTGTAGGTTTTCCATACAGAGCTGAGTCACATTTGCCAGACTGAAACAAACCGGTCCCCTACACAGCACCCTGCTTTGCCATAATGCCCTGCTTGTTTTGCTAAGACTTCAAAAACATTTTTGTTAAACCAGCAGTGGAAGACAGGTACAAAATTTATACTCTAAAAATAAAGTACCTTATATTACTAAAAAAAGAGTGTGCAGGGGTACTAAAGGAGAGAGAGAGAAGTGCTCCTAAACTGGTTAGCCTTTCCAGAGAAGGGAACACTTAGCACAAGGGAGAAACATAGGAGAAAGAAAAATATTCCATATGAGAATCGATAGCCATGTCATTTTTAGGTAGGGGAATAGCATGGTCAGGATTATAGTTCAGATGGCAATGATATACAGAATGGATCTTAAGGTGATGGACCCAAGCCAGTTAAAAGGCAAGGTGAGGACCTGGACCACACAGTAGCAGCAAAAATGGAGAATAGGGGACAGATTCCAGAAAGTTTTAGATTGTAATGAGGTAAAAATTAAGGCTACTTCCCAGGTTTCTTTCTTGGGTGAATGGATTAGGTATATGGCCACTCACTGGAATAGGGAGTGCGGGCTGTGGGGCAGATTGTGAGTTATGCCCACCACTGTAGAAAGGGGTAGTACAGGAGGAAGAAATAATGATGTGTTCATGTGTTGAGTTTAAGATGCCTGAGGACTTTCTAATAGCAGATGAATAAATGAGTCTAAAACTTAGAGAGACAAGTCTATCCATAGATACAAACTGTCAAGTCATCTACATAAAGGTAATAGTGAAATCTATAAAAATATATAGACAGGGGGAGGGTAAGAATAGTATGGGAAATGTAGAAGCTAAAGAACTTATAAGTATGACACATGGACATGAACTAAAGGTGGGGAATGTGGGTGGGAGGGGGTGTGCAGGGTGGAGGGGAGTGAAGAGGGAAAATGGGACAACTATAACAGCATAATCAATAAACTATATTAAAAAAATAAGTGAGACCACATAGGAAGAAAATGTATAGTGAGAACACTGGTGGACTGAAATCAGAACCCCTAAGAACTCCCTTGCCGCCAACAATCTCTCCAACCTGAGCCTGCCTGTCACCACCATTTGATGAATTGCTACAACTAGATGTTCTCAATTCCCTGCTCCATAGCATATCCCTCCACCCACAAACTGATTCTTTTTCACACCTGGGATCACAAATAGCCCTCACACCGCAATTCCATTCCTACCCTGAAGCAGCCACTGTACAACTTCATCCATGGCAAGATCAAAAGTATAACTTCTATCCTCCTGATTGTGTAGCATCATGTAAATATAATTAATATTGCAAAACCAATTTGAATGAAGACACTGATAGTACAAGCAAAGTTGGACTGGGATCCAAGAGGCTACACACACTTAATATATTTAAGCAATGACTTTTTTCCCCTTTTGGTTTGAGTGTGGAAGAACTGGGCTTAACCTTCTAAAATCCTCAAAACAAGAATCCATCTCCCAAGCCTAAGCAGTTTCCCTTTTTTCCCCATCTTCTCTTCCCTAGGTTATCAAATGCAGAGCAGCCATACTCTGGAAGCCTAATGCACCATTTTCCATTGAGGAAGTAGAAGTGGCCCCACCAAAGGCAAAGGAAGTTCGCATAAAGGTAAAAAAAAAAGCTTTTTCACACCAAAAACCAAATTCAGAAAGAAAACTGCATGCTGTTCTATTTCCTCTTCATGAAACACTTCCATTTGTCTCTAAATCCAGCCAGAGAAAACACTAGGGAAGTATGGCACAAGCTAAATGCCCAAAGGATACTTCCTCACAGCTGTAGTACTAAATACTAATTAAAAGAAGTTTCTACCCTGAACCATACTTTAATCTGTACTTTTTAAATTTATTACATTCTTCATGATATTTAAGTTATCTTGAAATATGATACATGAAAAATTGTTTGATTATAGATAAATCAAGCCTAAATCCTAGAAAGTCAGGCTAGGAATACCTGTTATTTTACAGATGAGAAAATTAAAAATCCACTGAGGTGTAGTGACTGGTCACACAGCTAAGTAGAGTAAAAGCAATTTGCCACAACCTTGATTACCATTTGGAAGCACCTAGGATCTTTGAAAAATGCTGATAACTGGATCCTACACCTGAGCATTCTGAATTTGTGATTTAATTGGTCATGAGAGTTTTTAAATCTCCCCCAGGTGATTCTAACAGGGACCACCAGACCAGAACATTGTTCACCTTATTTCTAGTTCAGGGTCCTCTTCTCAGAGTCTTCTCAGCCTGCATCCCACACAGAGTGTACAGGACACTGCTTGGCTATCTGCATTTGTTCCTCCACACAGGGTCCCCACTCATGCAGCCAGATTGAGACACTGACTCAAAGGTATACAACCACTATCTGACAAGCTACAAATTTGAATTTCTCACCCCTAAATTTTAACAAGACACAGAACCTGAGTAGAACAGAAAATGGTGGGCACTGGAGAGGCTGGGTGGACTAGAGCCACTAGCCATATTTAAAGATACGATCATGAGAAACAAGAAAAAGCATGTCTTTGGAAAATTCAGCTATGCACATGATAAATAGGAGTACTGAGATGAAGACAAAGTCTACTTGATGGATTTCTAGATCCATGCTGCTCTTCCTACAGTTGAGTTGTAAGCAATTTTATAGTATTTTTTCAATAATCCCTCTTTTACATAAGCAAATTTGAAAAAAATTCAGTTCTTTTTTTATCCTCACCCAAGGACATTTTTTTTCCTTGCTTTTAAAGAGACAGGAAGGGAGAGAGGAAGGGAGAGAGAGAGAGAGAAACATCAATGTAAGAGAGAAGCATTGATTAATTGGTCTGGGACTGAATCCTGGACAGGGGGATTGTACCTGTGGGATTGAGCAACCAGAAATCGCTCACACCCAGACCAGGGATTGAACCCACAACCAAGGCATGTGCCCTGACTAGAATCTAACTTGTGACCTTTACAAGATGACACACAACCCACTGAGCCACATGCATCAAGATGGATGTCAGCTTTTGTTAACCACTGCTCTAGAGTGCTTCCATTTTAAATGGTCTGGCTGACTTACAACAAACGTGGAATTACAACTTGTACCAGTAACACAACTATAAAGCCCTTGTGCAAAATAAATTAAGGCTTCAATTATAATAGGAGATAGTAATGTCTTTTTTCTCCTGTGTTCCATTTCCTTCGTTACTATATTTGGTCTTTCTCCTCCACTCTCCCACCCACAAGCTCCAATGAAGTACAAAGTAAGATCTTTGATGTCACACTGTGGTTTTACAATTGTCTCTTCTGAACTCATTCTGACATTCCCAGTAAGTTTTAAAATCATTATTTATTCTGGAATTAACTAATGAAAAATATTGCATTGCTTTAAACAAATTATTGACACTTATCTAGAAATAAAACTAAGAAATAAATGCATTAATATTAACATGGCATATCAAACTAGCAAAAAGGTTTAAAATATTACCAATTCTAAAACACCTCTAGCTAAGACAGAGAAAACTGTATTACTCTTTGCTTTCCATACAGATTGTGGCCACAGGGCTCTGTGGTACAGAGATAAAAATATTGGAGAGCAATACCCATTATCCCATCATTCTGGGCCATGAAGGGGCTGGAATAGTCGAGAGTGTGGGAGAAGGAGTGAACACCGTGAAAACAGGTATGAATTGGCACCTGGAGTTAGGAAATAGCAGCAACTTAGAGCCTGCATCAGGAAAATGCAAGATAAGGTGAAATAAAAGGTGAAATTTTGCACAAGAAAAGGAATAATTATACATAATATAAAATACTAAATGTATTGCCATATTTTTTGGAGCATAAGACACACCTAGGTTTTAGAGGAGGAAAATAGGGGAAAAAATTTGAAGTAAAAAATGTGGTAAAGTATTTAATAACATAAATAACATAATATTTCACCGACGTAAATATAAACAGAACACAACAGCAGCATTAACAATCATTATTCCTCCTAAATTGGGCGGGGGGGCGGGGTGTGTCTTATGGTCTGAAAAATGCGGTACATCCTTCACATTTATATTTTGATATTAATAAGGACAAGAAATAGAATGTACTGAAACAGAATCTGAAAGTGTAAATGAGACAAAAATTTACCAAAAAAGAGGTAAACTGTTGAAATGAAGCATATGATAAATAGGCAAACACTATTGGAACCAGCTACAGAAGGAGCCTAGAACTGGGCCAAATATACACATAGGAATTAAATGCAGGGTTAGGTTTGCCTTTCAAGCTTGAGGAGGAAAACATGATTATTCAATAAATGACACTGAAACAAGTGGATAGTCATCTAAAAAAAGTTAAGCTTCATTCTTTATACTAAAAAATAATGATATATGAATCCAAGGATTAAATGTGGAAAGTGAAACCATAGAAGTGCTATAAAAATCCATAAGAGAATATTATTTTATTTCAGAGAAGGGAAGAATTTTCCAATAGTTTTTCATTGTATTTTTTCTATTACTATTAATCACCCTTGTACCTTCTTCCACCTCTATCCACCTCCCTCCCCCTGCAATCACCACACTGTTGTTCATGTCCATGATTATTTTTCTTTTCTGCTCAATCCTTCCACCTTCCCCGCAACAGCCCTCACCAGAGCCATCAGCCTGCTCTCTATCTCTGAGTCTGTCTCTATTTTGCTTGCTAGTTCAGTTTGTTCATTCAAGTCCACATATTAGTGAGACCATATGGTATTTGTCTTTGGCTTATTTCACCTAGCATGATATTCTCCAGTCCCATCCATGTTGTCACAAAGGGTAGAGTTTTCTTCTTTTTGACAGTTGAGTAGTATTCCATTGTGTAAATATGACACAACTATTTTATCCACTCGTCTATTGATGAACATTTGGGCTGCTTCCAGATCTTGCCTATTGTAAGTAATGCTGCAATGAACATAGGGGTGCATATATTCTTTTGAATTAAGTTTCGTGTTTCTTCAGATAAATTCTCAGAAGTAGAATCACTGAGTCATAAGGCAGTTTCACTTTTAATTTTTTGAGGTATCTCCATACTGTTTTCCACAGTGGCTGCACCAGTCTGCATTCTCACCAACAGTACAAAAGGGTTATACTTTCTCCACACCCTCGCCAGCACTTGTTGTTCATCGATTTATTGATGATAGAAGGGAAGGAAGTTTTAATCAATAAAA
The DNA here is from genome assembly GCF_019186645.2 of Phyllostomus hastatus. Classification (NCBI taxonomy): domain Eukaryota; kingdom Metazoa; phylum Chordata; class Mammalia; order Chiroptera; family Phyllostomidae; genus Phyllostomus; species Phyllostomus hastatus. Next base: position 22,226,051 of record NW_025334028.1, on the reverse strand, counting down.
AACCCAGAAGATGTAAATAATATATAAATTTGACAACATAGAAAGTTTTTAAAGTTCTGTTTATAAAAAATATCCTCCCAAAATCAACAAACAAATGACAATGGGCACATTTTTTATACATAAAAAATTTCTTAAAAGCAATTTAAAAAAAAAAATAGCCCAGCAGAATAATGGGCAAAGAAAATATACATCTAGTTTGGAGAGAAAAAAATATATGCAAATGCTTTTCAGCATGTATAAATGTGCCCAACCTCAAACATATGAAATCAATAAAAAATTTAAATACAATGGTAAAACACTATTTACCTAACAGATTAAAAAAGATCTAAAAGTTTGGTAATATGTAAAGGTTGGCAAGAGTATAGGCAACCAACTCCTTCATATCTTATTATTTTGAAAGTAAATTTGTACAACTTTAAATTTGGCAATATGTGACATCACTTATATGTACCTATTTTGGACTTCCAATTTTTAAAAGTCAAAATACTTCCAATTTTTAAAAGTTATTCCATAGATATATACCCATGTGTTAGCTTTTTATTACTGATGTAAAAAAAATCACTGCAAAGTTAGCAGCTTTGAACAAAACAAATATATTATCTCAGTTCTGTATGTCAGAAGTCTAGGGGGATTTTACTACATTCTCTGCTTAAGGTCTCACAAGGTCAAAATCAAGATTTTGGCCACCTCAGTTCTTATCTGGAGACATTGGAGGATTGAATTCCTTGAGGTTATAGGACTGACGAGCTTTTAGCTGAGCCAGCACTCAGCTCCTTGAAGCTGCTCACATTAGTTTCTGTATGGCCCCTTCACCCTCTTCCAGCCTCAAAGCAACAATAACACATCAAAACCTTCCCATGTTTTGAACTGCTTTGGCTTCCCATTCTGTTCTCCTCTTGTCTCCTGTCAAGGGCTCATTTGATTGCATTGGGTCAGCCTCAGTAATCCAGAATACTCCCTATTTTAATGTCAATTGATTAGTAACTTTAATTACAACTGCAAAATCCCTTTTTCCATGTAACATATTCACAGGCATGATAACATATTCCATTTCTGAGGGTTAAGATGGGACCATTTTAGAATTTCTGCTTACCATAGCCCACATGTGCACAAAACATTATTGCATTCTTATTTCTCATGTCAGAAAAAAAATTAAGACAGTAAATATGAACACCTATATGCCAAAAAAATTGAAAAATCTAGATAAAATGGTTAAATTCCTAGAAACACAATCCTCCAAAACTAAATCAGAGAGAATCAGAGAATCTGAATAGACAGATTACAACTAATGAAATTGAAGCAGTAATCAAAAAACTCCCAACAAACAAAAGCCCTAGACCAGATGGTTTCACAAATGAATTTTACCAAATATTCTTAGAACTAACACCTCTCCTTCTCAAACTATTGCAAAAAATTCAAGAGGAAGATCCCCAAGCTCATTTTACAAGGCCCACATTATTCTAATTCCAAAACCAGATAAAACACTACAAAGAAAGGAAATTATAAGCCAATACCCCTGATGAACATAGATGTTAAAATCCTCAACAAATATTAGCAAACCTAATACAACAATGCATCAGAAAGATCATACACCATGATCAAAAGGGATTTATTACAGGTATGCAAGTTTGGTACAATATTCATAAATCAAAAAGCATGACACAACACAGAAACAAAATGAAGGGTAAAAACCACATGATCACATCAATGATGCAGAAAAAGCATTTGATAAAATCCAGCATCCATTTATGATTAAAGCTCTCAGCAAAATGGGAATAGCGGCAACATACCTCAATGTAATAAAGGCCATGTATGACAAACTGACTGTCAACATCTATTCAATGGGCAAAAATTACAAGTGTTCCGCTTAGGATCAGGAACAAGACAGGGGTGCCTGCTTTCACTGCTCTTATTCACAGAACACTGGAAGTCTTAGTGACAGTGATCAGACAAGAAGAAAAAAATAGCACCCAGTTTGGAAAGGAAGAAGTAAAACTGTTATTTTTTGAAGATGACAGGATACTGTATATAGAGAACCCTAAAGATTCTACAAAGAAACTACTAGAACTGATAAATAAATTCAGTAAAGTAGAATGATACAAAATCAATATGCAGAAATCAGATGCATTTTCATATGCCAATAATGAACTAACAGAAAGGGAAGAAAACAATCCCATTCAGAATTGCTTCAAAAATAATAAAATATCTAGGGATAAATTTAACCAAGGATGTGAAAGACCTGTACTTGGAAAATAATGATACTGAGAAAGGTATTGAAGCAGACACAAATAAGTGGAAACATATACCTTGTTCATGGTTAGGAAAAATTAGTATCATTAAAATGTCCATACTATCCAAAGCAATCTATAGATTCAGTGCAATTTCTATCAAAATACTAATGACATATTTTCCAGAACTAAAAAAAAAAATCCCAAAAAGAAAGAAGAATAAAGCTGGAGAAATCACACTACCTAATATCAAACTATACTATAAGGCCATAGTAATCAAAACACCGTGGTACTGGCATAAAAACAGACATAGATCAATAAAACAGAAAAAGAGCCCCAAAATAAACCTATAATTTACAGTAAATTAATATTTCATAGAGGAGGCAAAAACATACAATGAGGAAAAGATAGTTTATTCAATAAGTGGTGTTGGGAAATTTGGACAAATACATGCAGAAAAATGAAACTAGACCACCTTCTTATGCCAAACACAAGAATAAATTCAAAATGTATTAAAGTCTTAAATGTTAGGCTCAAAACCATAAAAATCCCAGAAGAAAACATAGGCAGTAAAATCTCAGACATTTCTTGTAGCAATATTTTTTCTGATATATCTCCTCAGACAAGGAAAACAAAAGATAAAATAAACAAACGGGACTACATCACACCTAAAAGTTTTGCACAGGAAAGCAAACTATCAACAAAATGAAAAGACAACCCACTGAAAGGGAGAACATATTTATCAATACATCTGATAAAGGGTTAATATTTAATATTTGTAAAGAACTTATAAAAATCAACACTAAAAAAACAAAATAAAATATGGGCAAAGGACCTCAATAGACACTCCTTCAGAAAACATATAGATGGCCAATAGACATTATGAAAAGATGCTCAATATCACTAATCATCAGGAAAATGCAAATTAAAACCACAATGAGATACCATCTCACACCTGTCAAAATGGCCATCGTTAATAAATCAACAAAAAAGTATTGGCAAGGATGTGGCAAAAAGGGAACCCTTGTGCATCATTGGTACGTATTGGTGCAGCCACTGTGGAAAGCAGTATGGAGGTAGCTGAAAAAATTAAAATTGGATCTGCCTTATGACCCAGCAGTTCCACTGCTGGAAATCTATCTGAAGAAACCAAAATCATAATTCAAAAGGATATATGTACCCTATGTTCACTGCAGCATTATTTACAATAGCCAAGATTCGGAAGTAGCCCAAGTGTCCATCAGTAAATGAGTGGATAAAATAGCTATTAGCTATGGCACATTTACACAATGGAATATTACTCAGTCATAATAAAGAAGATAATTCTACTGTTTGTGACAACATGGATAGACATGGAGGACATTATGCAAAGTAAAATATGCTAAGCCAGTTACAGAAAGACAAATACCATATTATTTCACTCATATGTAGACTCGAATGAACAAACTGAACTAACAAGTAAAATAGAGTCAGACTCATAGCAGGCTGACAACTCTGAGGGGTAACGGGATGGAGGCAAGGAGCAAATAAGAAAAAGAACTCATGGACAACAGTGTGGTGATTGGGAGGGTATGGTGGTGTAAGAGGGTATGGGAGGATGACATGATGGAAAATACACAATAAACAATGAAATATTTAAAAATTAGTGAAGAAAAAGATAGGAAATAACGTAAATGTCTATAAATGTCCAGGAGACCAGGTAAATTAATTATGATATATCTATACAACAGGATATTACATAACTATTAAACAAAATGAAAGTGTGTTACATGTACTAAAACAAGAAATCTCCAAGATACGTTGTTAAATAAAATACCAAGGCCTACTACAGGGTAAATAGAATGCTAGCCTTTATGTTGTGGAAGGAGTTATATCTCTGAAAGATACCATCAACTGAGAAGAGTAATTGTCTCTAGGGTGGGGGAAAGGAGGACTGGAGACTAGGGGGCTAATTTTTATGTTTGTGTAGTTCAGTTGTTACCATATGTCTACATTAGTTTTTTAAAATATATTTTATTGATTATGCTATTACAGTTGTTCCATTTTTTTACCTCTTCATTTTCCTTTGCCCTGTAACTCCCCTCCCACCATCATTCCCCGACCTTAGTTCATGTCCATAAGTCATAAATGTAAGTTCTTTGGCTTCTCCATTCCCCACAGTATTCTTAACCTCCACCTGTATATTTTCTACCTACCATTTATGCTCCTTATTTCCTGTACCTTTCCCCCATTCTACCCACCTCCCATTTCAGCTGATAACCTTCCATGTAATCTCTATTTCTATGAATCTATTCCTGTTCTAGTTGTTCGCTTATTTCATTTTTTGTTTTTGGTTTTGTTCCTTTAGGTTCAGTTATTGATATTTGTGAGTTTGTTGTCATTGCACTGTTTATAATTTTTAACTTCTTCTTTTTCTTAGATAAGTCCCTTTAACATTTCATACAATAAGGGCTGAGTGATGATGACCTCCTTTAATTTGACCTTATCTGGAAAGCACTGTATCTGCCCTTCCATTCTAAATGATAGCTTTGCTGGAGAAAGTAATCTTGGATGTAGGTCCTTGTCTCTCATGACTTGGAATACTTCTTTCCAGTCCCTTCTTGCCTGCAAGGTTTCTTTTGAGAAATCAGCTGATAGTCTAATGGGAACTCCTTTTTAGGTAACTGTCTCCTTTTTTCTTGCTGCTTTTAAGATTTTAACCTTATCTTTAATCTTGGGTAATGTAATTATGATGTGTCTTGGTGTATGCTTCCTTGAGTCCAACTTGTTTGAGAGTCTCTGAGCTTCCTGGACTTCCTGGAAGTCTATTTTCCTTGCCAGATTAGGGAAGTTCTCCTTCAGCGTTTTTTTTCCTTAATATATTTTATTGATTATGCTATTACAGTTGTCCCATTTCCCCCCTTCACTCCCCTCCACCCTGTAGACCCCCTCCCACCCACATCCCCCCTTTAGTTCATGTCCATGTGTCATACTTATAAGTTCTTTAGCTTCTACATTTCTTATACTATTCTTACCCTTTCCCTATCTATTTTCAATCTACAATCTATGCTACTTATTCTCTGTACCTTTTCCCCCTCTCTCCTCCTCCCACTTCCCTGATGCTAACCCTCCATGTGATCTCCATTTTTGTGGTTCTGTTCCTGTTCTAGATGTTTGCTTAGCTTCTTTTGGTTGCTTTAGGTGTGGTTGTTAATAATTGTGAGTTTGCTGTCCTTTTACTATACATGTTTTTTTTTTAATCTTCTTTTCTTAGATAAGTTCCTTTAACATTTCATATAATAAGGGCTTGGTGATGATGAACTCCTTTAACTTGACCTTATCTGAGAAGCACTTTATCTGCCCTTCCATTCTAAATGAAAGCTTTGCTGGGTAGAGCAATCTGGGATATAGATCCTTGTCTTTCATGACTTGGAATACTTCTTTCCAGCCCCTTCTTGCCTGTAAGGTCTCTTTGGAGAAATCAGCTGACAGTCTGATGGGAACTCCTTTGTAGGTGACTGTCTCCTTATCTCTTGCTGCTTCTAGGATTCTCTTTTTCATTTTTATCTTGGCTAATGTAATGATGATGTGTCTTGGTGTGTTTCTTCTTGGGTCCAACCTCTTTGTGACTCTCTGAGCTTCCTGGATTTCCTGGAAATCTATTTCCTTTGCCAGATTGGGGAAGTTCTCCTTTATTATTTGTTCAAAAACGTTTTCAATCTGTTGCTCTTCCTCTTCCCCTTCTGGTACCTTTTATAATTTGGATGTTGGAACGTTTAAAGATGCTCTGGAGGTTCCTAAGCTTCTCCTCCTTTTTTTGAATTTTTATTTCTCCATTCTTTCCTGTTTGGTTGTTTCTTTCTTCCTTCTGGCCCACTGTATTATTTTGAGTCCCAGTTTCCTTCCCATCACTATTGGTTCCCTGTGCATTTTCCTTCATTTCTTTTATGGTAACCTGCATTTGTTCACCTAATTTGCGACCAAAATCAAGCAATTCTGTGAGCTTCCTGATCACCAGTGTTTTGAACTGTGCATCTGATAGGTTGGCTATCTCTTGGTCGCTTAAAAGGATAAGTTCTGGGGCACTGATTTGTTCTTCTGTTTGAGCCATCTCTCTCTCTCTCTCTCTTTTTTTTTTTTTTTTTTGGTCTGGTCGCTCCTGTTATGGTGAGGGGTGGAGCCTTAGGTGTTCACCAGGGCTGGGCACCCCAGTTGCTAGATTGTGACATTGTATGTGGGGGTGGGCTTGAGAGGGAACAATGGTGGTTGCTCCATTTTGCGTGGGACTTCGGTCCCTTCTCTAGGATCCTGGGTTGCACGCTCTGCCCTGCTCCACAATCGTCACCTCACTGGGTCTGCCAGCTTCTGCTTGCGCACTCAGGGTCCACCTGCTGTAATCTTGCATGCCCCAGATACCTTATGTGCCCCCCAGATGCCTTATGTGCCCAACTCTCTCTGCTCTTCGTGCCTCGACCCATGCCCAGCTGCTCGTCTCCGCCCCTCCTATTGGTCTGGATGAACGGGTCTATTTCAACTTCTTGGCTGTCTGACTTCCATTCAGATGAATTTTCTATCAGTTCTGGATGTTATTCTGCCTCTAAATTGTTGTTGTTCCAATCTTGGTTGTGTGTGGAGGTACGGTGCATCCACCCATGCCTCCATCTTGGCCGGAAGTCCCTCCTTCATTGTTTTTAAATAAGTTTTCAATTTCTTGCTCTTCCTCTTCTCTTTCTGGCACCCCTATGATTCAGATGTTGGAACACTTAAAGTTGTCCTGGAGGTTTCTAAACCTCTCCTTATTTTTTTGAATTCTTATTTTTTCATTCTGTTCTGGTTGAATATTTACTCCTTTCTTCTGTTCCAAATCATTGGTTTGAGTCCTAGTTTCCTTCCCATCACTGTTAGCTCCCTGTACATTTTCCTTTATTTCACTTTTCATAGTCTTCATTTTTCCTTCTAATTTTTTACTATACTCAACCCTTTCTGTGAGCATCCTGATTACATGTGTTTTGAACTGTCCTTCTGATAGGTTGGCTATCTCTTCATTGCTTAGTTGTATTTTTTCTGGAGCTTTGACCTGTTCTTTCATTTGGGCCTTAATATTTGTCTCAGAACACCTGTGATGTAGTAAGGGGTGGAGGCTTAGGCCTTCACCAGTGTTGGGCAACCGACATATGTGCTCTGTAGCACTGCATGGGGGGTGGTCCAAGAGGGTACAATGCTGCTTGCTCAGTTCTCTGCCAACATTCAGTCACTTCCTCTGCTACCCACAAGCAAATTGGGCCCTTCTGGTGCTGATTCCAAGGGTAGTGGGTTTGTGTACATTCTAGGACCCTGTGGGTTTTTCCAATGAACTATAGTTTCTCCTGCCACCACAACTCCCATTGTTTTTTTCAGTCAGAGGTTTTGAGACTTTATTTCCCCATGCTGAAACCCTGGATTGTGCTGTCTGTTTCACTCCCCAGTTGTTTCTCCCACTTTATCTTCACACAAATGTTGGACCACCTGCTTCACCAGCCACTGCTTTGCTGTGGGTCCTCTCTACCCATCTGCCCATCTCCACTCCTCCTACCAGTCTGGATGAATGTTTCTTCTTAACTCCACAGTTGTTGGACTTCCATACAGTTCAATTTTCTGGCAGTTCTGTTTTTTTGTGTGTTTTTAAATTTGTTGTTGTCCTTCTTTTGGTTGTGCAAGGAAGCAAAATGCATCTGCCTACACCTCCATCATGGCTGGAAGTCTCTACATTACTTTTTAAAAACTAAAAATAAATTTTAAATGAACCTAAATTCTACAAAGGATTTTAACTAAAAATATGAAATAAATTGTTCTAGTTTACAGTGATAGACAGTGGGGCAGTCACACTCCATCACAGGCTTTGCACACTTGGCTATTGTAAATTGTGCTGCTATGAACATTGGGTTGCATAGGTTCTTTTGACTTGGTGTTTCGGGATTCCTAGGGTATGGTCCCAGTAGTACAATTGCTGAGGAAAAATGCAGATCCATTTTTAGTTCTCTGAAGAAATCCCATACTGTTTTCTGTGGCTACACCAGTGGCTATACCAGTCTGCATTCCCAACAGTGTACCAGGGTTCCCTTTTCTCCACAACCTCACCAATACTTGTTGTTTCTTGATTTGGTTATGATGACCATTCTGACCAGTGTGAAATGGTATCTCATTGTGGTTTTAATTTGCACCTCTCTGATGGCTAGTGATGCTGAACATCCTTTCATATATCTCTGGGCCCTCTGGATGTCCTCCTTGGAGAAATGTCTGTTCAGGTCCTTTGCCCATTTATTAATTGGATTGTTTGTCTTCTTGGAGTGGAGTCATGTGAGTTCTTTATACATTTTGGAGATCAAACCCTTTTCTGAGGTATCATTTTCAAATTTATTTTCCCATACAGTTGGTTCCCTTTTCATGTTGCTGATGTTTTCTTTAGCCATGCAGAAGCTTTTTATTTTGATGAAGTCCCATTTGTTTATTCTTTCCTTTATGTCCCTTGCTCTAGGAGATATGTCTGCAAAATATTGCTGCATGGAATATCTGATATTTTCCTCCCTATGTTCTTCTCTAGGACTTTTATGGTGTCATGACTTATAGTTAAGTCTTTTATCCATCTTGAGTTTATTTTTGTATCTGTTGTAAGTTGGTGGTTGGGTTTCACTTTTTTTGCATGTAGCTGTACAAATCTCTCAACACCATTTGTTGAAGAGGTTATTTTTACTCCATTTTATGCTTCTGCCCTCTTTGTCAAATATTAATTGACCATAGAGACTTGGGTTTATTTCTGGACTCTCTATTCTGTTCTATTGATCTATATGTCTGTTCTTATGTGAGTACAAGACAGTTTGATTACAGTGGTCTTATAATACAGTTCGATATCAGGTATTGTAATCCCTCTTACTTTGTTTGTCTTTCTCAAAATTGGTTCAGCTATTCAGGGTCATTAGTAGTTCCATATATATTTTTCAAAATATGTTCTATATCTGTGAAATGTCTCATTGGTATTTTAATAGGGATTGCTTTGAGTCTATAAATTGCTTTGGGTAGTATGGACATTTTCATGATATTAATTCTTCCAATCCATGAATACTGTACATGCTTTCATTTATTTGTATCTTCCTTAATTTCTTTCTTCAATGTTGTGTAGTTTTCTGAGTATAGGTTTTTTACCTCCCTGGTTAGGTTTATTCCTTGGTACTTTATTTTTCTTATTGCTATATAAAATGGGAATTTTTTCTAATTTCTGTTTCTGATATTTCATTGTTGGTGTACAAAAATGCCTTTGATTTCCAAATATTGACCTTGTATCCTGCTGTTTTGCCAAATTCACTTACTAGATCAAGTAATTTTTCGGTGGAGTCTATAGGATTTTTTGTGTACACTATTATGTCATCTGTAAACAATGACAGTTTTGCTTCCTACTTTCCAATCTGGATATATTTTATTTCTTTTTCTTGTCTGATTGCTGTGGCTAAAACTTCCAGTACTATGTTGAATAGAAATGGTGAAAGTGGACATCTTTGTCTTGTTCCTGATCTTAGAGGGAATGCTTTTAGTTTTTGCCCATTGAGTATGATGTTGGCTGCAGGTCTCTCATATATGGCCTTTATTATGTTGAGGAATGCTCCCTCTATTCCCACTTTGCTGAGTGTTTTTATCATAAATGGGTGCTGTATCTTATCAAATGCTTTTTTTGCATCTATTCATATGACCATGTGATTTTTGTCTTTCCTTTTGTTTATGTGATGTATTACATTTGTGGATTTGCTAATATTGTACCATCCTTGCATCCCTGGGATGATTCCCACTTGATCATGGTGCATAATCTTTTTGATGTATTGCTGGATGTGGTTTGCCAATACTTTGTTGAGGATTTTAGTGTCTTTGTTCATCAGCAATATTGGCCTGTAGTTTTCTTTCTTTGTCTAGTTTGGGACAAAGAAAGAGGATTAGGAATTTCTGGCTTCATAAAAAGAGTTTGGGAGTCTTCTCCTTTTTGGATTTTTTTTTTTGAATAGTCTGGAAGAATAGGGCTTAGCTCTTCCTTAAGTATTTTATAAAATTCCCCAGTCAGGTCCAGGGATTTTGTATTCTGGGAGTTTTTTGATTACTGCTTCAATTTCATCAGTTGTTGTTGATCTGTTTAGGCTTTCTGCTCCTTCTTCATCAGTTTTGGAAGATTATATTCTTGTAGAAATTTGTCCATTTCACCTAGATTTTCAAATTTCTTAGCATATAATTCTTCATAGTAATTTCTTACAATCCTTTGTATTTCTGTGGTATCAGTTGTAATCTCTCCTCTTTCATTTCTTATTGTGTTTATTTGGGTCCTCTCTTTTTTTCTTGATGAACCTGCTTAAAGGCTTGTCGATTTTGTTTATCTTTTCAGAGAACCAGGTCTTGGATTTATTGATCCTTAGAATTGTGCTTTTAGTCTCTATGTTGTTTAATTCTACTCTGACTTTAGTTATTTCCTTCCTTCTACTTGCTCTGGACTGTCTTTGTTGTTGATCTTCAAGTCCTAGTAGGCAACCTAACCCTATGCCTATAGGGTTAGGTTGTTTATTTGAAATGTTTCTATCTTTTTTAGGTAGGCCTGTATCACTATGAACTTCCCTCTCAGGACTGCCTTTACTGTGTCCCATAAGTTTTGAACTGTTGTGAGTTTATTTTCATTTGTTTCCAGAAACCTTTTTATTTCTTCCCTAATTTCATTCTTGACCCATTCATTATTTAATAGCATGCTATTCAATCTCCATGATTTTGAGTGTTTGGGGGGTTTTTTTCCCCTTGGGGTTGGTTTCTAGTTTCAGTCCCTTGTGGTCAGAGAAAATGCTTGATATTATTTCGATTTTCTTGAATTTGTTGAGGTTTGTTTTGTGTCCTATCATGTGGTCTATCTTTGAAAATGTTCCATGTGCATTTGAAAAGAATTTGTATTTAGCTTCTTTGGGATGAAAGGCTATATATATATATATATATATATATATATATATATACATATATATATATCCCATTTCATCTAGGGCATTGTTCAATGCCACAATATCTTTGTTGCTATTTTGTTTGGAAGGTCTATTCATTTTTTACAGTGGAGTGTTAAAATCCCCTACTATAATTGTGTTGCTGTAAATATCTTTCTTGAAGTCCTCCAAGATTTTCTTTATGTATTTGGGTGCTCCTATGTTGGGTACATATATATTTACAATGTTTATGTCTTCTTGGTGGATTCTTCTCTTGAATATTATGAAGTGACCTTTTGGGTCTCTCTTTATGGCCCTCTTTTTGAAGTCTATTTTGTCTGATATGAATATTGCTACCCTGGCTTTTTTTCCCCTGTATGTTTTTTTGGAAAATTTGTTTCCAGCCCTTCACTTTCAGTCTATGAAGATCTTTTGTTCCGAGGTGGATCTCTTGTAGGCAGCATATGTGTAGGTTGTGTTTTCTTATCCATTCATCTACTCTATGTCTTTTGATTGGAGCATTTAATCCATTTACATTTAAAGTTATTATTGATAGGTTATTGATTATTCATTGCCATTTTACTGCCTTTGTACCTTTATCCCTCTCTCTTTCATTCTTTTTCTTTCTTTTTCTTAAAGCAGTCCCTTTATCATATCTTACAGAACTGGTTTGGTGGAGGTGTATTCTTTTAGCCTTCTTTTGTCTGGGAAACTCCTTATTTTGCCTTTCATTTTAATTGAGAGCCTTGCTAGATAGAGTAGCCTTGGTTGCAGGTCTTTGTTTTGCATTACTTGGAATATTTCTTGCCATTGCCTTCTGGCTTGTAGCAATTCCATTGAGAAGTCAGATGCTAGCCTTATCTGGGCTCCCTTGTTTTTTTATTTCCTTTTTCTCCCGTGCTACCTTTAAGATTCTCTTTTTCTCTTGGAATTTTGCCATTATAATTATCATGTGTCTTGCTGTGGACCTCCTTGGGTTCTTCTTGATTGGGACCCTCTCTGCCTCCTGGATTTGTGTGACTTTTTCTCTCATCAAATTAGGGAAGATTTCCATCATTGTTCTACTTGTTCAAGCAGGTTTTCTATCCCTTGCTCTTCTTCTTCTCCTTCTGGTATCCCTACTATATAGATATTCTTATGTTTCATGTTGTCCTGCATTTCCCTTTGAACTCAATATCTGATAGTTGACTTGCCTCTATTTCATTGAGCATTCTTTCTGAGGATTCCTCCTTTACTTTCATTTGGGGTTTGTTTAGTTGTCTTCCCTTTGTTTGTGAGACTCTTCTTGTTAGCCTCTACTTCTTAAATTGATCTGTTCTGACTCCCTGGGTTTGTGGTGTGAACTTCTATGGTAGAAGACCTGTGAGATTCAGTGGTGCACTCCCCTCGATCTTCTGAACCTGATGCTCTTGTGATGCCGTTTATGTTGGCTCTCTGGTTGTATTTGGATTTTGATTGTCATTAGGTCCTTCTTTGTTAGATTCTTCCCTCCAGCTGGTTGAGTAAGGGTCACTCTGCCCACCACATCTTGTACGCTGTTGTCTCTTTACTTTAAAAGATAATATGTCATTAAATGATTTTTTTCTCTCAGGTGATAAAGTTATCACACTCTTTCTACCACAGTGTGGAGAATGTGTCTCCTGCCTTAATTCCAAGGGCAATTATTGTATGCAAATCAAGTAAGTTTTCTAATATTTTCTTTTTGAAAGATTAATTCAATGTCCTTGGAAGGAATCTAAGCTTTCTAATTCAAAATAAAATTTTTTTGTTTGTTTTTTTTGTTCTATAAAAGACAGTCATTCACTCACCTGATGTCTGACGGTACCAGTAGGTTTACCTGCAAGGGAAAACCAATATACCACTTTGCTAATACAAGCACCTTCTCTGAATACACAGTAATAAGAGAAATCTCAGTTGCCAAGATTGATAAAGTTGCTCCTCTGGAGAAAGTATGCCTAATTAGCTGTGGTTTTTCCACTGGGTATGGTGCTGCAATCAATACTGCCAAGGTGAGAAGCATTTATACCATTTATACATGAAATTCTTTGTATATGTTTTTGAAATTTCTTGTGTATCTGGACCATATCTGATCATACAAGCTAAGGAAGGCTCACAACCCTGCCTTTGAACATCCTTGAATCTAGTCATCCTATACCCTCTTCAAAGTCTTCCCCATTCTCTCTTGGTCAATAGCAAATGAAAAATTATGTTTGAATGCCATTCTCAAGTTGAGACATCATGAATTCCTGGGAGTTAAACATAATACATTTACAAAATGACTGTGTGTCCTTCCACATTTCAGTTCAGTGTAGGGATTCAGCAGCTAACAAAACTTGTTGACCTTCTATTCTGTTGTATAATTAATCAGGTGGTGATTAGTGCTCATAAAAAAAGAGTAACAAGACCAACTGACAAAAAAGGTGGTGATGCTATATAGAACAGACTGATCAAGCAATGCCACTATGACTGAGTGAATTACTGTTATACTTCTATTTTGGAACATCACCTAGTCCTGCCCAGCTCCATTCTTTAATTGCCTGTTGAATCTTAGTTCTTTATCTTTCCCAATTTCTTAGTCCCAATGATACACACAGAGAGAGGATGGAAGGGATTCAATTTAAATCAGTCTCATTTGAGACCAAATAAAAAATAAGCCTTTGTACCAGACAACTGTACTTGAACAACTTAAAAATGTGAAAAAAAATTAAGTTAAATTTTTTAAAAAATAAGCCCTTGCCTTCATAAGATGTTCACAGGAAAAGAGAAAGAAAGAATTGCAGGAAGATGGAGATGGTTTTAAAGAACTCAAAAATATCTGAAATTAAATAAATACTGTGCTAAATAAGTCTTAAGATTCAATGAAAGTTCATTAAACTGCTTCTAACCATGCTAATTCCTGGGTTTAAACTCTCTATTTGCAGTTAACTTTTTGCTCCTCTGGCAAAAAATATCCCATATTTAGAAATACCTTGAGAAACTACAACTTTAGTTGTTTCATTTGAAAATATACTTTGCTTATGTATAAAATGGTGTACACAGAGTTGGTCTTTCCAAACGAGTAAATGTGCATGTTTTCTTTGCTTGTTTTTATGCTTTTATGTGCTCAGGTAACCCCAGGCTCCACATGTGCAGTGTTTGGCCTCGGAGGAGTCGGCCTCTCTGTGATCATGGGCTGTAAGGCAGCTGGAGCAGCCAGGATCATTGGGGTGGACATCAACAAAGGCAAATTTGAGAAGGCAAAGGAATTGGGTGCCACTGAGTGTATCAGCCCAGAGGACTTCAAGAAACCCATCCAAGAAGTTTTAGTTGATATGACAGGTGCTGGTGTGGAATTTTGCTTTGAGGTCATTGGAAATCCAGAAATGCTGGTATGTGATCCTGTGGAGTAAAAATTACCAGTATTTCTACCAATCATCACTGTAGATTTTAACTAAATGAAAATTCTAAAATTTCTTCCACATTCCTTTTTTAATTTTATTGTGCCACTGACATCCCACTTGATACCCTATGTCCACTCCTACAAACCTATTTACCCTAGACACTGAACTCCTTATTAGTTTTCTTTTCCCTTTGTTCCATCATGCTATTCCTTCAAATAAGCAGACAACCTCTAACTGGCAGAACAGAAAGGCTTTATAAAGAATTCTCACTGGATTATTTCATAACAAGAATAAGCTCAGTAATTAATTTCCAGGCCAGAAGATTTAGACAAGATAAGGCCAATATTGGATTAATGATCCTATAAAGCAATGAGCTTTGCACTTTCCACAAAGTCTTTCAGGTTGGATCTGAGAAGTTTCCAAGGAGAATATTTACCATCCCTGATTGAACAGATTCATTTCAAAGATAAAGAAAAAAGTGCTCTAACCACTGTGGCTCATTTTGTTGGGCATCTTCCCACAAAGCAAAAGATTGCAGGTTGGATTCCTGGTCAGGGCATGTGCCTGGATTGTAGGTTCAGCCCCCAGTCAGAGGTAGTGGTGTTTCTCTCCCTCTCTTCCTTCCTCCCTTCCCCTTTCTTTGAACATAAAAAAATAAAATAATTTTTTAAAACTAAATTAAAACTTTAACCAAAATATAAATAAATAATAAAGAAAAAGAGTTGTTGCTTTTCTGGCTAAACATGGTTATATAAGAGAATATAAATGGAGAAGAATTTATTTCACAATTGTAGACTTGCTTTCTTAGGGGATTTGTAGAAACAACGTATTATTGGGTTGCATGGCTCTCTCTTCCAGTCAGCTATATGAGGACTCAAGAACTGAGTCCTCCAGTCTAGGTCCTTTCTTCAGTTTATAAAATCTTTTCATTCCTCACTACACATAAATCTCCTCTTCTGTTAAAAGATATAGGAAAACCTTTCTCATGGTCTTTCCCACAGATGATCTGGTTCTGATAAATAGCTTTCAAAAATAACTAATGGAAACATTAGTTTATTGCTTTGCTAATACATGATGATATACAAATATCCAATTGTACTTGTTGATGTCTAAAAGAAAATGTCAATTGTAACCATCAGCATCAGTAATGGTTCTTATAAAAATTAGTAGCAGTAGTAGTAGCAGTAGTAGTAGTAGTAGTAGTATTACTACCCTGGGTACCTTTAGTATTTTCATTTTTAATTTCTGTCTATTGAATCTAAAATGCCAGGTACTATATATATGTGGCAGTATACAATATCTCATTTATGTTTCTGCATATCCTTATATGAGAAACGTTATTTGAATGAGGGCAGAGTGAACCAGAAAAGGTCACAGCCCATTCAGCAGTCAAGCTGAGATTTAGACTTTGGTCTTTACCTCTGAAGTGCATGTCTTAACCCCTGTGTTGTTTTTCATTGCTTTCCAACAGGCAGCTGCACTGGCCTCCTGCCATGAGAGCCATGGGGTCTGTGTGATTGTTGGGCTCTTGAGGTATGGTGTCCAAATCAACATTGATGGCTTCTTGTTCTTTTCAGGACGTACTTTGAAAGGATCTGTTTTTGGAGGTATGGATGAAGTAGGGAAGAGTGGAAATCTGTGGGGGTTTGGAGGTGGGGTAATAGAGAAATGTATCATAAATGCTTGAGAAGGCACATAAAGCAAGAGCTTTAGACTACAGTTTTTGTTTCAACACATAAATATCCAAGATAAGCGGGTAGATATTTTATGTCTACAGTTGCTTCTTGGTAAGATTTTTTTCATACAAAGGTAGAAAAGAGACTTTTAACAAGTGGTGAAGAAACTGGTGTCCAAAGTTTAATGCAAATTTAAAAATTGAAAAAGAATGGCAAATTTATGATCATAACTATACTTCACTTAGGTTATAGTACCTGCCAGCTGGGGTTCTTTACAGGACAGAAGTATATTGAACCATTAGCAGTCATTCAACAATGTAAACCTCATCTGAAAGAAATGACTTGTCACTATACCAAGTCAAAGATAGTAAACATAATGGATTTGTAATTTTAAAAATACTACTGATAAAAAGGCAAATGAGAATTATTTTTCAAGAGAAAAAATTTATAAAATACTTTGATTTTCTATGTTTTCAATTTGTGTTAGAAATGTTTTTATAGACTTTGGAAGTCTTATATTAAAAGTCTTTTGGGTAGGGCAGGGAGCATGATGAGGGGGAAAGAGACAACTGTACTTGAACAACAATAAAAAAGCGGGAAAAAAAGTGTTTTAAAAAGTTAAATAAATCTGCTTAGGATCCTTGGCTTATAAGCAAGTCATCTGATATTTAACAAGAAATGTATTTAGGCAGAGATTTTAGGCAATCTGAATTCTTGGGCAAAAAAGATGAGAATTTGGAGTTATAAGAATTATTTGAGCTAGTGAGCTAGCTGTGGTCTTCAAATGTAGCTAATTTGAAGACCAGTTAGATACATTTTTACAGGTATAAAGAGCCTCACCCTATTCATTTACAAAAAGCAGGTAGAAGACAGAAAAAAAGTAATAGTTCAGTTTAAACTATAATTTTCACCTCCCCCATTTGGGATAATTTGACATGCCCATTGTTGTTTCCCTCTACTGTGTTTATAGACAGTAACAGCTGGTTCCACATACATATACTTAGCCAACTTTTATAAAATAAGATCACCAATATTCTAAGTAATCCTTATAAAGAAACTATTTTACCCACCACTTAAACATTCTTATAGTGATCATTAAGTTGATTTCTTCCTCTGGTTCAATATTTTCAATTAAGGATAGCATTTAATGGATGTTGAACAGGCCTGCTAAACTTCCTACAATGTACACGATAAAGAATTTTCCCACCCAAAATGCTATTAGTGGTCTTGTTAAGAAACACTGCCTAGCCTAGTCGGTGGTACTGGAGCCTTTCTTTTTAGATTGTTTGGTTAAAATAAGAAACAAAAAACAAGTGAAAGTATTCCTTATGTAGATATGAAAATGCTTTATCAGATGACAAATTGACAAATAAAAACAGTCCTGACTGTTGTGGCTCAGTGAGTTGGGTATCATCTTATGACTGAAAAGTCACTGGTTCAATTCTCAGTCAGGGTACATGTCTGGGTTGCAGGCCAGGTCCCCAGTTGGGGGCATGCAAAAAGCAACCAATCGATGTTTCTCTCCCTCTTTCATCCTCCCTTTCCCTCTCTCTAAAAATAAATAAATAAAATATTTTTAAAAATAAATAAATAAACAAAGACAGTAGATCTTAAAGTATGTCATCACAAGAAAAAAATTATAACTATGTGTTGTGATGAATGTTAACTTAATTTAATAGTAATTATTTTATAATATATACACACATCAAATCATTATATTGTACAATGAAAACTAATACAATGATATCTCTAAACTTAGTTTAACAGTAATTATTTCCCAATATATACATACATCAAATTATTATGTTATACAATTAAGATAATATAATCATATCACAATTTTTGAAAAAAGATAAAAACAAGTAGAAAAATACACTAACCCTTCATGTCTTGACATATAACATGTTAGAATTATTGATAACATATAACAGAAACTAACTTACATGCAAAATATATTCATTGGAATAGTTTTAGGTAATTTTGAGGATAATTGGGAAAACTGAAGAATGTGGCCCAGGCTGATACCAAGAAAAGCAAATTGCCAAGATCCTGTTGCAAAATAAGCTGTTCAGGACACTGTTGCCCCCTTGCACAATTACAGCACACTCACCCTTTCTGTAAACAAGCAGGTCACCAATTCTGTGTGGTGACTCACTGGGTATGTTATAGCACAGTCCTAATGTAAACATAGAAATTCATGAAAATTATGAAAGCAGAAAATACAATGCCAAGCTTCTGTTCACTTGGCTGAGCCCATCCTTCCCTATGCAATTCTTCCTTACAGAAAGCACATTTTTCTCTTATCTTGTTTTGTACACATTCTTTTTTCCAAAAGCTGTTGCTGAGATCACTGCCATGGGGAAAATTCTTCTCTTCCCTTAAGATATTTGGCTCTTTCATGAAACTACAGATCAAACACACACACACACACACACACACACACACACAATGTCCTTCTTCTAAACTTTGAATTGCTTCATTTCATGGTTCCCAAGGCTTTGGCCTTTGTTATATGTTAGATATAGGTTTACAGCTCCCCAGACAGTGCAACCTGACACCAAGAACATCTAACACAAGGTCAACAGTGCACTTGCTCTAAGTAAATCTCTGTAGTAGCAGGGGTCTCAAGACTTTCAGGAGAACAGCCTTCTATACAAGGTATACGGTTGGGACAGGCATTCTCCTGATGACTGAGAGGCTTCCTCAGCCAAAGCCAACACCTCCAGCAGTTAACCTGTATGGCCTTCTTGTAGAGTGACTCTCATGAATAGAATCTGTTGTTAATCTGTTCTGTCTCCAGGCTGGAAAAGCAGAGAGAACATCTCTAAACTGGTTTCCGAATATATGGCAAAGAAGATTAATTTAGATCCACTAATTACTCATAATATGAATCTTGACAAAATCAATGAAGCAGTTGAATTAATGAAAACTGGAAAATGGTAAGTTCCTCCAATAATTTTATGTGTGGGTGGGGTGAAGAGAAAGTGTGTGTGGGAGTCAGGGGTGGCAGGGGAAGGGGACATCATGGCTGGAGAAGCCACATATAGACAACAGAAGAAGGTTTCAGGAATTTGTAAAGCATCTCCTTTCCCTCTTTACTTTATTCCCAGCTTATAGAAAATGTAATCTTGAAAACATTTAAGTGTTCATCTACCCTTACCATTGGTATTTTATTTCCAATTTCACATTTTTATATGATGTATTAACTAGTGATGTTAGCTCATAAAATTTTAGCTCAAGTTTAAGTTCATAGCTTATAAAGAGGTCATTGTTTTGTTCTATTTCATTGTTTAGTTCAATTATCCCTAGAATTCCAAATTCTGACACCTATATTTGGCCCACAAACCGAACACCAGCCATATTGCACACTAGCATTCCCCATAATGGTATAAGCCTGTTTAAATATTCCTTACCCTTGAAGCTTCATGTCATTTTGAAAAAAAATCTCTCAACTGATTTAATCTGCCCATTTTTTCACATAATATGAAGAGAAAGGAGTCTAACTTACTGACTGGCCTACAAAGTAAAAATTTGAAATCCAAAACACAAATGTTGCTTTGGAAATGTTTTAACTTACTTTTTTTCCCCCTTCTTTTTTCTTTTTTCAGTATCCGCTGTGTCCTGATACTTTAAGTGCAATGTAATGAATGTAAGATCTGCAGGATATTTCACCAACTAAATTGCATTCTGCATAATTTCCATGATTTAGAAGAAGTATCACACAATACTGTTGCTATTTTCTTGCTTTTGATGAATTTAGTAGTGGGCTAATATCTGACTTCTGTTCTCACCACCTCATCAAAATCTGCCTCATGTGACCCAATCTCACCCAGGGATACCCTCCCTTTTAGAGCTAGATCAAAGTTAATTTGAATCACTGAATTCCAAACACTTCACACAAGATAGTCACCCCAAAAATACTCACATTTTCATAGTTGTCTCTATCTCTGGGTCCATGTTTCTTTTCACACTATATTTCTCACCCCCATGATGACCTGCTTATTTCACATTAAAGAAACAAAACTCATCATTCATGAGTTTATTGAACATTCAGTTTGAAGCAAGCTGATAGAAGTGGAGGTGGAGTCTTTATTACATCAACTTAAATAAATCCCAGTTAAACACTAAGTATTTCATTCTTAATATTACTCACCCCAGAAAAACTTCAACTGGTATTTCACCTTATATAACCTAGCCTGAAACCACCACTTATAATATCTCTGTGGTACTCACCTCTTCTCTCATAAATTGCCAAAGGAACTTCAAATTGTTCTTTAATTGACCAGGACAATTTAGCTCTCAGCAGTTCATATTACCTGGCTTTATAAACAAGCCCTCTGGAATTCAACAGAAAGAGAAAAGGGCTTGAGGGGAAGTTTTATTCATTGTTAGGATCTATGGTTCCTGGGAGGCAGCTGTGGTTTTAAGCAGTAAAACTGGCTATTATTCCACTCTGCAAGGAAAGAAAGGATAGTTGCATAGTTCAATATGAAGATCTGTCACAGAGTCTTTTCTCCAAGGGGATGAAAGAAAGACAAGATCCAGTAGTGATTTGTGGCATCCAATCCCTCTCTACCCATGCCCCAACCCCTCTGCCTTAATCTCTCTTAATTCTCCTAGAATCTGGGGTGAGATTGAGCCCTTTTGGTATATGGCTTCTTTCCTATCCCCTTGATATAGATAGAATCTCTTTCTAACCCTCTCCCCCAGTACACACACCAGGAGCTCCCTTCCTATTTAAAGTCTCTTCTGCTGCAACTTGGGCTTCCCTACATCTAAAGCCACTGGATCAGACAGGGGTCCCGCAAGGAAAAGAGGATTAACTTAAATTTCAACCAATAATTTCTTTTTGTATCTGATGTGCTGTTTACTGTCAACACTTTGTCCAAACACAGTTGTCCTTAGGGCCTTTCCCCCTCCCACCTACAAATTTAAAAAAATGGCTTATACATTGATTTAATTCAACCTGCTATCTGTATTAGAATCAGAGAAGGGACCTGGGTCCCTGTCAACTGCCACTACTGACTGCCTCCTCTCTGATTTATTATAAAGAGTATTTTGACGAAGACAGAGGGCTCAGGATAGGGTATGCCCTATCAGGGTTGCTCCTGCCAACAAGGATGAAGCACTTTCCTTCTCCATCTTCCCAAGTCTGAGCTGGAATTTCCATGCCCAACCCTGCTCTGCTCTTCTATTCCATGAGGGGAAGCCAGGGTGTGCTCCTACTCTGCCTGTCAAAATAACCTTATTAACAGTGAGGACTTGGAGAAGTCTTCAGGTCCAGGGAGGTCTGAGTTTGCCCAAAAATGTTTTGCTATCAACAGCATCCACACTCCGCTTCAAGAAAGCGTAATTCTTTTTTATCGTTTATTTGTATTGTATTTTTCCATGACCATTTGTCCCCCTTACACCCTTCTCCACCCTCCACCCACTTTAAAGCCCAATTATGTAAGCTTCTTTGAATATCTCTTTGTGTTGCAGCTCATTGCAAAACTCTCTTATCCAATCACAAAGACAAACTTTTTCTCCTTTCTGTTGATACACAGCCAAAAACATTACACAAGTGCCAGTAACTATCCACATCACTGAATACCCACTCATTGTTGTTTCTGGACACATTTAAGTGTCCAGTTCCAGCCACAAACCAAAATCCTTCTTTCCTTCCTGGGCACTGTACTTCCCTGGATAGGCACTCACATGGGTAGTTTATGGTGTCTAGTCCCCAGACCCACAGTGGGAGCCCTGCTGCCAGGGAGAACCACAGTCCACATCTCTTGCCTGCATAATGAAAAACTTTAAGTATTTTCAGATTTCTACCTGCAAACAAGAATAATTATATCTGGGCTATCACCCAAACATTAATAAAACAAGTATGTCCATATAATATAGAAGCCATCTATTTAACACATGATGTACATCCTGATGCATGATTATAGCACTATTCATAGTTAATTTCCCCTGATAATGCACAAGCAATACCATCACCTCCCAACTATTCACTAGAAAGCCTTCATATTGGTGTTGGCCCTAGCTGCTGAAAATGCTTTCATACTCTATACACAAACATATACTTAAATTTCCTATTAAATGTTGTAAGTTAACATTAGCAGTAAAAATTTACATAGACCTATCCTATGATTTCAAAAGAACTTGTATTTCTCCAACTTATTTCACTGTAACACCATTCATATGCCAGATGGCCAGCTATTAGAATGACTGACAGGATCCTAAAGAAATTCGCTAGCTTTTCATTGCCTTCTTGATGAGTTAACTAATCACTTATTCACTCAAGAAACATTTGTTGGGACTTCTAGCCAAGATAGAGGCATAGGTAGATATGTTTTGCTTATTCACACAACCAAAAGAAGGACAACAACCAATTTAAAAATAAAAACAAAGAAGGAGCTCCTACCCTTGGTGACAGCATGGATAGAACTGAAGAGCATTATGCTAAGTGAAGTAAGCCAAGCAGTGAAAGACAAATACTACATAATCTTACCTATAAGTGGGACCTAATCAACAAAACAAACAAGCTAGCAAAATAGAACCAGAGACACTGAAATAAGGAACAAACTGACAGTAACCAGAGGGGAGGGAGATGGAGGATAACAGGGGAAAGAAGGGAAAGGGTCATCAAGGAACATGTATAAAGGACCCATGGACAAAGCCAAAGAGAGGAAGAATTGAGGGTAGAAGGTCAGGGAGCGGGGAGAGTGGTGGAGAGAAAATAGAGAGAGCTGTACTTGAACAACAATAAAAAATAAATAAAATACATAAATAAATAAAAACAAAAAGCAACCAGAACTGCAAAAAAAAAATCAAACTGTATGGAAGTCTGATAACCAATGAGTTAAAGAAAAAAACATTCATCCAGACCAGTAGGAGAAGAAAAGAGGACATATGGCAATGTGGTGGACTGGGTAGGCAAGGTGGCAGCTGGCAGACCAGGGTGATCACATATTCATATTCAGAAAAGCTGAGAGGAACAACTGTGGAGCAAGACACACTGCACAACCCAGGGTTCCAGCGTGGGGAAATAGAGCCTCAAAACCTCTGCCAGCAAAAACCTGTGGGGTTGTGGCAGTGGGAGAGTTCCCAACCGCAAAGGAAAGTTCATTAGAGAAACTCATGGGGTCCTAGAACATACACAAACCCACCCACCTGCTGCAGTACCATAAGGGCCCAATTTGCTTGTGGGTAGTGGGGGAAGTGACTGAAAGTGGGGTGAGACCTGAGCAAGCAGCATTATTCCCTCTCTGACACCACACCACGTACAGTGCCGCAATGCAGTGAAGTGGGTTGCCCCACCCTGGTGAATACCTAAGGCTGTACCCTTTACAACATCACAGGTATGCAGAGACAAAGAAATATTGCCCAAATGAAAGAACAGATCAAAACTTCTTAAAAAGAACTGAGCAATGAGGAGATAGCTAACCTATCAGATGTAGAGTTCAAAACACTAGTAATCAGGATGCTGACAGAAATTATTGAGTTTGGTCTCAAAATAGAGGACGAAGCGAAGGCTATGCAAAATGAGTTAATGAAAAATATACAGGGAGCCAACAGTGAAGGGAAGGAAACTGGAACTCAAATCAATGATTTGGAACAGAAGGAAGAACTAAACAGCTAACCAGAACAGAATGAAGAAACAAGAATTCAAAAAAATGAGGAGAGGCTTAGGAACCTCTAGACAACTTTAAACATTCCAACATCCAAATCTTTGGGGCACCAGAAGGAGAAGAAGAGCAACAAACTGAAAACTTATTTGAACAAATAATTAATAAGAACTTCCCCAATCTGGCAAAGGAAATAGACTTCCAGGAAGTGCAGGAAGCTCAGAGAGTCCCAAGCAAGTTGGACTCAAAGAAGCACACACCAAGGCATACCATAATTAAATTACCCAAGATTAAAGAAAAGGGTAGAATCTTAAAAGCAGCAAGAGAAAAGGAGACAGTTACCTACAAAGGAGTTCCCATAAGACTATCAGCTGATTTCTCAAAAGAAACCTTGTACGCAAGAAGGGGCTGGAAAGAAGTATTCAAAGTGATGAAAGGCAAGGACGTACACCCAAGTTTACTCTATCCAGCAAAGCTATCATTTAGAATGGAAGGGAAAATAAACTGCTTTCCAGATAAGGTCAAGTTAAAGGAGTTCACCAAACCCTTATTATATTAAATGTTAAAGGGACTTATCTAAGGAAAAGAAGATTAAGACTATGAACTGTAAAACAATAACAAATTCACAACAACCAACAACTGAACCCAAAAAAATAAAAACTAAGCAAACAACTAGAATAGGAGCAGAATCACAGAAATGGAGATCACATGGAGGGTTATCAACATGGAAGTGGAGTGGGGAGAATGGGGGAAAATGTAGCATAAATGGAAGGTTTATGGGAATGTACCATTTAAGGGAACAAGAAGCATAAATCGTACATACAAAATAGACAGGAGGAGGTTAAGAATAGTATAGAAAATATAGAAGCCAAAGAACTTATATGTATGACCCATGGACATGAACTAAGGGGGTAGGGGAAAGTGCAGATGGGAGGGGGTTGCAGGGCATAAGGGAATAAAGGGGGGAAATGGGATAAATGTAATAGCATAATCAATAAAATACATTTAAAAAAGAAGAAATACTGCCTGGCTTATTTCGCTTAGCATAATGAAAGACAAATACCATATGATCTCACCTTTAACAGGAACCTAAACAACAAAACAAAGAAACAAGCAAAATATAGCCAAAGACACTGAAATAGAGGACAGGCTGACAGTGACCAGAGGGGAGAGAAGAGGGAATTTCAGGGGAGAATGGGAAGGGTTTACAGGAACAAAGTTAAAGGACACATGGACAAAAACTAGGGGGAGGGTGGTAATGGGAGGGAAGTGGGGAGGGATGGGTGGGCAGGCTGGAATGGGAGTAAAAGGGAGAAAACTGTACTTGAGCAATGATTAAAATAAAATTTAAAAAAAAAAGAAATACTATCCTCAATCAGAGACTTGCTGCAAATTGAATGAAAAATACATGAACAGGCACAACTTGACCCCTGGGGAGGGCCAGCTAGTGCTTTATTTGCATGATGGCTCAGGAAGCATCCTGGGAGTGATAATGACTAGACAAGTTGAGGCCAGTGGATTGATTCCAGGACAAGGAGAAATGATATTTCTTTCTAGTCAAAAGTCAAAAGTGCTCATGACTACTGGTAGAACATGGCACACACAGCTCTTCATCAGGAAATCTTCCAAGCAGTTACTCAACTTTTAAGTGTTTGTCCATGTTTGCCATGAACACCTTCATGACCACAAAGTAAAAGACATTTGTTTTTGTAAAGTGTGCTTTTTCCTGTATCCTAGGTTTTTCCCATGATATTTTGAGAGCTTGAGAACCAGATATAGACCAAGAGATAACACACAAAGCAGGAAGGGAAGACTTGAAGAATGACCTTCTGGCCGTTTTCAAAAGATAAATCATACACAGTAACTTACCTGGTAAAAGATAGATTAAAACCACCCCAACTTACATTCTGAAACAAACATGGGATGTTTGTGTAATTTTTAAAATTAAAATTTTGCATCTTTAAGAGTCTACAACATGCTCTTCTTAACTGATACCTGTAACTCCTAACACATTTCATTAGAGATGTCAACCAGGCTCACCTCCTCAAACAACCACACCAAAATTAAACTAAAGTATAGAACAACCATCATTCAGAACCACCAGAAATCAAACTGAATGGAAATCCTACAACTATGGAATTAAAGAAGAAACCACATCGATACTGGTAGGAAGTATGGAAACATCGAAAGGGCTGGTCCAACATCCATGTGTGGTGGATAAAAATTGAGAGGAATATCTCCAGAGCAAGGGCTTCAGCCCCACACCAGGGCCCCCAGCCCAGGGTTCCAGTGCCAGCAAGATAAATCTCTGTAATTTCTGGCTGTAAAAACCAGTGGGGATTGAGGCTGCAAAGGACAGAAACTGCTGGAATCCCAGGTAGTTCCTCTTAAAGGCTCATGTACAGACTTACTTGGACTCGCTCTCCCTGAACTCCAGTGCTGGGGCAGCAGATCAAAAGGCATCAGAGACATATAGGGAGGAAGTGAATTGTCTGGCATCAGGGCAAGAGCTGGAGGGCAGCTTTATCCCAGAGAGAAGTGCTAACAGAAGCCATTGTTTCTTTTCTGAGTCCTGCCCCAACATAGACAGCAGACAGGTGCCGTATATGAGACACCATTAACCTGGCCAACACTGTTTGCCCCACCCTGGTGATTCCCTGAGCTCCTGCCCCACCCAACTTTCAGGCCCACCCAAGCTATTTCCAGTGGCTTTTCCATATGAATGGCTTCTCTTGGCTCATGCTTCATGTGTTCCTAAATTCTCTCAAACAAGCAGCATCAGGTTTAGTGAGCCCTATGCCTTTCTCTAAGTTGCCCCTGGCCCAGCACTAGCAGCAGCCACGGCACCTTGATTCACAGCTTAGCATCCCCTGGGCACTTCCAAGCCCAGCACAAGTAGAGGCCATCTACAGATCACTATGTAGTTAATGCTGTATGACCCCAGAAAGAACACAGTGGCTGACCGTGGCCATGCTGACAGCAATCAACACTCACTTACAAGAGGAGGGTGTACACAGCTCACACTGTGCGCACACCTTGAGTACCCAGCTGGGGTAATCAATAGGGGAGCTTGTGCCACTGGGTCCTACAGTACACCTACTATATTAAGCCACTCTATGAAGCCTGGGGGATGTAGTACCTCTACCTAATATGCAGAAACAAACAAAGGGAGGCTGCCAAAATTAGGAGGCAAAGGAAAAAGGGTGAAATGAAAGAGCAAAACAGAACTCCAGAGAAAGAACTAAACAAAATAGAGAAAAGCAATCTATCAGATGCAGAATTCAAAACACTGGTTATAAGGATGCTCAAGTAACTTAGTGAGGACCTCAACAGCATAAAAGAGGTCCAGTCAGAAACAAAGGATATACTATTTGAAATAAAGAACATCATACAGGGAAACAACAGTAAAGTGGATAAAGCCAAGAAACACATTAGCATTTAGAACATAAGAAAGCAAAAAACTACCAATCAGAACAACAAGAAAGAAAAAGAACCTAAAAAAAATGAGGATAGTGTAAGGAGCCTCTGGGACAACTTCAAGCATTCCAATATTTGCATTAAAAGGGTGCGAGAAAGAGAAAAGAAAGAGCAAGAAGCTGGTAACCTATTTGAAAAAATAATGAAAGAAGCTTCCCTAACTTGGTGAAGGAAATAGATATGCAAATCCAAGAAGTACACAGAATCTTAAACAAGGTGGACCCAAAGAGGTTTACACCAAGACACACCACACTTAAAATGCCAACAGTTAAACACAAAGAGAGAATCTTAAAAGCAGCAAGGGAAAAGCAGTTAGTTAACTACAAGGGAGCCCCCATAAGAATGTCAGCTGATCTCTCAAAAGAAACTGCATTTTAGAAGGGATTGGCAAGAAATATTCAAAGTGATGAAAAACAAGCACCTACAACCAAGATTACTTTACACAGCAAAGCTACATCATTTAGAATCAAAGAACAGTTAAAGAGCTTCCCAGACAAGAAAAAAATAAAGGAATTTATCACCACCAAACCAATATTATATGAAATGTTAAAAGGTCATCTTGAAGAAGAAAAAGAAGATCAAAGATATCAATGCTAAAATGACAAAAAAATACACATCTATGAACTGAATCTAAAGAAGAAAATAAACAAACAATCATAACAGAAACGGAATCATAGATACAGAGAATGTTTTTAACATTGCCACATGGGGGAGGGTTTGGGGGATGGGGTAAAGGGATCAAGAAAGGTAAAGGGATTAAGAAATACAAATCGGTAGTTACAGAATAGTCACAGGAATGTAAAGTAGAGCACAGAAAATAAATTAGCCAAAGAACATATATGCATGACCCATAGACATGAATAATGGTGGCGGAACTGCCTGAGGGAGGGAGATAGGATGTACTGCAGGTGGGTAAAGGGAAAAACAGGGGCAAATGTAATAGCATAAACAATAAACTGTAATTAAATACTAAAGCTGGTTCAGTGTGCAGATGTTGCTGACTCACTCCTGTCATGCAACATCCAGTAAATAAATCATTCATATAACAACTCTATGCCAGGAATGGTTGGCAGGCACAGTGTGCCTGATTTGAACCAAAACTTAACAGATGTGGTCTTAACCTTCATAGAGTTTACATCATAAGAAAGGAAGATATTAAACACGTAAACACACAAATAGCTAATCACAAATTATGGTAAATGTAAGAACAAGAAGATAATTAGCTGCTGAGCCAGGATGAAAAGGTGGACATATTTTAGATTGGAAGGCAGGGTTTTAAAGGGGTAAGCTATAAAGACTAATACAGTAATAGGTGTGTATAATAAGCCCAGATATAAGCTTTAAATTTCTGCTGAGCCTTTTAGAAAATATGGCATTTATGATCTTTTTGAGTATGTGCTCTGCCTTTTATTATTTGGTTTGGCAACCATGCTTTGCTTCTAATATTAGTAGGATGTAAACGTGTTTGAGCTACAATTATTCACTCAGCATTTCACTTACATCCAACTAAACATATGTGATGTTTAACAACACAGAATGCCTTTCTGTGGTCTCTCCAGGCCTGTGATGTTGTTTGCTCCAGGAGAAACACGTGACACCGACTCTGCTTCAGAGCAGCGCAGGTTCCTTCTGTGAACGCTCCCTCCATCACCCAGAGCTTGCATTGTAAGCCACGTTAAAGATTTACTGTAAACCCATTTAATCCTACCTACTAGATTCATCTTAGAGGAATCACTAGGTGAAAAAGAGATACAGCCAAGCAATACCAAACTTGAAAATGAAAGTGCTATGAAAGGAAAGTAGAGGGGGCTTTGAGAGTGTAACAAAAGATGCCCTCACCCCATCTGAGAGACTCAGAGAGGGCTACCTTAAATCTGAAACATAAGAGTTATATTTGCCTAGTATCCCAATGCCAAAATAATTGCATGTTGCTATGAATTGTTATCTTACAGACACTCATCCAAAGACAAAAAAATGACTCATTTTTCGTAGCACTCAGAGTAGCTATTCTATGTAGTATTTATTACCTTAACAGCAATGAAAGTAAAATGAACAATATCCTAGAACTCAAAAGTCAGTTTACAGCACAGATGACAAACACAAGACCCGCTGGCAGAATCTGGCCCTCCACCTTGTTTTATCCGGCCCAGCACCTTGTTTCTACCCGGTGGCAGCACAGAGCTCCTTGCCCCTAGTTAAGGAGTAGTTACATTTATACAGTCCTAAAATTACTTCCGGCCTTTTGAAGGCAACCATGAGGCCAATGTGGCCTCCAGTGAAAATGAATTTGACACCCCTGGTTTACAGGTAATAGGAAGAGAAAGAAAGCTACAGAGCCTAAATTTTATCAAACCTAAAACAATCCAGAGCAGCAGCTGAACTGCAAAGAAACATGAACTTTGTAACCAAACTTCCAATCAGATCCCTGCTCCTCTGACAACTGAATGATATCAAACAAGGTAGTTATATACTTCATTTGTTAATAGGAAACATAATATCTACCTCACAGGGTGGTAGTGAGGATTGAATCAGTAAGTGTACAAAGTCCCTGATATGCGGTAGGCATTCAATATGAGTTCATTTCCTCTCCGTAAAATAAAATACAACAGTTTTATCTTAAATAAGATACAAGTTAGTAATAAATAGTAAACAAGAATTAAAATAGAAACAAACTCTACAATGAAAAACAATTAATAAGAATAAGCCTTCTCCTCTCCCTTCCCCAATAGAAATTGCAAGAATAAAAGTTCTTTGGCTAGAAATTTAATCGAGTCATTACTTGCATGGACCCGTCAAAGTCTCTTTTCTAGAAATTCAACAACTGCCACTGAAGAGTCAAGTGTAGACTCTTGCTGCTCTGGTTGGCCCAAAGGAAGACTTTGCTCAGTTCAGTGTGAAGACAATGACCTGTAGACTCATGGAGGCTGGCTGGTGGCTTCACACTAATTATGAGGCTATAAATGTGTCCTTCCTTTCTCTCTTCAATATAATTTTAGAACACAAATTATCCAAGAACTACTGTTTATCTTTGAAATACATGTGTATGTTATATACACATGATAAAAACAGCCGAAAAGTTTTTTTAAAAATCCACACACAGTAAGAAGATGTGGTTACTGTTCAAACTAGCAAAAATTTGACCAGGGGAACCAACACAGAGAATCCAGACCCACCTTTAATGTAGGATCCCAAATCTGCAACCCCACAAATCATCCTGCTACTGCCCCACAAGTTAAATATAATTTGATATTACACTCTGCTGCCCTTGAAGCTCCTATTGTTTCATCTGGAGCTTTGGGGATTTTTCCAGAGTTCCAAACCATGTAACAGATTTAATAGGATGGTTCTTAAAGGGAAAGTAGATCCAAGAGTGAGAACTCTGGAGTGGGATTTCTCTGGGTGCTTGAACACGGCCACCATATATATTTGAGCAGGGCACAAAAGAATACAAATGCAGACTTATGGTTTCAGAAAGTTAGGACAAGAGCTGGAGGGACTATGCAGAGAAACCTTTATGAACAGTTTTCCCCTGGACTTTTTAGATTTATTTTCCACCCACATGTTCTTAACCCCTCTGCAAATATTTTGATAAGAAATGAAATTGTATTAGCCAAACAAAAAGAGAATGCCAGCAAACAACTGAACCCTGTTGTTTGCTGCCTCCATTTACATTATGGAGGCTTAAAATTATAACATGATTTAACTGAAAATAAAACCAAAAGAGTTATTTGATAGGAGAAAAACCTAATTTTATCAGTGTAGTGCAGATATTTGCCATGTATGTGTGTCCTCTTCTTTTATTCACTTCCCCTTTCCCCCTTCCCAAAAAATGGCTAGGGTCCTCAAGACAATTACTGAAGTACATACTCCTCCAAACTTTGACTATCTGAAGGTTTTGCATTCATGTGCTCTGAATTGCTGTTCCTGCTGCTTTTCTTTTTTAAATCACCTCACTGGCCAGCTGTCCTGGAGCCACTGTCATCCATGCCACTTCATCACACTCAATTCTTCCTCTCCTTCTGTAGTTCCCAAAGCACCACTAACACAAGGCCCTAGTGGAAGCAGGCTTTGCTGATGATTTAGGAAAAAGAGAAGGACTGTAGTGTGGTACAACATGAACAGACAACACTGAAGTTAATGTTTGGCAGCTGCCTTCATGTTTTCTGGCCATTTCTACTCATGGAATTTCTCAAGAGATGTCTCTCTTCTTACTTGTATCTCATTTAAGTCTATTCTCGTGTTTCTCTCTACTCTTCCCCAAGTCCTAGTACTTCTGTTGCACCCACCCACAAGCAAAAGACCAAAGATCCCTCCTATTTTATTACTTACTCGCATGAATATCATTCTTATTTGTCTACACTTCTTCCACCTAAGCACTGACCAGGAGCCCTGCCCTCCATTCCCACTCACGACTACTAAAGTACTCTTCCTACACCATTTCAATGACCAACTAGGAAAGTAGTTTCCTAGTCACAAACTACAGCCAGATTCTAAACTAAGACTTTTTATTCCTGTGACATAAGTATATGCTTGCCTAAATGGATGTAAATAAATCCATCTAAGGAAGCTGCATCTGAAGCAAAAAATTATGATTCCTTACCAAGGTGTGATAAAGACTCTCCTTGACCAAACTTGAGTCAGGCTCCTCTGAGCCCTCTTCCAGACTAGGCCCTGACCTTGACCTCTCTCTTTGGCATGTTTAGATCAGTTTTAGCAAGAATCCTGCTGAGTTAGTTTATCAAAATTTCCCTAACTTTGACATCTGATCAAATCCTTTATCCCCAACCCTGGGGTGGTGTCTTCCCACCCCAGCCTGCCTTTAACAAGGATCCTGTTGAGTCCTTGAGTCCACCTAGTAAGAATCCTCCTAGTCCTGCTGTTTTCTCTTTGCAATTTTTCTCTCACAGACTCCCACCCTGCTCCTTGGCTATAAATCTCCACTTGTCCCTGTTGTATTCAGAGTAAGCTCATACTTTCTCTGTAATTGCAAAGCACCTATTGCAATAACCCTCTTCAATAAAGTCTTCTTTACCAAATTTAACAAGTGTCTGAATATTTTTTCTTTAACAGGAGTCCATTGCAAGTGAAAGTTGTTAGAAAGTGAAGCCATCCCAAGAAAATGACCTGTGTATTTGCAGAATCCTTGAAATAGTCTTTGTTCTAAAAATATGAAAAACCAAAGAGGTTATTAGACTTAAATTCATAATTCAAAGACAAATTAAGATAAGAATTAATGGCATATGAATCTTCAAAAATGTCAATGTCATGAAATAAAAAGAAAACCTAAGAAACTGTTCAAAATTAAAAGGGACAAATGACATGTGATAACTAAAGGCAATACATGATCTTGGGCTGGATCTTATAGCACTGCCAGGGAAAACAGGCTATAAAAGACATTATTAGAAATGATCAATGATAAAATATGGACTGCAGATTATTTTCTTTATATTCTACATTTAAAAAAATATTTTGAAATAATCCTCCCAACACAAGAAATAGCAGATAAAAAGAAAAGAATTAATCTTCCTGAACTGCTTTAGAATAAGTTGAAAATACATCCCATAACCCTCAAAAACTATAATGTATTTTTTTATACAAATGCATTCTCATAGTACAAACATCAAAGTCAGGAAGTTAATATTTATACTTTATAACTTTCTAATCCTCAGACTCTATTCAAGTTTCATTAACTGTCCCAATAATGTCCCTAGAGCGAAAGAACCCAATTCAGAATCACAAGTCACATTTAGTTGTCATGTCTCTTCAGGCTCCTTTGATCTGTGACAGCTCCTCATTCTTTCACTGACTTTCATGGTCTTGATACTTTTGCAACTTTTCTGTAACTTAAAATTATTTTTCAATGTAAAATATTTTTTTAAAAATTCAGCCCTGGCTGGCGTAGCTCAGTGGATTGAGCGTGGGCTGCGAACCAAAGTGTCCCAGGTTCGATTCCCAGTCAGGGTACATGCCTGGGTTGCAGGCCATGACCCCCAGTAACCGCACATTGATGTTTCTCTCTCTCTCTCTCTCTCTTTCTCCCTCCCTTCCCTCTCTAAAAATAAATAAATAAAATCTTTTAAAAATTCACTCTACATTGCAAGAAATTTTGTGACCTCAAGTAAAATTTCAGAAAAAGCTCCATCCTCAAGATTAAGAGAATTTAGCTAAAGTAGTTATTACATGTAATCACAGTGTTTTATGGAACCATTGAGGGCTCTGTAATAACCTGTAAAAAAGTAGACTAGGTAATCTCAAAGGAAGCAAATTCCTGCCTACAATGATTGTTATTAATTTAACCTAGATTTTGTATAAGTGGTGCCCACTGGATACCATTCAAATACTGGGCCTTCTAAATTGATTTCTTAGGATTGGTTTCTGAACCCCAAGCCTTATGTGGGGACTGGTAAGAATCCAGTCCTAAGAAACCAATGTATAAGTTACACCTGAGGCACAAATGGAACTAACTCTTTAATGGAAAATAACAAGGACAAAAGAAAGAAGATAAAAAGGAAAATTCCTACTTCAGGACACTAGTGTTATACATTTCAGTTTTTCAAAATGAAATTACAAAAGAAATAAAATGAATGCTTTAATTTAAAAATATGCCAAGTAGAAAATTTAAAATTAAAAAATCCATAGTTATCATATGTTTACCATATTATAATACACAAATGTTCTTTCTGGTTTCAAATGATTGAAAAAATGAAATTCAGAAAGTAAGGAATCTTATAGTAATAATCCTGTAATTTGAGATTTCACTTTGTTGGTTCCACCAGATGAAACAACTCTTCTTCTAACATAGATTCTTAAATTATGCCACTTTAGAGTCAGAAAAGATATTTCACTTAATATCCTTTCATTTAAAAAATGGTCCCTATCATCTACTTGAAGTCATTCATTTTAAAGATGATAAAATCTAGGCACAGTGTAACCATTCTTTCTCAAACTCATATAATGAATGACTGGACCAGGACTTGATCCAAGTTCTCCTGGCCTTAGTTTGATTTGCCTCCTACAAGGAAATGTCATTGATTTTGTGATAGAAAGAAAAATCTTGTCCACATAGAGTAAATGCAAGAATGAAAATTTCTTGAGCAATTTGCCTAAGTCAATTCAATAGAATGACTATCTATGAGATTGTCTATCTAGCTCATCTCCTCACTAGGAACTATTTCTTAATTTTTTAAGATTCTAAAAGTCATCTTTATTGATGGGGCCAGGTGTGATCGCAAAACTCCTGGGAATTTGGAAACTAGACCAAAGAAAGTATACTGACTGCTCCCCTTCCTAAGAGTCTGGCCCAGTAATATGTGACCTGGGAAATAGACAACCTAGGAAAATAATTTCAAGCACATGAACAAAGATCAAAAGAAAGCCAGTCTGCAGCAAGGGGAATGAAGAAGTAGCACTGGAAGCAGCAGAGAAGAGAAACCGAGTTCTGGTGCCTAGGTCCAGTTCCTTCCAGAGGCCAATTGCCCCTTTGCTTTTAGATTCCATGATGCACTCCTGTATGTTCATAACTAAATCTCTAGCTAAAGTCAGTTTAACTAGGATCCTGCCACCAAACAGTCTCATAATTCATGTAATTCTATAGCTTTTGTAACACAAAGTAAAGTGAGCTTCTAGCAGCTCTCTCTCTCTCTGTGTGATGAAATCTACCAAAGTAGACATACCCTTTTTCTCCATTAGCAACAATATAATTTCAGAAATCCATTAATATTGTATCACCCAATCTTCTTTGTAATGCTCAAAGACAAACATTGGCAATATAACAATTTGATCTAAAATCTTGGAACAAAGAAAATCTAATTAATTCAAAGAAGTCAAACCAATGACATTGACATAATACCCTTACATGACCTATGAACTTACAAACCATGTAATGATTGATATACACATGAAACATGCTCACATAGAACATGAAAATTATAAAAGTAGGAGGTGCCAATATTTGTCCATGTCTATTTATGGGGAAATTTGTTTTGACTTTCAGTCATGAATTTTGTTTCTTTAAGAATAGAGAATATAGTCACATATATATAGAGAGAGAGAGTAGAGAGAAAATAGCATTCATTCTTTTGATTTCCCAATAGCCAACTAAGTTGTCTAAACTATGAATTGTAACTGGGGTTTCTTAAATGGGTCTACCAATCAGCAGAAGAATATCAATACCAAGCATTCAGAAAAGTGTATTAGTGGCTATGGTATTTCTAAGGTAAATATTCAATTTGATCAGCATTAATAAGCACCTAGTATTTATCAGGATTTGGAGGTGTGAAATGAAAGTAAAATGTAATCTTTATAGTTAAGGAGGCCACTGGGGAGGTGTCCAAAAAGACACAAAAAATAAAACAAGAGACAAAATAAATTTTGCTTTAGTGGTTCCATTGATGTGTGAGCAGTAAGAGGGGTACAAACCTCACAAGTACTATGGGGATTCAAAGAGGAAAAATATCTTATCAAGAGACGGATTGAAAAGACAATATAAGGCACCTGGAGATGGACTTTAAGAGTGTTGGTAGACGACTTCTGGCCGAGATGGAGGCATAGATAGACACGCTGTGCCTCCTCACACAACAAAAATAAGGACAACAATAATTTAGAAATAAAATAACAGCCAGAACTGATAGAAGATTGAACTGTATGGAAGTCCTACAACCAAGGAGTTAAAATAGACACATTTATCCAGACCAGTAGGAAGGGCGGAGTCCAGCAGCTGGGTGGAGAGGGGTCATGGCACAAAAATCGGTGGCACCAGCCCCAGACTCAGGGTGGCAATGGGCAGACCCAGCGAGGCAGCAATTGTGAAGTGAGGCACTGCGAACAAGGCAGCTGGCTGACTGGGCAGTCCCACATTCAAGTGCAGATAAACCAGGTGAAAACAGACCATACAAACCAGGGTCCCAGCACCGGGAAATAGAGCCGTCGGGCACTGATTGAAAACATCTGTGGGGGTTGGAGTGCTGGGAGAGACTCTCAGCCTCACAGGAGAGTGCATTGGAGAGGCCCACGGGGCCCTAGAACGTGCACAAGCCCACCCACATTAGCACCAGAAAGGCCCAGTTTGCTTGGGGGAGGCAGCAGAAGGGACTGAAATCCAACAGAGAGCAGAGCTGGCACCATTGTTCCCTCTCGGACCCCGCCCCCACATACAGTGTCACAACCCAGCAATTGGGTTGCCCCACTTTGGTGAACACTTAAGGCTCTGCCCTTTATACATAACAGGTGCGACAAGACAAAAAAAAAAGGCCCAAATAGAAGAACAGATCAAAGCTCCAGAACAAATACAACTAAGAGATCAAGAGATAGCCAACCTTTCAGGTGCACAGTTCAAAGCACTGGTGATCAGGATGCTCACAGAATTGGTTGAATTTGGTCACAAATTAGATGAAAAAATTAAGGCTACGCTAAGTGAAATAAAGGAAAATCCACAGGGAACCAATAGTGATGGGATAGAAACTGGGACTCAGACCAATGGAGTGGACCAGAAGGAAGAAAGAAACAATCAAACAGAAAAGAATGAAGAAACAAGAATTCAAAAAAAATGAGAGGCTTAGGAACCTCCAGGACATCTTTAAACCTTCCAACATCTGAATTATAGGGGTACCAGAAGGAGAAGAGGAAGAGCAACAAGTGGGAAAGTTATTTGAACAAATAATAAAGGAGAACTTCCCCAATCTGGCAAAGGAAATAGACTTCTAGGAAGTCCAGGAAGCTCAAAGAGTCCCAAAGAAGTTGGACCCAAGAAGAAACACACCAAGGCACATCATCATTACATTAGCCAAGATTAAAATGAAGGAGAGAATCCTAAAGCAGCAAGAGATAAGGAGACAGTTGCCTACAAAGGAGTTTCCATCAGACTGTCAGCTGATTTCTCCAAAGAGAACTTGCAGGCAAGAAGGGGATGGAAAGAAGTATTCCAAGTCATAAAAGGTAAGGACCTATATCCCAGATTGCTCTATCCAGCAAAGCTTTCATTTAGAATGGAAGGGCAGATAAAGTGCTTCTCAGATAAGGTCAAGGTAAAGGAGTTCATCATCACCAAGCCCTTATTTTATGAAATGTTAAAGGGACTTATCTAAGAAAAAGAAGATAAAAAATGTGTATAGTAAAATGACAGCAAACTCACAATTATTAACAACCACACCTAAAACAAAAACATAAACAAACTAAGCAAACAACTAGAACAGGAGCAGAACCACAGAAATGGAGATCACCTGGAGGGTTGGCAACAGGGAAGTGGGAGGAGGAGAGAAGGGGAAAAGGTACAGAGAATAAGTAGCATAGATGGTAGGTAGAAAATAGACAGGGGGAGGAAAGAATAGTATGGGAAATGTAGAAGCTCAAGAACTTATGACACATGGACATGAACTAAAGCGGGGCAATGTGGGTGGGAGAGGGTATGCAGGGTGGAGGGGAATGAACAGGGGGAATGGGACAACTGTAATAGCATAATCAATAAAATATATTTAAAAAAAGAATGTTGGTATTTAGGAGGCAAAGTTGGCAATAGTAGGTGTTTCAATCAGAGCAAACAGTTTAAATAAAAGCATGAAGACAGGAAGGTATGCAATGCATTTGAGAAAGGACTACCTTAGTCTACGGCCATACTACCCTGAACGTGCCCGATCTCCTCTGATCTCAGAAGCTAAGCTGGGTTGGTCCTGGTTAGTACTTGGATGGGAGGAAGGACTACCTTATGTTGAGACAAAAATATAAATGGGGAAACTTGAGAGGAAAGTCTTGAAATATAGTTGTATTGCAGGTAAATTGTCTTAAATGCCCTAATGAGAGTTTTGTACTTAATTCAGTAGGAATTAGAGTTCTTGATAGTTTTAGACTGATAGGATAAACTATTAAATATACTAATCTAAAATCATTTTGAAATATGAACTTGGCAGAGGGGGATCTGAAAGTAGGAACATCGGTAGGAGAACTAATATGGTAGTGCAAGCAAGAAGTATTAAGAATTACTGCAGTGTATTAATAAAAATGGAAAGAAAGAAAGAAATGAAAGGCACATAGAATACACAGAGCTTATAAACAACCTAGGGAGCAAGGTCAAGGCAGGTTTCAGAACAATAAGTAAAAATGGAGATGCTAGTGTCAGAAAAGAGGAGTCCGAGAAGGGAATCTGGAGCTGTGAAAGAAGATGAGGTTGTTCTGTGAACATGAATGCTGTTCAATACAGGTGTCTAGGAGCAGACAGAAACTCCTGTCTAAAGTTTGAAATAAAGGGAATGAATTCATAAAAATATGATAAGAAAAGCTCAAAAAATTAAATGCTACACAATAATTTTTAATGGTCATTTTTTGAAAAAATGAGGTCACTGACAGCTTTCAAGAAAAAAAATTTGGTCTTGTTTTTAAGATTTTATTTATTTATTTATTTTTAGAGAAGAAGAAAGGAGGGAGGAAGAGAGGGAGAGAAACATGGATGGGTTGCCTCTTGAGTGTCCAAACTGGGGACCTGGCATGTGCCCTGACTGGCAACCAAACATACACCATTTCACTTTAGGGGATGACACCCAACCAACCCAGTGAGCTATACAAGTCAGGGCTCATCTGTATATGCTTAATAAACTTTCATCTATTATCTTATTGTCTTGTAGCTATTCAAGGCCGGATAGGTTCACATGGGGTTCAGGCAGATGGAAGAATGTTGAGGAGCCGTTGGGATTTCTGACATGCCTTTTTGCAGGGGTGGAGCTATCCATGCACACGTGGAGCTATCCAGCCACGTATCGCACTGAATGTCCCAACTCCCCGAAATACCAAATGCACACACAGCCTGGTGCCAACATATTATATAACAAAGCATAATCTGCGCATGCAGGCCCACTCAAGGCTATGGAAGTACTGCTTACCAGCCTGGTGAGGGAGCCTGACTGACTCCATTTCACCTACACTTATATTTTGCAATTAGAGCAGAAAAAAGTAAACAAAAATCTTAGGCAAATAATGGCTGGGATCAAACGGTGTTTGCAGATGAAATATGATAGCACAAATTGCATGGTGAAATATGGGCAGAGATGTGGATCACAGCAACAAAAACGAAAACTGATTGGTGAATAAAAGAGCAGGGATGATATTTATTCAATGGCAGTCCAATCCAGGATAGAGTAAGAGCATCCTGGAGAGAAGTAGAAGAACTTCTTAAATCAGAGAGAAACTTCCAATGCAAGCTTCCCAAAGAAAAATGGGCACCAAGGGCAAAGTAAGTAAATATACTGTTTCTTTGTTCAGTTCTTTTTTTTCATATACGCATTCACTAAAAGAAACTTCCTTCAGAAGTTTCAATCTAAACTACTCACAGAAGGCATCCATTTAAAGTCGATCAAAAGCATCACCCATGCTAGCAATTTAAGAAAATTACTGTGGATTTGCCAGACTGCTATCACAAGGGTGTTAAATTAAATATTATTTGTGATGGCAAAAAAAAAAAAAGATTTGGGTAACTATGCTATAACCATAAAATAGAGTTTGCATTTGTTAAAAGTAATGTTAGAGAAGAATATGGAAAATATTCATATTACATTAATAAGTAGAAAAAAGTAGATCACAAAATATCACATACAATATAACCCCATTTGGAGATACTGAAAGGATTTACCTCCTAAAATTACAGGTGGATTTTATTTCTTTTGTTCTTACTTGTATATTGAAAATTCCCATAATTAATATATGTTTCATTTGTAAATAAAACTAATGATATTTTAAAATATAATTCAAAATTATATAACAATCAAACTATGTATTCATGTTATCAAAAGCAAAAATAGTAGCATTAGAATGGAAAATTGTAGGTTTGTTTCTTTCCACTTTCTTCCCATGTTACTTATATTTAAAACTAAAAATATAATGTTGAGGCTAAATAAAATTTTAACTATAGAATTCTGCTTAGTTTATAAAATTAATTTATAGAATACTACTTAATTCCTTTTTATATATTTTTACCAAAATTCTTTCAAAGAGACCAAAATTTTATGTAGTATTTATACTACTAGTAAATTTACTGATTATTTAAGCCTCACTTCTCAAACACATATGTGCACATGAATTCCCTAGATCTTGTCCAAATGCAGATTTTGTTTTAGGGGGTATGGGACAGGGGTTGTAGCTGTAACAAGTTCCCTGGGGATGTCAATAACTAAGCTCTAAGGAAGGATCCTACTACGTGTAGCAAACATGCAAAAACACATCTATGCTCTAGCAATAAAGACTCAGGTCATTTAGAGCTGATAACAAATGATTTAGTCAACAAATACTTATTAGCTACCTACCCTCTCTGCTACTGAGAGAGAAAAAAATCAAGACATTATATTAGAGTAAACTTCAATGTACCTGTTCTTTTCAAAAGCTAAAAGTGCAATGACTATTATGTAGATCATGACTTATTTTCAAAAAACATCCCTTTTCTTTAAAATAATATAATCATACATAACATCCAGTCACAGACTCCGTAACTCCTTTTCATGAAATTATGGTATCAACATGATTTTTATTTTTTCCCCTACTATTCTTTCTTTGTGTCTCCCTCCTTCCCACTCTCCCTTCTTCTTTCCCCCATTCCCCTTCTCTCCCTCCCTCTCCCTTGCCCAATCTCTCCCTCTCTCTCCCAGGTTATTAA
Organism: Phyllostomus hastatus; assembly: GCF_019186645.2. Classification (NCBI taxonomy): domain Eukaryota; kingdom Metazoa; phylum Chordata; class Mammalia; order Chiroptera; family Phyllostomidae; genus Phyllostomus; species Phyllostomus hastatus. The sequence goes on along the minus strand of NW_025334028.1, from coordinate 22,185,093 downwards.
ATGCAAAGCAGCTATCGCCTGGGAAGCAGACAAGCCACTCTGCATAGAAGAGGTTGAGGTAGCTCCCCCCAAGGCACATGAAGTTCGAATTCAGGTGAGAGGGGACTTCCCCTGGGCAGGACAGACAAGGCACTAAGTGCACACTTGGCTTCTGTCAGGTCAAGCCTCTGTGGTGTGACTGGGAAGCCCTGGAGTTCTCAGTATGGGGGGGATTATATTTTTGGGTTCAGTTAAACCCAGGCCTTTTCCCCAGGATGGGTAATTTATTAGTTGTTTATATTAGTTATTGATTATGGGCTTTAAATTTAACTAATGTACCTTAACATTAATGATTAACCTTAATAATCAGATTAAGTAACTCATATTGCATTAAAATTAGTTAAGTTTTGTTTTCATTTTCCAGTTGCCAATTATTGAAAAGTGTTGTTAAAGGGAAGATAGAAAATTTGTTTCAAAACAAGGGAAAGGAAAAGCTGAAGTGCCTAGACAGCACTGGGTCTTGGGTGCCCAGATGAAGGGACAGGCATGAGTTAGCAGGGAGAAGAACCCGCACTGAGTAGACAGATCATGGACAGCAAGTCGGGGTGATTTCTCCATTCTCCCAGAGTTGGCTGGCAGGCTTTTTTTCCTCCAACCACCACAGTCAGCACTTATACATGAGAATGAGTGGCACAGGCTCATGAGCAAAATCTTGAACAAAACAAAATACACTGATATGGCAGTAACTAATTTAGATAACCCTTTCCTTAATACCTCACTTTTAACTATAAAATTTTTATCACCTCTATTTCATTTCATGTTGTTTCAACAAAACTGAACAGGGCCTAGACACCTATGTTTTCTCCACTCCCTCTGCCTACTAGGCTTTGTTTAAATTTTCCCCATTACCTTTTATTTTTTTCCTCTTCTGGAGACAGTAACTGCCAATTTTATCTCTTTTTATGATTTTTCAATGACAGTAAAAGTCAGAAAACAAAGGTATAAGAAAAAGAATACATCCTAATATATTTTTATTTGTTATTTTTTCAAAGAATTATTCTTTTATTGAACTATAAGAATGTTGTTAAGTTTCAAGATAACATTGAAATTATCTTAAAATCATCCACCTAACAACGCCAATGATATAATTGCAGAAACAACTCAAGAATGTGATTGCTTTGCAGATAATCGCCACTGGCGTGTGCCACTCTGATGCCCATATTCTCCACCCTCAATTTTCCAAGGCTCTTTTCCCAGTGATCCTTGGCCACGAGGGGGCAGGAATTGTGGAAAGTGTTGGGCCAGGAGTGACTGAATTCAAACCAGGTATTTTATTTTCTGATTCCAATTAAGTGGAAATGTCAGAATATTTCAGGGATAATTCCTGATATATTCCTGGATTTGCATGCTATAATTGATCTCTGTTTACAAAGGGGACCATCTTCTCCAAAGCAAAATTAAGAAACACAATCTATCACATTCTAACAATGAGACAGAATACTTGAAATCAGAATTGTCTAATAAAATCTGGGGAATAGGGTCACTTTATTTAGATATACCAATGAGAACTGTCCCATGAGGCAAAGCTACAAATTTACATTAAACTGAAGCTGCCATGAAGGCACAAATGACAACTTATAACAACCTCCTCTAAATAAAACAGAAAATGAATGAAATAGGAAGAATTTAAAGAATGAGGAAGCTCATTCTATAGGTAGATTAAGTGAGAAATATTATACATATGTCAATGTTAGCTTAAATGTTTTTGGATGTTTGAAAGATAAAAATAATATGTAAATGAAACGTGCCAACGACTGAAATTATTTATTTCAGATTTCATAGCAGGCCCACCAAATACTGGAATACGGGCCATGTAACTCTCACTTGGCAGACAGGGCAGCCATTTCACTCTTCCTTCCATTAAGGTGAATGCTCCAAACCTTGAGGTATATTACAGTAGTACCTTTCAATTCTAAGCAAGATCATAAAAACAAATTGCTTCTGGAAGTTTTACATCCATGAGGGAGTCTGGCCAATGTAGTCCCAGACCTGCCACTTACTCACTGTGTGACCTTAGCCAATTAAGTCACTTTTCTGTGAGTCAGGTTGTTGTTTTCTAACGTAGAACAATAATAGCATTTGTCTCAAAGAATTAGATGAGACCATCCAAGTAAGCAGTGAGACTGGTACCTGGCACACACTGAATGTTGAACAAATGTTCATCATTCTTGGACCTTGGTCATCAGAGGGTAAAAGCCATTTTTAAATCAAAATTGAATAAAAAATAGGAAACATGGAATTTGAGATTAAAACAAATGGTGAAACACAATGATGGTATAAAGTTTACTCTCTGTATCTAGCCTATCACTGTCCACCTCTTCTACTATTTTGTATAGGGATGTTCTATTCCATACCAGTGTTTAGAAGTATAATAAGCAACAGTCAGGATGTAGAGAGCTGCAGTGGCAGCAGAGTCTCAGAGAGGACTTTTCACCTGATGGTATCAATACCAGTCTGTTGCTTGATTGCCCAGCGAGGGGGGGGGGGAGGGGGGAGGCAAAGTAAATATAATATTTGGGGAAATCAGCAGTCTTACAGAGTAACAAAATGTTACAGCCACCTATACTTTCTGCTGAACATAAAATGTACCCATAAAGAATGGTGTCTTCCACTGATTTGTGTGGTAGAAGTTATTTAACAATAATATTTATAAGTAACATTTATAGGTACCATGCAGCGTATGGCCTTTCTTTCTAGGTGACAAAGTAATTGCACTCTACACACCTCAATGTAAAAAATGCAAGTTCTGTCTGAGTCCAGTCACAAATGTCTGTGTAAAACTCAGGTAAGCTCTATACACTGTTAGTAAGAGTATAACTTGGTACAAATATTTTGGGCAGTACATTTGCAAAACCTAAATTGAAGTTAAAGAGGTGCGTCCTTTCTACCTACCAATTCTACTCAGGTGTGTACAAGAAACTATTGCAAAATCACCCAAAGAGACATGTGCTAAAGCATTCATTGCAAAATTGTTTATGATAGCAAACAATTGAAAATAGCATAAGTATCCATCAATAAGAGAATGGATTAACACAAAGATTTTCAAACATTTTCATCTCATGGCACACATAAACCAATTACTAAAATTCTGTAGTACACCAAAAATATATGTTTTGCCAATCTGACAAAAAATAGGTGTAATTTTGACTCATTCACATCAGACAGCTGTTGTTGTGTTGGCTGTTGTCATTTTTTTTATTTGACCATCTAAGAGAAAAGAGCTCAGTGACCCTGACTATTTACATGTTTAAAAATTCTTGCAGCACACTGGTTGGAGATCACTGGGTTAACAAATTGCTATGTAACAATACAATGGAATATTATATAACTATCAAAATGGCTCAACTTGATCTACAGGTATCAACAGAGAACAAAGCAGTCCCCCTTATTCATGTTTTTGCTTTCCAAGGTTTCAGTTACCCATGGTAAACTGTGGTCTGACAATATTAAATGGAAAATTCCAGAAAGAAACAATTTGTTATTTTACAAAATCTCACACCATCCTGCCCTTCCACTCCCAAAGTGAATCATCTCTTTGTCCCCTGCCTGTTCGTCACTTAGTAGCCATCTTGGGTATTAGATCCATTATCACAGAATCTCAGTGCTTGTGTTCGAGTAACCCTTATATTACTTCACAATGGCCCCAAAGGATAACAGTAGTGATCATCACAATTCAGATATGCCAAAGAGAATCTATGAGGTGCTTTCTTCAAGTGAAAAGGTATGTATGTGTAGAGGGGGAAAAACACAGCATACCCAGTCTGTCTGGAAAAAGTCCAGCCATTGTTAATATAACAAGAATGGTTTGTGCTCCATCGATGTAACCTGGCAGCCAAGGAGAGTGAACAGGAATGCACATGCAGGAACAATGATGACTTCACTGTACTAGTCAGTGGGGGCAATAGACTGTTGAGTGAGCATGTGTACTGTGTGGCCATCACATTCAAAATGACTGAGTAGGGCAACAAATCTGCATCAGATTTGGTGTTAAGGTTGAACATTCTTCCACAGAAACAGATGATTAGATGATTCAGAAGGCTGCAACTATGGGCAACTGGTGATTGGCACCTTCATCATAACAATGTGCCCACTCATCCAATACATCTCATGCAGCCTTTTTTGGTGAAACATCAAATCACCCAGGTGACTCAGCTTCACTACAGCCCAGATTTAGCACCCTGCAGCTTCTGGAATTCCCCAAAACTAAAATCACCTTTGATTTTGAAAGGGAAGACATTTCAGACCCTCGATGAGATTCAGGAAAATATGATGGGACAGCTGATGGCAATTGGGAGAACTGTGTGAGGTCCCAAGTTGCCTACTTTTAAGGGAACTAAGGTGTCATTGTCCTATGTGCAATGTTTCTTGTATCTTGTATCTCCTTAAGAAATGTCTCTATTTTTCATATTACATAGCTGGATACCTTCTGGATAGATCTTGTATATAGGGTTTGGTACCATACAAAGTTTCAGGTATCCACTGGAAGTCTTGGACATGTCCCCCAGTGATAAGGGGGACCACTGTGACCTCACACAAACATTAGGTGAAAGATATTACATACAAAAACAATATCATAAACTATTTATGGTTATGAGTGTGTACATAAAGGTATAAACACATACTGGAATGATAAATGTGAAATTCAGAATAGCAGCTACTTCTACAGAAAATGAGAAAGGAATGCAATGAGGTACAGTAATTTATTCAGAGGCCACACAGATGTAAGTCTTAGAGCTAAATTTTGAATCTAGGCAATTAGCTCCAGAGTACAAAATCTTAATCACTTTATTCTTTACTGAGACTACAGAAAAATCTACTTCTCCTTAACTAATTGAAATTAGTTACTCTTACATCTATTATTGTGCCTCAGTTTCCTCATCTATGAAATGGGGATAATACCAATGCCTATTTAACAGGGTTGTTACAGATATTCAAAGAATTAACACATCCTTTTGCAAACTTTAATGTAATAATAGATTTATCCCTTAACTATCAGTTCTTTCTGACATCACAAAAAGATAAAGTATTATGTATCTCCATATGAAAATACATACCACCACCTTTAAAGTACCCCTACAAAAATATAAAACCAAAATCAGATCAAGTATTTAGATAAAAAATATAGTTTAGAGGAAATTTAGAGATGGAGAAACAAGTTAAACCAGATGACAGCAATGCAATCAGAAAAAATCTAGAATAAGGAAAACTCTACAAGACCAATAACTGTTTCTTCAAAAAATAAACTGCAAGGAAAAAAACAAGAGGGAAGGTAAGAATCTGTAAATTAAAAGAGATTTAAGAGGCATACCAACCAAATGTAATGTGTGGACTTATGAGAATCTTTATCTTTTAGAGATACATACTGAAATACTTACAATGAAAGTGATGTCTGGGTTTTCCTTCAAAACAGTCCAAAATGGGGAGAGGGTAGGGGGTACAGTAGGGGGGTAACAGATGAAACTACATCAGCCATGAGCTGCTAACAGCTGAAGCTGGGAGAGGCTTACATAGAGACCCATTATGCTGTTTTTTCTACTTTTATATTTGTTTGTATTTTCCATAATAAAGAATGTTTAAAGAATACATGCAAAACTCTTAAAAGAACTTCTAGCACATAAAAATTATTCAATAAAAAGTTTATTATTATCATCATTATTATCTTTAGACTACTCCTGACTATTCAATCTATTATATTATATTTTATATTATTTATATTATATATTTACTATATATTATAGTATGTCATAAGTAACAAATATATTGAACTTACACTATTTATATGACATATAAATACAAAATGTATTATATTATATATATTTAAGCAAAAATCACTTTCTCCATATCATAAAATTGTCATAATTAATACATAATACCTAATTTTTGTTTTCAGGAAAGTAATCAGTGGTCCTTTTACTTTCTTTTTTTAAATCTTCTTAAATAATTCTCTAGTCAATTCAAAAATCCTATTGTTGGTCAAGAACTAATGGAGGACAGAACCAGCAGGTTTACCTGCAAAGGAAAACCAGTTTACCATTTCATGGGGACCAGCACCTTCTCTCAGTACACTGTAATATCAGAGACCAATCTTGCCAAAATAGATGATGATGCAAATTTACAGAGAGTCTGTCTGCTTGGATGTGGGTTTTCAACTGGCTATGGAGCTGCAATCAATGTTGCCAAGGTAAAGTGGTTAACCACCAGGTTATATAAAACAGAAGTTATTAAGAGGCTGTGTGATAAAGCTGCTAGAATTATCTTCAAACCCTGACTCCATCATTTATCACCTCTGTGATTTTAGGCAAGTTATTTAATTTCTCTACTCCAACCTCTCTCATAATATCTGCTACAAATTACTGTGGGAATATTAAATCATATTACACATGTAAGACATCTGGCCCAGTGGCCTGAATATAGTTAGCACCTAGGTCATGTTCATTTCTTTTCCTATACTAGTATGTTATATTGTAGTCTGTCCCAAATTTAAACACAGCTTAAATGTGTCCCCTCTATCTGAATCCTTATCCTGGGACAGCTGACCTAGTCAAGAGGCAATAGAAACTACAGAGACCCACCTATCCCTGTATGGCCACTCTTACTTTCTCCCTGATGCCATGGATTTCTCTCCCTGAACTGTAGTAGTTCACCTCTGCTTGTCATCCTATCATTTTGTGGCTCCAGCAGAGGGTCTCAGTTGGCAGAATTGATGGTGGCAAGATGTGTCCCTGGAATCCTGTGTTAGGATAAGCTTTCTAAAGCTGTTAACTAAGAGACTAGAGAGATGCCGGTATCCCTCAAACAATCTCCTTGACATCAGTCTTCATTCCTTGACTCCAAATTGCAAAATGCAACTGAGATTGGTCTTTCTAAACAACAGATCTAAAGATTTCATTCCCCTTTCATCACTCCTCTCTTCTTTCACTATGCTACCGTGATTCTCCCTACTCCTCCCCATCCAGGCTCACTGTTCTGGGCCTGGCCTCCAGTCACTCTCATCTCTGGGCTTTCTTTGCATACCTTGCTCCCATCAACACTGCCTGGAAAGCTCCCCCACCTCTGCTGGCTGGCTCTATTTATTTGTCATCTCCTGTTGGAAAACTATTCCAGCCTTTTGGGCATGCATCAGGTGCCCCTCCCAGTTTTCCTCAAAGTATCTGTGTTTATTCCTGTCTACTTTATCACATAATGGAGAAATTTCTCATTATTTCTTCTTCCTATAAATCTATTTGCTCCTTGAAGGCAAGAACTATCTCTTGTTCGTTGTGATATTTCCGGAGCATAGCCCTGTGCTTGGCCCATAGTAGGGGTAAGCACCCCTGCTGATGAAAAATTATCGATTTTTCAATGAATAAGTGAAAAAGCTAGTTTTATATGCAACCCTTAAAACATCGTGGTGAGGTGTGGTCCTCAGTTTCGCAACAAAAAATCCTTTTTTATCTGGTTGCATAGAGTTGTTCAGTGTCAAGGAAACAAAGGCAGCCTAATGAAAATAAGAGGCTGATCTAGCAGCCAGAATATGGCTTTTCATTGAGAATTATATTGGCCAAACATATAGGGATGCTACTCTTGGCCATCAGCACACTATCTCCCTTTAAAAAAATCATTTGTTCATTCATTTATTCACTCATTAATAAAAATTAAAAGTTGTATGGGAAGCCAAACTACAATCTGAAGGCTCCTGGAGGAAGGGTGTTCTTTGGATGGAGTTAACAGCAATGGGACCTTGGCAGTCACAGCACTTCCTCCTGCAGATAGCGTTGGAGTCTCAGGAAGAATTATTGCTCTTTGGACTACACACATCTCCTTTTCTGGACTCTATGCAGACTCTCTCCTTCTACTACTATAGTCTCACTTCAGAAATGTTAACACTAGAGATTCAGCTATAACGTTCTTTTAAATCTAGTCAAAGTTGATCTAAATTCACAGGACATGTTCTTCCCACTGTTGAGGAACAGCTAAACCACCTCAGGAAATGTTCAAAGAAGAAAAGTTAATCTGATGGGACCCAGTAAAGAGAAGTGAAGTATCCCCAATTCTAGACAAAAGGCAAGGTCCTCAATAAAACTAAATTTCCTTCTGGGAAGAAAATGATGCAACAACTCTATAATTATTGCACATCTCCCATGACATCACCAGAACCCCTAATCCTTTTCAATTTGCTTGTAATCTTTACAGCCAAATTAATCACATTTCATGGAGATCTTTGAAAGTATGAAAATGTCCTGTAACAATGTTGTCTGCAGATAGAAAATCAAATGGGTGGGGGAGGATTTTGTACTGCAATCAAAACACCTTTACAAACAAGGGTACAGTTATATAACACAATCAGTGCAGTGTATTCAACTGACACACTGTTATGAGCTGTCCTGAGAATCATACTACTGCATACAACATTGCTGCAATGGGAAAAATGCATTTCTACATTTGATGAGACTTACAGACAAGCTTTTTAACACAGTCTCTGGAGGAATATATTTCAAAATAAATTAAGCACATGCCACAGTATTGTAGTAAATAGTATAGCAAGTATATAAAACAATATTCTGAATATTCACAAAATGTATTTTTATTTACCCTGAATAGCAAAAGCCAGTATATACATACCCAATATCATGCATAAATTAAGAGATGCATATTCTCTCTATTCCTTAGTAATTTTTTTCCAATTTAGAATGTATTGATATTTCTCTGGGCAGATTTTTTTCCTTCCCTTTTATTTATACTTTAATTTAAACAGTTTCTCATCTTCATTAGAAAACAATAATTAAGTATTTCTCTGCACAGTTGTTAGGGTTTGTTTGTTTTGCCAGTATCTCACTCTACAGATTAACATATTCCAGTTGACACTACTTTCTTATTGAAGAGTCAGGACATGTTTGTGGCCCTGGCCAGGCTGCTCAGTTGGTTGGAGCATCACCCCATACACCAAAAGCCTGTGGGTTTAATCACTGCCAGGGTACATACCTATGTTGTGGGTTTGTCATCTCTCTCTCTCCCCACCCCCACTCCCTTCCTCTCTCTCTGAACTCCATTTTTTTTAAAACATACCTCAAGTGAGGAAAAATTTTTTATAAAGGAAATTTTGTGGGAAAAGTGTTATTTAAGTCAAGCTAAAAATATAGGTTATACTTTAATTAAAGGAAGTAAGGTGAAAAGTGCAGCATGCTGAAAGAGCAGCATGAACTAAGACATGAGAAAAGGAAAGTGTGACAGTTTTGTGGCTATGGTAACTGAGAATTTCATGAAGATGAAAGCAGAAGGTAACAGGGGTCAGATAATAAAATTCCTCCAATGCCATGCAAATAAAAATAGACCTCATTCCATTTAAAAAATTGGTCACTGGGATTATTAAGTTAATTCACATTTAGAGAAACATTACTGGTCATTCAAAACTGTAACATTAACACAACCAAATAAGGCTGATTAGAAATAGAACCATCAAATTACTTGTGATCTACTTAAAAGGGCAAACAATAAATCCTTTTTAATGTGTGAACTTTAGAATTTCGTTCTAGTAACACTGAAGGGGAAAAGAAAACAAGGAAATGATTTCCACCCGGGCTTGTTCCTTATAAACTGATGATCCTGATGGCCCTCAAATGATTCTCTGAATTTAATCAGTGATTCATTCATTTTTGCATTGATAAATTGCCCCAACTGGCTATATCGTTTAGTCTTATGACAGGCAGCCCTTTATATGTTCCTGCTTCTGTGCCCTTAAAAAGAAAACAGTGGGACTAGATGTTTTAAGTTTAAGTTAACATGATTTTCCTGCCTGCAGGTCACCCCAGGTTCTACTTGTGCCGTCTTTGGCCTGGGAGGCGTGGGTCTTTCTGCTGTAATTGGTTGTAAAGTATCAGGAGCTTCCAGAATCATTGCTATTGATATCAACAGTGGAAAGTTTGCAAAGGCCAAAGCCCTTGGAGCCACTGACTGCCTCAATCCTAGAGACCTCCCAAAGCCCACCCAGGAGGTCATCATTGAGATGACCAATGGGGGTGTGGATTTTGCATTTGACTGTGCAGGCGGATCTGAAACCATGGTATGTATATTTTTATAACAGTATATAATTAATAATATCAATAAAATTAATAAACACTGACAGTGTGTATATGCTAATATATTTATTCATCTCATATTTAATATTAGTACATATACATAAATTATGTTTATGTAATAAGCAGTTTATTAATAATGTATTAGATTGTATTTAGTGTATTATAATTGATATTTAATCTGTTAATATATGTTATTACTACTCAATACTAATGTTATTAATATTTCTCTTCATTCTTCCACATGAAACTAAGAGAAAATTTAAAAATCAAAATTTTTGAAGAATTATGCCTGCCAGAAGTGAGCAAGAAAAGTGAGAAAAGAAAAGGCAGGTTTAAAGGAGGAGTAAGAGAATGTTCAGGTCACTGATGACACCCTAACAGCCTAAGGTGCCCCCTCCCATCAAAAAGTAGAGCAGGGAGGCCAACAACCTACCTCAATAAATGGGCTGCAAAACTACATCCAAATTATATATTTGAAATTTTCAATATAATAAATACATGCCTACTACAAAAAGAAAAAGTAAAGCTTTTTTCCCTAAACACTATAATTTTGTATCATTCAGATTTTTTCTCCTCTGAGGATGGGCTCTGACTTGCAGGGCCCTGAAAAGGCCCCAAGTGGCCACACTGGCGGCAGCCCATGAAGCCAGCTGTCTCTGCTCCACTCCAGAAAGCCAGGAGAGCCACACCCACAGGCAACAGATGGAAAAGTGAGCTTGCTGGAGTGCCCAGCCTTTTGACCACCTAATGCATATTTGCTCAAAAACACTAAGTAGAGTTTTGTTTGCTTTTTTTTAAATGAACTGACCACAGAATTCATCAACTAAATTATCTGCCTATGGCTCCTTCTTATTTCTTTGGTGAGAACAGTGAAATGTGTAGTTTTTTTTGCTTTTATTTACACCTTCACTTAGCCTGGCTCCTAAAACTCTCCTCAGGGAAGGTGTAAAAATAAAATTCTATGCTTCAACCGGAGCAGGCTTTGCAGGTTCTTCCCCTTGGTTCTTACCTGACTGGTGCTCTCCCCAGGAGAGAGTGGAGGCCAGAAAGAGCCTCTGAGAGCAGCAGGCTGCCATTCCTGGGTCTTTCTTCCCAGAATGGTTTCATTGCATTAATATAACTGCTTAAAAGACAGTCAGGCAAGTAATAAGCACTCAGTAAATGCTAGTTGTTACTGAAATTCGTGCATTGAGAGATCCTTGACCTGCACTGCTCCCCTGAGTTCCGAGCTTCTGGTCCTCCTTTTTTAATTGGCCTTCGCACCTGCAGCTTGCAAGGCACCACATCCATTCCTCCACTTTCCACAGCTCAAATCTTTTACAAACATTGACATTCAGCCTGTTTATCTAATTTCCCTAATACAGACATGCTCAGCATTTCTCATAGTGCCTGGAGAGATGTTGGTTTTTAGTACTAGTGATTGGACCACACCTTAGATAGTCTCATGAGTTGGGTACCCAGGTACCAATATTTTTTACAAGTTTCTCAAGTTGAGAACCACTGACCTAAAATTTGGCAGCTTCTATTATTAACTAATTTATTATTTTTAAAAGTGCATTTTAAATTATGAAATAGAATTATGCTAGAGAGCCCAAATTTCAAAAGATGTAATTTATCTAATCACCAAAATGATGAACTACATCTCTATCCTTCCATCAAAGTTTCAATAACTAGGAAAAGTTAAATCTCTGGGTTGCAGAGGAGATTCCAACAATGGCTATGAGCTTGTCTTCAGTGACCTCTCATGCTCTAAAGCAGCCTAAAGACCCCAACAGAACAATTAAAAAGTTACAGTAATTGACAATTTTATAAGATTTTGAGAATTAAAAATAATTCTCCTCAAAAGTTATCAGAGGCTACTAAATAAAACCCTTAATTTACATATAATACCCATTTAAGTCATTACTATGGAGGTTAATTCCTTGCTTAGAGCAAAGGTCAGAAATGTAGAAAAAGCAACAAGAAAAACACTGAAAAAGAAAAAAAAAACAAAAATCAATGTAAGCAGCTACCTTAAGGTAACCGGTAGTCTTTTCCCCCTCCATGAATCTATGACATATATGAAAACAAAAATGGTTCTGCTGTATAAAAATTCCAAAAAGTAGAAGTTTCTATTTAGAAATGGTAGGAATTCTCAAAAACAATAAATAAACACATAATTCAGTAAAAATGTCAAAACATATTCTTGAAGTTCTGGGTCATTGTATTGGGTTGGTCAAAAAGTCTGTTTAATATTTTCCATAACAGAAAATGTGTTTTTCATTTTCACCAATAACTTTATTCATTTGGATATGTTGAGTATGTCAGCTAGCTACCACTTGATAGAACATTGATTGCTCTCAATTAATGTCTTGATTTCATCACTGTCAACTTCAACTGGTCTACCCAACCGTGGAGCATTGTCCAGGGAGAAATCTCTAGCACAAAACTTCACAAACCACTTTTGACACATATGATCAGTCACAGCACCTTGTTCAACAACTGTACAAATCTTTTATTTTTTGTTTTCAAAATAAAAGAAAAAGGCTTCTAAGTGGAATGGTCATCCATGAGTTTTTATCTTTCACACACCTATTTACATTTTCAATCTTTGGAAGTTTTATCTTCACCCCAAACTTACAGTATGCTAAGATCAAAATGTTTTCTCTTTCTCTCATGCAAAGATCAACACAACTCTCCTGAACCACTTTTTTCTATGTGGTGAGTCCCCAGTCAAGGAAGTTCAAATGTGTGGCTTCACAATTTCAACCTGAAGTTGTCTTGGTTGCTGTGGCAGGAGAAGGGACACCTGGCAGATTGCACACTGGCTTTTCTGTCTCGTCTAGGAAATGACACACATCACTTCTACCCAAAGCTCATTGGCCAGAACTAGTAACTTAACTCCACCCACCTGCAAGAAAGAGAACTTAAAAAAAAAAGTAGACAAGCAGATAAAATGTTTCATGAGCAGCAGCCAGTGTGATTTTAACTATTTTACCTTCTATTTTTAAATGGCATTTCTTTTCATTTATCCCACACTGATATCTACTAAGTTTACAGTATATTCCTTATCTAGTGAATAATCACCCTCTTCATGATTTTAAAGATTTTGATTTTATGCCCCTGAAATTGCAAATATTTTAGTATATACCCATGGTTAATTGTCAATAAACAGGGTGAAATAATATATTCTGTTTCTTTCTAATATCGTTTTGATGAAACTCAACATTTTATTGAATGTTCTATCTGAAACAAAACTTCAAGTCCCAATCTACTACACGATGACTCCATTAGCTAGACTCCTATTATTTCATATGCAGACTTGTACAAATTTTCCCTAAAACACAGCACAGATGTACAATGAAGACAAGTTCTACTTTTCTACTTACTCACCTCACTTTTTTGTTTGACCTTCCAGAAAGCAGCCCTGGACTGCACAACAGTAGGTTGGGGATTGTGTACTCTCATTGGAGTGGCTGTTGGTGACAAAGGACTGACTATTTCTCCAGTAGAGCTAATAATGGGCCGTACTATCAATGGAACAATATTTGGTGGTCAGTTTTATTTTCTTTAAATTTTCTCCATAGTAGTACTACTCACATTCTTATAGTGAAGATTACTGAAAAGAAAGGAAAACAACTTGTTTAAATATTGAGTGTGTAGAATACATGTAAAGACTACATAAAAAGCTATTCTATTAATTATTTGAAAGTAAACAGAATTTGTATAGAACAATGACTACAATTTGTAAATTGAAGTTCAATTTGCATTAAAATGAACCAACACAGAGGAACAAAAGGCAAACTTGAACCAAACAGAGATAATTTCTTATTTAAAAATAAAAAATAATCTTGAATTTTTCTTATGAAGAAAATTTTTAAATTATTATATACTGTTTTCTATACTTTTTTAAATCAAGTACAGAAAATTAAAGATGGGAGGGGGTTTAATCTATTTGGAGCAAGCCAAATATGACCAAATAGTTTTATTCATTCAACAAACACTGATTAAACTGTCTGTTCATGTCAAACACTATCTCTTCATTTGGACTTTTGGTCAAATTACAGGTTGGAAAGGTAAAGATTCTATGCCAAAGCTGGTTACTGATTACAAGAATAAGAAGTTTGACCTGGACATATTGGTGACACATACCTTGCCTTTTGACAAAATCAATGAGGCATTTGACCTAATGTACCAAGGAAAAAGGTAAATTACCAAACAGATGGTTTTTTAAACCATAACAGTGGCTTAAAAAACCTTACAATAATTCCATTTGATGATAAAAACTAATCCATTTACTTTCTGACATTTTCCACATCATCAGACATATAGAGATGTTTAAAAGATTAGATAGTGCCCCTGGTTAGTGTGGCTCAGGTGGCTGGAGCATCATCCCATACACCAAAAGTTGGGGGGTTTGATTCCTGGTCAGGGCACACACCTAGGTTGTGGGTTAGATCCCCAGTCAGGGCACCTTTGGGAGGCAATTGATCAACATTTCTCTCTCTCTTTCCCTTCCTCTCTGTCTAAAATCAATAAACATATTTTTTAATTTTTTTATTAAAAAGATTAAATAATGGCCATTGCAGTTGGGGGGAAACCTACTTCCTACCTACCTACTCTGTTTCCATAATATACATTGCCATAATATACACTATTCCAACATAGAGTGGTGGTATAAACTGACACATATTTCTTTTTCTTTTACAATCATTAACTTAGTTGGGGCCACACCCTAGAAAGAGAGGTTTCCATGCTATAACATCAGGTCCCTCTAGTACAGTATAGTCCTGGCCCTGAAATCATTACATTCTGTAAGAGTGCACAGTGCTTCGATCAGACTCGAGTGAAAACCATTGAGAGGTGAGCAGTGAGTTGCAGGTGTCAGATACTTACAGGATGTCCCAACTCTCTCATTCTCCTACTTTATCATGGGTCTTTTATAAGATACATCTGATCCATAGTTTAAGCTCTATTGTGTTTCCTTGGCATGGACTCTGAGAACTGATTTACAGAAATGTCCCAGCTGGGGGATCCATAGCAATCGGGGAGTGGGTAAGACTAAGATCAACAATTTTGGTTAAAATGATCAAGCCTTGATCAATGGAAGGAAAGGGCAAAACACCAGGAACAGTGTTGCTCAGGGGAGATGCAGAACAAAAGAGCAAAGAGAAGAGAAGACATTACAAAATGGGAGTGGAGGTTCCTAAAGTTAAATGACGGGTGTTAGACACAGAGAAGCAACATCACAAAGGAAGAATATAGGTCCATGGTATGAGGAGCCAGGCTATTTCACAGGGAAGGAATTTGAGGAAATGTCCCTACTGACATGAACTCCCTAACTTGAAACATGTTAACTACAACATATCAAAAAGAAATTCAATAAAAAGAAAAGAAATAAACATTATGTTTAAAGCTATGCTAAGTAACTTAATGCATAAGCTCCACAAAATCTTGCACAATCTCAAAATCCCTATGTTCCTCAAACCAGTTGAGTTTTGTTTGAGGCCGTGGATTCTGGATCTCATAGCTCCTCCACCACTCCTCATTTCCTCTAGAGTTCTCAGTCATGGAATGTACCCAACAAGGATGCTAAGTGGCAGCCAAATGGAAAATGTTGCATTGCTTTATTAATAACAGGTTAAGTCTCCCATACTTTTAAAATAGGCCTGGTTACCAGTGGTAGAAAGGAGGCCTAAGGGGAACACCTGAATGAGGCCTCCTACTCTCCCTGTGGCCCACTGAGAAGACCACCTGATTGCCCACACAGATGGAAAGGTGGCAGCAGAGAAGGCCGAGGATGGGCCTTCACAGGCATGCTTACCATAGGAGTCAGAAACACACATGAGGACAGGCCCTCCTGCCATACAAACTGCATAGAAGCCAGGAAGCAGAGGAGAGGAGATGGGCCCCAACAACCGACTGCCCTCACCCTGACTCATGGTGAGGAAGGGACACACAGGTTCTCCCTCCACAGACAGGTCAAGCTCAAGTCCCTGAATAAAGAAATCATTTATGCACAGCAACCCACAGCTCCTTCAGAAATGACATAAGGAATTCTCTGTTTGTGAGGCTTATCCCCCATTTTGCTATGATCTGTTGAAGGACTTATTCAGGAGTAGGAATATTTGGGTTCTCAGAAAGCAGCATTCCAGCTCACCAACCACCTCCTCTTTTATGCCCAGTTTGCCCTCAGCTACGGGAGAGCCAACAACAGTGTCTGTTCCAAGAGGGAAAACCTCACTCCAACACTGTACTCTACTTCTCCATAGCACCTCTGGGCAACAGAGTCCTCCACTGGGGGCCAGTCAGGGTCCCCAACTTTCCCCCAGCTTATTGACATCATATATAAAGTATTATCAATGCCAAAAATGGAACGGGATAACAAGATAAAAGAAATTAGGCTTACCAAATTATGTCTACAAAGAAAGACTGAATCAAATCCTGAAATGAAAAAACAAAAATTGTGAGTTTTGGCTAAATTTATCTTAAAAATTATACTGATTTTTTATGTATAATTATTAACAGCATTCGAACAATCCTGACCTTCTGAAGAAGCCGGGACAGTTTGGAAGATGACCTGACTGATTATGAGCCTGTCTGGTTAATTTATAATCTGATATGACGAACCAAGGGTAGCCATGAATTTAAACAAATATTTATAGCCAGCATCTCAACATCAAATAGCTATGAAGATTATAGCATTTGTAGTAAAATATATCAGTGTTTCCTGTGTTAAATAATTATGATGACTGATGTGCTTATGAATAGAATCAGGATGTTTGGAAACTGTTTAAAACTAGTTCTGGAGAAGTGGGAGTGAGAAACAAAGTGATAATAAAAAAATACTAGATTGGTTATACGTTCACAGTTTTTTAGGTTGGGTGACAAATATATGGGGCTTCAGTATACTGTTCTCCTTTTGTATATGTTTACAACTTTTCATAATAAAAATTTTACTAGAAAAACATCTCTTACAGGACAGGCTGACAGTGACCAGAGGGGAGAGGGGAGGGAATTTCAGGGGAAAAAGGGAAGGGTTTGCAGGAACAAATATAAAGGACACAGGGACAAAAACTAGGGAGAGTGGAAATGGGAGGGAGGAGGGGAGGGCTGGGGGGTTGGGCTGGGATGGGAGAAAAAGGCAGGAAACTGTACTTGAACAACAATTAGAATAAAAATAAAAGAAAAACATCTCATACATATGTGATATGTATATCACACATATGATGCTGTTATATAATTTCTGAGTTCCAATAAACTACAAGCTGCTCTTCTTTAATAAGCTGCTAAATAATTTCCTTTTTAACATCTGTTAATTTCCTTTCACTTAGCCCCACTTTGCCTCTGTGAACTGTAATCACAAATAGTATGATATCAGAAGCTATATAAATAAATAATATGAAACTGAAGAATTGTAAAAATAAAAAACACATCTATACTCTCAAATTTCCATCTTTACTAAATAACTGTCCTTTTCCCCTTTGGTAATTATTCAACACATAATGTTTAGAGCTTTACAGAGTATAATGGCCTGTGATTTGCACTAATTAATCTATTTTCTGTAGTTAACTGAACGTGAGAAAAGGAAATGTACTTACAATAAAGTAATGTAAGCAAAATATTTATAGCTATAAGATTAACAGACAATAAGATTTATATGAAAAACAAAAGGAGAGTTTTCAAATTATTACACATAGTTAGTTGCTGTGTGAACAGTTTAAGGATAAGACAAATAACTTGGATAAGATTAACAAAGACTCGTCTTTACCTTAGCATAATTTCTCAAACCTGCCAGTTTTTTAAAAAATGTTTATTGCATACTGACCTCTGAGAGAAGATAAACTTCTCGGAAGCTTTGGCTGAGGAGGGTAGTGATGTGGTAGGCAGTCAGATGGACGTGAGCAGAGGGGGAAGGGTAGGCCAGGTACAGAGGCCACCAGAGTGGAAAGCCCCAGGTGCCTAGCAAGGGGCAAAACTGGGCTGGGATCTCACCCCCCGGATAACTTTTCCTCTCCTAGCATATCACTTGTTATTTGGTTTAGACCCCCTGCCTGACATTTCACATCACTAGTCATATGGCTCAGACCCCCCGCCCCCCACTTCTCCTCCCCTAGCACGCCTCTGGGCACATGGCAGACCCCCTCAGAGGAGGAACAAGGGGGCTGGAGAATAGGCCCAAACAAGCCCTTGCACAACCACTCTCAAGTATTATGCCCTCAGGACAATGAGGTTCTGATGCATATCAAATAACCTTAGGAACAAAGCCTCAGGTCTGTCGAACACAGAGTTTTGATCAAACTAGAGATAATATCTAGGCCTCAGTTTTGTCTCAGCTCCATGCCCAGAAAAGCAGCAAGACCAGGTCGGGCAAAGCCAGGCAGGGCAATGCCATGGCTGACATCAGGACCAGGAGCAATGACTAATGACCCCCTGCCCAGACAATAACCAATCAGTGGAGACCAAGACCCTGAGGGGACACACCTGGAAAGGTGATGAATATGCTATTGGGATCCTCCCCTGAGGACTCCAAATAAAAACCCTTCAGAGGAAGGACCCAGTGTGAATCTATCTCTAGAGCATGCCCATGACTTTCCCCCCTCTTCTTTTCCCAATGCTTTCATTCTCTCTCTCTCTCTTCCCTGCTCTTCCTCCTTCTCCACAGCCTCCCTGCATTCTCGTACTCTTCTCTCTCTCTCCCTCTCTCTCTCTCTCTCTCCCTCTCTCTCTCCCTCTCCCTCTCTCTCTCTCTCTCTCTCCCTCCCTCTCTCTCTCTCTCTCCTCCTCTCCCTCCCTCTCTCTCTCTCTCTCTCCCCCTCATACCTTTCTTCTTCCTTTCTTCCCTCAAGGCATGTACCTTTGCTTTTTCTCCTAAGCCCCAAGGGCCCTTCTTTTGCCTCTGTAACTTGTTTCCTGAGCCCATGCAGCCCAGCTGGCTCCCATCTCCACAGCTCACTTCTACCTCTGTGGCTTTCTGAATGAACTTTTTGCTTGTATTTGAGTATTGGCTCTGAATTCTTTCTTAGCCAAAACCCAAGGTCTAACATCTGGTGCCATTCACCATTAACAAGTAGTAATATCACAAAGTAGAAATTTATATTCCTGCTCATTTAAGATCCCTCATTAGAAATGGAAGCCAGCTAACCCATTTATAAATGTTTCCTTTGTTGGCAGGTGGTGAATGGGACCCATCCCAAAGATGGTTGGCGTTTCTCATGCTATTTCCTACATCTGTTGTATTCTTCCTCCTCACCCCTTCCCCTTCTCACCTTGGCTTCCTCAGTCCACCCTAGATCCACCCTAAGACCCACTTCCATTTCAGATCTTGGCAGCTACAAATCTGCTTTCCTTCCCTGATCTCCTTTGGCCCTGAGTGTTTATGGAACTTTAACACATTCACATCCAGAAAACTAGAACATAATTTGACCCCTCCAAAGGAAAAGAAAAAAGAAAAAAAGTTATTTTACATCTTTACATGTTAGATTTAACATAAGATATTCAGTTCTTTTTCATTTTTAATGATTTCTTTGGTCCGAAATCATTATACATCCTTAAAAATGCTAGGTAATAGAGTGAACAATACTTGACTTTAGAAGGCAACACAATAACAATATATTCTTTCAAGAAGAAAAAACATGCAGGTTTAAGATATATTCACTATCTCTTCAAACATCTTTGCGTATCATTGTTTTCTAAATGCTACTACAGCGCCCTCTGGTGATTTTCATTTAACATTTTCCATCTCCTAAATCCTATTTTCTTGGAGAAAAAATTTCAGGGAGAGTAACAACTCTCATTTACATCATAGCTGACTTTTTAAAACGTACTTTCATGTACATTATCTTGTCTAATTCTCCAAAGTTTTCCTTTGACCTTTGCTTCCTGAGGGTAAGGACATTCTTCATATTCTCTGAGTGCCTTGCAGGTAGATAAGATAGCAGGCCTTCCAAACCAGACAGCCCGTGAGGTAGCCAAGGCCAAATTTATTAACCTCAGTGAATGAATCTTGTGTTACAGGGAAAACAGAAAGTGTGGGGTTTTTTCATAAGCGAGTCAGGAAAATCTTGACTATTCACAGAATCAAAGTATTCTATGATCTTCACGCTAACATTATTATATTAAAGGTGGATGGTAACAATTAGGAAATGTCCCTGTTCTTAGATACTTGCTGAAGAAGTTAAGGATGAATTTGATGAAATTTGAAATTTCCTTTTATATAGCTCATCAAAAGTGCATGTGTGTGTGTGTGTTTAAGAGAAAGAGAAAGTAAATGTGACAAAAAATATTAATTGGTACATTTGGTGAAGGACATAGAAGTGTTCATTGTTCTGATTTTCAAATTTTGAAATTTTGGCACTTTTTAAAATAAAACTTTAGGTCAATAAACAGGAATGGTTTCCAATCCCAAATCTAATAAATAAATCACTTCTTAAAATATGACAAGTAATCAGTCAACCTTAGGTTAAACATATTCACAGGCCAATTTTTTCCTTATGGTTAAAACTCAAGTCTGCATTCGTCGTCTACTCTCTGAATCATCACAGAGTAAGTTCAGTCCCTCTGACAGCTGAGGACAGCAGGCATGCCCCCCTCCCCCAACCACCTCTTCTTTATTCCCAGTTAAATATTTCTAAGTGTACTTAAACTCAATAACCTATATGAAGTCTGAATAATATACCTGTTCCAAATAAGATGCTAGTAAATGTAGGCTATTTTATATTTCTTTAGTCAGTCATCTTCATTGTTGACAAATAAATATTGAGCTGTATAAAATACCTGAAAATTTCCTCTCTGGAATGCTTTAAGCCACAGTGCTCTTATTCTATCACTTTTGCCCAAGGATAGACCATTAGTCTTCTGTGAAGTTTCAAGGTCTTTGAAAATAAGGCACTTAATAATATAAAAGAAAAACTATATCCTCCTTATTGTATTGCCATTAAATAACATTTTTACCTTTTCTCTGCCAATAAAATTTTGTTCTGTAGGCTTGCTTACAGTTTCTATAATGAAATTGTAGAATCTAACCTTAAAAATGGAAGTCTTTATAATTAACTGAAAGAATCTGGGAAAGAGAAAAAAGAGATGTCCCTTCTTGCAACTATAAAAAGGAATAAAATTCCATTTCATAAGCTACTTTTTAAAAATCTGATTTGATAAGATATTATATTAAGAATATTCCCAAGAATATCATTTGTTCTCCTCAGTGATATGGAAACATGTGACTAGTCACAACTGTTACTAGAAGTTCTTCTGTTTATTGTTGAAAAGAAATCCATTCTCTGTTAATGTGCTTTTTTTTAACATGTTAACAGGTCTTTGAGGTTTTTTAAAACATATTAACAGGTTTTTTTAAACATATTAACAGACCTCAAAAAGGTCTCTGAGACTCCAAAGGCTTTAGGAAATGTTGCCTTGCCCTGTGAAAATAACGTCCTAGAGGAATCTGAAGTTCCGTTGCCTTATTGATAAAGTTTTGACCTCATAATAATATGTAAATAACATTTCTGTATTTCTAAGCAGTCTTTTAATTTTTTTGACAAATTAAAAGAGAATTATTAGCACTTTCCTTTTCTCGACATTCACAATGTGAATTATCAACTGTTCCATAATAACAGAATAATTTAAAGCCTTTGCTATATTTATTTTTTTAATCTGAGAATCTAAATCTACATTCCATTTATATTAATAAATCCATGAATGATAGTACAAATGGAAGCATGATAGGTAGGGAAAACAATTCTAGATCCAGAATAAGAATTTATTCTAAGTGCTTTTCTCCTGCTGATTTAAGATTCTCTGTTTATCCTTTGGCGTTTTAATTATAATGTTTTGTTGTGGTCTTCTTTGCATCCATCTTGTTTGAGACTCTCTGTGCTTCCTGGACTTGTATGTCTGGTTTCTTCACCCAGTTAAGGAAGTTTTCTCTCACTATTTCTTCAAATAGATTTTCAGTTTCTTGCTCTTCCTCTTCTCCTTCGGGCACCACTATGATGCAAATATTAAAACGCTTGAAGTTGTTCCAGAGGCTGCTTACACTATCTTCTTTTGGGAGGATTCTTTTTTCTTCTTGTTATTCTGACTGCTTCTTTTTTTTCTTCCTTATGTTCCAAATCATTGATTTGATTCTCAGCTTCATCCACTCTACTGTTGTTTCTCTGTAAATCTTCTTTATTTCAATTAGTGTATCCTTTGTTTCTGGCTGCATTTTTTTCATGTTGTAGAGGTCTTCATGCTAAGTTCCTTGAGCATCTTTATAAACAGTATTTTGAACTCTGCATCTGATAGATTGCTTATCTCCATTCTGCTTAGTTCTTTCTGGAGTTTTAATCTGTTCCTTCATTCGGGCCATGTTTCTTTGTCTCATTTTGGCAGCCTCCCTGTGTGAGTTTCTATGAATCAGGCAGAGCTGCTTTGACTCCCTATCTTGGAAGCATGGCCTAATGTAGTAGGTTTCCTGTAGGGGCCAGTGGCACAGCCTCCTCTATCACCCAAGCTGGGTACTCAAGGGGTGCCCCTTGTGAGGGCACACCCTCCTCTTGTAGGTGAACCTTGGTTGCTATTGGCAGATCAATAGGAGGGATTTACCCAGACCAATCAAATGCAATGAGTGGCTATAACCATTGACACCAACCTCCACCCTGTATGAAGGATCAGCTGTGTGGGGGCAGGATGGTGGTGCTCCAATGTGGTCTGTAGCTGTCCACTGAGTGTGCAGGCTCTGGGGTTTTCCAGGTGGTGCAGGCCAAGGTCAGCACCCACCTGTGCTTTGATTGAGGTCATCCTGCATACGCTATAAAGCAAACTGACGTGGCTGCTACTTGTGTTGGGATTGGAGATTCCCAGGTGAAGCTAAGCTGTGAATCCAGGCTGGCTGATACTAGTGCTGGGACTGAGACCACTTACCAAGAGGTATGGGGCAGCAGGCTCACTGAGGCTGGCTATTGCTTATATGAAAGGATTTAGAACATTGTGAAGCATAAACTAACACCAGACATTCATATGGAAAACTCACTGTTAACTTCAGTGTGTCCATAAGTTGGGTGAGACAAAGTTGCAGTGGATCTCCAGGAAGTCAAACAGTGTTAGTCAGGTTCATGGAGTGTCAAATATGGCACCTGTCTGCTGGTTCTGTGGTTCTGTGGGAGGAGGGTTCAGAAAAGGGACAATAGCCACTGACCACCTGTCTGGGAGAAAGCTGTCCTCCAGCTCCCATCTTGATGCCAGACACTTCAGTTCCTCCCTGTATGCCACTGGTGCCCTTAAGCTACTATCCCGGTGCCAAAGCGCAGAGGAGGTGAGTCTGAGTAAGTCCATGTGTGGGTTCTTTAAGGGAAACTGCTTGAGACTCCAAAAGTTTCTTCCACTAACTCAATCCCTGCTGACTTTTGATGCCAGATGCTATGGGGACTTATCTTCCTGGCACTGGAACCCTGGGTTCAGGATACTGGTGTGGGGCTGAGACTCCTTGCTCTCGAGATATCTGTCCAGAATTTTTATCCACCACTCATGGATGTAGAACCAGCCCATTCCATGTCTCTGCCCCTCCTACCAGTCTGAATGAATGTAGTTTCTTTAATTATGTAGTTCTCAGGCGTACATTCAACTCGATTAGTGGTAGTTCCGAATGATGGTTGTTCTATATTTAGTTGTAAGTTTGATGTGGTTGTGCAAGGAGGTGAGCCACATTTACCTATTCCTCCATCCTGATGAGAAGACCTATATATTTTTTATTTCAAATTCCACTTGTTCATTGTGATATACAAAGGTTTGTCCAGAAAGTATCCAGCTATGTGCTATGAGACATTTATTGAAGAAAATACAAGATACAAGAAACATTATACATAGGACAATGATGCCCAAGTTCCCTTCAAAGTACACACCTGTGGACCTCACACAGTCCTCCCAGCATCTCTTCCACTGTTCAAAACACTTTGCAAATTCCTTTGTTGGAATCACCATCAGGTGCCCCATCGTATTTTCCCGAATGCCATCGACAGTCTGAAATCTCTTCTCTTTCAAAAGTGATTTTATTTTTTGGAAAATCCAGAAGTCTCAGGGTGCCAAATATGGGCTGTAGAGGCCCCAGTCACCTGGGTGATTTGATGTTTCACCAAAAATCTCTGCATGAGATATGATGCTTGAATGGGCACATTGTTGTGACGAAGCTGCCAATCACCAGTTGCCCATAGCTGCAGCCATTTTCATCATATTGCCTCTCTCCACTGACAAAGCACTTTGAGGTAGTACTGCTTATTAATTGTTTGGCGTGGGAGGGTGTACTCTTGGTGGATGACCATTCCCAATCAAAAAACACATTTAAGTCTTGCTGCTGTGGCTCAGTGGATTGAGCACCAGCCTATGAACCGAAGGGTCACCTGTTTGATTCCCAGTCAGGGCACATGCCTGGGTTGCAGGCCAGGTCCCCAGTAGGGGGTCACATGATAGGCAACCATACATTGATGTTTTTCTCCCTCTCTTTCTCCCTCCCTTCCACTTTCTAAAAATAAAATTAAATAAATAAAATCTTTATTAAAAACACACATTTAATACAGTCTTTATCTTGCTGCACTTTGCCACACTTTCTTTGGGCATGGAGAACCATATAACTTCCATTGGTTTGACTGGCTCACTCATGCTCACTCAGTGTCTAGTATTCCTACTAAACTAGTACAGTGAAGTCATCATAGTTCACACACACACATTCCAGTCCACTGTGCTTGGCTGCCAGGTTCCATCAATGTCACACAAACCTCTCTCATTATATTAACAATGGCTGGACTTTTTCCAGACTCACCTCATGTAAGAAAGCAGTTGACTTTTGTATATTACCTTGTATCCTGCAACCTTGCTATAATCACTTATTAGTTCTGGGAGGTTTCTGTGGATTCTTTCAGATTTTCTATATAGACAATGTCATGTCATCTGTGAACAAAGGCAGCTCTATTGTTCCTTTGTCAATCAGAATACCTTTCATTTCGTGGGGTTTTTTTTATTTTTGTCTCACTGCATTAGCTAGGACTTGTGGTATCACATTGAAAAGGAGTAGTGAGAGAGGACATCCTTGCCTTGTGCCTGATTTTAGCAGGAAAGCTTCTGGTTTCTCATCACTAAGTATGTTGTTAGTTGAGGATGTTGTTTATCCAGTTGAGGAAGTTCCCCTTTATTCCTAGTTTCCATGGATGGGAGTTGAACTTTTGTCAAATGCTTTTTCTGCATGTAGTGATATGGTCATGTGACTTTTCTTCTTTACATTGATGTGATGAATTACATTAATTAATTTTCAAATGTTGAATTAGACTTGCATACTTGGAACAAATACCTCTTGGTCATACAATATAACTCTTTTAGAAATTGTTGGATTCCATTTGATGATACTTTGTTGAGGATTTTTGCATCCAGGTTCATGAGAGATATTGATCTGCAGTTTTCTTATAATGGCTTTGTCTTGTTTTGCTGTTAGTATAATGCTAGACTCATAGAATGAATTATTAAGTATCTATCTTCCTCTGCTCTTATATTATGGAAAACTTTATACATTACTGGTGTAATGTTTTTCTTAGTTGGTAGAATTCACCAGTGAACCCAACTGAGCATAGTGCTTCCTATTTTGGAAGATTATTAATTATTAATTGGATTTCTTTAATATATGTAGTCCTAATTCTACTTATGTGAACTTTGGACAGATTGTGTTTTTTTGTCCATTTGATCTAAACTATCAAATTTGTGGACATAGAGTTGTTCATAGTATTACTTAATCATCTTTTGGATATTCATGGGATCTGTAGTGATGTTTGATTTTCATTTCTGATGTTAGTAATATATGTCCCTCTTTTTTCCTAATTAGTCTAGGTAAAGGCTTATCAATGTCACTGATCTTTTCAAAGAAACAGATTTGGTTTTGTTGATTTTCTCGACTGATTTCCTGTTTTCACTTTCATTGATTTTTATTTCAAATTTTATTATTTCTTTTTTCTGCTTACTTTGGATTTAATGTGCTCGTCTGTTTCTTTTTCCCTAACATGGAAGGTTAGGTGATTGATTTTAGATCTTCTTTTCCAGTGTACACCTTCAATGCTGTGAATTTCCCTATAAGAACTGCTTTCATTATATCCCACAAATTTTATATTTTCATTAGATTCAAATTTTTTAAAATTCTCTTAAGATTTCCTCTTTTAATCTATGTGTTATATACAAGTGTGTGGATTAATCTCATGTAGTATTTTCATATTTTCCAGCTATCTTTCTGCTATTGATATTTAGTTTAATTTTACTGTGGTCAGCATACACTGAATAATTTTCATTCTTTTACATTTGTTAAGGTGTGTTTTATAGCCCAGAAGGTGGTCTGTCTTGGTGGATGTTCCATGTGACCTGAAGAAGAAAAGGTATTCTGTTATTTTGAGATAAATTAATCCAGAGATGTTAATTATATCCAGGCAATTAGTCGTGCTGAGTTTCAACTATGTCTTTACTGATTTTCTGCCTACAGGACCTGTTCATGTCTGATAGAGGGGTGTGTAAAGTCTCCAATTGTCATAATGGATTTATCTATTTCTCCTTGAAGCACTGTTTTTGCCTCATGTATTTTGAGGCTCTGCTGCTTGGCATTTACACATTGAAGATTGTTATGTCTTCTTGGAGAATTGACCCATTTATCATTATGTAATGCCTCTCTTTATACTGCATAACACTTGTTGCTTTGAAGTCTGCTCTGTCTGAAATTAATATAGCACTCTAGCTTTCTTTTCCTTAGTGTTAGCATGTTATGTCTTTCCCCCCCTCCCTTCACTTTTTTTCCCATTGGTTCTCAAATGATCTTTAATTGAAATATTTTCCTTTGTAGTTCTTAATTAGCTGGACATCCCGCTGCACCACTGTAGATGTCATGAGTGTGGCGGCTACCAACATTGCAGCCCATGGAATGAGCAGTCCACAAGATCTCCTTAATGGTTCCAGAGAGTTATCTGGCTAAAGATCACTGCCACATCTGTCAGGCAGTGTTGACAACCTCATCAAAAGTGATATTTCCCCTGACTGTGTTTAATGTTTTTTTTTAATGTTTTTGTTGGTGGTGGTTTTGCTCCTTTCTGTCTCTTAGGGCTTCTTTGAGCACTGTGATGGTTGGGGCAGAGACAGAAGGTACTACCTCAGCCTGGGCTTGTCTGTGATGAATGGTAAGTTTCACTATAACCCTCAGACCTTTTCAATCCCCAGTTGCTTTGACAATATCATCATCAACCTTTTTTAGTGAAAGACCCAGAGAGCTGATCTTGGGGGCCAGGGCAGATACAATCTCACTGGGGTGAAACTT
Source organism: Phyllostomus hastatus (assembly GCF_019186645.2). Classification (NCBI taxonomy): domain Eukaryota; kingdom Metazoa; phylum Chordata; class Mammalia; order Chiroptera; family Phyllostomidae; genus Phyllostomus; species Phyllostomus hastatus. Next base: position 22,157,709 of record NW_025334028.1, on the reverse strand, counting down.
TGGAGGCATGGTGGGGGCAACTGGTGTCAAATGAACCCAGGTTCGGAATGACAGAAGCAAGTTGCACCTGGGTCCTCTCTGAGCCAAGAGCCAAAAGCCCCATCCCCTTACTGTTAATCTATATGTGTCTTTATATTTAAAGTAGTCTTTTTTTTTGTAGATGACATATATTTGGGTCTTGTGTTTTGATTCACACTGACAATGTCTGTCTTTTATTTGGCGCACTCAGACTATTGACATTTAATGTGATTATCAATATAGCTGGATTACTACTTATCATATTTATTTCTGTTTTCTATTTATTGTCCCTGTTCTTTGTTATTATTTTTTTCCTCTCTCTTTCTGCCTCCTCTCTTGATCCAATTTTCTCTATTACAACATATCACTATAGTTCTTAAAAAAAGTTTCTAGTGGTTGCCCTAGAGTTTGCAAAAATATATTTACAATTGATCCAAGTTAACTTTCAAATAGCACTACACTGGTTGGTCTTGCACCTTACAAGAACAAAATAATGCCAATTTCATCCTCCCATCCTTTATAGTATTGCTATCATTTATTTCATTCACTCATAACTACCAATCATCAAATATATTGTTGGTATTACTTTAAATAAACTGTTCTCTGTTAGCTTAACTGAGAACAAGAATAAAAGCTTTTATTTTATTTTTTAATTTTTCTTCAGTGCTCTTCCTTTCTTTATATAGATCTGAGTTTCTGACCTATATCATTTTCCTTCTTTTTGAAGAACTTCTTTAAGATTTCTTTTCTTAAATATGTTTTATTGGACTTCTGGCCAAGATGGAGGTGTAGGTAGATACATTGTGTCTCCTCACACAAACAAAATAAGGACAACAAAAATTTAGAAACAAAAAAACAACTAGTACTGACAGAAAATTGAATTGTATGGCAGTCTGACAACCAAGGAGTTAAAGTAGACACATTCATCCAGCCCAGTAGGAGGGGCGGAGTCAGGCAGCCAGGTGGAGAGGGGTCACAGCAAAAAAGCAGTGGCTGGCAGACCCCAGTCATGCAGGCAGTGACTGGCTGACCGAGCAGTCCCACATTCGTACATGGATAATCAGGAGAAACTGGGGAGCTAGACAGACCACACAACCCAGGGTCCCAGCATGGGGAAATAAAGCCTCAAAACACCGACTGAAAACACCTGTGGGGGTTGAGGTGCCGGGAGAGACTCCCAGCTTCACAAAAGAGTTTATTGGAGAGATCCACGGGCTCCTAGAACACACACAAACCCGCCCACATGGGAATCAGCACCAGAAGGGCCCATTTGCTTGTGGGAAGCGGCATAAGTGACTGAAATCTGTCAGAAAATGGAGCAAACACCATTGTTCTCTCTTGGACCCCTGCCCCACATATGGCATCACAACCCAGCTACTGGGTTGCCTTGCCCTGGTGAACACCTAAGGCTCCACCCCTCACTATGTAGCAGGCATGTCAAGACATAAAAAATGGCCTAAATAAAAGAACAGATCAAAGCTCCAGAAAAAATACAACTAAGCGATGAAGAGATAGCCAACCTATCAGATGCACAGTTCAAAGCACTGGTGATCAGGTCGCTCACAGAATTGGTTGAATTTGGTCACAAATTAAATGAAAAAATGAGGCTACACTAAGTGAAATAAAGGAAAATGTACAGGGAACCAATAGTGATGGGAAAACAACTGGGACTCAAATCAATGGAGTGGACCAGAAGGAAGAAAGAAATATTCAATCATAAAAGAATGAAGAAACAAGAATTCCAAAAAATGAGAGGTGTAGGAACCTTCAGGACATCTTTAAACATTCCAACATCTGAATTATAGGGGTACCAGAAGGAGAAGAGGAAGAGCAACAAGTGGGAAAGTTATCTGAACAAATAAAAAAGGAGAACTTCCCCAATCTGGCAAAGGAAATAGACTTCCAGGAAGTCCAGGAAGCTCAGAGTCCCAAAGAAGTTGGACCCAAGGAGGAACACACTAAGGCACATCATAATTGCATTAGCCAAAATTAAAATGAAGGAGAGAATCCTAGAAGCAGCAAGAGACAAGGAGACAGTTACCTACAAAGGAGTTCCCATCAAACTGTCTGTTGATTTCTCAAAAGAGACCTTACAGGCAAGAAGGGGCTGGAAAGGATTATTCCCAGTCATGAAAGGGAAGGAACTACATCCAAGATTGCTCTGTCCAGCAAAGCTATCATTGAGAATGGAAGGGCAGATAAAGTGCTTCTCAGATAAGGTCAAGGTAAAGGAGTTCATCATCACCAAGCCCTTATTTTATGAAATGTTAAAGGGACTTACCTAAGAAAAAGAAGATAAAAAACACGTGCAGTAAAATGACAGCAAACTCACAGTTATTAACAAACACACCTAAAACAAAAACAAAAACTACGCAAACACCTAGAACAGGAACAGAACCACAGAAATGGAGATCACCTGGAGGGTTAGCAACAGGGAAGTAGGAGGAGGAGAGAGGGGGAAAAAGGTACAGAGAATAAGTAGCATAGATGGTAGGTAGAAAATAGACAGGGAGAGGGTAAGAATAGTATGGGAAATGTAGAAGCTAAAGAACTTACAAGTATGACACATGGACATGAACTAAAGGGAGGAATGTGGGTGAGAGGGTTTGCGGGGTGGAGGGGAGCGCAGGGCAGAAATGGGACAACTGTAATAGCATAGTCAATAAAATATATTTTAAATAAACAAATAAATAAATGTTTTACTGATTATGCTATTATAGTTGTCCCGGTTTTTCCCCCTTTGCCCCCTCCACCCTCACCCTCTTTGTTCATGTTCATGTGTCATACACATAAGTTCTTGGCTTCTTCATTTTTTGTATTGCTATTAACATACTCCTATTTTGTACCTACCAATTTGTGCTTCTTAATCCCTGCACATTTCCCCCCATTCTCCTCCTTCCCCCTCCCACATGATAACCCTCCAAATGTTCTCCATATCTATGGTTCTGTTTCTTTTCTGCTTGTTTGCTTAGTTTGTTTTTTAGATTCAATTTTTGGTAGTTGTAAATTTCCATTTTAATGTTCATAGTTTTGATCCTCTTCTTTCTCTTGAGTAAGTCCCTTTAACATTTCATATAATAATGGTTCCTTTAGTTTTTTCTTATTTGGAAAGCTCTTTCTCTGCCCTTTGATTCTAAATGATACCTTTGCTGAGTAGGTCCTTGCTTTTTATGACTTTGAAGATTTCTTGCCAATCCCTTCTAGCCTGCAAAGTTTCTTTTGAGAAATCAGTTGATGATTTTATAGGAACTCCCCTGAAAGTAACTATCTGCTTTTCTCTTGCTGTTTTTAAGACTCTCTCTTTATCTTTAATCTTTGGCATTTTAATTATGATGCATTTTGGTGTGGTCTTCTTTGCATCCATCTTGTTTGGGACTCTTTGTGCTTCCTGAACTTATATGTCTATTTCTTTTAAATTAGGGACATTTTCTTTTGTTATTTTTTCAAGTAAGTTTTGAATTTCTTGCTCTTTCTCTTCCCCTCTGGCACCCTTATTAGAATACTGGTACTTTTGAAGATGTCCCAGAGGCTTCTTAGCCTATTCTTCATTTGTTTTTTGTTTTGTTTTTTCTTCTTTTTTCTTCTTGCTGTTCTGATTATTTTTTTTTCTTTCTTCTGTTCCAAACCATGGATCTGATTATCTGCTTCATTCTATCCACTGTTGGTTTCCTGTAATTTTTTCTTTATTTCACTTAATGAAACATTCATTTCCGCCTGGGTCTTTTTTATGCTGTTGAAGTACCCAATGAGTTCCTTGAGCATCCTAATAACAGCATTTTGAACTTTGCATCTGATATTTGCTTATCTCCATTTTGTGTAGTTCTTTATCCAGAGTTTTGTTCTGCTTTTCATTTAGGCCATATTTCTTTGTTGCTGCATTTGGCAGCCTTCCTGTGTTTGCTTCTGTGTATTAGATAGAGCTGCTTTGACTCCTTGTCTTAGTAGCATGGCCTGTTGTGGAAAAGCTCACAGGTATGTTGGATGAAGTGGAGCTCCAGGGTAGGGCAACCTGAGTCCCTGCTCTGCACCTCTGTGTGGGGGAAGGCCCAGAGGGGACAATGCTACTTCCTGGCCTCTGGGCTTTTGTCCAGGATGAAGGTGTCTCCTGGCACTCGCTCTGATGCCAATCACTTCAGTTTCTCCCTGTATGGCATTGGTGCCCTTCCCATTGTTGTCCCAGAGCTAAAGCCCAGAGAAAGTGAGTCTGTGTAAGTCCTGAGTCTATATTGTGAGGAGACTCCTGGGAATCCCACAGTTTCTTCTACTACCCAAATCCCCACTGGTTTTTATAGCTAGAAGTTATGGGGACATATCTTCCTGGTGCTGGAACACTAGGCTGGGTAGTCTGGGATGGGGATGGGATCCCTTGCTTCCAAGGTATCCATCCTGATTTTTTCTACCACACATGGGTGTGGGATCACCCACTCCATGTCTTCATGCCTCTCCGTGCCTCTCTGTGCCTCCCTGCACCTCTCCACATCTGCACCCCCTCCTACCCATCTGGAGGAAAGTGGCTTCTTTAATTCCTTGGTTGTTGAACTTCCATACAACTTGATTTGCTGATAATTCTGGGAGATATTTGTTTTGTAGTCTAGTTACAATTTTTGCTGTGTTTGTTCAAGATGAGCTGTGTTTGCCTATGCCTATATCTTTAGTGGAATTCCTTTAAGATTTCTTATAAGGCATGTCTACTGGCAGCAAATTCCCTCAATTTTTTTATATCTAGGAAAGTTTATTTCTAATTCATTTTCAAAGGATAAAGTTACAGGATACAGAATTCTAGATTGGTGGGATGTTTTATCGCAACACTTTAAATATTTCACTCCACTATCTTTTTGTCTGGATGGTTCCTGTAGAGAAATTGAATGTAATTCTTATCTTTGCTCCTCTGTAGGTAAGGTGTTTTCTCCCTCTGTTGTTTTCCAATTTTTCTTTGTCTTTGGTGTTCTCTAGTTTGAATATGTTATGCCTAGATGGAGGGGTTTTATTTTGTTTTGTATGACATTTAATGTCTTAACATTCTGTGAGCTTCTTGGACCTGTGGTTTGGTCTCTGACATTAATTTGAGGAAAGTCTCACTTATTATTTCCCCAAATAGATCTTCTGTTCCTTTCTCTTTCTTTTCCTGGCATTCCCACTATGTGTATCTTATACCTTCCCACAGGTCTTAGTTACTCTTTCCATTTACTTCAGTCTTTTTTCTCTGTGCTTTCATTTTAGGAAGTTTCAATTAATATATCAAGCTCATAGATTCTTTCCTCAGCTGTGTATAGTCTACTAATGAGACCATCAGAGGCATTTTTTCATTTCTATTACAGTGATTTGATTTTATTTATTCATTTATTTTAGCCTAAAGCTATCATTCATCTTTATTTTTTAATTTATTTTTCATTATAGTTGACATACAATATCATATTAGTTTCAGGAGTACAACATAGTGATTCAACATGGACATACCTTACAAAGTGATTGCTACAGTAAGTCTAGTAACCATCTGTCACCATACTTAGTTATTATGATTATTATTGGCTTTATTCCCTATGCTTTATAATACATCCCTTTGACTTAGTTAAAACTGGAAGTTTGTACTTTTTTTTCTTTTTATTGAATTTATTGGGGTGATACTGGTTAACAAAATTATACAGGTTTCAGGTGCACAATTCCATAACACATCAGCTGCACATCTATTACAGTGATTTTAATTTATAGCATTTCTTTTTGTTTCTTTCTTAGAATGTCCATGTCTCTGTTCACATTATCCATATTTTTTCCATGTTGTTTATTTTTTCCTTTAGATCACTTAGCATATTAATTGTAGTTTCAAATTCTCAAATTTAAAAAAAATGTTTATTGATTTTAAAGAAAAATTTTGAAAAAAGAGAGAGAGAGAGAGAAACATTGATGTGCAAGAGAGACATTGATTGGTTGCCTCTCATATGTGCCCCAACCAGGGATGGAACTTGCAAACTAGGTATGAGCCCTGACCGCGAATTGAACCTTCAACCTATTGGTGTATGGGACAACCCACTCCAACTAACTGAGCCACACCAGTCATGGCTAAATTTTTAATAATGCCAACATCCCTACCATATCAGTCTGGCTCTAATGCTTGTTTTGTCTCTTCAAACTGTGTTTTTGCCTTTTATTATGCCTTGTAACTTTTTGTTGAAAGGCAGGCATGATATACTTATTGGGTTAAAAAGGTGGTTAATAGGCCTGTAGTAATGTATGTGAAGTGTGGAAGAAGGGGAAGATTTCTATAGTCCTGTGATTCAATATCAGGTTTTTAGTGATTCTGTGCCCCCTGGATTGTGAACTTCACAATTTCTTCTAGTTTATTTCCTACTTCCTCAGATGGTACAGGATTTCTAGAGTGCACTGGAGTTGAGTGTTTCCCATCCTTGCTGTCAGTGAAACTCTAATAACACCTCAGTAGTTTAGGCTCTGGTAAAATAGTCTCTCTTGACAACAGGCCTTGTTAAGAAGAACAGAATGCTGTGGCATATTTCAAAATGGTTTCTTTTCCCCTTGCCCTGCCAGAAGCAGAAGGGGATTCTTCTCTAATTTTTACTATGAGAACCTAGTAGAGCTCCTAGAGGTAAAAATCACAAAAGTGTGAAGCTTCCCCTCCCACCCACCATCCCCCTCCCCCAAGCTCAAGAGTAGGTCCTTCTGGGATTTTTAACTCTCAAACTTATCCACACTAAGTCTCCAGCAATTCATCAATTACACTTCATATTTTCCAACCTTAATACTGGTTCCCCCATGGTCGTTTCTCCTCAATGAGTTGTTATTCTCTGTATCTAGCTGTCTCTCCAGTTCTAGGCCAGAAGTTTGCCCTATCTCACTTCTCTGACAGATTTAAGGAGAGTTTCTGATTTCTCAGTTTGCTCATCTTTTTACTCTTTAGAATGGAGAGAATTTCCAAATTCCTTACATGCCAGACCAGAAACTAAAAGTCCTTTCTATTATTGTGGTAAGCTACAATATGTATGTATTGCTTTCCAGAACATAGACATTATATCTGCAATAGGGAAAAGAAAATTAACTGCTGAAAAGCTTTCCCCCCAACTAAACAAATGCTTGCTGCATTCCAAGCAAAAGTTCTATCATATACAAAGGCCTGGAATTAGGAAAAAGAACAGTTCTTTTAAGAAGGGCAAATAATCCATAAGTTTGAAGCAATACTTGTGTGGTAGAATAGCAGCAAATAAGGATGGAGACATGAGCAGGAAGCAGGATATGCAGGGCCTGGCTCGCCCAGCTACAAAGTTTGGATTTTATTCCTCTCCCAGCCCTTGAGGACTTATAACCCACATCATTCAAAAATTATTAAAGGTGAATGGAAATGGCATGGATTGATGTATATTTTGGCAAGATCACTAAGGGGATATTAGTTTATAAGTGCATTAATTTCAGGGGCCTGCCAACAATAAAATCAAATGAAAGGCTTTTGCAGAAACCCTATGAGAAATTATGAGAGCCTGAACTAATGCAGCAGCTCTGGGGAAAGAGAGACGGCACAAGATGTGAGTGGTATTTAGGGTTCGGTGACAGATTGAATGCAGGGGCAGAAGGAGGTGTTGGAGTTGTGATTCCCAAGTTTCTGGCTTGGACAAGGAGGCGGATGGTGGTACCACACAAAGACAAAGGAAGAGTACCGCTAAGGAGAAAGATGACAAAATGAGTTTTGGACAAACTGAGTTTGAGATAACTGTGAGATAGCCTAATGGAGACATATTTACCTGGAACCGTCCTGATTCACACTCTGGAGTCTCTCCTTATATAAACAGAAGTTAGAAACCACAGTGTGAATGAGGGGGGTGGGGGGGAATGAAGGGAAGGCCTTTGAACATAAATTTTGAAATTGCCAGCACTTAAGGTAGTACTGAGGGAAAGAAGCCATGAAAAAGACTGAGAAGCAGAGAAGAGAGTGCTATGTCTAGTAGAGCTATTTTAATACAATTCTGCATTCACAACAACCAAAGTTTAAGAGTAAACTGACAACACTGCATTCTCTCTCTATGAACTCCTGTCCACTCTTAAAACGCATCCACATTCCTGAGACTTTTCACTCCTTACTTCCTCTTGTGAACTCCACTTCCTTGTCCTATCAACCATCAAAAATCCCCCTCACTTTTCAGGAGCAGCTGGAATAGGAGCCTTGGAAGTTTCTCGAATGGGTCCCTCTTTCTTTGGGTCCCCTTTCTCATGCTCAAGGCTCAGTTTCGCCTCTAGAGGGAGTATCCTGAAGGCTGTATCTTATTCATCTTGCATCCTCAAGACACAGCGCACACAGAATGTATATGAGCAGGAAGACTGTGCAATCCTCCCAGTTTCTCATGCGCTTCCAGTGAAATTCCTGGTCCCACACCTTCCACATCTCTCATTTGTAAGTCTTATCTAGGCTGCCTCTGCTAAAGTCACATAGGGAAACCCGTTCCAGACACAGATGGTTTTTTGCACCAGGTGTCAGTATAGCCACCAAGCCGCGGCTATTCAGCCTCCGGGCTGAGAACAGCCGCTACCAACAGCTGCTACCGCTAGAGCGCGAGGCGCTGCCTAGCCCTAGCCAGCTCTCGCAAACCCCGCCTCCACGCCCGGGTCCCCCCCTGCCGAAGGAGGCCTCAGCGCCGGGCGCACGCTCCACCCACGCCGCACCCGCGCCACTCCCCCTGCGTTGAGCGCCTGGCCTAGCCCGGATGCACGCCCCTAGGCCCGCCCGGATGTACGCCTCTCGCTGAGCAGAACCGGAGGGCATGGCGAACCAGGTATCGCAGGCCGAACTGTGGGCCGGAGTCCGAGGTTGAGAGGGAAAGAAAGCAGAGGGTGGAACCAGATCGCTGGACTCCAGAGCTGGACCTATGAGCTGAAACAGTCGGAGCAGCGGTTCAGTACGAAGGAAGCTTTGTTTGGACCTCCGTATCTGGGAGGGTTTTGCTGCTTCTGGGCGACAGGAACCAGGTTGGGGGGGGGGGGGGCGGGGGTTGGTGCTATTCTGGTGGAAATCGCTCAGGAGGGGCCACAATTTCCCTACACAAAAATGAGTACAGCAGGTTCTTTTGTTCAAAGTTATTTCATGAGTAAAGTTGATGAGATGCGATAGGAACGTAACTTTTGCTTATATTACGTAGCCTGTGGGATAATTGGTTTCCTTATTCTTCATTTTTCATAAAGTCGCAGAACCTGTCCAGGACTTACTGCAACTTACCCAGGGTCATACTTGAGGTGGCTAACCTGTGACCAGAGCCTGTGCTCCTAACCTCTAGGTTGCTTGTGTTTCGTGATAGTAATTCAAAATGGAGCCATTATTATGCCACCGAGGAAAATATTTTAGGAAGACTCCTAGATCCCCTTGGGTAGTGTTTTTGAATATTTAGGCACCAGAGCTTTTTATCCTCCTTTAATCCGCACAGTTTTGGTCCCCAGTTTACAGACCAAAAACTGAGGCCTAGAGGTTGGTTAGTGCTTCGTGGCCACACTAAGAATAGTGAGCCCAGATTCCAATCCAGTTTTGTCTCAGTGCAATAGGCCATCCCAGTTCCTGAAACACACATTAGACAATAAAGGTAGGAAATACGAATAACATGAATAATTAGTCTAAAGTTGTTTTGCAGACTTTAGAAATTTTCTAGAAACATTTATGGCCTTAAATGTTGAAGTTGAAAAGAAATGATAAACCCCAGAGGTCTTTTGAACTTAACAGATTGGCACTTGTTTTTCTTTTTCTTTTTTTTTTTTTAAAGATTTTATTTTTAGAGAGAGGGTAAGGAGAGAAATAGAGAGGAAGAGAAACATCAATGTGTGGTTGCCTCTTGTACACCCCCTACAGGGGACCTGGCCTACAGGTATACCCAGGCATGTGCTGTGCCCTGTCTGGGAATTGAACTAGTGACCCTTTGGTTTCCAGGCCTGCGCTCAATCTACTGAGCTACACCAGGCAGGGTAGCAATTGTTTTTCTTTATTACCAAATGTCTTTGTTCAGAGCAGGTGAAAATTGTCATTCCTGTTATATAGTTCAGATGTTGAAGTAGGGCAATTTCCTATGATTTAGAGTGGAGCTTTCTTTTGGTTAGAATTGTCATTGAAAGGAACAGTTAAAACTCCTTTCAAATATTCTTTAAAAGTCAGGCAGGGAGAGTAAAACTTACATTGTGGACGAACTGTTCAGTCTTGTTGCTTCAGATCTCTAGTATTGTGACCTCATTGTTCGTGTTCTGAATTTGACTTTTGCAGTTTATGGTACATTAAGGTGAAAAAGGATTCCAACTCAGTGTCTGAATTTTTTGTACTGTCAAATTTAACAGCTACATTTTAATTTTAAAAGCAAAATTTCTGCTTCACCGATTCACAGAAGCCACTGGTCTGTCTATATTGCTGATGTGCTGCAAGACTTTTAAAAATATGTAATTCCTGACTATTTAGTCAGGGGCACTGACCTCTTATCCTTCAAATTCTGTTAAAAAATGATAACAACCAATACAATAGCCATCGATGTGAATGAATCAAAATTATGCCTGTTTTTTCTCTGGCTGGGTAGTTCATTTGGTAGAGTGTCCAGCCGATATGCTAAGGTTTCAGGTTTGATCCCCAGGGCACATAGAAGAATCAAACAATGAACGCATAAGTAAGTGGAACATCAAATTGATGTTTCTCTCTCTGTCTCTCTCTCCCCCCTTCCTCCTTCATGTCCCCTTTTCCTCTCTATATCAGTTTTTTTAAATACATGTATTTTTTGTCAAATTGGTGAAAAATACATATTTTTGGTATGTTGCAGAATTTTAGTAATTAGTTTATGTGTCATGAGATGGAAAAAATTGAAAATCACTGCTCTATATAATTCAACTCTTCCTTCACTCTTTGTTTTATTGATGTTCATAACTATTCATTTGTTTTTGCAAAGCTGCCCTGTGCCAAAGGCTGTATTAGGGGCTTCATGTTACTGTCACTCACTCTTCAGTCACCTTGTATGTAGGTGTTCTATCATGATCTGTAATTCTCCCTTCTCCTTTGTTATCCCAGTTAAAAAGTGATGCTTTCTCAAACTCACCAACCAAAGTTACACTCTTTCTCCACTTTCTGCATTCTGTAGCACTTTGTGCCTCTCCCTTTAAATCACACTTTTTGTAATTATTAACTTTCCATTCTCCTATAAACCCAGTGGTTTTCAACCTTTATTCTGTCAACTTGTTTCATAACCATTATGTAAACTGCTTAAAACCTTCCTCATTACACTTGATTCTCTGGCAGTGGAGGAGGAGAACCGACTAGCATCTCTAAAGCAACACTATACTATAGAAATATAATATAACTCACATATGTAATTTTAATGTTTCTATTAGCCATATTAAAATGGCATTAAAATTGGATTAAATTTTAATATATTCAAAATACTATCTCAACATGTAATTGGTACTTTTAAAATATTACTGAAATATTTCCTTTTGTGTACTAAGTCTTCAAAATTTGAGTGTACTTCGCACTTACAGCTTAACTCAGTTCAGACTGGCCATTTTTCAAGTGCCCAGTAGCTACAGGTGGCAAGTGGATACTGTACTGGATAGCACAGTTAAAAGGACAGGTATAGTTTTTTAAAGTTCTCCCATTCTGATACTCCTTACACGCCTTCCCATCCTGCAGATGTGCCTTAATAAAAGAATTTTGGAGGGCACACATTAAACATTCAGATTCTGTGGGCTCCATGCCAGACCTGCTGAATCAGATTCTCTTGGAACCTGTATTCTCAGCCTGTTCCTGCTTAGGCATTGTAGAGGGTCATGAAATATTAGATGAATAAAACAATTCAACCAAAAGAGGCTTTTTCACATCTGACCATGTAATCATCTAAATTAAATATTTTAATGAGTATTATTTATATGAAATCTAAAAACATGCAAAACAGTTCTCCATATTGCTTAGAGATACATGTTTCTTTGTGAATCTGTGATATACTTCCTAAGATTAAAATTCATCAATATCTAAATTAACTAATAAGTAGTTCATTATTAGTCCAGGTGAATAAACACCTGTTTTCCTCTCCCCTCCCCCTCATTTCAGGTGATCAGGTGCAAGGCTGCAGTTGCCTGGGAGGCTGGAAAGCCGCTCTCCATAGAGGAGGTAGAAGTGGCACCCCCAAAGGCTCATGAAGTTCGCATTAAGGTAATTTACATCTGAGGCAATGAAAAAGGAGACTTAAAATTAGGTCTCTGGATAGATGAATACTCTGAATTCTTCAGAGGATAAATCCCAAAGGAGAGTGTCGAGAACAAGGTATGGAAAGTCATCCAACCTTAAAATCACAGCATCCTCCTCTTACTTTATCCCTCTCACCTTTGCACACTCCCCTCCACCTTTTAGCTTTGATGTTGAGCTGCGCAGCCTTCCCCAGGGATCACTGGATTACTGCATTTTATTTATGTGGCCTAGGTTTAAGGTAACTTTGTGGGATATTCCCCTTTTTTCTGATCCCATAACTTAAAAATGTATGGTGACACATCAGAAACAAAAGAAGAAATTGTCTTCAGTTTTGTTTGAGAAGACTTCAAATAAGACTTGGGAAGAAGCTTCTGATTGACCAGAGTAACAATCAAGTGAGGTCGGCCTGATCAGAGAGCTGTAAATACTGACCCTTGAGGACAGGGCCCGAGTTCAGGGGATGCATTCATCACTCCAGTGCTGCTCCGTCTCTGCTGTGGCAGAGAAGGGAAGTTGTCCCAGGAGAGAGGCCTGTTGCACAAGGCAACCAGTTGGATGTTTTTAACATTCTACTCTGTATTTGTTTTCATATAAAGTTAATGGTTTAAGTTAGTGATCATTGAATAAAACTAACTTTTTAGAAAAATCAGCTCTTTTTGCGGTAAATTAGAGTGAATGTCCACCACCCTAACTCCAAACGCACACAGCACCTGTACACGAACTGGCTCACGCTCCCAGAGTAACAACATGTATTACATGTTGTTCGGGAACATGTTGTTGGTCGGGAGGCACAGAGTCAGGTAACTTTTTAGGGTCCTTTTCAGCCCAGACCCAGGGATCTGAAATCTTAAAATAGTTAAATTCATGAATTAACCTGATTGTGATATTGCCACTGAAAAAGAAAATGTCCTGAGTGTCCTGTATGGAGCACACTGAGTTCAGCTGTCTTCCCTGGGAAACTGCTAACAAATGGCAAAGAGTGTTACATTGTAAGTGGGTCTGTGGGGAAAAAGCAGAGAAGCGTAAATACACTCTAAGACTTTTCCTTTCTGTGCTCTTTTAGTGTTTTGGGAAGATATCAGATACTTGAAAGTGAGAGAGAGAGGTATAAAGGGCTCGTGGAAGCAGAATACAGTGTGGGTATGTGTGTGGCTGCTAGAAGGGAGTTGGTTCCACTAAAACTAAAAGCTCTGAGTTTTGGCGCACACCAGCAGGCTGGCATATTTCAAAAATTGTCCAGGCCTTTTCAGAAATCACGCTCCCCAGCAGTCGTGAAGAGGCCAGCAGTGAGATGGCCCTGCACGTGGGTGCCACTCTGCTTCACACCTGGGTCACAAGTGCCCGTACAGTCTCCTTTCTTCGTCTTGCTAAAATGCACTGAAAAGGAGAGTTCGTGCACTGACTTTCCTCGAGTGAAAATAAACTAGTACACCTAAGTACTGCTTTTTTAAAAAGCTGCCAGTGCTAGTTGTTAAGATGCCATCTACTTGTAAGCACATACCGGTGTCATGGAAGGTAGACTATGAAAAGAAATGTATCTCAGAATCAGTGAAATGTGGTATTTAAGGAAAAGTATTTTTCCTTTGACCTCTGCCTCACTCTGAGCTACATGCACATACACTCATACACACTCTCTGTTTGAATATCCTGCTAGGTCATTGCCACTGCGGTGTGTCACACTGATGCCTACACCCTGAGTGGGGCTGATCCAGAAGGGAGTTTTCCAGTGATCTTGGGACACGAAGGTGCTGGAATTGTAGAAAGTGTTGGCGAAGGAGTTACTAAGCTGAAAGCAGGTAAGAGGGTATATGAGCCACTTATTTTACAATTTTGGCTTATTTCTGTAAGGAACTAACATTTATGATAAACTACATGTTGCTTATTTATGCATAAGTTATCCCCTAAGAAAGTTGTCAAGATTGATTTTATTTCTCACCCAGGAAGCACAAACAGAGGGGAGGGCAAAAGTAGATTGGTAGTTGTTTGTGTGGAAAATAATACAATAATTAATACATAATAATACAAGAATAAACTCTTTTGAGTATTCACAAATAATACAAGAATATAAACACTGTTCCACATACTCACAACTGTAAACCTCCTTTTGCCCACACTGTATTTGATGATTTTTCCCTCTGATTTGCAGACTGCTGTTCATCTGAAGCAGTTAGAAACCTTTCCAAAGCCAGTTTTGCCCAATTAAGCAAGAATTTTTCAAAATGGATCAGTGAGTCAGTATTTTGAGGCACAGGACTCCTTGTTCTCCAGATACTGTTTTAAAAGTTTCCTTTAACAAAAATTCTGAAACTTGCATTTTCTTCTGAGTCAGGCAGTACCTGAATGATGTTCGGTAGGTGAAGTACAAAGCTTTGAAGTTGCTGACTTTCCAAAGCCGAATGAGTTGACAGGAATAGGAAGTTTGCAGGGGCTGATAACGCTCATTTAGAAACAGATGCCACCTCTTCAGGATAAAGCCTTTGCATTTGTTTTCCAGGTGACACCGTCATCCCACTTTACATCCCGCAGTGTGGGGAATGCAAATTTTGTCTAAATCCTAAAACAAACCTCTGCCAGAAGATAAGGTTAGTATCATTTTATTTTTTTCTTAAATCAAGGTCATCTTAATTATAAGTGTGTGGCTATTTATACAGCACATTCTGCATGAATTACTTTATTCCCTCTTTATAACAACTTTAGTATCATCATTATATCCCAGTTTTTATAGGTGATAAAGTTAAGACTCAGAAATTAAGTGGTTTGCCAAGTATCATCAGCTATTAAGAGAGAAAACAATTTTCTGAACTCATTCTCTTCACATAACACTAGGCTAAGTTTGCCAACCTGTGTAATAAGGAGGGACATGCTTATGAAATTTAATGGAATCACTTTTATGTCCATTTTATCATCCATGATACCGAGGTAATAAAACTTATTTTATAAGATAACTGGGAAGACTACGGTGGGAAGACTACAAGAGATAACATAACCCCTTAACACAGAAAAGGTAGTTACTTTATTGAGGTAAGGTAAAACAGCTGTTAAAGAACTACTTTGAGGCAGTTTATGATTTTCTTATTTATGTTTCCTTTTTTGTTTTCTTTTTTATTGAGGTCAAACAAACATATAGTAAAGTACTTAAAGTATACAAATCTTACGTGTGTGGCTCAATGAATTTTGCTGTGTATATATATATATATATATATATATATATATAATGGTTATAACCATCACCCAGATCAAGACAGAGAGCCTCGGCCCTGGCCAGTGTGGCTCAGCTGGTTGGAGTGTCGTTCTGTAACCGAAGGGTGATGGGTTCGACTCTCAGTCAGGGCACATACCTAGATTAAGGGTCCAGTCCCCTCTCTGGGTACTACAGGAGGCAACCAGTCAATGTTTCTCTCACATCAGTGTTTCTCTTCCTTCCTCTCTCCCTTCTGTCTCTAAGGCAGTGAGAAAAAGGTCCTTGGGTGAGGATTGAAAAAGAGAGAGCCCTTCCAACACACCACAGAGTCTTTCATGTCCCTCCCAAGTAAACACCTGCCCCCCTCAAAGGTCACCACTGTTGTGGTTTCTTTCACTGTAGAACTTCTTATGAAAAGAGTTATGCATTGTGTGCTCTTGTCTGGTTTCTTTCATTCATCATCAGCATCTGGGAACTGTATCCAAGTTGCTGTGTCATACTCCATTCAAGTATCCCTAGCACTGGAATGCTGGGTCATAGGGTACGCTCCTACCAGCAGTGTATGGGAGACCTGTTTGTTCTTGCATTTCTAATGCCGTCGACAAAATTAGTTTATTTTTTGGAAAACAAGATTCCATTTCTTTTATAACATAAATCCAAATATTTTTAGCAAAGCTAGAATAACAACAAGAACTAGTTGTTTTCAAAGAGAATTTCAAATAGTCTGAAAAATTTTTCCTCATGGAAATGGGCTTTCTGTAGCTGTCTATAACCTTTTAGAGGAACAAGTTTTTTCACAGGTTCAAATGTGTCCTATGTCACCCTTGCTTGTGATTTCCTCCGGGAAGAAGTGACTACTTACTAAGGAGGGCTAAACAAACAAGTTGTCGTATACAGATATAACAGTTACTTACAGTAGACCTTTGTCACGTGTTCTGTGTTTCTGGTCATATTTTTGTTTTTCTCTCAAAGGACATGTATTTCTTCTTGAATCCAGAGGCAATCCATTTCTCTTCCTCTGTATTTGTTTATTCATATATATTCCAAAGAATTTGTCCACGAGGATGCATCAAATTGTTTATTTTTATTATAAATAACATATTTATTCAGTACCATGTGCCAGGCACAGTGTCATGCTTTATGTAACATCTCATCTGATTTGTTCGCAATCTCTGCATTTCTAGTGAGGAAGCTGAGGCACCGAGGTTCATTAACTTGCCCAAGATCACACAGGATTTGAACCCAAGTGTGTCTGACTTTAAGGCTCAGTCTCCTAAGCAAGACATTATATCACCTATATATTTAGAATATCAGAAATAATTTTTGTTACCATAAATCATATTGGTTGCCTTTGTGAATTTGTTCTCCCACCCCCATCCTCTTTGCTATAACCAACTACACAAGCAAAAAACTAAGTGAAGAGAAAAAAACAGCTTGAATCCTTGAGGACTGTTATACTTTCGAAAAAGTCCTCCTGAAAGATCTGAGTTACCCAGTTGTCCATCTGTTTTCCTCCGCCAAATGGATCGCTGCGTGTGGTTGCTGCTTGTGTGGGTGCTGCATTTGGCTTCATGCTTTGTGAAGTTACATTTGCTCACAGAGTTCTAGGATGGCATTTTTAAATAATTTCATCTGATCCATAAACTGTACTTCTTAAAAATTATTTTAATATGCTGATAATAAGATCCAGAAGGATATTGAATGTTGGAAAACATATGTAAGGTTTAAATCTCCTAAGTTTCCCCAATAAGGCGTTGCTGAAAGATACTAAATTATGAATACATATATTAAAAATTGGACTTTTGGTCTTAGCATACTCTTGTTTTTATTAGTCATTATTTTAAAAACTAATTTCTTTTTCTTACAGGTTTTAGGAAACTTAATTCTACCCTGCTTTTTTCCTTTCTTCTTTTCTTTAGAGTCACTCAAGGAAAAGGATTAATGCCAGATGGCACTAGCAGATTTACTTGCAAAGGAAAGACAATTTTACATTACATGGGAACCAGCACATTCTCTGAATACACAGTTGTGGCTGATATCTCTGTTGCTAAAATTGATCCTTTGGCACCTTTGGATAAAGTCTGCCTCCTGGGTTGTGGCATTTCAACTGGTTATGGAGCTGCTGTGAACACTGCCAAGGTAAGTGGTGGCCTGGCTTTTAGCTTCACCTTCTAACTTGATACAACAAAACTGTGTTGGAATAATTAAATCATCCCAATCTGTAAGAAACCTAGTGTTTTGCCCTGACTGGTGTGGCTCCGTAGGTTGGGCATCATTCTACAAATAGAACAGTTGCCAATTTGATCCCTGGTCAGGGCACATGCCTGGGTTGTGAGCCAGGCTCCCGGTTGGGGGCGTGCTAGAGGCAACTGATCAATCAACAGATGTTTCTCTCGCACATTGATGTTTCTCTCCTTTGTCAATGTTTCTTTCCCTCTCTGTTTCCCTCCCTTCTGTTCTTTCTAAAAAAAAGTTAAATACAATCTTAAAGACAAAGGGAGAGAGGGAAGAAGGAAAGAAGCCTAGTGATTCTCTTGACTTTTGTTTAAGGAGTACCTCATAGAATGTCTTCTAATAGGTGGAGCCTGGCTCTACTTGTGCCGTCTTTGGCCTAGGAGGAGTTGGACTGGCAGTTATCATGGGCTGTAAGGTGGCTGGCGCATCTCGGATCATTGGTGTGGACATCAATAAAGATAAATTTGCAAGGGCCAAGGAGTTTGGAGCATCTGAATGTATCAGCCCTCAGGACTTCAGTAAACCCATCCAGGAAGTGATCATTGAGATGACTGATGGGGGAGTGGACTATTCCTTTGAGTGTATTGGCAATGTGAAAGTCATGGTGAGTGTGCTTGGTTTCATTCCTTTCTCTTTCTCCATTATGTGTGTTTGTGTATAACTGCTTTTTTAATGGAATTTTCTTAATCAAGATTTAAAATTGTTTTGTTTTTGGAAAAGAAAAGTCTCTTGTAAGAATTATTGTAGTAGAAGAAAGGAAAAATAATGATTTGAACTACAAGTAGGAAATGACACAAGAATGACTCAGGAAAGGGTTAAGAAAATGTTTCTTTGCCTTTCAGTGTGTCAAACCTTAGAGAATGTCTGCTTAAACAAAGGGCAAAACGATGCCGTTGTGGAGAGCTTTGAAGTCAGATAGGCATCCACACACTAAGTCAGTGGTCATGGGCAATGACCTGACTTCTCTAAACCTGAGTTTCCTCATGTGTGAAATATGGGCAGTAACTGCACCTGCATGACACAAAGTAGACATTCAGCAAAAATATTAGTGTTCTCTGCCTGCTTGTTTTATTCAAGTCTTTGGAATTTTGAGGTAGTATTTATAGCAAGTAAAAGCTTTAGAGTCTTTCAATTTGTGTTACTGTTTAGCCAAGTTAATAAATTTTTAAATACCTGTTAATATACTGAACATTCCATTTGATCATTTTGTTGCCATTTTTTTAGAAAGCTTTGTGAGACCACCCTCTCCCCGCAGAAGTTTCTGGGGAAGCCAATCTTCATGGCAAAATGCACTGACTTCTGTGTTTGGTCCTCTCTCTGCCTACAGAGAGCAGCACTGGAGGCCTGCCACAAAGGCTGGGGCGTCAGTGTGGTGGTGGGCGTAGCCGCTTCAGGTGAAGAAATCGCCACTCGTCCGTTCCAGCTGGTAACAGGCCGCACGTGGAAAGGCACCGCCTTTGGAGGTAATTTGTGGAATAGGATGGGTACATTTGCTCTCCCATTTCCATTGGCAATGTTTTAATTCCAGGCCAATTTTCTTGTTTTAACAACAATTTTTATAGGTTACTTTCACGTCCTGAGTTGTTACATACAACACTATTTTAATAGGATGGTTTCACACTCAATCAGTATTTTCTCCTGGAGCTGGGGAGGTGCTCAGCTCCTCCTGAGACTCAAGGAAACATTTTACACACTTAAAAAGAAATCAATATTATGTTCATGAGGCTATAGTTGGGGGTAGGTCAGGCATGAGAGGTTGGTTGCAGGGTAAGCAAACTATGGTGTCATCCATACTGTGTCATTTTGTGGAGGTTATGGGTATGTTTCACTCATTTTTCCAGAGAGTGCAGTGATCACTGGATGGAATAGTACCTCTGTCCAAATAGTGCTGATTTCAGCAGTACCCAATACTAAATCTTAAACCGAAAACTTAAAATTAGACACACCTTACAGCAAAATTGAAAATCTGTCAGACTGATGATTTTTCTTCTATGTGATCCTAAAAAGTACATGGTTGTTTGGGGTTGCCTAAGTTTTGATAGTTTTTTTTTATATATATATTTTCACTGTCCTCTTAAGAAAAAGATCACATAGCATGAGCTTTCAATGATCTGTGTTTAACAAGTATCTGTTAACATCCCCTCGCTTATATTATGCCAGGTTTTTGAAAGAAGAAAAGATTACAATAGTATGCTAAAATGAAGAGTTCAGCCAAAGTTTTCCTTCTTTAAACTGTACAATTTGCCGTAGAAATGTCAAACTGATTAAACCCTCCTTTCCAAATCTATGGATGTATGCTGAACTTGAGAGTCTTAGAAGAGACTTCCAAAGCCACATGTGCAACTCAGAGACATCATCTCAGGATCCACAACTGGGTTTGAAGGGTTTCTAAGCCTGGGTGATTGAGCCAGGGCAGGTGGTAGGAACCTCTACCCAAAGCCTCATCCTAACACAGTGCTGTTTGGGAAATAAGCTGGAGCATTGGGGTCCCAGGGTGTTGTTAAAATATGACCCATAAATGTAAATAGAAATTCTGGCCTAGAGTTGTAGTTGTCTCAGTTGAAGAGGAGTTTTAAAAGAAAAAGAAAAAGCCCACAACTTGGCAGAAGATATAAGGAGGGAGATTTGGGAAAAGCTCGAAGGAGGTTTGAAATATGGTCCAAAGCATCCCTGATTTAAAAAGTAGGAAGGTGCCCTGGCTGGTGTGGCTCAGTGAATTGAGCACTGGCCTATGAAGCAAAGAGTCACCAGTTTGGTTCCCAGTCAGGGCACATGCCTGGGTTGCAGGCCAGTTCCCCAGCAGAGAGCGCATGAGAGGCAACCACACATTGATGTTTACCCGCCCCCCGCTTTCTCCCTCCCTTCCCCTCTCTAAAAATAAATAAAATCTTTAAAAAATAATAAATAGAAAAAAATAAAAAGTAGGAAGGCTGTTTTGTTGATTTATTGCTTCTTTTAATAACAAGTGAAAAATTGAAGCACCTGATATTCTACTTTGTGTTCAGTTTCATTTTTCTATTCTGATATGCTATCCCTATTTATTGTTGAATTTAAAACCAAAGAAATAGTCATGCTTCACATCAATATTCTTCTTCCTTGAATTTCATTATTACAGAAACCTTATTGTTGTGGACCTAATAAATAAGCTTGTTCTAAGACTCACAGAGTTCTATCCTGGTAGTCTGGGGGTCTCAATTGAGACTTAAATGAGATTTTAGTAAATGAATACAGAAAAAGGAAAACACTAAAAAGGCATTTACTTTTTTCTTAACGAATGATGTGCATTAAATTCTGTCATCTCTATACTAATTTTGAAGTTTTTCATTTGCCTGCAATGAAAAAAAATGTATTCTCAAGGCCTTTGTTTAACCTACAAAGTAATGAGCATACTGTAGAAACTTGTTGGAGAAATTAATGAATAGATGTTATGATTTCTTTTAGGATGGAAGAGTGTAGAAAGTGTCCCAAAGTTGGTGTCTGAATATATGTCCAAAAAGATAAAAGTTGATGAATTTGTGACTCACAATCTGTCTTTTGACCAAATTAACAAAGCCTTTGAACTGTTGCATGCAGGAAAGAGGTAAGCTTCCTATTTAGTTATATATTATGGAATATAGGAAGGATTTGAGGTGTATGGAGGAAGAGGGTTAAAAAAAAATACAGTTTTGCCCTGACCAGGTGCTTAGTTAGTTGTCCCTTACACAAAAGGTTGCAGCTTTGACCCTCAGAGCACACATCTAGGTTGTGGGTTCCATCCCCATTGGGACACTTACGGGGCACAACCAGTTGGTGTTTCTCTCTCACACTGATGTTCCTCTCGCCCCCTTCCTCTCTCTAAAACCAAGAAACACATCCTTAAATGAAAACTTTAAAAATATATCTTTAATTGTAATGTTCTTAAAAGCTACTGTTCAAAACCTATGTGTATTGTTTTTCTCTTACAGCATCCGAACTGTTGTAAAGTTTTAAATTCGAAAGAAGAAAATATGTCCACCCTTATAACTGAATCATGTGATCTTATTGGAGCAGCAAGACAAGCAGAGAGAAGTTCTTCCAAGTTCATAGTCTCTTGGACTTTCAGTAACCTACTCTAGAGAATAATGTTTTCTATGTAATTAATGTATCTCGAGTCAGGGATAAGTCTAATAACGTCATACATCTGTTTTCTAGACTCTCCTTCACATGAACAATTGCTAGCTCATTAAGGAATTTTTTAACATAATAAAAGTAATTTCGGCATATGTGTTTATCTGTCTCGTGCTGAAGTTATTCTCACGGTTCTCTCCCCACTATCTTTATTCTTTAAAGGAAAGATGGAGGAAGCAGGGCAATAGTGAGTTGATGAAGCTTATCTGCTGCTTTCCTCAGGAACTTTGACTTAAGAGTCTCAGGCCCATTTACTAAAGAATAGATTTCCTTAAACCATCTGTGGCAAAGTTAATTAGAACCCAAGTCAGCTTCTGTGAAATTATCTTCTTGAGGGCAGATACTATGACTTGTTCAAACTTACATACCCCTAGTTCCTAGTATGGCATCCAGCCCACAGTGAGCTCTAACATTCATTGTTGAAACTACCTTCTATACATAAGTGTATGTGTGTTGTTAGCTCTATGCACAATTTCAAGATTATAAAAATTATAGTTACTTATGTACTGAATATGCAAGTTCCCAACACTCATCAATTTTAACATTTTACCACGTGCGGATCACATTGCCTTTTTGGAGGCACCAATTGTGGTCACCATTCAGAATTCAGTGTTTATCAGTCTCATGACTGTTATGCTTTTACTACACAGTCATACAGTAAGTCCTCACTTAGTATCAATGGACTCTTGGAAACTGCAACTTACAGCAAAAGGATGCATAATAAAACCAGTTTTCCCACATGCAAACTGGTAAGAACAACAGCTAATTTCCTACAGCATATTTTTAGTCACAAAAACATGAAACTTCCCTGGAAGGCGTAGCTCAGTGGATTGAGCACGGGCTGGGAACCAAAGTGTCCCAGGTTTGATTCCCAGCCAGGGTACATGCCTGGCTTGCAGGCCATAACCCCCAGCAACCACACATTGATGTTTCTCTCTCTCTCCCCCTCTCTTGCCTCTCTAAAAATAAGCAAATAAAATCTTTAAAAAAAAAAACATGAAACTTCCAAGGCTCTAAACACTTCTATAATTAAACATTGATATAAATGTGAGACATACATACATCTGAGGAAGATGAATAAAAACAAGTCAGGTAATGATTTTCCAACCCACTTATTCCAGTTCAGTGTCCTGCGTGGCCAGGGCATTTTTCTGCAGCTCAGTACACAAGGCAGGACCCCCACCCTGGACAGGAAGCCCTAGGGGCACATTCACAGTCACATCTGCTCAGACTGGAACAATGTAGACAAACCATTTGCCTCATGCACGTCTTAGGGATGTGGAAAGAAACCAGGATCCCCAGAGAAGATACATGGACGTGAAGAGAATGGACCAACTCCACACAATGGCACTAGTGGGGAATTTTTTTTTCTTACCAATGTTAGAACAAAATGAAGCTAAAGAAAACCAGGTTATTCAAGCATCTGCTTTATCTCATTTTTAGTGTACTTTATTGTGTTTCCCTGATGCTGGCTTGTTTTTTGTTTTTTTGTTTCACAAATGGAAGGTTTATGGCAACCCTGTATTGAGCAAGTTGTGAGCAAGTTTATCAGCATCATTTTCCAACAGCATTTGCTCACTTTGTGTTTGTCACATTTTGGTGATTCTCACAATATTTCAGATAGCAATTCCTCTAATGGGCCTGGGCAAAGTAAACTGAAAACCTAGAAAGGATTTGCCATTTTAGATGCCATTAAGAACTTTCCTGACTCATGTGAAGAGGTCAAAATAACAAACAGGAATTTGGAAGAAGTTGATTCCAACCCTCATGTGTGACTGAGGGGTTCAAGACATCAGTGGAGAAAGCAACCGCAGCTGTGGAAACAGCAAGAGAACTAGAATTAAAAGAGGAGCCTGAAGATGTGACTGAATTGCTGCAATCTCACGAGAAAACTAACAGATGAGTTAACTTAGGAATGAGCAAAGAAAGTGGTCTTGAGATGGAATCTACTCCTGGTAAGGATGCTGTGAAGATTGTTGAAATGTCCACAAAGGATTCTGAGTATTATCTGAACCTAGCTGACAGGACAGCAGCAGAGTTTGAGAGGATTGACTTCAATTTTGAAAGTTCTGTGGGTAAAATGCTATCAAACAGCATCAAGTGCTACAGAGAAATTGTTCATAAAATGAAGTCAACTGATGTGGCAACTTCATTGTCGCCTTATGTTAAAGAATTGCCACAGCCACCCCACCCTTCAGCAACCACCACCCTGATCCAGCAGTGGCCGTCTACAGAAGGTAAGACCCTCCACCCACAAAATGATTACAACTCACTGAAGGCTCAGATCATGGTTAGCATTTTTTCACAACATTTTTAAGATTTGTACATTGTTTTTTCAGACATAATACCACTGCACTTAATAGATTACAGTATAATGTATACTTCTATATGTATATAAATCTGTGTGATTTACTTTATCGCGCCGATCTGGAACTGAACCTATAATATATGAGGTATGCCCGGACATACCCATAAACCCTCCAATCTTCAGTGTCGTGCAGCATTTAAACCTGATGATAATGGCTCATTCTGCAGCTTTTTTCAGTCACTGTATGTGTAATCGGTGTTATTTGGTGCTTCATCTGTGTTGTATTTGAAATTCTCACTCATTAATTTTAATACCATACAGCAATATTCAGTTATATGAGCTAATATTTGGCTGTATGAGAATTGATCTGTTCTCCAGGTGATGGTATAAAGTTGATCCAACTGTGTCTGTATCGCTAATAACACTGCGGTGAGACATTCTTGTACATTACGCTCATTGTGTTAGGTGCTCAGGATAAGCGCATTTTAAACTTACTAGAAGTTGACAATATTTCATCATGACTTTGGTTTGCATTTCTCTTAATTACTAAAGGTTTTCATTATATTGGCCATTTGTATTTCCTTTTCTGTTAGGTATCTGTTCACATCCTTTGCCCATTTTTTCTATTGCATTATGTCTGTATTTGAGTAATTTGTAGGAAGTCTTTATTTTAGTTGCCAATCCTTTGTCAGTTTTATATTTTAATATATTTTATATTATTTTTATTTTACTATAATTATCAGTCTTTTCCTGGTTCTATTAAGTAACACTTAAGGTTATTATTTTATCTTAAGCAGTACAAAGCAGCAAACAAAAATGATTGACATATTCTTACCATCCAGGTAATCTGATGTCATAAAAATAAACACATGAAGCAATATATCCAAGAGTTAGAAAAGTCAAATATTAGAGGTCATATGAGAAAAGCCACAGTCCCTTCTCCCCCGAAACCAGGCGATCACTGTTAATTCTGCACAGTCCCAGAAGTTTCTATGCATGTAATAGCATTTCTATGCTTCCTTTACAATAACAGAGAAACAGCATTAACACCATTCTGTGCTCTTTTGTTTGTCCACCTGATAGAGTATTTTAGACTGTTTCTGTATCGCTGCATCAGATAGGCCATGCAGACATCCTTTGGTTACACTGAAACCAGGTACTTTTTTTAAAAAAATACTTATTGATTTGGCTTAATTGCTCTCAAAAGGGTGTGTTTCTGAGAGAGCAAATTGAGTTGGTTGGAAAGAGGAAAAGCATGGTCAGGGTTCTCCTTTTTAAATCGTTGGTGCATCAAAGGGCTAGGCAGTGCATCCTACCTTCTCTTATTTAACCTAGAGTGCTGGAGACAGTATGGGCCCAGGTGGCTCTGAACTATGATCCTGGGTGAACTGGAAGAAAGGGGAAATTAAAATTACCTTCTACCCCAGCAGCAAGAAATGTGTTTTTAATCTGGTTTGGATGTGCTTTTAATCTGGTTCCTGTTCCAGGAACAGAGTGCGTTATTGCCTTGGGCAAATGCAGTAACAAAATGGGCATGTAGGGTAGTATTGGCAAGAGCTAATAATCCTTTAAAAAGTTTACTTCCTCTTTCTTTTCTACAATACGGATTCTTGGATATATTCTATATTCATGAGAATATAGAATAAAGTATTCCTCATTAAGAGCCTTTTAATACATTACTTTTAGTGACATCTAGAACGTTATATATATATATTGCTAAACTAGTTTTTGGAGGAAAGTATATATACAACACAGGACTAAAAAATATTCACTATACACATGTCTATCCTTGTCCAAAATTAGGATCCTACTACCTTAGAAATATTTTTAGAATTTTTTTGAAAATATCTTTAAACTGCTATCTTGGGACAAAAGACATAATTTTAACATATATATAACTTCTGTATATTTCATGAAAACTAGTAAAATGTATTTTTTTAAGTTAAGGATCTAAAATTTTATGTTAAGAGTTTTAAGCAGCTTCATTTTTATTTTTTGATAAATGTTCACATACCTAACATTTTTCAAATTTCTGCATTTCCATTTTCAGCATGTTGGATTATTGTGCTTTCTACTTAACCCACTTAATGGGTTAAGTGAAGACAGTTTGTCCACACACAGGCATGTGTGATTTGGAGCAAGTTCTTTTTTACATGCACAGGGATTCAACAACATGTAAAGTAGAATGTGTCATCTGCGGCCATACCACCACCCTCAACGCACCCGATCTCACCTGATCTCGGAAGTTGAATGTGTAGCATGATGATGTTTTGTGGAATGGAAGTGAGGAAAAAAACTACATTATGTCCAAAACTGTCATGAGGAGCCGATTAATGTGTGTAAAACTCAAACTAAACAAAAACATACACATAATGCTTACTTTCATGTATCCATTTGGGATGTAAATTACATGTAACTCAAAATGCTGTGTTGAATTGGGGAAGGGGGACACATTTTCCACGCACAGAACGCTTCAGAACACTTTCTGCTCAGCCGCCAATCTGCTAAGTCCAAAAGGAACTGGGCCTGCAGTCATCTCGCTGACCTGGGACAAAGACCAACTCTGGATGCCGACAGTTTTGTTTCAATTAACATTCAAGATCAGATTCTCTGTCAGCAAATACTTTTAGAGAAAAGTATACCTCAAACATATTTGGAAAACATTTTATTAAGTATATTTCAAATTATTTGGACAATAAATCCATAGAACTATTCCAAGGAAATTATGTCTTTAGAGAAACAACTACAAAGTGAACAGGGATATACAAAGTCCCCCGCTATACCAATTTCTTTTGGTGGAACTTTTCAGGAACAAAGCAGATGAGATGGAAATTTTAAGCAGATTGATACTTACCAAACAGGACTCCACAACAATTCCCTGAGATGAGGTAAATACACATGTTCCTTTCGAGAAAGAAGTACTAATCCACCATAGAACTACCTCCAATTTAGACATGGACTAAATACCAAAAATAATCAAGCTATGTTAAGGTAAAACAGTGGAAATTTGGATTAAAAATACTTGGATCTCTTTCTCAAATCAACATTTTAATACTGTCTATCCTTGGTTATTGTGTCTCCTCAGAATTGCCTAGGGCTCATATTGACTGGAAAGGTTTCAAAAATTCTAGCCTGAGTTTCCTGTTGACCTCTGATGCAACTACTAAAATAAAGCAAATCTGCTGTATAGTCACACTATATATAGATAAAAACACTTGCTAAATTGTGGTTTTGCCCACAAAAAGATCAGTTATGGTGGCTCATCCTCCCGTTACTGGCAAGGGGACCTGGCCCTGAGTGCATCTGCCTTGGGCCGGCTGGTAGTGCGTGGGTTGATTTCCTGCAGGAAAGATTTCACACTGAGTCCTGGTGATTTTTAGAGTACATTTATTAAAGCTGGGGAGAGTGAAACAAGGAAGGGCTTAGGATACTGGAAGCAACAGGAGAGGGAGAGCCTCAGCAGGGCTGCCTTGGCTCTCTAGAAATGTTACAGGGAAGAAGCAAGCCTTGATGGGGCTGCTTCAGTTCACTAAGAAGTCAAATAGCGGGCATTGGGTCTGGGTCAGGGTCAGGGGGTTAGGCCGGGACGACGAGGTGCTGCTGCCCACTGCTCCCTAAGTGCAAGTCTCTGGGGGGTGTGCAAGTTTAGGAGATGCACACCTGTGAGGGAAGGGGGGAATGGAAAAGGTGCCAGAATGCTCCTGGGAAAAGCCTGTGCTGGGTCCTTTGTCTTGAGGCTTTTAAAGGCTGAGTTCAGGGGAGGTCTCTGGCAGGATCTCCATAGAGTATTAGCTTTGTGCTTTTGTGCCAAAATGAGATTTATTGTCTTACCCTCATCTCTCCTTGGGTGTGGTTGGCAAATGGCACTAATTGGATTTCTGCTATCTCCCAGAGCAGGGTGATTTTAAGCTATTTACCCTCTAGTTTAGGGAAGATAGGATTTACTAGATGGCTGCAAACTGCCTGTTTAATTATCTGTTTCCTGATTCCTGGCTGCTGCTAGTGCCAGGCCTGGGGCAGAGGCCACCTAATGCTTATTTGAGAGGAACGTTGTGAAGCTTGAGCCAACTAAGACTAGCCATTCTTAGGGAAAAGCTGTTGAGTGGGCCCATAAATTGGGTGGGGCAGAGCCTCTGGTAAACTCCGAGAGGGGTTTAACAGTGGTAGCCAGGTTGAAGGATTTTCAGATAGGGCACCAGCCTGATGGCCCTGTGAGGGTAAGGCCCAGAAGAGACAATGGCCTTTGCTAGCCTTGATGCCAGCCACCTCCAGTTCTCCCCATATGCCACTTGTGCCCCTCAAGCCATGACCCTGGCGCTGGAGTTCAGAGGGAGTGAGTCCGAGTAGGTGATTCTGTGTTGGCTCTGTAAAGAGGAAGTACTTGAGGCTCCAGAAGTTTCTTCCACTGAAGATCCCCGCTGCTTTTTGCAGCCAGAAGTTGTGGGGACTTATCTTTCTGGCACTGGAATCCTCGGCAGGGGAACCTGGTGTGGGGCTGGGACTCCTTGCTCCTGAGAGATCTCCCTCCTGAATTTTTATCCACCACCTGTGGGTGAGGGATCAGCCTGTTGTGTCTGTGCCTCTCCTGCCCATCTAGCTGGATATTATTTCCATAGTGTCTGACTTCCATTTAACTCCATTTCTGAGAGCTCTGAGCGATAGTTGTTCCATAGTTTAGCTGTAATTTTGATGTGGTTGTGCAGAGAAATGAGCCCTGTCTGCCTGAGACACCATCTTGACCGTAAGTCCAAATAATTTTTGAACCAATGCTCTGCATGCCCTCAGTGACATATATTCCAAGAATAAAAAATTAAAAAAAAAAAAAAAGAGCCCTGGCTGGTGTAGCTCAGTGGATTGAGCACAGGCTGCGAACCAAAATGTCACAGGCCATGACCCTCAGCAACCGCACATTGATGTTTCTCTATCTCCCTCCCTTCCCTCTCTAAAAATAAATAAAATCTAAAAATAAATAAATAAATAAATAAAATCACACATTTTGCACTTAATAACTTTATTGTAGTGATTTTCATGTAGTAATTCTGAAATAATTTTACATCGTATAGAATCAACCAAACTTTAAATATTGATGTTGTTCAAAACCAAAGCTCTCAACATCAGAGAAGGAAGACACAGAGAGGAGACAGGGAAGGGTGAGGAAGGCAGATGAATGTTGGATGTGAAATGGAAGTACCTGAAGGATCTCATGATGTGTAAACAATGCCTTTTCTGGCTCTGTTCCCTGAAAGGGCCCAGAAACAATGACACCCTAGTAGCACCCAGATCTTCATTTCCAAATACCATTCCCCCCCAAAGAAAGTAAGTTTTTCCTTAAAGAAAATAGCCAATTACCAGCCTGAGGCAGGCAAAGTGTATGATAAATGTAGAATATCTTGCTAGAGCAAAAAGCAAGAAAGTGCTCAAAGACTGATAGGCATGGGGCAAAATAACCCATGAATAAGCTTAAAGGTGTTCTTGCTAATCAAATTTGGAACAATTACAGTAATTTCAATAGAATGTTTAAAAACAATCGGTGAACCCACATTGATGGGTAGAGGGAGGAATAAACATGCTTCTTTGTAAAGACTGCCAGCTAATAATGTTGATGAAAAGCTAGATTTAGAAAGTACCAATTTGCAGCAACCAGTGTAATAAAATAATGGACTCTGGCAAGGATTAATCAATGAACACTAAAACAACTGAGTGAATAGGATAACCAAATGGTTTCCAAGTATCTCCTCCCAGATTATTTCTTAAAATGAAAGATCTGACAGAAATCAAGTAATAAACTTATATTGGCAATAATGTGACAATGACATTATGTGCCTCCTGATCAGATGTGAAGCAACGAATGGGACATCCCACATGCTGTTATGGTGTCTCCTGCCAAAATGTTGAATCTGAAGGCACTCATGAGACACCATCAGAGAAAACAGAATTCTACGCGCTAACTGGCTTGCTTTTTCAAGCGTAAATTTCATATAAAATAAAAAAAGGTGGAAGAACTGCTCTAGAGTAAAAGAGACTACAGATACATGGCAACTCAATGCTGTAGCTTTGGATCCTGGATTTAAAAAAAATAAAAAAAAAAAAAAAAGCTTTTAAAGAACAAGTGATGTTACAATGCATTGTAATACATACATCAGACCAGTTATTTGTAAGCAGTGTTTTTAAACATGCAATACCTGAGTATTTAGTCACGGCATTGTCTTCTTTTCCTTTGATTGCCGAATTTTAAAAAATGACAACAACCAACACAACAATAACTGTCCAGTGTAAATGAAACAAAATCATACTTTTTTTATCAGATCAACAACAAATGTATTTTTTTGGAATTCTGCAGAATTTTAGTAATTAGTTTATGTGTGCCATGAGATGAAAAAGGTTGAAAAATCCCTGTATTAGACAATTCGGTATCTATGTTAAATTCCTTGGGTATGATAACTGTATTATAATTATGTAGGACACATCCTTATGTTTTAAGAAGGACATGTTGTAATAACAATGGGTAAGTATGATGCTACGTCTTTCAAGTGAAAAGTGTGCTTACAGAGAGATGATGGCAAAAAGAACAATTGATGAATACAAGAAAAGAATATATGATTATTTCATGGTACTATACTTTCAACTTTTCTGTAAACTTAAAATTTTCAAAATAAAAAATTGGAAGAAAAAATAAACTAGTGACACCATGAGGGTACGGGCATTAGCAAAGTAGAGCATCCTGCTCTCAATTCTAACCAAATACAATGAAAAACCAGAAGTGATTATAGAACAAATTAAGGAATCAAATTAAGGTGGTAAACAAATTCCTAAATCTCCTCTTCCTATTAACTTATACAAGTGGATGGCAAGTGGTATAAAGGTGCTGGTAAATGAGCTCCAACAAACCTTAATCCATTTTATTGTGAAAACATATAAAATGAATTAAAAGCCTAAAATGTTTCCCTTTGAAAGGGGCATGGAGGACTGGCAGGAAAAAGAATATTTTAAAAGTTAATACAATAATAAATAAAAAGTTAACACATTGGCTCATTTTGAGAAGTTGGCAGAATGATGAAACTAGATGTTTTCTTATCTAAATCTAATAAACATCTACGGTTATATACATATATATATATATAGACAATTAGAATAGAGCCCATATTGTTTTAAATCTCCCAAACCGAGAAAAGCATCATCACCAGTAAGGTGTTTTAATAACAACAACAAAAAAACTATCCCACCAAGACTTTTCTCCTGGTGCTTCTTTTTAAAAAAGATTTTATTTACTTTTTCAGAGAGAAGGGAAGGAAGCGAGAAAAAAAGGGAGATGTCGAAGTGCTATACGTACATTGATCAGCTGTCTCTTGCACACCCCCAACTGGGAACCTAGCCCACAACCCAGCCGTGTGCCCTGGACTGGGAATCAAACCAGTGACCTTTTGGTTTGCAGCCCGACTCTCAATATACTGAGCTACACCAACAAGGGCCTGGAGTTTCTTGTGTAATGAATGATAGACAACCAATCAGCCCACACTTAATTCCACTATCAGCACATAAAATGCTCCCCTAAATTGCAGCATTCTCTGCCTTGACAGCTCTTAAAAAAACAAAAAAAAACACAAAAAACACATGGTTGCATCTCAAATGATGCTGGTAGACTCCGCTCAACCAAACACAGTACTGGAATTTTTTATATGGCCAATAAACTTGAAAAAGTATGGTCATGAGTTTTAGATTATGAAATCAGCCACCCCATTCCCACCATTTCCCTCTGAAATGCCAAACAAATGCAGCAAAGTTAATGACCACATGGCAGGATAATCACTCAAACTTTTTAATCTCCCTTTACACATTATATTAATATTCATATTGCAAGGCATTCCATTCACAAATATTACAGTTTGATAAAAAACTTCACACATATATCCCCGAAAATCTATACCAGATTCGGTCACTCGACTAAACATTAAAATAATAAAATGAAAACATTATCATAATTCTTTTAAAGCAGTAAGGTCTGAGGCACTCTGGGAAAGATGTTTTCGTACAAGTATAACATGTCAGTGGTATCAAGTTATCTTACAATACAGTCACCTGAATCCCAGTAATCAAGTACACTCTAAGGACAATGACTTTGATCTGATATGCCTTCACAGGATACAGTCGCATTTGGACTGAACTACTGGAAGGAACACAGATACCGGGCAGCTGAGGTCATTTCTAATGAGGTTCCCAGCGATGTAAAGGTGAAGTGTTTTCAGCACTCCAAGGACAGCTGTATCCCTACTGCAAGGCAACAGTCCAATCTTCAAAGAGTTTTTTCTCATCACAACCAGGTTTACTAAATGTTAGAATCTAACATCTCACCTGACTTACTGTGCTCACTGCTGGAGAAATTTCAGAACTGGCTTTCCCGATCAACTTCCACAGTGCAACCTCCACCCTTCTCTGAATGTCTCCAAGGTGTGCCCTTGAAATAAAATAGACAGTGGAAGAAAGGGAACTTTGTTCCCCCCATTTTGACCAAACAGAGGTCTGAAATAGCATATATTACAAAATCTTCATACTCTGCAACAGCCACTACCACTTGGAGCACGGCTATTCTTGCCATAAACTAGATTTCAAAAAACCTAATAACCTTTTTCCAGAGTGAATTTTGCCACATCCATTCACTGACACAGAGTCTGAGTGCTTCCTTCCACAAAACTACATGGGTAAATAATTAGCATGGGGGAGGCCAATTCCCAGTTAAGAATTAAATCACTGCAAACTGTGTGTCCATTTATGACAGCTTATGACCCTGTTGGAGCAGAATCAACATAAACTCCAGGTCATATAGTGTTCAGTAATTACATATATGAATTTAAAATGTATATATATATATATATATATATATATATATTTCCTATATAGTAAAAAAAATCTGAAGCAACACATGTTGCTAAAGTTTCAAGGATTCTCACCTTCCACATTCATCTATCTGGAAAGCAGCGGCTCCTGATGGCCCAGTTGTGGCAGTGATAAAAGCAACTAGAAGCAGGTTTAAGCAAAAGTGCTCAAAGGACAAATGAGAAAACAAGGGTGCAGCGATGTGGGGAGGGCGGGCAAGGGAACACTGAAAGGAGTTGAAAAATGTTTCCTTTATTCTTCTTGGCTTTTCCAGACTCAAGACAAGTTCTTGAGGACACATGTCAAATGTGGTAGTAACTTTCTTATCTATAGTCAAAACAAAACAAGTAAAAAATTTCCTCTTCCATTCTGTACTCTCAATAAAAAGCACAGTACAGACAGAAGGTATTACTGAGATGTGCCGGCTTGGGAGAAATTAAAACTGGGACATGAAGTGAGGCCGCTCGCTGTCCAGCCGCCGGGTCAGGATTTCACAGCCAGTGTCCGTGACCAGCAGGGTGTGCTCGAACTGAGCAGACCGCTTCCCGTCTCTCGTCACCGCAGTCCAACCATCTGGCCAGGTTTCATCCTGCCATCCACCTTAAACAAACAGAAACAATTTCTTAATTCCATCCCTCAATTTTCTAAATAGGCTCTAGGTAAGTGTATCTATCTGTGCATTCTATGTCACTAGATATCACAGAAAACCAATCAGAAAATTCACTATTAAGATTTCTATTTATACTTCAACTAAGTTTTAGCTAAAGCCTTTGATGATACTTAAATTTACCACAGATGTGTTTTAACTTGACATGTTTTATACTTCCCAAATATCAAATCAAGATGATAATTCCAAAATAAAGGCACTGGGTTTGGGTTTGATTTTAGAAAGTATATTAACACCACTCATCACAAACGTACAAGAAAATAAAATGAATGAATGAATTCTCTTTCCCAGTGTAACTCTGGCATCTGACTAAACTATAACCAGTATTAATATAGATTATCTCACTTAATGCTTACCGCAGCCCCGGGGAGTTGGCAGGATACAAATTGTAATTTCCATTTTATAGAAAAAAAGGCAGCCTCTCAAATGACCTCCATTGTTCCCTTCCTCCACATGAGTGTGGGCTGGATTCAGAGACTCACTTCTGAGAAAGAGAATCTGGTAGAAGCAATAGGATGTTTCTCCCAAGTTTAAGTTATAAAAAAAGACTAGAAGGATCCAAAGAAAGGAATATCCTTTCCTACACAGCCCTGGACACACTACCTACTACTACTGCCTCACTCTACATCCCCTAATCCCAACAAAGAACTGGCAGAAAAAAAAGGTGAAGGCTTCATGAAGCAGACCCAAGTTGTCACTCTGACACCTCAGTGAGGAGCACTAATCATGACTCTGAGTTTGTCATCAGTGCCACATGCCCATCACAAGGAAAAACCACAGTGAGGTCATAAAACTGCCAGGGCTAAGTGTGTGTGTGCTGTGCTTTCTCCCCAATAGCTGCATGACACCACCTGATGGCATGAGTGCAGACCCTGAAGAGGCAAAACACAGCTCAGGACGTTGGAGTCCAACAAGATCTGCCATGTAACTAGCTAAATGACTACAGGCAAGTTTCTTAACCTCTTAAAGAATCAGTTTCTTGTAAAATGGGGACAGCACCTACCTCCTAACTGGTGGGTAACTAAAGCATTTGACTTTGCCTAAAAGTGAGTGGTCTACTTTTCTCCTCCTCTCCACCCCTCCAACCAATCCCACATGTCAAGCAAGAACTTCTACACAGGCTTGATGGTGGTGTCTAATGATTACAATGCAGGTCCTGGCTGGGTAGCTCAGTTGGTCAGTAGCTCCTGATATGCTAAGGGTGCCAGTTTGATCCCTGGTCAGGTCGCAGACAAGGAGCAATCCATGAGTGCACAGATAAGTGGAACAACAAACTGATATTTCTTTCCTTCTCTCATGTCAATTAATTTAAAAAATTAAAAATTAATTATGACAATGCACCCTTTGCCAGGATCTTTATGAAAAGGGACCAGGATTTAAGTACTATGGCATCTACTGACAGCAGCAGAGAGCAGTGCTTGCTTCCTGGTCAACCCTTACAATGATTAGTTCTCCACATGGCGCTAAATCCAGTTTGTGACAGGACAGGGAGTGGAAGTGAAGCAAAAAGCAAATAGGGCAGAATACTAATTTGTGCATTAGTAACCAAAAATAAATACAAATTCAATTAAAGAACACACAGCATCCTTTGTTCTCACCTTCACAAATCATTGGCTCAATTGTAAATACATGGCCCGCCTTCATCACTCCAACTGCTTTATTTTCTGAAATTAAAGAAATAAAAAAAATCTCAAAAAATAGTGTAGTTCTGAAAAACTCACTGGAAAGAATATACAACTATATTCCCCTCAGTCATTCTTAATTACCTTCTCCTCTCCTGATCCACCTTTTTATAAAGTAGATGGTTCAACAAATGATAAACACCTACTTTGGAACAGGTACTGTCCTAGGTGTAGTTCATTCTGCTTGTTTTCTCTTGGAAAATACACAGATATCCGTAGTCTGAATTTTTTATGTGATTATCGCTTGTATAAAAGGAAATTTCCACAAATTTATGTTGTAGTGGGATTAAATTGCAATCGTAGAACCGAAGTCCCATTACTCACCCCCTCAGGTGGAGCTGTTTAAGGGTGTGTGTGGATGCGCAGCGGGAGTTGGCCACAGCCCACAGAAACAACTGCCTGATTTCTCAAAGTTTTTTAGGTTGTACTCTTTCTAATAACTTTAAAGGGGAACAAAGTCTCTGAACACTAACCTATCTATTTTTAATGTTGACGTGACTACTCCTTTTTATTTGAAATCAGAAATTCCACTTCTTCCCTCCATATACTGTTTCAGCTTTTTGTCCAAGTTCACTAATAACGATATTTTTCAGGACCATCATGACAAATACAACTATGAGTTAAAGTGTTCAGATCTGCCACCTGCCCCCCAACAAAAGGCCAAAATTTAAAAATAGGGATAGGCCTTTTGAGATAATCTCAGACAAAAGGGAATAACCTATTTAAATTTCTAATTAAAAGAAAAAAAAATTCAGGGACTTCCAGCAAAGATGGAGGCATAGATAGATACACTTTGACTCCTCTCACCACCAAAAGAAGGACAACAACACATTTATTTATTTTTTTTATTTATTTAAGATTTTATGTATTTATTTTTAGAGAGGGAAGGGAAGGGAGAGGGAGAGAGAGAGAGAGAGAGAGAGAGAGAGAGGGGGAGAGAGAGAGAGAGAGGGAGGGAGGGAGGGAGAGAGAACATCAATGTGCAGTTGCTGGGGGCTGTGGCCTGCAACCCAGGCATGTGCCCTGACTGGGAATCGAACCTGCAATGCTTTGGTTTGCAGCCCGTGCTCAATCCACTGAGCTACACCAGCCAGGGAGACAACAACAAATTTAAAAACAAAAAATAACCAGAACTGCCAGAAAATTGAACTGTATGGAAATCCAACAACAAAGGAGTTAAAAAAGAAACATTCATCCAGACTGGTAGGAGGGGCAGAGGTGGGCAGCTGGGGAGGAGAGGACTCGCAGCAAGGTGTTGGTTGGCGGACCAGATGGTCCCACATTTGTGTGAGGCTAAACCAGGAGGAACAACTGGGGACCAAGACAGACTGCACAACCCAGGGTTCTGGTATGGGGAAATAAAGCCTCAAAACTTCTGACTAAAAAAATCTGTAGGGCTTGAGGCGGCAGGAGAAACTCCCAGTCTCACAGGAGAGTTCGTTGGAGAGACTCACAGGGTGCTAGAACGGACACAAACCCACCCACCGGGGAATCAGCACCAGAAGGGCGCAATTTGCTTGTGGGTAGCAGGGGAAGTGACTGAAAGCCAGCTGAGAGCTGAACAAGCAGCATTGTTCCCTCTCAGACCCCTCCCCCAAATACAGCACCACAATGCAACCATGTGGGCTGCCCCTGTGTAGGTTGCCCCTCCCTGGCAAATACCTAAGGCTCTACCCCTTACTATGTAACAGGCACGCCAGGACAAAGAAATATGGTCCAAATGAAAGAACAGATCAAAGCTCCAGAAAAAATACAACTAAGTGACTAAGAGACAGCCAATCTCTCAAATGCAGAGCTCAAAACACTGGTAATCAGGATGCTCACAGAAATGGTTGAGTATGGCCACAAAATAGAGGAAAAAGTGAAGGCTATGAAAAATGAAATAAAGGAAAACAACAGTGAAGAGAAGAAAATCAGGACTCAAATCAGCAGTTTAGAGTAGAAGGAAGAAATAAGCATTAAACTGGGACAGAGTGAAGAAACGAGAATTCAAAAACATGAGGAGAGGTTCGGGAACCTCTGGGACAACTTTAAACATTTCAGCACCCAACTCATAGGGGTGCCAGATGGAGAAGAGGAAGAGCAAGAAATTGAAAACTTATTTGAAAACATAATGAAGGAGAACTTCCCCAATCTGGCAAAGGAAATAGACTTCCAGGGAGTCCAGGAAGCTCAGAGTCCCAAACAAGTTGGACCCAAGGAAGCACACACCAAGGCACATCATAATGACATTACCCAAGATTAAAAATAAGGAAAGAATCTTAAAAGCAGCAAGAGAAAAGGAGACAGTTACCTACAAAGGAGTTCCCATAAGATTGTCAGATGATTTCTCAAAAGAAACCTTGTAGGCAAAAAGGGGATGGAAAGAAGTATTTGAACTCATGAAAGGCAAGGACCTACATCCAAGATGACTCTG
Organism: Phyllostomus hastatus; assembly: GCF_019186645.2. Classification (NCBI taxonomy): domain Eukaryota; kingdom Metazoa; phylum Chordata; class Mammalia; order Chiroptera; family Phyllostomidae; genus Phyllostomus; species Phyllostomus hastatus. The sequence goes on along the minus strand of NW_025334028.1, from coordinate 22,119,989 downwards.
TCCAGCAAAGTTATCATTTAGAATGGAAGGACAGGTAAAGTGCTTCCCAGATAAGGTGAAATTAAAGTTCATCATCACCAAGCGCTTACTATATGAAATGTTAGAGAGACTTATCTAAGATAAAGAAGATCAAAAATACAAACAGTAAAACAGCAACAAACTCTCAACCATCAACAACCTAACCCTAAAAAACAAAAACATAAACAAAAATGAACTAAGCAAGCAACTAGAACAAGAGGAAATTCACAGAAACAGAAATCACATGGAGGGATATCAGTGGGGAGGGGGAGAGGGAAGAATGGGGGAAAGGTACAGGGAATGAGAAGCATAAATGGTAGATACAAAACAGAGAGGGGGAGGTTATGCATAAGTACAGGAAATGGAGAAGCCAGAGAACTTATATGTATGACCCATGGACATGAACACTAAGGTGGGGGAATGATGGTGGGAGTCGGGGGTACAGGGTGGTGGGGAAGAAAGAGGAGAAAAGAACAGCACAACACTAATAGCATAATCAATAAAATATATTAACAAATAAAAGTATATTAAAATGACAATCAGAAAACACCATTGTTTTTACCTGGTAAAAAAATTAAAAATTAAAAAGTTAAAAAACAAACAAACAAACAAAAAAGACAGGTAGCAGCCCCAATAAATGAATGCCTGTATTTGCTTGTCTTGACCAGCAGATGGCAAAGCATGGCTTTCAGGGTTTTTTGGTCTGGTCGTTGATCTTCATGATGGTGAGTTTGGTAATCAATGACACATGTCCGCTGTGGCTGAATTTACTAAACACCATACTTTCTGGTGTGGTCTAGCCTCACCCACATCCTTCTTTGTGAATAGCTATTATGCCACTTTCTACTACCTTAGGTATTGCCAAAATCGGAGGAGCAAACATAATTTTGACATTTTATTTCTAATCTTATCAACTTTCTCTTCTAATGCCATGCAATCAATTACAACATACACCTAATTGGTAGTATTCCCTTGAGTCTATCAAAAAGAAAACATACGTGTCAGTATGGTGTCACAGAAAGAGCTGAGCTGTCAGCTATAGCAGCACTGGCTGCGTGCAGCTGCTGAACACTTGAAATGTGACTGGTCAGAGTGAGACTCGCCGTAAGTGTAAAGCTAATGCCAATTCCAAACACAAAAAAGCATATAATATATATTAATAACTTTTACATTCATAAAATGTTGAAATGGTATTTTGAATGTGATAGATTGAATAAAATACACTATTACTTTCACCTATTTCTTTTTCCTCTTTGAATATGACCACTGGAAATTTCTAAATTACATATGTACCTCATCAATTCTATTGGACAGCACTGATACAGAGAACCTGAGACCCACCCTATTTCCGCCACTGGTTCACTACTCTAGGAAAGTCAGAACTCCCACTCACCTTGACTCATGGTTTCAGTTTCTCAACATGTCTCACTCAACCAACACACATTATCTGAGTAACTACACTATTGCAGTCTTGAAAAATTTATACCTGCTCTATCATCTACCTCACAGAATTATTACAATATGCATCCTAAATATAGGGCATTATCATTATTACTTTCCAACCATTAATAACTTAAAGAAGCAAACAAACTCTCACCTAATGGGGACTTCTGTGATGATGAATGGGGTAGAGGAAGTTACACAACAATTTTCTGGTTCCTCCCCCAGCTGATTAGGAACATGGAGTCACAAACCAATGCAGAGATCATTTACACTTCAAAAGGCCTCTGCTCCACAAAGAGTCTCCCAGAAGTTTCCTCTAACACTCCCTAAGTGATCACAACATATTCTGATTTATGTGAACCACATGACTTTACATAAACATACCAAATGTTTGAAATGAAGCAAACCTAACTCACCCTTGGCTTCATTTTTTAGAATTAAAAAAAAAATTCTAATTAAAGGATTTTAAAAAAACAACAAGTGGCATCTCTTGTACATCAGTGGCACCCTATTTTGCTGACCCCAACGTCTCTGACACATCCCCTTCTCTCACAAATTCTATCTTTTTTGGACTCTCTTTATATAATCCATACCTAAACCTGAGCCTGTCACTTCTGCGAGTAAGGGCACTTTTTTCACCCCCCACCCCACTTTTTATTGACACAGGCAAGGAATGCTACTATAATCAAAATATCTACTTCCATTCTGTCTAAGGGAATGCACATCAGCTGATTTATAAGGTTTACCAGGAAGGAATGAAGTCAACTAATTTTCTGTTACTAGCCTTGTTTCAAGCACAATTCACAGCTTTAATAAAAAACAAAAACAAAAAAATTACAAGGTCTGCTAATAAATGCTTATTGATCTATATCAAATGCTGCACCCTAAACAACTTCTTCAGCTCCTCCCATTAAGTCGCTTCTCACTCATTTCCCTTCCTCTACAAAACTATCAATGTCTAGGACTCGAGCAACTCACTGCACCATGCATGGACTGACTAGTGACACCGGTCCCCATCGCCAATACATTCTAGATACCACTGCCAAATCTGTCTGTCCAAAACAGCATCTTCACCTTACCATTCCTCTGCCCAAAAATGTTTCTGAAAACCCCTACAAATAAAGTCAAATATCCTCAAGCGGGCAGTGTCTATTCCTAGTTGTTAACACACAGAATACTGAGCCAAGCTTATATTGTCTCTGTTCAGTCTCAACATGCTTCCCCTCCACCGGGAATGCTCTTGCTCATCTTCTCCGCCAAACCAAATCTCGGCCATTCTTTACTTCTCCCAAAGGACCCAGCACCAAATGCTTCAGTCTTCACTAGGCAGCACAGCACAAGAGAAGACTGACTCTAGAAAGCCAGACAGAAGCGAGGTACAAATCCTAGCTCTGGCATGTATTGACTAGTTTGTGTGAAGTGAGTAAATAAATTACTTCTCTAAGCACAGAATATGCTTTTTAAAATAGGGCTAAAAAATTAGGCATAGAGTTGCAAAGATCAAATCAGATAAGGCAGAAATTCTCAACCCTTTTATTCTCATGGCACACATAAACTCATTACTAAAACTGTCACACACAAAATACTTTCTTTGCTGATTTCACAAAAAATAGGTATAATTTTGATCCATTTACAAGAAAAAAAAAATAGGAATTACCTACCTTTTTTGCTCCAAAGAGACTTTTTAAAAAACTGAGTGTCCATACTTGTGTGTAAGGATTCCTGATTCTAAGAATTAACCAATCAGGCAAAACCTTATCATGCAACATGATCAGTAAGATGCAACTCAGTTGTATGACCTATACATTTATGGTTCACAACAGGGCATTCACACCAGACAGCTATTGTATTGACTGTTGACATTTTTTTTTATATGACAATCTAGAGGAAAAGAGGTCAGTGCCCCTGACTAAATAGTCAGGTACTGCGTGTTTTAAAAATTCTTGAAGCACACCAGTTGAAAATCGCTGATAATATATTATCATCATCACCATTCTCTAAGTTATTATTAAGTACTTTCCATGTTAAAATATCTGACTTAATCCTAATTGACAGTTCTAGGGTAGGTGCCAGCTATTCCCTACTACTGTACAGATGAGAAAACTGAAATATAAGGATATATATGAGTGTCTATATAGCAGTGGCTCACAAATATAATTGTTAAATTTCTTCTCAGGTCACTTACTGTGATCAGCTTTCATTTCTAGCACTAAATAACAACTTATTCTTGCATGTGTTACAGCTCCAAGAAAAAAGGCTTCTGGAAGACACTAATTGTCCTACACTTCCTTTGTTACTCTATGACACAGCATTCAACTTGACGAAAGGCACTCTGTGTATTGTGCTCTATTTATACCAACAAATAATACATATCTGACATACACTAAAAACTCAAGTCAAACCAAGATAAACCAATTTCACGTAAGGAAACAGAATAGGTATGCAGCAGAGACTGTTGGCTATTCACCAGAATTAGTTTACTTTTCTTCCAGAGTACTCAGCTAACATTCCTAACCTCCCCTGCAGTTAGTATAGCCATGTGACTAAATTCCTGCGAATGAAAAGTAAATGTGATTATCCTGATTCCAGGCAGACTCATTAAAACCTCCAAAGATCACTCCATGCTTCTTCCCTTCCTCCCCAGTATCTAGAGATTAGGAGGGCAACTCCCAAAGTGATCTTGAAAGCTACAGGTTAAAAATGACAGAGCCTAAGTCACAGAATAACTGCCCCAGCCCTACAGTGACCAAACACACATGCTTTGAACTGTTACAGGAACAACACAAACACAGGAACACCTACTGTGTCAGAGCAAATATACAGGCCCTGTTCAGTATTTGAAAACATTTGCTGAATGTTTAATATTTGCTAAAAGTTTGCTAAACATTTGTTAGCAAATACCAGATGTTTAGACAGTACTTACTGGCATAGTGGGGTACATTGGGGGCCGTATGAAAAAGTTTGTGGATTCCATGCCCACAGTAGCTTCGAACAACTGAAAAGCCATTTGCTTGGGCATGTTTCTGAATAATGTTTCCCAATTCTCTGTATCGAACACCAGGTTTCACTAAAAAGGAAGAGAAGACGTATGAAACAGTAACAATAACTAACAGGTACGATATAATTACTTATCCATGTGCTAGGACCCTTCTGAATGCTTTAGAGGCGTATGTGCTAAAACCTTCAGATGGGAAACCCAGGCAGTAAGAGGCTATTCTGGCAGGCAGTACATGGGCAAAGCTGCAATTCAGACCAGTAGCACCTCAACTTCCTCCTTTGATGTGTAAAAGGACCACCTGCATATAGTAAGTGCGGGGAGGCATCTTTTGTTTTCTGGGAAAAACAAAAAAAAAAACAAAAAACAAAAAAAACAAAACAAAAACGAAAACGAGAGAATGGAAAAAACACTTCTCTTCCTCTCCTTCCCTAAGGTCAAGTAAAGTGAGCAGAAGAGATTAAGAGAGGAAAGAGCATCAGGAGAAAAATTAATGTTCATAAAGCAACTTGACTTGTCCTGAGTTTCAGTCTCTTTTTATCAACTCCTCAAAAGAATTACCTTCTTGGGACTTCTTTCTCCCCATAAAAGTGGTTCTCAAATTACTCACAGTTGCCTCTAGGGGTAGGGTATAGAAAGGTACTTCTCACCAGCACACATTTCCTACTTCATTAAATTTTTATGACTTACTACTGTTTCAATAAAAACCAAAACAAAAGAAGTGGTTCTCGTTGCTGTTACAGCTCTCCTAGCACTGAGACCCCTGGGAAATGCAGCCATGGTTCTCAGGGTCCTCCAATTCCCTAGTCCCCTACCTGAGCCTCATTTCCAACCTGAGATTCAGGTACAACATTATCTTCTCCAGCCAATCAAATTTCTGGGCCAATAGCTCAAGAATTCATTTTAATTAACATTTACTTGCTCTTAACCAGATGTCCCAAGTTGACTTTTGAGGGGGAGAAAGGTTAATGATTTTGAGGAACTATGCTGACTTTCATAAGAATTTTCTTGCATTCCAATTCAAGCCTTCCTATCAGCCCCAGAAAATGGGAAGAAAGGCAAAATTTTAACCCATGTTGCACACAGTATGAAGAACATCCCTAGTCATCAATAACGAGGGACAATGAAAGGGGAGATTTCTCCCCTAACTCTCGAAGTAGAGACAGTTCTGGTTCCAAGGGTGCATAGTAGTATCTGGAGATATTTTTGGCTGCCACAACTAGGAGTGGTGGTGCAAATGGCATATGGCAGGTACAGACCAGGGATGCTACTAGGGAACTTACAGTGTTCAGGACCCTAAAACAAAGAATTATCAAATTCAAAATGCCATTAATGTGTAGGCTGAGAAACCCCATTCGTGAAGGTTAATTTCAACACCTGGTCAAGCTCTCCAATGCTCTGTACCTTGGTGAGCAGCCAAATGAGTGAAAATTGGGCATCAATGATTCATACAAAAGTATTTAGTGCCTTCCAGAGATTAAACAATTTTTGTTCTTTTCTGGCTATGTTATAATGACTTTGGTTTCTGGTAGTTTCTTGGTAAGTTTCTTCCCTATGTCTCTATAAAATATTTCAATCAACTCAGAGAGAAGCAAAAAAGGATATGAACTTTGAACACATTATCTGGCACAAACCCTAACAATTATTTAAAACTAAAGTTTCCACAAATGAGAAACTAAACACTAAAGTTCTCACCTCGCAATACCACCGGGAATATTAAAGCAGTTATTTCAATAACAGTGAATACATAAAAAAGAAATCTCACACATAAATATCACATGCTTTCATTTTTCATTCCTCCAACTTCATTAAATTAATAAAAATTTCATTATCTCCCATGCATGTTAAATGAACTAAAGACAATATAAAGACAATGGATCTGTTACTACAGATAACTATATGTTTAAACCAAGAATCTTGTCCTATCCAATACTTTGTTGATGACAGATCATGGTTATTTTATTTTTTTTGGTGGTGGAGTGGTTGTGGAGGGATGAGGACAAAACACTGAACAATAAAGCTGAAATGCTGTGGATTTCAACTGGAAGTTGTTTGGCCTCAAATTATACCATTTGGTAATAGACTGTTAACATTTGCAACAAGACTTTCCTTCTCTCTCCTCACAAGCTAAGGCATAAACAAAAAAATGTGGATGAACTGTTTGTATGGACAAAGACTGAGAAAAATCCTACAGACATACATCTCTACCCAAAGATACTATTCATTATAGTAGCAAGACATCTAGAAAACATAAAAATCCAATAGGGGAATAGTTGTAGAAATTTTTATTTTATGGAATAGACAGCCATTAAAAGAATGCAGTAGCCTTGGCTAGGTGGCTCACTTGGTTGGAACATTGTCCCACACACCAAAAGGATGTGGGTTCGACCTCCAGCCAGGGCACGTACAGGAGGCAACCAACTGATGCTTCTCTCTCTTTCTCTCTAATCAATAAACATATCCTCAGGTGAAGATTAAAAAAAAAAAACATTTTTAAAAAGAATGCACCCTGACTAGTGTGCCTCAGTGGGTTGGGCATCATCCTGGGAACCAAAAGGTCACCAGTTTGATTCCAGGTCAGAGCACATGCCTGGGTTGTGTGTGGGCCAGGTCTCTGGACAGGGGTGTGTGAGAAGAAACCAACTGATATTTCTCTCCCACTCCTTCTCCTTCCCTTCCCCTTTCTCTAAAAATAAAAATAAAATCTTAAAAAAAAATAAGAGAATGCATGTACATATATGCTAATTTAGAAAAATCCCTAAGCATTATTAGCTAAAAAGTGCCCAATTACAGAATACTACAAATATCATGGTTCCATTTATCCTCACTAAACATATACACAGAAGTATATATGTATGTGTGTGTGTGTGTATTAATGCAAAGGAGGAAAAAACCTGTTGAGAGTTTTGTAATTCTAGAGAAAAGAGATATAAAAAGGAAAGAAAAGAGGCGAGCATAAAGGAGACTCATTCACTTTTCCCTCATAATCTAGCATTGTATTTTAGTTTTTATGAGAACATAATATTTATGAAAGAATAAAAAAGTAGGAAAAAGTTTACACTCAAGAACTATCCATACATTCCTCCTCATCTATCAGCCAAAGAAAGATAGATCACATGAGACAAACTAATTATTCAGTTTATCCTCATCAAAGGATCCTGAATCTTCCTTCCACAATTACTATGAAAACCCAAAGCTCACTCAGGTGAGTGGGAGGCAAAGCCTGGCAGGGAGAGGAATGCCCAGTGCAGTCAGTAATGAGTCATTAAAGACCCATCAACACACAGCAGTTCCACTGGGCACCCAGCTTGGCAGACCTGCGTCGATGGCTTGCATCAGGCACTCATATGTAGTCTGAACCAGCTTCCGTGCTCCCTCATCCACGTCTCCAACAAAAAACGTCTCATTCAGGTCTCCGTGATAACCATTGCGGTAAAGAGTGATGTCCACTGCAAAAGAATGTGCAAATATAAAGACCACATTTGTTTTTATTTCAAAATTGAAGTCATTTCTCCAACATGACAGCATCGAGCAGCTTTATGAAAAAGATAACTTCTGCATTCTCAAATTAGATCCCAATGGATATATAGTTACTATGCGATAGGCACCTTTATCTACAATGCAACTAAGCTCACTGTGAAGGACAGAGACATGGTCATGCAGTGCAAAGCCAGATGGTGGGCTTTTATATACTCTTATAAAGTAGTAATCAGATCATTTATGGCAGAAGAAAAATGCATCCAGGATACATTCATGCAAGACCAATAACCTGAATTAGTGATATTAAATGGAAAACTGCAACATTTGACATTAAACAGAAAATACTGCTTTATTATCTGCAACCGTTTTTTCCCTCCTCCCAGGAAATCGTCCACTATTCTTTACTTATTTTTCAAAAACTCATTTGCCTTTCACTTATTTGTAAGTATTCATCCTTCTGTGTCCCCATGTTTAAGAATACAGATTACTGCCACAGGATAATACATTAAATGTATACTAGACAGCACATTAAATGAGTATTTTTAAACCATGAATTCTCAATCAACCTACAATGTCAGAGTACAGGTGGGCTGGCTCTAGCATAATACACACATCCCTAAAAACCTCACATACTATGCATGTCATAAATAACAGGATTTATATGAAAAACAGGGTTGGGCAAATCCCGCAAAACCTATGGAAGTTCATAAACAGATACTCTAACTAAAGTAGTAACAATCCAAATAAAAACAGCGTTTCCACTGTCATTCACAGCCAGCATCACTGTCAGTGCATTCTGTGCAGCCTTTAACACTTGGGTTCACGCCTCCTTGTTCGATATGTAGGTCCCTGAAGATGCCAGATTACTAAAAAGACCAAGATCATCAACATTAAAAATACTGGGTGGGTCAAAAAGTTCGTTTGGCTTTTTCTGTGAGATAGCTGTAGTAGCACTTGTCTTCAACTTCATTAGAAACAATTTTGTTAGACTGCATTTTGATAGCTGTCATATCAGCATACATTAAAAAAAAATCAAAATTGATGAGTTTTTGTATATCCATTTTAATACTAAAGATGGAAGAAAATACACAGTATTTTGGGCATATTATGCTTTATTATTTCAAGAAAGGTTAAAATCGCAACTGAAACAAAAAAAAAGATTTTGCAGTGTATGGAGAAGGTGCTGTGACTGATCGAACGTGTCAAAAGTGCTTTGCAAAGTTTCTGTAGGAGATTTCTCACTGGACGATGCTCCACTGTTGGGTAGACCAGTTGAAGTTGATAGGGATCAAATTGAGACATTAATTGAGAACAATCAATATTACACCATGTGGGAGATAGCCGACATACTCAAAATATGCAATCAATAAAGTTGTCGCTTGAAAAAAAAAAAAAGAATGTGTCTTATCTTACGGAAAGAAACTAAATGGACTTTTTGGCCAACTCAATACCATCAAGGGAAGCCTTGTTCATCATTTTTTTTTAAATCACAGAGGAAAATATCTGGGCAGCTTCTTCCTCTGCATTTGCAGCTTTCCAAGAAAGCTTAACTTCTTACATGAAGGAAGGCACTTCTGGAGGAATTTTAGCTTTTTTTCCTTAAGATCTTCATATATCACTAAAGATTTCTCTTTCTCTTCAAAAAAGCCTGCCCTGAACTCATTCAAAATAATCAATGGACTAAAAGAAAAAGGTGAAAAATCCCACTTGAATCAACATTATTCCCACATTTCACTGACATATTTATCAATTACATGAGATAATGTGAATTAAAGAAATACATGCTGTAACAAATGCATCATATTAGAAGTATCTTAAACCATAAAAAGGATTCCACAAATTTAAGATTTAAAATTTTAAATATGAAAGAGGATGTTAAAGACAGGAAGTGAAGAAAATCAAGTCACTACCAAACTCTCTACACCTTACTGTTATTTTTGCTCCTGGACATATTTCTTACCATTGACAATATCACCTTCTTGCAAGGGCCGTCTGTCTGGAATCCCATGACAGATCACTTCATTCACTGAAGTACAACAAGACTTTGGAAAATTATAGTAATTCAAGGGAGAAGGATAGCAATTTCTTGCAATGCATGCCTATAATAAATTAAAATACAGAGAAAATAATTTGGGATGTATAAAACAAAAAAATTAATCTTATGCAATTAACCAGATTTTAAAATTTGAAAACTGAAAATTTTGCAGTGCAGGTGCTATTAATGAAGAATTTGCTTAATTATTTTATTTTAGAAATGGCTGTATTTTTATCTTACACAGTAAGTACCAGGGTTTGTGCCAGTCAGACAGGCTGTAGGCAAACCAGTTTACTGATAATAGCAAAGGAAAAGGAAATTTACATATTATATATGTAAATATGAAAATTCTAGTTTAGAATTAACTACTTAAGGAAAATATATTATTTTAAATAAAAAAGAGAAAGTTAATATTAACATGCACTTTTAATGTAATTATAATTTCTTATATAAAAACAGCCCAATATCCTTATAGCCAAAAAAAGAATACTGATATAATTAAGATATGGAAAAGTACTTTACTACATCCATGTGGAACAACAAAGAAACCTCTAAGACAATGGCCTAGTTTTCCATGGCAAGTCCTATTTTACTATAAGATATTTTTATAAAGTGCCAGTCATAGCACATGTAATTTTTTGCCATACTGCCATATAGTCTTCAGATTAATAATTGTTAAATAGTTTCATATAACACAATTTGTGGAATATACCATATTTTGGCAATTTAAATTAAGTTTCTTAATGGCAAAAATCATCACTCCTTGCCAATAACCACATAAATAACACTTCTCCCTTGCTTAACAATTTATTCCTATATTTCTTATAGCAGACTGCCCTAACAATGCCAACTCCATCACTGTGTACCAGCCTTAGGCAACTTAACCTCTCTCTGTCTCAGCTTCCTTACCTACAAAATGGAGATGCTAGTAGTAACTACCTCATGAAGCTGTTAGGATATTAAATGAGCTCCTAAAAGAGCACCTGGCCCATAGGAAATACTCAAAGTGCTATTCCTGCATACTACGTTTTATAACATATGGAACAATAACCAAAACATCATGGTTTATGACATTCTGAATATAAAGTCTTTAAAAACGTACTTATGCTCAAGACACACTGCCAAATTTCCTTTCAAAAGGGTGGTTATATTTATAATACCACCACATTTCATCATCCCCACATAGGCAGAGGATATAAACATTTTTAAAAACAATTACTAATTTAGTAGATCGTTACTTTTTATTTTTTTAAATATACTTAATATATATATATTTTTTATTTTTATTTTTTTATTTTTAGAGAGAAGGGAAGGGAGGAAGAGAGAGAGAGGTATCAACGTGTGGTTGCCTATCATGCACCCCCTATTGGGGCCTGGCCTACACCTTCGATGTACCCTGACTGGGAATCGAAACAGTAACACTTCGGTTCTCAGGACAATGCTCAATCCACTGAGCCATAGCCAGGGCTAATTTAGAAAATCTATGATTTGAATGTTTAATATTCACAGCACATTTAATTAACTTTCCATTAGATTTATTAGCTAGTTATTGCTCTTTTGTGAACAATTATTCATATAATGTATGCATTCAGCTACTATAGAGATAAAGGTCTCTCCTTGAAGGACAGGCAATCTTACAAAAACAAACAAACAAACAAAGAAAACCCAACTTCCAGCCAAGATGGAGGCATACGTAGATACGCTTTGCTTCCTTGCACAACCAAAAGAACAACAACAAATTTAAAAACAAAAACAACCAGAACTGCCAGAAAATTGAACTGTATGGAAGTCTGACAATCTAGGAATTAAAGAAGAAACATTCATCCAGACTGGTAGTTGGAGAGGAGAGGACTCACAGCAAGGCAGCAACTGGTGAACCAGGTGGTCCCACATTTGTGTGCATATAAACTGGGAGGAATAACTGGGGAGTGTGATGACTGAGCAACCCAGGGTTCCAGTGCAGGGATATAAAACCTCAAAGCCTCTGGCTGTAAAATCCTGTAGAGGTTGGCACAGTGGGAAAAACTCCCAGCCTCACAGGAGAGTTTGTTGGAGAAACCCTCTGGGTCCTAGAACGTACACAAACCCACCCACCTGCAAAATCAAAACCAGAAGGGCCTAATTTGCTTGTGGATAGCAGGGAACGTAACTAAAAGTGGGGCAAGAGCTGAGCAAGTGGCACTGTTCCCTCCCTGACTCCCTCCTCCACAGACAGTGCCACAACACAGTGAAGTGGATTGCCCCACCCCGGCCAACACCTAAGGCTCTGCCCCTTACTACGTACGTAACAGGCATGCTAAGACAAAGAAATATGGCCCCAAAAAGAACAGATCAAAACTCCAGAAAAAGAACTAAGCAATGAGGAGATAGCCAACCTATCAGATACAGAGTTCAAAACACTGATAATCAGGATGCTCACAGAAATGATTGAATAGAGATGAAAAGTAGAGGACAAAGTGAAGGCTATGCAAAGTGAAATAAAGGAAAATATACAGGGAACCAACAGGGAAGGGAAGGAAACCAGGACTCAAATCAACGGTTTGTAGTAGAAGGAAAAAATAAACAGTCAACCAGAATAGAATGAAGAAACAAGAATTCAAAAAAAGAAAATGAGGAAAGGCTTAGGAACCTCCGGGGCAACTTTAAATATTCCAACATCTGAATTATAGGAGTGCCAGAAGGCGAAGAACAAGAACAGGGAATTGAAAACTTATTTGAAAAAATAATGAAGGAAAACTTCCCCAATCTGGCAAAGGAAATAGACTTCCAGGAAGTCCAGGAAGCTCAGAGTCCCAAAGAAACTGGACCCAAGGACACACCCTAATTAAATTACCTAAGATTAAGGATAAGGAGAGAATCATAAAAGCAGCAAGAGAAAAGGAGACAGTTACCTACAAAGGAGTTCCTATAACACGATCAGCTGATTTCTCAAAAGAAACCTTGCAAGCAAGGGACTGGGAAGAAGTATTCCAAGTCATGAAAAGCAAGGAACTATATCCATGATTACTATATCCAGCAAAGCTATCATTTAGAATGGAAGGGCAGATAAAGTACTTCCAAGATAAGGTAAAGTTAAAGGGGTTCATCATTGCCGAGTCCTTGTTATAAGAAATGTTAAAGGGACTTATCCAAGAAAAAGAAAATCAGAATTATGAACAGTAAAATGACAATAAACTCACAACTATCAACAACTAAACCTAAAAACCAAAAACAAAATAAGCAAACAACTAGAACAGGAACAATCACAAAAATGGAGATCACATGGAGGGTTATCAGCAGGCACGGGGAGGAGGGAGGATGGGGGAAAAGGTACAGGGAATAAGTAGCATAGATGGTAGGTAGAAAATAGACAGGAGGAGGTTAAGAACAGTGTGTAGAAGCCAAAGAACTTATATGTATGACCCATGGAAATGAACAAAGTAGGGTGGAATGCTGGTGGGAGGTGGGGGGCTGGGTGGAAGTGGATAAATGCAAGAAAAAAATGGTACAACTGTAATAGCATAATCAATAAAATATACTTTAAGAACATATATCCCTATATCATATTTACTGAGTGTAGCAAAAAGTAGGTTTACAGTTGTTCATATGGAAAACAATACAATAATCAATAAATATCAATAAAAGAATGAACTGTTTTATGCAAACACAACTGTAAACCTACTTTTGCCCATCCTGTATCTGGTGTATTTATTGCCTTATTACCATGGATTTGGAAGGGAACTTTTTTTTTACACTAATCCAGTTTCAGAACTTGTATTCTTTTTATTTTAGAGTATCTGATGTATGCAGTGGCATGATTTATTTCAAGTACTAATAAAACTAATCATTTATAAAAGCTAACGTAAAATATTAGGAAATCTGAGGTTTCAGAAACAAAGCATTTCACAGGCACTGAAAGATGCGAATAATGGCTGTTGAATATTTTTTATATTTAAAACAAAGTAAAAATTTGCTTTTAAATTAACTTAGCCAAGTTAACTTAGACATTCAGAACTTGTTTAACTTTTACAGCTCTAAAACATTTAATAATGTGAAAAAATTTCGAAGCATAAAAGTCAAATCCTTACTAAGTGTACAGCATGATCTATTTCTTCAGTAGTTACACCTGGTTTAATCATCCCAGCGGCAATATCCAGTACTTCTCTAGCAAGCTGTAAAAGAGAAACCCTTAATACTTAGTCCATTAAAAGAGAAACGAAATAAAAGTGGAAATTTGTACCTTCTGCACTGTAACAGATTTTGTGAGAGATTCATAAAGTGCATCTCACTTTGAATATTACAACCCTGAATCTCCATTATAAAAACCAGTTGTATTTCCAATGCTCATCAATGAACGTGTGTAAATATATAACTAAAAGTAGACTAACTAGTAAATAGCTCAATAAATTTGATTGATTTCTATGTAAAAATGTACATATGTAGTCTAAATAATAATCAGCTGGTGGAGGTTCAGTCCTGTCATATTTCTCATAATGGGGAAAAAGAAGGGAAATAAAAGAATACATGAATGATTTTCCTCAAAGAATCACAATACATAGTGATAGAAATATAAATGTCTCCAGATTATCAGAGAAAGTATCAAATCACTTTAAAGCACTGAATAAAAACTTTAAGGATCATTTCTAAATAAACACTATCAATTTTTCAGTTTTTTCCTTAGAAAAATGTGGACATGTGACTTCACTTAGCCACTAATACCATACTGTACAGGTATTCACAACGGGAGTTTTAGCTTAACTTTATATAAACCTTAAACTCTGCCCTTCGTTATAATGACCTATGAAATAAATGACAAAATATCATAAAAACCTGGTTCTTAAAAAAAAATACAAGGGGTAACAAAAATAAATTCTCAACTAAATATATATTTTCTGCCATATTCATTTTCAAATAGGATACTTAGGAATAAAACAAATGCTGCACAGAATTATATACTAACAAAAGTTTTTTAAGTATTGGGCTGGCAAAAAAGTTCATTTAGTTTTTCCTGTATGATAGCTCTACTACTGCTTAGTTGTTTTAACTTCATTCGAGACAATTTTGTTAGATTGTATTGTGACAGCTGTTACATCAGTGTACATTTTTAAAAACTTATCAACATTGGTGTATTTTTGTACAGCCATTTTAATATTGAAGACAGAAGAAAATATGCAGCATTTTCAGTGTGTTATGCTTTATTATTTCAAGAAAGGTAAAAATGCAACTGAAATGCAAAACAAGATTTGTTGAGTGTATGGAGAAGGTGCTGTGACTGACCGAACACGTTGAAAGTGTTTTGTGAAGTTTTTTGGTAGTACTGACATTTGGGCCAAACAATTCTTTGCTGTGGGGCTGTCTTAAGCATTGGAATATATTTAGCAGCACACCTGGCCTCTATCCACTAGAAGCCAATAGCAGAAGATAGCCAACATACTCAAAATATCCAAATCAATAAAGTTACTGGTGAAAATGAAAAATGTGTCTTATTTCATGGAAAAAAACTAAACCAATTTTTGGCCAACCCAGTAAGTACGGCTAGTCATAGCCTTACAACATAACACACCTGCCCTTTGTAAATCACTGACTTCATGTCTAACAACTGCTTAAACATGTCCTACAACCATGAGGGAAAAAAATGCTTACCCTACATACGAGCCGCATTCCTTCTATATCTTCAGATGAGAGTAATTTAATTTGAGAGGTACCTTTAAGCGCCTGTTCAGATTCAGACATTCCTGGAAAGGAAAATCAGTAAGGAAAAACACGTGAACAGAGGGAAGATGTAGTTATTAGGCATAATTATTTTCCCAATGACATAATAAGTTTCACTATTTCACACAAGGGTATTTTGTATTTTGGAGGGTCTGGGCCAGATTTCTCAAAACAATATTTTCAACATAAAAAGGAAATTTGCTAAATAAACTGAAGAATTCTAAATAACAAATTTACAGATCTATTAGAATTCAGTCTATATGGATTACTTGTTATATGATAGGCAGTGTGCTAATAAGGTCAGTAAGTGATTCCCATTCAAACAGTAGCACAAAATTTACAAACTGCTTTCATGATCACCATCGCATAATGAAACTATGCACCAGCAACTGAAGAATCAATTACACACATGTATTTTTTTAAATAGGAACCTAAGTCAGTGTTTTTCAAGCTGCTGTTGGTGGCCTATTAATATGTGCTATGACTAGTATTTTTAAAATAAGTAAAATAAAACAGAGTATATCATACAAGGAGTAGGGATAAGTGCTACTGTGAAATGTTTGTTGATTTACACAACATGCATACACATATACACAGATCATATTATAAAATATATTTCTCACTCTGGGTTACAATAAAAAAATATGGAAAAATATTGCCCTAAAATCTTCATTAATAAAATTACCTGAACTCTTATTATTCATATATATTTAAAAATATTAGAGCCAGTACACTAATTATTTCAAAATCTGGCAAAAAGAATATATATACTTTTATAAATGCTGATATAAAAATCCCAATTAAAATATTAAACAGAATCCAAGATACATATAATACACCATGACTGAAGTGAGATTCATTTTGCAAAGGCAAAGATAGTTAACTATTAACAAATCTAATAATTCACCACAGATTAAGGAAGGAAAAGTAAATCAATGATCATCTAGAAAGTTAATTCTGATAACACAGCCAGCACAATAACTATAAATCTCAAACCAAGAACCTACATCATGGAATGCCCACTATCTGCACCACTATTTAACACTGTCCACACAGTACCAGCAGGTGTTTAAACAAGAGGAAGAAATAAAACATACAAATTAGAAAGAAAAGAACAAAACCTTTATCAATTTCAGATATGATTAATATATCCCTAGAGTAGGACCCCTGGCAAGTTGGCAGATTATAAGATAAATATGTCAAAATCAGTAACTTTCCCATATACAAATGAAATGAGCTAGAAGATATAGAAGATAGTATTTAAGAATAACTAAAAAAAAATAAAGTATCAAGGAATAAACTTAATGAAAGACCTAATGAAGAAAAATTTTAAAATACCACTGAAAGAGATAAAGGAGACTTAAATAAAACAGAAAAACATACCCCGTTCTTGGATAGGAAGCCTCAATATTATAAAGGTGTCAATTCTTCCAAAATTAGTCTATAAATTTAATACTATCCCAGTAAAAAAATGCAACAGGGTATTTTAGGGAACCAGACAAACTGATTCCAAATTTCATATAAAAAAACAAACATGTAAGAATAGCCAGGAAAATTCTGAAAAAGAGGAAAGGTGAAGGCAACAAGGCCTACCAATTAAAACATTATATAGGTATTATAATTAAGAGTTTGACAATGGCACATGATTAGACAAATGGGTCAATGAAACAGAATATAATAAAAAAACAGACTCACAGACCTGTGAGAATTTAATGTAATTATATTATACAAAATTTTAAATCAATAGGAAAAAGATATTTTAAATAACTAGTAATCTGAAAACCAGATATTCTTTCAGGGAGGGAGTTACATCCATATTTAATTCTTTATACTAAATAAAAATGTCAGTGATAAAAAGACTGAAACCATAAAAACAGTGGAAGAAAAAAATGGAAAAATATTTTTATAATCTCTGAACCAAGAGGGTCTCTCTAGGTCATTAAGCTATAGATACCTTAAAAGATAACATGGATAAATTTTATTAGAGAAAAATGCTGAAAATGTGTCATAAATGTAATGCTATAAACGGAGACAAAATGCAAATGTTCATTTGGGATAAAACAGTTACAGCACATAACATCAAAGGATTATTTTCCTTAGTATAGAAAGAGTGCTTATAAATCAGGATGGAAAAACTAGTAACATAATTGAAAAAAAAAGGCTAAGGATGAATAGTTCAAAAGGAAAGAAAATGCAACGGCTTTTAGCATATACGATGTTCAACCTTATTCATAATTTAAAACTACACATTAAAATAACAGCAAAATACCATCTTTTATCTTTCAGTTTAGCACAGATCACAAAGTTTGATAATACACTACTGCTGGGGAAGATAAGGGAAAGAAGAGACTCCTATATGTTAATGAAAGTAACAACTGGCAAAATCTCTAACATTTGTTTTATCTCTCAAAATAAAAAATGCATGTATTCTTTGATCCAGCTTTTTTACTTCAAGCAATTAACCTACAGAAATACTCTCACATGTACCTAAACACGTAACTTGAAAGAACAGTTACCACAGTCAAAGAAGTAAAAAATCGGGAAGTAATCTGAATACACAGTAGGAAGAGCCTGGTTTAATAAATTATGATATATCCACACAATGAAACACTTGTCATTAAAAAGAAACATGTAGTTTTATGGGCTCATATGGACCTCTTTACAAGATGTACTGAGAGAATATAACAGGGTGAAAAGATATATATAGTTTCTTCCTATTTTGGGAGAACAGCTGATATGTGCACACACATAAAATATCTCTGGACAGTTCGGCAACTCTTGTTAATAGTTCTTTTATCTTTAGGGAGTAGGACTTTCTTTTCCCTGTGTAATATTTTATCATATTAGAATTTACCATGTCTATGTATTTTTTTAAAGATTTTATTTATTTATTTTTAAAGAGGGAAGGGAGGGAGATAGACAGAGAAACACCAATGTGCGGTTGCTGGGGGTTATGGCCTGCAAGCCAGGCATGTACCCTGGCTGGGAATTGAACCTGGGACACTTTGGTTCCCAGCCCGTGCTCAATCCACTGAGCTACGCCAGCCAGGGCTTACCATGTCTATGTATTTTTAAAAATTATATTTAAAATATTAAATACAGGCTAAGGAAATTATTCATCCTGAAGAGGTATGTATCATTCAGACTATCTTTTCCTTCAATGAATTGGGTTGGCCAAAAAGTTTGTTTAGTTTATGCTATTAAAATAAAAGACACATTTTTTATTTTCACCAATAACTTTATTGATTTGGATATTTTGAGTATGTCAGCTATTTCATGTGTGATATAATGTTGACTATTCTTAATGTCTCAATTTGATCCCTATCAACTTCAACTGGTCTACTCAACTGTGGAGCATCGTCCAGTGAGAAATCTCCAACACAAAACTTCGCAAAGCACTTTAGACATGTTCGATCAGTCACAGCACCTTCTCCATGTACTGCACAAATCTTTTTTTGCATTTCGGCTTCATTTTTACCTTTTTAAAATAATAAAATAATAATTTTACTATTTCGGCAACATAATGTGCCAAAATGTTGCATATTTTCTTCTATCTTCTATATTAAAATGGCTACACAAAAATCCACCAATTTTGATGGTTTTTTTAAATGCACACAGATATGACAACTGTCACAGTACAATCCAACAAAATTGTTTCCAATGAAGTTAAAGACAACTAAGCACTACTAGAGCCATCTTAGGGAAAAAAACAAATGAACTTTTTGGCCAACCCAATATCTGAAACAGTAAAGTTTAACTAAATTTTTAAATTATATTGATAAAATGTAATTGGTTCTGTACTTCTTAGAGAACAAAGCAATAGTAGCTTAGCTTAACAGATTTAACTACACGAAAATACTGATATTCAACTGTTTTTGGCATGCAAAAGCAGTAATTTCACATAATCCAACTTAAATTATATCTACAGGCCCAAAAAGGTCAGAGATTGCTCCACTTTCTACTGCAAATTATCTACCTTCTCTATGTGCCTCACTATCATCATCTATAAAATGAAAAAGACAACAGAACCACCCCAGGAATAACATATGTGAGAACTTAGCACAGTGCCTGACACATAGTTATAAAAAAATAAAGATCAGTTATAGAATCATCATCATTACTACTACTATAATTATTACCATTACTGCTGGTTCTATTACTGCTGTAGTCCAGTCTTTCTATTTTTTTTTTAAGACTGTGTTTGTTTAGTTTTAGAGAAAGGAGAAGGAAGTGAGAAAGGAAAAGAAAGAAACATCAATGTGCAGTTGCCTGTCTCACGCCCCCTACTGGGGACCTGGCTCACAACCCAGTCATGTGTCCTGACTAGGAATCAAACTGGTGACCATTTGGTTCGCAAGCTGGCACTCAACCACTAAGCCACACTTGTCCAGTCTTTAGTTAGGCATGCATTTTAGGCCTACACAATCTGTGTTTGTTTAATTAAAGTAAGAGGACATGTTAAAATCAAACTTTTTTTAAACCTAGAATTTGATATAACACATTATATTATGTCGAATGTAGTCTGTAACATCTACACAATGTTTTCACAATGGGGCAGATTTCTTGGAAGAAAAGAATCTTTAATCTTCACAAATGTAAAAGCCATATTTACATTTATTAGAAATCCAGCACTAAAACAAAAAGCAAAGCAAGCATTGAAAAATTTCTCCAAGAAAAAACACTCCTTTATTTTACAGTAGTCATCAGGCTTACAAATTGAAAACTGAGGAATCGGCACAACAGAACTTACCTAAAGGGTGATCAGCATAATCTGGTCTTTGAATATAACTTGGCACTGGCCTTGTTGGCATCTAAAAATATCAAAGACGTATGTTAGTTAAAACCAATTCAAATATGAAAACACTTTTCATAATTAAAATTTACTAACAAAGGATGTTAAAGTGGGAGAAAAACACTAACAAGTTATTTCATTTAAATGAAAAAAGTTTTAAATGACAACTTAATTATCATAATATACCTATTTCACGAAGATTAAGCTTCATTTCCCTAGTGCTAATACCAGTTAAATATCATAAGGGGGAGAGTGGCCAAGGCCATTAAGGATTTAACATCACATGTAGATATCCAGGTGCCCATGTTGTTCCCAAGAAACTGGCAAACCAACAACAATAAAATAATGTCTCTACGTAAATATACACCATTACATCCCTGATCATTATCTCTGGGAGGTAGGATTAAAAAGCATTCTTATATTGTTGATATCTGTCCAAATTTTTAAAGATGCATTTCTTTTATTTTAAAAAGAAAATCAGTAAAAAATTTAAATATTTATGGATGACAAATTTTAACTTAAATGGATTCCTCTGTTGACCCTCTGAAAACCATCTGACAAAAAGCACAGAAAGGGGTGAGAGTGGTAGGAAACCATATCAAAAGTAAGGCCAAAATACACATTAAAAAATTTTAGAATAGTGATATACACCACCATCATGCCAGCCAGACAACAGCTATTCTACCACTTTCTTTTTTCTTTTATTTTTTAAAATATATTTTATTGATTATGCTATTACAGTTGTCCCATTCCCCCCTTCCCTCCCCTCCACCCTGTACCCCCTCTCCCACCCACATTCCCCTCCTTTAGTTCATGTCCATGTGTCATACTTATAAGTTCTTCAGCTTCTACATTTCCCATACCATTCTTTCCCTCCCCGTCTATTTTCTACCTACATTCTATGCTCCTTATTCTCTGTACCTTTTCCCCTCTCTCCTCCTCCCACTCCCCTGTTGCTAACCCTCCATGTGATCTCCATTTCTGTGGTTCTGTTCCTGTTCTAGTTGTTTGCTTAGTTTGTTTTTGTTTTTTAGGTGTGGTGGTTAATAATTCTGAGTTTTTTGTCATTTTACTGTACGTTTTTTATCTTCTTTTTCTTAGATAAGTCCCTTTAACATTTCATATAGTAAGGGCTTGGTGATGATGAACTTCTACATTTCCCATACTATTTAACTTGACCTTATCTGAGAAGCACTTTATCTGCCCTTCCATTCTCAATGAAAGCTTTGCTAGATAGAGAAATCTTGGATGTAGGTCCTTGCCTTTCATGACTTCAAAGACTTCTTTCCAGCCCCTTCTTGCCTGTAAGGTCTCTTTGGAGAAATCAGCTGACAGTCTGATGGGAACTTCTTTGTAGGTAACTGTCTCCTTATCTCTTGCTGCTTCTAGGATCCTCTCCTTCATTTTAATTTTGGCTAATGTAATTATGATGTGCCTTGGTGTGTTTCTTCTTGGGTCCAACTTCTTTGGGGCTCTCTGAGCTTCCTGTATTTCCTGGAAGTCTATTTCCTTTGCCAGATTGGGAAAGTTCTCCTTTATTATTTGTTCAAATAACTTTTCCACTTGTTGTTCTTCCTCTTCCCCTTCTGGCACCCCTATAATTCAGATGTTGGAATGTTTAAAGATGTCCTGGAGGTTCCTAAGCCTCTCCTCATTTTTTTGAATTCTTGTTTCTTCATTCTTTTCTTATTGGATATTTCTTTCTTTCTTTCTTCTGGTCCACACCATTGATTTGAGTCCCAGTTTCCTTCCCCCATCACTATTGGTTCCCTGTATATTTTCCTTTATTTCACTTAGTGTAGCCTCATTTTTTCATCTAATTTGCAACCAAATTCAACCAATTCTGTAAGCATTCTGATTCCCAGTGCTTTGAACTGTGCATCTGATAGACTGGCAATCTCTTCGTTGCTTAGTTGTATTTGTTCTGGAGCTTTGATCTGTTCTTTCATTTGGGCTATTTTATTTTTGTCTTGTCTTGATGCGCCCATTACATAGTGAGGGGCAGAGCCTTAGTTGTTTACCCAAGTGGGGCAACCCAGTTGTGATGCTGTATGTGGAGAGGGGTCCAAGAGGGAACAATGGCGCTTGCTCCACTCTCTGCTGGATTTCACTCCCTTCCACCACTTCCCCCAAGCAAACTGGGCCCTTCTGGTGATAATTTTCTTCTGGATGGGCTTGTGTATGTTCTAGGACCCTGTGGGTCTCTCCAATGAACTCTCCTGTGAGGCTGGGAGTCTGTCCCGGAACCTCTACCCCCACAGGTGTTTTCAGTAGATGTTTTGAGGCTTTATGCCCCCACGCTAGAGCCCTGGGTTGTGCAGTCTGTCCTTCTCCCCAGTGTTGCCTGGTTTATCTGTGCATGAATGTGGGATCACCCAGTCCGCCACCCACCTTGCGTGCCATGCCCCTCCACAATCTGCTGTCTCGCTGGGTCCACCAGGCGCCACCTTGCACACCCGGGGTCTACCAGCCACTGCTTTTTTTGTCGTGACCCCTCTCCACCCAGCTGCCCCACTCCACCCTTCCTACCTGTCTGGATGAATGTGTCTATTTTAACTCCTTGGTTGTCGGACTTCCATACAATTCAATTTTC
Source organism: Phyllostomus hastatus (assembly GCF_019186645.2). Lineage (NCBI taxonomy): Eukaryota > Metazoa > Chordata > Mammalia > Chiroptera > Phyllostomidae > Phyllostomus > Phyllostomus hastatus. Next base: position 22,096,942 of record NW_025334028.1, on the reverse strand, counting down.
TGTCAGTACTGGTTGTTTTTTTGTTTCTAATTTTTTGTTGTCCTTATTTTGGTTGTGCGAGGAGGCGCTGTGTGTCTACCTACACCTCCATCTTGGCCAGAAATCCCACTTCCTTTTTTTGAGATTAAAAAAGTTTTCATCCTTTCATCTAAAATTTTTTCTCCTTTTTCATGATTGCCAATTATCCCTATTAACTTCCAAATAATGTACCCATAAAAAGTGCTAAAAATGCAAATAATCCTGATTATATGGATTCATAATATGAATACAAATTAGAGGTACCATTTTTAGGGAACTGAAAACTCTGAAAATTGGTTTAAAAGAATGTGAAATTTTTATTACCTTATTTACTCACCAGTGGATAATGTGGTCGGAGTTTACCAGTGTATCGATAACCTGCCCATGGGTCAGTGTTAATATCACCTTCTAGAGTCCAGGAAGACACTTCTCGCTTTGCCTTTTCATCTTCTGCATGACGGATGGATGAAAGAAGAGGAGAGAGAAAAAGAAATGCCTTAGTGGTCAAGCTACTAAGCAGCATCATATTTTATCTCTCGTTTGAAAGCCACACCAAAGAGCCCAGGCACAAAAATTCAGCCACCTCTCATCTTAACCTCTATCATCAAAGCTATTGCTTTCTTGCTATGTGTACAACCCTACGATACCTCAAATATCTAAGTGTCTTGTGAGAAAAAGCCCAAGCTAACCATATTGTAAGCTTTTATACAATATCAACTAGGAGCAGCTCATAGTAGAACACCTTTTCTCAAGTAAATGCTAAATGTATTCTCTCTACAGTATCAATGTATAGGAAGCCCGTTTTGAAACACAAAATCTGAGCCTAGGCAAAATTTCTGAGATCGTGTATTACAAATGAATTCTGTGCTCTTATTAAAAGGACAGATTCTAAATAACTCCAAAGCAAATTTAAAGTAAAAGAAAAAATTAAAATTTCCCACTTAGTTGATGAATATTTCAAGTCAATATTTCAAATTGCTTTAAAAATTTCATGAGCATCATTTGCCTTTTTTTCCAGGACAGGAATAACAGGAGGTAGGAAAAGGTAAAAAATAATGGGATGGAACAATCAGTAGAAAGTTACTGAAAACTCAGTATAAAATTTTAAGAATCACAACTTCCCACCCCATTACCAGGTTAGTCATTAATACATAATGCTGTATTTACTGAAATGCACCTAAGGCCCCTTTTCACACAGAACAGACTCTCTACAGTATCTGATATCAGCAAACTGACTGCACCTCTAACTACAATGTAAAATAAAACAACTAATAAACAGAACCTTAAATAGCAGGAGTTAAAATCCCTCCTTGACTAAGTATCTACCCATATATTTCCCAAGCACATTTATCTTTTCCTGATTACTGCCATGTTGTCACAAGTTTTAAAAATCAGGCTTCAAATCATTTTAGAAGTGTATGAGGAAAAATACAACTCCCCTTTAAAACAATCTATTTAAAATACAAAATTAAGAAGTGATGATATCACACTAAATTAAGCTGGTGAGGAATGGTGAAATGGGTGAAGGTGGTCAAAAGGTACAAAATTCCAGTTATAACAAACGAGTTCTGGAGATGTAATGTACAGCATGGTGACTGAAGTAAACAAAAACAACAAAGACAATCTAGTCACATTTCCTCATTTTACACATGACAAAAGTGAGTTAAGGAGGGTCAGGCAGGCAGAGATATGTGGGGGGAATGCAAAAATACAGCCAATCCATTCACACTCTGGAAGAGAATACAAATATAATATTACATATAAAGGAATAGAAAAAAATAATAGAAAAAAATGAAAGAAAAGCTCTACTGTGCTACTGAAATTTTAAATATCTTTCTCCCCTCTGGAGTTCAAGAAAGCCACTGTGAATATTAATGTCAATAGGGAGACTGTCTCTGGTCCCAGGACAAAAATGGACTGCCTTTACTGCCACAGGGTCAAACATTATAGAAAGGTTAGAAATGCAGGCTCGCTGAGAACTGCTTCAGTTATGCATTGCATCAAGTGCTTTTGTCTGAAACATGAACCTCAAGAATGATTTTCACTGAAACCTAGGAGAGAATAACAATCAAGATGCAGGCTTTTTGCTTTAACATACTCCTAAGGAGTAAGCAAGGAGAAGGAAGTAAAATTTTTCAAACCTTGCTGATCTGCATTCTAAGCCTTCCACAATTTACTTTCGAAAGAGAATTAAAAGACCTCCAACAAATAACCAAAAAGCTACCTAAGTGAGACTGAAATTTGGCAAGTTGTTTTAGAATAAACATTTCAAAAGTCAGTTTGTTTACATTTCAGGATCAATTTGATCTGAGCCCTAAATGCTAGGCACATAATGGACATATAATTAATCTGAATTGGACTGGGGATTGGTAACGAAATTCCAAATTGACGAATCTTTTTCAAAAACCTGTGAAAACACTGGGCAGTGTAAATAAAAACCTGCAAGCTGTCTCTCAAACATTTCTATGAAATGGGACCAGGTAAGCTAGAGGTAGGGTCAGAGAATACCTGCTACGTTCATAATCTGGCTCAGAGTACATCACATGCAGGCTTTGGTCTTTAAAAAAATCCGTGGAGGATTCTTTCCAGTCAGCTGATATAAAATAACTGCATATATCAAGTTTTGCCTAGGATAGTACCATCTGATCACAATTCTGACTCAGTTCTTCCAGAGATGACTAGTAAGTAGTTTGGGAGCACCTATTATAACTCCGTACATATGTTAAGCTCCTTCCATGGATTTATTTATTTAATTTTCAGAAAAGACTTAAAATTTCTGTAGTTTGGAGGTCAAGCTCAAAATAATGCCTGTTTGCAAAGCTTGGTGGAACCAGATCTGAAACATGACATAAAACCTATATGCAATCCAAAAATCAAGCACACTTGTTTGGATGGTAGAGAAGTGGAATAAAGGATTATTTAGTTTTGGTGTTTTGTTTTGTTTTTTGAAGGAGTTTTTACAGCATATTTTTGGCTACTCAAAAAACAATCTGTCAAATGCTTCCATCTTTTAATTTAGGAAATAGGAGACAAAGAAACACACTATAAGAGGTCTGTCCAGAAAGTATCCATCCATGTAATGTGAAAAATAGACATTTCCTGAAGAAGATATAAGAAACATTGTACACAGGGCAATGATACCTAAGTCCCCTTCAAAGCAGGCACCTTCGGGCCTCACATAGTTTCCCCAGTAGCTATCAGCTGCCCTGTCACATTTTCTTGATTCTCATCGATGGCCTGAAATCTCTTTCCTTTCAAAGGTGATTTTAATTTTGAGAAAAGCCAGAAGTTGCTGGTGCCAAATCTGGGCTGTAGGGGGGCTGAGTCGCTGGGGTGATTTGATGTTTTGCCAAGAAACTCTGCATGAGATGTGATGCATGAGCAGGCACACTGTCGTAATGAAGATGCCAGTCACTCATAGCTGATTGCCCATAGCTGCGGCCTTCTGAATCATCCGCATAGTTTCCAGGGGAATGTTCAAGCTTAATGCAAACTTTGATGCAGATTTGTTGCTCTACTTGCTCAGTCATTTTGAAAGTGATGGCCACACAGTACACTCAACGGCGCCTACTGTCCCCACGGACTAGTACAGTGGTGGTATCAATGTTCACACATGTGCATTCCAGTCCACTCTCCTTGGCTGCCAGTCTATTCTCCATCAAGTCACACAAACCATTCTCCTTATAGTAACAATGGCTGGATTTTCTTTTCTGGATAGACTATTTTACACACACACACACACACACACACATACACACACACGGTCTGGAACAAATAACACCTCCTTTTTTATTACAAAATCACAAGCATCTACTTCTGTAACATAACAGTATCACACTCAAACACACCATATGACATTTTAGGTAAAATGTTCAAATTAAAACTATAAATTATTATACCCATATTATTACCCTATCAACCACACTCAAGCAGGTATTACTTCTACTGGACCCTGTATATTAGTGATATAGGACAAGAGTGCAGAATAACAGAGCATTAAGATGTGAAAGTGCTACAACTTTTACAGATCAGACTAAAAGCAAATGCTACTATATACACTCTGACAGGAAACATGACACAGGAAATATGCACCCCCTGGAAACAAAAACAGCTGAAAGACTGCAGCACAGGTAAACACAGCTCGCCTCCTCACACAATCACAACTAAATTATAGAACAATCATCATTCAGACTGTAAGATCTCGAGCTGAATGGAAGTCCTACAACTACAAATTAAAGAACAAACTACATCGTGACTGGCAGGAGGGGCAGAGATGCAGAATAGTCTGGCCCCACACCCACGTGTCAGGAGGCAGGGATATCTTAGGAGTGAAGCATCCCAGCCCCACCACAGGCCCCCAGCCCAGGGTTGTAGTGCCAGGAAGATAAATCCTAATAACTTCTGCTTGTAAAAACGAGTGGGGATTGAGGCTTTTGATGACAGAAACTGAGGGAATCCTTGGAAGTTCCTTTTAAAGGACTTGCACAAAGACTTACTCAGATATACTTGCTCTGACATCCAGTGCAGGGGCAGCAAAGTGAAAGGCACCAGAGACACACAGGGAGGAAATGAATGCCTAGCATCAGATTGAGAGCTGAAGGGTAGCTTTCTCTCAGACTGAAGTGCTGGCAGAGGTCACTGTTCCTTTTCCAAACCTTCCCCTCACACAGCAACAGAGAGCCAGCAGGTGGGCTCCTTTTCAGAGAGTCCACCAACCTGGATCACACTGTTTACCCCATTCTGCTAATTCCCTGAGGCCATGCATCACCCAAGTTGCACATCAACCCAAGGTGTTTCTGGTTGTTTTTCCACACGAATGGTTTGTCTTGGTCCATGCTTCAGATTTTCCTAAATTCTTCCAAACAAGCAGCATCTGGCTTCAAAGAGCCCCGTATATCTCGCTAAGTTGCCCCAGGCCCAGCACTAGCAGCGGCTGGCCTTGCTTCACAACTTGGTCTGTCCTGGGTACCTCCAAGCCCAGAATAAGTAGCAGCCATTTGTAGATAGCTTTGTAGCTTATGATGTGTGACCCCGGGCAGAACTCAGGGGGTCGCTGACCCTGGATATGCTAGGAGCAATCAATGCTGAACTATAAAATAGGGTGTACACAATGCACAGAGTGGGCACACCTCATGTACACAGCTTGGATAATAGCAAAGGCAGTGCCACTGGGCCCTACTAGACAACTACTATATTAGGCCATTCTATCAAGCCTGAGAGCTGCAGCAGCTCTACCAAATACATAGAAACAAACACAGGGAGGCCACCAAAATGAGGAGACAAGGAAACATGGCTCAGATGAAACAAGGCCCTGCTCCAGACAGTCATTGGCAAATGAAAGGATAGAACAAAACTCCAAAGAAAGAACAAAATAAAATGGACACAAGCAAGCTACTAGATACAAAGTTTAAAACACTGGTTATAAGGATGCTCAATGAACTTACAGAAAGATCAGATGAACTCAGAGAGAACTTCAACATATAAAAGGACTAGAAATGAAGGACACACTAACTGAAATGAAGAACAATTTACAGAGGATCAACAGTAGAGTGAATGAAGCTGAGAATCAAATCAGCATTTGGGATATAAGGAAGCAAAAAAAAAACCAACCAATCAAACTTCAATAAGAAAAAAGAATACAGACAAAAAAGAGGATGGTGTAAGGTGCTTCTGGGACAGCTTCTGGGCAACTTCAAGTGTACCGACATTTGCATCATGGGGGTGCTGGAAGAAGAGAGACAGCAAGAAATTGGAAACCTATTTTAAAAAATAATGAAAGAGCCCTGGCTAGTGTGGATCAGTGGATTGAGTGATGGTCTGCAAACAAAGGATCACTGGTTCAATTCCCAGTCAGGGCACATGCCTGGGTTGTGGGCCAGGTCCACGGCTAGGGGCTTGTGAGAGGCAACCACACACTGATGTTTCTCTCCCTCCCTTTCTCCCTTCCTTTCCTCCTTCTAAAATAAATAAATGAAATCTTAAAAAAAAATAATGAAAGAAAATTTCCCTAACTTGGTGAAGAAAACAGACATACAAATTTAGTAAGTGCAGAGAGTACCAAAATGAGATGACCTCAAAAAGGCCCACATCAAAACACATGATAATTAAAATGCCAAAGGTTAAAGACAAAGAGATAATCTTAAAAGAAGCAAAAGGAGTTAGTTACCTATAAGGAAGACCCCATAAAACCATCAGCTGATTTTTCAAAAGAAACTGTAGATTAGAAGGTAGTGGCAAGAAATAGTCAAAGTGATGAAAAGCAAGGCCCTACATGAGGCCTTGAAAACCAAGATTATTCTACCCAGAAAGGCTATAATTTAGAATCAAAGGACAGATAAAGAGCTTCCCAGGCAAGTAATAACTAAGGGAATACATCACCACCAAACCAGCATTATATGAAATGTTAAAGGGTCTTCTTTAATGATAAAATAAAAAATATGGGACTTCCGGCCAAGATGGAGGCATAGGTGGGTGCATCATACGTCCACACACAACCAAGATTGGAACAACAATTTAGAAGCAGAATAACAACCAGAACTGACAGAAAATTGATCTGAACGGAAGTCGGACAGCCAAGAAGTTGAAATAGACCCGTTCATCCAGACCGGTAGGAGCGGCGGAGATGAGCAGCCAGGCGTGGAGAGCAGAGAGAATTGGGCGCATAAGGCATCCAGGGCGCGCAAGATCGCAGCAGGTGGACCGTGAGTACACAAGCGGCAGCTGCCAGACCCAGTGAGGCGACAATTGTGGAGCAGGGCAGACCGCGCAACCCAGGACCCCAGAGAAGGGACTGAGGTCCCATGGAGAACGGAGCAACCGCCATTGTTCTCTCTCGCCCCCGCCCCCACATACAACACCACAATCCAGCGATTGGGGTGCCCAGCCCTGGTGAACACCTCAGGTTCCGCCCCTCACCGTAACAGGAGTGACCAGACCAAAAAAAAGAGAGAGATGGCTCAAACAGAACAAATCAATACCCCAGAACTCATTCTTTTAAGCTACCGAGAGATAGCCAATCTATTAGATGCACAGTTCAAAACACTGGTGATCAGGAAGCTCACAGAATTGGCTGATTTTGGTTGCAAATTAGAGGAACAAATGCAGGTTACGATAAAAGAGATGAAGGAAGATGCACAGAGAACCAATACTGATGGGAAGGAAACTGGGACTCAAAACAATAGAGTGGGGGGACTTCCGGCAAGATGGAGGCATAGGTGGACGCACCATACCTCCACGCACAACCAAGATCAGAACAACAACAATTTAGAGGCAGAATAACACCCAGAACTGACAGAATTTATCTGAATGGAAGTCGGACAGCCAAGAAGTTGAAGTAGACCCATTCATCCAGACCGGTAGGAGGGGCGGAGACAAGCAGCAGGGCGTGGGTTGCAGCATGGGTCTCGGCGCAGAGAGCAGTGGGCACATAAGGCAACCGGGAGCGCGTAAGGCATCCGGAGCGCGCAGGATCACAGCGGGTCAACCCTGAGTACATGAGCGGCAGCTGGCGGGCCCAGTGAGGCGGAGATTGTGGGCCGGGACAGAGCGTGCAGCCCGGAATTCCAGGGAAGGGACTGAGGTCCCAGGAAAGCGGAGCTACCGCCATTGTTCCCTCCTGCCCCCGCAGCCCACATACAGACATCACAATCTAGCGACTGGGGTGCCCAGCCCTGGTGAACACCTAAGGCTCCGCCCCTCACCATAACAGGACCAACCAGACCAAAAAAAAAAAAAAGAGAGACAGAGAGAGAGAGACATGTCTCAAACAGAAAAACAGATCAATGTCCCAGGGCTTATTCTTTTGAGCTGCCAAGAGATAGCCAATCTATCAGATGCACAGTTCAAAACACTGGTGATCAGGAAGCTCACAGAATTGGCTGATTTTGGTTGCAAATTAGAGGAACAAATGCAGGTTACGATAAAAGAGATGAAGGAAGATGCACAGAGAACCAATACTGATGGGAAGGAAACGGGGACTCAAAACAATAGAGTGGACCAGAAGGAAGAAAATAACCACCAAACAGAAAAGAATGAAGAAATAAGAATTCAAAAAAATGAGGAGAGGCTGAGGAACCTCCAGGACATCTTTAAACATTCCAACATCAAATTACAGGGGTACCAGAAGGGGAAGAGGAAGTGCAACAAGTGGAAAAGTTATTTGAACAAATAATAAAGGAGAACTTCCCCAATCTGGCAAAGGAAATAGACTTCCAGGAAATACAGGAAGCTCAGAGAGTCCCAAAGAAGTTGGACCCAAGAAGGAACACACCAAGGCACATCATAATTACATTAGCCAAGATTAAAATGAAAAAGAGAATCCTAGAAGCAGCAAGAGATAAGGAGACAGTTACCTACAAAGGAGTTCCCATCAAACTGTCAGCTGATTTCTCCAAAGAGACCTTACAGGCAAGAAGGGGCTGGAAAGAAGTCTTTGAAGTCATGAAAGGCAAGGACCTACATCCAAGATTGCTCTACCCAGCAAAGCTTTCATTGAGAATGGAAAGGCAGATAAAATGCTTCTCAGATAAGGTCAAGTTAAAGGAGTTCATCATCACCGAGCCCTTATTTTATGAAATGTTAAAGGGACTTATCTAAGAAAAGAAGATAAAGAAAAAACATGTATAGTAAAAGGACAGCAAACTCACAATTATTAACAACCACACCTAAAGCAAACCCAAAAGAAACTAAGCAAACAACTTGAACAGGAACAGAACCACAGAAATGTAGATCACACGGAGGGTTAGCAACAGGGGAGTGGGAGGAGGAGAAAGGGGGCAAAGGTACAGAGAGTAAGTAGCATACATTATAGGTTGAAAATAGATAGGGGGAGGGTAAGAATAGTATGAGAAATGCAGAAGCTAAAGAACTTATAAGTATGACACATGGACATGAACTAAAAGGGGGAATGTAGGTGGGAGAGGGGGTACAGGGTGGAGGGGAGGGAAGGGGGGAAATGGGACAACTGTAATAGCATAATCAATAAAATATATTTTTAAAAAGAATAAAATAAAAATATGAATAAAATGGCAACAAATACACATCTGTCAACAATTAAATCTAAAAAAAACAAAACAAAATAAACAAATAAGCATGACTGGAACAGAATCATAGATACAGAGAACATTTTGAAGGTTGCCAAATGGGGAGGAAGGTGGGGGTGTCAGGTGAAAAAGGTGAAGGGATTAAGAAGTACAAACGGGTAGTTACAGAATAATCATGGGGCTGTAAAGTACAGAATAGGAAATGGAGTAGCCAAAGAACTTATATGCATGATCCATGGACATGGAACATGGGGTGGAAACTGCCTGAATGAGTGGGGTGACTGGGTAGAGGAGGTCAAAGGGGGGAAAATTGGGACAACTGTAATAGCTTAATCAATAAAATATAAATTAAAAAATAAAGAAAAAAACAACTGAAAAGTATTCTCAAAACATGAAGTAACACAGAAACTGGATGGACTATAGGGGAAGATAATAGTTTTAATGAACAGAGTTTTCTTTCACCTCAGTAAGTATAACTTCCCAGAAGCCCACATATTCTTCACAGAAATTTTAAGGATTAACTCAACAAATTCTGTGACCCACAACAACGCCATGTCTGCTCTATCTGGGCAAACTCAAGCAGCAGCTTGAGACCATTGTGCAGCATGGTGCAGCAGGACCCCAGGCACTACCTGCACGAGGGGATGCAACTCAAACTGACTACCAGGCACAAGCTGGAGTCCACCCAGAGGATGCAGAACAAGCAGGCCCTGCTCCAGGCAGTCATTGGCAAAGAAGGAAGGGGACAGTTTCAACATACAGTGTCTCAAGCTGGCCTACATCCTTCATGTTCTGGAAGCACCTGATCTTTGTAAACTGTACATTGGAGCTAATATATGAATGTGGCTAGTGTATTCAGTGAACCCTCTCTCTCACTGGTGTCTAGGAACATGTCTCCTTGGTCCAGAGCAAAAGCCAAGGCTGTTGCACAGTTTTGTGCAAGTTCAACCCAGCCAGTTCAACCCAGCAGCTCTGCACTGTTTGTGAACCGGAGTAAACATGCCATCAGGATGGTGGTCACAGGCAGAGAAAATGCACAGGAAGCACTGGGTCCCTTTTTCCTTATTCCTGGAAGCTGCTCTGCTTGGTTTATTAATTCTGAATATACTCTACACCTGACACTCTATGCCTGAGTGTCTGGAGCACAGGTGGCAAACACAAGGCCTGTGTGCCAAATCTGCCCCTCTATCTTGTTTTATTAGGCCCTGCACTTTGTTTCTACCCGGTGGCAGCACCAAGCTCTCGCTTAACTGTTAAGGAATAGTTACATTTATACAGTCCTAGAATTACATTTGGCCCTTTGAAGGCAGCCATGAGGCTGATGTGGCCCCCAGTGAAAATGAGTATGACACTCCTGGTCTAGAGCATTTATAAAAATGGTCTAGAGCATTTACAAAAATGGAAGAGGGACACCAAAATTTAATGAATTACAATTAACTATTTTTAACCACCCCCCCAAAATATGCAACAAGGCATCAGTATTATATGTCTTTAAAGGCTTTATAATTTAACTGGTATTTACTATGACAACAAAAAATAAATCCTGCCTTTGAGTCATTTATTTAACATACACTTGAAATTTTCCTAAGGCTTGATTAGCTTCTTCATTCAAGGAAATTCCAGGTTCATATTTCACTGGTGAATTCTACCAAACATTTAAGCAAGAAACAATACCAATTCTATATAATATCCTCCAGAAAACAGAAGAGAAGAAAACATTTCCCATTTTATTGGAAATAAAATTACTCTAATGACAAAACCAGTTAAAAGACGTTAAAATTACAAACCAATATCCCTATCCCGTAGGAATAAAAATATAAAAATAGCCCTCCTTAATTAGAGATCAGTACACATTACAGGTTAAAAGAAGAAAACGCCTAAGCATATCATCTTAATGATGTGAAATGATTGATATGTTATCTTACTACTACTGTTTGTTGGAATAAGGTGATATTTTATATGATGCCCTGTTCCTGCCTAACCCAACATTCTTTCCCCCATCCCTTTCCTAATTATCTTCTTAGTTCTGGAGATCACCCTTCCTCACACATCCCCTCCTCTAGGACTGTCATCTTCAAGGATGCAGTCAGGATCAATTTATTACAGTAGAAAACATACAGGGCTGGCCAACTGAGGGCTGTCTCTATTCAACACAGCCCAAAGGAATCAAGAATATTAGGCTCATCCCCTGAAGAAAATTATCCCAAAAGATCCAAAAGGGCACCATACTAAATACTACTGTACAAATAAAACCCAAACAGCCTCAGTTTAATGCTGTAATAATTATGTTCTTTTTACTTAGGGCAAATCATGTTTAATTCTCTTATAGAATACTTTTTAATGGAGTAACTCTACCCTTAGCAATCCTATATTGGAGAAGCAGGCACACTTCAGTAAGTTAGCAAATGCTTAGGATAGATAGAGACCCATTCTAAACTCTTTCCCAAACACACTGCTTCACTTCAACCCTTCACTCACGTAGTGCTTTAACTACCTACTTATAAAATGTTAATAATTGGCTCAAAGAGCTCCAAAAATACCAAACACATGAGAAATACAGTATTTAATGTATGTGTGAATAAAATTAATGGCATCACTTACACCAATCTTTATTTTGATTTAAGGTAACAAATTCTATCATTTCATTTTTCCTCATCTCTAACCACATTTCCTCCAACAGCCTAGCATTTCTATTAAATGCAGGCTTTGCCTTACATCACCACAGAAAGTATCTTTTTAAATTGTTGATATAAAACAATCTACCAAACTTTATTAAATCAGGAAATTCCTTTAAAAAATATACAAGTAGCCTTGGTTGGTGTGGCTCAGTGGATTGAGCGCTGGCCTGTGAACCAAAGGGTCACCAGTTCAATTCCCAGTCAGGGCACATGCCTGGGTTGCAGACCAGGTCCCCGGTTGGGGGTGCAAGAGAAGCAACCACAAATTGATGTTTCTCTCCCTCTCTTTCTCCCTCCCTTCCCCTTCCTCTAAAAGTAAATAAATGAAATCTGTAAAATACATACACACACACACACACAAAAGTAGATAAATAATTTTAAAAAACCAGTATCAGTAAGCTGAAACTGAACTCTTATACCAAGGACCATATTGTTTGCCAAGCCTTCATCCATCGAGATGGCAATGCCAAAAGAACAGAGACCTCCTTGTCAATTTTCAGATAACCGTGATGGGTTGCCTGCCATAAGCCAGGCACAATAATGACATGAATTTACAAGATGAATGGCCAGAACAGGAAAGGCCATTTCAATCTAAGATATATCCCCGTGGGTGACAATAGCTACGCAGCAGCCAGTAGTTTCACTTTGCGTTGTGTCACAAAGTGACTTCAAAAGAACAAATTAGCCCTAACTGGTGTGGCTCAGTTGGTTGGGTGTCATCCTACAAAGCGAGAGGTCACCAGTTCAATACCCTGTCAGGGCACAGGCCTGGATTACAGGTTTGGTCCCCCAAATGGGGTGTGTATGAGAGGCAACCAATCAATGTTTCTGTCTCACACCAATATTTCTCCTTCCTCCCTTTCTCCCTCCCTTTCCCTCTCTCTAAAAATAAAAAAAATCTTTTCAGAAAGCAAAAAAAGAACAAATTAAACATTAGACTGAAAGTAATAACATTAAATGACCTAAACCTCTCCCCAAAACAAAAGTAATATGCTTTTTAGTTGAAAAATCATTGAAATTCAAACTAAACAAGAACAAAATATCAGACTAAATGAAGCCTACAATGTGCAAGCATTTCTAGCAAAGGAAAGAGGGTACCAAAAAGTCAGACTTTTCAGGTACTGCCCAAGCAAGATCCATTTATTCTAACAATTCTGTGTTTTCATATCACATGTCATAAAAGATCCACAAAGATATTACTCGGCCATATTTTATTTACATGATTACATACCACAAAGAATAAAAAATATGTTCAAATTCTAGCTTTTGGATTATACTCTCAGAATATTCAAATATGCATTTTCTGAATATTCAAACGTACACTTTCAAAACTGAAGAATTCTTGTCTTTTGCACAAAAGCCACTTCTAAAACATACAGTATAGAGGTGTGTGATTTCACTTACTTGCTTTCTTATGTAGTAACTTGTGAGTAGCCCAACTTCCTTTAAAACATTCCTGAAAGAGCAAACATGAAAATTAGTGTCAGACCTTCCTTAATTGGGAACATCTTAAAGAATGATGCATATAAGAAACGGTCATTAAGAATTTCATTTGCAAAAAACAAATCTCTGACTTCACTAAATACTGAGGAAAGTTCAAGAAATGACGCCTGCTTAAAAATTCATTTCAAAGAGCAACCTAAACTTCACATTACTTCAAATAAGCAAGAAACATTAGTCTATATTGTAAATAGCAGTCACAGTTAACATTTCAATTTTGTCACTAAATTATTTAAGTATTTTTTAAAATCATGAGCCACTTAATTGTTTTTAAAAAAGACAAGAAAAATGGTGCAGCCTCTTCCATTACTATAGCAGTTTAACTCTCAGTCACACCCACCTCGTTTACTATGTGCTGACAGCCCTACTAGATGGCGCCCCATGAAGGAAGCGACCATGTCAAGTGTACCATCGTGCCCCAGAGCCAGGCAGACAGCCTGGCACACGGTAAAGCTTCAGTGAGTATTTGCTGATTAGTCAAATGGATGAATGACTAGAAAGGCTAAGTTTTTCATTTAGGAAAGTATGTTCATGTAACATATTCCAGACAACACCAGCAAGAAGTACTAAACTAGAAAAGTAAGTTCAAGTAATAAATTGAATTAAAATAAACTCAAGCAATAAATATTATTTATGCTTTGATTTTTAGAGTATCTCCTTCAAAGAATTTAAAATTACTCAAGTACAGTAGTTCCCCTTATTACAGTTTCACTTTCTGGAGTTTCAGTTACCTATGGGCAACTGCAGTTCAAAAACATTAAAAGAAAAATTCCAGAAATAAACAATTTTTAAGTTTCAAATTGCACTTCAGTGTGAGTAGCATGATGAAATCCCATGCAGTCCCGCCCAGGACATGAATCACCCCTTTGTCCAGCACATCCACATTTTCTACACTGCCTACCTGTTATTATCTTAGTAGCTGTCTCAGTTATCATACTGGCTGTCTCAGTATCACAGTAATTGTGTCCAGTAACCCTTATTTTACTTAATAATGGCTCCAAAGCACAAGAGTGGTGCTGGCAATTTCAATATGCCAAAGGGAAGCCATAAACTTTATCACGGGTATATGCATACAAGAAAAAACATAGTACAGGTAGGGTTCAGTACTATCCAAGGTTTTAGGTGTCTACTGGAGATTTCGGAACATATCCCCTGCTGGTAAGGGAGGACTACTATAAATCATTACAAATACTAAGAAAATTCACAAAGTCCTATAAATGTTTTGACTTTACAAACATAAAAAAGTAAGTCATGAGTAAAAGCCAAGACAAAACAGAAAATAAAGCATCCCTAGAAGTATTTGGCAATCACAGCACATTACACTGGTGATGCTAAGGCTACTCTCCTGAGGTTTGCCCCAGGCCTCTGAGAGGTCAACTTTTCCCTCCAGGCCCAGGATTGCCACTATTTTACTTTACTTTCACTCTCCTTGTATCCTCATATCCTGCAGCAGTTAAGTCAAGAAAACCCAGCTCATATTTATTCCCTCCTACTACAACATCAATAGAATCCAAGTGTATAAAAAGACATCCTTAGATTTTTTTCATTCCTGAAGCTATAACTGAGTTTTGTCTTTTGGGGAGGATGTGAGGGTGGTGGGCAGAATAATGGTGACCCAAAGATGTCCATGTCCTAATCCTCAAACACCTGTGACTATGTCAGGTTACCATGACAGTGAAGGGGAATTAGATATGCTAATCAGCTGACCTTGAGATGCAGAGATTATACTGTTTTATCTAAATGAGCCCGATGTAATCACAAGTATTTTTAAAAACGAACTTTAAAAAGGAGGAGGTAGGAGTAAGAGAAACATGTAATGATGGAAGCTGGGTCAGAGAGATAATTACATTACTGGCTTTGAAGATGGAGGAAGGGGGCCGTGAGTCAAGGAATACAGGCAGCCTCTGGAAACTGAAAAGGTCAAGTAACAGATTCTCCCTAGAGCCTCCAGAAAGGAATACTGACCTGCCAACACCCGATTTTAGCCCTGAGACCTGAGGCTTCTGAGCTACAGAACTGTAAGATAATAAATCTGTTGCTTTAAGACATCAAGTGTGTGGCAATTTGTTATGGCAGCTACAGGAAGGAAAACAGTTATCCCTATTTGTTGTCAAATTGCAAAACCACTCACAACTGGTTTCTCTCCATCCCAGAATTATAGGAAATTGGTAGAAAAACGAGTATTTATGCCATAAGAAAGAGCTATTATGATTACTTGAAAAGTCCCAAGAACTAAAATAAGTGATTTCTTCAGTAAAACCACATTTACTACAGAATAAGAAAGGAAAAGTCAATGTTGATTTATAATATGAAGATAACCATAAGCTACTGTTTACTGAATAGGTACACTATACACAATATTTCATTTCATCCTCACAAAAATTCTGCAAGGCAGAGGACATTATCCCCACTTTACACATGACAACACTGAAGCAGAAACAAGCTTGACAATCACATAACAGAACCATACCCAGCAAAACTAAGACTCAAACCCACATTACTGCATTAGAAGCGATGCTTTCGAACTGCTTTACTGTGTGTGTGTGTGTGTGTGTGTGTGTGTGTGTGTGTATGCAATTCAAAGCATCAATTTAGCACTAAACTTAGAACCAGAAAACATGGGTGTGATTAAGCTATACCATGTATTAACTATACCACTGTAAGCACTGAAATATTATCTTTAAATCTAGAAATTGGTTATTATTAACCACTCTCATGGATCCTCAATTGCCTCACAGATAAAGTGGGGTTGATAGCTCCAGGAAAAGATAATATAGCAGACTACAAGAAATGGTGTAAATAACCTACATGAAAGTAGTTGACAAAGTGTCTAGCACACACAGCAAGTATCAATATATGGGAGCCCTTGACATCCCAGCGCTTATCACTATGCCTGGAATTGAACAGGTTTTCTCAATATATGTTGGAGAGTGAATGAAAAGTAATGTGATCACATCCACAAAAGCCTTCTAGTTGTAGGTGGAAATGTAAACTGTGTTCATTACCTACTAGAACAGACTGCAAACTGCCTACTCCATAGTCATTCCCCTTTTCCTTAACACCAACAGAATTCTGCCAGTGGAGTTGTAATGCTCCCTGCTAAAAACATCCCCAGCCTCCTTAATTACACGGGTGGCCAAGTGATCTAGTCTGCCCAACAAAATGTAACTCTAGTTGTTGAGTAGGGCTTCTGGAAAGCTTCTTAGAAAACAGGCACTATTTTCTACTCGTTGCCCTTTCCCTGGCTTCAAACAAGGAGATGCAGCCTGACAAAGCAACAAACACATCCCAAGAGGCCTGGGTCCTTAATCATTTTGGGCAGACACTGGAGTGATGCAGTAGAGCCTCTGGAGGGAGCACAGCCCTTGATTTACATTCAGTGAAACTGATTGTGGACTTCCAGCCTCCAGAACTGGGGGAGCATAAATCTGTTATGTTAAGCCACTCAGTTTGTAGTGATTTGTTACAGCAGCCACAGAAAACCAATACAGTAACTGACCAGACATCAGGGCACACTGGAAGAATGAATCCAATTGATGACTACACTAAACCAGGGTGAAGGACTAATTACAGTCTTTCTGACGCTTTTCTCACTTACATGTACTTATTTATGGAATCAGCTCCCAATTATTCATGGTAACTTATTAAGTGGGGCAAGCAAAGAAGGATGACTTATTTTAAGAAACCTAACTTCAGCCAGCAATTTCAACTTCTCTTCCTCTCCTTTCCAAGCTATTCCTCATCAGTTATGACTAACAAAAAGTTTGCGGCACATTGGTATTTCACCCTTTTTTCCTTCTTCTAGGCTAGCCTGTGGCAAAGATGTTTATGGCAGTAAGAATGTCAGCAAAGGAAAGATCAGAGATAGGGAAGAAAAGTAAAAGGAAAACTTCAAAGTAGATAGGTATTGGAACTCCAGTTTAAGAGTCTGCCAGGCCAAGGCAAAACCCCACCACAGCAGAATGTTAGGTGCACCACTCCCCCTCACTTCAAGGCCTTGATTCTAATGTTTCCTTAACACCAAACCATCTGCATACCAACTACACATGGCACAATTTCCAATCAATTTTCATTATGTCAGCTTAGAACAAACTAACTGAATGTTGCCCACCAAGAACTATACAAGGCTAAGTGGTTTGTACATCTCTTACGTACTAATAGTTAACACTGTAGCACCACTATGAACAGTTCAGTCTTCCCTGAAAAAATTAAAGACTGATTCTTGGTCTAGCACATAAACTCCCTTACCCAATATTCTGAACTGTTTCAATTGTTAGGTAAGTGCTAGCAAAGTTTGTACCCTTAGCCTGGCAATCCCTTTTCCTGCCATCACTGAAATTAGAATATAAAGAGGCAGAAGAGCACAAAAAAGGAATAATAATAATAAAAAAAAATGTTTAAGAACAATACAGAAGTAACATCTGGACAGAGCAGGGTTAATGTAGATGAACTTTTAGACACTTTTCAGCTCCACAAAGCCTATAATTCCATTTTACAAGTAATTATGGAAGAGATTACAAGTTCTCAGAAATTTTTTAAATTACAGTAGGAATAAATATCTCAAAACAAAGTTAGGAAAATCTCCCCCAAATTGTGAGCAAAATTACAAAAAGTTAAAAATAAAGAGATGGTATTTTTGAAACAAAGGATTAAACCAACAAGTCTAACATCTGCATAACCACATTTCAGAAAGAAAATGAAGAGGAGAGATTAAAGAGACAACGTAAAAGTTTTCCATAACTGAAAGACAGAAGTTTCCAGATGGAAAAGACCACCTAAGGATGAAAACCAACTTGCCCAAGGCACACAGTATGAAATGTCGTAATACCATGAACAAGAGAACACCCAATAAGCTTACAGAGAAAAGGTAAGGAATAATTATGCAAAAGATTGTGATTCTCAGTGGTATCAGATATCATAACATAAAAACTCTGAGAAAACCATTTGCAAACTAGAATTCTATATGCAGTCAAACTGCAATTCAAGTATCAGGGCATAGCAAGACATTTTTAGATACATAGAATCTCAAAAATTTACCTCCCATACAATCTTTCTTAGGAAGCTACTAGAGGAGATATTACATAAAACATAAGAATAAACCCAGAAATGGGCCCTGGCTGGTATAGCTCAGTGGATTGAGCACGGGCTCCAAACCAAAGGGTCGTGGGTTCAATTCCCAGTCAGGGCACATACCTGGGTTGTGGGCCAGGTCAACCAGTGGGGACCATGTGAGAGGCAACCACACACTGATGTTTCTCTCCCTCTCTCCCTCCCTTCCCCTCTCTAAAAATAAATAAATAAAATCCTAAAAAAAGGGGGGGGGGATATGATATAGACGAGACAACAGAGAAGTAAAGAGCATCTCTAGGATGATGCTTGAAAAGAGATATAACGATGATTACTATGCAGCAAGCCCAGGCAGCAAGAAGTTCTGGCTGGAGGAGGTCAGATGGTTCCAAGAGAGGCATTTCCAAGATAAAATTGATTAAATGTCAAATGTGTTTTAAAAGTACTGAGAGGAGTTCTGTACCTCTGTGGAAGAGTTTGGGGATGAATCAGTAAGTGACCAAAGGAAACTGTTAAAAAAAAAAATGGGAAATAGGCCCTGGTTGGCGTAGCTCAGTGGATTGAGCGCTGGCTGCGAACCAAAGTGTCGCAGGTTCAATTCCCAGTCAGGGTACACGCTTGGGTTGCAGGCCATGACCGGCAACCGCACATTGATGTTTCTCTCTCTCTATCTCTGTCTCCCTCCCTTCCCTCTCTAAAAATAAATACATAAAATCTTTTTAAAAATAGGAAGTGGTCCATTTCAACAACAAAAAAGAAAAAAAAAAAGCATCACAGGTTCAATTCCCAGTCAAAGCACATGCCTGGGTTGCAGGCCACAGCTCCCAGCAACCACACACTGATGTTTCTCTCTCTTTTTCCCTCCCTTCCCTCTCTAAAAAATAAAAATAAATAAAATCTTAAAAAAAGCATTATAAGTAAACATCATGAGTAAAAATATTTTTAAAAAATGGGAAATAGGAAAGTGAGGAGGGAATTTATAAATTAGAAGCATTTAACTAGGTGTGTGAAATAATTTGATCAACTAACAAGTTACAAAAGTCATTTTAATTATGGACATTTTGCCTCTATGACATTGAGACAGTAAACATAAATGCAATCTAGAAGCATTTAAATGACCTTACTACAGATTAAGATTCAACATAATATATTTTTTAAAACACAAGGTCTGACCATAAAGTAACCAGCCATGTAATATGAAAAAGAGAGATTTATTGAAGAAGATACAAGAAACATTGTACATAGGACAATGACACCCCAGTCCCCTTCAAATTAGGCACTTTAGGACCTCATGCAGTTCTCCCAATGGCCATCAGTTGCTCTCACTGCATTTTCCTGAATCTCACTGATGGTCTGAAATCTATTCCCTTTCAAAGGTGATTTTAGTTTTGGGAAAAGCCAGAAGTTGCAGGATGCCCAATCTGGGCTTCAGGGGAGCTGAGTCACCTGGGTGATTAGATGTTTTACCAAAAACCTTTGCACAAGATGTGATGCTTCCGTGGGTGCATTATCATGATGAAGCTGCCAATCACCAGTTGCCGACAGCTGCAGCCTTCTGCATCATCCAGACAGTTTCCACAGAGGAATGTTCAAGATTAACGCAAAATGTGATATCAACTCGGTGCTCTACTAACTTCATCATTTTGAATGCAATGGCAACACAGCATATATGCTCAGTCAATGTTGCCTACCCCTCCCCCCACTGACTAGTACAGTGAAGTCGTCACTGTTCACACATGCACATTTCAAACCACTCTCCATGGCTGCCAGGTTACATCAATTTCACACAAACCTTTCTCATTATATTAACAATGGCTGGACTTTTTCTGGACAGACCTCGTATGTATGCCCACTGCTAAAGAATCCCCTTTTTAAAAGTTTATAGTATGAATGAATTAACATCTTAAAAATCAGTTAAGTAATATTAAAAGAAAAACAACGAATTTTAAAACTAGAAGAAATTTACATTTTTATAGATGATATGAGGAGGGAAAGATGGCGGCCAAGTAGGTGAAAGCTGAGTTCACTTGCTCTAGTCCCCAACTCAGATTCTCGGCTGATCTTCCGACAAATAACCTGAACAACTAATGGAATCTTAGCTGATATGAAGTTTTGAGCCAAGGAATACAGAAGATACTTCACAATGGGCTTTAAAGAGATTTTATATTATGAAGGGGAAACACCCCATGCATGGTGGTGCCTGTAGTTGTGGAGACTGCTAAGAAATCATACCTCTGTGGCTCCCTCTCCTCCCAGGGCAGAGGGGCCCCAGTCCCAAGTAGGGAGTCCACAGACCTGGGTCAGGAGTGACTTGCAAGGTCAGGGAGACCCAGAATAGGAACACTGTGAGCAGCTCATCATCTATAGCTACAGCGCCAAATGCCAACCAGGAAACTGTCAGAGAAAAGGACTCTATCTATACCTGTGTTGATGGAGGCAGGCTGCAACCAGCTGCGCCCATGAAAAACTTCTGGCTTTCTGGAGAGGTGGAATGAGCAGAAAACCAGACAGGGACTTGGTGCTACAGTGTGTGTGCCACAGAAAGACTTTTTAATAGGGGAGCTAGAGTGTGCTGTGCAGGGGACCCTGTGCACAGCTGTCTTGCCAACAAAGGGAGAAGGCCTAAAGTGCAGTTTGCTCCCACTGAATACAGTTGGGTGGGGAGGTCAGAAAATTGCACAGCAAAGGAATTTCTGTCCAAGACCAACATGACTGGCAAGCTGGGGTCCATGCAAAATGGAGAGTTCAAAACTGTGTCTACTATGAGGACAGTGGGCTGGGAATTAGACAGGCAAGAGTTGAGCCCCTGAGATTATTTACAGCCAGGCAGAACCCCTTTCTCCAACAGAAATCAAACTTCTGGGAAGGGAAGGACTACCCAGCCCCCACCTGCTGAAGGAATGGCAGGCAGTACAGGAAGGACAGGGTCAAGAACCCTATGCAGAATGTATATCCACAGGAGAAAAGCAGGAAGAGAATCTCCGAAAGAACTCGTTTTGAACTTCTCTCAGGGAGACAAAATATGCTGGTTCCTAGGGTCCTATTCCACTGAGGTCAGTAAGGCAGGAAGGTCAGACACTGGTGCAGCAAGGGGTAATCAGGACACTGCCCAGCACTGGCTCTCACACAGAGCTGCCAACAGCACCAAGCAGGAAAGAGCTGACCCTTTTACACATATTAGCCCCTCCTTTGCAACAGACAGCTAGTTCACCAGAAGCTATACATTACTGGGAATAAGCAGGAACAGACCACACAGGTGGTGCAGGACAACACAACCTACTATCTTCCCAGAAGACTGAACAGTTCCAGGGGAGACTCAGGAATCCCACCCACCTTAGCACAATAGAAGCCCCCTCCAGTGGTAGGTGAAGGTGATATATGCAGTGCTGTGAGAAGTTGGGTGACCCACCTCTGGACCATGAGCTGATAAAAAGCCAGACGCTGATGCAGAAGAAGACAAAAGGTAAACACCAAACTGTTGAGAAGAATTCCACCTCATTCTTCTTCAGAATTTACATTATTTTTTGTCTTGCATAGCCCTTTAACATTTCTTCATTTTCTTCAAGTGGATTCCAACTAATTCACTATTTTTTTGTCTCTTATTTTTCATTCTTTTCATTTAGATTTTATGTATTTTTACATATTTTATTTTTATTTCAAATATTACTTACATAGTACCCTTCCTTTGTCTTACTCCATTTTGTGTTCCTTTGGTCCTTGCTTATTTGAGTTTGGATTTTATTTCTTCCCTTTCTTAGCCTGGATTCTATTTCTTACTCTTATTATGGCTCCCCGCTTTATTCTCTCAAAATCCTTTTCCTTTACTGTAGTCATCTCAAATTCTCTTTTCTCTTTCTTATAATATTCTCTTCCCACCTTTATTAATCTTTGCTCATTTGTCATTGTTATTGGCCTTATTCACAGGTGATTTTTCTTCAATTCTGTTCCTGTTCATTCACTATTTTTTAATTTTATTTCAAACCTCATATTATCCTCTTCCCTTTTCTTACTCCATTTTCCATTGCCCTTCCTTTTTTTACTTGCATTTTAGATTTTATTGTCTCCCTTTCTTCACCTTGTTTCTACTCTCTACTCTTATTTCTCCTCCGCCTTCCCTCTCAAAATCATTTTTCTTTCCTTTAATCATCCCATATTCTTTTTTCTTATTTATAATATTCTTAATCTCTTTCCACCTTTATAAATCTTTGCTCATTTGCTGTTGAAATTGCTAATGTGGTAGGGGGATATTTCTGCTGGTGTGGGTTTTGTTTTCTGGGTAGTAATGCTTTGCTAACCAGCACCTGCGCAGCAGTGTACAAGACGTGGCGGGAACTGTGACTCTCAGTTAGCCAGCTGGAGTGGAGAACCCACCAATGAAATGAGCCATCAGTAATCAGTATGGAATTTCCTCAAAAAACTAAACATGGAACTGTCCTTTGACCCAGAAATTCCATTGCTGGGGATATGCTCTAAGAATCCCAAATCACCAATTCAAAGGAATTTATGCACTCCTATATTTATAGTGGTGGCTATTTACAATAGTCAAGTGCTGGAAACAGCCCAAGTGCCCATCAGTAAATGAGTGGATCAAAAAACTTTGGTACACTTACACAATGGACTACTATGCAGAAGAGAAAAGAGAGAAGAAAAGAGAAACACAAAGAAAAAGGAAGAGAAGAGAAGAGAAGAGAAGAGAAGAGAAGAGAAGAGAAGAGAAGAGAATAGACAAGACCTACCTTTTGCCACAATACTGATAGAACTGGAGAATATTATGCGAAGTGCAATGAGCCAGGCAAGCAAAAGACAAACATCACATGATCTCACCTATAAGAGGAATCTAATGAACAAAATAAACTAATGAACATAACAAAACCACAGGCATGGAAACATGGAACAGACTGACAGTGACCAGAGGGCAAGGGGGAGGGAGTAATGGTGGAAAGAAGGGGAAGGGACAAGTTAAAGAGAATGTATGAATGACGCATGGGCATGGACAACAGTGTGGGAACCGACTGTGGGAGTGGGGACGATGATGGTCAGAGGAGGGCAAAGAGGGAAAAACTGGGACAACTGTAAGAAAACAAAAATTAAGAAATTCCCAACAAAAGAAGATAAAATTTGCCAACTAGCCAATTTCCCACTCAACAGCAACTCTATCCTGCTGTCATATATGTTATATAATAATCGACACAGATTTTTTAAAATGCTATTAATAGCACAGATTATTTTTAAAATGAATTTTATATTCTACAGACAATACATAAATGTTAAAAGCTTGCTTATGACCATATGTAATACTATATATGACCAAATATTTAAATGCAATTTGAGACTGGAAAGTGAACATCTTTAATGTGTAATGATACCATTTAGGTTGAGTATTCATTTCACTGTATCAATTTCTGTAGTGTGATACTTAACTTTATTTGATCACTGAATCTTTTTGTAAATATTGGGAAAGAAACAATTCCCTTCCAAAAATACATTTATAAATAAACATGTTCTTACAATTCTATTTATTCATTTATTCATTCAAATAGAGAGTACACATTATGACCACAGTGCACTGTGCTAGGTACAGAACATTCAGCAGTGAACAATACAGACCCATTCCAGACAAATATCACATGGCTAATTATGCAATTAACTACATAGCTTATAAGTCACAGGGCTAAAAACAAAAATATACACAGTGCTATCAGGAGAGGGTAAAGACAAGAGCTACCAATATAGGCAGGGGTCAGATCATGTTAATGATTCTGGTCTATTCTAATCAAAACAGAAAGCCATTAAAGTATTTTAAACCAAAGAACAACCTGATAAAGACCTGAGTTCATGGCATCCCTGCCCTCCAACCACAACCCAATATTAAAGCTCCTTTTTCTAAATAATACACAGAATGGTCTTGAAGAACTCCATAAAACTGGTTTTTAATACAAGCTGTCTTCGCTTTACATAGTAGTGAAGAACTATAAAAATGACCAAGCAAGCTATAACCATAGAAAGCAATCTTCACAATCAATATAAAAAATTACAAATATAAAATATTGAATGTCAACCATAACTGAAAAATAAAATTTTAAAAATCATAACTGGTACATGACCTTTAACAATTTTGTCAAAATGTTTAAAAACTCCTTTACTGTCAGTTACAAATATACAGGGAAGTGAAAAGAAAAAAGTAAAACTAATATTTGTTTATACATTATAATTTAAAATATTACAGTATCTAGAACTAGAGTGTTTTATTTCTTTAAAATGTTATCAAGACTAGTTTAAACAATGTTTGCCTTCTTGCACCGTATAACAGGAAACTGAATGAGCATCGTTTTTTTTATGCTTAGTGAATTGTCACACTCCTGTCTAGGTCTGGAACAACTTCTAAATTTTATCCTTTACACTTTGAATACCTCTGAGAATTCCTTTAATGTAAAGTTTTTTGTTGCAGTCACTCCCCCCTGAGACACTGTCATTCTTGTCATCACAACCATTTTCCCCATTTGTGTCAAAAGTTTGCCTCACAGAGTTCCCCTGGCTGCACATGCAGATGTGCATGGTGGGCAACAGCAATATTCCCATGGTCAGCTAATTCTTCTGCAGTTCCATTTATGTTCAACTTAGATTTTACTTCCAGCATTATCAGTTACCATTCCTTCACTGCACTGTCATTTTTGTTGGCCAATTACTTCTTTCATTTATCAATTTTTATAAAATGTCACCTATGTTTATCACTGGGTAGAGAGAAAGTAACACAAGTACAGCCTTTTCTGTCTGCATGAGAACTGACAGATCACAGTGACCAATCACTGACAGACTTGGAAAGAAGTAAAATGATATGGTCACTATTCAAGATGCACACCTGTGACTTTCTGCAGTGGTGCAAGGACTAAAGTGCTGTTAATAAAGCTTATACTTTATGTAATTACTCCATGTGGTTGAGAAACTGGTTTTGTTTAACTGAACTATGGTAAATAAATTCATGCACATCAAAACTGCAAAATAAGACCTGCCTTTATATAGTTGGCAACCATTGACAAAACTTTTCTAAATAGTGAAACAAAATGCTTTTGCATCATCCAGTGTCTTTTTTTACCCTCACAAAAGCTGACACATATTTCCTTAAAAAATAACATCTATATCCTAATTCATTCATTTAGAGAACACAGAAATTTAAACACCAATTTAAATCAAGAAAGAGAAGGATTACATACCAATTTAAATCAAGAAAGGAAGGGGGAAGGAACCATCAGAGAAGAGAGGTAACAGAAGCATTTAAAATGTTACAAACAGCCCTGGCTGGTGTGGGTCAGTGGATTGAGCCCCAGCCTGCAAACCAAAGGGATGCTGGTTCAATTCCCAGTCAGGGCACATGTCTGGGTTGCAGACCAGGTCCCTGGTGGGGGCCACGCAAGAGGCAACAACACATTGATATTTCTCTCCCCCTCTTCTCCCTCCCTTCTCCTCTGTCTAAAAATAAATAAATAAAATCATAAAAAATTTTCATTGTTATAAATAATGAGTATCTTCATCTAATTGTAACACTACGAAAATTGCATTGCCCACTTATTACTAAGAATAACTCATAATTCATAAAGAATTTATAAGTAGAAACAACTCAAAACCCACATTATTTTTAAAACATTCCATTTCAGAACTGAATTGAGGGCAGTGGCAAAAAGCATGGGCTTTGAGGTCAGACAGACTTGTACACTAGCTTGCTCATATTAACTGTTAAGACACTGGGGGAAAATCTTACTATCTCTAAGCTCTGCTTTCTTCAACTGTAATTAGAAAAAACTACTGTGTAACGTGTGGCCAACATTAAAGTGCTCAATTCGAATTATCATCAACTTCATTATTTTAAGCATTTTAAATTCTAAATATTTATTTTTAACATGTGTGTAAACCCTGGCCCAAATTCTTGGCTTACGAAAACTTAAGATAATTAGGAAGCTAGTGATTACTGTGAGCATTGTATCTTACTAGCATCATTGCCCACAGAAGCTGCTCACTGGGGAGGGAAATGCAAGAGCCCAGCAGATCCTAAAGTTCAAATGAGCTCCCCAGCCAACATTACAGACCATCACAGAGAACAAAAGAGGCTCGAGGTGTATTTCAATACAACCTTTGACGAATCTTTGACAGCCTAATAAGTTATGCAGACACAAAGGAAACCCCTAGAAAGCCAGGCTTTTTCTTAAAAATAAAAAAAATTACATAAAATGTAAAATTAGCACAAACATCAGTAGCCACACTGCATAAAACTGTGACACAAAAGTCACAGTTTTACAGACTTGGTCTATAAATACTATAAACTATAAAATGTGAACAGAATGCAGGCAGCAGCTATTTGAGGACTCTGAAAAGGGAACAATAGCAGGCAGGTTAGGGAAGACAAAAAATCTGATGTAGTATTCCCACCCTCCACCACCCAATCACCAAGGTCAACACAAAAGTGACCAACCACCAGGGGGCGAACTCAAGAGCACTCCAGGAGAAACCCTCTAACGCTGGCTCATGAAACAGCAAAGGGAACTCCCAGTGCTCAAAGAGTACATATATCCACGTTCTTTTCTCTTTTCTATCCACACACTCTAGACCCCAAGCTTATAGATCCATGCCATGAACTTGTAGGAGCCAAAATTCTTAAAGAGGCATTTTTCTCTTTAATGGGTGAAACTGTGGTCCAGAGAGGGTGGGGCCAACCCCACTGCTTCCTTCTGTGTCCTCCTGTCATTTAGCCCCAGGCCCAGGCAGTCATGGAAGTGTGCAGCAGAGCAAGTAACTAAACCCCAGCTTTCTGGCCCAAGGACCAAAGAAAAGGATTCCCAACGAACCATACAATACCAAGGAAGAAGCTCCAGAAAGTAACCCCATAAAGTTGATCATAATACAAAATACAGATGTTTGTGAGAACAGAACTAATAGATGCAGATCATCATTCAGTTCTCAAACCAAGCACTGGAACAGATCTGAATTACACTGCAAAGGCTTTGAAAACTGAATTGACATTGAATCCACAGCCCAAAGATGGCAGGTTAGAACTTGCAGCCTGAATCTAACCAGATTAGTAGCCTGCTAAATAAAAATATCAACATTCTGCACAGGATTTAAACAAGACTCAAGATCTCATAATATTCAAAATATCCAGGATACATTCTAAAATTATTCAGCATATAAACAACCAAGAAAATTTCAACTTACAAGGGAGGTGAGTCAACAGTGAATGGTGAATGCCATTGTGAATGGCATTCACAATGTTGGCATTAACTAAAAAACTATAAAACAGCTATTATTAAAATGGTCCAATAAACAATCAGGAATATTCTTAAAACCAATGGAAAAAGAGAAAATCTTTGCAAAGCAGATAAACCAAATAAAAAATTTTTAATTGAGAAATACAACAGCTAAGCAACTGCGTAGCCCTGGCTGGTGTGGCTCAGTGGAATGAGCGCCAGCCTGCAAACCAAAGGGTTGCTGGTTAGATTCCCAGTCTAGGGCACATGCCTGGGTTGTTTACCAGATGCCCATTTGGGAGCATATGAGAGGCAACCATACATTGATGTTTCTCTCCCTCCCTCTCTCCCTCCCTTCCCCTCGCTCTAAAAATAAACCAGTAAAATCTTTTTTTTTTAAGTGGCAGAAGTGGAAGGGGAAAGAGAAAAATCTACAAAATATTGCTGGCGACAAAAATCAACACCCATTCATGATAAAAATTCAGTGAACTAGATGAGAATTTCCTAAACTTGATAAAGACAAGCTACAAAAACTACAGGTTACAATCACATTTAATGTGAAAAACACAATGCTTTCTCCCTAAGTAACCAAACAAGGATTTCTACTCTTAATATTCCTGTTTCAACATTACACTGTAAATCTTACAATACAACCAGGCAAGAAAATATGTTAAATAGACAGGCTAGGAAGGAATAAAACTGTCTCCATTCAAAGATGACAGAATTATCTATATAAAAATACCAGGGGAAATAAAAACTTCTCCATTTAAAATATCAGCTTAGCAAGGTCACAAATATATGATCAAGAGACAAAAAAATACTTTATTTTTCGATACTGGCACTGCATAATTGAACTATTACACAAAATAATGCCATTTATAATCACTTCTCCCAAAATTAAATAAATTCTAGAAAATTAAATAAATTTATTAAATAAATAAATGTTTAAAAGTATGTATAGGAGCTGTATGCTAAAAATTAAAAAGCAATGATTTAAAAAAGCAAATAAATCTAAATAAATAGAGATATCCTGTCTTCATGCAATGGAAGACTACACACAGAAAAAAATGCCAGTTCTCCCCAAATTCATTTGTAAGTTATAAGTAAATCAATAAAAATAGAAGACATTTTAGATTTAGAAAAGAGTGGTTCTAAAATTTATATGAAAAGGCAAACAGATGAGCTAAAACAATTTTGAAAAAATGAAATTGAAGGAATCATACTTTTTCTTTTTATTAAAGAAATATGTTTTTCTATTTCTAGTCTTGAAATAATGTTACTAGGGACTAGTGTTGAATCTTATCAAATTATTTCAATCACCTACAAAAGCAATTATATTTTTTTGTGTCTGATGTATTATATTAATAGTTTTTTTATTATTTAATGATTTCTACTCGCCTGAAATAAACTAGCTGCCTATGGTTGATTATTCTTATATATATATACTGCATAATGCAACTTAGTGATATGTGTTTTACCAAGCTGTGGTCTTTTTATGTCTAAACATGTATTGCTAGATATTTTAAATCAAAGTTTTCTTGCTGACCTTTCTTCCCTTTCCTTTCTACCTGACATTTCACTGTTACTATCAACCCTTATTATAAAGTGTTATTACCAACACTTATCTAACTTTCCCAATACAAAACATGGAAGAAGCCATTACTTCTGTTTCAGAGTCTTGTTTCAAAAATAAAAATAGTCCTGTCATCTTCTTAATGAGTAAAAAGCACCAGGTGGTGAGTATCTGTAGAGAAAGATTCCCATCAGCCTGCTGGGGTTAGCAGGATTGTCACCTTCCCATTACAAATAACAGCCTGTCGTGCCTCCACTCAACATCTGTCAGTGGGAACTACCACTGGTGGAGAGCCTTTTTTGTGTCAAACACCTTCTGTGTGTATTGTCATTCAGAGTTCACACTAATCCTTGGAACTGGATATTATGCTCCCATTTTACCAATAGGGAAACTAAAGCAAGGAAGGGTTAAATACTTTGACAGCTCACACAGCTGTTAGGTGGCAGAGCTGGAATATAAGGTTCTTTGTATCCAAAGTTCACCCTCTTTCCAGAGCTACAAGGCTCACTGGGCAGTGCTCTAAAGAAGCAACAGCTCAGTAAAGGGGATAAGACACAGGTCTGCACTGCTCCCACCCCCAATACCTTGCCCTATGCATCTCTTCCATTTGGCTGTCGCCGAATTGTAGCCTTTATAATAAACCAGTAAAAATAAATAAAAACAAAAACAACCTAGCAGCAGAGAGAGGAGAGAGGAAAAAGCCGATGAGATCAAAGTAAAATGAGATAGATTTAAGAGAAAGAAAAAATTTTAACTTAGATTTTTAAAAATATAAATATGAAAAAATATATAAACACTTAACTGAGAAAAGATAGTCAGCCCTGAGCAGGTAGCTCTGTTGGTTAGAATGTGGTCTCAATGTGCCAAGAAGCAACCAATCGATGCATCCGTAAGTGGAACAACCAACTGATGTTTCTCTCTCCCTCATGCTCGCTCTCTCTCTCTGTCTCTCTGTCTCTCTGTCTCTCTCAAAAAACAAACAAAAAAGGATAAAGTCAAAGGGGGGAAAAAAGACTGGTCTCAAACAGAATCATATTTACCATTTAATAAACTATCTACAAAAGATTAATGTTTTCTCCTGAATCTCATCAACGTTCTGAAATCTCTTCCCTTTCAAAGGCAATAAAAAAAAAGATTAATGTTTTTATTCACAGAGCTTATACTATTGTATGTTAATTCTCTTAACAGTAGTAATTATTTCTTTATTAGATACTATCGTAACCCATGTTATCAAACTCAGGAGAACAGAATGTCTCTTATTAAATTCTGCTGAATATGCTGATTAAGAGACGTACCTTGTACCTTGAAAACTCCTGGGACTACACAAGGATCACTCCTGAGAAATTAGAGATAAATTGTGGGGGTAGGGGAAGGCAAGTGCACCCCTTATTTTAAATTCTTGGCAACTAATATGTATTACCTTTATTAATTAAAAAAAAAAAAAATTAAGCCCTGGCTGGTGTAGCTCAGTGGATTGAACACAGACCTGTGAACCAAAGGGTCACTGGTTCAATTCCCAGTCAGGGCACATGCCTGGGTTGCAGGCCAGGTCCCCACTTTGAGGCACGCAAGAGGCAACCACACACTGATGTTTCTCTCCCTCTCTTTCTCCTTCCCTTCCCCTCTCTCTAAAAATAAATAAAATCTTAAAAAAATATATTAAAACTACTTTTTTTAGAAGACCTACTACACACAAGAAAAAGGAAGGAATAGGGTGACAAGTTCAAGAAAATGTCCTTTTAAGAGGATACAGGCCCATTTTTTTAAGCTCTAAAGATACAACCAACAGTTAGTGTGGTTTCATAACTGTAAGACCTGGTGGTTTCTATTTTAAAATTTTCAAAAAACTGAAGGCTTAACAGTTGCCAAAAGCAATCAATCAATATTAAATGAGTATTCAATATGTAAAAAAGCATTCCTGAATGACAGTTTACTACATTTGAAAGTACCTATTTTGGGTCCAAACTAAGGTATTCCATATAAAACTCCTATTTAATATCTTTCACCATTACTGATATATGTAACTTTACAGTAATACCAAAATTATTTCTAAAGGGCATGAAGTATAAAACTGCCACCCACATGTAGTTTCAAATTAGAAACAAATGCTTTATAATCCTAGGGAAAAAAATTCTCTCTTAAAATGCTATTTTTCAAAGAAATTTTCCAAAAATAGTTTAGCAAAATGCAGGAATTAGGGGATACTATACAAGAGAAGGTAAAGGAAAACCCCCAATGATGTAAGATGATCCCCTACCCTCACAAAAAAATAAAACTCTCTACAGAAGAGCTAGAGCTCGCCTAGTCCAAGCTAGAGAGGTCCGAGACTCCTTTAAGAACATGAAATGAAATGATCAAATACTGAGTATGTTTAAACATACTAAGAAGAGATTTACAAAACCAAAGGAAGAGTTGGGGTAAATTAAAGATAAGGACATAGAAAGCTAAGTAAAGGAGTTGCACAGGAAAGGAAAAGTAATCTCAATGTACTTAACAGAAAACACTTATATTTATACAGTGCCTACCATGTGTTGGTCACTATTCTAAATCTTTATGTAACTCTTCACCTTATGAAGTACTGTTTCTATACCCATTTTACAAAGAAAACCTAGATGAATAGATGTTAAATGACTTGCCCAAGGTCACACAGCTAGCTATTACTGGTAAGTAGACTACATGACTCCTTTGTCAAAACCATTTACAAGTCAGAAGACATGCATATGGCAGTTAAGTAAAATAACTCTCATCTTTCCATTCAAGAAGTCTAGAGAGAAGTCCTAAAACCAAATTATCATGACATGGCAATTGTAATCATGTTATTTAGAAATATAGAATTAAATACCAAAATAATCTGTTAAATGCTAAAACAAAGATAAGCTCTAGAAATGTAATGTACACCAATGATGGCTACAGTTAATATACTGTCTTATATTTAAAAGTTGCTAAGAGAATAAACCTTCAAAAAGTTCTCATCACAAGGAAAAAAAATGTAACCATGTGAGGTGTTGGATATTAACTAAACTTATTGTGGTAATCATTTCACAATATATATACATACTCCCATATCAAATCATTATGCATACAGTGTATCTTCAATTTATACAATGTTATATGTCAATTATTTCTCAATAAAACTGAGGGAGAAATGTCAAAAGAGATTACCTGGTATAAGGGTGTGAAGATTATAGAATATTTGACACAAGTCACGTGCATGTCTTTTCAAGAATCAAAACCATATATAAAAAATTACAATTAGTATAGTCTCTAAAATGTATAGAAAATATATATTAAGGTTCATTTCCTACTGCCATTTTCTGGCTGCATAAAGATTCCATCTAATAAAAATTGTTTTCTTATTCTGACTTAAGGCATCTTGTCATTTGAAGCAAACACTATCCCAATTAATACAGCAGTAAGGCAATGAATGTGCTGTTTACAGTTTCCTGCTCATTGAGTAATCCCTGCAGTGGCCAAAACACATAGCCCACCTCTTTCAACCTCTTCCCAGGGCAACATGAGCCTTGACAGACTGGCATCCAGAGAGACAGTCAGACCACTCCTTTCTTTTGGACCAATCTCATTACCTTCCCAACACTGCTGTCTTCAGTGGCCCACCCCTTACGGTAGGTGTGCCTACACATTCATTATTGTCGATTGTTCCTAGTTTCTCCACTCAGATGGTAATGTCATTTACAGCAAGGCAACAGCCAGAACCCACAGAACTCAATTATCAAATGTTTCTCAATTTTAAATAAACAAAGACTTTTCTAATTGCAAATGCTTGCCACCTGGAGTATATCAGAGTAGGTTCCAAACATTTTTCTTTTTACCCTTCTTGATCACAGAACTCCTGTAAAAAGAAATCTAAAGCAATCTGCAGTATTTAAAAAAGAAAATAAAAGCTGTTCTGAGACAGGAGCAGAGAGCTGGCGCCATCGTCACTTGCACACATCCAAATGCATAATTCAAACCAATTACACTTAAATAAATAGATGTCCTTCTCCATTCAAACCTTACCTTCCTTCAAGAGTACAGAAGATGACAGTAACTGATTTTAAATACCATCTTCTCCGTTACATCCTGTCCCCCAGTGAAAAATGACCCTTTAGTATCACTGCCTCTGCACTTCAGTTCTATTCCACTGTAATCTCTACTGTTGATTTGATTTTCTCAGTTAAGCGTTCAACAAACTAAAAGCAGTATAAGTTCTTTAAAGGCACTGTATTTCAAAACCCTTCTCCATCCTCACTTCTTGGTGGGCAGAGTAAAAACCCAAAATAATGCATAAAGACCAGCATTTAGGACACACCCTAAGCAGTCATGGAAAATTATTTTCATATCTATTCTGAGAAGTCATAAGCTGTGGGCCAATTACCAAATTTAAAAATAGTCATCCCTGATCTTGATTCTACTTTAACAAAGAACATTTTCAATAAGATTAAGAACATAGTCCTGAAAAAGCATAATATGCTTTACATTTTTCAGACTACTTGGTATTACTCTGTCTGACATCAATTCTTCTCCCAACTGTATTTTCAATGTGGTCATCATCAACTAACATTCTGAAATTCCGCACATTCACTGAAGTAACTATCCAAATAGCCTTGTTTTCCTTTAGGGGATTTCATGATGCTTATACTTGATTCATGAAACTTAACATCAAATCTCAGCTTTTTAATAAGAGGATTAATGGGATTATTCTCATTAAAGCAACTAGGGAACTGTCTCACAAAATGGCTTAGTTTGCTAATGGCTTATATTTCAAGATATACAAGGATTCTATTAAGTGAGTGAGCCAAAATTCTCACCTGCATAAGGATATCTATCCACCTTCCTCTTACTTGCTGAGGCCATGTAGCAACCATTTCTAAGTCTTCCAAATCACTGACGACATAAAGAAGATTCCCAAATCTAGTAAGTCTTGAAGGAAGGAACACTGTTCCTTCCCTAAAGTCCCCCTCTTTTTCTTCACCTATTCATTATCAGACTAGAATGACTCAAAACCCCAAGTGACTATCCATTCCCAGAAGAATAAACTCCAATTCCTTAACTGGGCAATCTTTCCCTCCTTGTCTCTGAGAACAAAAAAAAGGACCAACAACCTAACTAAATTAGATTTAGAGTTCCTCAAACACCACACTTTCCTTTCCTTTGCACAACCTGCTCTATCTGCTCCTCACACTCAGCTTTCCATCTGTATCCTCAGAAGTTTTACCTGCCCCTTCAGGTCTATTTCAAATACTGCCTTCTCCATAAAGTACCCACACCACACACAACCTGACCCCAAGCCTAACAGGTCATATATATTTATTTGGTACTCCTTGAGAGCACTTTGTCTACCTGCCTTATTCTCCACCTATTTAATAGGTCCAACAGTAGGTAAAACTTTCACTTTCATTTTCACCCCAAGAGAACAAACTTTACTACAAACAATAGGCATCTTCCAATTTTAGGAGCTGATATGGGGCAGTGTGGTTCTCAGTCTTGGTGACATATTAGAATCACTCAGAAAGCTTTTCTTTAAAAATACACATGCTTTCCCTTCCTCAAATCAAGTCCAAATTTCTGAGGATAAGCTAGGTAGGTGATTCTTATTTATTTTTAGGATTGTGAATTACTGGAGAGTGAAAAAGTACCACCAGAGTTGAGAAATCTGTATTTTCATTTCACCGCCAGAACAAGTCATTTCCCACTCTGTTTTAGGCCCTACTGACTGGCCAAACTACCAACACAGATTCCCAACTGGTTTCCTTACCTCCACCCTCTTCTCCCCCAATCTTTTCCTATTCCAACCATCCCACAAGTAATTACTAGAATTAACATTAAATGGTTTTCATAATGTGACCACCTACCCACTCTTATCTCCTTAAGAAGCTATTATTTTCCCTTTTCCACCACCTCAAAACTAAAATAAATTTATGTTGATGAAGGTATGGGGAAATGGGTACAATGTACAATGTTAATGAGTATGCTGAATGGTCAGCTGGTACTGAAAAGGCTACAGGGCATCAAAATATAGCATGCACGTAAATACGGAATATATAAAAACATATATAGGGTGCGGCAAAAGTAGCAGGTTTACTGTTGTTCACAAATAATACAAGAATTAATTAACAATAATATAAGAGTAAACTGTGTGTTGCATACTCACAACTGTAAACCTCTTGCCCCTACCCTGTATACTCACTCAAAAACATACTTCAACCCAGTAGCTTCCACTTCCAGAAATTTAACCAAAGGAAATAACCTGACAAATGAGCAAAGATGTATGCAAATTTAATGCTCACTGCAGCACTTAGAATTGTGAAAAATTAAAGAGAATTTAGATATCTATCAATACAAAATGGGTTAGATAAATTGATTCAACCAGGTAGGTGAATTTTATAGTCAATAAAAAGTAATGGAATTAACTTTACATATGGACATACAAGACCTACAGTGGTTTAGGTTTTAGAAAGGCAAATTAAGAGGAAAACTGGAAAAATCTAAATTAACATGGAAATTAAACAATGCACTATAAAACATAACCAATGGGGTCAAAGATAAAGATACAATGGAAATTAGAAAAGACACAGAAACAAATGAAAACAAAATATAAAACATACTTCAAAAATACCAAAATTTATAGAATGCAGCAAAAAGAATGCTAGGTTTATAGCTATAAACACCTACATTAAAAAAGATCTCAAATTAAAAACCTAACTTTATACCTCGAGGACACAGAAAAAGAATAAACTAAATCTAAAACTACCCCTCTTTAGTGATGATAACACTGAGCAAAGTAGAAAAAGAAGCAGCTACCTCAATATAATAAAAGCCATATACAGAAAGCTGACAGCTAATACCACAGTCAATGGTAAAAGAGTGAAAGCTTTTCCTTTTTTAAGATCAGGAACTAGGAAAGGATGCCTGCTCTCATCACTTCTATTCAGCATGTCATTGGAAGTCTTACCCAGAGAAATTAGGCAGGAAAAAATAAAAGGAAAAGGAAAGTTTTCCTGGTTCACAGGTGACATGATCTTATATGTAGAAAACTTCTAACGATTCTAAAGTAAAAAACTGTTAGAATCAACAAAACCAATAAAGTTGCAGGACACAAAATCAACACACAAAAATGGATTGTTTTTTCTGCACATAAACAATGAAAAAGGAAATTAGGAAAACAATTCTATAACAATAGCATCAAGAAGAATAAAATACTTAGAAATAAATCTAACAAAGGAGGTGAGACTTGTACACTTAAAATTACAAAACATTCCTCAAAGAAATTAAAAGGCACAAATAAATAGAAAGATGCCCCATGTTTATGGATTGAAAGATTAAGTATTATGAAAATGTCAATACTACTTAAAGCAACCTACAGATTCAACACAATCCCTACCAAAATCCTAAAGACATTTTTTTGCAGACATTGAAAAAAACTCATCCTAAAATTCATATGGAATCTTAAGGCTTCAAATCACCAAAACAATTTTGAAAAATAACCAAGTTGGAATGGAAGACTGACACTTCTTGATTTCAAAACATACCATAAAGCTATAATAATCAAAACAGTGTAGTGCTGCCATAAAGACATATATGGAATAATGGAATAGAATGGAGTCCAGACATAAACCCTCACATACATTCAAATGATCTTTGACAAGGGTGTCAAGACCAGTCAATGAGGAAAGGACACTATTTCAACAAACAGTGCTCCGAAAACTGATATCTACATGTGAAGAAAATAACATCAGACCCTTATCTTACAAAAAAATTAAATCTAAATGAATTAAAGACCTAAATACCAGGCCCAAAAGTATAAAACTCCTAGAAGAATACATCCAGGAAAAGCTTCACGATATTGGATATGGCAACGATTTCTAGCATATGATACCAAAAGAACAGGGAACAAATGCAGAAGTAGGTAGGTGGTACCACATCAAACTTTAAGACTTTTGTTCACCAAAGGACACAATCAACAGGGAAGTGGCAACCTGTGGGATGAAACAACTTTGCAAATCATGTCTGACAAGGGGTTAATATCCAGCACATACAAGGGCTCCTACAACTGAATAAGGAAAAAAATCAAATAACCTGATTAAAATATAGGCAAAGGAACTGAACAGACATTTCTCCAAAAATGATATACAAATGGCCAACAAGCATATGAAAGGTACTCAACATCACTAATCATCAGAGAAAAATCAAAACCATAATGAGATATCATATCACACCCACTAAGATGTCTACTATAAAAAAAAAAACCTCTAAAAATAATAGGGGATTTGGAGAAGTTGTAACCCTTGTGCACTATTGGTGGGATTGGTGGGATTGTAAACCACCACATAAACCGTTAAACCGTACTGGGTGAAGCAACACTATAAAAAACAGTATAATGGTTCCTCAAAAAATTAAAACTATAATTACTAAATGACCCAGAAATTCCACTTCTGGATATTTATCCAAAAGTAAAAGCAAGGTCAAAGAGATACTGGCACAGCCATGTTCACAGCAGCACTGTTCACAATAGCCAAGAGTAAAGCAAAGGATGAAGAGATAAACAAAATGTGGTATACTCGCATTTTTCGGACCATGTGACGCACCTAGGTTTTAGAGGAGGAAAATAGGGAAAAAAATTTTGAAGCAAAAAATGTGGTAAAATATTTAATAACATAACTAACATAATATTTCACCAATGTAAATGTAAACTGAACCCAACAACAGCATTAACAACTATTATTCCTCCCAAACTGGGGAAGGGCAGTGGGGGGCGGGGGGGCAGGGGGTTGCATGTCTTATAGTCTGAAAAATAGTATATATACTATGGAATAATCTTCGGCCTTAAAAATAAAGGAAATCTTGTCAAACACTACAACATGGATGAACCTTGAGGATATTAAGTGAAATAAGTCACAAAAGAATAACTACTGTGATTCCACTTCTGTGATGTATCTAAAATAGTCGAATTCATAGATACACAAAGCAGAATAGTGACTACAGTCTGCAGGGCTGGCAGGAGGGAGCAAAGGAACATTGTTTAGTGAGTATTGAGTTCCAGTTCTACAGGATGAAAAAGTCCTGGAGAACTATTCCACAACAAAGTATACTTAACATTGTTGAAGTGTACATTTAAAATTAGTTAAGACAGTAAAGTTTACATATGTTTTTTTAAAACAATACAAAAAATACATACATTTTTTAAAAAATGTTAAGTTACAGGGTTCTGGCCAAGATGGAGGCATAGGTAGAAATCCTTCATTTCCTCACACAACCTAAAGGAGGATAACAACCAATCTAAAATCAATAAACAACCAGAAGTACCAGAAAATCAAACTGCAAAGGCACGTCATAATTACATTACCCAAGATTAAAATGAAGGAGAGAATCCTAGAAGCAGCAAGAGAAAAGCAGAGAATTACCAACAAACGAGTTCCCATAAGACTATCAGCTGCTTTCTCAAAAGAGACCTTGCAAGCAAGTAGGGGTTGGAAAGAAGTATTTGAAGTCATGAAAGGCAAGGACCTACATCCAAGATTACTCTATCCAGCAAAGCTTTCATTTAGAATGGAAGGGCAGACAAAGTGCTTCCCAGATAAGGTCAAGTTAAAGGAGTTCATCATCACCAAGCCCTTATTATATGAAATGTTAAAGGGACTTATCTAAGAAAAAGATGATTAAAAAGATAAACAGTAAAATGACAACAAACTCACAACTATCAACAAATGAACCTAAAAGACAATGAAAACAAAAACTAAGCAAACAATTAGAACAGGAGCAGAAACAGAGAAATGGACATCACATGAAGGGATTTTAGTGGGGAGGGAGGAAGGGAGTGAATAGGGGGAAAAGGTACAGGGAAGAAGAAACATAATTAGTAGGCATAAAATAGATGGGGAGAGATAAAAATGGTATAGGAAACAGAGGACTCAAAGAACATACATGTACAACCCACGGACATGAACTAAGGTGGGGAATGCTGGAGGGTTGAGAGGGCAGGGCGGAGGGGGCATAAAGGGGGAAAAATTGGAAAAACTGTAGTAGCATACTCAATAAAAAATACTTTAAAAATAAAAAATAAAAGTGTAAGTTACAAAATTTTATAGCTGCACCTGAAACTAATACAATTATGATACTGAATCTAACATGAAATTAAAAAATAAACTTGATATATATATTTAAAAAAACTGAACAGCTGTATAAAATATAAAGCAATGATGCCATTTTTTGTTTTGAAAAATAAAAACAGCTAACATTTAAGTGTGCACTACTACTACTTGTGTACTACTATCACCCCAAGCACGTGATTTAGGCACTTGCTATGTATTAACAATGTTACTCCTCACAACTACTTTAAGAGGCAGGTACTATTATTACTATCTCATTTTACAAATGAGAAAGCTAAGACCTCAGACAGATTAATTAACATGCCCCCAAAACACAGAGCTAATTAATGGCAATACCAGGTTTTAAATACAGGCCTTCTTCAGACAGTATGCTCTTAACCTCTATATAATACATACAAAGAAGCATGAAAAGATAATAAACCAAACTGCTAACATTCTCTTAGGACATGACCATGATGGTGCTTTCATTTTATATGCTCTCTCTTAAATTTATGTGAAGATCATGCACTGCTTTTTATAATGAAAAACAAAAGAAAATATTTACATTTTGAAAAAAAACTCAGTGGGACAGCAAGGTCTCTATCCCCACAACCGTCTTATTTCCTTACACAGTGTGTCTGTACTTGCACTCTTCACTACAGTAAAGCTAACCTAACTGCTGTAACACACGTGCCTCAGCTTGCTATCGCCACCAACACATCCTTTCTGTGGACAGCATGTTCTCTCCTTCACCCTAATGCAAACCTTTTTATTTTTTATACCATTTTTCAGCAATTTCGTATTCTGCTTTGAAAAGCTGTGCTTTAGTGGTTTTATTTTGTCCTCCAGAGACATCAGCAAAGTTCCTTGAAGATGTCACTACCCTTTCTCCCAAAGCAAGGACACTCCAGAGGCATGAAGCATACTTAGCATCCAGATCTAGATTTGTAAAGACATTCCTACCAGAAACAAGGGCTCCTTGAAAACAGGACTGACTCCAAATCTGAGCCATGGAAATTACAAGGTAAACCTAATTAGTCTTGTACCAGAAAGCCAGGAAGCAATGAGAGACTAATGGAGGAGGGCCAAAAGGATACAGAAGCCACTAGGAAGAACCCACGATGGTTGATGATAAACAACATCAAAAAGAATAGGACTGTAATTGATTTTATATTTAATGAAGGAAAAATGTGCATAGGTTCCTAAGCAGAAAAGTGACAAAACAACTTCGGTACCCCACAATGAAATAATTATCAAGCAAAGATCACCATGGATACTAAAACCACCAGGAGAAAGATTATTGAGGAAATGCGTATTCTCATCATGCCAAAGTATCATCCCACAGGTTACACAGTAATTGTAAAGTGAAAAACATATGTTTATGACAGTGATCTGGAAGCACCTCCTGTGATCAAGTTTAGTACCAGTGGACACCCAGGCATTCTGTGCCTCCTAGGGTGATATAATATGAAATACACAGCATCACATATGAGTCTTCTTGTCAAGTGAATCTTGACAGAATCTAGTTGGGTCTTTGGATCTAATTTCTGGCTTACAGAAAATACTGAGGATGAAAGACACCATGAGAAGCCCTGACCTGTGTAGCTCAACTGGGCATTATACCACAGAGCAAAATGTCACCAGTTCAGTTTCCAGTCAGGGCACATGCCTGGGTTGCGGGTTACATTGCCAGTCGGGGCGTGTGCAACAGGTGACCAACTGATGTTTTCTCTCACATTGATGTAAACCTCTCTGTCTATCTCCCTCCCTTCCCCTCTCTCTAAACATAAATAAATAAAATCTTTTAAAAAAAGACACTGTGAGGAAATAACTGAAAATGTATGACATTATACAAGATGAGTGACTAGTCTCTTCAAAACATGAGCATCATGAAAATAAAGATGAGAGGACTGTTAAAATTTGAGAGCCTAAGATGATTTAACAAAGACTAAGACACAACAACCAAATGCTATTCATGATCATAGAATCTTGATTCCAAAAAATAACAAACAAACAAAAAAACCCTCCAAACAATAATACAGCTATTAAAGATACTTGGCAGATGATTGAAAAAGTTGAATAGGACCATTAGATTAATTTTCTTAAATGTAATCATGGTATTGGTTAAGAAGAATGTCTTTTTCATTAAAAGGTGCATGAGGAATATTTAAGAGGTGTGGCTATCATGCTAACTGTGCCTTATTCTCAAATGTTTCAATAAACACATACACAAATACAATACACACAAGAACACATAAACAGAGCAAATAGAACAATGTTAATTTCGATGATAGGTATACTGTGATTAGTTATAATATTCTTTAAACTTTCCTGTTTAAAATTTTTCATAGTAAATATCTAAGGAAACTCAATAAAGTTGTAAAATAATCAAAGGGAAAAAATGCCTTGTCTATAACTTGAACTTAGCACCTGAATGTCATTTATCTTTTTAAAATACTTCCTGTCAGTACAAGTAACCATAAGCCCCTTGAGAACAGTTACATTTTTGTTAAGTTTACAGATATGAAAATACCCCAATGAATGTTATTCAAAAGTAACAGAAGACTAGGCTGGCAAAAATCAATATTTCTGCTAATATGGGATATGGAACAATAAAAAGTTTCTGATGATGGGAGTACAAGTATAATCACAATGGAAAGCAATCTGGCATCACCAAAATAAAGCTGAACACATATATCCTATGACCTAAAATTTTTCTCCTAGGGGTATACCCAAGAGAAACTCTCACATGCAGACATCAAGAGTTAGGCACAAGAATGTTGAGAGCAGCATTGTTTATAATAGCAAAAACCTGAAACAACCCAAACTTACATTAACAAAGGGATGGATAAATTCATTGGAATACCATACGGCAATGAAAATGAATGAACTAGAGCTTTGTGCAATGTGGATGAATCTCAAGAACATAATTTTAAACAAAGAAAAGAAGTTGCTGAAGAATACTTCTGGTGATTTCATTTATAAATATTTCAAAAACTTCAAGACTAAACAATGTACTATCTAGGAAACTAAACCTATGGAAAAACAAATGTATGATAAACACAGAACTCACAATAAGGGAGTAAGTACCTCAGGGCGAGGGGCACATAGGGCCTTCTGTTTTACTGTTTTACTTTTCATATTATTTTTAATAAGTTGGGTGGTAAGTATAGGCATTTACTGTATTTTGTGTCTACTGTATCATTATGATGTTAGTTTTTTATTCTTAATATTTAATAAAAACAATTTAGTAAGAATAAATCACATATAAATCCTGACTTTAAGGTACTTAATACTTCCATTCGGTATTGAAACAGTCAAACCCATCACTAACATCAATTAGTGCAATAATCAGGAATAAAATAAATTTCATTTGGGAAATAAAAGTCACAATATTCAAGGGGAAAAAGAACTCTGCCATGATGAAAACCTTATATTTATCTATTTTACTGAATGATTTGTGCTCATAACTTGATGAATAAGATAGGCTTAATCTTCAAAGTCTGATGTAAAAGGTTGCCCTTTTGCACCTTTATCAAGACAGAATCATTAAATTCAGTTTTCACAATATGGAGAAATCTCTGTTGCCTCCCACTTTAGATGATAAAGAAATTGCTAAAGTCATAATTTCACTTATCATTTATACCCTACCCACTCTTCAAAGACATGAGCTTATGACCCAGGAAAATGCCACACACTAGCAGACCCCAGCTGACACGGGTCTTAGGAATGCTACCCAACAGGCTTGCCACAGCACTGGTATATTTTGGAGAAGTTTCTACTGAACTTTGCAACAAAAGAATAAGTTTCTAAAGACAAAAAGGGGAGAGAACTTTTTAAAAATTTGTATTTCATTGATTATGCTATTACAGTTGCCTCAATTTTTCCTCCATTGCCACCCCCACCCAGCAACCCCAGCTCCCTCCAGCAATCCCCCTAC
Source organism: Phyllostomus hastatus (assembly GCF_019186645.2). Classification (NCBI taxonomy): domain Eukaryota; kingdom Metazoa; phylum Chordata; class Mammalia; order Chiroptera; family Phyllostomidae; genus Phyllostomus; species Phyllostomus hastatus. The sequence continues at coordinate 22,053,804 of NW_025334028.1, read as the reverse complement.
TATCATTCATGTCCATGGGTTACACATTTAAGTTCTTTGGCTACTCCATTTCCTATACTGTACTTTACATCCCCACTGCTATTCTGTAACTACCTATTTGTACTTCTTAATCTCCTCACCTCTTCAACATTCCCCCATATACCCCTTCCATTAGGCAACCATCAAAACTCTCTCTGTATCCATGATTGTTTGTTCTTCTTGTTTGTTTAGTTTGTTTTTTTACATTCAATTATTGATAAATATGTATTTATTACCATTTTATTATTCATAGTTTTGACTTCCTTTTCTTAAGTAAGTCCCTTTTACATTTCATATAATAATGGTTTGGTGGTGATGAACTCCCTTAGCTTTTTCTTGTCTGGAAAGCTCTTTATCTGCCCTCTGATTCTAAATGATAGCTTTGCTGGGTAGAGCAATCTTGGCTGTAGGTCTCTGCTTTTCATGACTTTGAATATGTCTTGCCAATCCCTTCTAGCCTGCAAAGTTTCCTTTTGAGAAATCAGCTGACAATCTTATGGGAATTCCCCTATAGGTAACTAACCGCTTTTCTCCTGCTGCTTTTAAGATTCTCTCTTTAACCTTTGGCATTCTAATTACGCTGTGTGGTCCTCTTTCCAACCATCTTGTTTGAGACTCTCTGTGCTTCCTGGACCTGCATATCTATTTCCTTCACCAAATTAGGGAAGTTCTCTTTCATTCTTTTTTCAAATAGATTTCCAATTTCTTGCTCTTTATGGTCTCCTTCTGGAACCCCTATGGGGTGAATGTTGGAACAATTGAAGTTGTCCCAGAGGCTGCTTACCCTAACCTCAATTTTTTGGATTCTTTTCTCTTCTTGTTGCTCTGATTGGTTGTTTTCTGTTTCCTTATATTCCAAGTGCTGATTTGATTCTCAGCTTCATCCACTCTGTTGTTTTCCTATAAACTATTCTTTTTTTCAATTACTGTACCCTTCATTTCTGACTGGATCTTTTTTATGCTGTTGAGGTTCTCACTAAGTTCCTTGACATCCTTATAACTAGTGTTTTGAACTGCATCTGATAGATTGCTTATCTCCATTTTGTTTAGTTCTTTTTCTGAAGTTTTGATCTACTTCATTTGGGCCATGTTTCTTTGTCTCATTTTTGGCAGCCTCCTCATGTGTGTTTCTATGTATTAGGTAGAACTGCCATGACCCTGTCTTGGTAGCGTGGCCTAATGTACTAGGTGCCCTATAGGGTCCAGTGGCACAGCCTCCCCTATCACCCAAGCTTGGTATTCAAGGTACACCCTCCTTGTGGACTGAGTCCAGGCTCCTCTTGTAGTTGAGCCTTAATTGCTGTTGGTAGATCAGTGGGAGGGATTTACCCAGGCCACAAGTAGGCCAGTTGGCTGCAGGGACTGGTTGTAAACACTGACCATGAAGCTCCACCCTCCATGGCAGATCAGCTGTGGGGGACAAGGTGCTGGTGCTCCAATGTGGTCTGTAGCTGTCCAATGGGTATGCAGGCTCTGGGGTTTCCTGGTTTGTGCAGGCCACAGTTAGCCATAACCTGTGTTCTGCCCAGGGTCACCCTGCTTGAGCTACAAAGCAATGCACAGATGGCTGCTACTTGTACTGGGCTTGGAGGTTCCCAGGTGAAGCCAAGCTGTGAACTTAGGCTGGTTGCTGCTAGTGCCTGGCCTGGGCCACTTAGCAAGAGGTATGGGGGCTGAGGGCTGTCTGAGGCCTGCTGTTTGAGAGAATTTAGGAAGTTGTGAAGCATGAGCCAAAACCAACCAGCCCTTCATATGGAAAAGCCACTGTCAACAGCTTGAGTGGGCCTGTAAATTGAGTGGGGCAGAGCCTCAGGAGATCTCCAGGGTGGGGCAAACAGTCGCTGAAGTCTCTGATACAGCACCCGCCTGCTGGCTCTGTGGCTCTGCTGGAGGATGGTTCAGAAAAGAAACCATGGCCTCTGCCCATCTTTCTGTCTGGGAGAAATCTGTCTCCCAGCTCTCACCTTGATAGCAGACACTTCAGTTCCTCCCCATATGCTGCTGGTGTCTTTCAGGCTGCTACCCTGTGCTGGAGCTCAGAGGGAGTGAGTCTGAGCAAGTACATGTTGGGGTTCTTTAAGAGGAGCTGCTTGGGACTACCAAAGTTTCTTCCACTGACTCAATCCCTACTGTTTTTTTGCAGACAGAAGTTATGGTGATTTACCTTTCTGGCACTGGAACCCCGGGCTGGGTCACCTGGTGTTCCTCACTCCTGCAATATCCCTCCCAAATTTTTATCCACCACACATGGGTGTGGAACCAGCCTGTTCTGCATCTCCATGTTCTCCTCCTATCAGCCTGGATGGATATGTGGTTTCTTTAATTCCGTAGTTGTCAGATTTCCATTCACCATGATTTCTGATGGTTCTGAGTGATGGGTGTTCTATAGTTTTAATTTTGTTGTGGTTATGTGAGGAGGTGAGCCGTATTTGCCTACACCTCCATCTTGAGACCTTTTCTTAATGAAAAAAACACTTTAACACAAGATGTAACTTCTTAACAAATTTAAGTGTCAATACAATTTCCAACATTCTTGGTACAATATTGAATAGCAGACATCTAGAGTTTATTCACCTTGTATGACTGACACCTCATGTTGTTGATCAGTAACTCCCCAGTTCCCCTTCCTCAGCACCAGGCAACCACCATTCTCCTCTCTGGTCTATAAGTTTGACCATTTTAGGTACTTCATGTAACTGGAATCATGCAGTACTTGTTTTCTGTGACTACCTTGTTCCACTAGTATAATGTCCCGAAGTTTCATCCATGTTGTAGCATACTGTACAATTTCCTTTTTAAAGGCCGAGTAGTATTCCATTGCAACTTCATACCACATTTGGTTTATCCATTCATCTGTCCACAGGCACTTGGGTTGTTTCCAAAACTTGGCTATTGTGAACAGTGGGGTGAGGGGAGAACTTACTTACAATGTGTAACTTAAGGAAAGTTACACATTGTTCTTCTCCTGGGTTCAACTACAGCTGCCAAAGACACATGTTGAATAAAGGAGGCCTAACTGGCAGGGTTATATTGAACTGTTCTTTATTCATAGCCAGACACCAGGATACCAATCAAAGAAATCAAAATAAAAAGACTTATAATTGTCGAGCTGGAAGTACGACCTGCCCAAACAGGAATAAGTGCTTTAGGTTAAAAGTGTAAGGTAGGGAGAAAGAATATAATTATATTTCTATTTCATTAAAAATTTAATCCTGGCTGGTGTAGCTCAGTGGATTGAGCATGGGCTGGGAACCAAAGTGTCCCAGATTTGATTCCCAGCCAGGGTACATTCCTGGGTTGCAGGCCATAACCCCCAGCACCTGCACATTGATGTTTCCCTCTCTCTCTCTATCTCCCTCCCTTCCCTCTCTAAAAATAAATAAATAAAATATTTAAAAAAAAATTTAATATGGAGAGAATACCAATGGTTGCTGTTTCAAGTACCAGACTATATACATCTACTAAATAGGTTTGCTATTAATACCAAAGACAATTCCTCATTAATATGGAAGTTAACTACACTACTGCTTCTCCTTCCTAATGTCTACCTGTGTCACGTGTGTTGCCCCCAACAAATTTACCAAGACCAAACTAAAATTTCTGCAAGTATGTCAAACCTGGAAAGGGCTTACCAAAAAAGGGGGGAAGGAGGACTAAAAGTTCTATCCACAAAGTTTATGAACCATATCAGATCATAACTACTTCTCAATGGCCCTTCAATGTCTAAAAAAGTAACTCAGTTAAAGACTTGTTCAACTTTTAATTACTTGCCAATCAAATGAGGCTTTTTGCTTTTTACAAGTTCAAGTGTAATGTAAATATATTTCATTCAGAAAACTCCAATGTAAGTATTTACATTATAAGCATGTCAATAAAAGGACCTCTCCATTGACTAACAGAGGTCCTCAAACCAACAAAAATCCAGTAACTACACTGCGAACTACTAGCAGCTTGGGATGGTTCAATCCTGGGTTCATGTACCATCCTACCTTTATTCTGTCACTGAGTAAATCAAAATGCTTTAAAGGTTACACATTCATTGAAGAGCAGTTAAAGAGCAGGTAAAAAAGTGGAAAAAAAAACTAAACTAAATTCAACCACAGATAATTAAATAAAGGACTACATATACAACACAGTTTACTATTCAGCAATTATAAAAAATAATGTAAATGTAGCTATAACAGACATTCTTAACATATTAGTTAAGACACAGGGTGACCAAATACCCTAAGATTATGTATATTATGTGTTAAAATATATACAAGCATATGCACATTAATGTATATTAATATATAAGTGTTTGTAAAAATACACTTCAAAAATTTCACAGAAATTATCACTGGGTAACTTTTCACCTGTATTTTCTAATTTTTCTACAATAAACATATTAGTAGAGTTATTTTTGTTTAAAAATCACCTCTATACCTTCATTCTACCTTTTGCTTAATAAAGAAGCTACAACAGTTGTGCCCAATCATTTAACTTACAGCAATATCTAAGGATGGTGAGTAATGTGAGAAATTTGAAGAAAGTCCCCATAACAAAAAAGCATAACATGGTTACTATCTCCACGGATGATAAAGATGAGTTTCAGAAACACTCTGCATTGTCAGAAACTTTGTTACTGAAAGAAAACAAAGAGTTTCAACCCTGACCAGTGTGGCTCAATTAGTGAGCACTGTCCCACAAACCAAAAGGTCACCTGTTCAATTCTCGGTCAGGGCACATGCCTAGGTTGTAGGTTTGGTCCCTAGCTGGGGCACGTACAAAAGGCAACTGATCAATGTTTCTCTCTCACATCAATGTTTCTCTACCTCTCTTTCTTCCTCTCTCTCTAAATATAAATTTTTAAAAAATAAGAGTATTTTTTAAAAAGTTTCACAGGGTAGGGTTGCATTTCAAAGATGCTACATATTAGAAGGGAAATTCCTCCTACAAGATGCCCAGCCACTCGCTTTCTACCTGTACACCTAATTAATCATCTTACCATGCCACTGCTTCTTTGAAAGAGCCTATTGCAAGAATTTGTTCAAAATGTTCATAATAAATAATACTTCTTAAACACTTTGAAACCTTCCTTATAAGTAACTGTAATAGCATCAGACATGAAGCTACATGCATTAAAAACCATTTACTGAACACTGTGCTAGGTACTTTGCATGCTCTCTCTTACTCACCTTCCTCTCGACTCCATGAAGAGAGTGCACCATTAGCCCTCTATCACAAAATTAGGACACAAATTACCCATGGACATGGAAGCAAAGATTTAAACCCAGGTCAGACTCCAAACCCAGTCTCCTTCTTACACTATATTACTACCCTTAGTTCTCATGCTTTATTACTCAGGTTCTTCCCAGCTGATCCTTTAACTCAAGACACCACAGCATCTGCCCTGGGCTGTAAACTAAAGGTTTTATTCACGTATTAATGCCCCATCATTTCCTTCTCAGGCCCATCGACTTCTTTTCTTTCATTTCACAAACTAAGTGTCTTGCCTACTGTGTGCAAAGCACTTAGAGAAATACAGAAATGAGTAAAGCACAGCACCATTCTCAAAAAATTGTTATAAATTCCTAGAGACTAGGAGTAAACTACTAAACTACTACTAAAAGTAGTAAACCACTATTAAATAAGGATAAACATTTCCATTAAAAAATCATAAAAAATTCAGGAACCCCCCAAAAGCTAAACTTTTAAGTAAAATGGGTTTTACTCATTTAAAGGACCAAACTTTTCTTAAGATTAAGCATCTTAGATAAAAATATTTCTACCTACTTAAAGATAAAACACAGTATAACAATAAAAAAGCTAATATTGATTAAATTTACTGATATACTACATGTTTTACATATACTTAATGTTTAGTCTTCACCAAAACCCTAAGGCAAGTACTATTAATGACCCCATTTTAAAAGCATGTAATGGAAAACAGAGACGTTAATTTATTTGCCCACAATGTATTAAATGATGGCATCATGATTCAAATGCAGCAGTCTACTCTATTTTGATACACTTATTCATTCATTCAAGCACTTATTCTCAATTTTTAAAAATGTGTCAAGCAACTTAATAAAGACCTTACCAAACAAGACATATGGATGGCAAATAAGCATAGAAAAGATGCCTCATGTCATTCGTGAGCAGGGAAATGCAAATTAAAACAATGAGATAACACTCACTACACACCTGAAACAATGACCAAAATCTGAAACACTGACAAGACCAAATTCAGGTAAGGATGTGGAGCAACCGATACTCCCATTCCTTGCCGTGGGAATGCAAAATGTTACAGTGCGTTTTCTTATAGAACTAAATATACTCTTATAATACAATTCAACATTCGTACTACTTGGTGTTTACCCAAAGGAGCTGCAAATTGTATGTTCACACAAAAACCTTCATATGTTTACATGATGTTTAAACAGATGTTTATAGCAGCTTTATCATAATTTCCAAAACTTGGAAGCAACTAAGATGTCCTACACAGTAGGTGAATGGATAAATAAACTGCGATATACCCAGACAGTGGAATATTATTTAGCTCTTAAAAGAAATGAGCTATCAAGCCATGAAAAGTCATGGAGGAATCTTAAATGCATATTGCTAAGTGAATGAAAGCAACCTAAGGAGGCTATATACTCTAATTCCAACTATAAGACATTCTGGAAAATCAAAACTATGGAAACTCTAAAAAAATCAGTGGTTGCCAGGGGCTGGTAGGGATGGGAGGGTGAAAGGATGAACCAGCAGAGCCCAGAGGATTTTTAGGGCAGTGAAAATACTATGTACGATATCATAATGGATATGTCATTATTCATGTGTCCAAGCCTTCATATTATACAACATTAAGAATGAACACTAGCCCTGGTTGGTGTGGCTCAGTGGATTGAGTGCTGGCCTGCAAACCAAAGGGTCACCAGTTAAGACAGTCAGGGCACGTGTGTGGATTGTGAGCCAGGTCCCTGGTAGGAGGTACATAAGAGACAACCACACATTGATGTTTCTCTCCCTCTCTCCCTCCCTTCCCTTCTGTCTAAAAATAAATAAATAAAGTCTTTATTTAAAAAAAAGAAAAGAATGAATCCTAACCCTGGCCAGGTGACTCAGTTGGTTGAAACATTGTCCTAATACACTAAGGTTATAGGTTCAATCCCTAGTCAGAGCACATACAAAAATCAACCAACGAATACATGTAGTAAGTGGGGTAACAACTCAATGTTCCTTTCTCCCTTCCTCTGTCTCTCACTCCAGTCAATAAATAAAAATAATAATTAAGAGGAATGAACTCTATGGCACACTACAGATTGAGAGTGATTATGATGTGTCAATGTAGGTTCATCCTTGGTAAAACGTGTACCAATGTGGTAAGTGATATTAATAATGGAAGAGGTTATCCATGTTTGGGGGCAAGGAATATGAGAAATTTCTGTAGCTTTCTCTCAGTTTTACTGTAAACCAAATACTAAAAATATTAATAAAAAATATTTTTACCTTAAAAAATCAGCTTTCAAGTTTTATCAAAATACAAATTCCAGTATCCTGGTTTTTTTTTAAAGAAAAAGAAAAGAAACTAAGGAAAGATCCCCATGTCAGCGGTAATGTGAACTGGCCTTCAGCCAGCATTTCCAGACTCAGTTATGCTGTGTCATGTCTTGACATCATGAAAAGATCAACCTGTCAACTTGTCAGGCACTCTACATAAGGTATATCAGTCTTATAACAATGAGTCTGTGCTCATCTCTGAGATTTTCTTTATTTTGCTGGAATTTAAGTTCCTAAGTCAAAATAGTGACATTGATAATGTTTTCGATACACAGCCTTCAGTTGTTTAACAGATGTACCTATTAACAGACATTAAAAAATTTTACTGACTACCTAGTGCATACAATACACTGTGTTGAAAATGACAATAGGGCACTGAACAAGGTAACTTTATTCATGAAGCTCACCTCAATCAGAAATTGGAAAACATAGAAGAAAACAAATAAGATAATTAGACTGTATAAATTCTAAAGGAAATAAACAAGGGGGTGTGACAGAGTAACTGGGAATGGTCCTTCCATGACGGTGTTTTGCAGTTTTGTTCTCAGTTTGTTCCCAAAGATAAGATGGTATTTAGATCTTTATAAGATAAGATTTGATCAGGCTGGGGACCAGAGGATCAAGGAGTAGAGGAAAGACACACCACTCCTAGTGAAGATGATCAGAAATGTGGCAAGGAGAAGCCCTAGTTTCACCAATGTGGAAACTGGCTTAGAAAAATTTAGTGATTTGACCAAGGCCTCAAGCTGGGACTGAAAGAATAGCTATGATTTCAGAAGACAGGCTACCTTGGGGTGAAGGAAAGAAGTCAGTCCAGCAAGAAAATAAAGCTGAACTCAGAAGAGGTGTCCTGATTATGGGACTACCACCCTGCAAACAATGGTATAACTATCTGTATGGGTGAATGGTAAGCATAATCAGACTGTGATATGCTAGAGAAAATTAACTCTTGTAGAAAAGGTTCGGTTTGGTTGTTTGGTGTTTGCACGGTGGGGAACTAGAGTAGGGAAACTCATTAAGAGACCACCACAATCCATTTGGTGAAAATTTTAAAAATTGACCCTAGGAGGTAATAACGAGAAAGAAGAGAGACAGTGTAAAAGCAACTTGGGATACGTTTGACTACAGGTGTAGCAATGGTACCAGAAATATACCTGCAGAACACAATATAACTCCAATCCTACAATACTGAATAAACATTGCATGTTTTCACAAATGAGGAGGAATTTTTCAACAAGCCCCCATAAGCCAGTGTTCTTTGTACTGAATACTACCATGCCTAAGAAAATATTACCTGTGTTTGATGAATATCGTTTCATAGTATCATTTTAAAGTCAACAGATAAGTGTCTGTACATATTATTTCATTTAGCATTACCATTCCCACCGCATTATTCTATTAAAACATAACGTAACCCACATTATTCTATTCAAATGGTACACAATTTCCAAAAGGAAACCATGAGGTTTTCTTGTTTTAAGTCCAGGTCCTGTATAGGCCTCAACAAATGAGAATTTGAAAATTTAAAACAAACAAAAGGACTTATACCAGGTTTAGTATGTTGAGTAGTCCCACTGCTATTTTTAGAATGAACAACACTTCTCAACTTTTTCTATATGATACTAACAAGGCCAAGGATCATATCCTTTCTAAAAACAAGACCTGTACAACAGACAGCTAGACTCTCTTACAATGGCTTATCAACAAGTGTTTTGACTTACAGATTTTACTTATATGTTTATTTTGCACATATCTTTATGTACATGTACTTAAAATATACTATTTGTATTTATTGTTCTTAAGTATTTGCTTTCATTCCATTCACTGATATTTTTACATATGGCAGTACTACATGGTACTAGCAGCCTTTAAAAATATGCCTTAGATTTTTACCAGTATTTCATATTCACTGGAAAATTTGGGGTTCAGAACTACCTTATCAAATATGTAAGTAAAATATGTTCCCCTCTGTACTATGGTGAAATTGGAGCTCTGAAAGGTTAGGTAACTTGACTAGTTCAAGATCACACAGTAATTAGCAAGGACAGGGTCCTGACCCGGTCTTCAGACTTTGTTCATGCTCTTCTCCCCGCAGGACACTACCAATTTAATACATGAATATTCATGTGTCTCTCTTCAACAAACCTGGACTGTAACTAAAGGCCACACCAGTGCGGCTATGCCAAAATCCCGAGTGCCGAAATGCAGCCGGAACACTAGCACTTTTCAGTAAACATAAACACGAGCGCACGTTTCAGTCAGGACCCCATCCAATTCTGGGTTTGCTCCACTGCACAAAACTTATTAAAATACACTACAGTCTTAAAGTATAGCCCTTAACGACACTGTCTTTTTCAGTGGTAGTTCAATGAATTCAAAGGTGACTCATACAGTTAACTTGAGGTTTTCTAAATTAATAACTTAGGATGCCAAATGAAAATAATGAATTATATAGACCTCTACCCATCATCACCCCCAAAGCTGCTTAAGTGTCAAAGCGAGATAGTTAAACACGAGGACGGATGTGGGGCTGGAGCGAGTATTCCTCCTCCCAGTGACTGCCACCATCCTCAGGCAACCCACTCCTCAAAGCCCTGAGGGTCTATTTCGACCCCAATCCCGCCGTGACCAGAGTGACTACCCGCCCCGAAGCCCCCGGCCACCCGGCGACCCAACGTAGGAGCCCTGCCGGGAGCTGCGACAGCGGTAACTCGCTAGGCTAAGGCCGACCCCTTCCCAAGGCGTCCCCACCTGTCCGGCAGCCCGCACACCTGGGAGCCCCTGCCCCGGCAGAATACGCGTGGCAGAAACCGATCCCTAAACCGCAGGTCCTCGGGGCAGCCTGGCGACCTCGGGCAAGCCCGCTTCCGCTTCCACACCACACGGCCGCGACGGACCGGGCCCCCGCCCCCGCAGGAGCCCCCAGTCCCGCTGGGCCCAGGATCGCCGGCGACGGGAGGAGGAGCCGGCGCAGCGAAACTGGGGGAGGAGGAAGAGCAGCAGGCGCGCCCGCCCGCCCGGGGAAGAGGAGGAGCGCGTCCTGACCCGCCGAGGGCTGGCAAAGAGGAAAGGGGAGAGAGGGTCCGCAGCCGCCAGCAGGGGCTCCGCAGAGGAGCGAGCATCTACCTGCGAGCAGAAGTACGAGCCCTGGATGCCGAGCTTGATGCAGGTGGGACACTGGAGCTTGGCCTCGCTGATGCAGCCGTCCGTCTCGCACACCCGTGTCTCCACGGCCGCCATGCTGCCTGGCTGCTGGAAGAGCGCCTCACCGGGGAAAAGGAGGAGGAGGGAGGGAGGAAGGAACGGCTGGGCGGAGGGAGGGCCGGGGAGGAGAAAGAGGCCGAGCCAGAGGCGGAGCTGGACCCGCCGGGCCTGGGGACGGAAGGAAGACCTGAGCCGGGTCGGCCCGGACGACGCTACGCGCCCCACCCCTTCCCCGCGCGCGCAGCTGGCGTCCGGCCCACCTCCTTCGCTCCGCCCCCTCGGCCTCAGGCCTAGCACGTGGAGACGCCGGAGATCTTGGCTGAAACCTCCCTCGGCCATCGGGCCGCCTCGCTGTCAGCCCTCTGGGAGCGCGTCCTCCTAGCGCCTTCCAGTGGAGGCCAGGTGAGGCCCGCGAGGATAGGCCCACGTGCCTCGCGCTCTCTACTTGGCCAGACACACTCCCAGTCGCCCCTCACTGACTGAGTCCCGAGTTCCTGAATGTCCCCCAAGCTCCCAGGCAGTTGCAAAGAGCGCTCCACTCCTATGCGTTAGCCTATCCGGCAACTCCTTAGAAAAGGAAAATAATGCCCTTTCTTAAAGTTGTATTTCTCACTGACTTCTCTGAGGCCGAAGGACAGCCGCTCATTCACAAAAAAAAAAAAAAAAAAATTGAGCCAGACAGCTGTCTGTGAGGAGGTGGGCTGGGATTTGCATACGCCCTCTTTCGCGCCGGATATTTTTTCCACACCAACCCACTCCATTCACAATCTACAATGCTAGTACTAGTAAGATGGTAGCTACTAAATATTAAGTGCAAAGTTTAGTAATATTCTATATATAATATTTTTGTTTTATCCCGGGTAACTTAAGACGTAAATAGGGGAGAATTGTATTAATCATGAAATAGAGTTGCAAGGAACGTTAGAGGTCATCTGATGCAAATCTGTTGCCTAAATCCTTTCAGCTATATCCCAGATCTGCCATTTACTACTAATTTGTGCTTGAATACCTCCTGTTACTAGGGAAGAGAGAGGAACTAAAGTTTATGGTCAAGTAAGTACTGTGAACTTTGTGTTATCTAACCCATTTTTCAAAAATTCATATTAACAGCTCATTACTTTAAATAACTTTTGCAATGTAAGCAATACAAATAATGTAATAAAATTTTAAATGTTATACACATAAGCAAAAAGACATCAACCACCAAATATATGTATATATGTAATTTACATGTGAGCATATGCACACAAAATATTTTTAACAAGAACAGGAAAACGTGCCATGCAGAGTATTTAGTAAACTACTTTCTTCAGTTATTGTGAACTTCTTTTCTTGTCATTAAATATATTTTCACCACATGAATTTGCTGTGTGCGTAACGTTCTATTACAATAATAATTTACTGAACCAAACTCACTATAGACATTTAGGTTATTTTTAATTGGTATATATTACAAAGAAAACTTCAGTGAATACCCTTTTAGCTAGAACTTTGTGTACATCCTTATTTATGTATTTACTTATTTACTTTAAAACCAGAATATTTATTGCATGATTAACCATTGAAATCCTTAAGATGAACTGGATGCTGCAACAGCTGCCCTCTTGGGTTTAGGTACTGGTCCTTCACAGAATTCATGCCTGAATCCACAGTAGACAACTTTTAGGTGCCTCATGAGACCAGTCCCAGCGATGTTTTGGTGTTGTTTTGTCGTTTAGCCTTGGCACTCCCCCAGTTACACTTCCAATTGCACTTGGCCAGGTAGCCATACTTCCTGCAGGTGGACTTCTGAAGGTGGTAGGCCCTGGAGCCACAGCGTAGCTCGGTGTCCAGCTCAGCACATACATCATGTTGCAGCACTTGCCAAAAGATGTTCCATTGTCATCTGGCTTCTGTGGCCAAGACCAAAGAGAGCTGCATACATCCTTATTTACTTAGGATATATTCTTGAGGGTGGCATTGATGCATCAAAGGGCTGTCACTGTTTATTGTTTTTTATACAGGTTGTCAAAATTTTCTTCAGAAAGTGTGTACATAGTTATACTCTGGTCAGAACTGCACTAGAGATCTTATTTCCTGAGACTACTAGTGCCAGTTACTATTTATTTTTAATGCTTGTAATTCTGATTAATGAAAATGGTGTTTTGGTTTTTTATTAAATTATAGCAAGATGACATTTTTCTCATTAGCATTTGTATTTTTTTAAATCCTTACCTGAGGACATTTTTTTCACTGCTCTTAGAGAGAAAGGGAGAGAGAGAAGCCTCCCATACACACCTGCCCAAGGGATCTAACTGCAACCTAGGTATGTGCCTTGACTGGGAATTGAACTCACAACCATTTGGTTATGTGGCAGTGATCCAACCAACTGAGCCACACTGGCCAATGCTATATTTCTTCTTTTATGTGTTTGCTTTTATTTGTTAATATTTCTTTTTTTGTAGAAAAATACTAAAAAGTAACCCAAGACAAATTGACCACAGTTCCATCAGTGTTTCATTCACCCTTGGTATCTTTAGTTCTGCACCACAGACATATTCAATGTTTATATTTTTGCAGTTATTGATCAAAATTTTTATTGTATATATCCACATAACATTATACCATGGATTATTCTTAGATTTAGAAGTAATAAATCCTATTCCTTTTCTATACAGTAGCTCTTTATGTATTTGAGATTAACTATCGTACCTTATGGTGTGTCAGTTCTTACAACATCCATTTGTATTATATAGCATGTTTTATGATTCTTTAAAATTTTTATTGACTTTTAGAGAGGAAATAAAAACATCGATGTGAGAAAGAAATATTGATTGCCTCTTATGTGCACCCCAACTAAAGACCAACCCGACAATCTGGGTATGTGCCCTGACAGGGAATCAAAAACGCGACCTTTTGTTGTACTGGATGACATTCCAATCAACTGAGCCACACTGGCCAGGGCTATATAGCACGTTTAGATCCCTTGCAATCCATGTCCACTTACTCTGAAGGAATTACAGTTTGTTGACTCCTGATGGGTTGTGTCAGTATTGTGCTAATAAAATAGAGGAATAAGAATTTCTGAAAACTCTGGTCCAAAAGACCATAAGGGTTCTTCTTGGGTACAAGGAGACTGGAGATGGTCCTGCCCCTACTGGCAATCTGCCTCTCTGGGCTGCACTTCCTCACATCTTTAGGGAAGTGGTGTTCTGGGGCAGTTAAGAACACAGATATTGCATGATAATAGGCAAACCTCTCTGCTTTCAACCCTGCTCACTTAGTCACGTTTCCATGAGCAAATTGTTTAACCTCATTTTCCATATCTGAAAAATACAGATTAGAGTACCTACCTCATAGAGTTTTCTTGTACTTAAGTTGGATAGGATTTGTGTAGTGCTTAAGAGCCCAGTAAGAGATATTAGTAGTTAGCCTGGCCATCAGCTCCTCCTTCCTTGGCCCTCTTCACTCCCACATGACAAACTAATGAGTAAGATAAACTTCCTAAGACCACCTTTTTGGCTGTTAGGATAATCACCCAGATCTTTTTTGTTTAGGCATAAAAAGTGGCAAAACATAAGGGATTTTTATAAGTTATATAATAGTTCCTGTTGTATTCTCCTGAGACTTTAAGTCAAAGTCCCCATTGGACATCTAGTCACTATTTTCATTCCTGTGGGCAAAGTTCAGCCAACCCACTTCCAGGAGGAAGAATGGACCTCAATGTCTCAGATGAGAATTTGGAATGTCTAAAGAGTCCTTTGACCTGAAGGCACTTGTTTCCCTGGAATTTTTACATAGGGAAAAGCACTTTGGAGACAGTGTGTGAGCACATACCCAAAGCTATCTATCCAACTACCTCCTATACTGCTAGTGCCCATTGACTAGTTCAAATTCAACATGACCAAAAAGAAACAATTATCTTGTATTCACTCACTTTTGCCACCCTCTTTAAATCTGCTCTTTCTCCTGAATTTCCTATCTTTCTTAGTGATACCTTCTCTCTACTCTTGTTTCCCTAGTTCAGAATTAGGCTCCTACCTCTTCCTTATTGACACCCCGCAAACTAATCAGTCCTATAGATCTGATCTTCTAATATTTTTATGTGTTCTCTCTTTTCATATGGCTGCAACTTTAGGCCATTTTAAGCCTTGCTTGGACTATTACTGTAAGCCACTTAACTGCTTCTAATCCATTGAATCTACCCTGACATCAAGCTGATTTTCTAAGAGACAAATCTGATCATGCCTTTCCCTGCTTAAAACCCTTCACTAATACGGGGCCTGCAGAGATGGAGCCAGGAACAAAGAGGTGGCCAGAGCCTAAGCAATTGGAAACAAGTAAACAATCAGGCTTAAGTTATGAGTCAGGGTTAAGAGCATCTGTGAGACTATACAGCTGAAACTAAAGAAAAAGTTAAAAAGATCATAGGCATGGTACATAAAAGGGAAAGGAGCAAATAAGTACCTATATTAAGGATAATGAAAACCAAGTTTTTCACTTTGTGAGAAGGAAGTTACAAGTATGGAAAGGATGAAGGCTGGAATTAATTATGTAGAATTGTATTGGAATTTGAAGTATTGGTGTGAACTCAAGGTTTAGATAAATAGGTAATATAGATGTGTGTGTGTGTGTGTGTGTGTGTGTAAAGCTCTGACTACTAAGAGGGCCTAATGGCAGTGAGCACACCTAATCTCCAGATCTTGGTTTCTAAATACCATTCTCCACTAAAAGGAATCAGAGCTCTTTGGAGGATTGGCTCACTTCACTGCCAGAAAAAGAAAAGTGCAAGATACATCTGGAGAATTTCACTGTACCAGAGTGTAAGGTACAGCTCAAAAATGATGGAGACCATAGAAAGGACACAGAATGAGAGTTGCAAGATGGTGGCAGAGTAGGAGAATATTTCACGAAACTCTTCCCAGAGCCAAACTTGAAATAATATGTCCCCTAGAGCAAGGGACATAAAGGAAAGAATAAACAAATGGGATCTCATCAAAATAAAAAGCTTCTGCATGGCTAAAGAAAACAGTACTAAAATAAAAAGAGAACCAACTATATGGGAAACCATATTTGCCAATGATACCTCAGACAAGGGTTTAATCTCCAAAATATATAAAGAACTCACATGACTTCACTTCAGGAAGACAAAAAATCCAATTAAAAAATGGGCAAAGGACTTGAACAGACACTTCTCCAAGGACATACAAAGAATCCAGAGACATATGAAAAGATGCTCAGTATCGCTAATCATCAGAGAGATGCAAATTAAAACCACAATGAGATACCACTTCACACCAGTCAGAATGGCCATCATAAACAAAGCAATGAACAACAAGTGTTGGAGAGGTTGGGGAGAAAAGGGAACCCTAGTGCACAGTTGGTGGGATTGCAGACTGGTGCAGCCACTGTGGAAAACAGTAGGAAATTTTCTCAGAAAACTAAAAATGGGATCTGCCTTTTGACCCACCAATTCCACTGCTAGGAGCACAATTTATAGTAGAGTAGCCAAGTGCTGGAAGCAACCTAGGTGCCCATGAGTAAATGAATGGATCAAAAAACTGTGGTACATTTACACAATGGGATTCTATGCAGTAGAAAAAAGAAGGAGCTCCTACCCTTTGCAACAGCATGGATGGAACTGGAAAGCATTATGTTAAACGAAATAAGCTGCGCGGTGAAAGGCAAATACCATATGATCTCACCTTTAACAGGAACCTAGACAACAAAACAAACAAGCAAAATATAACCAAAGACACTAAAATTGAGAATAGGCTGACAGTGACCAGAAGGGAGAGGGGAAGGAATTTCAGGGGAAAAGGGAAAGGGTTTGTGGGAACAATTATAGAGAACACATGGACAATAACAAGGTGGGGAGTGGAAATGGGAGGGAAGTGGGGAGGGCTGGAGGAGGGGGCTGGAATGGGGGTAAAAGGCAGAAAACTGTACTTGAACAATTAAAATAATTTTAAAAACCTGGAAATAAAACTAAAGAGAAGAACAATCACCCAAAATAAACTGAGGACTACCTGAAAAAGAGACTTTTAACTAAGGATGAGCAAAGTCCACCCGGAGACGGTAGGAAGGGTGGGGATGTGAAAAGGGCCAGCCATTCATATGGGCAGTGGGCTGAGTCTGCAGCATGGCTGTGGGAGCTTACCCCTGAGAGAAGAGAAGCCAGGTGCACACACAGGACTCTCAAGCACAGAGGGCCAGTTCTGGGATCAACTGACCACATCGATTCCAGCAGTGAAAGGCCCAGGGTTTTTTGTCTGCTGGAGAAAGACTGAACCTCTGGAGACAAAGGCACCATTTACTTTCTTTTTTTCTTAAAGGGGCCAAAGCAAAGGTTTTGTGTTTGCAGCCACTCACCTTTGGCTCCAGAGAAGGGAAAGCAGCATGTACTGGAGTTGCACAGGAGAACATGGATTGGGAGGCCCTGGGGGAAGATGTGGAGGGGTGGTTGTGGGGATTCCAGAGCTGGGATACCTGGACACTGCAGCAGCCATCTTCCTTGAGAAGAGCAAACCCCTCCCAGGGGAAAAGCAATTACCTTACCCTGTGAGATACTGCTCGCCCCACCTCTGGGATCTCACCTGTCCCACCCTACATTTTTTTGTCTTCATTCGTTTTGTTTGTTGGGGGTTTTCTCTTTCTTTCCTCCCATCCTGCATCTTAACTTACCCTGCTAAGGAGACAGCAATACATGCAGACTCCGGGTGTGTCAGAGACTGACTGCAGTGTGCAGCCATTCCATACACTTTCCCAGGAACCAGACTGGTGCTTTCCTCCCAAGAGAAAGTTGAAAACACACTCTCCTGGTTTCCCACAGACCCAAAATCTAGGCTCTGGAGGCCCCACCCACTAGTCTACTAGGGACCCTGTCCCGTCAAATTCAGGGAAATAATCCAAGACAGTTTCAGACTAGTAGCTCAAGGGCAGGGTAGCACACCCACCATCTTCCCTGAAGTCTTAAAGGCACTTCCCACTGGTGATCCAGGAGTTCTATCTCCCCATTTCCACCAGAAGCCCTCTTAGAAAAAACAGTCAGGTCTGCAACTAGTCTAAGACTGACAGCAGGCCAGCAGGCAGAGACAGGGAGTGGTGGATTCTGTAGTGCCTTGGGATGTTTGTGGACAGTGCAGATAAAAGCCAGCTTTGCAGAGCAGTTGGCCCATCCTGAGTGCAGCCAAGGCCAGAGGAATCAGCCACAAACTGTGAATCACTTGTAGCTTCAAACAGGCTGCCAAGGGCTACATGTGGACAGCACCTGACACTGGCTTACACTAGCCTCAGACAGCATCGGGGCCATATCCAAAGGGAAAAGTCAGAAGATAAACACTAAACTCTGCTGAGAGGAATCCACTTCATTCTTTTTCATTTTTTTGTTATGTTTCTTTTTCACAGACTTTTTATTAATTTTATTTTTGATGCTCTATTTTTTCTTTCATATTCATTATTTTACTCTTATCTTTGATTGGTCCATTTTTCCTTCTTATTTCCTTTTCTTATTTTTGTTATTTTTTCTCTTTGTTTTTCTCATTTTCCTCTTTCTATTCATTACTCATATTAGTTCTTTTTTTTCTCATAATAATTTTTCTTTCCTTTGGTTTTCTCTTATTCTTTTTCCTTCCTTTTCTTTCCCCCCCTATCTCTACTATGCCATTTTTCTTTACAATTTTATTATTCTTTTTCTTTGGTCATTGATTTTGCTGTTGTTATTGGGAGGTTGTTTTTTCCTTGTCTTGGTTTGCTTTTTGTATTGTTTTGCTTTGTTCTGTCAGCACCCTGTACAACAGCACACAAGACATGGTGGGGGATTGAGCCTCTTAGTCAGTCAGCTAGAGGAGAGATCCCACTGACAAATAGGCCAACAGCTATTAAGACCCAAATATAACAGAGTCCACATAACCCTCACAAAGACACAAAGGATCTCCTAGAGCATCCAGCTCAGGAGATCAAGTAGACTGCGCCAGTGGGTTCCACAGGATTCCTACCACATAAGGCAACCCCACAAAGACAGGGAGTCAAAGCAGATCTATCTAACACATAGAAAGAAAAAAAAGAGTCAGCTAAAATGGGAAGACAAACAAAAGAAAGGAGAAATCCCCAGAAAAAGAGCTAAATGAAATTGAGACAAGCAATATAAGACATAGGGTTCAATGTAATAGTTATAAGGATGCTCAAGGAACTTAATGAGAACTACATCAGCATGAAAAAGGATATAGAAATGTGAATAAGAACCAGGTGGAAATAAAGAATGCAATATCTGAAATGAATAATATAATAGAAAGAATTAAAAGCATGCTACATGAAGCAGAAGATCAAATCGGTGATATGGAAGTCAAGGTAGGAAAAAAACACCCACAGCAACAACATGAAAAAAGACTGAAAAAGAATGAGGATAGTTTAAGGGAGCCTTGGGACAACATGAAACATAACAATATTTCATTGTAGGGATACCAGAAAGAAAAGAAAGGGAGCAAGGAATAGAAAACCTGTTCAAAGAAATAAGGACAGAAAACTTCCCTAACCAGGTAAAGGAAAAAGTCACATAAGTTCAGGAGGCACAGAGAGTCACAAGAAGAACCCAAAGAGACCGACACCAAGACACATCACAATTAAAATGGCAAACTTCAAAGACGGAGACAGAATCTTAAAGGTGGCAAGATAGAAACAGTTATATACCTACAAGGGAGCTACAATGAAGCTGTCAGCAGATTTCTCAACAGAAACACTATAGGCCAGAAGGGATTGGTATAAAGTGTTTCAAGTAATGTAAAGCGAGGACCTGCAAATAAAACTATTCTATCCAATATGGCTTTCATTTAAAATGGAAGGTGAAATAAAGAGCTTCCCAGACCATTAAAAAAAGGTTAAAGGAGTACATTTTCATGAAACCAGCACTTCAAGAGATGCTAAAGGGAATGCTTTAAAAGAAGAAATAGGGAGAGAAAAGAACACAGGTACAAAGGAAAAATGGCAATGAATAGTACCTATCAATAATAACCCTCAATGTATATGGATTAAATATTCCAATCAAAAGACATAGAGTAGCTGAATGGATAAGAAAATATAACTGTATATATGTTGTCTGTAATAGACTCACCTCAGAACAAAAGACTTACACAGGCTGAAAGTGAAGAGTTGGGGAAAAAATAGTCCATACAAATGGAGAAGAAAAAAAGCTGGGGTAGGAATACTTCTGACAAAATAGACTTCAAAAAGGGCCATAAAAAGGGACAAATAAGGTCACTACATGGTATTAAGGGATCAATCTAACAAGAGGATATTATCCTTGTAAACATATATGCACTTAATATAGGAGTACCTACATATATAAAGAAAATTTTGCAGGAATTTAAGAAAAAAATCAACAGCAAGAGTCATTGTAGGGGATTTTAACACTGTTGCCAATGCATAGATCTTCCACAAAAAAATCAACAAGGAAACAGCTACCTGTAAATACACACTAAATCAAATGGATTTAATGGACATTTACAGAATGTTTCATCCCAAAACAACAGAATACATGTTCTTCTCAAGTGCACATGGATCATTCTCAAAGATAGACCACATGGTAGGACACTAAATAACTCTTAATAAATTCATGAAAATTAAAATCATATCAAGTATTTTCTCAGGTCACAATAGCTTGAAAATAGAAATCAATTTCTGGGAAAAAAAGAACCCTCAAAAGCATTGAAATACATAGAAGCTAAATAACATGTTATTAAATAATGAATGGGTTAACAATGAGATCAAGGAAGAAATCAAAAAGTGCCTGGAAACAAATGAAAATGAACACACAACAACCTAAAACCTATGGAACACAGCAAAGAAGTCCTGAGATGGAAGTTCATACCATTACAGGCCTACCTAAAGAAGGCATAAAAATCTCAAATAAACAACCTAATCCTACACCTAAAAGAACTAGTAAAATAACAAAACAAAAAGTGAGTGGAAAGAAGGAAATAAATAATATCACAGCAGAATTAAATGACACAGACACTAAAAAATAAAATAAAAAATCAATAACTCCAGGAGCTGGTTCATTGAAAAGATAAACAAAATTAATGAATCTTTAATGAGGCTCACCAAGAAAAAAAGTGACAGGACCCAAATAAATAAAATCAGAAATGAAAGAGAAGAGGTAACAACTGATACCACAGAAATGCAAAGAATTTTAAGAAATTATAATGAACAACTATGTGCCAAGAAATTGGGCAACATGAGTGAGATGGATAAATTTCTAAAAACATACAATCTTCCAGAACTGAATCAGGAAGAAGCAGAAAATGTGAATAGACTGATAACAACTAGTGAAATTGAAGCAGTAATCAAAAAGTCCCATCAAACAAAAGTCCTGAACCAAATGGCTTCACAGGAGAATTTTACCAGTCACTCAAAGAACTAACACATATCTCTCTCAAACTATTCCAAAAAATCCAAGAAGAAGAAAGACTTCCAAACTCTTTTTACAACACCAATATTATCCTTATTCCCAAACCTGGTAAAGACACAACAAAGAAAGAAAATTAGAAAGACCCAAGATGGCAGAGGAGTAAGTGGAAGCTACACACAGACTAAAAGTAAAGGGATGGAAAAAGATATTTCATGCAAACGGAAAGGGGAAAAAAGCTGGGGTAACAGTACTTATATCTGACAAAATAGACTTTAAAACCAAGGCTATAGTAAGAGACAAAGGACCCTACATAATGATAAAGGGAATAATCCAACAAGAGGATATAACCCTAGTGAACATTTACGCACCCAACAAGGAGCACCTAAATATGTAAAGCAAATCTTGATGGACATAAAGGGGGAGCTAGAAATACAGTCATAGTTGGAGATTTTAACATGCCATTGATTTCAGTGGATAGATCTTCCAGAGAGAAAAGCAACAAGGAGGCAGTGGCCTCGACACACTGGATCAAATGGATTTAATTGATATCTTCAGAGCATTTCACCCCAAAGCAGCAGAATATACATACTTTTCAAGTGCACATGGAATGACTTCTAGGATAGACCACATGTTAGGACACAAAACAAGTCTCAATAAATTTAAAAAGATTGAAATCATATCAAGCATCTTCTTTGACCACAATGCTATGAAACTAGAAATGAATCACAAGAAGAACACTTGTGAAGAATTGGAAGCTAAATAACATATTATTAAACAATGAATGGGTCAACAACAAGATCAAGGAAGAAATCAAAAGATACCTTGAGAAAAATTAAAATGATAACCCAAGAATCTAAATCTGTAGGACACACCGAAAGCAATCCTAACAGTGAAATGTATAGATTTACAGGCCTATCACACACACACACACAAAACCTCACATAAACAATCTAACTTGACACTTAAAGGAACTGAAAAAAAGAACAACAAACAAAACCCAAAGTGAGTAGAAGGAAGGAAATAATAAAGATTAGAGCAGAAATATGTGAAATAGAGTCTAAGAAAAGATACAAAATCAATAAATAATAGAGAAAAAATATACAAAATTGACAAAATTTTATCCAGACACATCAAGAAAAAAAGAGTGAGGACCCAATAACTAAAATCAGAAATGAAAGAGGAGAAATAACAACTGACACCAAAGAAATACAAAGGATTGTAAGAAAAGGTGAATAACTATATGCCAACAAATTGGATGAAATGGATACATTCTTAGAAACATAGAATCTTTCAAAATTAAGTCAGGGAGAATCTAAGAATCTGAATAGACATATTACACCTAGTGAAATTGAAGCAGTAATTTAAAATCTCCCAACAAACAAAAGCCCTTGACTGAATGGCTTCACAAGTTAATTTTGCCAAACATTCCAAGAACTAACACCTCTCCTTCTAAAGTTATTTCAAAAAAATCCAAGAGGACAGAAGGCACCCAAGCTCATTTTATGAGACTAGCATTATCATACTTCCAAAACCAGATAAAGACACTACAAAGGAAGAAAATTATAGGCCAATATCCATGATGAACATAATCCTCAACAAAATATTAGCAAACCAAATACAGCAATGCATCTAAAAGATCATACACCATGATCAAGTAGGACTTATTCTGGAATGTAAGATTGGCACAACATTTGCAAATCAGTAAGTGTGATACACCGCATAAACAAAATAAAGAATAAAAACCACGTGACCATATCCATAGATGCAGAAAAAGCATCTGATAAAATCCAGTGACTATTTATGACAAGAACTCTCAGCAAAGTTGGACTAGAGAGAACATACCTAACCATAATAAAGGTCATATATAACAAATCCACTGCTGACATTATATTCAATGGGCAAAAACTACAAGCATTCACCTTAAGATCAGGAAGAAGACTGGGATGTCTTCTTTCACCTCTCTTATTCAACAAAGTATGGAAGCCCTAGCCACAGCAATCAGACAAGAAGGAGAAATAAAAGGCATTCAAATTGGAAAGGAAGAAGTAAAACTGTTTTTATTTGCAGATGACATGATACTGGACATAGAGAACACCAAAGATTCCACCAAGAATCTACTAGAATTGATATATGAATTCAGGACAGAAGGAAGATACAAAATTAATATCGAGAAATCAGTTACATTTTTATATGCCAATAATGAACTAACAGAAAGGGAAATTAAGACTACAATCCCATTCACAATTCCTTCAAAAGAATAGAATATGTAGGAATAAATCTACCATGGATATAAAAGACATGTACTGGGAAAATTATAAGACACTGAAAAAAGAAGTTGAACAAGATACAAATAAGTTGAAGCACGTACCGTGTTAATAGATAGGAAGAATTAACATCATGGAAATGTCCATACTACCCAAAGCAATCTATAGATTCTACACAATTCACATCAAGGTTCCAATGATGTATTCACAGAACTAGAACAAATATTTCAAACATTTATATGGAACCATAAAAGAATCCACCTAGCAACAACAATCATGAAAAAGAAGACCAAAGGTAGAGGAAACACACTACCTAATATGAAACTATAAGGCTAGTCTAATCAAAACAGCATGGTACTAGCATAAAAACAGACACATAGATCAATGAAACAGAATAGAGAGCCCAGAAACAAACCCACACCTTTATAATCAAGTAATATTTGACAGAAGAAGAAAGCCTATACAATAAGCTAAAGATTGTTTATTCAATAAATGGTGTTGGGAAAATTGGACACGTGCAAAAAATGAAACAAGACCACTTTCTTACACCATACATGATAAAAATTTCAAAATGGATTAAAGACTTAAATGGTTGACCTGAAACCATAGAAATTCTAGAAGAAAATATAGGCAGCAAAATCTCAGACATTGCTTGTAGCAATATTTTATCAGATATATCTCCCCAGGCAAGGGAAGCAAAAGAAAAAAATAAACAAATGGGACTACATCAGACTAATAAGTTTTTGCACAACAAAGGAAAACATCAACAAAATAAGAAAACCACCCACACAATGGGAGAAATTCGCCAATTCTTCTGATAAAGGGTTTAATGATGCGAACACCAGTCCGCAGTGCCCACGGTGTTATGGATGAGATATGAGCCAAATTCACACGGACTACCAAGTCCTGTGAAAGAAAAGGGATGGTGTGGCCACTCTCTTAAGGGGAGAGAGCCTCTGAGTGCCTTGACCACTCTCTCAAGAGGACAGCGCCCTGACTTGCCTTGACAGACTTTTATTGGGCTCAATTTGCACAAGAACGAAGCTCATCAATTATTGTCAGGTAGAAATGATTAAACAATAAACAATATTCAGAGAACTCAGAGGGCTTATTCTGAGTCAGGGTCAGATAGTTAAAGGGCTATAAAACTTTGGGGAACAAACTCACTTCCTGCTTAGTCCCTTATTATTTAAATTGAGAGTATTAGCAAAGTAGGCTTCACAGGTTTTTATGCATTCTTTCTTAAGCTGGAAAGGGCAGGTCACCCTAGGGAACCTGCCCTTTCCAGCACAGGGCTGCACCTACCACCAGCATTGTTTCAGGCTTAAGGCATTGTTTCAGGCTTAAGTCAGGCAAGGGAAGTAAGGCAGCCAAGAGATTATGAGGCTTCTTGCAGACAGAATGAAGTCTCAGCTTATGTTAAAGCCAAGGGGTGAGGGTCCATCACCCCCTTTTTCTGTAGCCCCCAAGTCCTTCCCTGGGGGCCCCCTGTGATCGTGCATGTCTTAGGTTGTCCCTCCTTTGAGGAATCTTACCTGTCATTGGCTAACCGATCAAGCATTGGGGGCCAGGCAGGGTGAAGTAAAAGGAGCAGAGGCAGAGCTCCTGCCAGGGAGATAAGCTTTGTCTCCTTAGTGGCTTATGGTCTGAAGGTCGCTCACTCAGCCTTAGCCATGAGCGGTTACAGCTTCTGAAACCAGGCAGGGTGGTCCCCAACAGCTTAATATCCAAAATTTATAAAACACTTACAAAACTCATCACCAAAAAAACACACCCAATTTAAAAAATGGGCAAAAGACATGAATAGACACTTCTTCAAAGAGGGTATACATATAGCCAATGACATATGAAAAGATGCTCAACATCCCTAATCATCAGACAAATGCAAATTAACCCACAATGATATCATCTCACAACTGTCAGAATGGCTATCATCAATAAACCAACAAACAACAAGTACTGGCAAGGATGTGGAGAAAGTGGAATCCTTCTGCACTGTTGGCGGGAATGCAGACAGGTGTAGCCACTGTGGAAAGCTGTATGAGATACCTCAAAAAATTAAAAATGGATCTGCCTTTTGACCCAATCATCCCACTTCTGGGAATATATCTGGAGGAACCCAAAACACGAATTTGAAAGAACATCAGCACCCCTAATTTCATTGCAGCATATTTAATATACCATTGCCAAGATATGGAAGCAGCCCAAGTTTCCATCAGTAGATAAGTGGATAAAACAAATAGGGGACATTTACACAATGGAACAGTACATACCAGTAAAAAAGAAGGGATTCTTACTTTTTGTGACAGCATGGATGAAACTGGAGACTATAATGCTAAGCAAAAGCAAGAAAATATGATCTCACTTATAAGTGGAAAATAATGAACAAAATAAACTAATGAGCAAAATAGAACCAGAGACATAGAAACATGGAATAGACTGACAGCTGTAAGAAGGGAGAGTGTAGGTGGGAACTGATTGATAGAAGGTGAATGAATTAGCCAAAGAATATATATATTTGACCCATGGACATGGACAATGGTGTGGGGATTGACTACGGGGTGGGACAGGTTAGGTAAAGGGGGCCAAAGCAGGGAAATTGGGGTAACTCTAATAGCAAAGCAGTAAGATATTTAACAAAAAACAAAAAAGGACATAGTAGCCAATTTGAAGGGGCTCCCACTGACTAAACAGGAGAGAATTTGCACATCAGAATAAATAATAGCAGATTATAACCCATTGAAATATATAGTAATGTATGAGCCCATACTAATAAAATTACATAAATAAACAAATGAGGGACAAAAGTAAACTCTTTTTACAATAGAATATCAACTAATAAAGGAATGATCGAATTAGAAAATTACCATTTGACAACTGTTATAGTTATTTATTCAGGCAAGAATCAATGGTTGCTAAAACAATTGGGTAAGAGTTTGTTAAGAAACAGGACATTTACATAGTCTCAGTGTAACTCCCTATAAAATATTTATCATTAAAAAGACAAAATGTCAATAGTAACTTCACAGTGGAGAAACCTTGCAGGTACTCTCTTAACTATGTTATCAAAGTTAAAATCACCAGTAATGGTACAAATCAACTTTGTGTACCTCCTGATATGAAACACTGAGAACACAGTATATCTCATGTTGCTCCTGCCAGAAATGCACTACTGGTTCTAATCATGAGAAAATACCAAGCAAATCCAAACTGAAGATAATCTACAATATAATTGCCCTATATAATATATACTGTAACTATCCTAGATCAAAAGAGATTGAAAAGGTATGACAACTAAAGCAACACTTGATCCTGGATTGAATTTTGTACCAAAAGAAAAAAAGTATTTTTTCTCTGAAGGAAATTAGGTTGTATTATATCCTTATGAATTACCTGATTGTGACAGTTATACTGTATATCATTGGTTCAACATATATGAGGGAGAAAATAAATTATGAGACAAATGTAGTAGAATGTTAATAATTGGGAAACCTGGGTAGATGAGCATTTTTACAATTATTGCAATGTTTCTGTAAGCTAGAAATTTTTCCAAAGTAAAAGGTTTTAAAAATCTTTCCTATGTGCTCATCACCTGCAGGATCAAGTCCAAACCAGGCTTTGTCTATATGTATACCTTGCTTAACTCATTAGCCGTATCTCTCACTATTCTTCATGCATTGGCCTAGATTCTCCAGCAATAGCAAACTGCTCATGGTTCCCTGAGCACATAATACTATTTCATTTTTGCATGTTTTTATAGATGTTGTTCTTTCCACCTGGCCTACATGTCTCATTTGATCTCTTGGTTAAATCAATATTTCTTCAAAATCCAGCTCAGGCATCACGTCACCCATTAAACTTTTGTAGACTTCCTCAGCTCTAGCTAACTAGTGCCTCCTCTGTGCTACCTCTAAACCAGCTACAAAATGCAATTTTTGCAGTTAATAATTTTAAGGAACTTTTATTAAAGACTTACCATATGCTAATGTATAAGTACATATAGATGCTAGTGGGTTTACTTTTAATCCTCACAAGAGTTATATTAGGAAGGTACTAGTACTAATTCCATTCTTTATCTCTCTAGCCCAAGTTCACATAACCAGTAGGTGGCTGAACCTGTACTTGAGCTCAAGTATGTCTGACTTCAAAAACCCATGCTCTTTACCACTGTACTTAATGCCTTTAATTTCTCTCCTACTAGACTGTGACTTCCTTGTAACAGGAAGGTTTATGTCTCATTTTTGTCTATGTTCCCAACTTTTAACCTTATCACAATGCTTGACATATAATAAATGCTCAATAAAGCATTTTCCTTCTTAAGTTTTTTTGTAAATATGAATTATCTCAAATATCAAAAAATGTGTGTGTGTGCATGGGGAGAGAGAGAGAGAAATAGACATTCTATCAGTCAGAACCCAGCAAGAATCAGATGACTCAAGCGGGGTAATTTGAGAAGAATGAAGAGTTTAATAAAGGGACTATATACTAAGGCATGGGCAGTATCTTGGAAAAGCAAAGTAATAATGCAATAATTGGGAGTTAACAATGTGGCAATATTTCCATTCCTAGGCCTGAAGGAATAATGAGACCAGGCAAATACCAAAACCCAAAGCGAGCTAGGTGGAGAGAGCTGTCTGATAGGAGTTGTGACCTTTGGTTAAGATACCTAGCCAGTCCAAGTCCACTCTAAAATCAGGAATCTGGGACCACATTTTCTTCCATCCTTCCAATCTTCTACAAGTAGGAAGGAAAAGGCACAAATTGATCTACAATAGACCATACAAGCCGCTCACCCAGAGAAGGGGACCGGTTGAAGAAGGGTGGGAAATGGATCCAGAGGAGGCAAATGAAAGATAATCCAGAATGCTGTACCTACAACACATCTTAAGAAATGGAATATTACCAGTACAGTTGAAGTCCTTGGTGTATTCTTCCCTGATCATGTCTCCCTTCTTTCTGTCCTATAGAAGAGTCATTATCCTGAAGTTGGTGTTTATCATCCCCATGAATGTTTTCAAACTTTATAATGACATTGTACTATGGATAGTATTCATCTTACATTTATCATTCTTCATTTTGACTGTGGACTTCATCCTTGTTGGCACTAACAGCTCTAGTTTGTTTATGTTCTCCACCCTATAGTGTTCTATTCTCTGAATATATCACAATGTATGTTTACCATGTTGGTAGGCATTTACTTTGTTTTCTTTATTTTGCTTTTACAATTCAGTGCTACCACAGGATCTTATACTTCTGCCTAATATGTTATTTTAAAAATAAAACTGAATAATGGAATTTTCTGACAAGCAGTAGCACTTTTCTTGCTCTGTCATATCCTCATGCTTGGTAAGCATCATGGCATAAAAAACAGGCTGGGAGTCAGAAAACTCTGCTCCATGTGTCTGGTTCCTACCTCTGTCTTGTGCAAGGCACTTAAAATCATTGACCTTTCGTTTCCTCATTGTTAAAACATTGTTATGAAGATGGAATGAGTTAGTGCCTATGAAAGCACTTAGTAAAGCACCATATGAATGTACAACAAATGATCACTGTTTATTGTTGCCACCCTACAACTTTCTGTAATGTGTCTTGTGAGAGCAGGCACCGTGTCTCTCTTGTTTGTTTGCTATTTTGTCTCTAGTACCCAAAATGAGGGCTGGCGCTGAGTAGGCATTTCATTAATTAGGGAAGGATAACGGCTGTAACAAACAGTCCCAAAACTCTCAGTGACTTAAGAAAAATCAAAATGTATATCTTCCTTGTATCAGAGTCAGCTATTTGTCAGCCAAGGAAGACTTGCTCTGCCCTGGTTGGTGTAGCTCAGTGGATTGAGCACCAGCCTGCAAACTAAAGGGTCGCAAGTCAGGGCAGTTCTTAGTCAGGGCACATGCCTGTGTTGCTGGCCAGGTCCCCAGGGAAGTTCGATAGGCAACTACATATTGATGCTTCTATTCCTCTCTTTCCCCCTCCCTTCCCCTCTGTCTGAAAATAAATAAAATCTTAAAAAAAAAAAAATAAGAAAGCCTTGCTCTCCCAGTCAATCAGATTGCAGATTCATTTTTTATCTCTACCACTTGATGGGTCCTTGGAAACCTCACTTGAGGATAGGCTTGCAAATGAACATTTGTGTACATGAGATTTAATAGGTCAATCCTGAGAGTGTTGCACTTCATGCTAGCTTATTTCATTGGCCAGAAGTCAACCACTGGCCACATCTTGATCCAACAGATGGTAGAAAAGTAGTTTAGCTGTGGTCTTGAAATAAGGAAAATGCATGTAATCAGCATCTAGCTATGACATTAATATTTCAATAAATAAATAAATATTTATAAAATTAATAAATAAAAAATGAATGCAGTATACACATATGAATGCAACCTAATACCCACTTTTTTAAAGTATCTCAATAATGCTTTAATATTGAACTTGAATCGATTAAAATGCCTGCGTGTGCTCATTGAGAGCCTAGCTGCTTGTCAATAATCCTGTTTCCTGGAGGTGATTTGGAGACATTAGTTATCAAATGGTGGTGCTGCCCCATTACTAGATCAATTCTCTAATGACATCATGGCATTGTCTACCTTCCTTAGAAAAAGAGTCAGAAGCTCTTTTTCCTAATATGTTGCTTTCAACATCTCACATGGATGGCTTGTAATGTACACCTGCTGACCAAGAGACTACCCCTTTTCATATTCCATTCTGAAACAACAAGGGCTCCACTTATACATTTGTATCTTCCCCACATCAATCTTCTTCACAGGTAAGTACCTGAATGTGAAAGCATCTGAGATTAGGCTTCAAGAGAGTTGCAGCTTCAACTTTAATTCATTTTAGAGTACTCCTTCTCGGTACCTAGTCACCATTTAAGAAGTTTCCCCTGAAACTTCTGTGAAGGAGGCACTTTTTTTTTTCAATGTTGGGGGATTGTAGGTATAAATGCAAAAGGTGAAACAATACATCTTCTAGATAGTAATACTGCAAAATATCTTTGTGACATGGTAGAACATAAGAACAGGACACAAAGGCTTCATTTATTTAAGTCCACCTTTTCCCCTCTACTCTGCATGCCATCTTTGTCTTAAAATCAAGCTTCCATATGTAGGTGGATTTGTGTCTTAACACTATTAAATATCTATTTGGTTATCCCTTGCTTCTATTACCATAGCTTTATAGTGAATACTGATGTCTAAAAGAGCAAGTCCTGCCCTGAATGGTATGGCTTAGTAAGTTGGGTGTCATCCTGCAAAGTGGAAGGAATCAAATCACTGATTTGATTTCTGGTCAGGGCACATGCCTGGGTTGTAGGTTCAGTCCCCACGGTTTGGGTAGGTACAAGAGAGATGCAACCCAATCATGTTTGTGTCTCATTGATGTTTCTTTCATTCTCTTTCTCCCTTCCTTCCCCACTTTCTAAAAATAAATAAGTAAAATCTTTTAAAATAATAATAATAATAAAATAAAAGAGCAAGCTCTTCTACTTTTTTCTTTTTTCAAGACATTCAGTTCTTAGCACCAAGCAGTGTGAGGAAAGTGTCCACAGAAGTGTTAGGGGAACGAACTGGGACAGAGTGTCAAGCTCAGAAGTTGTAAGGAAGAGTTCCATGCCGGCATGGGGGTCTATGGAGCTCAGACAGGGTGTCAGTACCTAAACAGTGTGTAGAGGCAGTCCATGCAAGGAGATAGCATGGCACTGAGTATCAGAGCTTGTCACTTCACTCACCCTGCTCAGGCTGACATCTACACTGGGGTGCTTCTGTTCGGCGATTCCCTCTTTAGCCTTCTGAAGCTCTGATACTCAGTGCGAAGATAGTATTGCCCAAGGCAGATGGCCTGGAGTAGAGTGTCTGAGCCCCAGCATGGTGATGAGCACATCTCTACAGAATGAAGGTCCAGGCTTGAGTGTCATAACCTGAGCAGGGTGAGAAGGGCATCCTCACAGACGGGTGGCTTGGCTAGGAGCATCAGCCCTTGAGAGTAGAGAGGAGGGTGCCAGCACAGGCTCTGCATGGAAAGTCAGAGCCTGATTGGGGTAAGGTAGAAGACACCCCAGTGGGATGGTCCAACATGGAGAGTCAGAGCCTGAATCCTGCAAGGAAGGCGTTCATGGAGAAGGGGGCAGGTACAAGGTGTTGGAGCGTGAGCTGACTGAGGAAGTGATCCATGTGGAAGGGGGAGGATGATATGAGTGTTGGTGCCTACATGTGGTAAGAAGAAAATGTGTATAGAGGATGGCAGCTGT
The DNA here is from genome assembly GCF_019186645.2 of Phyllostomus hastatus. Taxonomy (NCBI): domain Eukaryota; kingdom Metazoa; phylum Chordata; class Mammalia; order Chiroptera; family Phyllostomidae; genus Phyllostomus; species Phyllostomus hastatus. The sequence goes on along the minus strand of NW_025334028.1, from coordinate 22,022,153 downwards.
GAAAATAGAGGTAATTTCTGTATGCTAAGACCATTAAATGAATTAATATGTTAAGAATAATTAAAGCTAGCTTTCTCTCTGTCAGAGAAGGGTATTAAAATATGAAAAGGTAGAAAATTCTGTGATGTTAAATTTGAACTGAAGGAATCTGTGCAAGCTACCATTTTCAATATTTGAGGTATGTCCAGAAAGTATCCAGCCATGTACTATGTAAAATAGAGACATTTATTGTAGATACAAGAAACATTGTACATTGGACAATGATGCTGCAATGCCCTTCAAAGTAGGCACCCTGGGACCTCACACAGTTCTCTCAGCATCTCTTCTGCTGTTCAAAACAATCTGCAAAAACCTTTGCCGGAATCACCATCAACTGCCCCATCATATTTTTCCTGCATGTCATTGACCGTCTGAAATCTCTTCCCTTTCAATGGAGATTTTGTTTTGGGGAAAAGCCAGAAGTCACAGGGTGCCAAATCCTGGCTATAGAGGGGCTGAGTCAACTGGGTGATTTGTTGTTTCACCAAAAAACTCTGCAAGAGATGTGATGCACGAGTGGGCGTGTTGTTGTGATGAAGCTGCCAATCATCAGTCGCCCATGGCTGTGGCTGTTTTCATCATATTGCATCTCTCAACTGACAAAGAACATTGGGGTAGTACTCATTATTAATTATTCAGCCTAGAAGGGCATACTCACGATGGACAACATTTTCCTAATCAAAGAAACACACAGTCTCGATCTTGCTGCAACATTGACACACCGTTTTCAGACGTGGATAACTAGGTAACTTCCACTGGGACAACTGGACCTTCATTTGTAGATAATAGCAGTAGACCCATGGTTCATTTCCAGTTATGACCTTCTTGAGGAAATCTGGTTCATTGGTAGTGGTTTAAATCAAGTCATTAGCAATTGCAGCACAATGTTCCTTCTGCTCTAATAGCAGAAGCCACGGAACAAATTTTGCCATGCCACATTTCATGCCAAGATTCTGCATCAAAATTGCAGACACAGTAGTTTTTGGAATCCCCAGATCAGCTTCTAGTTCTCACACTGTCAGTCAGTGATCTTTGTTGATTGAATTTGATATGTCTTCACCATCCTCAGGTGTTCTGCTTGTTGCAGGCCTTCCAGAAAGTGGATCACTTTGAACAGATTCTAGACCACCTTTGAAGTGTTTGTGCCACACTTTTATTTGCTCTGCACTCATTGCATTGTCCCTGAAAGTCTTCTGAATCATCCAAATAGTTTCTGTGGAGAAATGTTCAAGCTTAATGCAAAATTTGATACAGATTCATCACTCTACTCTCTCAGTCATTTTGAATGCAACAGCCACACAGCACACATGCTCACTCAATGGCATTTATCATGCCCACTGACTAGTACAGTGAAGTTGTCATTCCTTGGCTGCCAGGTCACATCAATGTTGTGCAAATCATTCTTGTTACATTAACAATGGCTGGACTTTTTCCAGACATACCTTGTACATAGATGGTTATAGACATAAAGATAAATTGGATGTAAGTATATTTGTATATATAAATATACACAGCCCCTAGCTCTATCTACTGAGTGAGCCTGACACCTGCAGCACCCAAATAATAAGGACCATATCTAGTGCTTCTAAATATCAGTCTCTCCTAAAAGGAACCACAATAATGATAATGATAGTAATAGATTATAGCCCATTGAATAAAGTAGGAAACAATGAATCATGCCACTATAAAATGATAAATGAATAACAGTTTGATAAGGAATAGAATACTTACATGGTTTAAAAGCACTTTCCAACAAAGTGCTTATCAATTATAAAGGACAAAAATTAACTTTAGAGTTGACAAGCCTAGAAGACACCACCTTAAGCAAGAAAGCAAAGTAAACACCATCGACAAAGGGACGCTTTGAAATTGTGCTACACCTGATAAAATCGAATGAGAAGAATTTAGGTCCCTTCCAAAGATGCATAAACTGAATATAATCACAAGAAAACATCAGACAAACCAAAATTTAGGAACATTATACAAACAACTGCCTTGCAATGGTCAAGTGAATTAAGATCATGAAAATAAAGGAAAGACTAAGGAATTGTTTTGGACTGAGGAAGCTAAAGAGACATGACAATTAAAAACAATGTGTGATGCTGAAGTGTATCCTTTTGCTCCAATGGATATTATTTCAATACCTGGCAAAGATTGAACAGGGTCTGAGGATTAGATGGTCATAATATATCAATGGCAATTTCCTGATTTTTACAGCAGTGTATGATTATATAAGAGAATACCCTGGTTTTAGGAAATATACTCTAAATTGTTTGGGAATGATGGGCCATCAGGTAGGCAATTTACTCTCAAATAATTTAAGAAAAAATAGTTTTTGTGTTGTACTTATAACTTTTCTCAAAGTTTGAGATTCTTTCAAGAAATGTAGCCTCATTCCATGCAAGGTATTTACAAAATAATGTTTTATGTATACTGGTTTATTTTACTAATGCAGAGTACAATAAACTTTTATAAAATTTTAAATCATATGGTAATTTATAGGCAGAGCTATTGCTTGACCTACAGATAGGTATCAATGTTTTGAAAATTACCTGACCTGTTTTTAGGCTGTGGTTGACATTGATGCAAATGCTTTCATTTTAGAATGTACATATTTTAATTCTACTAGAAAGTGGATTTTATCATTAATATAAACAAAGTACATACTTGTGTATGCTTATACATATACATATGTATATGTATATATATATATATACATATATACACACACACAGAGTAACAAAATAACAGAACAGTGTGACATGACCACCAGCCTGCGGTGACCACAGAACGCTGTGGATGGCTCGTCAAAACACGAGAAAAACATACACAGAGACAACCAAGTCCTGTGGGGAAATAGGGATGGAACAGCCACTGTCTCTAGTGGAAAGCGGCATGGCCACCCTCCCTAGGGGAGAGTGCCTCATTCTCCCGCCCGAGCAGGCTTTTATTGGGTTCGTTTACACAGGAATTCAGGTAAAGCTCATTAAACATTGCCAGGAAGTAAGGATCAAACAATAGATAACAAGGAAGTCTGAGGGCCTATTTTGAGTCAGGGTCAGATAGCTAAAGAGCTGTAAAACTTTGAGGAACAAACTTACTTCTTGCTTGGACCCTTGTCATTTCATTGAGAGCATTCTAAACAAAGCAGATTTCACAGGATTTTACATATTCTTTCTTAGGCCTGATCACCCAGAAACTCGCCGTTTCCAGCACAGGGCCGCACCACCCCCCCCGTCATTGTTTCAGGCTTAGGTGGAGCAAGGGAAGTAAGGCAGCCAAGAGATTAGGAGATTTTCTTGCAGACAATGAGGACTCAGGCTTTGTCAAAGCCAAGGGGTGAGCGTCCATCACCCCCTTTTGCTGTAGCCCCCAAAGTCCATCCTTGGGGGCCTCCCACGTGATCATGCCTGTCTTAGATTGTTCTCCCCTTGGGGAATCTTACCTGTCATTGGCTAACCGACCAAGCATTGGGGGCCAGGCAGGGTGAAGTAAAAGGAACAGAAGCAGTGCTCCTGCCAGGGAGATAAGCTTTTGTCTCCTTGCTAGCATATGGTCCAAGGTCATTCCCTCAACCTTAGCCTTGGTGGGGGTTATAGCTTCTGATACCAGTCAGGGCGGTTCCCAACAACAGTGGGCTCACACAAATGCTCATGTCAGCCATGAACCACATAAAACATAACCCTGTGCTTATATACAATAGCCATGTGTTCATTAGATCATAGATATAGTAAATTATATCTCCAATAATAATTTTTATTAAAGAAATGCAATAGATTAGCATGTCTTACTAAAACCTATCTACAAGTTATATTTCCTCCACTATGTTGTCATAGAGTGACTTTTCTGCAATATACTTTAATTTTTTTAAATAACCAGATTATATAACAAGCTGTTTAAAATTCTGAGCAATGATATATTGTTCTTATTAAATTATAAAGCACTAAATACACATTAATGTACTCATATGCTTTCATTAAATTATAGGTATGAATAATAAAATTTCAATTGTTTTCAGATTACCAATGTGCATGTGGAATCATCATGAGGGAAAACCTGGCACACCCATTTTACACCTAAATACATAGGCTTTTAAAATATTAAAAATATGGCACTTCCCTTTAAAGCCATATTAAAAATTGACACACAAATATTAGTTGATAGAGGCTTTAGGTCATGATGGTGGCATCTGTAAGCATGGCTCACCTCCTTGCACAACCACATCAAAATTACAACTAAAATATAAAATAACCATCACTCAGAACTATCAGAAATCAAACAGAATGGAAGTCTAACTATGGAATTAAAGAAACCACATCCATCCAGACCTGTAGGAGCAGCAGAGACATGGAATGGGCTGGTCCCACATCTACATATGGTGGATAAAAATTCAGGAAGGATATCTCAGGAGCGAGGAGTCCCAGTCTCACACCAGGCCCCCCAAGCTAAGGTTCTAATGCCAGGAGGAAAAGTCCCCATACTTCTGGCTGCAAAAACCAAAGGGATTGAGTCGATAGAAGAAAACTTGTGGAGTCCAAAGCAGTTCCTCTTAAAGAACCCACACACGGACTTACTCAGATCCACTCCCTCTGAGTTCCAGCATTGCGGTAGCTGTTTGACAGGCACCAGTGTCATACAGGGAGAAACTAAAGTATCTGGCATCAAGGCAAGAGCTGGCGACAGCTTTTTCCCAGACAGAGAGGCAGAGAGAGGCCATTTTCCCCATTCTGAACCCTCCTCTCGCAGAGCTGGCAACTGGTGCCATATCTGAAACCCCATCAACCTGACTAACACAGTGTGCCCCACCTCGGAGTCCCTCAGAGACTCAGTAGAACCCACCTTATGGGCCCAACCAAGCTGCTTTTCTATATGAATAGCTGGTGTTGTCTCATGCTATACAACTTCCAAATCCTCTTAAGCAAGCAATATCCAGCTTCAGCAAGTCCCCAGCCACCATATCGCTTGTTAAGTGGCCCCAAGCTAGGCACTAGCAGTAGCCCTTGGTTCATAGCTTGGCTTCCCCTAAAAATCTCCAGGCCCAGCACAAGCAGCAGCCATCTCAGATTGCTTTATAGCTCATGCAGGGTGACTCCAGGCAGAACAAAAGTAGGGACTGATGTTGGCCTGCACAATCCAGGATATCCCAGTGGATACATACACATACTAGACAGCTAAAGACCACATCAGAACACCACCACCCTGCCCCTGCACAGCTGATCCTCCATGAAGGGTAGAGGTTGGTGGTCAGTGGTAAAGGACGGTCCTAGCAGCTAACTGGCTTGAGTGAATCCCTCCCATTACCTGCCAGCAGCAATCAAGTTTCAACTGCACGACGAAGTTGTACTCAGCCCACACAAAAGGCACACCACAAATATCCAGCTTGAGTAATAGAGGAGGCTGTGCCACTGAACCCTACGGGACCCCTCTACATTAGGCCACATTACCAAGACAGGATGTCATAGCAACTCTACCTAATACATAAAAACAAACATAGGGAGGCTGCCAAAATGAGAAGACAAAGAAACATGGCCCAGATGAAGGAACAGATCAAACTCCAGAAAAGAACTAAACAAAATGGAGGTAAGCTATCTATCAGATGCAAAGTTCAAGGAAATTAGTAAGGACCTCAAAAGCATAAAAAAGATCCAGTCTGAATTTCTGGCCAAGGTATCCTTTTGAGATAAACTTTTCTTCCTCTCACAACCAAAAGAAGGACAAAAACCAATTTAAAAACAAGAAACAACCAAACTGCCAGGAAATCAAAACATATGGAAGTCCAACAATGAAGGAATAAAAGAAGAAATATGCATCCAGACTGGTAGGAGGGGCAAAGATGGGGAGCCAAGGAAGAAAGGATGCATGGAAAGGTGGCTAGGAGACCAGGTGGCCCCACATTCATGTGAGGATAAACCAGGAAGAACAACTGGGGAGTGAGACAGATGGCACAACCCAGGTTTCCAGCACAAAGAAATAAAGCCTCAAAACTTCTGGCTGTAAAAACCTGTAGAGGTTGTGGTGGAAGAAACTCCCATTTCACAGGAAAGTCTGTTGGAGGGACCCACAAGATACTAGAACATACACAAATCCACCCAATGAGGAATCAGCAGCATAAGGACCCAATTCACTTGTGGGTAGTCGGGGAATGAATGAAAGTGGGGTGAGAGCCATGCAAGTGGCATTGTCCCCTCTCTAGTCCCCCCACATACAGTGCCACAGTACAGCATAGTGGGTTGCCCCACCTTGGCGAATATCTAAGCATCTATCCCTTACAACATAACAGTGTGCCAAGAAAAAGAAATATGACCCAAATGAAAGAACAGATCAAACTCCAGAAAAAGAACTAAGTGAGAAGGAGATAGATAACTTATCAGATGCAGAGTTCAAAACACTGGTAATCAGGATGATCACAGAAATTGTTAAGTATGGATGAAAAATAGAGAAAGAAGTGAAGTCTATACAAAGTGAAACAAAAAATATACAGGGAACCTACAGTGAAGGGAAGGAAATCAGGACTCAGATCAATGATTTAGAACAGAAGGAAGAAATAAACAACCAGAACAGAATGAAGAAATAAGAATTCAAAAACACGAGGAGAGATTTAGGAACCTCTGGGACAACTTTAAACATTTCAGCATCCAAATCATAGGGATGCCAGAAGGAGAAGAGGAAGAGCAAGAAACTGAAAACTTATTTAAACAAACAGTGAAGGAGAAATTCCCCAATTTGGCAAAGGAAATAGACTTCCAGGAAGTCCAGGAAGCTCAGAGAGTCTCAAAGAAATTGGACACAAGGAATAACACATTAAGACACATCTGAATTAAATTACCCAAGATTAAAGATAAGGAGAGAATCTTAAAAGCAGCAAGAGAAAAGGAGACAATTACCTACAAAGGAGTTCTCATAACACTATCAACTGATTTCTCAAATGAAATCTTATAGACAAGAAGAGGCTGGAAAGAAGTATTCCAAGTCATGAAAGGCAATGAACTACATCCAAGATTACTCTGTCCAGCAAAGCTACCATTTAGAATGGAAGGACAGATAAAGTGCTTCCCAGAAAAGTTCAGGTTAAAGGAGTTCATCATTACCAAGACTTTGAAATGACAGATATAGTTAAAAAGAAATGTTAAAGGGACTTATCTTAGAAAAAAAAGATCAAAACTATGAACAGTTAAATGACAACAAACCCACAAGTATCAACAACTGAACCTAAAAAACAAACTGAGCAAAAAACTAGAAAAGGAACAGAATCACAGAAATGGAGAAGACCTGGAAGGTTATCAGAAGGGACATAGAGGGGGGAGAATGGGGGGGAAAGGTACAGGGAATAAAAAGCATAAATGGTAGGTACAAAATAGACAAAGGAGATTAAGAATAGTATAGGAAGTGGAGAAACCAGAGAACTTATATGTATGGCCCATGGACATGAACTAAGGGGCAGAATGCTGGTGGAAGTGGTGGTGTATGGTGGAGGGAGATATCAAGGAGGAAAAATAATGGGGCAACTGTAATAGCATAATCAATAAAATATACTTAAAAAATACAGTCACAAATGAAGGATACACTAATTGAAATAAAGAATAATTTACAGAGAAATAACAGTAGAGTCAATAAAACTAAGAATCAAAACAATGATTTGGAACATAAGGAAACAAAAACAACCTATGAGTACAACAAGAAGCATAAAGGATCCCAAAAAATGAGGCTAGTGTGATTAGCCTGTGGGACAACTTTAAGCATTCCAACATTTTCCTCATAAGGGTGCCAGAAGGAGAAGAGAAAGAGCAAGAAATTGGAAATCTATTTGAAAAAAATAATGAAAGAAAACTTCCATAATTTGGTGAAGGAATTATATATGCAAGTCCAGGAAGCACAGAGAGACTCAAACAAGATGGATGCAAAGAGGTCCACCCCAAGACACATCAGAATTAAAATGCCAAAGTTTTAAGATAAAGAAAACATCTTAAAAGCAGCAATAGAAAAGCAATTAGTCACCTACAAGGGAGTTCCCATAAGACTGTCAGCTGATTTCTCAAAAGAAACTTTGCAGGCTAGAACAGATTGGCAAAAATATTCAAAGTCATGAAAAGCAAAGACCTACAGCTAAGATTGCTCTCCCCAGCAAAGCTATCATTTAGAATTGAAGGGCAGAGAAAAAGCTTTCCAGGCAAGAAAAAGCTGACGGAGTTCATCATTACCAAACCATTATTATATGAAATGTGAAAGAGGCTTACTTAAGAAAAAGAAAATCAAAACTATAAACAGTAAAATGGCAAATAATAAATATTTATCAACAATTGAATCTAAAAAACAAACTAAGCAAACAAGAAGGATAGAGACAGAATCATGGATTTAGAGAGTGTTTTGATGTTTGACAAATGGGAGGAGAGGTGGGGAAATGGATGAAGAGGTGAGAGGATTAAGAAGTTCAAATAGGTAGTTACAGAGTAGTATGGGGATGTAAAGTACAGTTTAGGAAATGGAGAATCCAAAGAACCCATATGCATGACCCATGGACATGAACAAGCACGTGGGGATTGCCTGAGGGAGTCAGAGGTACTTGGTAGAGGGCAGCAAAGGGGGGAAAATTAGGACAACAGTAATGGCATAATCAATAAAATTAAATTAAAAAATAAATATTATTTGATAAATATTCATTAGTGCTTTTGAGAGGATTTTTCACACTTTATAAATGATATCTACTAGATATAAGAAACTAGAAAATAAAACAAAAAAGTCTTTTATAATACTAATTGTAAAAATACTAACAAGAACTTGCTCATGTTAATATAAAGAAAAAAAATTTAAATCTTATTGAGAAACTTAAATAAATAGAATGACAAACCTATTTATATATAGACAGGCTTTTAATAAATTGTCCATGTTCTAAGCTAATGTCTAGGTTAGTTATAATTACAATTTAAATACCAGTGAGATATGTTGCAATTGCTCTTAATTGTTTTTGAAGTGATTTTGAATTTTATTTATCTATTAAAAACAGGTAGCCACAAGAAATAATAAATTAAAAGAGAAGCCTAACTCTACCATATATTAAACAATATATAGTATCAGTATAATAATACTGTCCCCTGGGACAAAATAGTCTAGAAAGCAGAGTGATGAAGTGGGAATGTCTGAATTCACATTCTATTTCATCCTCTACCTACTTACTTTCTCCTTGCCCTCCTTTTATATATGAGGATTTACTCACATATGATGCATGACAGAACTATTACAAAGAAGGAGGAATGATTGAATAAATAATCTTGGGAAAATTAGAAAGCAATTTGGAAAAAAATTTAAATGACAAATAGCAAAAGTAAAAAATTGAAGGTTTTATAATTAGCTAAAGAATAAGTGTCAGAAATAAAATTGGATATTTGTAAAACATCTGAAAGATTTTCTAGAATTCTACAGTTAGAAATTATTAAAAATTCAAGAATAATTCCAAATGTAAGTCTACCATATACCATTGAACACCTACCATATCCTAAGTGCTATTCTAGATTCTCAGAATATATCAGTGAATGACAGTCAACATATAGTTTGTATTCTTGAAGGTTCCAACAAGAATCAAATAAATAAATATCGGGGGAAAGAAGTGTTTTCAAGAAAATAAAGAACTGTGTGATACTGGCTTATAGACAGACATAAATATCAGTGGAATAGAACTGAGAGTCCAGAAATAACTCTATAAATTTATTTTCCAAAAAAATGGAAACAGTGTAAATAGCCATCAACTGATGACTAAATTTTAATGTGTTATATTTATATAATGGAATATTATTCAGCCATAAAATAGGAATGAAGTACTAATACATGCTACAAGATGAGTGAACCTCAAAAGCATTATGCTAAGTGAAAGAAGCCTAACACAAAAGGCCACATATTGTACAGTGTGATTCCATTTATATGAAATGTCCAAAATAAACAAATTTGTAGTAGAGAAATTAAATTAGTGCTTTCCAGAGGCTGCGGGGAGGAGAGAACAGGGGATGACTGGGGGTTTCTTTTGGGGTGATAAAAGTATTCTAGAATTAGTGGCAGTGGTTACACAACCTTGTAAATATACTAAAAATACCAAGTTGTACATTTTAAAATGAATTTTATGGTATATTAATTAATTATATCTCAATTTTTAAAAGCCACTAAAACAAAAGAGGAAACAAAAAGAAAGATAGAAAGACTGACACATGGAGGTGAGCCTAAACAGGACTTTAGAGTTGTCATTCCAATATCTGAGTTTTCAGAACTTCTGTGTAAAAACTAACTGTTAACCATTTTTTTGTCCTTTAGAAAGTGATTTCCTCCACCCTGCCCCCAAATGCTTTTAAGGTATCCCTCTTTGTCTTCAGTTTTCAGCAGTTTTTCTGTGATGTACCTGACATGATTTTCTTTGTATCCTCCCTAGAGTCTAGAGCTTATTTACTGCATGGCTTGACACCTCCCATTTGATTTTTAAAAGATTTTATTTATTCATTTTTAGAGAGGGGGAAGGGAGGGAAAAAGAGGAGAGAAACATTAGTGTGTGGTTGCCTCTCACGTGTCCCCTACTGGGGACCTGACCCACAACCCAGGCACGTGCCCTGACTGAGAATCAAACTGGCGACCCTTTGTTTCACAGGCTAGCACTTAATCTTGTTAGATTTTTTAAATTCTTAGTCAATATCTCTCATTATACATATGTTAAAAGTAAACTCCAATTACACATGTATTCAATTTCTTCTCCATGTCCCATATGATTCTTATGCTCTTTTAAAAATATTTTCTATCCTTTCTCTTTTCCAAGTTGTTGTCTCAATATTTCACACAAGCCAACTCTTATGTTAGGAGCCTAAAATGTGATTTTTTTGGTGATCTTTTTTCCTGATCTTAAGTTATTCCAGAAAATAATTCTCCTGTCTCCTGCCAAGAAGTTGTGTATAAGTGACTGCCTCAACTGCTTGAACAAAATAGTCTTCATGGTTTTGCTTTTTTCTCCTGGTTAGTTTCTGGAGTCACAGCTTCCTCTGGTTCAGACGTCATGTTTTCATTCTCAATTTCTTTGATCCTGTGAGTTTAAATATATATTTTATTCTTCTACTCAGCAGGGGTGTCAAATTCATTTTTACCAGGGGCCACATCAGCCTAGTGATTGCCTTCAAAGGCAATCTGTGATGTGATTAGTGGCATCATTCTCCTTTGTTTTCTGTAAAAGGTAATCACCTAAAGCGAACCTGTGCATAGTAAATGAGGACCATATTCAATGTGTTTTCTGTGCCCAGAAAAACAATAAAAGCTAGTCAAGGCAAGGGTTGGTATGCTCTCCTCTTGAGAGAGTGAGTGAAGTGCTCCAAGGGGCTCTCCCCTTAAGAGAGCTGCGATGTCATCCCTTTTCCTCCACAGGACTCGGTAATCCATGTAAATTTCTCTCATCTCATCCATAATGGCGCGGCATCAATTCTATATACTTTTCTAATTTTCTAATACCCCTAATGAAGATGTGCCTTCTTAAAATGAAGGGGAAAAGCTATTTAAAAATGGAGGAACATTATTTTTTTTACTTACATAATATGCTATTTATAATAGTAAGTATGAAATCCACTTTATTTTTCCATAATTACCTACATCTTTTTAAGAAATATTTTATTGTTTATGCTGTTACAGTTGTCTCAATTTTCCCCCTTTGCCCGCCTCCACCTAGCCCATACCCCTTTCCCACAGTCAGTCCCTACACTGTTGTCCATATCTATATCTTTTGAATTCATTACAAGTTCTGAATTTCAGTTCAATTATAACATGGGGATTTTTCAATGTGCATTTTTTTTAATTGTCTAAGACAGGGTGTCAAACTCATTTTCACCAGGAGCCACATCAGCCTCGCAGTTGCCTTCAAAGGGCCAAATGTAATTTTAGGACTGTGTAAATGTAATTACTCCTTAACTAGGGGCAAGGAGCTCAGCGCTGCCACCGGGTAGGAACAAGGTGCTGGGCCAGATAAAACAAGGTGGAGGGCTGGATTCGGCCCACGGACTTTATGCTTTCCACCTGTGGTCTAAGAGATCTGGACTCACAAGGGTAACAAACTCCTGAAACCATCTTTTCTACTTTGCATAGGAAACACATGTTTCATTTACAAATCATCCTCTGAATTAATTGACTCCAATTTTGTGCTAATACATCTCCAAAATGCAATACCTTGGATAAATATCAACCAGGCACTACAAAGTTTAACTTGAAATATGTGTTTCACATTACAGCCTAACATATTAAAGTCTAACATAGTCTAATATATTAAGCCTAATAGTCTAACATATTAAAATGGCAAGTGACATCATCTGCTAAACCTTTGAGGCAGAAAGAGATACTGAAGAGTTGCTTAAATTTATTTCTGCTGCCATATTCTACAATGTATTACAAGACTGTTCTAAGATTGATTACACATGCAAGTCAAACTAAAAGTGATTTTTAAGTGGTATAAAAAATCACCATGTGCTATAAAATGAATACCATTCTGGTTTTCTGTCTTCAGTGCTTACGATAAATTTAAAAGAAGTGAAATCGTGAGTAAGTAGGGTTAGAGAACGTCCATAAATTGTGGAATATTTGACATATACATTAACACCAAAACAGATTCTGAACTTTATTTCTCGTTTGAACTGTGAAAGTAATGCATCATGTACCAGCTAACAGGATCTAAAAGATGGAGACTTGATTACTCCAGAACATAACTTTCATATGCAAATAAATAGCCTCTTATGAGGCTTCTTCTGGGTTCATGGCAACCCTTTTAGAAAAGAGAAAGGCCCATGAAAGAAGCAAGGGGATTTATTGATGCAATTTTTTCTTATCTTTCAGTTTGGGCTCAGATTACACAGAATGGTTCATCATGCCTTGCAAGTAGATGGCTAGAGAGATAACTACCCTGCATCAGACCAGTTTGGAAATGAAAGACAAGTGCCTGTTTGTTTTATAAATTTATCCACGTCTTTTTTGATAGCTTAGGCAAGCTTCTGAGGAGGCCCTCTCTAGCTGACCTTTTGCACTGCTTGGCGATACACTCACTCATATGACATGTGTTGACTGATGTGTTGCTTCCTTTCTTAGCAAAATGGTCCCTTTCTATCAGTGCTTTCTAGTTATTCCATTTACATAGCTTTATGCCTCAGAAAAGAACACACACCAAACATAGCATATAAATTAGGAATTTTATAGAATTCATTCTTGAACCTAGATTTATGGCAGGACTTCACTTCAGCTCTATTCTGGACATGTCTGAAGGCAATGCAAGAGGTGAGATTGACAGGGACTAGCAGAGAAATCTCAAAGGAGAGGTCAGACATGCTACCAAGGTCAGAATGTCTTTGTGAGAATGCAATGTCATCCAGCTGTGAGTACAGCTGCTGTTGTGAAAACAACCAGCAAGCATGTCGGGGTGATGCTACTTAAGTGTCTCTTGATAATTCAAAAAGTATCAATGTGCAACCTGGGATTGCACAGACTATCTATTTTACTTTATTCCAGTCTCATCAATACAAAAATGAATAATGCAACTGAATAATACAATACAGTTCTTTTTCCTTATCTTATAGTTAAACCACATTTCTTCTCAAACACAGTGCATTCAGGCAAGTTTTTTCCAACAGTAGTCTTTACAACAAGGATATTAGTAATACATCTCTAAGGATGCTCAAGTATTTTTATATTCATTACTGTTTTCTCTGTGTATTCTGTTACTTTTTGCAAAGAAAAATAGAATAGTGTTCCAATTCCTCATGTCATTTTATCTTATTTAAATTATTGGTATTATCTATAAGTGCTTGATTCTGTAATTTATGAAAATGAATAGGACATGACTATAAAATACTTTTTGAAGGCTTTTTGAAAAGTTTGATATTAATGAATCTGTTCTTCTAAGGCTTCCATCCTCTCTTAAAATAAATATAGAGGTCTCAAACAAAACCATGTTATACTCCAGATAGTCCCAATATTTCCTTGAATATTGAAGGAAAATATTTGTCATAATAATATTTCTTTTGTTTCACTTAGGAAGAAAGCATTTGATAAATTTGTGAGACTACAAAAATAATCTTTCTAACTAAAACTGTTAGTTTGCAGTTAAATGCTTTTCAATCTTTGAATATCAGCATTTTAGTAGGATGTTCCTGACTTAATTAAAAATTTGTATTATCTGTCCCAACTCAGAAAATAAAGGAACAGTTTTTAATATACAAGGATTTCATGGGATGCAAACAGAGAGCTTTTGCCCATGGAATTAGTAAAACAAAAAAATGTTTGTGTTCACAATATTTGGGATTGGCTTATATATAAAGAATCCTGCCCATGCTGTGCAAGATTATACCTATGATGACAGGAGATTTGAAGAAGCAGAATGCTGATTTTGAGGGACAAAGGGCCTTTGATGATACATTAATTTGTTAGGGCTGTCATTACAAAATACCACCGACTGGGTGGCTTAAATAATAGAAATTTCTCTTCTCTCATTCTGGAGGCTAGAATTACAGGATCAAGGTGTTGGCAACTTTGTTTTCTTCTGAGGCTACTTTCCTGGGCTGGCAGATGACCACTTCCTTGCTGTGTCCACATATGGTCATCTCTTGGTCTGTGTTGTGAGTGTTCTAACCTCTTACAAGGAAATCAGTCATATTGGATTAGGGCTCATCCACACGATCTTATTTTACCTAAATTACCTCTTTAAAGACCCTATGTCCAAATACAGTTACATTTGGAAACCCTGGAGGTTAGGACTTCAACATATGAATTTTGTGAGAACAGAGTTCAGCCCATAAAACTGGGAAGTATGTTATTCTATCTATCAGGGTCTAGATCCAGGAAATGTGGGAGCAGTTCACAATATTTCCTAATGTATGATCTTGACTATTTGCATAATAATTATAGAAAGTCCAGGGAAAGATGCTTCAGTGTACAACAGTAATTGCATATATGGCCACACATTCAGAATAAAAGAGTCAATTACCATTGTTGTAATGCTGTAATGTATTGATCTTAAGTAAAGATCAGTAAAAGATTTACAACCTTTTCTTCCCAGAGCCTTTATCAAAGTTGTTTAGGTCATCTCAACCACATGTGTATCAAGAAATTTTTACAAGTTTGTTTTCAAGAAATAGGTGCTTAGATGGTGTATTTGACAGAACATGCTAACTTCTGTAACAAACAACCCCAAATTTTGTATGTGAAAGTATATCTCTCTCTTATGCAAAGACTAGTAAATGCTTCTTATTGGGCAGCTCTCCTAGGCAACTCTCCAACTGGTCAATGAAAGAAGTAGGCACTCCCTTTCACATGGCATTATCATTGTAAATATGTGAATTCCAAGGTTTCCATGGAAGGGGAATAGGGCATGAGGAAGGCACACAAGAACCTTACCTGCTTGACCTGAATGTGAAACACATGACTTCAGTTCACATTGGCTAGAAACAACCATATGCTCCTACTTAGATTCAAAGGAAGTGGAAAATGTGGACCTTGGCTGGGCAGCTGCTTCCCAGAAACAACTCTCCACTATGAATACTGAATTTGAATTATTTAATGGTAGAGCCATTTCTGCTATCCATAGCAAATTCACTATAGGTTGAATTGGCAAGATAGCAGTTAAAAGCCAGACTACCTACCTAGAATCCTGGCTCCGTTGCTTCCTGGCTGTGTTACCTTGGAAATATTGCTCAGTTCTAACCATCTTAGCTTCCACATCTATAAAATGGTAATTTTATTCAGAGGTTTGAACAAACTAACTGTGAAGCACTAGGAATGATGTCTAGACTACAGTTAGGCCTCCATGAGTGTTAGCTATCTTTATTATTCTCATACAGTCCATCCCTACCACAATTCCTTGTGAGGTAGGCTCAGAAAGTTTCAAGAACCCATGACCCTGGCTACAGCTGAGAGGACACAGGTGTGAGAACTCTGTCCAATAGATATGACATAACTGAA
The DNA here is from genome assembly GCF_019186645.2 of Phyllostomus hastatus. NCBI lineage: Eukaryota > Metazoa > Chordata > Mammalia > Chiroptera > Phyllostomidae > Phyllostomus > Phyllostomus hastatus. The sequence goes on along the minus strand of NW_025334028.1, from coordinate 22,006,163 downwards.
TGAATGGACCAATATTTTCACTTACAAAAGCTGAATGCATAGTACATAGGCTAAGACAGCACTTTATTGTGGACAGAGAATTCTAAAATGAAAAGAATAAAACCAACCAAATGCCTAGAGAAAAAGCAATGATCATAAGCACTGAGACAATGAAAGCTAAGAGTAGTCATAAACCATGAACGGCAAGAGCCAAGAAAGACAATGGAGAGAATGGAATAGTAGAAATTGCAGCTACAGAGACTAGCTGAGTCCCCTCAGCAATAGTGATCCATGGCAGCATGAAAACACAATGACATGAAATTCTAATATCCCAAATGACCTAGATTCATCCCAGTGGGGAAAGAGGGTCTGGACTTCTGGTCAAGATGGAGGCATAGGTGGATATGCTTTGCTTTTTCACACAACCAAAAGAAGGAAAAAAGCCAATTTAAAGACAAAAAATAACTAGAACTTTCAGAAAATTGAACTGTGTGGAAGTCCAACAAGCAAGAAGTTAAAGAAACATTCATCCAGCCTGGTAGTAGGGCTGGAGACAGGAAGCTGGGGTGGAGAGGACATGTGGCAAGGCAGCAGACAGGGTGGGCAGGGTGACAGCCGGTGCACTAGGTGGTCCCACATTTGTGTGCAGATAAACCAGAGGAACAACTAGGGAGCAAGACAGACCATGTAACCCAGAGTTTCAGTGCAGGAAACTAAAGTCTCAAAACCTCTGGCTGTAAAAACCTGTGGGGGTTGCAGGGTAATAGAAACTCCCAGCTTCACAGGAGAGTTCATTGAGGAGACGCATGGGGTCCTAGGATGTACACAAACCCACCCACTAGAGTATCAGCACCAGAAAGCCGCAATTTGCTTGTGGGGAGCAGGGGAAGTGACTGACAGAGGTCCAAGAGCAAAAGGAGTGTCACTGTTTCCTCTCCGACCCCTCCCCACCACACAACACCACCACACAGTGAAGTACATTGCCCCACCCTGGTGAATACCTAAGGCTCTGCCTTTTATAACATACCAGGTGCATCAATACAAAAAAAAATGGCCCAGATGAAAAAACAGATCAAAACTCCAGAAAAACAACCAGTGAGGAGGACATAGCCAACCTATCAGATGTATACTTCAAAACACTGGTAATCAGGATGCTCACAGAAATGGTTGGGTATGGATGAAAAATAGAGGAAGATGTGAAGGCTACACAAAGTGAAATAAAGAAATATATACAGGGAACCAAGAGTGAAGAAAAGAACACCAGGACTCAAATCAATGATTTGGAACAAAAGGAAGAAATAAACATTCAACTGAAACAGAATGAAGAAATAAGAATTCAAAAACATGAGGAGAGGCTTAGGAACCTCTGGGACAACTTTAAATAGCCCAGCATCCAAATCATAGGGGTGCCAGAAGGAGAAGAGGAAGAGCAAGGAACTGAAAACTTATTTAAAAAAAAACAACCAAGGAGAACTTCCCCAATCTAGCAAATGAAATAGACTTCCAGGAAGTTCAGGAAGCTCACAGAGTCCCAAAGAAGTTGGACCCAAGGAGGAACACAACAAGATACATCATAATTACATTATTCAAGGTTGAAGATGAGAGAATCTTAAAAGCAGCAAGAGAAAAGGAGACAGTTACCTACAAAGGAGTTCCCATAACACCATCAACTGATTTCTCAAATGAAACCTCATAGACAAGAAGGGGCTGGAAAGAAGTGTTCCAAGTCATGAAAGGCAAGGACCTACATCCAAGATTGCTCTATCCAGCAAAGCTTTCATTTAAAATGAAAGAGCAGATAAAGTGCTTCCTAGATAAGGGCAAGTTAAAGGAGTTCATCATCACCAAGCCCTTATTTTATGAAATGTTGAAGGGACTTATCTAAGAAAAAGAAGATAAAAAATATGAACAGTAAAATGACGACAAACTCACAACTATCAACAATTGAACCTAAAAACAAAAACAAACTAAGGAAACAACTAGAACAGGAACAGAATCACAGAAATGGAGATCACATGGAGTGCTATCAGTGGGGAGAGGGCAGGGAAAAATGGGGGGAAAGGTACAGAGAATAAGTAGCATAGATGGTAGGTAGAAAATAGACAGGGGGAGGGTAAGAATAGTATAGGAAATGTAGAAGCCAAATAACTTACATGTATCACCCATGGGCATGAACTAAGGTGGGAGAATGCGCATGGGAGGAGGGTTGCAGGGCAGAGGGGAATAAAGGGGAGAAAAAAGTGGGGCAAGTGTAATAGCATAATCAATAAAATATACTTTAGAAGGTTAAGAAAAATGACAAACCATAAACTGAGGGAAATATTTGCAATTCATGTCACAAAGGGACAAGAGACAATTCCCATAATACATAAAGGGCTTCTAAAGTAAAAAATAAAGTGATCTAAAAATCCAATGAAAAATGGGCAAAGATATGAACAGGTGTTTCCTAAAATGAATTTACATATGGTTCCTAAATATAGGAAGAAATAATTCTTATATTTCCTTCTTACATAAAACTTCATTCATTAGAAGAGACATACAAACTAAAATGGCAAAATCACATTTCATGAAATTACTAAAGCACAAAAACTTTAACAACTTAGTTTATTTATGAGGGATGGGGCAGCAGGTACTGTCATATGTTGCTAATGAGGGCTATGCACGTTATCCTTCGTCGTAAAGGTTACAGTCACGAGATGGGTGCAGGAGTTTGAGTGCTTATATGCAGACATAACTTCTAGCAAGAAAAAGATCATCTTTTGGAGTTCACTTTCTCAAAAATGATGAAACCTTTCTAGAAGCCCTCTAGTGGACGACTTCTTAATGCCACATTAGCCAATTTGGAATCTAAACCTAACAGTGAGAAATAAGTAGCTTAGACCAGTGATTCTCAACCTGGGGTCATTTTGTCTTCTAGAGGGCATTTGGCAATACCTGGAGGCATTTTGGTTACAACTTGCGGGAGGCTACTACTGGCATCTAATCGATAGAAGACAGAAATACTGCTAGTCATCTTAGAATGTACTGAACCAGGAATTATCTAACCCTAAGCCTTGTAAACTGCTGATGGGAATATAAATTAGTACAATCAGTATGAAAAGCAGTATGGAGCTTCCTCAAAAAAATCAAAAATAGAAATACCGAACTTCTGGCCAAGATGGAGACGTAAGTAGACACACTGTGCCTCCTCCCACAACCAAAATTAAGGATAACAAAAAGACAACCAAATCTGACAGAAAATTGAACTGCATGGAAGCCCAACAACCATTCACCAAGACCGGTAAGACGGGCAGAATTGGCAGCCAGCAGAGAGGGGTCGCGGCAGGAAAAAGTGGTGGTTGGCAATCCTGGGCACAGGGTGGCAATGGGCAGACCCAGCAAGGCATGCAAGGCCACTGGCTAACCACGGTTGCACATTTGCTTACGGATAAACCAGGGGAAAACGGGGAGCAAGAGAGACTGCACAACCCAGAGCCCCAGTGCAGGAAAATAAAGCCTAAAAGCATGGATTGAAAACACTTGTGGGGGTTGAGGTGCTGGGAAGGACTCCCAGCAACACAGGAGAGTTCATTGGAGAGACCCACAGAATCCTAGAATGTATACAAGCCCACCCACATGACAATTAGCACCAAAAGGGCCCAATTTGCTTGGTGGAAGGGACTGAAATATGAGAGCTGAGCAAGCGCCATTGTTCCCTCTCTGACCCTGCCTCCACATAGAGTGTCACAATCCAGAGACTGGGTTGTCCCATCTTGGTGAACACCTAAGGCTCCACCCCTCACTAATACGTAAGACCAGACCCCCCCCCCCCAAAAAATGGCTCAAACAGAAGAACACATCAAAGCCGCAGAGCCAATACATCTAAGCGACAAAGAGATAGCCAGCCTATCAGATGCACAGTTCAAAGCACTGGTGATCAGGATGCTCATAGAATTGGTTGATTTTGGTCGCAAATGAGATGAAAAAAGGAAGGCTACCCTAAGTGAAACGAAGGAAAATGCACAGGGAACCAATAGTGATGGGAAGAAAACTGGGACTCAAATCACTGGAGTGGACCAGAAGGAAGAAAGAAACTACCAAACAGAAAAGAATGAATAAACAAGAATTCAAAAAATTGAGAGGTGTAGGAACCTCCAGGGCATCTTTAAACATTCCAACATTCAAATTACAGGGGTACCAGAAGGGGAAGAGGAAGTGCAACAAGTGGAAAAGTTATTTGAAAAAATAATCAAGGAGAACTTCCCCAATCTGGCAAAGGAAATAGACTTCCAGGAAGTCCAGGAAGCTCAGAGAGTCCCAAGGAAGTTGGACCCAAGAAGAAACACACCAGGGCACATCACAATTAAATGAGCCAAGATAAAAATGAAGGAGAGAATCCTAGAAGCAGCAAGAGATAAGGAGACAGTTACCTACAAAGGAGTTTCCATCAGACTGTCAGCTGATTTCTCCAAAGAGACCTTACAGGCAAGAAGGGGCTGGAAAGAAGTATTCAAGTCATGAAAGGCAAGGACCTACATCCAAGATTGCTCTATCCAGCAAAGCTTTCATTTAGAATGGAAGGGCAGATAAAGTGCTTCTCAGATAAAGTCAAGTTAAAGGAGTTCATCATCACCAAGCCCTTATTTTATGAAATGTTAAAGGGACTTATCTAAGAAAAAGAAGATGATCAAAAATATGAACAATAAAAAGACAGCAAACTCACAATTATTATCAACTGAACCTAAAACAAAAACAAAAGCAAGCTAAGCATACAACTAGAACAGGAACAGAACCACAGAAATGGAGATCACATGGAAGGTTAGCAACAGGGAAGTGGGAGGAGGAGAGAGGGGGAAAAGGTACAGAGAATAAGTAGCATAGATGGTAGATAGAAAATAGACAGGGGGAGGGTAAGTATAGTATGGGAAAAGTAGAAGCCAAGGAAGCTATATGTATGATACATGGACATGAACTAAAGTGGGGGAATGTGGGTGGAGGAGGGTGTGCAGGGTGGAGGGGAGTGAAGGGGGGAAATGGGACAACTGTAATAGCATAATCAACAAAATATATTAAAAATAAATAAATAAATAAAAATAAATCATTTATACATCAAGGAAATACAAATGAATTACTTTGGGAAAAAAAGAAATACCACGTGATCCAATAATTTTATTTCTGGGTATATGTCCAAAACAAGCACAAGGAAACAAAATCAATGTATCAAAGGGAAATCTACACCCACCTGTTCGTCGAAGCATATTTACAGCAGCCAAGAAGTGTCCACTGACAGACAAATGGATAAAGAAAATGTGATATACACAGTGGTGGGCAATGTAGGGTTACAGTTGTGAGTACATGAAACACAGAGTTTATTCCTGTACTATTATTTATTCTTGTGTTATATATTTTCCCATATGAACAACTGTAAACCTACTTTTGCTCACCCCTGTATATAATTTTTTATTAACAAAACTTTTACAAATATTGAAATATATATATATATATATATATTGCCACAAGAAAAGAGAAATCCTGCCATTTGTGAAAACATGGATGGACTTTGAGAGCATTATGCTAAATAAAATAAAAGACAGTGAAAGATACTGTATGATTTCACTTATATATGAAGAATCTAAAAACAAACAAAAAAAATCCCATACTCAAACTCATACAAAATAGATCAGATTTGTGGTTACCAGAGGCAGGGGATAGGAGTGTGGAGGAATTAGATGAAGATAGTTAAAAGGTACATATTTCTAGTTATAAGTACCAGGGATGTAACGTACAATATGGTGACTCATAGTTGATGCTGCTATATGATATATTTGAAAGTTCCTAGGAAAGTACACCCTAAATGTTCTCATCACGAGGAAAAAAATAATTTTCTGTAACTATATGAGGTAATGGATGTTAACTGAACTTATCTGATAATCATTTCACAATACATATATCCATTATATGCTTTACAACTTAAATTTATATAGAACTGTACATCAGTTGTATCAATAAAAGTGAAAAATATTATCTGACTCCAAATGTCAATGATATAAAGATTTACTAATTTAGACTAATCATTTGGGGAGGGACCAATGCTGGGCAGTCATCTACCATGGCCACTGCAATAACCTTGACTTGAAGAAGGTTAAATTTCAGAGCACATCCTTTCAGTTATGCCTCCCCTTCTAACTCCCTTCCCTGAGTCACGTGCCTCCACTTGCAGCTGGAATAAGGAAATGTAAGAGAGAGACTCCAGTAGGACCACATGGCTAGAATGGGACAGTCATTGGAGGGATGATTTCAGCATTTGTAGAAAAAGAGTCATTGGAAGATGCTTTTCATCAGTAACCAGGGTAAAGAATTCAGGGAAAGAATGGTGTTTGGTAAGATAGAGGAGAAATTAGTACTATTTTGATCTCCACTTACCTTCATCAGCATTTATCTGGAAACCACTTTAGGGATTAGTTTTATTGGGTTGTTTTTTGAGTTTTATAACCTACTAAATAATAAGTGTCACCAACTTTGTTAGTCCGGGATAGGGAGATTCTTGACCCACAGTTCAGCTACCATATTTGTGTGCCAGGGCTCTGAATTTGCAGGCAACAGACAGTCAAGTTTATCTTTCTGAACTTTCCTTTTAAATGTGACATGAGACCACCTCATCTTCCTTGTTAAAGAATAATTGTTGATCAGGCAGAATATACTGCAACCACTTAGTTTTAAGTTTCTTGATTAAAATCACAATCCAACTGGACTTTGTTAAGGTGGTCGGTGACCAGGCTGTGAAAGAATTCACAAAGAGAAGAAAAGACAGAGAGTAAAGTTTATTCACTTTCCAAGAGAGGAAAGGGGCATAGTGTGGAGAGATACACTAATGATGGGTGGTGGCTTTGAACTTTATATTGGATTATAAAAGGGTAAGGGGGTTGCTGTTTGGTGGTTGCTAGGCTGTTAGGGGTATTGTAATACAGGAGATTTCATTTGGCTTTGCAAAAGTTGCAGTTTTCTCCAATGTTTTCTTTTGCCGGTGGCTGGTGGGTGGGGGGCCAGTTAGTCATGTTCTGTTCTTGCTTTCCAGTAATTTCTAGTCCTGCGGACATAAGGTCAGGAGAGTAAAATGGCAGTCATGTTTAACAAGGTCACAGACCTGCTCTGGAAATGGCACCTCAATAGCAAATGGCACCAGCTCTATCCTTTTAGACTTCCCTAAACTTACACATAGGTCATCTTTGTTGAATTTTGTAACTTCTACTCATTTTGGCATTTTCCACTGAATTATTAAAATGCCTAGAAACATTCAGTCTAAAGATGCCTTTTCTAATTCCAAACTGCTTAGCTGCTGGTGAGAGAATTAGAGAAGTAGACCTAACAGCCCTAGCTGGCGGTTAATATTTTAAACTATTAATACAATAGTGATAGCCTCACTGGTCCTAATAGGGCAGGGTTCACTCTAGGTTTGGGCCCTCAAAGCCACGCATTTTAACTTGTATCTTGGACCATGCCCTCCAAGACAAGGACAGATGTGAGGTTGGGAGGGAGGAAGCTTCCTTGTGAGCCACATGCTGTGCCACTTAGGGCTTGGTCCCTATCCCCAGATGCCTACCCCCCCACCTTTTCTCATGGTAAAGAGTTTGGTGTTCTTTACTGCAAGAGGGCATTAGTTGGAATTATCCCAATCTATTAAATATATTCTAATAAATTGAAATATCAGAAGATAAGAGGCCAAGGTCTTGGTTCCTTTCCATCCAGGAGGCTCCTTGTTTTCAGGTATGAGGTGCCTATGTTCTTACATTTATATAACTAAAAGCACTCACTCCAGTGTGTCTCATCAGAAAAGAAAGATCTTCTCTAAAGTCAAATTCTGTCTCTGCTTAGAGTAGTAGCAGCTGATAATTTTTAAGTTTGTTCAAACAAATGTCAGATTCTGCCTAACCAGGAAACATTACATATCCTCATTCCATTCTCACTAAGGAAGCATACTCATCACTTTGTATCGTGCTTTGCTTTCATTTCCTTGAATCACTTAAGTTTACCTGCACCCAGTTTGTATTATGTTTTAAATTATTGGTTACAGGCCTAGCTCAACAATCTAGGCCTTAAATATATTTGAAATATTACTAGCCATCTTTATCTTGTCGCAGAGTTCTCTAATCTATCTAGATTCCAATGCACTCTGTAACCTCATACCAGTACCTTACTAATTTCATCAGCTTGGATGTTCTCTGGCAGATACAGCAAGTCCTGGAGTGATGTTGTTTTGGTAAGCATAGTTTTGTTACAACTTTGATAAGGAAAAAAAATGGCTGGGACCACTGTGTGGTGTTGGCATGTTCTCCTCATGTCTATGTGGATTTTCTCCAGGGACTCTGGTTTCCTCTCCCATCCCAAAGAGGTACACATGAGGTACACATTGGCCTATCTCATTAGTACCAGTCTGATGAGCATGGATGTGGGTGTGAATAACCCTGGAGGGAAGGATCTCCTGTCCAGAATGGGTTCCACCTTGTGCTCTGAACTGCCTGGACAGGCTCCAGCCACCCTCAACCCTGAAGTGGGTAGGAAAATCATTGTTTTACTTGTTTTTATTCATGTTTTTCAAATGTATGTATAGCTCACATTTACTTCAATGTTTAATATTAGAAGTCTTTTGGGTCTTTATTTGGAAGTTTGGTGATGTTTTATGACCAGAAATATGTGGAAGGAATTTAATTCTTATTCATGTCAGCCTATGGTAAAATTAGGTTTGCACATCATTTCACTTAAAGTCCCAGTTTCCAAGAGCCTATGATGCTTTTGAGTGGGGATTAATGCATTCTTCTCCCAGAGGACAGAACAGCTTTTCCTCTTTCCTTCAAATCTGCAGAATAGAAGACCATTACACTCTATAGATTCTGGTGTGTTTTTCACCACACATGACACCTCTGTTAGTTTCCCTACTACTATTGCCTAAAAATCTTTAAAGGAATCTTGGGTCTTCTGTTGTTGTTTGCTATTTCTTCCCAGCTTTGACAGATATACTACAAACTTACATCTATTCCTAAAAATTCCAAAAACTATGGGAATATAAAGAATGAAAGTTTCTACATGATCCCTTCCCCCTGCAGACTACCCAGAGATTGCCATTGTTAATACATTGATATATATCCTTCTGGATATTTTGATATTACTGTTCTTTCAAAATATGCTTTAGTTTTTACTCTATTACTCTATGAATAAGCTGTTAGAACTTTTTCACCTTAAGGGTAGGTTGATTAATGTGATTAATTACTTATCTGTGTATGATTGTAAGCTCTTGTCCTGAGTTTTATTCTACAATGAACACTCCTATCCCCTTTATATAACCTGCTATTTTTCCCTTTCCTCCAACTTTCTGACTCACACAGAGCTACCAAATTGCTCCAAATGCTACTACTCTCCTAGGCAGAGTTGACTGGTCCAAAACTAAGCATATAAATAGGCCAGTCAAAGCCCCACCTCTGTTAGGCTTCCTTGATTGGTACAGGTATGGGCACCTGACTTAGAACTCTTCCTTCATTCAGATTGCTTTAGCATAGGACCATGGTAGTCAATACCTTTATGGTAGGAAACCCTACAGGATGCTAGAGAGATTTTGACTTTTGGGCAGCCATGTTTCCTACAATTTGGAGAGAGCCAATTTGCAATGAGAGAATGAAGGAGATATGGGGACTACAATAAGAGACAGAGGAAACTTTGAAGTCATTCATGTTCCCTGTTCCTGAGACTTAGGTTGCATTCTTGTCTTTTCCAAATTTCTCCAATTAGAAGAGATTCACAAATAACTTTCCTTTTTTTGCTTATGCTAGGTTCCTAAATAATATATCCCACTCAGGGTTTTGTTTTGTTTTTTTTTTTTTTAGAATACATTTATTAAAGCTGGAGACAGTGAAACAAGGAAGGGCTTTGGATAGAAGGAGCAACAGGATAGAACCTAGGTGGAGCTGCTTTGGTTCTCTAGAAATGTTATAGGAAAGAAATGAGCCTTAGCAGGATTGATTTGGCTTACTGGAAAGTTGGAGAAGAGGTGCCTGGGAGACGGGTTCAGGGGTTAGCCCAGGCAGAGCTGCTGCTGCCCATTGCTCCCCAGGTTGCATGGCTCCTGGGGACTGTTAAGAGTTTAGGAGATGAACCCCTGAGAGGAAAGAAAGGCATGGGCATGCTACAGGGAGGAAGAGCCCACCTCCTCTTAGCTTAAGGAGACTCCCATTTCATTTCTCTCATTTCTGAAACATTACTTTGTTTAGGTAATAACATTTTGAAGTGTGTCATTAAGATTACACAGGTTGTTCGGAACATTTTTTCCACTAATAAGATCCTCAAAAATTGTATTTCTGGGTGTGTCTGTCAGATTGTTTCTGGATGAGATCAGCACTTGAAGGGTAGACTGAATAAGATCACCTTCACTAAAGTGGGTGGGAATCACTCAATTAGTTGAGGGTCTGAGTAGAACAAAAGCAGAGAAAAGGTGGATTAGCTCTTTACTTGAGCTGAGCTATCCATTTTTTCCTGCTCTTTGACATCAGTGTTCCTCATTCTCTAGGTCCTGGACTTACGCCATCAGCCTCCTGATTCTTGCCTTTGAACTGGCACTGGGTCTTATGCCATTGGGACCCTGATTCTCAGACCTTTGAACTCAAAGTGAAATATGCCAGTGGCTTTTCGGGTTCTCCAGTTTGCAAATGGCAGATTGTGGGTCTTCTTCTTCTTTTTTTAATGTATCTTATTGATTATGCTATTACAGTTGTCCCATTTCCCCCCTTCACTCCCCTGCACCCTGTACACCCTCTCCCACCCACATTCCCCCCCTTTAGTTCATGTCCATGTGTCATACTTATAAGTTCTTTAGCTACTACATTTCTCATACTATTCTTACCCTCCCCCTGTCTATTTTCTACCTACCATCTGTGCTACTTATTCTCTGTACCTTTTTTCCCCCTCTCTCCTCCTCCCACTTCCCTGTTGCTAACCTTCCATGTGATCTCCATTTCTGTGGTTCTGTTCCTGCTCTAGTTGTTTGCTTAGTTTTTGCTTTTGTTTTAGGTTCAGTTGTTAATAATTGTGAGTTTGTTGTCTTTTTACTGTTCATATTTTTGATCATCTTCTTTTTCTTAGATAAGTCCCTTTAACATTTTATAAAATAAGGGCTTGGTGATGATGAACTCCTTTAGCTTGACTTTATCTGAGAAGCACTTTATCTGCCCTTCCATTCTAAATGAAAGCTTTGCTGGATAGAGCAATCTTGGATGTAGATCCTTGCCTTTCATGACTTGAATACTTCTTTCCAGCCCTTTCTTGCCTGTAAGGTCTCTTTTGAGAAATCAACTGACAGTCTTATGGGAACTCCTTTGTAGGTGACTGTCCCCTTATCTCTTGCTGCTTCTAGGATTCTCTCCTTCATTTTTATCTTGGCTCATGTAATTATGATGTGCCCTGGTGTGTTTCTTCTTGGGTCCAACTTCTTTGGGACTCTCTGAGCTTCCTGGAAGTCTATTTCCTTTGCCAGATTGGGGAAGTTCTCCTTGATTATTTTTTCAAATAATTTTTCCACTTGTTACACTTCCTCTTCTCCTTCTGGTACCCCTATAATTCGGATGTTGGAACATTTAAAGATGTCCTGGAGGTTCCTAAGCTTCTCCTCATTTTTTTTTTGAATTCTTGTTTATTCATTCTTTTCTGTTTGGCTGGTTTTTTTTTTCTTCCTTCTGGTCTACTCCATTGATGTGGGACCCGGCTTTCATTCCGTCACTATTGGTTCCCCGTGCATTTTCCTTCATTTCACTTAGGGTAGCCTTCCTTTTTTCATCTAATTTGCGACCAAAATCAACCAATTCTGTGAGCTTCCTGATCACCAGTGTTTTGAACCCTGCATCTGATAGGTTGGCTATCTCTCAGTCGCTTAAAAGGATGGGTTCTGGGGCTTTGATATGTTCTTCTGTTTGAGCCATCTCTCTCTCTCTCTTTTTTTGGGGGGGTCTGGTCACGCCTGTTACAGTAAGGGGTGGAGCCTTAGGTGTTCACCAGGACAGGGCACCCCAGTGGCTGGATTGTGACGTTGTATGGGGGGGTGGGGTCGAAAGGGAACAATGGCAGTTGCTCCATTCTCTGTGGGACTTCAGTCCCTTCTGCTGTTTCCCCCAAGCAAACTGGGCTCCTCTGATGCCAATTCCTGTGTGGGTGGGCTTGTGCACACCGTGGGACCTTCCAAGGACCTCTCCTGTGAGGCTGGGTGTCTCTCTGTGCACCTCAACTCCCACAGATGTCCTCAATCAGTGTCCTGAGGCTCTATTTCCAAGCACTGGGATCCTGGGTTGCGCACACTGCCTTGTTTTACAATCGCTGACTCGCTGGGTCTGCCAGTTGCCACCACTTGGCCAGGGTCTGCCAGCTGCTGCTTGTGCACTCAGGGTCCATCTGCTGCAGTCTTGCACACCCCAGATGCCTTATGCGCCCCCGGATGCCTTACACACCCAGTCCCAACTCTCTCTGCTTTCTGAGCCACGACCCACGCCTGGCTACTCATCTCTGCCGCTCCTACTGGTCTGGATGAACGGGTCCATTTCAACTTCTTGGTTGTCTGACTTCCATTCAGATCAATTTTCTATCAGTTCTGGATGTTATTCCGTTTCTAGATTGTTGTTGTTCCAATCTTGGTTGTACATGGAGGTTCGGTGCATCCACCTATGCCTGCATCTTGGCCAGAAGTCCAGATTGTGGGTCTTCTTGGTCTTCATAATTACATGATCCAATTCCTATAAGATTTTATACACACACACACACACACACACACACACACACTCACACTCTATTGGCTCTATTTCTCTGGAGAACCCTGACTAATACAGTCACATAAGGTCACTTAATGGAGAAAATCTTGCTCTAGCAGCCAAAGGCTAGAATTTGGTGGTGGGGATTAGAAACTGTAGGGTTAGTTTGTCTGATGCTGAATTTTTACCTGTTCTCAATCCAAGCAAAAATACCAAGAATGTTATAAATAAAATATAAAGTATAATTTTAGGACTTTAGCATTTCCAAATATGGAAATGAGTAAGCTTTCCATCTAAATATAACATTCAGCCACATTCTCAAACTGTATTATTCAAATAGCAATAGTAATCCTTTTAGGTCAGGACACATGAATTTTCCATATAACAACTGAGAAAAAAATAAGGAAATCACAACTTAAGTTGCCAGATGTGTCACACTGCAAGTTAATATTTTTTGTTCTTTGATTTACATATTCAGCTTAATATATGTACTCAGGGTTTTATGAAAAAATATGCCATTATACTTTTTCCAGTTTATTCACAATTATAATTGAATCATAAACTTTTCCAGGTCAATTCAGATGCTGGTATATCTTTTTAAAATCCATTTTAAAAATTGATTTGAGAGAGGGAGAAAGAGAAACATTGATATGAGAGAGAAACTTTGACTGGTTGCCTCCTGTACAGGCCCCAACCAGGTATCAAACCGGCAACCTAGGTAGGTGCTCCAACTCAGAACTGAACCTGCAAACTTTTGATATACAGGATGATGCTCCAACAAACTGAGCCACCCAGCCATGACAAATACTGGTACATCTTTTAAAAATATTTCTTTAAAGTATACTAAATACAGTTGTTCTTCTACACCTATATCTCAAATTACAACTATTCAAAATTTTAAACACCTGTCTATGTGTAGTGATTGTTGTAGCTGTGTTTCCTGGGAGGTAGACTCTGACTCAGAGCTTGGGGCAACTAGTGGTTCATCAAGGGGAATCTTTGTGGCTTACCTGTGTCAACAGTATACCTCTTGTGCTGCACAGACCCGCCTCACATACATTCTGAACACCTTCTCCTGAATCCCAATAGACCTGTTTTCTAAAGGAAATTTAGAAGTGGAAGGTGAGTGGGAGCAATTACAGCCACCACCACAGCAGCTGATGCCTCATCATCTCCCTTCTCCACTAAGCACTCAAGATTCTCTACCCTTTCCCTCTTCAGAGAGCACCTTTGCTGGTCTTGGTAGTTTGCCCATGGTTTGGCCCAGGTCCTTATCTTAGGGCACTGATTCTCAGGATATTGTACCCTTTTTTTGTCCAGGGTTTCTGTATTTGTTCATTTGACATCAGAACTGGGCAATGAAGTACTAGAGGCACCCAACAGATCTCCTGGGCACCAGGCTTATCCTCCTTGCCCTCCCCTTCCCCACAATAGCATCTATCTGTTCCTGATCATCAAGGTCACTTACAACAGGATGATGACTCCTCTTATTGTCTGCTAATTTGGAGTTTGCCAAAGGCAGTAGCTGGATCAGCGTTGGTAGGTAAAGTTCACCTTTTTGGCCCGTGTACAGCTTCCCCTTCCCTGCCACTGTAGATATTCTGTTCACATACCCATTGTGCAAGTGCTGAGGTAGCTGATGATGGACACTGGCTAATATCAATGGCCAAGTCATTTTGTTTTCTTGGTTATTTAGTGTTTCTTCCATAGATGCTCTCTAATGAACAGTATGTGACATAAAGATCCTCATACTTTGTGTTCACTTTCATTTTTGTCTACATGCTCTACCCCAGATTAGAGTACTTGACTCTAATCTTCTAATATTTTTTCTTTCAGATCTCTGCCCAGCTGGCCAAGCCATTCACCACTGCCATTAGTTTATATATATTGTAACCCTGGGCACTCACATTTCCACACAAGGTGAGGGACCCAGTGCACATGTACCCATTGGGAAGAATTTCACTCGCCAGTGTTTTTCAAAGCCATAGTCCTGTGGGACTGTAATGACACTTCTATTTTCAGCTTGCAACCACAAATTGAGTTGACCCAGTCATGATTCAAGCTTGAGCTTTTCCTCCATCAGCTGATCATGAGGAATTTCCCATACAACCATAGTGCAAGTTAGAGAGATGCTGATGCAATGTGCTTGTGCCCTCTGGTCCTGCTTATGTTGGATCCCAGATGAACTATTTTCATCTTATCATGGATTTTTGCTAGGCTGTGTAACATTGTGACTTGGTGGAATAGATTTGATAGAACCCAACTCACTGTGGATAGTTGCAACCATATGGTCATATGGTATCCCACTTTGCTTCTATCAGGGTCTAACAGCAAGCCACAAACTGTTTTTCAAAAAGAGCAAAGTTCTCTGCTGCAAACGGCATGGCCTTGCTCTAGAACCACAGAGGTGGGGTTTTGGCAAACCCCACCAGGGCTTGCCAAAAATTTCACGTGGCATCTTTTTCCACCATTGATACCTCTACCATCATAGGTCTTCTGGGTCATTGTCCAAGCGGCAGGGCTATTTGTCCCACAGTCTGGTCCTGCTTCAAAGCCCTTTGTCCTCTGGGCTCTACTCAAAGCAAGCATCCTTTTTTTTTAATCACTTGATCCCAGATGTAAAATATACTGCTTCCAGATCCTGAGGAATATTTGATGTTGTTTCCATTTTCAATATGAGAGGTGTGAGATACAATAATTGGTTCTCCACTTTGGGTGGCATATCCTGGCATACCCTTGACCATTGGACCCCTAAACATTCTTTGGACATAGCAGGCTCCTGAATCTAAGTAGGGTTTATCTTCCAACCTCTGGTGCACATAGGTCCTACCAAGGTCTCCAATGTACTAGCCTATTTTTCTTCATCTGGTTTGATTAGAATGATGTCATTGCTATAGTGGGTCAATGTGACATTATGCAGGATATCCAAACATTCAAAACCTCATTGGATTATGATACAAGTATATAATATACTGTATTATAATATGGTCCAAGAGCAAAATTATAAATGTATACTACCCTGTCCATGCAAATGCAAAGTATTCTAATCCCCATTTTGGATGGGAATAGAAAAGAAATTTCACCAAATTAATGTATACCATGTACTGGGGCCATGTTAATTTGCTATAGCAAAGATACTGTGTCTGGTATGGCAACAGCAATTGAGGTTTCCACTTGGTTGGGTTTCAATAGTCTGTCATTTTGAGGGATGTAGTGTTTTTGCATGGGCCAGCATTGTAAATTAAATCAAAATATGATAGAGACCACCATCCCTGCATCCTTTTGAGTTTTAGAACTGCTACTACTTATCACTATCCTTCCCAGAAATATATTGTTTTTGCCTTATTGTCTTAACTGGGGGTGGGGGTGGGGCAGTTTCAAAGGTTTTCACTTGACCTTCCCCAGTATGATAGCTCTTCTCCCAAGGGCCAAGGTTCCAATTACTAAGTATGTCTATTCTGCTCGTACATTTGGTGAATGGTGAAATAACCATCACATGGGTTTGTGGGTACACTGGATTCACTGTGAGCTAGGCCTTGACCAGGATTCCATTTATTACCTGAACACCGTATGTCCTCATTCTGTGAAGGGAGCCAGGATGATGGTTCAGGGCTCTGGATATTAATGTAAAGTCATATCTGAGTCCAAAATATTAGAAATGTTTGGGTATTCCCTTTTCCAAAGTGTACAATTATTTAAATAAGTGACCATTTACCCATTTGGGGAAGGACTGGAAATAATTTCCTCATTACTGTTTATGGTTCCTTTCTCCTGGGCACTGAACTCCTGCAGTCAATGAATTTTGGGTCTGAAAACTGGCTTGGGTCCAGAAATCAAGCAAAAGTTTGTGATGTTTTATTGGTACACCTTTAGCCTCCTTATTATCCAACACTGATAATACAAATTGAATAGTAGTGCCCTTATTGGATGTCCATCTATTTAATAACTGAAAACTTCATGTCCTATTAACTATTTCCATAATTCTGAGAGACAGTCCCCACTGGCTGGAATATTCAGAAGTTATTGATGTTATCAATGGTGATATGGTACACTAGGAAGAACATGATATTACTTATGTAGTATTTCTGACCAAAATGTGCAAATCCAAAAGTGTTGTATCAATATAACAAGGTCACAATAACCTTATCAACACTGAGTTTTAAACTGACACAAGGAAGGAATCAGATAAACCAAATGAAAGGATATTCTTCAAGATAACTGTCCTCAGAGTATCAATGTCTCAAGAGATAAAGAAAAGTTGAAGACTTGTTCCAAATTAAAATAAATTGAGGAGACATGACAACTAATGAAATGCATGATTCTGAATTGGGAAATTAAATAAAAGTAATTATTGGGATAATTGGAAAAATTTGAATATTGATTATGTGATTGTATTTTGAATCAATATTACATTTCCTAATTCAGTAACTATACTATGGCTTTAAGACAATGTCTTTATAGTTAAACATGAATATGCTGAAGTATTTATAGGTCATTATGTCTGCAACTTGCTCTCAAATGGACACAAACATAAAGAGATTAAGAGAGGCAAGGCAACATATTTGTTATGTTGCAGGAGGGTTTGTGGGAGTTACTATAGCAACTATTCTGTAAGTTTAGTAAATATTTCAAAGCAAAGTGTTTAAAAATTGTAATCCAGTCTATATGTCCAAAGTATTTGCAATATGTGAAAATGTGCAGACTTCAAAATTTAATGTGCCCTATAATTGTAAAAGTACAAAATGTTGGCACGTGAGTATATTAGGGTAGTAGGAGAGATTTGCTTTTTTAAAAAAACCCACACATTTTCTTTAATTTTAATTGTTGTTTGTTATATTGTGTTTAAAATGAAACCATTATATAACATTATATACATTAAAAATCATCAAAGGTAAGAAAATACATGAACAAGAATAATAATTTTTTAAATTTCAATTGTGATCCAAGTTTCCTTAACCACTTTGAAAAACAAATGGTTAGTTTAGATTCAAAACAATTAAACTGTTATCCCATTCCCAAAGTGAAATTGTATACTAACATCCAGTTTCAAGTTAAAAGCAAGATAATTATAAAACAAATTCACCTCTGGGCATAAGTATGTTTTTTTAATAGAACAGCATCAGGCTTTTAAGTAATCTTGTCTTCTATCAGATGTCTGATGTAATCACCTAAAACAACAACATATTTCTAAATTTCCTTATGAGTACTTTAAATACCTTTATACCCTAGGCAGGTTCAAAATATGGCATGGACTTCCTATATTTAATGTTTTGTTTTTCAGCTTTTTAAAAAAGAACAGCTTTATTGTGGTATAGTTGGCACACAATGTAACATTTCTTTTTAAGATAAAAACAAACAAAAGTAATAAGCCAAAATATTTCAATACTTTAACTCAAGTATTTTCTGTCAAACATTATCGATTACTTTGCTTTCCAAGTGTTAATTATGTTTAGGTAATCTTTTATTTTGTAGTTTACAACACAAGAATTACCATTTGATTTTTCAATTTTAACAATGAGTGCTTATATTTTCTTATGTATTTCCAAAGAATCTTTCAGAGTGTAAAAATTAAGCACTAGTAAAGAGATAAGATCATGTTTACTCATCTTGCCATCTTATTTATCGTAAAACAAAATAGTTATCACACTTAACTCTCATCTGAATAAATTCTCTCAACCTTAGTGCCATTTCCATAAATTGTCTGACAAACTCGTTTCACTTGACTTGGAGTGGTGAACACACAATACAAAATACAGATAATGTATTATAGAATCGTACACCTGAAACCTATACAATTTTATTAACCAATCTCACTCCAATAGATTCAATTTAAAAAATTAATAAGGTGTTGGTTTCATAGAATATGCCCAGAGTGGTATTTTGTCATTTCTCAGACATCAGTTTTTACCAGTGAAATACTCCAGTTGCTAATGTACATACGTGGATCGAATCCTTTTCCCTTCTTAAAAGCTGAATATCTCTAATCTCAGGTAACCTTAGACAAGTTCAATACAAGGACTTAATCGTGAGCAGCAATGAAAATCTAGTTGTGTCTCCCTGGAGTTCCAACCAAATCTCTGAATTTTGCGTGTTTTTAACCTTGTGGGTTTTTTCTAAAGACTATTTATTTTTTCCCATACACTTTAATTTTTCCTAATTTCAATTTTTAAAGGTAAATTAAGTTCATTTTGGGAAGTACTTTATTATTGGCTCAGCATACTACTTATATGAATTTTTCACACACTCTTTGTATTTTTTTCTCATTATTTCAGACAACAATTGGATTAGGCAGTCCAATTACAATCTAGCCAATATTATAGAATGTTAAGAATCCTGAAGACAAAAAAAAAACAAGAAAAATAAAATAAAACAGAACAAAAAGAGCTCTGAAGACAGAACTATCTTCTTAGGAAAGTGTATTAACTTGTTTCCTTATCTCAGAATGTTGTTTTGAAGATAAAATGAGGTTTTATCAATGGATGAGAGCTGATTAACATGGTGCCTTGCATGTAATAATTTCCTATTACTTACATTATTAGTCCTGAGGCTACACTTTTGTGCAGCTTTTAAAATTAGATTTTGATTTTTCCTAAATACTTGTTAGCAATCTATCTACAAATCATCAAGAAGCTAATATTTTCCTAGTGGAGACAACCAACAATTTAATGAAATAATGTTTAGTTTAAACATTAATAATATTGGGTTTAAAGCTAGGGTTATGAAGTGGTCCCAAGGAAAATAAGCAGGGTGATGCAATAAAGAATAATGAGCATACTAATTTAGACAGGGTGGTCAAGGAAGGTTTCCCGCAGAAATGGCAATGGAAGAGATTGGAATGAAAGGAGGGAAGGAACTATGTGACTGGCTTATTCATTAGGTGAATGAGTGCTTGTTAGCTGCATCCTTTCAGTTCTTAGTCACATGTTTTTGTCATAAAGAATGTGAATGAGACATGTGACTCTGAACTATTTATATTTCTATGACTTAGGATGTCAAAGATATTACAGTGCAAGAAAGAACTCTCTGGGTTTCTCATGTCCTTTAAATAGCCTTCAGAAATTACACATTTTCCACTATTAACTTAGTACTTCTTGAATGGTTTGTCAGTTCTATAAATGATCTTAGTATTATATGTCCTTTGAAGAGAAAGGCATTTGGAAAAACCTGTCAGAGGAAAGCACCTATGGTATGCAGGAAAGAATCTTGGAGTCAAGAGAATTGGGTTTAAATTCCAGCTCACCATTGGTTGTGTGGACTTGCATATGTCCCCTCACTTTACTGAGTCTGTTTCTTTATCTATAAAATGGGGATGACAATGTTTAATTCATATAATTGTTATCAAGATCAAATGAAGTAATTGATATGAAAAATACTTGGTATGTTATAGGAAATCAATAAATGTTAGTTTGCTTTGAAAGCTTGGCATATCCTTAGGCATAATAGGCTGGGGCTGGTTCTCTGCTTAAAAGAATTCTTAAGCATATTACACTATACTAAAAAGAAGTAGAAATAATAAATTTATGTCATAATATTATATCACTGGAACTATAGTTAACATTGAGTGCTTAGTATGTACAAGAATAATTCTGAGTATGTTATATGGGTTAACTCACTTATTTCTCACACTAACCATGTAAGATAAGTACTGTTACTATGCCCATCTAACTCATGACAAAAATAGGACTAAAGAGACTGCCTATGGTCACACAGTAAGTGGGAGAGTTGGGATTATAACCAAGATAGTTTAACATCAGAGTTCATGTTCTTAAATACTACTAAATTATACAATTGTAATTTAAAATTATCCTGTTAGGAGCTATCATCTTGGGCCTTTCCAAAAGAAATATCACTGTAGTAACAATAACAACAAAAATAGAGCATAAAGTACATGTGAGCAAATTTAAAAAGAGAGTGAACCAAGTAAAAAAAAATCCATGTTAGTGCTAATTAGAAGTTGTTTTACATTATATCTGAAGTTAATACCCAATATTGCAGAATTAAAGATCATTTACTATGCAATTTCATATCTTCTCTCTCAAAACCTACTTACTTAAAGAAAAATTGCTGCTTGGTACTGATCAGAGATTAAGAAAAACATCTATCTAATCTAAACAGAATGTCTAAAATTCTAAGGCCTCTTTTTTTAAACATTGTAGACAGTGCGGTAGTAATATTTTCGAGGGCTTGATCACAGCAGATATAATCAATATGACATAGTGGAACAATGTCCAGAACACAACTTTAATTATCTAAAAAATGTAAATAAAATTCCAATGACAAAGAGGTAAATATTGAATACATATTAAGACTAACTTGTGTTCTATCAAATTATTTAAAGTCTTTTAACATGAGTAAAATCTATAAAGACTGAAAACATACAAGTTTGAATATATTATGTAGAGTACAGATGCTAAATGATAACCAATTATTCCAGGCTTATAATTAATAGTTACTATGATATTATGCTGATCCACAAGTAGTTATGTATTAAACTAGATAACTTGATCAGATAGAATAATATTTTAACACCATATGTCCCACTTCATATCTTTTTTTAAAAAGAATTCCTTCTTTTTACTTTTTAAAAATATATTTATTTATTTATTTTTAGAGAAGGGAAGGGAAGGAGAAAGAGGGAGAGAAACATCAATGTGTAGTTGCCTCCCACACACCCCTACCAGGGACCTGGCAAACAACCCAGGCATGTGCCCTAGCCTGGGAATCGAACTGGTGACTCTTTGGTTCACAGGCCGGCTCTCAACCCACTGAGCCACACCAGACAGGGCCCATTTCATATATCTTGTTATTACTCTTTCTTTTCTTTAAGTATAAGCACAAATGTGGTAATAAGGTAACAAATGTAATTTTTTGCAGAATAGAGGAAAAAGTATAAAATTTCTGCTTTGTATATTTCATATTGGCAAAACAAAACAACTACATAACATAAAAAAATCTAATCTCAAGTCTTTGACATGATAGAATCTGATGGTGATAGTAGGCATAGACATAGAAATGTGCCCTAAAACACATGCAATAAAATGTATACAAAAAGGAGAGAAATGAAGTTATAAAGAATATAACTATTGTAAAAGTACGAGGATTGACAAAAGTGGGAAGTTTTTTAGATAAAGGGAAAAGTTAGTAAGATAAACATTATCATTTAAAAAAGTTATAAGAAAATCACTAGCTCTCAGCCCCAAATAGGTACTGAAATCTCTTTAATACTTTGTTATCTAGCTGCATCGTGAAAACTGTGTATCTGTGGTATCTCCTCAAAGAACATAACCAGATACCACTTTTAACCAACAGAAAAAAAACACTGAAATCGATTGTAATTACTTTGGATAGTTTAAGTAACTATAATAGTTACTAGTTAGAGTCTCTGAAGTAAAAATCCATTTATCAGTTACTTTTTTAGAATTCCATCTACTTTAAACCTACTACAGCTAAGCAGAGTGGATAAAAGCTTTCATCTATCTGACATTAAGGTAAATCAAAATACACGTACAGGCAATGGTTTTGAGTACTCATACAGCCTCAATTATGTGTTAGTCAACTCAAGCAACCATTATGTACTCAATAATAGGTATGACACAGCTCTGGACATTAGTAACACTATAAGCAGGCAATCACAGGCAGCCTGCTTATACTGATGTTTGGTGCTAATATTCCTAAGAAGCGTGGAAAATAGTAATAACATGTCTTTCCCATTAGAACCTTATAGCAATGCTCTACTAGATTTCTCTATTTGTTATATTAATAACTAGAAAGTGCAGAACAACACTGTCTTGCTATCTTAGAGGGAAAGGAAACATAGGATACCAGCGTGGGTGTAAACTACAAATTGACAGTGTTGTGAATATAACAATATTTTCCTGAAGGTTTAACCTTCTACTGAGGGTAACTACCTCACTAGAAAAGACTGTGTTGGAACATTAAAAATTTCACTGGTGTACTTGATCATAAAAGAGAGTAAACAGCAGAAAACTTCAACGTGTTGTTTAAAAAAAAAACCAAACAAACCCGAAACCCAAAACACACAGCAGGGGAATTAGCTGGTCCTTAGGAAGAAGGCACAAGGAAGCGCTTACAGAGTCTGATGCATTTTCAAAGCCAGTTTACAATCATTATTATCACAGCACACCCTTGTGAGGTAAACGAGTTATCATCCGTGGTTCATAAATGAAAAAGCTGAGGCATTGAATGACTCAGTCACTCGCCTAAGGAGAATGAGTCAACGTCGAGTCATAGTTGACCCGGCCTAACGCCTCCTGACGACCAGTCCAGGGCTTAGTCAGCGGGGCCCCGAGTGGCTTCCCTGGCTGGCACCTGGACTTAGGCTATTTCTGTTCACATTGTACAGCAGAATAGTGGAACCGAGAGGAGAGAACTTACAAATAATTTTTACTTCCACTCAAACTTTAGCCCTGAGATCTTACTCTCAGGACTTAGGACAGGAAAAGCTGTCGGGTGCACTCCCCCTCCCCCAACTTGTGGCAAGTGGGTACCGTGGGCGGTCCTCCCACCCGCCTTCGCAGTGATGGCGAGTGACCACCAGCGTTAGCGGAGCCGGGGGACGGGGGAGGGTTGATTGCTTAAACGACTCTCCATCGCCATCGCCTCTTTTTGAAACTAAAAGAAAATGGTGGGAAGTCAAAAGAAAATTAAATAAACACGCCGGCGACTTGTCCTACGACCTCAACTAAACAAATGAAGCTTTATAGCGCGTGCTGAACCTGCAGTCCCTAACCTTCTCGGGAAGATGGGAGGACAGGGCAACAAAGGGCACAGTAGGCATGCCTGGCAGTAAGTGCGACAGCAGCTACCCAGGCGGTAGAACAGAGGACTGAAAATCACCCACCAGCACGCGGGTGTCCGCCGGGCAGAGAACCGCGAACCTTACCCACGGACCACGTGACCAGCCTTTTTTTTTTTTATTTTCTTTGCCCTTAAAAAAAAAAAAGAGCGAGCGAGAGACTCCACTTCCCAGAAGCCTCTCGTTACCCACGCAGCAGCAGTTTTGCGCAGGCGCCACTAAGGCCAAACGGACGCGTCCGTCACGTGGAATTAACTAGCCAACCCGGTTTGAATCCTATTTTTTTCCTCTCACCCCCCCCCACCCCCCTTCAGGAGCGGTTGTGTGATCAGATCGATCTAAGATGGCGACTGTGGAACCGGTGAGTATTGCCTTTGGCCCCCACCCCCACCAGTCCCCGCGCTCCGTCTCCCTTCGGACTGCGGGACCCCGCGGGACAGCGTTCCCTGCGCGTACGTTACCCCTTGCCGCCCCCTCCCCCTCTTCTTGAGCCTGACCTCCCCGTGGGCAACTTGGGGCGCCCCGGAGGCTGGCCCTGGTGGCGTGTAGCGCACACGTTCTGGTGGGGGCCCGAAAGCTGGGCAAGAGGAGGGGGTGAAGGGCGGCGGGGCGCTCCTGCCGAGCCGCGAGGTAGCCCACTTGGGTGGAGCTTGATTTGGGCCCTGGGATAGGAGTGTGGGGTTTTTCTTCGGGATAGGAGGGCGCGGGGCTGCGTCCTACCGGGAGCCCGGAGCCCCAGGGAGGGTGGGCGGCGTGCCGGCCTGGAATGAGAGGGAGGAGGGAGCCCCGGGGTAGTCTTTGCCTCCTTTTCCCTCCCACCCTCCAGCCCGGTGGCTCGGGCGCGGGTCGCGTGCTGGTCTTCAATAGTCCGGTGATCAGAGCCGGTGGGCTGGCGTTGCGGGAGCGTGGGTTGGGCGGGACTGGTGTGGCGGCACGCGCGGAGAGCATCGACCTCGCCGAGGGGAGCCGACGGGAACTAGCGCATGTTACTCCAGCGCGCCGGAGAGTTGCCGGGTTTGGCGGCAGGGGAGGCGAGAAAGGTTTGGGGTGGGGAGGAGAACCCTATGTCTCGCAGTACAGATCTCTGACTAGGATGAACGGTGGTGGCGGCGAGGGGGATCACTTTGTTCTCGCCCCTCCATGCTTGAGACTGGGCTGTCATGGAGGAGGGAAGGGGGAGGAGCGAGGCCTACAGATCGCTGCTGCGGGTCTGGGTGCCGGCCGGACCTGGTGCATTTCTCACACGCCTGTCTTCCCATTCATTCATCCGTTCCGCGCAGTGCGCACGCCTCACAGAATGCAATGGGTCTGGATCCTGTTCTTTCTTGTTTTTATTGTCTAAAACATTTCTAAGACACACTTTATTGCAAATAGGAACTTAACTTTTAAAATAATTTCCATTTATTTTCTCTTTATTTATTCTGCAGTCTTTCCTCAAATTAGGCACCATTTTAAACTTAGTTGAAGCAAGCTGATCCCAGAACAGAAAGTTTGTAGTTACCGCCCAAAAGAGAGGGTATCTTTGTCATAGTTTGGGTTTGTCGGGACTGGCTCACTGAAACTTCTAGGCTTGCTTGTGTTGCCGTTTTAGGAATGTCATATCTAAGTGGCATTGTTTTAGAGGCATAATGGAGTTTATTAACAACCAGAAAACCTTTGACACTCTAGAATCAGTTCTAGACCTAGTCTGCCAAATGTTTTTGTATGTCTTTAATAATTTTTTATTTTCGTTATGGTCTACCAATTTGCTTTGTCTTTTTAAAGGCCTTTATAACTATTGAAGAAAATAGTCCTGTGGTTTTTTAAATGGAAAGGCCTGTAGAATAAAATAAGAGCTTTTTAAAAATTACATTTTTGTAAACTATTCTTGTTGCCAGAATTTAAGGCAACTTTTCTGTTTATGATTTTATTAGTATCAGTTTTCATTTTTATTTCTGGAAGTTAGATTGACTGCAAACATGTCTTTTAAGTTGCCGATACAATTAACTGGCTTGGGGATATAGACTTAGGATAAGTATGTAAAGTTTTAACTTAACATCCTTTTAATGGGTTCTGGTGTTCACTTTTGGCCGGATCTGCTCTCCTACCCACTGTACCAGTGTTATTAGAAAATAGTACAGCTGGCGATAGGGGCAAGGCTAAATTCTCTAAATAGTAATGTATAATGTGAAGTTTCAGTAACAATTAGATCCTTTAGATTTTGCAGAGTGATGCGGTTTTGTTAACACAGAACTACAAACTATTGGACTATTTTGAGTCAGTAAATATTTATAGACCCTGATATGTTTAGAACGTTGTACCGACAAAGTTACACAAGATGTGATTTATACCTTGTTTAATGTAAACGTTTAATGAGCTTAATTCCAGTCAGTGATACAGTATAGTATTTGCTCTAGTGCTGTACCAGGATGATTTGGATACTGCGTTTGAATTTGGGGAGTAGGGAACCTAAAAACCTAATGTGTGAGAAGGTGGAAAGCCAGATTGAAACTATAGTAGTTTGAGAATGTATATAAAATAGTATTGGAATGTTTATTTTTAGTGAAAATGCACATTTTTTAGCACTTTTAATGTGCCCTTGTCCAGAGGTTATTTAGAATTCTTTTTGGCAACTTTAGTGAGATTTTTTTAAAAGCAGCTGATTAATATTGGTTGGAATTGTGATATCCCCGCTGAAGCCTACAAAAAGCATGTTTATCAATGCTATTAGGGGTAGCTTGTGAGTTCCCTTATTGCTTTTCTGCTGGGCATAACAAGCACTTAGAGAGTCATGGTTTTTTCCTGCTTGTCCCACCTTTCATAGGCACTTGGGGACTTTTTATCTATGTAAATTACATAAAATGTCAGTCATTTCAATTTGATATCGAGATTTGTCTCAAGTGCGAGTGTATGGGTTCAGTTGTATTACATTTGTTGAGAAACTTGATAGGTCAAAGTAAAGGAAGCATTTTCCCTTTTTACAGGTAATACGGCAAAATTTTGAACATTAGGGGTAAACAGTACTCTCCTGTTACTCTGTTGGCATTTGAATTGCAGCTGGATCAAAATTAGAGTTAATATTAGTTGGTGAAGATGGCAAGGCAGTTTCCCCAGCCATCTTGTCTCGAGCGGGTCATGTTTCTTTGCAGCTTTATCTTCATTCTGTATTCTTTATTATTGGGCTGTGGGGTTGTTTGTTTGTTTTTTTTTACTTGTAGTTCTTTTCAAGGTAAGGCATTAATTTTTTTTTTAGTTAAACTGAAGCCATATAATTTTACTTGATTTTTACACTATGTCCTGAATTTTTTAAACTGTATATTCATTTCAGAAGTACAATCAACTTGGTCAGCTGATCTGTTTCCTTTTTTATCCTTTAGAAAGATGCTTTGTATTGCAGAGTTTATGTATTACAAGTGAATAGAGCTTAAATACATATTGACAAATATGTTATTATATAATTCAGTGTTTTTTTGTTAACCAAAGACCATTGATTGACAAGCATATCTTGCAAATTAATGTGTGTTCTTGCGTTAATGAAAGAACCCTGTGTATCAAAATTCATTCATAAAGCAGCTAAATGGTTTTAATGTTTATATTCCAAGTTTCACTTCATTTCATACTTTGAATTACTAGTATACATAATTTTTGACATAGAGAAATTCAGTTTAGAAATAGACACAGTTTAACACTGAAGTTTCAGAGAATAATGTGTAAAATCAATTATATAAACTTAATCCAATTTGGACAGAAAACTTTAGGCAAATTTTTAAAAATGAAATACTCTGATTTATATATGGTTAAGAATATAGAAGTACCAGTAGTTCTGGATATAACAAGGAACCTGTGAAATAGTTCTTTTAGCAATGGTAATTTCTACTTTTCCTTGCTACTACTGGAAATTTTCTGGTTCTTCTGGTACCTGTGACTTGCTCTACCTTTGTTATAGAGATTATTCAGAGAGGTATAAGCAAACATGGTTTATAGTCTAATTTTAATATCTGTGTGACCTTGAAGACTGGAAATTCTAAGTGTAGCTGAAAAGTGGAAATAAGATGTCTCATAATGATTTTGATGTTTTAATGCAGTATTCTGAGATGACCTCTATCAGTTGGGAAGAACTAGATAAAGTTCATACTCCATGAATGTGTTCCATGCAGGTGTGTCCATCCATATCTAGTATATGCATTTTTTCCTTTCTTTGGTAGGAAATTCACATAACTGCCTTTTAATTGTCAATCTTTGGCCAAATGCAAAGCTTATGATCCACAAACCTCAGATACTCTCTTCCCATTTCTAGCTCTACCATAAAAATCACTAGTGTTTCTTCAAAAGTTCCTATTTGCGTCTGGAAAAAAAGAATCACTTTTGTCTCTTATGAACTGAAGAGTCATCTCTAGAACCTGAGAATGTGGTCAGAAAAATAAGATTTTTTTTTGATACATTATTTCACAGAAACAATGGGGAGCTATACTTTGGTCATTCACTCTGTGTTCAGTAAGTTTATGTGGAATTATGACAAATCTAACCAGCATTGGATTTCTAGCAACTGACTTAATGAAAATAACCTTTTAAACAATGTTATATTTATTTTTTAAATAATTTTCATTTATTTATTTTTAGAGGGGAAGGGAGAGAAACATCTGTGCGTGGTTGCTTCTCATGTGCCCCCCACTGGGGACTTGGCCAGCAACCCAGGCTTGTGCCCTGACTGGGAATTGAATTGATAACCCTTTGGTCCACAGGCTGGTGCTCAATTCACTGAGCCACACCAGCCAGGGCTCTGTTTTTAATGTAGGCAGGTTTTTATTTCTTAGTAACTAAAATATACCACTCGCTGTGTGTTAGGCACCACACTAAATGCTTTATATACATTAATTAATTTAATCCTTACAAGCAGTCCTGTGAGGTAGGTATTATTATTCTTTTAGATGAGGAAACCAAGGCACAGAGAGATTAAGTAACTTTGTGTGACTAACTTGCCCAAGATCACACAGCTGGTAAGTGGTGGGGTGGGGTTCAAGCTAAAGCAGCTAAGTTGCAGAAGATGAGTTCTTAACCATGATACTCTTTCCAACAGGCATGTAATGTGCTTTCCTTGTGCAACTTGGGGAGATTAATTTGATAAACTTAACTAGATATTTTGCTCAAGCTGTAAGAGAAAAATTTGTGAACATTTGTTTTCAGGCTACTACGATGTTTGATAACTAAAGTACAGAATCATAAGGAAATAAATAGCACCTTGGTGTCTACATCTGAGGAGTAAACAAGTAGTTAGTTATAGTCGTCATATTTTAGTAACTGATCCAGAACTTTATGGATAGATTTCTTAAGAAAGTGAACTGTCATTTCCCATCTCCAGTTTCTCATTTATTTCTGGACCATGTCAATTCAAGTGATTGACAATTGCCAGTTAAAATATTTTGCTACTGAAATCAGTAGTACATTTTTTTAAAATTTGAGATTATGAAAAACTGAATTGTTTGGGGAAGGTAGTAGTAATAAGACCACAAGAGTTCTCTGAAACTCATGGTTTTACAGTACTCTTAAAAGCAAAATGTACTTTTGCATGTTTTTAGTTGTCTTTTAAACTTGGTACTATGAAATGCTATATGGAAATTAGTTCTAATCTTTATTAAGGCAAGACAATTTGATATTTTAATTGGAAAGATAAAACATCTTTCTTGTAGTTCCCTTCCTAATCCTCTTAATATTTTAGGATGAATACTTTTTATAGGTCAAAAATTCATATTTCAGATGTTTTTCAAAAATTTCTATCAAGGCCACATAGTTCCTTAAGTAAGAGAGCTAGAATTTAGAAGCAGGTCCTGGCCTCAACTTTTATTACTATTCTATTCAAAAAAGAAATAAATCAGCTCAAACTAAAAAGTTCAATTCTTTATCTTTAGTCAGACTTCTCTTACTGTAAGGATAAAAATCAGTGCATGCATCATCATTATACAGAAATAAATATAAAATCATCTGAAAGGGCGTACCAGATTTATGGGGATTTGGCATAGTGGGGAGAGGAGTGATACTTTTTTTCATTTAAAATTGTAAACTTTATTTCTTTAAATACTGCTTAGGACGGTAAAATCTCTTGTATTTTTGGTTTGTACTTAATGGTATTTAGCTCTTTTTTGTTAATTTTTTTTTAAATTAGTAATAGATGCTCATGGTCTAAAATTTAAATGGGACTCTTTAGCAATCTGGTGAAGCCTATGGCCCCATTCTTAGAAAAATGTTTTAAAATGCATCAAATAAAATACTTAAGATTACAAAGGAATTCAGGTATATTTAAGCATACAGTAAGGATTAAGGATTAAGTGAGTTAACATGAAACATTAAGGATACTGGCACAGGCTAAGTTTTATCTTACTATTGTGAAAAATCTATCTCCTTTCTATCTTTAGCCATCTAGTCCTCTCCCCAGGACTAGATCCTCTAGTCCTGGGATCCTCTGTGAGTCATTTTTTTTTTTTTAGGGTTCTTCTAGAGAAGGGCTATTCAAGTTAACTTTCTGTGATGCTGGGAATGCTATATATATGTGTTATCCAAGGTAGCAGTTGAACACTTCAAATGTGACTAGTCCAACCAAAGAAATAAATTTTAAACTTTAGTTAATTTAAATATAATTTTAATTACTTGAAATTTAATTCTGTATGGGGCTAGTGGCTACAAAATTGGACAGCATAGCTCTAGAATCTGGAAACATTCTGATGTATACAAATATATGCATAGTGCATTTGGCTTAATTTTGTACAACAATATGACCAGTTTGGTTTGATAAGTTGTTTAATTTTATCCTAGGAAAACATCTGTCTATATTTTATACTTTCAAAGATAATTATTTGGTCTTATGTGGAATTAAAATTGCTCTATGGGGTTTTTTTGTGGGTCTTTTTTTTTCTATTTTAAAAATACGTGAATAGGCAGTACTTTACATTGCTCAAAACTCAATTCTCAAATGAGAATTGGCAGTACATTTCTGAAAAGGAAAAGGGCAGTGGGTAACGATCTACAATGAGAAAAAACGTTACTGAACAAGGTAACTTAAAAATGTAATATTAGTGCATGTGGGAACTGACAGACCACTGCAGTAGACTGAGCAGTTCAGAAGTAGACTCAAGTATATATTTGGGATTCAGTATATTTATGTTAGAAAAATTTGAAATTTGTGCAAAAAAGTGTATAGTGAAATCTTGTCAGCTGATCCCATCAAGGTAGATCACCTCTAGAGGTAACTAGCATTGTCATTTTTTATGTTTTTGTAGAGATTTGTATATTTATAATCAAATATGTATATTCTTTAAAGAAATG
Organism: Phyllostomus hastatus; assembly: GCF_019186645.2. Taxonomy (NCBI): domain Eukaryota; kingdom Metazoa; phylum Chordata; class Mammalia; order Chiroptera; family Phyllostomidae; genus Phyllostomus; species Phyllostomus hastatus. Next base: position 21,975,314 of record NW_025334028.1, on the reverse strand, counting down.
GTAGTCAACTATATACCCTATACTGGCACATTATGTTTTTCACTAATTGTTTAGGGTATTGCATATCAACACACAAAGCTTTCACTATTTTCCTGATGTGTATGTATTACACAGTTTGTTCTTGAACATAATTATTTTTATATTGATATTTAGGTTAGTTCAGTGCTCTTTCCAATAACCTTTTTATCTATCATTCTATACTTGAGGTAGTAAATCTTTAAGTTAAATATTTTGGCAACAAAATAGAAAATTTAAAAACTTTACTGTCAAATAAAACACTTTTGTGACTATAGCTGGATATTAAACCACCATTTTTTTAGAGCTCCTTCCTTTCAAATTGTGAAATTTTATATGTAGACAAATATAAAATACATATGTGCCTAAGTTTTAGAAAAATAGACTGAAGACCCATGTATCCATGGTCACATTCATATTTCTTTGCTCCTCTATCCTGACTTTTGTGTTATTCAGTCCCTTGTATTTTTAAATAGTACAGTTATCTTCCAAGTTTAATCTCCAGTGAATGTCTCTTTTTTATTTTTTTAAGATTTTTTTAATTTATTTATTTCCAGAGAGGGAAGGGAGGGGGAGAGAGAGAGAGAAAGAGAGAGAGAGAGAGAGAGAGAGAGAGAAACATGAATGTGCTGTTGCTGGGGGCTGTGGACTACAACCTAGGCATGTGCCCTGACTGGGAATCGAACCTGCGATGCTTTGGTTCGCAGCCCGCGCTCAATCCACTGAGCTACGCCAGCCAGGGCTAATCTCCAGTGAATGTCTCTTTTAGCTATGTGTTTTAGTTTTGAAAAACTAAAAACCTGGATATGTAAGGAAAGGTTACTGTTGCTACTGTTAGATGAAGTTCCCAAAAGAAGATAAGCTGAACACCTTTTCTAGGTTATAGTTTGGCTTTAGCTTCCTGGAATTTCTACTAGAGCACCTCTTGGGGAAACCAGTGGGCAAGCTCATGAATGTGTTCTGAGAAACACAGGACTCTACATTTATCTGATGGGGCTCTGTTGTGGGCCAGGTAAAGAACCTTTAGTTACGATAGTTTGTGGTAACGGGCTGCTCTGTCTATCTTGTTTTAAGAGTTAGGTTAAAGCTGAACTCTTCTCCTGTTACATTCTTAGCTGTTCCAGAAGGACTCCAAGAGAGAAAGGGAGCTTCCTTAACACATGGTTAAGTATAGATAAAAGTTTGGGTCAGGCAACCAATGTCTTTTTTTTTAAGGGTAGAATAATAGGCATCTTTGTCATGATGGCCTTATCAAAGGAAGATAGCTTAAATCACATTGCTCCAATCTGTACCTCTGCTCTCTGTATCTGGTGCACACCTGTCTTTTTTGGATCTGCTCTTACTGTGCTCCTGATTCTCTCTCATCTGACTTCTGTGTTGTACCTTTACACTTTGTGTCTCTTTTCTCCCTTTTACTTAGTTTCTTATTCACTTTTGTGGATCACACCTCTAGTAGTTTTTAAAGAATAACATGAAGGTTAAAGATTTTTGAGACATTGCATCTTAAGTAGTATAGTTTGGCCACGTGTAGAATTCTCTTCAGAATTTGAAGTCATTATTCTATGGCTATTTTCTGTTGTGGCTGTTGATAAGTCAGAAATTATCCTGATAGTTGTTTTTATTTTTGTTTTTTAATGTGACTAGTTCCCTTCCACTCCCCAGAAATTTGTAGACTCTTTCCTTGTCCCCATTTCACAGTGACATGTTTTGGTACGAGTATTTTTGTCCATTGTGTTAAGTACTCATTGGACTTTTTCAATATGGTAACAACAACTCATATTCATCACTTCTGATATTATTTACTATTTTCCTCTCTTTTTTCTTTTGGAAACAGTTATTCAGGTAGTCAGTCTCCTAGACTGGTTCTCTCTCTGACTTAAAAAAAAAAATTAAACCTTGCTGATTTTCTATCACTTTTGCTTTATTTTCTGGGAAATTTCATTTATTTTTCAACCCTTTCTTCCTGGTAATAATAATTTTCAGGTGTTTCCTCTCTCCCTGTTTTCCTTTCCCTCTCTCCCTTCCACCTCCCTTTCTTTCATCTCCTGAATGTTCACTTTTATAGCTTCCTGTAATTGTTGTATGCATACAAAATCTTAACTCTGTTAAGGATATATATAGGTACATATTTTAAAAGGCATTTTCTTTCTGCTGCCTGTTCCCACCAAGTTGCTTATTTTCTTTTTATTTTTGAACCCATATGACAGCAAACATAGTGACTTGGAGTAGGGGTAGGAGGGTTCCGGGATCTAGTTATTTCATAAACAGCTCTTTTTAATTACCCCCACCCTTCCTTCACTACCCCCTTCTAAAGATGTTACCTGCTTCTAACACTTTAAGGATGTCACTGTGCCCATTCATCAGTTACTACTTGTCTTCCATCTACATTCCAGCTCTTTTTTTCCCTGCTTTTTAAATCTGTAAGCAAAAAAATAAAATTAAAATACCATGATAATTATTATTTTTCTTTTTCTTTTTTTAAGAAAAATATTTATTTTTAGAGTGAAGGGAAGGGAGGCAGAAAGAGGGAAACATCAACTTGTGGTTACCTCTTGCATGCCCCCTGCTGGGGGCCTAGCCCCCAAGCCAGGCATGTGTCCTGACTGGGAATCAAACCGGCAGCCTTTTGGTTCACGGTCCAGCACTCAGTCCAGTGAGCCACACCAGCTAGGGCTTATCATGACATTTTAGAGGTAACTTAATGTTGCATTCTGGTTATAGAATACAGCACAACATTTTTTCTGTAATTAGGAAAAAAGTGCTAGGAATGGCAAGTTTATTTTTTTCTTTTTTTAATATTTTATTGATTATACTTTTACAGTTGCCCCAGTTTTTCCCTGTTTACCCCCCTCCACCAGCACTCCCCACTCCCTTCGGCAATCCCCACATTATTGTTCATATCCATGGGTCTTGTGTATGTTTTTTTGGCTACTCCTTTTCCTATACTGTACTTTACATCCCCATGAGTATTCTGTAACTATCTATTTGTACTTCTTAATCCCCTCATCCCTTCACCCATTTCCCCCACACCACCCTCTCATTTGGCAACCATCAAAAAACACTGTCTGTATCCATGATTGTCTCTGTTCTTTCTGTAACCTTAGTTTGTTTTACAGATTCAGTTGTTGATAGATTCAACAATTCAATTATATGTATTTATTGCCATTTTATTGTTTATAGTATGGATCTTTTGCTTAAATAAGTCCCTCTAACATTTCAAATAATGGCTTGATGATGATAAACTCCTTTAGTTTTTTCTTGTCTGTTAAGCTATTTTTCTGCCCTTCAATTCTAAATGACAGCTTTGCTGGGTAAAGCAGTCTTGGCTATAGGTCCCTGCTCTTCATGATTTTGAATATTTCTTGCCAATCCATCTAGCCTGCAAAATTTCTTTTGAAAAATCAGCTATCAGTCTTATGGGAATTCCCCTGTAGGTAACTAACTGGTTTTCTCTTGCTGCTTTTAAGGTTCTCTCTTTATCTTTAACCTTTGGCATTTTAGTTATGATATGTCATAGAGTGGGCCTCTTTGCATCCATCTTGTTTGGGACTTTCTGTGCTTCCTGGACTTTATGTCTATTTCCTTCACCAAATTAGGGATGTTTTCTTTCATTATTTTTTCACATAGATTTCCAGTTTCTTGCTCTTTCTGTTCTCCTTCTGGCACCCCTGTGATGCAAAACTTGGAACTCTTGAAGTTGTTCCAGAGGCTGCTTACACTGTCCTCCTGTTTTTGGATACTTTTTTCTTGTTCTGATTGGTTGGTTTTTGCTTCCTTATCTTGCAAATCATTGTTTTGATTCTTGACCTCATCTACTCCACTGTTTCCTTGTAAGTTGTTCTTTAATTAGTGTATCCTTCATTTCTGGATCATTTTTATGTTGTTGGGGTTCTCACTGAGTTCCTTGAGCATCCTTATAAAGTGTTTTGAACTCTTCATCTGATAGATTGCTTATTTCCATTTCATATGGCTCTTTTTCTGAAGTTTTAGTCTGTTCTTTCATTTGGGCCATGTTTCTTTGTCTCCTCATTTTGGCAGCCTCCCTATGTTTGTTTCCATGTATTAGGTAGAGCTGCTATGACTCCATGTCTTGGTAGTGTGGCCTAATGTAATAGGTATCCTGTAGGCTCCAGTGGCACGGCCTCCCCTATTACCCAAGCTGAGTACTTGAGGTGTGCCCTTTGTGTGGGCTGAGTACACCCTCCTCTTGTAATTGAGCCTTGATTGCTGTTGGCAGGTCAATAGGAGGGATTTACATAGGCCAGTCAGCTGCAAGGACTGGCTGTGACTACTGACCACCAACCTCTGCCCTTCATGGAGGATCAGCTGTGCAGGGGCACGGTGGTAGTACTCTGATGTGATCTGTAGCTGTCCACTGGATATGTAGGTTTGGGGGTTTCCTGGGTGGCGCAGGCCAAGGTCAGTCCCTACTTGTGTTTTGTGTACGGTCACCCTGCCAAAGCAGTTTGAGATGACAGCTACTTGTGCTGGGCCTGGAGATTTTCAGGGGAAGCCAAGCTGTGAATCTAAGCTGGCTACTAGTGCCAGGCCTGGGGCCACTTAGCAAGAGGTATCAGGGCTGGAGGCTCACTAAGGCTGGCTTTTGCTTGTTTGGGAGGATTTAGGAAGTTGTGAAGCAAGAGCCAAGACCAGCTATTCATATGGAAAAGCGGCAGGGTGGGCCTATTAGTTGGGTGGGACTGAGTTTCTGGGGATCTCCAGGGCAGGGCAAATAGCATTACCTTGATGGAGTCTCAGGTATGGCAGCAGTGTGCTGACTGTGTGGCCCTGTGGTGAGAGGGTTCAGAAAAGGGACAGTGGCCTCTGCCTGCTTGTCTGTCTGGAATAAAGCTGTCCCCCAGCTCATGCCCTGGTGCCAGATAATTCACTTTCTTCCTGTGCTTTTCATGAGTGGTGCCTTTCAGGCTGCTATCCCAGTGCTGGAGCTCAGAGGGAAAGATTCTGAGTCTGTGTGTAGGTTCTTTAAGGGGAATTGCTTGGGACTCCAGAAGTTTCTTCTACCAAGTCAGCCCCTTGCTGGTTTTTGCCACCAGAAGTTGTGGGGACTGGAACTGGAGCCTTGGGTTGGGGGACTTGGTTGGGGCTGGGACTCCTTGCTCCCGAGATATCCCTCCTGAATTTTTATCCACACAGGTGGATGTGGATTCAGCTGTTTTGGTGTCTCTGCTCCACCTGCCAGTCTGGATGGATATGGTTTCTTCCATTCCATAGTTGTCAGACCTCCATTCAACTTGATTTCTGACAGTTCTGTGTGATGGTTGTTCTGTATTTTAGTTGTAATTTTCATGTGGTTGTGTGAGGAGGCAAGCCGTGTTCAACTATGTCTCCACCTTGAGCAGAAGTTGCCCAGGAATAGAAAATTTAGCAAGCAATTTGGCATTCATGTACCCAAGTGCTAGTGTCCTCATGTGCCCGGGAATTACACTCATATATTTAACAAGTAATTTGCAAGATTCATAAATAAAAGCTATACACCTTTACCTAGAAATACATTGGAGGATTTTAATACATGAAGAATATAAGTGGGTTTTGAAAATGATTTATTTTGGAAATACATTATTTTTTTTCCTTGAATTAGCTCAATTTAGTACAAACTGCATCAAAATGTCAGACTCTTTGCAGGTGGATAGGGACCTACATTTTATGCTGGATTCCACAAATCTACCTTAAGGCTACTTTAGTGTAAAGGGTTATAAAACACAAGAATAAGTGCTAGAACACCAGCCTAAAATATTTACTCTTTATAGAAAAAGTTTGCAAGCCCCTGCTTTATAAAATCATTGTGAAGTTTATTTGAAAGAATAAATGAGAATCAGCAGTGAATTTCTGGAAAGGAAGAGCAAAGGGGCAATGGGGAACTTGCTCTTCAGTGAGAAAAAACATTTACTGAGCCTAAGTACCATAACTTTTAAAAATGTAATGCTGGTGAATGGGTACTAACAGATCACTGCAACAGACTGAGCAGTCCAGAAATAGACTCAAATATATATTTGGGGTTCAGGATAATTTTCTTATAATAAATTTGAAACATTTAGATTGGTATGAAGAAAATAAAAATTATCAATCATTTCAACAATTAGGTGTCCACTGGTCGGTTTTTGCTTTACCTGTTTGTGGATTATTTTTTTCTCGCTGTATTCGTCTTTTCCTTTTTCTTTTCGTTTTAAGTAGACTTTATTTTTTAGATCAGGTTTAGTTTTACTGAAAAATTGAGAGGAAGATGCAGAGGGTACTTTCCTGTATACTTTCTGCCTCTCCCCCGCGTGCGCGCACACGCACACGCAGCCTCCCCACAGTCAATATCAACACCAGAGTTGTATATTTGTTAATACTGCATGAACCTACATGGACACATCATCATAACCCCAAGTCAGTAGTTTACATTAGGATTTACTCTTGTACAGTCTGTGAATTTGGACAAGTGCATAATGGCATGCATTTATCATGCAGAGTAGTTTCACTGCTTGCAATTCCTCTGTCCTCTGTTGATAACATCCCTCCTGACCTCTGGCAACCACTAATGTCTTTACTGTCTTCATAGTTTTGTCTTTTCCAGAATGTCATATATTTGGAATCATATAGTATATAGCCTTTTCAGATTGTCTTTTTTCACTTAGGAATATGCTTTTAAGGGTCCTCTTTGTCTTTTTTATGAAAAAGAAGATTTTACTTATTTTTAGAGAGAGGAGAAGGGAGGGAGAAATGGAGAGAAGAACATTGATTGGTTGCCCTTGCACGCCCCCAACTGAGGACCTGGCCTATGCCTTACTAGGAATTGAACTGGCCACCTTTTGGTTTAAGGGAGGATGTGTAATCCACTGAGCCACATCAGTCAGTGCCTCTGTGTCTTTTCACAGCGTGATAGCCATTTTTTGCATAGAATAATATTTCATTGGATGGATGACAGTTTATTTAGGGCATCTTAAATGAAAAATAAAATGTGTCCTCTCCCCGCAAAAGTAAAGGTGCTCATTTTTATACATTTCTATAATCATCTTTTTTCCCACATTTACATTAACATTTTAAAATATTTTCCCAAACATCACATTTAATTCCTGTATCATGAACACCATAATTTATATTACCTTTTGGTTGTATCTTTTGGTGTGTGTGTGTGTGTGTGTGTGTGTGTGTGTGTATTCTTCTGTTTACTAATATAAAGTAATAAAACAATGTCCTGACAGTTTCTTTGAAGAAAGCAAAAATGTAGTGTATTTATTGGATTAAAGAAATATATATGGGAAAGTTTATATAGATCTTTTTACATTTGGAAGCTTGATAGTTCATTAGCTTAAGCTAAGTAGAAGGATATGACCTACTCTGTAAACCTGGAGACACTGAAACAGTGACTACCTGGTTTTCTAACTTTTTATTTATTTATTTTTTAAAAGATTTTTTATTTTTAGAGAGAGGGGAAGGAAGGGAAAAAGAGAGGGAGAGAAACATTGATTGGTTGCCTCTCACATGCCCCCAACTGGGGATGTGGCCACAATCCAGGCATGTGCCCTGACTGGGAATTGAACCTGTGACCTTTAGGTTTGCAGGCCAACACTCAATCCACTGGGCTACACCAGCCAGGGCTAACTCACTATTTTTTTGTAGAACTTTTTTGTCTGTCTTTTTTTTTTTTGGGGGGGGTGTTGTTCATTTTTCTAACCTTTTGAAGAAATGCAGGTTAATTTCTTTTGAAAGGTGATTTTAAATATTTGGAGTATAAAAAGAAATCTTTTTTCCCCTAAAACTATAGTTTACATAAAATTTTAACCTTTAACTTTTTTTAACATTTTATTTATTTTTAGAGAGGGAAGGGGGGAGAGAGAGAGACAGGCAGACAAACAGACAGACATCAATGTGCTGTTGCTGGGGGTCATGGCCTGCAACCCAGGCATGCACCCTGACTGGGAATCGAACCTGTGACACTTTGGTTCGCAGCCCGCACTCAATCCACTGAGCTACGCCAGCCAGGTCTTAACCTTTAACTTTTAACGTTACGGAACCTTAACAGAATTTTAGAAAGAATCAGCTGCTTGTTTGTGTAACTATGACATGTAAAATTGATTTTTTAAACTAACATTTAATATTAAGTTTTGCTTATGCCTTTCAACATTTTTAAAGGAATAAACTTAGAAGCAATAATTGAGTTCATTAAAATATTTGTCTTTGAAATTATAATTATAAAGCTTTAAAGAATAATTGAAATAGAAATTACCATGTTACTGGAACCAATATAATTTTGTGCAGTGTAAATGCTTGTCCTAATGGTATTAATATATATTTTATTTTCACCCGAGGATGTGTTTATTGATTTTAGAGAGAGAGAGAGCTTTTTTTGTTGTTGTTTTCCTGTTTTTTTGGCTTCCTGTATGTGCCCCAATGGGGATTAAACCTTTTGGTGCACCAAGTAACGCTCCAACCAACTGAACCACTTGGCCAGGGCATTATTAATTGATGTATTTTGAAGTAGTTTTTACTTTTGTATAATGTTCAACTTATGTAAACCTTTACAGTTATTTTTTATTTAAAAAAACCTTAATTTTCATTTCTTTTAACTTTAAGGAATTCATTTTAATTAAAGTAGTGCATTTCTGGAAACATTGGTAATGTTGTTAACACTGAGACAAAACATGAATATCCATGACCAACATGTGAATTTGTAATAATCGTGGCAAAGTGCATATGAAAAGTTTGAAAAATAATTTTAGCAAGTTTATGTGGAGGGGGAAACATCAAAGTTGGTAATAGTAAAAGTCTTTCTTAAAAGTCATATCTTTAAAATTCCCCAACTTTCAGGGCATGAAGTATTTTTCTAGGAAAAATAAAGTGATGTACACTGTTTCCTATATAGCGTTGTGTCATTATCCAGATTCTTGTCTGCTGTTACCCAGTCCATCACTTTCTTTGTCCCAGTCTTTCATGGATGCTCACATCATAAAATCACATCGGCTTGTCCATCCTGGGCTGCTGCTGCCTTCTTTTCTTCCTGAATTAAATTTATTGTGGTGACATTGGTTAATACAATTATAGGTTTCAAAAATACAATTCTATGACACTTCATCTGTATATTGCATTGTGTGTCTACCACCCAAAGTTGAATTTTCTGTCACTAAGTATTTGACCCCCTTTACCTTTTACTAACCCCCAACCCCCTTTGCTCTGGTAATCACTATACTGTTGTCTGTGTTTGAGTTTTGTTTTTTCTTGTTTTTTTTTTTTTTTCATTTGTTGCTTTCAGTTTTATATTCTACATTTGAATGGAATCTTGTGGTTCTTCACTTTTCGTATCTGACATATTTCACTTTGCATGATATTTTCAAGATCCATTCATGTTGGTACAAATGATAGTCTTTCATTTTTTCTTATGGTTAAATAGTATTCTATTATATATATGTACCACATCTTTTTTATCTGATCATCTGTTGAAGGACATTTCACTTGTTTCCATGTCTTGGGCCATTATGAATAATGCTGCAATGAACATAGAGGTGCATGTATCTTTGTAAGAAAATGTTTTAAAAATGTTGGGGTAGATACCCAGAAGAGGGGTTGCTGGGTTATTTGGTCACCCTCTTCCTAATTTTTTGTGGAGTGTCCATACTGTTTTTCATAGTTGCTGTAGCACTTCACATTCCTATCTGCAGTGAAGCGGGCTGCCTCCTTTGGTTTTTGAGTACTTTCTCACTGAATTTTTCTAGTTTGTCCTTGCATGCATACCTCTCAGAACACTGATGAAATCTTTCTTGAAAACAGTTGATAATCAACTTAGCATGCTTTCTAATAGAGCTGCCAGTTTCTTTAACCTTTTTATCAACATTCTTTTGATGCTTCTGAAGAACATTGAAGAATTGTACAACATCTGTCCTTGCAATTCTCTGACAATTCCTCTCTGTCTTAGACAACATTTGGCTTGGCTCTGCACGTCATTTCACATTCCTGCTTCTTATCAAACTATTCTCTTTTTTTCCCTAGTCTCTTTTGCTTTAATTTTTTTTCCCTTTCCAGCTCTTTGTTTTGACCAGAATAGTAGGTTTACTTTTAGGAATTTTTTTTTGTTAAGGATTGTAGCCCCAAGCCTGCCCAGCTTGCATTAGGTCCAACACCAGCTTATGCAGCATTTTTGTCAGTGTTCAACTTCATCTTCGTTATCACCTTCTGTTCCTTAATCATTAGAAGAAAAGTGACCCTCTTCTAAGTCACACCTTTCTATAGAACAAGGGTGTCATACTGATTTTCACCAGGGGCCACAGCAGCCTCGTGATTGCCCTCAAAGGGCTGAATGTAATTTTGGGACTGTGTAAATGTAACTACTCCTTAAGTAAGGACAAGGAGCTCTACATTCTGCCCTTTAAAGGCAACTGCAAGGCTGATGTGGTCCCTGGAAAATGAGTTTGACACTTCTGCTATAGAACCTCCAATGTCAACAATGTCTTTATCCTCATCTTCTAGCCTTAGTGCTGTAACCCTCGCTACAATGTTCATCTTCTTTTTTAGTGAGTCCACTCCATCCCTTCCCACCACCACCACCCCCCCCCTCTGCCTGCACTCACACATGACTCTTGAACGTTCAGGGCCATATTTCCACACTGGAAGCATCCCTTTCGTAGTTATTTTCAGATATGGGTCTTCTGGTAGCCTTTGGTTTAAGTAGCATTGACATTTAAATTTTTTGTTTACCTTGTTATCATTCTACAGTATCACACATTTTTTCTGTCTCTGTTGTCACACTTTCCTTTCTGGAACTTGAAATTTTGTGCTAAGCTGCATAGATGTGCAGAATAATACAGTTGATAGATATTAGTGCTACCTTAATTAAGAATTCATTTATTTTAAATGTACAAGATGCCCGCAAGTCTTTGTAGTAGTTAAGAGTTAAGGACATGTGCATTCAAGTTGCAAAATTGTATTCTACAAGAATTCAAGTGTAGCTTGTAGGGATTTTCTTAATGTATGAGTAAAATGCGGTTAAGTGTAGCTTGATCTAGAAACGTCCATTTTTAGCTACAGTACAACAAACTTTTTAAATTTATTGATTTTAGAGAGAAACATTGGTTTTGTTGTTCCACTTATTTATGTATTCATTGGTTGCTTCTTATGTGCCCTGACCCAGGATCAGACCTGCAACCTTGGCGTATTGGCATGATGCTGTAACCCACAGGTGGCAAACACAAAGCCTGAGGGCTGAATCTGGCTCTCTACCTTGTTTTATCCGGCCTAGAACCTTGTTTCTACCCAGCAGCAGTGCCGAGCTCCTTGCCTCTAGTTAAGGAGTAGTTACATTTATACAGTCCTAAAATTACATTCTGCCTTTTGAAAGCAACCTCGAGGCTGATGTGGCACCTCCAGCCCTGGTGAAAATGAGTTTGACACCTCTTCTCTAACCCAATTGAGCTACCTGGGTATGGCCATTACAATAAACTTAATAAACTCTGTTCATGAAAGAGTCTTGTGCTAGTCATTTAAGCCAGCTAATTAGGTTATTGTTATCTAGTAGATCAAATACCTACATACTAAATTTTGCAATATTTTTAGATATAACCCAATTTGTACAAATCATTGCAGCCCCTCTCACTATACCTCAGCTTCTAGTATTTTTTTGTTTACATGTCATTTTATAATAGCTGAAAAGAATATTAGAGAATACTGTTTTTATATTAAAATTGATACATGGGATTTCACAATCCTTTGCATGAAAAAAATTTCTCCATATGAACAGTGCTTTACAGTTTTTTGCTAAATTTCCATGTGCTGTTTTTCTACTTCAACTTTTTAATTTAGGGCACAGAGGTCACCATTTTAATCATTTGTTGCAGACTAGGAAGAACTGCAAAATCCACAAGTACACTTGGCTGATGAAATGTGAGATTAGCTGGTATTTCTTTACTACAGACATGTATTTGAAAACTAAAAACCAAAAGAATTGATTAATTGAGGTAGTATTCAGTGTTCAGAGCAAATTTTTTATTCTTTAGAAGGCAGGTGATAAGATTTCACTTTGTCTTGTATTAGTTAGTTGATTATACTAATTTACTTACAGAAGGGTGTGGGAGTGGGGGAGGAATGCATCCTTTGCTATAAAGAGACCTAGGGATTGAATGCTTGGAAACTGAGAAAGTATTATGAAGTTTGTTTACCTGTCTTACTTGTATTAAGTAATTTTTTCCCTCAGTGTTACTTATTCATACTCATGAAAGAGAAGCTTTTATTTTATATGTAAATGTATATTTGAGGCATTTGTTCACATAGACATTACTATAGTACACTGTCTTGCATAATAATATAAACTCACTATAATTAAACATTAACATTAACTTGCTTTTTTTCCTAATAGTGTGATTTTTGTGTGTGTTGGGGGAATGTGAGGTGTACCATCCATGCCTTTTGTTCTAGTTTATTGGCAGTGACATGTACTTGCAATATAGTGAAGGTGTTGCCCTTAGGCTGTGGTACAAAGCATAGAATGTGCTGTAGGGTTGTGCTGTACCTTGTGCATGTACCTTGGTAACAGTGTATAATTACTGTCCCTCTCTGGGTACTTTGGAGAGAATGAAAGTTTTGGTAATCATAATGCTGAAGCAACAAACAGGTTAAACTATGGCATGTGGTGACTTGAGCCTTGAACACTGATAGCCCTGGATTTCAATGTAGCATACAGCTAGGACAGGTTAACTTCCCAGGGCTTATTTCTGAAGAGGAGAGAAGATAGAATTGTGAAGACTGAATATATTGAGATAATATGTAATGTATATAAAAATATGTAACAACTTCCTTGATAGCTGCTGCTTAGTGAATGTTGTCTATCAAGTAAAAACTCATAGTTTGGATGAAGTTTGAGAGTTGGTGTTACCAGTTTAAAAATTACAAAGCCATCATCCTTTTCAGTTCTTACTTTGCTTACCCTTCTGCTCATTATTTCATATCTCTATATAGTGCCTGCTGTTTACTGAAATGTTGGGTAACTGCAGCAACCTTTTTGCAACATCTGCATTTCTATTAAGACCACAAAGGTCTTTCCAGTCAGGACTTCTGGCCAAGATGGAGGCATAGGTAGACAGATTGTGCCTCCGGGAACAACCAAAAGAAGGACAACAAATTTAAAAACAAGAAACAACCAGAACTGCCAGAAAATTGAACTATATAGAAGTCCCAACAACCAAGGAGTTAAAGAAAAAACATTCATCCAGACTGGTAGGAGGGGCAGAGATGGGCAGTTGGGCTGAGATGAGAGGACATGTGGCAAGGGAGCGGCTGGCAGAGTGGGCAGTCCCACATTTGCATGCAAATAAACAGGAAGGAACAACTGGGGATTAAGACGCACCACATAACTCAGGGTTCCAGCGTGGGCAAATAAAGCCTCAAAACTTCTGACTGAAAAAATCTGTGGGGCTTGAGGCAGCAGAAGAAACTCCCAGCCTCGCAGGAGAGTTCGTTGGAGAGACCCACAGGGTCTTGGAATGTACACAAACCCACCCACATGGGAATCAGCACCAATAGGGCCCAATTTGTATGTGGGTAGCAGAGGAAGTGAGTGAGCCAGCCAAGAGCCATGCAAGTGGCATTGTTCCCTCTCGGACCCTTCCCCCACAGACAGTACCACACGCAACAACATGGGTTACTCCACCCTGGTGAACACCTAAGGATCTGCCACTTACTATGTAACAGGTGGGCGGAGATAAAAAATGGCCCAAATGAAAGAACAGATCAAAGCTCCAGAAAAAATACTACTAAGTGATGAAGAGGTAGCCAACCTATCAGGTGCAGAGTTCAAAATACTGGTAGTCAGGATGCTCACAGAATTGGTTGAGTATAGTCGCAAAATAGAGGAAAAAGTGAAGGCTATGAAAAAGTGAAATAAAGGGAACCAACAGTGACGGTAAGGAAACTGGGACTCAAATCAAAGGTTTGGACCAGAAGGAAGAAATAAACATCCAACCAGAACAGAGAAAAAACAAGAATTCAAAAAAAATGAAGAGAGGCTTAGTAACTTCCAGGACAACTTTAAACATTCCAACTTCCAAATCATAGGGGTGCCAGCAGGAAAAGAGGAAGAGCAAGAAATTGAAAACTTACTTCAACAAATAATTAAAGAGAACTTCCCCAATATGGCAAAAGAAATAGACTTCCAGGAAGTCCAGGAAGCTCAGAGAGTCCCAAAAAAGCTGGACCTAAGGAGGAACACACAAAGGCACATCATAATTACATTACCCCAGAGGAAAGATAAGGAGAGAATCTTAAAATCAGCAAGAGAAAAGGAGACAGTTACCTCCAAAGGAGTTCCCATAAGACTATCAGCTGATTTCCCAAAAGAAACCTTGCAGGCAAGAAGGGGCTGGGAAGAAGTATTCAAAGTCATGAAATGCAAGGACCTACATTCAAGATTATGCTATCCTGCAAAGCTATCATTTAGAATGGAAGGGCAGATAAAGTGCTTCCCAGATAAGATGTTAATGGAGCTTGTCATCACCAAAGCGTTATTATATGAAATGTTGAAAGGACTTACCTAAGAAAAGGAAGATGATCAAAAATATGAACAGTAAAATGACAACAAACTCACAACTATCAACTGAAATGAAAAAAAAATGTAATCAACTAGAATAGGAACATAATCACAGAAATGGAGATCACATGGAAGCTTATCAGTGGGGGATGTGGAGTGGGGAGAATGGGGGGAAAGGTGCAGGGAATAAGAAGAATAAATGGTAGGTAGAAAATAGACAGGGGGAGGTTAGTAATAGTATAGGAAATGTAGAAGCTAAAGAACTTATATGTGTGACCCATGGACATGAACTGGGGGTGGGAGGGTGGTACAGCATGGAGGGGGAATAAAAGGTGCGGGAAATGGGACAACTGTAATAGCATAATCAATAAAATACATTTTGTTAAAAAAACCAATTATATATTAACACAAAGATCACAGTGGTCTTTCTAATTTAAAAAATAATGAAGTAAAGAAGGGGGAATATCAGAAAATGCTACTGGAAATGGGTTACTAATAATATTATTATTATTTGGTGCTGTGATACTGAACTTTGCCAAATTATACCTTTGTGAATGGCAGAGCTGGGATTTCAGCCATGGTACCAAAGAGTATGTGACCTAAATCAAGGTTCTTACATTATCGGTATGTGATCTAAATCAGTGCTTCTTATACTCTGCTAGAGAACTAGTTTATTTTAAGCTATTTTCAATCTTATGTTTTTGTAAAATGGTAAAAGTAGGATAAAGATGAAGAAATACATATAAAATGTATGGTGCTAATTTCAGCAGACATTTATATAGTGTAAAATGGCTAGAAAGTTTTCTAAATGTTTACTTTCCATTTCTATACTTAACCTGGCTGTAGACTATAACCAGCAGAAGTCTGTAGACCACACTTTGAGCCAATGCTTCAAACCTTTGTTAGTGTCAGGAGAATAATTTATTTTTGCATATTTCAAATTAAGGCTTAGGTGATGTCCTAACCTTTGGAAAAAATCCTGAAAGTTCTTAGTAAATACATTTGTTCAGTGAAGTAATAGAGGGCACAATTTGGTTGTACTGAAGGGAAGGCTCATTATTTTTGGAAGAGATGGTTTGTGTGTTTGGGTTGAGAGTGCAAGAGACATTGAATGTTCATAACCATGGCGGGGGGGGGGGGCATCGTTTTGGAATTTAAGCAATGTAAATTGAAATGAGGTGTAAAGGACGAATCTGAACTTTAATCAGGTTTAAAAAATGTACAGAAATGATCCTAGATTTGGGAACTATCCAGCTTTATAATATTAGGATTATCCCACAAGGTTTAATACTGTGTTTGATACATGTGTTCATTTTTGTAGAATGCAAAAAGGCACCCGAGATTCTTTGCAACTGTGAAATTTGTCCTACCCTTGTTTAGCATTTTTCTTCCCCTTCAACTGTGTTCTGTTGCTAAGACAGCTACTTAACCCCAAGGCCATTTTATTATTTTTTTAAAATAATATTTTTTACCATTTTATTTCTACAGTTTTATTTGAATCTCATAAGCTCAGCAAATCTAAAACCAGGTTTAATATTTTGCAATTAAACTGGCTGTCTTTTCAATTTCCTTGTCATCTTATTTAATCACTTTGACCTGTTAGTTAATGGCTTCCATTGCTCACAGGATGAAAGATAGACTTTTAGCCTGGCCTTTGAGGCCTTTTACAATCTCACTCCAACCTATCATTCTCTCTCTGTCTCATTTCACATACCCTCTCTTTCAGTCTCACTGATGCCTTACCATCTAGATAACACTGCAGGATCTTACGGCTTTACCCATCTGACATATGTATACAATGGCTTTTCAAGTGCAGATTGTCCTTTGAGTCAAAAATGTCTTTGGTTACTTTAAGAGTAATCATAATTGTGATAAGTTAGCATTTCTTGTCTGGATAATTTTTAAACCTAGATATATTGGTAAACATAGCTATTTCAATGAAATTTGCTTATGTGGGAGGCCACCAAGCTGAGAGAATAGGTAGAGAGGATTACTGTGAGATTTGGCAGTGAAGAATTTGGTTTTCAACCAAATGTAAATTTAAAACTATTTTACTGTCTGCTCTGTAGAAAATAGCCATAAAAATGACAAGTTTGTAAAATATATTGTTTAGTTCCCAAGATCATATGGTAATCTTACTTCCTTTACTTCTTTCCTAGTCTTACATAATTGAAAAATAGCTGATGGGACAAATTTTAGGCATATCCCATGAGAACACCTATTCTGGGGGTTTTGGGGAGAATGTTGTGAAGTTGGGTGATAAAAGTTACCACATAGTCCCCTTGTACCTTTTTAAAGGTTATCCTGTTTTAGATACTTAAGTAGTTAATAGCCTTACAAAGAATTTTAAGAGGAGATAAAATTTCAAAATATTTTAATTTTTAGTTCTGGCTGGTGTGGCTGGGTGGTTGAGTGTCGGCCAGTGAATCAAAGGGTTGCAGGTTCAATTCCCAGTCAGGGCACATGCCTGGGTTGTGGACCAGGTCCCTAACAGAGGGTGTGCAAATGGCAGCCACACATTGATGTTTCTCTCCTTCTCTCCCTTCCTCCCCCTCTCTAAAAATTAATTAAATGAATTATTTTAAAAAATAGTTTACTTTTATTGTCATTCAATTTGTATTTAAAGTACTTAGCAAATGAAGGCAAATAATGAAAAATTTAGAAATTATTAATTGAGTGACCTGAAAGCATTTTTGTTATAGTTCTTTTAAAAAAAATAAAATATTTCATCGTTTTGAGTTGGCTGGTAATTTATAAATCATGTTTTGATCAAAGAATTTAGTACAATGTAGGTATCATTCTTGAAAATAATTCTCATTCTTGTATATGTTGCCACAGATTCAAAAAGTATAGGAATTGGACTTTTCCTACAGAATGAACCACCCCCATAGCATTGGACTGAAAGTTTTAAATCACATCCTATATGAATATTTTTGTTTTGTTTTATCTAAGTTGAAAATAAGAAAGAAAAAAGGTATCCTGATTATTTAAATTGAGGAAGTTCTATGTGACAAAATAATAAGTAAATGAACAGAAAATGATTTTATAATGAGGCATGTCTCATTCATCAGTCTCAATCTTTTTCCTTTACAATAATTTACAATGTAACTGTGAAATCAAGAAACTTATAGGAGGAATGGTTGATAGTAAGCATTTTGGTTTAAATTTCTGCTAATAAAGAATGGATTGTTGAGCCCTGGCCAGGTAGTTCAGTTTGTTGGAGCTTCAACCCAAAACACCAAGGTTGTGGGTTAGATCTCTGGTCATGGCACATACATACAGAGATATTTAGAGGGTTATCAGCTGGGAGCGGAGAATGGGGGGAAAGGTGCAGGTATTAAGCATAAATGGTAGGTACAAAATAGACGAGGATATCAAGAATAGTATAGGGAATGGAGAAGCCAAAGAACTTACGTGCATGACCCATGGACATGAACTAAGGGAAAGGGATTGCTGGAGGGAGGGGTACCAGGTAGAGGGGAGCAAAGGAGGAAAATCAGGACAACTGTACTAGCATAATCAATAAAATATATTTAAGAAAATAAAAAGGAAAAAAGGTGCAATCAATGAATGCATAAATAAGTGGAACACATCAGTGTTTCTCTCCCTGCTTTCCTCTCTCAATCAGTCAAAACAAAACAACAAAAAAGGATTGTTTCTTTTTTTTGTTCTGAGAGAAAATTTGAGGAAAATATGCCCTTTTATACAGATTTTAATTTTAATGTTTTCATAGGTAATTTCTGACATGATTTGTAAATCTTATTTGGTCTGTGCCATGTGAATGAATATTTTCAGAGTAGTTTAGTATGTTTTATTCTAGCTTGGAAGCAGTTGGCTGTTAAAACTTATGCTTTAGCAAGAGGGTTTGAGAATCATATAGTTTAAAATTTGAACATGAGACTGTTAAACTGTAGGTAGTAACATAAAAGACTTAAATATCAGTACTGTGTTTGCATTATAAAGTTTCAAATAATTGAGAAGATAATTCTCTGTGGTTAATAAACATTTTCAGTGTTTTAGAGCATTCTTCCTAAAATGTAGCACATTTATATATTAAAAGTGAAGACTGAAAGATTAATAATTGGTATCCTATTGATGCATACACCCACATATTTAAAGATGAGTAGCTATTATAATTACAGGAAAAATTCGCAATGATATATTCTTAGTAAAACACCAGTTAAAGTAAGACCTTTAATTAAAAGAAAAATCTTTTAATTCTAGGAACTAGATATATTTTTTCCTGAATTTATTACCTGCTTTTAGTTTCTGTATGTCTTATTTTAGTCTTCCATTATTCTCCTAATTTTGAAAATTCAAATGAATAACTGAAAAGAAGGGTGGTATTTTGGGCTCCATGAAACTTAGAATTATCCCATGCTATAATTAATCCATTGTTATGTGCTGCTGAGGTAAAATTAAAATGTTTTAGTAAATATTGTGAAATTAGGACTTCTAATGAGGATTTTGAAGTTATGAGTAAATTTTTTCTTATCGTTTGTCTTTTAGTTTATTAAGAGAAGGTGCAGTATTTTTTAACTTGGAGAGGAAGAGTAGCTTTTACTCATACACCCAGTGTTGTAAATCTAATATGTCTACCCCTTTGGCGGATCCATCATTATTATTTTAAATTTCACAAAACATAATTATTATTGCACCTTTACACTGTTAATAGCCTTTTATGTATTTACTCTTTACAGTGTTTTTCTTTTTCTTTTATACTTCTGTGCTGCCATCTGGAATTTTTCCCCCAGCCTGAGGATTTTCCTTTGGTGTTCCTCTTTCCTTGGACCTCCAGGGTGTGGGGTGGCAGTGGTCAGTCTGTGTGAGTTTGTATTTCTCCGTTCCTGAAGGATATTTTTTCCTAGGTCAGATTCTGGGTTAACATTGCCCTGGCTGGTGTAGCTCAGTGGATTGAGCACTGACCTGCAAACCAAAGGGTCACTGTTTCCATTCCCAGTCAGGGCACACACTTGGGTTGCAGGCCAAGGTCCCTAGTAAGGTGCGCTCAAGAGGCAACCACACTTTGATGTTTCTCTCTCTTTCTTCCTTCCTTCCCCTTTGTCTAAAAATAAATAAAATCTTTTTTATAAAAATGCTAGGTTAACTTTTTTTTACAGCAATAGTAGGTCATCTTTTTGTCTTACGGCTTTCATAGTTTCTGTTGAGAAGTTAGCTGTTAGCTGTTCCTATGAAAGTAATGCGTATGTGTTCCTTTTTCACCCCTCCTGGCTGCTTTTTTTTTTTTTTTTTTTAAGATTTTATTTATTTATTTTTAGAGAGAGAGGGATAAGAGAGGGACAGAGACATCGGTGTGCAAGACAGACATTGATCAGTTGGTTGCGTCTTGCATGTGCTGCCAACTGGGGGCTTGGCCTACAACCCAGGCATGTTCCCTGACCAGAAATGGAACCAGTGACCTTTCAGTTTGTGGGATGACGCCCAACCCACTAAGCCACACCAATCAGGGCTCCTGGCTGCTTTTAATACTATCTCTTCATCTTTAGTTTTCAGTAACTCAGTTTGAGTCTTGTGTGCCCGCGTGTACTTTCATTTGTAGTTATACTATTTGGAGTTCCCCAAGCTTTTTGTCTATGGCATGAGGTTCTGATGAAATTTGGTAAATTTTGGCTTTATCTTTCTGTATTGTTTGTGTCTCATTCTCTTGCCTCTTGTCCTTCAACATTTTAATCATCTTCCACCTTTCCTTATCATCTGTCCTTTCCCCTGCTCTGGGTTTGTTTGAAATTTTCTATTGGCTTGTCTGACTTCACCAACCCTACATTCAGCGGAGTTCAGTCTGTTGTTACTTGTTCAGTGAACTCTTAACTTCAGACATCATAGTTGGCAGTTACATAGTGTCTATCTGATTCTTTTTTGTTGTTGTTGTATCTATATGAGTTGATGGTTTTTAACTAAGATTATTGTAATAATTTTATAATATATGTAGGTTAAATCATTATGTTATACACCTTAAGCTTATACAGTGTTCTATGTCAGTTATATCTCAAAAACTGGATAAAAAATAAAGAGAAGCTATCAACCAACCAAAAAATATTCGGGAATATTATGGATATTAGACATTATGTGATAACCTTAACACAATAGATGTTTTACTTTTTGGTAAAAAAAAATTACGTGGTTTTTTAAATCACTTTCCCTGATCTTGTATTTTACTATAGTAATCATAGTTCTTACAGTAAGTCTTTGTCTGATAACTCTGTTGTCTGGATTATGTCTGGGTGTACCTCCATGGAAAATTTAATGCCTTGATCATTTGTTTCTTAAAATTTTTTTGAATGTCTAGTAGTATTTGATTGTTTGCTAGGTATTGTAGATGATATTCATAGAGGCTCTGGATTATATTTTGTTTGAAGAGTGTGGAGTTTGGTTCTTGAAGGTAGTTAATTTTTAGGTATATTACCTTGTTCCTGTCATGAATTGGTTTTAGGATTTGTTAGTCAGATTATTTCACTTGATTCCTAGGGCATGGTCTTTCAAGTTCATCTGAAAGTTGAGGATTTCCAACCTCTGAAGTCTTGGCTCAGCTGGTCTCTGCTAGGCCACTCAAGAGTTGCACTCCGGACATCCCAGTTTAGGAGTCCACCAAGGACCTGTGAGGGATTTTAAGATAGATTTATGAAACTCAGTTCTCTGCAGCTCACTTTTACCCTGTCCCTGAAAGCCCACCAGCCTTGTCTGTCCCTAACTCTCCCTGTTTTCTCTTTTCATTGAGACTGTCTCTGTCTGGAAACTATCATTAGTTTTAATCAAGTGGGGTAAAGAATGACAGTTGATAATCATCATCTGTGTGAAGACTTAAATGGACTGTGATGAGGAAATACTGGTAGAAACCATTGGAAATTTTAAGGCATTGACTACTCTAAATTTTGGGGCCTTAAGTACTCTGTAAACATTTAAATTCATTTGGTTAAGTAATCAATCCAATAAGTTCCAGTTGGGTATAGCACTGTGTTTGTTCATTAGCATTACAGTTGTGAGCAAAATCAAGACATAGCCTTACTTATGAGTGACTTTAGCCTAGTAGGAAGTAGTTCCTGAATGTACCATCTTGATAAGAAAAGAGTATTTTGTAAAATAAGTACTTATCACCTGTCTACTCTGAGGTCTTTTAAATCATACATCTCTGATTTACATAATCTTGTTATAGTGAACCAATATCTGTTGCTTTGCTGCCTTTTAAATCTGATACCCAAACTCTTGTAGCACCCTCCCCTTTTTTTTGGTATGAGCATCTGGTGACTCTCCTTTGCCCTCTGTTGTTGACCCTAATTTATGATAGTGCTATGTGAAGCAATGTGGAAAACACCCATTATCCCCAGGTTTCTTTCGTTTCTGACACTAAATGACAGTATTAATTATGTCTAACCTAGAAAAAAGATTTAACGAGCCAATGTTCAGCTTTTTTGCATTGGGCCAGTTGGAAATGACAAAAATTGCTGAACTTTTAAGTTACCATGTATAACAGTGTGACATGAAGGCAAGGGCCTTCGTGTGTAGTATTGATTATTGGCTTGATCACTTAATGAACTTTTTTTGGTTATTGTAATATGGTTATACATTCCACACTTAGGTGTGTTTTTCCTCCTCCCCACTTCCATATATAGTACTTTAATATAATGGTATGTTATTTTCCCAGCTTTGTTGCATGGTCTCTGATAATCTTTTTGATAGTGGAAGATAACTGTATATAGTATTATTGTTATATATTTTTAATTTAAGAAACCCTTTTCTATTAATGTAGATATGCTAGAATGAAGAGTCTGGAACTTTTCTAAGAGGTTGATCTGTGGTCTCTGAAATGAAATGTTTCTGTAATGTCTTTTTTTTTTTTTTTTTTTGTCTTCACCTGCTGGAGGACATGCTTATTGATTTTAGAGAGAGGGGAAGGGAGGGAGAGAGGGAGAGAAACATCAGTCCAAGAGAGAAAGAAACACTGATCAGTCGGTTGCCTCTTGCATATGCCCTGACCAGGAATCGAATGAGTGACATTTTGGTTTACAGGATGATGCTCCAATCATCAGAGCCACACTGGCCAGGACTGAAATTTCTTTTTTAAAAGATAATATTGGCATTATTGGTTCAAGTCTATTTAGAGTATTGCCGTTTGAGATATATTAAGAACTTTTAAATAATGTTTTATTATCTTCCACTAGGAAACCACCCCTACTCCTAATCCCCCGCCTACAGAAGAAGAGAAAACAGAATCTAACCAGGAGGTTGCTAATCCAGAACACTATATTAAACATCCTTTACAGAACAGGTAAGTTTGTAGACATAGTTTTTTGATTTAGGCAACAAGGTGAATAGGACAGGTTTGGAGGGAAAAGTTAGATGAGACTACTTTCAGATAGGTCAGGTTGAGGATTCCATTTTCACTTGGATGACCCATGTCAAATAAGCATTTTTATGTATGAATCTCAAGCTCAGAAAGAACTGATTGAGAGGTTGGTTTGAAATTCATTAATAATTGATGGTGGTAATTGTAACCACAGTATTAAATAAGTTCTTTTAAGAAGTGAACTTGACTCAGGAGAAGGGCTTGGTTAGCAAATGGGGGATTTCTTTTTTTCTTTTTTTTTTTTGACGGTACATAGAAACTATAAATTATACATATATAAAAAGATCAAATACTCATTGAACAATAAAGTAGTCTAAAAATGCCAATTGGATTAAACAATAAAGTGTTTGCTGACGTAGGATGAGAAAATTTAGTAGAGGGTAGATGATGAAAAAAGTAGGAGTAGTTTGAAGAGTAAATAGAATATACAAAAATGTATAGAGTAAGAATAGACACTTTGAAATTGGCTATGAAGGAGAAAATGGAGATCTGGGGGTTTAGAGTCTGGAGGTTGGTTGGTTCATATTTAAGACCAGTTACGAGACATTAAGGTGAATTAATGTTTTCATAGTTATAGCAATAGTACTTGAGTGGTAGTTCATTGCATGGTTTTCCCAACTCCACCCCACCTCTTCCCCATATGTTTATGTTTTTACTTTATTGTCTTTCATGTTTATGTAATGAACATTTACACAAATTCACTGAGAGTTGATGGTGGGAACAAAATGGCAACATATAAACATTGTAAGAATCTGGAGGAAAGTAAATTGGAACTGACTTCTGAAGATATTTAAGTATTTCATTCAGTTCCTTTGATTTCCCCTCATTTTTACTTTATTTTAAAGATCTCATAAGCCTGGCTATGGTTTAATTTCAGTTATCTAAAAAATACATTTTCCCTTTATGGTCTCAATACTTTTTGTCATTTCTTCATTATCACGGAATACCTACTGAAATAATAGTCCAAATGTGTTCTATGTCATTTTTCACAGGAGACCTGTGTTTTAGGGTATCCTTCAATGAGGAACATAATCCATTCTTTAGACAATGGGGATTGTCAGCTAGTGAGTGAGTTATCAAATCAATAGTCCATAAAGGGCCCTGGCTGGTGTAGCTCAGTGGATTGAGCCACGGTCCTGAGAAGCAAAGGGTCATTGGTTCTATTCCCAGTCAGGACACATACCTGGGTTGCAGGCCGGGTCCCCACTGGGGGACAATATGAGAGGCAGCCATACATTTATGTTTCTCTCCCTCTCTTTCTCCCTTCCTTTCCTTCTCTCTAAATATAAATAAGTAAAATCTAAAATAAAAGAATAAATATGATCACTATTTAAAAAAAAATAGTCCATAGAGGGTAAAATCCTTCTTCTTAGGAAAGCATTGTACCAAAAGTATTAAAGTGGAAATATTGATTAGCAGGAATTTCATATACTTCATCCTCACTGTAGCATTGAAACCCTTAAAGTATTTTTTCATCTTTTATTGGTATCTTTTAAAAGCTAACTCTCTATGCCTTCTAGCTGTATGTTCTTATTGTTGCTATTACTGTGGGAAGAAGTTATCAAGGCATATATCCCTCACAGCTCATATGAAGGCTAAGAAGAAATTTCTGAAAGGGGCCTCATTGGTAAACAAATTTAAGTGCTAAATGAAGTCTTTGAGGATTTCAGTTTCTTTATAAATTCTACTTGTGTAAAATGATAAATATCACTTGCAAAGATATTCTAAGATGCTTTATGGTTCAAATTTTTGTAGTTTTCTCATTTATTTTTATAAATATTGCAGAATTTTGCTTTCTTAAAAAATAATCTCTAATAATTATAATGATTAAATAAGGGTGGTACAATATAAAGTAAAAGTTTTCTGCTTTTCTCAGGTATCTTCTTCCCCATTTTACTTTTCTCCACTCCCTGGAGGGGTAGTCAATATTAAATTTGGTTGGTATTCTGATACTTTTCAGTAGCACATGTATGCTTTTTATACAGGTGGCCATACTTTTTTGGTGTATATTTTACCAAATTTGCATGAATGGATTTATAGATTTTTTTTCTTTTACAAATAGTACTAAATCCTTACATCCTTACCTATACATCCTTATATACCATATTTTCGGACTATAAGATGCACTTTCCCCCCAAATTTGGGAGAAAGGGGGGTGCGTCTTATAGTCTGAATGTAGCTTACCTGGCTTGCAGCAGTGGAGTGGGGTCACAAGTTATAAAATATTTTACCACGTTTTTTGCTTCAAAATTTTTTTTCCTGTTTTCCTCCTCTGAAACCTAGGTGCGTCTTATGGTCCAGTGCACCTTATAGTCCTTAAAATATGGTATTTCTGCACCCTTGTGTGAATATGTTTTTAGCATAAAATTTCAGATTTTCTAGGTTAAAAGACTACCTTTATAAATACTGCCAAATTCTTTTAGCAGCTTAGACTTTTAACAGTTTGAGAGTTCCTGTTTTCTGCATCTTTGCCAACCATCAATCTTTATAATTATTGCCAGATTGTCCTATTCTGATTTGAGAAAACACTGTCTTACTGTTGTAAATTTGTGTTTTTTTATTGAAGTTTGAGAACATTTTCATATTGTATTGATCATCTGTGTTTTTAAACAGACTGTGGATAGTCTGTTTAGTTCTTTTAGGTTATCTTTTCATTTCCAAGCATTGTATATGAGGAAATGCTAAATTATCCAAGGGGGGATTAGGTTGAAAATGACTTATCCAAATCATTTGGCTTTTAATATTGTCTCTGGAATTACATTTTTTGGATTTTTTTTATTTTTATGGAGTCTAATATCACCCTTCTTTCATGCCTTCTGGTTTTTATGTCAGCAAAAATCCACGTAATTATTTTAATAGCACACAGTAGTCTCTTGCATGGATATGTTATATTTTATTTAAATCAGCAGTTCTCAAACTTTTCAGTCTTGTGGCCTATTGACACTTAAAAATTATTGAGATTCCACAGAGCTTTGGCTGTGTAGATTTTTATCCATTTCTCTTACTATATTAGAAAATATAATTAGGAAAATATAAAGCTATATTTATTTTAAAATTCATATTAATTTTTTATGGAAAAATATCTAAAATAAAATGTAGTATGAGGAATAGCATTTTTATAAATCTTTTCATGTCCCTTAGTTACAAGTTAGCTAGATTTTCATAGAATGCTTCTATGCAGAATGCTTCTACATTCATGCTGTGGAGGTAGGACATAAATTGTTTTAGACAAAGTGTGAGAAAATGTGACCTCATAAAGGTAGGTGGTTGGAAAAGGGATGATAATTTTTTTTTAATTCCTCACCCAAGGATATGTTTATTGATTTTAGAGAGAAACATTGCTCATTGCCTCCTGTATGCACCCTGGCTGGGGATAGAACTTCGCTCAACCTTTTGGTGTATGGGATGATGCTCCAATCTACAAGCCAGCTGGCCCACCCAGCCAGGATTGGGAGGAGAATTTTTAAAAGCCTTCTAAAAGAATTATGAATATTCTCCTTTGATACTAGGTTTCTCATAGGTTAGTTGCAATGTGGAATCAAATCATATCCAAGAATTTTCTGTACTTAGTTACATTAAAATCCATTGGCCTGTCCTATATTTGGGATGGAGTTTTTACCCATATGTGATTTTGCAACACACTGGTCATTTGGAAAGTACTGGTGTTAACGAGTTACGGAATCTTCCAGATATTGACACGTTTTATTATATAGTGTCAAAAACATATCATATCACTACTAAAACTCATCAGAAATGTCTTTACATTTTAGTAAGTTATCAGGCTTATAGTAGCACACATCAGTTTTCCAGAATTCTGATTTTTTCCTGAAAGCTAAAATTTTAACTGACAGGCTCACTCTGATTATTATCCAGGAAAAAACCGTAGTTTATCAGCCATTCTTTCAAGTTAAAATGGTGTTCCATGAAAAAAGTGGCTAGTTCATATTATAATTCATTTGCCTAAGAATTGTATTTTGGTATGCAGTACACGTGTTTTTTGTATAGAATATGAAAAGGACATGTACACAGATTGAAATTTAATGAAACCAGTAGTTTTTACTGCTTCATCAATGGTTCTTAACAAAACTGACATTATTGTTACTGTGAGAATTGGTGGTAATAAAAAATAGTGTCGTCTATTATATTTTGGTGCCACTGTATTATTCTTGCTAAGGCACCAGCTGATTTACCCACCATTGCTTTTGCCCCAGTAGTGCAAATGTCAATACAGTGAAAAATAATGTCTTCACATTATTATGAAAATACCTTTTACTCATCAGAGCTGAAAGAGTCTTGGAGTCTCCTAGGAGTCAGTAAACCACACTTTGAAAGTGGCTGATTTAAAAATTCCCTTGTTGAGCCCTGGCTGGGTGGTTCAGTTGGTTGGAACATTGTCCCCTATATCAGAAAGGTTGTGGGTTCAATCCCTGCTCAGGTCACATAAGTACATTGCAGGTTTTGATCTCTGGTCAGGTGTATGGGAGGCAACTGATTAATGTTTTCTCTCACACATAGATGTTTCTCTATTCCCCCTTCTCTCTAAAATCAGTAAACATATCCTGAGGTGAGAATTTAAAAAAAATAAAATAAATTCCTTGTTGATAAGCACTTAAGGTTTTTCTAAATTTTCCAAAACCAAGAATATTTGACTGAACTAAGTTTATTATTTATTGTTTTTTAAATTGGGGAATAATTGGCTTACAAAATTAATATATCAATGTATCAGTTTCTGGTATACAATACAGTGATTTAATATTTTGTATATATTGTGAAAAGATCAGCACAGTAAGTCTAGCTAGCATCTGTCACCATACGTAGCTACAAAATTTTTTCTAGCGATGAAAATTTTTAAGATCTACTCTTTTAGTGACTTTTAAATATGCAGTATAGTATTAACTATAATCATCATACTATATATCAAATCTCAATTATTTACTTATTTTATAACTGGAATTTTGTACCTTTCAAACCCCTTCATCCTTAGTATTTTGGTGGGTAAATACCCAGTAGTACAATTGCTGGATCATATGATGATTCTATTTTTAAGTTTTGAGTAAAGAGTAAATTAATTTTAGAAATCCAGAGTACAGTACTTGAATAGTATGTGTGTGTTTAATAGATTTTCTGCCTTTGCTTTTTGTGATTTTGATAGTGAGTTGGCAAATATTTATCAAGTAGGTAAAATGTATCTTATTTTTATATCTGAGATTATCAAGCATTAGTCATAGAGATTAGTGAAATACCGTACCTCTGTTTAGAAACCCTGTTATCAGACATTTTTATCACTGAGAAAATTTTTTAGTTACCTTTGGTATAGTAGTTGAGTGAATATAGTTCTAAAATGAATTATCTTGGATGATAGCATTTAAGCTTTGATGTAACAAGAGTTTATTTTCAAAGTATTAGAGTAAAAAGACCCTTTAACAAGTATATACAGATATATAGAAGCTGGTATACATTACTGCAGAACATATCTGTGGTAGCATTACTCAATAAATCTCTTTATTATTTTCCCATTTGTGTGTTTGAGTAAACAGGGGCACATTTCATAATGTTCCCTCTTTCTAGTGCTCCCATTTCTTCCTCTTGGCTTATACCCTTTTGTTTCTCTTAAAACTCAGCTTTTCTGTTCCCCACTTTGCTTATGTGCTTCTGCTCTGTTTTTCTTAAAGTAACTATGATTGATTATTATAGCACTCAGCATACTGCAATAGTCTGATAAATTTTTGTGAATTCCCCTGAGGAATGAGCCTCAGTGGGCCTCTGTGTATAGCAGAGAATTTGTTATGTATTAGACAACAAAATCCATACTGTTTAAATAATTAAAAAAAAAGACAAAGCTACTCTATTTGCCACTGGAATAATTACAATTTAAAATTATTTTATTGTTAATTTTGGTAAAGTACACATAACATCAAATATACCATCCTTTTTTTTTTTTTAAGATTTTATTTATTTTTTAGAGCGAGGGAAAGGGAGGGAGAAAGAGAGGGAGAGAAACATCAATGTGTGGTTGCCTCTCACATGGCTCCCACTGGGGACCTGGCCTGCAGCCCAGGCATGTGCCCTAGACTGGGAATTGAACTGGCGACCTTTTGGTTCACAGCCCACTCTCAATCCACTGAGCTACACTAGCCAGGGCAAAATATACCATCTTTTAAATGTAAAGTTCAGTAGTATTAAGGGCATCCTCACTGTTTTGCAACCAGTCATTTCATTTGCAGAATGAAAGCTTAAATCTGAACCCCATTCTTAATGACAGTCCCCCATTTTCCTTCCCTTAGGCCCCCGGCAGCCATCATTCTTTCTGTCTCTGAATTTGACTACTCTAGGTACCTCATACCTTTGTGTTTTTTGACTGTCCTGTTTTACTTAACATAATGTCTTCATGGTTTATCCATGTTGTAGCAAGTGTCAGAATTTCCTTCCTTTTTAAGGCTGACTAATATTACATGGTATGTTTTTACCACATTTTGTTTATTATTGATTCATATCAGTGGACACTTGTGCTGCTTCCTTTTTTTGGCTATTTTGAATAGTGCTGCAATGAACATTGATGTTCATTTTTTTGACACCAACTTTTTCTTTTTAGATGGGCACTCTGGTTTTTTAAAAATGATAAAAGCAAAACTTGGCAAGCAAACCTTCGGCTGATCTCTGAGTTTGATACTGTTGAAGACTTTTGGGCGTAAGTAACCCATTCATTTCAGGATGTTTGTTATTTCATTAGTATTTAGTTTTTAATTTTATGTCACATTTACAAAATGAATGTTAAAGTTAAGTTAAATGAATGTTAATGAATGAAAAGTTAATATATATTCATTTATAGAACTACCTTTTTGCTTGTCCTTCTCCTTACAACTATTTGAATTGGTGGTTATTCCTCATCAGTTTTTAGAAAGCGTCCGCCTTGTCATCATTTAGGCCTGCATGTTCTTTATTCCTGACAGATCCTTCACTTTATTACTCCTAGAACTTGTGACAACTTGTTGGAACTTTCCCCTTTCTTGGTTGCCTGGAAACATTTACCCCATACTTGGGTATTCCAGAGCTTTGTTACCTCTTCATTTCTGCAAATTATTTTCAGTGTAACATCTGGGATTTGTTGTTACAAGAATTTTGAGATTTCAAAGGCTTAAGTGCTCAGTATTCAGGGTTTGTAAAAGAATGACAGTATCTGTTAAGTCTGTATATTTTTGGATTCATACATTGAATAAGTGATGCTACTCTTGTGTTTTAATATAATTTCCTGAATGTGTTCTCCCATATGAAAGAACACATTATGTTCAGCAAATTCATATATGTATACTTCCTCCAGGGCAGGAACAATATTCTTCTGTATATTCCTCGTGCTTTGCCTATCATAGGCATTTAGTATGCATTTGAATCACTGAAAGAAACAAAACATTGAATTGTTAGTGAAAACTATAAATTGTTAGCTAGCTCACTTTTTATGGAAAGCTTTGAATTTCTTTAAAAGTAATAGAATTACATTTAAGCCCCCCAGTAATTCACAGGTCTAGTTGTCTAGTTAAACTGGGGTTTTCAGCTTTGCCTTATCAAAAATATCTGTGTTTTTCTTCTTTAATTGTATTTATTCAAGAGTACTCTAAAACATAGTTTCCAGTTGGTGGAAGAAGAGGAGGAGGAGCAAGAGTCTTGAGCCATTTCTTCTACTAAATCAAATTTATTTATCTACTTTGCTTGGCTTTCACCAGTATACACATGGCCCCACACTTTATTTATGTGTAAGCAATGTCATTGCATAGTAGATTTTTATACCATAATTTAGAGAGATGAATGAATTCTTCAGCTTTCTAAGTCACTTCTTTACCTCTTTTTTCTATCAAATTTAGTGATAAAGAAGCATTCAGTCCTTTCAGATTTATCTAATCTGTTTATCGTGTTAGGGTTCTGTTTAAATGTGCCATTACAAATTCTCACTGTGAACTTATTACTAAGGGACCTTACAGCACAACACTATGAGGGAGAAGGGAGGTCTTTTCTACTTGAATGACATTGAAGAAGGTCACTTCCACACTATTCATTACTTTAATAAAAATGGTGGTGGCTAATTTTGCAGCACACTGTTAGTATCCAGGCCTCTTTTGTTGTCTAGTAGAAGCTGTCAGTGATTATGTAGTTCAGGAAAAGTGATCATTAGGTACAGTGACTCAAGAAACCTTACTCGGTCTTACACTGTCTCACCCAAACTGGGTTTGCATTTTATCCTGTGGAATGTTATCTGAAGGGTGACAGACTCTTTCTGAATACTCTGCTTGGAATATTCCTGCACTGGGTTAAAATAGCACAGAGAATTTGACTAAGGATAAATAACTATCATCCATGGTCTGTCTTCTGTATCATGTATTGGAGAAAGGCAAAACATTTTTTACTCTGTTGTCAGTTTTATAGCAATTTTGTTGCAAAAGACTTCAGGAGCTCAAATGATTTAGCCTTGTACCTTCAAGCTAGTAGATATCTAAGTCATCCCAAATGTTTTTCTGTTATATTGTTATGTGGGGAATAGTTTAGATATACAGATTCCAGGGTCCACCAACATTAAAGGTTTAAAATTACAAGGAATATGGCTGGAGCTGGTGCTGTTATTTGTGTTTTAAAGCTCTCCAAATGATTATTATGCTTACTGACTAGTAACAGTCTGTGGTGTTTGGGAACCATTGGTCTTTTCTCTTGGATATCTTCAAGGATAATAATGTTGGCTTATTTCAATCATACAGTGCTGATAGTCATAAAGTTGTCTTGCTTTTTTTTGATTTGTCTTGTTGTGTGTTTAAAACTGCTCATTAGCTTCAAATTTTTTCGTCTACTTGAAGCAACCTCATACCTCTATTCTCAGGTATATATATTTCTTATATATACACAGGTATGCACTGAGTTAACCAATATACCAAATTTTGTCAGAATAAAATTATTAAAAATATTTTCTTAAATCATCAGGTGTTGATTCTTGAACTGGCCACTACTAAGATGTCTTTGGTCCATTTCAGAAATTGAATCCTTAGGGAAAAAATGAACATAAACCTTTATTTTTGTTATTTTTATTGTATTTTCTGAATATTACTTAAGTACCTAAACTCTGTATTACATATTCTATGTGTATAATTGTCCTTTTCTTTTACCTAGTCTGTACAACCATATCCAGTTGTCTAGTAATTTAATGCCTGGCTGTGACTACTCACTTTTTAAGGTATGCTTAATTGGTGATTTCATACCTATGTAGTAAGATTGGACCATTCACGTATTCATTAAGAAATTTAGCCACAAACTTAGTTATGGGGAATGCTGTTGATTGAAGGAAAATTAAATTAGCTTTACTAGGCTTAGCATGAACATATTTTGCCCTGTTTTAGTATAAATAACTGAAGTTAAGTGAACATCTTACTTTGTGGATACCTACTGTGAGTGATTTTGAAGAAAGCTTTGTCTTTCAAATCCAGTCTTCTTTATACAGGCTCTGGCAGAAGCGAGGCTTGCTAGAGTATGGTTGGTAGGGTACGTGAATGTCTCACATGAGATGGACAGCAGTGTGAACATTTCACCTAAAATGTCATGTGGTATGCTTGAGTGTGCTATTGTTACGTTACAGAATCACATGCTTGTGATTTTGTAATAAAAAGGGGGCATTATTTGTGCCAGACCCTGTATATTTGAATAGAATGAAGTTCAGAGCTTGTCAAGAATTTTTTTTAAATTATAGATTACATTCAGTATTATTTTGTATTAGTTTCAGGTGTATAGTATAGTGGTTAGACAGTCACATACTTTACAGAGTGGTCCCCCATGCTTACCTTCCATGACCTTTGAAGTACCTACTTGGCACTATACAAAGTTATCACAATATTATTGACTGTATTTCCTAAGCTTTACTTTATATCCCTGTATGTTGGGAATTCTTAACATGAGGTACTTGGGACCTGAAATATTTTTAAATGGGTTTTGTCAGGTAGTAGGGGATAGTCATTTATTAAGTGTCTGAAATTGCACAGGTGTACATACTTTTGTATAGAATTTCTAGGTTTCGCAGTGTATGTAGTTTTGAGAAGCTACATCAGAATGTTTAAGAACCTCCAAGTTAAATAAAACCCAATGTTTGATAGCTAATAAGTCCCTAAGTTGGGACTCTCAATTTTGCAACCCTGTGCCTCTGGCTATAAGTCCTGTATGCTTTTTTCCCACTACTTCAATCACAGTTTTATGGGGAATGAAGTAAAAAGTTGACAGTATTGCTTGCTGTTTCTAGTGATGATCTCTTAAGTAATAATATTATCTAATATTGTCTTCTCACCCTGTAGGATGGTATTAAGCCTATGTGGGAAGATGAGAAAAACAAACGAGGAGGACGATGGCTAATTACGTTAAGCAAACAGCAGAGACGAAGTGACCTCGATCGCTTTTGGCTAGAAACAGTAAGGTTTTAAAATTACAGAAACAGGTTTAGAACACTAAAACTAATTTACATTACATTTTACCTCAGTTACTTAGTCAACAAAGAGATAAGAATGCCCACTGTAGAAATTCTAAGCCAGCCGCTTACTGTTTTCTATCATGTGAGTCCTGTATATTCTACATACTAGTACAGTGAAACCCCCTTCCACATTACAAATCAGATATATAGTAATGGACAACTGACTCTGCCCTTCCTCAACAAGCTCATTCTGATCATTACATTAACTTCAAAATTATAGAACCTTACATTTTGTATAATGTAAGTTTTACAAGCTTCTTAGAGTATTGACTTGTACACAAAACTGTTTAGGTAAATGAAGCAAACTAAAATTGTAGCTTGATATCATATAGCTTATTTGTTGTGATATAACCTAGAACTTTTAGCTTTTTATATATTAAATATGATGTAACAGGCATTTTCTGCAGTGAAGGGTTCTAAATCCCAAGCTTTCAGAGCAGGAATCATAGTCTGTTTTGTTTCCCTAGCACTTGGCACAGTGTCTGGTTTATAGTTTGCACTTAATGAAGCAATTAATATATATATTTGGGTGACTGATTTTTTTTTTAAGAGGAGACTTATTTTGCTTTCGGGAGAGATTATCAGTAAATATTGTTATAGAATTCTACCTTAAAAAGTTTTCATCTTGCAAGATGACAGGTTCTGGAGATAGATGGTGGTGATGGTTGCACAATGTTGTGAATATACTTAATGCCATTGGACTATACAAAAATGGTTAAAATAGCAAATTTTATGTTAATATATATTTACTGCAATTAAACATTGGAAAGTGTTTATGAAAAACAGCAAGAAGCAGAGGCAATTACTAAGCAACTACATAGCAAGTGAATATTAATAAAACAACTGTTAATGTTCTTGTTATTAACAAAAAAGCAAAGGAGAAAATAAATTTTTTAAAAGTCAGGATAAAACTATATACTTAAAAATAATGTAGACATTCAAAAAGTCCACACTTGATTAAAAAACTTTTAGTTTTGTATATATGAGACATTTGCAGTTGAATTATTTAGCTTTTTATAATCTGTTGGGTGTAATTTGCATTTGGGTTTTGTTTTTAAGCTGCTGTGCCTTATTGGAGAATCTTTTGATGACTACAGTGATGATGTATGTGGAGCTGTTGTTAATGTTAGAGCTAAAGGTGATAAGATAGCAATATGGACTACTGAATGTGAAAACAGAGATGCTGTTACATATATAGGGTAAGTTTTGCTATTTGTGTATTTCTTTTAAAATACAATAACTAAATGCAGAGTAATTTGTAGCTTTAGAAATATTTGGATTTAGAGATCATTATTTTCCTTGTATTGCTTCTTTTACATCTACCTATTTTGGCATATTAGTTTGTCAGATGACAATATAAGTCTTTCTAGTTTAAAATTATAGTGCTAAGTGTATAATACTCATAATAATGTAATTATTCATGAATATTATATGTGAATTTTTTGTCTGTGTGTACACTGTACATAATGTTTGTATTGAAATTTAAGTGACACTATCTTGGTTTTGTCCATATTTAAAATCTACATGTCTTAAGCTTTAAACTTTTTTGGTAAATACTATTCTTTGCAAAAATTGCCTGTCTTTTTTTTCCTCCCCCAAACATCCACCAGTGTTAAATAGAATTTTCTTCTCACTACATTTAAATTAGTGACTTGTGTGTGTGTGTGTGTGTGTGTGTGCATGACTTTTCAAGAAAAAATTTTATTGTACTTTTTCTATTGCCATTTAGCCCTTTTACGCCCCTTCCCCGACCACCCACATTCGCCACACTGTTGTCCACATCCATGAGTCCTTTTACTGTTTTGCTTGATCCCTCTACCTCCTAATCCCCACCACTCAGCACATCTGTCATCCTGCTCTCTGTGATTCTGTTTATTTTACTTACCATGATGTTGCAAAGGGTAAATTTTTTTCTTTTTTTATGGCCAAGTAGAATTCCATTGTGGAAATGACCCATAGTTGTTTCATCCACTCCATCTACTGATGGACACTTAGGCTGCTTCCATATCTTGGCAATTGTAAATAACAGTGCAATGAACATAGAGTGCTTATGTTCTTTCAAATTAGTGTTTTGGGTTTCTTCAGATATAGTCTCAGAATATTTTGTGTTAAAATTAAGTACTAGTCATAGGTAATACAATGCTTGTTTGCCCTTTGTGTGTGATTTTTCAAACATGAATTCTATGAATCCCTTTTGAATTAAAAGATATGGATATGTTCCAGGCTTAATTCTACAGGTTTCTATAAGAGAAAGGAATTGATTGTTTAAAACTCTTATTGGAGTTTTATATTTCTTTGAAAACAAGTTAAAGATATTAAGTATTAATTTATTTCCTCAGAAAATTTTGTATTTGTTTCAATATTCAAAGCTTTGAAATCTTTATAATATAAAACATTTGACTTCCAAGGATAGATTTTTATTTTTTAAACCCATCCAAGTTATGTGGCTCAGTGTACTTGCTTCCTGGCATTTTTAATGATTTAGTATAATTGAGGGAATACATTGTGTCATACACATAAATCTGATGATAATGCTTATAACTTTAGTTATCATAAAATTGTTTTTAGATGCCTACATCAAGGGAAGGCACTGAAATCTTCTGGAGGGTGGAGTATAAATAAAACTGTCTTAGTGTTATATTGGAGAATTTAGTTCCATGAAATGTATATCCATTTATTTTAATTTAATTCTGATGCTTATGTTTGAAATTTTGCTGGTTTTTCTTAGAATAAGAATCTAGTTTTCTTGTCAGCCTTATCTCTCATATTTATTTTTCTTATTAATTGTAGCCACATGGCCTTATTTTTGTTCCTCAGCCTTCAGATGTGCTTCATTCTCTTGGCATTATACTTTCGACCTCGTGACTTTTAAAAGGAAGATTTCTGTAATTTCACAGATGATATTAGCTACTTATTGTACAGTATCACAACCCCAATACTTACCCTCTTTGATACTTAACACATTTTGTTTTTAAAATTGTGTCACGTCTTATTTGAAAGTTAAGTTGTAAAGTTAGTATATCCTAAATTATCCAGAAAATATCATAAATTGCCTTCAAAGTGTTTAATTTTTGTGTGTGAAATCTTGTAATAATTATGGTAATTGTGCAATAATATGCAATATTTACTAGGGTTTAAATGTACAAAATTTTGTAGCAATTTATTTTTTAAATTTTATTATTATCTTTTAATCCTCACTCAAGGGTATATGTTCATTGATTTTAGAGAGAGAGGAAGGGAGGGGGAAGAGAGAGAGAAACATTGATGTGAGAGAAACATCAATCGGTTTCCTCCCTTGGGTGCCCTGACTGGGGATCAGACCTGTAACCTTTGATACACAGGGCCATGCCTCAACTGACCTGGCCAGGGCTAATTGTAGAATTTTAATTGTTTTTAATCCTCTCCTAAGGACATACCCATTGTATGGGAGAGGGAAAGGGAGGGGGAAAGAGGGGTGGGTAAGAGAGAGGGAGAGAAACATTCATTTGTTGCCTCTTGCACACATCCTAACCAGGGACTGAACCCATAACCTTAGGTATGTGCCCCTGACGGAGAGTCGAACCCACAGCCTTTCAGTTTACAGAACAACATTCCAACCAGCTGAGCCACACCAACCTAATCATAGCATTTTAGATCAGAGAATTAAAATAGACATGTTCATGTAATGGATTTTATTTTTTATTTTAATTATAATGTTACAGGTCCACCATGTGTATTTGTGATTATTTTTTTGTAAATGATCAAATATAAACACTGAGCCTAGCGATTGCCCCTTCTTTAATTACTGATTTATTAATAATTATCACAGTACCTAATAGATAGTAGACTCAAATCCTGGTTAAGCGATTAACCAAGATTGTTGTGAAAATGAAGAGTAAATTTTGCTAAAAGGGTAAGTGATTTCCTTTTTCACCCTCTAGCCTAGTTATTTTTTTAGTATAAAGAATCATAATACTGAATTTGGTGTGTGTATGGATAAAAGTTAATGGCCACTTTTCTTCTTTTTCTTTTTCTAGGAGGGTATACAAGGAAAGGTTAGGACTTCCTCCAAAGATGACGATTGGTTATCAGTCTCATGCAGACACAGCTACTAAGAGCGGCTCCACCACTAAAAATAGGTTTGTTGTTTAAGAAGACACCTTCTGAGTATTCTCATAGGAGACTGCGTCAAGCAATCGAGATTTGGGAGTTGAACCAAAGCCTCTTCAAAAGCAGAGTGGACTGCATTTAAATTTGATTTCCATCTAAACATTGCAAAGATATGAGAAGTCTCATTCGCCTTTGTCTTGTACTTCTGTGTTCATTTTTTTTTTTTTTTAACTTTGGCTAGAATATTCACTTACCCAATCAAAGAATTAACAGTACACATTGTCCCCAGAATCCAAAAATGTGTTTCTGGCCTACTGTGTAATAGCTTAGGAAAATTATCATTACAAACACTTTACCCATCCACAAAGTTCAAAAAGACCATAACATTTCTCTATACCTTACAGGAAAAGAATTCTGTTTATGTTCCATTGTATGCAGGAGCATATTTTGCTGGTTTGAAAGAGTATGATGCATACAGTTTTCTAGCAATTTTGTTTCTCTCTCTTTTTTTTTCTTACAGCATTGTCTTTGCTGTACTCTTGCTGATGGCTGCTAGATTTTAATTTATTTGGTTCCCTACTTGATAACATTAGTGATTCTGATTTCACTTTTTTCATTTGTTTGCTTTGTTTTTTTCCTCATGTAACATTGGTAAAGGATCCAGGAATATGACACAAAGGTGGAATAAACATTAATTTTGGGCATTCTTTGGTAATTTTTTTGTTTTTTTTATAACTACAAAGCTTTGCTACAAATTTATGCATTTCATTCAAATCAGTGATCTATGTTTGTGTGATTTCCTAAACATAATTGTGGATTATAAAAATGTAACATCATAATTACATTCCTAATTAGAATTAGTACGTCTGTTTTTGTATCTCTTTGCTGTATTTTAACACTTTGTATTACTTAGGTTATTTTGCTTTGGTTAAAAAAATGGCTTAAATAGAAAAGCAATCCCATTCACATTAAGACAGTGTACAAAACTGTAAATAAAATGTGTACAGTGAATTGTCTTTTAGACAACTAGATTTGTCCTTTTATTTCTCCATCTCTATAGAAGGAATTTGTACTTCTTATTGCAAGCCAGTCTCTATTGTCTTCTCTTGTAGTGTCTTCCCTGTGAACAGCATAAGTTTGGAGCACTAGTTTGATTATTATGTTTATTACAATTTTTAATAAATTGAATAGGTAGCATTGTATATGTGGAATAAATCAATGTGGCTATCTGTTTTTTTATAAAATAAGGCCTTGTCCCTTAGTCTTAGGTAAATCAAATATTCTTAATATGTTTTAACTTATAAGAATTGTGACTTTGTGCATCACCATTTGATTGTTAGGAATAGTAGTTGTAAAACTTGGTTGCCGTGTCAAAATGATGGCATAGGGAGAGTGCAGGTGGTGGTGGGCATATACATTAAGAATGTTGTTAGTGTTGCTGCCTAAATAGAATGGAGTAAGACATTTATATTGGTAAATTGGTCTGGTATGGTTTTATGTAAACTTAAATTTGATCTGTTCTTTGTAGGTATCATTTGAAAGCAAATTTGAAAACATGTTGCCTATAATATGTAATTAGAGATTTCAGATGCCAAGAAATGAAATATGGCTATCATAGACTAATGCAAGCTGAACTATAGATAGAATGGAAATCATTCATTTAGAAGAAAATGTGTCTTTTAAGTGAAAATGGAAAAGCTTGACGAAAGTTCTATGTAAAATAAACATGAAATTAATTTCACTGAAGAATTTTAAGACATTGTAAAGGGTACTTCCCACAGTGGGTACCTACCACAGGCTATCGTCTGAGTACTCTTGATACCACAAACAACTCTTGTTCAGTATTCTAGAATTACTGGCTCTTGTGTTTATAATCTCAATTTACTAAACCTAGTAACATGTTTAATCTGCTGTTTAAGCTTGTATGATTGGTTAAGGTGATTTACTGTCTGTTGATAAGTATAGTTGTGAGCACTTCAGAGCTTGTTTAAACAAACAGTGGTGGTGGTGGTGGTGGTATGTTATCAGCGAGTGGAATTGGCATTAGTATATCTATTAAATATGAATACTCTTATCTTAGAATTATCTTAGAATCCTTAATTCTAAGATGCAGTCCATTTTAAGAAGCATTCACTTTCAGGGGTAGAGAGGCAATAATGAATTAAATGTATACAGTTCTACATTTTTTAAAGCCCTGATTTACAGCATTTAATTATCCTATCATTGCTATTTTAAAATCACAATCAGTTTTAAGTGTTTTTTTTTTCCCCAGTGGGGAGGAATTATAAATTATCTGAGTCACTTTTGGGGAATGCCACTAAAACTTATAGTGATGTGCAACTTTTCATAATTTCATTAGCATCTTTTCTAAATATTAGACTTTACATGATTTTCTAACTTTTTTCTCTCTATCCAACAGGATATTATAAATGAATATATTTTCATAATAGAGAATTAAAATCATTATCAGATGAATAGTAAGTAGTTCATTGTAAAGATGTGATATATTACATTTAACCAGTTTATTATAATCTAAATTCTACACAAGGAGTTAAGGCATACTATATGAGAATTAAATAATTACAACACATGGTACTGCCTGCCAGGCATTATCCCAAGCACTTTACATGCACTTTAACCTACACAATAATCCTTTGATGTAGCCCTTGTTATCCCCATTTTACAGATTAAAGAAACAAAAGCATTGAGAATTTATCAAGTCTCTTCAGCCTGTAAGTTGCAAAGTGTGGGTTTTTCTGGAAATTTGGTTCCAGAGACCCTGTAAATCACATTATACTATCAATAGTATAGATCCTATCTTATAGGCTACATAGTACATCATACCAGATTATAGTCAGTTTATAGGCCAGGTATATGAAAATTTCATCATATTTCCTTTGGTACTGAAATTCACATTGGATCAAGAATCTTACTGGCTCACCATTAGCAATCAATTAAAGTCATCATTTGGGGAAATTTTGAGAACATGGAGACAGGTGTAGGGGTTTATAGGTTAAATGAATATTTCCATATTTTTATTTGTATCCTAGTCTAAGATAAAGGTAAAATAAAGCAAAACTTTGAGGTTGGTAGCAGTTGAGATTCTTAAATGCTAAAGATTGCATTTAAAAAGGATAATTTTAACCCTGGTTACGTGTTTCACTTGGTTGAAACATCCTGAGCATCAAAAGGTGTGGGTTGGGTCCCAGTCAGGGCACATACTAAGGTTGCCTGTTTCAAACCCCAGTTGGGGTGCATACCGATCTCTCTCTGTCCCTCCCTCTCTCTTAAATCAATAAATATATCCTTGGGTGAGGATTTTTTTTTTAAAGGATAGCTTTAACTTACTAAACGTTTACCATGTTTTACATTTTAAAATTAAAAGTTGATGATAAGTCTACTTTTTATTTCTAATTGTTATGGATTGTCTTTATTGTGTAGGAGAAAACAACTGAATTTTCTTAGAGTTAGACCCTCCAGAAAATGCAAAATTTTAGGTCAGATTGACATTAAAAAACAAAACTAGCCCAGTGCTCTTCAGCATCTCTGCAGATTTACAGACATTGAGCGTCTAGAAACTTCTATAGCAATTTGATATTGCTGTGATATTAAAAGTATGTGATCATTTTTGTAGTAATTTTTTAAAGATACGTTTTACAAAAGTATGTTTTTGACAGTGCAATTTGAGAAACACTACTCAGGTGATTTTCCTCAGTAGCCAGAGCCTGCTCATTTGCCCATTAATCCCTAAAGCACCTGGGTTTGTTATCTCTCCACTCCTCATTTCCTCACAACTAATGGATTTAGTTTCAAAATTTTGATCCTAATCTGTAGCATCTTTTAATAGCATTCTGAGGTATCCTGCTTACTATGAACTGCAAAGTAGGTTATTAGGCTGCTGCCTTAGTATCTTAAGTAGTTTTAGACTTGCATATTCATTCTTGTGACCTTTTCGTCCATTGCTGGAAGCAAAAATGAATTGTCAGCACATAATCACATTGTATTTGTATTCTTTGTTTCCTAAACACATATTGTTATAATTGGTTTCCTTTTGTTTATAAGGGTATTATTTTCTTGCTTTTTGGTTTCAGCCTTTGGGTGCAATTTTGGGTGAATGGTCTGTGTGGTGGTCTGACATTTAGGTTTTTTATTTTTTAGCTATGACAAATAAAGACATTTACTGAAGAAGATACAAGATACAAGAAACATTGTATATAGGACAACGACACCTCAATTCCCTGACATTTAGTTTTGGTATAGGGTAAAGGTTTATCCCAGCTTGACCATGCTTGTCTTGTTATGTCAGTGTTAACACATTACATACACACCGGGGGCTTTAAATATTGCAGTGTCCTGCCCTTCAAGTATAAGGGATTTGTAATTGAGCCAGAATGATATTTAAGGGAATCATAAGTTCTTCACATAGTTTTTCTCCTTTTAGGAAACAATTATTTACCTCCTCCTTATGCATTTTTTTAAACTGCTGTTATTTATGAGGGTTCTGTCTTTAAGTGTTCATATCTTTCATCTCTACTTAAGGTTATCTTTCCTGTCACTATTGGTGAAAGTGACTTCTAATCTGTTTCCTTAGCCATGACCTTCCTCTTGTGCTTCAGATCCATGCCTATGGATCCCTGCCTATTGGACCTGTGTGTCAAGGGTCAGCAAACTAGCTCATAGGCTGTGTTTGGCCTGCATTTTGTTTTACAAAGTTCAGTTAAAATATGGCCTCATTCATTGTTGGCATATGTCGGTGGCTGTTTTTATGCTGCCATGGCAGAGTTGGGTGATTGTGACAGAGACTGACCTGCAAAGCCTAAGATATTTACTACCTGGCCCTTTATGGGAAATGTTTGCTGACCCTTACTCTAAATGGTTTGTAGTGATGGTGTTGATAATAACCAAATACCCTTTTTTCATTTCCTTTCACTTCCAGCAAACCGCATTTCAAAGTGATAGTTGGTATTTTGAATTATAAAAATAATTGCAAAGTGATTTTCGAGTCATCTAACTAAGCTTGCTCTCATTCTGTAGGACTGTTGTACTAATATTTGTCCTGTATTACCTAATTAGCATGTGGTATGCATTTATTTGTTCTTTGCTTTATTAAAGAAAGTGAAAATATGAATAAGGGTGGAAAATGTGAGAAAAGATTAGAACAAAAGGAAGGGTATCTTGCAAAATGCATTCTGTAAAGCCTGTTCTAGTGATCAAATGAAAGGGAGAGACAAGTAATTTGATGATGTTGATCATGCTAGGTCAACTACCATTTGTGGGACACAATTTTTGGTGTGTTATCTGAAGGCCAAAGGGAGACTGTATCCAGTAGATACTCCATAGTAAGATATTTTTTTTTAAAAAGCCACCAGCTCCAGAAAAGCATACAGTGCATTGAAGTTAGTCTTGAGTTCAAATTCTAGTTCTACCATCTGTTAGATACATAAACTTAGTCAAGTGAAACTTGTCATTGTACAAGTTAAAGTTGTCACTATGCTGATGAAGTGAAGTAAATTCCAATTCTGTAAATGTAATTGGATAGGGCACTCGATCACTCTGAGATCCAACTTTATAATCCAACCCAATATATACACTCGGGTATAATGTAATGATTCTTAATCTAATAGGGTTTTTGAAAAGATTTTATTTTTAGAGGGGGTGGGAAGGAGAAAGGGGGAGGGAAACATCAGTAGGTTGCCTCCTGCACACCCCCAACTGGAGACCTGGTCTGCAATCCAAGCATGTACCTTGACCACAAATCGAACACACTTTTGGTTTGCAGGGTGGCGCTCAATCCACTCAGCCACACCAGCCAGGGCAAATAATAGTGTTTGATGGAATGAACTCCTGTGATA
The DNA here is from genome assembly GCF_019186645.2 of Phyllostomus hastatus. Lineage (NCBI taxonomy): Eukaryota > Metazoa > Chordata > Mammalia > Chiroptera > Phyllostomidae > Phyllostomus > Phyllostomus hastatus. The sequence continues at coordinate 21,931,995 of NW_025334028.1, read as the reverse complement.
TACATAGCCACTCCGTGGATTTCTTAGGCTAAGTGTCCTTGTGTTCCTAAAATAAGGGCCTCTGATTAAGGGGAATGTTAAATGGGTACATACATCCTTAAATCTGTCAGACACAGCATCCTACATGTAAAAGCAAATGTATCACTGTACATTTGTATAGTCCTGATGTGCAATTTAAAAAAAATTAACAAGTGCTCTAACTAAAGAATAATAGAGGTGATAATAGGATACTAAGGGGAAACTGGAAGTAGTTTTTAGTAAATTACTATAGCCCAAGTGTAACAAAAGTGTATAACAGTTGAATCTATACCTAATACCACTGTGAATGTAACAAAAGTTAAAGCCATTAAATTACTCTGAAATAAAAGCTATCAAGTTACTCTGAAATGGTGAATAAATACTTAGTAAAGTTCTGGACAACAAGTATCTTTTCTCAACTTTAATGTAAAATTCAGAGTATACTAAATTTTTCAAAAAATTACTTGGTATTGGATAATGTTAGACATACATTTAAAATTTCAATTCCATAAACAGGTTTTTAAAAATTTACATGAATGTCAGGATATTTGAATGTCATTTGGGATACCAACTCTTTGGTGTGTATCTCTTGGGTATATTGCTGGTCCCTTGTAATGCCAGTGGTATGTTACCCATTGAGAACCAGTTCTTTAGATTGGTTCTTTCTTTTGAGTTTAAGTTGTTTTTTAGGCTGAATTTTACTTCCAGGCAATTATCTGAGGGTGTAGTTATGTATCTAATCATATGTATTAGGAACAGAGTTTAACTAAGATTTTTGTGTGTTGAGCTTGATAAAGACATGCCTGAATAGAACGTCATCAACTCTGCAGAGATGGGTCTAAGTTGTACTGAATGAGTTCTAAAGCATCAAAAACATTTTTTCAAAATAGTCTTATTAAAACCTACAATAAGAAATACTGTTTAAATTATGGCGCAGTTTGTGTATTCCATGCCTAAACAAGTTTCACGAAGGTGTACCCAACTTGACCATAGGGAATGCGTTCTGAGATTTCCCTGTGCTAGTCTATTTCTTTTTTATTCGGATCTCCATCCTCTTCATCTAGTTGGCCAATCACAGTCTGCATTTTGAAAAAAATATGGAAAGTGTCCCTGGTCATGTGAGTCTATTAAAATTATAAAGCAATTTATACCAGTTGGCCACATTGGCCGTAAAAAGTCATTTTTAAAGCCTCCATTGTTTGTTTATACAGGTATCTTAACTTTCATTTATCCTGTAACAAATATAAAACAACTTACTAGATAACTGAATGAGTTACCTTGCTACATGGCACTGTTAATCAGTTAGTTAAAATGTTGCTAAAAGTACAGTAGTACAGTAGTATTGCTGGTTTTATATAGGTGCTCTGTGAAATGTCTCTTGGAGGGAGGGGCAATAATTACATTGCAAGACTAGTTGCCTATTTAAGACCACACAATTCAAGACAATAAACCTGTATCATCTGTAATATGAATGCTTTGTATTGCAAAAGAGCCTATATTCATTTTAGACAAGTGTGGCACTAAGTTACAAATTAAAAAGAAGATAGAGGGATTATGTACATTAGTATTTATATTCCACTAAATTTCTGCTCTATTAAAGATAATTCTTATTCAGTCTCCCACAAGAATTAAAAAACAGGCCCATAAAGAGTCTTTCAACTAGCCATTGCAAAGTGTTGAATGGACTGGAGAACAAAACAGACATGTTCCACCCTCGTGAAGACTATAATCTGAGTCTTTGTAATGTAAATGTGAACATACATTTATTAAATGGTTGCTATGTCAGACTAATGACAAAAATCTCACCTAATGAAGTTTTCTACATCGTAGATACGTTTTTCATCTTCCTCGTAATTCTAAGTTTTTTGCCTTATACAATTCAAGTTATTTGATGTTAAAAGATGACAGTTTTCATTGGTAGTTGCATGCTTTATCACAGAAATGGCTGATATTTCTCATAGTAGTAACATCACTGATACTACCTGCCCTGAATCCTGTCCCCCCAGGAACTGCTGCTTCCTCCTATTCCCTGAAGTGGCTTTAGTGTAGGTTAGAGTCTTCATGTAAGTATCATTCCAGACAGGTAATTAGTTACCTTTGTGTGAACTCTGAATACCTGTCTTTAAAACTTTTTGTTTTGACATAATTTCAAAAGATAAAAGTTCTAAGAGGGATACAAAGAATCTTTATATACCCTTCACCCAATGAAGGGTATATATGTTAGCATCTTGCCATATTCTGCCTAAATAATTTTTTTGAACCAGTTGAGAATAAGCTGACATTCTCCCTTGCCTCAAATATTTCAGTGTGTTTCCTAAAATAGTGTGTAAGTGTATAGTTCCTAAAAACAATGATATTTCCTTACATAACTATAATGCAATATTCAAAATCAGGAAGTTAGCATGAATACAGTAGTTTATAGATCTGACTCAGATTTTACCAACTGTCCCAATAATTTCCTGGATAGCAAATGAAAACCTGTTTATGTGTCACATTCAGTTGTCATATTCTGTTAGTCTCTTTATCTGGAACAGGTCCTCAGTCCTTTCTGTTTAAACAGGAACAAAGTCCATATGATTCTTGGATGTCATTTACTTTTGGGTACAAAAATAAGTCCCAGCCCTGGCCTGTGTGGCTCAGCTGGCTGGAGCATCATCACCCCATAACCAAAAGGTTGGGAGTTCAATTCCTGGTCAGGGCATATACTAAGGTTGCAAATTGAATCCCCATTCAGGCATGCACGGAAGGCAACCAATGGATGGCTTCTCTCTCACATTGTCATTTCTCCTTTCCTCTCCATTGCTCTCTCTAAAAGTAATGAAAAAAAAAATGTCCTCTGGTAGGATAAAAAAGAAAAGTAAAAAGTATGTCCCAGGCATAGCTTGACCTCTTGTACTTTCTCTACTTCAGCTCTGAAATTTGTTGATTTCTCCGTGAAGTACTGATTTCTTTAGTGGAGAATGAAATTTAGCAACCAAGCCTGGACAGTTGGTTTACTCATTGCTACCAAGGTGTCAATGCCTATAAGGTATGACAGCAGAGAGAGCTAGGAAATAGAAGCACGTATATGTCTGACTATAATTTTTATAGGTCAACTTTTTAAATAAGTATACATATATACCTTAAATCTGTGAGTTGACACTGATAATTCCAACTGAACATCACAAGGGTTTTTGTGTTCTCTTTATATATATAATTCTGTGTATGCAGTGGGAAAGCAGGATATCCTCAACATATGGACTTGCTTGTTCAATCCTAGAATAAACAAAATAGTTTCATAATTGCTAGTCTATGCCTTTGTAAATTATAAACCTAAGAATTCAAGATATGTTTAGAGTTTATTTTATCTTTAGATTTAGGTCATTTAGTTCAAATACTGTGTTCAAAACTTAAGTTCATCCCACCCATCCCTACAGTGTAGCTGCTATCATTTGAACTATCATTCATTTCCTTTTGTATTTCCTTTTAGGTCCCCCTGCTCCCTTCGTTTCTTATTTTTTCATCTTTTCCTCTCCCACCTTTTCTCCCCTTCCCATCTCTTCCCATCTCTTCCTTTCCTTTCCCTTTTCCTTTTCCTATCGTTTCTCCCTCCCTTTTGCATTCTCCCTTCTCTCTTTCATTCTTTCACTGCTTCTCTTTTCTTCCTTGCACGTATGAAACATTAACATGGTTCCAAAAGTTAGTATGTTTTATAAAGTTGTATTGAGGAAAATGACACTCTTTCCCTGCGCTGCCCCCAATTCCTTTGGTCTTTTCTAACCCATTCCTACCCCTTCCTTTAAGTAACCAAACTCATACATCTTGTTGGTTATCCTTTCCTTTATTTCCTTTTGCACAAAGGAATACATACGTGTATATTTTATTTCCTCTTATGCAAAGGTAACATATTAAAAATACTTTTGGCACCTTATTTCACCTGACCATGTACTCTGAAAATTGTTCCAAATCAATTCACAGAGGTCTTATTCTTACAGCTACAGATTGTCATTGTCCCATAGTTTTTTTCAGCCACTTTCCTATGTATGACCATACACATTCCAATATATGCAATATATGCAAACACTACTGCAGTCAGTCACCTCAGGCAGTTAAATATTTATGTATCTTCAGATTCAACAACTAGAAATGGGATTGTATGGTTAAAAGGTAAGTGTAGTTTTATTAATCCATTAAGGTTTGCGTCACTGCATTGTCACATGCAGTGTATGAGAGTGCCTGTTTCCCCATGGCCTCATCAACAGAATGTTTAATACTTTAATATTTGTCAGTGGAAAAATGAGAAATGCTATTTTAGTATAGTTTTAACATTCTCTTTTGAGTGGTGTCAAATATATTTTAAGGACTAGGTATGTCATCTGCATGTGTGAACATGCACATGTGTTTTTAAAAATTGTATTTTTTACCCATTTTATTACCCATTACCAACTTGAGTTTATTACCCAAGTTGTTTCATTCTGGTATTTTTGATAGCTCCTCAGGTAGTCACCAAGTCATCAAATGTACAGTGAGGTTTGAAAATTGCTACTCTGTTTATGTAATGCCTCCAGTTTGGCCACATCTATAGTCCTTCCCCAACGGGTGTGTGTGTGTGCACATGTGCACGCCCAGAATCAAGGAGAATGTGAAACCTGGTGTTTTGGTCTCCTGGTTCCAGTTGCTCCTGAAGATCATATATTTTCCCATTCTTCCAAAATTTCATTTCATAATTTCTGCATTCTGTGAGCAAATGAATCCCCCTGCAAACTCTTTGACTTAGCTTAGTTGGATTTCAGTGGCTACCAGAAGAGCCTGAAGAAAATAACCATTTTATTTTTGTTTTACTATAATTTTCATACTCTGTGAAGGAGTATTCTTCATTTGTTGATCAGTTTTGCTGTTTTTCATTTTATTTCTCATAGTATGTTTGATGTCCCCATTTTAAAAAGTTATTTAGTGAATTTAAATGTAACCATATTTTTCTGGCATTTCTCACATTTTCTGGTGTTGGATCTTGATACCATTAAGCTATCTGCTTCCTTTTGCCTGCAACAGCCCTCACTTTAGTTCTTGCACTGGTTATTGTAAAGAAGGATCTCTGTGTTAGGTAGGGTGTTGCTGCACTTTTGCTAGCGCTCTCAGATCTGCCACCATGGGGTGGTCTCTTGATTTCTGTCCAGTCTCAGGTGCAGAACTTATCTGGGGTTTTTTTTTGTTGTTTTTTTAGTGTCTATGTTTCAGTGAGAAAGGTCATGAGGTTTTCCTCCCTATATTTGTGCTGCTTTTGTACAGTTTCCAGGAGGAGAAAGGGAAGAATGCTGATTCGCACAGCTCCTTCACACCAGAAGCCCTATTCCTCTTCATTGTTGTTTAATTATGATGAGGAGAAGAAATGGAGATGAATTTATCCTCAGTCTATTTTCCATTGGAAACCAGATTTTCATCATTTTTTAATTCTGAGACCATCTGTCTTTAATACAGAAGATTCATTTATTGTTACAGTTTATGTTTTTGGTAATAGTCATTAGTTTTTAAAAAAATGATTGTTACTTTTCTCAGTAATTTGCTTTAAATTATTTGTGTTTCTAGAATGTATATTTTATTTTTGATTCTTGTAGTGTATATCCTCAAATTTGTGTTTTTTGTTCTTTGTCAGTGTTGACCATTTCATGACATATAATAATTTCAGCCCCTCTTGTTTAAGAAAATGCTTCACCTCTTACAATTTTCAGTCTTTTTTTAAGAAGCTAGATTATTTTTAATACTTTTTTACAATGTCTATTTTCTCAGTAGAAATTTTGACAATTTGCACTGTTTTGTAATCACATTTACAGCATTTACATTTATCTGTTTTCTAAAATAATGAATTGGCTTTATTATTTTGATCTGACTATATAAATGATATTTGATTATTAAAAATGAAAGCAATTTATAAGAGTATGAGGATTACCGTTAATATTGTGATGGTCAGATTTTCATGTATTTATAATATCCACATAAACATAGAGCTAGTCAATATGTTGGGTTGCAGTTCACCCACATATTTGACTAAAGTAATGTCAACAATAGAGGCTTATTAAGTATATAACATAATAAGAAGGCTACATGTTTACAGTTACAGGACTTTCAGTGGCTTAGCAAAGTCAGGGCTTGGGACTGGCTTCTCTTGGTTTCCCTGGCTTTCCTGTTAGACTGTACAAGATGGCTCTCAGTTCCTGCCACAACTTCTGAGAATTATGTTTAAAGGCAGGAGCAAAGAATAGGTGGTGCTACTTGTGACTCTCTTTTCAAGAAGAAAAGGAATATTTCTTAGGAGACCCTAGCAAATTTTTACATTGGTCAGGTTCATGGTCATGTCGCACCTGCAACGGCAGCTGGGAAAGAGTGCTGCTGGCGTTTTTGGTTTCTGCATTGAGAGGTGGGACTTTAATATCAAGAAAGAATGATAGGGAATGACTGTTAGACAACCTGTGTATCTGTCATGTGTACAGTTGTACATGAGGGGGACATGTCATGTGTTTTTTGGTATGCATGTTTTTCAAAAGAATGTTTTCCTTAACCATACCAACTGCATAGAACATTAAAAATCTGTTGCCTCACCTTTCTGCTTGTATGTGCATACATGTACAGAGTGGAGCTTTAGTCACTGTGGGAAAATGGGCTCACATTATATACATTTATCTGAGTTTTGCCTTTGTTGCTTTCTATAAAGTACAAATCCTCCTAAGTCAGCAGACACAGGTCTCATTTCAGTTATTTTAAAGCCTGTACAATCTATGCTGTGTATATATCATGTTTTATTCAACCATATCCTTATTGATGAGCATTCATTCATGCTCCTAGGTTTTTTTTTCCTCTTCTGGTATTGCCATTATAGACATCCTTCTTATGTATGTGTCCTTGTATTTGGAGCTTTATTTAGGTTATGGGGCTGGTGACTCATTGCTGGGTTAAAAAGAATATTATCATACACATGCAAAATTTTACGTAATTCAAACATGCTATTATAAGTTAACATCCCCCACAAGTGTAGAAGTGTTCTATTTTATTAGTACCCTTACTAGCAGTAGGTGTTTGCTCATTGTGTGTTTGTTCAGTCAACAATATTCATTGAGTGTCTCTGCCATGTGTCTTATATTATTTCGTGCACCACAGTGAAAAAACTGCCATCATGGAGTTTCGAGTCTACTGAGGGACATAGGCAATGAGCAAATGCAATGCAATGAAACTAATGCAATTTAATAAAATAAACATTGTGCAATACAAAAAGCAGTTATACTAGGTAACTGATAGTGTTGTAAAGGAAAATAAAGTAAGATAAGCAGGTAGAGCATTATGGGAGGGGGATTCTCAGTTAGACTGGGTGATCATGGCAAATTTCTGAGCAGTTGACTTTTGGGCAAAGACCTGATTTGAGGGAAAGAACAGCCCCAGAGATATCGAAGAGGATGTTTCCAGCAGAGGGAATAATCTGTGTTTGAAAACCACTAGCTGGACAGTGTAACTTGAGTGGAGTGATAGGAGATGAGTGGAAAGAACCGAGGTCAGGAGGGGTCATGCAGGGCTAGCTTGTAGTAGGCCTTGTCAGCCATAGTAAAGACTTTGGTAAGGTGTTAACTGAGGCTCTTAATTCTTGGCAATCTGGTGGCTGTAAAGTGACATGTCATTACTTAATATTTCTCGGTATAGTAATGTTTTGAAAATATTTCATATGTGTATCTGGATTTACTCTGCTGCTTATTAATATTCCTATTTTCTGTCAAGTTGTTTTTGACTGTTTTCTAAGAGCTATTTAACTGTTTTATGTTATAAATACTTTTACAAGTATATCATTTAATGATTTGTTATGGTATTTTTCTCATCCACAAATAGAAATTTTTGAAGTCATCTGTCTATATTGTTAGCGCTTACAGATCTATGACTCTTATATGGGCCTAAATTGCTTTTCATATAATGTCTCTCTTCTGTTTATAGCTTTTAATACTATATTACACATTGGCTGATATTAGCAGAGAGAAAAGGTTTTGCCACTTACCAGCTTGTGACTTTGGGCAAATTTTCTAACCTCTTCGTATGTCCATTTCTCATCTGTAGAATAGGGATTATGAACAGCATCTACCTCATAGGGTTGTTATGATGATTAAAAGTGTTATACTTGCAAAGTGCTTAGATCAGTGCCTGGCACACTACATACTATACAAGTGTTGGTTTCCTAGCCAAGATATCCTTCACTTGCTAAGTGAAAAAAAATACTCCCAGGTAGGAAAATACTCAGACTATACCAGCTCCCTACACCATCTTAGCAACATATTCAAGAAAGAAGAAAAATGGATTATTGTTAGAGATTTTATAAAAATTCAGTACTGATCTTTTGGTGGAGTGGGGCTGGGAGATGATTCCTATTCTCTCCCTCTTTTCTGTCAGTCTGGGAGCTTGTATGATTTTATCACTGACATGGAGGGTTTTGTGAAGCTGGTCTGGGTGTGTATATTTTCTCAGACGATCTGATGGGGATCCTAACCTCTTCAATCTACAGAATTAAGTTTTATTTATTTAATTTATCACCTTTCCTTCCTCTATATTTCATTAACTTCTCCTGGCACTCCTGTGATTTTCTTTTTTTTAATGAGATGCCGTTGGATCTGTCCAGGTAAGTTGTCATCCTTTTGAGTTCCATTCTTGTGCGTGCTTGCTGAGTGTTTTGAGATAGGCCTCTGACCTGACTTTTAATTAATGGAGGTCAGCATGGTGACTGTCTTATGCTTGGATTGATCTACTTAATTTAAAATAATCCATGGTTTGGTTTGTAATCAGATTTCCTTAAGCACTTTCACTTCATATGCTTAGGGTGGCTTCTTGGTACTAGAGTAGCTCTGTTTCAGGAGGTAATCTCCATTCTGGGTGTTCTACTTGTTCCTCTCTCTGGCTGCTGAGTGAGGGGCTTTGTTATTTTTCTTTTTCTGCATAGGGCTCCACACTTGCTCAGGGCTTGAGTTCTGCAGCTGCACCTCCACTGTAACTCCACTAGTTCTGAGAGGCACAGGCATTTTCTGTCTTTAGCCTGCCAGCCTCAAGTGGGCAGGTACTCAGGGGAGAACTCTGCTCCCTTGACTTCTCCGACACTGGGGCAGGAAGGGTTGAGTCAAGCTGTTGGTTCCCATTTATCCCCAAGGGCCAGAGATGTGAAAAGGAATAGTCCTACGATCTGGTATGATCATATGTCAATGACTTTTCTATCCTTGTCCCAGACCTCTTGCTTTTCTACAAGACCCTAAGGTTTTATCAGGCCTAGGAGGGAAAGTCCTGAGTTTACTTTCTCTGAAGATATCTAAGCAGACTTGAGGCTTAGCTCATATGCTTTATTTGCCTACTTGTGTGGGGTCTTGGTATTTGGGCTGGAGTTTAGAGAGTTGAACAGTAGGAATGCATTCATACCACCATCTTCCCAGAAATCTCCCAATCTTGAGCTCAATTTTAGGTCAGTTGGTAGACATCTTTTTTTTTTTTTTTTAAGATTTCACTTAAGGGAAGGGAAGGAGAAAGAGAGGGAGAGAAATATCAATGTGTGGTTGCTGCTTGCATGCCCCCAACTGGGGACCTTGCCCACAGCCCAAGCTTGTGCCCTGACTGGGAGTCAAATTGGTGTCCCTTTGGTTTGCAGGCTCATGCTGAATCCACTGAGCTACACCAGCCAGGGCAGTTGGTAGACGTCTTTACATAACTTTTCCAAGAAGGATTATTGGATGGTATATTTTCTCAGCATTTGCATAGCTGAAATACTCTTTTTGTTTCTTTTTCCGTGTAAAGGACACTTGAATAGGTATAAATTGTCTAACATTCTAGTGTTACAGGATTTTCTGTTTAGAAACTTAATAGATATTGGTTAATTGTCCTTGCTATTTAAACTAGCAGTTAGGCCCCATCCCTAATGTACAGGACCCAAGGCAAGCGTTCAAGTGGAAATTCACATACAATATGTCTAAATATTTAAAATGTTTGACTCAAGCTAACAAAATATATTCTATGCTCTTACCTTGGCAATTTTACATTATAATAAAATATAGATGTATAGCATTATGATTTTTATATAGAAAAGTACAAAAGATCAGGGATGAGTGAATTTAATGGTTGAATGTATGTGGATATTGAACAGCAATGTTTGGGTGAGTGACAAAGACACTGTCTTTGCCCTGGCTAGGTAGCTCTGTTGGTTAGAGCATTGCTCCAAAACACCAAGGTTGTGGGTTCGATCTCTGGTCAGAACACATACAAGAATCAACCAAAGAATGTATGAATAAGTGGAGCAATAAATCGATGTTTCTGTCTCTTTCATCCTTTCTCTCTCTCTAAAAATCAGTAAATAAAATTTTTAAAAATAGAAAAAGACATCTGAGCCCTGGCTGGCGTAGCTCAGTGGATTGAGGGCGGCTGCAAACCAAAGTGTCGCAGGTTCCATTCCCAGCCAGGGTACATGCCTGGGTTGCAGTCCACGACCCCCAGCAACCGCACATTGATGTTTCTCTCTTTCTCTCTTTCTCCCTCCCTTTCCTCTCTAAAGATAAATAAATAAAATCTAAAAAAAAAAAAAGATCTGTTCTTGATTGTTTCTTTTGTTCAGGTCTCTCCATCAGAAACAAACACTTTATTTTGATTCTATTCTCTATGTATCTGGCTACTCTTCATTTGCATTATTTTTTTTCTTTTAAAATTTTTATTTGAGGAAACTTTTTCATTTGTCTTGCCTTCATTCTAGCAAAATCATTAAATACATTCTTATAATAAAAGTTTTCTCATATTTCTGTTGGCAATAACATGAATTATAAAAAATATTCCAAATGTAATAAAAAATAAATATTAAATTATTTTTGTTTTCAAAACCTTTTATGTTTTCAAAATAGTTTTCTTAAATATTCAAAATTGTTAAAACTAAGGCAAAATACAAATATAATTGTCTCAATTTTAAATCAAAATTTAAAAATTTTTAAAATTTTGAAACTAATGAAATGTTATTAAATGGTTTATATAAATAAAACTCTTTGCTATTCAATGTTCATCTTGTTGCCAATGTAAAGAATTAGTAACACACTTCACATGTCTTCTAATGTTCGTACACAAGTGTATGGGTAATAATGAGTGGCCTCATAGCACAAAATCTTACACTTTTTGTACCTGGCATGAATACTTGACTATTTGTGAATCATGTCTTTAAAAATCTAGTCTCATTTAGTTTTTTTTAACCTAGACCAGTGCTGCCACTTTTCCCCTCTGATACTGCCTGTTGAAAGAAACCAGATCAGCTGTCTTATTGGATGGCCTACACTCTGGATTTGCCTCATTGTTTGACTTGTTCTTTTATCTCCAGTATTTCCATTAACTAGAACTTTAGCCCAGAGGTTTGGCTAGAACCATGTTAAACATTTTTGGCGAGAATGCTTCATGGTGAATGCTGTGTATTTCATATTGCCCTCCCATCAGTGAACACATAATGTCAAGTTTGACCACTTGGCTAAGATGATAATGCCAGATCTCTCTCATAAGACATGTTTCTGTTTCACAATAGGCAAGTAATCTGTGAGCTGCTACTTTGGTTCTGTGCCAACATCATCTTCAACAACCTCTTGCCCAATGGTTTTAATATCCTTGTCTGAATTATTTCACTAAGATTTGCAGAAAGATTTTTTCTAATTTTTATACATTTACTAATTGACATTGTTTTCTATAAAGAAGTATTTTCTCTCATCAACAGGAGATAAATTATAGTTCTTCCCCAAAGGTAAGGATAAGAGTTTAATTCTTTCCTTTACCAAGTAAAGAAGTGGTTACCTGTAAGGGATGAAGAGGACATGGGGAGAGGAAGCTTGGAAGCAGCACTTCTCTGAGTATGACCTTTATAAAGTTTTGAGTTTCTTTTACCAATACCTTTTTTTATTTAAAATTAGGAAGCATGTAAAATGTAAATAAATTTAACTCCAACAATTAAGAAGCCTATTTTTATGCCTTATTGGTAGGATCCACACAAAATTATTCCAAGTGAATGTTGAATATAATACTCCATCTGTACATCCATTTTTTAAAAACATTTTATTTATTTTTAGAGAGGGAAGGGAGAGAGAGAGAGAGAGAGAGAGAGAGAGAGAGGGAGAGAGGGAGGAACATTAATGTGCGGTTGCTGGGGGCCGTGGCCTGCAACCCAGGTATGTGGCCTGACTGGGAATCGAACCTGCGACACTTTGGTTTGCAGCCCGCACTCAATCCACTGAGCTACGCCAGCCAGGGCATTGTACATCCATTTTTTTAAAATACATTTTATTGATTGTGCTATTATAGTTGTCCCAGTTTTCCCCTTTTGTCCCCCTCTGCCCAGTACCTTCCTTCCCTCCAGCAATCCAACCCCTGTGTTCATGTACATGGGTCATGCATATAAGTTCTTCAGCTTCTCCATGTCCTGTACTATTCTTAACATCCTCCTGTCTATTTTGTGCCTACCAGTTATGCTTCTTAATCCCTGTACCTTTTCCCCCATCCTCCCCCTTCCCTCTCCCAGCTGCTAACACTCTAAGTGATCTCCATATGTATGATTCTGTTTCTGTTCTTGTTTGCATTTTTTTTTTTAAAGATTCAGCTGTTGTGAGTTTGTTGTCATTTTAATGCCCATAGTTTTGATCTTCTTTTTCTTAAATAAGTCCCTTTAACATTTCATGTAATAATGGCTTTGTGATGATGCCTTTAGCTTTACCTTGTCTGGGAAGCACTTTATTGGCCTTTCCATTCTAAATGGTAGTTTTGCTGGATAGCGTAATCTAGGTTGTAAGTATTTGCTTTTCATCACTTTGAGTACTTCTTGCCAGTCCCTTCTTGCCTGCAAAGTTTCTTTTGAGAAATCAGCTGGTAGTCTTAATGGGAACTCCTTTGTAGGTAACTTTCTGATTTTCTGTTGCTGTTTTTAAGATTATCTTTAACCTTTGGCATTTTAATTATGATGTGTCTTGGTGTGGTCTTCTTTGGGTCCAACTTGTTTGGGACTCTCTGTGCTTCCTGGACTTATCTATTTCCTTTGCCAAATTAAGGAAATTTTGTTTCATTATTTTTTCAAATAAGCTTTGAATTTCTTGCTCTTTTTTCCTTCTGGTATCCCTGTGATTCAGGTGTTGGCACTTTTGGAGGTGTTCCAGAGCCTTCTTACTCCTTGTTGTTGTTGTTGTTTTAATTCTTGTTTGTTTATTCTGTTCTGGTTGACTCTATTTCTTCCCTGTATTCCAAATCATTGATTTGAACCCTGGCCTCCTTCCCTTCACAGATTTTTCTTAAATTCCTGTGGATTTTTCTTTATTTCACTTAGTGTAGCCTTCATTTCTTCCCTTATGCTTTTGCCATATTCCATGAGTTCTCTGAGTATCCTTATCACTGGTGTTTTGAACTTTGCACCTGAAAGTTTGGCTATCTCTGTGTCACTTAGTTCTTTTTTTTAAATATATTTTATTGATTATGCTATTACAGTTGTCTCATTTCCCCTTCACTCCCCTCCACCCTGCACACCCTCTCCCACCTACATCCCCGATTTAGTTCATGTCTGTGAGTCATACATGTAAGTTTTTTAGCTTCTACATTTCCCATACTATTCTTACCCTCCCCCTGTCTATTTTCTACCTACCGTCTATGCTACTTATTCTCTGTACCTTTTCCCCCTCTCTCCCCCTTCTACTCCTTTGTTGATAACCCTCCATGTGATCTCCATTTCTGTGGTTCTGTTCCTGTTCTAGTTGTTTGCCTAGTTTGCCTCTGTTTTTATTTTAGGTGTGGTGGTTAATAATTTTGAGTTTGCTGTTATTTTATTGTTCATATTTTTATCTTATTTTTCTTAGATAAGTCCCTTTAACATTTTATATAATAAGGGCTTGGTGATGATGAACTCCTTTAATTTGACCTTATCTGAGAAGCACTTTATCTGCCCTTCCATTCTAAATGATAGCTTTGCTGGACAGAGCAATCTTGGATGTAGGTCCTTCCCTTTCGTGACTTGGAGTACGTCTTTCCAGCCCCTTTTTGCCTGCGAGGTCTCTTCTGAGAAATCAGCTGACAGTCTGATGGGAACTCCTTTGTAGGTAACGGTCTCCTTTTCTCCTGCTGCTTCTAGGATTCTCTCCTTAATTTTAATCTTGGGTTGTGTAATTATGATGTGCCTTGTTGTGCTCCTCCTTGGATCCAACTTCTTTGGGACTCTGTGAGCTTCCTGGACTTCCTGGAAGTCTATTTCCTTTGCCAGATTCGGGAAGTTCTCTTTTATTATTTGTTCAAGTAACTTTTCCACTTGTTGCTCTTCCTCTTCTCCTTCTGGCACCCCTATAATTCAGATGTTGGAATGTTTAAAGATGTCCTGGAGGTTCCTAAGCCTCTCATTTTTTTTTTTTAATTCTTGCTTCATTCTTTACTGGTTGGATGTTTCTTCCTTCTGGTCCACACCATTGATTTGAGTCCCAGTTTCCTTCCTATCACTATTGGTTCCCTGTGCATTTCCCTTCATTTCTCTTAACATAGCCTTCATTTTTTCATCTAATTTGTGACCAAATTCAACCAATTCTGTGAGCATGCTGATTACCAGTGTTTTGAACTTTGCATCTGATAGGTTGGCTATCTCTTCGTCACTTAGTTGCATTTTTTCTGGAGCTTTGATCTGTTTTTCATTTGGGCCATTTTTTTTTTCTCTTGAGGCTCCTGTTATGTAGTGAGGGACAGAGCCTCAGGTATTCACCCAGGCGCAGTAACCCACGTCGCTCCGTTGTGACACTCTCTGTTGGGGAGGAGTCTGAGAGGCCTCGGACCCAAGGGTTGGATTGTGTACATTCTAGGACCCTGTGGGCCTCTCCAATCAACTCTCCTGTGAGGATGGGAGTTTCTCTCGCTGCCGCCTCAACCCCACAGGTGTTTTTAGTCAGAAATTTGAGACTTTATTTCCTGGGACTGGAGCTCTGGGTTGCTCAGTCTGTCTCACTCCCTAATTGTTCTCCCAATTTATCTGCGCTCAAATGTGGGACTGCTCCACCAGCCGCCACCTTAGCCTTGCGGGCCAGCTGCATCCTTGCGCACCCCGCTCCACAAGCCAGTGCTGGGCCCACCAGCCACCGCCTTGCTGCAAGTCTTCTTCCAAGTGTCCATCTCCTCCCTTCCTACCCCCGTCTGGGTGAGTGTGTCTTCTTTAACTCCTTGGTTGTCAGACTTCCATACAGTTCAACTTTCTGTCAGTTCTGGTTGTTTTTTATTTTTAAATTGTCCTTCTTTTGGTTGTGCGAGGAGGCACAGTGTGTCTACCTACCCCTCCATCTTGGCTGGAAATCCTCACTCAGTTCTTTTTCTTGGGTTTGGTTCTGTTCTTTCATTTGGGCCATATGTGTCTCCTCAATTTGGCGGCCTCCCTGTGTTTGTTTCTGTGTATTAGATAGAGATACTTTGACTCCCTGTTTTTGCGAATTTGTTAAGTTGTATGGGTGGAGCCTTAGGTATTCACCCAGGGCAGGGCAACCTGCTTCACTGCTTTGTGGCTCTGTGTTGGAGGTAGGTGCTGAAGAGGGGACAATGGCTCTGCCTGGCTGCTGGAAGTTTGCTTAGTACTTGCCTTACTTCCAGTTACTTCAACCACTTCTGGTATTCAACTGGCATCCCTCTAGCTGTTGCCCTGGTGTTGGTTCCCAGAGTGGGTGGGTTTGCATATGTTCTAGGACCATGTGATCTCTTTAAACACTCTCCTGAGAGGTCAGCACTTCCTTCTGCCACCCCATCCCCCACTGAATTTGGAGCCAGAAGTTATGAGGCTTTATTTTTCCAGTGCTGCAACCCTGGGCTACGCAGTCTGGCCTGCAGCTGGGATCACTGGATCCCCAGGTGTCCTTTCTGATTTTCATCTACCACATGTGAATTTGGACTGTGTATTCTGCCGACTTCTGTTGCTGCCTTGCCACCTCCACATCACTGTTGCTACACCATGTCCTCTCCATCCCTGCTCCTCATCTCTGCCCCTCCTACCCATCTGAATGATGATGGCTTCTTTAACTCCTTGGTTGTCAGATTTCCATACAGTTCGATTTTCTGGCAGTTCTGGGTGTTTTTTGTTTTGAGGTTACTTGTGATCCTTCTTATGGTTGTGCAGGGAGGTGAAGCATGTCTTCCTATGTCTCCATCTTGACCAGAGTCCCATCTACATATCATTAATGGGATCTATTCTAAGAACAAAAATTACTGTAAAGAAATCTTAAAACTTCACTGCATAATTTTATTGCTGATAGTAATACTGGTTTAGAATTAATCAGGACCCAAGATTTTCACTACCAGAAAAAAGAGATGCAAACATAATACAAAAGTTCAGAAAGATCCCTGTAATATTAAATATACTGTATTTTGCCGTGTACAGTGCACACTTTTTGCCAGAATTTTTGAGGGGAAAAAAAGTTGCACGTTATACTGGGGTAGAATTACTGCCATATTTATATAAATGTTTTTAATTTATGCTTATGTGTTAAAAGCATAACTCTAGAAAGCAATAACAATATCCATATACAACATAATACCCTGGAATACAATAATCAGTTTTGTTTCTAACTATAAATAAATAAAAAGTTGAACCAAAATATTAAAGTGAAAGATTTTTTCCTGAAAGCTTGGGCCAAAAACATGGGTGTGCATTATACATGGCAATAGATAGTAAACCATAAATATGAATATGATCTCATTTTAAAATATTAGACTATTTTAAAGTCTAACATTTGGTCAAGACTATTTCCTAGTTTTGACCATGGAGAGAGCCTAGTGCTAATTATACTGGTTAAAAATATATAATCTCACTCACGAAATTTACATTTACTCTATGGCAAAATTGCAAAGCTGGTTAAATCCAATGCTCTGCCTTTCAGGTGCTTGTACCTGTGCAGCTGGACATAAGTGGAGAAAAACACAACCATATTAACTTAATTCATTACCATAACCTTCAGTGGACCACAAGTGCTTCCTTATACTCATGGTTGTGTAGATCCCTCATTCATTCCCTGTACTACTTCCTTGATTATTTCACCTCTCCTTGCATTCTAAGCTACCTTTTAAAATATATTTTATTAATTATGCTATTACAGTTGTCCCATTTTCCCCCCTTTATTCCCCTCTGCTCTGCACCTCCCTCCCACCCCTCATACCACTTCCCCAGCTCATGTCCATGGGTCATACATATAAGTTCTTTGGCTTCTACATTTCCTATACTATTCTTAACCTCCCCCTGTCTATTTTGTACCTACCATTTATGCTACCTATCCCCTGTAACTTTTCCCCCACTCCCCCCTCCCTGCTGATAACCTCCATGAGACATCCATTTCTGTGATTCTGTTCCTGTTCTAGTTGTTTGCTTAGTTTGTTTTTTGTTTTTGTTTTTGTTTTAGGTTCAGTTGTTGATGCTTGTGGGTTTTGTCATTTTACTGTTCATATTTTTGACGATCTTCTTTTTCTTAGATAAGTCCCTTTAACATTTCATGTAATAAGGGCTTGGTGATAATGAACTCCTTTAACTTGACCTTATCTGAGAAGCACTTTATCTGCCCTTCCATTCTAAATGAAAGCTTTGCTGGATAGAGCAATCTGGGATGTAGGTCCTTGTCTTTCGTGACTTGGAGTACGTCTTTCCAGCCCCTTCTTGCCTGCAAGGTCTCTTTTGAGAAATCAGCTGACAGTCTGATGGGAACTCCTTTGTAGGTAACTGTCTTTTTTTCTCCTGCTGCTTCTAGGATTCTCTCCTTAATTTTAATCTTGGGTAGTGTAATTATGATGTGCCTTGTTGTGCTCCTCCTTGGGTCCAACTTCTTTGGGACTCTCTGAACTTCCTGGACTTCCTGGAAGTCTATTTCCTTTGCCAGATTCAGGAATTTCTCCTTCATTATTTGTTCAAATAAGTTTTCAATGTCTTGCTCTTCCTCTTCTCCTCTTGCACCCCTATGATTCAGATGTTATAATGTTTAAAGTTTTCTCAGGTTCCTAAGTTTCTCCTCATTTTTCTGAATTCTTGTTTCTTCATTGTATTCTAGTTGAATGTTTATTTCTTCCTTCTGGTCCAGCTCATTGATTTGAGTCCCAGTTTCTTTCCTGTCACTGTTGGTTCCCTCTAAATTTTCCTTTATTTCACTTTTGATAGCCTCTACTTTTTCCTCTGTTTTGTGACCATATTCAACCTTTTCTGTGAGCATCCTGATTACCAGTGTTTTGAACTCTGCATCTGATAGGTTGGCTATCTCTTTGTTGCTTAGTAGTATTTTTTCTGGAGTTTTGATCTGTTTTTTCATTTGGGCCTTTTTTTTTTTGTCTTGGCGAGTCTGTTACAGAATAAGGGGCAGAGCCTTAGGTATTCATCTGGGCGTGGCAATCCAGGTTGCTGCATTGTGGCACTGTATGCGGGGGAGGGATCCAAGAGGGAACAGTGTTCACTTCGCCCGCTTTCAGTCACTTCCCCCACTACCCACAAGCAAATTGGGCCCTTCTGGTGCTGATTCCCAGGTGGGTGGTTTTGTGTATGTTCTAGGACCCTATTGATCTCTCCAACATGAGGCTGGGAGTTTCTACTGCTGCCTCAAACCCCACAGGTTTTTTCAGTCTGAGGTTTTGAGGCTTTGTTTCCCTGCACAGGAACTCTGGGTTGTGCGGTCTGTCTCCCCGTCTGTTGTTCCTCTCAGTTTATCTGCAGACAAATGAGGGACCTCCTGATCCACCAACCACCACCTCATCTGGTCCTCTAGCCACAGCTTTGCCATGAGTCCTGTCCACCTGGCTGCCTGTCTCTGCCCCTCCTACTGATCTGGATGAATGTTTCTTCTTTAACTTCTTGGTTGTCAGACTTTCATACAGTTCGATTTTCTGTTAATTCTGGTTGTTTTATGTTTTTAAATTTGTCGTCCTTGTTTTGGTTGTGCGAGGAGGCACAGTGTATCTACCTATACCTCCATCTTGGCCAGAAGTTCATCCAAGTTTTTTTTTTTTAAATCTTCTGATAACATCAAGTATAAAGTCATAAAAATTGGTAACAACATACTTTATATCCACTTGGGTTTTCTCTGTTTTGTTTTCATAACAGGCTTTCCTTAATAATTTACAATATTTTAGGAGGTAAAAGAAAGGCAGCAGGTCATATAAGAAAGTGCCTTGTATTCGGATCCAGGGCGTCTGGGTTCTGGTCCTCTGTATTACTTCCTACTTGGGTAATCTTGAACAAGTCTCTTAAACTTTCTCTGGTCCTAATTCTTCAAACAATAAAATAGGTTAAATTAGATTATTGTTTCCCAAGGTGTTTTTCATTCATGATGTTAAATGCTAAAAGAAGTTTGGGAAACTCTGAAGCAAGTTAAAGAGGTTTCCTTAATGCAGGGCTTCTCAGAACTTTTACTGTGCCTATATGTATTGTGAATTCCCAAGTAGGAAACGTTATTCAGGAACTTCTAAGCTTGCCAGACTTTACAGCTCTTTCATGGAAAAGCATTTAATAGAAACTCTGTTGAGAAATGCTGAACCAAGAAATTTCAGAATTATCTTTAAATACCTTGATTCTATATTGATGTCAAGAGCAGTTTTCTGATTCTTTAAGGATCATACTCATATTTCGGTATTAGACTTTAGGTCTACTGTCTTTGAATTTTATCCAGGGAACAAGAGATGTAGGTAAATAAGTTCACAAAATTTTAGTAATGTAGACTTGAAGTGTAAAATACATCAGAAGGGAAGTATAGAGACGATGCCATTACTGATATAATTGCCATTTGTGGGTAAAATACAATTTTTCTGACCACAGGAATGAAAAGTGATAAACTTTGCATTAATATTTTGCTGTAACTTTACTGAAGTTGTTAAAAGTAAGTCACTATTTTGGTTTTTTAAAGGATGGCTGTTAAATTATTAAAGCAAGAAAAAGATTTATGGAGCCAGCAGTCTCTAATAACAAATAGATTTTTAAATTGCAGATAGACTTTTCACGAACTCTTGCCTAATTTTTGAGGAGCAACATGCTTGTACATCATTTGGAATTCAAAAGGATTATTTTTACACCTGTTAAGCTACTCCACTGTGAAGTTATTTTTGATATTCATTTGAAGTAGCTTCTCACCATAATGATATGTTTTGAACATATTTTATTGCCATTCAATTTAACTTCCTGTGGCACCCCTTTGGCAGACATTTTATGTCTCCCAGGTTATTGTCTCCCAGGTTATTATATTTCATGGGTCAGTAACATATATTTCTAAAATTGATAATGAGAGCTTCCCCATCTTTTTATTTTGCCAAGTGGAGCAAAACAAAAGCAATTGAAAAAGACAGTTAATAGGAAGATAGAAAAAATATTTACAGAAAAATAGTTTTTATTAAGTGCTTTTCAATAAGAGTTGTATAATCAGGCAAGTTTCAAAGATCCTGAATAATGTATTTCCCACTTGGAAATTTTACAGCACATTACAAAAAATAAATAAAAAATGTAACTAGCATCTATTATCTCCATAAAGATAAAAAGGAACATTTTAATATCACAAATTTGGAAAGGTTTTAACTTGTTAACAGAAAGTCAATGCCACCAATCCAATGCCAATGGGAGTTCCTAATTGGGGGTGCAGAAAAAGGTAAGACTATTAAGGTGAACAGTTTGTAAACTGAGGAAACACAGCCTCTGGAGTAAATTTAAAGTGCACTCCCTGAGACAAAAGGGATGCTGGGTTATATGGAAAAAGTGCTCACCTTGACCCCTGATTGGTCCATTTTTACATGAATGAAGAATCCAAATTTTCAGTTTTATTGGTCCAAACTGCACTGTCCTGATTGGTCAGAATCGTGCATCCTGATTGATTGTTTTTGGAGCCACTCTGATTGGTTATTAAAAATGCTAATGTCAACATAGCTACACAACTCCTATTGGATGAGACTGGTCTGAGTCCACTGGTCAAAATACAATTCCAGGACTTCCTTTATAAAGGTCAGTTCAGACAGCAAGAACACAGTGCAGGAGGTATGGCAGTCTAGTCTGCAGCTTTTCCCTGAAATGCAACCTGGGTGAGAGACCCACTGTAAACAACCACTGCTAGAGTCTGATTATGAATTTGGGTCCAGTTAACCACAAGGAGTCCTTTTTGACAGGTATATGCCCTCTCAGGATCAACATATAAGAATAAAAGAGTTACTTCAATTTTAGCTTCAGAAAAAAAAACGGCATTGCTTCATTTTTCCTCAGTTTCGCCCAGACAAGGGAAAACTTTATTTCAAAACTCCTTTGGTCCAGGGACCTGCCACTGTTTACAATAGAGTATGAGGATTTCCTTGCCTGGGAGTCTGAGGTCCTAGTAGGTAAATGAGCCACCCAAGGCAGTGTTTTGCCACCAGAAGCTACTTCTATGCTATAGTGTTTGAGAGAAGAGGTGGGCTGTTTTGTTTTTTAATACCCCTTGTTAGTTCTTTTATACTTTCTAGTACTCTTACCACCCTTTCCCTCTCTTTTTTTACCTGTTCATTGGCACACAATTAATTGTCCTGCTTCCTCTATCCTAACTGGAAAACTCAGAGCTGAAAGAATATACACAACACTCTTTCAAATACAGCAAAGCCATTCAGGGAGGAGTCAATTCTTTCATGGGAGGAGGAAGTCAGAGGAGAAGAGGGAGGGCAGAGTGGATGGTTGTCCTAAACATCCTTTCTGAATTTTTTGTAATCACCCCAGCCTTTGCATGCCTATCAAAAGGGTACTCTGAGTCAATTATTCCTTGAAATGTTACTTTCAGTGCCTGTCAGTTAGTGACATTTTCCTTGGCTGCCTCTTGTGACCTATTTATAGTACCCATTTTAAAAATATGCCTGCTTTGTCACTTCAGAGTCTATGAGAAATATGGGAACATGAGTAGAAAAAGGAATGAAAATAAAAAATTATATATATGTGATATATATATATCTCATACATATGAGATATATATATCTCATATAGGAGTAGTCTTAAAATCTAGACTTTTCTGGTCACAAATAGCAGTCAAAGTGATAGTTACTGAGCTGTTTCTCTGTTTCTCCATTTGTTCAGTGTCCAAAAGGCAAAGAAGGGTTACTTTGAAGAGAACAATTGGGACTCAGCACAAGCCTATTTGTGTTCGCATTGGCATGCACCTCTTTATATGACCAACCCCAGTTTGTGACGTGAGGAAAAGTGCCCCCTAAATCATAGGAAAACATTCTTAAACATTATAAATGTTGGGCAGATGAACACTTCACACAGAGCATACACGAGGCTATTCACCCACTCTGCATGAGCCCAGGTGTGGGAAGGTGTTTACTGGGCATATTGCATCTCTCTCTAGGTCCATGATTCCTCACAGACCACGTCTGCAGCTGCCTTCTTGAATTCTGTCTATGGTCTCTTGATGGGCATATAACACAATTCATTCAAAGGGACCAAAGTCATGGCTGGAGAGGTCGTAATTTCTGGGTAGGTTACATACTTTTGGGGGAAAATTCCCACTATCTAATTTTTCTAATAAGTTAGGTAAAATTCCATATCTTTCACCAGTAGTGAAGCAAATGATACATGAATTCAGTCTTGTTTCTTATATCTGCTTTTGGCAGTTTTCAATTTTCTGTTCAGAATCATGTGGAGGTGTTTTTATTTTATTATATTTTTATTTATATTTGAATGGGGAATATACCCTCACTATCTGATGGATTAAACTTGAAAATACAAAAGGGAACTCAGTTCATGGTCTCCTTCAATCCATGTCTCCGGTGATCTAGTACCTGTTTCTAGAGGACTTCAGAGTTACCGTTTTCTTGTCTACCCTGTTGTGGCAGGGGATGGAGAAGGATGCTTCTTGCTCATCTGCAAGGTTTACATGAAGAGGATTTTTTTCCTGACTCTTCTGGCCTTTGACTCTATCTCTTTCTTCTCCCCTTAGAATGGAGCAAGTTACATGATTGATGAGTTAGGGGGAAAAATTGGTGTGTGGAGCCCAGTCCCTTCCCTCCTCTCCTTTATTTTGAGAGCCAAGATGACTCCATCAAAGATTTTTGCTCTGCAAGTTGATGTCAGGAAATGTACAGGGGAGGCTCCCACATGGGGATGTTGTAAGGGCCCCAGTTGGGTGGATGAGACTGCTTGCTCCTGGGGTCTGGTCTTGAGAAACCCACTGTTGACTCACATCTCAGTTGCATTCTCTGGTATGTGTCAATGATAAAGATAATATTTTGAATTTCTGTTGCCACTCTGTTTCTTATTAAGTACAACATATCCTTCCAGAGATACAGAGACAACTAAATTCTCCCCATCCCTTCTTTAAAAAATAAGTGGTGGTATACTAAACATACTGCTTTGCATGTAAGAGATCACTTGTTATCAGTACATAGAGAATATCCTCATTTTTCTTTATGGATGAATAGATTTCCATTGTGTGGAAGGATTGTAATTTATCGGATTAGTTATCTCTAATAGGACATGTAGGCTTTTTTGCTATGTTAACATGCTATAATGAATGACATACAGATGTCATTTTCCATACATGCAATATTTAGCTAGTTAAAAAAATTCTACAATTAGAATGGCTGGGTCAAAATTTGCATGTATATTTGGATGCATTTCTGGTTTTTGAAATTAGTCTCTTCAGTGGTCTACCTGGTCATATAGTTGTACACAAGTGTGGCTTTATAATACAGTTTAATATTTAGTATGGTGCTTTAAAAATATTTCCTACTATTTTTGCTATTTGTATCTTAACTGAGATCACATTAAATTTTTGTACTTACTTAAGGAGAACTGACACCTTAATCAGTTATAATATTTCTTCCTAAGACATGTCTTTTAGTTACTCAAGAATTCTTTATGTTTCTTAGTAGAGTTTTATAGTTTTATTCATAGAGATCATGAACATTTTTATTTATGCTTATTCTCAAATATTTGTTATCTTAAATCCTTTTGCTTATTTTGAAAAAATTCAAGCTTATAGAAAAGTTGCAAAAATAAAACTAAGAGCTCTCATATTCCCCTTACTCAGATTCACCAGTTTTCAACATTTTGCAACATTTACTTTATTATTCTTTTTCTTGATATAAATATATATTTTCCCCTGAACACTTGGAAGTATGTTGTTTTTATCATGCCCCTTTACCTTAATCCTTCACAGGTATTCTCTTACATAAAAACAATATAGTAATTGAACTTAAGAAATTTATAATTTATACAATACTCTTATTTACTCTGAAGTTCCTATCTCTGTTTGCCAGTTGTTCCAATAATGTCCTTGGTGGTCACTTTTTTCTTTCTTGCTACAGAGCCAGTCCAGGGTTATGTTCTGTGTTGGTCATTGTGACTCACTTTCCTTCAATGAGCAGTTCCTCAGACTTTTTGTCTTTTGTGACAATAATGTTTTTGAAGAATACCTGTCAGTTGTTTTACACTTTGTTTTTTATAATCATGGTTAGATTTAGAATATGAACTTTTGGTTGGAAACAATATAAACTATTGTGTTCTCAGGGTATCATAGTCACACTCATTTATGTTCATTTATTTCTTATTTTGGTGATACTAACTTTTAAAAAATCCTCACCTAAGGACATTTTTTTTAAACTTGCTTTTAGAGAGAGAGGAAGGGAGAGAGAGAAACGTCAGTGAGAGAGAAAAACATCCTGTACACGCCCAGACCTGGGATCAGGTCCTGGCCTGGGATTGAACTTGCAAAGTAGGCCTGTGTTCTGACTGGGAATCGAACCTGCAATCCTTCAGTCATGGGACGACACTCCAACCAATTGAGCCACACTGGCCAGGACTTGGTGTTATTAATTTTAATAATTAATCAATTTGTTTCTTCTATTATATTTTCTAAATAGTTAATGTATGTATGCACACATATATAATTATCATTGCTTCTGGTATTCATTTTGTACTCAGCTCCCTGCTGGGAGACATGAGTATCTTGTGCTTCTGCACATCTTGTGAGCAGAGGCTCTGTCTGCCTCTTCCGGACACTATTTTCAGGTTGCTGTAGTGAGCAGCCTTAGAAAACAGATGACATCTTCCTCTGGAGTAGAGAAAAAGTTCATTTACTATCCACTATTGTGGCCCTTGAAAATAACCTGTGTTATGTATTTGGCCTTTTGGATTATTTGCAATCTGATTATAGATATCTTTTATCACAAAAGCCACTCAACAGTGGGCTAATTTCTAAGAAATTCATAGTCCCTATGACCCATATGCATCTGGTGGTGTTAAATGTTAGAATGACCTCCAAAAAAAATCTGCTACTCAAAAATATTTCTGATTTCACCTCCTTCATCTCCTGGTTTAGACACCATAGTAAGGCAGTTTGGTAGTGCAGCTGTGCCAAGAAAGAGATAATTTCTTCTCAATGTCTTTCTGGGCAGTGACCAGGTTTAGAGTGTTATACAGACTTACACGGATTTTAACCCTGACACTTTCTAGGCATGATGTACCTTTCTCTCCTTTAACATCAATCTTGCACCAGCCTGGTTGGTACACTCTCCAGTGGCAGCCTAGTCAAAAGGGGGCATAGGGGATATAAACTTAATTCCGGTACAGGTATTTGGACTCTCTTTTTGGATTGATAAGGTCCTATATTATAAAATAATGACTATTTAGTTGAGCACACTGCTCACCAAGTCCCTATTTGGCCAGAATGGAGGACATAATGGGTCTCTGTAAATTTTATTGTGAATGCCCACATCTATCTGCCAACTGACCTTTCCAGAAAAAATGTGTGGGTGCAAGTAGGGTATGATTGGAAAAAAGATGAAATTATAGCTACCAAACTAGGAAACACAGGTTTTGTTACAATGGAGAGAGAGCAACAACCAAACACCTGGGGAAGGAACATCCTACATCCTAGTGGTACAGAGGCACAAGGGACATCAAAGATCCTTTTCTTTCAGAATCACTCCTGGAGACTTCCTCATGAAGGAAAGTGCTCAGAAATGCTCTGGTGTGGTTCTCCCAAATTGTCACAAGTGCCTTGAGTTTTATGGACTACTAGGTCTGCCATTCCCCACTAGGAATGTGGGAAGCCAAGCGAGTATGACATCCTATAAATGAAGTCAGGAAAATGTTTCAGGAAGAATGTAAAGGATCAACTGTGTAAAGGCTGCTAGCAGTATGTGTCAGGCAAGGACTGAGACTTGGTCACTGATATGGTGACATAGAAGTCATTGATCATCTTGTCTCTTGCATCTTGTTTCTGTAAGAGACAAGATGACCAATGACTCCTGTGTGCCCATGAGAAGGAATGACAAAGTAGAGATGATAGCTTTCTAAGTTTTTATTTTTATCAGAGGGGATGAGGGGGACAAATGAAAGTTAAAGTCTCATCTTCCATGGTGGGAGGTAAATAGATGATTCATAACTCCATAATTTTGTCTCAATCCATATTCAGGGTTTACTTTTTTATGACTTTGTGAACTCTCTCCATAGATGTACCAGGTGGGAAACTTTTTCTTTACTGTGCACGTTACTGCAGAATGCAAGAGGAGTTGGGGTCTAGCACACAAATGGAGAATGGGACCCTAGAATTAGTTTTCAAATGTACTTCACACTAATTCAACTCTAAACTCTCCATTGTTGTCCAAATCTCTTTTCAGAACTTTCCTAAGCATTATATATTTTCTCACGTTAACGAAATTGGTCCATCCCTTGAAATCAAAATGAAGGTAAAGTATGCATTTAGATGAGAGTAAACTGGCAGATTTGTTGGAGGGATGTTGAGAAAGTTATTTTTGTGTTTTTTTTTTAATTGTAGTGATCTTTTTTTTTAAGATTTTATTTATTTATTTTTAGAGAGGGAAGGGAGGGAGAGAGAGAGGGAAGGGAGGGAGAGAGAGAGGGAATGGAGGGAGAGACAGAGAGAGACAGAGAGAGAGAGAGAGAGACAGAGACAGGGAGAGAGAGAGAGAGAAACATCAATGTGTGGTTGCTGGGGGTTTTGGCCTGCAACCCAGGAATGTACCCTGACTGGGAATCGAACCTGGGACACTTTGGTTCCCAGCCCATGCTCAATCCACTGAGCTACGCCAGCCAGGGCTGAGAAAGTTATTTTTGGATTGTAGCTGTTTTCTCAGTTGAATAAAAAGCAAGTCCATCAGTCCATCAGTGAGAGTGAGAAAGGTCAAGGATCTGGATATCTAGGAAGAAAGAAGAAATAGCTATAGAGGAAGCTGGAGAGTAAACAAGCAAGAAAAATGAAATAGGATTTCCCAGATATTCTGGAGCCCCTCTTGAGATTTGTGATTCCCAATTTAAAATAATGCCCCTCAGTGTGTCAGGTGGTTTGTTTCTAGCCATATTCAACTGCTCAGGTGTGGGAACAGAGTAGGCAGATCATTAGATCATGGCTGTAACTTTGCCAGGCAAGGACAACAGAAGGCAGAATGGCTAGGAGAGGAGGTGTTATGCAAGAGCATGATGATGATCATGATGGATCATGATGGATCATTGTAATGATGGATTATGGCATCTAAACTGGATAAGGAAGAAAATGAAGATATGAAAGTGTTACTGGATAGGTAACATGTAGTAGAGTGGATGGAATGGATGTCCTGGAAGGGCAACAAATTGTTGGAGTGATAACAGTTGAGGAAGTGAATCATCAAGCCTCAAATGAAATCAAAGATTTGAAAGGGATACTGTTGTTGGCAGTGACAATGTCTAGATATGACCACGAGTGAAGTCAGAATGGAAAAAGTGGCAGGAGATTTACATAGCAAAGGACAATAATGACAAGTAAAGAACACTTTATTGGTGGTACTAACTTTACCTACCTTAATGAGGAGTTTCATTATGGTTTAGCCGTTTGGGAGACCCAAACCAATGTGTCACCCTGCCATGGATAAGATAGCTGAAGAAAAAAAAAAAAGCAATCCACCTGATTCTAAATATCAGTCCAAGTAGCCAAAAGTATTTTTAAATATTTTAAAATACCCATTAATGGATAAATAGAGAGTGCCACTTCTAGAAAATGGAGTATCATTTCACAATAAAAGGAAATGAAGTATTGATACATGCTATGATGCAGTGTATCTTGAAAAC
This sequence comes from Phyllostomus hastatus, assembly GCF_019186645.2. NCBI lineage: Eukaryota > Metazoa > Chordata > Mammalia > Chiroptera > Phyllostomidae > Phyllostomus > Phyllostomus hastatus. The sequence goes on along the minus strand of NW_025334028.1, from coordinate 21,903,941 downwards.
ATTAGGCTAAGTGGAAGAAGTCAGTCATAAAAGACCTCATATTGTATGTTCCCATTTATAGGAACTGTCCAGGATGGGCAAATTTATAGACATAGAAAACATATTGGTGATTTCCTAGAGCTGTGGGAGGGAGGATGAGGGGAAAGATGGACTGACTGCTAATAGGTACAGGGCTTCTTTTTAGGGTGATGAAAATGTTTTAAAATTCTAAACTCTGTGACTATACTAGAAACCATTGAATTACACTCTCAATAGATTGGTATGTGAATGATATCTTAATAAGCTGTTATTTTTTTTAAAAAGAAATGTATCTATAAATGATCAACTGAGTATAACATCTGAGAAAACTGAGGGTCAAAGAGATTCAACCATTTTCTTAAAGACCATGCTAGAGCCTAGGTTTAAACTGGAGCTGTGAGCTCTGGGATCAGACTCCTCACTTTATAATATACGACATAGTGACAATGCCAATTTAACGTTTGTTGTATTTTCCCTATTTTATCCTGGTATAATATGAATGAGTTCTTTCAAGGGTATTAGGAGGAAAAATTTATGAGGTAGAATTACCATCCTCAGCAGGAATATACTGGCATGAGTTTATGGGAATTGGTTGTAGAAATTAGCAGTTCTCTAAGGTTGGACCTGTTCCTTCTAGTGTTCCTCTGGCACCTGAGTGTTCCTTGGATTCCAAGTCCTTTGTATTCACTATATTGTGTTTCCTCCTTTCAACAAAAAAGTTTTGGGCAGCTAAAATATGCCAGGCACAGTCTCCTATTCAAGATAAATTACTAGTTCCTACATAGTTCTTCCTCTTAAAAACTCCAAGAGAACTGAACTTGAACCTGTTAATAACTGCTTGAGCCAACAACTCATGGATGGTCTTGAGCTCTGCCTGTTATGACCAGTTTTCTAAAACTACACGGAATGACTCTTTCCTAAATATTATTAAAATTTTTATTTATTTATTTTTAAAGAGAAGGAAGAGGGAGGGGAAAAGAGAGGGAGAGAAACATTGACATGAGAGAGGAACATCAATGGATTGCCTCTCGTATGCACCCCAATAGGAGACTGAACCCACACCCCAGGCATGGGCCTGACTGGGAATCAAGTCAATAACCTTTCACTTTGTGGGATCATGCCCAAGCAACTGAGCCATACCAGTCAGGGAGACTCTTTCCTAAATATAATTATTAAAGTGTTTCAACTGCAGAGAATATTTAAAATTATCAGATGGTATTTTTTCTTCAATTTTGGGGGATAATGTTGGGTTATTTATTTCAGCTTTTGAATTGCTTCTTATGGAACTGCTGTGGGTTTTAGCACCATTAGCATTGTTAAATATAGTGTAGCCTGCTTGTACATCTATATAAAAGAAATTCAATATACAGAAATATCTATCTATCTGTCTATATCTATTATCTGTCATCTTTTAAAGCTTACACACTCTTCTACTATATGGTTGACAGGCTAATAAAATTATAGGAACTAATAATACCTTAAAAATGCTCCAGTCCACTTCTATGTCATAGGGTAAACTGAGGCTGGGATTTGCTGTGAGCATCTGACCTCTGAGGGAGTCTAGTGTCCCCACTCACCTTTATTTTTTAAAACGGCAACAACATGGTATTATAAAGGTGTTTATGATGAGTGGTTCCCGACATTCTACCAAGAGAAGCTTCGGTGAGGAAACTAAATAAACATGGGAGGATTAAAATTTCTTTTTTTTTTTCACCTTATAAGATTTTGAGAAAATATCCATTGTAATTATCAAATAAAATGGGTAAGGCTAATAATTCCAAACACCTTTTTGATGCAGCCATTAGAGTTTACTTTTGTTATCAGTTGTGTTTATTGAAGGTTGTTAGTCAAACCTACCCCCATCTCCCAAATTTACTTTATTGTGTATTCTCATTATGAAAGTAATATATGTGCTTATTACAGGAAAATTAGGCAAGCAAAAAGAAAATTATAAAGAACGTTGATAATCCCACACTATTAGAGGCATTTACTTTCTACTTATTTCACATATTTTAGTATATATTATATGTTTATTAAAAAATGGGATTGTATTGTATGTTGTTTTTATATTTAAGATTTGAAAGTCTTTTCATATTAATAGGTTTTTTTTTAGCCCATTGGGTTTTTTTGTTGGTTTGTTTTTGTATTAGAAAAATACCTCCAAGAAGGTAAGATCTTCAATGGACATTGAGTGAGCAGTATTCTTACATTCAACAAATACTGATTAAGTACCTGCTATGTGCTATGCCTGGTCCAAGGAGGATATGGTGGTGAACAAGACAGATGTCCTTATATTCTGGTGGAGAACACAAGCAATACACAACTAAACATAAACAGTAGTTATTAGGTTAAGATATAGGAAGTAGGTAAGAAGGAACCTGCAACAGAGTGTCAGAAGGTACCAACTATAGAAAGAATGATCAGAAGGAGGTGGCACTACAGGCATTGAGGGTGCTGTGAAGTTTCCAGTTGTGTGATGGTGGAAAGAATTTCATCAAGTTCAGTCAGGGAAAAAGCCCATGGACTGAGAAAATGATTCAAGGTGTCATTCCATGCATTCATTTTATGGGGTTTTTTTTTTTCAAAATACTTTTATTATTTCAACCTTGACAATTCAGAACAAATGGCAGGGAAGTGTCCTCCTAGGGCTGAGCTGTGGCAGAACCAGTGCTAGAACTTGGACCTCGGCCCAGGACTCTTCCCACTGTTGATTACAAACATGACCTTGTTCAGATGGATTCTGCTTTTTTGAACCCTTAATCAGTGAAATAAAGAAGAAAAAGTGGTTATGAGGAGTCTAGGTTTGAATCTCCACTACATACCAGTGTGATCTTGGACAAATCGGTTCTTTTGAATCTCAGCTTTTTCATGTAAAAAGTGGCAATAGTGCTACCTGCCTCCTGGAGAACTTGAAGATTACAGAAGGCGAAGTGGGTGAGCCTTAGCACAGCTCCTGGCACATGGCAGGCTTTCCAGAAACACTTACCAGACTCATCGAATAATCTAACCTTAAATCTATTTATAATCAATTAAATAGATTTTATATGCATTTCGTTCCCAGAGGTATTGGGGTTGTAAGAAGACAGTTCACACTCTTACATGACTATACTTGGAGATACAGGGATTTTAATATTTTCGTGGTATTATAAAGGGGAATAGTTAGTGTTTTAGAAGGTGAGCTCCTCCCCCACAGAGAACTGTTCGCCTGGTCCACGTGCTGGGTTTGAGAGTATTCCTCTGTTGTTTTTGCAGCTTTGGTTGTTTTTAATTTTCCCTCTCAAGTTTAGACTCTTTTTTCTAAGTAGAGTTAAGGAAAAAAATATTGTAATCCTGATTGCATTTAAAAGGGTGTGAGGGTTTATCAAACACATTGCTGTGTCCTGTCCTTAGTGGTCCAGGGCATTCTCACCTCTGGGCGCTTGAGCAGGTTCATGGAGCAGGAGAGATGCAGCAATGGTGTACACCCAAGTTTGTTTCATCACCTTCTAAAAAGCATGGATACTTTTTGAAAGTTAGTGAACATATATAGTACCTGTCTGTTGTTCTTTCTTGCCTTATTAAAAATGTTTTCATCAGAGATTCAATCTATGAATCTGCCCCTTGAAAAAATTATTTCCCTCCTTTAAAAAAGATTGACCTAGTTATAGGAAATATAGAATAACTAACCTTCATTCATAGGGAATAACTGTCTTGAACTACTTATACAGATAAAGGAGATTTTTCTTTTCTGGTACTGGAGACGTCAGCAAGTCCTTATGCTTCTCTCCTCATTCACCCAAAGCACCTCTGCTTGATTTTAGGGAGGGGGAGGGACTAATAAATATTTAAGGGACATTTGTAGCTTCTGTTGCCCCAGACAACCAGAGAGTCACATAGACCATCACCTACTTCTGCTTTTCTTCCCACACACACACACACACACACACACACACACACACACAAACATGGAGAATACATGGGATTTAAAATCAGGTAGAAGGGAAGAGAATGAGGTCTCAACATGTTTGCACATGAAAGAGAAGTTGTAAATAAGAGAGTAAAAGAGAGAGGGTATGGAGAAAGCATAGTGGGAAGGATAGTCTTGGCCAAGGAGGAGAAAATGATATGGAAAGAGAGCAGGAAAGAAGAAAGAAAAAAAAACACAGGAAAAGAAAAGTAGACAAGCACTTGATTTGATTTTTGAGTCATTGATACAGCTTCCACTGGGCTGTTCTCTTGTTTGGGGTGTCTCCTGACTTCAGTGTACGTTTTCTATGGTCCTGAAATACTGCTTATGTGGTTACCCGTTATGCATATTTCTCCAGTTACTCTAATCCTTAACATTTTAAAGGTTTAATTTTGAACAGCTCCTTACAGTGTGAATTATCTTCAAGGTGATGTCTCATTAATATATTTATCTTGATCTGGTTTCTGGCTCCTTGAGCTCAGTTTCTTGCTTCTTCAATACAAGGTTAGGTTTAAATTCCTTAGCCTAGAATCCAGGGCTTACCTTATTGATCTCTGCTCATTGCCATGTTACCCCAGCAGATGTCTAGTATTTCAGCAAGGTGGGGTTGCTCTGTTTCCTGTCACCTTGGGGCCATTCCCTCCTGTCTGAAATCTGCTTCCTCTCTACCTTCCTTCTTTCTATCTTCCCATGGAAATGGGGGTTATGCTAAATAGCTACAGAAACGGTGAGCACAGAGTATTAAATCTCATGTTTTCAGTTGTAGTCATAGCCAGTTGGATCCTAGCCAGATGGATACAAGCAATCATAATAAGCTTGTAGTTTTCTAAATGAATGCTCAGCTTCCATTAGTTGTTTTATTTTAATAGATGGGACCTATGTTTATTTCTTCCACTTGATAGAGAGACAATTTTTTTTTTTTTGCCTTTTCCTGCATTACCTTCTCTAGGGACATGGTTTATATAGCATCCCTACCTAAAGCAGGTGCCCCTTGATTGCTGATCAAGATGATGGTGGCTTGACTGTCCACTTGGTGCTTTAACTTTTCTATAAATATCATATGTGTTACATGAAACATCTTTCCCCTATTTTTGGAGGAAAATGTTGAGGATAGTTTATATCTTGAATGATAGTTTATGACTTGAATCTTATTTTTCTTGTTTTATTAATTGCAGTGTACAATTCACTAGATTTTAGTATATCCACAAAGTTCCAGAAAATTAAATTAAATTAAATTAAATTCCAGAAAATTTTCAACACCCCAAAAAAGAAACTCTGTACTCAGTAGCAGTCATTCCCCATTTTCTACTCCCCCTAGCCTATGGGAATTACTAATTTACTCTCTGTCTTTATGGCTTTCCCTATTCTGGATGTTTCATAGATATGGAATCACACAATAGGTAACCTTTTGTGCCTAGCTTCTTTCACTTAGCATGATGTTTTCAATGTTCATTCATGTATTAGCATTTATTAACACCTCATTTCTTTTTAGAGCTGAATAATATTCCATTGTATAGATGTATTACATTTTGTTTATCCATTTTTCAGTTGATGGATATTTGGGTTGTTTCTATTGCTTAGCTGTTATGAATAATGCTGAAATGAATGTGCACAAATTTTTATGTAAACATACATTTTAAATTTTCTTGGGTATATACCTAGGAGTGGAATTCTTGTTTTATTTGCTAGCTCCAAATGTTTAACTTTTTGAGGAACTACCATATTATTTCTCAAATATGGTGCACAATTTTAATTTCTACTAGCTATGTATGAGGGTCCCGATTTCTTTGAATCCTTGCCACACCTATTATTGTCTATCTTTTGATTATGGTTATCCCAGTGGATGTGAAGTGGTATCTTATTGTGATTTTGATTTGCATTTTCCTACAGGTTAAAAATGTTGAACATATTTTCATGTGTTTATTGGCCATTTGTATATCTCCTTTGGCTAAATATCTATTCAAACCTTTACCTGTTTTTAAATTGGTCTATTTGTTTTTTTAAACTTTATTTTTTAAAATAAGTTTTATTTTTTAGAAGTTTTATACTTCCAGAAAAATTGTGAAGATAATTCAGAGTTTTTACATATCCTGCACCAAACTTCCTCTCTTATTAACACCTTACATTACTTTGGCCTGTGACACATAGCAACAGGGTCAATGCAGGGCCTTAAGCATAGTTCGGGGGTTATCTGGGGCTGCTGGAGCTACTAACACCACCTCCACATTTGATCATTTACAATGACAGGCTTTGATAATTTAAACATGGATTACTACCAGACAGTTATAGCACTGATGACCAATCACAGCAGTGCTATGATTATGGAGGAAGTGGAGAGCCCTATAGCAAACAGTAGGCTAGCTATGACTCATTACTAAAAGGCTGATTTGTCCCTCCAGGCATGATGCAGCCACAATGCCATACACCAGGCAGATTTTCCAACCAGCTCAGGCATAGACTCCAACTACACCTCAGCCATTCTATGAAAACAACTTTGAGGACGAGCCACATTTTTTAGAAGAATTAGGTATCAATTTTGACCACATCTGGCAAAAAACACTAACAGTGTTAACATCCATTAAAAGTAGCAGGTGGCAGCATCATGAATGAGACTGATCTGGCAGGACGCATGGTTTTGTGCCTTGCCTTTGGAGCCACACTGCTACTGGCTGGCGTATCCAGTTTGGCTATGTGTATGGGATCAGTACAATTGGATGTCTAGGAATGTTTTGTTTATTAAACTTAATGGATTATGACAGGTGTTTCATTTGGTTGTGTGGCAAGTGTTCTTGGATTTGTCTTCTTCCCATGATCCTACTTTTTAGTTTGCAGTAATATTTTCTTTGCAAGAAATGGTAGGGATCATTCTCACTGCTGAAAATATTGCATGATGTCATTTTTCTGCTTCCAAAATTTTTATTTCTGCATTAGCCATGGAAGCATAGCACCTTCTAGTAGCATATCCTTGCGGTTTGTTACATGGAGTTTTTGTCCTAATTTCCATTTTTTCAACTGAATTTATCTGGGATGTGGACATCATTGGACCAAATACACAAAAATAACTTCAAACCCTTAAATTGGACCAGCAAACTACTATAGTGCAACTCTCATGCAGTAACGTTTGACTGTTGAAACAGTGGAAGCAAGCAGGTATCTTTTGTTCATTTTATAGAACATTTTAATACTATATTGGGTTTACTTGTAGTATGATTAGCTTTAAAATGTTTGTGTTTATACAAATAAGAAGTGTTATTTCTTTCCTGTTCCTGCAGCCTTTGAAAAACAACCTTTTTCTTTGCAAATTCTATTATGTTTTCGATAGATTTTTATCAACTGTGGGAAACTAACAACAGAGCTGATACTCTTTCTTAAAAGCAAGCCAGTCATAGTAAAGAAGACACAAGACTTATTGCAAAAATGTTTTTCCAAGGAATTAAGAAAAAAATCACCTGTATTGTCAAGTCAGATGTACTTCAAGCAAAAAGTGACCCCAATGAGTAGTTTATGAGATTGCACTTCAGAAATTTGATATTTGTTTAAATTAACTCATGGAATTTTTGCTAAAATTCAATGATACAGAAATTCATTGTCTGCCTTATTGTAGATGTGAAATGTCAACACCTGTTTAGATACTAGCATTAACTAAATCATAGTGACCTATACTGGCCACATAAATGCTCATAGTTGGATCTTCATGTTTCCCAGACAAAAGAAAATCACTAACTTTTTTTGGAAAAAAAAATTTAAAGTGTCACAGTTTCAGTATTGTAGTTATCAATGTAAAGTGTACTTGATATTTATTAATTAAAATTTTCCCAGTTGATTAAGAAAATCTTACATTGGAATGGTGCATATCTTACAGTTACTGATACAACATTACATTTAGTTGCCAGGTGTCCTTAGGATCCTCTTGCCTATGACAGTTTCTCAAACACTCCTTGTTTTTGATCACCTTGACAGTTTTGAGGAATGCTGCTCAAATGTTTTGCAGAATGTTTTTTTGTTGGAATTTTCTAATGTTTTCTCATTACACTGGAGTTATGTGTTTTGGGGAAGAAGACCACAAAGGTAAAGTGTCATTTTCATTACACACTATTGACATGGCTTATCATTGTGGATGGTGACCTAGATCACCTGGATGAGGCAGTATTTGTGCAGTTTCTTTTATCACCCTTTCCATACTTCACTCTTTGCAAGGAAATTGCTTTGTACAACCTACTTCTAAGGAGTAAGGAGTTATGTACTACCTCCTGAAGGTAGAATATCTATATAAATTTTTTGGAATACCTCTGCATGGAAGATTTGTCTCGTCTTCCTTATTCATTCATTCGTTCACTCACTCATTCATATTCTTATGGACTCATGGTTATTTATCTTATATTTTGATTTATAATCCAATACTGTCTTGTCTTTTTGCTCAATTTGTTTCAATTTAGGCCACTGGGGACTCTTTCAATGAGCTCCTGAGTCCCTTGGATATATCCCTATCATTGTGTGAGTGTATGTGTGTTTGAGCACTTCTTTACTTTCTGGCACTATAAGATGCTCCAGGTTCATCTTGTGTGCTTCTCATATCAGTCTTGGGACCAACCATTTCTTTAAGGAACCCTGTTCATTTTATTAATACCTTTGGAGAATGGCATTAGAAACCAAGGTCTGGGCTCTTGGGCTGTTTTTATTTTTTTTGCTGAATTGTAAGACTCTTTATGTATTCCATATACAATTCCCTGATCATATATATGATTTATAAATATTTTCTCCCACTCCTGTGTCATCTTTTCACTTTCTTGATAAGGTCCTCTGAAGCACAAAAGTTTTATTTTTTGATGAAGTATAGTTATCTATTTTTTCTTTTGACACTTGTACTTTTTTTTGTTATATCTAAGAAACAATGGTTTAATCCAAGGTGATGAAGATTTATGCCTCTTTTCTTCTAAGAGTTTTGGCTTTTTCATGTAGTTCTTTGGCCTATTTTCTGTGAATTTTTGTACTTTTTTATTTTGTGAGGTTATGGTTCAACTTTATTCTTTTACATATGGATATCCAGTTGTCCCAGCACCATTTGTTTGCAAGATTATTCTTTCAGCACTGAATTGTCTTGATATCCTTGTAAAAAAAATGTAAGGGTTTATTCCTGGATTCTCAATTCTATTCCCTTCATCTATATGTCTATCTTCAATCCAGTACCTTACCGTCATACTTAGTTTGATTGTGGCTTGAATATTTTAGTAATATCATTAACACAGTGCATTGGTGAGCTGCAAGAGGCTGTCCAGGTGACCTCACCCAGAGTTGTCTAGATTTCCATTGTGCTTCATATTGGACTGGAACCTTTATTCACTTGTCACTGAAGAAAGGTAGGAGATATATAAGAAACTGTAAAATTCCTTTAGGGCACAATGACATAGTATGACATTGACGAGACCTGTAAACTAATCAAATTAACACGGACAAGCCACCAATAAGAAAAAGAGGGGGTACTTTGGGTATTAGATATAAATTCCATGCTTAGTTTGCTATTTTTATGAAGCTCTTAGAGATGCACTTCCCAGAAGCATAGCCTGAGGGGCTGCAGGAAAGCACTCTGCCTTCCAAATCATACCTGCTTGGCTTCCTGCTACCAAGACTAGGAGCTGTGAGGTTTTTGTTAAGTCAAAAGTGGTAATACGTTCTTGGTATCCATAGAAACTAACCCATTTTTTAAAAGGATGCTTCACAGACACTTTTTAGACAGAATGCTTACACCATGGTTATGTATCTGAAAACAAATGAACTTTTAGATATGGTGAATTATTATCTCCTTGCCTTAAATTTCCATTGACATTGGTGAACTAAAATTTTATACTTAAATGGTAATTTTGAATGCATTTCCAAAGGCTGACTGTGGACTAGTATGAGTGAGAAACTCCCGGAGACCACATTGTTGCACGAAGCGCCCATAGTTTTGTGATCTGTACCTCCAGGAACCCAGCAGGTTTTCATAGTGAAGACATGAATGTGAGTGGTTTAAATATACTAATGAAAGACAGATTGCCATTGTGAATTAAAAAAACAAGACCTAACGATAAGAAACCCATTTTAAATATAAAAACTCAGTTAGATTATAAGTAAAAGAATACAGAAAGATATATCATGCTAACTAACATTAATGAAAGAAAGCTGGAGTGTCTATATTAATTTCAGACAAAGCTGGCTTCTGACCAAGGAAGAAGATCAGGAATAAAATGTGGTATTACATAATAGTAAAGAGTTTAATTCTCCAAGAAGACATAACAATCCTAAACACTTATGTACCTAAATATATATCAAAATGCATGGGTCAAAACTGATAGAACTGAAAGGAGCTATAGAAAAATCCACCATTACACTTGGAGACTTCAATACCCCCTGCTAGTAACTGAGAAATCAAGTTGGCAATAAATCACTAAACATACAAATAAAAACAGCACTATCAATCAATTGGATCTAATTGACATCTACAGAATACTCCATCCAGAATTCATGTACTTCTGAAGCTTACATGTAACATTCAACAAAATAGACCACATAGTAGGCCTTAGAACACATGTTAACAATTTTAAAAATATAGAAATCATACAAAGAATGATCCCAGACCACAATGAAATTAAACTAGAGATCAATAGTAGAAAGATACCTAGATAACCCTCCAAATGTTTGGAAGATACACAACACATTTCTAAGTAACCCACAAGTTAAAGAATTTTCAAAGAAATCTAAAAATATTTTGAATTATAGTTAAAATAAGTTACAAAGGAAAAAATTGAGAAAATTGACCACATAAGCAGTAAAAGCTTTGACTGACAAAAACATCAACACCTCAAAGAATATGGGAAAAGGTCATTTCTGGTCAAGATGGAAGTGTAGGTAAACATGCCTTGCTCTACACACAACTATAGCTAAAAATACAACTAGACTACAAAACAAATATCACCCAAAACTGTCAGAAAATTGAATTTGGTCCAACAACCAAGGATTTAAAGAAGCCACATTCATCCAGATGAATAGAAGGTGCAGAGACATGCAGACACGTGGAGAGGCAGGATAGGTGGAGTTCCACAGAGAGGTGTGGAGTCTGGAACAGGCAGTCCCACAACCACAAGTGATTGATAAAAATTGGAAGGGATACCTTGGGAGTGAGGGATCCCAGCCCCAGACCAGACCAGACCACTCAGCCCAGGGTTTCAGCACAAGGTAGATAAGTCCCCATAACTTCTGTCTATAAAAGCCAGTGGGGGCTGGGGCAGCAGAAGAAACTGTGGGATTCTCAAGAGACTTCTTCAGTGATTCCCAGACAAGATAAAACTAAAGGAGTTCATCATCACCAAGCCATTATTATATGAAATGCCAAAGAGAATTATATAAGAAAAAGAAGATCAAAACAGTGAATATTGAAATGGCAATAAGTTCACAATTATCAATAATTGAATCAAATAACAAACTAAGCAAATAAGCAGAACAGGAATAGAATCATAGATATGGAGGTTGGAGGGTTATCAGTTGGGAGGGGGAAACTGGGGGGAAAGGTGCAGGGATTAGGAAGCACAAATTGGTAGGTAAAAAATAGACAGGGTGATGTTAAGGAAAGTTACAGGTAATGGAGTAGCCAAAGAACTTGTATGTATGACCCATGGACATGAATTAAGTGGGGGAGGGGGGCGGGGATTGCTGGAGGGAATGGGTGTACTGGGGGTAAAGGCATAAACCTGGATGAAATAATGGCAAACCACATCCAGCAATACATTCAAAAGATCATACACCATGAGCAAGTGTGATTCATCCCAGGAATGCAAGGATGGTACAATACTCACAAATCAATAAATGTAATACATCACATAAACAAGAGGAAAGACAAAAATCACATAATCATATCAATAGATGCAGACAAAGCCAATCGATAAGGTGTCACACCCATTTATGATAAAAACATTCAGCAAAGTGTGAGTAGAGGGAGCATTCCTCAACATAATAAAGACCATATGTGAGAAACCTACAGCCAACATCATACTCAATGGGCAAAGACTAAAAGCTGTCCACTACGATCAGGAATAAGACAAAGATATCTGCTTTTACCACTTCTATTCAACTTAGTATTGGAAGTCCTAGTCATAGCAATTAGACAAGAAAAACAAATAAAAGGCATCCAAACTGGAAAGGAGGAAGCAAAACTGCCATTGTTTATAGATGACATGATAGTGTACATGGAAAATCCTATAGGCTCCACCAAAAAACTACTCGACCTAATAAGTGAATTTGACAAAACATCCAAAACTAAGTCAATACTCAGAAATCAAAGGCATTTTTGTATACCAACAATGAAATATCAGAAACAAATTAGGAAAAAACCCCATTTTCTATAGCAACAAGAAAAATAAAGTTCCTAGGAATAAACCTAACCAAGGAGGTAAAAGACCTATACTCAGAAAACTACAAAACACTAAAGAAATTAAGGAAGACACAAACAAATGGAAGCATGTACCATGCTCATGGACTGGAAGAATTAACACCATCAAAATGTCCATAACTACTCAAAGCAATTTATAGATTCAATGCAATTTCTATTAAAGGACCAATGATGTATTTCACAGATGTAGAACAAACATTTCAAAAATTTATATGGAACCATATGACCCTGAATAGCCTCAGCAATTTTGAGAAAGAAGAACAAAGTAGGAGGGATCACAATACCTGATATCAAACTATATTACAAGTCCACAGTAATCAAAACAGTTTGGTACTGGCATAAGAACAGACACATAGACCAATGGAATGGACTAGAGAGGCCAGAAATAAACCTAAGTCTCTATGGTCAATTAATATTTGACAAAGGGGGAAGAAGGATAAAATGTAGTAAAAATAGCCTCTTCAACAAATGGTGTCGGGAAATCTGGACAGCTACATGCAAAAAAATGAAACTTGATCTCCAACTTACACCATACATAAAAATAAATTCAAGGTGGATAAAAGACTTAAATATAAATCACAGCAGTATAAAGTCCTAGAGGAGAACATAGGCAGGAAAATCTCAGATATTCCACACAACAATATTTTCACCAATATGTCCCCTAGAGCAAGGGACATAAAAGAAAGAATAAACAAATGGGATCTCATTGAAATAAAAAGCTCCTGCATGGCTAAAGAAAACATCAGCAAAATGAAAAGGGGACCAACTATATGGGAAAATATATTTGCAAATGATACCTCAGACAAGGGTTTGATCCCCAAATATATAAGAACTCATACAACTCCACTCCAGGAAGACAAACAACCCAATTAAAAAATGGGCAAAGGACCTGAATAGACACTTCTCCAAGGAGGACATATGGAGGGTCCAGAGACGTAGTGATGGCTCAGCATCACTAGCCATCAGAGAGATGCAAACTAAACCCACAATGCGATACTACTTCACACTGGTCAGAATGGCTATCATAACCAAATCAACAAACAACAAGTGCTGGTGAGGTTCTGGAGAAAAGGGAACCCTAGTGCACTGTTGGAGGGAATGCAGACTGGTGCAGCCACTGTGGAAACAGTATGGAATTTCCTCAAAAAACTAAAAATGGAAATGCCTTTTGACCCAGCAATTCCACTGCTGGGATTATACTCTAAGAATCCTCAAACACCAATTCAAAAGAACCTATGCACTCTGATGTTCACAGCAGCACAATTTACAATAGTCAAGTGTTGGAAGCAACTGAAGGGCCCATCAGTAAATGAGTGGATCAAAAAACAGTCCCAACTGGTGTGGCTCAGTGGATTGAGTGCCTGCCTGGGAACCAAAGGATCACTGATTTGATTCCTAGTCAGGGCACATGCCTGGGTTGTGGGCCAGGTCCCCAGTTGGGGGTATGAGAGAGGCAACCACACACTGATGTTTTTTTCCTCCTCTTTTCCCATCCTTTCCCTCTCTCATAAAATAAATAAATAAAATATTTTTAAAAAAAATTAAAATGGAATACTATGCAGCAATGGAATACTATGCAGCAGAAAGAAAAAAGGAGCTGCTACCCTTTGTGACAGCATGTATGGAACTGGAGAGCATTATGCTAAGTGAAATAAGTCAGGCAGTAAAAGACAAATACTACATGATCTCACCTGTAAGTGGAAGCTAATCAACAAAACAAACAAGCAAACAAAATATAACCAGAAACATTGAAATAGAGAACAAACTGATAGGGAGACCAGAGGGGAGAAGGAAGGAGATAACAGTAGGAAAAAGAGGAAGGACCATTAAGGAACATGTATAAAAGACACATGGACAAAGACAAAGGGGGGTAGGATTGAGGATGAGAGGTGAGGATGGGTTTAAGGTGGGGGGAGTGGTGGGAGGAAATGGAGACAACTGTACTTGAACAAAAACTTAAAAATGCCATTAAAAAGAAACAAGTTCAAGAATATATATATATATGAAAACATTTAACTTTTCTAGATATAAAAAATTTTTAGAATTTTTTCTTTTTTAGAAATAAAAATTTTTCCTATTAAATTATCAAATATTTTAAAGATTTAAAAATGATTCCAGTAAGCTATATATTTGTGATTAGTGTACTTTACTGAATGTATGCTAAAATGCTTTTTTAAAAATTCTATTAATATTGGTAGGAATTTAGTAAGAAAGGCACTTTTTGTACTTTGCTGATAATAATTTAAATTGTTGCAACATTTCTAGAAAGCTGTATGGTTAGTTATCAAGAGTGTTAATAAGGTTTAGGATTTCCACTTTTAAAATACAACAAAAATTTACACACAATGACATCCTTTATATGAATGAAAACTTGGAGCAGAAAAATCCACAATACATGAATGCTTGCAAATATTATGATAAACCTGGTGAGATTTTAAGAAGCTATCAAATATTGGTTTTTTAATGATAGGATGTTCTGAGAATAAATGATGTGCAGAGTTTTAAATGTAGTATAAACACAATATTATAGAGCATAGAAAAAGAAAACACTGAATTATGGCAAAATAATTACTGTTGTAGCTTACCTCTAGTTTTTGGAGTTATGGGTCTTTTTTTGAGTCATTGTTTTTCTGACTTCTTTCCAATTTTTTATACATTCCATATATCGTAAGTGGATATTCAGTACTTTAATAATCAATAATAAAACCAATAAATAAATAAAAAATAAACTCCAAGTTTCTGGAGTCCTCTGTCTCCTGTTACTCCTTGTGCTGGACTCAAGTATCTTTCAAGGTGCAGATCAAAGGTCACCTCCTCTGTGAAACCCCCTAGACCCTCTGACAGAATTAGTCACTCCTTCCTTTGCATGCAGCTCTCTTAGGTATCACAGTGCCTGGGTTATTTGTCACTCCCAGTGGACAGAAGAGCAGGGCCATGTTTTGTCATCCTGTCTCCCTGGTATCCAGGACAGCATCTGGTGCAAAACAGATATTTAATTCATCATTATTATGGTTATTGGCTGGCTCAGTTTACTATCCCCCTGTTTCTCTTATTTGAAATACATATCCTTTCCCAGCTGACATTTCTGAGAAACCAGAGAACTAGGGAGCCTGAGGGCAAAGGCATTTCTCAGTCCCATCAAGGGTTTCCATTTTTCTGCTTATGGCCATGTGATCAGAGGTAGGATCCAAGATGTGAGTGTCATTTCTGTCCCTGGCAGAAGGAGCATTGCATCATCTCTGAAACAGAATGGGTAGTTTGTGGTGGATATTTCTGCCAGAGGTGCACTCCGGTCTTTCTTTTCTATAGCAAATAGATTAGACTGTGCTAATTAAACCAAGTAGAAAACTTTTAGTCAAAACATCTTCATGTCTTAGTATGTTCTCTATCTGCGCTGAGCTCTGGTCCTGATGTAGCCTTTCTTGATTCAGGCCTATAGAGCAGATGGGCCTACATTTTCTTGCTCCCTGAATGGCTAATAACAAATATTTCCACATGCCTGTATGCTAATGAGGTAGTTAAAAAATGTATTAAACACTTTGGTGAAATGAGCCCTAAATTTTGAAGATGCTCCAAGGCTGCTTTTCCTTCTGAAAATAAAAATTAGGTTAAAAAAAAAAAAGAAAGACACAGCTAAAAGCATACATATTACTGAATGAAACCAAAGTGAATGACCTTAAATCCAAAAAGATGAGCCCTGTTCTATGCACGTGTCCAGCGCAATGACAGAGGGTTCTTTTCCCGCTGTGTGATGGTTAATTTTCCATGTCATCATGGCTAGGCCTAGATAGTGAGTTAAACATTATTCTAGATATTTCTGTGATCTATTTTTGGTGAGATTAACATTTACATCAGTGGACTTTAAGTTAAGCAAATTACCCTCTATAGGATTACCCATCCAATCATGAAGCCTTTCTAGAAAAAAACTGTCTTTCTCAAGCAGGAAAGAATGCTATGAACAGACTGCTTTTGGACACAAATTGCAATTCCTTCCGAGTCTCCAGCCTGACAGCCTACCCTGCAGATTTTGGACTTGTCAAGCATCCAAATCATGTGAGCGGATTCTTAAAAATAAATCTCTTTCTTTACATACATACACATTCTGTTGCTTCTGTTTCTCTGGATAACCCTGACTAGTATCCCTGCAATAGCCGAATTGTTAAATAAAGTGATGCCCCTGAATTGTTAAATCCAGTGACATCCTACGACTGGGAAATAAATTTCATAAAGCTGAATAAAACTGTTTTGAGCTGTGGATGAAAGGAGAGTACAATTCTTAATTATTAACAAGGAGATCAACCTCTTCAAGAATATTAAGTATTGCCCTGGCTGGCATAGCTCAGTGGATTGAGCACGGGCTGCGAACCAAAGCATCACAGGTTCGATTCCCAGTCAGGGCACATGTTTGGGTTGCAGGCCAGGTCCCCAGTGGGGACCATGTGAGAGGCAACCACACCTTGATTCTCTCTCTCTCTTTCTCCCTCCTTCCCCCTCTCTAAAAATAAATAAAATCTTTTTAAAAAGAATATTATTTAAAAAAACAATATTAAATATTTCATTATTATCCTTCTTTTTGAAGGTGAGCCCACTTTAACAGTGAATCAGATCTGTGATTTCCCTTGGATCTTCAAGCATGATGATGTGGGAACTGTTGACTATCCCCAGTCTTACTTCAATTCAGGTGTGGAGAGGAGGCCAGATACGACAACAGCCATTGTTGTTGTATTAGGGAATGATTCTGTATTAGTTCCCAATGGTGGCTGTAACAAATTACCATAAACCATTTAAAACAACAGAAAACTCTCCTCTCACAGTTACTGAGGCCAGAAGTCCAAGAGCAGTTTCACTAAGGCTAAATAAATGTGTTATCTCTAAGGGACAGCCCATTCCTTGTCTCTTCTAGCTTCTGGGAGTTGCTGGCATTCCTAGACTGGTGGCCCCATCCCTCCAACTTCTGACTTTCTGGCCACATCAGTTGCCATTTCTCTTTAATTGCCTTTAATCTGGAACAGTTTTGAGGTTTTCCCTTGACTATCATGACCTTGAGAATTTTGAAGATCACGGGCCAAGCATTTTATAGAATATCCCAGAGTTTGGGTTGTCTGCACCTCGCCATGAGTAAGTTTTGGTTATGTTTCTTTGGCAGGGACAATATGGACGTGGTGCTGTGTGGCTCCTTGCAGTCTGTCAATGCACAAATCTCACTCTGTGCCATTACTGGTGATGTCAGCTTTGCTTACTTGATTAGCATGGTGTTTGCCAGGCTTCTCCAATGTAAATTTACTGTGTTTTCCTTAATAATGTAGAAGTATTTTGAGGGTGGTCCTTTGAGATTGTATAACTATCCTGTGTCTCAACAAACTTGCAATTTCTCTATCTATCTAAACATTTATATAATTATATATACTACATTCCTATGTTGCTTTATAGGTTTTAGTTCATTGTTTATTTTTATTTAGCCAATGGGAGCCTCTACAAACTGGCTTCTGTTTCCTTTTGACAGGGGCCTTTTTTTCTTTCTTTTAGTATGTCCTTAATAATGGCAGAACAAGATATTTCAGGCTAGTCCTTTGCTTTCCCTGTCAGAGCTCTGGAATCAGCTATTTGCCAAGTACCCCTGATTCCTTCAGTAGAAAGTGGTGTGTGGAAACCAAACCTTGGGTGCTAGGTATGGTCATTTCCATTGGGGAGTTGCTACTCCCAGGCCTTTCAGGGGACAGCTAGCTAATTTATGTATACACCTGTTTACAATTATACTTATTTGTTTATCTCTCTATACATATTGAAAATCATTAATCGTTCCAATTCCAATCTAACAGAATAGGGTTCAATATGATTTTCTCTTTCCATATTTATAATTCCCTTCTCTGATAGTAAGAAACTTGATTCCCATTATCCATAATATACTATTTACTTATCTGATTAAGTCTCCTCACTCTGCTTAGGCTTGGACACTGGGCTCTGGTCCAGCATAGCTCCTCTTCACATCTTTACCAAACAGCTTTCCTTCTTGGCCCCTCATAATGGATTTTGAACTGAATTGTTCAGAAAGTAAGGGGAAGGGAAACAAGAGGAAAAGAAAATTCTACTTAGCCAATTTTTATTGAATGTGTACTGTGGCCAAAGGATTATGCTAGATGCTGTTGGGCTACGAAGGAAAGTTAGATGCATTGGAACACAGAGATCTAGCAGACAGCTGGGCTAGTTTATACTACAATAACACATGGCTCCCAAATCTCAGGAGCTTAAGACCACAAAGGTATACTATGTTTTATGTTTTATGTTCTTCAGGTTTCAGCTCTATGTTGTCTTTACTCTAGGACCCAAGCTAAAGGAATAATCCATTTCTGGGATGTGCTAATCTGGCAGTGGTCTTGCAGAAGAGAAAGGGACAAGATAGTGGAACCACATAATGGGTCTTAAAACTTCTGACAGGAAGTGGCCTCTGTCACTTCTGCTCACATTTCACCGACCAGTGTAAGTTACAAGACCAAATGTGACATTATTGGGGCAAAGTAGTACAATCCTTCTACAGAGAGAGGAAGAAAATATTTGAAAAAAAATAATGGAGGGAACAGACATGTGTACATTTAACTTGCAGGCATGGTATGATAGAGGAAAATGCATGCTCCACTTAATCCTATTTTGTAGTAAAATGAGTAGGAAAAATATGACAAATTGAAGGGTGTGACAAGACACACCCTTGTTATGCTAATAAGACATTTTATGGTCTTGAAGAGAAAAATATTTCAGGTGGAAGTGGGAGATGGTGATAAAGAGGACTCTTGCCTGGGTGGGACAGAGGAAACAAGGAAAGCAGCTGTTCTTTAAGACCTGGAAAAGAAACACAACAGAATATGTAACATTCCTGAGGAGGTAGGTGTTTAGATTAAGGTTTGTACTCTCCTTTCACCCACAGCCCTAAGGGGTTTTGCAGAGCTTTATCAGATTCATTTCGCAACAGTAGAATCCCAAAGTGGCATTTCTCTGACAAACAATTCATTTGTAACAAGGAAAAAAACCCACTGTCACTGGTCAGGATATATGGATAGAAAAGAAATATATATTTCAAAATTTTCCCGATGGTTGAGAAATGGTATCTCACTGTAGTTTTGATTTATATTTCACTTACTATGAGTGAAAATGAGCATCCCTTATTTTTTTATGTCTCCATTTGCATTTCGATGGGTTGTTTTTATTGATACCCTATGCCTATTTTTCTATTGGGTTTCCATCTTTTTCTAACTAATTTCTAAGAAAGATTGAGAATGATTTTGTTGGTCAAGACTAAGATGAGGAATTCTGCCAGAACTGTGCTAGATGTTAGGGATGGCTAGGACCCAGTCCTTGGATGGGTATTTCCCAGTCTGAGGGAATACCTCTAGATTATTACCACAAGTGGAAAGACTCACCTGTTTCAAGTATTTGGGAAATAGCAACTAGTTCAAGGTGGTGGGGCTTAGTGGTCATGGTGGGCCTTGGCAGGAGCACAGTCCTATCCAGGGCAGAGAAATTCTTAGCATCTTACTTTGGGCAGAGGTTGTTTTTCAATTGATTTTTTTTTCAGAGACCACTTGGGAGAAGATGAGTGGGAGAACCATAGTAGGTCAAAAGAGGAAAACTAAGCAAGTGTGTGGTCTCTGACAGAGGCCAGTTTCAGCCTGGCCCAGGAGGAAGCTCTGGAGCATGAACCACACCAGAGAGCTGGCCATTTCTACCCTGAGAGAAGCAACTTGCCCTTCGTACTCCTGTCAGTAAGTCATTGGCTAAAGTCTGAGGCTGAATGGGAAGACATAGATTCCAGGTCAAGATGGCTTCTGTTTGGCCAAAGGCAGTTAGCTCTCTGGAGAAGGGGGTAACTGTGAGTCATTAGCAGCCATCACTCACAGCAGCTGAGTGTCAGGGGCGCCAACAACTTTCATGGATTGCATTTAGTAGAATCCAGAATTCCCCCAAGAATCCTACAGTATCTGCCAATGCACAATGCCAACTGTGGACTTGAATGTCCCCTAAAAATGTTCCCAAATAGCAAGTGAAAAGGCTTTCAACAAAAACTAATGGATGTAGTCCAGAAACATAATTGTGAAACTCATGAATCAGGGTTTGACTTGTATTTCCATTGTCTAGGATAATCATTTGTTATCTTGAGCAACACACTCTGCTGGGACCCAAGTGTTAGTTTATGAACATTTGATTATTCTTGAGTCGCAGCTGCAGAATGCCAGAAGCTTGACTTTTCAAATATATCACTTCGTTATAGGCAGTAATAGCTCCGATGATGGTGGCAGAATTTAGCCCAAACAAATATTTATAATTGACAATGAATGTGTGAGCAGGAAGCTAATGAATGGATGTGCTGATTATTTTCCCCTGCCACAAACATTAGCTCTTGTTTGTTTTAACTGTCAGACTGACACTACAGATTAGAAATGACAGAATGCTGGCAAAGATCCACAGTGGAGAAAAATTTTAAGAAAATTAACAAATTGTGTAAATTTTGATACTTCTCTTTATAAATTTAAATTGTTTGTGGGTTTTAGCCAGAGGTTATGGATTAATTATAAGCCTAGCTGAAAAGCATTTAGGTTTACAAGTACACGTGGATTTCTAAAATCTTTTATCTTAACCCAGGAAGCCAAGTTGATGATGTCTTCTTGGATTCAGCTAGGTATCTTTAACTACATAGTGGACTGTGAGATTAGATGTATACATAAAACAAACACTTTGTCCTTTCCAGTTGTTTTCTTCTGTTGTAAACGTTATTAGTATTGCATTTTTTATTATAACATATAATGTGTCTTTATATAACTGCATATATTTGTTTGGCTTGTCAGTAACATTTTCTGTGAATTCATGGTGGTCTTGGATTATGTTATCATTCATGAAAATGACCATTCTTTCCAGCAGAGTCATGTTGGCGGCTTCACATTGTGATGATTTTTGTATCTGAACCTGCCAGCTGCTGAGTCTGTCTTACCTGTCAGTGCCATGCATTAGGTCTCACTGACAAGGTGTGGGGGTGTGCTGTCTGTGCGTCTTAGCCTGTGGCTGTGGGTGCCTTGGTGGGCTTTGTCCTTCAGTGGCCCACAGACACCTTGACCTGCTTATTCTGTGGGTGTCTCCTTATGCATCCGTGGTCACAAAGCAGACAGTGAATGCTAGGGAAGCAGACAGGGTGACACAGCAGGCAGTGGGGTGGTTTGGAAGAAGTGACACTCTGTGAAGTATTGTTTCTCCAATGACTCTGCCCTGTGGCCATGTGGTCCACCTTTAACTCAGCAGCAGCATTTATCTTTAAGGTATTTTAAAAGCTCCCTTATCAAGTGTGAGAAGGGAGCTGAGGAGAGCAGCAGCTGTGTTTGCTGATGGGGTAAAGGAGGCTTTTGATCACAGCGCTTTCTAGAAGAGTAGCTGTATGGGGGTGGGGGGTGTGTACCTCGCTGGTTTTAATCTCTGACACAGCGGTGCAGCTTGGCTTTGAGATAAAGGGCACTGCCTCCTTTTTCAATTGTCTTGTGTTTCTCCAGGAAGTCAGAGCAACAGTGACAGGTGACAGTTCCCATCACATAGTAAATGAGGATTTACTACATACCAGGCACTGTGCTAAGGAAAACACATACACTATCTTATCAAGTCCTTCTTATCCCTCAGTGTTGTACCAAAGGCACAAGAGCAAGTCCTTTTATTAGCCTTATTTTGCAGTCAAGGAAACTGAAACTTGAGGAATTTAAATAAGTTTGGTGAGGCCACACAGTTGGCAATAGAGGAGCTAGACTTCCTACTCCAACCCATCAAAACCCATGTCTTAACCACTAAGCTAAACTGCCTCCAGGACCAATGCTTGCCTGTCCAGCAACATTTTGGCTGTGTAATAGGTATACACAGCACAGGTGAGTTCCTGTATTTAAGGTTACCTGGTGACTTATCCTGGATATAGGAGCACTTAAGAATATGGCTTTTTAATAATTTTGAATCCTAGCCACTTGGACTGACATGTTTATTCAGGTGAGTTTCTCTGATTATTTTAACCAAACAAAGGTGTTCTTGCCACCATTGTCTTTTGTTTCATAAATTTAGTCACTTTCACTTTCTCAGCTCCTTGAATCAGCTCTTACTCTCTGCCACACAGATGTAGAAAAGGCTTGGGTCAAGCTATTTGCTCAGACTTCTTGTGCTTACACCTTTCCACAGGAGTCAGGGACAAAATTTTTCTAGAGCTATTCTCTCCTTCTATCACTGCAAACATCCTGCCCCACTGTGGGACTTGATGGTTATTCTTTACAGAGTGGAAATCAGGACCATAGTTTTTTGCTTTCCTTTTCCAGGCCACAGATTCCATGGTGATTTCCCTACTCACCTTTCTGTCCTACCTAGGCCCACTTCTGGCCACTTCCACCATCACTGGCCTTCCCTAAGTCATTGCCTCTTCATTATGGCAATGACCTTTAACTGATCTTTCTGCTTCTACTCTTATTTCCCTGTATTCATCATATATTGCTGTGTAGCAACTCATTTAAAAACATAATGACTTAAAGGCAGCAAACATCTATTATCACACAGTTTCTGTGGGTCAGGAAGCCGAGTGCAGCTGAACTGGGTGCCTCTGGCTCAAAGTCTCTTGTGACCCTGCAGTTCACCTGCTGGTCAGGGCTTTGGTTATCTCAAGATTTGACTGGGGCAGAAGGGTGCACTGCCAAGATCACTCACGTGACTGTCACAGGCTTCAGTCTCTCATGGCTTTGGACTACGGGTCTCAGTTCCTTGTTACATCATGTGGGCCTCTCCCCGAAGTGGCTTATGGTATGGTAGCTGGCTTCCCCCGAGTGAGTGACTGGAGAGAGGAGAGAGAGACAGGGAGAGAGAGAGAGAGAGAATGTTCAGGATGAAACCATAGCACTTTCACAGCCTAATCTCAGAAGTGACATCCCATTACTTCTGTCATATTCTGTTCATTATAAGTGAGTCAGTAAGTACAGCCTGTACGCAAGGGGAGGCATCAGAGAAGGGCAGGGACACCGAAGGTGGGCATCAGTGGGGGCCATCTCAGAGTCAGCCTACTGCATCCCCACCCAGCAATCAGAGGTATGATGTAGAAAAAAACTTTTAAATTTAGATCATGAGATATTCCAAATATGTCATTTTAAAATATGAATCAGATCATGTCATTCACCTACTCAAAACCTTTCAATGGCTTCCCAGTGTCCAAAGCCCTTATCATGATCTACAAGGCCACCAGGGGGCTCAGCTATTTTCCTGACCCCTCTTCTTTCCTTCCACTCTCCTCTTTGCTTCCTGCACCTTTCCTACACGGGCCTCCAGAATTTCTGCCAAACCACTCCCATCTTGAGGCTTTGAACTCACTGTTCCCTCTGCACTGGACTCTCTTTCCAGGATAACCCCAGGCATCATTCAGATTTCTTTGGAAGTGTTCTCTCCTCAGAGACACGTCCCCCAGTCACCCTAACTAACACATTCCCCTTGTTAGTTTCTACTCCCTCATTTGGTTTAATTGTTTTTAGATGTCACATATCATCTACCTGACCTTGTACATTTCTGTATCATCTGGTAGAATGTTAAACTCCTTGAGAGCAAGGACTTGGTATTGCATTTGCCTGAATTCTCAGTATCTAGGACCATGCCTTGTCATAAGTAGGTGATGATTATAATATGTTCCAGTGGACTGAATTATGTGGAAGCAATAAATAAAATCCATAGCCACCAAAACTGAAAGGAGAACTAAACTGTTTTTTCACTGTGGACTTATCTTGTGCTCTACACACACTCTTCTGCCCTGAGAGTAGCAGTTCAGTCATTTCAGTTCACCAATATCAACAAGGAGTTTTTATCGCCAAGAAGTCTGAATTCGAACACAGTTCTCACAGCGCACTGAAAACACAAATGGCAACTTTATGGGAAAACTACATTCAGTTTTCTTAATTTTGAGTGTGAACACTGTAGCCCTTCTCACAGGGGCTCCTTAGTGAGGTGTGACACACTTTTTTCTGACTAAGAGAGAGGAGGTTGCAGAACTGAGGCTGATTAAGGTATCGGCTGGGGCAACAGGGAATCAAAGGTCAATTTTGTAAGCTTTTCTTGCAAGCCTCCTATACTTGGGAAAAAACCCAAGTCCAAATGGTTGATTCTGTTGTCTTTATTTCAATAATAAAATACCAACTATATTTTGGTGGAAAGTTTCTGATATACATTTCAGTATGTCAGTCTTTTATCTTGGACTCTAACTTGTAAGACAATGCCTGAGGCTAGTGCAGGAAATGGTGAGGAGGATATACAGGTATGCACAGTTTTCAAAAGTTCACATTATATATGCCACTTTGCCATTACAAAAGACCTACATTAGTACTGATTTTTGCTAACAGAAAGAAATCCAAAGATTTTCACTTGTATGAAAAAAGTTAAAAAGCAAAAATTGCATTCAGCATTTGCTTTGCACAAGCCCTTACACAGGCAGCTTTCACTCCAAGCAGCGAGAGTGGCCCCACCAGACTGCTCCCCCAGAATCCACACTACGCATCTCAGCATCAAGCCCGAGAGATTTCAAATGTATCTGTGAACACCTGTGCTTTATCTCCATTTATTTTGTGTATCCGTAGCAAGATGTGTTGTAAGGTATCAGAAAAGCCTCATTAGGATATTATGCTTAATGTAAAACTGGACATAATTAAGTATCTCCATCATGGTGAATGAAATAAAGACAGTGCATGTGTTGAATTTTGGGTTTAGGGGTGCTCAAACATTTTTCCATATGAGTTAGTGGCAATTGTGTTTTCTCTTTACATCATTTCAGCTTATGAAAATTCTCATAGTAATGTTCTACTTTCAGATAGCAGCAGAAACCTGTACTATGTGATTTATTTTTGTGTGGTGGGAAAAGAATTTGGTTCTCTTTGTGTTAAAACAATAGCACTTGCTTTGTGCACACTGTAACCCAGAAATTGATGGGAATGGGAAAGGAATCTCTGGCTGCAGTAGTTTTAAGGGATTTTTTCTTCCTTTAAAACATTAGCATCTCTTACATAATCCACAGACTATTTTTACTGAGTTGCAGTTGAATGTCACAAGAGTTCTTTAGAATAATCTCTGTGGAACAAATTTTGTGCCAGCATCTTTTTTTTTTTTGTATGGTGGTCTTTTAAAGGCCTTTTTTTTAAAACATCTCTTTTCTCTCAAAGCTGGGCACATTAGAAAACAGTTGCTTCATACCATCTGGAAATCAAAACAAATAGAAAATACTAATTGGTAAAGTCTCCATTTTCTTACCTTTGAAGTGGGGCTGATATTCCCACTGCATAAGGTTATCATGCAGGTTAAATAAGACAATATAAATGCAGCACTAAGCTCAGAGTTTTGCAAAGAGCAGCCCTTCCATAAATATTCACATCATTGTTATAATATTATTGTTTTATGGAGAAGAAGCAAAAGTAAAGCACCCAACTCATAGCCTTGCCAATTTAAGAAGTAATTCCAAAGACATGAATGGCCAGAGAAAGCTAGCTGGTGGTGACTTTGTATCAGTTTGCACAACCTTCAGGGTAGGCCAAGAAAGTATCTTTGCCCTCCTTTTGTTGCTTAGTAGTTGAACATGGTGTTCTTAAAGGCAATTAATTGGTATGCTTTTAATTTTTAAGTTTTACTTTTAAAAAATAGATTATGCATTTACATGTTTCAAAATTTTAATAGCACAAAGGGTGTACAGAGATAAGTCTGCCATCTTTCCCCTGGTACCATGACCCCAGCTTGGTGACACAAGTGTTACTGATTTCTTACTAGTCTAGTTAAACACAGAGATTTATATATACTTTCCCCTTCACACAAACTGAAGCACATAGCACTTGCTGTTCTGGGTCTTCCTGTTTTCACTTTGCAAGTTATATCAACAGTGACTCTCATTTTTTATGGCTGTGTATAATTCTTTGTATAGGTGACCATAATTGATAAAGTCTCTAATGAAAGTCAGGTTGTTTCAATCCTTTGCTATTATAGACAATGTCTTGTGTGTATGTCATTTCTCACAAATGCAAGTATACCTGAAGGATAAAATCACAGAAGATTAATTTTGGTGGGAATTGTTGAAGTGCCCTTACTCTTGCCAGCAATGGATGAACAAGCCTGTTTCCCACGCCTCACGGACACAATGTGATGCCAAATGTTCTACAGCTCTGCTATTTTTGTAGGTGAGGTTTTAATGTGCATTTCCCTTATTGTGAGTATAATGGAAGATCTAAAGGTGTGCTTAGGAGCCTTTTCTGTGAATTGTTGGTTCCTCTCCTTTGCCCATTTCTCTATTGGGCTGTTGGTAATTGGGATATTAAAGGTTAGAGTATATTGGGTAGTGGAAAGAAATAGGCCTTAAAGTTGGTGAACTGATGCTTAAATTCTGGTTTAATGTTTTATTGATTATGTGCTTCAGCTTCCTCATCTCTAAACTGAAGGTAGCCATGCTGACTTTACAGGCTCCAGGAAGGGTGAAAATGGATGACTTATAACATACTCGGTCCAATATCTGGCCCTTTGTAGGGGCTCAATAAATTGAAAGTGTTTTCTCTCTCCTGCCATGATTTCATAAAGATTACTGAAGATCTCTATATTCCTAAGGAGTCACATATAGTTTCTCAAAACAAAAAATACCCAAAGAAAAGAAGAAGAAATGAAAAAGAAAGAAGACTTGTAGAAGGGTGAGTAGAGGGTGGGACAGAGAAGCCATGTTTTCTTGCCTTGGGTATCTTGAATTTTTTTTTAATTTTGTTGCCCAGTATGCTTCTAAAGCCACTCCTTCCTCTGAAACTGATCAGGGAATACAGACTAATTTTAATATTAGTATAAGCAAAACATAATTAGAGAAGTAAATCTGCTGTGCCCAGAAATACATTATGTATTACAAAGTCAGTACATAGGATGGCTTTAAAAAGTCATTTGCTGCTTGGCATTCTTTGAGGGGCTATCAGGGCCTTGCCTAGAACCTTCATCAGCTCTTCATAATGTTTGCTGAATTGACCTGGTGCACCTTTCTCTCACTAGCAAAATAGCAAAAATGCCATCTTCTATATTCTTCTTGGAGCAGATATGGGTTAGTCCTCTGTATCACCAGTATCACTTGTAGCTCCACAGCAAGCGCTGGGAAAGGCTGAACCTCTTACTGGTCAGAAACCAGCCTGGAGCAGGTCGGCCTCAGGACAGTCTTCAGTGAGTGAGTTCTTGACTTCATGGAGGAAAGATTTCACAACATAAGTCCAGGTGATTTTGAGAGTATTTTTAGTAAGCCCCAGGACAGTGAAACAAAGGAAGGACTTAGGGCAGAAGAAGTAACAGGCGAGAGCCTAGGCGGTGCTCTGTTTTGTCTCCCTAGAAAAGTTGTAGGAAAAGAGTGAGCCAAGGTAGGGCTGCTTTTAGCTCACCTGAAAAGTCAGACAAAAGGGGGCCTTGAAGACAAGATCAGAGGGAAACATGGGTGGGGATGATGATGCCCACTGCTCCCCTGGCTGCAAGTCTCATGCGGGCCCTTAGAGTTTAGGAAGAAATAAAAAGTTTAGGAGGAAGGGGCACAGCTGAGCTCTAGAGCGAGCCAGCCCTGAGTCTTATCTTGGGTCTGTCTGGCTTTTAATGCGGGTTTTTGTTATTTGTTCCCCCGACTTCATCTGGTCCTTGGTTTAGCTGGCACAAATGGCGTTAACTGAGTCTCTGTTCTCTCTTTTCCCAGACCAGAGAGATTCAACCTATGTATTCACAGGTTAGGGAGGGGAGGTGCAAACCATTTGCTTTCCAGTGTCCTTGGTTAGGGGAGATAAGTCCTTATGATTCACCAGCTGGCTGTAAGTTGCTCAGACTGTTTGGCCTTGTTTAATGTTTTTGTCTTCTTCCGTATTTCACTTGCTCAGGAATTTTCCTAGCTTCTTACTGTCATGTCACAAACCTGACTGAATCAGAGACTGAGACATGTGCTGTTGAAATTTAATATGAATCAAGGTTAAACCCCAAAGAATTACAACATCCCTGACTTTCAGAAAGGGCACTGGGGAGGGGCGTTGATGCCTTCTTCTGCTCCACATCTATTTAATACGCCAGACTTATCTATAGGGCCATGGTTTTCAACATTTTATTTTTATTTCGAATTTCATCTGACTTACCAAATGTGATACACCATGTATTCATTTGAAATAAAATTAATTGCAAATCTGTTTTGTGAATTCCCTACATCCCATGGGATAAATAGAGAGATCGTATGGTGTTGTGAAACTGTGATGAAAAATTCACACTCTGGAGATTCCAGGATGTGATATTTTAATAGCTTCATAGATGAGTGCATGCTGAGGATGACTGTCTCCTATTTTCTCTCTTCCTAACCATTTAAAACCCAGTTGCTCGGTTCTTGATAGGCTAAATTTGCAGGGTTTTTGTGAGTAAACATGGTGTACATTTCAGCATGGAGGTGTCCAAGCCAGAATGAGAGATTCTCACAAGCCTCACCTTTGCTTGCTAAAAATTGGAGAATATGATCTCCACAGTTCACTTCTGAGACAGCACACAAATTACACTCTGCCTTTGGCTTCCAGCAGCTTGTTACATTTGTCTGTGGGGAATCACCTCTTCTCCCTCAGTGTGCTGGAAAAGCCATTTAAATAACCCTCCCCCTATACAAAGTGCCCCCACCCCCACCCTGTGCGGAGAGGGAGGGATCTGAAGGGTCTTCTTAGTGGCCAGTACACTCGGCTCTCTGATGTCTGGAAAGGCTGCAAAAGGAACACCGGGAATACCTCAATACCTTCCTACTGTTCAACTGTGTATAAACCATTGCTGCAAGGGTGTTGAGCCTAGACGTGAAACCTACAGTGCCCAGTGAGATGAGAGACGTCCTTATTGCCCCAGAGGCTTGCAGTTCACTTGTTGGACCTGTTCCGTCTCCTTCCTTCCTTCCTTCCTTCCTTCCTTCCTTCCTTCCTTCCTCATTTTTATCCATTTTCCTTATCATCAATGTCTTCTTTAGGGGGTGTGCAGCAGAGTGAGCAAAGACAACACATCTTGGTTAAGTTTATCACTTGCCAGTTGATCGAGTAAAGGAGGGTAATCGCATAGGCAGAGTCCAGTTCGTGGTTCAGCATCAAGCTCCATGTATTCCTGAGACCTGTGACCATGGGTAGCTGAGAATTTCCAACACACGATCCTGTAAATTTAAGCTTCAAGGAGAAACCTAGTTAGGCTTCTGGGCTTGAAAATACTCTTTGGAATAGGAACCAGCTAACTTAGCAGAAATCTCACATGTGAGAACTTGCCAGGCCAGGAGAGTGACTGACTCAGCAAAGGCTCAGGAAGCAAAATGCTAACCAGTGAAGACCTGGCTTATTAGTGTCAGAGAGGATTATCTGGAAGAGTGTGAGAAGCTGCAGGGACTGAGGCAAGAAGTGAGGTAGCTGAGGTTGACAGACTGCTTCAGTCACTCTGTACTCCCTTATTTCCCTCCTGCTAACTGTAGTTTCGAAACCAGCAATAACTCCCATCACAATGGTTAGGGATTATAAATGTCTATGCAAGCATTTGAAAGTGATACATGTATTATTCAAGTGTTATACGACTAAAATATTTTTATTTGTGTGACTTCTGTGTTGAATAAGATGAAATTCAGCAGGATATAATCAAGAAGCAGTTCTGTTTCCTCCTGCCACTGCCTGTAAACACAACTGGTCAGACCTCTGCTCAAGGCTTCTTGAATGCACTTAGGGTAGAGATAGAGTTCTTTGGTCTCTTGTCCACTGACCTGATTCTCTTATCATTTATAATAGGTTTTTCATAGTTTCTCCTATGTTTTCCAAAAGTGGAGATTTAAATCATTCCTCTCTAACTTTTATACTTTTAATTTTCTTTTCTAAGTTTGATTATTCCAGTACAGTGTTAAATAAGAGGAGTGATGGTCAGTATTCCTGTCTTGTGATTTTAAAATCATGGTTGAACCTGCAGTAAAATGCATACTCTTATACAGGGTGGGACAACAGTAGGTTCATGTGTTCATATGGAAAATAATACAATGATATATAAATAATAATACAAGAATAAACTCTGTGTTTTGTGTACTCACAACTGTAAGCCTACTCTTGCCCCATCCTTTATAATGCAGTTTGAAATATGCATTGTTCATATCTAGTAATTTCATGCCTAAGAATTTAGTCTATAGATACACTAATAGATTAATAAATAACAATTTATTATTTGAACAGTTTATTCATAGTAGTAATATTTATAATAATAAAATTTAGAAGCAATCTAAATGTTCTACACTGAAGAATGGTTAAGTCAGTTGCAGCATATCCATATGATAAAATAAAGCTGTATTATTTATCTAGTAATATATAAAAAATTACCCCCAAACTTAGTGCTTAAAAACAATAAACATGTATCATCTCTCACAATTTATGTGATCAGGAACTCTGGAGCAACCTAGCGGGATGGCTCTACCTCAGGATACATCAGGAGCTTTAGGTCAAGGTGTTGGCCAGGGCTCTAGCCATCTGAAGGCTTGACAGGGGCTGGGGGTTCTGTTTCCAAGGTAGCTCACACACACATTTGGGAAGATAGAGCTGGTTGCTGGCAGGAATTCTTAGTTCCTTACCACATGCACCTCGCTGCAAGACAACAGTGTCCTCTCACGACATAGCAGCTGGCTTGTCCCATAATGAGTAACCCTAGAGAAAACAAAGTAGAAACTACAATGTCTTTTATGAAGTTGCACTCTGTTTTGCACAATATCCTGTGCATTGCACAGATAATTCCCGTTCATTGTGGTAGGAGGCTAATTAAGGACATGAGTGCTAGAGGGCAAGAATTACTGGGAGTCATCAGGGAGGCTAGTTACTACAGCCTGTGCTCTGGCCCCCAACGATTCATGTGCCTCACATATACAAAATACACTCACCCTGTCACAAGGCCCCAGAAAGTTTTAACCTGTTACAATACCAGTTCCAAGTATGGAATCTCACCATCTAAATGAGATCCTGGGGCAGATGAAGCTCTTTGGGTTCCTTCAGAATTTAGTTTCAAGTACAGTTCAAGTGTAGTTCTTCTCAATCAGAAGACCTGGCATCTGATGTATACTGCTGGGACATGCATAGGATAACTGCAGTAGATATTCCTGTTCAAGACGGGAAGAACAGGAGACACAGAGAAGTCATTGCTTCATAGCAATTCTACAATCCAGCCCGGCAAATGTTGCAAGTTCCTCAGTTAGGATTCAGGCCTACTCTTCTCTGGGAATGATTCTGCATGGCTCTCGGCTGTTCTCTCCTACTTCTCATTTCTGGCCACTTACTCTTCCTTCCTGTTTTTTAAAGGTAACTCACGTTGCGCAGCTGAGAGGCAGTCTCAGCCTGCCTCCTGCATATCAAAGTTAGGGAGTCTAAAGGTCTCCTTTTGTTTTGTATGTTTCTTGTCCACTCAGTCCAACCTGGTGGTGTTGCAATCCTTTTGGGACCTACACACAGCTTTGTAGGTCGCAGAAGGATTGTAGGTGGGAGTCATTCCATTAGACAAAAGCTACACCATCTCTTCTCTTCAAGATAAGCCATTTTCTACTTTGTGCTTTTATCAAAATTGCAGAGGGACAATGCCCTTAAGTTGCTTAGGAGTCCCAGAGTTCTCTGAAGTAAGTATGCCCTTAGATTTTAAAAAATAATTAAAATAGGATTTTATAGTCACAGCCTCAACTTCATCCTTAGGCTAGGTTTTCTTGGAAGAGCTTTGGATTTTATTTATTTATTTTTTTTTGGCCTGGAAGCCATTTTACAATTTTAGCATTTTCTGTCATCTGGAAAATTTCAAAAGCAGAAAGTCTTCACTACTTTTTGTTTAGTAGTTCTTCCCTCAGCTTATCTTTCCTCACATGTTGCCATAAGCAGCCAGAGGAGAACTAGCACACTTTCAACATTCTGCCTGGAAATCTCCTTAGCTAAATCATTTAGTTAATTAGATGTATTTTCTTTCTTTCTTTCTTTTTCTTTTTTTTGCTATGTGACAGTGTTGCTGAATTTTTTGTTCTATTTAAAAAGAACCTCTCATCTTCTAGTTTCCAATAATGTTTTCCAGACTTCCCCCCAAGCCCTCATCAATGGCAGCAGCATTGAAGGTCAACAGGCTTCTGCTAACAGTTTCTTCAATGCACTTTACACTTGCCCTCCTCCAAGCCTTTCCTTCCTGCTGTTGTAAGCCACTCCCACATTTTAGGTCTATTGTTACAGTGGTACTCCACTTCTGGCATCAAAATCATTATTTATCTATGTGCAGTAAGTTACTTCAAAATTTAGATATTTAAAATAATAAATATTTATTAACTCACACAATTTCTGTTGGTCGGGAACCCAGGAGCAGACCAGTTTGTTGGTTCTGTCTCAGAGTCGTGAGGTTGCACTCAAGGTGTCGTCCAGGTTTGCAGTCATCTAATAACCAGACTGAGTGGGAGGACTTACTTCCACAGTGGCACACTCGAACACTGGCAAGTTAGTGCTGGTTGCTTGCGGGAGGTCTCAATTCTTTACTATGTGGGCCTCTCCAGAGGGATGAGGAGCCCTCATGACATGTCTGTTGGCTTCTCCTATAGTGAGTAATCCAAAAAAGAGAAATGTGTAAGCTGTAACAGCTTTTATGACAGCCTTGGAAGCCACACACTATTGTTTCTTAAGTATATTACTGGTTGCACAGCTCAGCTCTATTCAGTGTGGCAGGATACTGCACAGGGTCATAAATACCAAAAGGCAGTAATCATTGGGAGGTCCCGTGGAGGCTGGCTACCACAATGATGATAAACAATTATGATAATTA
Organism: Phyllostomus hastatus; assembly: GCF_019186645.2. NCBI lineage: Eukaryota > Metazoa > Chordata > Mammalia > Chiroptera > Phyllostomidae > Phyllostomus > Phyllostomus hastatus. The sequence goes on along the minus strand of NW_025334028.1, from coordinate 21,870,738 downwards.
ATCTAAAATAATGTGTTTGAAAGAGCTTTGATAATAGGTTAGATAAAAGAAAGATTCAAACATATTTAATTTGGTATAATCTTAAGATTATTAAAGATAGTTTTTCAGGTTTTTTTTTTTTTAAGATTTTATTTATTTATTTTTAGAGAGAGGGGAAGGGAGGAAGAGAGGGAGAAACATCAATGTGTGGTTGCCTCTCATGTGGCCCCCACTGGGGACCTGGTCCACAACCCAGGCATGTGCCCTGACTAGGAATCGAACTGGTGACACTTTGGTTCGCAGCCTGCGCTCAGTCCACTGAGCTACACTAGCTAGGGCTCCAGGGTTTTTTTTTTAGAGAGAGAGGAAAAGGGCAGGGCAGGGCAGGGAGAAAGAGAGTGAGAGAAACATCTATTTATTGTTCCACTCATTTACACATTCATTGGTTGATTTTTGTCTGTGCTCTGACCATGGATGAAACCTGCAACCTTGGCATTTCAGGACAATGCTCCAACCAATTGATCCAGCCAGCCAGCCAGGGACTTTAAAAGTAGCTTTTCATGTTATTTTCATGTTATTGTCTCAGTGTGCCTATTCATGCAGAGAAGATAGACAAGAAGAAAAACAAAAATGTTAGTGTTACTTATTTCTAGGTGAGAGGATGTGATTTTAAAGATTTTTTAAATCATTGTGTGTTTTCAAAACATAACACTACATATACATCAGTAATTAACCAACATGAGTTTTGAGGGCATAATTGAAAAATCATTTTAGTTTTTGTTTATTTTTTCAAGATATAAACAATATCATTTTCCCATAGCTTAATAATTAAAATTTCTACACCCCTCAAAGAAACTAATGATAATTTGAAATGGCAGGAGTTGTTAACTCCCAGTTTGGAGATTGATGACTTATCTCATTAAAAGATAATCATGCTGCCACATTTTAAATTAATATTTGTACTAGCACAGTGGAATGTGTGTGCACAAATACATGAGTGGGCTCAGTGGGAAAAGGGGGTGGGAAGACTCCTTTAACTGTTAGGTGGCAGCTAGGAATGAGCGGCTGGAGGGAAAATGAAGGCAGGGCCCTCACCATCACAATGTAACCAAGAGGAGCCTGGAAGCAAAAGGAAGACGTGCCCCACCGGTTAACTGGGAGTCCTGAGCTCAATTTGATAAGACTGCCGGAAGATTGCCGATTGCTGGTATCCCAAGCCTTGCAAGCGAAACCGAAACCTCGCAGCAGGAAGGAAGGAGTCCTTGAGCCTGTGCTGAGAAGCAGGGAGGCCTTCTGTAACAGTCTCACTAAGATTGTCTGGGTGTCTTAAACATCACGAGCAGGAGGAAGCGGAGGAGTCCTTGAGATTCTGTACTGGGAAAGGGGGCCGCTGCAACAATTTCACTAAGACAAAGAACTTTTGCTGAGTAAGAAAGCCTCTGAAGCTCTGTATATTATCCCCAAGATTTAGAAGGGAATAAGGAGGGGTACCTCTAGAAGCCAGCTGAGGTATATAACCCCTGAACCCCAATAGTCAGCACACTTAGCCAACTACCCACTTGTAGCCTCGGCTCAAGTATATAGAACAAACTTACTAACAGTTTTCTTTCTTCTATGTGTGGGGCATTTAGACCAGTTTGGTGCCTGCTTGCAGCTTTATACTTGTATGTATTTTACAAATAAACTTGCTACCTTATTTCCACCATACATATTTGTCTCTGTCTTCAACTCATCTCTTACAGCAAGACAAGAACCAAGGCCAAGAGGGGAGGCCTCCTGATTCTGGTCTCTCTCCCCATCCAGAGTATAAAGATCATTCCTTAGTAAAATATCCTTTGGGTTACTTACTAGTCAAAATGAATTGACAAATACAAACTTTTATATTTTCTCTTTTAATAGAACACCTGCCTCCACAATTTCTCCTAAAAAGATGAAATTTCAAAATGAACTATAAGAATAATCCTATATGATTGAAATAGAAAAACAGCAAAGTTTAATCAAGCTGGATATGAAACCTTCAAAAATATACCAGGCTTGAGTTCCTGAAGCTCTTCTTGAAGATTAATGCAGGAGTTATTTTCTTTTCTGTGGATTTGAGGACAGTCCATGTTCATAAAGCTTTTTAATGCATAGCTCAGGATCCTGGAAGCACTTCCTAATTGCCTCTGTAACCACTTGGATTAGTAGATGTTTGTGCAGTTTCATTGCACAAAGGTGTCCACTAGGGCTGATGAGGCTGAAATTCCTGCTCACATACACTTATACAGGCATCAACTATTGGGGGGCATCTGGTATTTCCCCTCCCCTTTTACAAAAGAGTTACAGATGGGCTACAGCACACTGGAGTTCTGTCACTTCTTCATATTATGAACCCTGGGAAAACTCAGGCATATTGTCTGTTCTTGTGATTTTCCACTTGTTACTTTGTAATTATTGCTAAGGAATTTCACTGTTGTGTATTCTGCTTTCTGTTCAGCCTGAAGAATTCCCTCTAGTATAGTTCAGTAGTGGTTTCTTGATGATTTCTCAAGTTTTCAATAGTTGACAATATCTTTTTCACCTTCACTTTGGAGTGTATTTTAACTGTATATATAATTCAAGGTTGACACCCCCACCCCACACTAATCACTTTAAAGATGTGTTTCCCTTGTCTTCTAACCTCTATTTTTTCTGATGAGAAGTTAGACATCACCCTTATAGTTGTTCCTCTGTAATATCATTTAAATTTTTTTTCTAGCTGACTTACAGATGTTTTCTTTAATTCTCAGGTACTGTGACTATAGTGTGCTGACATGTGGTTTTCTATGTATTTGTTCTATTTGTGATTTGCTGAGTTTCTTTCCTCTGTAGGTTGTTGTTTTTTACAAAGTACAGGAAATATTTGGCCATTATTTCTTCCAATATTTTTCTACTGTATTCTCTTTCTCCTCTTTATTTGAGACTTGAACCACATGTATGTTAGACCACTTGATGTTATCTTATAAGTCATTATTGAATCACTCTTTATTCCTTAACATTTTTTTCATTCTGTATTTTTAGTTGGGATAATTTTTATTGATCTGTCTTTAAGCTCACTGACCTTCTCTTCTGTGGCATTTCAGCTACTCTTAAGCACATCTAGTAAATTTTTTTATTTCAGGTATTTTATTTCTAAATTCTAGAATTTCCATTTGTTTCTTTTTTTGTAATTTTGTTTCTCTGCCAAGACTCCTATGTGTTTACTAATTTTATGTATATATATATATATATATATATATATATATATACACACACACACACACACACTTAATTCTTAAACATATTCATAATAATTTTAAAGTTATACTCTGTTATACTCTGTTCCTGATATGTGTGGCTTAGTTGTTTGGGTATTGTCCTGCAAAGCAAAGAGTTGCTGGTTTGATTCCCAGTCAGGGCACATGCCTGGGCTGTAGGTTTGGTTCCCAGTTGAGGTACATGTGCTTGGCAACCAGTCCATGTTTCTCTCTTATATCAATGTCTCTCTCTCTCTCTCTCTCTCTTTCTCCCTCCCTTCCCCTCTCTCTAAAAAAAGTGAATGAATGAATGAGTGAGTGAATAATTAAATTAATTAATTAATTAATTTATACTCTGTTAAGTTCAACATTTGGGTTCTCTTGGAGATCTGTTTCTATTGGCTACCTTTTCTCTTTGTTATGGATCATATAGTCTCCCTTCTTGCATGTCTAAAACTTTTATATCGTGTGTTAAACATTGTGGATGTACTTCGTAGGGAGTTTAAATTGTGATTTCTCTTTGAAAGGATTTGAGTTTTATTGTGGTCCATAGGTGAATTACTGGAGGGTTTGCTAAATCTTTTCAAGGTTGGTTTTAAGTTTTGTTATGGTGTGTCTGTTTTGATATTTTCCTTATTCCTAAAGTGTGGCCCTTTCTCTAGTGCATGGCCATTATTCTGAAGGCGTGGCTTTTCTGGGTTCTCACTTACATGCCCAAGGTGCTAATATGGGTTTCTTCACTCTGGCTAGAACAAGACTCCAATGTCTTCTAGGACTGTACATCCTTGTAACCCTGTTCAGTTCTGTGTCCCCAGTAGCCACTCTCTGCTGAGCTTCATAAAGTCTTTTGTTGCCCATGTACAATTTAGAACCTAAAGTGAATGCCCGTGCAAACTTCCACATGCCACCCCAGCAGCACCACCTTCTGCAGCTCCCTCTTCTCTGGTACCCTGCCTAAAAAATTCCAGGCAGCCCTGCACCGAAAGTTTGTGGATTCAATCCCCAGTCTGGGCTTATACCTGAGTTGCAGGTTCTATGCCTGGTTGGAGTGTGTACAGGAGATAGATAATTGTTCTCTCTCTCTCTGTCTCTCATTAGTGAACATATTCTTGAGTGAGGATTAAAAAAATTCCAACCACCTTGGCCCCCTACACTCTCATCTGTGCCTCCTCAGCTCAGCAAGCTGACTTCCTTCTCTTGGTCTCCATCATCTTGCACTTTGGTTTGAAAGTACCCCTAGGCAGAAAGCAGGGGTGAATATGATGCTAAATTTTTGTGTTCCTTTGTCTCATGGAACTCAGTTCTTTGCTGCTTCTTTTTCCTGACTGCAATGAGTAGCTTCATATATTTTGCCTAGTTTTATGTTTGTTTATGGTGGAAAAATAAGTTAAATGTTAGTTATTTTTATCATGGCCAAAAGCAGAAATCATCCAAATCTAGAATAGAAGGTGGATGAACACTATTATTTCATTTATTGAGTGAATGAATGATGGAGGCCTGAAGTTCATTATTAAAAACAAGATACATGGTTCTCTGGAAGGAACAAGGAGTTGTGCAGTAGAAAAAATCATAATAGATGATTATTTAGCTATGACAGCTTCTTTTTGCCAAAATTTTGAACAAAGTAGAAGAAGGCAGGAGCAATTTTTTTAGTATTCTTATCAAGGTGAGATGAATTAAAAAAAAAAAAACCTTCACAGAGAAAAAAATATCATGTAATCTGGTATTCTTATATTTACTCTGTCCTAAAAAACCACCTACAAATTCATTCTACTCTGAAAAGTAAAAAGTGTGTGTTAGGGGAGTCAATGATGCAGGCTGTGAAAGAATTTACAAAGAGAAGAAAGAGCAGAGAGTAAAAGTTTTCATTTTTACCTTTCTGAGGGAGGGAAAGGGCTAGGTGTGGAGAAATGCACCAGCGCCAGCACTGGGGGGTCAGGGCTTTGGGCTTTTATCGGGTAATGGGGTGGTTGTAGAGCAGGGTGTTTCCATTGGGCTGCAATTTGTTTGGATGTTATCTTCAGGTGCAGGGTCCGGTGGTCACTGTGGTCTGGTATGTCCTGTTCCGTGGGTCCCCCACTCCCACCTCAGCCTCTGTGCCTTCAGGGTGTTTCCAGTAATTTTCTAGTCCTGACGATGAAGGCTCATAAAACAGTTAGGGTCAGTCATGCTTGGGGTTCCAGCCAGCTCTGAGAAGGAGGGCCTAAGAAAGTGCCTTTGTCCTATCAGTGTGGTGCAAGGTTGCCTGGCAGCTCCGCTGAGCAGGGCTGGGCTCATCGGTGCTCACTCACATGTGGGGGGTCATCTGGATGTCATATAATCTGTGATGGCCTCAGCTGTCATGGTTGTGTCCACTATATGAGTTCTTTCCACAGCTCACTAGTTTTAGGATGATGACAGAGCATAAGAGAGGAGGTAAAAACTTGTGAGGGTTTTTGAAACCCCTGCTTGCATCAGTATTGCTATTTTTCCACTGACCAAAGCAAGTCACATAACTAAACAAGAAAGTCAGGGTGTGGAGGTCACTACTAAAGAGCATGGAGATAGGAAGGCATGAAAAATTGGTCCATTAGTGCAATCAGTATGTACTATTGCCCTTATCACTTATTTTTATTTAATTCTGTAAGTAACTCACCAGTAAGTTATACTCATAACCTCTTCCATACTAACTTTTAAGGGTATGTCAGTCATCTTACAGCAGAACAATCTAGGAATCAGAGGAAAAACTATTCACTCTATTTTTTCTTGAAATAATTGGGTCTCATAATAAGGGACACAGACAATAGCTTAGCAAAAAAAAAAAAAAAGGTGCAGCAAGTATGTTTCATTTTCTTTTGATTACCTTCCTTCTCTTCCCAACTCACATTAGCAAGAGATAACTGCAGATAGGAAGTTTGTATTGCTGGGATATTTTGGATATTTTTCCTAATTCCCTTAACCACTCTCTTAACCAGTGTCTTACATAGTTTATTTGCAGGCATTAAGGACAAAATTTTAAGGACAAGGGTGTGACAGGGGAATTACAAAGAATGGGTACTAAAATATAGGGAGTAAGTAGAGGCTGGAATAACATGTTAAGGAGAATTTGGTATCCAGTTATAATAGGTTTGTAAACTCATACAAAATATGAAAAAAAGACATTCAGATTTTTTAGTATCATTTTTCCCCATGGCCCAGATTTTGAATAAAATGTACTGGCAGAATAGAAGGGGATAATTTCTTTTTCTTTCAGCTACTTGCTACTTGCCTTTCTATTTTCATGCTACCAAAGCAGAGTTCAGCACAACAGAAGCAGATGGAAGAAAATTTTCTAAATAGATGGGATTTTAAAACTACCCGTTTGTTAGGAAGCAGCCTTGTTTCCTCATTCCCACGGAGACAAGAGGCGTTGGGATCTGCAGACATGACAGGAATCTACAACTCCTGTTACTGCTGCCCTCTGTGTAGAAGGAAATGGGTTTCAGGTCCCGCTTCCATCTGATAAAAGGAGGCACACTGCCACTTCCTTACTGTGCCTCTCGGCCCCCATTCAGTTGCTGATCTTGATATTATACAACACCATGTTAATTTCCTTTTTGGTCACAGTGCTCCTTAGAGCCAGAGGACATTATAACCAGAAGGTCCAAAGAAATCATAAAGTCCAAACCAATTACATAACACAAGGAAGTGGAAGTCTGGAGGAGTGACATTGAGGTAAAGATAGGTTAAGCTCAGGTTTGTAGCTCCCAGCCTAGAATGTTTTATTTTTTATTTTTTAAAAAATTTTTATTGTATTTTTTCCATTACCATTTAACCCTCATATACCCTTCTTTGCCCCTGCAGTCACCACACTGTTGTCCATGTCCATGAGTCCTTTTACATTTATACTTGATTCTTTTACTCCCTAACTCCACCCCCACGATAGCTGTCATTGTGCTCTCTGTGAATCTGCCTTTGTTTTGCTTGGTAGTTCAGTCTGTTCATTAGATTCCACATCATATACTGGAGTACTGAAATCATATAGTACTTGTCTTTCTCAAACTGACTTATTTCACTTAGCATAATGTTCTCCAGATCCATCTACACTGTCTGAAAAAGGGTAAAATTTTCTTCTTTTTTATGGCCAAGTAGTATTTCATTGTGGAAATGCCCCATGGTTGTTTTACCCACTCGTATACTGATGGACACTTGAGCTGCTTCCATATCTTGGAGATTGTAAATAATGCTACAATGAACATTGTGGGGCTTATGCTCTTTCAAATCAGTGTTTTGGGTTCCTTCTATATATACTCAGAAGTGGGATTGCTGGGTCAAAAGGCAGATCTGTTTTTAATCTTTTGAGATATCTCCATACTGCTTTCCACAGTGTCTGCACCAGTCGGCATTCCCACCAACAATGCAAAAAGGTGCCCCTTTCTCCACATCCTTGACAGCACTTGTTGTTTGTTGCTTTATTTATGAGAGCCATTCTGACAGGTGTGAGTTGATATCTCATTGTGGATTTAATTTGCATCTCTCTGATGATTAGTGACATTGAGCATCTTTTCATATGTCTATTTGCCATCTGTATTTCCTCTTTAGAGAAGTGTCTATTAAGGTCCTTTGTCCATTTTTTAATTGGGTCACTTGTTTTTTGGTGATGAGTTTTGTAAGTTCTATATAAATTTTGAATATTAACCACTTACCAGATGTATCGGTGATTATGTTCTCCCATTCTGTGTGTTGTCTTTTTATTTTGTTGATGATTTCCTTTGCTGTGCAAAAACTTTTTATGTTGATGTAGTCCCACTTGTTTATTTTTTCTTTTGTTTCCCTTGCCTGGGGAGATATATATGATAATATATTGCTAGAAGCAACGTTTGAGATTTTGCTGCCTATGTTATCTTCTAGGACTTTTATGGTTTCAGGTCTAACATTTAAGCCTTTAATACATTTTGAATTCCTTCTTGTGTGTGGTGTAAGAAGGTGGTCTTGTATAATTTTTCTGCATGTATCTGTCCAATTTTTCCAGCACCATTTATTGAATAAACTATCTTTAGCCCATTGTATGTGCCTGCTTCTTCTGTCAAATATTAAGTGACTATAAAGGTGTGGGTTTATTTCTGAGCTTTTTGTTCTGTTCCATTGATCTTTTGTCTGTTTTTATGCCAGTACCATTGCTCTTTTGATTACTATGACCTTATAGTATAGTTTGATATTGGGTAGTGTGATTCCTCCAACTTTGTTCTTCTTTCTCAGGATTGCTGTTGCTATGTGGAGCCTTTTGTGGTTCCATATAAATTTTTGAAATATTTGTTCTAGTTTTGTGAAATATGTCATTAGGATCTTGATAGAAATTGTGTTGAATCTATTGATTGCTTTGGGTATGATGGACATTTTAATGATGCTAATTCTTCCTAACCATGAACATATTATGTGCTTCCACTTATTTGTATCTTCTTCTATTTCTTTCTTCACCATCTTATAATTTTCTAAGTACAGGTCTTCTACTTCCTTAGTTACATTTATTCCTAGGTATTCTATTCTTTTTGAGGCATTTGTGAATAGGATTGTGTTCTTAATTTCCTTTTCTGTTAGTTCATTATTAGCATATGAAAATGCAACTGATTTCTGGATATTAATTTTGTATCCTGCTACTTTATTGAATTCATTTCTCAATTCTAGTACTTTCTTGGTGGAATCTTTGGGGGTTCTCCATGTATAATATCATGTCATCTGCAAATCAAGACAGTTTTACATCTTTCTTTCCAATTTGTATGAATTTTGTTTCTTCTTCTCTGGCTGCTAACTCTAGGACCCCAGTGCTATGTTGAATAAGAGAAGTGAGAGCAGACATCCCTGTGTTGTTTCCGATCTTAGGGAGAATGCTTGTAGTTTTTACCCATTGAATATGATGCTGGCAGTGGGTTTGTCATATATGACCTTTGTTATGTTTAGGTATGTTCCCTCCATTCCCATTTTGCTGTGAGTTTTTGTCATAAATCGATGCTGGATTTTATCAAATGCTTTTTCTGCATCTATTGATATGATCATGTATTTTTTATCTTTCATTTTGTTTATGTGGTGAATCACACTTATTGATTTGTGAATGTTGTACCAATCTTGCATTCCCAAAATAAATCCTACTTGATCACGGTATATGATCTTTTTGATGTGTTGCTCTATTCAGTTTGCTAGTATTTTGTAGAGGATTTTAGCATCTATATTTATCAGGGATATTGGCCTGTAATTTTCTTTTTTATAGTATCTTTATTTGTTTTTGGCATTAAGATAATGCTGGCTTCATAGAATGAGCTTGGGAGCTTCCCCTCCTCTTGAATTATTTGAAACTTTTGAGGAGAGATGTTAGCTCTTCCCAGAATGTTTGGTAAAATTCACCTCTAAAGCCATCTGGTCCAAGGCTTTTGTTTGTAGGGAGTTTTTTGATTACTGCTTCAATTTCACTAGGTATATTCTGTCTATTCAGATTTTCTGATTCTTCTGATTTAGTTTTGGAAAATTGTATGTTTCTAGGAATTTATCCATTTTGTCCTGGTTGTCTAATTTCTTCGTATATAGTTGTTCATAATATTTTCTTACAATTCTTTGTTTTTCTTTGATGTTAGTGTTTTTCTCCTCTTTCATTTTTTATTTTATTGATTTGGGTCCTCTCTTTTTCCCTTGATGAATTTGGTTAGAGGTTTGTCAATCTTATTTATCTTTTCCAAAAAAACCCAGCTCTTGGATTCCTTGGTCTTTTGTATTTTTTTTTCTATTTGTTTTTTCTGCTGTGATCTTTATTATTTCCTTCCTTCTACTCACTTCAGACTTCATTGTTCTTTTTCAGTTTCCTTTAAGTGTAAAGTTAGATTGTTTATTTGAGCTTTTTCTTGTTTTTTTTTTTTTTTGAGATATCTTAATGCTATGAATTTTCCTCTTAGAAATGCTTTCCCTTTGTCCCACAGATTTTGTATGGTTGTGTCCTCATTTTCATTGGTTTCAAGGTATTTTTTTATGTTTCTTGATCTCATTATTGACCCATTCATTGTTTAATAACATGTTATTTAGCTTTCATGCCTTTGTGTCTGTTTTCAATGTTCTTCTTGTAATTGATTTCTAGTTTCATAGTATTATGGTCAGAGAATATGCTTGATATGATTTCAATCTTCTTAAATTTATTGAGACTTGTTTTGTACCTTAACATGTGGTCTATCTTAGAAAATGTTCCACGTGCACTTGAATAGTATGTGTATTCTGCTGTTTGGGGTGAAATACTCTCAAGTATTATCAATTATTATTGTATTAACATGTATTAATATTATATTAATAACATGATCAATTAATTGATATCAATGTATTAATAAGTAATATCAACTAAATCCATTTGCTCTAGTATGTTGTTTAAGAGCGCTGTCTCTTTGTTCATTTTCTGTTAAAATCCCCTACTACAACTGCATTTCTGCCTTTCTCTCCTTTTATATCCATTAAGATTTGTCTTACATATTTAGGTGCTCCTGTGTTGGGTGCAAAAATGTACCAGGGTTGTATCCTCTTGTTGGATCATTATCATTTACATAGTGTGTCTTTTACTATAGTCTTGATTTAAAAGTCTGTTTTGTCAGATATAAGTATTGCTACCCCAGCTTTTTTTTCCTTTCCATATGTATGAAATATCTTTTTCCAACCCTTTATTTTTAGTCTGTGTGTATCTTTCGATCTGAGATGGGTCTCTTGGAGGAAGCATATATATATGGGTCTTGTTTTCTTATCCATTCAGCTACCTTATGTCTTTTGGTTTTGACATTTAAGTCACTTATATTTAAGGTGATTATTGGCATTATGTATTTATCCTCATTTTATTTTTAAACTGTTTTTCTTTTTCTTCTTTTCTTAAAGCAAGCCCTTTATCTTTTGTCATGATACTGGTTTGTTGTCAACAAACTCCTTTAGCTTTTTCTTGTCTGGAAAGTTTCTTTATTTCTCCTTCAATTTTAAATGAGCCTTGCTAAATCAAGTAGCCTTGGTTGTATGTCCCTGCTTTTTATCACCTTGAATATCTCATGCCAATCCCTTCTGGCCTGAAATATTCCTTTTAAGAAATCAGATAACAGTCTAATTGGTGCTCCCTTGTAGGTAACTACCTGCTTTTAGGATTCTCTCCTTGTCTTTAAGTTTTGCCATTTTAATTATGATGTGTCTTGGTGTAGGTCTCTTTATGTCCATCTTGTTTGGGACTCTGTGCATCCTGGACTTGTGTGTCTTTTTCCTTCACCAGATTAGGGAAGTTTTGGTTATTACTTTTTCAAATAAGTTCTCGATCCCTTATTCTTCTCTTTTCCTTCTGGTATTCCTGTGATGTGTATGGTGTTATGCTTCATGTTGTCCCAAAGGTCTCTCAGACTCTCCTCATTCTTTTTCATTCTTTTGCTGCTCTGCTTGGGTATCTTTTTTCTACCCTCTCTTGCAAATTACTGATTGGATTCTCTGCATCATCTAGCCTACTGTTTTTTCCCTTCCAGTGTATTCTTTATATCAGATGTGGCTTTCTTTATTTCCGACTGGTCCTTTTTATGGTTTCTGTGGTGTTTTTCATGCTGTTGAATATCCTAATAATCATTACTTTAAACTCTATATCTGATCAATTGCTTGCTCCCTCTCATTTAGCTCTTCTTCTGGAGGATTCTCTTCTTCTCTCATTTCAGTCCTGTTTCCTTGTCTCCCCATTTTGGCTGCCTTTTTGTATCTGTTCAATATATTAGGTAGATCTGCAAAGACTCTTGTGCATACCTATTTTAGATACTGCCTGTGACTGGCTCTAGCCAACCTGTTTGGAGTTATCAGTGATCCACAGCTTATGGATCCCTTTGCTGGGCCTGTTTGTATGTAGAAAAAAGCAGGCTGCACACCAACACCAACATTTACCAGCACTGGTCCTAGAGGAGGGTCAGCTGAGGTCTTAGAGCTCCCAGAGATCCACTGTACTCAGAGATCAAGCTGTACTCAGCAGCCCGGCTTAAGCACCACAGGTTGGGACAGAATAATTCCTTTGGATGGGGCTGTTGCTTCTCCTCAGGCTAATGACCCTTGGAGAGGAGTACTTTGACTTGAGAAAGATGGCCTCTGCAGTATGGGGAATGACTCAGCACAGGGATCCTGGTAGCTGTTCCTTTAGTTCTCTCCCCAGATCCACTAACCCCAGATTCTTCTTATGCATCTCTAGTACACTCTGACCTCTCTCTGCCAGAGCCCAGGGTAAATGGCTCCAAATGAAATTTTGTGCATTGGCCCTTTCAGAGGTTCTCTGTGTCTCTAGCCATTCCTCCCTGGTGGACAGAAACCCTACTGCTTTTCACAGCCATATGTTATTTGGGTTTATTTTCAGGCTCTGGTGCTGTAGTCTGGGGAGCCCAGCTTGGGGGTTAGACCTCACACTTCTCAGGGAAGTGGCTTCCCCACTCACACTCGGATGCTAAAATTTCCCTCCAGCACTTCGGCTGCCTCCCATGGAAGCCCAGCCAGCCCTCTTGCATCTCCTCCACACATTGTAGTGACGTGGCTTTTTCTGTCTGTCCGTGGTTATAAGTCTTCTCCCCAGCCTAATGTTCAGTTGGTTATTCAGGTTTATTTCTCTACAATTTAGTTGTAATTCCAGTTTGGTCTTGTGGGGAGGTTTGTGCAGCTGCTACTCACTCCTCTGCTACCTTGGATCTCCCCCAGAATGTTTTAAATCAACTCTGCTTTCTTTCTGTAGCATGCCTATTTCACTAAATAACAGGTATGGCATGACAGGTCCTCATGTCTTACCAGATGTTCAGGGCACTGCTATCACACTGGCCCTCCCTTCCTAGTCCACACCCCAGGCACCTGTGCTCTAACCCTTGGTTACTACTTCAGCCACAAATAACTCTTCCTATGTAAGCTGTTAACTCCAAACCTGCCCACCTCTCAACAGTTGGATTTGGATGTTTGAATCCTATTTGGGCCCTAAGTCAAACATCAGCTATAGTACTCTGTAAAAGTACATAGTATTTCATGTGTTTGAACATCTCATTACAAAAGTATTAGCCTTCCTCTCAAGAAAATTTTCTCTCATTTGACTAAAGTTTTAGTGTTGCTATTTCTGTAAAAACCTCCCCAGTTGCATTCAACAAGAGTGTTTTCTCCCCCAGTTAAAAGTGAGACATAAACTATTATATACAAATAGAAAGTTTCCTCTTATTCTCAGGGGGGGAAAAACACAGCCAATACTGAATTTGATAATGAGACTGTGACAAGTAACTTGAAGTTTCCCTAGATTAGTGTTTAGAAGCTTGGCAGACTCCTGACCCTACCTTTCTTTAAGAAGAAACCAGCTTCATGATAGAATGAACTAAAGAAATGCAGGGGACAGAGTGAAAGTGAATTTTTCATTTACACCCTTTATAAAAATATAGGCCATATTGCAATATTTGAGAAATATAGGCATCTGAACACGACTTATTCTGTGATGATTTGAGGTCTAAAGGGCCTGAGCAACATTGTTAACCAGTCAGATCACTGTAAGTGATCTTTACAGGGTGCTTTGGATATTAATGTAGACAGGGCTAAATGTTTATTGATACCAGGATGTAGCTGGTTGGTTGTTTTGTCTTTAAATATGAATCCTGATAGCAGATTATTTTTCTTGTTTACCTTGTTCTCCTAAACTTTCAGATGCAAGCAAACCTGTTTGGGGTAGAGATGCCAGCCTATACTTACGGTGGCTCTTGGGGCTTTGCACCATGGGCAGCTTCCCTGGGTCAGTTCTGAAGTGTCGGGGGGCCTGTGTGTTCTGCTGTCACCTCTCTGCCTTAAATAAAGACTACACAAAAGGGTTGGGGGAGAGCCAGAGGAGGGTTTTCCTATAAGCCAGAAAAAGCAGGTTCCTAGACCACCTTCCACACAAGCAGTCCAATAGAATTTATTCCTTCAAATTGCCAAGATTTCAAGAAAGCGTGAAACTTTGTATTACCCCTTCAGATCAGAGTCTGCAATTTGACAATCTGCTTTGTTCAATGGAAAGCTAGTGAGCAGATGTGCGAACCACAAATGCCATGTGATGATTAAGACAGTCAAAAGAACCAGCCTCTATAACTAGCTTTTGGTTCAAATATTAACCAGTTTTATCATTTTATTTATGTCTTTGTTCATTTGTTCAATAAGTAAATCATTCACTCACTAAACACTCAATGAAGGCCTACTTCTTTTTATTTTATTCCTGTGTAGATGAGAGCCTCTTGTGGTTACAGGGATGCCTGGTTCCTGAAGTTGAGCAGGTCTTAGAAAACAGTGGAGAGTGGGACACAGGTTGCTTCAAGGAGTAACAGCTGTGAAAAACAGTGAAGTTGGTGTGTAAGACAGACTGTTTTCTGAACACAGAAGATCTTCGACTTCAGGAGTATATAAAAGAGTGTGTTCAGGGTTGTAAACAATTTTCTTCAATATCAATAGTGTCCTGAAGGGTGACCAAGACTGCACTAACTAGGGGGTTTTATAGGTACTTTAAAATTCTTATATTTCAGGAATGATTTCAATAGTTTACTACTGGCTGCTTCTTCAGCTCTCACAGCCTAAGTTGTACACAGATAAGTATAACAGAGAGGAGTTAAAATGCAAGGGCTAAGGAATAGAGAAAATTTATTTTTAACTAAGTCACAAAGGGGCAGGAAGGGAAGGTCAGGGAAGTGATCAAGGTGAGCAAAGGACATTCAAAGCCAAGAAAATAATAGACAGGTGGCAGAAACTTGTAATTGCTCTCCCTTCTTGGAACACCATGTGTTTGGGTAAAACATATGCCACCAGGTAGAGACTAAACTTGCCAGCCTCCCGTACAGCTTGCCATGACTAGCTTCAGGCCAAGAGGATGTGAGCAAAAGTTATATGTGCAACTTCTGAGTCCTCTCCTTAGAGACAAAGTCACTTATTCTCTCTTGCCCACTTCCACCCTGTGGATGAGGGCAATGCCCCAGGAGATGGTAAAGCAACAAGATGTTAGGAACCCGGGCCCCTGAAAGACCATGTGGAGCTGTGTTGTGCTTGGGAATGGAGGGAGGTGGGGCTGGAAAGGTTGGGAAGACAAGGATCAATGTAGTTTTGTGTGATGGAAATCATTCTCTCAAAAGGCAATGCTGGACTGTGTGGAGACAGTCTTGGTCTTACTAGGCCTGCAGGGAGGTCTGTCCTCTTTTCCATGGTGGGTCCTGCCTCCAAAGCAAACAGCAAACTACACTTCAACACTGGTCTCCCACAACCGTGGTCCCAAATCACTGGCCATGCAATGTTACACACCACGCCTCTTCCTCCAAATCTTTCAACTTCTCATTTTGTGATTTATCTTCTAGTCAACAGTTTCACCTTGCCCCTTGAATTTTCTTTGTAAACCAGCTGTCCTGTCAATATCCTGCCTTGGCTCCCACCCTGTACAGAGACTTCCACCCCGCTACAATGAATACACCACAGACACTGAAGCACACTGTGGTGGGGCATTCCAGAAATTTACTACCCTTTGGTCAATTCTAATAGGTATTCTACTTGGAAAAATTAATGGCAGTATTTCTCCATCAGTATTGAATTTTACTGGTATGTTGTTAATGAACTTTCTTATACTTATCTTTCTACTGGCTTTTGTTGAAAATTTGAAAAATAACTTATTTAGAGAAAATAAGGGCTTTTAAAAACCCCATTTCCAATGACCAGGAAAGAAGTACTTCTTTTTCCAACTTTCCTCTCAAACTCTTTAACCACTTCAGTCCCACAAATCTGCATACAATCAGAACTCTTGCTGGGTGATGTTGAACATCAGCTCTCTGCTTCCACAAAGCCACACATCCCCTGCAGCACCCCAGCACTGATTGTTAAGTCCATCTCCCCTTCCAGACTCAGTTTCCACCCTTCTCCACCCAGCTCTGTGCCCTGGGAGGCAGACCTGCAGAGGCTGCTGCCTCATTTGACTCTGTTGTCCTCTGGCTGCCAGGTGGATTTGGCCAATGGGAAGCCTTGGCAGGAGACCAGAGGTGCGAGGAAAGTAGGGCAAGGTGATTGTCCTCCTTGGCCCCATCCCTGCTGGGTTGCTGAGGGTTGGCTGCAGAGTCAGCTGCAGCTCTCTACCAAAGACCACAGTTCCTACCAGGTGGCCAGATCAGCTCTCCAAACAGCTCTTCTTTTGGCTTCAGGTTCTGGTAAGAGCTCCCTCACTTCATTTTTTTCTGACAGCGCTGGCTCCCCACTGCTGCTTTTCTTGGGGAGTTGCACTTCCCTTGCTGGTTTCTCTAACTCTGTAATTCCCACCTCTTGGTAAATCGTCCCTTTATTTCTCTGTCCTCAATAATCTAGCTTCAGCGTGCCACCTGTTTCCTGCTGGAAAACAGACTGGTGCAGTGATTAAGCTAGGATTGTGTGCAATTCATCATGGCACATGGGCACTGAGGGGGCTGGTGCACTGGGTGTAGTCACTTGGTCTAAGCGACCTGATTCTAACCTGTGCCCGGGTGTTCCCTCATATATCCTCATATATTTTTATCATTTCTTCAGGCCAGCGTTCAGGCCATGGCCCTAGAATGCATGCTGCTACTGGCACAGGGAACGAATGTTTCTCTTCTCCCAAAGGAACTTTGTTCTCTCTCTCTCTCTCTCTCTCTCTCTCTCTCTCTCTCTTTCCCCTTCCTGCTTCCCTCCCTCCCTCTTCTCTCTCTCAGTCTCTCTCTGTGTATCTATCATCTGCCTTTCTACACACACATATGTGTGAATACAGAATTCTTTTTTCTGAACCAGTGGAAGGTAAATTACATTATGGCATTTTTACCTTTAAATACTTCAGTGTGTATTTCCTAGGAATAGAATATTCTGTGACATAGTCACAGTAGAGTGATCAACTTCATAAATTTACACTGAGATGATAATTTTAGCTGATCTGGCAGCCATAATCCAGAGTGGTCAGTTGGTCTAATCATGTTCTTGTTGGCACTTCATCCTCCTCATTTAGTCCCCTTTAATCTGAAGTACATCCAAAGTCTTTTATTGTCTTTCATAATATTGACATTTTGAAAATTAAATCCCCCCACTCCCACACATGCGCCCTTTAAAAAAAATAAAACAGGCCTCATTTTGTGTTTGTCTGATGTTTCTGTGTGGTTAGATGGCGGCTATGCATTTCTGGCCACAGTGCCACACTGGCGAAGTTGCGTTCAATGAGATACCACATCAGGAGACATAAAATGTTCACTAGTAGGAAGGTAATTCTGATCTCGGCTGAACAATTCTTAGGTTTTATTTCCTTCCTTGAACCAACAATCAGGCTGTGGGGAGACACTGTAAGACACACGAGTGTCCTGCTCCTCATCAAAATCTCCCCCTGGCATTTAGCATGCCATGGTGTTTCTTTGTCGCCGCACCTTCACTCTGTGTCTGCAAAGTGGTGATTTCTTTCCTCTCTCCAGCACTCCCCACACACTGCCATCTGGCCCTCAGCATTCTAATGTGAATAGAATAAACTTATCCCCTATTTATTTATGTATCTTTTAAAATCATCAATATGCATTAATGTATTCCCATTCCTCAATAGTTTATCTTTGTATTTAATATTTTTGTATTCCAGTTATACCCGAACTGGCCAGTGGGACACCTTTGAGCTGTCTCTCAAGTCCTTGCTCTGTTATTTTTTGTGTGCACTGTTATTGCTCTCTGGCTTAATAACATGTTCCCAGTTTATCTTTTGCCTACCTTGTCCTAGCTGTGGAATCAGCCATTTTTCTGAGTAGACTCAGTCCATCTTTATGGGGAACATTAGAAACACTATCTGGGCTCAAGTGTATCATTGCTGTTGCTGCCTGGGTATCTTTGCCTCTTGGTGTTTTTAGCAGGTAGGACTAGGAAATATAAGCATGTACAATCATGTAAACATACATATACACATACATAAATAGGCACACACAGGCACCTGAACATATACATGCACAGAAATGTATTTTAGAAATCCTGAGTTTGCACAATACCTCCAATTCCCTTCCACTCCCACAGAGCTTTTTCTTGCCTGGCCCCATTTCATTTTTGTATGGCCCTTCTTGCACAGTGAGAATCCAACAAGACCAGTACACTTATTCTTTTGCTCAATTCCGAATTATATCAAAACTATTTTCCAAACTGTGGCACCCATACCACTACATTTAACAAGCCTACTGTATTAGGCAGGGTTCTACAGAGAACAGAATAAATAGAATGTGACTAAACAGAGACAGATTTATTTAAAGGTGTTGACACATAAGACTGCAGAAGCTGGCAAATCTAAAACCTGCTGTGCGGGCGAGCAGGCTGGAGACCAGGGAAGAGCTGACATTGTAACTTGAGTCAGAGCTCCTACCTTTTGAGGGACCTCAGTCTTTTTTTCCGAGGGTCTTCAACTGATTGGATAAGGCCCACCTAGATTAGGGAGGGTTGTCTGCTTTACTCAAAGTCTACAGTTGTAAATGTCTTTCCTAAAACACCTTCACAGTGATGTCTAGATCAGTATTTGATAAAATATTGGTAATATAGGCTAGTCAAGTTGATACATAAAATTAACCATCATACTTACTAAGGAGAAAACTTGCTCAAAAGTAACCTCAAAAGGAAGCATGATATGTAACTGAGGAATGGGAAGCACCCTGATTTAAAGGGTGGGGGAAGGAATAGGATACACCTCCCTCCTGGCCTTATGCTCCCTGAAGCTCCATGCAGCCCAGATTGAAAACTATGGCTTTAGCCCAAAGGAGTCATCAATGAGGGAACGAGAGGCATTATTACTGGGGAAGGGATTCCTTTGGGGGGAAGGAAACAGGAAAGTGGCCTTCAAAGGCCTTCAAGTCAGGCCTCATCTACACCTCCCCACTGAGAGATAATCCTCACTGACAGCCCTCAGAGCTTCCTACCCCTCGCTAAGTAAGGACAGAGGAACTAGCATACACACTGAACAAGCTCTTTGCAACCCTTCTCTCCCCAACACTCATACACTTCCTCTTGGCCATGTAAGGCAAAGAAATACACACTAAACTTCTTTCCCTTTAAATCCAGGAATTGAGTCACTGCTGATATGAGGGATTCCCTAGGAAATTTTGTTATCTGAAATACATGGTTCCGGCACTCCTCAGATAAATAAATGCCTCTCTCCTGGGTAAGAAAAGGATTCCAGATAACCATGCCTCCCACAACCCAGATCTCATGCTTATCTGCTTTTTGCAACTGTGTCACTTTTGCTTCAGTGGAAGCATTTTATTCCACTGAGACAGCAGGGGACAGTTGTTGGATCCTCAACCACAGATAACCCTGCAGAGGTTCTATTTTACGTTCTGAGAATCCTAAATGAAGCAGCCATCCACACCATCCTTGAGAGAGAGGAAGGCCTTGGTCCCAACCGAAAGAACATTATGAAGACCCCCACACACATATAGTCACCAGACAAATGGACACGTGCTTCATTCTGAGTACACTTTGAAGGGGCTCATGGCTGTAGCCCAGGCTGCAGCTGTCCCCTGTCTTTGAGGCCTCAGTGTGACCAGAGGTGGGCAGTCTGTGCCAGAACGTTCCTCAGGGACCTGGATCAGTACAGGCATACCTGCCTTTGTCACAGGCAGTGACTAGCTTGGAAAAAAAGAGCTGCAGACATGGAAGAGAGAGCCAGGCACAGTGCCCCCAATTATGGAGAAGGTGAGAGGGAGGCTGACAGTTAAAAGCATTTCCCCAATGCTAGCCCACTCTTCCCAGGTGCAGGCCTGTGTCCTCGCTGTCCTGAGCAAGGTTGGGGCTCCATACTTGCACCCCAGATCCAGCTCCTCTTTCCCTCATCAAAACTCTTCAGATATAGCCCAAACTTCCTTCTAGTCCATTCTGTCTAGCCTGACGCTGGATGCCTTTCCAGACACTTCTATACCTGTCAACAGACTGCTTCCTGTTCCCTGAACATACTTCATTTCCCCCTCCCATTATGGCTTTACACCTGGCTGCCTTTTTTGATCATGTCCTCCCACACCTTCATCTGATGTAAAGTTTCTTCTTCAAGGTCCAGTTCTGCCCTCGCCTCCTTCTCTGGCTTTCTTAATTCCTTCTCTGTATTCCGTGCCACTCTGAGAGGGAACCTCATACGGCTATAATTCTTCATAACTAAGTCTGCTGGGTTCCCCACATCCACACGTTTGTCCTGTGAGGCCCTGAGGCTTTGGCCTTATTGGTCTCCCAGGGTCCACTCAGCCAAATCTTGCTCTCTGCTGAGTCACAGCCTGGGTCCTAAAGCCCTTTACTTCCTCAGTTCTTGCTGGGGCCTTTTCAGAACTCCCGACTTTCTGCTTTGCCCTCCATCCACAGCCTGGTAAGCTGAATCATAGCTGGATATTTCTCCTCTAGGACTAAGCACACATCTTAGATCCTGTTGGTGCCTAATTTTTAGTTGTGATTGCTTTTGGCTGCTCCAGATAACAACCGTGTTCAGTCCAATCTGCCCCTTGCATTGGCTCCTCTTATGTCTCAGGTGCCTGACCCCAGAGACAAAAGCCAAGCACTGCACATTATCAACACTAAGGTTCTGAACAGCATCATATCTTTCTTTGTATCCTGCTGGGTACAAAATCTGGCATGTAGGCAGGACTCATGCTCGCTAGGTAGTGAATAAATAAACCCCGATACTCTTACATATTATTTAATGTAATACTCTATTAACAGTACTTACTTCAGGGTAGTGAACATAGACTGTTCAGGGAGAAAAGAGAAATTAATTTTCATTGTCTACCCTTTTCCATTAGTAGCATTTTTTTCCCACCCTGAATGTGTTTAAATTAACAATAGTAGCAACAATGAGACATTTGGACAACTGTATTGTCAACATGGTGCCTATACTTTTTCTATTGGTTTGCTAAGGCTGCCATAATAAAGTACCACACACTGGGTGTCTTAAACAGTGGAAATTTATTTTCCTACAGTTCTGGAGGCCAGATGTCTGAGATCAAGGTGTCAGCAGATATTTTTTCGGAGGCCTCTCTCCTTGGCTTACAGATGGCCGTGTTCTCCCTGCATCTTCACATGCTCTTCCCCATACTCATATCTGTGTCCTAATCTCATTTTCTTGTAAGGACATCAGTCATACTGGACGAGGGCTCACCCTTATCACCTCTTTGAAGACTCCATCTCCAAATACAGTCACATTCTGAAGTATTAGGAGTGAAGACTTCAACATGAATTTGGGGAACACAGTTTGGCTCACAATACTTACTAACAGGTGTTAATCCTGACCAGTGCAGAGCAGTCATGGGACTTGACCATAAGATTCCTCCTGTGTCTATTCTGCCCTGTGTTACCATCAGTAGCAATGCCATGCCCTACCTCCCTGCTCCTTGGCATCATCCAGTGGCTCTGTCTTGTTCTGATGCAACTAAGCCAGGCTGGTATTCATGTAGACCCATGATTCTTCATCCTGGCTGCACTCAGGAGGACACCTAGGAAACCTACAAATTCTTTAAAAAATTTTTTTCAATTACTGTTCATATTCATTATTATTTTATATTAGTTTCTGGTGTACAGCAGAGTGATTAGACAATCATATACTTTATAAAGTATTTCCCCAGATATTTTCGGTACCCACCTGGCATCCAATATTATTGACTTTATTCCCTTTACATCCCTTTACATCCCTGTGTACTTTAGATCCCTGTGACTGTTTTGTAACAACCAATCTGTACTTTTCAGTCCCTTTACCTTTTTACCCAGTCTTCCAATCCCCTTCCCCTCTGCCAAAAATCAATCTGTTCTCTATACCTATGAGTCTGTTTCTGTTTGTTCATTTATATTGTTCTTTAGATTCCATGTATAAGTGGAATCATGTGGCATTTGTCTTTTTCTGACTGACTTATTTCACTTAGCATAATACCCTCTAGCTCTATCCATGCCGTCACAAATGGTAAGAGTTTGTTCTTTTTTATGTTTATTATTCATATTTTATCTTTTTTTCTTCTTATACTTCTTAAAAAAGATCATTTGACATTGCATACAATACTGGTTTGCTGGTGTTGAAGTTTTCTAGTTTTTTCTTGTCTGTCAAACTCTTTATCTGTCCTTTAATTTTAAATGGTACCCATGTTGGGTAGAGTAAGCTTGATTGTAGGTCCTTGCTTCTCATCATTTTGAATATTTCATGCCAGTCCCTTCTGGTCTGCAAAGTTTCTGTTGAGAAATCAACTGGTAGTCTCAGAGGAGCTCCCTTGTAGGTAACTAACTGCTTTTCTTTTTCTGCTTTTAAGATTTCTTTCTTTGTCTTAACCTTTGGCAATTTAATTGTGATGTGTCTCTGTGGGCCTCTTTGGGTTCATCTCATTTGGGACTCTCATTTGGATTTGTATGTCAATTTTCTTCATCAGCCCTGGCTGGTGTGGCTCAGTAGCTTGAGCACTGGCCTGCGAACCAAAGGGTTGCCAGTTCGATTCTCAATCAGGGCACATGCATGGGTTGCAGGCCAGGTCCCCAGTAGGGAGTGAGCAAGAGGCAACCACACACATTGATGTTTCTCTTCTTTTCTTTCTCTCTCCCTTACCCTCTCTCTAAAAATAAATAAATAAAATCTTTTTAAAAAATATATTTTTTCTTCACCAGGTTAGGGAATATTTTCAGCATTAATTTTTCAAATAGGTTTTTAAATTCTTGTTCTCTCTCTTTTCCTTCTGGCACCCTTATGATGCCAGTGTTGGAATGCTTGAAGTTGTCTTAGAGGCTCCTTATACTATCCTCATTTGGGGAGATTCTTTTTTCTTTCTGTTGTTCTGATTAGTTGTTTTTTGTTTTCTTATATTCCAAATCATTGATTTGATCCTCTGCTTCATCTACTCTACTATTGATTCCCTATCATTTATTTTTCATTTTAGTTTGTGTATCCTTCATTTCTTTTTTAAATATATTTTATTGATTATGCTATTACAGTTGTCCCATTCCCCCCCTTCACTCCCCTCCACCCTGCACACCCCCTCCCACCCACATTCCCCCCTCTTTAGTTCATGTCCATGGATCATATATATAAGTTCTTTGGCTTCTACATTTCCTATACTGTTCTTAACCTCCTCCTGTCTATTTCTACCTACCATTTATGCTACTTATTCTCTGTACCTTTTCCTCTCTCTCTCCCCATTTCACTACCCCACTGCTAATCCTCCATGTGATCTCCATTTCTGTGATTCTGTTCCTGTCCTAGTTGTTTGCTTAGTTTGTTTTTGTTTTTTTTATAGGTTCAGTTGTGAGTTTGTTGTCACTTTACTGTTAATATTTTTAATCATATTTTTTCTTAAATAAGTCCCTTTAACATTTCACATAATAAGGGCTGGGTGATGATAAACTCCTTTAACTTGACCTTATCTGGGAAGCACTTTATCTGTCCTTCTATTATAAATGATAGCTTTGCTGTATAGAGTAATCTTGGATGTAGGTCCTTGCCTTTCATGACTTGGAATACTTCTTTCCAGCCCCTTCTTGCCTGTAAGATTTCTTTTGAGAAATTAGCTGATAGTCTAGTGGAAACTCCTTTGGAGGTAACTGTCTCCTTTTCTCTTGCTGCTTTCAAGATTTACTCCTTATCTTCAATCTTGAGTAACGTAATTATGATGTGTCTTGGTGTGTTCCTCCTTGGGTCCATCTTCTTTGGGACTCTCTGAGCTTCTTGGACTTCTGCAAGTCTTATTTCCTTTGCCAGATTGGGGAAGTTCTCCTTCATTATTTGTTCAGATAAGTTTTCAGTTTCTCGCTCTTCCTCTTCTCCTTCTGGCACCCCTATGATTCGGATGTTGGAACGTTTAAAGATGTCCTGGAGGTTCCTAAGCCTCTCCTCATTTTTTTGAATTCGTGTTTCTTCATTCTGTTCTGGAGGAATGTTTTTCTTCCTTCTGCTCCATACCATTGATTTGAATCCTGATTTCCTTCTTGTCACTGTTGGTTCCCTGTAGATTTTTCTTTATTTCATATAATGCGACCTTCATTTCTGCCTGGGTCTTTTGTATGCTGTTGAAGTACCCAATGAGTTCCTGGAGCATTCTGATAACCAGCATTTTGAACTGTGCATCTGATAGATTGGCTCTCTTCATTGATTAGTTGTATTTTTTCTGGAGCTTTGATCTGTTCTTTCATTTAGGCCATTTTTTTTTGTTTTGGTGTGCCTATTATGTAGTAAGGAGTGGAACCTTAGGTGTTCACCAGGGTAGGGCAACCCACATGCTGCTTTGTGACACTGTATGTGGGGGAGGAGTCTGAGAGGGAACAGTCCCGCTTGCTCTACTCTCTGCTGGTTTCCAGTCACTTTCCCCACTACCCACAATCAAATTGGGCCTTTCTGGTGCTGATTCCTGGTGGGTGCATTTGTGTGCATTCCAGGACCCTGTGGTTCTCTCCAGTGAACTTCTCCAGTTTCCCCCACTGCTGCCTCAATCCCCACAGGTATTTTCAGTCAGAGGCTTTGAGGCTTTATTTTCCCATACTGGAACCCTGAGTTGTATGATCTATCTCACTTCCCAGCTGTTCCTCCCGATTTATCTGCACACAATTGTGGGACTGCCCAGTCTGTAAGCCACCACCTTACCTGGTTCTCCAGCTGCTCCCTTGCCACAAGTCCTCTGTACCAGGCTGCCTGTCTCTGTCTCTCTTCTGGTATGGATGAATGTTCCTTCTTTAACTGCTTGGTTGTCGGACTTCCATACAGTTTGATTTTCTGTCAGTTCTGGTTGTTTTCTGTTTTTAAATTTGTTCTTATCCTTGTCTTGGTTGTGCGAGGAGGCACAGTGTGGCTACCTATGCCTCCATCTTGGCCAGAATTCCCTTCTTTTCTAACTGATTCTTTTTCATGGTTTCCATATCCTTTTTTGTGCTGTTGAAGTTCTCACTAAGTTTCTTGAGCATCCTTATAACCATTGTTTTGAACTTTATCTTTTTTTTTGCTCTGCCTCCATTTCACTGGAGGCTTCTCCTATTCATTCACTTGTAACTTGTTTCTTTGTTTCTTCATTTTGGCTGCTTTCCTGTGTTTGTTTCTGTGTATCAGGTAGAGCCTCTCGGTCTCCCAGTATTGGTAGAGTGGTCTTATGTAGCAGGTGTCCTGTAGGGCCCAGTGGCACAACATCCCCAGTCACCTGAGTTGGGTACTCCAGGTGTACCCCCCTTTGTGGGCTGTGTGCAGTGTCCTGTTGGAGTTGAGCCTTGATTGCTGTTGGCACATCAATGGGAGAGATATACCCCCAGGATAATTTGGATGTGAGGACTGGATATGACTACAGTGAAGGAGCTGCTTGCAGGGGCCAATGCTACAGAACAGGGCTTGCTCTGGTACCCACTGAGTCTACCCCTTGAGTATGTCACTCATGGAGGTGGTAGCATTGTAATCCATTGTGGTCTGAAGCTGTTCACCAGATGCACTGGGGCCTCCCAGGAAGTGCAAGGTCAGCCACCACCTGTGCCTTCCCTGGGGCCACCTAGCATGAGCTACAGAGTGATCTGCAGATAGCTGCTACTTGTGCTGGGCTTGGAGGTGCCCAGAAGAGGCCAAGCTGTGAATCAAGGCCAGCTTTCAGTAGTGCCTGGCCTGGGGCCACTCAGCAAGAGGTACAGGGTACACAGAGGCCAGATGCTATTTTTTTGTTAGATTTTAGGAAAGTCTGAAGCATGAGGCAAGAAAGGATGTTTGTATAGAAAAGCCAATGGAAATGGTTTTGGTGGAGTTGCAAGTTGGGTGGAGCAAGGTCTCAGGGAATCTCCAGGGCGGGTCAAACAGTGTTAGCAAAGTTAAGGGAGACAGAGATGATGCTGGCTCTATGGCTCTGTTGGAGCAGGTCTCACAAAAGGAACAATGGCCTCTACCAGCACTTCTGTCTGGGAGAAAGCTGTCCCTCAAGCTCTCCCTGATGCCAGACAACTCAGATCCTCCCTATATGTTCCTGGAACATTTTGAGCTGCTGCCCCAGTGCTGGAGCTCAGAGTGAGTAAGTCTAAGTCCTTGTGCAGGTCCTTGAAGAGGAATGTCTGAGGCTACATAAGTCCCTCTGTCTCACTCAGTCACAATCCCTACTGATTTTACAGCCAGAAGCTATGGGGACTTCTTCTCTTCCTGGCACAAAAACCCTGGGCTGGGGGATCTGATGTGGGACTGGAACCCCATGCTCCTTATGGGGGACCTCTGCAGCTAAGATATCCATCCTGATTTTTAACCAGCACACATGGGCATGACACCAGCCCATCTGCATCTCTGCCCCTCCTACCATTCTTTTTTTTTTAGATTTTTATTTATTTATTTTTAGAGAGGGAAGGGAAGGAGGGAGGAGATAGAGAGATAGAGAGAGAGAGAGAGAGAGAGAGAGAGAGAGAGAGAGAGAGAGAGAGAGACATTAATGTGCGGTTGCTGGGGGCCGTGGCCTGCAACCCAGGCATGTACCCTGACTGGGAATTGAACTTGCGACACTTTGGTTCACAGCCTGCACTCAGTCCACTGAGCTACACCAGCCAGGGCCCTCCTACCATTCCTGATGTGACTTTTTCTTTTTACCCTTAGGTGTAGGACTTCTGTTCAGCTAGATTTCAGGCAGTTATGAATGATGGCTTTTCTGTAGCTTAGTTGTCATTTTGATGTGAATGTGGGAGGTACCCAAGCATGACATTTACCTATGCTCCATCTTGACCAGGATTCTGGAAATTTACAAATTCTGATGCCTGGGTCCCACTCTCATATTTTCTGATGTGATTGATCTGGGAAACAGTCAAAGCATAAGGGTTTTTAGAGCTCGCCAGGTGAATCTAATGTGCAGCCAAGGTTGATAGTCATGGATATAGATCCTCTCTGTCAGGTCTGTGAAAGTGGGTAGAAATTCAAGATAAATGCAGGTGCTGCCATGCTCTCTCTGTTGCAGATGATGATTTGAGGCAAGTGGAAGCCAAGACTGGGTACAGGATTTTGAGGCACAGTTTTAAAATTGTCTCTGGAGTTTGTCAAGGCAGTGTTTAGAAAATATATAGTGGAAATCCACAAATTAATTTCTATATCACTAACATTTAGTAATAAAATCAAAGATGATCAATAAAAACGTGTTGAGTAAATGAACAAGGAGGTAATTGAACACGTATGAATGAATGGTCGCTGCCCAACAATCATGTAATATCCTTCATTAATTCCTTTATAATAAAGGACTAAGTCCTTTCATGACTCTGGATGAAAGATTTTTCTTTTCATCTTCTCTTTTCTACACATCTAAAAACCACCACTTTTAACATCATTACTGCAGACAGGTTCCAAGGCCATTGATGATGTAATGACTTTCTTTAACTTTCTCATTTTTCCACAGCTATAGCCGTGGGAGTTGGGCTACTTCCTTGGATCAAGAAGCACGGTCTCTGCAGATTTTAACCCTTCTGCTTACAGTGTTCTTAAAACTAAACTTTCCTCTGATTTCTGTCTACTTTGGACTGCTTTCAGACATTTTAAATGTTGTCTCCAATTTTGTCTAGTCTTTACATGCATCTGCTAAAGATTTGCCTGACTGCTTTCCTTCTCCTCTACTAGTGAAACAATTAATATCCAAACTTTTTGACAAATAATAACAACTAAACTTTTAACAAGCATATGTTCCAAGCCAGACAATGGACTGAACTCTATATGGATTATCTAATTTCATTCTCAAAATGAACCTATTCTGTGGCTCTCACTACTATTCCCATTTTACAAATATGAAGACTGAAGTTCAGGTTTCAGAGTTTACCCATGGTCACATGTAATAGCTGTCAGAGCCAGGACTTTCAAGCCCATGCTTTGGCCTGGCCTGTGCTCTGAGCCCCCAAAGACACCCTTTTTAAAGCTAAAAAATCCTAGAACTCACAAAAACTTATAATTGTATCAGTTTAATTTACAAACAGTATATTCAAAAATTATTACAGATACTTTGAAGATAATAGATTTACAAAGTCATTGGAATAGTCAGTCACAGAAGTTTTGGAATCTGACTTTGGACTGAGCTATTATTATCCAAGTTAATTTATCTATCAATTTACAAACATCTTGGTGTGGCTCACCCTAGATTAGTTGATTTTTGTTAGTTTTGCTCCCAGCAGAAACTGAAGAGCTCTTAATTTTATGAATGATGAGGTACCCCCCTATGGAATCGCTAACATGAAATATATTGATAATAATACCAAGTGTAGATTAGGACAAGGAACAGCAGGAATGCTCGTGCATTCCTGGTGGACGTGCAAATTGTGTGTCATAGAGCTGTTTGACTCTTTAAACCATGTGCTGTATAATTTTGATAAATATCTATTGTTCTTTATTAATATTTTATCTCCATATCAGTATTTTATCAGAGAAAACCAAACCACAGGATCATCTAAAAATCTAAATTAAAAAGCATTAGATGAAATTGAACATAACTTCCTGATTTAAAAAAAATCATTTAGAAAACTGGTAATAGAAGAAACTTTCTTAACTTTCAAAACTCACCAATAACATCACAAATAATTATGAAAAGTAAAAAGTATTTCATTATAAATCAGGAACATGATAAAATACCCACTATCACTGTATCTATTTTGTAATGTACTAGAGGTCCTATGAGTATAGTAAGTTTTAAAAAGCTAAATTAAAAAAAACAAGTAAAAAATATATACTTTGCCAAGGAAGAATCAAAACTGCTATTGTGCATAAATTATAATTATCTACGTGGAATGTCCAGGGGAATCTGCAGTCTAATTTTTAGAACTAACCAATGAGTTTTTCAAGATTGCTAGATATGATTGCAGAGAAAATCAATTGCATTCCTACACACTATCAACAACTATCAATGTAATAAATGTAATTACAATAAAAGAGGAATCAATCTTTCAAAAGATGTGCAAGACTAATTTGGAGATAATTATTAAATGTCAAAATTAAAGCCAATAAGCAGAGATATATATCATATTTTTGGATGGAAACACTGAATAACTTAAAGCTATCAAATATCCTTAAATTAGAAAAATCAATATAATATCCATAAAATCTCAATGGGGTTTTTCCTTTTTATTGAAAATTTAGTTTTAAAATGTGAATGGAAGCATAAAGGAGCAAGAAGAACCAAGAAAATTTTGGTAAAATAAAAGTTCAGGGGCTCACTTTAATGCATACTTTATTAAAACACATATTTATATAGACAAAGTGATCTTAATGACTACGTAAATAGACCATTGGAACACAATAGAAAGCCCAGCAACAGATTTTTAAATATGTGGATTGTATATATGAGAGAACTGATTGTAAACCATGTTTTCATGTACTCTCCTGTTGAGCTTTACTCTATAACTGTAAGTGCAGTTTGAGCCCCAAAGATGCTGTGTAATGAAAAAAACCCTGTTTTTTCTTCTACTCACACTCAGATCATCTGCCCATGAGATGTGGGTGTGTGAGTCCCACAAATTTAACTCAATTCTGACACTGTCTACCTGGAGAGTGTTAGATCCTACAGGTTAAGGGCTCCGTCCCAAAAGACTGCATACCAGCTTTAGATACCAGTTGCAGCTCCTGGTTGTTATCTAGGCCTCTGACTGACCAGTCCTCAGAACTCAGGAAAACAGTTCACTTATCAGATTACTGGTTTATTATAAGAATATGAGAGAGAAGAGTGGCATAGGGCAGTAGGGGAAGGGATGTAGAGCTTACATGCCCTCTCCAGGCCCAGCTGCCTTCCTAGCACCTCTGCCAAATTCACCAACCCGGAAGCTCTTGTCATTTTTTCATCTTATGGCACATATGAACTAACTACTAAAATTCTGTTGCACACCAAAAAATATACTTTTTGCCAATCTGACAAAAAATAGGTATAATTTTGGTTGATTTACAAAAAAATTAGTAAGAATAGTAATTACCTACCCTTTTTGCTTCAAAGTGACTTTAAAAACTCAGGAGGCTATATAAGGGTTTCTGGTACCAAGAATTAACTAATCAGATGCAACCTTATTATGTGACCAATGAGATGCAACTCTACTATAGGACATACATATTTATGGTTCAAGACAGGGCATTCACACTGGAAAGCTACTGCACTACTGGCTGTTTTCATTTTTTCATTTGACAATCTAAGGAAAAAGAGGTCAGTGCCCCTAATGAAATAGTCAGGTATTCTATGTTTTAAAAAATTGTTACAACACACCAGTTGAAATTGCTGCTTTAGAGATTTTTATGGAGGCTTCATTACACAGGCAAGATTGATTAAATCACTGGTCATTGGTGATTGAACTCAATCTCCAGCCCTTATCCCTGTCCCCTGAGGTGCGAGGTGGGGCTGAAAGTTCTAACCCTCTAATCACTGGGATGGTTCCACTGGCAACCAGCCTGCATTCTTAGGGGATTTGCAAAAGTTACTTTATTAACATAAATCAGGTGTGCTGAAAAGACTTCTTTTGAATAACACTTTTATCTCTTATTTATCACTTGGGAAATTCCAAGGTTTAGGAGCTGTGCCAGGAATGGCATGGAGACCAAAAATATACATTTCTTATTATAAATCACAATATGCAGACTCCTTGCTTGAAAGTTAACCTGACTCCCTAGCACCTTCCATCAACACCCAACACCCACTATCAAGTCTCCTCTTGCCAGCTTATGTGCATTTTATGTACAAGCTCAATTTATTTAGTTTTGAAATGTTGTTTATTATTTGTGCAAACTTATTTTCATGTCCAGTTGAAATAGATTTCTGTCAAACTTACTTAGGTATCCTCTGTTACCCGTGTATCATTCCTTTTTCACGTTAGATGTAGTGGAAATACTTTATTCATTTAATAGCCTTTCAGGAACCACCTCACTAGTCTGGAGCAAGACGGAGAAGTATAGGGCAGCCTTGGTCTTTTTCTCTAGATGGCAAGGAAGTCCTATCACGTTTGGTATGCAGGAAATGAGATAAACAGAATAGAGGAAAAAAAAAAAACAGGAAAAATGAGAGAACCTGGGACAAGAACCAAAGAAGACATACCTTAAAACAATGAAGAGAAAGCATGTTTTCATTATAGTTCAGGGATCAAAAGACCACCATGCTACTCAAGTCCTTTGCCTGACTATGTCCTTATGGAACAGGGTTGGTATTTTAGCATAACAGTGTCCAGGAACTGAGTGGACTCTATCAGCAGGGATCAGAGCAAAGCATCTGTAGGGAATTTTTACACCTGAATCTTCCTTCATTTTGTGAAAAGTGGTTTGCAGCAATATCCAACCAGATTATCCTTTACCCTTCAAACTAATATAAAAGATGCAGCTTTTCAAAGCTAATTTTAATATTAAGAGGCAGATGCCTTACACAAAACAACTACTCAACAGGTCCAAATATGCAATGAGTTGTATTATTCATAATAAGAGCTAACTGTGTGACCAGGTTCCCACTACATGCTAGGTATTCTACCTGTATTATTCCCATTGAATCTTCACCACACCACCATAAGTACTATTACTATCCCATTTTATAATGGATGCCACCAATGCCAATGGTTGTAGAAGTTCCAATGGCTGTGATGGCAGGTGTTTCCTATGAAGGCACAGGGCCAGGACATGTGACCCAGGGATATGGACCTCTGACTGGTGCTCTTGTAAATGAGACCCTACC
Source organism: Phyllostomus hastatus (assembly GCF_019186645.2). Taxonomy (NCBI): domain Eukaryota; kingdom Metazoa; phylum Chordata; class Mammalia; order Chiroptera; family Phyllostomidae; genus Phyllostomus; species Phyllostomus hastatus. The sequence continues at coordinate 21,838,934 of NW_025334028.1, read as the reverse complement.
ATCTTACTAGAACTGTAGACCAGGAGTCAGTTGGCCCATGTTCTGATCCTAGCAGTCACCACCTAGATAAATAAGTATTAACTGTGGGTGAGCCTTTTAACATCTGGGAGCCTCAGTTGCCTCCTTAGTAAAATGAAGATGTTGGACTAGGTAAATCAGAAAATTTTTAATATTATGATTCTTGCCTCATAACTTTATTATTTCATATATCTTTCAGTGGATTTCAATAGTAATTTTCAAGCAGTATTCCATGGAAGTGATTTAGAAGTTCTGCAAAGAATAAAATATTTTCCTGTAAGTAAGAAACCCATTGGAATATCTATTTATATACTATCATTTGCAAAGAGATTTTACTTGAAAAAAGAAATCTATGCTATTCAACTTGAAAATCATACAGTAGAAAACCCTCAAAGACAAGATGAGTGTTTGAGATCTAAAGGAATGACTTTACATACAAGAATTTCAGGCCAAACAGGATGCACGGGAGGTCCCCACCTGAAGGGACCCCACAATCATGCAACTTGAGACACTTCTCTCGCCTACCCTGAGGGCAGACCTCCTCCACCCCCACTCAGGCCACCCAGCTCAGTGGACACCACTTCCCATAAGTAAATGCCCTCTTGTTGCAATGGTCACTGTCTGTCCAGCATGTCTGCCTACCCTGAGGGGAGTGGATCTGTTCTTGCTGTTCCTTGCACGTCAGCTGACACACGTTCTTTTAAGAACATCTCATGAGAAAAGAAATAATGCCACATTAAATGTTACATATTTGTTAGGAGATGCACTCCAATTTCAGAAAATTAAAATGTGAAAGAAGATGAGTCACAGAAATCAGAAGTTGAGAAACAGCTTTCTCTGCCGGAGTCACTGCTGTGCTGCGACAGACACCAGTGACCATTTTCTATAGCATCTTTTCTCTCTGCTTAGTCGTACATCAGAGCCTGTGTCAGGAACTCACAGCTTCTCACTACATTTCCTATGTTGCATGGAAATGGAGTTTGCTTGCTGGCAGTATGCTGCAAGTCAGCTATGCAATCCAATTAAGGGAAACTTTGCTCACAGTGACCCTTTGTGACATTTTCATCCTGCTTTTCGTGAAGAAAATTGGCCCAGAGTTAAGATAATGATTCTTTTTTTTTTAAACCACATCTTGTACAAAGAAAATGTGCTCACAGGACTCCTTTGAACATCCAGGAGTGATCTATCCACTCCTGCCACCAATCAAGCACCCTAGGGTGGGAAGCATAGGCAGTTCATGTTCTTTACCTTGTTCCTATCACTGTTTACCATCACAGAGCAGCCTCCAGAACAAGTGATAGATTTCTATTAGTCAGTGAGGAGAAGGAAAAGGAAGAACTTGAAGAGATGTAGTCAATGTGGAAGAATATTTCCCTCCCTACTCCTAAATCTTACATTTATTTTCTGTACTACAAAAGGAGCTCTGAATGGTTGGAGGATTTTATCTCATGCAAGAAACAAGTGGCAACTCAAAATGGCTAAACCATGGAAAACCTCAGCTCACATAATAAGAATTTCCAAGGTAGGGTAGTCCTGGCCTTGGTTAATCTAGAGGCTCATTGATGGTACTTGGTACCCAGATTCCTTTCACCTTTCTTCTCAGCCATCCTTAGCACGTCATGTCCTTCTCTCTTACTCCCAGGAAGGCTGCAAGATCAGCAGGCATCACATCTTGATAAAAGCAGAAAAGGGGACCATCTTTCTCTGAGTCTCTTCAAAGAACTAAGAAAACTTCGGGAGAATCTCATCCTTCCAGAAAATCCTCATCTCACTTGCCAGAGTTGTGTTACATGTGTTACCAGGAAAACAGGCACTTCAGAGAGAAATAATACCACTGTGATTAATTTAGATCTGTGTGTGTGTGTGTGTGTGTGTCCAGGGGTTTATTCCATCACAAAGGGAAAGGGCAGATACCTGAACAAAACAGAGTCATGAGAAGGACTGTTGGTTACCCCCTGCAATATCTGTTCCAAAGATCTAGAGCCATTGTGACACCCTGAAACTTAGGAAACTGGCCTGGTTTCTGAAAGGGTCTGTTTGAAAGTACTTTGTTATGGAAATTTTAGCCTACCTTTGGTCTAGTCAGATCTCCTGGGTTTAAAGAAATTTCTAAGGAGATTCAGAGTGCTGTGGGATGGCCAGATGTACTATTCTACAGGGGATTGGCAGCGTGGCATCTCTCTGTACTTCAAATGTATCCATCACCCTATTTTTATTGTCCTAAAATGTAGACCTGAGCATACTACTCCCCAGCTGAAAAAAAAAATGGCATTCCAAACTGTTTCTAAGCCATCTTTCTCTTTATATCTCATTTCTTTTACTTATGAACACCCAGAAATATATCTTTTACATTTCAGTTTTCTTTGTCTTTCCTATGTTCTGAATGCCTGTTTGCATGCCTTGTAAACTCCTACTCATCCTTTAAGACCCAAACCAAATGTTAAAACTCACCTCCATCCTCTAATTTTTCCTCCATTTGCATTTCTGTAATTATTGCTATTATTGCTATTACAGCCTCCTGACAAGTCTCTCTTCCTCTTCTTGCCTCCTTCTAATTTGTTTTCCACATTACAACATATTTCTAAAGCACTAATCTAATCAATCACTCTTTTGCTAACATCCTTCATCCTGTAATGTGGAGGAAGCTCTGTAACATAGCTCAGAAAAACCACAGTGACCAGGCAGTCTCTGCCCCTCACATGAGATGCTCTGCCATGCTGGACCACCTGCAGGGGGCAGACGAGCATGGCATGCTCTTCCTCACCTCCCAGATTTGTGCACGTCGTGTTCTCTTTGCTAAGAATGCTGTCCCTCACCACCCTGTCAGCTGTCAGGTCTCCATTGCCTGATTTGACTCCTTCAAGTCCTGGTGGGTGTTATCTTATACATTTTTAGAGCTTCTTCAGTTTCTTCTAAGAGTACTTACACCTCTGAGCTTTCATAGATTCTCTGAAGTTCCTCGAAGACAGAAGCTGCTTTTTGTACATAGTTGTAACTCTAGCATATAGGAAGGATTCAAATGTTTGTAAAAGAATCCTGAGTTGATTATTGCAGAATAAGTTGGAGCAATGTAGCCATTAAAGGTACCCATTTCTCAACCCCTGGATATCTTGGTTAAGGCATAGGGGTTGCAACCACAACTCTTAACTTTGGCATGGAACCATCATCTTAAAAGGTGATTTCTAAAATTTTCAGTACCTGTGGACCATTTACTTCGTGTATGAATCACACAAATTGCTGAGAAATGTAAACATTTTGAAATGATTATTACAAGTAAAAAAAAGGAAAGTAGAGCATTGTATGTTATCAGTAATTCGGACGATACTTACTATCTTTCACTATGGGGTCTACAGAGGCTTTGAGCCATTGGCCAGGTTCCACATCCAGTTTACATTTTTTTTGTTCTATTATATGGAAACATTCACAATGAAAGACTTAGGAGAGAGTAAGTGTTTGGTGGGTCTTTTAAATGCGCATGCAGAAATTATGGCAAGACTTCTCACTAAGAGTGCTTTCTCCATGGGCAATAAACTGGGACCTCAAGGCTGAAGGTTTCAGTGATGGATAGAATATTAAACTCAATCTGGGCAGGTTCCGTTTTAGAAAGTATTTCTTCATGTATTTTTTAGAATGCTCTTAAATTTGAAAAATATGTTTATTGTGTACAATCAGTTTATTTTGTAGTAAGTGAAGAAAATCATCTAGAATTAGAAAAATTGAAATGTTTAGCAATCAACCATTTATTCTACAATTCAGTCTTTTAAAGAAATCATCATAGCTTATCCCCAACACTAAAAATTATGTTTCAGCCCTGAAGTGATAGTTTTATGCTGCTATTTACATGTTGATAATGTCATACATATAATATTTGAATAAATCACTTGAAATCATATAATTAGTCTTCACTAGGGTAAACCTACATCCCTAGGACAGTCCCAATTTATGTCTATTATTCCAATAAAATTCTTAAAAGTGCCTATTTTCACTCTCAAAATGTCCTTAGCCAGACAATAAATTAAATTGTCTCCCTAGTCCATCTTGGCATTAATGGTATTATGTAATATAGAAATGTTTCCATCTATGGTCTCATGTGAGTACTTTTGAATAAAATTCAGTTTCTATATGTGGTCTCATGTGAGTATTTTTCTATGACAGTGTAGAAAATGGAACATTTAGTCACTGCCAATATTTTTCCCCACACAGCATGCTAAAGAGTTCTATAGTTAGTAGATATAATTTGATCGTGTTTCTACTTGCCATTATTCAGCCCCAAATCTACAGCAGGAGGTCACAGCATTGACTGCCTATGAATAACTGTAGCAGTGTAAGGCAGGTATTGAGGAGCAAATTCTTTTACTATCGTCAAAATCCTCTTGCCAGATGTCTCCATCTGTAAACACTGACCCAAATGTACTTTTCCCAGTTCACATCACTTCTCACAAAGGAATTTTCAATTAATGAAGAATCTCTTCTCTATATTAGCATGGGCTTTTGGTAATAAGTGAAAGAAATGCCATCAAGCAGTTCTCATAGATGGATCACACATAGGCCAAATGTGGATCCGTACCCAGCATATCAGTAGTTCCACCCAAGTAGAAACATACACACACACCATAAATATGTGACAGTCCTTCCACATCATGTCATTGTCATGTGACATCCAATGGTTCCACTTGATAAAAGAATTATGTCTAATGGCACATTCTGTTTTCTCTCGAGCACTGTATCTTTGCATCTACAAAGGTTTTATAAACTTCTGAGCAATAGTATGGACTATGTCTAACTTTGTAATGAAAAAATGATTAATGATGTCTTAGTAATATTAAACTCTGCTTTTAGTGATGATGTATACACTAGTTTCCTCCTGAGATGCATTATTCAGGGCTCATGTTGGAAAATCTTCATTAGTTTACTATGAAGGTTAGTAGTTACTCTTCTTTATTTGGAAATAATGGGAAAGTTCTGGCTTCATACCACTGGTTGACAAAATTTCAAAACATTGTATTAAGAAATAGGGTAAATGGATTGTCAGTCTAATAAAATTCAATTTAGTAATTTCATCATGGTTTACTTTTTCTTTTTTGCATTTTTTAGGCCGTATATAGGAAATCATCTCATTTGCAGATCACGTTAAACCAGAGCATATACATGCACATTATATAATTGCACTGAGTTTCAGATTACCATTTACATTTGCAGCATTTTGTGAGTGCTTATATTTATGATACATTTTAATTACTTATTTCAGGAGTCAATTTTGAGCTTCTGGACCATTTTTATCAATTAGAGAAATAATAAAACAAATACTAATGTTAAATATGAGCTCACTCCTCTGATAAACTATAGTACAAGTTATAAGAATGAAATGGTTATTAAGACTATATAGCATTTCTGTGAAAATCAAAATTAATGTTTTATTTCAAATTTGTGGAATGTACACTGAAACAATTTTTTTTGCTTTTTCCTTGTGAATCTGCCAGGGGATTGGCAGTGTTCTGAGAGCACATTATTAGAATGGTGCCTCCAATACAGGGTTACCAATTTCTGCACAATCACCTCTGCTGGCCAGAAAGGCATAAAAACTACAGTACTGAAAGTTATTCTCCTCAGTGTCATGCCGAAATGCCACTTTAGCACAGAGAAAGTTATGTTCTCAAATTTGGGTACTTGAGAAATCAGTAAAGTAGATTGTCCAAGTTTCCCTGGTTACAACAGTGCTTCAGAAGCTTGCAGGCTGGAAGCTCTCTGCACATTGCAAGGACAGAGAACACTCTGCCCAACAGGCAGTGATACTGGTCACAATAGCAGCCAAGGAACACATGAAGTGCACAACTCTGTGAAGTTTGACTGCAAAATAGTGACAGTGGTTTTGCAAAGCTGTACATGAAAAACAGCCTTATTAAGTTAATCTGTTCCCATACATTCATGTGTTGATGACTCCATGTACATCTATTGAATTACCATTTCTCTCTATTCAAATTTACCATAATCTCTGCTTTACCTTCCCCATCCCACCCTATTTACCCCATCAATTAAGTTTTTGTACCAGGTTCTGAGTCTCAGTTTTAATCTTTTTTTAATTGAGGTATAACTTGAAATTACTGTTCAAGTAGTTTTGACAAGTGGATGTCAAGAAGCAGAGCATTTCTTCAAATTAAGTTTTGAATTGCAATTATATTTTTTAGTTCAAAGAAGCCTTTTTTTGAAGCCTTCAAAAGGCTTCAAAGAAGCCTTTTTAGTTCAAATATACCTGCTCACACTTTTAGATCTCTTAAATAGCAGATTAGACATGGCTGAAGAGAAAATCACTGAACTAGAAGAAAGATTTGAAAAAATTACTTTGAATGTAGCATACACACAAAGGAATGAACAATATAAAAGAGCAATTAAGAGATAGTGAGGCTGTGTATTTATAATATACATAGAACACTTAAAAGGCAATAATAAAAAAACAACCCAATTAAAAAATAGGCAAAGGATTTGAACATATATTTCCCCAAAGGAAATATACAAGTGGCCCATGAGCCACATAAAAACATGCTTAACATCATTTGTCATTCAGAAAATGCAAATTAAAATCATAGTAGTATATAACTCCCCCCACACTAGGATGGCTATAATAAGAAGAAGGATAGAAATAAGTATTGGGGAAGATTTTGAGGCCTTGGAACCTTCATGCATTGATAGTAGGAACGAAAATGGTGTAGCCACTGTGAAAAAATAGTTTGGCAATTTTTCAAAAAGTTAAACACGGAGTGATCCATTATATATACTCCTAGGTATATACCTCCCAAGAAAGAAAATATGTAAGTCCTTAAGAAAACTTATACATAAATGTTCTTAGCAGTAGTATTCATAATAGGGCAAAAGTGGAAACAACCCAAGTGTCTATCACTGATGAATGGATAAACAAAATACAGCACCTGCATACCATACAAAGCACCCAGTACTGAAACATGCAACAATAGGTGGACCTCAAAACATCATGCTAAGTGAAAGATGCTGGTCATAAAAGACCACATATTGTATGATTCCATTTTTATGAAGTATCCAGAATACACAAAACTATTTAAAAAGCAGACTAGTGATTGTGTTGGGCTATGCTAGAAGTGGGAAGGAAGGAGAAATGGGGACTGGCTTCTAAGGGGCATAACATTTATTTTGGGGGTTAATGCAAATGGTCTAAAATTAGGTTGTGGTAATAGTACAACTCTGGGGATATACTAAAGAATCACTGAATTGTAAATTTTAAATGGGGGAATCTTATATATCTCAAGAAAGCTGTTTTTAAAATCATAGGCAAAACATTAGAGGAAATGTAGGAAAGATTTTTTTGCCTTGAGGTAAGAAAGGATATCTTAAATATGATCCTAATAGTAGAAACAGTAAAGAAAATGATTAATAAAATTAACTATATTGATAAATCTAACTGCATTAAATTAAGAACTCCTATTTATCAAAAGATACCATAGAGTAAATAAAGAGCCACAATCTTGGAGAAGATATTTGCACCATACTAAGTCTGTGGCAGAATTAAAACATGTAACCACTTTTGAAAGGAATTTGTCATTTAAATTGGTGTCAGTAAATTGGATGGAGCATTTCACACTATCCTTCCTAGGCCTGGAATTGACTTGCTTTTCTAGTCTGGTCACTGCCACCAAGTGGCACTGCAACTGTGCAGGTGTGTGGCAAGAATGTTCTAGTGCTTTGGTAGTACCTGGAACCCAGGTGTTGGATCTAGATGGCATGGCTTGCTACAGGGAGTTTTTCTCAATCACAAGTCTGTCAGCGCCTCAGAGGACTTGCATGGACAAGAAAAACCCCTTTCCCCAGTCCAGGTGTGCCTCTTGTAAGGAAAAAGGAAGACTCTAACAGAATTCTCACTGAATAGCCCCAGCTTAATATGCTTTAGGATTTCTTATTGGTAATGTATTCTTTCAGCTTGTGGCAATAAAAATGTTATTTGCATAAAGTTTTTGTATTAGAGTGATCATTTTTACCAAGCCTCTGCCACCTGGGAGAGTTACGGCTTCTTATGCAACCAGCAGCACTATGACAGTGTTTGGTTGATTCACATCCTTCCCAAGACTTGGCATTGTCAGAACTTGACATTTTTGCCAATCTGTGAGAGTGCCTGGCAAACATAAAACATGCTGATCCCTCCTTTGGTGTATGTCTTTGATGTATGTGCACCCTTGGTATACATCCAAGAAACTTTTGGACATGTGCACCAGGAAACAAGAATATTCATAACAGCATTGTTGCTAAAAGTGAAAAACTGCAAATCTCCCAAATGTGCCATGAATGAAGAAAAGAGAAGCACATTTGCATCTATTCACACAATGGAATACTATAGAATAGTGAAGACAATTGAAGGAGAGCTACAAATTTCAATGTGGATTTATTTATTTTACAAATATGTTGATGAAAAAGCACATTACAGAAAAATAACAATAGCACAATTACCTGTATGTGAAGGTAAAAAGCTTGCAAATTTAAATTCTCATTTATAGATACATAGGATACAATTAAAGATAAGCAAGGGGACATAGGAGACCATTTTCAGGAGAGCAGGAGAATAGTTATGTTTTGGAGGAAAAAGACAGTGTGATCGTGAAGGGGCATGCTTGGAGTACTAAAGGCATTGTTTTTTTGTTTGTTTTCTTTTCTTTATTTCTTAGGTATCACAGGTATTCATTTCTTCATTATTTTACTTTTTGTAATATATCACACATATATTTTCACTATAACATTTTAAGTAAATTGCTGAAAATATATGAATGTTTATATAAAACAAACACTAGATATCTCCCCAAACTATGTATTTCTATATGCATATTTAAATGTACTTTAAAATATTAACTTTTTAGTTAATTTAGTAGCTTTAAAAATTATTGGCTTTAAATTCAGCAGCTTTAAAAATTCAGTAGCTTTAAAAGTTATTAATGTACCAAACAGGCAACCCCATAAAACCTCAGAGAAGGGTGACAGTCTCTGTGGGGCACACGCCCTGTGCAGCTCTTGGGCTGTGTCCTGTGCAGTTGGGCACTAAAATGTCTTGATACTAAACCATTTAGCATCTCTGTCTTTTTTTCTGTCCCTTGTCAAAGACTTCCAAAATTGCTACCACTTGGCTTAACTCTACAATTTTGTTTGGGTTTTGCTTTAAGATAGTTTCTTATATTTAACCTTACCCAAAACTTAACTCTCTCTTATTAGCCTAGCTTGGTGTGGTCCAGAGAACAAGAGGGTCAGTGGAGAGACACCTGCCACACTGGACTATAATGAACATGTTGTTACATACTGACAGGGAATTTTTGAGCAGTCACACCAAAATATTCTGCTTCAGTGGTAGTATGGATAACAAACACAAAAATACAATTTCATGCTTGCAGCCTAGATCTGCACATTCCTAGTTTGTCAGGTCTGATTGGGGAAAAAAAAAACACTTTGGAAAGTAATCTATTCTATTCCTAAGTGGCTTCTTGCTTGTTTGTACATTATTGCCCCATCAGGATGAAGCAGCCATAAGTGCACTGGGGAAAAAGGACAGAGAACACACGCATTCACATGGCTTTATTTAAACAGATATAATATATGTACATGTGTATAAAATAACTTCCTTGTTTACAATTTCATGATAGGAGATCAGTCTGGGTTGAAGTCTAGCATTTATTAAGCAACTACTAATGCTTATGTATACTATGTATACTATGCATTGTATCTAATGCTTATGTATACTAACTCATTCAATCCTCAGTAATCTTGAGTAATCTTGAGGCAGGTTCTGTTATTGTCTTCAACATCACATATCTATAATTTAACATAGTTAAAACTGATCTCTTGCTTGCCCCTACCACAAACCTTCCTCATAGTGGTCTTAACCTTTTTAGTTCATGGGAATTTCATCCTTCCTGTTGCTCATACCAAAAACCTGAACATCATCCTTAATTCTCCCCATCTGCTCTCCAAGGCTGTGTACTGCATGAGGTAAGGAGTTGCCATTTACAATGGAGGCACCATAGATTTGTGTACTAAATATAATAAATTTTCAACAGCTATCAATTCTAATAAAATATGACATTATGATAATTATCTGAGAGATGGGGGACAATGTGACAATTACAGGCCACTAGGGTCCGTCCCACCACTTGCACTGAATCACCGCCATAGCCTCCTGCTTCCACCCTGGTCCTCAGTCAGCCATTCCCAGTCAGCGTGACCCTGTGCTTCCAGTCAAGGCAGGCCTCTGCTCAAACCCTCCAGCTGGCTTTCATTCAAAATCCTTTCGTGGGACCTGTCCTTGGCATTGCTCTGACTTTGTCCTCCTCTCCACACTCCCTCTGCTGCACCGGTCTGCTTACTGAGCCAACACTCCCACCACGGCTCCTCACTCTCAGTTGTTCTCTGCTCACTCCCTTCTACTTTCAGGTCTTCACCCACAAGTCTCTCTTCCTATCCAACCTGTCCTGGCCACCCTATTTAAATAAAATTGCAGTCCTGTCCCACTCCCTCATCTCATCCTAGCTTTACTTTCAGTTACAGCAATTACCACCACCAAAATTTTTGATAAATTTTATTTATTTTGCTACCTTTTATTTTGGTAAGTGTAAACCCCTTGAAGGCAGAGATCCTTGATTTATTCAGTGTGGACCCCAAGCACCCAGAACGACTCTTGGCACTGAGAAAAGAATCAATACATATTTGTGAAATGAATATATCTTCATTTTACAGATTAGGAAACTAGGACTCAGAAATTGTTACGTCACCTTTTAAAGACCAACAGCCAGTAAGTAAGTGGTAGAAGCAGGATCTAAATGCAGGCAGTTAAATTCCAAACCCTGTGTTCTCAGACCTCTGTGCTTTACTGCTACATATGCAACAGGGTGATTTTTTAATGGTGTTGACAACGGTGATAGCAATAGCTAGTATTCTTAATGCCTACTTGCACCATGCACTGTGCTTCACATATATCATCTCATGTGTTGCCTCATTCAGCATCTAGGAAGTATCTCATCTAAATCAGTTTGGAGTCCCTATAGTTCTGGCAAATCAACTATCATGACAAATTCAAGTACAATGAAAGATGAACAGAACTTTATTCCCAAACATTAATGAGCTGCATAAACTTTCCTTCTTGTGGGAAAGGCAGAAAATCAGCAATTTAAGATTTTATGTGAGGAAATTGGGAATGCATGGCTATAAGAGGGACAGGGACCCCAATGTAATCATCCTATTATGGTTGGCTTCTTTTGCTCAATTTATTATTCATTTATTCACTCATACGTTCATTTATTTATTCACACATTCAACAAACATTTATTGAATGACCGCCATGCAATGCATTATGCCAAGTTCAAAAGCTAGAAAGATTAAGAAGATGCATCCTCTTCCCTTGAGAGACTCAACAGCCTAGCAAGAGGGATAATACAAAAGCAAGCAATTCCACTGAAGGAGTAAGTGTGATATCAGAGGACTGTTGCAGAATACTGGGGAGCCCAGAGCAGGAAGTGCCTAACTAACCATGTTAAGGAGACACAGGAGTACCTCTTGAGGAATAAATATATCTTCATTTTACAGATTAGGAAACTAGGACTCAGAAACCATTACGTCACTTTAATGAGCCAAAATAAGGAGTTTCTCAAGCAGGATGCGGGGAGAAGGAAGAGAAGCAGAGGGAGGGATTTGTGAGGCACAGAGGCGAGACTCACGTGGTTCAGTGAACTGAATAGCTTGGCGAAACCGGGGAGGGGTGGGAGAAAGGAAAGCAGGCACCCAAGGGACTTTAAATATGGTATGATTAGATCAGATTTTCATCATCTTTTGAAAGTCTCTCAGGGGTCTGGGTGGAAACTGAATTAAGGAAGCAAGTCAGGATGGGAAGAGGCAGCAGATATCTGACACTTTGAAGCTGGTGTTTTGACTTGGATATTTTTAGGTAGCTTAAAAGTATTTACATTGTCAGCTCAAAAACTACTAGGCAATGTGCAAAACAGCCATTTCATCACATTGCAGAACCTTACCCAAGGCCAACACCTGAATCTGTGGAGGTTAGAGATGTGATCTGAAAGAGAGTGAGATCTAGACATCTGGTAGATAAGCTACATATGACCAGGAATAATGGGCCCAGTACAGGTTGCTATCTCAGAAGCAGCTTGAAAACGCCCTAAGCCTACTAACTACTCCTTTTGTGAGAGTTCCCTTGTATTTTGTAAGAGCTGCTCCTCAGATTCTCTTGTTACTCCCTTGCAGTTATAATTGCAACAATGATTTACTTTTAGTTAATGAGTATTATTAAGTGTGTTATCTGTGCTCTATTTTCCATTAGAGAAATCTCAAGAATGGAAACCTCTGCTTTTATGGGATTCCATGTAATGTTCAGTTTCTTTTAGGGATTCATGGTATGCCCCGGAAGGGAAGCTGGAAAGAAAGCGCATTCATTAGCACTATTTTAATTGTAAGTATATTTTAAAAAGGTGATTGTTTCATTGAGCTGGGGAGTCTGGAATGAGGCTGACTTGGGGTGTAGCTGGACCTAGGGGCTCAGTGATATCATTGTGCTGTCCTGCTTTAAAACAGGCTTTCCCCCACATGGCAAGCTAAGCGGTCACCCCAACACTCATCATCTGACCAGCCGAGCAAACCCAGATAGAAGAGAATTTTTTAAGACAGCTTCCATAAAATGGTCTCAGGAAGGACTGTGGTTGGCAATTTGGGTCATACGTTTATCTCTAAACTGGAGTCCAAGAGATGCGGTATTCTACGTGGCCAGGTTGGAGGCATGTGTCCATCTATAGAGGGTGGGCATTGCGGGAGGGTTTAGCCCTGCTTGATCCTATAGATGGATACTTCCCAATCAAAGGTTTGGTGTTTTGTTTTGTTTTTTACCAGAACAATGGAGGAAATTATATGAGCTATCCATTCTAGGTATAGTTTCCATATGATTTATTGCCCAAACTGGATAAATAATAATTGTTCCAGGACAGCAGGCATGACCTGGAACTGTCCCAGGCCACTAGGGAAACATGGCCAACCTACGTACAGGGGAGAGGCCACTTGGGCCACACCATGATCCTTTATTTTTTTACTCCAAACTGCATAGAAAATCTTCAATTAAATCTCTAACAGTTCTCTCAGTACTCTTATAATATATACACACTGTATTTAATAACATCAGACTCATCTTGGTTTGATGGCTTTGATACCCTTTTAACCTTCATTTATCAGAATTTAAAATCTTTTCCCCTTGATTATAAGTCATCCTTTAAAAGAGCTCATGAAAAAAAATTAAATAATGCAGATATGACTAAAGAATAAAGTGAAAGTCTCTGTGATCGGAATGAGGACACACAGTGTCAGCAATACCTTTTGGTAATACAGAAACTATGAGTTGGGACCAGGCTGTTTGGACTCAGACACTTAGACACTTAAAGACCAATTTAAGCAAAGTTATCGCAAACTCTGTGGGTACAATAACCAGTCAGGTCCTCAACTGAGTTAGGGGGCACCACATTGGAAAAGAGGGGATTGAGTTGAAAGAATTACTCAAGAGATGGGACCCAGGACTCAGTGATTCAACCAGAAGGTGCAAGGGAAAGATTAATGTCCAGGTTGCTGGGTCAGGTGGAAGGGAGCCCATCATCGGAGTGAGAACTGTCAGAAGAACAGGATGGAAGATGTGAAAGGATAATGGTCCCAAACCTCTTCTGTGTCTGATTTAATTTACAACCTTGTTCTGGGAAGAAATGAATGCATTCCCTGATAGAATGCGTAAGCAATTTTCTGATAAGCTTTAAGGGAATAAACAGTTATTCTGGGAACCAGTCGACAACCCCCACCTCACTGACTTGTGACCAATAACCAAACCTCCCCTTCTTTCCTTTTGTTGTTTAACAATGATGATTTAACCCACAAATGCCCTGCCAAGACCTCGTCTTTCAAATGACTACACAGGCCTTTTCTTTTACAGCAAGTTTGTTTCTGGGGGGTTTTAGAGGAGAGTAGTGCCTGTTTAATTTATAGCTATTTTAGGTTTTTGTTCTAAGGAGGCTTTTGTAAGATAAAAACAATAACTTAAAAATAATTATTAAAGTAATACATGTTCACAGAAAGTTTAGAAAGTCCATAAAACTAGAAAGCATAGGAATCTTATTTTCATATCATTTTGATGCATTCATCTTTTTTGATTATTTTATTTCTTTTTGTGAATTTTTTGTCTAAAGTCTTTGACCATTTTTCTATTTGTTGCATTTTTAAAATTACTAGTTGGAACTCTTTACAAATAAAGGATATTGACAAATATCAATTGACCTTTCTAGGTGGGAACTGGTTTTGTGGCTTCTGTTTGGAGTTGAGTTTTTTAGTGGTTTTTCTCATTGACTTGTTCTATCAAAAACTAGGGGCTCTCAAGAGGTTACCATGCATCAGGCACCAGTTAACTTGCCCTCTTGAGAAACATCTACTGCTACTGCAATCCCCAGCTGTGAGCACCATGGCTGACCCATGGCAGGAAATAAATACTTGATGAACAACGATAGCAGTAACATTCTTGAATGATGACTTGGCCAGGAGTCACTAAGCAGGTTGCATGCATTAGTTCCTTTAAATCCTCATAATAATTCAATCATGTAAGTGCAGTAATTGTCACCATTTTACAGATGAGTAAACTGAGCATAAAGAAGTTAATTCATCTGAGATTTCACAGAGCTGAGATTAAAACCCAGTTGTGTCTCACTGTGGAGTTTGAGCTTTTAAGTCTAATGCTATCGAGAGAACTGAATCTGGAAGAATTTTAGACTTGAAGCATGGACACTGACCCTGGGAAGAATTCAACATGAATATTATGCTCTCATATCACAAAATATACCCCCTCACAGTTATTTTGAAGTAGTTTTTACAACTGAAATTTAGAGCATTGCATTCTACAACTAGAAAAATCCCAGATCATAAATTTCATGTTTCTCAAAGCACCTGAATTATTATGAGGCAGAGTTTGGCAGGGAAAAGACCCAGTGGAGGGTGAAAAGACCCCACAGCTAATAAAATGAGCTAACAATCCAGATCAGCGCCGTGAAACTACCCAGGATTGCAAAAAGCAAAGTCGGCTTCAGGGAATTTGCTCTTGCTTTGTTGAGCTTCCATTGTACAATAGATCAATTGAAACCTTAGTCTCAGGTTATACTTAGTTTTTGTTATACATATAAGTTAATTGAGATCATCTTCAACTTGTACAATTTTATGAAGGTTGATATATAAAATTCTCTTCCTGTAGTTAGAATCAGATTTCTAATTGATTTGTTCCATTTAGATTCAGTTCATGTCTGTAAGTAGAGGGCCACATTCATGGTCACATGAAGGTATTCTATGCAGCCTACCTGCCACTTTCTCCGCTCAGCCCAGGCTGACTTGCTGCTAGGGTCAAGTAGAGAGAGGCCCTATTCAGACCACCTAACTACTCTTTTCTCTGAGATCCTCTTGAGGGTGGCTCCATTTACAGGGTATTGCAGCCCAGGGGTGGGGGGCTTGGCAAGTGATAGGTCCTCCTGACTAGACATACAAACTGTCAAGGTGAGGAACACTGCTTAGACTACTGACGACCAACCACATTTTGCCCATCCTCCTTTTAACCCATTTTTCTCTATTGCCAGTTGGTTAAAATATATTTTGTGTATTTTTGTGAAAAGAACACAGGACTATGAATCAGAAGATAGATGTCCTTAGCCTATGTGATTTCAGACAAGGCATTTCAGTTTCTGAGCATGAGTTTCCTCAGTTGTAAGTTAGGGATTACAATATCTTCCTTGTGGGATATTTGAAAAGATCAAATGAGATAGTGTATTTGAAAATGCATCATAAAGCTCTATGCACTTTATGAATATTTCATTGTACACAATTTTATTCCACTTTTATAACTGCAGGGACTGAAATTCATTGAGATTAAGGCCACAGCTTTAATTAGAAACAAAGCGAAGATTTGAACCAGGTCTACATCCAGAACCTTCAATGCTTTCTCACATGCTGCCTCCTTAGACAAACTCAAATTATTAATGTGAATAGAATTTCTTTCTCAATGTATGCTGGAAAATTTAACCCTGATTTCAAGAATCCCATACAACACTCTGCAGAACTCTATCCCCAATACCTACCAAAGAGAGGAGTACCCAGGCAAGGCCTCCTTTGTTGCATACAGATTTCTCACAGACCCGATAATGGAGCACAAGTTAAATGTGTAAATGCCTAGCACTGAGGCACCAGCTGTCACTCAGTGTGCTATTTCATCACTGAACAATTCAGAGTGAAGAAAACATCCTGTGTTTATTCTTTGTTCATTGTACTCCCATGCCCTACAAATCAAGGCCATATAACAATATATCACTGCAAGTGGCTTTAAATAACCCTTTCTTCCAAGATGATACAATAGAAAGCTGCCACCTCCTGACCCTCACAAACAAGAAAATGCTTGTTATCTGTCATATGAAGTTACTAATTAAAAATAATATGTTAGGAAGACCTTAAAAAACACTTCAAAGGGGGAGGAATAGAGTGGTATACTTTGCTGCTTTCCTCCCTGAGAAGTCTTTTTTAAAAGTTGATGTGTATCTTGAATTTGGGTACTCATGGTCTATTAACATGTGTGCAGACAAAACAAAAATAAATGATATGCTAGGGAAAGTCATTGTAACATATGTGAAAAATGGTTATGGTTAAAAGTGGGCTTTCAAATTAAAAAGAGGAACTCACCAATAGGAAAATAGACATAGGACAAAAGTGAGCAATTATCTATTACTAAACACTCTTTGTTGATTTACAGTTTCTTGTTTGGTATTTTTCTTGCAACTGGCTACACAAATTCTATTAATTAACCGACTCCTTAATAATTCCTCAGTTGCTATAGTATGGAAGGTTCTGATTACAACTATAAATAACAGGGCAGACAGGGAAGGCAAGTATATATTTCATATGTTCAATTTCTAAAATGTGAAAGCCTACACAGCACAATCTATCATTGCATGTGGGGCTTTAGGCACCTCCTTTCCTTGACTGGTTAAGATTTTAACTCTCCTGGCTCAGCACTTGGTGCATGGGAACAAATGAGAACTGCCCACATCTTATGGAAAGGTGGCCAGAGATAATGGAAGCTTGGGGGTCAAAAGCACGGCACTGCAGTCAGCTTGAGGATTTACCTTTGATTTCAAAGCTGTCTAAAATTTAGAGTCCAAAATAATTATGGGATCACTAGTACACTTTTGACTAGGTAGTTATTCAGTAACCTAAATTAGAGTTACTTTGTCACTTTTCATTATTACAAAAATAATCTTTCTAGTGTGTATTACATGAGCAGTACAGATAGAATTGCAGAAAACAACAGCAAAAAATAAAACAAACAAAAACCATATGTTCACTCTCAGAGAAAACCTTTGGTGGTGTGTGTTTTAGGAGTCACACACAATGTATTTAATATTGTCATACCTCACTTGTAATTTTTAGGCTTGGCACTACATCAATCGTTTTTCATGCCAACACATGTTCATTTGCAGAATGATTTTTAAAATTACTTTATTATTGTTCAATACAGTTGTCTGCATTTATCCCCCACCACTGCCCCCAAACCCTAGCCATACCCACCTCCCTCCCCTGCTTCCACCACCTCTTCGTTTTGTCCATGTGTCCTTTATAGTTGTTCCTGAAAACCCTTCCCCCCTTCCCTCCCATAATCCCCTCCCACCTCCCCTCTGATTACTGTCCAATTGTTATTAATTTCAATGTCTCTGTTTATATTTTGCTTCCTTGTTTGTTTTGTTGATTAGGTTCCACTTAAAGGTGAGATCATATGCTATTTGTTCCTTACCACCTGGATTATTTCACTCAGCATAATGCTCTCCAGTTCCATCCATGGTACCTCAAAGGGTAGGAGCTCCTTCTTTCTCTCTGCTGCATAGTATTCCACCATGTACATGTACCACAGTTTTTTGATCCACTTATTTACTAATGGGCACTTAGGTTGCTTCCAGCACTTGGCTAATTGTGCTGCTATGAACATTGGGCTGTATAGGTTCTTATGATTTGGTGTTTCAGGGTTCTTAGTTCCACTGATATAATTCTATTAGTGGAATTGCCGGGTCAAAATGCAATTCCATTTTAGTTTTCTGAGGAAATTCCATACTGTTTTCCACAGTGGTTGTGCCAGTCTGCATTCCCACCAGCAGTGCCCTAGGGTTCCCTTTTCTCCACATTCTCTCCAACACTTGTTGTTTGCTGATTTGTTTATGATGGCCATTCTGACCAGTGTGAGTGGTATCTCACTGTGGTTTTAATCTGCATTTTTCTAATGACTAGTGATGCTGAGCATCTTTTCATATGTCTCTGGGCCCTCTGTATGTCCTCCTTGGAGAAGTGTCTGTTCAAGTTGTTTGCCCATTTTTAAATTGGGTTTTTTTGTCTTCCTGGAGTGGAGTCATGTGAGTTCTTTATATATTTTGGAAATCAAACCCTTGTCCAAGGTATCAATGGCAAATATGTTTTCCCATATGATTGGTTCTCTTTTCACTTTAATGCTGTTTTCTTTAGCCATGCAGAAGTTTTTTATTTGATGAGGTCCCATTTGTTTATTCTTTCCTTTATGCCCCTTACATTAAGGGACATATTGGTGAAAATATTGTTGCCTGGAGTGTCTGAGATTTTCCTGCCAATGTTTTCCTCTAGGACTTTTATGGCGTCATGACTTATATTTAAGTCTTTTATCCACCTTGAATTTATTTTTGTGTATGGTGTAAGTTGGTGATTGAATTTCATTTTTTTTTTTTTGCATGTAGCTGTCCAGATTTCCCAACACCATAATTTGAAGAGGCTATTTTTACTTAATTTTATGTTTCTGTCCTCTTTGTCAAATGTTAATTGACCACAGAGACTTAGCTTATTTCTGGGCTCTCTATTCTGTTCCATTGGTCCATGTATCTGTTTTTATGCCAGTACCAGGCTGTTTTGATTACAGTGGACTTATAGCACAGTTTGATATCAGGTATTGTGATCCCTCCTACTTTGTTCTTTCTCAAAATTGCTGCAGCTATTTGGGGTTGTTTATGGTTCCATATAAACTTTTGAAATGTTTGTTCTACATCTGTGAAATATATCATGGGTACTTTCATAGGGATTGCATTGAATCTATAAATTGCTTTGGGTAGTATGGACATTTTGATGATGCTAATTCTCCCAATCCATGAGCATGGTACATGCTTCCATTTGTTTGTATCTTCCTTAATTTCTTTCTTCAGTGTTGTGTACTTTTCTGAGTATAGATCTTTTCCATCCTTGGTTAGGTTTATTCCTAGGTACTTTATTTTTCTTGTCTCTATATCAAATGGGAGTTTTTTCCTGATTTCTGTTTCTGATATTTCATTGTTAGTGTACAAAAATGCCTTTGGTTTCTGGATATTGACTTTGTATCCCTCTGTTTTGCCAAATTTACTTATTAGGTCAAATAGTTTTTTGGCAGCATCTATAGGATTTTCTATGTACACTATCATGTCATCTATAAATAATGACAGTTTTGCTTCCTCCTTTCCAATCTGGATGCCTTTTATTTCTTTTTCTTGTCTGATTGCTGTGCCTAGGACATCCAATACTATGTTGTATAGAAGTGGTGAGAGTAGACATCCTTATCTTGTTCCTGGTCTTAGTGAGAAAGCTTTTAGTTTTTCCCCATTGAGTATGATGTTCGCTGTAGGTCTCTCCTATGTGACCTTTATTATGTTGAAGAATGCTCCCTGTATTCCCACTTTGTTAAGTGTGTTTATCATAAATGGGTGTTGTACCTTATCAAATGCCTTTTCTGCATCTATTGATATGATCATGTCATTTTTGTCTTTCCTTCTGTTTATGTGATGTATTACATTTATTGATTTATTGTACCATCCTTGCATCCCTGGGATGAATCCCACTTGATCATGGTGGATGATCTTTTTAATGTATTGCTGGATGTGGTTTTCCAATATTTTGTTGCACATTTTAGCGTCTATGTTCATCAGTGATATTGGCTTGAAGTTCTCTTTCTTTCTCATGTCTTTATCTGGTTTTGGAATTAGGATGATGCTGGCTTCATGAAAAGAGTTTGAGAGTCTTCCATCTTCTTGGATTTTTTTTGGAATAGTCTGTGAAGGATAGGGGTAGCTCTTCCTTAAATGCTTGTAAAATTCTCCTGTGAAACTGTCTGGTTCAGGGCTTTTGCATGCCAGGAGTTTTTTGATTACTGCTTCAATTTCATCAGCTGTTATTGATCTGTTCAGGCTTTCTGCTTCTTCTTCATTCATTTTTGGAAGGTTTTATCTTTCTATAAATTTGTCCATTTCACCTATGTTTCCAAATTTCTTGGCATATACTTCTTCATAGTAATTTCTTAAAATCCTTTGTATTTCTGTGGTATCAGTTGTAATCTCTCCTCTTTAATTTCTGATTGTGTTTATTTGGGTCCCCTCTCTTTTTTTCTTGATGAGTGTGCTTAAAGAATTGTTGATTTTTTTTTTATCTTTTCAAAGAACCAGCTCCTGGATTTATTGATCCTTAGCATTGTGCTTTTAGTCTCTGTATCATTTAATTCTGCTCTGATCTTGGTTATTTCCTTCCTTCTACTTGCTCTGGGATGTCTTTGTTGTTGATCCTTGGGTTCTTATAGGTGTAGGGTTAGATTGTTTATTTGAAATGTTTCTATCTTTTTTAAATAGGCCTGTATCACTATGAACTTCCCTCTCAGGACTGCCTTCACTGTGGCCCGTAAGTTTTGAACTGTTGTGAGTTCATTTTAAATTGTTTCCAGGAAGTTTTTTATTTCTTCCTTAATCTCATTATTAACCCATTCATTGTTTAATAGTATGCTAGTCAATCTCCATGAGTTTGAGTGTTTTTGAGTATTTTTCTTGAGGTTCATTTCTAGTTTCAGTCCCTTGGAGTCAGAGAAAATGCTTGATATGATTTCAATATTCTTGAATTGGGGGGGGGGGTTGTTTTGTGTCCTATCATGTGGTCTACCTTTGAAAGTGCCCATGTACATTGGAAAAGAATGTGCATTTTGCTTCTTCAGGATGAAAGGCTCTATATATCCCAGTTAAGTCCATTTGATCTAAGACATTGTTCAATGATGCAATATCTTTGTTGATATTTTGTTTGGAAGATCTATCCATTTTTGACGGTGGGGTGTTAAAATCCCCTACTACAATTGTGTTGCTCTCAATATCTTTTTTGAAGTCCTCCAAGATTTTCCTTATGTACTTGGGTGCTCCTACATTGGGTGCATATATATTTACAATGTTTATGTCTTCTTGATGGAATCTTCCCTTGAGTACTATGAAGTGACCTTCTGGGTCTCTTTCGATGGCCCCTTTTTTGAAGTCCTTTTGTCTGATAAGAGTATTGCTCCTCTGGCTTTTTTATTCCCCCTGTCCATTTGCTTGGAATATTTGTTTCCAGCCCTACACAGTCCTCTCAGTCTGTGTGGGTTTTTTGTTCTGAGGTGGGTCTCTTGTAGACAGCATATGTGTGCGCCATGATTTCTTATCTATTCAGCTATTCTATGACTTTTGATTGGAGCATTTAATCCATTTACATTTAAAGTTATTATTGATAAGTACTTATTCATTGCCATTTTCATACCTGTGTTTCTCTCTGTCTCTCTCTTTTCCTCCCTTTCCTTAGATCAGTTCCTTTAGCATCTCTAGCAGAGGTGGTTTGGTGGAGGTGTATTCTTTTAGCCTTCTTTTGTCTTGGAAGCTCCTTATTTGGCCTTCCATTTTAATTGAAAGCTTTGCTGGGTAGAGTAGTCTTGGTTGCAAGCCTTTGTTTTTTCATTACTTGGAATATTTCTTGCCATTCCCTTCTGGCTTGCAGCATTTCCATTGAGAAGTCAGCTGCTAAGTTAATCAGGGCTCCCTTGTATGTTACTTCCTGTTTCTCCCTTGCTGCCGTCAAGGTTCTCTTTTTGCCTTGGAATTTTGCCATTTTAATTATGATGTGTCTTGAAGTGGGCCTCTTTAAATTCCTCTTGATTGGGACTCTATGTGTTTACTGGATTTGTGTGACTTATTTCTATCATCAAATTAGGGAAGTTTTCCATCATTACTTTTTCAAACAGGTTTTCTATCCTTTGTTCTTCTCTTTCTGGTATCCCTATTATATGGATATTGCAGAATGATTTTTGATGACTAGTGTTTTAGTCTATAGATGTATAGTCATTGATATAATCAATATCCTCTTTTTAGGCATTTAGAGTATTTCCAGGTTTGTTTGTGGTTGGGGTTTATTGTTGTTGTTGTTTTGTGTGTGTTTTTTTTTTACTATTTTAAACCATGATGTGATAATTATCCTGTAGAAACATTATCTTCCTATCACAAATCCACAGAAATGAGGTTGCAGGGCCAGATTAGCACATTTAAGGCTGTTCGTACATCTCACCTAACCACCATCCAGAGAAGTGTCCATTTTGCTCCCACCAGTTGGAGAGATGAGTGCCAGCTTAGTAAGGGGAACAACTGTTCCCTTTCCTTCCTCTGGTTCTTTTGGCTGGTCAAATAATCAAATCAATATGAGGCAGGGTGACAAGAGGAAATCAAATTTAATATCATGCACATGTGCAGAGACCCTGCATGGAGGAGAGGTTCAGAGATAGAAAGGGGGACTGAGGTTTGTAAGACATCCTGAGCTAGAAATGAGGTAAACAGTTTGGGGGTTTCATAGGGTCATTGCAGGATGATAAGAGCTGATGTTCAGAAAGTAAAAGTTTGCCCTGCCGTATAGGTGGGTTGAAAAAGTTAGCACTGTTCATTTCTTTTTATGGGCAAGGACTTCAATTCAAATTCTTCTAGGTAATTGATAAAGGAAGAAGGACAGAAGTTTCTCCTGAGCCTAAAGCTAAAATTGCCTTCAGCTCAAAGTAATCCAAATATCACCAAGGCACAGGCTGGGTGACTTATTCTAGACACTCCCCACAACCTTCCCATACCCTTGCCACTGTCATGTTATTCTTTTTTCAATGTTAGTCAATGTGTTGGGTTTCAGAAATGGTAGCGTGGTAAATTACTTATACAATTTTCTTCTGTTGTTTTTAAATAAGTAGTGAAACTAAACATTTTTTATATTTTATTCATTGTTTGCCTCTTTTTCCTGAGAATTGCTCATTTGTGTTCTATGCCTATTTTCCTACTGATGAGATCTCTTTTCCTTCCTTATTGCTTTGAAAGACCAGTTTTAACAATAATAGCCATTTTCCACAGTTATACTAGATTTTCTCTAATATGTCATTTATCTTTCATTTTGTGTGTGAGCATGTTTAATCAATAAACTTTTTTAACACTTAAATAGTCAATATTAATCTTTTCTGTTATATTTTTGTGTTTAATTTATAATTGGTTTCCTGATCCACCGACTAGCTGGATCTTTTATGTTTTTATTTTGGACATTTACTGTATTTTTTGGACTATAAGATACACCTTTTACCACATTTTTTGGTTCAAAATTTTTCCCCTATTTTCCTCCTCTAAAACCTAGGTGTGCCTGGGGTCTGCACCATAAAACACACCTAGGTTTTAGAGGAGGAAAATAGGAAAAAAAATTTGAAGCAAAAAATGTGGTAAAAAGTGCATCTTATAGTCCAAAAAAATACGGTAATTTATTTTGGTTTATGCTTTAAAGTAAGGATCTAACTTCATTCTTTTTCCAAATAGCTAAACAATTTCCCCAAGATCACTTTGTGAATGATCACTTTGTGAAGAATCACTTACAAATCCTCAGGTCTGTTTCTAATGGGCCTTTATTTTTATTGCAGAGGCCAAGCAGGGAAGATGAGCCCTATAGGCCATGTCCAGGTGTGTACTAACTTCCATGCCTGTTTCAATAGAGTATGACTACAGACTAGAAATGATAGAATGAAAGAGGTATAACTTAAAAATACAAATAATTTTCAACTGTCTAAAAGATGCTGAGATATAGTTCACTCCTAATTTTTCTTTGACAAGCCTGGTTTTCAAAACGTGGTCCCAGTAATATAATTATATGTAAATTACACATACAAAATTATTTTCTGTACTAGTTCACACTAGCTTTTTCCATAAATAGTGAATTATTAAGAGAGATCTTCTAATAGAATTAGTTTGCACTTGGTTACAAATGCATAGAAGATACATAGATTAAAGCTAGAAGAACAATTATTGGGATTTTTTCCTTCAACAGACAATAGGGGGAAGATGTTCGTTCTTCCTGTGGTTAAGACCAGCACTAAACCATCTAGTAACTGGTAAACTTGATTTTAGTGACCCTTAGAGAAGATTCCAATCCTCTTTTGATGTATCCTATTCCAAAACATAATGGCTTTTACCAATATAAAAATCTCATTCAGCAATTTAAGCTGTTTCTTTTCTTTTCTTTTTTTTTTTTTACCTTATTACTTAATGGTGACTTTCTTCAGGCTATTGTCTCTTGGACTTCTCTTATCTATATGGAACAATCCCAACCCCATATACAGACCAAATCAGGATAACTTCTCTTATATTTATTTGGTGTTCAAGGACATTTGAGCAACTGGTGACACCAATCAAGGACCAAGCATCCACATGCAGGGATATGCACGTGAATGCTCCCTTATTTTAAAAATATTTAAGGTCGATGCCAAATTTCCATTGAAATTTTGACAAAATGTCATTTATTTTGCCTAAACAAAGAGTAACTGTAATCATTGAATTTACTTTTCATTTTAGTAAAAAAGTTGAGCAAACCACAAGAGGATCTCTCACTGCAGAGAGGTGGGGGATTGGTGTGGGGAGGCAAGACCCGGTTTGTTGTGAATATGAGCTTCTAGCACTTGCTGCCCCTGTGCATGGAGCTCTGCTCTGAGCCTAACCTTTGAGGAAGGGAGAAAAGGCAAACAAATGACACATCCATGTTAAAAATAGGATAAGTACATAAGTCATGAATTATAGCCGTACAGCCAGGTTAGTTAGTGATAGGGATGGAGAATGACATGGGGCAGAATTCATGAATTCTGGCTTGAATTTGTTGTGAAGGCATAAATTCAGTAGGGTTTGGGGGCTATATTCTAGGTCCAGGGACCTCACACAAATGACTGGGCACAAAGGCCAATCACATTTAGTCCCTCTAAAGAGCACTTCACCATGCTCCAGCTGTGTCCCTAGCATCTCAGAAATGATTTCATTTTCTAAGCCCTTTCTCCTTTACCTTGGCCCTTCACCTGTAGCTACCTGCCTTCCTAATTCCTACTGAGGGAAGCATCAGGTGTGTAGCCCAGAGACTCTCTATGTGAAGCCAACTCATTCCAGGTGGGTCTTTGTCAGAATAAGAGAATGCGTGGGGCAGTGGAACCAGGGAGTTTAGTAACTTTAAACTTTGTTTTTTCATTGTTCAATGAAAATTAACTGAGCAGCTGCAGAGAAGTCTTGCTTCCTCTTTTACCTCTGAAGTACAGATTTGCTTCAAGATCTCCCCAACTATCACCCGTTCCCTGAGGCAGGTCTGGAGCCAGGACACACTTGAGTTACCTAGTTTAAAAACTGCCCAGAGAAGTAATGCTATGTCCACAGCATGAACTAGTCAGATCTCCAATATGGCAAACTCCTGAGGCCTAGGGTGTCAGCCAGATGTATGGGTGCCTTGGCAAGCTAACATCTTGGCACTCCTTCAAACCACTATTTTAAAAATACTCTAGACTTTTCAGTTCAGTGTTTGAGGGACATGCCAAATGCTCTGGCAGGCAGGCAGAGCAGGAGGACTTGGGCAGCAGGACTTGGCACCTCCTTTATTAACCTGGCGATTCTGCTCTGGCCCTACCTCACTACGAAAACAGAAGTAACTAATTGCACCTGTCTTCTTCTTCTATTTTTTTAGTTTTAATATATTTTATTGATTATGCTATTGCAGTTGCCCATTTCCTCCCTTCATTCCCCTCCACCCTGTACACCCTCTCCCACCCATTTTCCCCCACTTTAGTTCATGTCCATGTGTCATAACTTCTTTAGCTTCTACATTTTCCATACTATTCTTACCCTCCCCCTGTCTATTTTCTACCTACCATCTATGCTACTTATTCTCTATACCTTTTCCCCCTCTCTCCTCCTCCCACTCCCCTGTTGCTAACCCTCCATGTGATCTCCATTTCTGTAGTTCTGTTCCTGTTCTAGTTGTTTGCTTAGTTTGTTTTTGTTTTAGGAGTGGTTGTTAATAATTGTGAGTTTGCTGTCATTTTACTGTACATGTTTTTTATCTTCTTTTTCTTAGATAAGTCCCTTTAACATTTCATATAGTAAGGGCTTGGTGATGATGAACTCCTTTAACTTGACCTTATCTGAGAAGCACTTTATCTGCCCTTCCATTCTAAACGTTAGCTTTGCTGGATAGAGCAATCTGAGATAGATGTAGGACCTTGCCTTTCATGACTTGGAATACTTCTTTCCAGCCCCTTCTTGCCTGCAAGGTCTCTTTGGAGAAATCAGCTGACAGTTTGATGGGAACTCCTCTGTAGGTTACTGTCCCCTTGTCTCTTGCTGCTTCTAGGATTCTCTCCTTCTCTTCAATCTTGGCTAATGTAATTATGATGTGCCTTGGTGTGTTCCTCCTTGGGTCCAACTTCTTTGGGACTCTCTGAGCTTCCTGGACTTCCTGGAAGTCTATTTCCTTTGCCAGAATGGGGAATTTCTCCTTTATTATTTTTTTAAATAACTTTTCCACTTGTTGCTGTTCCTCTTCTCCTTCTGGTACCCCTATAATTCAGATGTTGGAACATTTAAAGATGTCCTGGAGGTTCCTAAGCCTCTCCTCATTTTTTTTAATTCTTATTTCTTCATTCTTTTCTGTTTGATTGTTTCTTTCTTCGTTCTGGTCCACTCTATTGATTTGAGTCCCAGTTTCCTTTCCATCACTATTGGTTCCCTGTGCATTTCCCCTCATTTCTCTTAACATAGCCTTCAGTTTTTCATCTAATTTGTGACCAAATTCAACCAATTCTGTGAACATCCTGATCACCAATGCATTGAACTGTGCATCTGATAGGTTGGCTATCTCTTGGTTGCTTAAAAGTATTGGCTCTGGGGCTTTGATTTGTACTTCCATTTGAGCCATTTTTTTTTTAAATTTGGTTGCGCCTGTTATGTATGAGGTGTGGAGCCTTAGGTATTCCCCAGAGTGGGGCAACCCAGTCCCTGGGTTGTGACGTTGTATGTGGGGGCAGGGTCTGAGAGGAAACAATGGTGCTTGCTCCTCACTCCGTCATATTTCAATCCCTCTGCTGCTTCCCCCAAGCTAACCATGCCTTTCTGGTGTTGATTCTTGGGTCGGTGGGCTTGTGTATGTTCTAGGACACTGAGGGTCTCTCCAACACACTCTCCTGTGAGGCTGGGAGTCTCTTCCTGCAACTCAATCCCCACAGGTGTTTTCAATCAGTATCCCAAGGTTCTATTTCCCCGTGCTAGAACCCTGGGTTGAGTGGTCTGTCTCACTGCCCAATTTTGCCTGGTTTATCTGTGTGGGAACGTGGCCTGGGCAGCCAGGTGCCTTCTGCACAGTGCCCTGGTTTCCAGTTGTTGCCTCGCTGGGTCTGCTACCTGCCTGTGTGCCCAGGGTTCACCCACTGTGGTCTTGGACTCCGGATGCCTTACATGCCCAGAACGCATTACACATCCAGTGCCACTGCTTTTTGTGCCACAACCCCTCTCGGCCCAGCTGCCCCTCCTATCAATCTGGATGAATGTATATATTTTAACTCCTTGGTTGTCCAACTTCCATACAGTTCAATTTTCTGTCAGACCTGATTGGTATCTTGTTTCTAAATTGTTGCTGACCTTATTTTGATTGTGTGAGGAGGCACAGTGTGTCTATCTATGCCTCCATCTTGGCCAGAAGTCTGCACCTGTCTTCTTTAGAAGGTAGTTGACCAACCACTCAAGAATGCCTCTTAAAGGTTCTAATTCCCAGAACAAGAAGCTACATAAGAATTTTGTGCCTTTGAAACACATGCAGTACTTTCCTGGAGAGGAGAGGAATTTGGGGAGTACAATTTTCACCATCTTACTACATTTCCTGTGTTGTTTTCTGAAAAAGAAAAGCAAATGCTCACACAGAGAGGGAGAGAGGGAGAGAGAGGGAGAGAGAGAAAAATTGGTACTTGGAAATTACTCCACTGGCCCATGTCTTGATGTAATTGTATGCAGGCAGAATTTCCCATGGGTCACTTATTGTCCCATTACTTGTTGTATTAGTTCCATGCAAGCAGAATGTAATACTAGAACAACCTACCCCTTAACCAGTTCAGAGAAGTTTACAAAATGCTCTATACCAGGATTTTTCTTGAACTATATGAGACAGCAGGAAGCCTTTCAGCAGGTGGCTTAGGCTCAAGGAGATTGTTTTAAGAAATGATCTCACATCATCATCAAGCTTGAGGACCCAGAGGAGGCCCTTATTACTCTAACTCCAGACCTTGGTGTCTGTCCAGATGTCCTGACCTTTCATGGGGAGAGTCCATGGGGATGGGAAAGGCAGTGGTCCAGGGGTCCCTACCAGAGGGATAAGCAGCCTCTGGACAGAACCAAAAAGAACCATGGGTGTCTGAGGTTTTCACATCTCTTGATGATGAATCCACTTGATAGCAGTGACAGTGAAGGAGCCACCCATTCAGCAAATTGTGGCAAAGTCTGCAGGAAAATAAGGATGTTTTGTGGGACCCATTCCATCAAGAGAAGCACTCAATATTTAACCTCACCAGACCTCTAAGATCACCTGAAGGAAAGACACCCTCCTGATGTTAAAGCAGATACTGATCTTGGGGGCTCTCAATGGTTTTCTTCATGGTTCAGACCTTTTTAAAAGCATTTTAAATAAGCTAGCTCTTCAAGAGAAGGTCAAAATTACTTCAGTTGGCTCAAGACTTCCTAGTTCAGGCAAGTCAGTTAGGGGTTTTAAACAAGTGATCAGCAGGGTAAATTCAGCCAGTTACTGTTTGGCTTGCAGTGTGCTTTAATTTTTCAAAATATTTGCAACCTCAGCACAAAGCAATTATATGTGTACTCTTGCCAAAATTTAGGATTTGGGTTGAGGCCCACAAATGTTTCCTGAGCACATGATGGGACAGGCTTTCTGATAGACAGCTTATTCACTTATTCGTGCTGAAAAATATCACAGAACTAAATAGCCAAGGGCCACAGCTTCTGAGTATTTGAGCCTCTCCCCTTCCAAGTGTGGCTCAGAGCAAGATCAGGAGAATCTTATGTTGGCAACAGATAAAGGGATCTATGGAGAAAGAGCAGCTGAGGCCTCTCAGAAATTTACATAAACCTGCTGGAAGTAGGGGCACACAGGCCCAGAAGGGACAGGAGGAAACCAGACCAAAGGAAAACATCTGTAATGAGCTGTGAGGGCAAGTGAGCCTCAGAGGATGGAGCAGGCACCTCGCCACCTAGTCCCCTACAGAACAATCAAGCA
This sequence comes from Phyllostomus hastatus, assembly GCF_019186645.2. NCBI lineage: Eukaryota > Metazoa > Chordata > Mammalia > Chiroptera > Phyllostomidae > Phyllostomus > Phyllostomus hastatus. The sequence goes on along the minus strand of NW_025334028.1, from coordinate 21,809,444 downwards.
GCTGCCAAAGCAAATGTTCCTCCACTTGGAATATCTTTTGCTGTCCTTCCCTTCCCAGGGCTGCCGAGCCTTTGAAGCAATCCTTGATGTGAAAAGCTTGGAGGGTGCACACACAAGAAGCCCTTTGAAAAAGCCTTAGGGAAAATAGCTAAACTCCTCAGGGAGCAATTGAGAAGCAACTAGAATGACTAGGAGGAGAAAGTGAGAGGATTTCGGGAAGACCAGAAAAAAGCCAGGCTAGGAGGCCTAAAAACTTAGATGTAGCACCTCCATGAAAGTATTACAAGCCAATAGCCCAGCCCAGCCCAGCCCAGCCCAGCTCTGCCCAGCCCAGCTGGCCAGAGGCAGCACTGTGCACATGCACCCTACTTCACTGCCCCTGTTCCTGTGCTGCCTCCGGAGCAAATACTTTCAAAGCCACTGATGAGTGTGCCTGAAACCCCAAAGGATCCTGTAGAAAGAGCCTTTGTTGATCTGTGATCATGAATAAAGAGTGATTAGTTGAACATTTAACAATTTACCTTTATTTTTAAAAAATGAAAAAGAAAAGGAAATGGGAAAGGAAGCAAAAGCTAGTGAATAAGATACAGGTGGCAAAATAGTCATGCAATCTCCAATGTTAGTTTCTCCACTACTCTGCCTTAAGACACAGAAGTGTGGGGCTTGTATTTGCTCCACTGAGGACTTGTAAGAAGTAGAAGAGAGAGGCAACCTTAGCTTTTTAGGGAAAACACTGAGAGGTCTAGCACGAGAAAGGAGAGATTTACAAAATAGGAAAATTATAAAATGTACCATGAAGTCCTTGTACTGTGCACCTACACTCTGAAATAAACACTGGGCAGAGGGCGCCATGACTGCTTGTCCCATGGAGCTTGAGATGTGGGTGTGGGGCTCAAGAGTAGAGACAACTCGTACCCTGTCCTTCATCTGGAGTTTCTAGGTCTGTGTAGGGAAGACCAACAGGACAATGACATGGAAGATCTAAGCAGGAGAAGGTCAGAGACTGCTCCCAAGTTTCTGATGACTTCCATGAGGCCTGGAACAGGATCCAGAAGATTTTGCAGGTGAGGAAGTTAACTCAGAGAAAGAGAGGGAGCAGGCCTCTCCATGATTGCTCCAGTCCAAGTGAAGGACCAAGCAATAGAAGGCCTGGGGTAGGAGGCCCATGCCAGCTATGGAAGAAGGTCACTGCTGCAGTCTTGGAGGAACCATTGGCCCCAAGGTGCTAAGTGGGAGCCAGATGGTCACCATATACAACTGGGTTCTCCCCATTTTCAGGAGCAAGACCTGTGGGTGTTGTGCCAAGAACTTTGCTAGCCCCGATTACCTGGGATAGAAGGTGGAGCTGCTATAGAAGGGGACCACAGCACACCCACTTTTCTCCCCTAATGACTCCCCTCTGTATTTTGTATAAGCTCCCAGGAGTTTAGGATAAAGATCAGAAAGAGCGGAAGACAGAAAAACACAGTGACAATGAAAGCTGGGTCATCTCTAGATATACACACCCTTTGGGCTCCGGGAAAAATGGGGGAAGTACTTAAGAGAAAAGACAAATGAACTTGTCAAAGCCTTCCTATTAGATGGTCTAATGCAATAGATTATTGCGTAATGAAGTATCATTTAGTGCTCATGGTAAGTGCACATTTTCTTGCTTCTCTTCAGATTCATGGATGCAAACATATTCACAGAGTAGCACAGTGTTTTCAGCAGTGGCACAAGAGGACCCAGGAGCCTGTTGCAACATTAGGTAGTTCATATTACACTTAAATTTGTACTATGTTGTTCTGGATCAGTGGTTTTGGGGTCCCTTGAAGACCCAGAGCCCCTTTCAGGTCAAACTATTTTTTCTTAATAATGATAAGGTATTATTTCCCTTTTTCATTCTCATGCTTTTACACAAGTATACCGTAAATGGAATTTTCTAGAGGTCACAAGACATGTAATGACATCACTGCTCTAAGAGCTAATGGAATCTTGTTTATATATTCTTGTGTTTTAAAAACTTCCCAGTATTAATTCTAACATGTAAATATTGATAGAAGTGTGGTAAAAAAGCAGCCACATACTATACCTGCAAGCTCAGGGGAGGCCTACATGGTGGCCTTACAAACTCAGAGACCACAAATAACCACGTAGGATCGATTGTTTGAACATGAAAATTCCAAACTAAATGCAGGTCATGGCTGTAGTCAGGTCCTAAGCCTGTGGCTTCCTTGACAATGGTCAATCTGTACCTTAAGTGAGACTGTCTATTGTGCTTGTACCTAATATAACATTCCTTTGAAAACTCAGAGTAATCTCCTTTTCTTCTGTCCCTCAGGGCACAATTTCCAGCACATGATCACAGAACCCCTCACTGTCATCTTGTTCCTTGCATACCATCTCTGTGCTATAAACATTATTAACTATCCTATCCCCACTGATGTGAAAGAAGTATGTATCTCTCTGTTTTACTTTTCATCCAATCCCATAGATACCCCACCCCACTTTGCTTTCTCCCATGCCCTTAACCTACTGTCAATGGATTTTATGTAACCCTCCCTGTGCCTCCTCCTTTTTGTCTAACTGTATCAAATAAGCTGTAAAACTGCCATTCTCTGCGGTATTTTCTCATTTCATTGAGATTTTGCTTTGTGGCAACTGTCATCAGTTTGACCCAAATCACCTTATAACAATTCTCTACAGGTTTGAATGTTTCTTATGTCAATAGAAGTAACTCACGTAAACAAAGTCTCAATAATTTTTAGTAGCTTAAAGGAGTCTTCAGATCAAAGTTGGAAAACCACTTGTCTAGATATAACATGGAGAAAATTGAGATGCCAACTTTTACATTGGCATTTTGATGAATATTTAGTACTAGAAATGAAAATGGCTTTATTTTCATAAAAATATTTAGTGTGATTGAATTATTTTTCCAAAAAGTTCAAAATTCAGTATTATTTAAATAAATTCTTTTAAAAATTATTAGTCATTTGTTGTAATTTATATTTGTCTTTTAATTTAATATCTCCTGTTAAATATCTCAGAATAGCTTTTAAAAAGTATAATTTAAAATTTTAATATACATATTAATTAAAATTATTTAATAACTTATTATTTCTATTAATGTACCTTTAAAATTAAAATGTATGCAAATTGTGTACTCTTTCAAAAATACATTTTAATTTTACTCCATCTAGTATTTACTGTCAATAGAACACAATGGAAACAAAAACAAACTAAGCAAACAACCAGAACAGGAACAGAATCACAGAAATAGAGATCACATGGAGGGTTATCAGTGGGGAGGTAGAGGTGGGAGAAAAGGAAAAAGGTATAGAGAATAAGAAGCATAAATGGTAGGTACAAAACAGACAGTGGGAGGTTAAGAATAGTATAGAGAAGCCAAAGAACTTATATGTACAACCCATGGACATGAACTAAGTGGAGTGGGGGATGCTGGTGGGAGGGGGGTACAGGGCAGAGGGGAATAAAGGGGAGAAAAAATGAGACAACTGTAATAGCATTATCAATAAAATACATTTAAAAAAGAATGCAATGGGTAAAAATCTTTATTATAACAACAAATAAGGTGGTCACCATCTTATGAAGCAAGAAAATTACATTTTATGGAAAAATGTATGTTTATTAATTATATATATTTTTATTTTATCACTCATACAAACATGGCTATCGTCAGATATGCAATAATGGTTAAATTTAGCAGTTGTTGCTATTTTACAAACTTTCAGATATATGAAAAACTATAACTTCACACCAAATTTTTATTATTTTAAAAATTATTTTATTCAATCTTTATTGTATATTTTTCTGTTACCATTTAGTCCCCCTATACACCCCTCATCTGAGCAATCACTACACAGTTTAATTTTGGCATTATGAAGGTATACTTGATACATGAAGGAATACCCATGAAGAATAATAGTACATTCTGTTTAACATATGAAATGAGCCCTTTCACTTATCTCTTCCCTGGGCCTCACACAAGTGAGGGCAGCCTGTATATTTTGAGCACCTCTTTAATTCCTCTAATAACTGTCTGACATAGTTTTCATGTCCCCACACCACAGATAAATCCATTGAACATTAGAGAGATTAAGACTAAACCAAAGACATCATGTCCTCAGTGTCGGGGCTCAGAGTCCATCACAGGTGGGTCTGAATCAGAACAGCAGTGCTTAACATGAGACACATAGCAAACAAGAGTAGAAGGTGTGGCATCCCAGAAGATGAGATGTGCATCAGAGGGGGCATTGTTCTGTCTGTCTGTCTGTTTGAGCATTACTTACCCTGTCCTCTTGATGGACATTTAAGCAGTTTCCAGGTTTCACTATTACTTTAACAGTCTTTGTGCACTTATTTGATTATTTTCTTACAAACAACTGCTGAAGACAATATCTGTGGGTTAAAGGTAGCACATTTTAAGACTTTTGATATTGTAATATTTTCACCAAATTGCCCTTTAGAACCGTGATACAAATGTGTATTCCCAGTAGCACTGCCTGGGAACATGCTCCCTAAAACCCTTGCCAGCTCCGAATAGTATCTTTCTTTTTCATTTCTGCCAATTTCACAGAACACTATGATATCTCACGGTTATTTTAATTTGTATTTCTTTGATTACCAGTGAAATTAAATATAATTTCATTATGCCTTTAGGTCACATTTACTTCTTTTATGAGTGCTTGGGTGAGGGAGGAACAAACTTTCCCCTCAAGGTTCCTCTGGCTGGTCTAATGATCAAATAGACAGGAGACAGATTAGCAAGAGAAAATAACCAAGATTAATATGTATGTCTGCATGGAACGCTGCATACCTGAGAGCGTCAGGGGCCCACATGAGCAGAGATCCAGGGGTACAAAGGGAACATGGGTGCATGAGACATCCTGAGCTGGGGAAGCTGTGAGGGGCCTTGGGGGCTTCAAAGGGTCACCGCAGGATGATAAGAAGAGCAGATATTTAAAAAATAAGTTTGCCCTGCTGCACTTGTGGGTCAAAAAGGTTATAGCTGATAATCTTTAATTATGGGGAAGGCCTCTAATTCAAATTCTTCTAGGTAGGAGGGGCAGAAAGAAGGTTCTCTTGAGTCCAAAGCTAAAATTGCCTTTAGCTCAAAATAATCCGCATATCACAGAAGCACACCTTGGGGTGGCTCATTCTTAACTCCTACATTTTCTTATCCTTGTGTCCTTTGCCTCTTTTTCAACTGGGGTGAATGACTTTTAAAAATTGATTTTTAAGAGTTTTTTTTTTTCTTAGAGTTATTTTAGCCTTCAGCTTACTTTAAAATTTAGCATTAGTTTTTAAAGTATGGGCTTTTTTTCCTGATAAAGTACTCTGTGTTTGTTATAGAAAAAGTAAAACCTAGGGAATACAGAAACAATAAGAATAAAAATGACCTATAACCACCCCCACATTTTCCTGAATGTTTTCCCCTTCTTCCCCCACATTCCAGCTCTCAGCCTTCAGTACATGTCATTTTAGATATAAGACTTATTTGCATATTAATGATAAAGATAAGATTGTACTTTTTCTTTCAGCTTTATCATTGTCACCATCATTATGACCTGACCATGAAGAAACTTGGTAATCATTTCTATTGATTTTTTTTTCCTATTATGTTTCCTAGCTTTTCTTAGAAAGGCCCTCTGTACTTCCAAGGACAGGTGAATACCCATCCAACTCTATAATCTTTTGATAAGTTTATGGCACCATTTTTTTTTTTTACAATTAACCCCTTAATTTTCTGGAATTTATTCTGGCAAATTGTGTGAAGTAGTGATCTAACTTTGTACTGGTTAAATGCCTATCAACATCATATATTGAATTGTCTATCCTTCTCAAACTGATTTCAAAGTTACATCCATCATTTAATAATTTCCTTTACACACTTTTGGACTTTGTGTATTGGCATCAATTTTGCACATTTAAATATCTGGTAAGGTAGTTACAATTCATCACTCCTGTTTTTAGAAGTGTTCTGGCTATGTTTACCAGTTTGGTTTTCAGATAAATTTTTATTGGTAAATATATGAAGCATATACATGTATTACTTTGGGGACAATTGGCATCTTTTCAATAGTGACTGTCCTTATTCAGCACTGCAGCATTTCTCTCCAGTAATTAATATCTTTTATGTTCCTGGAGAGAGTGCATCTATATGTTTCTTGCTAAACCTGTTTTTGAGAGTTTTATGCATTTTATTGTTTGGGTCATTTGTTTGTCTATCAAGATATCTGTTATTGCTGGAAAGAGATGGGAAGTGGAGTGTTTTCAGGGAGTGGGTTCAGGGATGTTAGTCCGAGGAAATGAAACAGAATCAGGGCTCTGTCACAAGGGAACTGGACACACCGTGGCTGTACAGCGCAAACCCCCTGGAACAGTGAAATCTATATCCTTCTAATCTGGGCCACAAGCTTCCAAACAAACAATTTGTTTTGTATGTTCTTTAGAGCCTAATTTAATTTGAAGACAGTTTCAGGTCTTCAGTGCCTGAGGATGTGTTTTTCGGCAATTCCTTTTCATGCTGAGAAGAAGGAACTCGAGGTCACCCCGTCCTTTAGCCCAGTAGGCCCCTCCCACAGACTGCAGTGGGCACGATATTTCTGAAAGCAGGTTTTGCCTTTGCCCAACCTATCCTAGTGGGACACCCCAAACTGTATTCTATTCTCAAGAGTTATAAAATTAACAAAAATAGGATTGTGTTTATCTAACAAAAAGTGGGAAATCATTTTGGTGAGCTCTGTCTTACATTAGATTTCAGGATATATCATTTAAAACGTCCATAGACCAAAGATACTACCAATATTTTTTAAAAACAAGTCACATAGGAGAACATACTTAAAATTCATAAAATTCAAATATAAAATGTAAGAAAATCATGTGGCACTCATAAAAATTAGTAGAAAAAATAAAAACAAAACAAATGACCAGTTTTCAAAATGAGTAAAGGCAATTCATGGAGGAACATACCTAAATGACCAATAACCATTTAAAAAATAAAATTATTTACCAATAATCCTGGAAACCAAAGCAATGAGCCACCATTATACGTATCATTTTAATTTTTTAAAAGAAGTATGGCAATTCCAAGTATCAGGAGCTTTGATATTTTGCTAATGATGGTGATATCGGAGGCTCACAGGATGCTGAGAGAGGCCATGGCTCCATGGCAGTGTCCGGGTTCTTGTCTCTACATAAGAATGAATTTGAGAGGAGACATAATGATTCAGTAAAGCACTCAGGTTTTATTAAAGATACAGTACCCACTGAGACAGAGAGTGCGGGTAGCCTGAGGAAGTGAGACCTGTAGAAGGGTCTCAGGGGTAGGGCTTATATTTAGAGTTAGTGGGGAAGGACTCATAAGAGGATAGATTTTGGGTGAAACTGAGGTGAGAGGACTGCCTCTCCAACAGGAAGAGTTTTTGTCCTTAAGTGCTCCTTTCCAGAACTGTCGCGGCATCAGCGCATGATGAGAACTGGTCTCTCTGCAATCTGATGATATCATAATGGCACTATAACTGGCGTGGGTCACCTTTTGGTCAGGGTGCCTGGCCCAGCTGGATAAAACTGGTCCTTATTTGTCTCTGTGGTGTTCCCTTGCAAGCTTTCTTCCTCTTACAAAGCCTTTTTCTGTGCAGAGGGGGAGGGCAGAGTGGCCCAGTACCTCAATCTAGCTATCCTCTCTCAGTGGCAAACCAGTTCAGTCAGTTCAGAGAGCAACTTGACACTAATGAAATTTAAGATATTCATACCTCACAATCCAGAAATTCCATTTTGAAGTATATTCCCAAGAGAAACTTGCACAGGTGTTCAAGGAGACACGTATAAGGATGTTCATTGCAGTATTATTTATAATAATGCAAATTGGAAGCATTATTGAGTATGGGTTACATATACATGAAGGTCTGTCTGGAAAAACTCCAGGCATTGTTAATATAATGCCTTGAATGGTTAATAGAATGGTTTGCATGACATCTATGTAACCGGGCAGCCAAAAAAAGTGGACTGGAATGTGCATGCCTGAACAATGACAACTTCACTGTACAACTTCAATGACAACTTCAGTGGGGGTGGTAGACACTGTTGAATGAGCATGTGTACTGTTTGTTTGTCACATTCAAAATGACTAAGTGAGTAGAGCAATAAATCTTCATCAAATTTTGTGTTAAGCTTGAACATTCCCTCTGCAGAAACTATTTGGATGATTCAGAAGGCCGTGGCTATGGGCAACTGGTGATTGGCAGCTTCATCACGACAATATACCCTCTCATGTATCATGTCTCATGTAGAGTTTTTTTGGTGAAACATCAAATTACTCAGGTGACTCAACCCCCTTACAGCCCAGATTTGATGCCCTGAAACTCCTGATTTTTCCCAAAACTAAAATCACCTTTGAAAGGGAAGAGATTTCAGACTGTCAGTGAGATTCAGGAAAATAGGATGGGACAGATGATGGTGATTGGGAGAACTGTGTGAGGTCCCAAGGTGTCTACTTTGATGGGATCTGAGGCATCATTGTCCTATGTACAATGTTTCTTGTATCTTCTTCAATAAATATATGTCTATTTTTCATAGTACATAGCTGGATACCTTCTGCACAGATATGCACATACATATTACATACATCATCATATGTAATTTCCAGATATATAATATACATGGAAATTACATGTGTTCATATGTACGTGTGTGTTTAATTTCAACAATAGAATATTGAATGGACTACATCTACATTTAGATGTTGATGATTAAGTGGCAAATACACAATAATGGATAAAAATGTTACAGAATGATTCCTATGGTTTGCTACCAATGAATATCACATACTATTTATGTATATATACCTCTCTAGTAAAACTAGAAAGAACAGATGGGAAGCACACACATCAACTTCATGATACTAGTTGACTCTAGTAAAGAAAGGTGCCAGTTGGATCAGGTAAGGTGCAAAGGGGACTTCAACCCTCTCTCTCAAATTTTATTTCTTTAAAAGAAGGATTCAAATATGAAAATATAGAAATATTTGCTAAATATAGGTCATGGAAATGTGGATATTCATGATAATATTCCATATTTTTATATATATTAAAATAGCTTATATTTCAAAATTAAGTTGAAATTACGTACATTTGTCACAGAAAATTAGCCAGACTGTTTCTGTGACAAGGACATTTTGGGACTTCATCCTCCATGACAGACCAAACCTTCCCATTGTTACTCTCCCCTGGGTGTCTATATGTATATGATAAACACCTATGGTACTTCTTTTTGAGTCTTTGATTTTTATAAGTTCAGAAAAATCTTCTCTGCCAATTCAGGGTACTTACCAGGCTCTGAGGGACCACTCCTGTCATCTAGTCATTAGAAATGACTATATGAAGATTGACTTTTCATTGTTAAAAAACTGGACTTCACTAGAAAGTATATGCTTATTTTCCATTAGACTCCAGGAAGAAAAAGCTAGTCTTACCTAAAAAGCAAATAAATTTTCTTTTACTAAGTATTAAGAATGGCACAATTTAGATTTTCTTTATGCTTTGGCTTGTAGGAAGCAAGAGCTAATATAATGATCAGTTGAATTTACCATCTTATTCTAGATCCTTATCCTAGATAATTACCTTTCCATTTCCCCTACATGGCTTTTGATTTTTACTTCCAATTCATTTAACTGTTGTATTTGTGTATGTTTGTAAGTATTCTTAAATCCATCTAGAAGGAAATGCATTTTTAAGTAATAAGCAAGTAATATGATAGATATTTGGATGGACTGATTTACAAACCATAAATTATATTAATTTACCCTGAGAAATGTGACTGCCAGATAGACCAGCTTATTTTTCAGCTGCTCGATATATTTGCTTGCCTGTATGAGAATCTACCAAAGAAAAAAATTTCTAGCAAGGTTTTTCAGTGAGTGTGAAATGAGTCTTTCCCATAATTTTCACTATTTGACTGCCTGATTACTCCCCTCAAAATAAAGCCCCAGTCTTATTGCATACCTGCTCAAAACTCTTCCAGAGTTCTGCATGCTCCTTAGAATTAAGTAGACATTGCTCAGCTGGGCATCTTATATGATGCTCACCAAACGTTCTATCTTCTATGTCTCTTGTTTCTAACATGCAACCTCTCAACCTCTGCCTCAGACAAACTGAAAAGCAGTACTTTTCTGAACACCTTCTGCTTTCCCATATCCATCCTTTTTGAATACTGCTTCTTCCAGTTATGTACCTCCCCACCATGGAATCTTAATCATACTTAAATGTCCATATCAAAAGTCATCTGGTAACAATAAGAACAAATATTTATATGTTAATTTATTTGATCTTCATGCAACCCTAGTTATGATTAATATTATTAACCCCTCTTTGCTTTGCAGATGAGAAAAACTGAGGCACTGAGGAGCCAGTCACTTGCCCAAGGTCATACATCTTATGAGAGATAGAGCTGGGATTCACACCAAACCAGCCTGGCTCTAGATACCATGTTCCTACTGATAAGGACACAATACCCCAAAATATAGCACCTTGGCATATTGAATATTTCAGGATGAGGGATTTGATGAATGGCAGGGGTAGGAAGGACTTTCTGACTTTTCCCTGAAGCAGGTCATAAGACCCTCATATGAGAGGTATCCTAGTTATACCTAGAGGAATGGGGCATAATTAGCTCCAAAGATGGAAGGATGATGACAGGAATTGGAATGAACCTTCCAAACCTGGCCCTCTTTCAGGGTTCCCTGCCTCCGGGAATGGTACCATGACCTGACATCTCTGCCTGCCTCACCAGCCCTGTCTGTCACTAGTCTTCCTGTCACTATCAGTGCTCCAGCTCTACATCGTCTTTTAGTTTCTTAGAGTCCTTCTCCAGCCTCTCCTCACTGCCTTTATATACATACCATTCTGTCAGTCTGGGGTATACCTGCCCCTACCCGACCCAACCTCCCAAACAGCTTACTCAGGTAACCATCACTCAGCCTTCATATCAGGCTCAAGTGTGACTTCCTCAGGAGAGCTTTCTTGACCCTGTAGGCCAGACTGGGGAGCCCTGTAGTTTTCCTTCATAACATACAGCATTGTTCCGAATGAAAACTGGGGCCCCATGTGGTCTAGTCCCAGCACACAGTCACTCGAAAAAAGAAAAAGAGCCAAATGAACAAAAAACCCCCTATCAACTCAATGTAAGTAATTAAAAGAAATTCAATTTGTCACTCAAATCAGTCATAGAATATCACGGGGGTCCAGTAGGTAACTCACAATTGTACTTCCTAATATCCATTCTCCCCTTCCTTTCTCTCGCAGTCGCACTTCCCCAAGGGCCTTCTCTCTTGAAGCCTGTATGGGCTCTGAGGTCATACCACCTGGTTTTGAATCCTGGCTACTCCTCTTCTTAACTCTATAATCTTGTGCAAGTTACCTAACTTCTTTATGCCTCAGTTTTCACATCTGTAAAGTGAAGATAAAGTTAGTGCCTCTCCCATTGTTTTGGGGAGAACTACAAGAGATAAAGCTAGAAAAGTACACTGTACTGTTCCTGAAATATAATGTGTCCAATGCAAGTTGTTAAGCACAATAGTTTAAACATTTTCATTTGTTTTTTAAATTAATTATTTCCATCTTCCTCTGTTCTTTCTTTTTGTGCACAAATTGGTCATTTTACTTCTAACATCTAGTTTCTCTTTCCCTACTAATTGGATTTGGCATCACATCAGTTCAGACACCCAGCTGACAGAAAGTTCTTTTTGGAGTGGGGCAGAGGGGAGTGAGATTGCAGAAGCTTAGTAGAAAAAAGCAGAATTTTATTTGATGGCTGAAAGAGTGAAGGAAATTGCAAATGTTGTAATTAACAACTTTTCTTTTCCATCACACTTCCATGATTGTTGAATTATTGTGCAGCATGCCCTACTGAACTACGCTCTAGGAGACCAGAACCTAGTTGACTCACCATTGTTTGTACACTTCCTGGAACACAGCAGATGCTCAAATGTCTGATGAGGGAGGTCAAGAGGATTAAATCTAAGCCAGCTGATTAACCACCTTATACAGTGCCTAGCACATAGCATTGAACATATATTTGTTCTTGGTATTATTCTTCTATTAACATGCACCTTCTTTGCAAAAAAAAAAAATCCATCCTGTGCCAACTTTATACCTAAATATATTTCCAAAACTCATCCTCAGGGCACTTTCTCAGGAAGCCTTCCCAGAACAGTTCTTCTGGACTAGGGATCCCAGCCAGGTGCTCCCACAGTGCTCCGTGCTTCTCCCTATCGTAGAGTTAGCCTCTAACACGCCTCTCTTCTCACCAGATCATTAACTCCCAGGGGCAGTGATCATGTTGAATTTGCCTTGGAATGTCCAGTGCCTGGCACAATTGCTTGAAACTTAGCAAGTGTTCAATAGATGTATAATAAATATTATTAAACCACAGTTTCTCTTAGATATGTTTCAACATGGTTCCCACTAGTCCCTTTATAAAATTTGGGAAATACTAATTTTGTTAGTAAAGTATGCAAGCCATCTCCTAGAGCTGCATTACTTCAGCATATGTTGAATCTTTCTAGCTTCAGAATAAAAGATGATATATTCTTGTGACCTTGTTCCAGTGTGGGAAATCTGGTGTCCCCTATGCACTAAATAAAACTTTTAAACTGGCTTTTGATAATTCAAATATAGATGCCCCTCACTTATATGGGGTTACATCACAATAAACCTATCATAAATTGAGAATATCATACATTGAAAATGCATTTAATACTTCTAACTTAGGGAACATCATAGCTCAGCCTAATCTACCTGGCCTGGTGGTTCAGTTGGTTGAAGGGTCACCTGTACACCAAAAGGTTGTGGGTTCAATCCCTGGCACATACCTAGGTAGCAGGTTCCATCCCTGGTCAGGGTGCATTCGAGGCAGGGGGGCAACTGGTCAATGTTTCTCTTCCCTTCCCTCCTCCCTCCCTACCCCTCTCTCTTTCTAAAATCAATAAACATATCCTCGGGTGAGCATTTTTTAAAAAGTTCTCAGAACACTTACACTAGTCAAAATTCAGCAATTATCTTGTTTTATCTAAAGAGTAATTAATTGCCTTTCTCATCGGAAGCAGGAGACACAGATGGTATTTTATAGACATGATGGGATGTGAAAATACATAACACAATATCCAAAGACACTAGCAACACAGTACACAGTAGTGTATGGGTTGTTTACCCTTGTGATCACATGGCTGACTGGGAGCTTCAGCTCACTGCCACTGCCCAGCATGAGAGAGGGAATCATACTGCATGTCACTAGCCCAGGACATGATCAAAACTAAAAATTCAAAGTACTGTTTCTACTAAATGCATATCTCTTTTGCACCATCCTAATGTAGAAAAATCATAAGTCTCACAATCGTTAGCTAGGGCTGCCTGTACACAGGAGCACAGATTCTGTCAGATCTCCTTATGTCTTTCTCCAGTGAGTTTCCTCATCTACCCAGAGCTAACTGTGGTTGGAACAAATCTTCAAAGCTCTCCAGTGTTAGTGATGACAGAGCTCAATCACCTTCGCAGCTGAGCTCTGCCTCAGGTCAAAGAGAATTTCGTCTTGCATTCTAATCTAATTTTGTCTGGTTTTCATCTCTATAGAGATGGAGAAAACAGACAGCCAGCATCCTCCTCCGAATAAACCATCCTCTTCTTAAAGGAAGTTATTAAATCAGTCCCTGGCCTGCAATTTTGAAGGTGAAGCCAGTTCAATGTTTTTAACATTTCCTCAAAGGTCTTCTCCACTGTCTTTTAAAGGTTTTTCTATTGTTTCTCTTTAGACCTTTTCCAACTTCCCTAGAAATTCAGAAACCAAAACTCCATTCAACACTAATAAGGACCTGACCCATATTATATATAGAAATAGTTATAGGTTCTCAGACTTTGCATGTCATAGCCTGTCAGTACATTTCAGGGCAGAAGAATGTCGTTAATCCAGACATCTCTAATGCATTATCTGTGATGTTCTAAAGCAAGGTTGAATGGGAACTCACCACTTTAAAAATATCTTTTCCCTCGTAAGTAAAATAAAGAGAAGCACAGGAAGATATTTAAAATACTTAGAACAATATTCTGTTTCAAACATTCATTAACTGAAAAATAACCAATATACACATTATAAGTTGTTTTTAATGTTTTGCTACCTCAATTTGCCTAAGGAACTGTTTTAAGCCTTGGCTTACTAAACCAGACTGTATTTCTGTGAGTATTTGAAAATGATGCATTTTGAAATTCAAATATATTTTGTACCTTAGAGCTTGTATTAATCCAATTAGCTTCCAAATTTCTGGAAAATAGTGATGACTTTTCTGAATCAATAATATTGTATTTATTTATATATAAAAATTTTAGACTTTCGGCCAAGATGGAGGCATAGGTAGACTATGCCATACTGTGCCTCCTCACACGCCCAAAACAAGGACAAAGACAAATTACAAACAAAAAGCAACAAGAACTGACAGAAAATCAAACTGTGTGGAAGTCCGACAACCAAGGAGGTAAAGAAGAAACATTCATCCAGACTGGTAGGAGGGGCAGAGACAGGCAGCTGGGCAGAGAGGACTCACAGCAAGGTTGTGGCTGATGGGCAAGGCAGTGGCTGGTGGACCCAGAGTGGCAGCGGATAGCAGACTGGATGGTCCCACATTCTTGTGCAGATAAACTGGGAGGAACAACTGAGGAGTGAGACAGACTTCCCAACCCAGGGTTACAGCACTGGGAAATAAAGCCTCAAATCTCTGATTGAAAACACCTGCAGGAGTTGAGGAGGCAGGAGAAACTCCCAGCCTCACAGGAGAGTTCATTGAAGACAGCTGCAGGGTCCTAGAATGTACACAAATCCACCCACCTGGGAATCAGCACCAGAAGGGCCCAATTTGGTTGTACATAATGGGGGAAGTGACTAAAAACTGGCAGAGAGCAGAGCAAGTGGCATTATTTCCTCTCAAACCCCTTCTCCACACACAGCATCACAATGCAGTGACAAGTGTTTCCCTGACCTGGTGAACACCTAAGGTTCCACCACTTACTACATAACAGGTGTGCCAAGACAAAAAAAAATGGCCCAAATGAAAGAACAGATTAAAACTGCAGAAAAAATACGACTAAGCAACAAAGAGGTTGCCAACCTACCAGATGCACAGTTCAAAACACTGGTAATCAGGATGCTCACAAAATTAGTTGAATTTGGTCACAAATTAAATGAAAAAAATGAAGGTATGTTAAGTGAAATAAAGGAAAATGTACAGGGAACCAATAGTGACAGGAAGGAAACTGGGACTCAAATCAATGGTGTGGACCAGAAGGAAGAAAGAAACATTCAACCAGAACAGGATGAAGAAACAAGAATTCAAAAAGAACGAGGAGAGACTTAGGAACCTCCAGGACATCTTTAAGCATTCCAACATCTGCATCATAGGGGTGCCAGAAGGAGATGAGAAAGAGTGAGAAATTGAAAACTTATTTGAGCAAATAATGAAGGAGAACTTCCCCAATCTGGCAAAGGAAGTAGAGTCCCAGGAAGCTCACAGAATCCCAAAGAAGTTGGACTCAAGGAAGCACACACCAAGATACATCATAATTACATTAGTCAAGATGAAACATAAGGATAGAATCTTAAAAGCAGTGAGAGAAAAGGAGACAGTTACCTACAAAGGAGTTCCCATAAGACTGACAGCTGATTTATCAAAAGAAACCTTGCAAGTAAGAAAGGGCTGGAAAGAAGTATTCTAAGTTGGACATACATTCAAGATTGCTCTATCCAGCAAAGCTCTCATTTAGAATGGAAGGGCAGATAAAGTGCTTCCCAGATAAGGTCAAATTAAAGGAGTTCATCACCAAGCCCTAATTATATGAAATGTTAGAGGAACTTATCTAAGAAAAAAGAAGATGAAAAATATGAACAGTAAAATGACAATAAACTCATAGTTATTAACAACTGAACCTAAAATAAAAACAAAAACATAAACAAACTAAGCAAGTAACTAGAATAGGAACAGAATCACAGAAATGGAGATCACATGGAGGGTTATCAGCAGGGGAGTGGCTGGGGAGAGAGGGGAAAAAGGTACAGAGAATAAGTAGCATAAATTGTAGGTAGAAGATAGGGGGAGGTTAAGAATAGTATAGGAAATGTAGAAGTCAAAGAACTTATATGTACGACCTGTGGACATGAACTAAAGAGGGGGAATGCAGGTGGGAGGGGGTGCACAGGGTGGAGGGGGATAAAGGGGGGAAATGGGACAACTGTAATAACATAATGAATAAAATATATTTAAAATTTTTTAAAATCACTTATTTTCCTGATTTTTTTTCATTTGGACTTGTATTTGTGAAAGGATATTACCCCCAAGTAGATTTCACATTTTCAGTTTCCTTGTTTTATCTGGACATGTGGTCACATGTAAGGGGCAGCTGACATCTGTTGGCATCCCTCTGAAGGGAAGGGTGGGTTAAGGGTGTTCCTGGTGTACCTTTCTCCTGCTTTCAATGCCGCCCACCCACTTTTACCTTTCTCAGTTCCCAGATGGAAACAAAATGGGCATAAAGACAACTAACCTCTGTTTTATAAGATTCCAAACTTGCTCCAGCTGGGTTGCTCAGTTGGTTGGAACATTGTTCTGTATTCCAAAAAGGTTGTGAGTTCAACTCCTGGTCAGGGCACATACTTAGGTTGTGGATTTGATCCCTAGTCAGAGCGTGTACGATACACAATCAATCCATGTTTCTTTCTCTCTCTCTCTCTCTCTCTCTCTCTCTCTCTCTCTCTCTCTCTCTCTCTCTCTCTCTCTCTCTCTCTCTCTCTCTCTCTCTCTCTCTCTCTCTCTCTCTCTCTCTCTCTCTCTCTCTCTCTCTCTCTCTCTCTCTCTCTCCCCCTTTTTGGTTTTGTATGTCTCTCTCTCCCCTCTCTATTCCTCTCTTTCCAAAATCAATAAAAATATTTTTGGGTGAGAATTTAAAAAAAAGAATTGCTAACTTCACTACTGGTTTCTAAGTCTTACCTTATTTTCTTTTGTTCATCCATGGACTACTCCCCCAAGTAGTTCTTGTTTTCCCCTTTTCCTTAAACAGGAAAAAAAACCACCAAATTTAATTTCTTACCTGTGGTAGCCCCATGAAGATATGACAAACTCAAAGGCCAGGCAACTGAAACTTATACATTTTCCTGAGCTAAGGAAAAGGATAGGGGTCTGATGCTTCAATGAAAAGGAAAGCAATTCACAGAAAGGTATGATGAGGAAATGGTAAGCCAATGTTTGCCTGCCATGCAGAAGTCTCTCAGATGAAAAATTATTTCTGGTAATAGTTCTTTTCCTGCTACAGCACCTTTCTAAATTCTTTTAGGCAGTTTAGGGAAGAGGTAAAAACAAAAAGAAAAAAAAACCTTTTCCTGAGTTTTCTAGGTCTTGATGTTTGATGGCCTTCAGTTCTTCTTGTCAAAGTGGTATGTTTTTGGGTAGCAGAATGTGCTACCATTAACATTCACCTAATGTGCATTGCCATTAAGATTGTAAGCAAGTGACAAGATGCTTTGTGCCTGATTCTTCATGTTTTTAGAGTTTTCAAATTACCTCTAGTTTTAATTTTCACAACATAGACGTAGATGTGTATTTATTTTCCTGGGCTAAGGCCTTTATTTCATCTTGAAGACTGGTAGGAATTCAGCATTGAAGAATTCCAGTTGACTATTTACTGAGAGTTTTCTTCTCTGTGGTCTTTGTAACCTGTTTTTAGAAATCCTATTACTTGGATGGAGATACTGATACTTTTGGTTTTGTATGCCTTTATATTTGCTCTGATAATTTTCATTTCTTTCCTTTCCACTCAGTGAGGGTTTCTTATTTTTTCCAATTTGACTATTTAATTTTTTTAAATTAAATTTATTGGAGTAACATTAGTTAATAAAATTATATAGGTTTCAAATGTACAATTCTGTAATACGTCATCTCTATATTGCATTGTGGGTTAACCACCCAAAGTTAAATCTCCTTCTGTCACCATAGATGAGTATTTAACCCCCTTTTCTCTTCACCACCCCTCTACTCCCCTTCCTGGTAATCACCTTACTATTGTCTGTGTCTATGAGTTTTTGTTTGTTTGTCTCATTTGTTCATTTGTTGCTTTCAGTTTTACATACCACGTATGAGAGAAATCATATGGTTCTTAACTGTTTTATGTCTGACTTATTTCACTTAGCATGATATTCTCAAGGTCCATCCATGTGGTTGCAAAGGGCAATATTGTGTCTTACGGCTGAGTAGTATTCTATAGTATATATGTACCACAACTTCTTTATCCAATCATCTATAAAGGAGCACTTTGGTTGTTTCCATGTGTTGTCCACCATGAATATGCTTCAATGAAAAGAGGGGTGCATATATCTTTGCAAATAAATGTTTTCAAATTTTTCAGGCAGGTACTCAGAAGAGGGGTTGCTGGGTCATATGGCTACTCTGTTCCTAATTTTGGGGGGAACCTCCATGCTGTTTTCCATAGTGTCTGGAACAGTTTACATTCCCACCAGCAGTGAATGAAGGTTCCTTTTTCTCCACAACCTCTCCAATACACATTATTATATATGTATCTTGATGATAATAGCCATTCTAACAAGTGTTATGTGGTGTCTCATTGAAGTTTTGATCTGCATTTCCCTCATAGCTAGTGAAGTTGAGCATCTTTTCATATATCTGTTGGCTATTTGCATGTCTTTCGGGGAGAAGTCTCCCAAGTAGTTATGTTACCAAATCCCTTTCTATTAGTTTAAAAATTTTGTATATGGGGAGTTTCGGCCAAGATGGAGGCATAGGTGGACACACCATACCTCCACACACAACCAAGATAGGGACAACAACAATTTAGGAACAGAATAACATCCAGAAATGACAGAAAATTGATCTGAATGGAACTCGGACAACCAAGAAGTTGAATTAGACCTGTGCATCCAGACCTGTAGTAGCGGCAGAGATGAGCAGCCAGGCGTGGGTCTTGGAGCCGAGAGCAGAGAGTGGTGGGACCGGGCACGTAAGGCATCCGGGGGTGCATAAGGCATATCCGGGGCACGCAAGATCGCAGTGGGTGGACCCTGAGTGCACAGGCAGCAGCTGGCAGACCCCCGCCCAGGAGTGGCAACCGGCAACTGGCAGACTCAGTGAGGCGGCGATTGCAAAGCAAGACAGTGTGTGCAACCCAGGATCACAGCCCTGGGAAATAGAGGCTCGGGACACTGATTGAGGAAACTTGTGGGAGTTGAGGCCCACAGAGAGACACCTAGCCTCACAGGGGAGGTTCTTGGAGGGTCCCACAGTGTGCACAAGCCCACCCACATGGGAACTGGCACCAGAGGGGCCCAGTTTGCTTGGGGGAAGCAGCAGAGGGGACTGAGGTCCCTTGGAGAATGGAGCAACCGCCATTGTTCCCTCTCGACCCCACCCTCACTTACAATGTCACAATCCGGCGACTGGGGTGCCCTGCCCTGGTGAACAACTAAGGCTCTGCCCCTTACTGTAACAGGTGCATTCAGATCAAAAAAAAAAAAAAAGAAAAGAAAAAAAAGAAAGAGAGAGATGGGTCAAACAGAAGAACAAATCAAAGCCCCAGAACCCATCCTTTTGAGCGACTAAGAGATAGCCAACCTATCAGATGCACAGTTCAAAACACTGGTGATCAGGATGCTCACAGAATCGGTTGATTTTGGTCACAAATTAGATGAACAAATGCAGAATACAATAAGAGAAATGAAGAAAAATGCACAGGGAACCAATAGTGATGGGAAGGAAACTGGGACTCAAAACAATAGAGTGGACCAGAAGGAAGAAAACACCAACCAAACAAAAAAGAATGGAGAAATAAGAATTCAAAAAAATGAGGAGAGGCTTAGGAACCTCCAGGACATCTTTAAATGTTCCAACATCCGAATTATAGGGGTACCAGAAGGAGAAGAGGAAGAGTCAGAAATTGAAAACTTATTTGAACAAATAATAAAGGAGAACTTCCCCAATCTAGCAAAGAAAATAGACTTCTAGGAAGTCCAGGAAGCTCAGAGATTCCCAAAGAAGTTGGACCCAAGGAGGAACACACCAAGGCACATCATAATTACATTAGCCAAGATTGAAGAGAAGGAGAGAATCTTAGAAGCAGCAAGAGAAAAGGAGACAGTTACCTGTAAAGGAGTTCCCATCAGACTGTCAGCTGATTTCTCCAAAGAGACCTTGCAGGCAAGAAGGGGCTGGAAAGAAGTATTCCAAGTCATGAAAGGCAAGGACCTACATCCCAGATTGCTCTATCCAGCAAAGCTTTCATTTAGAATGGAAGGGCAGATAAAGTGCTTCTCAGATAAGGTCAAGGTAAAGGAGTTCATCATCACCAAGCCCTTACTATATGAAATGTTAAAGGGACTTATCTAAGAAAAAGAAGATAAAAAATGTACAGTAAAAGGACAAAAAACTCAGAATTATTAACCACCACACCGAAAACAAAAACAAAAAACAAACTAAGCAAACAACTAGAACAGGAACAGAACCACAGAAATGGAGATCACATGGAGGGTTAGCAACAGGGGAGTGGGAGGAGGAGAGAATAGGAAAAGGTACAGAGAATAAGTAGCATAGATGGTAGGTAGAAAATAGACAGGGGGAGGGTAAGAATAGTATGGGAAATGTAGAAGCTAAAGAACTTATGACACATGGGCATGAACTAAAGGAGGGGAATGTGGGTGGGAGAGGGTGTACAGGGTGGAAAGGAGTGAAGGGGGGAAATGGGACAACTGTGATAGCATAATCAATAAAATATATTTTTTAAAAAGTTTTGTATATGGCCTTGGATGGTATAGCTCAGTGGATTGAGTGTGGGCTGCGAACCAAAGGGTCGCCAGTTTGATTCCCAGTCAGGGCATATGCCTGGGTTGCAGGCCAGGTCCCTAGTGAGGGCCATGTGAGAGACAACCACACATGATGCTTCTCTTCCTCTCTTTCTCTTTCCATTCACCTCTCTCTAAAAATAAATTTTAAACATTTTAAAATAAAATTTTGTATATGCTTTGGCTGGTGTGGCTTAGTTGGTTGGATGTTGCCCCACAAAGTAAAAGATTGCCAGTTCGATTCCTGATCAGGGCACACACCTGGGTTGCAGCTGTACATAAGAGGCAACTGATTGATGTTTCTCTCACACATTGATGCTTTTTTCCCTCTCTTTCTCTCTCCCTTCGTCTCTCTCTAAAAATAAATAAATAAAATCTTTAAAAACATTTGTATATAAATGTATCATATTGCAAAACTTTGTTTGGGTTCACAAAATAATTTCTATAGTCATGTTTTTCCTTAAGTCAATTAGATTCTATTTAATTTAGATTCTCTTTTAGTTCCCCTTAAGGCAGAGTTTCATCCAAGGACTTGGGTGCAAGGATTCTGTTTGGGAAGCTATCTGGAAAAAAAAAGGAGAGTGGGACAGGGAAGGAGAAGAAGTCAATACAAAGGTGCATTATCATTAGGAGTAGCTGCAGGCCGCAGGAATTTGATGTCTGAGATTCAAGGACCTCTGAGAAGCATATGGAATTTCTTATGGGATTGTCTCCTGAAGGCCAGAAGGCCAGAAGGCCAGAGTGTGTCTGTCAGCTCCCATCCTCCTATTTGAGGAATTCTCCCATGAGTATTAAGTCCCCAGTAGTTCTTGGTTGATAAGTGCAAAGACAGATGATCTGTGGCAGGTATTGGGACAGGCCCTGAGGGTACACTGGCAGGTACTACAGGGAATAAATACAACATGGAACTGTCCACACACTGAAATGAGAAGTGGGATGAGGAAAGATGATGCAGAACACAGACCCCTTACCCTATCAAGCCTTTCATACCATGAACAACTATGATTTATAAGAGCTCTCAGAACAGCTGGGGCTACTTGATGGGAACGTGTGCTCCATGATGGGTTTTCTAATGAACAAGTATTATACTGGAAATTGAAATGTAGGGAGTGAGTTCTAAAATCTTTGAAGTTAAAACAGTTGTTTTTAATATGAATCTATACCAATACAAGTGTACTTTCACTAACAGTGCATGGACATAAATTTCTTTTGCCTCCTTCCCCAGTGTCAGCATAAGAAGCAAAAATCAGGCAGAAACAAAAGATGCTGTCAGAGAGACTCCTGGGAGAGGACTCAAGGGCAAGCCCCAGGGGACCAATCAGTCTGCAGCCCAGGCAGCTCACAGGGGCTCAGCTGGGTGTCTTGGATCCCTTGGGGATTCCATGCATCTGGGGCACCATTTCATTTAAGAAGAAACATTTTATTACAGTCACATGATGAGACTATTTTTCATTAGAAAAGATGTTAGAGTTATTTGTAATAAAAGCAAATTCACCAGTCGGTGCTGGTGGTTTAGAGTTGTGTATAGTGAGGGATGGTTGGTGCCACACTTTATTCTTAGGCAGTGTTTCTCAAACCTTTATGGTCATGACCCACAAGAAGACATACATTTTACAGACTCAATAGACACATATATAAATATATAACTGAAATAAAAGTTCCACAAGATAATAATACTTATAATATGTTCTGATATTTTGTTCAAAATTTTTAAAATTTATTGATTTTAGAGAGAGAGAGGAAGGGAAAGAGAGAGGAAGGGAAATTGATTTTTCTGTTGTTCCACTTATTTATGCATTCATTGGTTAATTCTTGTATGTGCCCTGACCAGGGACTGAACCCACATCCTTGGTTGTGTATATTGGGATGATGTTCTAACCAATTGTGCTACCCAGCCAGGGCTCATATTTTCTATTCTATTCTATTCTATTCTATTCTTTGTATTTTGTTTTTAAATGCTCTTCTAGACTCACTGAGTTGTTTATACGACTTATGAGCAGGTCACAAACTAAAGGTGGAAAAACTCCACTCTATGACATCATAGTTTTGCATTCACTATTCCTCAACTAATTTGTTTCCTTTCATGTCATAAATTAATATACATTTTCATTTTCTACTATAACTGTGGAATTGATTTCTCATCCATTATTTTTCCTCCTACCAAATCTTTTTCCTCCAGCCAAGAGTGTTAGAATGTAGGACATATTTTTTGGACACACTGGAAACCTTTTCTGACCCTTTGGTACTTTATTCTAAAAAGGATAAGCTGTAAAACCTACAAAAGGGTATCCTGGATCAGGATGCTTTAGGTCAAAAGTAACAGAAATCCTGCCTCAACTTGTCTTAAATAATACCAAAATATAATGTCTCATAATAAAGATGTTCAGAGCTAGGCTTGGTTGATTGATACAGTAGCTCACTGATGTCATCAAGGATGGCAGTTTTTTCCATCTCTCAGCTCTGATATCCAGGTTGGCTTCATCCTCAGGCTGGAATCAAGATAGTGCAGACGTGCCAGGTATCACACACAAGCACAACTCTATCCAGAGGAAAACCAGAAGACCCTCTTCCTGTAGATCATTTATGCGGAAGTTTCCAAAAGATGTCTTGTCATATCCCATTGGCTATAATCAGAGCCACTTGCCTATTCCAAAATCAGTAACTGGCAAAGGGGCTGTGATTGGAAATCAGCAAGTTTTATTAATGCTTAAAACTAACACTTTCTTGCCCTGGCTGGGTAGCTCAGTTGGTTAGAATGTGCAATACGCCAAGGTTGCAGGTTTGATCCCAGGTCAGGGCACATACAAGAATCAATCAATGAATGTATAAATAAGTGGAACAACAAAACAATCTCTCTCTCTAAAAATCAATAAATTTTTTAAAAATTAGAACTTTGTCATGTACTATCCTATCCTGTGGCTGTTTTATGAGATCAGTTTCTTCAGTTATATTGCAATATAACTGTGAATTCCCTGTGAAGTAAGGTAGTTAAGACATGAGTTTGGAATCTGAAACACCTGGATTCAAATCCTACTCTATCACAAACTTGTGGGATGTTGTGCAACTGAATCACCTTCCAGGGGATTCAACCACTTATTTGTCAAATGGGAATAGTGGTAGCTATCTCACTGGCTTTTTTGGAAGGAAAAATGTGGTGATGTTTATTATTTCCCTAGCACCAGGATGGATTCAATATATAGTAGCTATCAGCTTAGGATGGTGTCTATCACACAGTGACTATGCAGTAATACTTGGGATTAGATACATATTCTAGACCCTCACATTTGGTGCCTGAACTCTTGGGGCAGCTTGGCTTCTACAGATGTTTCTAAGAATTCATTCTAAAGAATTTCCTTAGATGCAGAGTTCTGTACATTCAGTGTTTTAAGTTATTTCTTTGGTTTAACAGCTACTCAAAAAGACGTATTTTACTCTAGTTTTTCTTAAACTGAATTCTATCCCACATCAATAATTATCCTTCTCTGTCATTTCTTGTTGGGAACTGCCCTGCCTGGTTTCGGAAGCTGTAATCCCCCATGGCTAAGGCTGAGTAAAGGACCTTGGGACCATAAGCCACTTAGGAGACAAAGCTTATCTTCCTTGTAGGTACACAACCTTTGCCCCCTTTTCTCTTCACCCTGCTTGGCCCCAGGCTGATGACTGGTTAGCCAATGACGGGTAAGATTCCTTAAAAGAGGGATGACCTAAGACAGGCACAGTAGTGAAGGGGCCCTCAGGGAAGGACTTGGGGGCTATAGAAAAAGGGGGTGATGGACCCTTGCTCCTTGGCTTTAACACAGCCTGAGTCCTATTCTGTCTGCAAGAAGTCTCCTGATCTCTTGGCTGCCTTACTTCCCCTGCCTGACTTAAGCCTGAAACAATGCCGGTGGTAGGGGTAGCCCGGTGCTGGAAAGGGCAGGTTCCCTTGGGCAATCAGGCCTAAGAAAGAATGCATAAACTCCTATGAAACCTACTTTGCTAATACCCTCAATTTAAATGATAAAGGTCCAAACCTGAAGTGAGTTTGTTCCCCAAAGTTTTATTGCCCTTTAACTATCTGACCCTCACTCAGAGTAAGTCCTCAGAGTTCTTTGAATGTTATCTATTGTTTAATCATTTCTGCCTGACAATGATTGATGAGCTTTACATATACACCCTGTATTCCTGTGAAGATTGAACCCAATAAAAGTTTGTCAAGGTAAGGGTTGAGGCGCTCTCCTCTTGAGAGGGTGGCTGAGGTGCTCTGAGGCTTTTTCTCCCCTTGAGAGGGAAGCCACACCATCCCTTTTCCTCCACAGGACTCGGTAGTCCATGTGAATTTGTCTCATCTCATCCGTAACACCACAGACCCCAAGAGCCGGGATCTGTGTCAATTTCTCTCATATGCTACATTTAATTGTCTTTTTATTTTTGTTTTAATTAATACTGTTTCCAAAGTAGCTGCTGTGTGGAGGTGGGCAAGTATACTTGTGCCCTGACTTCCCAGTGTTTTGTTTAGGAGAAATCGTAGAAAGGCAGCTTTGAAAGGGGAACGAACGGGATGAAATGACATGTGAAGACAAAGTATAACTTGTGTGTGGATTGTGTGTGGAAGAGGCTGATATCACCAAGTACAAAAGCAGTACTGGTGTTTGGGCATCAGCTGGTGATATTGCCATCTTCTCCATTTACTAGGTTTTTCATTTTTGTTCACTTCTTTAATTCAAACAATATTTATTGAGCTAGTATTATATACCAGGCTGTGTGTGAGATGTGGGGCAACACAGAGGCAGCAAGGCACAGCCTGTGCCCTGAAGAATATGGAGGGGTGGGTAGAGTGAGAGTGAGAAAGAGTGAGAGAGAGAAAAAGTGAATGTGGATGTGGACATGGATGTGATTGTGGATTCTAAGGGATTCTAGTGAGAGAAAGGCCTGGAATGGGAAAGTTGGGCCTGTTTGGGCATCAGGAAATACAATTCTATTTTGGCTGAGGTCTGTGGACTGCAAAAAGGGGAGCATGAGAGAACTGGTTGGACAGTGAGGTGGAACCCTATCACACGTTAGGGAGTTGGGACTTTCATATCATAGACCTCCCAACAGGCACCACCCTGGCCATTGCCATGGTGAAGATAAGCAAAAAGGCCCAGCAGAGGCTGCAGCCGTAACACGGGATCCCACCAGTGGGGTCCATGTGTTGTGGCTGGGATGAACAAATTCAACCAGACTACAGAAGTCCTGTGGAGAAAATGGGACAGCACAGCTGCTCTCTAAGTGAGAGAGAGGCCCCGACCCCTGCGTGGACAGCCTTTTGTTGCTTTTCTGGGTACATTACATAGAAGATGGTCCTCATTCACTGTGCACAGGTTTGCTTTAGGTGGTTACCTTTTGCAGATAACAAAGGAAAGAATGTTGCTAATTACTTCAAAGAAAAGGATGTTTGCAAATCAAGGGGAAAACTGGTTGAACTGGTTACACTCCATACTTGGGAGATTTGGCACAGATTTTAGGAAGTTACTTTTAAAGATATGCAATAAACATTTGCTACCTCAATTCAGGGTGAGGGAGTTTTAGCAAAAAGCAAGCCTCATAGCAGCCTAGGTACAATGCAGGCCTGATTCCCCACAGGAAAACCTATCCATGGGCTTGGTTCCTGTGTGCCGACTCACTCCTCACCAGTTTTCTGAACCAGAGGCTGGGCTACATTCACCACTGCCATGCAGATAGGTTCCCTATACATCGGCTATTCAAGGTCGGCCAGCTTGCCATCTGCTGGTACTTCATATCTCTCTTGATTTACTTGGAATTTAAGAGGAGTGAAGATTCTGAAACACCTGGACCAATGATTTGAGCCTACTTTAGAGATAGAGAACTGTTTGGTTGTGTAGATTTGTTGTTCAGTGAATAGAAACAACATGGAAGGTGCGTGCTCTAAGTAGGAAAAGAAATTACACATCATTCAGACATTCAGCACATGGATGGCATAGGGATCTTAATTCATGGATGCATCTGTGGCAGAGTGAAACCTCTACTGACTCATGTAAATTCTTCCAGATTACCTCTTTCTTCCCCCTTCCCCCTACTTGAGGCATAAAAAAAATGCTTGCAAAACTTTGGGAGGACAGACATGTTTTCTTTTCTACCTAACCTTGCTGCTGGCAGTTTCAACTCTGTACCCCAAGACCAGTCTTTTGGCTAGTATCTGTGGTTTAATAAAACCTTACTTACAAAAAGACTTTGGGCTGTGGAAGAGAAAATTTTTTAGCAACCCTTTCCCCTACACATGTGTAACTTCCCCCATTACCAACATCCCCCACCAGGGTGGTAAATTTGTTACAATTGATGAACCTGCATTGACACATCATTAAAACCCCAAGTCCATTGTTTTCATTAGGATCGCCCTTGGTGTTATACATTCTATGGAGTTGGACAAATGTATAATGACGTGTATTCATCAGTATGGTATCATACTGATGAGTCTTTTCACTGCCTTAATAATCTCCTGTGCTCTGCCTATTCATCCCTCCCCACTTCCAGCTCCTAGCAACCAAAGATCTTCTTACTCTTCCCATAGTTTTGCCTTTCCAAGAATGTCACATAGTTGGAATGACAGCATGTAGCTGTGACATTTTGGTTTAGAATAAGAAATACATATTTGATCTTCCTCTGGTTTCTGGCACAGAGCTCAGAACCCCTTGGAATTACCTAAGTGATAAGAGCAAGTGTCCATTGGTAGGTTAGTGTGACTTTTGAAAGCATCTTGGAATGAGGGCTGGTTACTAGGAGAACCAATCCTGTGTATAGAGGGTTGAAACTTTCAGTCCTATCCCCTGACATCAGGGGAGGGAAAGAAGAATGGAGGTTGAGTTCAATCATCAATAGCCAATGGCTTAATCAGTCATGCTTAAGTAATGAAACCTCCATAAAAATCCAAAAGGATGGGGATTGGAGAGCTTCCAGGTTGGTGAAACAACCTGTGGAGCTGCTGGGAGCACAGCACACTCTGAGGGCATGCCCTGAGGACCTATCTCTACACCGTGCTCTACGCATCTCTGCTACCTAGGTGTCCTGGAGTTATACCCTTCTTTTTTTTTTAATTGATTTTTAGAGATAGAGGAAGGGGGACAGAGAGAGAGAAAGAGGGAAACATCGATTGGTTGTGTATCGTACACACTCTGACTAGGGATCAAACCCACAACCTAGGTATGTGCCCTGACTAAGAATCGAACTCGCAGCCTTTTGGTGTATGGGACAATGCTCTGACCAACAAAGCCACCCAGCCAGGGCCTGAGCTATATTCTTTTAAAATAACCAGTTATCTAGTAAGTAAAATGTTTTAATGAATTCAGCAAGCCAGTCCAGCAAATTAATCAAACCTAAAGAGGGGGTAGGGGTCATTGGAACCCCCAATCTATAGCCAGTTGGTCAGGAGCATAGGAAACAACCATCCGAAGTGAAGGGGGGGAGGGTGGGAAGCAGTCTTGTAGGACTGAACTCTTAACCCATGGAATCTGATATTACTTTCAGGTAGATCATGTGAGAATCAAGTTCAATTGTAGGATACTAAGCTGGTGTCCAGCAAATTGCTTGTTGGTGTGGATAATATCCTTTTGCCCCATATTGGAATTGGTTCCAGAACCCGGAGTAGCCTTTTCAGGCTAGCTTCTTTCACTTAGTAATATGCATTTAAGGTTTTTCCATGTCTTTTCATGACCTGACAGTACATTTCTTATTAGTGCTGAATAGTATTACAGAGTCCGGATGGACCACAGTTTATGCATCCGTTCACCTACTGAAGAACATCTTGGTTGCTGCCAAGCTTTGGCAATTAAGAATAAAGCTGCTATAAACATCTATGTGCAGGTTTTGTGTAGACATAAGTTTTCATCTTTTGGTAAATACCAAGGAACATGATCACTAATCACGTGGTAAGAGTATGTTCATTTTTTAAGAAACTGCCAGTGTCTTCAGAGTGGCTGTGCCATTTTGTGCTCCCACCAGCAGTGAGGGGGAGTTCCTGGTGCTCCACATACTCACCAGTGTCTGGCGTTGTCAGTGTTCCAGATTTTGATCATTCAGTAGGTGTGCAAAGCAAGTTTTAATGTAAGGAAAATCAAAGTTATGTACATATAAAATATCTTTGATGATTTATTTGGCAAAAAAATAAACTTAGGCATCTGACTGGGAAGGGTCCCAGCTCCATTACTTCCTAGCCATGTGGCCTTGGGCAAATTATTTACCTTTCCATTTCCTTTTATAAACAGGTTGTGGTAGTGAAAGGCTTGTAGTATTTTGATATTATTCCCTTCTCCTCCCTTGTAAAACATGTGACATATGTGTGGTTCAGATCATCTCTCTTTTTATGACAGTACTTCTTCATTATTTCCCTATTGCAGTCAATTAGTAACATGACTAGGCTTAACTTTCTGATTTTTCAGGATACATTTTTAACTTACTTCACAGAATAGTGGTAAACTTAATCTAAGATACTTGCTTTTGTTTTACTGGTGGCTACATAGTATATAGGCTATAACTTAAAATAATGCGGAATATATTAGATGATTATATCATGTATTTAATTTTTTTAATTTAACCTTTTAAAATTTATTTTTTATTTTTCAATTACAGTTTAAATTCATAATGATTAGACAATTATATACTTTACAAAATGGTCCCCCTGATATTTCAAGTGCCCACCTGGCACAATACATAGTTATTATAATATTTCTGACTATATTCCCCATGCTGTAATTTACATCCCTGGGACTATTCTGTAACTATCAATTTGTACTTCTTAATCCATTCAACTTTTTCCCCTAAATCACCTCTCCCCCCTGCCCTCTGGTAACCATCAGTTTGTTCTCTGTATCTATGAGTCTGTTCCTATTTTGTTTGTTTAGTTTACTCTTTAGAGTCCATATGTAAGTGAAATAATATGGTATTTGTCTTTCTCTGACTTATTTTACTTAGTATAATACCCTCTAGGCCCATCCATATCATGCAACATTCTTTTAAATGAATGATCAAATCCTCCAATTTGAAAAATCTTCTAGATTATTAAAAAACCCATGAAGTTAATACATATTGTCCTGAGAGTTTATAGATTCCTACTTAAATCACCTATCCTGGAACATGTTAGATCTCAGATTTTTAGGTTTCTGTTTCAAAATGTGATTCCTTCAAAGGGAGATTGCTAAGTTGTTTCACACGTAGAACATACTGTATAAATGAGTTGTGTCCTAATGCAGAATGCTTTTCACACAGAAACCACAGAAACCTACCAGAAAAGATCACAGAGCGTCCATAATTTAACAATTCTTGGAACAAACAACATTGGTGGCATAAAGCAGGGAACAAAGAAGAAAATAAAACAGAGAATTGGTTGAAACCTCAGCCAGGGGAATCAGGAAACTGGAAACCCGACGGCACCAATGGGATTTGCCTCACTTTATTTCTCAAAGAAAGTAAACTGTGGACAGAGGGAAAATTGCTGCCACCTCCCCAAAGGGAAACAGAAGGGGCCTAGGAAGGCTGTCACCTAGCTTCACAAATAAGCAACTGAAATGCTTAGATGGTTTTAGTGCCATCGAAATGCCGGCTCTCTCAGAATGTAGCTAGTGATGGGCACAGTGAGCTAGGACAGCTTAATTTTAATCCCAGAACAAAGACACAAAATGTTTGGTTTTCCTTATGTTGCTTTTCTGTTATTGCCACAAATGATGTAAATAGTACATTTTCTTCTTTGGAAAGAAAAACAGAAATGACTGGGCTTTTTTTTTTTTAACTCTTCTGTTTGCGTTGATACATTTGACCGGGGAGAAATCTGTAAGCAATTCAACATGCAAATTGAGGCTGCAAGTTCCTTGAAGATAGGATCCATTTTGGTGATATTTTCACATTCTTTAGAGTCCCTGGAGATGTTCAGAGAACCTGACATTCAAAAGACAATTAGGAGGGAGCCCCCTAGAGCCTGGCGCAGTCCTCACCTAATGATATCAGAGAGTAGTTTCCACCAAGTAAAGAGGGCAAATTAAAATGTGGAGTTACACAACATCCCCTCCTCCACATGTGGGCTTCACATGCAAATTGCAGAGAGAAGGCGGTAACTGATCCTTCAGGGAATCCCTTTCTGAATGTTGGCATCCTTAATATGGCAGTGTCCTTTATGCATTAAGCATTTAGACTGATTTCAGTGGACTTTTCTGCCTTGACCCAACATGCATCTAGCCATGGATCCTGGGATCAACCATAGTGGCAGACTGACACATCCTCTCTTCCTCGCATTTCAAAAGATCTACCTTCTGGGCTCTTTCTTCTTCCTCTCCTATGGCTTCTCATTTTCTTTCTCCTTTCACTTCTCTTCCTGTTCTCTCATCAAATTCAGCATTGCCAGCCACTGTTTTCTACTTAAGATGCATCATCATTATCATGACTGTCATAATTCACTTGGGCTTCATGGTGGTCTTAACAGATCAATAGATCAATGTCAGCCAAAACAGTGAGAAATTAATCATGCAATGTAGTTGAATAATCATCTTGGAGCCAAAGGAATATTTTATGCCATAACACTATCAGCTATCACTTTTTAAGCATGTAACATGTGCCAGAGAGGCAACATGTTAAGTATTCTATAGATATTTTTTAAGTAGCATTTTGTGAACTTCTAGGAGTCTGAAAAGTTCTCTCATGGACCTTTAATTATGAAGGATAATTGTTGAGGATCCTTGTTTGAGGATCCAAGTATGAATCTTTTCAACAATTTTCTTTGATTTAGCTGTCTTATTTTATTTAATTAAACATCTATAAGTTATACTCTGCTTTAGCTTCTTCTAAATGTCCCATACACTGTGGTGATCATTAGGACACACCAGGAAGAAAACTCATGATCTTAATATTTTTCCTTTATCACGTGGGATGAATCAGGCTTGTGAAGTCTATAGCATAAAAGCCCCTGATGAGTGCTAATTCTGTGGAAGCTGTGCATACTTTTTTTTCAATCATTAGTTTATTTTTATTTATTTTTTAATCATTCTTCAAGTACAGTTTTCTCCCTTTTACTCCCAATCCAGCCCACCCACCCAACCCTCCCCACTTCCCTTCCATTACCACCCTCCCCCTAGTTTTTGTCCATGTGTCCTTTAAATTTGTTCCTGTAAACCCTTCCCATTCTCCCCTGAAATTCCCTCTTCTCTCCCCTCTGGTCACTGTCAGCTTGTCCTCTTTTTCAGTGTCTTTGGTTATATTTTGCTTGTTTCTTTGTTTTGTTGTTTAGGTTCCTGTTAAAGGTGAGATCATATGGTATTTGTCTTTCACTGCCTGGCTTGTTTCGCTTAGCATAATGCTTTCTAGCTCCATCCAAGCTGTTGCAAAAGGTAGGAGCTCCTTCTTTCTTTCTGTTGCATAGAATTCCACTGTGTAAATGTTCCATAGTTTTTTGATCCATTCATTTACTGATGGGCATCTAGGTTGCTTCCAGCACCTAGCTATTGTAAATTTTGCTGCTATGAACACTGGGGTGCATAGGTTCTCTTGTATTGGTGTTTTAGTATTCTTAGGATAGAGTCCCAGTAGTGGAATTGCAGGGTCAAAAGGCAGATCCATTTTTAGTTTTCTGAGGAAGATCCATACTGCTTTCCATAGTGGTTGTACCAGTCTGCAGTCCCACCAACAGTGCACTAGGGTTCCCTTTTCTCCACAACTTCTCCAACACTTGTTGTTTGTTGCTTTGTTTATGATGGCCATTCTGACTGGTGTGAAGTGGTATCTCATTGTGGTTTTAATTTGCATCTCTCTGATAGCTAGTGATATTGAACATCGTTTCATGTGTCTTTGGATTTTCTATATGTCCTCCTTGGAGAAGTGTCTGTTCAAGTCCTTTGCCCATTTTTTAATTGGGTTCCTTGTCTTCTTAGAGTGTAGTCATGTAAGTTCTTTATATATTTTGGAGATTAAACCCTTGTCTGAGGTTTCATTGGCAAATATGTTTTCCCATACAGTTGGTTCTCTTTTTATTTTGATACTGTTTTCTTTAGCCATGCAGAAGCTTTTTATTTTGATGAGGTCCCATTTGTTTATTCTTTCCTTTATGTCCCTTGCTCTAGGGAACATGTCAGTAAAAAAGTTTCTGTGTGAAATATCTGAGATTTTCCTACCTACATTCTCTTCTAGGACTTTAATGGTGTCAGGTTTTATATTTAAGTCTTTTATCCACCTTGAATTTATTTTTGTATAAGGTGTAAGTTGGTGCTCAAGTTTCATTTTTTTGCATGTAGCTTTCCAGTTCTCCCAACACCATTTGTTGAAGAGGCTATTTTTACTCCATTTTATGTTGCTGCCTCCTTTGTCAAATATTGATTGATCATAGAGACTTGGGTTTATTTCTGGTCTCTCTGTTCTGTTCCATTGGTCCATGTGCCTGTTTTTATGCCAGTATCAGGCTGTTTTGATTACAGTGGCCTCGTAGTATAGTTTAGTGTCAGGTATTGCGATCCCTCCTACTTTACTCTTCTTTCTCAAAATTGCAGCAGCTATTTGGGGTCATTTATGATTCCATATAAATTTTTGAAATGTTTGTTCTATGTCTGTGAAATAAGTCATTGGTATTTTAATAGGAATTGCATTGAATGTGTAAATTGCTTTGGGTAGTAAGGACATTTTGATGATATTAATTCTTCCAATCCATGAACACAGTATATGTTTCCATTTATTTGTGTCTTCCTTGATTTCTTTCCTGAGTGTTATGTAGTTTTCTAAATACAGGTCTTTTACCTCTTTGGTTAGGTTTATTCCTAGATATTTTATTTTTCTTTTTGCTATTTCAAATAGGATTTTTTTCTTGATTTCTGCTTCTGCTGTTTCATTGTTGGTGTATAGAAATGCCTTTGATTTCTGGATATTGACTTTGTATCCGGCTGTTTTGCCAAATTCATTTATTAGGTCAAGCAGTTTTTTGCTGGAGTCTATAGGATTTTCTATAGACTCCACCAAATGTACATTTTCCACTATGTACATTATCATGTCATCTGCAAACACTGACAGTTTTGTTTCCTCCTTTCCGATCTGGATGCCTTTTATTTCTTTTTTTGTCTGATCGCTGTGGCTAAAACTTCCAGTACTATATTAAATAGAAGTGGTGAAAGTTCTCTTCCTTTTTTGGAAGTCTATTTTGTCTGATATGAGTATTGCTACCCTGGCTTTTTTTCCCTGTCCATTTGCTTGGAAGGTTTGTTTCCAGCCCTTCACTTTCAGCCTGTGCAGGTCTTTTATCCTGAGGTGGGTCTCTTGTAGGCAGCATATGTGTGGGTCATTTTTTCTTATCCATTCAGCTATTCTATGTCTTTTGATTGGAGCATTTAATCCATTTACGTTTAAGGTTATTATTGATAGGTACTTATTCATTGTCTTTTATGTACATGTGTTCCTCTCTCTCTGTCTCCTTTCCTTCCTTTCCTTAAAACAGTCCCTTTAGAATCTCTTACAGAGCTGGTTTGGTGGAGGTGTATTCTTTTAGACTTCTTTTGTCTGGAAAGCTTCTTATTTGGCCTTCTATCTTGATTGAGAGCCTTGCTGGGTAAAGTAGCCTTGGTTGCAGACCTCTGGTTCTCATTACTTGGAATATTTGTTGCCATTCTCTTCTGGCTTGCAGTGTTTCCATTGAGAAGTCAGCTGCTACCCTTATTGGGGCTCCCTTGTATGTTACTTCCTGTTTTTCCCTTGCTGCCTTTAAGATTCTCTCTTTGTCTTGAAATGTTGCCATTTTAATTATGACGTGTCTTGAGGTGGGCCTCTTTGGGTTCCTCTTGATTGGGACTCTCTGTGTTTCCTGGATTTGTGTGGCTTTTTCTCTAATCAAATTAGGGAGGTTTTCCTTCATTACTTTTTCAAATAGGTTTTCGATCCCTTGCTCTTCTTCTTCTCTTTCTGGTATCCCTATTATACGGATGTTATTACATTTCATTTGGTCTTGCATTTCTCTTAATCCCTCTTCATTCTTTCTGAGCCTCTTTTCCTTTTCTTGCTCTATCTGGGTGTTGTTTTCTACTTTGTCCTCTAGCTCGCTAATCCAATCTTCTGCTTCATCAATCCTGCTTTTCATTCCTTCTACTGTGTTCCTCAGTTCAGAAATGGCATTCTTCATTTCCTCTTGGCTTTTGTTGAGAGTTTCTATTTCCTTTTTCATGTTTATATAGTTTGCAGTGAGATCGTTGTAGCTTCCCTCTAGTTTCTGGTAGCTCATTGTAAGTTAATTGAGCTTCCTGATAATCATTGTTTTGAACTCAATATCTGATAGTTGAGTTGCCTCTATTTCATTTAGCATTTTTTTCTGAAGCTTCCTCCTTTCCCTTCATTTGGGGATTGTTTCTTTGTTTTTTCATTGTTCGTGGGATTCTTCTTGTTAGCCTCTGTTTCTTAAATCGATCTGTTCTGGTTCCCTGTGGTTATGGTGTGAACTTCTGTGGTAGAATACCTGTGAGATTCAGTGGTGCAGTCTCCTTCATGTATCCTGGTGTTCACAGCTTCTACCTACTCTTTTTTGTGATCAGTTGGAGGAGTAAGGCAAAATGGTTTAAGACAGTATACTATGATATTTACATTAGCAGCCAGTAGAGAAGAGATGGGATATCCTTTGGCTACTTATAGTGTTAACCATGATCCTCCACCCCACTAGTCATGTTTTAGAAAGGATGGGAAGAAGGTAAGACTCTTATTGGGGCCGGGAGGATTGTTAGTTGGATCTAGAAAGTTGTGAGGCTGTGGGAGGTCAGCTTCTAAGGCAGGGTTGGACTAAAGATTAGTAAATAGGAGTAGTGTGTAAAAGAATAGAGACAACCCCCACAATAATATAGTTCAGGAAATTGCGAAGTAGGCTGAGATCAGGTAGGGGTATTGAGTAGTATTTACAATTGTATGAACTAGGTCTTATTTACAGTAATATTAAAGCAAGAATCATGTGGCAGAATCTATGAAATCTAGATAACAAGAATAAGGAGTATAGAACCCTGAGAGGTGTACTAATGGAACACAAATGAAGGCTAGCAAATTATCAACACACTGTGACTGAGATAACAGGGGGAACCTATCAAATGACAGTATAACCAACCAAGCAAGGAAGATTATACAGAGAGAAAAAGAATACCAAAATACTATTAAAATAAAAAATGTCAGAAAAGTGAGAAAAAGATAATACAAATTTGCAGTAACTTGCAAGCTCAAAAAAAAAAAGGGGGGCGGAACGCAGAAGATAGAGTGCAGGAGAGATACATTTGGAGTGGAAGGAATGATACTAGGATGAATGGAAGAGAAACATAAGGGATTGAGAGACATGAAAATAGTAAGAATTGAAAAATAAAAAGTCACTTAAAACACAAGATAAAATCAATCAACCAACAACAGCCAAAAACAAAACAAAACAAAACAAAACAAAAAAACAAAAAAAACCTCTTGTTGGTTTCTAACTGGCCAGACCAGTTTTTCTGGTCTTGCTGGTTTCAGCAGGCTGAGGGGCATTTCAAATGTTTATCACTCTTCCCAGTCAATACTCAGTAAGTCTCTCGGGTACTGTCCCCAGGGCCAGCAGTGTGCTCTCTCCAGAGCCAATCCGACTTTCCCCTACCGAACCCTGGGCACTCCCGAGTACGCTCTCTGGAGCTCACTGCCGCGGTGTCCGGGTCTCCAGGGCCCCGCAGAGCTCCTGCGTCTTTTCTGGGCTCATGATGCAAACTCTGGGGATCGCAAGGAGATGTGCCCTTCCCCCAAATTTCATCTTGGCGGGCGCTATGTTCTCAGGAACCACCCACATCTTTTCAAGGTTCGAGGTGCAAGCTCTGGGGATCGCAAAGGGGCGCACACATCCACCAGTTTTTCAGTTTCGGGCTCTAGGAATGCTCTAAGTGCCGCAACCCTTCCGGGTTCATAGCACGAGAGTCAGGATTCCCAAGGGGGTGCTGCAGTTCAGCACCGCAGGCTCCAGAAACCCAAGAACACCCGTGACCTTTCCTTATTCAGGGCTTCGAGGTCTGGGTTTTCCACCGATCCACACTCCCACCGGGCTGGGGGTGCAGGCACACATCCAGGCTGCCCCTGGTCATGCCGACGGGAGGCACTCACTTCTCCTAGGGCTATGGGTGGGTGCTCGCAGCCCCTGCACGATTGTCTCACAGTTCAACTGCCCTCTCTGTGCCTTCAAGCCACAAGGTCTCCCCTGGTGTAGCTCAACCCCCGTTGTCCGCGGGGCAGAGAGCAGCGACTCTGCTCTCCCAGGTGGCCTGAGGCAGACCTGGGAGCACCGGGCCTGGGGGCTGCAAGCCCCCTGGTCCCCACGCTGATCCCTGGGTCCCTGTTGTCCTGAAGCAGTCTCTTTACCGTCTGGTTTTTCAATGTCCGCTATAATTTTTGATGTCCTGTTTTCAAAAATGTTTCGGTAACCTAGGCCACTTGCTCTGTTCCTCTGCCAATCCGCGAGTTTCTCTCCTCTGCACAGAAGCAGAGAATTACGCTCCTGAAAGCAAAGCCACCATCTTTGAATCCCCATACTTTCTTTAAAAAAAAAGCTTCCTTCAGATGTTTGCTTGGTTTGTGGCAGATTTTCCAAATTTAGACAAATGTTTTCATTTCTTACTGATGTATGGGTAGATACTTCATTGGGTCATAAATACCATGATAGTCCCATATCTATCACTGGGAGACTTTAAGCAAGTCACTCAATTCCTTGAGTCTGAGTGCTTTCACTTCTAAAATGAAGTGTAGTATAGTGAAGTCACCTTTAGAGCCATTCTCTGCCTTCTGTCTCTACTCTGTGTCCTGGGGTCTTTATGAGTGGCCTCAATAGGTTCTTTTACCCTCTGGCTTCCAGATGGGTTCAACCAATGGGAGGAACCAGTAGAAAATCAGAGAAAGGCATATTTGTTTGACTAGCTCTATTCTTGTTAGCAGTGCATGGCAGCCCCATTCCTCTACAAAAGGTCATTACCTCTCCTACAACCTCAGCTCTTCAAGTTCTAGTGACAACTCCTCCCCCCTTGCCCAGAATGCGCCAGGGTAGTAATGGCTTCCTGCCTATGTTAACCTTATCCTCACCCTGACTGCTACAGAAGATATGTATTTAAATAAACTCTAAACTGCCTTCTAATCCCAATGTAAGTATTATTCTTTTTTGATATATCCTAGAAAGATTTACTCTTCTCAGAAAGGAGATAGCTGTAAAACTTAGTTAATAAAATATGCCCTGATAGGAGTCAGCATATATAAATGGGATGATACTGGACTGGGAGCCAGGAGATCAGCAGTGCTGCTAACCAAGTACGTGACTTTCTCTTTTTTCCTTCTTTCCTTCCTTCCTCCCTTCCTTCCTTCCTCCCTTCCTTCCATCCTTCTCTCTGTTCTTCCTTTGAACTGTGGTAAAATATACATAACAAAGTTTACCATCTTTACTATTTTTAAGTGCACAATTCATTGGTATATTGTACATTGTGCTACCATTACCAATATTCATCTACAGAACACTTTTCTTCTTGCAAAATTGAAACTCTGTTGTCAAAAAACAATAACACTCATTTTGCCTTCTTCCAGCTCCTGAGAACAATGGTACTACTTTTTGTCTCTTTGAATTTGACTTTTTGGGGTACTTCATATAAGTGGAATCATACAATATTTGTCTTTTTGCCACTGGCTTATTTCACTTACCATAATGTGCTCAAAATTCATGCATGTTGTAGCATGTGTCTGAATGTCCTCCCTTTTTATGGCTCAATAGTATTCCATTTATGTATGTCTCACATTTTGTTTATCCATTCATCTATCTGTGGACATTTGGGTTGCTTCCACTTTTTGGCTATTGCAAGTAATGGTGCTGTGAACATGGGTGTTCAAACGTCTTTGAAGTCTCTGCTTTTATCTCTTTGTTTTCTTCATAGCATTTATCTTGATTTATAAGCACTTCATTTGCTTATCTTTGTCTGCTTTTACTTCTAGAAATATAAGGTCCACTAGAGCATGGATTGTTTTGGATATATCCCAGAAGTAGAATTACTGGATCATACGATAATTTTGTTTTCATTTATTCACAGAACTGGCATGTTTCCATAGTGGCTGCACCATTTTATGTATTCACCAGCAGTGCACAAGAGTTCTGATTTCTCCACATCCTCACAAACATGTTATTTTCTGTTTTATTTTTCTTAATAGTAAACTTCTTATACATACTCAACTTTGTTTTTAATATGTTTTATTGATTACACTATTACACTTGTCCCAATTTTTTCTCCCCTTTATTTTCCTCCACACTGGCCCCCCTCCCACCAGCATTCCCTCCCTCCTACCCTCAGTTCATTTTCATGGGTCATACATATAAGTTCTTTGGCTTCTATATTTCCTATACTATTCTTAACCTCCCCCTGTCTATTTTCTACCTACCATTTATTCTTCTTATTCCTTGTACCTTTTCCCCCATTTTTCCCTGCCCTCTCTCCACTGATAACACTCCATGTGGTCTCCATTTTTGTGGTTCTGTTCCTGTTCTAGTTGTTCACTTAGTGTGTTTGTTTTTTGGTTCAGTTGTTGATAGTTGTGAGTTTGTTGTCATTTTACTGTTCATATTTTTGATCATCTTCTTTTTCTTAGATAAATCCCTTTAACGTTTCATATAATAAGGGCTTGGTGATGATGAACTCCTTTAACTTGACGTTATCTGGGAAGCACTTTATCTACCTTTCCATTCTAAACAATAGCTTTGCTGGATAGAGTAATTAATCTTGGATGTAGGTCCTTGCCTGTCATGACTTTGAATAGTTCTTCCCAGCCCCGTCTTGCCTGCAAGGTTTCTTTTGAGAAATCAGATGACAGTTTTATGGGTACTCCTTTGTAGGTAACTGTCTCCTTTTCTCTTGCTGCTTTTAAGATTCTCTCCTTATCTTTCATCTTGAGTAATGTAATTATGATGTGACTTCGTGTGAGATTCCTTGGGTCCAACTTCTTTGGGACTCTCTGAGCTTCCTTGATTTGCATGTCTAGTTCTTTCACCAGACTGGGGAAGTTCTCCTTTATTATTTTTTCAAATAGGTTTTCAACTTCTTGCTCTTCCTGTTCTCCTTCTAGAACACCTATGATTCAGATGTCAAAAAACTTAAAGTTGTCCCAGAGGTTCCCAGAGGAAACTATTGAGTCCCAGTTTCCTTCCCTTCACTGTTGGTTCCCTGCATATTTTCCTTTATTTCACTTTGCATAGCCTTCACTTCTTCCTCTGTTTTGTGTCCATACTCAACCATTTCTGTGAGCATCCTGATTACCAGTGTTTTGAACTGTGCATATGATAGGTTAGCTATCTCTTCATTGCTTAGTTCTGTTTCTGGACATTTGATCTGTTCTTTCATTAGGGCCATATTTTTTTTTCTTGGTGCACCTGTTACACAGTAAGGGGCAGAGCCTTAGGTATTCACCAGGGTGAGACAACCCACTTGGCTGATTTGTGGCACTGTATGTGGGGGAGGGGTAAGAGAGGAGACTATGTCACTTGCTTGGCTCTCAGCTGGCTTTCAATCACTTCCCCTGATTCCCATAAGCAAATTAGGCCCTTCTAGTGCTGATTCCTGGGTGGGTGGGTTTGTGTACATTCTAGGACCCTGTGGGTCTCTCCAAGGAACTTTTCTGTGAGACTGGGAGTTTCTCCTGCTACCTCAACCCCCACAGGTTCTTTGAGTCAGAGGTTTTGGGGCTTCATTTTCCAGCACTGAAACTCTGACTTGCAAGGTTTATCTCACTCCCTAGTTGTTCCTCCCAGTTTATCTTCATGCAGATGTGGGACTGCCCGGTCCACCAGCCGCCACCTCGCCCTCTAGTCTGTCAGCTGCTACCTGGCCTCATGTCCTCTCCATCCTGACTGCCCTTTCCACCCCTCCTACCGGTGGAAGCTCCTATTTGTTCATTCATTGTGTTAGGCTCTGGGAATACAATAAAGAAACCCTACTGTAATGGACCTTACACTTCTAGGGGAAAGAGCAGTAAAAAATAAGCCAATGAGCCCTGGCTGAGTAGCTCTGTTGGTTAGAGTATGGTCCTATACTCTAATTGCAAAGGTTGTTGGTTCAATCCCAGGTCAGGGCACGTACAAGAATCACCAGTGAATGTATACATAAGTGGAACAACAAATTGATGTCTCTCTCTCTCAAAAAAAAATCAATAAATTAAATATATATTAAAAATAATAAAGTAAATAAATGAAGTAAAATACAAATCAAGGTAAATGCTATGAAGGAAATAGGGAGATGAGGCAGATAATAATGGGGACCTACTTTAAAAACATTTTATGAAGAAGTACCATTTACAAAGAAATACAAAAGAGCTCGTTATATGGAAGGGAAGAATATAGCAAAAACAAGGAAGGCAGGAGCACAGAATGTGCAAAGCCCTCCAAGCTAGAAAGAGCTTGAAGTGTTCAAGTCTCAGAGAGAACAGCAGTGTGTTGGGAACAGTGTAGCAGGACAACTGAATATGGAGAGGAAGGCAGGGACCTGTTGTTCAAGTCCTTCTAAGCCATTTTTCAGAAATGGGATTATATTGAATGTTCAGTAGGAGACCATTGAAGCTTAATGTATGAGAATCTCATGTTCTAAACTTTGAACTACACACTGACATTGTAAGCCTTGTTTTACTAGGTTTTGTTTCCCAAGAGCCTTTGCACCTTCAGGGCTGTGGATCGATGCTCACTGGCTCCTGGAAGCCAGTGAGTTAAGAACTTACACTTTGGGGTCAAACATACTTGGATTCAAATCCCAGTTTTATCACCTAACAGCAGTGTGACTTTAAGTATGTTAATTAAGCCCCCA
The DNA here is from genome assembly GCF_019186645.2 of Phyllostomus hastatus. Classification (NCBI taxonomy): domain Eukaryota; kingdom Metazoa; phylum Chordata; class Mammalia; order Chiroptera; family Phyllostomidae; genus Phyllostomus; species Phyllostomus hastatus. Next base: position 21,767,772 of record NW_025334028.1, on the reverse strand, counting down.
GAGCCTCAGTTTCTTCATAGAAAAATGAGAATAATAGTACTTTCCTCATAAAAGTGTTTAAGGATAAAATGAGAAAATAAGGATAAAATGAGAAATAAGGATAAAATGTGACTGTCTGAACACAGTGCTCAGCACACTAATAAACAATAGACATTATAATTATTGTTATAATATTTTACTCATTCATTCAAAAAGCTTTTCTTGAGAACCAGTTATGTCCCTAGCTGTATGTAAGGTGAGAAGGATAAAAGATGAAACCTATGTCCTGGTTTTCAAGGGGAAGCAACGTATCTAATAAAACACAGAATGTTAAGTATAATGGGAGATGTATGGATAGGACATTAGAAATGCACAGAGAAGGTACACCCAACCAAGACTGGAGATGGGGAATTAGACAAGGTCCCCAATGCAAGTGATAGCTAACCCAAGTCTTAATGGGTGGGTTGAAGGAGGTGAAGGGCATCTTGGCAGAGAGGACCAACTACATGAACAAAAAGCATGGAGACAAGAAGCAGCATAGCATGCAGGAGGAAGAGAGTGTGCTGAGGAGAGATGCTAGTACAGTCAGTGTTGGGATAGGGGCTTGGGGGTGGCGGGGGAGCTAGGCAGGCCTTGTATAACAGGCTAAGGACATCAACTATAGGCAATGGTGAGCCATCAGAAGATTTTTAGCAGTAATATGCCCTGTCCAGATTTGAGTTTTTGGATAGTTTATTCCACTGCATATACAGAAAATGAATATAATTGGGAAAAGAATGGAAGAAAGGAAAGTGTGTCAGAAGAAGACAATTTCCATAAAGCAGGCAACAAAAAGACAGTATGAGTCTCAATTAGGATATTGGACATAGGGATGAAGGAGATGAGGCAGATTTTAAAAATATATTTAGGAGACTAAGTTGGCAGGACAGCATGAGTTATCAGACATGGAAATAGTAAGGGATGGAGAGGAGTCCAGGATTATTGGAAACTATTAACTTGGGTGCCTGAGCAGGTGGCAGACAGAGAAACCAGGAGGAGAGCTTGCAGTGGATGTTATGGGGCAGAAGCCACCATTCACCTAGCCTCCAGAAGTAATGGCAACTGATGGCCCACAGGTCTTCTTTGGCCCAGGAGAGCTACTTTGCTCAAGGTTAGGCCCCTTTGCAGGGGCAGCCCATATTCAATGACTGGTTAATGTAGAAGCACAAAAAGTAGGTCCCATTTTCTCAACTTAGGAAAACTCTGAGGGGCCATTTCAGCCCCAGACCTCCCCAAAGATCAGCTGAGGCCTTTGTTTTGTCTGCATCACACTTCAACTTCTCTTTGTGCCTAATTCTGCTGCCCCCTCCTAACTACTGGCCTCCAGGTGCTGTGCCCTAGAGCACTCCCAGGAAACCTCCTGTACACAGGTATGTTTCAGAGTCTATTTCTCAAAGGACCAAACCTTAGAGTGAGGGAATGGTATTCAGCTTTGGGTGAGTTGAGCTTGATATGTCTATAAGATATCCAGGTAGCTATATCTAGGCAGGCTTTTGGACAGCTAAGCCTAAAGCTCCAGAGAAAACTGTGACTTGGAAAGAAAATTTTGGGGAGATATATCAGCACCACAGTGGTAATGATCTGCATTCCCTTACTTGCAATTTCCAAATCCAAAAAAGTGTAAAAACCGCAAGTCTTTAAAAATTTTATATAGTGGCAAAACTTGGCCTGATCTGAGCAATATTGACACCAAAAATTGAACTGAATGTACTATTTATCACCCCTTTAAAAATCCTACTTAGTGTGAATATTTGTATTTTGTTATAGAAATATTTGTGTATTTGATTAGAAGGTGCCGTTCCAGACTCTATTGAGACCAGTATCTAATTTTCAGTATATGCTCCTTATTACCTTTCCAAAATCTGAAAAATTCTGGATTCTGAATCTATCTGGCACCAAGGGTTTTAGACAAAGGATTGCAGATATATAATTGGAAACATGAAAGAGGATAAGATCACCTTGGGAGAAAATGTAAACAAAAAACCAGTACTGCACAGGGGATAACATTTTGCACTAGCTAAAGGAAGGGTGGCAGACAAAAGGAAGAACAAATGTTCTTAAGGCATGGTTAATCAAGAGGGTGCAGAGTCAGAGTCATGGAGGCCAAGAGAACAGGGCGTCCGAAAAGAGGAAAGCTCTCCATGACTTATCAGCAGAAAGGGCCCAAGACCAGGAACTATGACTTATCCTCCAGAGCTGGCAGTGGGTTGTTGATGGATGACCATGTCATGAAGAGTTTCAGAAGACTAGTGGAGGCAGAAGCTCAAATGCAATATAGTGTGGAATGAATGGGAAGTGAGGAGAGAAATTATACAGTTGCTAGGTGGGTAAGGACATGTGATTTTAGTCTGAAGAAGTGCTTGGACATGTTTATAGGGAGGAGGGGAGGAGCAAAGAGTGAGTGAGAGGTTCAAAATAAAGGGTAGAGAGAGGAGACGTAAACAGGTAAGATCTAGGAGGAGGCAGAAAGAACTCAGGTGAGGTTGCGGCAGGGGTTCATGTAGAGGAAGGGAGGATAGGGTTGGTCTAGAACTGAAGGAGGGACTCTTCAACTTCTGTGGTTGGAAGGAAATGACAAAGGGATTAGATGTAGGAAAATGGGTAGGTAAGAAAGAACAAAGTTGAGGTTGATCATCTGATTTTTTTTTTCTATTTTGTCACTGAAACAGATTAGGTTATCTGCCTAGAGTAAAGGTGGTATCAATTGAAAAGGAATCATGAGGAGAGAGGTGAAAGTTTGGTGTAAAGTGAAGGAGCAAACCAAAGAAAATTAGAAAGATGAATAATTGGTGGTCTGAAGTTAAAGAAAATGTAGTGACTTTCATTGACATGGTGGCATGATGTTTTGGTACACCCCTCAGCTTTATGCACAGAGATGTTAATTAAGCAACAAAATATCTATCTAGCCCTGGCTGTTGTGGCTTTCAGTTGGTTGGTCTTGTCCCGCAAACCGAAAGGTTACCAGTTTGATTCCCGGTGAGGGCACATGCCTGGGTTGTGGATACTGTCCCAGGTTGGGGCGTGTACAACAGGCAATTGATGGATGTTTCTCTCTCTCATTGATGTTTCTCTCCCTCTCTTTTTCTCTCCCTTCCCCTGTCTCTAAAAAGAAATAAATAAAATCTTTAAAAAATAAAATTTAAATTTAAAAATATATGTGGCAATTAAAAGTTCTCACAAAGAATATTCAGTGGCAAGGAAAATGCTTTAGATACACTGTAGGAGATACTACAGACCCCAACCTCAGACTCCCTCGGCATTCATCTCTGTGCAGTTCTCTGTTCTTGAAAGGCTGTTTGCTGTGACCACATGACACTCTCTGCCTGAGGCTTTCCTCTGCCCAGGCAGCATGCTAGAAGTCAATGCTAGGGGAGTGCCCATCAAATCCTAGGGAAATTATTGCTTCCTCCTCAAACTTCCCAGCCCTAACTAATTACTGATGTGAAGTTTTGGGTTAAATATTTCAGCTTCCTCAGTCCTCCTTAGGGACAATTTTGAAATGTTTTCTACAGTTTCCAAGAGTTCTCCAGCAGAACTTAGCTCCAGTTGCAACACCATGCCAACTGGGTTAATTATACAAAACTTATTGGCTTCCTTCCTGTAATAATTTTTTAAAAGGCCCCAAATTCTTTGGCATTCCTCCCATTAAGTGGTAGGATCTATGTCCCCTTCCCTAGTGTGCTCTTGATGGCCTTGATCAAAATAGTATGGCAGTAGTGACACTCCATGATTTCCAACGCTAGACTACAAAAGACCATCAGCTTCTGCCAGGTTCTCTGACACTCATCCTTGGGGAAATCAGTCACCAGGTAAGAAGTCTGACTACACTGAGGCTGCCGTGCTACAGAGCCCACATGCAGATGCTCTGGTCCATAAACCAAACAGCTCCCTGCAGACCCTCAGGATTAACCGCCAGCCGTCAAAGTGGGCCATCTGGACCATGCAGCTTAGAGAGCCTTCAAATGCCTGCAGGCTGAGGATGTGTCACAGTTGAACTCTTTAGAAATTCCTGATGCACAAAATTGTATGCAAAATATAATGGTTCATACAACTAAGCTGTAAGGTTCATACAACTAAAAAATATAGCTGTTTCATACAACAAAGAAGTTATTTGTTCCATAGCAGTAGTGACTGGAACATTACCTTTCCCTGTATCACTCCATCACTTCCCTGCTGGTGTTTCCTGGGGTCACCTTTAAAATGAATTATGTGATCTTGAATCTTTATTTCAGATTTTTTTTGCCAGGGAACTAAAACCAAGAAAAACCCTATTACAAAATAATAATTATAACCCCATCCATGAAAAATGCACTACAGAAAGAGAGAGAAATGTATAAAAATGTTAACCAGGTTAATTTTTAAGTAGGAAGATTAATATTAACTTTCATTTTTAATATTTTTGTACATTCTCTAAAAGTTATAAAATATATATGTATTTTTATCAAAAAAGTTTTACAAAACATAGAGAAATGAATAATGTATTATGAAAAGATTTTTCTATTAAAATTAAAATTTAGCACCTTTCTTAAATTAAATTTGTAATCTGAAATTTTTACTTATGGTAAATATTAGGGTGGTTGGTGATATGGGCTGTCAAAGAATTCACAAAGAGAAGAAAATGCAGAGAGCAAAGGTTTTATTTTAACTTTCCAAGGGAGGGAAAATGTTGGGTGCAGAGAAAGGTGCCTGGGTCAGGGCTTTGACTTTTTATTGGGAAATTAAGTGGTTGTAGAGCAGGATGTTTCAGTTAGGCTGTAACTTGTTTCGACGTTATCTTTGGGTGTAGGGTCTAGTCCCATCATTGTGGTCTAGTATGTCCTGTTCCGTGGATTTCCAGAACTTCTGCGCCTTTAGGGTACTTCCAATAATTTTCTAGACCTTAGGATAAAGGCTCATAAAATAGTTACAGTCAGTCATGTTTCATGGGGTCCAGCCAGCTCTGGGAAAGAGGGCCTGAGAAAGTGGCTTTTGTCCTATTAGTAAATCCCCTTCTTTTAGCTTAACAGGTCTTACCCACATGCCAGGGAAAGAGTGATTCTGGTCCTGTGTGACCACACTTACCAATTAGACCAGGGAGTACAATATCTTAACCTCAAAGGGCCAACCCAAAATCTGGCCAAGATCCAGTCATCTCTCTGGGATCTGACAAAAAAAAATGCAGTTCCTATAGTAACATGGCCATAAAAATTAGATAGTAGGCCCAATAGAGCCAGGACCAGAGTTGGCCCATGGCAGGTCAATGATGCCAACTGCAAGTCAAAGTTGTGTGGAGAAGCAGAAATCGTGAGGACCCTGATCTGCTGTGTCAACAATGGGGCAAATGCAGAGAGAAACAATGATGAAAAACTCTGTGTCTCTCTCTTTCTGTGTCTGTGTGCACACATGAGGGGAGAGAGAAAGACAGATGGCTTTCCAGTTCCCGTGAAGCTTGGCTGTACTTCCTGCACTACATTTGCTTGAGATTCTGTCATGTCTCTTTATGATTCTCTTTTACTTGACCTTGTTTGAGTGGTTTCTGTTCTCTGTAATCAGCAGAATCTGATCTGTCTGAATAAGTAAATTTTCTAAGACCAAAGAGCTAAACTAATATTCATGCTGATATTAAGATTGTCTAAGTCAGTTTGGGCTGCTATAATAAGAAGACTACAGACTGGGAGGCTTAAACAACAGTTCTCACAGTTTTGGAGGCTGGGAAGTCTAAGACTCAGGGACCAGCAAATTGGGTTTCTGGTGAGGATCTGTTTCCTGGTTTATGGACAACCATCTTCTCTCTGGTTCTCTTTTATAAGGTCATTAATATCATTAATGAGGGCTCTACTCTTATGACCAGACACCTCTGAAACGCCCACCTTCTAATACCATCATCACATTGGGGTTAGAATTTCAACATTTGAATTTGGGGTGGGGGAATGAAAACATTCAGTCCATAACAAATATCAATTTGTTAATAAGAAAGTACTTTTCCTTTGTCTACTTCATATACGAGGTGGCTGAGACATAAGGATGTTTGTTTGGTAAGGCCTGCAGTCCTGTGGTGACAAGTGCACTTGACCTCTGTGCCATTCAACCTTGCATTGCTATGACTCTACACACTCTAGGATGGAGGCTGTGGCTTTCCACTGATGACTCATAATAGAGTGTGAGGAGTAGAGCATCAGGGCTCCCCAAATTGCACGGCTCATTGGAGGCTGCTGTAAGATACTAAAATGTACATAGTGTGATGACTGGCAAAAACAGTCTAAACTGGTATTTCACTCTCCCTCCCTGTGCTCATACTTTTCAGAATGTTTATTCATTGTCTCCCCACGTTCTGATTGGCAAATACAAGACCACCTAAGAATATTGAGAATAAGGGCTTCTAGCCAAGATAGAGGCATAGGTAGATATGCTTCACTTCCTCATGCAACCAAAAGACAGATAACAACCAATTAAAAAACAAAAAACAATCAGAACAGCCAGAAAATTGAACTGTATGGAAGTCTGTCAACCAAAGAGTTAAAGAAGAAATATTCATCCTGACTGATAGGAGGGGCAAAGAGGATGCATGGCAAGTGGTAGCTGGTGGACCAGATGGGCAGGGTGGTGGCTGGCGGACCTGGGGTCCCATCTTTGTGTGCAGATAAACCTGGAGGAACAGCTGTGGAACAATACAGACCATGCAACTCATGGTTCCAGCATGGGGAAATAAAGCCTCAAAACCTCTGGCAGTAAAAACCTATTGGGGTTCCAACGGTGGGAGAAGCTTGTGGTCTCACAGGAAAGTCTGCTGAATGGAACCACAGGGTCCTAGAATGTACATAAAACCACCCACCAGGAATCAACACCAGAAGGGCCCAACTTGCTTGTGGGCAGTAGGGGAAGTGACTGAAAGCTGCCTGAGAGCTGAGCAAGCAGCATAGTTCCCTCTCTGACCCCTCCCCCATAGGCAGCACCACAATGCAGCCTAATAGGATGCCCTGCCTGGATGAATATGTAAGGCTCCACCCCTTACAACATAATAGGTGTGCTGAGACAAAGAAACTTGGCCCAAATTAAAGAAGAGATCAAAATTCCAGAAAAAGAACTAAGCAACGAGGAGATAGAAAACTTATCAGATGCAGAGTTCAAAATGTTGGTAATCAAGATGCTCACAGAAATGATTGAGTATGGTCAAAAAATAAAGGAAGAAGTGAAGGCTACCCAAAGAAAATAAAGAAAAGTATACAGGGAACCAACAGTGAAGGGAAAGAAACTGGGACTCAGATCAACGATTTGGAACAGAAGGAAGAAATAAACATTCAACCAGAACAGAATGAAGAATTCAAAAATTCAGGACAGGCTTAGGAACCTCTGGGACAACTTTAAACATTCCAACATTGGAATCATAGAGGTGCCAGGAGGAGAAGAGGAAGAGCAAAAAATCGAAAACTTATTTGAAAAAATAATGAAGGAGAACTTCCCCCATCTGGCAAAGGAAATAGAGTCCCAGGAAGTCCAGGAAGCTCACAGAGTCCCAAAGAAGTTGGACCCAAGGAAGCACACACCAAGACACATCATAATTACATTAGCCAAGATGAAACATAAGGAGAGAATCTTAAAAGCAGCGAGAGAAAAGGAGACAGTTACCTACAAAGGAGTTCCCATAAGACTATCAGCTGATTTCTCAAAAGAAACCTTGCAGGCCAGAAGGGGTTGGAAAGAAGTATTCCAAGTCATGAAAGGCAAGGACCTACATCCCAGATTGCTCTATCCAGCAAAGCTTTCATTTAGAATGGAAGGGCAGGTAAAGTACTTCCAAGATAAGGTAAAGAAGTTCATTATCACCAAGCCATTATTATATGAAATGTTAAGGGGCTTACTAAGAAAAAAAGAGATCAAAACTGTGAACAGTAAAGTGACAACAAAGTCAGAACTATCAATAACATAAAATAAAAACAAAAACAAAACAAACTAAGCAAATAGCTAGGCCAGGAACAGAATCGCAGAGATAGAGATAACATGGAGGGTTATCACTGGGGAGAAGGAGGGGGAAAAATAGGGAGGAAAGGTACATGGAATAAGAAGCATAAATGGTAGGTACAAAAGCCAAAGAACTTATATGTATGACCCATGGACATGAACTAAGGGGGGAGGTGCTGGAGAAAAAGGGAGTACAGAGCAGAGAGGGATAGAGGGGAGAAAAAATTAGGACAATTATAATAGCATAATCAATAAAATATACCTCAAAAAGAATATTGAGAATAAGAGGGAACTACAAAGTATAAGATACCTGAGGCTGAGGAAAAGGTGAGGAAAGCCAAGAGTGGGATGTGATCTTGCAGGCACTATGCTGTCCACAGTTGAAGCCTCAGGTAGGCTAAGGTGGGGGCGCTGGTGCTTTAGCTAACTTTCTCTCATTTTGCCCTTGCCACAACCCTGTGGCATGAATATCATTAAACTTCTTTTAGAGATGGGGAAGATTTGGCTCAGAGAGGCTGAGTGATGTGACAGATGACACAGAGTGAGAAATGGCGGTGCTGAGATTCTAAATCATGTGCAGTTTCTATTTAGGGATACCGCCTGTCTCTTCGGTTTGGCCTGCTCTACATTTGATTTCACTGTACCTCTTCAACTCTCAGATTAACAGTCTGTGAACTAGGGTAGCAATTCTGACCAGACAGTGTTGAAATTTAGATAGTTTGTTTTCAGTGTGAACCTCAGATGGTGCCATGTAGTGGCCAGTTGTCTCACTTACTGACATACAAGGCCACCATAGTCAGTTTCTTGCATAGGCATGTATTTTGAACTTAGCTGCTACCAGTTTTTAAATGTGTAAATTGAGATCCATGGCTACCCAATTCAGCTGTTAGCAGGGTTTCTGTACCTCACAGACAGACAGACATTCAGACAGACAGATAGATATCCCATACAAGAAAGGACTTTGCAGGCAAGGAGAGTGATCTACTTACATCTAATAGCACCTATTCTATAACTAGTTAGAATGGTCCATCTTTTCCCTAGTTATCCATAATCCTTTCACAGATTGATAATTTTTTTGCAAGTAAAGGAAACCGAATCTTAAACATATATAACATTAAAGTGTGAAGATGAAAATTTCTCTCCAAGATTGATAATGAGGAGATAGGCAGTCCACATAAATAATGAGGCCAGCATTTTTATAGAGTGAAATGAGGTCAGTCATTTGTGAAAGATACATCACTTCACATTTTGGCTGCTCTCTGGGCCTTTAAAAGGCAGTGCACAGCTTCAAGTTGAGGCTTGACTATCTTTGAAGCCAGCCTGAAAGTCTGCCCTGGAAGCAGTGCATTTAACAGGGACATCAGCGGTGCCCAAATATTCAGGAAAAGAAGAGAACCTGCTGACATGAATGTCCAGGAAATTAGAGGATGCAAAAGGAGCCTTTTTGACTTTTGTGTGTGTCTGTGAACAGTGACAATAAGGGGAAGAGACAGGTCTGAGGAACTATGGGGAAGGGAGGCACCAGCCCCTCAGAATCTGGTTCCCACATTTCCACAGACCCATTCTGCTTTCAGATGGAAGAACGTCTGAGGTTCTCTGACATCCACAGCCACCCCAAGCCACAAAAGTACAATTTTTAAGAGTCACATTTTGGCCCGTGGGTATCATGTTAGTCACCACTGAATCCTCAAGACTCTGACACTAATGAGAAGTTTCTTGGGAAGGGGAAATTGTGTGGAGTAAGTGTGGAATATGGGAAGAGCACAACTTAGCTGCAGAGAGCCTTTCATTGAAATTTCACCCACAGAGTTTACCAGCCAAGTGCCGATGCCTGTGCCACCGGAATGCACTGAGTTTTTGTGTCCTCATCTACAAAGTTCACTTAACACATGTTTATTGAGCAGCCACTCTGAGCCACTCTGAGCTGTACCAGGTGATGGGGATACAGTGCTGCCCTCACAGAGTGTTCCCTCACGATCTCAAATCCTCACAGGGAAGTTTCCTTGAGGAATTGTTCTAAGGATCTGAGCTCACAGTGGGAGTTTCTGGAACACTGTGGGAGGGCCTAATAGACATCAGCTCTTTTCTTGTAAGTTGGTACCTTCTTGAGCATCATTCCTGGATCCCACTTAATGGCCAGGGTCAGAGCAGACACCAGGACATGCGTACCCAGATTTGGAGTTCCTACATCCCCTGCTTCCTGAGGAGGATACAGCTAGCTCTGAAGCCCCTGTGATACAGAGCAGCAGGAACTGGCCCTGTCATGGGCATGGCACACTTGGGTTCTCTGAGGCCAGCTACTAACAGGTGCATCTCTTGATGCAAAATATCAAGCACAGAGCCCAGTCAGTCCAGGGGCCCAGGTGCAGATTAATTTTTTTTCCTGAAGTTCCTTTGCCCATCTGTTGTCTGGAAGTCCATTCATAAATACTCCTACTCTATGCCAGGTGCTGGGCTTGGGGATGGGGAACAGCACAGAGAGGGTGGGACTGACCCTATCCAACCAGAGCCTACCAGCTAATGATTTGTTTGTGTGTGCGTTGGGGTGGGGTCAGTTTAACAAAAAGACATTAAACAAGCTGGTTATATACATAGACACTGAGTTAGACTGCTGGGGTTCAAATGCCTCCACTTCTTCCTCTGTAAATTTGGAATGACCGTGACTGAAGTGTTAAGAGAATTAAATAAACTAATATATGTACACATCACTTAGAACAGTGCCGGGCACTTGGCAAATGCTATGTAGGCACTTACAAGTGTTAAGTCTTACCAAAAGCTCTGTCAGAGTAGCCTAAGGGATTGAGTGGTCCAAGGGGATGGCATTTAAGGTGTGACCTGAGGGTGAGTAGAGGAGGAAGAGTCGGTGGCTGCAGCTGCTGTTCCAGGTAGAAGGACTAGCAAGTGGTGGCATTAAGGGGAAACAGTCATTTTGGTGGTTGTTGTTTTGTAGAAACAGTGTTGTGAATTGAATCCCTTCCCTGAGCCAGGCCCTGTGCTGAGCACTGTGCTGGACAGCGGAGTAAGTGCGGAATATGGGAAAAGCATGACATTGCAAGTCATTGTTTAAATGGGGGGAGCTTGCGAAGTACAAATACCGATTCACTTGATCTAGATAGCTGTAGTCATATAAATTCTATGGTCATATTGGTAAAAAATGACTTGTTTTCATTAAAGGCAAGCCTTTCCCCCTGATCTGACAGCTGCATATCTATATAGAATGAGACACTTTGACATGCACAGCTCTGATCTCAACTGGACAGATTTCCCCACACACTAATGGAAGAGAAAGACAATTGAGCATTATTAGGTAGGAGAGAATGTTCTCACACACAGGAAAACAGCTTTTTCCTTTGGAAAAAAAAATAAACATGATAAAGAACAGAAAATGACTGACAGAATCAGAGCTTCCCAAATGTCAGCAGAGCTGTTTCAGCTACTCTCTGGCCTCTGTTAGGGAAGATTAGAATAGTTTTTAGACAAGTATTGAACACAGCTTAGTGTTAGCTGATGAGGGGAGAAATTTACTGGTAAAATAAGCCTGTTTTTGGAGCATGACAAAAAGCTAAAATGCAGCTTGGGCTTTTTGTATTTAAGCCAAGCAAATGCCTTGGTAAAGCCTAATGTATACACACTCACTGAAAATTTAGTAAGCCGGAAAACTGTAGTGTAAAACCTTCCTTGTTCCTTCACTCAACAAATTCTTATGTAGGGGACACATGCTAGATGCTGGGAATATGTGGGAAAGACAGCCAAGGTCGCTTTGCCCCAGTGCCTTACAGACTGGAGGACATGACAAATATTAACCTAGTGATGCAAATAAACTCTAATGCAGGTTATGTTGGGGGAACTAGAAGGGCTCTGGGAGGCTCACTCCATGGTGACCCAACTGAAGCCATTGGCAAGGGGAAAGCAGCAATCTTTTAAAAAGCACAAAACAACAAAAACAAATGTGATCTATCTATGCAGCAGAATATTTGGCCATAAAAAAGGAAAGAAGTACTGATACATGCTATGACTTGGATAAACCTTCAAAACACTATACTAAGTGAAAATAAAGCCAGGCACAAGCCACCACATTATATGATTCCACTTATGTGAAATGTCTAGAATAAGCTAATCTATAGATTCCAAAAGTAGATCAGTGGTTGCTTAGGGCTGGGGGCTGAATGGCAAAATAGGCAGTGATAGCTAAAGGGCACGAAGTTTCTTTCTGACGTGATGAAAATATTCTAACATTGACTGTGGCGATGGTTGTACATATCTGCGAATACACTGAAAACCACTGAATTATATACTTTAGGTGGGTGACTTTTATGGTATGTGAACTTTATCTCAATAAAATTGTTTGAAAAAGAAAAGAAAAGTGAGCACAGGACAGGCACGCTGTTCCTCCTCGCTGGATGTTGGACCAGTGAGCACAGATGGATGAGGTGGGGCTTGCTCATGATGCTGAATCACATCCGTGTTCTTCCCACTAACGGTCACTTGGCCTGGGCCTTTTTTAGAATTATTATTCATTTTTTTCTTCTCCCTAAAAAAATCAGGAATACTTACATATTGTGTTTTTCTTCTTTTAAAATCTTTATCCACTAGCCTCTGGTAATGTATTAGAAGTACAGTATCTTAATTTGGTTTGGAATTGTGATGCCTTGCCCTTCTAGACTTTAAGTTAAGACTCTCATTTTCAAATTTACCATCATTATTAACCATTCCCAATTATTTACATTTCAGCCTTTTTTCCCATGGTGTTAACCTTGCTACTTCTCCATTAATCTATGGGATTCAGTTCCATGGGATGGTTGATAACTCATCAGCCAGCCACGATTGCATGACTTCCCTCCCCAGAGGTCTGGAGAAGGGACTGAGCTCAGACGTGACTGGCCTGATGATGCGACCGAGCCAGTGGCAGCGAACATTTCAGATGTCAGAAAAGCTATTTGGTGAAAATTAATACTGGTGTTTATACACAGACATGATCTAAGAGTTTCAAGTAAAAAAAAAAAAAAAACAACTTACAGAACCCTACAATTATTTGGCCAGGATATCCTGTCCCCCCATTTACTATAGTAAAATTAAAATTTTTACATCTGGCTTGTTCAGAAGACTTGGCAAGTAACAGCAAGTTAGAGAACTGAAATGTCATAAATGTTTGTTTTTTTAATGTATTCCATTCGTGGCCACAAATTCACCTTTCGACTAATGTAATACGTAGCTTAGTATTAAATTGTTTGCATTTTATAAACACACACACGATTGGTAGTGGGAAGTCAGCCAAGAGTAAGGGAAGAGTTCATGGGAAAATCTACTTACTTTCAAAATTTTGCTGAAGCCAATTTGCAAAGAGAATAACCCACATGTGGATTATTGAGGGTTAGCTATGTAATCCCCAAAGAGAAAAACACTGGGTAATGATTTCTATTGAGAAAGATTTACTATCAGTTTCTTTTTTTCAAGGATTTTACATTTGTTATCTCAAATTCTCACAATAAACTCACCATGTAGATATTATTATCTACCTTTCCTAGATGAGGAAACTGAGGTCCAGAGAAGCTAACGCCTGCAGCTGTTGAGATATTATTGATGGAGCCAAGATTTGATAGCTCTGGGCTTATCTACCACAGGACATTGTCACATTTGTTCATTCATTGATTTATTTGCCGTTATTGTAGTGCACTAAGAACAGCCTTGATGGTAGGATAGTATCTGTGTGTAACAATTAGCAAAACAATTCAAAGGAAGAATGAGTTAAAGGTTAATGTTTGGAGTGTAAACAATTTTAATGGCAAAGCATAAAAAGAAAGGAGTACTTAGCCAAGGCCAACATCTAAATAAAACTAATCACTTTCCAAAATCAAAGCTCTTCAGTCAATAGGTGACAGTCTGCCAGAAGATCTCAGCGGGATCTCTCTCTCCAGGCATGCTGAGCTGCTCTGTTCAGGGTTAGTCTAAAGAAGACTGATTTGTCTTTGATATGTAAAGTTCAAAGGAAGTTTGTTACTTGGAAGTTGAATAATTCTTGGTTGACTGGTAAACTGTGGTCCCCACCCAAAGTGCAAATATATGGGCAAAATCATGAAAGCACAAAATGACAAAGTAGCAATAAAGGGAAACAGACCACCCGGGAGTCTGGAAATGGACTTTGGTGCCCTTTGCGTTTGTGGTATAATCAGTAGTAGAAATCAAGCCAGACAAATAATAACCAAAGTAGTAGTACTTCATTTCTTGGTCTCATGTGCAGGCTAGATAGACACTCAATTTAAACAAAATACAACCCTCAGAGTTCTTCTTAAGGGGAAAGATGTCACCAATGATCTTTATTATTATTATTATTATTATTATCATTATTATTATTAATTTTAAAAGAGAAAGGCCATTCCCATCTACCTTGCTCTTACAGCACCATGTTGGAAACCCTCTCCCTTTGGAGGGCTGAGAATGAGAATATGCCACAGAATGGTCCTTGCTGCAGAGTGGGAAGGCTGCTGGCCCCGCAGTCTATACTCTTGGCTAGGGAAATGTGGTAGGCAGAAAAAGAGCCCCCTGAAGTCCATGTTTTAACCCCCAGAACCTGTGAATTTGTTACCTTACATGGCAATGGGACTTCGCATATGAGATTAAGTTAAGGATCTTGCCCTGGCTAGTGTGGTTCAGTGGATTGAATGCTGGCCTGGGAAGCAAAGGGTTGCTGGTTCGAATCCCAGTCAGGACACATGCCTGGGTTGTAGGCCAGGTCCTCAGAAGAGGGTACACAAGAGACAACCACACATTGATGTTTCTCCCCCCCCCTTCCCCTCTAAAAAGAAATAAATAAAATCATTTTTTAAAAAGAGTTAAGGTCTTAAGACATTAGTCTGAGTTATCCAGGCAGGCCCAATCTAGTCACATAAGACCTGCAATATGAAGAACCTTCCCAAGCTGTGGTCAGAAAGGAGCATGCCCATGGAAGAAATACTACATTGCTGGCCTTGAAGACAAAAGGGCCACAAACCGAGCAATGTGGGCAGTCCCTAGAATCTGGAAAAGGCAAGGAAATGAATCCTTTCCTAGAGCCTTCAGAAAAGGAACACAGCCCTGTCAACCCCTTGATTTTAGGCCAGTGAGACCCAGGTGGACTGCTGACCTACAGAACTGCATGATAATACATTTGTGCTGGTTAAAGCCAAGTTAGTGGTAGTTTATTAAATAGCAGTTAGAGATCCTGACCCCTGTGTCAGCATATCCTTCGACCTTACAGCTCTGTGGTTAAACCAGGAGCAGGATGCTTCTTGTTAGGAAGAACCCGTAAGAAATCTCTAGCTTCCTGGTGCAAAGTCAATGCCTGTTGAAGTCCTCAATACTTTTATTGATCAGATTGTTTGTTTTTGTACTCACTAAAAAATAGATTTCATGCTAATTCCTTTGAAAATTTATTTCTTTGCTTTCATTTACCTAAAGATCTCTAGTGGCAATTTAATTATTAATCAGAAGAACATTTCATTTAATATAAAGAAATCTACCAAATAATCAAGAACTATTTTTACCTTAACAACGATGGCTTCAGTTGAATGAAAAAATACAAAACCAAACAAAATTCAGTGGGTCCACAAACTAATAGTATCATTATTATCTCTGACAATATCGCTATAATAATATTATTATCATTATCATTATACAGACTTAGGAATTTTCCAATTTATTATCACTATTGCTAAAAACAAACCTTCCATTTATAAACATCTTAAGAAAACCATTTGGTTTGAGGCCCACATGAAAATAAGTTACAAAGTAATAGCTCAAATGAATTTTCATTGGGTAGGTCCTTATATCACAAACTTTTCTGGATTGAACAAAACCAAGTTCTCTGGCTCCTTTGGTTAATAAATCAGATGGATAATCTATTGCCTTTGAAGGTATCCTCCATCCTTTATAACAGGCATAAAAGCTTATTCTAAACTTGTAGCTTATTGTTCCCAGCTACACGGTCATCCTCCAGCCCTTCTAACTATCTTTCTCTCATTGACCTACTCTCCAGTTCATCACAGCCTACCATTGCCCCAGAAGGATCGTCTCAACTTTATTGCCTGCTGCCAAAGTTCAAGTAATCAAAAACTAAACATATAAAGGACAGACAGACCTGTGATGAAGCTTTAGATCATTCTTTTAGCACCGTGAAAGGCAGGTTTACTATGAAGTGAATGAAACTTCAGCTTCAGTGCCCCTCTCATGTGTGGATTCTTTCTAAGGCTCTGGGAAGGACCCTGACACGTTCACGCAGGTACAGACTTGTGTGAACTTCGCAAAAGTATAATGCTTTCATTGCAATTAGTAAAGGCCATTCTCCTTCCACTTTGCTTTCCCATTTATCACACTACAGTCAAGCAGTGTTACTGTGGACAAGAGTATTTTGGGGATTTGGGTCAGGGGAAGTTAAGTTGGGGACATATTAAATTGTGGTTTAGTACAGTATATTTATAAGTGTCGCAGTCATTTCCTTATATAGTTAAGCTATTACAGGCTGGCCTGGTATAGAAATGGCTTGTGGATACTCTTCCTGCCTTTTAATTCAGCCAACTTATCAGGGATCATGACTTGAGGGACCAGAGTCAGAGATCAGGTCAGGATAAGAAAGTGTCCTGCAGCACCTAGCACTGGAAGTACATGGGGAGTAGAGAGAAACAAGGTTTGCAATGATTAGAGCCAGAAGTAATTCTCTGGAAAATTCCTCCAAGCATCAGAGGTGTAAAGTTATAGGCAGGGGACTCAGTCATCATCAAGAAGACATTCTTTTCAGTCAGAAATGTACTTAATAATACATTACATATAATCATGAACTCTAAATTTATTTTCATAAAATCCTTTAAAATAGATTTTATTAGAATTCCTGTGTTTCTGGCTCACAGCCCTATAGCAGCGAGTACATCTGTGTGTAAATTGCATGTTTTATGCCTGCCATCAGTCAATAATGAAGCGCAAAGTCTAACTACCCGTACTAGAAGAAGACAACTTTCTTTTCTCTCTATAGAAAGCCATGTTACAAAATAGATGTCATATGAGGAGGTGATCAAAGAATATGCCCCCAAAATATGTAGAACAAAAACATTATAAAAGGATGTGAGATAATTAAAAGAGTGTTATATGGTTCTAAATTTAGGGGTATTTGCTATGTTTATTATCTTTCTAATATTTGTAACTTGTTTTAATTTCTTTTTATTCTAAATAAATGTTTACTTTTATAGCCAATTTTTTATTTATAATTTTATACTCTTGTAGACTATTAAATAAACCTCAAACTCCACAACACCTAGATCTACTCATGTATCCAATTCTACTCACTAGTTCCCCAGCTTTGGCCACCTGTGCTGGAGACTATTACACTTCATTGAAGGCCTGTGGTTTGCCTGGTTATTTTTTATGTCTATGCCCATTGGGAAAATAAGAAGAAAATAACAAAAATCGTGATACTTCTGAAAGTGAGGTTTACATTCTGATCATGTGTCAAACATTAATTAGCAGCAAATTCTTCTCTCAGTCTCTTTCAGGGGAACCCAAAGTAAGGGATCTGTCTGTTGTACTTGCTCAGACAGCCATAACAAAGCACCACAGACTGCAGGCTTAAACAACAGAAACCTACTGTGTGATAGTGGTGAAGGCTAGAAGTCTGAGGTGATTGTGTGTCGCAGGGTTGGCTCCTTCTGAGTGCTGTGAGGAAGAATCTGTTCCATACCTTTGTCCTAGTTTCTGGTGGTTTCCTGCTGGTATTTTCCTTGGCCTGTAGCTGCACAGCCTCCGTCTCTGCCTTCACCTGCACACTGCCTTCTCCCTGTGTGTGTGTCTGTGTCCAAATTCCCCTCTTCAGAAGGGCACCAGTTGTGCTAGGTAAGTACCCACCATAAAGACCTCATCTTAACTAATTACTTTAGTTAAGTAATTGCTTTCATCGATACTTGAACAGATTTTTTGGGATGAGCAGAATTCAACCCATAAGAATGCCTTAATAATTCTGTACTTTTCTCCATTACAAAAGCAAGCGATGATAACACCCAATGCTGGTGAGAATGCTGTAAAGTGGTCATCCCTACAAATTGGTGTTGGGAATTAATTAGAATATTAGAAACTAGAATGTAAACTCCATAAGTTCAGGGACCTTGACTGTATTCCTCTCCATTCCAATTCCATCAAAAATAGAGCTTAGCATACAATAGGCACTCAGCACTTAGTTGTTTTAAGTGAAGATATGATCTTGAAATGCCTATATTAAATGGTCATGTTTTGGTAATGGTTAGAATACCCAGACAGAAGTGTTGCTAAATACCAGAATCTTGACTGAATAAATGGAAAGCATCCACACAGCCCAAAAATCTACCCAAAAGAATAATTTAGGTCTTGATAAAAATCATCAAATTTACTGAATATGATGAAATTCATAAAATGGAATAAAAACTAAAATTACATTTAATTTAACTGTATTGAGAACATATGTATATTGTATATTCAGTAAAACACAAATAAGGTTTCTGATTCATTCTCCATTAAGGAACTGGTAAGAATCCTTACCCTAGCTAAATCTTTTTCACTTTCAACTTTCATTTAAAACTTCAAGTCTCATGAGACCCAAGGTGGATTCTCTGACCCTCTGAGTTGGGTTGGGTTCTCCTGTCACTCTTGCGGATTTCAAAACTTCCTTTTTGTTAGTAGTTATCACATTTCATTCCTAGCTTTGCTACTACCATATGTTCTATAAAAACAGATCTTTGGCTTTTTCACTAATATAATCACCAGGACTTGCTTAGAGTTTAGTATATGAGGTCTGCCCAGAAAGTATCCAGCCATGTACTACAAAAGAGACATTTATTGAAGAAGATACAAGATACAAGAAACATGTACACAGGACAATGACACCTCCATCCCCTTCAAAGTAGGCCGTGAGTCCTCACACAGTTCTCCTAATCACCATCAGCTGCTCTGTCTTATTTTCCTGAATTCCCTTGACAGTCTGAAATCTTTTCCCTTTCAAAGGTGATTTTAGTTTTGTGAAATGCCAGAAGTTACAGGGCACCAAATCTGGGCTGTAGGGGGCTGAGTCACCTGGGTGATTTGACATTTCCCCAGAAAACTCTGCATGAGACGTGGTGCATGAGCAGGCATGTTGTGTTGATGAAGCTGCCAATCACCAGTTGCCCATTGTTACAGCCTTCTGACTCAATCAGAATAGTCCTCAGAGGACTGTTCAAGCTCAACACAAAATTTCATGCAGAGTTGTTGCTCTACTTGTTCTGTCATTTTGAAGGCAATGGCCACACAGTACACATGCTCACTCAAGGGTATCTACTGCCCTCACTGACTAGTATAGTGAAGTCACCATTGTACAGGCATGCACATTCCAGTCCACTCTCCTTGGCTGCCAGGTTACATCAATGTTGGGGAAACTGTCCTAATTATATTAACAATGGCTGTGCTTTTTCCTGGACAGATCTCATATATTTGCTGCTCAATAAATATTTGCTGCTCAATAAATATTTGATGAATTAACTAATAAGTTAATGAAAAAGTGAATGAGTGAATAAATGAATGTGCGTGGCTGTGTGACTGAGTGAGCCATTTCTACTTAGGTCTTGATTCCTCTACCAAGGACTCTTGAGTTCTGCTGATGATCTTCATCTTCTTTTCCAAGGCCAGTATTTGCCGGAATATCATTTTCTTTTATTGTGACCCTTATTTCTCTACAGAAAATCTGTCTTTCTTTGCTTTGAGTTTGCTCAAAATAATAGTCTTTATCCATTTTATTGCAAGGGAGACTTTGTTTTCCTTCAATAAGCTCTGCAAAGATGCTTACAGCTGCTTATTTATTATCAGACGGACTCCCTTTGTATTTGCATGACCCTGAAGCTTTCTAGTTCTTTAATCTGGGTTCTGTTTGTTCCCTGGTCAGTGGCCTCAATGTTCTGTCCACATTGTTGATGGAAGTGCAATTCTTCTCCTTTTGATGGACAGAGTAACTTACTGATTGGGGTCAGAGCTACAAAGAGATCCCAAATGGGCCAAAATATGCACAGGGTGAAACTTCCTTTATAACATTAAGAGTTATTTCTAGCAATAGCTGGGAGGTTGTTTTCTATTTAACCATTTCATGTCCATTGTATCTGCATAATTTTATATTATTTCCTTTTGAAAGCTATTATAAATAAATATATTTTTATTTTTTAATAAAAAGCTTTTTTCATAGAGCGAGTATTTCTTTAAGATAGTCTGTAAGAGGAGATGCTGGGTTATCAATAGAATATGGATGTTTTAAAAAGGATCTTGATACAAATTCTAATTGCTTGCTAAATGTATACCATCAGAACAAAAGTAGGCCCTTCTTACTGAACTCTTCCCAAGACTACATTATTATGATTTTTAAAACAAATCTTTAGTAATAGGATTGGTGAAAAATTGATAATTTATTGTGTTATTTATTTGGTTATTAACAAGAATCAACATGCTTGCATGTGAGTCAACTAGCAGGATTTTCTTTTTTGAGTAATAATCTCTTTTATGAATATTCTATTAACTAGTTATCAGTCAGGCCCTACTGCTGCTTT
This sequence comes from Phyllostomus hastatus, assembly GCF_019186645.2. Lineage (NCBI taxonomy): Eukaryota > Metazoa > Chordata > Mammalia > Chiroptera > Phyllostomidae > Phyllostomus > Phyllostomus hastatus. Next base: position 21,747,256 of record NW_025334028.1, on the reverse strand, counting down.
TCTTATCAGTTTGTTTGTGTGAGCTCTTTATGTAGGAACTATATTAACTCTGAAATTTTATTAAAGACATTTTCCCATTTTAATATTTACCTCACAGTCTTTTGTGCATAGAATTTTCCATTTTCACAGATTCAGATATGCTGGCCTTTTACTCTGTAATTTCTTTGGTTATTTCTAAGCTTAGGAAATCTTCCCTCTTTTACAAGTTTTATAAATAGATATCCATACTTTCTTTAAATGTTTCTATTAGAATTTTAAGTATTTAACTTTTTAATCAATCCAGAATTTACTTGGGTATGTGGGATAGAGTGAGAAATTAATTTAGTATTCATATATCTAGACATTTTCCCCAGTACCATTTATTGAATAATGCATCCCTGCCCAATGATTTAATATGCTTTTTTATAGCATAATAGATTCTTATATAAAATAGGTCAATTTATGTGTATCAAATACAAAATTTTTTAGACAAATTTTTCTCAAGCATGTGCTACATTTTATTAACTTGCTATAAAAATACCAGCAAGGTGACTGAAGCAAATGTGCCAATATAAAAATGGGGGGGCTTATATAGTAGGAGACAATGTTTATATAAGCTTATTTTGAAGAATGGTTTCATTGTCATTTTGCAAGGTCATAACTATAGCATGCCCCTATCGGTAGTTGCAATGGAAGCATGTGGCATGATGGTCCATTATCCTAGGTGTGTATTAAGCTTTCCTGATACGTTTTAGAATGGTTTTGTAAGTTAATAAAAATACATCATTGATATTTGTTGGGGGCTATATCAAACCTTATTTAGCTTCTGAGACTCCAGATTCTCCCAGGTTCTGTCCTATTTTACTAGGTGCCACCTTTCAGTCTTCTCTGCTGGGTATTCTTTCTCGTCCCAAGCCTGAAATGTAGGTGAGCCCTGGGCATCTCTCTGTGTGCATTCTCTCCGTAGATGACCTCATCTAGTCCATTGGCTTTAGATTCCACCTATCTGTTGATGGCCTTCAGATTCATAGCAACTGCCTATGCAGCATCTCTTCTTGGGGTCTCAAAGTTCACATGTTCAAAAACACAGCTCTTGATTTCAATTCCAAAACTTCTGTTCCTTTCCCAGTGTTCCCTATCTTGGTAATTAACACTATGACCCAAATAGTTGCTTCAAGACAAAAACCTAGGGTCCAATCTTGATTCCTCTATTTCTCTCACCCCTCTTACCTGGCCCATCAGCAAATCTTTTATGTCTCCCTCCAAAATATATCTGGAATCTACTTCTGATGTCCTCCTTCTATCCTAGTACAAGCACATTCGCTCCAACCTGAATTACTGAAAGAGTTTCCTAAAGGCTCTCACTACATCCCCCTGACCTCTGCCCTAGTCTTAGCACTGAGACCATACAATTCTTTTAAAAAATTGATTAGATCACACTCTCAGCTGATCACAATATTCAAGTGACTCCCATTGACTTAGGACAAAACCACAAGTCCTTACCGGTTTATAAGACCCTATATGATCTGTCCCACATTATTTGTCCTCATTGCCTACTAGTCTCCACTTCACTTGCTCTGCTTTAGCAAGACTGGATTGTTTATGGTTCCAGAAAGACATCAAGTTATAGCATAGTTCCACATCTAGGTCTTTGCACTTGCTGTTCCCTCTGCAAGTAGCACGATTCTCCCAGACAGACGCAAGGCTCTGTCCTACAGTTTATACAAATACCTTTCCGATGTTACTTCCTCAGGGGCCTTTCCTGATCACTCTGTTCTAAACAGCATCTCCCTCCTTCCATTATCTCTTAACTCTGTCATATTTGTATTCAATGTACACATCATTGCCTGACATTGTATTTCAGTAAGACTTTATTTGGTATGTCAGCTCCATGAGAATTGAAACACCATGTAAGCAAAGTCTTAGTGTTATTCACAGCCCATATGATTGTCCCCAGTACCTAGGATTTTGCTAGGCATATAATATGTACTCAATAAATACTTATTGAATGTCTTGATTAAACCTTATTATTTTGAAAATATTTAAATATTTCTAACAATGTCTTCCTGCTCAGAAACACAGTATATTTTTCTACTTTCTCAAGCTTTGATATCTTAATAAAATTTTGCTCTTTTCTGTGGCTAGGTGAAAGAAACTGTGCACTAAGGCTACTTCTAAGATGTTTTATATTTTTTGTTATTACTGTGTATGGGCTCTCTGTTCATTTTGTTCTCACAACCATCTAATATCTTTTTATAGAACCATATATAAATATACATGTAAAAGTTTCTAGCTGATTATTTCAATTATATTGGAAAATGTTTTTTTCTGGCTGTTTATTTTATATTCATCCCTTTCCATTTAGTCAATTTTTAAATTATTTCTTTGGAATTACTGTTGTATAATGAATTTAACCAAAAATAAATATTATCTTATCTCTCCATTAATAATAATATACCTTTAACATTGTATAATGTTGCTTTGAACATAACTTTCAGAACAACATTAAATAATGTTCCTTCTTTTGTAGATATTTTTAATGGGTATTTCACTAATATTACTAATAAACATAATGCTGGCTGTTGGTTTTAATCTTATACTTTTTCTTATATTAAGGAAATATTTTTATTTCTACTTTTAAAATAATGTTATTACAGATTGCTGTTGAATCTTATCAAATGTATTTTAAGCATCTATAGAAGCAATTACATTTATATATATATTTTGTATTTGGTGTTCAAGAGTATTAGCTCTTTATTATTTAATGGTTTCTACTTTCCTGACTATGGTGGCTTATTCTTTTATATACTACATGGTATAACTTGGTAATATGTGTTTTGCAAAATTGTGGTCATTTTATGTTTCTCAAAATGTATTTCTGGATATTTTAATCGATTTTTCTTGCTGTTTTTTCTTCCCTTTCCTATTTATCTGCTATTTCACTGTTACTACCCACCCTTATTATATTGGCCAATAGATAAGAGAGAAGAAGGCATTACTTCTGAGTAATAAGACAGAGTCTTATCTCAAAAACAAAAATAGCCCCATCATCTTCTTAATGAGTAACAAAGACAAGGTAGTGAATATCTGTAGAGAAAGGATTCCATAAGGCTGGATTAGTGGAACATCACCTTTCATTACAGATAACAGCCCATCACACTGCTATTCAACATTTGCTAGTGGGAACTACCACTGGTTGAGAGCCTTTTTGTGTGTGTTGGACACCTTCTGTGTGTATTGTGTCATTCAGACTTCACGCTAATGCTAGGAACTGGATATTGATATTCCAATTTTATAAGAGAGGAACCTAAAGCAGGAAATGTTTACGTAATTTGACAGTTCAAACAGTGGTTAGGTGGCAGAGCTGAAACTTAAATATAGGGCTCTCTGACCCAGGCACTCTCTTTCCAGACAGCTACAAGGCTCACTGGGCAGTGCTCTGAAGAAACAACAGCTCAGTAAGGGGGATAAGATATAGCTATAGATAACCATGCTACAAGACAGGATATAGTGACTGCCAAGAAAGAGGGTCAAGCACAATGTATTTCATTATGCTTCAGATTTTTCACCTGAAGTGGTCTGTTTGCCTGCGAGCATCAAGGCCCAATAAGACATGAACATGAGTTTACAACCAAGAAAATAAGGATTAAGAAGATGGCACCATGCCCAGAGTCACAGGTGAGCTAATGCTGAAAGACCTGGTTCTTCAATGGCTTCCAGGGGATGGACTACATAGGGAGAAAATCATTAAACATAGCAACTAAGGGCGTTAGAGTCACTGTCAGTGCTGTGGTTTCTATTGACTGGTTGGCGCTGCGGCAGGGGTTAGTTGATCATTGCTTCTTGTCCTGATGTCAGCCATGGCATTGCTTTATCTGGTTTCAGAAGAATGGGGTCAGTGGCGTAGGTCTGGAATAGAAACACATCTGAGGCCTGCATATGATCTCTAGTTTGACTAAAATGCTTTCTCTGTGTTCAGTAGACCTGAGGCTCTTTTTCTAAGACTACTGGATGCTGACCAGAAGCTCCTTGTCTTGAGGGCTTCATAATTGAGCAAGGGAGAAGGATGGGGGAAGTAATTTGAACTGTCAAATTATTTAACCATTTCCTGCTTTAGGTTCCTCTCTTATAAAATTGGAATATCAATATCCAGTTCCTAGCATTAGCGTGAAGTCTGAATGACACAATACACACAGAAGGTGTCCAACACACACAAAAAGGCTCTCAACCAGTGGTAGTTCCCACTAGCAAATGTTGAATAGCAGTGTGATGGGCTGTTATCTGTAATGAAAGGTGATGTTCCACTAATCCAGCCTTATGGAATCCTTTCTCTACAGATATTCACTACCTTGTCTTTGTTACTCATTAAGAAGATGATGGGGCTATTTTTGTTTTTGAGATAAGACTCTGTCTTATTACTCAGAAGTAATGCCTTCTTCTCTCTTATCTATTGGCCAATATAATAAGGGTGGGTAGTAACAGTGAAATAGCAGATAAACAGGAAAGGGAGGGGGTGGTGGTGAGTCAGGGTGTTAGGTGAGGCCAGTTTGGGTTAAAGGGGAAAAATCAAAATAAAAGAGCAAATTAAAGAAAATAAGTTTCTTGCACAATTACAGATTTACTTGGAAAGCTCTGGAGAGCTTTTAGGAAGGAGGTAGCATGGAATGGGAAGGAGGGTGTTTTAGGCTGAGGGAGTAGCATCATTGGGAAAGCCTAGGATGTATTTATAACAGAAAGAGCAAATACTCTTGGAGGACAGATTGTGTTCATGCTGCTGTGTAATCAAAGATGAGGCAGGAAGCTTAGATTGTGGAATCTAAAAGATAGACGAAGGGGTTTATTTTGAAAGACTAGGCAGTGGGAACCACTGTAGTTATTTAAACAAGGAGCTAGTGTCACAGGTTCGATTCCCAGTCAGGGTACATGCCTGGGTTGCAGGCCATGACCCCCAGCAACCGCACATTGATGTTTCTCTCTCTCTCTTTCTCCCTCCCTTCCCTCTCTAAAAATAAATAAATAAAATCTTTAAAAACAATAAACAAGGAGCTAACAAAGTCAGATTAGTATGGATCAAAGTAGATGAAGATGGAAGAATAAGACCTCTGTAAGTGTCTATAACTAATATAGACAAGACATAAAGGGAGCCTGATTTGAAGAGTGGCAGTAGGAATAGAAAGCGGGGGCCTGCTTCAGGATCAGATACAGGGACAGATTTGTGAAGATTGTGCAGGTAAGATGCTATCAGCACAGGGAGTGACAGAATCAAAGATGCCTTCAGGACACTGGGAGCCTGAGACACTGGAAGAAGGGCTGTGCCACTGACAGAATGGTATTAAAGGCAAGGCTGGCTGCTGAGACACCCAGACAGAAAGTGGTTGTTTCTAGAGTTCGATTTGTAGTCATCTGTCTAAAAACGATAACTGACCTTATGGGAAGTCACTAATGTCTTTTGATAAAATGGAACAGAGATTCTCAATCCTAGTTAACATCAGTATCACCTAAGGATTGTAAAACACACACATATCCCAAAACTGACACAGCCGAGAAAGCTCCTTCCCCACAACTATTGACTCAAAATCCCAGAGCTGGAGCACAAACCCAGGTGATTTTGCTGGAAGGTCAGAGCTGAGGTCCACTGGGTAGTGGGGAGAAGTTTGCTGGGAGAAGGGAAGAGAGAGACAACTCTCTTTCCTAACTTGGAAGAGGCAGACCATCTGGGCCTCTCTTCGTTTCCTCTTTCACACTCTTCAGGCATGTCTTTATTTTGCAGATTCCATCAATATCTAGTTGCTCCAGCAGGAATTCATCCCTCTTATCTTGGGATCAGAGGGTGTGAGAGCTGAAAGCAAACAGTTGTTTTATTCAGTCAAGGGGTTTGCAGACTTTCTATAGCATGAGATACCTTTGAGAAAATAAAATCGTATATGAAACCCCACTGTGTAAACATGTGAAAGTAGACAATTTAGAGAGAACCACAGCCTGGAACCCAGTTACATTCTCACTTGCTCCCAAGCAGGGACTTTGGAGAGTTCTCCCACATCACCATCTCTGTCTCACATGTTCAGTCTAACCTCTTCCCTTTGACATAAAGGAACAAAATTTTTGGGTAGTGCAGTAACTGACCTGAGGTGACAAATTAGATGGGGTAGGTCTTCTATGTCCTTATACAGTTTTCCTTCCCTCACAAGGTGTTTCCTCCTCCTCTACCAGTCTAACATCTCCCTAAAGTCTGCTTCCCATTCTGACTGAGAAAGGTGCATCAGGAATCAAATTACCCAAGGTAGGTTCGGTACAAGGTTAAGTGAGGGAAGAGGCTGCTTCTCTAGACTGGCCTGAATTCTGTGGCTTATCTACAGGGATCTCATTTATCTGTGCTGCTCCAGTTTCAGCTCCCTTGGTAATTCTGAGTGGCCTGCAAAATCATTATCTGGCCAACTCTGGGAGATAAAAACCTTGTTAGTTTTAAAGGGAAAGTTTCAGTGATTGAAATTTTATCAGCAGGATGGGTATGGAAAAACTTTTTTTGTTATACATACGTGAGGGGACCGTAAAAAGTAATGGGACCTAAGGAAGTAAATTGAAAATGAGAATTATGAAGTGTCTTTTGCATAGTTTATGTGACAAAGGAGGGTAATTTGAGGCATATTTGGTATTTAACATATTTTGGCACCTAATATGCTTCCAAATTATTCCAAAACTGTCTTCTGGCTGTGACTCAAGTGCTTGGGAACGTTCGTCACAATAGAAGGAGCCACAGTTTCTAAAGAGGCTAAAATACATTCCCGAGTTAACGTTGAATTCCTTTGTTTTAAAAAACTTATTCAGCCCTGGCTGGTGTGTCTCAGTGGATTGAGTGCCGGCCTGCAAACCAAAGGGTCGCCAATTCGATTCCCAGTCAGGCTGGGGAATGCCTGGGTTGCAGGCTGGGTCTCCAGTGGGGGGGTGCATGAGAGGCACCACACATTGATGTTTCTCTCCCTTTCTTTCTTTCTCCCTTCCCCTCACTCTAAAAATAAGTAAATAAAATCTTTTAAAAAATAAAGAAATAAAATTTATTCAGAAACTTGAGGGATTCTTCCTGTGTGGTCTAAAAAAAGTCACCCCAAGATGCCCAGCTGTGCTATGCAAATATTTGGAGCTATAGGCAACTTTAGCCTCAGACTCAAGAGGAACTTCAGCCTAGAAGAAATTTGAGTTAGAAGCCTTGCCCATAAGAGATTATCAGAGGTAATTTCTTTTTACCTATCTATAGAGCAAGGCAAACTTCTATTTACTGAACACCTGCTCTTCTCATTGTCCTGCAATGAAATTTGGAGCCCCCAAGGCAACTTATCTCACCCTCAGCTCAGAATATCTCTTATACTCATGTTCTCTTTCGATCTCTGAACCTCTTCTGCATGTGGGGTCTTTTGACTCATGTATGCAGAGTTCCCATACATATGTATGTATTAAATTTGCTTATTTTCTCTGTCTCATATCTATTTGACTATTAGACCAGCCAGAAGCTTGGGGGTAGGGAAAAATTTGTTCTTCCCCTACCTTCCCAAACATTGCATCTAGGTGATTTAACTCATTAGCATGTTCTTCTCATTCATGCTATTTGTTTGTATGATGTGCCTTTGCTGAGTTGAGTTGCTAATATCTAGTTGTATAATCATGGTTTTAGATGGGATCATAAAAAGTCAGGCTGTTTCTCTGTCACTACACAGGAACTTAATCACAGAAGACTGAATTCATCTTTTTCAGAAGACTTAGAGCACAGTTTTCCTTTTCTTTGGTTCACAGTCCAGCACTCAATCCACTGAACCACACTAGCCAGGGCAAGTTACAATTTTCCTTTTCTTAATGCTCTGTGATCCTGAAGGGTACTATTTAACTCAAAACCTCATATTCAACTCTCAAAAAGAGAGTGGCTGTTATTTCTAAGTTATCGTCCAGCACTCTGCAGGAATATGCATTTCTTTCATTTCTGGTACCACTGCAAATTTTCTTCATCAATATTGTATGGAAGGGCCTGGTCTTTGTGTCCATAAAGGAAAACCACACTCTAACTGCATCCATCTCTAATTTATGTTAAGTCAACAGCAAAACTGCCAGGATAGAAACTTTTCCCTAGCTGTGGCAACCTCATGTAGATGATTGAAACTCACAGGCCCCCTCCTTTGTACGGTAGCTCATCAGGTTGGTGCTTATCTGACCAACTGCATGTGTCTCAGAGCCCAACTCACACTCATGCACAGAGTAACACTAAAAACAAAAATTGGAGGTTCAATAAATGAATAATTCAGCTAATGTACTGAGTCTTTAATATCTGAAAATGCATGCTGTTTACATCCCACCCCCCTCAATTTCCCTTCTTTTTCCTATGATTTATATCAACAGCCAAAGTACCTGTAGGTTGAACTTCCTATGTAGTAATTTCTAGACTCCAGCCTTTGCTCTGCCTTCTCCCTCTGGCTGCTGGTTTGACCACTCCACATCCCCTCCATCTTCTAGGACCTCAGGGACATAGTTGGTCTCTTAGGCCTGGGTATTGAGAAGCTCCCCCTGGCCGTGCATAACGTCCTGGTGGCTGTGGCCAAAGGTATATGATCAAGATAATAACAAGATGCCTTGGATTTACAAAGACATCCTAGTGTACAAAACACACTCACCCTTATTATCCCAGTAGAAGGTAAGGCTTGAGTACATGCAGGGCAACTCCCCTCACTGAGAGACTCCAGAACATTTTGAAGAGTGCTTGAACTCAGTATTTCCCAAAATTCTTTGGTAAAAAGCATTACCTAGGCAGTTTTAAAAATTCAGATTCCTGAATCCTGTGGGGAAGGGGAAAAAGTTCCCTTTCCTTCCTGTGGTTCTTTTGGCTGTCTGAATAATCAAATCAACAGGAGGCAGATTGACAAGAGAAAATCAAACTTCACAACTTGTGCATTGGAACCCCACATATGCGAGAGAGTCAGGGACCCTGTGCACAGAGGAGAGGTTCAGAGATAGAAAGGGGGCCTGAGGTACTTAAGATGCCCTGAGCCAGGGATGAGGTAACATGCCTTGGGGGCTCCAAAGTGCATCACTGAAGAGCAGAAGTTCCGTATTAGTAGTTTTCTCTGCCCTATAGATAGGCAAAAGAAGCTTTTTCTGGTAATCTCTCGTGGGAAAGGCCTCAGGTCAAATTCTTCTAGGTAGTTTAAAGGGAGGGGCAGAAATTTCTCCTCAGCGTTAAGCTAAAATTGCCTTTAGTTCAAGTACTCTACTTATTACTAAAGCACATCATAGGTACTTTGTTCTGGACCCTCAGAACCCAAATAGACCTACTGAATACATATACCTAGGGAAAGGGCCTGGGAATCTGTGATGATATCAATAGCCCTTGATGATTCTTATTACCAGACAAGGCTAGAAAACCTGGTGGTAGAAAGACTCCTATTTTTCTCGTAGGCTCCATGCCAGCTGTCCTGGGAGGACCCAATGACCAGAGTGCCAGAGGTATATCAATAGCAGGGTACAAGGGGATGCTGGGTGCTAGAGATCCCATCCAGGCTACATTCTTGCTCCTAAACAGGTGCTTCAGATGGGGGTGAGTCCTGAAGGACTGAGGCATTAAAAGGGAGGGACGGGTAGTATGTCCCTCCCTTAGTATGATAGCAGCTGGAGCCCTCTTAATGGTCTTGGCTCAGACCTGATGTTACATCTGATACAGATTTGCAGTTTGCGTGCATTCTTCCTCCTGGGGCAGCTGCTTGGCCCATCAGGGTAACAACACACAAGATTGTTCCTCTACTTCTTAGAGAATCTTTGCTGCCCCAGGCAGGGCCTTAGAGAGGAAGGTGGTGATGGACAAGCAGGAGCAGGGAGACAGATAGAAGCTGAAGTTATAGAAGCTGCAATTTGGAAAACTGCATGTTTCTGGTGTCATATAAAACAGCAAGGTGCTAGGGAGCAACACACATTACTTTGGTCAATCCCAATTCATCATACTGAGGGATAATAGTATGAGGGATAAAACAGTTCCTGTTTTATACCTCAGATTTTAGTTCCCCATAGTGATATTGTGTTAGGCAGTTAGACAGACATAGCAGAACAAGGACAATGGGCCAGGCACAGAAGGTCACCAGGGCTTTAAGCCCTGGGTGCCTAGCAACAAGCAAAACTGGGAAAACAAGGACATTGATCCCAGGGTAACATTTTCTCCCCTACATTTCACTGGTCATGTGGTTTAACCCCCTGAACTTTAATATTACTGGTTGTGCGATTCAGATCCTCCCCTGACTTTTCCTCCCCTGGCATGTTGCTAGTCATGCAGGGTAAACCCCCTTGGTATAGGAACAAGGGGTCTAGGGAAGAGCCTCATACAAGCCCATGCACGGCCTCTCCCTTAAGTATTAAGTCCTAGAGATAAATAACATCTGGGCTTCAGTTGTGTTTCAGCTCCAGGCCCAGAAAAGCAGCAAAACCAGACAAGCAATGTTATGGCTGACCTGAGGACCAGCTGCATCGACTAATGACTCCCTGCTCTGGCACCGACCAATTAGTAGAGCCCAGGACTCTGAAAAGCCCACCTGGAGAGCTGATGAATATTTTATTGGGATCCTTCCCTGAGACCTCCAGACAGACGTCCTCAAGAGGGAGGACCCAGTGTGCTTTCTCTGCGTAGTACACCCACCCGCATCTTTCCCCACCTCCTTCCCCAGGCGCACTTTCGCATTTTCCTTGCCTCTCTCTCTTAAGTTCCAAGGACCTTTCTTTTGCCTGTGTAACTTGTTTCAGAGCCCATTTTCAGGTCACTTTTGCCTCTGTGACTTTTTAAACAAACTTTCACTTTTAGTTTGAATCTTGACTTGGAATTCTTTCTTAGCCAGAACTCAAGAACCAAGGCTGCTGAACAAAGGTCCAGTCTGACTTCACCAGTCTAACACCTGGTGTTGTTTCGTCACCAACAATATTAGGTACTATAAAGCAAACCTGAACATAAAATTTTAGATTTTCAATGAACTTATGTCTTTTTAAAAGAGGATAAACGATCATCGAACTGAAATAAAACAAAAATAACTTCTAGTTATAAATTATTACTGTATATTTATGCTTAATAATTTAATTATGTCACTCTAGAATTGATGAATTTGAAGAAACATGGAAAATTACATTGGCTATGACTGTGAATCTAGTGATGTGGAGATGCTGATTTATGTATGTTAATTTGATTCAGATGCAAGTCAAAACATGCATAGTTTTAATCAGCAGATGGTTTAATATGCTTTCTACACTTGTAAAATATGAAAAGTTCTGCAAGCTATTTTTTGCCTTGTCATTTACTCTGTCAACAGTGTTTATTGTGAACCCAGTGAATGTGCTGATGCGGGTACATGGCAGTGTTACAAATACAGTAGAAAATACATCCATTCTTTTGTAGGAGAAGGTAGGATTGACAAACCTGAACACAGATTTTCCTGACTTTATGTTTTAAGGGGTGTTTTTCTTAGATTGTATGGCTTATTTGAACTTTTAAGACTCAAGTAGGCCCTGGCCAGTGTGGCTCAGTTGGTTGAGCATTGTCCCACAAAGCAAAAGGTCACCAGTTCCATCCTTGGTCAGGGCACATGCCTGGGTTGAAGGTTTCAATGAGAAGCAACAAAACGATGTTTCTCTCTTACATGGATGTTTCTCTCCTCTTTCACCCTCCCTTTCCCTATCTCTAAAATAAGTAAAATCTTTAAAAAATAAGATTCTAGTAGATTTCCTGTATATTTGGATTTCAGGGTTGCTTTATAACAATTTTTGTTTGACCCGCCATAAGTGAATGTTAAATTCACTTATGCTAGAAGGGACCCCAGCTCCCAACACTGCATTCCAGAGAGGTTTCCGCCCTCAACAGGCTTTGTTGGGTTGTTCCTGGTCAGTTAGGGAACAATTAAATTTACTAGGATGTTCCTAGTTTAAAGGAATTCTTGGATAAACCCCTCTGCAAATGCAACCACCGCTTTGTTTTTGCAATTCTATTAGATTTCCTAAAATGAGGACACACACAATTCATATGCATAGAATGCATATATTGGACATCTAATTTTAATGATCTTTAGACTTGTGAGAGCAATATTTCAATATCTTGAACTATTTCCCAGTTTTTGTTATTTGTTGTAAGTGTAGACTTTTTATTGTGAAAAATAGACATAACAAAAAATTTACAATTTTTACCATTTTTAAGTGTTTAGATCAGTGGCAGTAAGTATTCTCAACATTGTGCAAAAGTCACCACTATCCATTTCCAGAACCTTTTCAACATCCAAACAGAAAATGTTTACCTATAAAACAAAAACTCTCAGTTCCCCTGTTCCTCAGTCCCTGGTAACTTCTATCCTACTTTCTGTCTTCTGTGAACTGGCCTTTCTTGGTACTTCATGTAAGTGGAATCATATAGTATTTGTCCTTTTGTGTCTGGCTTATTTCACTTCATGTTATGTTTTCAAGTTTCACCCATATTGTAATGTGTATCAGGATTACCTGCTTTTTAAAGGGTGAGTAATATTCCATCATATACATATTTGCTGCATTTTGTTTAACCATTCATTTGTTGATGGAAACTTGAGTTGTTTCTACCTTTTAGTTATTGTGCTGCTAAGAACACTGGTATAAAATTATCTGTTTAGGTCTCTGTTTTCAATTCTTTGGGGTACGCATTTGAGGGCAGAATTGCTGAATCATATAGTAATTCTGATGAATGTTTTGAGGAATTGCCAACTGTTTTCCACAGCAGTTGTACCATGTGGTTAAGTATAAACTTTAACACTTACGCTTTCAGGGTCTTGACCTCGTTGAAATAAATGATTCAGATATAAGACATTGAGTCTCAATTAACATAACTAGTTTTTGTTCCTAGTAATTGCACTTTGTTACTACTACAAAAAAAGGAAAAGAAAAACAGAATTGGAAGAGGTGTTTATTTCAGATTCCATTCTGATCACTTTTTATATACACATTGAGCTTTATTGGAATTATAGCACTTAATCCATTCTGAGTTGTATTACCTCTATTTGTTCCAGTTGCATTCTTAGGGCAGGAGCTGTGTTCAATAAATATTTGCTTTTTAAAATATTTTATTTATTTATTTATTTTAGAAAGAGGGGAAGGGAAGGAGAAAGAGAGAGAGAGAGAGAAACATCAATATGTGGTTGCCTCTCATGTGCCCCCTACTGGGGACCTGGTCCTCAACCCAGGCATGTGCCCTGACTGGAAATCAAACTGGCAACCCTTTGGTTCACAGCCCACGCTCAATCCACTGCACTACACCAGCCAGGGTCAATAAATATTTGTCGTTGTATCAATTGATTCTGCAAATAAAGCCTAAAAAGATAACTGATGAATATGCTAAGATCTAGTCCCTGTTTCTAGAAATAAATTAAATGTTCCAGCAATTATAGTTCCATTGGAAAGGAATATATCACAGAAGCAAAAATTTTTTTTCAATGCTCACCTGAGGATGTTTTTACTGATTTGAGAGAGAGACAAAGAGTGAGAGAGAGAGAGAGAGAGAGAGAGAGAGAGAAATATCGATTGGTTGCCTCCTATATGTGTCCTAACCGGGAATCGAACCCACAGCCTTGGTATGTGCCCTGACTGAAGATTGAACCTGCAACATTTTGGATTATGAGACGACACTCTAACCAACTGAGCCACCCAGCCAGGGCAGCAAAGTTTAAGAAGCTTTTTAAAAGAAACCATATGGTAAAAGAGGGAGTTACTGGATATGATTAACATGCCTCATGTTAATTGGGAACAGATTTCATAAGGAGTTGAATTGTGCTTAACTGGAAAATAATTTGATTTGGTGATAGATGGAAGGGTGAAGTTTATGGGGTGGGAATGGCACTTTGAGATTGTTTGGAGTTGGGAGCGAATGTGAGGGAATATGCAAGCAGGCTTGCCTAGAAGAACAGAAACAAAGATGAGGTGGCACAGGACAACATTCCAAGTCTAGACACATGGGGCGGTGAGGTGAGTGTCCTGACAGGTAGCCCCACTCTGGAAGTTGGGATGGACCTGCTTCTGTTCTGATGGAGGTTTTCTCTGTGCTGTTTTGGGGCATTGGCAAGTGGAAGATACACTAGCTTTAAATTTTTTTTCCTCTGAAGAATGAGACCAATGGTGTAAAAATATTTATTAATTAATAAAACATTAAAATATTGACAACTGTTTCTTTGGAAGTATCATGGGCAATTCTTTAAAAATGTTTTCTAAATATTATATAATAAGGGTATCTTACTTTTTAAGTCAGAAAAAAGTTAATATTTATTCTTCCCTGTAAATATAGTTTTTAAAGTTCACATAGTACTAATTAGGAGTTTTTTGGTGTAAGCCATGGAAACAGGCATTGTGTAATTTAATCGGAAAGTGGATTCAGTGGAAAGAAAACAGCTAGCTTATGGGACTAAAGGGAGGGTAGGAGAACCAGGAGGATCTCACAGTTTAAAAGGGCAGCCTCACGTTTGTCTAGGGGCTGCAGTCAATGATCTTCATGTAGTTTTTGACTTGTACTACCTCTTCTCAGCAACGCCAAGGGAGCTTTCTGATTGGCCAAACTGCTGTCATGCACTTGGCCCTGGTAAGGTGAGGGTAGGGCTGGCACCCCAGTACACAGGCCTAGCTAATTCCAAAGTTGGAGGATAATGAGGTGCTATTTCAAAAAAAAAAAGGAGCAGAATAAAAGAAACACCAGTACCTGATCTGCCATATTTTATAGAAGATAAAATTCATTTTATTGCATTGATTTTAAAAACTGAAACAGCAGTATTCTACATATGCTTGTTTAATCATATTTTCAGACAGATTCACTTTCTTTGTATGTTCTTCCTGGGACCCTGCAAACTGATCTTCTTAAATAAGTGTGTGTGGGCATGGGGCAGGAGGGGCACGAATGTGGTGTTGGTCCTTGGGGGAGCGATATTTTTAGAGAATATAACATTTTAATTTGCTCACTTTTCAACTAAGGAACAGTAGTCACAAGCTTTAATTTATACATATAACAAAAATATACTACTACATTATGGCCAATTAAATATATTGATTTTTGAGAGAGGGGAAGGGTAAGGGAGAAACATTGATGTGAGAGACAAACATTTGTTGGTTACCTCCCACACTTGTCTCAACTAGGGACTGAACCTGCAACCTGGGCATATGCCCTGACTGGGAATCAAACCCTCAATCATTCAGTCCACGGGACACTGAGAATCAAACCTGCAACCTTTTGGTTTATGGGATAATGTTCCAACCAACTGAGCCACACCAGCAAGGGCTATATTATGGCCAATTTTAAAAATGACAATGAATTTGAGGTAGATGATCTATTATTTTAATCAAGGTTCTTTGATTTGCTCACTTCAAAATAGCTAAAGCTAACATGGGATGTGATGGAAGAAATCTATCTAAAAAATCTCATAAATCTCAAGTACCAGCACCTCTTGGAGCAATCCACAAGCAGACAGAATGCCTTTGGCGGGGCCGGAAGCCTTTCAGAGCACAAAATGCACAACTGTTTGTGGCCCACGCTGTCACACACTCTGCTGCTGTTTTTCTCAGTGTTTATGCTTCCTTCCTCTTTCTGCAGAGACAGTGAGTGTCTTGGCCTCCTCCTGGAAACACAGGCCCCCGGCTTTCCTAAAAACGGTGCCTCCATTTCAGCCACATGCAGGGATTGTGTTGTTACTGAGTGCCAACTGCAGTGAGACAGACTTCCCGGCTGGCCCCACCTGGATCTACTACCCAGGCCTGTCAACCATGAAATAGAAATGGGGCTGGAGGTGGGGAAGCACACTGTGGTTGAGAAGAAGTCTGAGAGAAAAGAGTGGGTGTCTCTGGCCAGACAATGCTAAAGGTTTCCCCTGTATTGTTCAAGAGAGACAGGAGCAGTTGGGATAGAGTAGAGAGGGGAGGGAAAAGTAGAAAAAGAAGGCTGAGAGAAACACAGAAACACTGGTGGTTTTTCAAGATGAGAAAATCAAAGGGTAGGGAAAGAACATCAGAAGGAGAGTGTTTAAGCCAGGATACTGTCAGCAGCACGAAACTGAAAACCTTTCTCACAGTGCCTTAACTGAGTAAATTGTCTCATACGACAGGAAGTCTTGAGGTGGGCTTGTTGGCCTGCAACTGTGTCAAGAAGGCCTAGGTTTGTTTCATTTCTCACTCTTCCATCCTGGTATGTAGAGGATTCAGGTGTCACATCCAAACACAATCCAATCCAAGGCCAAAACGAAACCATCTCTTAGATGTGAGGAAGTCCCCTGCAGCTTCTCCTCATGTCTCACTGGCCAGCACTGTGTCACATGCCCATTTCTGAACCAGACTTTCAGGCTGGTTTTCCCAAAGCATAGAGCTGTTAAAAGAGTGGTGGGCACTGGACCTGTACCAGGGTTCTGAGAGGAAGGAGGTAATGGAGTTGCATAGGCAACCTGTAGAGCTTGCTCCAGAGAAGGAAGGGAAAAATGGAGGACTGGAGAAGCAAGAGAGACGGTGAAAGAGAGAGGCGGGAGGGAGGGAGATGGGCAGGAAGAGTGAAACAGACAAGCTCATTAAATTTCGTGTCTTTGGTTAAAATGCTGTTGTCATATCTTGCTGTTCAGCTAACAACTATTAGAACATGCTTTACCTGTTCTTACTGCCAGATGCAAGGCTAATTAGCTTTTCAGTAATTAAACTTACTAACTATTTTTTCAATCTGAGAATTATAAAGGAGATAGCCATAACAGTTTCTAGGGAGAAAAGTACTCACATTTCTTGTCTTCTTAAAACAGACCAGAATTTATTGAGCCATGAAGGCGTTGTGATAAATAAATACAAGGACTATTTTGTTTCTTATTTGTCTTTGTTTATAATTTTATCTTCACGATTATAAAAGCAAGATAACCACATTAAAAAAGTGGAAACCAGAATCATAAAATAAGAATTGCCCACAACCACACAATCTAACAACTGTTATTATTTGCCAAGAATTAACTCCAAAGAACATAATTGTATGATTTTACACAGTGATTTTTCAAAATGGAGATATCGTGCACATGGTTCAAAAACTGAAAACAAAGGGTATATTAAAAAAATAAAGATCTCCTTCCCATCCATATCTCACGATAGCCTACCCATTAACAAGGAAATATGTGTAAATAAATTGTTCACTTTTACCTGCCAACACACAGTTCTTACAAAATGTTAGTCTGCTGGGTATACTGTTTTGCTTCTTGATTTTTTTCACTTAACAATATTACTTTGAGATAATTCCATATATAGTGCCATATATAGTATTGTTTATAATCATTATCTTTAATGACTGTAAAAGGTTTGAGTAGATAATTTACCCATTCCTTTAATAAGTATCTATCAAGCACCTGCCACATTAACAGGGTACTAGTAATTAAAAGGATTAAGATTAAAGAGATGGACCACACCCTTGAAGGAGTCAAAGCAGAGTGGAGAAGGGCAGGTAAATGAGTAATTACAAGTAGTCTCCCGGTGCCAAAATGGAAGACTGTAGGAGGTGCTGAGGGAACAAATGAGGTAGTCTGGAAAAGCGCTGATCAAAGTGTAGGAGAAAGAAAAGGCAGCTCACAGACAAAAAGCAGGGGGAGTGCTTCTGGCAGAGACCAGGAAAGATTTGTGCAAAGGCATAGAAACGGAAGTGACTCTGTGGTCCAGGTGGCTACAAGGAGCTGAGTATAGCCCCTACACTAGGATATTTAAATTACGGCCAGGACTTAAATATAAATAATGCTATGATGTACAACTTGCAGCATATAGCTTTCCCATATTTTGGAGTATTTCTTTGTCTAGATACCCAGAAGTGGAACTGCTGAGTCAAAATACAAGAGCACACAGACTTGAGATATTCAGCCAAAATGCTTTCCAAAGGAACAATATCATTTCATAGCAACACCAGTAGTGTGTGAGCCAACTAGTGCTCATGCTCTTTATATCTTTATCTTTGCTTTCATGTTTATTTCTGATTACCAGCAAGGTCAACTTTTACCATATATTTTTTTACTGTTCGATTTCTTTGTATGTGGCTTGTTTATTTTCTGTTTATATTCAATTATTGGGACTCTGTATACTTTAGCTGTGTGAGCCCTACTTATTGTGTACTGTAGGTATTCAGACTTTTAAAAATGTTTGCTGTCAGTATTTTTTTCTGGTTTGGATTGCTTTTTAAAAAATGTTTGACACATAGAAGTTTTATTACCCAGTCATATCTATTGATCATTTCCTTCTATTGCTTTAAAATTGAGAAATACTTCTAGCCTGAGGTTTAACAAATATTCTATTTCCTTTAGAAAATATATTTAACTCATTAATCCTACTAGAACTTTTTTTTTAAATTCCGGAGAGAGGGAGAGACAGCATGCATGAGCATGCTAAAGAGACATCAATCTGCTGCCTGCCGTAGGGCCCCAGCTGGGGACCGACCCAGCAGCCTAGGCATGTGCCCTGACCAGGAATCAATCATGCTCCAGCCAGCTGAGCCACACTGGCCAGGACAGAACTTACTTTTGATACGTGAAATGAGGATTCAACTAGTTCCCCTTCTACTCCTCTCCAAATTGCCAATGAGTTACGTAATCTGAACTTTCTCTTCTCCACTGATTTTTATTTCAAAGATAAATCCTGCTTAGGGATCAACAGCCATCAACTGGACCTAATTTCTAGTCCTTTTCTGAATTGTGTTACATCAGCTCAAGACAGACTTTTCCTCCGATTTATCCAGGAATCTTCGGCAACTGTTTTATTTATAGGAAGAATTACAATACAGGACTAATAGGCTTAGGCAAAGCTTGTTAGTGCTTTCCTGTTAATTGGAAATCTTGCTGAGGGCAGATCTTACCTTTGAAGCCTACAAGATTGGTGGTAGTATGCTGTCTGTTTTGGGTGGGTGGAGGGTGCTTTTAAGGGAGAGTTATTTCATCCAAAAGGCTGATTATTACATCCAAAGTTAGCCACTGCCATAGTTCTGTTATTTAATGGGTAGGATCTCCTGGCTTTCCCACCTTTGTTAGTGCCCTGGCTCCTCTCTGTGACCTCAATATAGTATCAATCCCTTTCCAGGTCAAACCTATCTCAAGGTGTGGTTTACTGCAAGAAAAAGTAACATCTCGCCTCTCCAGATCTAGACTGTAGGTTGTCAACTAGCTGGTCAGTTTTTGAAAAAAGCCAGAGGTGCTTAAGTAGGGAAATACTTTGCCAAAGGTTCTCAAAAGTACTTAAGTATCACCCGGGGAGTTTAGGAAACGTGGAGATTTCTGTTTCCAGTACCAGGTTACATGGGGCAGCGCTGGAAAAGTTTCCTGATCTCATCTCTCTTTGTAGCTTTTTGAAGCCTTAAAGAAACACCCGTTGATGTTTACACAGTCTGAGAGTTTCTCATTTTTCTTGCACGACATACTGGTACTGGCTCGCTAGCACCTATGACAGTGCCCCAGAAGGAGGGCAGGGAGGAAACGCCTTCTCAGCTAGAGTTCTAAAACAATTTCCAGGCATATGTTCATATCTTTCTGCAGAGGTCAAATTCATGATCTATAAACGCTATTCAGATTCCTCAGATGGCCATCCTGAAACTCATTTTGGATTTTTTAAGAATTAGGAACCTCTCAAGGTCCTTGGGCACTATTCCATCTTGCGGGGGCATTTGCTGTCTGAGTTTGTGTTGCTGCATCATATCCTGGGGTGAGAGTCGTAATCCAGATGAGGACTCTTTTGGACTGTGTCTCCTTCCTTGTTTTTACTGCTAGAATAAACCTCATTTCTCTGGCAGGTAGGGAAGCTGCGTTGGAGCCACAATGGGATTCAAGAGACTTTCCTCTGCAACCCTCCCGATTCGCTTTCCCCATTTCCCCCTTCGCTCCCAGCGAAGTCTACCACCTTTTCCTATCAGGCTCAGTGGCCGGGAGTCTTCTCCCTCAGGGTAACCTAGTGATGAAAGAGGGGGCGTGAGTGTGGTTACACCCGGAAGGCAGCTCATCCTGGGGCAGGGGCTTCGCAGGATCCCTACTCACCCAGCCCTCTGGCCCCGCTGCAACCCTCTCCCCCGCGTGCCTCCAGAAGCTGTGTGCTGGTGACGGCTAGGGACCCGCCGCTCATCAGTCGCGGTCTGTCCTCCAGGCAGCTCCCAAGCGGCGTGCTCCCGGGCGCCCTCCCTCCTTCCTTCCGCCTGCAGTCTTCCCCAAGTACCCATTGCAGCGCTCGGGGGTCTTCGGTGCTCGCTCCGCCAGAGAAGGGGCGGGGAAAGAGAGCGGGCGGAGCAGAGAGCGGTGGTAGGAGGCGGCAGTGCAGCTACGTGGTGCCACTGCCGCCCGCGAGCACCCGAGCCCATGCGCGCGCGCGCTTCGGTGAGGCTTGGGTGGCAGGCGGCGGGCGGAGCTGCGGGCGTGGGTGGAGGAGTGACCGGGAGAGCGGGTGGAGCGAGCAGCGGGCGGAGCGAGGGGTGGGAGGGCGCGCTGGAGCCGGCGGGCAGGCGAGTAGCGTCCCCTCCAGTATCTGCCGCGGCCGCGCTTGCCTGAAGCCCGTACGTTGACCGACGGAGAGATCGTCTGGCGGACGGACGCAGGCGCTCGCCTGGTGCTCGGGGTCGGCTTCGACAAGGCTCCGGGCTTGCAGCGCGAGGGTTCCCTGCCCGTTCGTGGCCACCCCGGCTCCGGCGGCCTCAGCGTGCCAGGGGCTGGAGGTACAGGAGCCGCTCTCCGCCGGTCGGACCCCGCGTGGATCAGCTTGGCCGCCGCGCCGCCGCCCCGAGCGGCGTCTCCGAGCCCCTGCTCCCTGCCGGGCTGCTCCGAGCACCAGTGCTCCGGGGCTCCAAACTCGGGCTGCCGGGGCAAGTGTCTTCATGAACCCAGAGGATGTCCGGGAAGCACTACAAGGGTCCTGAAGTCAGTTGTTGCATCAAATATTTCATATTTGGCTTCAATGTCATATTTTGGGTAAGTTGGAGCTCTTTGGGATTTCAACTATCGTGGCTGATCGATTCGTGAAGATTTCCCCTGTTGTTTGCTGTTTTTACTTTTTGCAGCCCCTCGGGCACGTGCCGAAGCTTGGAGAGGCATTTGCTTTCAGCCTCTCCAGATTGTGTGTTGGAGCAACATTTCATCCTTTATAGGAATGAGAAGAGGTAAAAAAGAAAAACCGAGCCCTAGAGGGAGCACCCAGGCCTTGGGGTGGCTTTTTAAGGGATGACTAGGGGATGCAGATGAAAGAAAGGTCTCGGCAGTTTGAGAAATGAGCAACCACACGAATTAAATTTGCTCTCGGTGGGAAATGGATGTTGGGCAGAGCGTGGTGTCATAATGGGGAAGGCTAATCGGGCAGAGCAGACCCTGAGGTCCATCTTCTCACAAGGCTCTGATTGGATGAGGGCTTGGCTCAGTGTTGCCGCGGCTGGTCTTTGCCTTGCTCAGCGTGTATCTTCCTGCACCATCTCGGGCTTTGTGTAGGATGCAGATGCAGCGGTATATGGTTCTGTAATGTTCATGTAAATAACGCTTGCTGCAAGCTCTTCCCCTTCGGCTGGAAAACGCTCCTTTTTGCATAATGGACTGGACAGTGGGCGCATGAGGTGGATGCATTTATTTATAAATATATTACTGTCAGAATAAGACACGATCAACATTTGTTTCCATGTGTTCGTGCCTCTCGTCTCCCTTTTTAAAGGAGTGACATCGAGCGGGCTGTTTTGGGGAAATGCAAAGGAGAAGGAGTGCGAGACATGTTTTATTGGAGGTACCGAGAGAGCAAATGCTTGAACGCAAGATTCAAACCATGCTCTGCTGGCCCTACAATGTGCTTGGCACCTATTGTGATTGGGCTGGGACGCCTACTCTTTTGTTTGGATTCTTTTCCTTGATCTCACAAACGTGTTCAGCAACTAGACAAAGAGTTCACTAGGGCCAGGGAAAACCGGTTCAAAGACCGTGTTATTTTTCCTCCCAATCTCATCCCATCCAATCCCATCCCAACCCATCTTTTTCCTTACCAGGCACTCCCCTGCCCCATGGGAAGTAGAAATGGTGGCTGTCTGGGGGGTTCTATAAGTTGCTGTTCCAGTATAGATTCAGTGTGAGATAAACAATAATGCAAAGGCTGGATCAATAATAATTCACAGCAGTCTGAACACAGGGTGTATTTATTTTGATTCCCTTTAATTTTGGCAATTTGCCACAAACATATACATTATGAGAATAGCTGTCAATATAGCTCTGTATTTTTTTTCTACCAAACAATTACCAGGCTATTTTTATTTTCTGTTTTCTATAGGAGTATCTTGTATTGGTCATACATGTTTTGCCAAAGAAAATGGAAGGGATTGGGGGCCACTTTCTGTGTCAGCATGTCATCTCTCCTCAGGGATGATTAAGATAATGAGAGGGACACATAAATGAATATAATGTGCAGTCAATCACAGGCAGAGGGTTTTTTTTTTTTTTTGCCAGCGATTGTATACATTTCTGTTAGCAGTCACCCCCCTCCCTATAAACACTGTTACAGGTATAGGAAGAACAAATTATTTTCTTTCTTTACTTCTTTTTTCTTCCCACCCCTGCTGGGTTTAAAAGTGGTGGGTAGTGACATTTCTCAGTGAGGTATTTTGATTTTATCTGAACTCGAAACTTCTTGACTTTGAGAGTCAGGGACTACGGAACTGTGACTGGACTATATTGGGTTAGTGAGCCTAGTCCTTTGGATTCTACTTGGATGCTTCCAAAAGTTGCACATTTTAGCTGCCAGGCAACAGAAAGCATCCAGGGACTTTCTCTGCATCTTCATAGCAGGAGGTAGAAAGAAATAAAGGGATTTGGGCCTGTTTTCCTGACAGCTTGGTATAATTTTATACAGTGCACAGAGGCAAATTTACTATTTTCTGTGGATTAGGTTGTAGCAAAACTTGTGGAATTGTGGATGTCTTCAAGGAGTTGCAGAGTGCTTGCACAGAGAGTTCCAGAATAGAGCCACATCTTATCTGATTTTGAAGGTCTTCATCTCTGGGGGAAGTTTTATAAGAGGTCTGAAAGCAGATGTAGGCTTTGGAACTAAATGTGATGCCCAAGGAAGAATTGTTATGTAGACACCTTTCTTATAGGGGCCCTTCTTTTACTCTGCTTTCAAGTCATCCTCTTACTTCTTTCTCTGCCTGAAGTTTTCTGCTGAGATAACCACCCCCTCCCACACACCCGTATCTTTCCCATCCTGTTCTCTGCTTCAAAATTACCCCATATTTAAGCCTCCCAGTTTCTCAGTACCCTGGTCTCTGGTGGCAATCAACAGGAAGGCAACCATGATATGTGATGAAAGTAATCCCGACTAAGAGGTTAGTGACGGAAGAACGGGGGTCAGTAACTTGGCAGCCTGTGTCTGTAAAGTTGCATGCCTGTGCCCTGTGCAGAGTCAACATTCTCCCTGTGACTTCCAGAAAGGACAGGCTTGGCACGGCTATACAGTTATGAAGAAGAGGTTGATAACAGAGAGTGTGGTTTCCTAATCTTTCATGTTCACACTGTGAAATGCTAGAATAAATTTGAAATGCATTGAAGATACTTGGAGGTAAAATTCTGGTAAAATAAAAATTGAAAATATAGTAGCACCAGCACTAAGAGTTTGGTTTTCTTACTAATGAGTAGTTTGACTTCTTGCTACTCAGTCAACTGTCCCAAGCCTCAGTTCTCAGCAGTTAAAATGAAGGAATTGGATGAGTTGTAAGGCTCTTTCTGGTTCTGAAAAAGAATAAATCTATTGAGTTCCAATATGCTGAGGAAAAAAATTCTAGTGATGGGCCCTAATATATAATAAAAGTAACACATATTGGGATGTTTGTTAAATTATAGACCTTCTACTGAGACTTGTCTGAAGATCAATTTTATTATTTTATTTCTTCCTCAAAGATTCTTTCATTAAAAAATCTTTTTAAAATTTCTTCTTGTCTTCTTCATTTATTGGTATAGAAGGCATGTTCCCCTGTGCCCATTGTGAATCTTAAATGTAGTCCTTTGAGTCATTAAATATATTTTTATCATTAGAGTTAGAGTTTCTTGTGTAAAATCTGATTCCTTTTATATAACAGTTGTAATGATATTCTGAGTAACAAAGTCAACATCTTGTACAGATTCCTTTCACATTAGTTATCACAGGGTGGTGGGGGAAAATCTTATTATCCCTATTTTATATTGGAAGAACTCAAGCCAGAAGGGAATTGCTATTATTGAGGGTGTCACCATACTGTGACATTTCTCAGAAAACCCTGAGGCTGTGTAGGGACAGGAAGGGGGGAGGGAAGAAAAAGGAAGTATTGTTTTGCACTTGTGTCTTTGGGGTACTGCATCCCTACATCCCATCACCCACCATTGACAGATGTTTTGCTCTGGACTCTTTTGGATTCTGGTTGTAAATCTGAGCTTTTCCTAGACAAGTACATTAGTTCCATATTCTTGCTATCTGTTGCTCCATAACAAAGCCCCAAAACTTAGTGGTTTAAAGCTGAACTTTATTGTTAGTATCTCACAGTTCTGTAATTTGACCAGGCGCACCTGGGCAGTTGGCCCTTGGGACCTCTCCCGAGGTGGCAGGGAGACATGGCCAGGGCTGGAACTATGTGAAGACTCAGCTGGGGTGGAGTGCCTTGTGGTGAGCTCAGCCAGGGTCCTTGGCTGGAGTACCTACACATGGCTTCTTCCTATCTCTGAGATGGAAGAAGCTCCAGCCATTGAACACTGTACCTGGAACTGGCCAACTGTCACTTTCATCTGTTTCACCAGTTAAACCATGCATTGGAGCCTGCTCAATTTAAGAGGGTGAAGAAAGGAATTCCATCTTTTGATGGACATTTGTTTAGGTTGTGTGGGTTGTGGCCATCTTTGGAAAATGCAGTCCGCTGTACTGAGCCTTAAATTCTTGTTTATAAGGGAACAGTAACATTATCTAATGTAGCTATAGATCGAAGGATTGAATGAGAAAATGTATTAGCAAGCATGATGTTTCAATATTTAAAAGGTGAATACGATTATTTGTTATTATCTCAGATTTCATACTAGTTCCATTATAGACTTTACAATTTTTTTAAAAAATTTTATTTATTCACTTTTAGAGAGGGGAAAGGAAAGAAGAAAGAGAGGGAGAGAAACATCAATGTGTGGCCTCTCACATGCCCCCCACTGGGAACCTGCCCAGCAACCCAAGCATGTGCCTGGGATGGGGATATAAACTGGCAACCCTTTGGTTTGTAGGCCACCACTCAGTCCACTGAGCCACATCAGCCAGGGCACAATTTCTAGAATACCTTGCCCTGGTGGTACATTGGCATTATTACTACCAGGTAATAATGATACCCTTTGGATCAAAAGGAGATGAGGCTAATGGATTTTGTAGATTTAATCATCACTTGTTAGAAAAAAGTCTCATGGATCAGTGGATACTTTGAATGATTTGGAAGAACTAAGTGATTCATTTTTCTCTTCTCTTTGCTATACAAGGATTAGAACAGCCTTGGATACTTGAGGCCAAATTCTCTTTGATGTGCTTGCAAATACTACATTATGTCTTTAAGTGGAGGTTTATCCTAGGTTGATGGCAGAATGTTGTACCTAATTTGTTTCCACAGGGCTTAAATTCAGAGAGTAGAGAGATTTAAGGAACCTTGGGGGGCATCAAGTAGGAAGCCTTATCTTATGATTCACTATAAATTTTAAGATGTTCTCGAATGATGATACATCAGCAGTTTATAAGGCATAATTTTTGCTTTAATTTGTTAGACATCTGTTAGCTCCGATGGCAACCATATGGAAGTCTAAACTGCCTTTTGAATTACAAGGAGATGGTAGGAGAAAGCTAAATATGGTTATGAAAGTGTCATACAGGAAAACTGTAAGAAAGGTGTACAGACCTCAGTGGGGGAAGTAATTGAACACTTACTTGATTAGTCTGGTTGCTCACTCCTGGGTCAGTGAGAAGGCACTGAAGCATTCCTACTTGATGATATGCCTGGAAGACTGACTGAAATGAAGCCAAGGGGAAAAGTTGGAAAATCAAATAATGCTCCACCCACCATAAAATTGCCAACGTGAGCTCATTTAGATGGATCACTCTGTCTTAATATGACCACAATAATAGTCCCTGGCAGAACGTGAAAACAATCTGTATTTGAACAGAGCTTTATAATTATGATGTCTTTCTTCTATGCATCTCAAAGCATCTAACAAGCTTATTATGACAGATGAGGAAACTGGAGTACAGAGATGTGAAGCGACTCTTGAGGCGCCGAAGAACGTGTCAGGCTTCATTTTTGGAGTGTTAAGTCTCTTCCAGTAACTACAGCCCTAGCTTCTCCTTTGAAACTTATTTTAGAAGATGCTTGCTATTTTAGAATAAAACATCTAGTTACTTACATCTGTTCATAATTGAAAAGCGATAAAGTTTTTGAGTATGCCTCAATTAACACCACCCACAAGCATAAAAATGTTAGGATGAAAATGTAGTTAAAGAATATGATAGAAAAATAAACTATTATGTCATCTATTAAAAATTCATAAAAGAAAATTGGAGTATTAAAGACAATGTCCTTGAGTCACATGCTTCTTTCTATTTTAACACCAAAGACTGTCTTAAAATTTCTAACTTCCAGATCATCATGCTTTGCTGGATTATGTGGCCTCAGCTGCAGGGACTGTGTCTCAGTCGTTGTCATAAGCCCATGTTTAGCACATTGTCTGAAATACAGTAGATGTTTAATAAATGTTTGCTGAGTGAAGAAATCATTATAAAATACATCATCTCTAACTTCCTATTCAGTGAAGTATTTCTCTTTAACATTCTGTCAACACTTCTAAGGATGGATCTCTTTTTGGACCACTTTAATTGTTAGAGTGTTTCATCCATCCTCAAACCAGATATAATCTATTTACCTATAACTTCTTTTCTTATTTTTGTTCTTAAAAATATTTTATGCATTTATTTTTAGAGAGAGGGGAAGGGAAGGAGAAAGAGAGGGAGAGAATCATCAATGTGTTTGCCTCTCATGCGCCCCCTACTGGCCACCTGGCCCACAACCCAGGCATGTGCCCTGACCTGGAATCGAACACACAACCCTTCGGTTCGAAGTCTGGTACACAATCCACTGAGCCTCACCAGCCAGGGCTGTTTTCCTGTAACTTCTATCCTTCTAATTTACTGTTGTTGACTTTTAGTTTTTATTTTGAAATAATCTCACACCTATAGAAAATTTGCAAGTGGTACAGATAGTTTTTATCCAGAATCATTTGAGAGACAGTTGCCAGTAGGATGGCTGTCACACCAACACTTCAGTGTATGTTTTCTGTGAGCTAGGAGGCTTTCCCAGCTGGCTTCAGGTGGCACTGATTTTTGTTTGTGCCACTACTGATGATGGTTACTTGATTAAGGTGTTGTCTGTCAAGCTTCTCCACCATAAAGTCACTCTTTACTTTTTTTTTTTCTTTTGGTAATTTTTGTAATTCTGTGGTAAGTTAATTTGAAACTATGTAAATAGCCCTTTCCTCATCAAATTTTTGATCTATTTATTCAGTAAGAAATTAGGATTTTCTTCCTTTCAGTGTGTTTTCATTCAACTGTTACTCTTGTTACTTACTTTGATGTTCCCTTTGGTCCAGGTTTGGCAGCAGAAGCAGTCTTTTCGGAATGCCCCCAGTGCCCCTTAACTCCTCTCATCCTTTGAGTGCTTCTTCGTTTACGGTAGAACAGCGTGTTCCAAACTCATCTTGTAATTTACTGTGTCATCTGTTATGTATCAGCCATTTCTCCAGGGAACCTTGCTTCCTTTGAGTGGAAAATGGTATTTAGAAGGCAAGATCTGATTGTTAAGTGTGCTCATTGCTATGAGGCTATCCCCAGGCCTGGGATCTCTCGGATGGAACTATGGAATATGTGTATGTATATACATGTATGCATACATACACACATTTATATCTTCACTTCTATATCTAGTTACACATTTTGGAAACCAAAAGTTCACAGTGATAGCTCAGATCCCTATCTGATACCACAGTGTAGATTCTCAGTTTTTCCTTTCCATATTCGTAACTACCTTCTTTGACAGTGAGATTCCTGGCCCCCATTACTCTTAACCATTCACTGATTTGATGAAAGCTCTTGTAGGCAGCCAGCCTCCCCTTGCTGCCCCTGCCCCTCACGTGGCTGTCCTCCTTACCTGCTGGTGCTCCAACATGCCATGCCACAACGCACACCCCAGTGCGACCACCCTTCTCACTCCGATCAGGCTGTGACATCCTGCTCGGGACTTCCACATCCCTCCCAGTACCACTTCCTGAGCAAAGGCCCATCATGCTTGGTCCCCAAAAATGGCTTTAGGACTGAATTTTTCAGCAAGGAGAAGGGGAATGACCTAGGTTACATGTGTGTAGTACAAAATAAGACTAACCTCCCTTTTCCATAGCCCTTTGTTTATTAAAAATAGCCATTATGTTATTCCTAAACATTCTGTTTTATATCTTTAAAAGCTCTTCCTCTGTGTGTTTTTCATTCATTGTTTCCACATTGTTCTTTGCCCTGGTCACGGTACTCCGCTGGTGGTCCCATTTGGACACACTTCCATTAGTGTAGCAATCGGAATGGAACACAGTCTTGTACAAAATATATATACTTAAATTTATTGATTTTAGAGAGAGCTGAAGGGGTGAGAGAGAAACATTGATTTGTTTTTTAGTTATTTGCGCATTCACTGGCTGATTCTTCTCTGTACCCTGACGAGGGATGAACCCATGCCCTTGGTATATCGGTATGACACTCTAAGCCACCCACTGAGCTACCTGGCCAGGGCATGGAACACATTCTTTACCTGCTGTTTCAACCATCCAGGGATCTGTGGGGCGTTAACTCTCCAACTCCCCCTTAAGTCTCCAGGCTGTGCTGGACTTGGCGGCAGAAGTCTCTGCTACTGCCTGATTTGTCACAAGTTCGTTCCTCAGTTGCTCACCTACAATATGGGGGAAGTAATTCCGATTGCTTGTAGAATTGTTTTCCATTGAGATCACGCTTGTGGAGGTGCCTTGTAAAAGGTAAATGTCTCAGTACAGAGAGTAGCTATGAACCCAGGCGACACTGCTCATGCTTTTTTTCCCCACAGCCAGAGAGCATTGTCGGCTCATGTTGAATTTCTAGTGTAGTGAAACCTTCCCCTGTTTTTTCAGGTGAACTTCTCTTAAACCCATCTCCCTAAGCTAAGTGCTAATCAGAATCCTAATTTTCTAGTTAATTATTTGAATTTAGAATTACATATTTAAACATTTAGATGTCTTATTCTGGGTCAGTGGCTTTCAAATTGTGCTACCAGCTGCCTCAGGCTTCCTTGAGTGTGCAGGGGCTGGAATGGGAGTGTGTCTGACCTCTCTGCCCCAGAAAAAGTCAGCCATTGGGTTTGGTATTCTGGGATACCATGAGGGTTTTGCTTGAAAAAGAAAAGGGGGTCTACAGTTTAAACAAACAACTGAAAATCACCACTGTAGCCTTCAGATAGTTTTTAATCTTCATGGTCAGGCATGTTTAAAAAAATTTGTTTCTGGTGTGGATTTCTCTCCTCTGCATAGGAAGTCTCTCACTGACTAGGGGTGCCTCGTATAGGACTGGTTGATATTTCATCCCTCTGTAGATGTAGCAGCATACACAGTAAGTTGTCAGGAAATTTCAGTCTTCCTAGCAGGGGATCTGAGTCAGTAGGTTGGGATGGGCCCTGGTATTTGTGATTTTTGTTTTTTAAATCCCCGCAGGTGATTTTGATGCTCAGCTGAGGTTGAGTAGCTCTGGCTTGTTTTTCTGGGCAAGCTGTGGCATCTCCTCCCATGGCTCTCTGCGGGGGACACTTGGGGTGTGGGAGTGGGTGGTGTATAGTTCTGACCAAAGGGTGGCTGATTTCACCAGCACGTGAAGCTAGTGTTCCTTGCTTATGAGAAAAAAAATAGTGTGGCCCACTTTATCCCTTGTGGAATTTTTTAATCCAGAAATGCCAGTTTATTTTTAAACCTGAAGGCAAACTTGAACACAAAATGAGAAAATCTCTGCTAAAGAGAACCACCTGAGCTGCAATTAGTATGCTAAAAATTAGCGTCAGATAGGGATAGAAGCTATCTATTCAACAGGAACAAGGACAAAATAGGCACTTTGGTTGTTTGGACTTGTTGCCCTGCACACTTGAGCGCAGTGGACTGGGTCTAAGTACAGATGCAGGGCAGCCAACTGTTCTTCCCTCAGAAACCAGCCTCCCTGCCCCCGAGGCGCTCTGCTTTGTAGTCCGTTTCCGGGGGCTTCCTGGGCCCTCAGCCTCCGCACCCTTGTTCTCAGCTGTGGGGAAGGGAGTACTCCCTGCACCCCACGGCAGTTACGGTGACTTCGCTGCGCTGTGATGGCGCAGTGGGGACATTTCTTCCTGCACGTGGAATTTTGCAGCGCTGTCACCAAGAGCTGACAGGGAAGCAAATACACGACATCCAGCCCTGATATTTGTCAGTTTTCTTTAGAAGGGAAAGTTTCAATGTAGAATATTCAGTATATGTATAATGAATTTTCCCATTATTATCTTGATGTCTTCTTTTCCCTTACCCCCTTAAAAAGTAAATTAGGTGTCGGACTATCGCTGGGCCTCTAAAGTAAAAGTCTTGAAAGAAATAAAATTTTGAATAAAAATCTAAATTATCTCTATGAGATGTTGTAGTGGGACATGGTCATCATCACTAGTGAAAAACAAACAAACCCTGAATGGCACACCAACCCTATGGTTAGCACTGTGATATTATCTGTATGTATTGGGTGGGCCAAAAAGTCTGTTATGTTTTTTCAATAAAATAAAAAGACACACTTTTCATTTTCACCAATAACTTTATTGACTTGGATATTTTGAGTATGTCAGCTATCTCCTGCTATTGGCTTCTAGTGGGTAGAGGCCAGGGGTGCTGCTAAACAGCTTCAGGTATATAAGACAGCCCCACAGCAAAGCATTATTTGGCCAAAATGTCAATAGCACCAAGAAACTTTGCAAGCCACTTTTGACACATTGGATAAGTCACAGCACCTTCTCCATACACTGCACAAATCTTTTCTTTGTGTTTCAGTTGCATTTTTGCTTTTCTTGAAATAATATAGCATAACATGCTGAAAATGTGTATTTCTTCCATCTTCAATATTACAATGGCTGCACAGAAATTACATAATTGATACTTCTAAAAAAATGCATGTTGATATGACAGCTGTCACAATACAATCTAACAAAATTGTTTCAAATGATGTTAAAGACAAAAGCACTACTAGAACCATCATTAAAGACAAAAGCACTACTAGAACCATTGTTTGGAAACTTAACGGACTTTTTGGCCAACCCAGTACGTACAGGTTTGTTAATTATGAAATGCAGTGTATAATTTTTAAGTAATGCGCTTACCAACCAGAATAATAAAATAGTGTTTGGAAGTGGATGACAAAACATGCTGGCTCCCCTCACTGAGATCACAGTGACGTTCTAGAGCTCTTCCAGCTCCTGTTCACAATTTAGGTAAGCATCACAAGGCAAAGGGCTCTTCTTACTTGTTGGAATTTTTTTCTGAATTATACTTGGCACTAAAGCTCAAATTTCTAAAAATCTGGAGGGAACAGCTGGTGCTCTAAAAAATTTTCAAGCCAACTATTTTAATGCTTTGTACTCAATTAAGTAGTCCTAATAAAAGGAATATTGACTGAAGCATTTCTCAAAGTATAATGTTTTGCTTCCAACAAAAATTTCCCCCAACTGTTAATATTTCCCCTGAAGCAGCCTTAAAACTTAATTCTAAGTATTGTAGTTCTAATCACTATTGAAGCATTAATGCCCAAACTTTGATTTCCTGTTTTAAGGTATAGTTGGATCCGTGTGGTCCAGCTCCTTAACTTCCTGCACAGTCATTGGGCTTACAGGAAAGTGCTTTGTAGACTACAGTGTTAGAGAGCGAGAAAAGTCTCATCCTGACGTGAGCATCCTAGAGCCTCCTGTGTGAGGCAGGAGGTGGGAAGGAGTTTGGACACTGAGTATATGTGTGAACTTTTACCTAGCTGCTCCTTGCTCCAGGTTGTGACCTCAAACAGGTTACTTACCTTGCATTTTGCCTCTTCCTCATCTGCAAAGTGACACTCTTAGCTTAGTGTTAATGTTACTAATAGTAGTATTAAGGCCTAAACACTATCTCAAGTCATGAGGATTGGAGGAGTTAATATGTATAAACTGCTTGGAATAAGCAAGAGGTATTAGCAATTATTATCCTATTTTCCTCAACACCCATGATTGCTTTTGGCTGTTTTTCTTCATTTCTTTCAGAACCATTAAAATAATCTTACATTGTCACATATATTGTTTGTTCTCTTTAACGTTCTGCCTACGTAAGTACATTCTCAAGATAACTAAAGGGAAGAAAGATCTAACAAATGTTCACAATGTTCTTTTCATTGAAATGAATGGCATGTAATTCTTATCATGGATACCAGACTCTGACTTTGTGTCTATTGTTTGTGGTTAATTTTTCCATTTTTCTTTACCCAGTTAGATTCATTCTTCATTTTCTTTGCAAAACCAAACTGTCTTATGTTAGTGTTTTGTACTAGGAAGTTGAGTTTTGGCCAAGCACCTGGGGGGAAATGGAAACATTTTATTAACATTTGTTAAGTCTGGATATTCTGGAATTATCTAGAGTGCTGTAACTATTTTTTTAGCTTCTGTGGTATCACAAGTCCTGCATATTTTGGTCATTGTTTTACTTCACATATTTCAGACAACTTCCTTAGGTTCCGAAGGCGATCATCAAGTCAGTGATACAGATACCACACACTTCTCCCTGTGTGTTCTTCCAGTTGATGCACAACCAGGATTTCGGCTGAACTACCTGGATCATTGACTAAATGAGTCACCCATCTCGGTGGGTGAGCAGCTGCCTGGCTTCTCCTCTGGGGTGTTAGTGGGATGCATGGACAGCTGTGATATTTTGCCTCTAGTACTATCACCTGAAGCAGAAGACCCAGGCTGTCCTATTTCTGAGCATAACCTTCTCCATAACTGCACTCAGCCCTGGGAGGAAAAGCCAGGGCAAGAGCATTGTCACCATTCTCATGCAGCAGGTGTGCAGAAAACCCCAGCCCTCGAAGGTGGTAAAGGACGGATGAAGGAAATGGCTAAGTAGAATTTTACTATAGTATCCATGGGTAAAAAGAATGATCCGTGTAGCATGACAGGGTATTTTAGGATCGTATTAAAGTGATTTTAGCTTACCCATTACATCCCCAGCACTCCTGGTTTAGATTCACTCATTGATCTCACAATCCACTGATGGTTTGAGATCCCCATTGGGGAAGCTCAAATTGCTCTTTGTCCTGACCTCCTCCACCTGATTCCCGGGAGTGTTGAGGAGAGCCCCCTGATGATCTGTAGCTGTGCATCTCAGTGCTCGGTCATTTGCAAACTGCCTGCATGGTTTTGGATGAGCTCTTGGGCTACCCCAGTGTTTCTCAGATTTCAATGAGCATACGATTCACACCAGGATCTTGTTTAAGAAGCAGATTCTGACTGAACAGGCATCAGAGGGGCCAAAGATCTTGCACTTTTAACAAGCTCCCAGCTGAGGTGGAAGCTGCTGGTCCACTGATCTCATTTTGAATTGCGAGGATATAGATCATTTCAAACTAATTTTCTTTTAAATTGAGTCCGTTTTAAAGCTTAAATACATTTCTTTCAAAAGGAAACTTGAAAAATATTACTCTTCCAATGCATACAATGACAATAATATGGCTTATTAACTTCTAGGTAGCTGTTGGTGCCTGCTGGCAAGCCTGAGTCAGGCAGATTTTCCTTTGTTGCTGTGGAGGTGAGCAAGTGTGCAGAGTGTTCGACATCCTGGCATCACATGGAGACTTTCTCCTTGACTAGACCAGAGGATTAAAAGAGCAGAACAGGAAATGACTTTCTTATTCAAAGTTATTTAATGCTATATTCTAAAATTGTCTCTTCTGGCACCCCAGGTCACCAGGGAATCACACTTTGGGGAACACTACTTTCAGGTAATTCACAGGAAGGCATGCATTTGTAAGCTGAAGCCTGGTAGTGAGATGGATGAATCTCGAGAAGTAAAGTGGGTGGGTGTATGTGTTGAAATTTTTGCCTACTCCAGGTTCTACTTCTTACCAGTGATAAAAGAGGGGCATCCCCCATTTCTGAACTGTTTCCCACACCAGGCCCAGTGAGTAGCTAGCGACATCTTAGGTCTAAAAATGAAAATACTTTGGAAAATTGTATCTCAGGCTACAGGAAGTCAACCTTAAAGACTTAGGAAATCTATCTCAGTGACTTTTGTTCTCTGCTCCTCTCCTCTTTCCTTGAGTTACTATTGATTGTGTTAAATTTTCGAATGAGTCTGTTTATTTGGTACATTTTTTCTAATAGGACACTTATGCTTTTCTATTGTAAAAACAATTCAGCAACATCAATACACCATTTTTTGGAGAAGTTCACCACAGGTTCTAGTAATTCTTTTGGTTCAATTGTAGTAAAAGTGGAAACTCTTAGACAAATGCTCTAAGAGCTGTGAGCAAATACCCTAAAACAATCAAAATTTTGTTGTAGAGATTCAGTTGTAGTCACTTACAGGGATTTGATTTTAGCTAACCTGAGTTACTTAAGTTTATAAAAGAAAAACGTGCTTTTCCATCATTACCTTTAGCGTTTCTTCTGTCTTGACCTGCATGTTCCCCTCAGGATAACATTTAGACGGTTTTCAACATACAGAACAAATACCTTGTGAATAAATATCATTTTATACAACCAAAACAAAAATCAATAAGTCTGCTTTAGTCATTTGAGAGAAACCCTGTACATCTAAAGGAGTTACAGTGTTAAGTAACTGAAAAACAACTCAAAAAACCTGACTCCTAGCTCAGTGTTTTTCATTATGACCTTTATGTAGACAAAAAAAATGTAGTTGAGACCTTTTGGAGCACGTTTTATTATTGGTGCCTACATGCCATGTCATGTGAGAAATGCTACTTAGTATTTTTTTAAAATCTCATAACTGGAATCCTAATGAAAATAGTGTTTCTTTGATACCTGTTCTTTTAGGTTCATCTATTGGTTTTTGAAAGAATAAATTGAATGAAGAGATGGTTAGATGATACAGTTATATGTGGCATTTTCACTTTTAATTCTGAATCTGTAAGATTTAATAATGCCTAATGTTTTTGCTGTGTGCTTTGAGAATTTTAAAGTTGCTTTCAGGTGAGGATTTAAAACTATTACATAAAAGGTGCAAAAATAGCCTTTTACTCATCTTTTTAAAAATATGCGGAATCAATATTTTAGAAATGAAAGGATTGGGGGTCACTAAAAAGAGGAGTGAAATATCTTTCCTATTTTGTGAAATATGTATATGTTCCATTTAAACATTGATATATATCCTTATATTTTTAAAATACATATTATCAGTATTAGTCTTCATGCATATTATGTATTCATCTATGTCTTTGGAATCTTTTTTGTTGTTGTTAAGGAGATAATGTGCTCTTTGGAAAAACAAAAGTTACCTAAATGACTGTTTGACCTCTAAAAATTATCATTTGCATAAAAGACTAAAATTTTATTATCACTGTACATACTACTATAAATATGCAAACTAAATGAAATTTTCTTTTAGGTTAAAAATAAAAACCAGAGATCAGTTTTAGATACTAAGCCACAAGCAGAAAAATAGACTATTGCAGTTTTTGTTCTTAGATGAAGATTGGAAAATAAACTCTTTGAGCAGTGAAATTAGTACATTTTAGCTGGAGGCACTAAGATATCATTAATTATTCCTAAGAACCTTTCAAGTACAGTTTTTAAATTTTAAGCGTCCTTTCTATTGAATTTTCCTCTTTTCATCTCTCTTCTTTCTGTGATTTTAATTCCAAATTGAGAAGACAGGGCCTTTTGCTTTTAGGAAAGCTATATCTCTTTCTCACTTTTTAAAAGGTTAAGCTGCTGATGAAAGAACAGCAGGTTGGAATTATTTTCAGTAGGAATGCAAATACTTAATTCCATGTTCTTGTGGGTCATTTTAGTGCCCACTTATTGGAACTATCTTTTAATTGTTTTTTTTTGCCGTCCAGATTATATAATCTTAGAATTTATGTGTTAAAAGGGACCTTAAAAAGCCCTCTAGTTTTTACCTTTCTTCCCACTTCCCTCTTTTACCTCCCCGCAGTCTGCTTTCTCCCTCCAAACAAAATTCTAAAGAGAACTCCCAATTTTTAATGCAGGGAACAGCTGCTATTCTGGGAGCTCAGTGGGCTCAGCCATTCTCGCCCTGCCTTGCTGCGTGGAGAGAGTGTGTGGAGGGGACAATGGCAGAGAAGGCATCTGTTTACCATTTATGCATTGAACTAGGATGAAGTTGCATTTGGCCTGTACTGTCTGTAGGCTGTGTGCTTGCCAGTTGCCCAAGTTTCCAGGACCTAGCGCTTTGGCGCCATTTAGTTTTGCTAAGCAGTTTTGGTGCAGTCAATTTGATTAACATCAACCTTGCTTATGTCGAGTAAGTATTCAGGTTATTTATTATGTATTACTCTCATGCTTTGGAATGAGCAGGCTCAAAAACTGCTTTATATAGATTCCATATGTGGCTTTTAAGTTAGCAGAAACACACAGGCTTCCAATTAATTTGCACATAAAGTTGCATATTGAGTAGATTAAACTTGATGGCATAGATATTATTTGAAATTCTTTGTCATTTCTGATATTGTTCATATTTCACTTAAACAAGCTATTAGGTGTTTGAAGATTCTGTGGTGATGAACATAATTATGAGTTCACATATGTCCTATTTGTTTTTTATTACTGAATGTGAACACTGAAAGGAATGAAATTTTTTCCTTTTTTTAAATTATATTTTATTGATTATGCTATTACAGTTGTCTTGGTTTTTTCCCCCTTTACCCCCGCTCTGCCCAGCACCCCCGAATCCTTCAGGCAGTCCCCCCACCATTGTTCATGTCCATGGGTCAACATATATGTTCTTTGGCTACTCTATTTCCTGTACTGTACTTTACAACCCCATGGCTAATCTGCAACTACCTATTTGTACTTCTTAACCCCCTCACCTCCTCACCCATTCCCCCACTCCCCTCACCAAAACTATCAAACTATTCTCCATATCCATGATTCTGTCTCTGTTCTTGTTTGCTTTGTTTTTTTTTAAGATTCAATTGTTGATATGTATTTTTGTCCTTTTATTGTCTATAGTTTTGATCATTTTTTTCTTATGTAAGTCCCTTTAACATTTCATATAACAATGGATTGGTGATGATGAACTCCTTTAGTTTTTTCTTGTCTGGGAAGCTCTTTATCTGTCCTTCAATTTTAAATGATAGCTTTGCTGGGGAGAGCAGTCATGGCTATAGGTCCCTGCTCTTCATGACTTTGAATATTTCTTGCCAATCCCTTCTAGCCTGCAGTTTCTTTTGAGAAATCAGCTGACAGTTTTATGGGAATTCCTATGTAGGTAACTCTGCTTTTCTCTTGCAGCTTTTAAGATTCTCCCTTTATCTTTAACCTTTGGCATTAAATTATGATTGTCTTGGAGTGGGCCTCTTTGCATCCATCTGTTTGGGACTCTCTGTGCTTCCTAGACTTGCGTGCCTATTTCCTTCACCAAATTAGGGAAGTTTTGTTTCATTATTTTTTCAACATAGGTTTCCAATTCCTTGTTCTTTCTCTTCTCCTTCTGGCACTCCTAAGATGTGAATGTTGGACCTTTTGAAGTTGTCCCAGAGGCTGCTTACACTATCATTTTTTTGGATTCTTTTTTCTTCTTGTTGTTTTGATTATTCTGATTTTTTTTTTTTTTTTTGCTTCCTTATGTTCCAAATCATTGATTTTATTCTTGGCTTCATCCGCTCCACTGTTGTTTTCCTATAAGTTGTTCTGTACTTTAGTTTGTGCATCCTTTGTTTCTGACTGGATCTTGTTTGTGCTGTTGAGGTCCTCACTAAGTTCCTTGAGCATCCTTATAATGAGTGTTTTGAACTCTGCATCTGATAGATTGCTTATCTCCATTTCGTTTAGCTCTTTTTCTGGAGTTTTGATCTGTTCTTTCACTGGGGCTATTTTTCTTTGTTTCCTTGTTTTGGCAGCCTCCCTGTGTTTGTTTCAATGTATTAGGTAGAGCTGCTTTGACTCCCCATCTTGGTAGTGTGGCCTAATGTAATATGTGTCCTGTAGGGGCCAGTGGCATAGCCTCCCCATCACCCAGGCTGGGTACTTGAGGTGTGCCCTTCATGTGGGTACACTTATTGTTCTTGAACCTTGGTTGTTGTGGGCAGATCAATGCGAGCGATTTACCCATGCCAGTCAGATGCAAGGATTGGCTATGACCATTTACCAGCAACCTCCTCCCTCTGTGGAGGATTGGTTGTGCAGGGTCAGGATGCTGGTGCTCCATTGTGGTCTGTAGTTGTTCACTGGGTGTGCAGGTTTTTGGGTTTCCCAGGTGGTAAAGGCCAAGGTCAGCACCCACCTGTTTTCTGCCTGGGGCCACTCTGTATGAGCTACAAAGCAATCTGAGATGGCTGCTACTTGTGCTGGGTTTAGAGATTCCCAGGCGAAGCCCAGCTGTGAATCTAGGCTGGCTGCTTCTAGTGCTGGGCCTGGGGCCAGCTGTAGTTTGAGAGGATTTAGGAAGTTGTGAAGCAGGAGCCAAGACCAGTCATTCATATGTAAAAGCAGCTTGGATGGATCTGTAAGTTGGGTGAGACAGAGTCTTTGGGGATCTCCAAGGTAGGTCATACAGTGTTAGCCAGGTTGATGGAGTCTCAGAATGAGACCAGCTTGCTGGCTTTGTAGGGGGAGGGTTTGGAAAAGGGACAATGGCCTCTGCTCGCCTTGATGCCAGGCACCTCAGGTTCTCCCCTTATGCCACTGGTGCCTTTCAAGCTGCTAACCCAGTGTTGGAGCTCAGAGGGAGTGAGTCTGAGTAGGTGACCCCATGTGTGGGTTCTTTAAGAACTGCTTGAGGATTCAGCAGTTTCTTCCCTCTCCTCTATCCCTGCTGGTTTTTACAGCCAGAAGTGGGGACTTATATTTCTGGCACTGAAACCCTGGGCTGGAGGGCCTGGTTTGGGGCTGGAACTCCTCACTCCTGATACATGCTTCCCGAATTTTTACCCACCACATGTGGGTGAGGGACCATCCCATTCCATGTTCATGCCCCTCCTACCACTGTGGATGGATGTAGTTTCTTTAATTCCGTAGTTGACAGACTTCCATTCATCTCTATTTCTGATGGTTCTGAGTGATGGTTGTTCTATAGTTTAGTGGTATTTTTGATATGGTTGTATGAAGAGGTGAGCCATGTCTGTCTATGCTGCCATCTTGACCAGAAGTCCCCATGGTATTAATTTTGTTGTTTGTTTTGCACTGATGAGCTCCAGGTAGGATAAGGTGATTTTTTAAAAAGAAGGGGGACGTTTACTTTTTATTTCTAACCTTTTCTGCCTCCCCTTCCCCAAACTATGCATAGAATGTTGTAACATGTAAGATGGCTGTTAAGAAACTACTTGTGGTCAGATATTGGTCTTGATACTTCTAAGCTATGTAACCATGAACAATGACTTCATCATTCTGAACCGTTCTTTTTGGCCACAAAATGGGTAACTGTAGTGCCTTACCTCTTGGAAAATTGTAAGGACTCAGTGAAACGATGCATATACAACTCTGAGCATGGGGCCCAAGAGGATGAGTGCTCGGTGGATGCTGATACTGTAATCATGTGTGGGATGGATGACTGCTCAGCACAGGTGCAGGCTTTTGGTTCATTATCACCCAGGAAAGGTGTTCAGGAACCTCAACTTTCCACGTCAGGGAAGTGCACTCTGTATGACAGAACTTTTCACTCATGCCAACCTTTGTTTCCTGTTTTCCTTTATTCACTGGGGGAGGCTATATTTCCATGCTTTCCTTTGGTAACTGGATCTCCCTGAGAATTTTCTAGCCGGGGCAGCTGCTCCATTCCCCTCTCTTTCGGACCTTAACTTTCTCTCATGGTGAGCTGCAGCTGTCCCCCATGCCTGCCCCTGGCATGACCTGACCAGACCTCTGTTTCCCTATCACAGATGCCAACATATTTCATGTCCTGCCTAGAGGGTCATTTCTTGGTTGCTGCTGCTGCTGTTGTTGTAATGGTAGTATATGTAGAACATTACAGTTCTAATAATACAAATATGC
The DNA here is from genome assembly GCF_019186645.2 of Phyllostomus hastatus. NCBI lineage: Eukaryota > Metazoa > Chordata > Mammalia > Chiroptera > Phyllostomidae > Phyllostomus > Phyllostomus hastatus. The sequence goes on along the minus strand of NW_025334028.1, from coordinate 21,707,025 downwards.
CTAGAAAAATATGTAAAATATAGTAGATATCCAATAATTATTGAAATACATTAGTTAAAAGTAAAGTTATTTTCTTACCATAGGAACAAAATCACCATCCATTTAGGCCCCTCTGCAAAAATTTGTTATGCACAAGTAGGTATGTTTATGGTGTTTAATTTATTAATGTGCAATTTATTCTGTGATAATTACAGATTTTCTAATTGAATTTATGTTGACATGCTTGTTTATGGACTGTTGAACTTTAAACAGTTAGACATTTAAACTGTTTTTCAGTATATAGAAAGTAAAAAATATAAACTTGAAAAACTGCTGACCTTATAAGTAGAAGCTGCCTCCTTCTCTAAAGTACCTTTCAGAGTGTGAGCATTTGCCAAGTGGAACTTTTCCTTATTGTTTTTCATTTTCTGACATCATAAGTGGTTTCTCTTCCTTTAACTCTATGGATGAAGATTTCTGGAACTAAAGTTTTGCCCAGGTTGAGACCAGCTCTGTCCTGTCTGCTATCAGTTTATTATTATTTTTTTTTAATTTTAAAAAATACATTTCCAAACAAAGATAAATTTTCAAGGTGGAGGGGGTGAAACAGAAAGGAGGAGGAGACACAAAGGCTGTGCGGGGCCGTTGTATTGGGGGGAGATAAACTGGGGGATCCCACACTGTGCTGTTGGACTAAACAATGAAATTGTAGGTGTTTGAAAGTACCCTTCCATGGAGGGGCATATGCTGCTGCTTTTACAATTCATGACACGAAGACTGTGGTGGGAATTCACGTGGATCAGCAGTTGCTGGGACCATGAACCCTATAAGGGTTTTCATCTCAGTTTAGCAATACGCACAGATTTTTGGGAGACACTCCTTCACAGGTCTCTTGTGTTGTTTTATGTCTCTTGCTGGGTGTGCCAAGAATGCTCTTTACTTGACCATTTCTTAGGGTTATGTTTGCAACGATCAACCTTGAAGGATGAGATGATGTATCTCTTGGGAACAAAGAGCAATTTCACTGCTTAGTATAAAGCAGCAGGTTTGCTAAGCACAGGTTTCTCAGCTATGAAGTGAACATAAGCAGCACGTGCAGCTTCCATCTGGGGCCGTTAACACCACCCCTGTTAGAATTCGGTGTCCAGGAGAACTGACACAAACATGATGCTTGTGTTGCCTGCTGTTCTGTGAATGAATAATAAAGTTCTTTGTTTTGGACCCAGCAGTCTTGTGTCTTCTGCCAGCTTCTATGAATGCAGACATACCTCAGAGGTATTACAGGCTCCATTCTAGACCACTACAATAAAGCAAAGTACGCAATAAAGTGAGTCGTGATTTTTTGCTGGTAGAGTGCCTTGCCTTCAATTTGTAAAACACGTGATGTCTGTGATGTGCAGTAAAGCAAAGCACAATAAATCAAAGTATGCCTGTAGTAACAGGTTGATTTATTACCTTGTAGGTAGGTTAAGCAAATCAAGCCCAGACGCAGGTGTACTGTGTAAAAGTTCAGTATGCAGCCAGTTAAATGTGTTCAGATGTGTCCTATTTAGAACATAATCACCTGGGTCTAACCTACAAATAGTAGGGTTAAGGAGGTGATGGTGGGTGGCTCTGTAGAGTTTCTCAGGTTTCTGAGACCGGATGAGGGCTTCTGAGGCTCTTTGTCTCTGTGGTACTGACCAGTGCTTCTCCTGGGAACCAGTGCATGTTTGCCTAGAATTGTGGATCTTGAGTTAGAGGTAAGGTGTGAAGCTGACTCATGTGAGTGGTTGATTTGGAGAGTGCAGAACAACAATTCAAGATTTTTGGTGGCAGTGGGAGGACAGCACAGACGGTTAGGAGCCTAGGCAGTCCCTGGTGCGCACAGATGGGATGGGATGCAGCGATTGCCAGGCACCTGGCTCTGAAAGAGCAGAGGTGGGGAAGTCCAGGCCAAGGCAATGGGCTGGAGCTAAGGAGGGGCAGGAAGAGCCCGCCTCAGAAACAGCCTGGCTCTGTTGCAGTTGGACTGGGGAAGAGAATTTGTTTGCATTTTGATATTTGCAGAATGAATTTGTTTTCAAGCAATCAGTTAACCAACCTTTTGGAAAATGACACTGAGATCACCTCCAAGCTGGTTGGTTTAGGCAATTTAGAGAAGCATTTATAATTAACAGCCGTGCCATTGATGAAAGCCAAGTAAGAACATTTGTTCAGAACAATACTTTTTTTTAAATTTTTTTTTGCAATGTATCAGTAAAAGTGTATGTACTTGTTATCTGCAATAGGTATTTGCTCCTTCTGCCATCAAAAGAATAATGTCTTAGTGGTAATTAAGCTTGACATTAAGATTCTGGTTGGAATTCTAGGAGAGGGGACTTTCAGAGCCTACGTATGTAAGATGTTGAAACCCCACTCCCATTGTTGTTTCCAACATGAATCCCACTGGCATTTAGTCAGAACCAAATTCTAAATGTTTTTCATTTGTTTAATAATACGTGAAAGCTATTAACTGCTTTTAGCCATCAATTTAGATCCATGGTGACTTCTGGAATCTAGTGATTCATGGCTTAAGTAAAAAAAATGATCAGGAAGTGGATTTTAATAGGGAATTATCTGAGGGAGTGACCCTCTCTCCCTAAGGGCCACCACTGCATATAGCCACCCAGGCTTGTGAGTTACACAACTCCTGGGTGTGTGTTGATGCTCCCTGGAGTGGTGCAGTGTGGTGGCAGCTTTGTGTACATTGGGTAGGCATCTGAAGGTTTAAATAAGTGGCATATAAAATGTGTGATCCTTCTAAGTAATGTGATTAAGTACCACCTGTGCCTTTAAACCCTCGAGGAGGAACCTGGTGGTGGTGAGAATGGTGAAGTTGTGGGCTGGGGTCTCCCTGCCAAGGGAGAGTGTTTCTCAGTCTGACAAGGACTGCTCAGGTGCCTGGGGTTCCTGCAGGCTGGGCCAAGAAACCTCAGTCGAGGGTCCACTCTTTATTGGGCCCAAGGAGTCTGAAAGACCTGCAGTTGCCTACCATCTGTTACTGTACTCTTGAAGTCAAGTAAACCATTTGTTTGCTTATGTTAATGGTTGAATAAGCTTGCTTACTTATGTTCAAAATAATTAACCCTCGTTTGTAAATAATTGTCTGCAATTGCCATGGAAAAAAATGATCAGGAAGTGGATTTTATGCCATGGACTCTTGAAACCAGTATACTTGTTATCAAAATGAAGACATTGCCAACCAAATTTTGTCAGTTTCTTAATTCAGTTAATTTACTTTCTTTTATGTATGTGAAGTGTTAGGTAGTTTAAATGCACATATTGATAGATATCATTTTTATATGGAAAGTTATTTTTATGCATACCTCTGCAAGTAATTTTAGGAAATAAAGGCCAGTTATTAACATACAAACTTTTATTCAGCGTTCTGAAGGCAATCTCATAAAATACTTAAATTTTTGCAGGGTGGATTTAGGGCTTAGGTGGTTACAAAGAGTTTGGGAGTGGAATTCTGTCCCACTACATAGAGACACTAGTGTCGCCTTCTACAACAGCCTAGTTTGCTCTACCATTTGAATTTTGATACATAGAGTACATGGTAAACTTTTGTCCTTATACCTAGGCAGAATTACCAGCCCCGGGTATGTTCCTTGTTTTCTTCCAGGGTGAGCTGACAACCTTCAAGAAGCCTGGACGATCTATATATCACTCTCATACCCTCTTCCCCGAGTAGGAGCAGAAGTAGCTATGATTGGTGTAATAGGATTTTGAATAGTAGGAGACAGTGAGACTTGGCATCTGTAACACAGGAGCTCCAAGCTGTAGAGCTGCTTAAATGTTTGTGATATTCTGAAAATACCACCCAGAGGACCAGTAGATGTGGACATGCCATTTATTACATTACAGGGGAGGGCACTGATGGTGGTTAGTTTAAATGCACAGACTTAATAGAGATCATTTTTACATGGAAAGTTATTTTAATGCGTACCTCTGCAAGTAATACAGAGGTGGACAACCTGTATATCACGAGGGCACTGATGGTGTCCTGGAGCAGCCTCACCTCGCCTCCTGCCTTGGTGGCTACTTATAGATTTAGGGAGGGAGCAGTGGCAGCAGGTAGAGAGCTGCACTAGTGTATGAAAGTGCTACAGGGTTGTGATAACACACGAGAGCCTTGAGACACAGTGGCCTTGAGAGACTGTTTTCCTCATTCCTTATGGCTGCTGGCCAGGCAGCCATCTGTTCTCTGAAGTGGAGGGGACATGTCTTGAGCTACCCCACAGCATCATAAAGTCTGGGTTTTAATCCCACTTCTGTTACTTTCTAGCTATGTTACTGTAGCACAGAACCCCAAACCAGAGTGTGTGAGAGACCACACCTCCTCCAGTCTGAGGCTCGTTCTAAGGGGCCCCCAGACAAAGGCAGCACAGGTGCAGGTTGCACAAACCTATATGTGGCCCAGAGCTACATTACGTCAGTGTGCATGCACAGAGGGAAAAGGTCAAGAAGCAGTCACAGGACAAGAAACCACTCCCAAAAGGAGATAAGGAGAGAGTTTCAATCTGTTCCCAAAACAAAACACATTCTTTCTGGCCAGCCCTCTTCACAGATGTTGGGAGAGCCATGTATTGACCTCACACTCCACCCCAACATTGTTCTTCCATCTCACATTCTTCGCATTAATTCTTCCAATAGGGGACCAGTGTGGTGAGTGTGTTGGCACTTTGCATCCATATGTCACAGATATAGTAAAAGCTACATCCTAAGACTAAAAATATAATACAGAAGCCCAAGAGACCCAGGAGGAGGGAACATCACCAATAGTCTGTAGCAGTCAGTACCATAATATTCTTGCACAGGGTTGTTGGCATCCACCCCATGAACTGCAGTTTCATTTGCAGTCCTGTTTCTGCATTCAATACATATGGGTATGGGTTGTCATACTTCTAGCTGTAATGCTGACAGCCACCCCACACCATCCTGACCTGTATATGCGAGCTATGGCTTGGTACAGTTAGCCTGCTCTCTCAAGATGGAAAACACTTGCTCACGTGTCTGTTTGAAGAGGAGGTCAGATGCCTTCTAGCCTTGCAGCCAGTCCCAGTGTATCTGGTTCCACAGGGTGGATCCACCATGGCAGGCTGGCAAAGGCCATGGTCAGGAAATCTGTGCAGACCCAACAATCTGAGTGGTTGTTCTCAGAGGCCAGTATTACCACCCATTGAGGGAAGGTGTTGCTTCTGCTGAATCTAGCTAGACAACCCCCAAGAATTTGATAGAGAAACCAGGTAAACAAGGACATAGTACACATTCTATGAAAACAAAGAAGACAAAGTTTAATGGACATAGCAAATTATAAGCCAGTTTCATAGTCTGCAAGAGTGTTAAATGAGAAGACTCCCAAATGCAAGGCTTTTGTTGAAATTAATCAGTGACAGTCTGATAGATCCTTTTTAAAAAAGATTTTATTTATTTTTAGAAAGAGGGAAAGGGAGAGAGAAAGAGAGGGAGAGAAACATCAATGTGTGGTTGCCCCTTGTGTGCCCCATACTTGGGACCTGGCCTGAAACCCAGGCATGTGCTTGGGAATCGAACTGGCTGGGAATCGAACTGGCTGGGAATCGAACTGGCGACCCTTTGCTTTGCAGTGTGGTGCTTAATCCACTGAACCACACCAACCAGGCTGATAGATCCTTTTTTATCTGTAGTTTAAATGTCCCTGGTGATATTATCAGGTGCTCAGATAAATTCTGTGTGGTTCATACTGCATCAGTAGTTCTCAGTAATTCCAAATCAAATGATAAAGGAAAAATGAAACATTAGTTTGAAAAAAAGCTGGAGAAATTCAGGACCCAGTCTAGTTCATAGGTGAGAAATAAAGTTTTACAGACAATTTACTGAATTTAGAGCCTACTTTCCATAATTGTGTATAATACATTTTATTGAAATATAATTTTTCCTTTCAAATTACTCTTGTTTTTATCAGAGTTAAATCAAGACCAATTCATTTACTGTGTTAAATCCATTTTCAATTTGGCCTGATTATTTGCATAAGTACCACATGAATAGCAATTGATCATAGAGGCTGTTTAAGACTGCTCTGCTGAAGATTCAACCCTCCAGAGCTCAGAACCCAAGCCACACACACCTGCCATCAGGCTTTGCCTGCAGTACCTACATTTTTCAAGTCCTTGAGTTTCCCACAGTGTCTTGAGGTTCCTCCTTGCCATCTTTCAGGAAAGAAACTTTCACTTGTACTTGGAAATACTGCCATGAACCACATGACCAAACATAGTATCATGCCCTTTCTCCAACAAGCTTTCATTGGCTTTAAAAGTCAATCTCAGTTCCTCAAGGTTTTTTGGTAGCAGCCAGAGTCCAGGCATGCGTCCTTCAGGCAAGACATTGCAGTCAAAGACTTAGTTAACAGAATGACAATTGTAAACTGGCTTTATGCATTCTATTATGAAGAAATCAGATTCCTATTGGACTTATGAAAACTTGTTGACATGGAAAGAATAACACTCATTGTGAACTTTCAAAATCTAGAGGAATCAGGTAGGGAGAAAAATATAAATGCCTCCATGTTGTTTATGAAAAGTATACTTTACCAAATTGCTTTAAGAAAAAGAAAGCTTTTTTATGTCTGAGAAACAAATGATTAAACATTAGCAATATTTTTAGCAAAAAACTATATATGCCACTATATATATTATATCCAGTATATTATGTCCTGTAATTAATTTCTGTTTATCCTGATATCTGCAAGCACCGCTATAAATCCAGTCATTTCACAGAGCTCCAGTTCAGAGGTATGATCCAAAATCTCTTTTCACAAATATGCAATCCAAAACAAATCAGAGTCCTCTCCATGAACCCCTCCCAAGACGTAATATATTTTTGCAAATGCATTAGGGCAAAAAAGGGATTATTTATAAATGTCAAAACTTAAAATGACATAGTTACAGAGTTGAATATAATGCAGTTGACAAAGGAATTTGCTTTCCTGCAACAACATTTTAAGATAACTAAAATTACAAATGAAAGTATATCAGAATTCATATAATCTTTAGAACATCTACTTTAATAAAAATATGTGTATACAGATAGAACATACTTATTATTTCTTTATTTGTCAAAGCTTTCCATGTATGTTAAGCATATTAAGCAGGCCTAATTAGTTCAAAAACTTCTTTAATAAAAGAGGGAGTACAAGTCCTTGAGGTATTTCAGGGGCCCATTGGAATGATTCAAAGTACTATATTTTGCCATGTATAATGTATACTTTCTTTCCCAAATCTTTGAGGGAAAATAAGGATGCCTGTTATACATGGGTATGAGTATATACCATGGGTATAATAATGGGCATGATAATCCTGTGTATAACGTGCACAAAAACATGAGTGTGCATTATACACAGCGAAATGTAGTAATTTCTCAGTTAAAAAGTCTCTTAAAATTTTAACTTTGGGAAGGCTGTCAATGAAACTTATCCAAGAGTAGAACATAAACTTTTTGTAAAATAATGCATTTTGTTATAGTCATAACTTCAAAAGACATTAATTAAACTTAAAACTAGTTTTCACAGCAAATAATTTGTCCAAACTACAGAAAACTGCTTAATTTATGTGTTTACTTTCTTTAGGCTAATGAAATATTACACCGTAATTATGCCATCTGGAGGCAGAATACATACCACATATAATACACAGACAAACACACATTACATAAAGACCATACACATGGAAACTGGACACATTAAGACAACTATACACATAATCTGACTTACTAATTTGGGTAGAGAAAGCAAAAGATGTTCTCATTTGCTTGTCTTTTTGCTTCTTCTCTCTACACAATCCTTCTGCAACTTAGTCCCTTTTAGTTCGCCCTTTTAACTCACCAGAAATTAGAACAATATATTTTTAATTCTATTTCCTTCAAAATATATTGCCATAATTAACACCTTTTATTACTAAAGCCATATATATTTTTCCAACTTAAATGTAATTAGCATTCTTTAGATTGACAACTTCATGAATATACTTCATAAGTCTTACCCCATATACTAGACTTTTAGCAAAACAATTCTCATTAGTCTAAGGTGTTCCTTTCCAAAACAGAAACAAAGACAAAATCTAAAGAAAAGGCAAAATCTCAAGAAGGAATTAGGAGTAGATTTAGAATCTCATCTCATTTTTCTAACTTAAACTCACCCTGTAACTGCTGTACTTTTGCTTCAGCTGCTGCTTCCTTTTCTCTCATGCAGGTCCTCTGCAGGACCAAGGGAAGGTTGTGGGGCATACCCCAATACTGGTGCACCACCCCAGGATCCCCTTCGCCATTTCCAGGGTTACCCCCTAGCCTCCTCCACCCGACATGTTGCCACATGCAGTCTGCCCGACAGGTTTTTTCCAGAATACTCTGTTACGCCAGTTGTAGCACAGGAGCCCAAAAATAGGGAGCTGCTTAAGTGTTCATGATATTCCGGAGGAAAAAAACAGCTGGAGGACTAGTTGATGTGGACATGCCGTTTATTACTCACATTATAGGGCACTGATTGTGGCAGGTTGGTATGAGAGAGACCACACCTCCTCAGTCTGAGGCTCGTTATAAGGGGTCCCAGACAAAAGCAGCACAGGTACAGGTTGCACAATATTACGTGTGGCCCGGAGATACATTACGTCAGTGTGAATGTACAGAAGGAAAAGGTCAAGAAGCAGTCACAGAACAAGAAGCCGCTCCCAGAAGGAGATAAGGAGTGTTACAATTCATTCCCAAAACAATGCACATTCCTTCTGTCCAGGAGTTCCTGGCTAGCCCTCTTCACAGGTGGTGGGAGGGCCATGTATTGAGCCCACTTTTACCCTGGCTTATATTAAGCATTTTGAGTCTTAGGTTCCTCAGAGGTGAAGTATGTTGGGAAACAGTTCTCCATAGATCTCTCATGTTTCTGAGCATCTTGCTAGCTGAGGTACTGACTGCCTTTGTTCTGGACTATTTTTTTCAAGGATTTTTGTATAATGAAATGCTCTGGAGGAAGATGCCCATAAAAAAATGTGGGTTCCATAAGTTCAGGAGTCTTCTGTTATAGTGTCACTGTATGAACACTCTTTTTAATGTCCTATGGGAACTGTTACTTAGAGGAAATGGTAGAGATGCTGATACTGTGGCTACTATTGATTTGTTGAAAACTGCCCTTTGTCTCTGACCCAGGAGTTTCATGTCTCCTGCCAGCATCCATGAAACTGGTAGTCTAAGGGGTTAGTTTCTAAGTAGGTTAAAATCTGCCACCCTGAACAGTAATAATATGGGCTATCTCATGCTCCTTTCTATCACTTGTACCTGCCTTGGTTCAGGTTGTGACCTTTTCTCACTTGCACTATTGTGGTAGGACTCCTTCCCTTCCCCAGCACTCTGTTCTCTCCCCTCTGCTGCAGGGAGATTTCCCCAGTGGCAAATCTGATTATCTCACACCTCCCTGTTGTAAAGACTTAAATGGCTCTTAATTTGAACAGGAGTAAAACCAAACTATTATAGGCATCTTGTCTATTTCTCACCTCCCATATTCATGTTTTCTTTCCTAGCCATACCTGTGTGGAGCAAAGGGGTAGGCATACTTAATGCCATTATAAAATATTCAGATTCCTAAGTTCAGGGGTCCTCTGCTGTGTTGCATGCCAACGTCACCTGGTCCTCTTCCCATCACTCTGTGGGAATTGGGGTTTAGGAACTGGTGGATTGTGAACTTACTTTTGTTTCCTGACTGACGTGGCACTTTCCTCTGCTTCCAGTGACATTTCCTTCACTTCTGTCTAGCTTCTGCAGAAAGTATGATATCCGCCACAAAGAGTTGTAAAGAATAAAGAGGCCACAAGTGCAAAGCACTTATCTCAGGGCCTTGGTAGCTGCCACAATTGTTCTTACAGGAGTTGGTTCCAGAATTTCAACCTTTGGGAATTCCTTGATATGCTTCCTCCATTCCCACCGCTCCGCATCATTTAGGTGCACCCCATTTAGCCACGTAATCCTTTAATATATATATATTTCCTTATGACTCTTTATTGGAAATGTTTCTCAAATCATCAAACATGCACCAAAACCTGTTATAATACTGAAAAGGAGTTTATGTGTTTTCCTTGTGGCCAGTTGAATGGCATCTGTAGAAGGGGCCTGTGGAATGCTCTTAGCAAGAGGGCCAGCACCGCGATCGCCTTTTTCAGTTTGAGTGGCTTTGGGCAGTCCGTTTTGTTTTGTTTTGCAGTTTTTTCTTCCCTGCCCTTTCACACCCCATTTTCTAGCCAGTGGTCTTTGATTTACAACAAATGGTCTGTTTTCTAAAGGATAAATCAAAGGTGGGTTTAACATAAAGTCTGGCTATTAAGTTGTTTTACAAGCTATCAAATCATGGATTTTGTTTCATCTAGCTGGGCCCATTGTTGGAACCATTTTGAAGAGTGATGAAAAGGTAAAACCATCAGTTAGTAAATCCCTCCCTCATGTAGGGATTACATTGTTGCATTTGCTGCCCTCTAGGGTGCTTGCCACAGTGGCCTTTTTGGTGCTGATTTGGTTTTGGCACCCACACCCTGGTCTTTGAGGTCCTGGGCACAGGACCTGATGGAGTTTCATTTTAGGTCTTTGCAGGGCCTGGCTCCTAGAAGGCATTCCACAAATTGTTTTGAATGCATGAATGACTATGAAATTGTGAGTGCTTAGTTAACACAAATGTGAACTGTTTCCCCCTTCTCTGATGTGCAAAGGAGAGGGGGCCAACAGTGGAGATTGGGGGGATGGAAAATGCCTCTTCTGCGTGGCTTTCTCCTGCTTGTGCTTCTGTCCTCCTTCACCACTCTCCGTGAGAGGTTCTCCCGCCCAGCTGTGGACCAGGTCCTAAGTAGTGAATCATCCTGACTCCTGTGACCTATTTTAGTTCAAACCTGGAGGACTTTCCAAAGAATGGGTATCTTTTGCCTCTTTCCCATCCCCTCCAGTTGGGTTTATTATCCCTTTAATTCCCTCTACCTGCTTCTCACCGCCTCCCTTCTTCACCTTTAGAGATTTTTCTGATACCATTTTTCCTCTCAGAGCCACAGACCCCTCCTTTCTGTTTCCTAGATATTTTCTGGGACCCTTTTTGAATTAGGGTATGTCTGGTCACATAAGGTGGTGGTGACTGTATATTTTAAAACATTCAAATGGGGACAAAGCATCTAACACAGATTGCCCCCCATTTATGGACTCCTTTTATATTAAATATTTTATAATAGCAAACAAACCAAACCACCTTTAATGAATTTATTTTATTGCAAATTACACAATTACTCAAAAAAGAAAAGTTTTTAACAAAGAAGAAGTGCATATGTTTGCATGTCAGTTCACAGTATCTGAACATTTGAAATGAAAACTTCTCTAGAAAAATCTGGACTGTGACACTCTTGGGTAGGAAAACTTTGTATACTGTAATCAGGACTTTGGTCCCAGACAGTTTTCCTTTGCTGACTTGGGTTTGGCAAGGCAAAAAGCCCATTGTACCTGTCTGTCACACAGAGGTGACCTTATGGGAGAGCTCTGTCACTCCCAGCACTCGAGCCCTGTGACAAATCTTGATACATGGGTGTGTATTTGCCACTTGTGCTGTCAGGGTCACTGAAAAAATCTAAGGTTTACGAACTAAGGGTGTGATTCGAATGCAAGTTGTTAGTAATTTTTATTGTGATTAGTCGTCATTGTAAGTGCATGGGAGTTCTTGGCTTGGCATGTTGAAGAGGTGGCATACTGTTCTATTTTCTGTTTGTGATTTATTGCATGAAAGCCCAGTCTTTGGTTGGGAGTAGTAGTACAGGGCAGTGCAACCATTGTAACCTAAACAATTCCTTTCCGTTTATCAGGTCGTCTCAAAGGGTGACTACCAATCATTTTTAATCCTGCTTAAAAACAAAATTGTTCATTGAACTGAAGGAATAAATAGGGGCCATATATGATTTTACAGATTTTTCAGTCCTAGAAAGGATTTGAGATTGGAATACCATCTGTAAAGATGAAAGGCAAACTTCCTGTGTCACCCAGAACTCTCATTCCTTCTTCAATTGTATTGTTGGGTGACATTACTAAAGAGGTCACAGGAAACATTGAGAATATTGAGTTGTTTAGATGAGTTTGTCTTGTTTAGATGGTTGAAAGACCAATTGATTTGTGGGTGAGGAGAAACTAGCAGGGTAGTTTTAGCATTTGCATTTTGTTTTAACATTATGGAAGGGATTTTTTTTGAGGCCGTGTGAACAAGGCAGACCTAGAACCGCTGGCCTGGCTATGTTGTGTTCAGGTCCCTTTTTTCTGGCTGAGCTACAGTCTTTGGATGTTGCCTCTTAATCTCTTTCACATCTGCCCTCATTAGTCCATCTGTACGTCTGTACGCTGTTGCCCTGATCTGAGCCTCCGACCTCACGACTCCTGCTGTTTCTCTGCCTCCTTCTTTTCTCCCTCTGGTCCACTTTCCATCCTGTGCCAGGGTTCTCCTGTGTCACCTCTGTCTGATGAGCACACTCCCATGTTATGAGTGATCTCCACGACTTCCCACTGTCCTTGGTGTAGCCTAAAACCCTCCCTGTCATCTGTTCCAGTGCCCACCTGAGTTCTTACCCCTTCCTTCTCTTCTACTCCAGCCCTCTTGCCTTTTTTTCTTCCTGGAATCCTTCCTACTTCAGAGCCTTTAGATATGCTATTCCCAGAGCACATGGGATTCCCCCCAAAATAGGTAAAGCTGTGCAATAATCTGCCATACCACCCAACACTTTTCCTTCTGAGCATTCATCATAATTAGGTTAGGCCATTATTACTTATTTGGGTGGTTACTTGATTGTCTGCTTTCTGCACTAATTATTCAGCTTTGAGAGGGTGTTGCTCATGATGCAACATCGATGGTCACATTAGTACCCAGGGTAGGGCCTTAAAAGTGCTCAATACATCTTGGTTCTCCATGACAGTTTTAGTCCCCATGTAATGAGTAATAGTATATCCCTTTCACTGGGAAAATTATTCATTTTGGATGATGGCATATATAGTGATCTTATTTAAAAGATCCTCAGGCTGTTAAGTCAGTGAGGCGAGGGATTCCATTGTCAGGCTCCTAGAACAGGGAGGCCCAGTGCAGGGCACAGGTGGCAGGGGACTGTTGCTAAATTCACATTCTGGCTGAAGATAATTTATGTTCTTGAAACTGTGTGAAAGCATATACAGACGTGCATGTTTTTAACATTTTGAAGAAGCGAGAACATTCCCTGTGCACCTGGGATTTTAGAATATGTGAGTGGGAGGCATCACAGCCACTACAGAAATGGCAAACAGACACAGGGGGCTGTGGGTAGGTGCTTCTTCTAGTTAGAGGCTGACACGCTTTTGATTGTGAGGGGTTGAGGATGCTATTACATTTGTTTGACTAGCAGACATGGCCTTTGCTGTCCTCCTCACTGTAGAGTGAGCAGGTCTCCAGTTGGCTGTGTGGGGTTTTTGGAGGGGGGAAGGGAGGTCTTGCCTGAGCACATGGCTCGTGTGCGCTTTAATTTCCCTGCCCACCTATGCACTCAGAGAAGGGGATGTGGACAGTGTTCTTGTGATCATGTGTTCAGTTAAGAAAAAAAATCTAAATGGCAGCATGAGGCCCTGGCTTCTAAGGCCTGTTCTGGGCCAGGCCCCCAGAGACTCAGTTTCCTCCTCTCTGACTGGAGCCGACATGCACCTGCCTCAGGGAAGGCTCTGAAGAATGGAGCAAGAACATGCTTGGCAAGACACTTTCAAATTGTTGGGCCCCTTCACAGGAAAAGGGCTTTTTGTGACACCAGTCTGAATATAATTTTTATCAGATTCAATAGCCTGAGGTCTCAAAATAACAACAGCAAATGGCCCCTCTCAGGCCGGGCCTCTGTGTGCCACCCTTGGACTGAGCCTTAGTGTGGCAGCTTCCTCCCTGCTGGCTTTGCAGGGTGGGGAGCCTGAGAGATGCTAGAAACAAAACAAGCAACAAAACCCAGACCTGCTGTGTCTGCCTGAGTGTGGGTGTGTTCTTTGTGTAGATACAGGCACATCCACCCAGAGTCAGGGAGGGAAAATGCATGTGAAGGTCACTCGCTTCTGAGATATTAAAGTGGACCTACTGAGAGACCGGTGATGGGCTTGGTGAAATTGAATACAGTCTTTCTCACTTTTCTACGGCCTTTCGGTTGGAAGGTTGTGTGTGAGGGCTGCTATCTGCCTGCTTGGCTGGCCCAGGCCCTCGGAGCATTAGAAAGGGGGGGATGGAGAGGGCAGGCCTCGTGGAGAGTTTGACAGTCAGAGGATTCAGCAAAGCATTTGCAAGGTTTCTCTATGTAATAGTTAAGTATCTGTAACAGCCAAATTTGGGTTGGCTAAAAAGAAAAGTGAAATGAGGTAATCAGAATTTTGTGATTTCTTTTTTTTTTTTTTTGTAAGTTCTGGCATCTCATGTTGTCTGCCTACCAGAAATATTTCAGCAGAACCACGGTAATTGCTAAGCCTTCCAGATGGCAGTTTCTCAGCCAGTGAGCAAGCGAGGGAGCAGTTGAGATTTTATGAGTAGGATGATTCCCTTCCTTGGCGTGACCCAGTGAACTCTCGTTCGCTGTTTGTGCCGAGCCCCAGTGGAACGTCATGCTGGAGTCCGTAGCCTGGAAAAACCACTACACCTCACTTTAAGGGAAGGACATCTTCACATTTCCAGTAATAAATGACTGTCTCAGTAGAGCACTTAGAATGCTTTCTCAGAACAGTTTTTGTATTCTAAGTGGACTCTAAATTCCTTGAGGGCCAAGGCTGTCCCTTGTGCTGGGAACACTGATGCATAGGGAAGCTTGGCACTGGATTCCGAGGGTTCCACCTTTTCTAAGTCACTTGCACAGCCTCAGTTCCCTAGCGATAATTATGGAACCCTCTCCTTCACTCAGGGTTCCTCCCTGTGACTCATTCCATTCAGGGATGTTGCACAGTGTGCAGGCCTGGGACCACAGTACAGGATGGACTTTGAGAGCTTTCAGATCATTGTTGGACTTTGGGAGCTTTCAGTCCTGTGGGGGAAAGACATGCATATAAATATGCACATACAAGGGACAGGGTGTGTAAGCCTGAGGATGGAGTGATCAGGGAATGCTTCCAAGCAGGCAATGTTGCTGTGCATTTGAGGAGAATTTGCTGGATAGAACACCTGCTGTGTTTTTTCCCAGCAGAAAAGGACCCCCGCCCAACTTGCTAGGATGCCAAGTTGAGCCTGATGTTGCATGTTCTGCTGTATGCAGCCCGGTGGACTGTGAGGGCAAAGGTGCTGTTTTTCTGAGTCCTCCTTTGACTTTATCCTGTTTCCATTCACTTTGAGGGCTCTTGCAGCCTAGCCTGGGTGTGTCTTTCTTTGAGCTTGAATAATTGATACTCAGAGATTACCACTTAGTTTGTCTGTGTTAGTTTTGTTACCCAACTGGATTTCTTTTTTTTTCAAATGAGTTTGTTTAATCTCAGGCAGTACAGAATTTAGGACAGAACAGACGGAAGCACACCCTTTGGCAGGAGTCTGGGCTGGGCTTACTCTGAACTCACAGTTAAGGTTGAAGTGGCTGATTGAGAAGAACTAAAGAGATGAGCCACTGCAAGATTATTACTTTTACAAAAGTTTAGACAGCACTCCATTCCAGCTATAGGTGGCAACAGATGCTAAAACAGGAGTGGAGGTAAGGCTCACCATTGCCCCAGGCACAAAGAACACTCACTGTTTGCCAGAGGTATAGAGTAAGAGCAGAGCGGACTTCCTGGTCACCTTTGACAAGCCAGTGTGCAGTCGCTGCCAGCCGTGACAGTTATGTCAGCGCTGTGTCAGGTCTGATTACAGGGGCAGATGACATGATACCGTACATAGAGAACTCTAAAGATTCCACCAAAAAACTACTAGAACTGATAAATGATTTCAGTAAAATAGTAGGATACAAAAGAAGAAATATCTAGAAAATATATTATTGGTGTATTTTTTACACCAAGTAATGAACTATCAGAAAGGGAAACTAAGAAAACAATCCCATTCATAACTGGATTAAAAAATACCTAGGAATAAATTTAACCAAAGATGTAAAAGACCTGTACTTGGTAAATTATAAGACACGGAAGAAAGAAACTTAAGATACAAATAAGTGGAAGCATATATTGTGTTCATGGACTGGAAGAATTAACATCATTAATGTTCATAATACCCAGAACAATCTATATTCAACACAGTTCCTATGAGGATACCAATGGCGTATTTCCTAGAACTAGAACAGATATTCCAAAAATTGATATGGAACTGCAGAAGACCCTGATTAGCCACAGCAATCTTGAGAAAGAAGAACAAAGTTGGAGGAATCACACTACCTGATATCACACTACAAGGCCATAGCAGTCAAAGCAGCATGGCACTGGCATAAAAACAGACATATAGGTCAATGGAGCAAAATAGCCCAGAAATAAACCCACGTCTTTATGGTCAATTACTATTTGACAAAGGGGGCAGGAACATACAATGGAATAAGGATACTCTTTTTAATAAATGGTGTTGGGAAAATTAGACAAATACATGCAAAAAAAAATGACACTAAATCACCTTCTTACACCATGTGCAAGAATAAACTCAAAGTGGATCAAAGGCTTAAATGTAAGGCTTGAAACCATCAAAACCCTAGAAGAAAACATAGGCAGTAAAGTATAAGACATTTCTCATAGCAATATTTTTTCTGACATGTTACCATGGGCAATGGAAATAAAGGAAAAAATAAACAAATGGGACTACATCAAACTAAAAAGTTTTTGCTCAGCAAGGGAAACCATCAACAAAATGAGAAGACAACCCACTGCTTAGGAGAACATATTTGCCAATGATATGTCTGATAAGGGGTTAATATTAAAAATTTTATAAAGAACTTATATAACACCAAAAAAGCAACAACATCAAATAAACAACCCAGTTAAAAAAATGGGCAAAGGACCTGAATAGACTCTTCTCCAATAGGACATACAGAGGGCCAACAGGCATATGAAAGGATGCTCATCATCACTAATCATCAGAGAGATGCAAATTAAAATCACAATGAGATATCACCTCATATCTGTCAGAATGACTATTACTGATAAATTAACAAACAACAAATGTTGGTGAGGAAATGGAGAAAAGAGACCCTCATGCACTATTCATACAGCCAATCTAGAAAACATTATGGAGCTTCCTCAAAAAATTAAAAATGGATCTGCCTTATGACCCAGAGATTCAACTTCTGGGAATAGATCTGAAGAAACTCAAAACACTAACTCAAAATAATATATCCAATATATATACCCCTTTGTTCATTGCAGCAGTATTTACAGTAGCCAAGATCTGAAAGCAGCCCAAGTGTCCATCGGTAGGTGAGTAGATAAAACAACTATGGGACATGTACAGAATGGAATAGTACTCAGCCCTAAAAAAGAAGGAAATCTTACCCTTTTCAACAGCATGGACCCAGAGAGCATTATGCTAAGTGCATTAAGCCAGGAGGAGAATGACAAATACCATATGACTTCACTCATGTGGAATCTAATGAACAAAATAAACTAATAAAATAGAAACAGCAGTCAGAGGGGAGGGCGGTTGGGGACTAGGTGAAAAGGTGAAGGGATTAAGCAAGAAAAAAACTTCATACACACAGACAACAATATGGTGATTATAAGAGGGAAAAGGGAGTGGGGGAGGTACAAGAGGGTAAAGGGGCAATAAATGGTGATGGAAGGAGACTTGACCTGGGGTGGTGAGCACACAATACAGTGTACAGATGATGTATTATAATTGTACACTTGTAGCCTATATAATCTTATTAACCAATGTCACCCCAATAAAGTAAAGTACACACACAAGACTGAAGTAATGAGGTGTAATGAACACCCTTAGCATGGGTCCTGAACACCCAGAACCACAGGTCTGGACACTTGGATAAGGACTTGATCTGGACACCGATGTGACTGGGACCTCCACCCATTGTGGGCTGTAAGAACTCAGAGCTCCGGCCACCTCGTGCTGGAAGCCTGGCTGAACCACTGGTCATGCTTGGAGCCCTGCTGGGCTTCCACGCCACCGCACGTGTGCTGCCACTGCAGCCGCCTGGCTCAGTATTGTCACCCACCCCTCCGCCGGCAGTTGCTGCCAGTTGCTTCACACCTGACACTCGCTCTGCTAGCTTCAATCTTGTAAGCTGGTCCTCTCTGTAAAGTCTGCATGTGACTATGTTGCTCACCATGCCAGATTTCTTAATTTCATTCTGTGGCCTTCACTTTTAGCACCTAGAGTTTTTTTCCTCTTTTGCTTCTGCTTCATTACGGTACCTATTTCGTCCATCTCCTTAGCTTGCTTCTTGGGCTGCTTCAGGGTCTTCTTCTTGCCTTCTCAGCTGAACATGGATGGCCCCTGCCCCTCCTGCCCCAGATCCTGCCACTGGAAGCTCTACCCAACTAGGTTTTAAACTCAGTGAGAGCAGGACCACCCCACCCACATTAAGCACAAATGCACAGTGCATTCTGCAAGTGTTTAGGGAAGAGTAGTAATTTTTATACGTCGTTACTACCTGGCTCTACAAGTATGGCTAGACCAGCAGTGACACTCAAGCATACACAGAGTGTCTGACTTTATTTTAAGGAAAGCACAAGTTTGTGGTCAGCAGCATATCACCATTTTAATGTTCATTCATTCACTCACCGACGGCCTGTACTTTTTGGAATAATAATGTCCTTCTTTTTTTGCATTGACTTCTTTTGAATGTTGCATTTTTTACTGCACTGGGGATTTTATTCTTTAAACTTGATCATTATTTTTGATTAATCTGTATCTCTTGGATACTGGCTTAGAGCTAATTTTTTTTCCATTAAGTACTTCTTAGAGTGGTTGACCATAAACCATTAAAGAAATCACCACTTTTATTAATGACTTCTGAGATTTGGCAGCAACTGAAATTGATAATAATGGAGTGTACTTTCAGTAGAAAACTGTGAGACTGTGTTTCGCTTGGCAAACCAGGGCAGAGATGAGGATGTTTCCCACTGAAAAACATAGCTTATCTGCAGTTCTTAGGTAGGTGTATCAAGTAATACAAGGCTGGACAATGGAAATAGATTCTTTTTACTTGTTTGGCAGTTATGACGTGGGCACTGTTCTGAGTGCCGCTTGTGTGTGTTCACACGTTCAGTCCTCCTGGTGCCCACACGAGGTGTTGGTGCTGTTCTTGCTCACACTGTACTGACGAGGACTCTCGAGCACAGGGAGGTGTGCCTGGCCCATGGATGTGGCTATGCGCCCACAAACAGCCCCTCTGTGACTGACAAATTCCGATTATATGCCATACAGTATGCAACTGGAAGATTGGGAAATATTGAGAAAGAAGTTTTCATAGTCATTCTTTTTGACAGTTTAGAGCAATTATGTTTATTAGTCATTTCCATTATAGTATGTGTGTGTTTATGATAGTTTTTCTTTTTAAAATTGTGAAATATATATATTTCATATACATATACACATAAACAGTGATGGTTAGCCTTGAACTCATTTAGAGGGCTTCTAAAAAAAGTAACTCCATATTGTGAAAAGCTAAGAGACTTGCAGAGCATTCCTGTTTTCCAAGCAAAGTAGTTTGTTAGAAATGATGAAGTTTGCTGCCTTGCCATTGATGCTTGTGAGAATTTGGAAAAATATGAATATACTTTTTTCTAATTATAGTCACTTTTTTCTCTCTGAAGTCTTATTACAGCAGAATGTATGAGATACAGCTCTCATATATTGGTATCCTAGCAAGTTGGGTGCTTGTCGTTTTTTAAAGGTGGGGATCCAGAGTCCTGTGCTTAGAGGGACCAGACAGAAAACCAAGGTGTTGAGAGTCAGAGGTGGGAAAGCAATAGGGAGCATGGAAAAAGGTCAGCCATGCTCCTGCCCGGTGTAGGGGCCGCTGGCTTTCCTCCAGCTGGTGGTTTACCAGAGAAAGTGGCACCCCTGTTGCCAGATCTAACCATTTTCCAGGAGAAGTTGCAATTCCATATTTTTTAAATGTGAAATGCCTCAGCTCTGTGCTTTGGAAGAAAATTCAAATTTTCAACAAACCGATACCAGAGAATGTGGCACACCCCATGTGCCATGGAGAGTATGGAGTTCTGTATCTACCCATAGACTCCCCTGCTCTGGCACTAACTCCTGCTTGCATTTGCCTCTTGACATTTTGGTTATCCAGTTCATAGCTGTATCCCAGAAAAGTTGTATGCAAGCTATTCCCACCGCCCCCCACTAGTCCACATTTTAAAATCAGCCTTGTTCCTTTTTATGGAAAATCAGAGCACTTCTGATGGGTCCTTGGTACAGTGACTGGTCACTCAGTGCACTTATTTTGTATGTTTATACTTTATTATGCTTAAAATGAGGGCCACTGTTAGATACCGTATTTTGCTTGAGTTAAGGAGATCATTAGGCATGCTTTGGGCTCCTCAGAGATCCTTCTGGCTGTGGTGTTTGTTGTAATGAGGTTGGACCTGTCAGGGGAGCTGTAGACACTTGGAAGAGTATTCCGTCCTTAATACTTGTATCTAAATTCTAGGCATGTTGCCTGTAACTTCCAGTTTCAGAAAAAATCTATGTCAATCTGTTTCTTTATAGCCCAGTGCTATTGCTATGTTTTTCCCTTCTTGTTTTATATTTAATCATTCTCTTTGGCTCACAACAGCAATCCAGTCCAAAGATTTACTTTTTCTATTTCCAACCCCATCATTATTTTTATGTAAAAAGTATGTTTTGAGTTACAGCAATTCGTGGGGATCTGGCTTCTACTCTGTGGGGAGAAGAGAGATGTCATTGACTGCAGAGCTTATACAGACAGATGTCCTGTCGCGTGCTGTGTTTTCACTGTGATCCATGGGCTTATTTGTGTTACGCTTAGAGAAAAATGACGATATTTGGGCTGACTCCAAGCCACAGTGATATAGATGGAAAGTTCTTGGAGGAGTGGGGGAGTAAGGAGGAGAGACATGTTTGAAAGAAACAGTCCTTTTCCTCCCTGTATTATTTGTTGGGAATTTCACTTACAGATTATTTGATGCATTACTTTTGGTCCTGTAATTCTAGTTCTTTTTGTCTTTTCTTAGACCCCACCCCCCGCACACCTTTTTCCTTCTTCTTTTGAAACAATGTCAAACTTACAAGAAAGTTGTAAAAATCTTTTAAAAAGCTCCTGTATACCTTTACTAAAATACCCCATTCACGTTTCTCCAGTTCTCCTGAAAATGCAGAAGAACTCAACCACAGAAGCACGCATCATACCCAGCTATCATATCTTCTCAGCTCCTTCAGTTGGGAAGAGTTCCTCTTCGTTTCCTTGTCATTCATTGACATTTTTGAAGATTGCAGGCCAGTTGTTATGTAGAATATCTTTCCTTTTCTTAGAGGGTGTTCTCTGTTCCTCCCTCAAAACCCAGCTGGCGTCCCCTTCTGTGAGGAGAGCTGGGCTGCTCCTGTGAGGAATCGGTTGCTCTCTCCTCTAGATTCCTATAACACCACGTTAATGCCTTTATATTCATTCATTCACTGATTCATTTAGTAAATACTTTTTGACTTCTGTGTGCCCAGCGGGATACATTTAAGAATAAAATGTGTGTGTGGGCTCCGCCCACAGTGCCCCCCACGATGAGAACAAGTCTACCAAGACCTGATCTGCTTGAGGAGGAAAGGTGGCAGATCTCTCAAAGGAGAAGGGCCAAGAGCCTTTTCCTCAATGGGCTTTTATTGGGTTCATTTGCATAGGAATACAGGGCATATCCATAGAACTTATCAATCATTGTCAGGCAGTAATATAAAAAAATAGATAACATTCAAAGAACTATGAGGGCTTATTTTGAGTTAGGGTCATATAGCTAAAGGGCCATAAAACTTTGGGGAAACAAACTAATTTCAGGCTTGGACCCTTATCATTTAAATTGAGGGTATTAGCAAAGCAGATTTCATAGGATTTTATGCATTATTTCTTAGGTCTGATCACCCCAGGGAGCCCTCCCTTTCTAGAAGAGGGCTGCACCCATCTCTGGCATTGTTTCAGGCTTAAGGCATTGTTTCAGGCTTAAGTCAGGCAGGGGAAGTAAGTCAGCCAAGAGATTGGGAGACTTCTTGCAGACAGAATAGGACTCAGGCTGTGTCAAGCTGAGGGGCGAGGGTCCATCACCTGCCTTTTCCATAACCCCCCAAGTACTTCCCTGAGGGCCCCTTCGTGACCGTGCCAGTCTTAGGTTGTCCTTCCCTTGAGGAATCTTACTCATCATTGACTAACTGGTCATCTGCTCAGGGTCAAGTAAGGTGAAGTAAAGGGGGCAGAAGCAGCACCCCTGCCAGAAAGATGAGTGTTGTCTCCTTAGTGACTTAGAGTCCTAAGGTCACTCACTCAGCCTTAGCCATGGGGTGGGGTTACAGCTTCTGAAACCAGGCAGGGTGGTTCCCAACAAAAATGGACTAAAGGAAAAAATCCCTCCTTTTATGAAGCATACATTTTAGTGAGGGTAACAATCCACTAACAAGATAAATAAGTAGCAAGTATGTCAAATAGGTGCTAAAGAGGATTTAATTGGGCAGGAAAGGGGAGAGGCTATGATTCTTGATAGTGTGACCAGGGAAGGCCTCCCATGGCGGTGACTCTGGAGCAAGACTGTGGAGGAAGTGTGGTAACAGACCATGCAGGTATGTGCAGGAAAGTGGTGCGGACAGAGGGATTCTGTAGGGAGCCAAGGCTGTGCCTCCGGCTGGCCTAGTGAGAGAGAAGGCAGTGAAATGGGGTTGGAGCAGAAGGAGGGGAGTGAGGTAGGACAGATAAAGTGTGAGATCCGTTGGGGCTTTTGGCCATGGAGGGGCATGAGCAGCCCTTGGACAGCTTTGAGTAGACAAGTGACATGACCTAACTTTTGGTCAGAAAAGGAACCCTGTGTTTTGCAGAGAACAGCAGGTGTGTGGGGACAGGGACAAGTAGAAGTAGGGAGACTGGTTAAAAAGGGGCTGTATAAGTATTTTGCACAGTTTGTCCTATATGGCATATGGAGGGGTCTTGGTGGTCCTCAAACTTTACACAAGACTTCCAACAGCTGTTTGTGAGCGGTGCAGATTTCTTCACTAGAAACAAGAATTCATTGGGTCTCACTTGAATTGTTAACAGCTACCTCCTGGAGATTCTCACGTGGATGGTGCTTGAGCCACAGGTTGATGAATAATAAGTGAGAAGTGATTTTGGAATGAGTGAATAATTGGTTTATGGAAAACCCTTTAGAAATACTTAGATATGAAGTGCTACCACTCTTATTGCTTTATTTCTTATAAACATATTACTCAACTTAAAAAAAATCTGTGGTAGTAAAAACCACAGATTTTTCTCTTACAACTTATCTAGTACATAATGATCTGATAAGGCAAGGTTATTTTTTAAAGAGATGTGTATTTTGTGAAATAAACATAATACTCTGACATGCAGTTTTCCTGCCTCAAAACATGTGATTTCAGAAAGGCTGAATAAATGCTTCTAATAGTATTCACTCACAAAGAAGCTATTAAATGTATTCTAGAGGAAATTGGATTCTGGGAGTAGGTTGGATGAAGCCATTAAAGACACAAGCCAGTATTTGAGTTACAAATGAATATTTTAGGTACAAATGTCTATTTTAGAGCCCGAGTAGACCAGATCTGGCTTGGCATTTTATTGCACCAGAGGTCCACGGGCCTTATGTCAGAGGAGCCCTGGAAATAGGACTAAGTGCAAAGCATTAAGGGACTTTTGTTTCTTCTCCTTGGTAGAGTAAGTTCACTCATGTATGAGTAATCTTGGGTTGAACATGAAAACAAGCTGTTCCTTGTTTAACTGTGTAATGCTGTCATGGCCAAGAGCAGGGACTGTGGATCCTGACTGGCTCCAAACTCTCCTCTGAACTCTCACATGTGCGACTTACATGTTCCAGTTGCTATGTAGGTGGGAAGTTACAGCACCTACCTTGCAAGCTCATTGTGAGGATTAAGAGTTAATATCCATAGCTACTTAGAATGGGGTCTGGCGTATTATAAGCATTCAATAATTGTTAGCTTTTTTCCTTCTCCTATTATTGTTATTTTATTTCAGTGTTTTCAAATAATATTTTGCCTTCTGGAATAGATTTTCAATGATTGTTGTTTTGGGAAGAGTGTAGTTCTTGGTTGTGTATAAGAATATGGTCATTTATGCCTCGTATATATGAGGAATTTAAAGTCTTCAGTGTAGTTTGTCCTTTGTATTTATGACCAACACTTTCTGCAAGCCAGCTGATATCACTTAAATAACATATCCCACCTCTATAAAAGAGGGATGCTCATATTTGCTTGAGGGACCTGCATTGAGAATTAATGAGTAAGTAATGTTTGTGGCTCTATCCCATTAAGTTCTGTTTAGCATTAGATACTGCTCTTACAGTCTCTCCAAGGACCGTCATCAACCTGATTCTCTGAAATGGGCAATGAGAAGACTTTTTTCACATGTCCTGGGTGGAAAATGGTGTTTTATGCCGCGTCTGCCATTTTATTACTCCCTATATCTGAAACAACATGAATCTTATTCCCCACCTCTAAAAACTCTGTGACTCTCCAACAACAAGAAAAACTGAAATAATAACTTCTCATAAAACTTTGGGTAGTAAAAAGTCACTTATTTAATAAGTATTAATTATTTTTTCTCTGGATTATCACCACCTTTCACTTTTGACTTTATTTTCTCGTGCTTATGCAGCAGTTACACCTGTCCTGAGTTAGAACGTGCTAAAGGGTTGCATTTTAACTCTGTGTCACTAGAGGCAAGATTTGGAGCTTCTGCCCCTCAGGACCTTTGTCTGGAAAACATGGATAATAATTCCTTTGGAATGACCTATATGGCAAACACCAGACACAAATGCCAGCATATGTAGCTGATTGTGGCTAATACAATGATTTTATTACTTTTTCCAATGTGATTCCATTTGGAAATGTAAACCAATTTCATAGTTTTCATGTGAAAGATATCTTCCTCTGTTTTATGTCAGTTGGACTTCTGCCTGACATATAGACTTGCCTTAAATATCTAATTTCCAAATTTACTCTGGGAGGACACTCTTCTGTCAATAGATAATATTAAGTTTTTCAAAGAATGTGGATTTAGACTCAATATGGGATTGTGCGTATATTTCATTCAAATAAAGCAATTGAGTGTGATGCGATTTTCCATTTCCTGACTTTGTATTAATGTTGTGGCTAAGCCAGGGCAGGGGCACGCTCTGTGTCCGGAGTGGCTCTGTGTCCGGAGTGGCCGCAGTCCCTGTGCTCTTCTGTGGGCAACGTTTATTTAAACCGCAGGAGTCCTTTGTTCACATAATTACAAAGGTAAAATTCAGTTCCTTGCAATGCAGGCCTGAAAGGATTAGCTACACTCTTGATTGATATGTAAAGAGAGTTTTGTCATCTTTGAAACTGTGGTTTTGGAGGAACACAATAATCGAAACTATAGTTTTGAGATGGGACAAGGGATGTTGTTACAGGGTTTATTCTTAGGATTCTCATCCTTGATTTGTTTCTGACATTAAATGCCTACAGGTGGGCAGAAGGGTGTGTGGAGCTACGATTGTTCTCTTGCTTTAATCGTTGTTGACTTCTCAGTGATGCTTTGAAGTGGGTCCAACTGTCTGCTTTCAGACCTTTGGATGATACAATAGCAACTTGTTAAGTGCATAACCTGATTTTTCCACACAGCCCCCCAGGGGAGGTCTGTTTTAAGTTAGATAGGTTTGACATCCAGACCGGCAAGCATGTTGTCACCGGTTCTGATAAGAAGGCCAAGTAGTTCAGCATCTTACACATAAGATGGGGGGAACTAAAGTTGTTCCTTTCCACCGAGGCACCCCCTTCCCCCCAAAAAGGAAAGGGGAAATAAAAGGGAAGATATAGAAAGAAATAAAATGATACAGATCTTCTTTGTTAAAGTGTCAGAATTTAGACCATTTTCAGATCTTTTGTTTCTGACTACAGTTTGGTGACTCTCTTTTGTCTTTGCTCAGTCACTTTCTTCTTTCTTATTCCACTGGTTTTTGTTCATTCTGTTGACCATGCTCCTTTTTACACACTCATTTTCCTCTACTCTGCCATTCATTTGGACTGCCTCAAAGTTCCGACCAAGCTGCCTTTTCTGTTCTCTGTACTTTCTCTTGAGGAATCTTGTTCACCCCCAAGGCTGTGGAGTCTGTTTTAACTCCTGAGCCTACCAACCTCTTCTTAGGCCTCTCCTGCCTGACATCTCCACTCGAATGGTTTGAAAGGCATTTCAAACTCTTTGCTCCAAAACTAACTCATAATCTTTTGTAAAAGCTGGTTCTTACTCTTTTTTTCAAAGCACAATTCTGATTTTTACCTTATTTGCTTGAAACTTGCTGAGAAGCCCTCAGATATTGCTGGTGGAAATGAAAGTGGTGCAGTGATGTGGAGAACACTTTGGTGGTTCCTCCCCAAGTTAAATATAGAGTTATGCCCAAGAGAAATGAAAACAGGTGTTCATATAAAATGTGTACAGGAATGTTCAGTAGCAATGTTGTTCATAGTAGCCAAAAAGTGGAATCCACTTAAATGCCTGCCAGGTGATGAGTGGATACGTAAAATGTGGTGTGTATGTGTTCAGTGGAATATTAATTCAGCTTCCTGGAGGAACGAAGTATTGACACGTACTGCAACATGGATGAGCCTTGAAAGTCTTATGTAGAGTGAAAGAAATAGGACATGAAAGGCCACATATTGTATGATTCTATGTGTATAAAATGTCCAGAACAGGCAAATCCGGAGCAATGGAAAGCAGATTCATGGTTGCCAGGGCTGCAGGGAGAAGGGAACAGCATTTCTTTTTGGGATGTGAACATGTTCTAGAATTAGATAGTGGAGGTCACTGCACTGAATTCGAAGATACTAAAAATCACTGAATTGTACATCTTGAAGTGGTTAAAATGGGGACCATATTAGTTCCCCAGGGCTGTTGTAACAAAGTACCACAAACTGGGTGACGTAAAAAGCAGCCATTTTTTGTCTCACATCTCGGGAGGCCACACATCTGACCTCAGGTTGCTGGCGGAGCTGGCCCCCTCTGAGGGCAGGCAGTGAGGTTCTGTCCCTTGCTTCAAGCTTCTGGGGGTTTGCTGGCAGTCTTGGGCATTTCTTGGCTCTTGTACTCATCACCCCAGTCTCTGCCTTTATATCCGCATGACATTCTTGCTGTGTGCAAGTCTGTGTCCAAATGTCCCTTTTCTATAAGGACACAGTCGTCCTTGATTAGGGCCTACCTCAAACTCTTCATTTAAATGAGTTACATTTGCAACAACCCTCTTTCCAAATAAGGTCACATTTCGAGGTGCTGGTTTTGACTTCATATGAATTTTTAAAGCACATAATTCAACTCATAACAGTGACATTTATGTTATGTGATTTTACCTCAATTAAAAATAAAACCCAAACCAAAAAACAACCTTCCAGGAACTTGTAACTGTTCTCAAGTAAGAGACCAAAGGCCTGGATGTGGTCTGGCCCCGGCCTGCCTCTCTCGTCAGCCTTTCTGCTCTTCTCTCTGTGCGCTCTGGCCAGCTGGCTGGTTTCCTGGGTCAGCCATGTCTCGCTGACCTCAGGGCCTGTGCCTACAACCTACTTTTCTCCCTTTTTCTCCCCATCCCCTCCCCTTGGATTTGTTGGAAGCCTTTTACCATTCAGGTCTCAGCTCCAAAGTTACTTTCATGGCAAGTGCTTGTATGACTCCCCAGGGTGAGACAGGCTCTTTGATTACATACACTACCTTTGATCTGGTTATCTACTACAGTGTAACGAAGCCCTCCAAAACTTCCTGGTGTTACACAGCATCCATTCTGTTACCCTTTGGATTCTGCGCCAGGAGGTCAGACACAGCAAAGATGGCTTGTGTCTCCTCTGTGATGTCTAGAGCCTCAGTTGGGAAGATTTGAACAACTGGAGGCTAGAGTCATCTGGGAGCACCTACATTCATGTGTCTAGTGCCTGGGCTGGGCTGACTCCAAGATCAATTTGTCTAGGACTGTTGACTAGAGTTCCTACCCGTGGTTCCTTCAGAAGGCTCACAGCGGGCAGCCTCGGGATAGGCAGACTTCTTACAGGGCAGTTCAGAGCTCTGAGATAGAAGTCCAGCAAATAAAGAGAAGCAAGAAGTGGGATGGCTCTTATGACCTAGCTTTGGAAGTTGCAAAGCATCATTCCCACTCTACTCTAATGGCTGAAGCTGTGATAGCCTACCCAGATTCACAAGGAGGAGATAGAGACCTCACCTCTCAGTGGGAGCAGTATGAGAATTTGCTGTTGTGTTTAAAAACTGCCACAATACTCATCAATCTCTGTTCCTTCATAGAGCCCCTTTCTAAATCATTTATTCTTTTGTGTTACTATTGGATCAATTTCTGCCTTAAAAACAAGGTTTTATTTACTTATTTTTAGAGAGAGGGGAGGGGAAGGAGAAAGAGAGGGAGAGAAACATCAATGTGTGGTTGCCTTTTGCACACCCTCTACTGGGGAGCTGGCCTGCAACCCAGGCATGTGCCTTGACTGGGAATCAAACCAGTAACCCTTTGGTTCACAGGTTGGGACTCAGTCCACTGAGCCACACCAGCCAGGGCCAATTTCTGCCTTTTTAACCACATAATAAACTTATTTTGCTCACCATAATATTCCCAGTGCCTAACACAGTGACTGGCATTTGATAAGACTCTGAAGTGGAAGTTGACTGTGAAGAACAAGAAAAGGTGGAGCAAGGAGAGACATTCACTTAGATCACAAGCTGTGTAGCTGATCCAGGCATGGTCACTAGTACATATGTCTACTGGCCCGTGGCTTTCTTGTTTCATCCCCGAGATCTCAGCTCTTCGGCAGTAAATCTGTGGCTGCCTTGTGACTGGTGACATCGCATGAGATGCCTGAGAGCTGCTGCCCAAGCAGAAGTCACCTTGACATCTGTGGTAAAACATAGCAACACAAGTATAAGTGAAGCCAAATGTTCGCTGAACAGAATTCCTAAAAGACAATAAACAGAATTAAAAATTGAAGGTTTAAATAGGCTAATGCTAATAGTGGTTGTGTGTGTGCTCGTGGATTTCTGTGCTTGTTAGGTGAAGAAAGGAGGGTATAGTAAGGGATACCGTTTTTTATATTTTATTTTAACAGAATGTATCAGAGCTACATGGGGCCGATCATGTTTATTTAACATTTGGCAGAATTAAAAATGAGACTCTCCCTTCCATCTCCTTGCCTTCTCGGCTCCTCGTGTCTTTTAAAAATTCCAAGTCTGAGACAGACGCACACACAGCCTTGCCCAGGCGCACAGGTCACAGGTCCACCAGTGTGTGCACAGTGGCTGGAAGTGTGTGCTGCAGACTTGGTAGATGAGCACCCATCCTTGCCTGAAAGATTTTCAGGTCAGTCATTTACATAGAACTTCTTACAATGCAGAGGGATGCAGTTCAATAAATTAAAATGCAGTTGCAGTTTTTGCTTCTCCACACTAAAGACCCCAAGGCAGTGTGGGGTAGTGTTAGAACACCGATCTTGGAGTCACAGGGACCTGGGCTTGAACCTTGATCCTGCCACTTTTCACTGATGGGACTTTAGGCCAGTAACCCTCCTCAATTTAAAAATGTGCCTCATTCACTTAAAAAAAAAAAAAAGAGGGGTGGGTGGGTGGGTGAGATCATTCTAGAGCTGTTAGGAGGATTTAGTGAGATCTGACCTATAAAGATCCTAGTGCAGTTTGGCACAGAGTGAATGCTCAATCAGCACCAGTTGTCATGACTGTTCTCACACAAACGTGACTTCTTGGGTTTTACTTGGAATTTAAATACAGACATATTGGAACAGCTTTCAAAGAGAGCTGGATCTTATTCTGGTTTTGGTCTTAATTGGGATGTTAAGTTTATGCTGTTTTAGGCTGGGATATTAGTATATTATTAGTGTGATGATTTCTACCTTGTCTTTAATACTGTGGTTTTGCTTTGAAAACTGTCTAGTAAAGAATAAGTAATTATAAATTGAAATAGAGAAATGGTTCAAAATTCTAGGACTTCAGGAAATTGAGTGGATTTCTCTGAAATCTACGATAGCCAATACCAGACGGAGTGCATGGAGGTGTTCGTCTCAGGATGTCTGATTGAAAACTGGAGGCTCCCTGGTTTCTGGACGGGGCTGGAATGGGCTGGGGCAGGCCTCTTCAAGGTCGTCAGTGAGAGCGCCATACCTTCGGTTCAGAAAGCTCTTGTTCACTTCTACTTATGTAACCACGGATGGTGGCAGATGCCATGCTGTGTTGTGAAGTGAATTTGGAGGAGGGAGGGTTTTGTAGCAGATGGTTTCTTGGATATCTGGGGCCTGTCCAGCTCTAAGCTTTGAAAACGATGGGCTAGACCCTGATCTGGCGCAGGTATCGGCCTGATTGCCAGAACGGGAAGTGAGGTCCCAGGGTGATGTTGTTGGGGCAGCTGCAGCTGCTCTGCTGGTGGGCTGGCCCCCCGCAGCCTGGGTTTCTCGGGGTTTGATGAGGCGATTGTATGTGGTTCAAGGACAACACTCAAGTAGGAAACCCAGCCTGCAATCTGAGACAGCCGTAGCCATTTTGGAGCTGTTGGCCTGTTTTAGAGGGGATGTCAGCTACTGTGCCTTGTGGGACTTGTGTCACCTTTGGCATGGATGGAAATGTGTGAATGCGGGAGCCAAAGATGTATGCATCTTACATGGGTCAGCCTGGTGTCCCCGCTTGTGTGGAGCTGTAAGCAGAGTGCTCTGTGGGAGAGTTTGGCTCTCCTCGTTGATAGTAGCCTCTGAAGATTAGGAACTTATCCCAGACTTTGTTAACATCCTCTGATACCTTTTAAAAAGTGATTAAATCATCCTTGGCTGGGTTCTAGTATTTGGCCTGCATCTCAGTAGCTGAGTGTCCTTGGGCAATTACTTAATCTCTCTGTCTCACTTTCCTTGTCTATAAAATAAAGGGGCCAGACTAGATGATGTTACAGGTATGAGACGCCTTTATTGCCCAACTCTGAGTAAGATATTTTATGTATCTATTTGTATATTTTGGTATTTGCTTCTTTGAATCGTGGGCTCCACAAATTTATTTCTTTACAAGGTAAAACATAAAACCTTCTTTTTGCTCTTAATTTCTTTCTTAAAGATTCGGGTGGTGCTTCCCCATATCTAGTATCCAAGAGTTTGGAAATTAGAGGCAGTACCATTATTTTATGGGGACAGGGACCCAGATTTCATCTCCTTCTACAGCCTGCAAATGATCTTGTCCTAGTTACTGTTGGGAAAAACTGATTGCAATTGCTGTTGGCAAAGTACAGTGTGGAATCATATACACATTATAGAATGATAGAAGCACAGTACTGCAATGGCAGTAGAGGCCATGTGGTCAGCCCCTTCATGGTGCGAGGACACTGAGGCCCAGAAAGTTTTCACCACATGTCTGAGGCTGTGCAGCTAGACCCGGTGAGGGTCAGGGCTGAGCTTTGTAAATCTTGCCACCTCCAGGGCCTCTTGGGCATCCAATTCAGCTGGTTTCTTTGTTAGTGCTTGTCAACAACCTTAGGTAAAGACCTCTCACGTTAACCCTCCTCTGACCCATTAGGTTCTGAAATGCCCAGCCATCTGTGTTCCGAGGAATTATTTCAAGACACTGACAGCAAGAGCTTTGCGTTCCCTCTTCGTTATAGTCTGTATAAACATGCGTTGCTTCTTAGGAGCTGGTGCAGGCCCTGGAAGTGTTCTTCTTGAGAGGTCACTTCTTACTTCTGCCTCCACAATTCCTCTTTCTCTGAGGGGTTTAATTTGTAAGAGGGGAGCAGAGGTACAAGTCTCAGGAGTGATGCAGATTTTGTGGAATGTGAGAGAGGCAAGAGCTGAGTGGACTAGGTTAACATAGGAACTGAGGAACCATTGTGAGGGAAAAGTGCAACTCCAGAGGCCTTGCAAATCTGTTGAGTGTTTGGATAAGGTCCTTCTGCAGAGCTCTGGAAAATTGGAAGCTCTCTACAGATTGTGTGTGCATTGTCATGAGTTATAGCATGTTTCTCTTACTTGCTTTGATTCTTGTTCTTTTTCTTATATTGTTGTAGCCTCCAAGTGCCCCATATGACATTTTCTAGGACCATGCTGCCAGACAGATTTGGCCATTTCTACCTATTTCCATCACTTCTCCCTAATTGGAATAGATACACATGCCTTATTTTCTTTATTCTAAGACATTAACTCTTAAAAACGCGTGTGAAATTCCAGTGAGTCTAAGAATCATTGTATATATTGAATGTAGTGTTTTTCTTTTCTCTGCAAGCACTGTTAGGAAATCTCTGTATCTGAGAGTCTGGAAATAACGGGAGTTTAATATGGACTTTCTTAGTGAAGAGAGCAGGTGGGGGATTGAAAGCAAAACGATTAGGAAGGGCAACAAAAACCATAAAGGTGCGGATGATGTGCTAAGAGATGTGGGAGGTACTGTATTCTGTTCCTCCTCTGAGATTCTCAGGCTGGTGTAAATTTTGTGCAGGGGCAGCCTCTCAAGAATTTTCAAGAAAGGGGTGGCATTAGGCTCTCTTGGTTCCAAGGTCACAAAAACTCGGTGACAGGGGTTATTGCTAAGCTGACATGTGGCAGGGGAAATGGGGCTCCTGAGAATGTCTGTGGATACAAACTGTCATGGCCAGGCCTCACCCATACTGTGGTGCCAGATAGATGCAAGGCCATGTTGGAGATGTCCCCAGCAGGAGTTCGTGATGACTATTCCTTGTTATAACCTGCTGTGATGACTTAACACAGGTCCGGCTAATTACCATAATCTGTGTAAGAACTTTAATGAATTGCTGTCCTATGTTGTTGACCAGCAGGGCATTATGTGTGTCGTCAGGATGGTGGAGGCCATTTAAATTGTTCCTCACATTCATGAAGAGGCTCAAATTTATTCCCTTAGTGTTATCTGCACATGAACTTCCACATTCAGTCACAGAGACAAAGTGGTGGGATTGAAAGAAGATGGCATTCATCATCCAAATTTAGATACATTTCTCATTAATATCTGTAGTGTGCTATGAATTAGTATGTTTTATAGATCTTGAACTGTCTTATAAAGAGCATAATTAGAGTTAAGTGTTGTTTGGGTGTTACATAATGTTAATTTGTTTGATGTAGACATTAAACTTCTCATTTCTTAAAAAAAAATATATATATATATATATTACTGATTATGCTGTTACAGTTGTCCCAAATTTTTCCCCCTTGCCCTCATTCACCTGGTACCCCCCATTTCCCCTGGTTGTCCCCTCCCCACCCTTAGTTCATGTCCATGGGTTGTGCATATAAGTTCTTTGGCTTTTTCATTTCCTATACTGTTCTTAACATCCCCCTGCCTATTCTGAACCTACCAATTTGTACTTTTTAATCCCTGCACTTTTCCCCCATTCTCCCTCTTCTCCCTGCAACTGATAACCCTCCAAATAATCTCCATATCTACGATTCTTTTTCTGTTCTGCTTGTTTGCTTAGTTTTTTAGATATAGTTGTTGATAGGTGTGAATTTGTTCTTATTTTAATGTTCATAGTTTTGATCTTCAACATTTCATACATTAATGGCTTGGTAATGATGAACTCCTTTAGCTTTACCTTGTCTGGGAAGCACTTTAATCTGCCCTCCCATTCTAAATGATAGCATTGCTGGTTTAGAATGATCCAGTTTGTAGGTACTTGCCTTTCATGACTTTGAATACTTCTTTCCAGCCCCTCCTTGCCTGCAAGGTTTCTTTTGAGAAATCAGCTGACAGTCTTATAGGAACGCCTTTGTTGGTAACACTCTGCTTTTCTCTTGCTGCTTTTAAGATTCTCTCCTTATCTTTAATCTTTGGCAGTTTGACTCCGATATGTCTTGGTATTGTCCTCTTTGTGTCCAACTTATTTGGGATTCTCCGTGCTTCCTGGACTTGTATGTCCATTTCCTTCACCAAATTAGAGAACTTTTTTTTCCATTATTTTTTCAAATAAGTTTTCAGTTTCTTGCTCCTTGGCTTCTCCTTGTGGCACCACAGTGATTCAGATGTTGGTATGTTTGATGTTGTCCCAGAGGCTCCTTAGCCTATTTTCATTTTTTTGTATTCTTTTTTTTTTTCCCTTGATGATCTTTTTGAATGTTTTTTTCTTCCTTATGTTCCAAATTACTGATTTGATTCTTGGCTTCACCACTCCACTGTTGATTCCCTGTAAATTTTCTTTAACTTCATGCAACCTTCATTTCTGCCTGGGCCTTTTTTATGTTGTTGAAGTAGCCAGTGAGTTCCTTGAGTATCATAATAACCAGCGTTTTGAACTCTGCATTGGATAGATTGCTTATATCCATTCTATTTACTTCTTTCTTCTGGAGTTTTGTTCTGTTCTTTCAATTGGGCCATATTTCTTTGTCTTCTCATTTGGCAGCCTCCCTGTGTTTGTTTCTATGTATTAGGTGGAGCTGCTTTGACTCCCTGTCTTAATAGTGTGGCCTAGTCTATAGAAAAGCACACCTGTAAGTTGGATGGGGTGGAGCTTTAGGTAATCTCCAGGGTGGGGCAACCCAAGTGAACCAGGTTGATGGTATCTCTCAGATATGGCTTTATGTGGGAGAGGGCTCGGGAAGGGGACAGTGGCCACTGTCTGTCCTCTGGGGTTTTGTCCAAGAGGAAGCTGTCCCTGGCACTTGCCCTGATGCCTGATACTTCAGTTTTCCCCTGTATGCCACTGGTGTCCTTCTAGCTG
Source organism: Phyllostomus hastatus (assembly GCF_019186645.2). Lineage (NCBI taxonomy): Eukaryota > Metazoa > Chordata > Mammalia > Chiroptera > Phyllostomidae > Phyllostomus > Phyllostomus hastatus. The sequence continues at coordinate 21,672,195 of NW_025334028.1, read as the reverse complement.
CTGCCTCAGTGCCAGAGTCCAGAGGGAGTAAGTAAGTCTATATAAGTCCTAAGTCTGTTTTGTGCCCTTCAGAGGAGACACCTGAGAAACCTCCAGTTTCTTTCTCTGCCCCAACCTGCTGCCCCAATCAAAACCATTGATTTTTACAGCTAGAAGTTATGGGGACTTATCTTCCTGGCACTGGAGCCCTGGGCTGGGTGGTGGTGTAGGGCTGGGATCCATCACTCCTGAGGTATCCCTCCCGGTTACCTCTACCACACATGGGTGTGGGACCGCCCACTTCGTGTCTCTGCATCTCCATGTCTCTGTGTCTCCATGTCTCTCTGTCTCTGCCCCTCCTTCCCATCTGGGTGAATGTGAATTCTTTAATTCCTTGGTTGGCAGACTTCATACAGCTCAATTTTCTGATGATTCTGGGTGATAGTTGTTTTGTATTTTAGTTGTAATTTTTGCTATGGTTATGCAAGGAGGCAAGCCATGTTTACTTATACCTTCACCTCAAACGGAAGTCTCATTTCTTTAATGTCACTAGAAGTGTTAAAATTGAGCGGTGCAAGGCTCTCTTGACCTCTGAAAGGCCCAGCTGAACCATCTTTGCATTGGCTGTCCTGGGTCATGTGCTCATTTTTGGTCCAATGAACCAGGGTTAGGGCCACCGCATGATATAGAAAACTTTGTTCCTTGGTACATTAAACAGCCTGGGGCCTTTTCCCTGAGGAAGTGCTGTATGTGTAGCAGGTTTGTGACTGAGTTGAAGATGTAACACCTGGGAGTCTGAGCTGTAAGTAAGGCCCTCGGGAGAACTCTGATTTAGCCATGGGATCACTGAAGTTCTTGGCAGCTCGGCTCATTTTTGTGTATCTCCCCTTGTAACATAGAGATGAGTGACACCAAATGACTTTTAAAAACTGTGAAGGCTGTAAAACTCGTTTACGTTTTAAGATATCCAGCCACTGTTAAACTACTTTTAACAAACGAAATAATTGTTTAGGAAGTTGGCAGTCATTTTGGTAAAACTTTGGAGTGAACAGCTCTATGAGAAAAACAGTTTCAGAAATGAGGAGAGGACATAAAGAGATGCAAGGGGCCCTTTAGTCAGCTAGATGAAGGCTGGAGCGATAATTGGTTGTGTCTAGGGAGGGATAAAATTGGAAAGCAGTGTGAAAATGTAGCTCAAGTCATTGTTGGGGGAGCTTTGAAATGAAAACTGGCGTTTAGTAGTAACAGTGATTATGCATTTTAAATTCGTACTCCCCATTTATCTTTATCAAGCTGTAATAATTTATGCTGTAACCACCACCGGGAGATATCTTGGGCAGGACTGGGTTGCATGAGTCACCATTTTTTGTTGTTTGGCCAAGGCTTTGATGTCTACAACAGCGACTAGAAAAATTTTATGTGGAAAGGTTGGCATCTTAACAGTTTTTGAAATAAGTAATCTGGGACCCCAGTGCCTTATGACAGAAGGGATTTTGGACCTTGGTGTTTTGCAAACACCACATTTGTATGATTAGAGAACACATGATTATGGGTAAAGTGGTTGTTCATTCACAGAATAGCTTTTCTGTGTTCTTGTTGAAACTCATCCTGGGTAGGTTTTATTCTAATCATCTGTGGTACAGTCAAGATCTCTGAAAACACCGTCAGAGAGCAGTGCAAAGGCACCATTTGTAAGTCTGCTGCTTTATGGACAGATTGTGTTTATCAAAAACTGTGGCATTCCTATAAGTTTTTCTTCAAATTTTTTTTATTGTAGAGAAGCCAACCTGGTATTTCAGTATATTATTTTGGCAGGAAAATGTCAGGTTGGTCCTCCTCTCTCTGGGGCATTGTGCATCTCAATCACCGGTGGAATGAGCAAAGGAAATATAGCCCCTGGGCTCAGCCCAGAGCTGTTTGACTTTATCTCCAGGGCTGGGCCCATCACATCCTTTAAAAAAACAATTATGCATTGATTTTAGAGACAGAGAGGAAAGGGGGGAAAGAAACATGGATCTGTTGTTCCACCCATCCATGCAGTCACTGGTTGATGCTGTATGTGCCCTGACTGGGGGTAGAGCCCACAACCTTGGCGTATCGGGACAGCGCTCAAACCCACTGAGCCGCCTGGTCAGGGCCCATCACATCTTTTTGATTCTTCTGCCTCTTCCTTCATTTCTGCAGCAAATACCATCTTTTGCCATGTATAATATACATCCATATTTTTGGCCCAAACTTTCAGGAAAAAATCTTTTGTTTTCATGTTTTAATTCAATATTTTAAAATTTACATGTAGAAACAAACCAATTATTGTATTCCGGGGTATTATTTTGCATACAGATGTCATTATTGCTTTTTAGAGATATACTTTTAATGCATAAGTATAAATGAAAGAATTAAAAACACTTATATAGATACAGGATTAGTACCACCCATGTATAATGCACATCCTTATTTTTCCCTCAAAACTTTGGCAAAAACATGCACACTATACATGGCAAAGTACCGTACATACTGAGTTTGGTGGCTGTCACGGAACTGGGTGTGCAATGATGAACAAAACAGAAATGAATCTTGACTTCTTGGCATTCACACCTCTTTGAGGGTCCAAGGGAATAAATGTGTAAGTACTGCAGGAGAAAAATTATAAATTGCAATGAGTGCTGTGGAGAGAGGAAGAAAACATGGGACAGTGAAAGAGGAAAACAGGAAGAACACAGGTTAGGTGGGCGGGAAGGCCTCTCTGAGGAAATGATAATGCAGCTGGAAACTGAGGGTTGGAGAGGATTAGCCATGTGAGGAGAGGGGGCAGGGTCCGTCAGGCAGGGATGGGGGTGGGAGTGGGGGGCTGAGGTTCGGGGACAGTGTAGGGAAGGCCTGGAGTGGGCAGATGCTGGGTTTTGGAGAGTGAGGAGCGAGAGAGGGCGTGTTTCCAGGAGCCATGGCCGCGTCTGTTCTGTGTTTCCTCAGTGTTGTGGTTATGAGACAACCTGCCCAAATGTCCCTTTACAGGTGGAGGGGTCCTCGCCGGTCACAGTGGTTGTCACTGCTGGGTCCACTAAGCAAATCCTAGGGTGTGTGTTGGTTTTGCTGTGGGAGTTGTAAATGGTTTCACTTGAGAACATTACAAGAACTGAAAGATTAGTTTAAATAAAAGAATTTAATTGGAGAATGCATCATTGTTCTCGCAAATCCCTGATGCTCAGCCCTTGTCTTCTGACCTTTCCATTCTGTGTTCACAGTCGTCAGCTTGGAGTTCTGGGCTTATTAGCCTTCACCCTTCACCTCCCAACACCTGTCTTTTTGTAATTTTTGCAGCTGTGTTTTTATTATTTATTTATTTGAGTGCTTGGAAGTGAGATGGGAAGGAGAAGTTCACTTAGTGGTGGTTTTTTGGATGAAATAAACCTCAGTTGCCAATGAAGAAATTCTGGTGGGTTTGTTGACAGGTAGAGTTTTTCTCCAGAATAAAGATCCTGGGAAACATTAAGTACAGTCACATTATTGAGTATGCCATGTGCATTTTAAATTTGGGGCAGGGCCCTGAGTGCTGTCGTCAGGTGTCTTCTGGGCCAAAGGCCCTGGCTGAGGGGCAAGAGAGGGCTGAGTCCACTGGGCATATGCAGCCTGCTGTCCAAGGCCAGGGAGGACCAGTCTGGAGGAAGGGGGCATCTTTCTATTTCTCATGGAAGCTACTTAGCGAGCCAAGCCCATTTCTGAAATCCCCCAGAGGTGCCATAAAAACCGGCCGTGGCCCTGCCTGGGAGAGGTGTCAGTGAGCTCTGGGTCATGCCTGTTGCCCAGGAATGCCCTGTTCTGTCCTGATGAGACGTGACTAAACCTGCGTTTGGTCCCCTTTACACCATGCGGGACCGGCACCTTTTTTCTCTGGTGTGTTACTGGTTATAATGGACATATTTTTGTAGTCAGTGCATGTAAATAATTTTTGTAAGCATTTGATATATTTTGAAATATTTTCATCACCATGCTGAAATCACACTTTAGTTTGTCAAAAATAGTGGTTCTCTGATATAACTCCAGCCTAGTTTCCAGCTGGGGGCAGTGCTTTGCACAGCGTGTGGTGCCCGGATTGTAGTTACATCACGTTCATTCCCAGAGGCCACCTCACACAGAGTTCCAAAGCATTTGTACTTTGATATTGCATTCAGTTCTTACTAATAAGATTGAGCAGGTACTTTTATCTCCATTTTATAAAGGAGGAAACTGTGGGCCTGGGAGATTAAGTGGTTTGCCCCAAACAAATTAAGGTTTGGAGTCAGGGCTAGAAAATGGATTCTTCCTTCCTTCTGTAATCAGTCAGGGTATGGATTAATCTCCTGGGACAAGGACACCCCTGACTAGAGTGGCCCTCAGATTGTATGTAGTTCAGTGGTGAATGGCGAGGGCTGAAGGCTGCTGCTCGCTGCCTTTTCTACCCCAGCCATGGGGCTCCATCACCATGTCTTGGCCAGTAATGCGTGGCTTTGTCATTAAGAAGGAGACCCCCAACTTGACACGTCACTTCAAGTCATATTATATCACTTTTATAGTCTTAGGAGCTTACCTCGCTGCAGGGGAACCTGGGAAAGGTGGTCTCTACTGGGGCCAGGTGCCTGGTTAAAAACAGGGGAGCTGAGTACTGAAAGAAGCAAGGTGGGGTGCCGGGGGACTGTAAACACATTAGTTCTCATCCCTTCTTTTTTTTTTTTTTTTTTTTTTTTAGGTATATTTTATTGGTTTTGCTATTACAGTTATCCCATTTTTTTTTCTCCCTCATCCCTTTTTAATGTAACAGGCTATGTGAGGGATGCTAGGGGAGTGGTTGGCTAATAAGGGCGGGTAATGAGTGGCTACAACAGCCTTTTATGATGAAAATCTGTAGCTCTAAATTTATCAGACCGCTTCTTATTACATATGCTTGATCATGCTACTTGGATCCAGTTTGTTCGTTCTTGACCTGAGTGTTGTGTGGTTGAGTCATTGATGGGCCAGCCCAGCTCACCACAATGGTCCTGCATGTGCAGCGAGTTTTGAGCCCCCAAATAGTAGGGAGTTGGTTTACCTGTCATCAGGTTTTAAAAGAAAGATTTTTGCTACTGATGGCAACTGAATGAAGCTTGAGGAGGAGAGAGGGCTGTTCAGGCCTGGGGCATTTCCTGTGCAGCCGCTGGGCTGAGGACTCGGCTGGTTCTGTTAGTCCTGTGTGTTGGATGAGGGCCACTCCCCATCTTGTTACATGAAGGCGCGGTGCTGGTGGTACCACAGGCATCAGTTAGCTTCTGACTTAACCTTCTGCTCAGAGCCCTTCAGCTCTGGCTGGTTGTCATGCTTATTTTCTCTCAGGCTTGGACCTGTCTCCCCTGGTCTTTTCCAGAGACAGAGGCCTCCCTGTCCTGTTGAGGTAGGGGTCAGATTCTGCGCTACTGTGCAGAGAGTTGAGGCATCAGGACCCCTCTGAACTGAGAGGTGCTGGCAGCCATGGTGAGCAAGCTGCTAGAAACATTGTCCTTTAACACAGCCATGAGTCAAAAGAAACTGCAGAGCAGATCTGCACCCAGACCAGAGGCGATGGAGCCTGGCCTGGGGGCCGAGCTCACCCGGAGCTTCCTTCGCTGCCCAGCTCCTGTTCCCTGTGCTACATGGGCTGCTGGCTGTCACCAATATTGCCCAGAGAATGCATTCCCTGTGAACACCTATTAGAGTGATTGTGTCTACCTGAGAGGACTAGCAAAAAGGGACACACAGAGACACATCTGGTTTCTTTCTAGCCTTCCAGCCATCACCCTGCTTTTGCCCTGGCCCTCCCCACTGCCTCGCTTCCTCAGGGAATGAGCCGGGGTAGGTGTTCCCCTCTTTGGCCCCACAGTGGACTAACGTGAACAGCTTGAAAAATCCCGTGTCCAGATCTCACCCCAAGCAATTCTGGGTTAATTAGTATGGGTGAGGCTTGGGCAACAGTTCTCTCTCTCTCTCTCGTTTTCAAATGAATGTACGATTTTGTTGAGCCGCATTCATAGCCATCCTGGGCCACGTGCGGCCCTGGGTTGGAAACCACTGTGATCATTGTGGTTTTCTAGCCTAATCCTGGTTTGCTACATAAAACCATCTACATTTGTCTTATACAGGGAGTGATGTAAGCCTGGGTTTATGATAAGAGATATCTTGCTCAGTAAACAGAATAAGTATCCCTCACAGGTAACTGCAATTTTATCTGGGGGACCAGCAGAAAAGAATTTAAAAAGACTATCTTGGAGGGTGAGTATTCACCTTCAAAGGTTTTGGATTTAATGAAAGAAATCCTCAAAAATTTATATCAGAGACAAATACTGAGTGGAGAACCTGAAGGAAGAAGCACTGTGTGCATTTTGTGGTTAAAAATAAGGCACTGCATTTATATAATATTTCCTCTGTAAAAGTGGCAAAGTGTTACAGATTTATTTTTTTTCTGGAGAGAAGCATTATGCCATTTAATAACACAGAGAGTGAACATCATCAGAAAAGATGGGCCTTATTCTTCCACTGTTGCTCGCCAGTGTTGAGACTTGGGACTGTCACAGAAGACTGGTCCTCTTGGTGGCAGTTCACTGGGGATAGGCTGGGGAAGAGGGGCGTGGCTAGGGACCTGTGGGCTCCGTGCGTGGCTGCTGCACGAGTGTGCCAGCTGCTGGAAGGGCTGCAGGTGGCTGTTGGCAGTGGGCTCACTCTTCCCTGCCATCTCTGTAGCAAGAAGGCACCCAGCTGGGGCCAGGGGTCTGTGAATGCCATAAGATTGTGTCTGATGTTGTGCGTGTGTATGTGAGGGTGCACTTTCTTTTCTGGGGGAAGTCCCATGGCTTTTTAAAATCCAAATGCAAGAAAGGGAAGGACCCCTATCATGGGCATGTTTATCTGTTGGGGAAGGGATGTCTGCATAATGGAGTAGAAAATCCTGTGAATTCAAAGAGGTTTTTTTTTGTTTTGTTTTTGTTCCTTCACACTCTAGCAGCTTATGTGTAGCATGTTATGCTATAATGGGCAAGGTTCCAAAGTTAAACTTTTTCTGAAGTTTTCTCAAAAAGAATGCTAGTAGGTAGGTACAGTGTATATAAATTTTATTTCAGGCACTACAATTTTTTTTAAGCTGCACTCTAATTACAGGTGAAAAATATTTAAGCAAGATTGTAACAAAATACATATGTGGATAATAGGTCTGATAAAATACAAATAAATGATAAAATCCACACAGAGGACAGGGGTCATGATTATATCAAATAACTTAGGCTAGTGAAGTTACTGCAAATGAGCATTACATTTAAGTCTGAGTTTCCGGGAAACCAAGGTAAAAAGAGAAAGGTGGTGGCTATTAGCATTCTTTTTTTAATTAAAGAAAGCAAATTAGATGAGATACTCTGGGGTTAAAGTATGAAATCTAAGATTTAATAGCATGTCTCCCAGTATGTGCCATGCTCTGCACTTTTACCAAACGTATGGAAATGCTTTTCTTGTGACTGCTTTCCACTTCAGCAGGGTTTTTTGGGGGAGGAAGGGGAGTCTCTGTGTGGGATGCCTAGCTAATGGGATCCCAGCATGTGGTTCTTTGAGCTTTCTCCCCATCTTCCTAGGAACCCAGTTGTCTTAACTGCCAGGAATTGTGATAGCCTACCATGCGAGATTGTGCTGTCTGGAACTGCCCAGTGTGTGGATAATGAGGAGGGTGATAGTGTGCTTTCCTTGGATGTGCTGGGATCAGTGATGATTTTCTGCTGTGGAAATTCAGGGTTCTGCCCAGGAGGCCTGCTGAGAGCTGAGCTGCCGGAAGGCCCTTTGCCGTGGTCAGCTTGCACCTCGCCACTTTAGGAAGAACTCTTCTTTCACCTAATGGTAAAGCACGTTCACTTTGTGACTATTTATAAATGCCTCAAAGATGAAAATAATTTTTTAGTTTGGAATGAGAATCACACTGAAGTCCCTTTGGAATCAAGTTACATTTCTTTGCCAAACTGCAAGGCTTTCTTTTTCTGCTCCTTTTTCTCCTTAAAAAAAAAAAAAGTCACAAAAATTCAGGAATAAAAAAGACTTTTTAAGTTCTTATTTCTTTCCATGTGTGTTCAATAGTTGTGTAAACTTTCCCACTTAAGCCATTGTTAATAATAGCTTTTATGTTGTTTTAGAAAACTAAGAACAAGTATCCCAATCCATAAATACTTCAAAATGTATTTCCTTGCTAAAAGTGTTTGATCTGGGTGAGAGGTGGAGAATGAGGAGGGGCATGGAAAATATTTAAACCCTTACATAGTTTTACCTGTATCTCCATTACAGTTTTATCCAGAAATAGTATGCAGTGCAGACAGATGTTTCCTAATCTTCCTGGAGTAGCTCAGGAGGAAAAAATCCTCACATTGCTTTGGAACATTTTGTATGTGAGGGTTTGTGTTTGTCCTATTATCATTTGAAAAGTGCAGGTGTGAGGCGAACATTTTCTGATGGGGAAAGCTAGACTTGAATGTGATGACTTGCTTTATGCAGCACAGACCTTTGGTAGGGCGCGAGTAATCTGCAGAAATAGAACCGAGTTTCTTTTGGTCCATTCTTGCATTACGTAAAATTGGTTTGGTAGATTTCCACTCGATTTGGAGAGTAGGTGTAGTGTTGTGATAGTAGGCTGTTGTGATGTGCATAATTTTGCTTTATTTTTATTATTATTTATTTTATGCTGGGTTTATAATTGTTTGTTTCTTCTGGGATGTTATTTTCTCCTGTGCAGCCTCCTCTTCTGGCTCAGGAAGAATCTGCTCTTTTCCGGTAAGTTCATTTCAAGGTGGCAGGACAGCTCGAGTAGGGGTTAGTCTGCCCGTGAGCTCTGTGAGTTCTGCGTTGCATCTTGGGAGCTTTGGTCGCCTGGATATGCTCAGTGCCTGGAGAATCTTCATCTATACCTAAGTTCAGCATTACTCTCTGCATTTGGAAGCATATACAGCAGAAATTCAGTACTCTTATTTTGGGCCACTGACCCTGTGTCCAGCCCCACTGTTTGGCCTGGCACACCTACCAACACTGCCACTGCAGCAGGGGAAGGCACACATTGCTTCTGTAAAGTGACATCCTGAAAATGCTTGGCGGCTTTTCAGATATCCATATGTTTGATGGTCTGGGCAGTTTCATTAGTGTACTTAAAGTGAACACAAAGATTTGAACCTCTTGATTTGCATGATATTGTAGGGTTTTCTGGGTCAGGTGAAGAACCACTTTCAGAGGTCACCTCTGGTTGCTTTCCGGGAGAGTGGTGTGCATAGGTTTACATGGTCCTGACTGCCCTGAGCAGTTGAGACTGCTGTATAGAGACACGTGTTCGGCGGCCCTCTGGGAGAAACAAGCCATTGGCATAAAGATACCACAAACAGGACAACAAACAGTGTTTTCAGAGGGAGCCCCACATTAGGGCACTGCGATACACCCTGCACTCGAGGGTAGCGTTGCAGCTGAGTTGTTTCTTATGAGGGCAACTCCGCAAAGTCTACACAGCACCAAGCGGCTGTGGGAAGTGTGTGTTTCCCAGTGGTCCATGATTTTCCTGAGCAATCCTGGAGCAGCAGCTAAGATATAGTACAAAAAACACACATCAACTCAAAATGGGTGACTTTTAAATCGTCACAAGTACAATTCTTTTTTTAGACTGTTTAGAAATCATTAAAAGTTGGCTCCTCTTCTGGTCATTCACAGGGAGGAAATATTCAGAGGGGATGATAATTTAGGGCTTTGTAAACTGAAGGCATATTGAATTTAATTATAAACTGATTGCACTAATCTGCAGAATATTTTGCTTAAAAATTTGAATATTTGTAGTCTGGGCATTCTGTGGTCAAAGCCTCAAGTGTTTCATGCAGGAGAGCACAAGTGAGTAGCAGGTGCCATGAGAGGAAGGCAGAGGGCTAAGGTCGGTTCCCACCGGCTCCTCTGCCCCCGTTGTAAGTTGGCAGCACTGTCCATAGACCAGTCCTGGCACCAGCTTTGGGAGGGTGATGCATTCTGCTTTTCGATGAATTAATTGGTGCCCCACAGTGTTCTGTAGCCAAGTCATTGCTTGATAATTCGCCCATTTTTTCCCTGACATGCTAATAGTCCAGTTACTGCTTCAAGGTTACATTAAAATGTTTGCTTGACGCTTTCAACTTTAAGGTTTCTGATAATAGCAGCAGACCACCAGGCTTTCTGAAATAGTTCTTTGTTTTAACAAAACAAAAACCCAGAGAGAGGAAGAGAAAGCATAAGTAAAAAGTTACATTATTGATTGGTAAGCCATCGTGAACTATTTTCTTTCATGGACATATTTATCTAAAATATATTTTTTGTATTTTATATATATGATAAAATGTAGAGCAAATGGGAAGTGAATTCAGTTCTGGATCTGCTGGACTTGGAGTGCCTGGTGGCGGTGGATATTGTGAGAACGAAGCCCAAGAGGGAGAGAAGGGTTGAGGAACCCTCGCAGGGCTTCCCTGGGCAAGCTGCTTGATGTCTTTGAGCCTTGGTTTCCGTATCTGTACAGAAGGCGTGAGACCTGGGTTTTGGTTGTGTTAGAGATGAAATGAAGAGTTGTGTAAGGAGTACCAAGAACATGGTATGAGCTCAATAAATACTCTCTTTTCCATTTCCCTTTTGTGTTTTGAGTATAGTTTTGAAGCTATATTTTACATTTAGGAATACATCTTTCTCTAAATGTAAGCCTCCTGGGCTTGTTCCAGGTTGTTCACATATCTTGAAAATTGGAACCTCAGACTGCATGTAGTACGCAAGTACGAATCCCGCTTGCTGCCTGGGTTACGGTAGGGAGATCACTTCAGAGTCCTACGTGACTTCTATTAATATATCTCATGCCGTGTTCGCTGTTTCATAAGACGGTTCATGCTGATTCATCTCAGCTCTTCAGTTCCAGCATAGTGTCAAAGAAGCAGTGACTTTGTCATTTTGACAAAGAGGAGATGTTAAAACAGTTTTCAGTGTAGAAGTCTGCTTAGCATTACAAAGCAAGCATTTTGTGTGTGTGTGGAAAGAGATCTTCATGAAGCCCAGGGATTGCCTAAAATAACTTTTTTTTTTTCTGGTTGGTATCAAGAATAGAAATCTCAAAGCTCAGGTGATTGGTGATGGGGAGTCATTATATGGACTGGGTTTTGGCTTCATTTCCCAGAGAGCTGTGATGAGTGCCCGGTGCTGCAGCACCGTGGAACCCGAACACCCAGACCTCCCTGCGCTGCCGGGTGATGGTGAGTACAGACACACCTGGGTTTAGTGCGCTTTGCTCTATTGTACCTCACAGCTGATGCATTTTTTACATACTGAAGGCAAGAAAGACCCTCCACCAGCAACAACATTACATCGTGCTTTACTGCAGTGGTCTGGAATCAAACCTGCAATGTCTTTAAGGTATGCGTGTACTAATTCTTTCTTTTTCATCCTGGTTTACTGCATCTTTATATAGCTCCAAAGCTAAGTGAGCATCAGGCAGGGATTGGGAAATGGCAGGCAACCAGAGCAGCAGTACAGAATGACCAACTAATTCCAGAAATTCAAGAAAGTGATTGTTTCTCAAGTGCCGATTAGGGTTGGGCTGCCTTAGAGTCTGCAGGGCTCTGAAGTAAGTAGAAAAGTTTTGTGGCTTTTCCAATATGATGGCTGGAGTTGGTTTTAAGCTCTAGAGTAAGTAGCAGGGGAGTTAAGAAATCCTGGGAAAGCCCTGGCCGGGTAGCTCAGTTGATTGGAGCATTGCCCTGATACACCAAGGTTGCAGGTTCAATCCCCTGTTAGGCTACATACAAGAATCAACCAATGAATGTATTAATGAGTGGAACAAAAAAATTGATCTCCCTGTCTCTGTCTCTGTCTTTTTCTGTTTCAAGTCAATAAATAAAAATTATAAAAGATGAAAAAAAATCCTGGGGTGCTAATGTGAACATCTTTTCCATCATGAATGAGAGCTGTCTGTAACCTGCCACAGGGCAGGATCGACCCATCAAATTAGGTTCGACTCTTGTGATATATTAACTCTATATTATTTTATTGAAACAGTTCTGGTCCACTTGAACATCGTTCTGTCACTCGAACTCCACGACAGTTGCATAAGCCAGAAGTGTTTTGTTCAATTTCCTGGCTGATATCTGAGCTCTCTAGGTAACTTTACTCACAATCATTGAGATTGTGAAAGACAGAAACCACTGTGCATTGATGCATCAAAGGCACTGATTTTGTTTTTCTTCCATGCCCCGGTGCAAGCTGGCTAACTCATAATGGTTTTAGGCTCAACAGCTATTGACAACAGGCTTATTTTGATTGCTTTTATGCTTGAGTTTCTGAAACCTGATCTTTTATGATAGACCTATGGCAAATGTCCTCCTTTATCAACATCATGAAAATGTGTGATGCAAATGGAATGGCAGGAGCATCCTTCAGCAGAGTCTGCGTGATTTGTTCCAAAGGTTGAGAATGCTGTGTAGCAAAGTGCCCGGGAGGGTGAAGCCTAAGGGAACTAGTAGTAGGTCCACTGGTTATTAAAGGTCTTATTCTAGTACAGATGCAACATCCAACTTACAAATGACATCCTCTTGCCACCCCCATGCTGTCATCACTATGGATTCTAATGTAAAAAGTTGAGATTTTCGAGAATTTGTGAGCTCAGAGGTATAGAAGATTGAAAGAAACTGTGAAAAGCAGAAATAACTTTGGGGGACAGAAAATATGACTAGGCAGGCCTAGCTTATAAGCATAGTGAGCTATGTATTTCCTGTCCTGAAATGAAAAATAAATCTTCCCCCGTCTTACCTCACACACTCGCTTCTTATTTCACTCTATGGCGTTGCTGTGTGTTGTACGTGTCAGGGGCTCATTTGGAATAAGAGTGGGATTGCACACTTGTAGAGAGCCATTTCTTTAACCTTTGTTTGAATGTCTTCATTTAAAAGGGGTTACCAGTCCTTCATGCCAGGTTCATTTACGCAGTTGCCTCTCTGACCCCTAAACATGAGTAGTTAAAGTGAAGGGCAGAAGTTTTGATTTTGTAAGGGGGGAGGAAGGAAAGGGGAAGTATGTAACTTTGGAAAAGGGAACACTTGGAAAGAGTGGTGGGCAGTTCTGTAGCTTCGTCAGGGATTTAGAGTAGAGTTAGTATTGGCTGTGAGCACCTAGGCGTCTGTGTGTGGGGGTGGTGAAGGGGGTGCACAAATGGGACGTTGTCAGAAAGGAATTTTGAAATAGGCAAAGTGTTTCTGGCTTGCCAATAGAAAAATGGGGAGGAAATTCCTCTCATCAACCTACTTACACCACAGGCCTCCTTTTTACTAGTGCGGTGATGATATCATCTCATCCAGAGTAGACTGAAAAGACATTGGTGGATTGCTTTTAAGTTTTACCATTAATTGCAGTGTAAAATGATATTATCATGTTGGAAAACCATTTAGCAATTTCCCAAGATAAATAATGAAAACATGTCCACAAATAGACTTGTATGTGAATGTTCATAGCAGTATTATACATGTCAGCCCCAAACTTGAAAGAACCCAGGTGTCCATTACCCAGTGAAGTGGCCCTGCATATTGTGGTATATCTATGCAGTGGAGTACTGCTCGGTAATCAAAAGGATCAAACTGTGGGCGTGCACAACATGCACAAATTGCAGAAATACTGTGCTGAATCACAGCAGTGAGACTCAAAAGAGTGCATACGCTATGATCCCATTTCCATGATGTTTTGGAACAGGCAGAACTAGCCCATATTTACAGGAAGCAGATTGAGGTTGTCTGGGGCTCGGCCTGGGGGAATTAACAAGGGAATTTTTGAGGCTGGTGGTAACATTTTAAATCTTGATTGTGGGATGCTTGCGTGGTGTATACACTTGTTAAAACACACTTAACTGTAAATTGAGAATGAATATATGTTAAGCAAATTATATCTCAGAATTGATTTTTTTAAGTTTTTGTTAAAAAGTAAATACATTTGTGGCATTCCTTGTAAATGTACTAGTAATTATGATCTTGTTTCTATAGAAAGATATTACATTTCAAGGTTAAAAAACAATTTAAAAATGACTTTTCAGATTATAATCTGTACAAAATTGGGGAGTATTTGTATTTGTGTATTGGTCCATTTTGTATTCTCTCTTACCAGACTTCTGGATTATGTGCTATTTTCAGGAAGATTTTGGACACTTTTTAAAGTGTATGTTTTAACAGGATTTTCCTGTAGATCTTTGGCAAACTTTGCACTTTTATTGTTTGAGGAGTATAAATAAGAACAGAACAGAATTATTTTCTGGCACATTTTCCTCTTGTCCTGCTCTTTTTATGTCAAGTTAACTCTGTAGTTCCTGTTGCTCCTGCCTTTGAACTTAGAAAAACAGTCTGTCATAGACCTAAAATTAAGGGAAAACACATTGTGTTAGTGGAAGGCAGGCAGGGCAGAGTTCCTGATTTCTAATGCTACCACTGAAGCAAAACACTGGGGAAGTTGATTTCCTGACCGATGCGCATGCAGATATTTGAGGTTTACAGAGTTACCCAAAATGTGTGTTCCTTCTTGCCTTCTCAGGCTCCGGCATTGATGGCTCATTGTTTGGAGAGTCAGCTATTTGAAGAACTCATTGTTTAAGATCTCAAAATTTCATAGCTATTATCTTGTCAAGGTAAACCCAAATTTGATGAAACCCAAATTAAAGGGAATTAGATGTCTGAAGAACTCAGAATCTTGTATATTTGGCATGTTAAACATGAGTTGATGTGGTTTAGGATGAATTGTTGAATTTTCAGGGTGGAGGGGTGGTCTACTTGTCTAGATCGAATGTTGGAGCCTGAGACCAAGTCCAGCTATGTGACCAGACTGCAGCCTGTATTGCCCTATGAGGACGGAAGGTTAGATCACGGACAATTCCGTGTAAGCTGTTTTCTGATCAGCTCCAGTCTTCCTTAATGCTAGTAACTAGGCTAAAGGAATCACTTCACCCTTGGTGAGCCTGGTTTAGGTGATGAGCAGAAATTGCACTAGACTTGGCTTTTGACCCTTGTTTAAATCATGACACTGGCTAGTCCTGTGACCTTGAGCAAGGTCATTCATCTCTTGAGCCTCACTTAATTCATCTGTAAAATGAAGACATTCACTTGAGATTTTTATTTTATTCATTTTTACAGAGAAGAAGGGAGGGAGAAAGAGAATGAGAGAAACATCGATGTGCGAGAGATACATTGATTGGTTGCTTCTCACATACTCCCAACTGGGGACCTGGCCCACAACCTAGGCACGGGCCCTGACGGGGAATTGAACCTGTGACCTTTTGGTTCACAGGCCAGCGTTCAGTCCATTGAGCCACACCATCCAGGGCTCCACTTGAGTTTCTGCTGGCCTGTACCTGGCACATAATGCTGTTGGTAACCCTGAGTTGGTTTCCTTCTTTGTCAAAGCCGCTGCCTGGCTCTGCTCTGTATGACATATAATTGTTTGTCTGTCCAGTAGCTCCCTACTCATTTTACAAAATGCGTGATGGGTAAGAATGAGTTGAGAAGAGGTTGAGACTATGTATTAAATTTTTGCTAATCTGTGGTGTTTTTGAAGTGGAAGTGGTGTGCTTTCATTTCCTGGCTTGTGTTGTGAACCTTGCCTTCCCACTCTGCACCAATGGGCCTGGAGTTGCATACAGTAGGCCGGGTGCTGAGAATAATCTGACCATTGGAGGCTCCTTGCCCGTGATTGTAGAGTGGGAAGGAGGAGGTCCGGTTGTGTAAATGGAGCCTGATGTGCTATTGAAATAACTCAGTAGATTCTTGAAAGAAAAAGAAAAAGAGGCAAAAAATCCCTAACCACCTTCTCCAGCAGCATTTCCTAGATATGCTTCTACGGGCACTGTGGCACCAGGCAGAACGCTTGGTGTATATTGCTCCAACGTTTTATGCTTTGATCAGAGAACACACTTCACACAAAGCAATGAAAATTTTTGTACCATGGTAAAGTATTTGTGAAAAGCCTAATTACATTATTGGTGCTTCCGTTCTGAGCCTAATTCTAGTTGTCTATATGTGGATGGCCTGCCAGTCCCATTCGTAGGTCTAGGCAGTTAGGAAAAGGAAGCAATTATCCAGTTAATGTAAAGAAATCCTGCTAAAGAGGAAAGAAAGTTGCCCCTTCACCCTCCTGTCCATTACTCTGAATTGGTGTTTATAGGGAATTAAATTCCCTGGTAATTGCCCACTCTCTCCCTCCTTTGTCTGTGAGACCCATCATCTGAGGCCTTAAGTAAAAGTCCTGGGAGAATTTCTGGCCTGTAAGTGAGGCGAGTGACCCGGCTTGGTAAACACCCACATTGCACAGGCTTGGGTTGTCCTTTCCAGGCCAGGATCGGCCTTAGCTCTAGGAGACGAGTTGACCATAAGAAATGTTGTAGTGCAAAAGTACGCTTACATCAGTTGTCTGGCCTGTGTATGCTGTGAGGAGTGCACTGCGGCGCCCTGCAGTGGTCAGGCATTAAAGACAAGGTGTGTCTCATTGCCAGCGGGGAGGAGTACAGAGGTGGAGCATGTGGAGGGGGAGGTGCTGCTGAGTCAGCTCAGGAATGGGGGTCAGGATGTGGAGTCTAGTCACAGAACTGCTACCTTATAGCTGTGTATCACTTTCCAGGCCTCTCACCCGCCTTGGGCCTCACTTTTGTCTTCTGTGGAATAGTAGTAGCTAGGAGTTTTCGCGTCTGTGATAGTGGTAGCTTATTTTCCAGGCAACTTCCTAAAGGTTTTCATCAAAAGATAAATGTGACATTTATAATGGCACATTATAAATGAAGATACCTTCAAAAACAAAGCACTCTACAAATGTAAGATGTTATTAAATTTAAACTCAATGAAATTATTTCAGTGCCTGCGTTGGAGAAACACTGTTTGAAGTCTTCTGGGAGTGCACAAATGATTGCAGAACTTAAGTTTCCCTTTGGGGAAGATCTTTGAGGGCAGATAAATATGCTGCAGGGCAAACTTATCTCTATGAATACCCTAACTGGACTGCTCTTGGCTTCATTTTTCCATTGTTTAATTTCATTATCCTTGCCCTTTAGTATCACACATTGGGAATAATGGGAAAATTGGAAGATTTTTACAAATAGTGATTGAAAATAAGTTGAAGAACCTATGAGCAGAGAGAAGAGATTCTTTAAAAAAATAGGCAATGGTAATTTTAAAATTCCTTTTTCAGAAGTGACAGACTCAGGAACAGAAAAGAGTTGTTAACTTAAAAAAAAACTGAAGTGAACACCCAGCGCTGCCCTTCCTTTGCTGAGTGAGACATATGGCAGAAATAGGTTTCTGCCCTGTCCTCTGTGGTTCCCCAGATCCCCTGTGGTCTGTGTCACCCTCACCCTGCCACGTGGCATTGGCGCGGTCTGCTTGTTGAAAAGAGTGGGTGATGTCTTGGAAGCCTGATGCCTCTTTATTTTAGTTTTTCATCTTGCAGGCCATTGTGAAGTTAACTTCTTTTTAACTTTCTGCGACACAATGACTTTTACAAAATGGGAAAATGAAAGGACTCTCAAAAGGGGACACAGAAGATCGGGTCTGCAGAACAGACAGTGCAGGCCTGTGCTCGGCGGGAGTCCGGGGGCCATCACTCAAGAACTCCAAGTGAGAGAACAGGGTGGAAAGTGCAGGGAACGCCTTCAGGGAAATGCCAAAAAGGCCGAGTATTCTTAGAAAACTTGGAAATGGCTGGACCTGGTGGACCTGGGTCCAAGTGCCCTGTCTTTTTGGAGATGGCGTGTGTGCCTTGCTTCACTGACGAGTCCCTGTTCCTGGACTTGCTTGTGTCTCCCGTACCACTGCCCACCTTCTTCAGACTAGTGAAATACACGGTTACTCTGCACAGAGCTGAGAAAAAGGCAGACAGCCAAGGATGAGACTAATAATTAGGCCTTTTTGGAAGGTGTGAGACAAATTGGCAGCATGGCTGCCTGAGAAAACACAATGGGTCTTTGTTTGCAACTAAGAAGCCAGTGCTCCAAGGTTCTGTAGCTGGGGGAGCCTTGCCCTGCCTGTGCCACAGGGAGCTCTGCATCCAATTAGACCGCTGGGCCACCCAAATGTTTCTGTGTCATTCCTGCCCATGCCCATGCCCCTCCAAAGCATCTCTTTGTATTTTGTAACTGCAGTATTCCAAATCAACCCCCACTTCTCTGGCTTCTTTCACTTTTCTGGAAGGAGGGCTGGAAGCAGACTCTGGCGTGTATGGTGGCAGCACAGCGTGCTGGCCATTGGAGGATAGCCGACAAAAAGAACTCCTCACCCTGGCACTTCTGGCCTCCTCTGCCTCTCAACTGCCCGTGCATTTGGTCCCCTGCCTTTGTCCAGGGGCAGGACAGAGCACCGCCTCCTTGGCTCCCCTTTCCTGTTTGGAAGCCGGAGCCACTCATCCTAGCTGGGGGATTGTGAGGCTCTTGTGCATGCCCTGGCTTGGTGGGGAGATCAGAATGGGGAGTCTGGCCCTGCTTGTGTGGAGAGTTGGCAGGCCCGCATGCGCTGTGCCATTGTTATCAGTAAGGGAGCTGCAAAAGCAAGTGTCTAGAATTCAGTTCAGTGTGCCAGGGCCCCTTTCCTTTCTTCACTTAGACTTTCTCAACAGAAACTGCTTTTCGCTTGATTAACTGTAACAAACTCTTTGGAGTTTTGTATTTTGGAAACCACGTTGCCAGAGAAGCATCAGTATGTCTTTTGTAAGAACCCCAAATCAATTCCTCCTGGTATAAATGGAGAAGAAAAAATAGAAGGCTTTAATCTGTCTTCTTGCCTATTAGTGAAATACTACTGGGTGACCTAGTTCATCTACATATTAAATGGGCTAGACCTATCTGTGCTTTTTTCCCCCCTTGTTACCTTGGAAACGATGCCCTGGCTCAGAAGTTGCATGAGGCCTGCTGCAAACCTGCAGTAGGTTTCTTCATGCTGAGAAGGCTGTTAATGGGGAAAGGTTGAATTTTTCCAGAATGCCTTCAATTGTTAGCAAGAAGGAGAGAGGACGGAGAAAAAAATGACAGATTAATTCTTCTGATAATATTTCTAGAGTGCTACTTTTAAATTAATTGGAAGCAGTTTTACCTAGATTTAAAAAGAAAGGAGTAGCGTGGCCTCTGTGCCTTGAGACTGCTGTTACGGAAGAACTTTCCCGGTGCCTTTGGCAGCACTGACACAGGATCAGCTACAGTTGACACTGGATTCCAAACCTACCAATTAGGGAGTATAGACTCACTGCTTTGCTGTACAGCATTGGTTCTTCCAGATCGCTTTGTGGACCTGTTTTATTTTTCTCAGGTCAACTTTTTCAGGAGATGGAGAAGCAAGATTTTAAACTAGGACATAGTCAGCAGCCAGAGAGCAAAGTTGGCCCATATTCCAAAAGCTGAATATGTAGCCCGTGTCTTGGGGTGCAGCAAGGGACCCTCTTGATCTTCTACAAAGTCTCAGTGCAGAGTAGAGGAGATTAGTGCCCAGAGGAGTGAAATGGATCACCCAAGGCACACATCTGGTCTGGGGCAGAGTCTGGACTAGAAATCAGCTTTTGACTCCAAGTCTAGTGCTCTTTCCACAGCAGTCCTGACCTCAGTGAATCACTCACTCCTAGTTCTGTCAGAGGTGAGGTTGAGTGAAGCAAGTGTGAGAAGAATGCTGTTCTGTGGAAGCCACCCACCAGCCGACTTGCTTGGCAAACTGTGAAAGGAGGAGAAAATGCATCTTCATATTTTAAACCCCTCTTATGGGTATTTATTGTTAACAGAGGGAATTAGATTCAGTCTGGAACCTTGGGGGCTTTGCGAATAAATTGTAAAAAATGTGCTTGCCATTCGAAACACATTCAGTTCTCCTGGTAATGCCAAGTTTTCTGATGTCCAACTTACTGCGCTTTGCAGGAGCGGTAGACCTGTAGTACGAGGAAACAAAAGCTCCTTGAGACTTTTCGGCTTGAACACTTGGGACAGGAAAGAGTTAGCCTGAGGGAATCATGGGATCTTTAAAAACAGACTTTTAACAAGGAAATAGTTTATTCAGTACGACATAGGATTCTGGTCATGACTTCAAACTGGAAGGTCTGCAGGTAAAAATAGGAATCGCATATACCTTTTGAGTATTTGCTCCTCATTTATAAATACGTTTTTTGTGGGTGATTCGTTCATTCACCCAACAGTTATTGAGCTTGTACTAAGTGCTACAGACTATGACAGGGCTTGGGAAGCAGGTTGTGTACATGCAGTCTCTGGCCACAGTAATATTTAGACATATGTGTTTGTTCAGTAACTGGAAAATTTTCAATGAAAAGAGATGAGCACTTTGACTGCATGCATTTAATGTGAAGGATTGGTTACTTATCTCTTTTTGTAAGATGGCAGTAATTTAAGTGTCCTTATTATCCTAAGAATAATTTATAAGATCTCACCTCTCATTTTCCTCAAAACAAGCTCTGGTGCCAGAGTGTATAGTGGGGCCCCAAGGCCTTTGGCTCTGGGGGTTGAGACTGGAAGGTGGGGCCAGGGAGGGAGCTGGAGCCAAGTATGGCAGAGTTTCAGAGTCTGTGTATGTATGTAAATACTATCTGAGTGACCTGTGTATTGACTTCAGTGGAGATCGCATAGGAAGAGAGGGTAGGGAAGCAATGAATAATAGTGATAGCAGGTGCAATTTATTATAATACCTGCCATGGTCCACGCCTCCCTAGCGGTGCTTTTTATACAGGGTGGGGCAAAAGCAGGCTTACAGATGTGGGTATGCAAAGCACGGAGTTTATTCTTGTATTATTATTTTTAATGCATTTTTTATATGAACAACTGTAAATCTACTTTTGCCCCATCCTGTATTTTCTCATTTATTCTTCTTAACAGCCCCGTGAGGGTGGTATAGTGACATGTTCCCATGTCACCGATAAAGACACATGCTGTGAGGATCAGCAACATGGACGGGGTCCTGGGGCCACGTGGTGGAGCAGATGTGTCATCATCAGGGCTCTCTGCGGTCCAGCCCACCCACTCTGGCCTTCACACAATGCTCCATCCTCTTTTAACAAGCTGAAAATTTGTCAGGACCTCAGGACTAATTTTCTTCCTACTTTTAATCATTAAAATAGTGTCTCTGTGGGCTCTGGAGGGGAAATGAAATGAAGGACAATTATGCTGGAGGATCAAGAAGAAAAAGAAGAATCTAGGACCAAACTGGTAAAATGAAGAAGAAATGAATCACCACATATCACTTTGACTTCCAGCTCACTTTGCCTTAATTATTTCATTAGACAGATCGAACTTGGGTTAGGTGAGGGTGGTGGGAGTAGGAGATAGTGATTCTGGATACACACAATATTCCGTGTTCTAGGTGTAACTAGATCTGCCCCCTCTTTTTGTATGATACCAAAGAGTATGTTTTGCTCTCATCTCACATAGGGAATTCACAATGAATGGTAGTTATTTTTCATCTTTTGCAAGAACTGCACACACTCTCATTCTAGGAATGAGCCCTTCTATACGGCAAAGCCAACATAAGCCCTGCCTTCAAAGGGCTGGCCATTTAAGGGGGGTGAGGGGGCCTGTGGCTATAATGCAGTGGGACACTTGGATAAAGAACACAGTGTGACTTCCTATTTAACCTTGAGTGATGTAGAAAAGAAGCAAGTAGAAAGATTTTGTACCTCATTTTACAAGGATCTTAAGGAACTACTCAAATAATTGTTCTGCAGAATTGTTTGCCACAAGACTTGTGATTTTAGCCCTGCCCGAGTAAGCTCGGTTAGAGTGTGGTCCTGATGTGTTGAAGTTGTGGGTTCGATTCCGGTTGGGGCATGTGCAAGAATCCGCCAATGAATGTATAAATGGGTGGAGCAACAAATTGGTGTTTCTCTCCCTTCCTCTTTCTCAAATCAATAAAATAAAATAAAATAAAATAAACTTTAAAAAATAGTGATTTTAAGCTTAGTGTTCCGATCGTTGTCAGATTCTTGGTGATGGGCTTCTGTTTAGATCTGTGAGAGGCAAGCCATTGTGTGGAGAATGGCTTCCTGTACTTGGTATGAAAACTGAAAGCAGATCTCTTCTGTACACTTTTGCATCTCATCTTCTTCATTAGGGCATGTGTAGTGTGTGCTTATTTCCTTGCAGGTTTGTATGAATTTGATCCTAGACAGCATCACAATTTGAACCTGATTACTAGTGCTCATCACTCAGGGCTTGGCATCCTGGTCACCACCTGAGTTTTTCCCTACTGGGTTCCTAAGTGAACTCAATTTCTAGTCAGTCTAGTGAAACATAGTATCATTTGGTTTCTGCAGTGGGTCCTTTAGACAAAGATCACATTTATAGGCAGATTACTGCACAGGTTACTTTGAAGTAGTCCTAGTGCTCTTTTTGGAAAACCATAAAAGTCAGTGGAGCTGAAGACAAAGGGAAAGAATTACCTTTTTGCTTTTAATGTGCATCAAAAAAATGCACTAATGATGCAATTACAGTAGATTAAATAGTTAATACAATGAATACAAAGTTAATCCATTTTGGACTTTGTGCTGTCCTTGTTTGCAGAGTAATGCAATTGTGACGGAGCAATTAATACCCTACAGAGGGATTAGCAGTAATGACTGAGGTGGAAGACCGAGGAGAAAGGAACTGAGTTGCGAGAAGACAAGGGCAGTGTAGAAAGTGCTGAGGCATGGGATTTCCTGAGGGTGATTTTTTGCTTTCCTGACTCTCATTGTACATTTTCACGCCTGCTGGTGATAACCAATTGGGTCACACAGGTAAAAAGTATTAGAAGTGATGGCGATTTTGAGGTGGATCAGCAAGAATGATGTTCCATCCAAGCTACCATCCCTCAATTGGGGGTTTGCTGTGTTCTCAGAAAGCCTTTCTTGTCTGTGTTTTGCATGTTTTTGATATTAGAACACCATTTTGGTCATCATTTAGAAACTGAAAGCCAGATCAGGAGGAGTTCCTCCCAACAATATTTGGTTTTCCATCAGAGCATGGTGGGCCTCTCGGTGCCAACCCGTTGTTCCAGTTAATTTTTCTTGCTCCTTTTATTGGCTTTGGGCTTTCTAAGGCTCAGCTTCTGCTTCCAGGTTGAAATCATTAACTTTGACCCAGATAGGAGGGGTTTGAGGAGAGGAGGAGAAAGTGGGTCTCTAGCCAGAATCTTATTTTCCACTGAAATTACAGTTGGAAAAAACTCCAGGAAGCAGATTAGGTTGGCTGTGTCCTTCCTCACAGCCCCTGCCCAGGAAGTAGAGAGGAAGTTCTCTGTCTGTGCTTGGCTGACATTGTCAATTTTCTGAGGTTGTTGTCAGTGGAAAAAGGTGCTTCCACGGTATCGTGACTAAAGCATTCTAAGAACCCACGGACGGTAGATTATGGTGTGACAAAATGGTTTATTTGTGTGGAAGTCTGCCCCTGGGTTTCCAGTTTTCCATCTCCATCTCTCCTGTGTGGAAAAAGTCCACCTGAGTCTTCAGCAAGGCCAAAGAAAAAGGCAGTGTCCAGAATATTAAAGCTTATTCCTCTTGCACACTGCACACAACTGCTAAGTGGTCTCTGTCCCCATCCAGGTAGCTTAGCTTGTTCCCGGCTGCTCTTGGTGGCAGCATACAGTGGCTCCCTTCCACATGACTGTTGAGGTCCCGTGGCCGTGGAGGGAGAGACACGAGTGCGTGGGGCAAGTGCATTACCTGGTGGGCACGAGGGAGAAGGAGAGAAGTAGACCTTCTTTGTTCCCCTGGGATTATGTTAGCTTGGGCTTGGGATGGATGAGGTGCTTTTTCAACATGACCAATCAACTTCCCCAGCTTTCTGGGGCTTTTGATTGGTTTACATCCCTAGTTAGGTTGGCAGGGCTCTGTGGTTCAGCCCCTCCCCCTGTGGTCCCCACGAGGATCTAGTACTGGAGGGGGCAAGGGAAGAGTGTTGATTTCCTTGGTGGAGCAATGCTGTGACCCCTGGGGTGTGAAGCTGTAGCCTCCTGGTGAAGCGAACAGGCTTCTGCTCCCCAGTCTATTAAGCTCAAAGTCTAAGTCCCTTTGTGCTGTTTCCTTTAATAATAATTAGTTAATACTGATGATAACAAAGTGGCAGCATTCTCATTTTTATATTATTTAAAATTCTGTTGTTTGGCTTTGAAATCAAATAACGATGTATTCATGAGTGAATTGGACATTATTTCTATTTTAAAATGTTATTTGCCCTTCACTATGGCTCATTTTGGCCTGTGCGGCCATGGTCTCAGAGCTGTGGGGTCTGCTCTCTTCTTGACTTTGCTCCCTGCAGCCGTCCCCAGGCTGGGCTGCTGCGCTGCCCCCCACTGCTCTGTGCAGGAAGATGGAAGCGAGTGTAAGTGGGGCCTCCAGCCTGCCTTGGAAGCCTGAGCTCAGGGTCATTTTATCCTCAAGATCTTTCCACAGTTTGCATCAGAGTGAGAGAAGTCAGTTGGACAGCTTGGCCTCGCTGGAACCAAGCAGTCTGTGTGGATAGTGTTTCCATGGTCCGTTTTGCTGGGTCAGGTGGGTTTGTCTATGCAGCCAGCGTTGGCAGCCCGCATCTGCTGTAGCCTGATCATGGTCAGTGGCCACCTCCTATGACAATTTCTTAGAGACTTCTGAGTGCAAAACCTACATGTAAATGTGTGTGTTTACAATTGCGATGGGCAAGAGCTTATTTTTCTTAAAGACAATAATGGAAGTTTTTGTTTGAACTAGTATTTCTGCTTTCTCTATGTAAATAGGTATGCAAGTCTTTTTCTGGGCAAAAACCTGGTGAGAATTACTAATGAAAAAGATGCTGTTGTATACTGTTAAAATGTCACAAAGCAGATGTCCTAGGCAGTCATCATATATGCATATAAATTCTTCTAAAGCATGATTTAAACATTTTTTGCGGGTCAATAGTTTAAAAAAAATCTTTATCTGACATCTAAATACAAATGTGTGAAAAATTTCACATAAATTGTCACATCGAATTTCACATAAAAATTGCAATCAAAGTATAAGCTGGTATTTTCCCATGTCTGTCATTTACATTGTTTATGAAGATCTGACTTGAATAAATACAACCTGGGAGCTCTTGCCTTCTGTAGATAATACGCCCAAATGCCATCCTGATGCTGCGTGTGATAGCAAGAGTTAGAGAAACTCGTATAAGAGCCTTGATGTTGAGGTAGGTTCTTGTACTGCTATTTTCTCATCTTTCTTATGTTCTTACAATTTTAGTGGGAAAACTAATAATACTGTTATTTCAAACAAGTGGTTAAAAATGATCAGTTTTAATAGAGAAGGAGTCTCTGGCCTTTGGTTAAACGTTCGTTTACTCCACCAGTTCCCTCTTTCTCTCTCTCTGGCTTTGTCTTGCTCTGTCTCTTTCTCTCACTTGCTCCTGGTTCATGTGTGAAATGCTGCCCTTGGGCACAGGCTTGTGGAGAGTGAACATTTATCTTGTTCCTTCCACTGAGTTTGTGGTGGTATTGACAGAGGAAGAGGAAAATGTGTGAGGATGCTGGGGAGTGCCAGGATGAAGCCAGGAAGGACCAGGGCCAGCTTGGGCTAGGAGTGCAGTGCCATCGTGGGTAGTACTGTAGATGGCAGTTGGCAGTGCCCGTTTGGGGGACCTGAGGGTGGCAGCTGTTCTCAGCAGCTTTACGTAGAGGAATGCTGTCCCCCTGGCCCCACTTCACCCAGATGTCTCCATGTTTCCCTGATGTTCATAAGTACATTGAGGGGTGTCGTGAGATATGAGACCCAAAGACACACGGGGCAGTTGAGGTTCATATGTCATTTTGGGCAAAGGAAAAGAAAGGCAGGGGACCAGGATTTCAAAGGAAAATCCATGAATCACAATTCATAGGCAAATAACATGTGGTAAACAAATTCTTGCTAGGTAACCCAGAACAGTGTGGCACAGAGGGGGATCTAGGGCACAGATTTTCTTCTTGGGTCCTTCCTGTCTGTCACATGTAATTTATATCAGTAAGGCGAATAGACTACAGTGAATATGTTAAGTTTCCCTTCCTGAAGCAGGTTCTCCTATCTGAATTCCTTTAGGCTGGAAAGGAGGAGGATCCAAGGTTCTTTCTGAGTCTTCTGTTTCTTAATAACCAGCTTAAAATCAATATCTCAAAAGGCACGCTTTGGGGTGGCAGAACTTTGGTTCCCCTCAGTGGGGAGAGGTTTGCCTTAAACAGTGCCATATTCAGGTTAGAGGAAAGGATTCCTGAGATGGTCTGAGAGCGCCGGGGTGGGCGGTGGTGTGCGCCTGCTGCAGACCTGGGAGGAGGTGGTTGGCGAAGCCCACTTGAGAGCCTGGTGTCAGAAACAACATGCTGTTGTCTTTCCACGGTCAGTGGTCAGAGCACAGGGAGCGTCCCCTCACTCACAGGGAAGAATCGAATGTTTGGGTTGAGGTGGACGTGTAGTTTTGTTGACTCATCTGGCTGCAAAACACAGTGAGGACCGTTGTGTCAACGCTTGTCTCTTTCTCTGGCTCAGCAGTTAAAATCTATTCCACATGACTTCATGATACTCTGAGGTCAGTGTTTAAAAACTCAAATCCAGCCGTGGGCAGTGTGGCCTCAGTTGGTTGGAACATCCTGTAACTGAAAGGTTGTGGATCAGATTCCCAGTTAGGGCACATGCCTAGGCTGTGAGTTCCGTACGCCATCTGGGCACATACAGGCCCCATCTGGGTGCGTCTGATCCCTGGTCCAGGAACACGTGGGAGGCAGCCAAACGATGCTTCTCTCTCACACTGCTCTTTCTTTCTCTGCCTTCCTTGCTCCCTTCCTCTCTCTCTAAAAAACAATGAAAAAAATGTCCTCAGGTGAGAATAAAAAAAACAAAAACAAAAACCCAAAACACAAATGTGGATTTTCTAGATAAAGGGGACTCTTCTGAGCTTTCACAAGGGAAGGGCCTGCAATTTCTGCTTGCATCTGATCCCCAAAGCTCAGCACAGGCTTTGGCATATGATAGATGCTAATAAATTCTTGCAGAAGGGAAAAAAGTCCAGGGGTTATTTTTGGGCTAAGAGCTAAGAGGGGAATTCATTTTTGAGTAGATAAACTGAATATAATTATAGGATTGTTTTCTTTTAAGGATAAACATTTGTGGGGCCTGTCAGTGACCTTCCTTCGCAGGTGGGTTGGCTCTGCAGGGATAAAGGTGATGGTATTTCCAGCTCATGTTCCAAGTTCATGCCTCAGGAGGAGGTTCAGGGATATGTAGGGCTCACACACAGCTTTGCATAATTGATTAACTCTGCATAGTTGTTTGCATTTTTTTCCTAAAATAAATTTCATTTTTTAATTAACTCTCCAGAATTTAAAGTGCCAAAAAAATAGGAGGTGTGCTGAATCTTGTGATCTGAAGTGATGTGGCCAGCTCCTTGAAAAGGTATAATTAATGATCTTGAAGCTCTCAGGGGCTTCTTAGTTCCTGAATTGGTAAACAGGTCTCTGAAAATAGCTAATATTTATTGTTTACCATAGGCCAGGCATTGTACTGAAGACTTCATCTTGTTTCCTCCTTTGACTATTTTTTTATCATCACAAATACCCTATGAATTAGCACTATGAGTATCTTCATTTCTAGCTGTGAGAACTGATTCTCCAAGTAATGAAGTCAAAGCTCACAGTCAGTAGATAGTAGAACTGGGTCTGAGTGGGAACATTCGGTCTCTGGAAGGCCAGCCAACATGGCTTCTTTTCTTCTAGAAGGTTCCATTTCCCTGCCGTCTTCTCATTTCTGCTGTCTGTCATGCTAACATAACACCCTTGTCACATGTGATAACATCAAGCGGGTATAGTACAGATAAGTAGACCACAGCTCTGTAACACAGGTTGAGGAAGGCTTGGACAAATCATTTCCCTTGCATAAAGGTAGGCCGTGATCACGTAATGCATTGGAGGTCAGTGTTAGAGCTATACTACAAAGCGAAGGTGGGTATCTACCTTTGGACTGGGAGAAGCCATATGGCAAGGGGACTTGGAGTTTCGGGGGGAGGGAATTAAGGATTCTGGTTGGCAAGTCTCTTGGAGAATTTCAAGGGCAGCCAACATTGTAAGTTCAGTATGGCAGTAACTTTTGGGTGAGACGTTTAGGTACATCACAATACTTAAATACAATGTGTGAGTGTTGTGCTTGATAAGTGGGAGTGAGCCTCATCTCTCTTCTGCGTTAACAGAAATATGAAAAAGACAGGATGAAGAATTTTTCTAGTTTTAGGTTTTAGTTTTATTTTAAAGCAGAATATAAAGCATTTAAAAAATGTCCATCACTACCAGGATGGAAGACTTAGTAGAAAACAATAGCTGTCTTTGTGCTAGGAAAGAAATCATTATTAGTCATGACATTTTTTTAATCAGTGTCTAGATAATCAACGATAATCAGTGTATTCAGATAATCTAATTTGGTTAATGTGCAACTGTTAATATTTTTCTTTTTTACAAAAGGCAGAATTTGTGTATATTATAGACTTGGCAATCCAACTTTAACTTTTGTAGCATTACAGATTGAATTTTGAGTTGATTGTATAATTTGAAGGTTTTACTTTGTTTTTAGATTCCATTTATTAATTATATTTAGAGAGAGGGGAAAGGAGGGAGAGAGACAGGGAGTAAAACATCGATTGGTTGCCTCTCACATGCCCCAAGTTGGGGACCTGGCCTGCAACCCAGGCGTGTGCCCTGACTGGCTGGAATCAAACGGGAGACCTTTGGGTTCGCAGGCCGGGACTCAGTCCACTGAGCCACACCAGCCAGGGCTAATTTGAAGTTTTAATAACATTAGAAAAGTGGGTGTGTGCATATAAGGAGAAAGAAAAATTAATACTGTTTGATTTTTTAAAAAATCCTCTTGTAAATAATGTGACCATACAGTAAGAGAATACACTAAGCCTTCAGAGACAGAGAAAGGAAATAAAATAAATAAAATAATCTTTTTTTTTTCCCAAGCCAGATGGATGGGGATTGCATTGGATACAATTTTCAGGATGTGGTAGTTTCTAATGAAAGAGAAAAAGCTTCCAGAATATTCTGTGAGTATTGTGTACGGTGCTGATCATTGAAAATATTTAAACTACTGGGACAGTTTTTCATTAATTGAGATATATAGGAGAGTTTGGATATTATTCCCGATCCTCCTTTTCAGTCTGAAGAAGCCCCTGTGGCTTTGACTGCAAAATCACCCACTAAGTAACCACTGACACCTCCTAAGCAGAAAGAGCTGGGGAACAGCCTTCAGTGGGGGGTACAAACCTCTCAGGTGTAATGTGTACTGAAGAGCTTAGGTCTGAAAGATTACCATTTCTGTCATCTCATTGGGAAGGAAACTGACAGTGTGGGCTGTTACTTTAAAAAATGAACTCACTGCACCCCCATTATAGATACACCATATGTTCTAATTATTTCCTAAACTTAGAAAACCTGTATATAAATATGAGTGAGTATGTACTGATTATCCCTGCTGATTTATAGATTTTTTAAAAATTTCCTATATTTTTATCTTCCAAATATTTGTATATATGTCTCCACATCTTTTTATACTTAGTTTGTACTTTGTTTTGTCAGTTTGCTGCTGCATAGTGAGTGTTGCGCTGTGTCACTAAATATTCTCTGAAAAGGGGATTTGTAAGCTCTATGGCTCTGGGGCTGGGAAGCCCTGATTGCCCATCTCTCCTGGGCACTCAGGACCCCCTGACTTCGTGCTGTCGTCCTCAGCCCTGGCTTCCATCCTCTTCACCCAGCTAACTCTTAATCTCTGGTACAATTCTTTATTTGGATGGATTTTAATGCATTGGAAAGTGGGCAGGACCATTTTAGCTGGATTACAAACATCGGCTTTGTTAGGCAGGGCGATCTCTAACCTCTTCAGTAATGTTATCATTATCGGGTATCCCTTGGGGGTCAGGCTTCTTGCTGAGCACCCTTCATGGTTTAACATGATATTCATAATTACCCTAATGAGGAGGTGGCATTTTCATTTTCGAAAAGATGAAGTCATGGCTGAAAGTAAGATACGAGGCAGAGACAGGACTGGAAGCCGCCTCTGTCTCTTCTCTCTAAGTCACGCTACTGTTTCTTTGACCTGGGACTCACTGGGACATTGCCGTGCGAGGACGGGGAGGAATCTTGACAGGGCACTTCGTGAACTGCCACAGCTTATGCCAATGATGCACAAGGCCCTGTTCACTGGAGATATTCATTATAAGACCTAATCCTGAAATACCTCCAGACCTCCTTAAGTTAAAGAGGTCTCTGGAGAATGTTTGAGATCTCTGAGGGATAACTGTTAAAAATATAGCAAGAATTAGTCTTACATTACATGTGTATGAGTCAGGTAAGTGATCTTGGTGCAGAAGGGAACATGCCTAAAATCTCTGACGTATGAGGAGGAACTGGTCCATCATTAACAGTTGGTAAGTTTAGAAAAAGTAGAGAAAAGCAATTCATGTCAATGAGGAAATGAAATACAATGTACCTTTAAAGTTTTGAGAGGTTGATTAGTTCGGTGACAAGGATTCACTTAAGAATGAATGAGTCCATTCATTCTTAAGGTTGGACAAGGTTGAAATCTTTCTTCTTTGCACCATTAAATTTAGTTCAAGTACTTTCCCAGGCCAAAGGGAATCATTAGCCTTGTAGGAAACTCTTGGCCTTTTTTAAATGATGAAATTATGGCCATTTTTGTGAATATAATTTATGTTTGACTTTGTGGACCAAGGGAAGTCCGTCGATGGCAGACTGGTTTTTCTGGATCTTAGCCGAGGTGTTAACCCACTTCCACCATGAGAGTCTGACCTTCTTGAGTTATCTCAATGCTTTAGAGTAATTTTAAACTGTAGGCACATTTTTGGGGGATAATTTTTATTCCTATTTTGCTTAAAAAGTAAATTAAATCAAACTGAAGTCCAGAACATTTTGTACTGCTTCTTATTAAGATTGTTTGGCCATTGGTGGTGTGATGAGAACAGGGCTCAGCAGTTTGAGGATTCTTGTTCTCATAAATCAAAATAGCTTTAGATGACAGCTTTTGTACTGTTTCAAATGATGATTTCAGTTCATTTGTAGTTGTTATCCACACTTGAGTGGAGTTATTCTGGTTGAGAAGTTGATGTTTGATGGCTTGTAGACAACACATAGAATTGTTTGTAGGACACATTTGCTGTCTGACGTTCTCTTCCTATCACCAGGTTAAACCGCAGGGGCAAACTAGGGCTCTAAAACCTGTCCGCCCAGTGTCTCCCAGGAGAGCCTTCTCAGAAGTTCCTAGAAATTTTGTGGGTTGTTTGGGTTAGTAGTCATGGGCAAAGCATGAACACAAAATAAAAAAAAATTTAATTAAAAAAGTGGTGTTAATGGAGAGGTAATAGAACCCTCAACATTCCCTCCACCAGAGGGAAAAGAGGTTTGTAGCATTTTTCTTGTGGGGAGGAGTGTATGCTACTCCCGTTCAGCCAGTGATGAAAACAACATATGGTTAGTTTTATGAGGACTTAGAGACAGATGGCGACCTATAGGCTGATTATGCAGTGGGCAGGATTCTTCAAACAGATCGCTGTGATTGCACCATGGCTCGCTCTTAAGAGTCAGACAATCTGGGCTGTTTATTGTCACACCAGGTAAACATGTTCCAGGTGAACGGGGAAGGTGCTGTGTGAGGGACGTCTATTTACAAACTTCTTTTCATCTCCATATTTATTTCAGTGGCTAAAGGAAAAAAAGAAGAAAAGACATTAAAAGAGGCAGTACGGTAAAACCTCGGCTTAGGCCGCGATGGCGTTATTTTGGACAGCTAGCTTTCTGGAGAGCTGAGGTGTTCTCTATTATAAACATCAACATTCCTCTTCTAGCCCCTTTGAACGGAACTCTTTCCGAAGCCTTCGTTGTCCTCTGAAACAGCATCCGGAATACAAGGAAGCCCGTGAGGTGAGCGTGCCAGGCAGGCCACCCCTCAGAGTGCTCCCACCGGCTTTTCTCTGCGACCCAGTGCTTGTCACAGACGGTTCGAGGCTTCCCCTCACCCATCTCGTCTCTGTAAGGTTGTGTCCCCTTCCTGGCACTCCCTCTCCCTGACTTGAGCTTCCTTCACATTTTTCAATCATCACGTATTTTTGTCCTTAAATATTTATTTTACTTCGCTTTCCCAAAATGTAGGTAAGCATCATGAGGGCAGGGGTCTTGGACCGTTCTCTGCTGTGATGTCAGTCCCTGGCACAGTGTCGGCACACAGCGACATTTAAGTATTTGCAGATATAATTAACTGAGGAATGAAAACTTCTTTAATCTTCCCAGCTGTGCCACAGCATAGGCTTTTTCCTCTCTTCTCTGTACACCGGTCAGGTGACCCCAAGTACGCTGCTCCGTGCTTACGGCTCTAATGCTCAGCTCCCTGTATGGGTAATGCCTTTTCTTGTCTGTCTCCCCCACTAGACAGCGGAAATTTGGAAGGTTGACCATTGTGTCCATAGTTCTTGGGCCTTTCCAGAGTGCCTCAGGGGGCACCTGGGCAGTCATTGCACACCAGCTAGTTTTGCTGGATTCTGTGGAAGGAGGGTTGTGGTCTTAAGGGGTTGGGGTGGGCTGGAAAGAGTGGAGGGGAAGAAACGAGGGGTGCAATGAAAGAGCACTGACTTGCTAAGGCTGAGTGAGAACTAAGGGGAAAGGTGGCTTCATGTGGATGTGTCTTCAAGCCTATCTCCCTCTGTTGGTGCCTCTCCCTCTGCCCAAGCTCTCCTGTCTCTGAGCTGCTTCAGACACTGTGTTGGGTCTTCTCATAGATGCTTCCCCCCTCACCACCCCCCCCGCCCCGCAGGGCTGAAATTCACAGCCAGGATTTATTATATGTGCCCTATAAACAGGCAAATTTAAGGTACAGATAAAATGCTGCGCTGACTTGTAGCCTTTCTAATCCAGGGGACAGGCAGTTTTTGCTTTGTTTATTCGTTATCACAGACTGTAACTGAAGCTGCTGTTCGTGGGGGTCTCTAGACTGCAGCCCAGGTTGCCCCAGGTCCCACCTAGTGTGTCTCCATTCACTTGCCATCGTTAGTGCCTTTTCTCTATGATTTGGTGGAAAAGCCATGCGGAAATACGAGATACTGATCTAGTTCTCCACCCATGTGTCAGTGTGCTCATCCATCCGTTCACCTCTTTGTCACCTACCTTTTCTAAAAACAAAACTTAAAATGTTTAAATTCGTAGTATTTAAATATATATAAAACACTACATATTTTTAAATACTTATATGGTTTAGGGAGTCATAATGTAAGGTGGGGCATATGTGGGAACACTGACATAGAATGTCTGATAAGCACTCAAATACTTGCTATTAACTACCACACATTTTTTATTTTGTTTATTATTTTTAAGTAAATTAGGAGAATGTGTGAAGGAAAACTAAGAGATCAAAGTATACAGTGGTGGGTGGTTGAACTTGCTGAAAGTGTGTTCAAATGTTTTCTGAGCTTCCTGTTAGCCAGTGCAAAAAGGGAAACATAGCTTCATGTTACAAAATACGTGACACTGCTTAGAGAAGTCATAGTGCCTGGTAAAGTGGATAGCATGTGAAAAAGCAGGAAACAGCTTTAACGAAGTCTCTGGAACAACCAAAAAAATTCATCACAGTAAGAGTCTACCAGGGACAAGACATATTTAAAGGTATATTCTATAGAATGTATAATGGAAATATTTGTTCCCAAAACTTCCAGTCTTACTCTTCTGTGAAAAGAGCTAGTATATTTTACTGAGGCTAGGGTGGAGGGTGGGGATGGGGGAGAAAAGGTGTAGACAGGAGATATGGGCTCTAACCAACCAAGACTCTATTTTTGGTTTTTAATATCTATCTCTGCATTTTTTGTCTGTCATTCAATGTTCTGTATTTTCTTATGTACCTCTCTTGACCTTGTTATGGTGATTGAGGAAGATCCTATGTCTTTCCAAAATTTCCATTTTTGGTGGCTCTAGAATATTTTCTTTGGTTTATGCACTTGGCACTGTTACTCTTTTGGAAAAGTCTGCTGGGTTTCAAGATAAAAATATCCTGGAATTGTGTTGCTTTCTACTATTGCCTTTCTTTTCAACTCTGAGATTTTGTGATTTCGTAACTTTTCAGTGAAGGGAAGAATTAAGGTGATAATAGGAATTGCAGTTGAGGATTCATACCAGGTGGTGAAACAAGGTGGGTGTGTGGTCGTTACATAGACAGTGCCTCGTGGGCATGAGCTTGGCCCAAATATGAGATGTTCGCCTGTCCGTGGGCTGTCACACACCTGGGATCCACCTTTATTTTATTATTGGGCATTTTCTACTTATATTGATGCAATCTCTCAGCTAAAATAATATTTTCCAGTCCTCTTGTTATTTCTTTTTCACCATGTATGGAATGAAAGGAAATACAATTAGGTGCAATTTGCTATCTGATTTAAACTTCACATTTCCATAGATTCAGAAATTTAACCTGGTAAAAAGAGAACATTGATCCTTCTCTTTAAAAATGATTTCTCACCCTGGCCTGTATGGCTCACTTGGTTGGAGCATTGTCCCGTGAATCAACAGTCGTGGGTTTGATTCCTGGGCAGGACACATGCTTAGGTTTCAGAGTCAATCAATCCCTGGTAGGGGTACGTAAGAGAGGCCACCAATTGATTTTTTTTTCTCACACAGATACTTCTCTCCCTCCCTTCCCCTCTCTCTAAAAATCAATAAGCATGTCCTCAGGGAAGATAAAACAATAAAAATGATTTCTGATGATTTCTATCTTTTGGCTGGAAAGAGTTGGTTCTTTCCCCTACTCCTCCTCCTGCCCCATGTTGTTCATTATTTTAGATGTTCCCATTGTGTTCTGTGCAGACCACTATAACAGCACCTGCACTTACTGAAATGGTAAATTAGCCTCTCTGTCCACACCCTTAGACAGTAAGCTCTTTGCAGGCAGGCATCCCTGGTGAGTGCTAGAGTGATATCTGAGATACTGTAGACACTCAGTAAATCTTTGTGAATGAAAAGACCCACAATATAACAGATACTTTTATGGTCCCAACCAGGTCATTGGTTTGGACAGAGCTACTATGGCATACTCTTAAATGAAGATCTCAAGTCAAATCTGCGTTCAGCAAGCCTCCCTGTGTTTTGGAGGTGAAGGCCCTTCTCTGAGTCCCTGAGTCATCTTTGTATCTCTTTTGCCCCCTTAAGTTTCTCTTATATTTTCCTACCTCTCCACCCCAGCTTCTTATTGCCTCTGCTCTAGTTAATACTTTTGGTCACCTGCAGGCTGGCCTTGCTGACATGAGACCCTGTGCTCCCCCAGCGGCCCTGCGCCCTGCTTCAGCCAGACCGGGCTGCCTCCACCACCCCCTTAGGTCGGCCTGTAGGTGGCCCAAGTGGGTTTTCCTTGGGAGTTTTGCAGAGCAGCATAATCCAGTGGACGCCTTTGGTCGCCTGATGACCCCCAGCTCTATAAGCTCAGAAAGGGTTCAATGAACATAACAGGCCTTCATCATGTCAGCCTGGGTCAGGAAGTGGCTGTATTGCCAGCCCACTGACTCAGTATGAGGATAGAACTGTTCTTATTTTCCATTTCATGGCCTGGGATGCTGGTGTGGGAACAATCCGTACACATTCACTCTCTTCCTGTAGCCAGGCCTGCGTGGGAAGCCAAGTCATAATTAGCTGCTTTGTTAGCCAGTATGGAATAAAAACACAGAGAAGTTAAGTGTTAGCAACATCAGGTTAAGTCCAAGGCATCCGTTTCATGGTCAGAAGGCTTGCCAGTGGGAATACCCAAAGGCAGTTGGCTCCAGCTGCCTGCATCTGCTCCGCTGTGGGCTGACTGTGCTGCAGGTAGGTCCTGAACCCTCCAAGGACTAAGGATGTTGCCTGCATCTCTTTCTCTCCCTATCGTTGCTCTCAGTAGCCAGACCAGGGTGGCTCTCTCTTTTCACCACTTTCAGGTCTGGCCAGACTCATGGGATGGATATTTGTTGCCCCTAGATTTAATGCTTTTTATTTTGTAGTCCTTGGATCTGTTTCTCTATGATGACTTGACATGTCTCGACTTCGAAAGTTTAGCTCTGAAAGCAGTATTATTTTTCTGATTTCAGAGCCTTACTGCATAACATGCTTCCACACCCAGTAGCTCCATTCCTCAAAAACCTTTTATACTCCCTGACTCTCTGGAAGTGTCACTCTCTCTGACTAGCCTCCAGGTCCTCTGTCAGCCTCCCTGAGCTCTCCAGCCTTATTTTCTGCTCTTCTCCCTGTTGAATAGCAGCCCAGAGCAGAAGCCCCCGCCTAAGTCATTCTGTGTCTCTGCTGGAGTTTCCTGAGGTCTGACAATTTGTCTTGCCTATCTCATAGATTTATTGTCAAGGCCAAATAAAGTGGTACATGTTTACTTATGAATTGTGCAGGATCCTTCATGGGTGAAGCAACTTCTCTTTTTAAGCTATTGTATGTTGAACATAGCACTTTCCGTAATTATTTCACTTAGTCTTCTTTGAAGTAGGTACTATTAAAAAAAAAAAAGATTTTGTTCACTGATTTTTAGAGAGTGGGAAAGGGAGGGAGAAAGAGAGGAGAGAAACATTGGTCAGCCACTTCTTGCACGTGCCCCAACCAGGTATGAACTTGCAACCCAGGCATGTGCCCCAACCTGGAAATGAGCTGGTGACCTTTTGTTTTGCAGGATGACACCCAACCAGCTAAACCACACTGGTCAGGGCTAAAGTATGTATTATTTGTAATCCCCATTTTACACAGAAAAGCTCAAAGATGTTACTTCTGAACCCAAAGTCTCAGGACTGATGTGGGATGGCTGGGTCCATTCAACACCGTGGCCTCTTCCAGTGCCTCTGCTCCATCAGACTGGATTCTCAACTCACCCCCACACTAGCCCTGCTCACTTCTGCCTTGATGCCCCTCTGTTCCAGCCAAGAGCTACCCACTTTTCCAAGCTCCTTCCATGTTGTACCCTTTCTCTTACTCCTTTCCTTTCCTCTCCAGCCCTCTTTGCCCACTATCAACTCTGAACTCCTTATGGTAGTTGAGGATCTACCAGAGTCAGAGCCATCTGGAATTATATCTGAGCTGTGCTGTGCTGCTTTGAACAAGTCAGTTAACCTCTTTGAGTTTTGAAAACATGGGCCTAATAATGACAGTTGCCTTGTTCAGTTTCTGGATGATTTCATAAACTAGTGTGTATGAAAGTTTTTTGTGAATGACTGTTCCTGTGTTCCTCAAATGATCAGCTACTTTCAAATGTATTTTTACTTTCGCCCACAGTGAGGAATATATTTTAACATCATGAACTGGTGGTTTCAAACACTCATATGTGAATCAAAAGTTCCTCAAGAGCTCTGGCCGGGTGGCTCAGTTGTCTGGAGCATTGTCCCATATTGCAGTTCGATTCTTGGGCAGGGCACATACCTGGGTGTTGTGGGTTCTATCCCCGGTTGGGGCACGTACAAGAGGCAACAGATTGATGTTTCTCTCTCACATCGATGTTTCTTTCTCCCTTTCTCTCCCTCCAAAATCAGTAAATATATTCTCAGGTGAGGATTAAAAAGAAGTTCTACAAGAGCTTTCTCCTGTCTCTTCTCGTGTGTGTGTGTTAAAAACAGTGTTTGATTTTGACCCATTTAATTGATTGTAACTCTGCACTATGGGAGACTACCCACAGTTTGGAGAAGACCATCTGGCCTAGATGACAATAAACCCTTGGAGGTCAGAGAGAGGATTCCATCCTTGTGTGTCCTCACAAGCTCCAAGACGCTCAGTCAGCTCTGGTTAATGGATTTTCAAGGTGGGGGGGCGGTGGTGCGCAGAGGGTACTCACACCAATTATACAGTCACTTACTGAGTGCTACTTCGCAAGACTTGGCCAGCAAGACCCAGAGGGCTGCTTTGTTTCTGCTCGGCTTAGGAGCCTGCGCCCTCTTGAAGACGTCGTGCTGGCCATCCTGCACTCGGTGTGCGGGATGCAGCGCAGCTGTTTCTGGGACAATTGAGCACAGTGTTCCGATTCCTCCGCTCCAGGGCAGGGCACGTTTGTTGGTCCCGGGGGATGTGTTGTGTTGGATTTCAGACCTCTTGCTCTGCTTACTGTGCCTCTGCCCAGGGCCACACACCCATCTGTCCCAGGGTGTGTCTGCATCACGTGGTGTCCGCTGTGCTGGTGTGGACGGCCTCCCGCCGCCTCAGAGTAAAGCTCAGCTGTGTACATGCCGGCTGCCTTCCTGCCCAGCATCCAGGCTTCCAGAGTGAAAGCCTCTTACAGCTTACATCCTTGGACGGGAGAGAACAAGCCTGTCGCTTGTGGTGCCTCAGCACCAATTTGTCACCCACTTCACTCGGCGCTGGCCCTCGGCTCCTCCTCTGTATGGCATCTTTCTTTCCCATGGCCGCTCCAGCTGGGCTCTGGCCTGACACTGAAATCACATGTTTTGGCTCTTGCCTTGGGTATTATTCTCAAGGTTGTCAGCGTACATCCCAACTGCCATCTCTTTTTGATATAGAGGTCTTTTCTTTAGTAGGTGTGCTTTTCCTATGAGATTTGTATAGGCTGCTGCTTTTTTCCTCCCAAGGTTTTTACATGCCAAGTCCAAGACCCATTTCCAGTCACTCTCAGGAAATGCTGGGCCTTCTCTTTGTTTTTAGCAAGATCAGCATATACCTGCTTCAGTCACGTTAAATGTCACTGGCTTCTCCCGACACCAGAAAGAGTTTAGAATTGTTAGCACAGATCATAAACACTCCTAATCTCAGGAGCCAGACTACGGGAAACTGTTTTTTACCATTTTCCTAAAACAGACCTGGCAGGCAGCTGTCCCCTCACCTCTCCTCTCCTTTCCCATCCAAGTGTGCCCAAGATGCTCTCTGCTATTTCCTTCTCACTAAAGCCAAGGAACTTTCCTTGTATTTCTTTTTGGCTTCATAACTGCTCACTTGGCTCTTTATCCCAGCTCGAGTTAAACTGCACCGAGATTTGGTGCGTGGAGAGCCTTTGACATACAGAGAAGTGTTGCTTTTGTGACGGGACCACTTCACTGCAGCAGCATCTGCTTCCATGTGTGTTGGGCATGCAGGTGAGGTGGATGCTGTGGGCCAGGGGAAAAGGAGAGGACACAGGCGCCCAGGCTGGCCAGTGACAGATGTGATTTCCTCAGCAGAGATATTGTTTGTGTGACTTTCAGACAGCCGCTGGGACCCTCAGCTGCTTGTGATGAGGGCCATAAAAAAGCAGGTGACCTCAATCCCTGAAGGAGAATATATAACTTCCCTACTTCAAAGCAGGCTGAATTTAATATGAGCAGTGGAATTAGATGGATATGAATGATGTCACATTGACAACAGTGTCTTGAAGCATTGTTCTTTTCAGCAATTCCATTTTCAAGAGGATTAAGTGAATTTCAGAATTCTCATCTGGGGGGAAGTTTCTCAGCCAGTAAATGTGGAGTCTACTGTGGGTCTGGATCCTCAGTCCTTTACGGGCCCCCAAATGGGATGAAAAGTTGCATAAAAGTTCTCATGCAAAATCATAAGAGCAGCAGATCTGATGCACTTGGAAAATATCTTAGGAAACGGACAGATAAATATGTTCCTAAATCCTATTAAAATCCTCAACAGTTATATGAAACATGCAAGTATATAAGTATTTTAGAATTTAATTGGCATGTGGGAATTGGATGTTCCTGTGATTTCCATAAAAAATTTCACTGCACAAGGTGGGGGAATCCTCAGTGTCAAAAGGAAAAATGCCCTTGATCTACTCCCACAAATAGTCACTTGTTCCTAGCTGTCCGAAGGGCCATGATGAGTCATATTGTGCAAGGTCCAAGGTTCATGAGAAGCAGGTTTGTAAGTGGCAGGTGGTGGAAAAGTGATTTATGTTCCATGGAAATCCATTCAGTGGGTGCAGCACTCCCCGGTACCTGACGCGCTGGGCGGCCCTCGCCTCACCGCCGGGCGGACGGAGAGCCTCAGTCACTGACGGTGCTGTTTGGGGTTAACGATATCTCGGCTCCTTTCCAGGAAAAGCAGGAACACAATGGTCTAGGGTTTTTAAAAGAAAAGCGCTTTTGTTTCTTATTTAGTTACAGTGGAAATTAAAGTAGAACCTTAAAAACTAGGAACATAGTCAATTTTAATGTCAGCTCCCAAGCAAATGTCATCGGAAGTTACATCTTCTGTAATGCCTCATTATAAAATGGGTGAAAGTTATTTACTCTCATTTAAATTCTGAGAAAATGAATGGCTATTGAGGTCAGGTGTAGGGAGCAGTAATCAGTAATGACATAAAAGGGTGAGATTAACTTAGATCACATATACTTAGTTTATGTTCTTTTCCAATCTGTTTGCTTTTTCATTAATCTTAATTAACTGCCAGAATTGCATCCCTTAATATGTAGAACAGTGATCAAGAGGTGTTTTTATTTGTATTTTATAGTAGACCATTACTTTTATTATTTATGTGACTCGGAAAATAGTAATGGAATTTTACACAGGAAGAGATATTCTTTTCAAAGATCCTGCTTTGGACATAAATTTAGTATATGCTACAAGAATTTGATAGGAATTACAGAATTTGCTTTATCAAAAAGCACTTAAACTATGTTTATCACATAGATTTCTAACACTTTTTATTGGCTTCTTTTGTAATTTGAATTGGGAACCTAGAAGGAAGGAGATGGGGAAAAAATAAGTGAATTGTTGCCCATTTCTTCAATGTGGTGTGATAACTGTGTTCCATTTAATTTGTCTTAAACATTTTTGAGAATCTTATTTGTATCAAGAAATACTTACTGGTCCCAGGCTTCAAGAAGCGTATAGCCGAACACATTTTTTT
Source organism: Phyllostomus hastatus (assembly GCF_019186645.2). Taxonomy (NCBI): domain Eukaryota; kingdom Metazoa; phylum Chordata; class Mammalia; order Chiroptera; family Phyllostomidae; genus Phyllostomus; species Phyllostomus hastatus. The sequence goes on along the minus strand of NW_025334028.1, from coordinate 21,631,380 downwards.
TCAACCTTGATACCAGTGACATTTGCGCCAGCTAATTCTTTGTGCTGAGGGCTGTCTTGTGCCTCGTAGGATGTTTAGCAGCATCCCTGGCCTCTACTCACCCCCATCCCCCTGTTGTGACAACTAAAAATGTCTCTATATGTTGTCTGTCATATGTCACTTGGGGAAGAAGCAAAATCACCCTTATTTCAGAACCATTGGTTTGACATAATGAATCTTGATGTAAAAGCTCATAGGTTTTTTTGTGCCATTACAGGTGTTCCATTACTTAGGTTTATTTCCTGCTTTGGAAGAGCCACTTGAAAATGCCCTGAAGTGATTTTTAGTCTAGTTTCATAATTCTTGAAGGCCAGGGAGGATCACTAACTGTGAGGAAGTGAGTGTGTATGGGTGGAGGCCTCTCCTTCCTCCAGGCCCTGGAATGCACTCACCCTGTCTTTTCTTCCTTCCTTTGCTCATGGTCTTTCCTCTGACAAGAATCTACGCCCATGCTCCACAGTCCCTTATGAACCACTCATTCTGTTCTTAAAAAGTTCTTATTGTGAGCTCTTGGCTAATTCCTTTCCTCAGTTACCTTTTTAACAAACCTAATGGTCCTTTTCAGTATTTCAGTAGCATTTATTCAGTTAATACTGCATACCTTCCATTTTCCAGGAATTGTGCCAGGTTCTAGGGATATGAAGATGAAAAAGGCCTGCTCCCTGTCCTCAGGGTCTCTGTCTAATGGGTGCAAGAGCATTCTGCCTGTGCCTTGTTGGGTGCTTGGTCAGGGACGCCTGTCCTCCATGCAGGGCTGCAGGAACCCAGGCCCCGTCCACGTGGCTCTGCTGACCCCATCGTCTTCTCCTCTGTGTGGAAGGAAGAGAGGGGGCGCAGAGTCCACACACAGCTTCTGAAAGCCAGGTCTCGGGAGGTACAGGTCCCACTGCTCTCACATTCCGTTGGCTCCCCCACTGCAAGGGTTGTTGAGACACATGGTCTCACTGGGTGCCCAGGGAGAAGGGACGGAGTTTGGTAGGTCGGCAGGTAGCAGACTCAGTCCACCCACCTCATTACACTGGTTGCAAATTGTGTCGTCATCAGATGCCTACATATTAGGTAGTTTCTTTGTTTAGAACATTTTCACGCAAAACGTTTGCAAGACTTGCTCCCTCTCCATTTAAATCTCAGCCTTATCTGAAAGATCTCCAAGTGTAAGGCCACCAGTCTAGAAGAGTGTCCCTCCCCATTTCTCACATTATATTGTATGTACTAGATATAGTTTCACTTATTGTCCTCCTCACTTCCCCATCCCATCACCAGTAAAATATAAGTGCTCTGAAAACACAAGTTTTGTTTTGTTGTCCTGTAGAGCCTAGAATAGAACCTGGCACTGCAAGGATCATGAACTACTTGAGAGCAAAGTTTTGTCATTCACGTTTCCACAGATGTTTGAAGTATAGTGCCTTATGCTGGGCGGGCCTTGGAGACACATGCTGAGCAAGGTGTTGAGGCCCTTGCCCTCCTGGAATGTATAGTTTATTCAGTGTCTCTTTCAACTTTCTTTTGTGCTTAGGATTTAGAAGCATTTAAGTATGTTTGTGGAATGAAAATATTCATTAGCAGCGTACTTAGAAAATCTCAGCAGTAAACATGTTACTCCACTTTAAAGGAAAACTTGGGATGCAAATCCATCCCGCTCTGCTTTAGCCTTTGAAGAAGTCTGCCTCTAAGTCCCTCTCTTCATTGTTAATAATACCACCAGTGGGGGAAAACTTGCATAAAGCGGCGTTTGTCACCAAGTGGTAAGTTAGTGGCATGTCTTGTTGTCTGGGTTGGAACATGTAGTGATTAAGTGGCATTTGGACAAAATCTGATTAGAATTTGGAGTCTACTTGGGGACAAAGGGAAATATGTTTCTGTTTAGGAAAATTGCCTTTTCCACTCTAAGATGTTTTAGATTAGAAAAAGATTAAAATGAATTTAGAGGGGGAATGCTTGTCTTTGGATTGATTGTGTGTGGGTAGAAATTCTCCAAGAAGTGACATCTCAGGAGGGGAACATGCAAAAACAGCTCAGTGTAGTTGTCAGTCAACTCATTCTGCATTGAGGGAGAAATAACTGAAGCAGCCTGTTGGTTTCTGCAGGCTGTAGCGGTTGGTTGACTCAAACTTCTGCTTTCCACCAACTGTGAAAGTGCAGCTTTAATTTCAGAGCACCTCATGCTCAGGTTGTGTCTGAAGGCACAGGGGCTAACCACCGTAGCTGTGGCTGTCTGTAGTTACAGTTTTTGCAAACAAACTAACACTTTCAGAGCCTAAGTGTTTTGAAGTCTTTCCAACTAGTGCTCATTAAGATAATTCAAGCAGCCCTGGCTGGCGTAGCTCAGTGGATTGAGTGCGGGCTGTGAACCAAAGTGTCGCAGGTTCGATTCCCAGTCAGGGCATCCCACATACCTGGGTTGCAGGCCACGGCCCCCAGCAACCGCACATTGATGTTTCTCTCTCTCTCTCTTTCTCCCTCCCTTCCCTCTCTAAAAAGATAAATAAATAAAATCTTAAAAAAAAAGAAAGATTCTTAAAAAAATATAATTCAAGCAAAATCAGCATCTAATGATAGTTAAAAAGCTGAAAACAGTGTTCGAGAGAATAGTGTGTGTGTAATAATTTAGTGTATATAAAGGCTTAAGTTACCTTGTGGGCTCATCATTCATTTCTTTATTCAATTTTACCCAGATTTATAAATTTTCCTTCCTCTCTGGAGAAGGACAGGTAAATAAGGATAGATACAGAACATGTCCCCCTTACTATACAGTAACATCGCCCCATTCGGTTAATGCCAGCAGTGTTCATTTTGCATATCTGGTCATGTTTTGCCATCTGTATTATGTTTAAAATTGTCCCTTTATTTAACATGATTTTTAAACTTAAATTTTTTTCTTTTTTTTATTGTTGTTCAAGTACAGTTGTCTCCATCGCCCCTCCCCACCACCACTCTCCCCCACCCTATCCTTCCCCACCTATGGTTTCCAAATTTGAGAGATTGGGAAGGGAGACCTAGCCTGTTCAACATTTTCCCAGACAGTGATGCCTTTTGCTGCAGAGAACACAGGACAGACATTGTCTCACTGTCCTTACTGATGCTGTTGTAATTCTCAAAAGGCTTGATTCCATCTGTGTGTCATTGCCTTGTGTTCAGGGAAAGGCACGTGTCAGTCAGCAAGACTACAGGTTTGGGGCAAGGAAAGAGGCGTAGGTAAGCTCTGCTCTGCTGATCCCAGAGTTATCGCGCATTACTGATCCTGTGTCGTCATAGTTAAAGTGGGGACATTGAGAGGACCATTCCCCATAGGATGCTGGGAGATCAAATGAGGCAACAGACTGAGGCCCAGCACAGGGTAGGCAGGGATTCTTGTCCCTGCTGCTAAGGGGAAGGAATGGAAGCTTCCAATTTTTTGTCTAAAGGACAGTCTGAAAAATCTGGCTGTCTCTCAGACGCTGGCCTGTCCACGCACAGATGTGCCTGCCTGCCCAGGTGGATTTCAGCCTCTCTGCTCGGTGGCTGGCTGAGTGTGGACACCTGATCATAAACATGGAAGGTTCAAGTGAAAGTGAGAAAAGACTGACACTAAATATCAAAATTTAGAAACTGCCCTCTGGAGCGTTCAGATGCAGGGGGGACCCTTTATAAAGGCACTCTGAAATACTGGAAGACTCCTCATAATGGTGACCGAGCCGGCAGCGCAGATCTCTGGAGCCGGACCACATGGACGGACCCCTGATGGGGGCCCTGCGAGAACCCCCTGCCCTCAGCTCTCTGTGGCTTGTAAAACTTTCCGCTGAAGAATCTCAGTTCTGCGTTTTGCCAGGCATCAGACTGAGATCCAGAAGTAATGTAAATCATGGGTTTTGATTGCTAATTTTGTTAAAAAGTACTTTTCAAGCCTTTTTTTAGCTTTCCAGTTTTTAGTCTTACATTCTGGTAAAATTTGAGATGCTTTTAGTTTTTTAGTGGCTTTTAAAGATTGTACTATTCTACTAGCATGAAATTTTAGGGAAATTTTTTTTAAATTTATTCTCCATTCTCTGAGACAAACATAGTTTTTTTTTTCTTGTTAGTCAAGAGCCAGTTTAATATGACCAACCAGTGCTAACGAGTTGTTACATATAGTAACTGGGAAAATAAACATGTCTTCTCTTAGGTCACTGAGTTTTCTGTTACCAGAGTAACAGAACATACCTTTTATTTCTGTAAGGATTCTTTCAAACAACTATGTTTTCAAACTGGAATTTGATCAGTGAAATAGCCCTGACCGCAAAGAGGACTCCAAGGTGGGCTCCCGTGTCCTCAGGGATGTGGCCACATGGGAAGTGCAGCAGTGAGGTAAATGAAGTCTTCTTCAGGCATGTCTGATGATGGGTGTAGTTTGGTCTGAGTACTACATTGTGGCGGTGGATCTAACTGCTAGGAAGGAAGATGCTTCCTTTCAACAGTCTTTAAATTAAATCTAATTAATATTTGGGAGTGCCGTACAGACTTCACATTACATATATATGTTTGGTTTTTTAAAAATGAAATTGTTCTGTTTAGTGAAGAAATTAAGAAGAATAAAGAAATGTACTTAGAGAAATTTTAGTTTTCACTGTGTATCCCTGCTCACACCTCACTCACGGTATCAGAAGATGGGCTCAGAAGGACTTCAGGTCCTGGTCGCCTACTGAGAAGGAGCCTGTTCTTACCTGAAGTGACCAGTCCACAATTTCTGAAGAAATATCCCCAAAAGACTCTCGTTCTCCATTCCAAATTAAAGACAGTAGTCATATCTGTAGGGGGTGCATAGCAATGAGGAAACATACTCTTTGTAAGCCTCTCTTCCTTCCAGATGAAAGCGTGTTATACCCCACCCCCAACTTTTAAATTGTAAAAGTTTTCTATCTTTTAGAAAGTTTTCTATCTTTAGAAAGATAGAAAAGTTTTCTGTCTATCTTTTAGATAGAAAACTGAAAACAGAAATCCATCTGCTTCAATAACAGAACAGTCCAGAGTGATGAACACTGTGGGACTGCGTGCCAGGGGAGCCAAGCGTCCTGGGTGCTGTCGGGAAGGGTGTCTCCCAGAGAATGCTTCTGCAGGAGCTGGCACATGCTGCACCACCCCCTCTCCCTACCTCTGGGTGCTCGATCACTGTTCAGAGTTGGCTTTCCCAAAATTATGCCGTGAAACTGGAGATTAATCTCTCCCTGCACACTCCCATCAAGGTTTTCTGGCCATAGAAATTTTGGAAATGGTGTGAAGTATCCTCCTCTTCACTGTGCCCATTTGAATTAAAGACCCTAAGAAGTTTTACCTGTAAAGGAGCTGATTTTACCTTGACATTGCTAAGCTTGCCTAGAGATTGTGGCAACTGAATTTGCCCAACACTCGCATCTCATCTCTCTACTGGCTCCGTGGAACCGGCAGTCCACAGAAAACGCTCTCAGGAGTTTTCTGAGGGGCTCCGGGTTAAATTGTACAGGAAGTAAGGAGATGCCGGTCAAATCCAGTAGTGTGTACCCCTGCTGCCTAAGAGGGGACTAGAGCAGAATGAGCTTATCTCAGACTCCCTTTTCTTCATGATTTCTGTAAGAATCTCATTTGTTTTAATTTGATTTAGAAAGACAACCGTCTGAACAACAATGAAAACAAGTTTCAAAGATGGACAAACTTTTGTCAGCACATTTCTCCCTTGTCTGTGGCTCTATGGAAACTGAAATACCAAACTCAATCTTAGTTTTTAAAATAAACTTTTAGAAGAGTTTTGGATTTACAAAAGAAATTGCGAAGATAGTATAGACTTCCTTTTTACCCTATACCTGATTTCCCATTATTAACATCTTATGTGATAATATGCTGCATTTTTTACAGTTAACACAGTGGTGTCGATACATTATTAACTAATATCCATACCTTGTTCAGATTTTCTTAGTTTTTACCTAATGTCCTTTTTATATTCCAGGATCTCATCCAGGATAGCACATTGTATTTATTCATTACCATTTCTTAGGCTCCTCTCGTGTGCCACAGTTTCTTAGACTTTCTTTGTTTGTGATAATCATGATAGTTTAGAGGAGCACTGTTGAGGTATTTGGTAGAGTGCTTCTGAATTCAGATTGGTTCTATGTTTTTCTCATGATCAGACTGGGGTGATCAGTTTTGGGGGGCAGACCGTATATGGGGGGGTGCCATTTTTGTCATATCAACCGTACCTACTGTTGTCAACACGACTTGTTACTGTTGTTGCTAGGCTTGATTACCTGGTTGATGGAGGGTCTGCCAGGTTTCTCCACTGCAAAGTTATCCTCCCCTGCCCCTGCTACCTTTTCCACACCACATGGCAGGTCCTCAGATAGTGTCATTTCATTCAACGTAGTTTCATTATAACATTGGTGAAGAAAAAAAACATTAATTCGTGGCCAGGGCCACCGTCTGTGCGGAGTCGGCACGTTCTCCCCATGTCCGTGTGGGTTTGCTCCAGGGACTCCGGTTTCCTCCCACATCCCAAAGGTGTGCCTGTGACAGTGGTGTGTCTGCACTGTCCCAGGCTGAGGGAGTGCAGGGTGTGTGCCCTGAGACAAAGGGTGTCCTGGCCAGGATGGGTTGTACTTTGTGCCTGAGTGGCTGGGACAGGCTCTGGCCACCTGTGACCATGCGTTGGAATCAGTGAGTTGGAAAAGAACTATCTTTCTTGTTATCTTTAAAATTACTTGAAGGAGAAGGGAGGGGGGGAGAGAGGGAGAGAAGCATTGATGTGAGAGAGAGACATCGATTGGTTGCCTCTTGTACATGCCCTGACCAGAATGAAACTGCAGCCCAGGCATGTGCCCTAACTGGGAATTGAACCAGTGATCTTCCGCTTTGTGGGATGATGCCCAACCAACTGAGCCACACCAGTCAAGATCTGGGTCTTTATTTGGATGTTGGTTGATGTTTTTGTGACCAGAGATATACCATAGGAACTTACTCTTGTTTCTGGCACTTTGCCTATGGTGAAATTAGTCAGTCCTCTTAAAGCTTTAGTTTCTAAGCACCTACTGATTACATTAAGTGAGAACTTCCTGTAGGCATCGGAAGGAAGTTGTGAGGCACAGCCTGCACTTAAAGAATGGAAACTATGGCCCTTTTCCCACTGAGGCCAGAGTACCTACATTATCTGGAATTCTCAGACATGCTTTTAATTGTGTGATTTTAAAAGCTGCTTGGCAGGTAGAGTAGTTACTGTGGTATTCATTACAGTTACCTACAAACTTGTTTTGAGGGGTGTTTTATTCTAAGCGGGAGAAATGAGCTTTCTAAACTGAAACCACGCAGCCTTGAACGGAGACTGGAGAACTGTGTCCCTGCCAGTGTTTGTCTTTAGGAGCATGGCAGAGGTTGCAGGTGCCGCCCTCTCCCTTTTCTGTGTCAAGATTTAATCCCTTTTGTGTTTTCTTCAGCTTCAGCTGTGTCAGTGTCGTGTTTGGAGGCCACAGACCTGTTTGCACTGTGTATGTTGATGCTGAGGACATACCGTTTAGAAAAGTGCTCTTATGATCCAACTATTTTGACTCCTTTATGTATTTTCAGAGCATTGGTATTGAAGACATCATTTCATGTTTGTTAATTGGCTTTGACTTTGTCACTCCCAGTAAGTGTATATAATGAAAAATTGTGTAGTCAACTTTCCAGTGACTTCATACTTAACTTTTGTGCTCACTATAATACAATGTGATTGTAGGGATCATTTTGTTTCTTGGTTCTTTCAAAATATTGGTGTTATTTTAAACAAAATTATTTTAAATTCTTTTTTAAAGATTTTATTTATTTATTTTTAGAGAGGGAAGGGAGGGAGAAAGAGAGAGAAACATCAATGTGTGGTTGCTGGGGGCCGTGGCCTGCAACTCAGGCATGTGCCCTGACTGGGAATTGAACCTGCGATGCTTTGGTTTGCAGCCCGCACTCAATCCACTGAGCTATGTCAGCCAGGGCTCTAAACAAAATTATTTTAAAATTAACCATTTCACTTATTTTTTTTTGATAAGTATATACATGGTGAGAATTGGAAATTTCCTTATACAGGAGTATATGTTAATGTTTCCATATATTTGTATATTTATATATATTTTCTTATATGTATGAAGATTTTGAAGATCAAAAAGGTTTTAAAAGATTTTATGCTTATATATAATTATATAAATAAATATATTTTGTTGTTAAAAATAAATAAGACCCTATCATTCATGGAGGGGAAAATGAGTTAACAAGGGATAATTTTTTCATTTTCAAGTTTTTCTCTGTCAATTCTTCTTAAGCCTTTGGCACTGGCCACCACACGCCCTTTGGTGTGAGTATTGGCAGCTGTGAACAGATAGATGGGTAGCAAACAACTATTAACAGAAAAACCCATATAGGCAATTAGTTCAGTATCTGTCTCTGTGTCATGTTGTTGAGAACACACGAGTTTAGGTGTGGTTTTACATGGCATTCCTGTACTGCCTTTTCTGTGGGAAAAGTTGTTGCTGGTCCTGAGGAGAAACTATTTTGGTATCACGTGTTTTTCTCCGTGGGCTGTGGGACTTCCAGGTGCTTCATCCTCTGAGCAAGTTTGAAACCCAGTGCCCTGATGAGGGAGACAATTAGGAAGGCTCTGGGAGCTTCCTGAGACAGGAAGGCCTGGGCCATCCTGAGGTTGTGTAATAATTGTCTGTATCTACAATACTTCTGCAGGAAGGACAGAATTGGTTTCCCGCCCACAAACTTGGCATAAAATTTCTCTGCATCTCAGGCCAAGGATTATGTGTAAGGATTATGAAGACCCCAGTGGGTTGGGCTGTGGGTGGAGACACCGGGCTGGTTTTAGAGTGCTGTTCCTGCCAGGAGTGTATGGGTGTGTGAGTGAGCGTGTGTGTGTGTACATGTGATCACAGATGCCTGAAGTGATTTTCCACTTTTTTGCAGGACAAAAATATTAGGATTGCTTTTCCTCCTATTAGCATCTCAGCAATGTGGTCAATCTTTTTACTGAAAATATGGGTTAGGTTCCTGTGGGGCTGTTACTTCACTCTTTTGTCAACAGCATTGTAAGCAGGCACATGAAAGCAGTTTAATTCACAGTTAATTCTATCTTAGTTCAAGCTAATTCTTAATGTATAACTACATATTTTTTTTTATATCTGCCTTTTAGCATAATGCCTGGAAAGATTTTTTGATGTGAGGTATCAGGTTTTTCAGCCAGTTTGTTTTTAAACACCTACTATGTGCTAGGTGCTATGCTGGAGAAACCTAAGTGGATAAGATGAACAGTCTCCATTCTCATGAGGCATACAGGCTAGTAGCAGAAACAGCTGAAACAACTATAAACATAGTCAAAGGAGATAATTTCAGGATGTGGTGAGGAGAAGGAGACATAAACAGGTGAGTGCAGTGAAATCAGCAAGGGCAGTTAAAGAAGAGGTATCATCTGAGATCAGCCAGTGGTGATAATCCATCCTCATGAAGAGGGAAGGAAGACATTCAGTTGGCAGGAAGGTGGAAATGGGGAATTGCTTTGTGTGGGCAAGGAGTGGGTCTCCTCTCCACATGGCTGGAGAGGATGGTGTGATGAGACCTTGGAGAAGTGGTGGGAAGGAGAACATGGAGACTCTCAGAGTGAGGAAGTGTGATGTACCTGCAGGAAAGTGCTCGTACTGATGGGACTGGACAAGTAGGCATACATGTGTTATCAGCATCCAGATGAAAAAACTGAACATCTCTACCACTGGGAAGCATTGTTCAGGGGCTCCTGGGAACTACAGCTCACTCCTGTTTCTCCCTTGTGCATGTGGTCCAGTTGGATTTCAGGGACTTCCTTTGGGGACACTTCTGGTTTTCTCAGGCTTTTTTTTTTTTTAATCTTCCAAAGCCTAATGCTTCCAGCAGCACAAAGGGTATTTTTCTATGGGATTTCATAATAGTGCCAGGTCTTTCCCTAACCCTCCCCAGGAATTATTTGGTAGATAGTACACATTTGTCTTAAAAAGTTTTTTGTTTACAAAATAAGGCTTGTCTTTTCAGAGAATTCTTTCTTGTAATATTTGTAGATCTCTCCTTTAGGTCCAAGCTGAAACTTTTGTTTTCTTTAAGAACTTATGCATGTTACTAGAGTTTATATTCTCTATGGTAATGGAATATTTTAGTTTGTTGCCTTATTATATATAGATTCTCATATAAAAAGCCTGCAGGGACATTTAACCAAACTTAAGGCAGAAATAAATTAAAGATAATGTAGTCATTTAAAATAGCTTTGTGTTCAAGATGAGATTTTAAAGTTACTATTCCACAGTGAATTTTAATGATTATTGTATACAATGGCATTTATGGATGTGCAGTAACCTAATGGATATAATTAGTATGTTCGATTATGTATTTGTAATGTAAAATGAGAACTTTTATTAAGCTTTCTCCATGATGGTTCATGCTGTGAACACACAAAGTGTGAGGCACTGAACTTCACTCAGTCATAGGATGGCTTTTGGAATCAGTAAGCTCAGGTTTCAAATCAAGATGAGTTTCAAATTTTTAAAAACACCGTTAAAAAGTTAAAAGGCAGTTACGTAACCAGATATTTTATATCCTTTTGGGGATTTGGGACAAGATGTTTCTTTTTATAATGCAAGGATCATTTTACTTTTGAGGGGATCAAGTATAAAATGGAATTGAAGTTACACTTTGAGAAAAATTTGTTGATTGCAAGATGTTAGCATTTAACACAGCACCCAAAATGTCTTTGGTATTTTCTTTGGAAGGCTTTTGGAAAACTAGTTGGAGTCTGAAATTTTGTTTGGTGTGGTCTTGCCTAAACTATTGGCTAGTTGTTTTGACCCTCTGATCTGGTGATGCCAAGAAACTTTCTGGAAATATAGTACCTGAAAATACACAGATGCCTATTTTACCATTTGCAGGTTCTTTCAGTAAAAGCATGTGAATATTTTTTTAATGAAGTCAATGTGTTCGTATGGCATTTTGAAAGAGAAGCATATTATTTTCAATCTGTATCATTATCTTGTCTTTTATTTTTAAAAGCTCAATTTTTTTTCCATTATCAAGATATGATCTGGATGGATGGTTTGGAAAATATGCAGGGATTTTTTTTTCTAATTTTCTGTAATATTGATATCAATTTTTAAACTGTCTTACTTCCCTTTAAGGTACATTTTAGCATTTTAGCCTTGGACTTTAATTTTTGTCCTCTTGGAGATTTAGGTTGGTCCTAAAATGCTATCAATCTCTTTCAGTTTTTACTTCCTTTCCTCTGATATTTTAGACAACATGTTAGATGATCTTAACACCAGTGTTATTATCCAGTGATATGTTTTGCTGACTGTTGTATTTTAAGATGTTAACTCACAAAAAATTTATAACGTACATGCATATTAAATAAGATGTTGAAATTATATGCCTTTAATTAGATAAAGATCCTTGTGTGGTTGAATAGCATTGTAATGGCATCAAGTAAAGTAACAACAAACAGATCATTCATTATTTTAAGTCTTTCACACTATGTGGCAACTTAGTAAATTCCAGGTGCTCTTTGAGAGGTGACAAGTTATGGGAAGGGATGGAGAAGTGCAGAACCTGAGCTTGCTGTGGTGGTCCATGTGCTCTGTGGGCTGAAGATTAGTGAGTAGCTCACATGCTTGGAAAGAGCTTTAGCCGCAGCTGCATTCAGTGATCGAACCATGTCCATTTCTGGGCTCTGCTTTCTTTTGGGTTGGCTTCATCCTCTTTTAGGTATTCCCACGTGGTTTCAAGACGGCCACCAGTAGCTGCTGGTGCCTGTCCTGCCAGTTTAGTAACTCTAGCAAATGAGCGTTTCTCTCTCCAGACACTAGGGTAGCTGCCCCACTACTGAGGCTAACTGGGTTACCATGTACTTGTTATTCCCAGACAAATCACTGTGGCAAGGGAGGTGGAATGCTGTGATTACCAGGGTTGGGTCACATCCTTCCCATCTCACCTGAAGCACCAGCATGTTGCCCCAGCAGAAATGAAGGTTCTGTAACCAGAAGAAGGGAAATAGACTCTAAGCAGAAAAGGCTGTGGACGTCCACTGTGGAGGTCAATGAAGAGTGAAGTCTAATTTCTGTTATCCCTGTAGTTGGTGCCCTGTGACTTAGCATATAGCTGTGTGTAGACTTCTTTTTTCCCACCTTTGTACCTGCTATCTGCACAATAGTTTTCATAAGATGAGGGACCAAGCCTTCTACATTTTTATATCCATTTTAGCATAGTCCTGAATAACTGACCCCAAATGCTTATTAACTGATGGCCATTTCTGAAGCATAGTGAAGTAGGAAATGTTGACATCATTGTTTTTTGTTTTATTTATTTATTTATTTTCATATGTGTTTAAGAGAAAACACCTAACTCCATAACTTGACATATTTTTGTTGTTGTTACAAGTATGTTTATTTACTACTATAAAAGGTGATAGGGATTAGAACTGAGAATATTAACCTGGGGTTCATAGGCTTTCTAAGAGACCATGAAGGCTTTCTGGGTGTCTGGGAACCCCTTAATCCTAACAAAATTGTGTGTGCATGCATATGCACCCACATCTGTACACCTATGTGGATTTTTCTCGAGTGAGATTCCATAGCTTTCATTATACGTTCAAAGGAGACCCTAACCTACAAAAGGTTCAGGACCACTGATGAAAGTATCTTATACTGACAAGATATGGTTCCTGACTTTAGGAGGTTAAACAATTTATTGTTTAGGGGAGAGTTAAACAATTTATTGTTTAGGGGAGAAGCTATAAGAGTGAGGCAGCTTTGGAGAAACACAAAGAAATTTATTTAGGCTTAGGATGAGCTGTTAATTTACGTTAGTAAATTGGGTTTGAACAGAGTTCAAAACAAAATACATAATGGAGGAGCCTGTCATGAAATTGGCTTCTTCCGTGCTGCCAGTTAGATGTGAATGGCTGCAAATGTGCTGCCAGCTGGGTTTGGCTCCAGCTGGTTTTGGCTTGGTGCTTCAAAGCAGGCACAGTCCACCTGTGGGCATTTGGAAGTAAAGGGAAAGTGACACGTGTTACTTTGCTTTCATAAGCAATTTATGACAAGGGTTTCATGAAAGTTTAAGAAGTATCTCTTCTGTGGGGGAGGAGGTGGGTCAGGAAGCCTCAGTGGGGGCGGGGGTTATAGTCCGATGTGCAGCCAGTCTGCTTCTCTGTGCTGACTTACCTGCGAACTACCCAGGGAGGGGGAGGGAGCTTGATATTTCTCTTCACCCAGTCAGGGCCTGTTGTGCTTGTCCATTTTGATTTGTGCTCCCCAAACTCGTTTCCCCAGTGAGTTTAAGCGTCAGCCTTAGGCCCGCGGGTGCTGCCTAGAGCTTCAGCCCTCACACTCTCTGCTGCCTAGGCCTCCGTAGTTCACACACAACACCTGTTTTAACGTCGCTGTCATCCCTTTGATTTTAGTGTGCACTGCTTTCCCCACCGCTGGCTGTGTGAGTCCTGGTGTAGGCGATTTCACAGCCGACATGCACGGAGCCTTTCGCTCTGCATCAGTGGCCTTAAAACTTTTTGACAGTGATATACAGAAAGATGTATTTTACATCATGACCCAGTGCCTATGTATACAAATGTATACCTGGATATAATTAAAAAGGGCTCCTAAAGCAATATTTACCCTTATAACATATGCTGTACCTTATAGTATATTTTCTGTTCCAAGGGGGGAAATACTTCTGGTCTCCACTCACTAAACTGGTTTCAATTGCTAATGGTTTGCAACCTGCAGGTGGAAAGCCACCTCTTGAAGGGATGCTCAGTGGCACGTTGTCATTTGTGTCACTGTGGTTAGGAGCGGCTCAGGGCACCACAGAGTGGCTGAGCCTCTTTATGTGGCACAGCAGAACCGAGTGGCCCCGTGTTTTGTCAGTATCGCTTGTGATCTTCTGGAGGAGGCAGAGCGCAGTGGTTAATGTGAATGTGCCGGTCAGTGCGCCCTGCTCATGCCTGACCTACCTGTGATAGCACCATGTGTCTCTGGTACAGAGTTAGTGTCTCCACATGTAAAACAGACGATGAGAACGCTTACCTTGAAATGTTATCAGGCTTGAGTTATATGAATAGCCTTTAGTATAAGCACTTAGTAACTTTTAGCAAATATTTGCTATTAATGCTATTGATATTGTATCTTAGTGTTTGCAAATATCCCCTAAATAGATTACATTTTTCTTTTGCCCTTTGGAATAATTTATACTCAGCCCATTAAGAGTATGTGGCTTATGTGTAGGAATAAACCCTATGTTCCAAAGCATGGATTGTGGTTAAATGGAAACAATATATTGCAACCATATATTTACACCTTGAATTAGGGTGTTTCCCATTACAAGTGACAGAAACCCCAATCAAACTGGTTTAATCAAAACCAAGAAATTACTGACTCACATAACGAAAGTCTAGGGGTGTTGCCTTAGGCCGTGGCCATATCCAGCTGCTCTGACGATATCAGAAATCTCTGTCTCTTCATTTCTTGCTCTGCCTGTCCCTGTTGGCTTCATTTTCAGGCAGGGTTGCCCCAAGCAGTGGCAGAAACAGCCACCAGCTGCTCTGGTTTGTATCCCACTTCTACTTCGTGCTGCATCGGAGGGGCACTGACTCCGACGGACTCGAGTCACCCCTCCGGACCATCTGCCACCTCAGTGGCTGAGCCAGTGGAGGCAATAGTGCCTCCTCGGGTCATGTACCACCCCTGTGGGCTCAGCCACACCCTAAGCACATGAACAGGAGTGGGGGTTGTGGAGGGCTGCTGCGTGCAGGAACACAGCAGATGTCCACCGAGCACGTCCAACAGTTCCTTCTCGGGTCATAGGGCTTTCTACATGAGATGCTGTGTTTGGATAATCCACTGAGAGCACTGTTTTAACACCAAGGTATTGGTATTCCAAGTTGCATTCTGTTTCACTCTGACAGTACAGCTGTGTTCAGAGGTGTGTCCTGCCACATTCTAAGTGATGCTCTGATCACTGCTAAGGAAAGTTTTTTTTTCCAGTCACCCCATCTTTTTGTTGCTACGTCAAAGTCATTCCATACTGTCTTATTTTTATGCTTCCATTGAGATTTAATCTGTCCCAAGCTTTTGGTACTTGTTGATCTCATTATGAAAAACAACGTACAGGCCAAGGTGTGGCATCTCACCCCTCAGTGCCTGCTCCCTTTCTGTGGCCGCACCAGCTGGGGTGTCAGAGCCTCACTATGCATCAGAGCCTCATGAAGCAGCACCCTTTCATCTCTGGCTGCAAGTGAAGCTTGCTGATGTACTGGACTCTGTGAGGTTGGGCCTGCAGTGGTTGGACAGCCCTGGCCTCCTCGGTACATGTGTGTGTGCTTACACAGACACACACATTTATCCACATGGACACAGATGGGACAGTAGTCGCTGGGCACTTTGGTTTCAGTAGAGGTTCCAGATGGCGAATGGCATCTGCCAGATTGTTTAAGTGAATTGTGGGTCTCTGGCCAGCCATGCTGAGGGCACGTCCCAGAGCCTTTCATCTGCCATGTGCAAGGTACTGTCAGCCCCCTAATTAAATTAGAGACTAAGTGAGCACTCCTTTATTTCTTACTGGGGTAATGTGTACGGAACATTCGGTGTCTTAAGCATTTGTGGGTGTGTGGTGCAGTGGTAGCGAGTGCCCTTACATTGCGGCACAGCCCTCACTGCTGTCCGTCCCTGTGACTCTGCGCCTGTGAAACTGAGCGCGACACCTATTGAATGATCCCTCCACATTCTTGGCGTCTAGCCCCTGGCAGCCACCATCTGTCTTTAGGATTTTGGCTACTCTAAGTACCTCATATAAATGGATTTATACAGTCTTTGTCTTTTTTTGACTGGCTTATTTTATTCAGCATAATGTCCTCAAGATTGATCCATGTTGTAGCATGCTGCAGAATTTACTTTCTTTCTAAGCTGAGTAACATTTCATTGTATGTGTGCTGCATTTTGCTTATCCAGTCATTCAGTGACAGGCACTTGGGTCGCTTCCATCTTTTGGCTATTGTGAATAATGTTGCAAGGGACGTGTGTGTACAAATGCCTCTTCAAGACCCTACTTCCAATTTTTTTATTTTTTCCCCTACTTTTAATTCTTTGGGGATGTGTACTCAGAAGTGGAATTATTGGGTCCTATGACAATCCTATTTTTAATTTTTTTAGGAACTGCCATATAGTTTTACATAGTAGCAGTGACATTTTCTGTTCCTGCCCACAGTGCCAAGGGTTCCACTTTCTCTACATCTTTGCCAGCACTGTTTGCTGTGGTTTTGATGTAGCCATCCTAATCTGTGTGTAGTGGTGTCTCCTTGTACTTTTGATTTGCACTTTCATGATGATCAGTGATGTGGAGCATCTTTTCACGTACTTATTGGCCATTCGTATATCTTCTGTGGAGAAATGCGTGCCCAAGTTCTTTGCCCATTGTTTACACCCCTTTATTTTTAAGCTCAGTATTATACTCTAATAGTTGAGAACTGTGTAGGATGGATAAACTGAATGTTGTGAAGTCCATGTATAGACAAAGGTATGTATTTAGTTATTCCCAAAACTGTCTATTATTTTGGGGGCAAAATTAGGAGATTCTCTAAAAACATTTAAAGTCTCAACATTTTTACTTATAAGTTTATACATGTGTGTTTGTATAGATGTGTTATGTAAGCATATTAAATAACAGGCCAAGACAGATGTGATTTATGGTCTGACGGGAACTTCGTGGCCCCACTGGCACCTCCACAGGTGTGAAAACACGTGCGCACACACAGCTGAAGCCCTACGGCCGACTCGGTCGGTTGCCCCGAAGAGTCAGTTAAAATGATGGGGATGTGTGAAAAATGACACAAAGTTTAAACATGTTATTTTGAATGAAAACATAATTTTTAAGCAACACATTGATTAACATTTTGTTTTCTCCCAGCCAGTACTGTACACACACACAAAGACCCTGCCATTATCTCTGTCACATGCAGTACAATTTTGAGTACCGAAAATGGGCCACTGTTGGCCCGAAACCTTCTCCTTAAGGAAGGATCCTCTGACTGAAGTATCTTTCTTATATAAACTTCAGATGTAATTTCTTGGCCACAGTGTCCATTCCCACTTATTTGGGTGGTCTAGAATTCAGCGTTAATATCCGCAGAGTAGTCTTCAGTCAGGATCCGGGGTTCTTCCAGTCGTTCCCCGCTGTTCTCTCACAGCTGGTTCCACAGCAGACTTTCCATGGTTTGCCTTCACTGAGCCTTTATGAGGCAATTTAGCTTAATTTTTGCAGCAATGACTTTTCTGACATTCCTATTTCATCGCTTTTACATGGTGCTGGTTTAGTATAAATGCAGAGCAAATAGTACTGGCACAAAAGGGTCTGAGAAGGAAGCTTGGCCCACCTGGCAGAAGCACACGCTCTGTTGGTGGGAAGCAGTGTGAGCAGGTGCGCTGGCACCGCGGCCACCAGCAGCTGACCCTTCTCTGGTGCTGGCTGTGTGTCCTCAGCTCTTCTCACCCGTTGACTCATCTAATCTTCACAGTGCCCCAGTCAGGTAAGATTTTATTTCATTTTCATAGAGGAGGAAAAATGAAACACAGTGAGGTTAGGAGATTTGCCTGAGTACTCTGCCTGCTGGCTGCCAGCACTCAACGATGCAAAATATGTTTTGCAAAGGGAATGAGAGCATTTTACATGGAGCTAAATTAAGAGGAGGAAGAGAAAGGGAGGGAGGGAAGCAGAGAGAAACTGTACAGGGATAGCTATCCCTTAAACGAAAACCCCATCATAACATAAAGACTTCTGAAGCATTCTCCATATGCCCTAAAACTAGAATCCAGGCTTTTAGAGGTAGAAATGACCTAGATAATCATTTGTCCCATCCCTCCTGTATCCTGACAGGAAAACCGAGGCCCAGAGGCATGGGATGGTTTGCTTTACGAGCACCCAACTAGTAAGTGTCATGTTCTTCATGAGATTTAGTGTCCTGGCGTACTCCACATTTTCTTCCAGAAGAAAGTGATGTGTACCAGCATTTAATCTTCCTAAGAGAAATATTCAGGAAATGAGAGTCAGAGTTTGCCAAGAGAGGAGGAAAGGTGGTAGATATGAATTCCTGAGTGTTAATGAATCCACATCTATCTATCTCAAGCCAGTGTGAAGCTGGGACCAGAGAACCAGAGGGCTGGAAAGGGTCTAGGGATGTGTTTTTATCCATCCTGTCTAAAGAAGGAAGGCATGAGGACAGCTGTGCACCTACAAGGTAGATGACGATTTCACTGTTTTGTAGGTACGGAACCCGAGCTTCAGAGAGGTAAAATGATCTATCCTAAATCATACAGCCAGAGAGAAGTGGATCCTGGATGTGAACTTGGTGTTGCTGAATCTGCAGCCCGTGGTCTCTGTGCCACTGCATCCTTCCGCTGTAGGTGGCCGGGCAGTTGTTCACCCTGAACAAGTTACTCGACACCAGGTTTTCCTTGGCAAGAAGTTCTTCCTAAAACTAATACTAAATATCTCTTAATTTTAATCCTTCTGCAGTCCTCAGTCAGCACTGGAGGCAGTTGATCATAGTATTTTGGGTAATAATTCTTATATTTTTGTGAGTGAAATTACATCTTAGATGCATATTTTTGAGCCTACTTGAGTGATGTAAAGAAGACAGATCGGGAGGATTTGGGTGTCAGTAGAATCTTAGGATGGAAGGAACCTACTGCAGCTTGCTGTTATCCATGCTTGTGTCTTCTGTGTAGCCTCTCCATCACGCCCATGCCAGGAATTTACATTTCTGTTTATGAAACTAATTCCCTGGTTTATAATGAAAGCTTTGAGAACTGAAGAAAGCTGACGGAGGAACATGAAAACCTATATGTGTATTAGTTATCTATTGCTGTGTAACAAGTTACCCTAAAACTTAGCAGTTTAAAGCAAGAAACTTTTATTATCTCATGTGATTTGAAAATCAGGAACCTGGGAGTGGCTTAGCTGAGTAGTTCTTGCATGAAGTGTCAGTTAAGCTGTGAGTTGAGGCTATAGTCACCTGGAAATCTGACTGGGGCTGGAGGGACCACTTTCAAACCCACTCCCTGGGTGTCAGCAGGAGGCTTCACTTCTTGCCATGCAGGCCTCTCCGTAGGGCTGCTTCTACATGGTGGCTTCTCTCAGCACCATGTTGATCTGAGGGAAAGAAAAATTGCGCTAGTGGCCAGGATAGAAGCTAGAACCTTTTTTTTTTTTTTTTTTTTTAATCTTCAACTGAGGAAATATCCATTGATTCCAGACAGAGGAAGGGAGATAGAAAGAGAGAAACATCGATGTTAAGAGAAACATCAATTTGTTGCTTCCCAAATGCACTTCGACAGGGAGCCAAACATGCAACCCAGTCATGTGTCCTGACTGGGAATCAAACCTGCAACCTTTCAGTTTACAAGAGATACTTCAACCACCTGAGCCACACTGGCCAGGGTGGAAGCTAGAATCGTTTTATAAGCTAATCTTGGAAATGGCATTTCATCATTTCTCTTGAATTCTGTTGGGCACATAACCAGTCCAGGTACAGTGTTGCAGGAGGGAGCTACACAAGGGTGTGAACACCATGAGGGAAGGATGATTGGAAGCCATGTTGGAGGCTGCCTACCACAGTTTGTAAAGTAAAATTTTGTTAGAATAAGTTATGTAAGTTTTTATCCACAGTTCTCCCCCACCCAGAGAGTATTACAAAATACAAAAGATCTCTAGAAGAAAAAATCTGAAGGGAATGCAATGTTGAGGGATGAAAGCTCCAATAAAGTCTTTCTTTTTTTTTTTTTAAGATTTTATTTATTTATTTTCAGAGAGAGGGGAAGGGAAGGAGAAAGAGAGGGAGAGAAACATCAATGTGTGGTTGGCTCTCATGTGGCCCCCACTGGGGACCTGGCCCCCAACCCAGGTATGTGCCCCGACTGGGGATCAAACTGGCAGCCCTTTGGTTTTGAGGCCTGCGCTCAATCCACTGAGCTGTACCAGCCAGGGCCCAATAAACTCTTTAATGTTTCTCCCACCCTAGAGGAACCTCCTGATTTTATTCTAGGTCACCATGAGCTGTGTGTGGTGTGGGGCAGAGGAGGGTCATGGCAGTAGAGTGGATGGAAGGGTCTGGATGCGCTTGGTCTGGAGGTCATTTGTATTTGGGGGAATCTGAGGCCCCGCTTCCTCTGAGACCGGATAAGGAGTTTAGGATTCAGTACAGGTGAAACTCTAGAGGCTCATGGCTCAGAAGCAGAGATTTGTAAGAGATTTTCCAATTTTTACAAGTTATTATTTGAAGAAAATGATGTACTTCTATCGTAAATGTATTGAAAGTGACTTGAAGTGTGTGTGTGTGTTTTTTTTTTTTGGAGGGGGGATTTTGTTTATGCCATAACAGTCTTGTAAAGTCCAGAAGGAAATCATAATATCTAGATAAGCAATAATATTCTATAGCCCCTCCCAACTATTAAATCATACAGATAATACATGAAACTCATGGGTGCAGAGTAGGTAGGTGACATTTTTATATCATACATGCAGAGCTTTAAAAAGTACATATTTGTATAATATTTTGGTGATTAATAGTAATGCAAAAGCAAACTGTAATATCAAATAAATATGGATTCCTTTATAACACATACAAAGGAAATTTATCAGTAAAATCAACACAAAACAGAGCAAAATGGAATAGCTTTGAATAAATTCCTGCATAGGCAGTCACAAAACATGTTGATAAATATTTCAACATAAATGGATGTAAAGTATAACATAAAATATTAATTTTGAAGAAATTTTTATGTCGTGCATTCAATAAAATCTGGTATTTCATTGAATAGTGCAGTAATGCGTGTGTACCAAGTAATGGAGAGAAACTGAATCAGTTTTCCCTGAGTGGCTTGAACCTTTAGTGACCACAAGTCTGCTGGCTTTGAGCTGTGGTCATTCAGATATGAATCTTAGATGTGGGGGGACTAGCCCAGACCCTACCTCTTATCAGCTGAGTGGTCCTTGCCCCGTCCCTGCCCATCTGGGGGCCCCTCTGCCAGACTAAGGAGGTAATGCAGTGAACTGACATGACCTGCTGTCCTGCCTCCCTCAGAGAGGGGGCCCATGGGTTGCTCCACCCCTGGCCAGATCTGTTATTGGCCAAGGGTGGACAGCAGGCAGGACAGCCACAGAGTAACTACCACTACTCCTCGGCTGGACCCTGAGAGGCTAAGTGCTCCAAGTCATTGTAAAAATGGAGCAACTTCATAAACAACAGTTGATTCTGGAGCCCTTTATGCATCTTCATTTTTGGTGAGCTCTGTGGCCTCGGAACAGCTGTGTCCTCTGCTGGATGCAGATGTGGCCCCCCTATGAGAGGGTAAAGGACCTAAGCCTTCCTGGGAGTATGCTTTTCCCTGCTGCTGCTCATGCTTTAGGAAAAGCCGTGCCAGGAAGTGACACGATACAGGGCCCTCCAGGCCCCTGTGTGAGGACATTTAGTGAGCCCCTCAAGGGCGCCCACATAGCCCCTGTGTCCTGTGTCAGCTGGAATCCAGCCAACCCAGCTCAGAGTGCGAGAGAAGGTAAACCCGACGTCTGTCCATGGGGAGCAGTGCCTCAGATAACGGTGCCACAGAAACAGGGAGCAAAACCAGCATGATGGTGCCGAGGGATGTAACTGTAGAGACCTCTGCGTGGGGTCCTTGCCACCTTCTCACAGGGAGAAGCAGCACTGGAGACATGAACATCGGCTAGCTCAGTAGCTCACTGTGAGGGTGGATAGTGGTTCGTGTGAGCGCAAGACGTGGTAGCAAAAGATCAGGTTTATAACCTCCTTATGCCTTAGCTTCCTTACCTATAAAATGGGATATCCGCCTCATGGAGTTGTGGTGAGGATTAAATTAGAAAATGTATTTAAAGGTACTAGGGCAGTGTCTGGTACATAGTAAGTGTTCAGTAATTCTAGTTAAAAATATAAAAATGTGTAATCCTGTGTGAATCTCATAATCTGTAAACAAACAAACAAAAAGATGATCTCTACAATCTTTGCTAGTTTTAAATATTTCTTTCTCAGGTAAGCACCCATTCCTTTCTTCCCGAGTCCAATACTCACCCTGGCTCCTTACGTCCACTTCTGCAGCAGGAGCGCAGAGGGAGTGGAGAGCACATCTGGGAAGTGGAAACAGCTGTGGGTTTAGGGGGTTCTGGCCTCAAGCTGTTCCCAAGAACTGTGTTGCCTCTGAGCCTCAGTTTCCTCATTTGTGTGCTGGGGATCACATTGTCTACTTCACAGGCTATGGAAATTGCTACTGTATAGAAGGCAGCTGTAGTTCCTGGCACAGACTGGCGACCAATGAGAGGGAACTATTACCATCGTCTCTCAACACCGAGGGGACTTCATCCTGGGCTCCTCGGCCCTGTCTGCCTTGGATCTCTCTTCTACCCTGACCCAGTGGCCCTGTCAGCTCCTGGCAGCAGGCGTCCATTACGTACAGCTGCCTGATGAGTGAGGAGAAGGCTTTGTGGACAACAGGAGTGGGCGTGCCTGAGGTTAGCAGAGTGTTTCAGGAACCCTTTTCCTGCAGGTACCACGTGTGACTTGTGATGCCCACCTTGAGGAACCAATCACAGTTTCAGGTGGCAGCTGCAGAAACGGTGGGCTGGCTTTCCAACCAAAGCTGAGTTTTGTTCTTCCAAGGCAGTGTGGATCTCTGTGCTTGAACATACTTGAAATCCGAATAGGCCATTAATTAGTGATTCTTCATAATATCCCAGTACTTTCTGGTTTCAAAGAAAAGAGGTTCTGAATTATTACAGCTTTGTGTTATTTTGCGGCAGAATATCTCTTGACCAACCAGACAGGACAAGTGTGTTACAGATTAAATTGATTGCAGAAGTCCCAAGTTCTGAGGAGCAGTGAGGCAGCCAGGATCTCGCCAGCAGGCCTTCTCCCAGCTGCCATGCAGAGTGGGTTGAGATTCTGGAGTCAGATGCCTGGGTGCCCACT
This sequence comes from Phyllostomus hastatus, assembly GCF_019186645.2. NCBI lineage: Eukaryota > Metazoa > Chordata > Mammalia > Chiroptera > Phyllostomidae > Phyllostomus > Phyllostomus hastatus. The sequence goes on along the minus strand of NW_025334028.1, from coordinate 21,608,357 downwards.
CTAGGGCAGGTCACTTAATGTCCCTTAAGCTTGATGTCTACACTTGCAAAGTGTAGATGTTAACAGTGTTTACCTTGGAGGGTTGTGAGACTTCAATGAGATTATACATGCAAAGTACTTGACTGCACCAGGTTCACTTTAAGAACTTGAATAAATGTTAGCTTGTTTTTATTTCTGGGCATATTTTTAAACTCACTGCCTACATCTGGCAGTTTTTTACTCTTCAGAAGCAGTTGTAATCATTTTCAAATCCTAAATAAGATCCTACCAGTTTGGAGGAAAAGTCTCTGATGTCTTTGAAGACACCTGTCTTATTTGAATGCAGAGTAACCCAATGGAGACAAAAATACCAGCACCTTCCAGATCAGGTGCTCAACCAATTATACGTGAAGGCTTGGCTATAAGGGCAGTGCCTGCATCTAATTTGCATGCGTTCTTAGTGCCCGGATGTGGGCCAAATACGTAGTCAAGAGGTATTTGTGGTTTAGGACTTGGGGTCTGAAGTAAGACCAGCCCTCTGGTTTGCATCCTGGCCCCACCACTATCAATATGTGTGACCTCGGCTGAGTCACTTAACCCAACTGTTTCCTCATCTGTGGAATGTGTACAAAGTGCATTTCCCCAGGGTGATGGTGAAGACTGAAGGAGACCAGCGAGAAACGACCTGACCTGCCGTGTGGTCATACTGCGCTGGCAGCGGTCGGGCGCCCTGCTCTCACTCCCAGCGGGACGCGGCAGGCCCATGAGGCCCGTGCACCTTGCAGAGCGGTTCACCGGTGGCAGCGTAGCTGGTAAATACTCAGTGAAAAACAGTCTGTTTCTCACTTTAGCAGTGATTGGGTTAGACACCCGTTTAGTGTGTGATCTTAGTTATATGTGGAATCTAAAAACGTTGAACTTGTAAAAGAGTAAAATGGGGGTTGCCAGGGACTAAGGGGAGGAGCAATGGGGAGACGTTGGTCAAAGCGGACTCGGCTTCGGTTGGGCAGGATGGGTGTGTCCTGGAGATCTGATGTCTACCATGGTGGCTGCTGTGGTTAGTAATCCTCTATGGTATACTTGAACTTGGCTAAGAAAGTGGATTTTAAATATCCTCAACACATACACACAGAATGGTAATCCTGGGAGGTGATGGATATGTTAATTGGCTTGATTGTAGTAATCATTTCACACCGCATAGTACACTTTATGTACATACAATTTTTGTTTGTCAATTGTACCTTAGTAAAGCTGGAAAAATGCAAATTTCAATGATGCTGCAGTGCGACCTCTGAAATAAGACCTTTGTAGAGTTATCATGTAACATTTCATCATAATAGGCTGACTTTGGGTTAAGTGTGAGATCTGAATCTTCCAGTCTGGTCTTTAAGTTACTTGCTGTTTTATTCAACATATTTACATAAACAGATGTGTTCTGTGTAAACATATATGAAAGTCAAAATACTAAAACAGATGAAATATAGTACCAGGCTGGATGCTACCTCAGCATTTTAGTGGCACAAAAAAAACATTGTTGCTGGTTTGTGTTCTATTGGTTCAATAGTGTCTGTGGTGGACTTATAAATGTATTTGGGACTTTATACCAGTTTTCTGTTTCTGCACATTTGAGGATATTTTAATAAAAATAAGTTATATTAACATTGAGAGTCAGTGAAGTACTCTTAAAGAGGGTATGTATGTCAGTCAGTCAAGAAACACCATCTAGATTATTCAGAGTGTGCAGAGAGGAGATTTCTGATTTACTGGATACTCAGTATATATTTTTCTGCCCAGCTCACACATTGGACAGAGGGGCACTTAAACCTCCTGGATTCTCTGAGCGTTGGGCAGTCAGGTTCTCTTGGCCACCTGGAGGAACTTCTTTGACTCTGGGAAAGGGGTGCTGTTATCAGAAAGGGGAAGAATACTTCTCTTTCATTGTTCAATATTTCTGTCTTTTATATTCTATTCATCAAATGTAGCTACTTTCAAGTTCTTATTTTTTTCCCCTTTTAATTAGACACACCACTATTGTGTCTACTGTTACTGCCTTTTCACATTTTTATATTAGGAATTTGACTGGTATGTTCTCAGGTCCCCCCTGCCCCACCCCCAGTGATAGTATCTGGGCTTTTCCAGCCTCCTTTCCCCTGGAGCTCTGCTCTTCACAGAAGACACCATTAGTCTTCACAGTTGTTCCGGGAGGAAGGTAGGAATCGGACAGAACATCTGCGTGTGAGAGCAGAGGGCTGGAGTGAGTGAGTCTGAAGAAAGCAATGGGCCGTTCCTTTTATGTTAGCATTTCTGCTGTCGGCAGACTTCTGCATTTGTACCTATTTTCATTTTTTCCTTCAAAGCATTTTTCAAGTGGTAACAGTCATTAACTACCTTGCCGCAGAATGAGGTAAAAGGGTTACCAACGTGGCTATTGAGAAATAAGAACCTTCACTAAGATCCTTTTAGGGTCATTAAGAAAGAACAGTTTTAACTGTTGGTTTGGTGGGCTTTTTGCCTAGGATTTGGAGCATATTTAAATTGATCTTAAATTTTTAAAATTGAGTGATCAAAAGAAACCCCTCTAATAATATAATTGTGTAAAGTCTATTCATTTTCACCATTTGAAGGTACAAAGTTAATATTCTTAAAGCCCAGCTCTGATCATGGTATAATTTTATTCTTTTTTTTTTTTTTCTTAAACATCAGGAGCTTTGAAGTCAAAAGACCTGGCTTTATGTTATGGGCTGGTTACGTGATCTGTCTGATTCTCACTTTCCCTTCTATAATGGAGATAATAATACCCACTTCAAAGGGTATGTGTTACAATTAAATGAGATCAATGTGTGTGGCATACTAAGCACAGTAGGTGTCAATAAAACCTAAGAATAAAAAAGGTGAAAAGCTAAAACATGACAATGAGCTCCCTGCCCCTATAGCGTAAAATCCAGTTTTCTTGTCGCTGTGTTCTAGACCGTCTGTGGTCTGGCCTAGGATGACCTCATAACTTAGTTGTTATCATCCAGCCAGTTAGAGTTCACTCTTTATTTTCCACAAAACAACACAGCGGCTCTCAAAGTCTTTGATCCAGACCCTCAGTATGAAATATGACTTAACGTGTGAACCAGAGGTTCCATGAAGCAGTACTCCATCTTGCCACGTGAAAAACACTGGTCTAGAAGGACTTTCATCTCCATTTTCTGAAATTCTACCCATTCCTCAAGGCTCAAACTCACGAAATCCTTTTTAGCATCTGGTGGTCTTTCCTGAAGTTACCATTTTTGTCTCGGTCTCATCTATGACATTTACTGCAAATTGGCTTTTATGTTAATTGTTGATTTATTACTTAACTCCTGACTGTAGTGCCTCCAGGGCTTGGGCCCTGTGGCCACTCACGAACCTGGGCATGCTGCAGGTGTCTCGTCCTCTGAGGTGTGTGTTGAAAAATTGCCTGGTGTCTTGGATGCTTCTCTGCCTTTGTGCTGACATTTGAAAGCCGTAGAATTCAAGTTTGTATGTGGACCCTTGGGAGCTACTTGCCCAGATTGGATGTTTTCATCTGTTGGGCTGCCTTGGATTCCCAGGAGACAATGAACTTAAGTTGGGATGGCCATCCCAGCTTCTAAGTGGAGGTTCTCAGTTTCCTGTTTCCTGATGTGACTTTGCTGGGTCTCAGAGGCTCCTTTCAGCTCCAGTAATGTCTGAGCAGAGATCAGTAGCAGCCTCCTCTCTGATTAAGCACAGCCTGATACCTCTAAACCTTGGGCCTTTGCGTCATGAAACAGATGATTTTATCCTATGAGGCCTGCATTTTATAGCATAAGATGTTTGTAGATGTTTTGTGTGTGTACACTGCTCTACAGGTGCTATAGGTGAGAGTATTTATACACGGCATTTTATTCCTGTAGAGCCTTTGTGTACCACGAGACAATATTACATAGACCAGAATAGAGTGTTTCTATCTCTACCCACCACCTCCCATTCAGAGCGTGGTTCTGGAACCCCAACTAACGAGGAGCTTTAGAGGAGGGCAGGGCCCGTTTGATGTTTCCACAAATTATCTACCCAAAGGTCAGCCTCATTTAAAGGAACTGATTTAATTTAGGAAAGTTATCTCTTTCTCTTTTAAATCTAATTTCAGAAGCTTGACTGAAATAGTGATAGATTTTAGAGCACTGCCTGTGCAGTAATACAAACTGACAGACTAGACGTAGCAGCGTCTACCTGGGGACAATACATGGATGACATAAACACATGGCAGAAATAGCTAAGAAATTATTGGTTAAAAAGTTAACATCTAGTGATGCAGACAGTGAAAAGAAAAAAAACACACTGATAGCTGTGTGGTAAAATCTAGTAAAAGTTACTGATGTACAATTTTTATGCTGACTTTTTTAAAGAGGCCGATGGACCTTTAGGTGTTTATGGTAAATCTGTCCATCCACAGGGAAGTTTTTCTGTTTTGAGTATCAAACACTTATAGGGACTTAGGAAATGAGTTTAGTTTTTTAACTCGGTGTTCAGAGAATTTGCAGACAAGCTTTCTGATTTAGATTCTTTCCCATTCAGTCTGCCATTTACCAGAGGCAAACTGTGTGTCAAAGGAAGCAGGATTTGTCATAAAGGAGATACGGAGAAGATCTTCCTTCAGTATTTAAAGTGCTTGACAAACTTGTTCACAGGGAAGTTGGTTCTGAGATGAGGAAGTCAAGATCAGGTGGCTTATTTTACATTACTGACTGAAAGCCTGTCAGACGGGATTGACACGGAGCACTAATTAATCACCCAGGGTTTCCTCCTTCACTGGTCACATTGCATGAAACTTCGCTGCTGGCAGGGGCTCAAGGGCAAATGGTGGGCTCCCAGCCAGCTATTTTTCATATAAGCATGATGCTACCTCTATAAATTAGTGTGAACCTAATATGTGCTGTCAGCAGTTTGCTTTCCCATGGCGACCCTCTCTGATTAAACAGCTTTAAAAGAAATCTGATATTGAGAATAAAAAGTTTCTTGCAAAGGGAAAAAAAGGAAGATATAAAATCCTCTTTGTAATCTTTATTCCCATGGTATGTGAGAAAACTGTTCTGATAAAAATCTGCTAGATTAAGTGAATAATACACAGGTGACATAATTGCCTTATTAGAAAACTGAGCCGTGATGCTTTTTCCATGACAGTTTTAATTGCACTAATAATGCATTTACTGAATGCATACTAAACACAAAACACATACGTTAACTCATTAATTCTCACATCATGTGAATGGTATTACTACCTCCATTTCCAGGTAAGCAAATCAAGTCTGTCAGCTTGTCTAGGGTCACATGTACTAGGTGCTGGGGCCCAGATTTGAACCATGGTTTGTAACCAAAGGCCATGCTCATTTCACAGTTACTATTCATGATTCATATGATTCCTTTATACCATCCCTTTAAATTGGTGGAAGATATCAATGTTCTTAGCCTTTAAGATATAATTCCTATGTCCATATTGATTTTTTACATTCACCTGAATTAATACATCATTTTAGAAGCACGTTGATCCGTAACGCATTGTTTTATGTTTTCAAATCATTTTAATATCAGACAGCTTTTGTTCAGAGAAGGGAAAGTTATGGGCACTTTTAAATGAGAGGAAATAAGTGAAGCTTATTCACACATTGTTCATGCTGTTGTTCATCTTGAGAGGCTTCCAAACAATTCTAATAGAGAAGGAAAATTCCAGAGGTCACACACGGATAGTTTCCAAGGCATTGCCTGTTTGGAATCCAGCCTTCCATCCTGACACTATGAATGGTTTGGCCACAGTTTGTCTTACATGTAAATTAATTTCTAAGAGTCTGTGTAATAAACTCTTATATAAAAGAACATACAAAAGAGTGATTTGTCAGAACCCACTTCCCCTATTAAAAATACCTAACTAGAAAGAGCAGTTTGATATTTAGTGGTTTATATGGGTTCTGTGTTAAGCCAGTACTTTTCTCCTTAGTATGCAGTGCTGATGCTTTTGGTTGAAAAGAATCCATTTCATTTCTTTTTATAGTGTCCTGAGAAGTTGGAAAGAGGAAAAACTGAGCTGAACATACAGAATAAATAACTAAATGGTGCCGTCAGTCTGCCCTTTTGTTTTCAGACCCTCCCCCTCCCCATCCTTTGTGAGTCACTGAGCCAGTGAGACTGATCAAAGGTGCCTCAGTGTATAGAACATTTTCTGTGGAGGGTTTTTGGTCTTCCACAGCAAAGGACTAATTGCCTCCAGGCCTTCTTTCACATGATAATTGATGGATTTGGATTTTCTGGGTGTGCTCCATGTTTTCTGCATTCATCTGTCAAGATGTTCTGGGTCTTGATTGAATATGAAGCATTGGAAAGTTGTTGTCAGTCCAGTAGAAATATTAAAAGGATTTTAAACATGAGTATAGAAATGTAAAAAGAGCTTGAAATGAAGGTACCTGCCACCTTTTTTTTTTTGGTATTTATTTGATTTGATCAGAATTATAACTTCAGTGATAGTTATTAAGAAGGCTATGTGACATTTCTAGGATATCGCATGTTTGTTAGAATGTAGCGTTTCAAAAGGCCAACTGGGAGAAAATTCAATTCTTGTTTTAATATGAACTTGAGGTTCTCCAAGATGACTTCTTAGATGCTTTTGTTTCATTTTAAAGAAAAATTCTGAATTCCAACAAGTCAATGTAGCAGACTCTGATTATAGTTTCCTTTTGCGGCTTGACGGTGCGTGCGCATGCGTGCCAGTGCATGTTTGAGTGCATGCACGTGCCAGTGCTCGCGGCAGAGGCAGGTAAGTTAGGCAACAATATTCTCATTCTGTATAATCTGAGGAATTGAAGGTACATTCTCCTGGTGTTTTTTAATAAATATTTATAATTAAGGTACAACGTTCACTAAATTTTACCTGAAATATGCAGTTATTTCTTAGTGTTTTTAATATTTACAGTTAAATGAGAACACTTTAAAATGAAAGAATTATACATCATCTAGAGCAAAGATGTCTATTAGTCACACTTTCTTCCCTGAGAAAATGTGTGTCATTATGTTTCTTAAAAAAGAAAGTAGATATTATTGGCGAAACAAATTTTTTAAAAATAAGAAAAAAACCCCAATACTTTTAAGACACACACACAGACATGGGCAGAAAGTGTTTGTCTTAGGCTAACATCCCTTCTTTCTTCTCGGCTCTAACAGTGCTGACTTCCACAGGGCAGACAAGAGGAAGCCATGGCTGCTGGAAGAAGGTTTGTTGGGTGGGAGGGAAACACCAACCCCTCTTCTGTAAAACCATAACAAAATGTCAAGGATTATGAAGAGTCTGAGGTTTTGCCCTACCTGCCAGCTCACAGTTGCCGCGCCATGGTGTCGTGGGTGCTGGCAGAGACACTAGCCTCCTAGGACCGAGACATGGGGCTTTGTTAATCATAGCAGTGCTAGTGGCTACTCTATTAGTATTTTTCACACTCTTTCTCTGAGCCCCGGTTTCCATTTGGTGATGCACAGAGGGCCAGTTGACACCTGTATGCATAGTGTTATAGGAGGGAACCCTGAGTTTAGGGAGCCTAAAACTTTTGTAATGGCCAGTAAGCCTGCCTGATCCTTTTCCAGGGTCCCTGTAAGGAAACATGGCCTCCGTCTTCCAAGGCTGTCTGCTGTACAGATTTCTTTGAAAAGATTGTCTGCAACAAATGACACACTTGTAATTCCAATCAGTTATTCCCTCATAAGAAGTTCAGAAACTTGAGAAAATTATCTCCCAACGCAAAATGCTCTGGAAACAGACACCAAATAAGCACAGATTCTACAAACAACTAATGTGTGCTGGTTCTTAAGGGCTACATATGTGCCAGATGACATAGCCAGTAGCTGCAGCATGATTTTTCTCTGTCATTCTAACAGATGGGTAAAATGTGACATTTTAATCACATTGGGTATATATAGAGAGCATATCCTTTTCCAAATGTCTCCCCTTCATTTGTGTGGGATTGCCAAGCCCTGTGTGGCTGGGCCAGGTGGTGGCATTCTCCACTCACACTCGTCCTTCAGTGACTTGACTGAATTCACCCAGCTAGTTAATGTTCCCATTGGCTCTAAACCTGGGGTTTCCTGCACCCCATCTGTTGGTCTTGGAACACATTGCATAATTCTCTCTCCCTTTTGTCTCCTACACAAGGCAAAGGACATTACTGGTCATAGAGGTGACCCAGGTTCAGCCCCAAGTTCCTTTTTGGTGGTTTTCAGGCCTCTTGAGTAACCCTGGGCCCTGCCCAGCCACCACACGACGGGGGACTGTCTGGTGGTGGTGCTGCCCATGGTGTCCAAAGTCAGGGAAATAAGGGAAGTTACTTTCTTTGCTGTTTTCTTGTTGTTCTATGTTTTATTTCAGTGTAACTGAACACAGGCAGTCTCCACTGTTTCAGCCTCCTTTTCTCCCTGAGTTGATGTGTCATTGCTGGTTATGGACTCTCCCTGTGTGGACTTTGGTGACATCTGTCTTCCCTGGTGTCCTGCTGCCCTTTTATCTACTTCTTTGCTGTCTCCCCTCCAAGTTCTCTGTGTGCGCCTCACCATGAGTCTAAGTGTTCTCTAGGACAATGCCGTGGTCTCTTCTCTACAAACTCCTTATATGGCCTGAACAACAGCCACACTAACGGTTATTTGTTGAGCCTGTGCTGCAGCATGGGCCAGGCACTTGAAGAAGCACCGTACATGCATTATGTCATTCCATCTTTCCACTGACCCTCTGGGGTGGACACCACCATTATCTGTATTTTACAGAGCAGGAAACAGAGAACTAGAGGTTAAATTATCTGTTCAAGCCCACACAATTAGTCAGTGGTGGAGTGTGATGTCTAACCCTCATGCGTATGTGCCGGGACACTCTCCTGCATGCCAGGCATTTGTCTGAGGGGCAGCTTGTCTAAAATCGAACTCTAACATTGATCTTTCTCCTAAAATATTCTTGCCTGTCAGCTTTCCCACCTTCAAAAATGACACTGCAGCCTACCAAATTGCTTAAGCTAAAGGCTTGGGAATTTCCTTAGATTCTTCTCTCTTCCTCATCTCCCACAAGCAATCATTCATCCATTTGGCAGATAGTTATTTAAGGCCTATTGTGACATACACACTGATCTAAGTTTGTGGGGTTCAGAATGTAGTAAACGAACAAAAACTCCTGCCCCCATGGAGCTTGCTTTCATAGAAATTAATATCCCTCTTTTATAGATTTGAGACTGAGAAATAGATTAAGTTGTCCAAGGTCACATATGTAGGATTCAAACTCAGGCATTCTAGTTCAACCATGGTCTTAACCTTCCCGTTTCTGCTTCCCGCCACCAAGTCCCATGGAGTCTCCTCCTCAGTCTTCTCTTCTGTCTTCCTCCTGCCACTGCCCTTTGGGGCTGGTGCCGTTGTCACCAGAATTACTGCAGTAGCCTCCCTACTTGTCTCACTGCCTGCTGGCTCACCTCCCTTCAGTTCATTCTCTGAGCTGTACTGGAATGATTGTTCTAAAATGCAATCTGATCGTCATTGTTTTGCTAAAAACCCTTGGTTGGCTCCCTGTAGCCTGGTGGTACCTTGTTGCCCTGGTGCCCAGGACACACACTTAGTGACCTCTAGCCTAGAAGTTCTCAGATTTTACCACGTCTCAAGTTACCTCCAGGGCTTGTTAACGCAGGGCTCGCTGAGCCCCACCCCAGAGGCAGCCTGAGAATTTGTATTTCTCACAAGTTCCTGGGAGCTGCTGCTAAAGCAGGACCCACACTGTGGGAAGTAGTAGCTGCCTGGTGCCTAGCCTGCCTGTCTCTGCTCCAGCCCTGGATGTGCTTGCAGACTCCCGATGGACATACTGTTTCAGGTTTGATCCTTTTGCACAAGGTGCTTCCTGTGCAGGAGTGATCTTCCTTTCTCCTTCCCCTGAAAACCCAGTTCAAGTATCACTTCCTAGGAAGCTTCCTCTGGCCCCACAGTGATCCTATAGCCTCAGTGCTCTGTTTCTATGGCAACATGCCTCTGGGGAAGGCTCCATCCCTTGTGGGTACATTGTGGTTTTACTTGTTTCCCACCCACTGCCCCTCCACAGCTCTTTAAGAAAAGGGATCATCTGTGGTATTCTTCACCCTTCTGTCCTGGGCACCTAGCACCATGCCCAGCATCACTGAACATACTTATTTAATGACTTGAATTATATAAACCTACTTGTGCTTTAAAAAAGAGTAATCCTATTTTAATTCTTATTTGCATTACCCTTTAAATGTTGCCCAAGATTTTTTTTAAGATATTAAGATATTCCAACACAAAATCAGTGTACATCTGAGAGCATTAAACTTTCAAGGCCTGACATTTAACACGAACAGCAGGAGCTTATTCCCGCAGAGGCTGGTGTGTGTTTGTAGATACCTCACTTCTTGCACCTGCCTGTGGTTTGAAATACTTGAGTTATCCCTCAGTTCTCCTCAGCCTTCAGAACGTCTCTCTGGTCTGTTCTTAGCCCTGGTTTTATCTAATCAGAGGGTTACTGATAGAATAACCTGGACAGGAGAAGCCTTGCTCTTTCTGACACAGATTAGTGAACTGTAAACTTGCAGCCTCCATGTTTCCACCTGAAGTTACATTGCTTACGTTCCCCTTCTATGAGCCTGCATTGTCTGCATAATTTCCAAGAAGAATATAAGCTTCATTGTCTGTATAACTCTCCCTTTTTCTCTCCCTTTCCCAATCAGATTACTCTTGCTAGAGTGGTAAAGCTTCAAACTCTAACAAAGGCACTTCTGAAGAAAATTGTCTTGTCCCTGGACTGTAGACACTTCTTCAAGGGGTGCTCTGGCCTTCATCTGGTGTGGAGCAAGTTCAAAGGCAGAGAGCCCTTGCATGTCTCTGGGAAAGCAGGAGGAGAGAACATGGGTCCACAGTGCCTGGGAACACTGAAAAGGCTCCTCCCCTGCTCCCTTTTGCCCTTTCCCAGGCTCTGTCTGCTGTGTGGCATTGCTTTGGGAACCATTTCTTGAGGTCTGGCTTTATCATTCTTCTTCCAAAATTCCACAGGCAAACAGAAAGCAGCTCTTTCCTTCAGGTGGAAGCGTGGCTGAATTATGTATTCCTTCTCACACCAGGTAACAACAGCTTATTGGGTACTTCAGAGCCACAAGTGTTTCTACTCAGTTATTTGGAAAGGACAGCAGCCTCTGCTAGATCATTATTAGTCTCTAGAGCACCATCATGCTCATGCCTGTTCTGCACACTCTGTTGTTAACAGTGAGCTTGTCTTTGGACTAAGCATGAAGGAAATTCATCTGGTCTCTTATTGATTGGGTTGGCTAAAAGTCCGTTGTGTTTTTTCCATACGGTGGCTCTAGTAGTGCTTGGCTGTCTTTAACTTCATTCAAAACAATTTTGTTAGATTGTATTTTGATGACTGTCATATCAGCATTCATTTAAAACATTATCAAAATTGGTGAATTTTTGTGCAGCCATTTTAATACTGAAAATGGAAGAAGACACCCAACATTTTTGGTGTGTTAAGCCTTATTATTTTAAGAATGGTAAAAACGCAACTGAAATGAAAAAACAATTTTTGCAGCATGTGGAGAAGGTGCTGTGTACCTCATCAAAAGTGTCAAAAGTGGGTTGCGAAGTTTCTTGATGCTATTGATATTTTGGCCAAATAATTCTTTGCTGTGGGGCTGTCTTATGCACTGGAAGATGTTTAGCAGCACCCCTGCCCTCTCTCCGCTAGAGGCCAATAGCAGGAGATAGCCGACATACTCAAAATATCCAAATCAGCAAAGTTATTGCTTAAAATGAAAAATGTGTCTTTTATTTAATGGAATAAAAGTAATGAACTTTTTGGCCAACCCAGTATTTCTAAAATCAATAAACATATCCTTGAGGATTAAACAATGGCAACAACAAAAAAGGAGTGATAATTTTAGGTAGAAGGAGCATATATCGAGAAAGCCTGATGGGAAAAATACTTATTTTGATGTGGGCTTTCAAAATTAGTAGGTTTTTAGATTCTGGGGCCAATATATCCAGAATTCCTGAACCAGAGAGCTAACATAAGAAATAGAAAAGATTTTAAACTAAACATAATCTTGATATTCTGAATGGTATACCTTTTAGTAATTTATTTTAAATGCATGGGGATACTTGTATCCACTGTTTTGGAAGGATCCTCAGGCTTCCCAGGGAAGGGAGATGATTGGAGGGCAGGGGCTGCTGCCCCTTGAATGGACACGTACCCGATGATTAACATAGCCCCTACCCCTCCTGTGGTGTGAGCCCAGGCAACGTTTCTCCTTTATATCCTCTGTGTGAATGTGTCAAATAAGGGAACATGTGGTGAGTGGTTCCGAAGTTCCGAAGAGAGGGCTTCTGATCACTGAGAACGAGGATGTTTTCTCACTGGGAGGAACAGGTCCAAACCTTGGAGGACGCAGTTCTTGAAGCAAGGTTTTCTGTGGACACAGGTAGGTGTGCAGAGAGGAGGCAGGCTGAGAAATGCTTGAGGAAGGTGGAGGGTGCTGATGTGCATGGCAATGGCTGTACCAGGTTCCTGGGTAGGCGGTCTGAATCTCACACAGACCTCACGTGATCACTTTCCCCTGCAGCTGTCATGCATTTCCTTTAATACCTTTATTAAGTGCATTTGACAAATGACGACCATGAGGCTATAGCAAGTCAGGAAGCCTCCTGTGCTTCTTTTTCTCTTCTAGTAGAAACCACAGTTGTCACCCAGCCATCAAAGACCCACCCAGCCTGGCTCCGTGACTCCTGCCCTGGTCATTCCAGCTCTCCCTTGGGTGGCTGTCCCTCTAACGTGCCCTGCACCTCTTCCTCCAGCTAGTCTGTTCCTTTGCCTGGAACACCACTCCCTAAGATCTGCCCGCCACCTCCTTCATCTCCATCATGTTTTTGCTTATACAAAGCTTTCTTGTTGGAGACTTGCCTTGTCCACTCTGTTTTAATAATGCTACGCCTGCCTGCACCCTGCACCACATTTTGTTCCCGTTATGCTGCTCTCCTTCTCCAGCACTTCTCATCTTCCAAAATCCTGTGTAATGTGCTCCTTTATGCTTTTCTTTTGCCTTTGCCTCCCCACAACCCAACTGGAGTGTCAGTCGTAAGAGTAGGCACTTTTGTCTGTTTTGTTCCCCGATTTATCCAAGCTTCTAGAGGGCTGCCTGGCTCATGGTAGATGCTCGGTAAATCTGTTGAATGAAGAGTGTTTCTCAAGATCACAGAACCATGTTGCGCTGGAGCCGGGGTTCGGCAGCCTGCATGTGGTCAGACCACATGAAGGAGGCCAGGAGGGAGAGGGGAAGTGAGAGAGGTTGACCCAGCTCAGATGTGGAATGTCCTGTTTACAAGTTTGAGCTTTATCTGTCATACCATCCTATCATGAGGATTCTGGACAGACTGAATGTACAAACTGGGACACGGGCACCCAGTGGCAAAATTGGGATTGACTCTCTGTGTATTGAATTTTCCACCAGCCCTTGCTTACTCCTTAGACATGGCAGGAATGGTGCCCAGAGGCTTTATTCCAGAAATCGGCCCCTGCTCCTTAAAGCCCACATGTGTTTTGTTAACATACGTGTTCAGCACACTTGGGTGGACTGTCCCACCTCACCACCCACCCCTGCCAGAGCTGGAGTGGTGTTACGCTGAAGCATCAGAAAATAGCCAATAAAAAGTGCATGTGCTGCAGTTGCAGGAAAATACGTGTCTCCTAATGGCTGGCTGTCTTTTCCTCTCTTTGGTGCCAAATGTTTTCAGTGTGTCTCTCCTGTTTATTCAGGCAGAGCCTACAATTTTTAAAAAAAACTTTATGAGAATGATGAAGGAATAACAGTTCTATCCATTGTTATTTAAGATAATATTTTGAGGCTCCAGTTGAGGTGAAAAGACTGACCTGATTTTTGTTTTTCTCCATCTTGTTTACTTGTTGCATTATTATTTTGAGTCTGTTCATGGGATTCTGGGCCAATGCCATTACTGTACTTGTTATTTTTTAAGTATTTAAGAATTGCCTGTGAATTTTAATGTACATCTATACATAAATGCTTCGTTTTATGAATAATAGTAGTGGATGGTGATGGACATGTATATGGATTTTAAATAATTAATTTTTTAAAGTATGCAAGCTGAAATTTGCTTCAAGGAAATTCAGATAGCAGCCAAAATACCCATAAAAGAAAACTGGCCTTCAGAAATGCCACTGGATCTAAAGCTACTTAGAAAATTAGCACCTGAGAGTTATTTCTGTCAGAGAGGACTTGAGATGGATTTTGAAAAGCCATCCCTGTAGAAGATGCTGGAATCACAGGCATTATCGTTGACACCTCCCTCTCCTTCACCCTTCCCCTGCCTTTCACCACATCTAGTCATCACCAAAAATGTCAGGTTTCCTTCTAAATAGTCTCAGGCCCATTTACTTCTCTACCACATTTCAGTCCAGGACAAGATCTGGGTTTATCTGCATGACCAAAGCTGTCACCTTCTAGTTCCCGGTGCATCTAATCTTTTTTGCAGCCTAGATCATCATATGCCAACGCCCAAATCTGATACAGGCCTGCCTCCTCACCCCACTGTAGCTGGCTTCCTATCACTCTTAGAGTAATGACTGGATTCCTTAATAGGGCTTACAGTGCCCTGCATGGGCTAGTTCATGCTTGCATCTCTCATTGCAAACCTGCCTTCTTCTCTTTCCCCATCCTCTGTGCACCGTGCACACCAGTCACCTTTTAGACCCTCTTACCTTCCACCCTACTCTCACCACCAGGCCTTTGCATGTTCTCTTCCCTCTGCTCGAAACACTCTTCCTTTTTTTCTTTACTTTTTTATTCGTTTTTCCAGTTAATGTCTTCACATCCTTCAGACCCCAGTTTCTACATCCCTCATTCAGAGAAGCCTTCCTGGAATGCCTTCTGGGTCAGATACTGCTCCTGTAGTCTGTATTGGCCTTATTTTCTTTTCCTTTATAGCACCATCAAAGGCAAGTTTGTCTTTAGTGCTTTGATTATTTGGTTAAAATCTATCTCTTACTGAACTTCAGGCTCACAGGGGGCAGGGACTGTATCTTTTTTTTTTTATCTTGTTTATCACAAGAGAAAAGTATTGTCTAGCGTAAAGCAGGAGCTCAAGAATATTTGTTAAGGATTGTGGGTGGATGGATGAGTGGCTTCTTGAAATATCCATTTGTGCACCAGTTAGAACAGAGCATTGGTTCATTTCCAAGATGTTGGAGGCCCAACAAGGACTAAAACAACAGATGGAAGAAGAGATCTTCCTTTCCCCAGAGAAAAAGGGGCAGATGTGTCCCTCCTGGCAAAGATGCCCAGTCACCCAAATCACATCTCAGGGCCATTTTCCTCTCCAGCTGTTGCTGTGCATCAGCCCTGCTGGCTCCCGTCTGCATGGCCCAGCTGGCCTCCCTCAGCCTGCCCCGCTCTCAGTTTGCACCTGGTGCCGTCCTCACTGCCAGCCAGGAAAACATACCTTTGCCTCGAACACCCAGAAATTAAAGGAGCAATTTTGAGTCTTAGGACAAGAGTGTCAGTATAATTCTCTATTCCTTCTTTGGCTGGACAAACATTTTATGCTCATTAGGAAAGTATTAAAATAATTTTGAGCTTCGGCAGAGGAGTCATTTCCTGAGCCTCCCAGCTCAGGCACCTGTGTGATCTTGGGAGAATTAAGTTTCTGAGGCTCAGTTTCCTTATCCATAAAATGGAGATGGCATCAGTGCCCACTGCCTGGGATTGATGTGGGACACTTTAGACCATCACGGTTCAATAGTAATATAGTGCAAGCCATATATAATTTAAGTGTTACAGAGACTATATTTTAAAAAATAAAATGAGTGAAATTAACTTTATTAATATCTTTTATTTAACCCTCTATCTAAAGCATTGTCATCTCAACATGTAATCAATAATAAAACAATTATTAATGAGGTATTTTACAGTCTTTTTATTCATATTCAGCCTTTAAAATCTGGTGTACAGTTTACAAGCACATTTCAATTTAAACTAGCCACATTTCAGAGGCTCAGTAGCCCGTGGCTACTGTATTAGGCAGAGCTTTTTTAGCTAATTCATAAAAGTACACAGCACCTAGTTCATACTGGCATTCAACAGATGTTGGCAAAATTATTGCTACTCATTTTAAAACATCAAAAATTGGGTGGACAAACACTTGTACTGCATGTTTGCATACACTGCCATGTGGGAAGATGCGTCAGATCTGTTTTCTGTTTCAGAGGAAGAGAGTTGCCTGTAAGTGTTCTCAGCTGTTCCCTGTGAGCTGGCCTCTGGGTTTCCCAGGGAGGTCAGTTTGGCAGTTTACGGCCCTCTTTCCTAGGGCGGTGGGAAGGGAGAAACTCAGTGTGCCGCAAGTGCTGCGTGCCTGTCTCTGTTTCTTGGCTCTTCTCTGTTTAATTATTTGGAGCTGGAACAACTTGATTTTAAAACAAAACATATGGGCTGAGAGTGATCGGGAGGACATTTCCTAGTGATGCAGCACTGAAGGTATGTGCGTGTTGAGGCCCCGGCCCCGCACTGCTTGCTTGCCGAGGTGCTTTCCTCGACTTGAAATGCAGGCTTCTTTCTCCAAATTCTTAAACCTCTGTTTGGAAAGTCACCGTTACAGCAGAAAATATTGGAGCAAGTTTATAAGGGAATTGTCTGTGAGTCTTCTTTAAGTCCCGATATTTTTCTGACCTTTTTGTGGAAAACTCTTGGTTTTCAATCCACTTGATAGGGTTCATGAAAGAAAAGGGATTTTCAAAGTGGCAGGATGAGGAAGGAGAACTTTATACAAAGAGGAGAAAATGGACCTGCCATGGAATTTCTCTGTTTTCTACGTTGCTCTGTTGCAGACTCTAGCCTGAGGCGTCTCTGTTCTTGAATGAGGTTTTCATCTCTTTCTACTTCAACCTTCCTTTGCTTCCTGGAGAGGAAATGCATGATCTCCTGTTCTTATTCCATATGATTCTAACCTGGGTGCCTCGACTCTCTGTTCCTTGGGGGAAATGGGGATTTATCAAGACTGAGAAGAACATGTACTTCGATGCTAGACTCCTCTTAGTTCAAATCTCTGCTTTTCCACTTAGAAGCTGTGTGCCTCCGTGAACCTTATTTTTCTTTCTTAAACTGTGCCTATATTTAAAAATACACTTGTGACGCTTGAGAGAGACTCTGCCCACAAAGCACTGTGGCTGGTGAGTGATGAGGGAAAATAAATGTTAGTGATTAGGTAGGGCTCTCAGAAGTGACATGCCCACCCTCTTCCACAGGGAGGAATGCTGACTACAATGTCCTCTGCCACAACATCCCACTCATCTCGTGATGTCACTGTGATTAAATACTGCATGGGAGGCAATGTGAACATTTGTCTGTGAAGAGCTTTAGCATTAGAGCTTTAGTGTCCAGCATTGCTCTGGGTTGGGTTGGATGTTACATGTGTGGAGTCAGACGCTCAGTGATCTCCACGTCTGCTGGGCCCCTGTGTGTACACGTGCCACCCTGTGCTGCTGAGGGCCTATAAATGTGAGAGACAGGGAGAGAGTAACATACTGAGCTGCTTTATTTTTGTACTGCAGCATCCCCTGTACCTTCTGGGGAACTGGTACTTCATTGTTTTGGATCAGAAACGTAAAGTGACCAGGGGGGCAGAGGGGCTGACCATAGTTTTTCTGATGGGATATTGAAAACAAGAAATCTTTCTAAATACAATTCAAATATCTAAGAGCAAAATTAGGAAGAAAGGGGTCTTTGTTTTTTTGCCAAACCAAGGACTTGCTGGAACTTTTCTGTAGGGGGGCTCAGAACATGTTGCATGCTCTTACTGCCCTGCTGCATCATCGTGGGGAGATTTGGGAAGTTTGACTTTTAAAAACAGCACCACATTTTCAGGGCAGTCCATTGTTTGTGTTTTTTCAGTTCCCCTCCCCTCTGCTCCTACTGTTTTCCCAGCCCTGGTCGGATTTTTAGCGGATGCCTACAAAGTGTCACTCCCGTGGCAAATGGTGAAGACCTCGCCAGGTGCACAGTTCTCGGATATCCCTGAACCTGGAAAGAGTGGCCGCCTTCACTGTCGCTTTGCCTGTGCACCCCTCTCAGTGGACAGCTTTCCGGACATTTGACTTCATCAGGATGAAGGAAAATAAACAGTGTGCTGCTGACGTCAGATACTGCTGGTCAGCTGGCCCATTCTTCTCACTTTAGTGTTTGGAAAGGAAATTCTGAGTTGCTATTGTTGGTGAAGATGAGGAGTGAGTCTTTCCTCATGGCCAGTTACACCCAGTTCTGACCATTGAGCTCTTCGTGGGTGGACAGCACCGTACGATGTGTCATCAAACCTGTGACGCCCTGATTAGAAGTCACGTAGTATTTTTGGTACAATTAAGGAAAAACAACTATGAGGTACCATCGATTTTAAGACACTTCCCAATTTAAGAGATGTTAAAAGTATGGGCGGGGTGGGGTGGAAATGCATGTCTTAGAACAGATGGACTAGACTGAGGACGAATTAAAATAGAAAGTCCCCCTGGTCACCAATTGTTCCTCTCCTGCCCCACGCCCCACCATACTCACTACAGTTGATGGGTAGCACGAGAGATCCGTGTTCGAGCATGAGGGACACCTCTGCTTTGGCTGAGTGCGCCGTGTCCCCCTTTAACCCATCTTCGTGTCACTTGTGTGCTCCGTGTCACACACAAAGTTGTGGAGCTGGGTTGACCAGGCCGAGTCATGGAAGTCCTCTCAAGTATAAGTAATTTACGTTTCCAAAGAACAGAAGCATCCAGGAATTTTCTTGAGGTCACTTTGGACTTGATGATTCATGCTGCCTTTTGAAGGAGTGACAAAGACCGTGTTGAGGGACAGTGGGGCTTCCATGCACCCTCTTTGGCCTGGCCCGTCTGTGATGGTTTGGTGGTGAAGAGAGTCGCCAGCTCTTCCCAATGCACGTCCCTGGTTTTCCTTTCCCAGCACCTCGGCTTGGATTTGTGGGGACGTGTGCTGTGCCTCCTCTGCCACCAGAGGCACCGTTAAACTTTATAGATGACTTTGATCTCATTCAAGATTCTCCCTCCTTATTATTCATAACCTGAATGATTTCTAAGCACCTATGTGTCCCCAGCCCCCTTTTTACTTTAAAACTTTTATTTATTTTTTCAGTTTTACTGAAGCATAAAGTGACAAAACTGTGATGTTTAAAGAGTACACATGATGATTTGATACATATACACATTATGAAGGATTCCACCCATCAAGTTAATGAACACATCTGTGCTCTCATGTGGTTACCTTTGTTTTTGGTGAGAACATTCAAGTTCTACTCTTTTAGCAAATTTAAATCGTACAGTACGTTATCAACTGTAGCTACCACTTTGTATGTTAGATTCTCAAATCTTATTTATCTTTTAACAGAAAGTGTGTACCCTTTTACTCATTTCCCCCTACTTCCCCTACACCAGGTAACCACTTTTCTACTCTGTTTCTGTGAATTTGACTTATTTCTTTTTAGATTCTACATACAAGTGATGCCAAGTGGTATTTGTGGTCTCTGTCTGGCTTATTTCATTTAACGTAATGTCCTTCAGGTTCATCCCTATTGTCACATTTGGTAGGATTTCCTTCTTTTTAAAGACTGAATAATATTTCATTGCATATGTACACACTGCATTTTTTTAAACCAACACTTTTTAATGCTGCAGTAACTTTAATCAAGGGGATTGTGTTTTGTTTTCTGTTAGACTGTTACTCAGATTTTAGAGAAAACTATTTCTCAGCCAGGTAAAGTGGCAAAAGAATTGGTAGAAAACTTTCTAATTTATATTAGTAAAAACATGGTGTTTACCCTTATATTTATACTGTTTTCTCTCTTTCTTTCAGTTTTTGGGAATAGCATTTCTCGGAATCGGACTGTGGGCGTGGAACGAAAAAGTAAGTGACTGTCTTGGAAATGTACATATCTGGGGCTGCACATTGTACTGCTGGAGGTTGTCTTCTCTCCCTCTTTGAAACTGCAGAGTATAAGCAGTTATGGTTTGAGGGACTGGGTGAAAAAGGTGAAAGAATTAAACAACAAAAAATAAAAACTTTATAGACACAGATACTAGTAGGGTGATTACCAGTGGGAAAGGGGGTGAGGGAAGAAGGGGAAGAGGGCCCAGGGGGCATAAATGGAGACTTGACTTTGGGTGGTGAACACACAATACAGTGTCCACATGCTATGTTGTGGAATTACATACTTGAAACCTATGTAATTTTATTAACCAGTATCACTCAGGTACATTCAATAAAAATTAAACAAACAAACAAACCATGATTCTTTAAGGAAAGTGTTTTGCAAGATAATGGCATATTTCAAAGACTCCTTAGGGGTGGAACCTAAACCGATCACTGTATCAGAATAATCACAGAAGTGACAATACATGTGCACAGCCAGCTGTGTATTGGAATTTTATCAGTTAGTCAGAGATGAGTGTTTCCGTGAAACATTTCCTAATATCAGCACAAGAATTTCAGTAATGATCATAAATATCACTGAACAACCTACAGCCTTCTTTCTATTTGTTTTTAATCTTTTGGAAGGTTGCTCAAGCCATAAAGATCTTTTTTTTTTTTTTTTTTTTTAAGTGTGAGCATTATGGGATAAGCTGTTAGCCTATCTTGTGAAAGAAGCTGGGTATAATTTGTTGAATTAGATAAACTTACCACTAATGCTACAGAATGTGGACACTTGTCTGCTGATTGAAAACATTTAGGAATATTCAGAATTTATGATCAGATACAGTATAGCAGAAGGAAAAAAATCTGGCAGTGGGGAGGAGCATATTCCAAGATTCAGTGAAGATACACTGTTCTGAGCAGTTTATGCTCCTAAGTTCGCTCTTTACTTTCCATCCGCACCTTTTAATATTTTCTGTATAACTTCCCCTACTGAGGCCAAGCACTGGAATTCAAAGACAAATACAAACTCTTTTCTTCTCCCTTTTTTGGAAGTGAAATTGCTGGCAGCATTTTATCTGTTCTGGTATTTGGCTACACAGTAAAGCTTTATCATCTCCCACCTTGTAAGAATGAGGGAGTGGATGGATTGGTTAAAAGTTGTAAACTAAGAGGTTAGCTTAAATTTTCCCAGAAGATTGTTCTCTTATCTCTTTGGTATTTCACCCTTTTGAGTTTGACCAGGGCCTGAAGCCAAGCATTTCTTTGAAGTATTATATGTGTTAAGAAGAAAGAGAAAAACTAAGAAAGCACAGTAAACAAATGCCTCTCAGATGCCAGTATAAATTTCCACAACTACAACAATGTTCAGATAGAATGCATCAAATAAAACTCAAAGTAAATCCTGAGTTTTGAAACTAACAACCCTCTGTTTATTTACAAAATACTTGTGCAGAATGTAAAATGTTTTATGGAAAAATGCAGGGAGACAAACTAAGTTCCCCAAACAGATAATTTTATCTCTAGAAACTTTAATGTTGAATACCGGTCTTCTCTTGGATTATGACCAGCTTCTGCCTCAATCCCCTTATAAGCTGGAGATTTGCATTGGTGGAATCACAGAAATTCCACTTTTAGAAGCCCTTGGGTTGGTTCAGTGCTGGATCGTGCAGCTTTGTATAACTCTCCTTTAATAAGAGTCCATTTCTATCTGCTTTGAACAGATGCTGGAAGGCATTAAATGAACTAATTGTCTGTTCTGGCAATAAACAGACAATTGGTTGTTTTGAAGGGTTTTTTTTCTCTTTTTGTGAAATATAATTATCTTTTTGTTTCATCAGCTGCACCAAATGTCTCTTCTCTGATAAAATCACGAAATTCTAAAACTAGCAAATATCAGAGCAGGAGGGCGATGCAGTCTTCAGGGAGGGATGAAGTTTCAGTCCCTTCTTTGTCAGGGCCACTTAGTAAATGGAAGGTTTCTCTGGAGATCTGAAGTTACTTGGACAAGGTCACCCACTTACTGTGTAGCAGCCCTCTGTGTGCTGAGACCAGATGGAGGTGACAGAGGGTGGAGGGCATACAGCAACCTGGTTTGGCATGCACTGGCCGCCTGTGGGCCCTGGACTCAGGGGAGTGGCAGTGAGTGACGCAGAGTCCCTGCCCCCCTGGAGCTTGTATTCTAGTGGGGGCGCTGACAACGAGCAGTTTACTAACCAAGTATATGCGTCCTGGTACTGGTAAGGGCGGCTGAGAAAGGTAAGGTGGAGGGTGAGGGCTGGTTAGAGAGTGGTGACAGAAGAGGTCTCTTTTTGATAGAGCAGTTGGGAATGGCCTCCTGAGGAAGTGGCACTGGAGCCGGGATCTGGATGAAGTGAGAGGGACCTGCAGGGGGCTGGGGAGCATAGCATTGTGGGATTAGCAAGAGTGGTAGCCCGGAGTCAGAGAGGTGGTGATTCCTAGGAACAGGAGGAAGGCCGGTGGGGTTGGAAGGGAGAGAACAAGGGCAAGAAGAAGAGGGCATGGGGCAAGAGAGGCCGGCAGAAGCCTGAGCAGGTGGGGTCCTGCAGAAATTTGGCTGAGAAGAAGTCACCAGGGCATTTTGACAAGGGAGTGTCCTGAGCTAGCTTTTTGCTTTAAGATTGCTTTATTTTCTGTGTACAGTTTAGGGCTGAACAGACCTGAGTTCCAATACTGGCTTGTCCGTTTACCATCTGTGTGACTTCGGGCAACTCTGTCAACTTCTCCGAGATATCCTTTTCCCATTTGTGCAGTGGGGCACTAATATCACCTCATAGGATTGTTATGAGGATTAAATGAGAAGGCCCCTAAGACAGTGCCTGCAGTAAAGTAAATGCTTCTGGGGGACATGGCTCTCTCTTCTGGACACTCGACTGTGGCCCGTCTGCCCCTGCATGGGGACTAGGGCAGAATAGTGGCTTGGGAAGATGCCCTAGGTTTTAGATGCATTCCTGGCTCTGATTCATGGACCAGAGAATTGGTTTGGTATTGGGGGCTCTTAAGGAAGATATGATGTGCATCCATTGCCTTGGTAACTGCAAAGCCTGCTCTGTCAATTCCCTTTGGGTTAACTTCTAAGCTCGACCAGGCAGGCCTCCTGACAGGGTGGCGTTGAGGTGAACCACAGCTGGCCAAGGGTGGTGGGTAGCTTGCTCCTATGGGCTGATCACCCCAGCCCATGAATCAGTAAATAAATCCCCCCAAGAAGAGATGCAGTGACATTTACATGAGAGGAGGCCTGGAGGGCAAGTCTCTGAATTGGGTCACAGCTGGAAGGATCAGATTTTTTCAACACGCATTTTTCTGTGAACTCAGAGACTTTGGAGGCAAAAATTATTATCGCTTGTACTTATATAATACCAGGCCGAGTTTTAAACCTAGGGCTAATATTACTATTGACTGTTATACATAATAGTTAAATCATTCATTTCTGAATTCCAAGTCGACTGTGAAGATGCAGAGGATAACTATTGTCTCCAGAGAAAAGTGGTTTACATGCAGCTTTTCAGAAATAACAGGATCTGCTATTTCAGGAGGAACGTGAACAGTTGTGTAGCATGACTTGCAGTTGCACAGCAGGCTTGGTGGCATACAGCCACGACCAGCTCGTTCGTTCCGGTAACGTTCATTGTGCACAGAGTGCAGGGCAGGCTGGTGCTGGACACTGGGGTTGAAATTCCTCAGGGAACTTCTAGTCTAGCAAGGGTGCACATGTGTATGTAACACGTAAACATATGCACGTAAAGCATTGCAATGACTGCTGATTTAAAGTGTGCATGAGTTTATTCCTACAGCAAAGCACTCACTACTTCTGTCTCTTTGGGTTACTCCTACTGTTAAAAAGACCTTCCTTCCACCAAAGTAGAATCATGTCCTAGTAGTTTTCACTCACTGGTTATGGATCTACCCTCTTGGATCCCACAGAATAAGTCCTTTTTCATATTGGCCCCTGAGGTATTCAGGGTGGAGTCCTGTTTTCTTCTGAGTTTCTTGGCTAAACATCTGCTTCTCTTTGGGTGGAATCCTGTCAGCATCTTGGTCATGCTCCTCTGACCTCCCTCCCACGTGTCCTCTGTCCCACTGAGAGAGTGCTTTAGGGGACATTGCGCGTATGGCTGGGTTATGTGCCTTTTCCCATCATGTGCTGTCTGTGAAGATTGAGGTCACATGGTTGATCACTGAGAGTTCAAGCTGGTCTCAGATCCAGCTAGGTATACCCTATCCAGAGTCAAATGCAGGATTCTACATTTACCCAGCTGTCATCTTCTAGCACATTCCACATTCCACTCAACTTGGTTTTAGCTGTACGTTTTGATCAACCTGCTCCCTCTGCTCAGGCCTTCCTTTAGCTCCTTGCCCCAGTGCCAGCAGGGGGGATCCTGATTCAGTAAGTCTGGCTGGACACAGGGATGCTCAATTTTCATGAGCCTCTTAGGTTATTCTGATTGCAGTCAAGTTTAGTTATCACTGATCAAAGCCACTGATATGTCAAGCAGGCCGAGGACAGAGCTGAATGATATGTCACTAGAAATTTTCTTTGGGGTTGACACTCGCTTATGTTTGCCCTGGGGTGCCACGCGTTTATAACCTTTCCACTTGTCATGACATCAGATTGTTTTTCTGCATCTTGTCTTTATAGCTAGACTGTAGCCTTCAATTTATCTCTGACTAGCTGGCCGAGGGACTTACTGATCCTGCCACTTTCTTATTGAACCTGTCTGGGTCGTGGAGCACATCACTGTCTCACCCAGGTACTCAGAAACCCTTATCAGGAAAGCTAGGACTAAGTCATGGTTTACCATTTCTCCCTTCTAGAAACACTTTCTTTACTTGGCCTCCAAGATAGCCCATGTTCCTGGTTCTCCTTCTCACACTTCTTTGCTAATCCCAGCTCACCTCTCCGACCTCTAAATTTTGCAATGCTCCAGGCTGCGTCCTGGGGCCTCTTCTCTACCTTCATTCTCAGTCTTCCAGAGGTGTCCAGCCTTTTGGCATCTCTGGGCCACACTGGAAGAAGAGCTGTCTTGGGCTACACATTAAATACACAAACACTAATGAAAACTGATGAGCCAAAAAAGGGTTTTAAGTAAATTAACAATTTTGTGTTGGTCTGCATTCATGCCCATCCTGGGCTGCATGTGGCCTGTGGCTGTGGGTTGGACACCCCTGCCAGGCTTGGGGCTTTAAATGGTATCTAACGCTAACTACTTCTGAATTTAGATCTGTGCTCCCGACCTCATCTGAATTCCAGACTTGTATGGCCTACATACCACCTCCACCTTAAATGCCCAATGGGCTTCTGAAATTGAGCAATCTAAGACAACACTCCTAACACCCACCCCCCACCCCCAACCTGCTCTTCCCAATCACAACAAACAGCAGCTCTGTTCTTCCACTTGTTTGGGTGTTCCAGACACCCTTCTTTCTTTTCTCTTACACCACATTCAGTCTGTCAGCAAATGCTGTCAACTCTCCTTTGGGAGTATATTGAGAATCTGACTTCTAATCATCTCTGCTGTTACACCCCGCTCTGGGCTGCTACCACATCTTGCCTGCATTGCTCATGTGTGCCTCCCCTGCACCCCAGGCCCATCTCCACGCAGCATCCAGAGTGGTCCTTCAAAAATGTAAGGCAGGTTCTGTCGCTTCTCCACTCCAAATCCTCCAATGAACTTTGCCCACTCAAAGCAATGAGTATGTGGTACCCCGTTACTTCTGGGACCTTATTTTGCACACTGTGCACCTCCCTACCCCCACCCCATTCATGCAAGCCTCCACTCATCCTCTCGCTTTACCTCCAAAATCTCAAACATAAATCACTACCCCAGGGCCTTTGCACTTGCTCTTCACTCTCTGGTGTAGTCTCCCCACAAAATTCACATTGTCACTTTTCTCTCCTTCCTGATCGCTGCCCAGATGTCACCTTTGTCCATAGGCACTGTCACTCTCACCCTGGGCCTTTTCTTCTGCCCTCCCCTGAGTTTCTCCGCTTGCGTTTTCATAGGATTTACACTTTCGTGCTAAGAAGTTTGTTGCTGTCTTTCCCTGTGAGGGTGGAGGCTTTTGTTCACTTCTGTAGTCCAGTACCTAGAACATTTAACTGGCACATAGTAGGTGTTCAAAAAACATTGCTCATGAAAGAATGAATGGGCAAATGAAGGATGAAAGCATTCTTTTAAACCCTGACTATTTTGTGGCTCATATGGCTCAGTTACAGAAGTGAATAGCTGCCTCAGATCTCGCTCTAGCAAGCACACTACGTTAACAGCATAAAAGAAAGTAAAATTGCGTGTGGTTTCTGATGTCTGATTTGATAGTGGTATGGTGGTAGAAACAACATCCATTATTAATTCTGGATGTCAGGAAAGAAAGTAACCATTTATTTCTGACATAAAAAATGAGAATCTATTTATGATTGTCTCAATTTGTGGAAAAATTAGGGGTAACTCGACTTTTCCATTTTGTCTAACATTTATGCTCATGACTGTTTTTAGGTGGATGGAGGCAAGAGGCAGAGTGATAGATAAATCGCTGATGTATCTTCACCAGTGAGGTGCTGCCAGCGGAGGTGTTGAGGATGAGGAGACATTTAGCTTTTTAGAGCAGGAAGGGTGCCCTTCACTATTCTTCACTGCAAGTTCAAAGTTCTGTTGCTCCTCCTTCCTCACCTCCCCTGCCCCCCCCCCCCCCCACACACACACACACAGCACAAGGCTATACCGGTTGGAGGGTGTAATGCATCCTGGCTTGTGGGGCCTGAAAACTGCTTGAGTGCAGGAGCCTGTCACCTTTGCCCTTTTATGCTCAGTTCTAGCACCCTGCCTCCCCACACCATGGAGGCCCAGACATCGTCTGTGACTAAATGAATGGGAATATGCAAAAAAAACCCCCCCCAAAAAACCCAAAATCCTTATACATTGTGGAGGACCACACAGAAAAAATAGCTTTTCACACAGGAGTTTCGTTTTCACTTCTGTGATCTCTATATTCTTAAGATTAAACTTTTAGAGAAGGGTAACCTGCTGTTTCAGAGGTGGGGAAACTGAGGCCCAGAGAGGTTACACTGGAAGTCTGACCCTCTCCCCCAGGCTCCTCTCCAGCCCTCCATCATCCTCAAGCCACTCCCTGGGCTCTAAGGACAGAGTTGGTAGTTCCTGACCCCGTTTTGGGAATGGGAGTCAGAACAACGGCCACCTGACTTGACCTTATCACCGGCTTTCCTGGGGATGACGGAGACTCTTTTCCTCTAGGCGTTCCCCCTACCATTGTCTGTAATTGTAAGTCTCACTTTGGAACCTTCCAGCTGATTCTTGTCACAACACTATGGTAGACTCACCTTGGAAAAACTCCCTCCTTTCCCAAGAAGTCACGTTAGAGACTGCGAGATCCAGTGGTTCAGGCCGTTCCTAGCAATGGCGGCAAGTTTCCGTAGCCTGAGGGCGGAGGGCGGTGGGTGCGATGAGGTAACTTGAACAGAAAAATAGATGCCTTGAAGCTACGTTAAGGAGACATTTCTGAGATGCTGACAATTCTTCTTTGAAGATTTTATTTTATTGACCAAAATGGTGTCCAAGTAATCTCCTTGAGTGTTCAGTTGTAGGCAGAAATCTAAAAAATAACAACTCTTGCTCAGTACCTGGAAAGCTAGCCTATGCGACCTCACGTGCTGTCATCGCTACATTGGACAAACACGTGAAGTAGATTGAGAACTATTTTTTTTTCTTTTTATGTCCCTCCAAACTTAGAGGGTTTTCTCAAGAATGAAAATCAGGTGGGGTCAAAACTTCAGCGATTTTGTCGTTTGCTGTCAGATACCACAGCCCACTCTCATTCTGAGGCACAAGTCCAGGCTGGGTTACTACACAGGGCAGGATAATAATTAAAACTCCAAACCTAACTCTGGCTTAAAGTGTTCTCCTGTGCCCAGCTCCATCTGCCTTGGGCCCCTGAAGAGGGGCACAGGGCGAAACCTTCCTTCCCGGCTTCCTCCCGTCGCCTCTCCCACATTCATCAGATGCTCTTCTGTCTGCTTCCTTCCAGGGCAGAAGTGGGGGCAGGGCTTTGCCATCTGGGCCTGGCAGATGGTAAAGGGGGTGCTCTCTGGTCTTTTTGAGGCTTCCCTGCTGAGTTCCTCAGTCCAGTATTGGGTATCACTGCACTAGGTGGCTGCCTGGTGCCCCTGCTCAGATTGGGCCATCTTCCTCAGCCGGTGCTCCCCTGAACTGTGCCTTCTGAGGTCTTTTCTCATTGCAAGTGCCTTCCTGTGCTCATCTCATGTTTAGAAGCAGGTATGTAGTGTTGCGGGAGAAGTGAGAATCTTCATCCACAACTCTTCGCTGTTTTCAGACAGTAGAGCGTCGTGGGTCAGACCCTGCTCTGGGGTCAGACAGGCTGGCCTCACATCCATTCTGCCACTTGCTTACCTGGGTGACCGGGCAGGTAACTCTATTTCTGGGTCTATTTCTTGCCATGAATAATAGTCCTACTTGCTAGGTTTATTGTGAGGGTGCAGTAGTCCAGGCTTATTTGTTCAGTAGTGTGGCCTTTATGTTACCGTGGTGCCAGCCGTCGGCATCACCGGCCCGGATGACCACAGAGCATACCCACCCGCCGCCGCCTACAGAATGAGCTTGCTAAATGCCCAAACGATCTGGGCCTCCTTCTGCTCAAAAGCCATCACATTCAAACCCAGCTGCACCCTGCCAACCTCCTAGTCTCCTCTCACCCCTTGTCCCACATCTGCATAGACCCCTCTGGGGGCCAGGTACTGTCACTTCATCTATTCACTTGCCGACGGGCATCTGCCCCACCCCTCTGTTCCCTGTGACACCACTAGCTAATCTCTCTGCCCAACACTGTCCACTCACTTGTCATCCCCTAGCCTGGTGACTGAGGGTCACCACACTACCACCCTGAATACTTATGAGTAACACAGTCCCTGGAACCCCTCGGGTGATCCCCATGAAAGTATTTGCTCAGTAACTAAGAAAGCTGTGTGTCTCCGAGGCCCCAGAACACAGTGATTACCCACCACCGGGCAAGACTTCGCTTTCTTCCATTTTAGTTTGGGGGCACTGTGATCAGAGCCTCAATCACATGTCACAGTTTAAACTTTATGCTTACACAGGAATGTTCCTGTCTCCTGTCTTCTGAAAATGCAAGTGAAAGTATCTGGAGAGTGGCTAGGAACATGCTAGATTTCTGAAAAGTGACACTTTTGCAGGTGGTTGTGTTTCCACATTCAGGGGCAGTCACTCGCACCAGGGTGGTGCTCGTGGTTTCCCGGCCTGTGAGCGGCCCAGTGATGGGACTCGAGGCAGCTGCGCCTCCCCAAAGGCAGGTCGTAACCACTTTTGACAAGAGGGAATTACTTTTAGTCTCAACTGGTGACTTTGACAAAAGAAAAAGGGAGACCACGTCCTTAGAATGGCTGGCCTGCCTTTAACCTTGCATCTCTGCTGGGCCCTGGGTTATGCTGCCCCGGTGCACCTACACCGCCCTGGGCTGCCCAGGGTCTATTGAGCACCTTTTTGTTCATGTTCTACTGCCTCTCTCTGGGCTCTGCAGCAAGCTCTTAGATGCGTGGATATTTGGGGGTCTGCAGAGTGGTTTGCCCTATAACATTCTTTGAAGATCTTTGATAAATTAAAAATTTTTTTAATTGATGAGAGAACGAGAAAGAAACATCAATTTGTTGTTCCACTTATTTACACATTCATTGGTTGATCCTGATCAGGGATCAAACCTGCACCCTTGGCACATCAGAACGACACTAACCAACTGACCCACCTGGCCAGGGCCTGATGACTTTTTAAGGGGCAGGTTTTGCTGTGGTGCAGTGTGGTCTTTCCGTGGGCATTGTTGAAAACCTTATCTCCAACTCCAGGACCATCCCCCCTTGAGAAGCTCATTTTCTTTCAGATGGCCTATTTTATCATCCTTTGTCAAGTAGGGAAATGCTCCTTTCCCTCCAGGAAAACTCTTGCCTTAAACCATTGGGGCCTGGTTTAAAGAGGGGTGTGTGAATCAGGACCCAGTCTCATAAATCTCGGAGGGGTCCATCTGGCCTGGCTTTGGGTGCACATTCCGTATGCCTGTCTCTGTTTCTCATCCAGCGGCTGGAAGGAATGTGCTTGTCTATGCCAGAGCAGAAGAGTCCCAGACCTTCGGGGCTTATTAATGCTATTTTTGCATTTATTTTCTGTGTGGGTTGAAAGAAGGAACTGAAGCTTGCCAGGTGGTACACAGAGGATGGTCTGTGCTGGTGGTGGAAAAAACCACAGACACTCCTTAGGTTTATTGGTTTGAAGCCCTTCTGGAGCTTTGCCTTTTCATTTCTGCACGTGCATAGAAACCTCTTCCAAGAAGAAATAGTGGTGGAGCTGTGGGGAAGAAGCTGCTTAAGTTCCAGAGATAAATGAATGTACGAGGTGCTGTTGAGGAGATGCAGATCGGAAGGATGGTGGGCTGATTTTTCATTCTTTGTGAAACATACAGTGTTTATAAAACCATGGAACAAGGTCGTCTCACAGGGACCAGGAGGGTCTCAGAGACTGGAAGGTCATTTAGGAGCAGCAAGTCTGGGCGACCAGCGCATCTACTCTGCTCCCCCGCAGCAGAAGTGCCACTGCCCTGGTTCAGGGTGTGATGAGGAACCCGGCTTGTGGGGTCCGAGTCATTATGGATGAAATGAGATTCACACGGACTACTGAGTCCAGTAGAGGAAAAGGGACAGCATGGCTTTTCTCTCAAGGGGAGCGAAAGCCTAAACCCTTGCTCCAGTGAGCTTTTATTGTCTTACTGGACACATTACAAGAAGGTCCTTATTAACTACACACCTGCACCCGGCTTGCTTTAGGTGGTTACCTTTTACAGAAAACAAAGGAGCCAATGCTGCTAATCACATCACTGAAAAGGGATATTTGCAAATGAAAAGGCAAAAGTAGTTGAACCCTTTACACTCATCCTTGGAAGGTTTAGCATGGTTTTTAGGAAGTTGCTTTGCAGTACATGTCCTCAATTCAGGGTGAGGGAGTTTTAGCCAAAAGCAAGACTCATAGCAGCCTAGGTACATTGCAGGCCTGAATCCCACAGGAGAACCTATCCGTGGGTGTGGGTCCTGTGCATCTCCCAGTGGGAGCTGGGCTCATGCCACGCAGAGCGGCCTCCCACAAGGGTGCCACCGCCACAGCGGGGACACGGCTGCCTTACTGCTCAGCATGCTCACCACTGTTGACTGAGTTCTCACTGCTTCTTTCTCCACTTCTGGGCACTCTTAGTTTCCACCCACTCATGGCCTCTGTCTTCTTTTGGCTTTTGCTTACTCTTGGATTCTCCTTTCTGCCTTTATTCTGATTGTCTGTTAGGTGACTTCAATTCCCCAAGAAAAAAAATTGGGTTGGCAAGTTCATTGCTGCCACCCCCATCAGGCATGATCATTGGGTGTGGCCAGAAGTTTTTCACAGAAGTGCGTCAGGCAGAGCAAGTGCCAGAGCAAAACAGATTCTCTCCTGTGCGGTTGGGATTGGCTGCCCTTCCTACGTACTTCTGTAGCAGCTGATGTCTTCCTCTTGGTCTAATACAATAGTGATGCTCATGACAGTGGTGATAAACTTTGTTGAATCCTTATGCAAACACACAATCAGAGTGTTTCCATTTACTTAGACCGTTTCCTCCATCCTCGTAACTGTATGACATAGGGTACCATTTCACTGATGTGGGAACTGAGGCTTAGGCAGGTTTGGTGACTCACCCAAGATCACACTGGTTGCAAGCAATGGAACTGGGATTCAGGACAATGTGTCTGTATTAATTGCCTTGTCTGTTTCTCTGCCCCACATCCAGCCCTGTCCAGGCCACCCTCATTATGTGTTTCAGGAGTCCAGGGAAATGTCAGGTGAGCCAGGTGGGCTTGCATACTGCACAGGATGGTGTGCAGGATGCGGTGCTCTGTGCCACACCCAGGGCAGGCTTGTCTCGGGGGCTGGAATACCAGAGCCTCCCTTTTACTGTGAGGGGTGCACGTCCACACATTTGTGTTGGCTTTCTAGACTTCTCTTATATGATATGGCCTTAGACATGTTCCATTAGTGTGTCTTATTCTTCTTTAGACACATGCTACATCCTGAGAGATACTGTCTGGCACCCAATGGATAATGGGAATCTCCCATTTCACTGGAGGATCACTCCTCAAGGCTCTAAATCGATATGCCAAGAGCTAGTTGTCCAAAAGCCAATTTGTGGAATGGCTAATTTGCTGAATATATTTGTTTCTTTCACCTTTTAAAATTGACTGGTATGCATTCCATCGTTACGGCAGTGTGTGATGGCCTGGCTGACTTGTTCCTGCCTCTGCTGCCTGCCGCGGCAGCAGGCATGGACTGTAGGTGACCATGGGGCAGAAGAATAGAGATATGGGCACAAATAGTATGAACCTGAAGAATAGAATTCTTATAAATGTTCATTTGCATCAGTGTTCATCAATACAGTCATTAAAAATTTTTATTGATTGATTTTAGAAGGATGAGAGAGAAATGCTGCTCTACTTTCTACTTATTTCATTGGTTGCCTTTTTAAAAATTTATTGATTTTTAGAGAGAGAGAGGAAGGGAGAGAGAAACAGAAACATTAATTTTGTTCTACCTACTTATGCATTCATTGCATTCATTGGCTGAGTCTTGTGTGTGCCCTGACCAGGGAGCAAACCTGCAACCTTGGCGCATTGGGGCAATGATCTGACCAGCTGGGCTACCTGGCCAGAGCCCATTAATCTCAATAATGTGTCAATAAAGAATATTTGTGTAGTTTGATTCCCAGTCAGGGTACATGCCTGGGTTGCAGGCCATGACCCCCAGCAACCGCACATTGATGTTTCTCTCTTTTTCTCCCTCCCTTCCCTCTCTAAAAATAAAGAAAGAAAGAAAGAAGGAAGGAAAGAAAGAAAGAATATTTGTGTGGAAAATTCTCCTGTATTCTTGACTCTGTAGTATTTGAATATGTTTTTCTTGTGACTATAATCTTGGTCTCTGGCTCTCTTTCTTACTCTTTCCCTTTCTGTCTCTGTTGCTACTGTTCAGATTTCTGCTTTCAGATCGGCCAGAAGAAATGGTGAGAGGAATAAGTACACGTGGCTAATTGCTCTGCTTGTCATCCATTTATCCTCATTCCCATTCAGTTCAGCTCCGCAGGGCATTTTCAGACCTCCTCCACAAGGTCCAATCTCCTTGGCTTCTTTCCCTCCCAGGGCCTTGCCTGCAGGATTCACATGGAGAAGGATAAGAAGTTACAAGTGGGCTGCAAACGTCAGGCTCTGTGTGCACACTTCTTGCATAAGCAAGAAGTTCTGGGTACAGAAGAGAGTAGCCAAGTGACATTTTGCATTTATTTTTTCAATGAATTTGAGTTCTGATAAGTTGGCAATTAGCCCCAAAGACTGAACATTCAAGTTTACATGGAGAATTGGAACTCAAATCATGTATTATTTGTCAGTGACATAGATAAAGCACCTAAAGTTCCATCCATAGCTCATGTCATTAATGATGTGGAATTGCTAGTGAACCGACATGAAGGAAAGCTGTTCACATGGGCTCAGTGGTTCTGTTGACTGGAAATAACAGCAAGCTGAGAAAAGGAACCATATTAAATTCAGCACTTGTTTCTACCTCTTGTCTGCCCCTACCCCACCCCCAATCCATTATTCCCAGCACAACGTGTGAGCTCCAGTTTTGGTCACGTGGTGAAAACCACGCTGCCCGTGGCTGCAGAGTTTGGTATTTTACAGCTGCAGCCACGTGAGAGAAATGAGTGTTCTTAATCCTGGTTTCTGAGGAAGGGAATTGAGGCTTTCGACTCTCATTGAGCCAGTGGGGTCCTGTGAGAATTGGCAGGTCTGAGGCGTAGATCTGGGGGAGAAGGAATTCTCATGAGAAGAGTGAAGTGTGTTTCCCCGAAGAAGAAGGTGGTGCCCACAGGTTCCCAGAAGGCCAGGTGTCTGCTGGTGTTGTTTTTACGCATTCCTGAGGATTTACCACTAATGAATGTCTATTTTAAATCACTTGGCACACCTAACTGTAATCTTAGATTTTTTTTTTTTCTTCCAGCTTCTTGTCAACTACAAGCTTTAATTATAATTATTCTTCGGCAGGCATGTTCTAGCACTTCTTATTCATTTTGTCAAATTGAGCTTAACAAAATTACAAAGTCCAAGGAGAGACCCCATCTTGAAGCCAACAGAAGGCTGAGCTGTCAACTCACCGTCAGTTTTGCAATCCAGTTGTTGCCAGTGTTCCTTTCGGCTGCCCCCCCCCACCCCCGACTCCCGTGCTGGCAGCAGCAGAGGGGCTGCCAGCCCTTCCTGAGTATTGGAAACATCTCGCAAGCAAGGGTGACGTCCTTAACCTCAGGGCTCTGGGCATTGACTCCATACTTTGTTTTAAGATTTGAATTTGTTTTCACCTTGTAACTACCTGGGTATAATCTGAATCCATTAAAAATAAAGTTCTTGGTCATTCTGTGCTTTGCAGAATGTCATTTCCCACACCCTCTCAGCATCGGTCTCCAGCCCTGTTTTTTTGCTGGAATTTAGGTTTAAATGAGTAGAATCTGCAGTCCAGCTAGCCCCTGGTGATTGTCATTTCCATGGAAACAGTGAAAGGCCTGACAATTAAAAACAACCTACAGGCTGAGGAGAGTGAAAGTATGAAAATGAGTTTGTCTGAGAAGCCAAATTCTCATCCTCCAGATGAAACCCAGAGAGGACAGCTGACTCAGGAGCCTACTTGGACCTGGGATGGTACTCTTCTTGCCTCAGGGGTGCGAGTGCCTTAGTGTTTCAGGCACAGGTGGGTTTGCCGGCTTGCTGGGTGGGCCCGTGTTACCCAGAAAACTGTCCTTGTGATTCACTGGGCTCTGCGGGTCTAGCCTTGGAGCATGGAAGAGTGGGAGCAACCTGCTTTTGCTCAGATTTGAGTGTGAGTCACAAATAAGAAGCTCATTAAAAACTGATGGAATCATAGAATGGTCTTCAACATGGAAGCAACTTAAAAGTCAGTGAATCCCAGTCTCCCCTCCAACTTGGGAATCTCGGGAACACTGCCTACAGAGGTCTCAGCATCGCCCCAGAAGGGAGCCAGTTTCTCAGGCAGCCTCTCTGACCCATTGCTGCAGACAGGCTGGTGTTGGGAAGGCCTTGTTTGGGTGGACCTTACCTCCCTTCCTGTCTCTTCCACCTCTGCTGCCTCTTCTCTTTGGTGCGAGTGAATTGAGTCTACTTCTCCCATAATTAAGTTGACTTTTTAAATTTTAAGACTGTTATTGTGTACTCCCAAAGACTTCTATTCCTCTAGCTAAGGTCTAAAACTTCCTACCCGTGTTTAAAGGTGTTGAGGGGGAGAGAGTGATTGATTTCCAACACGGATCCTCAGCACTGTTACTTAGATTTTGTGTGACTTTTCCTAGCCCCATTTGTGTAGGTGCACAATTGGTTACTGTGTCTCTGTGTTGTGTTCCACCAGGACTCATAGTTCAGAGCTGGGAACTCTGAGCACATAAGACTGAATCTAGCCACTCTCTCTGCGGTCTGGTGCAGGGTGTGGCTGCCTGTTGTGACGTCAGCCCAGAAGTCAGTGAATACTCCCTCCATTCCTAAGTGCTTTCACAGTCTCCCAGCCCTTCATCTGTGATTCAGTTAAATCTTCGGCCTCTTTCATATGGTTTAAGTTGTACTTGAAGACTTCCTAATTCCTCATATGTGTTCTAGATTAATATCTTATTATTGTTCTTAAGGTGATACTCCCCCATCCCAAACAAATAACCTAATAAATAATATACTCATGTTCACATGTCCCTACTACCTTAAAATGAGCCAAACCTGAAAACTCCTAGAGTCAGGTGTTGACTAGTGCTGACTGGGAAGTGCTTGGAAGCAAGTGCACAGCTTCTACTTGGTAGAGAAGAGTGCAGCCCTGGCCGGGGTGGCACAGAGGGCTGGGTGTGTCCAGCAAAGCAAAAGGTCACCAGTTTGATTCCCAGTCAGGGCACGTGCCTGGGCTGCGGGTCAGTCCCGTTTTGGGGTGAATGTGAGAAGCAACTGATAGATGTATCTCTCTCACATGGGTGTTTTTCCCCCTCTCTCCCCCTCTAAATAAATAAATAAAATCTTATTTATTTTTTTTCAACGTGCTGAAATAAACATTTTTTTCTGGGTCCAAAACAATAGCTGTATTGCTTTCAGCAACTCACTAAACCTCTCTAGGTTCTATTTTTCTCAAGTATAAAATCAGGTGAATACTTTATATTCTTCTAGATTCTTGAAAATGCTGTGAAAACAAATTGTTTAATATTAAGACTTTATAGCCAACTATACCATGATACTCTGTGGCTATTGTGAGAGTTTAAGAATAATAAGATAAGAAAAATATTGGTGATACTGAGTATTTGAGACTCCTATATATCCAGTTTGAAAATAACAGTAGCTGGTCTCTATAGGAAGGAATAAAAAATTTGTACCATGCATTTTAGAGAAAAAATATCTCCTAATTTTTAACAGAGTTTTGGGTGATATTTGATGTGGTCACATTAATGAAGAAAGGCTCCCCGTAAAGAAATGGCATTGTTTGTGGAGAAATGAGATTACTCTGGGTTCCTCTGGTCAGAGAATAAAAGAGTTGGAACCCAGGGAGTAACCTTTGATTTCTAAATCATTTAAACCCCAGTTCTTAGCTTTGAGGATCTCAGACTGACAGATCTGTGGAGCTCAGGGGCAGATCCTGACAAGCAGTTTTTGCCTGGAAGACCTTTAAGGGCTGTGTCCAGGCCTGGGTGCACTGTTAGCAGCATCAAAACCCCCTGTTTCCTGAGAAATGCCAAGGGCTCGATGCAGGTCCTTGTCTGACTTCCCCTTGTCCTGGGACGAGGAAGACCCTTCTTTCTTCCTGGGTGGTGGGAGGCGTTTTTCTTTTTTTCCCCTTTGAAATTTTTTTAATTTTTCAATTGCAGTTTACATTCGGTAGTATTTTGTATTAGTTTCAGGTATACAGAGGAGGTATTTTTCTTATGTGCTGTTTACTCCAGACACTTACATTTGAGGACAGGGAAGGCAAAGGCAACTTCCACATCTTCTCCCTACAGGTCTGCGGATGGTTTCTTGGGATCATTTCTGTGCTGTATGTAGTTTTACTTAAAATACGGCTCTATCTAGACTTAGAAAGAAAGTTGTTTTCTGTTTTTACTTTTTCTTTTTTTTTGCAGTGTCTCTTGAGTATTAATCACACCAAATGATCAGATGACCTATGCAGTTTTTCTTTGGGAGAGGGGAAAGTCGATTGTAATCATCTTTTCACATTGGAGAACTAACCCGGTACCTGGTGCCCTGTTGTGTGTTCTTTTCTGCCCACAGGGAGTTCTGTCCAACATCTCTTCCATCACCGACCTCGGCGGCTTTGACCCGGTCTGGCTCTTCCTTGTGGTGGGAGGAGTGATGTTCATTTTGGGATTTGCAGGGTGCATTGGAGCTCTGCGGGAAAACACTTTCCTTCTCAAATTTGTAAGTATCACACTCTGCTCCCAGGTTAAAAACTAAACATATCTACACCAGGAGGACACTCTATTTTTAGGCAAGAGTGAGCTGTCCTAAGAGCACTGATGAAAATATGGCCTGGGTAACGCTTTTCTTTTAGGAGAGCTCGCTAGTTCTGCCCCCTGCCTATGCCTCCCTAATAATGTCTGCACCTCCCCCACCCACGTTATCCATGGAGGTTTCCTACATGTATATCACGACTTTGCATTTCAGTCCTTAAAAGGCCTTGAGAACTAAGGTTGTTCTATATATAGTTTCTTCTTTTAAGTGATTTTTGCTTTTTCTTTTAAGCACATAATCAGTAGAAAATTGTTCAGCTAGTTGGTTTAGAGAAACCAGACGTAAGCACAGTGGCTGTGGCCTGTCCAGATTAAATCTGTTAAGCATAGATTTTGGTGAATATGGAGAAACAGTAGAAGGCAAAGTCTTCCTTAAAGACTTTGAAAAATTATGATCAGCATAATTTTTAGATCCCTTGCAGGGTGTTTGGCATGGTCATTGTTAGCATGAATAGATTTGGAAGAGGAGTTTTCCTAGGGGGTAGTTAGAAATTAAAAATAAAGGTAGACAATGAAAAGTGAAAGCTTTTCCTTTGGAGATTCCTTCTAAAGGAGGACAGAATGGCCTGTGCGTGCCGGTACGTGTGAGAGACAGGTTCACTAAGTGTAGCCAGAGGCCAGACACATGTGCCTGTCAGTCTGGGTGTGGGCATGCCCGTGGTGACCGTATCGTGGCAGCATCCACTCCCCTAGGAGTGAAAAGGACTGAAAAACCACACCCTCCTATGATAAGGGAAGACAGTGGGATTTCTAGAGAACAATGTTAGTATAATTCTCACCTGTTTGTAGAATGATTTTCATCCTTTAGTGACACATCATCATTGAGGACCATTTTCGTTGAAAACAAGAGCATAGATCAGAAACAATCCCAGCTGCCATGTAGAATGTGGTTCTCTTCCCAGTGCGCCTGGCACATCTTCCTCTGGCATTTTTTCTTGAGTATCCCTAAGAAGAGCAGACTCACTGTGCCCTCACTGCCCATGCAGGGCAGCCCGTTTTGAATTCAGGCAGCTCCGGCCAAGACAAGGGTCTGGAGACTGTTTTACCTGGAAGCCCATGCGAACAGGGCAAACCAAGGGCTGCTTGGTCCTGAGTAAAACCTGGTGAGCAGTTGGATCCTGTTCTGTGTACATAGATCTCTGGCGGGAGTAGCTGGTTTACCAAAACTCCCGTTTGTCTTACACACACATACGCACACGCAGAGGACACACACTGGTCTTCTGTCCCTGATCACAGCCTGCTCACCTACCAGTCTTTTTAGCGTGAGATATTCCTAGAGCTTCAGCTCACTCACTGAGCTTTTCCGTAGCCCTTTGGGCCTCATCATACTTACCAGCTGCCATTATTTTTCAATCAGTTTGAACCACCATGCCCCCAAATGTGGGATCCCCTTGAATGTGATTCACTTGAATCATTTTGCTTTATAAGGGTAGTCCCTTTTTTATTTTTATGGATGAAGATAACTTAGAGATAACTCGAATAGACAGAAATATATACATTTCTTTAAACCATCACCTTAATTTATGAAGTCCCGTGTTGGAAACTAAGAGAATTATATTGTTTCTTGACTTTTTTTAAGTCTTTGGGAATATTTTTAAATGGTCCCTTCCTCCATTTAGTACATACAGTAAAAAGTGGCCTAGGATGGTCTTTTAAATAAGTAGGAAGTCTCAATGATCTGAAGCCATAAGGCCAGGAGGATTGCTGAGGGGAAATCCAAGAGCTAGAGACAATCCCTGTGAAATGGAAATGGAACTTTCTTGTCAGCCGAGGCCCCAGAATGAAGCCCATGAGTCGGCTTTGCACCTTTGGAAATGGGGAAATCAGCTCAGAGGGCCCAGGGCCTTCAGCATCTGCCAAACATTTGATAAGGACTTAATTTGGACTCAGGTTTTCATATGTATATTTCATAACATGAGAAAATTTCCCAGGGTAACTAGGAAATGAACTTGCCTAGCCTTTATAAAAGTCAGAACAAAAATCTAATTAAAACCTTTGCCTGACTCCTGTCTTGGTGTAGTGTGCATACAGACGTGAGGTCGCTGTGGTTTTTCTCATTTTTGCAGTGTACTAACTGTCGTGCACATGGCAGCACCTAATAAAGGGAGAGAGTTGTTTTATGCTGTAGGGTAGACATGGAGTAAACGTGACAGGATTTTTTCCTGTCCTTTTCTAGATTGAGGAGAGCTCACTTTGAAATTATTGGTACCACTAGTGATCATGAAGGGCTCTTTAGATTCTGTTGCTATCGAACTCACCAAGGGCGGGTAACCAGGAGCTCTGTGGAACCTGAGGGGCTGGGCTGGACAGCCTGGATTTGGGGCCTAACTAAACCTTGGGGTCCTGGAGTTCGCCGGGTACTTATTTCTCCCAGCCCTCCCCTCTTGCCCACCCTCCCAGGAGGGCCCTCGGCACCCTGGACAAACAGTGTCGGATATACTGACATCCGATGTGAAATGGTACCACCCCACTGCCCTTCCCCCACCCTACCCCCCAAATTCCATATGTCTGTGAGCTCTTTGGAGGCAGGGATGTGGTCCTGCTCATCCTTCCTTCTGCAAAGCCCACCAGCTCAGGGCCTGATCTGT
Organism: Phyllostomus hastatus; assembly: GCF_019186645.2. Lineage (NCBI taxonomy): Eukaryota > Metazoa > Chordata > Mammalia > Chiroptera > Phyllostomidae > Phyllostomus > Phyllostomus hastatus. Next base: position 21,568,174 of record NW_025334028.1, on the reverse strand, counting down.
TACAAGTCATTCAGTAGATGTTTGCTGAATGAATAAACACTTTTTCTGTCTTTTTTAGTTTTAAGTAACTGTGTAGTTGCCTTTGCGCCCTTCCCCCATGCAGTTTTCTCCTGACTGGCTGCTTGGTGTCTGCTTGCTGAGCAGAGGCAACGGGCACCGTTGGCCCCTCTGCCCCCTCAGCCACACCTGCCCTGCAGCCTTCAGGACCTCTGCTCACCGGTGCGGCCCCAGTGTCACCCTTTCTGTCCTTGTCACCAGAAGCTTGCCTGCAGTTTACACGCTGGTCCTTTGTAGCCTCATTTCTCATAATCTGTTTGAGCAAAAAAGTTTGAGAAGGGTAAGAATGTGGGTGTCGGAGGAAGTGGAAAGAGCCGTTTGTGAGTGGTGGTATATTGATATGACTAAGGTGAGGGGGCTCTTCAGTGTTCTAGACGGAAGGGAGTTTTCTCCAGGTGTATGAGTAGCGCCACATTGCCATGACCTCTCGCCTTCCTTTTAAAAGCCTTGTCTGCATTAGCCAGAAGCCTCCCAGTGGCTGTATATTGGTGTTATTTGAAATACTCTGAGACTGGTGCCCAATGGTTTCATTTTGTTTTCTCGATGGGAAATTATTTTCACGCCACAGTCACCCCACAACTTCCTCTTTGATCTCTTCATCTAAGATAAACATGTATCTGCTGTACAGCAGGTGCGAAGGGAATTAAAGCAGCATCTTAATCCACAGAAGGAATATGTTACATATAAGATCAAGGCCACAGTAATGAATGACAGGTGATCTTAAAACATTGGGGTAATTTCTTTTTCAGTGTCACAGAAACCTACTAGAGGCAGGGAAAGATCATTGTCCAGCTCATTAATCAGGAGAAGTTCATGAGGCCTTATGTGGATCAAATGAGAAATTCCTCTTATCCGTGTTTGCTTATGAGCTTTGTTGGTTCATTGCCAAATGGAGCACCGGAGCGCCAAAGTGTGATTATGAAATGATTTTTAAAAATCCTTTCTTGAAGTGTAATATTTTATTAATGACTCCTAAGAAGCTGAAGGTTATCTGCTTTGGATGTGTATAACAACCCAATGTAATTCCAAACCTTGTTAGCAGGAACTATTTAATTGTATATGATCAAAATAGCCTTTATAACTGTTCCCTGTGTATGTGTCTTTTGTCTTAGTTTTCTGTGTTCCTGGGAATTATTTTCTTCCTGGAGCTCACTGCCGGAGTTCTGGCATTTGTTTTCAAAGACTGGATCAAAGACCAGCTGTATTTCTTTATAAACAACAACATCAGAGCATACAGGGATGACATTGATTTGCAAAACCTCATAGACTTCACCCAGGAATATGTAAGTTTACATTTGGTTTATGTTCAAGTTGAAAGCCTTCTGGGAAGGATGACCCCAAGTGCATCCTCCCGACTGCGGCATCGGCCGGCTGGAGCCCACCTCTGACTTTCCCGACTGGTTTTGGTTTGTTTGCTCGTCTGCTTATTATTTTCTGACTGGTTCTCTTGACTTACATGATTTGTGCCCTAAATGGAAATATCCTATTTTCACTTATCTTAATTCTGGTGGGAGGAACAAAGAAGAAAACTCTTGAGCAAGAAGGTTCTAATCATGGTTGCCCTTTGCTGTCAATATTTGAAGAATATTGTTTTGCTCTAGGCTTGACATTGTGTTTGATGATAAATACGGGTTCTTTCTTGTTCCCTGCACATTTTTGGTCATCCTCCACACTTCACAGCTCAGAATGATACATGTATCAGTAAAATACTTGTCCAAAAAGTTCCTGAGGTATACCTATTCAAGTATCATTATAGCACATGTGGTTAAAACCAAAACTTGAGAAGGTTCTAAGCCCTGATGACCTCTAACATGTGAAGACTCTGTACAGCAGACCCTCCCACCCGGGTTTCTGAGTGTTTCTGTGTGACAGCCCCAGCAGTGCAGAGGAAGTAGCAGACTCTCTGTTCCACTCAAAGTGCAAAGTGAGAGAGAGAGGGCTCAGGAGATACAGATCTAGTGCTCAGATCTGATGAGCTAAGTCACCTTGGGCTAGGAGGACCATGACCTATTTCTCCACCAGTAAAGTGGATGTGATAAAAGCTACAGTTTAACTCATGTACATATTACGGCACTCTAATAAAATGTGCGTGGTTTTGTACTGGGCTTACAGAGTTATGGTCCTATGAATGGATGGGTGTTTATTTGTGCCCAGGGAAACATTGGATAAGCTGAGCAGAACTGGACAGTGGTGTCCATTATGTGAACACATGTGGCAGGACTGGAGAGCACACGGAACCCACGGGATAAACTTTCTAGAATGAGCTGGGGTTCCCTTTGATAAAGCCGGGAGAGGGCTGCATCAGCGCTCGCCCTGGGGGAGGCACCATGAGTTGTTGGTTTTGTTCGGTGGCAGCAGGGACTGCCCTGGAGTAAGTTGTACCTCAGGCATAAAAGGGAGCCTATTTCATCTGCTCAGCCGACCTCACTGTTTTGTTAGGTGGTAATTGGATGCAAGCTCACACCTTGCCAAGTGTTGTCACTGCCCACTTTGCTGCCTGCTTTACACGGCAGATCTGATGGAGCTTTGCAGGTGAACCTTGAGATGCACACCTCGGGCCCTCAGAGGACCAGAGCGGTGGGAGGAGCATGCTTACACATGTGCTCTTGAATTGCCGTGTGCTTTATATGGCAATGCTGCCTTCGTGTGATTTTCTTTTTCTGTCATGGAGTTTAATATCTTGAAGTAGCTCTTGGTCCCGAACGTGTTAAAGTGGTCAAGGCCTGATGTGTATTTAACTGGGAGAATTTGAGCCACTGCAGCCCAGGGGCGCGGTGGCAGGGGACTCACGGAACAAACAGCCTGTGAATCAGGCCTTCGAAGACCCACAGAATGTAACTACTTGTTTTATTATATTTTGATTAGACAACTGAATTTTTAAGGTGAAAATGTAAATACATGCTTCTGTTTAAAACAAATTCAGAATACTAACAGATATATAGTGAAAAAGTAAGCCTCTAGAACTGTGGGGGGTAATGGATATGCCCACAGTTCTGATTATAGTGATGGTTTCATGATGTATACATGGTGAAAAATTATAAAATTGTACACTTTAAATATGTGCAGTTTATTGGATGTCAGTGGTACCTCGATAAATTGGATAAAAAAAGAAAAAAAAACCTTTAAGGTGTAGAGATCAAAATTGTAAGAAAGGAAGTCTCTAGTTACCCCACCCACAGCCCCAGTTGCCCCCTTCAGAAACCACTGTTCAGTGTCTTGATTAACCTTCGAGAACGTTCCTCCATGCGCACCAACCAAACCGGTCTGTTTCCAGCGGAGCCCTGCGGTCCAACGCCTGCCCTTCCCGCACCCGACACCAGGGGTCTCATCACTCTTTTAAATCACATGCCAACACATCCTTACAAACCCTCAGCCTTAATTATTTTGGAAGCTTTTGCAGGGGCTGTGTAGGTTCAGTTTGGTTTAGAAATAAATTCTGAGACAAAGAGAGGGTTCGAGCTGGCAGGAGCCGGGTGTTGGTGCTTTGGCGGGTGTGCGTGTAGGCGCCTGGTGGCCTCCACGTCGAGATGATCTAATTCTCTCCTGTTTGCTCTAGTGGCAGTGCTGTGGGGCTTTTGGAGCTGATGATTGGAACCTAAATATTTACTTCAATTGCACAGATTCCAATGCAAGTCGGGAGCGATGCGGCGTGCCATTCTCCTGCTGTACTAAGGACCCCGCGGTAAGTGGACGCCAGCACGTTGCTTACCTGCTCCGCACATCGCACAGGGCGGCGTGTGTGGGAGGAGCACAGAGATCTTTTTCTTAAAACCTCTCCTTGCCTGCTTAGCCCTAATCGTAGCTCCTGTGGGGGTTCTAGTGCTCAGTTCTTCCCAGTAGGGGTAATAATCACTGGCGTTAATTTAGCAGTGCATGCTGGTTCCTATTCTAAGACTTTTTGTGCCTAGGTTCCCTGAAGTTCAGAACATTCCTACTGGCACACACCACCATTATCTTCCCTTTTTGGGTGAGATCAAGGCCCATGGAGTGTAGGTAAACTCTCTCAAGCTCACATTGCTAGCCAGTGTTGGCACTGAGCTTCAGACCCAGGCAGCCTGCCTGTGCTGCCTGTTGTTCCTTCTGTATGAGGAGGACGGGCTTACCTGAGAGTGCTCTCCATTGCTTTGGGGTTAGTAACCCTTTTCTTCCTGACTTAGTTCTGGGGAATATGGAAGAGCTCGAGACAAGATAGGGCTAGAATGCTATGTGGGGAGACCGCAGCTGCCCAGACTGTCTGTTGTAATGACCACAGTTAATTAGTTTTACGTGTGTGTGTGTGTGTTTTACCATGGACTTGATTGTATTATTTTGGGTCCAGTTATGTGCCTTCTCTGTAGAACGACTTACAGTCTCTTACTTAAGTTAAAAGCCAGAAGTGAGTGTAAGAATGACAAGTGCAGTTGTTCCTGCACTTATCCCCACTGGACTTTTTAGCTTCTCTTTGGCCTGTTAGGCCCCAGGTGTCCACTCAGAGCCGCCCTTCCTCCATGAAGGAGATCCGAGTGGGCGCTGATGAGTTCAGTGCCGTTTCCCCCTGTAGAGGTAGAGGGAGTAGGGCTCTTTGAAAGGGACAGTCGTCTGAGGTAGAAAAGCAGAAGTTCCCTGCTGGCCACCCATTGCGGGGAGTGGAGGGGGGTCAGCCTGGGCTGTACTCTTGCTCTGAAGGAGACTGAGAACCAGTAAGGACTGTGCTTTCTGCTCTGGGACCTTGCCAGGGCAGCTAACGTTTCCCACTGGTTTGTTCCTCCCTTTCCTCTGAGTCGCGCCAGAAGGCAGGAGCGCCCAGTGCAGGGTGCCCGATTCGGCCACCTGGTGCTGGCCAGTAGATACAAACTGTGCTCTGTCTCCAATTCCTGCCCTGTGTTAGCCTCCCATCAGATGAATTCTGAGATTCTTAGAAGGCATTGTGCCTCCCCTTTCAACTACATATCCTCTGGGTAGAGATACCTAATCCCATAAATGCTAAGCTGATAAATTCCACCCATGCCCTGCAGTGGCGGGGGGTGGGGGGGTGGGGGGGGTGGAAATAAACCTAAAAGAGGGGAACCCACATTTCTGATCAGGCCTGTCGGATGTCAGAACATCGGTCCATGTGATACGTGATTAGAGCACTGTTTTAGTTTTAATGAAGTAATATATTCCCATTGAAACCCATTTAAGTAATTCAGAAACGTACAGATTAAAAAGTAGAAGTCCCCCCCCCCCAAGAAAGCAAAAATGAAGATAGTCATTATATCCTTTAACCACGTTTTATCTGTGTCTCCGTTCCCTATGAACTTACTGAGGTTCATCAACTCTGAATCATGAACCTCCCACATAATAGGTTTGCTCTCCTTTCTGCTATTTCCTGAGCCTCATTTTTCCTCATTTGGAAAAGAAGGCATATTTTAATACCAGCTTCTGAGGATTGCTACAGTAATCACATGGGTGATGTGCAGAAGTGGTCGACAGGGCGGCTGGTCTGTCTGCATGCACAAATACACAGTGTGCCGCTGACCTTTAATGGGGATCTCCTGCTGACTCCGCCTCTGTGGGCTCCCGAGCAGGCGTTGGTTTCACTGTGGTTTTCTTTCTCCACCAGGAAGATGTCATCAACACTCAGTGTGGCTATGACGCCAGGCAGAAACCAGTAAGTGGAATACCACCTTGTCTGTTAGCACAAAGGGTGTTGGAGGAGCTTTCGAACTTGCGTGGTGATGCTGTGCTTTCCTCTTCCCTGGTGAAGGAAGTCGATCAGCAGATTGTAATCTACACGAAAGGCTGTGTGCCTCAGTTTGAGAAGTGGTTGCAGGACAACTTGACCATCGTGGCGGGTATATTCATAGGCATCGCGTTGCTGCAGGTAAGACAGGGCTCCTTTCTGGGTGCCGCAGGGAAATGATGCCCCAGGGAACCCTCGCCAGGACAGGGGCTTTGCTTAATCGCCTTAGTGCCACAGTTGTTAAGACACAATTGGAAGGGCTGGGAAACAGACCTAAATTATTTGGTTTGTATTTTATTAAAGCTCTGGTTTAACCTTCTTTCCTTTTGAACACGGAGAAATTGGGTCAATAGCTGCCTGCTGACATGCCAGCATTTCCCTGGGCTCAGTAATGCTGCACCTGACTGCTGGGCAGACAGGGACGGTCAAAAGTAGATCTGAGTAGCCTTAAGTTTTTCGGGTTTTCAAAGACATGTGGTGTCCCTTCCCTTCCCTTCTTTGCACCACCTTTCCAAGTGTTAGTGAGGGACAGGAGTGCCTACTTCCTGCCCTCCCCGCCCCCCGGGCAGTCCCAAGGGCTGGGCTTTTTCGTCCTGTGGGGATATGATGCTTTTCTTTGAGCACAAGTAGGATGCAATGATTGAGAGAAGTTAAAGAAGACCTAAATAAATGGAAAGCCATTCCATATTCACAGATTGAAAGGCTTAATATTGTTAAGGCGGCAGTACTCCTCAGTGCCCTGCAGGTTCAGTGCAATCTGCATCAAAATCCAACTGCCTCCCCCCAATCCTCCCCTGCTTTTTTTTTTTTTTTTTTTTTTGCACAAATGGACAAGCTGATCCCAAAATTCATACGGAAATGCAAGGGACCCAAAATAGCAAAACAAACTTGAAAAAGAACAAAGTTGGAGAATTCACGCTTCCCAATTTCAGACTTACTTCAAAGCTGTGGTAATCAAAACAGTGCATACAGGCATAAGGTTGGACATACAAATTAATGGACTAGAATAGAAAGTCCAGAAATACACTCATGCATCAATGACCAGTTGATTTTTGACAAGAGAACTAAGACTGTTCCCTAGGGAAAGAATAGTCTTTTCAGCAAATGGTGCTGGACCAACTGAATATCTATATGCAAAAGAATGAATTTGAACTCTTACCTCACATCATCTACAAAAATTAACTCAAATAGATCAAAGACTGAAATACAAGAGTTAAAGCTATAAAACTCTTAGGAGAAAGTATGGGCCTAACTCTTCGTGACTGTGGGTTAGGCAGTGTTTCTTAGATATGACACCAAAAACACAGGTAACCAAAGAGACAGGAGGTAAATTGAACTTCATCAAAATCAGAACCTTCTGTGATGAAAATACTGTCAAGAAAATGAGATTACAATCCACAAAATGGGAGAAAATATTTACAAATTATTGTATCTGATAAGAATCAAGTATCTATAATATAAAAAAAAACAACAACTAGGAAGACAAACCCAGTTTAAAGTTGGCAAAAAATTTGAATAGGCACATTTCCAAAGCAGATACGAAAGCTAGTAGGCACGTGAAAAGGTGCTCGTCATTACTGGTGATTAGGGAACTTCTCCTCGGAACCACACTGACGTGCTGCATTGCACGCGCTGGGACAGACATACAGCTGACTCCTGAACAGTGGGAGCTGGAGTCGTGTGGGCATGGCGTGAGCACATTGACCACAGTTCAGCTGACTGACGGAGCTGAGCTGGCTTGACTTGTTCAAGGTTCAGCGCCGTGGTTGGGAATCTGAGTATGTGGAGAACTGACTGTAATTATATGCAGGTTTTCAACTGTGCAGGATTTCAGCACCCCTAATCCTCCTGCTGCTCAAGGGTCAACTGTAATTAAAGAGCAAGATAATAACAAGAGTTGTTGAGGATGTGGAGAAATTGGAACCCTCGCACATTGCTGAAGGGAATGAGAGTGATGCAGCCTCTATGGAAAACAATTTGGCAATTCCTCAGAAAATTAAATAGTTACCATATGACTCAGCAATTCTATTCTGGGGTACGTACCCAAGAGAATTGAAAACATATGTTCACCCAAAAACTTGTACACAGATGTTCATAGTAGCACTATTCATAATAGCCCAAAAGTGGAAACACTACAAATGTTCATCACCTGATGAATGGATAAACAAAATGTGGTTCATCGACACAATGGAATATTATTCAAACCATCAAAAGGATTGAACTACTGGCACATGGTACAGCATTGGTGAACCTTGAAAACACTTTGCTATGTGAGAGCAGACTGACACGAAAGGCCAGGTATTATATGATTCCCTCTGTATGACATGTCCAGAGTGGACAAATCCACAGAGACAGAAAATGGGTTGTGGCTCCAGGGCTGTGGAGATTGGGAGGACGGGAATCACTGCTAGTGGGTACAGGCACAGTTCTTTTTGGCATAATACCATGCATGCTTCAGACTCAGATAATGGTTGTAGTTGCATACCCTTGTGTATAGACTGAAAACCACTGAGCAATGCACTTTAAGAGGTTGGATTTTACAGTATGTGAATTATATGTTGATTTAAAAAAGCAAAGATAAGAAAAATGGAATTCATTGGCCAAGGAAAACCTAATTCATTTCACTGATCCTTTTTCTTCCTTGCCCAGATTTTTGGGATCTGCCTGGCCCAGAATTTGGTCAGCGACATTGAAGCTGTCAGGGCCAGCTGGTAGAGCAGAGGCCCCGCCACAGCTGCTGCGAGACACTGGACGACCCAGCTTTCCGGGCCTTCTGCGTGCCCAGCCGAATCCACACTGCATGGACCCTGTCACCGAGGCATCCCGCCGCCCTGCCTGACGGAGCTGCCGAGAACTTGTGGTGGGGGGTGAAGCTGGGAAATGCTGCTCACTGACAGAATTAAAAAAACAAAACAAAACAGTATGAAAGTCGTCGCGCCGTGAATCTCTACTGTAGCCATGAATTGATGGATGGTTGGATACTTACAAAACCAGAAAAAAAGGGAGGGTGAGGGATGCAGGTGTACTTGAGTGTATGGAAAGCAGCCCAGCTCTCTGCGTCAGTACCTGGAGGGCTGGGGGCGGGGCAGCTTTGCTCATCCTCCCACCTTGAAGGGCCTGCCTTCTGTTCCACGGCCTGGAGAAGTGCGCCTTGTCTAAAACTCAGCCCCTTTCCTGTGAGGGTGGGGGCTGGCCTCCCTTCACTGTACCACTCAAGGAATTGCGACGACTCTCATCCCAAGAAGAAAGCAGCTTGTCTTTAAGGTCAGACTCTGGCCACATTAACGAGTAACTCGGGGGGCCCCTGCGGTCTCCATCTAAGAGAAGTTGTGCGTTTCACACACTCTGAGCAAGGATGTGGGGACACTCCCTGATGCTGAGTGTTAGCAGGATGGCTCTTTTTTCTAAGTAGGCCAGTGCTTTATTGATCAGTGAGATCCAAGAAGAAAATGAGGTTCATGATGAGGTATTAGTTAAATACTGCCCCTCCGCCAGCCCACCAAATTAGGTGTTGGATTCTTCGGAAACTCTGGAATACTTGGGGGTTTTGGCTTTTTTAAATTTTTTTTTTTTTTGGTCTCCCAAAAGTGAAAGCTACAGTTTCTCTTAAATTTTGAAGTGTTTTCTCACAGGCTCGAATATAAATTTTTTTGTGTAATCTTGCATGACCTGTGAATCTGAATCCACCAGGTACTCTTTCTGCCATCTTTCCTACACCATTTATAGATGGGATTTGGTTGGCATTTATTCGATAGGTTCATGGACTTGAGAGGCGTGGCAAGCCTCCCCTGGCTGGGGAGGGACCAGCCGGGCAATCACAGATGCTTCCAGGGACTCACCTCTCCCTTAATCGTATTGGTCGTCGTCGTGACCTCCTCTGCATCCCGCCCCTCCTTCTCTTCAAATGGAATTAAACCCCATTCCAAAACAATGTGGACACAATCAGAAAGCCTCTAGTGGGTTTTTTTTTCCTTCTGGTTTTAATTTTTTTTTATTAAAAAAAAAAAACGTGCACGGGCAGAGCTTCTTCTGTTCTCCTAGTGCAGACTAGCCGTCAGGATGGTGACAGCACAAATACTGCGGAGGAGAGAACATCAATGGGACAAGTGCTCTGTGTCACAGGTGGGAAACCACCTCCGGGCCCTGCCACCCACCACTGCCCCAGTGGGAGGGGTGAGTTTTGCACCCAGATTTCAGTCTAGCCATTGTCTACCAGGATGTCATTCTCCTAGGGCAGCAGACACTGGTCTGTGGAATGCTGGGAAAACCACAGGCATATTTCATGGTGAAGACACATTTGCCAACACATTACTGGGCAGCTGGTTAGCATACTTTGTGAAAATTTAACAAGTTTTCCATCTCAGCCCCATGTTGCTTCCTGGGTGCTGATGAATGTGGTGTCAATCTGCTCAGAGAAAGGAAAACATTCTTGAAAATTCAGTCTCCAGAGTTTGGGTGTGTACGACTCTGCATGTGTGTGTGTTTGTGTCTCTGTGTAATTAGAAGTGTTCGCCCCATACTTCAGCTGTCAGGTTGTGTTTCTTCCTCTCCGCCCTGCCACAGCTGTCCTCCTGTAGTGCCCCGCCAGCACGAGGAGGGCCTCCGCTCTCCGATGGACACTCTTGTCTTTTCTGTTTAGTACCTCACTCTCCAGGGAGCTCCATCTGACCCACTGACTCAGAACCAGGCCAGATTCCCACCCTTTGGCACATCCAGCCAAAGGCCAAGTGGAAGTCCAAGTGAGTTTAAAATTTTAATGAATCACCCTTTATTTTTTACACTTGGGAGTGGTTGTAACAAAGGCTGTCATTAATAAACTTGGTTCTACCTTATATGGAGTTATGTCGTTCTTCATTTCTTCTCTCTTGGAATTGCGAAATTCTCAAATGCAGTTTTTCTCAAACTTCAGTGTGCATCAGCATCACAGGATGGCTTGTTGAAACAGAGATCACTGTGTTTGCCCCATCCCCAGAATTTCTCATTCAGTAGTTCTGGGGCTGGGGGGGGTTGAGAATGTGCAGTTTTGACCTGTTCTCAGGTAACTCTGTCGCTATGTGTTTTGGAAGTGTGACTTCAGAAGCACCATTCTGGTCTGATTATCTAAGGGGGACAAGGAGAGGGAAGTTTTGTGATTGGGAGGGACAGGGGGAGGGAACATTTGTGATTGGGAGGGAGAGGTTTCTTAGTGCTGCTAAATGCTAACTAATGAGAAACCAGGGCAGAGCTGGGTGTGTAGGAAATCTGTGTTCCTAAGGTCATTGTCTGCCAGTCATGGTCACCCAGGGACCATGCAGATTACAGATTATCAGGCCTTGTGCCTAGCAGTTCTGCAGTGAGGGAGCCAGGGCCTATATTTTTAAGAAGGCCCATTGGAAATATAATGCACAGTGAGAATTAGGACTCATGAGCCTACCTAAATCTTGATAATATTCACAACCTTTTTCTGAGAAAATAATTTCCTATAGTCCCTTAGAGCAGGAATCTTAACTAATTTGAGAAATACTTTTATTTTGAGTTATCACTGCAAAAGACTTTTAATACTTCTAAAGAGAAGTATTAAAGATGTTCTTTAAAGATTAAATGAAAACAAAATTTTAAGGTTCATGTGGTATTCTCAGACTCTGACACTGTGCAAAGACTTGTTTGAAAAACATTGTTTCTCATTCCCCTGGATACTTGAGACCATAATGTTATTTTGACTTCAGGGGAACTTTATCAGTGGTAATGAGAGATCACTAATATCCTTGTTTCTTGAGTTTTCTTAGCTGTGCTGCAGATATTTTATACTCATGAGGTAATTTGTCCTCATTGCTCTCGGCAAACTTGAGGCCAACTGGGGAGAAATATTATAACTCAGCAGGAAAAGGATGCTTTGTCCACAAAACTCAGAACTTACAGGAAGTTTCTGCTGTCTTTAGAAGGTAGACTCGGAGGACGATTTGGAGGATGATTGTCTAGCTTCTCTCTATCTGTATTGTTGGACCAGTTACCACAAACATCAGTGCTTCCATGATTTAAAAATACCTAATAGTGTAAAAAATGAACACAAGAATTACATAGTAGAATTTTACATCATGAAACACTTGGAAAAAATTCTCTACTTTGATTTCTTCTTTCTACCAAGGAACAAACCTCGACTTTTCTTTCAGCTTTCTTCCTGCTGCAGGTCCTCCCAGTCATTCTTCCCTCAAAGAGTTTCTGAAAAGTGTCTCTCGGCTTTTTCTCGTTCGCAGTCATGCCGTGGGGGGGGGGGGGGGGGGCAGTAGTGGAATAGCTCTGCAGTTTGGTGGAGCTAGCTTCTCAGGGTCTGTTTCCGGCTGGCTTGGACCAGAGTCCCGGGAAGCTGGTGGGCTGAACAATGCGGAGTTGGAGCCCAGCGGTCTGCCCAGCCCTCCCCAGCACTCTTGGTCAGGGAATCCACGAAGCCCTGCTTCTCCAGGGCAGTCCTGTTTAGACCTCCGAAGAAGAACTGGGAGCCTCTCCATAAACGCTGGTCAGCACTCTCTAGCCAGGCTGCGGGGCTGTTTCTAGGTGCTGCCCTCTCAGGAGTGAAGCCTAGTTTTGGAATGAGAAGGAAAACGTGGTGTTTGCCTAGAAATGGACTTGCTAGGCCTCATCATGGTGACATAGATTGACACGTGACAGCAGACAAGACAGACGTACCTGGGTGGGGGTAGGAGGTGGAGAAGAGAAGCTGAGCTCTGAAGAGGGGCCGAAACCAACTTTAGGCTTACTTGTGCCTTTCTTTTTGGAAGAGTTTGTGACAAAGGTAGAATTGATGAAATTACAGTCTTTAGACTTCTTTAATTTGAGGAATTAAATAAAGCTTCCTGTGGCGTGTTCATGTGAGTTTGGCACCCAGTGAGAGGATGGTTGAGTTAGTCCACTCCTGGTATCCGTGAACCCAGACCACACTCCGCAGGACCTGCACTGGCCAGTGCGGTTTGTTCCTCCACTACTAGGGACTCCCAACTGAAGAAAACCTGCAGGAAGAGCAGGTGAGTTAATGGGCTTTACACTTTATTAATATACTCCAAAAAGAGTAATGTGCAAACAAGATAACTCTTACCATGTTGTTGCCCTTCCTTGAATGTGTAGTTGCATTGTATGTGGGAGAAAGACAACCTTTTAAATCTGGAGTTAATCGTGTATCAGATTTTGGGTTTGTAGAGCGGCTGGTTTAACAGGAACGTTTTCATGGCCTGCCCTCTAGTGGTAATCATGTGGAACAACTGACTGGAGCTGGCATAATTTCCGCAGGTGCTCACACTTTGCAGAAACTTGAGGGCTACACGTGTATAGTTGTTACATTGCATGCTTAGGATAGGTAAGCATTTTATTCCGTTGACACACTCCTGAAAATAACATAGCTTATTTGGGAGAGATAGGGAGCAGGTGGTTTAACTTGCTTTACCACCTACATCCTGCTCTTGCTGCCAGGACTTCGAAGGGCATTGTGCTCCTGCCTAGACTCACACAGTTTATAGAAGAGTGGGTATGGTCTCAAACTGCTCATCAGGCAGGCAGGTGACTCCTGTGAAACAATGAATAGAACTTTCCATTTACTTCCTCTAAGAGTTCCTGTAGGAATCACCTGGAGTTCGCTTTGATCTGAGAATTTGCAACCTTGATTGTAAAGGTGGTGAAGACTGGTTGGGTGTGGGGCGGACTGGACCACTGGCTGTAACCTGTGTTTAGGAGGTGGTTATGGGTTCAGTGGCATCTTCTGAAAATTCATATGTGGAAATCCTAACCCCAGTACATCAGAGTGTGACTATATTTGGAAATGGGGTTGTTGCAGATATAATAAATTAGGTAAGATGAAGTCCTAGCCAGTGCAACCAGTGCTGCTATAAAAAGGGAAATTTGGACACAGAGGCTCACACAGGGAGAACACTGTGTGAGCAGGAAGGGGGAGGTCGAGTGATACGTCTGTTAGCCATGGAAGACCAAAAATACCTGCCAGCAAACCACCAGCATCTAGGGGGCGTGGAGCCCCTCCTCCCTCAGAGCCTCCAGAAGGAACCAGCCCTGCAGACACCTTGACTTTGGATTTCACCTTCGGAATTGTGAGACAGTGAGTTTCTGTGGTTAAGCCTCCCTCCCACTCTGTGGACCTGCTCTATGGCCGTCCTAGGAAGCTGACACCGAGTCTAGTGCTCTGTTGCTGGCTTCCAGGCTGGAAATGGTAGGACTGCTCTGAGCTCCATGTGCTCCTTTTCACTGGAAGGATGATGAGTGTGTATGTGCTCCTTACCATCTGAAAGGCGCACCTGAACGTGGCTTGAGGCACACTCTCTGCATTTGCTTTAAGCTCTTGAAAACAGCCTTGACACCTTTACAGTCTGTATTTATTGGAACTCAGTGATCTTAAATGCAACTTGTTAGAGTGATTAAAGTCTTATAAATAGCTATACTTCCATGTGTGCTTTGTTTTAGTCTTACTACTTTGTGACTGAATCAGGCTGCTAGTTCACCCAACTCTTTGCTACAAGGGTGAATGCTGTATCTATCCCTCGAGATAACAGCTCTCACTCACCGCAAGCTTACTGTGTTCCAGGCACTGAGCTGTAAGCACTCTGCATGCCCTTTTGGGGAAATGTAAACTAAGGAGAGACAAGCCCACATGGAAAATTTAGACTTCATCAAGAGCTAAACTCTCCCCAGGTGGGGCGGACAGAGACAGAAGAACTGAGGGAATGGAAGAAGGCCTCAAGGAGACAAGTGGCCCTGAGGAAGAACATTGGAAGACATTCCAGAGCAGGAGTGAGAAGGTGAGTGCTGCTGGGGAGCAGGGGAGGCCCCAGGACTTGCAGGCCACAGGAGTGGGGAAAAGTGCTGAGAAGCAGCAAGAAGGTCAAGGACAAAGTCCTGGAGTTGTAGCCCAGTGCTGAGCCTATGCTGTGCACTGGAAAACTTGCTGAATGATGAGGGTTGGTAGTTGAGGTGAACAGCAGCCACCTCATTCTGAGTGAAGAGGTGAATGATGCCAAGTACCATTTTTGGTAAAGCTGGACACTGTGCAGATACAAGAACTGTGCCATGTGATGAGAATATTTTTAAAAATCATTCCAAAAATTTTGTCAGAATTGCCCCCAAGGCATTTTGTGGAAGGCAAATAAAGTAACACTCCACATCCTCCAAAGAAGTCACTGTCATTTTACAAACTTGCTAATCAAATGGCCTTAAAGCCCTCTGGGGCAACAGGGAATCTTCTTATTCTGAAACCCAAGGGTTTCCTCCATCCTGTTCCACTATCCCTGTGGAATTTCTGTGACCTGGGGGCTGGCAGGGCGGTCACCGACGTGTTGCCCCAAGGGACCCTGCATCGAAGCAGGTGGAGGTTCTCTGTCAGGCCGAGGCCAGGCCCCTGCCTTGGAGCAGCAGCTCTCAGCTGAGAGATGTGTTGTAGGATCACCCAGGGCCATCAAAACCAAACAAAAACTCCACATGCAGCCCTGCCTTGCTCCATTTTTAAGTACCCAGATTATCTTAATGAGCCACTGGAGTTTCCACACTTTAATGTGCATGAATCCTGGGTCACCTTAATTCAGCTTCAATCACCTGGGTCTGACTTAGCAGATCTTGAGTGGGCTGCAGAGTCCACGGCTCTTGCAGGCTCCCAGTGGACACTGATGTCACCTGCAGACCATGCTTTGAAAAGCAAAGACCACCTACAAGGTGCTGCACTGGCTCCCCATCACCTAGAGTGACAGTAGGAGTATGAAAATGAGACTCTCAAGGGTGTGTCAGGCCTTTGGGGAAGAATCATCTCAGGCCTTTGCGTTTAAGTTCCGACCGCGAATGCTCCCCTCACACTGCTTCCTGAATGGGTGCTGATGTGGACTCTCAGCACATGGCTTTTGAGTCCCATGTACAATGTATCATTCTACTCAAGGGGCAGGGCGACAGGGAAGTATTAAAACAAATACAAAGAATAAGATGGGGCTTATTCCACCATGGTGCAGAACGAAGGCTTTGTGAGGGGCAGATTCCTTTGCTGGGCGCCTGGGGAGAGGCGGAGCCAATGGTGCCCTGGAGCACGTCCCTGAAGGAACGGTCTCATCTCTGTGAAGACTCTAGGAGGCCAGCCCCTTGTTAGGCCTGAAGGATATTGTTTAAAAAAATAAAATTCAACTGAGTGAATTTTAAAGATCTTATTGGCCTTGTTCAACAATTGATGAATCAGGCAGCATCCCAGCTCGAAGAAGGAAAGTTGCTCAGGGGCTATACGGAATGAGACGGTTACAGGCAGAAGGGGATGAACGGCACAAGGAGTTATGCTAGAAAAGGTGGACTGGCTGTGTCCAGGTCACTTTCCTTTAGGGCACAGCAGGGGTCCGACAGGTAGGCGACCTCACTGGTGCTGGTCAGCAGACTCTCGACTGGCTGGTTTAAGAGTAAGTCTTGGTTTGGCCACACTAGGCTTAGCATATTGGGCCTGTCGTTGTGTTTTTAACACCGTGCAATCTATGCATAGTGGAAAAGTTCTTCAGGTTGATTTTAGAAAAAAAGAAACCCATTTGTAGGAAAGTCAGAATGTCCCAGGTTGTGACTGTACCGATTCATCGAAGTGCCACTTAGAGCTTGGTCACAGCTTGTGGCATGGCCTTTGATAGGTCCCTGCCTCCCTCCCATCTTCAGTGTCCTCCCTATAAGATGGAAACGGTAGCAAAAGCCCATGGGATGCAGAGGGTGGAAGTACTGTCCTTCCCCAAAGGCTCTTCGTGCTCTGGCCTCACCAAAACCGGCTTTCTTGGGAGGTCCCGTCAGAGCTCTGGTCACCCCCCTCCACCCAACCGAGACATGCTCTCTCTTCTGAAGAACTTGTCGTACCCGAACTAACTTGAACTGCACGTTTTCTCCATGGAATTGGCCTGTATCATTGACCTCTATGTCTCCAGCGCCCAGAGGTTCGCGAGGCTGCTGCCTGGAGCGTGTCACGAGAGGATGAGAGTTCCTTTGTCTCTGACTGGACGGTGTATGCTTGCCTAAAGGATGGACTTTTATTCTGTAAAATGGATCTGTGTTTCCTCGTAAGATTTTTTTTTCAAAGGTGAACTGACTCCCCCTGACCGGTGTGGCTCAGTTGGTTGGGTGATCCCGCAAAGGGAAAGGTCACTGCCTGGATTCCCAGTCAAGGCACAGGCCTGGGCTGCAGGCCAGGTCCCTGGTAGGGGTGTGTTCGAGAGGCAACTGATCAATGTTTCTCTCTCACATCTATATTTCTCTTTCTTTTTCTCCCTTCCTTCCCCTCTGTCTAAAAATAAATAAATAAAATATTAAAAACACAAAAGATGAGCTGGCTTTGGCAACCGCCATCCGGCCCGGGATGAGCCCGGCCTGTGTCCCGAACAGCAGGTGCCTAACCTCCCGAGGCACCTCCCTCTGGTCCCCAATCCTGTGTAAGCATCAAACCAGGAAGGCAAATGGGGGTGAGGATTAAGCCTTGGAAGAAATTACTTTGCTAATAAATTCTAAGTTTCTCCCAGGCTTGAAGGATTTAGAACCAATCATCTTTTGAAATAGCTGTGTTGCCAGGAGGTAGAATCAAATTAAGCTGAGACAAACTTGTGAATCTCATGAGTTTAGGTTCAAACAGTACTGAGAATGTACCTTCTGGACTAGATGGCTCCCCTTCAGCTGTCCTGCAGGGGAAAGGGGACCAACCTTCCCAAAGTAAGAGGAAGTCATAGCCATCCCATGGAAAGGCTGTGAGGCACACGTGGCCATGGGGTAAGCTACTGAGGAGGACTCTGAGCTTCCTAGGGCCAACACCACTCCCCTCGCCTTCTCTGGAAGCCCGACTCTACTGTGTCTGGGCTTTTCATCAGGGTGATGGGGGACAGTGTGGGGGTGGGTAGTTGTGTCTGGGGTTGTGTCCAGTAAGACTGGCAAAGCATGGGGGTTTCCAGATGATTTCTGTAGAGGATCTGCCATGCAGAATAATTAGTCCATGTAGTTTAGGGTGACAGAAGGCAGATGCCTACCTTCAACCATAGCTGGAGTGGAGCAGCTCAGGAAGTCTGCTCGCAGTGCAGTGGTTACTTGGCAAATGATAATTGGTCCTTGGGCCAGAAATCAGTGGCCTCGAAAATGATGGGGATTGCTGATGCAGTAAATGGCCACTTGTTGTCCAAATAGGGTGATGACCTTTCCATTGGCTAAGTCAGGCTCTCTCCGAGGACTTTAATTTCCCTTGGTTCTAATAGGTCATCACTTTCCACTCTGGTTGCAGAGCAGAATCACCTTTGGGGCTTCAGACAATTCAGATGCCCAGGTTCCAGCTCCAGGGAGTTGATGCCCTAAGTTTTGAGTAAAGCACACCTTCTATTTTTTAAAAAATATATTTTATTGATTATGCTATTACAATTGTCCCATTACCCCCTCTTCATTCCCCTCCACCCTGCACACCCTCTCCCACCCACATTTCCCCCCTTTAGTTCATGTCCATGGGTCATAAGTTCTTTAGCTTCTACATTTCCCATACTATTCTTGCCTTCCCCCGATTTTCCACCTACAATCTATACTACTTATTCTCTGTACCTTTTATCCCTCTCTCCTCCTCCCACTCCCCTGTTGCTAACCCTCCATGTGATCTCAATTTCCGTGGTTCTGTTCCTGTTCTAGTTGTTTGCTTAGTTTGTTTTTGTTTTTGTTTTTGTTTTAGGTGTGTTTAATAATTGTGAATTTGCTGTCCTTTTACTATATATGTTTTTTTTATCTTCTTTTTCTTAGATAAGTCCCTTTAACATTTCATATAATAAAGGCTTGGTGATGACAAACTCCTTTAACTTGACCTTATCTGAGAAGCACTTTATCTGCCCTTCTATTCTAAATGAAAGCTTTGCTGGATAGAGCAATCTAGGATGTAGGTCCTTGCCTTTCATGACTTGGAGTACTTCTTTCCAGCTCCTTCTTGCCTGTAAGGTCTCTTTGGAGAAATCAGCTGACAGTCTGATGGGAACTCCTTTACAGGTAACTGTCCCTTTTTCTCTTGCTGCTTCTAAGATTCTCTCCTTCTCTTCAATCTTGGGTAATGTAATTATGATGTGCCTTGGTGTGTTCCTCCTTGGGTCCAACTTCTTTGGGACTCTCTGAGCTTTCTGGACTTCCTGGAAGTCTATTTCCTTTGCCAGAATGGGGAAGTTCTCTTTTATTATTTGTTCAAATAAGTTTTCCACTTGTTGCTCTTCCTCTTCTCCTTCTGGTACCCATATAATTCGCATGTTGGATCTTTTAAAGATGCCCTGGAGGTTCCTAAGCCTCTCCTCATTTTTTTGAATTCTTATTTCTTCATTCTTTTCTGAGTGTATGTTTTTTTCTTCCTTCTGGTCCACTCCATTGATGTGAGACCCAGCTTTCATTTCATTACTATTGGTTCCCTGTGCATTTTTCTTCATTTCACTTATTGTAGCCTTCATTTTTTCATCTAATTTGTGACCAAATTCAACCAATTCTGTGAGCATCCTGATCACCAGTGCTTTGAACTGTGCATCTGATAGGTTGGCTATCTCTCAGTTGCTTAAAAGTACTGGTTGTGGGGCTTTCAATTCTGTTTGAGCTATCTTTTTTGTTTTTCCTTTGGTCTGGTTGCATCTGCTACATATGAGGGATGGAGCCTTAGGTGTTCACCAGGGTGGGGAACCCCAGTCCCTGGGGTGTGATTTTGTATGTGGGGGCGGGGTCCGAGAGGGAATAATAGTGTTTGGTCTGCTCTCTGTTGGACCTCAATCCCTTCCACCACTTCCCCCAAGCAAACTGGGCCCCTCTGGTGCCAGTTCCCATGTGGGTGGGCTTGTGCACCCCATGGGACTTTTCAGTGACCTCTCCTTTGAGGCTGGGAGTCTCTCCCTGCGCCTCAACCCCCAGAGGTGTTTTCAATCAGTGCCTCAAGGCTCTATTTCTCAGCGTTGTGATCCTGGATTGCTCTTAGTGCCTTGCTTCACGGTCACTGCTTTGCTGGGTCTGCCAGTTGCCTAACCCCTTGGCTGCGGTCTGCTAGCTGCTGCTTGCGTGCTCAGGGTCCACCCACTGTGGTCTTGAGCTCCCTGGATGCCTTGCATGCCTGATCCCAACACTCTTGGCTCTCCGCACCGCGACCTGCGCCTGGCTGCCAGACTCTGCCCCTCCTACCAGTCTGGATGAACGAGTCTATTTTAACTTCTTGGTTGTCCGACTTCCATACAGTTCAATTTTCTGTCAGTTCTGGTTGTTATTCTGTTTCTAGATTATTGTTGTCCCTATCTTGGTTGTGCGAGGAGGCACAGTGTATCTACTTGGCCGGAAGTCCCCTACTTTTTTTTTAAGGGACCTGTTACTGTGTCTCCTCAGGACCTTCATGTGCCACAGGGATGTGCTCAGTGGCAGGGCGCACTACAGGCCGAGGGGCTCGGGTTGTTTACAGAGCATCTTCTGTGGTTGAGGCTCAGCTGGAACGAGGACCTGTCCATGGCTGGCTCCTCCTCCAGATCCCCTTAGCCCCGCAACCCCAGCACTTCAACACCAGCTCACTGTTCTTTCACAGGTACCGTCTGTGTTCTTCTTCTTGGTAAACACCCCCATTGTCTTCTGCCCTGTCACCGGACTCGGACACTTCAGAATCATTTTTGCACCCTTTTCTGTCGACCTAACCCTAATTGAAGCACGAAGAACTGTGAAGGCTCCGAGGCTTTACCCTCCTTGCAAGCTCACGACTTATCCTGCCTCAGTTTCACCAGTGCTGAGAGGAGACATGAGATTCCTGGGCCAGAAATGAAGGACTTCATCACAGCCCTGCAGGGGCATGAGTTTCATGTCCGTAATAGTGTCCCCTAGCCCCAGAGGGGACAGTGGCTCAGATAGATATTGTACATGCAGTGGATGTGTACCTCCTCACCCTCCGACGGACACTCAGCTTAGGGAACCCACCTTGGCCACTGAAGGGGGACATTCTTCCTACTCTCCTCTGCCCACAAGGGACAATGCTGTCTCTATCTCACAGGGGCTTTTGTTATAAAAATATCCTTGAAGAGATAATTTGAGACAAAAGTGGTCTATGTACAGAAGTATAAAAAACATGAGACACCCATGGAGAGTTGTCTCCCAACATACGGAACTTATCACAATGATCTATTAATCTCTTTCCCATGTCTCTCTCTCTCTCTTGCTCTCTGTCTCAACAGTAGTTCTGGTTCTGGAACAAAACATAAGGCAAACATTCTAGTCCTCTGTTTAAAAGTTTTGGTTTTCCATTACATAATAAACAAGTTGAAATGTCTAAGCCCTCCCCCCACCCCCACCATCTGGTCTGCTTTATGTTGCTCACCTTACCTCTTGCTTCCACCTCCTCTGATGAGTGCCCCCTGCCTCAGGCTGCCTGGAGAGCTGAGTCCTCTCTCTTCAGAACCCCATGAACTCTGTTTATACCTCTAGTAACTCTGGAACTTGTTTGCTTAATATAAAGATTGACATGCTTCCTGTCTCGTCCCCCAAGGGCCCATGTCCACTTTCTCATCTACCCACAGCCCAGCATGGCGTCTGATGTCCACAGTTAGTGCTCGAGGAATCTTTGTGTAGTGAGGGGGGCTGCTGGGTCAGTGAGGCAGACTGTTGGTTTTGTTTTTTCTTCTGCAGTGTGAGGGTCAAAGCTGGTAGCCCCAGTTGTTTTAATACTTTGGCCTTTGCTTTCATGAGTTCTGTGGCCCTGGCTCATACGCAGAACAAGTTGTCCCAGGAGGTTTTGATGCTTTGACTCACCTTGTGAATCAAGACTTCACTCTGCTCCCAGATAACAGGCACCCTTGCCCTGGGGGTTAAGGGGCAGGTGTGTGTCTCATGGGTTGAGTCTGAGGGTCCTTGGTACAAGGCTGGTTCTCGAGTTCACTGATGCTACCAAGGATCTGGGCCCTTTTCACCTTTCTGCTCCACTGTCCGTACTGTGCGGGCTTTTAGCCTCAGGTTTGGGCCTCATGGCTGCGAGAGGGCTGCTTACTTCTGGGGCCCATGTCAACATTTGGGGGAGGGAAACAGGGAAGAGGAAAAGGTGAAGGGGCAAAGGCTGCCTTGCAGGTCTTGCCTTTTTATTCACCATGGATGCTCTTTGCAGGGACTTCCACAGAACTGCCGTCCTGCTGGCTTGGAGAGCTTGGGAATGGGGCCTTCTAAGCCCCATTAATTAGTATTTAAAGTTGTTGATAAGGAAGAAGAGGGATACTGGGTAACTGGGTAACTGCCTCACATATCTGCTCCCAAAAGAAAATGTCTTTTTAAATGTTTTTGTCTTTTCATTATTCTTTATTCACTGGTCCTACCAACATGACCCTCTGCCTCGACCCACTGTTCCTGTGTGCACTGGCTGTGGAGATGTTTGCACCCTATGTCTGTGTCCCTGACTGCTCCTTCCTCTCCCATGCTCTGTCTCATTTTCTCAGAAACTGGAGGTGTTTTTGTTTATTTGTTTGGGTCTGTCACCAACACTATATTCCTCTTCAAATGTGGGAGAGATATGGGGAACTCCAGCATTTTTGGGGTCCTGGGTTACTCACCTCTAGAGAGAACAAGGTTTAACAACTGTTCCTGAGCTTTGCCACAGTTTACCTCCTGATCTGTGTGATCCTTGGTGGTCAGAGGCACAGAGGGTTACCGGCCCCGGGCTAACCAATCTGGGTATCAGGGCAATATACGCCCCCGTAGTACATGATGTCAGTGAAACACTCAGGAGCAGGGTGTTTCTCTTCCCTGGGGACTTGGAGGGAGTGGATGGAAACTTCAAATTGTATGAGCCTTTTTAAATTCGAAGAAACATTTCTGAGGGGTTGGGTATCCTCGGAGGTTGGCTGGTGTTAGAATTCTTTAAAGGGAGACCTTCTCAATGCAGAGTATAATCAGTTTGGGTTAGCAGGGGCCCTCTTGCATAAGAGCTCCTGGCTCAGGGGATAAAGGAGAATGTGAGGATACTTTGGGCCTCGGGAAGGGCTGCATTCTTGAGTCAGCTAAGAATGGGCTTTCTGAACTCCTGCAGTCCGTCACCACAGGGTGCCACCAGCCCTCTGAGGGGACAGGAAGGTCAGCACCAGCTCCCTCCTGCTAGCAGGATGGAGGGGGTGCAGGCTGGGCACGGCTTGCAGCTGTCTGTTTCCATGTCCTGACACCTGCCTGAAAGCAGCTGTCTCTGGCCCTCAGAATGTCATGACAAAAATGCCTGTGGGTCAAGTATTTGAACCTCCCCAAGCCATGGCCTTTCCCACGGTGCTGCTTCTCTCCACCGAAAAATCCTTCCCCTCCCTCGTGCTCTGGGAGCAGACAGCCTACACATGAGCCCTTCACAGCATCACAAACACACAGGCTTCTGGCAGCTATGGAGCTGCTGTGCAGTTAAGAGGACAGGGGAGGTGGGCCAGGTGGGGACATGTGCCCTGTCCAAAGGCTGCTGCAGCCACATGCCACTCTCCTGAAATACAGTGCCCCTGGTGGCCAGACCTGCCCATTTTAAAAGTCAGAGAACTAGATCTTTATGCAAAATCATCCAAATTTTAAGAGTTTACAGTTGTTCCTTTTCCTCCATTTCTTTTTTCAAAATACCAAAGATGCATGTGGATCCCCAGTATGCTGTCTGTAGTCTATAGGAAGAAATGGGTGAGCCAGGCCACAGCCTCCTGAGGAGCGTTAACTTAGGGTTCTCTTGGAAGAAGAGGCTCTCCACCCTTCTCCCCTCTCCACTGAGTGGCGCCTGGAGAGGCTCGCCAGTCAGAGTGGTGGTAGGAGCTGTAGGAGCCATACAAGTGTTGGCTGCGGCTGATGACAGTGGTGAGAGGCAGCTGGGCTCTGATGAGCTGAGTGCCAGGTCCAGTGGGTGTTCCGCAGGCACCTTCTCTTCTCTTTTTAGGCAGCCCACAGCGATCCGCTTGCTAAGGGCTGGTGGTAAGTAGTGACTGGGTGCAATGCTTAGATGCCCAGGAGGGGGTTGCTGCCACTCTGGCCTTGCGACCCCTCCTCCTGTGATGGGTCCCCTCAGGACAGTGATTTTCACCGAATGTCCCGCTGCTGCCACATCACACATTAGTCACAGGCTTAGCAAAGCCACGTGTTACAGAGAAGGGAGTGTCAGATCAGGCTGTAGACATCCATTTGTTCGGGTAGTACCCCCTTCTCAGCAGTGGCTTTTCTCAGGTCGCTGCACATCTAGCTCTGACTTGGGTGGCTCAGGGGAAACACTGCATCTCACCATCATCCTGGGAGGGAAGGGAGGGCAGGACGGAGGACAGGGGGAAGCACGGGATCTCTCGGGTATTAATTAGACTGGTATTTTGAAGCTCAGTTGTTACTTGTGTCACTTCCTCTAACTTCTGCTGAGCACTAGGGTGTGAGAGGTGTGGGCGAAGAGTGGAATATGAGTCATCAGTAACTCCTCTACTTTTCTTACCTGCAGGAAAAAGGAAGTCATGGAGGCACAGCACAGTGGGGAGTAGGTTATGTTCTAGAACCTTAAGAAAGGGCAGGTGAGGTAAAGGAATTGTCTACTGATTGTTGGCTCCAGTGGAAGTCAGGAACTATTTTGGATTTCTGCGGACATGGGTTTGAAATCAGTTACTCTGGTTAGTACTTCCTCCCATTGTCCACCCTGACTAGGGCAGCTCTTTGTCTTCTTGTATTGGGTTGCAATCTGCATGGCTTTATGTTCTACGAAAGAACTATTCAACCTTCCCCTCCTTCGTAAGTTCTAAGTAATTATAGGTATTCATCGGAATGCAGGGCAAAGTCAAAAGGTGGCTGACCTTCTCTGGCCCTGGTGGTGGGCAATGCTGGCCTTGGAGAACACTGTGAACCGTCCTAACGGGAGAGGGGGTGTCATCTGAGGATGTGGACACCATGAGGGCGGAGTGTAGCTAGCTGCCCACCAGGCTTGGCTCTATTCTGTATATGGCAGTGTCTTAAAAACAAGCCAACAAAAACACCATTAGGCTAGAAGGGAGGCCTGTTTTAAAGTAGATGTGGTTATAAAATTTAAAGTGAGCATTTGTATAGGAGTATGTATTTGACAGTCATCTGAGGGTACATCCAGAGTTCCTCTCCCTCCGGAGTCTTCAGGATTCCTGGGAATCAGTAAGTGATGTCCCTCAATTTTACTTGAAAATAGATTATATATATTTTTACAACACCTGTTATTATACTCAAAATTTGTATACTGGAAGTCTGGGTTAAGGCTTTACAATTTTTTATTTTAAGATAACAGAAATCCAATCAAGATATTTAAAATTATTTAATTAAAAAATCCCAAATTTGAAACTAAGACTTAAAAGTATGACAGGATTAGGCTTTATATTTTCTTGAGGATAAAAAAAAATCCAGCTAATGTTCTTACAACCTAATCCTGAAATAGAAAATTCTCTCTATATGTGACCAAAACTAATTAAACACTATGCAGTTCTTCTACGCACCACTGGACGTGGTTTTAACTCTGTGTGGCTAAGCAGATTAAAATAAGATTGCACATGTGCCTACCAGAAAAACCATAGATTTCTGAGCATGGACAAATTCCAAAAATGTGTTCTGAGATCTGGGGGAGGGTGAAAGCCAGGCTTGTTTTTTAGGTTGTAGAGAGCATTTGATGTAAGTCACTTCACACCTGAGCTGCCATTTCCGTGCCTCCACCAGCAGACATGTTCCATTTTGGTTCCTTGAAAGCTACACTGATAATGCGGGGGACCCAGAGAAACGACTGCAGTCGCTTGTGAGAACAAGGCTGCTCCTGACATCACTCTGGTCCTCTGGTTTCTTAGGAAGTGGGAGACTCCATGCTTCTCTTTGGCTAAATGTGACATCAGGCAGTAGGAAAGCAAGCGACTGAGGGAACAAACATTGGGAGCATTGTGGGTATCAATACCTATAGGCTCAAGTTTGGTCTGATTGTAATTGGTTCCAATAGTTAAAGGAATTGCCATTATACTAAGTTCCCTATCTAATGTTATAAATACGAGCATATTGTCCATTTTTGAAATGCCATTAGATTAGAATCTCTGTGACCATGGCTCAAAAGTTTTGGTAAAACATTTTTATTTCTTTGTTTTATAGAAAGAAATGAAATGAGGATAAGGAAATAATGAATTTTAAAATGTCAACTAAGAAGGAAAGAATAAGAAATTGGTGCAGTTTAGAAACGAGCATAAATTCCACACAAAACTCATTTTTCCCCTTCAAATACTGTAGCAGACCACTTGTGACATAAAAAACAAGTTACCCCTGGAAACCTCCAACATGATGTTGTGCGAGAAACATCAATTGGTTGCTTTTCATAGGCGCCCCAATTGGGGACCGAACCCATAACCTAGGGATATGCCCTGATTGGGAATCAAACTTGTGAACTTTTCTTTTGCAAGATGATGCCCAATAAACTGAGCCATACTGACCAAGGCTGTACTTATCACACTTTTGAAATAGTTATTCACAGCATTTTCGGCAGACCTATAAAACACATATCTATGAAGTTACACATTATAATGATGTATTTAGGTATGCAAAGAGATTTCATCTTTGAAAAACCCCTTAAAATTTTCCTGATCACAGCTATGAATATTCTTTCCAAATATCATTAAGTGCTTTTTAATATTTTCAAATATTATGGCTGCTTAGAGTTAAGAAGTGGCTTTTAAGCTTACTGATTCTAATAACAGCTGGACACAAAGGGTAATGCTCACCTAATAGATATCTTCACCCCTTATGTTCAGCAGAATTAGATAATAAGCCTTCTAATGATACCAAAGAGCACTTCTTTTTGAAACGTTCACACACAGGGTTTCACAGAACACTTCACACTAATGCTTGTGTCTGAGAGCTGCATTCTATTCCCTCCAAGGGGAAATCGTTTGAGAACTGAAACATTTTGTTCCATATCTCCATTGTTATCAGTATATTCAAAACATGTCTTGCCAAGGAAAACACTGGATTATGGGCAATAGTTAAACAATTTTACTTTGAGAACAATGAGGTTGCTATTTGGGTGTTAACAGGATTCCAAGGAACTAGGAGAGAGGGAGGGAGGACATTCCAGTGCATTTCACTCGACAGCTTCCCTTTCATTTTTGGCTGTTTTGCTTTTCATCTGTGCTCTGGTCCTGACACAAGGTGATCAAGCTTTGTGGTGCTGCTCCTCCCGTTACCTCCCTTAGAATACACCCGCAGTGGGTAGCAAACTAATTTAAAGGTGGCCTCTGTTAAGCCATAGGAGGTAAGGGATAGTACTGTCTGAAGGCTCCTACCCACTGCCATGCCAAGCAGCACATCATCTAGTGTGGTGGACCTCTATCATTGTAAGGGCATAAGATCTGGTTCCTTCATAGAACAATTTGTGATTTGAATTTTTGCACTTGGTTTTTGCTGGAGACAAGAGTTTCTAGCATTATCAGCAAACTGACTGCTGGCAGCTGGCCAAACTGGAGGCTTCTCTCAAATCTGTGATTTTTGGATCCTTCTGATGTGAGGTTTTCTATATAATGCTTTTCAACAGGGATAGATCTTACGATAAAAAAATTCTCTGAAGTCAGACAAATATCTTAATTTCTCTAGTAATCTATCATGAATTTGTTTAGGCAGTTTGGAAGTTACAAGGAAATAGGAATTCATTAAACAAATACTACTTACTGAGCATCAATGATGTGTGAGCACTGTTCTAGGAGATGGAAATAAATATACAAACCACAGGATGCTATTATGGTTTGATATACAATTTATTTATTTAGTTATTAATATGGACAGCCTATTATGCAACATTACAGATGTCTTTCAAAACTATAATAAAATATAGTCCATGATCCAGCCCTGGAGAAGACAATAAACAAGATCATTCTTACAGGAAGTGTAGCATATAACAGTCCCTTTCTCGGACATTAAAGGGAGTAAGTCAAAGGGTTCTTTACTCCCATTGGGGTTTTGACTTTCTTGAATTATAGCTGTTCAGAGTTAAAAGTCCAACTTCGATCACCTAGAGATGTTCACAATCTCATGGTGGGAGGAAGGAGCAGCTGTACCCCTGGCCACCCATTTGAGCCCATTCTACCTTTCAGCCTGCATCTGTCACACTTGGACATGGGGAGAAGGCCGGTATGTCACAGGGATGTTTTGATTAATTTACAAAGATTGTGTTTCAAAGCTCTAAAAATCCATTTGGTGGTGGTAGTGGCAGTGAAGAGTACATTGTATTTTGCCAAGGAGGTCTTCTCGTCTCGTGCTTCATACCTGGTGCCATGCCTTTTCTGATAGCCTTTGAAATCTACTGCAGTTTTCTGTGGAAAGTGGAGGTGGGAGACTCGAACAGCTACTGGTATGAAGCCATCTGCAGAATGAACTGGACTGGCTACTATGGCTTTATAACCTGCTTCCTTTCTTTAGTCTAGACAAAGTTATTTCTTATTTCCCTATATTCTGCTAATTCTAATACAAGATTTAAAAGGACTAGGAGAGGAAACCTCTTGCTTTTGAGCTGAATGATGAAAAACAGGAAAAAAAAATCCAGTGTCCAATGAGCTATACTCAAGTTCCTTAGTTGAAAACAATGCCTAAGTGACTTTTAAAGACAAGTGCTAGACAATGCTGATTAATTGCTGGAAAAAGTTCTGAGGTGAAACTGTACATTGTAAGAATCTAAAATATAGCCAAAAAGCCAAGATGTACTAGTGTAATAGAGATTCTTCAACCCCTTAGTTTCATACTGAAAACTACAAATGTTTTCAACATCAGGCTACTGATGACAGCCAATTAAACATGAAACGAAAACCTCAGGAAATTCTGCCAAGTCTGTGGCAATTTCAAGAGTCTACGTATTTAGGAAGGAGAAACCATAGGGTGAAGAGTGAGAGCACGGGATTTCATTTAACTCCAGGTACCATAAGTTCAACATTAGTGGGTAAGACTAATGAGTGAACAGCCATGTAGTTTCTGGTCATTGTGCTTACCAAGCACCAAAAAATGGAGCTATTTTTAGTATTCAATATCACCTTTAATAAGCTAGACAGATCCTGCTGCATTCTTGTTTGTTTCTAATTTACCAGTACATTATTATGTAGTTTACCAAGTGTAAGGAGCAAGTCATTATGTAGTACCAAGTTTACATCATCATAGGACTATAACATGCACATTCTACTCAATGTAGCTCAAGCAACAGGAATATAAGAGAACAGTTATGGGTGGAGACTTGTTTTTGACAAATTCATGTTCACACTAATTATGGGTTTAGAAATCTTATTGGGCAGGTACATACAGAGTTCTTCAATTGGTATTGAAACATTACACGCATGCACAATGATATGGATGAGAATGAAGCAGAAGAGGCAGCTGGATGGAGGACAGAGGGGAAACCAGAGAAGGGATGATGCCATGTTTTGGGGAGGGGCACTCTCAGCTTTCCACAGTAAGTCTCTGCTCTGTGAGAGAGGCCTGTTGGGCAACACTCTTGTTTTCATGACTGCGAAGTTTGGACACAACATCTAGGAAGGCCAAATCCTGTACTTCCTTATGTAGAGATTCTGGAAGACAAAAACCAAGACAACAGATACATATATCCAAAATGTTTATTCAGATGGTACCATAAAACTAGGAACAATTCTGGAAAAAGATGGCAGTAGCCTATAGAGGTCTTCTGTAGAGATGTTATAATGAAAAAAATCAGAAAACACTTACTTGCTATGTTACTATAAAGATAAACCATATGTCAAGTTTTACAGTGTAAGGTTGATTAGGGTAATGGGTTATAATTAAACACAGCTCATTCTATGATCTCAAGGTTTAGTTATATAATTCAAATATGAAGGTTGATCAAAGAAAAACCTTAGATCTATTTCAAATTAATTTTGTGGCAAATAAAAAGGTTATATATACACTTCACATCCTTTCAATTCTTTGTGACACTACACTCCCTTTTGGATTTCCTATCTTCCTCTTTCAGGCTTCTTCTGGTTCTATTTCACCTCAGTTACAGTAAAATACAGAACTCTTGACTCTGAGAACTACTACACGGGAAGACTGAGATCCAGTTAAGTTTAAAGCAATCAGCATTCCTCAAACTGATGTTTATTTTAATGAGATGGAGGTATAGAACTAAACCACTGTTTTTAGTTAAAACAAAAATCCATGCTAAATTCACATGGAATCTCAAGGGACTCTGAATATCCAAAACAATCTTGAAAAAGAAGAACAAAGTTCAAGGTCTCATACTTCCCCATTTCAAAACTTACTAAAAAAATACAAAGATAAAAAAAATGTAATAGAACAGAGAACCCAGAAATAAAATCTCAAATATGTGGTCAAATAATTTTTGACAAGGGTGCCAATACCATTCAATGGAAAAAGGGTAGTCTTTTCAACAAATGGTATTAGACATACTGGATACCCACAAGTAAAGGAATGGAATTAAACCCTTACATCATATACAAAGATTAAGTGTAGGCTAAAACAGTAAGACTCTGACTTCCGGCAAGATGGAGGAATAGGTGGACGCACTGTACCTCCTCGCACAACCAAGATTAGAACAACAATAAGTTACAGACAGAATAACACCCAGAACTGATAGAGGATTTATCTGAATGGAAGTCGGACGGCCAAGAAGTTGAAGTAGACCCATATATCCAGACTGGTTGGAGAGGACTAGCTGGGCGGGCGTGGGGCTGGTGCGGGTCAGCGGCGCGTGGAGGTCGGGGAAAATTTGGCGTGGAATCGGCGCGACAGCCATCCGGGGCGCAAGAACGCAGCGGTGATCCCTGAGTACGCAAGCTGCAGCTGACGGACCCAGTGAGACAGCGATTGTGGACCAGGGCAGAGCTCGCAGCCCAGGATCCCAGAGAAGGGACTGAGCCCAGGAGAACAGAACTACCGCCATTGTTCCCTCCTGTCCCCGCTCCTGCCCCCGCCCCCACATATAACGTCACAATCTAGCGACCAGGGTGCCCAGCCCCGGTGAACACCTAAGGCTCTGCCCCCCACTGTAACAAGAGCGACCAGACCGGGGGGAAAAAAAAGGAGAGACAAGGGAAAGACAGGTTTCCAACAGAACAGATCAGTCCCCCAGGACTCATCCTTTTGAGTGACTAAGAAATAGCCAATCTATCAGATGCGCAGTTCAAAACACTGGTGATCAGAAAGCTCACGGAATTGGTTGATTTTGGGCACAATTTAGATGAAAGGATGCAGGTTACCATAAAAGAGATGCAGGAAGATACACGGAGGAGAGCCAATAGTGAAAAGAAGGAATCTGAGTCTCAAAACAATACAGTGGACCAGAAGGAAGATAGAATCAACCAAGCAGGAAAGCATGATGAAATAAGAATTCAAAAAATCGAGGAAAAGCTTAAGAGCATCCAGGACACCTTTAAATGTTCCAACATCCGAATTATAGGGGTACCAGAATAGGAAGGGGAAAAGCAACAAATTGAGCACGTATTTGAACAAATAATAAAGGAGAACTTCTCCATTCTGGCAAAGGGAACAGTCTTCCAAGAAATCCAAGAAGCTCAGAGAGCCCCAAAGAAGCTGGACCCAAGAAGAAACACACCAAGCCACATCATAATTACATCAGCCAAGGTAAAAATGAAGGAGAGAATCCTAGAAGCAGCAAGAGATAAGGGGACAGTAACCTACAAAGGAGTTCCCATCAGACAGCTGATTTCTCCAAAGAGACCTTACAGGCAAGAAGGGGCTGGAAAGAAATATTCCAAGTCATGAAAGACAAGGACCTACATCCCAGATTGCTCTATCCAGCAAAGCTCTCATTTAGAATGGAAGGGCAGATAAAGTGCTTTTCAGATAAGGTCAAGTTAAAGGAGTTCATCATCACCAAGCCCTTATTTTATGAAATGCTAAAGGGACTTATCTAAGAGAAGAAGATAAAGAAAAGACATGCATAGTAAAAGGACAGCAAACTCACAATTTTTAACAACCACACCTAAAGCAAAAGCAAAAGAAACTAAGTAAACAACTAGAACAGGAACAGAACCACAGAAATGCAGGGCACATGGAGGGTTAGCAGCAGGGGGGTGGGAGGAGGAGAGAGGGGGAAAAGGTATAGAGAATAAGTAGCATAGAATGTAGGTTGAAAATAGCTAGGGGGAGGGTAAGAATAGTATGGGAAATGTAGAAGCTAAAGAACTCATAAGTATGACACATGGACATGAACTAAAGGGGGGAAACGTGGGTGGGAGAGGGGGTACAGGGTGGTGGGGAGAGAAGGGGGAAATGGGACAACTGTAATAGCATAATCAATAAAATATATTAAAAAAAAAAACAAAAAAACCCCCCCAAAACAGTAAGACTCTTAAAAGAAAACATACGGAAATTTCATGACATTGAATTTTGCAATAATTTCCTGGATGGGTAACAAAAGGAAAAATGGATAAACTGGACTTGATCAAAATTTACAACTTCTGTGTATCAAAGGACTATCAACAGAGTGAAAAGGCAATCCACAGAAGGAGAGAAAGCACTTGCAAATTACATATCCAATAAGGGATTAGTAACCAACACACATAAATAACTCCAACAAAACAATGGTATTTAAAGCCATTATTTTCCTATTAATTTTCTCCCTGAATGACCTATTCATTGAAATAAGTGGAACATTAAAGTCCGCATTATGGTATTACTGTTAATTTTTGCCTTTATGTCTATTAACATTTGCTTTACACACATGGGTGGTTTTATGTTGGGTGTGTGTATGTTTACAGTTGTGTCCTCTTCTTGGATTGACCCCTTTAAAATTATGTAATATCCTTCTCTGTCTCTTACATTCTCTGTTTTAAAGTCTATTTTTGTGTTACAGGAGTATTACTACCCCAGTTTTCTTTGTTTTTATTTGCAGAGACTATCTTTTTCCATCCCTTCACTTGCAGTCTGTGTGTCTTTGATCTAAAGTGACTCTCTTTTAAGCCGCATATAGCGTTTTTAAATTCACTCTGCCACCCTGTGTTTTGACTGGAGCATTTTTGTCCATTTATATTTAGAGTAATTATTAACAGGTATGTGGTTATTACCATTTTGTTCATTGCTTTTTGTTTTTGTTGTTCTCCACTGTTCCTTTCTTCTTGATTGCTTTCCTTTAGATTTGTTGGTTTTGTTTAGTGTTTTGACTGGATCCCTTTCTCTTCCTTTTGAGTGAATTTTTGTATGTTTTTGGTTTGTGGTTACCAGGAAGTTCATATATATGTCCATCTCCTATAGCGGTCTGTTTTAGGCTGATAGGCACTTAAGTTCAATTGAATTCTAAAAGCATTATTTTTACTGCCTCCTCCACTCTTTTTTTGACATCATGCTTTCTATCTTTGTGTTACTCCTGATCAATTATTGTAGTTATAATTTTACTACTATTGTCTTTAAACCTTTGTATTAGCTTCTTAAGTGGCTGATTCACTGTGATTATAGTACTGGGTTGACCCAATAGTCCGTTTGTTTCTATAAGATGGCTCTTAGTAGCACTTAGTTGTCTTTAACTTCATTTGAAACGATTTTGTTAGATTGTACTGTGACAGCTGTCATATCAGCATGCATTAAAAAAATTACCAAAATTGGTTAGTTTTTGTGTAGCCATCTTAATATTGAAGATGGGAGGAAATATGCAAAATTTTGGCATATTATGATTTATTTTTTCAAGAAAGGTAAAAACACAACTGAAGGACAAAAAAGAAAAGATTTGTGCAGTGAATGGAAAAGGTGCTGTGACTGACCAAACATGTCAAAAGTGGTTTGTGAAGTTTCATGCTAGAGATTTCTTCCTGGATGATGCTCCACGGTCTGGTAACCCAGTTGAAGTTGATAGCGATCAAACTGAGATGTTAATTGAGAACAATCAACATTAGACCACACAGGAGATAGCATACTATCTCCGTAGGCTCATCTTGTTTGAAACTCTCTGTGCTTTCTGGACCTGGATGTCTGTTTCCTTCCCCAGATTAGGAAAGTTTCAGACAGTATTTCTTCAAATACTTTCTTCTCCTTTCTATCTCCCTTCTGGAAACTCTCCAATGTGAGTATTACGATGTTTGATGTCATCCCAGTGTTCTCTTATACTCTTATACTATACTATACTATACTATATTTTTAAAAAATTTTTCATTTTGCTGTTCTGATTGGGAGATTTCCACTACTGTCTTCCCAGTTGCTAACCTGTCCTGTATTAACTAATCTGCTGTTTCACAGTCTTGAGTCATCTCTGTGTAAACTGAACAGTTTTGGCAGGCTGGTTATACCTGGGATGGGTATGTGGGTTGCAGGTGGGGCAGCCTGGTGTGTGTGTGTGTGTGTGTGTGCGCGCACGCGCGCATGCGCGCGCATTTCCTTGCCGTTCTAATTGGATGGGGTCACCTGATGTAGATGAAGCTGGTGGGTATGCTTTTGGTGTGGCCTGTTGCTTTAAGTATCTGTGATCCATTTAAAACTTTTGTATTAGCTTTTTAAGTGGCTGATTCACTGTGATTATACTACTGGGTTGACCCACAAGTCCGTTAGTTTCTGTAAGATGGCTCCTGTCAGAGGGCCTGGGCAGGCTGCTTTGTGTGCATCTTAACACCCCACCAGCTCCACCTCCCTCTCCAGGTGAGACAGGCCTGTGTGCACACAGTCACACTTTGCTAGTTCTATTCCTGCTCAGGCAGTGCAGCTCCTCATGTGCTTAGCCCTGCCTGCATGTCCTGGTTCCTTATTTGTCCCCTGGCAGAGCAGGGTCTAGGCAGGCTCACTCTGCATCTCAATATCATACTAGCTCTGCCCTTTCTCCAGGTGGGACAGCCTTGTGCCTATGCACAGCAACACCACCCCACTGGCTCCACAGGGGGCAGCCTTGTGGGTGGGTATTGCAAAGTTTTGCTAACTCTGAACTTTCTTTGGGTTGGGTAGTCCTACATGTGGGTACGACAGCATTTTGCTAGCTCCACACTCTCTGGGAGGGCCAGTCCTACATGAACACACAGTTGCCCCACTATTTCACACCTTCTCTAGACAGAACAGCCTGCAGATAGATACCATAGCATTTTGCTAGCTCTTCACTCTCTCCAGGTGGAGAAGGCCATGTGTGCGTAACCCAGTGGGTGCACAAAGCAGCACCATGCTGTACCTGCTGGGTCAATCTCTGGGTGGAGGGGACCCTTGTATTCATGCTATGGTTCCCTTCTGTTTCTGCAGGAGTTAGCTCTAGGAGGTGTGGCTGGGGACACTGCAGGTCAGCCAGAGTACCTGGATGGGGCTTGCGCCTGCTATCCATGTTCAGGATAAGTTAAACAATGGCACTCACCAGTTCCTCCAGTCCAGGGTTGTTCCCTCAGCTCCTGGAGAGCTCTTGTGGTTCTCCAACCTTCTCTATGTGGTCCCTCTCTTTTGTTTGTTGTGTAAAAGCTGGTAAACTGACTCACAGGTATGTATTTGGTGTGTTCTTGGGAGAGAGTGAGCTCAGTCAGCAACCACTGTCTTGGCGCAACCTGTGGTCATATGTTTTAATCCACTCTTATCAGTTTCTTTTAATTGGTGTGTTTACACCAGGGGTCCCCAACCCCAGGGCTGCAGAGCAGTACCAGTCTGTGGCCTGTTAGGAACTGGGCCACACAGCAGGAATTGAGCAGTGGGCAAGCCAGCGAAGCTCTGTTCGTATGACCACCTGAGCTCTACCTCCTGTCTCCCTCCCCCACTTTTGTCTGTGGAAAAACTGTCTTCCCTGAAACTGGTCCCTGGCGCCAAAAACCTTGGGGACTGTTGGTAGAGACCATTTACATTTAATGTGATGACTGGTACGTTATGGCTTAAGCTGGCAATTTCACTTTTTTGTTTTCTGTTTGTTTCATATTTCTTTTTCCAGACTTCCTGAGATTGCTTGAACATTCTTTTTAGTCCTGTTGCTCTCCCTTGTTTACAATGTATTTGTCTCAGATACTTACTTTGTATACATTTAAAACTACTTAAAACACTGTATTTTTTTCAGTTAAAACAATTCAGAAAACTCTCAAGAAGAAAAGTCCATTGTGTTTATCTACATCTTTGCTATATCTGTTGTTCTTCCTGATGTTCCAAGAATTCTTTTTTAAGCATTTCCTTTTGTTTAGAGAACTTCCTTTAGCCATTCTTTTAGGCTACTCTGGGTTAGACAAATTCTCTTGTCTTCTGCTGAGAATGTCTTCATTTTTCCATTGTGAAAAAATATTTTCTCTGGGTATAGAATTCTAGGTTAAGAGTTCACTACTTTCAACACTTGAAAACTGTAGTGCGATTTTCTTCTGGCCTCCACAGTTTCATATAAGAAACCCAAACACTCCCTTTTGTTTTCCATCTCCAGGTAAGGTGTCATTTCCATCTTTTACAAGACTTTTCTACTTTAGTTTTCAGAAGTTTGACTTTAATGTGTCTTGGCATGAAGTTCCTTTGGTTTATCTTGTTTTAAGATTTCCTCACTTTCTTGAATCTATAGGTTATGTCTTTTGCTAAACAAAGAAAACTTTAACCACATTTTTTCAGGTTCTTTTCCAGCCCTACCCTAATTTCTCCTTGTCTTCCAGGTCTGTAATCAAACAAATGTGGAATCTTTCGTTATACCCCAGGGGTCCCTGAGGCTTTGTTCTGTTTTTATCCCCCTGTCCATAACTTCTGTGTTATTCAGGCAGCGTGACTGCTACTGTTCTGTCTTCTATCCCCTCTGCTCTGCTGTTGAGCCTACCCACTGAGTTTTTATTTCAGGCACTATACTTTTGAGCTGTAAAATTCCATTTGCTTCTTTATCTGTTTCCTTGCTGGAATCTGTTTATTCATTTGTTGGCAAATATTTTCGTAATTGTTAACATGTTTTTTAATGTAAAATATGTAAAATTTGCCATTTTAATCATTTTTATATGTACATTTCAGGGACATTAAGTATATTCACACTGCTGTGCAAATATCATCCACCATCTGCTTCCTGATCTTTTTCTTTTTCCCAACTGAAACTTCATTCTCCGTGCCAGCAACTTCCCAAAAACACGTCTCTCCAGCTTTTGACAACCACCATTCTATTTTCTGTCTTTGAATGTTACTAAGTACCTCATATAAGTAGAATCATAGATTATTTGTCCTTTTGTGTTTGGCTTAGTTCACTTAGCATAGTATCTTCCAGGCTCACCCATACTGTAGCATGTCAGAATTTCATTCCTTCCTAAGGCTGAGTGTTCCACTGTATGTATATATCATATTTTGTTTATTCAGTCATCTGTCAATAGACCTTTGTGTGTTTTTTTCACCTTTTGATTATCATGAATAATGCCACTATGAATATATAGTTATGGTTGTACAAATATCCAATCAGTTATTTTGGATATATATATGGAGTTGATGGATCACATGATAATTTTATGTTTAATTTTTTGAGGAACCACAATAGTATTTTCTACAGTGGCTGTACATTTTATATTCCCACCAGCAATGCACATGGCTTCGATTATCTCTACATTCTCACTAACATTTTTTAAAAAATAATAGCCATCCTAATGGGTATGAGGTGGTATCTTATTGTGGTTTTGATATGCTTTCCCCTAATGATTAGTGATGCTGGGGATCTTTTCATGTGCTCACTGTCCATTTGTATATATCTTCTTTGAAGAAATGTCTGTTCAAGTCCATTGTCCATTTTTAAATCAGATTTTTTTTTGTTGTTGCACTGGAGTAGTATTAGACCAATTGGGCCTGATAGACATTTATAGTGTATTTCATCCAATCACTGAAGATTACATATTTTTCTCAAGTGCACATAGAACATTTTCTGGGATGTATCACACACTAGGCCACAAAGCAAGCCTCAGTAAAATCAAGAAGACTATAATTATGTCAAGCATATTTTCTGATCTCAGTAGCATAAAACTAGAAATTCAACTGTAGAAAGAAAACTGTAAAAACACAAAAATACGTGGAGATTAAACAACATGCTTTGAAACAAGCAACAGATCGAAGAGGGAAATGAAACAGGAAATGAAAAACTACCTTGAGACAAATGAAAATAAGAGCACACACAAAATTTGTGGGATGCAGCAAAAGTAGTTATGTGAGGAAAGTTTATAGCTATACAGGCTTACTTCAAGAAGCAAAAAAACTGAAATAAACAGTCTAAATTTGTCCCTAAAGAAACTAGAAAAAGAAGGACAAACAAAACCTAAAGTAAGTAGAAGGAAATAATAAAGATCAGAGCCAAAATAAATGAAATAGAAACAGAAAAATAGAAAAGATAATTGAACTAAGAGCTGGATCTTTGAAAGGGCATACAAAGTTATAAGCCTCTAGCAAGACTCATCAAGCAAGAGACTATAAATAAATAAAACCAATAGTAAAAGATTATAACTGATACACAAAATAAAAGAACCATTAAAGAATACTATGAACAAATGTAACATATGCCAACAAATTGTACAATCCAGAATATATAAATTTCTATAAACACACAATCTTTCAAGAATGAACCAGGAAGAAACCAAATTACTACCAATGAAATTGAAGCGGTAATCAAAAAACTCCCCACAAACAAAAGCCTAGGATCAGAGATGGCTTTTGTACCTTTTCTTCTCAAACTATTCCAAAAAACTGAAGAGGAAGAAACACTTTCAAACTTATCCTTTGAGACCAGCATTACCTTGATACCAAAACCAGGCAAAGACACTAGAAAAAAAATTACAAGCCAATGTCCCTGAAGAACATAGAGACCAACATTCTCAACAAAATACAGGCAAACTGAATTCAACAGTACACTAAAAAGATTATATAACATGATCAAGTGGGATTTATACCTGATATGCAAGGTTGGTTCAACATCCACAAAACAATTTGATTAATCACATCAACAAAACCAAGAATAAAAATCATGATTCTCTCATGAGAAGCAGAAAAAACATTTGACAAAAATTCAATATCTGTTTATGATAAAAACTCTCAATGAAGTAGGTATAGGCCACGAAATACAAATACAGTATCATCTTACCTGTAAGTGGAACCTGATGAACAAAACAAATGAGCAAAACAGAACTAGAGACATGTAAATAAGGAACAAACTGATAGTGACCAGAGGGGAGAGGAAAGAGGAATAATGGGGGAGGAAGGGGAGGCTCTAATTAAAAAAAAAACTTACCTCAATTTGAAAAAGGCTATATATGACAAGCAGGCAGCTAAC
Organism: Phyllostomus hastatus; assembly: GCF_019186645.2. Classification (NCBI taxonomy): domain Eukaryota; kingdom Metazoa; phylum Chordata; class Mammalia; order Chiroptera; family Phyllostomidae; genus Phyllostomus; species Phyllostomus hastatus. The sequence goes on along the minus strand of NW_025334028.1, from coordinate 21,529,292 downwards.
ATCAATGGTGAAAAGATGAAAGCTTTTCCTCTCAGATCAGGAGCAAGACAAGGATGACCACTCTCACCACTATCATTCAATATAGTATTGGAAGTCCTAGCCACAGCAATCAGACAAGAAAAAGAAATAAAAGACATCCAAATTGGAAAGGAAGAAGTAAATTTGTCACTATTTGCAGATGACAGGCCAGTATATATTGAAAACCCTAGAGGATCCAGTAAAGAAGCAGGATACAAAATTAATATATAGAAATCCACTGTGTTCCTACATACTAATAAATAATCAGAAGGAGAAATTAAGAAAGCAATTCCATTTACAATTGCATCAAAAGAATAAAATCCCTAGGAATAAATTTAAACAAAGAAATGAAAGACCTACACTATCAAAACTATAAGCCACTGAAGAAAAAACTGAAGAGGACATAAATAAATGGAAGGATTATTGTGCTTGTGGACTAGAAGGATTAATATTATGAAAATAAAGACACAACTCAAAGCAATCTATAGATTCAATCCAATTCCTATGAAAATACCAATGACATTCTTCTCAGACAAAAAGAAATTCTAGTATTTATATGGAACCACAAATAGTCAAAGCATTCTTGAGAAAGAACAACAAAATTGGAAGTATCTTGGTGCCTGTTTTCAAACTATACTACAAAGCTATAATAATCAAAGCAGTATGGTCCTGCCACAAAAACAGACACACAGATCAATGGAACAGAACAGAGAGCTCAGAAATAAATCCTCAATTATAGAGTCAATTAAGGAAGCAATAATATACAATAGTGTAATGACAAACCAGTCATCAAATGGTTCTGGGAAAACTGGACAGATACATGGAGAAAAATGAAAAGACCACCCTTACAACAAATATAAAAATAAACTCAAAATGGATTAAATACTTAAATTTAAGACCTAAAATCATAAAACTCCTAGAAAAAAACAAGTAGTAAACTATTTGATATCAGTATGAGAAGTATCTTTTCAGATATTTCCCCTCAAACAAAGGAAACAAAAGCAAAAATTAACAAATGGGACTTCATCAAGCTAAAAAGCCTCTGCACAGTGAAGGAAACAATCAAAGAAGTGAAAAGACAACCTACTGAATGAGAGAATTCATAAAAGATATATCCAAGGGGTTGACATCCAAAATATTTGAGACTCATACTACTCAACAACAACAAAAATAAACAATCTAATTAAAAATGGGCAAACAACATGAAGACATTTTTTCAAAGAAGACATATAATACAGATGGCCAACAGACAAATGAAAAGACACTCAACACCACTAATCATCAGGGAAATGTAAAATAGTGAGATATCACTCATACTAGTAAAAATGCCTATTATAAAAAGTCAACATGTGTTGCCAACAATGTGGAAAAAAGGGAACCCTGAGTACTATTGCAAATTAGTATAGCCACTATGGACAATGGTATGAAGATTCCCCCAAAAACTAAAAATAGATTTTAGTTACCACATAACCAAGCAATTCTACCTCTGGGTATTTAGCTGAAGAAAATAAAAACACTAATTCAAAAATATAAATGCACCCCTGTTGATACTTCTGGTCAAAATGGCAGTGTAGGTAAACATGGTACTCAAAACCTCCCACAAACATATCAAAAATACAATTAAACTATAGAACAATCATCGTGAAGGACCATCTGAAATCTAGCTGAAAAGAAGTCCTACAACAAAGGATATAAAGAAACCACATCTACACTGAGTAAGCAGGTGGGCCCCATATCTGAGTTTCCATCAAGCTGGCTTTCACTGTTTGCCCCATCAAGGTGATTCCCTGGGACTCCATCCCACCAACTTTGGGCCACCCAAGCTGATACGAGTAGCTTTTCCATACAAGTGGCCTGTCTTGACTCATGCTTTAGACTTTACTAAAATCTCTTAAACAAGCAGCATCTGGCCTCGGCATGCCCCATACCACTTGCTAAGTGGCCCCAGGCCCAGTATTGGCAGCAGCCAGCCTTCCTTTGCAGCATGGCCTCTCTTCTGCACCGCCAGGTGCCACGCCCTCTTCCAACCATGTTTTTTGACAAGGTCTGAACATGGAAAGAGGGCATTCAAGGAATCCATCTTCCTGGAAGAGAGTGTGGCATACAAAGGGGGGTGGTAATTTTTCTGGGGATTGCTTTTAATAATTTCCTTGCTAATATTAATCATGGTCTTACTTTGTACCCTGATTCCCATAAGAACAGGACATGAGAAGAAAGAGGCTCGAAAAGAGTCAATGATTGATTTTGAGGGAAATTCTGAAGGGACAACTAGTTCTCCCTAGACTATTGAATCATGCCCAGATTGTTTTAAATAAAGTGTTTATAAATCTGAGTAAGAAATTATCCCCGATTGTTCCCATAAAAGAATTCATAAATCAGTTACAATAGGCTGAATTATTGGCGGATTTTCCCATGCCTGTTCCTTACCCATAGATACAAAGAGTCTTTCTAGAAAATAAGAAAAAACTATATAGACCCTTACTCACAGCCCAGGGGTAGCATATCAGATTATTGGCAAATTATGGTATCCCCCCAAAGAAGCTAATAGTCTCCAGAGGGTTCCAGATCTCCCATTGCCTTATACAGGAGCATATAATGAGGGTGGCATTAGAATGGTCAATAAGGATGAAGTCCAAGTGCCTTATAATAGTCTAAATTTCATGAAAAGGCTAGCTTGAAGCAGACCTCCCTGGTGTTTATTAACTAAGGAATAAAAAGGGTTTATTGTAGCTGAATTTCCTGTTTATCTCTCCTTACCTGTTTGTTTTGGAGATCAAAAGGTGGTGGGATTGTTAGATATCTGTATCTCAGGTTTATTGATTTGCATAATTCCAATGAAGTTGTATAAAATAATTTCTTGACCAAAGAATAAAATCCCCTCTAATAAAATAGCCCCTGAGTGTCTAAAAGTTGTTGGAGTAACAGCCCCACCTTTACTTTGAATAGGAGTATATATCAAATAGAATTAGACAGGCAAAGAAATAAGAAAAGCTGGTTAACTATTATAAATTAAGCATGTAGAAACAGTTACCAGGGAGTCAGAGTCCATGGTACATAGAGAAATATTTTAAACAGAAAAGGTAAATAGGTAAGTTAGACATCACAAAGGCCTTATAATAAATTTCCTATAACCTCTATTCAATTTAGCGTATCCTTTTGCCCCATGACAAATTCTGAGAATTTTAATAAACAATAAGACATTCAAACTTTGTATGTACAGCTATTTCTAATTGTCTGATTTATGGCTCTCCTGGTTAAAATAATCTTTGTTTAATATAACTGAATCTATGGGAATTTTTGTATTTTTCCTGGTTACCTTTGTATTAATTTTTTTCTGCTTTACCTAATCGCAAATGTCAATCACTGCTAAAAATGAAAGTATAAAAACCTGCTTGTACTTGCAATAAACGGAACAGAGCATCACTGTCCTCTGAGGCGTGTTGTTGTCTGTCTCCCATCGCCGACGCCTTACCCACCTTTCAGGAAACCCTGGACCTAGCTGCGGCTGGACCGTGGCAGCCAGGCCCAGCGCAAGTAGCAGCCACCTAGACATCGCTTTGTAGATCACAACGGATGGCCCCAGAACAAGTGAACCCAGCGGACTGCCTCAGACTACACTGAAGCGCCACCCAACCACCCCGACAAGCATCACACTCAAGGGCAGACTCAGTGGGAAACAGCCCCACTGAAGTCAGTCCTGTTTAGTGGGATGGGCCCTGCATAGCTAATTCTCCATGGTAGTTCTAGCCAGTCCTTGTAGCTGACTGACCTGGGGGTAAATTCCCTTCCATTGACAGGCAAATACCCATCAAGGCTTAACTACATCACGAAGGTACACACAGCCCACACAGAGGGGCATACCTGGACTGCTTAGCTTGGGTGAACAAAGAGGCTGTACCACTGGACAGTACAGGGCATTTACTACATTAGGCCACTCTACCAAGCCTGGGAGACATAGCAGCTCTACCTAATATGTAGAAACAAACACAGGGAGGCTGTCAAAATGAAAAGCCAAATAATCATGGCCCAAATGAAAGAAGAGAACAAAACTTCAGAAAGAGCTAAACAAAATACAGACAAGAAAGATACTAGAGCAGAGTTCAAAACACTGGGTAAGGATGCTAAAAAAACTAAGAAGAAGAGATGAACTCAGAACTTCAACAGCATTAAAAAAATGGACATGGAAACCATGAAAAAGAGCCAGTCAGAAATGAAGGATACACTAACTGAAATGAATAATTTACAGGGAATCAACAGTAAAGTAGGTAAAACTGGGAATCATATTAGTTATATTAGTTTCTAGAGAAAAGAGTGATTCAAAATATGAGGAAGCACAAAACACTCAATCAGGATAGCAAAAAGAAAGAAAAAGAGGATAGTATAAAGAGCCTCTGGGGCAACTTCAAGCACACCAACATTCACATTACAGGTTGGGGCGGAGCAGCACTGGACAGTAAAGAGAGAGCAAGAAATTGAAAACCTACTTGAAAAAATAATGACAGGAAACTTCCCTGACCTGGTGAAGGAAATAGACATACAAATCCAGGAAGCAGAGAGAGACCCAAACAAGATAAACCCAAAGAGGCCCACACCAAGCCACACCATAATTAAAATGCCAAAGTTTGAAGACAAGGAGAGAATCTTAAAAGCAGCAAGAGAAAGGCAGTTAGTTATCTACAAGGAAGCTCCCATAAAACTGTCAGCTTATTTCTCAATAGAAACTTTGTAGGCCAGAAGAGTTGGCAAGAAATATTCAAAGTGCAAGGACCTACAACCAACATTACTATACCAAGCATGGCTATCATTTAGAATCAAAGGACAGAAAATGTGCTTCTCAGACAAGAAAAAGCTAAAGGAGTTCATCACCACCAAACCTGCATTAATTATATGAAGTGTTGAAGGGTCTTTCTGAAGAGGAGGAAGAAGGAGGGGGAGGGGGAAGGGGAGGGAGAGGGGGAGAAGAAGGAGAAATATGAACAATAAAATGGCAAGAAATACATATTTATCAACAACTGAATATAAAATACAAAATAAAAGAACAAGCAGAATAGACTGACTCATGGATACAGAGAACATTCTGATGGTTGCCAGATGGAAGACAGCTTGGGGAGTTGTGTGAAAAGGATGAAGGGATTAAGAAGTACAAATTGGGAGTAACTGAATAGTCATGGAGACGTAAAGTATAGCATAGGGAATATAGTCAATAACGTGCTAGTAACTATATATAGTGTCAGATGGGTACCAGATTTATCAGGATGATCACTTAGTATGTTACATAATGTCTACTCACTGAGGTATATACCTGAAACTAATATTGCATGTCAACTATAACTGGAAAATAAAAAATAATTTAAAAAATGCACCCCTATGTTCACTGTGGCATTATTTACAATAGCCAAAATATGGAAGCAACCTAGGTGTCCAGTGATAATAAAAAAGGATAATCAATGGATAAAAAAGATGTGGTATTTATATACAATGAAATATGATGTAGTAATAAAAAGGAATGAAATCTTGCCATTTCCAAAAACATGGATGGACCTAGATGGTACTATGCTAAGTGAAGAAACTCAGAGAAAGGGAAATACTTTCCACATATAAAGGAAACTATATGGTTTCCTTTATATGTGGAATCTAAAAATAATAAAGAAAGAAAGAAAGAGAAAAGAAAAGAAAAATAGAAACAGAAAGAAAAGACAAGAAAGAAAAGACAAGACAAGACACAGATGGGTGACCAGAAGGGAAAGTGTATGAAAAAGGTGAAGGGAATATAATCAATAACAGTGTGATAAGTTTACACAGTGACAGATCACATTGTAAAGTATAAAAATGTTGAATCACTCTATTGTATACCTGAAACTAATATAACTAATATGATATTATATACCAACTATACTTAAAACAAAAAGCATATGACCCAACAATACGCTGTCTATACTTCAAATATGAAAGAACAGACTGAAACTGAAAGGGTGGACGAAGGGGGTTTGTTATTCAAAGAAAGGCAGGAGTAGTTATTTTATTATTAGATAAAGTAGTCTTCAAGCAAAGAAAATTATCAGAGACAGAGGGAGACATTACATAAAGGTAGAAAGGTCAGTCCACCAGGAAAGAACAGCAATCCTAAAAGTTGTATGTACCTACCAACAGAGCTACAAAATATGTGAAACAAAAACTGATAGAACTGAAAGAGAAATGGATAAGTCCACCATTATAGCTGAAGACTTCACCACTCCTCTCTTTAGTCAGGAAATCAGCAAGAATACAGAAAACTCAACACTACTACCAACCAAAAGGGTCTAGTTGACATTTAAAGAACATTCTACCCATTAATAGCAGAATAACACATTCTTTTCAATTTGCCATGGAACGTATACCAAATTACGTCGCTGACTTCTTAAATTCCTTAGCTAATACGGCATACAATATCAGAACTTGTTCTTTATATAAAATATTATTTTAAGGTTGATCAAACTTATACGTATTTATTTTTAACCTTGATTTTGCCTATATTTGCTATATGATATTTTTTATTATTGTAAGAATCTTTTGGGAATATTTTCAAGGTAAAAGTAATCCAGACTGGATCCAAGATGGTGGAGGAGTAAGTGGAAGCTACACTAACTTCCTCCCAGAACCAATCTGAAATTACAACTAAATTGTAGAGAACTCATCCTTAAAATCACAGACAAATATAAAGAACTACTTCAGCAACACAAGACCAGTAGGGAGTGTGGAGGGAGCTGAAGAGGGTTGGATGGCCTCCCATGGGCAAAAGCTGAAGTTTCAGAGGGATATTTCAGGGGTGAGAGGGCTTCTTCTGAGAAGTGTGGGGTCTAAACGCCAAGCTGGGCTCCTCAGTCTATAGCACTAGAGTCAGAAAGGAACTCAGATAACACCCAGCTATGAAAACAGCAGGGTTTCTGTCTGCCAGGGAGATGGCTAGAGATTCACACAGCCTTGTGTTTGGGCTCTGGAGGAGGTAGGGCACAGTGGACAAGTGGAGCTTGAGGACAGTCTGGGTTTGGTGGCTCTGGGCCGAGAACTGAAGAAACAGGTGCCAGGATTCCTATGCTGAGTCATTCCCCATACTGCCGAAGTCATCTTTCTCAGGCAGAGCACTCCTCTAAGAATGGCATCAGCCTGGGGGGAAGCAATACCATTACCCACAAGAATTACTCTGCCCTACCCTGTGGAGCTTAATCTAGGCTGCTGATTACAGCTTGAGGCTATATCATTGATTAGTTGAACAACTAAGCCTGGTCTCTGGGAACCCTATGAGACTTTAGCTGACCATCCACCAAAGCTGGTACTGATAAAAGCCAGCCTTGGTGAACAGCCAAATTCTTTCCACACACAAACAGGCCCAGTAGACGGAGCTACATGCTGTGGATCACTGATAGCTCCAAACAGGTTGCCTAGGGCCAGTCACAAGCAGCATCTGACAAAGGCCTACACTAAAGTCTTTGTAGATCTAACTAATACATAGAGACAAATATAAAGAAGCAGCCAAAATGGGAAGACAAAGAAACAGACCCCAAATGAAGAGAACCAGAGAATTCTTCAGAAGAAGAGCTGGATGAAATGAAGCCAAATAATTTATCAGAGAGTTTACTTTAGAGTAATGATTATAAGGATACCAGATAGCATGAAAAAAGACATAGAAAGCACAAAAAAGGAAGAGTAAGAAATAAAGAATGCAATATCTGAAATAAATAATACACTGGAAGGAATAAAGAATAGGTTAGATGAAGCAGAGGATCAAATTAGTGTTTTGGAAGACAAGGTAAAAAAAAAAAAAACACCCAGGCAGAGCAGCAGAAAGAAAAAAGAACTTAAAAAAAAATGATGAGAGGTTAAGAAATATTTTGGACAACATAACAGTAATAACATTGGCATCATGTGAATACTAGAAGAAAACAGAGCAAGGGATTGAGAACCTATCTGAAGAAATAATAACTGAAAACTTCCCTAATCTGGAGAGGGAAAAAGACACACAAGTCCAGGAAGCTCCCAGTCCCAAACAAGCTGGACTCAAAGAGGCCTAGATGGAGACACATTACAAGTAAAATGATAAGACTTAAAGACCAGGAGACAATCCTAAAAGCCACAAGAGAAAAGCAGGTAGAACCAAGCAGGTAGAACACAAGGGAGAACCAATTACACTGTCATCTGATTTTCAACAGAAACATTTCAGGGCAGAAGGGAGTGGTGTGAAATATTCAAGGTGATGAAAAGTAAGAACCTACAACCAAGGCTACTTTACCCAGCAAGGCTAACATTTAAAATGGAAGGAGAAATAAGGAGCTTCCCATACAACAAAAAGCTAAAGGAGTTTGTTAAAACCAAACCAGTAGTACAACAAATGTTAAGGGTCTTGCTTTAAGAAGAAGAGAATGAAAAAAAAGAGAGAGAGAAAAATAGTGTAACAAAATTGCACTAAATACATATTTATCAATAATCACCTTAAGTGCAAATGGCTTAAATGATAAAACCAAAAAACAAAAGGTAGCTCAAAGGAAAACAAAACAAGACCCATAAATATGCTCCCTCCAAGAGACTCATGTCAGACAGATACACACAGACTAAAAATAAAAGGATGGAAAAAAAGATTTCTTGCAAATGGAAAGCAAAAAAAAAAAAAAAAAAGCTGGGGTTACAATACTTATATCTGACAAAATAGACTTTAAAACCAAGGCTATAGTAAGAAACAAAGAAGGACACTACATAATGATAAAGGGAACAATCCAACAAGAGAATATAACCCTAGTAAACATTTATGTACCCAATACAGAGCACCTAAATTTGTGAGGCAGATCCTGATGGGTCTAAATGGAGACGACAGAAATACAGTCATAGTCAGGAATTTTAATACCCCATTGACTTCAATGGATAGATCTTTCAGACAGAAAATCAACAAGGAGATAGTGGCCTTAAATGACAAACTAGATCAAATGGATTGAATTGATATCTTTGGTGCATTTCACCCCAAAGAAACAGAATATATATATACTTTTCAAGTGCGCATGGAACACTTTCTAGTATAGATCACATGTTAGAACACAAAACAAGTCTCAATTTAAGACTGAAATCATATCAAGCATCTTCTCTGACCACAGTGCTATGAGACTAGAAATCAATCACAAGAACACTGAAAAACATACAAAGACAGGGAGGTTAAATAGCATGTTATTAAACAATGAATGGGTCAACAATGAGATCAAGGAAGAAATCTAAAGATAGCTCAAAACAAATGAAAATGAGGACACAACAACCCAAAATCTGTGGGGCACTGGGAAAGCATTCCTAAGAGGGAAATTCATAGCCTTACACATCTATCTCAAAAAACAAACAAAAAAAGCTCAAATAACAATCTAACTTTACACTTAAACGAACTTGAAAAAGTACATCAAACAAAAGCCCAAAGTAAGACGGAAGGAAATATTAAAGATCAGAGTATAAGTAATGAAATAGAATAAAAATACAACACAAAAGATCAATGAATCCAAGAGTTGGTTCTTTGAAGCGATAAACAGGACTGAGAAATCTTTAATTAGACTTACCTAGAAAAACAGAAAAAGGACCTGAATAAACAAAATCAGAAATGCAAAAGAAGATATAATAACTGACACCAAAGTAATATAAATGACTGTAAGAAAATATTACTAACAACTATATGCCAACAAACTGAACAATCTGGATAAAATGGATAAATTCCTAGAAACATACAGTCTTCCAAAACTAAATCAGGAAGAATTAGAGAATCTGAATAGACAGACTACACCAACTGAAATTGAAGAAATAATAAAAAAAAATCCCAACAAAAAAAGCCCTGGACCAAATGTCTTCAAAGGGGAAGTTTACCAAACATTCCAAGAAGAACTAACACCTCTTCTTCTCAAACTATTTCATAAAATTCAAGACAAGGGAAGGGTCCCAAACTTATTTTGTGAGGCCAGCATTATTCTAAATCCAAATCCAGAAAAAGACCCTATAAAGAAAGAAATTATAGGCTAATATCCCTGATGAACATAGATGCTAAAATCCTCAAAAACAAAAAACAAAACAAAACAAAAAACCTAGCAAACTGAAAACAGCAATGCATCAAAAAGATTATACACCATGATCAAGTGAGATTTATTCTGGGAGTGCAATGTTGGTACAACATTCCCAAATCAAAAAATGTGATACTGTACATAAGAGAATCCCAAAGATTTTACCAAGAAGCTACTAGAACAGATTAATGAATTTAGCAAAGTAGCAGGATACAAAATTAATATCCAGAAACCAGCTACATTTTTATATGCCAATAATGAACCATCAGAAAGAGAAATTAAGAAAAACAATCCCATTCACAATTGCTTCAAGAAAAATAAAATACCTAGGAATAAACCTAACCATGGATATAAAAGATCTGTACTTGGAAAATTATAAGACACTGAAGGAAGAAATTGAAGGACATACAAATGAGATACCATGTTCATGAACAGGAAGAATTAACATCATTAAAATGTTTATACCACCCAAAGCTATCTATAGATTCAGTGCAATTCCTATCAAGATTCCAATGATTTTCACAGAACTAGGACAAATATTTCAAAAATTTATATGGAACCACAAAAGGCCCTGCATAGCAACAGTGATCCTAAGAAAGAAGAACAAAGTTGGAGGCATAACACTACTTAATATAAAACTCTACTGTAAGGCCATAATAATCAAAACAGCATGGTACTGGCGTAACAAGACACATAAGTCAATGGGTCAGTGCAGAGAGTCCAGAAATAAATCCTTACCTTTATAGTCAATTAATATTCAATAAACGAAGCAAACACATACAATGCAATAATCAATAAATGGTGTTTGGAAAATTGAACAGAACCAATACCTGCAGAAACAGGAAACTAGGATCACCTTTGTACACCACACATGGGAATAAATTCAATATGGATCAAAGATTTAAAAACCTGAATCTGTAGACCTGAAACCATAAAAACTGTAGAAGAAATCCCAGGCAGCAAAATCTTGGACATTGCCCGGAGCAATATTTTATCAGATATATCTTCCCAGGCAAGAGAAACAAAAGAAAAAATAAACAAATGGGACTATGCCAAACTAAATAGTTTTTGCAAGGAAAAGAAATCATTAACAAAATAAAAAAAGAATGGCAGAACATATTTGCCAACACATCTGATAAGGGGTTAATATCCAAAATTCATGAATAACTTACAAAATTCAACATCAAAACAACAAACAACTCAATTAAAAAATGGGCAAAGGACATAAGTAGAAACTTCTCCAAAGAGGACACACAATGGCCAATAGACATATGAAAAGATGCTCAACATCACTAATCATCAGATTAAAATTAAAACCACAATGAGATATCATCTCACACCTATCAGAATGGCTATCATTAATATATCAACAAACAAGTGCTGGTGAGGATGTGGAGAAAGGGGAGCCCTTCTGCACTGCTGGTGGGGTTGCAGATTGGTGCAGCCACACTGTGGAAAGCAGTATGGAAATACCTCAAAAAATTAAAAATGGATCTGCCTTTTGACCTAGTGATCTCACTTCTGGGAATACATCCGAAGGAACCCAAAACACTAATTCAAAAGAACACAAGCACCCCTGTGTTCATTGCAGTGTTATTTATAATCACTAAGATATGGAAGCAGCCCAAGTATCCAGTGGATAAAACTACTACTGGACATTTATACAATGGAATACTACTCAGTTGTAAAAAAAAAGAAGAAAAACTTTACCCTTTGCAATGGTAAGGATGGACTTAAAGCACATTATGCTAAGTGAAATAAGCCAGTCAGAGAAAGACAAATAGCATATGATTTCATTTATAGGTGGAATCTAGTGAATAAACTGAACCAACAAGGAAAATAAAGACAGACTCATAGATGGAGAGCAGGATGACAGCTAAAGGTTGCGGGGGAGTTTAGGAGGTGTGTAGGGATTGGGAAAAAAGGACTCAAGCACGTGGACAACAGTATGGTGATTGCTGGAGGGTGGAGATGATATAAGGGGACTAAATGGTAATGGAAAAAATACAATAAAGATTAAATAAAAAAACAGTGATATTGTATGCCAACTATACTTTAATAAAAAGTTAATTGAAAAAGTAAATAAATAAAAGTAGTCCTATAACCTCCATAAACAAATTTTGTAGTGCTTTTTTAACCCAAAGCCCCCATTTACTATTTTTCTATATTTAATGTCAAACATACATTGACGGATAGAAACCAAATGATAAAGAAACACTTACCAGATCCCATGAGAGCACAGATCAGGACCATGGAATTATATTTGATTTCAGGAGCACTTCTCTCATCTGCTAGCAGTTTGTGTAAAATTTGTACAAGTTTAGCACTTTCTATATCTTTCTCAGCAGTACCTAGAACAAAAAATAATTAAAGTAGTAGTTACAGTCACTGTGTATAAACCCAGTACAATCTGTGCAAACACTATTTCCTTTCCTAGAAACTGACCACGTGAAACCTTCCAAAGGAATGTAAATAATAATGATCTGGACGTAAGATATTAAATTTAGAATTTATTTAAAAAAAAGAGAGAGATAAATTTCAGCAAACATTTCAGGAGTTTAAGCTAAAATTTAGAATTAACATATTCCTTTTAATGTGAAACAATGAAAAATCTTTTCTTAAAGATACGAGTATACAAAGCCAGAAAAGATGGTATAATATTATCATGGCCTGCCTCGTTTCATTTATCTCTAGTTTCATCTACTTACTCGCACACGTCTCAAATTACTGTGGAGCAAAGCCTGTAAATCACATGATTTCCCCCATATGTATTTCAGCATGGGTCTTTAAAAGAGTGTTATGTAATTCCTATAAAAATCCCAGCAGGATTTTCTATAAAAAATTGATGAGCTTGTATTAATATTTACATGAAAAGCCACAGGCCCTAGAAGAGGCAAACAATCTTGATTAAAAAGAATAACACAGGAGGATATTAAGGGCCAAACTATAGCAAGCATAGTTATCAAGACAGAGTGGTATTGGTGGAGAGATACATAGGTCTCAGGAACTGAATACAGGACCCAGGAACAGATATACACATATCTGCTCAACTGATCTTTGACAAAGGTTCAACATCCATTCAGTGAAGGAAAGATAGCCTCTTCGGTGAATGTTGCTTGCAATTAGCCACATTCAAAAAAGGAACCCTGACCCAAACCACACACCCTATACACATATTAACTCAAAGGGAATCACAAATTCCCTTAAGTGTAAAATGTAAAACTAAAACTTTAGAATATACAAAGAATTTTCAAAACTCAATAGTTAACATTTTTTTTTAAATGAGCAAAAGACAAATAGGCATTTTACCAAAGAATACATAAGATGGAAAATAAACACATGGAAAGATGTTCAACATCAGCGCAATTAAAAAATGTAAATCAACATCATCACAATTAAAAAAATGTAAATTAAGGGCTCTGGCTGGCGTAGCTCAGTGGATTGAGCGCTGGCCTGTGAACCCAAGGGATGTGGTTGGATTTCCAGTCTAGTGCACATGCCTGGGTTGTAGGGCCTGTCCCCAGTAGGGGGCAGGCAAGAGGCAACCACACATTGGTGTTGCTCTCCCTTTCTGCCTCCCTTCCCCATTCTCTAAAAATACATAAAATCTTTAAAAAATGTAGATTAAAACCACAATGAGATATCTCTCATAGCTATCAGATCGCTAAAATAAAAAAGCAGCGACAATACCAAATGTTGGTGAGGATGCAGAGACACGAATCATTTATACTGTGCTATATAGCCCCTCTAAAAGACAGTTTGACAGTTTCTTTAAAAATTAAAGATGCAGTTACCATATAACTCTGCCACTGCACGCCTAGGCATTTATCCAAGACATGAAAATTTATGTTCCTATAAAAACCTACACATGAATGTATATAGTAACTTTCTTTTTAAAAGCTTCAAACTAGAATCAGACCAAATGGTGAGTGGTCAAACAAACTGTGGTACGTACATACCATGGAATATTATTTAGCAATAAAAAGTTACTGAGACACAAGACAAATCTGATGACTCTTTTAAGAGATTATGCTGAGCTAAAGAAGCCAATTCCAAAAGGTCACATGCTATATGATTCTATTTATGTAACATTAAAAAAAATTAGAAGTGAAGGCCAGATTAGTGGTTTCCAGGGATCAGGAAAAGCATGGGAGGTAAGGGTAGAAGGTAGGTGAGTGATTATAAATGGAGGGATCCTTGTGGTATTGTAAGTATTCAGTATCTTGAGAGGTGGTAAATATATAAACCCATACATGTGAAAAAGGAGTATATAAAACCTTACATACAAATGAGTATAAGAAAAACTGGGGAAATCTAAATAAGACAGGCAAATTATATCAATTGTTGGAATTTATATAGTTTTGCAAAATGTTACCATTGGGGGAAACTGGGCAAATTATACATGGGCTATTTCTTGTATTTATTAAAACTGCATGTAAATCTACAATTACCTATAAAAAAGATAGTAACTCTCTTTAAAAAATTATTTATTTTTAGAGAGAGAGAGGAAGGGAAGGAGAGAGAGAGAGAAACATCAATATGTGGTTGCCTCGCACTCCCCCTACTGGGGGCCTGGCTCACAACCCAGGCATGTGCTCTGACTGAGAGTCTAACCAGTGACCCTTTGGTTCACAGTACTGTACTCAATCCACTGAGCTATACTAGCCAGGGAAAAAGACAGTAACCCTTAAAAATGTTGCTTTAATGCTAGTCATGCCAAAAAAATTTCTAATGATTACTCCTTAATATCAAATAGCCTGTAAGGGATTAAGATAGGAAGATATGGTTTTCAAAGTGTATGGTGTATTACAAACATAATATAGGCTTATTTTTCTATCTTAAGCTCAAGGAGCCTAGAAAACACTAGATCACAATTTTTTTTAAATTTATTTTTATTTATTTATTTATTAAGATTTTATTTATTTTTAGAGAGGGAAGGGGGGGAGAGAGAGAGAGAGAGAGAGAGAGAGAAACATCAATGTGCAGTTGATGGGGGTTCTGGCCTGCAACCCAGGAATGTACCCTGGCTGGGTATCGAACCTGGGACACTTTGGTTCCCAGCCCGCACTCAATCCACTGAGATACGCCAGCCAGGGCTTAGATCACAATTTTTTAAAAAAGGTATGTATTGTTCTTTTATAGTTCTCTGGAAAGGTGACCAGATTGAGGCAAATGCTTAGCTATCAGGAAGCTGATAAAATTATAGCTTGTTTGGAAGTACTGGCAAAAAACCAGACTCACCCCAGGCTGGGAGGTCAAGGATACTCTGAAAATGCTCTGATATTTTAAGCCATTTAAAATTGGGCTATGGACCCAGTTTGGCAGTCAATGTCTTCACCAACTCCCACCCCTCCACCATAGCTTCCACCTTTAAAGATACGTGGACTTCCAGACTGACTCATATAATCTGCTCAACCATGCGGGAAATCACAGGTCAACCAGAACTCAAACTGACCTCCACAGCCTCTCTAGCTATAAACCAAAGTCACTGAGAGTAAACATGCATTGTCTTGAAGTTCTTCTATCTCTAAAATGCAAAAAAAATTGTCCTGGCTCCTGTGGCTCAGTGGATTGAGTGCTGGCCTGCAAACAAAAGGGTCGTTGGTTCTATTCTCCGTCAGGGCACCTGCCTGGGTTGCAGGCCAGGTCTCCTGTTAGGGGTGTGTATGAGGCAACTGATCTATGTATCTCTTGCACATCAATGTTTCTCTCTCTTTCTCCCTCCCTTCCCCTCTCTAAAAAGAAATAAAATCTTTAAAAAAATGCAAAAAGTTTTACATGCAACCTATACTTATTATTTTAAAATTCATAACCCTTTAAGAGGACAAAAATTCAAATTTCTCATACCCTGAATATGAACAAATCTGACACTGAAAGAAGATATAACATGTTTATCTTCTCTGTCTTCTCCTTCCTGGGATAGGGGTTGGTGGGTCCACTTTCCCCAGTGTGTAAATTATGAACATAAATCATCAGTGGAAATTAAGAGGTGATCAGTTCACATGATTTACACAAAATACTTTGAACAGGACACTCAGTATACTCCTCCTTTGTGTAAGGCAGCCTCAGGCCTTAACCACAGGCCATGTGACAGTAATTGTTGTCCCCAGCAGACTACAGCGGAGTTTGGCTCCTGAGACAAAGGTTACTATCCATAAGCTAGATATCTATGAGCTAGTGTCTCAGGAATAATATGACCAACAGGATGCTGTATGCTGCAAGATAGATACTAAATGAATTATTTAAATTGTTTTTTGAGAATTCTGAATGTGCAACACACAGAAGAGTAACACAGAAGGTGAGAATTTAAAATGAAGGCAATGCTATGAAGCAACAGAAACGATCATGATAGATTAGCAAGAGGGAATTTAGTAGCAGAGATGGAAGAGAAGGTCTGGGTCACTGGGAAAGTAGAAAAATCCAAACTTGTAGTTGCATTCTAAATACTGTTTCATTTCTCTGTGAGGCTTTCTGAAGAAAGTGTTTTCTGCATTCCCCATGTGCTTATAACTTGAGATAACATTTAAAAGTCAAATTAACTTTAAAGTATTACCCTAAAAATGTTACCAAAAAGCACAACCAGAAGGGAGAGTGGTGGTAACAATCTGTAGACTGTGATTTTCCATATACTTACATATAGGTACAGACACACATTGGCAAAATGATTCTAGTCAAGATTCTGTCGGACTTCTATGCCACTCTTGTGCTTTGTTTTATCCAATATAAAAATAGGAGAAAATAAGTTTGTCAGTAGGGTACTTACCCAATTCTAAAGCTGCTATTAGTGCCAAAGCAACAAGGGCTTCGTTTTGCATTATTACATGTTCACTAGTTGCCATGGTAACTAGGTGCTTGATGCCACCACTCTGTACAATGGTTTTAATTACATCCTACAATAAATAAATATCTCAGAATTATAAACTTTAATTTTAAAAACAAAGAAACTGCATTATAATCAGTCAGTTCATTGTTGAGTGGTTTTCTGACAGTGTCTTCTATGAATCATTACATTTAATAATTTTTTTCTTCACAGAAGAAAAAGCTTTTAGCTTTTAATAAATTCATCAAAAGTTGACAACTTTAAATTACCTGAGTGAAAAAGACCATTGTAATTCATATCAAGAAACAGAGTTCCAGAAGCTACGAAAGTCAAAGAAACACAACTGCCATTGGCCCAAATGTTGACTCACCACAACATCGACAAAAGAGAATAAAATATTTTGTATAACAAAATTGTTTTTTTCTTCAATATTTTATTACAGCACCAGGTACTGCTCTCCAGGTGCTGCTCTCCAGGTAAAGCATTTTTTTTTGGTAGCTTTTATCCTGTTGAAACTGACAAAACTGGATTACATACAACGGGACTGAATAAATCCCGCCATCACCAATGCCTTTGAGCAAATTACTGAACTTCTCTGCACGTCAGTGGCTTTATCTATGTTGAGATAATGCAGGTGTACATCTCACAGGTTTCTGTGATATTTATTGTCATGACACGAAAAGCACATATAGGAATATAATAACAAAGGTCAGATGAAAAAATGGTCCCATTTATTCCTAGTAACCATTTCTGTTTCGCAGGGGTTTCTTGCCTAAAAGATCTTGGATTAAATATAATTTAGTGGAAAGTTTCAATTAGAGAATATTTTTAAAGTAATTTTCTTTGCCACTTTTCACTATTTTTAGTAATTTGAAGTAAGCTTGATATTTTAAGCTTCAGTGGTATAAAACTAATTAGAAATATTTTTTAAATTAATTTGCTAAAGTATTTGAGGAAAGAATTCTATTATGCTTCCATCTATGTAAAGTTTTAAGAACAGTATTTTTAGAAGTATGTTTGTTTTGAGACCAATCTTGTTTAGTAATCAAACATTCTAAATCAATGGAGTCTAGCCCTCATCGGTGTGGCTCGGTTAGTTGGGCATCATCCTGCCAAGTGAAAGGTCATTGGTTCGATTCCTGGTCAAGGCATGTGCCTGGGTTGCAGGTTTGGTCCCCAGTCAGGCAGCCAACTGATGTTTCTCTACTTTTGCACCCCCTTCCCCTCTCTCTAAAAGTAAATAAATAAATCCTTAAAAAATAGATTTAATTAAATCAACAGAGTTCAAGTGCTGAGTGTTTATGGTAGCTATGTTCCTGCTCTAATTAAGCCTGTTCCTACCAACCTTTTTTAGAAAGTGAGAAACTATCTTTTAAAACCTTTTCTAATTAAAAGAAAACCTCCCAATATACTGCTTACTCAGTGGCAGTTTATTTGAAACTGACATAGAAATCTTAAAACTGGTAAAGATTTTTATAAAAATCACAAAGGAGCTTATTGGGTAAGGAAGACTACAGAGATTCATAGATACGTAAGTCGCATTGGAAAGGTTCCTGGACTGCCATTTCATTCTTCATTTTGTGATTTATCCTAAAAGTCCACTGTGTTGCAGGACAGGGAATGAATGAAGGAAATTTGTGTATTAGAAACAGACAGCCTCCTCTTAAGTTCAAGCATAACTTCTTTTCTGTCTCACATTTCTGCAACAGATATCTAAGTATTTTGCTTTAAAATGCCTGCCGTCCTGGTTGCCCCACCCTGGCAATTACCTATGGCTCCACCCCACAAAATTTACAGGTACCTTTTCTACATAGGCCATGCTACTAAAACAGGGCGTAAGGGCAGCTCTACCTAACACACAGATACAAACACAGGGAGGCCGCCACTTGAAAAGGCAAAGAAATATGGCCCAAATGAAATAACAGATCAAAACTCCAGAAAAAGAACTAGACAAAATGGAGATAACCAACCTATCAGATCCAGAGTCCAAAACACTTGTGATGAGGATGCTCAGAGAACTCATTGAGTACCTTCACAAAATAAAGGAAGAAATGAAGGATACACCAAGTGAAATAAAGAAAAATATACAGGGAACCAACAAGGAAGGGAAGGAAGCCGGGATTCAAATCAATGATTTGGAACACAAGGAAGAAATAAACATTCAACCAGAACGGAAAGAAGAAACAAGAATTCAAAAAGATGAGGAAAGGCTTAGGAACCTCCGGGACAACTTTAAACGTACCAATAACTGAATCATAAGGGTGCCAGAAGGGGAAGAGGAAGAGAAACAGATTGAAAACTTATTGGAAAAAGTAATGAAAGAAAACTTCCCTAATCTAGTGAAGGAAATAGACATCCAAGTTTAGGAAGCACAGAGTGTCTCAAATTAGCTGGACCCAAAGAGGACCACACCAAGACACATCATAATTAAAATACTAAAGGTTAAAGGTGAAGCGAGAATCTTAAAAGCAGCAAGAGAAAAGGAGACAGTTACCTATCGAAGGACTTGCCATAAGACTATCAGTTGATTTCTCAAAAGAAACCTTGCAGGCAAGAAGGGACTGGCAAGAAGTATTCAAAGTGATGAAAAGGAAGGACCTACAACCAAGATTATGCTATCCAGCAAAGCTATCATTTAGAATGGAAGGGCAGATGAAGTGCTTCCCAAACAAGGTAAAGCTAAAGGAGTTCATCACTGCCAAGCCCTTATTACATGAAATGTTAGAGAGACTTAATAAATAAAAAGAAGATCAAAGCTATGAACAGTAAAATGACAACAAACTCACAACTATCAACTGAATCTAAAAAACAAAAACAAACTAAGCAAACCACCAGAACAGGAACAGAATCCGAGATTATGGAGATCATTTGGAGGGTTATCAGCTGGGGGCATGGAGAGGGAGACTGGGTGAAAAAGTCCAGGGATTAAGAAGCATAATTGGCAGGTACAAAATAGACAGGTGGAGGTTAAGAATAGTATAAGAAATAGAGAAGCCAAAGAACTTATATGTACAACCCATGAACACAAACTAAGGGGGGGATTGCTAGAGGGAAGGGGAATACTGGATGGAGGGGGGAGCAAAGGGGGAAAAATTGGGACAACTATAATAGCATAATCAATAAAATATACTAAAAAATGCCTGCTGTCTCTCCTCCCACTTCAATAAATACTTATTACAAAGCTACTGTATGGAGCTGCCTTGCCTGATAGAATGAGGGATAAAAGGTAAATGAAGCATTGTACTTGTGTGTTATACGACAAAAGGGAATACTGAAAGCTACCCTTTATGAAGCAAGGACTACACATTGGACATTGTATTGGGTAGCTTATAAATATTAGCTCATTTTTATCTTCACAGAAAATCTCATTAGCTAGATATTATCTTTAGTTTGTAGATGAGGAAAGTGAAGCTCAGATTAAATTGTGAAATTTGTCCAAAGTCAGTGATTAAGTGGTTAAGAAGGCAAGATTCAAATCTAGGTTCTTGTGCTTAATATTAGTAGTCTATGCAGAAGTTTATGTACTGAATTCATCAATGAATCTTCCTCTTCTCCTCCTCAGAGATTCCAAGTTAACCTCTAAAACATCTCCCCTTCCTTGACACCCAGGAGCAGTTGGTCTCTCTGCAGATGTACACAAGTGAAATGGTCAAAAGGATCACCTTAGAAAAAAGGTTATAAAAAATAAAAGGTACACAATCTAGACACTAAATCAGCAGCTGAACTGCTGGCCTGAGTTTTCATCATTGTGTTCCTTAAAATATTTATTTGTTCATATATTCATTTACTCAACAAATACCAGCCATGTGCCAAAGATATAATAAGCTGGACACTGCCATGAGAATGGATCTTGCCCAATTGTGTGAGTTTTGAACATCAAATACTACCTAGATATCATTTAATTTCTAAGCCCCAGTAGATAGCTTGGTTAGAGCCTAGCACAAAGATGCATGACAGTGATGTTGGTAATGGTGACGCTAATGGTGGTACAAATAGTAACAATAGCAAGAGCACCAACCTCCACTTACTGAATGCTTACTGTGTTCCAGGTACCAACTATATACGCTGTGTACGCGATCTCACTGAATGATCCTCACAGCACTCTCAGGTAGGTATCATCCCGGTTTTTATATATTAAGATACTTAGATGTAAAGACACTTGGTCAAGTAAATAGTGGAGATAAAATTTGAACTCATTTTGGTTTGATTCCAAAGCCTTACTCTTAACTACTATGGTATAGCATGAAATAAAAAAGCTCAATCTTCAATTTTTTTTCAGAATTTTTGATGAACTTATTTATATATAAATATAAAAAGGCCACTGAAATGTTTTTAGTGAACGGCTTCTCTTGGAACTTACTTTTGATTTACTGTGTCGTATGAGGGCAGACAGCAGTCTGTTTGACTCCCCCATCACACCAGCATGATCTTTGGCTTCACACCATTCCACCAAACGCTCCACTAATTTAACATTCTTTCCCAGTTGTTCAGCAGCTTCTGCTATAGGAGAGAAGGTAAACCACCAAGGAATGAATCACTAATAGGCAATCAACTGAAATAACTGGTAAAGATGAAAGAGTGTAAAAGAAAATTATATGCTTAAAAAACACAACAGAATTTTATTAAAGCAAGAACTATAAACACAGTACTTCATATCTGATGGACTATCTGGCCTTTCCTATAAAGCTGTGGAATTTCATACAAAATACAAAAATAAGCAACTTCATATTCTTTCAGGTCAGCCTGGTAGTCTATTAGTAAGTACTCTGTCAAACTATAACAAAGGATTTTTAGAATGTCTCTAAGGAATCCATATAGAGAAAGGTTTTTAGAATTTAGAAGTGATTAATTCCAAGGAGTGGTTTTCATTGCTGTTTCTGTACACAGAAAATTGATCTTCCTGTTTGCAAAACAAATTAAAAAAAATTGACTGTCACTGAATTGAAACATTATGATTTTGAAGACGTGGTAAAAATGGGTATGGAATGCTAAAATAAAAACACTTAGGAACTGCTCATAAATCAACCTAATGCTAGGGTTATACATACTAATTAATAGAGGTGCTACAGTTTCCAATGGAAGTCAATTATAACAAGCATGGGAATAAATACACACACAGGTTCTAAAACCACTCTCTTTTTTACTTTATTTGTTGCTTATCTTTATGATTACATAGTTCTGAAAGCTAGAAACAAGTCCTTCTTCAACTAGAGGCACACTGAAACTATGAAACTAAAATGCACCTTGAGAAAGCATTTCTTTTACCTTGTGCATCTATTAACATTCTTAATGTCCCCAGAAGTTTGAACTGAACTGGGGGCATTTCGGATTTAAGGAATTTCAAAACTGCCTCTGTGACCCCAGCTGATAACATCTTTGCTTTATTTACAACTAGAGAGAGAAAGAGAAAAAAAAGAGACTATGGTTAAAATGCTGTTAGCATTCTTGATGGTAATTATTCAATTCAATACGCATTTACTAAGGGTCGTATTATATTTAAGGCCGCATGTTTTATATTTTTCTATTTAAAAAAAAATCTTGCATCCTGTTTGTCTATAGAAACATATCATACAAAATCAAACCTAACCTCAAAATACTTACTTAAATAATTTGTAAAGGAAATCTGACAATGTTGTCTTGTTTATGAAAAACACAATTCCTAAACTTAATGTTTCTTTTTACCTCTGTTCTTGACCCTACTGTGATAAAACAGATGTTATAGATGTTACTAAACATCACCTGCTATGTGAATCAAACTAATTTCATATAGAGTTTATCTTCAGAGAGTTATACTACTTCATCTAACCAGAAATTTATTTTAGAAAGTAGAATAAAAGAACAGTTTAAATCATCTCCTGTATTACTTCCCATGATACTGTAATTTCATGGCTCAAAAGCTTTTACTCCAAAAGGACACATTAGGGCTATTTCTAAAAATTTAATCTTTACTGTTTTTTTTTCATTGTAATTTAGTCTACTTTTACCCTCCTCCCCCCAACTATTTTTAAAAACTTTATGTCTGCTTGCAGGGAAAAAGAAACAACTTTAAAAGTCATTCTTTAAGGGATTCTGTTAATTGATGCCGTTATCTTACCTAAACTGAAGGTGCTTTAAAAAGCTTAACTATAAAATATGATACAAATCTTGGGAGTTCATAGAAGGTAATAGAGTTATTTGAATGATCTGAACAAAGGAAAAGACTATGCTTGCATAGTTGGAGAAAACTAATTTAACACATTATCTCCATTTACCAGTAAAAAATGTTAACAATTTGAAAACTTTTTTCATGGCCAGGGCAGGTCTACAAGTCACAAAGTAAATATCTTACCAAGACAATGGATTTTATTTCTTACAGAGTTGCCTTTCATGCTTCAGTCTTACCTGGAATGGCCAGGTTTCTGAGGGCACTTAGTGCTGCATGCTGTACTGTTACATTTCCATCTTCAACATGTCTGTCCAGTAAATCCGTAAGTTTTTCTACAATTCCATTGTCTACCATATGGATACAATTTCCATCTGAATAAAACAAAGTCTTTTTTCATCCTCTGTACAAATATCAATAAATATTTTGTAATACTGATGCCTGACCATTATCTACATTAGTGAAAATGGAACCACATGAAAAGAGAATGAATTCTAACTCTCCTATCAGATTTATAGATATTTTTTACTAAGCAGTCTGATT
The DNA here is from genome assembly GCF_019186645.2 of Phyllostomus hastatus. Taxonomy (NCBI): domain Eukaryota; kingdom Metazoa; phylum Chordata; class Mammalia; order Chiroptera; family Phyllostomidae; genus Phyllostomus; species Phyllostomus hastatus. The sequence continues at coordinate 21,505,714 of NW_025334028.1, read as the reverse complement.
ATAAGTTTCTTAAAATAGATAAAATATTAAAAATAAGAAAACTCTCTAGCTTAACCTGATAATATATCAGAAGACAAAAATGTAGAAACCACATGCTTAAATGTCCAACGATAGTGAAGTATGCCAGAGTTCTGCCAATGTTTAGAATTTAAAATACTGAGACAGTATTTTACATTTTGTTTTCATAGCTAATACTTAAATTATTTTTCAGTGATAGAATTTTTGAAACATTTATAAGACACAGAATATTAAAATGAACTGATATTTACCCCACATTTAGCTTTAACAATCATCAATATGTTTCAAGTTTTAGTTCCATCATTAAGGAGTTAGTGATGGTCCCCCAAAAGAACGGAGTGAAAATGTAATGTCACCTATTACAATAGCAGTTCATACTAAACACAAAAGCAGCCCCTATTTCTTCCTACACATGGCATTAGTTTCTAGACTAACAGGAGTGCCACACTTCAGAAATAAATATGGTAGTCTGATGCTTCTGAAATATTAAGCTATACTAAATATTCTAACGTAAACCAGAGAATTAGCCACATTTAAGTTTTGTACATATAAAAGTATGAATTAAGGCACAATAACCCCACAATGAAAACTCAGATTATTAAATCCAAAATAAAATCACCAGGCAAGATATATCCTCTCAGATCAGATGTTTATTAGAATAGGACTCAAGTGTATCAATCTTAGAAGTATAGAGTACTCAAAGGACTTCATAATCATTGTTCATGATCTCTAAAGTACCAGAAATTAGCTGAATTGCCTAAAATATGTAATTTGTTAGTAAAGTCACTACAAATATTTCAGATCTCTGAAAAATAATGGTAGCAATACACATATATACTACATATAATTCTGAACTGTTCAGTTTTAGTACATGTAATGTGAAAGAAAAATACAGAACATCTAACTTTTAAAAATAAAACAATATGCTTACCATTTCTGGCAAAATTTGCAATTGCCAATGCTCCAGCAAGCTGTAGCTGGTGGTTATTTGATGGAATCCAGGACAGCACCCTTTGAAAAACATTACCTTTTCCTCCTTCAAATAATTTTTGCATGGATTCATCTGGAGGTAAATAAAACAAACAGGTAAGAGAAAAATAATTCCTAATAACAAATCTGTATTTCAAAATCAATATCCAACTGGGAAACCATACAATTTATAAGGCAAAAAGTAATGACTCTTCTTTAATAAATTTTTAGTAGAGGCTGGACAAGAGACTTTAGAATTTTTCTAGTCTCAGTCCCAAGCAACCACCTGGCTTTCAGTCCTTGCGTGCCATAGCTGTCTCTTCTGAATGACGGCTCTTTAAATACGAATGACAGTGAAGACTCCTCTTTTCCAGGTTTATCATCTCTAGTCCTCTCCATATGTTTAAGATTTCAAAATTGTCATATCAACAGGATTTAATGAGATAGGAAAATGAGGAAATCCCTGATATAGTGTTCACAAAGAGAAAATAGATTTTTAAGAATCTGACAACCATGTTCTTTGGTTGGTATTCATTAGAACTTACCTCCAAGAAGTAATAAAACCATTAGATCTGAAGCAGTTTTGAGCTCAGCAATATCGTCCTCTTTGTCACTATCCACTTTCTGTTGAACAATCTCTAGTAGACATTCTACCAAGCCTGCTTCGACCAGCTGTAGTTTAATAGCATCTGAAGAACATAAAAAAAAATAACCAAAACTTGAGATGAAATAGGAGTTCTGGGATGAGCAACCCATTATGAAGAAAGAAACCAAGAAAATGCATGATTTAGATAACACACCTTTGAAGATTTAAGTTTCAAAAGGAAGTGTCTGATGGTATAGCCAAAATACAGAAAAGCTTTATTTCATTTCTGTATTTCAAATTATGTTATATTTCACAATGTCTGGCAGCACCTAAACAAACTGATTTTCAACTCTGAAAGTAAGTAGTACCATTCCACTCTTATTCCAGTTATGCTCATGTTTAAAAGTCAATACTACAGGATATTCCATATTGTTTAAAGTAAAACACACATATCTATTACATAAAGTTAAAAGATATCCATTAATGGAATTTGCATATGAAGTTATTTAAAAGTGAAAAGCTATTAGTAAATTTTAAATTGTATCACAAGTATATTTGGACTCATATTTGTATAAATGTTATCTTTCTAGGACAGTTTATTTTATAAATTTTAAAAGTCATGTTTTGAAAAATAACGTCAAGTTTTCATTAATTTGAAACTTTCTTTGGTGATGGATGTATGGTGGTTCATTATACTATATCCTTTGTACACACAAATTGGTTTTAAAATTTCCGTAATAAAAGGTGAAAGAGAAAAATAACTTTCAAGCTTTCTGGTAGGTAACCAACAACATAAGGAATTTTAGAGACAATTTACAACTCAATTATATTTAAAAAATTATTTTCATAGCAAATTCTACTCCCATCTCAAGTCAGTTTTGTTTGTACTACTGTAATAACTTAAATATTTTTTCATTACAGAACTTACATCATTGAAGATTTTATGTGGGCATCCATATCTGTCTCTTCCATTAGAGCAGATGTTATATATAACTCATTCATCTTTGTACTTTAACCTAAACTGTCTGACCAAAATGCTTTGGGTATACCCAATACCATTTAGGATAAATGCTGACAACTGACCTTAGAAATACATTTGCCACACAGAATTTTTAAACTTAAGTTTTATTTTTCAGTTGGATTTTATGTTTTATTGGTTTCTCTAAGCTATATATGCACACATCTACATACAGCAATAGTAGTTTTGCGTTGTTATTTGAGAGGAATAGACTTTTTTTAAATACTTAAGACTTTTTATTTCTGGCAGTTTTAATGTGTAAAAACTTAGAAAACCACAAAGGCCACTGATCTTTAGAATACTATCTTAAAACACAGAATATTCAACCTGGAATATTTTTTTAAAAGGTACATTTGCACTGTGCCATGCTGAAAGTAGGGCGTTTCCTTGGTTACAGAATACTAGGGTATAGAAATGTGCAGTGACTAGAATGGAAAGTCATGATAAAAAGCCTAAAAAATACTAAGAAACCTTGAATTATACAAAGTCCTAATTGAAATGTTGGAATCATTTTCTTTGGCATGTAAGGAAAACCAAAGATAGTCCAGAAATAAGTTTTCAGAGGTATCATTCAATATACCTCACAGTTATAAAAGAGAAGTGCAGGAGGTGGAGGAGAAACAAAAACACTGGTATTCTGAAACATTGCAAGGCTGGTTACAGGTAACTCTCAGGCATAAAAATGGACTGGAGGTTACAGTAAAAATTTCATTAGACCAAATTACCAAAGAAGATAAAAAACAAATGCCTCCCTTAAGAATAGGATCTAAGGCATTTAGAAAACTAAAAATGTGTTAGGATTAAAGTTTCAGATCTCTCCTCTCACGGTCTGATTGTAATCAAACATAGGTATATGTGGGAGATTTAAATAGCCTTAATTAGGAGGATTAACACAGAATTCTGCTACAGCAGATAGCCAGCACACATCTATCATCATCATTCCTCCTATCTATCTTTATCACTGCCTTTTGCATATACCATACATATACATGTGTCATATGTATGTACTTAAAAATGTTTTGTAAGAGGTAAAAAAATCCCACAAATGCAGAAATTGCATAACATATGCACTTAGTTTTTAAAATTTTCTTAAAAAAATTTTTTATTGTTCAATTACAGTTGTACTTATTTTTCCCACATTACTGTCCCCTGTCCTACCCATCCCTCACCTCCCACATTCAACTCCGCCCCCCACTGTCTTTGTCCATTAGTCCTTTATACATGTTCCTTGACTTGACCCTTGCCCTTCTTTGTCCTATTACCCTCTCCTCTCTCCCCTCTGGTCCCTGTCAGTTTGTTGTTGTCATGTCTCTGGTTCTATTTTGCTTGTTTGTTTTGTTGATTAGGTTCCACTTGTAGGTGAGATCATGTGGTATTTGTGTTCCACCGCCTGGCTTATTTCACTTAGCATAATGCTCTCCAGTTCCACCCATGCTGTTGTGAAGAGTAGGAGTTCCTTCTTTCTTTCTGCTGAGTAGTATTCCATTTATGTAAATATACCACAGTTTTTTTTTCTTCTTTTTTTAAGGAGAGAGAGAGAAACATCAATGTGTGGTTGCTGGGGGTCATGGCCTGCAACCCAGGCATGTACCCTGACTGGGAATTGAACCTGCGGCACTTTGGTTCGCAGCCCACGCTCAATCCACTGAGCTACACCAGCCAGGGCAATATACCACAGTTTTTTGATCCACTCATTTACTGATGGGCACTTAGGCTGTTTCCAGCATTTGGCTATTGTAAATAACGCTGCTAAAACATGCACTTAATTATTAATAAGCAAATAATTATGTAACTACCACCTAATTAAAAAAAAAAACTCACAGCCAACAACCCAGGAAGTCCCTCTGGGCATTGCCTTTTCTTGTAACAAATCCCTCCTTCCAGCTCTCTCAAATCACTCTCCTGACTTTTATGGTAGCAACATCCATACTTTATTGTTTCACCAAGTAATCACTTCTAAAAACTACAATTTAATTTTACCTGGTTTTGAACTTTATATAAATGGAATCTTACCATATATATTTTTTAGTGTTGGTTTTTCCTTTTCAGATGTTTAAAAGATTCATTTACACTATTGGTTTTAAATATGTTTATTTCTTTTCTTAATTATATATTTGTCCATTATATAAATTACCATGATTTACTTATTCTACTCTTAATGGATATGACTTGTGACAATTTTTTAATCATTTATAAATAATGCTGCAGTGAACATTCCTGTAACGGTTCCTGGTGCACATATTTCTGAGTACTGGTATATTCCTAAGAGTGGAATTGCTAGATCATAGGAAACACACAGCTGTAACTCAGCAGACACTGTTTTCTAAAGTGCACCAATTTACACCCGCCAGCACTTGATGAGTTTCCACTGCTACACACCTTCATCAACACTTACTATTATCAGACCTCCTAATGGGTATGTAATATTTTATTTTGCATTCCCTGACTATTAATGAGTTGAGCATATTTTTATGTGTTTTATTAGCCATTTGGATTTTATTTTTTGTCAAGCCTTTTCCACATTTTTCCCACTGAGATTTCTACATTTTTCCTAATGATTTGTGGAAGTTTTTGCATATTGTACATATAAACCTCTCTGTTGTATGTGTTGTAACTATCTTCTCTCACCCACTGTGTTCCTTTCTGCTTTTAATGGTTTCCTGAGAAATGGAAGGTTTTACTGCTAAAATAACTAAATTAATCACTCTTTTTGTTTAATGTTAAAAACTTTTTGTGACCTAAGAAAATTTTCCATATTCCAAGGCCACGATGATATCCTCCTACCTTTATTTTAAGATAAGGTTTCCAGTTTTAACTTTCACATTTAGGTCAATAATCTACCTGAAATTAATTTTTAAAATATAGTATGAAGGGGGATATATATATATATCTCCAACTATATTGTTTTCATATTCCCAGTACTGTTTATTGAAACTGTCCTTTCTATACTGTTTTACAGTGACTTCTTTGTTAACTTCTAATACAATAAGCATCTATTGATGTGTCTATTTATTTCTGGGCTATCCTATTTGCCTTCTTGTCCATTCTTATACCAATGCCACACTGTCTTTTAGTTACTATAGTTTTATCAGACAAGAAAGTTTAATTATTGTTATACAGTAAAACAGTTCTGCTACCTTGCTATCTTTCACAGCCTCTTATATATTCCTGGTCCTTTGGTTAGAACTTCATTGAGTCTACAGATCAAGATGGGAAGGTATAACATCATTACAGCATTGAAGTTTCCAATCTATGCATTTTCAAACTTTTTTTTTTGCTTGTGTATAATAACACACTGTTTTGATTTTTTTTGTGTTTTGGCTAGCAATCTAACTAATTCTGATTAATTTTAAAAAATTGATCCATATATTCTTTTGGATTTTGGACATATATAATTTACAAATATTGTTTTATTTATTCTTTCCAATCTTTTTTCTTTCTTACTCTATTACACTAGATAGTTCCTACAATAATAAACAGAAGTAGGGATGATCCTTTTTATTCTCAATCTCAAAGGATATACTTTTTGTTTCACCATTATGTTTTCTGTAGGCTTCTAGTATATATCCTTTTCATTGTCTTCCAGAGCTAATTTGCAAGGAGTTTTTAAAAATCATGAATGCAGCCCTGGCCAGGGTGGCCTAGTTGGTTGGGCATCATCCAGCAAAACCAAATGTCATGGGTTTGATTCCTGGTTAGAGCACATGCCTATGTCGTGGGTCAGGTCACCAGTTGGGGTGTGTGTGAAGGGCACACTGATGTTTCCCTCTCTTTCTTCATCCCTTCCCCTCTCTCTAAAAATCAGTAAGCATTTCCTCATCTGAGAATAAAAAATCATGAATGCATAATTAATTGTATTAAATGCTTTTCTGAATCTGAGATCGCATAATTTCTCCTCTTAACTTTTTAAAAAAAGATTTTATTTATTAATTTTTAGAGAAAGAGGAAGGGAAGAAGAAAGAGGGAGAGAAACATCAATGTGTTGTTTCCTCTTGCACACCCCCCAATGGGGACCTGACCTGCAACCCAGGAATGTACCCTGATTGGGAATCAAGCCAGCAACCCTCCCATTTGCATGAGTATAGGTGATATTCTCAGTTTTTCATCTGAAAATAACTTTATTTTGCCTTCAGTTTTGAAGGGTGTTTCACTGGGCTTAGAATTCAAGAGTGGCATTATTTTTTTTAAGTGCATAAAAGATGTTTTTTCACTGTCATCTGGCTTTCATTGTTTAGAAGTTAGCTGTTGGTTGAACACTTGCCAGTTTTAAGATAAACTAAAATTTTTGCTGGCTTTTTAGGACTTTTGTCATTGTTTTTCTACAATTTCAATATGATGTATCTGGATGGAAATTTCTTTTTATTTTGTTTTACATTCATTTGGCTCTTGAATCTTTGATATCTTTCATAATTTCTAGTAAATTCTCTACCAAAATTTCTTTAAATTTATCCTGTTATCCATCTCCCTCCCACCCTTTTGGGGACTCCAGAAAATGTATATGAGAGCTGTTCATTTTATCCTTTGTAACTCTTACTCTACTTTATGTATATTGGTTCTTTTCTTTCTATATTTTCTTTCAGTCTTTTAGTTCACTGGTTCTTATTCAATTATGTTTAACTCATAATGGATGAATTTAACTGTCATTAAACTCATCCATTAGATTCCTAATTTGGGTTGTATTTTTCAATACAGGAATTTCCAATAGTTTCTTTTTCAGATCTGCCAAGTCACTTTTTATATATAGTTTTCATTTTCCTTCTAAATTTTTCAAGCTTGCTTTTAACTCTTTGAACATAATAAGCATAACTGTTTTGAGTCAATATCTAATAATTCAGTATCTGCAGATTTGCTGCTGTTGCCTGTTCTTAGTGTTGGTTCTTGCTTACAATGTCTTGTTCCTCATGTGTCTGGTCCTCTCTGATTATGTGCTAAGACACCGTACTTGAAAAATTATTTATATAGGTTGGTTTATTTACTCTGGTTCACTCTCATTCCTAGGGTGTGTCCCTTAACATTTTTATTCCCCAGGCAAAGGAGTAGTTTACCAGTGTCCACACAGTTGACAGGCTTGGAACTGCAACTTTTATCCCGTACACTCTGCAAGGGTACATAACTGGAGTTCAGCCACTCAGTTGCCTTTTTCCACATTGGCATAAGAATGTGTAAACTATAGAACCATCTTTGCCAAGATTTTAAAGTCAAAGAAACTTGGATAGTAGCCTTGGCCAATATAGATATATGATTATATGATGGGGAACCCCCCATAGAAACCAGAATTATCTTCTGGAGGGTGGGACCCTTGTAGTACAGGAACCCATCTGTATCGGTATACTGGCTGGGGCTGTTGTGAGAGGCCGAGTTCGGCTTCAGTGAATTTTTTTTGAAGATTCTTTCAATGCCTTTGCCCATTTCATGATGGGTGATTTACGAGCACGCTTGCCTACACTGCACTAAGTGTTCAGCAGTTTTTGACCAGAAACAGTATGACCCCATGCCCTATCCTCCCTATTCACTAGATCTCACCCTGAACAACCTTTTTTGTTTCCCTAATGAAAAAAGTCCTCAAAGGAAATATTTTGTTGATGTGGAAAAGGTGAAACAAAAAAACAGCAGAAGCACTAAAAGGCATTTTGATGAGTTCAAAAATTGTTTTGAGCAGTGGAAAAAAGTCTTGATAGGTGTACTGCATCAAAGGGTACAAGTACTTTGAAGGACTGAAGTTTAAATATGTAAGAATAACTACACAATTTTATAAATAAATTCTGGTTTTATTGGGTTCTCCCTTGTAGTTATGAAGTAGATAATGTAGCTAAAGTTACAGATATCCAAAATAAAATTTGTGTCATTAATAGAACAATTAAATAGCTGGTAATTAAGTAATATTAGAAAAAATGGAAAAGGCCTACACAATAAAAAAAAAATCAAGAGATGCATTTATTTTCTCACCATTTTCTGCTAATGGAGCAAGAACTTCGAAAATCATTTCCCTCTTATCATGTTCTATTTGTTTCTTAAAGAGCTTTACCAACTCTTCAGCAATGTTTGTACTGGCAAACTGTTCTTTACTGGACTCTGTAAGAAAAAAAAAGGAAAATTTAGGATAAGCAAACAAAATTAAACACAGAGATTGTTTCCTATTACTTTGAATACTTGATCGTTTTACACCATTATTGATAAATATAAACACTCTTCAAATATAGGAACAATCAAATCCACTTTTTAATGTCCTTGTAAAGGAAAAATGTCCAAGCCTTTACAGAAAATGTTCTAACCCATTTATATTCAAGGCTGTAAAATTTTTCATTACCATTACATACAGGTAACCACAGCAACAATAAAATTACTAAGTTTTAAATTCAGTTTCAAGGATTTTAGTTAAAGAAGAAAAATTACTCCGAATAGACAGAACTTTACATGTTGAATTAAAGATGACTTATCTCATCTTTGTATTAGTAAAGTGATGCGCTTTTGCACTGATCCTGACACACCTAATATTAAAGGCCAATTCTTCACATGTACTTGGGGTCTCATTCCTTCTTGCCTCTTTTGTATCTCCAACCTTTCCTCCTCACCCTAGAGCCTCACCATCAGCATTTAAACATGCATTAATATTTCTCACAGAAAAAGCAATGTGAAAAACAAACACCTTCCCTTTATTCCACGTTTCCTCAAATACCATCCAATCTCTGTTCACCTTCAGAAAAGTTTCTTTAAAAGAAAAAAAGATTTTATTTATTCATTTTTAGACAGGGGAAGGCAGGGAGAAAGAGAGAGAGAAAAACATCAATGTGTGGTTGCCTCTCACATGCCCCCACTGTGGACCTGGCCTGCAACCCAGGCATATGCCCTGACTGGGAATTGAACTGGCAACCTTTTCATTTGCAGATCAGTGTTCAATCTACTGAACCACACTAGCCAGGGCCAGAAACCAATTTCTTGACAGGATTGTTTACATACACTTTCTCCATTTTCTTAACTCAAATGCATTACTAAACCCATTTCAAAACTAATTTTGGCCCACATTTACTCTCTATAGTTTCCTTTGTTCCTCCTTTTCCAAATTCCAGTTCCCTGGGACTTGATCGTTTACTTTCTTACTTTTTTGGTCTTTAACCCTAGGCAATCTAATTCTCTTCCACAGTATCAGAACAGTAGTTACACAATCATATCTCTAGCTCTCTTCTGGACCCCAGGCTACTTACTTAAGAGGCCATTTGATATCTGCATTTAAATATTCTTGCATTCAAACTGAATGTATAAATGGACTTTAAAAAATATATTTTATTGATTACGCTATTACAGTTGTCCCATTTCCCCACCTTCACTCCCCTCCATGCTGCACACCCCCTCCCACATGCATTCCCCTCCCTTTAGTTCATGTCCATGGGTCATACTTATAAGTTCACTGGCTTCTACATTTCCTATACTGTTCTTTACCTCCCCGTTTTCTACCTACCATTTATGCTACTTATTCTCTGTACCTTTTCCCCCTCTCTCCCTCCTCCACTCCCCTGTTGATAACGTGTGATCTTCCATGTGATCTCCATTTCTGTGGTTCTGTTCCTGTTCTAGTTGTTTGCTTAGTTTTTGTTTTAGGTTCTGTTGTTAATAACCGAGTTTGTTGTCATTTTACTGTTCATAGTTTTGATCTTCTTTTTCTTAGATAAGTCCCCTTAACATTTCATATAATAAGGGCTGGGTGATGATGAACTCCTTTAACTTGACCTTATCTGGGAAACACTTTATCTGCCCTTCCATTCTAAATGAAAGCTTTGCTAGATAATCTTGGATGGAGGTCCCTACCTTTCACGACTTGGAATACTTCTTTCCAGCCCCTTCTTGCCTGCAAAGATTTCTTTTAAGAAATCAGCTGACAGTCTTATGGGAACTCCTTTGTAGGTAACTCCTTTCCTCTTGCTGCTTCTAGGATTCTCTCCTTCATTTTAATCTTGGCTAATGTAATTATGATGTGCCTTGGTGTGTTCCTCCTTGGGTCCAACTTCTTTGGGACTCTCAGAGATTCCTGGGCCTCCTGGGAGTCTATTGCCTTTGACAGATTGGGGAAGTTCTCCTTTATTATCTTTTCAAATACGTTTTCAATTTCTTGCTCTTCTTCTTCTCCTTCTGGCACTCCTATGATTTGGATGGTGGAATATTTAAAGATGTCCTGGAGGTTCCTAAGCCTCTCATTTTTTTGAATTCTTGTTTCTTCATTCTGTTCTGGTTGAATGTTTCTTTCTTCCTTCTAGTCCACACCTTTGAGTCCTGGTTTCCTTCCTGTCTCTGTTGGTTCCCTGTACCTTTTCCTTTATTTCAATTAGCATAGCCTTCATTTTTTCATCTAATTTGTAACTATACTCAACCAATTCTGTGAGCATCCTGATTACCAGTGTTTTGAACTATTTATCTGATAGGTTGGCTACCTCTTCATCCCTTAGTTGTATTTTTTTCTGGAGCTTTGGTCTATTCTTTCATTTTGGGACATTTTTTTTTTGTTTGCCTTGGTGCACCTGTTACATAGTAAGGGGCGGAGCCTTAGGTGCTCCCCAGGGTGGGGCAACCCACATTGCTGTGTTGTGATGCTATATGTGAGGGAGGGGTTCAAGAGGGAACAATGCCATTTGCTCTGCTCTCTGCCAGTTTTCACTTTCCTGGCTACCCACAAGCATTGGGCCCTTCTGGTGCTGATCCCCAGGTGGGTGGGTTTGTGTACTTCCAGGACCCTGGGGGTCTTTCAAACGAACTCTCCTGTGAGTCTGGGAGTTTCTCTCGCTGCCTCCTCAACCCCCACAGGTGTTTACAGTCAGAGGCTTTGAGGCTTTATTTCCCTGCAGTCTGTCTCACTCCCCAGTTGTTCCTCCCAGTTTATCTGCATGTGAATGTGGGACTGACCTGTCTGCCAGCTGCTGCCTTGCCATGAGTCTTCTCTGTCTGGCTGCCTGTCTCCACCTTGTCTCTTCTTTAACTCCTTGGTTGTCGGACTTCTAAAAAGTTTGATTTTCTGTCAGTTCTGGTGGTTTTTTGTTTTGAAATTTGTTGTTGTCCTTCTTTTGGTTGTGCGAGGAGGCACAGTGTGTCCACCTATGCCTCCATCTTGGACTTTTGATATTACCTTGCTTTCTGTTCTTCCTCCAGACTTCCTTAACTGGTAAATGAACACTCTATCCATCCATGTAAATAGAAACCTGGTAGTCACTGCTTGGCTGCTCTCATTCAACCTCACATTTGACACATTACCAAGGTCTACTAATGTGTCTCCAAAATGCAAACGTTTTTCTCCAATTCTCTTCTCAAATTTCTTTTGCCGCATCAGATATCCTATTAATTTATCTAGATGGTTCTCTCAAGGAATTCTGAAGAAAATCTAGATGGATTGCTCTCTCCTTTTGCAGGTACAGCTGACATCCTGGAATTTTCTCTTACTCATTATTTTGATGGATCCTTTCTTTTCCTTTCTGTATTACCCAGTTATATACGTCCTTTCACCTTCACTTGTTTTGATTTGGTGACGGCATCCTCCAGCAGCTTCCTGAGAAAGCTACTATATACTGAGTAGAGGAGGTAAACATTTTGAAATCCTGACTGTCTGAAAATGGTCTTTCCCACTTCGAGTCTATGCCTCTAATCTAAATTAGTCCCTCACCTCATTGCATTAATTTCTATAATAGTGTTTACCATAATTTATAGGGATATGCTTATTTAAAACTCACTTAAAAATTTCATCTCACTGACTAAACTATATGTATGCTCCTTGAGGGCAGGGACAGTGTACATTATTTTAACTACAACAAACTCAGTGCATAGTATAGTATCCAGTGCAGAGCAGGTGTTCAGAAGAAATTTACTGATTACATGAATGTGTAACTGAATGGAGAATTAATGGAAGCTAGGTTCTGTCAAAATCAAATAAAAATATTGCAAATTCAACTTTAAAAGAGAAAGAAGAAACAGAAATGTGCTCCTAAGTAATGCAGGCCATTTGCCAGCACAAAGAAACAATGTACTATGATTAATACAGATGTTAAAGAACAAAATCTGTATTCATCTTACAGATGGATACAGAGAAAAGGCAGAATGAAGTATGATTTGGACATTTTATTTTAATTAAATGCCACATATCCTTAAGAAACCTTTAGCCAGAAACCTTATTTTCTAAGGGCTCATTTTTATAAAAATTATACATGAGTTTCACTAGTAGTCAGTCCTAATACTTGCATTACCAGCAGACTGCAGTCCTTCTTCCCCATTTCTCCTCCCTGAGAAACAAGCATGTAAGGCTCTTTTAGCTAATTCACTGGTATTTACCCCCAAATCTTTAACTAACATTTGTATTGCCACTTTCTGACTGACTTTCTACTACAAAAGATGAAGCATTAGTTTTCTTTTTTCTGTCTCTACCGTATCCCTCTATATTCTCAATGTAATGATACTGTAATTTTGGTTATATCAATTATTAGTGCTTTATTAATATACTATTCCATTTTCCTTGGATTTACTGTTATCTCATTTACTAAGTTTTCTGTGTACCTACCACTAATTAACATCCAAACTCCCTATCAGTTAGCTAATCATCTCTTATTATGCTCATTCTCTTAAGGCATTCAATCAGTTTCATCTCCTGTAAGAATTCCCCCAACCCTGACTCCAGCAGGCTTCTGATGTGCTCCAATCTGGACTGTTGCTTTTTGAAAATAGACCATTTGGGGCTCTCATGTCACCATTCTACCAGGAATTTCTGTTTTCATGTTGAATATCCTGTTTCCAGATTCCTATGTTGCCTGCCTTCTTAATTTAAATCTCTTGTTCTGATGTAATACATTTTGCAGTGGTTTCCAAAGGGAAGGTATTAAATATATCAATTTTCTGAGATATTCATGTTTGACAATGTCTTTATTGTAATTCCATTTTCTCCTGGCTGCCAGTGTTGTTTAAGACATTTGATGGGTATTGATTCACAATCTTTTGTATGCAACACTTGTGAGATTTTCTCTTTGTTCCCATTATTCTAAAATTTCACATTGATATGCCATGGTCTGGGTCTATTCTCACACATTAGGTTAGACATTTGACAGACCCTTCCAATCTAGAAAATTACGTACTTTAGTTCTAAGATAACATCATAGAATTCTATACTCATACTACCAGGAATGTGATATGAACTTGGTAGGACTTCTATCAATAAAAATAATGCTATGTGACTTGTTAACTCATGAGCAATACAGCCTACTGAAAAGAAAAGAAGTATTTTGGGGCATACATGTTCTATGTTGGTGCTGATGTTTAGCTATTACTTGGGCGTAACATATTCATGATGATATAAACTCTAAAAAGAAAGAGTATTTCTCTTTCACCTTTTTTTCCTCGAAACGGGCTAAGGGCAGTAATATCTGGGAACAGAGTATGAAACTAGGTTGAACTATATTGGATACATATTCATTTCTTAATATAGATCAGGGAGATGAGGTTGAATTGAGGTGGTCTATGCAATCTCCCAAACAAATTCTGGTATCTTTACACAGATAACTCATATTAAATATTGTTTATATTTCCATTACAAAGATATGACATTACCAGAGATTATAACATAATTTATTTCTATAAACTATAATGAACATAATCTCTTATATTCCATTTAATGGAAAAGAATAACTTGTGAACAGTAATTAAATGTTCTTTCATTCTTAGTCTACTTGAATGATGAAAATACCAAGAGAGTAGGAAAAAGAAGAAAGCAGAGGAGAGAAGAAACATTCACAGATGCCAACAGGTGATCCACTGAAAAAGAATGACTTTTAAAAATGAACTGTGATAATCTCTATTCTCTTAAGTTGAAGTCAATGCAAAAGTAAAGTACTGAAATCAAGATTTTAATATGTAGTGTGACGTGCTCTTTCAGTTAGAAAATCCAAATTTAAGAGTTCTGGTGTTTCTATTTATTTATAAAATGGGGATAATGGATTAATTTTTTGTTGTAGCTATTATATTTAACTCTGACAAAACATCATTTGGTTTGACTGTTCCCATAATAAACAATTTGTTATGAATATAGGTATTGTGCAGAAGATTCATACAAGGAGTTTTAACTTTTTGTCAAGAATCCTGGGAGGAGAGAAGAAAGGGTACTTACTATAAATGACAGAGAGAAAAGTAAAACAGAGAAAAGAGATGGGGGTGGCTGGGTTCATTAGTCCTCTTCTCTGTTATGACTGAACTGTTTTTGCCTGCCTTTTGCATTTCAAGGATTTCTCATAAATCTTTCTAATGCTATTACAAGTATATTTTTATGAAGAAGTCTCCTAATGCCCTGGCTGGGTGGCTCCCATACACCAAAAGGCTGGGTGGCTCCCATACACCAAAAGGTTGTGCGTATGGGAGGCAACCAGTCAATGTTTCTCTCTCACATTCATGTTTCTCCCCCCCTCTCGCTCCCTAAAATTAATAAACACATCTTCTGGTGACTTAAAAAAAAGTCTCCTATCATTTAGGGATTTTTGTAAAAAGAGGAGGAAGAACCATAGTCTGCTAGATTCCTTTTCACCTGACAACGTAATAAATTATGAAGTCCTTTATTTTTGCCCTAGGAATACAATTCCTTGATTTTAAGACCACCCCCATGTCAAAGTACTAAAGTCAAGGGGAGATCATTTCAGACATTCAAGTCCATTAAATAATACACAAATGTAAAACTGAAACTTTAATACATAATTAGCAAAGCAAAGTAGCTCTCAATTTTTTTTAAAGATTTTATTTATTTATTTTTAGAGTGAGGAGAAATGAGGGAGAAAGAGAGGGAGAGAAACATCAATATGAGGGAGAAACATCAATCGGTTGCCTCTTGTATGCAACCCAACTGCGGACTGAACTCACAAAGCAGGCATGTGCCCTGACCAGGAATGGAATTAAACCCAGAACCCTTTGTTTTGCAGGATGATGCCCAACAAACAGCCATACCAGTCATGGCTGTAGCTCTCGATTTGAAATAATACATTCATAAGTTATAACTAGAACTACAGTTTTATACATTGAAGCAAATATTTATAATGCTTCAAAAATAAACTAATATAATCAAAATGGACTTCTATGTTGTTAATATCTAAAGAATTTTAAATACATTAATAAGTTAATTACTTCAGTGGTTCATGTGTAAGACTTACCAAGTTCTGCTAAATTGCCAAATGCAATGAGACACATTTCTGTAAGAGCTGCATTTTGGCAGTGGATGCCGAGTAATTTCACTAAGGTAGGAATAACACCCATATTGATAAGCTGAGCTTGAAGGGAATCTGCAAAAACAAAAAATAGTGCTTATGTATCAAATAGATATTAGTAAGAAGGAAAATACCTCTCTCTCTATTGCAAACTCAATATTATTTCAGTTACAGCAAAGCAACATTATGCCCATTCATATATTAGTCTTGAAAAATTTTAAGACACTACTTCAGAAGAATTGAGTCTTGAATAGTCTTGAATCCTTTCAACAATTAGAAGAAATTTATAAATAAAAATAATTCAAATATTATGTCAAATATCAGGTTTTTTACTTTAAAGACAGGGTCTTATACCTTTACAGAGCAGGCTTTAAAGATGTATAAATTATTAAACAGTACCATTGGTTTTTAAATGAAAAGGTTAGAAAAAGTAACATTTGCATTACAGGAAGTCATCCAGCACATGAAAAGCATTTAAAAAAGCAAATTTTATTAAACATCTAGAGAGAAGACAGTTAGAATTCCTTAATAAATGATAGAAAGTATGTAATTTACAGAAATTGTTTGATTAATTCCAGCAGAGAATTCATTCCTTGATGACCACTAGCAAGAAAAGTAGTTTTAACAAAGAAATAAAGGGTTACTTAAATAACTTTTTAAATTTTTATTTAATGATAACAACCATCTTAGCAAAGAAAAGAAAACTTGGCTTAGGAAGTGAAGAGAATAAGATCAGTATGACTTTGTCATCACTGCTTGTCTTCATTTTTCTAAAAAAAAAAACTAATTAGTTTTAAGGTACTTAATATGACTTGGATTTTGACAATGGCTCGTTAACAAGAACAAAAAAACCTGTAACGAAGTTGAAAGTAAATAAACCAAAATGCAAAACAAAAGTACTGCCTCTTGGAATAAGCCAAGATGTAAACACAAAGTTACTGTTAATAACTGTTTCATCCACAATACAGGAATGCTTTCAAAATTTTTCTTTTAAAAATTAATGCCATTTTCAAGCAAATAATTTTCTGCAAATTCTATGAAGTTACCTATTAGTAATCTAAAGATAAAAATCCGTTTCTTATAAAACAAATTTTCCTCATAGCATGCTTCCCTTGACAGAGTTTGCCCACTAATCTCTTTATCATTCTGTATAGTTTTTAACCAATAGATAAGGAAGTGGATGGCTGCTTATCAGAAAAACAATATAAAGGCTGGGTTGAGCTGTATCACATGCCAGCTAATTATGGTGGTCTTTATAGTTAATTTTTCCTGCTTTTAGAGTAAAGTGTGAAGAGATAGCCAACAGAGGCTGATTTCCCTTAAAACTGATGCATTGGTAATTAGGAATATTGCTTGGTGCAGTTGTGGGGGCCCATCTGCAATAGAAATGGGCATATTACCAGAACAAAAACAGAAAACAGGCCTGAGAAAAAGGGAAGTTTACATTTAGAATTCAAACAGTCTAAAAACAATTTCAAAATTTTCAATGAAAGTATGAAGTCTGTTCTAAATAGAGATAGAAATAAAAGAATAATACATTCAACTAAATGAATTTTTATTCTTTGGATGCTAGATATTTTTTCTAACTACACAATGCAGCAATTAATGAATGAGTCACGTTATAAGTCTAAGAGGCAAATTAGTTATGTTACAGGGTATAGTATGATACCTGTACGTTATACTGGCAGAATATTTGTATTATGGTTACATTATTTATAATGGTTATGCCCAAGAAGCTTTCCAAGTTAGAAATTATTTTGATTACTTACCAGTAGCTAGAGTTCCTTATTATTGAGTCACCTCTGCAGATCCTTGATCTTTATCAGTATTCTAAACTTTCATTTATTTATTTATTCATTTTGACTACCCCTTGAAATACAACAGAGCTGCTGAATCATTGAATTTCAGGTATGTAAGCGTGAGCACTAGCGCATGCATTGAGTGAGTCAAACTCCACTGTGTATCTGTGTATATATATAAGCATCACACACCCCCTCAGTACTGTTGGTACAAACTATAAAAATCCAACAGTCCAGGGACATAAGAGAGTAACAAATTTTACAAAGGAGAAAACTCAACAGGAGAATGCCTCTTAGAAGATGATGTTTTTCCTATTCTCCTAATTTGGCATATTCTTGGCACATTCTACCACTTTCTCGGACCACTTTTATAATATTATGAATTTTGGTTCCAGGCAAAAGAGGGGCAAAAAGTTAAATGTTGTTACAGTATTATGAATTTTGGTGTCAAGGAAAAGAAGAACAACAAGTTAAAAAATGTTTCAGCATTTCATATAATCTTTGGCATACTGAAGGAGAATATTTGAAACTGTGGCAGATCAGGAAAAAAAGTAGCTTAGCACGATGGCATATAGCATGAATTGCCATAATTCATGAAAATCACGTTGCTTTATGAAAATGTTTTAAAGCTACCCAGGAACCAAATTAATTGTATACTAACATACAACACACAAAGCACACATAAGTATAAAGAAGAAAATACATAGTTATCCAGTGGACAGACTCATTTTAGAGCACTTGGCTGCTTCCTTTGATATTTAATTCTATAATGCTAACTAAAATAAAATTTATACTCAAATAACTCTAAAGCCTGTTTATACCAATTGCAAGAAGGAGACTTATATAATGGAGGCCCAGAAGAGGGGGAAAAAACCCTTTACTCAAACGAGTTGGTAAAACTTTTCCTTTCAAGATAGGCAGGCTTCCTAGAACATGGTTCTGAAAGTGGAATCGCCAAAACCATTTCAAAGGATCACTAAGTCAAAACTACTTTCAATAAATGACCAAGATTTTTTTTGCTTTTTTCACTGTATTAACATTTGCAATGATGGTGGAAAACAACAGTGAGTAAAACTGCTGGAGCTTTAGTATGAACACAGTCAGTGGCACCGAACTGTACAAGTAGTCATTACATTCTTCACCATCACTCATAGGAAAATAGAAGTTACTCTTACTATTTTTTAATTTTGGAAAGTTATTTTTTATAAAAATGTTATTTATGGTAACATATAGTGGGTTTTTGTTATTTTAAAATGCAATACTAAGTAATTTTAAAACATCTCCATTTTAATTTTTAATACAGTAAATATTGCTAGATATTACATATATATGTATAAATACAAAAAAGTGATAGATATTACATATACATAAAAACAAAAGTTCTTTGAAGTCTTCGGTAATTTTTAAGTGCCTGAAAGAGTCCAGAAACCAAAAGTTTAAAAACCACTGCCAAAGAATTATCTAATTTTTACAGGAGATTAACCAAAAAACAAACCAGAAAAAAATAAACCATGGAAAAGAGATTCTGAAATTCAATGATGTGCTTGGCATATGTGATAATAAAATAAATAAAAATAAAAAATATACTAGGAATCCTAGATTTTGGTGCTCAGATATTTTGAGCAAAATTACACTAATTAAGTACCTAAACATCTCATTTTGCTTATTTGAGTAGAAACTCTACTTAAGTCTAGGAAAATACTCCATGAGTTAGTCTGTTTGTTTATTTCAGTTACAACTTAGTATGCTATCAATAAATATTTGGGGAGGGGGGTTGCTAAATAAGAGTTCTGTTTTTGTGGATTAAATTAGTATGAATTCTCATCACTGCAAACAAATGATTAAGTTCAATCACTTTTTTTATTGCCCAAAGAGAGGACTTCAAAGGATTGTAGCTGACACTCATGCTATCATGAATGGTATCAGGAGTATGACTTTCAAGTGAAAACTAACTGAAAGAAATTCTTAGAACCAGAAATAGTTCACATTCTCTACATAACTGTGAGTGAGTCAGTAAAATAATGCATGACTGAGACTTTTTGTATCCCTCAGTGAATCAGCAACTCCAGGGGAATGTTTATTCAGAGCTCAACAAACACAATTCACAAAAATGCAACCCAGGCCCATATACAGCAAAAAGTTACGTGTGACCGTCTTTAGACAGCACAATGCCCTATAAACATCTGAAGACATTTTAAAATTGCTTGTGACACATATCACAGACACATAGTGACCAAAGTACAGAATCACACAACTACATAATATCACGATGGCACAGGCCCTACATGATCTATGGGGAGGGAGGGGAAGAAAGGCACTGAGGGGGTGCAATACAGATGCGTGTAAAAAGAGATATAAGGCAATCAATGCATGCGCTGGTGTGAACACTTACCTACCTACATTTGAATTTCAATGGTTCCAAGTTCTTCAGGTCACACTCATGGACACTCCAAAGAATGGAGATCTGGAGAGAAGATCTCAAGTTGAAGAACCTTTTTCCCCCTGAGTTTTAAGTTTAATGTTTAAAAACAATTGTATAGATTATAGGTCCAGAAAAGTATGCCAAGAATTCCAGTAACTCAACTGATGTTAATCAATTACTAAAAAGAAAACATTTCTTAAGTTTATAACACATGTTTATCCCATCCCTAAGAAAGGACCCTTACAAAGTTATGACTATTAAACCTATTGGCAAATAAAACTTAAATGAATAAAAAAACTTAAAATAACACACACACGATTCAAAATACAGTCTCTACATTAGTAGGTACATATATAGTATATATATTATTCATAGTATAGAGCCTATTTACTACAGGCTTACATAAAAACCCTGCCTACAATTAAGTGAATTATATACAGCTGAAACAATAAAAACAAGAAAATATAAATCTTGATAAGATGTTCTAATACAAAATGGCTAAAAAACATTTGAGCATAATAAAGACTGAAGAAAATTATCCTTAATAGCAAAACTTTATTTCCAAGAAAAGATAAATTATGAGTTTAAAAGAGTTATAGCTCTATTATAACACTAAAAAGTAAACTGATATAAATACAGCTACTAAGAGGGTGATTTCATGGTTAAAAAACTTACTTATACATACACAAGTGCAGGTTCAAATAAAGACTGCCTTTTCAGTTACTTATTACTATCTTTTTGTTTACTGATAAGGAATATGAAGAGCTATTACTGTAAACTAGTGTTGAGCATATAAAAATTAAAAATATTTATGTGATTAAAATGAACTTCAATTATTTAGAAGCTCTGTTTACACAGAACATGCATTAGGTGTTTTGCACCAAAATCACCCCAGTAACTGAAGCCCCAAAGCATACATTTTAATGAGAGAGAAATTTCAAAGATAAAATAGAATCAAGATTCATTAGTATTGAGAATACTGAAAGTTTAAAAAATAATTCACTTATACATTTCTTGCTTTCTAAAAGTTAACAACAGAAAATGGAAAAGAGAATTCATAAACTTTTTTCTGGTTCTGAAAATTTCCCTCTTATAAAAGTTCTAGAGATAAAGAACAAGATTACATGAGTGAGTGTAACACAAAACAGTAGCAACAAGAAAAAACCCGAAAGCAAAAATCACAAGAGGAATAAAAAATGTTTTATTTTTCTTAAGAGGTATACCCATTTACTGTTCTCAATCTAATGACATTTAGAGTGATTATGTTTGAAGCTAGTAGGCCATTTTTATTCTAGACTCACTCCAGGTTAAATGATCTACCATAGATCAACTCTTGTTATAATGAATACTGCTACAAAGGACATTTCTACAGATATATCTATCTGATAAAAAAAAAACCCTGTACTTTCATCTCACAAAGAAATTAGTCTTTTTAGGTTAATACTAGATTTGTGTGCATTGGTTTTAGAAGAGGAACGGTGCCAGCTGTTGCTTAAGCAGTTCTTACTGGGAGAAGTACGTAAACTCAGTCTCCACTCTCACGTGGCACTGCCCAGAGAAAAGTGGTATCTACAGTAAATGTAAATGTAAACCTAAATTTTTGTATAGCAAATTAAGCTACAATCAGGTTAATTTACATTACAACATGTGTAATCTACAAATGTGTTTAGAAACATAAAAATTGTTTTAAAAAAGGATTTACTGGCTTTTTTTAAAAAGCAAATATTACCTTGGAACATTAATTAAGTTTTACACTTTAAAATTACACAGAAGTTATTTAACAACACACAAACTGTATTACTAAGACATAACTATGTAACCAAAAATTTCTGATTTCTAGCCAATACCCATTTTCCAAACAGTATTTAATTAAAAACTTTTTCATAAATAAAATATAGGCAGTTTGATATCAACAGGATTTTACTTGTAGTTAGAAAACAAGATTACTAATTTTTATACAAGTTAATTTATAATTGATACTATTCTGCCCTGACTTTCTCTCTAAATGAATATTTTAAGTGATTTAAATTAAAGATACATTGATATTTGGCCAAAATCCATGATTTGTCTCTGGCTTTAGTCAATACTCATATGCTTTGATATCATCATATTTCAACAGTGTAGTAACATCAATAATAAGAACATGGCCTGGCCTTTCAATTTTTTATGTTACTATCCATATATTAATTTTTAAATAAGCATTCCATATACAGAGAAAATCTGTGTACTTCATAGGTTGAATTCCTATCCATTGAAATGTAAATGTACACTTATGATGGCAAAAATATACAAATGTAAAAATTAAATGAGGGCAGAATAATTGAGATTAAATTATTCTCTAAAGAACTTACAACATGAAATAAAATAAATGTTAGGAACTGTTTTTAATTTTTAGTTACTTAATTCCATTTGGGCCTTTAATCTTTTAAGAAAAAGCCCAATTTGGGAATTCTCTACATCTTGTGAGGATGAATTAAAATCAAAACACCAACTGCCACCTCAAATATTCACTATGAGGAAAATCTCGAAAATAATATTCAGTAACATCTATGATTAATCATCTCTAGTTCAGACATAAAGCAAATTAAAAAAAGAAAAACATGTTAAGAGAATGAGGAGCCCCACACATATTTTGTTATTACATTTCCACCGTTAAAACTGGTATCTATTTAGTATCACAATGCTAATCGCCATCATACTCAGGAACAATGCTGAATGCACTGTCATGATCAGGAACCATTTAAAAGCTGATAATCTGAGAAAGTATTATTTCTGTAATATAATGCCAAATTTTAAGTCGTTAAAAAGAACAAATCATTTCATATTTTTGTAATAAAATTTGATTCTTTTAATGGCCAAAAATATTAGTGTATTTGCCATATGGAATTAAACCAAAATGTGCATACCTCTACTACAAACCAAGTTCTTATCCTGTCCATTAACAGCATTATTACAGTAATTGTTCAGGAGGATTCTAATGAAAAGCTAACCTTGTTTAATGTGTCAAATGAATAGGCAGAAGTAGCAGAAGGTACAGCAACTAACTTCACTGACCTTTAGTAAAACAATTTATTGAAAATGACATTTATAGCAGAATTTCATGAATGCAACCTGCTTCAGTAAATTCATTAGAAAGCTCAATTGGACAAACAATAAAAATTCAGAAACTTTTTACAAAAAAGAGTACAACAGTAAGTAAATAAAGAATTTTGCTTTATTTTTTAAAGCCTAAAAACTTTAGAGCTGCACAATCAGAATACTATACTTTAATTTGACAATCTGGGCTTTCAGGATGTGAATTTAGAAGTATATCTCCAATGCCTTATAAACAAAAAACAGTGAACTGAAAATAGTGTATTAGAAAATCAATACAATTTTTAAAAGACAATGAATTGCAAAGATAAAATTTTCAACTTTCAATTCTTTGTTTTTTTCCCTTAATGTCAGGTAAAATGTTTTTAGTATTTAGGAAATACATGAAATTATTTATCAGCTTACACCCATAGTATGTAACCTTTGGAAACAGTTCCCCAGTCATGCAAAGCAAATTATATTCTAAACATCTAACATCTAGGAAATGTTCTTTCTTACCTATAATAAAGTTATACCAAAACATAAGAATATACTCAGTGCCAAAGCACTTTTTAATTTTTAATCAAAACTATTTCTCTATATAATTATTCCTATATATACTTTTTATTCCTCCTATTTTAAGTGAAGAAAAAACAAATAAGCCTGGACTGAGTTCAGTAGGAAAATGAATTGTATGACTAGAAGTGTGAAACTGTGGCTATTGTTTGAAATGAAATTAATTACATATTAAGTGATCTTTAGAGGAGAGAAAATAATTTACAGGCCTATTTTCAACAACTGAATATAAGTATTGGACTTATTATTTAAATTCAATTGTTATGCTCCAATAACATATCCCATGAGCTGCATTTCCTAAATTGCACAGATGGCTTCCTTTCAACCACAGTTCAGTTATCATTAAGTCCACACAGCAAATAAATGTGAGACTATTCATGAGAATGTCCTGGAGGTTTCAGGAACCACACATACACACAAAGAGAAATTCAGTAACAGGGAGTTATTAAGATATTACAGAAAAATCAGTTCTATTTGTAAAAATCATGTATGATATATACATGATATAGGTCACATGAAGAAACCAGTCATTGACTGTATAGATTATGTTACTCATTTTAGAAGGAAACTAATTTTTCCTTTCTTTATGGAACGTTTATTTCCCCTAGTCTTCTCTCTTATGGCATAGTTTATATAAAATAAGTAACTAGTCATTGCTTTAATGATTGTCATTATTAATTTGCTTTAGAGTTATAACAGACTTCACCCAGTATTTTGTGTCTCAATCTAATGTAGGTATATTAAGAAAAAGATTCAATTCTCAGTTACAGAATTTTTGAAAAGGTATTTATTGATTAACAATGGTTACTTGTTAATACAATAAAAATGGCGACCACCAACATATTCCTGAACAGGGTGTTAAATTATTCTGATGCTCTGCTTTAGATCAACGATTGCCAACCAATGTGCCACATGCCATGAGAAATTTTAAAACATGCAGTACCTGACTGTTTAGTCAGGGCACTGACCTCTTTTCCCTTAGACAGGCAAATAAAAAACAGTCAACACAACAGTCATCCAGTGTGAACGAATGAAAACTAAATCTATTTTTCTGTCAGACTGGCAAAAAATGTATTTTTTGGTGTGTCACATAATATTAGTAATCAGTTTATGTGTGCCAGGAGATAAAAAAGGTTGAAAATTGCTGCTTTAGATTACTGGTTTGTTTCTATTCACTTTGCAATTAACTTTCCATAATACATCTGCAGATTTATCAAGTTTGTGAATTATCTATGGTAAATATTTAACCATAGATTCAGTACTGTTAACTATCAGCATGTTTTCAATGCCCCTTTCTGCTACTGCCATGTATATGAATATCAGCTAAATACAGTGGGCAAAAGTTTATAATGTTTCTAATTTACTTAACGAGAATAAAGTATTTCAATAACATTTTTCTTCCAAGTTTTATTTTATTAATAAAAAAATTTTAGGCAACAGTAAGTGTTCAGAAAAGTCAATCAATAAATATTTTCTGAACTCCTACTATGTGCTAAAATGGGAATATATTCATAAGCATGAATATATGAACAAAATTTTCAGTCTTCCCTGCAGTGTTTTGGCATTGGGTGACCAAAGTTAGGAAATAAAGTTATTCAAGAAATTAATGAGATAAAAATATCTACCATAGGTTTTAATTCTTTCTTTATAAAATAACTAAAACTTTAAAGTTGTAACTAGATGAAGAAAATACAGGAAGTTCAGAATTTCCTGTATTTTCAGAATTTCCTACATTTCCTCAACTTAGATGCCAGATTGTCAATATGCTTTTCTCTAACCACAGTTGTCAAAAACTCAGACTATTCTGAAGGGCCACAGTATTGAAGAGTGCTTTTTTACCATGTGAAAAACAAGTATGATTTCTCCCAAAAGGACAAATTTGAAATAATTTTTACTAAATAAAATGTTTTGTCTTATTCTATTTAAACATTTATACAACATGATTGATAAGACTTTTCTGGCTAAGCAATTATAATTTTTTTTATTCAGATACTCCACACTTACCTGTCTAAATATAAAAAGTCTTAATTGCTTCACCAACAAGGAAACAAATGAATATATTCAGCTCATAGCTTACAAGTATATAGTCTTGAGCTGGTTGAAATGTTTTAAAACTCGTGAATCTTGACTTTTATGCTATTTCACCAAAGGGTACAAAATGCCTTTACTGAGTAAGCATATTCATAATGTATGTCTTACATGTGTATAGGAAACTTGTTTTATTCCCTATTAGTGCATTTAAAAATTGGGTGTGATCCGGGTTGTCCACTATATAGACAGGAATCAATATAAACCAAGTCTCAGTTTGGTGTCAATACACTTAAAAAATTTTTTTTAAAGATTTTATTTATTTATTTTTAGAAAAAGGGGAAGGGAGGGAGAAAGAGAGAAACATCGATGTGTGGTTGCCTCTCACGTGGCCCCCACTGGGGACCTGGCCTACAACCCAGGCACGTGCCCTGACTGGGAATTGAACTGGTGACCCTTTTGTTTGCAGCCAGTGCTCAATCCACTGAGCTATACCAGCCAGGGCTCAATACACTTTTAAGGACTTAATAAACAATTTGAAAATGTTCTCAGAGAAACTATGTTGGTGGGTCTTTATGACTACTTCTGGTACTTATCTTTGCATTTAAAATATTTTATTTATGGGACTAAAGTGTAACTCTGTATAAATAAGGCTTAAGTTATTGGGTCCAAGGGTAGAGTTACTTTTTTCTGCTAGAGTAACAAGGAGGTATTCATCACCCAACTACTCTACTCAGAAAGTAATAGTAGAGGCCTGTATACTGAAATTTAATAGTAAATACACATAAAATGAACTTCGCTTATTTTGTCTTTGCTAAGAAAACATGACTCCTGCATTTCAAAAATTTCTATTGATTTTTGTTCCAGTGACTCATCTAGGTGGACAAGAGCAATACCAAATGATCTAAAGTTATCCAAGAAGACCTAGTATTTAAGTTGGAAATGCTTTAATCACCTATTTTTAAAGAAAAGATTAATAATTGACGCAGGAAGAAAGATGCTTATTAATCATGCAAAACAAAAAAGGATAAAATGTAAGTTAAACAGTGCTATGGAGAAAAAGAATCACTTCATAAACTATGATCCCTATGAAAGACAAATATAGAAGAAAGCAGAGGAAAGACGATAGTTATAAGCTTGGCATTCATTCCTTTAAAATATGAAAATAACTTCTATTTCATCTAGTAAACTTTGAAAACTGCATTCAAATCGCAGCTTTTAGAATAATGAAACAAAAACACCACTGCTCCAATAATGTTCCAAGAAAAGCTAATCAGCTTTCCAAAGTATCTACGTTATTTCTTGGGAATATTTGCTCACCAGGAAAAAACCCTACTCCCACAGAAGGGATACATTTCGTATCTGGACTGTGGGCTCTCATGTTTTTAATCATTATCTTCTCAGTGCACTTCTCTACACATTGTGAATTCCTATAACATGGGCTCAATCATAGTCCCTTTTGGATTAGAATTAGTGGTGTTTCTGAAGACCATTTGTGAAGCCTGCATGTCAGTTTTTATGTTCATTTGATTAACAGCCAAATAGGCTCTCTGAAAATTATTGACATGTTATTTATTGCTAGGTTCCAAGAATGTTGTACACAAAAAAGAAACTTGTTTTTAAGTATTTATTAAATTTCTCAAATCTGATATCTGTAATTGCTCTGAACTTTATAATGTCAGATTTTATTAAAAGATTTTTTATTTTAGCACTAAATCTAGTATTTAGATAAAATAATTTTACTTATAGACAGTATTTATGTTTTAAAGCTATTCCTGGTATTAATATAAAGTAATAAACATGAAGCTATTTTAATAGTTTATTTTTAAAATACTCATAGCAAGAAATCTTAAACCATACCATTACATTTTATTTTGTTTGTTTTGGGTATTGGTTAACATGGGCAACCCTTCAAAAACTAGTCCCATTTAACAGATTAGACCATTTTGATTTTAAAATATTGTAATTTCATGTTGACTAATTATTGATTTTATATGTTACTTATGAATTCCTTGTTCATAATTTTTCCAAATATTTTTGATTTATACTATAGTAATGATGATTTTTAATTTTCCCCCAGAGATAAAGCAAGTTTTCAATTTTGTTTACCATTCTCATTGCTATAGTTCATCAGCATGCCACAAAAGACAGTCAAGAGCTTCTCATTGGCGGGATCTGTTATACTGCACAGTGACCTTAAATGGTCAATTACAATCTGTGCACCACCTGCTTGGTCAACTGCACTTCTGCCCTCATCTGTAAAACAAAGAGTTAAATTAAAAATAAAAGAAAAAAGAAATGTACCTTACAATTTCAAATACAAAACATAACAGTGTTATTCTTCATTTAGTGAGTAAATAGAAAATACACCTAAGAAGGGCATTAAATATGGTTTTGGAAATACAAGGCAAAACAAATAAACATGGAAATGGGGGTGGGATGGGGAAAAGAGACAATCTCTTTCTAGGAGAAGAAATGATTATTTGCATTGGTTTCATATAGGGGCTCAAAGAACTTCTTTGTGTCTTAGGAGTTCGTGAATGTAACATGAAAATTTTCCCCTCCTCTTTCACAAATTACAATTCAGTGTAAAAATAAAAATTAGGAACTAATATTTTATTGGAATTTTTTCTCACCTTGGAAAATACTACATACATCTTTGTATCATTGGTTTCACAGTTAAGACATTATAAAAAAAAATTGTCTGTGGCACAGTATAATTCCAGATCACAATATATATAAGGCCTAAATATAGGACAAGGCTCTTTT
Source organism: Phyllostomus hastatus (assembly GCF_019186645.2). Classification (NCBI taxonomy): domain Eukaryota; kingdom Metazoa; phylum Chordata; class Mammalia; order Chiroptera; family Phyllostomidae; genus Phyllostomus; species Phyllostomus hastatus. The sequence goes on along the minus strand of NW_025334028.1, from coordinate 21,477,249 downwards.
TAATGGCATTTTCTACAGTCCATAAGCATATTCCTTGTTTAGTTCTTGCTAGTTTGTGTTTCACTTTTCCTTATTCTCTACAATCTAGAACACACCAACATATTTCACTTACAGCCAGAGGTCAAATGATGGTCAAACATATATTCTGTTATATAAAGCAAATGTCACTTAACTGTTGGAACACATAAATAGCTTTAGAATACTTTCTAACTCCTGAGCATAAGAATGGAAAGAGATGAAAAAAATACGTTGTTCTAAATCTGGCTTCCTTATATAAAATACAGTAGACTCTAGGAAAGTATTATCCAATAAAAATATGAGAGCCACAAATGTGAGCCATATATACAATTTAAATTTACCAGTAGCCACAATAAAAATATAAAAAGAAACAAGTGAAAAATTTTAGTAATATATTTTACTCAATCCAACATATCTAAAATACAATTATCCCAACATACAATCAACACACAAATTATTAATGAAATATTTTACATTCTCTTCTTGTAGTCAATCTTTGAATTATGAGTGTATTTTGCGCGTACATGTCAATTCAGACTAGACACATTTAATTGCTCAAAGAGCCAAATCTGGCTAGTGGCTTCTCAAACTGGACAGTGCGGCTATATAAGCGTAAATAAAGGATCAGTAAAAGAAATGGCTCACAAAGCAATTATAGCTCTAAAGTCAGAAAATAAAAGATTTTTATTTTTCTAATAAGAGAACTGAAATTAAAGTCATATCTTTATACAGTCACTGCCAAATCATATCAGACAGTAAAACAATGTATATCATTTCTTACAGTAAACACACAACTTCAATAGCAGTGCCTGATAAATACTTGCTTGATAATTTTGATTAATTTTAAGAAAATCCATACTAAGATGAAAAGAGTTTTGTCTACTTAATTCATGTCCACTTAGCTTTACTGTATGCTAATCAGCTAATAATCACAGAAAATTCTTAATTGCCAGGGTAAACAGTCAGATGTGCTAGCCAAGATAGTTGATTATATTTCACTTAGAAATTTGATTTCCAAAGTTTTATTTTCTAATAACATAAATATAAATTATCTAAATTGTTGGGCAATTTGTAATTCAATGATGTCAGAGAAAATTGAACATTAGGATTACAAATCTAAATGTTCAGACTTTCAAAAATATAAATGTATAGTATATCCCACCACTAAATTGCAAAGCTCAAATAGATTTGATTCTAATTGCTGAGTAAATATGGACTTTCAAAATATAAATTGTGAATGCTTTGGATTTAGAAATCTTAGAGGCTAATTAAGCCTTAATTTCATGTACTGGAAAACTAAGGCTTAGAAACTGTGTAGAGTCTATTTACTGTGAACATTAAAAGCTAAGCTGACTTCCTCTCAATACTCAGCTATTCAATATTTTAAAAACCACCTGAATAAATCAAATTTATTCAACAAATCTGATAATCTAATTTGATAATGCAATAAATAAGAATATAACTACAATTAGAAGGCAAATTACCTATTTGTGTTTCAGAGCCACAGTGTTTTTCTTACTTTCTTTGCTTCCTTCTTCCATGCCCTCCCTCACTCCCTGCCCTGTCAGGACTGTCTACAACATGGCTCTTCACTCACATGTTACTGAGAGTTGGTTGCTGAGAATAAACTCAAGCTCTGTATTAGAAATTACATTACTAAGAAATTAGAGAAGAAAAGCAAAGCAAAACACATAAAATAATAATAGATATTTGAGTTGAAAAAAATATTAACCACCACTACAGGATAGTTTATACTCATCCTTCCTCTCCCCTCCCCCCTTCTTTTGACCAATCAGCTGCAGAAATAAGGTTAAAGAGAATTTTATTAAAATATGTTAAAGAATCTGAAGATGCAAAGAAATATATCAATGCCATGTTCTTTTTACTCTACCAAAATCAGCAAGAGTTAGTCTTTAAAAGCATCTTACAAATTATTTAAAATACATATTAAGACATATGTCTTTGCACAAGTCCATAGAAATTGCTTTTCCATTCACTGTAGCTCTATAGATTTATCTTATTAAAATGAGTAGTATTATCGTTCACTTAAAGACAATTACCAAAAGGTTCCTTGCCCAAAAATTTCATATTCTTGAATGTAGGCTCACTTTGAACTCTTCTCATATGTAACTTCTAATTGTGAAGCATCCTAAATAGGAACCTCTAGAAATATAATTTATATCTTAATTTCCATAATTATGAGGTATCCAACCACTGCATAAACTGCAGCCCACCACTCTTTAAGCCCTGCTACATTCTTTCTGATTTCCACTACAAGTATGCTCTTTCTTTACAGTAGATAAGAGGAGGCTTTAAATCTAAAGAGATACAACACTTCCATTACTTTTCAGTAGCCAAAAGCAAGAAGTAATAAAACATTTATGCCATGGTTAGTATGTCTCACAAATTTATTATTTTTCCTTTTTTTATTTACTCTATTACAGTTGTCCCAATTTCTCTTTTTCCCTTTTGCCTCCCTTCACACAGCCCACCCCTCTCACCCACAGTCAATCCCCTCTCCTTTAACTATGTCTCACAAATTTTACTCATGGGACTGTAAAGTGCAGTATGGGAAGTGAGTAGCCACAGAACTTACACGCATGACCCATGGACATGTGCAACAGTGGGGAATTGTCTGAGTGGCTGGGGTGCTGGGTGGAGGGGAGCAAAGGGGGAAAAATCAGGACAACTACATTAGCATAATCAATTAAATATGATTTAAAAAATATTACCAAGTTGGTATTGTGATGTATTATATAGCACAGGCGGCAAACACAAGGCCCGGGGGCTGAATCTGAGCCAGGTAGAAACCTGGCAGCAGCACCAAGCTCCTTGCCCCTCGTTAAGGAGTAGTTACATTTATACAGGCCTAAAATCATATTTGGCCCTTTGGAGGCAACTGTGAGGCTGATGTGGCCCCTGGTGAAACTGAGTTTGACACCCCTGTATTATAGTATACCCTAATTTCAAAATTACTGGTATGTTTCCCCAAATAGGCTGTCCCTCCTTACGGGCAAATGTCTAATACATAGTAGGCCTCGATACTTATTGAATGAAAGAGGCCTCTGGCTAGATTTTGGTAAATTAGTGTTCACTTTGAGCATGAATGTGAACATGAATGTGTGTGTGCATGCGCTTTTTTCATGTTTTTACCACCAGAATATCGTTTAGCTTTGTTATTTTTGAACTTTATTTCAGTAAAATCATGTTGTATTTATTTTTGTGTGTCTACCCTCTTATACCCAACATGTTTGTAAAATTCACCTACTGTCATATGCTTCTTTGCTGTACAATACTCATAGTATGGACACATCACAATTATTTGTCTGTTCTTTTGCTAATTATTATTTGGATTATTCCTAGTTTTGAGTTTTATTTGCAATGTATAAACAGTATTGCTGTTTCATACAATCTGCACATCCTTTACTTTCTAGATGACAAACAGGTTTCTAGAGCCAGCACACATTTCCTCCAGCACTTGTGTGAGTTTCTGCGCTCATCCCTTCACTACCGCTTGGGCATTATTTGAACTTTAAAGTTTAGAAAATCTGATGGGTGAGGTTGAAACTATTCCAGAATATACAGGAGCAGGTCTTTGCTGACAGTCACTGCTCTATGTTCAGTAAGGCTTTTAATTTAATATCAAGAGTATGCAGCATATATATGAAAAAAAGAAACTCAGAACAGTTTAAGTTAAGGAGGGAGGGAGAGAAAGACAGAGATAAATGGATACATGCATTGATTTAGAATTTGAAAGAAAAAATGAAAAGACAGCCAAGTAGCTAGTAGAAACTGGCTATAAAACCTACGTAGTACTGTGACTGGAGCAAATTCTGGGACTTTTTAATATTCATGCTTACAGAAAAGCCTTATGATAACCTCAGCAAATATGTTTTTATCATTTCTATCATCCTGAGCTTTCCCCAAAGAGAAGTTAAAAGGCTTCCATCTTCAAAAAGACTGAGGAGGATAGCTGGGGAGGCAGCATGGTGCTGGATGTAAAAGCAGCCCCTAATGTGCCATAGGAAATTTTACCTAATTTTTTTCAAAATACTAATTTATTTTTACAATTTAAAAGTCTCTAACTTTCATACTACTTTCCACTTTTGTGGTTTAAGCCTTTTAAACCTTTTGTGGTTTAAATGCTTTTGTGGTTTAAACCTATAAACCTTTTTCATATTTCTTCTCAGAAATTATCAGTTTAAAAAAATCTATTTAAAAATATGCCTACATACATATTTGATAATTAATTTCCCTCCCACCCTCTAATTACTTATATAGTAACAGGATCTTGGTTCCCTGTTTATCCATTTGATTAAACTACTTATTTCCCACTAGAAGTAATAATCCTTTGTGATGTCAGGAATGGTTACTGTGGTGATAATTATGATGCAGCACATCAGAAAATTATGACTTCATGAGAGAAATAAACAGTAGGAGCTGATCATACAAACAAGCTTTCTTCTAAATTTTGTTAAAAACTAATATTCAAAAACACCAGGTATTATTGAATAAATTATCTTTCATGTTTTCAAAGGTTTAGCAAATCAAAAGAGCTCACCTTTAGCATTATAAGGTGTCATGGGTTGTGCACTGCCTCTCCCTATTTTCTATAAAAGCATCCTGCATGTAATGCTCTCAGTGTTAATTAATGGTGTTGGCTGTGCATAGGCTGCACACATACACACGCGCTGCAGCAAGAGCTAGAGTGTTTGGCATAATAAAGATTGCTTTTTAAGGTTACTGGTGGCTAAGGCACTTAGAAGACAGACACAAATGACTTTTACAGTATATGTACTTTAGAGATAATACTCTGATAAGTGAAATAAGGTAACTTATACTAAACTACATTTCTGTTTCCTTACACTTCAACTTAGGTTTTGTTTAAAGAAACTTTGATTAAATACCACCATTCTGAATTAAAACTTGGGAAACCTGAATTCTGATTCAATCTTCTCTCATTAAACACTAAAAATGGCATATTAAAATATCTTTGCCATTCAGTTCAGCAAAGACAATAGTGCATTCTTAGTATCAACTGAGATTTAATTTCTGAAGATTCATCTCTGAAAAGTTCTGTGGTATCTTTTCCCAAAAAATGTTAGTCATAGGGTATCCATATTAAGAGCAATCTACACAATAAGCTGTCCAAAATGCAACAGAAAGAAGTCAACAGACAAAATCTATTTCACGTATTACTGGGAAGGTTTTGGAGAGGCAAAGAGCAATAACACAGTTTTCATATCCATATCAAAATTCACAGACTCACACACTCATTCATTGAAATCCATTCTGAAAGTAAGAAATGTCTAAAACCCCTAGAGATGTGCTTTAAAGAACAATATTTAGAAGCTCTATAAAGAATGAACAAATTACACAATCTTTTGACCTTGTAAAATTATAGGACTTATAAGCATGAACAAGTCCTAAAGTTGTGCTGAACAATCTTTTCACAGGTCCCTGGTCACACTGCCCATGATGATCCATCCAAATATTCTCAACTTATTCTATAAGTTCTACCTAACCTCTGCATTGTTTGTTTTAATATTTTATTTATTTATTTTTAAAGAGAGGGTAAGGAGGGAGAAAAAGAAGAAGAAAAACAACATGTGCAAGTAGCAAATGTGTCATCAGATGCCTCTCGCCTCTCACATGCCCCCAACTCGGGCCTGGCCAGCAACCCAGGCATGTGTTCTGACCAGGAATCAAACTGACACTCAGTCCACTGAGCCACACCAGCCAATCAACCTCTGCATTCTTTGTTTTTTTTAGATTTTATTTATTTATTTTCAGAGAGGGAAGGGAGGGAGAAAGAGAGAGAGAGAGAAACATCAATGTGCGGTTGCTGGGGGTCATGGCCTGCAACCCAGGCATGTACCCTGACTGGGAATTGAACCTGCGACACTTTGGTTCGCAGCCCACACTCAATCCACTGAGCTATGCCAGCCAGGGCAACCTCTGCATTCTTAACAGTAACTATGATTCCTGCTTCAGAGAGAAAGAGAAGACATTTACAGAAGATAAAATCTTCCTCACTTTTTCACCCTCTCCACTATTAAATGTAGGATTATATATACCTTTTTCTAATCACTTTCAGTATCTCATATTGTAATTTAAGTTCAGTTATAGCTAATTAAGGGTAAAGAAAAGAAAGAGAATATTTGTTTCAACAGAAGGTAAGGCTTTTCTCTTCAAGTAAAGAAAGCTGTAAATATGCCATAAACTAAGGTCTCTAAAAACCTGAAATGGAAAGAACATTTAATGATGAAATCCTAAGACTAGTCTTGGTTGTTGGAATGGGAATTAGAATTTGTTACCTAAAATTTGAAATGTTAACTTCAGAAACTCACTAAGGTATAAGTTTGCAATACTATAAAAATTGTAATATTATTGAAGTAATGACACAAAATAACTATAAAGTCTCAAAGTTTGGGGTTTTGTTAAGTTTGACCATAAGAAAGACTCTTAACCTCTGCTAATGTCAGTTTCCTGATCTAGAAAAGGGAAGAGAAGCAGACAACTGCTGAATGTCCTTTAAGATCTGACACTCTTATTCATTTGTTTCTACTGTGTCCTTATACACACAGAAAGTAATATGCTGTGTGTGGATTTTTTTAACACATTATAATAAACCCTTGACTTTTTTCTGTTTTAGCTTTCCAATCATTAATCATTACAAACCAGGCACTTATTTTTATTTTTCCCAACTATTATTACAGACTATAAAGACTAATGGCAAATAAGTCAGAAATTCTTTTTTTTTAATGTTAATATTAAATATTTTATTTATTTATTTTTATAGAGAGGGGAGGGGGGGAGGAAGAGAGGGAGAGAAACATCGACTGGTTGATTCTTATAAGCTCCCAATCAGGGTTATGGCCTGCGACCCAGACATGTGCCCTGACTGGGAATCAAACTGGTGACCTTTCAGATCATAGGCCCACGCTCCATCCACTGAACCACACCAGCTAGGGCCAGAAATTCTTTTTATAAGCTAAGCTGTGAAGCTGAGTTGTACTTTCCTGTTGAGTTTTGAAAAATTATACTATCTAGAAGTAATGATTATTGATGTGTTCTTTCTCTGTGAAGAGAAATGTATTTTAGAATAGGTGTTTAAAGTCAAAACAATTCTAACTTAAGTCCTTACTAGTATTAGTTTGTAAAGAGTGACAGTATTACAAAGGTGCCATGATAAAATGTATTTTAATCAAGCTTCTATGGTTTTTCCTTTAGACTCTGCCACTTTTAACCTCTGAGAACATGACGTATTCTGGGCAAGAAGTTCCAAACATAAACTAGGCCTATTTTAAATGTAGGGTCACAAGTGCTACTCTGACTCTTTTTAGTCCATCAAACTATAACTGAGACTAGAATCCTGGATTTTAAACTTCAAAGAGCTTATCAGTTTTAGTGTATGTTCACCACATGTGTTAGAATTTCAGATGTCTTAGAAAAATAAATAAAAAATATTACTGAAAATCCCCAAACTATCCCATAGCTGAAAAAATCACCAAATTACTTAATTTTACCAGAATTCTATGTAATGCTCCAAATAAGCAGCAAATGGGGTTGAGTTTGCAAATGTTCTCATTAAAATGTGATTTTTAAAAACGTTCACTGCTATACTTGAACTTACATGAATTAGAAAATACCAAAATTCTTCCTAAGAAGTTAAAATGCAAATTCATGATGCAGATTTATTTATGTATGGATTCTTAGCCTGTCTTTCAAAGTCAGTATTTAAATATCTTAATCTATTTGAAATATTATGCTTTTGAGACATTGACATTATTCCTGTTTATTACAGGTCAAATTTTGTCCCCTCTTCCCCCCAAATCTTTGTTAAAGTTCTAACCCTTACTACCTCAGAATGTGATCTTATTTGGAAATAAGGTCATTGTAGATGTGATCATAGTCATGTGCCACATAATTATGTTTCTGTCACAACCACATATATGACAATGGTCCCAGAAGATTATAATGGAGCTGAGCAATTCCTACCACCTAGTGATGTTGTAACATCACAGTGCATGGCACTTGTCAACAGCAGTCTACTGCCAGGAAAGGAGCAAGAGTATGGAGAGAATCCATGTGTGCTACAGGTATGCATGGATGGCTAAAGGCTAAAGAGAAAGCAGGAACACTAAAAAAGAAGTCCACCAGCACTTCTTATTGTAAGCACAAGACAAGAACAGCCCAATACTAACAGATTAGGAAGACTACTGTATTGAAATAAAGTTAATAACAGCTAATGTAAACCCAACTCAACTTCTGACTAGGCTGACTGGACCTCCACCTCATACTACAGTATCTCCTGTTTTTGTCCACACGATGTTCAGCATTCAATAGAAAAAACTATGAGGTGCATTTTAAAAAGAGATAAAAAAATAACCCACTGTCAAAAGATAAACCATTCATCAGAATGATACTCATAAGCGACTCACATGTAAAAACTATCAGACTGGGACTTTAAAATGATAATAACATTAAATGATCCAAGTAAAAGGTGAATAATATCCATGAATAGATATTGGGAATTATGCAGAGTAATAAAAGCTATAAATAATTAAGTGGAAATGCTAGAAATAAAAACACAATGCCAAAGAAGAAAAATTATTTCAAGATGTTGAATAGTAAACTCAACAAAACCAAGTAAAGTCTCAGTGATCTTGTAGATCAATAAAAGTTATGAAAACTGAATGAAAAAATACAAAAGATTGAGGGGAAACCCCAAAGCCCTTAAGAGCTGAGAGAAAACAGTAAATGGTCTAACATAAGTGTAATTAGAATCACAGAAAAAAATGAAATAAAGAACAGGGCAAAAGAAGTATTTTAAAATAATGGCTGAGAATTTTCCAAAAATAATGATATACTTATTAATTGACTTGTTATTTCCAAAAATAATGACAGATCTATTATTTTAATAATAAATCTATATTTAGAGAACCCTAGCTAAAACAAAAAACAGAAATACACAGCAAATAGTTAAGCTGCTAAAAAAATATATAAGAAAAAGAGAATCTCTTGAAGACAACCAGAGGAAAAAAAGAGAAATATTTATATTTGGAATAGCAAAAATAAGAATACAGCAGACTTCTTATCCAAAACCATGCAAGCTGGTAGACAATGGAAGACTATCTTTGATGTACCAAAAAGGGGGTGGGGGGAGGGACCAGTGAAAATATCTTTTAATAGTTAAGGTGAAGTAAAGAAATTTTCAAACAAATAAAAGCTGAGAGAATTCACTAACAGTAAATTTGTTACACAAAAAAATGTTTTAAAAAAGTCTTTCAGGTAGCATGTGTACAACACTAGACAAAAATGTTGATCTACCCAAAGAAATAAGACAACAATAATAAAAATGAAAGTAAATATTAAAAAGGTTTTTTTACATATTTTTAAAGATAACTGATGGCATAAAGTGAAAATAGCAGTATATTGCAGGATTTTTAAAGTATGTAAAAACAAAATATATTACAATACAAAAGTACCTTATTTCACTGTACTTTGCATTTTTGCACTGTGCAGACATTGCATTTTCTCTCTTTTTTATTAACAGTTTGAAGGTCTGTGCCAACTCTGTGTTAATCAAGTCTTTTGGTACCATTTTTCAAATAGCATTTACTTCATGTCTCTGTCACATTTTGATAATTCCTGAAAATTTTCCACTTTTTACTTATTACTCTATTTCTTATAGTGATCTGTGATCAGTGACCTTTGAGGTTACTACTGTAATGTGTGTGTGTGGTGAACTTATTTGATAAATGTTGTGTATGTTCTATCTGCAAGGCAATAATTCAGATAAATGAGTGAAATAAAACCTACCCAATTTATTCAAAAGGCAGAAAAAGATGGGCAGAGAAACAAAGAATAATGTGGACAATCAGAAAATAACTAGTAAGATAGATTTCAAGCCAACCACATAAAAGTCACATTAAATAATATGGCCTAAACCTCCCACTTAAAAGGTAGATATGGTCAGACTGGATAAATCAGCAAGATCAAACCATGCTATCTATAGGTAACCACTTTAAATATAAGGACATTCAAGTTAAACATTTTTAAATGGCCCTGGCTGGCATAGCTCAGTGGATTGAGTGCAGGCTGAGAACCAAAGCATTGCAGGTTCCATTCCCAGTCAGGGCACATGCCTGGGTTACAGGCCACAGCCCCCAGTAGGGGGGCGCTCAAGAGGCAACCACACATTGATGTTTCTTTCTCTCTCTCTCTCTCTCTCTCTCTCTCTCTCTCTCTCTCTCTCTCTCTCTCTCTCCCCCCTCCCCTCCCCTCTCTAAAAATACAATAAATAAAATCTTAAAATTTTTTTTAATGGTAAAGGATATACCATATAAACATTAATCAAAGGAAAACTTGTGTGTCTATATTATCTAACACAGAAGGTGACAGAAAAAGCAATATTATCTGGGATAAAAAGGGATATTACATGATGTTAGAAAGATAAAACATTCCTAAATGTGTTAAGCAGCCATCGACAGACCATGAAAATTTATGTAATAAACAGGGATATAAGAAGGTCTTATTTTCATAGTTTTTATTCTAGTGAGGATGACAGAGTAGTAAACAGAATAAAAGCTTCAATACAGTTTTTTTTCCTTTAATGGTGTTACAAAAGGACAGAAAAGAGAATATACACCTTTTCTAGAAGAACAGATGGAGGAAAAAGGAGAAAGACAGTTTATTAAAAAACTTCACAGAAATTAAATGTTCATGATATACATAAGTATACTCACCTAAGATCCATAAATTATAAATCCCTAATAAGAGGTACATTTATGCAGCAAAATTAAAGTATTATCTTTAGCTCACCAAAGTTAAACCCTATTTAGTAGAAATAATATTTCCTTAAATTACTGATTAATGACATACACTGTATAATCAGTTAGTCATGGTACTTAAGGCCTGTGACCAAATTAGCATTCATTCTCCTGCCTTTATTTATCAAACTTTTGTGAGCACCTACAATGTTTCACATACTGAGCTAGATTTGAAAAATAGATAACTAATGTACAGTTAAGGAGAGAAAAGTATGAAGGAAATACTTAAGCAATAAACACAATTAAGTTTTCAGAGTACAGTAGAAGCACAAATAATTTTACCTAGAGGGTTTAGAAAAAGATTCATGAACATATTTTCCAAAATAAGTTTGAACTTATTATATGTAAAAAAGTGTACTTTATTGTTTAGATTTTGGTGGGTTCCCTCCCTTATAACTCTGTTGATAAAAAATTTATGTAACACAAACCACATAAATTTAAGTGTAACCAAGTTTAACAGTCCTGTGTACCCCAGAAACCACCAACACAATCAGGACACCAACCATTTCATCACAGGCCAAAGACTGCTCACGTCCCCTTCTCTCCCCCTTCTCTCCACTGTCTCTGGCCCCAGACAACTCACTGCTTCTGTCACTATAGATTAGTTTGACACCATATATATATGGATTCATACAGTATGTATTCTTTTTTGTCTAGCTTCTTTAACTCAGCCTAATGATTTTGAGATTCACAGATAAGATAGTATCAGGTATGTTAAGTGGTTTATTCTTCTTTATTACCAAGTAGTATTCCATTGTATGGGTTACATCACTATTTTTACTTTAAATTCATTCATATTTATAGGCATTTGGGATGTTTCTGGTTTGGAGCTATTTTGAATATAGCCACTATAGAAAAATACCAGCCCCAGTTTATGAAGCTGATTTTAATGTATATCTTTTCTAATTAATTTTGCAATAAATAATCAACCAAATCACAAAATGAGAAAAAATTCCAGGCTAAAAGAAATAAGGTATGATAAGTAGTAAAATTTGGAAATGACCTATTAAGAAATTGTCATACTGATTCAGAACTATGAAGAGGAAAAAGGCAACTAGACCTTCATATAAGAATTATGAAATTGATCATACTCTCAGAAATCATTAAATATATTTACCTGGGGACTTGGCTGTCAGTTAATCAATTTTAACATCAAATTTCTTTTTTTAAAGCTGTCTGATTTTAATTCAGTTATGTATTTTAAGCTTCCTGAAATACATACTAATAGAACAAAAATAATGTGGTATATTTCCATTTCTTTCTTTTACTATAAAGCACTACATATTATATATCTAACGAAGTTTAGGTATTACAAATAATGTATATTAAATGTTTATTAGCTGACTCATACTACATTCTGTGGGAGAGGAAATTAAAAAAAATCATCTGGCATTCACTCAAATGACAAGATATACAAAGGGAAAAAAACTTCTGTTATTTTAGCTTATCATTGCTTAAGATGGTTTTTCAGGTCACTGAGGAAATGTTTTTGCTACTTATTTGTCACATCACTATGGTTTCACTACTTTAAACCTCATTTATTTAAAGTCCAGTATGAGAAAGAAATTTATATTAGAGACCTACTAAAAGAAAAGCTCACTTTATTATATCAATAAATCAGAGAAATGTATATAGGATGTGTATAAATTCCTTTCTATTACTCTTCATCCCCAGAAAAAGTAGAATTGATTAAAGGCAATAGTAAGAACAGTACCATTTTAATTTTTATTATACTTTGTATGCAGAAGAAATTGTACAAAGCAGTAGATATGTCTGAAAAATTGATACCTATGTTTGTTTAGGTGGTTTATTGAGAACATTAAAACTCAGTTTCTCATATGGATTTGCTTAGTTTTACTAAGAATCCTGATAAAATCAAAATAACCTTAATTTTCCTATAAACAAAGAGGTTAAGGAAGTATTTCATACACTCCTCTTCATTTAGAAAAAATGACAAGAATAAAAAGTCAAACATGGTAAAGCATGTTTATACACACAAACTTTTTTACATAAAGTTTTCAAATTTGGAAATATAGAAAGGTTTTTTCTTATCACTTGGTTCTGCTCTATGTTCTTTCAATTACGTAAAGTTTATTTTTGTGATTTATAACAGATTAAATAAAATGTTGGTTTAGGATGAACTTTCAGGAAAATTATTAGGACATATTCCTGTACCTGCAACTCTAAGACATAAACTATTAACATTAAAGCATAAATATATTTAATAAAGTATGTACTTATGAAAGTGTTAACTTCTTCAAATAATACGTAGAGTGGACCAGAGACATAGATTTCAGTTCAACACTATCACCAATTTAGCTGTTGATCCTTAAAAGTCACTTGAACTCTCAGGCCTATTTCCTTATCTATAAAATTGGAAGGAGTGGATTAGAATATTTCTAAAAGTCCCCTGTATTTAAAAAACTTTACAACTTCTGGGTGGGTTTATTCTTTTAATCTTTCTAATTTCTCAAAGTTCCTTGAATCTACATAGCCTATCCAGGTCACATCTGTAACATTTTGCTAAATATGAAAGATAACAAACTTTTTCAGTATTTATCCCCAAAATGTATTAACATAAAGATACAGAAATTACCCACAAGCCATTTCCTCTTGCATATCTCAGAATTACTACTGCCCCCAGGAAAACAAAAACAAGCAGCAACAATGAAACTCAGAAAAACATAATAAAACAACCTGCCCTTTCCTAGATCAGTAAACTGCCCCATCCTTTGTCCAGCTGCTCAAGCCCCAATCTAGCAATCACTCTTGATTTCTCCCTTACCTACATGCCCCAGTCATCCACCTCTAGAAATGCTTCACAGATTCTTCTGATGCCCTCTATCCTCACCACCATTAACCCACTTCAAGTCACCAGTACCTCTTGTCTGGGACTACTGCAAGTCTTTTGCTTTCCATGCTTCCATTCTAAGCTCTTAAGTTCCATTCTCCTCAAGCCACTTCCCATGCAGCTCTGAGAGTGATGCTTTTAAAATCTGAATCAGATCCCTTTCAATGGCTACTCTTACTCTATGACAGTGATTTTCAACCTTTTCCATCTAATGGCACACATAATTACTAAAATTCTACAGCACACCAAAAAAATGTTTCTTACCAATCTGACAAAAAAGTAGGTATAATTCTAATTGGTTCACACCAGATGGCTACTGTTGTGTTGGCTGACGTCATTTTTTTTGGCAATCTAAGGAAAAAGAGGTCAGTGTCCCTGATTAAAAAGTCAGGCACTGCATGTTTTAAAAATTCTTGCAGCACACTGGTTGAAAATCTCTGCTCTAGGATGACCCACAGGGCTCATTATGATCTAGGTCTTATTTATTTCTTCCACTTTGTTGCTCAACACTCTCCCTGTTCACTGCATCCCATATACCTTGGTATCTTTTCTGTTCTTTAAACACACCAAATTCTTTCCTCATTCAGAACTTTGCAATTTCTACACTCCTATAAGGAATAAGGAATATTCTTCCCTTTCTGTTCAATAACCTAAATTCTTCCCATTTTTTTAGCCCTCAGATCAAATAACACCCTCAGAGAGAACTTTCTTTGTCTTCAGATATGCTCCACTACATCACCTGTTTATTCCCTTGACATCAATGATCACAACCTGTAAATATCTTTTTGGTAGTGTTTACTTATGATCTGTCTTCTCCTATATAAGCTTCATAAGGACAGGGACTTGTTGCTCTTATTTTCTCTTATTATCCCCATCACCTGGCAAAGCGTCCTCAACACAATGGGCTCAATCAATATTTCTTGATTAAAGTATTCTGTGTATATCTATCTATCCGAGAATATGAAAGCACAGAATAAGAATTTCCTTACAATCAACATAGGAAAAGAAGAGCATTCAAATCATATGACCCCTGGTGTAGGTATTTAGACTTTCTATAGGCAAGAGCATAAATACATATCTTCAATGACATATATAGAACTTTCTATAGATATGTTTCTAATTCTAACCTCACTTAGTAAATATTTTTTCCTATGTCACACAGAAGGCCTATTAAAAAGAAGATTCCACAGGTTAAATCTTTGTTAGTTTATTGTTTTACTATGGTGGCAGGTCTCTTTTGACTTTGATTTAAAATCCTCAACATCATAATGCTAGATTTAAAATAAATGTTTTACAAATGATAAAAATTTATCCTCCACTATAGAAATTCTAACCTTTGAATCTATGATATAAAATTTTCTTAAGTACAATTATTACTGTATGTGAGCTACAGTTTCCAGGGGGTACAATTATTTTTGGTGTTAAAAAGAGGGTCTTACTATTCAAAAGAGTTGTATCCTGCAGAAATTATATATAATCAAGTTTCTGTTGTGTGTGCATAAAAAAAAGTTGGTAGCCAATGATCTAAAGAGTAGTGTCTGTATTTCTGTAAGTCTACTGTACGTCAGATATATTGGCTATTCTAATGTATATTATATGAATGGTTTTCTTGTATTCTTAAATATACTACCTTTTAATTTTGCCAGGTGTTATTTAATTTTTCTGGAACAAGGGAATGGTAAACAGACATACCTACTTGTTTTTCAAGATAAAGTCAAAAGATATTTATGAAATCTACTACAGAAAAAATTAAATTCTGATACTTACATTTCCCCCTATAATTCTACCAAAATTGTGGATTTTTATTACATACCTTTTATGTATTCAAATATGTTTTATGAATTCAAATGAAAATTTTGAACCCATCAATATTTTTACTGAAACTCAAAATGCAACTTACTCATCATGATCCAAGTGCAGGTAAAATGCACAAAGGACTAGGTATACAAGTAAAAGCTATAAATATTACATCAGTGAAATTACAGACAGGTCATTCAGAAAAAAACACCATGACTTAAATACCCATATATCAAAAAGAAGCACAAAGTTGCAATTTTGTGGCATACTATTATATTCAGGTGTAAATTTTGCCTTGATGCAAGAAAATTCCAAATATATTTACATTGATAATGCAGGACCAGGAGGAAAAACCACTGGTTCTACAGATGCAGTTTAAAATTAGGTCACTGCACAGTAATTGACGGACACAGCTTAGGTGTACCTGCTGATAGTAGTATTAATTTCTGTAGTACAACAGATTTCTCTCACATCAGTAATCATTTGACAATTTTACTTTTTTCAAAAAGCCTTTATCTTAATGGAACACCCATAAATCACTACACATTTGCTAAAGATGTCACTAAATTTACTCTATTTCTTATATTTTTCTACTATCATTTTATTAGCAGAAGACTGTGGTTATATATACAAATTATAAAATAACTTACTAAGATCAATTATTTCCATAAAATTACCTTATCTTAAATGACTTCTGAACAGCATTCAGGCAACAATGGAAATAATTTATTGCTCAAATTTATTAATCTAATTGCTCAAGATCAAAATTAAATTTTTTTCCAGCTATTTTAAATATAAAAAAATGCTTCTGTATCATCCACTTAATAATTAAATCATGCCAGACTGTGTGTATGGATGTGTGCATATACACAGTTCTGATTTAGAATTTAACTTGAAGTGATAACAGTACAGTTTCTTAAGAGGTACAAACATTCCACTATTTCTGCTATTCATATTATCCAGTTTTTAATGTAGACTCATTGATTCCTTCCCCTTATCCGGTATCTTCTTGGATTCTTACTTACACATTCCCCTCCCTTCCTTTCTGTTCTCTTAAATTTGTTCTGCAAGTTTAAAAAAAAAACACAAAAAACAAAAAACTCTTAACTGGTTATTCTTCATTTAGTCACTGTTCAAAGCTTTTTAAGTAGGTAAGTACATCAGAATCATTTAGGGAGCTTTTTGCAGAATATACATGACAGGTTGGATTCTAACCTCAAAGATTCTGATTTAATGGTTCTAGGTTGTGGCCAAGAAAACGTATTTTGAAAAAGTTCTCCAAGTGTTTCAGATGCATACTACTAAGAATCACACTAACTGTTATGAATGTCTGCCTAGCTTATAATGTATCTCTCTTTCAAATTAATATTTTTATGGTATCAATTTCAGCACTTAATTCTGTTCCTCGAATACCTGCAATGGCTCCCCACTGCTTAAGCCCTTCTCCAATACAGATTCCAGACTTATCTATCCAAGATTTTATCTACCTTTTAAAATGCTTCTCTGTGCTCCTGAAAAATCTTTCTCTACAGGTCCAAATCCTATGCAGACTAAATGTTTCCTTCTCCATAAATATCACTGGATGAGCTCAAATGCAAATTAGCTCCCTCTAAAAACTTACTGTGTATTCTCTTACAGCATTTATCACATGGTGTATGATTTTTAATTTACTGATATACATGCTTCATTCCTTTCAATTCACAATAACTTTCTTAAGCAATTTTATTACATATATAAAATAACAATTATATATGTGGTATTTTAAAACACTCATTTTCATGCAAATCAAAGATTAGCATATTTTTCAGTCTCAGAAAATACAACTTGAAAACATTATACAACACAAAAATTGAGCAGGTATAATGAGTGCAAAACAACTGTATTTGGTTTTAAAATAAACTAGGAAATATATCAAGTTGAAAATTCTTTTAAGTTTTTAAGTTGTATGTTTGAAGCAAGTTCCACTACCAAAACAACAGATTTGAATTATATTGCCCAAATAGTGCTACCTTCACTAAAGTAATCAGTATTACTTCTTGGATTCTGTTGAAGATTTGTACAAGAAACATTCATATGGAGAATATCTGGGTAATTTTTGCCGAGCTATTATTGAAGACACTGTCTTTAATGCCAACTTTTGTATATTTCTTTGCATATTTTAAGAGGGATGTGTCCAGAATCATCTAAGGAGGTAGTGATATCCTTATGATAAATCTCTTCTAGCATTTGTTACAACAGGTCTTTTTAGTTCAACTGAAAACTAGAATATTTCTACTTAGCACAAAGTAAAAATTACATAGCACATCAAGTTTTTTATTTTCTTAACCTTGGCTGCTTAGAAGCACAAATTAAATTACTGCTCAATATAAAAACTATATTATCCCTGACTTGTACTAGATTTTCTTTTCCTCTCCTTATATGGCTTCTGGCCTTTATATATTTATTTTAAATAGCTTACAAAGTTAGTGTATGCATTACATTATTGTTATAGCATACTTTTTAGAAGTAATAATGTTATGGACTGAATGTATCCCTCCCAAATTCATTTGTTTATATCTTAACTCCTGTTGTAATGGTATTAGGAGGTAATTAGATCATGCAGGTAGAACCTTCATGAAAGGGATTAATGCCTTTATAAGAAGAGAACCAAGAGGAGCTTGCTTCCGCTCTCTCTTTCTGCTATGTGAGGCAATGAAAAGGCAAACCAGAAAGGGCGCCCCTACCAGATTATGTAATCTGCTGGTGTCTTTTGATCTTGGTTGGATTTCCCAGCCTCCAGAACTGTGAGAAACAAATGGTGGTTTAAGAAACCAAACTGACCAGGACAAGTGATCATATATAAATGCTATGTATTTCCTTTCCATAGCAGTTAATTATATTGTGCATCTATATATAAACCTTTATTTAATTCACACAAGCTCACTTTACCATGGAAGACACTAAAATTGAGAAAGATTAAATGACAATTTAGTAAATGGCAGAACTAGAAATCCTATCAATCTGCAATATTTCCAGGATACACATTAAAATTTCATTATTTATATTAATTTTAAAATGAACTATATTTCTTCAATAAACAATGTAAACTTATTTGCTTACTTTTTAAAAAATGGTCCCAAGTATTATTCTCATTGTTTGCTTATTTTTATTCTGACTTACTGTGTACTCTATAATTGTTCACAAGTTGTGTTTCTTTGTATATTTTATTTTCTCCACCATATTAAAAACTTTTTATTGACATGAACCTTTTTTTACAGCTTATGACAGTGTTATACAACAACATCTATCCCCAACTAAGTACAATGTGTTGGACATCTTTACTATGGAGTATTTTCATATAATAATAGCAATAATTACTGTCTCTCAGAGTAGCAGTTTCATGTAGCTATTTATTCTTACATACACATGTACTTTGATAATAAACCCATTCATAAAATGCAACAGATCAGACAACTGTAACTGAACAATAAAGTAATTAAAAAAATAAAAAAACAAGTAAGATGCAACAGATAAACTGATAAGAGTTGAAGAACCTTGTTTTTACACTTACTGGCTGGTAATTCTAAAATTGAATACTAGTAGGGTATTCAATTTTAGTAGGGAAGTAGGGTAAATATATAGACCTGTGAAACTCTTTAATATAATTAATCAAATGCTTAACCTATTTTATATCACTGATATAAATATTTATTTTAAATGCCAGACATAAATAGTTCCCTGTGGACTATAACCACTATAAACATACTTTGATTACTTCAGCAATTTCAAAGCTTGTCTATATTATATTAATTCATACTTAACAAACCAAATTACATTTCAAAATACTGTAGAATTATTGCTAATTCTTTTTCAGCATTTATAGTCAGACAACGAAGTCTTTCTTCATGTATTACATAAACATAATGTAGCACAGTTAGAATCACTAATACACAAATAAGTCCATGCATGTATTTGGGCATCCTTTCCATTTACATTTGAAGTCAATGAAATAAACAATACTTAGTTCACTTAATAAACATTGGGTTTGGCAAGCCTTAATATCATATCATTTTGAATATTTACTCAAATGAGCAAGAATCTAAGTTTCTTTGTATCATGTATGATAGCACTTCATATAAATTTCTTAAGTATACATCTTTCCAACAGTAAAACTAATTATATAATAGCAAGCATTAATTTTGTTTCTGTAAAGATGTATATTTATTTAACATGATTAATTTGAATTGTATATTATATTTTCTCTGGTGTAGAAAAAGGCACATATTTAATTTCATGTAATCATTTATGTCTAGCTTCTACTACAGAAATTTTAACTAGTATATCCCATATCAATTATTTCCTAACCTCAAGCAGTAACATACGCAAATAGAGAAAACTCCAACAATCAATTTATCCCTATGAATTATAAATAGTGGGTACAAATTTAATATGAAGCTCTTCAATATTATAAGGACATTTAAGTATATCAGCAATTTTAAATGTGCACAAAGCTGTAGACAAAGCTAATCATCAAAAGGGATTACACAATTGCACAAAAGATGGCTATATAAGAAGAAAAAAAGAATTCATCTTTACCACTTTTGAAAGAAATGTGTAAAGAGACCTATGAAATTTAATACTTTTCTTTATATAAAATCACATTCCCTAGAAAATCCATCAGTTTGCTGATTTCTTTCTAAATTGAAATACAATTTTTTCTCTTCTTTGATCTAAAACATATACTTCTCCTAAGTTATTTTGCCAGAGTTAGAGAGCAAAATAGTTTTAAAATGTGGCTTATGTCAGAAATCTGCACATTTCTAAAGAGGAATCCATAGCTGAAGTGCCTTGAAGGCTCTCTGGAAAAAGAGGAAAAAGGCCAAGTATTTTAAATGTTCCTACCCAGTGATTCTTTCATATCACTATGCAAGAGAGAGACTGGAACTTAATAAATTCATCAGCAACAAAGCCTCACTCTGTCCTGCTTGGCAGCTGTTATCAGTGTGTTACCTGATGTTAAGATTATATAAGACCATTTCCATTAGGAAGAGTTCCTAAAATGGGCACTATCAAAGCTAGTAAAATTGAAATCTGACCTACTTTTTTCAAGAGATTACCATGGATTTAGCTGAAATATGCTAACAAACACTTCACCTTTTAAGTGTCAAAATGAAAATCTATAAAATATGCACACACTGCTCAAATATTTAGCTCTAATAATGAATTCATTGTTATTTTCTATGTACACTGGCTTTTACTATCTATTGTGAACCTAGTATTATCCTGAATAAACTTACATTAAAATTATTTTTTTGGAGTACATTTATAAAATGTTAAGTAAACTGATTATTCCAATGAATAAGTTTAATAAAACACAAATGTGAACTGGAAAACATGTTATTTGTAAGAAAAAGATTTCTTGTTTTACAAAGTTGTCATGTATAGTTTTCTATCATCCTTTTAAGAATGAAGCATTACATTCTCAAGAGGGAAGAAGATTAATTAATTAATTAAAATAGAAGCCATTCAATACTTTTTAAAAAGAGAAATCTAATTTCTGTGTTCTTTCAAACTCCCAATTGTCATAAAATATAATAAGAAATGCATTTCAAGTAAATTCACAAATCAACTACACAGTATCACATTTATAGACTTTTATATTATTGTTGTAATTCAAATACAGGTGCTGTACTTTTCCTACAATTATTTGGAGAAATCACTAAGAAGTTCACAGAGTTTAAAAGGGTAAGAAAGCATACAGTCCTATGGAAATTACATGCATAAGCAGGACAAATGAACACATTTCATTTCATGATTTATAGTAATAAATCTCTTCTTATACTAATTCATTTTTAAGACTACTAACTTCATTTTTCTTAAACAAGGATTAAAACTATAAAAAATAGCTCATATTCACTATGCTTAATTTTTTACTTAACTGTAATTTCCATTGAATTAAATGAGAATGAAGTGTTATAAATATTTATGGATAAATGAAATAAAAAATTAACTTCATAGCCTAAGAATTTTATACTGTATACTTTGTAAGAACAGAGTAAATGGATATGATAAACACTATAATAATGGACTGTAGTTTTATCAAAATAATAATCACATTAACTAGACATTTATTACCTTAACTTCAAGATTCTTTAGTACACAGGAAATAAAATTACTATGTGCCCGTAAAAACCAGAGCAAGATGAAATAATAAATCACTATGGGTGCTTCTCCTATTTTACCAATATTAAGTAAAACTCAAAGCCAAAATATGCAAAACAGATATTTCCTATATTCAAGCAATGCATAATTCAAGAATAACTAAACTGAACAAGGATTAAAAAATTTCAACAGCCTTAAATTCTAGTAATAAACACGGAAGGATAGGGATAAAAACAGTAATGATCAATGCTGTCCAGGTACATGCCATCAATCTTTGATGGTTACTCAGAGGGAGTCTTTATAATATATACTGTTAAACTTAATCATATAAAATACACATAAATGGTTCATTCTTGAACACTAATACTATAAGGTATGCTGTTTAATAAAAATCATAAATATGAAAATGCAAAGTCATAAACATAAAGCACTAGAATTTTATAAATAAAGTTAATAAGCTAGGATAAAAATAACTGGAATGAAGAAACAGACAGGTAAATTTATAAGCAGTAATGGGGACTGGAAACTGTAAGTTAAAATTCATAGTACACCATCCATGTCCTCAGATATAATATTTAATGTTCCAAAAAGAAAGGAGAATAAATGAGGCTAGCCTTACCACCACTGCTACAGATAAGTTATAACCGAAAGCTATAGTTTCAATCTTTTTTCTCTTTTTTCTTTTATCATAAATAAATATGTTTATGACCTTATGTAATATGTGGCTTATGTACGCAAATCACTACTGGAAGCATTGCCTATTATAAAAGGGCTTTG
The DNA here is from genome assembly GCF_019186645.2 of Phyllostomus hastatus. Lineage (NCBI taxonomy): Eukaryota > Metazoa > Chordata > Mammalia > Chiroptera > Phyllostomidae > Phyllostomus > Phyllostomus hastatus. Next base: position 21,454,830 of record NW_025334028.1, on the reverse strand, counting down.
TCTTCTTTGTTTATAACAAAATGTAACTCACTCAAAAGGAGAATTATAAACTCAATGGGGAAAATAAGCAATGAAAGTTATCCCAGTTATAAAATATATGTTTTTGGCTCAAAAAATAGAAATCTAAGGAAAAGCAGGATAAGCCTAATTAAATTAAATATATTCAAGATTTTTCTGCACATATGTGGGAAGGAAAAGCAGAAAATGTATAATTTTTGCAATATACCCATACTCTTTGCCTCATAAAACAGTGTGTTATAGAAAGTGATGAGGATGACAATGACACTATGACAAATAGGAATGAAGTCAATGCAAATGTAGTAGGCCAATCTAGCTTTTAAGAAGATTATGAATTTTATGAATGGTTTTACTGAATTGTAAATAATTAAAAATGTACTTGGAGACTTTGAAACTTTAAAAAACTGTGTTCATAAGCATTCACAATCAGAGATGATACTTTAATAAAACCTTACTGAAGAGATATATATATTTAATTTAAAACCCAATTACTTAAGAATTGACTTACTTTCCTCTGAAAATATAATTTGTGAAGCAGAGGAAAAGAGCTCACTTTTTATAACTTCTTACTTAAGAATTATTATGGCCCAAATCTCTAACAGACCTGCTAAATAAGCAGAGCTGTCATACTGGCCCATGTTAGTGTCTTAGCCTAGAAAAGTCAGTGCTAACGCTAAAAGGGAAATTAGTTTGAAATCATAACACTTAAACAAAAGTTTATAAGTGTATTACTGATATTTCAACACTTACGGCTATCATAACATATGTTTCCTAGAGCCCTGCCCGTTTGAAGCAGCACTTCTTGGTCTTTGCTATTTAGTAGTTGCACCAGTGGTGAAATCAATCCAGCATCCACACAAGGAATTCGCATAAATTCTGAAAATAAGAGACATATTTAATTAAAAATCTAAAGATTCACAACTTCCACAAATCATGCCCCTAAATAAAATAAATACCTACTATTAAAATGTCCAAAGTACTTACTATTTGAAGAGTACATTTCTGGTCAAAAGTACCATTACAATACAATCCTATTACATACTTCATGAAATAACTACACAAAAATGTGTGGGGTTGTAATTTTCCTTTGCTGACAGTCTGCCATAAACTAAAAGGGTTTTTAACTTTCTTTATACCTAACTTATCACTATGTTCTTATAATAACTGAATATGCTTAGGAAGCAGCATGTAATGATAGAAATATTGGTAATGGTCTTTCCATGAGCCCAATCATTAAAGTACAGCAGGTCCTCAAACAAGCTGTTCCATTCAATGTTGTTTTGTTATAATGTTAATGAGATGCAGCAGAAACCTAATTCTTGTTTATATCAAATTAGCCTATGGTAAAATTGGTTTTGTCATACAGTGTTTCACCACAGTTCCAAGACCTATCAATGACACTAAGTGAGAACGTAATGAACTACGGTTATAAACTAAGCCATCAAATTGTAGAATTTTCACTCTATGTTCTCTAAAAAGCTAAAATATAAGACTTTTAAAAAAAGTTCAAGTGAATCATTAAAAATAGGTCCTTTCCAACTGGTAAGACTCAACAAAAACACCTATTATTTATCTTCATTTCTGTTCTTGATTAAAATCCATTTTATAGATTACTCATACCTGTTGTTGTACCCATGTATTTGGTCTAAAGTACCAAATGTTGTTTTCTTACACTTCAAACTTTTTTCCTTAGCTTTACAATATACTATTCTAAATTTATTAACTTCCAATGATACCATCATAGTTACAATTAGACACACTTTTTTACAGTGTCAGGAAAGCCTATTATAAAATTTAAGGAAAATAAAGATACCTAATTGGTGAAAGCTCTAATAACCAATATCACAATCATCATTTTGGATATTAGGACTTACTACAAGGATGTTCTTGTCAATAAAGATCTAATTCTTGAATCTATACTCCATCCTACTACATAAAAATTACTCTTTTCACTCTTGCTTTCAAAGGACGTCCACTCCTTAATTTGTTCCACAAGTTCTCTCATAAGCAATCTCCCCCTCTTTCTTTTCATTTTCAAATTCTTAGAGCACATCGCCCTCGCAGGGGTGGCTCAGTTGGTTGGAGCATAGTCACAGCATAACCAAAAGGTTCTGGGTTTGATTCCCAGTCTGGGCATGTATGATCTCCAGTCTGGGCACCAATGGGGCAACCTACTGATGCTTTTCTCTCGCATCAATGTTTCTCTCTCTTCCTCCCTCCCTCTCTAAAAAGCATAATAAAAAATGTTCTCTGGTGAGGATAAAAACAAAGACACATACATTTTTAAAAAATTCTTAGAGTGCATCATATAGGGCTGTTACCTCTATAACAACTTTTCCCCCCTAAGATAGCTATAAATTACAAAGGAATTCCTCTTTACCTAAATAAATAATTGCATTTCTATCTTACCTCTTACCTACCTTTATACAACTGAAAAAGCTGTCTAACTTAAACTTCCAAGAGTAAGAGTACTCCCCTACTTCTAAAGCTAACCTTTTGGTTTACTGTTGAAGTTTTGGGAGTTTTTTTTTTTTTAATATTTTATTTATTTATTTTTTAGAGAGGGAAGGCAGGGAGAGAGAGAGAGAGAGAGAGAGAAACATCAATGTGCGGTTGCTAGGGGCCGTGGCCTGCAACCCAGGAATGTGCCCTGGCTGGGAATCGAACCTGGGACACTTTGGTTCCCAGCCCGCGCTCAATCCATTGAGCTACGCCAGCCAGGGCTGGGAGTTTTTTTTAAACTCAGTAGTGTAAGATATTCCATTACCTACTGGGAAAATGAATTATACTACATTCTTCCATGAATTCAATGACTATAGGAGATGACACATCAATCTACTTATCTACCTCTTAAATTAATAGTTATTTTAGGATCTTTATAGATTTCAAATCTTAAAATAACTTGTCACCAATTGAAATTAATTAAATTAAAGGCAGATATCCCTTTCACCTCTTGCCACGCCTAGTTTCTGTCAGGGACATCATTTAAATGACTACTAAAATAAAAAATTTGGGAAAAGTCTGATTTGCATTCATTTCACAAATGGAGTCTGTTGTTGTATCTTATTGTTTTGCTTATTTGTTTTGTTGTTGCTATCCTTCAGGCAATGGCAGCATCGATGAATTACTATTTTCCTTTGCTTTTAGGTTCTAATTGTCTATGTGGTACCAACCTATTTTTCACATTTTTGATGCTTCAATCAATATTTGGTATTCTTGAAATGATAGAAGGTAAATAATTATAGGAAAACTGGGAATCAAACTATTCTAAACTTTTTTTTATTCAAATGTATATAAAGATTACCTGAAACATATACAATGTTAAATGTCAATTATAACTCAGGTATTTTCTTAAAAAGATATAAAGATAAAACAAAACTAGTATATTTCTCAGCTTTCAGTCAATGTAAAAGCAATACTGCCTGGAAAAAGTAAACTCCTAAAACCTTTTGCTTCTCAGACAATTTACTTTTCAAGCGAGGCATACAGCTCTTCCTTAGCTAGTTTTAAAAACACGAACTCACCTACTTTGGATGGATATACGTGAAAATATACCAGGAACTTACCAGAAATATGTTTATAAAATATATATTATTTATCTATATATAAGTATATATAATACTGGAGAGGTCACAGACTGGCTGTGATTGTCATCCTTGTTCAAACGGTTCCCACACATATATGCCTGGTTTCTAGAAATCTATATTGTGATTCTAATGAGATTACATATAAATCACTTTATCTTAAAAACCAAGCTGCTTTGCATCTAAGATTCAGATAGTGGTTTTGATCTAGGTTAACAAAGCATGTCTGAAGGGGTTCCATTTTCGAACTAAATCTGCTTCAGGAGCTCTTTGTTGTCCCAAGGTATTCACTACCTATTCAGAGTAATTCAAATCTGCTTTAAGTACATTAAACATTCCAAGATCTCTGAACATTTATGACCACCTCATATCCAAACCACTGTATAGTGATAATACAAACAGTAGAAGGCCAGTTTGCAGTTAATAACCCCCCAAAATGATTTACCAATACAGAAAACTTTACTGAAACCTGAAAGACATTTTGAAAACCTCTAAACAAATGGACAAAAACTCACAGTAATTTTCTTTTTGGTAAAACACTTATGAACAGGTTGTTTTACTAGGCCACTTACTATACTGACTACACAAAGAAGGCCAGAATTTTTAAATGTGTTCTCTTAAAAGTAAAACAAATGAAACTTACTAAAATAAAAGGCCTACAAATAATATCAAACACACAAATTGAGACTCACTAAAGGTATTACATTTAGTATGGCCTTCCCTTATGAATAAAAACTGCTTTAAGAAGTCAGGGTTTTCTCAAACTGACTGAATTAAAATCATGTGCAAATATTTCTGCTATAATAAATCCTTCCAAGGAATGTCTCATTAGATATAAATTATACATAATGGGATGAATTGGCTATGATCTAATCTAAGTTCTGCTGTCATTATTATTTTTCCAGAGTATTTAAAAAAATAAATGTTTCCCAAGAAGGTGAATGCAGAAAACAACGTACATTCCCACTGCTCTTTGGCTGTCACATGCCAATGTCAGGAGGATAGGCCAAACTAAAGATAAACAGTTTAAACCTAGGTATAACATAAACCGATATATATATTGAAAAAGGAAAGCTCTCTGTGACAATAAAGGTAAATGACTCAGTGGCAAGTTCAAGAATCCCATAAATGAAGTAGTAAATGATACAGGTACAGAAAGGACGAGCAGTGCTTCCCTTTACTTCTCTGGAAGATTGGAATAGCAAATGGGAAATGTATAAAAAAAAATGACTATGACTATAACAATAGTCATTTTTAACAATTGTATGAAAAAGTCAAAAAAAGAGAAATAGAAAAAAACAAAAAATGTCTAATCTACAAAATTAAAACATAAATTAATAAAACATACTGACAAGTAAGGTGTAAAACTGAAGATGTTCCCAGCAGAAAAGTTCTTGAGGAAAACCTCACCATTTTTGGCTACTTCTGCTATGATGTTAGCTATTTTGGCTGAGCAGGAAGACTGTGGAATCAAGAGACCTGCAAACAGTTGAAGTATTCCACTTCCTTGGATTTTTTCACTTGTTTCCATATCTGCAAGAGATATATACAGAGAGCTTCAATGAAAATCTTCAACACTAACACTGACAACTTTAAACATTATACATTCAAGAATTTTCACCATCCAAATAAAAATTTGTTCAGTAGACATTCAAATATATGTATTTATTTACGTAAATGAATAATTACCTTCAGTTCCACAACCTGCTTTTTTTTATCTGCACAAAACACTTCATAATACAATCTTTTGCCTATCTACAGTCAGATTATAAAGGAATAGTTTCTGAATATACCATTTGCATGCTAAACTTATTTTTCAATGTTAGTTCCAATCCTGTCTATACAGAATAGGAGTGCCTTTTTTTCTACTTCCCTTCTGCATTCTATAACAATATATTATTTTATATACACATATATCTATTCATTCTATGGTTTCCTATATGCTGTCACAATTTTAAAAAAGTAAATGGCAAGTAAATGAGCAAAAACTTCACCTTACATCATTTTATATGGAGTGACAGAGGAAACTATATAGTTTCATATGACCACTATGTTTTCCATACGAATCTTCAAACCACCACTAATGAAGACAGGAAATAGTTAACAGTGATAAGGCCACTGTATTTAGAACTTCATTTGGTAATGTAGAAATTCAAGAGTCCCTTGCTTCTTTTCTTTCTTTCTTATATATATATAAAGTTAAAATATATATAAAGAACCTTTTGATGAAACCAAGCCACTTCATGTATCTGTTATTAAAGCACGGACTATTAAAAAAAGATAACAGGAACACCTGTAGTAATGATGGACTTAAGACAAGCTCAAGAAAATAAAACGAAATTACTATTTGGTTCTAAATAATAAAGAGGCATGGGTATATGTTTAAAGATAGTTATGCAGTTCATTAAAACATTCAATTTAAATTTGTTTTTATGTATAGAGGCTCTATATCCTTTACATCCTTTGGCTATACACATAAACAAGAGAGAACACTAAATTTAGATTTCTTGTTAAGTGAATAGTAGCCAATGTGACCAGTAGAGTAAGAAAATAACTTTTAATAGAATAATTTGAGAAAGTCTCCAAAAAATAAATGTATTTGTTTACAGTAAGTGCAGAATAGTGCAGTGTTTTTCAAACTGTGGGTACTGATCCATCAGAAACTCTGAAACACATTTGGCCAAGAACCAGCAATTTCTTAAAAAGAGAATAAAATTAACATGTACAACAACAAAAGAACAGGAAAAATTTTGCTCAGGATGAGGGGAAAGTTTCACTGTTAGTGAAACTGTTTGAATTATGTATATGCACCTGCGTATGTAACTATATACATGCCTACTGTATGTGAAATGTATTTCTAACCGTAGGTTCTGGTCAAGAAGTTAAAAACCACGGCTCTGTACACAGCTTGTCTACCCAGGGTGACAGAACCATCACACTCTCTTAACATCACGAGAAGCTAGAGTTGTCAAATGGCTGAAGCAATAGAAAAGTATATGGGTAATTATACTTCTATGTATTTATTATCTTAAAAAAAGTAATTGGTAATTAGTTTATATATATGTATGTATGTATATCTATGACACACTGGTAGCTACAGATCAAATAACCAAGATTATTCAATGATGAAACTCTACTCATGCATTTCCTTTCTACCATAAGCACAGTGCATTTTCACATAGCTAGTACTACTTCAGCTTGTAACATTTTTTAAAGATTTTAATTATTTATTTTTAGAGAGAGGGGAAGGGAGGGGAAAAGAGAGGGGGAGAAACATTAATGTGTGGTTGCCTCTCCCGTGCCCCCTACTGGGGACCTGGCCTGCAACCAAGGCATATGCCCTGACAGGAATCGAACCTGCAAACCAGGCTGGCACTCAATTCACTGAGCCACACTAGCCAGGGCTCAGCTTCTAACATTTTATGTACTATAATAAAAAAGACACTTTGGAGATACTTTGAAAGTCTTATTTATTAGCCCAGAAAGATGAAGTAAACCTGTCTAATGTCACCAATCATACTAATCACAGAGCATAAACAGCAACTTCAGATTCTATTAAGCCAACAAACTGACATCTCTATCACCTGGCAACCTGTGGTATTTTTTTAGAACAGAAAACAAGCATAAATAGATGAAACCTGTCCTTTTGTACACTGTCACTTACTAGGTTTCATGCAATTCAGATGATCACGAATGTAATGTACATGTGATGGGGACATAAAGGTGTCTTTTCAGCAGGTCCATTTATAACATATAAAATGTCTTTGCTTTTTGCTTCTTCATGGATTAAAAAATAAGTTTTTAAGGTACCACCTGAAAACTTGATACCAAATTTCCATTAATTATTTTTTAAACAAGAAGCCAAAAAGAACTCAAGCCAATTTCCCATATTAAAATCCTTCCTTTTCTGACCATTGCTACCAGAAGATGTACAACCTTAGAACAACAGTGAAGCAGACTGCCCCAGGGGTCTTGTCCCACCATCTGTTGGTACTGGGACAAAAGAGCAAGAGTATGGCATAAGGCATGAATCACAATTAGATGTGAAGCCGAGGCATTTGTGTGCATGGAGACTAGTGGTTAACTGCAAATCACCCATGCATGCCTCATTTTCACTGTAATTGAAAGAATGGCTTAACTTCAGAGCTGAATGTGAGGGGCAAAAGGAAAAAAATTAATACAAAACTGTTGTACTCTGCTCAGACTTTCCACAGATTATAATCCAAGGAATTGGAAGAATAGTCATACTAAGCTGAATCAAGAGTCTGGGAATAGTATTTTTTAAGCTACTGTCTGAGAGATAAACGGAATAAATATAATCTGGTTTCTGATATAAATATGAATTTAGAAAAATCTAACAGGAATTCCATTTACCTGTTAGCATGTGGATTTCTATGTAGGTTTAGAATTTAAATTAAACAACTGGGAATTATCTTCTTTCCTGTGACATAAAAACATAAAGAACCAAATATTGCTTATCACTAAAAAAAAAGTCCTTAAATAATTACAAAATTTCAGCCTCATTTCACATATACTTTCTGCACTAGCATTCTACTGCATTTCCCACACATAGTTATCTGTGAAACGAAAAAATGTTCTCAGATATCAGCACCCTTGAAATGATTTTAAAAGAGCATTAAGAAGTAGTCAGCAGTTCGCGTTTGCAGGTCTAAATGAAGAAGAGCTACTTACAAAAAAAAATCATGCACTGGGCTCAGGAGTTGTAAGAAAAGGTAGGATTTCCATTACTTTAGCCAGAATACAATAGACATTTTAACTACACTCCTTTCAAATGTTTGTAGGAATCAATTTAATATATTTGTCCCCCTTCACATGTAGCTGTGATCATAAAAAGTGTCTTGAGTATGCCTACAAATTGCAGGTGGCTGGCAACCCTTGAATGTTAAAGGACCCATACAGGAGGGGGGATGCACCCAAGACCCAGAATTATCTTCTGGAGAATAAGAACCTTGTAGTGCTGGCTTCCCCCACTAGGTGAGTGCTCTAGGAGCCCATCTGTATAAGTGTATTAATTGGCATTGTTGTGAGAGGCTGCATCAGCTTCAGAGAAATTTTTTTTGAAGACTCAATACATTTGCTCATTTCATCATGGGTGATTTAGGGGAGCACCTGCCCACACTGCCCTGAGTATTCAGCAGTTTTTGACCAAAATGGCCTGACCCCCATGCCCACCCTTCCTATTCACCCAATCCCGCCCCAAGTAACTTTATTTTCTTTCCCCAGATGGAAAAAGTCCTCAAAGGGAAATGTTTTGCTGGTGTGGAAGAGGTGACACAAAAAATGGCAGAACCACTAAAAGGCATCGAAACTGATGAGTTCAAAAACTGTTTTGAGCAGTGGAAAAAAGAAATCTCAATAGGTGTATTTCATCAAATGGAGAGTACTTGAAGGTGACTGAAGTTTAAACATGTAAGAATATGCACTTTTTTATAAATAAATTCCGGGGTTTTTTTGGGTCCCCCTTGTATGATAGGCAACTGCAAGTCTAAAATAACATCTGTAGGAGGACCTCCTGCAGGACTCACAGCCATCACAGTAGCTCTAGGAGTGCTGAAAGTGCTCGTTCTGTCCTTACAGTCCTAGGTCCACGGTCCTGGCCCCCTGATGGCAACAGGCAGTTTAGTTATGAAACTGCCAGTGACAGAAAAAGAAAACTGGGCAATCAGGTCAGAGAAACTTGAAAAAAGAGTAAATCAAGAAGCTAGGCCACAATGTATTATGGGGAGGAGAGGTTAAAGCACAACTCATAGAACTTCTCAAGGCCAATAACCTGGTGGAACAGAGGAAACAGGCAGAGTGAGAATAACTCATAATTTAAGGCTGAAGTTCCCAACAAAATTGCCAAATAAATACATTAAAATAACTGGCTTCATGGTTAAATACCAAGATGGGGTTTTCAAATATGCTACTACAATAAGCTGAACTTATGATGTTATGTTAGCATATAGGCTTCGTGAGGATAAATTAATAAAAAGCAGTTGATAATCAACTTAAACTCCAAGTTAGAAAAACAAAACTAATGACTGTTATTACTATGATCCTCTTAGAATAAAAATGTATTTGGATAGACTGATAGTATTTTTAAAGTAATAAAACAATATTTAAAGTTTAAAGTTTCACTTAAAGTTTCACTTAAAGTAAAGAACCGGTATCTTTATATTCCATGTCCAAGGAAACCTGACAACAGATTGTGAAAAGGAAACTTGGAGTTGGGATGGACTGCAACAATCAGGAATATGACTCAAGGGCTGTGCGTATCTGTATTTCTGGGAACTATGTATTTCTCAAGGGGTAAATTTTTAGAACATTGTGTAACAAGTGATGTAGCCTTGTGCTCAGACAACCTGATCGAAATTCATAACTTCATTTACTACCACATGAACAAGCCCCAAATCTTCTCTCCTTTTATCCAACTGAAAACAAAGGGAGTGTGCATGCATGTGTGCATGCACGTGTGTGTGTGTGTATCTTATAAACACATTTCACATTCACCAAATAGAACTTTACTTTTAAAGCCATCCTAGTTTCTATTTCAGTAACAGGCAGGGACTCCATCAAAGCCAAAAATCCTAGAGGGCTACAATTTTTTCTCATTTAGCAAATGCCTTTCTACCACCCACATGTAATCAGAATGGAGGTTCCACAGATTCCACCTCATTAGCATCTTGTACATCTACCTTCCCTTTCTACATTCCTGTTATATCAGGTTCTCAGTTCTGACCATTATTAAATGCAATGGCCTCCTGAAGAGTCTCCCTAACTCCAGCCTTCCCACTGCCCTGATCAGTTATCCATAAAGATATCAGAATAAACTTCAGAAAATGCAAATTTTATATCCTTTCTTTTTTACATCTTTAAATGATTCTCCATAACTTTTTTAAAATTATCTTATTCTTTTTTGTATTGTTCCATTACCATTTATTCCTCTCTCCCACAATCACTACACTGTTGTCCATGTCCAAGAGTCCTTTTTCCTTTTTGCTCAATCCCTCCACCTGCTAACTGCCCCACCCACCACTGAGCTGTCAGCTTGCTCTCTGTCTATGAGTCTGTCTCTAGCTTGTTAGATCAGTTTGTTCACAAGACTCCAAATATGTGTGAAATCATCTGGTATTTGTCTGACCAGCTTATTTCACATAGCATATTATTCTCCAGGGCCATCCACGCTGTAGCAAGGGATAAAATTTTTCTTCTTTTTTAGGGCCGAATAGTATTTCATTGTGTAAATGTCCCACAGTTGTTTCATCTACTAATCTGCTGATGGACACTTGGGCTGCTTCCACATCTTGGCAACTGTAAATAACACTGTAATGAACATAGGGATGCTTATGTTTTTTTAATGTGTTTCAGGTTTCTTCAGATAATAGTCCAGAAGTGGAATCACTGGGTCATAAGGCACTTACATTTTTAATTTTTTGAGGTATCTCCATAGTGCTCTCCAGAGTGGCTATACCAGTCTGCATTCCCACCAACAGTGCAAAAGTTTTCTCTTTTCTGCACATCCTCATGAGCACTTGTTTGATTTATTGATGAGCCATTCTGATGGGTATGAGGATATATCTCATTGTGATTTTAATTTGCATTTCTCAGATAATGGTGACATTGAGTATCTTTTCATATGTCTATTGGCCACCTATATGTCCCCTTTTGAGAAGTGTCTATTCAGGTTCTTTGCCATTTTTTAACTGGATTGTTTGTTCTTTTGGTGTAAGTTTTATAACTTATTTATAGAGTTTGGATATTGACCCCTTATCAGATGTATCGGAATACATCCTCCCATTCTGTGGTTTGTCTTTTTATTTTGCTGATGGTTTCCTTTGCTGCGCAAAGACTTTTTAGTTTGATGTAGTCCTGTTTCTTTATTTTTACTTTTTTTTCCTTTCCTGAGGAGATATATTAGATAAAATATTACTATGAGAAATGCCTCAGATTTTACTGCCTAGAAGAATTTTCTTCTAGGATTTTTGTGGTTTTGACCCTCACATTTAAGAGTTTAATCCATTTTGAATTTATTCTTGTATGTGCTGTAAGAAGGTGGTCAGTTCTATTTTCCTTTTTCTGCACACATCTGTCCAATTTTCCCAACACCATTGATTGAATAAACTATCTTTAGTCCATTGTATGTGCTTGCTTCCTCTGTTGGATGTTAATTGACTATACAGGTGTGGGTTTGTTTCTGGGCTCTCTATTCTATTCCATGGATCTATGTGTCTGTTTTTATGTCAGTACCCTGCTGTTTTAATTACTATGACCTTATAGCATAGTTTCATATTAGGAAGTTTGATTCCTCCAACTTTGTTCTTCTTTCTCAAGATCACAGATGGTATGTGGGGCCTTTTGTGGTTCCATATAAATGTTTGAAATATATGTTCCAGTTCTGTGAAATACATCATTGGTATCTTGATAGGAATTGCACTGAACTCATAGATTGCTTTGGGTAGTATGGACATTTTAATGATGTTAATTCTTCCAATCCATGAACACAGTATGTGTTTCTACTTACAATATTTGTACCTTCTTCGATTTCTTTCTTCAGTGTCTTATTATAATTTTCCAAGTACAGTTCAGTTACATCCCTAGTTAAATTTATTTCTAGGTATTTTATTATTTTTGAAGCATTTATGAATGGGATTTTTTTTTTTCTACACATCACTGCTTTTTTTTTTAATTTATTCACTTTTAGAGAGCGGAGAGGGAGGGGGAGAGGGAGAGGGAGAGGGAGAGGGAGAGGGAGAGGGAGAGAGAGAAAGAAACATCAATGTGCGGTTGCTGGGGGTTATGGCCTGCAACCCAAGCATGTACCCTGGCTGGGAATCGAACCTGCGGCACTTTAGTTTGCAGCCCGAGCTCAATCCACTGAGCTACGCCAGCCAGGGCCGGGATTGTTTTCTTAATCCCCCTTTCTCTTAGTTCATTATTGGCATATAAAAATGCAACTGATTTCTGGATGTTAATTTTGTATCCTACTACTTTGCTGAATTTACTTACCAGTTCTAGTAGTATCTTGTTGGAATCTCTGGGGTTCTGTACGTAGAATATCATGTGCTTTGCAAATAAAGACAGTATTACTTCTTCCTTTCCATTTTGGATGCTTTTTATTTCTTCTTCTTGTCTGATTGCTGTGGCTAGGACTTCCAACACTATGTTGACTAAGAGAGGTGAAAGTGGAAACCCCTGTCTTGTTCCCACTTTCACAGGGAACAATTGCAGTTTTGGGCCATTAAATATGATGCTGGTGATAAGTTTGTCACAGACTTTATTATGTTTAGGTATCTTCCCTCTATTCCCACTGTGCTGGGAGTTATCATAAATGGCTGCTGGATTTTATCAAATGGTTTTCCTGCATCTATTGACATGATCATGTGGTTTTTATCCTTTATCTTGCTTATGTGGTATCACATTTATTGATTTGCAGATGTTGCATTCCCAGAATAAATCCCACTGGATAATGGTGTGACCTTTTTGATGTATTGCTGTATTCCGGCTGCTAATATTTTGTTGAGGGTTATGTTGATCAGGAATATTAGCCTATAATTCTCCTTGTAGTGTCTTTATCTGGTTTTGGAATCAGGATAATACTGGCCCCATGAAATGAGCTTGGAAGTCTTCCTTCCTCTTGAATTTTATGTAATAGTTTGAGAAGGAGAGGTGTTGTTCTTCTTGGAATGTTTGGTAAAATTCACTTGAGAAGAACCATCTGGTCAAGGGCTTTTGTTTGTTGGGAGTTTTTTGATTATTGTTCCAATTTCTTTTTTTTTAGCATAAATATTTTTTTAAAAAATTTTAATATATTTTACTGATGATGCTATTACAGTTGTTCCATTTCCCCCTTCTCTCCCCTCCACCCTGTACCCCTTTTCCCACCCACGTTCCCCCCCTTTAGTTCATGTCCATGTGTCATACTTATGAGTTCTTTAGCTTCTACATTTCCCGTACTATTCTTGCCCTCCCCCTATCTATTTTCAACCTACATTCTATGCTACTTATTCTCTATACCTTTTCCCCCTCTCTCCTCCTCCCACCCCGCTGCTGCTAGTCCTCCATGTGCCTTCCATTTCAGTGGTTCTGTTCCTGTTCTAGTTGTTTACTTAGTTTCTTTTGGTTTTGCTTTAGGTGTGGTTGTTAAAAATTGTGAGTTTGCTGTCCTTTTACTATACATGTCTTTTCTTTATCTTCTTTTCTTAGATAAGTCCCTTTAGCATTTCATAAAATAAGGGCTTGGTGATGATGAACTCCTTTAACTTGACCTTATCTGAAAAGCACTTTATCTGCCCTTCCATTCTAAATGAGAGCTTTGCTGGATAGAGCAATCTGGGATGTAGGTCCTTGTCTTTCATGACTTGGAATATTTCTTTCCAGCCCCTTCTTGCCTGTAAGGTCTCTTTGGAGAAATCAGCTGACAGTCTGATGGGAACTCCTTTGTAGGTTACTGTCCCTTTATCTCTTGCTGCTTCTAGGATTCTCTCCGTTTTTACCTTGGCTAATGTAATTATGATGTGCCTTGGTGTGTTTCTTCTTGGGTCCAACTTCTTTGGGGCTCTCTGAGCTTCTTGGATTTCTTAGAAGACTGTTCCCTTTGCCAGATTGGGGAAGTTCTCCTTTATTATTTGTTCAAATACGTGCTCAATTTGTTGCTTTTCTCCTTCCCATTCTGGTACCCCTATAATTCGGATGTTGAAATGTTTAAAGGTGTCCTGAATGCTCTTAAGCTTTTTCTCGATTTTTTGAATTCTTATTTCATCATGCTTTCCTGCTTGGTTGATTCTATCTTCCTTCTGGTCCACTGTATTGTTTTGAGACTCAGATTCCTTCCTTTCACTATTGGCTCTCCTCCGTGTATCTTCCTGCATCTCTTTTATGGTAACCTGCATCCTTTCATCTAAATTGCGCCCAAAACCAACCAATTCCGTGAGCTTTCTGATCACCAGTGGTTTGAACTGTGCATCTGATAGATTGGCTATTTCTTGGTCGCTCAAAAGGATGAGTCCTGGGGGACTGATCTGTTCTGTTGGAAACATGTCTTATGTCTTTCCCTGTCTCTCTCTTTTTTTTTTTTTCGGTATGGTTGCTCTTGTTATGGTGGGGGGCGGAGCCTTAGGTGTTCATCGGGGCTGGGCACCCCAGTCGCTAGATTGTGACGTTATATGTGGGGGCGGGGGCAGGGGCGGGAGGGAACAATGGCGGTAGTTCCGTTCTCCTGGGCTCAGACTCTTCTCTGGGATCCTGGGCTGCGAGCTTTGCCCTGGTCCACAATCGCTGCCTCACTGGGTCCGCCAGCCACAGCTTGCGTACTCAGGGATCACCGCTGCGTTCTTGCGCCCCGGATGGCTGTCGCGCCGATTTCGCGCCAAATTTTCCCCGACCTCTGTGCGCCGCTGACCCGCGCCAGCCCCGCGCCCACCTGGCTTGTCGTCTCCTACCAGTCTGGATATACGGGTCTACTTCAACTTCTCGGCTGTCCGACTTCCATTCAGATAAATCCTCTATCAGTCCTGAGTGTTATTCTATCTGTAAATTATTGTTGTTCTAATCTTGGTTGTGCGAGGAGGTACGGTGCGTCCACCTATTCCTCCATCTTGCCGGAAGTCCTATTGTTTCAATTTCAATGGGTGTGATCAATCTATTCAAATTCTCTGATTCTTCCTGATTTAGTTTTGGAAGATTGTACATTTCTAGAAACTTATCCATTTTGTCCAGGTTGTCTAGTTTGTTGACATATAGTTGTTTATAATATTTTCTTACAACCCTTTATATTTCTTTGGTGTCAGTTGTCATTTCTTCTCTTTCATTTATGATTTTGTTTATTTAGATCCTTTCTCTTTTTTGTGTGATTAGTATGGTTAAAGGTTTGTCAATTTTATTTATTTTTTCCAGGCTGGCATAGCTCAGTGGATTGAGCATGGGCTGCGAACCAAAGTGCCGCAGGTTCGATTCCCAGCCAGGGTACATGCCTGGGTTGCAGGCTATAACCCCCAGCAACCATACATTGATGTTTCTCTCTCTCTCTCTATCTCCCTCCTTTCCCACTCTAAAAATAAATAAATAAAATCTTTAAAAAAATGTTATTTATCTTTTAAAAGATCCCACTGTCGTATTCATTGATCTTTCGTATCTTATTTTAGACTCTATTTCATTTATTTCTGCTCTGATCTTTATTATTCTTTCCTCTACTCACTTTGGACTTTGTTGTTCTTTTTTCAAGTTCCTTTAGGTATAAAGTTAGATTGTTTATTTGAATTTTTTGTTTTGTTTTTGAGATAGGCCTATAATACTATGAATTTCCCTACTAGAATTGCTTTCCCTGGGTCCCGCAGATTTTGAGTTGTTGTGTTCTCATTTTCATTTGATTCAAGGTATCTTGATTTCTTCCTTGATCTCAATGATGACCCATTCATTGTTTATTAACAATTTTTTTAGCTTGCATATCTTTGTATATTTTTCAGATTTCTTCTTCTGATTGATTTCTAGTTCCAGGGAAGATGCTAGTTATGATTTCATCCTTGAGACATGTTTTGTGTCCTAACATACGGTCTATCCTAGAAAATGTTCCATGGGAACTTGAAAAGAATGTGTATTCTCCTGCTTTGGGATGAAATGCTCTGTAGAAATCAATTAAATCCATTTGTTTTAGTGTGTCTTTCAAGGCCACTGTCTCCCTGTTGATTCTCTGTCCGGAAGATCTATTCATCAAAGTCAAAGGGGTGTTAAAACCCCCTACTATGACTGTTACTTCTGTTGATCTCTCCCTTTATGTCCATCAAAATTTGCCATATATATTTAGGTCCTCCTATGTTAGGTGTATAAATGTTTACTAAGGTTATATCCTCTTGGATTGTTCCCTTTATCATTATGCAGTGTTTTTCTTTGACTTTTACTATTGGCCTTGGTTTTAAAGTCTTCTGTCAGGTATATGTACTGCTACCCCAGCTTATTTTGTCCTTTCCACTTGCATGAAATATCTTTTTCTGTCACTTTCCTTTTGGTCTGTATTTTCATTCTGAGGTAAGTCTCCTGAGGACAGCATATATATGGGTCTTGTTTTCTTACCCACTGAGCTACCCTATGTCTTTTGATTAGAGTATTTAAACCATTCACATTTAAAGTGGTTATTGATAGATAGTTATTGCCATTTTATTTTTTAACTGTTTTCTTCTGTTTTTCTCTCTTTCTCTTTTTTTTTCTTAAAGCAAGCCCTTTAACATTGGTACTGGTTTGGTGATAACTCCCTTTTGCTTCTTCTGTCAGGAAAGCTCTATTTCTCCTTCAATTTTAAATGATAGCCTTATGGGTAAAGTAGTCTTGGTTAAGGTGCTTGATGTTCATCACCTTGAGTATTTCATGTCAATCCCTTCTGGCTTTAAATGTTTCTGTTGTGATATCAGATGACAGTCTAATGTGACCTCCCTTGTAAGCAACTAACTGCTTTTGTCTTGCAGCTCTTTAAATTCTCTTGTCTTTAATCTTTGACATTTAATTATGATGTGTCTGGGAGTGGGACTCTTTGTTTGGGTTGTGCATCTTGTTTGGGACTCTCTGAGATTCCTGGACTTCTGTGTCTTTTTCCTTTACTAAGTTAGGGAAGTTTCCAGTCAATATTTCTTCAAATAGTTCTCAATCTTTTGTTCACTCACTCTCTTCTCCTTCTAGTGTTTCCATGACAAAGATATTATGCTTCATGTTTGTCCCAAAAGTTTCTTAAACTTTCCTCATTTCTTTAATTCTTTTTCCTTCTCTGCTTGGGTGTTTTTTCCTACCTTGTCTTCCAAATCACTGATTTGATCCTCTGCTTCCTCTAACCTACTGTTTATTCTTTCCAGTGCATCATTTATTTCAGACATTGCAGTCTTTATTTTTGACTGGTCTTTTTTTATGGTTTCTATGTCTTTTTTCATGTGATTGAGCATCCTTAAAATCATTACTCTAAATTCTCTGATAAATGGCATGCCTTCATTTCATTTAGTTCTCCTTCAGGGAATTCTCTTGTTCTTCTTTTGGGGGCCTGTTTCTTTGTCTTCCTATTTTGCCTGCCTCTTTGTGTTTGTTTCTACACATAATGTAGATCTGCAAAGACTTCAGTTCAGGCCTGTGTCAGATGTTGCTTGTGACTGGCCCTGAACCACCTATTTGGAACTAGCAGCAATCCATAGTTTGTGGCTCCCTTGCTGGGCCTCAGTGTGTACAGAAAGAACAAAGTAGTGCACAAGGTCAGCTTTTACTAGCACTGTCTGTGGGAAAGTCCACCAAAGTCTCAGACCTCCCAGAGACTTATCTTCACCTGTAGGCTTTCTGTTAGGTTTAATCACCTCTAGCTGAAATAACCTCTAGCTGTACTCCTCAGCAGCTAGACTTAAGCTCTACAGGGTGGGGCAAATGGTATTTCTGCAGAAGGAGCTATTGCTTTTCCCCAAGCTGATGTCACGTGGAGGGGACTGCTCTGCCCAAGAAAGATGGCCTCTGCACTATAGGGAATGACTCAGCACAGGGATCCTGAATGCTGACCCTTCTGTTCATTCCCTAGACTCTCCTCACATGTCTCTATTTCACCTTGCCCTCCCCTCTGCTGGCACCCAGGGTAAGTGGATGCAAATGAAATTTTGTGTGTCGACCATTTAACAGGCTCTAGTAAAAAGAGATCACTGTGTCTCTAGCCACCTCTCCCTGGTGGATACAGCCCCAGTGCTTTTCAAAGCAAGATGTTTCTTGGGTTCCTTTCCTGACTCTGGTGCTATAGGCTGGGGAGTCCAGCTTGGGGTTTAGACGCCACACTTCTCAGGGGGACCCACCCAGCCACTGAAATATTCTCGTACTTCAGCTGCCTTCCACAGGGGCCCAGCCAGCCCTCTCTCACCTCCATATTTGCTGCCAGTCTCATTGTGGTAGTGTGTGGTTTCTTCCAGAAGTCCTTGGCTATAAGGCTTCTCTCCAGCTAGTGTTCAGTTGGTTACTCAGGATTTAGTTGTAATGCCAGTTTGTTCCTGGGAGGAGGTTAATGTAGCTTCCTCCTCCTCAGCCTCCATCTGGCCTCTCTCCATAACTTTTAATTAAACACTCAGGCATATCCATAATATTTCCCAACCCCATCTCCTGATATTCCTCTTTGGACAACCTACACTTTAGCCACACTAAAATACTTATAGTAATTTAAATTCCTCATCTTACTTTGTACTTCCTTACTATAAATGTTCTGCATCTGAAATCCCACCCCCACCCACCACTTTAGCTAATTCCTATTTAGATTCAGTGTCATCAGTTAAAGGTATCTGACTGATATTTGCCTACTATAAAATCTCTATCTTAAATTTATATCAAAAGCATTTTAAAAAATTTTCAAAACAGTTTCAAACATATTATCTCTTCATTTTGAAAAGAGGTCATGTGAGGTAAACATGATTAATTCATGCTCTCCTCATATCACAAATAAGGGCATAAGATTATACTGGGGAAAAAAACAAGAATCTAGCTTTCCTGATTACTAGTCCACTGCTTTTCCTACCATAACTGTTATTTAGAAGCTATATGGTGATGAGAATACCTTGATTCAATTTGCCAAGTTATGCTGTGAAAAAGATCTATACAACATATTCTACAGAAGTAGGAACTACAGAGAGGCAAATGGATAATAAAGAGATGCATAGTATTTTGTGATAGGTAAATTGAGGCAGTGATTGAAGAAGAGAATAGGAAATGAGTACAAAGACTGTGAAGCAGGTTTAAAATAGATTTACAACACATAAAAAAAATATTCCGGGTATACAATTAAAATAAGGGCAAGACAAATGAAAAATTAATGTTTCTAGAAAAAAATTGAAGTATATAAAAATGGGCAGGGGAGATAAATGTTTCTGTCACTTGAGACCCTTTTTCATCCCCAACAAGGATTTTAAGCAAATAAAAGGAACATAACTTGCAGAGGGGAAAAGGATTGTATGCAGGTATGAAAATAAAGAGGGCAGAACAAGAACCCATTTTACACAATGATACACTATCAGAAACAGGTCTTACTAAAAGATTAAGTTATGAGAGTCATTTCATAAAATTACAAGTGATTCTGATAGCCTTGCAGTCATTTCAATTCCAGGGATAATGTAAGCTGTGGGAGTCGGAGAAGTTATGTGCTTGGAAATCATAACTAGAATAAGCAATGAGATCTGTTAGTTTGACTATTTTCTTTGAAATTATCAGTAACTAGGCCATAAAGTCTTATTAAAAAATTAAGATCTATATGGTCAAAAAAATAAAGGAAAGATATTTACTAAGAAAATAAGCACTAGGAGGAACTGTGTTAATGATTGTGGTAAAAGACAAGTATATAACTAGAATTGTTTACCTAGAAGTTCAAAGTAATTACTGAGAATTTCTATAGTAAATATGGATTTCTTCACTTCATACCAAAAGAATGAGAATACCATAAAACACAGTGAAGGAGTATTTTTAGGAAAAGACCCATCTCCATCCTACTGTGAAATAACTTGGGGTAAAAATATGAAGTAAAGAAAGCTACAAAGATTTGGCACTAGAATTCAGCAGGATTCTTTGAAGACCTTAATTTATTTATGTTTACTTTAAGCCTTCAGGAATATATACTGTTTCTCAAATAAACAAATTATTTCCCAATGGAGCACCTTTAAAAAAGGAGTGATTCGGGGAACCCATTTAAGGAAATAAATAACTCTACGTAAAAAAGTCAATGTGATACAAAACTTACTTTTTTCAGGAAAACAAAAGGGTACACAGACAAAAAAAGAGAAAGCAGTTACTTAAAACTGACACTACTGTAAGCCTGGCAAAAAAACAGTTAAATAGCTTACAGTATCACTGGAACCTACAATTTATAGACAACTGGACAAAGGACAAGTAACAGCAGGAGCTTGTGATGGCATCTCACATGGGGACAGAAGCAGTCTTGCGGGTCTGAACTTTGGCCTGTGGAATTTGATGCTGTCTTTGGGCAGACAGTGTCAGAATTAAGTTGAATTGTGAGGACACCCACCTAGTGTCCAGAGCATTGCTTATTATTGGTGTGAGGAAATCCCCCTCCTCCTACACATTGGAATTGTGTCTAGGAACCTAAAAGAACTGGCAAAATGACCTTGACCCCCCAATTTAGAGATGTTTGGAGATGTTAGATAGGTATAATGCCCTATACAGACTGCAGAATAGTAATATATAAGACCAGAGGGGAGAGGGGAGAGAATTTCAGGGGAAGGGTTTAAAAGAACTAGTAAAAGGACACAAGGACAATAACAAGGGGGTGGTTGGAGACAGGAGGGAGGTGGGAAAGGCTGGAGGGTGGGCTTGGATGGGGGTAAAAGGCAGAAAACTACTTAAACAAAAATTAAAATTAAAAAAATAGAAAATAAATAAAACAATTGAAAAAAAAAGAATGATAATATGTAGCACCCTAAAATGAATGCTGAAAGGTTTTCAAATTGGTCCTAGATTTACAAAATATAATGGTACTAGAGCAATAGCTTAGGTCTCCATGTAATACCTAAGACAAATACCAAATTTAAATTCTACAAAACCAACAGGGGGAAAGGTAAGTGAGAAAGCAGGGTTTCACAGAAATGATAAGGGAAAAAGTGTGAAGGAGGTTCTGTTAACAGTACCTACTTCAGGAGAATAGAGAAAATATTAGTCAAAAAAGAATTCACTCTCTTAAGAAGAGAGGATGAGAAAAGATCATAAGTGAGAATATAGATCATAATCTCCCAAGCCGTACAGACAAATTGGAACAAGAATAACTGTGAGCTGGTCAGTTAAAGAACTTTCCCATCCGTTGATACCCTCCCTAGACCTAGTTGTGAACACCTTTTTACTGTGCCCGTTGGATCTCTAAACTATTGTAAACAAATGCCGGCCACTCCCAAAACTCTATCTTCCTCCTTGCACTGCTCTCAAACAGCACTCAGCTCTCTCTTCTTTACCTTCTACCCCCAAGACACAGAGCTTGGAGCTTGGGTTGGTATTTTCTTAGCTGAAAATATCTTTTGTAAACCATTTGTCCTTTGGCTTCACTCAAGAACAATTTCTCATTTCCCTACCATCAGGTGACATTCTATTTGCCCCATTCTCATCACTAGTATTCTAACAACCATCAAAATAGACTGGAGCTTGCTCTCAAGTTTTCCCTCCCCTCCAACACTTGCTATCAACCTGAATTACGAATCTACACAAAGTGGTTAATAACTTGGCTTCACATTCCCTGACTTTTAATAAATAATTCTCTACTGTCCTCTAATAATCCAATACACAATCATGCCAGGGCCCCATGGTCATGTAGAACTGCTCCATGGTCAAAAGCTTAAATTTGGAAATTAGTTTCTGACCAGTTTTCTATCATATATTTTATTTCTTTATTATTGAACAATTTTTAACCTCATTGAAACCTCTAGTCTTTCAACTTCTTCCTTCTCAATCTATTAGCCTTCTCCATGATTCATTTCATCCCTACCTACTCTGAATAAAATGATCACTGATTTCAGCAAGCTTCCTAAAACCCTTTTTCACGTTGTCACTCAGTCCCTGACAGTGGATGAATCCAGCTGCATATTTAGTCTTGTTTTCTAATTTTAAAATATTTTGTTATTAAATATGTTAGCTAATACCACAATAAATTCACATTTTACAATCTTAACTGGACCTTCTCCAATGTTCAGTAATGTTTTATTTAACTCTAGTCATTTCCCTGTCACATTTCCTAAGCCAGTTATTGTAAACATTAACTACTCTCTATACATGCCATATTCTCCATCATTGTCAACAGATACCCTTTCCTGATCTCAGAGTGCAAATATTTTGCTCCTTCACTCTTAAACTTAACTATGATGTAAACTATCCTTAACTCCTGTCTCTTAGAAAAAGATGTCCTCTTTTTTAATTCTTATTGGCTATCCTCCAACCCTTCTTTAAATCTGCTACCATAGATCTCTCTTAAAAATAAAAACCTAATTTTCATTTGCTTTCAATGGCTCCCCTTTGCACGGTGCTAGAGTGAATGTTTGTGCCTCCCCAATTCATATGTTGAAATCTAATTCTCAATGTGATACTATTAGGAGGTGGGGCCTTAGGGAAGTGAGCAGGTCATAAGGACAGAGTCCTCATGCATGGGATTAGTGGGCTTACAAAAAGAGATCTCAAAGAGTTGTGTCGGTTCTTGCACCATGTGAGGTTCCAGCAAAAAATCAGCTATCTATGAATCAGGAAGCACACCTCACCAGATATCAAATCATCAGGTACTTTGATCTTGGACTTTCCAGTCTCCATAACTGTTAGAAATGCCATTCAATCTAGGCTTTTTGTTATAGCAGCCCAAGTGGACTAAGACACATGGCATAAGTCTTTCATAATTTGACCTCTCACTCCCTTTTCCAGGTATCATCTTCCCTGAACGCACCTTTTCTTTTTTCTTTTTCACTAGGCATACCACACTTTTCCGTTTCTAATAAAACTAGGTTTTCTCCCACCACTGTGACTTTGTATATGTTGCTTCCAATGCTTGAATGTTCTTCCCACAATCCCTGGGTCCTCACATAATGAAGTATACTACGTTTTCAAAATCCAGTATTCTCTGATCCTGCTCATCAAAATCACCCCCTCCCCAATATTCAAACACAATGTTGTAATTGTGTGCCAGTTATTAAAACCTATTTAGTAGTTGAAAATTTGGGAGTGGATAAGATCACACACAAAAAAATGTATTTGTACTGTGTCCCAACTATGCTGGGAATATAAGATAAAGAGTATATAAATCAGATCCTCAGAGAGTTGTCTAGTATAAAACAGACTCTAATAAATGATCACAATTCACTGTGACTGATGTGACCATGGAGATTATATATAGCTCCATGAAGATCACGGAAATCTTCATTAACAAGGTAATACTGGAACTAAAGTTTAAAAGATAGCAAAGCATATTGTAATAAGCAGTAAAGGAAAAATATATATTCCACAAAGAAGGAATATGTAAAAGCATTTAAAAACTGAGGCCAGATACCCAATTTTTGTAATAGGCACATTCTATACTACTGTTTGATGATGATGATGATGATTATAATTTTTTTGCCAACAGCTGAAAGCTATCAGAATTGAGATGTGCAAAATAGATGGTGGGTATTATTGAAAGTTTGAAGAAAAGACAGGCAATAGTATGCCTGCAAAACACCTATTTTATCCATCAGGAACTGGGTGAAGTATCAGTCCCTCTAGGACACTTTGAGACACTCTTACAACTATGAGTTGAATCCAGCTCTGTTTCTCTGACATTTTGGTATCAGCTCTATTATACAGTGTATTATACTCTATTAAAATTTATCTATTACTTGTCTATCCAAACTCTCAATGGCAAGGTACCAAGTACACGGTAGTGTCCAATTAATGCTAGTTCAGTAGAATTACCCTGCCCTTAAGGAGTTTATAACTGAATAGATGAATAAGGATATACAAATATATACTACAATAAGTCAAATAGAGGAATGTATAAACTGTTATAAAATACTAAAGAGGGAGCAACTCAATTACATCTATTGATGTTGTGGTAGTTGTAATCACTTTTAACAAGAAAAAAACTGAGCTTATAAGACTGTCTTATATTTTAAGAATTCTCTCAAGAATGAAAGTCTTTTCATAGAAATACCTACCAATAACTAGCTCATGAAGAGACTAAACTTTTCACTTTTCATTAAGCTAATCAAGACGTAGATTATATTTTTTCAAGAGCAAACATATGCAAAAATGTTCCATAAACCTTCAGAAATCATTTTAGAAAATTGCCTTGCCTTTTATGTTATCCCTCCCACAGGCATACATCAGAAAGAAAAGATGAGCAACCATAACTAAGTTATAATGAGCCAAATCAAAACATTCTGTTTACTCCTTTAGCACAATGAGAAAAGATTTGTAACACATAACTATGGGAAGAAAAAATCACAAGCATCTGAAAAAATGAACTCACCTCACACAATTTATTGGGCTGGCAAAAAAGTCTGTTTAGTTTTTTTCATACAATGGCTCTAGTAGCACTTAGCTGTCTTTAACATTACTCGAAACAATTTTGTTAGATTGTATTGTGACAGCTGTCATATCAGCATGCATTTTTAAAACGTCAAAATTGGTGAATTTTTGTGCAGCCATTTTAATATTGAAAATGGAAGAAAATGCACATTTTTGGTGTATTAGGCTTTATTATTTGGAGAAAGGTAAAAAACACAACTGAAACACAGAAAAAGATTTGTACAGTGTGTGAAGAAGGTGCTGTGGCTGATCCAGTGTGTCAGAAGTGGTTTGTGAAGTTTCTTGGTACTATTGATATTTTGGCCAAATAATGCTTTGCTCTTGGGCTATGTTATACATTGAAAGCTGTTTAGCAGCACCCCTGGCCTCCACCCACTAGACGCCAATAGCAGGAGAGAGCCGACAAACTGAAAATATCCAAAGCAATAAAGTTATTGGTGAAAATGAAAAATGTGTCTTTTATTTTATGGAAAAAACAAAATGGGCTTTCTGGCCAACCCAATACATTATTTTCTGTTTGCTCTACAATAAAATCTTGATGGAAAACATGAAGACCAAACATATTATTTGCCATATTTTTAGTCACATGTGGTTCACACTGTCATTTTACTCTTTATAACAAATAACTAATAACTGATGAAATGTGAATATTTCATGTTTTTAGTAGGGTAAAGTTTAGGTATAATTTTTTAGGGTAATATTTATATAATGGGCTATTATAACACAGAGAATCCTTTTTCTCTGTTTAAAAAAAGTTAGTAATTTTCAGTGCCTTTTGTTGTCAGATACATTCACTTGGAAACTTGGGCTGTTTCAGCACTACTTGCAAAACAAAAAACACATCTGTATATTTCTTTGAGATTTAAGATAGCTGGCACATTTAGGTGGGGTGAAAGTCATTTTTTCCCCCGACTCTGTAGCTACTGTACAAGGCTGCTGGAGCACAGTAGAGAATACTGTGGGACATTTCATGATCCTGCACATCAAATACTCATGTCTAGAGTTAGAAAAAAAAAGTCCACTTACTAAATGTACATGGACCCATTAGAAAGTTTTTAGAGTATTCAGCTGAGTTCATACTGCCATGATATGTCATAGTGCTTTGGTTAAATGTTAAATACCTAGTTTAAAGTTATATTTGGAACATTTCATGCTGTCATGTCATACTTTGACAAGGTGAAGATTTGGAATGCACATCTCTCCATCTTGAGGTCTCATTTATTTATATATTCAACACTGAGCATTTATTCAGTATGTCCCATACACTGGATGCTATGTCCTCATGATGACAGAAATTTAGCCCCGTCCTCAGAGCTCATTACTTTATGTTGGAGACTGATAAATAAGTGTAAAATATAATTTATCATAAGTACTATAATAGAGGTATGTTCAATGTCTGATGGGAGTGCACATATTTGATTTATTGTCAAATTAAAAAGGAATAATCATAAAAGAATAAAAGGCAATAAGAAATGGTCTGACTTGAGTACTTCATTCGGCTTTTTAAAACAATCAACTCTTCAATTGTTCACTGAATTTTTAAAAAAATTATAGTTGGCATACAATATTAGGTTTACTGTACAACATGGTGATTAGACATTTATGCACTTTATGAAGTGATCACCACAGTAAATCTAGTAACCAGTACACAGTTATTATGATATTATTGCGTATATACATCATATCCCCGTGACTTATTTTGTAACTGGCAGTTTGTATTTCTTAATCCCCTTCACCCTTTCTTTAAAACAAAAACTGTTTTAGAAGACACTAGAAGTAATTACTTTACATGAAACAAACTGAACTAATTTATACTGCGTTGTGCTCTGAGTAACTCTAATAATATGCATGTTGATTGTTTTTGTTCATGAACCACTCTGGCATGGCTCTAAACCTGTGCTATCCAGTACAGTATCCACTAACCACATGTGGCTACTGAACACTTGAAATGTGACTAGCTGGAATTGAGATAAGCTATAACCTCAAAGACTTAGTATGAAAAAGAATGTAAAATGACTCAATTTTTATGTTGATAACATGTTGAAATGATAATATGTAAGTAAATGTTTATTAAACTTATTTTGTTTCTTTTTTACCCTTTTAAAAAGTATTTTATTTATTTTTCAGAGAGAGGGAAAGGGAGGTAGAAAGAGGGGGAAAGAAACATTGATCAGTTGCCTCTCACATGCCCCTAACTGCGGGACGTGGCCTGCAACCCAGGTCCCCCTGAATAGAACAAAAGACTTATCCTAAAAAGGATAAGTATGTGCCCTGACTAGGAATCAAACTAGTGACCTTTTGCTTTGCGGGACAATGCCCAAACCCACTGAGCCAAGGGGGGCAGGGCTCTTTTTACCTTTTTAAACTTGGCTGCTAGAAAATTTTAAACTATGGTATGTGGCTCACATATTTCCACTAGATATCACTGTCTCAGACCAATGTTTTATAAACTAGGATTCATAAAAATTATTTAGAGGGATTGCTAAAACTCAAATACTCAAATAAGAACCTCTGGGTCCTATACCCAGAGGTTCTCATTCAGTAGTTTTAGGTGGAACCCAAGACTTTAGATTTCTAATAAGCTCCCAGAGGATGCTGATGTACTAAGCTGTGGATCACACTTTAACAAGGTTCTCATGTAGGCAGTATCTTTTCAGTGTTTTGAAAAGAATGTCTTGGTTGAATCAAAGGCCCTATCAATGTTCACACAATCTTTCTTGGTCTAATCCATAATATATATCTGTGTGACATGTATGTGTACTTACTTGTGAAAAAGGATAAGGGATCCTCTTTTCTAGGAGTAGTAGTGTATTGGGGTTGTCAAGAGAAATGGAACCAATAGGGTATATAGACAATAGATCAATTGCTATCTCTAGATTGGTAATTTTCAACCTTTTCATCTCATGGCACACATAAACTCACTACTAAAATTCTGTGGCACATCAAAAAACCCATTATTTTCTTTGTGCCAATCTGACAAAAAACACAGGTATAATTTTAATTCATTCACACTGGATGGCTATTATTGTGTTGGCTGTTGTCATTTTTTTCATTTGACAGTCTAAGGGAAAAGAAGTCAGTGCCCCTCATTAAATAGGTATTGCATAGTTTAAGAATTCTTGAGGCACATGGGTTGAAAATCACGGTAGACAGACATAAAGACAGACAGATAGACAGACAGATACACACACATACATGAGACATTTTAAAAAACTGGCTACCTCAGTTACACAGCCTGGCAAATCAAAAATCTGGAGGGAGAGTGGCAGGTTGGAAAATCAGGGAAGAGCTGGTGATGCTGTCAAATCGGAAAGTTGTATGCTGACAGAATTACCTCTTGCTCTTGTAGTGGGGTGGGTTGAGGGAGGGGATGTGGTTTGTTAAGATCAGTCTTTTGTTCTATTCAGGCCTTCGACTGACTGGATGAGGTCCACCTACATCAGAGAGGGCAATCTCCTTTACTCAAACATGATGGATTTAAATGTTAATCTCATCTAAAAACAGCCTCACAAAAATATTCAGAATAATGTTTGACCAACTATATGGGCACCATGGCCTGGCCAAGTGACACATAAAAGTAACCATCACAAATGGAATATGCATTTCACTAAGATATCAAAATGGATTGTGTGACATTATAGTTATATGTTGGGATAACTGCTAGTGAGGAATGATGCCATTAGTATATATTAGAATCTGCTACACAGGAATCTATAATTGATTTTAACAAAGGTTCTTCATGACCTACTTTTTAATATTCACTGTGTTAAACCCCAAAATGAGCCTATAAAAGGCAGAGTAATAGTTTTTTTTTGTTTTTAATTTAAGAGATGTATGGATTCAGTCTAGGTCTTAGCACACAATGTTCTACTGGTTTGGCCAAAAAGTCCATTTTGTTTTTTCCATAAAATAAAAGACACATTTTTCATTTTCACCAATAACTATTGCTTTGGATATTTTCAGTTTGTCGGCTATCTCCTGCTATTGGCGTCTAGTGGGTGGAGGCCAGGGGTGCTGCTAAACAGCTTTCAATGTATAACATAGCCCAAGAGCAAAGCATTATTTGGCCAAAATATCAATAGTACCAAGAAACTTCACAAACCACTTCTGACACACTGGATCAGCCACAGCACCTTCTTCACACACTGTACAAATCTTTTTCTGTGTTTCAGTTGTGTTTTTACCTTTCTCCAAATAATAAAGCCTAATACACCAAAAATGTGCATTTTCTTCCATTTTCAATATTAAAATGGCTGCACAAAAATTCACCAATTTTGACATTTTAAAAATGCATGCTGATATGACAGCTGTCACATACAATCTAACAAAATTGTTTCGAGTAATGTTAAAGACAGCTAAGTGCTACTAGAGCCATTGTATGGAAAAAACGAACTTTTTGGCCAACCTCATAGTATCTTATATTCAGTTAAGATGATATATTTCTGAGTTGGAGTACGTTTCTTCAACATCCTTTTAACGTGCTTCTAGAAAGTGTTTCTTAATTTGGAACCTTTTCCATTTCCTAGCTATTGTTCCCTTACTTTGATTGCTTCAAGTAAAGAACAACCTTTTACTCTGTATTTTGTCTTTAATATTATGAATGTTTTTCCTATTTTGACAGTTTTGCAGATGGTCATTAATATTCATAGACATTCATAACTCAAAAATGAAAATTATAGTAATAATAATAAAAATAAAATAATTGTGCTTTTATTTATTAATTCAGTGTAAAACACATTCCCATATGATATCTCTTCTAGTTTTAAAATAATAGCTAAACTACAGATTTGTGTTAACTAAGATTTAAACAAAGTCAAATCTGCAAAAGGAGAAAAATTTAATTACCCACTTTGTTGCCTAGTATCTTTTCTTTCCCTAGTCTCCTGTCCAAGTACTAACCAGACCTGACCCTGCTTAGCTTCCGAGATCAGACAAGATCGGGCATGTTCAGGGTGGTATGGTCACAGATTCTTTCCCCAAAGTCAAAAGTTACAAACTTTTTTTTTAAGACTTTATTTATTTATTTTTAGAGAGGGAAGGGAGGGAGGTAGAGAGAGAGAGAGAAACATCAATGTGCGGTTGCTGGGGGTCATGGCCTGCAACCCAGGCATGTACCCTGACTGGGAATCACACCTGCAACACTTTGGTTCGCAGCCCGCGCTCAATCTACTGAGCTACACCAGCCAGGGTTAAAAGTTACAAACTTTTAAAATGGTCTTTAATACCAAGTAGTTCAAACAATTTTAATTTATAAAGTAATTTATATTCATCTTTCACTAAATCTTGAAATGCCAAAATTCATATGACATCACGAATTCACTAAAAGGAATCCATGTAAAGCTGCATTAAAATGAAATAAAGAAATCATAAGCAATCAAGTTCATATTTTCAGGGTTAAATAATATAGACAAACTAACAAAAACTCTCTGAATTCTAGCTATAGACATAATTCAAAGGGTAATATGGTATGACCTTGTAATTGTAAATAAACAATTCCCTGGTAGAAAAAATAGTGCTTTACTAACTGTAGTTTTGAAGCTATGGGGGCTACATATTACTAAATTAAGACATTTCCTATGTTGTTTATCAGAACACTTAATACTCATTCATTCTAAAATATCTAATTCATATTATTAATTTTAGTTATTTTTAGGTATTAATTCTCATTAAATATTTGTCCCTGAATAACACAAAAGTGGACACAAATTATACTGAATCTAACTAATATATTAAGTGACCTTTGACTCTGAGACTGAGTAACTATTATACTTTCCATTCTTAAAAAAGTTCCTCTACAGGCTGACAGTGACCACAGGGGAGAGAAGAGGGACTTTCAGGGGACAGTGGGAAGGGTTCATGGGAACAAATTTAAAGGACACATGGACAAAAACTAGGGGGAGGGTGGTAATGGGAGGGAAGTGGGGAGGGTTGGGGGGGGCTGGTTTGGGAGTAAAAGGGAGAAAACTGTACTTGAACAATGATTAAAAAAAAAGTTCCTCTATTATTAATGCTCCCAACAAATAATTTTATTATAAACAAACCTCAAAATAATAAAAATGGTGGATATTTACTTTTCAAAATATTGTTAGGCTGAGGATTTATGGTTTAAAGATACCTACTCCTGTTTTTTAAAATCATTATTTAATTAAGACTATTTTCTTAGCACAAAAAGGGACTTTGGTATTAAATCAAGAGGTCGTATACTGGATCAATAAAGCATTACAAGGGCTGCCATTAATATCAGAAACCAAAATGAGATACTATTCGTATCATTTTTATTTACTATTGTGCCAGAAGTTCAAGCCAGCACAATAAGTCAACAACAGTCATGGAGGTAAGAGGAAACAAAAACATTACTTTGTATGTCGTCTGACTTCAAAACCCAAGAGAGCTAGCTAAAGTTTTATTTTAACTAGTAAGTGAGTTCAGAAGGGAGTTCAATACAAATAAAAATATTAAAAAATCAATACAGCTTTTCAAATGATCTCCAAAAATAACCACTTAAAAGTTACAATGGGAAAAATCCATTTGTAACCAAAAAAATGTAAAATGCATAAGAATACTTTATATAAGATATGCATGAAACAAACCATAAATCTAATTGAGGCATAAAAGAAGACAAATAGAAGAAACTAAAATATATGTTCTTAGGTTGATGGACAAAATATTGAGAAGTTTTTGGTTCTTTACAAATTAATTTATAGCTTATTGCAATTCCAACAGGATTCTTTAGCAATGTGACAAGTATTTCCAATATTTCTCTGATATAATAAACCCATGAAAATAAAAATTTTTGAGATTGATTTATAAAGAGAAATGTCCTCCATAAAGCTACCATAATTAAACAGCATGGCTACAATACAATAATAGACTGATTAACAGAATAAAATAAAACCCCCAAACTCACCCCATTATATTAAATAGTTATTATGTGATAAAAGTACTATCAACCAATAAAGAATAGATGAAATGATCACATGGTACTGGGAAACTGACTGTAGAAAAAATATAATTAGACTTTCATCATATACTATATATCAATAAATTATTGAACATAATAAAATCAAATAGTTATAACAAGAATAGACATTATTTTACATACAAGATTCTAGTGGAAAAAAAACAATTCACTGACTTTTTATTTTTCCCCCAAATGTCTCATTTATAGATTCCAAAGCTACCTAATGGTGAAACTTTAATATTTCTTTTGTAATGCAAAATGGGCACTCAAGAAATCTGAATTATAAGAAGTAAAAGTGGAAGCATTAGACCATGTTTAAAAAAGTTTTCTTGAGGAAACACAATGGTCATGAACTATTGAGTACAATGGAAGATAAAGAGAAGTGTGACGCTGCCCACACTTTTAATATCAGGTTCAAACATCTATAATCACAGCAAAGATACTGAAAACAGGTTAATTTAACCAATCTACTTATTACTTATACCATTCTTCTTTACATATCAAATTATACCTTTTTGTTGAAAATAAAAATTTTATTCAAATGCTAATATTAATTCACTTCCAATTTGCTATTCCAATTAAAAGTCTAACTTGCATGGCTCATATTCTTTGACACATTCAGCACACTGGTATAGTGCTTATTTGTTTAGATAACCAGTTAACATCAATCAAGTAGACAGCCACAAAAGACACACAGCTAGCTACAGAAGCAGTTACATGGAACCCTGCTGAAAAAGAATGTTAGAAAGACACACCAACACAAATCAATCACTTCTCCCTCAACAATTACTTGACGTGTACTATTTAGTGACAATAAGTCAGTATTGGTACTATAAATGTTGATGGTGGTAGATTTTTTTTTTTTAAATCTTCACCCAAGGGTATGTTTTATTGATTTTAGAAAGAGAGGAAGGGAGAGAGAAAGAAGAAGAGAGAAGCATGAATGAGAGAGAGAAACATGGGTGTGAGAAAGAAACATCAATCCGTTGCCTTCTGTAAGTGCTGACTGGGACTCAACCCACCAACCCTTGGTGTATGGGGCCATGCTCCAACCAACTGAGCCATCCAGCTAGGACAGAGGATGGTAGATCTTTTTCAGTATATATTTGGCATATAACATCAATTCAAATCACATTTTTCTTATTTATTTTACTCTCTGTTAGGAACATAAGTTGTTTTTTTTTTAATTTAGCAAACTTAAAAGCATACATAGTAACATGTATCAGCTAACGTCAGAAAATCCAGATCATTTCCCGATGCTTTAATCACAACTACAAATACCAATGGAGGCTTATCTCCTTTTGGAGAATGCACATGAGAACTTTTTGGGGGAGGGGGCTCTTATGAAGTATAGTGCTTCAAAGCATGTTGGTGCTAACTTGGGCAGCACATACACTAAAACTGGAATGACAGAAGATTAGCAAGGCACCTGCACATGGATGACATAGAAGTTTGTGAAGCGTTCCATATATATTTTTTAAAGCATATTAGAGGGCAAACAGCACCCAGTATGACAGTTGTATTCTTGCTTCTGTTTATTAATCTTGTGACCTATGAGAGATTTACAGATGGCCTTTCTCGCCCTTCCAATCAGATTCAATAATTTCCATGATCCCTTTTCGATAAACTCATGGTATGGATATATTTGGATATACACTCTTCTTTCTGATTTTCACTAAGCACACAGAATATATGCTATTTCTTACTTAGAATTTAATCCTAGAACAATAATCTTAATGTTCATTATTTTAAATGTCCTCTCCTACAATAAATAACCCAACTGTATTTTATTTATGATGATAATGAATTTGTTTCTAAGCTGCATTTTCCATCCTATTATACTGGCTGGCACAACACTTAAACTTACTTTGATCAGCCACTGTCCACACTAGGAGAAATCAAGCATTTATAGATACTTTACAAAATTTAAAAAATGAAATTCTATATGTAATCAATATTTTAAATACTGTTAATGAGATATTGTACTTTTTTGGTACTTAATCTTTGAAATCTAGTATGTACAGGGTCAGGCAGAAGTAATGTCACTGAGTGTGGTTGGGAGGGTACATGAATGTCTCACAGGAGATGGACAGCAATTTAAACATTTCATCTAAAATGTCATATGGTCTGTTTGAGTGTGATATTGTTACATTACAGAATTACATGCTTATGATTTTATAACAAAATATTTTTATGTAATAAAAAAGGGGTGTTATCTGTGCCAGACCCTGTATTTTTATGCTTAAAGCATATCTAGATTCAGACTAGCCTCATTTCATATGCTTACAGTCATGTCAGAGAATGGACGCTGCACTGGACAGCATGAGTTTAGCAGACTCCTCTGTAACACGGGTCCCCCACCCCTGGGCCATGGATCCTATGTGGAACTAGGCCACACAGCAGGAGATGAGCAGCAAGCAAGCTAGTGAAGCTTCATCTGTATTCACAGCCACTCCCCATCACTCTCATTACCACCTGAGCTCCACCTCCTGTCACATCAGCAGTGGCATTAGATTCTCATAGCAGTGTGAACCCTACTATGAACTGCTCATGTGAGGGATCTAGACTGCACGCTTCTTAAGAGAATCTAATGCCTGACGATCTGAGATGGTGCTGAGGCGGTGATGCTGGGGATCGGCTGCAAATACTGATTATCATTAGCAGAGAGCTCTGACTGCACAGAGACCATAAGAAATCAATTGCTTGCAGACTCATATCAAAACCGTATCAATGAGTGGCAAGTGACAATTAAGCTGCATCTGGTGGCAGGCTTTAAGTCCGAATCCAACAGTTATTTTAGCCCACGTGTGACCTGCCCCCTATTTTATTTACCACTTCCATCTGTGCCTCTTTCCCACACTGTGCACTTGTCTCTATCACAGTTTCAGTAAGTCCTCATGCTAACAATAGGCAAAATGATAAAAACAACAAATGTTGCTGAAGAGCTTCTTTGAAAAGGGGGAAAGACTCAATGATGAGACAGCGGAAGACTCTAAGACTGCCAACAAAAAGAAAGCTGCACTTAAAAGAAAATACCAAGAGTCCTACTTAAATTATGGGCTCATTGCAACAGGTGATTCACATTCTCCAAGCCCACTTTGTATAACACATGGTGACCAGGTATCCAACTAAGCCATGAAAACTTCAAAACTGTCTCGCTGCATGAAGACCAAGCCTCCATTAAAAGACAAACCTTTGGAGTTTTTCAAAAGAAAAAAAAATGTGAACACAAAGAACAGAAGCAATTTTTGAAGGCCACCACCTCACCAAATGTGTCTGCACTAGGACCATAATTCTTAGTGGCTAACCACAAAACTAAGAAGCCCCACACCGTTGGTGGAGTTGATCCTGCCTGCTGTGAAGGGCATTTGTCGTGAACTTTTAGGAGATGCTGCAGTTCAAAAGGTGGCACATGTTCCTCTTTCAGCTAGCACCATAACTAGACGAACTGATGAAACAGCAGAGGATATCGAGGCACAATTGTTAGAGAGGACTAATGAGTCACTGTGGTACGCAATCCAGGTTGACAAGTCTACCAATGTTGACAACAGGGCAATGCTTGTTTTTGTGTGATGTATTTTTCAGAAGGATGTTCATGAGGATGTATTACGTGCACTTTTGTTGCCAACCAAGACCACAGCCGCAGAACTGGTCAAGTCTTTGAATGATCAGTTATCAGGAAAACTGAATGGGTCATTTTGTGTCAGTATATGCACAGATGGAGCAGCCGCCATGACTGGATGGCTCTCTGGTTACAGTACTTGGGTCACAGTGGTCGGTTCTGAACATGAGTCTACACACCTTGTCATCCATAGAGAAATGCCTGGCCGAAAAATGTCACCTGAACTTAACATTTTGCAGGATGTGACCAAAATTATCAACCACATTTAAAAAGTACATGCCCTTAACTTCCATCTGTTCATGTAGCTCTGTGAAGAGATGGACACAGAGCACACACATCTTCTCTAACACACAGAAGTGAGATGTTTCTAAAGGTAGATCACTGACCAGAGTTTTTGAGTTTCAAAAGCCAGTGCAGAGATTTCTTTCAGAAAAAACAGTCACCACTGGCAGCACATCAGGTACACAGAATGGGTCGCAAAATGTGCTTGCTTGTGTGGCATATTCAACCTGCTCAATGAACTCAATCTGTCACTTCAGGGGAGAACAACAACTGTGTTCAAGTTGGCAGATAAACTGGCTGCATTCAAAGCCAAACTGTAATTACGGGGCAATGAGTGAACACTGGGATTTTTGACATGTTTCAAACATTACCAGAGATTCTGAAAGAGACTGAGCCGGGGCCTCCTTTCTCCCAGCTGGTGCATGGTCATCTATCTTGGCTTTCGAAACAGTTTGAGCATTACCTCCCAACCACAAAAGACCCCTAACTGGGAAGGAATGGACCTTTGACTAAGTTATAAATAAGCCAGGTGAATCCACTTTGTCCATGCTAGAAGAAGATCAACTGCTTGAAACTGCAAACGACAGTGGTCTAAAAGTGTGTTTGAGACAGCTTCAAATCTCCATACGTTGGGTTAAAGTCAAGGTGGAATATCCTGAGATTGCCACAAAAACACTGGAAAGCCTGCTTCCATTTTCAACATCCTATCTTTGTGAAGCAGGGTGTTGTTTTTGTTTTTGTTTCTTTTTGCAGTGACAGCAACTAAAACAAGAAAAACATGTCACTGTCTCCCATCACCCCCAGATGGGACCATCTATTTGCAGGAAAACAAAGTCAGGGCTCCCACTGATTCTGCACTATGGTGAGTTGTATAATTATTTCATTACATATTACAGTGTAATAATAATAAAAATAAAGTGCACAATAAATGTAATGCACTTCAACCACCCCAAAACTACCCCACGGCTGTCCATGGAAAAATTATCTTCCACGAAACCAGTCCCTGGTGCTAAAAAGTTTGGGGACTACTGCTGTCGAAGGCTAATGAGTGGTATTCCCCAGGTTCTTCCACAGTGTTTTTTATGCTTTTTTAAAAGTATACTTTATTGATTATGCTATTGCAGTTGTCCCATTTTTTCTCCCCTTTATTCCCCTCTGCTCCATACCCCCCTCCAACATCTCCCTCCCACTTTAGTTCATGTACATGGGTCGTACATATAAGTTCTTTGGCTTCCCCATTTTCTACACTATTCTTAACCTCCTCCTGTCTATTTTGTACCTACCAATTATGCTTCTTATTCCCTGTACCTTTTTCCCATCCTCCCTCCTCACCATGCCTGCTGATAACCCTCCATGTGATCTCCATTTCTGTGATTCTGTTCCTGTTCTAGTTGTTTGCTTAGTTTGTTTGTGTTTTTTTTTTTTAGTTTCAGTCGTTGAGAGTTGTGAATTTGTTGTCATTTTACTGTCCATACTTTTGATTTTCTTCTTTTTCTTAGATATGACCCAAGACCCTTTAACATTTTATATAGTAAGGGTTTGGTGATGAACTTTAACTTGACCTTATCTGGGAAGTGCTTTATCTGCCCTTCTATTCTAAATGATAGCTTTGCTGGATAGAGTAATTTTGGATGTTGGTCCTTGCTTTTCATGACTTTGAATACTTCTTTCCAGTCCCTTCTTGCCTGTAATGCACTGAGACAAAGAAATAATGTCCCAAATGAAAGAAGAGATCAAAACTCCAGAGAAAGAACTAAGTGATGAGGAGACAGCCAATCTATCAGATGCAGAGTTCAAACCAATGATTATCAGGATGCTTACAGAAATGATTGAGTATGGATACAAAATAAAGAAGTAAAGACTATACAAAATGAGATAAAGAAAAATATACAGGGAACCAACAGTGAAGGGAAGGAAACTAGGACACAAATCAATCATTTGGAACATAAGTAATAAAAGAAATATTTAACCAGAACAGAAGGAAGAAACAAGAATTCAAAAATTGAAGACAGGCTTAGGAACTGCTGGGACAAGTTTAAACGTTCCAACACCTGAATAAGGCATGACAGAAGAAGAAGAGGAAGAGCCAGAAATTTAAAACTTTCTTGAATAAATAATGAGAGGAAACTTCCCCAGGCTGGTGAAGGAAATAGACATACAAGTCCAGGAAGCTCAGAGAGTCCCAAAGAGGCTGGACCCAAACAGGAACACACTGAGATACATCATAATTATATTACCCAAGATTAAAGATAAAGAGAGAATCTTAAAAGCAACAAGAGAAAAGGAGACAGTTATGTACAAAGGAGTTCTCATAAGACTATCAGCTGATTACTTGAAAGAAACCTTACAGGTAGTCTTGATACTTACTGAGCACCTTGACTCAATATGAAATTTCTTATTCCATGAATTTCATGAAAATACTACTTCAATATTGAATTGCTTTATATATTGCTGGTGAGAAGTCTGATGCCAATTTGATTTTTTTTTCCTTTTAAATAATGATCTTTTTGCATGGAGATCCTGAGAATTTCCTTCTGGGCTTATTTTTACCTATAAATCTAAGTTTAACTAGACTATTCGTTTGAGTTAATAATTGTGGGTCAATTTTCCCATGTACATTGACCCTTTCAATAGGCAGATTGCAGTCTTTCTTTACTTTAGAAAAGTTCATAGATTTAAATATTAGCTGTTCCATTGTTTTTTTCCTCCTTAAGGACTCCAGCTGCATGTATGTTGGATCTTTCTGCCTATTATCTATACCACTCACTTGCTCACTGATGCTTTATTCTGTCTTCATTCTTCTGCCAATTTTCTTCTATGTTACACATTAAATTTTCAGTTACCACTATTCTTCTTTGGTACTTTGTAATTTAGTCCTAATTTCTAAAATAATCCTGTCTTTTTCTTAAATTTCTCCTGGTCAAGTCTTAGTTCACATCTTCCTGGTATTTATCCATTTGGATTCCAAGTTTCTGAATTTGTTACTTGAGGTTTCTTCTTTTCCTATCTGCAAAGGCTTAAGGATGTTTAATATAGGTCATAATGTTCTGTTACTGATAACTCCTTCATGGTTGGTTTAAGAGGAAAATTTTAACAACTAAATGTTTTGATTCTTATTTTCTGCTTTATTCCTTGTAGTGTTTTTGTATGTATATCATCTGCAATTCCCTATTCAGTGCACAGTCTTTACTTTCCTTAACTAGTAATAAAAGATGTACACAGTAAAAGTAAAGATTTGAAAAGTAAACCTTACATGAATATCTAGGTTTCTTAGCCCAAAAGTTCCCTCTTCTGAACTTAAACCAAAGGGAGTTATTTTATGGTTTTCTTATTTGTACCAAACACTTAGTTTCTCCTTTTTGCTTCCTTCTTTACCTTCACCACCAACTTATAAAGGCAAGCGGTTTCATCCACAAAAGTGGCACTGTCCTGATCTGTTGCCTAGCGTGTGTGTTCTTTATATATCTCCTCCTCTTGATTTCCCAACAGCCAGTGCTCTAATAGAATCTAAGGCCAGTTATTAGTATTTTCCCACCGAAGTAGGACTTTTTTCTTTCTAAAGGCAATTTTGATCATGTACTATATTACCCCTGGGTTCATGGTTCAACCCATTCCCCTTTCACCTTTTCCATGTTAGTCTCTGCAGCCTTCACTGAACACTCTCAAAATGGGCTCTGAAGCTTACTAGGCTATATTTGTATACTTATTTCTCTCCTAGATAATCTGTAGTTATTACTGTCTCCTAGTTATGCTGGAGGAATAGGTTATGGTTAGTTGGTTTTGATCTCTTTGTTGATCTGTATGAATTTTCAGAGGATGTGTGGAAAAAAAATTCAGATTTAGGTTGCTGTCACTATTACAAAATAATGGCCATCCAGGAGTGTCAGTTCATCAGGAATTGTCAATGTCTTTTTAGTTGACCATTTATCTAGTTTCATCTCCTCTGTTCTTCAAATACCATGAGGTGGGCAAAAGTAGGTTTACGGTTATATATGAAACAGTTAATAAAGCTATAGCCTGCATGTCTTTTTCCATACGAACAACTGTAAACCTACTGTAAGTCTACTTTTTCTCACTCTTGTATTTATTTAGGAAAAACTGACCCTTTGATAATTTATGATTAGCACCAACCATAAGCCCTCATGAACAATAAACACAGTAACTAAAAGAGCCAGATGATACAAAAATATGTGAAGGAAGTGAAGAACATAATGAATTGGCATGCAAAGGAAACATATCTTTTCTGTGGTGTATTTGATAACTTAGGGTAAAAAAGTGAAATCTAGTTATTACTACAAAAGAATTAAGTAAAATAAATTTTCATTTCTACTAAAACAGCAGCAATCCTTCATGTTCAATAACTGCACATTTAACATGGCTATTGAAAAACAGTTGACTATAAGTTTTGAAGTCCTTAACTTGATAAATAATATTGGCACCTGACAGTAAACCTGTTCATAAATATAAAAGGCACAAAGCAGGCCAAAAACAAATGACAACAGAAAGTTCTTACTGTTAGAGAGGATTCAGAGTAACCTACATTAGCAGCTTGTGTACATAATTTGATATACTTAGGATTATATTCTAGAAGAGAGCCAAAAATCAATACAAGGGCTAAGAAATAACCTAAGAATTCAATAGGTATACAAGTACTATGATATAAAGTTAGGAATGTGGAGCTAGACAGTAAATACTTTTTTCTTTAAAGCAAAGTAAATGTGTTCTCTGACAGGGTGGTTGTTTTTATTTAACTTTTTAATTTTTTTTAAGATTTTGTTTATTTATTCTTAGAGAGAGGGGAAAGGAGGGAGATAGAGAGGGAGAGAAACATCAATGTGTGGTTGTCTCTCACATGCTCCCCTCTACTGGGACCTGGCCAGTAATCCAGGCATGTACCCTCACTGGAATTGAACCAGCAATCCTTTGGTTTGCAGACCAGTGCTCAACCCACTGAGCTATACCAGCCAGGGTTCACAGGGTTGTTCTACAGAAAATAAACAATTATGTAACTTTTGTATGAAACAGAAATTGTCATCAGGCAATTAACTAAACAAAGTCAAAGTACTTTAAGGTAAATGAGGCAATGAGACAGAGGAAAACAGCCTAATCCTACAGGAAAATAATTTAAAGCTATGTTGGTTATCATGCTGGCATTGTTTTTTTGTTCCTCAATAATGTAACATAGTCCCCATGCTCTTACTATGGAACAGAAATTTTATAATGAATGGACTGTTAATTTTTCTTGTTTTCAGGCCTTTGATTTATGATAGTTTGTCTTGCAAGGTGATTAAGATGTCATACTCTCTAAAGACAATTTCTATCTTAATGTTCAGAGATGAGAATAGGTGCCATATTGTTTTGATTTTCAAAAAAGGACAAAATAAAGTAATCATACTACAATTTAGCAAGCATTTATTGAGAATCTTCTAACGAGTTTCTGAATCAAAGGAGACAAGAATAAACAGAAGCTGATTTCTTGGCTGGTAGCCTTCATATATTTACTAAAAACATTTTAAAACTGAGATCTGAGGTACTTATATAAGAAAATGAATACTTCTATATTAATTTAGATCAGAGATTTACACAAACTGATTGCGTAACGAAATGTTTTCCATAAAATCTAGTAAGTACTAAAATTTTCTCTTATCTCTTAAGATTCTAACATATATACTGTATTTAATATTATCAAAACAAAAATGAAAATCACTCTGAAGTCATACATCAAAGTAAAAGTTCTAATTTCAGATTATGATCATTTGTAAAATGCAATTCAAATATACTAAATTCCCACAGTGTAAATTTTAGAAGCGTAATTTCTTTCCTTTCAAAACTGCCCTTTCCAGTGACAGGGTTGCAGACTATAAATAAAACTTAAGTTTAGATTCCCATTACACACATTACCATCTTACCATCCTACCATCTACCATTTGAACAAAAAGGAGAAATCATTCTTTCTCGATCAGGTGCAATGCTGGTGCAAACAGTGATATTTTTAGTTAAAGCACCTGACACTAAGAATTATGAAACTAGAAGGTCTCTGTTTTATATATAACACTACAGATTCACTTAAGTTAGATGTTTTATAATTTTACCTTTAAGAGGACAGTAGTAATAGAATCATCACTTTATTCAGGGAAGTAGGAGCAACTGTAGAAAATAAACATCTTACTGGTATTTTTACTTTTTCTTATTTAAAAAGCAGTTGTTAATTTTATAAAATATAACAATAAATACCTATAAAAGTACCAGTCTACAGCTCAAGTGAAAAAAAAAAAAGGTTATACATCGCCTTTTCTCTTAAATAACAATTTGAAATTAATTTTTTAAAAAATAAGTATTTAAGGCATATTAAAACCTAGCTTACGCAAACAATTTCACATTCTGTAAACTCAGCAAAAAGCTGTACTTTACTCAGAATATAATTTTTTATTTTGTAATCTAAGAGTTTCAATCCAAACTGATTCTGCCAGAGCAAAGCAAGTAACACTACAGGGTTAGTTTCCATTATCTTTTAAATGATGATAATAGTACCTCCTCAAGAGCTACAGGAAAG
Source organism: Phyllostomus hastatus (assembly GCF_019186645.2). NCBI lineage: Eukaryota > Metazoa > Chordata > Mammalia > Chiroptera > Phyllostomidae > Phyllostomus > Phyllostomus hastatus. The sequence continues at coordinate 21,412,777 of NW_025334028.1, read as the reverse complement.
ATATAGTGCCGAGTCTAGTGCTGAGCACATGGTAGGTGCTCAGTCATTGATAGAAATCAGTCTTTAAGTCAAAGACTAGATATCTGCATGAACTCCCTTTTCCTATGTCAAATTATTTTGTGTTCAAAGTATGCTGAGTGAAAGAAGCCAAACAGAAAAGAATCATATGGGCATGATTCCGTTTATATAAAAATCTAGGAAATGCAGACTTCTGGCCAAGATGGAGACATAGGTAGACACACTGTTCCTCCTCGCACAACCAAGATAGGGACAACAACAATTTAAAAACATAATAACAACCAGAACTGACATAAAATTGAACTGTATGGAGGTTGAACAACCAAGAAGTTAAAATAGACACATTCATCCAGACCGGTAGGAGGGGCAGAGCCGGTAGCGTGTGTGTGTTGCAGAGCAGAGAGTGTTGGGACCGGGTGTACAAGGAATCCAGGGTGCACAAGACCGTAGCAGGTGGACCCTGAGTGCACAAGTGGCAACAAGCAGACCCAGCAAGGTGGTGATTGTGAAGCAAGGCACTGCACACAACCCAGGATCACAGCGCTGGGAAATAGAGCCTTGGGGCACTGATTGAAACCACCTCTGGGGGTTGAGGTGCAGGGAGAGACTCCCAGCCTCACAGGAGAGGTCACTGGAAAGTCCCACAGGATGCACAAGCCCACCCACATGGGAACTGACACCAGAGGGGCCCAGTGTGCTTGGAGGAAGTGGTGGAAGGGATTGAGGTCCAACGGAGAACGGAGCAAACGCCACTGTTCCCTCTCAGACCTTGCCCCCACATACAAAGTCACAGCCCAGGGACTGGGGTGCCCCGCCCTGGTGAACACCTAAAGCTCCGCCCCTCATATGTTACAGGCGAGACCAGACCAAAGGAAAAACAAAAAAGATGGCTCAAACAGAATTGAAAGCCCCACAACCAGTACTTCTAAGCAACTGAGAAATAGCCAACCTATCAGATGCACAGTTCAAAGCACTGGTGATCAGGATGCTCACACATATGGGTTGATTTTGGTCACAAATTAGATGAAAAAATGAAGGCTACAATAAGTGAAATGAAGAAAAATGCACAGGGAACCAATAGTGATGAAATGAAAGCTGGGTCTCACATCAATGGAGTGGACCAGAAGGAAGAAAAAAACATACACTCAGAAAAGAATGAAGAAATAAGAATTCAAAAAAACGAGGAGAGGCTTAGGAACCTCCAGGACATCTTTAAACATTCCAACATCCGAATTATAGGGATACCAGAAGAAGAATAGGAAGAGCAACAAGTGGACAAGTTATTTGGACAAATAATAAAGGAGAACTTTCTGGCAAAGAAAATAGACTTCCAGGAAGCTCAGTCCCAAAGAAGGAACACACCAAGGCACATCATAATTACATTAGTCAAGGTGAAAATGAAGGAGAGAATCCTAGAAGCAGCAAGAGATAAGGAGACAGTAACCTACAAAGGAGTTCCCATCAGACTGTCAGCTGATTTCTCAAAAGAGACCTTGCAGGCAAGAAGGGGCTGGAAAGAAGTATTCCAAGTCATGAAAGGCAATGGCCTACATCCAAGATTGCTTTATCCAGCTAAGTTTTCATTTAGAATGGAAGAGCAGATAATGTGCTTTTCAGATAAGGTCAAGTTAAAGGAGGTCATCATCACCAAGCCCTTATTTAATGAAATGTTAAAGGGACTTATCTAAGAAAAAGAAGATAAAAAACATGTATAGTAAAAGGACAGCAAACTCACAATTATTAACAACCACACCTAAAACAAAAAGAAAAACAAACTAAGCAAACAACTAGAACAGGAACACAAACAAAGAAGTGGAGATCACATGGAGGGTTAGCAACAGGGGAGTGGGAGGAGGAGAGAGGGAGAAAAGGTACAGAGTATAAGTAGCATAGATGGTAGGTAGAAAATAGACAGGGGGAGGGCAAGAATAGTATGGGAAATGTAGAAGCTAAAGAACTTATGCCTCATGGATATGAACTAAAGTGGGGGGAATGGAGTGGGAGAGGGTGTGCAGGATGGAGGGGAATGAATGGGGGTAATAGGACAATTGTAATAGCATAATCAAAAAAAATCTAGGAAATGCAAATTAATGTGTAGTTACCACAGATTAGTAGTAGCCTGGGAATGGGTAAAGGAAGGGACTGTGAAGATACAAAACAAAAATTTAAGAATGAGAAATCCATTCATTATTTTGATGGTATCCAATTGGATGTTAGACATGAATAAAGCTGTTTTAGAGGTAAAGCAAAAACAAAATTCTTTTGTGTCAATATCTTAGATATGAGGGCATCAATTTTGATACAGCTGCTATGAAAGACTTATTTCTTTTGTTCCCTTCCTGGAGAGTCAACAGTTTAAACAGTAGAGTTTATTGTTTTTTATTAACACCTTGTGGTTATTTGACTTTAATATTTGATGACAGACAAATTCAAGAGCATTTTCAATAAATGGATTCCATGAATAAGCCTCTAATTCTGAAATTTAATCCAATAATTATATATAATTATCAATATTTCTTGAATCTGTTCTTTAAAAAGTTATAAACTTTTGCTTCCTTTTTTTAATTTTTCTCCATCTCTTTACCAGTCTTTACAGAAGGACTAAGCAACCCTCCACACACAACAAATGACATCACCTCCATGTCCTTCAGTTCCTGAACAAATGATTCATTTAAATAATTCTGTGCTTTTCTAGAACAGAGAAAAAACTGGGCCATTGAAAACAAAGTTATAATAAAACAACTCTTCAAAAAAATGAACTTGAAATACTCAATTTACTTAGACTACTAACATGATTATATAAATCTGCTTATATAGGCAATTGTGAAAATCAGGCCATCACATGATTTTTCTAGTCCTCTAGGCCAGTATTATCCAAAATAACTTTGTGATAATGGAAATGATTTGTATTTGTGATGCCCAAGGAGGCAGTCGCTCAACCAAGCTGGGCTACTGAAAAATAAGACTAAGGAACTTAATTTTTAATTTAATTATTAGATTTAAATAGCCACATGTATCTACTACATGTATCTCTTTTCCTTTACCATCGTCTTATCCAGATGCTCTTACTAAAGTCCTTATGTTATATGTTTTTTCTGTTATGTCTAATATCAAAAGAAAAAGAATTATGGAAAAAGAATTTTCAAAGCTAGCTTTAAAATGTGCTTTTTGATGAAGAGTACTAAAATCAATTATTTTAAATTTTCTAATCAGTTTACTAAAAAATGAATTGAAAGAAGTGACACATATATCTCCGAGTGCTTGAAATTGAGACTTATAACAATATATACTCTCTCTCCTAAATTCTTTGTCGGCTACATAATTAGTTCCAGGATAAGATAATGGCATAATTACAAACAAGCACAGTGCAACCCGTAGCACAACCAAACAAAATGAAATTCATTCTGCACCTATCTCTTCACTGTGAGAATAGAGAAATTAATGCATAGAAATATGATGGATCAAATGCAACAATATAATGTGTTTGTCAATGAAAAGCTGTATAAATTTCACCTGTAACATTATTTACCACCATACTACCAAAATCTTACCTCAATTTTAAGGGAGGTGGGGATAAGTACTAATGGTTCTTTTCAATTAAATCTAAGCATACACATTTTTTTAAGTAAAATTATTAAAAGTGTGGCCATAAGATCTCAGTAAAAATACTTAGGTATTTTACGGTTCCTCTGTTTCTCCTCCCTAGTCTCCCCACATACAAACACAGTCTTTTTTTTTTAAAGAACAAATGTGTAAAGAAGAAAAACAACTATGGTGCTTATCTGTAATGAATAAAATATTGGCTTCTCTTTGAGAATGGTATTAATGTCATCATCACCATCAGTCAATTCCCCCTTTCTTCCATTAACTTGGCTTTTAGAACCTTGTAGGTGGAGAAGTGGGGTAGGAGGGTGGAATATGTAAAACAACCTCAGTATTTAGAGATAGGATTCAAAAGAATTCAAGTTATGTGAGTGCAAGTTATATGATAAACTACATACCAATGACTGCTGTTCTTTTTGTTTGGCATTTGAGTAAACATAATGAAACTTACTATTTTGAGCCAAGGCTTGAAGCAGACAATCCAAGCATCCTTCTAAACTATCCTCAGTTCTGTCAACAGCTGTTATCTTCAGCTTCTTCAAGGTATCACTGAGATTATCTGCTTATAGAAAAAAAAAATCAGAAACCTCACTAACCATACGGCCATCTCATGCTACATAACAGTTACCACTAATAGGCAATGGGCTCTCATTAGAGTAAATTAACACCCACATGCATTCCAAAAATGGCAATGGACTGTACTATTTCAAACTTTTTAAGTAAAATTTTACCCATTTAAGTCAAATATAAAACATTCATCCTGTATATGTAAAATACCAGGAATATTCAACAAATTGTCACAGAACACCTTTTTCAGCATTATTATACCTTATTTTTTAGCTTGTTTAGGAAATGAGTCATAGTTAAACAACAACAAACAAAAACCAAAACTCTAGTTCCATAGAAAAAATTATATTGTTTCATTTTATGCTTCCTCTGCTGTATTTTAAGGACATAAAAAGATGAAAGTTTAGAAATGTTTCAAAATAATGACTTAAACTAATACCAAGTCTGATGACCATATAACCTATTTTAACACTGCTATGTGAAAAACACTTCAAATCAAAATATCATTTTAAGCCAAAACATGTACATTTTGGATCATAAAACTATGCTCGCCTCTTAAATTATATATGGATTCCAACAGGGGTGTCAGACCCGCGGCCCTCAGGCCACATGAGGCCCAGGATGGCTATGAATGTGGCCCAACACAAAACCATAAATTTACTTAAAACATTATGAGACTTTTTTGGGATTACGTGTTGCAATGTATTTAATGTGTGGTCCAAGACAACTCTTCTTCCAGTGTGGCCCAGAGACACCAAAAGGTTGGACACCCCTGTGTCTAGGCTATAGATTATCAAAATCTCTTTACACTATTAAAATTATTCAGAATCTCTAATAGTGTTTTACATCAATTAATTCTATTGATATTTAACATACTAAAAATTAAAACTGAGATTTAAGATTTTAATTTAAATCTGACACTTATAAAACTACTGTTACATAATTAATATTTTAATGAAAAATACCTATATTTGAAAGATAAAAACTTAATGAAAAAGATGGTATTTAAAAAATTATTAAATTTACTGGGCTGACATTGGTTAATGAAATTATGTAAGTTTCAAGTGTATAACTCATCTGTAATACTGCACTGTGCTCCCCACCCAAAGTCATCTCCCTCTGTCACCATATATTTGAGTTCCTTTACCTGTTTCTGCATCAACTCTCCTTTCCCTCTAGTAACCACCATACTGTTGTCGGTGTCTATGAGTTTCTATGTGTCGTCTTTGTTTGTTTGTTGCTTTCAGTTTTCTAGCCAAGGTATGAGTGAAATCATATGGTTATTGATTTTTCCCATGTGATTTATTTCACTTAGCATGATATTCTCAAGATCCATTCATGTTGTTGCAAATGACAGTATTTCATCTTTTCTTATGGCTGAGTAATATTCCATTGTATTTATGTACCACATTGAAAGAGGTGGTATTTTTTCTACAAATCACCGTAATGTCTGCCTTAATAGAAGACAGTAGGTTCTCATATCTGCTTCTATACTCAATCTTTTGTAATTTGTTGTTTTGGTTGAGTAGATGAAGAAAATTCAGCCTCATTACACATATACATAGTTGAAAAACAGGAGTGGAGTCTAATGGTCTTTTTGGATAATCATGGATATTCTTTGATACCACACCAAAACATAACAGGTGATAGTTTTTTAAAGATTGGTTGCCATGTGGAATCTGAAACAATATTAATGAGCCTTTCCATCCCCTACATTAAAATCCACTGGTCTCTTGCACTTTAAGTCTGTTATGCATGCAAGATATTTATCATCAATACACTGGGTCATTAAAATTGAGGTCAGAGTTATACATACCTTTCAAATAGTGACACATTTTATTGAGCTATTTTAAAATACCACATTTGTTAATATCACCAATCTCATTAAAAGACTCCTTCAGTATTGAGAACTAGTCAAGCTCAAGGTGATATAAGTTTTCCAAATCACTAATTTTTTCTTAAAAACTCCACTTTTATCACTGGCAACAAATATGGTCAGCTGTTTTCCTTAAATAGCAAATTAACCTCATTCATTTATGAGAAAATGTCTGTCAAATATGAAAAATCAGTTTGTCAGTTCTTTCAAATAAAAAATGTTATTCTATGACAAAAAAAGTATCTTGGTCAGTTCACAACTCAACCACAAGTGCTATTTCTTCAAAATAACCACCAGACTTTGCAATGTAATGAAAGTGTTATGTATGTACTTCTCACTTCATCAGATAGAATAGTTTTAATGTGTATACAAAGGTTGAGGGTTTTTAAAAAGATATTATTTATGTATTTTCAGAGAGAGAAGAAGAGAGAGAGAAAGGGTGAGAAACATCAATGTGACAGAAACATCAGTCAGTTGTCTCTCATATGCACCTTACCAGGGACAAACTCGCAACCTAGGCATGTGTCCTGAGCAGGAATTGAACCAGCAACCCTTTACTTTGCAGGACAATATCCAACCAACTAAGCCATACTGGTCAGGGCAAGGTTGAGATTTTTAAAAAGACTTTTTTCCTGCTTTGTTACAGGCATTCTTAAATGAACTACTATTAATTACTTCAAGAATATGAAGGTAAATAAAGAATACTGTAACTACTAGTACAGTTTGGTGCTATTATTACCCTGGTTCACACAGACTAAAGCACTGGCAGTTTTTTACTCACGACTGCTTTGTCACCATTATTAGTGCAAATGTCAACACAATGAAAAAGACAAATGATATCTTGATGATACTATGCAAAGAATTTCTACCTGATGGAAAACTCTAGTAGGATACCCAGGACCACACCCCTACCTGGACTGTTGTTCTCATATTAGAATTTCAGGCATTTTCTTACTTCAAAGAAAGTTTATTTTATATCAGACTTCTGTGCATTGCCATTCATGACAGAATCTAAAAATATCACGGAATCCTGTGCTATAAAATAAGAAATAATTTATGTTCCATGTCAACCCAGGAAAAAGCAGCCTTAAAAATGTACATCAATAACATTAACATGCTCTAGTGATGCCTGGTACAACCAGTGACTAATTTAGTAAACCTAAACCTACACTTTATTAAAAATCCTAGGATATCATTCATAACCAAAGTTAATGTTTATTTCCTTCGGAGGGGCTTGGTAGTTTCAATAAATTGATTTTTTTCTACAGAAAAAAAAACTGTAAGTATCTCTTCTATAAACTAAAAAGAAGTTGTAGGGCATCATATCTCAGATATACTTGTTTAATCTTACTAAATGGATAGTAAGTTGATCTTTTTTGAAATTAAGTATAAATAATGTATAACATCTGGGTTCTTTTATAATTAAAATAAAAAGTAACACAACGCTGTGGAACAAATAAGACATGTTAGTCGAATTATAGTAATTCGTCAAAACTACCTGTCAATAAGTAATAAAAGCAGTTAAGACTTATTTGGCACCACCCTGGTCTCTTAAAACTTCTTCCTTTTATCCCAACCCCAGTGCTCCTTGCTTGCCACCCTTCCTCATCAAGTCTCAACCTAGACGTCACCACCCCAGAGACCATTTTTGCATATTCTAAATCTCTCCTTTGTTACCCTCCTGGATCACTCTCTATCACTGCATCATCCAACCTTCACAGCACCAGTCACAATTTCTATTATTTTTTGCATAATTTTTAATATATGCTCCCTCACAGTATTGTACAGGGCACCTTATTAATTCTAGAAGTCCCTTGCTTATCTGTAGTTTCACTTTTCACAGTTTCAGTTACTTGTGGTCAACTGTGGACCAAAAATATTAAACAGAAAATTCCAAAAATACACCATTCATAAGTTTTAAATTGTATCCTGTTCCGAGTATCTGAGTAGCAGAATGAAGTCTTGTGCCTTCCCATTCAGTCCCAACCTGGACGTCAATCTTCCCTTTGTCCAGCTACCCATACTGTATGCTCCCCGTCTATTAGTCACTTAGTAACCATCTCAGTTATAAGATCGACTGTCATGGCACCAAGTGCTTGTTTCCAGGAACCATTATTTTATTTAATAATGCCCCCAAAGCACACGAATACTGGTGCTGGAAATTTATATGTGCCGAAGAGAAGCTGTAAAGTGCTTCCTTTAAGAGAAAAGGTAAGTATCATATAATAAGATACTTTGAAAGAGAGATACTACATTCATATAATTTTTATGTGTATTGTTATAACTGTTTTTTATTATTATTGTTGTGTGTGCCTAATTTTTAAATTAAACTTTATCACAGATATGTATGTACAGGAAAAACATTGTGTGTGTGTGTGTGTGTGTGCGTGTGTGTGTATTTCAGTACTATCCTGAGTTTCAGGTATCCGCTGGGAGGTCTTAGAACATATCCCCCTCAGATGTATACTGTATAGTCATTTCATTACACCTATCACTTGGCACATAAGAGGTACCCAGTAAACATCTGTTTGATTAACTGACTGGATAAGGGAATGAATTTCTCATTTAGAGCTGTTTGGCTATCTTCATTTAAAATGGAAAAAAAAACTTAGTAAACATTTATTCAAAAGGTAGTTCCCACTTTGATGAGTTTTTAATAGTAACCTGTTTCTTAGTGAGACAATGTATCTTTCAGGTTTTATATCCTTTCCAATCATTATTGTTAGATAACTAGCCACCCCAAACTTACTGACTTAAAACAAAAGCCATTTTATTGTGCTCACAGATTCTCTGAACCAGGAATTCACAAAGGACAGATTGAGGATGGTTTATCTCTGCTCCAGCAGGACTAGAGGCTTGAAGCAGAGTCTCAAAGTCTAGGGATGTCTCTGGGAGTAATTCAATGGTGAAGGCTGGCATCATCTGAATCATCTGACAGTGCATTCACTCATATGTCTGGTGACTGGCCTGGAAGTAGATGAAGGCTAGGACTGACCACATGAGATCTTAGGCCTCTGCACATGGCTTGGTTTCCTCAGTGCATGACAGCTTCAGGGTCTTGACTTCTCAGTGCTCCATGGAGGTCAGTGTTCAAGCAAACACGGTGGAAGAAGCACTGCTTTTTAAGATTGAGCTTAAGAAATCATACAGTATCACTTCTGAAGCATTCTACCGGTTACTAGTCATAAGTGTGCTCAAATCCCACAGAAGAGAACTCCCCAATTCTCAATGAGGAGTAGCAAGTTCTAAAAGAGTATGTGGGGTTAGAGATATTGTTTGTAGTTATCTTTGGAAAATATAGACCCTGGTTGGGTAGCTGAGTTGGTTAGAATATTGTCCTGATAACCAAGGTTGTGAGTTCCCTCCCTGGTTGGGGGATTTGCAAGAATCAAGCAATGAATACATACACAAATGGAACAACAAATCAATGTCTGTCTCTTCATCTCTTTCAAATTAATTTTTTTAAAAAGTATAATCTGCTCCAATAACTTCATACTCACTGAATGATTTTGTTAAAATAGTAAGTAATACTATATCCTTTGTTTGGTTTAAACCTCAATTAAAATAGTGTTTCCTCAAAATGACTGTATTTTCAGCCATGGAAATAGAAATTAAATTTTAATATTTAAAATTACCTTGTGAAATAGGCATTACTATTATCTATATTTTAATACTTGAAAAAGCTGAATTCAGAAGCTGCATATTTTGCCTAGAAAGATAAGTGACAAAGTTGGGATAAATCCAGACACATGTGTCTTCAAAGTCCCAGCTTTTTCCACTGAACAGGCGGTCTGCACAGTAACATCTTAAACAAAACCCATGCAGATCTCATGTATATCAGAACTGCGCAAAGCAAGGACTATCTGTATCCTGCTTTATATAGATGTAAGCTCTTCAAGAATGAATTTATTACCCAACCATGTTAGACAGCTGTACTAGCTAACAACTGTTTACAAATCTGAATTATGTTACAAAAACAAAAAAAATAATCACAATGAAATGTACCAGGAAGCACTCTCTGCCATAGTATCTCAAGAATGGTACAGTGCTAGATGCATACTCTAGCTTTCAGTGTTTAACAGATGAAGTAAATGAATTCTAGGCAACATTTCCAGATTGTTTTAAGTAATAAGCACTTGTATATTTCAGAGAAGCTGTACTAGATGCTAAAAAGGCAACATGATCTAACCTCTCATTTAAATTCTTAGGCTTTTCTGCTTCTCTTTTGAGAATTATGGCCTTATCTGTATCTACTATTCATTTCTTTTATTATTCTTTATCTACCAGTTAGAAGTGAAGCTTTTAAAAAGCAGAAAATGTGGTTACTTGCACTACTTATTTTTTCACTTTCCATAATGCCTAACATTACAGTCTTGAGTTTCTGATTTGACTGAGAGTGTTATATACAAACCATACCAAAGCCAGAAATATGACACACTGGACAGCTATTCCTTCTTGGAGCTTTTCACTATCCTCCCCAGAAATGCATTCTACCAATTAAAAGGATATTAATTTAATCAGCTCATGTAAATTTTCTGCATTTGTTCTAAATAATTTTATTTTTGAGGCCAAATATCTTATAACTTTAAAGATAAACATCTGTATTTCTGTAGAGAATACACATATATCAATGTAAGTTTTGCTTTTTTATAATGATCTATCTCATATTTTATGCTAATGTCACTTAAAGAATCTTCAAAGGGGAATATTTTCCCTACGAGTTAAAGAAATTTTTTATTAAAGTAAAATGATTCCTGGTTTGTGTTTTCTGGCTATGGAAAACAAAACTTCCATTCATAAATTGTGGAACTTCCTAGTTATTTTAAATTATTTTATAAATGTTACATAATTTCTTCTTATATATTTTAAAAAATAACTTAAAAATAATAGGATTTCATGTAATTCTTTTATATAAATATTTTAATAATTTTATATAATACTTAATGTTGGAAAATGCTTTTAATATATAAGAAAATAATATTTTGTACAAATAATCCAGCAGTCCAGCATTTTGATGACTTTTTAAAATGCCATGCTATCATTTTTCCTTAAAAGTATATTTAAACTTCCCTGGCTGGCGTAGCTCAGTGGATTGAGCACGGGCTGGGAACCAAAGTGTCCCAGGTTCGATTCCCAGCCAGGGTACATGCCTGGGTTGCAGGCCATAACCCCCAGCAACCGCACATTGATGTTTCTCTCTCTCATCTCCCTCCCTTCCCTCTCTAAAAATAAATAAATAAAATCTTTAAAAAAAGTATATTTAAACTCAAGGGCCAAAATATTAAAAAAACAGAACAAAATAATAAAACAGACCTTGGTTCCAGGGCTGGTACATCTTTATTAGGTAACTGAGCTTGAAGGCTTCCACAATTTCTATTAGTTTCCTAAGAAATGGGCTCCCCTCTACTTTCTTATTTTCCACTTCATTTGAAATCTATTCCTTTGTTCTTATTCAATAATAATAACAATGTGTTAAAAATATATGAAATGGGAATTTAAAGAGGTTAAATAACTTGCCAAAGTCTATTATACTGCACAAGAAAATTATGGAAAACAGAGATACTATCCTCCATCTCCTTGATATCTTATATCATTCTGGTCAATTGAAAATGCAGTTTAAAGATGACTGATGACTATATATATCATATGTATCACTAATTAATACTCCATCTGGTTTTAGGAGGTATTTGATTTTGCAGTTTCTGAGATTTCTCTCATAGCTTTTGAATTACTAAAGAGTTAATTGTATTTAAAATTGTGGTAAAATTAAACATACCACTTTTGAAAATTAACACATTTATTCTAAACTTAGGAGATTGTTGTGAAAATTAAGTCACAGAACTAGTGGATAGAAACCATTCCTTTATGTATTGTCTATAGCTGTTTCCACATTATGATGACAGTTGAGTAGCTAAGGCAGAAACATATGTGGCACTCTCACTGTCATACACTATTGCTTAATGCATTACAAATGGCAGCTATGACTGTCCAGTGTTCCAAGTACTTGTCTATTGTCATACCACAACATTTCATTTTCACCATGGTGTCAAAACAAAAAAAGTGTCCCTCAAATGTCATGAATTTAAAGTGGTATATGGATTATCTTATTACTAAATTAGATGAAAAACTACTATATCATGCAATGACACTGCAGCTATGCTAGAAAAATACAACATACACCTACATTACCAGACTAAGCATTCATCATACTCACAATTCATAGGAAAGTAATCATCAGAGAAATAGGAAATATAAAACAAAGTATCTCATCACAGCAGAATTTCTTCATGAGAGAAAAGAGAAGAGAAGAGAAGAGAAGAGAAGAGAAGAGAAGAGAAGAGAGAAAACTGTAAAGTATGTTTCTGTGTGGCTCATTTGTTAGTCAAGCAAGAAAAGGTGCTTACTCATGGTGAGTTAATTAAATTGTATTTTAACTACAGCAACCAAAGAAATATTTGGGGCAGGGGGACTTCTTTAAGAATAGCCTTCAGTGAAAACAGCTGCTTGCAGAAGTGAGGACATGGGGCAATATTAATAATCAACTAAAATAAAGGGTAAACGAATTTGAGAGGTTTCTTGGTTTTTGATGAGCTGACAGATACGTGCGATATTGCTTAGGGTTGTTATTTTTGATAAGTCAATGTTGAGCACGAAGTGACTAAACAACTGGCCTCTATAAAAAGTCTGCATAAAACAACAATATGCAAGAACATTTTCTAAGCTGAAAAAGCATAAATGCAGCACAACCTGAAGTGTAACATCTGCTATGTTACAACTAATGATGGTGAAAATATGTGAGGAAGAGAAAAAGGCTTAATTGAGTAAACCTACAAAGCTTGTGAAAATGTAAGATGATTAAAGCCTATATTACAAAAAATTGTGTTGAATTTTGTATTTTGAATTTCAGCAATAAAAAATTGAGGATAGTTACTGTTTTCTCTCACCATATATATTTTGCTTTATCTATGTTACATCTTTGATTTTGCCTCTTGGCCTGCATAAAGCCTAAAATGCTTATCATCTGGTCCTTAAGTAAAAAGTCTGCATACTTCTGCTCTATAGTGGGGTGCTATTCAAAGCACAGCAGCATCTGGGAATGTCTTGATAATGAAAATTTTTGACCCAGCCCCACACCTACTGAAACAGAATCTCTGAGGTTGGGCCCAGTAATTTTTTTCCCCCAATAAGCTCTCCAGATGATTTCTACAAGCTGAAGTTTGAGAACCACTGCTCTTAAAACAGGATTTTAGAGATGAGTTGCACCCCCTTGGATAAATTATTTAATCCTCTGAGTCAATAAAATGGGGATAGTGTCACCCACCTCACAGAATTGTTGACAGGATTAAAATTAAATTATAAAAACATTTTTAAAAGCAGTAAAGCTAAATATAACTGATATTAATAAATGGTCATTATTAGTCCAATGGTATACTGGAAAGCCCCCTTGTACCAGCCCATGAGATAGAACTATTAAATGTTCAGAAACTTTGTTGGCAGTTATCAAAACAAGCATTATTGAAAATTAAATTATATAAACTTAAAATTAAATTATATTAAAACACTAAAAAGGTAATACTCAAAACTCATTACTAGTTAATTATTGTATTACATTTTATAATACTTTTTTTCATGAAGTTATTATGTCTATATGGTAGATACTCTACATTATGGCAGACTGCATCTCATCTCTTCCCTACTGTGCATTCATCACAGGAAATGAACCACCACCAAAACTCTAAACTTTCTGCATAGGCACTTTGGGTTAAATATTAACCAGCACACCTCTGGTTATAATTATTAAAAATTGCACAATGAATTCAGTTTTGAGCTCAATGAGTTTGAATTTACTATGCATGTAGAAATGTCTAATAATCTACTAGATACACAGGTATACCCCAGAGATATATATATTTAGTTGCCAATAGTATGTAAATAGTAGTTGAAAGCAAAGATACAGTCAATATTGAGCAAAAACAGTCTTTAAAGAAGAAGCCAAGTACTGAGCACATATAGAAAAATTTCATTTTGTGAGTAAAAAGGACGATTTTGGCATTTATAAGTACAAGTTAAATTAAGTTAGCAATTAAACTACTTCCACTTATCACTATCTTAATTCTCAGTTTTAACTCCTAGAATGTTTTAGGCAACAAAAGTTGTATCAATAGATGCAGTCAGAGAATTACATTACTCTGCAACTTGAATTTAGCATCTATATCTTGGCCAGCATGGGTAATGGTATTTCAGGCCATTTACTTAGACAAAGATAGTAAGTTGGTTCAAACCCTGAAGTTGCTACCTCAAGTACATATAAACCTAAGAATACTAAAGAAAAATTAGTTACATAGGGATAGTTATAACATATTTAAAATATCAATGACACTAAGTATATTTCATAGTTTCAAAGAATCATAGAAAAAAAACAGACTTTAAAATCCATTCTAAGATCTTCATTTATTATCTTTTTCTGCAAGAAAGAGCTATTTGCCAAGTTAAATGTCTTGGAAAATATTTTAAATATTTAAAATTTTTTCCTTATAGTTACCCAAACATTTGGCTATCTAAAATTAACATGGAGTTCCCAAAGTAGTATATTTTCCTTCTCCCACCCTAATGTTCATGAGTGGGTATTAAAATTTTAGATAATTCTTATGGCTATTGTGGTGCCACCTATAGCTCCAGAATTACCAAGCTCAAATTCAAGCGATCTGGAATCTCTGGAGAAAGCAATCCCAACATTTCTCCAAAGGCACCTAGAAATTCCAACACTTCACTGTGAAAGTTAAAACTCTACGGTTCTCAAAATGAATTAAAGCTATTACTGCTTTCTAAATAGTAGTATTAGACACTTCATAATAGGATACTTTCAGGGATAGTGAATTTAGCCTTTCTCCCATATGAAAAAAAAAATGGTCATAAAGAAAAATTATCATCTATGCTCTCTTAATTAACCTTAGTGATTATCAGCTTACAAAAATATTTTATCACTCTACTGTGACCTGCAAAGTACAAATAATGTACTATTTTTTACTACTTGTTCATAAAACCACTCTTGGACTTAAAAATACAAGGAAAGAAAGACATCTATATTGCTAAATACATATTTACAGAGAAAAACAAAATTCCAGGAAATAAGAATAAAATTAGATGCACACATGTAACTAGAGAAATTCCAAATTTGCAAAGACTAATAGTAAATAAAAAGGGATAAAACCATTCATCAGTATAAAATATGCAAAATGTCATATAAAATTATAAAACCATTCCTAAATTCACTCTGCATGACAGTTATTGCAAAAATAAAAGTTACTAAGTCACAAGACATGTCAAAGAGGTATGAGGCACTATGGTGAGATTACAAATTATTCTCAGGCAAGAAAACAGCATGTGTCATTCCGTGTAAGTGGAACATTTTTAAAATGTTAAAGAACCTGTGCTGCCACTGGCTGGGTAGCTCAGTTAGAGCATAGTCCTGATACACCAAGGTTGCAGGTTCAATCTCTGGCCAGGGCACATACAAGAATCTACCAAACAATGCATAAATTAGTAGAACAACAAATTGATGTTTCTTTCTCTCTAAAAAATTCAGTAAGTAAAATTATTTTTAAAAAAACCTTTTCTAATTTACAGATCTTTAAACAGGGCAAGGAACATAGAATGACTATATATAATAAATTCTATTTCCACTTACTCATTATCACTTAGCATTTACAACTGACCTCCATATTTACTATACCTCTTTTTTTTAAAGATTTTATTTATTTATTTTTAGAGAGGGAAAGGAGGGAGAAAGAGAAAAAGAGAGAAACATCAATGTTCAGTTGTTGGGGGCCATGGCCTGCACCCCAGGCACGTGTCCTGACTGGGAATCGAACCTGCGACACTTTGGTTCGAAGCCCACGCTCAATCTACTGAGCTACGCCAGCCAGGGCACTATACCTCTTAAAGCTGCTTTAAAAAATATACACTGGGTAATATTCTAAACAAACCACACAAACTTGAAACCTTTTCTCAGTCCTTAATACTCTGTTGTGAAGTAACAAACTTTTTGACAATTCACTTTCTTGAAATCAACTATAGGCCAATTCTAGTATTTCACTTTTACCTACTCCTGTCTTTTTCAGTGTCAAATCATTCTACTCTTTACCCTAACTACAGGGTATTCCTCAAGATTCTTACCTTGGCCAAATTTTCTTTTTTTTTCCCTTGTTGCCTCTTATCTTGCCATCTGACTTCAAATATCATAGCACAGTATTTGTGGATAACTTCCAGGTCTCTAGTTGGGGCTTCTTGAGAACTAAAATAACTGTTAAATACTTTGTACCTAGTTTCAGTCAGTAAATAAACTTCTTTTTTTTTTTAATCCTCACAGGAGGATATGACGAGAGAGACAGGCAGAGAGAAGGAGAGAGAAACACTGATGTGACAGAGAAATATCAATCAGCTGCCTCAATTACCTCTGTAGGCGCCCCTACTGGCGACAGAACCCACCACCTATTGGGTTAGGGGATGATGCTCCAACCAGCTGAGCACCTGGCCAGGGCAGTCAATAAACTTTTTCTATATAGCTACTGTGTGCCAGACACTAGTATTAGGAATGTATTCAAAACCTAGCATGAAAGTCCTTGTCATTAAAAAACAGATAATCTAAATTACAGACCAAAATGTACAACTCAAAAGGCCCCAAAACAACTACTTATTTTTCCTCTTCCAATGGATTAAATATATATTACTAGGTTGCACATTCTCATTACTGCCAAGGTGTTAATGTATGTCTCCTTTCTCAATTCCAAATTCAATCAATTGCCAAGTAAATCCCATTCTTTATTTGCAATATTCTATTCCCATTGCCTAAGCCTAGTTCAGGCCATTACATATTTTCCCCTAAACTACAGCCACTACCTTCTGAAGCCTTCTCTAATTTCTCATCTAATTCATCCTGCACTTAATTGACAGATTAATTTTCCTAAACCATAGATGTGATCCATCACTCCACTATATAAAAATGTTTAATAGTCCTTCAGCAGACAAGTCAAATCCAAAAACTTCCTCAGCTTGGCATTTACTCTCCTCTACTATCTGGTCTTTATCTATTAATACTTTTTTATCTCTGCCACCCACTATTTACTTACCTTTTGCTCCAGGCAAACATAGTTATTTAATCGTATCTGGAAACTCCTTGAATATTCCCTCTCTCCCCGTCTTCAGTTAAGCCATCTCTCTCCTCCCATCCTCAACCTGACTTGACAGTCTCTTCATTTGTATCTTTCAGAAGTTTACCCAACCTTTGATTCAAATAACATCATTTTTCTAAAATCTTCTCTTCATCCTAACTTTATATCTGTAAAGGCTATTTTTTATATCACTTATACTTTATTTCTACTATAGTTACCTGTGTATGTTATAGCCTTCCTGTTAAGATTATGAGCAACTTGAAATATGAATGTTTTATTCATCTTTGTCCTCCCACAGCACATTGTACATGGCTGATATTCAATATGTATTAAATACATGTTGAATTTATAATAAAATATCTATTTTAAATAATAGGATGGTCCATAAAATTACATAGGAAGTTGCCTTCATTTTCTTATGGAGAAAAATCACTGCCATAAGGATATCTTTTTTAAAAGTCATCTTACTTCTTTTTTATAAAGACAAATTAAACAAGTGATTTCTCTCCCTAACACTTATCAGACTTCCTTCTGCCTCTTGTAAGTACATGAATAGTTATAAAAACTCCCTTGGCTCAGAATATAAAACTGCTCTCCAAGGTTTCAATTTTACATCACTGTTTGTACCTACTGATCATATATTCAATTGCCTTACCAATGAAAACAGTAGTGTAGAAGGAAATGGCTTGCCTGGAGGTACCCCAAAACCCATACCACTGAGACGACCCCACTCTCTTTTTAGAGAGGAGCAGTCATAATACAATTAATTATACTTCTCTGTTTTGCTTCCTCCATACCTCCATAACACCTATCAACTCAACTGTTTGTTTAGGGCCCATACTTCCAGGTTAGCAAGTTAAAAAGAACAGACAGGTTTCAAACAATTAATTCACAAAGATTTACTGAATATCTACTATGTGGAAAGCACTGTTGGGAACACAAAAATTAATAAGACAATTTTCATCTTCTGGAATTCATGATTAAATACACAACACACACATAAACAGCTCATTATAAAGCAGATTATGTAAGTGCTACAAAGCTTCCAACAAAGCGCAGAGCTCTATGAAGAGAGAGATGAATTTAATCAAAGAGTTATCTGAGAAGCTTCAAGTGAGAGATGGGTTTCTAGTTGGCCTTTTAAAAGTCAAGTAATAACTCAAGATTTTCAAGATTATTTTTTAGTAAATAATTTCATTTGCTTTAAGTATTTTTATTCACTAGTACTGCAACAGAATTGGATTTCTCCCATTGAAAAGGTACTGATTTGACATGTAAGTTAAATTCTAATTAAATGGATTTTTTTAGCTCACCTTGAAACATGCGGAAATATATTTTACAAACAAAACTTGTGGCCTATAATTGAGAAGAAAAATTTAGTATGATCAAGGGAAAGACACAATGTGTCCAATAATCTGTATTAATATTTACTTAAAAGCTATAATCCCAGAGAAAGACTACATATAAATGGGCCACCCAATTTTTCCAGAAATTTGTTCATCATACCAGTAGTACATTAAAAGGGAAAATACTAAACAACTGAAAATAAAATTAAGGGCCTTAGATTCATTTTTCATTCATACCACCTCCTCCTGCAACACTGGCTTCTTCCAGATATATAGCCAAAGGTGTGAATCAGACCTTGAAGCATTTGCTGTTCAAAAGTAAGCTCCATTGACACCATTTCTAGATTTAGATACTTCCTTGAAGATTGAGTTGCCACGACCTAAGGCTGGATATGCTGAACACTGCATGACAGATGAAAGGACCACACTCATTTCAGCTTAAAATAACCTGCACAGAGGGGTGAGAAAAGTCCCAGTAGACAGATGCCAATGGTGCACATTTTAAAAAGAGGAAATTATAAGACAGGAGTGAAAACAAACTGGGGAACATGTAGAAATAAGTATGGTATTCCAAACTGCTACTCTTGTTTTAAAAACTTCTGGCTTTTCATTACATTACAGAATTCATCAGCCGTCTTCCTAACTATTGAATTTAACAGTTAGGCAACAAAGTAGGAAAAAATTTCAGGATAAATTATATTTAGTCTTACAATACACATTTGCATTTAAATATTTCATTAAAATCAACCACCTGAGATTAATTGTAACTACAAAGGAACCAAAATCAGATTAATGTACGTTTAGGCAGGGGAAGCTGGGAACAAATAACTAAGTTTGGTAACATGCTACACGGTGCAGTTTTCCTGCTACAGTGGACAGGCGAAGGAACCCAGTAAATGGGTTGAGCACAGGAATACTTGTACATTGTTGTCACCAAACACTAATTCAACAGCTAGCGGCTCCATCCATCATCCTTCCTCGGGTTCCTCGTGGCCTCTGACAAGTCATCCTTTCAACCTATGAGGCTGTCCGCTCTCCCCTAAAAAAAATAATTTCCGTGCAGGTGGTAAAATCACCTCATGAACTACTTGCTCGCACTTCCCCGTCTAGGAATGAGCAGATCCCAAAGTGGGGAAAGGTCGCCCTGCCAGGGAAGTTCCGTGGAGTGGGCTTTCTAGAGGTCTGACCCCCCGCTTGCAGCCCCGCACACGAGGGGCAGGCTCCTTGGTGCCCGGCCACCGGCTTGAGCGGGAGGAATGGAGGAGGAGAAGAGAGGCGGCGGGGTGCCGGCAAGGCGGCTAGGTGGCAAGGTGGGCGGTGGTCGGACCCCGCGCTCAGGACCCTCCGAGACCACGGACCCGGCGTGTGTTCCGCGTGCGCTGACTCTCCCCGGAGGAAGAGCCGTTGTCTCACACCGGGATTTTTAAGAATTCCGGCAACTTTGCGCGAGAAATGCTTCCCACCCCGCAACAAGACGAGAAAGAGAAAAATGTCAGGCGATGACGGGGGAGGAAGGGTGACTTACCCATGTTCCTCCGGAGGGTGAGGAACCGGCAGGGCGAGGCGAAGGACTACGGTGCAGGCAGCGTGGTGCCTCGTCCTCCCTCTACCTCTGTTTCTCCCGCAGCCAGGAAGGGAACCACGGGGGGCAGGCGCCGGGGAGGAGGAGCAGCAGCTGCTTCTGCTACTGCCGCTGCTGCTGCTGCTGCTTCTGCGGGCTACGCCGCGGCGGGGACGAGCGGCGGGGGGGTGGGGCGGGGTGGGGCGGGGCGGCGGAGCAGCCTGCGGCGGGCGCGGCTCTGAACAGGCCGCCCGGCAGAGGCGCGGAGGCGGCCTAAGGAGCGCCCGCCCCGAAGCGCGCCCTAGCGCCCCGCCCTCCCCACGGAGCATGCTCAGTTCCTCCCTTTATTTTTTTTTCCTGGTGTCAGGCGAATCTGAGCTTGCGGGTGGGCCTGTGTTTGCGACCCGCAGCAATCAGCAATCGCAGCAATCAGCAATCGCAGCAATCCCCCGCGGAGGAACTTGGTGGTTACCGTCTCGAGGGCGGAGGGCGTACCCTGAGAAGGACGTGCGGGGCGCTACTGAACCCCAAGCTGCTATCATCCGACTTGCCCCAGGCTTGGTGCCACGATTCCACCAACCCACACCCGGATAACGACCTCGCATCGCGTTCATTACGGGACAATCCGGCTGCAAAGGCGGAAATTTCCCGAAGGAGAAGACCCCCGGTTGCGTCTGGGGGACGTTCTGAAACGAAATGGGATGCACGTCCAGGCGATGAGGCCAGCGCCTCCTAGAGACAGATACTTAGGGACACCCGTTTACATTGTGGCCTCTGGGCCCAGTGGAAGGGCGCTTATTATTAACGGGAATATCGGTGGGACAGTTCAGATTGTCCTGGCTGTAGCTAGTTTTAAAATGGAGAGGTCCGAGCCTCCAAGAAGCTGTACTGCTCCAGGATTTCCTCGGGGAGTGTGGGGAGTTTGTCGTCCTCCTTTCTAGAAGGGCGCGGCCTTCCATTCCCCAGAGGACGCCTGAGAAGCCATTTAACAGGGGTACCGTCAGGCTCCACCCTACCGAGATGTACCCAGCTCCGCCCCCCTCCCTTTGAACGACAGGAAAACAAAAGTCCGGATGAGTTAGCTGCAGCCCTGCGGGGTGGACTGGCCACAGCTTCCTCGGTCTGCGGGGTCGCGGATGGCTCTCGGTACCTCGGAGCTGCTGGGAAAACCTGAGCCGAGTGCTCCCCTTCGCTGGCTCCCTCCCAACTAGGCATGCGCGCGAGGTGGGGCGGATTTGGGGTTCTCTGCCCCGGGGCGGGGGTGGGGGGGTGGGGGGGAGGATGGAGGGAACTTTCCATTTTTCCGCAGCCTAATTGTGCCCTGACACCTGACAGTTGGGGTGAGGAGTCAAGACGTGCAGGGGAGAGGGGAGCAGTCAGCTGCACAGCCTGTGGAAGGGAGATGCTGAACAGCTGAATCGAGGTTTCTTTTCCCCTTGCAACTTTTACTTTTTCGATCCAATGTTGAGAAAAAGCGCTTTTTACCCTCTTCATCCGTGGCTCTCTCTTACTGTTAGATCAGTTGCCGTTTGTATGACTGATACTACAAACTCACAAGTCAGAATGGGCCTTGTAATTTGCTCAGCAGAAAGCAGGTTTTATGTGATTTTTCTAAAACAACACAATCAGAGGTTTGGTAAAACAAGGGAATATATTTTAACTGCAGAAGTCAGAGATGTGAATCTAATGCACATGACAATCAAGCACCTCACTGTCGTGCTACATTCCTTTCCTTTCTGTGATATTAGGATGGTTTTTCTATTTGCATCAAAATAATCTTACAGAGTTCAGTGTCCTAGGGCTGCTGTAATAAAGTACCACAAACTGGATGACTTAGAACAGGAGGAATGGATTGTCTCGTGGTTGAAAAGGCAGATGGCTGAAATCAAAGTGTTGGCAGGGCTACACATGCTCTGAAGGCACTAAGGAAGATCTCTTCTTTCAGGACCCTTCTAGCTTCTCATGGGTCCTTGGTTTGTGGTAGCATGTGGCATGTCTTTTCAAATCTTCCTTTTCCATAAGGACACCAGTCAGATTAGGGGCCCAACTACTCTAGTATGACTTCATCTTTATGTCTGCAGTGACCCCATTTCCAAAAAGGTCATATTCCAAGATACTGATAGTGAGGACCTCAGCATGTGAATTTGCAGGGACATGATTCAATCCATAACACACATCAATGCAGACTCTAATCCTCACTCCTCCAAACTCACACATACCCTACCATGTCCCACATTTGTTTTGGACTTCTCCAAAAGACCACCTGGAGCTAGTATTGCTGTTCATTTTTTATCCCTCTTTTTCTCTCCTTAACTTTAATCTCTTCCAGACTTGTTCCATTTTTCCTGCTACTTCTTTTTCTAATTATGTATTGCAATACTTTCTGAGAGCATCTCTCTTTTATTCGGATGTATGAGTGGAAACTAGCAAAGGCAGCTAGTATAGCTTTGTGACCTCCCAGCTGGTGCTAGTTTGAGTGCCCTTTTTTCTGCTTGAATCCACAAGCCATCCCCTCAGCCCTCACACTAATTAAAAATCACTGGGCTGTCCAGGCATACTGCATACAGTGTGAGTCCCAAAGTACTTGTGTGTAAGTAACTGTTGTGAGACCTACTACAGTGGTCCCTGCTTATTTTCACGGGATACATTCTAAGACCCCCAGTGAATGCCTGAAACCACTAATAGTACCAAATCCTATATATACTGTTTTTTCTCGTCTACATACATACCTGTGGTAGTTTACTTTATAAATTAGGCACAGTAAGACATTAACAATAACTAATAATAAAAGAGAACAATTATAACAATATTTTATAATAAAAGTTACGTGAGTGTGATATAGTCTCTTTCCCCCACTCTCATAACAAATCTGATGACTGAGACGGCACTAAGTGCCTAACAGGTGGGGAGTGTATACAGCGTGGATATGCTGGACAAAGGGATGATTTACACCCTGGGTGGGATGGCACGATATTTCATCTCACTACCCAGAGCACAACTTAAAATTTATGAATTGCTTAATTCTGTAATTTCTCATTTAATATTTTTGTATCTTGGTTGCAGATAATTGAAGCTGCAAAAAGTGGAACCTGGGATAAGGGAGGACTCCTGTACTGACTGCTACGTGCAGAAGTGGACCGGAGGAATTCTTATCCCTTTCACATTCAACATTAGTTCCCCTCTCCTTTCTTCTCTTATTATAGGAGTATAGCACTTTTTTCATATCTTTACTTCATTTTTTTATTCAGAAGTTGCCTGCATGAGTCTTTGCCTAGCTATTTTCCCTAAAATTTCAACACTCTCTCACTGCATATTCTCACTTCTATACTTTATTTTTTCCTTAGCACTTTTTACTAAGATATTCTATTGAATGTCACCCCCATTAAATTTCAGTTCCTGAAGGGCAGAAATTTTTGTCTTGCCTTCTTTGTCATTATATCCCCAGTGCCAAAACAATACTAGCACATGGCAAGTGGTCAATAAAAATCTATTGTATGAATAAGTCTTTTCATTCTTTCAGAATTTTTGTTCTGAAAGGAAAGAAGAATGTTGTTAATATTTTTTATTAGCACCAAGTAAAATTATCCAATGCCATTTATAATGATAGCTGCTCTGTTTGTTCTATCTTAAGACTCGAGCCCCCCACCAGGTAGAGACTAGTCTTTGTACTTTTATGCGCCCATTTACTCAATAGAGATTCACTGAGTGCCTCCTATGGCTCCTGGCCTCAAAGATGTTTGTTATATGTTAGAAAAATTGCTTTGATAATAGTTCTAGTCATTGATCACATAAATAGCTAAAAAAAATATTCATCTGATAGCAAAAGAGTTTTCCAGAAATAAATCTGCTGGTGCCTGTGCTCCATGTCAGGCAATGATGAGGATGTGATTAGGCCTGCTCCAAAATGAAGGATGAAATTCTGGCCCAACACAGATATTTTCAAATTCTATCTGAAATATATACATAGTTAAAAAGTTTCACAGATTTATTGGAATAACCAGTTTTTGTTGAAAATTAGTTAGTGGTTACCCTAGCTTTGGGGGGTGCAGAGACTATCAAGGGAAATGTTTATTAGAAAGGACTAGGAAGCATTACATTTTGGCATGTTTTATAAACATACCTTATTGATGCAGGTAACCTCACAGAGGTTAGAAGGTGATTTAAATTCTTTAAAGGAAATGTATTGGGAGGGGCAGAGAGAAAGCAAGTAAAAGGAGAAGAGAGAGAATGCTCTTTAAGAGAATAGTAGGGAACTGATTGCCTCCTCTTTACTGTGATGCTCAGAATGTCATTTAAGAATCTCACTGGCGTAGTTAACTGAACTTTGCAGGGATAAACAATGATTTGGCAGTGAACAGTCTTCTGCTTAAACTCTTTATTTTTAAAAGATCTCAGTGAAATTAGGCTACTCCAGACTGAACAATTGAAAACCCCTGGACTCCCTGTAACCCTATCTTCCCCACCTCTCATCTACTAAATATATTAACCATTTTCTAGATCTTATGAAATCTTAAAACTCTTTTCATGGTCTATCACCTCAAATTGACTACAGTCTACATATTTTTGGATGGGATAAAACACTTTACAGGAACCTGCAAGCAATTCATAGGTAGAGTGAGGTATGCATTCCATTCCTTCTGGGGAAAGGGAAAAAAGGTCATGGGAATGAAGTGGATAAGTAGGAGGGGTCAAATCCTGTAGGCCTAGGGACTGAGGTGAGGTATTGGACATTATTCTGAGGGCAGCAGGGAGTCATTGGAGTGTTTTAAGGTTGAAAATGACATAGTTTGTGTTTTAGTAGTTGCAAAGTGGAAAAGTGGCTAAGAATGCACTCTAGACTGGAGGCTGGGAGACCTAGGATACTGTTGTAATATTCCAGGTGCAAGTTGAACTAAAATAGAAACAATGGGCATAGAGAGCAATGGATAGGCTTGAGACATGTTAAGGAAGTGGTATTGGCTTGGTGATTGATTAGATGTTGTATAGAATTATTTATGTTAAATTATATAACAGCACTATGTCAGAGGTACAATTATCTCAGCTATACAAATTATAAAATGTGTTCAGAGAGATTAAATAATTTAACTTAGGATCTATAATTAATAAAGGAGACAGAAGTAAGATCTAAGCTTTTCTAACTCAAACCTTCACTGCAATAATATGTAGATAAATGTGTTAAGGGAAAATATTTTATATTTTTTGTGACCTCAACAGACTAAAAAATAACACTGGTCTGTAAAGTATCTTTATTTGAAGCAAGAGTTTCTTGTATAAGTATTTTTTTTCTTGTGCTACTTTGAAATTTACAAGTATAAAAGATGAAATCTCTGTACCACTATAATACTTTATTTTTGAATATTTAACAAAGCTACTTTTAATTAGGATATAGGCTCAGTAATTCTTGAAGTAATACTCAGCCTATTTTAATTTCAATGGCTTTGCCATTCTATTGCATTAAAAGAGGGTTTAAAGCTTGCTCATGATTCCAAAATTCTAAATGACAACATGCAGGAATTTGTTACACATATTTGTATGTTTTTAGACCATTTGATAAGTAAGGGTAAATTTTGTTTCCTTTCCTCTAAACTTCAAATTTAACTTAGTCTTTAAAGGGCTCATTAGTGAGATATCAGCTCAGAGAAAAATGAGATCTCAAGTTTACAAGCACTTTACTGAGTTTTCTCACCTCATTTTGTCTTCCACATTTCATTGTAATGAGAAATAATGCCAAAGGAAAGTAATAGATGGCTTGAGAACAACACCAAGAGACCTAATAGTTGAGGCTATTACGAGAGGGAAAGAGAGTTCAAGACACAAGAATGCTGAGTCTCATTCCATCTCTAACTAGCTGTTTTGGCAGTTAATTTGTCTTTGGGAGCAGTTCATTTTGTCTCTGACTCTCAGATTTCTTCTTTGTAAAAATTGTGAGAATTTGTCAAGAGGGAAAAGCATGAACTGTCTTTCAAATTTAAGAAATATTTTTCTCATTGTGGTTGGTTCTAATAGAGACATGTAGTTCCACTAACTGAAGTTATCTCTACTCTCCACCCCACCTACCCTCTTATGCACATCCTCACAGATTTGCTAGAGAAATACTCAGTCTTAAAACATTTCATCCCTCCTGTTCTGGTTATTTATGTATCAGAAACCCTCATGTAATACTAACATCTAATACTATCCACATGAGTTAGGTATTTTACAGATAAGGAAATGGAGAGTCAAAATATTTTAATTAATTTGCCTAATGTCACAGGACCAATAAAATGTAAAGCTGGAATTTGAACCAAGTCTGCTTGATTTCAAAGTCCCTGCTCCTTCCATTTTATCACCTGCCTTGTATAAATTTGTTTCCTCATCCGTAAGCTCACTTTCATTATGACAATGCATGAGAAAAAGGCGCTTACATTTTATCTTACCCACTTCTCCACACTGGCTAGGATATCTACTTGGTTTCTTTCTAAAAATTCTTTGTTTTCAGATAATAGGAAATTAATCTAGTAATCCATGTTAATAGGCTATAATTATACTTCTCTTGTGAAGCTCTTTATAAGCCTTTTTAAGAATGACCTTTTAGCCTGGATTGGTATGGCTCAGTTGGCTGGATGTTGCTCAGCAAAACAAAAGGTCACAGGTTCTATTCTGTTTCCTTGTCAAGGCAAGTGCTCTCTCACATTCATGTTTCTCTCCCTCTTTTTCTCCTTCCCTTCTCCTCTCTCTAAATCTGAATAAATAAAATCTTTTTAAAAAAGGAATGGTCTTTTAGATAAAAAATAAAGTAATTAAAAAAGAGGAAGTCTGATTAGATTCTTTTCCTTTTGTACAGATCAAATTACCAGTAATTGTCTTCTTTCCTACTCTTAGAATTTTTCCTGGTCCTCTTGGAGGCTCTACTCTCTCCTTTTCAGGGTTCTCTTTCATCTACTTAAAAATTCACCTAAAGCGCTGACTGGTGTAGCTCAACTGGTTGAGCGTCCTCCCACAAAGCGAAAAGTCGTCAGTTTGCATCCGATTGGGGCACATGCCTGGGTTGCATGTTCAGTCCCTGGATGGGGAGCTTAAAAGAGGCGACCAATCAATGTCCCTCTCCCTCGCTTCCCCTCTCTCTAAAAGTAAATAACATCTTTTTAAAAATTCACCTAAAACTACCTTAAGACATATTCTAATTTAGTTTCCTCCAACCCTGACTAGTGCATATATAGGTTTTATAATAAAAACTGGCTTGTTCAGACTTCTGAACAGAAAAGCCTCATTAACCAGCATGTCTATTTATTTATAGTCACCATTAATTAATTCTCATAATGATCCTGAGGTGCTATAAGATTCTGAAGTATTAAGAACTGAATAAAGTTTGCTTAATGTACTTGCATTGGTTTCCTATGGCTCCTCCTGTAACAAATTACCAAACAATTATTGGCTTAAAACAACACGGATTTATATCTTACAGTTCTAGAGGTCAGAAATCCAAAATGGAGTTCACTGGGCTAAACTTAAGGTTTGGCAGGGCTGGGTCCTTTTCTGGAGACTCTAGCAGAGAATCACTTTCCTTGCATTTTCTAACATTCTTGGCTTGTGTGCTGCTTCCAGACAGTCTTACTCTTCTGCTTTTTTCTTTCCTTTACAAGGACCCTCATGATTATTTGGGGCCCACTAGGATAATCTTCCCATCTTGTGATCCCTAATTTAATCACAGCTCCAAAGTCCCTTTTGCCATGTAAGGTAACATATTCATAGGTTCCAGGGACATGGACATGGACATTTTGGGAGCTGGGGAGGGCCGTTATTGTATCTACCTCAGTACTCAATTTTAAATTTACTTTATTCTTTGAAATGTATAAAAATTAGTAGAACCTATGTAGATAGGTGATACATATGTGATATGTATATATGAGTATACTTGATAAATTTACTAACTAGTTCTCTAATAATGCCAGAAAATAGATTTTATCATTTTATTCTTTATTATTTTTTAAGATTTTATTTATTTATTTTTAGAGAGGGGGATTGGAAGGAGAAAGAGAGGGAGAGAAAGATCAATGTGTCATTGCCTCTCACATGGTTGACACCTGGGGACCCTGCCTACAACTCAGGCATGTGCCCTGACTGGGAATTGAACCTGTGATCCCATGGTTTGCAGGCTGGCGCTCAATCCACCAAGCCACACTAGCCAGGGCAAGACTTCATCATTTTATATGTGTGCTTTAATCACTTCATTGATATACATTTTCATCTTTCCAGATCTACCACCCAGATCCACTTTTTAGTTTCCTTTTTTCTTCCTAGAACCTGCTAATTGTTTTATATGTGTAAGTTTTCAATAAACATCATTAACCTGACTCCGTATTCTTAATCATCTCTAAGGCATTTGGACTTTTGGAACCTGGTTTGGTACAAACCAATTCCTGGTTTTCTGGGTGGGAAACAATTATAGGAATATGAAAAATTCACCTGGAATTAATTAGAATAAACACTTTGTAATTCTCAAGTCAGCAAAGCAGGTATTAATTCTAAATTGCTCTTTTCATGTAATCATTCATTTAGTCAACAAATGCTTATTACTAGCCTGCTATGATCTAATTCTTGGGGATATAACAGTGAACAATAAAAACTTGTTCCTTCACTGAGCACATTTGAGTAAGGAGGACAAACAAGCAAATTAAACAAACAAACATAAAGATGTGATAAGTACTGTGAAGCAAGCAGGTAAGGAGTTGCAGCAGACAAAAATGGCAGTGTGGAAGTACCTTTGTGTAACATTGTGTGGGAAGGCCACCCTAGGAACAGGGTAAGTAATAATATAAGACCTAAAACTAAGAAGCAAATCATGCAAAAAGCCAGAGGGGGATCTTTTCAGGCAGAGAGAGGTACAAGTGCAAAGATAATGAGGCAGGAGAATTGTGGCAATGTTTTAGGAAATGAAAGAAAACCAGAGTAATTGGAGCCTATTAAGCAGGGGAGAGTACCAAAAAATGAAGTTGCAGAGGTAGCAGAAAGTCTGATGTAGTAAAATTTGGGGCTTTAAGCCTTCTGTGTTATTCCAGAATTCAGAACTGAATGTGATATAGGACTCATGAGTCAGATTAGATGGAGATCAAAATAGCAGCTGTATCACTGATTCTGCTTATTGGAGAATACAGTAACATGGGCTTTCTATTACTCTTCCCACTGTCATCATCCTGAATGAGTTTACTTCCCCTGTTGTGTCACGCAGACTGAATTGTAGGCTTTTACAGAGGGGAAGCTATTTACTGAAAGGCAAAAGGTAATTAAGACATTCTGAAAGAAAGAACCCAAGAAGTCTTGGAGCCAAACATTCTCAGTTCCTGTTGTTACTTGTCTCATCAGTGAGATTATTCTCTTTCTCTTAGGAGAAAAAAGGGGTCCTAAGGGATGAGAGTGGAGGGGGCAGTTGCTGAGAAAAACCCAGGAATACTTCCATGATTTTCTTCCTACAGAGAGAGAATTCTTCCCTCCCTGTGGAATGTACAGAGAAGGGGACAAAAGTTACCCTTATGCCATGGTATGAGTTTGAATTTCACTCTAAGTACAAATAAGAAGCAGTGAAAGGTCTTCAGCAGTGTAGTAACATAGACTGATTTCCAATTTGGAAAGATCACTTTGCCTAACGCGAAGACAAGTGGAAAATAAGGAGAGCTGCTGATGAGAGACCTGTGAGATCTGTGAGGTGATCTGTGAGAGAGGATGTGGCTCACACCAGGGTAGTTGTAGTGAAGAAGGAGAAAAGTAAGAGGATTAGAGGTTTAGAAGTTCAAAGGCTGGACTTGCGGATGAATTAGTTTTAGGGGAGAGAGTCAAGGAAGAATTAAGGCTAAGTGATTAAGACTAATTAAGCCTGAGATTTCTGGTTTAAGTGACTGGATGGTTTGTGGTGTCATGTATTCAAATGAGAAGAACTGGGAGAGAAACAAGATGGCAACCCAGTTATATACCTTGGATTTAGCAATGAGAATATTGTTGATTCTGCAAGAATAACTTTTATGAATACTGGGAAGCAAAGCAAGAGTTACAGTTTGAAGGACCAATATGTGATTGCTTTTATACGTTGGCCTAATAAAAAGAAATATGGGTTTTTAAGAGATTTTATGTTTTACACTGAAGTGAATGATCATTGATGATACAAAGTAAACAACAACGGAAGGTACAAAACCTTCAGAAAGGAGGAGGAGATGGGACATGGAGCTCTAGTGGGGTGATGGGCCTGAAAGACAGACATCTGAAGTGAATCTCTGTAACAAGAATAAAGATACGAAGCCTGGATGGTGTAGCTCAGTGGATTGAGCACGGGCTGCGAACCAAAGTATCACAGGTTCGATTCCCAGTCAGGGTACATGCCTGGGTTGGAGGCCATGACCCCCAGCAACCGCACATTGATGTTTCTCTCTCTCTGTCTATCTCCCTCCCTTCCTTCTCTAAAAATAAATAAATAAAATCTATATATATATTATATATATATATATTTTAAAAAAGAGTAAAAATACAGACAGGTGAGTTAGTAGATTTGATGGCAGAAAGATGGAGAGTCTCCACTGAAAAACTTCTATTTTATTTATGAAGCGTGAGGTAGGGCAGGAGATATAGGCAATTTGAGGACAGAAGAGACAGCAGGAATAAGTTGTGTGCAAAATGATGAATGCAAACCTAATGCAGAGATTAAGTAGTATTGTTAGGAGTATTGAATATCCATGTGAATTTTGTAATTATCAATGAAAAATATGTCAGCCTGGTTGTATTATTTTCTTCAACACTGTGTATTGGAAATTCTGATATGTTTTAAAAAATAGTTGCAGTACAGTTAATAGCACATATGAGCTAAAAGGATATTTGAAATTTATTTTTTGGAGCTGATTCAGTTTAAAAGTTCTAGTGTCCGACCATGGGAACAGGTGACTGAAGAGAAGTAGAGGGAAAATTAAGAAGTCAAGGAACTGGGAGGAAGGTTATAAGTTGAGTTGTCCACATAGATGTTGAAATCAGAGAGCATGATGACAAAAGTAGAGATGGAGTGTGAGCCAAGGGCTAGGTTATCTATGAGAAAGAGGAATGGCCAAGACATCAGCAGATGGCAGCAACATGATTTAGAGAGGGATCTAGCCAGATGGCATGAGCTTCAAGGGAGCAGAGGTCTCTGCAGGAGGACGGTAGGGAGCAAGGACAATACCTACTCTATTAGCCCTGTGGTAGTTCTGTGATGGAAAAAGCAGATGTCACTTGAGAAGACTCTAGATAAAATGTCCTTAACTGGAAAGTCAGTTTTCAATCCAAAGATGGAAGGGAAGTTTTCCAAAATATTGAGAATATAACAGAGGGTTTTGTTATGTATTGCTGCTTAATAAACCACACCAAACACGGTGGCTTAAAATAATGTTTTTATTATCTATCAAGATATTGTAGGTTGACTGGGCCCAGCTGGGTGATTCTTCTGAGTCAAATGATGTCAGAAGCAGCTGAAGTCATCTGGAGCTTGGATTCAGTTGGAAAATCCAAGCGGACTTATTTGCATATCTGGCACCTTAATGGAGATGACTGAAAAAGCTGGGCTCAGCAGGATGCCTGGGTCTACCCCTGCCTCTCTCTGATATCTCAGGGTCTCTCCTCTCCTTTTGAACTTTTCAGCAGTGTAACTGGACTTCTAATATGACAGTTCAGGGCTCCCAGAAGCACAAAAATGGAAGCTGCCAGAACTTCTTGAGGATTAGACCCTAAACTGTCTTTGCCTCACTTCTGCCACATTCTATTGAATAAGGTGAATCACAAGGCCAGTTCAGATTCAAGAGACAGGACCCACAATGATGTCACATCAGGAGATGTGATCCATTGGGAGCCATCAATGAGATCGGCTACCACAAGTAGTTTGTTGATCTGGACCCAGGCCTTTCACAGGGCAGAGTTGAAAGGTTGAGGTAGGAGAGGGATTCAGTCAGAATGGAAGATTACAGAGCAGTATGAGAATGGGAGGCCAGGTTGTAATGGATGATTGAAGGATTGTGCTTTCAAAGATGACTGAGGTAACAGGAATCTGAGACATGGTAAGACTAGTTATATGAAAGCAGTGATGTCCAAATTTGTTTTTTAAATTAATTATTTATTATTATTATTATTTATTGTTTTTTTTTAGAGAGGGGAAAAGAAGGAGAAAGGGGGAGAGAAACACCAATGTGTGGTTGCCCTCTTGCTGCATGCTCTCTGCTGGGGACCTGGCCTGCAACCCAGGCATGTGCCCTCACTGGAAATTGAATCAGTGGCCCTATGGTTTGCAGGCCGGTGCTCAGTCCACTGAGCCACACCAGCCAGGGCTCCAAATTTGTTTTGATTATGCACCTCAAAATTTTAAAAAATGATATTTAATTTATTGGGGTGATATTGGTTCATAAAACCATACAGGTTTCAAGTGTACATCTCAACAAAACATCATTTGCACAATGCATTGTGTGCCCATTGCCCAAAGCAAAGTTGCTTTCCATCCCCATTTATCCCCACTTTGCCCACCTCCACTACCTCTACCTCTGTTTCCCTCAGGCAATCCCCACACCGTTGTCCGAGTCCATGGGTCATGCATATATGTTCTTTGGCTAATTCCTTCATCTTCTTTAATCCAGTCCCCTGCCCTCCTGACAGCTGTGAGTCTGTTCCATATACCCATGCCTCTGTTTCTATTCTGTTCATCATCAAACTAAAATTTTTTAAACATTCCTCATATTGTTCAATTATTAATTACATATAATACAGCTCTGCTGTAATATATATTTGGTAAAACAAACATAAAATAGATATGAAGAATGATGAGATTAAGAAAATATACTAAATAATAGTTTTCATATTATTTTATTCTATTTATCAATGCTTCAATAACCTTTTTGTCTTTCTGGTAAGAGCAATTTGGTTGACAATGCTTCATCAATTAAAACAATCTTGGTTTAACACCTTGTAATATAGTGGCTCAGAGGTCTGGTTCTACCTTCAGTTTTCTCCCATGTTGCTTTTAATTGTTGTTTTAGCCGAAAGAGCTATCTCACAAAAATAAGTACAGCCAGGTGGAGGAAGCATATCATTAGCTGTGCTTGCCAAATCATGGTACTCATTTTTCACCCCCCTCCCCAGTTACAGGAAGAGTTTTGTTGAAATTCAGCTAGCAAACATATAACTCCCAATGTCAGTCTGTTGTTCTCAGCAAACTAATCAGAAGTTATTGCATTTTTGAATTTTGAAGAAATGGGTTCAAATGACTCACTGAAACTACTCATTTGAAAGATTTTTAAAAACAGTCTTAATAACTATTTCTAAGTTTTTAAGTGTGCAGATATTAAGAGTTTTGCATTGAAATGGTTTTTAGCAACAAAATTATGTAACATGGAACATTTCCAAGTGTTTATTTTAAAAATAGGAAATGCTCTGTCCATAGCACAAATGTCATTTGAGCAGTAGTTACTTTCTCTTTCATTGTTAAAAATGTCACCTTTACCTTGAAGAAAATGATTAAGAGTATTTTTTTTCCAAGAAATACCTCACAATCACTTGTATTCATAGAAAGGGTAAGCAAATTGGGAATACCTGTCAACTTATTTTTACAGATAAATGTTACTCAGCTTTTAGTTGGACAATCCTTTCTACAGAAAACCAGTAAATAGGTTACCATGTGGTAAAAATGATTTTCATGGTCAACTATTGCTTTATTACAAAGTAATAGAAAGACTCCATTATTATTTAAAAGATCTCATTTTATAAAAATTAACCATATCGATAACATATTACATAGAAAGGAAATGAACATCTCAATGCCCTCCCTGGCTGCTATGTATTTGACCTGTGGGATAAATGAGGACAGCAGTGTCAGTCAGCACATTAAGTGTTAGAAAAGTATAATCCCTTCGTATTTTATATTTCAATGTTAATATGTGTCGAGTCTAATATTTTATTCTTGCTCCCCATTGTGTTGTATACCCTGCTTTGGAAACCATATTCTTTGAGTAAAATAAAAAGGATAGATGCTTGGTTCTATATAAAACAGTAAAACAGTGGCTTTGGGGTGACTGCTCTTCTCGGCAACAGTTGGCCTAGTAACAGCCTCATGCTGGTACTTTTAAACACCAACCATCTGCAGGCAATAGTTACAACAGTGACTTTTATGTTGGAAGGAAGGAATTGGGGAGGAGAGAGAAGGATGAAGAGATTGATACTAGTAGTTTATTTTTTGCCTACAAAATTTCGAACCACCAAATCAGAGAGAATAAAAACTGTTAGTGTTTGACAGGACCTTTAGATGATAGATCTGATCTATCATGGAAGCTGTTCCCTCAGCCAGGAATGCTCTTCCCTCAGATATTTACATAACTGCTTTCTTCTTGTCCTTCAGGTCACAGTTCAAGTATCTCAGCTGCCTGACTTCTGTAATGTACGCAAACAAACAAGATCTAAAGGGATTGAGCTCTATCATATCATTATTTGGTGTTTTCTTGTTTTATTTACTTGTTTGTTTTGTCTGTACGAGAATGTAACAAGAATGAGTACAAGGATTGTCTTTCTTGCTAACTGGCACTGTTAGAACAGTGTCTAGCATACTTTTCTCTTAAACATTAATTTAGTACACCAGACGATAGTGCTTTGAAGGTACAATATCCTGAGCCTCAGTAAAAGCATCCCATGTGTAATGTTATTTAATGGGAGGAGGGGGTATATCCAGCAACAGTTGTTTGGTAATGGGTAAGATATCTAATGGAACAGATGTTTTCTAAAGAATCTGAGTAACTTTTAAATTTCTGGTTTAAGTAATGAACAAATAGGCTCGAGGAGCTTTCCTGAGCTCGTGCTTTGCTGGTGGCAGTGATAGGCTGTAGGAGAGGAGGATATGTGATAGTGACACAATGTAGGAGATAAAATCGTGAAGACTACTTACTCATTTGTCCAGCTGGTTGTAGTATGAAGGACTGAGGGAACAGGACACAGAGAGAGTGTTAAAAATTATGGGGAAAATACAGGTTAGAGGTAGATAGAATCCAAATCAATAGCTTAAACAGAGATCAGTTACTGTAAAACATGATTCATGCCTTCAAAGAAATGTACAAAATAAAAGTGGAAGCAAATATTTAGAGTTCAGTGGAATCTAGTTCTTCTTAGACTAGTCTCATGTTCACCTTCAGACCAGAGCCCTCAGTTTTAGCCCTTAAATAAACTCAACTTGCTTTGTAATATAGACTTACTAAAGCTTTAATGAAAAAACAAAGGAAGGAGCCATACAGCAAAACAGCTGAACACTCTGCTCTTTCTGCAAAGTTTCTCTTTTCTTATAATCATCTATTTCTTCCTCAGAGTCTCCTCAGCAGCCTTTCTAAGCACCTTACTAAATCCTCTCTTCTCTCCTTCTCTAGCCAACTTGCACTGGATTATCAGCAAAGCAAAATCTAAGTGTGAGTCAAACTATAACCACCTATTGTTCCTTACATGGATTTAGGATGATGGGCGTAGGAGTGTGAGTGAAAAGAGTGACTCAACTCTATGCCACAGATAGATTTGGAAAATGAAAAATAATCCAGCTATTAGAGTTTAAATTTCAAGATAGGGTTTAGTTGGAAAAAAATTGGAAAAGTTAGCTCAGGGAATGATTGGCCTTGAATGCTGCTCCAAACATTTTGTAGTTCAAACTTGAAGATTCTTGAACAGAGATGTGTCATGATCAGATTATTAGAATCAGATAAGTGAGGGAAGAGTACAAGGGATGAGTTAGAGAAACAGTCAACTGAAGACAGGAGCACGGATGGATTCCAACTATTTCAAAGTTATTCAATGATTAGGATATAAAATACAATAATGGAAATGACATTGAGGAAACAATTTCTAAATGCATTTAAATTAAGAATCTTCAGAACTTTACATTACATGACAAGTAGATGGTTGAGAGGGTTCCTTTGCTTTTAACTTTGGAAACCAGTTGGAAAGTGATGCAATTAGCTGAGTCAGGGAATGTAAACAATGAATAGTTGCTATTTTTGGATACATTGTATGATTTGTGTTTGCAAGTAGAGATAATGACCTAGACATCAAAAGAAATTTAGTTTGTTAAATGAGA
Organism: Phyllostomus hastatus; assembly: GCF_019186645.2. Taxonomy (NCBI): domain Eukaryota; kingdom Metazoa; phylum Chordata; class Mammalia; order Chiroptera; family Phyllostomidae; genus Phyllostomus; species Phyllostomus hastatus. The sequence continues at coordinate 21,376,557 of NW_025334028.1, read as the reverse complement.
CAAATGTGAGTAGTAAAGCCATATACCAAAATGAAGATGTATAGCATTTGGAAATGCAGGTATGAGGTTTAAAGGCAAGGTCAAAGTGAGGGGGAATTAGCTGTATGGAAGGATGATGAAAGCTGTGGAAGCAGATAAATATGCACGAGCAAGCGTAAAGCTGGAAGAAAGTAATGGTAAGGCCAGGTACATAAGAAAGTGTTATTTTAAAGATACTTGTGGGAAAATAGGAACAGGAAAATAGATTGAGAAATAGGAGGACTGTAGATAAAAAGGAGATTACTAGTTTTGAAAAAGTGGGAACAATGTGAGAACTTAGGGAAAAGAACTAGGATCATTTACAAGTGGGTGTGGAATTCTTATATACTATAGGTTTTTAATCATCAAGTTTAATTAACTATAAATTTGTTCCATGAGTTGTTCGCAGTTGTCAATCCTGCTTATAATAAAGTGGGGAGCAAGGGGAAGGTAGAAAGGAGATGGATTAAAAGAGAAACTTTCACTGTGAGGTTGAGATAGAAAGAATTCCCTTTTTGGGGACTTTTTGAACAGGTCTAAAAATGTAGATTAGACCTCTTAGCTTTCTCCATATGTTCTTGATTGGAGGTCAACAAACTTTTTCTGTGAAGTGCCAGATAGTCAATATTTTAGGCACTTTGTGGGCCATACTGTTTCTGTCCCAACTACTTACATTTGCCATTGTAGAGCTAAAGCAGCCATAGATAATATAGGAATAAATGGTCACAGCTGTGTTCCAATAAAATTTTATTTACAAAAACAAATGAGGGGCTGAATCTGGTCCATAGGCTAATGTGTTCTGACCCCTCTTCCTGATCAATCAATGCTTGTAAGATTAATATCTGGTTAGGTTGGGTACGTTTGATCTTGATCTAAGCATGATTAAAATGTTAATCTCTTACAGAATTGATTCAGTTTTGTCCTGGTAAAAGTAATTTCTATTTTCAGATTTTAAGCTAGGTATGGTAAAATCAATTTGATAATCATTGAAGACCCAAAAAATGAGGTGGTATTTTTAAACCAACAAGGACACTTTTGTTTTATTTGAGGTAAAGACCTGTACGATGAAATGAATATCCACAGGATTTTTGATGTTCCTTGGAATCTTTATCTTTATGCAGTTTTTGTGGCTCCTTTATTATTTCTTTACTCTCCAATTTAATTTACCAATCAACATATATTAGCAAACAGGCCAATCCCATTGATATGTTTTAGTTTCAAGACAATTATCTAACTTATTTGTTGCATTAATCCACAATTTGCTTACATGAAAATTAATTACTATAATTTAAATGAGCTCAAAACACTCAAAATGAGTTACTGTTACTTTTTTTTTTACCATTCAACCAATATTTTCTGTGTGCTTATTTAGTTATGCTCTTTCCTTTAGTCCTAGTTATAAATTCATTATATATTCATTCACTCATTCATTCATTCATTGAAATCTCATTGAGTGCTGTGTTGTCAAGCTGAATACAAAAATAATTCTGCTCAATCTTTGCCCTTGATGTGCTGTCTGTCAAGGGCTAATAGAACTTCCAGAGGGAAGGAATGGTCAACAGTGTCAAATATGGCATAACAGTCAACCTTGAGAAGAGAACAGAGACCACTGGATTTGGCAGTAAACAAATCAGAGAGAGTAGTTTAAGTAGAGTGTCAGTGGGTTCTTCAAACTCTTGCCTATGCTACCATGCTCAGATTCCCAACAATACAGCCCAAGGGCAGAGCCTTTGTTTCTCCACAGAGCTTATATGATGACATTTCTTTATTTTCCAGGTGGACTAGACCTCACAGCTGTTACCAGTCCGGGTTCTTAGTTGTAAACAATAAAACAAGCTCTGCTACATATCAGCAGAAAAGGATTTTAGTAAAGGATACTGCATACCTCTCAGAATCTCTGGAAAGGAGAAACCATTCTGGCAGCTATGCAAATGCAAACTAAATCTGAAGCCAAGCTAGTCCTGTAAAGATTCCACCACCCAGACACTGCATCTTTTTTTTAAGACTTAATTTTTTTAGAGAAGTTTTAGGTTTACAGCAAAATCGAGAGGAAGGTACAGACATTTCTCATGTGCTCCTTCCCCACACACACATAGCGTCCCCCACTGTCAACATCACTCACTAGAATAGTGTGTGTGTTTTTTAAACCGATGATGGACTTACATTGTCACTTTATAATCACCCAAATCCATACTTTAATGTAGGATTCACTTTTGCTTTTGTAAATTCTGTGGTTTTAGACATATATATAACATATAATCTTGAATGATAGTTTGACTGGAAATAAAATTTCAGATTTATGAAATACAATTACTTTTCCTCAATGCCTTAAAGCTTTTACTTTATTGCCTTCTGTTGCCTGTTATTTTTGAGGAAATTATAATGTATAGTGACATGTATCCATTATAAAATCATTCAGAATATTTTTATTACTCTTGTAGGCCCCAGACTTCCTCTGCATATTCAGCTTTGTCCCTCTGACTTCCAACACTCACTGACCTTTCTATTGTATTTACAGTTTTGCCTTTTCATGAAAGTCATGTAATTGCCACCATATAATATGTACGCTTTTCAAATTGTTTTCTTTCACTTAGTAAAATACACATTTAAGGTCCTCTGTGTCTTTTCATGGCTTGACAGCTCATATCTTTTTAGTGCTGAATAATATTCCATTCTCTGGATGTACCACAACTTACCATTCACCGACTAAAAGACATCTTTGTTGCTTCCAAGATTTGGCAATTATGAGTAAAGGTGCTATAAACATCCATGTGTAGGTTTTTGTGGGGACTTAAGTTTTTAACTCTTTTGGGTAAATACCAAGGAGCACAATATTTGGATCATATGGAAGAATATGTATAGCTTTGTAAGAAGTCACCAAACTTCTAAAAGTCTCCCAAAGTGGCTAGACAAGTTTGCATTTGCACCAGCAATCTATGAGAGTTCCTATTGCTCCACATCTTTTCCAACATTTGATGTTGTGAATGTTTGGATTTTGGCCATTCTAATATTTATGTAATGGTAACTCAGTATTGTTTTACTTTGAAATTCCCTAAAGACATGATGTAGAATATATTTTCATATGCATATCTATATTTTGCCTATATCTATAGATCTTGCCATATCTATATTTTCTTTGGTGAGGTGTTTGTTCAGGGTTTGGCCCATATTTTAATCAGGTTTTTTGTTTTCTTATTTTGGTTTCAAATTTATATATATTTTGGACAACAGCTTTTGTTTTTGTTTTTAAACCAGATGTGCCTTTTGCAAATATTTTCCTACAGTCTGTGGTTCATTTTCTTATTCTCTTGAATTTTTATTTTATTTTTTCAAATATTATATTGCTAAAATACCTTTCTTTGATTAGTGCTTGCATAAGATATCAGATATCTTTATATTTCATTTCCCACTATCATGTGTGGTCTTTTGGTTTAGTATATTGTTAGCAATATAAAGCAGGACTTTGTTTTATCAAACCTGCATAGTAATCTCAAATAGTCTCATTTCTTAGTGTATCTCCACTAATTTTTACCATCTTATTTTATATTTTATGCCTATCTTTTTTGTTGTTGCTTTAAAATTTTATTCTATCTTCCCTTAGTTCATCAGTTTTCTATTCTCAACTTTTTGTCTGCTAAGTCATTTGCTACTGATTATATAATCTGCCTTTTAGTTGTAATCCATATTTGGGGGCCATAATATTTAAATATAAGTTTTTCTTATAGATTTCAAGTTATTTGCTGTTTCTATTCTTGCCCAAATATAAATATTATCTTAGCATGCTTTAATTATCCATTTTTTATACTCTCCAATCTTATGATTGTTTTAATTTTATAAATAAAAAAGTAGTGAGACTTTTTTTTACAGGCACTACCAGTTAAATTTTAAAGTAATTTTTAACACATTATTAAGAATCTCATATATTCCTACTAGTTTTATTTTACTTATTGCTGAAAGACATTCTTTATGTATTCTTTTAGTGAGAATCCATAAGTAGTAAATTCTCTGGGTCTGTATATCTGAAAACACAATTATTTTGCCTCACTACTGAAAGATTGTTGAACTGGATATAAAATTTCAGGTTAACAGTTATTTTTCCTCAATGCTTTAAAGGTATTTATTGCCTTCTGTGGCCTATTATTGAGGAAAGGCCTGCTATAGGTTGAAATGTGTTCTTTATCCCTCTGGGAGCTTTTAATATTTTTCTTTATTATTATTTTTTAATCTTCACCTAAGGATGCTTTTTCTTCACTGCTTTTGGAGAGAGAGGAAAGGAGAGAGAGAAACATCGCTGTGAGAGAGAAACACAACCCATTGCCTCCCACAGGTGCCTGGACCTGGGACTGAACATGCAACCTAGGTATGTGTCTTGACTGGAAATCGAACCCACAACCCATAGCTACTGGACGACCCTCCAGCCAACTCAGCCACACCAGCCAGGGCTCTTTTTTCTTTTTTTAAAACTCAGGTTTATTGAGGTATATTTTATATACAGTAAAATTCTTCTTTTTATGTGTACAGCTTAGTAATATAGAACATTTCCATTAACCCAAAACATTCTTTCATAACCCTTGTTATTCAATTTCTCCCCATCTCCAGTATATGACAATCATCTCATCATTGTCTCTATTGATTTTTGAGAATGCTATATAAATGGAATCATACAGATTTTTGCATTTTATTTTGATGATTAGTGTGATAATTTGAAGATTTAACTATGATCCTGCATGTATTAGTACTTTGTGTCTTTTTATTTCTGAGTTGTAGTCCATTGTATAGATGCTCCATAATTTGTTTATTTGTTCACTATTCACCAGTTGATAAATATTTGAATTGTTTCCAGTGTGGGTGCTATTATAAATAGATCTTTAATAAAATTGTTCTATAGAAATTTGTGTAGACATATGTTTTTCTTTCTGATAGGCTAGTATTCAGGAATGTGATTGCTCGTTGTTTTGAAGAGAGTTTGTTTCACTTTATAAGAAATTGCGAAGGTATTTTCCAAAATGGTTGTCCAATTTTATATTCTTACCCACAGTGTAGGAGGGTTCTACTTGTTCTTTATACTTTAGCCATTCTAGTAGTGTGTACTTGGTTGTATCTCATTATATTCTTAATGTGATACAGATTCATTAGAATATTCCCAGTATGAATTTATTTTCATTTTTTCTACATGCCATTTAGAGTGTTCTTAATCTGAACACTTATGTCTGTCTTAAGTTTGGAAGTTTCTCAGCCATTTCCTTCATTATCTTCTGTTAAAATACCCTTGTTGGATACATATTAAAGCTTCTATTGCCTGATCTCTCTTTTTAAGGGAATATTAAGTCTTAACTCTTTTATCTCTTTCTCTTTAAATAAATATCTTTCTCCTTAATTTCTACTTTTTGGTAAATTTCTCAATATTATCTTTATGTGTGCCAATTCTCTGTATACATTATATCATATCTAGAGTTTTATTCCATTTATTGAGTTTTGAAAATCTCAGTAGCTTTGTTTTTCATTTTTACAGGTTCTGTGATTCTCATGTTTATTTGTTTTTCTATTATTTTTCTCTCCTTTTGTCTTATATTTTTTGTTTTTTAAAAGAAAACTATGCCTTCCTTTGTATCAGTGAACTTGCTAAACATAGATTTTAATATTTTTGTTAGACTGTTCTCTAAATTAATTTCATCTGGGATAGATAGGTTCCTGTGACTGTTGATTTTATTGCTACTATTCTTATGCGCACACATATACAAATGTACATACTTTGGAATTTTACTTCATAATTCTCTCTCATTCTCTCTACCTCTGTGCTCATCTGTGTTTGTCTGGTGGTTGTGTGAATGCCTCTTCCTGAATCTCCAGGCCAAAATCAAGTTTTACATTAGTTTGGAGTCCTTGCTTCATGTTGATATGGCAATATTGCAGATTTGTTCTCCAATAACAGAACAAATGACCTGTTTTTCTTCATAGTCAAGGACTTGCCTGTTCTCTCCACCTAGGCCTGAAGCTCCATATGTGCTATGGGCAAAGCAGCAGATACAACTATGTTTTTCCATCTTCCTTTTAGGAAGTGAGTTCCACCTTAGGTGCTATCTTTGATTAGTGGATGTGGTTTCAGTTCTCTGTCTTGCATGGCATAATTTTTTGTTCCTGTTAGCCTTTAGAAACCAGACTCCATCCACCAATGCTTATTTTTGATTTAGAGCCCAGCAGAACTTGCAGCATTTCTCTTCTGATTCTCATCCATGGAGATGTATCTTATGTTTGAGTATGACTAGGTCTTTTTATTTTTATATATTACTGATTCACTTTGGTACTGAATGGGTACATGAAAGCCTAAACTTATGGTGTTCTCTCAACTGTAAATCTCTCTGTACTCTTTAAAGCCTAACACTTCATGCTTGCTACACATTAGAAAAAGATATGGTGAGGAAGACAGTGCACATAGAAATGAAGCAGGAGATAGTATAGGAAGAACTATGCTATCATTATACTATCATTAGAACTATACTAGAACTATATAGTTCTAATGAGTATTATGAATACTAGTACTCATTAGAACTATACTAATGAGACTATTCAGCTCTTGCTGGCCACTATCTAGGATCCTGGTTGCCAGGCAATGCCTTTTGGCACTTAGGTAGGGTGGATAGTAAACTAACACAGTGAGGAAGAAGAAGACATGTCTCACCCACTAACTCAGCAGTCCTGAGCTTGGTTCGATAAGATTGCCAGGCATTCTGAATAACACAAGCAAAGATAGTATAGGAAGAGGGAAGAATCCTTGACATTGGGCTTCTGAAAGTTTTTGTAACAACCTTACTAAGATTGTCAGGTGTCTTCAATATCCCAGTGCCTAGAAGGCAGGAGGGAAGTCCTTGAAATTCTATGTACCATTTCCCCTCTCTGGGAAAGAACCCACACACATACCTATGTTTGGGTAGTCATGTTCCACTGGAGGAAGCTGGCACCACCTTTACCTACCAATCAATATGTAACTCCCTCACCCACATCCCACCAACTATGTAAGTCCTCAGAATAATGGACTGGGGACTCTTGCCACTCTTGCTCTTGACTTTCTGCCCCACCTGGGAAAGGCTCATTCTCTTCCATTAGAACATATCACTAATAAACCCTGCTTGCTTGCTAATTGACTTGCTGATCTGTAATTCTTTACTGTGTCAGCAAGAAGAACCAGGTTTCTCCCATTAATAGAAAGATTCTCTCTGCTTAACCTACACTTTTTGCTGATATAAAAAATTGTTCTTTCCAACCTTTGTGTGGAAAGGAAAGCATACATTGGAACTCTGGCCAAGATGGAGGCCTAAGTAGATATACTTTGCCTCCTCAAACAACCAAAAGGGGTCATCAACAAATTTAAAAACAGAAAACAATCAGAACTGCCAGAAAATCAAACTATGGAAGTCCAACAACCATGGAGTTAAAGAAGAAACATTCATCCAGACCAGTAGGAGGGGAGATGGGCAGCTGGGGAGGAGAGGACTCAAGGCAAGGAGGTGGCAAGTGGACTGGGCAGTCACACATTTGTGTGTGGATAAACCAGGAGGAACACCTGGGGAGTGAGACAGACCACGCAACCCAGGGTTCCAGTGCAGGGAAATAAACCCTCAAAACCTCTGACTGTAAAATCCTGTGGGGGTTGTGGAAGCAGGAGAAACTCCAAGCCTCATAGAAGAGTTTGCTGGAGAGGCCCACAGGGTCCTAGAACTTACATAAACCCACCTACCTGGGAATTAGCACCAGAAGATCCCAATTTGCTTGTGGGTAGTGGGTGAAATGACTGAAAGCCAGCCAAGAGCCAAGCAAGTGGCATTGTTCCTTCTCAGACCCTCCCCCTACATACATCTCCACAACACAGTAAAGAGGGTTGCCCATCCTGGCGAATGCCTGAGGCTCTGCTTCTTACTATGTAACAGGAGCACTGGGTCAAAAAAATATGGCCCAAATAAAAGGACAGATGAAAGCTCCAACGATAGAACTAAGTGATGAAGAGATAGCCAACCTATCAGATGCAGAGTTCAAAACACTGGTAATCAGGATGCTCACAGAAATGATTGACTACAGATACAAAATAGAGGAAGAAGTGAACGCTATGAAAAGTGAAATAAAGAAAAATATACAGGAAACTAACAGTGAAGGTAAGGGAACTGGGACTCAAATCAATGGTTTGGAGCTGAAGGAAGAAATAAACATTCAATCAGAACAGAATGAAGAAACAAGAATTAAAAAAAAAAAGATGAGAAGCTTAGGAACTTCCGGGACAACTTTAAATGTTCCAACATCCAAATCATAGAGGTGACAGAAGGAGAAGAGGAAGAGCAAGAAACTTAAAACCTATTTGAGAAAATAGTAAAGGAGAACTTCACCAATCTGGTGAAAGAACTAGGCATACAAGTCAAGGAAGCTCAGAGAGTCCCAAAGAAGTTGGACCCAAGGAAGCTCACATAAAGAAGGCACATCATAATTACATTAGTCAAGGTAAAAATGAAGGACAGAATCCTAGAAGCAGCAAGAGAAAAGGACACAGTTACCTACAAAGGGAGTACCCATAAGACTATCAGCTGATTTCTCAAAACAAACCTTCCAAGCAAGAACGGGCTGGAAAGAAGTATTCAAAGTCATGAAAGACAAGGACCTACATCCAAGATTACTGTATCCATCAAAGCTGTCATTTAGAATGGAAGGGGAGATAAAGTGTTTCCCAGATAAGGTCAAGTTAAAAGAGTTCATCATCACCAAGCCTTTATTATATGAAATGCAAAAGGGGCTGATCTAAGAAAAAGATAAAAGATATGAACAATAAAATGACAATGAACTCACAACTATCAACAACTGAATCTGAAACAAAAATAAAAACAAAAAAAAACACAAGGCAAATGACTGGAACAGGAACAGAATCACAGAAATGGAGATCACATGGAGGGTTATCAGTGGGAAGAGGAAGATGTAAGAATGGGGGACAGGTACAGGGAATAAGAAGCATAAATGGTAGGTACAAAATGGACAGGGGGAGGTTAAGAATAGTATAAGAAATAGAGAAGCCAAACAACTTATATGTACAACCCATGGACATGAACTAAGTGGAGTGGGGAATGCTGGTGAGAGGGGTGGTTCAGGGCAGAAGGGAAAACAGGGGAGAAAAACTGGGACAACTGTAATACCATAATCAATAAACTATACTTTTAAAAAATAGAAAAGCATCATTGGGTACAAAGGTAAGGTTGTATATACTTCTCATAAGTCTCATAGATTTTTATTATGAAGAGCTTTATTTTATGTCATCATTATTGTGACTTATTCACTGTGTGACTCTAGAAATTCTAAAAATGTCAGGTACATCTATAATAAATTATACTCTAAAGTTAAAAGAATTGAGTTTTACATCCTTAGGGTAAGCTGTCAAACTCTCCATAGTATGGTTGAGCAGCATAATAGTTACCTTCTATCTTTTATTGATTTTATTTATAATCCAACCTTTCAGTTACTTGTGCTATATTTCTAAGTTTTAGTTTTTGCTCATTCTTTTATTAATTTTTAGTATTTATAAATACAAGAGGTTGAACTCTTAGGACTGAAAATAAGGAGCCATTTATATTAACCAAAATTTGCCATTAATTAGAAAATGAATGTCACTTTAACTCTCTATTTCCTTGTTTGTAAAACAAGGCATATTAGTTTTATTGCAGCTGTAACAAATTACTGCAAAAATATTAGTTTAAAACAATACAAGTTTATTACCTTTTGGTTCTGGAGGTCTGAAGTCCTAAATGGTTCTTAGTGGGCTAAAGTCAAAGTTTTAGCAACACTGGATTCACTTTGTAAGCTCTTGGAGAGAATCCTTTTTCTTCCCTTTTCTGTTTTATAGAAGCCACCTGCATTGATTTTGGTCCCTACCTGCATTTTCAAAGTCAGCAGCATAGCATCCTCAGGTGTCTCTCTGACTCTGATTCTTCTATTTACCTCTTAACAATTACAAGCATTCTTTCATTACATTGTGCTGAGTTAGGTAATATAGGATAAGTTCCATATCACAGGTTCATCTGATTAGCAACCTTAATTCTACTTAAATCTTTACCTTCCTTTTGCCACTAACCTAACTTTTCACAGGTTCTGGGAATTATGATGTGAACATCTTAAGAGCAACATTATTCTGTCTACCACAGAAATATTGTCATTCAAGTTGGAGGGGAAAAGAAATTATACATATTACTGAAATAAGTGGCTAATCACTTGGAAAATAAAAAATAAGGCTACTCTGACTATAATAAAAATGGCTAGATCAAAGACTTCAGTGAATTTTTTTGTTATTCAACAAAACCATAAATGTATAAGCAGAAAACATGAATAAGGTAGACATTTTAAGAATATGAAAATTAGAAGCCACTAAATGAACAATGAAACTACTGTGTAAACATTTATATGGAAAAATCATCTCAAATACAGTAAACAACAATAAACTGTAAAATAGAAAGAATGTTGGGATGCATTTGCTAAACAAAAGGCCAGTGTCTAATACACCAAGAAATCTGAAATCAATGAACAAAGGGCAACCAACCCAACAGAAAAATGCAAGTGGGCAAAGACATAGAACAGTCAACAGAAGTGTGAATGGACACCAAGTATATGATTTTTTTTCACTTTCCACACATTTGATTTTATAATTCAAAAATAAAATTGTAATGCAAGTTTTATACCAGGTAACTTGTAAGAGGCCTTCCTGTTCTATCAAGGTTTCTAAATTTTGTAAGTACTGGGTAAGGTTGCTATTCATATCAACGCAAAAAGATCATTATAAGTACTGAATAATGTATAAGAATTTTAAGTACAGAAATCATCACAAGTTTTTATATCTTCCTAAATTCACAGAACTGTCTTTTCCATTGGATACACTAAAATATAAAAACAAATATCACAGTGATTACTTTCACTAGTAATTCAGGAGGTAGCCTAATTATCATATATTAACATTTTAAACTGTAAACCAAGATTAGGGTGAGGATGGTTTATACTTTTAGAAAACTATTTAAGATTAAAAATTAAATTTTTCATGTTAACTAGTCAATGAGAATATTATCACAATTATTTGGTAGGTACTTAAGAATTAAAATTTGGTAAAGTGTTTTTAATTAAGTTCTCTGCACCTCATTTGCAAGTTGTTTTGTTTTTTATGCAGTGGCAAAATGCAAATGTTTCTCATGGGAGCTTTCATATTCATAGTCATGAAAATCTTCTCAAATCTCATGGGATTTATTATGAACATTAAACTTGCCTTAATATTTTTCAGGTTGGTGTGGTCAAAGGGGGAGCTATTTAACACTGTGCTTTTGGGGGGAGTTTTTATTTTCATCACTTTAAGTTGAATACTATCATTAAAGTAACATTGTAAAAAAACAAAGTAGACAAAATACCTACACATAGTGTTAAAATTTCAGATAAGAGAAATACAGTATATTTTTAAAGTAATTACTGTATAGTCCCTAAACAGAGAGAATGCTTTAAAATGGTAATACAAATGATTTTACTTTCATGATCCTATACTGTTCTTTCAATGTTAACATTTTAGCTTGAATTCTTGAGCACAATTAATTTGATACGCTTGTTTTGTAGATGTTCTTTCCCTGGAGGACTTTTCAGAATATTGCATCAGCTTGTGTTTCCAGGTTCTCATATCTGAATCTGAAAAGAGCTCCCAAAGAGATTATTGCAAAGTGAGATCTCATTATATATATATTTTTTCTGTTTGTTTGTTTGTTTGAACATATGCCCTAGGATTTTAATCTGTTTATCATCACCCCCTTTCCAATTCTAATTATTGAGATTGTTTCATGCTTTCCATAGTTATTATTTTTAGTAGCTGAAAGAGAAGCAATATTTTTTTAAATGTCACATCTTTCACAGCAGAATTGCAACTGATCCTAACTTCACTAGAACTGTAATTAAAATATGATAATAATGGCTTCAGATTATCTATGCAATGACATATACAATATATTATTTCTATATTTCTTAAAATAATCAGAGTATTTTAGTGTATAAGTTCTCACAATTTTTAATTGGACATTAGCACAAATGAATTATTCTCCTACAGGTGTTCCATTGACCCTGTTTGCTGTACAAAGAGATGCCTGTGTTTATTTATAGTCTTTAAATTGTCAGTGATGATAGTAAAATGGCACATTGCAGATGCAAAACTGTCCTCTTCATTAATTTTCCAACAGAGCTACCATGTGTTTGGAGAGTGGCTGGGCTTTATGAATTCATGATTTTTTGATGTGAGATAATGTTTTTAAGTATAGATAGATGTTACTATTTAAAATTTTCACTATGGCCTGGATTTTAATATTTTGGATTTGTTCTACTAAAAAAAAGTAGTGTGTATGTGTGTGTGTGTGTGTGTGTGTGTGTGTGTGTGTGTTTGTACTATGGTTTGGTCTAGGGGTAAATTTAGAAGTACAAACAAATGTGATTTTTCAAACTGTGAGTTAGAAAGTAGTTGTGACCTACTTATTAAAATTATATTTAAAACATAGTTTTGCAGTGAAAACTTCAAAACATAAAAAAGCTTTTACATTTCCTGTGTTGATGTTACGACTTCTGGGTAATTCAATATTGAGTAATTTGAAGACAGATGTTATGAACACCGTTTGGAAAGATTTTAATACGAAATTTATTTCATCTGCTTTATGTAACACCTCCCCCTTTTATTCTGACCATAACTGAAACTTTATGTCATCTGAGAATTGCTGCTCCGCACTTCCCACCCCCCACAAGGTATAAGTGAGGAGGGGTTCCCTTGGAATCAAGTCTGCTTTGGGGTATGGGGAGTGTCAGGTAATCTTACTGTTTTGTATGTTGCCGGGAACACTCACCAGGATTTGGACTGAGGACCTGCTGATTTTGCTAAAACTTCTACAATTTTGTTAGATTGGTGTTTTGCTTTCCTATTCTCATAAAGATTGTTGGTTCAATTTCTGAAAGAACAAGCTTTCTTGTAGGCTGCCCATATGAATCAGAAAAGTGGAGTGGATTTTTATAGGGATGATTGGAGAAGTGACATTAAGAGTCAGGAAAATATTTGTACGTGTACCTGGAAATTATCTGGCATAGGGACACACGTGTGAGGAGTCAGTTCCATGCATATGTATGAGACTTCAGAAAAGGTCAGTTACTTTACAGTTTCACCAAAGTGAGAGGTGTTAATAAAATGTCTGGGTTTAGATAGGGAGAAATTATTTATTTTTATTTATTTTATTTTATATTTTTATATTATTTTATTTTATTTTAATTTTCCCAGTGAGTTCAGTGGTGTATATTCTCACATGAAAGCCCTGATGGATAGATAATAAAGGTTGCCCATCTAGCTCAGAGACTACAGAAGACAATGGATGAGGAACATAAATAATAAGTCATCTCAATGATTCTCAACCAGTGTCAGACAGCAATGAAGGTCAGAGCGAAGTAAAGAAGTATGGTTGGGAGACTGGAAGGTGTAAAAGTTGCAGGAGCTTCTCAGGCAGGAGCCATCTCCTTACTGCTCAGACTATTTAGGTCGACTTTTCACTGGATGCCAAACTCTTTATTGTATTTTTCACAACTGAACTATAATTATAATTAGATAATTGTGCTCATGATTTTTGGTTGAAATGTCTTATTAGATGGCAAATTTCTTGAGGGCGGACAGCTTGACTGTCTAACTGCTACAAAGCTGGTGACAGGCAGAGCTGACAGCCAATGCACACTTGTTGAATGAATTAATGGTGAGAGCAAAAGTACCCTACAGTGTCTTCAAGCTGTATATTCATGAAATGAAATTTAACTTATCTTCTATTCCCTTATGATACAAATCTTCTTTCTTTCTGTATTCATTAATGTGGTTAATGGTGTTATCAATGGTATAGTCTCTCAAATTAGAAAGCTCAGAGCCACCCTGCATTTTTCCCTCTTCCTCAATCTATGTATAATTGACCTCTAAATTTTTTCACTTTTCTTTAGACTGTCTCTAGATTTTGATTCTTCTTCTTCTCCCTTTATCATGCTGTAACCTTAATCTAGGCTTTTACTACCAATTATCTGAAGTACTGCAACAGCTACTTAATGGAACTCTTAGCCACTAATTTTCACCTAATGCCACTGGTGGTAAAACAATGGTGTGTGAACACCTTTCTGCTTATGATTATTCATTGGCTCTCTATTAACTAAAAAATAGTTTCATATCACTTCAAGAGCAGTCTTCACCCTGGCCAGGTAGCTCAGTTGGTTAGTGTCATCCTTATACGCCCAGGGTACGGGTCTCCAGTGAGGGCACATATAAAAATCAACCAATGTACACATAAATAAGTGTAACAAAACTTGATGTCTCTTTCTCTCTCTCTCTAAAAAAGCAAGAATAATAGAAAAAAGTGATCCTCAATGAGAGCAGTACATGCTCACCAGGGATATTTGCAAACTTGTGGGTGTGTTTTTGGTTGTCACTGGATTGGGAGTCTTACTGGCTTTTATTGGGTTGGGGGGCAGGGATCAGGGAGGCAAGATGCCCTAAAATGCATTAACAGTCTTATTTAATGAAAAATTATTTCACATCCTTTATAACTTTAAAATGGCTCTCAAGAAATTTATGTAAGCAGAAAACCTAATACACATTTAAACAGAAGTTTTACTAGAGTGGAAGTAGAGTCGACCTTTGAACAACAGGAGTTTGAACTGTGTGGTCCACTTATATGCAGATTTTTATTTTCTGATAAATACTGTAAATGCATTTTCTTTTCCCTATGATTTTTTAAAAAATATTTTATTTATTTATTTTTAGAGAGAAGGCAAGGGAAGGAGAAAGAGAGGGAGAGAAACATCAGTGTGTGGTGGCCTCTTGAGCACCCCCAACTGGGGACCTGGCCTGCAACACTGGCATGTGACCTGACTTAATAATACTTTCTTTTCTCTGGCCTACTTTATTGTAAGAATATAGTATGTAATATAATACATATAACATACAACATATGTGATAATCAACTGTTTTTGTTATCAGTAGGACAGATCAATAGCAGGCTATTAAGAGTTAACTTTTGGGGGAGTCAAAGGTTATACACAGTAGGGGTAGTGGGTACCCGTAACACCCTCTCCCTTTCCTGTGGTTCAGGGTGAACTGTATTGTGTAAATTGAGGGAAGTATGTACTTTACTTTTGTTTAGAACTTTAAAAAAGTTGTTTGCCACTTTGGAGAATCCTGTTACTGATTGTGAGTGTTGCTTGGGGAATTTGCGTTGCTGAAAATGCATCCACATTCATGACTGTCACATTTGTGGTACGTTTATCTATACATAGAGGCAAGTGTCTGACTACTTCATGTTTTCCAGCGTACTTGTGTTCAAGCATTAACATATTGAAATACATCTTATTTTGAAATAAATTACTTTTTTTATTTCTTATATATATGACATTAAATATTATATTATTTTTTAAACCATGAATAGGCCAGTTTTATTACCCACAAATTTCATTTCAGGAGAGTAACAGGGGGGAAACTTGTTTATAGTAAGTATTATTGTGTTTAAAATTGCATATGAAACAAGATCTCAGATTTATTCACAGTATGCTCAGGTAAATAAAGAAAATAGAATTTCTTTATTTTCTCTAGGCTGATCTTATAAGCCCTCTCTTATTGTATAGTGGCTAAAAGAAAATCTAAATTCTACTTTAAATCTGTAAATTTAATCCAGGAAAATAATTTTAAACATATTGGGATAAATATGTAGTTTCTTATAGGATATTAGTCCCTCAGATTTCTTTTCCCTCTTACTATTACTCCCCAAGGGTCTCTGGGCTGGGGGTGGGGGGTACAGCTCACATAAACCTGTGATGGTAACAGAGGAGTTCCTTCCTCCCTGTCTCGGTGACTTCATCCTGCTCCTTTGCTTTAAATATCATCTATATGCTGCAGGTGGCCTGTGGGCTGATTTTTCATCTCCAATGCTAAATTGTCCTGCTCTGAACTCATATCCATCTCCCAATTTGATATCTTCACTTGGATGTCTAATTGGCATCTCAAACTTAACATGGCCAAGGCAAAACTCTCCTAATTCACTCATTTCCCACCAAACCTTCCTCATGTCAGAATGGCCACTGTACCCTAGCTGCTCAAACCAACAGCATCCATTTCTCTTTTTTACCTCAAATCCCAATCAGATCCATCAGCAAGACCTGTTGGCTCCACTTCCAAAATATATGCCAAATCTAACAATGTTCACTATTTCTGCTGTTGTAACTCAGTCTAAACTTCTGTTATTTCTCACTTGAACTGCTAAAATCACTTCCTGACCAGCCTTCCTGTTTTCACTTTTGTCCTTTACAGACCACCTTTCACATAACACCTAAGATTATCTTTCTCATGGGAAATCAGATCATGTCAGTCTCCTTCAGGCAACCTTTCAGAGAATTCCCACTGTAATCAGAATAAACTCCAAACTCTCTACCATGGCCTCAAAAGCCTTCCATCTCCTGGCTCTGCCTCTCCCTCCCTCTCTGACTTCATCTCCTGCCACTGTCTTCCTCAGTCATAGGGCTCTAGGCCACACCATACCTGTCTTCAGATCTGCATGTACCTCCTCCCTCTCATGATTTGGGGCTCAAGTCAAAAACCATCATAAAGTTCTGCCTGTCTTGTTCATTTCTATATCCCTACAACAAAGCTTGTTGTTACTCAAAACAAAAACACTAGCTGGCTAGTTGGCTAATCTCTGCTGTGCAAAGGCGGGATGAGTATTTTCCTTGGACTGGTGAGCACTGAGGTACAACTTTTAGGGTGATCAGGTGGCACCTGATACTGAAGTCTGGTCATTTGCTCTGGGCCTTATACTTCTTTTACTGAGTGTGCTTTCTGTGACCCCAGGCTATGCTGATCTGCTGGCACTCTCAGCTGCTTCAGGTTCCCTTCCCGTAAAGCATGCAGGAACTTCCCAGGTCCTTGTAGGACAGGAGCAGCCAGGAGTTGTGCCTTAGGTTATTTGTGACCCTTGTCTGTGCTTGCCTCCATATCAGGTTCCCACGGCATGGTGAACACTGGACTGAGTGGAGGATGGTGTTTTCCTAGGCCTGTGGCTGCTCCTACACAGTGAATCTCTAGAACCAATGTCCGTAGTCTATGTAATATCTATTTCACTGTTTCTAAATGCTCTTTTCTCTCATGCCCTACCCTCTACCTGCAATCCCTTTGCTGTCTCAAAGCAGGAACCGGGAGGAGAGAGAAAATATGCTCCTGGTCTACCTCTTCTTACCTTTCTACTAAAATCCACAAGACTGAAAGGGGCAGACTCTTCCAACTTAACCATCCTATCTGGATTGGCTCTCCCTACACAAACTGTATAGGACAACTTTTGAACTATTAGATGGAGAGGTCAAGGAATTTAGTAAACCCCGTCTCTCTCTCATAAATATCTAGCTCTCTCGATTACTATCTTCTTAAAGAGGTCCCAGAAAATCTGCTTTGAGACCAACAGCTCATCAAAACCCACTTTATTTTGAAGTATTTCTCCTACCCTGACAATGATGAGTAAGTCTCACTGCTTGATTTCAGAAATAGAAAAATGCAAAGGAACATGCTTTAATGGAGATATGAAAATATAGTGATTTAGTATTTATAAAAAATTATTGCTACTGCATGAACAAAACACACCACAACTTGATCCTGATCTGCTTTTTTCTCTTTATCCTCACTCCCTGCTATGTTCCATCTGCTACACAAACCCTGTTCTTCAGGCACAACACATTTCTTACCATTTTCTGAACACAGCATTCTCCATGAGTTAGCACAGCTGTTTATTTTGCTTAGAACATCTTTCTCTAACTTCTAGTCTGCCTGGCAAAGTCTCATATCCTTCCAGATTTAGCTCCAATGTTATCTCCCAGTGAAGCCTTCTCCGACCAGCTTTTCTTTCATAACATCATATCAACATATAAATTTTGCCACTGTAGCATGTGTCATATTATAATTATTTCATTAACACTAGTTTCTTCAGCACTTCAGTAGCAGAAACAGAGTTTTACTCATCTCTTTACCATCAGCCCTGAATATTCTGGCTAAACTTATTTCTTCTGTTCTTAAGTTTAATTTAGAGTGGAGAACAAATTTAGCCTTATATAGGAAAAGGTTACTAAATTCCTACAATGATGTAATTCTTCCTTTAATTTACTACATAGACATGTGAAAGCAACAAAGAATAAGAACAAACCTTTATAAATCTAAAATCCTTTCTCATATTATCTTTTTCCTATTTCTTTATGCAGAGGATAAAGAATTCAGGTTATGAAAAAAGTGTGATGAACTTTTTTATTTCCCAATTTTATTCAAATTTCAAAAAGAATTATTTATATTGCCCCAGACAGTGTGGCTCAGTTGGATGGAGTGTCGTCCCATAACTGAAAGGTCACGGTTCAATTCCCAGTTGGGGCACATGCCCAGATTACAGCATTGATTCGCACTTGGTGCCCATGCAGGAGGCAGCTGATCAATGTGTTTTTCTTGCATCGATGTTTCTCTCTCTCTTTCTCTTGAATGAGAATAAAATAAACCTTTAAAAAAGGAATTATAAACTAATATTTTAAAAATCCTACATGTTCTATTGTACATTAATAAATAATCAGAATGGTTTAAATAAAACAGGCTTCAGTGAATGAATATGCTGAGCTAGAAAAAAGAAAGATCAAGATAATAACTAATTGTACAATTTAAATATCAATTAACAATAAAATAAAAGGTTTTTGTTTTATGAAAAGAAAGTCAGATAACAAGGCTGCAGAATGAGGTCCTATCTTCTTTCCTTCATTTCCTCTCTTATAATGCAATACAAGCAGGACTTGTCTCTCACAAGTAGGAAAGCACATGTGCATAAAAGCCGCCCGTCAGGGGAGGGCTGTGTTCTCCAGAGGTTAAAGCAGGAGCTCGGAGGCCTTGCCTTTTCTTTCATGCCCTGTACTGTTTTGTTCCATCGAAATATTTTCGCTTTTAACCAATTCCCAATGTAGCTTTGGGTTATTATTTTCCTATTTGAGTTTCAGAATCAGAACATAATGCTTCTTTACCTTTGTAAAACTCACCAACTATAAAAATGCAGTATTTTCTTTCAGAGATGTGAGAACATATCTGTGAAATATTTAGGTTTTCACTTAGTTATATATAGGAGATTAAATAGTTTTCTCCAAAATTCATGTACACTCAGTACCTCAGAACATAACTTTCTGTAGGAACAAGGTCTTTGCAGATATAATTAGTTAAAGATCTTGAAATAAGGTCTTACTGGATTAGTTGGCTCTACATCCAATGACAGGGTCCTCATAAGAAGAGGTGAGGGCATGCTGAGATGATTGAGGAGGCTGTGTGAAAACGAAGACAAGATTGGAATGATGTTGTGACAAGCCCAGTAACACCAGGGATTGCTAGGAGTCCCCAAAGCTGGAAAGGGTAGTGAGGATCCTTCCCAGGGCCTTCAGAGGGAGCATGACCCTATGGACACCTTGATTTGGGGCTTCTGGTCTCTGAAACTGCGAGAGAAAAACTTTTTGTTGTTTTAAGTCACCAACTCCGTGGTAATTTTTTATAGCAGCTCTGGGAAACTAATATTGTATAGTAGATATTTCTTAGCCCCTACTTTATCTTAGGAAGCAGAGAATCCAGGGATTTGGTAGGAAAAGAGTCCTTCCCCGCCGTGAACTTTCCCATCACTGTTCACAACAATATAATCCTCCTGTTTCTTTTCCTCCTGTTGGTAGCCAACAGGCTGGATGATTGTCTCCTGGGGAATTAAGAAGTCCTTCCAAAGCATCTCTGAATCCCTTTTGAACTAAGTAGTATCTGTAAACTGAATAAATGGGTTTTCTCAAGTTTTGCTCAACAGTTTCTAAAGATGCGTAAAAACTACAGTCATGGCTACCATGTACAGTAGGGTAGGTTGTCTACTGTGCAACTCCTAGGGTAGCATTTACATCAATGTCAACGTGCAGAAGAGCCAAACAGGCCATAATGTGAGCAGACATAGGCTGCTGTGATTCATAAAACACAACTGTATCTAAAAGCAATATTGAGTTAATGGCAGCTTTTTGTTACCATGCATTTCTCTCCATCATTGGATTGTTAAGTTACAACTACTATCCTGCAAATGGCTATGACTTTCTTAAGAAGATGTCCTTACTTTAAAAATATAGGTTAATTTTGCTGCATTGCCCGAGAGTCTCTTTTTTCTTTCCCTCCCATACCAATCAGTTCCCAAAGTGCCCATTTTTTCTTCACAATATTTCTTAAATGCTCTCTGCCTCTGCTTTACAACCACTTTACACCGGACGTCAGGTCGCCTGGCTAGGATAACTGTGACCGGATTCCTATCTCATCTTCTTTCCTGTCTCTGTTGACTCCTGTCAATTTGTAACAGAGTTACAATTAACCTTTACATAGGTAATTTTTATTGTCAGTCCACTAATCAGGAAATTTCACTGACTTCATTTTACTTGTAGAATTCAATCCAAGTTTGTCAGCCTTTCATTCAAACCTTGGTTTACTTATTCTGTCTGATCTCTTTTCTTACCACTTCATGTCACTGTTCTTTTAAGGTTGGCAAGTTGACTTTATAATAATAAAATAGCTGCAGTGAAATTTTGATTTCTCTCTAGTGCTCCCCTCTTCATCTTTTGGCCTATTGTCACTTCAAAAAAAAATTCTAGAAGGAGAACATACTTGAGGTATGTAGAGAAAAAAGACCTGGCTCAAAAGTATGTTTTCAGCTTGCCCTGACTGGTGTGGCTCAGTTGGTTGGCCTCACAAAGCAAAAGGTCACTCGTTTTATTTCCAGTCAGGGCACATGTCTGGGTTGTGGGTTTGGTCCCTGGTCAGGGCACATAAGAAAGGCAGCCGATTGATATTTTTCTCCTTTTTCACCCTCCTTTCCCCTCTCTAAAAATAAATAAATGAAATTTTTTTAAATGTTTTCAGCTTTAGAAACTGTTTTATAAAGGAACTTGAAAAGAAAAATCTACACACAACTTAACAATTGTGAGTATTTGTCAGAGCTGATAATATAACTATTAAATAAATGAAAAATTGATGAGTTACCTATTTATTAGTAATCATAAATTATTATATTTGATTGCAAAATATAGGGCCCAGCACAAATAACTCCCATTTTTATTATAAAATTCTTTATTACAAAACCATAAGCATATAATTCTGTAACATAATAATATCATACTCAAGTACACCAGATGATATTTTAGGTAAAATGTTCAAATTAAAACTATAAATTATTATACCCATATTATTGCCCTACCAACCACACTCAAACAGGCCTTACTTCTGTCAGACCCTGTATACAGGTTACAAAGCAGGTAATTAAAATAAGATTTCAAGAAATTTTCAATCGATATTGCAAATGCATGTTAAATTAAGGAACCTATTTTTATAATGTTAAAAACATTTTCATTTCTCATGTAATCATATTTTTGAAAGATATATATAGCATTGTTATCACTTCCCAATAATTACTATTTTATGTTAGCAACTAAAATTTTAGTCTTTTCCTTTCATATCTCACATGAAACAGATCTTGTGTGTAAAGTAGTCCTTCTGATGCTGGTTGCAAATTAAAGCCCTATTGCTAATATTTCATGCTTTCTACATTAGCAGTGGGGTTTATAATACATGAAATATTCATAGTAGATATCATTTATTACTCAATATATGAAACTTCAGACCTGATAAAATAGGAACCTAATGCATTATTTGAAGTTAAGAAATTTTCCTGAGAAATATACCAGGTGTTAGTCACCCATCTGTGCAGGTTCATAAACACATTTTGAAAGCATAAGAGGTATGAGGATTCTAGGTAGTGCCTGGATATACTCTGGCAAAACAGACATTCCTAAGGTTTTATAGTGGAAGGAAATAATGAAAGGGTAGATCATCAAGTCGGGAAGTTACTGCTGAGATTTGTCCAAATGTTCAATACCTGAAGACAAAAAGAGTTAATCACTAGGTACAACAATGGTCTGGAATGCTTTTATCTGACAGTGCCTAGCAAACCACAATACTAATCACCATAACAGCCTTTTCTTTCCTAAAAGCTTTTGACTCGGGCAATTACAGAATTTGTTTTCCATGAGAATATCTCCAATTTTGTAATTAAAATATCAAATATGATTTAATCAAATTAGCTTTTCAGACAGTTTATAGAATCTCATTTGTCCTTAAAGAGTAGGATACCTCGATAATTATCTTATTATAATTACTGAACAATAATAACTTTATTATTTTGCTGCAGCAAACAACATTTATTAATTGAAGCTGCAATGCCACTGACTCTGGCTCAGTAGGACAAAACATATGCTATTTGGGCTGGTTCTGAATATCTGTGTTTTTTTCCTCTTTAGTGTTTATCCACTTGGAGCAGAAGAAAGAACAAAGGCCAAATTGGAATCTGACAGTTATTCAGCCAGAACATGTCAACAAATCAGTACATTTTGATATAGAAAACTGCTCTGAAATAGATGTTATATATAAAGGAAAACAATAAAGGTTAGAAAAAGCATGAATGAGTTTGGAAATCCAAAACTGACATGTACACCTAAATACATTGTTTTATTCCTTGTGAAAATGTCAAGAATGCCATCATTTATTATTGGCTACCTGTTAACAGCTCAGGTTAACCTATCATAGTAGCAGAGATGAAAAGCACTGAACCTAAATTTGAGAGGGGGAGTATGGCTATGAAAGTAGTGTTCAAGAATGGCGAGAGGAAACTAACATAGAAGGAAGGGTGGTTAACAGAAGGATAAAAAATTCTTCCTTGCAAACTCAATGTTTCCCCAAATCAATCTGAGACAATATCCCTGTATATTCTCTGAACTGTGTGGCACCAAAAATGAGCCTAATGAAGGCCAGTAAGAAAAAAATGACCAAACCATCTACTATTTATTTTGTCATTGGTATGTCTGTTTTATGATGTGAGTAGACCTTCCAAGCTAGGCATGCATCCACTGAAGAACATTGGGTTCTGCCCAAGATATCCACAGAGACATTTGGTCCATACCAAAAGATCTTTGAAATTTGATCCTATTCAAAGGGTCCATGATCATGTATATTTATTTATGCTTTTGGTTTTCAGTATTAATGCATAAAGGATACTATCATGTTTTACTGGTCCAATAATTGTGTTGTGCCTGTAACACCATAATAACCCTTTTGATATCAGTGGCCTAGCTGGTCATGGAACATGGGGTTGGGTAGGTGGGTTAGGGTTCAAATCTTGGAGAAGAGCAGAATTCACATTAACTATGCAGGCCAAATATCTCTATGGATGTTTTGGACAGAACCAAATATAAAGGACCTCTTGGTGTGGACCAAAGTTCTCCCCGGATGTTTTGGAAGGACCAAATGCTCATTAACTCATGCATCTGCTCAAACAGCCCTAAACTATATAAAATCCATAGTAATCTATAATTTGATGTTAAAAGTATGAAGACAACAGCAAAACAATTTTAAATCTAACTGTCAATTGTATGCAATACCATTATTGAGCATCTTAATGAAGTTGATTCTATTAAACTTTACCATCTTTTACAAAAGTATTTCCTAGGTGATAGTGTTACTTGCTTGCACTTGGGAGTTTATTAAACTTTGACTTGACCCTCTTGCACAGAAGGCCAAGTTTGAATCCCAGTTACACAGCAGATGGGCCACAGGTTAAATTACATGGGCTGGTTACCCGAAGTGCTAGGAAGAACAGCAAGTGAAAATGGAGTCAGACTATTGAGAAAAAAAATCTGGGAAAAGAAAATCTATTATCATTTCTAAGAAGTAATCCTAGACCAGGAATGGAAGACAGACCCAGGAGATGGGAGTTCAAAGCCCCTGGTGTAGAGACTGCTCATGGAATGGCAGTGATATTCTAGAAGACTTTATTTTCTTGTTTTACTTTAAGTTGTCAATATTATAGAAAACATGCACATATTAAAAATGTAATAAGTATATAGAAATATAAGATGAAATATAAAATCTCCTGCCCCTTTCACTTCTGCTTCCACCCTCCAGAAAGTGGTAACAGTTGTTTATAGACCCTTCCAGGAATTTTCTGCCCATATGGCAGTACAGAGTTTCTACTTTTAGAGTTATTATTATTTTTATTATAAAATTATATTAAAATATAAATGTAAGGAATATAATATTTTAAAAAAGCAAAGTTCCTCAAATTAAATATACAAAATAGGCAAAGTTCTAAAACTCAAACATCCAGGCAAAAGGAACCAATCATTAACAATCATCTTTTACTATGTTCAGTCAAAATTACAGGGAACAAGTCAGTTAATTGGAACCAAATATAAAGAAAATAAATATCCTTAAAGCAAACAAACATATGCCTTTCTAATTCTTTAAATAACAGAATTTACTGTAAGTTTCTTTTGCACTTAAGTTTATTTTTTTAATGTTTCAATATTTGTTGGAAATATTTCCATTTCAGCCGATATAGATTTACCTTAAACTTTTTTGTTGGGAACCTCCCTGCCTGGTTTCAGAAGCTGTAACCCTTCATGGATAAGGCTGAGTAAGCGACCTTCGGACCAGAAGCCACTAAGGAGACAAAGCTTATCTCGCTGGCAGGATCGTTGCTTCTGCTCCTTTTACTTCATCCATAACTGGCCCCCAATGCTTGGTCAGTTAGCCAGTGATGGGTAAGATTTTCCAAGTGGAGAATGATCTAAGGCAGGCACGATCACATGGGAGGCCCCCAGGGAAGGACTTGGGGGGCTATGGAGAAAGGGGGTGATGGACCCTGTCCCTCAGGCTTTGACAAAGTCTGAGTCCTCATTCTGTCTGAAAGAAGTCTTCTAATCTCTTGACTGCCTTGCTTCCCCTGCCTGACTTAAGCCTGAAACAATGACAGAGGGTGGTGCAGCCCTGTGCTGGAAAGGGCGGGTTCCCTAGGGCAATCTGACCTAAGAAAGAATATGTAAAATCCTGTGAAACCTGCTTTGTTTAGAATGCTCTCAATTAAATAAGGGTCCAAGCGAGAAGTGAGTTTGTTCCTCAAAGTTTTACTGCTCTTTAGCTACCTGACCCTGACTCAAAATAGGCCCTCAGAGTTCTTTGTTATCTATTGTTTGATCCTTACTGCCTGACAATGATTAATGAGGTTTACCTGTATTCCTATGCAAACAAACTCAATAAAAGCCCATTGAGGAAAAGGCGTTTGGTCCTTCTCCTTTGAGAGATCGGCCACCTTTCCTCCCCAAGCAGATCATGTCTTGGTAGGCTTATTCTCATCTGCAGCAGACGAGGGGCTCTGCTGTTAAAGCTCCCCCACACTTTTTGATTACTGCACAATTTCTATTACATGGATTTGCTTTAACTTATATAACCAGTCCAATGTAGTGTTGACCCTCAACAAAATGCTGAGATTTTACTATTTCAAACAATGCGACAAGACATAACTTTGTTTTTGCACATTTATGCCAGTATATCTGTATGTTAAGTTTTTAAAAAATGCAATTATTATATCAATTAAAAATTTTAATAGATGTGAACAAATTGTTCTTCAAAGAAATTTACATTCATCAAAAGCAGAGGAATGTGCCCGTTTCCTTAAAGATTCACCATCACTGGGTGTTTCAACTTTTTATCCTTTGCTAATATCCTTGGTGAAAAAAGCAGTATATCAATTTTTTAAAAGTCCTTTGAATTAATTACAACTGAAGTTGATTATTTTTTCATAAGATTCTTAGCTATTTTTATTCTTTTTTTTGTTAACATTAGATAAATCATATCAGTCTTCTCTCAAAACCTTCCTGTGGTTTTCCATTTTATATAAAGTAAAATTCAAAGTTCTTCTCATGGCCTACAAAACCATAATGGATCTGGCTCTTGGCTTCCTCTCTGACCTCATCTACCAGTCTCTCTCTCTCTCTCTCTCTCTCTCTCATTCTGCTCCAACTACTTTGGCTTTCTTGCTTTTCTTTAAGCATGCCAGACATAGTTATGTTTCAGGGCCTTTGGCTCTTGCTATTCCCTATGCCTGAAATCCTCTTCCCTCAAGGGCAATGTGGCTTACTCACTTCAGGTTGCTGCTCAAATGGCATCTTTTCAGAGCTCTTACCTTACCACCCTAGTGAAGGTACACATTTCTCCTCTCTATTCTGTCTCTCTCCACCCAACCGTATAACACATACCTGCTTGGGGCATTAGACAATGTCTAGAAACAATTTTGCTTATCACCACTGGGGAGGAGGAGCTGCTACTACCTCCATCTACTGGGTAGATGCCAGAGAAGCTATTAAACATCCCACAATGTACCAGAGAGCCCCAATACAAAGACCTATCTGGTCCAAAGTGGCAATGCTGCAGAGGTTGAGAAACTCCACTGTATATTTTTGTTGGTTTATTGTTTGTCAGTGCCCCACTAGCAAGGATGATATTAAAACTATATAACAACTGGAAGGATTGTAGGTGCTGACCAAATTGGCATGAGTCATAAGCAACTAGTATGGCTATACAAGGTCTCCCAGCTGAGTATAAGGCCTGCCTATGGGAATCAAGACTCATGAAAGTGACTTTGTTTTGTACCTGAAGTGTTTCTTTGTTAAATAAAATATTTTAAATTGACTTACAAGTCTACACCCTATGTCAGTTTTTGTCTAATCTGTTGCTTTTTTTCCTCATTAATTAGCAAGTGTTAACTTTCTATTAAAAAATTAGAATTTTATTGTCATTTGTTGAAAATGGTTTTTTTTTCCTCAGGTTAGTTGCTTGTATTTTGTCTTTGTTTGTGGTATTTGTTTTTGTCTTGCAGGAGTTCTTAGTTTTTATGTAATCATATGTATTAATACATTTCCTAATAACTTCTGGATTTTTAATATTCTTATAAAAAGTCTTCTAAATGAAATTATAAAAAAATTATCTTTTTTTAAAGTGTTTTATGATATAATTTTTACACTGAATTGTTTACATATCTGTAATTTATTTTGAGATCTTTCTAAATTGCTAGGTCATTTGTTCTAACATCATTTATTAGATAATTCATTTTTCTTTAATAATTTGAAAAGATATATTTATATGCATTAAAGACCTATTTTGTTTTGGGGTTTATTTCTGAATTCTCTTTTTTTTCACAGACCAGTTTGGTTTTAGGTATTAATAACATTTCTTATTATTGAAGCTTTACACATATTGATGCTGGTAGTCATATTCCCTCTACATTAATCTTTTTTACAAATCTTCTGGCTGTACTTATACATTTATTTTTTTTAAGTAAATTATAGTATTATTTTTGCAAGTTCAAAGAGAGGAAGATACTTCTTTGCATTTTTTTGGGGGATGATATTGAATGAACCTATTAAACTTTGGGAGGATATATATGTTTATTGAATCCTAAGAGTGAGCAGAGCTGAAACCACAACTTAGTTTATCAGCTTGGCATACCTCATTCTCATATTTGGAGAAAGAGCAATGTCTGCCTCCTGTGGCCTCCCCACAAAAAAATGGCCCACAATGATCAGTTCAGCTTCCAGGAAGAAGTGAAGAGTGCCCTGGCTGGTGTAGCTCAGTGGATTGAGCATGGGCCTGTGAACCAAAGGGTTACTGGTTTGATTCCCAGTCAGGACACATGCCTGGGCTGAGGGCCAGGTCCCCAGTTGGGGGCATTCAAGAGGCAACCACACATTGATGTTTCTCTCCCTCTCTTTCACCTTCCCTTCCTCTCTCTCTAAAATAAAGAAAATCTTAAAAGAAAGAAGAAGTGGGGAGAGAGAATCAAAAGTCTGTTGAGGCCTTTTGCACCAGGTTGTTTGTTTGTTACTGTACTCGGGGTCTCTACTGAGCACCTGTATTGCACAGTCTGAGAAACATCTATCTGCTGCTGCAGTGACAGCCCTGTACTGTTTTACCATAATTAGGCTTCAAGTTTATCCTTGCATATATCCAGTCATTCACCCCTCAAACTGATAACATGTCAGGCCATTACTAGAATCTACTAGAATTCTAGCTTTCTCCTTTTCATAAATGCTTTGTTCAAAGCTGCTTATTTTGAACATCTATGTTTTTGACTTGTCTAGGTCTTAGCATAAATCACTGAGAGAGAGTTCTACTTCAAAGACCTTGGTGCTATTTTCCAATGAAAAATCCTGGATGGATCCTCCTCAATCTGTCAGAAAATTTCTAACAATGTTAAGCCTTAAAAAGGAAGTTTTTCTGATCCTACTTTATGTTTTCCCAAGTGGCTCCTTCATCAGTATGTAAATTTCCCCATACTTTACCCTAGGGGCAAGCTCTGGATACCAAGGAGTCTTGAGAGAAAATATCAGGAGGAGCAAGGTAGAGATCTCCGAGGGAACTAGCTGCAGATACCTAAACCAAGAAAGAATGCTAGCTTCTCACTCAGTGTTTTAAATTCAGCTTCACCTCTGTTACAAATGCAACTGTTCAAAAACCAAAGCAGGCTAGAAGGGGGTGTGAGTTTTGGGAGATACAAACAGAAAGTGGGGAGGCAGTTGCCTAAAACTTTTCTTGGAGCTTTCAGTTAGTCTTTTTGGTGTGTGGGTGGATCAAACAGGTGCAAGAAAAGAAGGACCACTATACAAATAAAATGAATCTAGTATGCAAATTGTTAAAACAGTCTACGTAAGCTCTATTATGATTAGAATTCAAGTGCCACCACTTTTCAACATTAACAGAATTGTATTCGATCCACACATTGCTTTAGGCATTTCATTTACCGACACATTTGGACATCAGTTAAGCATAAATTAAGTTACATAATTTATAGTGCATAAAAATCACAGAAATGCTTATTGATTCCTAAATTAGGATAATATATTTTAGCCGGTGCAGTCTTTTATCAGTAAATTTTGATTGAATTTTCAAGTTAAAGCCTGAGGGAAAATGTGCTCTAGATTTTTTTGTTGTTGTTGTTATTGTTCTTGTTTTTTTTTAAGGTTTTCAGAAACACTGAGCCCAAATGTTGTGAATGTTCCCTGATTAAATGCAACAGAACACTTTGCAGCAAAGATGAATCACTTTTCTTAATTTGTTTAAATGAAAATCATTCACATATTCTCGGTGAGAGCTTTTTGACTTCTCAATAAAAGTAATTGTTTTTTCTTATAAACTATATTCCAAATCAGTAGAATACTATAGATTATTAGCGTCACTGTTTTAAATGCATTCTCAAATTTCAGCACTATTTCCAGTGTGACCACATATTAAACCTTTACCTCTGGGATAAACAAAAAGATGACTTGACATATTAAAAAGACTGTTCCCTCTAGGGAATTTTGCCAACATTTTTATGGGAAATAAATAATGTATGCTAGATACATTAGAAAGTCATGGGAATGACCTCAACATTTTAAAAATAAAATTCAATATTTTAGCATTTTGATTTGAAGAAGGCAATGGTGGAGTCATTCACTTGGGAATTATAGTTTTAAATGCCTATTTGTAGCTAAAATGTTCAAAGTCAATGTGTAACTCTTTTTCTGAGACTGGGCTTCCATTAATAAGGTCTGCCCTCATTGAATTCCCTCAGAAGCCTATCCTGAAACATGATAAGCCAAAAAAGGAAGTTTATTAAAAGGATACTTGTTGCCCTTTTGTAGAGTTGTTGGGGGGCCTGAAAAACTAAACTGAATGTTAAGCTCATGAAACAATTTTGAAAACCACATGGCACAGCTGGCCCAGAGAGGAAACGGAGCGTGTCTTACAGAGCATGTCCTACAGAGCGTCAGGGAGGGAGCTTCCAACTCCCAGCTCCTATCTCGGTCACTTCTGTGCTGAGAGCTGGACTTAGAAAGGATTGAGAAACTGTGTACACTATTGCTGCTGCCATTGGAAGAAGCAGCATTATTGCCTCTCCTGCCAGTCAAAGTGGATTCTGACTGGAGCTTCCTTCCTCTCGCTGCTTCCTTACTGGCAATATTCTGTGTGGGTGAGCCTGACTGGAGAAGCCAAAGCCACTGCATGAGAGGTTGAGAATTTTGTTTTCTGCATTCTACCTTGTGGAAGCAGGACTCTGAAATCTGGGGATATTCCTCTATGGTAAAGTTGTCTTCAAAATATGCTGTGTAGTCAGAAAATATGAAAAAATATCCATGTCCAATATAGCAAGCAACTTTATTTTACCTGTGAATGAACTGCAAATCAGGACATTTCAATAACATGTCTAATGTTGCACACTGCCAGAAAAGGTAGAATCAGACTATAAATTCAGGTTTTTCTGATTCTAAATCCCATGCCTTTGTTTATTGCTATTTTTGTCCAAACCATAAACACATGAAGAACACACTTTCATCCTTAGAATTTCTCAATAAGAGCGTCCTGAGCTGTTATCAGAGTGCTGACAGTGTGGTTCGAATGGGACTATGTGGTCAGCATCTGTTGGTATTTTGTTGTTGCTGTTGTTATTGTTTTCTACTCACCAGTCTTTTCTCTTCTGATAATGGCAATGCTTTTGGGGGGAATTATTTCTCTCCAGTTCTTATGGACCTGGTGTGACCATTGTCACAACACTTTCATTTCATCTTTCAGAAGGGGTGGGCATGCAAATTTGGCTTGCTAATTCTTGACATCCCTTCGGCCATGGTAATTGTCTTAGGGATGGGCTTGTTACCAAAGCTGGGTCGATAAAAATACTTCCTAGGACTTTATTGCGACAGTGGTGAACAAGACATCCTTTGTGGTGGGCTGAGTAATGACCACCTAAAGATGTTAACATCTAAATGCCTAGACCTTGTGATTAGTTACAAAGTAAAAGAGATTTTGCAGATATGATTAAGATCTTGAGGTGAGAAGATTGTACTGAATTATTTGGATTCTTCATTTCGGGTGGGGCTGCTGTACTAACAAGTTATTATAAGAGACAGGGCAGGAGATCGGAGTGAGTAGAAGGCAGTGTGACCATGGATGCAGAGACTGGAGGATGTGGCCACAAACTAGGTAAGGTGGCAGCCTCTAGTAGTTGCAGGAGGGAAGTTCATTTGTCTGGGTTCTCCAGAGGAACAGAAAAAATATGTAAAAAGATTTATTATAAGCAATTGGCTTATAGAGACTAAGAAGTCCCAAGGTTTTTAGTTGGCAAGCTAGAGAGACTCAGGAATGTAGATGGTGTAAGTCCGATTTTGAGTTCAAGTCTGAAGTCAGAAGAAGACTGATGTCCATTTTGAAGAGAGTCAGAAAGAGCGAATTCTTTCTTACTTTGCCTTTATGTTTTATCCAGGCCTTCAATATATTGGATGAGGCCTACCCCCATGGGTGAGATCAATGTGCTTTACTTAGTCTACAGATTCATATGTCAATTTCATCCATAAACACCCATCCCCCTCTCCCCCAGCCAAATAATGTTTAATGAGATATCTGGCTCCGGCACTCTGCGGCCTAGTCAGGTTGACACATAAAATTAACCATCACAGCAAGACACAGATTCTCCCTATGAACCTCCAGAAGGAATTAACCCTGCCCATCCCTTGAGTTTAGTCTGGCAGGACTAATTTTGGACTCTCACTTCTACCTTTAACAGAATAATATGTGTTGTTTAAAGCCTTTAAATTTGTGGTAATTTGTTAAAGCATCAAGAAGAAAACTAATACATCCCCTCCCCCTGAGAGATGAGAAAAACAGGGAAAGAGACACAGAGAGATCAATGAAGATAATAAAGGTAACAACTGCGATGATGCAATTTGAAACACTTAATGTACTTGTGTCTAGGCCAGGCCCCCATCCTTGTGCACTGCAGTTACTTGGCCCATATATTTGAGTCCCCAATACTTTGTATTGTATTTCTACCACACGTAACTATGAGTCTCAGTGACACAATGTATCCATCTCACTTTCAAAATTTATAAAATATAAGAAAAATGAGAGCATATAGCCAACAAGTTTCTTCTCTTTCATGCATAGAGATAAAGTGGATTTCTCTTTTAAAAATGTGTTTTTATATTTAAAATTTATTGATTGATTTTAGAGGGAGAGGGAGGGAGAGAGAGATAGAGAGATACAGAGAGAGAAACATTGACCAGTTATTCCACTTATCTATGCATTCATTAGTTGATTCTTGCATGCGTCCTGACTGGGGATCAAACCTACAGCCTTGGTGTATTGAGATGATGCTCTAACCAACTAAGCTACCCAGCCAGGTAAAGTGGATTTATTGAAGAAAGAATAATTTCTGAATGTATTAGTGCATATTAATTTATCACATTCAGATAGAGACAATATTAAAGATAAAAAAAGTTAAAAAAACAAGGTAAAGTCAATGTTCTACTTAGTCAGCACTGAAAATATATTTCCTTACTATCCTTGGATAAAATAGCAAGCATTTAATGCAGTAGTCACAGGAATATAAAGGTACAGCATAAGGAATATAGTCAATCATATTGTAATAATTATGTACTGTGTCAGAAGAATACTAAACTGATTTCCAGCCAAGATGGAGGCATAGGTAGATACTCTTTGCCTCCTTGCACCACCTAAAGAAGGACAACAACAAATTTAAAAACAAAAAGTAACCAGAACTGCCAGAAAATCAAACTGTATGGAAGTCTGACAACCAAGGAGCTAAAGGGTAGTTCATTTGGTTGGAGCATCATCCTGGTGTGCCAAGGTTGCAGGTTCAGTCCCTGGTTGGGGCACATGTAAGAGGCAACCATTGAATGCACAGATGAATGGAACAAGTCAATGCCTCTATCTCTCTCTCCTTCTACCTTCCCTTCTCTATCTAAAAAAAAATCAATAAAATAAAATGCAAAAAAGAAACATATTGCTGAGAAAAAAATAACAAAAAGAATAATATATCAATAGCACAAAAGGAGGGAAAAAGCAGTTAATAGAGTGAGTATTCTAAAATCCTCTCATTGTCTGGTAATTTTAAAAAATACTTAATACTTTTTTAAAATATTTCATTTATTTATTTTTAGAGAGAGGAGAAGGGAGGGAGAAACAAAGAAAGAGAAACATCAGTGTGTGGTTGCTTCTCATGCACTCCCTACTGGCAACCTGGCCTACAACCCACGCATGTGCAAACCAGAACTGGACTTTGCTTCCCAGTCCAGTGCTTAATCCACTGAGCCACACCAGCTAGGGATAAAGTACTAATTAATTTATATTAGACTCTAATAAGTGAAGGATTCATGCCATAATCTCTAGAGAAGTGCTGTCAAAGAAATATATTGCAAACCACAGATGAGAATGGCATAAATAATTCTTCAACTTCTAGTAGTTTTATCTATAAAAAGTAAAAAAGAAGTGGGTGAAATTATATTAATAATTTACATTCTCACCTAATACATCTTAGATTTCATAAATCAACATAAACATTATGAAAGAGGTTTTTAAAAAATTATATTAAGTCCTGGTATTTTAAGACCTGGTATTTTACTCTTAGACCACACCTCAATTTAGACTAACCACATTTCAAGCGTCACAGGTGGTTACTGGTCAGCCCAGTTTTAGACAGTGGTTCTCAGGGGGTGAGATTTTCCTCTAATAGAGTGTGCTGGACTGTGTCTGAAGACATTTTTGATTGCCATGATTGTGGGAGGGTGGATGGTGCTATTGGTATCTAGTGGGTAGAAGCCATGGGTGCTGCTATATATCCTACAATATACACAGAACAGCCCCTCTCCACACTCCATAAAGAATTTGGTCCTAAATATTAATCATAACATCCTTGAGAAACCATGCTCTAGAGTAATCCTTAAAATAAAAGTTTAAAAGTATATAACTAATAAGCTAATGGCAGGGGGGAAGAGAATAAACAAAACATTACTAATGTAACAGAGAAAAATAATGGAAAAAAAGAATAGAGAAAGGATGGTGCAAGTAGAAAGCAAACAGTTGTATTAGTAAAATAACATTAACTACAAATGGATTAATATTCTAATTAAAGATTAACATTGTCAGATGGGGAGAAAGTCTCTGCCTATATGTTGCAAAGGAAACATTTTAAATATAAGGATACAGAAAAGTTGAAGGTAAAATGGTTAAAAAGTTTTGGCCATGAAAACTCTGACCAAAATAAAACTGGTATGGCTATACTAATATTAAAATAGGTTTTAGGAGAGATCCAAGAGTGCAGACAAGTGGAAGCTGCACTAACCTCCTTCCAGAACCAATCTGGAATTACCACTAAATTGTAGAGAAATCATCTGGAGTAACCAACTGAACAATAACCAGAGAGAAGCCTTATAACCACAGGAAGACAGAAGAGACCCCTTCCCCAAAATGTGTGGAGTGTGGAGGTACGGAGTGTGGAGGAGGTGTGAGAAGGCTGGCTGGCTTCCCACAGGCAGCAGCTGAAGTTCCAAAAGGAAATTTCAGTGGCTGGGGGGTTCTCCCAGAGAATTGTGGGTTCTAAACCCAAACTGGGCTTCCCAACCCAATGCACCAGAGCTAGAAAGGAACCCAGATAACATCCAGCTGTGAAAGGTGGTGGGGTTTCTGTTTACCAGAGAGAGATAGCTAGAGACACAGAGATTCTTTTAAAGGGCCAATGCATAAAATTTCACTTGCAGTCACTTACCCTTGACTCTGGCAAAGGGAGGGGGGTGGCAGAGTGGATTAGAGACACTTGAGGAAAGCCTGGGGATGGTGGCTTTGGGGACAGAACTGAGAGAGCAGCAGTCAGGATCCCTGTGCTGAGCCATTCCCCATACTACAGGAGCCATCTTTCTCAGGCAAAGCAGTCCCCTCCAAGTGGCATCAGCCTGAGGGGAAGCAATAGCCCCACTGAAAGGAATTGTTCTCTCCACCCTATAAAGCTTAAGCCTGACTGCTGATTACAGATTGGCTAGATTAACAATGGAAGAAGATAACCACAGACTGTGGATCACTGGTACAGCCACTATGGAAAACAGTATGGAATTCTTCAAAAAACTAAAAATGGAACTGCCTTTTGACCCGGTGATTCTACTGTTGGGATTATACTTTAAGAATCCTGAAACATCTATTGAAAAGAACCTATGCACTTCAGTGTTCAAAGCAGTGTTATTTACAACAGCAAAGTGCTGGAAACAGACTTAGTGCTCATCAGTAAGTGAGTGGGTAAAAAAACTGTGGTACATTTACGCAATGGAGTACTATGCAGCAGAAAGAAGACAGAACTTTACCCCTTGCAACAGCATGGATGGAACTGGAGAGTATTATGCTAAGTGAAGTAAACCAGGCTGTGAAAGACAAATACCATATGATCTCACCTATAAGTAGAACCTAATCAACAAAACAAATAAGCAAGCAAAACAGAATCAGGAACACAAAAATAAAGAACAAACTGACAGTGACCAGAGTGGATGAGGGTAGGGAATAATGGGGGAAAGAAAGGGAGGGGTTGAGTCAAGGAACATGTATAAAGGACCCAAAGACAAAGACAACGAGGAGGGAGATTGAATGTGGAAGTGCAGGATGGGTGGAACAGTGGAGACTAATGGGGAAAATGGGGGCAACTGTTACTGAACAACAATAAAAATTTTTTCAATAGTAGTAAATGGAAAAAACAATAAAAAAACAAGTTGAACTACATCAAACTGAAAAGCTCTGAATAGCAAAGAATACCATCAACAGAATGAAAAAGCTACCTACAGAATTGGAGAAAATATTTGCAAACTTTATATCAGATAAAGGGTTAACATCTAAAGTATGTAAAGAACTCATAGAACTCAACAGTCATAACAACAAAACAAATACAGTCTGATTAAATAATAAGCAGAATATCTGAATAGATATTTTTTCAAAGAAGATATACAAATGGCCAACAGGTACATGAAAAAGTGCTCAACACCACTAATCACCAGGAAAATGCAAATCAAAACCACAATGAAATACTACCTCACACCTATTAGAATGGCTGTTGTCAAAAAGACAAAAGACAAGTGTTGGCGAGGATGTGGAGAAAAGAAAACCCTGTGCGCTATTGATGGAAATGCATATTGGTGCAGCTACTGTGAAAAATGCTATGCGGGTTCCTTAAAAATTTAGAAATAGAAATACCATATGAGCCAGAGATGAGGAAGAAGATGGAGACGCAGTGCCAGAAAACAAACTGTAATCAGACAATCTGCTAGAAGGGTTCTGATATTTAAGGTTACTTTTGATTACTTTTACAACATGAACCCTTCTATGGTATGGGCACCGAAACTAAGGTTAACAGTGGAAGGATTGGCACTGTTTCTCTAAAATACTTCTCTAGAAGCATTTTTAGAGAAATAAAAAGTAGAGGAGTCAGACAGAAATTTAGTGTATTACTATAAAGTTACACCAAGTGTGCTTGCTTCTCCTGTCTCCCCTTCCAACTTTTCTACCTCTGTCATGACCTGAGACAGCAAGACCAACCCCTTCTCTTCTTCCTCCTCCTTAATGTATTCAGCATGATGATAAGGATGAAGATCTTTATGTTGATCCCCTTTCACTTAATGAATAGTAAATCATCATCATGCTAGATAATAAACTTGCCTGTTTTGAGTGTGTAGTGTTTTCACGGAAAAATCTGAGTCATCATCATCGCCTAAGTATTTATCTATCTTCTACTCATTCCACTTGCCATCCAAATGCTCTGACTGTGCATATTTTTACTTTTGTTACCAAGCAAGGGCTTGCTGCTCGATATGCATAGAAACCAATACTGTGACATCAGCTTTTGCGAAAAGAAAAGGCTTTTATTTGTGAGTCAATTGACAAGGAGACTAGGGGCAGGGCTCACATCTATCACCCTGATCCAGGGTTGAGAACAGGTTTAACATGTTGCAGCACAAGATCCCCCTGGACAATGGTTCCTTTGCTTATGAATGGGATCTTGTGTTTAGTGTCTGGTCATTTCCAGGTTCTTTGGTTCCAGTGAGGAAAATGGTTAAGGGTTCACAAGTATTACTTTTGAGTGGCATATCCAAGGTTTACACTTTGGTTCTGGGTCTTGTTAGAAGCAGGATAAGACCAGTTTGAGCTAGTTCTGTGGTTACACTTTGAGGTGCATGAGTTATATTTTAACTTTCTGATTGATCTTTCCTTGGATATAAGCATGAGCAATGGCAGAAGTATCAGCAATTTGAAAAGAAGCACTGTGTTCCACCAGGATGTCTATAAAATGGATTTCAGTTATTCTGCTGCAATAGCTGAGTTGTAACTTTAGCCCTGGGAGCTGTGGAAAGGTACTGGTGTGGACCACAGAATATAGCCATTGGATCAATACAAAGATAATCCTGGATGAATTTGTCGAGAGAGGTCATGAAATAATTGTTCCAACATCTTAGGCTTCCTTTTTTGTTGATTCCAACAAATCATCTGCTATTAAATTTGAGATTTACCCTACATCTTTAATTAAAAATGATATGGTGCTTTTATTTTTCATGCAGCTGGCAAAATAAGTAGACAAACGATCTGCCAAAAGATACATTTTAGACATATTTTTCACAAATGCAAGAAATGTTTTGGAATTGTCTAATTTTATTGAAACGCTCTGTAAAAATGTCATTTTAATAGGAAACATAACAAAACTGCAAGAATCAAGGCTTGATGTCATTCCTGTAGATGCCATTATACCCTGTGGAGAGCTGCTGGCTGAGTCACTGAAATATCTTTAGTGTACACTTCCTGCTTCTCTCCTGTTACACAGTTGAAAAGTATACCGTGGAGGACTTCCAATCCTTCTATCCTATGTACTTGTTATGTCAGAATTAGTAATCAATGACCTTCACAGAGAGGGTAAAAATTATGATATATGTGTTTTATTTTGTCTTTTGGTTCCAAATATTTAATGAGAACTGGGATCAGATTTATAATGAAGCCCTGGGTAAGTCATGTTTTCAGTGGGTAGCATGAAGTCCTAACTTTCCTAGTGCCTTGGAGGATGAGTTTGCATAAATATAAAGTCAGAGTGGGAGGAATCTATCTTTACAAGTGAAATGATGAAATAATAGAAATGATCTTTCAGTCCATACATATTATAGAAATGCTTCAATTTTAAGGTCAGTTTGAGCCTTGTGGTCCATTACTAGCACAGGACACTCCAGGAAGTCAGAGACCACAAACTGAAACACTGTAGAGTTTTTTAAGCAATCACATAGCCATTCTTATTTATTGGTTTGTTTGTAATAAGCTTTATATTATAGAGGGGTTACAGGTCCTCAGCAATATTAAGTAGAAATTTTCAATATATGCCCTGCCCACACATATATATTGCCTTCTCTATTATTAACATCCCCACCAGGGAAGTACATTGGTTATAATTGATGAAAGTATATTATATCATTATCATCCAAAGTCCATAGTTCACATTCACTCTTGATGTTAATCTATGATGTCATGTATTCACTAGTACAGGATTTTACAGAGTAGTTTTACTGGCGTAAAAGTTCTCTGTGCTCTGCGTATTCAGTCTACATGTCAATTTTACTATAATTTCTTCGTCTTCAATAAGAGGCATTAGAAATTTCCCTAATTATCTTCATCAAAGCAGGCAGATGTGTATACTGAGGAATTACATATTTCTAGCACAATATCTATGGAGCATTGAGGAAAATGTTTCCCCTTGCAGAGCTTTGTTTCATTTAAA
Organism: Phyllostomus hastatus; assembly: GCF_019186645.2. NCBI lineage: Eukaryota > Metazoa > Chordata > Mammalia > Chiroptera > Phyllostomidae > Phyllostomus > Phyllostomus hastatus. The sequence continues at coordinate 21,337,975 of NW_025334028.1, read as the reverse complement.
TTAAACTATTTTCCCCTATTACCTGAAAGAGTTCTTCACAACAAGATAAAGTGGCTTTATCTCACATTCAGGAACCTATAATTCGAGGTTTCTAATTATTACATGTTCCTCCATTAAGTATTTACAGATCACCTGCTTTGACATCTTAAAATCTTGTTGAAGGGTGGACATACAAGTTATTACTCTATATTTTTAAAAACGTCTCTTTATTAAAAGAAAAATGAGACAAAATTATGGGCGAACGCATTTATCTCCATATTTTATGAAAACTTTCCAGCTGTTTTTCTGCAAGTACTTTTACTTAATCTATAAATATTATTTAGCTCCTAATATGAACCAAATGCAGTAGTAGCCATACTTTCAAAAACCTCACAGTGTACTTGGAACATAGGGGAATAACTTGCTAAATTGTGGAATATGGATTAAGTACTTTAAGGAAAGGTGTCTCCATGGGTGTGGTAGGGTTAATAATTAAGGAGTAGAAATTATTGTTTATATCTGCATTAGTGAATTTCAAATCTTTACAGAATAAACAAATACATGTTTAATTCTTTAGAGCTTAGATTAATACTTGTTTATGATTCTGAATATACCAGGTGACATTTGATAAAAGTCTATTGACTCTTTCATTTACATGAATAAAATATGTATAAAACATATATTTTGTAACTGTATTTTCAAACCAAGACACAATTTAAACATATTTGGCTACATTATTCCAGGCTCCTTTCAGAAAATTGCCTGGTATAATCACATTCTCTCTAGCAATTGTTTGCTTTTTTATCCCTTTAGGAAGACCTGCTCCATTACGTAAGTTAAAGGAGAAGGCTGAAATGTGGCACATTTAAACCTATTGTGTTCTTAAATCTCCTCACCCACTCTGACCACATTTTGACTTTGTTGGAGGACTCCATGGCAAGCCTTCCAAACCCCTACTTAAGGTAACTTATTCCTGTTGGTTTTGCTTTGTTTACTTTGACTTTTCTGTAGAAATGTATCTGTATTCTTTATTTAGGATATTTGATCCCAACAAGAAAGATATGGGAAGCTGGACAAAATGACCTGCCAATTAAAAACAAACATTTCAATACCATTACAAGAATATAAATTTCATTATCATTACAAAAAGATGTATTATACCTGAGAGACTTTGGGTATATGGTCAGTTAATTAAATATAGGCCTCATTATTCAACCCATAAGAAGGTGTCTGTCATTCATTCAAGAATATTTTAAAAGTGACTAGTATAGTCCAGAGATAAATAATAGATATGCAAAGAAATAATGTAGACACACCCACACCTGACATTCTTCTTGAAAAGATGAAATTTAAGCAAGTAATAAAAATTGTGTGATCTTGGCTGGGTGGCTTAGTTGTTTGGAGTGTCAGCCCATATATCAAAAATGTCACATGCTCGATCTCTGTTAGGGGTGTGTATAGGAGGCAACTGATCAATGTTCTCTCTGACATTGATGTTTCTCTTTCTCAAATCAATAAAAATATCCTTGGATGAAGATTCAAAAAAATGTGGAGTATTATAATAAGGAAAGACTACAATGCTAGAGAATACCCAGCAAGGATCAAAGAAAGTATTTCATATTAATGTTGTTAAGTGAGACCTGAAGGATGTGCAGTAATAGGAGGGAGGGATGGGGAGAAGGACACAAAAAGTAAAGCAGGAAGAATAATAATGACAGTGCCTAATTAGTCCAAATTTAGTGTAGTGGAAAGAGACTGAATAAAGAGGCAGGTGGTGCTGGAAAAGTAAGTTAGAGATAAGTAATTATAAGAATTTTGAAGCATCCTATATTTTGTATATAGGACAATGGTGCCTCAGTCTCCTTCAAAGTAGGCACATTGAGACTTCATAGAGTTCACCCAGTGTCATTAGCAACTGCAACACGATGTTCCTTCTGCTCTGGTAGCAGAAGCTATGGAACAAATTTTTCCACAACATGTTTCATGCCAAAATTCTGCATCAAAATCTTGAAAGATGGTACTCTTGAAAGATGTACCACTTTACATTAAGGGAGAGTGAAAATGTTAGTAGGTGTGGGAAAAGAGGAAGAGAAGCAAGGCAAGGAGAAGGATGAATAAAAGTGTAATTTGAATAATTTGTAATAGTAGCTGTTGTTTTTAAGCTGCAAAATTAAGACTTGAATCCAAGTCAATGATTTATAAAACATCATTATTTTTTAGTATATAAAGTAAATTGTTCCCCCAACCTACTTGATTCCTATTAATTATTAGGATCCCAGATAATTTCTGTACTTTCCCTTTATGAAATAAGAAGTTGGCAAATTTCAACAACATTCTTAAACATTCTTCCAGACTTGACTGTATATACTCCAATAAAACTATACAGAGAGGTATAATCAGGTTGTGTAAATATGCATATAAATTTCACACTGAAGATACATGTAGAAGGAGAGTGAGGCTAAATCTTAATTCCTTTTTGGTTCTTTTTTGTAGTTCTTCAGATGATCTTTTAACAAGCATGTGCTATTTTTATAAGAATGTCAAAGGATGAGAATAACCAGTCCATGTTAGTGATTAATCTGCAAAGTGAGGCTGTATTTCTATGTCACTATAGGGAACCATCTTCCATAGCATGGTTGAAAAAGGCTATTGGTAGAGAACTAAAGAGACAAAACATTGAACACAGGGACTATAAATGTTGCTGCAGATTACTGGAATCACATAAATACCAGGATGCCAATGTTAGTCTTAGAAAAGTACAGTGACCCTCATATGAAACTAATACCATCAGGGTGGAATTGTACTTTTGAAGAACTTTCTGGACAATGTAGAGTTTGCAAAGTAAAGGTTTGAAAATTGTTTCCTCTTTTCTATTTTCTGTAAACAAAAAAAAACAAGTTAAAAAAAAGTTTTGCAACAATGATTAGGAAGAGAAAGTACCAATTTCATATTGGAAAAATTGTCATTGTTTTCCAGAGAGAAAATAACAAATAATAAATTTAAAGCAGGACAGAAAAAAGATGAATATGCAGTTTTGACCAGATATCCAGAAAACTTAGGTTCCTCTACATTTGTGTTTTTGGTAGAAAAATACATTGAGCAATGAGGAATTACTCTAAACCAGAAAGTAATAAATGTATTTAAATTGGTAAGGATCTGGGACCACAAGTAAGAGTAATTCTGAAACAATTCCAGGTATGGTTGGCTTTACCAGGAGTTCTATACCGTTGACCCTTGAACAATGCAGGTTTTAGGAGCATTGAGCTCCTCTCTTCCCATAAAAAAATCCATGTGTAATCAAAAGACAAATTAAATAAAATGGAGTAAAAATAATCTCTTCAACAAATGGTGTTGGGAGAGCCGGACAGCTACATGCAAAGAAAATCAAGCTCCATCACCAACTGACACCATACACAAAAATAAATTCAAAGTGGATAAAACACTTAAATATAAGCTGTGACACCATAAAAAGTCCTAGAGGAGAACATAGGCAGGATAATCTTAAGATATGCCATACAGCAATATTTTCACCAATATGTCCCCTAGAGCAAAGGACATAAAGCAAAGAATAAACAAATGGGACTTCATTAAAATAAAAAGGTTCAGCACAGCTAAAGAAAACATCAGTAAAATGAAAAGAGAACCAACCATATGGGAAAATGTATTTGCAAATGATACCTAGGACAAGGGTTTACTCTCCAAAATATGTAAAGAAATCACATGACTCCACTCCAGGAAGACAAACAACCCAATTAAAAAATGGGCAAAGGACCTGAACATACACTTATCCAAGTAGGATATACAGAGGGCCCAGAGACATAAGAAAGGATGCTCAGCATCACTAGTGATCAGAGAAATGCAAATTAAAACCATAATGAGATACCACATCACACTGGTCAGAATGGCCATCATAAGCAAATCAACAAACAACAAGTGCTGGTGAGGCTGTGGTCAAAAAGGAACCCTAGTGCACTGTTGGTAGGAATGCAGACTGGTGCAACCACTATGGAAAACTATGGAATTCCCTCAGGAAACTAAAAATGGAACTGCAATACCATTACTGAGATTATACCCTAAGAATCCTGAAACACCAATTCAAAAGAACCTATGCACCCCAATTTTCATAGTAGCACAATTTACAATAGCCAAGTGCTTGAAACAGCCTAAGTGCCCATTAGTAAATGAGTGCATAAAAATCTATGGTGCATTTACACAATGCAATATTGTGCAGGAGAAAGAAGGAACTCCTGTCTTTTGTGTCAGCATAGATGGAACTGGAGAGCATTATGCTAAGTGAAAGAAGCCAGGTGGTGAAAGACCAATACCATATGATCTTACCTATGAGTAAGTGGAACCTAATCAACAACAACAACAAAAAAACAAGCAAGCAAAATGCAACCAGAGACATTGAAATAAAGAACAAACTGACAGTAACCAGAGGGGAGGGGAGAGAGGGATAATCGGGGAAAATAGGGGAAAGACCATTAAGGGACATGTATAAAGGACACATGAACAAAGCCCAAGGGGGTTGTTTCGAGGGTGGGAGGTGGGGATGGGTGGGGTGAGGGGGTGTGATGGGGTGAAAATGCAGACAACTGTAATTGAACAACTTTTAAAAAAGATAAATTAAAGTAAATCTTGAGACAAATGAAAATATAAATACAATATACCAAAATGTATGGGATTAGGCAAAAGCAAATCTAAGAGGAAAGTTCATAGTGATTAACACCTCCATTAAGAAACATGAAATATTTCAAATAAGTAAACTTTAAACCTCAAGAAACTGGCACAGAAGAACAAACAAAACTCAAAGCTAGTAAGTGGAAGAAAACAAAGATTAGTATAGAAATAAATGAAATAAATAAAAAGATAATAAAAAAGAGCAATAAAACTAAGAGTTATTTTTTGAACATGTAAGCAATATCAATAAATCTTTAGCTAGATTTACCAAGAGAAAAAGAGAGAGAACCTAAATAAATAAAATCAGAAATGAAAACAGAGACATTATAATTGATATCTAAAAAGTAAAAAAGTTTATAAAAGACTACTATGAACAATTATAGATGAACAAATTGGACATCCTAGAAAAAATGGATTAATTTCTAGTAACAGATAACCTACCAAGGTTAAATTATGAATAAACAGAAAATCTGAATATGCTAATTACTAGTAAGGAGATTTAATCAGTGGTCAAAAACCTCCCAATGCAGAAAAGTCAGGACCAGAGGGCTTTACTAGTGAATTCTACCAAACAATTAAAGAAGTAATACTAATCCTTCTCAAAGGATTTTCTTCCAAAAAGTAGAAGCGGAAGGAACACTTCCAAACTCATTTTATGAGACAGCACTTCCCAATGTCAAAACCAGACAAGGATACCACAAGAAAAAGAATTATAGGCCAATATTCCCAAAAGTGATGGAAGTAGGTGAAAGTGGTAAACAAATACTAATTTCCAGTTATAAGATAAATAAATTCTGGGACTATAGTTAACAATACAGTATTGCATATTTGAAAGTTGAAAGTTACTAAGAATAGATCTTAAAAGTTTTCATCATAAGAAAAAGTAACTATGTGCAGTGATGGATGTTAAGTAAACTATGTGGTAATTATTTCACAATATAAACATATATCAAATCATTATGTTATACACCATAAACTAATACACTATTATATACAACTATATCTCAATGAAACTGGAAAGAAAAGAATTTGCAAAATAAGTTTTTTTTAAAGATTTTATTTATTTATTTTTAGAGAGGGAAGGGAGGGAGAAAGAGAGAGAGAGAGAAACATCAATGTGTGGTTGCTGGGGGTCATGGCCTGCAACCCAGGCATGTGCCCTGACTGGGAATTGAACCTGCGATGCTTTGATTCGCAGCCCGTGCTCAGTCCACTGAGCTATGCCAGCCAGGGCGCAAAGTAAGTTTGATACATACTTGACAATAAAGCATAACTGTTAATTGTCCTGAATAGTAATTAAGAATCTGTGGTTGGCAATTTTTTTAATGACTGCAATTATATTACTGCTATAAACTGTTTTCTCCTTTTTAAAAATTATTTTTCTTGATATTTTTTCAATAAAAATGGTAAATATTAAAAATCTGATCCTATATACAGTTTCAATTTGATTACATTCAATACTGACTAACACATTTAAAAATCCAAGACCTTGGATTTCTAATTCACAGGCTGATGGGTATTAAATGGTTTAAATTCATGTTGTTGAAAATAAATTGTATTCCTAACGCTTCATCCTCTAGTATCCAGTCAACAATCAGGTAGACAAGACTACTCCTCTCACCTATCGGAACCCTCCCCTGAACTGCCCCCCATCCCTAGGGGCCTCACATCCCTGGTCCCCACCATAGGTGACATCATTACATAGAGAAAAGGAGCAAGGTGAACAAAGTAGGTGATGGGAAAGGTCAGGAAATAATGCATTCAAGATTTTCATATTTCTTCATTCACAAATATTTGGGTGCCTGTCCTAGAGCTAGTGTTCAAGCTTTGGACAACATGTCTTTTCTGTTTCCTTAGGACTTGCCTGAGAGTACAAGGCAGCACAAATAGCACTCTGAAGCAGTGGATAAATGCCTAGAGTTAAGAAATAACTCTTTACTCAGCTTTTCACATAATGCAAGTGCTAGCTATTGTTTTTAGCTGCCAAGGACACCTGTCAAATTACTGGCCAATTCCCATCACACTTTCCTTTAGTGGCAAAGCTTATATTCCTGAGCACGTGGCTCAGTCCAGGTCAGTCAGAACACTTCTGCCTCTGCTGAGGTAAGTCATATGATCCAAATTGCACTATTTCACCAGATGGAGATAGCAAGGAAGGCCTTGCTTTTGAATCTTGGGGTTAGTTGCCAGTGATCCTATTTCTTATCTTGTGGAGAATGTTTGTTTGTAATAGAAGATAATGAAACCATTAGAGAAATAGCAGAAATTATAAATACAGAAAGATGGGGAGGAGGGGGGAGAGAGAGAGAGAGAGAGAGAGAGAGAGAGAAACATTGAGTGCTGTTTCCAGATCTGAGGTTCTAAAAGCTGACATTCCTCAGCTTTTTAGCTGATGAAAGATTTTGGGCAGAGGAGTCTGCCTCCCCAACTCTGTATCACACCTTGCAATCAGGAGCTGAAAGCAGCAGTGTTAAGAATGTGTGTTGTAAACAGCTCCTTCATCCTCTGGCCCCCAGGTCCTTATCTTCCATCAGCAATGTCCTCAGCTCACATTTCCCAATAAAAGCAACTCTTGTAAGATACAAAGGAGTGCTAATTTCAGGGAAGACATCCGTTCCGGGGAACCAAATCTGTGGAGATTCAATTCGTCTACCAAGTGAACAATTTTTTACAAAATTAAACAAAACCTCTCTTTTTATAATTGTAGTCATTGTTTTACAATTACATAACAACAACAGAAAAATTTGATAGGGTTAATCAGTACAAAGGAACTGTTTGTCCCAAATATGTTTCCACGTTTTTGTGACACACACAAAAAAACTATTGGCAGCTTTGAAATGGCTGTTTTTAGCTTCTACTCTTCTAAACCAAGGGGGCAAGATGCAGTCTTAGCTCTAGCTCAGGTTATCTTCCACCTTTCTTTCTCCTAGCAGTTTGTACCAGAAGCTTCTCACAGTTTATGCCCTGCAAATTGGAATTTAACTTATAGGGATGGCAATGCAGGTGATTTTCTTTTCTGTTTTGCTTCCAATATCATTCGAATGTTCCTGTGCAGATCATAAACATTTGCCTGAGCTTATTCTGTGAGGACTTTGAAATGTAGAACTGAGACAAAGTAAAATGCCAAGGAAAGAAATCGAAATTTAGGAGAAAGTACAGCAGATGTAACTAATACCTGTGGCACATTCTTGGGGGCAGGACCAGAGCCTTAAAGAGACCATGTTAGAGAGTAATGCAGATTAGAACCCAACACAGTCCAAATAACTCTGTCTGGGTGTAGTATAAGCCCTCCGAATGTACTGCCCTCCCTATTCACGTGGCTGCCGAATAACAGTGGCAATCTTGATTGGCTTCTTTCAACTTCAGTTTCACAATGGCCCTCTCTTCAGTCTTGATGCTTTTGCTACTTGACTTGGATCTTGAGCTGGTCCCACCTTTTTCCTGCTTTTGCTGTGGGTATTAAGAGCATAAAGGGGAGTTTGACTTACTATATGACAATAGATATGACACTAGATAGTTCTGGTATTATTTTCATTCCTATGGAGACATTTAAAAGAAGTACTGGTAATAACCACAAGTAGGATTATGTTAAGAAAGCTGAGCTGCAATAGGATGAAATTTCAACTAGAGAGTGAGAATTAATAATTATATTGGGCTTCTTCTTTCTCTGACATTATCCTGCTGTTCAAGAAGTGGCTAGAAGCAGATACTGGGAAAGATTCAGGGTTCAGTGAGATACTGTAGGTCCACTGCATAGTTAGGAACATCTAGGGTATTGAATTTCTGATAGAGATGGCAATATTAAATATTGTCATCTTGGAATCTCAGTTTGTCAGATATTATAGGTTAGCTCATATAACACTCATTTCCTGTTTTTTTCTTATCTGACTCTATTATAGTAGCTATAAAACATAAAACTCAGTTCCCCAGACTCCCTTGAAACTGAAGTAGGCATGTGACATGGTTCTTGCCAATGAGATACAAGCAGATGTGATTTGTGGTTTTGAGGCCTGGAGACATGGCACCATTTGGTACAGTGAGGCAGCAAGTAAGAGGATGCTGAGAGCAGACAAGGATGACAGACTGAAAAGTTAGAAAGAGCCTGGTTTTCCAGTGGCATTGTTGAATTATAGCACCAGTCTGGAATAGCCTATCCTAGAAGGTGAGTGAAATTCTATTCTTTTAATTCAGTGCTTCCCATTCTTTTCCATATCTTGGAGAACACAGAAAGGATAATATTGTATTTATATGCCACATGTAGGTGGATGAACATGTAGGTGGATGTAGCTGTTCAGGACTGGAGCTAGTCTCTCATACCTTAAATGTCCCCTAGGTGATCACTATCTCAGCTTACTTCTAACCACTTGAAACTCTCACAGAATTCTGAGTTAATTCACTTAATTCCCTGAAGCTGGAAACATCCCTGACACACTGGAGTTTGAAGAAGGTCTTAGGAGGCAAGGAGATAACTTTTAACCTGTTAGATAACTGAAAGTCATGATGAAGGTTAGCCTGTAAGTTAAAAGCAGAAATGTGGCATGTAAAAGAGAAATTGTCAAAAGAGGGATTTTTGGATTAAATGATCAAAGGATTGCTCATTAGGATGATAAGAAGTTCAAAACAAAGGCCCTGAAGGTGTCTGGGTAATAGAATGGAAATGGAGGTTTGCAGTGTCAAAGGGGAAAGTAGGGACTAAGAGAACTGGAGCTGTTAAGTTGCTTTGGATGCAGAAGATATTGATGTAGAGGAAGAATACAGTATATTGAAGGAGAAGGAAAAGGTCTCTGCTAGATGAGAACTGTAGTGCTGTGAAGTGAAGAAAGGATTTAGACTGAGGACATACATTTCAAATGGTGAGATGGGAAGGGAAGATACTCATTATTGTCCAGATGTAGCATTGGGAATCTTGTAGAAGAGCCTTGCCGTATCTGCACACCTCCCCTTTAACCTTTTCTTTTTTTTCCTCCTCTGGATAATTCAGGTCAGATTGCAGCACTGCAGTTAAGTATATAGATGACCATATTTTTCTAAGCATCCTACCCTGATGATAAAGAGTCTCTCCTGGACAAACTACTCAGTCTCTGCTGAACTTTTTTTCAGCTGGTTCTGACTTTTAGACTTTGGTGTTCCTCTCAGCATTGTCTAATTCTAGAAGTTTCCTGATAAGTCAGTTTAACTGGAATTTCCCATGTTCTGTATCTGATTATTCTCAATATTTAACTGGGTTTCTCATCTGCCATCATCCCCCAGGGGATATCTGATCACCCTGGCCTTCCTTCAGCAAGAATCCTGCTAGGTAAGTTTGGACAAAAATCTCCTCTGGTTTCCTCTGAGTAATGATCCCCCTCCCTGCCCCTTGGCTATAAGTTCCCACTTGACTATGCTATATTCGAAGTTGCATTCAATCTCTCTCCCCTTCTGCAAGAACCCATAGCAGTTTTTCTACATCCATTGCAATGATTCCTTTGGAACCATCTTCAACAAGTGTAATAACCATTTTTTCTATAATATCTAAATAATATTTATTCTCTCACACTGATTAGGAATTAACAATAATTAAATAGTAATAATTATTATAGGTAATACAGGTATTACAGATTATAAAATCTATAATGTACTTGATGTCCAATACCACTCAACATAATATACAATCCCTGACTGGTAAGGCTCAATTGGTTGAGCATCCTCCTGCAGACTGAAGTGTTGTTGGTTTATTTCCCAGTCAGGGTACATGCCTAGATTGTGGGCCAGGTCCTAACTCACTTAATCCTCATAAAAACCCAATCAATTTTGTGTTAAGGCAGTCTTGAACATTATGATTTAGAGTGTAAGAGACAAAGTGCACTGGACAGTTAAGGAGATTATTTTATTTAAACAATTACAATAAAGAAAACGTTTACTAATGAGGAGCCCTCAGGAAAAGGGGAGGGTCCTGGAATTTTATACAGGCAGAAAAATAAGGAAGTCATATCCCTAGGAGAGTTGTGAGGAAGGATGGAGGTCTCTTGGAATGGAAAAGGCCAGGGTTGTGCTTTCTGATTAGCCACTTCCTGGAACACAAACTGGTACAAGGATTTCTTAACCATTGCTGCTCAGTCAGAGCTCAGATAAGGGTCCAATACTGTCAGGTGATGGAGGATAAGGCAAGTATGTGAACATAGCAAAATATTTAATGACAACTTTTTAAACTCTATGCCCCCAATTAAAATCCTTTAACATGAATTAAAAGCAAAACCTATTATATTGTACTATGTATTATCTAAAATTACCTACTGTTGAAACAGAAGCCAGAGATCCAAGATGGTGGCAGAGTAAGGAAGACACACTGACCTCTCAGGACCAAACTGGAATTACAACTAAATTATAGAAAAACCATCCTGAACAACCAACTGAACAGTAGCTGGAGAGAAGCCTTATAACCAAGGATTTATAGAAAAAAAAACATACCACTGCAACACTCTAGTAGGAAGTATAGAGGCACAAGACAGCTGGCTGGGCTCCCATGGTTGGCAGCTGCAGTTCCAGAGGGATATTTAAGTGGTGAGGGGCAGGAGATTTTCCACAGAAGTATGGGATCTAATCCTAAGCTGGGATCCCCAGCCTACAGCACAAGAACTGGGAAAGGAACCAAAATAATTTCTGGACGTGATAAGCATCAGGGCTTCTGTCTGCTAGGGAGAGATGTATAGAGAGTCAGAGATCCTCTTAAAGGGACACTACACAAATTTTGTTTGTAGCACCTTACCCTGATCTCTGGCAGATGGAGGGCAGAGCAGTCTAGAGCCAAGTAAGGAGAGTCTTGGGCTGGTGGTTCTGAAGAGAAAGCTGAAGGGTCACCTGCTAGGATTTTTGTTCTGAGTCCTGTCCATGGTGCAGGAACCATCTTTCTCTGGCAGAGCACTCCCCTCCATGGAGCAATTGCCCCACCTGCAGGAATCCCTCTTGTCCCACCCTGTGGAACTTAAGCCTAGCTGCAAAGTAGTACAGCTGGGAGTACTTGCAGTGATTAAGCCTAAAATAAAGCCTGCAGGTGAAGGTAAGTCTCTGGGAGGTCTGAGACTAGCTGACCTCCCCTACGCCTGGTGCTGGTAAAAATTGGCCTTAATAAGCAGGTAGGTTCTTTCTACATACTCCCAGGCCCATCAGAAGGAGCTATAAGTTGGGGGGTGCTGATAGCTCCAAACAGCTTGCCCAGGGACAGTCAAAGGCAGTGTCTATCATAGGTCTGAACCAGAGTCTTTGAAGACCTACCTACTACATCCAAACAACACAGAGGCCTCAAATGAAAGAACAAGATAATTTTTCAGAACAGAATTAAGCGAACTGGAGGTTAACAATATATTAGATATAGAGTTTAAAGTAATGATTATTAGGATGTTAAACAACATGAAAAAACATAGAAACAATGAAAAAGGACCAATCAGAAATAAAGCCTGCAATACCTGAAATAATACACTGGAAGAAATAAACAGTAGGTTAGTTGAGGCAGAGGATCAAATCAATGATTTGGAAAATAAAGGAGAAATGAAAACACCGCGGCAGAACAATAAAAAGAAAAAGAGAATTTTAAAAAAATGAGGAGAGCTTAAGAAACATTTGGGACAACATGAAGCATAACAATTTGCATCATGTGGATATCACATGAAGAAGAGTTAGCAAGGGATCAAGAACATTTTTAGAGAAATGATGACTGAAAAATTCCCTATCTCAGTGAAGGAAAAAAAAAGACACATATTCCAGGAAGCACAAAGAGTACCAAAAAGATGGACCTAAAGTTGTCTACACCAAGACATTTCGTAATTAAAATGGCGTAGCTTAAAGGCAAGTAGAGACTCTTAAAAGCTGCAAGAGAAAAGCAGATAGTTACCTACAGGGGAGCTCCAATTAGACTGTCATCTGATACCTCAATAGAAACATTTCAGGCCAGAAGGGAGTGGCATGAAATATTCAAGGTAATGAAAACAAGGACCTACAATCAAGGCTACTTTACCTATCAAGGCTATCATTTAAAATTGAAGGAGAAATAAAGAGCTTCCCAGGCAAGAAAAAGCTCAAGTAGTCTGTTACTACCAAACCAGTATTGCTACAAATGTTAAAAAGCTTGCTTTAAAAACAAGAAGAAAAAAAACAAAAAAGCCATAGAAAAACAGTTAAAAATAAAATGGCAATAAATACATATCCATCAATAATCACTTTAAAGGTAAATGTCTTAAATGCTCAATCAAAACACATAGGGTAGCTCAATGGGTAAGAAAACAATACCCATATATATGTTCTCTCCAAGAGATTCACCTCAGAGTGAAAGATACTCACAGACTAAAAGTAATCGGAAGGAAAAAAGTACTTTATGCAAGTGAAAAGACAAAAAAGCTGTGGTAGCACTACTTATATCTGAAAAATGGACTTTAAAACCAGGCTATAGTAACAAACAAAGAAGGACACTACATCATGTCCAACAATCCACTACGGTGGATTATTGGACACTACATAGTGTCCAACAATCCAACAAGAGTATGCAATCCTAGTAAACATTTATGGACCCAATATAGGAGCACTGTAATAAGTAAAGAAAATCTTAATAGATATAAGGGTAGAGATGGATGGATATACAACCATAGTAGGGAATTTTAACATCCAGTTAACTTCAGTGGATAGAAGTCTATTGAAGGAGGCAGCAGCCTTAAATAAACACACCAGATAAAATGGATTTAATTGATATCTTCAGAGCATTTCACTCAAAGCAGCAGAATATATATTCTTTCAAAGTGCACAAGAAACATTTTCTAGGATAGACCACATATTAGGACACAAAGAAGTCTCAATAAATTTAAAAAGATTAAAATTGTATAAAACATCTTCTCTGACCATAATGCTATGAAACTAGAAATCAAAGATGAGCAGAAAACTGAAAAACACACAAACACATAGAAGCTAAATAACATGTTAATGACCATTGAGTAGTCAACAGTGATATCAAGGAGGAAATCAAAAGATACCTTGAAACAAATGAAAATTTGTGGGATGCAGGGAAAGCTATCCTGAGGGCAAATCATGGCATTGCAGGCCTATCTCGAAAAGAAAAGAAAAAGCACAAATAAACAATTTAACTTTACACTTAAAGACACTTGAAAAAGAACAACAAAGTGAGTAGAACAAAGGAAATATTAAAGATCAGAGCAGAAGTAAATGAAATAGAGTCTAAAAATACAAAATATCAGTGATCCTAGAGGTGGTTCTTTCAAAAGATAATCAAGATCGAGAAACCTTTAATCAAACTCATCTAGGAAAAAAGAGAGAGAACCCAAACAAACAAAATCATAAATGCAAGAGGAGAGCTCTGGCTGGTGTGGCTCAGTGGATTGAGTGCTGGCCTGTGAACCAAAGGGTCACTGGTTAAATTTTCAGTCAGGGCATGTGCCTGGGTTGTGGGCCAGTTCTACAGTAGGGGGTGAACAAAAGGCAACTACATACTGATGTTTCTTTCCCCCTCTTTCTCCTTCCCTCCCCCTCTTTCTCCTTCCCTCCCCCTCTTTCTAAAAACAAACAAACAAACAAATAAATAAAATCTTAAAAAAAAGAAATGTAAGATGAGAAAATAACAACTGACACCAAAGAAATACAAAGAATGGTAAAAAAATATTCCAACTATATTCCAATAAAGAACAACCTGAATAAAATGGATACATTCCCAGACATACACTATTCTAAAACGAAACCAGGAAGAATCAGAGAATATGAATAGACAGATAACACTTACTGAAATTGAAACAATAATTAAAAACTCCTAATCCTGGACTGGATGGTTTCATAGAATTTTACAAACATTTTAAGAACACCATTCTTTATCAAACTATTCCAAAAAATTTAAGAGCAGGCAAGACTTCCAAATTCATTTTGTAAGGCCAGCATATCCTAATTCCATAACCAGATAAAGGAACTGCAAAAAAAGGAACTTATAGGCCAATATCCTTGATGAACATAGATGCTAAAGTCTCAATATATATTATCAAACTGAATATAGTAATACTGCAAAAAAAATCATACCCCATGATCAAGTGGGATTTATTCTGGGAATGTGATGTTGTTACAACATTTGCAAATCAATAAATGTGATGATACACCACATACAGAAAATGAAGGATAAAAGGCACAAGATCATATCAATAGATGAAAAGCATTTGATAAAATCTGGCACCTATTTGTGATAAGAATTCTCAACAAAATGGGATTAGAGGGAACATACCTAAACGTAATAAAGGCCGTACATGACAAACCCACTGTCAGCATCATACTCAATGGGCAAAAACTACAAGCATCTTCTTTAAGATTGAGAACAAGACAGGGATGTCCACATTCACCTCTCTTATTCAACATAGAATTGGAAGTGCTAGCCACAGCAATCAGACAAGAAGAAATAAAAAGCACCCAAATTGGAGATGAAGAAGTAAAACTGTCATTATTTTCAGATGACATGGTACTGTACATAGAGAATCCTAATGATTACACCAAGAAGCTACTAGAACTGAAAAATGAATTCATTATAATAGCAGGATGCAACATTAATATCCAGAAATCAGTTGCATTTTATATGTCAATAATGAGCTATCAAAAATGGAAATTAAGAAAACACTTCTGTTCACAATTGCCTTAAAAATAATAAAATACTTAAGACAAATTTAACTAAGATTGTAAAAATTCTGTACTCAGAAAATTATAAGATGCTGAAGGAAGAAACTGAAGAAGATACAAATGAGAGGGAACACATACTGTTTTCATGGAAATAAAGAATCAACATCATTAAAATGTTTACACTACCTAAAACAATCTATAGATTCAATGCAATTCCTATCAAGGTACCAATGATGTATTTTACAGAACTAAAACATTTCAGAAATTTATATGAAACCACAAAAGACCCCAAATAGCGACAGTGATCTTGAGAAAAAAATAACAAAGTTAGAGGAATCATGCCACATAATATGAAACTATACTGTAAGGCCATAGTAATCAAAAGAGCATAGTACTGGCATAAAAAAACAGACACATGGATCATTGGAACAGCATAGAGATCCCAGAAATTAACCCACACCTTTATAGTCAATTAATATTTATCTGAGGAAGGAAGCACATACCATGGGCTGAAGATAGTTTATTCAATAAATAGTGTTTGCAAAATTGGAGAGATGCATGCAGAAAAATGAAACTGGACTATTTTCTTATGACACACACAAGAATAAATTCAAAATGCATTAAAGACTTAAATGTTTGACCCCAAACAATAAAAATCCTAGAGAAAAAACACAGGCAGTAAAATTTTCAGATATTGCTTGCTCAATGCAATATTTTTTTTCTGATGTATTTCCTCAGGCAAGGGAAATAAAAAATAAATTTTAAAAGTGGGTTTGTTTCTGGACTCTCTATTCTGTTCCATTGGTCTATGAGTCTGTTCTTATGCTAGTACCAGACTGTTTGATTACAGTAGCCTTGTAGTATATTTTGATATTGGGAATTGTGTTCCCTCCTACTTTGTTCTTTTTTCTCAAGATTGCAAGGCTATTTGGGGTCTTTTTTGGTTCCATATAAATTTTTGAAATATTTTTATACATCTGTGAAGTATGCCATTGGCATTTTAATAGGAATGGCATTGAATCTATAGGTTATTTTGGGTAGTATGGAAGTTTTAATGATGTTAATTCTTCCAATCCATGATCATGGTGCATGCTTCCATTTATTTGTATCTCCTTAATTTCTTTCTTCGATGTTCTATAGTTTTCTGAGTATAGGTGTTTTACCTCCTTGGGTAAGATTATTCCTAGGTGCTTTATTTTTCTTGTTGCTATAGTAAATGGGATTTCCCCCCTAGTTTCTCTTTCTGATAGCTCATTGTTGGTGTACAAAATGCCATCATTTCTGAATATTGACCTTGTATCCTGCTATTTCACTAAGTTCACTTACTAGGTTGAGTAGTTATGTGGGAGAGACTATAGGGCTTATGGTGTACACTATTGTGTTATAGGTGGATAATGTCAGTTTTACATTCTTGTTTCCAATTTTGATGCCTTTTATTTCTTTTTCTTGTTTGATTGCTGTGGCTAGAACTTCAAATACTGTGTGGAACAAGAGAGGTGAAAGTGGAACACACTTGTCTTGTTTCTGATCTTAAGGGGAAAGATTTTAATTTTTACCCATTGAGCATGATGTTGGTAGTAGGTTCCTCATATATAGCCTTTCTTACATTGAAATATGCTCCCTTTATTTCCATTTTGCTGAGTGTTTTTTTAATCATAAATGGGTGCTGGATTTTGTCAAATGCTTTTTCAACATCTATTGACAAGATCATGTGATTTTTGTCCTTTATTTTGTTAATATGCTGTGTTACATTTATCAATTTGCCCTTATGGGAAAAGAAATTTGCCAGTGATAGATAGGACAAGGGTTTGATCTCCAAAATATATAAAGAACTTATACAACTCAGTACCAGGAAGAAAAACAATCAATTAAAAAATGGGCAAAGGGCCTGAACAGACACTTCTTTAAGGAGGACATACAGAGGGCTTATAGATATATGAAAAGATGCTCTCAACATCTCTAGCCATCAGACATGCAAATCAGTAAATGAGAGGATCAAAAAACTGTGGTATATTTACACAAGGGAATACTATGCAGCAGAAAGAAAGGAGGAGCTCATACCCTTTGTGACAGCATGAATGGAACTGGAAAGCATTACACTAAGCGAAATAAGCCAGGTGGTGAGGGACAAATACAGTATAATCTCACCTTTAACTGGAACCTAATCAACAAAACAAACAAGCAAGCAAAATATAACCAGAGATATGGAAATAAAGAACAAACTGACAGTAACCAGAGGGAATGGTTGGAGGAGATGATGGGGGAAAAAAGGGGAAGGACTCATGGATAAAGCCAACGGGGGGTAGAATTGAAGGTGGGAGGTGGGGGTGGGAGAGTGGTGGGGTGGAAATGGAGACAGCTGTGCTTGGACAACAATAAAAAAAGAAAAAACAAAACCACAAGGAGATCTCACCTCACACTCGTCAGAATGACCATCATTACTAAACAATAAGTAATTGGTCACACTTGTCACACTGTCAGAATGACCATCAACAAATAATAAGTGCTGGCTAGTGTGTGGAGAAAAATAAACCTCAGTGCACTGTTGGTGGGAATGCCGACTGGGGCAGCTACTGTGGAAAACAATATGGAATTTACTCAATAAACTAAATATTAAACTGCTTTTGGACACAGCAATTCCACTGCTGGGAATATATCCTAAGAATCCCAAATCACCAATTCACAAGAACTTAAGCACCCCTTTGTTCATAACAATGCTTATTACAACAGTCAAGTGCTGGAAATAGGCTAAGTGCCCATTAGTAAATGTGTGCATCAAAACTGTAGTACATTTACAAAATGTAATACTATGCAGAAGAAAGAGGGAACACCTGTCTTTAGTGACAGAATGAATAGAATTGGAGACTATCATGCTCAGTGAAATAAGCCAGGCAGTGAAAGACAAATACCATATGATCTCACCTGTAAGAGGAATCTAATGTACAAAATAAATTAATGAGCTAAATGGAACCAGAGGCATGGAAAATTGGAACAAACTGGTAATGACCAGAGGATTGGGGGAGGAGATAATGGGGAAAGCAGGGAAAGTGTATAGTCAAGCAACATGTATGAATGACCCATGGGCATATACAATGGTGTGGGGATTGACTGTGGGAGAAGGGTGTGGGCTGGGTATGGAAGGGCAAAGGAGGAAAATTGGTATAACTATAATAGAATAACAATTAAAAATTAAAAAGAAAAGAAATAGGACTACATCAAACTAAAAAGGTTTTGCACAACAAAGGAAACCATCAACAAAATGAAATGACACCCCAAGGGATGGTTGAACATATTGCTGATACATTTCATAATGGGCTAATAGCCAAAATTTATGAAGAACTTATGAAACTCTACACCAGAAAAAGAAAACAACAGTCCAATTAAAAAATGGACAAATGACCTGAACAGACACTTCACTAAAGAGGACATACATATGGCCTTTGGACATATTAAGGATGCTTAACATCACTAATCATCAGAAATGTAAATTAAAAACACAAGGGGATATCACCACACACCTGTCAGAATGACTATCATCAATAAATCAACAAACAACAACGATTTGTGTGCTGGGGAGGAAGTGGACAACAGGGAATGCTTGTGCACTGTTGGTAGGAATTCAAATTGGTGCAGCCACGGTGGAAAGCATTATGGAGATACCTCAAAAAATTAAAAATGGAATTGAGTGTTATGACTGAGCAATTCTGGGAATATATCTGAAGAAACCAAAAACACTAATTCAAAAGAATATAAGCACCCCTATGTTCATTGCAGCATTATTTACAGTTGCCAAGATTTGGAAACAACTCAAGTGTCCATCAATAGATGAGTGGATAAAACAGCTATGGTATATTTACACAATGGTATACTACTTGGCTTAAAAAAGAAGAAAATCTTACCCTTTGCGAGAGCATGCACAGACCTTTAGAACATTATGCTAAGTGAAATAAGCCAGTCAGAGAAAGACAAGTACCATATGATTTCACTCATATGTGGAGTCAAATGAATAAACAACTAATAATCAAAATAGAGATATACTCATAGATAGAGAGCATGCTGACAGTTCTATGGGATGAGGGTGGAGAGTTCAAGCAAAAATAAAAAGGTTCTTGGACTCTGACAACAGTGTGGGGAGGGGAATGGGTGCAGTTGGAAGTGGTATAAGGGTGATAAATGGGAATGGAAAAATATAATAAAAAATAACTATAGAAAAATAAAATTATCTACTGGTATATTTAAGGAGAATGTAAAAGTAGGGTCATCCTCAGTCAACATTTTTAAAGAAGCCAATATGTGGCTTCTATCACCTCATAGATAATTATGAGGTGATTATTTATGTTACAAAATAATTGCTTAATTTTTGTAGCAAGCTTAATAATACTCCATTTTTGGAAATAGTGTTCACAGTGAGAAGCCATTCAATAACAATAAAAAATAACATTGCCCTCTGGGAAACCTACTCTTATGACATTTTTAAAAAAAGTGCAACAGTGTATGTTTAAACCATTGGTTATCCTCAGAACATCAAATACTAATTTTCAGAGTTGGTACTCAAATATTTGCTTAAATTGGGGACTGTGTAGAACTGCAGGTCTAAAGAGTTTGGGAATGCCTCGTCATATAATGAAAATAACTTAGATGCAATCTTGTTAGACAAGTCTGGAATATGATTAAAGTTTAGTAAGTAAAACGGTAAGCAGTGGTATTATATCTTATTTAGAATGATGATGTAAATGAAGGGGTTCTGAATACACCATCTAAAATATGCTGACTTGTCATAATGAATATTTTGAGCTAAAGATACTTGAAAAACAAAAGATGGTATTGTGGCCTCCTTTTTCTTCCTGAAAACAGGAGAAAACTCTTATGTAAAAGATGCCTTTCCTGAACCTAGAGGAAAAGAACAATTTTATCACTAGAAACAGGGAGTTGAGGCTTAGGAAAATATGTACTCATAAATGCTGTTAAAATAACCCTTATTTTCCTTTAGTCTTCTAATATACTTTATGTATTTTTCCTCACTTATTACACTTTGTTCAACCCAATATACAAGCACTTAGGTCTAATCACTTTTTGGGTTTTCATTTTCCAGTGAAAACTCTCATGTACATGTAAACATAAAATTTGTGTGCTTTTCTCCTGTCTGCTTTTAATCTGCCTTATGTTAACATAAATCTCAGGCCTAGCTGGAGACTCCAAGATGGTAGAGGAAATGTTTTGGATCCTTTATATAAACAAAAAAGGTAACTTCCATTGGGAGTAGAAAATATGGAACCCTAAAACAAAAAGTTGTCATTGTCCATACAAGCACTGTCCAAGCAGAGAATGTGCCGACTGATGAGAAAATCGCTGAGGTGGTGAGAGCTCCAAGCTTCTTTAACCTGATTTCTTCAAACATTTGAATTGCTAATTCCATGTTTACTAAGCAACACTGTAATTTTAATTTGACTCCCTATGGCTGTCAGAACAAACCTTGGGCTTGGTGATCTTTTAATTTTCTGTAATGACCATGTCAAACTGAGCTATAGCTATGATAGTCATACAGGCATGAGTAGAGCAGGACAATTGGCCCAGCACACAATGTCACCAGGGCAGAAAGTGCCAGGCACCCAGCAATGAATACCTGGCAATAGGCAGAACTGGGAGAGCAATTATTGAAAATACATATTGTTAGTTAGGACTTCACTGAGGCACCCTTTTCTCCCCTAGATCATCTCCTATCATGCAATCAGATCCTCCCCCTGACCTTTTCTCCCCTGGCCTGTAGCTAGTGAAGAGGTAGAACCCTGCCCCCTTAGAGAAGAATAAGGAGGCTGAAGAAAAGCCCCATCTGACTTCCATACAAAGACAGGAGGCAATGATGGAACAGGCTCCAATAGGTTAGCTCAAGAAGAAAGCAGTTAGCCCAGCCAATGGGTTAAAACAAGCCCTAGGGCTGACCAATCTGTAGAAACCATGACCCTAACAGGACACACCTGAAAGGGTGATGAATATTCTATTGGAATCCTCCGCTGAGACCTCCAGATAAATACCCTCAAGATGGAGGACCCAGTGTGATTCTCTCTATGAGGCACTTCCTCACCTTTTCCCAGCCTTACCACCTTCCTCTTTCTCTAAGACATTTTCCTTGCCTTTCTCTTTCTTTGCAGCTCTTTGTGCCATTCTTTTGCCTCTGTAACTTGTTTCCTGAGCTGATTTCTTCTTCCAGTCACTTCTAGCTCTGTGGCTTTCTAAATAAACTTTCTTTTATAGTTTGAGTCTTGACTCTGAATTCTTTCTTAGCCGAAACTCAAATACTGAGGTTGCTGAACAAAGGTCCTGTCTTACTCCACCAGTCTAACACCTAGTGCCATTTTTGCCAACACAGTCATGCATTTAGCTATTTATTTACAGAGGCAATATTAACTATTCCACCTTTGAAACTGAAAGGCAGAGAAACACATGTGGTAATATGGCTAGAATTAAACTGTAGGTGAATTTCTCAGGCTGCAGTGTAGGATGTAAGAAATATAAGACTGAATCAGGCAGACAAGTTAGAATGGAGATATTGAGATTCTCCAGGCAGGAGATAATGAAAACTTGAACTAGGAGGGTGTAGAAATGTGAAGCCAAAACAGGAAACATTTCTCTGAACCCTTACTGGTACTGGGTGTTATTTTCTAAACATGCTCATTTGATTGGTGAAAAATATTATCTTGTTGTTGTTTAGACTTTAATGTCTTTTATTACTTATAAAGATAACAATTCACCACTTTATTAATTCTTTTCTTTAACTACTGTTTACTTTTTTAATTTAATTTTTCTTATATAAAATGCTTTATACTTTAAATGTGTAAGAAATTGAAACTCTCTAGAATTAACCAAAAAATGGTAACAGAGACATTCAAACATACAAAACCAAATAGCACTAATTGAAATGCAAAACAATTCTGTATTTTTATTTAATGTAATGCATTAATTTTGTTCTGACCTTCAGCTTTGATTTACACAAAGTTGCTTGGGAGATAGAATTTACTGACTCAGCATAGACTGAAGGATTTGTGTTGTAAAAGCATCCAAAAAAGCTAATTCTAAGTTAGTTCATCCAGAATTCAATTAGTTCCAATGTTCAGAAAGATAATATCCTTTTCTTATGTGCCCATTCTTTCATTCTTTTTCTAATAAAGATTTTATTTATTTATTATTAGAAAGAGGGGAGGGGAGGGAGAAAGAAAGGGAGAGAAACATTGATGTGAGACAGAAGCATTGATTGGTTGTCTCTTGTACGTGCCCCAACTGGGGACTGAACCCATAATCCAGGCATGTTCCCTGACTAGGAATCAAACTGGTGACCTTTTCTTTGCAGAACAATGTACAACCAACTGAGCTACACCAGTCTGGGCTCATTCTTTTTCTGTTTTTTATTTTATTTTTCAATTATAATTTACATTCAATATGATTTTGTATTAGTTTTAGGCATATAGCATAGTGGTTATACAATCATATATTTTACAAATGTGGTCTCCCTGATATTTCAAATACCAACCTGGCATTGTGCATAGTTATTCCAACATTATTGACTATATTCTGCATGCTGTATTTTATATCCCTAGGACCATTCTGTGACTATCAATTTGTGGTTCTTAATCCCTTCACCTTTTCACCCAACCCCTAACCCCTCACCTCTGGCAACCCTCAGTCTCTCTCCATAAGGATGATAATTTTTAAAATGAGGCTAAAAGTGCAATCAAGAAGCAAAGTCCACTGTAATGTTTTTCTTCCTGATGTTTATTTATTATAAAATAAACAAAGATAGTAGCAATAAAGGATACTTTTATTTGCTAAAAGAAAGTAAAATAACCCATAAACCTATCACATGCATTTTTATTTTTATTCTTCTTTAGTTTTTGTATTCGTGTAGTTAGTGTGAGTTTGATACTTCTATAGTCTTTGGGAATTCACTGAAATGAATTTCCTTCCTTTTAAGTGTCTTTAGAGAAGCTAGTGGATTTTCTAGAGCAAAAATAAATAGGAATTACTCCTAGTAATAGATAATAGCTATTATTAAGTGACTCTTTGCACAGATTCAAAATTCCTATAATTCAACTGAAATTTGAAAGGTATGTGAATGCCATATAAATTAAAGGTCACTTTACAAAGTATTTTTACCCTTAGCCATTTCTTCTTCTTTTTTAGTTTTCAAGGAAATACTTGTTAGTATGAAAGTAATAGATAAGCACTATAGCATATGGAAAGAATTCTGGAATCAGAACTGGGCTTTAATTTTATCCCTCTAACTTCCAAGTCACACATTCATCACCAGTCTATTTGAACTCTAGTTTTTCTCTTCTGTAAATTAAAAACAAATTACACAATTGTCCTAGGGAATAGATAGTGTCAAATCATAGAGTATGCACTCAATGAATGTTAATTTTCATTCTTCGAGTTGTTTTCAAATATGATGCTCCTTTAAAGTGAATTATGAATGGACTTTATGGGTGTGGTAAAAATGATCACTGAAGAAAACCCATACTTACTTGAGCTTTCCTGAGCACATGTGAGGATATCTTTTGATTAATGGCTATAATTAATATTTGACATACCTTTACCATTTTCCCTCCTCAGCACTGCCTTCAAAATTTAAGATTGCTTGATAAACTGCAAAAATTGAAAAACAAAACAATAAACAAATGAACAAAATCAAAGTTAAGCCTTATGACAGTGGGGAATTTATGAAGTCACAACAACTTATAAAGTTACAAAAATTCTTTAAAGCTATTGCTGATTGTATGGAAAGTGCCAGTCAGAGCAATTAGGCCATAAAAAGAAATAAAAGACATCCAAATTGGAAAAGAAGTAGTAAAATTACCTCTGTTCACAGATTATATGATATTGTACATAGAAAAACTCTGAAGATTCCACAAAATACCTGTTAGAATAAGTAAATTCAGCAAAGTAGCAGGATACAATATCACTGCAAAAATTAGCTGCATCTGTATACAGTAACAATAAACAATCTGAAAATGAAATTATAAGAACAATTCTGTTTCCAGTAGCATCAAAAAGAATAAAATATGTAGAAGTTGGCCAAAAAGATGAAATATTTTTACAATGGAAACTCCAAAACTCTGCTGGAAGAAATTAGAGAAGACAAAAATACAAGAAAAGTCCTGGCTGGTGTAGCTCAGTGGATTGAGCGTGGGCTGCGAACCAAAGTGTCGCAGGTTTGATTCCCAGTCAGGGCACATGCCTGGGTTACAGGCCATGGCCCCCAGCAACTGCACATTGATGTTTCTCTCTCTCTCATCTCCCTCCCTTCCCTCTCTAAAAATAAATAAATAAAATCTTAAAAAAAAGTATATTTAAACTCAAGGGCCAAAATATTAAAAAAACAGAACAAAATAATAAAACAGACCTTGGTTCCAGGGCTGGTACATCTTTATTAGGTAACTGAGCTTGAAGGCTTCCATAATTTCTATTAGTTTCCTAAGAAATGGGCTAAAGATTATTATACAATCTTTAATACTACCCAAAGCAATTTATAGATTCGAACAAATCCCTATCAAAATCTTAGCAATGTTTTTTGGAAAATTAGAAAAATCTATCCTAAAATTTATATAAACTCTCAAAATACACCAGATAGCCAACATAATCTTAAAAAAGAACAAAGCTGGAGGACTCACAATTCCTTATTTCTAAACTTACAGTAATCAAAACAGTGTGGTACAAGTATAAAGACAGCCATATTAACCAATGGAAGAGAACAGAGAGTCCAGAAATAACCCCCTTCAAATATGTTCAAATGATTTTTGACAAGAGTACCAAGATGTTCAATGGGGAAAGGCATCTTTTCAACACATGATGCTGGGAAAACTGGGTATTCACATGGAAAATAATAAAGTTGGACCCTGAACTAATACTGTAACAAAAGTTAACAAAATTGGATCAAAAACCTAAATGTAAGACTTAAACGATAACATTCTTAGAAGAAAACATATGACAAAAGCTTCATGATATTGGACTTGGTAATAACTTATTGGATATGACATCAAAGACAGAGGAAGCAAGGAATCTAGACACACAAAACTTTATGAAGATTAAAAAGAATGTGTGTGGAAAGACTATCAATGGGGTTAAAAGGCAACCTACAGAATGGAATAAAATATTTGCAAATAATATATCTGATGAAGGATTAATACTCAGATTATATAGAATAGTTCTAAAACTAAACAATAAAGAGCCAAAAAACCTAATTCAAAAATGGAACTGCCTTATGGCCCAGTCATTCCACATCTGGGAATTTATCTGAAGAAACCTGAAATATCAATTCAAAAGAACATATACACTGCTATGTTCATAGCAGTGCTATTTAAAACAATCAAGATTAGGAAGCAGCCCAAGTGCCCATTAGTAAATGAACAGGTAAAAAAGGTATGGCACATTTACACAAAGGAATACTACTAGGGCATAAAAAGAAACAAAGTTTACCCTTTGGGGTAAACAGGGAAGGACCTGGAGGACATTATTCTAAGTGAGATAAGCCAGTCAGAGAAAGACAAAGAGCATACGATTTCACTCATATGTGGAATCTAATGAATAAAATAAACTAACAGATAAGTAGAAACAGCCTCATAGTTAGAGAACAGACTGAGAGCTGTCAGCGGGGACAGGGTTTGTGGGGGCAGAGTGAAAAAGGTGAAGGGATTAAGCAAAACAAACTAATAGGCAAAGATAAAAGCATGGTAATTACCAGAGGGAAATGGTGGGGGGGTAGAGGAAGGTGTAGGGTGATAAATGGTGCTGGAAAGAGACTTGACTTGGGAGGTAAACACACAATACAATATATAGTTATGTACTATAGAACTGTATAACTGAAACCTGCATAATTTTATTAACCAATGTCACCACCATAAATTTAATTAAAATAAATTAAATAAATAAAAAGAAAAAATAATGTAATGCCCAACAGTCACAGATATATCATTAGTAACAGCAGTAATTTAATTGTAGTAACTTTAATTGAATTAAAATATTTTTTCTTTCAAAAAATGAGCAAAGGACTCAAATAGACATTTCTCCAAGAAAAGTTCACAAATGGTCAAAAAACATATGAAAAGATCATCAACATTACTAATTGTTAGAAATACACAAACCAAAACTACTATGAAATCTATCTCAAACCCATTGTAATGGTTCCTAGAACATGGAGAAATTGAAACCTTTGTGCACTGTTGGTGGAAATACAAAATATTACAGCTACTGTGAACAACAGTGGTGGTTCCTCAAAAAATTAAAACTAGAATTACAATATGATTGAAGGTATATATCCCCCAAACTGAAAGCAGGATCTCAAAGAGATGTTTGTATACCTATCATCATAGCAGCATTATTCAGAGTAGCTAAAACATGGAAGCAACCTACATCCATCAACTGATGAAGAGATAAGCAAAATGTGGTATTATATACATACAATGAAGTGTTATATAGCTGTAAAAAGAAGTAAACCTGGCTGGTGTGGCTCAATGGATTGAATGCTGGCCTATGAACTGAAAGGTCATTGGTTCAATTCACAGTTACAGCACATGCCTGAGTTGCAGGCCAGGTGTCCAGTTGGGAGTGTGTGAGAGGCAATTGATTGATGTATCTCTTGTGCATCGATATGTCTCTCCCTTTCTTTCTCCGTCCCTTTCCCTCTCTCTAAAAGTAAATAAATAAAATCTTAAACAAAACAAAACAAAACAACCCTGGCTTGTGTGGCTCAGTGGATCGAGTGCTGGCCTGTGACCAAAAGGTCACTGGTTCGATTCTTGGTCAGGCCACATGCCTGACCTAGGTTGTGGGCCAGATCCTTAGTTGGGGATATGCAACATGTGAAAGGCAACTGATCAAGGTACTCACATTGATGTTTCTCTCCCTCTCTTTCTCCCTCTCTTCTCCTCTCTCTAAAAGTAAATAAAAATCTTTTAAAAAAAGAGGAATGAAATTCTGACACATGCTACAACATGGATGAAACTTGAAGACTTTATGCTAAGTAAAAAAAATCCAGTCTTAAAATAATGAATGGCTCCACTTTATGAGGTAACTAGAGTAGTAAAAATCATAGAATCAGACAGCAGAATGGGGATCCAAGATGGCTGCAGGATAGCTGGAAGCTCTGTGCATTAGGTTCCAGACTGTACAGGTCTGATAGCTGAACAACAGAGCAATCAACTTGAAAATCCAGCAGAGAGTAAGTGAGAGCATGTGTGAGTGAGTGTGTATGCAGGGGTATGTGTGAGTGTGTGTGGGGTGTGTGTGAGTGGTCAAGTGTCTGCTCACCTTCAAGGGCACTCAGGAGCAGGAGGGCTTGGCTCTCACAGTGGAGTACAATAGGGACTATTGTAATAGAACAACAATAAAATGTTTAATAAAAAAATAAAGGAAAGTAGAATGGTGTTTCAAGGGGTTAGGCAGAATTGGGAATTATTGTTTAATGGGTATATAATTTCAGTTTTACAAAATGAAAAAAATTGATGGAGATGTATAGTGATAATTTTTGCACAATATTTTGAAGGTATTTAATATCACTGAAGAGTGCACTTAAAAATATTAAGCTGATAAATTTCGTTATGTGTATTTTACCAAAATAAAAACTTGAAGGTAAACCCACTATAAGTAATCCTTATCCCTAATTTTTTTTAAAGTTTTAGTTTTTTGTACCATCCCTTTGTTTTATTCTAGTACCATACTCTGCTTAATATGCTGGTGATGACCTGAAAAAACCCTGCAGTCATGTTGTTTGCTACCCATCTCATGAGGGAAAGGGTGCAAAGAACATCCAATAATATTTGCCAAACTTGGTTCTGGCAGCTTGAGATGCTTTGGGGATTCTGGTTCCCACTTCTGCAAGAACTAGTAGAATCCTTAATACTTTATGGATATTGACAGGGTACCTGAACATGCACTCCAAAATATGCCCCTTTGGGCATATGGATTATTTCCAGGTAAAAGCTATTGAAAACCAGGAGATGCACGTAAAGCCCTAAAAAGAGGACACAAGTTTTTTGTCCCACCCCAAAGGAAATTTACATTTATAAAAAAAGTTTCGGACTTCCAGCCAAGATGGAGGCATAACTCAAACAACCAAAAAAAGGACAACAACAATTTAAAAATAAAAAATAATCAGAACCAACAGAAAATCAGACTGCAAGGAAGTCTGACAACCAAGGAGTTAAAGAAGACATACTCATCCAGACCAGCAGGAGGGGCAAAATCAGGCAGCCTGGCAGAGAGGACTCTCAGCAAGGCAGCAGCTGGAGGACCAAGGCAGGCAAAGCGGTGGCTGGTGTACCCAGTGAGGTGGTGGCTGGTGGAGTGGGTGGTCCCACATTCATGTACAGATAACTGGGAGAAACAACTGGGGAGCTGGGCAGTCTGCACAACCCGGGGCCCCACCACGGGGAAATAAAGCCTCAAACCACTGATTGAAAACACCTGTACGGGTTGAGGTGTAGTGGGAGAAACTCCCAGACTCACAGGAGAGTTTGTTGGAGAGACCCACAGGGTCCTAGAACATACACAAGCCCATCCACATGAAAATTAGCACCAGAAGGGCCCACTTTGCTGGTGGGAAGCGGGGGAAATGACTGAAATCCAGCACAGAGTGGAGGAAGCGCCATTGTTGCCTCTCAGACCCCTTCCCCACATATAGTGTCACAATGCTGTGATGTGGGTTATTGTGCCTGGCGAACACCTAAGGCTTCGCCCCTCACTGTGTAACAGGTGTGTAATGACAAAAAAAAAAAAGGCCCAAATGAAAGAACAGATCAAAGCTCCAGAAAAATACAACTAAGAGACGGAGAGTCAGCCTATCAGATGTACAGTTCAAAACACTAGTAATCAAGATGCTCACAGAATTGATTGAATTTAGTCACAAATTAGATGGAAAAATGAAGGCTATGCTAAGTGAAATAAAGGAAAATGTACAGAGAACCAATAGTGCTGGGAAGGAAACCGGGACTCAAATCAATGGTGTGGACAAGAAGGAAGAAAGAAACATCCAACCAAAAAAGAATGAAGAAATAATAATTCAAAAAAATGAGGAGAGGCTTAGAAACATCCAGGACATCTTTAAACATTCTAACATCCAAATTATAGGAGTACCAGAAGGAAAAGAGGAAGAACAACAAGTGGAAAAGTTATTTGAACAAATAATAAAGGAGAACTTCCCCATCTGGCAAAGGAAATAGACTTCCAGGAAGTCCAGGAAGCTCAGAGAGTCCCAAAGAAGTTGGACCCAAAGAGGAACACACCAAAGCACATCATAATTACA
Organism: Phyllostomus hastatus; assembly: GCF_019186645.2. Lineage (NCBI taxonomy): Eukaryota > Metazoa > Chordata > Mammalia > Chiroptera > Phyllostomidae > Phyllostomus > Phyllostomus hastatus. The sequence goes on along the minus strand of NW_025334028.1, from coordinate 21,308,397 downwards.
TTTCCCAAGATTAAAATGAAGGAGATAATCCTAGAAACCGCAAGAGAAAAGGAGACAGTTACTTACAAAGGAGTTCCCATCAGACTGCCAGCTGATTTCCCAAAAGAGATCTTACAGACAAGAAGGGGCTGGAAAGAAGTATTCCAAGTCATGAAAGGCAAGGGCCTACATCCAAGATTGCTCTATCCAACAAAGCTTTCATTTAGAATGGAAGGGCAGATTAAGTGCTTCTCAGATAAGGTCAAGCTAAAAGAGTTTGTCAGCACCAAGCCCTTATTATATGAAATGTTAAAGTGATTTATCTAAGAAAAAGAAGATAAAAAATATCAACAGTAAAATGACAGCAAACTCACAATTATTAACAACCACACCTAAAACAAAAACAAAAGCAAACTAAGCAATCCACTAGAACAGGAACAAAAACACAGAAATGGAGATCACATGGAGAGTTAGCAATAGGGGAGTGGGAGGAGCAGAGAGGGGGAAAAAGGTATGGAGAATAAGTAGCATAGATTGTAGGTAGAAAATAGACAGGGGGAGGGTAAGAATAGTATGAGAAATATAGAAGCTAAAGGACTTATACGTACAACCCATGGACATGAACTAGAGGAGGAGAATGTGGGTGGGAGGGGGTGTGCAGGGTGGAGGGGTGTGCAGGGTGGAGGGGTGTGAAGGGGGAAAATGGGACAACTGTAATAGCATAATCAATAAAATATATTTAAAAAATAAAATTTAAAAAATGTGAAAAAAGTTTCATTTATAGGATGTCTCCAGTTCCCTCACCAGGAAGAGAAGGACTCTTAGCAACTCTTTTCAGTGAAGAAGACACCGATTTAAATTTGCATAACAAACTTCACTAAACAACCCTTTTTTACCATGCTTTTCCTGGTCATGTTCATATAACTTGCTTTCTTTACCCCAAAGCCCTAAACTCCTTTTCATTTATTGGTATTTCAATTCAAGTTCTAACTATCTGTTTGGGCTACTCATCACTGAGTGCTCCCATGTATGCATGCATGACACACATATTAATAACCTTCTGTTTGCTATTCTCTTGTTAATCTGTCTTTGGGCAGCCTGATTTATAGGGCCCCAACTGGAGAAACTAAGATGAACAGAGGAAGACATTTTCCCTTACCTACAATATCCTCCTTTACTCTCTGAGCACACACCATGGATGGGTTGCTTCTCAACCTCAGTTGAGCTCATTCTGACCCTAGACCCTTGATCACCTTGTTTTTGCTTCTCGATAAAGTTTAAAGCTCAGAGCATCTTAGGCTGAATTCTTGGTTCTAACATTTTTTCTGTTCTTTTTGATTTTCCTGAGGAACATTCACTAGACAAAGATGTATGTGCAAGTTCTTGCAGTTAAAGTTCAACTATTTAATGAATGATTTCAAACTAGGGTGTAGTCCTCTTCTCACTAATGGTCATCTAGCTATAATAGCAGCATGTTCTTCCACATTTAAAATGTTTGCTTCCTTTAAAGTCTACAAATGAATTCTTATTTTTGGCCTGGAATGTTCCTGGAGTTCTCAGCTCAACTGTCTATCACAGACATAATATGCTGTGGTTCCAAGGAGTCTCTGTCCATTTCTTCTTTGATTCATTCCTTTCCAATGGAAAGTCAAAAATCTATTCTTAGGGCCCTAGCTTGTGTGGCTCAGTGGATTGAGCACTGGCCTGTGAATCAAAGTATTGCTGGTTCCATTCCCAGTCAGGGCACATGCCTGAGTTGCAGGCCAGGTCCCCAGTAGGGGGCACAGATGAGGCAACCACACATTGATGTTTCTCTCCCTCTCTTTCTACCTCCTACCTCCTCCCTAAAAATACATAAATAAAATCTTTAAGAAAATCTATTCTTTGGTGACAATTGATTCAGGTATGAATCATAATAAATACTTAAACTATCTCATTGATAAAGAATAGGATATCTATATAGTCCCAAGGTATCTTATCAAAAATTACCAATTAATTACATAAGAAAATCCAGTGACTTTACAATGGAGGAACTTGACAGACATCACCTTAACTGAATGATCAAAGTTAAAATCATCGATAATGGGAAAAATCCACATCATGTTGCCTTCTGATTTGAAGGACTGGTGGGAATACAGTAACACTTATGTAGTAGTATTCCTGACAAAAATGTATAACCTGAATCTAACTGTAAGGAATCATTGGATGAATCTAAAGTGAGGGACGTATGATTGGCCTGTACTCTTCAAAAATATCAATATTATAAAAGACTAACAATCATTCTAGATTAGAGAAAACAAAAGAGACGTAAACACTAAATGTAAAATGGGACCCAGACTGGATGCTGAATCAGACTTTTTTTTTTGCTATAAAAGATATCATTAAAGAATTGGTAAAGTTTAAATAAAGTTCTATAGATTAGATAATATTATTCAAGATTAGAATTCCTGACTTTGATTATTTTTGTGATTGTGTAAGAAATATACACTGAAGTTTTTAGCAGACAAGAGGCAGAGTATCGCAACTTTATATCAAATGATTCAGAAAAATTATAATACATATAAATATATGGAATAAATACAATTATATAATATGAAAATTATAATTTAGATATAAATCATATGTGGCAAAATATTAATTGTATATGAGTAAAGGATATGTGGAATTTTTAAATTATTCCTATAACTTCTATACATTTTAAATTATTTTCTAAAAAGTTAAAAATGTATTACAAGTTAATAACATCAACTTAAAAATATAAAGAAAACAGACATAATTTCCATGAAGTAAGCAAGAATGCAAGGAGTTATTAATCTAGAGATTTCTAGACTTTTTCTCTAAAGAGCTAAGCAGTAAATATTTCAGGCTTTGCAGGCCATATGGTCTCTTGCAACTATTCAACTCTGCTGTAGCGGGGAAACAGTCATCAACAATATAGAGATGAAGGATGTGGGTGTGTTATAATAAAACTTTATTTACAAAGCAGGCAGGGCACTGGATTTGGCCTGGGGGCTGTAGTGTGCCTGCTCCTGTATTAGACTGTAATGTCCTTGACACTAAGGATGTTGTCTTCTTATTTGTCTCTGTTTCTCTGGTGCCCAGAAGAAGACCTAACACTTCATTTGTCAGGCAAATGAACATGGTCCTCTCCTACCTTGGCTCTGGGTTTTTGTTTCTTAGATGTAGTATAGTCTTGAACAAATTGCTAGTTCTTTGCATAGCCTCAAGTTCTTACCCTTAATTGGTAATAGTGACATTAGCTGTGACTACTTTGTAAGCCTACACTGAAAATCGGAAGACCTTTGATACTGTTCCAAGGGAAGGGCCAAATTGACAGAAATTCCTACAGTCATGGGACAGAATGTATTCTGCATTTTTGATGGTAGACCTGATGGATTTATGTTGTAATCCCTCTCTAGATCAACTGATGTTGAGAGTTTCTTTTCCTTTACAATCTTACTATGTAGGTTGACCACAAAGAACTTGATGACATAGTTGGGAAAACAAAACAGGTAGAAGTGAAAAAATTATAGAACAGTAGCAAATTCTTCCATATACCTGACAACGTTTATTTTTATCCTCTTTGCCTCAAAGCTCATTTGTCCTTGATCAATTAAAAGTCATCTTTTTCTCTTAATTCCCATGTTATTCTGCCTATAAGTTGAATTATAATAATCTGTGGGTGTAGGTTTTCTCAACTGATTTTTCCCAACAGGAGAGCTCTGCCAGCAGGAAAAACATATTCATCCCTGTGTTTGGGTGGATTTGCCTCAGTGATTCCTCTTTTACTCTACTTCTGTAGCCAATCAATGTCTTTCATTAGCTATGTTAATATACTTAATAAAGTATAGTCCAATCTTATGCACTTGGCAGGAATTCTTTCAGATGACTTCCTATAAATCACTTATAAGTAAGGAACATAGTTTAACCCTTATGGACAATCTTATTTACCCAATATCCAAATTCCTGTAAGATGACTCACTGCAGCCATCTCTACTGACAGTTGTAGAAAAGTAAATTGTTTTCTTATAGTTGCATTTGAAGTTGGTGCCATTTCCTGGACATCAATATCTATTCTGATTGTGTAAGACAGTGTTTTAAGAAATCACTTAAGCATTGTTCCTCCTTGTAATTAGTTCACTTGAGCTTAGGTACCCTGCTATTGTATTATTTCCATGTGCCCATGTTTGTGTATTTCCACTGAGATAAACATCTGCATTCACCTATATTTTCTTCCCTCCTGTCTCAGAAGATAAAGTGTCCCTCCCACTGCCCAATTGGTCTTCTGCTTATCCCCCACTTCCTTCACCTCACAAATGAAATTATCTTCACTGAAATAAAATAATGTACTCTAATTACAATACTCAGTGAATTCTTTTTTATCTTAATTTTTCTGAATCTCTCCTCTACTTCTGGTTATTGGACAAGCACTTCCCAAAACTCTATCCTCTGTGCTCTTGACCTTGTGTATTTTTATTTATTTATTTAAACATTTTTTTATTGTTGTTCAAGTAGTTTTCTGCCTTCCCCCCAACCCCCACCACCCCATCCCTCCCCGCCTCCCTCCCCTGTTTCCACTCCCTCCTTGATATTGTCCATGTGTCCTTTATAATTGTTCCTGCAAACCCTTCACCCTTTTCCCCTATAATCCTCTTCCCTCTCCCCTCTGGTCACTGTCAGCCTGTTTTCAGTTTCAGTGTCTTTGGTTATATTTTGCTTGCTTGTTCATTTTGTTGATTAGATTCCTGTTAAAGGTAAGGTCATATGGTATTTGTCTTTCACTGCCTGGTTTATTTCACTTAACATAATACTCTCCAGTTCCATCCATGGTACCACAAAGAGTAGGAGATCCTTCTTTCTTTCTGCTATATAGAATTCCATTGTGTAAATGTACCACAGTTTTTTGACCTACTCATTTACTGATGGGCACTTAGGTTGCTTCCAGCTCTTGGCTATTGTAAATTGTGCTGCTATGAACATTGGGGTGCATAGGCTTTTTCAGATTTGTGTTTCAGGGTTTTTAGGATATAATTCTAGAAGTGGAATTGCTGGGTCAAAAGGCAGGTCCATTTTTAGTTTTTTGAGGAAATTCCATACTGTTTTCCATAGTGGTTGTACCAGTCTGCAATCCCACCAACAGTGCACTAGGGTTCCCTTTTCTCCACAACCTCTCCAACACTTGTTGTTTGTTGGTTTCTTTATGATGGCCATTCTGACTGGTGTGAAGTGGTATCTCATTGTGGTTTTAATTTGTGCCTCTCTGATAGCTAGTGATACTGAGAATCTTTTCATCTGTCACTGGACTCTCTGTATGTCTTGGAGAAATGTCTGTTCAAGTCCTTTGCCCATTTTTTAATTGGATTCCTTGTCTTCTTAGATTGGAATCATGTGAATTCTTTATATATTTTGGAGATCAAACCCTTGTCTGAGGTATCATTGGCAAATGTGTTTTTCCATACAGTTGGTTCTCTTTTCATTTGAATGCTATTTTCTTTAGCTGGGTGGAATCTTTTTATTTTGGTGAGATCCCATTTGTTTATTCTTTCCTTTATGTCCCTTGATCTAGGGGACATATCAGTGAAACCAATGGAAGAGAACAAAAAGCCCAGAAATAAACCTAAGTCTCTATGGTCAATTAATATTTGACAAAGGGGGCAGAAATATAAAATGGAGTAAAAATAACCCTTCAATAAATGGTGTTGGGAGAACTGGACAGCTAGATGCAAAAAAAAAAAAAAAAAAAAAAAGAAACTTGAGCACCCATTTACACCGTACACAAAAATAAATTCGAGGTGGATAAAAGATTTAAATATAAGTTGTGACACCATTAAAGTCCTAGAGGAGAACATAGCCAGGAAAATCTCAGATATTCCATGCAGCAATATTTTCACTGACTTGTTTATTCTGATTTTGATCATGTATGCCTAACCAATTTTGTGATTGTTCCTTCACAAGCTCCTCCTCCTTTGCCTACAAATCTTTAATTTGGTTCTTTGTGAGGGTTTTTCCTGTCTACAGGCACTCATTTTCTCTCTTCGTGCCCTCATGTTGGATAATCATTAGCATGGTTTTAATTACCTTGTGTATGCTGACTTTCAGATCTCTGTATCAACTGTAATCTTCTCTATGTTCATACTTATATAATTAACTAGATACAAATTCCCAAGTATTGGTGGTATTTTGGTATTTCATACTATGAAAATTGCTTTTACTGACCAAATTTTAAATTTTTCAAACATGATTATTGATATTAGGTAGAAATTTTTCATCATCACAGAGATAGCTTCATATAATCTTATTTTTGAATGTTTTTCTCTTTCATTAGGTATGTGAATTAAAAAGAGAAGAACATTAGATACTTTCTTAAGTGTGTGAGAAATTAAATCTGTATACAACTGCAGGTGGGCATGTTATCTCAAGTCTCTCATTTCAATGTGGAATGCTCTTTTATGCATCTCCAGATGTAACTATACTACAGATACTCCGCAAATAAAGACTGGGGTTACATCTTGGTAAACACATTGTAACTTAAAAATATCATAATTTTAAAATCCACTTAATACACCTAACCTGCCAAACACCATAGCTCAGCCTAGCCTACCTTAAAATGCTCAGAACACTTACATTAATGTACAGTTGGGCAATTATCTTGATTTTCATCTTAACAGTAATTGCCTTTTTCTTCTCACCAGAGTAAGGCACACAGGCAGGCATTTTGTATACATGATGGCATGGGAAAACACATAACACAATATTAAAAAATCTCTGGCAACACAACAATGTAGAGTATGGGCTGTTCACCCTTGTGATCATATGGCTGACTGGGAGCTTCAGCTCACTGTCGCTGCCCAGTATGAGAGAGTATAATATTGTGTATCACTAGCCCAGGAAAATATTGAATTCAAAGTAAAGTTTCTACTGAAAACATATTGCTTTAGCACTATTATAAAGTCAAAAATAGTAAATTAAATGATTGTAAATCAAAGACTGTTTGTAGTTGTATGTCAATAAACCTATCGGTTAAAATATTTTGTAACAGAAGCCCTGACTAAAACTGATTTACAAGAATGAAGAAATTTATTATCTTGTGTATCAGTGATTGCAGAGATTAAGTGATGGCAAGTTGAGTTTCTTTAGTGGCTCAAAGACTTAGGTTTGTTCCATCTTCAAATAATCTTCTGTAGTAGTAGGGGTTATTCTGTGATTGCCAGGGTGATTTATTTTGAGGAATGTCATCCACATAATTGTGTACATCTACAAGTCAGCTGTAGGCATTAGGTTCAGACAGAGCAATACTCAAAGAAGAAGAGTCACAGTTTTGCCTTGTGGCTCTTTTGTGGAAGTGGTAAAACTTCCTCAGAACCAAGATCTTTTAATTATTGTCATAAGAAATCACCACGATCCTAGTATCTTATAGCAACACTCATTTACACTTTTACAGTTCTATAGGACAAAGTCCAGGCAGGTTCTACTGAGTTGTCTGCTTAGAGCTTCACAAAGTTAAAGTCAATGTGAAGGCTGTGTTGGCCTGCTAACTGGAGGATTTGAGGAAGAATCGACTTCCCAGTTCATTCAAGCTGTGAAATCCATTTCCCTGTGGTGGTAAGACCCACGTTCCGGTTTCCTTGCAGGCTTTCAGCTGGGAGTTGATCTCAGCTCTTGCATCTGACTACATTCCTCATCAAGGAGTTCACTTGAATCTTTCTCGTGCTTTGAATCTCTCTGACCTTCTTTTTTCCCATCAGTTGATGAAAGCATTTCACTTTTAAGGGCTTGTGTAATTAGATTAGGTATACCCTTTTTAAAAAACCAAACACGACAATAATGTAACACAATCATCCAGGCAATATCTCATCATCTTTATAGGATTCAGGGATTAAGGTAAGATGTCTGTGGGGCGTCATTTTAAAATTATACCTACAACAGCCACAGTTGGGTCACATGGTCTTCCTGAATGAATTGTTGTTAGGAAAATGAATTACCATAATTTGCCCACAAAGTCTCCCAGTATATAATGGATACACTGGGGAATAAACCACAATATCTATTATGTACTCACATTCTAGACAGCCTACCTAACAATGTAGATACCATTTTCCAAATGCCCCTCTTCACATGTGACCATCCAGAGGTGTCCCCTTTTGGGTTTGCCCAAGATGATGACTTTCCTCTAAAGAGAAATTTTCATTAGGCAAGAATACCTAAGTAGAGACGTTTCACTGCTGGAATCTCTTAAGCAAAGATCTACCATTACTTGAGTACACCAACTAGCAGGAGTGTGAACTATATAGTTAGGAAAGACTTCTCCAAGAATCCCAACCAGGGTGGATGTAATTAAGGTTGGGAGATGTTCCAGGTGAGGTGTACATTCTGCTTATTTGGCTGATGTGCTGTTTTCTATGACAAGATATAGCTCAAGAGATGATAAACTTCCTGAACTAGAAATAACTCCAGAAAATGAACTAATAGTGAAAACATTGGATGGATCTGGAAACTTGCTGTAAATATGGTATTTTAAGCAAATAAAAGGTTAACTGGATGTGGAATCAAGTAAACCCTAATCATGTTCTATTGTTTCTAGATAAATTTTTTCATTGTCACAGATGAGGAAACTCAGGTCCTAATTGAGTATAATTTGCCTAAGGCAAGCAGTGAAGTAAGAAATACTGAGAAAACTCAGATTTTTGAATTTTTGATTTGTCTAGTTACCTCATTTTTAACTCTTCATAATGAATGGAATCACCAGCCCACTTTATTATGTGAGAGTTTTATTATATATTACTAATACTAGAAAATGTATATTTGATGGATATTAATGTTTAACATCTATAAGTATTTGATTTCTTTGGGCTCCTTAAATTATTCACCCAACATTGGAATTCTGGTTACTGCGTTCATAAATAAGAACATAAAATATGCTGCATTGGAAATATTATATTCTCAAGAACCTCTTTCTTTATCATTGTATAGGTTTCCCATTAAATTATTTTGGCATAACTATAAGGACAAATTATTTTATTTGTGAATTAATAAGAGGATGAGTGACTTTATTAGCATAAATTGGTGAAATTGTGCCATCTAGTGCCCTTTAATGAAAAAAATTATTTAAAAAAAAGATTTTTCAGTTCCTAGAATCTTAAATGTTACCGATTAAATATACATCTAGGAAACTATTTTTCCAACTCCTAAATATTAAAGATAAGAAAAAAGAAATATGAGCACATAAATAAAAATGAAGTCAGTACACAAGTTACTGGAAGACTGTATTCCAGGCACAGAAGAAAATTCTAGGTAATGCCTAGGAATGAGTGTGGTCATTCCCAGCATTTCCTAAGAGTTTTGTATATAATGTTTTCTGTGGGGTGTATTAGTAGAATGCAGGAATATGAAGAGTGTGAGAATGAATGCCACTAAATAATGAAATTCTTGGTAGTTGGTGAAGGAAGGAAGGAAGGAAGGAAGGAAGGAAGGAAGGAAGGAAGGAAGGAAGGAAAGATCTTGAAGCGCGGGGCTTTAAGATTGATCTTCCCTTCCTTGCCTTTCCTCTATATCTACAATATTGCCACCATAACCCCTATCTTGAGATTTAGGGGAAGGACTTTTTATTTTTTGTGCATGTGTTTTCATAAGAGGAGACAGAAGAAGTTGTGAGTTGCATTGGGATAAATGGGAAATGTGAGGGAGAAGGCAGAGAAAATGAAAAGTTATATTTTAGTGTCCTGGCACCTGCAATTAATTGACAGAGAGCATTGAAGTCACACTTATCCAGGCTTGGGTTTGTGTGAATTTGGAATTACCTGATCGCCTTTGAAGACTTAATTTCCAAATGTTCAAAAAAAGGTGGAGGTGAAAGCAAAGAAAGGCAAATTTAGGTACCTTACAAAATAGTTGTGCAGAAACACAATGATGCAAGAATATCAATCTGTTTCACCACAAAAGTTTAGGAAATATTTCTGTGATTACTTACCTATATATATGAGGTATGTGGAGATCACTGGTGTTATTGTGCCTGTTCAATTAGGCTAAAGATTTTTTTTATCTAGTAAACTTAGCTATTAATCATATGTTATCTTTAAAATTTTTTTTATTTTTAATTATTTAAATTTTTTAAATTTTTATTTTTTAAAGATTTTATGTATTTATTTTTAGAGAGGGAAGGTAGGGAGAAAGAGAGAGAGAGAGAAACATCAATGTGCAGTTGCTGGGGGCTGTGGTCTGTGCCCTGACTGGGAATTGAACCTGTGACGCTTTGGTTCGCAGCCTGAGCTCAATCCACTGAGCTATGCCAGCCAGGGCTATATGTTATCTTTTAAAAAGTTTGTTGTATATGCTATTACAGTTGTCCAAATTTTCCCCCTTCCTCACCCCCCCCCCCCCCCACCACTTTCTCAGGCAATCCTTACACTGTTGACCATGTTCATGGGTCATGTGTATATGTTCTTCGGCTACTCTATTCCTTATGCTGTACTTTACATCCCCATGACTATTCTGTAACTGCCAATTTATACTTCTTAATTCCTTCACCTTTTTGCTCATCCCCCTGACCCTCCATCACATCTGACAACTATCAAAATGTTCTTTGTATCTATGATCCTGTTTCTGTTCTGCTTGTTCGTTTTTTTTAGAATCAATTGTTGATAGATATGTATTTATTTCCATTTTATAATTCATATTTTTGATATTCTTCCTCTTCAAGAAGACCTTTTAACATTTCATATAATAGTGGTTGGTGATGATGAACTCCTTTAGCTTTTCTTGTCTTGGAAGCTCTTTATCTGTTCTTTGATTCTAAATCATAGCTTTGCTGGGTAGACTAATCTTCATTGTTGGCCCTTGCTTTTTATCACTTTGAATATTTCTTGCCAATCCTTTCTACGCTGCAAAGCTTCATTGGAGAAATCAGCTGACAGTCTTATTGGAGCTCTCTTGTACGTAACTGCTCTTCTCTTGCTGCTCTTAAGCTTCTCTGATTGTCTTTAATCTTTAGCATTGTCATTATGATGTGTCTTGGACATCATGTTTGGGACTCTCTGCATCTCCTGCACCAAGTTAGGGAAGTTTTCTGTCATTATTTTTTAAATAGGTTTCCAATTTCTTGTTCTCTCTCTTCTTCTTCTGGCACCCTCATGATGTGAGTATTGGCGTGTGAAGTTGTCCCATAGGATCCTTACACTATCCTCATTTTTTTTTTTGATTCCTTTTTCTTCATGCTGTTCTGATTGGTTGTTTTTTGCTCCTTATATTCCAAATCACTAATTTGATTCGTGGCTTAATCCACTCTACTGTTGTTTCCCTGTAAATTGCTTTTTATTTCAATTAGTGTATCCTTTGTTTTGGACTGAATTTTTTTTGATGCTGTTGAGGTCCTAAGTTTCTTGAGCATCCTTATAATCAGTGTTTTGAACTCTGTGTCTAGTTGATTGCTTATCTCCATTTTGTTCAGTTTATATTCTGTAGTTTTGTTCTGTTCTTTCATTTAGGCCACATTTCTTTCTATTCTCATTTTGGCAGCCTCTCTGTGTTTGTTTCTATGTATTATGTAGAGCTGTTATGTCTCCCAGCTTGGTAGAGTGACCTGATGTAGTAGATGTCCTGTAGGGTCCAGTGAACACAGCCTCCCTTTTACCAAGCCTGGTACACAAGGTGTGCCCACTGCATTGGCTGTGTACACCCTCCAGTTATAGTTGAGCCTTGATTGCTGTTGGAACATCCAAGGTCAGTCACTGAATGTGTTTTGTCCAGGGTCACACAGCATATACTACAAAGTGCTCTGCAGATGTCTGCTACATGTGTAGCCCTGGAGGTGCCCAGGAGAGGCCTAGCTCTAAACCAAGGCCAACTGCTGCTAGTGCCTTACCTGGGGCAAATTAGTGAGAGGTACAGAGCTTGCTGAAGCTAGATGCTGCTTGTTTGAGAGAATTTAAGAAAATCTGAAGCATTGGCAAAGACAAGCCACTTGTATGGAAAAGTCACTGGAAAAGCTTGGGTGGGTCCAAAAGTTGTGTGGGGAAGGGCTTCAGGGAATCACTAGAGTGGGGCAAACAAGTGAGCCAGGGTGATGGAGTCTCAGATATGGCCCCACCTGCCAGCTCTGTGACTCAATGGGGTAGGGCTCAGAAAAGGAACAGTGGCCTCTGCCAGCACTTCTGTCTGGGAGAAAGCTGCCTCCCAGCTCTTACCCTGGTTCTGGACAATTCATTTCCTCCCTGAATATCTCTGGTACCTTTTAATCTTCTGTCTCATGCTGGAGCTCAGAGGGAGTGAGTCTGAGTAAGTCTGTGGATGAGCCTGTTAAGAGGAACTGCCAGGGGGGCTGGCACATTCTCTCTTCCATAGCCTCAATCCCTGCTGGTTTTTACCACCAAAAGTTATGAGGACTTGTGATGGGCACTTAGGCTGTTTCTAGCACATGCCTATTGTAAATATTGCTGCTATGAACATTGGGGTGCATAGGTTCTTTTGAATTGGTGTTTCAGGATTCTTAAGGTATAATAGCAGTGGAATTGCTAGATCAAAAGGCAGTTTCATCTTTAGTTTCTTGAGGAAATTCCATACAGTTTTGCCCAGTGGCTGCACCAGTCTGCATTCCCACCAAGAGTGCACTAGAGTTCCCTTTTCTCTACAACCTCCCAGCACTTGTTTGTTGATTTATTAATGATGGCCATTCTGACTGGTATGAGTGGTATTTCATTGTGATTTTAATTTGCATCTCTCTAATGGCTGGTGATGTTGAGCATCGTTTCTTGTGCTCATGGGCCCTCTGTATGTCCTTCTTTGAGAAGTGTCTCTTTAGGTCCTTTGGTCATTTTTTTAATTGGGTTGTTTATCTTCTTGGTGTGGAGTCTTGTCGAGTTCCTTATATAATTTGAAAATCAAACCCTTGTCTGAGGTATCATTGGCAAATATATTTTCCCATGCAGTTGGTTCCCTTTCTATTTTGTTGATGTTTTCTCTAGCTGAGCAGAAGGATAAGTTAGTTCTTTAAATATTTGGTAAATTTACTTGTGAAGGTATCCAGTCCAGGGCTTTTGTGTGACAGAAGTTTTTTGATTACTGCTTTAATTCCTTTGGTTGTTCTTAATCTATTTAGGCTTTATGCTTCTTCTGGATTCAGTTTGGAATATTTTGTATTTCTAGAAATTTGTCCATTTTCCCTAGGTTGTACAATATCTTGGCATATAGTTGTTTGTAGTAATTCCTTACAATCACTAATACTTCTGTGGTATCGTTTTTTAATTTTCTTCTTTTGTTTCTGATTTTATTTATTTGGGTCCTCTCTCTTTTTTTCTTGATGAGTGTGGTTAAAGGTTTGTCAATTGTCATTATGTTTTGAAAAAAAAAAACACACCCAGGATATATTGACCCTTTGATTGTTTCTTTAGTCTCTATGTCATTTCATTCTGCTCTGATCTTGATTATTTCTTTCCTTATACTCATTCAGAGCCTTGTTTCTTGTTGTTCCTCTAGTTCTTGCAGATGTAAGGTTAGGTTGTTTTTTGAGATTTTTCCGTCTTCAATAGGTAGGCCTGTATTGCTATGAACTTCCCTCTTAGGACTGCCTTCACTGTTTGCCATAGTTTTTGAGATTGTGTGTTCATTTTTATTTGTATCCAGATACTTTTTGAATTCTCCCTTGATCTCCATGTGTATGAATGTTTTTGAGTTTTTTCCTTGAGGTTGATTTCTGATTTCAAGTCATTGTGATCTGGAAATATGCTTGATATGATTTTGATTTTCTTGAATTTGTTGAGGCTTGTTTTGTGTCCTACCATGGGGTCTATCTTTGAAAATAGATGTTCTGTGTGCATTTGAAAAGAATGTCTATTTTGCTTCTTTTGGGTGAAAGATTCTGTATATATCAACTTAGTCCAGTAGATTTTGAGTTTCATTCAATGCCACAATATCCTTGTTGATTCTTTGCATGGAAGATCTATCCACTGTTTACAATGGTATATTAAAATCCCCAGCTATGAGTTTGTTGTTGATATTTTTCTTGAAGTCCTCCAAGATTTTCCTTATATATGGGTGCTCCTGTGTTGCATGCATATATGTTTACAAGGGTATATTTTCTTGATTAATTACTCCCATAAGTATATGTAGTGACATCTTTGTCTCTTTTCATGGCTTTTGCTGGAAGTCTACATTGTCTGATCTGAGTATTGCTGCCCCAGCTTTTTTTTCCATAACTGTTTACTTGGAATATATTTTTTCATCCCTTCACTTTCAGCCTGTGTAGATATTTTGTTCTGAGGTGGGTCTCTTATAGACAACATATATGCGGGTCATTTTTTAAAATCTATTCAGCTACCTATGTCTTTTGATTGGGACATTTAATCCATTTACATTTAAAGTTATTATTGATGGGTACACATATTCATTGCCATTTTTTCCTTTTTACCAGATTTCCCTGCCCCCTATATCCATCTCTCTCTCTCCCTCCCCCCTCTCTCTTACAGTGGTCCCTTTAGCATCTCTTGCAATGGTGGTTGGGATGAGTTGTATTCTTTTAGCATTTCTTTGTCTGGAAAATTCCTTATTTTGCCTTCCACATTAAAAGAGAGCCTTGCTGGGTAGAGTTGTCATGGTTGCAGGTCTTTGCTTTTCATTACTTGGAATACTTCTTTCCCTTCTGGCCTGTAGTGTTTGTGGTGAGAAATCAGCTGATAGCCTTATCAGAGCTCCCTTATGGTACTAGCTGTTTCTCCTTTGCCGCCTTTAAGAGTCTCTCTTCATCTTTAAATTTTGCAATTTTAATTATGATGTGTTTTGGTGTGGGCCTTTTTGGGTTCATCTTAATTAGGACCCACTGTGCTTCCTGGACTTGCATGGTTTTCCCTCTCATCATATTAAGAAAGTTTTCTGTTATTACTTTTTCAAATATGTTTTTATCCCTTGCTCTTCTTCTCCTTCTAGTATCCTTTCGGTAGAAATGTTATTATGTTTCATGTTATTCTGCAACTCCCTTAAATCCTCTTTGTTATTTTTGATTTTTTTTTTCATTTTGCTGCTCTGTCTGGGAGGTTTCTTCCTTGTCCTCCAGCTTACTGATTGATCCTCTGCTTAATCTAGCCTTCTTTTAATTCCTTCTAGTGTACTCTTAATTTTGTCTGGCTCTTATTGATAGTTTCTATGTCCTTTTTCATGCTGATGTAGTTCCCAGTAAGTTCCTTATAGCTTCTGTAGAGTTCCTTGTAGTTCTCACTGAGCAGCTTGAGCATCTTTATAACCATTACTGTGAACTCAAAGTCTGATAGATTGTTTATCTCAATTTCATTTAGCACCCTTTCTGTGGATTTCTTTCCTCCTGATTGGGGGTTGTATCCTTGTCTCCCCATTTTGGGTGACTCTATTAGTTGGTTTCTGTGTATTAGATTGATCTGATTTTTATCCCTGTCTTTGTGGGGTTACCTTCTGTTGTAGGAGACCCGTGGGACTCAGTGATGCTGTGTCCTTGGTCTTCTGAGCTGAATGCTCCTGGCATGCTGTTTATGCCATTTATGTGGGCTCTCTTATTGTAATTGGGTTTTGGTAGTTGTTGGGTCATTCTTCGGTGGCTTCTTCCCTTTGGCTTGCAATTTGATAGTCACACTACCCACTACATCTTGTATGCTGTTGTACAGGGGCTGCCAGAACAGAACAAAGCAAGCTAGGAAACAAAACCTGTGCCTGCAGTAAAAACCCCCACACACAACCACAATATCAACAGAAAATGAGAAAATATCAATAAATATGTAAAGATTAAGACTATTACAAGAAAGGAAAAAAGAATATGAGATAACTAAGTTAAAAGTGATTTTGAAAGGGTAGAGAAAGGAGAAATAGTAAGATTAGGGAATAGAAATAAGGAGATGAAAGCAGAATTTACATTGTAAGTAAAAAGGGGGGAATAAGACAAAATGAAGTAAGAAAATGGAAAAGTATAGTATGAGGTTTAAAAAATTAAAATAATAGTGAAAAGAATTGGAACCAAATTGGAGAAGAGGATCCACCACAGCAATATCAACAACACATGACAAAAGATTAATATTGGTGGAATGGAAATAAGAAGGAAAAAAGACAGAAAAAAAAGCTTGTGAGATGTCTATGGGAATGAAAAGTGATTTTGTGAAGATACAGCAAGATGGAATCATAAGAGTGAGGAATGAAAACCAGGATAAGACAGAGAAAATATAAAAATCAAAGAGAAAAAGAATGGCAGGAGGAAGGCAAAAAAGGGTAGGACAAGGAAACATTAAAATTTGTGATTTGAAAGACAAAAATGGTGAAAATCTAGGAATAAAATTGAAGAAATCAACTAGCACCACCATACTAACAACTAATGAACAAATATTGATAAAGGTGGGGAGAGAATAAAAGTATTTTTAGAATGGGAAAAGGAATGTGAGATGACTAATGACAACAAGAATGGTTTTGAGAGGCTGGAAGGGGAGAAATAGTAAGGTTGTTGAATAGAAACAAGCTGTAGCGAGATAAAAAATAAAATTTAAAACAAAAATAAGAGGAAGGAAGAAGGTAAAATGCAGTAAGAGAAGGGAGGAGTAAAACATGGGATTTGAAATAAACTAAAATAAAAATAACTAGTGAAATAGCAGGCACAAACTTGAAGGAAAAGAAATGAATATTAAAAAGCTATACAGGAGAGAAAATAATGCAAGCAATGAAGAAAACCATGGTGGAATTCATATCAGTAGAGTTCAGTGTTTACCACTGTCCTCTCTTTATAGATCTGCCCC
This sequence comes from Phyllostomus hastatus, assembly GCF_019186645.2. NCBI lineage: Eukaryota > Metazoa > Chordata > Mammalia > Chiroptera > Phyllostomidae > Phyllostomus > Phyllostomus hastatus. The sequence continues at coordinate 21,291,685 of NW_025334028.1, read as the reverse complement.
TGGTAATGTCAGATGGTGTCCCAGTCTGGTCCTATGCAGCCTGTTCAAGATTACATGTCATACACAGTTTGTGTCTGTCTCCTTCTGCTAGCCACGGTTCTGCTCTGCCTGCTTTGCATCAGTCGAGGGCCCAGGAGTGGTTCATTTAATGACCCGAGAGAACTGCCAGTATCTTCTCCACCTGCCTCCAGATGTGACCTTGGATGCAATCAGGAGGGTGGGTCCCCCCAAGGGTCCCAATTTCATTCTTGAGGGAAAATGGTGGGAGTGTTCCCATCCCCTCACCACCTCACATCTTGGTCTGTCCCAGATTCTTTCCAATAATATGTGGTTTCTGGTGAATTAGCTATCCATTTCCTGTGATAAGTCAATCTGTTTAAAAGGGCAGGTCTTTCCTGCTCCGCACAGACTGCAGCTCTGTCTAGGTGCAGAGGCTGGGCAGAGACCTGAACATCCCTTGTTGTGCCTGTCTCTAATCTCTTGGCTCTGCTGGTTTCAGTGGATCTGGGCCCGTGGAACAGTGTACCTCATAGTGTCTGGCAGGAAGGGCCCTTTCAGAGCTTTTTCTTCTTTCTCCTGTGGATTTGCACCCAGCAGGGGACCCCTGAGCCTGGCCTCCTGATCTGCAGAGCCAGTAATCCCACAATTGGGGGTTGGAGACACCTGCCTGTGAGGTGCCCTGCCTGGCCACAGTGAATCTCAGGCATTCAGCTCCTGGCCATCTAGTCCCCAGCTTGCCATTCTTGCAGGAGGCGCATGCCTAAACTCTCTACTCATACACATTCTCCTCTTCACCAGCCATGCTGGGTTGGATCCCACAGCCCTTCAGCATGACTCTATCACTATGAGTTCTTTGTTGGCAGAGTGGCCGTGCCCATGCACACACACATGAGAGCAGAGGGTTCCTGTGAAACCAAGTCTCACCTCAGCTCCTCTTTTAATAGTTTCTATGTGGCCCCCACACTGCAGCACTGATCCCTGGGGGTCTGTTCTCTGCATGCTTTCCCTTCCCAAAAAGCACAAAGTATCTTTCAGTTAGGGCTGTCCACAGCCTTCCAGAGCCTCAGTTTTATAAAATTTCTCTCTGGATCTCTCCCAGGTCATTCTGGGAAGAGTCCTGCAGTATACTGTAACAAGCAGTGGTGTGGGGGGGGGGGGGGTTCGTTTGCTGCTCCCATCAGTGATTCTTACCATCAGGTGGGCCTGTTCCCTTGATCCTGTTTCTGCAGTTAACACCACTCCTGCTGTCTCTTTCCAGTCTTAGAGTTCCAGGTTCCTGAGCCATAAGCAACCTCTTCAGTCAGATTCTATGCTGTTCACAGTTCCCTTGACACCCAGTGTCAGGGAGGTAAAAGTCCCTTCCCCAGTAAGTACCCCAGCTCCCCAGTCCTGGATCCTGAAGGCAGCAGAGTACTTGACCCTGCCAGGGGTGGAGGGCATAGAGACATCTCTGGGCACTGAGATGGGGGCACTTAGGAGAATTTTACCTGGGATGATAATTTTAATTCCTCAAAATGGCTCCTGCCCCAAATCTGCAAAGCCAGAAGTACCAGGTTGGGCAGAGGCAGTAGCAGCTGCTCTGCTAGGAGAGCCCAGGCTGCCTGCTGCTGTGTGCCCTGCAGGAGGGCAGGTTCTTGCCCACTCACACACATGCCCCACACACACTCATTTGTATACACACTTGCATGGTCTCACTCACTCTCAGCTGGATTTTCGAGTTGATTACCCTGTGGTTTAGGTGCAAGACCAGAACGGGTCTGGGAGCAAGCAGACAGAGTTTCCAGCTTCTTTGCAGCCATCTTCAATCTCCTGATTTCTGATGGTTTTGAATGATGGTTGTTCTATAGTTTAGTTGTAATTTTGATGTGGTGTGGGAGGAGGAGAGCTGTATTTACCTTTGCCACCATCTTCAATGTAAGTCTTTAATTGTGCATTATATTGTGACTTCTATTATTTTCTTGAAACTTTTTATATCTTGAAATGCTATTTAGTTAATATTTTTTAGGATTTGTGACAATAACTATATCTATATCAATACCTACATATGTATACCCTATTTTGCATACCTCTCATATTTTGTTCATATTAGGAAATTTGTAAATACTTTTTACCTCATTTACTGACATCATTGAATTTTCCTTTACCCATCTATTATTTCATTAGAATTTTTGCCTATATATTTAGTATGGAGGTTAATTCTACTATTCATTTTTGGTAAAAACTTGATTAACTTTTGGTATTAAAGTTATACTGGTTTCATGAAATAAAATGAGAGGATTCTATTTTTATGATATGGGGAATTTTAAATAATATTGAAATTATCTTTTGTTGTTAGGTTACATGAGACTTAGCTGTGATTTTTCTTTGGTACTCATGTCTGTTTTGAAAATAAACTTTAAATTTTAGAACAGTTTTAGACTTCCAAAAAATTATAAAGTACAGGGATACCCCATCTATATCACTCACCCATTTCCCTTAATATCTTATATTAGCATGCTATATTTGTTATAACTAATGAGCCAATATTGATACATTATGTACTAATCCAAAATTCATTTGGATTTCTTTAGTTTTCAACTAGTATTCTTTTTGCATTCTATGATTCCCCTCCAGAATACAACATTGCACTTGGTTAAATGTCCTTTGGCTCCTCTTGGCTGTGTCAGTTTCTCAGATTTCCCTTATTTTTTATCACAATGATAGTTTTGAGGAATACTAGTCAGGTATTCTGTAGAATTCCCCTCAGTTGGCATTTGTTTTCTTAATTAGACTGTTGTCATGAGTTTTTGGAGGGCAGACCGTTGTGAATAAAGTCTTATTTTTGTCACAGCATATCAAAAGTATATAGCACTGTTATAACATCACTGTTGATGTTAATTTTGAACACTTTGCTGAGGTAGTGCTGGTTAGGTTACTATTTTTAACTTGTTTTAATTCTTCTTCGTCTCCTTTGATAAAAGCTTACCTTATGCAGCTGAACATTTAAAGAATTATACTCCTTCTTTAAAGAAGGAGCATTTACATAAAATACTTGGTATTTTTTGATAATTTTATATTTAAAATTTTTTAAAGTTTTTTTGTGGTCAAATGGAAGATTTTGTGTGACAAGTCTAATGATATTATTATTCACAGCTTATTTTTGTCTGTATGATCTATCCAGTTATGAAAGAGGCACATTCAATTATCCACTATAATTGTATTCTGATCAAGTTCTCTTTTCACTTCTGTTAGCTTTTGCTTTATGTAACTGCTGTTATGTGTGATGCATGCATTTCTATTATTGTGTCATCTTCATAAACATATTTTATTAAGATATAATTGACATACAGCACTAAGTTTAAGATCCTCAGCACAAATACATCTAATTTTTATCTCAACTGGATATCTCTTAGTCTCATTTTGTATTTTTAACCTTAAGTTCCCCATAGTTTGTTACTGGGCTTCAATACTGTTTGAATTTCCTTGGCATCATTTGCCCATTTTTTAATTTTTAATGTATTTTAGTGACTTTTAAAAAAATTTACTGATTATGCTATAACAGTTGTCCCACTCCCCCCCCGCCCCGCTTTATTCCCCTCCACCCTACATGCCCCCTCCCATCCACATTCTCCCTCACCCCTTAGTTCATGTCCATGGGTGGTACACATAAGTTCTTTGGCTTCTACATTTCCTATACTATTCTTTGACCTCCCCCTGTCTATTTTGTACCTACTATTTATGCTTCTTATTCCCTGTACCTTTTCCCTTATTCTCCCCCCTCCCCTTGACACTGATAATCTTCCATGTGATCTCCATTTCTATCAGTCTGTTCCTATTCTAGTTGTTTGCTTATGTTTTTTTTTTTGTTCTGTTGTTGATAGTTGTGAGTTTGCTATCATTTTACTGTTCATAGTTTTTAATCTTTTTTTTCCTTAGGTAAGCACCTTTAACATGTCATATAATAAGGGCTTGGTGATGATGAACTCCTTTAACTTGACCTTATCTGAGAAGCACTTTATCTGCCCTTCCATTCTAAATGATAGCTTTGCTGAATAGGGTAATCATGGATGTAGGCCCTTGCCTTTCATGACTTGGAATACTTCTTTCCAGCCCCTTCTTGCCTGTAAGGTTTCTTTTGAGACATCAGCTGACAGTCTTATGGGAATTTCTCTGTAGGTAACTGTCTCTTTTTCTCTTGCTACTTTTAAGATTCTCTCCTTATCTTTCATCTTGGGTAATGTGATTATGATGTGCCTTGGTATGTGCTTCCTTGGGTCCAACTTCTTTGGGATTCTTTGAGCTTCTTGGACTTCCTGGAAGTGTATTTTCTTTGCCAGATTAGGGAAATTCTCCTTGATTATTTTTTCCAATAAGCTTTCAATTTCTTGCTTTTCTTTTCCTTTGGCACTCCTATGATTCAGATGTTGGAATATTTAAAGTTGTCCTGGAGGTTCCTAAGCCTCTCCTCATTTTTTTTTGAATTCTTGTTTCTTCATTCTGTTCTGGATGAATGTTTATTTCTTCTTTCTGGTCCAAACGATTGATTTGAATCCCGGTTTCCTTTCTGTCACTGCCAGTTCCCTGTGCATTTTCCTTTAATTCACTTTTCATAGCCTTCACTCTATCCTATATTTTGTGACTATACTCAACCATTTCTCTGAGCATCCTGATTGCTGTGTTGTGAACTCTGCATCTGATAGGTTGGATAACTCCTCATCTCTTAGTTGTGTTTTTTTCTGGAGCTTTGATCTCTTCTTTCATTTGGGCCATTTTTTTTTTTTTTTGCATCAGCACACCTGTTATGTTTTAAGGGCTGGACTCTTAGGTATTCAAGAGGGCGAGGCAACCTACGTCAATGCATTGTGGTGCTGTTTGTGGGGGAGGGGTCTGAAAGGGAACAATGGCACTTGCTCAGCTATTACATTGTAAGGGACAGAGGCTTAGGTATTCACCAGGGTGGGGCAACTCACATTGCTGTGTTGTGGCACTGTATGTGGGGAAGGAGTCCAAAAGGGAACAATGCCACTTGCTGGGGTCTCCACCTGCTTCCAGTAACTTCCCCCACTACCCACAAACAAATTGAGCTCTTTTGGTGCTGATTCCCAGGTGGGTGGGTTTGTGTAAGTTCTAGGATGTTGTGGGTCTCTCCAATGAACTCTCTTGTGAGGCTGGGAGTTTCCCCCGCCACCTCAACCCCCACAAGTTTTTTCTGTCAGAGGTTCTGAAAGTTTATTTCCCTGTGCTGGAACTGTGGGTTGCATGGTCGGTCTTGCTCCCCAGTTGTTCTTCCTGACTTATCTGCACACAAATGTGGGACCACCTGGTCTGTGAGCCATCACCTTACCTTCCCCGGTCCTCCAGCTACCACCTTTCAGTGAGTTGTCTCTGCCCAACTGCCCATCTCCGCCCCTTCTACTGGTGGATGAATGTTTCTTCTTTAACTCTGAGGTTGTTGAAACTCCATACAGTTGGATTTTCTGGCAGTTCTGGTTGTTTTTTTTTTTCTTAAATTTGTCATTGTCCTTCTTTTGATCATACAAGGGGCCACAGTGTATCTACCTATGCCTCCATTTTGGCCAGAAGTCTGGTCTATCTATTTTAGTGACTCTTGTAAAAGCTCTGTAATAATACTTTATTTTTAAATTACAGATTACATGCAATATTATATTAGTTTTAAGTGTACAACATAGTGATTAGACATTTATAAAACTTACAAAATGATTATCTGAATTAATCCATATAGATTAATTGAAGGAAAGTTGTTTCCTAATTGTTGATGTCCAAATCAGCTTGAAGATCAAATGGAAGAAGTATGCCAAATGGATAAACTATGGAGCAGCATGATAGAGCATCCTGTCTTCCTGCCATCAGGAAGCTACCATGCCACCCCTGAAAGACTACTTATAGAGGTTCTTTTTTAGATGAATACATAAAAATGCAGCCAAGTTCAAATAAGAATTGGGAAAAAATCATTGGATGTGGGAGAAGAACACAGTTGGGGGCATTTCCCTCATGATGTATTTGAAAACACATTCTAGAGTCAAACTGACTAGCTTTAAATTAAATTCTTTCATTCATTAACTATGTGACATTGGACAAGAAATTCAATAGCTCTAAGTCTCAGTGTGCTACTAGATAGAGATATTAATAGTATCAACCTCATGGGTTATGTGAAAAATGATTTATACTATTCATGCAAAGCATTTCACACAGTGTTAGCACATAATAGGTGTTCATTAATGTCAGTGAAAAAATCAGGTGCTCACATATAATGTGGTATAATTTTTTAAACCACATTTCATAAATTGGTGGTTTCCATATTAGTTCTATAGTTTAAAGAAAAATAAATTGATATTAAACAAAATACTGATTGTGAAATATACTTTGTAAGCTTCAAATTATTATATAAAAATAAATTTTTATTTTAACTTGATTGCACATAACTTTGCAATGTGACTTTTAATAACATTGAAAAGGTATATTTGGTTGATTTTGATACATGCTAAATCATTTATTACCATTAATTTATTTGTGTTTAAACAAAAAGCACAATGGAAAACAAGTAAGTCACAATAGGTTGAAAAAATTAGTTTCAAAATCCATTCAGCTTTATCATACTTATGAGATGTATCATGCTATTTAAGAGACAATTGTTATCCCTCATGCTGTACTCTAGATCACATGTGTAGTTATCTACTTACTTTTTAATGTGCTGTAAAAAAAGTTGGTGACTGTGCAATTCTTCATTACAGCTAACATATTCAATAAAAAATCAATTTGACTTATTAAATCTTAATTTAAAAGTTTATTTTAGCTGGAGCCATCATGGGGAATGAAAAGAACCCAAATTTTGTAGTCAAATAAATCTTAGTTCAAAGCATAGTTTCCATCTATTACTTATACCATGGAAGTGGCCATATAGTGTAACCACATTAAAAGTAGCATTAAATGTTATTAACACTGTTTTACAGGAATTGAAAAATGCTGAACCAAATTCTTTGTGTTCATGTGTACTTATAATTTTGTATCAATATTTTTATTTTTTATTTTTTAGTAGCACTCTCATTCTAAACTATTCAAAAATATTTACCACAATGAGATGTGGTATTTAACATTACCATAATGAAAAAGATTTACTCTTTTTATTTAAAAATAATTTCCAATTCTGAAATACTGTGTAACATTCTGGTTACTGAACCATATGAGGTAAGAAAGGTAGAGAGAACGGGCACAGTGATAAAGGAAATAGAGAGGATACTCACACTCAAAACTTTTTGAAGAAAGACTTTTTGTTAAGACTTTTTGTTAATTCTGAGACCAATTATTACAAAATTTGAAGGGTGCAGAGGTTGTATCTCAGTGGTGTGATACTTACATTGGCTCTGGCCACAAGACTCAGAAAAACTAGAGTCTTACCATCGATCAGCTGCCCTGCTGTGTGAGGTCCTTGAAGAAAAGACATGCTTTGAGGAGGCAGGAAAGATAAACACTGTATTCCTAGCTGGTACAAAGGCCTTAAGGTCACAAACTCCCCTGTAAGGTTTATGAATGAACTAGGATAGATCCTACAAAAAGAATTCCTTTTGTGAAAGTGAGGTTATGCTTACTGTCCAAAAATAAAATCAGAGAGAAAGCAGATAAATCTTGCTTTTTCCACTTCCATTCCCAATTTCAAACGCAATTCTATCCCTGTTAAATCAGGGCTATTGCAGCAAAGAAGAGTCAGAAGAAGGATGTAAACATCTGTGCCAGTGCCTACAGGATTGATGACCTAGACCTGAGCTTCCTTCCTGGATTTATATTCTTGTTTGGGTAAATGGCCAATGATGTGCAACAGAAGGCTTATTTACAAGCACCGTTGGATCCCCTCTACAGTATATAGATTTTTCTCCTTTCACCTCTGTAATTCTTCTCTTTGTACTGTATCATAAAGTCTAGTAGTAATTGTATTCTAGATCTCAGTATAGCAGCTTGAAAAAATAAAGGTTCAATAACCTTGAAATAACTATGAGGGTTTCTGTAAGGATGCAAGCATTGAAGCCAGTGTGAAAGAATCACTGATGAATATGTAGTTTCTTGGTAGGAAGAGGGGTTTTCCAAAGTACTGCAATATTTCTTTTCTCATCATTTTATATGCCCCTCTTGCTACCTCTTGTGATGGATGGTACCTGTCTCTTTTTCTATTAGATATCGAACACCTGAGGATGGGGGACTTTCTTGTATCTTTGTATCCCCGTGACCTAGTTGGTACTGAACCTATAGCATATGCCAATAAGTGATATTTTAAGTGAAGAAATAATTATTCAGCTAGCTATTTAGTAGGGGGAAATGATATTACAGATATATTCTTGAGAAGCATATAGCCTTGTACAGGGAACATTCTAACATATATGAAACAATTAAGCTACAATAAATGGCCCACAAATTGTGTATCAAATCGTGTTCTAGACTATAAATACCACAAACATAACAGGAACAAATTTAAGTACTGTAGCTCCTTTTAGGTAAGGCCTGGTGAAAGTAGGATTTGTTTAAACCTTTAAAAGGATAATTAGAATCTGGATGAGTCTTCCTTAAAAGACGGTCGTAAGGCAATCTTGAGCTGGATTCTGAAATAGACCCCTTAACACCTTTAAGATTCCTTTTGCTTAAGGTTAAGAGCCCATTGGTTTAGTGGGGTGGACTGCGCTTTCTCCAGGCCTTTGCTTGGAGAAAGAATGAATGCTGTTGTTGCCTGGAACCTAACAACAGAAGCAGCGTTCTGTTGTTACCCGCACTTGGTTTGCTTCTCTCGGAGAGCTTCTCCTCCCCACCTCGACCCCGTCTGTTGTCATCTGCACATCCTGGGTTTCTCTTAGCGCAGTCTGAATTATTTATGGGATAAAGTCAGAGGTACTTTTCCTCGGTGAGTGCGAGTGTAGCTGTATAATAGGAATAGGGGATGAGCTTGCAGAACCAAGACTCTACTTCGCGCTAATTCTTTGCTTTTTCATTCAGTTTTTGCTAGTCTCTTCCCAGTCGGTCTGATTCATTCCTGAGGGAAATGCATCACTGTCAAGTTAACCCTACCCGCTTTAACTTCTTTCCTAGAGCTTTTCTTACCAGTCCAAGGCCTCTAGCAGTTGGCCTACTTTAAAGAGTGCAAGACGGAGAAAGCAGGGAAGTCTCACTACTCGGTACGCATGCTCCAAAGGCTTTGCAAGAAAGGGAACATCAGCTTCTCCTCTAGACACTTTCGGGGTGAAGTCGGGCCAGAAACACAAGGGCAGAAGACTTGTCTTTAAGTCTTCCTTCTGGCTGTGGCGCCTCAGCTTTCAGCTTGTGAACCGATGATTGTATGGGGTGTCTTGTCTCTGATCTGGCTCTCTTCCAATTTACTACTGGGCTAGAAATCTACCTGGGGTAAATCTGACACCCATGAGCAGGTGGGGTGATAGACCCCCATGCTAGTTCCTCCATTCATGGAAGTTCAACCCCCTAACTCAGACTGTTGTCGGCTTCATTTTGCTTCACATCTCCTCTAGCTCCGTTGTTTTTATCCCTTTCAGCTATCCGCTTCCAGCCCCTCCTTCCCTTATGTATGATCGCACTCCTCGAGTGCTCAGATTTGCTGAAGGCGGAGGCACTGAGGATCATGTGGGTCCTGGATCCTACCAGGTACCTTTCCTGAAGCAGCAGGCAACAGGTAAGATGTGAGGAAAGCAAGTCTTCTGTGACGGGCACCTCACATTCATCCTGCTCTGCTTCTGTGTGCCTGCGAATTAAGTGTAATAGTACTACTTTGTAAGTATAACAAAATATGAAGTAGGCTGGAAAATACTATCTTATTTTATAGGTAGTAACTAGTAAAACCATTTTCCCCATTTCACAACGCCCTAAAGCATATGGGTAGGACTTTTGATTCTACAGTGTTTGTCTACACCATGCTTTCAATTGTACAGATTAGATCTAAGGTTTTGATTTTCTGGCTCTGTTGCCTGTATGAGTCTCCAAATGCTTCTTACCTCCTACTGTCTCTCTTCACTGTAATCCTGTCTGCCTCGCACACCTTTCCTACCATTAGCCAGAGGTGCATTTATTTACTAAAATCTAGCTTTTATATTTATCTTTTGCAATATCGTGTATCTTTTTCAGAGAGATGCCCCTTATCTGACCAAACTTATGTTCTCTGAACATACTTAAAGAGGCCCCCTTTATCTCATATTCTGGAAAGAAAAGCTATATTCTTGAGAGATAAACTGGGAATGGATAATTCAAATAATTATTCACTCTCTTCTTTTGTTTGCAGTTAATGACTTAGAGGAAATTTAATAAATATTTCCAATTTGCTTTCTGCATTCCCCAATCCACTGATTTTGTAGAGTTTAATACCACTCAAAGTAAAGTTTGTTCCCTGTTAACCTGCATTTTTCCTATTCCTACACTATATCTGTATTTTTAAACATATGCCAGGATTTATAACTTTGTTGATGTGACTGATCAGATTAGTACATTAGGTTTATTCAGGTTTCTTTGGGTAGAGTACAATTTGTCATTTGTCATCATTTTAATTTTGAGTTTTACAGCTTTTCAGCATTTGATATCAATATCAGTATTGCTGGCAGTTATTATGTTTGTCTTTAATGCAGTTGAGTTGTTACAAGCATTAACTTCCAAATGATTTACTAACCACCAATGATCATCCAAAAATGCTTACACTTACACTTTCAAGCCTTATTTTATTTTGGTACAACTGACCACTTATTTTGTGAAAATGTTTCTTTTTCTTGTAGCTTGTATCATTATTTTTTCCTGGTTCCCTTTCCAAGTATTATTTTGGAACAGTGCCTGAAATGGTTAGGAGTAATAAAAATTTTTAACATGCTAAGTCAGAGAATAATTTTTCTTCTCTCTCTAACCAACCCCTCATAGTCTTCTTTAAAAATTTTAATTTCTGGATAACCTGGATGGAATGGATTAATTGCTAGGAACATACAATCTTCTAAAACTAAATCAAGAAGAATTAGAGAATCTGAATAGACAGATTATACCTAGTGAAATTGAAGCAGTAATCAAAAAAGTCCCCCCCCCCCAAAAAAAAAGCCCTGCACTGGACGGCTTCACAGATGAATTTTACCAAACATTCTGAGAACTAACACCTCTCTTTCTCAAAGTATTTCATAATTTAAGAGGAAGGAAGGCTCTCAAACTCATTTTATGAGGCCAGCTTTATCCTGATTCCAAAACCAGATAAAGATACTATTAAAAAAAAACTTATAGGCCAATATACCTGATGAACATAGACATTAAAATCTTCAAAACAATGTATGCTTAATTATTATTTTTTATAAATTATATTTTATTGTTTATGCTATTACAGTTGTCCCAGCTCCTCCCCCGCTTTTCCCCATCTACCCAGCTGCCACCCTACTTCCATAGGCAATCCCCACACCACTGATCATGTCCATGGGTAATGCATATATGTGCTTTGACTACTCTATTCCCTATGCTGTATTTTATATCCCTGTGACTATTCTGTAACTACTGATTTGTACTTCTTAGTCCTTTCACTTTTTTCCCTCATCCCCCTGACTCTCTGTCTTATCTGACAACTATCAAAATGCTCCCTGTATCTATGTTTCTGTTTCTCTTCAGCTTGTTTGTTGATTTTGTTTTTAAGAATCAATTGTTGATAGATATGCATTTATTGTCATTTTATTGTTCATATTTTTGATCTTCTTCCTCTTCAAGAAGACCCTTCAACATTTCATATAATACTGGTTTGGTGGTGATGAACTCCTTTAGCTTTTTCTTGTTTGGGAAGCTTTAAATTTGTTCTTTGATTGTAAATAATAGCTTTGCCAAGTAGAGTAATCTTGGTTGTAGGACTTTGCTTTTCATGACTCTGAATATTTCTTGCCAGTCTCTTCTAGCCTGCAAAATTTCTTTGGAGAAATCAGCTGACAGTCTTAATGGGAGCTGTCTTGTAGGTAATTAAATGCCTTTCTCTTGCTGATTCTAAGATTTTTCTCTTTGTTTTAACCTTTAGCATTTTAATTATGATGTGTCTTGATGTAGTTCATCTTGTTTGGGACTCTGCATTTCCTGGACTCATATGTCTATTTCGTTCACCAAGTTAGGGAAGTTTCTGTCATTGTTTTTTCAACTGGTTGCCTATTTCTTGCTCTCTCTTCTCCTTCTGGCACAACCATGATGCAAATGTTGGTTTGCTTGAGGTTGTCCCAGAGGATCCTTACACTAGTCTCACTTTTTTGGATTCTTTTTTCTTCTTTCTGTTCTTTTTATAAGATTTTATTTATTTATTTTTAGAGAGAGGAGAAAGGAGGGAAAAAGGGAGAGAAGCATCAATGTGTGAGAGATACTTTGATTGGTTGCTTCTCACATGCCTCCAACTCCAGACCTGGCCCACAACCCAGCTATGTGCCCTGACTGGGAATCAAACAAGTGACCTTTTGGTTTTCAGGTCAGAACTCAATCCACTGAGCCACATAAGCCAGGGCTTGCTCTTCTGATTGGTTGTTTTTTGCTTCCTTATATTACAAACCACTGATTTGATTCTTGGCTTCATTTACTCTACTGTTGATTCCCTGTAAATTGTTCTTTATTTTAATTAGTATATCCTTCATTTCTGACTGGACTTTAAAAAAATGCTGTTGAGGTCCTCACTAAGTTTCTTGAGCATCCTTATATCCAGTGTTTTGAACTCTGCCTTTACCTGATTGCTTGTCTCTATTTTGTTCTTTTTCTAGAGTTTTATTAAAAAAATGCTATGCCACTTTATGTACGGCATGCCTTATGACAGTGTGCTTACATTTCACTCATCTCCCCCTTTGTGCTACGGTGGCCATACATTTTACTTCTACCTATGCTATGTAAATTGAAATGATTTTTGCTTTAAACCATCGATTGTTTTTTTGAGGGATTAAGAATTGAGAAAATTGTACCATCCTTGCATCCCTGAAATAAATCCCACTTGATCATAGTGTATGATCTTTTTAATGCATTGCTGGATGCGGTTTGCCAACATTTTGTCGAGGATTTTACCGTCTATGTTCATCAGAAGTATTGGCCTGTAGTTTTCTTTCTTTGTTGTGCCTATATCTAGTTTGGGGATTAGGGTGATACTGGCCTCATAAAAAGAGTTTGGGAGTTTTCCCTTTTCTTGAATTTTTTTTTGAATAGTTTGAGAAAGATTGGGGTTAGCTCTTCCTTAAATATTTTGTATAATTCTGTGAAACCATCCAGTCCAGGCCTTTTATGTGCTGGGAGTTCAGGCTTTCTGCTTCTTCTTGATTTAGTTTCAGAAGATTATATGTTTCTAGGAATTTGTCAATTTCACCTAGGTTTTCAAATTTCTTGGCATACAGTTGTTCACAGTAATTTCCTACAATCCTGTGTATTTCTGTAGTATCAGTTGTAATTGCTCTTCTTTCATTTCTGATTTTGTTTATTTGGGTCCTCTCTCTTTTTTTCTTGATGAATCTGGTTAAAATCTTATTGATTTTGTTTATCTTTTCAAACAACCAGCTCCTGGACTTATTGATCCTTTGAATTGTGCTTTTAGTCTCCATGTCATTTAATTCTGCTCTGATCTCAATTATTTCCTTCCTTCTACTTGCTTTGGACTTTGTTGTTGTTCCTCCATATCTTGTAGATGTTGGGTTAGGTTGTTTATTTGAAATGTTTCTACCTTTTTTAGGTAGGCCTGTATCACTATGAACTTCTCTTTCAGGATTGCCTTGGCTGTGTCCCATATGTTTTGGACTGCTGTGTGTTCATAGTCATTTGTTTCCAGAAACTTTTTGGTTTCTTCCTTGATCTCATTACTAACCCATTCATTGTTTAATAGCATGCTCTTCAGTGTCCAGGAATTTGAATGTTTTTTAGTTTTATTCTTGAGATTGGTTTCTAGTTTCAATACCTTGTGTAAATGAATGGATCAAAAAACTATGGTACATTTACACAATGGAATACTACACAGCAAAAAGAAAGAAGGAACTTTTACCATTCATGACAGAATGGATGGAACTGGAAAGCATTATGCTGAGTGAAATAAGCCAGGTGGTGAAAAACAAATACCATATGATCTCATATATAAGTGGAACCTCATCAACAAACAAACATGCTAGCAAAATATAAACAGAGACATGGAAATAAAGAACAAACTGACAGTGACCAGAGGGGAAGAGTGAGGAGGACAATGGGAAAAAGAAAAGGAAGAGTCAAAGAACATGTATAAAAGACCCATGGACAAAGACAAAGGTGGGGTGGTGAGGACTGAATGTGGAAGATGGGGAGGTTATGGTGGGGAAGAGTAATAGGGGAAAATGGGGGCAACTGTAACTGAACAATTAAAAAAGAGAATTGAGAAAAAATATTATTTATTAACCCACATAAAATTTGTTGTTAATCTGTGAAGTGGTACTTTTTATTTTAGAAGTTTGATTTGGGTCTTTTAATAGTATCTTCCCTTTGTTATCTCATCATGTTCACCTTTCTTCTACCTTCTGGTAGAATATGCTATTAGTTCTGAGAGTATAGTATCAACAGTTGAGGTTACTGAATGATTTTATATATCTTGAGTGTTTTCTCTCTGAAATCATTTGTTGAATATATGAAGAATATTTGTAATAAATATTTTAATGTTCTTACATGTTAATTCCATCTTCTCACATGTAAATCTTTTTCTTTTCATTGACTTTTTCCTGTTTATAGGACATATTTTCCTGCCTCTTAGAAGTAGTAAGTCTCCTAGAAGAAGAAGTAGTCTCCTGCCTCTGGTAGTTTGCACTATTGACTTCACATAATCTGTAGTGTGGTTTGTGTGTGTTATCCATGTGTTTGAAATGAAATCTGTGTGTTGTTCTCTGGTTTCTTACACTGATTTGAAACATTTCTCTGGTTTCCTGAGTTTCTCAGTTCTACTGAACAACCCTTGCTTTTTCAAAATGAAAATTGGCTTCTGTTTAAGTGTTTCTGTCCTTGTGGTCTTTGTTGCTATGCAAAAGTAGTGTGTGTGTGTTTTGCTTTGGGACAGCTTATTCAAACCATCAGTGACTAAATTAACACCTAGAGTTTTGACATCATCCATGAAGCTTGTCCTAACCACCTAAGTATGGTTGAGAAGTTCCCTTCTTTTGAGCTTCTAAGCATTTTGACACTTAAGATATTTTTGCTTATTAAATTATTTTAGTCCTTTTCTTAATCTTCAATAGATTATTGCTTTTTAAGTGTAAAGTCTATATTTTACTCACCTTTTTGATGCTGCAGTACCTAACATAAATAATAATTCTTGATTTCAGTCACATTTAATACATGTGGGCCTCAGAAGAAACACATTACTTCCAGTTTTAAAATAAATGTCTTTTATTATTTGTCCAGATTAGCAAGATTTTGAACTATTCTAATTATCAGCACACATTTTCATAGTAGCATACACTTTCCTTTAGTGTGTAAGATTCTTAACAGTTTTGAGTCCTCATTTTCATTCTTTTTATTATCTGTTGAATATATCTGCTTTACTCTGTCCTATCTCTTCTTTAATATCTATGTTGGTTAAATTATACTCATCCTGTAGATACACTTTTGAAAATTTTTATCAGTCTTTCAGAAGTCTAAGTCTTCCTACTCTTTGTCTCCTAAGTTTGTGTAAGTTAATGATTGATTGTTCTAATGAAATTTTCTTTGATTTATAAACTTTTGTTTAGGGTCAGGCAATCAAAAAATATTTACTGAATTTTAACTAAGTATCAAAGCAAGAAGACATGATTCATTACTTGCTCTAAACTCAGTTTAAATTATTTCTACTTAAGTGGTCTCTACACATTTATATATGCTATTCTCTACAAATAATAGATGCTATTCCAAAATATAAAACAGTAGTCTTCTGAGGATGGAAATGCTTTATCATCTAAATATAACTGCCATTTTTATCTCAACTACATACACTTAGAAGAAAAAAGACTTTTTATTTTTTTTAGAAGAAAAAAACCTTTTATTTTGTTTTTCTGTTCTTTAGTTAGTCCAGTTCTTTAGTAACTCTAGGTTCTTATATTTAATATACATTAATAAAAATTCTGCTCTTACATTAGAATTTTAAAAATACAACAACTTCTGTGGCTAGGCATTAGTTCTGAGCATTATATCAACAATTGAGGTTACTACATGATTTCATATATTTTGAGTGCTTTTTCTTTGAAATTATTGGAATCTTACCTACCAGTGATATGCTTTTACTTTTATAGGTGGCTATGCACCATTCCTTTCTTTGACTGCCAGAGAAAGTGCTTTTACTGTTGCCTCTGATGCTGAGAATGCTGTTCCAGGTCCAGGACATTATAATATTTCAGGAAAACAGGTAAATTTATAATAGTCATTATATTGTAATGATCTAAGTTAATAAGAATTATGCTTTCTTCCTTTAATAAACTGTTAGGTCAATTGTGATATTTTATATTCCCCTAATAGTATCTTCTCATTTCAATCTACATTTTATAATTAGAGAAAGTAAATGTGTTAAATGTTGGTTCTTTTGTTGAGTGTTCTTTATTATTCCATATATTCTGTAAGGCATAAAACATTGTTACATACTTCATGGTCCTTGAAACTCGAATGAGAGAATAAAACTATTGAATGTTATGTAGATGAGGCATAGAAATAGGGCAAAGACATATATACTATACAGAATAGATAGAGCTATTGGCATTGACTCGTCTGTCTCCTAATTCTATACAGTACCAAGGGTGTGTGATAAGAATATTTTTGATGGTCCATTAATGTTCAAAAACAGGGGATATAACTCCATTATCTTTATAATCATGGATATTATACTCTTTTCACATAAACATTACATTCTTTCTTAATTACTCCTAGTTGACCCTACCAGACATTTATCTCTCCTGTTGAAGGTCCAGATGCCATTACTGAAACCTTAATTTTTGCATTAGACTTCCTTGAATTAATAACAGCAACATTGTGTCAGGAGTTTCCATTTATAAGCAATGAAATAGATTTTTAAGACCTACGCTATGTTTACAATGAAAGATTTACAGGAAAGACACTTGAGTAGGTCATAGACTTATAGGAAGATTGAACAGTCAAGTCTTAAGAAAGGGTAGGACTAAGAAAATTTTAAGTAATTCAATAGTAAGAACTTCTGCACCATTCAACAGGGGACTACCATTAGGTAACATACTTCTTTAACTAACTTCCTTCCTTCCTTCCTTCCTTCCTTCCTTCCCTCTGTTTTTTGCTTCCTTTCATTTTTTTATGTGTAACTCCACTGAAGATTAAAATTCCCAGTAGGGAGAATCTGATTTGTCCAGTTACATTATAAAATTGTCATATTTCAACATTCTGAAACCCATAGATTAAACAGTAAATATAACATGAGATATTATAAAAGTGGTTAGGAATGTAGGCTCTGGAGTTAGACTGCCTGGATTCAAAATCTGTCCCTGCCACTTAATAGCTATGAGACTTAATCTTAACCATTTAATCTCCTTGGGCCTTGGTTTCCTCATCAGTTAAATAATAATTTTGTAGACTCTTTCTAAGAACTAAGTATGTTAACATTAGTAAACATTTAGAATAGTGCCTGGCTATAGTTAGCATTTGGTACATTCTAGCATTATTAGTATTGTCATTTTATAGTAGAAGGGAGAAAGAAAGAGATAGAAAATGAAAGGCAGTCATGTAGGAAGCAAAGAAATATGGGTAGGTACTTGTTTTATTTCTGTAACTGATCATGAGGCTATAGGTAGCTGAAGATTTTTCCATTATGCATTCCAAGTTCACTGTCTTTTCAACAATGACTGTATCTTGTAGAGTTCTTAGCTTGGTGACGTGATCAGAATGTTGAGTTCTAAGGAGCTTGAGCTCTTAATTATCAGACTTGTTTCACCTTTACATAAACTTGCTTTCAGCATTTTCACTGCTGTCATAGTGTGAAGAGGCTTTGCAGGTTGTCCCTATGTTTCATCCCACCTTAGCTTTTAATAGTCCTGTTTTTGGTCCTGGTCAAGTTAATGACCTTAGCCAATGCACTAACATTCTTATTTTGCTTTTTGCTTGGTAGCATAAAGAGCCTGGAATGGTCAGTTGGTGGTCTCAACTTCCAATTCAGTGGAACATCTGTTGCTTCTCACTGGGGTCTTAAAACTTCCAGAATCCTAGAGCACAGAGGACCAAAAGCAGACAATTCGATAGAGGGTCATTAAGTGTAATCATTAGGAGTGTCACTCCTGCTTCTACTCCATGGCCCACAGACTAACATTTTATGGGTGTATGGCCTTGCTAGCTCTACTAGTAGTTCTAATGTTAAAACTTATATGTAACTCCAGTATTCCAAGAGGCAAATGAAGTGAAATATATAATAAGTAGACTTTAAACTTGTTAAATATGACAAGTGTCAGGAAGTTGGAATATTAGTTTATATTAATACTGATTTTAATCAATTCTGTATGAGATAATATAAAGTACAATTTTGATTAAATTTTGTTTTATTCCAAATTGGGTATATTTCTTAGATTTCAAGAATAAGGAATTAGTACCTCTTTTTTGTGTAATGAATGACCTAATAAAAAAGAGTTCTAGTAGTCTCTATTTTTTCTTCCCTAAAACTATAAACAAGTGCCAGAAGAAGATGGATTTTCTTGGTTTAAAAAGTGACTAATAATTTATTTATTCAATTGCTGCTGATTTTTTTGGTAGTTTTAAGCCAAACCATTGCAGAATTGAAGTTCAAGAGGTACGAATTTATTGTACTGTTTAAGAAATAAGGTTCATTTCATTTTAAATGGATGAATTAGGAAACATTTTTGTAATGTGATATAGTTTGTGTATTATTAATTCTGTAAAAATTAAAGTGATGATTTTATTGGAAATTAATGCAAGTATTTAACAATTTATTTTTAAATTTTCTTTTGGAAACATTGGTTGAAAGCATAGAGTTTCTATCAGCAATTACTTAGTAAACATTATTTAGGGATTTTGGTGAAATTTAAACAAACCAAAAATGTAAGTTGTACTTGAGAGTGCCTGCCTCCACTATAAAATACAAAATACTTGAAGCTTTGTAAAGTAGAACATTTAGGAGTTGAAGTTGCATACCCTAATTTGGCTTTCTATTGTTGTTTGTATCGCTTAATAGTTGTTTCACTTTGATTATGGTTGTCACCAGTATCCCAAAGTCAAGGATGGGGGTTGGGCATACTTTTTGCCTTTATAGCTTTTACCTGGTTGTGGGCAAAATTGCTTTTACTTTGTTTCCTTTAGCATATCTGAAACATGCTAAGTTTTTTTTGAAAGGAAGTTTGCTTAGTAGAAAAGAACATAATGGAATTAAAATGAGAAGAAGAATCAGTTTTGCAAAGTTCAGGCTTCTGATCCTTTAATAGATAATTAGCTTTGTAAGTCACTTATCTTGCCTGTTCATAGTTTCCTAGGATTCTCACTTCATAGTGTCAGTACAAATTTCACTTATGTTTTCTGGTCATGTTCTTTTCCAGTTTCTGATTTGTCTCTGCTTGGCAGGTACTATCTTGTTTTTTAGTACATGAGAATAGTTCTAGATGTGGGATTTTTTTTGGGTATAGCCAAATAGTTTCTTTCATATTTTTTATTATCTAAGCCCAGGAATAGATGTCTACATTAAGACTGATTTCTGATCTGAGTGATACCTCTCACTAGAGCTGAATAATAAGACATATAATACAGTACATGCCTTTAACCTGCACATGAGACTTTGCTCCTGTAATGTTGGAGGGTTGCTGACAATATCATAAATTCATCAAATAACTGTAGTGTTTAGACAAAAGTTAGTACTCAAGATGTAGTATGACTGTTTTCTCATAGGTTTTCATATAAGATATATAATTACTCAGTAGTATTTTGTTTGGAGTCATTTATCTGACATATGGCAGTTCCTTTTGTAAACTCTTATAAAATCAATAGAATTGGTAATTATGTAATATGAGTAATCTGAAAGAATTCTGGTTAATTTGTACATAGTTTAAAAAATAACATTATATTACTAGGAAGACCTGAGTTGGTGGGCTCCTTCTCGGTTCTTGTCTCACAAGAGAGTTCAGGTGAGAGACAACCTGTATAGTAGAAATAAGATGACAAGTTTATTTATGAAATAGACTTGAGCATGAAGCTGCAAGCTGGCACTCAGCTAGTGAGTGCCTTAACTATAAGGGTTTTAGGGGTTTTATTCTTCTGGCCAGCTTCTAGGTTCCACCTCCTCCTCCCCTCTCCAGACCTTGGGATCAATATACAGTGTCAAAGGCTTTCTTTCCCAGATAGTGGAAAAGATACAAATTTCAAGGGTTCACCTCCTCCTGCACTATCATGGTTTTTCTTGTGACTTTTGGAACACCTCGTAAACTTACCTGATCATGTTGCTGAATTATTGAATGAGAGATGTCTCCCTCCTTCACTCTGCCTTGGTTTGCTATCTGTCTTGCCTAACAATTATATCATTTTTTAAGCCTTCTATTAAAATATTCAATATAAATTTACATTGTTGTTTGAGTTTTAAGATCAGAGACCATAGTAATGGTTTTCAAAAAAGGGCTTTTCCCCCCACATGATTTAATTCTTTATATAACTTCTCATGTTTTTTGCAAAATCTATAATATATTATTATAGATCCAATCCCTTTAAACATAGGAATTATGATCTTATTAAAACTAATTAAGTACTGAATTGGCTATTTAAGAATATAATTTGACCATTTTTAAAAATAACTCTATTGTGTATTACTTTTTTTAAAAATTATTTTATTGTTCAATTAGAGTTGTCTGCATTTACCCCCCATACCCCAGCCAAACCCACCTCCCGCCCTTGCTTCCACCCCTGCCCCTTGGTTTTGTCAATGTGTCCTTTATAGTAGTTCCTGAAAACCCTTCCTCTCATTGTCCCCTCTCCCCCTTCCCTCTGGTTATTGTTAGATTGTTCTTAATTTCAATGTCTCTGCTTATATTTTCCTTGCTTGTTTGTTTTGTTGATTATGTTCCAGTTAAAGGTGAGATAATATGGTATTTGTCCCTCATCACCTGGCTTATTTCACTTAGCATAATGCTCTCCAGTTCCAACCATACTGTTGCAAAGGGTAGGAGCTCCTTCTTCCTCTCTGCTGTGTAGTATTCCATTGTGTAAATGTACCATAGTTTTTTGACCTACTCATTTACTGATGGGCACTTAGGTTGTGTATTTCTTAAAAGCTGAATGAAGTTAAATAAGAAGCAAACTAGAGATAGGCTCAGTTAATAGTGATTGTGACCTATTGACAGGAATACACCATGTAAAAAGATCTGTTGGTATATCAGTGACTTAAAAAAACTTATCTGACAAATGCTAATCACAGTTATGAATCACCTTTTGAGTCACTGCACTATGACTGTGTATAGAAACTAGTATGATGGAATTTTATCTCAAATAACTGGCTATTAGCCGGTTGATTAATATTCTGATTAGAGAAAATCCAGATATGTAGCATGGAAGATTTTTCCCTACACCTTCTCTGCAACAACAAAAAAATGTTTGAAACTAATCTGATCATAAAACCAAGCTGTTGCCAGTAAACCTACATATATATCCCTAGAAATGACCAAAATGTTATTAAAGAAGTAATTAATCCTAAGCAAGTTTGTAAGGATTGCATTTGCCTTGCAATATAAATACCAGAATTTTTAGCTCATTTCAGAGTTATAAATTCTCTAGGAGTTTGTAAATATACAGTGTTTATTCTTGCTCCACAGCTTTGGAGACTCCTGATTCTTATGCTAAAACTGAGTTTTGCATTTTCTTAGTGTGTTCTAAGTACAGTAAATTTTAGTTTAAGTTCAGAGTTAAAATTGACAGCTCTCATTGTCATTTTCTCTTGTCTTCTTTTACTGGGACTATGTCTTCAGTTAAGAGCCTTAACTTTCTCATGTTCAATTTTAAAACTATTCATATTAATATATAACATTTACCATATAGGTATTAATTATGAAGTACTTCTTTTAATGATTTCATAATTTTTTCTCTTCAGTATAATATAAAGGGAGGCCAAAGTCTACAAAACCGGGAGAAACGTTTTAAGAAGTTTATTTCCAGTAATCCAGGACCAGCAAGCTATGATCTGTCTTGTCTTGGAACATTAAATATTGTGAAGACAAAAGTACTAGAGGCTAAAGAGCATCTTCAATCAGTAGGTTGCAATTTTAAAGTATGCTTCTAATGACAGTCTTTTTAATTAAAGAAGAAAGGGTTCAGAGATTTCTTTGATAAGTACATTTAAAAAGCCTTACTATAAAAAGTAGTAGGCTCATTAGTATCCATATTGTGGTTATTTATAGTTAAATGACTACTTGATTTTATAAGCTTGAGTTTTAAACTATATTACCATCTGACTTCTTTTTTGCTCTTGAAAAATCTGTAGTCACTTGCAATATCCATGGTGTACACAAAGTAAGGGAGATTTTAAAAACTACCTGAATGTTTTATATTTGAGAAGAAACTCTATTTAAGTAGTTAATAAAACTGAAATTTAAAACATGGTTCCTGAAATAAAAAGCTTAAAATTTAGATGGGAGAGATATATAGGGAACTATTAAGGCAAGATGAAATCTGACAAGTGCTAAGTGGATGACCTTGTAATTAAATGCCATAGGAATTTAAAGGAGGACTGCTATGTTATGGGGAAGTTTAGTTTATAGAGGGTTTATAGAGGAGGTTGGCTTTGAAGAATATGCATTTAGACACGGAGAGCTAAGTGAGTGAAGATAGAGAGGTGGGATCTTCTGGAAGACAATGAGAAGGTTATTTGACTGGAATGAGGAATTTGTGCAGGGAACTAGCAGGTAATTTGTTTGAAAAGGTGTGTTGGTGTTATATAAATGAATAATTTTTACACCAAAGGCCTACCCATTTGACATAAATAATATAATCTAGCCAATTTTGGTCATGGTTTCTTTTCATCATTTCCCTCTTATCTTGTCATAACTCTTTCATATAGCTTATATTAATTAAATTTGAATTAGTTTTATCTGTGTTTAGGAGAATATATTTTAGGGTTCAGTACTCAGCTGAATAATGTCAGTGCAATTACAATGAGGTTAAGTGTTAGAAGAGTACTTAAATACCAGTTGTTTCATGTGTGGGAACACTTAAATGTTTAGTTACTCATGCATGGGTTTAGCAGACATTTTTTGAGTGACTATGTGTACCAGACATAATCCAGGCACTGATAATATATAGGAGACAAATCACTGCTCCCTGGGGTCTACAATTTTAACAAGAAAGAAGTGAATGCAATTCAATATAAAAGTTTGATGAATGATATCTTAATAAACATGTATCATAATAAAATGCTTGCTAGCAGCCCAAAGAAGAGAGTTTTTGGTGGGAATATGGATATTATAGTTGAACTGCATCTTTATGGATTCACTAAGTACTTAAAAAGAATCAGAAATAAACTCTTAGGAAGAGAAAACCATATAGATGAAGACTTTGTGGTATTTAATGGCATGTTATGTTCAGAGAACAAAGTTCTTTGGAATACTTGGAGTACAGGATTGAAGGGAGAGTAGTAGGAATGGCAGCTGGAGAAGATGTAGGGGCTGTATTTTGGAAAGTCTTGACATCATGCAAATAACTTTTGAAAGTAGTGAGTAGGAGGAGCCGCTCAGTACTTTTTTGTTTTAATTTGGTAGTCAGTCTCATTAACTATCACCGAAACTACTTAATGGTCTTAATGATAAAAAAATTCAGCCAGTGATAGTATGTTTGTAATATAATTATATGTTGATCATGTGTGTACCAACTAGAAAAATTATTTTTTTATTTATTTAGAAACTATACAGGATCAATATATTTTTAATAATGAGTTCTCCAGGTAACTAAATCATTTAAATGTCTGCATTTTGATACATTCTATACTAGTATTTTTAATGCATGGTACTCCTTGTTTTTATTTACTAATAAAGGAAATTTTGAAAAAGGATAATCACCCTAAAACTTCAGACTGTAGCACTGATATTCTGTTAGTGTTTGCATAGTTCCTCCCAGTATTAAATCATGTTATATTAAGAATTTATACACATATAATTTCACATAACTTACATAGCTGTAGTCATAATTCAACTTTATACTTTTTTTTCCATTTAGTATTATGTCATAGACATTTTTCTTGCTATATAGTCTGCATAATTAGGATATTTCTAAGGGGGCCAGTATGATGGAGATAAGTCAGGAGCTAGGAAGGAATGAAGTTGGGAAATGTTACAGAAAATAAGTTCATTTTCTCCCAGCAGATAGTATGATAGCATAGAATGAGTGATGTTGATTGTTGATGTGACTATAGGAGTGAATGTCTGTTTTTATTACCTGCTTTACTAATCAAGATAAATAGGTGAGCCAAACGAGGGAGACTCCTGGTCTCTAAAGGCAGCTTTAATAGTAATGGTATGTGTTATCTTGGTTTATATGATGATGTGAGACTTGAATCCACTCCCTTAGACTGCTTTTATAGAATAAACATTTTTGACTTATGTAACTCATTAAGTCAATATTTAATAGTTGCCTTTTAATAAATTTTAATATTTGGTTCTTCATTCCTACTCCTCTTGCCTTTGAGTAAATATAAAATGTTTTCTTACAGAAAATTTCAAGGTCACCTTCAGTTTTCAGAAGTGTTCATGTTCCTTCAATTCCTTCCTGTGGACAGTCATATGGTTATGATATTAATGACGATGACAGTATTATAAGACAGTTTCCACCTGCTAGTGATAGCACACTAGGTCCAGCATACTATAAACCTCAATTTGTAAGTATAAAGCATTTCATATTGACAACTGGAAAGTCATTTATGACTATGCATGTTTAGTCATGTAACACTAACTGTGGCAACAAATAGACCCCCAAATCTGAGTGGATTAACACAATAGAAGTTATTTTTTCCTCAATAATATGGGCAATCCTTGTTAGGAGATTTTCTTTCAAGTAGAGATTCAAGGACACAGACTTATTCCATTTGTGTTACTGTCATCCCCTGGGGCTTTGTCATCCGCATACAGCTGTCAGAAGGGCACAGAGGGTGGAGGACCACTAGTGGGAGGTTTCTGTGGAGCAGGCCTGAGGGCGGAAGCTTTGTTACATGGACACACTTAACTGTCAAAGAGGCTGGGGCATATAGTCTTACTCAATCAAGGGAGAAGAGAAAATAGGTTTAGCCTATTAGAAGTGACTGCTATAAACTACAATCATATGCAATGCACAGATATTCTTTCCTTGAATTTGAAAGTAAAAAAGAGCATTTTATTTTAAAAGAATTTGAATCTGACTATATTATTTATTTCATAAATGATTATAAAAAAGATAAGGAACTTCTTAGATTAAAATATCAAGCATAATATATCAGATTCATCTCATCTATGTTTAAATTTCAAACCTGGTTGGAGGTCAAGGAAGATTTCATTCAGCCAGTTGAAGTGTATGAGTTATCGATGAATACAGATAATAAATAAGATGGATGATATGTCTGGTTTTACTTAATTAGAAGAAAGAAATGTATAGTGCTTTGAACCTGTTGTATTTTCATACTTTTATAAGATCTGGAAGAAGTAATCCTGGTGGGGAAAGGGGCAAAAATTAAGTGTAGATTTAAGGAGAAGAAGGAACACCTTGTGCAAAGAATAGGTACTCTCAGGATTTGGCTTGACCTTCACTACTAGTAGTTTTTGTTTGGTTATGTCTCCAACTTTGGGCTTAGTTAGGCTTAAGCACCTTCAGAAACTATGTGGTTTGTGGCAATAGGCATACGAAGGCATTCTTGGGTCTTAGATCCTTTGATTTGTTAAAATTTTTTTCTTAAAATATTTTATTGTAATTTATATAATTACACATTTAATAGTACAAACATAATAAAAGATACCACATACACTCCATCACATATAACATGTAAAATTTTATTACACTTGAATTAGATATATTTTTAAATAAATATAATTATTACCCTTTCTAATTTTCCTCCCTTCATTCTTTTCCTTTTGTTAAAGTAAACACTAAATTTTTATTACATGCATGTATAACTCCATATTGTTGTATGATTTAAAAAATATGACTAAATGATATTATCTGGTATATAGGTAGTTTAGTGTTTCACTTAATGTTATATTTCTTAGTTTTAACCATATATATGTATTAGATCTAATTCATTTATCATTTCCAGATAGTAAGTTCCTTTTTTAAAAAATAATTTATATTTTAAAATAGTTTCAGACTGATATAAAAGTTATGAGCATAATATAAAAAAATCCTCATATACCATTCACTCATATCCTGTAGTTAATACTTTACTGCATTTGCTTTAGCATTTTATCTCCTTATACATTTATATTATTATTTTTATTAAATTAGAGAGTGTGTTTAATACACGATGCTCCTTTATCTCTAAATACTTCAATGTAAATTCCCCAAGAAGAAGACATTTTCTTTTATAGATACAGAAAAATTATCAAAATCAAGAAATTTTTATTCATATAATATTATTATCTAATTTATGGATCTTTTGAAAATATTGCTAATTACCTCAATGATCTTACATTTTTTTTTTTGTCCAGAGTCCAGTTAGGAACAGTTTTCAGTCTTTCTTTGTCTTTTGTAACCTTATATTTTTGAAGAGTACAAGCTATTTATTTTGTAGACTATGTCTCAATTTGGAGGCTGTGTAGAGGTCTGTCCAGAAACATCCAGCCATTGTTAATATAACAAGAATGGTTTGCACTACATTGATGTAACCTGGCAGCCAAGGGGAGTTGTCTGGAGTGTGCATGTGTGAACAATGAAGACTTCATTGTACTAGTAAGAGGGGGCATTAGACACCACTGAGAGAGCATGTGTACTGTGTGACTGTCACATTCAAAATAAGTGAGTGAGTAGAGCAAAGAATCTGCATCAAATTTTGTGTTAAGCGTGAACAGTCCTCCACAGAAAGTATTCAGATGATTCAGAAGGCTGCATCTATGGGCAACTGGTGATTGGCAGATTCATTGCAACATACCCGCTCCTGCATTATGTCTCGTGTACAGTTTTTTGGTGGAACAGCAAATCACCCAGGTAACTCAGCCCCTCTACAACCCAAATTTGGCACCCTGTAACTTCTGGCTTTTCTTAAAGCTGAAATCACCTTGGAAAGAAAAGAGATTTCAGACTGTCGATGAGATTCAGAAAAATATGATGGAGCAGCTGATGGTGATTGGGAGAGCTGGGTGAGGTAATAAAGTGCCTACTTTGATGGGGACTGAGGCATCATTGTCCTTTGTATAGTGTTTCTTGTATCTTGTATCTTCTTCAATAAATGTCTCTGTTGGTCATGGTATATGGCTGGATACCTTCTGGACAGATCTTGTATTTTCTCTTGATTAGCATAAATTTATATATTTTGGCAGGAATACTATAGAAACAATGTATCCTTCTCAGTGCACAACATAAAAAGCACAGGGTATCTATCTAACTGGCATTGTTTATTTGAAGTGGTGTGTTCCCATTTTATTTACTGTCAAGTTACTATTTTTTAAATATTTATAAACATTTTAGGAGAGATACTTTAAGAATAAGTAAATACTTTATTCTTGATCAAATTCTGACTAATATAACATCCATTGATGATACCTGAATCAGTTTTACTGTAATGTTTATCAAATGGTGATTTTCTAACTTCATCTTTTTCTCATTTATTTCTTGGCACTTTACTATAATGAAGAACTTTATCTTCTTTCTCATTTATGTATTATATGAGTATGGATTCAGAATTCTTGTTTTACTCAAAGGGTTGTAATTTATTATTCATTATTTATTTTGACATTAAATTACTTCAGGTTTGTCTTTTGGGAGCCTGTTCAAACTGCTTCTTGTGTCTTTTTTGACACATCACCATCATTCTTTGAGCATTTCCTTATCTTCTGGCACAGTAAGACATTTCAGGTTCACCTCACTTCTTTCCCTGCGCCAGCCTTGGAATCAGCCATTTCTTCAAAAAGCCCTACTCCCACTTAGGAGAAAATGCTATTTCCAAAAAAGATCAGTGCACCACATACATGCATTGCTACTGGGTTGTCATTTCTTTTAGGACAAAGTTAGAAATATATTAGAATATATTTCTTCTCTGTCTGTTAAAACTTTGAGTTTATACTGATACCTCCAATTCTAATTTGACACCACAGGTTTTTCTAGTCTTTCCTTTTTCACATTTAAATTCACTTCTCCCACAAGGAGAACCCTGGCTTCCCTTATCCTCAATATATGTACTTATTTGCTTAATCCTATAAATCTCTGAAAGTACTTACAGAAATACTAACCCATCCTGAAAAAAAACAGACTTCAGGTGGTATAAAACTCTTACCTCTATGTGACCTTGAGGCTTTACACAAGCAGGAAGTGAAGGGTAAGGCAAACTTTAAACTGCCTACTTGAGTGTTAAAGGTGTGCCTCAATGAATACCTTTACGCATTGCGTTGTGTTGCACCTATGCAAAGGCTAGAGATTTATTGGTTCAAGGCATTTAAGGAAACCTCTCTCCAACCATCATCACCTGGCTATTCAGCTAACCAGTCTGAGGTTTCAGGGGCCACACATGACGAGTACAGAATTTAAAGAATTAGTCCAGGAAAATCACTAAACACTAAAAAACCACCACCCCCCCTAAAAAAAAACTTGGGGTAAGGAAGATTCTGATTTTCAGAGTTGGCAAACTCTATCATTTAAAATGTTCAGTATTCAACAAAAATTATGAGACATGCAAGGAATAACAACAACGAAATAATGGTTTAAAAATTCTGTCATTACCCCTAACTTATACCTCAAAATGTTACTCTTGTTTTAAAATTATATTTTTACATATAGTGTTTCTTTATTTTGGAGTAATATATCATGCATCAGAAGGCTAGAATAAAGCCTCCAAGCTTCTCCAGATGTACAAAACGTTTTCACATATGGATAAACAGTTTGACATGTAACATTTGATTTTATTCTGGCTAAATTATTATTAATAGAAGACCAAACTAAAAAGAAAATTTATCCATCCTTTTAATAAGTACAATTTTTATGACTTATTTTAGTAATTATTGAGTCAATCCAATTTATATTTATTAGAATAAAAATCTAGATCTAATTTAAGAAAACACTAAAATAGATTTATACATAAATTAAAGACTAAGTTCTTAGTCTTCAGACTAAGTTCACAGGAATATTCAGTAAAATTTAACTTGAAGTGAATTGTAATGTTTTCTGAAATCTCCAACTTGAATTTGAGAGAACTAGAGATAAGAGGGCAAACTCCATAGCTGAAAGCTCAATTTTCTTGTTCTTGCAGAAAGAAAAATGCCACAGGTTTCTCCCAGACAACCATAAAGTTGATAGTATAGTGATGTTAATTCAAATCTTAGCCAAATTTCTGATAATGCTGTTTTTAAGCTGCTTTTTGAGATAATACTATGTATAGGCTCAGTTTCCAGATGTGACTGTTAATAGAAAGTTAATATAGTAATCCAATAGTTGGGTAATTATTGTGGTTCTTCCCTGGACTGGTGAATAACATCTGCTAAAACAGAGGCAACTTTGAAACAGAGTTCTATAAGACTCTAGCCAACAAATGATGTTTTAGCTATATTTAATATGTAAAGAGAAATTTTATATATGGTATTTTGTATAACATTTTGAATTATAACCTTAGTTTCTCTCTCTCTCTTTTTAGAAGACCTCAGGTAGTCATTAGACATTTAGTTTTCAGAGATGGATTCCACAAGCAAAGTTTGCAGTTGGAAGTACGACACTGACATATTCACTAATGATAACATGCTGGGAACTTACCTGTGTGCAGTGACACTGGCAGGCAGTCCGTTAGTGTTTAAATTGATGTACTTTGGGGCTTTTAATCCTTCATAAATTATATTTACATGCTTAATTATGGAAATGACTTGGGGGGAAAATTGCATAGCCACTTCTTCATTTATTTCATTTTCATTGCAAATGACAGTTAGTAATTCTTCTTCTAGTTACGTTACAACATTCACTTAAAATAATTCAGCTCCACGCTGTTTGCTTCAATTAAGTCATATTTTATTTACTAATGATTTTACAAGTTGACAATGACCTTGCCGTTTGTATTGTCAACACTTCTTGACATAAAGTATGATTTAGAGTTAAGAGTGCGTCAATTTATTTTTAATATTTTTACTGTATGCTTCAAAGTCTTTTAAATTAAATTTTAGATTGAATATTTACCTGAGTAGTGCTGAAGTTAATGAGTTAAGTGCTTGTTGATTCTAATGGTTTAAATAGAACAAATTTTAGCATATACACAGGAAAAGGACTTTGCTAGTGTCTTGAATGGCTAGTGTATTGTGTGTGTATGCATAATCTTTCCTTCTACTGGATTACCTTAAAAATTGTTAACAGTTGAACCACAAAATAACAATAATGTGATTTAACCTGAAGAAAGCTTTTTGGGCATAATTTTGTCATTAAGAAACCTTAATATATATTTTTAGCTTATAAAATATGATGTAAAAGATGATTTTATCAAAATGCTCTGTTTTAAAATAAGTTTTTTAAATCTATAGGCTATAGTGAATCAGTATATTAGATATGCTTCTCTCTGAAATATATAAAATATCTATTATACATAACATGTCTATATTATGAGAGAACAGAGTTCTACATTTGTGTACTTCACTAGTGATTATGCCTAAAGTCTGTGCAATTATGAAATTCTGCTTCATTTCAAAGTAAAAATATATGCAGTATAAATGAGTAATTTTGCTTGTTCTGCTGTTAAAACTGTATATGTACTTTAAAATCCATGGCTGTGTTAGGTAATTTCATTTGAAAGATGGGCTAGAAAATTTACTTTAACAAAAAATGTATTGTGCGGCTTGACATTTTTTCTGAAGCTCTATAAGGTGCAGCAGTTTTGGGGTTACCACTGTCCCAACAGAACACGCTGCTTTTCAGCTGCTCTAGTGGATGCTGTGGTTTCTTTGAGTACTTCCCTACTGTCATCTGCTGCTCTGCTGGACATGTCAGGCTGTGGCATTTTTCCTTTGCTGCTCTGCTAGGTGTTACAGCTGTTGTCTCTGCACTCCAGACCCGAAGCCTTTGGATGATCTGACTGCCTTTTTTTATACTCTGTGTGGTGTAGAGATTAGTGGGATAGCTCCTTTGATTTTTATTCATAGCTATGATTTTTTCTAAGACTGACAGGGGTCTAGGCTGGGAATCATGTTATCAGCTAGAAAACCTACTTATAAGAGTAATAGTAATGCCACTACTATTAATAGTGCTACTAAAACATAACTACTACTAATAGTGCCTTTTTAAATAATTTTTTTTGTATTAAATACTTTCGAATTTTATTGCTGTTCAAGTACAGTTTTCTGCCTTTTCCCCCCACCCCTCCCCACCACCCCAGCCATCCGTACCTCCCTCTCCTTTTTCTACTCTCCCTTGTTTTTGTCCATGTGTCCTTTAGAGTTGTTTCTGTAATCCCTTCACCCCTTTCCCCTGTTATTCCCTTCCCCTTCCTCTGGTTACTGTCAGTTTGTTTTTAATTTCAATGTCTTTGGTTATATTTTGCTTGCTTGTTTGTTTTGTTGATTAGGTTCCTGTTAATAGTGAGATCATGTGGTATTTGTCATCCACTGCCTGGCTTGTTTCACTTAGCATAATGCTCTCCAGTTCCATCCATGGTACCACAAAGGGTAGGAGCTCCTTTCTTTCTGCTGCATAGAGTTCCATTGTGTAAATGTACCATAGTTTTTTGATCCAATGTTCAGAACAGCATGATTTATAATAGCCAAGTGCTGGAAGCAACCTAAATGCCCATCAGGAAATGAGTGGATCAAAAAACTAATAGTGCTTTATAGTGTGGTAGCTCCATGGTGTGTTAAAGCTAAACACTCAAAGTGAGGAGGAGAAAATACTTTCCTGCTCTTTGTGTTACAGTTTGTTGGAAGGGATTTGCATATCAATAATCTAAGCACTTTGAGACCACTTATAGAGCTGGAAAAATTCCTAATGGAAATAAGGATTAATTCTTTTTATTTATGTAACAAGTTTCTCCAGGCTTCATTAGACTGTGGTATAAAGAGAGTCACAGTTACATTCATAATTCAAATATATGTATGTTGTTTCCTCCTATTGATGTAGGGGACCTCTCGCCTTCTGCAAAGTTCTACTTTCCGAGTGTTTTTAGCAGCCCCCAGGGGCTGTCTCAACCTTGCCCCTGAGCAAGTCTGTTTCCACTGAGACAGCTACTGCTCCACCAGACCCATCAGTCTCTTGCCAGATGGTGCTCTCTGCTGGGCGTTTCCACCGAAGTATTTGATCACAACTAAAGCTGTGTGCTGAGCTGGGGGAAGTCAGAGGGATAATGCTCTTCTTCTTTTGTGTTATTCTTTATTAGAATGGTCCATATGCAGCATTGATGTTTACCCAAGTTTTTATGAGACTGGTCTTTTACATTTTTATCATAGCCTCTTTGCACTCTAAAGGACACTGGCATAAACCCAGTGGGGACTGTCTGTTAGGAGGGAAATTTATTCAACAGAAACACTCAGTAATTTGCACTGCCACTCTTGACACTTAAGATTTTCTTCCTGCGTGAGGGTCAGCATGACTAACTCCTTCCCATATAATTAGTTTCACATTCACCTTGAGGCTGGTTTGCTCTTATTTGTTCACCGGACATTCCTAGACGTCTGAATCTTACTTGGATATAGCTGGTTACTCCCTGTTTCTCTCAGCTCAAACATCCGCCACCACCCTAAGCAAGGAACAAGCAAGAGGATTTATTAAAATCAAATCAGGAGCACCCTTTAGAAAAACTAGAATTCCATTTCTCTATGAGATTGCATCTATGGAAAAAGAATCAAAAAGTCCCGTTTCACTTTGTGCAAATTACAGTTCTGTCAGACATTGTGTTGGCCCCTGTTTAACTCTTAAAGATCAGGAGGATGTTGAAGGGAGAGTTTAATTTTTTTGTGTTTGTATATTATAATACCTGAGGGCTGACTGTTAGTGGTACGTTCTACGAAGTAAAAGGTGTTCTCACATAGCAGGGAATTTTTAGTGCTGTTTTAGCTTTAGTTTGGATTTTGTTGTGGCAGCTCCAAGCTTTCTGGAAAGGTGATTTCCTAACTAGAAAATTTGTCTTTGTTAGGGGCTAATGGCAGTACTTCCAATTTATTTTCAACTGTGCATGCCAGGAATAGAGTGGGTGCTAACATTGTCTTTCATGACTTCATGTAGTGGCACTGGTGCAGATCTCCAAGGGTATGGTAGCTCTGAGAATTGTACCCTACCCAAAAGCCCATCCTTATTTCCAGTTTTTGTCTTTCTGGGGACATTAACAGGGTTCAGCTGAGTTTCTTTCCATATGTGTGAGGTTTTTTTCTCGTCTAGTTTCTATATCTTCTAGAAATTCCTCAAAATTTGAAATGCAAATGATACCTTCTAATATGTGTCTATTTTATATATTTCTTTTGAAGTTTTGGTGGGAATGGGGCAGATATGGGTTTAAATAACCATTTAAAACTGGGGTTATGTTTTTTATCACAAATATTGCTATTTATTTTATAATTAATTATAATGGTCACAGAGATTGGGTCCACTCTTCTATAATAATTAATAGTCACCCAGAACAACCAACACACTGTTTTATGCAGTTAAACTATAAGTTTATATTATGGGGATTTTATTCAGTATCTCATATATTGATTATTTGATAATTCAAGCTTATTTTAAAGTTATTTTTATAAATATGAGTTAAAAATAAATTAAATAGACTGAAGTTCACTTTTTACCATCAGTTAAAAAATTGAGTTTTTAAACTGTTCTTAAATGATTGCTCAATTTAGAAGGTATTAGGACAGCAGAAGAGAATGCCTATAAGAGGAGCTACTATTCTTGTATTACACTTTGTTATTTTATTAGTTTTTATCGAAACCATGTGCTTTAACTTCTCTAAAGTGAACTTTTTTAAAAAAATAATCCTTGTTTTTTAAAGATTATTTATTTATTTATTTATTTTTAGAGAGGGTGGGGGGAGAGAGAGAGAGAGAGAGAGAGAGAGAGAGAGAGAGAGAGAGAGGGAGAGAGGGAGAGAAACATCAATGTGCGGTTGCTGGGGGTCATGGCCTGCAACCCAGGCATATGCCCTGACTGGGAATCGAACCTGCGACACTTTGGTTCGCAGTCTGCGCTCAATCCACTGAGCTATGCCAGCCAGGGCTAAAGTGAACTTTTTAATGAATGGGTCATGCTTAATTTTAATATCTATTATAGTAGATGGAAAGGTAATTATTGATTTCTTATGTCACAAACAATTTTTCTGTGATTAAAAGATAGATCTTGATCTTAAGCATTAATGATAAAATGAAATGGGGATGGTGTTTGTTTTATTGTCATGTATTTGTCACTCTTTCAGAACTTTACATGAATATGTTATAGTTTTAAATACCAGGTCATTAGAAGTTATTTAATATCTGTTGGTGGTGTTTGAATTTTAATTTAATTTCTTGAAGTTAATATAATTTCTATTTAATTAAGGTCATTTTTAAATAGGCTTTCCCATTCCCTAAATCATATAGTTCTGCCGCCTCCTTCCTTTTTTAAATTTCAAGAAGCTCATTTTCTTTGCCATTAAGCTTTTTGTTGTTGAATGTACTGCTAAGGACAAAGCTGTTCTTGCTGGTTGAGGGCATGCATAAATGAGAGGCCCTTCTCCAGTAGCACGAGCTGGCTTGGGTGTGGGGCATGCACAGCAATAATGACTTTCCTTGTGATCATCATTTACTAATGAAACCTCCTTGGCTAAGGTTATTCTTGCTTTAGCTTTAGACTTAAATAAAGTTAAAAATTATTTCATGACTTACTTAAACTATATCTCATCTTCACTTTTTTTTCAATAGGGTTTTTCCAGTGCAACTTTCAAATACAAGGGAATACACTTTGGCAACGCTTTTAGAAGATTAGAGTTACCTATCAAGTCAGGGCCTGGTCCTGGACAGTATGATATAGTCCAGTAAGTTAAAAAAAATAGTATGCCTTTAATGTAGTTTTTGACATAAAGTATTCTAATAATTTAGATTAGTCTATGCTATTATAAATGAAAAATCAGTATAAAAATGCCAAGAAGCATTATATTTTGGAACAATCTATGTGAAAACTATTATTTTTTTGTGAGCCAGATCCTGTGCTATCCTGCTTTACATGTATTACCTCATTTAATCTTGACAAGTCTCT
Source organism: Phyllostomus hastatus (assembly GCF_019186645.2). NCBI lineage: Eukaryota > Metazoa > Chordata > Mammalia > Chiroptera > Phyllostomidae > Phyllostomus > Phyllostomus hastatus. The sequence continues at coordinate 21,256,417 of NW_025334028.1, read as the reverse complement.
GTGTACTTTCACTTGTTATACCTATTTCATCAGTGAGACATGCAAACGTCAAAAATAATAAATAACAACGTGTATCTAAGTGCTAAAATATTCTGTCTTTAATTATATTATAAAACAATCAAAAGATCAGAGAAAATGTTTAACAAGTTGATTCAGGATTCTTCCTTTTGACCCTGGTTCTGGTGTTTATTCTTCTGACTACATGATGGATTTAGAAGGTATTCTCAGTGTGGATAAGAGCCATATCAATAGGTTGAGGTAATATTTATGAAATTTAACTAGGAAATACATTTTTGGTAAAGTAACTGTCTTCATTTTCTCCTACTTTTCTAGTAGGAGAAGGGTCTAAGACAAGGGTCAATGGAAGACAAAACTGAGTAACAAATACCATATTGTCCTCAGAATCTCCCATTCATTTTCATCATTACTTTCTTTAACAGGGTTCATGTTATCTGCCTTATTCTTTTTCTATCATAGCATGAGTTTTCTCACAAGGAGTCCCATAGTGATTACCTATGCAATTTGTCTGGTAGACAGATTCAGATACATCTTTATACCAGTGGCTGATATAGCTCAGACTTTTGTTGGATACTCTGGCTGTTTATTCATTGAACAGACATTGTTTGAATTCTTGCTATGTGCTGGTACTAAATTTAGTAACAGAGAATAAAAAGAATAAAACATGGTCCTTGTTTTGGGGAATTTATACTCTATTGTCCTTTTCACTTTCCTAATAAGGAATATACACTTTGTATTTTTATTCTTTTAGTAGTTACACTAGAAACTTAACATGTGTATTTAGCCAATGAGGTCTAAACTTACTGTCTTTGTCATTCTTGCAAAGAAAACTAAGTCTATCAAATGCTTTAACTCTACTCATTCCTATGACATATGCATTTATTATTCAGTATTCTAATCTTATCCTCATTTCCTTCCAATTTAGTTGCTTTGCTTCTCTATGCATCTCTTTATCTGCCTGCCTGCCTGACCATTTTTACTGAGGTTTAATTGACATAAAGCAAAATTAACCTTTTGTAAGGTATGTAGTTCTCTGACAATTGTTTTTCATCCATTCCACTACACTTCTAAGTATCAAGCATAACCAGGACTCTATCTGGTCATGTTGTTCTGATTTTACGTGGTAGTATTTTTTAAAAATTGTTTCATTGTGTTTTTCCATTACCATTTAGTCCTCTTAAGTCCCCCTCCTACCTACAATCACTACACTGTTGTCCATGTGCATGAGTCCTTTTTCCTTTTTGCTCAGTCCTTCCACCTCCTAACTCACCTCCTATAACCAGCCCCCCGCCACACACTAGCTGTCATCTGCTCTCCACCTATGAGTCTATTTCTATTTTACTTGTTAGTAGAGTTTGTTCATTAGATTCCACATGTGAATGAAATCATGGGGTATCTGTCTTTCTCTGCCTGGCTTATTTCACTTAACATAATGTTCTCCAGGGCCATCCATACTCTTGCAAAGAATAAAACATTCTTCTTTTTTACAGCTGAGTAGTAATCCATTGTGTAAATGTCCCATAGTTGTTTTATAAACTCATCTACTGATGGACACTTGGGTAGTATTTTTATAACAGCCCTTTTTATTTCTCCAACCATGTCCCACTCCCATTTTTTAATGTTACTTTTTCTTTGATCTTTGTTTTTTCCCCTGCTTCTTCTCTTCTTCTGTTTGTGTTTTTACTTTTGCTTCTGGGAATGTGTCCAGACAGCTCCCATTCCAGACTACTGTTATTACCATTTCCATAATTGTCTTTTGGTTTTGATACCTTCACTGTATCTTTTATATGAGGTTGTCTTGGTTTCTTCTGGCAGCTGAAATTTTCCACTCTTTTTTTGACTTTTGTTTTATTGGGTCAAGTCAGAATTATTCTGGGAGATTTGATACAGTATAAAGTAGAGAGGCTTGGCCACTGTAAAGGGAAAGATGAGCTCACAGGTGTCTGTTTAGGAAAGACAGACCTAAATAATATGTGACTCTTCTGATGCCTCAGATATAAATTTGTTATCTATAAAACTATTTAAAGTTTTGAAAACAAGTTTACTTATTGAATTTTGTATAAAAAATGAATGAAGTCAGCATTTAACAGTGAACTGATATGTTAAATGCATATTTAAATTATAGCAATAATTTAAGAAAATTAGTTATGTAACTTAAGCATTTGTTTTCTGCTTTTCTATTATCTGCTTTTTAATCTGCTTATGTTCTGGTTAGTTCACTTGAAGTGTTTCCTATGAGATTTAAAAAAATTCTGTTTAATAAATAGAATAAAATAGTAGTATAGTCAGTATAGCTATAATACTTGTAATAATAATAGCTAATAGTTATTATGTACTTATTATGGGTATGTAATACATTAAGCACTTTTATGTATTATCCGCTTTAATCATTACAACCTTAAAAATCGGTTATTACTATTTCCAATTGGGTGGTGAATCTCATCTGACCACTTAGAAAAATTAGGTGAATTGTTTAAGGTCACACAGCTGTAGATGGCAATGCTGGGATTCACATCAGGCTGTCTAACTTCAAAACTTGGGCTTTTAATCACTGTTTACTTGGTTTCTTATTCTTTCTTGAGGTTGTATAAATTTCAATGATAATAAGCTTCTCCTTCATTTTCAAAAATCTTTATGCCCCTTTCTGGATTGTTTTATGATATATATAGCATAGGATTATTTTTCCCATTATTTTAGTAATAATTGAAATACTAAGGAATTTGAAATTTTAAAGACTTTTAAAATCATAAATAGAATACACAGGAAACTTTTTTTAGAAGCTTATTATTTAAACTCATGACATAAATTCCACATCCTATTTTCTTTTGGGTGTCATTAGTATAGTAGATTTATTATAATGCTCTGAGTTAGAAAATGCAGAACTACTCACCAAAATAAATAAATACATTTTACAATAGAATACATTTATTCTAATTGTATATTAGAATAAATACATTTTACATTTTAGAATATATTGGCCTAACACATTCAGATAATATTATTATTTCTTAGTTTTTAAGCAGAAAGTGTTGTTATAAAAATATTCTATTAGCTTATATAAATATTTATATATTTGGAATTGAGAACTCCTCAATGTTTTTCTTGATTTTTTTGAAGGAAAAAGACACCACATTATGAAAATGTTAATATCAAGAAAGATCAACAGAAAAATTTACGCTCACGTCTCCCACGATTTTATGGAATAACGAAATTGCAGGAGGAAAAAGAGGCAAGTTGAAAAGTAGCGATTTCATCTACTTTCTAGGTTTTAACATCATTGAATCTTATTCTGACAAGATTACAGTACTCGGATCAAGTGGAGCTGGTTGTCATTCAATGAATATTGTGAAATAATCTTTTTTTTAAAAGATTTTATTTATTTATTTTTAGAGAGGGAAGGGAGGGAGAAAGAGAGAGAGAGAGAGATATCAATGTGCGGTTGCTGGGGGTCACAGCCTGCAACCCAGGCATGTACCCTGACTGGGAATCGAACCTGTGACACTTTGGTTCGAAGCCCACGCTCCACCCACTGAGCTACGTCACCAGGTTAGGAATCTTAACCTAAACTCTCTATCAAGTCACCATGGTCTTGGCTTAAACACCTCTTGTGATAAAGAGCTCAGCAACCCTATGATGTTTTTGTTTCAATAGTGGACAACTGTTTCTTACAATTTCCTTTTTACCTGTCCACTACCTATTCTTTCTTTCCCTGTGACTTCTTTTCAATCTCCTTTTATCTGTTCTTGTAAGCATTAATGTTCTAAATACCTTTGACTATGTTCATTATTTAACATCATAATAACTTATTTTCCATTGAAGTTATCAAGGGATCTCTTTTGGTTTGTGAATCTGTTTTTTTTTAAGAGATTGTAAGAATCAAATGTACTTCATTTTTTAAAAGATTTTATTTATTTATTTTTAGAGAGGGAAGGGAGGGAGAAAGAGAGAGAGAGAGAGAGAAACATCAATGTGCGGTTGCTGGGGGTCATGGCCTGCAACCCAGGCCATGTACCCTGACTGGGAATCAAACCTGCGACACTTTGGTTCGCAGCTCGCACTCAATCCACTGAGCTACGCCAGCCAGGGGGTGAATCTGTTTTAAAAAGCATATGGTAATAGAACTAAACTAAAATTCTTGGTGTAGTCTGATTTGTACATAGTAAGATTTTCATTTTTCTTATTCTGGATCATGTATATTTCTTTATATAAAACCTAAGTTTCCATTAAATATATATATTTTTTGTAGCTATATTTCAGTTTACTCATTTGGAACTTGTAGGCAAATAAAACCCTGAGTTTTTCCCCTTTAGTAAATTATTATGATTAAACTTAAAAACATGAAGATTATAGGATAGCATTTAAAAATGGATCCCTTTAGAGTAAAGATACATGATTCTCAGTTGAAAAATCAGTAACTATTTTATCAAGAATTTTGTCTGCATTTGATTTCCTTGGTCCTCCTTTGAATATTAATCAGCAATGAAAAACACTTTATACAAATACTAGAACAATAACAACAGAAAAATATAGTATATTTTTTTTCATAGAATAACAGTTACAATTCTCATACAGGTTATGAAGTGTTAATTTAGAATTGGGTGATATACTGGTCTGTAGTGTTTTTTAAAATTTTTTATTTATTGATTTTGAGAGAGAGAGAGAAAGAGGAAGGAGGAGGGAGGTGGGAGAGAGAGAAAGAGACAGAGACAGAGAGAGACAGAGAAAGAGAGACAAAGAGAAACAATGATTTGTTGTTCTGCTTATTTATGCGTTCATTGGTTGATTCTTGTATGTGCCCTGACCAGAAATTGAGCCCATGACCTTGGCATATTGGGACTATATTAGATCTAACTAACTGAGCTAGCTGGTCTGTAGTTTTCTTTACTTGCAATGTTGTTGTATGGCTTTGTAAGAATGGTGATTGTAACCCACCCCTTCATTCTATTTTTAAAATTTTATTTATTTTTTAGAGGGAGGGAAAGAGAAGCAGAGAGAGAGGGAGAGATAAACATCAATGTGGAAAGAAACATCAATCAGCTGTCTCTCATACATGCCCAAAACAGGTGCTGAACCCACAACCTAGGCATGTGTCCTGACTGGGAATTGAACAGGTGACCCCTTGGTTTGTGGGACAATGCCCAACCAACTGAGCCACACCAGTCAAGGCCATTCCAGCATTCTTTGGACATTGTTTCTGTGAATGCTGACTCTTACTAATAAGTAGCTTGTAAATAAAGAGCACATTTATATAAGAATTCTAGGAACTAACTTTAAAAGATAAAGAGTCTGATCTACAGGCATTACCAGCTCTGAGACGTTTGCTGACCTCCAAATATAAAACTAAGATGATGTAAAGCCAGGATGATGAAAACCATGATGATGCACACCAAAGCATCATTTGACCAATTTCAGGGTCTTTATCAGAATGGACTCTGCTGGTCTACACATAGAGAACTTTTCAACTGCATCCCCTTGATCTCTTTGTGTTGCTTTCCCTCTCCCTCCTTGTAAAAACCTCTGCCTGCACTGAGATGTTAAGATGGCTTCGGAACATGAGCCTCCCATCTTCTCACATTGCTGGTATCTGAATAAACCACTTTTCTTTTCATCAGCACCTGACTCATGAGTTTGCCTTCCATTGTGGCAGGCAGCTGGACCTGTGATCAGTTATAGTTTTGGTGCTGGATAATGCTGGTCTCATAGAGTGTGTTAGGAAGTATTCCCTCTGCTTTTATCCTCTAAGAGAGAATATAAATTTCTTTCTTAAATGTTTGGTAGATTTCAGAAGTGGACCCATCTGGCCCTGGTTTTGGAAATGTATTAATTACTGATTTAATTTCTTTAATAGATATAGGTGTATTCAGATCATCTGTTTCTTTTTGTGTGAGATCATGTTTCTTTACAGATTGACTTTTTCATGGAATTTGCCCATTTAATCTAAGTTTTCAAATATATGGGCATAGTATTGTTCACAATATTCATTGATTATCATTTTCATGTCTATGGGACCTGTAGTGATGCCCTCTCCTTCATCTGGTTTTAGTAATTGGTGTCTTCTTTTTATTTTTTTCTTAGCTTACTTGGCTAGAGAGTTAGAGATTTTTATCTATTTTTTTCAAGGAACTAGATTTTGGCTTCATTGATTATCTCTACTCATTTCTTGTTTATAATTTTATTGATTTCTACTCTAGTTTTATTTGTTTCTTTTGCTATTTTTAAAATTTTACTGAGGTGGAAACTTAGATTTTCATATGTATACTTTCACTGCTAAATGTTTTCAATTATATCTACTTGACGAATGTTATTACTGAATTTAACTATGTCCTTACATCTGCTGGTTTGTCCATTTCTGAGAGGAGTTTGAAGTTTCCAACTGTGATAATGGATTCATCTATTTCTTCTTGCAATTCTATCAGTTTTGTCTCATATAGCTGCCCTGTTGTTAGGTGCATACACATTAAGAATTTTTATGTCTTTTTGGAAATTTGACCTCTTTTATCCCTCTACCTTTTTTGATGTCTGCTCTGGTCTGAATTAGTGTAGCTACTCTTGTTTTCTTTTGATTAGTGTTAGCCTGGTATGTTTTTTCCCCCATCCATTTACTTTTAATCTATATGTGTTTGTATTTAAAGTGGGATTCTTTGTCTTGATTTAAATAAATGTTTTTTGAGCCAAACTGATGCTAGGGAGCAAGATCTCAAATGCTTCTAAGAATAACAGTTTTGCAGCTTCTTTTATGCATTAGAAATTGAGGGGGGATGTAAAGAAGATCACGTTAAGATGGGAGAAAGCAAGATAGGATTGGATTGCAGGATAGTTAAGGTTATTTGTTGTCTTGAGGATGGTTATACCTTAGAAGGATGAGTCTGAAAAGATGGGAGAAGGAGGGGTCTGAAAGAGAGATTTCAAAGATGTGGAATGCTAGATGTACAGAAACAATAAGACCAGGTTTGTTTAAGGCAAAGATAAACCTTTTACTAAAAAGTTATGTGCCTGAGGCATGACAATTCACCATGACCTGCTCAGTTAGGAATTTAAGATCAGATCACCATCTGAGGTGACTTTCCATAGAACATCTTTTTTTTTTTTGTCCATAGTTTCTCTTTTTAGAAAGTCCAAAGGATGCATTGATGACCAATGTTTTGGTTAAATAGTGTGGTGTCATAGCAGTAGTTAAGGCTCATTAATAGGAAGTCTTAGTGTCCATGTCATCTTGTTGACCACCGGGGATGGGGCAATACCATAAACATGAAATACGAGTTGTGGCCAAATTTTCCCCAACAGAGAAGGGAAGGTAAAATGGAAAGCAGTCAAATCTTATGGCTTTCATTGACCAAAAAAAAAAAAAAGCAAGAAAGAAGAATAAAAAACCAAAAACAACGACTAAAAAAACCACTCTGGATCATTTCTGTGCTGTGAACTATTATGATCTGTTTTGCCTTCTGTCTCATGTTTTTGTATTTGGCATATTATTGTCTATATGCCCTATGCTGTACTTTATATCCCTGTGATTATTTTGTAACTACCAATTTCTACTTCTTAATTCCTTTACCTCTTTCACCCAGTCCACCAATTCCCCATCCTCTGTGGCAAGCACCAGTCTACTCTCTGTGTCTATGGGTCCATTTCAATTTTATTTGCTCATTTATTTTACTCTTTAGATTCCATATATAGGTGAGATCATATTGTATTTTCTTTTTCTGACTGGCCACACAAAATGACAATAATATGAACTAGTTTGGGTATACTCTCAATGTGTGCTTATAGGTAGCTGAGGCGGAGATTTAGTGGTGATAAAAACATTATAAATTTTTTTTGAGTTCTATTTAGGAAGCACTCACAATCATTGCTACTCTACTGTTCTTGCCTTATGCTGGACTTGGATGAAGGTTGGATGAACCCTGTGGTTTGCCACTTTCCTAGCTGCCACCTGGGAAATGAGGCATAGATTTTTTTTCTGAGTCACAAACCTGTCTGTTATAAATCACTCCTTCCCACCACCAAATTTAGTACTCAGCCTTAGCATGAGGAAGTGCAGGTCTCAGGGCCCATTCTCAGGCACACATTTCTAAGATCTTGTGCTTTTTTTTTTACTCCCTTACCCATGAGAGCTTTCTCTAGGCAAGGAGAGAAAATGCATGGGACAAAATGGCCTCTGAGGGTCCTAACTTCTCTTGTCAATGCTTGATCCTGGATGTTTACTAGTAAACAGACTGAAGAAATATTTTAATCTTGGGGCCCCAGGAATGGAAAAAAGAGCAAGGAGAAGTGACCAACTATAAAGGTTATGGAGAAACAACATTTTGGAGTACCTCTCCCAACATTAATAGCAGCTAATGGAAGTATGACTTGGGAAAATTGATGAATTTGGTGTGGGATGGGCTGAGTAGCTTTACTTTAGTTATTGGCCTTTTAAATTCAGCTAATGCATGGACTTCTAAAATAGATGGTACATAAAAATTAGTTATAGGTAATAATTCCTTGAAACTATTTTAGAATGTTCTTTATTTATATGGAGTCCATTGTTCTTTCTGTTGCTACCCTGGATCTCACTCAGATTTCTGGCTTGTATCGACCCTTGCATACTTCTCTTTTTGGCTTACTGTACTTTGATTTCCTCTATGGTTTTCAGATTTTTACAGAGTTCTTTCTCTGAATGCTCTAGCTCTGGCTAATTCAAGGCATTCTCTTCTCTTTATCTCCCTACAAAGGGAAAATTATCACACATCCTGGAAGAGGGAATGTAATGTTTTCAGATTGTTTTTCAACATTTTTTCATGTTATTTAGTTTTTAAATTTACAAGTTTGCCTTTAAAAATCAGGTTTATTGAGATATAATTCACATGTCATGCAATTCATCATTTCAAATCTACAATTTAATGCTTCAGTGTACTCAGAGAATTATGCAACCATCACCATAATCCATTTACACTATTGAACTCACCCTGATTAGCAGTCTTTCCCATTTGCCCCCAATCATCCCAGCTCTAGGCAATCACTAATCTACTTTCTGTCTCTGTAGATTTGCCTGTCTGCACATTTCATAAATGGAACCACACAATATATATGGTTCCTTCTGTGATTGGATTCTTTTCCTTGGCACAATGTTTTTTATGTCATCACATATATCAATACTTTATTTGTTTTTATGGATGGATAATATTTTGTTGAATGTATATACTACATTTTATATGTTAATTTACTAGTTGATGGACATTTAGGTTGTTTATACTTTTTGGCTAAGAATAAAAAATAATTAGTATAACAATATGCTAAATAAAAGCACAAGAATAATGAGCATCAGAATAATGTTGCCATGAGCATTAGTATATAAGTCTTTTTCTGGACAAATGTTTTAATTTCTCTTGGGTATATACCTGGGATTGAAATTGCTGGATAATATTATGACTCTATGTCTAACTTTTAGTGGGACTGTTTTAAGGCAGGAGCACTATATATTGCAACCACCAAAGTCTAAATGTTCCAGTTTTTCTACATCTTTGCAACACTTCCTGTTTTTTGTATCTTTGATAGCCATCCTTGTGTGTATGAGGTAGAATCTCATTTTGGTTTGTATGGACCCTTTCATACTTCTCTTTTTGGCCTACTGTACTTTGGCTTTCCTCTAAGCCAAATGCATTTCTGAAGACTAATGATGTTGAATATCTTTTTATGCCCTTACTGGCCATTTATACATCTTCTTTTAAAAAATTTTTTTTCTCCATGTAAAACATTGCTTAAGTTTAATGTTTATTTTCCCAAGACAGCCTAGCCTGCACTCTACTTGGATAAATTTTATAAGCTAGCTTTCTGCTGCTTCTAGTTTTAAACTTTAACCATGTTTCTGATGACAAGGAAGGCTGCAAAAATACTCCAGCTCAACACAGACTTATGATCACAAAATAATTTTTATCCATTCTACAGTATTTCAGATTTACCAGCTGATTTTTAAACACAATGTATACATAGATGCTAATGGTGGTTAATCTGATGTGCTTCTTGTAGCAAACCACTGTTTGTGTAACACTTGTGCTCAAAGGGGAAGGCACAGGATTTCCTACAATGAGTCACCTTATAAAGAGTTCTTTTTGTGCAATTAATTCATGTCACATTTAATTTAGTCTGCATAGCCTCAGAACAGGTATTATTCCAATTTATAAAAAAATATTTTATTGTTTGCCTGGCTGGCATAGCTCAGTGGATTGAGTGTGGGCTGCGAACCAAAGCATTGCAGGTTCGATTCCCAGTCAGGGCACATGCCTGGGTTGCAGGCCATGGCCCCCAGCAACCGCACATTGATGTTTCTCTCTTTCTCTCTCTCTCTCTCTCTTTCTCCCTCCCTTCCCTCTCTAAAAATAAATAAATAAAATTAAAAAAAATTTTATTGCTCCATTACAGTTGTCCCCTTTTCCCCGCCACCCATTGCTCTCCCCTCCCCTGCCCACCCCCCTCTCCCACATTCAATCCTCCACTGGCATTGTCCTTTTCCATGAGTCCTTCATAGACATGTTCCTTGACTTGTGCTTCTCCTTCTTTCCCCCGTTATCACCTCCCCCACCCCCTCTGGTCATTGTCAATTTGTTTTTTATTTCCATGTCTCTGGTTCTATTTTGCTTGCTTGTTTGTTTATTGATTAGGTTCTACTTATAGGTGAGATCATATGGTATTTTTCTTTTACCTCCTGGCTTATTTCACTTAGTATAATATATCTTCTTTAGAGAAATTTCTAGTCAGATCATTTACCTATTTTAAAATTGAATTATTCATATTGTTATTATTGACTTGTAAGAGCTCTGTAAGTTTGATTTTCTTTTGTCTGAACTTATGGCTAATTTGAATAACATTTCTTGTATATGGGATTATTCTAAGAATATATTTAACTTATGTCCTCAATTAAACCATTGTTCTTATAGGACAAGAATCTTTCCTTCTGTTGTTTTTTGGTATATCTATAGTTAGAGGAGTAAGATACATAATGATTACTAATGCTTTTCTAATGAATTGATTACAGATCAGAAAAAATGATCAGTTTAATTTTAAAATTTGAACTTAGAGAATTTTTAGGTTTTCTCTTTCCTCCCATTTATCCTATGCTTTAAAAAAATAAGTTTTAAAGCAGTAAAATAATTAAACAAGTATACTTTAGGTCTCTGAATTTAAGCATTTTCTGATGGTATAAAATATAATATATAATAATATGAATACAATATATTCATGAATGGTTGTGGGTTTTAAAATTTATTATTCCTTGAGTTCTATTTAATTCTGTGGTATATATAATGTTGTTTCAATACATCTTTTGAATATATTGTGGCTCATACTCTACTGTGAACTTACATTAAAAAATACAAAGACAACTTTTATTCAACTTGTATATTTTTCACAGAAATATATATTGTCTTTGTCAATAAAATTTTTAAAAATATATCCCTTAGCATGAAAGAAGTCTATAATTTATAATAACATTTAACAATTTTTTTCTGTTGAAATTCTTTGATATAGTAATGCAGAATTTATGAAGTTGCCATATTAGCTTTTTATATGTTAAAACAGTAAAATTTCACTAGGTGGCGCCAATACTTTGGATCTTTATTGACATAACACCTTACTTATTTTATTCATTTCCCACTCATTAAAACACATGCTTAAAAATTATGTGGCAAGATATGAAAAGTTGCCTTGTAGTTTTCCTGAGCAAACCTAAGTTGGAAACTTTAATTCTTTGTAAGTTCTGCCAAAATGATGTAATTTTGAACTATATATTTAAAATATTATTTAATTCTGGTTGCAAACAAAATTATAGAGCTGTCAATTTTCTATTTATATATAAATTTTATCAAAATTGTTAAAATTTGAAAAGTTATGCTTTAAAAAATTAATTTATAAACTAGATTTCTTTCCTCAATTAGATTACCTAAATATAATTTACTAAACTTAAATAGATCTCAAGTAGAAAGGCATGGTTTCATATAAGCAAAAATATATTAAAAAGATGAATGGCAAAGACGTAAGGGGAAGAAATAATACATAGCCTTTTGTGATTATTTTTTGAAGCTTGCCATTAGATTATCATTAATGGTTTTATCTTATGGCTGGATTATTCCATTATTTCTGAGGCAAAAATTTTACCATTTTACTTTTCATTGCTAGTCTTTAGTATATATTAAACTGCCTAATTGGTTGCCATTATAACAGGCACTTGCACTTTATTGCAGTTAGTAATGTGTAATGGTGGCCTTGAAAGTGCTTGTATTGTAGGATAAGCAAAGATTTAGAAAGATTTGCACAAATTGACAGTGTTTTTCTCCTTCAAATACAAATTATTTATTTGCATTATGGTTACTGCATCAAAAGTCTGAGTTCTTACTTTTCTTATTTTCTAAGAAAATTTCTCTAACTTTTAAATTATGGGTTTCAAAGAGGAGGGAAAAGATACCAAGAAGATGTGAAGAAAGCATTGTATCATGAAAAGATAAATGGACAAAATTGTGTGTGAGAAGAGGAATAAGGAAGAGGTTGGGAATACTTATAAATTGTTTAAATGGTGATTCAATATTCTTTGGAGGAAAATCTGGTATATTTAAGCCTAATTGTAAAATAGTTTATATTGTTATTAGTGAGTTTATAGACTGAAGTCATACTCATTCTTGGTAAAATTGTAGGAACTATGTAATATAAATAAAGCATTCTTGCATTTATTCATGGTTTAGCGGTGAAGAGTTCAGACTTTGGAATCACATTGAAGTTTTCTGCTCCCATACTAACTGTGTGACCTTGGGCAAGTTATTTTGCCATGCTAAAGCTAAATATATTTTCTGCCAAATCTTGAAAGTAATATCTACAGAAAGATTATTGTGAGAATCCAGTGAGATGGAGATTTAGGAATTAGTGTTTGGGTTAAGTTACATAATTAGAAGGAGTGAGGATTGAGCTGGGAGATTGACAACATTTGTTTTAGAGTAAGCCCCACCCTAAAGCCTTTGTTTTATTTATATTTTGACATTCAATATTACTTTATATTAGTTTCAATACAAATAACAGTTTTCTTGGCTTTGTCTTAGAATTGGTATCATCCTGTTTACTCATGTATATTGCATGGATGTTGAGATCAGAGACTTTATTTTTATTTATGTCTATGTCTCCCATAGTGTGAAGGACAGTTTTACACACAGAACAAGTTGTTTCATAAGTATCTGTTTAAATATTTTGGTTAAATTTATTATCTAAGCAACCCAAAACCATAACAAAGAGAAGACATTTTAATTGAGTTGCTTAAAAACATTTTACAAAGCCAGGTAAAGTGTTATATGTGAACATGTTCCAGTGTTTTCCATCCTGAAGAAACTGAACAGATGTCACTGCAGGCAAATAGGGTGGGGAATTGAGAATTTCAACATGATTCTTTTTCTGATTCACCTAAACACAGAGAATATGAAATACGCGGTTTTAACTGTTTGACTCTACCAGATTTTCACTGTGTGATTAAGGCATAAAGAATATAGTATAAGGAAGAATTCTGAAGATATTTGGCTCTTAGTCACTGACCATTAAAACAGGATATTAAGTCCATTAGCAATGGCTGCTTTATGAAACTATACAATTTAAATGCAGTAATAGTAAATAATTTCAATTATTATTTCCAAATCACTGTCTTTCACTTCTTTAAAGGACTCTATGTTAAGTACCACTTTTTTAACAGCATAAAGAGAAGTGAATGATATTAATATTGTAGAAAATTTTACTCTCCAAATCTGTTTATATGTGACTACTTAAACATAAAAGGTCTGTCTAGAAAAAGTCCAGCCATTATTAATATAATGAGAATGGTTTTTGTGACTGCAATGTAACCTGGCAGCCAAAGAGAGTGGCCTGGAATGTGCATACATAAACAATGACAACTTCATTGTACCTAGTCAGTGGGGGCAGTAGATACTATTGAGTGAGCATGTGTACTGTGTGGCCATCACATTCAAAATAACTGAACGAGTAGAGCAATGAATCTGCATCCAATTTTGCATTAAGCTTGAACATTCCTCTGTGGAAACTATTTGGATGATTCAGAAGACTGTGGCTATGGGTGATTGGCAACTTCATGATGATAATGCGCCTACTCATGCATCACACCTCATGCAGTATTTTAGCAAAACATAGATTCACCCAGGTAACTCAGCCCCTCTACAGCCAAGATTTGGCACCCTGTGACTTCTGGCTTTTCCTAAAACTAAAATCACCTTTGAAAAGGAAGAGATTTCAGACCATTAATGAGATTCAGCAACATATGATGGGGCAGCTGATGGCCATTGTGAGAACTGTGTGAGGTCCTAAGGTGCCTATTTTGAAGGGGACTGAGGCATCATTGTCTCAAGCACAATGTTTCTTGTTATCTTGCATCTTTTTCAGTAGGTATCTATTTTTCATAGTACATGGCTGGATACTTTCTGAACAGATCTCGTACACACAAACTTTATGGTTGAAACATGTAGAAAGTAGTATTTAATAAGATTCATTCTTATTCTTACAATTGACTTGGCCATTGGAATTTTACATCTCTAAACAAATGATTTTAAAAAGCAGTTCTTAAAATGGTAATTCAAATTAATTAAACTCTGATCTTGACTCTATCACTAACTAACCTGCAGTACAGAGAAGGAATGTAAACATTTCTGGTCTTGATTGTATTTATTTGAAATATGATAATAACGATAAAGGATGAACTTTAAGCAAAGAAGCAAGAAATATACTTTTGGTGCATAATTTCATATGGGAGAAGTTCCTGAGAACCACTGGGTGGGAGTGAATGTTAAGCTGGGTAGGTCTTCTCTTTTGCATGATTGCGCAATGTGATGACTCATACAACCATGGTCTGAGGGCCTCATGCAGCCCAGGATGGCTATGAATGCAGCACAAGACAAAATAGTAAATTTACTTAAAACTTTTTTTCACTCAAAAAACCCCCCAAAGCAAAACAAATAACAGTTTTCTGATTTTCCACCTAAGATAAATCGGATCTGGGGCACTCCATCTGTGCAGAAGTCACAGGATGGTGTAAGACTAAACTGAGAGTGAACCTGGCTTGAGTGCTTGTGATAAGGTCAGTGTGCCTTAACACAGAAAGTGAATTCAGATTAGAGGGCAGGAGGTAGAAATTGAAGAAATTCCCAGAGGCATTAGAGTAGAACATAGTTGCAGGTATTTTATTTAGGCCTCTTTGGTGGGTGGGAAGTGTACTGTAAGGATAGCTGAACTGTCTTTACAACTTTCTCATAATCTTGTTTCTCCTATATGATAGTGCTTCTTAGTTCTGAATGCTCGACTATCACTCTGGTACCTACTTTTGGTACCTACTGTACTTAAACACTTACCATGGCCACTATTGAACAAAGCTATTTCCTCTGACCCTGGTTTTCAGATCTTGGACATAGCATAATTACTTAATAACTTATTTTTGCTTCCGTTCCTAAGTCTATAAGCCCAAATTTTGATTCCTACTCAACCTCTGTTATTCTAATGTTATGTATTGGAGGAGCCTGCCTGCAGCATCCTAGCTATCCTCAAAATTGAAATGTTTTCAAGGATTAATAATACTGATTTCTGGACAGAGACTCTGGTTCTGTTGGAAAAGATGCGGGAACACAAGTCCAGTCCCATGAACACAAATAATGCCCATAGACAAAATGTTTAACCACATCTTTAGCTTTTTAAAAAAAGCTGATGCTTTGTCAGCAAAATAGATCATGTAAAATTGTATCAAAGACTATCCAGAACTTCTCATGTATTTCCAGTGCTTTATTCTTGGATTTGCAGAAATGATATTCCTCCTTCAGATTTTTGTTTTTCAAGAAAGATTGACAATATTTTTCACAAGATAACCCTGTTACCTTATACCTCTCCTTTCTCCTTGCATCATGCATATAGTTGTCAAAGGAAGGAAATTCAATGCACAGTAGCTGTCTCACACTAGAAAAAAGGGTGCACATTCTGGCTTTGAAAAAGTTGTAGTCCTGAGATCACTCCTAGAGGAAAGTTCAGCATCTATTCATATTCAAAACTCAAATAAAAGTATCACTAAGAGCCATAAACTTTGATCAATATGGTAGTTCTACTTTTTGGTTTTTAATTTAGAACACCCAGATCCATGCCAGCATCTTGTATCAAGCAGCCAGAATACCTGACCATCACAGAACACTATTCATTTCTGTATATTTTCTCATCGGACAATCTTACAACCACTTGGGTCCTGCTCTCAGAGCCTAGGAGACCTGGTAGAAAGCAGCAGCCTTGGCAGCCATGGTCTAGAGAGCACTTAAAATGCAGATAAGGAAAGAAAGAAAAGTTCAAAGGTGGCTGATTAGAGTGTAGTTAGATTATAAGTAGGAAAGTGAGGAAACAGTTCAGAATCTAGGATGATCAATATTAGGTTGGTAACTCTAATAAAAGGTGATTTAGGCAAAGGGTCAGAACAGAGATCATGACTAGTATGAACACGTTGAGACCTATTTTAAGGCACTGCTGGCTATATGTTTTAATGATAAGTATAGTGTCTTGAAGGCTAGATAATGTATCATTCCACTGAACATGCATTTTACCTCCTTTTTTCAAAAGCACAAACACATGTCATTTGGAATGGGCCTGCTTTGTTGTTAGTCTGCTATACATGCACAATAACCTGTATATACTCCTTTGCATAAAACCTGTGAGCCATGATACATCCCACCCCATGAGATGAGCAATGGGAAGATTTTTAACATCTCCTGGGTCTTTGGGGATTGCATAGTCAAAATTTACAGGACTCACTGTTTATCTTGAAATAATGTGGTTTATAACACTGTGGAATTTTTGTGCATCATTAGGAGATTGTCCTAGGAAAACAAAAGGTTTTAATTCTGTCCTGACATTGTAGAAGCTAAATGAAAGTTTGTACAACTCTTTTCTGTCATTAATAGTTTTCTGCCAGCTCCAAGAAAGTATACTTTCCTGGAGTGTAAATCCATCAGGATGGACCTTCCTTCCTGGTGAACTCTTGACTTTGTGGGCACATTCCATCATTACACCCCGTGAAGCTCATGTTTTACCCCCGTTAGAGAGGAGGGCAAAGGCTGGAGGTACAGGGGCTGTGGTGTCAGCTATCTGGAGGCATCTTGAAGTTACTACAGAGCAAGAGCCAGTATGGGTAGGCCATTCAAAGTAGCTTTGGGTCAGAAAGAGACATTTGGCAAGACTGGATTGCTTTCAGATCTTTTCCTTTGCTTTGTTTTTCCAAATGCCTTGGCATTCTATTTTTGATACCATACCCTCTTTACGCTTTCCATACCTACCGCACTCTCAACCCTGAGAGTTAGGTCATGCACTGAACTTGTCATTAAGATTATAATTTTCACTAGAGACCCTGCAATCTCCTGGTCTTCAGTTTTTTGGAAAGATTAAGTGCTTGAATCACTAAAACATTATTAGATTAGTAAATACTATAGAAGCAAGTAGGAGTTGAATGAAAATTGCAGGTATTTGAGAAAAACCCACAACCTTAATATTTTGCTCATGAGATATTTCTTATACTTACTTATAGGTATCTTTTGCTTTTTTTCTGATGTTTAGACTCCTCTTCATATAGTCATGCTAGCTGAATAAATGGTAAGCGATGTGTTGCTATAACACACAGAATGGTTTTGATGTCGATCAAGAAGGCCTCACTTTCAACTTTGAAGTGTAGAAAACAGGTCATGGGGGTTGTGAATTAAAAAATATGGGTGTGAAATTTTGCTTCATCCCTTATTATTAAGTATAGATGTTGAAAAGTAACTTAATTTCTCTGAACTTTTTAATTGATAAAATAGGACAATTCCTAGTTCATAGGATTGTATTAGAAATGAAATAGTGCTTGTGAAAGTGCCCATTTCATTTAAGGTATTACATATATTAATTGTTGCTATTAAAATCCATATCTTATTTTCTTTCTTTTTTTAAAAGATTTGCAAATCATGTGTCTTTTTTTTTAAAGATTTATTTATTTATTTTTAGAGAGGGAAGGGAGGGAGAAAGAGAGAGAGAGTGAGAAGCATCAATGTGCGGTTGCTGGGGGCTGTGGCCTGCAACCCAGGCATGTGCCCTGGCTGGGAATCAAACCTGCGATACTTTGGTTTGCAGCCCGTGCTCAATCCACTGAGCTACGTCAGCCAGGGCCCATATCTTATTTTCTAATGTAATACCCTAAGATTACTTTTTTAAACTTGGGAAAGCAATAATTTATTATTTTACATTCTCTCTTTTTTTAAAAAATTGTTATTTATTCTATTACAGTTGTCCCAGTATTTCCCCCCTTTGTCTTTTTTGCTGTGGTCCACTCTTGCTCCCACAGTCCATCCCCACACCACTGCCCATGTCCATGAGTCATTCATGCATGTTCTTTGACTAGTCCCTTCCCCTTCTTTCTACCATTTCCCCATTACCCTCCTTTCCTCAGAGAGCTGTCAGTCTGTTTCCTGTTTCCATGTCTCTGGTTCTGTTTTGCTCATTAGTTTATTTCATTCAATACATTACTCTTATAAGTGAGATCATATGGTATTTGTCTTTCATCGCCTGGCTTATTTCACTTAGCATAATACTCTCCAGTTCCATCCATATGATCACAAAGAGTAAGAATTCCTTCTTTCTGCTGAGTAGTATTTCATTGTGTAAATATGCCATAGTTTTTTAATCCATTTATCTGCTGATGGGCACTTAGGCTCTTTCCAACACTTGGCTATTGTATATAGCAGTGCTATCAACATAGGGGTGCATATGTTCTTCTGAATTGGTGTTTCAAGATTCGTAGGGTATATTTGCAGCAGTGGAATTGCTAGGTCAAAATGCAGTTCCATTTTTAGTTTTCTGAGGAAATTCCATACTGTTTTCCACAGTGGCTGCACCAGTCTGCATTCCCACCAACAGTGCACTAGGGTTCCCTTTTCTCCACAACCTCACCAGCACTTGTTGTTTGTTGATTTATTAATGGTAGCCATTCTGACAAGTGTGAGGTAATATCTCATTGTGGTTTTGATTCATATCTCTCTGATGGGTAGTGATGCTGCGCATTTTTTTCATATGTCTATGGACCATCTATATATCCTCCTTGGAGATGTCTATTCAAGTCCTTTGCCAATTTTTTAATTGGATTGTCTCCCTGGTGTTGAGTTATATGAGTTCTTTATGTATTTTGGGCATCAAACCCTTGTCCGAGGTATCACTGGCAAATGTGTTCTCCCATACGCTTGGTTTTCTGATCAATTTGATGCTGGTGAGTTTCTTTAGCAGTGCAGAAGCTGTTTAATTTGATATAGTCTTATAGTGTATTTTTTCTTTTACTTCTCTTGCCCTAGGACATATATCAGCAAAACTATTGCTATGTGGGATATCTGAAATTTTACTGTTTATGTTATCGACTATGACTTTTGTGGTATCATAACTTATATTTAAGTGTTTTATCCATTTTGAATTTATTCTGTTGTATGCTTAAGTTTGTAGTCCAGTCTCATTTTCTTTTTTTTTTTTTTGATGTAACTGTCCAGTTCTCCCAATACTGTTCATAGAAGAGGATATTTTTACTCCATTGTATGATCATGTCCCTTTTGTCAAATGTTAATTAAGCACAGAAACACAGGTTTATTTCTGGGCTCTCTTCTGTTCCATTGATTTATGTATCTTCTCTTATGCCAGTACCAGACTGATTTGGTTACAGTTGCATTGTAGTGTAGTTTGATATCAGGTATTGTGATCCTTCGAACTTTGCTCTTCTTTTTCAAGATTGCTGTGGCTGTTCAGGGTCTTTTCTGGTTCCATAGAAATTTTTAAAGTATTTGTTCTAGATCTGTGAAACATGCCATTGGTATTTTAATAGGAATTACATTGACTCTATAGATTTGATATGTACATATGTATCTATAGATTTTGGGTAATATGTATATTTTAATGATGCTAATTTTTCCAAATCATGAACACAGTATATGCTTCCATTTATTTATATGTTCCTCAATTCTTTTTTTCAATGTTCTATAGTTTTCCAAGTATAGATCTTTTGTTTCTTTGGTTAAATTTATTCTTAGGTACTTTACATTTTTTTTTTTTTGCTGCTAAAGTAAATGGAATTTTTTTCTTAGGTTCTGTTTCTGGTAGTTTATTGTTGGTGTACAAAAATGCCATTGGGTTCTGAATATTGATATTGTATCGCACTACTGTGCCAAATTCACTTATTAGTTTGAATAGTTTTTTGGTGGAGGCTATAAGGTTTTTTACATACACTATCATGTTATCTGAAAATAATGACAGTTTTATTTTCCCCTTTCTAATTTGGATGCCTTTTTTTTCTTCTTCTTATGTGATCACTGATCACACTGATCACTGTGGCTAGGACCTCCAGTACTATCCTAAATAAGAGTGGTGAAAAAGGACACACTTGTCTTGTTCCTTATCTTAAGGGAAACACTTTTAGTTTTTGCCCATTGACTATGATGTTGGCAGTAGGTTTTTCATATATGGTCTTTCTTATGCTTAGATATGTTCCCTCTATTCCCACTTTGCTGAATGTTTTTTAACTTAAATGAGTGCTGGATTTTACCAAATGCTTTTGCTGCACCTATTGATATGAACATGTGATTTTTATCTTTTATTTTGCTTATGGGATGTATCACATCTATTTATGTTTTTAAATACTTTATTTTTAGAGAATGGCAGGGAGACAGAAAGAGAGGGAGAAAAACATCACTGTGTGGTTGCCTCTAGAGCACCCCCTACTGGGGATCTGGCCAGAAACCCACATATGTGTTCTGACTGGGAATCCAACTGATGACCTTCGGCTTGGAGGCTGGTGGTCAATCCACTGAACCACACCAGCCAGGGCTCTGATGTATCACATTTATTGATTTGTGAATATTGTACCATCCTTGCAGCCCTGGAATAAATCCCACTTGATCATGGTGTGAGCTTTCCAATGTATTGTTGGATTTGGTTTGCTAGTATTTTGTTGAAGAATTTAGCACCTATGTTCATAAGAAATATTGGCCTGTAGATTTCTTTCTTTGTTGAGTTTTATCTGGTTTGGGGATTAAGATAATACTGGCTTTGTAAAAAAGAGTTTGGGAGGTTTCCTTCTTCTTGAATCTTTTTTGAAAATAGTTGGATGGTGTGTGTATGTGTATGTATATGTTGTGTGCATGTGTTAACATATAAATTGTTAACTTTTAAGGATTGCATGGTCATCTCAGTGAAGGTCAATCATGGCTCCCACTCCAGGAGAAGTAAGATGTAACATGTAACATGTAACATGTAAGATGTAAACTGATTTGCTATTAAAATAACTAGTCCATTTGTTACTGAAGCAACCACAGGTTGTTTTAAATCTCCATATAAAAAGCAAAATTTCATAGTTTATAAACTATTTAAACTTCTTCAAACTTAATTGAATTAATTACTTTAAACAATATTTTTCATATTTTTATTTATACATAAATGTGTATATTTTTAAAAACATGTTTTCACTTTTGACTATATATTTTTTATATGTATGGATATTTCTAAGAACAATATAACTGCATTAGATTTTCTTTAAGAGTTCAGGTAAAATATTAATATAATACAGATTTTATTCTGAAAAGCAACTGCAGAAATTGTAATTATTGAGTCTTACCCACAACATATTTTAGATATATAAATATTTCATGAATTGGTCTCTGTAAGTGAACATTCTTTTTGGAATATGGAGGGCAATAATTTTATTTCAGAGCAGATATTGACAATAATATTTTAAAAAGTAACACTTCAGAGAGGTAGATATTTGTGATAAAGTTACATATAAGTGTACCTAAAGAGTTTTATGACATAGAAAAATATAATTTTGTGTCTCATTATATATAGCATAATATTTGAATCAATATTATGAATCGGTCAGTAGAGAAGTTTAGGAGGAATTAATTTTTCAATAGGTCTAGCAAGGTTTTTTAAAAGACTGAGTCTAATAAATAATAGTAATATTTCCTAAGAATTGATAAAGAAAAGCAATACAGAGTTAGTTTGTAAGGGAAAGTGAAAGCAATGTCCTGGTAAGACTAATGGGTATGTGAACTATTCTTCTTTGGTTTTCAAACTAAACCTTTTATTTAGGTGATCAATCAGTCAGAAGTGGCGGGTAGTGACCATTAGGTGGATTCATTAACACCCTGCAGCCTGCTTGTACAGGGTGACTCACATCTGTCTTCATTAGAAGTTTTCTGGTTGCCAGTAGCAAACAGATGGGTCATTATTGCTGACACTGCCCTTTGGGCCCACCTGGAGGACATGCAAAGTCATCCTACACAGGACACATATCCACATTTACCTACCTGGGTGTGAGCAAAATATTTTGAGTAATGTTGATATATTAAAATATTTTTAACCCCAAAGCTGCCTGTGTAGGTTTATTTTTATGAACAATTTATACAAAAATGTTATTTTGGAGGAGAGGGGCATTATTTAAATCTATATGTATAACTACTGTGAACATCTGTTAAAGCTAAGATGTAACTAAGTTGTAAATAAGCTTAAGTCAATGATAAATTTTTATTTAGATTATTTTAATTTAATAGTATATTGAAAAACTAGTAGAAACATAGTATGTACTAGATATGGTTATTATTGATGGTGTTTTTATGTCACAGATACAATGTATTTCAAGATTTCCCTCCATTTACCTAATAGAGTTCAAATAAGGTTACACTTATAACATATGATATTTAATTCTAAATTTAAGATATTAAAAGCTTAGAGGTCTATATATTTAATCCATCTAACTGATTTAAGTAAAAGGAATATTATATTCTGGTAAAAATATGCAATTTCAGCATTGAATTATATCTTGAGACTGTCTACTTAGTTCACTGGCAGCAAGCACTTCTGTCAGGGCAGATTAACTGCATTTGTTGTAATAGCCTGGGCGTGAATGACGGGGAGACATCGACTGTGCATGTTTACCTTTGTGCTCCTGCTTCTCTTTTTCTGTCTATTGAGATGCCTGTTTGTTAATGCTAAGGTTCACTGCAAATGAGGCTACCTGTATAGAAACAGACCACTGAATCAGGAGGACTATTTTATGAAATGGTTGTTCTTTATATAATGTAAAGCAGTATATTCAATCTAGTGTTCTTTGTTTAGAAATATGGACGCTAAGGTCCTGAGGAACTGGAATACTTAGCAATTCTAAGAATTAATTTTTGCCTTAAATCTGACTGGTTGACTAGTAATAAAAGTAAGTTTCTAAGAGAAATATATTATGAGGGCTCCTAAGTGATGATAATAATGATATTATTAATATAATATTTATTATAATAGTAACACCAACAATTATTTATAATAAATTTATTAATATTATACTTATTATAATATTAATAATAATAAGGCTAACTTTTTCTTTGTAATATTTTTAGAAGATATTCTTTGCCCAAGAAGTCAAATGAAGGTACACTAGAAATACAGTGTCCCACTTTTTGTTAAAAAGTATATGTTTTCTTCATGAGTTTTTTTTCTTTCTGTAATCAACTGGCTTTATGTTTGAGGAGAGAAAGAGAGATTTTTAAGGATCATATCTGAGATGACATTCAAACTCTCTGTATGAAATAAAGTTTCATTTCAGGAAAGCTGTCCATGTGTTAAGTTTTAAGTTTTCAAGGGAGCAAAGAGAATAAAAGAATTAGGAAAATGTTGTGGGACACATGTACAAGATCTGCTACCATTGTGCTTTTCATTGAAATAGCTAAAACTTAAAGAAGACCACTAGAATGACATGAAAAATTTTAGTCTTCTGTATTCATGTGCTAGGGCTGCTGTAACAAACTGCCATAAAGTAAATGGCTTAAACAATGTAAGTTTATTTTCTCACAGTTCTGGAGGTTGGAAGTTAAAACCAAGTAGCTGGAAGATTTGTTTTTTTCTTCTAAGAGCTATATTCTTGGCTTACACATGTTCACTGTCTTGCTGTGACTTCACATGGTTTTTTCTCTGTGCACATGCATCTGTGGTATCTCTTCCTCTTCTTAGTAGGACAACAGTCTTGATTGGATTGGGGCCTTACCCTTATGAAATCATTTAATGCTAATTATGTTTTAAAAGACCCTATCTCCAAAAACAGTCAAACTGGGGTTTAAGAATTCAACATATGAATTTTGGGTGAGGGGGTGCACAATTCAGTCCATAACATTCTAATTGAGAGTAGGAATATTTAATATTGGTGAATTTTGCTTTTTGATTTAACTTTATTATATTAAATTTTATCGGTATACTTAGACATCTGGGATTTAATTAAGTAATTAATTCTTGAAAAATTTAAAAAATTGTTTAGTACAGTTTTCTGCCTTTTCCCCCCACTCCTCCCCACTGCCGTGACCCTCCCTGTCTCCCTCCATCATTTCTACCCCACTTTGTTGTCGTCTATATGTCCTTTATAATTGTTCCTATAAAACCTTCCCCCTTTTCCCCCTTTATCCTGTCCCCTCTCCCTTCTGTTCACTGTCAGCCTGTTCTCAGTTTCAATGTCTTTGGCTATACTTGCTTGCCTGTTTGTTTTGTTGATTAGGTTCTTGGTAATTGTCAGATCATATGGTATTTGTCTTTCATCGCCTGGCTTATTTCACTTAGCATAATGCTCTGTAGTTCCATCTAAGGTACTGAAAAGGGTAGGAGCTCCTTCTTTTTGCTGCATAGAATTCCATTGTGTAGGTGTACCATAGCTTTTTTATCCGTTTATTCACTGATGGGCACTTGGATTGCTTCCAGCACTTGGCTATTGTAAATTGTGCTGCTATGAACATTGGGGTGCATAGATTCTTTTGGATTGGTGTTTCAGGGTTCTTAGGATATAATTCTAGCAGTGGAATTGCTGGGTCAAAAGGCATTTCCATTTTTAGTTTTTTTGAGGAAATTCCTTACTGTTTTCCATAGTGGTTGCACAAGTCTGCAATTCCACCAACAGTGCACTAGGGTTCCCTTTTATCCACACCCTCTCCAACATTTGTCGTTCGTTGCTTTGTTTATGATGGCCATTCTGACCAGTGTGAGGTGGTATCTCATTGTGGTTTTCCTTTGCATCTCTGATAGCTAGCAATACTAAGTATCCATTCATATGTCTCTGGGACCTCTGTATGTTCTCCTTGGAGCAGTGTCTATTCAAGTCCTTTGCCCATTTTTTAATTGGGTTACTTGTCTTCTTAGAGTGGAGTAGTGTGAGTTATTTATATACTTTGGAGATTAAACCCTTGTCTGAGGTATCATTGGTGAATATGTTTTCCCATACAGTTGGTTCTCTTTTCATTTTAATGCTGTATATGGAATGCTGCATTTGTTTGTGTCTTCCTTAATTTCTTTCTTCAGTGCTGCATAGTTTTCTGAGTACAGGTCTTTTACCTCCTTGTTTAGGTTTATTCCTAGGTACTCTATTTTTTTTTTGTTGCCATATCAAATGGAATTTTTTTCCTGATTTCTGTTTCTGATATTTCATTGTTGGTGTACATTTCTGGGTATTGACTTTGTATCCCGCTGTTTTACCAAATTCATTTATTAGGTTGAGTAGTTTTTTGGTGGAGTCTATATATATGTACACTATCATGTCATCTGCAAATAATGACAGTTTTGTTTCCTGCTTTCCAATTTGGATAGCTTTTATTTCTTTTTCTTATCTGATTGCTGTGGCTAGGACTTCCAGTACTATGTTGAATAGGAGTGGTGAGAGTGGACAGCCTTGTCTTGTTCCTGATCTTAGTGAGAAGATTTTCAGTTTTTGTCCATTGAGTATGATGTTGGAAGTAGGTCTCTCATATATGGCCTTTATTATGTTGAGGAGTATTACCTCTATTCCCACTTTGCTGAGTGTTTTTTTTTTATCATAAATGGGTGCTGTATCTTATAAAATGCTTTATCCCCATTTATTGATATGATCATGTTATTTTTATCTTTGCTTTTGTTTATGTGATGTGTTATGTTTATTGATTTGTGAATATTGTGCCATCCTTGCATCCCTGGAATGAATCCCACTTGGTCATGGTGTATGGTCTTTTTAATGTATTGCTGGATGTGGTTTGCCAATATTTTGTTGAGGATTTTAGCATCTGTGTTCATCGGGGTATTGGCCTGAAGTTTTCTTTCTTTGTTGTATTTTTACCTGGTTTTGGGATTAGGATGATGCTGGCTTCATAAAAAAAGTTTGGGAGTCTCCATATTCTTGGATTTTTTGGAATAGTCTGTTAGGGATAGGGGTTAGCTCTCCCTTAAATGCTTTGTAGAATTCTCCTGTGAAACCATCCAGTCCAGGGCTTTTGTGTGTTGGAAGTTTTTTGATTATTGCTTCAATTTCATCTCCTGTTATTGGTCTGTTCAGGCTTTCTTCTTCTTCTTCATTCAGTTTTAGATTGTATTTTTCTAGAAATTTGTCTGTTTCACTTAGGTTTTCAAATTTCTTAGCATACAGTTCTTCATAGTAATTTCTTACAATCCTTTGTATTTCTGTGGTGTCAGTTGTAATCTCTCCTCTTTCATTTCTGATTGTGTTTATTTGGATCCTCTCTCTGTTTTTCTTGATGAGCCTGCTTAAAGGTTTGTGGATTTTGTTTATCTTTTCAAAGAACCAGTTCCTGGATTCATTGATCCTTAGAATTGTGCTTTTAGTCTCTATGTCATTTAATTCTGCTCTGATCTTGGTTATTCCCTTCCTTCTACTTACTCTGGGTTGTCTTTGTTGTTGTTCCTCAAATTCTTGTAGGCATAGGGTTAGATTGTTTATTTGAAATGTTTCTGTTTTTTTAGGTAGACCTAAAAATCTTCCCTCTCAGGACTGTGTCCTGTAAGTTTTGGGTTGTTGTGAGTTCATTTTCATTTATTTCCAGGAACTATTTTATTTCTTCCCTAATCTCATTCTTGACTCATTCATTGTTTAATAGTATACTATTCAATCTCCATGAGTTTGAGTGTTTTTGAGTATTTGTCTTGAAGCTGGTTTCTAGTTTCACTCCCTTGTGATAGAGAAATTGCTTGTTATGATTTCAATTTTCTTGAATTTGTTGAGTTTTGTTTTTTGACCTTTCATGTGGTCTATCTTTGAAAATATTCCATGTGTACTTGAAAAGAATGTGTATTTTGCTTCTTTGGGATGAAGGGCTCTATATACATCAGTTAAGTCCATTTCATCTAGGGCATTGTTCAATGTCACAATATCCTTGTTGATATTTTGTTTGGAAGATCTGTCCATTTTGACAGTGGGGTATTAAAATCCCCTACTATAATTGTGTTTCTGTCAATACCTTTCTTGAAGTCCTCCATGATTTTCTTTATGTGTTTGGGTGCTCCTATGTTGGGTGCATATATATTTACAATGTTGATGTGTTCTTTTTTTCTTTTTAAGGTCATTCTATTTTATTTTTTTTCCAGGAACTGTCATACCGTTTTCTGCAGTGGCTGTAGCACTTTACATTCTCACCAATGGTGCACCCAATTTCTCTGCAACCTAACCACACTTGTTATTATTATTTTTATATATTTTATTGATTATGCTGTTACAGTTGTCCCCATCCCCCCTTCACTTCCCTCCACCCTGCACACTCTCTCCTACCCCCATTCCCCTCCTTTAATTCATGCCCATGTGTCATACTTATAAGTTCTTTAGCTTCTACATTTCCAATACGATTCTTACCCTTCCCCTATCTATTTTCTACCTACCATCTATGACACTTATTCTCTGTACCTTTCCCCCCGCTCTCTTCTCCTCCTACTTCCCTGTTGTGAACCCTTTATGTGATCTCCATTTCTGTGGTTCTGTTCCTGTTCTAGTTGTTTGCTTAGGTTTTTTGTTTTTGTTTTTGTTTTAGGTGTGGTTGTTAATAATTGTGAGTTTGCTGTCATTGTACTGTTTATATTTTTTATCTTCTTTTTCTTAGATAAGTCCCTTTAACATTTCATATAATAAGGGCTTGGTGATGAACTCCTTTTAATTGATCTTATCTGAGAAGCACTTAATCTGCCCTTCCATTCTAAATGAAAGCTTTGCTGGATATAGCAATCTGGGATGTAGGTCCTTGCCTTTCATGACTTGCAATACTTCTTTCCAGCCCTTTCTTGCCTGCAGGGTCTCTTTTGAGAAATCAGTTGACAGTCTGATGGGAACTCCTTTGTAGGTAGCTGTCCCCTTATCTCTTGCTGCTTCTAGGATTCTCTCCTTCATTTTAATCTTGGGTAATGTAATTATGATGTGCCTTGGTGTGTTCCTCTTTTGGTCCAACTTTTTTGGGATTCTCTGAGCTTCCTGGACTTCCTGGAAGTCTATTTACTTTGCTAGAATGGGGAAGTTCTTTATTATTTGTTCAAATAGGTTTTCCACTTGTTGCTCTTCCTCTTCTGCGTCTGGTACCCTTATAATTTGCATGTTAGACATTTAAAGATGTCCTGGAGGTTCCTAAGACTCTCCTCATTTTTTTTTTTGAATTTTCATTTCTCCATTCTTTTCTGATTGGATGTTTCTTTCTTTTTTCTGGTCCACTCCATTGATTTGAGTCCCAGTTGCCTTCCCATCACCATTAGTTCCTTGTACCTTCTCCTTTATTTCACTTAGTATAGCCTTCATTTTTTTCATATAATTTGCCACCAAATTCAACCAATTCTGTGAACATCCTGATCACCAGTGCTTTGAACTGTGTATCTGATAGGTTGGCTATCTCATCATTGCTTAGTTGTATTTGTTCTGAGCTTTGATCTGTTCTTTCATTTGGACTATGTTTTTGGTCTTGACGTGCCTGTTACATAGTGAGGGGTGATACCTTAGGTGTTCACCAGGGCGGGGTAACCCAGTTGCTGGGTTGTGAAGCTATATGTGGGGCAGTGGTCCAAGAGGGAACAATGGCACTTGCTCCTCCCTCTGTAGAATTTCGGTCATTTTCCCTGCTTCCCCCAAGCAAAGTGGACTCTTCTGGTGCTGATTCCCCTGTGGGTGGATTTGTGTATGTTCTAGGACCCTGAGAGTCTCTCCAACAATTTCTCCTGTGAGGCTGGCAGTATCTCCCAGTACCTCAACCCCTATAGGTGTTTTCAGTTGGTGTTTTGAGGCTCTGTTTCCCCACGCTGGAGCCCTGGGTTGAGTGGTCTGTTTTGATCCCTAGTTTCACCTGGTTTATCTGCATGCAAATGTGGGACCACCTTGTCTGCCAGCTGCCTTCCATGCCGGTGCCCCTCCACAATCCACTGCCTCACTGGGTCCACCCACTATCACCTTGTGTGCCCGGGGTCTGCCAGCCACCGCTTTTTTGTTGCGATCCCTCTCTGCCCAGCCACCCAATTCCTCCCCTCCTGCTGGTCTGGATGAATGTGTCTACTTTAATTCCTTGCGTGTCAGACTTCTATGCAGTTCAATTTTCTGTCAGTAGTGGTTTTTTTCATTTCTAAATTTTTATTGTCCTTATTTTGGTTGTGTGAGGAGGCACATTGTGTCTACCTATGCCTCCATCTTGGCCGGAAGTCTTTGTTGATGTCTTTTTGATGGAATCTACCCTTGAGTATTATGAAGTGACTTTCTGGGTCTCTATGGCCCCTGTTTTGCAGTCTATTTTGTCTGATATGAGTATTGCTCCCCTTGCTTTTTTTTATCCATTTGCTTGGAATATTTGTTTCCAGCCCTTCACTTTCAGTCTGTGTAGGTCTTTTGTTCTGAGGTGGGTCTTTTGTAGACAGCATATGTGTGGGTCATGCCTTCTTATCCATTCAGCTACTCTATGTCTTTTGATTGGAGCATTTAATCCATTTATGTTTAAAGTTATTATTGATAGTTACTTGTTCATTGCCATTTTTTCATACCTGTGTTCCTCTCTCTCCTACTATTTTTTTTCCTGTTCTTAAAGCAAACCCTTTAGCATCTCCTGCAGAGCTGGTTTGGAGGAGGTATAATCTTTGAGGCTTCTTTTGTCTGGGAAGCTCCTTATTTGGTCTTCCATTTTAATTGAGAGTCTTTCTGGGTAGAGTAATCTTGGTTGCAGGCCTCTGACTTTCATTGCTTGGAGTATTTCTTGCCATTCTCTTGTGTCTTGAAGCATTTCCATAGAGAAAGCAGCTGCTAGCCTTATTGGGGTTCCTTTGTATATTACTTCCTTTTTTCCTCTTGCTGACTTTAAGATTCTCTCTTTGTCTTGAAATTTTGCCATTTTAATTATGATGTGTCTTGAAGTGGGCCTCTTTGGGTTCCTCTTGATTGGGATTCTCTGTGTTTCCTGGATTTGTGTGAATTTTTCTCTCATTAAATTAGGGAAGTTTTCCATCATTACTTTTTCAAATAGGTTTTCTATCCCTTGCTCTTCTTCTCCTTCTGGTATCTCTATTATATGGTTATTATTATGTTTCATATTGTCTTGTAGCTACCTTACCACCTGTTCATTCTTTCTGAGTCTCTTTTCTTTCTCTTGCTCTATTTGGGAGTTTTTTTCTACCTTGCCCTCCAACTCACTGATTCGATCCTCTGCTTTATGCAGCCTGCTGGCAATTCCTTCTAGTGTGTTTTTTATTTCTGAGATTTTATTGTTCATTTCTTCCTGGTTTTTGTTTATAGTTTCTATTTTATGTCATGTTGATATAGTTCTCACTCAGTTCCTTGTAGTTGTCTTGAGCTCCTTGAGCATTTTTATAGCCATTAATTTGAATTCTGTATTTGAGAGTTTGGTTACTTCCATTTCATTTAGCTCTTCTAGTGGGGAGTCTTCCATTCCTTTCGATTGCATGTTCTTTTTTTGTTTCACCATTTTAGATGACTATTTTTGTTTGCTTCTGTGCTTCCTGATGTTTTGCTTTGTTAGCTGTCTTTGTAGGATAAACTATGGTAGGAATTCTATGAGGTTCAGCGGTATGGTCTCTGATCTCCTTGACTGGACATTCTAGGTTCCCCTTTCTTCTGTTTGTGTGGGCTCTCTTGTTGTACTTGGGTTTGTACTTTTTGGTGGTTCTTTTGTTGGTGTTTTTTCTACCAGCAGGTATACTGATGTTCACAGCCCACCTGTTCTTCTATTTGCTCAGTGGCAGGTGGTGGGAAAAATGGATTAAAACAGCAAGAGAGTATTTTATGGGGTTTAAAGTACCAGCAAGTAGAGAAGAGATAGGAGGTTCTTCGGATAAGTATAGCATTAACTGTGATATTTCATGCAATTAGCTACTTTTTATAAAAGGTGAGAGATAAGGCTCTTGTTAGAGGGGAGGATGATTGTGAGCTGAATCCAGAAAACAGAGTGCTTGTACAAGGTTAGATGATGAGATATAGTGAGATTAAAGTATAGAAAATAGATGTAGTGTGAGAGAGAATAGAGTTAACCACAACATTACTAATGCTCAGGGTTAAAGTGAAGTAGGCTGAAATCATGGAGGGTTGCTGTGTAGTATGTACAATTGTATGGAACAACAATTATTTACAATAGTATTGGAACAACAATAATATGACAAGAAATAAATGACTTGGATAAACAGAATAGAAAGTACTCGAATAAAAGTTGAGTGTATTGGAACACGAGTGAAGTGGAAGAAGGAAAATCAAAATACAATACAGAGAGAGAATAAAGAAAAACAGTCAATCAAAGCAATTAAACAAGGAAATAAATCGAGGAAAACTAAACATAAGGAAGAGAAATTAAAAAAACTAGTAAAATAAAAGTGGTAAAAAATAATTGCATGCTAATAATAATGCACATACAAATTAAAATGCCAGCTCTGTGGGATAGCAAAGTAACATTTGTCTCAGTTTCTTGGTTTTTGGGGTTAGCCTTGTGCTCCCCCTTTTGATTTGTCTCTGGACCCTTCATAACTCCACATCTTATTGTCTCATTTGGAAGAAGAAGAAAAAAACAGAAAACAAAAGAAAGTGGGGGAGAGGAAGAGAGAGGATACAAAAAAGAAAAAAAAAGATAGCAATAAACCTCCTGCTGACTTTAAACCTGTTCAGCAAGTTCTAGTGGTCTTCCTTGATGCTACAGGAAGAGGGGGCTATGCTTTGCTTTTCTCTCTTCTTTTGGTTCTGAGAAGATGGGGACCAGGTTTAGGTGGCACTATTCACAGTCTCCCAGCCTTTGGCCTAGGTCTTCTGTGAGCTGCCAGGCTCAAATCAGCCACTCAACTGCTCACAGCATGAGTCCATCTCCCACTTGAAGCCCGAGACAAGTGGGGCACACGGTTTCCCCTATTATTGTCCTTATGCACACAGTGCCAGAGCTGCGGGGTGTAAGGTTCTTTCCTCCACTCACTCTGGGTGCACGCAGGGCGAGACAGGCAGGGTGCAAGGTTCAGCTTGGCTACTGTCTTTAGGCGCTCTGTGCAAGACTAGCGGGGCACACAGTTCCCCTCCGCTGCTCACTCTGGGGGCTTGCAGCTGAAATCTCCCTCGGGGTGCATCAGCCACTGGTGGTGAGTTCCTTACAAAGCAGCTGCCACTGTTCTTAACAAGTGCACCACACAGCCCCACTTTTTCAACCAGTCAAGATACTATCCAAGTGAGGGTCTGACACAGCCCAACTCCTCCCTTCACCAGGTGTGCCAGCACCCCAATTTCTCTGGTGCCAGCGTCCACAGTCTCAGTGGGTGTGTACCGCCTCTGTGTCTCCCACTATGTCTGTACTTTCCCCAGCAACTTTCAGCACCCAGGTCCCTCCTAGTGCCAGGCTGCCCTCCCTGCTCTGGTAGGGGAGGGAGCTGGTGTTCTAACTCTCCTCCCCATATCCTGCAGCAGGCACCCGGCTGGGGGCCACAGCAGCTTTAGTTGCAGTGCAGATCCCAGGGACCTTACTGTCCCAGCACACCCTCCTCACTGTTTTTCAATGTCCTCTGCAATTTTTTGCTTCCAAACTTCATGTAAGCTGGGATTCTGTTGGTTGTTCACTTTGTTCCTCTGAAGATCAGCTAGATGTTCCAGCTGGGCCCAAGGAGAACTGGGTTCCACTCCCACCTACTTCGCTGCCATCTTCCGACTCCTGGGATTTATTAATACAGTAGTGTAAAACCAGTGTTTTATAACTTTTATCTTTGTGATGTTTTAAAAACGAATTCTACAGATATAGCAGTACTTTTTTTGTTTGATCATTTTCTTTCAATTTATCATTTAGGTTGTAGGGCACTGGTTTCAAACTTTTTGGCATCAGGATCTCTTTATTTCCTCAAAATGATTGAAGACTTTTATTTAGGTGGGTTATATTTATCGATATCTGTTATATTGGAAATTGAAACTGAGAAATATTTAAAATACAAGACTATACAACTGTTCATGAGAGAGCAAGAGCCAAATAGGCAAACAAATTCTTAGTATTTTCTAGAGACTGAATGTGTCTCCCTGAAATTCTTATGTTGGAACATAATCCCCAATGTGATGACATTTGGAGCTGGACCTCTGAAAGTTTGTGAGGACATGTGGGTAAAGTCTTTATGAGTGGGACTGACCCCTTCACCCCTTCTACCCTCTTTGGATACTGTGAGAAAACTGCTGCCTGTGAGGCAGGAAGTGAGCCCTCACCCAATCCTGAATCTTGGACTTCTCAGCCTCCAGAAATGTGAGAAATACATTTGTTATTTAAGCTACCTCATTTATGGTTTTGTTATACCACCCCAAACTGACTAAGACATATTACTATGAGAATAATTTTGATCTTGAGGATTCTCCAAAAGGATATCATGGACTCCCCAGGGATCACTGGAACAAACTTTGATGCCATGACCATAGGGTCTTTGAAATTATAAATAACATTGCTTTGTTTGTTGATTAAGTGTCTAGTTGAGAGGATCTTTAACACATATTAGCTAATTGTTAGTAGTAAAATTCTATTACCATATACCATAAAATTGTGTTTTAATGTATGTGTAGCTTTCAATAGAACTATTTTTTAGTTAATAAGCTACAATTGTATTTTTTCTTTAAACATACAGTGAAATTGTAATTGGGAATGAGAATGGGTTTTCTAAATACACCAGTTCAAATTATAATGACCTTTAGAGTTATTGCTGGTATTGGCAACTCTTAAATCAAATGTCTCCTAATACTATACTTTTAGCAGTGAACATGAGGTTTGACTAGTTTTGAAATAGCAGTTCTAGGCAAAGACATGAACCTTCAAATACCCATAACTACTTTTAATGTCAAAAATCACACATGGCTAATCTCAACATTTGTTTCAATGATTCTAAAATTTATAAAAATTTTCAAAACTGTGTTTAAGAAACATCCATTTACTTGAATTTGAATCAAATGTTCAAAAGGAAACAAAACATATTGACATTTTCAGTTGAGATTTAAAATATGAACTCACATGGCTGTGTATGAAATTAAGGTTATGCTAATTTTAATAAAAACTTAAAAAGACTTCTGTCTTACAAATTGAACTGTCTTATGAGTTTTTAATTCTTGCCTTCAGGTTTTAATGTTGGATTATCTGGATGCTTTACCATTCATGTATTTCTTTAATGCTTTTTAAAATTGTATAGTCTATACTTCTTGAAGGTTTTATAAGAGCTTTCAAGGGTTTCAAACTTCAGAGTTAAACTCTCAGAAAAATAAAAATTTTATGTGCTATTTTGAAGGATAAAGGAGCTTCTTTTTATAATCCATAGAATACATTCCAATTATTGGGGCTGGGTTTTATTGTTACATGACTCATTTTTTCTTTTCATTTAATATTATTCAGTCACATACCTCACTATTTTAAAAAGAATAATGAAGAATTCTGTTTCTGGCTATACTGGAGTAGCTTGTATTAGCTGCAAATATCCTGCTGAGAGCAATTGTAGAAGCTGGATAAATTATGTGATTTCCAAGTGGCTGAAGGCAACAGAGAGCAGCCAAAGGAAAG
Organism: Phyllostomus hastatus; assembly: GCF_019186645.2. Taxonomy (NCBI): domain Eukaryota; kingdom Metazoa; phylum Chordata; class Mammalia; order Chiroptera; family Phyllostomidae; genus Phyllostomus; species Phyllostomus hastatus. Next base: position 21,221,564 of record NW_025334028.1, on the reverse strand, counting down.
GGGATTTACAGAATAAAGTTACAGAGAGCACGAGAAATGCATTGAGGTTAACCTGACATTGTCTGGACCTTTCTTCATTAAGGCAATTTTTGATTTGTAAGTGGCATAGGAAGGAAGGCTGAGATGTTAAGCATAAATGGCTGGTAAAATCTCTCATCAGTCTTAACAAAGTTGGGAAAACAAAAAATTGAAATTCAGGAATACCAAGGTAGTCAAGGCTTGAGGAAGCCAAGAATATTAAGTAAAGGGACCCACAGAAAACTAATGCTGTATCCTGTGCTGTTTTTTTTTTCCCTGAGGTTTTGTTGATTTCTAAGATGGACAGGAGGAAACCAAGAATCCAAGTGCAAAGTGGCAGGTATACATACAGCCTGTTTTAGAAGCTTCATGGTGCTAGAGAGACAGAAAATAGGGATGAGGTACTACCTAGAACAAGCATCCTGATAAACACTCCAGATTTTCAGGAATAAGGACAAGCAGGAAATAGAGTAGCATCCACAAAGACTGAAACTCAGCATCAGAATTTTGCAGTCCCTGATGGGGCCAAGATGATCTGCTGCTATTTGACTGTAAGACACAAACAGTAAATGATCTCTGGAAGAAGATGACATCATTTAGAGTTTATGCATTTTTTTCATATATAATATTCAGCATCAATTACAATGCAAGAGGACATTAGATCCTCTATTTGGTCAAGATATTTGATTTTCAGGCTTTAAAATGATTGTGATTAATATGCACAAAATGAGAAATGGAGAGTTTGACAGAGAAGCAAGGTTATAAAAATCAATGGAGAGTGTAGAACTAAAAATACAATCCATGATATTAAAACTCAATTGATGGATTTAACAGAAGATTAGAACTAACAGACCTTTTGTTGTTTTACTAATTCTAGAGAGGAGAGGAGATTAGTAAACTTGGGAGATAGTTCAGTGGAAAATATTTATACTTCAAAACAATTAAAATGTAGAAGGCACAGAGAAGAGTACATATGAAACATTTGTGTAATTGCAGTCCCAGAAAGAGAGAAAAAAGAGAATGGGCAGAAGCACTGTGTGAAGATAGTGGGTGAGAATTTTCCAAAATTGACAAACACATCAACCCTCAAATTCAGGTCTCTACAAACTTTAAGTAGAATAAACACAAAGTAAACTAAAGTACAATATGTTAAAATTGCTGAAAAGTCAATATAAAAGAGGAATCGTAAATGTGGAGAAAAAAAAGACACAATACTTTCAATGGAGAAAAAATAATGCTAAGGTGGTTATTCAACTGAAGTGGACAAAAACCAGAAGAGACTGGAATGATATTTTTAAAGTTCTGAAAGAAAATAGCTTCAACTTACCATTTCATAGCCAGAGAGAATATCCTTCAAAAAATTGAGATGAAGTAAACATATTTTTAAGTATATTTTATTGATTATGCTATTACAGTTGTCTCAATTGTTTTCTTTCCTTTATTGCACCTCCACCCTGAACTACCTCCTACCCTCCAACATCCCCTCCCTAACTTAGTTCATGTCCATGGGTTGTACATATAAGTTCTTTGGGTTCTTTATTTCCTACACTATTCTTAATCTCTCCTCATGACTATTTTATACCTTCCACTTATGCTTCTTATTCCTGGTAAATTTTCCACCTCCTTCTCTCCTTCCTCTCCCCACTGATAACTTTCCATGTGATGTCCATTTCTCTGATTCTGTTCCTGTTTTAGTTGTTTGCTTAGTTTTTGTTTTTCAGGTTCAGTTGATAGTTGTGAGTTTGTTTTCCTTTTACTGTTCATAGTTTTTAATCTTCTATTTCTTAGATAAGTCCCTTTAACATTTCATATAATAAGGGCTTGGTAATGATGAACTCCTTAATGTGACTTAACTTTACTTTATTTGGGAAGCACTTCATCTGTCCTTCCATTCTAAATGAAAGCTTTGCTGCATAGAGTATTCTTGGATGTAGGTCCTTGCCTTTCATGACTTTGAATACTTCTTTCCAGCCCCTTCTTGTTTGTGAGGTTTCTTTTGTTTGTTTCTTTTGAGAAATCAGCTGATAGTCTTATGGACCCTCCTTTGTAGGTAACTCTCTCCTTTCCTCTTGCTTCTTTTAGGACTCTTTCTTTATATTTAACCTTGGGTAACTTAATGATGATATGCCTTGGTGTGTTCTTCCTTGGGTCTGATTTCTTTGGGACTCTCTGGGCTTCCTGGACTTTCTGGAAGCCTATTTCCTTCCCCAGATTGGGCAAGTTTTCCTTCATTATTTTTTCAAATAAGCTTTCAATTTCTTACTCTTCCCTTCCCCTTCTGACACACCTGTGATTCAGAGGTTGGAACATTTAAAGTTGCCTTGGAAGTTCCTCAGCCTCTCCTCGTTTTTTTTGAATTCTGGTTTCTTTATCCTGCCATGGTTGGATGTTTATTTCTTCCTTTTGTTACAAATTCTTGACTTGAGTTCTGGTTTCCTTTCTGTCACTGTTGGTTCCCTGTATATTTTCCTTTATTTCACTTTGTGCAGCCTTCATTTTGTGACTGAACTCAGTCATTTCTGTGAGCATCCTGATTACCAGTGTTTTGAACTCTGCATATGACAGGTTGTCTATTTCCTTGCCACTTAGTTCCTTTCCTGTAGTTTTGATCTGTTCTTTCATACAGGCCATATTTCTTTGACTCAGTGCACCTGCTGTGTTGTAAGGGGAGGAGCCTTAGGTGTTCACCAAGGCAGGGAAACCCTCTTTGCTGCCTTGTACATTGTATGTGCAGTAGGGGTCAGAGAGGAAACAATGTGGCTTGCTTGCTCTGCTCCAGCCCCATTTTCCATCATTTCTCTCACTTCCCACAAATGGATTGTACCCTTTCAGGTGCCTATTCCCATTGGGTGGGTTTGTGTACATTCTAGGATCTTGTAGGCTTCTCCAATAAACTCTCCCGTGTGACTTGGAGTTTCTTCTGCCTTTGCAACCCCCACAGGAGTTTACAGTCAGAGGTTCTGAGTCTTTACTTGATGGTCAGCCAGCCCCACCTTTCCTATGTGGTCCGCTGCCTTGCCAAGTATCCTCTCCACCCCAGCTGCCTGTTTCCACCCCTCCTACTGGTCTGGATGAATGTTACTTTATTTCCTTGATTGTTGGAGTTCCGTGAAGTTCGATTTTCTGGTAGTTCTGGTTGTTTATTGTTTTAAATTTGTTGTTACCCTTCTTTAGTTTGTGTGAGGAAGCAAAGCATTTCTACCTACACCTCCGTCTTGGCTGGAACTTCTCAACATATTTTCATTGTTAATTACATTTTGATAAAATAAAAATTATAGCATGCAAAGTGATTTTAGGAAGTAAGTTACCTTTTGGATCAGTGGTTTTCAGTTGGAGGTGGGAGAAAAGATCATATTAGAACATACATATATACATAAACTCCTAGCACTACAAAATAAAAAGATATCTGAGGAGAAAGAATTTACACTGTTTGAAAAAGTTTTCCAGTTATTCTGATATTCATATCTTTGCCTCTGTTTTAGAAGTTGATATTTTTTGTTTTAGGTAGTGATTTATGTGATCTTTCAAATTTTACTTGAAATATATTTGTAATGCACTGATAAGAAAGCAATAGTGCTTTATAATGTGTATTGTCAAGTTTTGTTTCATATTTTATTCTTCATTCTATTATTTTATATAATCAAAGTTAATTGTTGAATTATGAACATTACTAAGATATTTTGAATGAGTACTAAATATATGAGATCTGTACACTAAAAGTTCAGTCATTGTTAATATAACAAGAATGGTTTGTGAAACATTGGTGTAAACTGGCAGCCAAGGAGAGTGGACTGGCATGCACATATGTGAACAATGATGACTTCACTGTACTAGTCAGTGGGGATGATAGATACCATTGAGAGAGCATGTGTACTGTGTGGCAGTCACATTCAAAATAGTTGAGCGAGTAGAGCAACATATCTGCATCCAGTTTTGTGTTAAGCTTGAACATTCCTCTGTGGAAACTATTTGGATGATTCATAAGGCTGCAGCTATGGGCAACCAGTGATTGACAGCTTCATCATGACACTGTGCCCACTCATGCATCACACCTCATGCAGAGTTTTTTTGGCAAAACATCAGATCACCCAGGTGATTCAGCACACCATTCTGCCCAGATTTGGTGCCCTGAGACTTCTGGCTTTTTCCAAAACTGAAATACCTTTGAAAGGAAAGGCATTTCAGACCATCAATGAAATTCAGAAAAATCTGATAGAGCAGCTGATGGCAATTGGGAGAACTGTGTTAGGTTCCAAGGTGCCTTAGGACTGAGGCACCATTGTCTTATGTACAATGTTTCTTGTGTCTTGCATCTTCTTCAATAAATGTCTCTATTTTTTCATAGTACATGAATGGATACCTTCTGGACAGACCTCATATATTTATATTTTAAAATAAGAAAATTGTAGTACAATGTCTGTCATGTATGTATGCTTAATATTTATTAGTTGAATCAGAGTCTGCATTTAGATTCTATGACTGAATTTCAAAGAAGTAGGAGAAATGATTTTTATTTATTTATGTTTTTAATCCTCACCCAAGGATGTGTTTATTGATTTTAAAAAGAGAAGAGGGGGTGGGGGGGGGAGAGAGAGACATCAGTGTGAGAGAGAAACAACAATTGCTTGCCTCCCATATGCACCCCAACGGGGGGTTGAACCCACAACCTAGGTATGTTTCCTGACTGGAAGTTGAACCCTCAACCTTTTGGTGTACAGTACAATGCTCCAACTAACTGAGCCACCCAGCAAGGGCAAGAAATGATTTTTAAATATGTGTTCTATCTCTAATGTATAAGAAAGGGAAAGGAAAAAATTCTAACACTCTTTCTAACCAGCAGTATGAATTATGTGGATCATAGTAAGATATCTGGAAATAAGTATAACAAACCCTTTAAACAGTGCAAATAAATAAATGAGTGAATGAATAAGTAAATAATACTGATAATAATGTGAACAATAACCATATTTTTTCCAGGCATGGTAACTACATATAGTAGCTTTCCATATAGTATTCACTTTTTAAAACAGGCTTTGAGATAATTATTATATACATTTGAAATAGAGATCACTGGAGATAAGAAGGATTAAATAGTTTGTCCAACATAACACGGCTGCTAAATAGTGGAACCAATGTCAAGTGTCAGGCAGTTTCTAAGCAGTAGCATGGTGATAGCTGATGGGTTGACTTTCTACTCCTCCATAGATTCAGCATGTAAGGAGACAATGAGTAAATAGGTCTGGACAACTTAGTGCTTATAGCAGTAGTAGCATCTTGGCTGTGGTCCCTGATCTCCTATCCCCATAGCTCAAAAAGAATAGGGCCAGGTGTTGCCTGCACATACAATGGGGGTGCATAACCTGCAAATGTCAGGAGAGAAACCCTAATATTGGTAGACTTTGACCTTATATTGGAGGTGCTGGCAAACCTGTCCATCCTTACCTCTAGACAAAGATTATCTTCATTAACCTAGAATGTAGTAATTCTACCCTAGAAAGGATTGGTAGGCATTTTAATCTTTATTGCTCTTAAATGTCTCTGGGAGAGGGCATGTCTGTCTATTTATTGGCTAAGGATGTAAATAGATTTGCTCCAGAAGTCAGTTCATTCTTCTAGGGTCAATTGCTATACAAATCTTCTTGAAAAGATAGTCCTGGAGAAATTGACTGTTAATGTCTAGTTGTATGGAATGGGGAATTGTCTCCCAACAGCTAAAATTCAACCTTTGTTCTGATAAACACCAAATGTTAGTAGACATGAAATTTCATGCTTTTTTTTTTAACTAAGAGAGAGGCTTAGAACTCATTGCTCTTACTTTAAGCTTCTGTCAATGGAAATTTGCTATAATATCCCAGCCCACAGCAAACTAAAAGAACATATCAGGGACACAGTGACTGCAGCAAGGCATGATAACAGGTAGGGAGAAGGCAAAACTTTTAAATATTATACACAAGAATTATGGTAATTTCCTAAAGCTATTTACTATTGCATGAGTTCACATAGTTATTTCTGAGAGAATTATGATTCAATAGCTAACTATACTTAAATTAAAAATTCAATTATTTAAAGAATATTTTTAAAATTTCTGGAGAATTTGTGTATGTAGAACAATTTTTTTCTATGATGAAAAATAAGTGTTACAATGCAGGTGTTTCAAGAAATGATTGGTATATTTATATAGTTAACCAATTACAATAGAATGAACAACCCTATATCATAACTAAGTATACAATTTTAATCTCCCATTGCATAATATTCATATCTTTGCACATATATTTTAAAAATATAAAAATATTTATTTGTCCACTTAAATTCTGAAATGCAGTAGCATGTGGAGATTCTCCCTGTGCTTATACTCCCACACATATCTTTTGGAAATTATTGAGCCTGGATCCAGGAAACCCAGTGACATAGTTAAGCAGAAAATGGATAATTTTCTTGACCTTGGTTAATTTTAGCATTATCATGAAACTCAGGAACTATTTGGATTAATGGCTAGTTTCAAATACTTGTGCTTCATTTTGCAGTTTGCTCAACATATATTTAATAAGCTTCTGCCATATACTAGGTACTCTGCTACCCTCCAGAGATAGTGGTGAAAAAAGTACATGTAGACTCTCATCTCATGAAAAATAAGAGAAAGACTCTCCTTTAGAGGCGAGATTTGAGGTGAGCTCTGAAGGAGAACATAAATTAGAAGAAGAGGTAAGGAAGTGCATTCCAGGCAGAAAGAACTCCAAAGGCCCTGCGGTGGAAAGGGGAAGAGGATAGTCAAAGGAGCCTGGCATGGATGTTCATTCCTTGGCATACATACAGATAAGGAAATACACAAAAGATCATGAATTACTCTGTAAATCAGCACCTTATGTGGATTTAAGGTTACGTTTAGATAACCTAGGTTGATCTTTTAGAGCATACAATCAGAAAACCTTTTACCTGAGAAGTGAAAATTTAAAAAACTACTTTTTTCTTGTAATTTCAATAATAAATGGAAGATAGGTTTTTGATGTTGATAGAAATAATATAGGCTTAGGAACAGAAGAATTCTTTTCTATAATACCAAATAAGGCATAACATTAGTCTTAATATTATGCACAATAAAGATAATCATCTGGTCTTTAACCACAAAAACAAAGTTGAAAGACACAGAATTATTAAGAACTCTTGCTTCAGTGCTCATTGTCGAAAACCTTTGAAAGATGTATTAGCCTTATTATTTATATCTTTAACTTTATACCTAAATAATGTAACACAAATAATAGATAACCTGGATATAGATGCTTTTAAGATATAAAGTAAGATACTGAAATGTTTTATAAGTTGACTTGTCTCCTTTCTTGCTCGCCAAACTCCATGAAACCACTGAATATTTTTTATATTATTGGCTGAAAGATAATTAAGAATTCACTTAGTTTAATATCAGAAGTACAGGTTCTTTGGCTTCCAGATATAGAATAATAAATAGTACTTTCAAGTGTTAAATCATTTAGTTATTTATTTTTTAATACCTAAATTATTGTTTGGCTTATTGGTTTGAAATTTTCTTTAAAATTGAATATTATAGGAGGTATATGTGAGTAATTCCTATGAATTTACTTCAGGTCAAAGTAATTTCTTTAGTGTTTACATTGTGGAATTCAGACTTTTATGAAGCATTTGTCTGAGATACAGTTCCAGATTGTCTTCTGAAAAAAAGCCCACCTCACCCTATATCATAACTAAGTATACAATTTTAATCTCCCATTGCATAAGTTTTAAATGAGGAGAATGTTTGACTCAGCAAACTAGTCTGACTGTTTACATTCATAAAAAGGAAAGAGGTGAGAAGGCAACATATTCTCAATGTTTTGCTGAAATTGATGAGGCCATGAGTGAATCTGGAGCTTTCCAGCATCCATAAATTATAAACGCTTAAAAAAAGAATGTAATTTTTTCATGTTTCTGATTACATGTTTTACATTGAATAAAAAAGACCATAACTGACATTGATTGTCAGAAATAATAAGCTTGTGAATAAATAAAGCAGTCACTTGTAAAGTTATAGGTAGAGAGAATGAAGTAGGCAATTTGAGTATATGTTATTCACTTAAAAGTGAAAGTGATTTATGGATATTACACTTTCCTACCTCATGAATGGTAACATTAATAGTTGGTCTAGTTGAAAGAGGATATATTTGCTGCCATTTCTGCTGTCTTTTATCAGTGTTGCTAAAGATGAAGATATATTTTCTTGTTAGATATGGGTAAAGGAATGGGACATAATTCTTTTCCAAATGGAATAAATATTAAAGTGTGGCTTTCTCTTTAAATTTTGATAAATAACTTCTGCATTAAGGTATACTATATATCCAGATTCAATTTATCTTTTGTGAGAATCAGGTTGGATTACATTTTCCAGCAAATGTGTAATTTAAAAAAATTTTAGGCACTAAAATCATTTAAATATTTACATAGGTGATACATTTGATTATATTACATACAACATACTTTTTAATCAATAAAACAAACTTTCCTCAGCTTTGATAGATCTATCTTTGATATATACTGTTTTATTTCTAAGTAGCTGAAGACTCTGAGGCCTCAAATTGCTGAGTTGTGTTTAAGGCATGGTATAATCCAACAGAGAACATTACATGAAATGAATGCTATATCAACTTCTCTCTATTCATAAAACACATTGTAATATAGTACTTTATTGAGCTGCATATAGATATTCAAATTAAAACATAGATACATACACTTGAAAATTCACTTACCTGATAAAGTTGCAGCTATAAAACATACAGTTTAAACATAGAGCGTAATAGTCTAAGTCAACATCATAACCAATAGTGGTCTTTGAGTGCATCTGTATTTAAACTCTGTTGCTTTATTGGTTAAATAGCAGAAATAGCCCAGATATTGGGGAGGTTATTTAGGCAAAGTGTCTCTATGTCATTGAAATGAAAGATTGAAGGTGAGAGAGTCTCTGACTTGCCTAGAGTGTTGGATGGAATTATTCAAGTATGTATTTGTTTACTTTGTGTGCTCCTAACAGTGTATACTCTTCTGGCAGGTGTATTAGGTGACAGCAAACCAAACTCTATCAGTCTTAAATGTTGTAGAAAGGAAATTTATTGGTACATTTTAAAGTAGGTCTGGCTCAGGCACTGTTTCAGACTTGAATGATATCACCAAGACCTGTTTTCTCTCCTTTGCTTTTGAGAACCTCGTCTATATTTGTTTTGTTCATGGAGAGGGTTTTCCTAATAGTGACAAGATAGCTGTGGCACTTCATAGTCTCACAGTCTCTTGTGTGAGCAGAATGAGAGAAGAGTGTCTCCTCCACTCCTGGATAATTCAAACAAAAGTCCATTTTGAATAATCTATTGGTTCGTGATGTTTTACTTATGTGTTAAATTCTTATGTACATTAGGATTGGTTTTTAAGGTATTTAAGTTGTTCATACAGATAGCGTAGGGCAGGGAATTTGTGGAAGAAATCTTTTTTAAAAATCATTATTAAAACTTTTAACTTTGAGAAGAGTGTTATTTCAGAGAATGGATGTGATAGCTTTTCTGTATTGTTATTAGAGAATTGTTTATAAACGTTTGTGATAACAATGTTTACAAGAATTGTATCTTCTTGTTATAATTCTGCCTTGAACAGAAGTTACAGAACAATATTGAATTAAAATGGCAATGTCTGACATCCTCTTCTGTTTCTACAAGAATGCCTTTAGTCTTCTTTTTTTGAAAATGGCATGTATAAAGGGTACATGGACAAAGCCAAAGAGGGTAGGATTGAGGGTGGGAGGTAGGGAGGGATGGGGTGGGGACAGGGAGTAGTGGGGGGAAATGGAAACAACTGTGCTTGAACAGCAATAAAAAATAAAAAAAATGGCATTGAATTCTAGTTTAACATGGATAATTTTCTATAATTTAAAAATATCTATCATTCCTGGTTTTGTAGTATTTTTCAATTTGGAAAGTGTGTTTAATGCTTTTTTTATTGTCTAATGAGTGGTACAGAAAAATGAGGTCATCGTGTGGTAGATCACAGTAAACCTACTGATATGACAGGTTTGTTGAGAGATTTTCTTATATTAAGCTAACTCTTTAAATTTTTTTCCTTTTTATTGAATTTATTTGGGTGACAGAGGTTAACAAAATTAAACATATTTCAGGTACACATCATTTGTACACTGTATTGTGTGTTCATCATTCTAAGTCTCCTTCTATCACAGTTTATCCCCTATACCCTCCTTCACCTCTCCCCACTTCTCTTTCCCCTGGCTATCACCACACTGTTATCTGTGTCCATGAATTTTTTCTTTCTTTTTCCTTTTGTACTCAGTCCTTCCATCTGTCCTCATACAGCCCCCACCAACAGCCATTAGCCTGCTCTCTATGAGTCTGTTTCTATTGTGCTTGTTAGTTCATTTTGTTCGTTAGATTGCACATATGAGTGAAATCATATAGTATTTTCCTTTCTCTGACTGAAGCCACTCTTGAATTTTTGAGGGATGGCAGGAAATTCTCTTAATATGCCATTGAATCAATTTTCCAAGAATGTGCTTGTCTCACAGAACATCTCCCTGGCTAACATTTTCCTAGTAGAGACTGCTTCTTATTTATGAATGCAATGATGTCATAGAACATACATCCTTTAAATGCAGTGCAAAGTGTTCACAAAATGATGTGCAGGAAAAGTCTAAAATACAAGTTTGGCAGAATATAAAATTTTTGTAGATGTTTTGTAAAGCACACTGAGTTATCAGCAAAGGGATGCTCACCTTCAATGTCACTGGGCTAAGAGAGACATCATATCAATAGTATTAAAACTTGAAAGGCAACTGTTTGTTAATAGCTATGTGAATTGTTTAATTATCAGGAAACTGTTTATACATTTTACATCTTAAACATAGTTTGTTAAATATATAGGCATTTAAAGGATTTAGTTGCTACATAAAAAATTATTAGAGGTTTTAGGTTGATGTATGAGGTCTGTCCGGAAAGTATCCATTAATGTAATATGAAAAAGAGACACATTAATTGAAGAAGATACAAGATACAAGAAATATTGTACATAGGACCATGATGCCTTAGTTCCCAGAATAGGCACCTTGGGACCTTACACAGTTCTCCTAATTGCCATCAGCTGTCTCATCATATTTTCCTGAATTTCATCAACAGTCTGAAATCTCTTCCCTTTCAAAGATGATACCATATGATCTCACCTTTGACAGGAACCTAAACAATAAAACAAACAAGCAAAATATAGCCAAAGACACTGAAATAGAGAACAGGCTGACAGAGACCAGAGGGGAGAGGGGAGGGAATTTCAGGGGAATTTCAGGGGAATTTCAGGGAGAATAGGAAGGGTTTACAGGAACAAATATAAACGACACATGGACAAAAACTAGGGGTGGTGGAAATGGGAGAGAGGTGGGGGGGAGGGGTGGGGGGACTGGGATGGGGGTAAAGGACAGAAAACTGTACTTGAACAATGATTAAAATAAAATTGGAAAAAAGAAAGATGATTTCAGTTTTGGGAAGAGCCAGAAATCACAGAGTGCTAAATCTGGGCTGTAGGGGGGCTGATTCACCTGGGTGATTTGATGTTTTGCCAAAAAACTCTGCATGAGACATGATTCACGAGTGGGCATGTTGTCATGATGAAGCTGCCAATCACCAGTTGCCCATAGCTGCGGACTTCTGAATCATCTAAATAGTTTCCAAAGAGGAATGTTCAAGCTTAACACAAAATTTGATGTGGATTCATTGCTCTACTTGCTCAGTCATTTTGAACACAACATCCACACAGTACACATGCTTACTCAATGGCATCTACTGCCCCCACTGACTAGTGCAGTAAAGTTGGATTTACACAAACCTGGATTCACTCTGATCTTTGTTTGCTCCCACAAGCAGAAGACTTATTTTCCATTATGTGTCCTATGACTTTTGCTATCAGACTAAGGGTTAATAAGATACCCTACCCAGGCATCAATATTTCCTGGGCATTCTTCTCCTCATTAAAAAAAAAAAACAAAACAAAAAACAATACAACACCTCTTCTTCCTTGCAGTCCTTTTTCTCTCATAGTGCTTTGGACATTTGAGTCAAAGGTCCGAAAGTCTGCAAAGTCCCATACTGTCCTGATTTGGATCAGTCTACTCCAAAGAATATAGAACAAAAAGCCTAGCAGCAGGGCAATGTCACACACTTGCCTTCTGAGGGAGTTGTAACAGTGTCACAGCAGTGCGGCTCAGGAGTGAGAGAAGGTGCACACTGTGTGGGTGCAGGGTCCTCCCTGGCTTAAGAGCTTCTTTTAACAACTTCATAGGCCTGGCTTCCAGGGTTGCCAGAGGAAGTGGACCAGTTACAAGACTCACCATATTCTGGAAAGTCCAAAGCAATGGTATCTCCCCCTTCCCTGCTAGATATTTATAATTCTGCCATTCCACATACAATGTACAATCAAGGGTCAATTTTAACCTAGGTAATGTGGCCTACATCATAACTGACCTGCTGTCCTTATGTTACCAGGGCAGCAGAGTCTGACTTTGCCGTATTTGCATTCACCCACAACCCTATGCTGTGGCTCCTTTATCCTTACATCCCAGAACTTATTACACTACCTGTCATAAAGTAAGTAGATTTTTGGTACTAAATAGAATTTTACAATATATTTTAAATTTAAAGAGGATTTCCTGGCCCATTCTGAGTCACAGTAATAATTGTGCATCACATTGTTTCTTCCCGCTCCTTTACCCATTTACATCCACTGTTGCTCTGTGCTCAGCTTGTTTAGGTTGTGCCTTTCCTTTAGATCCTTCATTTCCCAGCAGAGATCTCACCCCGTTGATGGTTTAGATCCCATTTATGCACTGATTACTGTTAAATCTCTCTCTCAATACTATATTTGTTTGCTCTACTATAGAAATTTCACTCCTACTGTAAATTAACTGTGTATCAACACATTTCTATTTGGATATTTAGTAGGTGTCTCCAATCACCCATTTCTAAAACAGAACTTCTGATTTTCTCATTTAGTCCAGCAAGCAAGTTATTAAATAGCACCAATTTCTTTTTCCAAAATACTTAGGAGTTTTAACTGATTTCTCTATATAATCTTTCTATAATTTGTTCTACATATATCATTCAGAAATGTCTTTCTAAAATAAAGTCATATTATGCACTGCTTCTCCTCAAGACCCTCCAATTAAGAGTAAAATCCATACACTTAATCATAAATTATAAGGTCCTTAATAGTATAGGCCTAGCCCACCTCTTCAATTTTATCTGCTGACATTTTTCTCTTTCTTATGCTTATGTATTCTCCTGTTGTTTTTTATTTTCTTTGAACACACTCAAGTGATCTCTGTTTTCAAGTACTTTGCATTTATTATTTCTTCGGCCAGGAATGTCTGCTTGCTGTTAAAAAGCTTTCCCCTTATTTCTGCTCAAATTTCTGCTCTACTATTACCTTTTAAGAGAGGATTTCTCTGCCTAGCTAATCTAATCACCCACCTCCATGTGGTATTTTTCATTTTTCAACAACATATGTAATATTATACATTATATTATAGATTTGTTTAAAATTTAAGCTCTATGAGAGTAGACATTTTTTATCAAATTCATCACTTAGGAAGGGCCTGGCATATAGTAGATACTCAGTAAATATTATTAAAATAATCACCTGGCTGGCATAGCTCAATGGATTGAGCACAGGCTGTGAACCAAAGTGTCGCAGGTTCGATTCCCAGTCAGGGCACAAGCCTGGGTTGCAGGCCACAGCCCCCAGCAACTGCACATTGATGTTTCTCTCTCTCTTTCTTACTCTCTTCCCTCTCTAAAAATAAATAACATCTTTAAAAAAAGATACATAAATTTAAAAAAATTTTTTAAAATAATTAAATAGTGATCAAAGACAGGGAGCTGAAACACACCACAAGATGCCCTAGACTCCTTATGCCGTGGAAACTAATTTTATTAGATAATCTGGTGCCAAGACTATGGTTAGTAGGGGCATTTATGTAAATTTATACCCCAGAGCAAACATGCCTGGATTATGTTGCATACTCTGTAAAGAAAAGCCACAGCTGATGATGTGTTGGTGCATAATCATTTGAAAGCAGGCCTCTACCTCTTACCTGTTCTTCCCAGCACTCTTGTCTGGCATGGACTTAGTCCTGAACTACTTACCCTGGCCTGTTTTGTGTAATGAACTCTAAACTGACCTTGGTATTTCCAATTTCTGATCTCCTATTTATTTTCCTATGCACAGACTTACTGTATGTCTTAGTGCTCAAGACAAGTTACATGGGTATGCAACCATTGCCATTACATAGAACCTCACATTCAGAAGGACCAGACTCTTGGTTTAACGCTCTGCAGTTGTCTTGAGATTCTTAACAACATATTAAACAAGCAATACTATATTTTCACTTTGCATTGTTGATAGGTTCTGCAACTTTAGGAGAAATGACATACAGTGAAATGAACTTTTCCATAGGTTAATTGACATAAGAATTAAGTTCTTAGGCATCTTATCAACATTTTAATGTAACCACTTTGAATGAAACAGTGTTGTTCAAAGATCTGCTGTAGTCCTATTTATGCCCTTTATTTGTTTTCAGGTTATAGTCTTGGCTCCGGGATTTTCCCACTGGCTGTTTCAGGTTTCCATGATGCAGCCTTTCCCAGGCCCTTTGTGATCCAGGCCAGCCCCAATTTCTTCTACCTCAGCATAGCTCCCAGAAACTGTACTCCCAGAAACTGTGCTGGCCTTGTCCTAGCCCTAGTCTCCAAAATATTTTTACTATATTTTGTTCATAATTATTGTAGAAAATATTTATTAAATGCTTACTCTGTACCAGTTACTAAAATTATTAATTCTTTCTTTTATGACAATTTTGTAACTCATTGAAACATTGTGAAAATACCTCCACCAAAGGAAAATTGCAATTACAATCATTGAATGGTATGCACCAAAGAATCATTATCTTCATTATTTTCAGAGTTAATGATTTGATAAAAATTTCAATAACAGCTTCTGGATAAGCTCCAAAATGGATTTCAGTTATAAGATTTTCATTTTATAGTAAATGTAAAGTTTATTAAGATAAATGAAAATTTTTAGTAAAACAATTAAAACTTTTAACAGATAAAATAAAGATGATATATCAAAAGACTTTGAGCTCTAAGTACCTAGAAATATCACGTTTAGTAATCTTTAAAAAATAAGCCCTTGTGCTGATTAATTTTGCTCACAATTATAATCTAAATTATAGTAATGTAAGGGTTACTTTCCTTTATATTCATAATTGTTTAGGGGTATTTCTTTTCAGGACAACTTATTTGTATTTTGGTTCTTTGGAGTAAACTGTATAAAAGTTTGAAGTGCAAAACTACAAATATTGTGTGAGTAGCACCTTGTGTGGTTTTGTACCATGTTGACTGGGGTTATGCTTTTTGATATGTATTTTGATAAAACAGCTAAATATCAGCTGTTTTACATAAAATTTTGAAAAACATAATGACAGTAAAAAGTGAAAATAGGAGCATAACCTAAGCAATATTTTTCTTAAAATTTTATGTTCTGGACCTGTGATATTTTCCCCCATATCATAATAATTTAGTTTATTTAGAAGGAATATGTCTCAAAGAGATCATAGAAAAGATTTAGTTACAAGTTAGAGGCTTCAGGATAAACTAAACAAGTGGATAATACATTTTATCTGAAATTAACTATCTAAATAATTTAGAGAAGTTGTAAATTATAAGCAGGAATGTGCACAATCATTATCAATGTTCAAAATAGAATTGTTACAAAATGCAGGACTCATTAAAAGGTCTTCAGTAGTTCATGTATTGAAAACATAATTCAGTGAATGAATTTTCAGAATTAATCTGAAAAATCAAATATATAAGCATCTTTGCTTTTTAAAATAAGATATATATGTTTATATGTACACACACACACACATACATATATATATATATATTTAGCTTTTAGGAGGAGAACAGTATATTTATCACAAAATGATGCCAGAAGAAACCAACCAACGCTTTCATGATTATGTCTCAAGACAATTCATAACATTTGCATAAGGGATGATGATAAAATTTTTGGCTACCTAAACTGATGTATAGAAGGAAATGGGAGGAGAAAGTAATACATTATGAAACAAATACCTATGAAAAGCCTAAAGTGAAATGACCTGTATTAATTTTGTTCCAGTTCAGATTTTATATTATTTGCTTTTGTGTCTTAGGACTTGTTCTTAAAGGTTTTATATAGCTATAGTTGTTGGCACTTGTAGAGTCAAGTCCTTGCTAAGAGTGTTTACAGAAACCAGAATATTAAAGGATATGGAATGCTGTGTATCTGTACTCTAAGCAAAGGATTCTTAAAATATGATTACCAGCAGATGAGTTCTCATCAAGGATTAAGAGCTGATCTCCAATTGTATGTTCTTATTTGTTTCCCAACAAAACCAATGACATTTTTGGCAGTTATTCTGATGATATTTTTTGGGTTAACAAAGAATGAATCCTTTTAATCCTACTAATGTACCTTGATTTTTATACTACCTTAGTTATTTTTTTCCAAATTGTTATCATTTTGCTTTAAGAAAATGGGAATGCTTGATGTAAGTGGGCTTCATTCTTTTGTCTAGCCTAGCACATTGTCAATGAAACTTATCAATCAACCAGACTTGAGAACTAGAGTCCCCTGATGTTTCATTACTCCTTGATTATTCCTTGAGAGGTAAAGTATATCTTGAAGCACTCTTTTTCCAAGAATAAGATGATATTATCCTTCCTCAGTGGGATTAGGGAAGGAAAAGACTAAATTCAGTCACTCATTTTACTATCTTTTAATAAATAAGTGATGACCATTAATTATCAACATAATATAGAGATTCTTTTCTAAAATCAGTCCATTGGATCAATGACTGCTAAGTGGTAGCCATTGACTCTGGTATTTTAAATATATGAGCTTACTTAGTCCTTTTTAGACATATTATGTGTAACACCAGTTACACATCCTGGAAATGGTACATGTGGTACTGAATTGGCTCAAAATATTTCTCGTTCTGAGTGTTTTTTAATCTTTCAGTTCAATCATCCATTTCTTTTTCTATTATCAGTCTATAAGAGGAGACTTCTACATGGAGTGATGACCACAAAGCTGTTGGTGTTGGATTCAGCCACGTGTGTCAGATCCACTTCACTGAGAATGATTGCCTTTTCAGTTGTTGCATAGTGCAATTCTAGTCTTCCAACTTAAAGTGTCTTCCACCCTTTTTTTAAATCCTCACCTAAAGATATGGTTTATTGATTTTAGAGAGATAAGAAGGGAGAGGGTGGGGGTGGAGAGGGAGATTGAGACATTGATGTCAGAGAGAAACATCAGTCTATTGCCTCCTGTACGTGCCACAACCAGGGATTGAGCCTTCAACCTAGGTATGTGCCCTGACCATGAACTGAACCTGCAGCATTTTTGGTGTACAGGATAGTGCTCCAACCAACTGAACCACCCAACCAGGGAAGCATGACTCTTTTCGATGATTGTTTTTTAATAGATCTGGCCCAAGACAAAAACTTTGCAGGTGAGCTTCCACAGGAACCCAGCCTCTGCTTTGAAGGCACAGTCCTTCGACTGCTGTGACAGTGCCAGAGACCACAGTGAGCTCTGCTGAGGGCTGCCTCCCTGCTAGCAAGCAGCCTAGGAAGAAGGGCATAACTCTATTTTTATTTAAAAAACTGAATGTGAACAATTAATTGTTCGCAGTTAATTGATAACACAATTAATTGTGTTATCCTTATTTTAAAGGTGAGGAAACAAGTTTGGCCAAGGTTTTATAGCTAATAAATGATGGGCCTGATATTCTGTTTCAGATCCATTTTATTCTAAAACTTACCTATCTATTTTATCTTTTTTATCTTGTGGGTTAAATTGCTTTATCCTTTCCAAACTTGAGAGTTAGACTTCTTCCGCTCCCTTGTTCTGTACCTTCCATAGTGCAGTTCTTAACATGGGATGTTCATTAGAATCATTCATTTTTTAAAAGCATGACTTTATTACTAGGGTCTGAGTCAATAGGGTTGCTTACCACCCAAAGTCTAGTCTCCTTCCATCACCTCCCTGCCCTTCTGGTAACCTTCGTTGAAGAATTGTATTGTTTGTTTGTTTCTTTTTGTTCTATATTGCATATATTAGTGAAATGATATGGCTATTGTTCTTTTCTGTATGACTTATTTCACTTAGCATGATGCTCTCAGATCCATTCATGTTGTTGCAAATGGCAGTATTTCATGCTTTTTTATGCCTGAGAAATATCCCATTATATAAATGTACCACATCTTTTTATCCAGTCATCCACTGAAGGACATTTAGGTTGTTTCCATGTCTTGGCTACAGTAAATACAATTGCAATGAACAGGGGGTACATATATCTTTATGGATAACTGTTTTCAAATTTTTCAGGTAGATATTGCTGGATCATAGTGTAGCTCTAGTCTTAATTTTTTTAGGAATCTCCATACTGTTTTCCGTACCAGGAAAAACACTGGTGTTTGTCACTGTACTAGTTTACATTCCCACCAACAGCATGCAAGGGCTCCTTTTTGTCCTCATCCTCTCCAACACTTGTTATTTCTTGTCTTATTGATAATAGTCATTCTAACAGGTATGAGGTGGTATCTCATTGTAGTCTTGCTTTGCATTTTCCTCATAGCTAGTGAACTTGAGCATCCTCATGTATCTGTTGGCCATTTGTGTGTTTTTAAAACTGTATATTCTTCCAGTTTGGCTTAGCTGTGTGCATAGGTTCTGACTAAAGGTGTTTCATTTCTTGGAGAGAGTTAAATCAAAATGTCTTACTGATAATGTTTTATAATTTGTCTTTACATCTCTAGTAGTTGAGATTCCAAATAAGGAATATTCATCGTGTTTCCTGTCTTGGCTCCATGTGCCAATTACTCATTTATTGCCTTACAGCTCCAGTGTACCTTTCTCAGCCCCAATTTGTGATGTTAGAGTTTGACAAGTAAACATTTCTCCTTTGCCAGAGGGCATAAAGTTAGATTTTGTCAACAATGGTAACACAGGGACACAGTGGCAGGAGGAGGGTTTTCTCCTCCTGGTTCAGGTGGGCATTTTCTTCCCTCTGTGGCATGATTGATAGCAGTGTGCAGGACTAGAGGTGCTCATTCTTCACTGACTTCTCGGGCACCAGCAGAGTGAGAATCAGCCTTAGCTTAGTCTGGTCCTAGTAGATGACTTCTTGCAGATTAGCTTTAGCCCACCCATGCCCCAGAAGTGGTGTCTGAAGGCCCAGTGCTGACCCACCAGAACCCCAGTGGGCAGCTTCTTATAAACCAGCTCTAGCCCTCTGGAACCCCAGCATATTTTTCCACCTCCTTCTGTGGTTTGTTGCAGTTATACCCTTTCCAATTGGAGCAGAGTCTCAGCCTTAGTTTGTAGGAATTTCCTTCTTCCAAATGCTTAGTTCCTTCCATGTTAATTCTACAGGTAATAAATGCTTTTTCCATTAGCATTTTCTGTATTCTCTAGAATTCCTTTTTACTCATTAATAATCCTTTGTACTAAACTTTCCCTTTTCAAATTATGAATATGGCTTCTTTCTCTAGACTGGATCCTGATCAACCCAGGATTGAAACCAGGAGGGGGTCCCAAAAGATCTACCCTCAAAGATGAAATTTTGGGATTGGTTTGGCCACACCCTTAGGCTTGAGCACAGTATGGATTTCCTTGCAATGAGAAATGGTATACTCGTAATTCATGCAATGCAGTGGCATCAAGATTAGTTGAACTATTACTTATGGAGGATTATAATGCAGTGTCAATGAAGCAGGCCCCTTCAGAACTCTCCTTGTAAATAAGTTTTGTGTGGAAAAAATCATGAAGGAAATTCAAAAATATTTGAGCTGATGAAAGCATAAACAGCCTATCAATGTTTGTGGAATGAAGCTAACAGTACTTTGTGGGTAACAAGAGAACCAATGTTTATGTAAGAAATGAAGAAGTGTGTAAAAATCAGTGAAATCAGCTTCCACCTTCATGAAGGAGAATAAAGAAGAACACATTAAACCCAAAATAAGGAGAGGAAATGAGTAGACATAGGTGAAATAAAATTCCGTAACATCTATTCTCCACAAGAAAATAGGTTCAAATGTATCTATTATGAAAAAAATAATATAAAACTTATCAGTGTTGCTGAAATATTTAATATCATTTTTCCCTCCTTACTAGCAATGTGACCTGGGGCAAGTTGTTCAACCTATTTAATGCTTACGTTTCTCATTTGTGAAATGGGAGATAATAAATTTTAAGACCATAATGATTAAGAAGCAAATCAAATGGATTTATGCAAAGATTACCGTGCTCTAGAATTTCCATTTAGAAGCACAAACTTGTTTAATTCAGCCTTAATAAAATTAAGAGAGTAGGTGTGTGAGTGATGGATTCCTGCAGTCATCTTAGCTGAGGCCAAAAATAGAGAGGGGATAATCTAGGAAAGACCTGTGGAGGAACCTCTTTGTAGGGTGAATTCCTGTCTCAGAAATTGGAGGCTCACAAATTTTATGAGAATTTTATGTCAACAGCAACAATGCCAGCATGAACTAAAAGGGACAGAGAAAGAGAAAATAAAGAAGGCTCTGAACAGCAGGATTCTATAGGTAGGGAACAGGCTGATAAAACTACTGACATGGGAGCATATGCTGCCCTTCATGAAAATGGAAGTTTGAATTGGAGGACAGAGCCTTGGCCCCCAAGGATAAAGCTGTGAGCTAAGGGCTAGAGACCATATGGAGCTGGCCTGCTAGGATTTTGAAATTGCTTGGGATGGATGACTTCTGTTTTTTTCTTCTGTTTTCTCCCTTTTTGAATGAAAACACCTATGTTTAGTGTTCCACCATTGCATTTTGGGAGATAACTTGTTTTCTAGTTTCAAAGGTCCACAGATGGAGAGGAATATTGCCCCAAATGGAACATTATTCAGAGTCTCATCCATACCAGATTTATATGATTTAGAGGGTACAGTTTGGACTTTTGAGGTGATGAGATTCTGATGAAATTTCATACTTTGCTGCTGTAATAGGCTGGGACTTTTGGAAATGTTGGGATGGGGTCAATGCATTTTGAATGTGGGAAGGATGTGAATCTGGAGACCAGATGGGCTGACTGAGGTGGACACAGTAATGTTCTCCCAAAGATGTCTAAGTCCTAATCCCTGGAACCTGTGAATATGTTACTTAACATGATAAAAGGGACTTTATAAATGATATAAAGTTAAGGATTTTGATATAGAGTTATCATCCTGGATTATTCAGATGTGCCCACTATAATCAAAAGAGTGCTTATAAGACAGAGGAATGTCGAAGTCGGAGAAGGCAATGTGATGATGGAGAAAGAAGTTAGGGGTGATGTAGTACCATCAGCCAAGGAGTGGGAATAGCTTTTAGAAGTTGGAAAAAACATGGAAGCATAACCTTGCTGGCATACTATTCCAGTAGTCATTGTATCAATTGCTTACATGCTGTATTAATTAATCCTCAAATTCCATTGAAGTCCAACTGAATACTCAATTAAAAACTCAGCTGTAAAATAATCTCCTAATTATAAAGGACAGCCTCTTACTCTTTGACCTTTTTTTTGTTCTTTTATTTTCTGGAATGTACATGTAGTCATTGAATTTTCAGTAGCCATTTTATAACTATTATGTATCAAAATGAGAAAATGTTCAAGAGAACCTCAGAAACTCAGGTATTGATATTATTGAACTGCTGAATCAATGAATGCTTCCATAACCCATTTCTGGACTTCTTGCTTTATGAGACAAGTACAACTTTATTTTCAGAGGCAACATTGAGCTTGTTGATGTTTGTGGGCAAATGCACTTCTACCTGATATTCTTATAAAGTGAGCTGAAGACAGCGACAGTAATTATGCTGAAAGGACAGTTAAAGTACAATCCCTTCATTAAATGATAAGATCAAATGTCATAGAGTAATATCTGTAGTGTACATGTATAAGAGCACCTATAAACTGTACTAACATCTGTCCAAACATGTGAGATATTTTGGTTAATACTTGTGTTAAACTACTGATTTGCAGAATATGAATTGACCCTTGCTTGCACTGGCTTCAGCAATGCATAGCACCAAATGCATTCACAGCATAAAGAATTTTATGTAACTGAGCGATTCCACCTGAGTGGCAATCCATACTCTGCTTTGTTTAGAGAAAACAATTGATAATCAACAGTATGCTTTTTTAACATTGTTGTTTAAGTACAGTTGTCTCTATCCCCCCCCACCAGTTTCCCCTGCACCACTCACCCCCACCCTCCATCCTACCCCCTTTTGGCTTTGCCCATGGGTCCTTTATACATGTTCCTTGATTACCCTTCCCCCTTTTCCCCAGCTATCCACCTCCCCCCTCCAACAGTATACTTCCTAATTTTATATTGCATTTAAAATAAAAATGAAAAAATATGAATATATTTAGCTTGTAGTCAGTGTATACATGTATTTTAAATATGGATAATGAAGATATGAGTAATAGACACAACTGCTTGATCACACTGAAGTAAGCATGTTGACAAATGAACAGATTTTTATATGAACTATTGAGATAAAATATGCTTAATGCCAGCAAAAACCATTATGATTTCATGTGTTTTTTTTAATCAAATGGCATATCTTAGTATCTTCAGTGGTCTGAGCTCATTATTTGTAAGCCAGAATACTATAATTTTTAAGGTTGAGGATATTTTCTCGGGATTTTAAAAGACAATTAAACTGCAATACAAATAGCTTGAGACAGACATTTGGACCTTATCTCAGTCCAATGTCTTTTTTAGTTTATGTGAAAAGGAAACTGATGATGTATTATTTAGCAGATGTATTACCACATCCAAGTGTTGCCAGACAGCATAAAAAATAATTTCCAGGACTGAAAACAAGAGTGGACTAGAAATATACCTACTGTTGTCTTCCAAGTTGAAACATTCATCCTTCCAGTTTTTGGCTATAAAATGTTAGAACCTGTCATCTATTAGAGAACTGAAAGTAGTCTTCAGGGAGCCTTCTTTCCATAATTTCTGGGCTGTTTGTGTTTCATATGAATATCCAGACTTACCTGGCAGTTACTAAACTTGGTGTCATTTACAGTGTTCTATGATTGTGAATTTGAAATTTCTCATCAATCAAAAATTGTTCTAAATTATGAATTAAACTATCCACCATTGAGTTGCATAAAGCTACCCTGGTGGGAGACTGCAAGCAATGTTCTCTTTTTTATTGAAATAAAAAATATTTTATGGATAATTTAAAAATATTATTTTTTGTTATCATGAAAACTAAGGAACATATTTTTAAAATTACCTAAAATTGATCTTCATGCACATAGATTACCCATGAAGGACTGTATAGGTGCCAAACTTTAAGAAACAATCTTGAAGCCATAGATAAGGAATCTCCTTTATTTTGAGTATCAAGTGCCTTGTTTGTTTCAATGCTCTTAAGCAATCACAAGTATCCTCAATGTAGGGAATCAGAATTTCCTCCTCATCTTCTTGATCTTTCATCCACATGAAATTCATATTGACATTCCATTACACAAAGTCAGAGAAAGTTCTTAACCTGGTACTTCCATTACTTGATGACTTGATCTACAACCTTGTCTGCTCAGGGACTTCTGTAAATCTGTCCTCCTGAGCCTGCTTTCAACAGTTTATTTTCTAATTGCCACCAATATACCCCCATACACTTCTTCCAGGAGTATGAAAAAATCCTAATTTATTGTGTTCACTAACTTGTGAATATAACAGGAAGATATTCTTTTGTATAACAATTAGAATTGTGAAGACAAAATCTGTCTCTTTATTGTGTTAGACAATGCCTTTGATATGACTCAGAAGTCTGAACACTACACAGTAATCTAGTCAAAGGCAATATGAGTGATTGGTCCTCCCTTTACATAACATGTCACAGGTTACTGCAGCCCTGGGCAATCTGTGTCCAAATTCCCTCTTCTTATAAGGATACTAGTCTTAGTGGATTCAGGCCAACCCTAAAGATTTCATTTTAACTTAATTACCTCTTCAAAGGCATTATCTCCAAATATGGTTACATTCTGAGGTACTGAGAGTTAGAACATTAATATGAATTTGGGGGGAACACAGTTCACCACATAACACTCCCAAAGCCTCACTAAATTAATAAGTAAAAGAATAAAAAGGTACAATACAACACAAAAAGAATGGGGGAGAAGAGATGATAATTGACAAAAGATTTTTAGTTTTTAAGCATTAAAAACTGATGGGCAAATAGGAACTATAAAAGCTGATGGGTAAAGGTTAAATGGTAGAATGGATAAAGCTGTTAAGTGAATACCTTAATGGGGTGAGGTATAAAGAAATCTAGTTCACATTATTGTACCTCGAAAAGCCCAGGAACATCAATTACTTTGGAAGGTGTCAGGTGGGACTGAAAACATCAGGATGGTGACAATATAGTTGAGAGGCAATACCTGTTGTAGGGAGGCAACTTTCTCATCCCCAGTCTAGGAGAAGATGTGTTCCCAGTCTCTTGGCAGAGAAATTAAGTGAGATAGTCACTGGACTTGGGGACACATATAGAAGAGGAAAGAGGTGATGTGAGAAACATGGAGGGTCTTTCTAGACTCCAGATTGGGGTTTCTACAATAAACACCACTTTCACCACTAAGAAAGAATCAGAGCTCCTTGGAGAAATGGCTGATTCCAGGTCTGGAACAGGAATAGCATATGATGCACTTGAAGCATCTTGTCATATCAGAGAGCAAGAAAGCTGTGAAAAGCTGTTAGGGTTGTATCAAAAAGATTGAGAGTCTCATTCAAATAGCTTCTCACTGACCCGACGGGATAATTTCAGCATCAATGGACAGTACACACCCGATGGGTTGAGATCATTTGAATATATTAAAATCCATGAGTTTAAAATTAGAATTTAAAACCTTACTGGTTAGTGTTGTAAGATGCAAGAGTCCAACTTAGTACTTCGAATCTTGTAAATAAGAGTAAAGAAAAGAAGAAACCCAAGCAATTTGTCTTGCTTTTCCTACATGAACTGTACCTTAGGGCAACTAAATAGTTGAAGGAAGTGCTATTTCAGCCAATAAATGAGAAAGAATGTTAGAATTATAATATCATTTTGGAAACCAAACAAATTACTACATCTAGTCAGTAATCATCTGCGGCTGCTGACATTGCAGAATGAGAGAATAAACTATTATAGGTGCCCCCTAGTAGAAATATGCAGCACCACCTATGAAGTAATCTTGCCTTTCCCCTTCACTTCACCCTGCCCAAAGAAAATTGAATTAGAATCTGATCAAGTCTTTATATCAAACTGCTAGTTTACAGGAAATACAAGGGATGGACACACAGATATTCAATCACAAAAATAAAAAGTATGGGAAACTCTAAAAACAATGTCTAATTCCAATGTCTAAAAACATTGGACAAAAACTTATCTTCTTCACCAAATAAATTAAAAGGAATAAAAGTAGTGGAAAAGAAATTTACAGATTACAAGAGTCTTAAAAACATTTAACCATTTGTAAGAATGAACTTTAACTGGCTTTGATTAAAGCACACAAATATATAATATTAATATATTTTAATATTTATTTATTTCTATATTATTATAGGTATGTTTAATGTATGCAAATTTGTGAGGAGTCATAAAAATTTGAACTCTGAACAATCAAGGAGTCAAATCATTGTTGATTTTTTAAGGTTTTGTGGTTATGTTAAAATGGTTTTGTGGTATATTCCTTATTTTTTAGAGATATATTATAAAGTATTTATTGATGGGATTATATGATATTTTGGATTTACCTCCTATATCTTTGGAGTGAGATTGAGAACACTGGTTGGATTAGGAAACAAATTTTGATGTAAGTTAAGGATTATTGACCCCAGGTGATGGGTATATGGGAATTTTTATATTATTCTTCATTTTTCTGTGTGTGTTTTTCAATTTTTCATAATTAAAAGTAAGACAGGAAGAAAATAGAGAGTTTAACTGAAAGTTTATATACAGAATGGGGAAAGAGTTTCAGGTATCTTTTCCATGCACCTAAAATGTCAAGCAGACTTGAGAAGACTGACGCTTGGGTGGTGGCCAATGCCAAGGTAAGTTGTGATTCCATCATAGCATGATGAAGTCCAATAGGTTTCATGTCAAATCTTTCTGGCAACTCTAGGGAACAATGGAAGTTATACAATCAGTGGGAAGTTATTGCAGCTGGGTGAGGCATGGCACTGTAAGTTTTAAACTGGTTTAGGCCTCAGTACTGATTGTACATTAGAAGCAACCAGGAAACTTTGGTTGTTTTTTAATTTTAATAATACCTGGACCTAATTTCCATTGGCTTTAATCTGAATGACGTAGAATGAGGCACTGTTATTCTGAAGACTCCCCAGAGAATTTTCTTGTGCAGCTTGGATTGAGAACCACTAATATAGCGTGAGCTTCTCAAAACAGAGCCCATGCCTTATTTATCACTGTATACCAGTACTTTGTACATAGTAAGCTTTTTAGTCCTTTTAATGAAAATAATAATCATTATAGATGGTGGCTGTGAGTTAGAGAAGTAAAGGAGAAACTGAATCGCTTTTCCTATTCCACCTAGTCTTTGCACACCATCTGATCAAATGAATGATTATACCCCAATGTTTAAAGAAAGAATCCCATTTTTATCAGGTTGTACATGAAAAGATGTCATAAACAATCATCCCTAATAATCTTTAACCTTTGTTCCCAGGGAATGCTCTCCAGATGTGGGCCTTCTTCCTTAGGATGAAGAAGCTGTAGTAGTCATGCGTTTGGGGTTTGATGCGGACCCCGGCTCGTGGGGTCCACGTCATTATGGATGAAATGAGACATTCACAGGGATCCGGTGGAGGAAAAGGGACAGCATGGCTTTTCTCTCAAGGGGGGCAAAAGCCTTAGCCCTTGCTTCAATGAGCTTTTATTGTCTTACTGGGCACATTACAAGAAAGTCCTCATTAACTAAGCACAGGTTTGCTTTAGGTGGTTACATTTTACAGAAAATGAAGGAGCCAATGCTGCTAATCACATCACAGAAGAAGGACATTTGCAAATGAAAAGGCAAAAGTAGTTGAACTGGTTACACTCATCCTTGGAAGGTTTAGCATGGATTTAAGAAGTTGCTTTGCAGTAAATGTCCTCAATTCAGGGTGAGGGAGTTTTAGCAAAAAGCAAGACTCATAGTGGCCTAGGTACATTGCAGGCCTGATTCCCCATGGGAGAACATATCTGTGGGCGTGGGTCCTGTGCATCTCTGAGTGGGAGCTGGGCCCATGCCACACAGAACAGTCTACTACAGGGTTGAGATTTTCATAATGCATGAGGATCATCTGTGAGGCTTGTTAAAAGTGTGGATTCCTGGACCCAACAGGATTTGGTTGACCAGATCTCAAATGAGAAACTGGGAGGCTGTGTATTTAAAAGTTGATACTAGTGCAGGTGGTCTGTTGATCACAATTTGAAAAAGCAGTATAAGCATCACAGCATTTTTAACCTGTGCCCAGGGTTTGGCCTTCTCCAGGCCTTTTTGCCTCTATGGTGTCCTAAGTGGGGACCTGTCTGTCAGTGGTCAGTGTTGCACATCCTATTTTGGAGCTTATTTTAAATTTGCTTATTAAACCCTAGGCATATGTTTTAGAAACAGGGACCTAATTTTACTGCTCTGTCTTATTTTAGTGAAGCAAAGTTTAGTAATACAAACTTTATGGAAAGAAGGGAGAAAAGGAAAAGGGAGCATTCATTGAGGGGATCAAGATTTCATTTTTGCTTTTATGAAAAAACGTTTCCCGAGACTATATTCACTTATCTCATTATTTACGATTAATTTTTCCCCTATAATCTCAGTATTGACCACTTATACAACTATTAAAAACAGTATAAACATAATCCCATTGTGTCAGTAGTTGGCTTTTTTTTTTTACCATACCTGCCTATACAGTGAGAAGATAGATACATATGTAACATTCAAGAAAATAGATTAACATTGTGTATTTGAAGGTACACTCTTTCCATATTTCTACATTTGATGTATATTTCATAGGTTTATACAAACACACAATTGTGTGGAAGTTTTTTTTTCTTCTAAACTTTCTACAAGTTTATAGATAAAAACAATCTTGCATGCCATAGCCAAAGTGCATCTTTTCGATTAGCCACCAAATAATGACATGAAGTGTTCATTTGAAACAATATAACAAGGACCTTTGCATAATTTTTTTGAATTTAACCTTTTATAAGAATAGGTACTTCTGTGTAAGAATATCTCCTAGAGGACTTTTTTTCAAATTGTTGCTAAAATGTGAACTTTAAGACATTTTACTAAAAATTATAAATGACTAATGCTCTTACTTGGAGCCACATGCTTTCCCAGTGTAACGTATCTCTAAATTCATGATATGGTCAGTAAAAGTAATAAGATTTAATGCATGTGTTTGTCTATTCACCAATTCTCCTGACAAACATTTACTGATCTAGGCACACTTCTATACCCTGACAATATAGCAGTGACCCAAACAAAAAAATAACTACCGTGGAGTTCACAACATGGCTGAAAATTGTATTTTGAGTAGTAAAAAAAATGTTTAGGTTAAAAAAGAGATAGGAAAGGGGAGCAGGAATTGTTTGGGCAAGGCAATGAAATTTAATATTGGAGGGGAAATGACATAGTGAGGAAGCAATCTTGAGTAGTGAGCTGATTGAAACGGAGAGAGCCCTGGGACTGTAGGAGGACATCCCAACAGAGAGAATGGCAAGCGCGCAGGCCTTGAGTACACACAAGCTGGATATTTTTGACAACAGAGTGAATGAAGTAGGGAGGCTAGTAGGAGATGAAGTTAGAATGATAGTAGTTTGAAGGTGAAATTCACATCGTAATAAGGACCTTGGTTTTTGCTCTAAGTGAGATTGGAACCCTAAGTGAGAAGGGGAGTGGTGCAGTCTGACTTGGGGTCTTAGCTGACTTCATCACTCGCTGCTGTTTTGAAAATGCAGACAGTGGACAAGGGTGGGGGCAGGGTGGACAGTTTTGAAGATTTCACAGTGACCTAGATAAGAAATGGTGGTTTGGATCAGGGTGGGTTTTGTGGAGGTGGAAAGAAGTGGTTTGATTTGGACATATAATGATAGAGGTGACAGGATTTGTTGATAGAATTTCATTATTTATCCAAATTGTAAGCTAAGTGTTTAATTCAAAAATAAAGGAATATTTCTTTCGAGCAAGAAGTAAGGGAGGTGATATATAAAGCAGAAGAT
Source organism: Phyllostomus hastatus (assembly GCF_019186645.2). Lineage (NCBI taxonomy): Eukaryota > Metazoa > Chordata > Mammalia > Chiroptera > Phyllostomidae > Phyllostomus > Phyllostomus hastatus. The sequence goes on along the minus strand of NW_025334028.1, from coordinate 21,192,177 downwards.
TTGAATGTAACTTTTTACAATATAAAAGGTATTTTTAAGGTAATTAAAATATTTGATAATGAATAAATGAAGCTTCTTAATATATAATTAAATTGTGTTACTAAGATAATAAAAACTGAATCACAGTGTTTACTGATTAATTTTTATCTATGGTATAGTATCAAGTAAAAAGTTCAACATCTTACATCTTCTAACATTTGTAGTTAAAATAAAATATATTCTTAAGTTTATTTATTAGAAACAGAGCAGTCTATTGATTATAAGAAATTTGAAAGGCAGTAATTTTTTTTAGAACTGGTTGTATACATTTAAATGGAAGAAATATAGAAGACACTTTTATTCATTGTAATGTTTAATCTGGTGAAGAGCTAGATCTTTTTCTGAGCTCTATCAGTAGAGGGCAGCAAAGTTTCAAGCAGTGTGTTTTCAGGTTCCTGGAAAGCTTTGACAAGGAAATTTTTTTTTCCCCTTCTCTCCTCTTCCCTTCTCTTCCCTTCCCTTCCCTTCTCTTCTCTTCTCTTCTCTTCTCTTCTCTTCTCTTCTCTTCTCTTCTCTTCTCTTCTCTTCTCTTCTCTTCTCTCTCTTCTTTTCTTTATTTTTTTCTTTTCTTTTCTCTCATGAAATTTTTCCTGGCTTGCCTTTTAATGAAGTGCTTTGGTAATATCATATAGGAATTCACTTAAAAACCCTATAGCTTTGGTTCAGATATTTAGCCAACTGTTCCCTTCGGTGCTATGAATGCTTTCTTAATGAGAATATGTATTTTTTTCTTTCTATAATGATTTAGGGAGTACCAGGGCCTGGGAAATATGACATTAAGAGTCAATTTCAGAAGACTGAAAATATGGCACCAAATGTAAATGATACATCATGTGCTTTTCTTTCTCAATCCCAGGTAATGGTCTATAGTCATTTTCATAAGTAGAGTGTAATAGGTGTAATGTGATGCCAGCAACAAATTCAATGATGTTCAGGGAGATTATAAAAAGTTAAGTGATATTTAAGTAAATTGGAAATGCACATGGCCTGGGCAAATCATATTACCAAAAGATGTGGGTGAAATGCAATAAGATTATAATATTAGCAATACTATGCAAAAATGAATATTTGAATTGAAACCATGTATTAAACATTCTCTATTATGCAAATTTGCACATGCAAAAGTTAGGTTTGGCTTATACGAGATTTTAGCCCGAGTTTTTAAATATACTTTTTCAGTGAAGGTATGCAGTGTTAACGTGTAATCTGAGGATGTGCATTTCTTTCAGAGAAGGTTCTGAAGGCTCTCTGTGGAGCCAGGCCATAGGTCATGTCAACAACTGCCACAGGGGCCTTTGTTAACGATGCTAGAACCTATTCCACAGTAATCACTTCACACTCTTCAAGGTATCTAACGTATTTCCAAGGCAAGAACATTATAACACCAGTAAACCTTCATAATGGGGCAGCCTCTAGATCAATGCAGTTGCAGCATTTAGTCAACTGTGTTATGTATATATCTGATTATCTTGTTTAACTTGGGAAGGTGACTACTTTGATTTCATTGTACTTGAAGAGGTACCCCCTTGGAGACAAGCAGATAAATTAAATTGCAGGCATATTTTAAAGGTGTAATTAACATGACTTTTTTATTAAGTACATTTTATTGGTTATCCTATTAGAGTTGTCCCATTTTTTCTCTTTTGGCCCCCCTCTGCCTGGTATCCCCATTCACTTCAGCAATCCCCACCTTAGTTCACATCCATGGATTTTACATATGATCCATGAGTTCTTTGGCTCTTCCACTTCCCATACTATTCTTAACCCTCCCCTGTCTATCCCATACCCACCAGCCATGCTTCTTATTCCCTGTACCTTTTCCCCCATTTTCACTCTCCTCCTCCCCACTGATAATCCCCTGTGTGGTCTCCATTTCTGTGATTCTGTTCCTGTTCTAGTTGTTTGTTTAGTTTGTTTTTGTTGTTGATTTTAGGTTCAGTTGTTGACAGTTGTTATCACTTTGTTATCACTTTACTGTTCATAGTTCTGATTTCTTTTTCCTAGATAAGTCCCTTCAACATTTTGTATGACAAGGGCTTGATGATGATGAACTCCTTTAGTTTTACCTTGTCTGGGAAGCACTTTATCTGCCCTTCGATTCTAAATGATAGCTTTTTTGGATAGTAATCTTGGATGTAGGTCCTTGCTTTTTATCTCTTTGAATACTTCTTGCCAGTCCCTTCTTGTCTATAAACTTTCTTTTAAGAAATCAGCTGATAGTCTTAGGGGAACTCCTTTGTAGGTAACTCTTTTTTTCTCTTGCTGCTTTTATGATTCTCTCTTTATCTTTAGCCTTTGGCATTTTAATTGTGATGTGTCTTGGTGTGGTCCTCTTTGAGTCTAACTTGTTTGGGATTCTCTGAGCCTCTGAGCTTCCTGGACTTGTATGGCTATTTCCTTCACCAAATTGGGGATTTTTTTTTCATTGTTATTTTAAAAAGATTTTCATTTTGTTGCTCTTCCTTTCATTCTTCTGGCACCTCTACAATTTGGATGTTTGTAAGTTTAAAGTTGTACCAGAGGTTCCTAAGTCTCTCTTTGTTTGTTTGTTTTGTTGTTTTTTTGAATTCTTATTTCTTCTTTCTCTCTGGTTGACTGCTTATTTCTTGCTTTTGTTCTAAATTGTTTGTTTGATTCCAGCTTCCTTCTCTTTACTGTTGGTTTCCTGTATATTTTCCTTTATTTCACTTTGTAAAGGCTTCACTTCTTCCTTTATTTTGTGCCACACCCAATCCTTTCTCTGTGCATCCTGCATCCTAATCATCAGTGCCTTGAACTCTGCATCTGATACATTGGCTATCTCCATGTCATTTAGTTCTTTTTCTGGAATTTTGATCCGGTCCTTCATTTGGACCTTATCTCCCTTTCTCTTCCTTTTGGCAGCCTCCAAGTGTTTCTGTGTATTAGGTAGAGCTGCTTTGATTCCCATGCCTGATGCATTTGTTATGTTGTGAGGGGTGGAGCCTTAGTTATTCCCCAGGGTGAGGCAGCACACTTCACCACTTTGTGATGCTGTATGTGGGGGAGGGTCAGAGAGGGAACACTGTCACACACTTGGCTCTGGGGTTTCCCGTCACTTTCCCCAGTTCCCATAAGCATCTGGCACCCTTTTAGTTGCTGCTTTGGTCCTGACTGCCAGAGTGGGTGGGTTTGCAGATGTTCTAGGAAACTGTGGGCCTTTTACATGGACTGTCCTGACAGACTGGTGGTTTCTTCCCCCATGCGGCCCTCCACTAGTTTACACCCAAAGGTTATGAGGCTTTATTCTCCCATTGCTGAAACCCTGGGCTGTGTGGTCAGGGGCTGAGATAGCTCACTCCCTGGTTGACCTTCCTAGTTTTTATCCCCCTCATGTCAATGTGGGAGCACCCCTTCCATGGACCACCATCGCAGCTGCCTCGCCACACCACACCATGTCCTCTCTGCTTCTCTTACCTGTCTGGATGAATGTTTGTTCTTTAAATCCTTGCTTGTTAGACTTCCATACAGTTCAATTTTCTGGCAGTTCTGGCAGGTTTTTTTTTGGTTTTAGATTGGTTGTTACCCTTCTTATGGTTGTGTGAGGAGGTGAATCAAGTCTACCTATGCCTTCACCTTGGCCAGAAGTCATAATTAATGACTTTTTAATGGGTTATATGTTGTGGTGAGGGACTTAGAATCAAGAATGAATATCATGTTTCATCTTGAGCAACTTGATGGTACAGTAACTTCACAAAATGAATGTGGAGGAATAGGATGTTATGTATGTGTGTACCCTTGATTTTTAAAAACATAATTTTATAGCTAAAACTCTCAGTTTTTATCATTTTTCTGTTCAACCAAATGTTTTTCTAATTTGATATCTCTTGGCACCAGTTATATTATATATATTTTTTCAGAAATGGAGTAGAATATGATATTGATTTTGTTTATAGGGGATGATGAAGAAAAGGGTAATGGTCCTGGGGAGAGAGATGTGCAGGAGTTAAAACCAACAGAGATGCTGCTAGGGGTAGTGTCAGTGTTTAGTTGAATATGAACAGATATACTAGAAAAAATGATAATGTGATTAAGAAGGTGGACTTGGACTTAAGACAATTTTTGGTTTATAGGTATAAGACAGATTATGTTTGTGAGATACTTATTTAGTTACTGATTTAAAGAATTGTCTGGTGTATTATCTAAATGTATTATATTTCCTTGTATCTTCCACTATTAATCTTGAAAATAAGGTTTTCTTTATAACAATGCTCTTTGTCTTGCTGTGTATTAGAAACATCTGGGGAATTTTAATACCTTCTAATAGCGTGGTGCCGTCTTCCTGCTCTCCTAAAGATTTATTCAGTTAGTCTAGAATAGGGCCCAGGCATCGGTATTTTTTTTAACTTCTCAGTAATTCTATATGCAGCCAGGGTACTATCATTTTAAAAAGATTATATTCAGCATCTAAATAATACATAGTATTTAGGAGAAAAGTTTAGAGAGTTGTTTTTTTTACTTCCATTAAATATTTGTTTTTTTACTAGTGTTAAGATTTACTTACTGAATATAATGTAAAAGGGCACATATAATATATTACCTCTTGTGTTAAGAAGGAAGGGGAAATAAGAAACATACATGTAATTGTTCATCTTTATATAAATACATTAAGGATAAGTCAGAAAACAATGAAGCTGGTTAGCTGCAAGGGATGGTGAGGGTATGGATGGAATCACTGGCATACTCCAGTCATTTCTACTTGCTTAGAGGAACCAACTGTGCATTTTTTCAGTTTCGCATGTTGGTTGACGTTATGCGGTAGAGTGAAATTAGCCACAATGGGGTGTGCTTATACCATGGAAATTTGCAAATATTATAAATTTGGACATCTTCCCCCTACCCCTCCTGCCCCAGGGGCACAACATCCACATGGTGGAAGGAAAATGAGAGGAAGCACCACTTTTTTTAGTATACTTTTTAAAATGTGTATTTGTCTTTTGGAAGCATGTCCGTGTTCCATATATCCAAAAATAAAAATAAATCAATAATTGGAAAAGTTAAAAAAAGCAACCTAAAACTGAAAGCAAATGGAAACAAAAGAACCATTGTATTTCAAATATATACCCTTACCCACACTGAAGGTGGGGACAAAGAATAATCCAGGTAACCACAGTATTTGATCAGTCTTGGCTAGGATGGAGTGGGGGTATAGTGAGTACAAGAATTCAAACAAATTCTGAATTCTTTATAGTAGGTTGGTTTGTTGTAATAGTACAGGTAAGGCAATCATGAAACCACTTTAGATATATTACAAGGTTGGGCTAAAATGTTGATATTGGGAGCCAGGGTTTTCACTGTGGAAGAAGGTACATACAAATATGGATTGGGAGAGGTTAAAAAGAACCTTGTGGGACAGATGTGAATTGAAAGTTTTGATGTAAACTTATGATTTAAATGTATATATGTATACATGTGTGTATATTATATATAAGCACATGCATACATGTAATACACATGTAATATGTCTCTCTATGTATATTTATGTGTATAGATATAACAATAGATATATAGATATGTATTCTAGCTTTGTCTGCTAACTGAGCCAAGAATCACAGACTCTGTAGAGTAGGGGGAAGATGAACCTATAACATCTTGATTAGTCAGAAAGTAAGAAATATATGTATTTATGAAAAGATGAGCACATATCATAAAAACACATGAAACAACTTGAAGGACCCCCTACTGGTAAAAATAACAGTAATTAATTATAAATAATTCAAAATGGTATTCATGAATCTATATGGATAATAGACAAATAAATAGGTAGGCAGATAAATAAATAGATAGTTGGGAGAAAAGGGAGGACTCTTACTTTCAGTAGAATGCTGAGTGTTAATTGATACATGTAGATGGAGTGTTGGATGTCATAAAAATTAAAATCACCTGTGAGGTCCAGAGGAATTAGTATACATCCAGAGAAAATACTCTGAGAAAGGCACATCACACATTTAGTATTCTGTCTGGAAATACATGACCTGAATATAATTATGAGGGAGTACCAACCAAAGAAGGCTTTATTTTTATAAAAGGAGGTGCTATATTCTACCAAAGTCTCAATACACAAACGAGAGCTATAGAAATGTTCCTACATTAAAGGAAAATAAAAGCAATATGTAACCTGAGACTAAATTATGTACTGAAAGGGAAAAATGCTGTAGAGGCATTATTAGATCAACTGATATATTTGGAATATGAATGGGAGATTAGATAAAATTATTATATCATTCATAAATTTACTGAAGTTGATAACTGTATTTCAGATATGTAGAAAATATCCCTACTTTTAGTAAACACATACCAAACTATTTAGGGATAAAGGACCATGACATATATAACTTTTCATTTAATGGTTCTATATATGTGTGTATGTGTGTGCATATATAGAGACAGAAAGGGAAGAATGGACAGAGAGAAAGAGATACAAACAGAGAGAGTGGTCAACCAAAAAAAAAAAAAGCAAATGGCAATGTATGTTAATAGATGATTCTGGGCCACACCCTATCATTGAGAATCTCGTATAGAGATAATTTCTTTCAAAAAGTCTATCTGGCATAGTAGGGTACCTAATGCATTGCTATATTAATATATAGAGGATTTTGCTAAAAGGTATATATTTTATGTTTTGATAGGTACCAGATCTTAACTCATCTACATTTTTTTCACTCCATTAAGAAATAAATTGAGCCCTAGGTATTATATTACCGAGAAGGCAGCTTTTAACTCATGAAGTATCAACATGCACAATAGTTCCTCATTGACATATTTTCCCATTCTTTGATAGAGATTCACACCTGTGAAGTCAACCACCCCAGGTCCTGGCACATATAATGAACCTCGAACTGCTTTCAAATCCTTGAAGAAAACATCAACATTTAAAAATACTCCATTTGGTCAAAGTGCTGCTCGATTCACACAAGGCTCCAAGGCAGAGAAAATACCAGGTTGTCAATGAATCCACACATTATTGCCTTTTAGTTTTATGTAACTTAATGTTCTTAGCAAGATGGATGCATCAGAGAGTACAGTCTTTTTTGTTGTTCTATGGTTGGTGTTGTCATTTTATGTCTACAATACTTTTTAAAAAATATTAACTATAAACTAAACACAGATAGATAAAAATACCATAATTTTGGTAAGATTTTGACTTGACATGTCACATATCTTAATTTGTAATTTTCTGTTATTTCCTTTTATTCAGGGAATTTCTTGGTTTTCTCTTGGTAGATACATATATGCACTTTATTATGAAAAAGCCAGCACTTTTTAAAATTTCACTTACTTATTCAACAAATATTAATTGTGTGCCTTCTCTGAATCTGGCACTTTCTGGGTAATATATCAGGGAGTAAAGGAAGTAAAAAAAATCTGGGGGAGACCTTTTTCTTTAAGTGAGAGATTTTATGAAATTCCATCTTTCTGAGAGTTTAGGGTCATCTAGCCAAACTCTGGTTTTGAACTTTGCCTTCAGGCCATTTTTTTGCTCTGAGAGCTTTTTGTTGTATGGGGAGACTGAGAATGGAAACCAGTTTTACTTTCAAACCCAGAAACTCTTGATTCCTTTTTATTTCATGTAAATTCTGCTTAAAAACTGAAGAGTTTTAGCTCATGTCTTTCTATCTATACCTTTGCATACACAGCTGAAAGCAGCTAGTTGGCACTTTTGATATTTATTTCAGAAATTTCCTTACCTAGAACCTACTAATTTGTTAGGCATTTTCTTCATTATCTCAAGCATTAATTTTGTTACAATTTCTGCCATTATATGATACAAATTATCTTTTCTCCAACCTTCAGTAACATTTCATTACTGCCTTTTAAGCCATCACCAACTGTCTCCTAAGTCTTGAAGTTATTTCAGCTTCTGGCCCCATTGCCTTATCCCAAACCATTGCAACAAGTTTTGCTATGGCGATTTGTTATAGTAATACTGTACTTCTCATACACAAGTGCTTACTGCTCATGCCGTAGAGAGGTTGAGTCTTATTCTTCTCCCCATCAATCTTGGCTAGCCTGGTGGCTTTCCACAGTGAGTGACAGTCTAGCACTTCTTAGGTGAAATTACATGCTTTGCAGCATAAACCTGTGTCTGTTGAAATAGTTGGTATTGGAGGCCTGAGCCTCTATGTGTCAGTCTAACAGTGTCATTCAGATGAGGTTGCACATAGGTGCTTGGCTTTATCATGAATCTGAAATCCAAATTTTTTCTAAATATGAATTTATTGAGTGACCCAACTGCCTTCAAACTGGGTCTTGTTTTCAACTTGATAGTTCAGTGTATGATGAATTAAAGTATTATAAATTCCCCAAGGGTTAGTTTATTTGTAAAGGATAAACTTGAATTATGATTACCTCTAAAATCTCATTCTGCTTCTTATTTTAAGAATCAGTGAGAATGGCCTTCATGGAATTTTGTGCTCCTTTTTTCTTTATGTAGATATTAGAACTCAGTAATGAATTGCAATCAGAGCAAGTTAGAAGGCACCTCTAAACTGTATAGCTCTGGGATTTCTGGGTATTTCTATACTTAATGACTGGAAAATTAATATGGAAAACCTCTACTATGACAAAATATATGATCAAGATCACTTTTTGAATCAGAAGCTTAATAAAATAGTACCTGATGTACATGCCTTGATGTCTCCTATATTTAAGTAGTTAAGCTCACTTATAATGTGTTATGTTATCCTCTTATGCAGGAGAGATTTGAAGTATTTGTCTTTTAAACATCTTAAGTGGTGGCCCAAATAGTTTTCATTACTTTTTCCTAAACATCACTAGTGGAGGAATTTTGGAAATTAGATTTTCTGAGAGTTGGCACAATAGAACTTTGGGTAGAGACTTTTGGTGAGTAGACTTTAGAATTGTAATATTTGAAAAACAGAATAATTTATGGGCAACTTCCTTGAAAAAAAACCCCTATATATATCAGGAGTATAGAGGATTTGATTATAAGAATGATTTGATCACATTTAATCTTGAAGGAAACTAAAGTATTCCAAAGTATCCACTTGTCGACTGTTTCCCACCTACAGTGAGGAAGGAGATGTACCAGAATATAAATCAGCAATCTCCACAGAAAAAGACTGGTTACAAAATGCTTAGTAAAATATTCAGTGTAACATTTAGTTGTAAGCTCCTTTTCTTTTTTCTTTACTTTAGATTGTTGGACAGGCAACAGTCCACAAACCACATTTTAAATAGCACTTTTCTAGTCAATTCATATTATCTTCAGACAAGAACTTGAAACCCAGAAAAACAAGACCTTAAGTGATGTTTCGTAATCTATTCAGATGCAGAGCTCATTTTGTAGAATTCAAATAACATGAGTATGACCAAGTCAAGCGTTCTTTCAAGTACATCATACTGCATTATAATATACTTGCTGCTCACTGGAACTGATTTTTTAAAAAATACTGAATTATAAAACATATACAAATAAGCATTTTTTGATTTGTGGTTGGGAATTCATATATGTGAAAGGCTGGCTTACGTTATACACACACAGATTTTTGACTGTGTGGGGGTCAGTGCCCTTAACCCAGCCCGGCATTGGGTAGGCTGTATTTATTTCAAATTAAATTTTTTTTCAGTGGCATAAAAAGATGCTTGTATTATTTGAACTAAAAGAAAGAAATGTTATTCTCTCAGATTGCCACTGTAGAAAAAATTCCTGGTAATAAAAAAAATATGCACTAAAAGCTAAAAGGCACAAAATTAAAATAACTGCTGTGATAGGGAGAGTAGATGATAGATAATTTTTTTCAAATTGATTTTTGATGCTCCTTCATCAACTTTTCAATACTTTTTGGCATCAGGAATTTCCTTCATTCTTTCTTTGATTGAGGTATAATTTACCCAATAAAAATAATTCATTTTAAGTACAGTTTGATGCATTTTGGTAAATGTATATAGTCAGGTAACTACCACTGCAATCAAGTTTTGAAACATTGCCATAATTTTTAAAAAGTTCTCTTACAGCCCTTTACAGTTAATCTCTATTCCCATTCCTGGTTCCAGGCAACTGTTTTAGTGTTATGGTTTTGCATTTTTTAATTGTTGTTCTGTTACAGTTGTCCCAATGTACCCTGCTGCTTTCTACTGCCCCACTAGTCACCTACCCCCCGCTCCCATAGTCAATCCCACCCTGTTGTCCATGTCATAGGGTCATTTATAACTGTTCCTAGATTAGCTCCTTTCTCTTCTTTCTTCCTTTATCCCCCTCCCCTCTTCCATCAGGTCCTTGTTGGATTGTTTCTTGTTTCCTTCCTTGCCTCTGGTTCTATTTTGCTCATTTATTTGTTTTGTTCATTAGTTCCCTTTTATAGGTGAGATCGTATGGTATTTTTATTTCACTGCCTGGCTTATTTCACTTAGCATAATGCTCTCCAGGTCCATACATGCTGTTGTGAAGGGTAGGAGCTCCTTCTTTCTTTCTGCTGCATAGTATTCCATTGTGTAAATGTACCATAGTTTTCTGACCCACTCATTTACTGATGGTCACTTAAGCTGTTTCCAGCATATGACTATCGTAAATTGTGCTGCTATGAACATTGGGGTGCATAAGTTCTTTTGAATTGGTGTTTCAGGATTCTTAGAGTATATTACCAGCAGTGGAACTGCTGGGTCAAAAGGCAGTTCTATTTTTAGTTTTTTGAGGAAATTTTCATACTGTTTTCCAAAGTGGCTGTACTAGTCTGATAATTTCATATAAATGGAATCATCTACTCTTCATGATTTTACATCTGTCTTCTTTCACTTAGTATGAGGTTCATTTATGTTGATGTAGTTTTTTTTCCTTTTTATCACTGAGTAGTTTTCCATTGTTTGGGTGGAGCACATTTTGTTTATCTATTCACCAGATGATGGACATTTGGGTAGTTATTTTTCTCTTGGGAAAGTACCCAGGAGTAGAATTTCTGGGTCATATGGTAAGCATATATTTAACTTCATAAAAAGCCGAGAAATTATTTTTCAAAGTGATATATCATTTTGCATTCTGCTAGTAATATATGGGAGTTCTTTCTAAAAAAATAATTTAAAGTTATTCTTGTTAAAAATTTAAAAGCATATTTATTCTTATATATTATATTCATAATTTTAGGCCCTGGGTTTTATAATATCCTCAACAATACTATCACCGACAACGTTAGCAATAAGCGCTCAAAGAGACAGAGAAAAAGTGCATTCAAGTCTTCTGTTCCTCGGACTTCCTTCTTGGATCGGAAAGAAAGTTTTATTAGTCGTGTTCGTTGTCAGGTAACATGTGGAAATCAAAATCATTTTCCCTATATCTAACACCAATAATTTAGGGTTAAAAAATTTTGCATGTGATATACATGCATCATTATTATAATCATAATATATGATTATTATTGAAGTTATTTATATGATAAATTATGGTATAAGAATTAAAATTTAGTACATAGCTGTATTTGCAATTTTTTTTTTAAAAAAACAGATCTTATCCTTTATGTCTTTGAGTATCTGATATTTACTTCTTTGAATGCTGATCTTCATCTTAAGATTGCTCCACTGTTCTCTGAGTGTATATTTAGGTCTCTTTAAATGCTTTGCACCTTTATAATTTTTGTGTAGAAACCTCACATCTTATTAGATTTATTCTTCAGTATATGATGTTTTTACTTGTATTGGAAATGGTACCTTTGAAGTATTTGCAGTGTTTAGCTCTCTGTTTTTGGTATAAATAAATATAACAGTCTTTATTAAACATTTGCTTTACCAAATCTTTATTAAAGATTTGCTTTATCCATACTTCTTGCTAAATTAAATGATTGATTTTGCTAATGTATTGCTAGTTTTTAAAAAATTTGCCTTATTCCATCTGTGAATGGCAGTATTTTTCTTCAATCATTTTGTCTTTTATATATAGAGTTTGCCTTAATGAACATTTTTACCCCAGAACAAAGCTTAAGAATATTCATAGGAATTAAAAAATACTAGCACCTGACAAGGTAAAATTCACAGGATGTCATATATAATTTTTAAAAAATTAATGGCCATGCAAAGAAGAAGAAAAATACAATCAAGAATGAGGGGAAAAGAAACCAGTAGAAAGAGACCCAGATTGCAATGCAATGCAGCCATTGTAGAAAACAGTATGGAAAACCAACAAAACTGATGGTTGCCAGATGGGAGGGGCTTGGGTGGAATGGGTGTAAAAGGTGGAGGGATTAAGAAGTACAAATTGGCAGTTACAAAATGGACATTGGTATGTAAAGTACAGCATAAAGAATATGTCAATAGTATTTCAATAACTTTGTATGTTATCTGGTGGGTACTGGAGTTATTGTGGGATTATTTCACAAGTTACATAAATATCTAACAACCATGTTGTATGTCTGAAACTAATAGAATATTAAATGTTAATTTTAATTGAAAAATTTAAAAAGAGACTAAAATCACACAAATGCTAAAATTAGTGAACAAGGGCATTAAACAGTTATTATAACTAAATTCCATATGTTCAAGAAGGTAGAAGAAAAAATTGAGCATATTAAGTAGAGAAATAGCACAAATAAAAAGACAGGAATTGAAGTTCTAGAGATGGAAATTATAACACTTGAAAAAGAGTACAGTGTGTGATTAATGAAAAGATTAGACAGTTCAGCAGAAAAGATTAATGAACCTGAAGATAGTAATAGAAACTATCTAAAATGAAATACAGTTAGAAAAAAACAAAAAGAAATGAATAAAGTATCAGTGAATCTTGGGACAATTTGAATTGGCCTAATACATGATAATTAGAGTCCTTGAAGGAAATAAAGATTGTGGGGCATGCAAAATATGTTAAGAAAAACTGGCTGAAAAATTTGAAACTTGATGAGTACTAAAACCTCACATATCCATGAAACTAAACAAATACACAGAACAAAAGACATCAAGGAAATTATTCCAAGCTACATTATAATCAAATTGACTTAAAAGGTAAAAAAAAAGTATTAAAAGCAGTCAGAGAAAAAGGATCTATAACATTACAAGAGGGACAAAGTTAATAATGACAGTATGTTTCTTGTTGGAAATGAGGAAAGTCAGAATACAGCAGTGCAACATCTTTAAAGAACTGAAATAAAACAATTATTCAACCCATAATTACAGAGCAGGTTGAAGTACCTTTCAAAAATGAAAACAAAATGAAAACCTTTCAAATATATGAAAGCTGAAATAATTCACCCTCCAAAGACTTGCAGTATAACAAATGTTTAAGGAAAACCTCCAGGCAGAGGAAAATGTTACCAGATAGAAGCTGGGTCTATATAAAATAATTCAGAGTATCAAAGATGATAGTTATGTGTATAAATATAAAGTCTTTTGTTGGGTTTCTTATTTCCTTGAAAGCAAAACATCTTACATGTTTTTGATTTGCTAATAATTTACCTTCACAAAAGTTAGAGGAAGGTATGAGAGGACCTCCTATTCTCAACTTCATTTTAATAAGGCAGATAACTTATTTATGAAATAGAAGGGAAGAATTGTTTTACAAATAGTGATCATGTTATACAGTTTAGAATTGTCAGCATAAAGATTTTGGGCACTGTTAGACCTGTAGAAGGAATTTTGAAAATTTCTGTTTCAAAATGATCAGCAGAAAACAAGAAATGTTTCTAAGATCTGAGACTCTAAGAATAAAACTAGCTAGAGGAATTGATAGGAAGACACTCTCATGAACAAAAATTCTGACTATGCAATTTTGCTACACATTAAACTTTTTAGAACTCAGGTTTTAACAGGGCACTTTAATGAACATTTATATATTTAAAATTTATTCTTTTTTTATTCCTAAAGAATTTGAGAAAACTTAAAAGAAGGCACATATGGTGGATTAAAAGTAGCAAAAAATTAGAGTAGAAAATATAGATAGAAGAGATATTCTATAGATAGTATATAATAGGAGTTAAACACTGGGGAAGATCTAATGTAGTTGTCAGATAATATAAAGACATGTATAGAACTTAGAAATATGATGTCTATCCTGCAGTAGGCACTCAGGAAATAATAATATAATACATAAACACAATAGAGAGACATGGAACCATTATCCATTAGGTTTAAAGAGAAGAACAATTTATTGTAAAAAATACTAAAGACTATTAAAATGACTTTGTATAAGTTTGGTTTGGCAAAAAATAATTGCTTAGGAGATATGAGAATATTGCAGGGGTTGGGGAGATGATATAGGGGCAGTAGAGCCACTGAATTGTTGAACAGGATTTGTTCTTCCTATCAGTGAAAATAACTTTCAGCCCAGAAAGGATGAAACACACATAGTTTATAGGAAATTGAATCAAAAAGTACTTATTGTGGTAATGTAAAAATACCCTAGTGTTTTTAAAAAAACTTTTTAAAAAAATTTGTTTTAGATTTTATTTATGTATTTTTAGAGAGGGAAGGGAGGGATAAAGAGAGAGAGAGAACATTAATGTGCGGTTGCTGGGGGTCATGGCCTGCAACCCAGGCATGTACCCTGACTGGGAATCAAACCTGTGACACTTTGGTTCACAGCCCGTGATCAATCCACTGAGCTACACCAGCCAGGGCTAAAGAAACTTTTTAAAAAGTGAAATGTTTTACAAATTTACATGTTATCCTTTTGCAGGATACTAATCTTTGTGTTGTTCCAGTTTTAGTATATATGATACTGAAGTGAGTAACCTAGTGCTTTATGTTAGTTAAAAATTCGTGATATAGCTAAAGAACATCTCATTGTAATGAAAGAACAGCCGTAAAATCATTACTGCTAATCTTTGAGATATGCTTCAGGTTCATAGACCTAGTAGGACAATAAAAAATGATAAAAGTTTATTTTATTTAAAAAATTATTAAAATTTTACAAAGTGAGATTTGTAAAATCTCACATGAATTTTACATTCACAAAAAGTGAGCTTTTCATGAATTCTTGCAAAATTTTGAATTGTTGCTGATCAGTAAAGTTTCAGGATACAAAATCAACATTCAAAAATCAATAGTGTTTTTATACACTAACAACAAACTATCTAAAAGAGAAATTTTGAGGCCCAAGATGGTGCAGAATATGTGGAAGCTACACTCACCTCCTCCCAGGAACAAACTGGAATTACAATGAAAATATAGGACAATCAACATGAATAACTAACTGAAGACTAGCTGAAACAAGAAGTCTTATAACCAAGGATTTATACAAGAAGCCACATTGAGACTGGTAAGAAAGGCAGAGACACAAAAAGGACTGGCCCTCTTTCCAGTAGGATATCTCAGCTGCAAAGTTTACCCCCTGAGAAGCTAGGGGTTTCAGCTCAAGCTGGGCTCCCCAGTCCAGAGCATCAAAGCTTAGAAGAGACACCCACATAATACCTGGCTGTGAAAATCAGCTGGGATTCTGTCTGCCAGGGAGAAACATTGGTCTGTTAGAGACACAGGCACCCTCTTAAACAGGCAACACACAAAAATCTTACAGCCACTCACCCTGGGCTCTGCAGAAGGAGGGCAGAGTGGACTAGATTTGTCTGAGGAGAAACTGTGGCTTGTGGTTCTGCAGAGATTGCTGAGGGGACAGCTTCTGGGAACCCTGCACTGAGTCACTCCCCTGCACTACAGGCACCATTTTTCTTGGGTAGAGCACTCCCCTCCTTAGGGCATCAGCCTGGGGGAAAGCAATAGCCCCACCTCCTGGACTTCCTATCACTCCACCTGGTGGTGCTCAGACCCTGCTGAGGAGTCAGATGCCTGGACAGGGGTGCAGAGGTCCAGGAAGACATGAGGTATCAGTGAATGAGTTGTGTGTCTTTGAGGTGGGGACCACTCTCCCCACCTTCCCCTAAAATTGACCAATACTTCCCCTCAAGGGAGAACCACTAGCCTCACCTTCCTGAATCCCAGCAATCCTGTCCTGCTGAACTGGGGTTCCTGGCAGAAACTTGGACAGACTTGTGTGGCTCTTGGATAGGGGCAATTTTCCCCTCACTTGACTGACTGTCCAGAGCCTTCCCCTCATCTGGCCAAAACTTGCTGTGTTTGGGCCTGATGAACTCTGCTGGCCTCACCCTGATGACTTCCAGAGACCCCACCCTACCCCAAAGGTCTGTGGGTATCCCGCTCCTGGCAGCTAGACTTGGTGCACCTTGGAACATTTGCTGAGTGGCCTCAGACCCAGGACTGGCACCGAGGTTGAACCTGTATCAATCTGATGAACACTACTTGTTCCTACCTGGTGATTCTCTGGGTACCTACCTCATGCAACTCACACACAAAAAGATAAAATAAACAAATTAGATAACATCAAACTAAAATGTTTTGCACAGCAAAGGAAACCATGAACAAATTGAAAAGACAACCTACTGAATGGGAGAACATATTTACCAATGATACATTTGATAAGGGGTAAATATCCAAAATTTATAAAGAAGTTTTACAACTCAACACTGAAACAAACAAACAAGCAAACAAACAATCCAATTTAAAAATGGGCAAAGGATCTGAATAGATACTTCTCCAGAGAGGACATACAGATGGTCAATAGATAAATAAAAAGGTGTTCAACATCACTGATCATCAGAGAAATGCAAATTAAAACCACAATGAGATATCACTTCACACCTGTCAGAATGGTTGTCATCAATGAATCAACAAACAGCAAGTGTTGGTGAGGGCGTGGAGAAAGGGGAACACTAGGGCACTGTTGGTGGGAATGCACACTGGTGCAGCCACTATGGAAAACAGTATGGAGTTTTCTCAAAAAATTGAAAGTGGAACTACCTTATGACTCAGTGATTCCACTACTGGGAATATATTTGAAGAAACCCAAAACACTAATTTGAGAGAACATATGCATCTCTATGTTCATTGCAGCATTAATTACTATAGCCAAGTTTTTGCAGTAGCCCAACTGCCCATCAGTAGATGAGCGGATAAAAAAACTGTGATACATTTACACAATGAAATACTACTCAGCTATAAAAAGAATATCTTACCATTTGTGACAGCATGTATTGATTTGGAGATTATTAAGCAAAGTGAAATAAGACAGTCAGAGAAAGACAAGTACCATATCATTTGACTCATATGTGGAATTTAATGAACAAATTAAGCTAACAAAATAGAATCAGACTCATAGACACAGAGAATAGACTGAAATCTTGGGGGAGAGGGTTGAGGAGCTGGGTGAAAAAGGTGAAGGGATTTAGTTTGACAACAGCAACAACAACACAAAAAAACAGCCAGATCCTAGACAGAGAACAGTATGGTGATTACCAGAGGGGAAGGGGTGGTCGTGGGAGGAGGTAGAAGAGCAAAAAAGGGAAATAACGGTGATGGAAGGAAATAATACACAGATGATGTATTATTATAAAATTGAACACCTGAAACATATGTAATTATATTAACCAATGTCACCCTGATAAATTCAATAAAAAATAAAAAATAAAATAAGAAAAAAAAGATTTAGCTTCTTAGGAGGAATTCTTCATGTTTCCAATGTTTTTTTTCTCATTTTTTTCTTCTGTTTTCTTGAACACATTAGTCACATTATTTTAAAGTCTTGTCTGCTAACTCCAATGTCTGGATTACCTATCAGTCTGTTATTTTCTGTTATTTTTTTCTCTTGACTTTTGATCACACACGTCTGTCTGTTGGCATGTCCCATAGTTTTTAGTGGAATGCCAAATATTATTTATAAAATAGAAACTCTAAATGATTTTAGGATATTCTTCTAAAGGATTTCATACTTTGCAACGCAGATGCAAGTCAGATAAGATCAGCTTAATCCAGTTGTGATGGATTGTGGTGATTATAATTTTACTAGGGTTTAGTTTACCTTTGGTTTGTTTATTTTCTTAAGTGTAGTCTTTTGGGGATTTCAAACAATGTGTTCAAGATCTTTCTCTCTGTTGAGTTCCAAACTCTAATACCACTATGTTTTAGAGTTTTAGCATCATTTTTCCTCTTATCCCCTTGAAAACATCTTATAGAGAAATAGATCAGTGTTCTGTTTCTGGCTTCTCATATCTTCAGTTTTGTCATTCTGGTGCACAAAACCACAGTAAGTTTGTTTCTTAGTTCCTTAACAGCAGCCCTCTGCCAGTCCTAAACCCAAGCTCTTTCTCTGGTATCTGTTATTAGCAAATGCCCCCAGGGGCAATACACCTGCAGATTGATAGCTGTCCTCTTCAGAACCTTCCTGTTTTTTGTCTATGGTGACAGCTCATGGGGTTGGTAGCATGCACAACTCCATGAGGCCTTTTTTTTTCAGTATTTTTTTTATTGTTCAGTTACAGTTTTCCCCATTTTTACTTGATTCTGTAACGGGGTAAAATAGGATTTTGTTACGTTTTATCTGGGTTTTATTATTTTTAATTATTTTGGTAAAAATGTTTTTTTTTGCTCAATATCCATTTCTTCCAAAGTCATCCAATGAGTAATTCATTACCTGCACTTCTTATTTTCTACTCCTAAACAGTAAAAATGGCAAAATGCTTTTGACCTTCTTTATGTCATAATTTCTAGTACCACATACATGATAATAATAATAAAATCATTACAAAAGTAAATTGTTTCAGTTTCAATAATATAAAACCATGTACAATAATAATGATGGCTTAGATGTTCTATATTTGAAGGTTTTCATATTTCTAAGATGTGACTATTATTTTTCTTGTTTTGAAAGTGATAGGGTATATCTATTTTCTTTTGAATGATGAGGTACAAATAATAATATAATATTATGAGGGAAAAAGTGGAGCAGCTCTGATTTGAGCATTTAGGGAAGAGAGGCACATAGTTTCAAAGATATAGTATGTGAAGGATGGAATTTTTTGGTAGATTAATACTAATAAAAAAATGAACAAAGAAAAAGATATCTATTCTACTAGGCTTCAATTCTGAAGTATTAAATATGAATATCAAATTCTGAAAAAAAGCAGTGATGTTTGTAAAAAAGGAAAATAAATTCTCATCCTTTTTGTATACACAAAGATTGTTGCTGCCGGTTATAGTTTAAATTATTAAATGAATACAAAGAGCTAAATTGTATGATAAATTGGAAAGAGTATCATATTACAAAAATTATGTTGTATAGTTACTAATGAAATTTTGATTACCAGCTTCCTCTAAACTATTAATTTACATATTCAATCCATATAAAGAATTGTAGTATTTAAGAGAAGAGAGATCATTTTGCTTAGAAAATTTATTAGTTAGGGATTTTTACCTAATCAACTTAAATAGTTATTATTATAACATTTTATTTTATGTATTAATAATTAACAAATACTACTATATTAGTATCCAGATATCTTATATAGCATTGAGGTTACAACCTGTTGGCTATGAAACAGGACAAGAATTGATGTCTGCATTTGACATTAGAATACAATAATAATTTGCTCTTAGTATGTTTAAACAATGTATTATATAAATATCCAGCTTACTTTCTTAGAGGTTCACATAATATGCTCTTTTTCTACTTTAATATCTCATTAATTTAAAGTCTTTTACTTTTATATCCCATTTAATTTTTTCTTTTTTAATGAATGTATGCCCTTATCTAAAGACAGGGCAATATTGATGAGTTTCATTGCAAATGTTTCTTATAGTGCCACCTGAATTGATAAGTATAAATGATATACTCCTTTTTACCTTCTTTGAACATAGTTTTTCAAATTCACATGCTGGTGGAATTTCTGATGAATTACCTAACTTGACTCATCAATGTGTTACTCTCTTGTCAAGAACAGAAAGAACTACTACCTTATCCAGTATGACAAGAAAACTTCTCTATAACCAAACTTATTTGTAATCTAGCAATCATTGAGGAGAACATTGTAGAGAGGTATCTGGGAGCCTGTTGTAACATCTTTGGCTAGTATGGTACATCCAAATTTTCATAGTTCAGAATTCTTGAAGTTAAGCAGGTGTCTAACATTGCTCTGGGAGAGTACTACATAGAATATCTACATACTACATAGAACAAATACTACATAGAACATCTTCTGTAGAGTTAGAGAACATTCATTCCTAGAACAATTAGGAAAACTGAACTTGTGTTATATGTGAAGTGGGAGATTTACTTTAGGTTCAACTCAGTTTACTCATAAGTGTAATTATTTTCTCTTTTCAATTTGAATCTATCTTGAAATCTTAGATTCTTCAGTGATATTTTTATCCTCATTAATCTGCATTTTTAGCGCTTAATATGATTTTTAAAACTAAATATTCATTTTTATACATAATACTGAATAAGTTGAAATAAATAAAATCAATGAAATTTAAAAATCAGTATTCAACTTTTATTCAGATTAAATTTACTAAAAGATGAAAGTGAAAATTACAGTTAAAAAGTTAGACTTCTGTGTATAGGTAATGTTAAAATGAATTTTTATAGAAATTGTACTATCATTGTACAGTATCAACTAGGTTTTAAAATGTAGCCAATGAACTATAGGAGATGGTTCTGCATGGCATGGGCCCAGCTCCCACTCAGAGATACACAGGACTCATGCCCACAGATAGGTTCTCCTGTGGGGAATCAGGCTTGCACTGTACCTAGACTGCTATGAGACTTGCTTTTGCTAAAACTTCCTCACCCTTAATTGAGGCAGCAAACATTTACTGCAAAGTAACTTCCAAAATCAATGATAAACCTTCCAAGGACCAGTGTAACGGTTGGTTTCAACCACTTTTCCCTTTTCATTTGCAAATATCCCTCTTCTGTGATATATGTGATTAGCGGCATCCTCTCCTTTGTTTTCTGTAAAAGGTAACCACCTAAAGTTAGCCTGTGCATAGTAAATGAGGACCTTTATGTAATGTGCCCAGAAAAACAATAAAAGCCTACTGAGGCAAGGGCTGAGGGTTTTTTTTTCTCCTCTCGAGAGAGAAGCCACCAGCCCTTTTTCTCTACAGGATTTGATAGTCTGTGTAAATTTCTTTTGTCTCAGCTACAGCACCCATGGACCCCATGAACTGGGGTCCACAACAATGAACCAAAGAAGTAGCACTACGTGCTAAAATAAAATTCTACCCAGTGCACGGTGCCAAGAATTGATTTCAACTGTTTTCAATGGTGAAATAACTGGTGCAAGATTAGGAGAAACTAATTAAAAAAATACATATAAAATGCTAGTTAAATTAATATAGCTTTGGGATGGTGGTGAGATAGGTGGGAGTGGGGTCCACTTCCCCCTTAGCACAAGTGAAACACCTAGCCAATCTACTGAGGAACAGAGTGAACAGTCAACACCAGTACACCAGCATAGTGAAGATAAGAGACCAAAAATTGTAGAGGATATTGAAAAAACAGATGCATCCCTCCCAGATCTTAGCCCACTTCACAGTTTCCTGAACTCTATTACTGTAGTGGTTAACTCTGTTCTCTCACACACTACACCTATTTACTATCCTTTACTTTCACCTTACCTCAGAATCTGAACTCCTACAACCTCACTGCTTTCTAGGTCCAACTCACAATCCCCACCCTTCATCAAGAGTCTTATCTTCTTTCCACCCTTTCTAAAAAGAGGCTAGTTGGGTGAAATATGACAGCTAACATTATATGTATCCAAAGGATCTCCTGACTATTCTCTATGGGCTGGTACTATAAATATAGAATACCTTCTTACTATTTTAAACCATTTTGCCTTCCCCCTCCAGCTGATCACAAAAAGAGTAGGTTGAAATTGTGAACACCAGGATACCTGCTGGAAGAGGAAACCCACCAACAAAGGAACCACCAACAGATAACAACAGAAGAAGATGAAGGAGGGAGTGGAAGCCACGCCGACCTCAATCCAGGACCTATCTGGAAATATATCTAAATAGTGGAGAAATTACTCAGAACAAACACCTGAAAAAGAGCAAGAAAGAATACTCAAAACCTTGTATACATAGAAGAACCAGCTTCAACACAATCTGCCCACACCTACACAACAGAATACAAGAGGTGGTGGACAGAGTGACCCTCAGTTAACCAGCTGGTGGGAAGGACAGACCAAAGAAAGAAACAACAACAATAAAATCACAAAGACATACACAGAGCCCAACTCCAGTGAGCTCAGGAGATCAAGGAGATGGAACCACTGAATCTCAAAGGTCTTCTACCATAGAAGTTCACATCATAGACCCAGGGAGTCAGAACAGATACATTTAAGAAGCAGAGGCTAAGAAGAAGAGTCTCACAAACAATGGGGAGACAAAGAAACAATCCCCAAATGAAAGGAAAGGAGGAAGTCTCAGAAAGAATGCTAAATGAAATAGAGGCAACTCAACTATCAGATATGGAGTTCAAAGCAGTGGTTATAAGGAAGCTCAATGAGCTCACAGAGAATTACCAAAACTACAGGGAAACTACAATGAACTCACTGCAAACTATATCAACATGAAAAAGGAAACAGAAACTCTCAACAAGGGCTAAGATGAAATGAAGAATACAATTCCTGAACTGAAGAACACAGTAGAAGGAATCAAAAGCAGACTCGATGAAGCAGAGGATTGGATCAGTGAGCTAGGGGACTGGGCAGAAAAGAACACCCAGAATGATCAAGAAAAGCAAAAGAGACTCAGAAAGAATGAAGAGGGGTTAAGGGAAATGCAGGACAACATGAAATGTAATAATAGGGATACCGGAAAGAGAAGAAGAAGAGCAAGGAATAGAAAACCTGTTGGAAAAAGTCACTAATTTGATGAGAGAAAAAAACCCACACAAATCCAGGAACCACAGAGAGTCCCAATCAAGAGGAACCCAAAGAGGCCCACTTCAAGACACATCATAATTAAAATAGCAAAATTCCAAGACAAAGAGAGAATCTTGCAGCAAGAGAGAAAAAGAAAGTAACATACAAGGGGGCCCCAGTAAGGCTGGCAGCTAACTTCTCAATGGAAACACCCCGGCCAGAAAGGAATGGCAAGAAATGTTCCAAGTAGTGAGACCTAGAGGCCTGCAACCAAGACTACTTTATCCAGCAAGGTTCTCAATTAAAATGAAAGGCCAAATAAGGAGCTTCCCAGACAAAAGAAGCCTCAAAGACTATACATCTTCCAAACCAGCTCTGCAGGAGATGCTAAAGGGTTTGCTTTAAGACCAGGAAGAAAAACAGTGAGAGAGAGAGGAACACAGGTATGAAAAATGGCAATGAATAAGTACCTATCAATAATAACCTTAAACATAAATGGATTAAATGCCCCAACCAAAAGACACAGAATAGTGGAATGGATAAGAAATCATGACCCACACATATGCTGCCTACAGGAGATCCATCTCAGAACAAAAGAGCTACACAGATTGAAAGTGAAAGGCTGGAAACAACTATTCCAAGCAAATGAACACACACAAAAAAGTTGGGGCAGCAATACTCAACTCAGGCAAAATAGATTTCAAAAAAAGAGCCATAAAAAGAGACCCAGAAGGTCACTTCATAATACTCAATGGAAGAATCCATCAAGAAGACATAAACATAGTAAATATATATGCACCCAACATAGGAGCATGTATTCCCAAATACATAAAGAAAATCTTGGAGAACTTTAAGAAAGATATCAACAGGAACAGAATTACAGTAGGGGGTTTTAACACCCCACTGTCAAAAATGGACAGATCTTCCAAACAAAATATCAACAAAGAAATTGTGGCATAGAACAATGTCCTAGATCAAATGGACTTAACTGATATATATAGAGTCTTTCATCCCAAAGAAGCAAAATACACATTCTTTTCAAGTGCACATGGAACAGTTTCAAAGATAGACCACATGAAAGGTCAAAAAACAAAACTCAACAAATTCAAGAAAACTGAAATCATAATGAGCATTTTCTCTGATCACAAGGGACTGAAACTAGAAACCAACCTCAAGGAAAATACTCAGAAACACTCAAACTCATGGAGATTGAATAGTACACTATTAAACAATGAATGGGTCAAGAAGGAGATCAAAGAGGAAATAAAAAAGTTCCTGGAAACAAATGAAAATGAACTCACGACAGCCCAAAACTTACAGGACACAGTTCTGAGAGGAAAGTTTTTTAGGTTTACCTAAAAAAACAGAAACATTTCAAATAAACAATCTAACCCTATGCCTACAAGAATTTGAGGAACAACAACAAAGACAACCCAGAGTAAGTAGAAGGAAGGGAATAACCAAGATCAGAGCAGAATTAAATGACATAGAGAATAAAAGCACAATTCTAAGGATCAATGAATCCAGGAACTGGTTCTTTGAAAAGATAAACAAAATCAACAAACCTTTAAGCATGTTTATCAAGAGAAAAAGAGAGGACCCAAATAAACACAATCAGGAATGAAAGAGGAGAGATTACAACCGATACCACAGAAGTACAAAAGATTGTAAGAAATTACTACAATAAAGTATATGCCAAGAAATTTGAAAACCTAGATGAAATAGACAAATTTCTAGAAAAATATAATCTTCCAAAACTGAATGAAGAAGAAGCAGAAAGCCTGAACAGACCAATAACACCTGATGGAATTCAAGCACTAATTAAAAAGCCTCCTACACACAAAAGCCCTGGGCCACATGGTTTCTCAGGAGAATTTTACAAAGCATTTAAGGAAGAGCTAACCCCCATCCTCCACAGATTATTTCAAGAAATCCAAGAACATGGAAAAATCCCTAACTTTTTATGAAGCCAACATCATCCTAATCCCAAAACCAGATAAAGAAAGAACAAAGAAAGAAAACTTCAGGCCAATATTGCTCATGAACATAGATGATAAAATCCTCAAAAAATATTGGCAAACCACATTCAACAATACATTAAAAGATCATACACTATGACCAAGTGGGATGCATCCCAGGGATGCAAAGATGGTACAATATTTGCAAGTCAATACACATAATACACCACATAAATAAAATGAAAGACAAAAATTACATAATTGTATAAATAGATGTGGAAAAAGCATTTGATAAGGTACAGAAACCATTTATGATAACAACACTCAGCAAAGTGGGAATAGAGGGAGCATTCCTCAACATAATAAAGGCAATATATGAGAGACTTACAGCCAATGTCATACTCAATGGAAAAAAACTTAGAGCTTTCCCACTAAGATCAGGAACAAGGCAAGGATGCCCACTTTCACAACTCCTATTCAACATAGTACTGGAAGTCCTAGCCACAGCAATCAGACAAGAAAAAGAAATAAAAGGCATCCAAATTGGAAAGGAGGAAACAAGACTGTCATTGTTTGCAAATGACATGATAGTGTGCATAGAAAATCCTATAGACTCCACCAAAAAACTACTCAACCTAATAAATGAATTTGGCAAAACAGTGGGATACAAAGTCAATATCCAGAAATCAAAGGCATTTTTGTACACCAACAATGAAATATCAGAAACAGAAATCAGGAAAAAAATTCCATTTGATATGGCAACAAAAAAATAGAGTACCTAGGAATAAACCTAAACAAGGAAGTAAAAGACCTGTACTCAGAAAACTATGCAGCATTGTAGAAAGAAATTAAGGAAGACACAAACAAATGGAAACATGTACCTTGATCATGGATTAGAAGAATTAACATTCTCAAAATGTCCATACTACCCAAAGTAATTTGTAGATTCAATGCAATCTCCATTAAAGTACCCATGACATATTTCACAGATATAGAACAAACATTTCGGAAATTGATATGGAACCATAAATGACCCTAAATAGCTGCAGCAATTTTGAGAAAGAAGAACAAAGCAGGAGGGATCACAAAACCTGATATGAAACTGCATTACAAGGCCACTGTAATCAAAACAAGCCTGGTACTGACATAAAAACAGGCATATAAACCAATGGAACAGAACAGAAAGCCCAAAAATAAACCCAATTCTCTATGGTCAATTAATATTTGACAAAGGGGAAAGAAGCATAAAATGGAGTAAAAATAGCCTCTTCAACAAATGGTGTTAGGAGATCTGGACGGCTACATGCAAAAAAATGAAACTCTATCACCAACTTACACCATACACAGAAATAAATTCAAGGTGGATAAAAGACTTAATATAGGTTATAACACCACAAAAGTCCTAGATGAAAACATTGGCAGGGAAATCTCAGACATTCCACCTAACAACATCTTCACTGATATGTCCCCTAGATCAAGGAACATAAAGGAAAGAATAAACAAATGGGACCTCATCAAATGAAAAAGCTTCTGCATGGCTAAAGAAAATAGCATTAAAATGAAAAGAGAACCAACTACTTGGGAAAACATGATACCTCGGACAAAGTTTTGATCTCCAAAATATATAAATAACTTGCACGACTCTACTCTAGGAAGGCAAAAAACGCAATTAAAAAACGGGCAAAAGACTTGAACAGACACTTCTCCAAGGAGGATATACAGAGGGCCCAGAGACATATGAAAAGATGCTTGGCATCACTAGCTATCAGAGAGATGCAAATGAAAACCACAATGAGATACCACTTCACACTGGTCAGAATGGCCAACATAAACAAATGAACAAACAAGTGGTGGAGAGGATGTGGAGAAAAGGGAACCCTGGTGCACTGTTGGTGGGAATGCAGACTGGTGCAACCACTATGGAATACAGTATGGAATTTCCTCAGAAAACTAAAAATGGAACTGCCTTTTGACCCAGCAATTCCACTACTGGGATTATACCCTAAGAGCCCTGAAATGCCAATCCAAAAGAACTTATGCACCCCAATGTTCATAGCAGCACAATTTACAATAGCTAAGAGCTGGAAGCAACCTAAGTGCCCATCAGCAAATGAGTGGATCAGAAAACTATGATACATTTACACAATGGAATACTAAGCAGCAGAAAGAAAGAAGGAGTTCCTATCCTTTGTGATAGCATGTATGGACCTGGAGAGCATTATGCTAAGTGAAATAAGCCAGGTGGTGAGGGACAAATACCATATTATCTCACCTTTACCTGGAACATAATCAACAAAAGAAAAAAGCAAACAAAATATAATCAGAGTCACTGAAATTAAGAAAAACCTAACAATAGCCAGAGGGAAGGGTTGAAGGGACAGTGGGGAAAGGGGTTTTCAGGAACTACTAAAGAGTATATGGACAAAACCAAGGGGGAGGGTGGAAGCAAGGGAGGGAGGAGGGTTTGGACAGTGTGGGAAGGAGTGGTGGGGAGAAAAAACAGATAACTGTAATTGAACAACAATAAAATAATTTAAATAAATAAATTCTTAAAGGAGAAAAATATAGCTTTGAATGTCTAGGAAATCATAGGAATTAAATCAATTTGATGTCAGCCAATTAGGAATGGATTTATTTATTTTTTTTCTGAGACATCAGTGGACAGAATCTAAAAGATGGGGTCAAAGTTAGCATCAAGTTCTGTGAGTTATTTTTTTGTAGCTATAAGTTCAAAGGAATTTAAAATTATCTGGCATGTTTCTTGACATGTCAGAGATTCCCATAATTGTTAAATAAATGTGTTTTTTAATATGTTATTTCTTCCTCTTGAGGAATTTTATGGTTGTGTTATATTTCTCAAATGAGTCATACACACCTTAGAATCCATTCTGAAGTATGTCATAAGTAATTTATTAGTAATATAAAGCTTTTAAGCTTGGGAATATTTGGTATTCATTCATGGTTACTTCTATCATAATGTTATGGATATTAGGAAAACACAATGAAACCCCTGTGGGTACCCAGAGTGGGAATGCATATGTGTATGTTACAGTTTATGTCTGCAGTGAGAAAGATTGTGGAGATCTGCTTTAAAGGAGTGAGTTAAAGGGATGAGTTGTTCTACTAATTATTGCCAATTCAGATTTTTCTCTTTTAACTTTGTCTGTAGCTGGATATGGAAACTGTTTTTTGGTATTGTGTTCTTGTTTTTTTTTTTCTTGGCATGAAACACTTGCAATTAAAAGTGTTGGGTGAGACTCTGCTTACCCAAGAAGCAAAATAGTTTAGTCACACAGAATATTGGATTGTTGAATCCCTTCTGCAAATGAAAATAACTTTCAAACATGTGGGTATATGGAATATATCCAATAAAAATCCAAATTATGGATCTCAGATCCAAACTGGTGTCAACCTTCTGCAATAATGAAATTAATTTAATAATTTTCAGTCAAATAAAAATATTAGAAAAATTAATCCCTACTTGCTTAAAATTTATATATATAGATATGCTGCCATTTTAAAGGAGGACATATAGTTTAATTTTCAACATTTTACATAAAAGTTTTACATAAAAATATTTAAAAATGCTGACTTCTCTTTTTATATAAAATGTAGAGCATACATGCTCAACTCCCCTCCTTTTACAAATTCCCAGTGAGTGAAATAAAAATTTACAGCATAAACATTAGTTGAATATAAAAAGACAAAGAGATTGAAAATATGATAAATGATGGCTAAACACAAGCCAAACATTTGTTTACTAGGCATTGCAGAAGCAGAATACTTACATAGAGGTTGGGAGTGTTTGATTAAAAAACATTGTATCCTGAACTGAATAAAGACATAAACTTTCAATTAGAAGAGCTCAACAAAATACCAAGGAGAATGAACTTTAAAAGACATACTTTTCCACATTCTTTTGCATTTTCAGAAGCCTGGAAATAAAGAAAATACCCTGGAAGCTTAAAAAGAGAAAAGTAATGGGATCACCTACAAAGGGATGAGGAATATCACTGATACCAATACTTCCTTCACAGCATTCATATATCAGAGCTATGGGATGATGGAATGATGTCTTCTCAAATTTCTGAGAGAAAATTTTTTTTGCCTCTATCCAACATTTTAATTAAACAAATCAAGAAAATAATTTTCTGACATGAAGGAGCTCAGAACATTTCTTACTTCTACACCCACCTAGGTGAAGATGTTCTAGCAAAATGGAAAAAAGGGAAACAAGAAAAAGGTATCATAAACCTAGGGAAGAATAGAAACTGAGGATTTCCTAGATGAAGTAAAGAAAAGTGAAAACAAATGAATAAAGATAGCATTTTTTTGCTCATGCTTTAGACATCCTTCCAGAGTTAGGGGTTTGGTGACAGAATTTCACTTCTCTGTGTGTTTGGCCACACTTGTTGGTTCAATAGGGAATAATCATGATATGCTAGTCTTGTTTTAATATTGTTGATTGATTTTAAATAAATCTATGCAATTTGCAGGTGACTTAATTATAATATAAAAATATAAATATTAGAAATCTTAATATCAATAATAAAATAATAGAACCAAGAGGTGAAAGTTTGCAAGGCAGTAGCATGTTTCAAATTTCTTATTTCATCATCCAGAGTCAACAGACATCAAAAAATTAAGAAATGACAGTGTAAGACTTTATGTTAAATTTGTAATGGTAAATACAAGAAAAACCCTAAAGCCCCAAATACCTTTACATGAAATTACAGTTGACCTTTGGACAACACTTTCAATTGTGTGGACTTACTTGTATACAGACTTATTTTTAGTAACTACCACTGTTTTTGATTCCTGGCTGGGATTTCATGGATATGGAGGTTTAAACAAATGCATTGATTTATGCCATTCTCTGTTGGGAACTTGAGAATTGATGGGTTTGGGTGTCTGCAGGGGTCCTGGAACCAGTCCCCTGCAGTAACCAAGAGACAACTGGGTTTTGGGGAATCAAAGTTATATGAAGATTTTTCAATTGTGAGGAGGGGTCAGCATCCCTAACCCCCATGTTATTTATGGGTCAACTGTATTTCTGGGAATGGAACCAGGGAAAGATCAAGGACAACTTTGACTGCTTATTTTCAACTCTAATATGATTTGATTTTTATTTATCATATAAAGATATTCTTTTAAGATAAAAATAGTACTCATGATCCATTTTAGATCAGATATAAACAAAACATATTCATGAATGCTTCTAAGAATTAGAAAGGAGTACACAAGCTAAATGAAGACTAAATTAAGGAAGGACCAAGAGTGGCAAGTAGAAAATTGAAGCTAACTTTCACCCTGAGGATATCTGACAAATTAAATAACTTTGATTTTTTAAAATAAACTCAGAGGCCTCCAGGGAATGAAATAAACCCTAAGACTCTCATGGTGGGTGTTCTCAAAGAAGTTTCATTAGTACAATTAAAGCTCCAAAGGGCAGCATATGCATGTTAAGAGTGAGATGCTGGTGTCTCAGGATCTCAAAGGAAAGATTACTTAGCCCTGTGA
Source organism: Phyllostomus hastatus (assembly GCF_019186645.2). Lineage (NCBI taxonomy): Eukaryota > Metazoa > Chordata > Mammalia > Chiroptera > Phyllostomidae > Phyllostomus > Phyllostomus hastatus. Next base: position 21,161,984 of record NW_025334028.1, on the reverse strand, counting down.
CACAGACCCTTGGGGGCCTGAATATAGAAAAAAAAATCCCTGTATTAAAGATGGATTTCAGCAGAACTACTCCATAAAAATCAAAGTTATTCTGACTAAGAACTATATTGTTACCCTCAATCTTTCTTTCCTTATAATTTCTTATGAGAATATTTATATACTTCTTAGGTTTCTGCATAGTTTTTATTTTGTTGGTTGGCAAATTTGCTTGTCAAATAATATCTTATCATTCACATAACCTTTGAGGGAGGCTAGCACAATAAAATGAATTTTCTTACTGTGGGACCATCAGTGTAAGTAAAGGGTTTTAGGTAAATGATTTCTGACATACTGGAAAGTGAATTGGTCACAGTGCACTATACTTCCTGTACTTCTGTTCCAGTTTAAAGTCTCTATACATTTTTATTTCATTGTCTAACCTCAATGTTTATCTAAGCAGAGAAAGAAGACTGATGGCTACCGCTGAGTGAGACATGCCGTGTAAGTCAGCTTCCAGCAGCCTGCTTTTTGCCTGTGGGTGGTTTTGCCTGTCGGGACTTCTACATGGTGAGAGGGCTGCAATTCTGCAGTTTAGATGCCAGTTTTGATTGTCCTACACAAGTCTCAGAAGTAAATAATAACTTTAAAAATAAATAATTTTGTTTTTACTTTTTGGTTGACAAAAATTTTTATACTTTCATGTCTTTTGAGAATGAAGTTTGTCCTTTCTTTGAAGGTGTCATGATATGACTTGGGTGGTGGGTACCCAATGTATCATACAGATCACGTAGCTCAGAAACATACAGTTCAAACCTATGTAATCTTATCAGCCAAAGTCAACCCATCAAATCTAATAAAATAAAAAAAGTTTATTTAAAAAATAAGCCTTTAACTGAAAATGAAATAAAATGAGAAACAGCAAAATGCCTCATATTCTACATAATCTTTGAGATTTAAATTATGCTACCTTTGTGGCATCCATCCCAATCTGATTCTTACACTTTATATCAACCTGTTGTTGTTTTGTGGCTTGTGTGGGTAGCAAAAGAGAGAAAATAGTGTTTAAAGCAATGTGCAGATGATTAGTGAAGATCTTAGCTCCATCGTTGAAGTCTTTGATGCCAGCATGACTGCACATGCAGCCCTACATGGTGTGATAACGGCATCGATACCTTCTCATAGTCAGTATGTGATTAATGAAACAAGACATTCAGATACTGACTTCAAATGTCTAATTATCTTATTCAGATGCACACAGATGCACATATTCGTGAGGAGTAAACCTTGTTTCAGTATATTTACATATTTAAGAATTCATCTCTTTTCAAAATTACCTCCACTGAGGCAGGCTGCAATACTGGATTCATTTACAAAACCTGATCTCACTGATATGGTTAACACACATAATGTGAGCAATTCAGAATATTACACTGTTGAGTGTCTGGTCATCATTATTATACAAAAGTATATAAAATGGTCTTTCTGTTAGCATTTTAAAAGGATAAACAGTAGTTCCATTGTATTATTACTAATGTCTAGGGGAAAAGACATTCTCCATCACATAAATTTAAAAACTAGTTACTAAGTAACATTGTATTAGTAGCATCATTGTAAGAACACATACGGGAAACTCTTACAAATTCATATTATTAAAAATGACATTGGTGAAAGAGAAGAAAAAAGAAAGAAGATCACTGAACAATAATAAAATAATTTTTAAAAAAGAAAGAAGATCAGAGATGTGAGGAGAAGTATGAAGAAGTGAGATAATGGGAAGAGGTCTCATATTGTAAAGTTTGAGAGGGTACAGAGTAAAAAACTAAAGCAGAAGCATGTTGGAAAACTGGCAGCCAGGTTCAATTGCTACTATGGTAAGGAACTGCTGCTTCTCCAATGAAGAAGCAGATCCACGGGAAGAAATCCATTTTTCTGCCAGCTTTGCACATATCCCTTTTAGCACCTCTTGTTGGCCAAGCCCAATAGAGAGCATCTGATAAAGCACAAATATGGATTGCAGATTCCCAGATTTGAGGTTAGGACAGTAGCTTAAAATCTGGTGCATATCACCTTTTTGACTATTTAGTATGCATATGCAGCTTTCTACTTAGAGTTGAATTTCCACATAGTATTCCAAGCAACACTATAATTCTACCTCATTCAACTAACCTTTGTATGACAAAAGATTTTTTGTCCTGCAACATGAGACACAAGTTTTCAATAGCAATTGTCTCCATCTCTGGGAAAGCTTAGTCATAGGCCTTTTAAAGGTTTTGTTATATAAATATGGTTAAAATCATTTAGGTTTTAATTGTTACCTAAATACTAAATCATACATTGTTAATATCTTATAAAACCTTTAAAAATAAAAAGGTGTAGGAGAAGAGGGAAGATGAAAATAGTTCACATACACAAACACAAAAATCTATTTTCTCTCTGTTCTGATTTGCATTTTCTTTGATCTTTAAGTTTAATGATTCTTTTCTTTGTCATTTTTATTATGCCATTTAACTTATCCAATGAAGTTTTAAAACTTTTTTCATTGTATTTTTCATTCTGAAAGTGTCAGGTTTTTTAATATTCTAGATTCTTGCTAAGAATTTCTAATTGCACATTTATTTTAAGAATGTTATTACTGTTGTTGGTTCTTTTGTATGATGCTTGCTTTAAAATCCTTTACAGATAATTCAAGGATCTGGTCCATTTTGGTGTTGTCATCTACCGATTACCCCTTCTCATTTGAAAATCTCATACTTTTTTATATCTTCTCATATCTTTTCCTTCATATGATGAGTGATTTTGGATTATGTCCCAGACATTTTCAGTACTGTGTTATGAAATCCAGGCTTCTGCTTAAATATTCTATTTTAGCAGACAGTCAACTTACTTGAGTTTAGAGCACACATCCTGGACCACTTTTGTGGGCTTTGGTTCAAATGTCAATTTAGTATTTGAAAATCTTTGCACGTTCACTCTGTTCTATTCTGTTTTTATGCTGTTCAGCAGCCAATTTGAAACCTGGATAGTATCCCACGCATGTCAGCTCTCAAAGCTTTAGATTTGTTGATTTTGTTTTCACCCTTATCTGCTTGGGGGGTGAATTCATACACAGCTTTAAACAGTCCCTTTCTTCATTTCACTCTTTCTGTAATTTACCATTCTTCTGTCACTCTCTAGCTTGGAGGAGATTAGGTAGATGCTGCCTTTTGGTTGTCATTTGCTGAGTACAGAGTGAGATTGAATGACATGGCCCTGCCCTCTAGGTTCTGCAGCACCATGTGGGGAGTAGAAGTTTCACTTAGATGATCAATAGGGCTCTGTCCTACAGTCTCCATATCAGCTGGAGTAGGGGGCAAAAATGGGGAGGACCTGCAGAGTACAGATTAATTGGTGGTGTTTCTGTTGAGGAGAGTGAGTGTAGTCAAAAGTCCTATAATGATTTCTTCTTCCTGGTTCTTTGGCTAGATAAAACAGACATTTTTTCTTTCTTTTAAAAAAATTATTGTTTATGCTGTTAAAATTGTCGCAATTTTCCCCCTTCACCCCCTCCATCTAGCCTGTCCCTCACTTCTATAGTCAACCCCCCAACGTTGTCCATGTCCATGAGTCCTCATATATGTCTTTTGACTAATCCCTTCACCCACTCTCACACAGTCACCACTTGCCTCCTCCTCTCTTACCACTGTCAATCTGCTCCATGATTCTGTGCCTCTGGTTCTATATTGCTCATTAGCTTATTCCATTCATTAGATTCCTCTTCTAGGTGAGATCATATAGTATTTGTCTTTCACTGCCTGGCTTATTTCACTTACTATAATGCTCACCAGTTCCATCAATGCTGTTGTGAAGGGTAGGAGCTCCTTCTTACTTTCTGCTATGTAATATTCCATTGTGTAAATGTACCATAGTTTTTTGATCCACTCATCTACTGATGGGAATTTAGGCTGTGTTCAGCACTTGGCTATTGTAAATTGTGCTGCTATGAACATAGGGGTGCACAATTTCTTTTGAATTGATGTTTTGGGATTCTTAGGGTATGTTCTTGCAGTTAAATTGCTGTGTCCAAAGATAGTTCCATTTTTAGTTTTTTAAGAAAATTCCATACTGTTTTACACAGTGTCATCAACAAATCAGCAAACAAGTGCTGGCAAGGATGTGGAGGACAAGAGACCATAGCGCATTTTTGGTGGGAATGGCAACAGACTTTTCTTGAGGCATTTTTTCTTTTCTGTGTCAGTTGGCATTTCCAGGGTGTGGGTTACTCTTGTGTCTGAACTAGGACATATAAGACCAAAACAAAAAAATCTTAGGAATTAATTGCCAGGCCTTCCCTTGAGTCCTGAAATTCTTAGATGGTCCACTGTATTTTCTCTATTTTTCAGAGTTGCCCGATAACTATATTTGATCCAAAGTTTTAGCTGTACATAATTTTCAGAATTAGGGTAAAATATGCTTATTTCACTTTGTCTGGAACCTAAAACTCCTTATTTAATTTTCACAGTTTTTAGCTTGCTGGTTTATATATTATGTCGATGGTTTTTGGTGAATTCAGAGGATTGACAAGGTGGATTGTGTTTACTCCACCTTAACTGGAGCTACAATTCCAGTGCTAAGGTACAGGATCTCCTTAAAAAATTTTATTTTCCAATTGTTTGCTCTAGTATTTAGAAGTGCATAATACATATTGGCCCTGTATCCAGTGATCTTGCCAAACTCATTTTATTCATTCTAATAATTTATATGTAGTTTACTTCACATAATTTGCATATAAAACTATATGATTTATGGAAAATGACTTTGTAATCCCTATACATTTTGTGATGATAATGATGATTATGTTTTAGTGTACTGGCACTGGAAGGAGACTGTTAAATAAAAGTAGTGAGAATGAGCCTCTTTATTTTGATTCTGGGAGAACATATTAATATTATACTATATTGCATAATATGAATAGTAATTAAAATAATTTCTATTTAAATAATTCTAGTTTTTTAGTGTTTATATTGGAAATATGTATTAAATGTTAATATTTTTACCTCTATTACTTTTTATTCTCTTTATGTAGTAAATTCCATTGATGGATTTCTTAATATGAATCCATTTTTGCATATAATGAATAACATAAGCCTGTGTTCTTGATGTAGTACCCTTTCTTATGCTACTGCACCTTATTTGCTAATATTTTTATTTTGGACTTTATTTCTGTGCTCATGAGGTAAATTAGTATTTAATTTTCTTTTTAGCAATTTTATTTTCAGTCCTTGATATCAAGGATGTGGTTGCCTCATAAATTAATTTGGTATGTTGTTTTTTTCTCCCTGGAAAATTTTTTTCCTGGAAAAATTTATGTATGATTTATGATTTTTCCTTAAATATTTCTTTAATTAACTGGTGAAACTGAAGCTAGAATTTTTTTAGATAATTTTTATTTATTTATTTTTTCAAAGATTTTATTTACTTATTTTTAGAGAGGGGGAAGGGAAGGCAAAAGAGAGGGGGGAGACATCAATGTGTGGTTGCTTCTCACATGCCCCCTACTGGGAACCTGGCCCACAACCCAGGCCTGTGACCTGACTGAGAATCAAACTGGAGGACCCTTTGGTTCACAGGCCATCATTCAATCAACTCAGCCACACCAGCCATGTCTGAGATAGATTTTAACAACAAATTAAATTCCTTTATTATATTAAGGGATTATTTTAGTATATTTTCTTGTTCCACTTTTTTCATTTTATATCTTTCAAATATATTTTCATAAAATTGTTCATATAACCTCTATTATTTCTAAATATTGCAAAGATGCATAGTTGATGTCTGCTTTTTTATTCCTTATAATGGTAACTCATGTGATTTTTCTCATTTTGTTGGTCAGTCTTACTAGATATTGTATTGATTTTAATTGAGCTTTACAAATAATTAGTTTGTGGATTTGTTGATTTTGTCTTCTGTGTTTATTGTTCTTACTGTCTTTATTTTTCTACATTTTTTGAGGTTTAATTTGCTGATGTATTCTAAATCCTTAATTAGATCCTTACCTATTTTATTTTTGCTTGTCTTTTCCTCTATAAATCTCCCTGTAAGTCTTACATTAACTGCATCTTACATATTTTGACAAATCATATTTCCATTAGCACTTACTATAAAATATTTTATAATTTTGATTGTAATTTGTTCTTTGACTTCATGGATTTTTAGAATTGCATTGCTTAATTTCCACACTTATGGATTTACTATTTAATGTATTTTTCTGGATTTCTTGCTTATTTTACTGTGGCCAAAATATAATTTATGTGATTTAAGTACTGAAAAAAATGACTGAGACTTGTGTTATAGACTATCTTCTGGCATATTTCAGTAAATCTTTCACGTAGACTTGAAAAGAATGGCCATTCTGCATTTGTGGGTACAGCACTGTAAATATGTCAACCATCTCAAATTTGATAATTGTGCTATTGACATCTTCCACATTTTAAATTAAATTTTATCTGCTTGTTCTATAACTGCTTGCTTAAAACAAGGACAATCATTTTAAAATCTTGCACTTGCAATGCAAACTTAATTATTTTTCTTTTAAGTAGACCTATTTTTGTAAAATCAAAACAGTTTGATGATTATTTTCACCTCTTGAATCTATCCTTTAAAAACAATTCTGTCCTCCTCTCCCATTTCCCATTAAAAAGTGTAAAAATGGAATTCAATTATAAGGAGTGCTAACCTTTGCTTACCATTTCTTTCCTGTCCCATATTTTCCCTAAACTTTAAAATGTCCATTTTTTCTGCATTTGGTAAATATATAATGCCATTGTTGCACTCCAGTTGTTTGCAATTTAATAATTAAAGAATTTAAATTACAGAGCAGACAGTCTCATTAAAAACTGAGTACCTTGCCATGGAGATTTTAAGTAAGGGATAAATGGTGGTTTCCTCTGGTGCTGTGGAAGTTTACTTATATGCCAACATTCCAGTTGCTGGTACTTTGCATGTATTATAAACATTAGAATACCATACCCTTGGCACTTACACAAACAACAATCATAAAGGTTTCATAATTAAACATTCAATCTTAGAAAAGAAAAATCTAGAATTTTAAGTTTTAGAATGAAGTGAAGGATTAAAAGTTTTAATTTCCTGTAGCATTTTTAAGGATTCTATAGTTGAAACAACTTATTGGTCTGTTGAAATGTTTTTATTATAAGATAAATATGTAATTGAAGAAAATTTTAAAGATAAAGTAGAAAGGACAAAAGAAGTTTACAAAATTCTAAAAACTAATAGTAGGAACTGTTAATGTTTTAGTGAATTTTTCTTTCATTGTAATAATAGTGAAAATACCTTTTGTACACTTTGTTTTCTTCAACAAGACTGAATAATAAATATTTTGTGACATAAAACACTTTGACTATTATTTTTTAATGGCTATAAAATAAAGGACTCTCATTTGTTGTGAGGAATGCATTACCAAATGTGTCTTATAATTCAACCATTAAATTAATAATTTTCACATAGGAATACGTATAAATTTATAGGTATATTTATGTTCAGTGATCATCTACTATAACTTCAGAACAGATTGGTGGCTTTGATTTTATAGTCATATCACATACAAGATTTTAAAATTTTTTCCATAATCCCTACCTAGTAATAATACTTTCTGAAGACAAACTTCTGCAGCATCTGTCCTTGTTTACTTGTGACACTGTTACTTGTCACTTTTCTCTTGTTTTCCAGGTGTGCTCTGAGTTACATAGGCATTCTTAAGGGATAGTTGACACTTGTGTTTCATTAGAATGTTATAAGTTTCATTAGAATATTATAAGTTTCATTAGTTCCAGCCATAAAATTTTATATTAATTTGATGTTGCTTGATTTAGGTTATGATAATTTGCATAATTGTATCTCTCTTATAACAGTGATCAGTTCAGGTGGGAATAGGAACTATGCTGGCCCAGAGAATGCCTAAGATTGTGTTCTATGGTTGAAGAAAAAGAAACTTTCTCTTCTTCTGGACTGTATTATAGATGAATATAAGACTGCTGTCTTTATTCTATTGTGAAGAAAACCTGCCTGCAGAAGTAGACACATGGAAGAGAAAAGGGCTTAGAGAATCAGAGAGAAATAGAATTGATATCCTATTTAAGTCACATCTGGAGCCCTTCCTTCTAAAGCAGTGGTATTTAACCCTGTGTGTACATCAGAAGTTAAAAATAGTGTTTGTTGTACCCAAGACCATGTAAAGCATCATCTCTGGGGAGGGGCCATTGGGATCTGGGTAAGGACATTTTTCAAAAACCTCCGCAAAAGATTCAATGTAAAGACAGGGTTGAAAACCACTGCTCTTGATTTTTCAATAATACAAGGCCATGATTTTCTTTAATATTTAAGTCTGTTGGTGTTTCTTTTTCTGTTACATTTGACTAAAGTCAACCTCAATGCACAAGGAGAGGAGATTTTATTAGAAAGAGTTAGGAGGGAAAGTAGTATGAAAAACATTGATACAGAGTTCCTATAAAACTCTAACAACTAGTAAGTTAAATTTGTTAGGAAAATTGGAAAAAAGTGAATGGTGCAAACTACTGCAATGAGATATAGGAACATGGGAAGCCATATAAAGATGATATAATTATAGCTTTATAAAGATAATTCTTTTTCACATGCTTAGTTAATGGAGTATATACGGAATTAAACATACATGTGTAAAGATCTTTCCACTGGGATAGAAGAGAGATACTTTGTTGTAAAGTTGACTATATCTCTTAAAAGACTGTGTAATTTTAGGTTTAAGTTATAAAATGTTTCTTTTTATGTTACAGATAAAGATTGTCTTTTACTTTTCCTTAAGTATTTTACATGTAGATTTGGTCCTTTAAAGGCTATATTTTTTATTTACAAACCCTTCTTTTTCTGGCAGGATGGTACGGCATTTCTCATTTACTACCGGGTATGCGTCATCAGAATTGGTTCAACTGCTTCATTGTAATCAAAACTGCATTTTCTTTTGAGTACATCTTGATCCCAGTATCTATTTGATTTTTGAAATAAATATCATATTATTTTATGTTTGAGTGGTGTGGTTTCCTTATTTCACGTTTGGTCACAGTTATTTAAAAAATTCACAGGATGGTTGGAAAACAAATTTGAGTACAAATGACAAAATATTCTTGCTGCTTTTTGATGTTTTTTCTTGGCCACTGAACTTCAATACTTTTTTCCTTTCTTTTTTTAAAATACCAATTTTAAAGATTTACTTCTTACTCGTTCTGTGAGCTGCTTTTATTTGCTAGCCCAGGCTGACTATTTTTGTGGAGACCCAGGCCTTTGAACAGACAATCTGCTCATTTCTTGAATGGGCATACATTTAGGTCAAGGATCACTCCAATTCAGACGTGTAAACTAGGTAGGCATAGATCAAGAGCATTGAACATGACTTTATACTAGCTGGTAGCTGAAGACTATGGTTCAGATTTTGAGTGGAGCAGTTAACTGGGAATTCTGAGATAAATGAACCGAGGAGGGAAACGTAGAACCCCTTGTACATGGTCATAAGAAAAATGAGATGCCGGAAGGTAAGTTCCAGCCAAACTAGTCAGGAAGGAATTTTGATCTTAGAAAGTAAATTATTTGAGAAAATAAATGTTATTATTCTTTTGAAACTAGGAGCCAGAAACAGTTGCTTTGGTTTGAATGGCCTGTTCTCCACGTCATACAATAGGCAATTGTACTACATTTTATTATTTCATGGATGAGAGTTCTGAGAGAAAATGATAATACTTGTATGAAGGAATTTACCACTTTAAATTCCTTTTTTGAAACAAGGTGACACATAAATATTATAATGAGTAACTTGTGAATTACATATATTATAGAAAGGATGTGAAAAGTAAATTTAAAACAATAAGCAATATGTATAATTGGATTTGTTCATAAAACAAACTTTCTAGAACGTTGTTCCTCTTTCATAATTACATAGCTAGGACTTTTAGGAACCTAGGTTTCTGCAAAATATACTATACTTTTGTTTCTAAACACATGGAACTTCATACTGCAATATACTTGAATAGCAATTTTGTTCTTATTAACATGTTTTGTTTTCATCTCTCACATTCTGTCTTTTGTACCCCATTGACCTGTACCTTTTCAGCTACTGATGTTGGGACCCACCATTTCAAATTTCCATATTTATAAATGGTGTATTTTAGGGGGCTCAGTAAAATGTAACACATATGTGGCAGAAACTGCCATCTGCCTCTCTCAACATTTATTCTCCTCCTCGTTATTAGCAGAAGACAGACTCATTTGAAGTAGTAATGCACCATTTGTAGCTAGATGTAGTCAAAGACTAAGTTCTGGCCAATGAAAGAAAAATTTAATTTACTTATTGATGCCGAGCCTAATTTCCTCCTTTGTTAAATAGGCTCCTTATGTTTTACTGACAAATAGCATTGAGTTTCTTCCTTTGAGAAGTTTCATTAAAAGAGAAGAGGTGACATTTTCTTCTCTGTATCTTGGACAATGAGGACTAACTGTAGGGACTACAGAACAGTGAGGGATTATGTAGGGACTGCAGAACAGTGAGTTGGAAGAATTTTGATCCCTGATAACTTTGAAGAGTTTCATATTAGCCCTGGATTACCTACCTCTAGAACTATTTTAAATGAAAGAGAAATAAACTTCTATCTTATTTAAGGTGCTGTGTTTTGTATTTCTGTGTTAAATGCAATCTGTATTTTGATTACCAAATGGCTCAATATGAGTTGTATTTCAATGTTACTCAGTCCAATAACATATTTTGATTCTTTCTTGTGATTCTTTTCATGTAACTCCACTCATTTTGCCACAATAAAATATTTGGGGTGATGGGTATATTTTTTGCCTTGATTATTATGATGGTTTCATGAGTATATATCTAAGTCAAAATTGTCAAGTGGTAAATGTTTAAATATGTACAGTTATACCTCAATACAGTTGTAAAAGTAAAATAGAATACACCTGTAAATGAGATTTTTTTTACTTGTTCTAAAACTATCATTGGAGTTGTGGCTTTTTATCACCTTGTTTTACTCTTCCTCTCTAATTACCTAAGGAAGACATGTTTTTCTCAAAATCTTTCAGATACCTTTCTCCTTGGAAGTTCTATCTTCTTCTAAAGTGAAAAAGATACTCTGCTAAGCTAGTAAATCTAGCTTTAGGTATTATTTGCATTGGCTTTTATGATTATTTTTTTATTTATATTATTCTTGTTTTATTTCCTTTTATGATTTCCTTTTTTGTTGATTTTATCAGTTTTTATTTAAGCATGTGAAGTATCAAAATTGTGTTGTAGGGGGCAAACTATTAAAAAATTAACTTGCATTTAACAGTTGTTTTCCATTTGCTTTTTGTTATCCTATCTTTTAAATATACTCACTCTAAAAACTACTAAGTTTAAATTAAGAAAATTTCTATTTATTCACCATTATCTAGTTTTATAGGGAAATATTCATATTAGTGACCCTATACAGTTTTTTCAATTTAGTAGAATCCGATGAGACAATTTAAAAAGGAAATAAAAAGAGAATGGGAAGATGTAAAATGATCTTATTTTAGCTTTTAAAACAAATTTTAAAGATGTTCTTTAGAAATAAGAATTAAAAACTAATTCTTATTTTCTCTAATTCTCTCAGTTTACAGGTAGAGGTGAGATATAAACTAGCAACCACTGGCTTTTTATTACTTCTCTCAGGATGAAAAAGTAAAAATTTGAGGTCGTCATCCTTTTCCTAAATTAATGCTATAACTCTCTCAATGGTTCTTAGATATCTGAAAGATCCTTGCACTGGCCTTTCTTGAAATACCTGACCTTGTAACCAGTGCTACTCCATCTGTTCATGGGATGTTGCTACTCTAATCACATCGTTTCTACACCCCAGCAAAGAGATGGAATGGCCTATTTATTGTCAAGATCTTCATATTGCGGCTACCAAGGTTGCCATCCATTTCGATGATGACTCTTAACTGTGTACTCACACTAAATAGGATGGCATAACAATAATAATAGTTATGGTAATAATTATAATAGTGAATCCAGAAGCCAGAACATTCACACTAAGATATGTGAAATGTGATGTAGCATTCAAAACAAGTATTGTGTTTTTACTGTTGGTGGTGGTGGTATTATATTTAGCAGCAAAGTGTATAGAACCTTCTTCAATAAATGCGTTATTTTCACTAGCACATGGTCACAGGTGCTATCACTCTTTCATCAGCTACCTCCAAGTAGCCTCAGGTCTTTTGAAGTGCTATTGATTATATCAGTTAGATGAATACAGTATTAAATAGATGAAAAACTCTTAGTTATAAGTATTTCCTTCAGAAGTGACCACCACTACCATCATCTGGCATTACAGCTTGATTTACCTTTGTTCAAACTAATGCCAGGCTGTCTCAAGGTAGTGCCACAAAGGTTGCAGGGAATATGCAGTGTCATATAATTGGTTCCCAAGAGGAACTTTTGACCTTTTCTGGATTGTAGTTCCCAAAGTAGTATATTTGTGGAGGCCAAAAGAGCTGGCATTGTATGGGGAATGATATCTTTCTTCATAATGCTAGGGAATGGTTTTGGGAATACAGGGTCAGTCTATTTTGGAGGAGGCAACAATTAGCCAAAGCAATTGAGATCATTTTGAAAGCCATTCATTGACTTGGGAGACCTCTCATACACAAACCATAATCATCTTGTCTAGCATCTCAGATCTCTTGTTCAAAGAAAATATAGTCCAAGATTTCCAAACGGAATCTCAAAATACATTTACCATCATGGACTTGGACACAAAGCCAATGCTACAGCTGGAGACTGAGGACTAATTTGAATCAGGGATTGTGTAAAGACAGATGAGGCAGTATATTATTAATTTACTCATGAAGCCACCACCTCTTAGATTAGAAGGTCAGGAAAGATGCTGTCATATGTACTTGATGTGCATTAAAATGTTTTCCAGGTAAAATGGCATCATTGCATACTTAAATTGGCCATGTCTTTATTTAGATGACTGTCTTATGTTAATTACCTTCCTGGGAGAGGCTAAGATTGCAAGCACTACAGGTGTAATTTTGTAGTGTCAGCTAAATAATTTAGATGATAAAATATAGTTTTCTCCCTTAGATCTTGTGTTGCTCATATTATGTCTTGGTTTTTTCTTTTATAAGATCCAGTGTGCGTGTATCAGGTAACAAATCTCCACATTAATTTAGAAACTCCATTAGGACTACTCAAAACAAATTAAAGTGTCTCACAATTTGAAAGATGGATAATAGTTCTAACAGATGTCATCTTGTATCTGAATTGCTTAGCAGCTTTAATAGAGACTTTGTCCAAGTAGTTTTTAAGTTTTGTTAACTTATTTTAGTCTCCTGAGTTCTCTCAACCAATTTAATATCTGTAAACTTAGTAAAGACAAAACAGTACTATTTATTTAGGAAGATTTGGAGATTCATTGTATAATACAGATTAAGAGATTTAAGTTCTATAGGCTATTATTACTTTTGAGTTATCAAATAGTATAATTGTTTGTATATGTGATTAATATATTTAAAAAATTATATATTTTTATAATTTGTGAAACTATAACTTAATAAAAATTGTAACTTTAATTGTGAAAATATAATTCATTTTATTTTATGTAATACATTAATTTAAAGGTCAAATATTTTTATGAAAAGCTCTTCATATTATTCAGGCATGAACATTTGAAAAGAAGTATTTTGTAGTGTAATCACTGGTTGACTTTAATTATCTAGACTTTAGTGTCAGTATTAAAAAGTTAAAATAAAATATAATGGCTATAAATAGAAGGCCATTTTTAGTCATATGGTTTGAAGGTCATTTAATATTTCCATGCTGGGCACCCTTTGGCCAAATTTAATGAAAATCAGCATGATGTTGTAGCAGACAGTATTTGAATTCTGCTATTATCTTCACAAGTACTGAAATGAGAGAGATTCAAATACCAACCAGTAAGCCTATATTATCCATAGAGCATTGCTCATCTGAATCAGAAACTGGCATGGGTGCTCAGTAACAGCTCCTTCTATTTTGAGTGGACCCTTGTTTGCTCTCTTCTTGAGGTTGCATTGGATCAGAATTACTAACTAACAGTATAGTATCCTTATTCCCAATTAAGTGAATATTAAATTCAATGAATATTCGTGTATAGTTGCTCTGAGATATTCAAGGCAGAACTCAATGATTTGACGGCAGCTTTCTGGATGTGTCCATGAAGAAGATATACTCATATCAGTGTCCTTTATTCATTGATTTCCATGAACACAGTGAAGACAGAGTAATACAGTTTTTCTATCTTTATGTAAAATGCTATTTTCCTTTTAAGCTAATTGTATTATTATCACTTTGGATTTCTTTATAATATTTAAGGTCAAGTTTTTTTATTGGCACAGTGTCTGATAAGTCTTAGCCTCCATGAAAATCTTAAAGACTTGATCTTTTGTTAGCACACTTTTTATTCCTTTTAAAATAACATATTTAAAAATTTTGGTGTTGGTTACTCTTGTGAATAGTACCCCCCTATATTGTCTCTAGTTTTCAGATATGGCAGCATTTTTAAGACCCTTCTGTGATGTCTTTGCTCATCAATCACTCTCTCAGTGGTCTTGACATGCAGTCATGACAGACCTGATCTGTGCCACATTTTGACATTTGGTGGGAAACATTTAGACTTACTATGGTAACTCACTGGGAACACTCCAACAGTTCTTGGGTTGAGAGCCTTTAGAAAAAAAGTTTGCTAGAAATAGACTATTCTTTAGAGGAAACTGAAATGAGGCCATGAATTTAGCATTTTGTACTTGGAAAAGGATACCTAACCAAAAAATGATAAATATTTTCTATAATACTCTTAGGGGAAAACATTTTGAATTAACTTCAAATCTAAAGTAAATTTAAGGTAATTTTAAATTACTGAAGACATATATTATGAAGGGCAGAAGAAACTATACCAGCAATGTAGAAAAATTAAGATCGCTTTTAATGGTTGCTTATTACTTTAATTTACCTCATATCTTCTACTGTATTTCAAATCAATGATTTTAAAAAAATTCTACCTTCCAATTTTTTTTGTTGTAGTTGTAGCAAAGATTATTTGAACAACTTTGAAGAATAAAACACTAAATCTCTTATGGCTTTCAGGTTAGTGGGGAAATTGAAAAATATAGGCAATTTTTCAGTCAGTAATGACTGACATTCTGGTAGCAGTAAATGTGGGCAGACAGCCTACCCCAGCCTGAGGGGATGGATGTTACTGAGGGTGGTTTGGTGATGTGTAATCTGAGTCCTAAAGGCTGAGTGAGCTGCATCACAAGGAGGGTATGCCATGCAGTGTTCAGCAAATACAAAGGCTGACTTGCTTTGCAGTTTTTTGGGACAAAAATAATTCAGAATATTTAGAGCATGGAGTGTGAGCTGATTATGGTGAGTGAACATGCTGGGAGAGTAAACAAATACTATATCAAACAAAGGTCTTATTTGGCCTTCCAGGGGAGTTAGAACTTTAGTTAGAAGGATGTTTAAGTGATGGTTTTGAACAGAGGAATGACAAAAGTAGAGTCAAATTTTAGAAAGATTATTCTGGCTGTCAAGTGGAGAATGAGTCGGAGTAAGATACACAGAAATCAGTATGATTAGTAAGAAAATGTATTAGATTTCTACAACTGCTATAAAATATTACCACAAATTCAGCATCTTAAAACAACACCCATTTATTACTTCAGTTTCTTTTGGTCAGAAGTCCAAGTGCAGCATAGCTGAGCTGGTTCTTTGCTGAGGGTCTCATAAAGCTCAAATCTAGCTGTTTGCACAGCCATATTTCTTTGGGAAGTTCTGGAGAAGAATCTATTTTCAAGCTTATTTACGATGTTGACAGAATTTAGTCCTTTGCAGGTGCACGGTGAAGTCCCTGCTTCCTTGGGGTGGTTAGCCAGAAAAGCCTTTATTAGCCACTTCAGATCAGAAGCATTCCTTCTCATGCAGCCTCCTCCATCTTTAAATCAGTAGTGGTGAATCAAATCCATTTTACATTTTAAATCTCTTTGACTATTAATATCAGCCTGAGAAAGTTCTCTGCTTTTAAGAGTTCGTGTGATTATGTTAGCTCACTTAGTAATCCAGGATAATGTCTTTGGTTAAGGTCCATAACCTTAATTAAATCTGAAAAATCTTTTTTGATATGTCATATGACATTTACAAATTCTAGGGATTAGATAGAGCATGGATCTCTCTGAGGCCTCTCTGTCTATCACAGGAGGTCATGGCTCCAATCCAAGGAAAGAGGATTGTGACCTAAACCAAACTAATGGGAATGAAGAGGAAGAAAAGTAATTAGACCCACAGATTTTTGCATCTTATTTTTAATAATATTTGTATAGGTTTCTATGACAATCCTTTTTATTGATCATTATTATATCAAATTATTTTCTTGAAACTTTAAAAGAGAAAGGTGGGTCAGGAGAGCTTTTTTAACTTAGAACTCTAACACACCCTTTTTAGTTGTTTTTATGAAGTGTTCAATATAATAGCCTAGTATGTTTTTGTGATTTCTTGGCTCTATGATTGTTATTTTTTTCTGAACCTCTCCTATTTTTTTACTTTTTTCTTTTGCTTCTATTGCTTTTTTCTCCATTTAGTGTGGGGCTGGGCCCCAAGAGGAAGCTTTGGCATGAACTAGTTTACTAGGCCTGCTATAACAAATATCACAAAATGTGTGGCTTAAACAACAGAAAGTTTATTTTCTCACAATGTGGCATCTACAAAGCTGAGATCAAGCTGTTGGTATGGTTGGTTTTTTCCATGACCTCTTTCTTGACTTGTAAATGATCATCTTTTTCCAGCGTCTTCACATGATGCCTGTTACGTTGTCTGTGTCTGAATCTCTTCTTATGAGGACACCCACATATTGGATTAGGGACTATCCTAATGACTTTGTTTTAACTTAATTACCTCTTTAAAAGCCCTCTCTTCAATACAACCACATTCTGGGATACTGTGGTTAGGGCTTTAACATACCTTTTTGGGGGCAACATAGTACTGCCCACAGAGGTATTTTATGATTTTGACCCCTTTCACAGAGAGGAATAGGTAGGTTAGTTGGAAGGACTTTATGGGGCCTGAACTAATTCAGTCTCTTCAGAACTTCTCAGGGACTCCTTACACTCCCCATGGGTGTGCAAAGCATCTTCTTTTTCCCTTTCTCCACCCCTCCTCCCTTCAATCCTTCCTTCTAGAGCTCCCTCTTTCCTTTCCCCTTCTCTCAGTCTCTTCTTATCCTACTTGAGCTTCTTTGATAATTACCTTTTGCAATTTCTTGCTCATTATCTCTTCAATATTTCTTTTGCTCTTTCTGTCCCTCTTCCCTCCAAGATTTCAATTATCTATATATTAGACAATTTGATATTATTGTATAGATTCTTTTAGTTGTTGCTGTTGAACCTTTCTTCTCTTGCTTGTAATTCACTTGGAATAATTTTTATTGGCCTGTTTTCAATGCACTGATTCTTTCCTTGGCTGTGTCAAATCTGTTGATAAATTATTAGGAAGCATCCTTTATCTCTGTTTCTGTAACATTTTTATTTCTAATGCTTCCATTTGCTTCTTTCTTACAGTTTTCCTCTCTCTGCTGAAATTCCCCATATATCTGTCCATATTATTGTGTTATTCACCTTTTCCACTAAAGCCTGTATCATTAATAATAGGTACTTGAATTCCCTGTCTGAAAGTTTCACCACATGTGTCATATCAGTGTCCAGTTTTTTTTTTATTTTTTACTCTCTTGACAGTTTTTTTGGGGGGTATGGTGAGGTATGTGTGTGTCTTGACAATGTATTTATTTTTTTTTTACTGTGGGTCATAAATTTTAGTTGAAAGCTGGACATGATGTGTAGGACAGTAAGAAATAAAGGAGTAATATTTTTGCCTAGATTGGCATAACTCTTCTGATAGGCCTTAGCATGGAGGGTTTTGCTGGTTATGTCAGGAATTGAGTTGGTTTGGGGTTTTGTGTACAGAGATTTACCTCAGTGCATTGCTAACTTCATGTTGTTCTAATGTCACATTTTGTTTAAGCTATAGCTCATGTTGCCTGTTGCTGAGGTCTTGTTGGGCAGCTTGGGATGGATGTTCTACGTTGTCCTGACTCAGCCTCTGTTTTAGGCAGACACACATACCCAGGTATCTGGGTGGAACTTACAGTTATTTTGAGCCTCTGCAGCATTCTTATGATTTTGTCCCCTCCTTTGCAGAGAGGAATTTTTCTCCTCTTCCTCTCCCCCAGTCGTAGCAGTTCTTCACTTGTTCTAGCAATAAGCCCTAGAGAGGGTTTATTGGTTCCCTGACTGCAGCTTATGGTCTTTGTCCTATAAGGGAGAATGATCTGGAAGAACGATCTGGGCAGAGCTCTTGCCTATCCAGTGGCTGCTACTTTTCTCTCCCAGGTCTCCTGTGAGCACGTGGTCCATTTTAGAGCCTGCGATTGGGTACCAACTCCCTGTGTGTCTGTGGGCCCCTGGTGTTCTGTACTCTCATGCTAGCCTGCGCTAAGCCTTAAGCCATTCATTAACAATTCTTCATACCAACTTGTATGGTGTTTCCCCTTTTCTTCCCATGTTCCATCCCAGGTAAATCAGTGTTTGTGACATGTCTTTTCTTGGGTATAAGTGTCTTTCTTTATTTTTTAGGCTAATTTTTTGCCCTATGATTTTAGATATGTGAGAGTTTAGGAAACACTATAATCATGTATGTTGGTTGTTTCTTATTGTTAAGGAGGGAATGACACTCATTCAAGCTTTCTGCATCTGAAGTAGATGCTGAAAATCAGTTTTAACATTAAAAACATTAAGTCTGACTAACTACTAGAGAATAGATTTAGGGATTATGGTAGAGTAATATTAGTACACTATTTCAATAATCTTTGCGTTAGTGATGATTGAAACCAGAGTAATGGAAAAACATAATAGTTTGAGAAATTTTCAGGGTTTAGAATTATAAGGTGCACTAAAGGAGAAAATATTTTAGTCTGAATCTTCTCTGATAAATCCACTATTTTAAATGTTAAAATTTATTCTCAATATCATTTTCTCATGCTAAATGAGCTGGAATATTATTTTCCTCATGTTATTTCCAAAGAATCTTCTAAGTCATTTTATTTATAAGTATAAGAATTTTTTAAACTCTGGGGTATTTTCTTGCTTGTCTGTTTATGAGTTTGGTAAGCTATTATCCAAAAGTATAGAAAATGAATTCAGAAATACCCACTAATGAGGATTTGAGGGAAGAATAAATACATAAAATAATAACATTTTAGAGATGATAGAACCCTCAGGAAACTTTTAAAGTAATATTTATATATTCAATAAATGAGAAAAATAAGGGGCAAAAAGGTTAAGTAACTTATAGAAAATATTGCAAAGAGATTTCTTGCAAAAGGGAGAGGGTTGGCTTAGATGACCTCGGTCAGAGAAGACTTTGTGTTTTATGCTTTAATATTTAAGAATCAGGGTCTTGCCTCAGACTTGATCCCACATACTTTGCTCTTCTGGTTTTTAGCAGACATAGGGCACTAGACCTCAGGTTTATTTTTCTGTACTTATTTACACTCTTCTTTTATTTCCTGGACCTTTTTATACCTGAGTTCAGTGTACTCTTTTGATTTTTGCTCTTTTTTTCCTTCAAAATTGGTAAATGGACCACTTTCTTATTAAAGATAATCTTTATTGGAAAACAGATTGAAGATGGAAGCAATGAAAAAGGACATTTTACACTGTCAATATTAAAATTATGTTAACAATAATGGCTGACATCCTTTTTACCTGATAACAGAAGTCTCAGTGGGCTTATTCTACATTTATGTTTAAGTTTTTTGTAGATTCATCTCTGCCCCTCAACTGGACATATTTCTTTTATCCCTGAAGGCTCTTTTCCCCAGCATTTAAAAAAATGCTAAAATATTCAGTTAAGAACAATATTGTACTTTAGCATATGTGGGTAATTTGCATGTTTTAGAAACTCTAGTGATATAAACTCTTTACCTACCTCATACATGATCAGTTCTTAATGACATAACTTCTTAGCCACCAGGGTTATTTTTTGCCGTAAGAGTATTTGATTTTAGGAGATTTCCTAGTGCTGCAGTTTCATAGTAATAGACCCTGAACTAGATATCAGGACGCTTGATTCTTTTATCTTTGATTCTTGAGAATCCTTTTCTCAAGACTTCTTGATAAATATGCTGCTTTCAAATGAAATAGATCTTATTATTTTTGCTGATGTATGATTACAATCTCTTTAAAAAACATTTTATTTATTTTTTTTAGAGAGAGAGGAAAGGGGGGAGAAATAGAAGAAAGAGAAGGAGAGAAACATCAGTGTGCTATACATGGTTGCCTCTTGCACACCCCCAACAGGGGACCTGGCTCACAACCTGAACATGCTCCCTGACTGGGAATCTAACTGTCAACCTTTCAGTTTGCAGACTGGTGCTCAACCCACTGAGCCACACCAGCCAGGGAGACAATATTCTTTTATTTGTACTATTTCCTACTTGGTAGGCATACTTTCTCAGTCTTACTAGTTAATATTTTGCCATCTCTACTTCCCCCCAGCCTTTTTAATTATACCTACAGAAATAGAGGCTCTCTGTGAATCTGAAGCCATTGAAACAAATGCAAAAGATCTTTCATGAAAATATTTTATCCAAATATACTGTGTCTCGATTCACAATTTTTCTCTTTTGCTTATTAACAAGTTAAGGGAACACAGAATCTTTTTGCAGAACATAAATCCATGCAAACATGTTTGAAATATTATTTAAATAGTAATAATTAAAAGGAAAATGGGATTTTATGCATGCTATTATTTTATCTTCCTTTAGAAACTTTTTAAACTTTTAAAAATATTTTAAAAATTACATACAGTAGGATATTCTTAACTTTTAAATGTGTGTGATGATTAGTCTGGAAATGATGTTCAAAGAAAGTGCAGTGCTTTCCTGAGCAGTAGAGAATAAAGGAAGTGACATGCAATTTAGTGATAAGTATCTCTGAGGACTTTCTAATTACCTTCTGATGTGGCATTTATATCTAGAAAATTAATTTACCTATTTTTATGGTCCCACATCTAAATTTAGAAATAAGCTTATAAGATATCATTGCTTAATTATAACAGAAGTATTAACAGAGTAGATTTTTAAAATCTGAATTATTTGCACATTAGAGCATTTCACTAGGGTTTAAGACCTTTTCTAAACCTTTGATTCGATGTATAGAAAGAAAAAAATTCCTTTTAAACATTTGCCAATAATGTCCTAAAGTGCACTGTAAATACATGATTACATCTGTTTCTTCATATGAGCCTCATAGTGCACACTTAGGGGGCTTTCTTTCTACTGGTACTCAATTGATCTAATTATGCAGGCCCCACTAATGTGCTAATTGGAAGACAGACTTTTTAGCATTCGCCTGAGATTAGATTATAGTCATGGTATCATAATTATTTTGATGGCTTGCCATAGTGAAATTGATGAACTGTGCACCAGCTGAATTTTTCATTAACTTTTTACTTTCATTCTTGTGTAATTTCTGTCTTTATTTTGCATATAAAGTTATTTTCCATAGTGTCCTTTGTTTTATTTTTTCAGTTATGACTGTTCTTCTAATACAGCACATCTCAAATATTTTAATAACATTTTGTTTTATATTTACTACACTGTGAAATGAAAGAAAGACAAAACAATGTTTATCTGAAGGCTTAATCCTGGGAAATAGCAGTAAAAAATTATATGTTAAAGCTCAATTGTTGCACAAATTATTTTGTCTTATAAGTCCATCATATTTATATACCACTATATATTCCATCTCCATCTGAGTTCATGACTTTGATTCTAATAAAACACTGTAATGATCTTACTATGTTGCAATCACTGCCGTACATTTGGGCACAAAGATAACTATGATCTTTCCTCTGGAAGAACTTCATCCAAATGTAGAATTAATGCCTTTAAAAGAGTCTAAGGGACATTATTTGTTTATTTTAATATAGTTTGAAATGATTCCTTTTTTCATTTAAATGTTTATTCTACCTATGCTTTGATGTTATGATGGATTCCCAATTAAAACAAATTTCCGTATAAGTAATTAGGCTCTCATCTTTTTTTCTTAGCCCAGTATTCCAGAGTCTGTTAGCCTTTAGAGAAAAACATATGAAAAGATTGATGTAATTTCAGTATAAATAAGTTTGTAAAAAGATAATCATGTATAACCACTTTGGAAAGCAGTTCAACAGTTTCTTCAAAAGTCCTAAAATTTAAAAGTTGCCTACTACTGAGCCAAACATTTTACTCCTAGGAGTTTATTCAAGAGAAATGAGAGGTAGGTATTTCAGTGTCTGTGGCAATGATACTAACTAAAACCATTATTATTAACCCAAACCTGGAAACCACCCAAATGTTCGGTAGGTAGTGAATAATCAACAGCCTAGCACATCCATACAATGGAGTACTACAAATGTTAAATGAAAGTGATATGGATGACAAAAGAACATGGTGAATCTCAAAATGATTATGCTGAGTGAAGGAAGCTCAAAACAGAATATTATATAAGATATGATTCCATTCATGTAGCACTCCATAAAGTGGAAACCGATGGACAGACACCGAAAACAGGTGACTCTTTACACGTGGATATGAGCAGACAGTTGGATGGCTTACAAAGGAACACAAGGTAACTTTTGGGGGCAAAAAAGTTTATTATTTTGATTTTTATGATTGTCTCATGCATGTGATATGCCAAAATGTATCAAATTGTACCCCTAAATATGTGAGGCTTACTGTATGTCAAGTACATGTTAACAAAATTGCAAATAATTACTGAGGGAGATAAGACAAAATGATATATGTCACAAAAATGTAGAGAAAAACACATAATAATAACAAAGATTAATCACTAAGATGACCATTACATGAATTGGTAACCCCAGAGAATAATGGGTTCACAAAGTGTTCCCTATGAAGAGTTAAATAACTAATTTTTATATCACATATTCAAAGTTTTAAAGTGATCCCATTTATTTTGGAGAGTGAGTAGTCTTTACTTTTGATGTCTGCTTTTACTCTTTTTTTTAAGGTAAAATTCTTCACTGCAAAAGAGGTTGACTAATGCTTAAACTTCTCTTTTATTATCTACATTCTTAGTGACTATTTTATTTTCATTATATTACTATAGAAAAAAATTAGAAAAATTACTTCTATTTTTTTCCTTTACAGTTTTCTTGTCTTGCTCCAACAATAGAAACCTTCCAGCCATTTTAATTCTGCAGGGTAAGTCATGATGCTATTGAGGCAGAAAATCTTATATCTGATGGTATAATAAGTCAGATTATTTGAAGGTAAAGTAAGTCAGGTTACTGTGATGATGCAAAATAGCACAGTGAGGAGAAATTATTCTGTTTTGGTTGAGGGAAATGTCAAAACAGAACTGCAAGTGGAAGGTCTGTGTTCTTGACCTGGCTGTCACTAGTAAGCAGTAATGCGAATCAGTTATACTATTTGTGGGCAAGAATGCCTATGACTTAGAGATAAATGTTTGAACACCTTCAACTATTACTTATTTTGAAAAGAGACTAAAAATTATATTTAACTATAATCCTCTGAAGAAATTACTAAATGGTAGGTATTTGATTAATTTTTTTGTGTTAGAGGGCAGATTAATACTTCTAAGAATTATGCTTGAGTAACATTAGACAATAACAAAATTGCTTTCTAAATGGCCAGGGCTGGTTAACTACTAAGTGTTTGACTGCTGAGTGGAGTTTTACAAGTTCAGGGCCATGGATGAAAGGCTGAACACTGTTAATCAAAGTCTATCCCTTTTATTCATGTCATCCCTAACTAAGTAAATATTTTTTTAAAACTAAATGCTTTAAATATTAAAATTTATCTGTTTAAAATGCATAAAAATGTTTTCTTGGGTCACTAAATAGTCTATAGGGGCTTTGTACAACTGAGTCTAGTTCTGACTTAGAACAGGTAACTTAGCTCCCCTCTTTCTTTTATTAATTAATTAAGATGACCTGAAAGGCATTTTAGCATTAATTCTAGTTTTTAAATTCTCAACTAATTTAATAATAGAGAATATATTTACTCATTCTATCCTTATTTACTATTTAGTAAATTTTTGAAAATATTATTATCTGTTTATAAACTGAGAGTATTAGGGATTTAGCAGTACTTTTAACAAGTAAACTCATCAACAAACACTTGAGCAAAATAACGCAGGAACTCCTCAAACTATCTTGTTTCCTGGCCATGAGACCTGCTGACCACAGGCACGTTTTTTGTATAATAACATGATCAAGATACAAAGTCATGAAGCTAATTAATGGTGAAAATTATGTGGAAGGATTTCTAGCTCTAGTATAAGGTCAGAGTAAGTAACTTGAAACCTTTTGAAATTTAAGCTTCAAAATGCTAGGTAAATTATAACAAACATTGCAAAGATGACCTTCTAAGAAGGTAAGGGTATTTATCAGGGATTAGAAAGAGCAGGGCACACAAAACAAGACAACAAAAAAGAGTAAGGCAATTAATAAAAAGAGTGTTTTTTAATTCATTTCCACTTTCATAAATTTAAATTTGGGGTCAATTATATTTCTTACAGAATGCACAATTACCGAACATTTACTTTTAGTAGTTAAGGAAATATTTAATTTTCTCTATTATTCTAAACATATATTCTTTTTAATTTATTTTTTAAAAATTTAATTTTGATTGTAGTTTTTCCCATTATCATTAAAGCATGGCCTATCATGATGTGCATCCTGGTGTTTGGAGAGCACAGAGTAATAAGTACAGATTTCGTAGATGCATTCTAACCACCATGGAGGGGGAAAAAATGTATCTTGGTGCTCTATGAGATGGAAAGTTGGAAATGAGACAACACAAAGCCAGAAAACTGAAAAGAGTAAACCCTCCATGAGAGTGGACCCGAAAAACTCACCAACCAACACAAACATTTAATAGGAGACCATTTGTTTGGTATCTGATCTCTAAGAATTAAAAATAACTTCTCTTAGAATTCTAACAATGTTCTTATGACTCACACAGCATTGTGATCTTAATTTATACTACCACCAAGTTCTGGATATCCCTATGCTAAGAAATCAATATAAAAATTATCCCTGAAGTAGTGTTCTGTGAGAAAAACATAAAATTACCCTGAAGGGACTTGTTTTTAGGCCTGGATGACCAAGATTTCCATTGATAAACCTTTGCCAACCATGAACTCACAATCTGCAATTTCAGTATCAGCGAGGGAGTAATACCCCACAAATGTGATCCAAGTGGCACAACAGACAGCAGAGATAGGCACCTGTCAACTTCAATAATGAAAGTATCATAACAGCTATTTAAATGAATTTTAAATGATTAAAGGCATAATTAAGGAACTGAAATATAAGATGCTATAAAAAGAATAGCAGATTGAAAAGAAATCAAGTAGAACTTGAGAATAAAGACATACAGAAATTAATAATTTTAAAAAGCTCATTATATATGTGTGGAAGCACTTCAGTTGCTTCCCTAATTTCCATTCTCCTTCCTTTCTATCAGAACTCCTGATTTTGTTTGGGTTGGCAACAAGGCCATAAAAAAATTACGTTTCTTAGCATCTGTCCAGCTATGGATAAACCCTGTGATACCATTTTAGCCAAAGAGTAATGGTGATTCCTTCTTTGTATTTTTTTTATTTTTCCTGACTGAAAAGCAAACAGAAGGAATGCAATGAAGCATCCACTTGCTATCATAAGGCAATCATGGGAATTAACCACATGTTAAGGTTGGCAGAGTAAACAGACAATAGCTGAGCTTGGGCACCGGTGCTATTGTAAAGCTGCTGCCGAGCCCTGGGCTGGCAACTTGCAGATAGCGTGTTATGTGATAAAAATAAAATTCCATTTGGTCAGCACTGTAATAGGGCTTTTGTGACATATAGTAGAATAATAGCTAAAACTGATAACTAACTAAGAAGAGAATTACTGTACTGAAAGGTAGCACTGAAGGAATCACCCCAAATACTAAAGAGAAAACTATTTGCAAAATGCAACAAAGAGAGTAGAAAAATGAATGAGAATTCCCAGAATGAATCTAATAGGAATCCCCCACAAAGAGTTAAACGTGAGAATTTGAGAGGAATAATATCTAAATAAGTCTAGCCTTACATTTTTCCAATATAAATGAAATGTGAATTCTCAGATTCAGGGCACTGAATCAAGTTCCAATGAGGATAAATAAAAAAGAAATACACACCCAGCTGATCATAGTGAAACAGCAGAATATCAAAGAAAAGAGTATCTAAAACAGCAGAGAAAAATACAAGGCCAAATACAGCTGTAGAGAAAAATAACATTCTCTTGATAATTTAAACAGAATAAATAGTTTTGTTACAGCATATTAGTGGCTTCTATCAATATTAGTGGACCAATAAATGGATTCAAGGCTACACTTTCAGGAGCGCATCCTAAAATATACCTCAACACTAGGCTGCCATGTGAACTGCTGCTCCTGCACAGTTAGGAATTCAGCTGCCTTGGCAGGAGGTTGTCTGTAGAGCTGCTGGCCCTGGAACCTAGAAACTGCTTCTTGATCAGGAAGCCACATGCTCAAGCTATTTCAACTTGTTGCAACTGCCAGTTTGTCACACTGCCTCTAATGTATTCTCCCCAACAAAGAATTCCTTATTCACTGTCTGGCAATCACATAACTCAATTCCAAATTTGAGCATACACAAATCATTTGAATGGCACAAACAAATCATGTTTGGATCACTAGCTGTGAAAGTTTTGAGGAAATAGTTTTCAGCTTTGTAGCCTCTAAAATACAGTCAGGCAGAGTAGAAGGAAGTTGAAAAAATGTTAATGAGTCAATCTATATTCATGACACATACCAAAGAAGGATGATTAGCAAAACAACATAATTTTCAGTATTAAAAAACAAGACAGAGGACGGTGGGCCAATATCCTGAGAGTACTGAAAAGACAAATACATTTTTGGAAAACAAGGAATTTACCTTAACAGACCCTTCCTGAAGGCACTATTAAACAATGTACTAAATTAAGAAGGACATTAAAACTAACATGCAAAGATAAATTATTTTCTTTAATAAGAACATACTACTCATAAGAAAATAATAACATAGAGAGTAAGAAATACTCATATCAAAGAAATAACAGATACTTGTTTTATCTATTACTTTAAGGAAATAGTGTTAAAATCAAAGAATACCATAGTTGTGGTCTTCTGATTTTAATATGAGTAATTTTGTGGATTTTTAAATTTATAGTCTTTCAGAGCTATGAAACACCTATACCTATCATTACTCCATTTATATTTAGAAGAAAGTGCAAAGCAGGATTCTAGGTGCTCTACCATTGTTCCTGATCATTAATAGACAATAACATTTTTATACTTCCAAATACCTTCATGTCTATAATTTGTAAGAATGGGGAGAGTATAACAGATTTTCAATGACTTCTTTAGTCAACTACTAGAAATAAAAAATTAAATACTATCAGAACATTAAATTAATACATATGCATCTATTATTAAGTAACAGTTTTAAAGATGTTCTTGGCTCACTTACTGAATTTTAATCCCTGTTATAGCTCTTAATATATATTAAAGATTAATACACAGTGGTTATTCTCATGTTTAAAATAATCTATTCATTGCCTAATGAAATTTGAGTTGTTGGATATGGTAGGTGGAATTTTTAAAATGCTTCCCAAAGATGTTGTGCCCTAATCCCTGGAATTTGATGAATTATCACTCCTATGATTAAATTGTGATGTATGGCATAGTTGACTTTAAAACAGGGAGATTATTATGGATTAACCAAGTGATCCCAATGGTGAACCCTTAAGAGTGGAGAATTTATTCCAACTAGGGCAGGAGGAGAAGCGAGAAAATTTAGGATTCAGAGGAGGACTGAATAGTTTGTTGTTGTTATGAAGATGGAGACTGCCACCAGAAAAGGAATTTGGAGAGTCTCTAAGCAGGGAGAGGTCCTCAGTTAATAGTATGGAAATGAGGACTTGCTCTAGTTGCAAGGAAATGGATTTTACCATTTGAAGCTTGGTAATAGATTCTTCCCTTGAGCTTCCAGGTTGATAGCCCAGACTTCCTGACTTGTGGATTTCAGATTGAGGTACCATGAGAATAGAATCCAGCCATTCCCTCCCCAGACTACTAACATACAGAACTGTGAGCTAATAAAAGGACATTATTTTAGACTACTATATTTGTGGCAATATATTATTCAGCTTTAGAAAATGAATATATTAGTCCAAAAGGTGATATACTTATTTTTTCATACCAAATTTATTGAATGTCCCTAAGAAATAATTTGACCTGATCTGTTAAAATTAATCTGTTTAAAATTTGTCAGATTACATAAGGTAAAGAGCAGGTATTTTGATTCCAACAAATACTTGTTTCCCTGCTCATCTAAAATGTAATTTGATTATCTTTTGTATTTTATGTATTAAAAAACTGTATAATTATATCAAGAGTATTTTTTGATGCTTAGAAACATCATTAAATGATGATGTAATCACTGATTAATGTGACAATACCTTTGAACTACATGAGTGCTGCAAATGCAGAAATGATAATGAAATGCAGACACAGTTCTGAGAAGTAAATGTCTTTATTACCTTTATTGATTTAAAAAATCAAAGTAGGGACAATTTTTCATACTTCACAAAATAGAATAAGCCATATTCATAAAATCAAGAGTAGGAAATATAGTGCATTAGTAATTAGATTTTTCAGCAACATTGTGGGTAATATTCAAGAATGGCACATTGTGCTATTGTTTGATTAGAGCTTTTCTGCATTTTCCTGTGGCACATGCATCAACTTTAATTTATATTGCCTAGATTTTTATATTATACATTAAAAATGATTAGTATAGTGATTTAATTTGTCTCCAAAAATCAAATTTTTACAGATCTTAGAAAATACTATATTGTTTGGCCAAAAACCTTTCAGAGTGCAGTATATTTTCTAATGTTAAATTCAATATTTTGCTTGGAAAAAGGGAAAGTCAAAGGCAGTGGTTTTTAACTAACTTTTGGAAAGAAGGAAGGGAGAAATCAAGGACTAGTGAGGATCCTAAGAGTATTAAAATTTGAGCACCTTCTTTTCATTTTGAAAAAAAATTAAATTGGTTTGCCAAAACAAAGGCTTTAGAAATGTTTTGAAAACCTCATCTCCAAATTTAATGTAGTGTTCATAAAAAATTAGTTTTAATCAAACACTAGTTGGAATCAAAGTTATACTCAAAGATTTTTAAAATTTATATTCCGTTATAAATAATGAAATATGATAATCAAATGACCAAGAGTTTCAGAAAACATAATTTGCATTTTAAGTGATATTAACAATAATTTTTAAAGGAATTCATTTCAATTTTTTTGTGTTATATAATGAAATAAAGAATGCAAAATAATGTTTGTACCCTCACATCCATGGGAATACATAAAGGGGGACCCCCCCAAAACCCAAAATTACTTCTGGAGAGTGGGCTCCTTATAGTACAGGCTTCCCCCACTAGGTGATTGTTCTAGGAACCCATCTGTATCAGTGTAACAGCTGGTGTTGTTGTAAGAGGCTGCGTTTGGCTTGAGTGAATTGTTTTTGAAGACTCTTTTAGACTGTTTGCCCATTTCATGATGGGTGATTTACAAGTGCAACTGTCTACACCATGCTGAGTGTTCAGCAGTTTTTGACCAAAAAGCTTGTGACCCCCATTCCCCACCCTCGCAATTCACTTGATCTTGCCCCAAGTGGCTAAAAGGGTATCAAAGTTGTTGAGTTCAAAAACTGTTTTGAGAAGTGGAAAAATATCTTGATAGGTGTAGTGAATCAAATAGAGAGTACTTCAAAGGTGACTTAAATTTCAACATGTAAGAATAAATACACAATTATTTTATAAATTAATTCTGGGTTTTTTGGTCCCACCCTTCCTCTTGTTTATACTGGTGACTTGGAGGGAGGTTGCAGGAATGAGTGTTCCTGGTTTCTGGGAGAATCACAGCAAGCTCCTTATGCCTGCTAAATCAGAAGCCTGGCCCACAGTGGGGTGGGTAGTAAAGGGTAAAGGGGGTCAAATACATGTGATGGAAGAAGGTTTGACTTTGGGTGGTGGGCGCACAATGCAATATACAGATAGAATTGTATACAGATAGAATTGTATACAGATAGAATTGTATACTTGAAACCTATACAGATAGAATTGTATACAGATAGAATTGTATACTTGAAACCTATATAATCTTATTAACCAGTGGCACCCTGATAAGTTTAATTTAAAAAAGGATGCAGATCAACTTATATTATGGAAAGACTGGAAGAGAGTTGATTTTGCCTACTGTTTCTGCACTGAGCTCTAGGAGAATAGCCCTGGTGAGTTCTGCACTCCTTAAGAATTGCTTCTTAATGCTAGTCTTGTGAGTCTTGTGGATGGATATAAGCCTGTTGGCTTTTAGAGATAGGTGTTTTGGGAACCCTTCCCTCTGGTGGGAGTCTTAAAACTTGGGGCACTGTTTGTGGAGTCCAAACCCCTCTCTCCTTTGGGAGAGGCAAGGACCTGAGGGTTCCCTCCTGATTGTTTGACTGGGTGCCAGGAATAAGGTTTACAAGTGAGAGTGTGTCTGAGCCTTTCCTAACCATTAAGATGTGTGTAGTTTCTCATTCTTTCAATGTGTAGTTGTTTAGCTAATCTCCAGATCTAGTTGAGATATCAAAGGGAACTATTCTATATTTAGCTGTATTTGTGGAGGGGAGTGCTCAGAAGCCTCCCATATCAGCATCATTTCCCAGTAAATATTTAATGTTTATTATTTTGATTATGAATTGATCACTGATTTTTGTTCATTAGCTAATTTAATTTGTTTAAATTCAGCCAGTCATATCCTTTTCCCTTTTTTATTGTAGAATTTAAAATTTTCATATTGCTTTCTAAGAGCTATTTATGTACTACAGAGAAGAACCCATGAACAACAACTGTACTGCTACTAACAATGGTTAATTGCTGATTGGGATATATTGTTTGTCCTTAAATTTTTTGCCATAACCATTTCATATAAAAGTTTAAAATTTTTTTTAGACATTTATTGATCTTTTATTCTGAGTCTGTAATTTTAGAATCCTAATCATCTTAAAAATAGCTAAATATTTATATTAGTTCTTGATATGTTCTTTTTTCACACACCATTTCACATCTTGGGTTTAGGAAATATTTCAGAAATATGGAAAAGGATAGAGACTAACAAATCAAAGACTTTCATTCATTATCTTGCTCTATCACTCATCCTCAAACTGGACAGAACAATCTAAGCCAAGTATATATCACATACAGGTTTCGTGGCTTTCTTGTAACCCTATTCACTATTGAATTGTATGGTAGGTGTTTATTTAATCTGTCATTCAAGTTGATTTGTATGCATTTGCCAGTTTGTAATGCCTAGTGGGCATTCATCTAGAGCAACTCTGCCCAGATCAGTCCCTTTCATGGTCCTACCCTAACCCCCAGCCTGTTCCCCACTTTGAACCCAAGGAGTTCATGGAAAACAACAGTGCTAAGTCTGTTATAAGAAAGTTTTCTCTCTATTTCTGACTACAATATTTTCCTTTTGTGATGGGGTTTTCCAACAATGCACATTCTCCTGTTCTTTATTAGCTACCTTTATAACCTGAGAGTGACAGGTTTTCAATAGTTGCAGAAATTTAAATGGATTACTTTTCCTGTGAAACAAGTTAAATTGTTTTAAGTGTTCAATTAAAGACAAATGTGATTTTGATTTAAATGCTCAATTAAAGACAAATGTGAATTAAAATAATCTTTAATTTCAGAGGACTTTTTGACCAAAGCATGAAATGGGGATCTATAAAGGAAACAGCAGGTAAATTGGAGTTCAAAGAGTTAAATACTTTCTGTAGCAAAACTTTAGTTTACTAAAAATTTAAAACTTACTCCAAAACACTTCACTAAAGATAAACAAAACTCTGAAAATTTCTAAATCATAGAACAGATGCTATAAATAAATGCAAAGGATAATTATAAACTGGAAATAATATTGTAAACACACGTGAAAGACAAAGGCTATTTTCTTTTTTTTTAAGATTTTTTTATTTATTCACTTTTAGAGAGAGAGAGAGAGAGAAAGAAACAGAGAAACATCAATATGCAGTTGCTGGGGGTTATGGCCTGCAACCCAACCATGTACCCTGGCTGGGAATTGAACCTGCGACACTTTGGTTTCAAAGGCTATTTTCTTAATATAGAAAAATTTATAAACCAAGAAAGAAAAAAATTGCTCAAACAAGAAATTGAGTTATAGATTGCTATATAGACATAAAAAGATGCTCATATTTACTCAAAACTAAAGAAATATAAATTTAAAAAATGAAAATATGTTTTCTCATATAAGGGATTTTTGGAAGACAAAGTTCAGTGTTAGTGAGGGTAGAGGAAGCAGATGCACTATCAGGATAAAACCTTTAGAAGCTTTTTGGTAATTTACACAGAAAGTTAATTTAATTTAACTTTAACAATTCAAATTTTCAGGAATATATTTTGTTTATATTTGCACATAAGCTGATAAAAATGAATACAAATTCATTTACTATGTAATTGTTTATAACAATACAAAAGTGGAATCAAGCCAAATGTTCATTGCTAAATGCTGGTGTAAGTCACAGAGTAGCATAATATAGGAGTGATCTTTGTCAGCTGGAACTGTGCAGTTGGTAGGAGACTTTCTTTTCTATTTTCTATTAAAATTTTTACAACAAGAATATTATGTAAAATGCAGCAGTGTAGTGACGGGAGGGGAAAGTAGAACAATAAATGATTTCATCAAAGATGATATGTATTGGCCTGCTGGTCTGGATGGTATTGATCCTGGGCGTCTCAGCCAGGGGCAGATGGTGGGGGCAGGATGCGGTGTCTCCACTCTTTTAATGCTAATCAATATTATCTATTTCAGGTAAACTGTGTTGTATACCAACTTTTGATTTCCATTCAGGACTATATGGTTTAATATTTCCCTTCACTTCTGGTGTGTTGGCTTTTTTGTGCACTTGCTTTTGCTTTTTATTTTACATGTATTTCTTTTCTATGTTTGTCCTGAATAACCTGCACATTGGGATGGCATTTGGGAGAAGTGAACAAGATGCTCTTCATGAAAGCATGAACTTTTCTGTTTTCTCTTATATGTGTCTTTTTTGTCACACACTTTTGTCCATGCTTAGTGACTTTCCCTGTCATTGTACAGGCAGCAATATGGACTGTGGGTCTTATAAATTAGAAATTTGGTTTTCTCCAGGTAGTTGTGTCTTTATTTGAAAGTGTGTTTTACAAAACCAGAACCTGGGCCTAGAAAAATTACATTTTATTTAATATATTGAAATGTAGATTCCCAATACTATAGCAAAAACATTTAAAAATTGTTTAATAAATAATGCTTTTTTAAAAGAATGGATTCATTCTCCTGAAATGCATGGGAAATGGTTAAAATAATTTCTTTTAGCATGACATTTCTTCAATAATTTTAATAAATGATATAAACCTTTATGCCATTTTATTTTTTATGTCTAACAAAGATATTTGTTAAATTATATTTGGCTAATAATCAAGTTACAATTCCATGTCAGTCTTTGTGCATTTAATCATTGAAACAGATATACCAATGCTTTTCTGAACTTCTTATTCTAAAATTATTTCTGACAGTAAAGAACATACACTTTTTTTTCTTTCAAATAGTACTTGTAGTAGTTGTTTTTTAAGGGGAGATCAAGTACCACCCATATATCTGAGCAATTAGAAACAATATTTACAATGAGTCAGGATAATAGCTAATGTTTAAGTGGTATTACCTATGTGCCTGGCGCTCTGTGTTGCACCTATAGTAACTCACTTAATCCTTTCAACAACCCTAGGAGGTGGGAACTGTTATTATTATTCCCACAGTACCACTGAGGATACTGAGACATAAAATACACCCGTCATCATAGGGTTAGTAAACCTTCTGAGCCAGGGTTTGGACCTAGGTTTCACTGCTTTGGAGTCTTCACTACTAGTGAACACTAAGGCCAATGCTTAGAAAAGACTCAGTGATTGTTTACTGTTAGGCTGCTAGACCAATACTAAAATAGTGCAGCACTTGAAAACAGTATCATTTAAGTAGCATTTTATTTATAGTACTGAGGGAAACGTTACAGCAATTCTTCAAAGGAAGGAAATAGAAGAAGTAAGGATATTAACTGTTTTTGTAGATTATAATAATCTTTCTTCCTTAGGGACCTAAAAATATTTTAGATGGTTTTAGATGACTATATAGCCTTTATATGTATGGCTCTGGAAAATAGTAATAGCACTGCTGAAGTCCTTTCATCTAATGTTTTATTCTGCTTGTTTTGTTTCTTTATCTATTCCAGTGATTTTCAACTGGTGTGCTGCATAATTTTTAAAAAAGATTTTATTTATTTTTAGAGGTGGGAAGGGTGGGAGAAAAAAAGGGAGAGAAACTTCAATGTGTGGTTGTCTCTTGAGCACCCCCTACTGGGGACCTGACCCTCAACCCAGGCATGTGCCCTGACTGGGAATAAAACTGTGACCCTTTGGTTTGCAGGCCCGTGCTCAATCCACTGAGCCACACCAGCCAGGGCTGCAAGAATTTTTAAAATCCACAATACCTGACTACTTAGGGACACTGATCTCTTTTTCCCTCAGATTGTCAAATTTTAAAAAAATGACAACAGCCAATGCAACAATGGCTGTATGGTGTGAATCAAAATTATACCTATTTTTTTTAGTCAGATTGGCAAAAAATATATTTTTTGATGTGCTGCAGAATTTCACTAATTAGTTTATGTGTGCCATGAGATGAAAAAGTTGAAAATTGTGGATCTATTCAACCAATAAGCACTTAGTGTCACTAAAAATGTGCCATTAAACTTGACATTAAATATAAGCTAACTTGAACAATTCTTTAGTGTAATATAAGCATTATAAATCTGGAAGATGATGCATATTGAAAATATATTTGATTCATCATAAAATATATTTGTAGGCTCATTAAGGGAGAATAATTAGGTTTCCTACATTTCAAATGGATAATTTGACTTTTGCTGTTGAGGTCTATAATCTGTGTGTCATAGAATGGGAAACAATTATTTGTGTATGTAGTTAATATTACCAGAACCTCTCTCTGTCTAGACAATGCTCATTTCCTCTTATTCTATACCTTTTTTGTCTTAATCACCTTGCTTTCTCTCCCCTTTTTTCCTTTTTTCATTATCTATTCCTTTCGGTAATCATTTCTATTCTTCTCTGTATAATCATAACCATCTTTTAAGTAGCTAATATGATGCTAAGATATTTATAGTTTACACAAAGCAAGACTGGGCCATCCTGCCCACTCTTAGCTTATTATTGCAGAGGCAACCTCAAAATATAAATAGTTCTATGCCTCATCTCACTGCCAGTATCCCAGGAAGAAAAGAGAAAGCTGCGTCCCACACAGTGACTCAATAAATATTTCTGAACATGACCTTCAGCATACACCAGGGTGGAAGGGGTTGGATGAGTGGGTGAGATTCTTGAGGGCCTTTTTGAGGTTGATATAAGGCTGTGAATACAAGTCGGCAACTCTGACTTCAAGTTCTGTGGTATTTCAGTGTCATTGCCTTGAAATGATCCCTCTTTTATACAAGGGATAATTCTTGTCTTACTGAACATAGGTAGGTGACAATAGGGATCATTTAATTTAAAAAGTCAGAACATTACAAAATGATTTGTATCTTCCTTGTAGACATAATTTTCACAACTCTGCTATCCAAATTTATACATCTCTCACAAATCACATTCAAAATTTATCTCTTCTAAATTCTCTAAATTTATCAAGATGATTTTAGTGTATTATTAAATCTGTCCAGTTGGCCTTGGGAGCAATTATAAACATTTTTAAAGAGTCACTTACATTAATCCTTTCTTTCTTTTCAGATTCAACTTAGAAAATAATTTGATTTGTATTGAGTTGATAAAACTGAAGAAATTATATCATGTCAGTTTGAGCTGTTATAACTGGCAATAATCTATGCTTTTTTCTGCCTAGTAGCATTAGCATTTACAGGAAGGAAAAGGTTATGCAGGTTCTTTCTGTTCACGTGTTTTACTTTAACCTGCTGAGATATACATTTTTCTCTGTAAAACCAATGTCAAAAGTGCTCATGGAAAGCTCAGGCATCAAATGGGAAAGTCATTTTTTTTGATAGAAAAGAGAAAGAAGTGCAGCTCACATAAAATATTGATCAAATTGAACTACAAGTAGGACCCATTGTAATGATTTTATGAAAGTTAGTCCTTGCTCAGTTTGCATGGATGCATCCATACTTCTATATCATTGCTGAAATCACAAATTACAGCTATCTTTATTAGAAACAGGAACATCTTTAGGGAAAGCAGTACTTGAGCAGTGTTTACCAACACAAATTTTATATGGAACTGATTACATGTGAGAAAAATTTAAGCACCATAGAGGCTGAGAATACTTTCAACACATAGTGTCAGCCTTAATATTATGGGGGAGCTCAGTGATAAGGCCAAATAAAAGCAGGAAGGCTTCAAGACAGACAAATACTGATAGATTCATTCACTCATTTGTTAGGTCATAATCCACTCAGTGATTTAAAATATTAATTGATTACTTCCTGTGTGCAAGACACTTGCCTTCATGAGGTTACAAAAAATGAAAAAAAAACCCAGGGATGAACCCTCAAGAAGATTACTTTCCTGTGGGGGTGGATGATATTAAACAAATAACTAGAGACTTGCATAACTGCAAGTGTAACCACTGCTGCAAAGTTAAGAAATATGTATCCTTTCTTTAACTTTATCCTCAGTGGAGGACATTTTTTTCCATTGCTTTTAGAGACAGAAGAAGAAGGAAAAAGAGAGAGGTCAGGGGGAGAGAGAGAGAGAGAGAGAGAGAGAGAGAGAGAGAGAGAGAGAGAGAGAGAGAGAGAGAGAGAGAGAGAGAGAGAGAGAGAGAGAGGTACATTGGTTATTGGTTGCTTCTCATAGGCTCCCCAACCAGTAATTAAACCTTCAAACTAGGCACATTCCCTGACTGGGAATTGAACCCCCAACCTTTCAGTATACTGGATGGTGGATGCTCCAACCAACTGAGCCACATTGGCCAGGGCAAGAGCTGTGTATTCTAAAACACATGGCAGGAGACCTGACAGAGCTAATGGATTCAGGGAAGATTTTAGACCCAAAGAATGAGCAAGAATTAGACAACAAAGCCTATAAGTCATGGGTCAAAACACCTTTTGATAAAGATTGTCTAAAATCATGGGTAGTATTCTAGAAGCGAGTTACTTTTTTTTTAGTGTTCTAGTGCTCTCCAAGGCAGAGAGCTATGACTGAGAGTGCTACTTGCCTACCCAATATTTATTCTTTTTCTTCCTTACTAACAGAACACAATTTCATTTAGAAAAACAACATTCCCAGGTAAAGCAATTATTTTTTCCAGGTATCCTTCTATCTGGTTATTTGACACAGTCTTAACTATACAAAGAAAGCAAAAGATGCTGGATTGTGCTTCTAGGAAAGTGCCTCTGAGAAGGCTGTTTTAGCTGTTAAACACAATTTTGACCATTTGACCTTGCCCTTCATTTCTGAAATGAGAATGTTGTGGCAGCAGTTTTGGTAAGTACTTTGAGAACATATGGACAGGGCCATCCTCTAAGTCGGCTACAACAGAAGCAGTCTAAGTTGGGGCCCAGTACCTAGTGCTGCTGTGGAGCCCCTCTACTCCTGGGTTCCCATCATCAGTCTTCTTTAATTTGAGAGAATACGAGAAAAATCAATCTGCAAACATGCTGGGTAAATAAAATCTTATCTGAGGAAACCTCGCTTTCTGTTTCATCAGATGGCTTTATCTTCTTCCTGCTTTTGTGTTGATAAAATAAGAAATAAATGTTCAAATAAATATGGTGTGTTTGCTTACCATGCTATTTAGATGTATATGTGATTATGTAAATAACAAGTAAAGAAGAATTAAGAAGTGAGGATGTCTCCTCTAGCTGAGGTGACCAAAATGCTTCATGGTGACACTTCAGTTTGCCAGGAGTCTAGGCAGCTGGGTAGCCCAGCTGCTCAGGTCCAGAAACCATGTTCTCATGAGCTCTGTGGCATGTTGATGCAGGCTGAACATCATTGGAAGGTGAAATAGGCTGTGGATCCAAGAAACATCTCAAGGAGTAATGATGATTCTAAGTTTGGCCAGATAATACTGGAGAAGATGGGTGGTCTAAAGGAAAGGGTTTAAAGGCTCAGGAGCAGGGAGACACAGTTCATATTAAAGTTAAAGTTAAAAATAACCACCTGGGACTTGGAGCTATGTTCGACAAGGAAGACAACTGGATTGCTCAACGGGATGATTTTAACCAGCTTCTGGCTGAACTGAACAATTGCCACAGGCAGGACTCCTCAGATAAAAAGGAAAAGAAATCTTTCAGCCTTGAAGAAAAGACCAAAACCTCCAAAAATTGTGTTCATTGTATGAAATTCACAAAAGAGAGGGATCTATCAACTCAGGGCAAACCAGATTTTCACTGCATTTTGGGATAAGGCAGAGTAAGAAGACTCCCAAGGATGATTCCAGCCCTGCATCTCCAGGGAGGAATAGAATCTCCACTAGGACAGCCATGCCTTCACCCTCCAGGAGGACTTGGCCAGGCAGATGGCACAGCTAAAGACTAGCCATGGGTCATATCTGCAGGGCCTGACCTTCTGGAGACCCAAGTGGAAACGGCAGGGGAAATAAAAGAAAGAAAGAGGCAAAAAGATAAAAATGTGGAGAATTATACCCAACACAAGACCAAGAATAAGAGAGACCAAGAATAAGAGAGAGTTGAGCGGCAGCTGGGAGACCCTCTCTGGGATGACAATTTGGATGCTTCTGCTGAGGATGGAGAGCACTGTGTGTGGCCAGTGGATGACCAGGACTTACCACCAAAACCACCAAAAAAGTAAAAAGAAAAATCTACAAAAGCAAGTTGAGGCAGTGATGGATGCTACAATAGATGAAGCACCAGTGGAAAAAGGAGAAAAAGAGGAAATGTTCCAAAGAAATTCTGTTGAGCCAAGTCCTTACGGTATCACAGTGCTGCCAAGCAATCACCTCGGGCCTGAAGTCAGAGCAGAGTTCATCCATGAGAGTTTGTGCACATCTCTTAACGTGCCTATGGATTGCTGAGTCTCTCCTTATCACCACATTTTTTCCCAAGTCATGTTCCCAGAAGAACATTTAATATTCCAAATCTTGGCATATTACAAATATATTTCTTTTTAGGCCCTGGAAAAAAAATAATTCTTCATGAAAGAGGTTTCCCTTGAACTGGGTTTTACAATTGTGTAGCTGCCTTCATATTTAAAAGGACTTTGCATGAACTGGTTTTCTGTAGGCACTTGGAAGCCAATGAACATTTCTAGCAGATTTCCGTCATGTTTTAGTACAATAACTGATTTACTGTTGGGATGCCAGTGGTTTGAGACCAAAGGATCTAAGTGTTAAAGAGATAGTTTAGTTGTCAAATAGTATTTAGAGACCATGAAAGGATTTTTTTTTTGGTAGTAAAGAAAAGGAAGGTGAGTGAGGGTACATTGGATAACTGAGGAATTTTAGATATGAGAGGAAAAGGTGAAGAACACTGAAAGCCAACTTTCTATTTTCAGGCTTTGCTAAATAGGGAATTACTGTGGGCAGGTGACAAAGGACAGATGTTTGTATAATAGGGGAAGGAAAGATAATGAGTTTTATTTTAAGGCTATTTAATGATAACGAAGTGGAATGCCCATCAAAAACTAGAAATTTGTGATTCAAGTGTGAATTTTATAGTGTCATATTGGAGAAACTAACGGTTTGAAATCAACGGTTTTGTTGCCTACATGATTTCATTCATCAGCACTTTTTGCTCTTCTTTACTGAGCCTTAAAGATTGTGGTTAGCTGAAAACTCTAGTTCCTTTCATAAAACAACATTAGGATAAAGTATCCTTTTTACTATCCTGGGAGAATGCAGAAAACAAAATCAACTTTTCTATTCTTGCCTATCACAATTAACATTATGTCATATGTATAATAAACTATTTTCTTTCTGAAATAACATAGTCTTTTCTAAGTCATATAATTAAAGAGGCATATTTTTAGAATGATGAAAATTGGGGATGATGAAAAATAGTAAGAGTAACATGTTTATAAGTATAGTTTACAATATGCAAAACAAAGATAATTTGATTATCACCCCAAATGCCTTTCTTTTCTATAAAGCCCAAATTAAGTAGCCTGGGTAAGCATATTGGTAAATTGCTTTAATCAAAGTTTTTTGGATATCCAGGCAAACTTCACTACATTTATGACTTATAAATTTCTCACCATATGTATTTGATTAAAGAGTTTGAAAATTTTCTCACATTAATTCACTGATAGGACAAGTTTTACTATAAAAGAGGTGCTAAATGTTGTTTTAATAATTATATATTTGGAATTTTAAAATAAAATTTTAGACTAGAATATACTTAGTTATGAAATAACTGCTAGAACAAGTACCACAAAAACATAATTGAAGTTTATTTTAGTTCAAATCATAATGGGTTTTCTAATATATTATGCCACCTAACATTATACATATATATGTGGATTTATGCATATTAAAATTATATATAATATATAACATCATATATGTATTTAAAATATATCACAGGAACATAAATGGAAGAATATTTTATATTTATAACTTGAAAGAAGTAGTGCTGGTTTAATTGCCTAGAATTTAACTCTAGTGGAGTGTGTGAATTTCTGTCATACAGCTATTCTCTTCAACCTGTTGTACATTTGTTCTAATGAGAGTTTGTCTGCTAAGTGTTGTAAGACTGAGATTCTATTCTGCCTCTGGCTCTTTGCCTTCTTTCATGTTGCTCTTCTGAACTTTTTGTTGAGGGTGTGAGGATCTTGTTTTCTTCTTCCTTGCAAGTTTTACCCTTTACTAGTGTTCAGCTATACTCTTTAGCTTCCTACCCCTTCAGGTTCAAAATTTGGCAAATATCTTGAAGAATAGGATTGTACTTATTGCCATTTCTTGCCCTAATGTGTCTGTGGCTCCTAAGTGTCACTAGACTACAGACTTTACTCTGTATCTCCAGCCCAGACCTCTATCTATTTGCCTGTTCCAGTGCTCAGCAAATTCTTAATAGGAAAAACAAATAAATGAACAAAAAACTGTGATGGGCTTGGGATCCCCCAGTCTTCAGTTCCTCGTGTTAGACTATGTCACCTTCAAAAACTCCACTCGTTCCTCTTTCCCTTGGAATGATTTCTCTGCCTGTGACAAACCCAATCTTCAGCTCTTGTCCTGACTTGGTAAATGCCCTTAGGGAAGAAAGCTGCTTACAATGTCAACTCACACAGGAAGGACTCTTTCATTTTTTGAATTTAGTGCATAAAGTTCTCTTTGCTTCCACAGGTCACTTAATCTTTAAAACTATGATTTTAATACTTTATAATTTTTAAGAGATAATAATGTTTTATCAAAATCTATTCATTGGTGAAAATCCTGGAGTATTATTTTAATTACAAATAAAATATGTTAAGACAAAAAGTTACTAAGAAATATACAGTCTATTGTCACTCAACATTTTAAAAATTTTATATGAGAACAATAATATAATACTTTTAAATTTGTATGCAAAGCTTCACATATATAAAGCAAATACTGATATAACTATAAAGAGAAACAAATTCAAATGTAAAGATAAACCTATTTTATCCTATATAAATAGACACTATCTTTAAAATGCAGAATAGAGTTGACCAGCTCATGATGTTACTGATCACAAAAAAAACAAGAAATGGCATAAGTAACACATATCAAAAGTGCAAAGGAAGATATCCCTACAGATTCTTGACACAGTAGAAAATTATTAATTTTATTCATTCAATTTGAAGAGTTAGGTGAAATGAACGATAACTCTTACTGAATAAAAATAATATCCAGAGTTGTTACATTATCTAAAATGTCCAGTTTTCATAAAAAATTATCAGATATGCAAATGTCAGGTAAGGATGATCCATAATCACAGGAGAAAAGCAATCAAGAGAAACTTACTCTGGTTAAGAGTAGACATTATATTTAGCAAATAGACTTCAAAGCAGCTATTATAAATATATTCAAAGAATTAATGAGACATATTTTTAAATAATTAAGGTAAAATATCCTGATAGTCAATAGGTAGAGGGTCTCAACAGAGAGATAAAAACAAGCAAGCAAGAAGGCAAACAAATAAGCCAAGCAATTAAAAAGGAATTCTAAAGTACAATAATGAAAATGAAAAATTTACAATAATGTAAATAACATAAAACACATGGACTCAACATCAGATTTAAGATGACAGAAGGCAGAATTATTATTATTATTTTAATTGTTGTTCAAGTACAGTTTTCTGCCTTTTATTCGCATCCCAGCCTACCCCCCAGCTCTTCCCACCTCCCTCCCATTTCCACCCCACCTTGTTTTTTGTCCATGTGTCCTTTACATTTGCTCCTGCAAACCCTTCCTCACTTCCCCTGAAATTCCCTCCCCTCTCCCCTCTGGTCACTGTCAGCCTGTTCTCTATTTCATTGTCTTTGGTTATATTTTGCTTGTTTGTTGTTTTGTTGATTAGGTTCCTATTAAAGGTGAGATTATGTGATATTTGTCTTTCTCCTCCTGGCTTACTTCGCTTAGCATAATGTTTTCCAGTTCCATTCATGCTGTTGCAAAGGGTAGGAGCTCCTTCTTTCTTTCTGCTGCACAGAATTCCATTGTGTAAATGTACCAGAGTTTTTTGATCCAGTCATTTACTGATGGGCACCTAGATTATTTCCAGCACTTGGCTATTGTAAATTGTGCTGCTATGAACATTGGGGTGAATAGGTTCTTTTGGATTGGTGTTTCAGGGTTCTTAGGATATAATCCCAGCAGTGGAATTGCTGGGTCAAAAGGCAGATCTATTTTTAGTTTTCTGAGAAAATTCCATACTGTTTTCCGTAGTGGTTGTACTAGTCTGCAATCCCACCGACAGTGTACTAGGGATCCCTTTTCTCCACAACCTCTCCAACACTTGTTGTTTGGTACTTTGTTTATGATGGCCATTCTGACCAGTGTGAAGTAGCATCTTACTGTGGATTTCCTTTGCACCTCTCTGATAGCTAGCGATATTGAGCATCTTTTCATGTGTCTCTGGATCCTCTGTATGTTCTCCTTGGAGAAGTGTCTGTTCAGGTCTTTTGCCCATTTTTTAACTGGGTTGCTTGTCTTCTTAGAGTGGAGTTGTGTGAATTCTTTATATATTTTGGAGATTAAACCCTTGTCTGAGGTATCATTGGCAAATATGTTTTCCCATACAATTGGTTCTGTTTTTATTTTAATGCTGTTTTCTTTAGCTGTGCAGAAGCTTTTTATTTTGATGGTATCCCATTTGTTTATTCTTTCCTTTAGGTCCCTTGCTCTAGGGGACATATCAGTGAAGATGTTGCTGCATAAAGTATCTGAGATTTTCCTACCTATGTTCTTCTCTAGCACTTTAATGGTGTCACAACTGACATTTAAATCTTTTATCCACCTTAAATTTATTTTTGTGTATGGTGTAAGTTTGTGCTCAAGTTTCATTTTTTTTGCATGTAGCTGTCCAGTTCTCCCAACACCATTCATTGAAGAGGTTATTTTTACCCCCTTGTACGTTGTTGCCCCCTTTGTCAAATATTAATTGGCTATAGAGACT
The DNA here is from genome assembly GCF_019186645.2 of Phyllostomus hastatus. Classification (NCBI taxonomy): domain Eukaryota; kingdom Metazoa; phylum Chordata; class Mammalia; order Chiroptera; family Phyllostomidae; genus Phyllostomus; species Phyllostomus hastatus. The sequence goes on along the minus strand of NW_025334028.1, from coordinate 21,118,089 downwards.
TGGGTTTATTTCTGGTCTCTTTGTTCTGTTTCATTGGTCTATGTGCCTGTTTTTATGCCAGTACCAGGCTGTTGTGATTATAGTGGCCTGTAATGCAGGTTGGTATCAGGTATTGTGATCCCTCCTACTTTGCTTTTTCTCAAAATTGCAGCAGCTATTCCAGGTTGTTTATAGTTTCATATAAATTTTTGAAGTGTTTGTTCTATGTCTGAGAAATATGCCATTGGTACTTTAATAGGTATTGCATTGAATCTGTAAATTGGTTTGTGTAGCATGGACATTTTGATGATGTTAATTATTCTGATCCATGAACACGGTATATGTTTCCATTTGTTTGTGTCTTCCTTAATTTCTTTCTTCAGTGTTGTGTAGTTTTCTGAGTCAGGTCTTTTACCTCTTTGGTTAGGTTTATTCCTAGGTATTTTATTTTTCTTGTTGCTATATCAAATGGGAGTTTTTTCTTGCTTTCTGCTTCTGATTTTTTATTGTTGGTATCCAAAAATGCCTTTGATTAGAAGGCAGAATTATTAAACTAAAAGATAACTCAATAGAAATGATTGAACATGAAAAACATATGGAAAATATTAAACAAAATGAGGGGTTTCCAAAACCTGTGGGTCAATGTCTCATGTTCCAATATATAATATATGTAATGAGATTTCCACAAGGAGAGGTGAGGGGCAAAATAATTTTTTTCAAAAATAGTAGCAAAAACTTTACAAATTTAATGAAAACTGTGAACACACAGACATAGGAGGCTCAAAGAACTGCAAGTAGGATAAACATAAGAGCACACACTTGGAAACATCATAATTAATATTCTGTAAGCCAGAAATGAAGACAACATCTTGAAAGTGAAAAACAACATATTATGTATGCAAATTAGTTAATAGATTATTTAATGTATAATAATATTATCAATAATATGATTAATTATGAACTCTTAGAAATAATGGAGGCCAGGAATCAGGGAAATAACATTCAACATGCTGAGAGAAAAAAATCAGTCAATAATTCTATATCCAGTGAAACTATCATTAAAAGCTGACTGTGAAATAAAGATATCCCCAAACATTTTATTGCAGCATGGTGAAAAATTAAAACTCAGGTTCAAACTTTATTGTGCTACAGCTTGGAAGGTCACTGAGGGATCAAATGCATCTTTCTTTGCTAGGGCTCAGGGGCTTAATTGTGGATGTTTTATAATCAGTTTTGGAAAATCAGCACACCCATGCAGCTTAACATGTTTGAGGCCAGAGGGCATATAAAATTTCACATGTCAAAGAGTCATGAAACTCAGAAGAGATACTCTGAATTTAGATGAAATCAGCAGTTAGGCTTGGGTTTTGAGTGGTTAATATGGGGTTTCTGGGCATGGGGAATTTTGCAGGGGCTTTCACTTGACATGACTAAAATCACAGAGTAAGTCAAGTGGCTTTTCCAAAATACAAGTGACCTGCTTCCCCTGTGAAGTTAGCTGAAATTAGTGGTTTATTTTTTTAATTGCCTGGGACATGTCTTCATATGATTTACAACTAATTAACTGCTTTTGATTTTTGTTGTTACTGTTGTTTGTTTGGGGTTTTAAATACAAGGAGCTTCCCTTCTAAATATCCTGTTGGTATTTCTCTTTAGGTAAGGGAGATATCCCCTGGGCTACATATAGTCCTGCACCTAATAGAAATAGTAGAGTTAATGACAATGATGTCGATGAAAGGAAACATCAGTCCTTATGTCTCAGATACCATTCTAAGGCTTTTATATACATCAATTATTTTAATTCTATGACTTTTATGTCATTTTGGGGTGGATCCTGGTTTTACATATGAAGTCAGGACATCTTAGACTTGCCTTTAATTTGCATTGAGGCATAGGTTTTATTTCATCAGATATTGTGTGACATTTTCCCTAATTGCCTCTTCCAGTTTGTCTCCCCACCGTGGCCTCTGGGAAATGGACATCGCTGCTAGCACTGCTGGTCCCCTCACAAAAATGGAATTTTTAATGCTCTGTGTTCCTTTGAATAACTGGCTGTCACTTCAAAGCCTGGAATGTAGCCTGTGACCTAAATTCATATTTTAGCTAAAAAATTAGGCCAGGAAAATGAGAGTCAGACTTTTTTTTAGCTGTTGTGCTGGGACTCAGTTTCTTGTGCAAAGCACTGGAATTTCCCAAGCATAGAAACAGGACTCAAATGTTTATTATATCCATTCATCATATGCTTCCCCTATATTCTGTGATGTATAAAGGATCACCAACAGATATTTGATGATCTTATCTATACACACCATTTTCTCCCACAATGGTGTTTAGGGTCTATGTATAGGTATTATTTAAATTATTGGTGATAGACAGGATTTCAGATTTTAGTACTAATCATTAGTCTAGGAAATTTACTTGAAATATTAATCCAACATGGGTCAAATAAAATGAGACTTGAAGATGAATAAGTAGAGCTCAGAAACCTTGAAAAAGGACACAGCAAGAACAATTTTTTGGATAAGCACAGTTACAAAATTTCCTACTTTCGCTTTAAGGCATTAAAAGGAAAAAGGCCCCTGGGTGCCAGCAGCCAAATTACCTTCATCTCCAGGCAGCCCCTGGAAGAGGAATGGGTGGTGATGCTAGCCAGGGTGTTATAAGAAGCAGGAACAATAATAGCTTCTGACTCAAAAATTAAAATGTGTAATAGAGATGATCAAAATCTTTGCCAAGCTTTCCAAAAAATGCTCTGAGTTTACTATGACTCACAATTTCTTTGTGCTTTTGCATTCTTTTCCACTTTCCTTTCACATACCACAGAAGCAGTCCAAAAAGTTCCAAAAGTCATCTCTAGAGCTACTGCTACTATTGCTTATCCTCAGTCTACCATTACTAAACATACTGTTGATGCAGGCAAGAAGATAATAGCTGTTGACATTCCTTAGATGACTTACTGGTTGTGGCATTTGGTGTTTGATACAGGGCTTAAACCAGAAATGTGGGGTTTCATGTGAAGTTCTCCTTCAGTTATGATCAGCACTGTAACCACATTTAGTAACATTTTGGAAGTGGATGGTCATGTTATTGGCATATGCTTGAGGATGATAATAGGGATACAAGAAGCAAGAGAAAGTATGTTTTATAAAATGTGGCTCTTGGACTTTAAAAATATGTTTTCTTGGTATCCAAATTTGTTTGACTTATTTAAAATAGTAAAATACTTTGTCTATTAGTCCAAACCTTGATTATTTACTCTTTCTTTTCCTTTTGGCATTGAAATTAGCTTTTGTGGAATAGTAAGGTTAGCTAACACTTTTATAGAATCAGGTATTAAGTATTTTATTTCTTTTAACTCAGTTAACCCTCACAACAACCCCATGACATATTATATAAATACTCTCATTTTTCCCACTGTCAAAGGAGGAAACTGAGGATCACAGAGATTAAGTGGCTTCCCTAGGGTCTCACAGCAAGTAAGGAGATATTTGGGGCCCAAGGAATCTAGTGCTAAAGTCTACACCCCTAGCCAAAATAGTCTTCTGCCTACCAGTAAATAATTAAAAGTTAAAAACTTATAATTCACATATTACATGTTATATTTTTTAAAAATTGAGGACAATAAGTTTTAAAAAGTTTTCATTAAGCTAATTATCTAATGCTTTACAGAAATCAATTGTGCAACAAATTTATATTTTATTATTAATTTGGTTTAGAATTATTGGATTTATTAATATCCCTGTGGTTTATGTTGATTAAAAATGTTAATATGACTGTAGGACATATAAAAAGCCATAAATGATGAAAAGGGAAGCCTTTTAACTTAATTGGAATCTATTAAAATGAAATAAGCAATCTTGTTTGTAGAATAAACAAAATATGCTCACAAAGAAGAGTAAAATAGAAATAGTTTTGTGGCTTATGAAACAATAATCGTTGCTTTCATTTTTGTATGGAATTTGATTTTCATTATGAAATTTAAAATGAGACTTTGATCTATATTATAAAGGCAATTTTATTTTGAGAATATGGATCTAAGTTTCATAATTCTGTTTATTTTATCTTATTTTTGATAAATGAATTTATATTTTTAGTAGGAAGGCACAGGTTTAGCAGTACTCTTTCTAATTTTTATCTTAATAATTAATTAAAGAAAGTTGTCCATTTTTCTACTTATACCATTGCTTAGTGTGAACATCTATGCTGTAGTTTTTGGATATTTTCTTTACTCTTTAAAGCTAAATGTATTAGTTAATAAAATTATACAGGTTTTATGTATACAATTCTATAATAATATATCATCTGTACATTGTTTTAGATAATTTCTATATAAAATATGTTTCTGCTCATCCACTGAAAATTTTTTTCAGGATATTCCAACATCAGGCAGCTATGAGATGTTCAAAAATCATATGAGCTGTCCCATGTTCAACACTGATACATGCCCCCTTGTAGTATTGTGGCCACAGTGAAACATGCCTCCTTTCTTAGCACAACTCCTTGGTGTCTGGACAAAATAACTGATGGACCAGATAAGTAAGATTGTATTCTGAAAACAATGGACAAAATCTAAAGTTTGCATATTAAAACAGACAATTGTAAACATACATTCACATTTACCAAGCTTCTTTTCATTGTGTAGGACAAAAGCAAAAACAAAAACAAGACTCTTCTTATTCAGTGAAAGATTTTATATTTTTTAACTGTAAAAAGGTTTGGTGTTTTATGTTTCTTAATTTTACCAAAGATAAATTTAGCAATTTTTTCAGCTAATAAAGTTATCTTCTATTAAGGAAGACCCCCAAATTCTCAATATGCTAGAGTTGTAAAAGGTACTTAACTATGGTTTGGAACATCAGTTGTGTAAAAGATACACATCATGCCAGTCTCCGTAATTATTTTAGCTTCTCTTAAATATAAAGAAAACAGCTATTTAAAAAAACCAAACATGTATTTGAGGGGTTAAATTTGCAAAAATAATTTTGATTTTTAAAATTGCAGTAAGTTCAGTTACTAATAATAGTGTAACAGGGTGCAGCCAAGAGGGGGGCCCCAAATAGGGATTTGGAATGGGGTCCAGAACTCAGGGTGTCCAGAAAATATTAGGATATCCTCACCCCTGCCACAGGTGTGGGTTGGGAGAAGGGACAAATGGAGCAAGGCCATTGAGAGCTGTTTTGCATAGCAACAGCTTTGTAGCTAACCTCTGGTGTGGTCATTTAACATATCTATAACCTTTAACTGGTTACATAGATATGTTAAATAGCTGTGGCCATGCTCTGAGCCAGGGGAATGGAAGTAACTTCTCCCCCAAGACATAACTGGGGGGCAGGTCCCCCAAGTTACAATATCTGTGTGGTAGGTTGGAGAGGATTGGCTCCATGACATGAGGCCACACTTGCCCAGACTCACGATGGCAGCCCAGTAAAGCTGGAAGGCTTTGAGAGTACTGGCAGGTGTAACTGATTGTAGGAGGAGTTGGAAATGGGGCTGCAGAGGAAGATTGGTGTGGGGATTTAAACCTAGATTCAGCAGCCATTTGGGGGAGAATCATGTGGCTTTGGCAGAGTGGAGACTCCCGCAGCGATTGTGCAGAGAGGACCATGTGGCTGGGGCAATAGAGAGAGAACCATGTGGTTTTGGCTGAGTGGGGACTCCCGTGGCCCTGGGAGAGAGAACCACAAGGCTTTGCCAGAGTGGGGACCCCTGCAGCTTTAGAAGGGGGAACCACCACCCGGCTTTGGTAGAGATCCTGGTGACATAGCTGATGGTGCCAGGAACAGAGGGAGGCCCACCAGCTGAGACAGATTACTGGGAAGAACTGGGGGCTGCCTGAGCCACAGACTTCTATTTCTTTTCCTGAGATATGGTACCCCAGACTGGGCAAAGGGAGAAGGAAGGACTGTGTGTGTTTGTGGGTGTTTTAAGGGACTTTGGGATTTAGATGAAGACATTAGGTCACTAGTTTAAGTTTGTATAGCATTAAATAAATATTTCCTTTCCTTTTCACAAATCTCTGGCATTGAGAGATGTCTTTCCTCTGGTGGTAGACATAATGAACCTGGGGGGTTCCTTTTGGTAACCCCCAGTATATCGTCCCAGGCCCCCACCCCCGTTGTTCTGTAACAATAGCATTCACGGATTAAAATAAATGCGATAACTTTCCCTAGCAGTGAAGATATATCAGTATGTTATTTCACACAGGAAATCTAAATAGTAAATAGGAACATTAGTTTCCCACAGTAATTTACAAATGCATTGCTACTGAACAACCAAAATGTTGTAATGAAACTTTTATGAGAATATGAAGAGAAATAATGAAACAGATTAGAGAGACTCTTTCAAGAGTTTTTAATGAAAAACCAGAGAAGGATAATACAACTTGTCAAGCAAATAAGAGTACTTGGAGAACCTGAGATCCTTAGAGGCTTTCTTGGTTTCTCTTTGTCTTTTAGGAACCAAGTATTGGGTGAACCCAAGATGGTAGAGGAGTAAGTGGAAGATACACTAACCTCCTCATACTGGAATTACAACTAAATCATAGAGAAATCATCCCAAATAACCAACTGAATACTAGCTGGAGCCTTGGAGAAAGAAGCTACTTTACCACAACAAGACTCGTGGGAAGTGCAGAGGCAATGTGACAGGGATGGCTGGGCTTCTGAGTGAGGCAGATGAAGTCCTGAAGGGATATTTCAGTGGCTGGGGGGTTTCCCCCAAGAAGAGTGATGTATAACCCCCTATTTGGGCTCCCTAGCCTATAGCACCAGAACTTGGAAAGGAACCCAAATAACATGTGGCTATGAGAAGGAGAAGAATTTCTGTACACCAAAGAAAGCTGGCTGGAAATGTACAGAGCCTCTTGAAGGGTCATGCACAAAATACCATTTGCAGTCACTTACCTTGGGCTCTGGAAGTAAGAGGGCAGAGTGGACTAGAGATGTGTGAGGAGGTTCTGGGGTTAGTGTCTCTGGGGAGAGAACTGAAGGGACAGCTGCCAGGATCCCTGTGCTGAGTCATTCCCAGTACTGCTAGAGCCATTTTTCACAAGCAGAGAACTACTCTCCAAATGGCATCAGCCTGAGGGGAAGAAATTTCCCTGCTCACAGGAATTACTTTGCCTCATCCCGTGATGCATAAGTCCTGTTACTGAGGAATATAGCTGGAAGACTTTCAATCTTTAAACCTAACAGAAAACATGCAGGCAGTGGTGGATCTCTGGGTGCTCTGAGAACCAGCTGACCCTCCCCCAGGCCTGATGCTGGTTAAAGCTGGCCTTGACGTGCAGCTTGGATCTTTCTACACACACCCAGGTCCCAGCAGAGGAAGCCAAATGTTGTTGATTGCTGATAGATTGAAACAGGTTGCCCAGGGCCAGTCACAGACAGGATTTGACTTAGGTCTGCATGAGAATCTTGCAGATCTACCCAATACATAGAAACAAACACAAAGAGGCAGCCAAGATAGGAATACAGAATAACAGGCCCCAAATTAGAGAACCAGCAAATTCTCTAGAAGGCCTAGATGAAATGGAGGCAAGCAGTTTATCAGATGGAGAATTTATAATAACAATGTGTTGTGACTCTTCAAGGCCAGGCAGGTCCATGGTATTTGTGCAGACAGAAAAATATTCATGGAGCTGTTGGGATGTCTGGCATGCCTTTATTCATAGGTGGATGAGCCATGCATGCTGCAAGCTGCCTGTCTATCTGCATGTCTCATGTCTTGGCTCTTGCTCCCCAGTTTGGCACCCATTGTGGCACCTGTCCCCTTGTGTGCCTCCATCATCACCCTCAGCAGGGGGTCCCTACTTGTTTAAGTACTAGAGGGGAATGAAGCCAGAAAACTCCCAGAACATTACATAACATAACATAATTCTATGCATGTGAGCCCATTTCATGTTATGGGAACAGTTTATTGGATCCAGTTTCAAGGCTATGAGAACACTACTTAGGCCCCTCCAAGGCTATGGGAACACAGCTTCCCTTAGTTACCCAGACACCTGGGTGAGGAGGCTAGATTGCCTCCACTTACCCTACAACCAATTATAGGGGTACTGAAAAGCATGAAAAAACCCACAGAAATTGTAAAAAATGACTATTCTGAAATAAGGAATGCAATATATGAAATAAGTGATACACTGAAAGGAATAAATGGTAGGTTAAATGAAGCAGGAGATTAATCAATGACTTGGAAGACAAAGTAGAATAAAACACCCAAGCAGAGCAGCAAAAAGAAAAAAGCATTTTAAAAAATGAGGTGAGCTTCAGAAACCTTTGGGACAATATGAAGCATAACAACATCAGCATAGTGGGAATACCAGAAGGAGGGGAGAGTGGACAAGGGGTTGAGAGACTGTTTGAAGAAGTAGTGACTGAGAACTTTCCTGGTTCCCTAGTCTGGTGAAGGAAAAAGTCACACAAGCCCAGTGAGATCAGAGAGTCCCAAATAAGTTGGACCTAAAGTGGCCTACACCAAGACACATCATAATCAAAACAGCAAGGCTTAAAGACAAGGAGAGAATCCTAAAAGCCACAACACAAGAGCAGGTAGTTATATACAAAGGAGCACCAATTAGACTGTCATCTGATCTCTCATCTGAAACATTTCAGGCCAGATGGGAGTGGCATGAAATACTCAAAGTAATGAAAACCAAGTACCTACAACAAAGGCTACTTTACTCAGCAAGGCTATCATTAAAAATTGAAGGTGAAATAAGGAGCTTCCCAGAACAGGAAAAGCTAAAGAAATTTGTTAACAACAAACCAATACAACAACAAATGTTAAAGGGCTTGCTTTAAGAAGAAGGAAAAGAGAAACAAAAGAAAACAGAGGAAAACAATCTAATAATAAAATGGCACTAAATGCATATAAATCAATAATCACCTTAAATGTAAATGGCTTAAATGCTCTAACCAAAAGACACAGGGTAGCTGAATGGATAAGAAAATGAGACCTATATATATGCTGCCCCCAGGAGACTCACCTTAGATTGAAAGATACACACAGATGAAAAATAAAGGGATAGAAGAGTTTTCTGTGCAAATGGAAAGAAAAAGCTGGGGTAGCAATACTTATATCCAACAAAATAGACAGAGAAGGAAACTATGTAATGATAAAGGAAACAGTACAAGAAGAGGATATAACCATAATAAACCTTTATGCACCCAACATAGGATCACCTAAATATGTAGAGCAAGACTTGATGGACATAATAGGAGAGATCAACAGAGATACAGTTATAGTTGGGGATTTTAACACCCAATTGACTTCAAAGGTTAGACTTCCAGACAGAAAATCATCTAGGAGACATGTCTTAGATGACACACTAGATCAAATGGATTTAATTAATATCTCCAGAGCATTTCACCCTAAACAGCAAAATATACATACTATTCAGTTGCATGTGGAACATTTTCTAGGATAGAACACATTCTTGGACACAGGTCTCAGTAAATTTAAGAACGTTGAAATCATATCAAGCATCTTCTCTGACCACAATGGTATAAAAATAGAAATCAACCACAAAAAAAAAACCACTGAAAGAATACACAAAGGCAAGGAAGCTAAATAATATGTTATTAAACAATGAATAGGTCAACAATGAGATGAAGGAAGAAATCAAAAGATATCTTGAAACTAATGAAAATGAGAACACAACATTCCAAAATGTGTGGGACACAGGGAAAGTAATCTTAACAGGGAAATTCATAGCATTACAGGCCTATCTCAAAGAACAACACAAACTCAAATAATCTAACCTTATACTTGAGCTTGAAGAAGAACAACAGACAAAGCCAAAAACAAGTAAAGGGAAGGAAATAATAAAGATCAGAACAGAAATAAACAAAATAGCATCCAAGAAAAATACAAAGGATCAATGAATCCAAGACCTGGCTCTTTGAAAAGATAAACAAGATTGATGAATCTTTAACCAGACTCTTTAAGAAAAAAGAGAGAACCCAAATAAATAAAACCAGAAATGAAAGTGGAGAAATATTAACTGACACCAAAGAAATACAAAGGATTGTAAGAAAATATTATGAACAACTATATGCCAAAAAACTGGACAACCAGAAAGAAATAGAAAAATTTCGAGAAATATCCAATCTTCCAAAACTAAGTCAGGAAGAATTAGAGAATCTGCATAGATAGATTACACCTGGTGAATTTGAAGTAGTAATTGAAAAACTCCCAACAAACTAAAGCCCTGCACCAGATGGCTTCACAGGTGAACTTTACCAAACATACAAGAAGAACTAATACCTCTTCTACTCAAACTATTTCACAAATTTCAAGAGGAGGGATGGCTCCAAGCTCATTTTATGAGGCCAGAATTATCCTAATTTCAAAACCAGATAAAGACACAACAAAAAGAGAAAACTATAGGACAATCTCCCTGATGAATATTGTTGCTAAAAATATTACAAACCAAATACAGCAATGCATCAAAAAGATCATACACCATGATCAGGTGGGAGTTATTCTGGGGATGCAAGTTTGGTACAACATTAATAAATCAATAAATGTGATTCACCACATAAACAAAATAAAAACTAAAAACCACATGATCATATCAATAAATGCAGAAAAAGTATTTGATAAAATCCAGTACCCATTTATGATTAAAAAACTTTCAGCAAAGTAGAAATAGAGGGAACATACCTAAGTATAATAAAGGCCATGTATGAAAACCAACTGCCAGCATTGTATTCAATAGGCAAGAACTACAAACTTTTTTGTAAGATCAGGAACAAGACAGAGACATCTAATTTCACCTCTCTTATTCAACATAGTATTGGAAGTCTTAGTCACAGCAATTAGACAAGAAGAAGAAATAATAGGCATCCAAATTAGAAAGAAAAAAGTAAAACTGTCTTTATTTGCAGATGGCATCATACTGAATATAGAGATCCCAAAGATTCCACTAAGAAACTACTAGGACCAATAAATGAATTCAGCAAAGTAGCAGGATACAAAATTATGCTCAGTAACCATTTGTATTTTTATATACCAGTAATGAAAGAAAAATTAAGAAATTCAATCCCATTTACAATTGTTTCAAAAAGAATAAAATACCTAGGAATAAACATAACCAAAGATGTAAAAGACCTGTACTCAGAAAATTATAAGACACTGAAGAAATAGATTGAAGAAGATATAAATAAGTGGAAGTACATACCATTTTCATGGGTAGGACAAGTTAACATCATTAAACTGCCCATACTACCTACAGCAATCTATAGAGTCAATGCAATTCTTATCAAGATTTCAGTGACATTTTCACAGAACCAGAACAAATATTTCAAAAATTTAGGTGGAACCACAAAAGACCCCATATATCAACAGTGATCCTGAGAAAAAAGAACAAAGTTAGAGGAATCATGCTACCTAATATCAAAGTGTACTATAAGTCCATGGTAATCAAAACAGCATGGCTCTGGCATAAAAACAGACATATAAATAGATCAATGGAACAGGATAGAGAGCCCAGAAATAAACTTACACCTTTATAGTCAATTAATATTTGATTTGAAGAAGTAAATGCAGACAATGGGCTAAAGATAATTTATTCAATAAATGGTACTGGGAAAATTGAACAGATACATGCAGAAAAAAATAGAACAACCACCTTCCTACACTACACACAAGAATAAATTCAAAACGGATAAAAAACTTAAATGTTAGACCTAAATCCATAAAAATCATAGAAGAAAACATAGGCAGCAAAATCTCAGACATTGTTTGTAGCAATATTTTATCAGATGTGTCTCCCCAGACAAGAGAAACAAAAGAAAAAATAAACCAATGAGACTACATTAAACTAAAAATTTTTACACAACAAAGGAAAACATCAATAAAATAAGCAGACAACACACAGAATGGGAAAACATATTCACTGATACATTAATAAGGGGTTAATATCTACAATTCATAAAGAACTTACAAAACTCAGAGATATTGAAATAAAGAACAAACTGGCAGTAACCAGAGAGAAGGGGGCAGAGGAATAATAGGGGAGAATAAGGGGAGGGCCATCAATGAACATGTATAAAGGACACATGGACAAAGCCAAAGAGGGTAGGTTGGAGGGTGGGAGGCGGGAATGGGTGGGGCGGGGGGCATGGTGGGGTGAAAATGGAGGCAACTGTACTTGAACAACAATAAAAAAAAAAGAACTTACAAAACTCAACACCAAAAAACCCCCAAGTACCCCAATTAAAAAGTGGTCAAAGGACCTGAATAGATACTCCTTCAAAGAGGACATACAAATGGCCCATAGACATATGAAAAGATGTTCAATGTCACTAATCATCAAAGAAATGTAAATTAAAAGCACAATAAGGTATCATCTCACACCTGTCAGCATGGTTACCATCAATTAATTAGCAACATCAGGTGCTGGTGAGGATGTGGAGAAAGGGGAATCCCTTTGCACTGTTGGTGGGAATACAGATTGGTGCAGCCACAGTGGAAAGCAGTATGAAGATACCTCAAAGAATTAAAAATGGATCTGCCTTTCAACCAAGTGATCCCACTTTTGGGAATATATCCGATAGAACCCAAAACATTAATTTGAAAGAACATAAGCACCCTTATATTTATTGTAGCACTATTTACAATTGCCAAGGTACAGAAGCATCCCAAGTGTCCATCAGTAGTTGAGTGGATAGAAAAGCTATGGGGCATTTATGCAATGGATTGTTACTCAGCTTTTAAAATAAGAAAGTTTTACTCTTTGTGACAACATGGATGGACCTGGAGAACATTATGTTGAGTGAAATAAGCCAGTCAGAGAAAAACATACACTATATGATTTCACTTATATGTGGGACTTAATGAACAAACTGACCTAATAAGCAAAATAGAGACAGACTCATAGATGAAAAACAGGATGGCAGACTATGGAGCAGGAAAGGTGGAGGGATTGAGCAAAAAGGAAAAGGGACTCATGGGCATGGACAACAGTGTGGCAATTGCATAAGGCAAGGATGTACAAGGGCCCTACAGGGTAATGGGAAAAATACAATAAAATAATTAAAAAAGAATCAAGTGTAACACCAACTTAAAAGTTCACTTACAGTCAAAATTTAACTTTTTAAATTTTCTTTTTCCTCTCTTGAGCTATTGTAATGCTATTGATTTTGTCAGGTTTTAGCTTTGTTATGCAGTAGAATTTAAACAACTTTAGTGTGACCCTGACCACAGTGAACTTGTGGTCACCCAAAAGTGGCACAGAGAAATTAGTTCTCTGAAGTTTTGGTACTATCACTGTCACCATCATCAAACATAATTAATCAGGCAACCAATAAGTATCAATTTTATTATCTCTTGTAGTAGGCTATGTTGAACTTCATATTTTCTGAAGATTTTTCTCTCTCTGCCTTTACTCCTGTCTCCATAAAAATTATTATAGATGAAATGCTTAATGGGATTTTCAGTAAGTGTCAAGATTGGCACTGTGACTTTTCATTGCTTTAATATTCAGCCTTGGGCAAGTAAATTCAGTAATTGTTTCTTTGTTTCTATCTTACAAAATTAAGATAATATTTGTCACCTACTTGGTTCTCATGAGAGTACTAAAGATTAATAAGACAGCATTTCAAAATCATTTTCAGAACCCCAGAAGCTTTTTAGAAGTGTAACATAGTACTATTTTATGTAACATTACTTTCCAACACTAGATTCTGAAAGAACTTGGGAGATGGAAATATCTGTATTATAGAGACAGTTATTAGTTGAAACTCAAAGACATAATGACTGTCAAAATCACTGCATTATTTTACACAGAACTGTCAGCTTCCTAAATTAAGAGTTTATCGCATTTGTTACACTGGTCATCATTTGTCCTCCTGTATCTTCAAGTTGTCTATACTTCAAAGAAATGATAGCCAAAATCCCACGTGCTTCTATAATCAACATATTAGAAAAACTATAGATTTCTGAAGCTATTTCCCAATGCCATGATACATGAAATTTTATTTGAAACATGTACAGGTATTGTAGTAATTATAGAATTGTCTGCTCTTTGACATTTAATCTGTTATCCTAAGGTATGCAGTTCAAAATATGTTTCTAACATAGATTTAATAGGTGATCAGAGCCAGTTCAATTAATATCCCTGCTTCATTTTGGTAATTGAATGTTAACTTGCATTTGTTCTAACTTTGTTACATTGATCTAATCAAGATATGCAGGTATGATGTTATCAACTCTCTAAATAGATACTTTACTTTTTATTGATTTTTACTTAAGCTAGGTTTTTTATTGATCAATATGACAAAGAATTCTTGATTCTTTTTAATATATACATGCGAATACAATTATTTTCCTTAAAATAAGATTAGCCCATTGCTATTTATGCCATTTAACTTCTGCTGAGGACATCTAAGATTTTTATTTAAAAAATTTGTATTTAATCAAAAGATGTAGTGATAATAGTTTTATTGATTATATGCTTTGTATCAATCTTTATCCTATGAATAATTCCCATTCTTTTCATGCCTTCTTAAAAATAAATAAGAAAAAATTATGTTTATTAACCCTATTATTTATCATTTAAACATTGGTAATTTTGTTTTACCTTAATATTAAAGAGAAGGACCTAGGACTAGGTGTTAAATTCTTAGGAGTCAGATAAAATTATTTTCTGTTAATACATGTATACCTACATGTACAATGTAGATGAAACTATAAAATTGTTTGAATAAATTTATAGAGTCTGATATGCATATTTGTTACTTGACATATGACATTACTAAGAATTCAGTACTTTGCTTTAGAGAACTTAAATAACTTGTATATTGTTATATATCTACCTATAAATAGAATAATTGGCAAAGGAAAATTGATTACTGGATATCTTACATTTGTAGGTAAAAGAGTTAAGAACTGAGGTTAATAAATGATATGAGTTATGAGTTTGATTGGTATATGAATGATAATCTTGCAGGACTTATAAAATTATAGGACATTAATTCAATCACTCACCATTTTAAAGTCATATTTATTTTAAAAATTTAGAACTTTTATTAAGAATATGTAAATTGTTTTGTTTTATTCAAAGTAAAGTCTTTTCTTTGACTGCATATATTTAACAAGAATAAAATCTATATTTTTAGTCTAAATTAAAGAGGGAAATAGTATATTTGCAATCAATATACTATTTACTATTAAATATTGTGTAACCAATAAAACAGTAAAATTTTTTAATGAAGAAACTATCAAATGAAGTGTATCACATTGTAAAGTAATTTACTCTTATTGCACAGAGTTTTAATTCATGGATACAAAAATGATTTTGTAATTGATCCAGCTCAGGTAAAGTAAAATTGCTGAGTGGAAAAAGACTTGACCATTACTTTTTATTTCTCATACCTGTTTTTTGAGCATTTAGAGGAGGGAAATATTCAGCAAACTTAAAAAAAACTGAATGAATATATTGAGAGTATGGGAAATTGGGACTCTCATACATCATTGTGGAAGTATAAATTGATATCAGCAATTTGCAAGGACAGGCTGACAGAATATTTCAAATAGACATGCCATTTAACCCCAAATTTTACTGGGATTACCCTAAGGAAATAATTAATGAAATGCTGCAAATTTGAACATCAAGGATATTCATCAAAGAGTATTAAAAATAAAAAGTTTAATTGTCCTAAATAAAAGAAAAATACAGTTTAGTGAATTTTGATACATCAACTGAAAAAATTGCTATGAAATATTTTTAAATGGTATATATATTTTTAAACCTGGTAACAAGATAGAATTCATTTTACCAATTATTTAACAATTGTGCACTGAATGCCTCTTATGTATCAAGAATCGCATGCTCTACCAACTGAGCTAACTCTTATGTGTTAAGTATTGTTCCAGGGATTTGTGAAACTACAGTGAACAAAATAGTATAAATATTATTGTTTCACAGAGGTCAATAGATAGATAGAGGGAAGAAAGAAAAGGAAAGGAGGAATCTGAATATATAATTGCATATAAATTTGTAGTAGTTCAAAACTATATCTTTAAAAATTTTGATATTTCATCTATACCAATAAAAATAAATATATTTTGCTTATTAAATTTTATGATAACTTCAAAGAGAAAATAATTATTTTGTAAATGTATATATAATCCTAAGCACATGTAATTCGTAAAGAAGAATTTTGGCTTTGGTGCTGACCTTCCAATCTGAATGAAGTGAGTCAACTTAATTCTTAACAAAAAATATGTGAATATTTTTTAGGGAAGTGTAGGAAATTTTAAATAGTTAGGCTTAACTTTCAATGAAAGAAGCTTTGAGTTGGTTAGGAGGCTTCTGCCCTAGCTGGGGTGGCTCAGTGGATTGAGTGCTGGCCTGCGAGCCAAAGGGTTGCTGGTTCAATTCCCAGTTAGGGCACATGCCTGGGTGGCGGGTACATGAGAGGCATCTACATATTGATATTTCTCTCCCTGTCTTTCTCCCTCCCTTCTCCCCTCTAAAAATAAATAAATAATTAAAAAAATTTAAAAGAAGCCTTCTTATTATCTGAGTTATCTAAGCATAAACTGGATGATACAACTGACAGGAATGCTCTGGGGTAGATTTCTGCAGAGAGTGGGAAACTGGGCTCAAGAAACTTTAAGCCCACTACCCATTCTCTAAATGTATCTGAATTCTAATAACTCCTCAGATAATGATGAGGCAGCCAGTAAAAAATGCAGTATTATAAATGTTAATTTGAATATAATGAGATAAATTTATTCTATTTATGAAGGAAATTTGAATTTACAGAGTAACTTTAGGGCAAATGACACCATATCTAATCAGTATTCTAAATTTTAGGAGTTCTTTTCTGAAGAAAATCATCACTAACTCCTAAGATTTCATCATGACCTATATGGTATAGGTCTAATTATTTTCATTATAAATGCCATTGATAGCACTAGGTCTTAAATGGAGATCATCATTAGCAAGAACAATGATTACCAGACACTTCATAGTGCCAGTAGACACTTACAAACTGCTTTATATATGTTAACTAGTTTAACCTTCACAATAACCTTAAACTTACAGCACTTTGCAAAAAAGGTAACCAAATTTTAGAGAGGTTATAAAACTTGCTTAATTTAAGGTCATGCTTTCTACAGTGGTGTATAGCTGGGAATCAGATATAGGCAATTGACACACAGGCCTGTACTTTTTAAACTACTGTTCTCTGCTAAGTATACCCTTTGGTTTTAATTAATAAATTGATATTCAATTATAAACCCTTTAGTTAAGAGTTTTGTTAGCATGAATCTATTCCTGTCCCCTGGGGCTTTTATATTCCTGGGTAAATAATAGAATTATTTCAGAACCTATAAGGTTGAGTCAGTCATGAGATAGAGATTCTGTCAAGCGGATGAGGCAAGTAGATCGATCCCATGACAGCAATTCAACATGACCTCACATAACAAAGCTCTTGAGGATGATAGGCAGGCTCCTGATGCAATTGTAAGTGTAGACATCATCTTCATGTCCTGGTCCTTTTGTATTCCTTTGTATGTAAGGGAGATTTGTTTATAATTAATGGATGAAGGAAGAATTAGAGGGAGAGGAGGGTTAGAAGAAAAGCAGAAGAGAATGGAACAACCATATTGCATTGCTTCTCAAAAATGTTTCTTGGACAAGGTTTTAGCTCCTGTGGCTCTAGGAGTAAGGGCTAGAAGGAGAATTATTATGAAAGATTTGGTAGATATTAGGCAAAGGCTTATGGCCAGAAGTTTCCAGAAATCTTTGAAAGTAATTCTCTGAGTTCAAGCAATATTATTTCAGGAATCAAAATGTGATAACATGCTGCAAATAGTTATTGAAGACACCATTTACCCCCAGGAAGTATTATCATAGGGTGGGAAGCTTGGGCAGGATCTACACATTTTACAGGGCACTCGGTGAGTTGGAATCAAACGAATGAAGAGTTGCCATTTCACAATGTGTCACAGATGTCATCTAGTTTGGGGTTACCTTGTATGGTATTTTAAGTCCTCCCTAATTCTGAGTTATTTTCTAATGAATGAGTAAGGAATTCTTATCCCTGTGTGTATGTCCCAGCCCAAGTGAACAAAATGAAAATGTTCCTATGTATTTCCTTTATTTTCCTATATGTTGCTACTTTGAGCCTTAAGGCAAACAGCAAAAACCTTAACATATTAAATCAGGTTTCCCTGAAGCAGACAATAAGATAGGAATCCGCCTGCAAGTGATTCTGAAGGAAGTACTTCAATGAGAAACTGGCAAAGGATTGTTAGAAAGAAAAATAGGCAGGGACAGAAGTCCCTGAGGCAAGTTTCAAAGAGGTTAGCTCAGCTTTAGCTTGATCTCACAGTGGATCCCTGCACTGTAAACTACACCTGAAAGTTGTTCTATCTCAAAGTAAAAGCACTGAGGCTTTGATACTCATATATTTATGATTGATTAAGAGCTTCTCTGGGGGTACAAGAATTCCCATGCATATCTGAATCTCTGTGCTTATAAGCAAATTGAGCTCCCAGCAGCATTTCTACAAAAAAGAACTGTAGGTGCTGACTGTTGGAAAGAAAAACCACACAATAGCTGGAGGCATGCAAAATGGATAAAGAAATCTGGGTTCAGCAATGAAATCATCAACTAATCTTCAAGTTAAGATTCAACAAAAATATGGCCCTACTCTGGCCATGTGCTGTGCTGGATATAATCATTTTGTAAATGCAAAAGGAAACTCAGTTTAATCAAATATTTGTAAGATAGGTTAATCAATAATTTCTCCTAAGGATTTTCAAAAGTGTATTTTAAAAAGTCTTAAATTAATAATAACCATAGTGACTATTAGAATAATTCAGTGACAAAATTAAGGACTTATAACTGGAAAGACTCACATTTTTAGTTCTAATTACTTAAGGTGATTCATTCTTTCATTAATGTATTCACTTAGTCATTCATTCAACAAATATAATAAGCAGCTAATTTGTACCAGGAAGTACCTAATTTCTTAAAGTAAATAGAAAATGAGATATTTTGTGCATTAATGAAGTTTAAAATATACATTTTAAAAGTGAACATGGGATTTTGTTATCTGTATGGTATTTTACAGTTTTGTAAATTTAAGTTTCACTTACCATCAGTTTTGAAATTTGGGGGCTACTTTTTTTTGTATTCATTAAAATATAAGTAAAAATGTTACAGAACACAACAAGGGGAGGGGGCTGGGACGATATACTATTATTGAAAGAAGGCCCTGGGTCCGTTATGTCGGCCACCCTAGGAAAGACGTCTCTCAATGCCAGAGATTTGTGAAAAGGAAAGGAAATGTTTATTTAATGCTATACAAACTTCAAGTAGTGACCTAATGTCTTCATCAAAAATCCTAAAGTCCCTCAAAACACCCACAAACAGACACAGTCATTCCTTCCTTCCCCCTTTGCCCAGTCCAGAGTACCGTATCTCAGGAAAGGAAATAGAAGTCCATGGCTCAGGCAGTCCTCTGGTTCTTCCCAGTCAGTACTCCATCTCAACAGGGAGACCTCCCTGGGTTCCCGGCACCCTCAGCTGAGTTGCCGGGATCTCTGCTAAAACCAGGTGGTGGTTCCCCCTTCTAAAGCTGCGGGGGTCCCCACTCTGTCCAGGCCACGTGGTTCTCCCTCTCTCAGGGATACGGGAGTCTTCACTCTGCTAAAGCTGTGTGGCTCTCTCTCCAATGGCCGTGATCCTCTCTGCACCTCCACAGCCACATGGTTCTCTCCTTCTCAAGGCTGCGCATGGTTCACCTTCCTAAAGCAGCATGGTTCTCCCTCTCAATGGCCGACAAGTCTGGGTTTTAAATCCCCACGCCAATCTTCCTCTGCAGCCTCATTTCCGATTCCTCCCACACTCGGCTTCACATGTCAGAACTCGTATCCTTCCAGCTTTGCTGGGCTGCCATCTTGAGTCTGGGCAGGTGTGGCCCCATGTCCTGGAGTCAATCATCTCCAAGCTCCCACGCAGGCGCTGTAACTCGGGGGACCTGCCCCCCCCAGTTATGTCTTGGTGGGGAAGTTACTTCCATTCCCCTGGCTCAGGGCCTGGCCACAGCTATTTAACATATCTAAGCAACCAGCCAAAGGCTATAGATATGTTAAATGACCACGCCAGAGCTTAGCTGCAAGGCTGTTGCTTTGCAAAACAGCTTTCAATGGCCCTGCTCCATTTGTCCCTTCTCCCAACCCACACCGTGGGTGGGGGGGTGGGGGGGCAGGGGGGCGGTGGAGACATCTTAAAATCTCCTGGACACCTTAAGTTCTGGACCCCATTTCAAATGCCCATTTGGGGTCCCCCCTCTTGGCTGCACCCTGTAACAAAAATATTTTCTAAAGATACCTTAATATTAACTAAAAATACCCAGTAGTACCTACCATAAAAGATAAAATATATTGGTTAAAAACATTAATAATGTTTTGTTATTTGTAGTAGCCCAGAGGGGCTACTACATCATGTTTTTGATTTGTTTATGGTCTCATATTTGACATTTAATTGTGTGAGTATATGTAGTTCTTTATTGAGCACATTGCTTTCTATTGAAAGCAACTTGATTACTGGGATGAAGATGGACTCTGGATTCCAAAAGAATGTGTTCAAATAAGCTTATTTATGAACTGTATCATCCTAAACAAGTATCCTATTTTCTAGAGCCGTAATTCCTCAGCCCATAAAAGGAAATAACTGATGTCTATTTCATAAAGATGTAAAATTTATATTAAAGTGCATTTAAAGCCCCTAGTAGAGTGCCTATAACACAGTATGTGCTCAATAAATGTCAATTTCTTTCTCTTCAACACTTTTGTAATGTTTTTACTTTGCACAGTTATACAGTGTTTATTCAAGAAAAGTAGCTGTTAATAGGATACAGGGGGTTTAAGTGGAGTGTGGGAGGCAGGGAGGAAGTTAGTGCAGGAAAGATGGGATGGTAGCTTGGAAAAAGGAGGTAGTGATGAAGCGTTAAGAGAGGGATGTATTTGAAGGTAGAGGTAACAGAATTGATGACAGATTATATATGAAGATGAGGGAAGATGACTCCACAGTTTTAGACTCGAGCAACTGTTGGGGAGGATTTGTTAGGGGTAACATGGAATGGGAAATACGATCTGTTTTGGACATGTCACATGTAACGATCTATTTGAATTTTAACTTGTAATTTTGATATATGGATTATAAACTTTAGGTAATAATCAAGTATAGATGACATTAAATCCATGATACTATAGAAGATCTAGGAAATCTGGAGGACTGAGCTCTTGAGCATTACAACTTTCAGTGGTTCATATCAGGAGGAGGGATTAATAAAGACTGGATACATAATTTGTCATATAGTTTTCCTTTTAAAGCTTCTTTTAAACTGTCAAAATCAAATCAATTAATGTTTTAGTGAACTGAAAAATGCACGTAGCCCATCATGTTCAGCTTACTTATTCCAAATCATTGTACAAAAAAAGTGAGCAGCCACTTAGACACACTGGGTTAAAATTACTTTTGTGATTTTCAATTTTATAAGTAAATGTGGAACAGACTATAAACATGATTTAATATAAAAAACATTTCTAGTTATTTGAAGGAAATATTTAGGGAATAGTTTTAAGTCTGTCTAGAAACTAGTATAAAATATTCAAGTAGTAATAAAAGACTTGAAAATTATGACAGATTATAACAGATCTTCAGTAGTTCTTTGAATTGAGGTCACATGAAAGATGATTTAAGATTCTTCTTTGCATTCATGATAATTGCCACTGTATTATGGTTACAAAGATTAATTGGTATCTTTTATTTATCTTTTGACAGTATAAGTATTTAGGAATGTGATATTTGCTGGCATTGTCTTTTTTCGACCTTGATTAATTTTTTAGTTTATTTATATTTACATTTCCTAAAAAATGAACATCATATTAGAAAGAGAAAAAATCAGTATATAAGTTGATATTGTTATCATAACACTTGTGTTTGGGAAAAAAACAAGATTTCTACCCTAATTTTTAATATAATTTTAAAAATATACTGGTGATTCATAGGTGTTTTTTAATGATTTTTAAGTACTTGATTTTTCTTTTTTTTGGCCATAAAATTGCTTTCTTTTCCTGTGATAATTTTTCTAAAGACCAGTTTTCTGGAATATCTTACATAAATGTAGAATAATGGCATAATATTCAAATTATGGCATTTATCACCAAGTATTTTCATTATGGGATAAGTGTCTGTTCTCCAGTTACACTCGTTTAGAATTCATTAATTAACCTTTATTGTGCCAGGTACTGTGAGCAGCTTGAAGGCAAGTCTATACCTGTTCACCTTTGTACCCCAGGAGTCTGGTGCATGGGAAGACTTCGGGAAATATCAGATAGGTGTATAAGTGCATATTCAGATAATTTTTCCTTCCTATTCCTTTAATAGGAGCGTTGGTCTCTTTCTTAATGTAGCCAATGTAGTCCTTACACATGGGCAATAAGAAGAGTATCTTTGGTTAATTCACAAACTATGACCAGAATCTTTAATTTGTGTATTGTTTTAATTTGTTTTAAAAATTAACTTTGTTTATTTATTTAAAAATTGTGTATTTATTCTTTTTTAAAAATTTTTGTTCAAGTATAGTTATTTCCATTTTTCCCTTACCCATCCCCACCTCCCGCCCTGGATCCTATCCCCCTTTGGCTTTATCCATGTGTCCTTTAAATGTATTCCTTGATGACCCTTCCTCCTTTTTCTCCCATAATCCCCCTCCCCCTCCCCTCTGGTTACTGTCAGTTTGTTCTTTATTTCAGTGTCTCTGGTTATATTTTGCTTGATTGTTTGTTTTGTTGATTAGTTTTTTTTTAGTCTTTAGGCTGTACATACAAATAGTCTTTTTAAGATATATACTTGTTCATGACATCTTGTGGGTCTAAACATCATAACACCATACATTACTAGTGTATTTGTTTTTTATTTCCAGAAACTCAGGGGCTTAAACCAACACCATGTAGTAGCTCACAATTCTGAAGGTCAGATTTGGGCATCTCTGTGAGTTTGTCTGCTCAGCTTCTCAAAAGGTTGAAATCAAGGTGCTAATGAGGCTGTATTCTTATCTTGACATTCTAGGGAATAATCTATTTTCAAGTTCATTCAGGTTGTTGAGTGAATTATTTGCAGTTTTAGGGTTGGGATCCTTGTTTCCTTGCTGGCTCTCAACTGGTGGGCTACTCTGAGCTCCTGAAGGCTGCCTGTATTCCTTGGCATATGATTTCCTCATTCTCAAGCTAGCAGATGTATATCAAAATTCTTTCATACTTAAAATCTCTGACTTGCTCATGTGCAACCAGCCAAACAAAACTCTGCCTTTAAAGGATTCACCTGATTACGTCAGCTTCATCCGAATAATCTCCATATTTTTAAGATTAGTTGACTGGGACTTCAATTATTGAGATCTACAAAAATCCCTTCATTGTAGTAGCTACATTAGTGGTTCATTGGATAGCCAGGGGATGGCGATCTTGGGGTGGCATCTTTAGAATTCTGCTTATCTGCTTGAGTTAGTTTACTCAATTATAGTGAACACATGCTATCATCTGTTACCAAAGTCCACTTCTATAGTTACTTCTTTCTTCTTTCAATTTTATTTATATTTAATAATTTTATGGATGTAATTGAGTTTAAATCTGCTACTTTCTAAGTGTTTTCTACTTCATTCTGCCCACTAAGTTTTATCTTTTTCTGCCTTTGAGTTAAGTATTTATAATATTTTAAAAATTATTAAATTATTTTTCTTAATTTGGAAATTATACTCATTTGTATTTTTATGGGTGCATAGTATCAATTGATAATTTTACTTTATCCCTGCATAATGCAATACTAGGATATTCTAATTCCACTTACCTTTTTCCTCATTTTCTGCCATTATTTTCATGTATTTTGATTCATTAGTTCCTTAAACTCAAAGACGTTGTTGTTTTAGGCGGGTGACCAATTGTCAAATAGTTTTACCCATTTACACATTTATGATTTCATTGCTGTTTTTTAATTAAAGATGCCATCTATAATCATTTACTATCTGCCTGAAATATGCCCTTTTAATTAATATTACTTTGAGAGTGGATTTGCTGGTGGAGAATTCTCTTTGTTCTTTCTGTGTGCATTTAAAATATTTAACATATTTTTTTAGATTAAAATTTTATGTTGTTCAGCAAAACATAATTGTATTTTGGTTTTCATTAGTTCTGCATAGATTTCAGAAATATCTAAATATTGTTTTTTTAAAGATAACATATATTGTGTTCAATTTACTTTATCTTTGGTTTTTAATGATTTTACTAAGCTGTACCTAGGTGTGATCGTCTCTGTATTCATCCTAATAGGTTTACACAGTGCCCCTTGAGTGTGTGCCTTTTTTTCCCCTGTTTTGGAAAGCTCTCTTATTATATATTCAAACAGTGTATCTTTTTTACTTTCTTTATTCCCTCTCCTTTTTATCCTTTTGTTTTTTTCTTTCAACTCCAATTAAACATATCCTTTTTTTCTATTACAACCTCTTCTTTATTTTCTATTCTTTTATTTCTCCATGAATCTGGTAGCTATTTTATTTAGTCTTCTTTGCCATTTCACTAACTCTTCCTTGTGTATATAACCTGCTGTTTGAAAAATCTAATAACTTCTTAATTTGGTTAGTATATTTTTATTTTTGATCTTTGCAGTATAGCTCTAAATGAACAACATTTTGAGTCAGTTAACTGGGAGTATTGCCTACTCATAATGCTTATCATGTCCAAAAGACTTAAGAATTATATTCCAGATAGGGTTTTGATACACAAATAAAGTAAAACAAATATATTTTTTGTTCCCAAAAGTTTAAGAGCTAAAATGGAAAACAGAGAAAAGATTAAAAATGTATAAGCAAATTTACATATTAATTTTTAAATGAACCAATAAATACATTAAACAATGTTATTTGAGAATGAAAGTACAAGATTGGTGAAAATCTGAATTATATTATTTTCCTGAAATTAAACCAATGGTGCAAAATAAAAGCTAAGTACAGTATTATCTATATTTTAGAAAGTTATTGGATAAATATATTTTTTATATTAAAGACTGTCTAGTAGTGATAGAATACATATGTATACTTATACATGTATATGTGGATAAAATATATATGTGTCTACATACATGTATAATTTTTTAATAGCTCACCAATTTATTATATAAGGATATAACTCAGGGACAGCAAGAGGGAAGAGATCCATAGAACAAGGGTGTGGGGAAGGGTGCAGAGCTTCCTTGCCCTCTCCCAGTGGGCCACTGTCCCTGAATCTCTAAATGTTTCTCAACCCAGAAGCTCTCCAAACCTTATTCTTTTGTGTTTTCAAGGTTTCATTACTTAGTCTTGATTGATTAAACCATTACCATTGATGATTGTCCAACCTCTAGCCTCTCTCCTGTCCCTAGAAGTCAGGGGAGTGGGACTGAAAGTTCCAATCCTTTCATCACTTGGTTGGCCCCACTGGTAATAACCTCCCCCCCATTCCTTCAATGTGGTCCAAAAGTCACCTTATTAGCATAAAGACACCTTTGTTGCTCTTATAGGATATTAATCATAATGCAGAGAAGCAAGTCAATGGAATATTATTTGATAATGAAAATATCATATAATTTATTCTACTCCAGGGCACATTTCTTTAATGTATTTCATACATTATTTAAGAATATGACAAAGAAGTCAATGAAAGTCAGATGTGGTCTTAGTTCCTATGCAATTGTTTGGATGCAGTTGACAGTAAGCTTTCTTATGATAAAGCATAGAGACTTAGCAATCCTATGATCTTAGAAAAAATATGCTAAAAATGCACAGTTGTACCTTCTTAGTGCTCATGGTCACTGACCTGCTATACTTTTCACCACATTAAGATTTTGAGGAAGTTAAGATAACAGATAAAGATGCTGCAGACATTCCTCTTTATATCAGCCCTCCCCTGCAAAAATTCCTTAATCCATTGTCTTTATCTAAGATCAGATTTTTATTGTCAACGAAACTAGTTTTTGTTAGGCATGAATGCCCTCAAGGACTTAGTGCTTGAGAAATAAGGAAGCATAATTGCTAGAGTTAAAGGCTACAAAGAGTGGGATGATGCCAAGTGGTGATTTAACTGTGCTTTTTTTAATAGATTGGAACAGTAACTGTTAGTGCACTGGCTACTAAGTTAATTTTTTTTATTTTTTTAATTGTGGTAAAATACACACAACATAAAATTGATCATCTTAACCATTTTAAGTGTATAACTTGGTGGTATAAAATACATTCATAATCTTCAACCATTACCATCACCATTCTTCAGAACTCTTTTCATCTTGTTAAACCAAAACTCTGTCCTCACTAAACAGTAACTCCCCATTGTTCCTCCTCTAGTCCCTGCAAATGGGAGCATGAATGGAGGGCCCATCATGCTGTGGAAAAAGTAAAAAGAATGTGAGACAATCTCCATATTGCCATCTCCAGTTTATACTAAGGGGAAGTGAATCTTAAAGGAGCAAGAAAGACCTGCATTCTGTTGTAATTTACAGTTTGAATAGCACTCAGCTGTTTCACTGGCCAAACTATTACGTTAGATCACTAGTGCCAAACACAGGGCCTGTAGGCTGAATCTGGCTTGCCCTCCACCTTGTTTTATCCAGCCGGCACTCTTTTTCTACCCGGTGGCATTGCTGAGCTCCTTGCCCCTAGTTAAGAAGTAGTTACATTTATACAGCCCTAAAATTATATTTCACCCTTTGAAGGCAACTGTGAGGCTGATGTGGCCCCCCAGGTGAAAGTGAGTTTGATACCCATGCTCTAGATTCATGTCTGGTTTATATATTCACCATAGCTTCCATACTTAGTTGGTGGAGAGAAATCTAAATGCACCAGGCACGAGTTGTGCTAGTCCTTGAAATATTACTATAAAATACTATTCCAATATTTGTTGAGAATGATGTGATGTTAGCATTAGGGTTAGAGGAGAGGTGTCAGAAGGAGAGGGAAAGGAAGGAGGAAAATAGATGTTCTAGATATGGTTGAATGCTAGCAAAGTGTAAAATGTGTGTTTGTGGGGGAGGAGGATCTTTCTGAGTCCAAGAAGTATAATCATAGATGTAGAAGGATCTAAGGATGAAATGTTATTAACTAAATACCAAGAGGTTAAGGTTAAAGAAATAGGGGGAGATGTGAAAACTAAAGATTGTGATTATTTTTGAAGTGTTTTTTTCTTTTTATGTGTAATTATTATAAATTTTCTGGCCAGAAATTCTGATTTCGCAACTCTTAATACACTAGTGCTCTCTCTCTTATTCTTTCTTTTTTCTTATGTACTGAGACCATGCATGGGCACAGTAAAAACAAAAAACACCCGAAATTTAAGCAAAACTAGTTTTTAATTTAATCATTTCCATGTAGGATAGCATTACAGCTGAATACATAAAAATATATTTTAGTCAGATATAGTATTCTTTTCAAGCAAGCCATGTCTAATTTTCTAGATCAGATGCTCTTTGGAAATGCTACACTATTGTTCTAAAATTTGATGAAAAGTCAAACACTTGGAATTCTGAAAAAGAACTTTTATATTAGAGAATATAATAAAAGTTTTAAAATAGTTTAGTGTAGGATAATTTTTTATAAAGTTTATTTAGATAATGCTACAAATTTATTAAAACTCAACACTGTATTTTATAATAGTTTTATATGGTAGCTTTACAGAAAGCACAGGGTATGCAATTTGTTATACTTATTGGAACTGCATTTCAATTAACACACTTAGCAATTTCCTTTTTCTTTTTGAAATATTTTGAAACCCATTAGTGTGTCAATGACATGGCATTGCTCTCTAATTGCAATAGATTTCAGGTGATAAAAATTGATTTTTTTGTAGCATACTTTGTAGAGTCAGCATTGGTTACCTGAATATATTACATTACAGGTTTCTTAAAACATTATTCTATGTTGTAAGAAGGTTTTACTGTTTGAACCTGAGATTATATATGTGCAGTTTATTCTTCTCTACAGAATGATTTGCATTTCGAGGAAATGTGATGAAATGTGTAATTCTAAGAAATGTTAGTACATTGGAGAATATATTTTAAAGGCATTTTTTTAAACATAAAGCTATGTTATACCAACAGGTTAAATGTATTTAGCTCTTAGCATTTTGGAAATCATATATGTAATTTTTTATTATAAATTTATCATAATGCAATAATAGAAATACCAAATTTATATTTCCAGGAAACCATGAAGCCTTGTGGATTTGCCTACTAATTATGATCAACACTTCCCAAACCATACACTTTTTAAAATAAAAAAATAATTATTAACATGAAGAGGCTGGGAGGTAGTAAAGGGTAAAGTGGGTGAAATATATGGTGATGGATGAAGATGTGACATTGGGTGTTGGGCTCACCATGCAATATACAGATGATGTATATCATATGGTACACTGGAAACCTATATAATTTTATTAACCAAAGTCACTGAGATAAGTTTATTAAAAATAGTACAGAAAAATACACAAATTTTAGTTTGCATCTCAATTCATCTTTATAAAGTAAACTATCCATGTAACCATTGTTAAATGAAGAAATAAAACATTACAAGCATCCTCAATCTCTCCTTTTATTCTCTCCTGGTAACTGCCAAGTCCCCAAAGAACCCATAGTTTAGGTTCTGTCACAATTGGTTTATTTTTACTGCTTCCCAACTTATGTATAAATTGAATAATATGTGATATGGACTGTTTAGTGTCTGTCTGCTTTCACTCAGTCTTATAGTTTATGGATTATAATCTGTGCTGGTGCAGGTAGCAATAGTTGGTTATTTCTCAATAAAAGAATATATTACAATTTCTTTATGCATTTTACTATGATGGAAATTTTTCCAGTTTAGTGCTTTTATGAATACTGTTTCAGTGAGTATTCCTGTAGCTATTTTTTTGTGTGCACATAAATATACATTTCTCTTGATTATAAGTGTAGGAATGGAATTTTTGGGTAGTAGAGTTGGTGAATGTTCAGTTTTAATAGATCTTATCTAACAGTTTTTTTTTCAAGATGTAATAACTTATATTTCTACCAGGAATGTATGAGAGTTAGAATTGATCTGTCATCTCACCAACACTTGGTATTGTCAGTCTTTTTCATTTTAGCCATTTTGGTTTAGGAGTATTTCATTGAAGCTTTAATGTGCACATTCCTGACAACTAATAAAGTTTAATATTTTTTTCATGTTTTTTGACCATTTGGATATCCTCTTGTAAAATGCCTTTTTTATGTTTCTTGCTTATTCACTTATCTAAGTTCTTAAAATATTTTTATAGAAATTTTATTGTTTTTGTTTTCACAATTAGATCTATAATATTATCTCAAATAATTTGGCACATAAAGGTCTGTCCAAAAAGTCCAGACATTATTAATATAACAAGAACAGTTTGAGTGACAACAATGTAACCTGGCAGCCAAGGAGAGTAGACAAGAATGTGCATACATGAGCAATGAGGACTTCACTGTACTAGTCAGTGGGGATGGTAGACACTGTTGAGTGATCATGCATGCTGTGTGGCTATTGCATTCAAAATGACCGAATAAGTATAGCAATGAATTTGCATCAAACTTTGCATCAAGCTTGAACATTCCTTTGCGAAAACTATTTGGTTGATTCAAAAGGCTTTTGGGAATTATGCAATGAGTGCAGCACAAATAAAAATGTGGCATAAATGCTTCAAAGATGGTTGAGAATCTGTTGAAAGTGATCCACACTCTGGAAAGCCTGTATCGAATACCTGAGAATGTTGAACGTGTATGTGCTGCAATCAACAAAGATCAAAGTGTGACAGTGTGAGAACTAGAAGCTGATCTGAGGATTCCAAAAACTACTACATTCAAGATTTTGATGCAGGATCTTGGCATGAAATGTGTCATGGAAAAATTTGTTTCACGGCTTCTACTGCCAGAGCAGAAGGCACATTGTGCTGCAGTTGCTAATGACTTGATTACCACTACCAATGAGCCAGATTTCATGACCCGTGATTTCCGGCTTTTCCAAAAACTAAAATCTTTGAAAAGGTAGAGATTTCAGACCACTGATGAGATTCAGGAAAGTATGATGGGGCAGCTGATGATGATCCCAGCAAAGGATTTTGCAGAATGTTTTGAATAGTGGAAGAGACACTAGGAAAACTATGTGAGGTCCCAAGGTGCCTACTTTGAAGGGGACTGAGGCATTATTGTCCTATGTACAGTGTTTCTTGTATCTTGTACCTTCTTCAATAAATGTCTGTATTTTTCATAGCATAAGGCTGGATACTTTCAGGACAGGCCTCATATGTTTATGAATAAGGTTAGCCTGATCTACCTACTGACTATTTTTTGAAATCCCTTAAGTCTTGATTTATAGCCTAATGCTTACTATTTTTGTAAATGGTCCATTTATATTTGAAAATAATATATATTCACCAGTAGCTGGAAGATGGTCTACAGGTGTCAGCTAGATTAAGCTTATTAGTTGAATTTTTCATATCTTCTGTATCTTGTTTAACATATCACTTTGAGTGGGTGTCAAAAACTCCCACATAATGATGCATTTTACAATTATTCCTCATGGTCTGTTTAATTTTTACTTAATAATTTTGAGTCAATACTACTAGGTGACTACAATTTATATTTTTCTGTTAAACTGAGCATTTTATCATGTTGTAATACTTCTCCTTAGAGCCCAGAAATAAACCCAAGTCTGTATGGTCAATTAATATTCAGCAAAGGGGGCAGAAGTATAACATGGAGTAAAAATATCCTCTTCAGCAAATGATGGTGAGAGATCTGGACAGCTACATGCAAAGAAATGAAACTTGATCACCAAGTTACACCATACACAAAAATAAATTCAAGGTGGATAAAAGACTTAAATATAGATCGTGACACCATAAAAGTCCTAGAGGAGAACATAAACAGGAAAATCTCAGATACTCCATGAAGCAATATTTTCACTAATATGCCCCCTTAAAGCAAGGGACATAAAGGAAAGAATAAACAAATGGGATCTAATAAAAATAGAAAACGTCTGCATGGGTAAAGAAAATAACATTAAAATGAAAAGAGGACCAACTATATGGGAAAACATATTTGCCAATGATACCTCGGACAAAGGTTTGATCTCCAAAATATACAAAGAACTCACAGGAATCTACTCCAGGAAGACAAGCAACACGATAAAAAATAGGCAAAGGACTTCAGCAGACACTACTCCAAGGAAGACAGACAGAGGGCCAAGAGATATACGAAAAGATGTTCAGCATCACTAGCCATCAGAAAGTTGCAAATGAAAACCACAATGAGATATCACTTCACAACAGTCAGAATGGCCATCATAAATAAATCAACAAACAAGTGTTGGAGAGGATGTACAGAAAAGGGAACCCTGGTGTTCTGTTGATGGGAATTCAGACTGGTGCAGCCACTGTGGAATACAGTATGGAATTTCCTCAGAAAACTAAAAATGGAACTGCCTTTTGACTCAGCAATTCCACTACTGGTATTAGACCCTTAGAATCCTGAAACACCAATTCAAGAGAACCTATGCACCCTGGTGTTCATAGCAGCACAATTCACATCAGCAAATGCTGGAAGCAACCTAAGTGCCCATCAGCAAAGGAGTGGCTCAGAAAACTGTGGTACATTTACACAATGGAATACTATGCAGCAGAAAGAAAGAAGGAGCTCCTACCCTTTGCAACAGCATGGATGGAACTGGAGAGCATTATGCTAAGTGAAATAAGCCAGGTGGTGAAAGACAAATACCATATGATCTCACCTATATGTGGAACATAATCAACACAATGAACAAGCAAGCAAAATACAACCAGACACACTGAAATAAAGAACAAATTGACAGTAACCACAGTGGAGGGAGGAGAGGGATAACAGGCAATAATAGGGGAAGGGTCATCAAGAAACATGTATAAAAGACACATGGACAAAGCCAAAGGGGGTAGTTTTGAGGGTGGGGGGCAGGGATGGGTGGGGCAGGTGGTTGTGGTGGGGTGACAAGGGAGACAACAGTACTTGAGCAACAATAAAAAATAAAAAATAACTTTTCTTTATTTCTATTCGTGCTTTTAGCTATATCAGCCTTTTTTGTGGGGGAGGGGTGGTTCTGGTCAATCATTCTTCGTCCTTTCACTTTCAGCTATTCTCTGACCATATGTGTTTAGTTGGTCCCTTTTGTTACTACCATATTCGGGAAATAGATTGATTTTGTTTTGATTACCAGGTTACGAGATCTCTCTTTTCTGTTGTTTTCCACTTCTCTGTATTTCTTTGTTTTCTTTTTTAAAATATATTTTGTTGATTATGCTATTACAGTTGTCCCATTTCCCCCCTTCACTCTCCTCCACCCTGCACACCCTCTCCCACCCACATTCCCCCACTTTAGTTCATGTCCATGTGTCATAAGTTCTTGGCTTCTACATTTCCCATACTATTCTTGCCTTCCTCCTGTCTATTTTCTACCTACCATCTATGCTACTTATTCTCTTATTCTCTCTACCTTTTCCCCCTCTCTCCTCCTCCCACTCCCCTGTTGCTAACCCTCCATGTGATCTCCATTTCTGTGGTTCTGTCCCTGTTCTAATTGTTTGCTTAGTTTGTTTTTGTTTTTGTTTTACATGTGGTTGTTAATTATTGTGAGTTTGCTGTCATTTTACTGTACATGTTTTTTATCTTTATTTTCTTAGATAAGTCCCTTTAACATTTCATATAATAAGGGCTTGGTGATGATGATCTCCTTTAACTTGATCTTATCTGAGAAGCAGATAAAGTATTTTCTTTTTTTCTTTTTGTGTCTTTTTGGGAAATGATTCAGTGCCTTTCCAACATCCTTCACTCCTCCCCCTTTTCATCTGTTTACTTGTTTGGAATCCACTCTATTTTTGCCTTTTTAGTAAATATTATTGGTGTTACTACATATACACTTACTTAATAAAGCTTATATTTTGTTAAACTCTTTGCTCTCTGGAATAATGCCTTAAGGCTTGTTTACTTTTTTCAACCTTATAAATTGTTTTATGCAATCAATTGCTGCTTAGATTAAACTATATTTATTATTTTCTTTATTTCCTTCTTACATCTCCACATTCATTGTAGGATTATTTTCCTTTGTTAAGTATATTTTTTAGAAATCCCTTTAGTGACAGACTTTAAGTGATAAATGTTCTTTTTTATTCACTTATTCAAATTAGTACATATCTTGTGCTTTGCATAAGGTAATACATATAAAAATCTCTACTTCATGGATCTAAAATTCTGGGCATGGAGACAGGCAATAAACAAGATAGAAATGCAAAATATATTAAGAGTATAGTGTTTTCTCTGCTACATAGTGTAGCAGAGAAAATAAAGCAGAAATATATGGTATGAGATTTTAGATAGGGTCGTAAAGAAGACCTTACTGCGAAGCTGACTTTTGAATCAAGACCAGAAAGAACTGAGAGCGTATGAAAGTATCTAATGAAAACACATTACAGATGAAGGGAACAGATTCTACAAGAGGATGTGGCATGTCCAAGATACAGCAAGAAAGCCAGTAAGGCTATGGCAGAATTATTTGGAGACTTGTAGATGTGCCTGCATAGAGGTGCAATGTGTATCCAGAGGATATATGGCTTGGGAGGTCATGCCTTAAAGAGAGATGGAAGGTATTAGAGGGTTTTGAATCAACAATTGATCTGATAAGTTTTAGCAGGTTTACTCTGCACATTATAGTTTGGAGAAGAGCACAAATAGAAGCAATTAATAGGCTCTTGCCATATCTGCAAGAAATGATGGTGGCTTGGAGCATAGTGTTCAGTGTGGATGAAGAAATGTGTCACAGTTTAGGTATACTTTGAAGACTAAGCTGATAGCATATGCCAACGCTTCCAATGTAGACTGTGAGACAAAAGAGAAGCCAAGGATAACTTAGAGGTTTAAGTTCAAGCAACTATTAGGGGAGATTTGCCATTGACTGAGGTGGAGACAAATGCGAAAGGTAATGATTTTGGAGAAATTATCAGGGACTACATTTTGAACAAACTAACTTTAAAAATACTAAAATGTCTTAATTTTATCCTTATTCTTGCTATAAAGATTGCTGGCTGTATCATTTTATTTGTTATATAACCTCTCTTAGCTCTTTAAACAGTCATTCGATTGACTTCAAATTTTTATTGTCACTGGTGATAACACAGTCCTCAAGCTGCTATCCCTTTATATGTAAACTTTCTCTTCTACCTGTTTCTGCGATCCCTGTCTTTTATATTGCTTAGTGATCTTGTGTCTCACACTGGCATTGAGCATGCTCCTGTCAATGTGTTCTTTCTTTTGTTGCAATCATCAGGAATTATTCTTTGCCCCTAATTTGCATTAATTCAAATAGATATAGGGTTTTATTTGTTTGCTCATTTTTTGTTGTATTTGTTCTGCTTGGCTGTAGTTGCATGCTCTCAGTCTGAATTCATATGCCTTTCTCTCATTCTCAAATATTCCCAGAAATTGATTTTTCTCATATTGCTTCCCCAGCCTTCTTTCTTTTCTACACTACTCTGCCATTCTATTCTATTCTATTCTATTCTATTCTATTCTATTCTATTCTTCTTATTCTATTCTATTCTAGCTAGTGTCGGAAATTCCAGCCTCTTGAACACTTTCGCCCCCCCCCCCCCAGCATTTTAAAATTCTTTTTATCTTAAATCTTACAGTCACTAAATTTATTATTATTGTTTAGGAGATACAGTATTTCTAACTGTGTAGTAACTCTATCAGTTTTAGAGTTGATATCATATCTCTACTCATTATGACAGTATTGCAAGCTATGTTTTCACTACTGCTATAATATCTCTGGAGTGGTTGAATATTTTTATACACATTTCACCTAATTAGAAAAACAATCCTCTTTCTAAAAATGTGATATGTAATATGAATTTATTTTTATTTTTAAATATATAATCTTTATTATTTTTTTCCCATTACCATTTAGTCCCTATGGACACCCCTCCCCAGCAACCAACACCTTGTTGTCTATGGCCATAAGTACTTTTTTTTTGTTCAATCCCTCCACCCCCTAACCTCCTCCACTCCCTGTAGCTGTCATCCTGTTCTCCATCTCTGAGTCTGTCTCTGTTTTTCTTGTTAGTTCAGTTACTTTGTTAGATTCCACATATGAGTGAAATCACATGGTATTTGTCTTTCTCTGGCTTGTTTCACTTAGAATAATGTCTTCCAGGGCCAACCATACTGTTACAAAGGGTAAAATTTTCTTTGTTTTTATGGCCGGCTTGAAGTCCAACATGTAAATATCCCATAGTTGTTTTATCCACTCATTTGTTGATGGACTCTTGGGCTGATTCCATATCTTTGCTATTGTAAATAATGCTGCAATAAACACAGGGGTGCTTATATTCCTTTGCAATAGTGTTTTGTGTTCCTTCAGATATATTCCTAGAAGTGGGATTGCTGGGTCAAAAGGAAGATGCATTTGTAATTGTTCAGGTATCTCCATGTTGTTTTCCACTGTGGCTGCACCAATCTGCATTCCCACCAGCAGTGCAAAAGGGTTTCCCTTTCTCCACATCCTTGGCAGCACTTGTTCCCACTTCTTAGTTTGGTCCTATAAGGAGGTTAATGTAGCTTTTGCTTACTCCTCCACTATCTTCTGATCCCATCTAGTTTTATTTTTAAAGGTTGTATCAATACACAAAGCTGTAGCTTTTGTGTGTGTGTGTGTGTGTGTGTGTATTTAAATGAAATTCATACAATTATTTATAAGGTTTCATAGTATGTATATTTGTAGAAAAAAACAAGCTGCTGTATATTCACATCACCTTACAAAAATAGTTTTTATATGTTACTACCTTGATAATTTGATAACATTTCTATTTATGTAATTTATAATCCTGATCATAGTGCAATATTGAAGTTTGCCTAATTTTTCTTAATTGAATATAATAAAAAGTAAGATTACTATTTTTATAAAAGATTTGGATGAGAAACCAATAGCTTGAGACTTCAATATGATAGAAACTATATTTTGTAGAGATTATTTGTATTCTAAAGTATTTTTGACTTTGACAACTTTAAAATTGCAGTCAGTACTAGGCAGAAAAATGTTGTACTTAAAATCATAACATCAGTGTAGTGTATGAAGTAGAGATACAAGCTGTACTCTGAACCATTTTATTTTGCTATAAATGAAATTCATTGTTCAGCATAGCTTCTTGAACTGTGTTTTGCAGGCAAGTTATTTTGTAAAGATTAAATTAAATTCATTGCAGGGTACATGCTTTCAGAGATTGTAACAATTCCTATATGTTTGAAGTATACCGTGAATTATTTTAGTGTAAGAAAAAGTTCAGAAATACAGTTTTCCATCTCACTGAACCTTTTCAGAACAGGTCTCATATCTCAACTAAAAAGTTTTATTAAGTACAAATTGAAGTGACCTACATGAGTAAGAAATAATGAAAATACACTTTCAAAGGTCTGCTTTACTTTTTTACAGGAGGAACTTAAAGTCTACTTCAAGATTACCTACAGAGTGTACAAAAGTTTTGTTGAATTTGAGTAACTGCTATATTTGGAATATTATGAATGCTGAATAACTGTCATAAATAATAGGTTTTGTAGACAGAGTAATGCCTTTGCATCCTTCACTCTCACCCCTCCAAAATGCCTGTGTTTCAATGTTGAGTCTGTGAATGAATATCTGTTAATATTTTATGGGAAGGGGCTTTTACACTTGAAATTAAAGATTGCTAATCAGGCGACATTAAATTAGAGAGGCTATCTTAGATTATTCGAGGAGGGATTTAAACACAAGAGCCCTTATAATTAGGAGAGGAATGCAAAAGAGCCAGTGAAAGATGAGGTAGAAAGAAGAGGAAGTGGAAAATTAATTAAAGATTGTGTATCTTTTTTGTACTTATTCTATTTGTTACTCTTTTCTTCTTTCTCAAAACAATGAATATGTGGGGAAAAGGTACACAGTCTAGGATGTGCAATATACAGAACATGTATCATAGACATGTACACTTGAAGCCTATATAATCTTATTAACCAATGTCACCCCAATAAATTTAAATAAAAATAAAATAAATAAAACTTTCAAAAAATTGAAAAAAGAACTATCTGAAAATAAGAAATTAAGAAATAAATCCATTTTATAATATCATGCAAAAAATCCTTTAAGAATTAATTTAACCAAGGAGGTAAGTAATCTGTACACCAAAAACTGTAAGACATTGGCCAAAGAAATCAAAGAAGACACAAATGGAAAGATATTATGAGTTTTTGATCAGAAGAATTAATAATATGAAAATGTCCATATTTCTCAAAGTGAGTTACAATTCAAGGCAGTCCCTATCAAAATTTTAATGGCACGGTCACAGAAGTAGAGAAAACAGTTCTAACATTCATATGGAATCACAAAAGACTCCTTTTTTTTAAGATTTATTTATTTATTTTTAGAGAGGGAAGGGAGGAAGAGAGACAGAGAGAAACATGAATGTGCGGTTGCTGGGGGCTGTGGCCTGCAACCCTGGCATGTGCCCTGGCTGGGAATCGAACCTGTGACACTCTGGTTCGCAGCCCGTGCTCAATCCACTGAGCTATGCCAGCCAGGCAGAATCACAAAAGACTCTTAATAGCCAAAGCAATCTTGAGAAAGAAGAAAACTGGAGGCCTCACATTTCTGATTTCAAGCTCTCTTACAAAGCTATAGTGATCAAAACAGTGTGATATTAAATAAAGACAGACACATACACCACTGCAACAGAATAGAAAGCCCAGAAATAAACCTACACATTACAGTTAGGTAATACGTGACAAGGGTGCCAAGCACACACAATGGGCAAAGGACAGTCTCTTCAATAAATGGTGCTGGGTAACCAGAGAGCCACATGCAAGAGAATGAAAATGAACCACTATTGTATACTATACACAAAAAATTAACTCAAAATGCATAGAAACTTGAACATAAAACCTGAAACTGTAAATCCTGGAAGAAAACATAAAGAGAAACTCCTTGATATTGATCTTGGCAATGATTTTTTTGGATATGATATCAAAAGTACAAGGAAAAATAACAAAAATAAATGGGAGCATCAAACTAAAATGCTTCTGCACAGCAAAAGAAATAATAAACAAAATGGAAAGACAACCTATGAAATAGGAGGAAATATTTACAAACCACATATCTGATAAGGGTTTAATATCTAAAATATAGAAGAAACTTCTACAAGTGAATAGCAAAGAACTAATAACCTAATTTAAAAATGGGCAAAAGACCTGAATGGAACTTTTTTCCTAAGTAAAACATACAAAGGGCCAACAGGTACTGAAAGGAGATGTTTAACATCACTAATCACCAGGAAAATGCAAATCAAGACCATAATAAGATATTACCCCATACCTGTTAGTATTGTTTTTAATAAAAAAATACAGCAGATAAATGTTGGCAAGGGTGTGGAGAAAAAGGAACCCTTGTGCACTGTTGGCTGTAATGTAAATTGGTGCAGCCACAGTATGGAGGTTGCTCAAAAAATTAAAAACGGATCTACAATACAATCCAGCAATCCCACTACTGGGTATATATCCAAAGGAAATGAAATCAGTATCTTGAAGAAATATCTATATGTTAATGGTCATTGGGGGTATAATAGAATTATATTATTCATAATAGCTGGGGTATAGAAACAACTGAAGTATCTGTTGACAGATGAATGGTTAAAGAAAATTATGATTATATATATACTTATAATATTATTCAGCCATAAAAAGAAAGTAATCATTATGCAGGCAACAATATAATGATGAATAAACCTTGAGGATATTGTTCTAAGTGAAATTAGCTGGACAGTGAAAGACAAATACTATACGATGTCACTTACATGTGAAATAAAAAAAAGTTAAATTCATCAAACCAAATTATAGAATGGTGGTTGTCAGGAAGAGGAGAGAGGGTAGAGGCTAGGCAAAAGGTGCAAACTTTCAGTTAAAAGATGAGTAAGTTCTGAGTATCTAATGCATAGCCTGGTGACAATATTTAATAATACTCTATTGTATTAAATAATACTCTATTGTATACTTGACTTTAATCTTTCATGTTCTCATTACACCAGAAGAAAAAAAGATAACTGTGAGGTGATGTATGTGCAAATTACACAAAAAGATGCAATGGTTAGTGTTTAATGGATGTCTATGCTATTTAATTCAAGATTTTGTGAGGTTCTTAAACTTTTCAAAGAAAAGTATGAATATATTAATTTTAGAATATGTAAAATGTGACTACTTTTGCTAACATGTTCTTAATTCCTTTAAAAGAAGATAGCAATTTAAAAATAATTGTACATGAAATTTGATTTTTCACATTTAATATTTATAGATATTTTATGAAGTCATAAATTGAACAATACTGGTAATAGAATATACACATTAAAACTTCTTTTCTGTTTCTATACGAAAGACCTACATATAAAGGTTGTTTTACTTTCTGAGTAAACTGTGTTCAGTGGTAAAATAATGAAATTTGTTTTGCTGGTTTTTGATGAATGTGAATAGAATGGCATGAACAGTAAAGATTCTGCTTACTATAGAATATTTTCATCTTTCAAGTTCCACATTCCAATTATTCAAACATTTTTCTTTATGAAATTGAATTTAAATATTGCAATGTATGCATATGAGAAGATCATTATTTCAATGTCAGTGTTAGAAATAACATTAACTAATCTTACTGTTGA
Source organism: Phyllostomus hastatus (assembly GCF_019186645.2). NCBI lineage: Eukaryota > Metazoa > Chordata > Mammalia > Chiroptera > Phyllostomidae > Phyllostomus > Phyllostomus hastatus. Next base: position 21,078,327 of record NW_025334028.1, on the reverse strand, counting down.
ATCAAATAAATGCATGATCTTAACTGTCTCAATCATAGAGTTTGTACTGTGTTTTGTAAAAAGGAAAGTAGGAGACTTCCTTCTGAAAGGACTTTAAAAGTGAGCTTGAAACTAAAAAAGCATGAAATAGAAAAGGCATTTGAAAGATATGTGTTTGTTGAGTTTATAAAAGAGTGACTGATACAACCTCATTAACACACAAAACATAGATTACTGAATACAGGATCTGGCACGAATAACGCCCCTTTTTCATTACAAAATCATAAGCATGTAATTCTGTTACATAACAATATAACACTCAAGCACACCATATGACATTTTAGGTAAAATGTTCAAATTGTCCATCTTGTGTGAGACAGTCACACACAAGCAGGCATTACTTCTGCTGGACGCTGTATTTCCAAAGTTAATTTAAAATTGTTGCTCTTAATGCATGCATCTGCTGCTTCACAAAATAACTTGGAAAAAAATGTCTTTAGTCCCTCAACCCTTGGATATAAAAATGCAACAATGAAGCAGAATAATAGATTTCTGAAATAAATTATATATTAATTTTTACCTGTATCTCTAACATTTTTTTGTGTGTTTAAGGTTAAGGATTTTTTAAAATTCTATTTTAATTGTTGCAGTACAATTTTCTATCTTTTACTCTAACATTTTATTCTTTTAAAAATACTATATACTCTCACTCGTAAGTGGAATCTAATGAACCGAACTAATGATCAAAATAGAATTAGAGGCATAGAAACATGGAGCAGATTTACAGCTGTAAGAAGGGAGGGAGAAGGGGAGGACTGGTTGAAAGAAGGTGAAGGGATTAGGGAAAGAACATATGTACATGCACCATGGACATGGACAAGGATGTGGGGATTGCCTGTGGGCATGGGGGACAGGCTGGAAGGTAGGGGGCAAAGGGGAAAAATTAGGAAAACTGTAATAGGATAAACAATAAAATTTTAAAAGAATGAAACAAAAAATATTTTTTATATTTCTTGTGATGTTTAGTGGAAAACAATTAAAACTAAATATTATAAGCCCTGACCAGATAGCTCAGTTGGTTAGAGCATCATCCCCATACACCAAGGTTGCAGGTTCAATCCCTGGTACATACAAGAATTAGCCAATGAACGCATAAATAAGTGAAACAACAAATCAATGTTTCTCTCTCTCTAAAATCAACCAGTAAATTAAAAAATAGATGTGTTTATGTTTGGAGATTTTTTTGGTTAAATTTTTGAGCTAGCAAAGTTGGTATTCTGTGTCTATTTCATTTTTATAATTTCCAAATAGAACTTTTCTTTTACATTTCATGGCCCAAATGCAATTAAATGAACACAAAATAAATATTTGTTGAAAAGATTATTTTATTTAATATTGTGGAGCTAGTACACCAATTTTTAAAAATTATAAGTAGGATGTAAGCTAACACAAATATTTTTCTTTGGTTTATTTAAGTTTCTATAAGCATTTATTGTCAAAAGAAAGTATTTTTCCTAGTTACCTAGCTGAGCAACTCTCTGGTAAGAAGGGTGTTGACTGTCAGTCTGTTCACTATATATTTAAATAATTGAGAGTTATTAATAATTGTTTTTATAACATTAAAAATTACACAGTCATTATTTTCTCTTGAAACAGTAAAAATGCAAGTATATTTTTATTAGTGATAAAATTTCAGCATATAATGCATGTAGGGAATTTTACTTAAGATTATTTATGGAATGATTACCTATATTTGAGGTTGACTATTCTGATATGAATAGTAAATATGGCATGTATACAGTTTAAAAATTTATTGTTGCTTGGCTTCAAATTTACCCTTTAACCCCTGCTATGCAAATGAAAGGAATGGAATTCCTTTAAGCATTTCCCTTTCATAAGGAGTATAATGTTCAACTTTCTCAGTAGAGGGTGCTGAAGGGACATCAGAGGAAGAAAAGGTTCTCCTGTCATTTCGGCTGCTGCATGGTGCATCAGCAGTGTGGGCAGACAGACGTCTGGTGGTATGCTGTCCACTCACAATACACAGACACTGAGCAACCTTGCAGCCCTTGTTGGTCCTGGTGATCTTTCCTGTAACCCTCTCAACATGGATGCCACAATCCTAAGCCTTCCTGCTCACACTGCAACCCTCATTCTTGCTTGCTTGTAACAGACCCCCAGTGTGTTTCCTACCATCTTTGTGTTATGGCCCTCCTGCAGAGGACACTGTGCTCCAGGCTTCCTGACACACCAGGGCTCCATGAGTCCAGCCCCTGGCTGTGGTTAGCCTGCACCCCTGCTTCCACTGCCTCTGCTTGCTGGCTATTGGAAGTGGCTCACCTAACAAACACCATGCGTTCCAAGTCCTCAGCTACTTTGGAACCCTCATTCCCTCTAGTGCTCACATGCCTGGCTGTGCTCACTTAGGTCCCACCTGTACCTCCCCTTGTTCCTTATGCACTCAAGAAGGATGTTTGCTGCTTGCCCACCAACTACAGACCAGCCCTGGACTGGGAAAACCAGCACAATTCTTTGTTATCCAGGAGGCAGATTTACACCTTCCCCAAAATGGTTTGAAACCTAACCTTAGGAGAGGGGCTCCTTTCCATGTTTGTCCTTTTTTATGAACTCTCCCTTAGGCCTACGGCATGATACAGAGTTTTCTTACAATCTAGAGTTGCTCTTTTATCATCGTTAATGATTCTTTATTCAACTTTCCCTGTTTAAACCACTGTGTGCTTTCAGTCCCTGCTCAGTGGCCTGACCTTGATGCAGCACACTTTGTGTTGTAGCTGTGATGCTGGCAGGAACTTATGGTCACATCCAGGATCACAAGTACCAGGAATGATGCCGACATTTATTATATTCACTTTTCCAAAGATGAAGAAAAGGATTTACCTCAAAACCAAACCTAAAACTGAACTTTAGAGCATTCCTACAATCAGTGTTCAACTTTCAAATTTATATATCCAGCCCACATTCCTCCCCTGTACTTCAGACATGTATACTCAAGTGCCTATTCAACATTTACACTTGGATTGTTAATAAATCTCTCAAAAATAAATCATAACACAAATGAAGGGAAAAAAACCTTGTCCAAAACCAAACTTATCCCATTCCTACCCTCTGCATCCTGATCTTGAACTTTCCTTCCCACCTAATAAATTCAGCTGAATTACTCATGTTTCTTAAACTAGAAACATGAAATGTTTCTAGAAACCATCCTTGATTCTTCTGATGCTCTCAATCCCAAATCCAATCCATTAGAAAATCCTGTAGGCTTCACCTTCAATATATATCTGGATTCCAACAATTTGTGTCTCCTCTATGCTAATACTTTGATCCAAGTTGTTGTCTTAGTTGGGTCTTTGCAAGCATTTTCTAACCAGTCTTCTTGCTTTTTCCCTTGCCACACAGTTTATTATGTTACTTCTCTGTTGAAAATGTCTAAAAGCTTCCAATCTTAACCAGAGTAGAAAACAAAGTCCTTATCACGACCTACAAGGAGCTGCAGGATGTGGCTCCCCTACTGCCTCTCTGAACTCATTTCCTTCTTCTCTCTCTTGTTCGCTGTGCTCTAGGCACATGACATTCCCTTGAATTCCTTGAACTGCTTCCTACAATGTTCTTCCTTCAGACGTCCACAGGACTCATTTCTTTACCTTTTTCAGGTTTCTGTTTAGACTTCAACTTACAATGAAGTCTTTTCTGATGACCAACACTCTGCACTCACAGTCCCCTTTACCTCATTTTATTTTATCTGTGTACTTTTTTTCATGTCACTTGATATTTACAGGTGCATTTGTTTACTATCAGTCTGCTACATCTGGAATGCCACCTTCATAAGTCCAGCACCTTGTCTAGATAGCTCACTGCCATATTCCTAGCACCTAAAGTGGTGCCTGGCAACTTAGATGCTCAAGAAATATTTGTTGAATGAATGAATTAAACAATTAATGGATAAATTCACTCAGTCCTCAATATGAATCTTTTGAAGTAAAATCAGATTCCAACTTACAGACAGAAAATTGGAGCACATAAAGTTTAAATTATTTTCCCACAGCAATGATGAACAGTTAATAATAAACAAATTGTAATAAATGGCAGAGATAGGATTTGAGTTCAAAGCTATATTTAACCAAAGCCCCTGCACGGTTTTGAACTAAATCATACTGTATCTCAAAATTTCTAACACATATAAATATACATAATCTAATATATAACAGTAGAAGAATATATATTTTTAAAAACTATATTTGAAACTAAGATTTTTTTGACATTTATTTTGTGAGAGTAGACTCCTTTAGTGTATAGGTATTAGATTAGGCCTATTTTCTGCCTTGGCTGGTGTGGCTTAATGGATTGAGTGCTGGCCTGCAAACCAATGGGTCACTGGTTCAATTCCCAGTCAGAGCACATGCCTGGGTTGTGGGCCAGGTCCCTAGTAGGGAGAGAACAAGAGGCAATCACACGTTGTTTCTCTCCCTCTCTTTCTCTCTCCCTTCTCCTATGTCTAAAAATGAAATAAATAAAATCTTTTTTAAAAAGCCATTAAATTTTTTTTCCAACCAAACAAAATAAGAATCATTGAGAATAAATAGTAGAACCTTTAAAAAAATTAGCTAGAAGAAAGGAAAAGAAAGCTAAACTTCCCCGCTTTATTTAAGGCACTATTTGTGGGTATAAGATGGAAAAACTGATTAAAAGAAGGCATTATACTTGGTATTTAGTCAACATTTTAATAGAGGAAAAAAATAAACCTAGTTAATAATAGAATAAAAATTATAAAGCCTCTTTCTCAAATTATCAACATCTGAGTTTCGTTTGCCATTTAGGTCATAAAATCACTAAGCTTCTAAATTTGAGACCAAAAGACACTTTTCTTATGAGTGTTCAAAATGTGTTAGAGTTGCTAAATGCTGAATATTTTGAGATTTCAGATGTGACAGTGAGATGTGTTTAACACTTATTTATGTAGTTATTTCATATTTATTATTGAAATTTAATAAATACTTATTAAGTGACTGTGTACTAGCTACTTGAAGAAAGTTACAGTGTATGATAAAATTAAACATTATGCTTAATGATAACTAAAATGAAACACAAAATAACAAATCAGAAGATATAGAAGAAACATGTTGGCAGCCACAATTTAACATGTTAATTACTTTAGATGACATTGAATTTGTTTATTTGACAAAAACAAGTAGCAAAAGAAAACTTATTTGATAGTTATTTTTCTTGTAATAGCAAGTGTGAACATTTTTCTGAAGATGTACATAACTTATTAATTTTAAATTAAAATGTTGGTTTAGTATTTTTAAAATATATAATCTTTATTATATTTATTTCCATTACCATTTAGTCCCCTTATGACCCCCCTCCTCCCAGCAAAGTTCTTTAACCAATTCTACAGTGTATGGAAAAAATAAAAATAACTGATTGTCCCATCATTTGTTGTGCTGATGCTGACAAATATACCATGGACTCATGAAAAAAGTAGAATCACATTCTGATATTCTGCATAGGGACAATGGAGAATCATTTTCAAATTTCTGTGTATTCATTAGTACGAGTTTTAATTTTACATGATATTTTGGAACAATGAGATTTTTTTATTTTTAATTTCCTATATTGATTTAAAATCCAGTTACTTTATTTAAATATTTATCTTTGTAAGTGGTATTACTCTCTCATATTTGACAGTTACACCCAGTATTAGACTGTTAATTTTTTGGAAGCATATAAATTATTTAAAAGAAATTCTTCCTCTCTTTACCAATTCATGTTCATAATGATAGAAGAAGAACAGAGTGAAGGGAAGAAAATCAACACATAATAGACAATGAGTCTTTGGAGAAAGTCTGTATGAGTTGACTATATTTTGTTATAAATTTTGCATTTTGGTTTTTTTTTAAGATTTTATTTATTTATTTTTAGAGAGGGAAGGGAGGGAGATAGAGAGACAGAGAGAAACATCAATGTGCGGTTGTTGAGGGTCATGGCCTGCAACCCAAGCATGTATCCTGGCTGGGAATCGAACCTGCAACACTTTGGTTCCCAGCCCGTGCTCAGTCCACTGAGCTACGCCAGCCAGAGCACATTTTGGTTTTGAAAGAGGCCATATAATCTATTGAATCAACCAATATTGGGATTCTTTTAAAAATAAATGTATTGAACTATTTGAACTCCCCAATATTAGGAAACTTTCCAAGAATCCTAAAACCGCAACTTCATTTTTTTATAGCCTCTGCAAGTTAGAAAATCCTAATATTCAGCTAAAATGGGTTATCCTAAAGCTTCTAGTTATTGGTCCTAATTTGACCTAGTAAGAATACAGAGAAAAGTTCTATTACTCAAATATTTGACCACTAATTAAATATTCAGAATGCTATGGTATCCCTCTATATTTTTCTTTAATAAATAGAACATCCCAGATTCTTCAACTCTTCCTAATATAAAATCATCTTGAAGTTATTAATTATTCAGATTGTCTTGAATTATTAGTCAGCTTTCCCCAGGCTTTGCTGTGGTAACAGCTTCATAATCTTAGTGATCAAAACCATAAAGGTTTATTTCTCACATAATAGGAAGCTGTATATTTGCTGAAATTCTTCTCCATATATCTTCCTTTTAGGAATCAGGCTGATGGAGCAGCCCTTAAGTTATGCCAATCTTTTATAGTAGAGGAAAAGTTTAAAATTTGCTCAGAGTGGTGACATATATCTTTTACTCACTTATTTTACTTTTACTGTTTATTTGTAATATGTAAAGTAAGTGGCACTCAAATCTAACATTAATAGAGTAGAAAAACGTACAACTTCCAGGGGGCCACATTCTAAGTTACAAAGCAATGTGCAAGAATCGACAAGCCTCTTACAGGAAGCTCAGCAAACAATGAATAGTAATAATACAATCTCAAAGATCCTCAAAATATATTCTATCTTCATCAGTATATCACTTAAAATTTCCAAGAATAGACTGTACACCAGAAGTGTTCTGAGAAGTTCTGAATAAAATCTTATTATTATTCTTGTTCTAGATTTTACCCTGTTAATTCAGTCCAAGATCACACTATCTCTTCAGGAATAACATTGAATACAACTCTGTTATTGATCATGTCTAGTCCTCAGGATCATTCTAAAAAATTCCTAAACTATGTGCCATGAGAATATATGTTTGCTATATTTTCTTGCTTAGTCATTTGATTACAGATATAGGGAAAAAGCTAAGAATTGTAATAGACCATCAGAACTTAAAATATTAAAATTAAGTTGGAGAGTATGCCAGGGTCCTGCATAGTCTTACTATGTGGAGAATAAGTGACATTTTAAATTTGTCATTTACCATTTATCATCTAGCACTCCTTGGTCTGGATGCAGCTATGTCTATGAAGCAATGAAAAAAGAGAAAGTAAAATAGGTCCAAATATATTTCCAATGCCATGGCCTTGTTCCTCAGTTAACAAGACTCAGTGGAAACTAGATTCTGTCCATCATACCAATCAACATACTATTTTATTCTTGTGGGAAAGAGCAAGAGAGACAGGAGAAAGAAAAACTAGATATAATTTTTTTACTATATTAGTTAAAATCCCATCATCATTTTTTTACATACATATATTTTTAATTACTCTCACTCTTTTCTTATATAATTGTTTCTTTGGTCCTAACTGAAAGATCTAAACTTTATTCTTATTATACTTCATTTGTGATGTAGCTTGCCTTTTTCCAGTCTTCCAAGATTATTTTTGGTACTAATTCTTTCAACTAACATATTTTCTATCCTTCCAACCTTGTATCCTTTAACCTCCAAAAGAACAATTATTTATGGTGTATTAGCTTTGTATGAAGGCACTGTGATGAATATGACAGGTACAAGTGTGTGCCAAATTCATGCAGCTGGCCTAATGTATTTTATAATCTAGAAGGAGAGATTATCAGCTATTATATAAATGTTTTATAATTACAAATGAAATACTATGAATAAAAGTAAAGGATACTATGAGGGTATATAAAAAGGAGGTCTTTTCTAGTCTTCAGGTTAAGGAGAGCCATGCCTAGGTAACTGACAATTGAGTTGAGATTTTTTTCTGTGTATTTGTTTTTTTTTGTTTTATTTATTTTAATTTTTTAAAGTATATTTTATTGACTATGCTATTACAGTTGTCCCATTTTTTTCTTCCCTTTATTCCCCTTTGCCTTGAACTCCCTCCCACCAGCATTCCTCCTCCTTAGCTCATCTGTCATATATAAGTTCTTTGGCTTCTCCATTTCCTATACTATTCTTAACCTCTTCTGTCTATTTTGTACTTACCATTTATGCTTCTTGTTCCCTGCACCTTTTTCTCTCATTCTCACATGGATAACTGTCCATGTGATCTCCATTTAGTGATTCTGTTTCTATTCTATTTGTTTGCTTAGGGTTTTTTTTTTTCTGGTTCAGTTGTTGATAGTTGTGATTTTGTTGTCATTTTATTGTTCATATTTTTGATTATTTTATTTTTCTTAGATAAGTCCCTTTAACATTTCATATAATAAGGGCTTGATGATGATGAACTCCTTTAACTTGACCTTATCTGGGAAGCATTTTATCTGCTCTTCCATTCTAAATGATAGCTTTACTGGGTAGAGTAATCTGGGATGTAGGTCCTTGCATTTCACTTCAAATACTTCTTTCCAGCCCCTTCTTGCCTGCAAGATTTCTTTTGAGAAATCAGCTGATAGCCTTATGGGCACTCCTTCATAGGTAACTCTCTCCTTTCCTCTTGCTGCTTTTAAGATTTTCTGTTTGTCTTTAATCTTGGGTAACTTAATGATGATGTGCCTTGGTGTGTTCCTCTTTGGGTCCAAGTTCTTTGAGACTCTCTGGGTTTCCTAGACTTCCTGAAAGTCTATTTCCTTTGCCAGATTAGGGAAGTTCTCCATTATTTTTTCAAATAAGTTTTCAACTTCTTGCTGTTGCTCTTCTCTTTCTGGTACCCCTATGATTCAGGTGTTGGGATGTTTGAAGTTATCCCTGAGGTTCCTAAGCCTCTTTTTAATTTTTTTAATTCTTATTTCTTCATTTTATTCCAGCTGAATGTTTCTTTCTTCCTTCTGCTGCAACTCATTGATCTGAGTCCTGGTTTCCTTCCCTTCATGGCTGAGTGTCTGTCTATTTTCCTTTATTTCACTTTGGGTAGCCTTCACTTTTTCTTGTATTTTGCAACCATACTCAAGTATTTCTATGAGTATCCTGACTACCAGTGTTTTGAACTCTGCATCTGATAGGTTGGCTATCTCTTCATTGCTTAGTTCTATTTTTGGAGCTTTGATCTGTTCTTTCATTAGGGCTATATTTCTTTGACTTGGCACACCTGTTATGTTGTAAGGGACAGATCCCTAGGTACTCACCAGGGTGGGGCAACCCACTTTACTGCATTGTGGTGCTGTATGTGGTAGAGGATTCAAGTGTGATATTCCTTGCTTGACTCTCCACCAGCCTTCAGTCACTTCATTTGCTACCCAGAAGCAAACTGGACCCTTCTGGTGTTGATTCCCATGTGGATGGGTTTGTGTACATTCTAGGACCCTGTGAGTCTCTCCAGTGAACTCTCCTATGAGGCTGGGAGTCTCTCTCACTGCTGTAGCCCCCACAGGTTTTTGCAGCCAGAGGTTTTGAGGTTTTCTTTTCCCATGTTGGAACTCTGGGTTTATCTCACTCCCCAGTTTTTCTTCCCAGCTTATCTGCACACAAATGTAAGACTGCTGGTCCTTCAGCTCCTGCCTTGCCGTGTGTCATCTCCACACTAGTTGACCATCTCTGCCCCTCCTACCAGTTTGGATGAATGTATATTTTTTAACTCTCGTTGTCAGACCTCCGTACAGTTTGATTTTTCTGGCAGTTCTGTTTTTTTTTTCTTTTTAAATTTGTTCTTGTCTTTCTTTTGGTTGTGCGAGGAGGAAAAGATACACGGCGAGATACATACACCATATATCTACCTATGCCTCCATCTTGGCTAGAAGCTATATATCTCTGTGTTTGTTAATTTTGTTGTGGAGGTTGGGTTTGAAGAGTGATTGAAGCAGAAGCATCACTATGTTCTAGATTCTGAGCAAAAAGGGGAGAGTAGGTGAGGAAAGTGCAGAATAAGGGTGGAAAATTTGGCTTAGGCCAAATCATGTAGGCCTTGCAGATTATATTAAAAATGCTAAACCTTAATCATTATGCACTGATAAATGCATGATACTAAATGCATGATAAATGATGATACTAAAGTATCATCATCTAAAATTAAAAGAAAAAATTGAATGTAATTATGTCAAGAAAATCAATACAAATATCTATACTGATCAATGCTGACAATTAATCAGCAACATTTACATATAGAGGGAATTCCCTTTCCTGGTCGGGTTGGACCTGGGCTCACTCATGGTGCTGGAAGGAGAAGACGGAGTGCCAATTTTTGGAACACCAGAAAAGACTGTATTAGGGGAACAAGAACCTGAGTGGAATTTTGAAGCTGAGTATAATAAGCCATAAAACTAAAGATCAAGTTGAGTCTAAAGAAATATTAATTCCTTTAGGTTTAAAAAAAACAACAACAATTGAGGTCAAAGAGTAAGGGCTGAAGGTCGAACGAAACCTGGATTTGTCTAAGTAATTTTCTGGAAAAGCTGTATTTTCATCTGGGTTGATTCTTATGAGAGATGCAAGGTGATATACAGCATCAAATGTGAAGTAGGTATATTCACATAAAAATTATCCTCATCTTGTGCATTGATATAATGGAAGACATATTAAATGACCCGGTAAAGTCAGGCTACACTGTATTTATGGCTCACTATTCCACAGAGTAGCAAAATGAGGAGTACTGATCTATTGTTTATAAGCTTTACTCTGTTTCAATTAAAAAAAAACAATTGGAATTGCTTTGAACCATTAGCACCTCTTCACACCTCTCACATTTTTTTCTTTTCTTCCTAGATCACAGTAATGCTCCCATAATCCAACTTTCAAGCTGTCTTACTTTTCCAGTCTATAATACCTCTGAAACACATTAGACTTGAATTTCTTAAATTTTGATTTCTGAGCAGATAGGTACATTGCCATTTGGATTTCTATTCCCCTTATTATCAATCTGTTTTTGCTCTTTTCAGTTACCCAAAATATGCCAAGTCGAGACAAGAAAGCCAGTTTAGAGTAGCAGCCAACTTAGAGCAGAGGGTTCTGCTTTCAGTAAGTTGTGATGTACTACAAATAAATCACTAGATATACATGATGTGTTCATCTAATATATATATATATATAATATATATATAATATATATATATGTATTTATTTATTTTCTAATTATAAACATAACTTAAAATATCTTTAGAAGATACAACTCATTTGAGTTTAGCCTTTCTGATTTATTATTTTGGATAGGGTTCACTATATAAGATTGCTCATTTAAGTGGCCTTTGAGAGTGAAAGGGTCTCTATTAATAATGTTCATACAATAGACATAAAGTAAGACTATGCTGGTGAAACTGGGACATTTCATCATTCTACTTATAGGTTCTATATTGGCCCTCAGTTATATGACATCTTATAAAGTTTTGGCCTTAAATCCTGGCTGGTGTGGTTCAGTAGATTGAGTGCTGGCCTGCAAACCAAAGGTTTGCCAGTTAGATTCCTAGACAGGACACATACCTGGCCAGGGTTGCAGGCCAGATCCCTGGTGGGGGATGCATGAGAGGGAACTGCACATTGATGTTTCTCTTCCTCTCTTTCTCCCTCCTTTCCCTTCTCTAAAAATAAATAAATAAAATCTTAAAAAAATAAAGCTTTGGCCTTAAATCCAATAACTATATAATAAAAATGTGTAGCATTGATTGACATTTAAATACACATGGAAACTTCATTTAAAAATCCTTGCCCTTAGATTTAAACCCTCTCTTGTTATATAGAATTTTAGCCTACTTTTGTATGTAAAAATGATTAGCCTATTGTTTTCTAAAATCCAAGGTTCAGGAGTTAGGACAGCATGTTTAAATTTACCTCTTATCACCTATATGCTATATAAGTAACTAACACTATATAGATAACTACATGCTAGCCTTCATTTTTGAGGTAAAGGTCTCATGCTTTTCTTTAGTATTAAGATTTGTGTCTAGTGTTTCTTTTTGAAAATATAACAAATTATTATATTTACAGATAGGTCTTCTGAGAGTCAAAATTAAGAGAACATTAGCAAGATTTAATTGAGAAGCTTTGAATATGTGAGAAAACAGATATATTAATATTTATGCAAAAAACTAGAATGCATTCTTTTTTAGCCATGTGATTTTAGCAATAATATCTTTTCATAATCTGATAATGATAGCTAAGGAAATGAAAATATTTCACAAGAAATTGAAGAGTTCTTGAATGACATGTTTTATTTATTTATTTTTTTTTGTCTTGAGGCATTTTTTGTTTTGTTTTCAATTTGGAATATTGAAAGGACATATTTAGTCCTGGATCTAATGTAAAATATTTTTTAAATAGGAGACAGGCAATAGTTTTGACTTTATTTTTCATTGCTGTTATAAAATAAATCTCTTCACACTTTTTCCCTGAGGCATTTTAACTACATGCTTCTCATAATTGAAGTGTGTGCATGTTTGTTAATAGTGTGCATGTCTGTAAGGCAAATGAGATCTTTTTCATAGAGAAAATGCTTTTTATTAGGCCAAAGCTTCATGTTTTTAGGTGTTCCCATTCATATTATCCTGTCCTTTTTCTTATCAGCTACTGGTTGTATGGGCAGGAAAGGTCTGAATCTAATGTTGCTATAAAGATTGGTCACTGGAGAACAGCATAGAATGTGGTTATCTCAAAAGACAAATGTGTTAATCCTACTACTCTATTAAGAAGGGGAAAGATAAACCTGACAATAAAAAAATGTGAAGAGTCATTTTGTTTCTGTGGGATTAAAATATATCTGGAAATATATGTTTCTTTCAAAGTAAGAAAAAGGAAAGAAATCCTGCTAGTCCTAAAAGTGTTGTTAGACACTAGCTGCTCTGAATACAGATTTAAATTTATCTGTAAGACATCCGAAGCTTCTGCACAACAAAGAAACAGAGTGAAAAGGCAACCTATAAAATGGGAGAAAATATTTGTCAACCATATATCTAATAAGGGATTAATCTCCAAAATATTTACTGAACTCCAACAACTCAATAGCAAAAGAACTAATAACTCGATTAAATATGGGATAAAGACTTGAATAGACATTGCTCTACTATTCATATAAAAAGAAGCCTTAGGAATTTAGAAAACTAAGAAATTAGAGTGAATTAAAGTTGTTGTAAAAGGCTTTGCAAAGGATACATTGAAAGAATTTAGTACTTGGATATCTGAAAAAAAAAGAGGAAATGAAATCTGATAAGGGAAAAAGTGACATAAGTCTTGGATTTTGTGAGTAGCATATTCCATTGCCCTATATTCTAAGGTGATAATGCAGACTGAGTTTGGGCAGGTGATCTATGTGAAGTGGTATAGGATTAGGACATACAAAATGTGTAAAGAGAGCTTCTAAATGGTCTTGAATATTAGGGGGAAGAGTTTGGATAGTTTCCTCTATACAGTTTGGAGCCAGTGCTGTAAAACAGAGGTGGTATGATGTAATCATTATTTTCAGAAGATAAATGAGCAGCACTATTTTGGGTAGATTAAAGTGAAGTCAGAAAGTGTTAAGCAAGAAATTTGAAGAAATTATTTTTCTCATCAAAATCTAATGTGACTAGCTCTGTGACTTTGGGGATGTCACTTAACCTCTCTAAGTTTCAGACTTGTCACCTATAAAATGAAGTGACTGAATGTTTCCTTATGATGGAATAATAAAGCCATTTAAAGGACATACTTCTAAAGCACACTTAGGATTTGTTGATAAGTTACCTTTAGTAAAATATTAATTGACGAAAAAGAGTATATAAAAATTTTTTAGAATATGATCCATCAAAAATAAAAACAAAACAATGCTAACAAATATAATTCACTTTAAAAGGACTGGAAGTAAATGCAGCAAAATCATAAGGGGTTTTATATAAGAAGTAATTTTTATCTTTTTCTCTAAATGATAGAAAATTGTACTGCAACAACAATTAAAATAAAACAGCTTGATTTAAAAAAGTGGTGTTTTCATTATTTTTAATATTTTTATACTTTATAATCATGATAACCATATACTACTTTTAATAAAAATGAATAAAAGAGTCTTTGATTCAAGATTAGAACTTGGGTATCTTTGTTGTAGTATATGGGAAGTTTTCCCAAATGGGAAGACGGCAATTCTTATGCACGCAAAGAGATCTGAGAGAAAATCTGAGGGCAGTTGGCAGGACTTAGTAATAGGGCGAGAATTTAAAATCTTCTTTATGATTTGCTTTTTTCCCATTCAGTTTCTTTACCAAAGAGGACTTTTGGAACAAATTTTCCCCCACTGGGCATATCTGACACACCCTTAACTGGTGCTCATAAGAGCAGTTAGGCCTCAACTACTCTTTAGAATATCAGTTATGTTTATATTTGACTCAATTAATACTTTCGCAGTGGCTGTTCCAAACTCTTGACTCTCCTTTTAAAATATCTAATTCTCTGTTTTTACTTATGGTAGAAATTTCTTAGCAAAAATGTGCTCAATTTGACCCTTATCCTCTATCTGTGCTGTGTGTAACTATTAACAGTGCTTCATTTAACTCAATAGGTATATGCATTTGGAAAATGAGTTGTGTGGTTATAACAACTTTAGAAAGCATATGAAACTATTTTGTAGTTGTGTTAGGGGTTTCCAAAATCACTCACAAGGTTCATGACTCACTAGAAGAACTCCCAGGAATCAGAAAAACTGTTACACTTACAATTACTATTTATTACAATAAATAATACCAATTAAAATCAGCAATGGGAAAAGGTACTTGAGACAGAGTCTAGGAGAAACTAGGCACAAGGTTACAGGAATCCTCTCTAAGGGGAGTCACATGGATGCACCTTATCTCCCAGGAATCATGTGTGATAGCATGTGAGAAATGTTGTCAAACAATGAAGCTCTGATGAGCTATAGTATTCAGAGTTTGGGGGGCGTTCTGTCACATTAGACAGGTCTTACTGGAAATGCACAGTTTGAGCAACCCAGACCTTCTGAGTTAACCCTTTCCTAACAGTAGTTTATAACTGTGAATTCTACTTTCTGAAGCCCTTGACTTACACCTTCTTATATTCTTTGTATTATTTTCTCAGGGAAGAAAAGAAGGGACTAGAGAAAGTGATTATGAATATTAAGAGTCTACAAAGAATCATGGTTAGGATTAATATGAATTATTTTGTTTAATATATACAATGATCTCTTTAATGAAGTGTGTTCTACCTTGAGAGACTCTTGTGTCTCTGTTTTCAACTAATTTCTTTAAATAAATAAGGTTTACATTTTTTCAGGTGTCAGCACCTGAAATACTGCTTTGAAATTACCTTCTTATGTTCCTAAGAGTCTTTTATATAAAGTGAGTTATTTTTCTCATAATGTATCTTATTGTTGCTATATCAGTTGGTTGATTCAGTAGGTTTTCTTAAAAGATTTTATTTATTTTTAGAGAGAGGGGAAGGGATGGAGAAAGAGAGAAACATCAGTGTGTGGTTACCTTTCACGTGCCGTCTATTAGGGACCTGGCCTGCAAACCAGACATGTGCCCTGACTGGGAATCGAACTGATGACCCTTTGGTTTGCAGGCTGACACTCAATCCACTGAGCTACACAAGCCAGGACACAGTAGTTTTGTTTTTTCAAATCTCTTCCCCCTTTATATCAAGTGCATTCACTCTTTATGTTTTCTTTTTATCCCTTCAACCTATCCTTTGCTAGTTTTATTCTTTTCTTTCCCACTCCCCATTTCATTTAGTAAATATGGAAGATTAGTTATTTTGAAAATACTAACACTATAAATAAATGCAGGATAAGATATGGCAAACTCCTTTGAAATACAGAGCTGAGTTTTTAAGAAATCAAGAGCTTTTGATTATAGTGACCTTGTTATACAGTTTGGTATCAGGTATTGTGATCCCTCCTACTTTGCCTTACTTTCTGAAAATTGTAGCAGCTATTCGGGGTTGTTTACAGTTCCATATAAATTTTTGAAATGTTTGTTCTATGTCTGTGAAATATGCCACTGGTACTTTAATAAGTATTGCATTGAATCTGTAAATTGCTTTGGGTAGTATGGACATTTTGATGATGTTAATTCTTCCAATCCATGAACATGGTATATGTTTCCACTTGTTTGTGTCTTCCTTGATTTCTTTCTTCAGTGTTGTGTAGTTTTCTGCATACAGGTCTTTTACTTCCTTGGTTAGATTTATTCCTAGGTATTTTATTTTTCTTGTTGCTGTATCAAATGGGATTTTTTTCTTGATTGCTGCTTCTGCTGTTTCATTGTTGGTATACAAAAATGCCTTTGATTTCTGGATAGTGACTTTGTATCCTGCTGTTTTGCCAAATTTGTTTCTTAGGTCAAGCAGTTTTTTGGCAGAGTCTATAGGATTTTCTGTGTACACTATCATGTTACCTGCAAACAATGACAGTTTGGTTTCCTCCTTTCCGATTTGGATGCCTTTTTTTACCTTTTCTTGTTTGATTGCTGTGGCTAAAACTTCCAATACTATATTGAATAAAAGTGTTGAAAGTGGACAACCTTGTCTTGTTCCTAATCTTAGTGGAAAAGATTTTAGTTTTTCCCATTGAGTATGATGTTGGCTGTACATCTCTCATATATGGCCTTTATTATGTTAAGGAACATTCCCTCTATTCCCACTTTGCTGAGTGTTTTTATCATAAATGGGTGTTGTGCCTTATCGAATGCTTTTTCTGCATCTATTGATATGATCATGTGGTTTTTGTCTTTGCTTTTGTTTATGTGATGTATTACATTTACTGATTTGCGAATATTGAACCATCCTTGCTTCTCTGGAATGAATCCCACTTGGTCATGGTGTATGATCTTTTTAATGTATTGTTGGATGCGGTTTGCCAATATTTTATTCAGGATTTTAGTGTCAATGTTCATCAGCGATATTGGCCCGAAGTTTTCTTTCTTTGTTGTGTCTTTATCTGGTTTTGGGATTAGGATGATGCTGGCTTCATAAAAAGAGTTTGGGAATCTTCCATAATTCTGGATTTTTTGGAATAGTCTATGAAGGACAGGGGTTAGCTTTTCCTTAAATGCTTTGTAGAATTCTCCTTTGAAACCATCTGGTCCTGGGCTTTTGTGTGTTTGGAGTTTTTGATTACTGCTTCAATTTCATTTGCTGTTATTGGTCTGTTCAGGCTTTCTGCTTCTTTTTTATTGAGTTCTGAAAGATTATATTTTTCTAGAAATTTGTCCATTTCACCTAGGTTTTCAAATTTCTTGGCATACAGTTCTTCATAGTAATTTCTTACAATCCTTTGTATTTCTGTGGTACCAGCTGTAATCTATCCTCTTTCATTTTTGACTGTGTTTATTTGGATCCTTTCTCTTTTTTCCTTGATGAACCTGCTTAAAGGCTTGTCAATTTTGTTTATCTTTTCAAAGAACCAGTTCCTGGATTCATTGATCCTTAGAACTGTGCTTTTAGTCTCTATGTCATTTAATTCTGCTCTGATCTTGGTTATTTCCTTCCTTCTATTTGCTCTGTGCTGTCTTTGTTGCTGTTCCTCAAGTTCTTGTAGATGTAGCGTTAGGTTGCTTGTTTGAAATGTTTCTTTTTTCAAGTAGACCTGTATTGCTATGAACTTCCCTCTCAGGAATGCCTTGGCTGTGTCCCATAAGTTTTGGATTGTTGTGAATTCATTTTCATTTGTTTCCAGAAACTTTTTGATTTCTTCCCTTATTTCATTCTTGACCCATTCATTATTTAATAGCATGTTATTCAATCTCAATGATTTTGAGTGTTTCGAGTTTCTTCCCTTGGGGTTGGTTTCTAGTTTCAGTCCCTTGTGGTCAGAGAAAATGCTTGGTATAATTTCACTTTTCTTGAATGGGCAAAGGACTTGAACAGACACTTCTCCAAGGAGGACATACAGAGGATCCATAGACACATGAAAAGATGCTCAATATCGCTGGCTATCAGAGAGATGCAAATTAAAACCACAATGAGATACCACTTCACACCAGTCAGAATGGCCATCATAAACAAAACAACAGACAACAAGTGTTGGAGAGGTTGTGGAGAAAAGGGATCCCTAGTGCACTGTTGGTGGGATTGCAGACTGGTACAACCACTATGGAAAACAGTATGGAACTTCCTCAGAAAACTAAAAATGGATCTGCCTTTTGATCCAGCAATTTCACTGCTAAGATTATATCCTAAGAACCCTGAAACACCAATCTAAAAGAGCCTATGCACCCCAATGTTCATAGCAGCACAATTTACAATAGCTAAGTGTTGGAAGCAAACTAGGTGCCCAACAGTAAATGAATGGATCAAAAAAAACTCTGGTACATTTACACAATGGAATTCTATGCAGCAGAAAGAAAGAAGGAGCTCTGCCCTTTGTAACAGTGTGGATGCAGTTGGAAAGCATTATGCTAAGCGAAATAAGCCAGGTGGTAAAAGACAAATGCCATATGATCTCATCTTTAATAGGAACCTAAACAACAAAACAAAGAAACAAGCAAAATATAACCAAAGACACTGAAGTAGAGGACAGACTGACAGTGTTCAGAGCGGAGAGAAGAGGAAATTTCAGGGGAAAAGGGGAAGGGTTTACAGGAACAAGGATAAAGGACACATGGATAAAAACTAGGGCCGGGTGGAAATGGGAGGGAGGAAGGGAGGGCTGGGTGGGTGGGTTGGGATGGGAGTAAAAGATAGAAAATTGTACTGCAACAACAATTAAAATAAAATAAAAAAAAAAGAAATCAAGAGCTTTTAAGAAGTATCATCTCCTGAGTAATGGGAAGTTGTTAATACTTTGTCTACCTTGTGAAAGGTGGGGGATGGCATTTTGATTACCGCTTAGGGGAGAGGAGTTAGTTTAGGGACTAAAGATATGTAATAAGGAAACTGATACCTATGCTCAAAGCCAGGATTTTCTAAGGGCTACACTATATCCAATATAATAGGAAAAAGAAAACAAACAAACAAAAAACCTATTAGAAGGCATTTTGTTTTTGCCCAATTTTTAAAAACAGTTCTTTCCTGACAATTCATATTGGCAAATCTGTTTTCACTCAAGTTTCTCACTTGTATTACACTAGCTTCATGAATTTGAAAGGGTTCAGTGTAATGGCTGTTGAATAAGCAACCAAGACTACCCATCCCACTTCTAAATTTATATTTCTATTTCTGTAAATTTGCATGTAAAATGAATCCTTTGTCTTAAAGTAAAATTAGGGAGTTTATAAAGTAAGAAAATATAGGTTTCATGAAATCCTAAAAGATAGAATACCTCATGAGGAAAGAGGTACTTCGAGAAAAATACAAGCATGAATTTGAAAGTGATCCCAACAAAGAAGAAGAGGGAAAGTAATTTTAGCATGTCAGCATGGCCACAGAATTGGCAAAGAAAAGTCCTCAAACTTATATAAAGTTCAAGCGTAAAGGATATACAGGAAGGTGCACTAAGAAACTCAGACAGAATTAAATTACATGCCTTTTGGTTTTGAGTGTATGGTTAGGAATCTGACAGCATTGATTAAAACTCCGGCACTGCCATTCTTAATGGTTGTGGGACCTTGAGCAAGTTGCTTAAAGATCTTAACTTATGATTTACTTACTTGATCAATGGACATAATAAAAGTACCTATATTAGGGTTTGAAGCTTAGCTGGGAGATTACAATGCATGGGAGATTCTGTCAGTTATCTAACATCACACCTATTTCCCCCAGCCCCTTATCCCTTTCTCTGTCCACAGCAGAAGCTGGAAAAGCTAAATGTTCTTTTCTTTCTTTTCTTCTAGGGTTGATTATGTAATCTTGTTTTGTCAATGAAACCTAAGAAATCTTTTGGGGTATCTTTGGAAAAGGTTTGGCTTTTTATACAAAAACAGAGATTGTTCATGCTATCTTTCTCCCATTTTTCTTGACTTAAAAATAGATTTATGTATTTAAAATATATTTGTTAAGTGTCTGCCTATTAAGAGAAGAGGTTGTTCTAGGCACAAAACACATAGTGAAGAAAACAGACAAAAAGCCCTGATCTTATGGAGCTTGCTAGGGAGACATAAAATATAACCCTTGAGAAGGTGATAAATGTATGGAAAGTAAGAAAAGGTTAATGGCATTGAGAATGCTGGGAGGGGGTGGACACCAGTAATAACTATGTGATCAAGATAGGCTTTCCTGAAAGTCACTCTGTGACAGAAGTCTGAGGGAAGTGAGGGCATGAATTATGTGAATAACTAGTGAAAGGGTATTCCAGCAGATGGGGCGCCAGTGCAAAGGTCCTGATATAGAAATATGGTGAGTAAAGAAGTCAATCTGACTGAAATAAGAGAGGGGGGAAGAAGTGAAGGATGAAATTAGAGACAATGTGTGAGAACGAGGCTGTGGCAGCTATCTTGCCAACGTGAGAGAACTGAGAATCACATACATACCTACATTGTCAGGCAATTGAACCATCACTAAAAGCCATCTAACTCAACATTTCTTGTTATTGAGGGAAGTAATTACCCATTTGTTTAAGCCACTTGGTGAGTTTTCTGTTATTTGTGTATAAAATTGTTTCTAATGGACAAAAGTGTTTAGTTTAATGGCTGGCATAGGTAAGTGCTCAAAGTGTGTAGGTGAAAATGGTTATGTGTGCATCTCAGGACTAAGCCATCCAGTATGGAGAACAGCAAACCTTTAAAAAAAAAACAACAGAAAAAGTTCCGATAGCCATAGTAATCAGAAGACAAAATATGATATTTTAGGAGCTTATGAGTTCCCTATTACTATGGTAATTTGTGAGATATCTTAAATGTTCACAGAGTTGGGTCTGCTGTGCCCTTTGCCATACTTGATAACAAAAGTTTGTTAAAAGATGGCAACAATGCTGTCAGTAAAATTTGTTTAAGCCCTTTGTCTGTATGTATGTATTATTGTTATTGTATTAGAGTTGTCCCAATTTTCCTCCATTGTTCTCCCCTGCCCCTCACTATTCCCACAGTCAATCCCCACCCTGTTGTCCATGTCTGTGTGTTATTTATACTTATTCTTTAACTAGACCCTTCTCCTTCTTTCCTCCCTTATCCTCCTTTTCCCTCCCCTCTCGTCCCTGTCAGTTTGTTCATTGTTTCCATGCCTCTGGTTCTGTTTTGTTCATTTGTTTGTTGTGTTCATTATCCCTTTAAAATCCTACCTTTTTATCCCACTAATTGTCATTGATAGCTTTATCATCTAGATGACTAGATTTTGGATATGAAGTTATTTCACATCTAGTAAATCCTGACAGAGCTGTGACAAAGGACTTTGGTCTTTTGTGTGTGGTATATGGCTGAAATAAACCTATTTCTCAATATATTTTTTTTGTGGATAAATTTTTACCCCCACTGTTTCTACCAATAAAAGAACTTACTGGAGAAGTTCAACTATTAACTTACACAATCACTTTGCAAGCATTTTGCAAAAGGGATCTAACTGGGTAAAGCCTAGAACCTAGACTGGATGTAGTTAAAATTTCATAGTAATTTTAGCTATAAAATGTATGGATTTATTTATGAATTTTATTTCAGTCAAGTTGTTATACATAGCTTTGTTCTTTTAAAAAATTTTATGTTGTCCTTTAATTTAGTATGATAAAGATACAAGTTGATACTATTTGATGTGTGACAATGTAACAAAATATATTAAAGACTTAATGGTAAAGTAATGTTGCTGTCTCTAACTCTCATGAGTATGTCTGTTTCATAATATTTTATTCAGTCATGCTTCATCTATCATTATCGAATGACCATCTGTATAAAGAAAACTAAACCTGATGTAAAGGTGATAATGTTGCATAGAAATGGCTAATTGGAACATCCAAGCACTTTTAGAGAAAAAGATGAGATTCTTAAGCCCAAAAGATAAATCAGCTCAAATGACAGTCATAGTCTCATAGTACATCTTAGATAGGAGATTAGAAATCCAGATGTGAAGATTAACTATATTTTCAAACAAGTATTGAATTGTAATATTATTTTGAGAATGTTCATTTTGTTATTCTTAACAGCTGTTTGAGTCAGATATTTTGTAAAGATAAAATCACATGCACAGATAATATGAGCTTCCCCAAGTTTTCTTAACTGATTTTAATTTAGGTTAATTAAATAATATAGTCTCATATAAATTAGTATAAGGCTGATTTATTCATTCAAGATTTTATAAATTCTAACAGAACACGTGTTTTCCATAGATATTGAGCTAACAGCTTTTCTGACATTTTATTATGACAATATCAATTTTACTAAAGATCTTTCATTAAAAATGTTTAACAAGATGTATCAAGCTATAATATTTTATAATTGGAGTATAATTTAACAGACTTTTGAACTTATGAGATAATTTCATGAAATCAATAGGGTAAGAGGAAAATTGAAGAAAAAATACCTTCAGTTTTAAAGGTATCTTTTGTACAGAGATTAATACATACTTTTATAGATTGATTTAAAACGAAATAAAATTAAATATGCCATAATTCTTTTTTGATTTTGAATTTGATTTATTTGATTAACTAAGGACATTCTTTCTGTACAATTTTTATTATTTTGTGGAATGGGCTCTGAAAGAACATCCGTAAGCTATTCAGTGAAGAGCAGCTGACCTACAAGACCAAGGCAGCGTACCTGAAGCAGCTGCCTGGGTCGTAGAGCTTGCTCCTTCTGTCACAGACAAGCAGCCGCAGTACCTGCAGTGTCAGCTGCCTGTGCGCCTTGGCGCCGTCCCAGTGCGGCCTGCTGAAGTGGGGCGAGGACTTCGCTTCTACACTGTCAAAAGCAAAGCGCCCCGCAACCCTCCGGCCAAGTGGGTGTAGGGTGAGGGGCCCCTCGACGAGTTTCCCTTTTCACCCCATGGCCCGCACCTGGCCGGTGTCAGCCAAGACTGCTGCCTGTGTGCATCTTGCACTTAGACTTCAGGGATTCACGAAGAGCTACTCTGGGGGCCTGCTCTGCGTGTCCTGGGCCCCTGACAGGTGCTACATCTTGATGGGTGGTGAGGATAATCTGGTCACCATGTGGTCCTTCCAGGGGGCTGCAAAGTGGCCCGTGGCCATGGCCCCAAGTCCTGGGCCAATGCTATGGCCTTTGACCTCTACACTAAGGTGGCTGAGGAGGCGGTAGCAGCCTGTGTGAGGGGGCAGGCAGTGTCAGGAGGAGGAGAAAGGAAGAGGAGCCTGAGGTGGCTGGCCCAGGCTCGGCACCAGAACCTTGCTCTCCTGGGTGCCCAGGCTGGCTCCATCACCTACCACTTCTGCTTCGCCTGCCAGGACATGCAGTTCTGCTTGTGGGATGTCAAGCGCACCTTTCCCGTTCCAGTTCCTGGCCCGCACACCACGCTTCCTGGCAAGCCCAGTGTCGTGCCACCTGCCACCAGCAGCTCTCGGGGTGGCGAGCCAGGCCTTGGGCCCAAGCTCTGCTCACTGTCCAAAAACCTCCCACAGCTGTTGGGCAGTGGCAAGGCGCATGGCCCAGGCATGGAGTTGGAGCCAGGCAGGCCATTTAGATTACGATGCAGGAACAGGGGGACCGGGGAGGCATAGGGAGCACAGGGTGCAGAGAAGGAGCACAAGTGCTACCACAGCCTGGGCAACGTCAGCCAGGATGTGGCGGCAGCAGGGACAAGCCCAGTGTCTCCGTTCCCCACGGCAGGCTGAACCCAGCCAAGGTGCGGGGGACAGTGCTGTGCCCGCATCTCCACCATGTGCGGCTGTGAGAGCCCTTGGTGTGCAAAGTCACTCAGGAGCAGCTGACTGTCCTCTTCTTGGAGGGCCTCATCTGCACCTGGGCGCGTCTGTGCAAGGCGTTCACAGACAAGGAGGTGGAGGGCCAGGCAGGGGAAGGAAGTTAGCCCAGGTTACCCAGCAAGTCAGTGGTGGAAGGAATCTCCTCCCAACCAGGAAACTCCCCAAGGGACACAATGGTGTGAAGTCCTGAATGTCGGGCTCCCCACCCGGCCATCGCCCTTCCACCGACTTCACAGATCAACGAATTAACAAGCCTAACCATGGTGGATGGACTGCTCCCGCCCCCTCCTCCCTGCACAAATTTGGGGGACAAAGGGTCCCTCCAGACTGACCCTGGAGGAGTGCAGTGGCTCACGGGGCCTCATTCTTCTCCCCACCCACTGCCAAGTACAATAACCACTTCCACTGAAGCATCCGTGTTAGCCTCATCCCTGTCCCCAACGCGTCCCCACCTCCGAGAGCCCACGTTCGGCCCAACAATGCGAGATCTTCCTTCTGCTTCTGGTGCTGCCGGCTTGCTCTGAAAACAGACCGGCAGCAAGTGCTGTCCCAGAGAGGGCAGGGCCTGAGTAGCCCACAGCGGCCGGAGGTGCAGGCAACTCTGCTCTCTCTGACCTGGGGTAGTGAACGCACGACACAATGCACAGATGGTGTGTTTCAGAAGGGAACACCTGAAAGCTATATAACTTTATTAACGAGTGTCAGCCCAATACATTCCATAAAGAAAGAAAAAACAAAACAAGGCACAACTCAGCCCTGCTCCCTCAAGGAGCCAAAACTCGAAGCCCTTGGGAACAGCGGGGCAGCAGCAAGACAGGCCAAGTCACGTGCTACCCAACGGAAGCTCCTCCTGCGCCTGTGCAGCCCAACGGAAGCTCATGCCATCCAGGCCCGGAAGTGGCAGTTGCTCCGGAAACCGTTGGCTGAGGTGGAGATAGGCGATCTTCTGCAGCTATTCCCCATCTTGTTGTGGCGTTTGAGAACGTGACCTTTCCTTCTGGAGTGATTCTCAGTCCCTCTAAGACAGCCTCAGAGGCGGAGCCCAAGACCACAGCGCAGATGGAGCCTGAGTCCCTGCCCAAGCTGGAGAAGCCCTGGCGGCCTGAGCGAGACCCGGATCTGGGGGCAGCTCTGAGGGCTGTGCGGCCTCAGGCCTCCCGGGAGAAGTTGGATCCGGTCTTGGAGTCAAGTCAAGAGCGGGAACTCGAGGTGAGCTGGGACTCAGGGCAGCGTGCGGAGCCACTAGGAGCGGAGCAGGAGTCACTTTCCTCCTGGGTGTCCTTGAAGCCAGAGACACCTCTGTCCAGGCCACAGTTCTTAACTGAAGTGTCTCATAAGCGCCGCTGCCGAACCAACTGCCTGGAGGCTCCACTGTCCCAGGCCTTCCAATGGTTGGGAAAGAAGGTGGGCTTGCACCCCTGGGTCTTCCTGCTGATGCCCATACTGCTGACGGCTGTTCTGGGCACTGGTTTTACTTACCTGCCCAAGGATGGAAAAGAGGACCTTGAGGAGCAGTACACTCCAATCGGGAGTCCCGCAAAAGCCGAACGACGCTTTGTGCAAGAACATTTCACCACTGACGACTCAGATTACTTCTCTGTCTATAGGAAGAGTACCGAGGTCAACTTCGCTTCTATTCTAGTGGTCTCCAACACTGCCTCCCTGCTGGAACAAGAAATCTTATCAGAAATTAGCAAATTGGACCATATGGTGCAGGCTCTGTATGGGACACAGAAAAATGGAAAGCAGATCCTGTATAGTGAGGTGTGTGCTAAGATCCAGGGCTACTGCGTACCCTCCAACCCACTCCTGTCTGCCTGGCAAGTGAACAAGCAACTTGACCTGGAAAAAATCACCTTCCCCATCTACAAGCAAAATGGTCAGCCCATGAGCTTGGCTGGCACCCTTGGAGGAATCATCTTAGGCCAGAAGATAGGTACCAATCAGGTACTCTTGAAGGTCAAAGCCATGCGGCTGCAATATTACCTGAAGACTGGAGGAGAAGATAATGAGCACAGCAAGATGTGGTTGATCCATTTCCTGAAGCAAATCAGCAATATTGAAAAGAGTCTGGCCTTGAAGATGATCCAGGTACGTCGTAGCTGGTGTTAATAGGAAGGCCTGGACAAAGTGGGAAGGATAAGACTTATACTAAGGACCATCAATAGCAGTAGCACTCCCCTGGTATTTTGTGGAGTCCTTGAATTGAAGCTGGGTGTACACCAGCGTTTTTGGTACTTAATCTGACTTTCTTAAACTAATACTGTAGGATGCCAAAAGCTTTAGATCATTGGTAATATTCTCGTGGAAAACACAAATCCTACAAATTCAAGATAGGTTTGTTCGGTACAGACATTGAGCTTCAGGTTTAGTTTCAGGGATTGGTTTTCCAGCCAAATTACTTGGAAATTCTTACTTTTAGTTAAAGTCTTTGGTGTTATTGAAAAAGATAACTAGGTTAATATTTTTCAAGTAAATTATTACATCGTGCCAGGCACATGCTAACTGTTCAGTGTTGTTGGGTCAGCTAACCTAATAATACTTCTGAATGGTCTGGTGAAAGTGAAATACCCACTGGAAAAAGGCTTTGAATACCAGGCCCTTATGAAATGATATTTATGCACCGGACATAGTGAAAGATAGCAACCTAAAAAAGTTTAGAAAAAGCCACAATTTCTTTATTAATAATTTCATAGTTTTATATAAAACTTAGATTTTGTGTATTCAGAAGTTTTAAACTTTGGATTTTTAAAAATCTTTGGACATTATGCCAGAGATTTGTGGGAAGAAGCATATCTATATTCTTTTTTTCTAAAAACATAATTCATGTATTTTGATCTTTTAATGAATTTGGACAATATTTTCATCAATAAGGTACAGTGTTTCAATTGTGTTTGTAACAAATTTTTTTATTAAAGTTATTTATTTGAATATATTTTTGTGGCAGGTGGTCTACTTTACATCACTTTCTAGACAACAGGAATTTGAGGCAACTTCTACAACAGTGATTCCTTTGTTTTACATGGCATACCTTCTAATCATATTATTTTCAATCTCATCATGCTACAGGTAAAACACTTTCATTAATTTTTTAAACCTTAGTGTTTAAAAAAATTATTGTGGTAAAACATGATAACATGAAATGCCATTTTAACCATTTTAAGTGTATGATTCTGTAATGTTAATGACATTCACACTATTGTACAATTATCACAACTATCTGTTTCCAAATATTTTTCATCACCCCACACAAATACTGTAACCATTAAGCAATAACATTCAATTGCCTCCTCTCAGCCCTGGTAAACCTTTAATCTACTTTCTATCTCTATTAACTTATCTATTCTAGAGATTTAATATAAGTGGAATCATATAATATTTGTCCTTCTGTAACTTGCTTCACTTAGCACAATGTCTTTAAGGTTCACCCATGTTGTAGCATGTATCATAACTTCATTCCTTTTTGTAGCTGAATAATATTCCCTTGTATGTCACACCACATTTTATGTATCCATTTATCTATTGATAGGCACTTGGAATGTTTCCACTTTTTGACTACTGTGAATAATGCTGCAGTGAACATGAGTGTACAAATAATTGCTTGAGCCCCTGTTTTCAATTCTTTTTCAATATATACCTAGAAGTGGGCTCGGTGGGTTGTATAATAATTCCATGTTACGTTGTTGTAGAACTGCCCAGCTGTTTTCCACAGAGGTTACACTATTTTGTACCCCATCAGCAATGTCTTCACTTCCTCACCAATGCTTGTTATTTTCTGTTTTATTGATTATAGTCAGTTAAGTAGGTGCAAAGTAGTATCTCACTGTGGTTTTGATTCACATTTCTCTAATTACAAATGATAAGTAACTTTTGATATGTTTATTGACCATTTGTATATCTTCTTTGGAAAAATGTCTATTAAGTCTTTGCACTTTTGTATTGGGTTGTTCTTTAGTTATTGAGTCTTGTTGTTGATGAGCCCTTTATATATTATAGATGTTAATCCCTTAGCAGACAGATATATATGATTTGTACATAATCTCCCACTCTGTGGATAATCTCTTCAGTTTCTTGATAATGTCCACTAATGCATAGAAGTTTTATTTTGATAAAATTCAATTTATCTATTTTTTCTTTTGCTAATTGTGCTTTTGGTGCTATATCTAAGAATCTACTGACAAGTTACTGTCAAAGTAATGCATATTTACCTTATGTTTTCTTCTAAGAGTTTGTGGCTTTAGATCTTATATTTAGGTTGTTGATTATTTTTTAGTTATTTTTATATATGGTGCATAGTAGTGATCCAATTTCATTCTTGTATTGCACATGGAGAATCAGTGGCTCCATTTCCATAGTTGACTCTCCTAGTCTTCAAATGTAGTTTCTCTCTTCTACTAGGGCTGTCTAGAGGCAGGTATCATTTATTTGTCTTGAAGCCATTAACAAGCAAGGAAAAGATAAAACCAGAAGTTGTCAATATATTAAAATATACTGTTGTGGTTGTTGGGGAGATAAAGTATTGAATCCATACTTTAAAATACTGTGTATATATTCCCATTTATGTTTGTCCAATAAAAACAGGCATAGGTTGTGGACTACAGTTCAAATTTTTTATTTCTTTTTGCATCTAATAGGAAATTTTCTAGAGCCCACCTCACCAGTAGAGGAGATACCTTAAAAAATGTTTTAGAAGGAGGCTTTCATACTTTTTTGTTAATCACAATACAGGAATACAGGAGCTATTTAGGATTGTATTTTTGGCTAGTTGGAGTTAGGGGTTCAGAGTCAGTACCTATGTACAGGTAGCCTCTGTGCTGGAGGTCTCCCTCCACTTCTGTTTTATTCCATTCACACCCCTTTGAAGATCCAAGTGAAATTAACCATCTGCATTGCTTTAGTATAACTTTCTCACTTTCTCCTTCTGAAATGCCGGCCTGTGGAGTAGGACTTGGCTAGCTATATACAAATCACCCAGGGAAGTTTGATAAAAGCACAGATTCCTGATTTTTCTCTTCCCTCTTTTTTTGGGTGGGGGGCTTACATATTGCCTGGGAATTAAAGCTCTCTAGCAGTCAGGTATGGGAATCATGGCACAAGAGGTTCCTGAATATGTATCCAAGTCAAGAATTTTATTCATTGATGGAATTTCAGTATGGAAGCTACTGCCAAAATTTCCATAATTTTTCCCTTCAAATTTACAGGTGTGACTGTGTACGAAACAAAATGTGTGTTGCAGCCTTTGGAGTAATTTCTGTTGCCTTGTCAGTGGTGAGCGGCTTTGGCTTCATGTTATATACTGGGGTACCATTTGTGACTATAGTTAAAAATTCACCATTTCTTATTCTAGGTGAGTAAAACAAAATGTGAGGCTATGTACTGTGTATGTGAGTGTGTAGGATAGTTAAGGGGAGGGGCTTGTGTTAGATTAAGCAAATTAATTATGTTTAGGTGGCTCTACTAATCCAAAATGAGGTGTCAGGAAAAAGAAAATCAAACTGAGCCCTGGGCTGGAATAGCCAGATTGGTTGGAGAGAGATTTTGTGCACCAAAAGGTCTTTGGTTAGATTTCAT
The DNA here is from genome assembly GCF_019186645.2 of Phyllostomus hastatus. NCBI lineage: Eukaryota > Metazoa > Chordata > Mammalia > Chiroptera > Phyllostomidae > Phyllostomus > Phyllostomus hastatus. The sequence continues at coordinate 21,048,866 of NW_025334028.1, read as the reverse complement.
TCAGGGCACATACCTAGATTGTGGGTTTGGTCCCGATGGGCATGTACAGGAGGCAACCAATTGATGTTTATTTCTCACGTCAATGTATCTTTCTCTCTCCCTTTCTCTCTCTCTCAAATCAATAAATGTATCCTTGGGAGAGGATTAAAAAAAAGAAAATCTAAATTTCCCCAAATGGAAATACAAAGAACATGAATAGACAGTATATACAGACACATGTACATGCACAGACACACCCAAAAATGGAAAATACAAGTCATGGAAAATATAAGAAAAAAATATTTGCTCTCTCAGTTAATTAAGAGATTCAAATTAAACCAAAAGTGAAACACCTCATTTTCTTATTAGATTAATAAATATTAGTAAAATTGAAGGTTTGGGGAAAGTTGTGTGCAAATGAACAGTCACACTCTGCTGGAAGAAATGTGCAAATTAGTACACAACTTTGCACCAAATCAGATTTAAATATTGAAAAGGGAATGCCTTTGACGTATCAATTCCACTTCTAGAAGTGTGTTCTAGTAATTGGGCAAGTGCTCAAAAAGTAGAATAATATGTTATCTTCAGTGTAATTTAGAGTAAGAAAATACTGAAAACAACCTAATCCTATATCAGCATGGGATTGGTCAATTCAAATACAGCATCTTAAAATTTTGGAATCATTTCAGTCTTTAGAAAGTATGTATATAATATTAAGTGAGAAATAGTGGTTATGAAGTAAGATGTTTGAAATGGAGTGGCACAGTTATAAATTCTGGATGGGTAAACATCAAAGTGTTAGTGGGAATTATCTCTGAAGTGTGGAATTACAGCTTAAATTTTTCTTTGTATTTTCCTGTAATTTCAAAATTTATTTTACAATAAGCATGAAAAAACAAAGGTCTTTATATTTTGGAAAGCAACCAAGTTGGAAGAAATAATGTTTGGTTTCTTGGGTTAATAGTAGATCAGCTGTTCTTGGATATCAGCTTATTTATTCTAGCTCTTCGGGGCATACCTTCATACACACTCACACTTAATCACTCAATGTTTCCAACAGTTGTAAATAATTATAGTTAAAGTGTGTATAACTGATTTAGTAGAAACCATTTTTGTATAGTTTGTGTGTACAGAGGAGTGTGAATGTGTGTGTGTGTGTGTGTATAAGTTTGTGATTCCAGCAACTCAAGAACTATGTGTGGATCATTTAACGATGTCTTATAAATAATAAAACTAGCTATTAAATACATAATTATCAGTTCATTCTTGATTCTCCACACTTTTGATTCTTCCATTTTGCCCAGCTGAGTACATTTCAAACCCTCAAAGCTGGTGGCAGTGGGAGTTGATGACAGACTACAAAGACTTCTGTCAATTTATATCCTTCTACCTTGGTTATACCTGTAGAATATCTGGATTAGAAGCAAAGTTGCAATTCCCAGTACCCTACCAGGCAATCCATAGAGATAATCCCCAAAACTTTTAAGATCAGCATTTCAGTTCCAAGTATTGATTGTATCAGCACACACAGAAACAGGTGTTCATGAGTGAAAGTAGTATCCGCTCTAGCAGAAAGCCTGAGGAGATAAAATTTATCTGCATGCTCTTGCTGTTCTATTTGTTGTCCTTCTTTCCCAGTCTTTAATGATGATTTCAAAAATCTGCTTTATTCCAAACCAATCATGAAATGCCATCATGGAAAAGGATTAACTACCTAGTAGGCATTAATATGTAAAGGATCCTTGAGATTTACTTAAGTATATATTTCTGCTATCAAGAGTACTTTCATTTTAATGTTAAAGAGCCTTATATTGGGCAAGTGAAGTTTGAATGATAGCATTCTAGCTATCCAAAACATACCAGCAGGAAAACTACATTTTGTGTGTGTGTGTTTATAAGCTATGTAGTGTTTCTCACATTATACCACATTGATAGCTACATGTTAAATACAGAACATATAAGTCCAGCTTATATTTTAAACAATAGAATGTTGGCTCAATGTGTTCGTGCATTAGTATGAAATTACTTATGAGAGGAAATGGTCTCTGAAGTAACCTAGTAGAATCAAAGACGCATGGTAATTTTGCTTTGACTAACAACCAGTCAGTCAGATTTCTTGACTCATCATTGAAACACCCTAAATGAAGACTAGGAGTAGAATATACTGTGCTATGTGCAAAGAATAGGAGTTATGTACAAAGCACAGAGTTACTACAGAAGAAAGAGTGATGAATTCTGTTGTGGATTCAGAGGCAACCAGAGAAAGAATGAGAAAAAGTAGTATCAAAGCACAGATTGGGCAAGGTAAATAAGACCTTAAGTGATGGAAAAAAATGGTTTAAATTGATCTGTTTAATTTTTTAATGGATATTAATATTTATGAAGATTCTGTTTCTGTTTTTGACAGGTGTTGGGGTTGATGATATGTTTATCATGATTTCTGCCTGGCAGAAGACCAACCTCACAGATAGCATCAAACATCGTATGGCCAGAGTCTATTCAAAAGTGGCAGTGTCCATTACAATCACTACCATCACCAACATCTTGGCCTTTTATACAGGGGTCATGACCTCTTTCAGGTCCGTACAATATTTTTGCATTTATACAGGAACAACCCTGTTCTTTTGTTATTTTTACAATATCACCTGTTTTGGAGCATTTCTGGCCCTGGATGGTAAAAGAGAAGCAGTCTGTCTACGTTGGTTAAAAAAGACAGATAGGCCTGACCAAAAATGTTTCTCATTAAAACGATGCTGCTGTCTCCCATTTGGTTCTCTTCCAGATGAACAGGGAGCTGATATCCATCCAATGAATTCGTTCTTTAAAGACTATTTTGGACCTGTTCTCACAAGCACTAAGTCCAAGATTTTTGTAGTGCTTCTATACATTTTGTACCTCATAAGTAGTATATATGGGTGTTTCCAAGTGAAGGAAGGTTTAGACCTTCGAAATTTGGCAAGTGATGATTCTTACATTACACCATATTTTAATGTAGAGGAAAAGTATTTTTCAGATTATGGTCCCAGGGTTATGGTTATTGTTACTGAACCTCTTGACTACTGGGATAAATATGCTAGGCAAAAATTGGAAAGATGTCTGAGAGATTTTGAAAACAATGGCTATGTAGATAAAAGTCTTACAGAGTTTTGGTTACAAGAATATGTGCAATATATGGAGGATAACAGACAAGATATAAAGGATAAGAAAACTTTTATAAACAGTATTTCAAGTTTTGTTATGAAATTTCCACTTTTCAAATATGATATTAATATTTCATCATTACATGAAATCAGTTGTTCCCGGGCCTTCATTCAGACTATAGATATTTCTTCTTCAACCAACAAGAAAAAGATGTTACTCCAGTTACGAGATTTGGCTGAAGAGTGTGAAATTCCCCTAATGGTGTATAACCAGGCATTCATATATTTTGATCAGTATACTGCAATAATAGAAAACACTGTTCGAAATGTCATTGTTGCATCAACAATTATGTTTGTTGTTTCTTTATTGTTAATTCCTCATCCACTGTGTTCCTTGTGGGTAACTTTTGCTATTGCTTCTGTGATTGTAGGAGTAACAGGCTTCATGGCATTCTGGAACGTCAATCTTGATTCCATATCCATGATTAATCTTGTCATTTGTATAGGGTTTTCTTTTGATTTTTCTGCACACATTACCTATGCATTTGTTTCCAGTTCTGAACCCTCAGTAAACCAAAGAGCAATTGAAGCATTGTATATGCTAGGCTACCCTGTGTTACAAAGTGCAGTTTCAACAGTTATAGGGGTGTGTGTTTTAGCTGCAGCTAAAGCATACATCTTCAGGACATTTTTTAAGATTATGTTTCTTGTTATGTTATTTGGGGCTGTTCATGGTCTAATTTTTATTCCAGTATTCTTAACCCTATTTTGAAGTCTTGTTTAAAATATCCACTAGCAAATCAAAGGTCAGTTATAGAATTCCTGATTGTCCCAACTCAAACTGATAAAAATGCACTATTAACAATAGTCATTGATAAAGTAAAAACAAAGGCATATTTCCTTGACTTGGAAATCCCATTTAAAATGTTATTGAACATATCCTGAGAAAAATTAGTCTTACATGAAAATATCTATATTACTCAGTCCATATCTTACCTTCTGTTAAAAACTTAAGAATGAATAAATCCACATTACAACTCCAGAACCTCTTTTCTATTGACTAAAAGACTTATAAAATAAGTGTATCTCTTTACAACACTTAAAAAAATAAAAGATTTTTACTAAATTGGAATGTGTTGTCATCTTTATTAAGGTCTATATAATCAAGAATAAAATATAAATTTCCAGTTGTTTTTCCTTTTATTTAATCACTAGAAGTTGATGCATGGAATTTAAATACTTAATATGTTATACCATAAATGGAATCTTTTCACTGTAATTTCTATTTTCATTATTATGTAAAAGTTCACCTTACGTGTTTTCCCAGTCTGGGGCTATTCTATGTGTTTTCTTAATGATATGATGAACTGAAGTTTTTAAAGTTTTGAAATCCAGCTTATGGTGTATTTTTAGTTAGTGCTTTCTGTGTCCTAAGAAATGTTTACCTATTCTAAGATTATAAAATATTCATCTCTGTTTTCTTTTCAGAGCTAATAAGTTTTAACTTTACACTTAGGTCTGTGATCCATACACATGTTTTCATTGGAGAGTATGTAGAGACATTTGTTTTTATTCCATAATAGTTATCTAGTTGTCCTAGCATCTACTGTGAAAAGACTATCCTTTCACTAATTAACTCAGATTAACTAGGTACCTCTGTCAAAGAATCAGTTGACAACTTATGTGTGGTTTTACTTCCGTTCATTAATCTGTTTTGTCTACACTAAAGCCAATACCACATTTCCTTTATTACTAAAGCTTTATATTCTTGAAATTAGATTGTGTTAAGTTGTTCAATATTTTTCTTAATTTCCAAATTGTTTTGCTATTCTAGGTTCTTTGCATTTAGATACTAGTTTTAGAATCACTTGTCAATTTATCACAAAAAGCCTTTTGGGATTGTAACTGGGTAACGGTGAATCTACAGATCAATTTTGGGAAAATAGGTATCTTAGCAATATGAAATCTTCCAATCTGTAAACATGGTTTCTCTCCATTTATTTGTCTTTTTTAACTTCTCCCAAGAATATATCACATATTTAGGTAAATTTACTTCTAAGTATCTTTATTTATGAGATTTTTAAATATTTTAATTTTTTTCCCCTTTTTACTAGTCTATAAAAACAGAATTGACTTTGGTATACTTAACCTAACAAAGTGTTATCTTGGAAGATTCTTTCCTGAAGATCACTATAATTTCTTTTTCTATGCAATTATATAAGGACCACGTTAAGGCCATATTATTTCTCCCTACATAATCTTTATAAAAATTTAATGAGATTTATAAAATTTACTAATTGATTTGAGAGAGAGAGAAATACTGATCTGTTGTGCTACCCATTGATTGGTCGATTCTTGTATGTATCCTGATCAGAGGTCAAACCTACAACTGTGGCATATCTGGGTGACGTTCTAACAAACTGAACTATCCAGCCAGGGGTATAATCTTCACTTGCTTTATTGAAGTGGCTTAAAACACTGAGAAGAATGTGGGAAAGCCTACTAAAAACAGACATCACTGCCAAGTATGGTAATTACCAGAAGGTATTCCAAAGCTGTTTCTATCAGATTGATGAAACTCCTTTCTACTGCTAGTTAATTAAGATTAACTAAGATTAATTAAGATTAGCAGTAGCAGTGTTTTATCATGAGTGGGTATTGAATTTGGTCATATAATTTATGTCTATCTTTTAAGATTACCATGTCATTTTCCATTGTAACCTGTGAATGTGGCAATTTCTGTTGAATGATTTTTTAATATTACACCATCCTTGCATTCCTAGGATGATTCACATTTGGTCATGGCATATTATTATTCTCATATATTGCTGTCTTTGTTTTGTTCATATTTTGTCAATGATATTTGTTCCTAAGATCATGAAGGATAGTGGTCTGTAATTCTCTTGTAATGTCTTTCTCAGGTTTTGATATCAGGTATATGGTACCTTTAGGATATGAGCCAGTAAGTAATCCTCTTCTATTTTCTGAAATACAGGATACATGGTTAATATCATTTCTTTCATTTTTTTCTCTTAAATGTTTGGTACACTTCATCAGTGAAGTCATCTGGACACGAAGTTTTTTTCTGGAAAGGTTTTTTATTTCAAATTAACTTTTCTTAACAGATTTGAGGCCACTCAGATGTTTTATTTACTTTTGGGGCCAGTATTGGTATGCTTTTTCTTGCAAGGACCTTACCCATTTTTCTAAGTGGCTAATTGACTTTTTTAATTACTGGTTTTCAGGAATTTGACTATGCTTTGGATGTGTATGGTACATTTCCTTCTATCTTCTTGTGTATCTTTGAGATTTAGGACCTGTTTGCTATATTCCATCATATTTGAAAATATATTAGCCTTTATTTCTTCAAATATTTCTCTGCCACATTGTCTTTCTCCTCTCCTTCTGGGACTCCAATTGCAAATATTTTCCTGTGTCAGATCCAGTATGGTGGAGGAGAAGGTAGAAGGTACATTGACCTCCTCCCAGCATCAAATTGGAATTAGAATCAAAATACAGAACCAACCTTAATAACCAACATCACACTAGATAAATAGAAGTTCTAACTAAGGATTGAAAGAAGAAGCCACATTGATACTGGTAGGAAGGGCAGGGTTGCAAAAAAGGCTGGCCCACTCCTATGGGCTCTTGAGGTTCTGGAGGGCTATCTCAGCTGCAAAGTTTCCCCTGAGGAACTTTGGTGTCAGTCCTAGGCCAGGCTCCCCATCCTTCAATATCAGAGCTGGAAAGAGGCTCCCACATAAAATCTGGCTGTGAAAATCGCTGGGATTATGTCACCCAGGAAGAGATGTTGGCATCCTCTTAAAGCACCAACACATAATATCTCATTTGCAACCATTCACCCTGGACCCTAGTGGAGGGAGAGAAGAGCACACTAGAGTTGTGTGAGCACTCAGTAAGGTTTGTGGCTCTGGGGGGAAAGCTGAAGGGACTGCCACCAGGGTCCCTAGAATGAGACCCTCTCCAGTATAGCAGAAGCTGTCTTTTTTGGGCACACTACTCCCTGTCTTACAGCGAAAGCTTGGAGAAAACCGAATAACCCTATGCCCAGTTGCCCAACCCTGCTGAGCTTGTGCCCTGCTGAGGAGTCAACTGTCTGGTCTGGGGTATAAAGGTCCAAGTAGACTCGACTTTATTAATAACTGAGTTGTGTGGCTTTGTGGCAGGGGCCATTTCCCCAACTTTACTGTGAACCTGACTGGCACTGGCCCCTCACAAGAGATCCACTAGGCCCACCCTCCCAAATCCCAGCAGTACAGCATTGCTGAGATAGGGTACCTGGGAGAATCTGGAGCAGAATGAGTTATGTTGCTCTAGGAAAGTGTATAATTTTCTCTCATACATGCAACCACTGCAGAGCTTTTTCTTCACGTGGTCAAATCTTTGTCTATTAAGACCTGATAAACTCTGCTGGTGTCACCCTGACAACTCCCTGAAATCCCACTCCACTACAAAACCTATGGGCACCCAGCAGAGTCAGCTAGACTTGTTATATCCTGGGACATTTGCTGAATGGCCTTAGACACAGCATGGACACATAGTTTGAATCTATCAGTCTGATGAACACCACTCACCCCTACACAATGAGTCACTGAGAACCTACCTCATGCAACTTCAGTACCACCGAAAAACACCTTCAGTAACTGAGTCTAATAGCCAGCCAGCAGGTAGCAAGTGGAGGCAGGCTGAAATGGATCTTGGGGTGCCTTGGGGCTTTTGCTGACCTCCCCTAGGCTCAGTCCTGGTAGAGACTGGCCTTGGGCAGTTTGGTACTTCCGATGCACACCAATGCCCAGTGGTGGGCAGCCAGAAACAGGATCATTTTGTAGCTCTAAAGAGTTTGCTCAGGGCCAGTCACAGGCAGCATCTGATACTGACCTACACCAGAGTCTCCCTCAAAACACCCCAGAACAGATACATCCAGTGGCCAGCTTCAGAAAACATCAGATCAAGATCCAAATGGTTTCACAAGTGGCATAACCAAAGGGAGATCTCAGTAGGCACCAGGCCCTGCTGAGGAGAATTCTGCTTTGTGTGGTTAATACCTGCACAGCAGCTCATACACTTTGGTCAGGGTCAGTCCTCCCAGTCAGCCTGCCTGAGAGTTGATCCTGCATATGAATAGGAAGGATTACATAACCCACGCAAGGAATATTCCTGGAGCATGCAGCTCAGTTGTTTAAGAACGTTGTACCCCTGGGTCCCACAGGGCACCTACTACATAAGGATATCCTATCAAGATTGGGAAACAGAACTGATCCACTCAATGTAAAACAACAAAGACAAAGAGGCAGCCAAAATGAGAATAAAAAATAGGCCCCACATGAAAGAACAGGAGAAATTTCCAGAGAAGAGCTAAATGAAATGGAGGCAAGCAATTTATAAGATACAGAGTTTTAAAAGATGGTTATAAGGCTGGTGTGGCCCAGTTAATTGGAGCATCTCCCTGTGGACCAAGAGGTCACAGGTTTGATTTTTTGGTCAGGACACATACCCAGGTTGCAGGTTTGATATCTAGTTGGGGTGCATGTGAAAAGGCAACCAATCAATGTTACTCTCTTACATCTGTGTTTCCCTTTCCCTCTATCTCTCTATTTCTAAAAACAATGAAAAAATGTTCTTGGGTAAGGATAAAAAATGTTTATAAGGATCCTCAAAGAACTTAGCAGAAACTTCAACAACTTGAAAAAAGATATAGAAACTGTAAAAAAGAACAAGTCATAGATGAAGAATACAATATTTGAAGTAAAGAATACATAGAAGGACTAAACTGCCAGTTTGATGGAGCAGAGTATTGAATTAATGATTTGGAAGACAAAGTATTGGACAATCAGAACAGCAAAAAGAAAAAAGAATAAAAAAATGAAGATAGTTTGAGACCTTTGGCACAACAGTAAATACAATAACATCCGCATCATAGGAGTACCAGAAAGAGAAGAGAGAAAACACAAGGAATCAAGAAGCCATTTAAAGAAATAATGGCTAAAAACTAATCTAACCTAATGAAGGAAAAAGACACACAAGTCCTAGGAGTGTAGGGTATCAAACAAGATGAACATAAAGAGGCGCACACAAAGACAGATTATAATTAAAGGTCAAAGGTTAAAAATAAAGAAGGAATCTTAAAAGCAGCAAGAGAATGACAGTTACATGCAGAGAAGCTACCATAAGACTGTCAGGTGATTTCTCAACAGAAACATCACAGGCCAGAAGGAATTGGAATATTATATTCAAGGTAACTGAAAGCAAGGATGCACAATGAAGACTACTTCACCCAGAAAGTCTATTGTTTAAAATTGCATGAGAAATAAAAAACTTCCCAGACAAGGAAAAACTACTGGAGGTCATTACCACCAAATGGGTATTACAAGAAAGATTAAAAGGTCAAGATGAAGGAAGAAAAAGAAGAAGGAACAGGGAAGAAGGAGAAGAAGGAAAAGAAGGAAAAGGAGGAGGAGGAGAAAGCAATGACAAAGGACATAATTAAAAAATGTTTAAGGGCATTTTTATTGTATTTTTTCCATTACCATTTATTTCCTTTATACCCCCTTACCCTGCAATCACCACACTGTTGCCCATGTCAGTGAGTAAAGGGCCTTCTAGAAGAATAACAACAACAATGACGACAACAACAAAAACAAATAACAAGAGGAACAAAGAATAAAATAGCAATTAATACAAATCAATAATCACTGTAAATGTAAATGCCTTAAATGCTCCAATCAAAAGGAATATGGTAGCTGAATGGATAAGAAAACAAGACCCATATACATATGATACAATATATATGATATATTCTATAAGAGGCCCGCTTCAAAAAAAAAGATACACAAAAACCAAGAGTAAAGAGATGGAAAAAGATATGTGATGCACTGTGGGTCTCGTGGTTCTCCATTATTGTCACACTGGCCCTGGCTGTGGCTGCCTTTAGTGGGAGCAATAAACACCAGTATACCTGCTGGAAGAGGAAACCCACCAGCAAAAGAACAACCAACACATAACAACAGAAGATGAAGAAGGGAGTGGAAACCACATTAACCTCAACCCAAGACTGATCTGGAAATACAACTTAATGTAGGAGAAATTACCCAGAACAAACAACTGAACAAGAGTGAGAGAGAAGCCTCAAAACCTAGTACACAGAGAAGAGCAAGCTTCAACACAAACTGTCTAAACCTGCACAACAGAATACAAGACTAGGTGTGACTATCAGGTAATCAACTGGAGGGAAGGACCCACCAAAGAAAGAACCAACAACAATCAAAACCCAAAGACAAACACAGGGCCAACTTAAATGAACGCCCAAGACCAGTGACCTCAGGAGATCAAGGAGATAGAACCACTGAATCTCATGGGTCTTCTATCATAGAGGTTCACAACATAAACACAGGGAGTCAGAAGAGATCAATTTGAGAAGCAGAGTCTAACAAGAAGAGTCTCACAAACAATGGGAAGATAAAGAAACAATCCCCAAATGAAAGGAAAGGAGGAAGCCTCACAAAGAATGCTAAATGAAATAGAGGCAAGTCAATTATCAGATATTGAGTTCAAAGCCATGGTTATAAGGAAGCTCAATGAGCTCACAGAGAATTACCAAAAACTACAGAAAACTACAATGAACTCACTGCAAACTATATTAACATGAAAAGGAAATAGAAACTATCAACAAGGGCCAAGAGGAAATGAAGAATACAATTTCCGAACTGAAAAACACAGTAGAAGGAATCAAAAGAAGGCTCGATGAAGCAGAGGATTGGATCAGTGAGCTGGAGGGTAAGGTAGAAAAAAAAAACACCCAGAAAGGGCAAGAGAGGAAAGAGGCTCAGAAAGAATGAGGAAGGGTTAAGGGAAATGCAGGCCAACATGAAATGTAATAATATGCATAAAATAGGGATACCAGAAGGAGAGGAAGAAGAGTAAGGGATAGAAAAACTGTGAAAAAGTAGTGATGGAAGCCTTCTTTAATTTGATGAGAGAAAAAATCACACAAATGCAGGAAACAGAGATAGTCCCAATCTAGAGGAACCCAAAGAAGCCCACTTCAAGACACATCATAATTAAAATGGCAACGTTCCAAGACAAAGACAGGATCTTAAAGGCAGCAATGGAAAAACTGGAAGTAACATACAAGGGAACCCCAATAAGGCTAGCAGCTGACTTCTCAGTGGAAGCATTCCAAGCCAGAAGGGAATGGCAAGTAATATTCCAAGTAATGAAAACTAGAGGCCTGCAACCAAGACTACTTTATCCAGCAAGGTTCTCAATTAAAATGGAAGGCCAAATAAGGAACTTCCCAGACAAAAGAAGCCTGAAAGCATACACCTCCTCCAAACCAGCTCTGCAAGATATGCTAAAGGGTTTGCTTTAAGAACAGGAAGGAAAACAGTGAGAGAAAGAGGAACACAGGTACAAAAAATGGCAATGAATAAGTACCTATCAATAATAGCTTTATACATAAATGGATTAAACACCCCAATCAAAAGACATAGAATAGCTGAATGGATAAGAAAATATGACCCACACATGTGCTGCCTACAAGAGACCCACCTCAGAACAAAAGACCTACACAGACTGAAAGTGAAGGGCTGGAAACAAATATTCCAAGCAAATGGACAGGGGAAAAAAGCCCAGGTAGAAATGCTCATATCAGGCAAAAGAGATAAAAAAAAAAGAGCCATAAAGAGACTCAGAAGGTCACTTTATAATACTGAAAGGAAAAATCCATCAAGAAGACATAAACATTATAAATATATATATGCCCCCAACATAGGAGCACCCAAATACACCAAGAAAATCTTGGAGAACTTCAAGAAAGGTATCAACAGGAACACAATTATAGAAGGAGATTTTAACACCCCACATTCAAAAATGGACAGATCTTCCAAACAAAGTATCAACAAAGATATTGTGGCATTGAACAATGCCTTAGATAAAATGGACTTAAATGATGTATACAAAGCCCTTCATCCCAAAGAAGCAAAATACACATTCTTTTCAAATGCACATGGAACGTTTTCAAAGAGAGACCACATGAAAGGTCAAAAAACAAGCCTCAACAAATTCAAGACAATTGAAATTATATCAAGCATTTTCTCTGACCACAAGAGACTGAAACTAGAAACCAACCTCAAGGAAAAAAAACCAAAACACTCAAACTCATGGAGATTGAATAGTGTACTATTAAACAATGGATGGATCAAGAATGAGATTAGGGAAGAAATCCAAATGTTTCTAGAAATAAATGAAAATGAACTCACAACAATCCAAAACTTATGGGACACAGCAAAAGCAGTCCTGAGAGGGAAGTTTATAGCAATACAGGCCTACCTAAAAAAGATAGAAACATTTCAAACAAACAACCTAAAGGGCCTACAAGGCCCCTACAAGGGCCTACGCCTACAAGGGCACAAGAACAACAACAAATGCAGCCCAGAGCACATAGAAGGAAGGAAATAACCAAGATGAGAGCAGTATTAATTGACATAAAGACTAAAAGCACAATTCTAAGGACTAGTAAATCCAGGAGCTGGTTCTATGAAAAAACAAACAAAATTGACAAGCCTTTAAGCAGGCTCATCAAGAGAAAAAGAAGACCCAAATAAACATAATTGGAAATGAAGGAGGAGAGCTTACAGCTGATGTCACAAAAATACAAAGGATTGTAAGAAATTACTATGAAGAACTATATGACAAGAAATTTGGAGACCTAGGTGAAATGGACAAATCTCTAGAAAAATATAATCTTCCAAAACTGAATGAATAAGAAACAGAAAGCCTGAACAGACCAATAACACCTGATTAAATTGGAGCAGTAATCAAAAAGCTTTGAACACACAAAAGCCCTGGAGAAGAAGGTTTCTTAGGAGAATTTTACAAAACATTTAAGGGAGAGCTAACCCCCATTCCCCACAGATTATCCCCCAAAATTCAAGAAGGTGGAAGACTCCCAAACTCTTTTTTATAAGGCCAGCATCATCCTAATCTCAAAACCAGATAAAGACATAAGAAAGAAAGAAAACTTCAGGCCAATATCGCTGATGAACATAGATGCTAAAATCCTCAACAAAATATTGGCAAACCAAATCCAGCAATGCGTTAAAGAGATCATACATCATGATCAAATGGGAATCATCCCAGGAATGCAAGATGGTACAATATTCACAAATCAATAAATGTAATACATCACATACACAAAACAAAAGACAAAAATCACACGATCATATCAATGGATGCAGAAAAAGCATTTGATGAGGTACAGCAACCATTTATGATTAAAAGACTTAGCAAAGTGGGACTAGAGGGAGCATTCCTCATCCTAATGAAGGCTATATATGAGAGACCTACAGCCAACATCATACTCAATGGGGAGAAACTTTGAGCTTTCCCACTAAGATCAAGAACAAAACAAGGATGCATGCTTGTTTAGGACACCACTCCTATTCAATATAGTATTGGAAGTCCTAGCCACAGCAATCAGACAAGAAAAAGAAATAAAAATTATCCAAATTGGAAAGGAGGGAATAAAACTGTCTTTGTTTGCAGATGACATGCTAGTATACATAGAAAATCTTATAGACTCCACCAAAAAACTACTCAACCTAATAAATAAATTTGGCAAAACAGCAGGATCCAAAGTCAATATTTGGAAATCAAAGGCATTTTTGTACACCAACAATGAAATATGAGAAACATAAATCAGGAAAAAGTTTCATTTGCTATAGCAACAAGAAAAATAAAGTACTAGGAATAAACCTAGCCAAGGAGGTAAAAGACCTGTAGTCACAAAACCATACAACACTGAAGAAGGAAATTAAGGAAGAGACAAACAAATGGAATCATCTACCATGCTCACAGATTGGAAGAATTAACGTCATCAAAATGTCCATACTACCCAAAACAATGTATAGATTCAATGAAACCCTTATTAAAGCACCAATGGCATATTTCACAGATATAGTACAAACATTTCAAAAATTTATATGGACCCATAAACGATCCAGAATGGCTGCAGCAGTTTTGAGAAAGAAGAACAAAGTAGGGGGGGATCACAATATCTGATATCAAATTGTATTACAAGGCCACTGTATTCAAAACAGCCTGGTACTGGCATAATAACAGACAGATAGACTAATGGGACAGAACAGAGAGCCCAGAAATAAACCCAAGTGTCTATGGTCAATTAATATTTGACAAAGGGGGATGAAGCATAAAATGGAGTAAAATAGCCTCTTAAGAAGTTATTTGTTTAAATAAATGGTGTTGGGAGATCTGGTCAGATACATGCAAAAAATAAAATTTGATCACCAACTTATACCACACACAAAAATAGGTCCGAGGTGGGTAAAAGACTTAAATATAAGTCATGACATCATAAAAGTCCTAGAGGAAAACATTGGCAGGAAAATCTCAGACAATCCATGCAGCAACATCTTCACTGATATTTCCCCTAAAACAAAGGGCATAAAGGGAAGAATATACAAATGGGGCCTCATCAAATTAAAAAGCTTCTGTATGGCTAAAGAAACCAGCATTAAAATGAAAAGAGAACCAACTATATGGGAAAACATATTTGCCAATGATACCTCAGACAAGGGTTTGATCTCCAAAAATATATAAAGAATTCACATAACTCCACTCCAGGAAGACAAGCAACCCAATTAAAAAATGGGCAAAAGACTTGAATAGACACTTTCCAAAGAGGACATGCAGAGGGCCCAGAGACATATGAAAAGATGCTCAGCATCACTAGCCATCAGAGAGATGCAAATGAAAACCACAATGAGATAACACTTCCCACCAGTCAGAATGGTCATTATAAACAAATCAACAAACAAATGTTGAAGTGAAGGTGGAGAAAAGGGAACCCTAATGTACTATTTGTGGGAATGCAGAATGGTGTAGCCACTGTGAAAAACAGTATGGAATTTCCTCAGAAAACTAAAAATGGAACTGCCTTTTGATCCAGCAATTCCACTACTGGGATTATATCCTAACAGCACTGAAACACCAATCCAAAAGAACCTTTGCACCCCAATGTTCATAGTAACACGACTTATAATAGCCAAGTGCTGGAAGCAGCCTAAGTGCCCATCAGTAAATGAGTGGATCAAAAACCTGTGGTACATTTACACAATGGAATACTACGCAGCAGAGAGAAAGAAGGAGCTCCTACCCTTTGAGACAGCATGGATGGAACTGTAAAGCATTATGTGAAGTGAAGTAAGACAGGCAGTGAGGGACAAATACCATATGTTCTCACCTTAACTGGAACATAATCAACAGAAAAGAAAAGCAAACAAAATATAACCAGAGATTTTGAAATTAAGAACAGTCTAACAATAGCCAGAGGGGAGGGGGGATGGGACAGTGTGGGGAAGGGTTTTCAGGAACTACTATAAAGGACACGTGGACAAAACCAAGGGGAAGGGTGGAAGCAAGGGAGGGAGGTGGATTTGGTTGGTGTGGGGGGAGTGGTGGGGAGAACATGCAGACAACTATATTTAAACAACAATAAAATAATTTTAAAAAATTAAGAAAAAGATGTCATGCAAATGGAAATGAATAAAAGGTAGAGTAGCAATATTTATATCATACAAAATAAGCAAAGGCTATAGGAAGAGAGGAAGAAGGACACTACATAGTAATAAAGGGAACAATTCAACAAGGTGATTTACCCCTTTTAAACATTTATGCTCCTAACATTGAAGGACCTAAAAATATAAAGAAAATCTGGATGGACATAAAGGGAGATATTGACAGTAATATAGTCATAAGTAGGAGATGTTTACACCATGCTGACATCAATATATAGATCTTCCAGACAGAAAATCAACAAGGAAACAGCAGCCTTAAATGACAAACTGATCAAATGCATTTAGTTGATATATTCAGAACATATCATCCCAAAGCAGCAGGATATTCATTCTTTTCAAGTGCACATGGAACTATTTCTAGGATAGACCACATATTTGGACACAAACCAAATTTCAATAAATCTAAGAAGACTGAAATCATATCAAGCATCTTTTCTGATCATAATGGTATAAAACCAGAAATCAATCACAAGAAAAAACCTGAAAAACAAACAATGACATGAAAGCTAAATAACATGTTACTAAACAATAAATGGGTTAACAATGAGATCAAGGAAAAATCAATTGATACTCTGAAACAAATGAAAATGGGAACACAGCACAAACTCTCTGGGACACAGTGAACAAAGTCTTAAGAGAGAAATTCATTGCAATACAGTCCTACCTCAAGAAACAAGAAAAGTCTCAAATAAACAATATAACTTTACACTGTAAGAAACTAGAAAAATAACAACAAAACAAAGTCCAAAGTGGTTAGAAGAAAGAAAATAATAAACATCAGAGCAGAAAAAACAAAATAGAGTCTAAAAAATGATATAAAAGGATGAATCCAAGAGCTAGTTCTTTGAAAAGATAAAAAAGATTGACAAATATTTAACCAGACTCATCAAGAAAAAGAGAGAACTCAAATAAATAAAATTGAGATAAAGGAGAAATAACAACTGACACCACAGAAATACAAAGAATTGTAAGAAAATGTTATGAACAACTATATGCCAGTAAATTGGACAATCTGGAAGAAACGGATAAACTCCTAAAATATACAATTTTCCAAAACTAATCTAGGAAAAACCAGAAAATCTGAGTAGATCAATTACAATTAATAAAAGTGAAGCAGTAATAAAAAATGCCCAATAAACAAAAGTCCTGGACTGTATAGCTTCACAAGTGAATTTTACCAGACATTCAAAGAAATAACACCTATTCTTCTCAAACTATTCAAAAAAATTCAAAAGCAGGAAAGATTCCTCAGCTCATTTTGGAACCCAGCATTATCTTAATTCCAAGACCAGATAAAGACACTAAAGAAAGAAAATTATAAATCAATATCCCTGATGAACATAGATGCTAAAACCATCAAAAATATACTAGCAAACTGAAATCATCAATGTATTAAAAAGGTCATATGCCATGATCAAGTGGAATTTATTCTGGGGATGCAACTGATAGAATATCCACAGGTCAACAAATCTGGTTCATCACATAAACACAATGAAGGATAAAAATCACATGATCCTATCAGTACAGGCAGAAAAACATGATAAAATCCAGTACCCATTTATGATAAAACTCTCTGCAAAGTGGAATAGAAAGACATACTTCAACATAATGAAGGTGATATATGACAACAAACAGTCAACATCATATGCAATGGGGAAAAACTACAACCATTTTCCTTAAGAAGAGGAAGAAGACAGGGGAGTCTCCTTACATCAACTCTTACTCAATATAGTACTGAAAGTCCGAGTCATAGTAATCAAACAAGAGAAATAAAAGGTTTCTAGCTTGGAAAGAAAGAAGTACAACTGTCATTATTCGCAGATGGTGTCATACTGCATATAGAAAACTCTAAATATCCCACAAAAAATTACTAGAACTGATAAATGAATTCGGTAAAGTTGCAGGATACCAAATAAATATTCAGAAAGCAGTTGATTTTTTTAATGCACCTGTAATGAACTGTCAGAAAGAAATTAAGAAAACAATCCCATTTACTGTTGCAACAGTAAAAATAAGATACCTAGGAATAAATTTAACCAAGTAGATAAAAGACCTGTACTTGAAACATAACGAATACTGAAGAAAGAAATCAGGAAGATACAAATAAGTGGAAACATATACCTTGTTCATGTATAAGAAGAATTAACATTATTAAAATATCTATACTACCTAAAGATATCTATAGCATCAATGCAGTTCCTAGGAAAATACCAGTGGCATATCTCACAAATTTAGAACGAATATTCCAAGTATTTACATGGAACCACAAGAGACCCAGAATAGCTACAGAAATATTGAGAAAGAAGAACAAACTTGGAGGTATCATACTATCAGATATCAAATTATACTACAAGGACATAGTAATAAAAATAGCACAGTACTGGCCCCCCCAAAAAAACAAACAGACATGTAGATCAATGGAACAGAATAGAGAGCCCAGAAATAAACCCACACCTTTATGATTAATTAATATTGACAAAGGAGGCAAGAGCATATAATGAAGTAAAGATGTCCATTCAATACCTATAGTGTTGGGAAAATTGGACAGATATGTGCAAAAGAATTAAACTAGACCAACTCTTTACACCATACACAAAAATAAACTCAAAATGGATTAAAGACTTAAATGTAATACTCAAAACCATAAACATCCTAGAAGCATAAGAGGTATAATCCCGGACATTTTTCTTACTAATACTTTTTCTGATATATCTTCTCAGGGAAGTTAAACAAAAGATAAAATAAACAAATGATACTACATCAAACTAAAAAGCTTTTGCACAACAAAAGAAACCATTAGCAAAATGAAAACATAATCCAGACAATGGGAGAACATATTCACCAATGATACATCTGATAAGGGGTTAATTTCCAAAATACATAAAAATGAATGTAACTTAACACTAAGAAAATAACCTGCCCTGGCTGGTGTGACTCAGTGGACTGAATGTCATTTGGCAAACCAAAGGATTGCCAGTTCAATTTCCAGTCTAGGGTGCATGCCTGTGTTATGGGCCAGGTCCCCAGTGGGGTGCTCATGAGAGACAACCACATGTTTATGTTTCTCTCCCTCTCTTTCTCCCTCCCTTCCCCTCTTTCTAAAAATAAATAAATAAAATCTTTTAAAAAGAAAAAGGAACAATTCATTTAAAAAATGGGCAAATGACCTGAATAGACATCTCTCCAAAGAGGTCATACAACAGCCAATAGACATATGAAAAGATGTTCATTGTTACCAGTTTTCACAGAGAGGCAAATTTAAACCACAATGAGGTATCACCTTATACCTGTCAGAATATCTACCATGAATAAGTCAACTAACAAGTGTTGGTGAGAATGTGGAGAAAAGGCAACCCTTGTGCACTGTTGGTGCAGTGAACTGTGTAAAACAGTATAGAATTTCTTTGAAAAATTAAAAATGGAATTGCTTTATGACCTAGAGTTTCCACTTCTGGGACTATATCCAAACCCTCCCCCAAAATGCTAATTTTAAAGAATATATGACCCTATATTCTTGTAGCATGATTTACAATAGCCAAGATTTGGAGGCAGCCTAAGTGCCCATCATTAGATGAGTGGATAAAAGAGCTGTGGTACTTTTACACAATGGAATACTACTTGGCAGTAAAAAAGAAGCAAATCTTAACTTTTGCAACAGCATTGATGGACCTAGAGAGTATTATCCTAAGTGTAATTAGCCAGTCAGAGAAAGACAAATACTGTATGATTTTGCTTAAATATGAAAGCTAATGAACAAAATAAACTAATAAAATATGAACAGACTGATAGTTATATGGAATATACTGACAGCTCTCTGATGGGGAGGGGGATCTGGGAGCTGGGTGAAAAATGTGAAAGGGTTAAGCAAAAAAAAAAAGTTATAGACACAGACTGTATATGGTGATTACCACAGGAAAAAGGGGATTGGGGGGAGGTGGAAGAGAATACAAGGGAGATAAATGACGATGGAAGGAAACTTGACTTTGGTGATGACACAATACAACATACAGACAATGTATTGTAGAATTGCACACTTGTAACCTATATAATTTTATTAACCACCATCACCCCTATAAATTCAATAAAAATTAATACAAAATAATTATACCTATTTATTCAGCATTACCATCATCTGCAGAGCAATGTGGATCAGGCTGGTTTGGTTCACATGCAACTGAAAAAAACAGTATGTAAAGACTGAGTATAAGTATTAAAATATAAATCCAAGGTTAGCAAACTCAAATTTTATATATATTTATACTGAAAAACATGAAAAATAATTTTTTGTAAGTATGACTCCATTCCCATTCTCCCCAATAGTTGCCTTTAGTGTTAAGTTCAGTCTAAGTTGTCTTTTTAAAACTTTAAAGAAATATATTTAATAACAACGATTCTTTCTGGCAGGCAAGATGATATTTTTAGTATTTTGTTTAGTTTTAAATATTCTGAAGTGATTATATATTCAAGTAAAACAAGTCTCTGGTCAATTAACCAATTATAAGTTAAAAATACTTTTTGCTTATCCTTTAATTAACATAAAATATTCCAAAGTTATTTAATACAAATTTTTTACCTGTCAAACATTACATATACCAATATCTGCTTCATTAAAAGTGTAATTTAATATTTATACAAATACATTTTAAAACTTTTACCCTTATCAAGTTTCACCTTATTTCCTTCCCTGAAATTGTTTTCACTTTCAAGTCAACACCTTGAAAAAAATGAAAATTTTGGTAAGAATTCCAGTAAAATATATATTTAAAATCAATTACCAAGAAAACTAGAAAACAGAAAAGCCATCTTTTTAAAATACCCAAATTCACACCCCAAGCTTGTAGTTATGGATATGAAGGAAAAAGAAAAAGTGTTATTAAAGTTTTGCATGTTAGTGTTTGTTTAGTCAGGGTAAATGAAAACCAGATGCTTGTAGAATTCAAACACTCACCTAACTATACTTCTTGAAAAAATAAAATTCAATGTAAGATGGGGATTAAATATAAATATTAAAAGCCAAGAATTAGAGTTCACTGTGCTAATGTAGGAAAAAAACTGTCTATGGCTGTTTGTGGATTCAAGCAATTTTCAAGGGCTCCCTAAGCATCTACACCCTATGCATGTGTTACTTACAGCTGACCAACTGCCTAACTCGGATTTTGACTGTAGGCAACTTGGAAGACTGGTAAAAATATAAAAGATCCACTC
The DNA here is from genome assembly GCF_019186645.2 of Phyllostomus hastatus. NCBI lineage: Eukaryota > Metazoa > Chordata > Mammalia > Chiroptera > Phyllostomidae > Phyllostomus > Phyllostomus hastatus. Next base: position 21,027,928 of record NW_025334028.1, on the reverse strand, counting down.
ACTCCTCGTCTTGAAAATTCTTTGTTTTTTTTTTATCTTATAAAACAGTATCAGTTTTACGTAATACTATCAATGATCACTTGCTACTGCACAATTTCAAAAAGAGAATTTACACACAAACATATTTGTGCCCAACCCTCTAAGAATATTTATTTGAGAAGGAAGGGTGCTCAAATTTCTGTAAAAATCTTTTTTTTTAATTTTATTTACTTACTTTTTAGAGAGAGGGGAAGAGAAGGAGAAAGAGAAAAACATTGATGTGCAAGAGGTACATCAATCGGTTGCTTCTCAGTCGCCTCTGTACACCCCAGCTGAGAACCTGGCCAGAAACCCAGCCATATTCCCTGACTGTAAATGGAACCAGCTACCTTTCAGTTTTCAGACTGCACTCAATCCACTAAACCACAACTTCTAGGGTGTAAAAATCTTTTATTAGTGCTAATTTATTTAAAGAGAAGAAGGGCTTCATAAAAAATCACATATGTTTTTACTATAACAACCCCCCAAAACCTCTCCCTTTCCAGGAAACGGTGTTGACACATGCCATCTAGCGGAAATGAACAGTAACTGCTCACAGGTCTTTGAAGTGTATCAGAAATAATGTGCAGTCTACCCCATTGACCAGAGGGAAAACATTAGCTCAAGAAGATAAGAAAGAAATTTCAAAAGATCTTACTAGCTTGTCACAATTCAGAAAAACCACAACTAAGATAAACAACATCTTCATATACTAAATGCTTAATAGAACATCTGTCACCAATAAGGAAATACGTTAGTAATTTTTGGATGATTTCTGGTAATCAATTATATATTAAATCAGGTAATAAAAATGCATTTCAAAATGCGCATTATGCCAGGTCTTTCTATGTGCCAAAGATTAAGGAAAAAGAGTTTGGCGTTTGGGTCTAGAGTGATAAAGTCATGCTCAGAATAATGTGCAACCGTTGATTAAAGGATAATGCCAATTACATAATACAAGGAAAACCTAAGTTTTCTTTGCAGCTGAACACACACACACACACACACACACACACACACAGAAAAAAAATCCCATGTTAAATAATCTTGTATTCATTAGGTCTAGATAAAAAAGTTATGTCATACCATCGACATCAAAAATATGAAATTACTTACATGTTATCCATATCATTTCAAAAAATAAAAGAAAACCTAAGAAACACCAGGTAAGGGACATGGTTCTGATTTGGTGCAGGTACTAAATGAAGGCTATTGGTAACACTACAGAGAGATAGCCTGTCACACATATCCTACAGTTAAATTCCCAAGGTTTTTTAGAGAGGGAAGTACTTTATTTTTTCCCTTAATAGCCCCAGATAGTATGATCTGGGGCAAGCTGGCAGTTTTGCTAGCTACCAGCTAACTAGCTTATCTAAGAAACAAAACTCAATGTTCCCAGAATGTTTGTTTTCCTCCATTTCCCCAATCTCCTTTTTCTTTTATAATTTCCACTTTTTTCCAAGTTTGTGGACAGCCTAATGACTGTCTCTGTCATGTGTAATTTGCATGTTGGTAATTGTCTCCATCTTCTTCTAACATATTAGATGTGAAAGTTATGGAGAACAACTTCAGGAAACACTGCTCACTGGAGTCCTACTACCACAGTCAACAGACAGGGTTAGCCTGACGGGGCATGTCATGTGGATCGAGATCCCACAAGTCCCCCATTCATCCCCGCTTGTCTTCTCTGGTGATTCCCATGCGCTGACATGGAGCTCTTTAGCTGTCATATGCTCATATTGTTTTTTCACTAAGCCTGGCTATGTTTCCAAGTGGCAGTTAATTTGTCTTCATTAATGACAACAGTGAAATATTTTTGATAAATCTGATTTTGCCAACTTCTTATTAGATTTGATTAAACTATTTTTTTAACCTCCTCATGTGGATGACAAGGAGTTCACAAAAGAAGCAGAATGTCTAGGAAAAAACACTGCTGTGTTTCTCTTCTACTACAACACTGAACATTTTCTATGATCAGATATAAGGGCAGTTTTCCCATAAGAAGCAATTCTCCAACTCTAGGGACACCAACTGGGTGCTCTGCAATTCAGTCTAGCTCTGATACCACCTACCTGAAGTTAGATTACAGAGAGTAAGGGCTCAGTCCCACAAGACTGCTGCACCTGCCATTTCAGATGCCAATCACAAATCCAAGGTTGTTCACTTGTGCTTCTAACCAACTTGCTATAAATTAGAGGTTTCCATAATCCCCTCCTTGAAAGTTGTAAAATACAAAATCAATACACAAAAATCAGTTGCATTTCTATATACTAACAGTGAACAATCCAAAAGGAATATTTAAAAAAATAATTCCATTTACAATAACATCAAAAATAATACAATACTAAGGAATAAATTTAACCAACAAGGTTTAAAACTTATACACTGACAACTATAAACACTGCTGAAAAAATTAAAGAAGATATACATAAATGGAAAGATATACTGTGTTCATGAGTTGAAAGGCTTAACATTGTTAAGATGACAACACTACCCAAAGCAACTTACAGAGTCAACACAATCTCTATAAAAACTCCAAGAGCTTTTCTGCAGATGTTTATGAAGTGGCTTTTAGACTATAACTAAGGATGGGAGCTAGCTGCAGGAGACCCAACCTTGTAATTAGAGGACTGGAACTTTCAGTCCCACCTCTCACCTTTGATAAGAGAATGGCTGGAGGTTGAATCAATCACCAAGGGCCAATGATTTAGTTGATCCTACCTAAGTAATGAAGCCTCCATAAAAATCCAAAAGGAGAGTGTTCAAAGAGCTTCCACATTGGCGAACATGCAGAGATTTGGGAAGAATGGTTCATGGAAGCTCTACACCCCTTCCCACACATCTTGCCCTATGCATCTGTCCCATCTGCCTATTGCTTTTATAATATATCAGTTATCTTGCAAGTAAAATGTTTCTCTGAGTTCTGTGAGCTGGTCTAGCAAATTAATTGAACCTTGAGGAGGGACCTGAGGGAAACTGATTTGTAGCCAGTCAGTCATAAGTACAGGTAACAACTTGAACTGGTGACTGACATATGAAGTCCAAGGAGGGCTTTGTGGGAAACCCCACATATAGCTGGTCAGTCAGAAGCATAGTTAACAACTGGCATCTGGGTGGGGATGGCAGAAGTGGGCAGTTCTGTAGGACTGAACCCTTAGCCTGTGAAATCTAACACTATCTGTGGTTAGATAGTGCCAGAACTGACCTAGTTGGCATCTCAAGAACTGGTGGCATGGGAAATGCCCCCTCCACATGAATTGGAATTGAGCTTCAGGAACCCAGAAGAAATGGATAAACAAAATGTGGTACATCATAGTCTGGAACATCATTCAGCCATTAAATGGAATGAAATTCTGACACGTGCAACAGCATAAATGAATCTTGAGGAGATTATGGTAAGTGAAATAAGCCAGTCACAAAATGACAAATACTGTGTGATTCTACTTACATGAGGTATCTAAATTAGGAAAATTCTTAAAGACAGAAAATGGAATAACAGTTACCAGAGGCTGAGGGGAGAGTGGAGTGAGAGTCACTGTTTAACTTGCAGAATTCCTGTTTCAGGCAACAAAAATGTCTGGGAAATGGATAGCGGTGATGGTTGCAAAACAATGTGAATGTACTTAATGCCACTGAATTGTACACTTAAAAATGGTTAAAATGGTAAAGTTTATGATGTATTCTTTACCACAATAAGAAATAAGTGGATAACTGCAGAGTCCTATATCTATTAAAGAAATTGAATCCACAGGTAAAAATCTTTCCATGAAAAATCCCTCCAGGCCCAGAGTGAATTGTACTAAATATTTAAATAATAATCCAATCTAAACAAACTCTTCCAAGAAATTTCAGAGGAATGAATACTTCCTCAGTCATTCTTTGAGTTTTACATTACCCTGATACCAAAACCAAAGACATTACAATTAAAGAAAACTACAGACTAATAGTCTTCATAAACATAGATGAAAACCCTATGCAAAATTTTATAACTTCGTATAAATCTGTATAAAATATTTATAAAAGAGCAACACACCATAACCAAGTGGGGTTATCCTAGAAATGAAAGGTTAACAACACTGCAAACAATCAATGTGATTTTTACTGCTATATTGAATCAAAAAGAAACTTCATAAGGTCATCTTAACAGATGAAGAAACTGAACTAAACAAAATTCAACATACATTCCTGATAAAATCTTTCAGCAAACTAGGAACAGAAGGGAACTTCTTCAACTTGGTAAACCATGTCAATGAGGAACACACAGTTAACATAATATGTAATGGTAAAGACTGAATATTTTCCACTTAATATCAGGAACAAAAAGGATATCAGCTCTTATTACTTCTAGTCAATGTTATCACATCTATTCAGTACTGAAGAATTTTACTGAGGACAATATGACAAGAAATAAAAAAAGCATCTAGAGTGGAAAAAAGAATGTAGAATAATATAGAAATCCAATGGAATCTACAGAGAATAAAAACAAAAACAAAAACTCCTAGCACTAATAAGCAAGATTAGCAAGGTTGGAGATAATAAACTAAACATTTCTTTTAAAAAATCAGCTTTATTTCTCTATATTAGCCATGAACAAAGTGAAATTGAAAAATTATTCAAATACTATTGTACATGAAAATCTATGAAATACTTAGGGCTAAATTTAACAAAACATGCAAAAAACCTCAAACAAAACACTTGAGCACAATTTAAAAAGATGTAAATAAATGTAGAAATATAACTTGTTTGGAGACCATAAGACTCAATCTTTTTAAGAGGTCGCTTCTCTACAAATTGACCTAAAATTGATCCCAAATGAACCACAGTTCTGCTGTAACACATGAAAGTGTAAAACTTCTAGAAGAAAGTATAGAGGAAAATTATTGTAACCTTCTGTTAGGCAAAAATACAATATTGAGATTATACATAAAAGAAAAAAATATAAACTGTATTTTATTAAAATAAAAATTCTAATAATAATTTTCTACTGTTAAGAAAATGATAAGAGGAGCCACATACTTGGAGGAAAATATTTGCATAGCATAAATCACCTAATAAGGGATTTAAAAGCAAACTATATAAAGAACTCTCAAAATTCTATAATGAGAAAAGAAAAAAACTGGAGAAATGAACAAAAGATTTGAATGAACCCTTTACACACACATGTGGGCATGTGGTAAATAAGCACTTTAAAAGATAGTCAACTTCATTGGTCATTAGAGAATGCAAATTAAACCATAAGATATTAATATATGCCTATTAGAATGATAAAAATTTAAAAGACTCATCCTACTAAGTGTAGGGGTGAGAAAACTATTTACAGTTGTGATTACCCAAAATAGTTTATTTTTGTATCTATTAATTATTGTATTACTTTCTATGCAAAAAAACTGTTAACTTACTTTTGCCCACCCCTGTATGTGAAAATGTGAAAGAACAGAAACTTTCATACGATGTTAATGGGAAAAATGTTAAATAATACTTTATTTAAAACAGCCAAATTGTTTTCCAAAGTTAAACCTGCATTTACTATATAACCCAGCACTTCCACTACTATTTACTCTAAAGAAATAAAAATTAATATTCATATAAAATCCTGTACTTGAAAGTTTATAATTGCTGTATTCATAATCATCTAACAGTGGAAACAACCCAAATGTCTTACAGATTGAGAATGGACAAACCAACTGTGAACCAACTGTACAATAAAATACGACTCTGCAATAAAAGAGAACAGATGATTGACATGAAACTGGGTGTAGCTCAAAGGCATTATACTGATTGAAAAAACTCAGTCTGAACAGGTTATATACTATATTATTCCATTTATGTGACATTCTTAGAAAAATAAAATAATACCAGTTAAAACTAACCAGGGGTTGTCAAGGGCTACAGCAGGGGAAAAGTATAACTAAAAAGGGATCACCAGGTATGTTGGGTGATGATACAACTGTATAGCATCCCAATGGTGGTAGTAAAAATATGACCATATACACCTGTTATGTTAAAATTCAAATAACTGCATACCTCAAATATCACTTTTATTGTATGAGTTTTTCAAAATAGTGCTACTAACTCATCTACAAACATAATAGATTGAAAATATTTTCTGAAAGAATAAATTCTCAGATACATGTATTGTAAAACTGCTGCTCTCCAATTTAAGATTTACTTTGTTGAGAAGTCCAAAACTGACTGTAAAATTATTCCATGGGCTTTTAAAGAGATCTTTATTAAAAATATTTGTTGATTGTGTTATTTTATTTTATTTGTCTCTTTTGTATCTATCTAATTAAGAAAGAGATATAACAAATGTACTAATATAATGATTTTAATCAAATTCTTCTCTTATGTATGGACAGATTTTGCATGTATGTGTATGTGTGTGCATATCTTGTATGTCTGGTGCCTACTTGTTTATGACTATTATAGCTGCTTTGTTTATTAATTGGATCTTTAATCATTTCATAATATCCTGTTTTATTCTGTCCACTGCATTAACCTTAAATTTTATCTTATGTTATATTACCATCTCTGCTTTTGGATTGTTTGCATTTGCCTGGCTGATTCCTTTATTTTCAACCTTCCCAAATTTAAGTGTTCTTCAATTCCATCTGACATCAGAATTATTAGAAGAATTGGATCCATTCACATGTAATTAACTAATATGTTTAATTCTGCTGCTGCTTTCTTATATTTAGCATTTTTGACATTCTGTTCAAATCTATGCTTCATCTTTCTTGTTCAGTTGTACTACTGTGATGTGGTTTTAAAAGAATACCAAGTTAGAAATGAAAAGGCTGGGTTTAGTGTCAGCAACTTTACTAAGTTCTCCAAAGGTAAGAGTTTAACCCCTTTAAGTCAGTTTCTCTCTTCTTATCAAGGAATATAAAAATTCCTGCTTTACTTTCTTTTTCATTGTGTTTTTTTAGGAGAGAGGGAGACAGAGAAGAGCAGGGAAGAACATCAAAAGAAATACTACAAAAGCTTTAAGGATCCAATGGAGAACAAGATTATGAGGACCCAGACCCCAAAATCTGAGTTTATGAACAATTTTAAAAGTATTAACAATAAAATATGAAAAGTGCTCTGATACCCTGCAGGACAGGGTAAAATATATTTCAAGAATTAAGAAGGACTGGGAGCTGGGAATGAGAAAAGATGTACAAAACCTTATAAAATTACTCTGGGGGCGGGGGGTGAAGAATAACCTTGGACCCAGGGCTTTTTATGGTGGCTACCTAAACAGGGAAAAACTGTGTGATGCCTGATGGCCTTTTGGCACATAGCAACAGGCAAGGCAAAACATTTTGGAGAAAGAAGGTGTGGGGAAGGACTTGTCAGGCTGAACTGGGAGGCTCCAACTTGACTCCTGATGGACAGGAGGCTAATAGATGGGTGGGTGGTCTTACTCCAAATGGGAATCACTACCTAATAAATAAGAAATAAAGGAACTAAAACAGGGCCTGGAAATTAAGAAACACATTCCTAAGTCCAAGATTTCAAATGTTCAGACTCAAAATTCAAAATATTCAGGGAACAATGAGAAGAAACACACCCTACCACAACCTACAGAACACAGCAAAACTTGTTCTTAGTACACCGTTATTAAAAAATAAGACTAAAAATAAGGGAAGTTAACACACATCTTAATACAGTAATAAATAGACCAAAAGAAAATTTGAAAGGAAAGGAAAAGTATAAAGCAAATCCTCAAAAAATAAAATAGATACATTCCTTAGAAAAAGAGAGAAAACAAAAATATACCAAAATATACAAGTTTAGCTATGAGAGAGGAACGTAAGCACAGATAATAGAGAGTTTAAAAGAATACAATGTGGGGGTGCTAAGATGGCATCAGAGTAGGAAGGAGCAGATTCGGTTTCCCTCTGCTCAGGGGAGAAAATCCTGACCGATCAATGGAGTAGAGAAGCAAGCAACCAACATACTTCAGCATATGTGAAAATAGGGGACCAAGGATTGTGGTGGAACTGAAAATCCGGACCCTAAGAAGAGTGCTGCAACAAGGTAGGGTTCCAGGGACCAGCGTGTGGTCCGGGGGCTGCAGCCCCAGGCCAAGGGCCTGCTGCTGGGTTTGCCAGAGTCCTTGGGAGAGAGCCAAGACAACTGCTCCCTCCCCAGCCAAACAAGGTCTGAGTGGCACTGGGAGGAATCCAGGTGCTAGCAAACACACAAGGGCTGTGAGCACCGTTGGAGGCTGTGGACACTGGAGGGGCTGGGTCGCACAGCAGGCCCTGACCCCCCACAGTTACTGGTCTGGCTGGAGAGTTTGGCTGTGGGAGAAGCCAGACCACTGCGTGGAGCAGCAGGCTTGAACGGGAGGAATGTCTTAAGAGGAAGGACTGAATAGACAGACACTGTTTGGGGAATTCTCCTAAAGTGATCAATCACTCCAGCCTCCCTGCCATCCAGCCGAGGTCGTGCATGCAGGGAGAGCATCCCCGCACCCCAGTCCACAGCAGTAATCTTGGGGAAAGACCTGATTCCCACACCCAGGGCACAAGGCTGAGGAGCCGTGTTAGCTTCTCAGACAGTGCGGGAGCCAGTGCGAGTGCCGAGTGCTGCTGACTGAGGAAGAAAAGCCATACCAATCACCCCTCAGCCTGCTGCGGCCAGCAAGAGCAGAAAAACCGGTTTGGCCACTTTGAAACCAAGAGACTTTTTAATTTGATTCTATTTTTTTAACAATTCTTAATTTTTTAATTTTTATTGTTTTTATTCTCTTTTGATCTCTTTTTCCTCTCTATCCTGATTTCTTGTTTTATTCCTTCCTCCTTCCTTTCCTCCAATTTTATCTCTTCTTCCTTCCTTCATCTGCCTTTTCTATTTTTATTTTATAAATTTTTTTTCTAACTACCTACAAGTGAGACAAAATCCTGGATCTGCGAAAAGACCAAAGTTGAACCCAAAGAAGGGGCATCACAACAGCTGGGACAGTGAAACAAATTTCACTCTGCTATTACAGAGAACCTGCAAGTTTTTGCATATTTGTATTATTATTTTTTTTCCTGTAATCTTACATCTTTTTTAATAGTATTTTTGTATCCCTCTTCTTTTTGTATAGTCTGCTTTGCTAGGCTGGATATATTGTATGACCTGACAGCTTTCCCTTGATATCTCTTTCCATAGTGTATTGCTAATCTACTGTCCTTTAACTCACCTGTGTCCCATTGGCACACTACTCGAGGTTCTGTACTCCCTATTCTTGTTACCAGATCTCATAGATTCTGTCATATGATTGTTGCCATAATATTATTGTAAATAATTGCTGTTCCATGCAATTGTAATTACTTCACAACACCCCTCCCAGATCTAAGCCCATTTCAAAGTTTCCTGAACTCATTACTGTAGTGGCTCACACACTATACCTATTTACTATCCTTTACTTTCACCTTACCTCAGAATATGACCTCCCACAACCTCCCTGCTTTATAGATCCAACTCACAATCCTTCCTTCCCCAACAAGAATCTTCTTTCCATCCTTCCTAAAAATCAGCTAGCTGGGTGGAAGATCATGGTTAACACTATACATAGTCAAAGGATCTCCTATCTCTTTTCTACTTGCTGCTACTGTAAATATCATAGAATACTCTGTTGCTGTCTTAAACCATTTTGCCTTCCCCCTCCAACTGATGACAAAAAAGAATAGGTGGAGGCGGTGAACACCAGGATACCCACTGGAAGAGGAAACACAACAACAAAAGAACCACTAATAGATAACAACAGAAGAAGGTGAAGGAGGGAGTGGTAACCACACAAACCTCAATCCAGGACCTATCTGGAAATACAACTAAACAGTAGAGACACTACCCAATACAAACAACTGAACAAGAGCCAGAGAAAATTCTTTAAACCTTATACACATGGAAGAACCAGCTTCAACACAACCTGCCCTCACCAGCACAACAAAATACAAGAGGTGGTGGACAGAGTGACCCTCATTTAACCAGCTGGTGTGAAGGAACCACCAAAGAAAGACTCAACAACAATCAAAACCCAAAGGCAAACACAAAGCCAACTTAAATGACAGCCCAAGACCAGTGAGCTTGGGAGATCAAGGAAACTGCACCACTGAAACTCACTGCTATTCTACTAAAGAAGTTCACACCACAAACCCAGGGAGCCAGAACAGATCAATTTAAGAAGCCGAGGCTAACAAGAAGAGTCTCAAAAACAATGGGAAGACAAAGAAACAATCCCCAAATGAAAGGAAAGGAGGAAGGCTCAGAAAGAATGCTAAATGAAATAGAGGCAAGTCAACTATCAGATATTGAGTTCAAAGCAATGATCTTCAGGAAGCTCAATGAGCTCACAATGAGCTACCAGAAACTACAGGGAAGCTATAATGAACTCACTGAAAACTACATCAACATGAAAAAAAAAATAGAAACTCTCAACAAAGGCCAAGAGGAAATGAAGAATACAATTTCTGAACTGAAAAACACATTAGAAGAAATGAAAAGCAGGATTGGTGAAGCAGAAGATCGGATCAGTGAGCTAGAGGACAAAGTAGAAGAAAACACCCAGAAAGAGCAAGAAAAGGAAAAGAGGGTCAGAAATAATGAAGAGGGATTCAGAGAAATGCAAGACAATATGAAATGTAATAATATCTGTATAATAGGGATACCAGAAGGAGAAGAAGAAGAGCAAGGGATAGAAAACCTATTTGAAAAAGTAATGAAGGAAAACTTCCCTAATTTGATGAGAGAAAAAGTCACACAAATCCAGGAAACACAGAGAGTCCCAATCAAAAGGAACCCAAAGAGGCCCACCTCAAGACACATCATAATTAAAATGGCAAAATTTCAAGACAAAGAGAGAATATTAAAGGCAGCAAGGGAAAAACAGGAAGTAACATACAAGGGAGCCCCAGTAAGGCTAACAGCTGACTTCCTAATGGAAACACTCCAAGCCAAAAGAGAATGGCAAGAAATATTCCAAGTAATGAGAACCAGAGGCCTGCAACCAAGGCTACTTTACCCATCAAGGCTCTCAGTCAAGATAGAAGGCCAAATAAGAAGCTTCTCAGATAAAAGAAGTCTAAAAGAATACACCTCCACCAAACCAGCTCTTCAAGAGATGCTAAAGGGACTGCTTTAAGGAAAGAAAGGAAAAGAGAGAGAGAGAGAGAGGAACACACATACATAAAAGGCAATGAATAAGTACCTATCAGTGATAACCTTAAACGTAAATGGATTAAATGCTCCAATCAAAAGACATAGAATAGCTGATTGGATAAGAAAACATGACCCACATATATGCTGCCTACAAGAGACCCAGCTCAAGATGAAAGACCTGCACAGGTTGAAAGTGAAGGGCTGGAAACAAATTTTCCAAGCAAATGCACAGGAAAAAAAGCCGGGGTAGCAATACTCATCTGGCAAAACAGACTTCCAAAAAAAGGCCATAAACAGAGACCCAGAAGGTCATTTCATAATACTCAAGGGAAGAATCCACCAAGAAGACATAAATATTGTAAATGTATATGCACCCAACATAGGAGCACCCAAATACATAAAGAAAATCTTAGAGGACTTCAAGAAAGATATGGACAGCAACACAATTATTGTGGGGTATTTTAACACCCCACCATCAAAAATGGACAGATCTTCCAAACAAAATATCAACAAAGATATTGTGGCATTGAACAATAGCCTAGATGAAATGAGCTTTACTGATATAGATAGAGCCCTTCATCCCAAAAAAGCTAAATACACATTCTTTTCAAATGTACATGGAACATTTTCAAAGATAGACCACATGATAGGACACAAAACAAGCCTCAAGAATTTCAAGAAAATTGAAATCATACCAAGCATTTTCTCAGACCACAAGGGACTGAAGCTAGAAACCAACCCCAAGGGAAAAAAAAACCACTCAAAATCATGGAGATTAAATAGCATGCTATTAATGAATGGGTTGAGAATGATATTAGGGAAGAAATCAAAAAGTTTCTGGAAACAAATGAAAACGAATTCACAACAATCCAAAACTTATGGGACACAGCCAAGGCAGTCCTGAGAGGGAAGTTCATAGCCATACAGGCCCACCTAAAAAGGTCAGAAACATTCCAAACAAACAACCTAACCCTACGTCTACAGGAACTTGAGGAACAACAACAAAGGCAGCCCAGAGCAAGCAGAAGGAAGGAAATAACCAAGAGCAGAGCAGAATTAAATGGCATAGAGACTAAAAGCACAATTCTAAGGATCAATGAATCCAAGAACTGGTTCTTCGAAAAGATAAACAAAATCGACAAGCCCTTAAGCAGACTCATCAAGAAAAAAAAGAGAAGACCCAAATAAACACAATCAGAAATGAAAGAGGAGAGATTACAACAGATACCACAGAAATACAAAGGATTGTAAGAAATTACTATGAAGAACTGTATGCCAAGAAATTTGAAAACCTAGGTGAAATGGACAAATTTCTAGAAAAATATCATCTTCCAAAACCCAATGAAAAAGAAGCAGAAAGCCTTAACAGACCAATAACAATAAAAGAAATTGAAGCAGTAATCAAAAAACTTCCAACACACAAAAGCCCAGGACCAGATGGTTTCACAGGAGAATTCTACAAAGCATTTAAGGAAGAGCTAACCCTTATCCTTCACAGACTATTCCAAAAAATCCAAAAAGATGGGAGACTCCCAAACTCTTTTTATGAGGCCAGCATCATCCTAGTCCCAAAACCAGATAAAGACACAACAAAGAAAGAAAACGTCAGGCCAATATCGCTGATGAACATTGACGTTAAAATCCTCAATAAAATACTGGCAAACAGCATCCAACAATACATTAAAAAGACCATACACCATGACCAAGTGGGATTCATTCCAGGGGTGCAAGGATTGTACAATATTCACAAATCAGTAAATGTAATACATCACATAAACAAAAGCAAAGACAAAAACCACATGATCATATCAATAGATGCAGAAAAAGCATTTGATAAGGTACAGCACCTATTTATGATAAAAATACTCAGCAAAGTGGGAATAGAGGGAGCATTCTTCAACATAATAAAGGCCATATATGAGAGATGTACAGCCAACATCATACTCAATGGGCAAAAATTAAAATTTTTTCCACTAAGATCAGGAACAAGACAAGGCTGTCTGTCCATTTTCACCACTTCTATTCAATATAGTACTGGAAGTTTTAGCCACAGTGATCAGACAAGAAAAAGAAATAAAAGGCATCCAAATTGGAAAGGAGGAAACAAAACTGTCACTGTTTGCAGATGACATGACAGTGTACATAGAAAATCCTATAGACTCCACCAAAAACTGCTTGACCTAATAAATGAATTTGGCAAAATAGCGGGATACAAAGTCAATATCCAGAAATCAAAGGCATTCCTGTACACCAACAATGAAACAGCAGAAGCAGAAATCAAGAAAAAAAATCCCATTTGATATAGCAACAAGAAAAATAAAATACCTAGGAATAAAGCTAACCAAAGAGGTAAAAGACCTGTATTCAGAAAACTACATAACACTGAAGAAAGAAATTAAGGAAGACACAGACAAATGGAAACAGATACCATGTTCATGGATTGGAAGAATTAACATCATCAAAATGTCCATACTACCAAAAGCAATTTATACACTCAATGCAATACATATTAAAGTACCAATGGCTTATTTCACAGACATAGAACAAACACTTCAAAAATTTATATGGAACCATAAATGACCCCGAATAGCTGCTGCAATTTTGAGAAAGAAGAGTAAAGTAGGAAGGATCACAATACCCGACACTAAACTATACTACAAGGCCACTGTAATCAAAACAGCGTGGTACTGGCATAAAAACAGGCACATGGACCAATGGAATAGAACAGAGAGCCCAGAAATAAACCCAAGTCTCTACAGTCAATTAATATTTGACAAGGGAAGCAGCAACATAAAATGGAATAAAAATAGCCTCTTCAACAAATGATGTTGGGAGAACTGGACAGCTACATGCAAAAAAATGAAACTCGAGCACCAACTTACACCTTATACAGAAATAAATTCAAGGTGGATATAAGACTTAAATATAAACCATGACACCATTAAAGTCCTAGAAGAGAACATAGGTAGGAAAATCTCAGATATTTCACACAGAAACATTTTTACTGACATGTCTCCTAGAGCAAGGGACATAAAGGAAAGAATAAACAAATGAAACCTCATCAAAATAAAAAGCTTCTGCACAGCTAAAGAAAACAGTATCAAAATAAGAGAACCAACTGTATGGGAAAACATATTTGCCAATGATACCTCAGACAAGGTTTAATCTCCAAAATATATAAAGAACTTACACGACTCCACTCTAAGAAGATAAGCAACCCATTTAAAAAATAGACAAAGGATTTGAACAGACACTTCTTCAAGGAGGACATACAGAAGATCCAAAGACACATGAAACGATGTTCAATATTGCTAGCTATCAGAGAGATGCAAATTAAAACCACAAATGAGATACCACTTCACACCAGTCAGAATGGCCATCATAAACAAAGCAACAAACAACAAGTGTTGGAAAGGTTGTGGAGAAAAGGGAACCCTAGTGCACTGTTGGTGGGACTGCAGACTGGTACAACCACTATGGAAAGCAGTATGGAACTTCCTCCGAAAACTAAAAATGGATCTGCCTTTTGACCCTGCAATTCCACTGCTGGGACTATACCTAAGAACACTAAAACACCAATACAAAAGAACCTTTGCACCCCAATGTTCATAGCAGCACAATGTACAATAGCTAGGTGCTGGAAGCAACCAAGATGCCCATCAGTAAATGAATGGATCAAAAAACTCTGGTACATTTACAGGATGGAATTCTATGCAGCAGAAAGAAAGAAGGAGCTCCTACCCTTTGCAACAGCTTGGATGGAGTTGGAAAACTTTATGCTAAGCGAAACAAGCCAGGCGGTGAAAGACGAATACCATATGATCTCACCTTTAATAGGAACCTAAACAACAAAACAAAGAAACAAGCAAAATATAACCAAAGACACTGAAACAGAGGACAGACTGACAGTGACCAGAGGGGAGAGAAGAGGGAATTTCAGGGGAGAATGGGAAGGGTTTACAGGAACAAATTTAAAGGACACATGGACAAAAACTAGAGGGAGGGTGGTAATGGGCGGGAAGTGGGGAGGGTTGGGTGGGTGGGCTGGAATGGGAGTAAAAGGGAGAAAACTGTACTTGAACAGTGTAAAAGGGAGAAAACTGTACTTGAACAGCGATTAAAATAAAAAAATAGGAAAAAAAGAATACAATGTGCAACTAATTAAAAAGATAACTGGACTTTCCCAGTTACACTCCCAAGACTATCTTAAGATACGAAACTTGAAGAGGTTGGATGGTAAAGAAAGGAGCAGTATCAGACAGACTCGCAGGTGAAATGCAACCTTTAAAGAACAGATTGCTCTAAGAGTATTTAAGTTAGGAAAGACAATTAAAAATATAGAAAGTGACTTCATTTTGAAAACTGGTACAACCTTAATACCAAATCCTAATTTAAAAAATGCAAAACAGGAAAGAACATCTTATATTCAAATATAGATGTAAAAATTCTAAATTCAATATTAGTCAACAAAATAAAAAATATGTCAAACAATATGAATGAAGACTTGTCTAAAAAAGCAAGGATATTTCAGTACAAAAGTCTATTAACCATTAATCAATGCTGACAAGGCAAATGGAAAATCACAGCCTTTCCTAATAAAATCTCTAAGTAAATAGAAAAAAGAAACTTCTTACGTATCATGAAGTAGTTGTCTTTTGACATTATTCTAAATAAAGAAATGCTGGTGCCATTTTTTACTGCTTTCTTTTTTTTTTAAAGATTTTATTTATTTATATTTTTTAGAGAGGGAAGGGAAGGAGAAAGAGAGAGAGAGAAACATCCATGTGTGGTTGCTGGGGGTCATGGCCTGCAACCCAGGCATGTACCCTGACTGGGTATAGAACCTGCAACACTTTGGTTCGCAGCCCGCGCTCAATCCACTGAGCTACGCCAGCCAGGGCCCGCTTTATTTCAATTAAAATGATTAATTGAATGAAAAAATATAAAATAGAATGGCTATATTTTTCTTTGAATTATCTATCTCACACTTACAAAAACTTTAGCAAACTTATGTTATAGAGTCAAACAAGCATAAACTTACTACGTTCCAATTTAATTAAATTATCTTTTGTTAAGTAAACCCAAACTGTACGGTAACTTTTGGATTAGACAGATTTGGTCTCTGCCCTTAGGAGCCTAACACAGGTAATCTGAGGTCATAATCATGGGTATTTTTTTAAAAGCTTACCAAGGGTATGACAAGAATCAATGACATAAGTCAACTAATAATAACCAAAATTTGTCTAACTTTAGTTAAAATGTATCAATCATCAGGAAACATTTTTACATATTTTAACAGTTGTTAAGTCTTACAAACATATTAAGAACTAGGTTGTAAGCCTGTTTTAAGTACATAACTGGTTTTAAATTTTGTAATTTTTTAATTTGAAAAATATTTTGTTTTTTATATTCAAAGATGGCCTAAAACAGGATAAACTACAAAGAAAACTTAAACATGGAGCAAATGTTGCCAATTAACTCAGATTATATGAAATTAGTACAAGTAATTTCTACAAAGATCTAATTTCCATGCTTAAATTTCCATCAGTTCTATTTATGCAGCTTTTAAGTGCCATTCCATGATCTTGCCAGTCATCAAAAAAAATAAAATCTAATACATTTTCCCCCAAAACTGTAATGTAACAAAAAAAGTCAAAATATTCTTGCAAGTTTATTTATAGTGTGTATTTATTTTTATATCAGAGATGTTATCTTGAATTATATCTTTAAATATTTGTTGTGTTTGTTTATTTTTCTTCTTCTGAGTCTCAAACATGCGTATGTTGATTCTCTTTATCTGATTTCTATATCTATCATTTTCATTTTTTAAAACATTTTTATTCATTTTGGTAAATTTTACCCACTTTGTCCATTTCTAGCTTCTATGTCCTTTATATGTTTTCCAAGTATCTATTTGTCTTTGTGACCCTTCCTTCATTTCAGTGACAGTTTTATTTTCTTACTTATTTTCCTTTTTGCTAAAATAAGCTTATGTTGCAGTTGCAATGTGTAATCACACTATCTCTTCCCTGGCCTATTATATCACTATTTTATGCCATCAGCAATAAATACTTCCATAAAGTTTTAAAATCTATGGAAAAATATTTGTTCATAATTTTCATCTGTTTTACAGTACTACTTTTTTTCTGGTGAGTGTTCTTTATCTGTCCTTTGTTTTTCTTTTTTTTTCTTCCTTTTTGACTCTTGAATGGTGGTAGTATCCTTGAGCTGGATTCCTTTTGATTTTTGATCTTTGCATGAGGTGAGGTTTTCTTGGACAAGCTATTTATAGGAGGGTCATGCAGAGAGCCAAAGTGGCTCTGGTTCTGGACCAGCTAGACTTTTCTGTGATTCAGTATTTTACATGGAAGTGTATAATTTTTTACTTCTCACCAACCAGTGAAACTGGGCAGCCTGAGGTTTTTCACAATGCACAGGCAAGTAAAAAGTAGCTCAAAGTAGACAAATAAAAAATAGCTTATTTGTGAAATTCTTTGTTTGCCTTCACCTCCCTAAACTCTTAGAATCAAACCAGGCAAAGAGAAACTTCTACCATTAGCTCAGGAAACCCATTTTGCTTTTGCAAACAAGAGATATGCTTATTATCACTATTATTTATGGAGTAGAATTATCTACCTCAATGGTTTCACTCCAAAAATTATTTTATAATGCTTTTGCATTCTGTCATAGAGGTTTTTCCTTTTATAGATTCTTACAATTCAAATGCATAGCTTGTTAATTCCATGTGATATTAAATATATAATTGCCATTATGTTATATTACATTAAGCCAATTTGCAATCATATATACTTGAATAATTTACAAATTCAAAATTTGAAAAAAAGAGATGTAGAGTTTGCATCTCAGGGTGGTCCACTCAACTTTACGAAGCATCTCTCACTAGCAGTGAGCTCTGCAGCTGACGCATCTCTCTACTTCTTCCCACATGACACCGGCTTAACCTCCATTGCTTTTGGCAGCCATGTGACCTATTTTTTGGCCTGGGGTTTTAGCTGTCTTGCAGTTTAGTGAAACTTGAGGTTTGCGTTTTAGTTTTTCCCTTTGTTATTATCAGTTAACTGGCAGAAAACAAAAGAAATTTCAATTTTATAGTACCATCTTCAAATCCTAAAATCAACAATTATCTTAAAAGAGTCTTTTCTACAAGATAGAAACTGAAGTGTTTCACCATATTACTGAAAAATAAAGGTGTGCTTTCTTTACTGTTTTACTGTGATAGGTAAAATACAAAGTGTCCACAGAACACTAGTTTTTACAAGACTATTAGTAATTGAGCTAATTGTTTATTTTACAAACTCATATGTATATTGGTTATAATGAAAGGCAGAAAATAATCTGAAGCCTAAATGTAAAAGATATTTGTCAGATCCAGGGCTCATCTGGGGAACAAATTTATGTGTATTCTTATCAGTATGCTACAATTTTAGTATTTGTTTAAAGCAAAGCCTTTTTAGTAATAAAGGCAACACATGACCTGTCATTCTGAAAGTTCTCAGATTCTGTTTCAGTTTGAAATGAAGGTGAATAGCTTTATATTATATATAACATCATTGCCTTACTAAAATTTTAGCTCTAGGCAAGTTTATTTTCCTGCCAGTTATTATTCTTCTATTCCTTGCTATCTATTATCAGGAATGTTCTGAGCAAAATGAAGTTTTACTACTAATTTTCTAAAGGAGCAAATAATACACCAAAGCCAAATTAAAATGAATTTTGAATTACTATTGTTTTAAATGATTTCCTTTCACACACATAAGAGTAAATGTGTAAATGTTTACATACCATACAAAAGCTAAGTAATGCCTGACATAATTTATTAAAACATTTAGAGATACTATGAGTTCCTGTCAATACAAACAAAGAAGAGCTCTTCCTCACAGAATTCTGCCTAAGAAATATAAACAGAATAATGAATTTGAAAAATCACCATCTGACAACCACCATAGTTGGAATGCCAGGATGACACCCCACAGTAGAGAAACCTGGCATATATCACCTTAAGTAACCAAAATCTCATCCCCAGTGATGGTACAAATAACCACCATGATCTAAGAAGCATTTTTGTGCAATTTCTTCAGAAAATGCTTAACCTAAATCTAACCAGGAGGACACACTGCAATTGAAGGATGTGCTACAGAATAAGTGACCTGCGTGTACACTTCAAAAATGTCAAGGCCATTGTAAATTGTGCTGCTATGAACATTGGGGTGCATAGCTTCTTTAATTGGTGTTTCAGGATTCTTAGGGTATAATTCCAGCAGTGAAATTGCTGGGTCAAAGGGCAGTTCCATTTTTATTTTTCTGAGGAAATTCCATACTGTTTTCCACAGTGGCTGCATCAGTCTGCATTTCCACCAACAGTGCACTAGGGTTCCCTTTTCTCTCCAGCCTCACTAGCACTTGTTTGTTGAGTTGTTTATGATGGCCATTCTGACCAGTGTGAAGTGATATATCATTGTGGTTTAATTTTCATCTCTCTGATGGCTAGTGATGCTGAGCATCTTTTTATATGTCTTTTAATTCTCTGTCTGTCCTCCTTGGAGAAGTGTCTGTTCAGGTCCTTTGCCCATTTTTAATTGGATTGTTCCTCTTCCTGGAGTGGAGTTGTGTGAGTTCTTTATATATTTTGGAGATCAAACCCTTGTCTGAGGTAACATTGGCCAATATATTTTCCCATACAGTTGGTTCCTTATTCATTTTGCTGATGGTTTTTTTTTATCTGTGCAGAAGCTATTTATTTTGATGTAGTCCCATTTGTTTATTCTTTCCTTTATATCCCTTGCTCTAGGGGACATATCAGTGAAAACATTGCTACCTGGAATATCTGAGATTTTCACGCCCATGTTCTCCTCTAGGACTTTTGTGGTGTCATGACTTACATTTAAGTTTCTTATCCATCTGGAGTTTATTTTTTTATATGGTGTAAGTTGGTGGTTGAGTTTCATTTTTTATCATGTACCTGTCCAGATCTCCCACCATGATTTGTCAAAGAGGCTATTGTTACCCCATTTGATGCTTCTTCCCCATTTGTCAAATATTAGTTGACTGTAGAGACTTTGGTGTATTTCTAGGCTCTCTATTCTCTCTCATTGATCTATGTGTCTGTTCTCATGCCTGTACCAGGCTGTTTTGTTTACAGTGGCCTTGTAATACAGTTTAATATTAGGTATTATGATCCCTCCTACTTTGTTCTTCTTTCTCAAAATTGCTGCAGCCATTTGGGGTTGATTATGGTTCCATACAAATTTTTCAAATGTTTGTTCTATATCTATGAAATATGCCATTGGTACTTTAATAGGGATTATATTGAATCTATAAATTACTTTGGGTAGTATGGACATTTTGATGATATTAATTCTTCCAATCCATGAACATGGTACATGTTTCCATTTGTTTGTGTCTTCCTTAATTTCTTTCTTCAGTGTTGTATAGTCTTCCAAGTATAGGCCTTTTATTCCTAGGTACTTTGTTTTTCTTGTTGCTATAGCAAATGGGATTTTTTCCTGATTTATGTTTCTGATATTTTATTGCTGGTGTACAAAAATGCCTTTGATTTATGAATATGAAGTTTGTATCCTGATGTTTTGCTAAATTCACTTATTAGGTCAAGTATTTTTTTTGATGGAGTCTATAGGATTTTCTATATACACTATCATGTCATCTGCAAACAATGACAGTTTTGCTTCCTCCTTTCCAATTTGGATGCCTTTTTTTTCTCTCTCGTCTGATAGCTGTGGCTAGGACTTTCAATACTATGTTGAATAGGAGTGGTGGAAGCAGACATCCTTGTCTTGTTCCTGATCTTAGTGGGAAAGCTGTTAATTTTTGCCAAGTGCTGGAAGCAACCTCAGTGCCCTTCAGTAAATGAATTGATAAAAAAAAACTATGGTACATTTACACAAAGGAATACTATGCAGCAGAAAGAAAGAAGGAGCTCCTATCCTTTGTGACAGCATGGATGGATTTGGAGAGCACTATGCTAAGTGAAATAAGCCAGGCAGTGAGAGACAAATACCATTTTGTCTCACCTATAAGTGGAACCTAGTCAACAAAACAAACATGCAAGCAAAATATAACCAGAGACACTGAAATTAAGAACTAACTGACAGTAACCAGAGGGGATGTGGGAAGAGATAATCGGGGGAAAAGAGGGAAGGGTTGTCAGGAAAATGTATAAAGAACACATGAACAAAGCCAAAGGGGGGTAGGATTGAGGGTACATGGTGGGGATAGCTGTGGTGGGGGCAAGAGGAGGGAAGCAAATGGAGACAACTGTACTTGAACAACAATAAAACAATAAAGTGAAACAATTAAGTGTCAAAAAAATGTTAAGACCATCTTGGCTCATGCTGTGGACTTTTCTAAAATCTTTCAAAGGTCCACACCTCCCACAAACAATATCTGGCATTGTAGTACTATCATATCCCTTGCTAAGTGGCCCTAGGCCTGGCAGTAGTGGCAGCCAGCCTTGGTTTGCAGCTTGGCTTCTCCTGGGAACTTGAAGCCCAGCACAAGCAACAGCCAATTGCAGATCACTTTGTAGCTCATCCTGGGTGGCTCCAGGCTCAGCACAGACAGCGTCTGACCTTGTCTGCACCTCCCAGAGGATCTAGATCCAGCATACCCAGTGGGCACCTTTAGACTATGTTAAAGAACCACGCAATCATCTCTATAAGTGAAATACTCAAGGGATGGACTCAGCCTCAGGGTGCACCAGACCCTGTTGAAGTAAGTCCTGATCTTCCACGGTGATTAGAGGTTGTCAGCTGGTGGTCACAATTAGTACCTGGAGCTGATTGGCCTAGACATAAATCCCTCCTACTGCTGTGGCAACAGCAATCAAGGGTAAACTACAACAGGAGGGTGTACACAGCCCACATGGGGGGAGCACACATAGCATGCTCAGCTCAGGTGAACAGGGAGGCTGTGCCACTGAACACCACAGGACACTTTCTACATAAAGCCACTCAACCAAGCTTGGGAAACATAGCAGCTCCGGCTAATACTGCCAAAATGAGGAGACAAAGAAAGATGTTCCAAATGAAAGAACAGAACAAAACTCCAGAAAAATAACTAAACAAAATGGAGACAAGCAATCTACTAGATGCAGAGTTCAAAACACTGGTTATAAAGATGCTCAGTGAAGAACTGAGGGGAGAGTACATGAACTTAGTGAGAACTTCAACAGCATAAAAAATGACATAGAAACCATAAAAAATCTAGTCATAAATGAAGGATATGCTAACAGAAATGAAAAATAATTTATATGGAATCAACAGTACAGCGGATGAAGTTGAGAATCAAATCAATGATTTGGAATATAAGGAAGCAAAAAACACCCAATCAGAATAGCAAAAAGAAAAAAGAATCCAAAAAATGAGGATAGCATAAGGAACCTCTGGGACAACTTGAAGTGTGCCAACATTCACTTCATGGGGGTTCCAGAAGGAGAAGAGAGAGAGGGAGAAAGTGAAAACCTATTTGAAAAAAGAATGACAGAAAACTTCCCTAACCTGGTGAAGTAAATAGACATACCAGTCCAGGAAGAAAAGAGTCCCAAGCAAGATGAACCCAAAGAGGCCCATACCAAGACACATCATAATTAAAATGCAAATGGGTAAAGGCAAAGAGAGAAGCTTAAAAGCAGCAAGAGAAAGCAGTTGGTTACCTACATGGGAGTTCCCATAAGACTATCAGCTAATTTCTCAACAGAAACTTTGCAGGTCAGAGAGACTGACAAAAAATATTCAAAGTGATGAAAAACAAGTACCTACAACCAAGATTACTCTACCCAGAAAAGCTATCATCTATAATCAAAGGGCATATAAAGAGCTCCCCAGACAAAAAAAACCTAAGGAAGTTCATCACCACCAAACTGGTATTATGTGAAATGTTAAAGGTTTTCTTTAAGGAGAAAAATAAAAAAAGATAAAAATATGAACAATAAAGTGGCAATAAATACATATCTATCAGCAACAGATCTAAAAAACAAAATAAATGAACAAGCAGAACAGAAACAAATTCATAGGTACAGAAAACATTTTGACAGTTGCCAGACTGGAGTGATGTAGGTGGGATGGGTAAAAAAGTGAAGGGGTTAAAAAGTATAAATTGGGTCCTGGCTGGTGTAGCTCAATGAATTGAATGCTGGCCTGTGAACCAAAGTGTCGCTGATTCAATTCCCAGTCTGGGCAGATGCCTGGGTTGCAGAGTAGGTCTCCAGTGCGGGGCATGTGAGAGGAAACCACACATTGATGTTTCTCTCCCTTGCTTTCTCCTTCCCTTCCTCTCTCCAAGAATAAATAAATAAAAAAAATCTTTTTAAAAACGTATAAATTGGTAGTTACAGAATAGTCATGGGATGTAAAGTATACTCAATAATATTCTAATAACTATGTATGATATCAGATGGATATGAGATTTATCAGGATGATCACTTAGTAAGTTATATAATGTCTATTCACTGGGATATACACCTAAAACTAATATAATAATTGTATGTCAACTGTAATTGAAAAATAAAAAAAACTTTAAAAAAGAACATGTAAAAATGTGTTAAGAAGGTAACTCTCATGTTAACTCTTTTTATTACAAAAAGCAAACTACAGACAGCAAGGGACAACAAAATATTTTGTAAGTGACAAATATCTTTATTTCCTTGATTGTGATGGTGATATAATGGGTGTGTGCACATGTCCGAACTCACCAATCTGTATACATTAAAATGTGTAAATCTTTGTTTATTAAGTATACCTTAATACAGTTGTACAAGGAACACAGCTTAAAAATGCACAAGGTATTAGCTGATATTTGAATTAAAAACAGATCTTATCATCAAAATCCCCACCCACCACAGTGGATGAGATAGAAATATATTTCAAAGTAATCTGGAAAGAATGGATGATGACAATGCTAAAATTAACTAAGCATTACCAAAACAAGAAAAACAGAAAACATTCTAAGAAGAGCTGGGAAGATCAGTTCCATTTCAAAAAGCTTCTGAAAGAGGCACATGACCAGCCTATAAATGTTTCCTGTGATAATGTGCCGTTCCTTTTCATTCCTCCACTTAATTTAGTTTCCACTCAAGAATATCCTTGATAAGAAAGAAGTAATTATTTACATGTTCCTATTTAACCATGTAATGATTGAGACCACTGCAACTGAACTACATTTTTGTTTTAATTTCAACACTTTAGTAGTTGTAGGAAAGTCTTTTCATTTTATTTTTTATTTTAGATTTTTTACAATCCTTTTAAAGTACAAGTGACAAGTAGTAAATTCCTGACGCGAATGTCCTAGAGAATGTTTATAACAATATCCAGGGAATCCACATGTTGGCCAGTACAGTTTAAAAACTGTACAATCAGTTCATATTGAATAATCAGTTAGTAAATTGTATTGGATAGAGTACAAAAAACCCCACCACCCGAGAGTTTTCTCTTTGTGAATGCGAGCATTGCAACATCCCTGTGAACTTCATTGGAACCAGAGATGCAATTTCCAAATGACCTTACTAATGACAATAGAGCAATTTAAAGTTTATTCCCTATGAAAGACAAGAAAAATTGAAATCCTGTCAGTGACCCCAGTAGAAAGTGCCCATCCAGGTGGACATGCTGCACTCTCCCTTTCTCAGCAGGACACTACCTGTAGGAATGGCAGCCTGGCTGTACTAGGAACTCGAGGGCAACACAGAAACATTATTGCCGCCTGGAAAATAGTTGAGAGGTAGAGATTTTACTTTTTCCAGCAAACATGAGTTGTAAAGTCCTTTATGGTAACTTCAAGGGTTGTTACTGCTGTTGATATCAGTGTAAAATGACAATGATACTGGGACAGGAAAACAAAATGAAATCTGTTTAATAAATTACTTAGGATAAATTTAGAGATAAATACAAACCATATATTGATCATTTTAAATTTAGAAGTCTATAGAGAAACAACACAGTATCCTGGATAGGTTATTCAAATACATATTTTGATTATTCTAGGTAACACTGATCCTGAAGGCCAGGGTTACTGCCAAGCAGGATTTAGTGTAGATTTTTATGGGATGAATTCCTTTGGTCTTGCAGCTTCTAACATTTACCTTATGTGTTTGTTTCTTTTTTAAATCTCCTGCCTCTTACTCCCAGTCCCCAGTAATTACCACCAACAAAAGAACATTTGGGTATGTATCTAGCCTCTTTTAGAAACTTTACATTTTTTTGTTTACTCTTTATTTCTATTAAAGTAATGTATGACCATGACAACCTAATAAAATAGTACAAAAATAAATATATATGATGAAAAACAACAGTCTTTCTTTCCACTCCTTGGGATTATCATTTTTTTTAATTTTTTAATTTTTATTTTTAATTACTTTATTGTTATTCAATTATAGTTATCTGCATTTTTTCCCCACCACTCCCCCCCACCACAGCCAAACCCACCTCCCTCCTCTGCTTCCCCCCTCCCTCTTGGTTTTGTCCATGTGTCCTTTATAGTAGTTCCTGAAAAACCTTCCCCTCACTGTCCCCTACCCCCTCCCCTCTGGCTATTGTTAGAGTGTTCTTAATTTCAATGTTTCTAGCTATATTTTGTTTGCATTTTTCTTTTGTAGATTATGCTCCAGTTAAAGGTGAGACCATATGGTATTTGTTCCTCACCACCTGGCTTATTTCGCTTAGCATAATGCTCTCCAGTTCCATCCATGCTGGCACAAAGAATGGGAGCTCCTTCTTTCTTTCTGCTGCATAGTACTCCATTGTGTAAATGTACCACAGTTTTTTGATCCACTCATTTGATGATAGGCATTTAGGTTGCTTCCAGCACTTGGACTTAAATAAAAAAAACAAAACCCTAAAAATCTCAATAGAGATATGTGCTTCTGAAAAGCTCACAAGAATCTCTTCACTATAATTCACCAATTAGATTTAACATGTGTTAAAATTCACATATCCTTTCACAAAATTAAAAACAGATATGCTAAGTGAGATAATCTAGTCAGAGAAAGACAAATACCATATGTTCTCACTTACATGTGGAATCTAATGAACAAAATAAATAAAAAAGTGAAATTATGTATTCTCAAAGGACAGAATTCAATTCACCTAAGGAAATCAAATTAAAAGTATATAATTCACTAAAGAATTAAAAGCAAAAAAAGGAAAGGAAATGACCTGCATTACTTAGATATAAAGGTATTTTTTTAAAAATTGGTTTTTGGTGTATAATAAATTGTTAGAGCAATACTTACTAATGATGATTTATGACCCTTTCAAAATCTCCATTTTTCTTTTTCCAATGTTGTTGCAGTTTCTGTTTTGCAGAATGCAGACCTTACAGCAGGAGGACCCAGCAGTTTTTATTGATGAGGTATGTTCTGTTGACAGCAAAGACGAGCCCATTTGTTGTTATTAACAAGAGGATGAAGCACAGTAACATCAAATATTGACTTTTTATTATGTTAATTTCATACCTATATTCATAGTTTCTCAAGGGAGTGAAGTATCATTTCAGTTTTTACTTGGTTATACTTTTGCAACTTCATTTATTTGCCAACTATTTCGAGGCCATGTCAGGTTTTGTGCTAGATGCTAGGGATACAATAATGAGTAAAATCAGACATTGTTCCTGCCCTCACAGAGGTTACTATCTGGGGAAAGATGCAGGCATGGAATGAATACCCAAAGCAGTATTAAGAAACCCTGGAAATGAAATTCGCTGTGAAGGAAAGGTATGTCAAAATGAAGCCATGAGAGTACAGGAGGCTCTTTCAGGGTGGCTGTATGCAGGTGTGTTATATCCTCTGAACAACAGCTGACAGGGAGCTGGAACACAACCTGTGCTCTGCTGGTTGGTAGGAAAACCTGAATTCAGGGGCATCTGCCCAGAAGGGATGATTTCTTCTGATTCTTATGAACGTGTTACACAGGTCAACTAATTTCGAAGCAGACAACCTTGAACTGAGATTTACAGATTTACACTCTGAGTAGGACATAGCTAGGTGAAGAGAGTATGGTTCAAAATGCCCATGAAGACAGGTGATCCACACCAACCCATCTAGCTAACCCCATGTGGCCAGAAAAACAACAACAATGACAGACATCACCTGCATAGTGGTGATAACTGAAGCCATGGCGTAGACAGGAAGCTTGGTGAGAGGTTACAGAGAATATAGACTAAATTTTGGCTGTAAAGTTTAGGATAAAGGTAGAGTAGAATATGACAGAGATGAATAATTGAGTGAGGGTTGCTTTTTTATATCTTTTTAAAAAATATTTTCTTTATTTATTTTTAGAGAGGGAAGAGAGGGAGAAAGAGAGAGAGAAACATCAATGTGCAGTTGCTGGGGGCCGTGGCCTGCAACCCAGGCATGTGCTCTGACTGGGAATTGAACCTGCAACACTTTGGTTCGTAGTCTGGGATCCATCCACTGAGCTACGCCAGCCCGGGTGGCTTGCTTTTTTTTTTAATTACAAGAGACCGATCATGTTTAAAAACCAATGGGAAGATGCAGGAGAGATGAATTTATGATAATTTTTTATATGAAGTTACTATTAAGATTAATTCATAAATATATGACTATAAACATCAAATAATTAACATTGCAGTCTTCAAAATTATTTTGCAAACTAAAAACAATAATAGTTTAAGTAGTAGATGGATATAAAATTAAAATTATGGGTATTTATAAAGATTGCCTTCTAATTCATTTGATTAATTTCATATAATTCTTTTCTTTCCTTAAATTGAAAAATGCCTGATACATATGATTTGCTGAAAATTAGTCATATCAAGGAGATATAGAAGCATTTGTTTGAGATAGGTAATTTAAAATATCATTTAGTCTTAAGCTTATAATATTTATAGAATCAGCAACAGGAAACAAGCTAAGACAGTGTGCACATGAGAGAAGGGGGTATTTAGCTTTAACCTAGAGAAAATTGGCAAATTCTACAGACATTGTTCAGAAATTAATGTATAAATACCATTGTCTTAATATAAGAACAATCATTTCAGACACAGTCACTTAGATTAATTTATGGCCTAGTCTGACAGTTTTATTCTGTTTGAACTTCTAACAAGACTGTGGGAATTATGTGTGAAGTCCCAAAGAATAACTTAGCTTTAAAATTAATATTAAATGTTAGTCTTTTTATTTTTGTTTTTTTAATTTTACAAAGAGGGGAAGGGAGGGAGAAATAGAAGGTGGGAAACATCAGTGTGAGGGAAACATGTATTGGTTGCCTTCCCTACGTGCCTTGGGTGACTAAACCTGCAACTCAGACCTTGCTCTAACTGGGAATCAAACTGGTGACCTTTCAGGTTAGCTTCTAGGACTACACCCAACCAGCTGAGCCACACTGGCAGGGGCAAATGTTAGTCTCTTGAAGGCATTCCTCCATTTCTCTCCCACAGAGCATGAGATCACACTTTTTCCTTGGATGTCTACAATAGATATGGAAAATTGCTGGACATCTTTTGGATTACTGTTCAACTCAATAAAAGCATATATTAAGCATCCAATAGTGACTTTGTATAGGAGAAATTAACCAAAGTTCTGATCATATCGATGTTGGTGGCCATAGATACTTTTTTTTTTCCTTTTTTTTCTTTTGGCTAAAATCCTGGGTCTCACTAACCTAGCTGCTTCCCACTTTCATAATATTAAGCTCTGTGTATACATTTTAGTGTAGAAAGTAAGTGGCTCAAAGATATTGTAATTTTTTCCTTTATGTAGCTATATTTTACAATCTCTTAATCAAATGATTTATTTTACAACATCTTTATTTTGTGAGAACACAAAAGTATTTTTTAAAGATTTTATGTATTGTAGGCCAAGATTTGGAAATAGCCTGAGTGCCTGTCAATGGATGAGTGGATGAAACAGCTGTGGTACACAATAAAATACTATGCAGCAGTAAAAAAGAAGAACATCTTACATTTGGGAACAGCATGATTGAACCTAGAAAAAATTTTGCTAAATGAATTGAGCCAGTCAGTAAAAGAAAAATAGTACATGATCCCATTTATATGTGGAATCTGATGAACATAATAAACTAATGAACAAAATAGTAACAGGAGCTTAGATACATAAAACAGACTGACAGCTGTGGAAAAGGAAGGGGTAGAAACAGGATGAAAGCTTGTGAGGGGGTTCAGAAAACATTTATGCATAACCCATGGACATGGATAACAATATGGGGATTGGCTGGAGGTGGGGAGAGAGTGCAGCTGGGTGGAGGTAGGGAAATGGAGAAAAAGTGGGAACAATTGTAACAGCATAAACAATAAAAATAAAACTTAAAAAAAGGAAAAAAGATTTTATTTATTAGAAAGAAGGGGAAGGAGGGAGAAAGAGAGGGAGAGAAAGATTGATGTGAGACAGAAACAGCGTTATGCTGTCTCACATACACCCCAATCAAACATGCAGCCCAGGCATGTGCCCTGACCAGGAATTGAACATGCAGCCCTTCACTTTGTGGGACAACACCCAAGCAACTGAGCCACATTGGTCAGGACACAAAAATTCTAATTAGAATGACAAAGGAGGCCTTTGTTGTAATGCTAAATACCCTAACAGCAAACCACTGCATGGCTTTAGAGAATGCACTTAAGCTCTTTGGGTCTCAGTTTCCCCACAAGTAAGAAGTTATAATTTGGCTATATGGTACCAAAGCTAGATGGTATTTCTCCTAGCTAGAATGTTGCAGAGTAAAAATCTGATCACATCAATTTTGTCTATAGTGTCTTCACTCTTAGATATTTTTGTCATTTGAAGGTAGAGGGATTTTGTATGGTGAAGGAAGACATAAAATATGAAGGGGGACCCCAACAAAGTCAAAATTATCTACTGGAGGGCTGGGCCCTTGTAGTACAGGATTTCCCTGCTAGGTGAGTGTTCTAGGAACCCATCTGTACCAGTGTACCAGTTGGCATTATAGTAAGAGGCTGCGTTGGACTCCAGTGAATTTTCCTTGAAGACTTTTTCAACATGCTTGCCCATTTCATGATGAGTGATTTACAAGTGCACCTGCCCACACTGTGCTGAGTGTTCAGCAGTTTTTGCCCATAAATGGCCTGACCCCTGTGCCCCACCCTCCTATTCACTGGATCTTTCCCCAAGCTACTTTTTTGTTTGTTTTTTTTTCCTCCAGATAAAAAAAGTCCCTAAAGGGAAACATTTTGCCAATGTGAAAAAGGTGATACACAAAACAGTAGAAGCACTAAAAGGCATCAAAATCAACAAATTCAAAAAGTGGTTTGAACAGTGGAAAAAACACCTCAATAGGCATGCTGCATCAAATGGAGAGTGCTTTGATGGTGGCTGAAGATTAAACATGTAAGAATAAGTACACAATTTTTAATAAATAAGTATACTTTTATAAATAAATTTTTTGGGTCCCACCTCATATATAGTTCATTTTTGGCTCTTCTATCAGAATGGAAAGCTCTCTCAGCTGTAACCAACTTCAACTTGCAGTTCTAGTGGCAAGGAAGAAAATTGATCATTGTTAAATCAAGGAATTCTATGAACATTTTTACAGGAGTATGTGTTGTTCAATTGTTCAGACTTTCATTCAGTTAATATATTAATTTGTTTGAATGCAGATCAGCTGATCACTGCCAATATTGCATACATCATTGCAAGTTACTCATTCAAGGATATTCTAAGGAAACTGGCTTGAGAAAATAGATCAAAGTGGTTCCAGCTTCCTGTGATGATAGTTACCTTGATGAGATCCATTGCTCAGGACCCTTTAGTTTCCTTAAAAGATGAACAAATATGCATACATATTTTTTAAAAATATATGACTCTTTCTTCTCTTTCTTTAAAATTTTAAAAAGATTTTATTTATTTATTTTTAGAAAGGAAGGGAAGGAGAAAGAAAGGGAAGGGAACATTAATGCGTGCTTGCTTCTTGCGTGCCCCCTATTGGGGACCTGGTCTGAAACATAGGTATGTGCCTTGACTGGAAATCAAATCAGCAACGCTTTGCTTCACAGTCTGGTACTCAATCCACTGAACCACTCCAGTCAGGGACATATTTTATTCCTCATTTACTCGATATTATTTGACATCTAATGCAAGTTTCTTAGTAGCTTAGATGGACTCTTTCTTTTCTTTTGATTCAGCCATGATATATAACCTACATGATCTGACAGCTATTTTATAGGTCCCATAACAGCCTATTTCTTACACATAAGAAATGTGGGGCTGCTCAGTCCTGCACTGCGGGCAACATGATAGTGGCCTTTCCAGGTTCTAGAGCAACAGAAAGATACTTTCTAGTTGCTAGAATGTTTAAAAATTCATGCGCAACCCACACATCATTAAACCACTATTGTTTCCCACCTGTGATATTCTGCAGTTCTGACTGACGGATACATTTTAAAAAATAGTTATGTTCTGTGACCTCACCTTGCTTTAGAACTAAGTGAAATTTGTGAAAGCCTCTATTAAATGAATTAGGAAGTAGGCCTTGTTGGTGATCAGAAATAGTAAGACCTGAGCACCAGAGACACCTTTCAGAGTATCCTGTCCGATCATGATGAGACAGTGACTTGAAAATGCAATGGTCGCCATTTACACTTTAAGGTGGTTTATGAAGCATTTCTGCTTTAAAGAGTGATCCAAGACTCTAACTGTGTTGCCACACTCAAAAATATGCTTCTAGGATTTAATACAAAAGGGTGTTCATATGGGTTTGATTAATTTTTCCCTTTATTGAAAGTTAAACTTTTGTGTTACCGTATTTGTTGAGATTTCTGTACAAAGCAGTGCTATGGGAGTTCTTTCATTTTTCTAGATATATAGCTCATTTATTTCTAAAGCCTTCAAGCATGTAATTACAGTGGTACCTCAGTTCTCATCATTAATTCATTGTAGAATTTGTGACAAGTGCCACAACTGACGAGTACCAGACGATGAAGCATTTCTCTTGTGGGGCGGTGTCAGCGTAGTGACTCATACAAGTTCTAGCAACTGCCATGAGTCCGGGGCAAGTGTCGAGTGCTGAAACACTGTTCTCCATCAAAATGTGAAGATTACAGGGTTTAACAAGTTCTGAAGCCAATGAGTACTGAGTTATGACTGTAGGGTTTTTTTCCCCTTTAAAACAGGATATTCAGTTGCTGCTGGGGAATTTACAGGAGATACTAGGCAAGGTAAGAGATATTGTTGAATGTAAGTCATTTAAAAAACATGGGGAAAGGTAAAAATGACCTACAAAGACCTTTTACAAATGTTATTTTCTTTGCTACACAAAATGTATATAAATGGAATGCTAAAATGTGCATATTTTGTAGAAAAACAAAAATTACACTTTGAAACAGATTTTTAAGTCTCAAATAATTTCATATGAGTGAATACCAATCTTTATGCAATCTAGTTAAGCAATAAAAAATTAGTACAGTACTCCTATGTTATGAATAACAAACTACTAATGATTAAATGACTTAGATAGAAGCCATGCTGTCACAGCATGTCAAATATGAGGAATCGAGATCTTTCATTTTAAATTCTGGGATCTCATATTAGACATTCAAACCAAGTTCCCCACCCAACAATAACCTGACACCTCCACATGATATCCTTTTTCTTTTTGGACAAGGCCAAACCCAAAGTAACAGAACAAACTAATCCCTGTGTTCATACAGCCCCTCACCTTCTGTCTTCTAGGTTTCAATCCTCAGATTCTTTTTGTCGCCTCATCTTCCAGGGGCCAAATGCTACTTTTTTTTTTTTGAGGTCAATTCTAAATGTCATCTCCTCCACAAATCCTTCCTTAGCTTTCTTCTTTAAACTCCTATATCACCTCATTTTTCCTTCTACGAAGGCATTTACCATTTACTTGCTCATCAAATATTTTTGAGCATCTACTACATGCCAGGCTAGGTGTTAAGTCAGAGCACACAGTGGTGAACAAATGGTCCTTGATCCTGGAGTTTACCTTCTAGAGGGGCTGACAGACATTAAACAATGACACAAAACACCTGATTAAAAATTGTAGTTAAGTTCTAAACATAGAACTAATCCCATTCCTGAGGACTATCCTCATGATCCAATCACCTTCCAGAATACATAATACCATCACACTGGCAATAAGTTTTCAATGTATAAATTTCAGGAGGACACTAACATTCAGTCCATAGCAGTATCTATTGTATCATATATAAGACAATAAATGGTAGTGTTTATGCAACTAGTAATATTTATTGAATAACTCAACCATCAATCAATATTTACTGTTTTCCATTTTGTTTCATATGAACATTAACTGCTTTTTACTAATTTGTTTTAACTAATTCACAAATAATTAAATGAAATATGGCCCCTTTAAGAATCATCACAGCTATTTTAATAGTTTCATCTTGACAAGACATACAAAGTGGAAATTCATGAAGAATGTTTCTGCTATTAGGTAGAGGTTGAAAAGTTATCTTTTTCTTTAAAAGAACATTTTTCTTGTGAATACAAGCTAACTATTAAAGGCCCTCTCTTCCCATCATTTTTTTCCTTCAAGATATTAAAAGACAATCCATTGTGTTGGTTAACAGCATGGACTTGTAGGCCACTTGGGTTTAAACCCTCACTTTGCCACTTACTAGCTCTGTGACCAAGTTACCTAACATCTCAGCACCTCCATTTCTTTATTCCGACAATAGAGATGATGATGATGATGATGATAGTATCATTTATATCATAAGATTCTGAGGATTAAAAGAGTTAATCCTATATATTCATAAAACAGTATAATATCTGATACATAAAAATACCATTTAAGTATTAGCTGTAATAAGAAAGAACCCTTTGGTTAGGAGCCATCAGAGATGAAATTAAATAACTGTCACCTTTATGAAGTCAGATCTTATAATAATTTCATGATTTAGCAAAGAAAACTGCAAAATATGCCAAATGATTTTTAAACATGGCATTAGGGCTCTATTGGAAAGCTCTCAAGATGAGTGTTCAGATCTGACCAAGGAAATTAATATTGATGTGTGGCAGCTTATCACAAAGATGATAAAAGATCAGTAGTTTCCCCTGGGATCTCAGAAATACCTAGAGAATGGAGCCAAGGATTAAGTGACGTACCAGTATCTAAAGTAAAGGTATTATCAGAGATCACGAATCACTCATTAGACCATTCAAAATCCAAGGCTGTTCACTGGTTACTTAATTAGACAAAGAATGGGAATGTTACAAAAAAACAATTGTCCTATAGACAAGAGATTCTTAATACTGCATCCTAGAACTCTGGGTGCTACAGGGATGGACTTCATGGAATTTGAACCCCTAGAAATTACATGCATATTTTATATATATGTAAGTTTTTCTGGTGAGAAGATTCATAACTTTTATTTAATTTTCAACTGTGTTTATGACTCAAAAAAGGTTAAGACCTTCCATTCTCATTTTAGAGTGAAATGAGGTGAGCCAACACCCAAGAAAGTGATCTGGTTCTAATGCATCCTGGGATAGTCTCATGATGGGATGGAAGGAATACTGACTTTGCTGTCAGTTTTTGAGTCCTACTACTCACCAACTGTGCTTGGTGACTGAACCTTTCTGAGCCTAAGTTTCCTAATCTGGTAAAAAGGGATATGAATGATTACTTTTGAGAGGTTAAATGAAGAAAAATATTATTAAAAAATTCCACATTGTCTAGTGGGTAGAAGGTATTCAGTAAGTGGTAGCCTCCTTTCTGCTTCTCATTAGTGGGGTTGACATCCAAGTCTTATATTTTGAGAGCAGGCATCTAATTTTTCCTGTATTCAATGTTGATATTAAGAGACCTCTGAAAGTTTTGCCATGAGTTACTGAAATTATTCTAGGAACAGTCTTCTATTTTCCCTTCTCCCACTGAGTATTTAGGTAGTTGAGTGACAGTTCTCCTAACTTGTCTCAGATTTGAATCAATTTATTTATTTTTACTTTTTTATTGATTATGCTATTACAATTGTCCCAGTTTTCCCCTTTTGCTCCCCTCCATGCAGCCTCTTACACTCCTTCTGGCAATCCCCACACATTGTTCATGCACATGGGTCATGTGTATAAGTTCTTTGGCTACTCCATTTCCTGTACTACACTTTACATCCCCATGGCTACTCTGTAACTACCTATTTGTACTTCTTAATCCCCTCATCTCTTCACTCATTCCCCCACACCCCCTGGCACTCACTGAAACACTCTTCTTATCCTTGATTCTGTCTCTATTCTTCTTGTTTGCTTAGTTTGCTTTTTAGATTCAATTGTTGACAGGTATGTATTTATTGCCATTTTATTGTTCATAGTTTTGATCTCATTTTCTTAAATAAATCCCATTAACATGTTATATAATAATGGTTTGGTGATGACAGCCTCCTTTAGTTTTTTCTTATCTGGGAAGCTCTTTATCTGCCCTTCAATTCTAAATGATAGCTTTGTTGGGTTGAACAATCTTGCCTGTAGGCCCCTGATTTTCATGACTTTGAATATTTCTGGGCAGTATCTTCTGGACTGCAAAGTTTTGTTTGTTTTTTTTTTTTGAGAAATCAGCTTACAGTCTTATGGGAACTCCCATGTACATAACTGACTGCTTTTCTCTTGCTGCTTTTAAGATTCATTCTCTTACTTTAACCTTTGGCATTTTAACTATGATGTGTCTTGGTGTGGTCTTCTTGCATCCATCTTATCTGGGACTCTGGAGGGCAGAGGTTGGGCCAGTGGTCACAGTCTGTCCTTGCAACTGACTGGCCTGGGGAAATCCCTCCCATTGACCTGCCAAGAGCAATAAGGCTCAACTATAAGAGGAGGGTGTACTCAGCCCATGTGAAGGGTACACCTTGAGTACCCAGCTTGGGTGATAGGGGAGGCTGTGCCACTGGACCCTGGAGGACACCTGCTACATTAGGCCACACTACCAATTTATATTGTCTTAATCATTTTTAAACAGTTATGAACACTTTTAATCAACATTACATTTTCTAACTTCTTAATGTTGTGGCCAAATGAGGTTACAGATCCCAGTTACTATGTGTGATGATTGATTTTTTAAAATAAAATTCTGAGTGTCTGTGGGATGTGAGAAGTAGTGCTTGCCATGTATTTCAAATAGTGTAATTCCCCTTAAGCTTTCCTGGTTAACAAGCCTCATCCTGAAATCAGTCAACTTCGTTATATCTGACTGCCATATGTTTTAGTCTGTAAAGGTTATTGACACCTAACCAGTATCCTACCAGTTCTGACAGTTTTTCTGGCAATCTATCCAATTAGCTTAGTTTTTATGAACCCCATTTTATTCTTTAAAAACACTCTTCCCCTTTCCTCCTGTTGCCATAGTTAAACCATCCATGCTCTGTCTAAAGCTAATCTCCTCCACTTTGCACCAGGTCTTGTGACTCAGAGATGCAACTCTAGCAATTCTTGATTCTCTGTCCCATACCATCAGTTTTTCCTCTTTCTGCTCAATCATTCCCACCAACATGTAAGTATACTGTATTTTTCCCATCTTTAAAATAAGTCTCTTATTCCATTCCCCTTTCAGCTACCACATGTTTTTCTCTGCTTCAATGTAGTTGTCACTCTTCTCTGCCTCTATCTCTGCAATTTTCATGGCTTCCTTTCCTCAAACTCACTTTTGTTAGATCAGATCCCTACTACTTTACTGAAACTGTCTAGTCAAGACAGTGGCCTCCATACAACTCTTCCTCCTAGACTATCAGGAGTGGCATTTGACAGAGTTAACCTCTCCCTCCTCATTTCAGCCCTTGGCTTCTCAGACAGTGGCAGCTCCTTCTCCATCTCTTTCACTGATTGCTTTGGAATTTTCCTCACCTCATTCATGTGACCCAGGGTTTCTTTTGTATTCTTCGACTCCTCTCTGGAATCTCATCCAGCCTCATTTCTCCAGCATACACTAAATTCCAAGTTCCTGTGTTCAGTTATCTCTTCAATACTCAACATCTCTACCTTAATAGGTATCTTAAAATAAGTTTAAACTTAAACTTTGGCTGATAGCCAAACTCCTAACTTCTCCACTGACTTCTCCACTGACAAATGCTCTACCCTCCATCATCTCCATTTCAGTAAGTAGCATTGCTAAACACCTGGTTGCTCAAACCAAATACCTTGAAGTCAGCCTTGAACTGTGTTCTTTCTCCCATACCCTATCCATATCTCATCCATAAACAAATCCTGCTAATTAATTAAACTCTCAAAATAAGACCAGAATCTGACTACTTGCACCTCCTTAAAGCATCTACTCTCATTTAAGTCCCCACTGACATTATTGCAATAGCTTCCTAGCTCACCTCCCTGTGTTCATTCTTGCCCTCCTGTAGTCTACCTTGAACCCAGCAGACAAAGTAGTTTAGAAATAGGAATCAGATTGTGTAACCTCTTTGCCCACAATGATGTTCCAACTCATTCAGGCTAAAATCCAAATCTCCACAATAACATAAAAACTCTATTCATGAAACCACTAATTGCTTTGATCTCATCTCTTACTCTTTTATCTTTCACTCCCTCTACTTCAACCACCATGGCCTCCCTGCTCTCCTTTGAATACCCTAGACACACTCGTACCTCAGAACCTTTGAACTTCTTAGTCCACAATATTTACTTCCCTACTTTCTTTAGCCTTTGCTTAAGTGTCACCTTCTCTCTAAATCATTCCCTGACTACCCTAAAACATCACAAGCCCTTCCTCATTCCAACTCCAGCACTCTCTTTTCCATTGTACTGCTTAGTTTTCTCCACTATACTTATCTGTTTCTGACATCCACTTAATTAACTCTATTTTTTAATTGATAGTCTCTTTCCACTAGAGTATTAGATCCATGAAAGCAGGAAATTTTGCCTGTCTCGTTCACTGTGTATCCTATGTGTGGCTATAAATATTTGTTGACTAAGTGAGCTAATTTTCTAAATTAAAAGTCTAACATCTACTTTACTAAATTGAAAAGTCTAACATCTAGCCCTGAAAAAATCTTCTCTGGCTATGAATGTTAACAGCATGACCGCTCAATTTTGCTAATGTTCAGCACACCAGATACAGTTAATGCTGGAATTTGTGCTAGGGGCAGGACTGGGCTAAGGAAAATTTGAATAGAAAGGGACTGTCTTCCAGGCCCTTCTTTTTTAAGTTAAACTAAATTTTTAATTCCAATGAATTGAATAATAGTTTGATTTATAGAAATGAGAGTTGGAGAGACCTTTGATAATCATATATTGCAATTCCCACATATTGCAGGCAACCAAAAAGGAATTAGGTTCAATGACTTATCCCTGTTATACAGCAGTACAAAAGATCCACACCACTACTTTGTGAATCTGGAACCAGATCTCTGTGCTTTGGAACATCTGCCCTCTTTCCACCACAGTTGTTTCCTGCATCTCTGTCATTGAAGCTTCCTTTCTTGGTTGCCAGGTTGCCCCCTAATTCTGTCAACAAACAGTTCTGAGGTGCAGACACATATCACCTGTGATATGTGGTTTTCCTTAGATAACCAAAATTGTTTTAACATTTTAGTGTGACAGGGGCTATTAACTTTTTACACTAGTACAAAAGATATCACCACAATGAAAGCTGGAGAAATTAGGGTAAGAGACTTAACCTGCAAATCACATGCAGGCCTGAGAAGCCAGGATTATGGTCTAGAGTCAGAAACACATGGAGACTGTTGACCAAGGCTGGTAAATCTCAAAGTGCACCTTCAGGTCTTCTGTCTCCTATTGTCTGTAGCAGAAGCAAAATCCAATGCATGCAAAACCATGACTTCAAACTTCCAGCTCTCTATATGATGAATTCATTGAAAAAAAGTTTTTAATTGATTTTTATAGCGATAAAGTATTTATATATAGTAATTTACCTCCTGAATAACTATTTTCATCACCTGAATTGGTTTCTGGAGTTCTGAAAGGACCACAGAATTTTGGATGTGTGAGTGCTAAGAATGCATTACAGGATATTTTTTTATGTATACACAGAAATGTTTTGTTTCATTTGACTGTAAAATCTTTTAAAGTGCCCTTTAATAGCAAGCTTCTACTGATCCATGCTTGTCTACTTGCTAAAAAAGGAGGCTAGCTCCTTTTTTTCTGATCTGTGTGCAGGATCAGCAATATAATTGGTGAGATCCAGTGCAAGAAAATTCCCCTTGTTCAAAATCAGTAAGAATTTCGGGACAGTGATAGTTGGATATTAAAGCAAGGGAGGGGCCCTGTGAGACTGCACAGGTCACACACCCATGGAGCCAGCCTGATCCTTGTGCATAATTTAAGAATAACTGCAGAGAGCCCCATTGTGGATATGATCAACATTTTAATATGCCTCATATGGTAGAAATAATACAATAGTTACTTCACTAGTGCATTAATTTCCTTGGGTTGCCATCACAAATTACCACAAACTGGATGGCTTAAAACAACAAAAAATTCATTCTCTCCAGGGGCCTGAAACCTGAAATTGAGGTGTCTGTAGAGTCATACTTTGGTGTATCTAGGGGAGAATTATTCCTGCCTCTTCCCACTTCATATTCCCCCTGACTCTCCTTGGCAAGTGGTGGCTTAAGTCCAATCTCCCTGCCTCAGTCTTCATATAGCTTTATTCCATCTGTATCTATGGGTGTCTACTTCTTTTTTATATATAAAGACACCAGTCATTAGATATAGGGCCTATTCTAAATCCAGGATGATTTTATCTCAAGATCCTTAATTTATTTCATCTGCAAAGACCCTACTTCCAAATAGCAGCATGGATTTTAGAGGGATACTATTCAAATCCATTATAACCAGTTACCACAAACTTAGGAAAAGGAGATACATACATAGACCTTATGAAAAGAAATACATTTTAAATAAAAATATTTTAAATGTTTATTTTTAAAAGTCTAGTAAACTTGTTAAACAATGATTATAACTAATCTGCATTTCTAATTTACAAGTGAAATTAGCCAAAAAAATAGGGATAGAAGGGACATCGGAGGGATGGAAACTTAGACAACAGAAAATCTCTAGAATCACTTCCAGTTTCTAAAACACTTTGCAACTTCTTTTTATCACCCTGGCTAGCCATAGAATCAAAGAATCTTAGTGATATTTAACATTAAATAGGGCTTGAGAGATTTCTATTACAACGTCATTTTTCAAATGAAGAAATAAAATACAATGAAGAAATAAAATAGCGTGTTCAAGTGTCACACACAGGTCACACCAAGCGGCAGCACTAGTTTCATAATAATCTCCTGGCTGCTAACATACTTGCTCATTACACTTCAAGAGTCTGAAGTAAATTGGAAAAATAACACACCGACTTGAAGTAGTTAATATATCCTTTCTTGCGCAGTGATTTCTCAACACAAGCAATATCTCACAAACCCTAACTCCTGACAGCGACACAGCCCTGTCCCCTGTGACGTCCCACAGAACCACCTCCTCTAGACTGGCCCACATCCTTTTCGCCCAGTCTGAGGATCTTCAGGGTGGTCAGTACGTCCTCGTCCATCCTGACCATTGTGGACTCTGAGCCCAGTCTTCTGGGTCTGCCTCCCAACCCTTCAGGGAGAGTGCATCCCGTGCTTAAATGTGCACGGTTCCACTGCAGCCACCTACTTTTTACAGTGGGTATTTAGAATGCTGAAGCCCTATTTCCACCTTGAGCTAGTTCTGCCTCTGTGCAAATTTATAGTCCAGGCAGCTTTCCTATCTTGCGCAAGTGCAGATAGAAAGCGCAGAAGTTGCGTTTGATTTCACTGATTTGGCAGACTCTTCTTCTTCTCTAATCCTGACCTAACCCTCCTTCGTGGTGTACTTGGAAAACTGATGAGTTGAAGGAGATTTTTAAATTTCAGCAGCTTCTCCTAACAGTTGCATTGCAGTAGAAAAAGCTTTGTGGTTGAAGGCAGATTATTTTAAATTTAGGTACCAAGTCCATCATATAACCACTTTGTATAACCTAGCCTTCTGAGCCGGTTTCTTGTTTCACAGTCCATTATAATAATGCCTCTTAGAATAATACCTGTTTCTTATAATTATTATGAAGAATAAATAATTTGTGAAATCACTTTGTAAATTCAAGTGCTTTATAAAAGGCATAATTGGGTGTTACTCACTTTGTGGCTTATCCTCTGTTAAACTGAAGAATACTTCATACCTCAGTTCATCTTGAAAGGGAGATGTAAACGTGAGGTAGAGCAGATACATACAAACCTCTGACGGTGCAACTTGGAAACAAATATTACTCCTTATAAGAACTGCTTGCTACACCACAAGTGCAGGAATTTATGTATGTGCTTTGTCTCCTTCACCAAGCTGTAAACCTTTGTGAAGGTGCAAAACTTCTTACATAACATCTAGCAAAATGTCTGGTAACATAACAGACACTAAATAAAAATTAGTTCTTGGGGTTTATCTTCTTATACTTGCAGCTACTGCCAGGTACAATAGATATTTGATTAAAGAATACATATTAATAAAAATTAGAAAACATTTGAGACTTCTTTTTAAATACCTGGAAAAGCTCTTTCACGGATGTCCAACTGGCTCCTTCACCTCCTTCGGGTTTTTGGCTCAAATGCTGCCTTCTTAATGAGGACTTACTTCCCTGTCCATACTACTGAAATTTGCAAATCCTCCCAATATTCCCTGTACCTCTTTTCATTATTTTTCTGCCTAGCACATACCACCCTCCAATACACTAGATATTGTACTACTTTATTCACTGTTTAATCTTCCCTAGAGAGAAGGGAAAATTCATGAAAGCAAGGATTTTTATCTGTTTGGTTTGTTATAGCTTCTGTGTCTTGAGTAGTTCCTGGCATATAATATGTGCTGAATGAATATTTGTTGAATTAACTGAATAAATGTTTTAGAGTCCATTCCTAACTTTGAAGAGTGATATCAACCTGACAACCTCAACCTCTCATAAAATAGTTCCTGAAACCTCAGTCAAGTCTATCCTGGCTATGGCATCAAGAGCATATTTGTGAAGTTCAAGGTATTGTCATGCTCTTCCACTCTAGGGCAGTATTTCTAAACGTGTAGTGCCCAGATTCCCATAGCTCCCTCGCAGGGAGTCCCCATGATCAAATTATTTTCGTAATTTTTTAAGATGTTACATACTTTTTCTACTCTGGTTCTCTGATGTTGCAGTGGAATTTTCCACAAATCATAAGAGCAAAACAGATGGAAGGAAGAACCAGACATGACAATTCAACTAATTTCAAATAAGCCAGCTCTTAAAGAGATTTGGAAAAGTGTAAAATAATACCATCTCACTAATTTTTTGTTTTAGAAGTTATTTTGATAAACATGTAAATGAACTAGCAATACGTTTATTTTTAAATGAATTAATACACATATTTAAATTTTTCTGCTTTGATTTTTTGAGTAAGTATTAATAGATATGGCCACACAAACAGCTCTTTTGAGTCCACAATAATTTTTGTAAGAGTATACAATAATTTGTACAACTAAAAAGTTGAGAACTGTTGTGTGGTACTATTTACAGCAAGATTAAAAAATTAAAAATAAAATTTTAAAAACCAGGCCTGAATTTATTGATGCTGCATGGAACATCATCAACCTACTTCAGCAACACTATTTCTTATTAGATTTTTCTCCTACTTCTTGGTCATTTATCAGTTTTTTTTGTGAGATCCTCTTGCTCCCTTTTAAAACATTTTTGTTCTTTGGGTTTTAGCCTTTTTTCTTTTTACTCTGCACTCACATTGTCTAATTGATGTCCTCTTCATTTTTCTATGTAGCTTCCTTATTCCATGTACTTTGAGAAGTCCCAAAGTTACATTTCTGGTGGCAATTTCTGTGCTGA
Organism: Phyllostomus hastatus; assembly: GCF_019186645.2. Lineage (NCBI taxonomy): Eukaryota > Metazoa > Chordata > Mammalia > Chiroptera > Phyllostomidae > Phyllostomus > Phyllostomus hastatus. Next base: position 20,984,951 of record NW_025334028.1, on the reverse strand, counting down.
AGTTCAGGTCAACATACATAACTGCCAGGACAGCTTCTCATGGGTATGCCAGGTGGAGAATACCAAGTGAAACATGACTGACCCTGAACTCATTATCTTCCTTTCCATACTAGTCCCCCCTTGATTTCCTTTTTAAGCAATGACTAACATCCAGTTAATTTCCTCTCCCTCACTTCCAACACCCAAACAGTTAGTTCTCACAATTCTACTTCTTAAGAACCCTTGAAACTTATCTATCTCTACCACCACTGCTATGGGAGGTCATGTAAACCTGATGGGGTCATTCCACTTTCCATGTGTTGTTTACTGCTCTTACAAGTCTTTATTTTATCATTAGTCTCTGATTACCCCTCCAACCTCATCTCTTGATGTCCCATGCCTTGCATTCTGAGTTCCAGCCAAATTGAACTCCTTTCATATTTTCAGTGAATCATGTTTTGCTTGTCACATTGCATGTATTGTTCCTTCTGCCTGAAGAACTGTTGTCTTCCACCCCCCACCTGAGCTATGCACAAACTCACACACTTTTGCTTGGGCAACTCCTACTCGCACTCCATGGTCCAACTTTTGGATCCCTCTCTCTGGGATGACTTCCCTGGCCTCCCAGGTCAGCATTACACATTCCTCTGGTGAGTTCTGATAGTGTCCTGCACATCTATTGTGGTATGTACTCCACAGTATTATAACTGTATGTTTAATTGTTTGTTCTCCTACCAGAATGTGCTTTTTTTAAGCAAAATTAATTGATGTCTTGTTCATTGTTCTGCCTCTAGCATTGAGTACAATGCCTAAAGTAGTTGTTCAAAAAATATTAATGTAAAAATCCCAAGTCAATTTCAGGAGTTTAGAACAGTACTCTGCTTATTCATCTGTTGTTTATATATGTTGAGATGTCTCTTGAATCTCTACATTGAACATTAGAGGGATAAAAACCCTTAATAACTCTTAATGCACAACCATTGACAGGCACTGCTGGAAAGGAAGTGAACATTTCTGCACAGATGAGGCAAAATAGTATTTTTTGTGTGTGCTAAATGAGTGATACAGACAATAAATGCTCCAGAGATTCATACAAGAGTAATCAGTCACTGAAGTTTAGAACGACTGGAAAAGACTTTACGAAGGAAGCAGGACTTGAAAGAAGGGCCCAGTTTAGACAAGTACAAGAAAGGGGGCCACTTTTCAGGAAGGATGAATTTAGCATAAACATAGGCATTGGGTGGTTTTTAATGGATCTCATTACACATACCTATGTAATGAATGATATCTTAGGTGGATAAATCTGGCCATGTATAAGACGTAATTAGGGAACGGGTAGAAGTAAAGGAATGGAGACCTCATAAGAAACTATTGGAAGACCTGAATGTGGTAGTGGCAGGGGGAGGTGGAAAATGGAGGGACTATAAAAAGGCACAAGGAATAACTGCCCCATTGGAGGACAAGGGAGAAGGAAAGGGGAAAACAATATCAAGCATTTTCTAATGTTTTAAGCCTCATTGCTATGGATAAGAAACAAAAATAATAACTGAAATGAAGAGGAAAATGATTAAGTTTTAACCATGATGAATTTTATGTGAAGGCAGGCCTCATAGGCAAAATTTTTCAGAACTCTTTTAGAGCAGTGGTTCTAAGATTCAGGGCAGATAACAAGACACCAAAACAGAAGAATCTGGAAGACTTGATTTAGGTGCTCTGCTCCACATGTACACAATTATTCTTACATCTCTGGGGAAAAAAAGACCCATCTGTTCTTAGGCTTCAGACATAACTTACCGCCTTTTAAAAAATGGATTCATTTTCCAGTGTTAATTCTTCCTGCCACATTCAAAAGATGTGATCAGCTTGTTAGGGAATAGCTAAACGAAGATTCTTAAGACCTGAAGTTTGGGATGACCTAGTACAGAAGAAGAGATTATAATTAAGAAACACTTGGAGGTATGATGAGGAAGGCTTCCTGAGTCTGTGCTATTTACAACATGCCCACCGTAACATCCCCAGAAAAGGAACAACAGGGGAGAAAGTAAATCAAATTTGAACCATTTACTTTTCTGTGTCTTCCTGCTGTTCCTCCCAGCATCGATGATGGAGAATAGAAATGCTGCTTTCAAGACTCATGCGCTGGACAGGTATACCCACATGAGTGTTCTGACTCACACCTTGTATAGATAGGGCTGCTATGTCCAAATGTAACAGGGCTTTGTGACTGGAGTTCGAGTGCTACTGGAGGGAAAAATCTTATGGCATTCCTTGCCACATCCTACTCACCCCTGATAGAGGTTCCAAAACCATACCTGCTTTTCCAGGTGTCTCCTCCCCTCTGTTGATAAGCACAGAAGCTTTGATTTGCAGTCAAGGATGAGTTCATTTTATTATTTAGTTGTTTTGATAAAGCCCTGGGGACTTGGGAGAGATGGGTGAGAGATAAAGTCCCTGGAGGAGGTAGCTGGTGTGCTCTTTTTGTCTCTGGGGTGAGATTTCACCCCTAAGATGAGAGGGGTCAGGGTCAAGAGCTTGATGAGGTTTTATAGCTTGACACAAGCAGTGCTGTCTTCAGGGCCCATGGACCATTTATCCCAGAGTGGGAAGAGGGCAGTTGTGCTGTTATTCTTCACTTTACCAGGCCTGCTATACCCACACAATTTCACTTCATACCAAAGAAATCCTTTTGCAGCAAAAGAAATGTGGCAGAGGGCTCATGCATGCCCTTGGACTTCATAGGTGTTATCACTACACCTCACCAGCCAGAAGGAGCTGGTCTGATAGACTGGAATGGCCTAAGGCAGGCTCAGTTACACTGCCAGCAATATGACAATACCCTTCAAGGTAGGGTTGCTGTCTTACTGATGCAGTGAAAACTTTAAATCTGCAAACTACAAATAATGCTGCGTTTCTAATAGAGTTCATAGCCAACAGGGAGCATCTGACTTCTGGGTCTATATGAGATGTTCCTCTTACATGGCTCTTACTGTAGCCCTAGTTGTCACGGGATTCTGCTAATACTGTTTTCTGCTGCTTCTCCTTCACATCTGGAGTAGAAAAGTCTTCCCACTAAGTTAATCAATGAGTTCCTACCTTGTTGGTTGTCTTTTAATGACCATGCTGCTGCTAATAGTCCCTTTATTATACTCTCTTGAAATGCCTGAGTTTGATTGACTCTCTTTCTGGAGCACTGACAGGTATAGCTATTCCCATCGCTCCTTCATTGAACTGAGCACCACGTATTATTCTCATTTTATAATTAAAGAAATTAAGTCATATAGGATTGAAGTGATTTGCCTTAGGTCAAAAGGCCAGAGGATGAGAATTGAATCCAGCTCTCCTGATATACTTTTATTGCTCCATAGCATCACCATATTTATGCTCACTTTACTTTAGCTAGATCTGTTAAAGTTTGTTTTTCCAACAACCAACAACTGGTTGTAGAAAGAGGAGTCCTAAATGATCTATTTCTTTCCTAGTTTCATCTCTTAACCACCAAGAAGCCACAAAGGAAGAGAAATTAACCTTGAAGAATATTGAATAAACAGATGTGATTTCTGTGCTATTCAAATGTTTGCATTTTTCTCATTCTCACTGCTGACTAGAACTTCTTAGATATTTCATGTTGATGCTTATACTTGCAGATCCAAAGGTCATGTGAACAGTCTGCTATCTGAACATGACAACAGATGGGCCACAATTTAAGGTAGACAGTAGATTTTCTTGAAGATGTGTTAAGTGATTAGTTGAAATTGAAGTGATTGATAAGAAGATCTTGGTGCCAATAGCCAACCACTCAGATTACTAAAAGCCAGCAAGAGATTGGCTGATAAAGAATGTCAATACAATATATAATGTTAGAGGTAATTTTGGTTTTTATTATAAAGTTAATTGGGAATATTAATCAGTGCAGTATTAGAATGTAAAACAGATATAAACCTTGCATGGATGTACCTGGAAGTCAAAGTCATTGAGTGACAAAATTATTGTCCTATAAGGATACTTGAGTTCTAGTTCTGGTTTTGCTACATATTTACTCTGTAACCTTTGAGAAGTCACTTAGTCTTTCTGACAGGTATCCTCATGTAAGATGAAAGATTAACATATTTTGGGTTTTGCTCCACTTCCACCAGTTCCTGACACAGGGCTCTTTAAATCCTAGTAATTTCCTGAGTGATGGGAGTGATTTTAGGATGAGTTCCTAAATCTTTTGGGATTTCCTGGGTGGAAGGAGCATCTTTTGTTCTAACAAGGCTACTCTTGGTGGACTCCTAGATAGCTATAGGGTGGGGCTGATCACCACAAATACTATTTGAATTTCTGATTAGAAGATTCCCAAGATCAAGCCAAGAAGTTGACGTACATAGGGACAGTCCACATAAATGCCATATCAGAAGAGAAGAGTCAGTGCAAAGCCCAAAAAAGGGGATGGGGGGTCAAGGACAAAAAGTATACACAAACAACACAGATGGGCTGGAGGGAACAGGACACCGAATGGTGACATGGAGGGCAGATCAGAGAGCTGGCAGAGATGAGAAAAAGGGCAAGGACTGAGGAGGAGCAGATTCAGATTTAATCTCACCAATACCAAGTGGTGATCATCGCAGTCCTTTGTTTCCAGGGTCTTAAAGTGGTGCTTTGTTACAAGGTCATGTTTTTTATCCCTTAAGCCTGGCCTCAAAAGAACCAATAGCTTGCATAAAATTGTCTCTCAGGTTTCTTCCAATTCAGCATTTTATTAATCTTTAAAATTTTTTTAATATTGTTCAATTATAGTTGTCCTCATTTATTAATCTTGATAGCTGAATCGAAGAGCAAAACATAACAAGCACCTACTGCTTGAAGAATCTATAGATTATGTTAGGAATGTCGAAGTAGGAGCAGGGACAAAGCTGCTGTGTAATACAGAGACCTCAGAATACAGTAGTTTAAATAAGGAAGATGTTTCTGTCCCACTTAATAGTTAAAAGATACATGGTCAGTGCAGGTTGGGCAGATGGCTGTATTTCAGGTGGTCATCTGGATGCAGCCATAGAATTTGCCAAACACGAGTTGAAGCTTCCATTTCTGGATCCAAGATAGTTGATTCTGTTGTTGTTTCCCATCCAGTGGGAAGAGGAAGAAACGAAGCTCAGGGGAAAACAACTTACCTTTAGCTAAGTAATGTACAAATTACATCCTCATTCCTCTTTAGCTTGAGTTTAATCATATGGCTAAACTGACCTTAAGGGATCCTGGAAAATGTAATGTGCATTTGGCAGCCATGTGCCCAGCTAAATCATGGATTGTGTTACTGAAATGAAAAAAGATACTGGATACTGAGGAACAATAAATAGTCTTCACCATAAGATGCCTCATCTCCAGACAACTGTAAGTCAAAATATTACTTTATTGAGCCAGTGGCTATTTCCCTCATGTCAAATTTTAAAAAATATCAGATGCTAAAATTGGTGTTTCTGGTATACAGTCCTATGAATCCTAACCCATGAATTTCTGCAACTGGGATACAAAACAGTTCTGTCTCTTCCTCCAACCCCCTCAAGCTATATCCCTTTACAGTCACACCCTCCACACCCCAACCACTGGCTGCCATTGCTCTGTCCTCAAAACCACTTTAAGAATGTCACACAGATGAAGTCGTATGTATGTAGCCATCTGAGACCAGTGTTTTTTACTCAGAATGATGCCTTTGAGATACATACAAATTGTTGCATGTATAAATAGTTTGTTCCTTTTTGTGGTTAACATTTCATTGTATGGATGTAATGTAGTGTATTTATCCATCATCCATTGAATGACACTTGCACCTGTTTTTTTTTTTTTTAATTTATGACTAGAAGTTTAGGAAGTTTCCTTCTACCACAGGTTTCTGAGTTGTTACTGTGAATGCTTGTTGAATTTGGTCAAATGCTTTTTCTGCATTAATTGATATGAATGTGTGGCCTGTTAAGATGGTAGATTACATTAAATGATTTTGACCATTGAACCAGCTTTACATTCCCTGATTAAACTCAGTTAGTTTAGGTGTATGAGGTTTGTCCAGAAGGTATCCATTCATGTAATATGAAAAATAGAGACATTTATTGAAGAACATACAAGACATAAGAAACACTGTATGTAGGACATTAATGCCTTAGTCCCCTTCAAAGTAGGCACCTTGGGACCTCACACATTCTTCCAATCTCCATTAGCTGGCCTATTGTATCTTCCTGAATCTCATTGACAATCTGAAATCTCTTCCCTTTCAAAGATGATTTTGGTTTGGGGAAAAGTCAGAAATCACAGGGTGCCAAATCTGAGCTGTAGTTGGGCTGAGTTACCTGGGTGATTTGATGTTTTTCCAAAAGTACTCTGCACAAGATTTGATGCCTGAGTAGGCATGTTGTCATGATGAAGCTGCCAATCACCAGTTGCCCATAGCTGTGGCTTTCTGAATCATCCCAACAGTTTCTGCACAGGAATGTTCAAGCTTCACACAAAATTTGGTGCAGATTCTTTGCTCTACTTGCTCAGTCATTTTCAATGAGATTGTCACACAGTACACATGCTCACTCAATAGCATCTACCACCCCCACTGACTACTACAGAGAAGTCGTCATTATTCACACAGGCACATTCCAGTCCACTTTCCTTGGCTGCCAGGTTACATCAATGTTGCACAAGCCATTCTCATTATATTAATAATGACTCAACTTTTTCTGGATAAACTTCATACTATATTTAAAATATATTATTAGATTTGGTTAGCAAATATTTTCTTAAGGATTTTTGTGTCTACATTTATAGGAGTAATTGGTCTATAGTTTTTTTTGTCAGTACTGTCTTTGCCTAGTTTTGATTTTAAGGTAATATTGCCCTCATAAAATGGTCTAAAAAGTATCCTTTCTTTTGTTTTCTAAAGAGATTGTGGAGAATTGAACTAAACTCAACTTCAACTTAACTGTTCCTTAAATATTTGGTAGAAGTCATCAGTGAAACCATCTAGGCATGGTGTTTTATGTTTTGGAAGGTTATATATTATTGATTTAATTTGTTTACAAATTGGGTATAATTGGTATTTCTACTTTACTTCTCTGGTAGAATTTACCAGTAAAAGTATTTGAGGCTAGATATTTCCATTTTAGAAATTTTTAAACTGAGAATTAGTTATATAAAATAGGTATAATACTGTTCAACTTATCTATTTCAACATGGGTCCACTTCAGTAATTTGTGATTTTTGAGGAATTAGTGTATTTAATCTAAGCTCTTGAATTTATGTAATTATTATTCGAATATATCCAACGTATACAGTGTTTTATCCTCTGATAGATGGTAATTTGTGATTTCACACTTTTTTCTTTACCATTCTTGCTAGAGTTTTATTGAATTTATTTTTTCAAAGAAACAGCTTTTAGCTTCATTTATTTTTTTCTAGTTTTTGTTTTCCTTTTCATTGACATCTCTTTGTACCTTTATTATTTCCTTCATTTTGCTTGCTTTAGGTTTATTTTGTTCATATTTTTCTGGTTTCACATAAGAAATTTTATACTAATGATTTGCAATCTCTCTTCTAATGTAAGCATGTAATGCCAGAAAATTCCTACTAAGTACTGATGTAGCAGCATTTCAGGAATTTAGATGCACTATACTCTTGTTTTCTTTCATTTGAAAATATTTTCCTATTTCCTTTGAGAGTTGCTCTTTGATGCATGAATTATGTAAATATCTGTGGCTTAATTCCCAAGTGTTTGGAGATTTTTCTGTTATCTTTTTTGTTATTGATTTCTAGTTTGATTTCATTGTGGTCAGAGAACCATTTCTATGATTTCAATGATTCTAAATTTGTGAAGATTTGTTTTGTGATCAGTGATGTAGTCTATCCTGTTAAATCTTTGTGTGCAGCTGAAATTAAATGAGTGTCCTACTGGTTTGGGGTGGTGTGTTCTATAAATGTCAATTGGATTCAGTTGGTTGATGGTGGTGTTTAAGTTTTACGTGTCAGCTGATTTTCTCTATACTATTAGAGAGGAATAATTATTTCTCAATTTACTTCTATTTATTGTTCCTTCAAGTATTTTGAAGTTTCATTGTTAAATATGTAAAAAAAATAAAACCAATTTAAAATAGAGTCAGAGCTACCAGTTCAGAGGAAATGCCTTATACATCTTATGTCTCAAAGTTTTGGAAAGTACTTCACACCTGCCAGAATGGCTACCATCAATAAATCAACAAATAACAAATACTAGTGAGGATGTGGAGAAAAGGAAGCTTAGTGCACTGTTGGTGGGAATGCAGACTGGTGCATCCACTATGGAAAGCAGAATGGAAATTCCTAAGAAAATGAGAAATGGAACTGCCTTTTCACGTAGCAATCCTACTTCTGGGAATTTATCCTAAGAATTCCAAAACTCCAATTCAAAAGAATACATGCACCCATATATTCACAGCAGTGTTATTTACTATATCCAAAATTTGGAAGCAGTCCAAGTGCCCATCAGTGGATGAATGGATAAAAAGCTGTGGTACATTTACCTTTTGCAACAGCACGGATGGACTTGGAGATCATTATGCTAAATGAACTAAGTCTGTCAGAGAAAGACAAATACTATATAATCTCACTTATATGTGGAATCTAATGAACAGAATAGAAACAGAGGCATGGATACATGGAATAGTCTGACAGTTGTTAGGGGAAGGGGAATGCGGGGGAACTGGATGAAATAAAGTGAAAGGTTTAGCCAAAGAACATAAATATATAACTCACAGACACAGACACCAGTGTGTCAATGGCCAGAGGGAAGGGGGGCTGGGAGCTGGGTAGAGGTGAGCAAAGGGAGAGAAAATGGAGACATCTGTAATAGTGTCAACAATAAACATTTTTCAAAAAAATTTAAAAAAATAGGGCAAGATAATCTTTGAACCGGGCCTAAAGCAACATTATGTACCAAAGCACTTTTTCAAAGAGACAGGAAAATAGAAATTATGACTACTGGCTTGATGACCACAAACTAAAAATTTAAGAAATTGTTTAGAGTGAGCATCTCTATGTTGTTTTCTGCACTAATAGAATACCTCCCTTCTATTGATATGATAGTTCCCTTCTCTTTCTCATAAGTACCTCCTGCCATTGTCTTCTAATCAGGACACTGTTTGGGTTTCTACCTGAATCAGCTCTCAAATAGCTATTCTTTTTGATCTCAGATGAATTCTATTGCCTTTCACTTTGAAAATCCTTTTATTTGGGTTAATAGATGCATACTAATTTAAAATTATTTTGTCTTCTAAATGACTTGACCCTTTTATTGTTATATAGTGTTACTGTTCACCCCTGGTTTTTCTTCACTCTGAAGTCTGTGCTGATAAACTATAGCTGTTCCAGCTCCCTTTTAAGTAATTATATTTAAGATGAAGTTTTTTTTTGTAGACAACATAGAGTTAGTTTAAATTATTTCTAATCCACTCTGACAGACTCTGTTTTTTAATTGGTGTATTTAGATTGAATATGATGTGTTTGAACTTGAACCTTGGTCTGCAATTTTATTAGTTGTTTTTTCCTTTATTTTCTCTGTTTTTTTTATTCCTCTGTTTCCTTTTGCAGACTTGCTTTGGGTTAGTGAACATTTTTTAATATTCCATTTTAATTTACCTATTTTTTAAACTATATATTTTTACATAGTTTTTTAATGGTTGTTCTAAAGGTAGAATATACATAACTTTTCACAGCATACTTGAAATAAGTTTACCTCTTCAATGGAAAGTGTCTAAGTTACAAACATATAAATCCCTGTTACTTCTCCCTCTTATATTCTAGTTATTTTTTTATGTCATATTGGCATATATTAAAGTCCTCATCAGATATTTTTAAATGTTTTAAAAACTTTGCTCTCAAACATCAAATATATTTTATTTTATTTTTTTATAAAGTGTTTTATTTATTTATTTTTAGAGAGAGGAGAAGGGAGGGAGAAAGAGAGGGAGGGAAACATCAATGCATCAGAGATACAATGTCTCCCACATGCACCCTACTGGGGACCTGGCCGGCAATGCAGGCATGTGCTCTGATTGGGAAATGAACCAGTGCCTTTTCAGTTCATAGGTTGGTGTGGGGACACTCTACCCACAGAGCTCCCCTGGCTGCCATGGATGAGAACAAGTCTACCAACACATGATCTGCTTGGGGAGGAAAAGCTGACCAGTCTCTCAGAGGAGAAAGATCTTGAGCCTCTCAATGGGCTTCATTGAGTTTAGCTTGCATAGGGATGCATATCAAAGAAAGGAGGTGTGATTTACAGATAACATTTCTGGGATCATGGGGGTCCTTTTGAGTCAGGGTCTGGTAGATAGGGTGATGCCAATTGGCTGTAAAACCTTGGGAAGCAAACTTATTTTGTGATCGGACCTTTAATATTTATATAGAGGACATTCTTAGCAAAGCAGGTTTCACAGGACTTTATGCATTCTTTCTTAGGCCTGATTGCTCCCTGTTGGGAATCACTGGTTCTGGCACAGGGCTGCACCCACCTTCGGCACTGTTTCAGGCCTGAATTAGGCAGGGTAACCAAGAAATCCAAGAAATTAGGAGACTTTTTACAGATAGAATGAAGACTCAGGCTATGATAAAAGCAAGGGGTGAGGGTCTTTTGTCCCTCCTCCAGAATCCCCTAAGTCCTTTCTTGATGGCCCCTTTGTGACTATGCTGGTCTTACGTTGTTCCTTCATTGAGAAATTCTACCCATCATTGACTATCCAGCCATCCTCCAGGGGCCAAGCAGAGTGAAGTAAAGGGGGCAAAGGTTGTGCCTTTGCCGGGAGGATAAGTTTTTCTCCTTAGTGGCTTATGGTCCCAAGGTCCCCTAGCTGTGGGGCCTTGTCACCTGTTGGTGGGGTTACAGCTCCTGAAACCAGACAGGACAGTTCCCAACAGGTCAGCACTCAATCTATGGAGCCACACCAAGCAGGGCCAAACATCAAATATATTTTAAAGAACTCTAGAGAAAATAATAATTTTGTGTCTACCCAGATATTTATCATTTCTCTTGCTCTTACTTAATTAATGGTATTCCAACTATTCTTATAGCATTATTTCTCTTCTGTCTGAAAAACTTCCTTTAGCAATTCCTTCATGTTAAATCTTTTGGCAATGAATTCTCTTAGTTTTCTTAATCAAAGATTATATTTCTTTCACTTTTACTTCTGAAGAATATTTTTACCAGATAGATTGTTTTTGGTTAACAGTTCTTCTACCACTTGAAAACTTACTTCTTTCTGCACTCCCTGGTTTCTGATGAAAAAATTGACAGCCATTCAAATCATTGTCTCTCTCTATAGGTAGTGAACAATAATGGTTGTTTTCAAGATTTTTTCAATATATCAAGGGTCCCTCCCAAAACTCAGAATTATCTTCTGGAAGGTGGGACCCTTGTATTACAGGCTTCCCCCACTAGGTGAGTGTTCTAGGAACCTATCTGTATCAGTGTATCAGTTGGTGTTGTGGGAGAGACTGTGTTGGACTCCAGTGAATTTTTCTTGAAGACTTTTTCAATGTGTTTGCCCAGTTTCATGATGGGTGATTTATGAGCACAACTGACCACACCACACTGAGTGTGCAGCAGTTTTTGACCAAAAACATCATGCCCCACCCTCCCTATTTATCCAATCTCACCCCTACAGATTTTTTGTTTTGTTTTCCTGGATGAAAAAGTCCTCCAAGGGAAACACTTCGTCAATATGGAAGAGGTGAAACAAAACAGCAGAAACACTAAAAAGATTTGAAATCAATGAGTTCAAAAACTGTTTTGAGCAGTTGAAAACATGTCTTAATAGACATATTGCATCAAATGGAGAGTACTTTGAAGGTGATTGAAGTTAAAAGATGTAAGAATAAATATACACGTTTTAAAATAAATAAGTTCTGGAATTTTTTGGATCCCGTGTGTGTGTGTGTGTGTGTGTGTGTGTGTGTGTTTGACTTACAAAGTGTCTAGGAATGGGTTTCCTTAGGCTTATTTTGTTGTTAAGGGTTTTCTGATTTTCTTAAATCTGAGGTTTATATGTTTTGCCAAATTTCAAAATTTTTAGCTATTTGTTTCTTCAAATCCCTCTTTTCAACATCCTTTTTTCTTTGGTCCTTTTAAGACTTTAATGACATGGATGTTAGCGTATTGGCCTATTGGTTTTAATGAATATTAGAATTTTACTATTGTCCCCAGTCTATGCTTTAATTTTTTTCCTATCTTTTTTTCTCTCCATTGTTCAGATTAGATAATTTCTATTAATCCTGTGACATTTCTATTCTGCTATTAATCCCATCTAGGGAAGTGTTTTTTTTTTTTTTAAATTTCGGTTATTATGTTTTTGGTTTTAAAATTTCTATCTGCTTCTTTATATTATTTTTTTCTGAGATTGTTTTTCCATTCAAGAGTGTTATTGTTTTCTAGAGCATTTTAAAATAGCTGCTTTAACATCTTTGTCAAATAATTTCAAGGTCCATGTCATCTCAGCATTGGAACTCATTCAAGGAATGTCAACTCATTCATTGACTTTCTGAGTTGAAACTCTCCTGACTCTTTGTAAACTAAAAAATTTTGGATTATATTTTGAATATATTAAATATTGTATTGAGACTTTGAGTCTTGTTTAAAACCTATAAAGAATGTTGATATTTTGCTTTAGCAAGGATCCTACCTGACTAGGCTGAGGGGAAAAGTTTCAACTCACTTTCTGTCAACTGTGGTTCTCTTGTTGGTTTGGTTCTCAGAGTCTTTGCAGAGCCATTTGGACCTATCCAGTGTATGTGCCACCCACCTGCCATCAGGTACATGGGCAGTGACGTATCTCTAACTTGAATGGTTTTGGAATAGTATCAGGACCAATTATATTATCTGGGGAGTTAGCCCAAGAATTTATAAAAAAATGTATAGTGTCATTTCCCTGAGCTCCCCCCCTTGGGTAATCTATCTAACATTTTCTGATTCCCCATAGATCCTCTTCTTAGTCCTCCAGCTCAGAGTTAGGGCTCTAGGAACTCTGGTATGCTGTGCACATTTTAAAAAAGATTTTATTTTTATTTATGTTTAGAGAAAGGGAAAAGAAGGGAGAAAGATAGGGAGAGAAACATCAATGTGAGGGAGAAACATCAATTGGTTGCCTATTACATATCCCCTACTGGGTACCTGGCCTGCAAACCAGGCATGTGCCATGACTGGGAATCAAACTGGTGACCTTTTGATACACAGGTCTGTGCTCCATCCACTGAGCCACACCAACTGAGGTGCTGTGCACTTTTATAACTGATTCGTGTCTGTGGTCAAATTGTGGGAGAACTGAGGGAGGAATAACAGCAATGCCAGTTGGTCCTGATGTCTCCCTATCTCCACTAAATAGACAGGAAGGTTTTTCTCCGTGAGTTTGGCCTGCTATTGCCAGTGGCTGTTTTTGCTGTCACAGAATTGCCTGGAGGCTAGGGCACAAAAGAACAAAGAAAAGAAAAAGAGGGACCTAAACTTCCACACTCTCTCTGAACTTAGAAGTTACATTTTCCAGTCCTCAAGTCACTGCCAGAGGACTTCTGGAGCTCTGTCTTTTTGTGCTCTGTTGCTCGCTTCCAGTGCCTTGAGCTGAGGCCAGGAGACATAAGAGGAGAAAAAATGTTAAACTCACTGCCAGTTTTGTGGTATTTCAAATTTTGGCCTTCTTCCCCAAGCCATATGCTTCTATTTACTTTTCATAATCTTCAAATGGCTGATCCATGCATTCTTTCCAGGTTTTAGAGTTTCATTCAATGGGAGAGAAAGGGTGGAGTATGCTCATTCCCTCCTACCTGAAACTGGACCCTTTGACAAATGGCTTTTGAGTTTTGGAATCTGGCCCCTTAGTTTACTCACAGAGTTAGATATATTGAGTAACAAAGGGTAATCTACCATGTCAAAAGCTCAAACTTCAGCAGAATGTCTTTCATTAATATATTTAAAACATAATGATTTAGTTCATGGTATGCAATTCACAATCCTTGGTATATATGGAGGGAATTATCAGAATTTGTCCCTACTGTTCTCAACCCAGGTACAACATATTGTCAAAAGAAGTATCCATTTAAGAACAGGTTTTCTACTTTCTCCCACCCCTGAACCAATGACCAGCCAACCCAGCACAACATAAAATCTCTTGCCCTGCTGCTCTTACCTAAGTGTGCTTACATTAGGTATGTGTACAGTTCCAGTACCAACAGGTGGTGACAAACACACAATATGGCAAGTCTGGGCCACTACCTACCTCTCTTCTACCTAGGGCACTTCCAGCTTCCAGCTTCATTCCTGCCAGTCCCTTTTCCTGTGGGCTGGGACTTGTTCTTCTTTTCCTGTAGTTCTGAGCTTATTCTTACAAAAATTTGAAACTAACACTCCCACTGTCCTTGTTCCAAGCAGGTCTGTGTCCTCATCCTTTAGATGAGGTTCTCCTTGTTGGTAAGCTAGACTGAATCTGTCCACTTTTGCTAATTTTGGTCTTTTATTGGTAAATGCTTCTCCCACTTTCTATTTATGATACTTTTAATATCTGTTTTGTACCTCAATGCATTAACAAGTATTTTAAGAAAAAAATTAAATAATGATGATAATAATAAGCACCATTTTTCTAGTTCTTCATTTTAATGGGGCTACCTATAGTTTCACCTATTGTTTGTTATTTCTCATAACTTATTAATGTAATATATTAACATTTTGTTATATTATTCTATGCTAAGATAGCTCTTGATTGATTTTGGTAAATTATTCCTTCATGTACAATTAAATTATATTTTCTAGCATTTCATTCATGAGTTTGCACATATAAATATATTCCTAAATGGGACTGATTTTTATTTTCCTATAAGTCACTTTGTCCTAGAGATAGAGCACAGCGAGCATTGTTGTATAAGATAATCATAGATGGAGCGTACAGGCAACTTTTTGGTGGAAGTGCTCATTGTGGTAGTTCTCTGTTGTTTCTTGTTGCCCCGAATCTATTTCCTCTTCTTCTTAGCACTTTCCTAATTTCTTTGAGAAACAGCTTCCTTAATGTCATGTGGGAAAAACTGATACCTTGTCACACTGACTTCAGGAGGTGTCATGTAATCATGGCTTATCTAACCAGGTCACTCTTTCAGTTAAAATGATTTAATTTATGAATGGGCACATCGTTCAATGGAATGAAATTATAGGACTCTTACTAAAACTGTCAAGGAAAGTACTTTTTATAAGAGATGCTGTGAGTTTAGGACATGGGACTGGAGCTGTTGGGAGCTCTCTAGCTATCATAAATAAAGATCCTGAACAAGAACAGAACCCAGAGAGAAGAAAGTTGAGCCAAGATATGGAGAAAAAGAGCTCCTGACAAACTGATGCTCTGGATAGAGCCAGTTACTTTCAGAGTTTTATGTTCTATGAGCCAGTAAATACCCTTTTGAAAGAAAACTATGAGATGTTTTAAACAAACAGATCAGAGTAGAGAATAATATGATGAACACAATTTTATCAAACATGTTAAGCATCACACTTTATATGTTTTAAACCTAAAGCATTAAGCATTAAAGACAGATTTGAGAGATGGTGTGGGCTCCTGCCTGACCCCTCCTCTCACACCAGAGATAATTACTATCAGAATTCAGTGTTTCCCATGCCCATACATGACATTATAGTTTTTACTGTTTACTTATGTATCCTTGAACTTCTTTTACAGATTTTTAAACTTTATAATTTTATCAAAATAAACAGATACTTCTGCAACTTGACATTTTTATTCAGTGTTATGTTTTGGAGCTTGAACTATGTTGTGAGATATAGCTACAGTTTATTTAAAGTGCTGTATTCTAACTTTATGAAAGTTGGATGCATCATTCTCTCTCTGATGTTTCCCATAGTTTCCTAGTACACTTTCTTTTTCCTGAAGCCAGGCTGCGTTTGTGTTTCCCTTACTTGCCTATCGAAGGCTCCTCGTTGAGCCATTTAGGAAACCTTTAAAGCACCCCATGTAGCTCTTTCTCTCTCTTTCTTTCTCTCCCTCTCTCTCTCTTCAAGGTGTCTACAATCCCAGACATCAGCATCAATCTTGGGTAAGGCATTGCTTTTGGATACCTCTCATTAAATAAAGGTAGTATCTAGGAAGAGCCAAAGACAAATTCATCACATCCTTTGGGTAGTTATCACCTAAAAGAAAACAGGGTCCTGGTTGGAGAGCAACAGGTAGCTTTCTTCATGTGAGATTTTAAAGAAGAACTGGCCTGAGTTGGGTTGCATCTGGGGAGACCCTGGGAATTCAGTAAGAGCACTAGGCACCTGAGAAGGGTTAACAGCTTGCCTTAGAGTGGGAGACATGCAAGATCAATTTTGTTTATGAAAGGCAGCAGGGTCTAACTAGATAGACCTGGTTCCACAGGTTCATTCAGTCATTTACTGTCTTTATGACCGTTGGCAAGCCATTTGAGTTCCAGAGCCTTTACTGCTTCATTTGTAAAATTAAATCAGTTATACCTGGCTTTAAGTGATGATTATATTATATAATGTGATGAATATACAGTGTGTGGTGAAGAGCAGATCTTCAATGATGAAGGCTACTATTATTATTATTATTAATTCAGCCAGTCCCATCAGTCAGGTCTGCCATCAACCTGGTGATTCCTCGGGGATTTTACTATGGAATGATGCTTTGAGAACGGTTTGCCTTGGGCCCAATTTCAATGCTGGGGTTTAAAGAGTTTACCAGAGTGTTACTTTTTCTTCAAGCAAAGACATCTCTTAGAAGCCTAGGGATTTGGAGTGATTACCTAGTATAATATCCATTCTCCTGGCTTTTATCACAGGAAATTATTAGGTTAAAAGGAATTTGAAGAGCAACTAAAAGGATGGGGGTGGGGGCCTTAGTATGAAGAGAAGGGAGAGAGGGAAAAGTTGGAATTTCCCAATCGTTTTTGAAACTTGGGTGAAAGGTGTTGCAAGGGTCAGATATATTGGGGGCTAATTTCATTTCTGTGTATGAGCCTTGGGCCAGGTGGCATGCCAAATTGTCACCCATCCTTTAGGTTCTGCATCATGCAGGTGCTGAAGTCAGGAGGCAGTTCCAAGGAAGATTTCTTGGAACACAATGCTTCCTAATGGTAGAGAAACCCAGAGAAAACAAGCACATGATGACATGAAAAGAAACAGGGACTGTTTTTCATTGCAAGAAGTCCTCCACAGACCTGCCAATACCTGCATCTCTCTCTAGACTGAATCCGAGCCTAACCTCTGGATGCCCTCTTCCTCTGCCAACCACCTTGAGCAGCTGCAGTCTTCTCACCTCACCTCACTGCCCCTCTCTCATCACCACCACTGTTCACAAGCTACCAAAATGTAGCTGGTGACTGACTAATGATTGTTGACAGTAAAACTGTCTTTAGAGACAAGAGAGTGCTTATTAATGTGGCTCTGTTTAGATAACCTGCATTGTCCTGAAATCAGTGCAGCCAGGTGAAGGCACACTTTAGTGCTGATAGAAGCTTGGCTTCCACTGAAAGTGGGCTCTAGTGATCACATCTTCATCGCAGGGATCTCAGGTGGTCTCACTATTCCTTCCCAGTGCTCATAGGAAGGAAACTGGGAGATAATGGGGGTGTTTTTGCCAGTTTATGACAACTTAATGATGATCCCTTTGTTGGAAAAAAAATGATGCCCTACCCTATGTTTGAAACATAGTGAAGCAATCAAGTTTGGGCTAAATTTTCAGTCGCCTTAGGAATACAATTAGTGTCACTGATGGGCTCACGATTGAAATGCAAGGAAGTTCCCAAAAAAGGCTGGAAGTTGCAGTGCTCTTCAACCCTTTAGAAATACCTAAAACTTTAAAACCATCCATGCTGGATACCTCCCTCAGGAGATTGTGAGGTCATTGGTTTAGGGTGTGCATAAGAATTTTTTCTGTTGTAATTTTTCAGATGATCACAATGTGCTGCCAGGGATATGAGCCACTGGGGTAGAGAATTCTACCACTGTAGGGTCTCATGTGTGTTGAGACAGTCACAGTGTAAAACAGCAGTGTTGGTGATTCTGGGAGCCGAGTTTCACACGCAGTTAGTGTGAGCTTCACTGGGAGACCTGTGATCACTTAGAATAGTTCATACCCATGGAATCCAAGGGAAACTGGGACTCTTGGGTGATGGAGAGAGCCCCACCTAGGAAAGACTGATGGGTTCTGAGGAGTCCCGGGAACAGGACCTGGGAAGGTTCTCTCCCTCTCAAACCTCTGAACCACACCATCTTCAATGATATGTGCACAAATAATATAAGCAATTGTGCCTTGTGATAGAATGCAACACAGTAATAAAAACAAGTTACGAACTGCATTGCTCTTGGTTAGAGAATATATGCTGGCCTACACAAACTCTTTTGTCATTAGAACATATTTCACTGATGGCAGAAGGAACAAAGAGGCTCCTGGAATGCCTGCAATGTTCTTTCTTATTCTAGATACTGCTTATATAGGTGTGCTCAGTTTATAAAAATTGATAGAGTTGTACACTTATGAATTTGAAATAAAAAACTGACTAGCCATTGCTTCCTTTTAAGATGTGTATGGGGGTATGGCTAGATACTTCGTATCAGGGGAAAATAAATGTCTATGATGAACTCTTCCAGTCACAGAGCTTGGGAGGAGGAAAACATGGGTGGGGTGGGGGCTGAAGAAAAACAGAAATTGCAAAGCCTGCCGGTTATTCAGTGTTGCACAGGAATGAGCTCCTGAAGAGATGCCTTTTGCTTAGCAAAGTGACAAATGTATTTTTGAAGATGCAGAGGTGAATCCCAACCTGGGAGGGAGTGGAGAGCTAATGGCTCTGCCTGTAAATGCTGGGGGGAGGGGGTACCTGAGGGAGAATCCATGAGTAAGGGGGGGTAATCTGAGGGATAGGATAATTAAGCTGTGTGATGGCAGGTTGGAGCCTGGAGAAAAGATGGTTGGAAAGTGCTGGAAGGACTTTAAGAAAAGGGATTTCAAGCTGTTTATGTTCTGCAATGAATACCTGCTCCATTGCTCCAAATCCTTGGCAACACCTGCAATTCTAGTTACTCTGCTACCCACCTGTGCTATATTACAAATCATCCAGATGGAGGGGCAATGTAACTTAATAATCCAGAGACAATATGTGTTAGTTTGGATATTTTAACTAGCTAGAGATATGCCAAGATGATGCTGCAACCAACTGCGATACTCAGCCAGGACTCCTTTGAGTTCTCTTGGTTTGCTTTGTTTGTCTTGGCTGAAGGAATGCAGAGGGGAACTGGAGATGCTGACCTGGTGGAGCGGGCCTGCAGGCTGCAGGAAAGGGGCAGAAATTCTTCAGCAGAACAAAGAGATTTTAACTCCTTGTCATTCCCTAAACCAAAAAGGACCAACCATACAAAGATCTTAGGGAAAAATCATTCATTTCCTAAAATGTCATTTTCAGACCATAATCAGTCATCCAGCAGGATTTTTCAAATTAGCCATTCAAGAAAATAATAAATAATTGAGTTCTTGCCTAATTTTACCCCATTACTCTAATTTAACCATATTTGATTTAATGTGCTTTTCTTCAGGATGATTTTTTAAACATTTGAAGACAGCTTGTTTCAAATCAGCAATGACATGACCTGAATGCATATATTTATTTCCTTCATTAACTTTCTTAGCTATTCATTCTCCCTTGAAAGGATTTTTTAGATCCTTAACTTCCTCTTACTTGACTACTCAGTGTAATTGTTCTCATACAGAACATATAGGTCTTGCTTTCTTTCTGAGACTGTGAAGCCATACTTGTGCAGTTATAGGAAGTCATTCTGATGAAGGTTTTTGTGCATGTATGTACAGGAGGTAATTTTAGCTTTATTTTTGTTTGTTTTCAGAGGAGATAAAATTTTCACAATGAACTGTGAGTACTATTTAAAGTCAGGAAATTTTTAATATGTAGCTACAAAGTCATAGGTCATCTTTGTAACTATGAAGGACAAAAACAGGAATGAAGTATTCGTATAGCAGCATAGAGGCCCTAAATGAACAATATGCACTCCTGACTTCTACAGACACAACTACAAGTTACACTGTTATTCCTTTTTGCTGCTATACTATGAAAATTCATATCTTCAAAGACATAGCAAAACTAAATGAGTAGATATGAATCATGCACTCCCTTCATAGTAAGCCAGGCTTCAGTTGGTAAAAACAGAACTACTCTGTTCTGGTGTCATCTACTCTAGGAGAAAACAGAGAGATAGTTATTAAGAGTCACTATGAACTTACAACAATTCAGTGCAGATCAAGAGTGGCAAGAATGTCACTGGATGAAATTGATTTTTTTGACTTACCAGTTCTTTAGCATTTCAATTTTTGTCTATATCTGAACAATACAACTTTGCCTTCTTGTAACTGAATGGTCATTCCACTTTTTTAAGACACGAAACTTAAAAATTTTTCAGCAAAAATTTTATTGTTGCTGGTAAAGGCCTGCTTCATTGAATATTGAGGTATATACTCTATGACCTAGGTCATAGAGTAGGCACACCTTGAGCATTATCATATAATATTAAGCCATCCCCCAAATGTCACTGTACCAACCTAAGTTCTTTTCATTCTACATGTGAGTTCTTCAAGTTCCACATCCTTGCCAGCTTCTGTATTGGGAGACTAGCAGTCTGAGAGAAGAATCAGAATGCACTTTTCTGGAGGTAAATATTATTTGTCTCCTTCTCCATTGTTCTTGTATGCACAAAGTCTGATCTAATATTAAGAATTATGACACATTCAAAGAAGCAAGAAAATGGAAATTATTACTGAAAAAAGAAACAGCTGATAAGAGCAAACCGAGGCCCAGATGTTGGGCTTGTCAGACAAGGATTTTAAAATAACTATAATAAATATGTTAAGAGATGCAGTGGGTAAAAGATACACAATGCATAAAAAGATGGAGAATAGCCACAGGGACCTGATATTAAAAAAACAAATAGAAATGCTAGAAATAAAAACTTAAAAGATATGAGAATCATTCACATTAATTTAGCAGACTAAATATAGCAGAGGAAAAAATCCGTGAGCTTGTAGACAAGTCAATTAAAGTTATTCAAATAAAACTAAAAGAAGGAAAGAAAGGTGTCTAAAAAGACAGAGGATCTGAGTTCTTGGGGAAATAACAATAATGGCTGAACATTGTTCCTGTAATTAGAGTGCCAGGAGGAGAGCAGAGAGAGTGGAACACAGGGGAAATTTGAAGAAATGATGGTTGAGAAATTTTTTCAATTGATAAGGATATTAACTCACAGGTTCGAGAATCTGGTTGGACTTCAAGCAAGATCCACACACACACACACAAAATATCTGCTCCTACATCCATCGGAGACAAACTGCTAAAAACCAAAGACAAAGAGCATATCTGAAGAGCATCCAGGGGTGGGGGAATCATTATTCTCAGAGGAATAATGATAAGTTAGTTGAATTCTCCCAGAAGCACTGAAGATCAGAAAATACTAGAACACACCTTTAATGTCCTGAAAAAGGAAAAAACCTTTCAAGCTGACTTTATATATCTAGTGAAAATATCCTTCAAAAGTGAAGGCAAGGTAAAGAAAGACATTTTCAAACAGAGTAAAGCTGAGAGAATTCATTGCCAAGAAACTGTCACTACAAGAAATACTAACAAAAAGCCCTTGGCTGGGTGGTTCAGTTGGTTAAACCATTGTCCCCTGCACCAAAAAGTTGCAGGTTCAATTCCTGGTCGGGACACATGCCTATGTTGTGAGTTTGATCTCCACTTGGGGCATGTATGGTAGGAAATTGATATTTCTCTATCATGTTGATATCTCTCCTTCTCTCTCTCTCCCTAAAATCAATTTAAGAAAACAAATCTTTGGGTGAGAATTTAAAAAAATACTAACAAAAAGTTTCAGACTAGAGGGAAATCATACCAAACAGAAACAAGAATTTACAGGTAAATTGAAGAATACCAAAAAAGTATAAATACTTGGGTCCAACATAAACCCACAACTCAGCATAAAAACTTGGCTTTGATAACTCAAGTCATGGTCATCAATACTTTGCCCAAAGGGAAGTGGTATGGATGTGTAGTGGACACATTTCCTCCTAGGGTGTGTGAGCTCTCTAGCTGTAATAAAGAGCTGGCCACCATCTCTAGCTTGCTTGGGACATTTGTGAAAGTGTAACCCATATAGGCACTATTCTTGGGGTTCTTCCTTTCTTTCCTCTAGCATATATTTCTTTCATAAGAATCATTTTATATTGAAACATATCACTACCTCCCAGCAGTGTGGCAGGAGTGTTAAGTCTGAATAGATACAGAAAGAAAAGAGCAGTGTCGTGGGCTGGGCATACGTAAGTGTAGCAGCTGCGGAACTCCGACCACCTTACAACAGCTCATATGCCTCTTGTGCTGTTTTAGTCCAAGAGTACTCCTCATTCTGGGTGGTCATTTGAGGTGAATTTAGAATTAATAGCACATACAGCCCCAAAATGTGTCCCTTAGCTTACCCTCAGTGTGAGAATAGTGGGACTTTCTTTCAATTTTGCAGTCTATTTTTTACCCCCTTAGTTTTTAGTTTTTGTCTGTTTGTGTATCTTCCCAGGTATTCGTTGGATAGATCAGGTAAATCTAACTTGTTTCTTTTACAACTCTTTGTTATGTGAGTTTTTATACATACAGGAATGCCGAAAGAATTCTATAGGGAATTTCTGTATATACACCAGATTCTACCTTAAGTATTGTTTTTGCTTATTAATGATAATTTTTAAATTTTTAGACACACATTACAATAGATTTTAGTTTAATTCAAGAAGATTGTTATTACGTATATTTTCAAGACCTCTGAGCATTAGATATGCTTTTAAATATTAATAATAAAAATAATTAATCAGAGAAATACAAATTGGAGTGTATATAGTTAGATGATAAATGATACATCTGCAATATATTAATAAATGAAGAATTAAAGCCATCATTTTAACAACTTATGTTTTAAGATATTTTTTATAGTTAACTGAATATTATAAAACTATCTACCTCATTCTGTAGGTAGAAAAAATTGGTTGATTGAAAGGAAAGGAGAAATAAGTGGCCTTGATATCAATTTAGGTCCATGTTATACCAATTAAAAATTTACTTAAAATATAAATCAATCTTAGAATTCAAGAGATCTTTTTATAAATAATTTTTAAAGTCTATTATATAGTCACATAGTCTCATGCCAGATGAGAAACACAATAATGAGAAAATTCTTCTTGGCTTTGTGATTCATCACCTTCCAATAATTTCATGATTTGGGGAAAAGACAAGAGCTGAAGCAGCAAGTGGGTTGACTTTCTGAGAAGCCAAAGGATGACCTCAATCCTTTGAGGAGTATTTAAACTCTAATCCTTTCAAAGGAGTATTTAAACTCTAATCTCCTTTAAAAGTGTGTTTTATACAAAAACCTTGGTTGTGGTATTCCTGGAGTTTACATTTTTCCCTTGTACTACAGCATTTTTAACATCCCCGCCAAGGGACCATAAAACAATCTGACTCATATAACAATGCCCTGTATGTTACTTTAAAAAAAAAATTGAATTTCCCTGGCACACATTACAAAGATTTCCCTCTGACAGATCAAAACTAAAAGTTTGGACTGTGCCAATGTTTGTTTCAACTTGACTCCACTGCCAAGGCCTGCCTTGGGCTGGTAGCCCAAAGGGAAAATCCTGCCTCAGTGCATTACAGCCTCTGCATCTTTCCCCTGCTCCAGTGCACAGACCCAGATTAGCTGGGAGATGAGACAAGACAAATTTGACTGGAGTTGAATTCTGAGAGACAGGAAGGTTTGGGATAGCACAAATGTTTGATGAGGACTAAGTAGAAATGACTTTTGAGGGAAAGAGTTTGAGCAAGGATAAGGTTGTTCATGATTCCAAACTGGTGCCAGGGCTTTTTAGCCAGAAATGCTTTCAGGACAAGACTTTTCCTCTGGAGAAGCATAAGGCCTAAAAACCAGCCATCTTTCACTCCTTAAAACTTCAGAATATATAAAATTTTAAAACAAAGCCTCATTCATGTTCAAGAATTTACTTAAAATAAAAATAAAATGGAATAATCTGTTCTTTCCTTCTAAGATCCCTTTCAACACTAGGTTTTTACATACTAGAAGTAGAATCCCTTTTCAAAGTAACTTGCAGGAAAAAGAAATATAGCTTTATTAGACAATGATTGCTTTTTCTTTTTACCCATTGACCAGATTTTGCCAGATGAATTACACTGTTAGTTAGTTAAATCTTTGTAGCCTTAAATACTGTTACAGGCAGAATAGGTATCAACCAACCTGCTCTGTTCTTCTCCCACCAAATCATTGAGTGTAGGATGAACTCCAGAGGGCCCATGAAGTCCTGCAACAGGAAAAACCTTGAACATGTGCACACATATACATCTTGCTAGAGAGAAGTCTCATGGCTTTTTATCAGATAGTCATATCCAAAACATGAAGAACCTGGTGCATTAAGATCTTTTATAATGTAAAATTGTGACTTCCCTTTATTGTACAGGAAAATGTTAATCCTATAAAGAAACAGCCTACTTATTATAGGTATTGTGGTAAAGTAATAAATTGGCATTGTGATTTATCCAAAAGCAAAGTTAGAGAAAAATTAAAAGTATTTGCACTAAGGTTTACAATGCATCTGTAATACAACTACAATAAAAGAAATATTAAATTGACACAAAGTTAATTGTTTCATGAATAATGTGTATGCTGGAGTCTCTGAGAAATCTTTCCTTAGCTCATTCCCAGGGGAAAAGAATGAATGACTCCTTTCTGTTTGAGATTTCTCCTTACAAGAGTCACAACACTGAGTGAACATCTTAAGAGATTATCCACATTCAAGTTCAAATGCATTGTTGTAATAGGATTTAAACACTTCAATAGTACATTGATAATGTGGTATAATCACTTGGAATCTTTGATTAAAGAAGCATTTAGTGTGTATTTTTATTGTTGAAAAATAACAAATTTTCAGAGATTCAACTAAAGATGAACTGAATTTTCAATACCATATTTCAGAATGAGAAAAAGGGGGAAGTTGATGTAGAATGAGATAAATTTAAGAAAAACTGTAGGTTATTCACAAAAATATATGTCCTCAGTATGAATACACATTAAAGCAAAGAAATATAATAATCTTATATCTTACCACTCATTATTTCTCTTCTCTTTCATGTAGCAAATGAGTAACTTCATTTCCTGTGTAATAAAAAGTGCTTCTGAACTGAACAACATATGTTCTCACTGATTTGTGTTTTATGGAGAGTCAGGAATTTAATCTGTTCTAAGAGTTAATGAATATAAGGACATCACCCTTCAGGGTGCAGGAAACAAAGCTGAGCATCTACATTCCTGCTATGTTACCAGTGTACACTTGAAGTGTTTGAATCTAGGCCTGTCATACATGCTAGTAAGTTGAATAATATTGATGTGCTACCCAGTAATGCTTGGGCTTGCTTTTGTAAGTATGCTTTAATCTCAATAATGGATGTAAGGCAAAAAGAAAGGAACTCTATGGACATCTATATGAGGAATGTTTTTTCCAAGCTGGACTATACTATTTGGTCCCAAATATACATTTAATATTTGTAGAGGACCAGCACAGAAAGGGATAGAATTACACATACTTATATCCCTTGAGACATCATTGGTGGCCTTGTTTTGGACAATTATTCCAGATATCCAGAAACATTATTACATGATTAAAATGACACTGATGAACAACCTAAGATTTTTTTCCCCTCACTATGCTGTTAGCCCAAAAATGCAAAGTTCACAGATTTAAAGTAGAGCAAAGGTAGAACTTAAGGTGGAAGAAAGCCAAGTGACTAGCAAATCAAGTAGGTCACTATCATAGCGAGCATGTCAAGGGGAAATATCAGTCTTAATCCAAAGCATAAAGCAAAGGAGAGAGAGAGACAAAAGTGGAATCCACAAACAAAAGCAGTTGATAGGAAAAACATAGAGAGCGTCAATAGGAACCAACAACCAATGAAATATTGTGCCAAGATTGGATTGAGGCTCATGATAGAGCAGCCAAAGAATTACTTTTGTCTTCATTGAAGAAATGAGGACAAACAGATGCTTGAGTTAGAGCTCCTGGATCTAAGAAAATGCAATCATGCATCTTCCATGAATTTAAGCCCATCAGAGGAATGGCTGTGAGAGGTTTACCTGGTCTGGCCACTTGAATTTGCAACAAGTGGAATGGCTATAATTTAACAAAGGATTCCCTGTGCAACACATGGACACAGCTGAGAGATTCATGCATTGAAACATCTGAAAGTGGGCAAGTGGCAGGCTGCCACCTACACTCCCTGCAGCTCTGGGTAGCAGAGAGATACAGACAGGTTCCTGATCCTGCCAGCGTGGTTAGTATGCACTGAGGCTGATCCCGGTGATGGTATCAGCCTCAGTGCATCACCGGGTTGATATGTAGCACAGAGAGTGGTGATGATTGTCTGGTGGCGCCATTATCAGGCAGAAAAAAAGCCCTGGAGCCTGGCTGCTTCCCCTCACCCTCCCAGATCTAGCAGTGGGGTGCAGAGCACATTATTTGCAGCCCCGAGACCTGGACAGGCATGAGCATTTTTCCCTGAGCAGTAGGCACACACTGCAACTACTCCTCTACATTTACTTTCATGTGGGAAATTCTTCCTGTTCACTGCTTTTTTTGTCATTCATAAATAATAATGT
This sequence comes from Phyllostomus hastatus, assembly GCF_019186645.2. Classification (NCBI taxonomy): domain Eukaryota; kingdom Metazoa; phylum Chordata; class Mammalia; order Chiroptera; family Phyllostomidae; genus Phyllostomus; species Phyllostomus hastatus. The sequence goes on along the minus strand of NW_025334028.1, from coordinate 20,958,241 downwards.
TAATAATTTATACTTATCAAGGTGGATTAAAAGACTGTAATTACAGCTAATTATTTAACAAAAAATGGCTTCTGGGGTGATGTTATTCTTCTTTTTATTTTTCTGTTACTCTAATTCCAGTAGAGGAAACTTGACAATTTATACTGTATATAAAGAATTCTCCAAATATAGTATATATTTATACTATATATAAAGATTTCATAAAAATACTATAACTGATAAATGATTTCAGTAAAGTAGCAGGATATAAAACAAATATCTAGAAATCAGTTGTGTTTCTATACACCAACAATGAACTAATAGAAAGGGAAGCTAAGAAAACAATCCCATTCACAATTGCTTCAAAAAATACCTGGGAATAAATGTACCAAGAATATAAAAAACCTGTACTCAGAAAATTATAAAACACTGAAAAAAATTGAGGAAGATACAAACAAGTGGAAGCATATGCCGTGTTCATGGCTAGCAAGAATTAACATCATTAATATGTCCATACCACCCAAAGCAATCTATAGATTCAATGCAATTCCTATCAAGACACCAATGCCATATTTCACAGAACTAGAACAAATATTCCAAAAATGTATATGGAACCACAAAAGAACCTGAATAGTCACAACAATCTTGAGAAAGAACACAATTGGAGGAATCACTCTACCATCAAACTATACTATAAGGCAATAGTAATCAAAACAGCATTGTTCTTGCATAAAAACAGATATATAGACCAACTGGAACAGAATAGAGAAACGAGAAATAAACACACACCTTTATGGTCAATATCTCACAAAGCAGGCAAGAATTTACACTGGGGTAAGATAGTCTATTCACTAAATGGTGTTGAGAATATTGTACGGATATCTTAAAGATGAAATTATACCACCTTCTTATACTAAACACAAGAATAAACTCAAAAATGGGTTAAAGACTAATGTTTTAGATTTGAAACCATAAAAATCCTAGAAGAAAACATAGGCAATAAAATCTAAGACATTTCTTATAGCAATATTTTTTTCTGCTACCTCCTTGGACTAGGGAAATAAAAGAAAAACAAATGGGACTACATCAACTAAAAGGGTTTTGCATAGCAAAGGAAATCATCAACAAAATGAAAAGATAACACATTTGCCAATGATACATGTGATGAGGGGTTCGTATCCAAGGTTTATGAAGAACTTATACAACTCAACACACACACACACACACACACACACACACACACACACACACATCCAAAGAAAAATGGGCAAAGGACCTGAATAGGTACTTCTGCAAAGAGTACATACAGATGGACATATGAAAAGATGCTCAATGTCACTAATTGTCAGAGAAATGCAAATTAAAACTTCAATGAGGTACCACCTCACACCTGTCAGAATGGCTATCTGTTGGTGTGAATGCAGATTGGGGAAGCCACTGTGGAAAGCAGTGTAGGGTTACCAAAAAAAAGTAAAAATGGAAATGCCTCAAGACTCAGACATTCCACTTCTAGGAATATATTCATAGAAACCTGAAACACTAATATGAAAGAATATAAGCACCCTTATGCTCATTACAGTGTTATCTGTAATAGCCAAGATTTGGAAGTAGTACAAGTGTCCATCAGTAGATGAGTGGATAAAAAGAGCTGTGGTGTATTTACACAATGGAATACTATTTGGGTGTTAAAAAAAGAGGAAATCTTACCTTTTGCAACAGTATGGATACACCTGGAGGGTATTATGCTAAGTGAAATAAGTCAGTCGGAGAAAGACAAATATGATTTCATTCATATGTGGAATCTAATGAAAAACATTAACTACAAAACAATGTAGAAACAGACTTACAGGGAACAGACTGACAGCTGTCAGAGGGGAGGGTGTTGGGGGGTTGAGTGAAACAGATCAAGGGATTAAGCAAAAAAAATCCCTCATAGACAGAGACAACATATAGTGATTACCAGACGGAAAGGAAGTGGGGGAGGTCAGAGAGGGTAAAGAGAGAATAAATGGTGATAGAGGGAAATGACTTTGGATGGTGAACACACAATACAATATACAGATGACGTATTATAGAATTGTACACCTGAAACTTATATACTTTTATTAACCAATGTCATCCCAACAAATTCAATTTTTTTAAAAAGATGAATTTGATTGGTTTGCTCCAATCTGTCCCTATTTCTGAAATGCAGCTGCTCAAAGGGAACCCAGCACACTTCTGAGCACCTTGAAAAGTTTGTCAATTATGATGTAACTTCAGATAAATCAGCTATGGAAATAAAGACAACTCACATGTTCAGAGCCTCAAAAAAACCAGTGCACTTACAATAAATTTAATTTTAAAAATAGGAACAATTAAATGTTACTTTTAAGTTTAATGCATGATTTTGAAATAAAGTGTACAATATAGAATATCAGATTCTTTCCACCACCACTAAATAAATGTTGAACAAGCATTTTAAAAATTATTAGTCTGTGCAGAGTACAAAATGTATATCAAGTTGTCCCTAATGGCATGTGAGCTCCTTTATCCCTGATTTCATCTATACATCATTTGTATTATTTAATAAGTTTTCTTGAATGCATGGATAAATGAATTATTGAAATGAAATAGATCTAAACAACTTTAGTATGTAGAGTTCTGTTCTCTAATTTGATTTTTTTTCCTGCCTGAGTTTGTCTTGTATGATTGAGCATATATATATATAGAGAGAGAGAGAGAGAAAGAGAGACTTATATATATATTGACATATATATACATATATAATATATGTATATATATATAATATATATATAATTTGACCGAATGATCTTAATTTCTATTATTTATCCTCCAAATTCATATGTTAAAGCCCTAATCTCCCATACAACAAAATGTGACCTCATTTAGAAATAAGGCTGTTGTAGATGTACTTAGTTAAGATGAAGGTATATTACAGCAGGGAGGGCCCTAATCCAGTATGGCCTTTATCCTTATAAAAAAAGGAAATTTGGGTACAGCCGTGTACACAAGGAGAGTGCCATGTGAAGACAAGGCAGAACTCAGGGTGATGCCATAAGCCATATGCCATATATATATGGTTCAGGAGTCTCCTAAACAAAACTCTGGTCATATTATTCCCAACCTCACCAACATTCCATAGCTTAGTATTGACTTATGCCTTGTGGCCCCTGACTTTCCACTGTAGTCCTATCTTCTGTTTGTCATGACTTCCTTTATTCTGTCCATCTATTCTATCATCTAATGAAATCATGTTATTCAATTTCCAAACTATGCCTTATGTTGTGCTTTGTAAAGATTTTGTTTAGAGTGTTTACTCCCCCTAGGAATACCTCATACCTATTTAACAAAATTCTACTAGTTTTCTGGATATTTCTCAAATGTCTTTTGTGAAGCCTTTTCTGATTCTACCAACCAAATTAAATCTCTCCCTCTTTTAGAGCTCCCTAGAACTTATGGTACTAATCCTGTTCTATCTTCCAATATAGGCACATATTCATTTGCCTTATTTCCCTTTCCACTCTACTGGGATTTCCTTGAGGTAGAACTTGATTATTTTCCCTCTTTGTATCCCCTATAACACTAAGATGCTAAGTGAATTAGCACCTGTATAGCAGAAGATATGAGAAAATCTTCTTTCACTTCAATTTCTACAGATTAGCCCTCCAGAATGTAAAATGAAAGAAAAACTATTAATAGGTGATTCAAGCTGTAATTTGTAAACAAATGATCATACCTTTGGCTTACTATAGTCTTCAAGAATAAAGACTTGAAACTTTGATTTGTTTGATTATGAAAATAAGAGGAAATCTATGAATGAGACTATATTTAAGATGTAAACATTTCTCCAAAGCTTGGAACTCAGTATATTTAATCTGATTTCACCCTTCTGTTTGATTAGACAATATAAAAAGGGATCACGCTTTACAAACACACAATAGTAGTTATGGAGGATAATAAACTAAGCTTTTGGGAAACAACAGTCTAAAAAATGACAATTGTTTATAGTACAACCAAATAGTAGTTCTTAGCTTTTGGTATGTGCATCAATACCTTATAGAGAGACAAAACAAAACAAAACTTTAGACAAAATTGGATAGTTTTCTTTGTTATGTCTCTTTCAAGTCACACATTTTAAAATGACTTGGTCTTATGAAGGCTGTTTTTCTAGATACTTACGATAAGTTTTATTGGCCATGTCTGTTTTCTCTAATAATTTTCCTGTAGACTTTTCTCTGAATTATTTCTAGCCATGCTCCTTAGGAGGGTTTATGATGTTGGAGGAGTCTGCTTTTGAATCTTCTACCTGTAAGCTAGATCCATGTGCCCCTCAGGATATTTCCAGGCAGACTGTAGTCACCATGCTTCTTAGTTTTTTTTTATTAAAAACTTTTGAATTTTATTGTTGTTCAAGTACAGTTTTCTGCCTTTCCCCCCACCCCTCCCCAGAACCCCAGCCATCCCCACCTCCCTTCCTTGTTTCCACTTCCCCTTGTTTTTGTCCATGTGTCCTTTATACATTTTTCTGACAACTCTACCTCCTTTTTCCCCCATTATCCCCTCCCCTCTCCCCTCTGGTTACTGTCAGTTTATTCTTAATTTCAATATCTTTGGTTATATTTTGCTTGCTTGTTTGTTTTGTTGTCTAGGTTCCAGTTAAAGGTGAGATCATATGGTATTTGTCTTTTACCACCTGGCTTATGTCACTTAACATAATGCTCTCCAGTTCCATCCATGCTGTTGCAAAGGGTAGGAGCTCCTTTCTTTCTGCTTCATAGAATTCTGTTGTGTAAATGTACCACAGTTTTTTGATCCATTCATTTACTGATGGGCACTCAGGTTGCTTCCAGCACTTGGCTATTGTAAATTGTGCTGCTGTGAATGTTGGGGTGCATAGGTTCTTTTGAATTGGTGTTTCAAGGTTCTCAGAATATAGTTCTAGCAGTGGAATTGATAGAGAGTTTGAAGAGAATATCAGTGAATACATTTCTTTCAGCCATGATCATTTATAGGGAATATTAATCATTCTTGATATATATCTTTGATTCATACTTTATAGTTACCCAAAGATACTATATGCTGAAACTGACAGAGACAGTATCTGAATAGATAATATGTATTGCTAAAGATAACTGACTATGCAAACTGAGGAGCAGTTTAACATCCAAAATAAAAAATGATATAAGTGGATTTTTAATATAAACTATTTAACTATAATATACTTTGAATTTTTTAGTAACAGTAGAAAAATATTATATTTTATTTCTGCTTTTGTTTATGCTTTTTAACCAACACCATAGCTGACATTTAAATTATAATTTCAGAATTAGTACATTGAAAAGGACACTAGAAAAAGGGTTGCCAGTTTGATTCCCAGTCAGGGCACATGCCTGGGTCACAGGCTAGGTCCTCAGTTGGGGGAATGTGAGAATCAATAACGCATTGCTGTTTCTCTCCCTCTCTTTCTCCTGCCCTTCCCTTCCCTCTAAAAAATCAATAAATAAAATCTTAAAAAAAGAAATTGGGGATCTAAGGAGGCTATCCAGGAAATTAAAATTTGCCAGATTATATTTTGCAAACATTAGCTCTATAAGGTTGTGGGGGAAAGGAGAGTTCATGATCAAACGTGTGGCATGACATAAATTTAAAATACTCATGAATTTAAAATATTGGTTTGGCCAAGTAGTCCATTTAGTTTTTTTCATAAAATAAAAAACACATTTCATTTTTATCAACAACTTTATTGGTTTGGATATTTCGAGTATGTAGGCTATCTCCTGTGTGGTAGATCATTGATCGTTCTCAGTTAAAGTCTTGATTTGATTGCTATTTACTTTAACTGGTCTATTTGACAATGGAGCATTGTCCAGTGGGAAATATCCAGCATGAAACTTCACAGACCACTTTTGACATGTTAGATCAGGCACAGCATCTTCTCTATACACTGCACGAATCTTTTTTTTTTTTTTTTGCATTTCAGTTGTGTGTTTTTTAAAGATTTTATTTGTGTATTTGTAGACAGAGGGGAATGGTGGGACAAAGAGAAGGAGAGAAACATTAATGTGTGGCTACCTCTCACTGGGAACTTAGCCCGCAGCCCAGGTATGTGCCTTACACTGCAAATCGAACCAGTGACCCTTTAGTTTGCAGGCCAGTGCTCAGTCCACTGAGCCACACCAGCCAGGGCTCAGTTGTGTTTTTACCTTATTTGAAAAAATAAAGCATAATATGCCAAAAATGTTGCTCATTATCTTCCATCTTCAATATTAAAATAACTACACAGAAATTCACCAATTTTGATAACTTTTTAAAAATGCACACTTATATGACAGCTATTACAATACAATCTAACAAAATTGTTTCAAATGAAATTAAAGACAAGTGCTATTAGTACCATCTTACAGAAAAAAAAACAAACTTTTTGGCCAACTCAATATAAAGACTCATATTTCAGCCTAATGCATAATTCTCTTCTTTTCAAAATGTTATTTCTATCTCTGCAGAACATACACTTTTAGAAGCAGAAGCCAGAGAGGCGTGTGTGTGTAGTACCTGTATATGATAACAAAGTAACTTGTAGAGAAGAGCTTAGAGAAAAGCAATAGACGATTGCCTCATTCATGCATGTTACCAGAGACAAGCTTTTTAAATTACTTAGTGACAAAGCAAATGGAATGCAAGGATAAATTTCCTTTTTGTAGTTCCAATGATATGATCTGCAGGCTTCTCAAAATACAATATTCTTGTTATAACAATCACTTGGATTTTCTCTTCTACATTCTTTTAGTTGCTTAAATTTTGCCATATTGTAATTAGCTTTGTATTAGACTATAACTTTTTAATACAGTTATGTGGAAGTTTAAATAACCCTGCAGCCCCTGGCAAATACCCTTTTACTTACTTTCTCTATGAATTTGACCACTGCCGGTACCTAATGGAAGTGGAATCATACAAATGTCCTTTTTTCTTGAGTGGTTTTCATTTTATCTACAGTGTAAATCACAATATTTGTTGTTAACCTGGAAACCTCTTTTGAGAGCTTCGTTGACCTCTTCTTGCTTGCATTAGTTCTCTTCTAGGACTGATGTAGTAGTCTGGGCTTTCATTTTATTGAAGTGGTGGCAGGACTTCATATTTCAAAGTGTCGTCATTTTTCTCCTACATTGTCCTATTTTGCTTCATTGTCTTCTAATGTCCAGTTTCGGTGAGGCAAATATAGTCTGATGGTATTTGTAAATGTCTTCATTTGTAAGTGACTCTTGTCTTCTTTTCTGTGGAAACACTTAAGTTTTTTTTATGCTCAATATTCTACAACTTTACAAAGATATATCTATGGCTGAGTATTTTTATCAGTTTCTGTAGGCAAGACCTTTACATTTTTAGAGTCCTTTTTACATTCGAGGGATTCTGTTTTTTTTTCCAGACATCTAGAATTTATTTCATAATTTCCTTTCAGCATTTTCCTTTTTTATTTTTATTTTTATTTTTTATGTTGTTACAATTGTTCCCCCTTTCTCTCCCTTTCCCCTCTCCCACCCAACCCCACTGGAAACTGGATTTTTGAATGACCAGATGGTTAAAAAAAAACTCTATCTTTCTATCATATTATCTCTTTATATATACTTTTAGTGTGTTTGCTCTATATTCTGTGAGTTTTTTTTTTTTGCTTTGGTTATTTTTCCTGTCTTTTTGAATTTTCTATATCAATAGTTATGTGCTTTTAGAATACATTCTTCTTTGATTATTCTTTCTTTTATCAAGGAAAAATTATTATAAATGTATTTTAGCATACAATTTATTTAATTTTTTAAAGTCTATTTTTCCCTAACCAATCTTTTCCCACTAGTGTCAGTTTTTAAAATTTATTTTGGTCTTGATATGTAATGCTGCTAGCTCTTATCATATGCCAAGAGATCTTTGGTATTCATTTATGTTTTAAAAAGGACTAAGTATTTGGGTGTCCTTTGGGCACACTGATATAAGAGGTACTATTCTCTTCTTGCTTTTAACAGCAATTCTGATTTGTAACTCGGTCTTATTTGGCAAAGGTGGGGGATACGTTGAATAGTGGGCTTTGGTTTAGGATGAATAAGTAAAACACCTGATTTCCTTCCCACTCTAATACTTTATCCTCACTTCCATGTGTTTTTTTTCCCTCTTAAATGCTACCAGGAAGGTTAATAGGCAGAAGAACATTGCATCTTAAAATGCTTAGTCATCAAGGAGTAAAGATAAATCAACAGAAATAGAGACAAGAAGAGCAATACATTTTAAAGTGCTTTCACTTTTTTGTATTGCATTGTTTTTGAAAGTACTAAAGAGCCTCAGAAACAATATATTAATTAAATTTACCTATTTGTGCTTAAAAAGAAAAACTCATCACTGGCTGGTATGGCTCAGTAGATTGAGGGCCGGCCCGCGAATCAAAATGTTGCCAGTTCGATTCCCAGTGTGGGGCACATATCTGGGTTACAGTCCAGGTCCCTTGTGGGGGTGCTCAAGAGACAACCACACATAGATGTTTCTCTCCCTCTCTTCCTTCTTCCCTTCCCCTCTCTAAAAATTATAAGGTCTGTTTTTAAAAAGTTAGTTTTAAAAAAGAAAAACCTTAAATAACTACCAATATAAGTAAATTTCTTATCTTGATAGAGATTATAAACCAAAAATTTGCACTAAACACTATGAACACTATGCCTAAATGAAGGAAGACAAGGAAATCCACTGTTCCCACAGTAATTTTCAATAAAGTAAGTGGTTCACACCAATACCTAAGAATAGAGTACCCAAGAACACAGAAGAAATGGAAGGATTGAAAGTAAAGAGAAAAAACTACCTATAATTGCAGCATGTTATAATATTGTATATTATATACTTTATATTATAGAATAATATAGCAAAATAATATTTCATAGCATAGTATAGCAAAAGAACATTTTAAAATGCAGAACTACTACTAGAATTAATAAGAAAATTCAGCACACTTGTTAGATATAAGAATGACATACATGATGCCAGTAGTGATCATGTATAAAAAAACAATTAAAAATAAGTACAACTCCCAAATGGAATTAACTAAATTTCAAGAATTAATTAAGAAGACAAAAGTTTTCCATAAAGTAAATTTGTAAATTCTAATAATGCTGTGAATAAACAAGGGGCTGCTGTATTTTGCTGTGTATAATGTGCAACCACATTTTTGTGCACATCATACATGGGATTGTTATGCCCATTATTATACCCATGGTATGTAATTGTTATACCCATATATAATGCACACCCTTATTTTTTCCTTAAAAATTTTGGCAAAAAGTTCACATAATACACAGCAAAATATGGTAATTTGAGGCTCTTCAATGGGATGACTTCATATAATAAAGATATCAATTTTCCCTATTTTAATCTATAAATGCAATACTACTTAGGATCCTAGTTAGACTTTTTGAAGAAATTGATTAATAAACTAAAATTTATGTATAAGTAAAGTTATATGAAAACTGGAAAAAAAGGAAAGAAATGAAAAATTCCCATACCATTTATTAAGACATATTGCAGAGCTATAATAAAAACATTGTGGGTTTGGGCACAAAATAAGATAAATGAATAATGAAACAAAGAAAATAGCTTAGAGACAGATCCATGCATATATGAAGACAATTTATCATAAATATGTCACTACAAATCAATGGGTAAAGAAAAAATTTAGTAGCACATACTGGGAAAATGAACACACTAAAGAAAAGTAAGATTAGTTCCTAATAAAATACCACATATAATGATGGAGTCCAGATGAATTAAAGAATTAAAAAAAAAGTAAAACTACAAAGTTAAAGGAGAAAATACTGGAGAATAGCATAGCAACTTAAAGAAATACTTCTTAATGAAACTTCAAAAGTAAGAGCTATAGGCAAAAAAATATTTGTATGAGTTTGATTGTATCAAAACAAAGGATTTCAGTTCAACATTGGGCACCCTAGGCAAAGTTAAGTAGATGATAGAAGAAGATATCTGCATATTGAAAACTGTCAGAAGTCCAAATCTGGTCTAAACAAGGAATTTATAAACTTAAGAAGAACAAAACCAGAAACTCAAAAAGAAAATGGTCAAAACATATGGTGAAAGTATTTTACAATCTCTATTGACTGTTTCTTACTTTATTATTTTCCATAGAAATTTAACTTACTCCAGAAAGACTCATGTTCCTACTTCTTAAAACTATTTATTTTTATGTTAATATTATGAGGGTATAAAATGCACATTAATGTTTTAAAACCTCAGGTAATAACAGTTATTGTAACTCCCCTGTAAAGTCTGGTGATTATGCAACAAACACACAGGACTCTGACTTCAGTGATGAAGTTCTCTAAAAAGACTCATTGGAGTTACAATTATCAAATCATTTTAAAGGAAAGAATAAATGCATTATATAAAGCAAATTGGCATGAGAAATAATGCAGTATCAGGTTTCATCAATGTGTATATCTCACCATTTCCCCTCCAGGTTTAAACAAATATTACATGAATGAGGACTCTTGTAAAATGTTATGTTTTGAAATAGATTTCATTAATGCTTTCTAGTGATAATTTATTTCTCCCTTTATGCACAAGTTTTTTCTTATACTAATAATGGATAGCTTATTTGCATATAAATAGATTTCAATATTTGCTGAAGCAGAAAGCAAACATGTTTCTCCCCTTTTTTTCTCTTTTTGTTTTTGTCTTCTTTACTGGACATTGTTAAACAGGAAAAAAAGAAAGAAGCAGAGGAAGAAGGAGAAGACGACAGAAGCAGGAAGAAGAGGAGAAGGAAAAAGGAAAAGGAGGAGGAGGGGGAGGGGAGAGCAGACGGGAGAGGAAGGAGAAAGGAGGAGGATACTATAAGAATTAGCAATCAGGATTTATAATAATTTTCTTTGGTGTTTTTATCAGTATACCTTATGTTAAAGGTTTTGAGGTGTATTAAAATAGTTAAAACTGCATAGTTTGCTCAGTGATGCTTTTTTTTGGGTATACCTATGATTCAAACAAAACAAAACAATAAAGCAGCTTGAACTGGTTATTGAAATGTTTGCCATTACCCTGTGGGTATATTTTCTTAATTAGTTTTTACTGTTTCTGATAAGTTAGCATGTTCTGTTTTAGGGAAGGTAAAGGTCATTTTTGTGACTATATTGCTTAATTAAATAAATCCTTTATTTTGGGGGATATAAAAAGTTGCATGCTTAGATGGGGAAAAATTTTGTTCTTTTAAGTTAAAAATACACAAGTACTATTATTTCAGTTATAATATACTTCAAAACACCAAATGTCTAAAAAAATTATTCTAGAATATATGTGTTCCCCAAATATGTCTTATATTAAAAAGGCTTTTTAGGACTACTTTCATTTACACTGACAATGGTAATTAATAAACAATTAACTCAATGTTTTTAAAAGATATTCATTTGTTATTTGCTTTTTCGACTTTTAGTATTTCAAACAGGATGTGTCCCTGTATCATTGTTCTTTAAGTGAATAAGAAGCACCATCTTATGGTGCTCAGTATTTTTCAGTAATTCCTTCAGGAAATTAAGAAAACAGCTGCCTTCTGGTAGGTATGATGTCTGTTGATAAGTGTGCCTTTCTGACCAGCAGAGGTCACTCAGTGTGAAGTAAATAATGACTTCTGCTTTCAAAAAAAAACAGCAAATAGGATTATTCTATTTGAGCAATTCTATTTTATTTGAATTCTGTTACTTGCATAAACACTTTCATCTGTGGTTACAGATGCTTGCCTGGGTGAGTTCCTCGGCATCCAAAGACCTTTCCAAACATGGAGCCAAAAATATCCTGAAAGAAGTGGCAAAAACACTGTATTTAAATCTACGTATTTTTGAAAATTATACAGATCTTTCCTACTATGTAAGAAAAAAGTGAGTGAGAAAATTGTCCCTCATAACGCATGACACATTGCATCCTACCACAGAGAGGCAGTCTTCACTAAAAGATGGGAGTCAAAGCTATTTGGTTTCCAGGAAAATAACATTTAACCCTGTATTTTAAAAATAATGTTGTTTATAACAGGTTTAGAAAACAGTAGCGTGTGGAAGTTTTGACAACTAGCAGTGTGTAAATATGAAGATTTGAAGACAACTTGAGTTTTTGGATTATGACATGTTTGTTTTCCCTAAATATTCATGTGCTAATACATTTAAAAGTAAAACCAAAATTACATTCACTTTTGGTATGCTAATGAGTTAATAATCCGTGAACAAAAGCCTCTAAATTGATCATATAAACCTCAGTTTATTCCATCTCTTAGACCTAATTGACCTGTTAGGGAAATGTCATATCCAGGTAAAAGCAAAACATTTTTACTTAATTAACATCATATTTCTTTGGCAAAGTTGATGTTTTTGGAAGGTGCTAGAGACACCTAAAGAAGATGTAAAAGGCAATGTGAAATAGTTTAAGTGACAGAGCCAGTTGCAGGTCAAGCGTTTACTCATTTTTCTATAAATTTAACCTTCATTTTTTCTTCTGTACCCTCAGGAATTAAGTAGTTGAATAATTCGGTCCTTAACTCCTGATGCGACTTTGAGGAAGTCACTTGGCCATTTTAATGCCTTTTATAAAGGAGAAAGCTCAAACTTAACAAGGTTTAGAGAATTTATGAAAGTAAGGTGGCTAGAAAGCTTAGACCTGAACTTATATTTAAGGTTTATTTTGGAAAATAATAGACTACAATGAAATAGAGATGATAATATACTTAAAAGAATTGCAGCTACCATGATCATAAAGGAAGTTTTGCTCATTCGGCTCCAAACTGGAATAGTGTGATGTGTCCATGACACTGGTCATGTGTTAAAGGATAGGCACTCAGAAGTAAGTCTCTTTTCTATCTTAACTATGCATCTCCTGCTAATCTCTTTTCTCTCCAGCTACGATTTTTCTAATCTTATTTGTAAACACTTTTGTGATATATTATATGAAAGTTATTTTCACATTGTAAATGGAAATATGAATTCAAGGTATTCATTGTTCCATAACAGTTACTGAAAAAGAAAGTATAATGAGAAGAGAATGGATAAAAAGATTAGTCACAGGAGTAGATTCTTTTTTATTTCTTGACATACAGGTTTATTTATTTAATCATTTTTTTTTTTTACTTTCACTAATGTTCTATTGTACTCCTAAAAATGACTCTTCCTTTCTTGGTTTGGTTTGGTTTAGCTCAACAGGACTGATTGAGGCTCTGCTGTAGTCAGGCACAGAGACATGAGAGATTCAGATGTATTTTCAAGGAAATGATAGTCTCATCCACTATTTAAGATGGCATATTCTCTGGACTACTACTCCTTGAGATTATTTGAGCAAGACATGATTTAATGTTAAAGTATAGTGTTTGAGAATAGCTACATACTAAATAGTTTAGAGGTGTAAAGCAATGGGTTTTGTTAAAAATTGTTTCCTTCATTTCACTTTCAGAGAATGTGATTTATTTTTCTGGTATGAATCCAAGGAACCTTCATTCTAACACTAATCTGGGTAGTTCTGATGCCTATGATCCATGAACTACACTTAGAAAAAGATAGTTAAAATACATGGTGCTAAATATTATCATTTTTGTTTTTCAGTTTTGATATTTCAAACCACAGAACAAGTTCAGCCAGAGGCCAGTGTAGAGACATATCCAAAGCCATGAAAGATCTGTGAATAGGCCTTGTGGGTCATGGGTGTTAAGCTAGATGAGGAAACCCTTCACTACTTGGAAACAAATATTATTAATATAAACAAGAAAAGATCCCAATGAATTCTCATAGTAGCCTGCTATTATTTCATGAAGGTGTGGGAACAGGGTTAGGGATATTTTATATTACATGATCACAGGAACAGAGTGTACTGAGAACATTGTCAATGAAAAAATCTTATTTTGATTGAAATCTTTGTATGTTACTGAAAATGAACAATAAGCTTTCTGAAATATTCAATGGTTAACCTAATAGTTTTTGTTTAATCTCTAATGAATGTAAATAAAACATTTGTGCATCAAAGTATGAAACCCCATTATTATTCATTTAACCTATAAAATATTTGTTTTAAGATGCAGGATTTATTCATTTAAGTCACAAATGAAAGCATTAGCCTTTGTTTAATTGAGTTATCACTATGTAAGTCATGCAGACTCTTCCTTCAGAAAACTCTAAATTCTGTGAGTCCAGCTTTATGGTAGCAAACATAGTCAAAGAAGGCTTCAAATAAAAACATTTTTAGGAGTCTAACCATTTTCAGCAAGTTGTAAAAATAGCAAGTAGTCACAATTAAAGTGGTAAAAATTAGCCATTTAAAAAAGTTTTGCTTTAAACCATAGCATTTACTATAGAGCTTTCTTAAAGAATTTAGTTAGATTGGTGGTAATAAAATGTTTTAGTTATTTTTAAAATAGAGTTGATATTTATATTGAAAGAACTCTACCTAACTTGCCCTATCACATATGTTTTACAAAGACATATAGCATTATCCTGATTTTTAGATATAATAATAGTTACAGAAATAAGTGCCAGTCTTGAGAGAATATCTTACTAATTCAGTCCTAGTTAAGTGTGAAAACAATGATGGTGGCCTAAGAAGAAGGACTTCTAATATATGTTGAAACTTAGCCTACCATTTTGCTTAGATAATTTTCTTGGTATTCTGGCTCCAAACATTTAAATATGAACAGTGGAATATAAATCCTAAAATTCAGTTGTGAAAGAAAAATTTGCTGCTAATATGTCAGGCCAATTGTAAGATATTTATTTACCTTGGAGACAATTTTGTAATTTATTGATTACCTCATAATTTTGTTCATTCATCAATAAAAATCACTCATACGTTATACACATTTATTATGTACTACCTACTGAAAGTAGTATTAGATGAAAGGTGATCATCCTTCCTCCCAGTTGTTCCTCTAATTCATACAGAAAGTATGATAGGGCTACATTTATAAGACTGGTGAAAGTCATTCAAATTTGTTCAATGTTATTCTTTTATCAGAAAGTGAATTTTTTATAGGAACAGTTCAAAGACTTTATTTGATAGGGCTTATGGATGCACATCTTGATAGCACATAATCCCAGTTACACAGGTAAAAATACATTTCTGTCTGAAGACATATTTCAGTCAAGCCAAATTCGTGGGATTTTGTATTTGTGTGTCATAACAGTGACAGCTGTATGGCTTAATCAATGCTAGGACACATGTTTTAACAGGATGATGATTCAGGTAGACTCCAGTAGATGTATTTCTCAGTCTACTTAGACTGGAGTGCTTATAATAGTCCATTGCTTGGAAACTGTGTTGGTAATAATTCCTAAATACTCTATAGTAGCTTTGATATCATCCTTAAATATTTAATACATTATTTCTTTTATTATATTAAATTCATTTTATTTTATTTTTTTATTTTAATTGTGGTTCAAGTATAGTTTTTTGGCTTTTACTCCCATCCCAGCCCCCCCCCCCCACCAGCCATCCCCACCTCCCTCCCATTTTCACCCCACCTTGTTTTTGCCCATGTGTCCTTTATACTTGTTCCTGCAAACTCTTCCCCTTCTCCCTTGAAATTATCTTCCCTCTCCTCTCTAGTCTCTGTCAGCCTGTTCTCTATTTCAGTGTCTTTGGTTATATTTTGCTTGTTTCTTTTGTAGATTAGGTTCCTGTTAAAAGTGAGATTATATGGCATTTGTCTTTTACTGCCTGGATTATTTCACTTAGCATAATGCTTTCCAGTTCCATCCATGATGTCGCAAAGGGTAGGAGCTCCTTCTTTCTTTCTGCTGGTACAACCACTATGGAAAACAGTGTGGTACTTCCTCAGAAAACTAAAAATGGATCTACCTTTTGACCCAGCAATCCCAGCACTACGATTATATCCTAAGAACCCTGAAACATCAATCCAAAAAAACCTATGCACCCCAATGTTCATAGCAGCTCAATTTATAATTACCAAGTGTTGGAAGCAACCTAGGTGCCCATCAGTAAATGAATGGAACAAAAAACTATGGTACATTTGCACAATGTAATTCTATGCAGCAGAAAGATATTATTTCTTAAGACTACCCATTTTGTTTTTGAACGGAGAAATTAACAGGATGGTAAAACATACATGGAAATTTTAGTTAAAAATTTATGCACTAGTGGGATTCTGTTTTTTTCTTATCAAATACACACAATTTAATAGCCTGTGCCATTAGTTCTCTGGTCATAATCTGAAGTGCCATTTAATCAAATCAAGTCTTAAAAGCAGGAGAAAAGTGTTAAACCTAAATATAACCTTGCCATTGATGATATTTCCTTGTGTACTAATCTTTTGTCTTTGCTAGTATATTATTTGCAGAGCTGAGGAATAAAATAAGTGTGAGAAAATGTGTTCTATAAAAATCTAAAGTCTCTAAATGTTATTTTAAAGACACAGAATTCATTTTAATGAACAATTTCATAGATCCCTTTTAATTTCTAAAGATATGCTCACATATGGGATATTTACAGTGGTTTTTCAGTTGCTTTCTGTCACCTTTGCATAAAAAAAGGACTGAGTATTCATAAGCAAAGTTGACTACATGATTTATAAATTTCAGCTCATTATGAAGACAACCATATTTTAATCTGAGATTTTGCAGCTTTATTTATAGAAAGTTATTTCCGAGTCCATTCTAATGTACTAAAATGAATTTTATTTTAAATTACTCATTGTTCCTGTTCTCTCCCATTTTTGCCCTGTAGCATTGGTTGGCATTTCATAAAGAGTGAGTTGACATAAGGCTGAAAAATATGTAATTATAAGAATTACCTGCTCTTGAATTTTCCATTATATAGTAGCCATGGTTTAAGCAGACTTTTCATAGGTGTTTGATTTGGAATGAAAAGTTTTGTTCTTCCATGACCAGTGATTAAAATATGGCATTTTGGTAAATAAAGAGAAGATAGTTTCTGCACAATCCATCAGTGAATCGGAACTGGTGGAACAATGTAAATCTCTGACCTGTATCGTATAAGCAGAAGTATATGTAATTGGAAATATATCTTAAAATAAGAGCATTAAATCTTTTTTTGAATGCCTTCTAGCTTAAATCAGGCTAAGTGTTAAAATATTGCAAGATTCATCTTTTGCTTCACTTTATGCTACTTCAGGGAATTCCAATAAAAGGGGATCCAGTACAACTACATGTGAATATTTTCTTTTTTAATGTTATAATTATAATCATGAATATAAATATTTATTAGTTGCTGTAGCATGGTGGTAAGGAAGAGAATAGAATATATTGCTTCTTAATTGAAAATGAAGCTTACCATTGCAGGATAGTAGCCCTACCTGTTGTATTAACCTTGATAAATGTGTAGGGTTAAAGTTGCAATTTTCAGTAAGTAGACTGTGGAATTATGCACCCACTTCTTGATTATAATTTGTGTTTTTCTTTGGGTACTGAAATAAAACTGGTACATTTCCCCATTCATATTTTAGTTTTTGTATTTAAGTCAATCTGTAATGATATTTTGTATGCAGAAATACATTATTTCTCTGCACTATACATATAAATTGTATTATTCCAAAGTCATACATGGTGTTGTTTTACAGTATGGTGGCATTTGCTACAACGTTTTACTTGTCACTTAGTAGGTGAAAACACATTAGCTTCTGTCTTTCAATTTGGGCTGCTATAACAAAAATACCAAAGACTGTGTAGCTTAAACAAGAGAAATTTACTTTCCACATTTCTAGAGTCTGGGAAGTTCCAGGTCAACATATCCAAGGTGCTGAACAATTTGATTCCTAATGAGGACCCTCTTCCTGTTTTGCAGATAGACATCTTGCTCTGTTCTCACATAGTGTAGAAATGAGAGAGAGAAAATATAAATTCTCATGTCTCTTCTTATAAGGGCACTAATGCCATCATGAGGGCCCTACCCTTGAAACTACCAGGTGCCAACTCCTACTACCATCACACTGGGAATTGGGGATTGAACACATACATTTTAGGGGGACATGAACATTCACTCTGTAGCAGTTTCCTCTAAGGCCTTTATAACTTTAGGCATCTATCCTATTAATTGAATTGGTATTAGAATGATTAAAGTAGAGCCAAGTGTCATCTTTTACTTTAATTTTGACATGTCCTATGTGCATAAAGCTAAAGCATTTAAAGATCAGGTGAACATATTAATTCTAAAGTATTTTATATTTTAAAACATCAATATTCTGCAAAGTAGGCAGTTTGAATTGTATGTTTACTAAGGGCATTAATTTTGTATTTTTTTAATACCTTTGTACTTACTATTTCACTATATACATTGTCAATATTCTGTGCAAAAGGATTTTATTTCCTCTTCCTATATAGTATCTCTTTAATGCCCTGTAGTATAGTTTTATTTATCACCACTCTTCTAAGGTTACATTCTACAGTGAGACCTTATGGTTTCACTGTAAGTCTTTTCTTGAAATATTTGCTATACTAGACCCCTAACACTCTTGAAATACAAGACTTAGGATGTGACAGATGGTAAATTGGTAAACATGTAAATGGAGAAAGAATAACTTCTTCCTATTTTCTCTTTATGGTATTGTACAAGCTAGATTCCATTTACTAAACCATTGCTTTCTTTGACTCTTCTCCTCCCTCTCTGTATGGAAGCCCCCAAGTTTCAGTCCTCAGTTATTCAGTTTTCTCTCTCCATGCACTTAAATTTAGAGAAACTTCAGCTATTTCCTCTACATGTATAACACCATGCTTTTTCTCCAGACCACCTTTCTAATGAGCTTATTACGTATCTATAACTGTCTTTTGGACATTTCTATTTGGATATCCTGGCAACTTTTCCAACATTAGTTGTTAGAATGCATGATGTTTCTCTCCAATGGTATGACTCTTCTATGTTTCCTAATTTTTGTCATCGTATTACCTTTTTTGTAACCACTATTTATTTTTATATTCTTCCAATCACTATACATACTGCATATTTGTTGCATATCTTAGAAAAATATTCTGAATTGTTCTTCCTTTCCTTTATCAATGTTATTAAACCCACTTGTTAGAGTTGCTAAAACACACTATGTTCAAGTCATCCCATCCTATAAATTACTGCTAAAGTTTATTTTTTAAACTATCTCTGTCTTCATGAGTCTCTTTGAGTCTAAAACCTTGAAGGGTTCCACACTGACTATGGGGCTGGTTTTCAATATTTTTTAAAAATAAAAATTACTGGACAACTTTGTTTAAATAAAATCTTACATGAGACCCACATAAATAAAACAATAAATCTAGAGTTGTTTTAACTGCAAATAATTCAAGCCTCTACTTGGGCTTTACTTACATATGCCCCCAAGGCACTTCTGTGGAATTTTGGGACAATTTAGAAAATGATTTGAAACCCATTGACTCTAATACCAAATCTTTATTTAGGGTTAGGCTCTGTTACATTCAACCGACCTGTTTACTACTTCCAATTGCTCCATGTAAATTCTATCTTTGTGTCGTGGCTCTTATCATGTTTAGTGCTCAGAATGCTATCAAACCACCTTTATGTTTGTTTAAATCTTAGTCATATCTCCAAATGCAGTTCTGTAACTACCTCTTTACTGGACAAATGAATGAATATTTAGGAAATTAGAGTTGAGTATCTTTTCCTGATGTATATATATCTTGAGAGTGTACTGGATTTTTTTTTTTAACAAGCTAAGGGAGCATGTTCTAAGTAAAATAAACTATATATGCAAATCAAAGAGACACTGTAAAATAAAATAGCCTCGGGAAATTTTATTAAGTCATTACTGCTGAAATATAAAATGAACTGTATGACATGAGACATGTAGACAGTGTTAGATCACAAAACATATTAAACAATATGCAGAGCTTTTGTTTTTTCTTTTTAACTGTAGGTAGATACTCATGACTTCTGAGTAAAGGTATACTGTTATAATTAATACAAGTTAAGCACATTTTACTATTTATTTTTTAATATTTAAAAATATTTTCCCATTTTTTGATAAATTAATAAAGAATAAGTTCTATTTAAATTATATAGTTTTCTTAAATGAAAGTTAATACCCAAGTTTATTTCCAGATGTTCACATTATCTTTGTAGAAAATATTTGGTTGTAGCTATAAAATATATTTATTTAAAAATGTGCCATAGCTTCTGTTTTTAAAAACTTGATTTTATACCTTAGTTTTAAAGTTTGTGAGATAGTATTTCACATCCTTTGGAGATGTGATTTAAACTTTTCTTGTAGAAATCAGTTTTGCACTTCAATTGTAAAGGTCATGGCACATTACTTAAAACCCCAAAGTGAATGCTTAAAAGCTACCTGTCATTTGCCATTCCATAAAAAGGTCTTTGACTCTCCATGGACTACAATCTTACTTTAATTTTCCCCCTTCCTTTTTGCTTACAGAGATTTTGATATTCTTCTGAACTTCCTCATTTACTAAATTTTGGAAGACTGTTAAGGTGTGTCCTGGAAATTCTGTTTCCAGTCTATTGTATTAGGTCTTGAGATGCCTGTCAGAAGTATGATCTGTTCTATGATGTGCTGAGAGGATACCAGGTGACTTGTGTTACTAGTTACTATGCTGAAATATAGATGACTCTCTGGAACTTGAACACTAGTTTCAACCTAGAAAGATTGTCTTAGTGATTATATATTATGAACTATTTTCATGGTATTTATAAACCCTTTAAAAGAAGCAAAGTACACATTGTTTGCTCATACATTTGTGTATTCTTCTGTGAATACTTTTTATAGTACGCTCAAAGGGAACTGTAACAAGTCCCCACAAATAAAATTTAGGAATACTGCTTTTTACCAAAAGAATAACTTTATCTATTAATAATCCAGAAAAAGAGAAAAAAGTTACAATTTCCACCTTACATGAGGTTGTGCTATCAAGAAAAAAACTAAGCTCTGCCCACGCTAACTGTCATACCTAAAACCTCTCCAGGAATCAGCCAGCCAACACTTTCCTGTATATCAGGGGTCCGAGTCCCCTGGGCCATGGACTGGTGTCAGTCTGCAGCCTGTTAGGAACTGGGCTGCACAGCAGGAGGTGAGCAGCAAGCAAGCAAAGCTTTATCTGTCTTTATAGCCACTCCCCATTGCTCACATTACCACTTGAGCTCTGCCTATTGTCACATCAGTGGTGGCATTATATTCTCATAGGAGTGTGAACTCTACTATAAACTGCACATGCAAAGGATGTAGACTGCACACTCCTTATAAAAATCTAGTGCCTGATGGTCTGAGGTGGAGCTGAGGCGGTGATGCTAGTACTGGGGAGTGGCTGCAAATGCAGATTATCATTAGTGGAGAGGTTTGACTGCACAGAGACCATAATATATCGATTGCTTACAGACTCATATGAAAACCATATCAGTGAGTACAGAAAGGGAAATGTAACAACTGCATCACAACTGTGTCACTGCAAAGTGACAATTAAGCTGCATCTGGTGGCAGGCTTATAGTGGCAAGTGAGTTGATGTACATCAATTATACAGTTGCATTTAGTGGCAGGTTTTAAGTCAGAATCCAACAGTTATTTTAGTCCACATGTGGCCCACCCACTATTTTATTTACCACTCCACCCACACCTCTTTCCCACACTGCACACTTGTCTCTAACCCTAGCCAAAATGAGGAAAAAAAAACAAAAACAAATGTCACTGGCTCCCACTGATTCTGCATTGTGGTAAGTTGCATAATTATTTCATTATACATTGCAATGTAATAATAATAGAAATAAAGGGAATAATAAATTAATGCACTTTAATGATCCCCAAACCTTCCCACCCACCAGTCTATGGAAAAATTTTCTTCCATGAAACTGGTTTCTGGTGTCAAAAAGGTTGTGGACCACTGCTATATGTGTATGTTGATTTAACACAGAACCTATGTTTTAAACTGAGATAGTTACATGTGACATTTTACATAGCCAATGGAGAACTGTGGTCAAAAATATGGGTGAAATGTACAACTTTTGCAATGACATTGGGTGCTAACTTGAATAGACCTATATCAAATATAGAGATAAAGGAAAAGGACCAGATTCATATCTATTTAACCTATTTTTAATTAAAAATAATGTTATTTTAATGGGTTACATTGAAATATATTATTTTTTTGTTTCAATATGCTAAAAACATATCTAAACCATCACTATCTTTATTACCAGAAAGTACTTTTACCTAAGACATAATTTAAGTTTGAGCTGTAAAGGCATGAAAAATCTTATCCAAATGAAAATTATGTGTTTTTCTACTCTGATTGCAATTCTGATTGCAATTTAGAGGTTTCATTATTTATTTAACATAATATTTCAACATACACTTTTTGATAAATAACCATGTTTGTAACCAAAGAAAGGGAGAATATTTTACCAGTTGTTAGGAAAAACAATTAGGTAAAACAGATTCTTAAGTAAAACAATTACCAAATTCTTATTTATGGTTATAATAACACATTTTCTTTTTCATCTTCTTCTAAATAATAAACTTTGGTTTACCAGTCCATAGCCTCTAGTTTATAAGTTGAGGTCCGTGGATTGGAATCATTAGAGGAGAACCAGTAGTAATAAAGGCAGCATGGAAAATAGGCTTTACTTGGCATTCCTGGCAGTAAAATCATTTGAATTATCAATTATTTTCTTATCCAAGAAAATCAGAGATTATTCTCCTTGACAATCCAAAAAACTATTTAATGGAAAATATCAAAATATACATCCTCTGACCCTCTCTTTCTCCTGACACCATGAGGTTCCAAGGATAATGCCTCTCAATGTCCAGTGAGTTCCTTCTGTTACCCTTAACTGAGTGAGTATGTTCTCACTGGATATTGACACTTAGTGCAGTTGTGTTTCATCCTCACTCATTCTGTCATTGATGACCTTGTCATTCTGTCATTGAATGACCTTGTCATTCCTGGGGTAATTGACACTGACCTACTTATGTTCATGCTCGATAGTTCTACTCTTGAAGAAGAGAAAATATGGCTACAAAATTATATATCCTTTCATTCACAGTTTTTTAGACTCCCAAATTATATTGTTTGCCTTGATTTTTTTCCTTAGCAACTTTCATTTTTTATCTCTAGAAGAAGTGGGGAGAAATAAATATTAACAGACTCATATAAATTAATAGCCACATGTATAAACGAATGCCACAAGGGTTGCTTAAACAAGCTAGGGTATCCCAAACTCTTCCTTCACAGTGAGCTCTCTGCTCAGTGGGTATTTTATGGAGAAAGGTATTAAATTAGTGTGTTCTGCCACATTGGTTAAAAATGTCAGACCTTGGAGAAGACCATCTATATTAGTTTGTATAATCATTATATATCAAAAATGGTCTTTGTTTTTTATGTAAATAGGGCTATCTATTGACTACTCTTGGTGGCCTTATATTATAGTCCTGGCTTTCCAAAATGGATTCATATTTTTGTGCTGAGGAGTAGATTGGGTCACCTTCTGGCTTTTTCTGTATTAAATATTTTAAAATTTTGTAAGATAGTCCATTTTGTGTCATGAAAAATATTATTTTTTCATAATTGACTCTAATAGGGTAGTTCAAACTTAATTATCATGAGTCTAAAATATATTCTGAGTAGCTATTGTCAGTAAAATGTAAAAAAAATCAATTATTCTAATATAGTGGAAAAGGGTGATGATATTCACTTTGTAAAACTAGTGTTACTTTTGTATTCCTAATTATTGAAAACTATATTTTAAGTGCTGGCTTAGAAAAAGTATCATTGCTTTAATGACTTTTATATTGATTTAAGTATTGTTAAAGTGTAAAATTATTAGTTTTAAGCCCTCCCAAGCTCTAAAATATTAGAGAAGATCTTAGGAAAATATTTCCAATTATAAAATAAATAAGAAAATACCATATGGGTATTATTTTATGCAATATAAATGAAATTATGAAGAGAAAGATATACATGGTATTGGAGTTGTCTAACCATGTGAAATTTTAATGTGTCAGAATTGACAATTTGAATTCTCTTTGTAACTTACTTTCATGAAAACTAAGGAATTCCCAAGTAAGGCTCTTCTTGGGAGGTTTGTGTTTTACATGGATTAAATGATGAAAAACTAAACACCGTTCTCAAAGATTATTTTATTTAATATTATAAATGCTAGTGTTCCAGATATTTCTACCATTAAATTTTACTATCATTTAATGTCTGTTATTGTGCCCTGTACTATGGTTATATTTTAATTTTTTTTACCAGAAGGATAAATGTCTTCCTAAACTTTTCTAGCAAATGCACTATTTAATATTCATATAAGCCATCTATCTATTTTCCTATTTGAAAGTAACTAATTGTTTTTATATATAAAATATTATCAATTATTGCAAATATTGTAACCATTATCAATTATTGCCACATTTCCTCCTTGCAATAATAAACATTTACACTAGAGAGGAGTAAATCTCCTAAATGTACTTTTCATATCTAAACAACAGTGTTAAATAGGACATTTTTCTGCGTGTAATACATACTGCTTTATATTTTATTAAAATATTTATCAGTTTCTTGATGACAAACAGAAGATGGGAATATGGCTCTTTATGAATACAAAGAATTTAATGTCATTTATTTTAAATGCTCAGATGCTTTAATCTCAATCTTACATTACATCCTTTGTGTTGCTCAAAAGGTTGACTAGAAAAGTTAAGCCAATATCAGATACCACATTCAGTTGTGTGTAAAAGCTGTTTAGCTTCTTTTGAGAGTATAGAGCTCTGTGCTGCATGAATAAGCAGCCAAGCTCTGAAATTAGTTTTTATTTCTGTAGTAGAAATAGATGAATTGATAAAACTGATGATTTTTTTAATCAACCCCTAAATATAATATGTTTATACATCTTTCTGATCTCTGTCCAGAGTGAAAGATTGTAAGTTACAGTTTCTGCAGTATAATAGTTAACAATTATTTGTTGAACTAGTAAATGTGATGTCAGTTTAGTCTGTAATATTAAATTCTAATTTTCTTCATTATTTTATAAAAATATTACTATCTTCATTTATGTATATTTATATAGGGAACCTATCCGTTTGGAATAGCAAAAGTAGCCCAGCCCTATTGGAAAACTGATAGGTGCAAGTTCACACATAGGAAGCCAAACCCACGGATCAGCTTTCCCGTGGGAAACCAGGCCTGGACTGTACTTAGGCAGCTTTGAGGCTTGCTTTTGCTAAAACTCCCTCACCCTGAGTTGAAGTAGCAAATGCTTACTGCATATCTTTAAAGTAACTTCCTGAAGTCTGTGCTAATTCTCCCAAGGACAGAGTGTAGTCAGACCAATCACTCTTATTGTTCCCTTGCATTTGCAACATTTCTTCCTTGTTAATCTGTAAGAAGTAATCAGTAACATCTTTTCCTTTGTTATCTGTAAAAAGTAATCACCTAAAGCAAACCTCAGCATAATGAATGAAAACTTTCTTTGATGTATGCTCTCTCTCTCTGAGAGTGGCCGTGCTATCCCTTTTTCTCCACAAGACTTTGATAGTCTGTGTGAATTTGTTTGTTGCATCTACAACACCATGGATACTGCTGGCCAGAGTCCACATCTAATTTAGTCATTTTAGTTAACTGCTGAAAGATCAGAGACATATGCAGCCTTCATTCTTAAATAATCTGATATCCTGTTAGCTATAAATAAGACTTTATTTTATGAAAAATGTTGACATCATTGTATGTTTAGAGGAACTCTAAATTGTTTTATTTTATTAGAAATTTAGCATTTTTCTCTTTATACATTTATTTTTTAATGTGCTCTTGCCCTAATTGAACTTAATTACTTTAAGATCTTTAATGAATATTTATAATTCCTATTATATTTTATATAATCTACTTAATGACTTGGTACTAATAGCAGTTAAACAAGATTTTCAAAATGTTTTATTTCAATATTTTGGCTAAGGTAACATTTAGAAATTTATAAAAGATTTTCTTCATTTGGATATTAGAAGAATGTTTGATAACATTATGTCCTAATATTTCAATAAAGGTTACAAATTAAACCCAGAAGTATAATAATAAATTGCTAACTTTGACAATTTAATGGTTATGTACATATTATATAAATACTGCTTTTAGATAATAAAATTTGGGACTATCTTTAGTATGCTCTGTAATTTAGTTCTTTTATCAAACAAACATAGCACACAAAGAATTAAGCATGGTACTTTGAAAACTCCATCAGTAGATTAATGTCTAGGTGTTCAAAACTGAATTGGGAGCTAAAAAATACAGACATATATTAAATATGGAATATATATAAAATACAGAATTATGTCAAATTCTTTCCTTTATCTCTAATATCCATTTTATAATATATTCCAAAGATCCCTTACTAACTCTAATTTGTCACTACTAATTTTAAGAGGCAGACTTATCTACAAATCTTATTTCACTCCACATACACAGGTGAAAAGAAAAGGCTGATAATCATAAGATTATGTGCATGTACTTTCATTTTTAATCTTTTTCTAGACTTGAATTAGAAAACATATTAAAATGTTAAGTATATAATGTGAGGCAAAATAAAAATTTGCCTTTGGAAAATTAGTCATAAAAAATTTCAGAGAAAAAGTAAATATTAATTTATAAAACTAAGTGCAATGTATTTACCACTCTGACATATTTTATCTAATGAGGAAAAAAATCAGCCTTAGCTAACTATTAAATGTTTTACTATCATGATTTAAAAATAACCAAGGAAATAAAAATATTTGTGAACCAATGAATTTAGCATCAAAACAAAAGAGGAGGAGTCATGTACAAAAAGGGAGATGGGCAGGGTAAGGGAATAAATATTTACTGCATTTGAGACTACCAGCCTTCTTCTCCCAGTCTACTCTAGAAGGTTGGCATCCAGGACTCTAACTTTTAGGCTGGATATTGGAAGAGTCTTTTCTGAATAATAGATTAATACTAAACAAACAGCAAAAACAAAAGCAACTGAAAAGTTCTGATATCAAGCTTTTACTATGGAAATAGCTGAGCCACATCATGCTGGAAGCAAGTTTACAAGTTAGGTTGGCAAGCTCCAGCTATACCCAGGAACTTTTAGAGTCCTAAGGAGTGGGTCAAAATGTAAGGGTGAAAAATATCAACAACATTTTAGTGTAATGACTTTTATATGATACAGGCAAAAAAGAAAGAGAGAGAGAGGAAGGAAGGAGGGAAAGAAGGAAGGAAAGAAGGAAGGAGAGAGAAGAAAGAAAGAAAGAAGGAAGGAAGAAAGGAAGGAAGGAAATAAGGAAGGAAGGAAGGAAGGAAGGAAAGAAGGGAGGAAGGAAGGAAAAAAAAGAAAGAGAAAAGAGCATATCTGAGGAAAAAGATCTTGCAAGAAGACGAAAACCTTAAATAATCTAACATTAATTATTTTCAGACAAGACACTCTATCCATGACATGAGAGCACTCAGTGGACTTTTATTTTGTCAGGAGTGCATGTAAGGACTGTTGCCTGAAATAAATAACATGATTTTTCTTCCATTTTCCCCCAAACAACCCTGTCTCTGACCTCATAAACAATTCAGGTTGAACCGTATTAAATTATGAATTTTATAGGTCAACTGTGGTTAAATATTGGCAATTTCATATGTCTTGACCTAATCCTATTCTTCATTGTGTATAACTATCAGCCAGACCATTCTCCTTGCCTTTTTTAAAAAATGGATTTTATTTCTTTAGAGCAAGTTTAGGTTTAATAGAAAATTGTGCTGTAAGTACAGACTACTTATCAATTTTTTTGTATGGATTATCTAGTTGGTATCATATCTAAAATTATTGGCAACTGCACGGTCAACTAGATTTTCCTCCTATGTTATCTTGTAGAAGTTGTATGATTTTTTGTTTTTTTTACATGAAGTTCTATAATCCATTTCAAGTTAGTTTTTGTAAAATGTGTATAGTCTCTTGTTTTTTCATGTGGATGTTTAACTTGTTCCAGCATCATTTGTTGAGAAAATTATCCTTTTTCTATTGAATTGTGTTTGCTCCTTTGCCAAAGATCAGTAGTTTCTATTTGTGTGAGTCAATTTGGGGCTCTATGTTCTGTTCCATTGATCTGTTATTTTGCCAATACCGCATTGTTTTGATCACAGCATTTATAGTCAGTCTTTTTTTTTTGATACACTGACAATGTCAATTTATTTTTATTTTTAAAAGGAATCAAAGTGCTTGTGTTTATTTTAGAAGTATAACTAATCAGAAAATAACATTTAAATTCAACATACAGTGGTCCCTCACTTTATTCTTTTTTTTTCTTTCAATTTTGTTTTGTATTGGTTTCAGGTATACAGCTTAGTGGTTACACAGCCATATATTTTACTTTAGTGTTCCCCTTGATATTTTCAGTACTCCAAATGGTACTGCACATAGTTATTGCAATATTGACTATATTCCCTATGCCATAGGTGTCAAACACAAAGCCAAGAGGCTGAATCCAGTGCTCCACCTTGTTTTATCTGGCGGCAGCTCCAAGCTCTCACTTAATTGTTAAGGAGTAGTTTATAAATATTTATACAGTCCTAAAATTACTTTCGGCCCTTCAAAGGCAACCGCAAGGATGATGTGGCCCCCGGTGAAAATGAGTTTGACACCCTTGCCCTATGCTTTACGTACATCTCTGTGACTGTTTTGTAACTACCAATGTGTTTCTTAATCCCTTGACCTCTTTCACCTAGCCCTCTACAACGACCCCCTCCCCTGGCAACTACACCACCCCCTCCCCTGGTTCATTCTCTGAGTCCATCAATCGGTTCCAATTTTGTTCTTTTGTTGTTTAGATTACAAATAGAGGTGAGATCATATGGTATTTGCCTTTCTCTGAGAGACTTATTTCACTGAACATATCACATTCTAGGTCCACCCATGCTGTCACAGATAGTGAGGTTTCATTCTTTTTTTAATATGATTTTTTAGATGTTATTTATTTATTTTTAAAGTGAGGGGAAGGGAGGAGGAAAGCGAGGGAGAGAGCCATCAATGTGTGGTTGCTACTCTCATGCCCCCTGCTGGGGACCTGACTCACAACCCAGGCATGTGCCTTGACTGGGAATCAAACTGGCAACCCTTTAGCTCACAGACCTGCACTCAATCCATTGAGTCACACCAGCCAGGGGAAATTTTATTCTTTTTTTAATGGTTTAGTAGTATTTTATTGTATATAGGTACCATCACTTTTTTATCCCCTTGTTTATAGATGGGCACTCAGGTTGCTTCCATATTTTGGCTATTGTAAATAATGCTACAAGGAACATAGGGGTGCATATTCTTTTGAATTAGTGTTGGGTAAATCCCCAGTAAAGGAAACTATGGAACATATAAAGCAGATCAATTTTTAATATTTTGAGGAAACACCATACTGTTTTCCATAGTGGGTGCACCAATATTCACTCCCACCAATAGTGCTTGAGGGTTCCCTTTTCTTCACATCCCCACCAACACTTGTCATTTGTGGATTTATTGATGATAGGTGTGAGGTGATATCTAATCATGGTTTTAATTTGGATTTCTCTGACAATTATGGTTAAAGTCTGGTAGCATTGGTCCTCTGATTTAGTTCTTCTTAAGTATTGTCTAGGTTATTCTGTATAACCTATTCTGTATATTCCATCTCTTGTTTTTCTGTATAAACTCTAGGGTTAGGTTTTTAATGTCCATAAAATAACTTTCTAAAGTTTTTATTGAGAATGCATTCATACTATAGGTCACTTTGGAGAAAATTACATCTTAATAATAATAAGTCCTTCTATCTGTTAACTTGGAATACTTCCTTATTTATTATTAGCTTTGATTTTTTATTAGAATTTTGTGGTTTTCCAAGATCCAAGATGTTAGAGGAGTGAGTGGAAGTTACACTAACGTCCTTCCAGGACAAATCTGCAATTACAACTAAATTGTGGAGAAATCACCTTGGAATAAACAACTGAGAAATAATGGGAGAGAAGCCTTATAACCACAGCCAGACAGAAGAAACCACTTCAGCACAATGTGACTGGTAGGGAGTGCCAAGGAAACTCGAGGGGGCTAGTGGTCTCCCATGGGTGGCAGCTGAACTGCCGGAGGGATATTTCAACAGCTGGGGAGATCCCTCTGAGTAGGGTGGGATCTAAACCCCAAGCTGGGCTCCCAACCTACAGGACCAGAGCCCCAAAAGTACACAGATAATATCCAGCTGCAAAAAGCAACAAGGTATCTCTTTGCCAGAGATGGATGCTTGGAGATGCAGAGAATCTTTTAAAGGGCCATGCATAAATTTTCATATGCAGCCACTTACCCTGGCTTCAGCAAAGGTGGGAGGGAGGGGAGTGGACTAGAGATGCTTGATGAGAGACTGGAAATGGAGGCTCTGTGGAGAGAACTTAGAGAGCAGCCATCAGGATCCCCATGCTGAGTCATCCCCCATACTGCAGGAGCCATCTTGCTGAGGTAGACCACTCCCCTCTTAGTGACATCAGCCTGAAGGGAAGAAATAGCCTTGCCCACAGGAATTATACTGCATATCCTGTGATGTTTAAGCCAGGATCTCGATTATAGCTTAAGGCTATATTACTGATCAGTAATTACCCACTGTCAAAAACTGATAGATAAAGAAAGAATGAACAAGGGTATTGTGGCATTGAATGACACTCTAGATCAAATGGATTTAATTGATATATGCAGAATCTTTCACTCCAAAGAAGCAAAATACACATTGTTTTCAAATGTACATGGAACATTTCAAAGATAGACTATATGATATGACACAAAACAAACTTCAACAAATTCAAGAAAATTGAAATTATATCAAGTATTTTCTTGGACCACAATAGCTGAAACTAGAAAACAACCTCAAGGAAAAAACAAATTCATGGAGACTGAATAACATGTTATTAAACAAGGAATGGATTAACAATGAGAGCAAGGAAGAAATTAAAAAGTTTCTGGAAACAAATGAAAATGAATACAGGACAGCCCCAAACCTATGGGACACAGCAAGGGCATTCCTGAGAGAGAAGTTCACAGCAATACAGGCCTACCTAGAAAATATAGAAACATTTCAAATAAACAACTTAACCCTACATCTACAAGAACTGGAGAGACAATAAGAAACAAAGCCCAGACTGAGTAGAAAAAATGAAATAATCACTATCAGAGCAGAATTAAATGACATAGAGACTAAAAGAACAATTCAATAAATCATTAAATCCAGGATCTGCTTCTTTGATAAGATAAAGAAAATGTATAAGCCTTTAACCAGACTCATTAAGAAAAAAAGAAAGAGGACCCAAATAAAGAGAATCAGAAATGAAAGGGTAGAAATTACAACTGATAGCACAAAAATACAAAGGATAGTAATAAACCACAATGAACAACTATATGCTAAGAAATTTGAAAGCCTGGGTGAGCCCTGGCTGGCGTAGCTCAGTGGATTGAGTGTGGGCTGTGAACCAAAGTGTCGCAGGTTCGATTCCCAATCAGGGTACGTGCCTGGGTTGCAGGCCATAACCCCCAGCAACTGCACATTGATGTTTCTCTCTCTCTCTTTCTCCCTCCCTTCCCTCTCTAAAAAATAATAACAAAGAAAATCTTTAAAATTTTTTTAATTAAAAAAAAAAAGAAAGCCTGGGTGAAATGGGCAAATTTCTAAAAACATATAATCTTCCAAAACTAAGTCAAGATGAAGCAGAAAGCCTGAATAGACCAATAACAGCCAGTGAAATTGAAGCAGTAATCAAAAATTCCTGGCACACAAAAGCCTTAGATCAGATGGTTTCACAGGAGAATTTTATAAAACATGTAAGGAAGAGCTAACCTCTATCTTTCTCAAACTGTTCCAGAAAAGCCAAGAAGAGGGAAGACTCCCACACTCTTTTTATGAGGTCAGCATCATCCTAATCCCCAAATCAGATAACAACACCACAAAGAAAGAAAACTACAGGTCAATATCTCTGATAAACATACATGCTAAAATCCTCAACAAAAATGTTCGCAAACCACATCCAGCAGTACATTAAAAAGATCATACAGCATGATCAAATGGGATTCATGCCAGGGATGCAAGGATGGTACAATTTTTGTAAATCAATAAACATAATATATCATATAAACAAAAGGAAATACAAAAATCACATGATCATATCAATAGGTGCAGAAAAAGCATTTGATAAAGTACAGTGCCCATTTGTGATTAAATTCTCATCAAAGTGGGAGTAGAAGGAGCATTCCTCAACATAACAAAGGCCACATACAAGAAACCTGCAGCCAACATAATACTCAGTGAGCATAAATTAAATGCTTTGCCCCTAAAATCAGGAACAAGACAAGGGCATCCATTTTCATCATTTCTATTCAAGATTGTATTGGATGTTCTAGCCACATCAATC
Source organism: Phyllostomus hastatus (assembly GCF_019186645.2). NCBI lineage: Eukaryota > Metazoa > Chordata > Mammalia > Chiroptera > Phyllostomidae > Phyllostomus > Phyllostomus hastatus. The sequence continues at coordinate 20,925,871 of NW_025334028.1, read as the reverse complement.
AGACAAGAAAAAGAAATAAACATCACCCAAATTGGAAAGGAAGTAGTAAAACAGTCATTGTTTGCAGATGACATGATAGTGTACAGAGAATATCCTATAGACTCCACTAAAAACTACTTGACCTAATAAGTGAATTTGGCAAAACAGTGGAATATAAATCAATATTGAGAAACTGAAGACATTTTTGTATACCAACAATGATACATCAGAAAAGGAAATTAGGGAAAAATCCCATTATTACAGCAACAAGAAAAATAAAGTACCTAGGAATAAATCTAATCAAGGAGGTAAAAGATCTATACTCAGAAAACTATGAAACACTGAAGAAAGAAATTAAGGAAGACACAAATAAATGGAAGCATATAGTGTGTTCATGGATTAGAAGAATTAACATAATTAAAATGTCTATGCTACTCAAAGCAATTTATAGATTCAACATAATCCCTTTTAAAATACCAATGACTTATTTCACAAATATTTCAAAAATTTAAATGGAACCACAAATGACCCTGAATAGCAATTTTGAGAAAGAAGAACGAAGTAGGAGGGATCACAATATCTGATATCAAACTTTATTGTAAGGCCACTGTAATCAAAACAGTCTGGTAGTAGTGTAAGAACAGACACATAGATCAATGGAACAGAATAGAGAGCCCAGATATAAACCCATGTCTCTATGGCCAATTGTTATTAACAAAGAGGGCAGGAGCATAAAATGGAGTAAAATTAGTCTTTTCAACAAATAGTGTTGGGAGATTTGGACAGGTACATGGAAAAAATAAAACTAGACCACCAATTTATGCCATACACAAAACTAAAATCAAGAAGGATGAAAGGCTTAAATATAAGTCACAATACCATAAAAGGCCTAGAGGAGAACATAGGGAGAAAAATCTCAGATATTTCACACAGCAATATTTTCACCAATATGTCCTCTAGAGCAGGGGTGTCAAATTCATTTTCACTGGGGATAACATCAGCCTCATGAATGCCTTCCAAAGGCAGAAATAATGTTAGGAGTGTATAAATGTAACTACTCCTTAATTGTTAAGGAGTTGAAATTACATTCAGGCTGATGTGGCCCCTGGTAAGAATGAGTTTGAGATCCCTGCCCTAGAGCAAGGGAAAGAATAAACAAATAGGACTACATCAAATTGAAAAGCTTCTTCATGGCTGAAGAAAACATCAGCAAACTGAAAAGGGAATCAACTATATGGGAAAATATATTTGCAAATGATGTGGACAAGGGTTTGATCTCCAAAATATATAAAGGACTCACATGACTCCACACCAGGAAGACAAACAATTTAATTAAAATGTGGGCAAAGCAGCTGAACAGACAATTCTCCAATGAGGAAAGACAGAGGGTGAAGAGATGAAAGATGGCCAGCATCACTAGCCATCTGAGGTATGCAAATTAAAACCACAATGAGATATCACTTCACACCAGTCACAATGGCCACCATGAACAAATCAACAAATAGCAAGTGCTGACAAAGTTGTAAAGTAAGGGAAATCTAGTACATTGTTGGTGGGAACGCAGTCTGGTAGAGTCACTGTGGAAAACAGTGAGGGGTTTCCTAAAAAACTAAAAATGGAACTGCCTTTTGACACAGCAGTTCCCTTGCTGGGATTATGCTCTAAGAAGGCTGAAACATCAATTCAAAAGAACCTGTGTGCCTTAATTTTTATAGCAGGGTTATTTACAATAGCCAAGCGCTGGAAACAGCCTAAGTGCCCATCAGTAAATAAGTGGGTCAAAAATTGTGGTGCATTTACACAGTTGAATACTACACTACATAAAGAAATAAGGAACTACTACCCTGTGTGATAGCATAGATGGAACTGCAGACTATCATGCTAAGTGAAATAAGCTAGGTGGTGAAAGACAAATACCATATGATCTCACCTATAAATGGAACCTAATTAACCAAACAAACAAGTGAGAAAAATAGAATCAGAGACCTTGAAATAAATAACAAACTGGCAGTGACCAGAGGGGAGGAGAAAAGGGGATAACAGGGGACAGAAAGAGGGGTCAAGTCAACGAACATGTATAAAGAACCCATGAACAAGGATAACAGGTGGGAAGATTAAATGTGGGAGAGGGTGGGTGGTCATGGCAGAGGAGAGTAATGGGGGAAGAATGGGGACAACTGTAATTGAACAACAATAAGATTTTTTAAAAATAATTTTGTTTGTATAGATCTTATACATGTTTGGTAAATATATATCTAAGTTCTTGATTTTCAGGATAATTGTAAATAGTGTTTTAAATCTTTAATTCTCTTTTAAAGATTTTATTTATTTTTAGAGGGGGGAAGGAGGGAGAAAGAAAGGGAGAGAAACATCGATGTGCGATTGCTTCTTGAGCACCCCCTACTGGGAACCTGGCCCACAACTCAGGCATGTGCCCTGACTGGGAATCAAACCTGTGATGCTTTGTTTTGCAGGCTGGCACTCAATCCATTGAGCCACACCAGCCAGGGCCAATTTTTAATTTTATTGCTCACTCACATGTAAGAAAATAATTGACTTTTAAATTTAAATTTTGTATTTTACAACCTTGCTTTATAATCACTAATTTCAGAAGAATTTTTTGTTGTTGTTGATTCTTCAGGGTTTTTTACATAGGTAAAAAATTATGTTCCAACAAAGATAATTTTGTATCCTTCATTTTAAACAATATTCATTTACTTGTTTCTCTTTTTTAATTGCATTAACTATGACTTCCAGTACAATATTGAATAAGAGAAGTAAGCAGGAACATCCATCTCTTGTTCACAATATTAGGGAAAATCCTTCTGGTTTCTCACCATTAAGTGTGAAGTTATTTGCAGGTATTTTTTGCAGATGTTCTTTATCAAGTTGAGAAATTTCCTGTTTCTTTCTAGCATAGTAAAATAAAGAGCTTTTAAAAAATGGGTATTGGATTTGTCAAGTGTTTTTGTGCCTCTATTAATATGAATATATGATTTTTCTTCTAGTGAAATCTCTTTGTAAACATGTTAATAATAAACATCCAGGCAATCACTCTGATGGCATTTCCCAGGGCCAGAGTCCTTAACTATGGAGTGCTGGTATAACAAGAGGTACCTGGTTTGTCAAGGTTGCTAATTGTAAATAAGTCTGAAATTTATTGATTTATAAGTCATGGTTGTCTGGAAAATGTCACTTAATCTATGCAATTATAGGTATATAAAGTAGAGATTTTAGTGACTGAATAGCTTTCTTTGGTATAAGTAGTTATGCATGCATCATTTAGAAACCACACATGTTAAATCTGGGCCAGGACACATCCTAATGAGACAAGGAAGGGGAACTGACAAAAATATGCTCATAATTATGCTGCTTGCTGTACTCTGAGTAATGAAATTCTTTGTCTCTGACCCAGAAATCTCATTGTGTTTGCCAGAATCATGAAATAGTAACTGGCTAGCTTATTAGCTTGTAAATAGGATAAAATGAAATCCTGACCTAGTACATTTCTATATGACAATGGTTGGCTGGAGCTGCTTACAGCTGTCCCTTTCAAAGAATTATGTTTTCTCCAGGTGCTGTGGTCCTCACTACTCTGGTCTACTGTCATTTGTCTCTTTTTATAATTGAGTTTTTAATTTCTTATTGTAAAATTAAAGAGTATCAGCCCCAAGAACTTGAAATATGATTGCAGTATTCAAGTCTGAGTTTTACTACAGAGACGTGTATGACTTTCATCAAGTTATTTAAGGTTTCTCTGTTTCTGTTTACCTATATGATAATGATGATGAAGACAATAATGCTTTCTTTATGTTTGTTGTGAATATTCACTGACTTAGTTACCAAATTCTGCTAATTTAGTTCACCGAGTTAATATGCTTAATTTAGAATCAATCGTACCAACTATATAGTAAGTGTTAGTTATTACTATTAAAAACCATGGTCCTATTAAAAATAACAAAGTAAAAGAGTGATATCTGGGTCAAAAAACTGAGCATTGATTATAATTTATGGGATTCTTCTGTGTGCTTATGCAAAGTGCATTGGTATTGGAGAATTAGCTTAGTACTATTCCTCATAGTTATAGGAAGCTGGAAATATTATATGGCTACCTTTGTAATCTAATTTTTGTAGTATTTTTAGATTTTATGGAATTTGCATTAGAAATCTAAAATTTAGAAAACACAGAAAGTAACAGAAACTTAGATATAATTTCAACAAGGAGAAAGGAGCATCTTATAGAACATTCTAAGTTTTCACGCTAGAAAAGAGTGCCCACCACTACTATCAGAACATCTATTGAGAATCAATAAGATTCTCAAGAAGAATCTTACCAATGGTCAATTTTTTCAATTCATATTTTATAAATATAAAGGCTAAATATGGTTTGATAGTTCCTTATGAATAAAGTATTCTTAAGATATTTTGCATCTGTGAATTCATGATTATGGTAAAGGTGGATTAATCATTTACTTTTTGAGGTTATAATCTTGATTCTCTTAGCCACATTCTTTTAAAAATGACATAGTTTTTGAAGTTATAACATTTTTAAATGCCTGGTGGACAGCTTACTATGGCCTGTATAATTTGTGAAATGTGGTAAAATGAAGTTTCTGCATTTATCATTAACCTGTAAAGAAAAAATCCATACCATAGACAAATATCTACATTATGAAGATTTTGGGAATTTTTGATCCTGAACATTTTCCATCACATTATATGAACGGGTATTTTATTATTAGCAGTCATTTAGAACAATAACATTTGATTCAGATAATTCTAGACTCAGCTGGTTGTTTGAGTCGCTAAAATATTGATAATATCAGCACGACCAACAATATCTGGCAATGCTAAGTTGGTCATGGTGCTGCAGATCATTATGTGATTGTATTGTTATATCACAAAAGAAATTAAACAGGGATATAAACAGAACAAATGAATTAAATAATATTAGAACAACTCTACCACACCTATAAATCTCTAAATAATTCTTATAAAAGGCTGTTTCAACACAGAGGTAGATGTAGATTTTCTCAAATGAACATGATAACTAGCGAAGGTGTGGCTTCTGATTTAATTTGAAAAATAGTCATAGCTTTTGGTAAGTACCAAGTTGCTAATACGGCATGTTCCAATTCACTAGAAACATGCAGAAAGGATGTATGTTATAGTTTCCATAAAAATAGAGACTTTAAAAATTAAATCCTAAACTTAGAACCCCAGTTTATGGAATATCTATGGGGCCTCGTGATATCGGTTACACTTAATTTAAGAAAACAAAATTTACTATGTTCTGGGCAGCTAAAATTATAAACTCAAGCTTCACCGATTCCTACCATAACCTATAATTTCTCCTATAAAAGTTATTTTTTGCACTGGCTAGAACACTTCCTGAAACATTTTAATACATTTCCTTTTCTTGTTTCTATATAGAACATAAAATGAACCGATTCAATCAGAGGTCAGAGCCTCTGCTCAATTCAACATTCTGAACATTATCTAACATGTTTTTTACTTAAGAATGATAATTTTCTTAGACCTTTTCACTTCCTTTTTACTTCCATCAGCACTAATGGGTTTCTCTTTGGGTCTATATTTTTCCAGGAAATACAGTTATAGTAGTTACTGTGTTACTGTAAATGCAGAGTCAAATAGAAAATAACAAGTTTGAATTGAAACAGATGCCAACATCCTAACAAAGGGTTATGTAAAGACATACTTAACCAAACTCACAAATCATAGATTTTTAAGAATCTTACATTAGTTGAAACTTTATATGGTAAATTCATTAAAACTAAATTCCTATTATAATTGTAATTATAATTACTATTTATCTATAAAAGTGCAAGATTATCTTACAGGTGGGGAAGGCATAAAGAGAAAACTACATATATTATATCTTGTTATTATTGTCTTTGTAGGTAGTGTAGCCTAATGGTTAGGAGTTCACCTTTTCTGATAAAGACATAAGAGCTCCACTAGCTCTTCCACCCCCTCCCTCCCCACTTCACTCATTCAGAGAAGAACTGAGAACCAGATTCTTCATCTTTAAAATGGGATTATTATAGAATCTGTTGGAAAGGATATTTTAGGGTTATGAAAAAATCATATGCTGCCTGGCACAGAGTAAGTGCTAGTTACATTGTTTAGACTTCAAAAATTATTAGTAAGCACCATTTTTAAGATATTTCTATATGTATAACCTAATCTATTAGTAAATATTTGATTTGAATTCCATTGTACTTAAATATAAATCATTTCCAAATGTTTGTGTGTTGACTTTCTTTTAAGTGGATTGTTTTTTGGTTTCTTTTCTAAGTTAGTAGAGAACTCTTTAACTTAGTGTACAGTTATTAATTAGCTCTGTATGTTCATCACTGGCATGATTTCATAGTGGTTCCAATTAGAAAACTGAAAAAGAAAGTAAGTCACTCCGAGTTCTAAATTATGTGTTAAATATGTATGATTAAAATGAACTGGATTTTTTTTAAGTATGTACTTCATATAATACCTAGCATTTCCATTTACTGTTTTTTGCTCTCAGTATATTCACACATAAATCACAACATTCACAATAAATTAAAAAAAAACAGTTATATAGTAACCCCCCCAAAAGGACAATATCTAATGCTATATACAAGGTCTGGCACAAATAAAGCCCCATTTTTATTGCAAAATCGTTTATTACAAAATCATAAGCATGTAATTCTGTAACATAACAATATCACACTCAAGCATCCATATGACATTTTAGGTGAAATGTTCAAATTAAAACTATAAATTATTACACCCAGATTATTACCCTACCAACCACATACAAGCAAGCCTTACTTCTGTCAGACCCTGTATATATTTATTTTTCATGAGATTTTAAGAAATTTTATACATGCATTTAATGGGAACTAAAACAAACTCTTAATCTCACAAAATGCTCATGTTAGGAGTAGGCTCAGTTGCATAGAAAAGAAAACTCAAAATAACTGTGGAAATGTCTTCCTTTCTTATGTAACAGAGGTAGGCAGTTTAGGGCTACACAGAAGCTCTGTGAAGTCACCAAGAAAATGGACTTCAACAGCTTACTATGAATCGATGCTGGCCATGTGGTCTTCATCCTCCAGCATTACAAGTACTCTTTCAGATATCACATCCAAGTTCCATGCACCAGAGGGAGGGAAAGAAAAGGGTATAACCTCTCTTTTTGAAGTAAAGGTCCCCAAATTTGCCACAAAAATTTACTTTTATAATTGGATAACAATTCTTCTTATGTGTTAATAGCCAGTATGTACAGATACCTATGTGTTAATAGCCAGTACCTACAGATACCTGGTGACATTCAAATATGAGACCTAGCTAAAAACTGTGATATTAAAGCCAATAAAGGATCTCTGCAACTCTATCTTTTGAAGAATACAGGTATACACTCAAAAGTATTAAAGACAATTATTAAGTCTGGTTTTGTAAACCATAGAAAACTGGTCAGGCTATTACAACCTAGTCATCATTTGTGTTTCATGATTAAATTGTTACACTAGCTATAATCAGTTCTGCATCATCTGCTAAGAAAATGGTAGAGTCATTAAAAAACAGTAAATGCCATGTCATAGTACTCAACTATTCAATGCATCAAACCATTTAACAATTACTTTAAAGCATTTTTACTAAGTAGGTAAGAATCTTTCATTGCAAAGAACATTTTATGGCTTATGAGCAAATAGTGCCTGTTAGGAGGATTGAGTTAGGACAATATTCACATTGACTAAAATGCTTCAGTAATTGACTTTCAACAAAACTTTTTTTTAACCTCATACTTTTAATTTTGAAAAAAAAACTTAGGAAACTACTAATCTAATGTTATTGTGGATTTAAATTGATAAAGCTCTCTTATTCAAAAGTCTAATATGAGTAATTAACAATCTTTTTGTTTAAAGTATCACTGCCGGTTCTTGCTTTCTAATGAAACTACTAAGGTATGAGAGAAAGCATCAGAAAATTTTGAAATGCAGGTTTTTGTCTGTTCTGATTATGAAGAAAAGAAGTCTTTTGCTGTAGATTTAAAAACCTTGTGGCAGTACAACTAATGATTTAATTTTAATTAATTTATCAAGGCATACAGTTTTAGAACATGTGGAAACCTTTGAGAATATACCCTTCGATGCTGTCGTTTTATATTGAGATGCTGAGGTCTGGAAAGCTTAAGTGATTTGGCAAAGTCACACTAATGATTTAGTGGTAGTGCTGAAACAAGGGCTGAAGTTTTATTGACTTTTAATCTAGTGCATGCTATCTTCCCCCTCTTTCCTTTTCCTCCCTCCCTCCCTCACTCCCCCCTTCCTCCCTCCCTCCCTCCCTCCCTCCCACCCTTCCTTCCTTCCTTCCTCCCTCCCTCCCTCCCTCCCTCCCTCCCTCCCTCCCTTCCTTCCTTCCTTCCTTCCTTCCTTCCTTCCTTCCTTCCTTCCTTCCTTCCTTCCTTCCTTCCTTCCTTCCTTCCTTCTTTCCTCTGCTTTCTATATTTTACTAGTATAAAAATATTTACATATCATACCAGGTTCAGATGTAAAAAAGTAAATCAATTTGGCTTGGCAAAAAATAATTTAATATAGGGAATAAGGGGTTTATAACATTGTTGGAAAAATTGGTGGAGGGAGCTCTAAGCTAGACTACTGGGAATAACTTGCAGAACACTGTGGTACAGTCCAGCAGGGAAGAAGGGGCCTGCTGCACACATTTCCATGTCCGTGAAATTAGTGACTGGCACCTGGTACCTTAGTCAGCAGGCTGCGCTAACTCCATAACTGCTACTCGACAGGCATAAAGCTACTGAACGGAGCTTGGCATATTGCAGCAGAAAACTCCATATATTAGCTATGTCTGTCAGCCAAGTTAAGCACAAAATAACAGCCTCCACGTCAATGTTCCTACCATCAGACATGTGTACCTTTAATTGTTGGGACATCCAGATCCCCTACCATAAAGAAGTCTGATTGATGATGTCTTTAGTTTGCAGCCTCTATAGTGCAAAGAAGGAACTCCATGAGGGATGTTTAGAAGAAAACTGGCTTTATATACACAGACATGAACAAATACATTGACACACAGTGATGAAACAGAGCAAAGGAGAAAATACTGCTGTGGTGTCAGTTGAAGAACCTTCTGTTATTACTGGCATACTCAGGAAACAGCACTTCACATCAGTGTAGGGTAGCACATCCAAATGTGGAATATGTTGCTCTGAAGTACACAGAGGCCTGACAATATATGAATCTCTTTTTTAATAATAGGGAGTGCAGAACTCTTTTATTTGTTTGTTTGCTTTTTACTTTCCTTTGGCTGCATCAGTTTAGTGGTACTCAAGACATTTCATAAAGGTGGCAGGCCTTGAATTTTCAACAAGTTGCTCCCATGCTTGTAAATATAGTGAATTCAAAAATCATAGAAAATCAGACTTCATAGAAACCTTGGAGAATGTATACTTCGACACTACCAATGCATAATTTGGATAGTTGAGGTCAAGAGGTTGAATGAGTTTACCTTAGGTCATAATGGTTAGTTAGGGGCAGTGCTGAGGTATAAAACTAGATTTCTTCACTCTAATCTAATGTTTTTTATTGCACTCTGTTTCCTCTAAATGTATTATCATGGTTAATATATCAATAATTATTGTATATAACATCTTAATTTTAAGATTTATATCACAATTATTGGAAAAATAAAATATTTTAAATATGAGAATGAATGAATACCTGCTTTGGCTAATTTCTTCAAAACTGACAATAATGTCATTAATAGCAATGTAGGATTTTGTAGTTGCAGGCAGTCTGTGTTAAAAGGACAGAATTGATCATTTGAAGTTAGGGAAATTTGAATGTCAACTTGTTCTAGAGCTCTGGACGTGTTTAAGGGGTTGATTAGAGGCCATTTAGAACCATCCTTTCCTTCCTTCTGACATCCTTCCTCCCTCTCTCCCTCCCTTTATTTCTCACAGTTTATTTTTATTGTATTTACTCCATTACCATTTACCCACTTTTATAGCCTGTTCCACTTTTACCCATGCTCGTCTCCTCCACAACCCACACTGTTGTTCATTTCCATGAGTTCTTTTTATTTTTTCCTCAGTCCTGCCACCCACCAACTCACCTATCCAAAGCTGTCAGCCTGTTCTCTATCTATGAGCCTGTTTTTAGGTTGCTTATTAGGTCAGCCTGCTCATTAGTTTCCACATATGAGTAAAATCAAATGGTATTTGTCTTTCTCTGAGTGGCTTATTGCTCTTTGCATAGGATTCTTCAGGTCCATCCATGCTGTTGCAAAGGCTAAACTTCTTTTTTTTTTTTTTACTGCAGAGTAGCATTCCATTGTGTAAATATGCCAGAGCTGTCCACTTATCTACTGATGGACACTTGGGCTGCTTCTAAATCTTGGCTATTGTAAGTAATGCTGCAATTAACATAGGGGTCATATATTCTTTCAGATTAGTGTTTTGGGTTTCTTAGAAACTTTCTTTGTTAAATGGTTATCTTTATTAATTTAAATTTTTCCCATCACTATTTATCCCCCCTATACCCTCGTCCATTATGCTCCTCTGTTTAAAGTATGAAACTCAATTAGGACTCCAGAAAAGTGTGATGTCTGTCCAGAAGGTATTCAGCCATGTAATATGAAAAATAGGCACATTTACTGAAGAAGATACAAGATACAAGAAACATTGCACACAGGACAATGATGCTTCAGTGCCCTTCAAAGTAGGCACCTTAGGACCTCACACAGTTCTCCCAGTTTCCATCAGCTGCCCAGTTGTATTTTCCTGAATCTCATGAATAGCCTAAAATCTCTTCCTTTTGAAAGGTGATTTTCGCTTGGGGAAAAGCCAGAAGTCACAAGGTGTCGAATCTGGGCAATAAGGGGGCTGATTCACCTAGGTGATTTGATGTTTCGCCAAAAACTCTGCACAAGACATGATGTACAAGCAGGCACATTGTAGTGATGAAGCTGCCAATCACCAGTTGCCCATAGCTGCAGACTTTTGAATCATCCGAATAATTTCTGTGGAGGAATGTTCAAGTTTAATGCAAAATGTGATGCATATTCATTGATCTACTCATTCAGTCATTTTGAATGTGAGGGCCACACAGGACACATGCTCACTGAACAGTGTTTACCACTCCCACTGACTAGTTCAGTGAAGTCATCATGGTTCACACATGCACATTCCAGTCCACTCTCCCTGGCTGCAAGGTTACATTGATGTCATGCAAACTATTCTCATTATATTAACAATGGCTGAACTTTTTCTGGACAGATATCATATATGTAGAATAAACATACCCAAGTGAAATATGACTATTACTTTAGCACTTTGGACTGCTTTGGCAACCCCTCAAAATAACCAGCTACAGTCCTACTTTCCATGTTCTGAATATAATGAACCACATTTTAGTTTTCAGTATTCTTATAATAATACAGTTCCTAGATTTCTGCTTCTGCACCCTTTCTTCCTCTTCTTTCTTCTCTTTTTTCATTATTATTAAATCTTAAAAATTTTCATAAACCTTTGTTATGTGGATGACCTGTTACTATTCATAGGAGAATTTGAAAGAGTAAGGCACTCCTACCTTCAAAGAACTTTTGGTCTGATTTAGAGGCACAGGGCCTATCTTAGCAAATGCTGGGTTAACATAAAACAAAATGGTATGAATAAGCATCAGAAAAGATCAGAGAAGGAAAGATTACCAGTGCGTGGCTAAGTCAATTAACAGAAACTTCAGAGAAGAGTATCTATTTTACACTTGAAGGATTTTATCAGAATACATTACAATATGTATAAACTGGGTCACTGTCATGTCCTTATGGATATTTTAAGTAAATTTGTGATAAACTACTTGATGTTTTAAATTTATGATGAACTAAATCATTTCAAGTAAATTTAAATTTAAAACACAGAATGAGAGATTTCATTTAGATTATATAAACCAATTACAAAAGATACACTTTAAAATATGTGTGCATATATTGCAAAGTGCCAGAAATGTTTTATACACTCCAGTAAAGACATAGGATGTGACAGAAGCATCACATGTGTCTCTGCACTTAAGTTTTTTTCACACTACTTAGTTAGGGGACCCTGTCAATGTGGGAAGAAAACCAATGTAAATCCTCATATTCTCTAATTTAATCCTGGTTAAAAAAATATAACTGAGGCCAGAGGCTACAAGCCTCAGTTGACAATATAATGAAGACTCTTAAGAGAATGGGAGATTCTGGGTACTTTAAGACAAGCCCTGAGCAAGTCATTACATATGTTTAGACAAAGAAAATATTAGTGAATATTTGCACATCATTACAAAAATAGTTAAATAAATACATGTTTATATTTGATATAGTTATCATAAATTTTCAGTTTTCTTTAAATCTATTGGTTATGAAGGCCAAAGATCTCTCCAGCAATATTGAATCATTTATTTTTAAAGCCCCAAGAGCTGTTGACTTGTGTCTGTGAAACTATAAATATTTATTATAGAAAAACCACATGCCAAAGTGTTTGTTGTGAAATACCTGCCTTTTCATTTAAATTTGTAAATTCTAAAATTCATTGAAACTGATTTCACCTACCACACTTGTAATATCAAGTGTGCAATGGCTCATATTTTCTCTGGTTAATTTTCCTGTGTGAGTGGCTTAAGTTTGCTTGTTAAATGGAATGCATCAGGGCTTTCTCCCTACAGGCTTACTTTTTGATACAATAGTCCTTGTGACTATTCTTCATTCATTTCTGGAACACATAACAAGTGTGAGTTTTATCAGACATTAAGACGTATTGTAGACAGTATAGGTTTTTGATCAGGTTCAGTTGCTGAAACTGATACAAATATAGAGGTATCCTGAGAAGTTAAAAAGGTGATGGTTGCCTTCATGTAAACACCAGCACATTAGAACCCAATGACAAATTTCCTTCCCCACCTGCATCAGTGGATCTGAACATGAATTTTACAGTCTTTTAGTGTCTTACCTGTGACAAGAGAAGATAGTATTTTTCTTGCTCTAGGCAATCCAAACGCATACTGACCTCCTGCAGATAAACTCAGTTATGCTTTCCTGAGATCCACCCCTAAAATTGCTTTCTTTTGACTATTATCTTTATACTTCTCTTCAAACTTTTTTACATTATTACCCTATGTCATAGCTATTTGTAGACATTTTTTATATTGCTTACTGCCCTTACTATATTGTAACTTGTTAGAAACATGATGTGCAAGCATACCTCAAAGTTCTTTCAGGTTTGGTTACCGATCACCACAATAAAATGAATATCAATAAATTGAGTCATATGAAATGTTTTTTTGGTTTTTCAGTGCGTATAAAAGTTGTTTACACTGTAGTATATTAACTGTGCAATAGCATTATGTCTAAAAATACTTTAAAGAAGAAATACCTTCTTACTAAAAATTCTAACCATTATCAGAGCCTTCAGAGGGTCATGATCTTTCTACTGGTGGAGGGTATTGTTACAATGTTGATGGCTGTGGATTGACAAGGGTGGTGTTTGCTGATAATTAGGGTGATTGTGACAATTTCTTAACATAAGACAATAATGAGGTTTGACACATTAAATGTTCCTCTTATGAACAATTTATCTGTGGAATGCCATGCTGTGTTTTTTAAAGGTTAGTTTTTATTTTCATTTGAGAGAGAGGGGAAGAGAGGGAGAAAAACATCAATGTGAGAGAGAAACATTGATCAGTTGCCTCCTGCATGTGCTATAACGGGAATCATACCAGTGGCCTTTTGGTGTATGGGACGTCACTCCAACCAACTGATCCACACTGTCCAGGGCTGGAATATGATGCTGTTTTGTAGCATTTTGCCCACAGTAAAACTTTTTAAAAAACTGGAGTCAGTCCTCTCAAACTCTGCTACTGCTTTTTCAATGAAATTGTAATTTTCTGAAAAGTCCTTCGTTGTCATTTAAACAATCTTCACAGCATCTTCATCAGGAATAGATTGCATCTCAAGAAACCACTTTCTTTGCTCATCTATAAGAAGTAATTTCTTATCTGTTGAGTCCCAAACAAGATGGATTAAACCAGTCCTCACCAAGACACATCATAAGTAAACTGTCAACATTTAAAGATAAAGAGAGAATCTGAAAAGCAGCAAGAGAAAAGCAGTTAGTTACCTACAGGGGAGTTCCCATAAGTATGTTGGCTGATTTTTCCAAAGAAACTTTGCAGGCTAGAAAGGAGTGGCATGAAATATTCAAAGTTATGAAAATCAGGATCTAGAGCCAAGATTGCTCTACCCAGCAAAGCTATCATTTAGAATCAAAGTGCAGATAAAAATCTTCTCAGACAAGAAAAATCTAAAGAAGTTCATCCTCATCGAACCATTATTATAAGAAATGTTAAAGGGACTTTTTTAAGAAGAAAAGATCAAAACTATGAATAATAAAATGGCAATAAACACATACTTATCAACAATTGAATCTAAAATCACACTAAGCAAACAAGAAGAACAGAAACAGAATCACAGATACAGAGAGTATTTTGGTGGTTACCAGATGGGAAGGGGGTTTGGAAGAATGGGTGGAAAGGTGAAGGGATTATTAAATATAAATTGTTGGTCACAGAATAGCCATGGGGGTGTGAAATACAACATAGGAAATGGAGTAGCCTAAGAACTTGTATGTATGACCCATGGACATGAACAAAGGTGGGAAGATTGCCTGAGGGAAGTGGGGAATGCTGGGTAAGGGGACAAAGGGAAGAAAATTGGGACAACTGTAATAGCACAATCAAAATACTTAGGTAAATAAATAAGTAAATAAATGAATAAATAAATAGAGATTGCAGCGATTCAACCACATCTTCAAGCTCCACTTCTAATTCTAGTTCTCTTGGTATTTCCACCACTTCTGCAGTTACTTCTTCCACTGAAGTCTTTAACCTCCTCAAAGTCATCAATCAGGTTTAGAATCAAGTTCTTTAACACTCCTGTTATTATTGATATTTCAACCTCTTGCCATGAAAAACCAGTGTCCCTGATGACATGTAGAATGTTGAATCCTTTCCAGAAGATTTTCAATTTACTTTGACTACAGCCATTAGAA
Source organism: Phyllostomus hastatus (assembly GCF_019186645.2). NCBI lineage: Eukaryota > Metazoa > Chordata > Mammalia > Chiroptera > Phyllostomidae > Phyllostomus > Phyllostomus hastatus. The sequence continues at coordinate 20,910,792 of NW_025334028.1, read as the reverse complement.
TCACTGTCCTAAAACAAAAATAAAAACAAACTAAGCAAACAAAGAGAACAGGAGCAGAACCACAAAAATGGAGATCACATGGAGGGTTATCAACAGGGAACTGGGAGGGGAAGAGAGGGGGAAAAGATATAGAGAATGAGTAACATAGGTGGTAGGTAGAAAATAGGGGGAAGGTAAGAATAGAATGGGAAATGTAGAAACCAAAGAACTTATAAGCATGACACATGGATATGAACTAAAGGGCAGAATGTGGGTGGGAGGGAGTGTGCAAGGTGGAGGGGAGTGAAGGGGGGAAAATGGGACAACTGTAATAGCACAATCAATAAAATATATTAAAAAAGGCATAAGGATAACCACATGAAATATTTATAAATAAAAATAAAGCCAAAATAAAACTTAAAGCTTAAAAAAAAAGAAAAAAGAATCACTGTCTATGGCAGATATGGCATTACAAACTATATTGCTTAAATAATAAGGCCCAAAGTCTAAGTAACTCCTTGATCCAAGGGCTGCAACATGGCTGTTATGTTAGCAGGCATAAAAATGACATTAATCTTATTGTGTATCTTCACTAGATATATTTTTTGATTAGGTGCATTAAAATGAATAGTACATATTTTGAAAATAATTTTTTTCTAAGCAGTAGTCTCAACAGTGAGCTTAAAATATCCAGTAAGTCAATTGTAAATAGATATGCTATCATCTACTTGTTGTTCTATTCATAGAGCACAGGCAGTATGGATTTAGTGTAATTCTTAAGGACTGTAAGAATTTTGGAATGGTAAATGAGTGCTGATTCAACTTAAAGACACCAACAGAACTATCCCCTAACAAGAGAGTCAGCCTGTTCTCTGAGGCTTTGAAGCCAGCCATTGGAAGTTCTAGATGGCACCTTCTTCCAATATTAGGCTGCTTCATCTACATAAGAAATCTGTTATTTAATGTAGCCACCTTCATTAATTATCTTTTTTCCTTCAAGAAACTTTTTTTAGTAGTCACAACATGGTTAATTTGTGTGTGAGGTCTAGTTTTTGGCCTTTCTTAGCTTTCAACATATCTTCCTTACTAAACTTAAACATTTCTAACTTTTTATTTAAAGTGAGAGATGTATGATTCTTTCCTTCACTTAAACAGTTAAAAGCCATTGTATGGTTGTTAATTGGGCTAACTCCAATATTGCTGTGTTTCAGGGAATAGGGAGACCAGAGGAGGGGGAGAAAAAAGGGAGAACAGCTGGCTAGTGGAGTTGGTAGGACACATATAACATTTCTTGATTAAGTGCAGTTGATGCAATATCTGCAAAGTGCAATAAAATGAGGTATGTCTGTATTAATTTTTATATCCCCACAGCATTTCTAACACTAATGTAAAGAAAGGCTTTGGAACTACTAGTTGTGCAAATAATTTAACTTCTTTGAGACTCAGTGACATACTCTATAAAATGGAGATAACAACAATGTACCGCTCTATTTTTTTGTGGCAATTAAAACAACTGAAAGTGCTTACAGTGCCTGGTATGTCGCTATAGCAGCAGTAGTAGCAACAGAAGTAGTAGTGGTGTTGGTAATAGTAGTAGTAGTATAAAAGTGTTATGAATAACTGGGTATCTAAATTTGTAAGCATGTAGTGTTAACCTAAAAATAAAAAGACAAGGTGAGAGGCAAGAAGCATTTATTTGAAATAGCAGAATTCCAATTCAAAGCACCGATTCAGGGAGAAACTAAAATGTACCTCAATTACAGTGTAAAGGCCAGGTTTTTTTAAAAGGAAGAGAACTAATTACATGAATACAAATTCTTACTGGTATCAGGAGTAATGCTTTAGCTACACATGTCTGGTTACTCAGTGATTCTATCTTCAGAAAGACTTCATAACCATCAGTCCTCATGGTGGAGGTCTGCATTTCCTGTTGTCTTTGTAAATGGTTGTTTGTAAGATAATGTTGATTTGGTCCAATCTAAAGCTTATTTTGCTCAGTTTAAAAATTTCAAAGATTTCAGGAGCAAGATGTGCAAATAGTTCCTCTGGAATGGCTTTTCTGGCTCTATTTCAAAATAACTCCACTTATCTCAACTTTTCACTGTGGGATGTACACTTACCATGTATTGCTTTTGATGTATAATCCACACAAGAGATTCAGTCCCATTACCTTTTAATCAGATTTTCTATCTGAATATTGGTAGATATATATGACATGAACTACAGGAGTAAATCAAGTGAGATGGTACAAAAACATTTGCCTTTCCGGTGCAATCTTTTGAACCTTTTTTTTGTCTCAATTGAGCCCATTTTCAAAGAAGCTGAATATAAGGACTTTGAATGTGTATCTGTTGTTTGGTCTTATTACAGTCATTAACTGCAGTCAAGGTGCCTTTCAGGAAGAAAGGATGATAGATAGGCTGCATTCTCACGATCACATTTGCTGGCATGGGGAAAAAAAGTCAGGGAGGCAGGAGGTTGCAGAAGACAGAGTGCAGTGGGATACAGGTGCACCGTTTCCAGAGAAGAACAAGATGAATGTTTCCATTGTCACTGCTCCCTGCATTTCCTTAGTCATTAGTATGACAGGGCTGTAATTGATGACATGACATGGGACCTTTGTGAATCTTCTTTTCCTTCTTTGAAACTATTCCTATATCCTTTAAGCAGCATATGGTTATTTAATGTGTCAGGGCATCTGCCTTCGTATCTCAGTCCAAGTTATCTTCATTGGTAATGACAGAAAATCATACATGTAACAGGGAAGATGATATTAAAATTTCATAGCTGTGTTAACTGCAATTCTCAGCAGTGGTTTCTTATGTAATAATTGGCAAGGTCAAGAATACGTTTATCAGAGTAAGAGAAAATAGTATAATGTGAGCTCTCAATCTGCTGTGGAAGAATGCTTTGTAGTCTGAAGTCATTGTTTTACTTATACACTTCTTTCTAGCACTATTTAGATTAAGATGCTTAAAGTTCTATTGCAAGAAATACTACATGATATATATAATTTGAATTAATTATTCAAGAACTTGAGCAAAATAATTGAATGTGCAAATCATGACTAACCACTTTAATTCCTTTATAGGAATTGTTTGAAAATTATTGAATCTTTCAATAATATATTTAATTTTAATTATATATTTAGGCTTATTTTATAATTACCTATTAACTAATCAATATTATCCATGTGGGATTTTATTGGGGAAATTACTGTGAGAAACCTTGGAGTTGAAACATGTACTGGAACAATAAATACATGTTTAATTTTTTAAATTGAATCCTTAAGATTAAAAGTTCATTACTCATCAAAAATGTCAACAACAATTTGATAAAGTTTGTTTTTCTTGGATAGAGTTTGCTTTTTTAATGTTATAAGAGCTATATTTTCCCCCTTAAGTTTTTAAGAATATAGCAATAACAAAAATATACTTTTATGGCAATTGTCTATGAGATACCCTACAAATGTTGGGAAAATCCATTTTTTATATATTAAATTTGGCTATTCCGCATGAAGAGTTGCTTTAGTATAACTCTTTAATATTTATAACCTTATTAGCATTGTAATAACTTAAGCTTCCAAAGAAAATTACAATGAAAATTAAAAAGCATTAGTGATGATACAAGTCAAAACTACATAAAATTTATTTCTGGTTTCCTTATTCTCCAAACTATACTCTTAGGTCTGATTCTAAAGATTATGTCTTTAATAAAAGTATTATCAGTCACCTCCTTCAGATGAATACCTTACTTTTAACACATTGCACATGAGACCATAACTGATGTCATCCTGGTGACTTAAACAATTCATGAACCAAAATATAACAGAGTGTGTTTTTTTGTTGACTAGTTAAGTCAGAGTTTGTGAAGTATTTGTTTAGCTAAAAATCTATTTAGATAGCCATCAAAATGTCTGGAAAGATCCTGAAAGTACATTTAACTGGTCTCTTCTTTATTTGCCGAATACACATTTTCTTTTATTTGTTTCTGAACAGAGACTTCCTCCTGGTTCTCCTTCACTTCTTGAAACATGACATCTTCTCATTCTGGGCCTGCCGTTTAAATGCCAGTCCACAGGTGTTTGCCAGAGTTCTGACCTGTCCTATTTTCTTCTTAGGTGTCATAAGTTTACTCTGAATTTTATACCATTTAATGAAATTCCTTTATAATCCTTTTTTTTGAAATGAAGGATTGGGTACATGCCTGTAGTCTTCTACTGAGATCTATGGCTGAAAGGCCTGCTGATAATGCAAACTCAGCTTCCCCCATCAAATCCCACTCATTATTTCAAAGTAGAAATCTTGATATTATCTTCAATCTTCTCTCCTCCTTTCTAAATTTTCAATTCTGTGAATTTGTACACTGGTAAATTTGATCATCACATCTGCTCCTAAAGTCATGCCGTTCTTTCTATTCTCAGAGACAGTCACTTGCTATCCTTTCCCTGAATACTGCAGCAGGCTCCTGATTCTGTTACCAACCTTTCCATGTGATAGTCACAGTTACATCCCTAAGTCATAGACTGATCATTTCGCCCTCCTGTTAAATCACTTTTCTGGTTCTCCACTTCCTGCATAGTTAAGTCCAAACTCCTTAGTTTAGCCATCAGAATGGTTCACAGTCTGGCCACTATCTATCTCTCAGCCTCCTTTTCTGGTAATTTCTTTCAGAGGACTGCTGCCTATTCCCAGTATATGGCATTTACCTTTGTGTCACTCTTCCTTTACTTGGTTCTGACTGTGGCCTTGAATGTGCACCCAGTTTTTCCTTCTCATACTCTCATCCTCATTATTGAATTCAGTCACCAAATATCCATTATATATTACTATTTTGTGTATTTAATTTCTTTACATAATGGATTCATACTATGTATTATAGCTGGCTTTTTTGATTCAATTATTTTTGAGTTTTTTTACATGTTAAAACAGATGAATGTTATTACTTTCAGTTGTTGCAAACACCCTGTGATATGAATACACTACGTTTTTCCATGGTCTTAGTGAGGGGCAAATGGATTGTTTTTGCTTTTTTCCCTTTTGGATAAAAAGGCTAGAGAGAGCAATCTTGCCATTGTATCCTTGAGCATATGTGTGCAATTCATTAAGTAATTAATGAATTAGTTTTGAATGGCTAGTCTGGGGACCTGTGGGGAGTAATGAGGAGATGGTGAAATGTAGACACCTGCCATCATTTTCCAAATTTTCTTCACTTGAAATGTCCTTGTATGAAGCATGATAGTGTCAAAATGCCCATTTATGCTTGGTTTGGCATGTAGTTATATGATCCAAATAAATGTAGGAATGGAAGGTTTAAAAAAATTATTAACAGGTTTTTTTTCTATGTCATGTAAAAATGTACTTCCCTTTTACCTATTTTTGGCAATAAATGCAAAATTTTTAAAGTCAATTTATATTGCATTGTTTTCTTTGTCCAAAATTATGCAAATAGATTAGTACTTTGTCAATCATTTAATCCTTACAGACATAATTGTTTTTTTTTTACAGTGAAGTCTTATTATATACTTGCTTGAAAATTATAATAGATCATACTGTTCCAAATGTCACAAAATACAAAAGAATGAACAACTGGATCTTTACCTAAAACTACTATTCTATTTGCCCTTCTAGTTACACTTTTATAGCCTTAAGTATTTTAATAATTGAAATACCCTCATATAAATGGAATCACTATTGCATATTATAGAGGTCCTTTCATTTTACTTTGTGTAAAAATTGCCTGGGGAAATGTGTTAAGATATATATTTTTAGTTTCCATTGTGTAACATTCTGATTCAGTAGTTTTGGGGCAATATTTTGAACTTTATCTCTCTCCTTACCATAACTACCACCACTCCAATAGTTCTTTGGAAACTGACTTCTTCACAGGCTGAAACACAAGCTGAGGCAAAGGATGGGATGGTGGTGGTCATGGCACTAGCTGTGGTGCTGGCAGCAGTGAAGGCAGTGGTGGTAACGGTGGTGGCAGTGGTGACAGCTGCGGTGATGTTGGACGCTGTAGTTGTGACAGTTGGAACAGAATAGAGCTGGCGTAATTCAGGCCTTTGGAATCAAATAATCCAAGTTTGAATCTCAGTTTTTATACTATCTTTATCATCTTGGTCAGGTTGGTTACCTTTTCTGCACCTGAAGTTTCTCATTTATAAAACAAAGATAATGATTTACCATATTCCTAAGGGATTCATAAGGCCTGGCCTGTAGAAAGTACATAAATAATTTCAACTGTTATGTATTCCTAAAGTGGCTTTGTTTCTTTTCTGATTTTTTAAACAACATCTTGAAAGTGGATTTTCTATGGAAGAGCAGAAATATATCCAAAACTCTAGATCTCTGAGTTTCATACACCAAATACCAAGGAATATTTGGGTATTTTATTATCCTTATTTCTGTAAATATTGCTTAGTGCCTTTGAACATCAGAGAGCTTAGAAGGCACTTCTTTAGAAAGTATTATTTAAATATCTATTCTTTGTCCTGAATGTGAATCAATAAAGGGGTTATATGTTAACATTGCATGTTGTAGAGACAAATTTCACTTTTTTTTTTTTTTGCCAGTCTGTGAATGTCATTTTCTCCCCTAGGAGGTACTCAGGTAAAAAACTGGAGAGCTTCTCATCAGACACACACTCTGTTTCTCTGTCTCTGTTTCTGTCCCTGCCCCTCTCTCCCTCTCTGGGGTACTTCACAGAGTAACTTGTTAAAAGTGCCTTGCCCCAGATATATCAAATTTACATCTCTGGTACTAAATTAAATCTTAAGAATCTAGCTGATAAAATAGTATATGGTGACTTTGGTATAGATGGTCCAATAGATAATGCTTTGGGAAACACTAAGAAGTAGAAAAATAATTCTGGAACTTGAACACTTAAAAGTAACTTAGCTTCTGTGAATTTCTTCATCAGTAAAATGAGAAAATATATGAAGTGCCACATACATATTAGATTGTCACTAATTTTATTCTCCTTGTGTAAGGCAAGATGATTAGTGGTTAAAATCATGAGCTTTAGAATTGGACAGACTTTAATATTAAATCCTAATTTTTATTTATTTATTTATTTATAAATTTTATTTTAATTGTTCAAGTACAATTTTCTATCTTTTACTCCCATCCCAGCCCACCCACCCAGCCCTCCCCACCTCCCTCCCATTTCCACCCCCCCTAGTTTTTGTCCATGTGTCCTTTATACTTGTTCCTGTAAACCCTTCCCCTTTTCCTCTGAAATTCCCCTGAAATTCCCTCCCCACTCCCCTCTGGACACTGTCAGCCTGTCCTCTATTTCAGTGTCTTTGGATATATTTTGCTTGTTTCTTTGTTTTGTTGTTCATTTTCCTGTTAAAGGTGAGATCATATACACCAATCCAAAAGAACCTATGCACCCAATGTTCATAGCAGCACAATTTATAATAGCCAAGTGTTGGAAGCAACCTAGGTGCCCATCAGTAAATGAATGGGTCAAAAGACTATGGAACATTTACACAATGGAATTCTATGCAGCAGAAAGAAAGAAGGAGCTCCTACCCTTTGTGACAGTATCGATGGAACTGGAAAACATTATGCTAAGCAAAATAAGCCTGGTGGTGAAAGATAAATCCTAATTCTTTACTGCTTAGCTAAGTGACTTTAAATAATACTTAAGCTTTCTGCATACAGGTTTCTCACTTGTGATATGATAATAACTGTAGCTGTACCTACATTTTAGGGTTTTTATGAAGACTAAATGTGATAAAGTGTAAAAATAGTTATTAAATGACTGCTAGCAAATAGTGCTTAACAAATTATATATATGTGTATATATAGTAATAAAAATTACTATTATTTCCCCTTTTCTCATTTGAATATGTTATCATATGTATTTATTTACTTTTATATCAAATATATTCACACATATAAATAAGTTCATTTAGTTTATGGTATACTGTTTTAATGACAATAATAGGATATTTGCTTGCAGGATTCATTATGTTTCAGTATTTTAAAATCGGTAGTAACATGGTTATTTTGACTCTTAACTATGGAACGAGTGGCAAATTTTAACAGTGCAAATTCACCATATTTCAAGGGTTTTCTTACTGTTTCAGTTTTGTCTCTTTTACATGGTTTTTGAACTGAATCAATTGATTCAGTCCAGGAATCAGCAGGTCTATTGATAAGAAGACTAACACCTTGCATATAATGAATAGCTTACAGAAAAGAGCCAATAATACATAGTCTTTGGAATAGGCAGGAATTTGTATTTTTTTAATGGTGATTATTTTCAATACTAGCTTTAACAACATCTTGAATTTTTCAATATGTATTTGCTTCTGGAGTTTCTGATTTAGGTATAAAATGTTTTATAATGGTTGGAGAAGAAAGCTGTTCTACACAGTTTACTTTCTCTGTTATAAAAACATAATTAAAATTGTGATACCATTGTTTGCTATTCTCTTATACAAATTTTAAGATACATATGTTGATTGAATGGATAATTTAGCCTATAATATTTTAAATTATTTCATTGATACTTGTAATTTTTAAATTTGTGAGCTTTATTTTTGTTAATTTTCTTTTTTTTTCTGTGGTATACTATCTCAGATCTGGGTTTATTTTATATTTCCATTACAAGCACATAGTAACGATAAAGATGATGAAAATAATGAATAACATATACTGAGTATTAAATATTTTCAGGCATTAGGCTAAGAACTTCACCTACCTTCTATCAGTTTATCCTCTCAATTCTACTATCAGAAGGACCCATTTATGATCCCATTTGGTGTGATATACAATGATATAATTTATATGAATGCATTCTAAACAATGACCACATGAAACACTGGTAAGCTATAATAGGCTCACTTTCCTGAAGATTTGCATGTTAGTTCTTCTAGTATTTTAAAATCTAAAAAATTCCACTAAAAAGTAACAATTAAAAATTTAAAATTAAATCATATTTGAACTTATAAAAAAATAAATTTGTCCTTTATCAGAGATCTTAATCATATGTAAATTTTTATGAATCTATGAAATTAAATGTGAAATATTACATATTTAAGTTTGCATTTATCTTTCATCAGGTTCTAAAATAAACCTATGAACTAAAAATTTAAATGACATTAAAGTAGGTCCGAAAAATTATCTTCCTCAGAACACATATTTTGTAAAATGAAAATGAAGAAAATCCATTATATTCAATATCATAATTTTATCAGTTTGTTCTAATTCTTGCTTGTTTTATAAATTGATTTTCACTCACTTTCTCTGTTGTGATATTTAAAAATCTATCTTTTATTCTTCATTACTGAATTTACTTTCTCCTGTGATTTATTGTTGCGCGTGGGTCACCGGCCAGCAGTGACCACGGAACGCTGTGGATGGCTCGACGATAAACACGCGAGAAAAAACAACACATGCACAGAGACAAACTAGTTTCTGTGGGGAAGTAGGGACGAAATGGCCACCCCCCCTAGTGGGGAGCGCGCTGATTTACCGTCCATACCTGCTTTTATTGGGCTCACTTTGCATAATAATTCAGGTAAAGTACAGTACTCATTAGGGGGAAGTAAGGAATCATAGAAAACAAAGAACTCTGCCAGTCTACTGAGTTGGGGGTCAAAGAGCTGTAAGACTGAGCAACAAAATAACTTCCTCCTAAGACCCTTCTCATTCAACTGAGAGCATTCTAAACAAAGAAGGTTTCACAGTAATTTACATGTTCTTTCTTAGGCCTGATCACCCTGGGGAATCCGCACTTCTCAGTACCGAGCTGCACCACCCTGTCATTGTTTCAGGCTTAGGTGGAGCAAGGGAACTAAGGCAACTGGGAGACAAGGAGGTTTTTTCCCCCAGATGCTGAGAACTCAGGCTATGTCAAAGCCGAGGAGCGAGGGTCCATCACCCCCCTTTTGCTGCAGCCCCCCAAATCCTTCTTTTGGGGGGGCCTCCCAAAAGTGTTCATGCCTGTCTTAGGTCGTTCCCCCGTGGGGAATCTTACCCGTCTTTGGCTAACCGACCAAGCTTTTTGGGGTTCAGTCATGAATAAAGCAGCAGAAGCAGCATTCCTGCCAGGGAGATAAGCTTTTGTCTCCTTGCTGGCTTACGGTTCCAAGGGCATTCCCTTAGCCTTAGCCTAGGCCTAGGCGGGGGTTTCAGCTTCTGATACCAGTCAGGATGGTTCCCAACAATTTATTGCCTTCACAACTTATATTTAGAAATTTGAGTGTAGTATACATTCTTTATTCTTGGTTAATTATTTCCTTCATTTTTTTAACTGAGTGTTTTCTAATAAAACTAGGCTGTGGAATTATGGAAAGCAAGAATTTTCTAGGAAATGCTCAAAAGTTAGAGAATTGCCTATAAGAAGACTGTGCGGAACACCGCTCTTCAAAGTGTGGTGTGAGGACCCGTTCTGACATTCAGACACTTTGTAACCAGTCCATTACCAGATGGGAACAGAAATTGAGAGCAATTATTTAGAATCATTACAATTTGACATTGCCTTGAAATCCAAGGGCATGATCATTTTTCTATTAATTCATTTCATTGTTATTCTGTAAGACTTGGCCTGAAACATGGACTGGAAACTTTAAAACATGGCTTTTTAACCACAGATAGCTTGAGAAACAGTGATGTAGACTGCCTGGTTCACAAGCTCCACTTGTCCTGTTATTAGTAAAGAACAGAAAAATAGAAGGAAAATTATAATTTTTGTCCAGAATTTTAAATTTTGAACTTTATGAAACTGGGAATGATGTTTTATATTCCCCCATACAGGTATTTGGAATTGTGGTGTTTTGCTAGGCAAATTTAGAATACTGTTAAATTACCAGTTTTAGATGGGGAAAATATTTATTCTCTTTTCTTATTCTAATATATAGTATATTATAATTTACACATTAAAATGTATATACAGGGTGAGGCAAAGGTAGGTTTATAGTTTTCTTCTGGAAAATAATACAAAAATTAATAAATAATATAAGCAACAGCAATGATGGAACTGGAGAGAGGGTTATGCTAAGTGACATAAGCCAGGCAGTGAAAGACAAATACCATATGATCTCACCTATAAGTGGAACTCAATCAACAAAACAAACAAGCAAGCAAAATAGAACCAGAGACATTGAAATAAAGAAAGTGAATAGAGGGCCAGGGGGTGGAGAAGAATGGGGAAAAAGAAGAGGAAGGGTCAAGTGAAGGCACTTGTATAAAGGGCCAATGGACAAAGCCAATGGTGGGGGGAAAGATTGATTATGGAAGGAGGGGGTTGGGTAGGGCAGGGGAGAGTAATGGGGGGAAAATGGGACAACTGTAACTTAACAACAATAAACTTTCACATACTGACAACTATAAACCTACTTTTGTCTCACCCTTTATGTATGTATAGAAATTAAGAGCAGTAACTGCTATGAAGCATTTCACAGAGAGGTAGAGAGAACTGTGACACAAAGGTGGTAGTTGGTACTCTGAGAATGGATGGAAATAAGAGAGAGAAAGGAGAGATGAGAGTTCAGACTCAGAATGCCAGTCTTACCAAATCCACTGGAATAAGAATGAAGAGAAGCTGTAAGTACACCTGGGAAATTTAGTAATATGTAGGATTATTAAAGTGTCTGTCAAATGTATGTATTAATTATAACTAAAATATTACTTAAATATTATATTACTATGTATTAGTGGAATACCGAGGAAAGAAGTAGTGATTAAGGGGATAAGATAGTGATCAAAGTAATCAGTTTAGAAGAATTACCTCAGAATCCTTTGATTTACCTGGGATGACAGAGCTACAGAGCTCTGGAGCCTCCTTGTCCAACCTTGAATTCAAGGTTTCTTAGTCCACTACTTGGGACCACTGCTTCCAAAACTCCTTCTTGGTGGATGAGGCCTAGAAAAAGTAGCAGAGAATTGGAACAGTAACACATGGAGCCTAAGCTTAGAATTGATATGTTCCTTGAAGTTCCTTTTTTCTCCTTTATTATTTATGGTCTTTCCCCACCATTAAGAAACTTTTATTTTCATGAAAAGTACAAATTTTGGATCAGATTTTTATTTTAGGTATTAATATACTAAGAAGTACAAAAAACTTAGGCTTCAGCCCTTTGACTTCCATTCTAAAGAACATTGAGAGCAGCTATCTTGTGTCTTCTACCTCAGTTTTTCCAAATGCATTGATATCCTGCTGCTTGTTTTCCCCTTGCATGCAAATTCTCAACCCCAGACAGTAAGCACATTATTCTGATATAATTTAGTCTAGGGAATGATATGATAGATATGGATTGTGAAAGACTCACCATGTCACAGTGGCCTTAGTATACAACTACTAATTGTAACAATGGCCATGCCATCCACTTCCTAAGATCCTCATTTTATTGATGAGGAAACTGACTCAGGGAGATTAAGTACAATAATTTGCCCAGATTTACACAGCTCATTATCAGCAAAGCCAGGTGTATCTAGTTGAAAGATTATGTTTGTGCATGTTTTGTTTTGCTTTTATGACACTAATCTCCTCTGTTATTATAAATTGTTTTCCTAAACTGTCATGAATAAATCCATATTAACCATGGGATCATTGCTGTATTTGTGCTAGCTATAAGATTTCATCTAAGATTTCTCTCACCATTTTAACAATAAGTTGTCATTTAAGTCATTTTTGCCTTCATAGAAATATTTCATGAATATCAGTTTCATAGAATAATCTTTCCATCTAAATGTGTATGGTTTTATTTTAAATAGGTTAGCCAAGTGTACTTCTTGGTTCTTACCAGGAATGTGAACTTCTAATCTAAACAAATCTCAGTAGTCAAAATATAGGTAATTAATTAATATGCACATTGCCTAATTTATGAGAGTGAAAAAGATGAACAACCTAGCTTTTTCCATTTACTAATGTGATTTAGGGAAAATATTTAACCTTTTTGAACTTTGATTTCCTAACATACAGAATTGGAATGATGACAGTAACCCCCTTTTAGATTTTTTTGGGGGGATCACAAGACAAAATGCATGTAAAACACTTGGTACCATCTCTGACCCAAAGTAAGTGCTCAGTAAATTAACCAGCTCTTACGTCCCCTGTCTGTGGATGGAACAGTTAGCACAATATTCCCAGACCTGGGAATGATGCCATTATACAGTAGGTGTATTTCATAAAAGAAGTGTGAATAAATTACACTTTTTTCATCCACACTCAGAGGTGTTTAAAAAGTCCGTAGCACCATGTGTCACATCCCTCTTTAATTGTGATAGGACTGCCTAATGTGCTAATCCTGGTAGTTGTAATATGATGAAGTGCACAAAAGCTCTTGTTGGGATGGGGCAAGGAATCTCAGCAGCTCAGTTGCTCAATAGCTACAAGGTAAAACCTAATTTAACAGATCCATCAATATAATATGAAGCCTCATGCACAAATGCTCTGCTCCCTGAGGAGGATCATGTCCAAATTATTGGCCAACGGCTGAAAGGAACCATATTAGGATGAAATATTGTTGGGATATGATCGATGTCTTCTGTCTCAAATTGACAGAACATGCACTGGTGTACAATAGTTTACTTTTCCAATTCTTTCAAATGTGTGTTCCCTAGGTCAGCTAAGCTTTGGCAACTTTCCCCCCTTACTTACTATGTATTATGTAACAAAAAGGGGGTCATGTCCAGTACCTTAGAAATACTGTTCAGAAGTCACAAACAGTCATTATTGTATCATTGAACTGGCATTAAAACCTATGAGATATATGTAGTATGTCAAAGCACTTCATTTTTTCTCTCCTTTAGTACAGCTAAAACTTTACCTGAAATAGCTACTTCAAAAATAAAAATGTCACCCATTTCCCACACAGTCTAGAAAGTTTGATGAGCTGATATAAAGCCTGAGTGTGTTAAGAAATTACTGCCGTGTGAGTCATTTCAAGAAAGACAACTTTACTTCTTTTTAGGTAGTAGATCTTTCTCCATGTCTATAGGGATCTAAAGTCTACTTTTTTAAACATTTTTTTTGTTGTCCAAGTACAGTTGTAAATGAAGTAACCAGACCCTTGACTAAGCTATAAGTCTGTTTTTAAATGATTTGTAGTAGTTAGTCCTGAGCCTGAATATGTTCAATCCAAACTAAATAACAATTAAAATGTCATGTGTGCTGAAATTATTCTGTTATTTGTTATACACATATGAATGATTAATGAATATATATTTTTTGAAGGGAGTTCTCTAACTGGCCTCTTTGAGTTCCACCTAGGCAGAGATGTGAAAACAACTGTGTTCCTAGCTGTGATTCTGAATCATTTTGATCACGTAACCACTTTCTATTCTTAAAAGCCATCGAAGATTTCAAAGAGCTTTTTAAATGTGTGTTATATCTACCAGTATCTACTGCAGAAATGAAAACAGGTAACTTCTTTCAGTATTTATTAATTCATTGTTTTTCTGCTGGGTAATTCCTCCCTCAAGAAACACAGAATGACTGGTCACGTGAGTGGGGGAGGAGCACATAGGGCAAAGGTAATAATCAGCAGAGAAACTCTAGTGTTTATGTTTTTTAAATATTATTACTGCAGTATTACATATTTATTTGTAGATGTTTGCATATGCAGTGTGAGGTTAAAGTTGGTTTATAGTTGTTCATATGGAAAAATAATATAATAAGTAATGAATAGTAATGCAAGAATAATTCTGTGTTTCACATATTCACAAGTATGAACCTATTTCTGCCCCACCCTGTATTATCTTAGTACTCCTACTGGTTGTTCAGGCACCTATTTCCAGGTACTTGCCCCATTTCCCTGAAATTTACCTGGCCGTGTTATTTCTTACTAATTTATGACATAATTTATTCTGCATATTGGCACAAACATGGATGATTCTGCCTGATCTTGCTTTTGTCAGTACTTTTCAACTCGATTATTGGCACTGGCATTATAAAGTTATTAATTATTCTTATATTTGAAAATAATGGGTGAAATTTATTGTCTATCTTTCCTTAAAAATAAAACCCTGAATTTAAATATGGCAAGTATATATTATATTTAGTATGGACTCAACAATTAAAGCACATTATAGTAAATAGCTTCTGTTGCTCATCATCTCAAAATATCAGCATTCTAATTGTTAAAAAGGATGTCTATAAAATGTGATAAGATCTGAATATTAGAATAATCCAGCATCATGGAATTATTTATCTGGCTATTCACTTTGGGAAGGGGAAAAAAACATGTATGTCTTTATTATAGAATTTTTTATTTTTTTCAAGTCACAGCTTCTGAAGAAGAAACTGTTTTGACCACATTTCTCCCACAATATATAGCAGTTTTCCTTACACCTCCTTGGTCTGCTACACAAACACAAACTGAAAACTAATTGATGGCCATGGATGTGTTGAGAGATGGGGTTTTCATTATTTTGGTTAGTTCACTTTTAAAGTTGTGTCTTTAAATAACACTCTTCTTACAAGTTGCCCCAGTTGACAATTTTTAGATATAACTCACCTTTCATGGAATATCATGAAAATGTGCGTCTATAAAATGGATTGGTTGAGATAATACTTTGAGTTCAAATTAAGCAATGTGGTAAAGCTAAAATCTGCAACTAAACCATGATAGTGACCTATTATTTCGGGATTAGGTATAGGTTGAATCTTGAGCTAACGCAGAATGAGAAATGCAGGAATTTACCACCTGGAACTACACTGTTTTGATGACTGTGGCTTTGTAATATATTTTGAGATCAGGGAATGTTCTAGATTTGTTCTTTTTGCTCAAGATTGCTTTGTTTATTCAGAGTCTTTTGTGGTTCTACATGCATTTTGGGGATTTTTTTTTCATGTCTGCAGGCTCATCCCAAGTTATGTAACTTAAATTCAAGATATTCTAACTACAAAATTTAAAAAGTATGTGTAAAGGTTTTTATATTTTGGAGTGTGTCAATATCAAAGATGACCAAATTTAATTACTAAGCCTATCTGCATAAACTGATGATTGACTAGCAGAATTTACATGAAGAATGAAGTAAAGACATACGTAACTCAAAATTGTTACACTGTTGAGTAAATTTAATTTTTTTGTTTTCATTTCAGTAAACTCACTGTTTTGTTATTGACAGTGTTGACTTAAATTGGGACTATAAAATAAATGGATATTTCATTAAAATATATATCAAACATGATTATGTATTTCCCAAATTTTAAAGTGTCAGTGAGGACTTCCAGTCAAGATAGCAGCTTAGGCAGACATGGCTCACCTCCTCCTACAACCACATCAAAATTACAACTAAAATATAGAACAACCAGCACTAAAAACTGTCAGAAATTGAGTTGAATGGAAGTGTGACAATACAGAATTTAATAACCCATGTCCAGCCAGCCTGATTGGAGGGGCAAAAACAGGGGCAAAAACAGCCTGATTGTGAGGGGAATGAGTCTCACATCCACATGTGGTAGATAAAACTTTGGGAGGGATATCACAGGAGTGAGGTGTCCTAGCCCCATACCAGGACCCACAGCCCAGTGTTCCAGTACCAGGAAGATAAGTCCTCACAACTTCTGGCTGGAAAACCCAGGAGGGACTGAGTCAGTGAGAGAAACTGTTGGAACCCCAAACAGTTCCTTTTAAAGAACCCACACATGGCCTCACCTACTAAGAATCACTCACTCCCTCTGAGCTCCAGCAGTGGGATAACAGCTTAAAAGTCACCAATGATATACAGGGAGGGACTGAAGTGGCTGACATCAATGTGAGCAGAGGCCATTGTTCCTATTCTACACCTTCCCCCGCAAAGCCAGCAAGCTGGTGCCATATCTGAGACTCCATCAACATGACTAACACTGTTTGCCCCACTCTGGAGATCCCCTGAGACTCCACTGAACAGAACTTATGGGCTCACCCAAGCTGCTTTTCCATATGAATGGCTGGTCTTCATTCATGCTTTACAACTTCCTAAATCCTCTCAAGCAACAGCTAGCCTTAGTGAGTCCCAGGCCTGGCGCTAGCAGCAGCCAGCTTAGTTTTGCAGCTTGGCTGTGCCTGAGAATCTCCAAACCCAGGGTAAGTAGCAACTATCTCAGATTGTTTTACAGCTCAGGCAGGGAGGCCCAAGGCCTCCAGGTGGAGGCTGACCTTGCCCTGAACCACACAGGAAAACCCGGAGCCTGTGCACCTCATGGGCAGCTATAGACCACATCAGAGCACCACCACCTTGCCCCTTCACAGTTGATCCTCCACAGTGGGCAAATGGTAGTAGCCAGTGGTCACAGCCAGTCCTTGCAGCTGACTGGCCTGGATAAATCTCTCCCATTGACCTGCCAAAGCAATCAAATCTCTACTACAAGAGGAAGGGTTAAAGATAAAGAGAGAATCTTAAAAGCAGCAGAGAAAAGCAATTAGTTACCTACAAGGGAGTTCTCCTAAAACTGTCAGGCAATTTCTCAAAAGAAACTTTGCAAACTGGAAAGGATTGTCAAGAAATACTCAAAGTCATGAAAAGTAGGGATCTATAACCAAGAATGCTCTACCCAGCAAAGCTACCATTTAGAATTGAAGGGCAGATAAAGAGCTGCCCAGGCAACTATAAACTAAAGGGGTTCATCATCATCAAGCCATTATATAAGAAATGTTACAGGGATTTATTAAGAAAAAGAAGATCAAAACTTTGAACAATAAAATGGTAATAAATACACATCTATCAATAATTGAATCTATAAGACAAACTAAGCAAACACAAAGAACAAAGACAGAAACATAGATATGGAGAGTGTTTTGATGGTTGTCAGATGGGAAGGAGATGTGGGGGAATGAGTGAAGAGGTGAGGGGATTGAGAAGTACAAATAGGTAGTCACAGAATAGCCATAGGGATGTAAAGTACATTATAGGAAATGGAGTAGCCAAAGAAGTTATTCACATGACCCATGGACATGAACAATGGTGGGAGTATTGTCTCTCAATGGTGAGGAGTGGGCAACGGGGGAAAAATCAGGACAACAGTTATAGCATGATCAATAAAATATAATTAAAAATGTTTTAAAAGATAAAAAGAGTAAGTGTCAGGTGATTAAACTTATTTTCCTTGTTTTTCAAAAATGTTTTTCTAAAGATTTTTAAATTATTAAAATAATTAAAAATTTGTTGCTTTTCTTTTAAATTTTAGTTATTAAAATTAAAGGACATATACAACATAACTAGTGAATGTAAAAATTTAAATATAATACAGAGTGGGGCAGAAATAGGTTTACAGTTTGTTTATTCTTATACTATTATTCTTATACTATTATACTATACTATTATACTATTATTCTTATACTATTATTTCATTATTTTCCATACAAATAACTGTAAACCTACTTTGGCCTCACTCTGTATATAGAACTAGAATTTTTATTTAGTAATATGAAGATCCAATTAAATTTTATTAAATATTTTCATAATAATAAAACTATACACAATTCTAACATTCAATGTCTAGTTGCCAATATAAAGACATAATTTTATGCTGCATGCCTGTTATATCACCTATGTACATATAAAAGTAACATGAGCTGTTAATACTCTAAATATTAGTTGACTACCATGTAACCTTCCACTATTGTGAAGACCATGCCAATCTGTGATACATATAGAGAAAAGAAAACCAGGGATGTTCTGTGCTACTGGAAATGTTGCCTTGTTATGTAAAACTCCATTACATTTGTATTTTTTGCATCTTTGTAAAAGATCAGTTGAGCATAAATGCATGGATTTACTTACAGGCTCTCTAATCTGTTCCATTGGTCTATGTGTCTGTTTTTAAGCTAATACCACACTGTTTTGACTACTGTGGATTTGTAATACATTTTGAAATAAGGAAATACGATGCTTCCAAATTTGTTCTTCTCACCTTCTACAACTCAATGGCAAAAATCAAATGACTCCATTAAAAGTGGTCAAAAGACCTAAATATACATTTCTCAAATGAAAACATAAATTGGTGAACAGATATATGAAAAAATGCTCATCATCACTAATAATCAGGGAATGCAAATCAAAACCACAATGAGATAGTACCTTATGCCTGTTAGAATGGCTAGTATATAAAAGACAATAGATAAAAAGTATAAATGGGAAAAGGGAATACTTCTACACTGTTGATGTGAATGTAAATTGGTACAGCAATTTTGGAAAACAGTATGGAGATTCCTCAAAAATTAGAAGTACTATATGATTTAGCAATCTCACTTCTGGGTATACTCATACATCTGAAAGAAATGAAATCAAAATCTCAAAGAGATATATCTGGACTCCTGGATTTTTTGCAGCATTATTGACAAATGCTAAAATATGAAAACCACTTAATATAGAAATCAAAAAATTATGTGTATACTTCTCTTGGGATTTTATTTTCTCTACTGCATCCAAAATGTTAATATAATAAGTTGACATTAATATGAAGCAGTACATTAACCTATATAAAGGGTTATGTGTTGGTGTAATAGTTTTATCAGATCCCTATAAAAGTAAAAGAGAACAACCTTCATTTTATTAATTTTTTTCTGCAATACACATAAATATACCCCATTAGATAACTATTAAAACTAGTTTAGTTCTCATACCACCAGTTCTGCACTCTCATGTACAAGTCTAGATTACATGAATAATTTATTAGTTAGTATCATAATGTACTCAAATGTTTTCATCATTATCAAGCATTTCTTTGATGCTTGGTCAATTAACTACATTGTTAAAATTAAGATGCAATTTTTTAAACCCACTATGCTTTTTATATTACATTCAACATTTTCACAATAGAAATAACTTTATGATTCATGATGATGATAAAGCATATACAATATAATATTTATAGTAGAAAATATTGAAAATCACCTGTGAATAGTGAATCAACTTTTGAGTTCTGAGATAACCAAAATTAATATTTCTCTGTATATTATTCCAGATTTAGATTTATACTAAAAATTTTTATTCATAATTATCATATTGAATATGCTTCTTGGTAAACATCCTTGTTGACTTAATTATATATCATGCCCAGTTTCCCTTGTCAAAAATGTATATCCCCAGTATTTTTTTAATCTTTGTAATGTTTGTGTATATTATGTAAATGGAACCTCTTTTGGTAATTGTTATGCCTGTTCTTTCATTATTATAAACATCATCAAGGTAAATTTTACTTAAATATATCTATGATCAATCATTCTATTGTTGTCTAATGATATATTCATGGAAAGTAATTTGTTCAATAATTTTATTGATTATCCACTCAAGAAGAGGTCTAGCCACTTTTCTTGAGTGTAGGTGACAATGAATAAAGCAGACGAAAGTCCCTACCTTCATGTGATACATAGTCTCATGAAGGTAAAAACAATAAAAATGAATAATGACATTAAAAAATGTTGATATGTATTATGGAGAAAAAAGTGTGGAAGGATGATTGCAGTGTCAAAAGGAGATTTGAGGTTGTGAATAAGAGGACCCGAAAGTGGAACTGTTAGGCCAATGTACACCAAACACAGAATAATTGGCTTATTATTTTTATAAACCTTTCATCAATTGCATTTTCACCAACATATGATAATATATTTCTGACATTAAAAAATCACGCCAAATATTATTTTATTTTTAAGATATTTTCCAGTTTTTAGAGATATATAATTGACATACAGCATGATATAAGTTTAAGGCATACAGCATGATAACTTGACTTACATAATTTTAAATATGCAAAATCCAAATATCCTAAAATTTGCATTACTTGATTACTGATGAAATTGATCTTTGTTTTTCATGACTATCAAACATTTGTATATTGTTAATGTAAATTACCAGTTCATTTTACCTTTAGAATTAGTATCATTTGCCTCTTGTAGCAGAGGCTATAGAAACTCTGCCATTTCTCAGGAGACTGTTCTAGCGAGGGTTAGCCAACTTCCAGTGGCCAGTATCTGCCTGTTTCCTTAAGGGTGTTCTCCAGAGTAACAGAGGTCACATAGTGGACCACAGGTGTCAGAGAAGTTCTGTTCTTTAGGGCAACTTTGCATCAGTGGGTGGCAGGAATCGATGGTAAACAACCCACCTCCCTCACCCTTGCAATTATAACTTTGAGGACTGTGTTCTACAACATTTCCCTGAGTTTCATGTGGGATTAAACTATAAAACTGCTTCCTTATTAACTATCTTCACTTCCCTTGTCTTATTTAATCCCTCTCTTGCCATTGATTCCAGCATTTTCCCTATAAATTATTCACACATGAATTCTTTTTTTTAGGATCATCTTAGGAACACTGAATATCATTCTCAGACAAGAGTTGTTCTACTTCTCTTTAACTGCTACAAGATTTGAATTATCAATAATATAAACATTTACCAGCTACATACCTTATGGATTATATTTTAGTTTGTGAGTTTATATAGTTTTTTCAGAGAGGAATTTTGAATTTTTGTTAGATGAAATATATCCAATTATTTATAATTTCTGGTTTTGGAGCCACATTTACTTTTTTTTCTAACCTCACTCTAAAACATATAAAAAAACTCAAAAAACCCAAGCACCAAAAGAAAACAACCTCTTAGTACTCTTAATGTTTTTTATTTTCTTTTGTTTTTTGTTTTTTACTTTTCATTTGGAATTTTGGTAGCAGACGAAAAAGGAGGAAATTCAACATTACTTTTATTTATACATCAGTGATTATTTTTCCTAATGTTATTCAGACATTATATTATTTGAACTCACAACTTGTGTTTGACTATGTTAAGTAACAAAATCAGATTCTCAAACCGACTTTTCTTTCTTTTCCTATTCTGTGCTGCTGTGTGATCCTCTAATGCCTCAATAAAAACCTTCAGTTAGGAGTGAATATGAATGTGAAAATTATATATATATATATATATGTGTGTGTGTGTGTGTGTGTATGCGTGTATATATATACACACACACACACATACATATACACACACACATATGTCCACCAGTTTACATATTTAAATTTAATTCTTACTGTGAAAAAGTTTGGTCTTCTACTAAATGTGTATAAGGAATCATTGTCTAAACCTTCAGACAAAATGTTTTCTCTTAGCACCAATCATAGAAAGTGGTGATCATTCTACTCCATTTTGGTTTAAGAACAACCTTGGTAACATCAGTAAAATGAGTTGTTGAATAATCTACTTAGTTATGACTGACTTCATCCTTAATTTTCTTGGCTTTTAATGTGCTCATGTTCTTATGAAACTTCATTTATTGTCCATATCATCTATTTAAGTTTCAACGATACAGTAATTTCTATTATTATATTTTATTATTTTACCTCTACATACATTATCTCTCCATAACTCTTCTACTAACCTTTAAGGCATAGATTTAATTTTATTTCTGATTGTCTCCCCAATATGCAGAGCTGAGAATGAGATAGGAAAATTATTCTATAATTTTTAGATAAAAAATATAAATTTTAAAGACTTAAAAGCATATGTTTCATTTTACAAAATATCAAACATTCTAATATAAATAGCTTATAGGTAAGTGTGAAATTGTAGTAGTTTTTAGTGCAGGAATATATACTATCAATTTCCAGTATATTTTCCTCTTATTTTTTTCATACTCCAAATAGGGCATTCAGTGATCAGAGACAATGAAAGCTGATGCCAAAGATGCACTCTATATAGAAAATGACATGCTTGAGTTTGTTTATAGTCTCATCAAACTTTAATTTTTCTTGTAAGTTAGAGAACATTATAATATGGAATAAGAAAACTCTTTTTTGTTTTTAAAAATATTAAACTATAATTCTATCAGTAAAAGACTGATGAAACAATGTATTTATAAGACATGGTGAAGGACATTCTAGCAATTGTAACAGTATTTCTTATGCTTCACTTTCTTCATTACTATAGATAAAATATTTGTCATACTATATTAAAATATTTGTCATAAATCCCATTGAAATTTTATCACAAATAATATCTCTAGGTCTTTGGATAAAAACTCATTTGAGCTTTGCAAATCAACCTGTGATAGTAATATTACTACCAGAGCATTCATTTATATGCTTAAAATTTTATATAATTGTTTTACTATTATGTCAGGCAATACAATTCATATTAATAATCATCACCAAAATTTTCACTCAAATTTTCAGCATAACTATATTCATAAAATGTGAGCCCTTTCATGTGGTTAGTTTAATTTCCTGTGGATTTACTAAGAGTCAGTGAAGAAACTTCAAATATATTTCACATTACAAATGGCCAGTTTTAAAACATGTAGAAATTCTTTTAAATAATGTGAACCTGTTTTTCATTTCTCCTTTATTTACATTTCAGATTCAAATTACTCTTTCTTAGTTCATACAACCTTTAACAATTCCCTTCTAATCATATCTCATCTATCTCTGTTCTATCTCTCATCTTCTTTGCTTTTAAGCATTACCTATAAAATAATGAAAAAGAGAAAAATGTGTTTTTTTATTCTAGTTAAAAAATAAACAACTTATTGTCCAACAAAGTCTAAAATAGCAGTTCATCTGACCAAAGTATATTACATTCTGATGTTTAACTTTTTTCCAAATATTTTTCTGCATCATTTAGGAATTTACATTTAATTCAATTCTACTTTGATGATTTTAATTTAAAAGTTCTAAGTAGCCTAATGACAAATATAAATATATAAAGATTCTATAGGAACAGAATTTATGAAAACTTTTCCTTATAATATTAAGTTTGGAGGTGTTTTATACTATAGATTGATCTTCATAATAGTGATTTTACCTGTTAAAACTCTGATGCTAAGCATTTCTGATAATGCATTCCCTTGCATTGATGAATTTTCTTCATATTTTTAGATTTATAAATCATTTGTTTTATAAATAAGGACATGCAAACAATAATTTTTGCTCTATGTTGTAGAACTATATTGCCAAGACTAATCACAACTATACAAGAAATCTATTCAAATATGCAGGGCTTAAAACTTGATGGTTTCTAGAGCTTTGTAACTTTACTTTCATTTTTAGGATGAACTGATGGAAGCATCTTGTGCCTTCCTCCTAGTCTTCACATACACATGCCATGCATGGCTTTTTCCCTCTTGGTTCTCCAGAAGGACAAATAACACTGAGATACAACTGCAATGGATTGTTAAAACTATTTTTGATTTCAAATGGTAATCTTGGTTAAGTCCTCATGTCATAACATAGATCTGAATCTCTGCTCCAGATTCTGTACTGAGACATCTGCATTATGCTTCTTCACCCCTCACTGGTGGCCCTTCCGTCTGCAGACATAGTGCCACGGCTTCCTCTGCTCCTACCAGCCCCTACTGGCTAAGAATGGATTTTCCAGCTTTGATAATGTGTCCCTTTTACATACCCCTAAAACCCTCGGCCAGATTAAATCAAATCAAATTATACATAAAAATATTTTGAAGTATTATTTTGTCCTGAAAGTTAACGTGTGATAGGACCATTTCAAAATAAAACCAAGTCAAAATCTTTATAGAGAAAACCTTTACAAAGAAGACTGTTAGAATACCTGCTTTTCCCAATGAGTGTGTTAATGTGATTATAAAAATAAAACAGAATAAATGTTACCGAAGCTTTTGACCTTGACTCTTCATTCATAGGTCCACAGAGTAAAATAATTTTCTGATTTCCTGAGAAGTTCTATGCATAACTAAGGTAGTAATTGTTCATACTCCGTAGTGATGAGAATGGTCACGATGCCTGGTCACGATGCAAATAATCAGGGTGTACATCACAAAGCATGTTTTTACCAGATTTTTATTCTTTTCTTAAAGCATTTTCTGACAATTAGTGGAGAATTATTTTATTCTATCTGTATTTTAATGAAAAAGAAGTCAAGTTATGTGTTCTGAATTATCATTAGATAAACTGGCTTGGTTACTATGTATGCAGCAAATTTATATCTGGATTTGTGAATGGAAAAGAAACAGTATTTTAGCTAATTTAAGTCATGGGAGGTTGACCTGAATATTACGATTTCTCCTCCTAGACAAGGAAAGACTAACAGTCTGCTGCAGTATGTTAATAACAACACCAATTATTGTTATTGTACAATAACAATAATAGGTATCATTTATTTATTTTTTCAGATACTAGATATATATATATATATATATATATATATAATTTATGTACATTTCCTAATGGGCTTGTAATGTAGATATCTTTCATAATGAGAAAATTACTGTCTCATAGTCTTAGAGATCAGAAGTGATTTGTCTATGATTACTAAGGATGGTAGGGACAAAACTGGGGTTTGAATTATAATGCATCTGACTTCAAAGCTTATGCTCATTTCACTAGTCCTGGATTTCACTATTGATAAGAGAATGTTCAACACACTTCAAGCATAAGATCTATTCAGGTACTATTGATAGTAAGTGGTCCAAACTTTTCAGAAATGTAAAACAGGAAAATATTTCTTTCTATAGGTACATTCATCAGGTCACTCATTCAGTAAATATCTATTGAGTACCTTCTGTGTGCCAAGCTGTGTTTGAAGACTGATAGATACAAGCATTGTGATTCTTTGAGGTTCCCCTATTGCAGTTCCCATCTATGCCCGAGGGATGGGAGAATAGTAGAAATCCAATTTTTAATTTAGACAGAACTAATATTTAACCCACATACACTGTGATGATTTAATCTGTTATTGAAGTATGTGTATATCTGTTGACAAACATCCTTTGTCTCAAGTACCTCCTCAATCCAAGGCCATTCAACTTGAGACCTCCCCAGCAACTAGAGGATTACTGTCTAAAGAGGGATTTCAAAATTCTGCATCTTCTCTAAGGTTGGCAGCTATGAGGGAGGATCCAGAAAAAACCATAATTATATTACAGAGGGTAGGCCCCTTGTAGTACAGGCTTCCCCTGCTAGGTGAGCATTCTAGAAACCCATCTGTATCAGTGTATCAGCTGGTGTTGCTGTGAAGAACTGTGTTTGGCCTCAGTGAATTTTTTTTGAAACTCTTTCAGCACCTTTGTCCATGTGATGATGGGTGATTTACATGCACACCTGCCCACACAACACTATGTGTTCAGCATTTTTGACCAAAAACAGTACGACTCCCATTCCCCCACCCTCCCTATTCACCTGATCTTGCCTGGAGGGACCTTTTGTTTGTTTGTTTGTTTTCCTGAGTGAAAAAAAAGGCCTCAGAGGGAAACGTTTCACCCTTGTGGAAGAGATGAAACAAAAAATGGCAGCAGCACTAAATGGCATCAAAATCCACAAGTTCAAAATTGTTTTGAACCGTGGAAAAAAAATCTCAGTAGATGTATTGCATCAGATGGAGAGGCTGACCAAAGTTTAAACATGTAAGAATAAATACACAATTTTTAATAAATAAATTCCTTTTTTTGGGTCCCCCCTCATATTAGGCAGTGCCATCAACTACCAGATCACCCTTTAGACAACAAAATGGGCTCCTATCCTACTAACACCCAAGGGTTTCTCTTGTCCTATGCAGTCATTTATTCAGTAAATATTTATTATGTTGATCCTATGCCCCATGCTACAGGGACCTCATGGGAGACACGAGAGCCACACTGGCTCCAACTGATCTGCTGGACCTCCAGATGGTTCACTGAATTCTCTGTAGCTCCTGACCTGGCCCATCTACTGTTTGCCTCTACTAAGAGTATGCCCAAAGGAAACTTCTGAGGAGCAAAGGTGGCTGGCTGCCCCCATGAGGTTGTAGCCACACACCACTGTTCCTATCTCAGTCATCATTACATGGGGCTTTTGTAGACTGTAGCCTCACTAGGACTCTGAGAAAGCAGACAGAGATGAAGAGAGCTAATAGATAGTGAGTGATTCAGACAGCCTCAGGCAAAGACTGCTAATTCTTCTGGCAGAGTGGGGATTTTTGCAAAGGAGGAAGGAGCAGAAGGTGAAGGAAGCCTGTGGGAGTAATATGAAGCTGGGAGATGCCAGGAGTGCAAATTCTTGTTTTCAATCTTCTCGGTTAAATATCACCTCTAACTTACTGTATGACTGCTCATCACAGGTATTAATAACATCAATAATAATAAATCAAGGACCAGACACCATTCCGACACACCTGAGTGTTCCTCACTCAGTAGGCAAGGAAATTGAGGCATTGAAAGCTTATTTAAAACTTAAATGGCAGGCAGAGCTAGGGTTTTAACTAGCATGGCCTGGCAATAAGCCCATGTTCTTAATCACCATTTTATGCTGCCTCTCACCTGACCTGAAGGATTAGTTAAATCCTATTAAAATTAGATTCAGATTTATTGTTGTCATATTTCAATTGATAATAGAAAATTGAATCTATAAGGGATCTCAGAAATGGGCTAAAAAATATTTAAATGCATTTGCTATTAATTTAATGGAACCTAAGGGAGGAGTCAGCACTATGATCAGTGTTGGTATGATGAGAAATTCTCTACTTATTGATACAGCAATGATTATTAATTAAACAGGAGAAATTGTTTAAAAGTTGGATGTTGTTCTCTATGTCAAATCATGGAATAGGTAGAGGCATTGCTTTTACCAAATAAAAGACTATATCAAAATTTGTAACAATCAATAAATGATTTTGAAATTATTAGGATAATTTGCATCATAATTAGTCACTTATTAAGCAGTTTTATAATAGAAAATTGTGTTAATGTAGAGTATAAACATGAATATATTTTAGATAGTAGATGCATATATTGAATTACATAGACCATCAAAGCTTTTGGAATCTGTGAGTACTTAAGACAGATAAATTAGGAAATGCTGATATGAATTGAAAGTACAGAAAGATCTGGCACTTTCTCAGAAGTCCTTATGCTTTCAGTTTTCATTATAAAGCTATGTTTTTATAATTTTGTTGCATAATTCAAGTTTTATATAACAGATAATTTTTAAATTAATAGAATATATTGGACTATGAATTTTCTTCATAAAATGAAACAAGATATACCAAAAAATAATTGTTATCCCTTTAGATTTTCACTGAGAATGATAGCAAGATGATAACATGAGACTTCATTGAGATACAAATGATAGGCGGTGGGCTAGATTTTCTTATAATAAATCTCACTCCCTCCTGCATATAGCCTTGCAGCGTGTGCAAACAAAATTTGTTCCTCAGCAAAATTAAAAATTGTTACTTGTCATAGACTTCAAGGACTCTCACATGCTCACAAAACCACACATTTTAATTTGTGAAGGCCAAGCAAGGGTCTACTTGAAGTAGCATAAAGTTTGTGATTGATTACATGGGGAAAGAGCCACGGAACTATGGACGTTTCCATTGAGACAGAATCAGATCATTCAGCCCAGTGCTTCATTACAAAGATGAAGCAACTGAGACCTGGATCCCTGAGCTCAAGAAGTCTGCTTGTGGCAGGGCTCAGACAATTTACATATAGCAGAAACACTGTTTTCCAGTATCTTATGTTGCCTTCTCACTAAGTCTCGCTATGAGAAAAAAAATCAATTATTTACAGTAATCATTTTTACCTCAATGAAGTTTTAGAAAGAGTCCAGAAACAATCTGTGTATCTACAGCAAATTACGTAAAACTGTAACTAATTGAACTTCTGCAGGAGTCATGAAGTTGGCCAGATAAGGTTTTGAAAGTGTCCTAGAAAAGGATGGCTTCCACATCGCTGTTTGTGGGTAGGACATACCATCTGGCCAATTTCTTAATGTCTGGAATAGAAGCAGCTAAAGGTTGCCAACCCCCCATGATCAGAAATGAGAGTCTCTGACAATGCCTATTAATTATGTCAGAAAACTAACTAAACTAGCCACATTTGCACACCCACATGCCGCATGGCAGAGGTTAGGAGGCAGCTCATGAAGTTTAAACAGCTAGAGCTTTGGAACCTGGATAGCTGCAGCATAGTTGGAAGTCAATAGCAGAATACAAAGGCTTTTTGACATTACTTTATGTACTCTATCTTTAAAACCCAAGTTTCAGGTCCTTCATGTGGAGGAGACTGCAGAGCTGAGTTCACATTGCTGTGCTGCTGGTTTTTTTGTTTTCCCAACAAGACGATTTCAGCCACTCAATTCCACAGCTGCCATGTAGCAGACGCTTTTTCTTATGAGTGCGGATTTTTTTTAAACCATAGCTACATAAAACAATAGACCACATTCAGCTCCCCATCTGTCTTTTATGCCCATCTTGATAGCTGAAAGAGGCAACAGTTTATTTATAATCCCCATTATACTCTAAATAATATTTAATGAAGACTAGTTTTTAAAGTTATCAGAGAAATCACATAACTCTACCTTTAGGATATGAGAAAAAGCACAGTGCCGCTGCCTGTAACTTTCCCAACCCTGCTGAAGCACGCAATTTGTCTGTATGCTTTATTCCATTTTGAACATGACATTGAGGGAATAAGAGATGACAGCAGTTCACCTAAAATCTAGTGTTGTCATTGACAAAAACCTAAAATACTTCTAAATCTGTTCTTGAGAGAAGAAAAGCAAAGTAAATGCACATATCTTGATCAGAGGTTCAAAATAAGGAGATATGGAAAACTAGAATACTGAAAAATACATATTACCGATCTGTTAATTGTGCTCTGGTAAATCATGTTGGTGCTCTTCAGGTTAAGAGTGTATTGAACTTCATTACGCTCCTTCCAAGTGAGATTTGCTTAACTAAAAACTAAACCACATTATGTTTGGGTTCCCAATCTCCTGAGTGTCATATCTAACCCAGAAGTTCCCACAAGTGGCTAGAGTTATGTGATGTTTGTTTTCTTTCTGATTCTTTTATTTTGGTTAAAAGGTAGGGACATAACAAAAAGGTACAGATCAAATAATATACTTTCCTCTGGAACAATGTCTGGACTGTTTGTCAGAGAAAATAACTCATTTGTAGAACGCTTATTTGTTCCTTTGAAGGTGCTTATTTGCTTAGCTGGGGACTCGTGAAAGGTAATTTCTTTTGTTAAAAGCAGTGATGCGGGACAGATAGGATGCTTATTTTCTTCCTGAGTTCTTGTGACAATTTGTGTGTTTTTTTTGAAAGGGAAAGGAACTAATGTATTCTGATGCTTTATGCATTCTAGATGCTTTAAAAGCATTTTCTCATTTTGTTGTCAAAAGAAATATGTGAATCAGGTATTTTTCTTAAATAATGTATACACGTTCCATATTAAAATGAAAGATTTTACTAAAGTCATATTTTTACTTCAAAGGCTTTTGCAAATCAAAAGGTCAAAGGTCACATCAAATAAACATCACAGCTCTTCAATTTCATTCTCTTTAAATTGCAAGGTTGCAGGACATAGACTTTGGTATATCATTTCAAGTTCAGATTTTGAGATTTTATAGTCCTGGAGATTGGAAAGATTTAAAAACACTTTTTAAAGATATTCCTCTATAGTGTTTGTGGTAAATTCAGTGTCTCTCATTTTGTAGTGATTCCCAATTTGTGTGGCCCAGTTTTCAGCTTATAAGTACTGTTAGAAAAGTAAATATGGCTGGAAACCAGGTGAATTTTACCAAAATTATCTTTGGAATAGAGGGAGTTATTTCAAATTCTCTTACAATATCAAACACTCTTGAAACAAAGTCTCATTTGGAAAGGATGTATTAATTTAATACTTTAATTACAGCTACATATGTATGCCTATCGAAGTCAACTAAAAGAGTTTCATAAAAAAGAGGCCAATAAGTTCTATATTGACCTAAGAAATATATTTGGGTATGTGATCTTACAACTGTATATTTAATGTTGTTGCAAATAAGCCATTTAAAGTGATTTAAAGAAGTAAACAGTTAAGTGGTTATAATGTGGAGATTACTAATATACAAGCACGGAATGAATGAAGAAAACACCACCATTGTATTGTGATATACAGATAACTACATAGGGATTAGGATAAAATTTGCCATTGCAGTATTAAAATTGCTTTCAAAAATTGTTGTATTTGTAATTACTTAAATGGAAGTGAGGATAATGTGCTCTAGGAAACTATGTGACTAAAACTGGCTATACGATGAGTAAGCTGGTAATGCATAAAATGCACGTGAAGAGTTTAAGTCAAGCTGTTTCATGAAATGTGAGACAGAAATACAAAAATTCTTTATTAATAATTTAAATAGCCTCAGTAGGGAATTAAGATAATTTAATTTTATGTAAATTTAATTTGTGTATTCAAACTGAACACATTCTCTTTTTAAAATTGTGTCATACAAATTTCTACCAGACTATAAGCCCCATGAGGCTGCCTTCTAGCATTTTGGAAACAATGGGCTTTGGTAAGTACCTTTTGGATAATGGAGGAATTAAGAGTGATTTTTATTAACTCCAGAGAAAAAGATGTAATTCATGATTTGATTGATTGATTCATTCATCTAATATTCTTTAGTACACTGGTCCAAGCATTTCTCAAAGTGGAAAAATATTGTCTTGATTCTGAAAAGTTATGTTGTTTTTCGGCCCTTTTGAATTTGTTGGTAATTATTCTCTGAGGTTTAATTTTCTTTTTCTTTGTTTTGATTATTTTATGTTTTTCTAAAATTTCAATTAACATATTCCAGTGTGACCTAAGTTGTTATTGCATATCATCATAAGAAAGATGCCTATATAACATGGATTTTCTTATATTTTACCTATTGTGTATTTTTTTTAAGTTCAGCAATTGAGAAATAGAGAATTTAGGTTATGTTCACATTTTGTGTTCATATCTGATCCCAAGTAAAATAATTTTGTTATATTCAGTAAACCATTTCAAATTTTACAATGATTTTCATGAAAACCAGTTATATATTGCTTTAATTTTCTAAAAAATGGTTTTACCATTAATTTGGGCTGTGGGGGGCTCTGCACGGGGGTGGGGGGGGCAGGGCGCCCCCTCCCTCCACCCTGGCGCCACGGATGAGAATAAGTCTACCAAGACACGATCTGCTTGGGGAGGAAAGGTGGCTTATCTCTCAAAGGAGAAAGGCCAAGAGCCTTTTCCTCAGTGAGCTTTTATTGGGTTCATTTGCACAAGAATACAGGTAAAGCTCATTAATCATTGTCAGGCAGTAAGGATCAACACACACAATAGGTAACATACAAAGAATTCTGAGGGCCTATTCTGAGTCAGGGTCAGATAGCTAAAGAGCTACAAAACTTTGAGGAACAAACTCACTTCTTGCTTGGACCTTTATCATTTAATTGAGAGCATTCTAAACAAAGCAGGTTTCACAGGGTTTTACATATTCTTTCTTAGGATTGGTGCCCCCAGGAACCTGCCCTTTCCAGCAAAGAGCTGCACTTCCTCTGTCATTGTTTTAGGCTTAAGTCAGGTAGGGGAAGTAAGGCAGCCAACAGATTAGGAGACTTCTCACAGACAGTATGAGGATTCAGGCTTTGTCAAAGCCCAGGGGTGAGGGTCCATCACTCACTTTTGCTGTAGGAAAAGGACTTGGGAGCCTCCCACATGATCGGAACTGTCTTAGGTCATTCACCCCTTGGGAAATCTTACCTGTCATTGGCTAAGTGACCAAGCATTAGGGGTCAGTTATGGATGAAGTAAAAGGAGCAGGAGTGGTAGTCCTACCAGGGAGATAAGCTTTGTCTCCTTAGTGGCTTCTGGTCTGAAGGTCGCTCACTCAGCCTTAGCCGTGGGGGTGGGTTACAGCTTCTGAAATCAGGCAGGGTGGTTCCCAACAGTGGGCATAAAATATTTTTCACTTTTCTGAAGCTGATAAATTTATATAACATATTTCTATGCATTTTGTTATAAATAATATTTATAGATCAAATATTATCTTAAGTGTGTCAAAATATTAAAATGTCAAATGTATACTTATTTTTCACCAAATGTTATGTTTCATAAATGCTATCAGTATTTCCTAAATATTGAATATTTTCATATGTTTATCATGAATGTGTGATTTAAGGATATTAATATATTTTTCATTTTCATAAGCATTTTTCTAGTATATCTGATATTAAATATATGAATTATCAGGAATTAATACATTTTTCTATTGAATTACATTTCTGTAAAAGTACAAGTAAGCAGCAATTTAATATCTATGAATCTATTTATGTTCAGCAGTAAAAGTCACAGGCAAGTCACTTTTATTTATCATTATTGCCAAAAAAATAATTTGGAGAGAGAATAGGGTTATGTCTTATTTATTACAGCATAAGTAAGTTAAATATCACATAAAATCAAAGGAAAGGAAGAACAGGTGTTGGTTTATGAACATAGTAATGCTTTGTTCATGAAGACTATGTGTATAACTTTCCTTTGTCCTAATGCTCTTACATACTAACAAAAGTGAATTATAAATAAAGATTTAAGGGAAATAGTTTGATAAACATCATTTTATCCTTTAATAAACATTGCTTTCTAGGAGGAAGATAAGAAAGAAAGCAATATACTGAATTGTTTAGGAGATTTCATTGAATGTCCTTTGTTATTAGAGCACTATGTGATATTTGTATGTATGTTAAAACCTTTTTTCTTTATTTGGACATCAAAGTAGAAAGAAGTAAATTTTTTTTGTTCATTCATTTTTTATTTTTGTTCGTGTATAGTTGTCTCTATTTTCACCCCACCTCAGCTCCACACCCCACCCAACCCCACCTCCCACCCTCTAACCTAGTTTTAATTAAAAAATATTTTAATATAATTGCTCTGCTCTCATGGCTTATGATAGAGTGAAATAAATAACAGTAAAAGTTATAGTGAGTTAGGGAATTAGCTAACATTGTGTCCTTATGTCTTCCCTCTATATAAGTTCCAAGATGTTCTGTTCTAAATATGTATTAGGAACTCAAAAATAAAACTGATATTGACCATATATCCTTATTCATGTAAGTATGTGTGCACATGTGTGTGTACAAACACTTGTGCTGTGATGTATCAGGAATCTAAAAGATTGATTTATATGATTACTATCATTTTACAAATGTAATTATTTTAAGTATTTTCAGATATATACAGAAGTATTATCTTTGTATGTAAATTTGAATCTTACAACCTTGTTAAATTAACTGATTAGTTCTAGTAGTTACCTTGTATATTTCTTAGATTTTTATACACTGATAATAATGAAGTTTGCTGAAAGAGAAATATTACTTTGTGCTTCAGCTACATTATGCCTTTTGTTTATTTTTATTCTATTATTGCATTAGCTGTCACCTCCAGTACAATATTAAGTAAAAATGGTGAAGCGTGATATTCTTGTCTCTTCCCCAATTTTACAGGGAAAGATGCCAGTATTTCACTGTATTTCAGATGTAGGATTTAAAGACATGGATTTCACATATATGTGATTAATTAATTATAAAGGCATCTCTTTTACAAAACTGAGGTCCTATGTCCCTCATAATGTTTGTTGCATCATATGCTACTTAGCCTGATATTTACTCTTACTTTGTTTTTAAACTAATTTTTGGTTATATCTCTGCCCAACTTTTACTCTCTTTGTTAATTAATTTACATATGATCATCTCAATAGATGCATAAAGTACATTTGAAAAAAATCCAACAAACTTTTATGATAAAAACTTAATAAATCAGAGATTGAAGAACTGTTCCTCAAAATAATAAAGGTCATATATGACAAGCACACAATTAGAACTAACCAATGATTTTAGTAAAGTTGAAGTATAGAATATTAACACGTAAAACTCAGTTATGTTTTTACACACTACCAATAAACTCTGCAAAAGAAATTGGGAAAACAATCCCATTTATAATACATCAAGAAACTGCAACACTTTGGAATAACTTTAATTAAGAAAGTAAAAGATTTGTACACTGGAAATGATTAGATGTTGATAAAATAAATAAAACACAAGTAAATGGAAACATATCCCATATTCATGAATTAGAACAATCAATAATGCTCCAATGGACATACTACCCAAAATGATCTATGTATTCAATGATATCCCTATGCAAATTCCAATGACATTTTTCCAAGAAATAGAGAAAACCATATTAAAATTCAGCTAGGGCCACACAGACCCCAAAGACTCAAAGTGATCTTGAGGAAAACAAACATAGCTACAGGTATCATACTATTTGAATTCAAAATAAACTACAAAGCTATCTTAATTTTAAAAGTTTACTACTGTCATAAAAACAGATACACAGACCAATGGAACAGAATTGACAGCCCAGAAATAAACCCATACATAGGTCAGCTAATCTCTGACAAGGGGGGCAAGAACACAAACTAGGGAAATGTTGGTCTCTTCCAATAAATAGTGATAGAAAAACTCAATAGTTACTTGCAAAACAATGAAGTTGGACCTTTATGTTACACCATAAACAATAATTAACTCAAGATGGACGAAAGGCATACATGTAAGGCCTGAAACTATAAAACTTCTAAAAGAAAGCATAGGGGAAAAACTCCTTGACATTGGTCTTAGCAATGAATTTTTGGATATGACCCCAAAATCACAGAGAACACAAGCAAAAATAATTAAGTAGTGCCACATCACACTGAAATCTTCTATACAATCTTTGGGAAATGGACATTTTCCCAAAGAAGACATAAAATGGCCAAGAGATATATGAAAAGATGTTCAGCATCACTAATTATCAGGGAAATGAAAATCAAAACCATAATGGGATATCACTTGACACCTATAAAAGATAAGAGATAACCAGTCCTGGCAAGAGCATGGAGAAAAGTGATTGCTTGTACACTGTTGGTGGGATTGCAAAATTCTATAGTCATTATGCAACAATGAAAACAGAACTACCGTATGATCAGGCAATCCTACTTCTGGGTGTTGATCCAAAGAAAATGAAATTAGGATCTTGAAAACATATCTGTACACCTATGTTCTTTGCAATATCATTTATGATATTCAAGATATGGCAACAAAATAACCTAAATTTCTTTCAATAAAAGAATGGATAATGCAAATGTAATACACACACACAAAGTTAAATTGCAAGGCAATGGGTTAACACATTGTGTTCATTATTCCACAATGTGCATGCTTATCAAATCATCACCTTGTACACATTGATATGTCCAATTTTTATTTTTTCAGTTATAACTCAATAAAGCTGAGAAGTGGTGAAGGAAAAAAGAGAACATTTTAAGAAACAAACATCTTTGTGTGTTGTTGAGAAACTGTAGGGAAAAAACAGAATGATTTTTCTAAGATGTAAAATGAAAAGTTGAATAGCTATGTGGGAGTATCAGCAGTCTTTATATTTTTTATATTTTAATATTAATAATTATTCTTAAAATTATACATTGATGTTTCAATTAAAATTCTCAATGTATTGACCAGGTAAATATAGGAAAATGATAGTAACACAAACCTTGAAAGATTAAACGGTGAGATCACTGAATAATTCATAATATTGGAAGATTAAGGAAGTGTTTTTGCCACTTCAGATTTTAAATGAAATGTCAAAGTTACAGAAAAAAATATAGCATTTGATTCTAGAAAATATAGTATTGGGATCACAGAGATTACTTAATAATAGATAGGTGTACCATGAAAACTGTACTTGTTAAAAAATTCCTCACTTCACTTAACAAATCCATATATATGCAACATGATGTAAAAATTGTGTATATATAATTATATGTAATACACATGAGACCTATACAGAAAAAGTCCAATGTTAGTATAATGACACTGGTAACCTGGAAGCCAGGGAGAGTGGACTGGCATGCATATTCATGAACAATGACAACTTCACTGTACTAGTCAGTGGGGGTGGTAGATGCTGTTGACTGAGCATGTGTGCTGTGTGTCACATTCAAAATGACTGAGCAAGTAGAGCAATGAATCTGCACCAAATTTTGCATTAAGCTTAAACATTCCTCCATAGAAACTACTGGGATGATTCAGAAGGCTGCAACTGTGGGCAACTGGTGATTGGCAGCTTCATCATGACAAAATGCCCACTCATGCGTCATGCTTTGTGCAGTTTTTTAGGGAACGATCAAATCACCCAGGTGACTCAGCCCGTCTATAGCCCAGACGAATTCTAGTTTTTCCCCAAACTAAAATCACCTTTGAAAAGGAAGAGATTTCAAATTGTCAATAAGATTCAGGAAAATATGACAGGGCAGCTGATGGCAATTGGGAGAATTGTGCGAGGTCCCAAGGTTCCTACTTTGAAGGGGACTGAAACATCATTGTCCTATGTACAGTGTTTCTTGTATCTTATATCTCTTTCAATAAATGTCTCTATTTTTCATATTTCATGGCTGGATACCTGCTGGATAGACCATATATATAATTGTAGCACTGCTAATATTTCCATAAATATATGAAAGAAATACTTCTATCTATCTACCTCTCTAACTACCTATCTATCAATTCTTTTTCAAATATAATTAGAACAGTGCCTGGCATATAATATACATTCAATTAAATTGTTGTTGAATAAATATTGATAATTCCTTCTGATCACTCCAGCATTTTAGCACTATATTACTGCAATGGGTGTTTTTTTTATTTCCACATTACTTCCTAGATTTGGGCACATTGAGCACATGCTCTGCATCGTTAGCAAAGTGACTAGTACAGCATTTATTATTGGCTCATATTAATTATGATATGACTATGAAAGACATTGATTATTATGAGTCAATAAATATAAGACATTGTTGTCCTTCAAACTGACTTTTTTGTGTATACCTTGCATTTCAGAGCAAGGACTCAGGGTCATAAAAATGTCATTTCAACACATGTAAATAATGCATATAAGGTAATTAGATTTCATCCACAAATTATAAGCACATATCAAGACTAATTTATGATTTTTTAGCTTTTTGCTTTATATGAACATTAACTTTTATTTAGT
Organism: Phyllostomus hastatus; assembly: GCF_019186645.2. Classification (NCBI taxonomy): domain Eukaryota; kingdom Metazoa; phylum Chordata; class Mammalia; order Chiroptera; family Phyllostomidae; genus Phyllostomus; species Phyllostomus hastatus. The sequence goes on along the minus strand of NW_025334028.1, from coordinate 20,873,049 downwards.
CATTATTGTATATTACTAATTCAACTTTCCAAAATATAGCCATCATCCATTTTACTTTTCCAAGAAAATGAAATTCAACTTTTCTTAAACTTAGAAATTAAAAAAAAACTATAAGCATATTCATTTCTGTGAAACTTTAGAAAATCTAAAACTAAAAAATGCTATTATTTCTTAAATATTTTAAGTTTAATAGTGATTTTTAACAATGAAATGGGGTTTATTGTCATAATAATGATGTCAGTTTTCACTAACCTTTTTTGGATAGGAATACAAGTCAAGGTGTCAATAAAGATGGATTTGGTTGTTCTTAAATAACTAGATAAAAGTATGCACCATTTTAATGTTTATCTGCTTTAAATGTAGACAAAAATATGTTTTATATCTACTAATATAGTCTGATTTGGGTTGTGCTTTTAAATATAATGGAAATCATTTATTATTCAAGGTAGACTTCTTCTGATAGGTTTCTGTCTTACATTAAAACATTTCATCGATCTTTTCTTATGTCTATTACAAATTGAGGAATAGCAAAGAGAAAAAAATAGTCTACTTTTCTAATAGCACATAGCCTTGCACTGTCAGAAATGTCACAGGTTAATGGTACAGCTCAGCTCCATTTATCTTATACTGACAACTCAACCAAGCTAGCACAATCTAGCAAAAACATTCTTCCTGGACCAGGTGACATTCTCGGCCTTTGTTCCTTTAATAGGGTGGCTCTGAGAGCTGTTAGGTGCAATAACTTTCTACAGAAACTTTCTGCTTTATGTTTCTTCAGTATTCAATCAAGGGAGTTTTTAGAACTTAAAATCATGTCTTAAATATAAGTATACAGAGCATTCTTTTACTTTGAACCAATCTAAGATTATCTAAAAACTGTAGATATCTTTAAAATATTTGTCATATTAGAGCTGTAAAAAATTAGAAAATAATTTATAATTATCTAACTTTTTGATTGCATAATTTTTTTTTTAGTGCTGAGAAGTTAAACTTAACACTAGGATTGATATCAGGTCCCAGAAATATTGCCCAGGTCACTTTGTAAATGAGTCTGAATATCTATGTAGAATATTTTTCACTGTGTTGATGGAAATTTAAACAAGTTATGACACTTGAATATTTCTAAGGCCATTTCTTTGTTCTAAATTTGATATTGAATAATATCTTGCCTTCTCTGTCAAGGAAATAATCATATTAAAATAGTGACTCTGTAATATTTTTCTCTATTTTTGACCAGTCAGATATAATAAGATTTTTTCCACTGTAATAGAAAATCAATTAAAAAGGGGGAAGTATTTTTTTTGTCTTTAGGTATGATAGATACATAAATATGTGCGGGGATATCTTGCTGCCATTTTCAGAGCAATTTTTATATTTTTGAAATAAATTTAAAATGTAGTTCAAAGAAATCTTTTCCTCTTGCCTGATCATAAAACCCTAAACATTTAATCAATTTTGCATTTATTGTTTTTGTATAGTTAAGTTTATAAATGTTTCATATTTAGTTTTCATACTGATAATGTAGTCTGCTATCTCTGCAGAAGAGTTTTTTAATCAATTTTATAATGTCATTTTTATTTTATTTTGCTAGAGCTTTTAAGATGAATAAAACAAAATTATTAGCCATCTTTGAATGTGAATAAAACCTCCTTTAGGAACACAGTTTCTGATAACTAATTTTTTTACAATATACTCATTTATTTTGACATTACTGTGTTTAATCACTTGTTTTATAGAGAAAAAAATATTTATTTCTGCTGAAGGGCAAATGTCTTTTATGTATTTCCAATCTGATTTCAGGTTAATATTCTGATAAAATGTGTGATCAAGTTGTAATTATGATTTAAATGTATACATAAATAATAAGAGATGTTAAGTAAGTTATTTCCTATAATTAATAATAAAAAATCAGATGAGTATAATATTAGAGCAAAAAATGTTGTGTCAATTTTCAACATATTTTATGGTAATTTCTGTGGTTTAAAAAATATTGAACTGCCTTTGTCCTTACTGAATTGTAGCTAATAGCTCTTGAACATAATGGAAATTGTTTGACAATAGCTGAAGTTTCTCCAGATATGATCTGAGACAGATTATTTTTTAGCAAAATAACCACAATTATTTTTTCATCATTAATAATAATTCTAAGGGATAAAGGAAGCTATTCAAATAGAGTCCATGGTTTTTTCTATTTTTGATGATTCTAAGAATTATTTTGTAGATCTGCAGCAAAATTGGCATATCACAGTACATCATTTTGCACTTTTGAAATCAGCCAATTAATTCAATTCCATCATTATTTTGCATGGATAGATTGAATTAGTTTTGTCTGGAAAATGTTCGCATGTTGATATGGATTACAGACTAACAGCTGGTGCTTAATATGTAGATGATTATTCATTTATTTCACAATTTAGTTAATGTCAGGGAAGATTGATTCATTGTCTGATTAAAGGTTTGATGTTATCTATGGATGATGGACATATCAGCTTTATATAGAGCTATCCAAAGTTTCTATACTTTCACATATCCTATTTCACTTATGAACTTTTCTTTTCTTTTTTTTTTAAGTTCTTTATTTTTTTTAAGATTTTATTTATTTATTTTTAGGGAGGTAAGGGAGGGAGAGAGAGAGAGAGAGAGAGAGAGAGAGAGAGAGAGAGAGAGAGAGAGAGAGAGAGACATCAATGTGTGGTTGCTGGGGGTTATGGCCTGCAACCCAGGAATGTACACTGGCTGGGAATTGAACCTGAGACACTTTGGTTCCCAGGCCGCGCTCAATCCACTGAGCTACGCCAGCCAGGGCTGAACTTTTCTTTTCATTTGACCGTGTTACTGATTATTCTTATCTTGTTTATTTGGCTATCCTAATTCCTTGTATTCTATTATTCATGTCACATTTCAAAATGTTGTTGCTGTTCTCAGACCTTACAGATCAAATTACTTTTTAGCCAAATGTATCTGTATTGTTTTCAAGATTACTGTTCCTGGTAACCCTTTCACTCTTTCAGACATTCATTCAACCAGTATTTATGGAATACCTGCTTGGTACAAATGCGCTCATGAATTCACTGTATCAGCTTAAATCATTCTTGAATTATTTTTTCTGGCATTGATATTCTCAGAGTGTACATACAAGATTCACAACTAGTAAGTTTTGAAACAAAACCACTCTTTTTTTACTATCTTTATCTTGTTTTGCTTCTCAAGGAGTTCACAGCTCTTTGTTGAACTTTCTATTGCATGTAGGGTATTTCCCAATCCATTATTTTCTCAACATTTACTGGTAATATGAATATGTTCAAGTAGCAAAAATGGTAGATAAATAAGCAGAAACCCTTCCTTTTTCGTGTTATTGTGAGTGATTAATTCTATGTGTCCTTTTCTCAGAATTACTGCTAATGCTACCTTCATAAAGCAGTTTGCTTTCTTATATAAAATTCATAACCTAAGATAATTATTTGGCTATTTTGATAACACATGTTATTGGTGGCTTTTCAAGGTGTCTTCTTGCTATTTTTACTATTCTAAATTCATTTTTAATTCTTTGCACTCTGTGCTTTACCTACAGGGTGGAACAAAAGTAGGTTTCCTGTTTTGAGTTTAAAAAACACAGAGTTTATTATTTTTGTAATTTTTTAAATTGTTTTGTTATTAGGTTCCACTTATAAGTGAGATCATATGGTATTTGTCTTTCACTGCCTGGCTTATTTTACTATTATTACTTATTAATAATAGTATTATTATTTTCCACATGAGCAACTGCATTTCAGGTGGTTAACATACCAAATTAAAATGTATACATATATGTGGGAGATAATCAGATAACATTGAGATATTAAGTGTTATAAATGTCTAGTCAGAGACAGAATATTTCCAAAGACTTTGCTTTGGAAAGCTTGATATAAAACATTTCCTTTAAGAAATGATGAACAATTAAGATTGCTGCCCATCATGGTGTCATACAGTTTCTATTTAACTTTCTTTTTAAAAACATATTTTATTTATTTATTTATTTATTTATTTATTTATTTATTTATTTATTTTAGAGAGGAGGAGGGAAGGGAGAAGGACAGAATCACTGATCTGGGAAATAAACATCAATCAGCCTCCCCTGATATGTCCCTGACCAGGGACTGAACCCACAACCCAGGCATGTGCCCCATCTGGGAATCCAACTGGTGTCCTTTAACCTTGCAGAAAGACACCAACAAACTGAGCTACACTACTCAGGGCTACAGTTTTTATTTTTCAACAAAAAAATTAATCTAGAGGTTATTTGGCCATGAGTGAGAATATTCTAAAATGCACCATTATCTTATGTACTAAGAACAAAAATATACTACCAGTCTAACTACAGTCATTAAATTATTTGTTGAATGAGGGATTTCAATTATCCAGCCGTACCACTAGGACACAAGAGCCAAGTTCATACATGTACAGACAATAATAACTAAATTCTGATATATGTTTATCTAACAGTGCCAACTCCATAGTTTAGAAATATTGAAATGTGAAGAGTAAGTTTCTTAGAATTGGTAATGCCTATGAAGTGGTAAGCATGGTGTCTGACACAAAAGATTTAATAAAACATGAGTATTATTATTGGAAAATGTGAAACAAATCAAATGTATATTTGATTTCTCATGCTATAAAGGGTAAATTTAGTTTTGGTAATATTTACTAATAATGTGTGCAAAAAACTAGACTTCGACCATAAGTAGTTTAGGTTACTCACTCTGTCACAGCTTTATTTTGGAGTTGATAAAATGACTGGTGGAAAATACACTGGTGCAGCAATTTGTCTTCCTGCTTTAAAGGATTTTAAAATGTCTAACTGAACCTCACCAGGTTCTTACTGATAATCTTGCTAAAATCAGAGCAGTATCTGTTAATACAAAGTTCTCAAAGAGCAGAGTGGTGTTTCTCTGCTTTACTAAATACTATATAGAAAACAAACTTGTTATGTATAAATAATTCTGTTTTTAAATATTTTATTATGGAACATGAGAAGAGAGCAGTAAGCTATTTTTTAAGTATTTGGATAATTATAGAATGTGTCATTATGTATGTACAAGAAAATCCTTCAACGTACTTTATATTATGTTCTACATTCTGTTCTACATAGAGTTTCAGAAATGCACATCTCCTCAGGTCAGCATCTTTCTATTTTAGCTTAAGTAGGTTAAATAGCATAGTTTAAATAAATGGGTTAGCATAGAAAATTTAATTCCCAATTTAATTTTTAAAACATTTTAATATACCAGATGTCTTACTAAGATAAATATTTTCTAAATGTTTAGAATTTCATGTAAAATGAGGCTATGCAATGACTGTCAAAAGGATAAAACTTAACCTTTAGAATATTGACTTCATCCCTCGTATGTTTTGACTGAGTAGTGGATTTCTTTATGTTTCCCTAAATTTCCCAGTATGGACTCTCAGTTTAGCAGACACCTATATATTTTTAAACTTTATAAGTCTGATGAATTTAAATATATGAGGTGAAATAAAATGAAAGAGGAAAAGAGAAAGAGAAGGGTAAGGTGAAAGTCAGAAGAGGAAGAGGAGGAGAAAAAAGAAGTAGAGACGGGCACCAATATCTTTGATTAAAATGAAGTATTTTTTGGAAATGTTGAGATCCTCAATGTATATTAGAATTTTAGGGGAAATTTCAAATTCCAAAAGAATGAGACAGATCTTGCCCTAGAGAGGGTCAGAGTTAAAAAGGAGACAATCATGTCTCGACTATTCACTGGCATGAATTTTGACATAGTACGTACGTACAAAGGGGTGATGCGTGCCCAGATTAGGAAGGCACTGATTCTGTTCAGGTAAGAACAGGAGAGCTTTGGAATACTCCACAAAGGAGGTGATAGTTTCTGAGCCTTGAATAATAAATAGGGGTTTGTGACACTGATAAAGAGACAGAGTGTATTTCAGACAGAAAAAGGAAGTATAAAGTGTGCAAGACTGTGTCATGTTGTGGGGAACTGCAAGTAATTTAATAGTAAGGCTACATCGATCCAGGATCATTCTGGCATCTCTGGGTCAATTTTACTCAAGGAAAAAGAAAGTTTATAATAATTTTTCTGGTAGTAATTAAGACAGTATTTTAATTAAGCCAAAGATAAATGTGTTATAGAGTGGAGAATAACATGCATGAGATTTTAAATAAATTTTCCATTTGGAAATGAACACCTTGTTTATATGTTTAACCTCAGCTCCTAGGAGTGAGATGCATTTTTCTCAGCTGTTATTGATATGTTATCATGAAACTTTAAAAATATAATTGTGGATTATAATGTCACTTTTAAAGTATTATAAAATCATAATTTCACCCAATATCAGTAATATCTGTAGGACAGAATTTGGAAAAGGATATCTAGAAAATGTCTGCAAAATAGCTTGAAAGTTAGTGTTTCAGGGTACTGGCAGGCTTGCTCCATGAAGTTACAGAGGGTTATGGGTACAACCATTTTTGTCCTGACCAGATGGAAGGGGAGGAGAAATCAGAGCCAGAGATTCCTTCTTGTATACCTCTTTGCCATTTATATTTTATCACAGAGAGAGCATATAAATGCTCATTCACCTCTAAATGCTGCAATTACATAAATATTTGGTTGGAATCATGTTATTTTAATTCTAAAAAATACCATTTATTATAGCCAAATTCACTGTTTATTATAGTCAAATTCCCTATGGAAAGATATCAAGCTGCATTTTCTAGAGTGCTATTGTATTACTTTGCTTGAGCTTTCACAACAAAATATCACAGACTGCATGACCTAAACAACAGAAATTTATTTTCTCACAGTTTTAGAGGTTAGAAGTTTAAGATCAAGGTTTCAGACAATTCAGATTCTGATAAGAGCTTTCTTCAAGGTTTACAGACAGACACCTTCTCACTATGTCTTTACATTGCCTTTTCTTCCTGCATGCACATGGAGGTAATGGCAGTCATCTCTCTCTCTTCCTCTTATGAAGACACAAGCCTTCACAAGTCAGAGCTTCGTCCTGCTGACTTCATATAACCTGATTACCTCCTAAAGACCCTGTCTCCAAATGCAGTCACATGGGAGGTTAGGGATTCAAAATAGGATACTAAGGAGGAAAAATTCAGTCTGTAGAACCTATATTTCATTATCTTTACCCATCTAAAAAAGATTTCTCCCCCATTTCCTCAAAATTACTCTAATAACTATATGTTAAATTCTACCTTTAGTGAAAAAATGTCCTGCACATAAGTTAACTGTTGTAAGTAATTCCTGAGAATAGAAAGGACATCTTTCAAGTCCTACAGTGAGCCAGCTACATCGAGAGAATCTTTCTGGAAATAGAATGAGAAACCTAAATATTGGGGGCTTTTCCTTTCTCACTCATTAAATTTTCCTAGCATTGCATGATTACAGATTGGTACTCAAAAATAATTTTTTTTGAAAAATTCAACCAAACAGACAACAAAGAAGGGAATATGCCTGAAACTTCTAAAACTTTACTTTCAACAAATATTCATTAGGACTTCTTTTTTTTAACTTTTTAAAAATTGTAATTGTTGTTCAGGTACAGTTTTCTGCCCTTTACCCCCATCCCAGCCCACCACCCAGTCCTCCTCTCCTTCCTCCCATCTCCACTTTCGCTTTGTTATTGTCCATGTGTCCTTTATACTTGATCCTGCAAACTCTTCCCATCTTCCCCTGAAATTCACTCTCCTCTCCCCACTCCTCTCTGATCACTGTCAGCCTGTTGTCTCTTTCAGTGTCTTTGGTTATATTTTGCTTGCTTGTTTGTTTGTTTTGTTGATTAGATTCCTGTTAAAGGTGAGATCATATGGTATTATTTTTCACCACCTGGCTTATTTTGCTTAACATAATACTTTCCAGTTCCATCCATGCTGTTTGCAAAGGGTAGGAGCTCCTTCTTTCTTTCTGCTGCATAGAATTCCATTGTGTAAATGTACCAGAGTTTTTTGATTCAGTCATTTACTGATGGGCACCTAGGTTGCTTCCAACACTTGGCTATTGTAAATTGTGCTGCTATGAACATTGGGGTGCATAGATTCTTTTGGACTGGTGCTTCAGGGTTCTTAGGATATAATCCCAAAAGTGGAATTGCTGGGTCAAAAGGCAAGTCCATTTTCAGTTTTCTGAGAAAATTCCATACTGTTTTCCATAGTGGTTGTACCAGTCTGCTATCCCACCAACAGTGCACTAGGGTTCCCTTTTCTCCACAAGCTCTACAACACTTGTTTGTTGCTTTGATTATGATGACCTTTCTGACTGGTGTGAAGTGGTATTTCATTGTGGTTTTAATTTGCATCTCTCTGATAGCTAGTGATACTGAGCATCTTTTCATGTGTCTCAGTATCCTCTGTATGTCCTCCTTGGAGAAGTGTATGTTCAAGGCCTTTGCTCATTTTTTAATTGGGTTGCTTATCTTCTTAGAGTGGAGTTGTGTAAGTTCTTTATATATTTTGGAGATTAAACCCTTGTCTGATGTATCATTGGCAAATATGTTTTCCCATATGGTTTGTTCTCTTTTCATTTTAATACTGTTTTCTTTAGCTATGCAGAAGCTTTTTATTTTGATGAGCTCCCATTTGTTTATTCTTTCCTTATGTTCCTTGATCTAGGGGACATATCAGTGAAGATGTTGGTGCGTGGAATATCTGAGATTTTCCTGCCTATATTCTCCTCTAGGACTTTAATGGTGTCACTACTGATATTTAAATCTTTTATCCTTCTTGAGTTTATTTTTGTGTATAGTGTAAGTTGGTGTTTGAGTATCATTTTTTGCACTTAGCTGTCCAGTTCTCCCAACACCATTTGTAGAAGAGGTTATTTTTACTCCATTTTATATTGTTGCCCCCTTTGTCAAATGTTAATTGACCATAGAGACTTGGGTTTATTTCTGGGCTCTCTATTCTGTTCCACTGGTCTATGTTCCTGTTTTTATGCCAGTACCAGGCTGTTTTGATTACAGTGGACTTGCAATACAGTTTGGTATCAGGTATTGTGATCTCTCCTACTTTGTTCTTCTTTCTCAAAATTGCAGCAACTATTCGGGATCATTTATGGTTCTGTACAAATTTTTGAAGTGTTTTTTCTATGTTTGTATGCCATTGGTACTTTAATAAGTATTGTATTAAATCTGTAAATTGCTTTTGGTAGTATGGACATTTTAATGATGTTGATTCTTCTGATTCATGAACATGGTATATGTTCCCATTTGTTTATGTCTTCCTTGATTTCTTTCTTCAGTGTTGTGTAGTTTTCTGCATATAGGTCTTTTACCTCCTTGGATAGGTTTATTCCTAGGTATTTTAGTTTTCTTGTTGCTATATCAAATGGGATTTTTTTTTTAATTTCTGCTTCTGATGTTTCATTTTTGATATACAAAAATGCTTTCAATTTCTGTATATTGACTTTGCATCTTGCTGTTTTGCTAAATTCATTTATTATGTTGAGCAGTGTTTTGGCAGAGTCTATAGGATTTTCTATGTGCACTATCATGTCATGTGTAAACAGTGATAGTTTTGTTTTCTCCTTTCCAATTTGGATGGCTTTTATTTCCTTTTCTTGTCTGATCACTGTGGCTAAAACTTCCAATACTATGTTGAATAGAAGTCATTAGGACTTCTTAATACAATGATTATCATCCTAAGTACTGAGAATACAATTTCAAAACCTGACTTTAAGGAGCTTAAATGGAAATCACATGTGAACAGGAAATAACAAAGCTGTGAAAAGTATAAGGAACATTAGGAATACTTAGGAAGGACAAAAGAACAAAACATGAAGGGGTTATAAAGGACTTCTTTGATTGGCTCATATTTCCTGAAGGGGAAGTATTTAGCCTGGAAGTTATGTATCCCTTTGTAGGTGGTGTGTTTTGTGTATTAAGAAGAAGAGGATGGGGTAACTTTGTTCCAGCCAGAGAAATTGTATATGGGAAGGTTCTGGGGGTAAGAAAGAGCATGGAACTCATATCAAAACCTCATCTTCCTGTCAGCTCTCCAGACAAAACTTGAAGTAGTCTTCTAGTGACTATTATCTCATGAATGAATTCTGAAATATTTGAAAGCCTTCATAATCTTGTGAAGTGTGGAGAGTTTTTTATTTTATGTTACTTGCAAACTAACAAGTTATCCTGCCACACTTGGATGCTGGCAGAAGATAGGAGACACCTGGATCTGAGATGTAGCTCTTTTATTGCTCGAGGCAATAGCAGTAGTGAGAGTAGCAGCATTTGCACATTTCCCCAAGACCCAATTCTTTTAGGTGGCATGAAGAAGGCCAGGTGATGCCTGCAAATGCTGAGTGTTGCATGACAGCAGAGGGAATTCGAATGTTTTATCAGGTGTAGTAAGCCTGACTGAACTTTGCATAAGAAGGAGACATTATCTTTATTACATGGAAAAATAAACAACTTGTCCTTCACTCTGGAATGGTATACTATATCTTTCAAGGCTGTTTATAAACATCCTTGAAAAGCTAAACAAAACATCCAGTGTCTCTGCTTATAAGAAATGTGAGAGACCCAGAGAAAATTCTTTCTCAACAATTTTAAGACTTTGTATAGACTTATTTGTTCTGAATATGCAATTTTATTTTATTTTCATTTTTTAAAAAAATGTCCCATTGGCTCAGTTTGCCTTTCTACAAAAACCCCTGCCTTTCCTCTGCTTATCTGTAAATGACTAAAATGGACAGAACCACACAAAGCTCCCTTTTTGTGTGTCAGGAACTGGGCAGCAGCTCAGATTTTTCCCTACTTTCAGGGTGACATGTTAACTTGTTGGCTTATCACAGATGCCAGGAAAAGATGTGAGACTCCTAGGTCAGTGACAAAGGACTTCATTACTCACAGCCAAAGCAAAAGCAACAGCCAGAACTTCACATTTGTTTTTGTTGGTTTCCATGCTCCCTGTATACCATAGAAATAGGTCTGCCAAAATTACCAAGTAAAAAACACAGGATATGCAGTTAAATTAGAATTTTAGTTAAGTATTTTTTCACTGTACATATGTCTCATGCAATATTTGAGGCACACGTGAAAAGAGTCCATTGTTTATCTAAAGTTCAAATTTAACTGGACATCCTGTATTATTTTTTATCCTCATCCAAGGACATTTTCTCTTTGTTTTGAAAGAGAGGGAGAAAGAGAGAGGAACATCAATCTCTGATAGGTGCCTGGAGTGCAGACTGAATCCACAACCTGGGTATGTGCCCTCACCGGGAATCAAACCTGTGACCCTTTTGCTTACAAGATGATGCTTCAATGAAATGAACCACACCGGCGAGGGCTGGACATCCTGAACTCTTCAAGGGTTCTATGCACTGCCAGTGCTGGATGCCTGCATGTATAGTGGGCTATGTGACAGGAGAGAGAACTGGAGCTTGAGAGTTTCACTGCTTGTTTACAGAGATTGGAAGCAAGGCTATATGGTGGAAACAAGTGAAGAGATGTTATTTTATCTCTCTGAAATAAAAAAAAACCTGTAAAATGGACCAGGTAAAGAGTGACCAGGGCCTTGCATTCTTTCTTTGTGCAAGAGTCCTGAGGGATCATGGTGGATCCTATCCTTCAGCATTCTGAAACCTATAACTTACATCCCTTAATTTCTATCTAAAGGACAGTACTTGGATAAGCACTATAACTTTGAATATGTGTATCATTAGTATTTATTTAGTTTAACCTACCTTTGTCTTTTAATTTGCTCTGTATTCTTAGTGATGCCAGAAAATATGTCCTATTTTTCCTATTTTAAATCTTTTACAGCATCTGTTATAATGATCATGTATACATGCTATCTAACAAGGACTTTTAATTAATTGACAATTTTAAGATGGATAGTTTTTAGCTAGTACATTAATAAGGATAGTAGTAAACAAATACATTCTTTAGGAAGATATTTATATGAACCATTTGTAAGTAGTATTTTTTTAAATCAAGGAGCAAGTTGTCTTGATCTCTGCCCTATAATAAATATCAAATTTTTACTTCACTTTTTATATTCCCAATGACCTACTATCTTCTTGCATTATCCTTTCATATGTATCACAAATGAGCAAGCCTGCTCATATTTAAGGTTGGATAACTTTATAAAATTTGGCAGGTTATGACAATGTCAAAGCCTCTACATGGAATTTTAAAGTAGTGTCTGGATATTGTTTCTCTACATTTCCTCACGGACAAAATGTGAGGGTTTTCTGTTTGAATTTTTCAATCATGAAATATTATAGGCCTCAAATGCACTTGTAAGTGTGTGTGCACACACACACACTTTCATTTGTTTCCTTGTCCCATCCATTTGCCACTATTTGAACAGAAGTAACAGTGAGATGATGCTGTCCTTTGTGCAGAGACAGCCTTTTAGACAATCTTTAGGACTTCCTCTTTCATATTCAATGGAAGGGATACGTGTACTTTTAGGGCAGGTGAGAAGGAGCATCTGTGATCAGATGAAGAAATGAAGAACAGACAGTTCCCTAGTTAGGTCCTGTGTTAAGTTACCTGTCACTTGGAACTGATTTTCTATAAGTAGCTTGGTAATGAGTCAGTAAGCTATGGTCTATGTCTCGTGTGCATGAAGACCCTACTTACATCTAACACCACTTTGTTGATCTGTGTCAAGTGACAGCTCATAACAATAAAAGGCTTACTAGGCTTGCCATCGCTGCTGTTCTGCTCGCCTAACAACAAGTGAGAAATTAAATACACAGTAAAACAACCACCATAGTGTGAGTCCCCAGTGTGATTCTAGCAAAAAAAATCTCCTTATAGTGAATATAAACTATTTGATTAACAAGAAAATAGGATTATATTGAGAAACACAGTGCATTCTGTAATCATGTGTTTATACTCAGGTCACAATTTGGATAATATTAAATTTTTTGGATAAGCTGTTCTGTAAATGGGCTGATACCCTGAAAGAGCTCATTTATTCAGAGGCTTTTCATACCCTGGAATATCTTACATTTCAAATGAGTTAAAAGTGCTTTGTACCTACATGTTTTATGTACTGCTGTTTATCTAAATACCCAATGTTTGTGGCTTAAAACAAAATATTTTTTTGTCTTAGGATTCTGTGGATTGACTGGATACAGCTGGGTAGCTCTCAGTGGGGGTTTCTCACTGAGTTGCAATAATATGTGAGCTGGAGCTGCATTATCTGAAAGCATGACTGAGATGGGCATCTATGAAGAACCACTCTCATGTCCGAAATTTGATTCTGGTTACTCACAGCTTGCCAAATGGGTTCCCAGAGGGAATGGCAAAAAAGAAGCATTCTAAGAGACCCAGCTTTAGGATTTATTATTTAAAGCTTGGATTCTATTTAAGCTTTAGGATTCTATGACCTACCTTTGGAAGTTCCAAAATATCTCTCTGCCACATTCTGTTAGTAAGGCAAGTCACAAAAGCAGGCCCGAGTTCAAGGGCAAGGGAATTAGACTCTAACTCTTGATTGAGGAACAGCAAAGTCACATTGCTAAAGAGCATGTTGGACGTTCTTTGGAAAATACATTGTGTTACAGTTCCTTAGGCTTTGAGGGATGTCTGGATTTTTATACTAAAGATTACATGCTGACAATTTCAACTAGACAAAGCTGGACAATAACAGTGACCTGTCGAATCATTGTTCTTATAAGCTATGATGTGGTATCATCATGATCTAATAGAGATTCTCACAATTTCTGGCACTCTTTCTTAATACTACCTGGTATCTAACTCACATTTCTCCTTTCCTAGGCTGACTTGCTAATGTATAACTTTCTCCAACATTTAAAGGGATTCACATGACTCAGAGAATAGAAAGAAACATTTTGTTTATCTTTTTATCATTATCAATATGGCATATCTTCACTGTCTCCATCAAACCTGCTAAAGCCATATAACTTTAACATATAATTAAGTCTTTAAAAAAGTTTGCATTGCAAATAAATCTTCCAGAATAGTACCCTTTCACTTCTTGTCAAATACTAGTCTTCTTTATGTGTTATGGAGATGTTGCTGATTCTAGTTCCTAACCTTGAAATTGGCCACCAGACAAAATTATTTCCAAACTGAGACCTAGAGTTTTCTTTATAAGATCAGAAGTAGAAAATTAAATTATAATCATTAAGCCATGAATCAATATGTATTTTATTTTTCTCATCCCTGAAATGAGGATGATGATACCTGTTCACTTGTGCACTTATTTAGTGCAAGGTAATAGAGATAGAGCTTTAAACAAAATGGCAAAAATCCTTGCCTTCATGAACTATACATGTTAAAAGGAGAAAGATGAAGTGTGTGTATATATATATATATATATATATATACACACATACATATATATATGCACTATATATACATACAAAATATATTTAAGTTAAATGTAAATATATTTAAGTTAAAATGTGTGCACATTTTATCTGAATAATATTTCTATCCTTCACTTTCAGATAGAGTATGAACATGAAATAATTTATCTAATAAGACATAAGCAAGTGTATTAAAATAATATAGTACCTAAACATTTTTAGTCTGTGGGAATTTGAGAGGAGTAATGACATTTATAATGTTTTGAAGCCCCATACATTTAAAGTGGCATACTTCTTGTTTTCCTGCAAACAAAACCACTCTTACTGTCCCCTTAAATTCCCTCTACTCTCTTCTGTGGGCACTGTCAGCCTGGCCTCTATTTCAGTGTCTTTGGTGGACACATGGTCATAAACTAAGGGGAGGGTGGTAATGGGAGGGAAGTGGGGAGGGGTGGGAGGAGGGACTGGATTGGGAGTAAAAAGGAGAAAACTGTATTGGACAATGATTAAAATAAAAAAATAGAACTCTTTCGTCAGTGTAAATAAAATCACAATGATAAAATTAAAAAAAACACACACACACACACACACTCTTACCTCTCAGTCATTTTATGCTGATGCCTTCACAGGGCACACATGAATTGACACATACTTGCCAAACTTTTGCCGAGCAATATTCCCTAATAATTAACTTGTGTTATTGTAAAAATTTAAAGTCTCTTTTTAGACTAGCAAATGCTGTTCCCTGAACCACACATATACCACTCATGATGTTTTTGAGAAACAACAGATTAAGTTATCAGTTCTCATGCATTCTGCACTCAGAAATAAATGGAGTAGAAACAAATCAATAATGTCAAATGAAAAAAAGACAAAAGCAATACTTAAATAAAATTGATTTCTTAATCTCCAAGAGTATGTGACAAATAATAGAAAGGGAATTTAAGAGTATGACTTTAAAGCTTTCTTCTGCTAAACAGGTGGAAATTCATGTTATTTATGAAAATTAGTTATGGAGAGTTGGTGTCCTATTGCTATTTTGCCTGTGAAGATAGCACTATAAAATTCAGAATATTAGTAAGAAAAGAAAAGAAAAGAAAAAAGCAAAGTATTGCTCCCATTTCCTTCCTTGTTATTTGAGGTAACATTACTTAATACTTTTTTCTTTCTCATATCACTAAAATAATATCATTAAAATCACTAGTTATAGGAAATAATAGGTAATTTTTTCAAAAACAAAACATTGAATTGGTATTTTGTCATCATGAATTTTTAAGGTATGTTCATATTTCTAAGTGGTTTTCCAAAAGCTCTCTTTTTATGCCATCTTCTGTTAAAAATGCACATAAGTTTGTTTATGTGGTGAATCACATTTATTGATTTGCAAATGTTGTACCAACCCTGCATTCCCAGAATAATTCCCACTTGATCATGGTGTTTTATCTTTTTGATGTGTTGCTGTATTCAGTTTGCTAATATTTTGTTGAGGATTATTATAGCATCTATGTTCATCAGAGATATTGGCCTCTAATTTTCTTTCTTTGTTGTGTCTTTACCTGTTTAGGAATCAGAATAATGCTGGCCTTGTAAAATGCATTTGGGAGCATTCTCTCGACTTGAATTTTATGAAATAGTTTGAGAAGGAGAGCTGTTAGTTCTCAGAATGCTTGGGAAAATTCATCTGTGAAGCCATCTGGTCCAGGGTTTTTGTTTGTAGGGAGTTTTGATTACTGCTTCAATTTTATTAGGTATAATTTATCCATTCAGATTCTCTGATTCTTTCTGATTTATTTTTGGAAGATTGTATATTTTTAGGGATTTATCCATTTCATCCAGCTTGTCCAGTTTGTTGGCATATAATTGTTCATAATATTTTCTTACAATCCTTCGCATTTCTTTGGTGTTAAGTTGTTATTTCTCCTCTTTAATTTCTGATTTTACTTATTTGGCTTCTCTCTCTTTTTTCATGATGAGTCTGGTTAAAGGTTTGTTGATCTTGTTTATCTTTTCAAAGAATCAGCTCTTGGATTCATTAATCTTTTGTATCATTTTATAGACTCAATTTCACTGGTTTCTGCTCTGATCTTTATTATTTCCTTCCTTCTGCTCACTTTGGGCTTTGGTTGTTGTTTTTCAGGTTCTTTAAGTGTGAAGTTAGATAATTTATTTGAGCAATTTCTTATTTTTAAGATAAGCTTGTATGTAATACTATGAATTTCCCTCTTAGGATTGTTTTCCTTGTGTCCTACAGATTTTTAGATTGTTGTGTCCTTGTTTTCATTTGTTTCAAGGTATCTTTCATTCCTTCCTTGATCTCATTGTTAATCCATTTATTGTTTAATCATATGTTACTTAGCTTCCATGTGTTTGCAGGATTTTTGCTGTTCTTGTGATTGATTTATACTTTCATAGCATTGTGGTCAAAGAAGATACTTGATATCATTTCAATCTTCTTAAATGTATTGAGACTTGTTTTGTGTCCTAACATGTGGTCTATCCTAGAAAACGTTCCATGCACACTTGAAAAGTATGTATTTTCTTCTGCTTTGGGGTGAAATGCTCTGAAGATATTGATTAAATCCACATGATCTAGTGTGTCATTTAAGGCTGCTGTCTCCTTGTTGATTTTTTCCCAGGAAGATCTATCCATTGAAGTCAATAGAGTGTTAAAATGCCCAAATATGATTGTATTTCTGTCAGTCTCTCCCTTTATGTCCATCAAGATTTGCTTTACATACTTAGGTGTTCCTATGTTGGGTGCATAAATGTTTATTAGGGTTATATCCTCCTGTTGGATTGTTCCCTTTATCATTATGTACCATCCTTATTTATCTCTTTACTATAGCTTTTGTTTTAAAGTCTATTTTTTCAGATATAAGTATTCCTACCTCAGCTTTTTTCCATTTGCATAAAATATCTTTTTCCATCCCTTACTTTTAGCCTGTGTATATCTTTCAATCTGAGATGGGTGGCTAGGAGGCAGCATATATATGGGTCTTGTTCTCTTATCCATTCAGGTACGCTCTATGTTTTGGTTGGAGCATCTCAGCCATTTGCATTTAAGGTGATTATAGATAGACATGTATGTAGTACCATTTTACTGTTAGACTGTTTTCCTCTGTTTTTTCTTCTTTCTCTTTTTCTTAAAGCAAGCTCTTTAATATTTGTTGTAATACTGATTTGCTGTTCACAAACTCCTTTAGCTTTTTCTTCTCTGGGAAGCTTGTTATTTCTCCTTTGATTTTAAATGATAGCCTTTCTGGGTAAGGCCATTACTTCCTGGGTTGTAGGTCATTGATTTTCATCACCTTGAATATTTTACACCACTCCTTTCTGGACTGAAATGTTTCTGTTGAATAATCAGATAACAGTCTAATTGATTCCCTCTTGTATGTAACTCCCTGCTTTTCTCTTGCAGCTTTTAGGATTCTCTCCTTGTCTTTAAGTATTGACATTTTGATTATGATATGTCTCAGTGTAGACCTCTCTGGGTTCAACTTGTTTTGGATTCTCTGAACTTTCTGGACTTGTGTGACTTTTTCTGTCACCAGATTAAGGAAGTTTTTAGTAATTCTTTCTTCAAATAGATTCTTGATCCCTTGTTCACCCTCTTCTCCTTCTGGCATTCTCATGATGCAGATGTTATGCTTTATGTTGTCCTAAATGTTTCTTAAGCTCTCTTAATTTTTAAAAACTTCTTGTTTCCTTTTGCTGCTGTGCCTGAGTATTTTATTCCTCCTGGTATTCCAGAACACTGATTCTACTCTCCTATTCAGCTGACCTACTGTTTATTCCTTCCAGTGTATTATGCATTTCAGATATTGCATTCTTTATTTTTGACTGGTTCTTTTTCATGCTTTCTATGTCTTTTTTCATGCTGTTGAGTATTGTTATAATCATTACTGTAAAATGTCTCTTGGATAAATTGCTTGCCTCCATTTCATCTAGTTCTAGAAAACTCACATGTTCTTTCATTTTTGGTCTGTTTCTCTATCTTTCCATTTTTGGCAACTTCAGTGTATTTTCTGCTTTTGTCGTTAAACTAATCAGCTTTCAGGCTTATCAGTTTGTTAATCTAATTGAACCATGGAAATCCTAGAAGAAAATACAGGCAGCAAAGTCCCAGACATTGGTCATTGAAATTTTTTATTGGTTATATCTCCCAGGCAAGTGAAAGAAAAGAAAAAATAAACATCTGGGACTACATCAAACTACAATTTTTCACACAGCAAAGGAAATGATCAACAGAATAAAAAGACAACCCAAATAATGGGAGAACATATTCATATTTGCCAATACATCTGATAAGGGGTTAATATCCAAAGGTTATAAAGTACTTACAAAACTCAACACCAAAAACTACCTAAACAACTCAATTAAAAAGTGAGCAAATAACCTGGATAGACACTTCTCCAAAGAGGATATACAAGTGGCCAATAGACATGAAAAAATACTCAAAGCCACTTATCATCGGAGAAATGAAAGTAAAAACCACAATGAGATACCATCTCATACCTGTCAGAATGGCTATTATCAATAAATCAAAAAAACAACAAGTCCTTAAGAGGATGTGGAGAAAAGGTAATACTTTTGCACTGTTAGTGGGAATGCAGACTGACATAGCCACTGTGGAAAGCAGTATGGAGATACCTCAAAAAATTAAAAATCAATATGCCTTTTGATTCAGCAATCTCACTTCTGGGAATATATCTGAAAGAATCCCAAACACTAATTCAAAAGAACATAAGCATCTCTATGTTCTTTTCAGTGTTCTTTACAATTGCCAAGATATGGAAGCAGTTGAATTGTCCATCAATAGATGAGTGGACAAAACAATTATGGGACATTTATGCATTGGAATTCTACTCAGCTGTAAAGAAGAAAATTTTACTCTTTGTGACAGTATGAATGGACCTTCAGAACATTATGCTAAGTGAAATAAGCCAGTTAGAGAAATAAAAATACCATATGATTTCACACATAGTTGGAATCTAATGAACAAACTGAACTAACAAGCAAAACAGATACTCATAGATAGAAAGCAGGATGACAGTTATTGGAGGAGCGGGTCTAGGGATGGAGGGATTGAGCAAAAAGGGAAAAGGACTCATGGACATGGACAACAGTGTGGTGATGGTTGGGGTAAGGATGGTGTAAGGGGACTAAATGGTAATGCAAAAATATAATAAAGATTAAAACAAAGAAATAAAAAACATTGCACCTTACATGGGTTGATTTTATCTTACTATTGAAGAATGTTACATATACATAGATCTTACTATTGAAAGATATTTTATATATATATTTATATTTATCAGTGGCACAAAGCATGCCATTTTATAACTCATTGGTTATTCCAACATTTCCTTAATATGTAGCCAGAGGTAACTGAGATGTCAATAAAAAATATATATTATCTAGCATACGGTATACCAAGGTAAGATTAATGATTTGAAGGATATTATAATTAAATAAAGAACAAAAAGAATAGTAAATGAGACAATTTTATTACCAAAAGAATCACCAATGTATTATCAAAACAAGACTTAATTATTTGTGTATATAAATACATACACACACATTCATTTCAGACTAACTTACTATCTTTGATGTTGCATTTATGACAGTGTAATCACCACTATTGAGCATTTATTAATTGTAGCTGTACATGTGGCCAGGCTAAGACCCAGATCTTGATTTCTAAATACCATTTTTCAATAAAGTGAACCAGAGCTCCTTAAAAAAGTGATCAACTCAGTACTGGGGCAAGAAAAATACACAAATCTAAAACACCTTACAGTGTTAGGAAGTAAGAAAGTGCTGAAAAAAAGGGGGTAGCCAAAGCTAGAGCAATTTTAGCAATAAAATAAATAATAATGTAGAATTGGATTACAACCCAAAGGACAAAATTAAAATACATGAGTCCAGATTGACATAAATTAATGATTGGATAAATGAAGAAGAAGGGACAGATCTTC
Source organism: Phyllostomus hastatus (assembly GCF_019186645.2). Classification (NCBI taxonomy): domain Eukaryota; kingdom Metazoa; phylum Chordata; class Mammalia; order Chiroptera; family Phyllostomidae; genus Phyllostomus; species Phyllostomus hastatus. Next base: position 20,852,765 of record NW_025334028.1, on the reverse strand, counting down.
CTTAGAGAAAAAATTACATAATCTGTGTAGGTACTTTCCCCTCTGAGAGGTGAAAAATAGTCTTCCTTCCCAAATCTCCCCAACACTACCTTAGACAAGTGATCAAGGTTAGTACCCATAGTGGTAAATTATTTTTATATCATGCATTTCCTGAGATTATGTGATGGGAAGGTCATTTCGCCTTTTTCCTTTTCTTCCCTCAAACCCATTACCCCAGCCCAACCATTACAGTGACATCACACGATCACAGAGTGAAGGACATTCTACAAAGTGCCTGACCAGTACTCTTCACAACTGTTAAGGTGCAAAAAAACAAGGATACTTTCAGTATTACAAAATGATTGATCATTGTTATTTCAAAGTTTTTATTTCTCCCCATTATGTTGTGTTTCCTTATCTATTGGCATCTATTCTTGCCCACTTGGAATTAGAAAATATGTTGGGGCAGGTTTTCTTTTGTGTTAATTAAAACCTGTTAGATTTTTGTTTCTTTCACCTCAGCACAGCCTGGGCCACATTCCCTAGCCTCCCTTGCGGTTACACATGGCTGCATGTCTGACTTCTGACCAATACAGCATGGTAGGAGGTAATGGAATGCCACTTTCAGACCAAGACTATAAAACCTTCCCCATGTATGCTTATCATTCTTTCCCCATTCACCAGCTGAAGAGAGAGGCCATCAAAGATTCACTGTTTGATTACTTAGCACAGCTTAATTTGGGGGCTATACTGTCAACAGTCTGAATTTTACAAAGTAATTTACATCTATTGCCGAACTATTTTCTAGAATGATATACAAATTACACACTGGCCAGAATTGTTCCATTTCACAAAATCTTTATTGTTATTGAAAATTCTGTTTTCCCTTTAGTTTTTTCTTTATTTTGATAGGATAAAATGTTTCTTGTTATAGTCTATCAGATTTGATAAATAATGATAACAATGTTCTTAAATATTTTTAACTAATTTTATTTTTTGTGTGTTTGTGAAGTGTCTAATCATTCATTAGCACAATTGGTATTTTGTAGTTATTCTTTTCTTGCTTTTAAGGACCTTCAGGTATATTAAGCATGATGCATTTTTTGTCATATATTTTGTAAATATTTGATAACATTATTTGTAGTGTATTTTGTACATTAAGTCAGAGACTCACTCTTACTCTTTGTGAGTGCTTCTCTACTTCTCTCGTTACAAAAAACATAACCTGAAATTCAATAAATATTTTTTATTTCTTATTTTTAACATTATTTGCTTTTTTACATTTAACTATAATCCACATTAAATCTATTTTGTTTCTTATTGTAAGGTAAAGATTCATCTTTCTTTTTGATAATAGATAAATAATAGTTTAATGACCAATTATTGACTAATTGTTTTCTCACTGATTTAAAATGTCAACTTTATTGTACACTATGTTAGGTCTATTTATAATAATTTTTGAAGTGTTCAGTAAACTTTTGGACCCTTTTTTTGAAAATTCTAGAGAATTTTAGAAAATTTTAGTTCATTCTAGTCATTGCTTTTGCATATTTTGTTTTGCCAAGTATACATTTTGCTTTAATATTGGAATAAACCAAACTTGCCTATAGTATTATCTTTTGTTATGCAAACCTAGTTATTGTTTACTAGCATTCTCTTTCTTAAGGTAGCACTTTGTTAACTTTAAGTCTGTGTATGTATGTTAGTACCATCAGGTTTTCAAGTCATGATTATATAAGTGAAAAAAATTTGTAGCTTCCTAACTTTTTCTGTGCTCTGGACATGTGATCTCTCTGCACAATAGATTATAAACTCCATGAGGACAGGGGCCATGAGTTTTTTTGCCCACCACTTTATTTAGTGCATAATAGCCTATCAGCACATAATTGGTAATACTAGGTGAATAAGTTTTTTTTTTTACCAAGTTTATACTTAATCCATAATTTGAAAGATTAAAAATGTACATGGTTAAAATTCTAAGCTAAGAGCCTTTCAGAGGCAGAAATTCTATGACATTTTTAAAAATCCTTCATGATTTTTAAAATTTTTTCTAACAATTGATAATTTCCCCCAAAAATATTTTAATTCAAATTTTAAAATGTAATAAGCCAGGCAGTAAAAGACAAATATCATATGATCTCACCTATAAGTGGAACCTAATTAACAAAACAAAACAAGCATGCACAATATAACCAGAGACATTGAAGTTAAGAACAAAATGACAGTAACCAGAGGGGAATTGGTAGAGGATAATGGGGGGAAAGGGGGGAGGGTTTTCAAGAACATGTACAAAGGACATATGGACAAAACCAAAAAGGGGTAGGATCAAGGGTGAGCAGTGGGGATGGCTGGGTGGGAGTGGGGGGTCAAAATGGAGACAACTGTACTTGAACAACAGTTAAAAATTTTTTTAAAGAAGTAAAAAATGTATTAATATAAATTTATAGATAGTATCTTAGAAATGTAGAAATATTTTACCAATCTGATTTCTAAAATTTACTTTTATTTACTATAGTTCATTTTGTTCTAAAAAACATTTTTCATTCTGGCAACCCAGGTACCCTTTTCCTCTTGTTTTGCATCTTGATTGGCATGTGACTGTTTTTGTGTTCACTGTTTAATGAAAAGACTCGTACTTGCCAATCATGAAATACATTGTTCCTTCTGGCTCTGCCTCACTACTACCAGTTACTGTTAAAATCTTACTGCCACATCAAAAATTAAAAGGTTCTTTTCTATTTAATCATCAATCTAGTGAAATATGTTGGATTCCTACTTTCACTGTCTGCTTAGCTATGTCATTGTGTAGATAGGAATTAGTTTGGGGAAGCAGTCATGAAAACTGTAGACCAGAAAGTGTGTACCCTTCTTATGGTTATTTTTTTGTTTATCTCTCTCTGTTTCTGACTTCTTTCCATGATTTGTTACTTCTAGTCCAATTTTGTCATGGGATCTGTTGATTACTGGATTTGCAGTCCCAGTTCTAGTAATGGAGGTCGACAGAAAATGGCTTTGAGTTGCATAGAAAACTATTCCTGTTCATTAGAACCATGACTCCTTCGCTTTACTCAGTGATGGTACTGTATTTGTGAAGTAAGAATATGCATTAAGGTTTGTTGGACATAATTTATTGCCTTACCCTAAACGATTCTGCTTAATGACTGCATCTAATCTTTAGTTATTAGAAATTCCCTCTGGAGTCAGACAGATGCTTGACTATACAGATTTTCACTGCTTTAGTGGCATTGTTTTCTTTCTTAGCTTTTAATATCTTTCTGTGAAAAAGTTAGAGAAGAAAAATTTGGACCTCCTTGCTAGCTAACACTTTAGCCTGAATTGCATAAGGATATTATTATTTTTAATGGAAGAAAATGTTCTGGATGATTATATCAACAATGGATATAAATGTTTTGTATGTACATTTTTCAGTGATGATAAATCAAGATGAGAATAAATTATTTATTATCTTTAATATCAACCGACTTAGGGACAGAGAAAAACATTTGGTTATGAAATTAATTTATACATAAGATTAGTTTCAATACAATTCTAACATGATATAATCTGAATTATAATTCTGATCCCCTATATTTTTAGAGACCCATTGATAATAAAGAAAACTTTAGTTGTAATATAGGAAAACAGGGACATTATAAGCAATTCTATTAAATGCACTCTTTATAAATTACTGCACACATTTTACTAGGCAGCTGCCATGTAGAAGAAAGAACACAGAAGCAGGGTATAATAACATCCTTCTTTAACATGCTAACTGTAGAACTTCTGAGCATCTAGTCACTGATACACTCAAGATACTATGATGATATTTATTCTAGATGGCACTTAAAATTTTGGTCTCTATTTCACTTCCTCCATTTTTTCTTATGACAACAGAGCTTACTGTTTTGAATAAATGAGAAAATATCCATGTCTGGTCTGCGTACTGTAATTTCTTGTCCATATTGATTGATTTGGGGATGACCAAATGACTCAGAAGGGCCTATCAAACACAATCTCAGAAGTTTTCTAATATATTAAGGAATAATGCTTATTTTTAAAATTTTTCTACTTTATTTTTATTGTTTACTCTATTACAGTTGTCCCAATTTTCTCCCCTTTGCCCCCTTCCACCTAGCCTCTCTCTCTCACCCGCAGTCACTCTCCACTCTCTTGTCCATGTGCATGAGTCATTCAAACCTGTTCTTTGACTAATCTCTTCCCCTGTTTCCACCATTCCCCTCTTACTCCTCCTTTCCTACAGCTATCAGTCTCATCCATATTTCCATGTCTCTCCTTAGTTTATTCTGTTAATTAGATTCCAGTTATAAATGAGGCCATATGGTATTTGTATTTCACCACCTTATTTCACTTAGCATAATAGTTTGCACTTCCATCCATGCTGTTGCAAAAGGTAGGCCTTTTTTCCTTATGCTGAGTAGTATTCCATTGTGTAAATGTACCACAGTTTTTTGATCTACTCATCTACTGATAGTCACTTGGGCTGTTTCCAACACTTGGCTATTGTAAATAGCACTGCTATGAACATGGGGGTGCATAGGTTCTTTTGAATTGGTGTTTCAGGATTCTTAGGGTATATAACCAGCAGTGAAATAACTGGGCCATAAAGCAGTTCTATTATTAATTTTTTTGAGAAAATTCCTTACTGTTTACCACAAGTGGCTGCACCAGTCTGTAATCCTACCAATAGTATACTAGGGTTCCATTTTCTCTACATTCCTGCCAGCACTTGTTGTTTGTTGATTTATTACTGATAGCCATTTTGATGGGTGTGAAGTGATATCTCATTGTGGTTTTAATTTGCATTTCTCTGGTGGCTAGTGATGTTGACCATTTTTCATATATCTATGGGTCATCTGTATGTCCTCTTGGAGAAGTGTCTATTGAATTCCTTCACTCATTTTTTCATTGGATTGTTTGTCTTCCTGATGTTTGTATGAGTTCTTTATATATTTTGGAGATTAAATCCTTGTCCAATGTATCATTGGCAAATATGTTCTCCCATACAGTTGGTTCCTCTCTCATTTTGATGAGGGTTTCTTTAGCTGTGCAGCAAGATAAGGGCAGAATTAAATGGCATAGAGACTAAAAAAGCAATCCAAAGAATCAATGGATCCAGGAGCTTTTTCTTTGGAGCTATGAACAAAATGGACAAACCTGTAACCAGACTCATCAAGAAAAAAAAGAAAGGACCCAAATAAAGAATATCAAAAACAAAAGAGGAGAAGTAAAAATGGGTGGCACAGCAATACAAAGGATTGTAAGAAATTGCTATGAACAACTATATGCCAAGAAACTGAACAACCTGGGCCAAAGTGGACAAATTTCTGGAAATATACAATCTTCCAAAACTAAATCAAGAAGAAGCAGAAAACCTGAACAGACCGATAACAGCTAGAGAAGTTGAAGCAGTAATCAAAAAACTCTCAGCACACAAAAGCACTGGACCAGATGACTTCACAGGCAAATTTTGCCAAACATCCAAACAAGAACGCTTATCCTTCTCAAACTGTTCCAAAAAATTCAAGAAGAGAAAAGACTCTCAAACTCTTCATGAGGTAAGTATTATCCTATTCCAAAACCAGGTAAAGACACAACAAAGAAAGAAAATTACAGGCCAATATCTCTGATGAACAGAGATGTTAAAATCTTCAACAAAATATTAGCAATCTGTATCCAGCTTTAATGTACTCATTAAACAGATCATACACCATGATCAAGTGGGATTTATCCCAGAGATGCAAGGATGGTGTAACATTTACAAATCAATAAACATAATACACCTTATAAACAAAATGAAAGACAAAAATCACATGATCATATCAATAGATGCTGAAAGAGCATTTGATAAAATCCAGCACCCATTTATGATAAAATCTCAGCAAAGTGGGAATAGAGGGAACATAACTTGAAATAATAAAGGCCATATATGAGAAACCTACTGCCAACACCACTCTTATTCAACAAGTACTGGAAGTTCTAGCCACAGAAACTAGACAAGAAAAAGAAATAAAAGGCATCAAAATTGAAAAGAAGAAAATAAAAGTGTCATTATTCACAGATGACATGATAGTGGACACAGAAAACCCTGCAGTCTCCACCAAAAAACTGCTCAACTTAATTAGTGAATTTGGCAAAAGAAAGCAAGATACAAAGTCAATAATCAGAAATTGATGGCATTCTTATACACCAACAATGAATCATCAGAAAGAGAACCTAAGAAAAAATTTCATTTAGTATAATAATAAGAAAAATAAAGTACCCAGTAATAAATTTAACCAAGAATGTAAAAGACCTGTACTCAGAAAACTACAGAACACCGAAGAAAGAAATTGAGTAAGATACAAATAAATGGAAGCATATACTGTGTTCATGGATTAGAAGAATTAATATCGTTAAAATGTCCATACTACTCAAAGCAGTCTGAAGATTCAATGCAACTCCTATCAAAATATCAGTGGCACATTTCACAGATCTATAACACATATCCCCAAAATATGCATGGAACAAAAAAAGGCCCCACATAGCCTTACAATCCTGAGGAAGAACAACAAAGTTGGAGGGATGACAATACTTGATGCTAAACTATACTGCATGGCCACTGCAATCAAGACAGTCTGGTACTGGCATAAGAACAGACACATAGATCAATGGAACAGAATAGAGAGCCCAGAAATAAACCCAAATCTCTATGGAATAATGCCTATTTTTACTGGATAGTAGGTAAACCAAGACATCCATGTGACTACTGTGGTGCATAAGTATGTGTAAGTTTTATGTTTACCATCCCTTTAAAGGTTAATCAGGGGAAATATATCCTTACTGTTGGTTTAAAAACTCAAGCAGGCTCATGACTTTTCTGCCCAACTTTAGAAAATAGACACAATGCTATACTATAGTTACTTCATCCTGAAAGAAGTCTCAAATTGGACGTTTAAGTATACCTGTCCCAGTTATAATCCTCAAACTGCAAAATTCACTTGGTTGCAGTTGTTTTTCCTTCCTTTCTTAGGTTTGCACCTGCAGTATGAAAGAGGACAGAGTGTGGTTGATATTTCTTTTTCTTTGAGTTGAGGGTTCTCTCTCTCTCTCTCTCTCTCTCTCTCTCTCTCTCCCCCTCCCTCCCTCTCTCTCTCTCTCTCTCTCTCTCTCTCTCTCTCTCTCTCTCTCTTTCTCTTGCTGGCTCACTTGCTCCTACCTTCTAGCTGTAATTTGGAATTCACAAGGATGGGCTTCACAATTCTTACCTGAACTGGATAATCAGCTGACTTTAAGCCCTGTGGAATGATAGGTGTATAAAGGTGAGTCTCAGATACACTTTCTTGGGATCTAGGAGTTCTACCTTGGATCCACATCTCTTTATTTTTATGGTCCGGGCAGATAACTTTGTATTTTGGGTGGTCAACTTATTCTTCCTTTGCAGATTCTGAGTAACCTGTAGACTTCTGGCTGATGTTCTCTTACCATGATAGGTGGCTCTATTAGACAAGACTCAACACAACTTCAATCTGGTTTTCTCTCTCTTCTAACACAAACCTGATTTATGGAAAAAACTCAGGCATATTTTAGCCTCTTCAAAGTCTGGTGGTATAGGCCAATCCAAATATCTCAGGTAGAAGTCTAATTAGTTTAGATAATGCATTAAAAATCTTTGAGTGGTTTATTTTAATGCCCTCTTTCTACAACTGTTAAAAGAATGCACTCTGCCTTTTTCCCAAAAATGGGTGGGGTGGGTGATTCATAGCACAGATCTTTCTACCAATTTTGTCTTCTTTTCTGTAATGCCTTCCCATATATTTGCTTTGGATGGTGAATACAACAGTCATGGAACAAATTCTTCATCACTGATTTTGCAAATTCTTTATATTTCCAATATAGTGCCAGGAAGAGTCCCCCTGAGCCCACTACCCTGTATAATCTGGGTCACTAAGGAGGGAGAGGGGGAAGGGGGGAGAAAGGAGAAAATATTCTGTGGAAAAATGCTTTGAGGTACAAAATCTTGCAGAAGCAGCTGATCTTTCCATTGCTGCTGTTACTGCTGCCACTACTATTACAGTAGCTGCTACATATTTTAAAACTGTATGTATCAAACTGGGCAAAATCAATACCTTAAAAATCTCATTGAAGTTGTTCAGTGAAGATGTTTTTTTTTTCTGTTGGAAGCAAAACCAGAAATATATGCCTAATTTTGTTTATGCTGTAAATACTTGTTTCTTTTGTTATTATTTTCTCATGTAGAAGGGAGATAACTGCAGTTCTCTATCATTTGTGATACTAATTTTAGCCCATAAGTGTCAGTACTTTGGAAATTTAATTTTAAATGTTGCACAACAATAAGAATTTCTCTTAGATCTATCTTTGTAAACTACACTTTTAGAATTATATGAATAACAGAAAGGATGGAAGCATCTGATAAAATGTAAGTACTTGAAACCATGTATTTTTAAAGTAAAAGACAAAAAATGTAAAAACTTTTAAAAGTAATAAATTGTCATAATCTTTTAATTATTTATTTGGACTCAGTATTTCATACAATAAACAATACAATGATAAATTATGAATTAAAGAATACATTTCAAAAATATTGCTATGCTAGAAAGAAATCCAGCCAGTGGATAATCAGAATGTATATTATATTTAATCTATCCTTTTGTTAAAATACATGTGTAAGAGAAAATAACCACAGAGTTTGTATGTATCTCTGAACTTGACCTTTACATTTATGATTTTTCTTTCTTTTCCCTATAAAATAGTGTTATGCTTTCTTTATCTTTGGCACCGTGAAGCTCCTTAATAGAGAGTTTCAGTTATGGAATTTGCAGAAAATGTGCAGCCCTTAGAGAGCAGGAATCCTAAGTGCTCACTGGTTATATTTATATTTAGTAACAGTATCTGTTAAGAGCTAAAATAAAACAAAAATTACTTTAAAATAGGGATATTTTAACATCCTGTACTGTGGAAGGTCCTAGACCATTTTAAATTGTTCCAAAGAAGAACAGAGCTGAGTGATGCTTGAAAGAAGTTTGTGTTTCACTTCTTACCTAAGAAAGAAAACTAGATCTAAAAATTCCATAACAGAAGGGTTTATGACATATAAAAAACTCCCAGCAATAAAATTGTCATGGCATTGAACTAGTTTTTCAAATTATTCTTTGTGGAACATGTTGAGATAATTATTAAGAAACCAGTCTGGGGGTTTTCTTTTTTCTCTTCTCTTTTCTTTTCTTTTCTTTTCTTTTCTTTTCTTTTCTTTTCTTTTCTTTTCTTTTCTTTTCTTTTCTTTTCTCTTTTCTTTTCTTTTTCCTTTTCTTTTCTTTTCTTTTTTCTTTTCTTTTCTCTTTTTTCTTCTCTTTTCTCTCTCCTCTCCTCTCCTCTCCCCTCCCCTCCCCTCCTCTCTCCTCTCCTCTCTCTTTCTCTCTCTTCTCTTCTTCTTCCCTTCCCTTCCCTTCCCTTCCCTTCCCTTCCCTTCCCTTCCCTTCCCTTCCCTTCCCTTCCCTTCCCTTCCCTTCTTTTCCTCCCTTTCTCCCTCCCTCCCTTCCTTTTTTTCTTCCTCCATACTTTTTCTTTCAACCTGGAATTCAGTTTTCTTTTTTTGTAATAATGCAAATCAAATATAAAGAGCTAATTTTCCTTTGATAAATGTATGAATAGGTAGCTAATAGGTATCAGAGCTAAGTTTATAAATACAGCATCTGATTACAGTGTAGCAATCATGATGATTCTTTTATATTTAAACATATTATTTAATTTTGTTGAATTTTCATATTTTTATCAACAATTTACTGTGAAAAAAGCAGTTCCTTATACAGTACTTCCAAATCGTAGCTCATTTCCAAAATATCAATTTAATTGTTAACAATAAGAGGCAACAATTAATTCAATACAAAAAGTGCAGATCTTGGAATAATAAACTGGGTTTTAGTTCCAGGTCCATATGTTAGTCTTCTTACAACTTTGGACAAATAGCACAACATAAGCTCTTTAGGTCTCTGATAGGTGTACTTCTTCAAATGTTTTATGGAGATATTTAAATTGATTGAGATAGTGTGTGTATCAAGTACAAGGAAGCATATTCTAAATTCTAATCTAAACACTTTCAGCACTATCAGGTATATTGTATATTAAAGTATTATATACAGATTTTTCACTGGGTTGGAAATTTTCTTATGTTTTAGGGAATTATTTTCATTTTTTATTACTTTTATTTTTATGTTTTATATTTGTTCCACTTATTTCTCCCTTCTTTCCTCTCTGCTCAGCCTGCCCCTTACCTTCCATAGTCAATCCTCACCCTATTGTCCATGTCCCTGGGTGCTTCATACAAGTTCCTTGACTAATCCCTTCACCTTCTTTCAAACAGTCCCCCTTCCCTCCTCTCCTCTTACTGCCATTGGTCTATTCCATGGTTCCGTGCTTCTGGTTCTATTTTGTTCCTACTTTCTGTGACAGCATGGATGGAATGGGAGACTGTCATGCTAAGTGAAATAAGCCAGTGGGTGAAAGACAAATACCTTATGATCTAACTTAAAAGAGGAACCTAATGAGGAAAATAAATTAATAGAAATTATTTTTAAAAGTGTATGTGATATAGAAGTTCACATCCCTATGCCTCTATCTGTAGTAAAATGTAAAAAGGTAAAGCAGTATTACAGACTAGAGCTGGATTAATTATGCTTCTGTGTATCAAGAAAGATCATAATTGTTCAATTTAGTAAATTGCAAATGAGCACATCATAGAGTTCAGAATAGCTATGAAGATTTAGCTCTTCAATGGGTTGATTTCTATTACTCTAGTCAGTTAAAAGGTTAATACAAGGTCTTAGGAGAACTGGAGCACTTTTGGTTTATTTTTTGTAAAGTAGCAATATATTATAAAATTCTATTTTTGTTCATCTTTTTTAAGAAGAAGAAAGATAAGGATTGGATATTTACTGTCTGGTGTAGTTTTTGGAGAACACAATAGAGATTATCTTGCCTTTGAAATGCAGAGCAGAAAGGCATATTAAATATGATATTTAGTATGAACTTAAAATGTAAGATAAACCAGAAGTAACTTTTAGTTGGTAGCCAACCTGGCTATTAAAATATTTTAGTTCTTAAGTGTTAATAAATTTGTCTCCCTTGGCATGCACAAGCCCTATTCATCTGGGGAAAAAATGAGTCAACCGAACATGAACATCTGCCTTTGGAAGGAACCAGTGTAGATCTGGCTCTTTTCTTGTGGACAGCAGAGGAGAAGGGGAGAACTCTGAGAATATTAAGCTCATATTTTGACTCTCCGTCAAGGAGTGATTCAAGAGGGACATTGTGTCATTCAGCACATGTGTTTCTGAGAGAATGCTCAGACTATGACTTGGAAATAGAGATTGGAAACTAGGAAACTAAATTTTCAGTGCTGCTATGTCTTTTTTTTCTCCTTTGTCTTTCAAGTAGCATATTTGAATGTTTATTTAGACATATGTCCTCTTTTAGATATTGATTGTTAGGAATCCTCATTCAGTCCAATGTGGACATTCTATAAAAGATTTTTGATATGTTGCTTCCCTTTGAACAAATTTTTCCCACAAACTCAGAGAATTTTGAAGATATTGGGCTATTCTTTGAGAATTTGGATTATTAGGTTAATGTTCAGAATATGGGATTCCCCTAGTATAAAACTAGGTCCAAAGATCAATAAAAGAATATACCCAGGTTCCGAGCCTCAGGACTGGATCTTTTTTACTATGACAAATATTTTCCCTATAAATTATTTAAATATAAATAGTATCTTTTAAGATTAATTTTAATTGTGATAATATATAAATAACGTGAAATTTAACCATTTTAAGTGAATAATTATATACTGTTAACTACATTCGCATTGTTGTGCAATCCACTCCAAGAATCCTTTTCATCTTTCAGAACTGAAATTCTGTACCCATTTAACAACAAATCATAATTTTCCCTCCTCTCAGCCTCTGGAGATTGCCATTCTACTTTCCATTTCTACTCAATGTTCACTTGTATTGCAGCATGCATCACAATTTCCTTCCTTTTTAAGACTGAATAATATTGGGTTATATTCATATAACACATTTTTAATTCATCCACCCATCAATGAACACTTGGCTCTTTCACCTTTTGTCTATTGTGAATAATGCTATGAACAAGGGCCTCTTCAAGATTCTGCTTTCGGTTGTTTTGAGGGTATAGCAGAGTGGAATTGATGGACTATATGGTAATTCTACTTTTACTTTTTTAGGAACCATATACTATTCTCCATGGTGATTATGCCATCCTACATTTCTACCAGCTATGGTATTCCAGTGGCTCCACATCCTTCCCAACACCAGCTATTCTCTGATTTTTAATAATAGCCATTCACTTGGGTCTGATATAATATCTCATGATTTTGATGTGCATTTCCCTAATGATTAGCGATGTTGAGCATCTTTTCATGTGCTTGTTTGTCATTTGTATATATTTTTAGGGTAAATGTCTATTCAAATTCTTTACCCATTTTTAATTGGATTAGTTGTTGTTGTTCAGTCATAGGAGTACTTTTTATATTCCAAATACTAATCTCTGTTTTACAAAGATTTTATTTATTTATTTATTTATTTATTTATTTATTGAGAAAGGAGTGGGGAGAGAAAGAAAGGGGGGAAATAAGGATATGTGTGAGAAACATGAATCTGTTGCCTATCCCATGTGCCCCAACTGGGGACCTGGCCATAACTGGTGAGTGCCTGGATGGAGAATCAACTGGCAGCATTTTACTTTTCAGGAAAATGCCCAACAAACTGAGCCATATTAGTCAAGACCCAAATATTGATCTCTTACCAGATATATGACTGCAAATATTTTCTTCCATTTCATAGGTTGCTTTTGCTTCAGAAACATTATTTTAGAGCTGTTTTAAGCTCACAGCAATATTAAGCAGAAGGTAGACATTTCCCATATATCCCATGCCCCCACAAATGCATACCTTCTCATATTATCAAATCCCCCACCTGTGTGCTACGTTAGTTACCAAGTAGAACATACATAATTGCCAATAGTCCATAGTTTACCTTAGAATTCACTCTTGGTGTTGTACATTCCATGAGTTTGGTCACATGAATAGTGAGTGACATGTATATTTCAGCATTAGAATATAATTTTTACTGTCCTAAAAATCCTCCTTGCTCTGCCTATTCATCCATTCCTGTCCTGAAACCCCTACGGACCACTGATCTTTTTATTTTCTCCATAGTTTTGCCTTTTCCAGAATTTCATATAGTTGGGATTATACAGCCTATTGCCTTTTCCGATAATCTTCTTTCACTTAGTAATATGAATTTCCAGTTCTTTCATATGTTTTCATGGCTTTAGAGCTCTTTTCTTTTCAGTGTTGAATAATATTCCAGTGTCTGAATGTACCACAATTTATTTATTTATTCATCTCCTGAAGGGCATGTAGGTTTCTTTCAAGTTTTGGCGATAATGAATAAAGCTACTATAAACATCTATGTGGGGTTTTTTAATGTTTGGACAAGTTTTCAACTCTTTTGGGTAAATATCAAGAAGTGTAGTAGTTGGATCACATGGTGAAAATATATTTAATTTTCTAAGAAGCTGGTAAACTGTCTTTCAAAGTGGCTGTACCACTTTGCATTCCCACCAGCAATGAAAGAGAGATCTCATGGCTCTACATCTTTGTCACTTTTTGCTGGTGTCAGTTTTTGATCATTCCAATGGTTATGTAGTAGCATCTCATTGTTGTTTTAATTTGCATTTCCCTGATGGCAAGTGATGTGAAACAGCTTTTTCTTGTGTATATGTGTATTTCTTCTTTAGTGAGGTTTCTGTTAAACTATTTGGCCCATTTTTTAAACTGAGTTATTTTCTTATTGTTGAATTTTATGAGTGCCTTATGTACCTTATATGACTGTCCTTATCAGATCTGTCTTTTGCAAATATCTTCTTCCAGTCTGTGGCTTGTCTTCTAATTCTCTAGACATTGTCTTTCACAAAGCAATTGTTTGTTTTTCATTTTAATGAATTCTAGCTGATCGATTTTGCCTTTCATGGATGAGTCTTTGGTATTGTATCTAAAAAGTTATACCCAAGGTCATCTAGGTTTTCTCCTTTGTTAAGTTCTAGAAGTTTTATAATTTTGTGTTTTATATTTAGATCCTCAATTCAGTTTGAGTTGATTTTTATGGAGGGTTTAAGTTCTTTGTCTAGATTAACTTTTGTACATGTAAATGTCCAGTTGTTCCAGCACGATTTGCTGCAGGGAGTATCTTTACTCCATCATATTGTTTTTGCTCCTTTGTCAAAGATCAATTGACTCTATCTATGTAGGTCTATTGCTGGGTTCTCTATAGTCTTTCACATGTGTTGCTTTTCACTTTTGATTGTGTCCTCTGATGCATCTCTTCAGATTAATATAATATAAACTTTAGAACTTGATAGGTAAATCAACTAATTGGAAATATAGCAAAATTATGATAGTGGTTGTGTTTAAGTGATGTAATGTATTTCAATCTTTTCTTTATGATTTACATTTTCAAAATGTGCATTTGCATTTTTCACTTAACAATGTATTATAAACATTGTTCCATAACATTACATAACTTTAAATAACTGCATATGTGTATTCTTAGAGTACATATTCCAAATATGTTGTCATTTCCTTTTTTTATTTTTTTGGTCATTCAGATTGTCTATATTTTTGTTATAAAGTTAAAAAACACTTTGTACAACACTTGACTTACATGTTAGAGTTTAATCTTAATGTGTTAGTTTCTTAAAGTAGGACTATGCATTCAAAATGTATGAATATTTTTAATTTTAATAGAAATGGTTATACTTTCAAACAAGGACTATGAATTTATATATCCAGCAAAAATGTACAAAAGTGCTCATTTCCCCATAATAACCCTAGCATTAGCTATTACCCATTTTTAAATGTTATTCAGTCAAATAGAAAGGAAACTCTTTATTTAATTTATATTTTCTGAAGTTTTGCATCTTTTTATGTTACTAATTTGTATTTACTCTTCTAGGAGTTCACATAAATATCTTTGTCCATTTTTATTTTTAAATTACTTTAGAAAAATGATAAGGTGCTCATCATATAATAGAAACATAACATTTATTTTTAGGACTGTATTTTGATTGATTCTTATCTTTCTTATTTGTTTATGGTGTATTTTGCATTTAAAACATTTAAATTTTATATATTTAAATCTAGATATCTATTGCTCCAAAGTACTTCAGTTTCTTTCTTTTAGAAGACCCCTTTCATCCCAAAGATATAAAATTATTTTTATATTTAAAAAATTACAAGTATAAAGGACACATGGACAATAACAGGGGAGGGTGGAAATAGGAGGGAGGTGGGCAGGGTTGGGGTTTGGGCTGGGGTAGGGGGAAAAGGAAGAAAACTGTACTTGAACGACAATTAAAATAAAAAATAAAAATAAAAAAATAAATCCCTCACACATGAGGGTCACTCTTACAGGCCCCCTTCCAAAAAAAATCAACATATTGTTGTTATATCTTTACTTTAGAGGAAGATCATTTTTTGTGTAGTTTGAGGTAAAAAAATACTTTTTCTTTGATATATATAGGCAATTATACAAAGAACATTTTTTAAATTAAATTTTGTGGAGTGACATTAGTTCGTAAAGTTATATAGATTTCTGGTATACAATTCTACAATACATCATCTGTATACTGTATTGTGTGTTCACCACCCCAACCAAGAACATTATTAAACAGTCATTTCCTCACATTTTCCACATGGTATAATTCTTATATTGAATTTAATTTATTTCTGGAACCTATTTGGTGTCACTGAGTTAGTTTTTATTTCTATTTCCAATATACTCAAATTTATTCATGTACTTCAGTTTGTTTGAGTAAGAATGTGCCAAGCAAGCTTTACCTACTCAAAAAAAAGAGTATAATTAAAATCTCCCTTTATTCAAAATGTGAAAATAAAAGAGGGTGGGGGAAGGAATGGGGAGAGATAGAAGAGGAATACTTAACTTATGTTTGATACTTTATCCCATAGTTTTCATGATCTTGCAGTATATGCACTGATAAGAGAAGTTCGACATGTCTCTCTCCCTTTAATACATCTCAGTGAACATGGGGCATGGCTTTTTGCAAAAAGAAAAAAACATGATATGATTGTCTTGAAACCTTGTTCCTTTTTTTCCCCGCATTTGTCCTTTGCTTGTCCGTGTATGGTCCAGTTTTGTTCTGTTGTTCTTCATGTGCAATGATGTCTGTTTTAAGGCAAGAATATCAAGTCTTGATGACCAGTTTATCTATGTACAAGAACATTTTATGTAGTACCTATAACTGGGACTCCTATAGAGATTTATGAATACTCTGGTCACACTTTAATAACATGGCAGCTGCTCTATATTTTACTGGGGGTAGAAGATTGTTGTGGTATTCAAGTTTTGATATTCCAGTCACTCAGATGTTAGAACTCTTATTTATTCAGTCTGTAACAGTCAAGAAGCATCCCTTCTCTTTAGGTCTTTTTAAAAATTAGAGCAAACTACATAGCTGATTTTATGTTTTCCAGACTGCAGAAAAACTTAGGCCCTTGTTTGATCAATGTAACTAAGTAAACCTTCTAAGAATGGAATGGTCATGATTTTTTGTCATCTGAAAACATGAGCTTTTCACTCTAAATTCATTACCAATTCATTGACTTGGTCTTTATTTTCAGATTTTCTTTGACCATAATATTTTTTTTAAATAAAGAGGTCTGGAATTTTTTTATACTTTTTTCTTTGACTCTATAAACCACAATCTAAATTAAAATTTACCAAAATAAAGTTATTTTGTATAATTTTGCTCTACTTTTCTTCTTTGGTCAAATAATTTATGGAATTCCAAAGTCACTGCTGAGCTATTTAAAGTTTTGTTAAGCATTCCTGGAAGCCAGTTTCTTCCAGGTAATATATGGAACAGAAGAAAAATTTTTATTTCATGGTCAAGAATTAACTTATTCTGAATATATGGTTAGCTTGATAAGTTTTGGCCAGCCCAGTAAAATCACATTTTCATTTCATCTAATGATATTATAACCTAACAAACATCATTAATGGTTGGTTCAAGTCCCAGTTGGGATGATTCACTATTATTATTTAACAATTTTAAAGGTAGGGGGTCATCTTATTGGCTAGCTTTTCAGACATTTCCCAGCAAAGTTCCTACAGGGACAAAAATCTCTAAAATGGTGATTTGACATATATAATGCTATCATTTATATATTAAATTATGTTCCTTCATATAAACATTTAGAATGCATATGTTCTTTACTTGAATTATCAAATGGGTTTATTTACTGCTCAATAAGACATATTTTTAAAAAGTTTATTTTATGATATGAGTAATAGTCACTTTATATGGGCATTTTTCAATAGGACAATTATACCAGAAAAAAAGAACAAATCCTCTATTATGTCATTACTTAGAGGCAAGGATTACTATATTTCATTGTATATTCTTCTCTCTTTTTTATTACTTTTTATATAGTGAAGATCATATTATTTATTAAAATTTCCAGCTGTTTTATAATTTAAAATCATAGCATGTATATGCTATAGATAGGTATATTTCTTTATTTATTTTTTAAAGATTTTTTAAATTTATTTTTAGAGAGGAAAGGGAGGGAGAAAGAGAGAGAGAGAGAAACATCAATGTGCGGTTGCTGGGGGTCATGGCCTGCAACCCAGACATGTACCCTGACTGGGAATCGAACCTGCGACACTTCGGTCCACAGCCCATGCTCAACCCACTGAGCTACGCCAGCCAGGGCTGGTATATTTCTTTTTATGTATACTTAACAATTGTGTGATGTGAAGATGTTTGTTTTCTTTCAGTTTAATAGGCCCAAATATTATTAGTCAAGTCACACTCTTCAATGTTTTTAAAACATTTATTGCTTACATTTTACCTTACATTAATGTTAAACATTTAGTTTGTTACAAATATTGACTATGGGAGTGGGGCCAGGCTGGGCAGAAGAGAACAAAGAGGGAAAAGTTGTGACAACTGCATAGAATAATGAATTAAAAAATAAGTAAAAAAATTACCCTGGCTGGCGTAGCTCAGTGGATTGAGTGCAGACTGGGAACCAAAGTGTCCCAGGTTCGATTCCCAGCCAGGGTACATTCCTGGGTTGCAGGCCATAACCCCCAGCAACCGCACATTGATGTTTCTCTCTCTCTCTCTCTCTCTCTCTCTCCCTCCACCCCCTCCCTTCCCTCTCTAAAAATAAATAAATAAAAAAATCTTAAAAAAAAATTAAAAAATAATATATAAACATTGGTCTTAGTAATAACACTACTTTGAACATCTTTGTGCATGAAGTTATGTCTCTCATTAAGATTGATTCCTTTGCTTGATTTTTAAATTGCAGTGATTGCAATTCTAAAAATGATTTATACATCTATTGCCACGTTAATTTTCAAAAACATTATGTCAATTTATGTTCCCACTGATTGGATGTGAGCTACTACATTATTGATTTCTCTTGTAATTTTTTTTAACATCAATATGTGGTTGCCTCTCGAGCATGCTCTACCTGGGGCCTGGCCTGCAACCCAGGCATGTACCTCGACTAGGAATCAAACGGGCAACCCCTTGGTTCACAGGCCGGCGCTCAATCCACTGAGCCACACCAGCCAGGGCTATCTTGTAATGTTTTAGAAAGTGTATTTTAAAATGTTTTATAGAGGGTAATATGCTAAGTGAAATAAGCCAGTCAGAGAAAGACAAATACCATGTGATCTCATATGTTGAATCTAATGAATAAAATAAACTAACAAAGAAAACACAGAGGCATGGATATGTGGAATAGACTGACAGCTGTCAGAGGAGTGGGGGTGGTGGAGTGGCTGTAGAAATGTGAAGGGCTTAGCCAAGGAACATATATGCATAACCCACAGACACAGATAACAGTGTGGTGATGGCCAGAGGGAAGTGGGGACACGGATGTGTGGAGGAGGGTGAAGGGAGGAGGGGAGATGAGGACATCTGTAATAGTGTCAACAATAAAAATAAAGAAAAAAACAATTATTAAAAAGCCAGGGAATATATCTTAAAGCAAAAAAATATATTTTAAAACATTTCTTATTCCTTGCAACAAATAATGTTCTGGAAATCATAATGTACATCTTATGAGAAAGCAAATGGATCAGCTACCAATATGCTGACTGATGACATTCACAGGATTAATGGGAAAGTTAGTTTATGCCTTCTGAGAGAACCATGGTATAGATATTGATACAAGAAGAGAAAACCAATTTGGTTGCAGTGAACCATGTCAGACTAGGGTACAACATGTGCTTGAAAAAAATAAAAGGTGCATTGTTCAGAGTTCTATCCCCTTATCTCTTATTTCACATAATTTTTCATCTTCAGGTGTGATGATCTGTGGAAGAATCAGGTTATCCAAAAAGTATACCATTTATTTATAACTAAAAAATCTTCCAAGCTGCTAAAACTCCCTTTCCTTTTGTGTCAAAAATCAAGTAAGTCAACTTATGGGCTGAATCACATAGGGATAATATTATATAACTTGGTCCTCATTATTATGTAAACTAATTAATGTTAGAGGAAATGGAACAGCAAATATTTGTTCTTTTCTGTCACAGGTATTTCCCTTCTGTTACGTATTCAATTTTTTCCTGTTTTATTTCAAAATTCCAGGATTTGTTAGTAAAAATTGGTTTGTAAGTTACATGTTACAATTTCATTTAAATTCTTCTTAAATCTTCTGATTAATGGATTTGATGTCTCTGTAGTTTAAGTTTCTTTATTGTACTACAATAAGATTGGAAGACAATTTATTCTTTAGTTGCATAATTATCATTTCATCAACTAAAATCAGTTTCTTATATATTTGATCTATTTTTAATGCTGTCCTATGGACAGCTTGCAGGGTTAGTCTGTATATTTCTGGTACTGAAGTTTGCAGCTAAAATAAGTATTCTAAATACAGGCTCAGTATAATTGTTTAGTGAAGCATTTCACCTCCTAGTTTCAGTATGTGATGTCTTTTACTATCTTAAAATAGTAATGGCCTATTTCCAGAAAGCAAGTAATTTGCTTTTCAGTTGATTCCTTACTTTCTTTATGCAAAATCTGAGGAAAAAGCTACATCATGTTTTTTCCTCTAAAGTCTTCTTTCAGTAAATTGTTTGGTATCAGTTAAGTATATGACCATTAATATTATTAATTTTTACATCATTTCATGATTTTTCATCATTTACATTGTTCTTTATTATATTACATCTGCACTTCTCTTAGTTTATTCTTTCACTTTGTGTGTGTGCGTGTGTGTGCATGCAATTGGCATAGATGAATTATACTGACGTGTATTTTTTTTAATTATACCTTATATGGTACCAGTTAAGGACATCTATTGGCAAACTATATAGTCCATGGGCCAGATCTGATCTAATGTTTGTTTTTGTAAATAAAGTTTTATTGAAATGCAATTATGATAACTTTTTATGTTTCTCATACACATTTAATGAGTGAATAATTAATACATGAATAAATAAATTTAATGGTTGTTAGTTTAAAGATTACTAATTTGTGGATCATTATTAGTGTTGCTTTTATGACTTTAAAGCATGGGTATCAAACTCATTTTAATGGGAGAGGGGCCACATCAGCCTCAAAGATGCCTTCAAAGGGCTAAATGCAATTTTAGAACTGTATAAATGTAACTACTCCTTAACTAGAGACAAGGAACTTGGCACTGCCACTGCATAGAAACAATGTGCTGGGGCAGATAAAACAAGGTGGAGGGCCGGATTTGGCCTGCGGGCCTTGTGTTTGCCACCTGTGCTTTAAATATAACATTTATATGTTTTTAATATATGAGACTACAAAGATGTTAGTAAAGTAAGTCATACTTTTGTTTCCTTATAATAGCTATCAATGCTTCAAAAAAAAGCACACATACATAATGGAAAGTTGACTAGGCAATTATTAAATTATTTTTGTGATTCTTTTCAAAAAATAAAATCCATACATAATTACACACACCCAGGCTAACACACATGACAGCATACTTTTCATTAATTTTATACCTTTTTTCTCCTGGAGTGTTGGGAACCGCCCTGACTGGTATCAGAAGCTGAAACCCCCGCCTAGCTAAGGCTAAGGGAACGCCCTTGGAACTGTAAGCCAGCAAGGAGACAAAAGCTTATCTCCCTGGCAGGAATGCTGCTTCTGCTGCTTTATTCATGACTGAACCCCCAAAAGCTTGGTCGGTTAGCCAAAGACGGGTAAGATTCCCCACGGGGGGAACAACCTAAGCCAGGCACGATCACTTTGGGAGGCCCCCAAAAGAAGGACTTGGGGGGCTGCAGCAAAAGGGGGTGATGGACCCTCGCTCCTCGGCTTTGACATAGCCTGAGTTCTCAGCGTCTGGGAGAAAATCTCCTTATCTCTTGGTTACCTAGTTCCCTTGCTCCACCTAAGCCTGAAACAATGACAGGGTAGTACAGCTCGGTACTGAGAAGTGCGGATTTCCCGGGGTGATCAGGCCTAAGAAAGAATATGTAAATTACTGTGAAACCTTCTTTGTTTAGAATGCTCTCAGTTGAATGAGAAGGGTCTTAGGAGGAAGTTATTTTGTTCCTCAGTCTTACAGCTCTTTGACCCCCCAACTCAATAGACGGGCAGAGTTCTTTGTTTTCTATAGTTCCTTACTTCCCCTAATGAGTACTGTACTTTACCTGAATTATTATGCAGCATGAGCCTAATAAAAGCAGGTATGGACGGTAAATCAGGGCGCTCCCCACTAGGGGGTGTGGCCATTCTGTCCCTACTTCCCCACAGAAACTAGTTTGTCTCTGTGCATGTGGTGTTTTTTCTCGCGTGTGTTTCGGCGAGCCATCCGCAGCGTTCCGTGGTCACTGCTGGCCGGTGACCCACGCGCAACACTGGAGACTTTTTCACATTAACACACATGTAACTACCTTCTGTTCTTATCTGTATGGTATTCCTTAAGAGGAAGCAGTCTGCAATCATTCTGTGAGGGCTCATATCCCAATTCTACCGCTTCCTTGTTGTGGAACCTTGTGCAAGAGCTTCTGGTTTGTGTTTTCCATCTTTAAAATAGGCATGATATCCCAATGTTTTCTGTGCTTTTGATAAGATTATACAAATTAAGTTCTAAGAATAAGTAGCAGGGGCTTGGCTTTTTTGTTTTGTTTTTTTGCTCTTGTGGGATGCTTTAGTTTTTCCCAGTATTTTTGTTATTGCTGCTTTGCAAAAGATGTATTTTTAAATAATATATTGGAAAACTGTATTAGTTATACCTGTAAGGTATAGTTATGTCTTTTTCTCTATCAAAAAGGATGTCCATTTCAATTTTCAAAAAATATTGCCTAATTATTTCTCAGAAATGGTGCTTTAGTTTATATTCTCACCAGTGGTATAACCTCTTTCTTTTACACCCTTGCCTGCAGTGGATATCATCAAACTTTTTAAATTTGTCAATTCGATTAGTGAAAATGATGCCCTTTCAATGTCCTTATTATATTAAAGATGGAGCACTTTTTTTCACATATTCATAGTCAGCTTATTTTTTTGTTTTTGTATAAAATACTTATTCTTATCCTATACCCAGTTTCCACTTAAGTAGTTTACCTTCTTCTTAGTGGATATATGAACCCTTTATAAGTTAACCAAAATACATAGCTTTCCAGGAATAAGGTAATTTTTAATTGCATTTGTGGTATTTTTTCCTGTGCTGGAGTATTTAATTTTTATCAAATTTAGCAATTTGCTAGGGAACATGGTCTTGGTTTATTTCTTACAAACACTCCTTTTATATCATATTAACATATGTAATATCATATATTGTATTGCCTGAATTAAGAAAGCAGATTTCAGAACCATCTCCCCTTACCATAGTATCACAATCATGATTAAAACTACCTAAAGTTGAATGGGACTATGAAATCCATTTTTATTTAGGTTTATGTATCTCTGTAAACTTACTGCTGCACATAGCCATTAGAATTCATTCAGCATTAAGGAGGGCTAGAACAAGTCCTAACATGTAATTCCTCAAGATCCTGAAGAGACTCTTAGAAAATGAGTACCTACAGCATTTCATAGTCTGCAGTGTGCTGAGACTAGAGATACAGGAAAAGAGGTGGGGGCTTAGATTGGATGTGGAAAGCATGAGACAAAAACTTTTGACATTTTCATGCTGAGAAGGTTGTTTCAGAAAATGCTTCCAATCTTCTCCAGATATGAGAATGGAAACTTGGGCTACTGACTTCCATCAGAAACACCATAAGTTAAAAAAGGTCCCCAGGACTGGTAAATTATGTCACGTTACCCACATTCATTCTTAATGGTGCATGTATTATTGAGCTTAACTATGGAAGAAGTGTTCCTACACAACAAAATGAAGGTTCTTATAACAGTATTTTGAAAAATTGGAAATTTTTTGTAATTAGTTCAATATACTTTTTGTACTTCTGCAGTTCCCAAGAAATGTAAAGTCATGTATCTATGGAATAGTGTTGAATGTTGTCTTAAAAATAGCATAGCACAAACAATCCTATTAGCTGTAGCACATTAACATAATGTAATATTACTTGGCCCTAAAAAAGAAGGAAATTTTACCTTTTGTGACAGCAAGGATGGACTTGGAGAACATTATGCTAAGTGAAATAAACTGGTTAGAGAAAGACAAATACCATATGATTTCACTCATATGTGGAATCTAATGAACAAAGTGAACTAACAAGCAAAACAGAGACAGACTCATAGATGGAGAGCAGATGACAGCTCTGGGGTAGGGTTTGGCAGGGGTGGAAGGATTAAGCAAAAATGAAAAAAAAAGAAAAAGAAATCATGAACATGGACAACAGTGTGGTGGTTACAGTGGGAAGGTGGGTGGGTGGAGGTAGAAAAGGGTATAAGATGATAAAGGGTGATGGAAAAATTAAAATAAAAAATAATTTAAAAATCTAAAAAAGAATAATGTGACTAATAGGTATCTGATTATAGAAGGCTGTGTTTCTTAGCAAATTATGTTTTTATACTTTTTATAACATTTTAATATATGAGGCATTTAGAAGAAGAGAGAGGGTGATAGTAAATATAAATTTTATTCTTTATTTCACTCATCCACATAAATATTTATTAAATAATAATATGTACTAATAATTCCAAAATAAACTATGGTGATATTATAATGAATTAACTATGGAGCCAGTTCTGCAGAGACTTGTGTTTTACTATCAAGGATAAAATAAACATCTATACAGCCACATTAATAAGTGCCACATATAAGAGGGGTGCGAAATCTCTACTATCTGTTGTAACTTTTGCTTTAATCATCAAATGTTATTTAAACAATTCATGTTTTAATCATCAAATGTAACTTATAAAATACTTTTTGGCTTAATTTTTATATGGTGTGATTTTGAGGATAAAGTTCATTTTATCACATATAAATACCCAATTGTTCCAGCATCACATGTTGAATTACTGTCTTTTCTCCACTTTAACTGCCTTTTTGCCTTTGTCAAAATCAGTTGTGAGTCTATTTCTAGACCCACTATGTAGCTTTTCTTTCTATTTAATTCTTTTGAACTTTCTATGTGTAGTCAGTGCCACTTGTCTTAATTATTTCAGCTTTACAGAAAGATGTGAATTAAGTAGTTTTCCAAATTTATTCTTATATACAGTTATTTTGGCTATTTCAAAGTCTTTGCATATCATAAAGATTTTAAAGTCAGATTCTTAATTTATATTTATAAAAACTCCAAAATCCCCTGCTTGGTTTTTGATGGACACTGTGTCAAATCTGTAGTTCTATTTATGAAGAATTGCCATTTTAACAATATTGACACTTTCAACCATTGAAGACAATGCAACCCTTCCACTGTGTCAGTTTTGATTTCTCTCAATAATGCTTTACAGAACATTTTAGCATACAAGTATTGCACCCTTTTGTCATAGTTCTACCTAAGTATTTAATATTATTTGATGCTATTATAAATGATATTTAAATAAATTGTACTTTTTGATTGTTAATTGCTCATTTACAGAAAGGAGAATGATTTTCATATATGCATCTTATGTCCTGCAATTCGACTAAACTCACTGGTTAGTTCTATTAGCTTTTTTTATAAATTTCACAAGTTTTTCTCATATAAAATGCCTTCTGTGAATTAAAAAAGTTTAACTTCTTTCTTGTCATTACACTATGTATTCCTTTTTCTGGCCTTATATTAGCTAGAACTTCCAGTAAAATGTTGAATAGATGAAGTAAGAACTGATATCCTTGGGTTTTTACAGATATTGAGGCAGTATTTTGGGTTTTGCTTATCTAAACCCTTTTATTAAATACATTCTGTTCTCTTTCTTTTTCCCCAACCAAATATCTAAATGGCCTATTACACTAGGATAATTATTCCCATATTTTAAATTGGCCATAAGAGCCAGGGATTCTCCCAGAAGTCACCCCACAGATCACAGAAGACAGCAGGAACACTTCATTGCACAAAATAATTTTGGAAGTCATGTTTTTTGCTCGTTTGTTTGAATTGAATTTTTTGTTTTACTTAAGCAAAATATTCCCCAAATTTGTAAAATGAAGCCTCAATGTCATTACTTTTAACAATTTTATTCAATGTAATCTTTGTTAAGACCTCATTATGACTAGATTAGTTCTACACTTTACACCAACATTGACAAGGGCCTGCCAACTCATCAGTAATTCACGGATGCTAGTCCTTCAACTTATTCTGACTGAACCTACATGGAGCTCTTTCAATGGCAACTCTGAAAGTATTGACAGCTGATAGTAGGGTGAAGTTGGTAGTTGGCTACTGTGAAACTGGTCTTCAGGACTTTAAATCCCTTTTAGTGGGAGTTATTCCCTGTCAGTGTGTTTGTAGCATTGGCAAGAAACCATGACAGACTAGATCATCAAATCGACATTTGTTTATAAGTTGGGAAATGATAAGAGCTTTAAAAGTAGCATCACAGTGATAATATAAGGAAGTTTTCATCAATATTGTCAAGCATTGTATGCTCATGCAAGAAATATATCCCCAGGGATGTTTCACTATAAGCAAACAATAGTGTCTCAAAAAAAAACCCCATGAAACTGTCACATTGCTGATAATGTTTGCCAATTTTTAGAGATTCTTTTCTTCCTGTTTATGACAGCAGTTCATGTAGCACTGACCTCATTTATCTCCATTCAATAGTGTAAATGACACAGAGCTTACTGTGATCGTAACCTAAAATTATATGTGGATGGCTGTTAGGGTTATTAATGGCATTTGGATACAATCAGTAAACACAACATTAAAGGTATCATTGTGTCACTGATCGATTTATCATTCTAGACTTTATCTTTTACTCAGTTAAAAATGCTACAGTTTGATTTGGGCTTTTTATTTCCCATAATATATCAAAAACATTCCTTCCTGAAAAATCATGACAGATTTAATTTTAGTTAGAGAAATAGTTTTATTGATGGTTGTTGAGAACATAATGACAGAGAAAAAGATGATGATGAGTATAATTAGCAGATGGGAGAAAAACATTAAGTGGTATAAGCAAGTGACTTTATTATGATAATAAAACAATATCCTTATATTAGCATTCCCCAACCTTTTTGGCACCAGGGACTGGTTTCGTGGAGACAATTTTCCATTCAAGCTCACCTCCTGCTGTGCGACCCATTTCCTAACAGGCCTGGACCAGTACCAGTTTTTGGCCCAAAGGTTATGGACACCTGGTCTATACATTACTATACTGTTGCACTTTTGTTTTCATTCATTATCATTTACCATGAAATTTGTAACTAAAACAAACTTTTTGTGTGTTGTATTCTGTCTGATATTTCCTATTTTTCAAGTTTACCTACTAAATTGATTTTTCTAATCTACTAAACTGATTCAACTCACAATTTGACAAATGCACTGAGGCACGTGCACATTCTATAGGTCTTAGTAAGTTTTGTTTAAAAAGCTTTTGGAGAAAGCTTTGGTTCTAAAGTCAATGTCTGACTTGTTACATACTGAGGGAGAATTCTGGGACAGAAATAAGAGGTAAGTTGGCACAGAGGCTTTGGTTCTGGAGTCAGCGTTTATTGCAGCTACAAATACTATGCAAAAAGAAAAAAACTTCATTGTCTAAAGTACTACTTAAAATTAGTTATAAAATAACAGGGTCAAAAAGAAATAATTATAATTGGCAACAGAATAAATGGGCACACAATTTTATTCCCATTATAGTATCTGGAAAGATTCCTAGAGCTACTACATCTAGAGAAGAAGATTCATAGCTGGGCTGGAGAAACCACCTGAAGAATTTCAGATCATATCAACCACAATACAATTACACTTGTTACTGAACTACAGGGGTTTGTCTGTGTGCATCAAAGTCCAACCACATGCAAACAGGAGTTTGCAGCCAAGAAAGTAAAGGCTTTTTTAAAAGGAAATGATTCAAACCCAGAATCACAGGTGAACTCTTGCTCTAAGACTTAGCTCCCTGGTGATTTCTAGGCAACGAGTTACATGGGGTATTAAGGGACTTAAGATCATGATTGGAATCATGGTCTCTATCTATTGGCTGGCCCTAGGGTACAGGATAGTTGATCATTGCATCTGGTCCCGATACTAGTAGAGTTTGTCTGGACTGAGGATGGAGAAAGAAGGTGTCACCCAGAAGATGGAGCCACACAGAGCCACACTCCTTGGGGCACTGAGGGCATGGCATGCAGCCACACAATACCAGCACTTATGTGGGACCATGAGTTCATGTTGCTTGTGCCTTGGGCATGCTCCAGTTTGATTCCTGGTCAGGGCGTAAGTTGCTCTTGTGCGGAGGTCCTGCTGAGATGCCTGCCTCTCTCCCTAGGTCTGTCCTTGATACTGCCTGAGACACCAGGTAGGGTTTTCAAGGTCCTTTTACTCTGTTGGTGGGCTCCAAGTGTGGACAACATGATGCATACAAGAACTAGGGCATGAGTGGGGGTAGGGGAGGTGTGTACAGAGTTAACAGAGCCAAGAAAGTAAAGGCTTCCCCAACCCAGAGGCAAGGTGGTGGCAGAAGGAATTATTGCACTGAGCATGTGCAAGACTAGAAAGATAATTGGATGTCAGTGGAAGCCCTCTTACCCCCCTTCAGTACCTGATTGGGGATGGGACCAGGGGAAGGCAGGCACATTCTGCCTCATAGAGGTCAGAATGGCAGCAGAAGGAGGTGCTGGAACCCAGAGGCCTGTCTGTCTAGCCTGGGAAAAAGAAGGGTTTGGTGGTTGGGGTAACCCTCTCTGAGTGTGCCAAAGTCTGGGAAATTAATTGCTCATTCTGAGAAAACACCTGGTCCATCCCACGCTTGAAACTAATATAAAGCTAGGGAAACAAAGAAAGCTCTTTTGCTCGGGGCTGCTGTTTAGAAACTACACTCAGGTGGTGCACTGGCCAGTTTCCTCCATTGGCCACATGAGTGCAGTTGTGTGGCCCATGGCCTCCAGGAGGGAGTCTCTCTCTTGCCAACCTAGTGGAGCATTTGCCAGTGCCTTTGCTGGCTCCATGGTCCAGGAGCATGGGACCATGCTGCTAGAAGCTGCATAGCCAGTGCCAGCACTTGCACAACACACAGCCTCCAAGAGGGAGTATGAAGCCAGATAGCAGCTAGAAACAAGGTAAGCTTCCTGGATGAACACTTAGCTGCCTTGGGCTCCAAAGGACAGTACTTTTAAATGGAGAGGGAATTCTGGGCACTGCTTTCGGTTGGGTCTTGCTGGAGACAGCTGGATGTTGTCTGTGTTTTGTGGAAGAGATGAGCTTGTGAACCAGGAGATGGGGCATCCCCCATCCTCCCAGATCCTTATTTGAATAAAAACTCCTTTCCTTTCTCACCAGCCTCTGCCTCTAGAGTTTGCCTTTTGATGGCAGTAGGCACCCGAACCATACTTTGTTTTGGTAATAATCTTGATGTCAGCCATGACATCACTCTGACTTCACAAGGGTGTGGTTGGTGGGGTTGTTCCACTCTTCTAGAGCTGGGGCTGAAACACAACTGAGGCCTGGAGGTTATCTCTAGTTTGACTGAAACTGTGTCTTTGTGATTAACAGACCTGAGTCTTGTTCCCAAGGTTATTTGGGAACTAGAACCCAAATAGACTAGAGCCTGACTAGAACCTCATTGTCCTGAGGACTTAATGCTTAAGGGAGTGGTTGTTAAGGGAAAGGGAATCTGGTGAGTCAGGGTGCCGTAGGAGGCCTGTTTGAATGCAAAGAAAAGAAAGGAGAAAAGATCATATTAAAGAAATGAAGTTTATGTGTGGTGGTTAACACAGCTCTTTGTAACTTGGACTCCTTCAAAATGTTTCCATTTTAGAAAGTAATCTCATTTTATGCATATTTTTCTAAGTACAAGAATTGTAAGGATCTGGTTTTAGGGCATGTAGTTACCATATTTTTAGGACTATAAGACACACTGAACCATAAGACACACCTAGTTTTAGAGGAGGAAAATAGGAAAAAAACTTTCAAGCAAAAAATGTGGTAAAATATTTAATATCCTGTGACCCCGTTCCACTCCACCCCCCTTTACAGCAAGCCAGGTAAGCTACATTTGGACTATAAGACACGCCCCCATTTCCCCCCAAATTTGTGGGGAAAGATGCACCTTATAGTCTGAAAAATACGGTATCTTCCTGCTGCAGACAGTGTTTGTATGCTTGCAAAGTTCATCCGTTGAAGTCCCAATCCCCAACTTGATGGTACTTGAAGATGAGGACTTTGGGAGGTAATTAGATCATGAAAGTGAAGCCATTATGAATGGGATTAGTGCCCTTTAAAGCAAGAAGATGTCTTTCTGCAAATTAGGAAAAGGACTGTCTCCAAGAACCAAAAGCCCCTGGGCTTAGACTTCTTAGCCTCAGAACAATTAGAAAAAAAAGTTTGTATTTAAGGTACCCAATCTGTGGTATTTTTGTCATAGCAGCTTGAACTAAGATAGCTCTTATTTGTCTTTGACTATACTATTATGGCAATTATTTGCACACGTTGAACTGCAGAATTAAATTAAAAAATAATCAATGAGTTAAATTTCAATGTTCTAATTAGGTGCTCAGTATTTAGACTTTAGTGTATAATAAATTCCAAATTATTATTGAAGGTAGGCTGAGTCCAGAATTATGTGAAACAATCATCTCCATTAGTGAAGTATAAATGAATCTATGTTGTATTGCCCTATTTGTTTTTAAATTATGTTTGCATTATTCTTTGTAACTAGTGGGTTGGTTTAAATATAATTTTTAAACAACTGTTTATCACTACTATACATTTATATATTGTGCTGAAACTGTATTTTTGACCAATCTTTGGCTAATGGGTCATGTTGGCTGCCAAACATCTTGTACAGTGGGAAAAGCAGAGGCCCTGGAGACGGGCCTGGGTCTGAATGTTGGCTATGTGAATTAAGAGTGTGGAGTACCCAATTTCATGAACTTTTCACAATTTGTGTTATGACTAAAGCAGCACTGCTCCAAGGAACTCTTTGAGATAATGGAAATGTTTCATGTTGTCTGTTAATCAAGCACTTAGAGTGTGGTGAGTGCAACCCAGGAGATAAATTTATAATTTTATTCAATTTTAATTAATTTAAATTAAAATAGCTATATGTGGCTGTCACCTATGCTGTTGGATGGCACATCCCGAGAGTGTAAAAGGGGAGCATTAACCATCATTACAATCATACTTGCTGTAAACAAATAAAATGAAGAATGAGAGCCTAACTTTCTATCACTAATAGTTTTTAATTAACACTAGTTATGATTTTATTTCTTATGATTTGAAAAGTAATAATGATAGATATAAGAAAATGCTATGAAAAGCACATCTTTACAATGATCTTTGATCCTTATTTGAAATAACCATAGCTCCATGACAATTTAATTATATTTTAAATAATGAATTGGACCCTCCATCAGCATATGTAAAAAAGCAGTGAGAATGAAGAATTTATTAACTGACCCACTCCACATCAAATTATGATCTCCTTATACTTAAATATTTATCTAATACAGAATAGAATTACATTCAGAGATGTTCCTTTTCCCCTAAAATAGTTTGTAGTTATTTGGAAGCTGGAAGGACTTATTATTGAGTAAAAATTAAAATAGAATTTTTAATAAATTTAAATGCCTCTTTGTGTGTGCCTTTGTATGTGTGCATGTATGAAAGAGAGAGAGTGACAGAGAGAGAGTGAGAGACAGAGGTGCACAGACAAAGAGAAATTTTTATCACGCTTCTAATTATCTGTAGAGGGAACCATCAAGGAAATAGGTAGAAGAATATTGTAAATTTTACTCAGAGACAGGTGCACAATGTCTATTCTAAGTAATGGTCTATCGGGGTCATTCATACCTCATTCTGTATCACTGATTACATTAATAATATATCAATGATTATAAAAAATCATTATAGCTTATAGTATATAAATTATATGTGTGTGTCACCTGAGGATTCTGATAGGGTATCTTCTAGATTCACCGAGTGAGTATTCCCATGGGGCTTTATTGCAGACTAGCTCTAGGAAATGGGTGTCTTCACTTGACTGTTGTTGATCAGTTGCATATTTGTATTATTTTATAGGGCAATAATTTGTTATGTGGAATAGTCTTTTGACTTTAGTTATTTATATAGTTTATTACACTCCAGTGTACTAAATACCCATGGAAAAGTTAATGTACTGCCTGGAGTGATAAAGATCATAAATATTCAGTTAATCTAAACTTTATTTTACTAAATCTACTGGCCCACTCTGACTGGACATTTATAATTTATGATAGATAAATGAAGTAGTCATATAAAATACTCAATTTTAATAGCAGCATATGTGTAAATTTACAATGAATAGTGGTTTCAGTAAAAGATTCGGTCATTATAAAATACAATTGGTTTTTTTATTAGGCAGTTTACCTCAATTAGTCTGCATAATTGCATAAATGAGAAAAATCAAGCTCCATTATTGAAGTCCAAAGCATTAGCTTAATGACTATAGATCTCCTCAGTGCGGTGCATTTGAAAGCACAGCCAGAAGTGTTCCATGCAATAGATGAGTTGAAGTAAATTAAAAGTTTGTTTCTTTTATAAAGGTGGCAGTAGTTAAGTTCCAACTTTTCACTTAGGAGATAAAAGGCCATGATTTTTAAGTTTTCCCATAAATATTCAATTTTAATCCCTTTTTAAAACTGTAATGACTTTGAAATGGAGTTTAAATAAAAGTGGCACTTCTAAAATGAGGTAGTAAATTTAATAGCACAAAAATCTTTCAAAGAAAATAGAAAGATAAACATTTGTTTTACTTCTAAAGTCCTACTTAGACACATTTCAAATCCTAGGATTTAATCTTTTCTAAAGTGTAGTACTAAACCTTTTTTTTACCCCAATTATGACATTTACTTTGAATTTTCCAGAGCCATATATCAATATTAAGACCCAAGAGAAAAAAATGCATTAGCTGGTATTTCTTCCTTCTGTTTTTCTGAATATCATAGCAAAAATAGTTAAGGTTTTAATTTACATAGGCAATGTTTTGTGCTGTCCACGTGTGCAGGTTGTGTGGGTGTTTGTGTATGTAATGCACACTCTTCAGTATCTTACCATGTACTCTTAGTAAAAGGGAGTTAATATTGTACACATTCAAATATTTGATAGCCATAACTAACAGTTATTATTATCAATTTATAAAAAATTCATGAAAGTTCTTTGCAGAAGTAGATATATGTATATTTTTGTCTAGAGGAAATTCAGTTTAAAGATTATGTAGTGATTATTTGTCATAGAAATTCTTTCCTTTTCTCACTTAATCCTGAATTCCTGGCTGAAACAGATGGGTATTTTATTTCTTTGATAACACAGGTATTGTTTATTTGATGCTTAATAAATAAGAAACTTCCAAATTCTTAAATCATAATAACTTGCTTCTCTCTGGGTTTTAGTGTCAGCTGCTAACCAATGGAAGCCATGTCTATGTGATAGCTATGAACCTAGTACCTAAATAGTAAGGTGCTTAGTGTAGGTAAGTTCAAATTTATATTGCTATAAGAAGAAGGGATATTTTCACTATTTGAATTCTTGATTGAGTAATATTTACTGAAAACTATTTTTGGAAACTGCTGAAAATCTCACGGAAGTTGGCTTTCCACTATGTGGGAAACCAGAAGCCAGGATATGGGTGCACAGATGAGGATGTGACTCTCTCCAGAAGAGTCTGAATTTTGTTTGTGGACAAGCCTTTTGAAAGAGTAGGATCTGGCTAGTCTCTTGTCTTAAAGGTTTCTATCTTGGCAGACAGTGTTACTAAGCAAATTTGAGCTTTTTAAGAGAATAGAAATCAAGAAAATGCTTTGCCTAGGCACATCATGTCTGTTCCCCCCATACAGTCAGCTTTCTTGCTTTGAATTACTTTTCTTTGACAAAATAACTTTGGGGATTAATCTAATCTAATAGGTGTGATGTATCCATGATCTTTCTTGACAATCTGTAATTCTAATGAATTCTGCAAAATAGACACATCTCTGTTGTTACACACATATTAAGTCTCTTTTAAAGACTATTAACATCTTTTGGATCATGATTTTGAATATCCACAATTATTGATGAATTCATGTAGAGTATTCTTGCTGAAACAGGATTGAATGTGGGAGGTGGGGGTGGATAGGGTGGAAGAGAGCAATGGGGGAAAATGGGACAACTATAATTGAACAACAATAGAAAAATGTGAAAAATTACAAATATGCACAAATATATTCTAGTTAAGAACTTTACAACTAGTTGTTAAGAGAATATCTTCCCAAGTTAACAGGTATGACTTATAGAAAGATTATTAAAATTTTTAAAAATACTTTGGAGACTTTTTAGAGTTCTTAAAATAGTAATATATACTTTGACTATCCAAAAGTGATACTTTTAATAAAGGACTTTACAAGCTTACTTGATCACATAATTATTCTCAGCAATTAAAATCATGTTCCTAAACTGCAGTCTCATAAAATGCCATGTGCAAGCAGAATAATAGTCCCTTATAAGTGTCCATATCCTAACTTCCAGAAATTATAAATATGTTACCTTATATGGTGAAATAATTAAGATTAAATTCTTGAGATTAGGAGATTATTCTGTATGATCTGGGTGGACCCCAAACAATCACATGAATTTTTAAATCACTTTTTAAAAACACAACACCTTTCTGAGCTTAGGTCATATAGAGAGATGTGAGGGTGGAAGAAGAGAAATTTACCAGTGATGGTGGCTCTGAAGGTGAAGAAGAGGGAGGGTATGAGCCAAGGGATATAGGCAGTCTCTAGAAGTTGGAAAATGCAAAAAAAACCAGATTTTTCCCCTAGAGAACACATAAATGAAGCATTCATACTAACACCTTCGTTTTAGCCTAGTGAGACCTATGTTGGACTTTTGACCTACAGAACTAACTATAAGATAAAGTGTCTTTTCAGCCACTAAGTTTGTAGTAATTTGGTAAATGCTGGTTTAACTCTTAACTTCTTTTATTGATAAGAAAATTGAGTCCTAATGATGCTAAAAATATTTTACAAGTTCAAAAAAATATTTACTTTTGTAGGAGAGTCAAAACTTTTCCTGTGTCTTCTTTGAGTCTCCAGCTAAAAATGTCACTGGGATTTTTGCATACTTTTGCATAAATCAAGCTTTTAATTCTGGCAATATAGATTAGAAGACTTTATTAACTGTTCTGCCTTTATAATAACTGATTAATACCATATAAAACAAATCTTTATAAAATTATAGCATCCAAGGCTTCCAATTCAATAAGAACATTAATACCTATTTCACATATTTTTATACATTTCAATCCCACTCTATTGTTTTTCAAGCTGTATAATGCAGCAGCAAAATATAATTGGCTTACAAAAGAGTTTCCATATAGCCAGGTTACTGACACATACTATACCAAAATGATAAAAAGATGACATTTTAAGCTTTTATTAAAATTGTGAACTGTTTTTGCTTGGCTCTCATATAAAAGGTATTTGAAGCATTAACAAGACTTATCAGGCATTTCTCACATTAAATATTATTTAATAAGAAATAATATCACATTAGTTTAAACCAATGGTTTTTACTCAACTGGTGTTGTATTTGGACACACACTGAAATATTTCTAAAGCCTAAAAGAAAAGGGTAATATAAGAGACCTTGAAAAACTACACTATCAAAGATTCCATCTCTGCTAACACCCTGGGTGGGCTGGCATAAAATACAAATTGCACTATGAAATCCTCAAAGTTCTGAAGAAAATCTAGAATGAACTCTAGGTATTCAAACTAGCTTCAGATTACTTTTTAAAATAAGAATCAAATATTTAAGTTACATACCATTTGGTTAATAGACTAAAATTATGTGAATATATATGAGAAACTAAAAAAGTCACAAAACTTAACTCAAATGTATATGGCAAGAATGGTATGATGGGGCTTGAGAATTTTGCTAACAGTGATGACAATTTACACACCAAAGATTACTGACCAAGATATCATCCTAATACAATCTGTTATATTAAATGGTCTAAAAATTATTAGCACTAGTGGCAACAGTTTTTATATTTTGTAAACCAAAAGATTTTAAAAAGGTCAATAACTACAGGAGAAAAGGAAAGTCATAGGAAAATAAATGTATTCTTTCAAGACTTTTCTTTTTCATTTGGAGAGGTATGAAGGAGAAAAAATTATTTGTTTTAAGACATCATAAAATTTTAACTTTATGAAAATAGCATAATCATACTATCATTAAAGAAATTGTAAATGTTTTTATAATTCCTTCATGACTGTTCTTATGTTTTTGGGAGCTAGAGTTTCTCCGTTCTTTCTCCAGGCTTGGGACTACTTCTGGAATTGTGATTATAAGAGGCAAAAGAATGGCAAGCTGCCCCTCACCCAGCCCAAGCACAAAAAGGGGTTGGCCTTGGAAAAAGTTTGAAGGAAAGGAAAGCTCATTTGGGGTGCTTTTCTGGTTGCTCTCCTTTTTCTGACATCAGATAGACCCACCGCTCCACACCATCCCCTCCTCCAGTTATCTCTCCCACTTCTTACACCTTGGATCTCTCCCACTTGTTACACCTTTGACCTCCTAAGGAGACTTCTTACACCTGTCTCCTTCTTGCTAAATAGTGTGAAGGATGAACTGTCATCAACACATTTAAGATACAGATGTAAGAAGACACATTTGCCAGCAGTATTGATGCTTGCAGAATAAGTATGGTTTGGGAACTGTACTCAGAAGTATGACACAGGTCTTCTCCTGTGTAATCAGTGGGCTGCTTAGAACACTCTTGGGATAGTGCTTCTTGTTTCCATGATGTCAGGGGCACACTCTAAAGGTGTGCATCACTTGCAATGCATAACCCATCTCAGAAAGCCCCAGTACAGAAACCTTCTAATGTGAGGGGAAAATAGAGACATCTGGAGGACCAGGCCTCAGGTATTCAAGACTCAAACAAAAAACTGCTAATTTTATTTATTTAGGTATTGAAGTTTTGCCTGAGATTTCCTTTGAACTAAGAATCCCACAATGAAAAATTATATTGAAAACCGAAAAACATCTTAGGCCCTCAGGGGAATATTCAAAGGCAGAGTTAGACAGTAAAGGAAGCCTGGCCTCTGAAGTAAGTACTTCAGGGGTGCAGTCTGGGCTCTGACATGTGTGAGCTGTGTGGATTGTACTACCATTTCTGCAGAAACTGCAAACCACTTCTGTCTTTGGACAAAGAAATGAGTAAGAGTGGCCAAGAAAAGGGACTCCATTTGTACACTGTCTCACTGGGAGGACAGACCTTCCCAGAACTGCATGATTGGCTGAATGCTGAACTGAGAACTGTTACAGAGAGCCAGAGGAGAGCTAGTGGGACTCACGCATATCTAATATGCACTACTCTGAAACTCTTGAAACTATCAGTAAACCTCTTCCTATTCGAGTAAATGCTGGCAGGGCAGTTATTTTTTTAGTGGCCAATTCACAAAGCAGGAAATAGAACAGGAAGACTAGTGTTTGCATAGAAATGCATGCTTTGGGTCCTGAAATGGACACATATTAACAATTGAACATAAAATATACTCAATAGTTTCAGGATCGGGAACTGCTGTCTGTTAGTCCCTCAAGTCACATTATACAGGAGTTTACCAATTTCTTATCAGATGAAACTTGCTGCATAAGATAAAGGTCAAGACATGTAGACATCTACAGACCAATAGAAACTGCTACATCAGGAATGGTCATTAGTCCGGGATTCATTAAGTGGGGAGAGAGAGAGAGAGAAAGGGAAGGGAAGGGAAGGGAAGGGAAGGGAAGGGAAGGGAAGGGAAGGGAAGGGAAGGGAAGGGAAGGGAAGGGAAGGGAAGGGAAGGGAAGGGAAGGGAAGGGAAGGGAAGGGAAGGGAAGGGAAGGGAAGGGAAGGGAAGGGAAAGGAAGGGAAGGGAAGGGAAAGGAGGCAGGCAAGGAAGGAAAGAAAAACATTACCTGCATATCCAATTGGAGGCTAACAATCATCCACTCTCTCAACACCTACTTATTTATAGGATATGACGTCCACAAGTAGACAGTGATTGATAGTCTCTATACAGCCATAGTAAACTTTAGGTTCAATACTGAAGACTTTTTAAAGATAAGCATAGATTAGTGGTGAGTGTTCAGTTGCAGAAAAAATGTAAATAGTTCCAATATGGAAATTCAAGGAAAAGAGCAAGAGAAGAGTTCCTAGTGCCAAAGATAGGAGATTTAATAAAATAGCCATCAATTGGTTATCAGTGATATCCTGGCGTTAAATCTTGGCTCTGTCTACATGCATCCTACATGTTTTATTCATAATGAGCACCAGAATATTACCATATTTTAACAACTGAGTTATACTTGCTAATTCATTTTTAATCTGTGGATGATGACAGTTCCTCAATTTGCAGAATTTGAGTTTGTCTGTGTTTCTACAACCTAATCAGATAGTGGATATTGAAATTTCTTTAGGTTTATTTTTGGCCATCCTCAAAGCTTTGAGTATTTCAAATACCTATGGCAGGACTACAAAGAAATGAGGCTTCCAATATAGATTGATTATTATTATCTCATCACCAATATATTAATCGTGGGGAAAAATTCTGAATGTATTTTTAATGCTTTTGTTAAAAATTGGCTTGCTGAAATCTTGTTATAATTTGTTACCAGGTCTCAGGTAGATTTTGAAATGGGTGATTTCCTGAATCCATTCTCTTATGAAATGGTTCTCTTACTGTAAATTCCTTGGTTATGACTTAAGAGAACTTTAGAGTCAAAATAAATACATTCCTGATAATGACATAGATCCAATGGAATGAGTGGTCCCACATTCATGTGTGGTAGATAAAAATCAGGAAGGCTACCTGGGAAACAAGCAATCCCAACCCCAGGCCAGACCACACAGCCCAGGGTTGCAGCACTGGGAAAATAAAGCTTCATAACTTCTGGCTGTAAAACCCTTTGAAGATTGCGGTAGTGGAAGAAACATTCAGGGGAGTCTCTTTAAAGGGCATGCATGGTCCTACAACATATGCAAACCCATGGTCCTCCAACATATGCAAACACCAGGGCAACAGCTGGAGGGGCTCCAGTAGCATACAGAAAGTGGGTGAACTAAGTAGAAGTAGGGTGAGTGCCAGGCAAGCCTCTAGCAGCCAGGCATCGACCTTGCTCATTCTCCAACCCCTTCCCCACATACAGAGCCACAAAGCATTGAAACAGGTTGCCTGTCCCAGAGAATAGCTAAAGCTCTGCCCCATAAAACTTAACAGGTGTGCCAAGACAGGGAGTCAAAGCAGATCTACCTAATATATAGAAAAAAACACAGGGAGGATGTCAAATTGAGGAGACAAAGAAATATGGCCCAAATGAAAGAACAGAACAAAATCCCAGAAAAAGAACTAAATGAAATGGAGATAGCCAACCTATCAGATGCAGAGTTCAAAACACTGGTGATAAGAATGCTCAGAGAACTCATTGAGCATAGCAAAAGCATAAGAGAAGAAAAGAAGGCTACACTAAGTGAACTAAAGAAAAACCCACAGGGAACCAACAGTGAAGGGCTTAGTTAGTTTCCTAACTGGGCTTCAAATCAATAATTTGGAATGTAATGAAGAAATAAATAGTCAACCAGAAGAGAATGAAGAAACAAGAATTCAAAAAAAATGAAGAGAAAATAAGAAGACTCTGGGACATCTCCAGAAGTGCCAATATCCAAATCATAGGGATACCAGAAGGAGGAGAAGAGCAAGAAATTGAAAATTTACTTGAAAAAAATAATGAAATAAAACTTATCTAATTTGGCAAAGGAAATAGATGTACAAGTCCAGGAAGTATGGAGAGTCCCAGACAAGCTGGACCCAAAGATCAACTAAGACACATCATAATTAAATTGCCAAAGGTTGAAGATAAAGAGGGAATGTTAAAAGCAGCAAGAGACAAGGAGAGAGTTACCTACAAAGGAGTTTCCATAAGACTATCAGCTGATTTGATCACTATCAACTTCAAAGGGGTCTGCTTGACCATGGAGATTCATCCAGCAACAAATAACCAGCACAACTTCAAAAACCACTTTTGACATATTCAATCAATCACAGAACCTTCTCCAGACACCGCACAAATTTTTTTTTGCATTTTACTTTCTTGAAATAATAAAGCATAATATGCCAAAAATTGTCATTATTTTCTTCCATTTTTAATATTATAATGGCTACACAGAAATTCCACAATTTTGATAAGACTTTTAAATGTCTGCTGATATGACAGCTATCACAGTACAGCCTAACAAAATTGCTTCAAATTAAGTTAAAGACAACTAAGAGCTACTAGAGCCATCTTATGGGAAAAAACCAAACAAACTTTTTAGCCAATCCAATATCTAGAACAGTTTTTATTTTATCAAAATAAGTTGTATATAATGTGCATGGGTTTGTTCTGATTATAGAAGCAATTTGATATAGAAATTAGGAAGAATTGTAGAAATATAAAGAATTCAGAAATTCAAAGTAGGAAGGAAATGGAAAATCAACCTCATAGGAAACTGAAATGTCACATTGTATTTAGGCTTAGTATCTGAGGATTAAAACTTTTCAGAATGGGGAAAATGAACTGGGCTTCTAATTTAAAAACTATTGGTTACCCTGAGGATTTTTATAGTATTAAAGATCAAACACTTAACTCTAAATGGGATAAAACTTATTAAAAGTCCATTGAATTTACTTAAGTTCATTTACATATGAATTTGATTAATACTACTTAAAATTGATGAACAACTACTACCTCTACACTAACCATGTTTTCTCATTTCCCACATTTATTTAAGCATGTTTCTCAAAACTTTGATATCCATATAAACTACAAAGGAATGAGAGTTTGGTTTTCGTTTTGGTATTCAAACATAATATGCTATTCAGCTTTAACTTCAGGTTTCAAATTTTGGAAGGCAGAGTGGGCAAATGCTGATTTCACAATCATTTCTGACATTTTTGAACTTGCCTGTGACTAGTTGTCATAGGATCATGCAGGTTTCCAAAACATACTCTCATTAACACCAACAAGGCATAACATTTGTCTTTATATTAATATCCAAAAATTCATTTTCAAGTAGAGATGAACATATATGATATAGTTTAGAATATTCTTAATATTTTTAAACTTGATCATGACTTAAAAGATTTTAAAAACTCTTCTTAATCAAGACATTCAAGATATAATATCTATTATATGTAAAAATATTCAAGTACTTCAAATTTAAATGTTATATTTAATTCTTTAAATTTTTTTTCTTTTATTGATTCCAAAGAGAAGGGAAGGAAGGGATAAGGAGAGGTAGAAAAACATGTATGCGATAGAGAAACATCAATTGGCTTCCTTTTGCACGCACCCCTACTGGGGACCAAACCTGCAGCCCAGGCATGTGCGCCAAGCAGGCATCAAACCCAAGACCTTTCTCTTTGAGGAATGGTGACCAACCAACTGAGCCTCACTGGCCAGGGTTATACTGAATTCTTTCAACCTTTATTTTACAATATTTTTACATTTACAGTAATATTGCAACAATAGTACAATGTTTTCTGAACTATTTGAGAACAGGCACATATATCAGTTTGCCCCTTAAGTCTTAAAATTTTAGTGTGCATATTTAAAGAATAAGGATAGAGTTAGTACAGCTATCAAATTTAGGAATTTAACACTGACAAAATAACTTTAATCAATAATCCACATCTTATTTTGTCAGGAACCTCAATAATGCTGTTTGTAGCATTTTTGGGAGATGCATAGTCCAGTCCAGGATGGATTCTGTTGGACATTTAGTTGTCATTGCCTTCAGTTTTCTTTAATCTGTAATAGGCTTTAGATTTCACAATGGTGGTGTTTTTGAGGAAATTGAGGAATTTTCTTCAATTTGGGCATTTCTTGTGTTTCCTTGTGATTAGGATCAGATTATGGATTTAAGGTTGGTATACCACATGCATGCTATGTATACCTTTTAAGGTAACATAATTTAGAGGCTCAGAGTGATATTTGTCCCTTAGTAGTTAGGTCATTTGGAAACATTTTGTCCAGTTTCTCAACTTTATGGATACTTTGTTTCTTTTTATAATTAATAATTAATTTATAGGGAAATTCTTTGAGACTATGTAAATATTGTTTCTCATTATCCTTTTTCTACCTGGATTTAGCATCAATTGATGATTTTTGCCTAAACCAATCTTTACTATGTTACTTATACCAATCTTTACTTTCTAAGCCAGTCTTTATAATGTTTACCTGTACCAGTATCACTCTTTAAAAATTTTGCCTTAATAAGATTTATGTTTTTGTGATTGTGTCACATGGTTACTAGTCTAAGAAAATGCCTGAACAAGAAAAAACATACTGTTATCTTTGCAAGATTTGGAAAAAACTATATTAAAGTTTTTGATGAATGAGCACTGGCCTCCATAAAGTTTGTCTTTTTTGTCATTATACCAATGAAGTTTTCTTTCTTTCTTTCTTTTTTCTCTTGGGATAACTATTTAACAAGAATAAGAAAAGAGGAGAAAATTATCCACTTTAAAGATAAAGAACAATCTAGAAACTGAAACTAATATCTATTATTTAAGCATTACCAAATATTAATAATTCTTATAAAATTAGGAATTAAATATGTAAAATGAAACAATACATTTAAAATGATAGAACCTGTTTTTATATTATTTCATGTGAAATTTAACTGTTTTAAGAATATAATTTACAGTATAAAATATACTGTATTTTTCATCTAAATCCAGTACTTTTACTAAGAGTAGGAATATGTGTACTTATATACTTGCAATAGCTTATTGCCTAGGCCCACACACCAGCAGCAGAAAGTATAACATGGGTGGAGGTCAAGAATTTCTGTCTTAGTAGAATCGGGTGTTTCTATTTACCCCAGAACTGTTTCAAGCTCCCTGCCCTTCCACAATCCTGTTTGTTCTTTATTTGTTCTCTGAAACCTGCAAGAGCTATCAGTTTCAAATGACTTCCTAGCTTCATTGACTGCTATAAAGTGTGACCTCACTGACCTCTGCCCTAACTTTCTGACTTCCAGAACATTTATTCTGCGTTGATTGTGCAGTATTATATTTAACCTTCAGTCGTCTGTCTCCAGTTTGGAGTTCTAACTAATTTCAGTTTCAGCTCCTGCCTGAGTTACCTTATCTGTGTGTATTTTATGCCACCTCCAGATCCTATTGCCCTTTTGACAAAAGAGCAAAATATTTTAATCAGCGCTTTATTCCTCAATAACAAATATTTAACAAATATAGTAAGGGCTTACCTTTTGAAAGCATTTTCAATTCCTACTCTAATTTTCTTGCCTCTTCCTTCTGCAATATTACTCAGTTGATCCAAGTGATTTTCTACACAAATTCTCAGTCCTTCCTACTCATTAGATAAATGTGAATGTTAGGGAATAATATTTAAATAGCATCAGTTTACACTGGCTTTGCCTTTACATCTGAACAGTGCTCCCAGACTGCAGGTACCAATGCTGACCTCCTGGTAACTTACTCTGCACAGCAGTGTGGTACAGTGGAAATTGTTTGGTCTTGGAGTCAAATGAGTCTGAGTTAAAATTTAAACTCCCATTGTAAGATTTTGTGAAAATTACTCAGCTATCAGATTATGAAAGAAAACCTTTCTCTGCTGAGATACTACTAAGACAATGGTCCCAAATACAGTCTTCTGTACCCTCATTGACCACATTGTAAAAATTTATGTGCAGACAAAGAAGAGATACTTTCTTTCCTTCTTAGGATATTAATGTGTTTAGGCAAGAATACAATTTGTTGAGGAGTGAGAATCCATGCCCTCTGAGAGAGGGAAAGAATTAGGTACAATTTGGAGAAGTAAGGAATGTGTAAGAAAAGACCTCAAAGACAGTAAAGCAGTGGAAAGTCTGCCCCTCTTTCATCTGACACCACTGAGTGTTTATTGTGGGAGCCCTGGCTCCAAATTCCCATTTTGTCCAAAATCATAGTGAAACAAACAAGAAAGGGTGAATCCAGGGAGATAACATCAAGTACCCTAGAACACTGGTTTTAAGAGAGCCCCCAGCAGATAGGAAGGAAGATCAGAGACCCCTTTTCCAAAACAGACTCCCAGAAGATGACAACCTCAATGAGAAAAATTGGGAGGCAAGGATTAGAGAATACTGAAATTTGAAAACAGTAATTTTACTTTAAAATTCCATAAAATTAAGTCAGTCTTATGCAGTTTATCCAGTTAGAATTCACACTGTTTTAATGGCCCCAAATCCCAAGTTTCTCCTTGATCCCAGCTGGAGGCTTACCCCAGTTCCTTGACAGGTAGGTCTGTAACCAGCACACATAAAAGTGGCTGGCCTCCTTCAGAGGAAACGAGCCAGAAGAGTCAGAGCTAGAGTGTGAGAAAGATGGAAGTCACAAACTTTGTAAAATATTTTTAGAAGTGATGTCCTATCACCGTTTGTATTAGAAGTCATTCACTAGGTTCAGCCCA
Source organism: Phyllostomus hastatus (assembly GCF_019186645.2). Lineage (NCBI taxonomy): Eukaryota > Metazoa > Chordata > Mammalia > Chiroptera > Phyllostomidae > Phyllostomus > Phyllostomus hastatus. The sequence goes on along the minus strand of NW_025334028.1, from coordinate 20,808,669 downwards.
CACTCAGGGGAAAGGGATTATACAAGAGATTATACAGGTAGTGGGTATCATTACAGCCATCTCAGAAGGTTCCCTATTGTTTTTTTTTTATCCTCCTACATTCTAGGATTTGGACACATTATCAGGTAGAATTTGCATAACCCACAAATCTATAAGTAACATTTCCCAGACTGTCTTGCTGAGGTCACCTGAACCCACAGCAGGGAATAACAATGCAGACCCTGCCTGGATGCCCCATGTGGCCACCACAAGCACAGCTACAGGTTCCCTTGCCATCTGAACCTCCCAATGAAAACTTTTGTAAGCTAAAATGGCATAAAGTGAAGGAGCAATTACTATTAATTTAAATGGAAGACTTTTTTGAGCATTCCAGGACCCAAAATTCAGTACATTCACAATGTCTTTATTTTGTGTACTACAATCAAAATGCTCAATTACAGCCTATTTTACACTAAGCATAACAATGTAAAAGGCTGTTAGGCTTTCCTGATACCTTAGGACACACCTTGCTGATGTAGGCACAAAATAAATGAAGATAAAGCACAGATGCTCCCAGACACCATTCAAAGCTCTGGGGCTTGATGAGGACATGCCGAGTGTTGTTCCTGAGGGAGTTGCCTGGTGGGGCCACTCGCTGCTCCGGGTGTGAGCTGCCTCTATAACTAACTGCTGTGGCAAAACAAGCACTGAATGCTATTTTTTATTTTCATCTTTTTTATAAAAGTGAAAATCACTTTTTTTGGTTAGTGAAAATAGTACTAATATAGGTATTTATAAAAGCAAAGTGGCATAATGTGAACTTTTGAAAACCGGGGACACCTGTATACGCAGCCACTCTAAAGGATGTTCTGTAGTATTCTAATGTAAAGTGACAAATTGTCCTTGCTAAGAAAAAGCAAGAAAGGCTTAGTTTGGCTCAGGAAGCATTCCATGTCATGCTCTCACCTGGACTCCTCTCTCATGTTTGTCACTTTGCTCTCATTTCCATTCCTTTCTTCCTTTGTATTATCTCTCATTTCAGGATCCTTATTCTGTTGTAAGAAATTTTCAGTCTGTGCTAATGTAATTGTTCAAAGGTCACTTTAAGCACAGTTTTTATAAACTGATTTGTACAGTCTTTGCTTCCTTTGCTCCAAGATATCCTGCAAAATGCTTGCTGTCTGTATTAGTTGTTAACCTCAAGAGTGACTTTTATCTATTTGGTTGGCCCTGTAACCCCTTCTGTTGCCTGAGAAAACTGTGTCTGACCCTGTGTCTTTTCTGCCATCTATTTCTCTTTTTGATCCTGTGGTTAAGATAATGTTTTATATTTTATTCCCTTGGGCAAGATGAGTCAGTTTTTGGTTGAGTTGAAATGAGGAGTAATCAAACCTCTTTGCAACGCTTTATTGTCCTGTCTTCAATTCAGTGCTCTATCATGATAACAATAAGATAGAAGTGGTGGTCACTCTGTTTACCTTATCTAACAAATTCTAAAAAAATGATATTTTTTATCATAATAACCAATATAAAATACTTTATTCATTTTGGCTAACTTTGTCTCTCTGGTAGCTGATTATGGAATCACAAATCAAGAGATTTTTCTTACATAATTAATTTTCTAAATGAATAACTTTATCCAGTTTATATAATTAGTTTTATACTGGCACAGACCTCCTAATATAGTCTGAATATTTTTTAAAAGGAGAAATTAATATACTCTACTGATATATAGGTCTTCTCTTTTTGGTTCTTTTATTCAGTAACTATTGATTCAATAGAGTATGATCCTAGTGTATAAAATAAATACACACACACACATATTTTCAGTCCTTGTTTTAGTCTTTTGATTCCTTCAGTTTCATAAAAATAAATGAATACATAAAAGCTATAAAGACAAGAAGAGACTTGTAATATTATTCTAAAAGTAAGAGACAAGTAATTATAGTGTTTTTTAGTTTATAGTTATAGTTTATTTCCCAAATAGAGCCTTATCCTTCTGCTTTAGTTTAATGCAGTAAAATCTCCAAGTTAGTGTTCTGGCTTATTAAAGACTTGGGCTTTTTTTGAGGGAGCCACATAAAAATATGTTGATTGTGTGAGTTCAGGTGTGTGATGTTTTCAACAAACTACAAATCATAAAATGCAATTTTCTCCTTTTAATGCCAAGTTCATGATACTAAATGGCTTAGAAAATTGTATTAGGTAATTTTCTCCAGTGTATTTGATGCAAATTGCACTAATATTGTGAAGTGCCTTTGTTTAACACATTTTCTTATAAGTTAGATAAATTAAAATTTCTAAAAGATGCAGTTGAATCAAGATGATTATGATTAGAGAGACGACTTATACCTCTCCAGCAACATTAAACATGGTTAATGCCCTGCATTACTGATGTAAACCTAAGGAACTTCACCCTCTACTCTAATGATCAGGTCTTGCTTATCTTTTAGTAGATAAAGAGTGCTTTGTTTGATAGTTGTGCAATAAAATCTCTTTATTTCTCCCACGTATGTAGGAGGCATTACTAGCTTTCATTAAAATAGTTTTATCACTTAAAATAGCTATTTGCAGAGACCCTTTACTAATGACTCCATTTATTTAGGGGCTGTAAAAAAATCATACTGGATTCTAAAGCAAGATAAGACTCTATTATGCCTTATAATGCTCAGAAAAAGGACTTGTGTTACGTTTTTAAACTAAAGACCTTTGTGGAATGATTAATATATATAGATGATAGGCTGATACAGCCAGATAAGAATGACTTACTCAGAGCAAGAGTTTGTCTTTGTTGTCTCTCGTCTTTAATGTTAGATTTCTTCTACTTTACTCACTTATTTCTAATAGACTATTTTTTTTCATGCTGCTTCCAATCTGTCTTGTATTATCTGCTTTGGGGCTTCTATTCAGATGGGATCTAGGGTATATTGAGTAGTTGACAAATAATGAATACTCAATTAATAATAAATGTTGATTTTACAAATTAATCAATCTCTGGAAGTATTGTTTATTCTTAGTCTTATGATAGCATAACATACATAACTGCTCTGAGATATTTTGTAGGTTAAAAATAACATCAATGTATTAATGGCAGATAATATGTTATCTACAATTTTCTCACCATCATTCTTTCTGCAATACTGATACTTTTACCAGATAGAAAACTTAACATGGTAATTAATCTTATAGAAATTTCAGCCCCTTAGGTAGTCTGAGGTTCAGGTAGATTAGTACTTCAGCATTACATTACCTAGCCAATGCCATCTATTGAGATAAAATGAAATAAAAGACAATTTGCAACCAAGCCATCAAAAACAAAAGGTGATACAATCCATAAAAATAGATGTTATTTGAATGCTCAAGTTGGGGTAGCATATCTAGTGTAAATATATAAGCATATCTTATAGTAATATTATCATTAGTCTTAAATACTTCCTATTTTCTATTCCTGAAATTCTGGGACACATAGATTTACATTTGAATATCTTCCTTAGCTCAAAAATTTCTGTACTCATTTTATTTCATTGAGAAAAAAGTGAAAAATAAGATAGGGAAAAAGGTTAGATTTTAGAAGAGAAAAATGTAACTGAAGTAGTCAGAAGCATAGTCAGTAGAAGTTATTTATAATGACATTTTAGAAGAGATAAAGATAATGGTAAAAAATTGAATATAGACCTTAGAACTGTTAAGAAGCAGCAAGTTGAAGTTGGAACTCAGATATGTGAAGTGTGTCCTACCACTGAGGTTCTCTGTAAGCTAAATGTTAAAGCTGAGATAATGAGATTGATCTAAGTACTGAAAAAATGCAGATTATTGCCATGCACATAAGGTGTGGTATTCAAGTGCTATGAAACAGACTAGTGTAATGAGAGAACAGGCCAGACCCAAGAGAAGGGATAATTAATCAGATCAGGAAGACTTGAGGCTGAGACAAAATCATCTTACGGACATGAGAGATTCAAGAAAGGTAGAGGAATTTTTCAATGATATCATACATCTTGAATAACACAGTAAATTTGAACAGTTATCTGACACCCACTGCAGTATTCTTTCAAATTTAGCCAGACTCTTTTTACCAAAAATATATGTAAATATTGAGCATTTATAATTGAAGAGGAGACTTAGTAATGGGGTTTAAATAAATGAATCTATATTTATAAAACTGTATAGACTCTAACTCAGTGTCATATAAATAAATTTACTAATGTTTGATAATGATGAAAAAAAGGATGATTTGCCCTTTTTGCCTCTACAATAGTCTGTGGTTATTCTCCGAAACATTTAAAGCAATATGTTATTTTGTAACAAAAATTCAATGGCCATAGTACACCAACACAGCAGAAAGTTAAAAAATAGATATATATTTTTTGCTGTGATTTGGAAAGTTTCCAACAAAACCATCATTTAGGATTTAGTCACTTATCTCATAGACCTTTGCTATTAACATTCATGTCATATTCATGAATATAAGCCATTAACTGCTTTCACAATAGTGAAGATTAGAGATGTACTTGGGAACTCTAAGAGGAGCATTGCCATTTACCTTTATAATTGAGGTAGATTATTCAGAAAAAGGCTCCATGGAAAAGTCTTATGATTGCAAGTTATTACTCTAATGGAAAGTGATTAAGATTTAATAGTATCAGTCTGGTTTGATTTACTTTCAAACATAGCTCATAGCATGACTTGACCTTTCTCAAGACTCAGGGCCGAGGTAGTAGTAGTATTGAATAAAAATGATTTCACTGTCATAGAAAGTTACTGCCAGCATGCTTTTGAGAACTTAAAATTTTTTTTCTTATATTTGTTATAATACAATGTTAATGTTCATAACTGAAAACTCAATATTTTTCATTTTTATACATTATATTAGAGTTTGTCTACAAAAGCATATTTTTCTCTATGGTCTTTTAGATTATAAAAATCAAATTCTAAAAATATTCTAAATTACAACAGATATATTTTGTTTTCTCTAGTTTATATCTTAAATTCATTTTGTAGGATAATTCCTTCTAAAAAGAATTCAGTGACAGAAAAATACATTTTGGTAACTTAGAACTGATCTTTCCTTTGATATGATAACCAGTCACAAAAAGACAGAATTACATAATAACTATACTCACACACTTAATGAGAGAGCAGAGACTAGAAATTAGGAGATATTCAAAAGCAATGAAATTTGTTTTGTTTTAATGCAAACTGAAAAAAAAACTCAACAGCAGATGTTGATCAACATGATTATCAAAAGAAAAAATTATGAGTGAAAAAGTCTCAGAAATGTCACAGTGTTGTATTTAGTCATGTAGATGGTTACATTGACAGGCTCTGAGTAGATGTACCTTTTTTGGGAGGAGGTGTCACAATTCAACCCACTATATCTGCATACTCGTATACTAGTAAGAGACATGCCAGGCCTTGAACCTACATATTCACACTCCAAATCCAATACTATTAGTTAATATTCAGGTTTCAAAAGCTGTGTATGACAAGATAAAATAGGATTTTTAAAGTGACTTATATCCACTTAGATATAGTGAAATTAAATTTGAGAAGGTCAGAGAAAAATTACATTGCCATTCTCACCATTCCTTGTTTTTTTTTACTGAGTCTAGATATTGTGCTAGTAAGTTGAATGCATCTAATAAATAAATTATTTCATTTAATTTTCACAACAATGGTACAATGTACACTTTTTTCTAACTTTGTAGTTAGAGACATTGATATTTAGCTGAGCTAACTAATATGCCAAGGCCACAAATTGGTGAAGAAGAATGATGAAATTGGGACCCTGATCTTTTCACTGCAGAAGTCACTCATAATACCATATCTGAACTCATTCTGTTCCACTTCATCCCTTGAGTATAGTCATACATTAGATGTTTCATAAGCTTTCAGAGTTAGTTTGTCCAGGGTAACCATTCTGTCTAAACCAACTTAATGTTTTCTAGGATTCCTAGCTCACCCTTCCCTTTATCCTCCTGTTTTCTGCACTCCACCCACATAACACTTCTTGTTCCCTGTTGCCAAAGACTCTTTCCACATGTTTATTCCTCTACCTGACTCTCTTTTGCTTACTTTTCCTCTTTTTCCCCTTTTCCTAAAAAAATAAATTTGCAGGGGTGACATTGGTTAATACAACGGTATAGATTTCAAGTATACAATTCTATGATATATCACCTGTACATTGTGTTGTGTGTTTACCACCCAAAGTCAAATCTTATTCCATCACCATATACTTAACCCCCTTTCCGCTTCACTGTCCCCTCATCTGCTTCCCTCTTGTAACCACTATACTGATATCTGTATCTGTGTCTATGAGTTTTTATTCATTTGTTTTTCTTCTTTGTTCATTTGTTGCTTATAGTTTTATATCCCGCATATGAACAAAATCATATAGTTCCTAACTTTTTTTGTCTGACTTATTTCAGTTAGAATGATATTCTTAAGATCCATCCATGTTGTTGGAAATGACAGTATTCCATTTTTTCTTAAGGCTGAGTAGTATTTTATTGTATATATGTGTATGTACCACACCTTCTTTATCCAATCATTTAATAAGGGACACTTTGGTTGTTTTCATTGCATTCTTTTTTCAGTAGAAGCAGAGGTTCCTCAGATGCAGAATTTCAATGGCAATATTGACATTCCCTTTTTCCCCTCTGTTTCCATGATGCCAACAACATGCTTTACTAATTTTTCTCCTGTCTTTTGGGCTATTTTTTAGTGTCCTTTTCCACCTCATCTGTGAAGGTTGATACTTCTCTAAGCTCTCTGACAGGTTTTTTCTTCCCATTTCATACATTTTCCCAAGGATAGTCGATCCAGGCTCACATTGTAGAGAAAGAAAAAACAGTTTCCTCTCTACCCTTCCTACTTCTTTGCTGGGGCCCCTTAACAAAAACATATTAACAAGACAAAAACAAATAACAGTTTATTAGCATACATACCTCAAGTTTACATGGGAGATGACCAGTGAAGAACGAGCTAACCTGAAGCAGTGCCTTAGAACTCGGGTTTATAAAACATGGTCAACAAAGAACAATAAGTTTGTGGAGAGAAGGCAGGACAAAGGAAGGGGAGAAGAAACATCTTTGAAAATACATGTCCTCCTTTCAGACAACTAGGGACAGTGTAAGAAAAATTTCTTTATCTGCTCCTTCTCACTTGCTGTTTAACTAAAATAATCCTTATACCAAAATGGCATATTTTGGAATGTATATGCTGCCATCCATTCTTCTTTATACAGCTAAACATTTATATTGAAGGAGATTCTTGCCCCGATTTCTATCACTGCATAGTTCAGTGCTTCCTGAAACTTTTCTTGGGGTACTTATATGGGACTCTAACTCAGTACATCTCTGCACCTTCTACTCCCCAGTTTATTCTTCACTTTGGTTTTCCCACTTGAGCCTATGGTACCAAGACTTTTACCTGGGAGTTATGTGTCCTTTTTCTACTCTGATGACCCCTCATTAAATCAATGAGAAACTTACTGATTCTACCTACTGAACATTTTTTCTCTTTGCTTTTATTCATTTTCAACATCAATACCTTAGCCATTATTATTATATAGAAACTATATAAGGTCCCAGCTTTCAGTCTTGTCCCCACTCCCCACACCCAGTCTATGTTCCACATTACAGGCAGAGTACCTCCCACAGTGAAAATTTAATTATGTATTTCCACAGCTTTTAAAAAAAAGATTTTATTTACTTATTTTTAGAGAGGGAAGGGGGAGGAGAGAAAGACAGAGAGAGAGAGACATCAATGTGTGGTTGCTGGGGGTCATGGCCTGCAACCCAGGCTTGTACCCTGACTGGGAATTAAACCTGCGACACTTTGGTTCGCAGCCCGAGCTCAATCCACTGAGCTAGGCTAGCCAGGCTATTTTTTTTCACAGCTTTAAAATTACTTAAGAGTTCTCAGCTCTCTCAGGATAAAGCCCAAACTCTTGTGAAACCTATGACCAGGCTTTGGTTTTTCTCCTTAGCCTATTTCCCCTTCCTTTTTTTAGGTTAGACATACAGAACTGGTTTCATTTGCAAGATTGTACAATGTAATTGATGCTACTGAGCTTAGCCCTGCTGCCCTTCACTTCACTAATATTTTCTAACCCCTATAAGAGGAATCAAGTATTCCAAGAAGCATTACTTGCCCTAAATTTAGATTATGTGTCTCTTCTATATGTCCTATATCATCATACACTCATACACCTATGCTGTTACATCATTTCTCACACTGAAATATAACTGTCTGTGGGGTTGGTCTGATGAAGTCAGAGACAGTGTTCTTCCTGTTCCTCAGTTTATTTCCAGCATCTAGCACAGTTACTGGCACATAGTAAGTATTACTTAATGAAAGAATGATTATACTCTCTTGATTTAGACTTTTTAAATGACAACTATTTTTAAATATATTTTTATAAGAATTGGTAATGAATTTTAATGAGTGATGCTTTTTAGATAGAAACACTAGATGGAAATAATTATTATTTTCTGCTTAACAGGTTGAATACAATCTTTTCCCCCCTTCACCTTCCTTTCTTCACACTGCTGCAAACTAAAGAACCAAAAGAAAAATTATATTGTTACTTCAACTGATTATTTTATTTAATATACTGCTCATCATTTTCAGATATTGCTGTCATTATTTTAAACAATGTCTGCTAATTTTATTTTGTTATTTTATTTACCTGTTGCACAGGATTTTTCATAGAAGGACATTGTTAAGAACCAATATACTTTTTATCTGTAATATTTGTCTAGCTTCCAATGTAATTAGATTATATATTTTATTACTAGCAAATAGTTTTGCTATTAGTATTCACTATTTTATATACTATTACATATCATTTTAATTTTCTCTTTTTCAATTAAATGTATTCTTTAATCTTCTGTTTTGAAGATTTTCTCATTTTCTCATTTCTGTAAGCATAATAGGTTTTCATTGCTTTCTGGTTCTTTAATTTTTTTTTATGTAGCCTCTGAAAGCTATTACTAAGATGACTAGTATAGTACTACATTTAAGATAAAGAGATACTATTGATTCATAAAGTGAGGTATCATAATACATGTCCTATTTCTGGCTTCTTTTAATATGGTTTAATATCTCACTCCATTTTTATTGTCTCTAGGTAGTGAACAAATGTCTTCACTGAATTGCCCAAAGATACATAAATCTTATTCTTGAGAAAACATTTAGTTCAGAGTTCATCAATGTTTTTGAGTAATTTGAATATATTTTTCAAATGCGTTTTGCCTTTACATATTTTAAATGGATTTTACCAACCTTTGTGCTTCTTAATTACCTTATGTTGTTAGGTTTTTTGGAATTCAAAATTTACTAATCTCAAGAAAATTGAAATATATTTTTTCTGTAAATTTTAAAGCTTCACCTTTTTTTTCTAGATCATTAACAAAAGTATTAAATAGACACAGCTCTCAATCCTAGACTAACTCTGCTAATTAAGCTCTTTGCTTCCTGAGGATTTGGAAGTTATTTCCAATGAATTTCTACCACATGACTTGTTTTTAGTGGTTTAGGGCCTTCCCCATGGGGGGTAGAGGGCCCTGAGTAAATCATTTTGCAATTTCATAGCTTAACATTTTTATTCAAATGAAATTCTGAAAAAGGTAACAGCAGAGACATCCTTAAAGGATAAAGCTCCTGGAGGTATTCCTAAAGAAGGCAATTCTTTCTCCGTAGCAAACCCATATCCAAACCTTTTTGCAATACTTTTTTATGAGCCAGGGCTTTACGAATTTTAGAGTTCATAGAGAATAACCTAGGGCAGAATGTTAAAAATGTAGGTTCCTATGTCTCCCTTAGATCTGCTAAAAGAGAATCTGGCATGATTTGGTTGACTCACTTCACCCTTTTAAGAAAAGCCTCCCTAGATGAATTAAAGTTGTCTCACCTATGTTTCTCAAAATCTTTTCCAAGTATTAGAAGAATCAGCAACACCCAGGAGTTTGTTAGAAATGCACAATCTCAAAACTCTTCCTAGGGCACAGAATCAGAATCTGAATTTTTAACAATAGTCTTAGTTGTTTGCCCATTAAAATTTGAGAAGCATCTTATCAAACATACTTTGAGAAACACTACAGTGTAAACAATTCATCACATGCCATGTATAAACCCAGCTATAGATTTCAATTCCTTCTCAAATCTCCTCTAACATTTACTAATTTACCTAAGATCTAGGCCTTGCAGTATTATTGGCATGTTTTTTATTGAATACTGAATATGTAAATGATTCTTGTCTAACAAAACTCGTTATGTAGTACATTATGTTTAACTTCCCATTATAATTTTTAGAAAGCTTTAAGTAGATATTATGTACTATGTCTCTTTTATCCTTTTGTGCTAAAGAAAAAATTATTCATTACTCTTGTTAAAGGCAGTAAAGAAGACTTCATTCAAGAAGGACTAATGCAATGAGATTTTGCAGTAGCAGAGAGAGACTCAGCTCAATTCTAGCTAAAACAAAGATAAGTGAAGATTTACAACCAAGGAGCAGGATAGGGGTCAGTCGATGAAAAATGACTAGGATGATACACCAAAACTAGGTGGATTTTCCCAGATTTTTGCTGAAAGCAAACCAAGGTGGTGGGATGAATTTGGATCAGATATCCATATTAACATACCAAGAGTGGGAGATTTAACTAAATTGACTCAGCAGATTTCTTGATAAAACTGTACTTATAGGGCCAAACACAAAGCCCAAGATTGGGGCTCAGTCAGAAAGAAGAGGAGCCTGACTCGAATTTGATCAAAGAGTGTCTTTGTCAGGTATTGCAAATGTGTTTTATAGCCTTTAAAATGTTGGGGAGTTTTAAAAGCCATGTTAATTTCCTGCTTCCATAATATTCTAGCTTTTTGGAAATTGTCTGGTTTTCATATCCTTATACATATTTTTTAGAGCAGTTTAGTTTTAACCTTTGCTGTAAAAATCTCAGATAATATGTATTATCTTTAAAATTAACAGATTTTAAGTCGAGCTTGTGATTCCATAATGTATAAGATAACCATTTACCCCTATAAAAATGTAAGCAAGCATGTAATTTTAATTATATACTATGAATTTCAGTTAATAAATTTATTTACCATTCCACTTATATTTTGTGGTTTATTGTCTATGTCAACAGTACCAATTTGAATGAATATGTGGTTTTTTTATTTAAAACCAAAGCTTAAGTGGATGTTTATATATTTAACAAGGGAAGCATTGATATGAAAATTGCGTTGCAAGCAAAATAATTACATATTTTTTAAAAATGAACTTACATTTAATATATGCCATAACTATGCTTGTAAATGAAATTAAGAAATAAAAGGAAAGCAGGAGAAAGCACTTGTTATTTTCAAGTCACCCTGAGGATTTCTGAGAGTACTGAATTATTCTGAATGCAGTGGTTTTTCCATATAAATCAGAATAGTACAAAGTAATATTTGGGGAAATGCAACATCAAAGAGATTAGTATTTTGCTAAATAGTTCAGCATTGAAAACCAAAATAAATGTATAAGTAAGCAAAAAGAGTGACTTGTGACTGAGAAATTTTTAGAATCTACTGGAAAGAGTAGAAAGAAGGAGGCATAGAAACTGGGAGTAAAGAGGGATTTTGAGGGGGACTGGAACAGAAATTTCATTAATTATCATCAAATAGTTTGCTTTGTACTAGGTAATGTGCCTTATCTTTTTTTCTTCTTTTTGTTCAATTTTTATTTTAATTGTTGTTCAAGTACAGTTTTCTGGCTTTTATTCCCATCCCAGCCCACCCCCAGCCCTCCCCTCCTCTCTCCCATTTCTACTCTCCCTTGTTTTTGTCCACGTGTCCTTTAAACTTGTTCCTGTAAACCTTTTCCCTTTTCCCCTGAAATTCCCTCTCCTCTCCCCTCTGGTCATTGTCAGCCTGCCCTCTATTTCAGTGTCTTTGGTTATATTTTGCTTGTTTCTTTGTTTTGTTGTTTATGTTCCTGTTAAAGGTGAGATCATATGGTATTTGTCTTTCACCACCTGGCTTATTTTGCTTGGCATAATGCTTTCCAGCTCCATCCGAGCTGTTACAAAGGGTAGGAGTTTCTTCTTTCTTTCTGCTGCATAGAATTCCATTGTGTAAATGTACCATAGTTATAATTCTACCAAAATATCCAGTGAAAACTACATTGTATCTCCTTTTAATGCTTTGTAGAGATTTGTATTTTGGAGATGTGAAGAAGTGTTGAGTTCAGTTTTAAGACACATATTTTTTAAAAAATATTTTTATATAATATATGTTATATATTATATATTTTATATATATTATACATTATATGTATTATATATATATTTGTGAGGATATAGGCCTTCCTTAAATATTCTTCCATTCATAAGTTCATATGAGTTTATGCTCATATGAGATTTTGAAAAGTATTTTTTATTGATTATGCTATTACAGTTTTCCCAATCTTCCCCCTTTATCCCCCCTCTGCCCTACCACCAACAACCCTCCAGCATTCCCCCCCACCCACTTAGTTCATGTCCATGACTTGTACATATAAGTTCTTTGAGTCTTCTGTTTCCTATACCATTTTTCTCTCTCCCCATCTATTTTGTGCCTACTAATTATACTTCTTCTTCCCTGTACCTTTTCCCCCACTTCTCCCTTTCCCCTTCCCTGCTGAAATCCTTCCATGTGATGTCCATTTCTCTGATTCTGTTCCTGTTCTAGTTGTTTCTTAGTTTTTGTTTTTGTTGTTTTTCTTTTCTTTTAGATTCATTTGTTGATAGTTATGAGTTTGTTGTCATTTTACTGTTCATATTTTTTAGGTTCTTTTTTTTAGATAAGTCCCTTTAACATTTCATATAATAAGGGCTTGGTGATGATGAACTCCTTTAACTTGACCTTATCAGAGAAGCACTTTATCTGCCCTTCCATTCTAAATGATAGCTTTGCTAGTTAGAGTAATCTTGGATGTAGGTCCTTGCCTTTCATGACTTTGAATATTTCTTTTCAGCCCCTTCTTGCCTGCAAGGTTTCTTTTGAGAAATCAGCTGACAGTCTTATGGGAACTCCTTTGCAGATAACTATCCCTTTGTCTCTTGCTCTTTTTAAGATTCTATGCTTATCTTTCATCTTGTGTAATGTAATTATGATGTGCCTTGGTGTGTGCTTCCTTGGGTCCAAATTCTTTGGGACTCTCTGAGCTTTCTGGGCTTCCTGGAAGTCTATTTCCTTTGCTAAATTGGGGAAGTTCTCCATTATTTGTTCAAATAAGTTTTCAATTTCTTGCTCTACCTCTTCTCCTTCTGGCACCTCTATGATTTGTAACTTTTAAAGTTGTCCTGGGGTTCCTAACCCTCTCCTCATTTTTTGAGGTTTTATTTCTTCATTCTGTTCTAGTAGGATGTTTATTTGTTCCTTTTGTTCCAAATTGTGATGTGAGTCCAATTTTCCTTTCCTTCATTGTTGGTTCCCTATATATTTTCCTTTATTTTGCTTTGCATAGCCTCCATTTTTTCCTTTATTTTACAACCACACTCAACCATTTCTGTGAGCATCTTAATTACCAGTGTTTTGAACTCTGCATCTGATAAGTTGGCTATCTCTTCATGGCTGAGTTGTATTTTTTTCTGGCTTTGATCTGTTCTTTCATTTGGGCCATATTTTTTTTGTTTCAGCATGCCTGTTATGTAGTGAGGGGTGGAGCCTTAGGTATTCACCAGGGTAGGGCAACCCAGTGTATGCATTGTGGTGCTGTAGGTGGGGGAGGGGTCCAAGAGGGAGCAATGCCACTTGCTCAGCTCTCCAAGACTTTCAGCCTCTTCCTCCTCTACCCACAAGCAAATTGGGTCCTTCTGTTGCTGATTCCCAAGTAGGTAGGTTTGTGTACATTCTAGGACCCAGTGGGTCTCTCCAATGAACTCTCCTGTGAGGATGGGAGTTTCTCCTACCACCTCAGCCCCCACAGATTTGTTCAGTCAGGGATTTTGAGGCTTTATTTTCCCACTCTGGAACCCTGGGTGCACTGTCTGTCTTGTTCCTCCAGTTGCTCCTCCTGGATTATCCACACACAAATGTGGGGCCACCTGCTCTGCCAGCCGCCACCTCACCTGCCAACTGCCACTTTGCCTGCCTAGTCCTCTAGCCGCTGCCTTGCTGTGAGTCCTCTCTGCCCAGTTGCCTGTCTCCACCCCTTCTACAGATCTGGATGAATGTTTCTTCTTAAGTCCTTGGTTGTTGGACTTCCATACAGTTCAATTCTCTGGTAGTTCTGGTTATTTTTTGTTTTTAAATTTGCTGTTGTCCTTCTTTTGGTTGTGTGAGGAGGCAAAGTGTATCTACCTACACCTCCATCTTGGTCAGAGGTCTTCTTACAACTTTCTTTAATTTTTCCTATTGAAAGCAGTTTATATGGCTGCTTTGTTTTTTTTATGAATATCCTTTGACTAGTATTTAAAACTCTAGTATTCCCACTGTCCTTTTAAAAAATTACTTAATTCCTTATCCTGACATTCTTTCAAAGTGTGAATTTCATGAAAAGCTAAATTATATATAAATATAATATGAAAAGTTTTATTACTCAGTGTTACTATTATCTGAATATGAACTGTATGCTTTTATGGACTATCTCTGTAAATTCCATTAACTTTGGGATCATGCATTCTGAGATACAGACTTGTAATATAATTAACTGGAGTTGTATCTTTATAATTTGGTATGCATATAGCTGTTTTTTTTCTAAATTTATTTTTTAATGAAGTACATTGCTTAGTTAAATTTGTCAGAAAGTTATTTTGCAAATATGTTTAATTTTAAATTAAGTTTCCTGTGACCTTTTTGTGAAGTTTCCTTTTAGATAAATTAAATCATGTTATGACTGAGGGAAAAAGTCTTTTCAGTTTTTGTCTCTTTTGGCAGTATTTCTAATTGCAGTGTACCAACATGTGGGCAATAGATATAAGTACTGAGGGCACTGCTAATCACACAAACATTTGAGTCCTACCAAGATTTACTGATGCTAATCATCTGTGTGTTTAATAAGTTCCCCAGGTGATTTTTACTAAAATTTGATAACCTCAAAAAGACTTTACTTAGAATTTCAAGAAGCTTGGCTCAATATTAAGAGTCATATGGTCAATTTATTATGTTACAAGAAAAATTATATAACTCTTGTGTATCTAAAACCATGAAATAAATGGTGGCTTTAGTAAATCATTTATAATTTTGATTATCACATAAATCTAGGAAGGACATTATGTGTCATTGAAATTTTGTCATACAATATAATAACCTAAATAAAAAGAAAAACTTATCAGGCAAAATGAAGTCTTGTATAATTATTTGTCAGGAATAAGTTATACATTTATTGTGGATTAAGATTATGTGATTTCTAAAAATCCTCTAATCTTTACCTTTTTAAAAGATTTTATTTGTTTCTTTTTAGAGAAAGGGGAAAGGAGGGAAAGAAACATTAGTGTATGGTTGCCAGTTGTGGGCCCCCCACTTGGGACCTGGCTTGCCATAACCCAGGCAGGTGCCCTGACTGGGAATTGAACCAGCAACCCTTCCATTTGCATGCCAGCACTCAGTCTGCTAAGCCACACCAGCCAGGGCTTCTCTAAGCTTTATATTTTGTTACTGCATTAAAACTGTATTATGAGAGTTGAAGCAGAAATACTTTAGGTAGGGAAATTGACTCTGTAGACTTGCATGCCTTTCTCTTTTCACAAATCTGTTGCTTAGCTATAAGCAATCAGTCTTTTTCTTTAATGAGTTAGTAAAATAGACATTTCTTCCCATGTATTTCTGCCAAATGCAGTTTCTCTTTTATGTACTGATTTTTCCACAGGCAACTGTATCTCAAGTAGTATAAAAAAGCTCTATACCGGTGATTTTCAACCTTTTTCATCTCATAGCACATGCAAACTAATGATTAAAATTTTACAGTACACCAAAAAATATTTTGTTTTTTGCCAATATGACAAAAATAGATATAATTTTGATTGATTTACAAAATAATAATGATAATAACCTACCCTTTTTGCTTCTAAGTTACTTTTTAAAAAATTTAGGTACCTATACTTGTATGCAAGTATTTTTAGTACCAAGAATTAATTAATTAAATGCAACCTTATTATGTGACATGACCAATAAGATGCCACTCTTATGTGGCCTATATATTTATGGTATAAGATAAAATATGCACACTGGACAGGTATTGTAGTTTTGGTTGTTGTATTTTTTTTTAAATTTCACAATCTAAGGGGAAAGAGGGCAGTCCCCCTGGCTAAATAGTCAGGTATTACATGTTTTAAAAATCTTTCAAGCAAACCAGTTGCAAATCATTGCCCTAGACTGCTTGCTGATGTGAGTTTATTAGTGTCAATTAATAAAGAGTGCTAAATCTGACAGTTTGTTTTCCAGAGTGAACTTCTAGGAAATATATTTACATGAGAACTCAATGGGCCTTGTTGCAAAACAAAGTATAGTTACTGAGACCCACATATGAAATACTAGAACTAATGCTCTCAGAAGAAAAGATATAAAAAGACATTCTCTATCTTTTCCAGGGGTTTTCTAGGTAGGCAGATAAGTCATGTAAAATATGTCTATGTACATAAAAATCTCCATTTGATGGAGGGAAGAAGTAAGTCACTCATTGAACTATACTTTATTCTTTATTCCTTCAATATTTCTGTAAGAAAGAACTTATAAAAATATAAAAGTAATTTATACAATTCATATTTATTTGGAAATATTATTTAAATGTTTCCTAATAATTTGGTATGTAACTTTTAACATGGAAATCTTAACACTGTGGTTAAATAGACTTTAATATTATTGTAATAATGTAATTACATTATCTAATACACAGGTGGCAAACACAAGGCTCAGGGGCCAAATCTGGCCCTCTACCTTGTTTTATCCGGCTGGCACCTTGTTTCTACCCAGTGGCAGTGCCAAGCTCTCACTTAACTGTTCTGGAGTAGTTACATTCATACAGTCCTAAAATTACATTTGGCCCTTTGAAGGCAACTGTGAGGCTGATGTGGCCCCTGGTGAAAATGAGTTTGATACCCCTGATCTAATAGATGTGTATTTAGTGATTTTAGTTAGTTGAGATGACATAGTTCAAAATATAATTTTGTATATTGTCAGATTTCTTAAATTTTCAGGATATCTATATTTACAGGAAACACTTTCATATAACCTATAAAAGAATTTGAAATATACTTGTTTATTTGATTTATTTTACTCTCCACAAAATCAGCATTACACCTTATTTGGTTTTAAAGAAATTTTTTCTTGGATTTTTAAATATTATGTCTATATCCTTTCAAGGAAAATGAAGCAGAATTTCCCCCTTTATTACAAAAGAAATAAACTACTCTGTGAAGAGACACATAAATAAAAGTTATCTTTTTTCAAATTAAGAAAACTAAGTGGAAAGACAACTCCTTGAAAGATGTGTTGAAATAAAATATAGATTAATTGTACTCATTACAGTGCAGGGGAGAAATTCAACATATCTTAAGGAATGATAGAAATGAGATTTTATACAAAAATGTACTAGTACTATATTAGATTTGATTGAATATGCTTATACTATTAAAACAAAAGATAAGAAAGGTTTAATTTTCATAGAGAAGACATACATTTAAGTACACATTATAATAGTAAAAACAAATGTATATTTAACAAAGTTCAGCCCTGGCTGGCGTGGATCAGTGGCTGAACGCCAGACTGTGAAGCAAACGTTTGCTGGTTTGATTCCCAGTCAGAGCACATGCCTGGGTCATGGGCTGGGCCTCCAGTAGGGGGCAAGAGAAAGGTGACCACACTTTGATGTTTCTTTCCCTATCTTTTCCCCTCCCTTCTCCTCTCTCTAGAGGTAGCTGAATGAAATCTTAAAAAAAAAGTTCAAGAGTTGTTTGCATTTTTTATTACTACTCATGTTACTGAACACATTTTCTTATAAAATTTAGAGAGTCGGAACAGTGCACATTAGGAAATCAAAAAAAAAAACTACTCATAGTACAAACAATAATATACATGGACACACTTTCAAGTGGACCTGGAACTGCCGTGCCAGAGGAATTGCCTTGAATTTCTCATGCCTCAAATCTTTGGAATGTTAAAATGGCAAGATAACATTTGGACTGGGCCTGACCAACTTATTTCCCAAAGAACTGTTTACAAAAATAATAAAAAAATAGTTATGACATCTGGACTGATGACCACTAGACTGAAAATGAAAACCATTGTTTAGAATTAATATCACTATGTTACCTGCACTAATACAAATGCCTTCCTTCTATTGATGTACTTCTTCCCCTTCTTATAAACACCCATTGACTTTGTTTCCTAGGTGGAGCATTATTAGGGTTTCTGCCTGCCTGAACCTGGGATTTCCAGATAGCTATTCTTATTGGTCACAATACATGCTTGCTGTCTCTCACTTTGAAAGATGCTTTTATTTTAGGGTAGCAGTAGGATGAATAAATATAATAATTAGTGGAAGAATAAACTACTATCTTTAGCTTAATATCTATACTTTCTTACAATATCAAATTTTTCATTGACTGGAAATGTATTTATTAATTTATCAAATATAGTTTCCCATGCTATCATTATTATTTTTAAATCAACTTATAAGTATGTTGATATATAGTAAAAGTATTTTAAATATACAGTTTGATAGAGGACAGGCTGACAGTGACCAGAAGGGAGAGGGGAGGGAATTTCAGGGGAGAATGTGAAGGGTTTACAGGAGCAAATATAAAAAACGCATGGACAAAAACTAGGGGGAGTGTGGTATTGGGAGGGAAGTGGGGAGGGATGGGTGGGTGGGCTGGAATGGGAGTAAAAGGGAGAAAACTGTACTTGAACAATGATTAAAATAAAATTAAAAAATAAATAAATATACAGTTTGATAATTTTTGATAAATGTAAATACTCATGTAACTACCATTGTAATAAAAATATACCACCTTCTTCTCATGCCAAAACATGCCCTATTGTTCCTCTGCAGTTCATTTCCCTTGCTTGCCCCAAGCACAGAGAATCTCTGATATTTGACATTGTGAAGAAGCAGTTCCATTATATTTGACTTGTATTATTGCTCTTCCAATAGTGATGGATATTCTTGCTCTCATATACTTTCCTCTTTTCTCTGACTGATTTGATATTTCCTTTTATATTGTTTACAATAGTTATGAACTTTGGTAGCATGTTATGTGCCTCTATGTGCCTCTTGCTTCAGGTTAGTTAAGCTTTTTGGATCTTAATATTTATATTTCATGAAAATGGGAAATTTCCAGCTATAACTTATTTAAATGTTTTTATGTTTACCCATTCTGCTTTTCTCTTTTTTTGGGGGGGTGCCATTTCTTTTGTTGTTGTTGTTATTTGACAATCTAAGGGGAAAGAGGTCAGTGCCCCTGACTAAATGGTCAGGTATTCCATTTCTTTTTGTATTTCTTTTTATTATTGTTCAAGTACAGTTGTCTCCATTTTCCTGTCACTACTTTCCCCCACCCTGTCCAACCCTACCTCCCACCCTCAATCCTTTGCTACTTTGGCTTTGTCCATGGGTCCTTAATACAAGTTCCTTGAGTTGACCCTTCCTCATCCCCTTTGGTTACTGTCAGTGTGTTCTTTATTTCAATGTCTCTGGTTATATTTTATTTGCTTGTTTTGTTGTTTAGGTTCCACTTATCAGTGAGGTCATATGGTATTTGTTTGTCACTGCCTGGCTTATTTCGCTTAGCATAATGCTTTCTAGATTCATCCATTCTGTCACAAAGGGTAGGACCTCCTTGTTTCTTTCTGCTGCATAGAATTCCATTGTGTAAATGTACCATGGTTTTTTGATCCACTCATTTACTGATGGGCACTTAGATTGCTTTCAGCACTTGGTTTTTGTAAATTATGCTGCTATGAACATTGGGGTGCATAGGTTCTTTTGCATTAGTATTTCAGGATACTTAGGGTATAATCCCAGCAGTGGAATTGCTGGGTCAAAAAAATAGTTCCTTTTTTAGTTTTTTGAGAAAAATTCCATACTGTTTTCCATAGTGGTTGTACCAGACTGCATTACTACCAACAATGTACTAGGGTTCCCTTTTCTCCACAAGCTCATCAGCACTTGTTGTTTGCTGATTTGTTTATGTGGCCTTTCTGACTGGTGTGAAGTGCTATCTCATTGTGGTTTTATTTGCATCTCTCAGATGGGTAGTGATGCTGAGCATCTTTTCATATGTCTCTCAGCCCTCTATCTGTCCTCCTTGGAGACTTGTCTGTTTAAGCCTTTTGCCTATTTTTTTCAGGACTCTTTTTCGTTCTGGAGTGGTGTCATGCGTGTTCTTTATATATTTTGGAGATCAAACCTTGTCCTAAGTATCACTGGTAAATATATTTTCCCATATGGTAGATTCCCTTTTCATTTTGCTGATTTTTTTTAGCTGTGCAGAAGCTTTTTATTTTGATGAAGTTTCATTTGTTTATTTTTTCCTTTATGTCCTTTGCTCTAGGGGACATATTGGTGAAAATATTGCTGCGTGAAATATCTGAGATTTTCCTGCTAGTATTTTCCTCTAAGACTTTTATAATGTCTCAACTTATATTTAAGTTTTTTATCCATCTTGAGTTTATTCTGATGTATGGTATCAGTTGGTGATTCAATTTCATTTTTTTGCTTGTTGCTGTCCAGATCTCCCAACATCATTTTTAAAGAGGCATTTTTTTTTGCTCTACCTTGTGCTCCTGCCCACTTTGTGAAATATTAATTGACCATGGAGACTTGGGTTTCTTTCTGGGCTCTCTGTTCTATTCCATTGACCTATCTGTCTGTTCTCATGCTAGTACCAGACCATTTTGATTACAGTGAATCAACTGTAATGAAACTGATGAAGCAGAGGATCAAATCAGTGAGCTGGAGGACAAGGTAGAAAAAACTCCCAGAAAGAGTGAGAAAAGGAAAAAAAGACTCAAAAAGAACGAAGAGGGGTTCAGGGAAATGCAGGACAACATAAAATGTAATTATATCCATATAATAGGGATACCGGAATGATAAGAAGAGGAGCAAGAGATAGAAAACCTGTTTGAAAAAATAATGATGGAAACTTCCCTAACCTGATGACAGACAAAGTCACACAAATCCAGGAAGCACAGAAGGTCCCAATCAAGAGGAACCCAGAGGGGCCCACTGCAAGACACATCATAATTAAAATGGCAAAACTCAAAGAGAGAGAATCATAAAGGCAGCAAGGGAGAAACAGGAAGTAACATACAAGGGAGCCACAATAAAGCTAGCAGCTGCCTTCTCAATGGAAATACTGAAAGCCAGAAGGGATTGGCAAGAAATATTCCAACTAATGAAAAGCTAAAGCCTGCAACCAAGACTACTCTACCAGCAAGGCTCTCAATTAAAATGGAAGGACAAATAAGAAGTTTCCCAGACAGAAGAAGGCTAAAAGAATACACTTCCACTGAACCAACATTGCAAGAGATGCTAAAGGGACTGCTTTAAGAAAATGAAGAAAACGAGTGAGACAGAGAGGAACATAGGTATAAAGGGGTAAAATGGCAATGAATAAGTACCTATCGATAATAACCCTGAATGTGAATAGATTAAATGTTTCAATCAAAAGACATAGAATAGCTGATTGGATAAGAAAACATGACCCTCATATATGCTGCCTACAAGAACCCCACCTCAGAACAAAAGACCTACACAGACTGAAAGTGAAGGGTTGGAAAAATATTCTAAGCAAATGGACAGGAAAAAGAAGCTGGGGTAACAATACTTATATCAGACAAAATAGACTTCAAAGAAAGGCCATAGAAAGAGACAGAAGAACATTTCATAATTCTTAAGGAAAAAACTCCATCAAGGAGACAAAAACATTGTAAATATATATGCACCCAAATATATAAGAAAAATATTGGAGGACTTCAAGAAATATATAGACAGCAACACAATTATAGTAGAGGATTTTAATATCCCACTGTCAACAATGCATAATCTTCCAAACAAAATATCAACAAGGATATTGTGACATTGAATAATACCCTAGATCAAATAGACTTAACTAATACATATAAAACTTTTCATCCCAAAGAAGCAAAATACACATTCTTTTCACATGCACATGGAACATTTTCAAAGATAGACCACATGATAGGACACAAAACAAGCCTCAACAAATTCAAGAAAATTAAAATTGTATCAAGTATTTTCTTGGACCACAAGGACTTAAAACCAACCTCAAGGAAAAAGCTCAAAAACATTTAAATTCATGGAGACTGAATAGCATGCTATTAAACCACGAATTGGTGAAAATGAGATCAAGGAAGAAATCAAAAAGTTTCTGGAAACAAATTAAAATGGACACACTATAGTTGAAGGCAGTTAGGACACAGAGAAGGCAGTCCTGAGAGGGAAGTTCATAGCAATACAAGCTTACCTAAAAAAAGATAGAAACATTTTAAATAAACAAACTAACCCTACATCTACAAGAACTGGAGGAACAACAACAAACAAAGCTCACAGCAAGTAGAAGGAAGGAATTATTCAAGATCAGAACAAAATTAAATGACATAGAGACTTACGAACAATTCAAAGGATCAATAAATCCAGGAGTTGGTTCTTTGAAAAGAAAAACAAAATCAACAAGCCTTTAACAAGACTTATCAAGGAAAAAAAGGACCCAAATACATAAAATCAGAAAAAACACAGAAATACAAAGGATTGCCCTGGCTGGCATAGCTCAGTGGACTGAGCGTGGGCTGCGAACCAAAGTGTCGCAGGTTCGATTCCCAGTCAGGGTACATGCCTGGGTTGC
This sequence comes from Phyllostomus hastatus, assembly GCF_019186645.2. Lineage (NCBI taxonomy): Eukaryota > Metazoa > Chordata > Mammalia > Chiroptera > Phyllostomidae > Phyllostomus > Phyllostomus hastatus. Next base: position 20,785,861 of record NW_025334028.1, on the reverse strand, counting down.
AGGCCATGATCCCCAGCAACCGCACATTGATGTTTCTCTCTCTGTCTCTCTCTCTACCTCTCTTCCCTCTTTAAAAAATAAATAAATAAAGATAAAAAAAAAGAAATACAAAGGATTGTTAGAAATTACTACGAACAACTATATGTCAAGAAACTGGACAACCTAGGTGAAATGGACAAATTTCTAGAAAAACGTAATCTTCCTGAATCAAGAAGCAGAAAGCCTGAACAGACCAATAACAACTGATGAAATTGAAGCAGTAATCAAAAAACTCCCAACACGCAAAAACCTTGGACCAGATGGTTCCACAGGTGAATTTTACAAAGCATTCAAGGAGGAACTAACCCTTATCCTTCTGAAACTATTCCAAAAAATCCAAGAACAGGGAAGACCCCCAAATTCTTTTTAATGAAACCAAAATCATCCTAATCCCAAAACCAGATAAAGACACAAGAAAGAAAGAAAACTACAGACCAGTATCGTCGATGAACATTGATGCTAACATCTTCAACAAAGTAATGGCAAACTTATCCAGCAATACAATAAAAGATCATACATCGTGATCAAGTGAGATTCATCCTAGGGATGCAAGGATGGTACAATATTCACAAATCAATAAACGTAATACATCACATACTCAAAGCAAAAGACAAAAATCACATGATCATATCAATGGATGCAGAAAAAGCATTTGATAAGGTATGGCACCCATTTATGATAAAAACACTCAGCAAAGTGGGAATAGAGGGAGCATACTTCAACATAATAAAGGCCATATATGAGAGACCTACAGCCAGCATCATACTCAATGGGCAAAAACTAAAATTTTCCCCCTATGATCAGGAATAAGATAAAGATGTCTGCTTTCACCATTCTGCTTTTCTGTCTGAGATTACAGTTTCACATATGCTAGACATTAGATATTGCTTTGGACTCACTGAAATTATTTTTTTATAATTTTTTAAAAATTCTGTCCTTCAGTTAAATAATTTTTATTGCCCTGTCTTCAGTGTCCTAATCTCTCCTTTGTAGTAAATTTGTGTTTATCCTGATTGATTTCTTGAGTTTTTTTAATCTGTGAATTTATATTTTTAAATCAAAATTATTTAAAAATTTGACCATTGTTTAAAGTATTTTTGGACTCATTCATAATATGCACATTAAAAAATCATTAAATATATTTATAATACTTCTTAAAAAGTTTTTGTGTGCCAAATTCAACGGCTTAGATGTATGTAGGTTGATTTTTTATGGGCTGATATTTTTTCCATGTCATAGATCACATTTTCATGCTTATTCACATGTATAGTAATTTTTGTTCAGGTACTAAACATTATGACTATAACATTATTAAATATGTTGGTATTGTTTATCTGCAAAAAGTCTTTGACTTTATTCTTGCAAGGGGCTAATTTACTTGTGAGTCAGCTGGATTTCCTGGGAGATTTTTGAAGTCTTTTTTTTTGGTTAGAATAACTTTTACTCTAAGGTTACTATTCCTACTACTGAAGGCACACCCCTTCTTCATCCTATCAAATCCTCTAGGTGTTCAGTATGTCCCTGCACTGTGGCTTATCTGAATTTAAATGTCTCTTAGACCTGTGTGACCTCTGGGAATTATTCCGGTTGTAGCTCCCCAGCAATTCTTTTCTTGAAGTCCTTTGTACATATTTATAGAGTCCTACCATATGCATGCAGAGATTACTATTTAGAAAAATACTTAGAAGACAATGCTTTAAAATAGAGGGTTGCTATAGGATGAGGGACATGATACTCTTTCCATTAAAATAATAATAATGATTGACTAGCTTCTTGGAATCAAACTGGAATACAGTACCTAGGAAAAGAGCATTGCTGATCTTTTATATTTCAACAAAACAGTGAGAAGCAAACCGTTGTTTATGTGAATAGAAGGCAATAATAAATTAAGGGAGATAAAACAGGGAGCTGCCTGTAAGTTGTGAAAAATAATCCCACCAATATAACACCAAGTAGATCTTGCTGATCAAAGAAATTTTGAAATGTGCTCTCCTAAAAACTAGATTAGCACTACAAAAATTTTTAGATTTGTTTACTCTGTTACAAAGTTGAGATCACCAAACAAAAAAAAACAAGTCTGGCATAGCTGTAGTGACAAATTTAGGAATTTATTGAAGAAATTTTACTAGAGAGAAATAATGATAGTATAATGGGCAAATTAAACATTTGGTAGCCAAATTTATCTTAATTTTTTTCCTCCACATTTTGCTAGCTTTTATGTTGTAAAATAAACAGATCTCTTACATATTTTGCAATAGTTTGACTTTTCTAGTGCACTCTGCTGTGTACCTGAAGCCTCCATTGTTTACTTCTGTCACCAAAACTTTATGACTTTGTTGGCTGCAGGGCCAGCAAAGACCTCTTCATTTACAAAATGTTCCCTGTCCCCTGGACCCAGTTCTGATTCTTCCTTTAAAAACTAAGATATCTTATCTGCGTTCCAATTGCACTCATTATTATGATGACTTTAGCTTTGTTTATCTCCCTCACTTTACTGTATGTTTGTGCCCTCAGGATTTGTATCTATATTTGTTTGTCACTGTATTGCCAGTATCTAGTGCACTGTCATGTAATAGGATCTAAATAAAAGAATGTCAAATGAAAGTTCATTATTCATCATTGTATGAAATAAGAGAATTACCTCAGCCTAGAGGGAACATACTCACTGACCAATAATTTTTTTCTCTGATGTTAGATGATATTTTCTCAACCTGTCTAGTTTTACAAAGGAATCTGGTCAAAAATTAAGTAATTGGAAAATATATAGTTAGCTAATAATATGCATTTTTTTCTATTAAGCAGTCATTTGTTGGAGACTATTAAGTTTAACAAACAATTTTGACTGTCTTTTTATTCTTTACCAGCTTCCTTATAATCACAAAGTACGTTTTATAGAGCTTCATCTTGAAGGGATATAGAATGTATATTGAAATGAGAGAACTCATATTTATTGAGCATCTATCATGTGCTTTCTAGGCCTTTATATAATATTTATTTTACTTAATTTTATGACTACTCTAGGAAGTATAGATATGGCCTCTATTTTCATAGATAATGAAAATGAGGCTAAGTGTTTAAAACATTTATTCAGCTGATAAGTAACATAACTTATACTATAATCTAAACCTATCTTATACCAAAGTTCCTACATACTCTTCCTACTCTCCTAGAATATTGAACTAAAATTTTATTCTGAAATTTTTAGGTTATATATCTAAAGCCATAAAATAGTAGGAAAATGTCAAATACCGTATGCTATTTATACAGTAGATAAAATGCTTTGCATTGCATTAAAATTATAACTTTAATGCATCATGACATTTTAAATTATTTGACTATCTGGCTGGTTTAAGGAGCTACTTCACTAGAGCATAAAAAACTTTTCCTAAATTCATATGTGATGAACATCTCAAGTGGAACTGCATATATGGTATTTCAAAAAATTAAAATTATAATATCATAACTGAAAGGACTTATGAATAATTGTTCTTTCTAGGCCTCTGCCTTGAATCATGTTTGTTTTAATCATTTAGTATAGGTGATCAACAATTGTCCTTAAACTTAAAGCCTTTTCACTGTTCATATGTAGGCCAAATCACTGGTATCCCTATATATGTGTGTTTAAATCACCCCTCTTTTATGATCTAAGAATTTTGCTTAAAATTAGACAAAGATTGCACATCACCTGCAGATAGTTTGTAAAGTTTCTATAATCAAAATTATATCATTATGATCAATTCAAGTCTCAGTAGTGACCCCTAAATTAATATTTATTAATAGCTTTTGTGGTAACATATTGAGTTCAAATAGCTAGATGAATATTGCTTACACAGTAGAAAAATTAATTCCAACAAAGTTTATTATAACAGTATTTGAGATTCCACCAGATTCCATTGTTAAACTGAAGGTTGGGAAAATTGTTTAGCTACTTGAAATTATAAAATTTTCAAACTTATAAGAGAAATCCCTCAAGATATATACTAAAAGAAAAGTAGTAATGTTTATATTAAAGTAGAAACATTTTCTTTTTATTCCTTAATTGCAGAAAAATGTAGAAAATATAATTATAGTACCAACAATTCTTTGTGTGTTTTAACAATATTACTCTTTTTCTATTTTAGTCGTAGCATCAGATTATTAAATAACAGTCTAATGTATCAAAGTAATTATTTGTTGAAACATTACTCAGTTAATTAGATATTTGTAATCACTAGCTTTTATTATCTACTCCCCATGGTTGTAGGTAGAATTAGGTTTTTAAAAAACTATATACTTTGACCACCGGAGATAGCAGAGTTCAGGCTTTACATTGAAAGAATAACTAACTCTAGTGTGTATTTAATCATACTGGTAGATATCCCATTACAACAATCATTTTAAATAAGGTATAATGCATTAGCGATTTTGTTTGTGACTTAATGTTTTCTTTAATGATGAATTTAAAATGTATGTAGTATTTTCTTGATTTTACAAATAAGGGCACTGAAGCACTGAAAGGCTGGTAACTTGCTCAAGATTCATAGCAAATAAGATAGAACTGGGAATTGAACTCTGATGTTTTGACTCTGAATCTTATCTTTCAACTGGTTCATTTCCAGATTTACCCATCCCTCCTTTTCTAGTCTTTCTCCTCCTCTTGTTCACTCTTCCTTTTATCCCACTTTCATTTTTTTCTCTTCTCTCATTCTCTCTAGAGTGTTATGTTTCTTGCTGTATAATGTCCGGAATAGAGGTGCAAGGTGACATTTGCTTTAATATTGTCTTCTGTTTTGAGCACTCCTCTGCTGAGTTAGAATATTCCTGTCTAGTATCATCCTCTAAGCTGGCAGAGGTGTGTATGTGTTCATGTTCATTTGATCCCATTTCCCTCTGCAAAATCCTTCATTATTACCACAAGGGCCACTCAGTGTCTTCCTTTCTTTTTTTATTCTTCTCACAATAGGAGAGATTTGGTGGCCTTTCTATACCCCAGTGGCATTCCAGGAGTCTCGATGGGTTTTTCTTCACCAATCTCTTTATATAATTATACAATTTTATTTTATTTTGATATGATAATCTATAGAACATTCTGGACCTTGATGCCTCCCAGGGCAAGCAAGGGAAGAGAGTAATTATATGGTCTATTTTAACCAGGTTCCAAGCTTCTCACTCATCTCTTCTGTGCTCTACCTTTTAATTTCCTATTTCTTTTATATGGGCAGTGATTATTTCAAAATTTTCTGTCTTAAATGAACCACCATTGTTATTTTATTATTGGTTTTAATGTTCTAAAAGTCAAGAACTTTATGTGTCTGTTTTTGATTCCAATGTCAGGGTTCTACAGATAGTTGGTCTATTCACAGGACAGGAAGAATTCGAATGAAAAGCAATTCTGTTAAAAGGTTTTGATGTCATTCCCTTACACTAGCACTGGATTGGAGGTAAAGAACAAAATAATGCCGAGAATGAGCTGGTACGGAGCCAGAATGGTGAAAATTTTATTTTAATGTGATAAGAGAGACAATAGGAAGACATTTAATTTTTTTTTGACAGAGGTAACATAATGGAAGGTTATATGGAAGAATTTTGTAACATGAAGGAGGGAGACTGTGGAAGGAAGATTATTAAGTACTTCTTTGCCAATAGCCAATCTTTTCTTCGTGAGTGTGTAATACTAATTTATATTAAAATTTTTGTTTTCCAGAGAAGAATGGTGTTCATCTTTCATCTTCTCATTAAAGGTGAAATGATATTTGATGACAATTTAACTTTTACTATTTATGTGTGCCTTAAAATTATACTCACTTAATAAAACTACCAATAATTCATTGGATTTTAAGATGTTATTTGAGTTATCATGTCATAACTTTTAACCTTGTTTTATAAAATAAATGAACACTTAAATTTCCTTGCCAGCATTTCTACGTGACTGTCTCTTTAATTCACCGTTTCATTTCTTCTGATGAGGTTCTCGGCAGAAAGTTCCTCTCTCAGTGTTTTTATAGTTTCTTAAGTATTCACTGTCATTTCTTAAGTGAATGCTCCAGGAATACTTGAGTATTTACATACTCTTTGTCACCTTGCTTAACTTGCATGTCTCAAAGAAGGATCTTAATAATTATTGTAATAGAAATTGAGAGAAGTTGTGTCAGGCTACACATACCATTAGTGCATTAATGTGTCAAAACAGCAGTGAATGACACAGCTCTAGGCAGTCTTAAAAGCTGCTAATGGCAGCCCAACTTGAAGGAATTGATTTGTAAGCAATACTGAAGCTATAAAACTTTCTCCTTGATATATAGTTTCAGAAAGCCTTCTTCTATTATTCACCTTATTTTTAGTAAATGAGTAATAGCTATTTAAATAAGAGAACAATCTATAATGACAACATAGTTGATGTTCTTTTTGTTAAAGTAGCAATAGAAAACTTTAAACAGAAAAACTAACACGATGCCGAGATGCTAACATTAATTCAGTTGTTAACATTTGCTACAATTTAATCATAGCTTGAATCTTATAAGTTTTGTTTTGTGATTAATAGAAATGGATGTGGTTATGTGGTTTGTCAAACTAATAGATGCTGACACCTAGAAGAAGTGAAGAGAAAAAATTCAAATAGTGAAATAATCTTATAAAAATTCAAATAGTGAATTTGAAAAACTCAAATAGTGAAATAATATAGAAATTTATGAGAAATAATATAATAAATGTAAATATAGTTGTATGTTAGTTTCAAAAACTTAAAAATATATTTAAAACTAAGAATATACAAAGTCCAAAACTAAATTACCTGACACATTTTCTGTTGAGTTTTAGGTGAACATGTGTTGTTCACCATATAGCAGCCAATGATCCTTATAACAACAAAAAATGGAATTATCTTCTGGAGGGTGGACCCCTTGTGGTACAGGCTTCCCTTGCTAGGTGAGTGTTCTAGGAACCCCTCTGTATCAGTGTGCCAGCTGGTGGTGTTGTAAGAGGCTTGTCCAGTTTCAGTGAACTTTTTTTGGAAGACTCTTTCAACACCTTTGCCCATTTCATGATGGGTGATTTACAAGTGCACCTGCCCACACTGTGCAGAGTGTTCAGCAGTTTTTGAGCAAAAATGGCCTGACCTCTGTGCCCCCACCTTCCTTATTCATCCGGGTGAAAACAGTCCTCAAAGGGAAACTTTTTACCTATGTGGAAGAGGTGAAACAAACAAACAAAAAATGTCAGAAACACTAAAAGGCATCAAAATCAACAAGTGCAAAAACTGTTTTGAGTGGTGACAAAAATGTCTCAATGGGTGTATGGCATCAATTGGACAGTGCTTTGAAAGTGAATGAAGTTTAGGCAGTTAAGAGTACATACGGAATTGTTTATACATAAATTACAGATTTTTTGGGTCCCCTCCTTCGTATTATCTTTGCTGCTTGAGCCAATCTGTCTCTCTCCTGAAGACATCCATTAGGACAGGGACTACCCCCACGAGGCATATCACTGCGGCTTCCAGGATTAATCCCCCAATATACAACACAAATTAGCAGTCTGGTTTAACACTTTTATGCAACAGAATGTGTGCTACTTCAAGGGTCAAACCATACAACTTTGATATAAGGCAATTTTTATATGTGTCACAAGAATGGCACAAAGAATAATTTAAGATGAACGTAAGTCTCAGATGTTTAAAATCTTGCTCCAAAATCATGCTGTGTCCCAAATGGGTATACATTTCTGAATACAAGGCCCTAAAGCTGAAAGGCCAGAAGAAACAAATGACTTGTCTGTAATATCCAAAAGCAAATTTTAAAATCTTGGTCCAAATATACAACTGTTGAAAGAAAAAAAGTGTAGTGTGGTACACTGTGCATTGGAACTGACATTCCAATTTGCACATAAAATGAATGAGTTCAATTAGAGTATTTGAAAGCTTCCATTTAACCCTAAAATTTGTGACGCTGATTCAGGTCCTAGTTCATGACTAAACCCTATAAGTTACTGCAAATAACTTTTGAATGAATCCAGAAACACTTTTTTTTTTTTAATGTAGAATGAACTGAGCTCAGAAACAGACAGCCTTATAGATCATGGATTTTATTCCACATGAGTGAAGAGGAAGAGGGAATGTCAAGGAGGCCCTAAAGAGCTTTGAAGTGTTCCAGTGTACTTGAGAACAGTACTGGGGAAAAAAAGACGACTTGATTTATTTTTTTATTTCTTTCTTCCTCTCCTCATTTCATCTTCATGTTTCCATAATTTTCACTGAGTAGTTGGAAATAAAGTAACTTTATGAAAAAAATTCTTTAATCAGGCTGAAAATACAGTATTACAATATCAGAATGAAATACAGAAAATATTCAACATAAGATTTTAAAGTTAGATTTCAGCAAAAATTATATATAATAAACTATAAATTTATAAATTATACACATATATAAATTCTGGTGCTAAAAATGCAAATTTTTTAACATATAAGTACAGGCTGAATTTCTAGGGAATTTTGTACTCAGTATTACAGTACATTTTTTAGATCTAAGTGCAGAAAAACAATATGGCATAGTTCCAAAATTTTTTCATATATTGAAATTATTTTTAAATTCCTTCTCCAACTTTACAATATTTTAACTTTACATACTGGATTCAATCTTAACTTCCTGTTCCAAATTGCTCCCTCAACTTACAATTTACTACTCTGGAGACAGTGGTTAACTTTTTATGGGGTGATTATTTTCCAGTTGTTCATTCTTTCAATTCCCTTTTCTGCTCTCCCCTCTAAGCACCCACAAACACATGCATGTGTCTTTTCTCATTCACTTGATATGTGGTCTTTACAATGAGGCTGTCTTTCTGTGAAAACAAAATTTTATATCTTGTTAAAAATTCCAGAACGCTGTGTCCCAAATGGGTATACATTTCTAAATACAAGGCCCTAAAGCTGAAAGGCCAGAAGATACAAATGACTTGTCTGTAATATTCAAAAGTATTTATAATAATGCAGCCTTGTGGATTTACTAAGGCCATGATTTACGGTAATGCAAATTTCTGTAAGTAAGGTGTTCATCTCCGCAAGTGTTCTACACCACAGCAAAACAGATTTGTAGTTCACTTAATTATAACTGTATATCTCCACAGCACTTATTAGTCATACCTCATGTTCACCTTAGGAAGATCATGTTCCAGATACATTTTAAAAATATCATTGAGAGCTCTGATTACTTTTGCATTTAGCTTGATTTCACTGAGACCTTGGTCTTAAAGGCCCATGCATGTTTTAAAAAAATTATCCTTAGTGGTTCTCATCATAACATTTTATAAGCTTTCAAAAAAGATATTTTAATTTGTGACCACTTTCCTCAGCCTTGGTTCATCCCAGACATCCTAATGAAAGTAAACACATTGACTCAGATGAATATACGTAAATATATCTACATATCTACCTATATCCATGTATCTTAAGATTTTGCAAGGTTATAATATATTCAGGATGGGGGAGATGCAACTAAAGAAATTTAAACAGGTTGTGTATACAACTTTTCACAGTAATAAAGATAAAAGGCACAAGATAATTGAGGACTGGAAAAAAATTTGAGCCAACTGACAAAATTGTATCTTTAACTTTTATATAAGTACCTGCAAATAGTATTTTCAAGTATGTAAAAGACTGTAGTCTTGAAGTGAGGAAATTAGGAAAAATACAAATTAATTGGAGTTTTGTTTACTCTAAGTCTATGCTCTATGAAAATATTTTTATTGCTAATAAAATACTTATCACTTTTTTTTCCCTTCATAAGAAACTAGAAATCTCAGAAAGAACTTCTTCAGTTCCTTTCTTTATGGACACTTTTTGGGAGTATCCACTTTCTTTTTTCTCAAAAATTAAATAACATAAAATTTCAGGAGCACAATATTAAATTCTACATCAGTGCACTTGATTGTATACTCACCACTCAAAGTCCAGTTTTCTGCTGTTAGCTTACATTCAACCCAATCTACCCAATTCACCCTCACCCATCCTCCTTCATCTCCATAGAACAAAAGAGTAACAAACGAACTAACAAAACAAGAAGAAACAAACTCATAAATACAGACAACAGAATGATGGCATCCACTTCCTTAGTGAAAAGAAAATTCCTCTTTGGATTTGAGGACAACTTTCATTTCAGTCCTTTGGAAATAATGCCCCCAGGGCTCTCACATTTTCATCAGTCCACTGGTGTCCTGTTTCTTCAGGCCACTCTCTCATTCAATTGTCTTCTTTCTGCTTTTCTTCAACTGTTCAGGATGCTTACGCTTCCTTCAGCATACAATGGATTCATGACTCTAAGATATGTGGAACAAAACCAAAATCTCCTTGCATGACACACTGACACTCTCAACTGATCCTTCCTTCCTTCCTTTCTTCCTTCCTTCCTTCCTTCCTTCCTCCCTCCCTCCCTCCCTCCCTCCCTCCCTCCCTCCCTCCCTCCCTCCTTCCCTCCCTCCTTTTTTTTGCATTTGATGCTTTTAATAATAGTGGTAATTTTTTTGCAAATTCATCTTCACTCTGTCCCCTGGGCTTGTGTCCAAAAATAATAATATTTGATATTAATTGAGAGCTTACTATGTGCTAAGTTCTTACATATATTACCTCTTTTTTTTATTGTTGTTCCACTACGGTTGTCCCCATTTTCCTCCCTCCACTCTCTCCCACCCCACCAACCCCCACACTCAGTCCTACCCCCTGGTTGTCTTTGTCCATGGATCCTTTATACATGTTCCTTGACGACCTTCTTTCCTCCATTATCCTAACAAGCACACAAAATATAACCATCTCCCTTTCTTCATAACCAGACTCAAAAAGAAAAAAACAGTCTGAATTTATCATGTTTATCTTCAATGAATGCCTCTGCCTGTTGGAATCTGTCTTGACCACTCAGAGACAACTGTTTTAGTCCAGTGCAGCAGGCAGTGCCCTTGAATGCAAAATGCAAGGAATTCATTTCTGAAACCTTGTTTCTTGATTTGTATTTTTTATTTTCATTTTCCAGACTGTGACTACTTTTCCTTGGATTTTGGACTCTCCCTATTTTTGTCTTAGTTTTGTGACATATGCTGAGCAGGCTCTATGGATAGTGTTTGATTTCATGAAACTTTTGGAAATATCTGGATTTAGTGTTTTTTTATTTTTCTGCTTACTACATGGATTATTTTGGACACATTACCTAACTTCTCTGGACTCAGTTATTGTTTTTTGAAGTAGAAATGGTAATTGCATCCATTTAATAGGGTTGTAAGAATTATATTTTTAAAGCATTTTTTAAAAGGCCCATGTGTTGGGCCTTCAATAACTGTTAATAAATATTATTAATATTTTTAAACTATGAGGACACCCTTCCTTTTCTTCTTTTCTCTTCCCTTTCCATGTCTACTCTTTAATCCTTCCCTTCTTTTTTCTTTGCATTCTCATCTCTTTCCCTTCTCTTTTCCACTTTTTTCTTTCTTTTTCTCCCCTCCACCATTCTCTGTCTTTCCTCTTCTTATCTATCTCCTATCTTCATCTCCTATTTTTTAGTGCCCTCAGGTGTTTTAATCACTATCATGACTGTAGCTACTGGTAAATCCCAATTCGTTTATCCAGTCCACATCTTTCTCAAGTGCTTTGAAATTACATATTGAATTTAAAGCTCAAACTTTCCAGCTAGGGATTTCCTAGGCCCCTCAAAGATTGCATGTTCCAAACGATGTGGACCTATCTCACCACCTGCCTTACATCTTCTCCATTGCCCACCTTTCCTTTCTTAGTTATGGATGCCAATCACTTAGTCCAGGAAATTTAATTTTATTATAACTTAAACCTATCAACTTTTTCTCATGCCCACTCTTACCTCCCTGGTTCATAATCATATTTATTTTTACCTAGATTACTAAAATAACCTACTAGATACAATCTCTCTGCCTTTGGTCTTGCACATTTCTATGCCAATATTCAAATTTTTGCCAAGTTGAAACTGAAAGTGTGAATCTGATTTTCTTATGTAATATGGTCATTTAAAATTGTTTTCTATGGAATTTCAGAATCTATAAGACAACAACCAAATTTTCTTAAGGTATGCACATTAATTGCATTTTGCTTTTTTTCTATATATTTTTATTTTGATGATTATTGTCTATGGTAAGCAATTCTTGAATGATATATATTGGGCAGTGTTTATTGTGTGTTGAAAATAATATCTTTTCTGTAGGTCTGTGCATAATGTTCTAAATATTCCAATTAGGTCAAAGTGGTTAATCATGTTCAGATTTTCAACTGTGTTTCTGTTGTTTTTTGGTTTTGTGTGTTTATTGCATCAGTTACTGAGAGAAGTATATTAAAATCTTTAATTATAATTGTGCATATATGAATTTCTCTTTATTTATCTGTTAAATATTTTTTATATTTTGGATCTTTTTATAAGTTATATAGAAACTAAAGATTTTTTATTGAAATTTACTTTTATAATTATGAATTATCCCTTTTATATCTCTATTAATTATTTTTATCTTAAAGTCTTTTTAGTCAGATATTAACTGCCACACATTTGTCTTTTAATTAGTGTTTTCTGGTATATTTTATTACATTCACTTACTTGCATACTTTTGTGTTCTCATATATTAACCAAGTTTCTTGTAAATAAAATGTAATTTTATCTCATTTTTTAAACCTTGTCTGACCATATCTGTCTTTCAGTTATAGTTTTAGTAATTTTATTTTATTATTTTATTTTATTTATTTTATTTTACAATTACAAGACAGGAAATTTATTTACTCTTTTAAAACCTTTTACTGTATTTTTTCATTGTAACTTATCTCCCTTTTACCATCCTCCCCCCAACAATCACCACACTGTTGTCCATGTCTATGAGTCCTTTTACCTCTTTGCTTGATCCCCCTATGCCCTAAATTCCCTCTTACCCCCACCACATAGCTGTCATCCTGCTGCTTATCTGTAAGTGTGTCTCTAATTTGCTTGTTCCTTGAGTTTGCTCATTAGATTCCACATATGAGTGAAATTTTGTATTATTTGTCGTCCTCTGACTGGCTTATTTCACCAAGTATAATGTTCTCAAGCCCCATTCATGTGGTTGCCAAGGGTAAAATTTTCTTCTTTTTTACAGTTGAGCAGAATTCCATAGTGCAAATGTTCCATGGTTGTTTTAAACTCATCTATTGATGGACACTTGGGCTGCTTTCATATCTTGGTGATTGTACACAATGCTACAATGAGCATAGGGGAACTTACATTCTTTCAAGTCAGTGTTTTGGCTTTCTTCAGATAAATTTCCAGAAGTGGGATCTCTAGGTCAAAAGGCAAATTTGTTTTTAATTTTTTGAGGTATATCTATACTGCTTTCCACAGTGGCTGGGCCAGTCTGCATTTCCACCAACAGTGCAGAAGCGATCTCCTTTCTCCACATACTTGCCAGCACTTGTTTGTTGATTTATTGATGATAACCATTCTGACAGGTGTGAGATGACATCTCATTGTGGTTTTGATTTGCATTTCACTGATGATTAGTGACATTGAGCATCTTTTCGTATGTATATTGGCCATCTGCATGTCTCTTTGGAGAAATGTTTATTCAGGTCCCTTTCCCCTTTTTAATTTGAATGTTTGTTCTTTTGGTGTTGACTTTTGTCAGTTTTTTATAAGTTTTGGATCCTCATCAGATATATCTGTAAATATGTTCTCCCATTCTGTGGGTTCATTGTCTTCTTATTTTGCTGATAATTTCCTTTGCTAGACAAAACATTTTAGCTTGATGTAGTCCCAGGTGTTTATTTTTTTTTCTGTTGTTTCCCTTGTCTGAGATACATCTGATAAACTACTGCTATGAGCAATGTCCAAGATTTGCTGCCTATGTTTTCTTCTAGGATTTTTATAGTTATTTCTAGGTCTATTATTTAAGTCTTTAATACATTTTGAATTTCTCCTTGTGTGTGATGTACACCCATTTCTGATAAAAACTCTCAGCAAAGTGGGAATAAAGAGGATATACCTAAATACAATAAAAGCCATATATTACAAATCCAGCATCATACTCATTGGGCAAAAACTATAAGCATTCCCTTTAAGATTGGGAACAAGGGATGTCTGCTTTCAGCTCTTCTTCAGCATCAGACAACAAGAAGAAATAAAAGACATCCAAATTGGAAAGGAAGAAATAAGATGGACTTTATTTGCAGATGACATAACATTGTATATAGAGAACCCCAAAGATTCCATCAAGAAACTACTAAAACTGATATGTGAATTCAGAAAAGTATCAGTATATAAAATTAATATCCAGAAATCATTTGCATTTTTATATGCCAATAATGAAGTAACAGAAAAGGAAATCAAGAAAACAAGCCCATTCACAATTGCTGCAAAAAGAATACCTATGAATAAATCTAACCAAGGAGGTAGAAGACCCGTTTTGGAAAAGTATAAGACACTGAAGAAAGAAAGTAAAGAAGGTACAAAGAAAGCACCACATATTGTGTTCAAGGATAGGAAGAGTTAACATCATTAAACTGTCCGTACTACCCAAAGCAAACTACAGATTCAACACAATTTCTGTCAAGATTTCAATGATGTATTTCACAGGACTAGAACAAATACATTCATAACTTGGTATTTGTTGAGTTCAGAATTCATCAAATATGTAATTATCACATTTTGATGAGAAGAAAATGTTTCAGCACTTGCTGCTTGCTGAGGACTCGTCATACTTGCTAGAACTTGTGTGAATCACAACACTACCCTGCAAGAGAAAATGTTTCATCAGTGCTCACTTGCTTGGTATTCATTGGTTTTAGCACTCGTCACGAGTTCCAGAAAGAATTAGTGACAAGTGCTGAGGTACCACTGCAGTTCAAAAATTTATATGAACCTACAAAAAGTCCCACATAACAACAGCAATCCTGAAAAAGAACAAAGTTGGAGGACTCACACTCCCTAATATCAAACTATACTGTAAGTCCATAGTAATCAAAACAGCATGGTACTGGCATAAAAATAGACACATAGATCAATGGGACAGAATAGAGAGCCCAGAAATAAACTCACACCTTTATAGTTAATTAACATTGGACAGAGGAGGCAAGCACATGCAATGTGCTAAAGAGAGTTTGTTTAGTAAATGGTGCTGGGAAAATTGGACAAATATGTGCAGAAAGATGAAACTAGGCTATTTTCTTACACCACACACAAGATTTAGTACTGTTATATTTTATGTATTTACTAATATATTTGTGCTTAAATCTATCATTGTGCTATATATTTTCTATTTCTTTTATGAACATTTTGTTTTTATTTTTCTTTTCTCCCTTGTAAATGAAGAGTTTTAGTTATATTAATTGTATTTAATTAATTATATATTATTGTTTCTTTCTTGTATATATTTTTGGTGCTTATTATTAAGATTTCAGTATGTATTTTTGATTAATAAAGTGTATCTAAGTTAGTGCTACTGGCATTTCCTAAACAATGCTAAAACTATGCAACACTTTCTTTTAGTCCCCTCTTACCCTTTGTACTATTGTTATCACATTTTTCTCCTTATGTTGTATATCCACAAGACAAAAGTAATATTATTGTGTTAAGCAGTCAGTATTTTTTCTGTGCATCAACATGGTCACCTTTTCTAGTGCCCTCATTCAGTCCTTCAATTTTACCTTTTCATCTGAAGTCATTTTTGTTTCAACCTGAGAGACATCTAGTATATATTTAATATTTTGCCCAATTATCTCAGCTGGAGACTAATTCTCTTCTTTTTTATTTGTCTAAAAATATTTGTATTTCATCCTTACCTTAGAAAGGTATTTTCACTGAGTTAAATCTCAGATCGGATTAAAAAAATCTTTGAGAGCTCAGCATCTTTTCTAATGACTTCAATATTTCTATAAGTCTGCTATCAGTTTTATTGTTACTGCTCTCACAATTTATTTTAGTCTCTGGATTTAAACAGTTTGACCTTAATGTGGCTAGTTGGTCTTCATTTTATTTATCTTGCTTATGTTTCACTGATCTTCTTAAATATGTGAGTTAATACTCTTGATCAGTTTTGGAAAATTCTTGGTTATTGTTTGTTCAAAGATTACTTTTGCCATAATCTCTCTGGCATCTCATTTAGGTGGTCTAGTTAGAAATATATTAGACCTTTGCTCTGTCCCTTTTGTCTCTTATATGCTATTTGGTCTTACAATGCATTTTTCTTTCTATGTTTCCACTTACAAATTTTTTATTGACCTGATTTTTATATCGCTAATCCTGTCTTTTCCGTCTAGTTTACTGTTAACCTCATCCAGGGAGCCTTAAATTTTAGGTATTTTGCTTATTCAATTTTTAAATGCCTTCTTGATACTTAATAGATGTCAATTCCTGATAGAAAAATTTCATCTTTTCATCATTTTCAATCTTTTCCTTGATTATTAATAATATATTAACATTAGTTAAGGTTTTTCTGGGATAACCCCACTGTCTGGATCATTTATTCACTTGTTTCCACTGCTCACTTTTTGTCTGGATGATGGTGGCAGCTTTCTGCCTATTTGCATTAGATGTCCCATGTAAAACCATTGTGAAGGTTTCAGCTCGTTAACTGCCAACAGAGAGGGTTTCCCCATGAGAGTTTAATTACTTTGATCTAATCCAGGACAGAGGAATATCAAATTTGGGTTCCAATTTTAGTTAAGACTCAGTTCACTTCTAGTTCATTCTTCTTCCTTGGACATGACCCTATGAGCTTTTGATTAAAATCCTGGTAGATTTTTGTTTTATTTTTCCTGAAAAAACTGTGGGGTTTTAGCTTTAGTGTTTTGTCCCAGAAAGCATCAAAAAGGTCGGATGTACACACATAATTAGACTCCTCTCTTGTCAGTATTTGTCTAACAAATATAGCCAGTTGGAAAAGACTTCACTCTTCCCTTTGGGCATACCCCCATCCTTGTCCATTTTCCTACATAAATTTGACTTATGTGAAAAACTGGCCACTTGCCTGTGGCTCCTTTGGTTTCCAAACAATCACACTGGCTCTGCATGCCCACCAAACATTCCACTGGTTTCTCCTTACTACAGCACAGTCACTTTGTGTGATCCCACTCTGATCCTGGAAATTAGATAGTACTAGAGAAGAAAACTGAGAGTGATTATCAGGTCACCTAAGAAAGACTAAACACTCTGGTATTTTAGCTTATCTAATCTTTATTGCTTCCTCAACACTGAAATGTCTTGAAAAAAGTGACTTTTAAAAGTTCCCTGTTGTTCTTGTTGTGGTGTGAGCATTGGCCTTCAGCAATTTTCTAGATCCTATTTAGAACTGGAAGTTCCCCAGACTTAACTGAAGCTTGTCTGGTCTTTCTTAAGGTTCTACACTATAAGGTTCCGTGATTTTCTTCTTCACAACACTCTTCTCACTTGATAATAATGATCCTTTTTGTATATATAGTATATATATGTGAGTTTGCAGGGAGTAGGAGATATTGGGTGTATTTGCCTGTTGTGTTTTTGTCTCTGTCTCTCAATTGTAGGGTTTCTAAAGTTGGTGTGATACATGGAAGGTGAAAAATATACTAGGAATGAGTCAATGATTCTAAGACACAGATTATTATAAGTTTAGATTCATGTTTCACACTTGTACATCTTTCAGTCTCTATGGTCCCGATATAAGCTTTTATCAGTTGTTGCCGAAAATATTTAAAATACCTTGTAGTAAAAGTTTCTCCATTCTCTTCATATGAGTATAATTTAATGGCAAAGATGCAATTTTGACCATGACAAGTTTGTTAGCTTAGCCTAGGAACTCGAACACTTCCATTTCTTGGTATGTCTTACAGAGTTTAATTTTTATTTATTAGTAGGTGTTTTTATTTTCAGTAGGTACTTAATGTTATATGTAAAGTGATTGCTAAAGCTACTGCATTCTTAAATTTTCAAATTAATTCTAATAACCAATTGGATACCACTTATTATGTGCAGTACCCTATTATGATGTCATTTGTAGTTCTGAAGTACAAACTACTGTTTTCCATCTTCAAAGTCAATGCCCTCTTTCATCTCTTTAACCTGTAGCAAAAGTGGGGAAAACAATGACAATACTCAATATTTCATTTGCCTTTATATAATGTTAAAAGTGCAGATTTATCTTCCTTTAAATCAAATACTATAAGTACCTGTCCAGTGTTAACACCTAAGTAAGGCTTTGTTTTCAGTTTTTTCCCCCATAATGTATGAATCCTCATTAGCTGTTCTTTTTCACACTTTTCTTTCTCATTTAGAAATTCTCTGATTGCCCGAACAATGTGCTAATGAAATTTCACTGTTCTTTACAGTTTATTTTAAGGCAAGGCAGTATTGCAATTTTTTCTGAACCTAATTAAAATTTAGTATATCAATTTTAATTTTTATAGATTGGATGTCTAAAGTCTATAAGGAGGAATAAAATTTCATCTTAAAACTTGAATGGAAACTTTTGCTGTATTATGTAAATTTGAATCTGAAACGTCTTAAAATTTTGTCATGAATTGGAATTAATTGGATTGTGTTTAGCTTTCTATCCCACATATAACTCAAATTATACCTAGCTTTTTTTTTTTAAACTGAAACCCTTCCATTAATTTAAGCAACAAAAATTCATCGCTAGTTATTTAGGAGATCGTGAGTAATAATGAGATATTTCATTAGTGCATATATAACGATAGATCAGATCAAGAGTCAAGTTCCAGTGACTTTCTGTAAATCTCCCTTTTTTCTTATTGCACTATTACCTTATTTTGAACTAAATTATTTATTAATAGTCTATAAAGTATGACTTTAATATTTAATATAAATAAATGTGTTTTTCAAATGAAAGACACAAGTTAATAAAATGGGAAACAGCAAACTATTTCAAATAACATAATAACTGTAACTTTGTTTTTCATTGATATATTGTATTTTCATTATCATTAAATTCAAATGTTGTCTAATTTTCTCTCCTTTTTTTAAATTATGTCCATGGATTATAGGAAAACATATTGCTTATTCTTATAGATATGGCTTTTCTGGTAAAAATTCTTTGTTATTTTTTAAAAAATATCAGTATCATTTTTCTATAGCTCCTGTCTGATAACCCTTATATCCAGTCAGTGATAAAGTCTGTCTTTGTTCTTTTCTGACTGATCCTATTTACTGAGCTACCAAGGAACTTTTGATTAATGCCAGACATTACACATAAAAGACTGTAGTATCTATGGATCAAAATTTTCTTTCTCCACATAAAATTCACTCTATCCCAATATAGGCACTGGTAGTAGATAGAATACCTCAACCCAATCAGTGACTAAGCTGTCACTTAAGGTGAGTTTACAGTTTTTGTAAATATGAAGTATGTCTGCTCCATACACATGCCTGTGTTTCCTCTTGCTAGTCCTAAATCTTACTGGTCCGCAGAATTTGAGACTGCTGTGTGTTTCAGCTGCTTTCCACTTTTCTGATAGTTTGTTTTTGGAACAGTTTTAGAATCGACTGTCACAGAGCAAACTGTCAAATATTAGGCTAAACTTTTTGCACCTGTTCCTTTAAGAATCTTGACTTTTCAAGAACTTTCTAGATCTTTGTAGTCCCACTTTCCGTTTTTTCTTACCCTAGCTCTTTGAGATGCTGATAGTTCTCTGGCTTCCATCCTCATAGCAGCTATCTGGTTCCTCAGGCACTGCAACAAGAATGACCAGGTAAATGCTGGAAGGGGAAAAGCAGTCAGGAGAATGTTAGGCTAACTCTCAGTTGGTTTCTTTGTCTTGGGACATTGTCTTCTCAAATGTTTACTGCCTCAGCAGCTCTTAACTATCTTATCGGCCCTTTTTTTAAATTTAAATTTATTGAACTGACATTTGTTAATAAGATTTTATAGGTTTCAAATGTACATTTTTGTGATACATGTTCTGTGTATTGCATTGTGTACCCACCACCTAAAGTCAAATAATTTTCCATCACCATATATTTTACCTTTTTTACCTTTTACAACTGCCCCCACTTCCCCTTCCCTCTGGTAGTAGCCACCATACTATTGTCTGTGTCTATGAGTTTCACTTTTATATCCCACATATGGATGAAGTTATATGGTTCTCAGCTTTTTTGACCGATTTATTTTGCTTAGCGTAATATTCTTAGTATTCATCCATGTTGTCGCAAATGGCAGTATTTCCTCTTTTCTTATGGCTGAGCAGCATTTCACTGTGTATATGCACCACATCTTCTTTATCCAACAATCAAAGGACACTTTGCTTGTTTTCATGTCTTGGCCACCATGACTAAGACTGCAGTGAACATAGGATGCATATATCTTTGTGAATAAATGTTTATAAATTTAGGGGATAGATACCCAGAAAGAGGGATTGCTGGGTCACATGGTCACTTTATTCTTAATTTTTGAGGAGTCTCCATGCTGTTTTCCATACTGGTTGTACCAGTTTACATTTTCACCAGCAGTGAATGAGGTTTCTTTTTTCTCTACAACCTCTCAAACACTTTTGATTTCTTGTCATGTTAATAGCCATTTTTGCATGTTTAAGGAGATATCTTATTGTATTTTTGTATGCATTTCCCTTATAGCTAGTGAAGTTGAGCATCTTTTCATGTATCTGTTGACCATTTGTATGTCTTCTTGGGAGAAGTGTCTTTCAGATCCTCTGCCCATTTTTTAATTGGCTTGTTTGTTTATTTGGTGTTGAGTTGTATGACTTCTTCATATATTTTGGATATACACTCCTCATCAGAGCTGTTGTTTGAAAATATGTTCTTATTTGGTAGTTGCCCTTTTGTTTTGTCAACAGTTTCTTTTGCTCTACAGAAGCTTTTCGGTTTGATATAGTTCCATTCATTTATTCTGAGCTTTATTTCCCTTCCCTTTGGGGTCAAATCCATAAAATCTTCTGTAAGACCAAGATCCATAAGTTTAATACCTATGTTTTTTTCTATGTAATTGTTTCAGAATCCATTCTGTAAACAGTGTTGGGAAAATTGGAAAGCCACATGCAAACAGAAGATCTTAGGTTACCTGCCTTTTCTAGCTGTTTCCTGTGTTTTGTGTGTGTGTGTGTGTGCTATAAGCCATTTCATCATAGCGGAAAACATACCTGTGAGTGTGTTTAGTTTAAAGGAAATATGGTCATATTTGGTATATTTTCCAAGAACAGGCTTTTCTTCATTTAATATTTTAAAGAATCTTTTCATGACTAAATCTGGATGGATATACTGGTAGATAAATACCTTTTTTCATTCTAAGTTACTTATGGAATAGTATTATTACAGTACTAAAATGAGTAATTTGTCTGTTGTTAGATATTTTGGCTGTTTTTTTCTTTTTAAAAAACAGTTACAAATGATGCTTCATCAGCCCTGAATATTGTGTTTATATGAATCTGTAGGACGAGATAATGAGAGATAAAATTATTTGATTAGAGGATATATACATTTGAAAATTTTGATAGATACAATCATTATTCTCTATATGATTTATTACTTCACCTATTTTGCCACATTCCATTAATAATGAATATCAATCCATTTTGATATTTTACTATATTCAAATCCATTGAGATTTTGCAAATATGAGGGAAAATTTTTTTCATATTTTTTTGTTTAGTCGTTCCCTAATTACCAGTGAAGTGAGTATAACATCCATTTATTTGTCTGTTAGCCATTTGTATTTCTTCCTCTGAATATGGCCTTGATGGACTTTTCCAAATTTTTCGATGTGTCATATTTTTCAAGCTGGCTTGTGGGCATTATTTACATGTTTTATATATTATCTTTTTGCTTATTATTCATATTGCAAATATTTTCTTCTTGTCTATTCTCAACCTTTTCTGGTATCTCAGAGTATCTCATTGTCACTCATTAATAGTTTTGGTTGGTAGTTTATAAATTTCCTTCAATACAGTTAAAACTTATGGCCTATATGATTGCTTCTTTTTTTTCTTACAAATTATTGGGATTTTCAACTGCATGTCTCAATGTATTGTTACCGTCAATGAACTTTCAATGATTGTTATAAAATAATTTATTTTTTTCTGTTTGTTGAGGATTAAGCTTCTTTCTTCTTTCCATATTCATCCCTACTTCTCACTCAGCTCCTGCTTCTTTCTTCTAGATAATTGCCTCCCTCCACCTCCCACCTCCACAGACCCCTTCTGCAAGTATATGTGCATGTTTTGATTTCTGTCTGATTTGGGGAGATAATGTGAAGTCTCCAATTATGAAAGCAGACTTTTACATTTCTCCTTATATTTCTAGCATTTTATTCTGTTGCATGTATTTTGAAACACTATTATTAGTTAAATGTAAGTTAATATATTTTATATTTGTTGACTTGATCTTTTAGAAAAATGAAGTATAACTTTTTAATTTAATGCCTGCTGCCTTAAATATGTCTGAAAATAATATTACCTTTTTATATTTTTATATTATTTTTCCTCTTTTTTACGGTTTATTTTTAAGAGGTGCATTTACCTGATTTAATTTTTAAACATAATCTGAAATATATATACCAAGAAAGACTGTGTTAATGAATGATTCCCATGTTTTATTAAAGAAAACATAGCTTGTATCTTATACATTTTAGATGTCCATAAATGTTGCAGAGGATCACTTCTCATTGTAATTTTTCAGGGACCCAGAATTAAAGGTCCCACCATTTAAAGCACTGCCAGTCATTGTGTCAGAGGAAAAATAATGTTCTGGAGAGTTACATCAGCCACTGAATGCTTAGTAAACATCACTTCCATTTAAAGCTCACTGAAAAGAAGTAATCATGGTTCAAGTAACTCAAGACAGGACTGGAGTGTTTCGGGTTCAAAGTCCATGTGCCCAGTACTTCAAAACGTCAGAGTTTATAGTAAGGAAAGGTTTGTTGGTCAAGAAGATGCCCACTGAGAAGATGGGGGTTCTAATCTGTAAATCTATTTTAAGAAATTACAAAGTTCAGGTTTTTTTATGCCAAAGTAAGGGTGAAAGGGAGGGGCTGTTTTTATAAAATCTCAAGCTTTAAGCAGAATTCATGTTATGGTTAGCATGTCTAAAGCAGGAGCTACAGGTATTACAGTGCCTAAAAGCCATGGGAATGATGCAGGCTGGAATAAGATGCAGCCAGAGAGAGATTTAGCATTTCACTCTGTTATGGGATAAGGCAAGTAAGGAAATCTTGTATGTTTTAGGGAGGCAGAGAACCGGAAGTATTAGGTTAGTTATATAAATGCTTACCAGAGAGGATCTCTGCTTTTGTTTATTTATATATTTATGTATGTATGTATGCATTTATTTATTTTATTGTTGTTCTATTACAATTGTCCCAATTTCTTCTCCCTCAGTTGCTCTCCCCTGCCTCACTCACCATCCCCCCTCCCCACAGTAAATCCCCACTCTGTTGTCCATGTCCATGTCCATGAATCATTTATACTTGTTCTTTAACTAGGCCTTACCCCTTCTTTCTTCCCTGAGCCCTCTCCCCATTCCCTTCTGGTCCCTGTCAGTTTGTTCCTTGTTTCCTTGCTTCTGGTTCTATTTTGCTCATTTGTTTGTTTTGTTCATTAGTTCTCTGATATAGGTGAGATCATATAGTTGCTTTTCACCACCTGGCTTATTTCACATAGCATTATGCTCTCCAGCTCTATCCATGCTGTTACAAAGGGTAGGAGTTCCTTCTTTCTTTCTCCTGCATAGTATTCCATTGCATAAATGTACTACAGTTTTTTGAACCACTTATTTACTGATGCACAGTTAAACTGTTTCCAGCACTTGGTTATTGTAAATTACACTGCTATGGACATTAGGATGCACAGGTTTTTTTGAATTGGTGTTTCAGGATTCTTAGGGTATAATCCTAGCAGTGGAATTGCCGGGTCAAAAGGCAGTTCCATTTTTAGTTTTTTTGAGGAAATTCTATACCATTTTCCACAGTGGCTGCTCCAGTCTTCATTCCCACCAATAGTGCATTAGGGTTCCCTTTTCTCTGCATTCTTGCCAGCACTTGCTTACTGATTTGTTAATGATCTCCAAAATATAAAAAATTCATATCACTCATTGCTAGAAAGACAAACGATCCAATTATAAAATGGGCAAAGGACCTGAACAGACCCTTGTCCAAGGACATTCAAAGGGCCCATGGGCATACAAAAGGGTGCTCAGCCTCACTGGCCAACAGAAAGATGCAAATTAAAACCACAAAGAGATACCACCTCACACAGGATCTCTGCTTTTATTAGAAAATTTAGCTCATTCACCTTGATGTTGATTAATGATATTTATGGTGCTGGTCATGTAGCCTTATTTTATGTTTTTTCAGCAAATTTTCTTATACTTTGTTTTCACCTTTCTATTTCCTATTTGATTAAATTGGGCTTGGTGATAATAATGATACTAATAATTACTGGCAAAAGACAGGTTGAGAATTTTAGATTTTAAAAAGTAATCTGCAATCCAGGTTCTTAAACTATAATAGTACACATTATTTAGCTTATAAAGTAATTACATATAAGATAGAGAAAAGGAACTATAACTTATAAGTTGGAAATTTCTAAACAATGAGTTTGAAAAAGACTTAATTATTTTTAGTTATTAACATTGCTAGAAATGTAATCTTTAGGTTGATTAGCATTAATATAATATATAGATGTATTTGTATCTGTCATGTGATTTGAAAGTACCATAAAAATATGTGCTCATTAAATATTTGTTGAGAAATTAATACTTACTTGAATCAAACTTGAATATTTTACTTGTAATTATAACTTCTTAATAGTTTTAAAAATCTATAATATAAATTAGAATTTTACTTCTTTCAAATATAAGATAATAGTTATGCTTAAAGATGGTTGTGATAGGAAGAAACAGGCAGATAAATGAGCTTTGATATATAGTTACTCAAACTTTATAATATTTAAGAAGAAATAACTCAAGTTGCTTAGAACTTATAATATTGTATGCATAAATTTCAATTGGTTCAGAAACCCTACTATTGAACCAAATATTTTAACTTGTTTACTGTCTAATATATAATTGGTTCAACTAATGTTAAGGAAGATGAATTACTTAAGGAAGCCTAGGAGGAAACTTCCAGCTGGTTTTAAATGTTGACCCTACATTAGTAAACTTACCATCACTCAGGACCTGACTTTCAGCTCTTCTATTTCAGAAATTCTGCTTCCTAGTACAACAATGGTGGAGAAATTTTTAAACAGACTCATGTTAAACCAGCTCAGGAGACTGATATATAAAACTAAAATGTAAATTTACAATAAGAAATATAATTGTTAAAAGTACCAAGTAATGATAGCTACCAGAAAAGCCTAATTATAATCAAGGAGCCAGTCTACAAGTTTACAATAAGAATTACAGCTCTCTAAGGGACCAGACACTTGAATCTTCTTCTAGTAAGCACATTTTCTCCTTATGTGCCATGTGAGAAACTACATTATGTTTGAAAGGTGGTTTGATATGCATCTAATCAGAGGTAGATAAATTAGTTTATGTGATTTGAAGTTTGATAGCCTCAAATTAAAATATGTCTCAAGGACCATGAGGATATTTTATTAATTTTTGTATCCTGATTATGTGGAACATGCTAGAGGCTTAAGTAAAAGTTGAATATTCCTATAAAGAATATATATTCCAGATGTTAAGAAGTATTTCATTTGCTGCATTGAATATTTTGCTGTAAAAGGTATATTATTGCTAACAATGAGAGCAAAGGGAAAATATCTATAAAAATAGTAACTAGTTACTTGTACATAAAACCTATTAAAGTGAACATAAATATCTAAAAAAGGACTTCCCATTGTACAATTCCAGGGGTACCACTTAGATATACAGTAGTACTAATCTCTTGTTAGCTTTGTTTTACACTTGGAGATGAGTAATAAGGAATGTAAATGGATTGTTCAAAATATGTGCAACTATTATTATAGACTAGGTGCTGAAACTACATTTTAACAAAAGACAATTCCTTTTTCCCACTTTCCCTTGGGTCATTCATACATGTTCTTTGACTAAATCCTTCTTTCCACCATAGAATAAACAAGACTAAAAAATAACTCATTAGAGCAATATCAGTGTACAGTTTCTTTTAAGTATATTTTAAAAATATTTTATGTACTTTTAAAGAGAAGGGAAAGAAAGGAGAAAGAGAAGGAGAGAAACATTAGTGTGGTTGCCTCTCATGTGCCCCTCTGTGCCGCTGCTGGAGACTGCCTCTGCAACCCAGGCATGGGCCCTGAGTGGAATCAAACTAGTGACCCTTTGCTTTGCAATCTGGTACTCAATCCACTGATCCACACCAGCCAGGGCTTCTTTTTATATTTTATTTAATCTTTCTTATATTTTGCTCCATTACCATTTAGTCCCCTTACATCTCCCCCCAACAGCAATCACCACGCAGTTGTCCATGCCCATGAGTTCTTTATCCTTTTTGCTTAATCCCTCTACCCTTTTACCTATAACCTCCAATAGCTGTCATTTGCTCTCCATCTATGAGTCTGTCTCTGTTTTGCTTGTTAGTTCAGTTTGTTCATTAGATTCCACAAATAAGGGAAATCATGGGGTATTTGTCTTTCTCTGACTGGCTTATTTCACTTAGTATAATGTTCTCAAGGTCCTTCCATACTGTTGCAAAGGGTAAATTTTTTTTTTTTACAGCTGAGTCAAATTCCATTGTGTAAATGTCCCAGAGTTGTTTTATCCACTCATCTATTGATGCACACTTGGGCTGCTTCTATACCTTAGCAATGGTAAATAATGCTGCAATGAATATATGGGGGCTTACATTCTTTCAAATTAGTGTTTTGGGTTCCTTCAGATATAATTTCAGAAGTGGGATCACTGCGTCAAAAGGCAGATCCATTTTTAATTTTTCAAGGTATTTCCATAATGCTTTCTACAGTGGCTGCTCCAGTCTGTATTCCCACCAATAGTGCATGAGTGTTCCCCTTTCTCCACAACCACACCAGCATTTGTGGTTTGTTGATTTATTGATGATGGCCATTCTGACAGATATGAAATGATACCTCATTGTGGTTTTAATTTGCATTTCTCTGATGATTAGTGACTTTGAGCATCTTTTCATATGTCTATTGGCCATCTGGATGTCCTCTTTGGAGAAATGTCTACTTGGGTCTTTTGAATGTTTTTTAATTGGGTTGTTTGTTTTTTGGTGTTACGTTTTGTAAGTACTTTATAAAAATTTTGGATATTAACCTTTTATCAGATGTACAGATTAATATGTTCTCCCATTCTGTTGGTTCTATTTTTATTTTGTTGATGATTCCTTTGCTATGCAAAAACATTATAGTTTGATGTAGTTACCCCATTTGTTTATTTTTTTCTTTTGTTTCCCTTGCCTGGGAACATATATTCAATAAAAAATTTCTGCAACCAATGTCTGAGATTTTGAGACTGTTTTCTTTTAGGATTTTTTTTTGTTGTTGTAGGTCTAACATTTAAGTCTTTGATGAATTTTGAATTTATTCATGTGTGTGGTGTAAGAAGGAGGTCTCATTTCATTTTTCTGCAGGTATCTGTCCAGTTTTCACAACACCATTTATTGAATAAACTGACGTTAGTCCATTGTACGTGCTGGCTTCCTCTGTAGAATATTATGTTCCATTGACCTATGTGTCTGTTTTTATGCCAGAACCAGGCTACTTTGATTACTATGGCCTTGTAGTATAGTTTGATAACAGGTATCAGGATTCTTCCAACTTCATTTTCCTTTCTTAGGGTCATTGTTGATATGCAGGTCTTTTTGTGGTTCCATATACATTTTGAAATATTTGTTCTAGTTCTGTGAAATACATCAGTGGAACCTTGATAGGAATTGTGTAGAATCTATGGATTGCTTTGGGCAGTATGGACATTTTAATGATGCTAATACTTCCTATCCATGAATATGGTATATGCTTCCACTTGTTTGTATCTTCTTCAGCTTCTTTCTTCAGTGTCTTATAATTTTTGAATAAAGGTCTTTTACATCCTTGGTTAGTTTTATTTCTAAGTATTTTATTCTTTTTGAAGCAATTGTGAATAGGATTGTTTTCTTAATTTCCCTTTTTGTTAGTTCATTATTAGCATATAAAATGAAACTGATTTCTGGATATTAATTTTGTATCCTGATACTTTACTGAATTCATTTATCAGTTCTCATAGTTTCTTGGTGGAATCTTTGGGGTTGTCAATGTATGGTATCATGTCATCTGCAAATACAGACAGTTTTACTTCTTCCTTTCCAATTTGGATGCCTTTTATTTCTTCTTCTTGTCTAATTGCTGTGGCTAGAACCTCCAGTACTATGTTAATAAGAGAGGTAAAAACAGACATCCTTGTCTTGTTTCTCATCTTAAGGGGAACACTTGTAGTTTTGCCTATTGAGTATGATGCTGGCAGTGGATGTGTCATATGTGGCCTTTATTATGCGTAGGTATGCCCTTTCTAATCCCACTTTACTGAGAGATTTGGTCATACATGGGTTTTATCAAACTCTTTTTCTGCATCTATTGATATGATCATGTGGTTTTTACCCTTCATTTGGTTTATGTGGTGAAAAACCTTTATGGATTTGTGAATGTTGTACTACCATCCTTGCATTTCTGGAATTAATCCCACTTGATCATGGTGTATTATCTTTTTGATGTATTGCTGTATTTGGTTTGCTAATATTTTATTGAGGATTTTTGTGTCTATGTTCTTCAGGGATATTGGCCTATAATTTTCTTTCTTTGTATTGTCTTTACCTGGTTTTGGAACTAGGATAATGCTGGCCCCAAATTAGTTTGGGGGGTTTCCCTCCTCTTGAATTTTATGAGATAATTTGAGAAGAAGACGTGTGAGTTCTTCTCAGAATGTTCAGTAAATTAACCTGGTCTAGGGCTTTGGCTTATAGGGAGATTTTTGATTACTGCTTTGATTTCATTAGGTATTTAGATTCTCTGATACTTCCTGATTTATTTTTGGAAGATTGTCGGCTTCTAGGAATTTATCCATTTCATCCAGGTTGTCCAGTTTGTTGGCATATAATTGTTCATTATATTTTCTTACAGTCCTTTATAGATTTTTTTCTTTTTCTTATGGCCATTTTAATGACTTCAGTGTTTTTAAGGCTTGTAACATGGCTTTACTAATTGCCAGCTCTCTCTAAATTTTTGCAGTTCTTTGTTTTTTGGTGTCAGTTGTTATTTCACCCCTTTCATTTCTGATTTTATTGATTTAAGTCCTCTCTCTTCTTTCTTAATGAGTCTAGTTAAAGGTTTTTCAGTCTTGTTTTTCTTTTCAAATAACCAGCTCTTGGATTTGTTGATCTTTTGTATTGTTATAGACTCAATTTCATTTATTTCTGCTCTGATCATTATTATTTCCTTCTCCTACTCACTTTGGGCTTTGTTTTTCATTTTCTAGTTCCTTTAAGTGTGAAATTGGATTGTTTATTTGAGGTTTTTGTTTTTCTTTTTTTTGTAATGCTATGAATTTCCCTCTCGGGATTTCTTTCACAGTGTCCCACAGATGTAAGATTGTTGTGTCCTTGTTTTCATTTGTTTCAAAATGTCTTTTGATTATTTCCTTGATCTCGTTGTTAACCCATTCTTTTTTTTTAAGATTTTATTTATTTATTTTTAGAGAGGAAAGGGAGGGGGGAAAGAGAGAGAGAGGAACATCAACGTGCAGTTGCTGGGGGTCATGGCTTACAACCCAGGCATGTGCCCTTACTGGGAATCGAACCTGCGGCACTTTGGTTCACAGCCCATGCTCAACCACTGACCTACACCAGCCAGGGCCTATTAACCCATTCTTTGTTTAATAATATGTTATTTAGCTTCCATGTCTTTGTGCGTTTTTTACTGTTCTTGTGATTGATCTCTAGTTTCATAGCATTGTGGTCAGAGAAGATGCTTGATATGATTTCAATCTTCTTAAATGTATTAAGACTTGCTTTGTGCCCTAAAATATGGCCTATCCTAGAAAATGTTTCATGTGCACTTGGAAAGTATGTATATTCTCCTGCTTTGGTGTGAAATGCTCTGAAGATATCAATTAAATCCAATTGATCTAATGTGTCATTTAAAACCACTGTCTCCTATTTGATTTTCTGCTGGGAAGTCTATCCATTAAAGTGTTGAAATCGTGAGCTATGACTATAATTCCGTCAATCTCTCCCTTTATGTCCATCAAGATTTGTTTTACATATTTAGGTGCTTCTATGTGGGGTGGGTAAATATTTACTAGGGTTATATAGGCTCCTGTTGGATTGTTCCCTTTATCATTTTGTACTGTCCTTCTTTGTCTCTTACTATAGCCTTTGTTTTAAAGTTTATTTTGTCAGATATAAGTACTGCTACTTCAGCCTTTTTTCCATTTGCATGAAATATCTTTTTCTAATCTCTTTACTTTTAGTCTGTATCTTTTGATATGAGGTATGTTCCTTGATGGCAGTATATATATGGATGCTCTTTTCATATCCATTCAGCTACCTTATGTCTTTAAGTGGGAACATTTAAACCATTCACATTTAAGGTAATTATTGATAGATTCGTATGTAGTGCCATTTTATTGTTAGATTGCTTTCCTCTGTTTTTTTTCCTTTCTATTCTTCTTCTTCTTCTTCTCCTTTCTTCTTTCTTCTTCAACAAGCCCTTTAACATTTGTTGGAGTACTGGTTTGGTGTTAACAAACTCCTTTAGCTTTTTCTTGTCTGGGAAGCTCCTTATTTCTCCTTCAATTTTAAATGATAGCCTTGCTGGGTAAAGTAGCCTTGATTGTAGGTACTTGCTTTTCATCACCTTGAATTTTTCATGCTATTCCCTTCTGTCCTGAAATGTTTCTCTTTAGAAATCAGATGACAGTCAATTGGAGCTCTGTTCTGGGTAACTACCTGCTTTTCTCTTGCAGCTTTTAGGATTCTCTCCTTGTCTTTAGGCCTTGCCATTTTGATTGTGATATGTCTTGGTGTAGGCCTCTTTGGGTCCAACTTGTTTGGGACTCTGACCTTCTTGCACTTGTGTGACTTTTTCCTTCAGCAGATTAGGGAAATTTTCAGTCATTATTTTTTCAAATAGGTTCTTGATCCCTTGGTCACTCTATTCTCCTTCTGGAATTCTCATGAAGTGGGTATTGTTACACTTCATGTTATCCAAAATATTTATTAAGCTCTCTTCATTTTTTAAAAATGTTTTTTTCTTTTTGCTGCTCTGAGTGTTTTATTCTACCTTGTCTTTGAAAACACTGATTTGATCTTCTGCTTCATCTAACCTACTGTTTATTCATTCCACTATTTATTTCAGATGTTGTAATTTTTATTTCTGAATGACCTTTTTTACATGGTTTCTATGTCTTTTTTCATGCTGTTGAATATTATAATCATTACTGTAAACTCTCTCTCTCTGATAAATTGCTTGCCTCCATTTCATCTAGTTATTCTGGATAATTCTCTTGTTCCTTCATTTGAGGGTTTTTTTTTTTTTGTCTTTCCATTTTGGCAGCTTCTGTGTATTTTTCACCTTAGTTGTTAAATTGATCAGCCATCAAATTGATCAGTTGTTTATCTAATCAATCCGTAATTAGCAGCCTAGCTTAAGCACCACAGAATGAGGCAGATTAATTCCTGCTGGGCTATTGCTTCCCCTCAGGCTGATGCCACTTGGATAGGAGTGCTCTCCCTGAAAAGATAGCCTCCTCAGTATGGGGAATGACTCAGCCTGGGATCCTGGTAGCTGTTCCTTCAGTTGTCTCCCCAGAGCCACCATTCACAAACTCTCCTCAAGAATCTCTAGCTCACTCTGCCCTCCCTTTGCTGGAGCTTAGGGTAAGTGGCTGCAAACAAAATTTTGTGCATTGGTCCTTCAAGAGACTCTCTGTGTCTGCAGCTCTCTCTCCCTGACAGACAGTAACCCTGCTGCTTTTGACAGCTGGTTCCTTTCTGGCTCTGGTGCTATAAGCTGGGGAGGCCATCTTGGGGTTTAGACTCTACACTTCTCAGGGGGAACTTCCTGACTGCTGAAATATCCCTCCACAACTTTAGCTGCCACCTGTGGGAGTCCAGCCAGCCTTTTCATGCTTCCTCTCCACTGTCTACCAATCTGTTTTTGGTGAAGTGGTTTCTTCGGTCTCCTTGGTTATAAAGCTTTTTTTCCAGCTAGTGTTCATTTGGTTATTCTGAATGATTTCTCTACAATTTAGTTGTAATCCCAAATTGGTTCTTAGAGGAGGTTAGTGTAGCTTACACTTACTCTTTGACCATCTTGAATCCTCAATGCACAATTTCAATGCACAGTTATCAAAATAATGCCATTGAGAACTCAGGCATTTTCCAGCATGTGACTTATTAAATATTTTCTTTTTTGTTGTAATTTTTTTCTTGCCAGCTATTATCCTTTCAGTAATTATTGTCTCCAAAAATCTTCTTTAATCAAGGATAATCAACTTCTATTTTCATTTTCTGGGTTAGATAAATTAAGTGTCTTAAAGATGACATATTTGCTAATGTTGTTCATTATATGGGTGATGGTGAGCAAAACTATGAGGGTATTCATTATTAAAATAAAAAGAATGCTGCTTAGGGGGAGATGAGTCATTTAAAATGCTCCCAGGTTTTTATAAGATGTGAAAAACCAAAAAGAAAAAAAGAAAGAGAGCTTTAGGACCTTTGTGTGTCTTTGGGTTCATCCTGAGTAAATGTTTGATCTTTGAGTACACAAGTACTTGACTTACTCATTTCATTAGCTAGTCATAGTTTAAAGATCCATCTCAGATTCTCCTAATGAAGAAATGCCTCTGAAATATGCCACAATTATGACTGCACATTTTATTTGGGCTTCAGAATCTTGTTTTTTAGCTCTGTTATTTTGGGCAAGCCAAATTCCTACAAATGTTGGGCTTTAGTTTTTAATATGGTGACAATAGAAACTTCCTTTTAGAATTATAAAAAGCAAAACACATTATACTAAGTTACCATTGAATGGTCCCTGTGACATAATAGGATATTCTTGTGGCATTCAACGACTAGGGAAGCAAAAGGATTTTCCTTGAACTAAAACCTCAAGCACATTGTGTGTATGTGTGTGCATTTTAACAGTCCTAAAGGAAATGCCACATAAACACTTTCATGGCTAATCTGCTGCATTATATATAATTTTGGCTATTGTTTTCCTACTTTTCAAATGGCTGTTGATTGCTAAAAGAGAACTTTGAAAATTGAAGATCTTAGCCAGTAGAAAGTTTAACAAAATTTTTTTCCACTGAATATCATAATTAGTTATATGGAACATAGAATTCAAAAAGAAGAGAGATATTATTTTTCTCATATTATTTCCCATGAGTATATTTTCAGTTTTTCTCATTATTCTTCAATGGTGTTCTTTTTCCTTCACATTCTTTTCCCTAAGTTTTATAAATCTTATTTATTAAACACAGAAGTGTAATTTTGATATCAAAACCAGAATCTGTTGAGTATAAACTATAGATAGACTTTAGATATATTTAATAAGAATCTTTAAAAAGTTAATATTCTTTTCCTATATAATCCTAATTATAGGTTACATTTGAAGGAATTAACCAGAAAATAAGAGGGGGGAAAGGGTTCAAAATTTTTCCTCATATGATTTTTTATATTCTAAAAACATATAAATAGTCAACAAATTAGGACAATTTCACATATTATCATTTCCACACAGTGATTTAATAAATGTTGCTTATATGGAGGCATTTATGTTGTAATGTGAAGTATGGAAAACAGAATTGTAATTACAATGTAATTTTTAAAAACATAATAAAAGCTTATAAAGAAATACAGAAGATTATTGGCAACAATTATGAATAGGTAGGTGGTATATTTTGAAATATATTTTCTCTTTTTCTGCTGTGCTATTGCACATGAGCATTTTAAAAAAGATTTTGTTTATTTATTTTTAGAGATAGGGAAGGGAGGAACAAAGAGGGGGAGAAGAACATCAGTGTATTTGGAGTCTCTCATGCTCCCTCTGCTGGGGATCTGGCCTACCACCCAGGCATGTGTCCTGACTGGGAATTGAACTGGCAACCCTTTGTTTGCAGGTGGCACTAAATCCACTGAGCCACACCAGTCAGGGCACACATGAGTATTTTTAATATAAGCATTATTGAAATCTATGGAGTCTCTTCATTGGAAACAAATCTAAGTTGTCCATAAATGTATTATATATAAGTCCAACTCATAGCATCTGATGATTTCTGTGGTGTGAATACTTTCACCATAACTGATTTTAAACAACTAGATGGAAATTTTAAAAGTTTAACAACTCTTCTGTGAGCTGGTCTGAGCCATTGTAGCATTTTAGTGACCTAATCATCTTGAAAACTAGATATATAAAGAAAAGAATGAAATATTTACAACTGAATGATCCTCTAGATATCCAAATATTATGTAAAATGTATCTTCTAAATAATTATTTCAGCTATAAATTAATGTAAAATGATGGAATTAACTCTAAAAGCTTTTCTCTCTTCAGTGAATTAATGGATCTGGAGTTTGAGCATCAGTGGAAGCGGTTGAGAGTAGAATGTGGGAAACAGTCCACACTGCTGGTAAAAAAAAAAAAGACATTGTCCTTGTTATTGATTGGTTAGTGGAGGAAAAAACAGCTCTTAAGGAAATGTTTTTGACTGTGTTTCAATTTAATCTGCATGTAGTGACTTCCAGCTCTCTAAATTAAAATTAGGCATTTTACCATTCCTCCTTCTTTCTAATTCTGTGGATAACAAAAATTTGTCAGGTTTTATATTATAGACTCCCCTGAAGCCCTAATGTTTCTAGATTGTTTGTCCTCATTCCCTAAATAAATAAAATATTTAGCATCATCCCTTTACTCTCCATGTATATATAATTTAATTTTGTTTGAATTCTTGATTTTAGAATCACTTTTTGATTGCCTGCATTTCAATACTAATTAGTTAAAATTTTTTAACCATCCACGAACTCATGAGTACTTTTGTGTTGTCTCATACATGTGAAATTTTCCATTTCTCTTTATATCCAAAAGATAACTTGCAGGGAATAATAATCTTTATTCATACATTTTCCCCCATCAGAAATTGAAGAGAGTATTGCACTTTACTCTGGCATTAAATGATACTTGATTAAATTTTCAGTGAGCTTGAATGTTGTCGTCTTTGAAGTTGACTTGCATTTTCTGCCTGTATGCCTGAGGAATTCTATTTAATGAAACCCAATAGTTTAGCCAGAATTTGTCATTTCTGAATGTGCTGTTATATTTCTTCCTGGTGCATAATGCAATATATTCAGATTTAGTTCTTCCTTTATATCAGAGAAATGCAATTAGATTACATTTTTAAAACATTTTATTATATTTACCAGATTCCCAAAAAGTAGTTATCCAGATATTTGGTGTGTCTTCTCATCATCACCTCTCAATAAAAACCTCCAATATTAGTTTCCATTATCCTTAATTTCCTGTAATTTACTCAGATATTTATGTCATTTATTTAACTTTTTATTGTGTTATTGATTTTTGCTATTTCTAATCTATATATCCAATTTCAATATTTTTAAAAATAATTGTATCTCCTCCTTTGCAGTTATTAAACAACTTACTTATTCTTGTTTTATGCTGTTGATTGAATCTTTTATTGTTCTATTTATTTTTTGTGATGATTTTTTAAATTTTAATTGTTGTTCAAGTACAGTTTTCTGTCTTTTACTCCCAGAAAAGCCCACCCCACAGCCCTTCTCACTGCCCTCCCATTTCCAACCCCCCCCCCCCCTTGTTTTTGTCCATGTGTCCTTTATACTTGTCCCTGCAAACCCTTCCCCTTTTCCCTTGAAATTCCCTCCCCTCTCTCTTCTGGTCATTGTCAGCCTGTTCTCTATTTCAGTGTCTTTGGTTATATTTTGCTTGTTTCTTTGTTTTGTTGTTTAGGTTCCTGATAAAGGTAAGATTATATTGTATTTGTCTTTCACTGTCTGGCTTATTTCATTTAGCATAATGCTCCCCTGTTCCATCCATGCTGTTGCAAAGGGTAGGAGCTCCTTCTTTCTTTCTGCTGCATAGAATTCCATTGTGTAAATGTACCATAGTTCTTTGATCCATTCATTTACTGATGGGCACCTAGGTTGCTTCCAACACTTGGCTATTGTAAATTGTGCTGCTATGAACATTGGGATGCATAGGTTCTTTTGGATTGGTGTTTCAGGGTTCTTAGGATATAATCCCAACAGTGGAATTGCTGGGTCAAAAGGCAAATTCATTTTTAGTTTTCTGAGAGAATTCCATACTGTTTTCCGTAGTGGTTGTACCCATCTGCAATCCCACCAATGTTGCACTAGGGTTCCCTTTTCTCCACAACCTCTCCAACTTGTTCAATTTGAATATTTTGACCCTCAATTTACTTTGCTGTGAAATCTTGTGTTTTAGGTCATGATGTTGTCTTTCACCTTATCTTTGTGATCCATTTTAGTGACTTTTAATTTTTCTTATTAAATTTTTTTATATTTCAAAATGTTCTTGAGAATGTACTTTTAGTCCTTGGATTATATTTCATGTATGTTCTTTGTTTTAGTTTGCATGTGTTGTAAATCCTATTTGCTCTGCTTTTCAAATACATCCAAATTTCAACCTATTTTTTTAACCCTTGTTATTACTACTGTCATCATGAATTCTAAAATATTGGCATAGCTTCCTAATGGGTCTCCTGCCTCCTGTGCTTGTTCTATGGTTTATTCTCTAGACCATGGTCAGAATGTGCCAATTAAATATATTAAGTTAAGGCCTTGCTCAGCCCATGTTTTCACTTCTCACTTTATATAACAGCCAAAATGCTTACAGTGGTGTAAGGCCCAAGACAACACATCTGCCTCCAACACAGTAACTCTTTCATCTCATCTCCTACTGACCAGGACTTAGTTCTCCCCACGTAAGTGTCACTGTCTAGTTGGCTCTTTCTCACACTTGCCTTTGCTCTCACACCTATTATTATCTCTGCTGCCTGGCATCTCACCTTTGCCTGTCCACATGGTTCACTCTCTTCCTTCCTTCCAGTGTTTGCTTATTTGTCACTTTATTACAGAGAGGATTTACCTGACCACTTTATTAATAATTGAAGCCATTCTACCCCAGGACTTTCTGTCTCTAATTTTTCCATACCATTTATCATATTCTAATAAACTATAGACTTGGGGTTTATTCATTTTAATATATTTCTACTATAATGTAAAATCCATAAAACTAGATATTTTGTCTGGTTTGTTTACTGCCATTTCTCCAGTGCCTAAAACAGTGCAAAATGCATAATGGATTCTCAATAAAGGATGGTTAAATGAATGAATAAAAGAATGAGTTTTAGAGGGGCTAGTCCTCAGCTGCAGCACAGTATAATAATTGATGCTGTGTGACCCGGGTTCATTTCTTACTGTTTTATTAATTGTCACATCATGGCCCACTTATCCCAGCCAAAGCTGTGGCACTCCCATAGTTTTTAGATCTTTTACTTAGCGCAGCATGAATCCTGAAATATGAAAATTCCTGGTGATACTTGTTCACTCTGCTGATGCTTCTGTGCATCATGTGAACTAGTGATTTACAACCTTTTTTATCTCGTGGCACTCATACGCTAACTACTAAAATTCTAGGGCACACCCAAAAATATATTTGCGATCTGACAAAAAAATAGGTATGATTTTAATTCATTCACATTGATGGCTATTGTATTGGCTGTTGTCATTTTTTTTTATTTTGACAATCTAAGGGCAAAGAGGTCAGTGTTCTGACTAAATAGTCAGGTACTGCATGTTTTAAGAATTCTTGTGGCATAGTGTTTGAAAATCACTCATATAAGTTACTGCACTTTCTTGGGTTTATCCTGATTTTCCCAAGGCTGATGAGTCATTCTAGTCAGCTTAGATCAAAATTAAAAAGTATTGATGAGGATTTGCAGGATTTTCCTGACTCATTGCTTCCCAAGATTGTTTCTGTTTAGGTGGGGTAGAGATGGGAGAAGGAATAATATCTCCTATTTTTTTTTTTAACTGAGATCATCTGTTCTTTCGTTGGCTACTACTTTTTTAAGTTGGGCATTTCATTTTATTTCTCTCATAGTTTAGGTCCTGCTGGTTAATTTCGCTGTTATTTTGATTATTTTTATTCATTTTGTTAAATAGCAATTGAAGGAGAATTTTCAATAATGTTTTAATCTTCTATTACTGCAGGAAGTCTGTACTTTGTTTTATTTTTTAAATGAAGCCATATTTTAAAATAACACAGCAATCTGTGGTATGGCCATATTTTTGTTTCTTTACTCTTTTGTTTAAAATCTGAAGTTATTGGTTGCAAGTTTCAAGACCATTGTGATTTTTTTTTCAGGCTGATTTTTATTATTCCAGCTGTGGCTTTTACTGTAAGAATTTCTAAGTAAACTTTTCCTAAACTGTATGATTATACATTTTTCTTTTGTTTCATACATGAAAACACTTGTTTTATGATTTATAAAATATTTGTAATTAAATAACAGCAACATTCAGTAGTGTTACACATAATCAAGAAGAAAAATGTCTTCTCAAATGTTAAAGCAGAACTTGAGATTTTTAAAATCTTAAATGTCATAATATAAAAATTGAAGCACATGAACTTTTAATTAAAGTTCTTTTAATACCTTACATTAAAAATGACACATAGCTTCAAAAATACTTTACCCACTTGCAACACTACTCTCCATGAACATGTACTCTATTTAAAGCCTACCATTTAGAGGTGAGCAGCATGGCTTGTTTCAACAATGAAAACTGAATCATTGTTTGAGAGTGCCTAACCCCAAGATGGACCCACAAACACTA
Organism: Phyllostomus hastatus; assembly: GCF_019186645.2. NCBI lineage: Eukaryota > Metazoa > Chordata > Mammalia > Chiroptera > Phyllostomidae > Phyllostomus > Phyllostomus hastatus. The sequence goes on along the minus strand of NW_025334028.1, from coordinate 20,747,023 downwards.
AGCTGAATCTTTCTCTAAATGCCTATAATGTATTTAATAAACATATGACCTAATTACATGCCCTGATTTTCAGGAAGGAGAAAGGTCTGTGAGATTGTAATTTTTCTCTAGGGTTCACTTAATAAAGCTGTTTGTAAATGCTTCTCCCTGCTTCCCTTCCTGCACATGATCACAACTTGTCCCAGGCTGTTACCACTAAAATTTGTTGTGCTTCAGCATCAATAAACTACACTAAGGTGACAAAACAAATGGAACAAGTAACAGAAAACATAGAGATAATAAAAAACATAAGAACCAGAAAAATGTATATGAATATAGAAAGAATGGAAACATTCATTTAGGTAGCTTGCTAATTTGTGTTTTCTTATCAATATTTTGAAATCATATGCATTTCTGTGACAGACATACCATAGCTCTTTAAGAATGTAGAAAGAAAGCAAAGGGATGTGGCATGGATACTTGGAGGATTAGTATTGACATTGCTAAAATACTTTAAAGTCTTAAGTCTGCATAACAATCTTTCAATTGCAGTTTTTAAGTACTGATTTTATACCTAGTCTAAGGTAACTCAAATTAATAACCAAACAGAAATAAACTAGTGGAAATGCATGTTTATTTAAATTGAAAACTTTAAATGAAAGAAATCTATCTTTATCAATTAGAAGATTTATTTTGGTAAATGATTCCTCAAAGTCTGAAAATAATTTGGAATACTTATGAAAAAGCAGAAGAGAGTTGCCTTTGCTGTTATATTAGAACTTAGCTGGGGCACTAGTATCAATGTTACAGTGTGTGACCTGACCAATAATGTTCAATGATTGACATTTACTGTTACTAGTTTTCTTAGATACTATAGTACAATTACTGTGATTCAACGTGTAGTAAAGGATGTATTTATCAATAATTTTGTGTAATTAATTTCTAGCCTTTTGAAGGTTGAATTGGCAAGTAGTAAAAATTATATATGATGGCTGCATGTAGTTTTTTGGTTTAGACTATCTTAGTACTTGGGAAGTAATGTAAATAAGTAATATTTCCAAACTATGTCATCATTTTAATTTTAAATAGGTTGTTTTGGTATAATTCTTCTTGAATAATGCTTTTTCCCTATGTAAAACAGTCTCAAGACCCTTGTTTCTAAAAAGATGAAATTAAACATAAGAAATTTATTTTTCTTAGCATTTTAAAAAGTATTTTATTTATTTATTTCCAGACAGAAGGAAAGGGAGGGAGAAAGAGGGAGAGAAACATCAATGTGTGGTTGCCTCTCAGGAGCCCCTAACTGGGGACTTGGCCTGCAAACCCGGCATGTGCCCTGACTGGGAATCAAGCCAGTGATTCTCTGGTTTGCAGGCCAGCACTCAATCCACTGAGCCACAGCAACCAGGGCATTTTTATAAGGATGTTGCTTTCTCTTATCTCATTGAATTACACATTTTCATCTAAAGTGTAACAGCAGAAAAACAACTTCTGAAAAAATATTTGGCAGTCAAAATGAATGCCCCATGGTGGGTCTCACCTTTGAGAAAAATCAAAGGACAACCAAAGGTATACTTGTAAGAGATAATTAGATAAGAGAAATGATTTGCACACTGCTGAGATACACATACATACTGCTCTGTGGGAACTTCAGAGTTAGGATGCTTCTGAGACAATGTGTTAAACTGATATCTACACAAGCATGGAGGGCATATGTATGACTTTCCAAAAGAAAGATCATTTTATTTTCAAATCTAATGTTTTCTTGATACCTTCTAGATTATGTAATGTGTTTCACTAGGTAACCATGGCAGTGCAATAATTCTTGGGTTAAAGCTTTTTCTTGAAACAAAGCTTACATTTTTTTCCCTCAGCAGCAAGAAACATTTGACTGAGAAGCAAACACAGTCTTTTGAGACTAAATACATGCTGTGTAATTCTGAGCTCAATATGTATCTTGGGGACTGTGTTTAATAAATTTTTTTTCTGAGGCAGTTCTATTTTGTCTGTCTAGAGATGCAAAAGATATTTAATTCAAGTGTTAAAACTCTATATTGATATAGGCAAGAACCTATATAATATTAAAATCAAGTGAAAAATTGCAAATTATATTTTGCTTTCTATTTATATATATTTTAATTGACAAAACCCTTTTCCTGCCTGGGCTTATCAGTAGATTCTTTGAAGATACTCTCATATTTAGGGTATGAGAAATACAAACTGAAAGTATTGAGGGAATTCGCCTTTATTAATGTTCATCATGTATAAATTATAAAACACATTTGCTCTCGCTCTCTGACTTTTCAACAGATGTATATGTTCAACTTGTTTTTGATTATTTATTTAATGTGTCCATGAACTTTACAGAGAGCATGAAAAATAGTTCTCTCTCTTCTTTCATAAGAGTAAAACATAAGAAAAAGAAAAGCCTGTAGGTATTTAGGCTCATGTGGGCAATCACTTCTTAGTGATATATAAAGATGTTACTAAACTCAATAAATGACTTCATCTGCTTTTTTGCAACCAAACTCCTTAGATAGAAGTCATTGAGAAGTTGGAATTTTGCTTACTTTATAATTCTTTTGGTTATTTATTTTGTTCTAAACATCCCTTTCTCAAACATGGCAAAAATGTTTTTTGTTTTTTGTTTTACTTTTAAGAGACTGAGTTTCTTTTGAACATTGTGCACACAAATAATTAACATAATTTTAGCTGTATTTACACAGTATTGAAATCTATATTATTTTATATAAACTGACTGCATAGTGTATCACTCCCAAAGAATGAGATAGGAAATTGCCTCATGGAATGTAAACATTAAATACAATACTAGAAAGAAGACCCAGAAAGAGTAGCTTGTCCAATATCAAAGAACAACAGACCCCCAAACAGTATGGGTTGTTTTAAGGTGATTATTTTGTTTCTAATGTTTATTATGTAGTTTAAATTTTAGTGTTAAAAACTGATGTTCTGTATTTGTGTATCATATTTATGCCATATTTTAGCATATTGAGAATAATGAGAAACATGGAAATTAGAAAAAAATAGAAGTACATAAATATAATTTGTTGATATTTAAAAAGAAGTAGAAATAATCAAGAATAATAGGACAAAGAAAAACATAACAGAATAAGAAATATTGAACATACAAAAAAATACTCAACCGGAGTATTTTTAAAGCATTTATTATATACCATTATTATATATCTGTAAATATTTAATTATACTCTGAAAGAAACACTGGGAGTGCGCATGCAAAAGATTTGTGTTATAGAGATTAACTGAAACACTATCTTTTGTTAACTGTATGAAAAATATTTGTTTTGAAATTTGCTTTCTCTCTTTTACCTCATTTTTATTATCAACAATGGGTACAGTATAATTTAAGATTATTGTGATGGAGGGATGTTAACATCACATTAGAGAAAAGCTTGTGGAATGAGAGATATTATTGTAGCTATCTTTGAAATTACAGTCTACTACTATCTGTTCTCTGACTATGAAAACTCAAACCCCTCTCACAAGAAAAAATCCTCATTTTTTCCTTCTAAAGTCTCTTCCCATTATGGCATTGGCTTCAAGTCTAGCATCTCATCATCTAAATCATATCAATTTGTGGATGGTATTTTTCAAGACTGGTATCTAAAGTGTAGCTACTTGGATGTAATTTTTTTAAATTCAAAGACTGACAAATTAGAAAGTCAATTTGCCCTTTCTTCCTTCAGTATATGATGGAAAAGAACAAGATAGGAGGAGCTCATAGCAGGAAGAGAAAAAGATAATATATAGAGAAATCAGTGGCGCATAGTAATTTTAATAAAGTCCAGCTAGGTAAATTTTATGTTTCTTGATTAGGGTGGTTCTATCAGCTGAAAATGTTTCTCTGTCGCTCTTCACTCTGCCAACTAAATGTCTTCCTTTTATGTAAGAAAGGTTTTTGTGTGCAGCTGAAAAGTTTTCTCAGCATACCACCTCTTTGAAAGAATTTTGAGGCAAAGAGCCAGCTATTACTTTTAAATATCTCTATCTTTCAGCCCATGGATGTATACACTCTTTTAAATCTTGTTGATTTCCTATGTATCAAATTATAAATTCACTGTATTTGACAAATCTATACTCACAAATCTATTTGAGATAATCATCTTTTTGCTTTGATTCAGAGGGTTGTGAGGTGATTTTCTTTAGAGTTTTTGGTCTAGGTGGGTGGTTGAGATATTTCCTTATGGTTTCTAGAAGCTCATTTATTTAGCAAAAGCGTACTGGTGAAGCCAGAAAAGCTGGCCTTCATGCCACCTGTCACTACCAGACCCAATAAGCAGAGACAAAGTTTTAATCTCTATGGGTGCTTTATTCAGATGGCCAGCTCTCTGAGAAGGCAGTGGGTTTGTACCCTAACAGACCATCTTACATTTCCTTTCAAGCTAGTCATTTTTCTAAGAAGAAAAGAATGTAGGTAAGGGATTTGGAATTCAGGAAAGAGGTTAATCAGACAAAAGCTGCAGTTCAGCAATTTCCCTAACATCCTGTCATCCTGGTGAATCATTGACTGGTGAATTTCTATCTGGGTCCTTTGTCCTGTGTCCTGGGTGGTTTTCTTTATCTGTGTCCTGGGCAGCAGATTGTCTCTCTCTGGAAAACAGTGGCTCAGATACCATCTTGATTTCATGCAGTTGTCCTGGGGCACAAAGGTGGAATTGCTTGTGGTCTCCTGGAGTCAGTATGGGCCACGCCTTCAGTTTCTGAAACAATAGCTTTTTACATGCATTAACTACTGGGCTTACTATTACCTAAAACTAAAATTTCCCAACTCTGAGTTCCCCATCACTGGAAGCCTCCTGCTTAAGTCATGTGACAGTTTAAAAAGTGTTTTACAGATTTTTGGTTTTATTGTTACCTTTGCAGCACAATGGATTCAATTTTTGCTCTGAGGCATATTTTCATTTGATAGTTGTTTGTTGGAAGAGACTGCAGATGAGAAACAATTTCATTTTTGATTGTAGCAAATACTGTTTTTTATATTTTCATTAAATTCTACCTGAAAATGAAGCAGTTCCTCCTTTAGTATATCTTTATATGGGCAGTTAAAATATGACAATTGGCACTTTGAACAATTTTACATGAAAATCTTAACAAGAGAAGATAAGAATGGCAGATTTTAGTGTGAACACCTTGGAAATCACCTTCCAAAATATATTATTTAATGCATTACTATGGATCTTTTGAACTTTTTCAACCATCAGATAATATAATTGTATGGTGCCTTATAAACTATCCAATTTAGTGTTTTATATAAGGACTGTCTTCTTGTTGGGAAAATATAACTTAAAATAAAATATGTCAACCCAGAAAATTTCTCTCCACAAATATGTGAAAGAAAGAAAACATTTTTATTGTTAAATGAATTTTAAACTATCCTACGATGCACATCACAGGCAATCTGTAAAGAATGCAAAGAAAAAAACAGAATCCAACTCTTTTATATAAATAGGCAGATACAATTCATTAAATACATATTCAATGCCTTTACCCAAAGGAAAACTGAAACTTCTTGCATGTTTGAGACAAGTAGAAAGTTACATATTAGAGTCCTATGGCAGGTTTAAACTTCCAAGAAGACTGGGAGAAAGGAGTCACCGCCCTCATGTTCATATTTCAAAAATGACAACTTCAAAGTCTACCTGAAAGACTTTCCTATGAACTTTCCTACGATGCAAAACCAGAAAGAAGCTCTTTGAATTTTTAAAAGATTTATATATATCTCAAGAAAACAAGAAAGCATTTATATTTTCATGTTTTATAAAGGAAGGGAGGGAATTCTTTATTAAAATGATAGAGGGGTAATTCCCTTTCCCTTTTTGCAACAGGGGAATTTTTTAACGTATGTTTTAGATCTGTATTTACCCTTATATACTACAGTATTCTTACCATATGATAATCCAGGCATGCACTGAGTGCATGTAAAGGGAAGATTACTATGACAAGCCCAAGATCTGCAGTTGGCAAGCTGGAGACCGAAAAGAGTGGATAATAGAGTTCCAGTCTGAACACAAAGGCCCATGAACCAAGGGAGTGAATGGTGTAAGTTCCAGTGTGAATCCAAAGACAGGAGAAGTCCTATAATGCCAGCTCAAAGAGAAGTAGAGAGAATGAATTCTCCCTTAACTCAGCCTTTTTGTTCGATTCAGTGAATTGGATAAGTCTCACCCTCACTGGGGAGGGCAATGTACTCAGTCCACTGACTCAAATGTTAATCTCATTCAGAAACACCCTCAGACACACCCAGAACAATATTTAACCCAATATTTGGACACTCTTGACCCAACCAGGTTGACACATAAAATTAGCCATAACAGATATTAACATTAGAGAAGTATTTCTTACATTAAAAGAAAAGCTGTACCAAATTTTACCCATTTATCCTAAGGCATAATTTATTTCCTTCCCTAGACTGTGCATTTGAAGGACTTTCTGTTTGAAGAATATACTAAATGATGTAGGTTTAAAGTGGTAAGTGCAAACTAATTTACTGCTAAAGTTTGAAGTACAGGAATTAGCACTCAGCTAAGACAAGGTTAACATTCCAGCATAGATTTATAATGAATTAGCAAAGACAATAACCTTGTGTCAAAATTAGAAAAAAATCTAAAAAAAGTTAAAAATGTACCAAGCCAATTGAGGATATATAAACTAAATTCCCTACTCTATAAATGGAATTTAGTTACATATTTACTTGCCTTTTAGTGTATTTATTTGTATACCTTTTGCCAATTACCAGCAATTGGAATGTGGGAAGAAATGAAATGTCTATTCATAGGTAATTGAATAAATCATAGTAGTGTATCTATACTAAACATATGCTAAAAGAATAAATGAACAAATAGATTGAGAGTGAATTAGTGCTATATGAGTGGACTTATGAAGATATACATAATTTATCAAGTGAGTAAGCAAATTAAAGAATTGTATATAATATATAATACCATATATTTATATGAGATAAATTTATAAATGTGTATTTGAACAAAAAAAGTTATTGTTGGGTCCACATGATAAAGTTATTACTGATATCTGCTAGAGAAACAGTAGTTTACTAACTTTAAAAAATAAAACTTTTATTATTATTCCAAAGAGTAATCATTACTTGATTGTTTTATAAACCTTAAATAGAAAAATAATATTAATTGAAGCTTTTCTCTCTAAAAGTCATAAAGGCTTTGGATCGACTGCTAAGCTTTCTTCTGTTCTCTAAATATCTTCCATGTTCCTGCTTTTCCAAAGAGGGTGGAAAGAACAGTTTGTCTTACATACAAGCAATGAGAAAGTGCATTATGACATTTAAAAACAATAATCAAATGCACTAAAAATCAGCTGGATTTTTACTGTCATTATGAGCTAGCAATTGTTAACCATATTAGTGATAAAATGCCCTTCCATCATAGTGTCCACCCAACTACCATCACCACTTTTTCATGTTGTGCCTTTAGTTAAGAACTAAACCAATGCAATGTTATCTGTCAGTGAAGTCTCAGTACAAATGTTTGTCTAAGTAACAAATTTACGGACCTGTAGCTTCTTCTATCATGTCTCAATTTTAGACAACTTTTTCTCCAGTTGATCCATTGCTATCAACAAAGAATGTGCATATATATATGCACATGCATGTTTGAAAGTGTATTTTACATTGAATGGTTTATGTGCATGTATGTTTTGAGGTGGCAATTAGTAATTACTATAAAGTACATTTATTTTTGTTAAATCTACATTAGTCACAATAGAAGTATACATCTATGAAAAAGGAAATGCCCTCAAGCAAGTTTATAGAATCTCCAATTCTATCTCAAAAGAACAACTGATGTTAACCATTTGGTACGTATCAGTCCATAAGCACATATTTCTTCCTTCTGATCTTTTTAGACATAGCCTAAACATAAACAAATTCAATGATTTCAAAATTCAGCTACACAGTATTCCAAGTGTTATTACATATGTATTATCCTCTTTCATGCCATTTATTAAACTAAGTAACTTGGCTTCATATATATTCCAAATAGCTTGAATTTTATAAAGTACTATATGAACTCAATGTACATATAAATGTTCTTAAATAAATCAGCCATTGTGAAATTTTGTATGATGTATATTCTATGTATATCTAATCTGAGAATTCAAAAGGAAGAAGGAAATCTTTTTATTTACCACTTAATCTGCTTGCCGTATTAAAGTTGGTTTTGCATTATATGTGAAATTGAGGAAATGACATTGTTTAGGTAAATTAATAGACTCTCAGAAAATGTATATTTCACCTTCAAGTGGTATTGTATTTATAGTATTAAACCTTAACTGATATGAACCTCTTCTTAGAATATTAGTTTTTTATTTTCCCCAGTAGTAAAACTGTCTAAACATGATTTTTTTAAATAAGAAGGCAAATCAGATGAAAAGATATAATTATAGCTGTGTGGGGGTAGGTTTTGTGGCAATCTGAATGCTTCACTCATTTTCTCCCTGAAGTCCACATCCAAGAGAGTCAGTTCCTGAGGTGCCTTCTCATAGTCTCTATGAGTCTCCAGGGCAAGTAGTTTTTAGTATTTTACTGTGAATAAAATATATGTCATATGAGGGAATAACTTCAAATATATATTCTTGGGAACATAGGAGAAATATTGAAAAAATAGGAATTGCATATTATTGTAATAATATGAAAATTACTTTTTCCTCTCATTATTTCCACTAGAAATCATGTTAGGAGACATTTACTGAGATAAACAAGACTAAAGTTTAAACTGTGATAATCAATAAATTCTGCATGATATAATAGTATATAACAATTCTATAAAAATGAATTCCACACCATAAATCAAACATTTTAATAATTACATGTTTCAAAATGTATACTGAAAAATACTATAATAAATTAACAATACATAACATAGAAAATTCTCCTTTGCAAAATAATGAAAATTTTCCACATTATAAATCACAGAGAATATTTAATGGAAAACTTTGACAAAGTAGCATATAAATCGGTACAGCAAATGTACCTCACATCTCAATCAGCTGTGTTTTAAAATCACAGAACTTTCATTGAAAGAATTTATTCTTAATATTGTCCCTAATCTCTTGGATTCCATATTTTATTGTTAATTTTCAGTTTCCTGAAAGAGAAGACTTGAACCCAAATCACAAAAAAATTGTCTCAAATCTTACTTTTATTTTATGAAACAAAAACGTGTATTTCATAAGCCTAACCCTCCCACCAACATAGGTTATTATACAAAGTCCGTTCAGATAAAAGTCCAACCGTTGTTAATGTAATAAGAATGGTTTGCATGACATCGATGTAACCTGGCAGCCAAGGAGAGTGGACTGGAATGCACATGTGTGAACAATAATGACTTCTCTGTACTAGTTCGTGGGGGTGGTACACACCATTGAGTGAGCATGTGTACTGTGTGGCTGTCACATTCAAAATGACTGAGCAAGTAGAACAATAAATTTGCAACAAATTTTGCTTTAAACTTGAACATTCCTCCACATAAACTATTTGGATGACCCAAAATGCCACTGCTATAGGCAATTGGTGATTGGCAGCTTCATCACACAACATATGCACTCATGCATCATGTCACATGCAGAGTATTTTTTTTTTTTTTGTGAAACATCAAATCACCCAGATGACTCAGGTCCACTACAGCCCATGTTTGGAGCCTTGCAACTTCTGGCTCTTCATACAACTAAAATCATCTTTGAAAGGGAAAAGATTTCAGACTATCAATGAGATTCAGGAAAATACAACTGGGCAGCTGATAGTGATTGGGAGAACTGTGCAAGATCTCAAGGTGCCTACTTTGCAGAGGACTGAGGCATCACTGTCCTATGTACAATGGCTTGTATCTTCTTTAATAAATGTGTCTATTTTATATTTCATGGCTGGATACCATCTGGACAGACCACATATATAGTGGTTCCAATAGGATTTACTAGTATAGTAGCATACCTTTGACTCGTGTTATTTATATTTTTAAAATACTAATAGCTCTTAGAATGAAGTATGCTCAAGTAGAATGTCCTTTCCTTTGGCTACTAGCCCTATCATTTCTGTCAAATCATTCCCTCACAATGTTTTGCCCAGCACATGAAAGTAGATAAGAGATAACAAAATCTTTCCTAGGCACCTGTGCTTCCTCTTACCTTCTTGACTCCCTGACATACAGATTTCTGCCTTCTTGTATTAGTTTCTGTATTTTCTGTATCTGTGTCTTCGTGTGGCATTTCTGCTGACTTTTTTTTTATCTTTAAGCTTGGTTTTTCTATTTGGTTTTGGTGTGTTTCTAGTTTTTTGTCTCCTTTGTAGCCATGAGTCAGAAACAACTGATTTGACTTCTCCTACTCTGCAAGATCTAAACTGGAAAGTATGACAGCCTTTATTGTCCTTGCTCTCCCTCAGACATCTCAGACTCAAATTGTTCAGAACTCAAGCTAGTGTCTTGCTGATTTTGCTCTCCCACTATTTTCTCTCTCTCTCTATTGGTGAGTTATAACAATATCCTATTATTTATATTTGACTCCTGCTTCTAAATCATTGCCATATCTAATTGGACAACTAACCCATTGTTTCCCAGTGATTCCCCAACATTCTCTTCCAGATGTTATAGGCTATGTTTATTTAGCATTGCATCACTTCAGGTTTGGCTTATTTTATTCCAACAGAAAATAAAAATGAATACAGTAATTCTATATCTAAATTCTTTAAAGTTAGCTCAGTTTCTTTCTATAAGCATATTAATGATTTTTTGAAGTTTAATAAATGTTACTGGGTTATGGTATAGAAAATTGAGCACTTCATTAAGCCAATAAACAGGTTCATTCTTAATAATACTACCTGAATATCATGATAATATATGTTTGCCTGATTTAAAAAATTGCTTCTAATGTGTGGGAGTATTTCTAACTTTTGTTTTCCTACCTATTATTCCTAGAAAAGTGGCAGCTGATTTAATTACCTGACCAGAAAACCACAATGTTTGGAAGGTATTAAACTTTGATTGTGTGTAGTTTCTGTTTGGGTTCCAGTTACAGTTTTTGTTTCTGTGTAAGAAGAAAGGCTAAATGGTAGAGAGAAGATAGTTTGTGGTTTTTAGTTATCTGTGAGAAATTTGAAAGCAACTTGGTTAAATAAAATACTTTTCTAAAATATCTTTTTCTTAATTTCCCAGTTCCACTGTGTAGACCAAATCACCACAAGGTTATTTGACACATGAAAGAACATTCAATGCCTATGGGGAAGGAAATGGGATTAAATTGAACCAGGAAGGAGTTGATTTGCTGCTGTATAGTATTTACAGGGGAAAAGAAAAAAAAATTTAGTAGTCCAGATTCAGGTTTATAATGACCACCTCCAGAGAAACTGTTTGAACTGTTTATTACCACTTTTAAGTATTTTTTCTTTTAAAAAGCTCAAAGGCTCTTGATACAGTATTTTATGTAGCAGTCCATGTTATATATTAAGGAATTTGAGAGTGTAAAATGGTGTAAAGCAAGGAAGGAGAGAAGACTAATTCTTCTAGGAGCTCCCATTCTAGATGACATCAATTAGAGTGACCTGTTGGGAACTGCCCTGCCTGGTATCAGAAGTTGTAACCCCCGCCAAGGCTAAGGCTGAGGGAGTGGCCTTGGACCATAAGCCAGCAAGGAGACAAAAGCTTATCTCCCTGGCAGGAGCACTGCTTCTGCTGCTTCATTCATAACTGAACCCCAAAGCTTGGTCAGCTAACCAATGACGGGTAAGATTCCCCAAGACGAGAATGACCTAAGACAGGCACGATCACATGGGAGGCCCCCAAGAAAGGACTTTGGGGACTACAGCAAAAGGGGGTGGTGGACCCTCGATCCTCGGCTTTGATGTAGCCTGAGTCCTCTGTCTGGGAGAAAATCTCCTTATCCCTTGGCTGCCTTACTTCCCTTGCTCCACCTAAGCCTGAAACAATGACAGGGTGGTACAACTATGTGCTGAAAAGGGTGGGTTCCCCAGGTGATCAGGCCTAAGGAAGAATATGTAAGATCCTGTGAAACCTGCTTTGTTTAGAATGCTCTCAGTTGAATGATAAGGGTCCAAGGAAGAAGTAAGTTTGTTCTTTAAAGTTTTACAGCTCTTTGATCCTGACTCAGAATAGGCCCTCAGACTTCCTTGTTATCTATTGTTTGATCCTTACTTCCTAGCAATGAGCAATGAGCTTTTACCTGAATTCTTATTTCAAACAAAACCAATAAAAAGCCTCTCCGTAGGGGGAAAGGGGCGCTGTCCCCACCGGAGAGAGTGGCCATAGCACCCTCCAGGAGAGAGGGTGGCCAAGGCGCTCCCAATGTGAGGAATAGTCCTCCTCTTCCTATTCCCCCACAGGACCTGGTTGTCTCTGTGTATGTTTTTAGCATGTTTTGACAAACATCCGCAGCGGAGATGGATACTGCTGGCTGGTATCCTCTGCAGTGAACTATCCCTGTAAGTTCTTGTTTCCAGACAGCACAGAGGCCACTGGACTTTTTCTTTTTCCTGATGGTCAGTCAGAAAAGAAAAGAAAGTGCTTACCCTTGATTCATGAAAACACTTTAAAACCCAGAGAAATCACTTTTCATTATTACTTTCAAATATTCATAAAACTAAATTCAGAAGTTTGTCCCTGTCACAAATTTCTAAAGAAATTATTAAATGAAAAAAAAAAGTCTGACAGAAATATTTTAACACTAATTTCTTTGCCTTATAGACATTTATCAAGATCCAGAGGCTTTTCTTTTAATTTTTCATTGTTTATACAAGAAATTGATGACAGGTTGTTAAAGTATAATTAGTTACAGAATTAATCTTTAGGAGGATGTGCAGTAAAATCATTCAAATGTGTTAGTGCTCCTTTTCCTATCCACCTGACTTTCTTGTTTTAGAGATAATATGATACGTATTCTCTCGAGTCTACAGTATTCCAAATAAATGCCTTACCAAGTAGAGAATCCTTGCTTATTACAGCACACAGTGTTTTAATTTTTTTAATTTACAAAGTAGTCTCAATGACTCTACCAGCTGTATTCATATTTCTACCTTGGGGTGAGTTTCAGTATGGAGTCCCTGGCAGTGTTCCTTGATTACAGTCTATTTTTCATTTATCTCTTCTGAGTTTGCATTTGTCTCCTGACCTAGTCACCAAAACAGCTTAAATTTTTTAACCTATATACCAGTGTTCTCACTAGTTGTGTTCCTCCAGCTCCATTTTAAATATAATCAGTTCATAGACTAGTCTAATTTCAATAGGTTTAAAAAAATCACTTTAATATTATTATGCTTTTTGGTTCATATGACATGAATACTGTATGAATGTAAAACAAATTCTAAAAACCATTATACATGTAATTTGTCTTAAAGTTGAAAACTTCTTTTGATGAATCATCATTAGGTGATTGTGATTTACTTTTGCTATTAGTAAATGAATGTGGCAGGAAAATCCTGTTAAGTTTCTGTGCTTTGTAGCTTCAGCAAATTCTTTTCCTTGAGGTTTGTGCCTTTGTTCCCCAAATAAGGGAAATAAGAGGGATGGCCTCAACTTCCACAGTTAGCCCTGAAACCTTTGCCCCCACTCTCTACCTCCTCGCCTTGCTCTTTGTCTCCTATATAAGGTAGTTAGAATTAACTTCCGCATTATTCAGCCTCCGTAACATGCTTAGGCACATAGGTAGGAAGTCCGGGGACTATTTAAACCCCAGACAATTAGAGCTCGGGGCTCAAAATTTGGAGACACTCTCCTCTGAACCCTCATGAGTAATAAAGAGTCCTGTTTTCGCCATCTCTCCGCATGTGAGTTACTTTTCCCGCAACATGAACAATGATGACTTTGGAATTTTTTTCACTATTAATAAAAGTAGTAGAGTATTTGCTCACAGTAACATATGATTAGGAATGTGTATTCTTTTATCCAAATTAAAATAGTATTCTTTTAATTGTATGCTTTTAACACTTTAATTTAGAAAATACAAATCTCTCTTACAGTTTCCTTGAAAACCCAAAATGGTTATTCTAAGAGATTTTGAATATAGTCATTGAATCTGGCTTTTATCATCCATCTGTAATAATGTCAAAGCATTGAATGACTGGTTAAGGCTTCTCCCTAAGATGGGGTTAAATTCAGTGGCTATGCAATTCTCCTGACCTTTTTCAGATACTGGAGATAACTTAGTCATTTTCTATTTCTCAGCTATAATAATTCTTTTGAATGTTGTGAACTTTTAAAAAATGTCACTAAAATGTTAACTTTTTTTTTCTTCACACATTTGTGGGTTTTGACTATACTAGCATGAGTGCTAAAAAGTCTATTGCAAATATCTTTAACAAAGTATAACTATTTCTCAACTTACTGGTAATCCTATTTCACACTTGAATGCATGATTTATGGCATCGATTAATATTTGACCTAGTTTTCTGAAAGGACATGGAAAAAGATCACTGGTTTGCTTTTCATTCATGATTGTTTATTTAAAGTAGCTCATTTTTTATTCTAACATTTTTACTATTTACTATGTTGTTCATATACTTCTTTGTATGATTTTGTTAAACTTTAAGAAGGTGTGAATATATAACCATAAAAGCAGTGGAAGAAACCCACAAAAGACAAATATGATAGTTACCCATCTAAAAAGTAAAAAAGCTTTATATATAAAAAAGAACATACACATTTAAAATTATCAGAAAAAGACAGAAAAATATTGTTAGTGAATACCACAGATAATTAACAGATATGGATCATTTACTATGTGCCCAAGTCTCTTCTAAGAACTTCTCATTTCCATTGATGGAAAAAGAAACCAAGCACATATCCCCAGTCACAAAACTACTAAGAGGAAGTACCTTGTTATAAATCTGGAATGTATTGTTCAAGAGAACATAACTTTTAACCTCTCCACAAAGAGTTGAAAGAAATGTATACAATTGTTTCTCTTAGGAGTGAAGGAATTCAAAACATGGCCATCCCAAAATATGCTACTCTGGCATCAAAGAAGAGGAGTTGAGACTGAGAGAATTCTATACAGACTTTGTTAAAATAATTCTTATCTTCCTTTAGCCTCCTCACATAGTTTAGTTGCTTTTCCACAAATGCTTGTTCATTCAACCTAAAATAAAAGCCTGTCGTTTTCACTGTTTATTTGGGTTTTCACTCCTTATAAAGGCTCCATGTCACAAAATTTATATTAAATCAAGTTGTGTATTTTTCCTATTGATCTGTTCAGGTCAATTTAAATTTAAGGCCCTACTATAAAGAAGTCTAAATAGGTAAAGGTAAAATTTAAATTCCTCTATACTAGTAATCAAAGTAAAATCATTTTAAAAAGTGGATGATACTACATATAAATCAAGTTAGCAAAAATTTTTGTTAAAAAATGCACAATGACAAGAAGTATATGATTAAAAGGACAGCATTATGAATCAGGTGTCTTACAAATTCAAACTATGGTTCCCTCAGACTTAGTAGTTGGCATTTTCTTTGAGAGGGTGTAGGTGTTAAGGGCTATAATTATTAAAGTGGGCATAAATGTGACATTTGATGACTATTCATATTGCCTAAGTAATAAAACAATTAGATATTTTGCAAACATTCTATGAAATAATTTAATTCACCTGCTATTTATTTCCACTATTATAAACAACAGACTATACAAATTGCTGGTAAGGATATAGAGCGACAAAGAATTAATTTGTGGTAGGAATGTAGAATGGTGCAGGTACTTTGGAAGATAATGTGACAGTTTCTTACAAAGCTAAACATAGCATTACTATATAATCCAGCAATCATGCTCCTAGGTATTTAGCCATCTAATTTGAAACTAAAGTCCACATAAAATCCTGCACACAAATGTTTATAGCAGCTTTATGCATAATTGCCAAAGACTGGAAGAAACCAAGACGTAATTCAATAGATGAGTGGACAAAAAATGTGATACATTTATACAATGGAATGATATTTAATGATAAAAAGAAATAAGTTACAAGGTCACTAAAAAACATGACTACTAAATGTAATGTGATATTCTACATAGGATTCTGGAACAAAAAGTATATATATATATTAGGTGAAAACCAAGGAAAAAATATATATATATATATTAGGTGAAAACCAAGGAAATCTGAATAAAATATGGACTTAGTAAATAATAATGAATCACTATTGGTTCATTAATTGTAAAAACATATTAACGTAAGATAATATCAATGGGGAAAAGTAGGTGTAGAGTACATGGAAATATTTTATGCTGTCTTTGCAACTTTTCTGTAAACATAAAACTATCCTTAAATATCATGTTTATTAAACACTATTAAAATTTCTGGAATGTATGCATACACATTTACATAAATTTTTTACGTAAAAAATTATAATGGCTGGATGCAACTAAAGAATGAAAAATATAGTAAGTAGGACTTCCAGCCAAGGTGGAGGCTTAGGCAGATATGCTTTCTTGTACAACCAAAAGAAGGATAACAACCAAATTAAAAAAAATAACAATCAGAACTTCCAGAAAAATCAAACTGTATGGAAGTTCCACAACCAAGGAGTCAAAGAAGAAACATTCATCCAGACCAGTAGGAGGCACAGAGATGGGCAATTGGGGTGGAAAGGACATAAAGCAAGGTGGTGGCTAATGAACTGGGGCAGGCAAGGTGGTGGCTGGTGGACCAGGTGGTCCCACATATGCATGTGGATAAACTGGGAGGAACAACTGCGAAGCAAGCCAGATTACACAACCCAGGGCTACGGTACAGGGAAATAAAACCTGAAAACCTCTGGCTGTAAAAACCTGTGGGGTTGCAGCAGCAGGGGAAATAGCCAGTCTCACACAAGAGTCTGTTGGAGGGGCCCATAGGGTCCTAGAACATACACAAGTCCACTCACCAGGGGATCAGCACCAGGGCAACACTGAGAAGGGTACAATTCATTTGTGGGAAGTAGGGGAAGTGGCTGAAAGTAGAGCAAGAGCTGAGCAGGCAGCATTGTTTCCTCTCTGACTCCTCCTCCACATATAGTGCCACAACATGAGTGAAGCAGGTTGCCCTGCCCTGGTGAATACAAAAAGATTACAATGTAACAAGTGCACCAAGACTAACAAATAGGGCCCAAAGGAAAGAACAGATCAAAGCTCCATAAAAAGAACTAAGCAATGAGGAAATGGCCAACCAATCAGGTGCAGAGTTCAAAACACTGGTAATCAGGATGCTCACAGAAATGATTGAGTACAGATGCAAAATAAAGAAAGAAGTGAAGGCTTTACAGAGTGAAACAAAGAAAAATATACAGGGAACCAATTGAAGGGACGGAAACCAGGGCTCAAATCAACAACTTGGAACGGAAGGAAGAAATAAGAATTCAAAGAAAAAAAAAAGCAGAGGCTTAGGAACTTCTAGGACTATTTTAAACATTCCAACATCTGAATCACAGGGTTGCCAGAAAGAGAAGAGGAAAAGCAAGAAATTGAAAACTTATTTGAAAAAATAATGAAAGAAAACTTCCCCTATCTGGAGGAGGAAATAGACCCACAAGTCCAGGAAGCTCAGAGAGTCCCAAACAAGTTGGACCCAAAGAGGACCACACCAAGACACATCATAATCAAATTGCCAAAGATTAAAGATAAGGAGAGAATCTTAAAAGCAGCAAGAGAAAACAAGACAGTTACCTACAAAGGAGTTCCCATAAGATTATCAGCTGATTTCTAAAAAAAGAAACCTTGCAGGCAAGAAGGGACTGGAAAGAAATATTCAAAGTCATGAAAGGCAGGGGCCTACATCCATGATTACCCTATCCAACAAAGCTATCACTTAGAATGAAAGGGCAGATAAAGTGCTTCCCAGATAAGGTCAAGTTAAAGGAGTTCATCATCACTAAGCCCTTATTATACGAAATGTTAAAGAGGCTTATTTAGGAAAAAGAAGAAGATCAAAAATACAAACAATAAAATGACAAAAAACTCAAAACTATCAACAACTGAACCTAAAAAAAAACAAAAACCAAAAACAAACTAAAACAACTAGAACAGGAATGTATTCACAGAAATAGAGGTCACATGGAGGGTTGTCAGTGGGGTGGGGAGTGGGGAGAATTGGGGAAAAGGTACAGGGAATAAGAAGCATTACTGGTAGGGGGAGTTTAAGAATAGTATAGGAAATAAAGAAGCCAAAGAACTTATATGTATGACCCATGGACATGAACTAAGGGATGGAATGCTGTAGGGAATGGGGTACTGGGCAGGGGGGAATAAAGGGGGAGAAAAAAGAATGGGACATCTGTAATAGCATAATTGACAAAATATACTTAAAAAAGAAAAGCATAATAAGTAAATATGAGAAATCAGAATACCTTTCAAAGGGGAAATGAAATGGCAAATTTTTTTAAACTTCTTGCAAGGGTACCAAGAATAAATTATGAAAAATTGTACTTTACCACTTTTTGCAAATAGAAAATAGTGTAAAAATATGTGATTATCTCAATAGATTGGGGGAAAACTGGTAATAGTCATGCTCATTTATTGTAAAAACTTAAATTGAGATAGATTTTAATTTTCATAATTGGATAAAAATACTTTTTAAAACACTATGCCTAATGATGAATTATTAAAAGTTTTCCATCTGAGATTTAGAATGCCCGAGGATGCTAGAATGGAAGAGGCAGAGTTTCTCTACTGTCTTATGTTCTTGCTGGGGTCTGTGAAATAAACTGACAAAAGACAGGTTAACAAGAGAAAATGCATATAAATATTATTTTTATATGACATGGTTGGGGCAGGGGGGCTTCATGGAAAGAAGTGAAAACCCTCCAAATGGTTAGACCTAAGGTCTTCTATACCATTTAAACAAGGAGTGATAAATTGTGAAGCTGTGACAAAACAAAAGAAAAAGAGGTTTGAACCAATGGAGGTAAATTTTGGGAAAGTAACTAGGAAATACATGGGGAAGACTAAGGAAAGATAAGAGTAAAATACTATAGTAAGGCTTGTTTGCACAGATTAATTTTGGCATTGACTCCCTGTAACTGGTGATAAGAACGTTCTTTTCCTGGTACGGAGAGGGTAGATTCCTCATGGGAAATTTACACCCAGATTTTAGGTAGATAGGAGAAAACAGAGAGCCCTACCTGCATTGCTGTTTCTGAATTGTTTTGATCTCAAAGTGATCAATATACTAAAGTGGAACAATTGGGGGGTATATGTTCTGATCTTCTATTTGTAACCACTGTTGTTTAACCTAATGCTCAAAGTCTTATTCAATACAGTAAAGGGAAGAGGTTAAAAGTTTAAATATTAGAAATAAGAAATATAATTACAGTCATTTGCTGAAAATATATTTTACATTTCAAAAGCCCAAAATAATGTACTAAATCATATACATACAATATTGATTTTAGCAAAGACAATGAACAAAAGTAAATTATAGATATCTATAATTTAGATAGTTTTCTAACAGATGATTAGAAAACAAAAATTTTAAATACCATTTGAGTGACATCAAAAGTGATATCATTACACAATCCAATAAAATATGGACAAGACCTCTAAATTGATAACTACACAAATTATTCAGAAAATTTAAGAATGACTCAAATAAATGGAGGAACATGATGTTTGCATATTGGATGTATTAATATTTTATGTCAGTTTCCTCCAAATTGACCTTTAAAATCAATGAAATCCCAATTTAAAATCTCAGCAGTTTTGTGTATGTAGAAATTGACATACTGATTTTAAAATTAATAGCCAAATCTATTACAAATAAGAACACAGCTAGAGGATTTACATACCAAATATCAAAATTTATATAAAGATGCTGTAGGTAGATTAGTGTGGAACTGACATAAAATGGACAAAAGAAAGAAAAGAAATAGATTTACACTTACATTTTGGAAATAGACTTACACTTTCTAGTAATTTAGTATAGCAGGTAAAGTTGGTATTATCAGCAAACAAAGCTCATTCAAATGACTTTTCACTTGGGAGTAAAAGAATCTTGACTCTTCTCTTCCATGACATATATGATCAATTTCAGATGTATTGTAGATCTCAGAATAAAAAGTAAAAACAGCAAAGATTCTAGAAAAGAAGCTAGAGGAGGTTATCATGAGCTTGAGCTAGTCAAATACTTAAAGGATATAAAGGTAACTGATAATGAAAAATGATAAATTGGATGATATTAACATCAAGAGCTTATATTGATAGATATCATTAGGAGAATGAAATGGCAAGACACAGAGAAGAGTAAAAATTTTGTAATGCATATATCGATAAATGAAATTCTACAATTACATAAAAAAGGGCCAGACACCACAATTTAAAATGGACAAGAGACTGGAACAGGCACAGTAAAAAAGAGAGGATATCTAAATGGTCATAAACATATGAGAAAAACTCGATTTCATCAT
The DNA here is from genome assembly GCF_019186645.2 of Phyllostomus hastatus. Lineage (NCBI taxonomy): Eukaryota > Metazoa > Chordata > Mammalia > Chiroptera > Phyllostomidae > Phyllostomus > Phyllostomus hastatus. The sequence continues at coordinate 20,726,606 of NW_025334028.1, read as the reverse complement.
GGGTACTAACAAAGTTAAAATTACAGTAGTATGCAGTTTCATTCCCATTAACATGGATAGAGTGTGGAGGGAAAAAAGAAAAAAAAAGAAGTAAGTGTTGGAAAAGATGTGCTGAAAAGTGAAATTCTCATATACTTTGGAAAACTATGTGGTAAATTCTATAAAACTGAAAGTACAGATAGTTTATGACGCAATAGTTACTCTTCTAGGTATGTAACCAACAAAAGTGTGTACATTTGTGCATCTCAAGACATGCATAGTAATGGATAGTAGCACTATTTCTATTTGCTAAAATCAGGAAACAACATGTAAGTTGCCATGAGAAGCAGAATGGATGACGCACATTGGGGTGTATTTATAGGATGGCATGAAAAGAGAAAGGAGATGAACGTCACACACAACCACGTGGATACATAGCACCAGCATCATACTGAGTAAATGGTACAAGATGCAAAAGGAAATGCTCTGTTCAATTCCAATTACAGAAAGTTCAAAATCAGCCTAAACTTAACCAACAATGACCTTCAAAATCAGAATAACTGTGACTCCGATGGGTTCTGAATTGGATTTAAGGAGTTGTGAGTTGGTGGGGGCACACGGGACCTTTCCAGAGCACTGGTAATGTTTTATTTCTTGACTTGAGTGCTTTTTACACAGTGGCATTCACTTTTTGAAGATCCCTTATGTTGTACTTATTTGTGCATTTTTCTCTATATATGTTATGCTTTGATAAACATTTGCTTAAATAAATACATGGGAATATTTAAGAAGACTAAACATATTTCTAACATCAGTTTCAGAAAAAGGAAATAAAAATTAACAAAAGGAGATACAAAAGTAATCTTAGCTGAGAATTTTATAGAAATAAATGAAGACCTGAAGTCCTCAGAATTTTAAAACAAACATGAAACCCCTCAGGTCTCTGGATAAGGCCTAGTTTTAAGTACTATAGAACAAAATAAACATGACTTCTAGTAATTTAGGTAAGAAAGCAAAATACAAAATAAAATATATAATATGCTAGTTAGCAATAAGTAAAAAAATAAAGCATAGACAGGCGATAAAATATTGGGTTTGGGGAAATATGTTGAAACCTTAAATGGAGTTTTTGGGATAGACTTCCTAACTGTAAAGAAACTAAATAGTCAGGTGCAGGTATTTGGGTAGACATAGTAGTGGGGATTGATACAAGAGGAGAAAGGGAGGTTTTATTCTACAAATACTGTACCTAATTTTCTATAGTTAAATCATAATTCCATTAAATATTACTTGATTGTGAGGGATACGCCATGGTGTGATATAATAACTATGTAGAATGATGATATACATCAATTTTGAATGTATCCTATCATTTGCACTCTCCCTCTCTATCCCATTGTCTCTTTTCCTCCCCCCTCCCATCCTCTGTCCCTCCCCTGCCCCTCTCTCTCCCCCTCTCCCTCAACTTCACCTTCCCTCTTACACACTTAGTAAAGAAAGTGTAATGTGACTTTTGCCATCATTTTCTAGTTATTTGAAAGGGGAAAATGATAAAGTACTATACTGTTTAACAAGACTTACAGAAAGGCAATCAAAATAGCAGACTTCTCTCCAATACTTGTAAGGATGTCTGACAAAGTTCATGCACATGGACTTGACAATTTGAACCCCATTGGCCCAATAATACAGGTTTTACAAATCTCTAGGAGAAAAATAAACCCCAGGCTATCTAACATCAAAGCTGATACTGTTTAAAAGAGGACTCCTTTGAAGCACAGGGAAGGAGACAGGATAGAGGACACAGGACTTCTGATTCTAAGGGATGAGAAATTGTAATTAGAGTATTAAAGTTCAGTTGAATACTTAAAGTTGTAGAGAAGAAATGTGTTTTGAGTTTAAATTTTGTTTCAACATTTATTTTGAAAAAATGCAAACTTTGACACACCAGTTATTACGTTAGCATATTGTATCATTTGCAGTCTTTCTATTTCTTTTTTTCTCTTTGTCTTTCTCACACAGTCACTCTCACACATGGACACATGCATCTTTATGTATTACAATTGTGCAATTATATACTGGGTAACCATTTGAAACTACCAGATAGCACAACCACCATTCAATACTTCAACATGTACCTTCTGACAACAAAGATATTACCCTAATAATAACAAAACAATAATCAAATCCTGAAAATTTTATATTGTTACAATACTATTACCTATAATATAGTTTTTATTCATATACTTCTAATTGCTCAAATAATATTCTACATTCAGTAATATTCTACATCCAGGACCTACCATTGCCTTTAATCACCATGTTCCTTTAGTCTCTTTTATTTTACAATGGTTCCTCAGCTGTTCTTGCCTTTCAGGACATTGGCCTTTTTGAAGCTATTTGGAAAACTTAGTTTCAATATTTTTATTCTCTTTTCCAAATGCATACTTCTAATCATAGTACAAAAGTATTCGGGGCATTGTTTTTTCATCCTTCTCTGACAAGAAACAATGTTTTGGTTTTTAAATATCCCACTGTGGCTTGAAAGACATTCAACACCCAGGAAAATGATATTAGTTGCTATCCCACCAAACATATGAATAAAAATACCCTAATGACTCATTGTAACAAAAATGTGTTAGGCAATGTGTTTTACTTCACATAATAAGTATGTCATATTGATTATAATTTCAATGAAAACTATAAGCATGGAAGATTAGAATATTGGCATTTTAGCTTTTATTTTATTATGAATTTGAGAAAGAAAATATACAGCTTTTAATATTGTATTGATTTTACCTCAAGTGTAATTCAAATTTCAAACACATTCATCATAATTTCAATGAAATGGCATATATAAATTGTTTTTTGGCTCAGATTAACTTTAAATCAGTTTTGCAAACCATAAAACATGGAATATGTAAAGTGTAAGTGGACATTAGGTGACTCTTTGCTCCAGGCCAATGGTTTCAGATACTTTTATATTCTGAAAGCTACAGTCTGAACATGGTTTCAGTGCAGATCAAATACATTTAAGAGCCATTTCATATTCACTCAGATTTCAGGTGGAAAAATGCTTGGAATACAAAATAACTATTTTCATCTCTGTATAACAAGAGGTCTTTTTCCTTCTCCCACTTGCATATGATTTAAGAAAAAGCAAGTTGTTAATTGGAAGATGTTTTGCATAGTTAAGAATTTATGTTATGCTAAGTGAAATAGGCCAGGTGGTGAGGGACAAATACCATATGATCTCACCTTTAACTGGAACATAATCAACAATAGAAAAAAGCAAACAAAATATAACCAGAGACATTGAAATTAAGAACAATCTAATAATAGCCAGAGGGGAGTGGGGATGGGACAATGGGGGAAGGGTTTTCAGGAACTACTGCAAAGGACACAGGGACAAAACCAAGGGGGAGGGTGGAAGCAAGGGAGGGAGGTGGGTTTGGAGGAGGTGGGGAGAATATACAGACAACTACAATTGAACAATAAAATAATTTAAATAAAATAATAATAATAATAATAATAATAATAATAATAATAAAGAATTTATGATTATGTGCCATCATCTGCATCATTTCCTTTTTTCACCCACCAGTGCAATGATTGGTAAAGTTTAGTTCTTTGGTCATTGTCACCTCTTCATTATGGTTATTAAAGACATTACATTTTCTTTTTCTCTAGCTTCCAGTTAACATCACCCCATTTTCAAATGCCCTATAGTTCAAGATTTAATGTTTAGTTTAGGTTCCAGTATTTTAGTCTTTGCCAAACCTAAGCTGTCTCTCCATGTACTTAACATTCTCCTCCTATAATTATTTGCAGTATTAGTGATTTTTACCAATTTATCTTACACTGCATACCATTCTGGGCTTCCAAGTTTGCATTTTCAGTGATAATAATATATAAATGCATTCTTGAACATTATGAATGCATTATTTTTTATTTAATTTAAAGAATATGAGATGAAATTACATTAAAAAATAGTCCAAGAGGATGAATTAATCATGCTTGGCAAATAAGAGTTTAGGATGGAAACATACGGGACATGGTAACATTGAATTCTGGTGTAAGTTGTTGCTACCCCAAGATCTGTCCATCAAATTGCATACCAGGACATCTCTATTTTAATCATCATGACTATTTCTTTATCTAATTTATAACAGGGCAAGCATATTCTCATTATTCTTCAAAAGAATTTATCAATCACAGGGGAAAGGTCATCAAAGAACATGTGTAAAGGACCCATGGACAAAGACAACAGTGGGGGAAGACTGAATGTGGGAGGTAGGTGTGGGTGGGGGGAGAGTAATGAGGGGAAAATGGGGACAACTCTAATTGAACAATAATAAAAATAATAATAATAAAACATATTTAAAAAATTACCATTCTATCTCTGGCTGGTGTGGCTCAGTGTATTGAGTGCCAGCCTGTGAACCAAAAGGTCACTGGGTTGATTCCTGGTTAGGGCACATGCTTGGGTTGCAGGCCAAGTGCCCAGTAGCGGGTACACAAGAGGCAACTACACACTGATGTTTCTCTCTCTCTCTGTCTCTCTCCCTCTCTCTAAAAATAAATAAATAAAATATTTTTAAAAACTAGCAATCTATTCTGTCTTCACTGGTTTTTCAGATAAATTTTAGAATCACTCAAAATATTTTCAATATGATGTTTTAGAGCAGTTTTATGTTCATATAAAAGTTGAGTGGAAAATACAGAGTTTCTATATACTCTGCCCTACCCCAGCTTCACTCACTATCAACATCCCCCATAACAGTGATACACTGATTAGAATTGGTGAACTTGCATTAATACATTACCACTCAAAATTCACAGTTTGCATTAGGGTTTACTCTTGGTGTTATATAGTCTATGGATTTTGAGAAACATAAAATAATATGTATCCACCATTATAGTGTCATAAGAATAGTTTCACTGCTCTAAAATCCTTTGTGTTCCACCCATGCATCCTTCTCTTCCCACGAAACCCTAGTAAAGACTCATATTTTCTATTGTGTTCATAGTTTGCCTTTCCTGAATGTAAGATGGTTAGAATCATACTGTAGTTTTTAAAGCTTGGCTTCTTGTACTCAGTCATATGCATCTAAGGTTCCTCCACGGTTTTTCGTGGCTTTCTTGACAGGTTATTTTCTTTTTTTAGCACTAAAGGAACTTGCATTGTTTGTACCACAGTTTTTTAATCCATTTACCTACTGAAACTTGTCTTTGTTGCTTCCGAGTTTTGGCAATTATGAAAAGCTGCTATAAACATCTCTGTGTGGGTTTTTTTTCTTTGTAGACACAACTTTTCAACTCAGAGTATGTTTAACTTTGTAGGAAACCACCAAACTCTCCTCCAAAGTGGCTATACTATTTTACATTCTGACCAGCAAGGAATGAGTTTGTTTTACCTCACATCCTCATCAGTATTTGGTATTGTCAGTGCTTTAGACTTCAAACATTTAAATAAATGTGTAGTGAATCTCTTTGTTTTGATTTGCAATTCCCTAGTGACATATGGTGTTAAGTGCCCTTTCATATGCTTATTTGCCATCTGTATATCTTTACTGTTGAGATGTCAGTTTGGATCTTTTGTCCATTTTTTTTTAAGTCAGGTTGTTCAGTTTTAAGTGTTCTTTGTAAGTTTTGGCTAAGAGTTGTTTATCAGATGTTTTTTTACAAATATTTTCTCCTGATCTGTGGCTTGTGTTCTCATTTTTTTTTTTGAGAAAAATCTTTTGACACACAGAGGTACTTAATTTCAATAAAGACCAATGAATGTATCAATTAATCTTTTCATGGGTCATGTGTAACTTTGGTGTTGTATGCAAAAAGTCATTGCCATGCCCAAAGTCATCTAGATTTTCTCCTACGTTATCCTCTAGAGGTTTTATGTTTTTGCATTTTACATTGAGATCTGTGATCCATTTTTAGTTAAATTTTGTGAAGGGTATGAGGTCTATGTTTAGAACCACTTTTTTGTACATTTGAATTTTTAGTTATTCCAGCAAAATTGTTGAAAATGCAATCTTTGCTGCATTATATTGTCTTTGCTCCTTTGTCAAACATCAGTTGACTATACCTGTGTGAATCTGTTTGGGGGGCTCTTTATTCTGTTCTTTACCTCTTTGTTTGTTCTTTCACCAATGTCACATTATTGCAATTACTGTACCTTTATGGTAAGTGTCGAAGTTGGCCAGTGCACACATTTTTGATAGTGAGCAATAGCCATGCTTAGAGTCATACAGCTAACTACAAAATGACCATTCTATTTTTCTGTCAATAGAATGACCGTATTCTATTTTTCCCACACTGGGAATAATTTATAAAACATTCTGAGAAGTGATTTCTAGAAAATTTGAAAGACTTTATTGGCATTTTTTATTATGAAAACAATACAATATATATAATCTCTAACAACAATTTCTGAAAAATCAAGATGATTTCATAAAAATAAATCATTGACCTGATCTACACTTGTTCTATTTATTTTAATGTTCTATTAAAAATTTAAATTTGCATGAGCCTATAGTGTGAAGATATGATATATAGCCATTTGTTTTTACAAATCTGATTATTGCAGTACCTGTGACCTTTGAGTGCATCCTTTTCCTGTTGACTTGAAATGCCAATTTTACCATATGCTAAATGCTTGTGTTTATTTCCAGCCTAGTAAGTTACTTTTCCACTGAATTTAACACCTGTTTTTGGGCTTAAGCTACATCGTTTTAAGTACTACAGATTTACATTATTTGAGCATACCATCCCACCTCCCTAAATCTTTTTTAGATGGTCCTTCAATAGCGTTTCAGATCTGAGAAGCCTTCGGGGAAAGGGATAGAAAGGACTGCTGTGGTGAATAGCCACAGGAAAAGTTGCATTTTTTTCCTTTGCTATAGATAAAGCCTGATACCTCCACTCTACTTCCACTTTCTGCTGCAAAAATTCATATGCTACTGCCTCAGCTTTGTCTGACTCCTATTAGCAAAAACAAAATTGACATGCTCATTTCTAAGTTTGTTCTGCGTTCTGTGCCAGAATTGAAACTTGGGGCACCTCAAACTATATGGAATCCTACTACTTCAAATAAATTTTACTCCCAAAGATATTCTACTACTTCCTCATTTCTAGATTGAGAATGACAAAATTTCAACTTCTTGAAGTCAAGATCTTTTCTTGGAAGTTTAGGATGGGAGATAGGAGGTCTAAATCTTCCTCTAAAATTCCCTTCACTCTGTTACAGAACAGACAAGAGGGGGCCTGGAACGATATACTATTATTGAAAGAAGGCCCCAGGTCCATTATGTCCACTGCCCTAGGAAAGACGTTTCTCAATGCCAGAGATTCGTGAAAAGGAAAGGAAATGTTTATTTAATGCTATACTAACTTAAAGTAGTGACCTAATGTCTTTATCAAAAATCCTAAAGTCCCTAAAAACACCCACAAACACACAGTCTTTTCTTCCTTCCCCCTTTGCCCAGTCCAGAGTACTGTATCTCAGGAAAGGAAATAGAAGTCCATGGTTCAGGCAGTCCTCTGGTTCTTAGTTAGTCCTCCATCTCGACTGGGAGACCTCCCTGGGTTCTCAGCACCCTCCGCTGAATCGCCGGGATCTCTGCTAAAACCAGGTGATGGTTCCCCCTTCTAAAGCTGTGGGGGTCCCCACTCTGGCACAGGCACGTGGTCCTCTCTCCCAGGGCCATGGGAGTCTCCACTCTGTCAAGGCCACGTGGTTCTCCTCCTCTGGGATGTGGGAGTCTCCACTCTGCCAAAGCTGTGTGGTTCTCCCGCCTCAGGACTGCGGGAAGGGAGAGTCCCTACTCTGTCCAAAGCCACGTGGTTCTCCCTCAATGGCTGCCGTGTCTGGGTTTAAATCCCCTGCGCCAATCTTCTTCTGCAGCCTCATTTCCGACTCCTTCTACACTTGGGCACACTTGCCCTCAATCTGCTGTCTTCTCCAGCTTTTCTGGTCGCCATCATGGGTCTGGGCAGGTGTCACCCCATGTCATGGAGCCAATCTTCTCCCAGCTCCCACACAGGCGCTGTAACTCAGGGGACCTGCCCCCAGTCACATCTTGGGGGGGGAGATCACTTTCCATCCCCCTGGCCTTGAGCATGGCCATAGCTATTTAGCATATCTAAGTGACCAGCCAAAGGCTATAGGTATGCTAAATGACCATGCCATGGATTAGCTGCAAAGCTGCCCTACATGTTCTTGCTCTGTCTGCCCTTTCCCCCTACTCACACCTGTGGGGGAAGGGGTGAAGACACCTTAAAATCTCCTGGACACCTTAAGTTCTGGACCCCATTTCAAATGCCTATTTGGGGTCCCCCCTTTTGGCCGCACCCTGTAACAACTCCACTCCCAGCACTGTTATATCTAGTAGTTATTCTTTGAACATTTCAGAGAATAAATGTTCTATCCTTGCTTTTCAACATTAACACAAGGTTTTCCCTAATCATTTATTTCTTGGGTCACTAGATAGGAATTTGAGCAGAAGGAACACTTGATGCCAGTCACAAACAAAAACAAACAAGACATCAGATGGAGATTCCCTCAATTAACTGTATTTAATTCATAAATATATGGACATGTAAATTTATCTTACAGTCTTTTCTAATTGTTAGAATAGAATATCACTCCTTTTTCTATCTAACACCAATTCCTCCCATTGTCTTATGCTATGGATTTTATTCCCTGTCTGTATTTTCTGAAACATTTCATTGTCAGTTATTCTTTCTTACTCTCAACTACAAGGTGATTCCCACTGTCTTTTAAATAGTTTCCAATCTCTTCGGTTAAAAAAATAAAAGTAAAATTGTAAAGCAATATCTCCAGATGCTTCATTGACCTCTGGCTATTTCTCTTTCTATTTTCTATTTCAGTATGTATAATTTCATTGGGAGGCTCCCTCAAGTCAGCTTTTAGGAAGAATGATTTTATTTAACAATTGGAGAGAAGTTTAACATTCAGCTGAGCTACTACACTAACTCTGATGGAACATGAATGAACAAACACATTCAATGGCTGCTATCAGCTCCACTCACATGTGGGTGAAGGGGGAACAAGCTAGATAACAGAAGTGTGTTGGCTGATTGAAAATGGGAAACAAATCACTATTAAATGTCAAATTAAAGGATAATGTCAACAGAACAAATTCTCCAGACTTTAGAGGTTCAACGTGGGTCAAGCAAGCCACATTTTGTTCAATGGTTTGTGGTAATAATCATTCTTATTCTTGGTGACATCATCTTTGTATTTGACATTCAGATGGTGAATATTCCTGGTAATAATGCAAATGAGCATAAAATACTTCTGTCATGTGCAATCTCACATATACGAAATTTAGTGAAAAAATGATATTTCTCCTAGTATACCCTCTTCTGTGTTACAAGTACATTTTAATGCTAATTGTATTATGAAAGAGCTTCATTCCCAGAATATCTGAAAATTGATAAATCAGTATATTAAATTACATTTTTAAAGTTTTAACAGTTTAACTGGTTCTTTTCTGTTCTGTCAGTTAATACTTCTTATTAAATTCCCTACTATTATGATATAATATCTGAATAATTGCAGGTATAATAGGTATTATAAAACACACTTTTAGCTGGTTGAGTTTCCAGCAGAGTCATTAGAACAATCTGAAAGCTAGGATTATGACATAATATAAACTATTTGGTATCACTGATATTTAGTCAGTTTGGTTATAAAATAAGATTTTTTAAAAAAATTCTATATCTCTTTGATTAAGATAGTGTAACTAAAGCAACAATCTGAAAGAATATGCTGGCTTAGGTTGAGAAGTACTATAGAACCACTTGCTAAAGCAGCATTTTTTTCCACAGATATGTTCCAAATGTATTATCTATTAATATAAAGGTAAGATGAGAGCTCTCTCATAAAGGATTTATTCCATTTTGATAATGGTCTCCAACAGCAACTCAAAGGAACATAATTGTTCTTTTAACCTCAAGATAAAAGCATCTGTTTTTGTAAAACATTTGACTCTCAAAAATTTTCCTATTACAAAAGTAGTATATATTTATTTTTTATTGCAGTCTTTCTAAGCATATGTTACTTCTCTATAAGATATGATGCTGACTAAAAACATCTGATGGAAAGCATTTTTTTTTACTGTAAATTTCATTCTCTAACTGGAGAATGCAGTTACTCTCCAAATACCAGGCATGCTGAAACAAAGTAAATGATGGTGTCATATATGTGTGTTATCCACTTGACTTATTTTCTTCCTCTTCATTTTCGGAAATTATAAAAGAGGAGAATAACAATCATAAAAAGCATTCAGAATGCTTTACTTTGGGTGAATTTAATGTACAGATAGAAGAGCAAGAAAAAAGTGGTTAAATTGTAGCATACATTTAATTATTTGCAGTAGCCAATATATTTTGGGATGATGGATAAGTTTAAATATTAAGTTCTAATATTTTGTGGGTTAATGATTTACTTCTAACATTGTTTTTGAAAAACAAATCAGTCAGAGATGAGGATTTGGATCAATAATCCTTAATTTGGGGTGTATCATAAGCCCCTCTGAAATTTTGATGAAAGTTATGGAAACATCATTATTAAAAATATGCTTATGTAAATAATGTAAACTTTAGCATAATTTCAAAGAATTCAAGTACCTCTGAACTCTTCTAATGTATTTTGGTTTAAGAAAACTTCATAAAAAATATCTCCATTAACGTACCTAAAATTAATGATTCAAAACTGGAACAATAAGTCCCCAGAATAAACGATTGATAAACTTGCTCATCCATTGGACTGGATAAATTGAATTGACTTGACTTGAATTGAATTGAATCACCTATCAGAGGGGAGGGAGGTTGGGGGCCTGGGTGAAGAAGATGAAAGGATTAAACAAAGGAAAAAAACTCATAGACAACTTTATGGTGATTAGCTGAATGAAAGGGGGTGGGTGAGGTAGAAGAGGGTAAATGAGGGATAAATGATGAATGTGCAATAAAATATACAGACAATGTGTTATAGAATTGTACATCTGAAACCCATATAATTTTAGTAACCAATGTTACCCTAGTAAATTCAATAAAAGTTTAAAAAAGGTTACTGCTCTGTAAAGCACACAAAAAATTGAATCAAGTCAAATTGAATTAAAAAAACAGCACAGAACTGGTGGTTGATGGAAACTTTGAGCTCATGTCCTAGCTACGTATCAATAAATGAGATAATAAAAATAACACAACTTCCCAACACCTAAACCACTCCCTATCAAAGCTCTGTACTCTGGGATAGAGCCCTGGAGCCTGTATTTTCCTTTAGGTGTTTATGTGGTGAAGTTAAACTCTAGATACGTAATCCCCAATGTTTCTATCAACCGTAAAATATTTTTTCAATAGTTACCTTTTTATATGTCATGTAAACCATGTAAAATATAGTTCTGGTCACAGAAAATTCAGCCAGTTCATACATAGCATTTGTGGTGCATTACACATAATGCAACACCTTCATATATATTCTTCTAAGATAAATTTTTATGGAATGATTTTTATTGTCTTCCTTTTAATTCTACTCCTCCATAATATATTACATATATGAAAATCTACTCATGAAAGAAAAGTAAAAATTAAAATTCAGAGTGGGGGAGAGAATTACCAGTCACAACTCTTAATAGATTCATTATTTAATAAAACAAATATTATACCTACAGTCGTAATTTTTAAAATTTTCTAGACCAGAGTTAATTAGAAAAAAAGACAGATTTGGAAAAGCCTTCCCCGCTGCCAGCTGATCCTAATAACTTCACCCAGCATGTCTCTTATTTGCTTTAGTTTGTTTTTGTCTCTTTCATTTGAACTATCACTATCACTGAACATCAGGCTTTCTTGAGGACACTCATGTCTTTTTTGATACCGACAGAGCTTATTTTAAGAAGACAGTTTTTTATTTAGGAATATTTTTAATCATCTCTTGTTCTTTAGTGTTACTGACCAATTTAACCTTTGTTGAATACATTATGTTTAGCATGGTAAATGTTATTACAAAAGGAGTTTTAGGAACAGGGTGACCCATCATGTGGGCACTCTCAAGATCCATGCTGTTACTCATATACTGTTGAGCGCTCCCTCTGTTGCCCAGGGTTATCACTAACCCCTGTAACATAAAGCTCTGCTACTCCCACTGGGGCTTGTGGCCCAGAGATCCCCATTTGAGAAGCAACTAAAGTGCAAACATGAACTATCATATAAACCGTCTTCCCTTGTGACCTCTAATTCTGTTAGATTTTAAAGATATTATTTGTTTTCTTGTTCTCTGGCATATCAATTAGTGTAATATATTTCTTCCAATCAGCACTTATTTAAAAACTAGTGTCATAACTCAGTTTTGACAGTTCTAGAAAATTATTACTTACCGTTTTATCTCTGAGGTTGTTGAAATATATTTTATGGGCCTTATTTTCCATTATTTTATGTTAGACCTTTCCAATAATTACCCCTAAACTTAAGAAAATGCACTGAGCATTTTTCATGGGATTTTATGTTAAACCCTCAGAATTAAAAAAAGTATCTATATAGAGAAATTATACATGATAATTAATATAGAATATTTATTTAGAAATTTATACATAAGAAGATAGAGCTACAACTACAAAGATCTATCTCTCTATGTGTTTCTATAGAGGTATATAAATATAGCCTTGAGTGTTGTGGCGTATTTGGTTGGTGTCATCTTGTAAAGCAAGAGGTCGCCAGTTCAATTCCTGGTCAGGGTAAAGACCTGGACTGCACATTTGGTCCCCAGTTGGGGCTCTTACAAGAGGCAACCGATAGATGTTTCTCTCTCATATTGATGTTTCTCTCCCTCTCTTTCTCCCTCTCTTCCCTTCTCTCTAAAAAATAAATAAACAACATTTAAAATATCTATCTATATAGATACAGATATATAGTTTAAAAGTTGAGTGAGTTTTTCCTACTAAACTCAAGATAACAACTTCTTTGATTTGTAATCTTGCACTCATAAGTAATAAATATAATGTTTAATTATGCAGGTTATATATGATCCTTAATATACTTTGAATTCTAATGAATGTCAGGATAAGGAAATCTTGGAGTCTTATCTAGGAATTTGGTCTTGTATACATATATATACTTATGGCAACTACCTCTTCAAATATGTTACCTAATTCTTAGAAAGTGAAGGATTTTTTTTATGCTCTTTTGAAAATAAGATACTTAGCATAGAAGAATTGTTATAAGACCCTTGAGAGTGCCTTTGAGCCAGTGGTGTTCAGCTGGAGACAAAACCTTGAGTGATGGTGATTAACAAAATAAGAAATAAGATTTTTCTGTACAATAAGAAAGCCACATAGAAGGTGACAATCCATGAGGTACCAACTGGTTTTTCACAAGGCAGCTTCTATAATGAAGCAACAAATAAGTAAAAAACAAACTGACATTAAAAAAGAAAATTTAGATAAATATTTTCATATTTAGGGGGTAGATACCTAGAAGAGGGGTTGCTGGGTCATATTGCAGCTCCAGTATTGATTTTGGGGGGAAACTCCGTACTGTTTTTATAGTGGCTGTCCTAGTTTAAGTCCCACCAGCAGTGTGTGAGGGCTCCTTTTTCTCCACAACCTTTCCAGCACTTGTTATTTCTTGTTTTTTTGATAATAACCATTCTAAGAGGTATGAAGTGATATGTCATTGCAGTTTTGATTTGTGTTTTCCTAATAGCTAGTGAAGTTGAGCATCTTTTCATATCTCTATTGGCCATTTGTATGTCTTATTGGGAGAAGTGTCTTCAGGTCCTCTATTTTTTAATTAATTGGATTGTGTTTTTGGTTGTTGAGCTATATGTGTTATTTATATATTTTGGATATTATCCCCTTATTAGAGGTGTTATATGCAAATATCTTCTCCCATTTGGTTAATTGTCTTTGTTTTGCTGATGGTTTCTTCTGCTGAGCAGAAGATTTTCAGTTTGATATAGTAGGATTCATTAATTTTATTTTTACTTCTCTTGCCTTTGGGGTCATATTCATAAGATTGTCTTTGAGAGGAAGGTCTCTAAGTTTAATACCTATGTTTTCTTCTATGGTCTTTTATGTAATTTACTGTTGCAGGTTTTATATTTAGGCCTTTGATCTATTTTCAGTTAATTTTTGCATATAGTGACAAATAGCAGTTTAGTTTCATTCTTTTGCATGTGGCTTTCCAATTTTTCCAGCACTGTTTATTGAAAAAGGCTTTCTTTTTTCCATTGTATATGTACCCTTATGTTCACTGCAGCATTATTCACAGTGGCCAAGAAATAGACACAACCAAAATGTTCTTCAGTAGATTACTGGACAAGAAGATACATTGGACAAGAAGATACATACATACAAAGGAATACTTACACTATAAGAAAAGATGGCATAGTGCTATTTGCAACAACACAAATAGATCTTGAAAATATCATAGAAAGCAAAAGAAGTCAGACAGAAAAGGTCAAGAACCATGTGATTTCAATCATGTGTAGGATATAAAACTGAAAGCAACAAATGGACGAACAAGAAACAAAAACTCATAGACACAGACAACAACACTACAGAGAGAAAAGGATGTGTGGTGGAGGCCGTAAAGGGTAAAGGAGCTCAAACCCAACCTGATGGAGGGAGATATGACTTTGTGTGGTGAACACACACTGCAACATACAGATGATGTATCATAGAATTGTACACCTGAAACATATGTAATTTTATTAGCCCATGTCACCCCCACAAATGTAACTCTTCTAAAAAGGAAATTAAAAAATGAAAGAAAATTCAGTCCCCGTGTGTTGGTCTGGACTCCCTTAGAACTAAGTTTTTTCATTATACATCTGCGTCTAAAATCATATTTTGCTATATTAAGTAGCAAATGTTATACAATAATGACTAAGGTGTCAAGAAAATTTTATTAAACATCATCTACTTAACATGACACTGGAGTGGATAAGAGATTTAAGAAATGCATCTATTAAAATAATTTAAAATTTTAATTTATAGAATTTAAAAGGTAATAGCTTGACTATCTAGACAATTTAAATATCTAGAATGATATATACATTGACGATATGATTTTATCTTCCTGTTAATTAGATTTTGTTGATGAGCCATCTTTAGTTTACTGTGGTACCTTTACATATTATTTTCTCTATGGTCAAATAATAAATGATCCAAAGCTGGATTTAACATCATTCTTAGCAGATGATATCATAGAAAAAGTGTAAGTTCATTACAAAGTTTATCTTCTCATCACATAGCTAAATATATCTTAAATCTTGTTGTAAAATAATTTGTAAAAAGAAAGACACTTTCCAAAATTTCAAATTGTCTCATTTTAAATTTAATCTTGTAAATTGCTTCAAAAGTGAATAGAGTTCTTTATGAAATCTAGACAATTATGTGGAACAAGATACTTAAACCCATGCTCTTAGAGATTGGTTTTTACTTGCATAAATTCTTATTCTTTTTTAAACTGTAGTGAGATGAGCAAACTTAATATAGCATTAATTGGCCCTGGCTGGCATGGCTCAGTGGAGTGAGCACTGGCCTGCAAACCCAAAGGGTCACCACTTTGATTCTCAGTCAGGGCACATGACTGGGTTTTGGACCAGGTTCTCAGTCTGGGGGGTGTGTGAGGGGCAACCACATGTTGATATTTCTCTCCCTCTTTCTCTCCCTCCCCCTCTGTCTAAAAATAAACTAAAAATCTTTTTAAAAAGCCCCTGGCTGGCGTAGCTCAGTGAATTGAGTGTGGGCTGAGGACTAAAGTGTCCCAAGTTCGATTCCCAGTCAGGGTACATGCCTGGGTTGCAGGCCATGACCCCCAGCAACCGCACATTGATGTTTCTCTCTCTCTCTTTCTCCCTCCCTTCCCTCTCTAAAAATAAATAATAAAAATAAAATCTTAAAAAAATCTTTTTTTTAAAATATAGCATTAATTGCTATACTATTTTTTTATATAAGAATGATAATGTATTGTAGGCTGGTTGCTAAGGGATCACAGAGCAAATTTTTACCAAAGAAAAGCTATTTTTGTAGGTCTTGTTTCTAAAGCTATTCTTTCTCAACTAAAGTCATGAAATTAATACCTAAGGATAATTTTTCATGAATGTCAAATAAATGTAAACTGCTCTTCTTAGAACAAGGAAGAACTACCAATTGAAAATTTTGTACAATAGATCATTGTTTTTTTCAACAATAAAAATGCTATCAATATCCATTAACAAGTGATAAGATCTTGTTCTATCATAGTTATTCTCAGTGTAATTGGTGATATACATTTATAGAATTACAAGATTCAAGGGCTTTTCACCACTTCCACCTCTCGGAGTATAAACCAAATTCTGCAATGTAGAAATGGGTACAAAACTGAAGAACTCTGTAACATTATTCTTATATTGTAAAGAGCAAACTTAAATGCCTTTGTATCCTTGATGTATACACATACATTATAAATTCTTCAAAAGCGAAGTCTTCAACTTGTATATCTGCATGTCATCCAAAGTGCATGACAAAATATTTTGCATGTAATAGTGAGTCAGTTAACACATGTTAATTTAGTAGGATAAATTCTCCCCAAACCAGATTGACGATAAGAGATTCAACAAAATAAAATAAGTTGTTTTTTTTCCTTGTGCTCAAGCTAGATATTACAACAATGTTATTAGAAGTATTCAGCCATATTCAATGTACATATCTTACTAGAACTTATAACTTACTTGTACATATGAAAAGAATTTTTCATATGTATATCATTTGTATCCTCCAAAAAGATGTTGAAATTCAGTACACACATTCCTTTAACCATTATGCTTACATTGGATTGAACTTTAATTCTGTACTTCATATTATCCAGGTTCTTCCATTGTTTATCACTTTCACTCAGTCATCTATTATCTCTAAAATTACATATGTAATTCAATAACCTGGATATATTTTACGTAACATACGTGTTTACTGTATTTTCTATAATACTAGAACTTAGGCTTCTTGGAAAATAGTCTCTTCTGTGCAGTTTAACATGCAGAATATTTTTTAAGGATTCTTGAGATCAACATAACAGAAGAAAGCGGAAGGAAGCAGAACTGATCAGAGGGAGAAGTTGAGCTGCAATTCAAGATCGACAGCAGCCTCCTAATCAGTACATAGAATGGACTTTCAGCATTGTGTTAAACTGGGCTAAATTGGCTGGCCCTTTATGCTCCTGCATGATTAGTGCTTGGGTGTGGGCTACCATAGGAATGAGTGAGCACGCCCTTATGCAAGGGGGCTCTCTGCATCTGAGTCAGTCGCTAGAAAAGGCTGACAATTCAAAGCTGTTGAGGAATAGCACTCCCAGCAGTGAGGCAGTAAGTCCACTGAAAAGAACATGGCATAAACAGCAGTGTTGCGATTGCTGCGGGAGGGAGGTGTGAGGGGACTAAGTGGTAATGAAAAAAATATATAATAAAGATGAAATAAATAAAAGAACATGGGTACTGCATTACAGTGTCTACTACATGGAAGAATGACACTCCTCACAAGTTTATCTTATTTCCAATAGTTTTTTTAATTGAAATAATTTTAATTATGAGATAAGAGGTGTTGTGTTCAAAAGTTTTGCAAATGAGTATTTATTTCATAAAGGAAATATTACCCACTAATTTAAATGTTTAGCTTTAAGATAACCAATATATTCACATGTTGACCTTCCTAAAGGCAAGCTTCCCTTTTATGTATGAGGACGCTCTGAAATTTTAAATATGAAATGATTTCCTACACTGATGGATGCTGACCTGAACTTCCAAACATTAGATCAGCATGATAAAAGGAACTCAGAGCAAATGCTAAAGAGCACTCTGTGATTTTATCACTGGTCACCTCATATTGCTACCACTCAAGGGAATTAAGTCAGGACTTTAAAACAAAATCCATTTAAATGCCCTATCTTTGATGACATAAACTTTATTCATTTTAC
Organism: Phyllostomus hastatus; assembly: GCF_019186645.2. Lineage (NCBI taxonomy): Eukaryota > Metazoa > Chordata > Mammalia > Chiroptera > Phyllostomidae > Phyllostomus > Phyllostomus hastatus. The sequence goes on along the minus strand of NW_025334028.1, from coordinate 20,708,654 downwards.
TTGTCCTAAAGTATTTTAGCCTGTTCCTTTACACTTCTGCCTAGAGCGCAGACCACAGAGAGTGGTTTTATAGGCTCACAATTCTGCTAGCTTAAGCTCTTTACATATTGTTTACTTTCTTCATTAAACTCTTAATTTGAAATCTGATTCTTTCCAAGGATTTTGTCCACGTTTTTCACTGCAAAACTTTTAACTCCTTTAATTTTCCTTTATGATCCATCTCATCCCTAAACCAACCTATTTCTGCTTCAGTTCTTATTCTTTATTGCCAGAGAATTAAGTTTTGATCCACCACCCTCTTCAATAATATAATCATCTCAGCTAGGTTCTGTCTGTTACTCAATCACTTCTCCCTTATCATCTATAAGCTCTTTAATTGTTTTATAAATACTTTCTGCTTACTGATAAAATTTGCTCAATCTTTTGTGGCATAAATTTTGTGTATTTATTTTCTTGTAGTGACAGACTTACCAGTGCTCTGGTTTAAATTTCTCTGTAAATACTATGAAGTTTATACCAATAGACAGAAAGGACCTATAGCCTCACCAGAACCAAAGAACTGCTTAAGATACATTTGTACAAGAAGTATATGTGAGTCTTAAGTGTTAAAATAGGTCTTTATGTCAACTCACCATTTTTATTCATTGAAAATTTATTTTGATTGGTTCCTAGATTTCTGCAGTGATTTATAGGTCCTAGGCTGATGGAGTTATTGTTTACTCATCAGACAAACAATATTTTGTGAACATAAATAACATTCTGAAAGCCAACATACATTATGATCATTTGGTCACAGCTAGAAGGATCTTTCTTAAATTCACTATTATTTTGTGAAAGAGATATATGTTAACAGCCATAATAACAAGTAAAATAGAAATATGACCAGAAAATAGTCCTAATATTTTTTTAAGTGTAATGATTTCTCTGTAGTAACCTATTGTACTTAAGGTATCTATACATTTTCCAGTGTGTTTTTGACTAATTGATATGATTAAATATAAACTTTTGCAGCCAAAACTTTTCTGAAACAAAGGATTTATTGAGTCACATGCTAGCCAGAAAAAGGAACAGGTCCTGCGACATAAGGTCTACAACAGCTGTCCCTAACCTTTTTGTACCAGGGACCAGTTTCATCAAAGACAATTTTTCCATGGACTTGGGGGGTAGGAGATGGTTTCTGGACAATCCAAGTGCATTACATCAAGCTCACCTCCTACTCTGCAGCCTAGTTCCTAACAGACCCAGGAGGTACTGGTCTGAGGCAAGAAGATTGGAGGCCCCTGGTCTAAAACACCAGCATCCAGGCTGGATGGAAAAGGTGAACATGTCCACTGTCCTAAAGTTGATGGGGCTGTTTTAAGGATGCAACCTACATCCTTACACTTATTTTGAAAGAATTTACATTGACTATGGATAAGTGGGCAGGAAAAAGTGAAGCAGAGGTAGTTCTAGGATACTTTGTAAAATATATGATTTTATAACCACTATGCTGTACACCAGAAACTAACACAAAATAATATAGAATGTAAACTATAATTAGAAAATAAAATTTAAAAAATTACTACATTCAATTGGTTGTAGGCAGAAGTATGAAAAGTTCAAGCATAAGAGGCTACAGTGGCATCTGATGCTATTTCTTTTTAGGTAGTGACCTACACATTGATGTGAATATCCAATGTACATTCAGGAATGTGAATCATTTGCCATTGTCCTACAGCTATTAACTGGCTGATTAACCTTGTATCTTTCTCCCATTCTCCAACCTACTTTGATTTAATTTAGGACATTCCAGAATTTTTGTTTCATCACTAAAATTTGAAAAATAGGTTTTTAAAAAGATTTTATTTATTTATTTTTATAGAGGGAAGGGAGAGAGAAAGAGAGATAGAGAAACATCAATGTGCGGTTGCTGGGGGCCATGGCCTGCAACCTAGGCATGTGCTCTGACTGGAAATCGAACCTGCGATGCCTGATTTGCAGCCTGCATTCAATCCACTGAGCTACACCAGCCAAGGCTTTGGAAAATAGTTTTATGAAATTCGTTCAACAAAACTGGAGGATACAAGACTAATATGCAAAAATCCATTATTTCTATACACTGAAATAAATGGTCCAAAACAGAGAATGTTTTAAGAAAAATATGTATTTATAATAGCATAATAAAGAATGAAATTGTTTTTTAAAAAAAGATTTTATTTATTTATTTTTAGAGAGGGAAGGGAGGGGGAGAGAGAGAGAGCGAGAGAAAGAGAGAGAGAGAGAGAGAAACATCAATGTGCGGTAGCTGGGGGCCGTGGCCTGCAACCCAGGCATGTGCCCTGACTGGGAATCGAACCTGCGATGCTTTGGTTTGCGGTTCGCAGCCCGCGATCAATCTACTGAGCTATGCCAGCCAGGGTAAAGAATGAAATTCTTAGAAATACATATATGCAAGGAAGTATAAGACTGGTACATTGCAGGTTATAAAAACATTGGTAAAAATATTAAGGAAGACCTAAATAAACCACATGTTCATGAATTAGAAGACACAGTATTTGTTACAGAACAAACAAGGGGGGCCTGAGACAATATACTATTATTGAAAGAAGGCCCCGGGTCCATTATGTCTGCTGCCAGAGGAAAGACGTCTCTCAATGCCAGAGATTCGTGAAAAGGAAAGGAAATGTTTATTTAATGCTATACTAACTTAAAGTAGTGACCTAATGTCTTTATCAAAAATCCTAAAGTCCCTAAAAACACCCACAAACACGCAGTCCTTCCTTCCTTCCCCCTTTGCCCAGTCCAGAGTACCGTATCTCAGGAAAGGAGATAGAAGTCCATGGCTCAGGCAGTCCTCTGGTTCTTCCCAGTTAATACTCCATCTCAACTGGGAGACCTCCTTGGGTTCCCGGCACCCTCAGCTGAGTCGCCGGGATCTCTGCTAAAACCAGGTTGTGGTTCCCCTTCTAAAGCTGTGGGGGTCCCCGCTCTGTCCAGGCCTCGTGGTTCTCCCTCTCAGGGCTGCGGGAGTCTCCACTCTGTCAAGGCCGCGTGGTTCTCTCTCTTAAAGCAGCACAGTTCTCCTTCAATGGCTGAGGTCCTCCCCATTCTGCTAAAGCCGCATGGTTCTCCCTCCTAAAGCAGCACGGTTCTCCCCACTAATGGCCGACAAGTCTGGGTTTTAAATCCCCGCAGCCAATCTTCCTCTGCAGCCTCATTTCCGACTCCTCCCACACTCGGCTTCACATGCCAGAATTCATATCCTTCCAGCTTTACTGGGCTGCCATCATGAGTCTGGGCAGGTGTGGCCCCATGTTCTGGAGCCAATCTTCTCTGAGCTCCCACGCAGGCACTGTAGCTTGGGGGATCTGCCCCCAGTCACGTCTTGGTGGGGAAGTTACTTCCATTCCCCTGGCTCAGGGCATGGCCACAGCTATTTAACATATCTAAGCGACCAGCCAAAGGCTATAGATATGTTAAATGACCACACCAGAGGTTAGCTGCAAGGCTGTTGCTATAAAAAACAGCTCTCAATGGCCCTGCTCCATTTGTCCCTTCCCCCAACCCACACTGTGGCGGGGGGGGGGCAGGTGGAGACATCTTAAAATCTCCTGGACACCTTAAGTTCTGGACCCCATTTCAAATGCCCATTTGGGGTCCCCCCTCTTGGCTGCACCCTGTAACATATTGATAAAATGGAATTATTTTCCCAAAGCAATATACAAATTAATGTGACCCCCCTATCAAAATCTAGATGACCTTTAAAAAATGGAAGAACTGACCCTAAAACTCATATGGAATTATAAGAAACCACAGCTGGCCAAACACAGTCTTGGAAAAGGACAAAGTTAAACACTCATGCCTTCTCTTTACAAAAATTACTACAAAACTACATAATTAAAAAGCGTGTGGCACTGACATAAAAACAAACATATGAGACTCTAGATAAAGCTAATACTGTTATGGTCAATTTATTTTGAAAAGGGTGCCAAAACTATTAAATTGAAAATATACTGTCCTTTAAAAAAATGGTGGTAGGGCACTTGGATTTCCACATGCAAAGGAATGAAATTAGACCTTAATATAAAAATGTCCGATTAATATAAAAATTAATTCAAAATAGAACAAAGAACTAAAAGTCAGAACTAAAACTATAAAGCTCTTAAAATAGAAGTAAATCTTCATGACCTTGGAATTGTTATGGTTTCTTAGATATAATGCTAAAAATAGAAGCAACAAAGGAAAAAGATGAATTGACTTCATCAAAATAAAAAAAACAGTTGTGCATCAAAGGACTCTCAATAAAGTGAAAAAAGCAGCCTACATAAAGGGAGAAAATATTTGCAACTCATGTATGTGAAAGGAATCTAACAAAAACCATTAGTACTCAACAACAAAAAGACAAACAATCCAATTAAACATTAGGTAAAGTATTTGAAAAGACATTTCTCCAAAGAAGATATGCAGATGGTCAATAAGCACATGAAAAGATGCTCAACATCATTTGCCTTTTGGGAAGTGCAAATCAAAACACAATCAGATATCACTTAACACACAGTAGGATGACTATACTACTGCTACAACTAATAATAGTAAGTAGCAAATATTGTAAGATTATGGAGAATTTGGAACACATATATTGCTGATGAGTATATAAAATGATGCTGCTACTGTGGACAGTTTGGCAATTCCTCGGTAAGTTAACCAATGAATTACTGTGTAACACAGCTATTTCACTCCTAGGTGTATGCTCCAAAGAATTAAAAACAGATAAACACATGTTCAAACAAAACTTTGTATGTGAATGCTCATAGCAGCACTATTCAGAATAGTGAAAACAATGGAAATAACCCAGATGTTGATCAAATGATGAATGAATAAACAAAATATGTTGTCTCTATACAATATAATATTATCCATTCATAAAAAAAAATGAAGCACTGATATATGCTATAGCATGGATAAACTTGAAAACATTATGCTAAGTAAAAGTTTAAGCCAGATATAAAAGGCCACATATTATATAATTCTGTTTATATGAACTATCCAGAATAGACAAATCTGTAGGGACAGGAAGCAGATAAGTGGTTACCGGGATTTGTGGGTAGGAAGGAATGGGTACTGACTGTTTGATGTGTATGAAGGCTCCAGCTGGGATGGTGTCAGTGTTCTGGAACAAGACAGTGCTGATGGTGGCACAACATTGGGAATATATTAAATGCCACTGATTGTGCACTTTAAAATAGTTAAAATGGTGAATTTTATGTTATGTAAATTTTACCACAATAAAAAAGTAAATTATGAAAAAATGCCTTAAGTGAATCATGTACATTGTTTTCAAGTTCAATTTCTTATTAACATCCAAATTTCTTTCCAAATATTAGGAACAGAATTTTATCTTAAAATCCAAGTGAAAGAATAGCTGAAGACTCTTTCTTGTTTATTACATGTAATAACATACAATAATAATTAACTTTCTTGGTCTGTTAGAAAGTGATTTTACTCAGTAGATACTCTGATCTTGCTACCAAACAATTCTATAATTGTGTAAAAGAGTGTGACTTGGATCATATAATTAAGTCTAATTACATGCTCACTTTATGGAATTGTAAAATCACTAACTGAGCTTTGGTGTATTCTGTGTCATAGATGTGTGACAGCTGTTTCCACACTTGTCACACTTGTCACACACTTGTCACAAATTGTAACTTCCACCTTTAAGTCTTTTGTGTCAAAAGAGCTCTAGACCTGAGCAACTTCAATATAATAGGTTATCACACTGATTCTTAACTTTTCTGCCTCGTTGTGGTAAAAGTTGACCTAGCAGCTTGCTGTGAAAGAGCAATCATGCTCTCTAAGCACTGGAAGCTCAGTCATTGATTGTAGAATCAATGGTTCATCAGAGCAACACTGGATCTCTGATTGGCAGCAGGAAAATGGGTTAGAACATTTCAAACTTTATAAAATAAAAGGAAGTAAACATTAAATTACAGGAAATCACATCTGCTCTGGCTGCTTGTTATTTTAGTGTTTAGCTTGAGGCAGACATGAAATGTCCAACATTCAACTTCAGGAATTTGAAATTCAGTCAAGCATCCTGACCTTGTTGCCCAATGCCCAAAATTCCAACTGAAACTCAAATGTTGACCGATGCATGGGTCACTGGCCAGCAGTGATCATGGAACGCTGAGGATGGCTCATCGAAATGCGAGAAAAACATACACAGAGACAACCAGGTCCTGTGGGGGAATAGGAACAGCAGGGCCACTCCTCACGTGGGGAGCACCTTTGGCCACCCTCTCTCCTGGAGGGTGCCACTTGGCCACCCTCCCTGGTGGGGAGAGCATGCCGTTCCCCCTCCAGAGAGGCTTTTTATTGGTTTCGTTTTCATAAGAATTCAGGTAAAAGCTCATTACTCATTGCTAGGAAGTAAGGATCAACCAATAGGTAACAAGGAAGTCTGAGGGCCTATTCTGAGTCAGGGTCAAAGAGCTGCAAGACTTTAAGGAACAAACTAACTTCCTCCTTGGACCCTTATCATTCAACCGAAAGCATTCTAAATAAAGCAGGTTTCACAGGATCTTACGTATTCTTTCTTAGGCCTGATCACCTGGGGAACCCACCCTTTTCAGCACAGAGCTGCATCACCCTGTTATTGTTTCAGGCTTAGGTGGAGCAAGGGAACTAAGGCAACCAAGAGATAAGGAGATTTTCTCCCAGACGATGAGGACTCGTGGTATATCAAAGCCGAGGAGCGAGGGTCCACCACTCCCTTTTGCTGTAGCCCCCAAAGTCCTTTCTTGAGGGCCTCCCATGTGATCGTGCCTCTCTTAGGTCATTCCCCCCTTGGGGAATCTTACCCGTCATTGGCTAACCGACCAAGCTTTGGGGTTCAGTTATGAATGAAACAGCAGAAGCAGTGCTCCTGCCAGGGAGATAAGTTTTTGTCTCCTTGCTGGCTTAGGGTTCCAAGGGCGTTCCCTTAGCCTTAGCCTAGGCGGGGGTTACAGCTTCTGATACCAGGCAGGGCGGTTCCCAACAGTTGACTTATTCTTAAGGCTCCCTTCAGACATTTCATTTTGAAATTTTTAACAGTTTTTAAGAGCTGGGATCCTAGGTTTGGGTTTAGATATGAAAGTACATCCAGAACACTCACATCAAAAAACCTAGCATGGTTTTACAGACAATAACTTGACATATGCTGCAAGGGTGGGTAAACCATGCTCATTGGGATACATGCCAAGTCATGGTTTCATCTCATAATTAAGTGATAAAGTAGAAATAAGGATTTTCTCAAATGAATATGGATTTTTAGATTAAAGTATACTATGCAATGGAATACTTATTGTTTGTGTTGTTTTCTAAGCTTAGTCTTTCCTGTCCCCCTGCACTTGCTTCCATTGATGATTTTACCTGGATTCACCTGTCAAAATAGTGGCAAAAAGTAGGGCGTTCTTAGTTCTTCTGACACTAGTTTTGGCAGCTACAGTGTTTCATTTTGATTTTGGAGACATCTCTAATCCCGAAGAGCTAAAATTCTAACATGCTGTACACAATTTATACTTAACTTTCTTTGTACCTTTGTTTCTTTGACAGATGGCTGCTGCCAAGAATCAGCGTGGGTGGGGAGCTCACATTCCAAGAAATATAAGAATGGCATGCATAGGTAATATCCCTTAGGCGTATTCCTGCACTACGCATGATATTCAGAGACCTGAGCCAGAGCCCCTGCCTTTTGGGATGGCCCTTACCAATGATGGCTTTGTCTCTTGCCTGAGTCCCAGTTCCCTAGTCTGTAAATCAGGCGTAATTGTGTTTGTCATCCCCTTTACTTCACCAGGGGATTTTAAGGATTGTGAAACCACATAACACTTGACAATATAAAATGCTATGGTAATGGGTAAAATGAAGAATGACCTTGTCTTGCCAATGAGTAATTTACTCCCACAGAGTAAGTTAGGCATCTGGGATGCGAATTAGTTCTCTCAGGCCATCAGGGCACCGTTTTCAGCGGCGTGCTAGAGGGCATGAAAGAACACACCACTGCCACATGAGGCCAAAGTGCTGCTGCCTTGTTCACTATGCTTGTACTTCTCATGTAGGTAAAAATGTACAAGAATATATTAGACATTCTTGGAAAATAGCAAAAATTAAATCTGAAAACATTATCTCAGTCTTATACATGACTACAGAAGGAATCTTGAATGTTTATCTTTTAATATAATAAAGTAAAACCTCTTCATGCTGCCTATGGGTTCTCTCTCTGAAGTCAACCTCAACAACTACATGCATGAATGTATCACAATTGTCCTTTACAGCTCATTATCACTTTAAGAATTATGAATTTATACAAACTTATTATTCTATTGGTAAATTGATTATTATCCTTTTGTAGTGATGTGTGTTCTTTAAGAGATGACTTATTTTCTAAGTTAATAATTAATTTGCATTAATTTGCTAGGGCTGTAACAAAGTACCACACACTGGGTTGCTTGACTCCAATTTGAAAACCCAGGCTAAAACCGAGATCAGGTTGTCATTGGCAACACAGTTTGCTTTGCAGGGCCATGAGGAAGAAACCTGGTCCAGTCCTCTCTCCCAGTGTCTGGTGGCTTCCCAGCAATCTTCAGGTTTCATTAGCTTGTGCTGTGTCTGCGGATCTCTGCCTTTGTCTTCACATGGCATTCCCTCTGCGTCTGTGTCCAAACTTCCCCTTTTCACAGATGCCTGTCATATTGCAACAGGGGCCCATCTTCCTTCAATATGACTGCATTTAATTTAACTAATTATATCTCTAACAAATCTATTTCCAAATAAGGTCACATTCTGAGGTACTGAGGTTAGGACTTCAACATGAATTCGGGAGTGAGGGCACATAGTTCAACCCATAAAACGATTTTATTAAATATAAATAAAATTTATTCACGCAACAAGAAATAACTCTTTATAGTCTGAAATTTATATTTGAAAACATACTCGTTGTTTAACATTCTTCCAGGCTTTTAAGATTTCCGTCACATCTCTTTTCAGCTTTTACTTTCAATGTCTATAGTGTACCAGTTGCTTTTACTCAGGTATCTTGAAGGTGCTCTTTCTTACTTTTCCTAGAGTCATTCCTACATTTTTAGGGCCCTGAAATACAGTATCATTGTTTGGATTATCACTTCAAGCATGTGTTTTAAATCACCTGTTTACTCCAAAATTCATAAATGCTAGAAAGCCGGGCACTTGAAACCAGGGATTTTATCTTAGTCTGCCTGGTAGTAGATTTATGACCTGGGCTAATGAGTTTCCTTACTGGTAAAGAGATTCATAATATTTGTAACAGGGTTTCAGGGAGCACTGAATAGGTATGGGAAATAAAGTGGGTAAAGCTGTTAGCATAATGCTTCAGACTTAGCAAATGCTGAGGTAATTGACTTGTTTTCATTTTATTATTCAAAATGACTTAGTGTTATCTGCAAATTGAAGAGAAACCAATGGAGGTCTTTCTCCAGGTCACTCAACAAAATTACATAAGACTGTGTCACTTTTTTTCAAGGTTACGTTGCTGTAACAATGACTTTCCCCAAAATCTAAAGTAGTTTATTCTTATAAGAATATATAAGGTTTCTTTGTGGATTTCTTTCTGATGTTTTCTTTGTACTGTTTTGTATTCACTACTTGTCACAGTAATGCAGCTCCTGTCCCACATTTCTTCCTTATTCCAGAATGCAGGCTTAAAATAGAGTCTGAAGGCCGTATCTAGAATGTGCTATTCTTGTAACACAGGGAAGGAGACCGAATCAAAGTATGTAATGGCTCTTAAAGCCTCTGCTCACAACTGGCATGTCCTCACTTCTACTCAAATTCCCTTTCCCAAAGCAAATTGTTTGGACCAGCATGGTGCGTGAGGTTAGGAAACAGACTCCTTCCATAGAAAGGTGCTGCAAGTCACGTCACAAATGAAAGAAAGATATAATGTATAATTTGCAATACTATATAGTACAATCAATCCCAAAGGCTAACCCTAGTTCTGACATCTGAAAACACCAGTATTAGTAGTGTTCTCTCCGTAGATGTGCTTTTTAATTTCAACCGATGGGTCTACTTTGGTTATTGTTGTTTCTAATCTCCTAGAAAAACACAGTAATTGTCATCTGAAATGACAAATATTAGTAGCCATTACCAAAGACTTTTTGAAAGACATCCAATCAGCATACTTTTATCCATGTGCATGTTTAATCTCTCCAAGCTCCCTAAATCAATATAAAATGCAGATTGATATTCAGTGGTCTGAGAGATATCTTTTGTTTCTGCCTACTTAGGAAAACTTTTCAACTTCTTCTGGTAAAAATACCCCTCCTTTTTTAAAAAAAATCAACTTCCTTTTAACTAGTTTTAGTCCCCATGTCTCAGTTGGTTATTCTGTGCTTCTAAAGTGTCACAGTAATTGGTTTGGGGTGGGTATATGAATCAGGCTGACCTAAACAGAGCCAATAAGTGTAAGCCAGACAACTTTGACAGGAACTATGGGGAAAGACAATCGCTCTTTCTCATGGGATTTATGAAATACTAAGATTCGTTCCTGAAGCTACTAGAGGCTGTCTGACCACCGTGAGGATACAGTTTATCTGGATTCTCCAGACTAGAGAAAAGAGTTTCTGACAGTTGAAAAAAGAAAAAGAAAGTATTAATACTATTCTTTAAGCACCTAGATACAACTTTATTTCTTGGATTCTTGACCAACACATTTCTCTTTTTGTTTTATCTGGTTTTAGTTGGGTTTTTGTCATTCGCAGTCAAAGTAGTCTTGACTCATACACACAATTTTCAGGACTAGCAGGGAGTTATGAATATATGCTTTCTTTTTGTTTCTTTTTCATTTTTTCTTCCATAAAAGTTTTTATTTGATTAAACTTGTATAAAACTGTTGTTTTTTTCACTCACTTGATGTCAAATTAGTTTAACTAAAAAGTAGTACATACCTGTGTTTTATGACAAGAAAATTTACTTCTGAGCTTATGATGGCAAGAAATAAAAATTATTATTAAAAAAAGGTATTTACTGTAGATTATTTTCAAGTTTCAATAGATATGGTGGCATTATGATATCAGGCAAATAATAAAATTTGAATTAATGGTCCTTAACTAAAAATCTGGCTCTGATACTTATTAGCAGTATGACTAAAGAGAATCATTTAATCATTCACACATATCCTTTCTTCATTTTTAAAGTTGGGAAAATCTGGACATCTAAGAGAAGTATTGAAAGAATCAAATAAAATGATATTTGTGAAAATAATTTATAAATTTTGTAGAAATTATTCTTTTTTTTAAAGATTTTTTAAATTTATTTTTAGAGAGGAAAGGGAGGGAGAAAGAGAGAGAGAGAAACATCAATGTGCAGTTGCTGGGGGTCATGGCCTGCAACCCAACCATGTACCCTGACTGGAAATCGAACCTGTGACACTTTGGTTCACAGCCCGTGCTCAATCCACTGAGCTATGCCAGCCAGGGCTCAGAAATTATCATTCTTAACATAGCACCAGCATGTAGTTCCAGAATTAGAACACTTTCATCACCTGGGAGCTTTTTAAAAATCTTATCCTCAGATCCCAGCTTTACTGAAAAAAAATTTTTTTGAGTATAGGACCCATGAATCTATGTTTTAAGAAGTTCCCCAGGGAATCCTTGTGAGAGCTACAGCTTGAAAATTTTCACCTTAATGGTATACAGATAAAAGAAACAAGTCACTGGAATGTCTGCTTTGGTGGAGAGGCTTCAGTGAAATATAAGAGGAAGACCATTTATCAAAACCATTCTGATCTAGCCACAAAGTTTAAAGGGACCTAAGTTAAAACAATTAATACATATAATAATGGCAAGTGAGATATAAATTCCTATATGTTTAATTATCAAAACCATGATACACTCACTATAAGTGATATAAAATTAAAGGGAAACAATCATTATGCACTACACTTTTCTCAGATGAGTGGGTGGTTTGGGAATAAATTCTCCAATTTGTGGGTAGAATTTGGGTAAATTAAGAGGAAGAATTCCAGATGTGAGAAGTAGAGAGAAAAACAACAGATGGGGAAGACCAGGAATAAGTGCAGCATGACTAGAGTCTAGAATGTTCTGGGTGAGAAAAAAGATAAGGAAGGAGTTAGGGATAAACTGAAAATGGCTTTTGGTGACAAGCAAAAGGAATTGGACTTCACTGACTCAAGCAGCAAGGGATTTATAAAGAGAGGTTGGAAGAATGTTAAGTGCAGATAGTTTTGCCTGAATTTGAATCCTAAACCATTACTTACTACCCATATTAATTTATCCATTCTAGAGAGACATCTGTAATAGTGTCAACATTAAAATAAATAAATAAATTTAACTCTTCTAGCTCACATGTAGAGTGAGAACATATTTGCCTGCAGAGTTTAGTGCTCAACTGCAGTTGCTGTAACCTATTCTGACTCATTTAAGCATGGATAGAGTTACTATAGAATATTAAATGGTTTTGGGGGGCTTTGGCTGAACTGAAGAAAACACTCTTTATGCTGACTTTTAAAAAGGGATTCCCAAAACCACACTATAGACTGGGACCATCATGGAAGCTTCTGCTCCTGCCATATGGAGATGTCTCCACTGATATCTTGTAGGTCCAAGACCACGATATCTCTGCTACAGTTTACAACAGAAAATGGACACCTTTGGTTCTCTCTGCACTTCACTCAGTTCTGATTCAAATTTTGCATGAAGGCATGTGACTGAATTCTGAAACCTTGCCTGGAATGCAGTCTAGGGAACGTGGCATTTAGCTTTCCCACCTCAGACCCAGGAAGGCACACTAGGGAGAAGCTGAGATGTTGAAGGAGTCAATCCACAGCATTTCCTCAACGTGCCTGTGAGGACGTATGAGGTTCATGTGTCAGCCTTCACCACAATATGTGAGATATAGTAAATGTTCAGCAAATGGTAACTTACAAGAGATTTTAGGATCATAGATTTGAATAAAGAGAAAACAGAAAAAAATGGAACCATTTATGAGATAATTGCTGTAGTTTAGAATAGAAGAAATACTGGCATAGAATAAAAATAAGAATTGCAAATATGAATAAAGAAATAGCTATTTTTGCTATTTCAAAGGCATCACGAAGAGGATTATGTGATAGCATGTAACTGCTAGGTTTTAAGTTTATTGTTTAGATTGCTAGAGATTTTCAGTATAAATCTACTTGTTTTATTTAAACATGCATATTAGAAAGGGAATAAAAATCTGTTTCACATTGAAAAATTGGTTGTCCATAGTCTTTCTGTATTCTCAGACCCAAATATTGTTAGGACAGACACCTGAAAATTTTGAGGTAACTGCATATTCTCTGAAAGAGTAAATCTCAGTAAGGATGTTTTACATGGCTCTTATGTTGCAATGTCTGAGAACCTAGACAGATATTTACCTGGAACCAGAAGGGAAAGCAATATGCTGCCTTTTATTTCTTATGCTCAAAACCTCACCATTTGAAGGTAAAGGTCATTAGTGGAGAGAACTTCAGGCATATTTTCTACAAGACATTTATTCTCTGAAAAAATGATTACTAGCCTGATGGAAGAATGTGTTGATTCCAAATGCTCAGTAGGACATCCAGCTTAAGTAGGTTATAAACTCTTCCAGGAAGCCAGTGATGGAGTTCTCAGTGTTTTCTCACAGTTTACAAGGGGAAACAGTCATTCACTTAACACCTTCTTCATGTACTTAGTCCATGAATAATGACCCTTGTTTTTGACCTCTAGTCAAGGTCCTTAGCTTTCAATCTTCTTCTGGCTTCTGTTCACAACTCACTCTCCCTTTTTCTTTTTCTTTTTCCTGATCATTTACAAACAATGCAGGCTAGTTAGTTTAACTGATATCTGTGACTGATCACTGATTTCTGCCTGCTTAAAGCAATGGCTTACCTGGTGCAAAGTGACAGTGCATTTGGTCACCCAGGGAGGGGTGCTGATTCCTTGGGCAGTACTTTCAAGGCTTATCTGAGGTTATTCTAAACTCTAAACCCCTGAGTGTGAGCCAGATTAGAGGGAGGTTGCATTTTTCATTAAAAACAATTCACTTTAAAAGCAATGAAAAATGAATTTTCTGCTTCCATACATGTTTTTTGCTTTTTTCATAGGAAAATACAGTCAGAATTAGTTTAATGATGAAAATTTTAGATGTATGGGAAAGATTGGAATGTGTTTACATTACATCAATAAGTTATTATTTAACACAGGTGTAGAAAAACAAAAATTATGAATGAGAAAATTAACATTTATTGAGCACTTCCTACTTACCAAGTATTTTGGGGAGTACTTTAAGTATATTTCTCCAGTTATTCCTTTTTACAGTCATATGTATTAAAGACCATTGTCTTCAGCTAGCAGACAAGCAGACTGATGCAGAGAGGCATTAAGGAACTGGCCCAATGTCACCCACATGCAGCCAGGGAGAGCAGTGCATATGTTCAAACCAGGCAGCCTGATTCCAGACACGGAGAAAACAGACACATGTGCACCATAGGAACTAAGATCTTAATTTCTCAATGCTAATATGAAATTGATTCATATGATGTTGTTCTGGAAAAGCAAATACTAAATGTCACAACAGATGGAATGCTAGTTTGTTGTCTTATTCTGCCCTTTGAATGTTTCAAACTGCTATTTCTGGCTTCAGAATTTCAGTTAGGAAAGTCACAGTGAGAAAAAGTAGATGAGAAAGAATAGAACCACAAGGGGTAAATCTATCAGAAGGACAAATTCAGGATATTTTTCAATAAAGCATGAAAAGTGAATATTTCTTATGTCTAAGTAAGTCACTTTTTAAAGAACAAGAGCTTTTAATTTTTAAAATTAATTTTTTTTTAATTAAAAATTTAAAAGGTGATATTGGTTAATAAAATTATATAGGTTTCAAGTGTACAATTCTATCATACATTATATGTATATTGTATTGTGTGTTCACCACCCAAGGTCAAGTCTTCTTCCATCACCATTTCTCCTCCCTTTATCGTCTTCTACCTGCCTCTAGCCACTTTTCACTCTGGTAATCACCATACTGTTGTCTGTGTCCATAAGGTTTTTTCATTGTTGTTTTTTTTGCATAATCCCTTAACTTTTGTCATCCACCCCCACCCCTTGTCCCTTCTTACAACTGTCAGTCAAAGAACAAGAGTTTTAAGAAAAAAAATGTTTACCCAATTCTTTATGCAGCATTTCTGTTTTATACTTTGTGGTATCTGCATGTAACATATATACAAAATCTCTCCAGAAAATATCCAGCCACTGTTAATTTAACAAGAACTGTTTGTGCAACATTGATGTAACCTGGCAGTCAAGGAGAGTAAACTGGAATGAGCATGTGTGAACAATTATATCTCACTGTACTAGTCAGTGGGAGTGGGCAGTAGATACCATTGAGTGAGCATGTGTATGGTGTGGCTGTTGCATTTAAAATGACTGGACAAGTAGAGCAAGGAATTTGCATCAAATTTTTCATTAAGCTTGAATATTCCTTCCTGGAAACTATTTGGGTGATTCAGAAGCACAAAGCTATGTGCAACTGGTGATTGGCAGCTTCATGATGACAAAGTGCCCACTCATGCATCATGTCTCCTGCAGTTTTTTGGTGAAACATTGAATCACCAAGGTGACTCAGCACCCCTACTGCCCAGATTTGGTGCCTTGAAACTTCTGGGTTTTCTCCAAACTAAAATTTCCTTTAAAGGAAAGAGATTTCAGACAGTCGATGAGCTTCAGGAAAATACAACGGGGCAGCTGATGGAGACTGGGAGAACTGTGTGAGGTCCCAAGGTACCTACTTTGAAGGGGACTGAAGGGTCATTGTCCTATATACAATGTTTCTTGTATTTTGTATCTTCTTCAATAAATGTCTCTATTTTTTATATTACATGTCTGTATACCTCCTGGAGAGACATCATATACTGCTTGCATCTGCAGAATCCAGAGACTCAGCTATCATTTCTTTGTTTTTGCTTCTTTCTTTTCATATTTAATCACATGTTTAAATATGAGAAAGCAGTCGTTTGCGGCCAGTGAACTGTCTACTCCAGGACTGCTAGCCAAATGAATGGTATTTCCAACTTGATCAACATTTTTGGAAGTCTAATGTATGCTTCAAGACAAAAACACACATGAGCCAAGAACCGGCATTTTAGGCTTCATTCCACCAAACTATTGTCACAAATTCTGGTAATCACTATCAGAGCAGGTGTCTATACAACTTCCCTTTGATTTCTTGCCGTTTCCAGGTTTTACAATAGCTTATGGCAGCTTAGTGTGAGCTAAAGGAATCTTCTGATCAAATCCTACACTTCATTTTGTCTTTTTTTTTCTGACCCAACTTATGACTGAGAAACCAGCCAGAAAGGCCCAGTTTGACAAGGTAAATTCCCAGTGATTTATGCAATATCACTTTCTTGATGATTAACCTGAATAAATCATGCTCGTATTTTCAGCAGTGATATAGATGCCCTTTATATTCTTATCAATTTTCAGGAAAAGAAGAAATTAGCCCAGTCCTCTCATTGATCTTGTGAGGAAAATTGTACCTCATAGCAGGGGATCTACTGATAAACAATGAATACTACAAATAACTTTTCAGTTTACTTTTAATCAATAAAGCTTCTCAGATGCATTATTCTAGCAACCAGTCTAAATCACTGTGCTTGTAACTGTTGTTTTCAAAACCTTTTAATCTAATTGGCAAATCTTTCTTTGTACTAGTAATAAACACTCACTAAACTATCTGTACCTAATTGAGCTATAGTAATTCATGAGTACTCCCCACAGTTTTTCCCCTCTTTAATCAGACAGACTGCTTTATGTCTTCAACTAATGAAATCCAAGAATCCACCCAGTAGATCTCATCAAATGTCACTAGTGAATAAATCTTCATTAACACTGGCAAGTTGCTAACCTGGTCTCCATCTTCATTTAATTATCATCTTGCAAACTGTACTCTTGTCAGGTGGCACTTTTCTCTCTCTCTTTTTTTAATAACATGGCATCATCACCAGATCTACTTGAAAAGTACAGTCCTCTGACAACAAGTCTGTGCCAGCCCAGGAACTGAAGCAGAGCTGACTCACTAGCATAATCAAGACCATATTTCCTTGTTATGGGCATTGCTTCTGTTTCTGCTTCCTTTGCAGCTTTGCCCGCTCTTACCATTGTCAGTGTAAAAACACCCTTCTATCAATTCATTCACAGTGTTCAAACTGGTAAATTAATTTACACTACCCAAAATCAGAAAAGAACAAAAGATAAACTAACATACTGTTAAGAGCAATAGAATATCCACACGATGGTGGTTTATCCCAGTAGGAAAGTTTTCTTGGAAAACTAAGGTTGGAGCCCGTGAAGTTAGATGGTAGTAACCTGGGAGAAGTCTCTATAGCTGGTACTCACCTGCGTCCAACCAGACCTACTAACTCCATTAACTACATTCACTTTAAATGGACAGATCACTTATTTCCCTGAACTATTTTCAGAAACACTAACTGATCAGGTTTACTGTGAAAGTTCCTTCAGATCCCATCTGCTTCATTTTGAAATATGTCCTTTTATTATTATAGAATTCAAAAAAAGTGTGCCACCCACAAGTGACTTGGGTATGTTAAAATTAATGAAAGATAAATTTATGCTGACAAGCAGGAGATAGATTTACAGAGAAAGCAATGATACTGACCACAAGAGTTAGTTTAATTGCTAGTTAACAAATTGCTAGTTTTAACCATGTGCCAGATATTCTCCTGAGTCCTTCACAAATTTTAAACCTAAAACAACTCCAAGAGGTCACTCTTATCAAAATAAATAAATATTTTCCAGCTGAGGGAACTGAGACACAAAGTATAAGAATCTTTCCAGAGTTTCACAGCTAATGAGTGTTAGAACTGGAATTTAGATCAGGTAGACAGGCTTTGGAATCCATGCTGTCTTCTCTATATTATGCTACCACTTTGTACAGCTGAAATATCTGACTTATAAAAATATGTCCTAGCATTCATTCCAGAGAATTCTAGTCTCTTACAGTAATTATCCAAAAAGAATCAATCTTGTGATTGAATGCATTGGGGAACTTTACCCATGTTATAACTTCCTTGGAAGTACACAAAACCCAGCAGCATGCTATGGGCTCTGAGAAGACATGCAGAGTAGATGTGTGAGCTGGTGTTTGCAGACCTACTCAACAGCAGAACAAGCATGCTGAAAGACTCACTAAAAGATTGCAGAACTAATGAGTTATCATGAATCATCTATATGGGAAAGTCATAGTAAAGTCTCATTTAATGTGTGTCTTTGAAGGGGCACTGAATAGTATACTTAGAATTTCTTTGACACAAACAAAAATAAAACAAATCTTGAACTGGTGTTTGCATGCTTTCATCAACTTTTTTAAAAAATTGAATGTTTTGCACTAAAATGCGGTATGTTAAAGATGGTCCTGAGGGAACCTAAATTGTATATATAACCTTCCTGTAGTCACGAGTCTGATGAATAGCAGGAGCCACCCACCACAACTTCCATGCAATAACTTATTTATGTTTCAGATATTTTTTAGTTGCTTCCAAACTGAGATTTTGGAAAACGCTTATTAACATAGCCAGAAATAATGTTTTAAAATGAGGCACAGCTATTTTATTCCACAGTATGGGAGTTTTTGTGTCTGTGAAGGAGGTCATGTTTGTTTCTCAGCATTGGGTCAATTATTGAGCCCCAGAACTTTTTCAATTTGGGGCCAATCATTAACTTTACTATAGGGCCTACTGTGTGTCTTCACACAAACACTGGTATGTTCTTGTCTTCTTTGTTTCTCCTTGACTGTTCGTCAGTAGTTATGAGTATCAGTTTCAGGCTGGTCAAAACATGCCTTGATATCTAGCTCCCACTTGCTAGCTCTGGGACCTTGGCCAAGTTATGTTATATTGATAATCATTTGATTCTTGACCTACACAATGAGAGTAATGATATAAGTTGTTTCACGGAGTCATTGTGATGATTGACATAATGCTTATAAACTGTCTAGCATGATACAGAGCATCACCCAGTAACTGGTGTCTATTTCTAATATCATAGCTTTAAACATTGATTTTCATAAAATACACTGGAGGACTTTGTTAAAACAGAGTCCTAAGCCCTGACCCCAGAGTTTCTGATTCAGTGTATCTAGGGCAAGGCCTGATAATCTGCATTACTGACAACTTTCCAGGGGATGTTGATGCTGTTGGTTTGAGGGCCACACTTTTGAGAGTCACTGCTACAGAGTAACAGACAAATTACTCCATAAAAAGAGAAGCCATCCAAGTGATCATATTGTATCAGGTACATTAGTTAGAGGTATTTTAATAGAAATAACGCAGACCTTTAAGAAAAGGGCCTTTAGGCAGAGTTACTGTCTTAACTTAGAGTCACCCAAGAATAGAATTCATGAAGAGATATATAAAAAATTTTTTAATAAACTTCTAAAGAGACATAAAAAGTATGGTCTTGCCTAGGCCTGAGATGGTTTTTTTCTTCCAAAAACAGGGTGGCTTTCAAACCAAATGCTAAGTAGCAATGTCTTGGTTCCTTGTTGTTTTGTATCAAATTCGCTTGCTGTGACATAACAGTGGTCTCACATATTGAGTGCATTTTACATTCTCCTAGGTCTATCTCAGCAGCGTGGTTAGAATGGTTCTCCCCTAAAAGTTATCCAATGTGAAGTAATGCTCATGAGCCACTGGGGGCCCAAGGATGCAGTCTGAAGGAGAGTCATTGAGAAGTTCATCTTTTTCACCTTAGAACAGATGGAAGCAGCTAGAGTAAATGATAGACAGAAGGAGAACAGACTTCATTATACCTTTTCAGTTAATACTGATCTGGGGAAAATACAATGATTTCTAAGGTTGTCCTAATAACCAAGAAAACCTTCTTAATTAGAGATAATGTCAAAAAAGTGGCTTTTCCCCCAAATTCCTGTTCACCTACCATCTGCTACTGATAAAGGTTGGCAATTAAGGAATGTTAAGAGTAAGTTCTAATTACCGTCCTGCTCCTGTATCTCATTCCCTTGTTGCTCTTTGAGAACCTAATTGAAACTCACATGTGAACTGCACCTTGAGCTGAATGCCGGCACCTTCTGCCTGAATGTTCTGAAGTCATCCTAAAGCTAAAGTTGTCCTCTGGTGTCTGATGTTAAAAATATATTGTTATACTTCTCAACTTTTCTGTGCCTGCTCATCTTATTTTACCTGTGTCACTCTGAATGTGATGGAGATCTAAATTTACCTCCCCGAGTGTGGTGCTGATCAGTCCTCCTCTTTGTTAGATTGGATGGTGCAACAGAAGTGGCAGCCTTTTTCACCAAGCCCAGTGTGTTGAGACCTGTGTGGTCTCATTCTATTCGTGTTACTTCTTCTTTATAAGTCACAGAAACAAATTTCATAATCTCTATTTTCAGTAGGGACACTGTACTTTCTGTTCTCTGGATATTGCCAGTAAAGAATAGAAAAAGATATTCAGTGCACCCAGGTGACATTTTAAACTCTTTATAAATAGAGCATTTGTCCCAGCAGTTGCCCTGTCACTACATTAGGCAGAATCTTACCTTGAGTATGTTTTCTCACCTGATGGGGAGAGATCTTAGTTATGACCTTACTTAGGATCAATGATGCAACCCTCATGTTGCCTAGGGTCCTCTCTTGTTTTGGGGGACACCGTATAGAAGAAAACAGAGAGAAGCAACGATGTGATAAATGAGTGGAGAGAGTATAAATGGTCTGGTGTCTTTGGTGTCTTTCCTTTGGGGTGGTAGATAACTCCTCATTGCAACAGCGTTTCATTTTTATTCAGTTAGCTACCCTAAATCTTCACTAGATCACTTTGTTTAAGCTGATTGCAGTTGGAATCTTGTCATTTGTAACTAAAATAAATCCTGCCTAAGGCAAAACAAAAAGAAAAGAAAAAGAAGAGCAGTATTATTTTGGAAGTTATTTATGACTGCTAAGTGTCTGGTTATATAGGAATATGAGCTTGTTTGCCCTTCTAATACCAGATAAAAACTGACATTCAGACTCCATGTTACTATTGTGTCTTTTGGGGAGAGATTGCACTGTTCTGGAAAAGTATGAAATGTTTCATTGAGGCCATCATAAATATATCTCTGCACATGGTGCCCAGAATCCACAGAAGATTCCCAAATATCTGAGTTCATGAAATTTATTTATAACCTGCATCTGTTCAATTTTTTCAGTAATTATTTTAGCAAAAATTGAAGAGCCAGATTCTCATAATTTTCCACTTTATCAAACAATTAAAAATGCATCAAAATATTGGCAGTTATTGTTCATGGGGCATTTATAAGAGCAAAACCATATACTGCTGTTGTTTGGGATAATTGTAAACCTTTAAACATTAAATGCAGTTGTCTTTAAAACTGACATTAACTCCAAAGCAAATAATTTAAATTCTTTATTTTTATTTTTGATGTTGGAGAGAGGGGAACAGAGGAAGAAAGAGAGGGAGGGAAACATTGATGTGATACAGAAAAAACAATCAGCTGCCTTCTGTATACACCCTGACTGGGTACAGAACTCATAACCCAGGCCTGTGCAGAGACCTTTTTGTTTGCCGGATGATGCCCAACTAATTGAGCCACACCGCCAGGGCTAAAACAAAAAAATTAATGTGAACAACACCTAGAATGTCTGTGTACAAAACGGTTAATTAGGTGTATGCATAAATCCATGCAAACAATTGCAAGTAAGTTTCAAAGTCATGTACTCCTATGATTCTCAAGCTTGACTATAAGTTATAATAAACTTTGAAATTAAAATACATATATCTGAGCCCCAAGTATATGCAACAAGGTCTGTCCAGCAGAAGTCCAGCCATTTTTAATATAATGAGAATGGTTTGAGCAACATCAATGTAACCTGGCAGCCAACAAGAGTGGACTGGAATGTTCATGCATAGACAATGATGATTTCACTGTACTAGTCAGTGTGGGTGGTAGATGTCATTGAGTGAGCATGTGTACTGTGTGGCTGTTGCATTCAAAATGACTGAGTGAGTAGAGCAACAAATCTCCATCAAATTTTTCATTAACCTTGAACATTACTCCATGGAAACTATTTGGAAGATGCAGAAGGCTGCAGCTATGGACAACTGGTGATTGGCAGCTTCATTACAATAATGCCCCCTGCTCATGCATCACAGTCCATGCAGAGGTTTTTGGTAAAACATCAAATCACCCAGGTGACCCAGCCCCCTCTATAGCCCAGATTTGGTGCCCTGCAACTTCTGGCTTTTTGCAAAACTAAAATAACCCTTGAAAGGGAAGAGATTTCAGACCATTGATGAGATTCAGGAAAATACAACAGGGTAGCCGATGGCGATTGAGAGAACTGTGGTCCCAAAGTGCCTACTTTGAAGGGGACTGAGGTGTCATTGTCCTATGTACAATGTTTCTTGCATCTTTTATCTTCTTCAACAAATGTCTCTGTTTTTCATATTTTGTGGCTGGATCCCTTCTGTACAGACCTTGTATGAATAAGAATTTGGGTTTTATTTACTGTGTCTTCCATAGGAACTTGGCGTCTATATTTTTAGATGTTTCACAGATCATGCTGTTGGGCAGCTATATTAGTTTCCAGAGATTATATAAAAGGTACCATAAACTGGGTGGCTTAATACAACTGAAATATATTCCCTCACAGTTATGGAGGCTAGAAGTAAAAAAAAAGGTGTCAGCAGCGCCATGCTCCCTCTGAAGTCTTCAAAAGAAAAGAAGCCCTCCTTGCCTCTCCGTACCTTCTGGTGGCTGGGGACAATCTTCGGCATTCCTAGGCTCGCAGCTGCATGGCTCTGTCCTTTTCCTCCATTGTCACATGGTCTTCTTCCCTGTGTGTCTGTGTCTCTGTGTCTCTCCTTATTTAGGACTCTAACCCAGAATGGTCTTATCTGATTATGTCTGAAGGTATTGGGAAATGCCTTCTTTCCAAATAAGGGAACGTTCACAGGGGTTAGGAATTGAACATAGTTGGGGGAGGGGAGGTGACGCAATTCAATCCACCCTAGTACCCACAATGAAAAGTACTTATCTACTCTCTTTAAAACCCAAGGACACTACTGAGTTTAAAATGCAAAATGTAAGCAATTTGTGTTAGTTAGCTATTGCTCTATAAGAAATTACTCCCCAAATTCAAATAATAAGCCTTTACTACTTAACAGTTTCTGAGGGTTAAGAATACTGAAGCTGCTTAGGTGGTTCAAACTCAAGGTGTTTTATGAGGTTGTAGTCAAACTCTTATTTGATGTTACAGACATCTGATGGCTTAAACGGGGTTGGAGGGCCCACTTTGAATCTCAGTTCTACAGTGTCAAGTCGCTCAAGGATCAGTTCATCACCAGCACAGCCTCTCCAAAGAGATGTTCACGATGGCAGTTATCACCACCAAGGTGAAGGATCTGAGACAGAAAAAGAGAAACTAAGACAGAAGCCACGGTCCCTTTGGTAATCTAATCTTGGAAGTGACATACCATCACTTCTGCCATATTTAGCACAGACAAATCCTAGTATAATGTGGCAGGGGACTACACAAGGGTTAATACCAGCAGGCACAGATCACTGAGAACCATCTTGGGTACCATGTGTGACAGTTCTTAATGATCAGTCCTTCCTGGTCTTGGTCCTATTTGGCTGAACTATATAACTTGACTTATCATTTTCTGTGTTCTCTGTTCTTGATCCTTAAGTATAGAGAGGACTAGATAATGGGCAGGTACACCTCCATCTGTTATAACAGGGAAGAAAAGAAGAGTGAAGAGGTGTTCTGACAGAAGGAATTACAAGTGCACAATCTCAGAGCTAGGGATAACGTGGCTCCTTCTGGGAGCTGCGAATGCTTCAGAAGGAGTGGATTTTGAAAAGCAGGTGTGTGGGAGTTGAAGAGGGAAGCAGGGGCCAGGCCATGAAAGGACTCAGATGTCACACTAGAGAGTTTGAACTTTACTTTTCCTTAGGCCAGTGGAGAACTATGGGAACTATTGAAGAATTTTAAGAAAGCAATTGTGTCACTGCATACTTCAGCATTTATTTTTAAAGAAATATGACCCAGTGACAATGTGAAAAGTGGACTTAAGAGGTCAAGATAGGAGTCTTGGAAACCATTTAGGGAATTGTTACCATAGTGGACTGCAAAATGATGACGCCATAATTCAAGGTGCGGGTGCTGGGATGGGGAGGAAAGGACGGAGCTGAGAGATTGAGTGGATAGCACTTAGTGGTTAATTGGACATGAGGAATGACATAAGATAATTATGTTTCAGCCCTTCCTCCTTCATCATCCATCAAAGGACGTCTTTGTAACACTGTTACTCTCCTGTGTTTTACCCTTCTTCGCCAAAGCACACATTTCTCTATTACCTTGTAAAAAGCCTGAAAATGTTCACCCATTTATAATGTTTTTTTTTATTGTCAGTTGCTAAGATAAAAAAAATAAAATGTATCTTTAAACAAATTATCACATTACTTTCCAGGAAAAGTCCCTGAATGTAATATTCATGTGTATACAAGATAAATTTTCATCTGTTAGTGAAAGAGGTTTATATGTTTATTTAGGTGAAAACTTGAGCTAAAAAAAAATCTTAAGAAAAGAAGTATTTTAAATCCTTTTATTTAACCCTAAATTAACCAGTTTTCTCTTTATATCAATATTCATTGTTGAAAATCTTATTAAAATTAAATTAATTCCTTGCTTTACTTACATCATACCAAACATAATTTAATTTTCTGATGAGCCAAGGTATTTTTGTACCCATTTGCCATTATTAATCATATCAGTGATAATCACCCTTCAAAGTCAGTAATGACTTTAACAACTTGATTCACTGAGCCTACCCAGTAGTAAGATCAAGTTTCTTGAAGAGTTGAATAACCTAGTATAGAAAATAGCATAGTTTTAAGGGAGGATTTTAGAGTTAACTTTCAGGAACACTACTGAATTCAGATGGGGTGGGGAGGGAATCTTCATTTATGAATGCAGAGGGAGCTGTGGCCCAAAGATGCTAAGGGAGGGGCGTGCCCAGTCTGTTCAAGGAACAGCAAGGACGTGAGTGTGGCTGGAACTGAGTGAGCAAGGGAATGAGTTATAGGGATAAGGTCTGCAAAGTGATCATTTATGGAGGCCTTAAAACATAATTCCTAATTTCTTTGACACTCCTCCCACTGAGAGGCAGAGCATAGGTCCTTCCCATTAAATCTAGGTCTGGTGACTGGCCAGTATAGTTGAAGCTCTGCTGTGCCATTTTCTAAGTCCAGACCATAAGAAAATGGCACCTCTTCCTTAGCTGCCGGGCTGTGAGAGGTGCAGGACAGGTGGAGAGGCTATTTGTAGGTTCCATCCAACAGGCCAGTTGCTGACAGCCAGCGTCAGCTGTCAGACTTGTAAGTGAGAAAACCTGTCGGAGGATTCCAGACAGCCACCACCCGACTTGCATGAGAGGACCTGACCGAGAACCACATAGCTGAGCCCAGTCAACCCCAGAACCATGAGGGAGAATAATAAATTGATCACTGTTTTTTCATCCATTGACTTTGGGGGTGAACTGTTATACAACAATAGATAGATAAGTAATCTGAACACTGGTTTTAATATCCAGTAAAGCTTTTTAGGCCATTGTAAAGCTTCAACCCCAAGTGACAGAGACTGCTAAATTTGATCTGAAGATTGATCAAATTTGAATTAATTTAAAAGGATCACTGTAGGTGCTGATCTGATAAAACACTATAAAGCACAAGGCGTGGAAGCAAGGAGAGTAGGCCACTGATGTAACTGAGGGGTGAGTGTACTGAGTTTTGGACCAAGATGGTGGCATTGAAGGGGGAAGGACAGGGGACAGGTCACAGGCAGCATTAATCTTAAGGAACAGATAACAGGGTTTCAGAAAATATTGATGTGGGCATGGCCTATGTTTACATGTACATTCTCCCAGGGGTGGTCTTCACTTATAAATATTTTCCTCTTAGAGCAGGGTATACACATAACTTTTGTCTTGTTTCAGTCTTTTTATTTACATTGGTAAAGGGAATATGGGAATAGCACACACTGTTTCTATACATTCTGTTTCATCCTACAAAACCTGTTTTACCGGGTCACTGGTGGCTGTTTTTACAGCTTTCTTTAAGTTTTCACAAGTAAGTCCTCCCTCTTTGTTCAAAGTAAGAGAAATGAAAATTAGAGAAACAGTTGACTAGGCGTTACCTAGAGCCCACCTAGATGTTTTCATCGGATATCTCTCACTTTGGGAGAGATTTAATTAGATGGCTGCTGTTCTCACTGTTATGCTGTGAAAAAAATTTATTTTAGTGAATCATCTTGTGTTATAAAAAGAAATACATAATTAAGGCCTGTGGGAAACCATGCACACTTTGTAGCAGCTTCCTAATTTGTTACACTCTGATAAAAGTACAGTATGCCAAGGCAGCTGCACAAGAAAACAAAGTTTGCTTTCTGGAAGCACTTTGTCCAAAAAAAAAATGATGAAAAGAATGAGGTTAGGACAAAAAGTGATATAAAAATGACAAAATAAGTAGTTCAAAACTAATACTAAATAATAGAGAAAGGAACGATTCTGGGATTCTGGATGTGAATGTCTTCAGGGAAGAAGAGCTGATGAAATTATGAGTTGTCATAAAAAATATGAAAAACTTGCCCTGGCTGGTTTGGCTCAATGGATTGAGTGCCAGCCTGTGAACCAAAGGGTTGCTTGTTCAATTTCCAGTCAGGACACATGCCTGGTTTGTGGGCCAGGTCCCTAGTAAGGAGTGCGTAAGAGGCAACCACACATTGATGATTCTCTTCCCCTCTTTCTCCCTCCCTTCCCATCTCCCTAAAAATAAATAAATAAAATCTTTAAAAAATATGAATAACTTAACCCTAGCCTCACAAGGTGCCCTTTAACACTGAAGGGTGAGCATGCATCACTTCAGTCCCAGCTTGGATTGTCTGAATCATTTCAATAATAATTCACACAACTTTAAACCTTGATTTTCCAATGAAGGGAGCCACCAATCTATCTGGGAATGCTAATTTTACTGGATGAGATCTCAAAATTCAAGCCATAAGACACTAAATACTCTCCAAATGGAAAGTGCCCTGCACAACTTGCATCTGCAAACATTAATTGTGGCAGATGGGAAAGAGATATCTTTACTTTGACTTTGCATTTAAAGATGAGTGACTCCATCAGAATTTCTACAAAATATAAATAAGAGGAAACTTGGTTATAACAGCTGCTGGACCATGTGCAACACCACTTCAGGAGGGGTAAGAAATGAAGCATGAAAGCTTCTAGTGGAGGCACCACTATAGAGCCACATGGAGAATCTTGAAATCATAACCTAATTAAGCCCCTGGGAAGAGTGCTTTGCCAAATATAGGTGTTCATGTATTATATTCTGAAATAATTTGTTCTTTATTATTCAAATGTATTAATTGAGAATAAACTTTGTGATGCTCATTGTCAGTTAAGAGCAAAGAGTGAAAATCATGAAGTGTAAAAAATTATTAGAGTTCCAGATCTCTTTCTGTTACTAATGTGTTAACCTGGGCAATTCATGACCCATCTGGGCACAGTTTCCCCATCAGGAAAACTGCAGTTTAAATACCTCTTCCTATACTCTTCAAGCCCCTGTTTTGTTTTGCATTTTAGATAGGCTCACCCTAGACTCTAGTGGGAAAACACAGGTACTGGTTCTTGGTTACTTTTGATTTGCACATGTACATAGCCTCTCTGGGGCTCCGCTCCTGACAATGCTGACAACTTTCCAGAACTCCTCCTCTCCTTAAGGTGCAGGCTGCTGAGAGTTAGTGGAGAGGTGGAGGTCCTCCTCTTTGTCATCTGGGTCCTTAAGATAAAACAAGACCATAACACTAAAATAACAGGGCCGAAGGGACTGTATTTCTGAAGGACTGGGGTACCTTATAAGGGATTTTATGATGGAGGAGAGCACAAGTGAACATCATGCACTAAATATCTTTTCCTGGGCAAGTATTGCACAGGAAGGAAGCACCATTGTGGAGCACCTCTCCCTCTCAGCCTGGCTCCCTAGTCCCATGCTTCTACAGGACAGTGGAGGTGGGAACTATGGAGGTGGCTTTGCATTTTGGGCCCCTGCTCAAAAAGTGAAAATGGGTTTTGCAGGCCCTATTGCTTGTGTAGCAGTATAAACTGTAGTAATAATGTTTATCTCTAGAGCTTTTGCTTCTAATGGTTACATATGTTGCATCTCCCCAGAACAAATTTCTTTCATTCATTCCTTCATTCTTCTATTCATTTATTTTTCAAGTATTAAAGGGAGTCTACTCTCTACAAAGTTAATAAAGTGATAAACAAGTCATTTAAGTAACAAAATCTTAGATTGTGATTAGTGCTCTTAAAAATCAGAGATGAGTGGGAATTGCACAGAGGGGATGCTAATTTAGGCAAGATAATGAAGATCTCTGAGATTTTGTCTATGGAATAAGGATAATAATTGTATCTACCTTGAAGGTTTTTGTTGAGGATGATGTTTAAGTATCCATCACTACGTGACTTGTAGTTAGTACCCAATACATATTAGCAGCCATTGTCCATGTTATTTTTATCATTACTTTTCATAACAGTGTGGCAGGATGAGCTAAGTAGAAAATATTGATTTTATTGCTTTTATTTGGTAAGATGAGAACACTGTAACTCTGAAAGGTTAAGACTTTTCTGTGGCTGCACAACCACATGGTAGAGCCTCAAACCCTGGTCTTTTGACCACTCTTCCACTGCACTTTCACCACACACTCTCAAGTCACCTGGGAGTATGGCCTCTTTGTCAACAAGCCAACCCTCCACATCTCCATTCATACCCGTTAACCTATCTATCTACTAATATTAGGCAGGATACTTCAGGGAAAAAGAGAGACAAATAGAATAAATATATAGATATATCCCTATTTAGCTCCTATCGTGCTGGGAGAGGGGCGTTAAGGAATTGGCTCACATGACTGTGGGATGTCAAGTCTGAATTCTGTAAGACAGGCCAGCAGGCAGGAGGAAGAGTTGATGTTGCCATTTGAGTCTGGAGGCAGAATGCCTTACCCCAGGGACTTAGTTGTTTCTCTTAATGTCTTCAACTGACTATATGAGGTCCACCTACATTATGGACAGTAATCTGCTTTACTCAGTCTACTGATTTAAATGTTAATCACATGTAAAAAATACTTAAACAGCAATATGTACATTGATATTGCCAAACAACTGGGCACCCTAGTCTGTTCAAGTTGATATATAAAATTGTCTACTAGGTATCTATCTAGGAGGTCAAACTAGCTTTTGTCACAAGTTTTACATTAATCTATTCAATAAAACGAAGCTTTCTGTTAATTTTAGCTGTGTGCTTGGGAAGTACAGGCAGACTAAGAATCCTGGCAAGCATTCTTCCATCGGGTACCCCTTGATAGAACACACCACTTGTTCTAAATGCCATTATAAATCACATGTTATTGTAGTTACAGGCATTACAGTGATTTGCACCCCTCTTCTATGTATCTGATGTAACTATTTTATTTATTTTCCTGAAACTCAACCAAACATACTAAGTGCTCTTTACAGAATTTTTTCCCACAAACTCATTCTAACCTTACGATGTTGAAGAGACCCCAAGAAAGGACAACCAGCCTTCCCTTTGTGTGTGTAAGGATGTGGGTTTCATTCTTGGGCATTCATTAAATTATATAAAAGAAATATTTTGAGAGTATGATTAAGATGTTGGCTGCCAAAATAAGGTATTTCAGTTATACTCCTTTTTGTGATAATGCCTAGATATTTACTATAAGGTAATAATCTGCTATGGATACAATGACTTATGTACATAAATATTATTTGGAATTGTAAAAATGAACACAAACTTAATATGTAATAATAGGAGGATGGTTAAACATATTAGAGTATGTTTTTCAACCCTTCAAAATGTTTTATGAAGCTTTTTTAAAAGCATGGTAGAGTTCCCTCTTCATTTGTTTCTGTTTGTAATATCTCAACTATATAAAAAGTACATGGGCTAAAAGGATATTTACCAAAAATATATATAGTTATTGTTTATAATGACTATTATCTCTGGATGAAAGTAGTATGATTTTATTTTTTATATTATCTTTATTAAAATCAGCTTTTATTCCATACTTGTACACTTTTATATAACAAATATAAGCATATTTAGTGTGCAAGTAAAAATAAAATGAAAACAAAGATCCCTGTGTACCTTAGTCCTCTGTGGTATGCTTAAGTGGTATATTTTGTGGCGTGTGCTTCTTTTTTGATGCTGTCTCTTATATACTAATAAAATAAAGACATGGTGCTATGCCCCAGTCCTTCCATAGGCTATCAAACTTTTATAGTTTAATTAAAAGCAAAATTCCAGAAAAGAATTAAACCATTTCTCAGTTTCAGTCTGTAACTCTAAATGTTGACATCATGAAGCTTCTCTTAAAATTGATGGGCAGAGCGTGTGCCTGTGGTCACATTGTTTCCCTGCCTGGAATGCTTGCCTCTTCTCTCCTACTCGCTGTGTTCTACCTTCAAGGTCCCACACAGCCTTGATATCTGCAGGAAGTTCTCTTGGGCCCCTCAAGCCCAGCATAGTCCTTCTTTCCCACATTCAGCATATCAGGTGTTTCCATTGATGTAAGGGTTAATCCTCCACTTGAACCCTGACTCCATTTCCTATCTCTTCCATTAATTGCCCTTTATTTCCATTGATCTGTCCTTCAGATTTACCAGTGGATCCTTCTCTTCAGCATCTGCACATGTCAGGCCTTTCACTGGGTGCCCTTCCAGCAAGCTCTCCACTTCTCCAGGCCTGTCTAGCTCAGCTGGCCTCTGTTACCTGCACTTTCTCCTTCTTTATGACATTCAGGTGAAACTTTAATAATCCTCAGCATGTAACTAGCCGTGTAACTATAGAAAGTTGTCCCAAACCTTCTAATTTTCAAATCCAGTCTGCATTTTCCAGTATTTTTCTTATGTGATCTTCATGGGGTAATTGAAATCATCAGCCAGCACTTCACTGTGAAAAGCATTTCCTTTGGCTGCCATCTACTCTCTTCTTATTTTCTCCTACTTTTAAGATTATTCTCCATAAGTCTTCTTTACTGGGTTCTCTGTCTTTTCCATCTCCTTTGGAATTTCTGTTCCAAATTTCCGTTCTTGTCTTCAGTTTATTGTATCTACTTCCTTTGAGTGATTGCCTCCACTACCAGGGTTTCAACTAGAACATGATGATGACTGTGATGTAAATCAGGATGTGATTTTTCTCCTGAGTCCTAAGCTTATATTTCTATCTATCTTGTGAATGTGTGCATTTAAATTTTTCATGGACACCTGAAGCACCACAGGCTGAAACTGAACTGATGGAAGGCCACTCTTACCTCTCTTCACCCAGTAGTGATTTGATCATCTTTTTGTATTCCCTTTTCTGATTGGTAGCATCACGATCAACCTAATTCCTGGGGCAGAGTCCTTATAAATCTCCAGTTTTTTCCTGCTGCCCTCAAACTGTTCCCATCATATTAATCATTAAATACTCATTGTTATTTAGCAATATTGCTTCAATAACCCCTAACTCATCTCCCTGCTTTTCTTCCACTCCCATCTAATTGTCTTCCACACTAAGGCCAGAGATCTATTTTATTTGTATCAGTTATCACTACTCCCAATAACCCTCTACTGGGCTTTCACTACCTGATAAAGCCCAAGTTCTATAGGATGGTATGGAACCTTGATAGAACCTTCCGTACCTCCAGAAAGGTCATTGAATTTAGCTGTTGGTGTGTGGACTGTCCTGCTATTAATCTATGCTTTTTATCTGTGCTTCCATTACTTTCTGTTCTTCAAACATACCTCACTTTTTTTGTCCACCCAAAACACACACCCTATCAGTACAATTTCTATTTATCTGTAAATTCCTTCTCAGAAATAACTTTATGCAAAAAATTTTTTCCTGAAACACCCACCCAGAATGAACTAGTGACTCTCATGTGTTTCTGTACTTCCTCTTCATCTTTTTCAGAATAAATTTAGATTTTTTACTATATTTGTCTTTATAACTAAATTGCAAAATGCATTGCTGACACAATTATTAGATTTCTGAAGGTGATCTAATTTTGATTTTTCTTTTGAATACCCTATAAAATTTAATGCAAGTGTGACCTATAGGTACTGCTCAATGCATCTCTAAAGCATGGATATGCCAACTCATAAGTCCCTTTAGGGGATCACATGAGTTTGCTTCAGTGATTTTGTTCAGTTGTCTATAATTCAGCAAGTACCACCCCCCCACCCCAACAAATAAAGGTCATCAGATTTCATTGTTGTTTAATGGTTTAGGACTGCCCCGCTATTTTCTTGTTATGTATCTTAAGGAGGGTAAGTTTAGAAAGGGCTTTTTTTTTCTTTTACAAAAAGAAAACAAATATGTATTGCATCTCCTGTGCATTTTGAGACTTGAGATTTTTATTTCAAAATGTATGGTTAGCTTCAGGCAAAATAATGATGTTGGTGGTTTGCTTTGGGGACAATTCCACCCTACTCTTACAGTATCTTGTCCCTTTTCTTTACAACCTCATTTCCCATTTATATCTCTAGAATATTGATGTTCTCTGGGCTCCACATAAAAGTCCAACCTTGAAAACTATCTCAGGTTACATTCTTTCTTGAAACTCTTACTCCTCACACTGTAACTATAGGTAGCTTTTACTGACTAATAGATTAACTGGCTTTAGATATATGAGTGACTAAAAACATTTTGAATACCAGCTACATTTGAATTGTAAAGGGCATCTCTGAAGATGGTGGCATAGGCAGATGTGGTTCACCTCTTTGCACAACCACATCAAAATTACAACTAAAATACAGAACAACCATCACTCAGAACTGTCAGAAATTGAGTTGAATGGATGTCTAACAAATGTGGAATTAAAGAAACCATATCGAGACTGGTAGGAAAGGTGCAGACTAAGAATGGTCTGGTCTCTCACTCATGTTGGTGGTTAAAAATTTGGGAGGGATATCTTGAAAGTAAGGAGTCCCAGCCCCACATTAGACTCCCAGCCCAGGGTTCCAGTGCCAAGAAGATAAGTCCCCACATCTTCTGGCCACAAAACCCAACAGGGATGGGGTCAGTACAAAAAACTTCTGCAGTCCCAAGAAGTTCTTCTTAAAGAACCCACACAGGTTCACCTACTCAGGCTCATTTCCTCTGAGCTCTAGCACCAGGGGAGCAGCTCGAAAGGCAACAGGTATGCAAGGAGAAATCAAAGTGGCTGTATTCAAGGTGATTAGAGGACATTGTCCCTTTTCTAAATCATCCCTCCACAGTGCCAGCAAGTTAGTGTGATATCTGAGATTCCATCAGTCTGGTTAATACTGTTTGTCCTGCCTTGGAGATCCTCAGAGACTCCACCCCATCCAATTTACAGGTCCACCTAAGCTGCTTTTCCATATGAATGGCTTGTCTTGGCTCAAGCTCCACAACTTCCTAAACCATCAAATGAGCAACAGCTGGATTCAGTGAGCCCCAAGCCCAACAATAGCAGTAGCCAGCCTAAGTTCACAGCTTGGCTTTGCCTGGGAATCTCCAACTCCAGCTCAAGTAGCAGCCATCTCAGACATCTCAGACATCTCTTGCCTTATAGTTTAAGCAGGGTGGCCCTGGGCAAAGCACAGGTTGGGCTGACCTTGGCTTGTACAACCCAGGAAACTCCAGGACCAGCACACCTACAGCTACAGACCTGTAGACTACAGATCTGTGGACAGTTACAGACCACATCAGAGCACCACCACCATGCTCCTGCACAACCGATCCTCCATGGATGGTACAGGTTGGTGGTATGTGATCATAGCCAATTCTCACAGCTAACTGGCCTCCCGTTGATCTGCCAACAACCACCAAGACTCAACTACAAGAGAAGGGTGTACTCAGCCCACACAAAGGATGCACCTTAAATACCCATCTTGGTTGATAGGGAGGCTGTGCCACTGGACCCTATTGGATACCTACTACATTAGTTCACACTACCAAGACATGGAGTCAAAGCAGCTCTACCTAATACATAGAAACAAAAACAGGGAGGCTGTCAAAATAAGGAGACAAAGAAACATGGCCCAAATGAAAGAACACATCAAAACTCCAGAAAAAGAACTAAACTAAATGGAGATAAGCAATCTATCAGATGCAGAGTTCAAACCACTGGGTATAAGGATGCTGAAGAAACTTAGTGAGGACCTCAGCAGCATAAAAAGAATCCAGTCAGAAATGAAGGATTCACTATTGAAATACAGAACAATGTACAGGCAAACAACAGTAGATTGGATGAAGTCAGGAATCAAATCAATGATATGGAACATAAGAAAGAAAAAATGACCAATCAGAACACCAAGAAGAAAAATGAATCCAAAGAAACAAGGACAGTATAAGCAGCCCCTGGGACAACTTCAAGAGGTAAAACCTTTGCCTCATAGGGGTGCCAGGAGAAGAAGAGAAAGTGCTGGAAATTGGAAATCTACTTGAAAAAATAATGAAAGAAAACTTCTCTAATTTGGTGAAAGAAATAGACATGCAAGTCCAGGAAGCACAAAGACTCCCAAACAAGATAGATGCAAGAGGCCCACTCTAAGACACATCCTAATTAAAATGCCAAAGGTTGAAGATAAAGAGAGAATCTTAAAAGCAATAAGAGAAATGAAGTTAGTTAGCTACAGGGGAGTTCCCATAAGACTGTCAGCTGATTTCTCAAAAGAAACTTTGCAGGCTAGATGGGATTGTCAAGAAATAATCAAAGTTATGAAAAGTAGAGATCTACAACCAAGATCGCTTTATCTAGCAAAGCTATCATTTAGAATCGAAGGATAGCTTCCCAGACATTGAAAAACTAAAGGAATTCATCATCACTAAACCATTATTATAAGAAATGTTAAAGGGAATTATTTAAGAAAAAGGAGATCAAAACTATGAACAATAAAATGACAAAAAATACAAATCTATCAACAATTGAATCTGAAAAACAAACTAAGCAAACAAGAAGAACAGAGACAGTATCATGGATATAGAAAGTGTTTTGATGGGTGCCAGATGGGAGGTGTGTGTGTGGGAATGAGTGAAAAGGTGCAGGAATTAGGTAGTGCAAATAGGTAGTTACAGAATAGTTATGGAGATGTAAAGTACAGTATAGAAAATGGAGGAGCCGAATAACTTACATGCATGACCCATGGACATAAACAATAGTGGGGGGATTGTCTGAGGTAATGGTGGGTGCTGTGTGGAGAGGGGTTGAAGGGGGAAAATCTGGACTACTGTCCAGATTATAGTGGCATAATCAATAAAATATAATTAAAATAAAAAAGATAATACAATAAAATAAAGGGCATCTCTGGAGATACATGGTTTTTAATTGTATTTTCTTTTTTCCCTTTTTTTATTGTTGTTCCATTACAATTGTCTCCATTTTCACACCCCCACCCCACCCATCTCTACCTCCCACTCCCAAACCCACCCCCTTTGGCTTTGTCCACCTGCCCTTCATACATGTTCCTTGATGCACCTCCCCCATTATCCCCTATTATCTTCCTGCTCCTCTCTGTTTACTGCCAGATTGTTCTTTATTTCAATGTCTCTGGTTATATTTTGCTTGCTTCTTTGTTTTGTTAATTATATTTTCTCATGGTGAAATGTCAATTGTTTGGGGCAGACAGAAGGGTGGTTCTAAGGGATCCTGGCACAAAGGTAGCTGGCTACTCTCTTAGTCATACAGTATTTATTGAATAGTTACTGGAAAGTTGGCAAAATCCATGATTAAGTGCAGAGTTCTCCACAAGAAAATCTTTGCTTCAGGAACCAACTGCAAGCTTGGGGGTCCCCAGAGCCATTCTCATTTCTGATGAGTTAGCTATAAATTCAAGCTTTCCATGATTCCCTTCAGATTCAATAATTTGTAGGAAAGGTACAAAGCACTTACTGAAATAAAAGCACCATACTTACCATTAGTTTTTATTTTAGCAACAAGATACAAAATTATTTCCAGCCAAAAAGAGAGATACATAGGTCAAAATCTGGGAAAGTTCTAAATGCAAAGTTTCAAGGGATGTGTTATCCTCTCAGAATCAAAGTGTAGTGACACTCAAGAGTATTGCTAACCAGGAGAGTTCACCGAAGGTGTGATGTCCAAAGTCTTTGTTGAGTCTTCATTGTGTGGAACATGACTGATTAAAACATCGGTCATGTGGTTGAACTCAATCTCTATCACCCCTACCTTTCCGAGAGGTAGGACTTACCCTCAGAGTCCAAACCCTCTAATCACATAACTGGTCTTTCTGTCATGGTCAACCCTTATTTTGAGTGTTTTTTAACATAAACTATAGAGTGTGGTCCAGGGCCCACACGAATAACACAGATATTTTAAACACTTGGGACATTTCAAAGGCTAAGAGGTTATTTCCTAAGAAATGGGGAAAAAGGCCAAACAAATCCTTTGTTATATAATAGTAAATATAGAAACTTAACAACTATCTTACAAGGCAAGAGAAAACTCAGCTCCTTGAATTTCTATGTGCGCATTTTTTAAACTATGTAAGAAAAAGAACAGTGGCCAGTTTATAAAGTACCTATGTCTTTATTGTCTATTATATTTATTACAATAAATAAAACACATAAAAATAAAATAAAATAAAACACAATGCCAAGCAATCAAATTTGTTTATTTCCTAAATTTCCATTTGAAACAGAATAGCACATTATTTTCCTGTCAAGCCATTTAAAAATATAAATACTCTTTTCAATCTGAATTAAAATCTTGAAAGAAAAGAATAATAAACTTTAGACTTAAGTGGCAGTGAAAACTCAAAATAGATTAAAAATCAAAATTTAATCTGAAGTTGTTTAAAACTTACCATGATTTTAACCACTGATGATTCTTTAAGTGGGTTAATAATTTATGTTTTAATGTAAAATACAATATACACTTTTTCTTAAAAGTCACAAATGTGTGTTTTTATATTAAGCATATTTTGTGACTATTGCTATTAACAGATTGGTTTAAGATACTAATTCTTTAAGCTATTTTACCATTTCAAAAAACCCCTAAATTTAAGAGCTAATATGAAACTCTTAGAAAAACCATAAAAGAAAGTCTCATTGACCTAAAATTTGGTCATGCTTTTTCACATATGACACCAAAAGCTCAGGCAACAGAAGAAAAAGCAGATCGATTGGACTTCATTAAAATCAAAAACTTGTGCTCAAAGGTAACTATAAAAAAAGTAAAAAGACATCCCAAAAATGAGAGGAAAATTTTGCAAAACATATATTTAATGTGTGTTTGATATTGAGAATAAAAAACTCCTGTAACAATAAAATCACAAACAACAGAATAATAGAATGGACAAAAAACATGAATAGACATTTCTCCAAAGAATATAACAAATGGCCAATAAACACATGAAAAGATACCCATCATCACTAGTAATTTGGGAAATGCAGATCAAAACTGTTATGTGATTCCACCACACACTTTGTGAGACGGCTACTAGTACAAAAACCTGAATGGTGACAAGAGATTTGGCTTTGCATGGTGAAAAGACAATATAATCTACAGATAATATATTATAGAAATGTCTATTTGAAACCTGTATTATTTTATAAACCAATATCATGGCAATAAATTCAATAAAAATACATTGATTAAAAATCAATGTATTAAAATAAATAATAAATAAATAAATAATAAATAATAAAATAAAATGTCTGCAGCTGTATAATCTTCATAGATTCCATAATATAATTAGTATACAATGAGGTCTGTCCAGAAAGTATCCAGGCATGCGCTGTAAAAAATAGAGACATTTATTGAAGAAGATACAAGATACAGCAAGCATTGTGCATAGGAGAATGAGGCTTGGTCCCCTTCAAAGTAGGCACCTTGGGACCTCACACAGTTCTCCAATCACCATCAGCTTCCCCTTTGTATTTTCCTGAATCTCATTGACAGCCTGAAACCTCTTCTCTTTCAAAAATGGTTTTAGTTTTGAGAAAAGCCAGAAGTCGCAGGGCCACAAATCTGGGTTTTAGCGGGGCTGAGTCACCTGGATGATTTGACGTATCACCATAAAACACTGCACCAAACATGATGCATGAGCAAGCATGTTGTCATTATGAAGCTGCTGATCACCAGTTGCCCATAGCTGCAGCCTTCTGAATCATTTGAATAGTTCCCACAGAGGAATGTTCAAGCTTAATGCAAAATTTGTTTCAGACTTGTTGTTGCTCTATTCCCTCAGTCATTTTGAATGACTCTCCTTGGCTGCCAGGTTACATCGATGCTGCGTAAACTGTTCTTGTTATACTAACAATGGTTGGGCTTTTTCCAGACAGATCTCATATATAATTGTCTAACCACTATGCTGTATAACTAAAACTAATACAAAATAATATTGACTGTAAACTGTAATGTAAACTTTTTAATAAAAAACAAATAAACACACACAGTAACCATAGAAACAACAAAAGAAACTCCAGAAAGTAACAATCATTGTGGAGGACGTGGGTATATTAAAGTTTATGCATGTTGGTGGGAATGTAGAATGGTGCATCTGCTATGGAAAACAGTATGGTGAGTCTTTAAAAAATTAAAAATAGAATTATCACATGACCCAGCAATTCCACTCTTAGTATGATCAACAAAATTCCAGAGAATCCTTTTGAGAAATTAAAAGAGAGTTTATTCAGATAATGATTTGTAAACCAGGAATTGTAGCCCTCAGTAGAAACCAAAAATACCTTCCCAAAGGGAGAGGATAGGGCAAGGTGTTTAAAGACAGAGTTAAAAGAAGCTGGTGACCAAAGACATGGTTTGCTAGGAGAAACATGACCATAAACTTACATCATTCATTTTTTGATTGGTGAGGGCACTGGACTTTCAATGTTCAGTGGACGCAGTAGGTAGGCAAGTAGGGCTGTGAGGTGAGAACAATGAGCAATGCATGATTAAGTATTTATCAACATCCTAGTTTCAGCCCAGGCTATAGAACAAAAGGGCTACTTCTGACCACACAATTATAGTACAAAGAGTATTATTTATCAATGATACAAGGAGTACAATTAATTAAATAGTAGCATGAGCATGGGGGGCTACTTGCTTTGCAGGCAGTTTAGGAGCCAAAAAGGGGTTTTATAAGTTCTTGGTATATACCAGAAAGTATCAAAATCAGGGTCCCAAAGAGATATTTGTATAACCATATTAATAGCATTATTGTTCACAAAGGCCAAAAGGTGGAAGCAACCCAAGTGTCCACTGACAAATGATTAAACAGAATATGGAATATACATACAATGAACTGTTATTCAGGAATCAGAAGAAATAAAGTTCTGTTACATGCCACAACATGAATGAATCTTGAAAACATTATGCTATCTGAAATAAACCAGACATAAAAGGAAAACTCTCATATGAGTCCATGTGAATGAGGTATCTAAGATAAGCAAATACTTGCCAGGAGCTGGAAGGTGAGGGCAATGGGAACTTATTGGTGAATGGGTACAGAATTTCTATTTGAGATGATAAAAATGTTCTGGAAATAGAAGTGATGGTTACATAACATTATGTGTGTACTTACACAACTGAATTATACACTTGAAAATGGTTAAAACTTTGTTATGTAAACTTTATCACAATTTTAAAAAAGATTCAGTGAAGTAAACTCAGTAAAATGTGAAAAAATAGGACATATCATTGTTAAACAACTAGATACTAAAATCATAAAATAGTTTATGAAGTTGGCAACTACAAACTGCTTTTCAAATGAGCCTCTGCACAGGGAAGAAAAGAAAGTGATATAAGAAGTTATGTGCTTTTCTGCTTTGAACTTTTGTTATTATTTATAATCAAGATTGCATGTCCTACTGCAGGCTGATTGGATGGATTCTAACAAAGATCACAAAAATTACACAACCAAAATCCCTTTTGAGACATTATTTTCTCCAATTCAAAGGTGTTTGTGTCTCTATAAAGCTATTATTAATTATAATTATAATTTATAAATTGGGGATTTATAATTTACCTGAAGATTAGTGCAGTAGACAGAATAATGCCTCTCAAAGACATTCTGTCCTTGATCCCCAGAATATGTGAATAAGTTATGGTTACATTGTAAAAAGGACTTCACAGATATGACTAAAATACAGTATTTGAGATAGGAAGATTAGCTTGGATTATCCAGGTGTGCTCGATCCAGTGAAGGAGCTCAGTTGGTTGGAACATTGTACCGCACACCAAAAGGTTGCTGGTTTCATTCCAGGTCAGGGCACATACCTAGGCTGCAGGTTCAAACCCGAGTCAGGGCACGTAGGGGAGGGAACAGATCAAAGTTTCTTTCTCACATCAATGTTCTCTCTCTCTCAAATTAAAAAATATATCCTCATGTGAGGATAACAGAAAGTCAGAAATTTCTCTGGTTGAAGTCAGACAGATGTAACAGAAGAAAGAGAACATCAGTGGATAGATGAGGCAGAAAAACTTGAAAGTGTCAGGGCCTGAGCCTCTCTTGTGGGCTCTGAAAATGGGGGAGGGAGTTATGAGCCAAGGAAGGTAGTCTCCTCTGGGAGCTAAGAACAACCCTCAACCAGCATCCAGCAAGGACATGGGGGCCTCAGTAGCACAACCCCGTGGATCTGAATTCTGCCAGTGGATAGATTCTAAAAGAAAATGGATTCTTCCCTAGAACTTCCAGAAAAAACGTAGCTCCGATGACATCCTGGTTCTAAATTAGTGGAGCCAGAGTAAAGAAAACAGCCAAACCTACTGGATTTCTGGACTATAGAAGTGTAAGATAATGAGTTTATATTGTTTAAACTGCTAAATTTGTGATAATTTTTTATGGTGATGACAGAAACTATATAAATAGTTTTAATAAGAAACACTAAATGCTTATTAACACATCTAAACATTTTTCTCCCAAAAATGTTCAGAACTTAACAATAACCAAAAGAATATTATTTCCAAACATTTTCACTTTCCCTTCAGATAGTTTCATGACATTTAATAGTCTCTGAAATTAAGTACCATAACTCCAGATCTTGTGTAATTCAGTTCTTTTTCCCTGGGTATGTCTTGACTTTTTATAAAGGGCACCCAGGAAAATCAAGGGACAACAAGAAAAATAAAAGAATAGTGTTACTTTTTTCCTGGTGTGTTACCAAAATCTCAATTCAAATATTGCATATCAGATGTTCAATAATAATCACTCAGGAGATGATTTCTTACTTGCAAAGGGAAAATAACTTGAGAGAAAACAAAACTTCTGCCCACTCTCCATGACAGCACTCATAACACTATTTGTTTTGGAATTTGCTCCAAGCCTCAAGGTCAAGATCACTGAGGTAACTCCAGACAGAGGTCTAGAGTAGGTATCTCAAGGATGGAGAATGCACACAATAAATGGTTCAGATGCAAGTGAATGGAAATAAAGATACAGTCTTTGTTTTCTGAAATATTCCTGCCAATCCTGCATCTCATCCAAAGCATTAGTTTTTTTTCCTCATTAAAAAATTACCATAAACTTAATGTTTTTTGGTAATCTATTACCTTGTAGTCTCTGTACTTTAGGAGTTCTGGAACCTGACGGAGTTCTCTGTGTAAGATGAATCAGGGCTGCATTCAAGGTGTTGGCTGGAATGTGTTTTCATCCATATGAGCTGGAAACCTATCTGCCTTTCAGTTCATCCAGATTGTTGCAGAGCCCACTTCCTCATAACTGAATGACTGAAGGCCTTGACTTTTTACTGGCTGTCGGCCTTCATCTGAGGCTGCCCTCAGTTCCTATGGCCGCCTGTGATTCTTTGTCACTTAGGCTTTTCCTCAACACAGCTGCTTAATTTGTGGCAGAAAGGAGAAGCCATAAAGCAAGTTGGCTTGCAAGACTTACGTAATGTGATATAATCAAAGGAGTAGCTTCCCATCACCTTATTATATTCTATTCATTAGAATCAAGTCATAGGTCCCACGTTAAAGGGGTATTGTGCAAAAATATGAACGCCAGATGGCAAGGGTATTAGGTTCAATTTAGGGTCTGTCTGTCACACCCAGTTAAAGACTATATTATTTTATGTTGTTTTCTGTGTGTAGCAGATGAAAAGATAACCTGACTTAGGGTGAATTTTTTAATACCTGTCCTCATTTAGAGGCAACAATGGAATGCATAGATGAAAGGCACTGACTTCGGAGTGTTTCTCAGACCTGGAATCAAATACCGGTTCCAATGTGCAATTCTGGGCCAGTTATTGAAGTGCCATAAACATTGATTTACTTTTGCAGAAAATGCAGATTACTTATCTAGTAGTTTTTCTGTGAGAAATAAATGACAATATGTGTAATGTATTTAGAAAAGTGAGACAATACAAATTATCTATTTTATAAAATTTAGTTTTTATTTAAAAAATATCCTCCTGATCCTCAGGCAGGAGTCAAAGTCGTTATCTTGACAAAAATAACGTCTGTTTTATAAGGTATCTGTGGCACAGACCTATCTGTCAAACATGTGCAATGTATCCTATGTAAAGAGACTTTACTGGTTACACATTTCATTTTAAAGCATTCCTTATTAATTCATAATACTAGTTTTTGGAAATTTGAATTTCACAAATTCTGTTGTAAGAAATATCAAGTGTAAAGCTCACATTTTCAATAATTCCTTTTTTAGAATTGAATTACACTGAGTGGACTGACTTACTTATGTATGTATTTAGTTGACATGCAGAGGAATTAAACTTCTCAACAATTCTTTTTGTCTTTTCACTGATTGTCCCCCTTTATGACATAATGGCTCTGTCTTCATGGATTATGAAACTACAAGAGTATTTAAATGTACTGATTAACTGACAGTGGAAGGACAATTTTTCTAACA
The DNA here is from genome assembly GCF_019186645.2 of Phyllostomus hastatus. Lineage (NCBI taxonomy): Eukaryota > Metazoa > Chordata > Mammalia > Chiroptera > Phyllostomidae > Phyllostomus > Phyllostomus hastatus. The sequence goes on along the minus strand of NW_025334028.1, from coordinate 20,665,683 downwards.
ACTATTGTTTTATTATGCCATGTGGGCCTCATTCAATTTTGCATAAATTGTTGAATTATAAAACATGGTTCATAGTATGAGTTTATGTACCACCTATATTTATTTTTGTCGATTAACAGCTGCATATGCTGCTGAGATCCTTCAGCTAATATACCGCATTTAGTTCATATTACAGCATCCAATTCAGATCACACTAGGGCATGGCTGTCGTGCAGAGAACAATTTTATTGTAGTTGTTATTGTGGTTAGGGAATATATCCTTTAGCTTTTTATTGTATTGCACTCACTTTAGACAAAATTAACTAGGTTGGTAGGTAGGTACTTCTTGTAGGTGATTCATAATAAATCATTTTGACAACTGAGCCAAAATTAATAGTGCTGTACTGAGAAATTTATTAAATAGAATTTTATAAATCAGATAAAATATATATATGAATTACAGAATAAAGTTAGTTCCTGATTTGATAGGTTAGGTCTATTCTTCTGTATGTTTTTACTATTTTTTTCCTTTATAATTCTTTGTCCTTACCAATCTTATTAAAATAAGTATGAAATTCAGGAAGGAGATTCAGATTTGTAGTTTAAAGACCTGAGCCCTGGCTGGTGTGGCTCAGTGGATTGAGTGCCAACCTGTGAACCAAAGGATCACAGGTTCGACTTCCAGTCAGGGCACATGCCTGGGTTGCAGGCCAGGTTTCTAGTATGGGGAGTAGGGGGAGTGCAAGAGGCAACCACACATTGGTGTTTCTCATGTTTCTTCCCCTATCTCCCTCCCTTCCCTTCTCTCTAAGGGTAAATAAATAAAGTAAAAAAAAAAAAACAAAAAACCTGAGACCAGGTCTCAAATTTAGTAATTAATCATTTTGGCCAATCATGGAATTCTTTTTATTATCAGCTTCCTTTCCTGCCCTACCTACCACAGACATTTGTTAGAATAGTTTAAAATATGTAAACAATGCTTTCAGGGTGTTTCACAGTTTTCACCTGTGTCTTAATGTCACAGTGGTGTGGAGATGTAACCCTGGGACTCTGGGGCCGAGTCTGAACCAGGCACCCATGAACGAAATGTTTTTGATTTGCTAGTTTTTTAATTGAAAAAATCCATATAACTTTTAAAACCTACTCCTTAATACATTGAATTTGATTTAATAAAATTTTGTTTTATATTCACCTCTGAGTAAAATTGATGTCATATAAAGACATACTTTGGCTTTAAAATTTTCCTGGTATTTGGTTGCTTTGTAAATCTAACTACTTTACAAATTGTAAACTTTATGCATCTGAATTATTTTTATAGATAAAGAAGGAATAGTTTCTATGTGAAATAAGCTATTGGTAATTTTTATTTCTCTGATGAAATATTATATTTGAATCAGATTGAGGAAGTCCAAAATTATGTGTTGGAGGAATAATTATGAATATTCTGTAATGGTTACTCAAAGTATACTTTAAGTAGTTATTAGCAACAGACTACTAAGAAGTATGTCTTTAAAATTATATATCAGCACCTTATGAAATGTGTCTTTTAGGCAAGGTAATGCTAAATGGTTCATACATCTCATCATGAACAGTCACTTAAGATACCACTTTACAAAATGTAGTGAGCCTTTGGTTAATCATGGTAAAGTAATTGAAGGAGACAATTCAGTGGCAATTTAAATAGTCCAGTCTTATCAATACTTATCAAGCTGTTTCTAGGACCAGTGGTTATACTAACCGCTTTAACTTGACATTCAGAATGAAGGACTGGTTCAAAGTACAACATAATTTGCTTTTGCATAGGAGCTCATCAGATCATTCATGACTCATACCAGGTATCTCATAGGCCGCATTGGGAAAGCCAGGACTCTGCTACTTTCCAAGTGTGCACATTTATCCAGATGCCTTCTTCACCCAAGAGAATCTTAGGTTAGTGAACATTTAAATGTCACCATTTGACTGATGTCCATAGAGCTTCTTTGCATTTCAAAATAATTGAGGAAATCATACAAGGCCATCTGGAGTATATAGGCCATGTGTCGTGAAGTTCCTACTCCAGATTTAGGCTGTATCACTGAGGCTATTCTTATAAAAATGGATTTCCAAGGAAGCTGAATCATTTGATATATGATATAATAAATGTAGGAGAGAGCATAAATATGAAATGGAGAAAATTTACAAGGTGACTATTACTCTTTCAATTTTTATGCTTTTACATTAATTATATCATTACAATTCTGTTCAGCTGTTCATTCTTTTAAAGTTGGTTAAACTGTTCCATTCAAGGATTTATATACTAGATTCCTTACAAATATGGAACATAATTATCTGTGAATTATATTCTGAATATGGCACTTCTGAATCATTTTCACTTGGGCCTCAAATATAGAAATATTTCATATTTATATTTCTGCTTGCTGAATCTAACAGATGATTTTATTAAAAACATGGTAAAAATTCTATCAAGTGATCCTGTTGAAATATAAAAGTAAACATAACTTTTATTGTCTAATTTTCTAATTATTTGTTTCCATATTTAGCCAATTACTGAAAAAGTTAAATTCCTCAACATGAATGTACTATATCTTTTTCAAAAGCCCTTCCAGCTCAAAGTAACTGCAAGGGTAAATGGTTCCCATAATCATGTTTACCTTCTTCAGAGATTGAACTCTCCATTATGTAAATTCAAAGGCATTGAATAAATGCACCCCCATGTTCAGATATTATTGAGGGCTCTTTCCTAATTCATACATCAGCTGAGAGCATGAACTGTGTGAGCAATTTTGTTGTGGCAAGTTTGACAATCCAAAGCAATTTGGTCTCTGAAGATGTGAGCTAGTTTTACAATAAGGCTGGTTGGTAAAGAAAGTGAAACAACAAAAACTGGCCAATACTGATTTACTTTCACCATCTAATAATCTATTTTAATGGGATAAATAATTTAGTTATATTCTGTAGATGTGCTTAAATAAGAATGTTTTCTTCTTTAATTCCTCTATCAACTCGACTCAGATTTCTGCCCCAGTTATCTATCACCATCATGCCATGGATAATTTATTCATTAAGAAAAAAAATATTTGTGTATCAACTACGGGTCAAGCATCTCTATTAAGCACTGGCGATACAGCAATGAACAAAACAGACCTGCCCTCATGAAGCTTCTATTGGAGAAAGGAAGGTGTAAAATATTAAAATAATTAAATAAATGTGCTAGGGAGAAAAATAAAGCAGGGAGAGAAGTCAGGAAATTTCAGTGTGGGAGGCTGGTGTTGAAGTTTTGGCCACAGTGGCCAGAGATGGTCTCATTGAGAACTCAGAAGGGAGATCAAAAGGAAGAGTGGAGCGATCCACATGATTATCAAGAGAAAAACTCCAGACAGAGTTATAAATGCCCTGAAGTGAGAGCATGATGTTTAAGTAATAGTGATTAGAACAGTGTGTTAGAGCACAGTGAACCAACCTGAGATTATTAGGTGATGAAATTAGAGAGGTGATGGGAGAGAGACAAATCACAGTGAGTCTTTGAGGGCCTTGTAAACTTGGAGAGACTTAGGCTTTTCCTCTCAGTGAGGTGGAGAGTTAGTGGAAAGGTCTGCACAGTGGAGAGGTCTGCACAGTGATGAGGCATTTGACTTAAATTCAGACACAATCACTCTGGTGTCTGTTTTGACAGGAGAAACCAAGAACGGAAACAGGGAGATTATGGTGTAGGTGAGAGATGGGTGGTAGCAGTCCAAGTAGAGAGAACTAGCTAGAGTCTGGAAAGATTTTAAAGGTGGAGCCAATAGGATTCACTGACAGATAAGATATGGGTCTGAAAGCAAAGAAAAGAAAAAAATAAGGAGATTCCAAGATTTTAGCCTGAGTCTCTAGGAACTAGAATTGAAAACTGTAGGAGGAGCAGATGTGGGGGAAACTCTGAGGAGGCCAGTTTTGAACATGTTAGGTACATATCCAAATAGAGAGAATGAAGAGCTAGTTGGGTGTATGATTGAAATTCAAGGGGGTTATCTAGACAAGATATGTAAGACTTGGAGACATGAACCTTAAGATGATATTTAATCCACTGATTCTAAGGGGTAAGTGTAGATAATGAAAGAAATTCATGGATACATTAAACTCCCTGAGTGATTTTTGTTTGCTGTTTTTTTGTTTTTTGAATTCTCTGTGCCTCTTAGCTTGATTCTTTTTTGGTGGGGAGAGGGTAGTATAAGCATGCTTTTTACTACTTCTAAACTCTCATTTGGAACTTAATTGTAGCTAATATATTTTATTGTGTTTTTACATATATATTTTTAATTCCCAACAATCATGAAAAGATAGTACACAGCATTTTTAGTACCCTAGTAAAAATTCCCATAATATATATGATTATCTTATCATATGGCAAGCCATTTTTTATTATTCAAAAACAACAAAGGAGATTCCTGATTCAAAGCCTAGCACTTTGTCCCCAGCACCGTCTCACATATAGAATGTGCTCAGTACATGTGGATCGAATGAGTGAGTGGGCATACTAACTTATAGGGCATATGAGAAACTTAAAAAAATTATTCATAAAATTGAAGAAATGGCATTCCAATTCTTATTTAAGAAGATTTTTAAAGCTATTTTCAGCTTTGAAATTCATATAACTAAAGAACTGTAATAACACAGAAATGTAAAGTGAAAAGAATAACCCACTTTATAGAATATTTAAAAAACTATGAACATTCTGCTGTTTGACTTTCTAATAATTTTATCTACACTTGAAAATTAGTTATGATTGTTTCATATATGTTGATATAAGAAACATCTAAACCTGGTGAAAATTATAAGAGTTTATTTGAGCCAAACTAACAACATATGCCAGGAATCAATATGTCCAATGATCCAGACAAGACTTTTGCAGCTTTTTTATGAATTTGAAATTAAGGAGGGAAAGCAAGGCGGGGGCTGGTGATTGTGACTTATTTCAGAGGTGCATTAGCCTAGATGCATGAAAACAATGAACAGGGCTTGCTTAAGCAAAAGTAAACATTTTGGTAAAAAGTTATATGTCTGGGCATGACCACGCAGCTTGACCTGCCCAGTTAGGAATTTGTGATCAGATCACCCTATGAGCTTACTGTCCATAGAACTCCTTGTTTCTTTTTTCTTTTTTTAAAGATTTTATTTATTTATTTTTTAGAGAGGGAAGGGAGGGAGAAAGAGAGAGAGAGAGAAACATCAATGTGCAGTTCCTGGGGGCCATGGCCTGCAACCCAGGTACGTGCCCTGAGTGGAAATCGAACCTGTGACACTTTGGTTCGCAGTCCGTGCTCAATCAACTGAGGTACACCAGCCAGGGAGCATAGACCTCCTTTTTTCATCCACATATATATGTACATTAGTATAATCTTGCCTTTTACAGCAACATCATAACAAAGTATTTTCTAGCTTATTTTGTTTTAAGGCTGTATTAATTTAACTTAGTCATTATTGTCTTAAGCCATTTTGGATATTTCCAATATTTTATTATCAAAAAGCAGTGTTCAGTGAATATCTTTACATGAAAATTTATTTTCTGAATTAAAAATTATTTTCTTAGGTGGTTTTCTAGATGTAGGACAAAATAAAACTTAAAAGATTTTAAAATCTTATGATCCTTAATGTCAATGTCTGTGCATTATACCTTTGTTTACACAGTGGCTGCCAAATAGTATAACTTCAGAAGTAGAAACAAAGTTTCTCAGGCAGAAAATGATTATCTTTGTAATATTTCTTATGAATAAGATCTAATATTCTGACTGTACACTTAACCTTATATGTTAACTATGTCTGTGCCTATATCTATATGTTGTTATACATGTAAGGTAACACAGACATATCAATGCTTTTAAGAGAAAGTAGTAATTAAAATATTGTAATAAAAGTTTAGCATTTGACAAAACCAATGTAGAATTCTAAGTAAATGTTGAAGTAATCACACACTTACTCAATGATGGCCAGAAATCAAAGATAAATAAAAAAAAATTGCACTTAAGTTTAAGCCTTGGCTGGTGTGGCTCATTGGCTTGAGCACTGGCCTACGAACCAAAGGGTTGCCAGTTTGATCCCCAGTCAGGACATATGCCTAGGTTGTGGGCCAGTGCCCCCACTGGGGGTGTGTGAGAGGCAACCACACACAGATGTTTCTCTCCCTCTCTTTCTCCTTCCCTTCCATCTAAAAATAAATAAAATATTTAATCAAAAAGAAGTTTAAAATCTAAAGAGAGAGAAAAACAGAAAATGGAGTATTGTATTACTGCCCATAGATCCTGGGGCACTGGAGTTCCGCTCGGCATAGCCACATTTAAAGAAACACTGGACAGCAGATGATATGAGCAAAAACGACTTCAACTGTTACTCCTCTCCTGAAGGGCCTATTGTGACACTTCTGAAATAACCCATTCATTCATCAGAACTGATTTGGAATCTCTCACACCTCACACTAATCATTCTTTTCATCCCAGGTTTTCTTTTTCTCAATTTCTCCCTCTACCTCCAGTACTTTATTACATTGATTGATTTGGCCTATGAAATCAAGTCCTCTTCTCTGGTCTTCATCCTCTCTCAAGATTCTGTTTGTTTATTTACAAAATATCTAAGAAGTTATATATTTCCTTTGGGGAAAGGGAGGGAAGTAAAGTAGGCAAGGAGGAAGAAACATCCATATGATAATAAACCCAGTTCTTATCACAAGATTCTCCCATTGTGTTTTTGAAAATGTATGCAAAGAGATCCCTAATACATTCTTAATTTTGCCACTCAAAAACACAAACCTCTTTTTTCTGGAGTAAATGTAACTTCAGATGGTCACTTTGGCAAACGCTGCCATGTCTGGCCTGTTTGTGGTGCATTCCTTTTTCTGGGATGTGGGGAATACAGTAGGGGTTATTTGAGTATCAGGGTTTGAGCACTGGGGTTTTTCAGGAGGATACCCTATCTTCATAGGCCCTTCTCTCAAAAACCACCGTATACAGCTTTTGTTGGTGAGGATTTGGGATTTGCCATGTGCCTCGCCCTGACAGCAGACCTGTTTTCTAAACCACACTGCCCCACAAGAAGCAAATGAGCGGGCAAACCTGTCCATGGCCATCTCTGACAATCCTTATCAGAATTACAGTTCACCCTGGAACAACAGAAGTTTGAACTACACAGACCCACTTTTTGAATTTTTTTGAAATTCACTATGTGAATTTTTTCCATAAATACTGTAAATATATTTTTTCTTTCTTATAATTTTCTTAATAACATTTTATTTTCTGTAGCTTATTTTCCTGTAAGGCTGTAACAGAGAGAGGTCAGGCTGAATCGCTGGAGGAGTCGGGGGCAGGGAGAAAGCCCGAAGGCGGAACTGAAGATTAGAGGAGAAGACGGTCACACAGTTGGCTCAGACCAAGGATGCTCCCAGCACTCTTATATTGGAAACCCTGTTAATAAAAACCTATTTTCTTCCTCATAAATCTTTGTGTTATGCATAGACATGGCAACAAGAAGCTGGACACCATACTGCCTGTTTACAGGACTACAGTACATAATACGTATATCATTAAAACATATGTTAATTAACTCTTTATGTTACTATTAAGGCTTCTGGTCAACAATAGGTTCATAATGGTAAAGTTTTGAGGGAGTCAAAAGTTATACCAGGATTTTTAAATGCAGAGGGTGGGGGTGGAGCAGGGCTGGCACCCCTAACCTCGGTGTTGTCCTAGGGTCCAACTGTAATGCTCTTGCTTTTCACCATCCATGGGTACCTCATTTAACAAAAGTTATCTCCCAGATATGAACTGTCCAAGCATCCTATGTCAGTACTTTCCTTCACCACTGACTAGAATTCAGATAAAACATTGATATGACAAAACTGGGTATAAAATACAAATTTGGTATTTCTGGTTTCTGTGCTTCTTTGACTATAAGTGTTTATCTACTAAGCCTATACACTGGCTAAATTCTAGATGCCTAGAGTTTGTCAATATGAAAAGAAGTATGGTAAAATATCATGAGTATATTTAAGAGAGTGCTGAAGACATGCAAAGATGTGTGAAATATTTTAGAATAATATGTGGGAATTCAAAAGGAAATTCAGTACTAAAAAATAGAATTTGGCAGCTAAATGGTAAGCTTAATGGGTCTTGACTCTATGAAGATATATTAAGTGGCTTGCTATAGAATTCAGTAAATATTACTTTAGTAAATAAATAAATGTTATGTCACAACTTCGGAAAAACTCACCTCTTGAAGGTCTGCATGAATAAAATAGCCAAGTATTCTGTGAAGGATTTGATATAATTTTTTCTAAAGACACACAAAAATAAAGATATTCACCCAAAAGTCTCATTTAGCCTCATGATTTTATGTATAACTTCATCTTTTTATTAGCATGTCTCAGGAAATTTCTAGAAGCATCAGTTGATATGTCAGGATTTTTGTAAAAGCTCAAAATAATTTGTAAACTTGATTTCCATTTGTTTGGAAAGCAACTATGAACTTTCCATATTTGCTTTTAAAGCACAGTTTTCTTTTTTTAAAGATTTTTATTTATTTATTTATTTTTAGAGAGAAGGAAAGAGAGGAAGAAAGAGACGGAGAGAAACATCAATGATGTGAGAGGAAGTGTCTCACATACCTGCAACTGGGGACTTGGTCTATAACCCAGGCTGTGTCCTGACAGGGAATCAAACCAACAACCTTTTGGTTCACAGACCAGCGTTCAATCCACCAAGCCACACCAGCCAAAGCTAAAGCACAATTTTCTAAAGATAAGTTGTTACAAAAGAAATTATAATTTTGAGTATATAAAACATTTGTTTATTTTTCTTTATAGGTACTCTAGGATTTACAGAATTTTAATATTTATTATTTCAGATCCCCACACAAATATACATATAACAATAAAAATATTACAAATTATGTTATATGGGAACTATCCTAAATCATTGTGAATAGATTACTCCAACACCAAGATTTGATACCTAGGGGGTGCTCAATAAACATTTGCTGAATTAAAAAAAACTGACTCAACAAACTTAAACTGAGATTCCTGTCATTGTTCATTTCTCTTCACAATTTGTATTTTATAAGGAAAGTGACAAGTTCAGTAAGGAAAGTTAATGTCCCAGAAATCACAAATTCTAGCCCAGCCAGTCATTTTTAGATATGATGGGATTTTCCCGTATTATTAAAACTACAGGTAACTCCCTATAGAAATGAATGCTGATGTATGTAAAGTATTTCATCTAGGATTCACCTAGACTACATGATAGTTCTATCATTACTATTTCTATCTTCTTTCTCTCTACTCTGTGTATGAATAACAACACATACTTTGCCTTATAAAGCAGTACAGATTAATGCTTATTTCCATGGATCATATAACTCCCTGACAATAGCAGATAAACTAAACCTCACTGCACCACTATTTCCCAATAAGTCTTTAAGTTCTATTCCTGCTGCCCTTGGTAATATGACAGGATAGTAAGAAGCTAAGGGAATTATTGTGCAAATGCAATGGGGAAACTGAGACAAGAAAACTAAAGAAGGCCAAATTGTCTGAGTAGCTTACAATCAGTGAGTGAATCACAAGACCTTATCTCTTCTAACCAAGGACCCTTGAGAGAAAAATGGCTTATAGTATACCTCTCCTCTCTAACCAAAAAATGCATAACTTAAATCTCCCTTTCCTGCAAAATAGAGAACAGAGAGTCAATTAATGTCATTTTGCCAGCTAAACCCAAGGACATACAAGGTCAGGAGAACAAATAACAAAAAACTCATTAAAAGCCAGACAGACCCAAGATAAAAATAAAACGGTACAGCAGCAAGGTGAAAGATATTCCCAAAGCCCCCTATGTAACCAGACAGCCTGGGGTCCAGCCACTTGCTGCCATGTATATGCATAACACGAAGATTTATCGGGAAGGAAATAGGGTTTTAGAGTAACCAGTTTGAGGGGGCTAGAAGCATGCTTGCTCTAAGCTGACCTCTCCTGTAAAACACAGAAAACCATCTGCCCCTAGGAAGATTAAAGTTCAAATCCATGTCTAAAAGTTCCCCATTATTGTTTATCTGTAGCCCAAGGTTGATACACGAACAGGTCTCCATCTCTCCAGCTCCAGCCTCTCTCTCTTTCTCTGGGGTGCAATGCCAGATCACTCCAGACAATCGTGCAGGGGAAGCTCCATCCTTGAGGAACTTCTCAGTTCGTTCCTCTATGTGCCACTCTTACCCTCCTTGCACTAATGTCGGGATAAGAGGGTAGAAGCAGTCCAGGACCCATGTGCCATGCTGCACTTGGCCATAGCATCCCAAGGGATGGAGGCTGGCAAGGCATGCATCCTATCTTTGGACCCTGCCTCTCAGAACTGGCTTCTGACCTGAGAGGCCTAAGCTCCAAGCCATCCTGGCATCTGTCACACCCACCCATGCTGGACACTGTAAGAAAGAAGCTTCTGCCCTCCTGCTTTTTAAAAGTCCTCTCCCAGAATCCCATGTGCTCTGAAAGCCAGAGGGAATACACACCTTTCAACCAATGAGGGCCAGTGTCAGTCATATTTACCTTTGCCCTTCTTCTGACGGACATATTTAGCAATGAGGCAAAATCTTGACCACACATCACTGTACAAGCTTCCTTCTGCTGAGTCATGAGCTGCTTGTCTACCAGAGGCAATCTCCCTCCTCTGGAAGCCTCTTCCTTCACAGGAAAGGCAAACTGATTCTAATCTTCAATTTCACCTTGGGTTTTTTTCCCTGCCCCCTGCCTTCTCCAGTGATTTGTTCTGATTATTCTGTTGCACCTATGCACTCATTTTGACACATCAGCATATTAAAAATGCACCTGGAAAGTTGATGAATATTCTACTGAAATTCTTCACTAAGAATCTCATCTGCAAAAAAAAAAAAAAAGATTAAAAGTACTCAGGACAAAGAGTGAGATTGAGCTAGAGAATGCCTATGACCTTCCCAAACATGAACCTATTTATTTCCTTCTCAACTCGAAGAGTCCCAAGAAGACTCGAAACCAGGGGAGCCATGGCAGCAGCAACTCGACCTGGGCTTACCCCCTGGGCCTGTTCCAAGGCCCCTTTTCCTCTTCCCCATGAGCTAAAAGCATCCTCACCTTGGCTCTTTTCTGTCTCTGTAACCCTCACTTTCCAGAGAGCTAACAGCAGCCCAGCTTTGGTTCGTTCCTTTGCTGTAAATTTTCTAGGGAGCCAAACGAAGCAGAGCAACACCTATGCTCTCTCCTGTAACTTTTTTCTTTAAATCCATCCTTTGTTTCCTATCCCCAGCCTTAATAAATGTACTCTCAAAATCACCTAGGCTCATATTGCAAAATCTCTCCTACACAAAGTCAAAAACCCACACACCACAGTCTGGCCTGAGCCAGACCTACTCTGGGCCAGTCCCTGTCTGGTATCAGTAGATTGAGCTATTGCAAAGATGAAGAAAAATTTTTAATATGAATTCCTCTCCTAGGTTTACTTTTCCCCTTGTAAGAAAAAATATCTGAGCATTAACCTGCACTACTTTACAAAGCAAAATGTGTTGTTGTTTTAATCTGGAACTACTTAATATTTCTCTTCTACCTGCATTTCGTATATATTGTTCCAAAAGTATATTAACAAAATGCATCGATTATTGAACAATTGGAAAAAAAGTAATAAAATAATACATCAAATCAAGTTTTAGTACCTAGAAGGAACTGACAAAATTTTTCATACATATGCTTCTATAAATAAAAAAGGTATATATTTTAAAACCTCCTTTTTTAAAAGATTTTATTTATTTATGTTTAGACAGAGGGGAGGGAGGGAGAAAGAAAGGGAGAAACACATCAACGTGTAGTTGCTTTTTGCTTGTCCCTCAGTAGGGACCTGGCCTGCAACCCAGGCATGTGCCCTGCCCTGACTGGGAATTGAATCAGCGACCCTTTGGTTTGTAGGCCTGCACTCTACCCACTGAGCCACACCAGCCAGGGCTTAAAACTTCTTTTTTTTTTCTAAATAATTTATTTATTTATTTTTAGAGAGGGAAGGGAAGGAGAAAGAGAGAGAGAGAAACATTAATGTGTGGTTGCTGGGGGTCGTGGCCTGCAACCCAGCCATGTACCCTGACTGGGAATCGAACCTGCGACACTTTGGTTCACAGCCCACGCTCAATCCACTGAGCTACGCCAGCCAGGGCAAAACTTCTTATTGTAAGAGAGAAAGCATAATGTTTCTTCTACCCTTCTAAGTTCTGCTAGCTGGTCTACTAATCAAATTGACATGACACAGATTAACATGAGAAAATAACCAAATTTATACACATATGTATATATAGGATTCCATAAATATGTGGAACCTGAGCACAAAATGGGCAGTTGAGATTTATATACCATCTTGAACTAAGGAGAAAGGGGGTGGGTAGTGGTTTGGACTTCAAAAGGAAGGTAGACAATTCATAACATAGGTAGATGAGAAGGAGCAAACGTTTGGTTAACAAATTCTTGGCAGGCCACCCAGAAACAATAGGACACAGAAGGGAGTCTAACACAAAGACTTCACTAGGTTTTCTCTCAGTTGTCACACTTGGTTCATATGCTAAGGTGATCTCCTGCTGGAGCATGTTTTTCTATTAGAATATTTTTAGACAGTAAGACTCTTCTAGACTCTTTTGTTTTTAAAAAAATAACCAGCTGAAAATGATCAGTATTTCAAAATGAAATATTTTGGGGTAACAAACTCTATTTCCCCTCATAAGAAAATTGGATTATTTTATGTGGACTGTTTTAAATATTTTTTAATGTAAAAACCCTGTATGAGAGAGATCCAGGGTAGTGGTAGAGTAGGTAAAAAACTTTAAATTCCTCCCAATACCAAGTTGGAATTACAACTAAATTATAGAAAAATTATCCTGAGTAACCAACTGAATACTAGCTGGAGGGAGCCTTATAACCGAAGACTTCTGGAAGAAACCACATCACCGTATCAAGACTGGTAGAAAGTGTGGAGAATGAGAGGGCTACCTGGGCTTCCACAGGCAGCAGCTGAAGTTCTGGAGGAATATTTCAGCAGCCAGGGTGTCTAAACCTCAAGTAGGACTCCCCACCCTAGAGACCTAGAACTGGGAATGGAACTCATATAACAACTGGCTGTGAAAAGCAGTGAGGTTTATGCCTGCAAGAGAGAGTTGGCTAGAGATGAAGGAAGCCTTCTAAAGGGTCAACTCTCAAAATTTCTTTTGCAGCCACTTGCCTTGGGTTTTGGAAGATGCAGGGCAGAGCAAACTAGAGTCACATGAGGTTAGTATGGATTTCATGGCTCTGGGAGAGAGAGCTGAAGAGTTAACTGCCAGGATCCTTGTGCTCACTCTTTCCCCACACTGCAGAAGCCATCTTTTTCAGACAGAGCAGTTCCCTCTGTGTGGCATCAGCTTGGGGGAAGCAATAGCTTTCCCTGCAGGAATCCTTCTAGCCCCGCCCTGTGGAGTTTAAGCCTGGCTTCTAAGGAGTACAGCTTGAGGCACTTTGACTGATTAAACCTAGCAGAAAGCCCACAAGTTGAAGTGGATATCTGAAAGCTTTGAAACTTTAGCTGAGGCTCCCACAGGCCCGATGCTGCTAAAAGCCAAGGTTGGTGTGCAGCATGGTTTGTTCTGCACACATGAAGGCATCACAGAGGGTACTACAATCTGTGGATATCTGATAGCTCCAAACAGGTTGTCCAGAGCCAGTTACAGGCAGAATGTGATGTAGTATTGCACCAGAGTCTGTAGATATACCTAACATACAGAAACAAAGAGGTAGCCAAAATGGGAAGATGAAAACATCTTCAAATATAAGAAGAAAACTCTGCAGAAGAACTAAATAAAATAGAGAAAAGCAATTTCTCAGATATAGAGTTTAATTTGATGATTATACGGATGTCTTATAGCATGAAAAAGACAGAAACTATAAAAAAGAATCAGTCAGAAATAAAGAATGCATATCTGAAATAAATAATGCACTAGAAAAAATAAATAGTAAGTCAGCTGAAGCAGAACATTGAATCAGCAATTAGGAAGACTAGGTAGGAAAAAACTCCCAAGCAGAGCATCAAAAAGAAAAAAAATTTAAAAATGGGACAACTTCAGTAACCTATGGACAACATGAAGCATAACAACATCCCCACCATGGAGATACTCAGAGGAGAAGAGAGTGAGCAAGTGGTTGAGAACCTATTTGTAGAAATGTAACAGAAACCTTCCCTACTCTGATGAAGGAAAAAGACACACATGCCCAGGAAGCACAGAGCATCCTAGATAATCCAAAGAGACCCACACCAAGACACATCATTATTAAAATACCAAAGGTTAAAAACAAAGAGAGAATCTTAAAAGCAACAGGAGAGAAACTGTTACAAGGAAGTTCCCATAAGAGTGTCAGCTGATCTCACAAGAAACTTTTCAGGAGAGATGGGATTGCCGAGAAATATTCAGTTACGAAAAGCAAGGACCTACACCAAGATTACTTTACTCAGCAAAGCTATCATTTAGAATGAAAGGACAGATAAAGTGCTTCCCAGACAAGAAAAAGTTAAAGGAGTGTGTTAACACCAAACCAGTATTACAAAATATAGTAAAGGGCTTGCTTTAAGAAGAAGAAAAAGAAAATGAAAATAGAGGACAAGTTAAAAAATAAAATGGCAATTAGACTACCTTCTCATGCCACACACAAGGGTAAATTCAAAATGTGTTAAAGACTTAAATGTTAGATTGCATACCATAAAAATCCTAGAAGAAAACATAGGCAGTAAAATCTCAGACATTGCTTGTAGCAATACTTTTTTATGATATATCTCCTGAGGCAAGGGAAACTAAAAAAAAAAAAATAGAAAGAAAGAAAGAAAAAACAAATGGTATTACAAAAAGTAAGAATGTTTTTGCACGGCAAAAGGAAACCAACAAAATAAAAAGACAACTGCTGAATGGGAGAACATATTCACCAATACATCTTATAAGTGGTTAATACCCAAAATATATAAATAACTTATAAAACTCAATACCAGTAAAACAAATAATCCAATGAAAAATGGAGCAAATGATCAAATAGACAATTCTCCAAATAGGACATACAGACGGCCAATAGGAATATGAAAAGACGCTCAATGTCATTAATTATCAGAGAAATACAAATCACCACAAGGTGATACCACCTCACACCAGTCAGAATGGCTATTATCAATAAATCAACAAACAACAAATTCTGGCGAGGATATAGAGAAAGGGTAACTTTTTGCACTATTGGTAGGATTACAGACTGGTGTAATCACTGTGGAAAGCATCATGGAGTTTCCTCAAAAAACTAAAAATGGATCTGCCTTATGACACAATTCCACTTCTGGAAATTTATTTGAAGAAACCCCAAATACTAATTTGAAGGAGTATATGCACCTCTATGTTCATTGCAGTGTTACTTATAATTACCAAGATATGGAAGTAGCCCAAGTGTCCATCAGTAGATGAGTGGATAAAACAACTGTGGTACATTTACACAATGGAATTCTACTCAGCCATAAGAAAGAAGGAAATCTAACACTTTGACAGATCACCTTGGACTTGGAGAACATTATTGTCAGTGAAATAAGCCAGTCAGAGAAAGACAAATGCCATATGATTTCAGTCATATGTGGAATCTAACGAACAAACTGAACTAACAAGCAAAATAGAGATAGACTCACAGCCAGAGAGCAGGCTGACAGCTCCTGTTGTGGGAGGGCTTAGGGGTGGAGGGATTGAGCAAAGCAGGAAAAAAGAGACTCAGACAGGAAAACAATGCAGTGATTACAGGGGCGAGGTGTTAAGTGGAGGCAGAAGAGGGTATAATGTGGATAAGTGGTATTGGGAAAACATACAATGAAACTTTTCAAATAGAAAATAACTTTAAAAAGAAAAGAAAGTTATGTTTTCACTAAAATACTATGCATGTAAATAGTTGTCTTGAATAGGTAATTTTGAAATGATATACAAAAACTTAATAATAGTAACCCCTACATGGGACCATCTAGTAGGGAGAGAGGAGATTTTTACATTCAACTTTATATTTTTCTGTTGTTTGAATATTTTATCATGTTAGTGAATTACTTGTATAATTTAAACAAAGAAAAAATTAAATAAATAGAAAACCCCTGCTTGTCCAAAAAAAAAGAAATAGAGAAATATCTAGTATGAAAATCTTTTCATGTAATTAAATCAATCCTCCATATTATTTTTAACAATTGTGTTATGGTTCATATACATGTGCAATGACTTATATTTCTGAATTTTATACTCTAGATTTTTTTTTTTGCTACTTCAGTTGACTTTGAAGTCTGCTGGAGTTAGTGGTCCTATCTCACACAGTGGAAAGTCCAAGCATAACTTCTGACTCCTCCCAAATATAGTAGTGCCTCACTATCTCTGGGGAACTGGTTCACGGAGCCCACCCAGATACCAAAATCCACAGATGCTCAAGTTCCCTGTTTAAAATGGTGTAGACCCATGTATGCAGTCAGCCACTCACATCCACGGATCCCTTTCATGGACTGAGAACAGTACAGATATTTATTTTTAAAATCTACATATTAGTGGACCTGCTCAGTTCAAACTGTTGTTGTTCAAGGGTCAGTTGTATAAGGAAATTTTAGTGAACATATTTTATATATACTTTTCATTATTTTTCTATTTTAAATTATGGATTCCACATATCAAGTTATTCCCTTGTTGATTCAACTGTCCTTTCAGGGTGGCAAGAAAGTTCCTTTGGATTTGGATTTCTACATATAATGTGGGTTGTTTATGTCTCAAAGTCATGCCGACATAAAATGACATCGTTTTATTCTTTGAGTAAAAAATAAAGCTCCTTCATTATTAGTCCCCAATGGATTCTCTTTTTTAATTCTCATAGAACACTATGCAGTAAGAACTAATACTACTATTTTTTTTAAATAAATAAAGGCACTGAGCATGCCTTAAGAATCTTGCTATAGGTCACAAAGCTTGAACCCAAACCTTTCTCACTCATGAGCTGATACTCTCAACATTGTGTCTATCATTCAACATTTCTTACCGAAAAGGAGCATTTCAAAATTTCATATCCTTGCTACTGGTGTTTTATAAAATAATCTATTTCCTAGTTGTATTTTTGCTGATTGATTTTCCCTTTAGACTATCATTTTTTATTATTGATTTGAAAGAAGTCTTAAATGTAAGGCAACAACTTTGTTATATTACACTTTGAGTTGCAACTGGATTTTATTAAACTATGTGCAATAACTAGGTATATCCAGAGGATTCTGCAAAATTTCCAAAGATTGGAAATTACTAGTGTAGACTGTTCAAAATTTGTCATTTCCAAATAAGTAAAATGTTGCTTAAGTTGAAATGGTTTAACACATGAGCTCCTTCTGAAGGACCTTTTCCACGTAGGTCCTGTTTCTCAGGGTATTGCCAGTTACAATTCACACATTACACAACTTGCTTAATTTCTCTCCCATCTATAATTTTTCTTCTGAGGATTATAAAGGTCTTTACTGCTGGCCTTCTAGAGCTATCCAGATAAAAGATATGCTTTTTTTCATTTATATTTTGGTCTAAAGAGCTTTAACATGCACACACTCACACAGGCCAAAGAGTAACATTTTATTTTGAAAAAGTCAATTCAAGGCCTTCATGTTTAGATCCAGGAATAATGATCTTTAAACTCTCACATGAAACTGAGAAATGGATAACTGATAAATATTTTGAGCAAGTAAAGAGATCTGCCTCTTTATGAGATTAGAAGTTGCTTTGACGAAATGGTCTAAATAAAGGGAAATGATGAAAATTAATGGTCATAAGAACTATTTAGCCCTTTCATGAGCTCTTGAAATTAGAAATTCTAATTTCTAAGTAGAATTAAGTTTTTTCTTTATTGAATACCACCTTAAATTTATTGGAAAGCTTCCTGAATTTGTTTAGCAGGAGTTCTATAAAATGAATCTTTAACTTCATTTTCCCTTCTTTTCTCTCATCTAAAAACAGCTTGAGGATACTTGCCCAGTTGGTTGTCATTTTGAGAGGTCCTTTTAGTAAACGTGTTCTGAGCAGGAACTCTCTGGCTCTGTAAGAGACAGCTGGCTCTTATTAACCAACTTTGCATTACAAATAGAGGCAGGCACATCACACGTGGGGGCTTATGCATATATTTCCCTTGCATTCCAGGCAGGTGTTCTTCCCACGGAGACCAAATCTCAGGAGCTTTTGTTTTAACTATAGATGAATTACAGAAAACATGTGTTTTCCTTCTGAGAACACTGAGAAGCTTAGAAGCATAGTTACCCAAATTAAACAAAGAAAGTGACACCATTGTCCCCTTGAGCAGAGGCAAACACAAGATCAAATATTCTTGGAAGAGAAAAACTAATAGCTAATAAACTTTATGAAATGAGGTATAACATCATTAGTAGTAAAAGAAACACAATTTGATGGAATTTTTGCTAAGATTATTGGTAAAGGTATATATGGAGAAATATACACTTTGATGTAACATTTTATGTTTATATACACACACCCATATATGTGATATGCACATGATACATGCACAATACTTCCATGATATGTATGTCATGTGTCTGTATAAAATATCTTTGTAAGAATATATAACACATACTATAACATCTATATGAACATATGAAATTTATCAAAATGTCTTTTCTAAAACTGTTTTTTATTATGTGTATACATGCTATATACAGGTACATACATATGAAGGACCCCCAAAACCCAGAATTTATTTATAAAAAACTGTGTATTTATTCTTATGTGTTTAAACTCAGTTAGCTTCAAAGTACTTTCCATTTGATGAAACACATCTATCGAGATTTTTTTCCACTGCTCAAAACAGTTTTTGAACTCTCTGATTTTGATGCCTTTTAGTGCTTCTGTTGTTGTTTCACCTCTTCCATGCCAGCAAAACATTTCCCTTTGAGGAGTTTTTTCATGCAGCAGACAAAAAAGTCGCTTGGGGTGAGATTGTGTGAATAGGGAGGATGGTTGCATGGGGGTCATGCTGCTTTTGGTCAAAGACTGCTGAACACAGTGCAGTGTGGGCTTGTGTGCTCATAAATCACCCATGATGAAATGGGCAAAGGTGTTGAAAGAATCTTTTAAAAAATTCACTGATGCTAAATGCAGCCTTTCACAACAATGCCAGCTCGTACACCAATACAGACGGGTTCCTAGAACACTCACCTAGCTGGGGGAAGCCTGTACTACAAAGGGCCTACCCTCCAGCAGATAATATCAGTTTTGGGAGGGTTCCCTCTTGTATCTTTCTCTCTCATCTTCCAGAGGACAGCTAGTATATTTATCCTAGGAAATTATCCTATGGAAATGATTGGTCAAATACACAAAACTGTATTTGTGTAAGAATATTTATTGAGACATCAATTATAATAGAAGTATGTTAAATGTTCATCTATATGGGATTGACTAAATAAACCAAGGTGCATCTATACATGTGTCCTCCACAACTGTAAAAAAGGGTGAAGCCCTTTGTTATTACACATCTTGGTGATGTAATCTTGGACAATTTACTTAACCTCTTTGCACTCCATTTTTCTCAACTGTAAATAGTGATAATAATTGCATCTAGACACTAGTTGGTCTAGAGAGGAAATAAATTTATGTCAACTGCTGAGAGAGATGCCCAACACACAGCTATTGTAATTGTTGGATTTTATTATCTATGGTACATTATGAGCTATATTGTATAATTAGTTATGTGAGTAAGATTACAGGATGATACATATGTATTTCTACAATTATGTTCACATTTAATGAATGTTATAAATATTACATTTTTGTCTACATACATAAACAAGCCTGAAAGGATGCTTACTGAATGTTAAACAATGATGATCTCTAGGGCAATTTAAGGAGAAACCTTGTTTTCTCTTGTATACATTTGCTCAGTTTAGACATGTCTACGTATAATATGATTAACAACAAAAAATGCATTATTTTTATAAAATACAACAGCAAGTTTACTTTGATTATACAGGGTGGGATAAAATGGTTCACTGTTGTCTGTACAAAAATAATACAATAATTAATAAATAACAATACAAGAATAAAGTATGTGTTTCACACACAATTGTAAATCTACTTTTGCCCAACCTTGTATAAACAATCTGAAGAACAAAAATATCTTCCAAGCAAATGAGGTAATTTAATGACATATATAAAATAGGGCCAATATTAATAATTTTAGAAAAATATTTGTAATTAGATACTATTCTATAGATGCTGTGTATTAAAATCAGATGTAAGATCTTTTGATTTTTGTTTTCTTTACCAATTTTTATCAAGTCTTCTTAAGAGGGGTCAGAGTAAAATAATTTATGAACATCAGTTTCATGCAGATACATTTACTTGTTGAACAATCGTTATGGCTTTTATGTTCTATTTGATACATAAAATCCCATTCTTTGCATTGTTTTTCTCACTTGATTATAAAGATGTTTAATTAACACTACAGAACATATTTTTTTAAGTACACCAGTGTTCCATTGTTTAAATTACAACTGTGATCATGTATTGACTACATTATGACTTACATTCCTGGAACCCAGCCTTCTCTTATAAACTTCCTGTTGTCAGAATGATAATTTTAGCATTGTGGACTCCTAGGGGAACTAAATGTATTTAGCGTATTTGACTCTTGCACAATTCTGGTAATGCTATAAATTATTTTGTTGAAGATGAAGAATAAGATAGGGATTTGGGGAGGGAGAAACTGAAAAAACATCCAGATATTCAGAAAGAAATGAATGACAGATTGATGAAGACTCCAAGGAATAGGAATTAACTGTGAGAGATCATGAAACATAAAAGAACATTTCCATATCACATTAGAAGGGCAAGTCATTTGCTTATGCTACTAAAGAGAATTTTACCAGCCCTGGCTGGCGTAGCTCAGTGGATTGAGCGCGGGCTGGGAACCAAAGTGTCCCAGGTTCGATTCCCAGCCAGGGTACATTCCTGGGTTGCAGGCCATAATCCCCAGCAACCGCACATTGATGTTTCTCTCCCTCTCCCTCTCTCTCTCTCTCTCTCTCTCTCTCCCTCCCTCCCTCCCTTCCCTCTCTAAAAATAAATAAATAAAATCTAAAAAAAAAAAAAAAAAAAAAGAGAATTTTACCCAACTGCGCTGTAACTATATACCCACAATCTTGTTTCCTGGTAACATCTGAAAATTTGCCAGACTGATCCAATTCTGGGTGGTGACAATGGGGCATTTGGAAATGTGTTTTTGTTCCTAATATTTTATGATGTTCTTGATATCTTTTTGTTATTAATTTCTAATTATTATTATTGCAGTTAGATACACTATTCTGCATTACTTTGACCCTTTGAAATTTACTGAGACTTGTTTTATGCCCCCGGCATATTGTCCTACTTGCTGAATATTCTATGCACGCTTACAAAAAAAAGGGTATCTACAGCTGTTGGGTATATTGTTCCACAAATATCAGTCAGGCCAATTTTTGACACTATTGCTCAAGTCTTCTAAAATGATACCAGTATTTTTGCTTACTTGTCCTTTAATTATGAAGAAAATGTTCTTAAAATATTCAACTGTATGGGAATATTGTCTATTTCCTCCTTTAGTGTTTAAGTTGTTCTTCATGTACTTGAAAACTTTGTGTTTGTGTACTTAAAATTTTAGATTGTTAGGTCTTTGCAATGAATTCACCTCTATCATTATGAAATGTCTTTAGTTCCAGTAAAAATCATTGTCTTGACATTTGGTCCTATGTTCATATAATTAGGGCATTTTCCCTGTGCTTAGTGTTGACTTGATGTGTATTTTCATGCTTTGATTTGCAACATATTTGTTAAAATTTAAATCGTATTTCTTGAAAAGGGAATATCATCAGATCCTTTTCTAAAATCCAGTTTAACAATTTCTGTTTTTTAATTTAATTTGTATCGAATTTATTTGTGTGACTGGTAAATACAATTATATAGGTTGTTGGTGTACAATTCTATAATACATCATCTTTGTACTGTAGTGTATGTTCACTACCCCATACCCAGTCTCCTTATATTACCATTTATTCCCTCTATACTCTCTCCTACCTCCAGCTAACCACCTGACATAATACTGCATGTATAGAACCCTAAATATTCCACAAAAAACTACTAAAACTAATCCATGAAGTTAGTATAGTAGCAGGATAAAAAGTAAGTATCTAGAAATCAGCTGCATTTCTATACACCAATAATTAACCATCAGAAAGGGAAATTAAGAAGACAATCTCATTCACAATTGCTTCAAAAAAATTAAAATATCAGGGAATAAAGTTATCCAAAACTGTAAAAGACCTGTACTCTGAAAATTACAAGACATTAAAGAAAGAAAATGAAAAAGATACAAATAGCTGGGAGTATATACTGTGTTTGTGGATAAGAAGAATTAACATAATTAAAATGTCCATACTACCCAAAGCAATCTATTGATTCAATGAAATTCCTATCAAAGTGGTATATTTCACAAACTAGAACAAATATTCCAAAAATGTATATGAAACCAACACAAGATGTCAAACAGCCACAGCAATCTGGCTGTGGCTAGCTGGCTGGAGAAAGAAGAACAAAGTTGAAGGAATTATGCTACCTAATATCAAACTATACTACAAGGTCATGGTAATTAAAATAACATGGCACTGGCATAAAAAAAGACACATTGAACAATGGAACAGCATAGAGAGCCCAGAAATAACCCCACAACTTTATGGTCAATATTTGACAATCTCTGCATTTTATGTGGAGTGATTAGTCCAATATTATTTAATGTATTATGGTGGAGTTTGTCTATTATCTTCATATTTCTTCCTATTTATACTACTTCATTAACATTGTTAAAATAGTATACTAGTATAATTCCATGTTTTTATTGTAACATATTGTACTTTAATATATTCTACAAACATATTGCTTTAATGAGTCACTAATTTTAAAAAAATTAAAGATAAAGTGTTTATATGTAAAGTAGAAATATATTTAATACTTAACCTATATTTTTACCCTATCTAGTCCCCTTACTGGTTTCTACGTATCTGACTTCCATAGGATGTCTATGTTCCTATAAAATATTATCTTTGCATCCAGTAAAGTTCTGCTAGCAATCAATTTGCTTAGCTTCTGTCTACAGTGTCTTTCTTTTGCCCTCATTTGAAAAGAATATTTTAAACCAATATGAAATTCCAAGTTGACAGTCCTTTCTTGTTTTTTTCTTTCAGCACTTTAAAGATGTTGTTAAATTATATTTGGTTTTCATTGTTTTTGATAAGAAATCAACTATCAATATATCTCCATGTAATGATTCTTTTTTCTCTAGCTGTTTCATTATATTTGGTTTTCAATAGTTTGACTATGAGGAAACCAATTAGGTTTTTGTGGGTTTTTTTGCATTACACTAATTGGGATTTTTTGAGTTTACTTTGTCTACAGATTGACATAGTTTATCAGTTAGGAAAAAAAATAACATTAGCCATAATCTCTTCAAATAGTTTTTCTTGCCCATTTTTCTCTTTTCTCTTTTTTCTGAGACCTCAATTACATGTTACCCATAAATTACATCATTTAATATTGTTCCACAGATTTCAGGTGCTCTGTATCTTTTTATTCCATCTGAGGGTTATGCTTTGTATAATTTCTACTGACGGATCTTCAAATTCACTAATTCTTCTGTTTTGTCTAAGCCTGCTGTTATTCCCATAGAAAATGTATTTCTGATGTATTTTTGCATTTTCTTTATTTTTATAGTGTCTAACACTATGTTAAAATTCCTCATCTGTATACTCATCTTGTCCACCTTCTTAGGCACATTTCTCTGAATTATTTTAAAGTCTGAAAACATTATCATGGCTAATTCTAGTTCTGTTTTCATCATTTTTTCTGTTCACCAAAGGTCATATTGCTTATTTCTTTATCTCTCATTATTATTATTGTTTTTTATTTATGATAGACATCATATGTCATTAGTGATGAGAGCTAAATCAGCCTAATTTATATTTTGGTCTGAGTTTTCTTGAAGCTTTAATTAGAGTAGTTCATCATTGACTTATAATACTTTAAATAACTGACTTAAAGTGCTTCCCTTCAGCAAAGCTTGGGATCGGGGCACTGGCAAGAGTCTGGTAATCACTTTGTCATTTACATCTAGACTCCAGCTTTCTAGGGAGTTTTTGTTCTCTGGTCCTGCTCCTTGGGAAATCTCCTTCTGTCGTGCAACCCAGCCTGAGGCGTTGGAAGCCTGCTGCACACCTGGTGAAGGGCCAGAACTTCTCAGGGGTTTCTCTCTGTTCTTCTGCCCTGTGTCTGCTCAGTCTTTGGCACACTGCTGCAGCACCATTTGAAAAAGCCCAGAGTAATTCTATGAAGGTCTCTTCATCACTCCTTCCCCAGACCAGCTTTTAGCAGATAGCTGTTTTGCCCTTGGAAACAATATCATGTGGCTCAGGGGGTATCTTTACCAAATTTCCTGCTCTGTCTCCAGTATTCAGTGTACCCCATTATGGTGTATGCTTGGCAAGGGGGTGATGACTCACTTTGTGGCTGAGGAGCTGTGTGACTCTGGTTATACCCGTCTGTAGTGCTAACAGTTAGTTGGGTTTCTATATACCTTGCCCTTACCTCTGGAAGATTTTTCCTCATTCCTCTGATAGTAGTAAAAACTGATTTATTGTTTACGCAGGTTGTTCTACTTGTTTGAATTGAGTAACACTCACTTGTGACTTTGTACATACTAACTCTAGATGATGATTAAAAATTAGTATTACTCATTTGAACTCTGGGACACTATGAAATTCACAGCCAACCTCAGGAGACTGTAAGGAAAAACTGAACATGCAAATTTATCTATTCCCAATCTCTCATTCATTTCATAGCAAGTTCCTTTTTCATACGCAGTGTTTGTCTCAAAATCTAATTTATTTTTATT
The DNA here is from genome assembly GCF_019186645.2 of Phyllostomus hastatus. NCBI lineage: Eukaryota > Metazoa > Chordata > Mammalia > Chiroptera > Phyllostomidae > Phyllostomus > Phyllostomus hastatus. The sequence goes on along the minus strand of NW_025334028.1, from coordinate 20,640,713 downwards.
TTAGTATTTTTCTGTGTATTGTATTACTCAGTTGACTTGAATCTAAAGTGCCTTTCTTTAAGCCAGCCTTTCTTTATATAAAGACATGTGACTATTCCTGATCTTAAATCTGGGTCTTATGGTAACTCTTTACTCTTAATACTCTGTTTAATCTCTTGGAAACTTCATGCAATTAGATACTCAGAACAACTTTTGCTAACAATTAAAAAAATCATCTTTCAATGCATGACCCCATTGATCTGTCGTGTTAAGTACATTACTATGATTAATCAGTACACATTTTATTAATTATTTTTATTTGATTTAATTCCTTTGAATCTATTTATAAGAATAACATCAGAAAAGTTGATTTACTCTAGGGAGTTTCTATATATCTTATGGTTATATTTATATATTTTTAAAACTCATAAGTATATAGTTGAGCACTGATTATTTTGTGATGTACATATTAAGAATTTTAATTTCTGGTATTTTTGAGATGATTAACTATTTGATGCAACACTACAAGCATAGACACTCACTTCAATCCTTATATAGAGTTTAAGTGTGAAATTATCAAGATAAATGAGAAATGATTAAAGCTAAAGTGTAGCTATGCTAGGAAGCTCACCTTACTGTATGTGAAGTCCACATTCAAAACTGTAGTAGCAGGTAGCAGCAGTATTTAGAGATTAAGTTGCACAAAGTCAGTGGTGCTTCCTAAATATGTGACATGCTTATACACATTTTTGGAATGAAAAAAAAGGGGGATTTTAATTAGGAGAATATAATTTCATTCAATAAAACATCACTTAGCTAATTTCAAAGCTAATTAAATGCTATAATTTAAATATTTAGTTCTTTTATATAGCCCATTATTTATTACTCATTTGCAAAAAATAAATGATCCAGAAATACTTAAGATTTTTAAAATGTGTGATAAGAGGTAAAATTTGTCTGAATTATGTACGTCAGCTCCTCACTGATTACTATTCAAATGAGTGTTTGAATGTATGTGTATATCTTAATCACATTATAGTCCTGAACTAACCAGAGAGTAGAATTTCTAGTGTAGTTGCTATAGCATTTTTTAATACCTCAGTTTTCAGAATAAGGGAAAAATAGCCCATCTCACTGTGTCACATAGAATATTTTGAGATGAACAGATCCTTAATGAAGAGTAGAATGAGAATTATGATAGACTATTATCTAGGGAATGTCCTAGCTAGGAAAATAGAAATTGTAGAAACATCTGGTTTGGATTTTTGGCATAAGCAACCAAACATGGCACTCCTGAGAAGCAAACCTCCCAAAGAAAACACAACTGAAACTGTCTGCTTTTATTAATGTGCCTCAATGTTGAATCTCCAGTGGTGATGGATCACTCTCATTTAAGAAATGATATGCTGGAAAAATGCATTATTTCCAAGAGTATCGGAGTGGATTAATGCAAGTGTGTACTGAAAAAATTCAAAACTCTCTTGTGATATATGCTGATTTTCAGGTGTCCCCCATTTGCACAGCTGTTTAAGCAAGCACTCTAAATGGAAATGCATTTGACATTTTTGCAACTGGATGTGATCAAACAACATTATAATTTAGCTGATTTCTCAGAAAATGATTAAACCAATTTCTTTCTCATTTTAATACTTGCAAGGGGGAAAAAGGGAATAAAAGACACTTAATAAAATAAAATAGACACTCAAATGAAAACCTGCCTGGGAACAATGTAAGAAGGTTGGTATCTCCTTTTTTTCCTTTCCCTCCCCTCCCTTCCTTCTCTGTCACAATAGTCCTGGGCTGCATATATCATCAGAGGAGAATTTTGATCACCTATGTGTAGGCCTTGGTAAAGCAATTCAGGATAAATGTTCCATAGGATACCTTGAGACTGAGTTATGCTTTCCATTAATGTTTATCTCACAAGGACTTGTTAATACAGAAATATTCTTAAACACTCTGTGATAAATGATTTTGGCCTTGCTGTACCTGGTGGTAGACAACTGAGTGCTAAATTTTGCCAGAGAGTTAAGAGATGACCATTTCTGCTGCACAAGATCACCAGACATAGTGTTTATTATATTACTCGGTACAAGTTAGGGTAGCATCTGAAACAGAATGATGACAGGAAATACCATTGTTAGGCTTTTTTGTAGCTTTTACCTATAAGAGAATTTTTGTCATTTTATTGAAGAGAAAATGTATCAATTACTATTTTAGTTATCTACTGCTGAGTAGCAAATTATTAAAAATTTAAAATCTAAAAATAACACATACCTAACTGTTTTTGTAGTCAGGAATCAGGGGGTGGGTTAGCTGGACCTCTGATTTACAGTCTCACAGGCTGCAAGCACGGCATTCACCAGGGATGAGCTTGCATCTGAGGCTTGGCTGAGGAAGGATCCACTTCCAGGCTCACATGGATGTTGGCAGGATTCGCTTCCTTAGTGACTGTTCACCGAAGGTCTCCTTCAATTCCTTGCTATGTAGAATTTTTCAAGTGGCAGTTTATTTAATCAAAGCCAGCAAGAGACAGAGCCAATAACTAGAGTCTGCCAGAAGGTAGAAACTACAGTCCCAGAAGTGCCATCCATCCCCTTTGCTGTATTCTTTGGGCTAAAAGCACACCACAGACCCCATCTGCACTCAAAGGCAGATGACTACACAAAGGTGTGAACACCTGTGTCCAGAGACCACTGGGGCCACCACAATTACTCAGCCCTAAAGGGTTTCTCTATTTTTGAATCCAGTTACATGTAAATAACTTTTTATTTATGAAAAAAATTATATAAGTATTTCTGTGGAGGAGAATTGATAGGCTTGAGGAATTCTAAGTGGTATATTAGTAAATCAGTCTAGAACTTACAAAACATGTATGTGTTTTTAAATCTTTCCCTACTCTTTGCCAGCTATATAACATAGGGTTATTATTTTTTGTGTGTTAGATAAAGGTTGAACTTTTATTTTTTAAAATACATTTTATTGATTATGCTATTAGAGTTGTCTCAATATTCCCCCTTTGTCGCCCTCTATCTGGTATGCCCCTTCCCTCCAGCAATCTCACTCCTTAGTTCATGTCCATGGGTCATGCATACAAGTTCTTTGGCTTCTCCATTTTCTATTCTGCTCTTAACATCCTCCTGTCTATTCTGTACCTACCAATTTGTACTTCTTAATCCCTACACCCTTTCCCCCATTTTCCTCTTCCCCCCTCCCAGATGATAACCTTCCAAATGATCTCCATATTCTGTTTCTGTTCTGCTTGTTTGCTTACTTTGTTTTTTTTTTAGATTCAATTGTTGATAGTTTTAAATTTGTTGCCATTTTAATGTTCATAGTTTTGATCTTCCTTTTTTCTTAAATAAGTCACCACAGCCACAACAAAAATTACAACTAGACAACAAAACAAATATCACCCAGAATCACCAGAAAATCATGCTGTATGGAAGTCTGACAACCAAGGAATTAAAGAAGTCACATTCATCCAGATGTGTAGGAGGGGTGGAGACATGGAGACCAGCAGAGAGGCAGAAACATGGAATAGGCTGTCCCACACCCATGTGTGGTGGGTTAAAATTGGGTGGGATACCTCAGGAGTGAGGGATCCCAGCTCAGGCCTTCAGTGCCAGGAAGATAAGTTCCTATAACTTCTGGCTGTAAAAATCCATGGGGTTTGGGGCAGTGGAAGAAAATTTTGGATTCTCAGGAGTCTCCTGTTAACGGGCCCACAATGGACTTAGGACTTACTCAGACTCACCCACTCTTGGGCAGTAGCTAGAAGGGCACCAGTGGCATATGGGGAGAAACTGAAGTGTTTGGCACCAGGGTGAGTGTCTGGGGATAGCTTCCTCCCTGACGAAACTCCAGAGGCCAGGCAGCAGCATTGTCCCCTTTCTGAGCCCTCCCCAAAACAAAGCCACAGAATGGTGACACCATATTGGAGACTCCTCAACCTGGTTCACACAGGTTGCCCCATTCTGATGATTCCCTAAGGCTCTACCCAGTCCAACTTACCAGAGCTCTTTTCCACAATAGGCCATGCTACTAAGATAGGGAGTCAAAGCATGCTTTACTAATACATAGAAACAAACACAGGGAGAATGCCAAAAGGAGGAGACATCAGGTAATTCTTAGCTTTCTAATCTTCAGTTCCCTACATGAAAAATAGGGAAATTAGGGTTATGCTGTCTACCTCACAGATATATTCTTTTTAAATTCATAAATCTCTCCTAAAATGCTTTAAACCAGTTGGTTATAACCATAAGATATGTGCATGGGTAATTGAAATTCTCCCAGTTTTCACTAGTCTGAGGTCACATATAAAATGACTTGTGTTTTGATCCTACAGGTCATGAGTTCACCATACCTTCTCCTGAATTTTCCCCTCTGACATTTTTGTGAGCTTCCAAGGAATGTCTCTCAATTTCTCATAAACATTCTTCATCAGCTGCCAAATGCCAGCCATAATTTATTTTTCTCTTGCCCTTGCTTCTCTGTGTGGGGTTCTGGGCACCTGCCAAGTTTACTACCTTCTCTGGGAACAGTGTCCTGGAGCTTTAAACTGAATTGAGGGTTTAAAAGGGGCAATATAGTACATACTCCCCTCTGCCTCCCAAGATGAGAGCCAGACACAGGAGCCTGATAAGCATAGACTAAAATGTCAGTTTTATTGTCAGTGGAGGTGGATGAGAAAAGACAGCTAGAGGATATCTGTTGCCTGAAGTCTGATCTTGGGAAACTCCTTCTAGTCATACAAGGTACACAGGTTGTTTACACTGATAAGCTGCAAGGGGAAATTGGTCTCATGCACACTGAAGCCTCAAAGCAGCAACAGAAAGAGCAAGACCCCAGGACATGGAACACTGACCAATTGAGGAACATGGACCAATGGGTGCCACATCCTCTTCATCTCACCAATCAAATCAGTGAACCTTTTTTCTGTAGAGAGGAAGGACTAAAGGACAGACAGAGAGGCTGAGGAAGAAACCTGAAGAAAATGGAATAGCGTATCCTCTAATATCATGTAGTGCTCTACAGCAAAGTTGGGGACTAATTGGTCTCTCACCTTGAAAGGTTGCTGTACAACAGAAGGTACCAAGTAGTGCCGTTGTTGTCCTGGTGAAGAGTCTGAGGAAAATATGGGTCAGCTAGCATGTAGCTCTGCTACTTGTATGTAATAGGAATAGAGCTTTACTGGGATATTGTGATGTTTACATCTGTGAAATGAACTGGGCCATGGGCTAGAAATTGATAAAACTACAGTCTATCAAATAGCACCATGATCCAGCAACAGCAGCAACTCCTGGTAACACAGGTCTATTTTTGCTGATTCCTTTTGTGAGGTCACATATACGGGTTAGTCTGAAGCCAGTGATCACAGCTAACTGAAAACCTAAAAATAATGATGCATGGCATGGTGCTGCTGTTTACTGAGACTAATTTTCTTTTCCTATTATCTAAGCTGTAAATGGCTTACTGTACCTCCCAAGAAGTTTTGGAAAAATCACAAGAGTGCTAAGGAACAAGTGCCAAAGAAAAGTGAGATGGTTTGTAAGCTCTTTTCAGAACACCAGTTCTGATTCAGATGATGGGAATAAAATAAGTGAACATGTTTTTTAAACAATATAAATAGAAAATTGATTTCTCCACGTTCCCATTAAATGAAGATACACTGAACACACAAAAAAATATTTTATACCTGTTTGAAGAGTTAATAAATAAAACCAGTCTAGGAAGCTCTTAGGTCCCACTCTGGTCTGCCTGTGTCTTATCATGTTCTTAGTAAAGCAGAATTTGGGGTTTTTATTTATGGGGTACTCCACTTAGCTACCATACCATTGCAGCAATCTTAATGATTCACTCAGTTTTTTCTTGCCCTCTAAAGAATAAGGGTTGGGTAGTTTCTGTAGGCCTGAATTATTCCCTGGAAATTTTCAGTCTCTCATAAAATTCAACTTCTCTACTCTTCAAATTTCCTAGTTCTGCCTGAACATACTAACTATCTGTAGTAGACTGTTCTGCGTGGCATAGGCCCAGCTCCCACTGGGAGATGCACAGAACCCATGCCCACGGATAGGTTCTCCTGTGGGGAATCAAGCCTGAAATGTACCTAGGCCGCTATGAGTCTTGCTTTTTGCTAAAACTCCCTCACCCTGAATTGAGGACATTTACTGCAAAACAACTTCCTAAAATCCATGCTAAACCTTCCAAGGATGAGTATAACAGGTCCAACTACTTTTCCCTTTTCATTTGCAAATGTCCTTCTTCTGTGATGTGATTAGCAGCATTGGCTCCCTTGTTTTCTGCAAAAGGTAACCACCTAAAGCGAGTCAGTGCATAGTTAATGAGGACCTTCTTGTAATTGCCCAGAAAGACAATAAAAGCTCATGGGAGCAAGGGCTGAGGCTTTTGCTCCCCTTGAGAGAAAAGCCATGCCATCCCTTTTCCTCCACTGGATTCGGTAATCTGTGTGATGTCTCATTTCATCCATAATGACTGGGACCCCACAAGCCCGGGTCCGCATCAACTATCGGCTTAAGTTCAAACCAGGACTTCTCAGGTACACCCATTAGTCTTCTCCACTTCACTTCAATAATAACTTGGAAATATTATGGTGGAATTAAAACTGAATTTAGGAGTTAGGAATAACGTGTTCACTCAGCACTTTTTCTGTATTTGTTGTTGAGGAAGATGGAAAATTCTATCATTTTGATTATATCATTTTATCCCTGTAGTAAGCAAATTGAAATTACCAAATGCTAAGAAATATGTTAGGCTTTAGCTTCCTTCCTTCTTGTGATGCCCAGTCCTATGCGTTTTTTTAGTTAATTACAGAATCGCAAGCGTTCCACAAAGCTGAAGGTGGAATCTGAAAGATTTTTCTCTTGAGCAAGGGATCTCACATTTGAGATTTAAAATGCATTACATTTCAGGTGTTGACCCCTCCCTTGCTAATGCAGAGGAAAGTGCACCTCCATGACAGTAAAGGGAGCTAACAACATTTCCTGCTGTGCTTATAACTCTGCCATCGCCATCCATTATTCTTTGTAGATCGTTTTATTGGCTGCTTTGCTCCATAACTCTTCCTCTAAGCAATTCTTACCTCAAAAACAACTCAATCATCTACCTGTCCATCACCCATCATGAATCCCATTCTGTCATAACTAGATGGAAAATTGCTGAATAAAATGCCTCACTTTTAATATAGAACCAAAACAAGACAATGAAGCCTGTTTTTGATCTTTCCCTAAGACTAATAGTACTGATTCTAAACAGTCTCAGCAATAGTGGTTGCAGCAGCTAAGGGTACTTATTCTAACAGTATAACTCTTTGGATTGTAGTTTTAATCTACACCTCTTCCTCAAAGTCCAGGGATAGTTATGACAAGAAGACATCCATACACAGAGTGACTAGGAAGTTTTGGCTTGAGGCTTCAGTTTTCATGTCTTTGTTGTACCCTAAAATCACACATTCAAAACTCTGCCACGGGTCAAGACAGCTAGCATAAAACTGCATCAAAGATAATTTTTATTAAGTCACTCATGCTGTGTCTTTTTGATCAAATAATACAAATTAGACCATTAGAAAAGTTTGCTGAGAACAGAAGTAATAAATTACTAGTAATATCAAAAAGTTTTATTTGTGAAACAATAAAAACTCATTTTCTTATTTTTAATCCGGATTTCAACTTTAGTAATTACATTTATGTTATATACTCTCTTTTTGCAAACCCTTATTTTCTGAAAAGGATTTAGATGAAGACTGCAATCATTAGACTTTTAAAATTTATGACAAAAACCAGGCTATCCATGTCTACCCTTGGTAACTTAGAATTTTTAGTCATGCTTTTCTATTTCAATGGTAGTAGACACATAGAAACTTAAAGTGGATTAAAGACTTAAATGTTAGATTCAAAACTGTAACAATCCTAGAAGAAAACAAAGGTGGTAAAATCTTGGACATTTCTTGTAGCAATACTTTTTTGATATATATTTTCAAGCAAGGGAAACAAAAGAAAAACAAACAAATAGGACTACATCAAACTAAAAAATTTTTGCATAGCAAAGGAAACCATCAATGAAATGAAAAGACAATCCACAGAATGGAACAACATATTCGTTGATACATCCGATAAGAGATTAATATCCAAAATTTATAAAGAACTTATACAACTCAACACCAAAACATCAAATAATCCAAATAAACAATGTGCAAAGCACCTGAATAGACACTTCATCAAAGAGGACACACAATGGCCAATAGACATATGAAAGATGCTCAACATCATTAATCACCAGAGATATACAAACTAAAACCACAATGAGATGTCACCTCACACCTGTCAGAATGGCTATCATCAATAATCAACAAACGAAAAAATGTTGATGAGGATGTGGAGAAAAGGGAACTCTCAGGCACTGGTGGTGAATGCAGATTGGTGCAGCATTTCTCCACTGTGGAAAGCAGTATGGAGATATCTCAAAGAATTAAAAATGAAACTTGTTTATGACCCAGTGATTCTACTTCTGGGAATTCATCTGAAGAAACCTGAAACACTAATTCAAAAGAATAAATGCACCCCTATGTTCACTGCAGCATTATTTACAACAGGCTAGATTTGAAACAGCCTGTGTCCATCAGTAGATGAGTGGATAAAAAAAGCTGTGGTATATTTACACAATGGAATATTACTTGGCAATAAAAAAGGAAATCTTACTCTTTGTGACAGCATGGATGGGCCTGGAGAATATTATGCTAAGTGAAATAAGCCAGTCAGACAAAGATTAATGCTGTATGATTTCACTCATATGTAGAATCTAACAAACAAAATGAACTAATAAGCAAAATAGTGACAGACTCATAGATGGAGAGCAGGCTGACAACTGTCAGGAGGTAGATCTGAGAAGGGTGGAGGGATTGATCAAAAAGAAAATGAAGAAAAATACCTCATGAACACAGATAAACATGCATGTGTACATACACACTTATATTAATAAAATTTATGACAACAACCAGACTATCCATGCTTACCTTCACTAATTCCTATAACTTTTAATCATGCCTTTCTATTTTTTTAAATCCTTACCTGAGTATATATTCACTTATTTTAAAAAGAGAGGAAGGGAAGGAGGAAAAGAGAGAGAGAGAGAAAGAAACATCAATGTGAGAAAAAAATAACCATTGGTTGCCTTCCATATATGCCCTTACCAGGGACTGAACCCAGAACCTAGGTATGTGCCCTGACTGAGCACCAGACCCACAGGCTTTTTGGTGTGCAGAGCGATGCTCCAATCAACTGATTCACCTGGTGAAGGCCATGTTTTCCTATTTTAATGGCAGTACATACATAGAAACTCTGGTTAGTCATGGGAACCTACAAAGCTATTTAGTTATTTATTTGTTCAAAATAGACACAATACTTTAACTGAAATAGCTTTATAATTCTTTGACCACTATGACTGTTACAACTGATCGTCTTTCCTTTGTTACCATTAGAAACCTGACAGCCCATATTTAGCTGTGTGGAAAAGTCCTTGCAATGTGTCTTTAGACTCACCTTAGCATGGCTGTATCATGTATGTGCATGTACTTGTGTTCATCTCACTGTACACTGTGTATGAATACATGCACACATACGTGCATGCACACATATTTTATATGTTTTGCATACAAGAAATGTGTTTTGAGTTTAAACTGGGCTACAGTTCATTAAAGACTGTGAGACACACCAGCAGTTCAACTCAAGTTGCCCTTTCATTCAGATTCAGGCTTTGTGCTGGTGCCATTGTTTGAAATCTCCTGATAGATGGTGCTAGTGCTTTACTTTAGTGTGCTTAAAAATGGGTCAGATATTTCTTTCTTTCTTTTTTCAAATCTCATGGGTTTTGTTTTGTTTAATAGATTCTTTCAAAAAGGTGGGATCTTGTCCTTGGTTTATAAGAAGCCTTTTGTTAAGTTCAAGCCCAGTAATCGCAAACAATGTAGAGGGTAATGGTGCATGATAGACGTAGTCTGCTCTTCTAAAGATTTCAGTTACACTTCAGTTTTCATATTCAGCAAATGAGACTGCCTTTAGAACCTCTCATCTGTAAGTAAAAGTGAGTAAAACATAGAAAGGAATAGAAGCAAATAGAAGCTACAACCACAGAATTTATGATAGAAATATAGAGAGCAAGAAGGCATTTGAGAAATAAAGAGAAATGTATTTTAATATTTTTACTTAAAAAACCATTTAGATTATAATTTGCATCACATACTTGGATAATTTAAAAGAATGTTTCGGTAGCAGTGGCATCATAATTAGGAAGGAGAGCATGTAATGATTGAGTTGTGCAGGCGCTGTTGTCCTCCCCACTTCCCCACACCAGCTCCAGAGCCACGGGGTCTGAAGGTTCTCCCTCCTCCAGTGCCCAGAAGTGCAGCAGCTCTGTCCAGGTGAGTGCCTTGAGCACCATGCCTCTCCCTGACCTAATTTTCCCAGGCTCACTGTAGACACCCGGATGTTTCTGGGTTTCCTTAGTTACTAATCATACGTAAGACTGTATTGTATTTGGACTTCAAAGCCCTAATGGAAATTCCTTAAAAATAAGGAATAGATATCTTTAAACTCTAAAATTTAGTGAATAACTGAGGCAAAGAGGATGTTGGCTAACTTAAACTGTTTATTGTTTTTCCCTGTGAAAAGCAAAGAGAAATAGAGGAGGAGAGGGGCAAGGACAAAAGCTACTAGCTCATTATTCCCTCAGTTAAACCTTAGATGTGAAACCTATTTATCCTCCCAGTTACGTAGTGAGAACACAGGAAGATTAGGTTATTATGATTAGCCTTAGGGTGCTGGGCACACAGTGAGGATCCTATTGTCTCTATGTTTCCCATGAGACTCTGTATGCACCATTCCATTCTCTGGTTAAAGGGACCCAGAATATGCCACTGTTGCATAACAATTATTTTGAGCTGAAGGCGTTTGAGTTCCTGAAATCCCTCATCTGCCTAAAAGCAGAGCGTATGAAAAGAACTGTCATAAATCCCCTCCCAAGGGCAACCAGGGAAGATTGATTTTTGTCACCAGAGATAAACAATGAAAAGTCAACTGCACACCTAAAAGACATTGTCACAAAACTATTATATCTGCCATTTATTCTCCTAAGGGCCCATTTTTCTCACAAAAAAGTCATTTGTTTTCTCATAAGTGCCTTTCTCTCCCTTCCCACCTTTTCTAAGAGGAATTCATTTGTTTTCCCGTAAGTGTTCTTCTCCCTACCCCCTTCAACAATGCACTCTAAATACTAACCATCACTTTGACTCCCATTTCTTGGTGAACTCCTGTATGTACACAAGTGATTAAAATCTGGCTTGTGTTTTCCTAATTTGTCTTCTGTCGATTTAACTTGCAGACCCCCAAAACTCAACCTAAATGGGTGAAGGAAAAGATTTCTTTGAAGGCAGTGTTTCATGATTATACCCAACAATTTTAGCAAAAGTTCTCTGTGCCATTTTTTTAAGGTGGCTTCCAGAGGTCAATGTGTTATAGAATTCCATGTATATGCCTTTATGAAGATGAAGGTATAACATATATATGCATATGTATACATAAGTTTATTCCTTGTAATTCATACATGTTCATTTATTTAAACTATTATTCTGAGGTACCCTTTCAACAAAAGGAGTTATGATCATTTGTTTAGTAAAAACCATGGGCTCTGTCTGGTTGGATTTTCCCCAAATCCTTTCTAAATACAGAATGCATTGCTTCAAAGGAAGATTGCATATTTTATAATGCAGAGAAAAACTTTAAACTGAAGTTCATATTACCAAAGAATTATTAGTTTGGTACTTTCTTCTTTTTCCAGAGGTTAATGCCTAGGAGAAAGATAGAAACCTGGGCCTCCTTTTAATTTCTTTCTTACAGTCTACTTGTTTTAGATCTTGAGTGACTAATTTATGGGTGGTAAGAGAAAAATAATATCTAAGCAACACCTAGCAAAGGGCATAAGGATACAGATGCATAAAAATCTGGACTTAAAATTTAAAAAAGATTAACACTGCACTGTCTGAGGTAGTCTTCATTCATTCTGCAATCGGGTGCTCTATAGGGTTTTCTTTTTTCAACTTTAGTAAACTGTCTAGTCAGGTCATTCCCCCATGTAAAAGCAATCATGATGTTGCAAATCATTTGACATGGCATTCAGGCCTAATTATTCCTCTTCCTCTGCTCCTTTACAGCTCCCCACAATACCTATCGAATTCTATTGTGATTACTTGTTTACTTTCCTGTCTTCCCCACTGAACTAATATTCCCTTGAGACAGGAGCATTTAGTGTCTGTACCTCCCTCAAACTAACTTAAATTATATCTGTATGCCAGAACTTAACTTTGATGTTTAGCACACAGCAGGTGCTCATTATATGTATATTGAATGGACTCATGTCTGGAATGCCACCTCTGATCTTTCTACATCCTTAGATCTTATAGTTTCATTAATATTAAGCTCAAAAATTATCTTTGTAATGTCTAGCCTGGTCTCACAGGCTTTAATTAATCACACGCAAATCTATGCATCCATGGCATTCTAGTCTTATCCCCATATCACATTTAAACATGTTTGTTTCTATTTCTCTTTCCTGGTCTAATTCATTTTTAGCGCTCAGAATCTAGCATTGTGACAACATGCTAGAATTGCTGAATAAATGTCTGTGAAATTAATAAAGGAGCAACCGCCATGGCAGGCAACATATAAGGCTTTATTTCCCTAGTGTTATGGGTGGAATGGTGCCCCCACCCCCAAAATATGTCAATGGTCTGACTCCCAGTCCCTCAGAATGTGATCTTACTCTGAAATAGGGTTGTTGCAGGTGTAACTAGTTAAAGTGAGATCATACTAGAGTAATGTTGGCTGGTAATACAATGTGACTGGTGCCCTTTTAAGAAGAGGAGGGGGAAGATGACTGTGAAGACAGAGGCAAAGATTAGAATTATGCTGCTCTGAACAGAGGAACAGTTGAGGCTATGAACAGCTGCGAGACAGAAAGAAAGATCCTCTTCTAGGGGCTGTCATGAGAGTATGACTCTGTCAATATCTTAATTTTGAACTAGTAACCCCTAGAACTGTGAGATAAATTTCTGTTCTTTTAGGTCACCAACTTGGTGGAGCTTTGTTAGGGCAGTGCTAAGAAAATAATACAGCTAGTTTATTTAAACTGCTATATATTTGTTACTTGGGGTTAGCACTAAAATGGAACCAGTGTATGTAAGAGAATAAAAATAAATGTGATATTTAAGGATTCCCTCTGCTCTGTAAGGTACTACATGGTGTTAATTGCCTCCCATCATCGCATGCAGATGAAATATAAGCTCCTTGAAGTAAACAAACATGTGAGTAAAAATGGAATTATAAGTTACCAGTAAGAATAACTTAAGGAATGTGATGCCCTTTGTTACCAAATGTCTCAAAACTGGGAGCAGAGTCTCTTTAGAATCATAAAATGTTGTCAATACATTTTTACTTGGAATTTATAGTGACTGGAGGATATTAAATAGAAGACAATAAATTCATCTAGTCACTCATTTATTCATTATTCCCTGTTTCATAAATACAATGAACAATGAAATGAAGGTTCCTTCTGGAGATTATGTTCTGTTGATATAGAGCAGAAAATATACAAAATGGAACACAATGGATAATGCTGTGGGAAAAAAAATGTAGTAAGATAAGAAAATGGAGAATAGTGGATGGGGATTGCTCTTTTAGAGGGGGGTGGCAGATGAGGTATCTTTCAGAAGGAAGCATTTGAATGGAGTGAGGGAATGAGCTATATATATGGATCTAGATGGTATATATTTGTATATGTGTGTATTAATCAGTATGTTCATATTTACATATATGTGTGTATATGTATACATATATCTATATAATCTGAGAGTAGAGTGATTGCTCAGAAGTACATCATGAGGTGGGAGGAAGTGCATTTTTGGAATAGCAATGAATATAGAATATGATGGGGGGACACATATGACATGGGATCAAGGAGGTAATTGGAGACCAGATCATGTCAGCTATGAAGGCTGTTGTGGAAATTTTTATTTTCCTCTGAGTAGGCCTGTTGATGGGTTGTAAGCAAAGGAGCAATCGATCTAATGTAGGATTTCAAGCGTCCTTAAGGCTTCTTTATAGGGGATCCACTATGTGAACAAGGGTAGAAGTCAACACACTAGTTAGGCAGAGATTGCAGTAATCTGTTTGAAAGTCATGGTGACTTGAACTAGTGTGAAAAGTGGTCAGAATCCAGATGTGTTCTGAAAATGGAATCCAAGATTGGTAAATGCGGTATGCAGGTAGACCTGAGCTGAGTTTGTCAAATAGTAAAGGTGGTAAAGGTGGGAGCAAAAAGGACAGCATTCCATACCCTTTAGAAGAAGTGTGAGCTCAAGAATTAGAAATTCTTTGCAGGAGGAGAAAACAAAAAGGCAAGTAATAAAGGAGATTTTAGAGACTGATGGGACCCAGTGTATGTCAAATATGTTGTATTGTGCAGGTTGAGTTTATCCTGAAGATGGTGAGGAGTCATTGAAGGATTTTTGAGAAGGAGTGAGATGTTTTCACAGTCTTATTTTGGGATGCTAATGCTGACAGTAGAATGGACAACAGAGTGGAGAGAGGATAGGGTTTGAGTTAGAGGCCAGGTTGGAGATTTTGCATTATCACATCTGAGAGATGACAGTGGCAATGGCACTGGAAATAGGATTAGATAGATGAAATATATTTAATGAATGGAAGTGGCAAAGCTTAACCTTAGTTAAATATAGAAAAAGAGAGGAGAAAGTGAGGATAAGTTCAAATTTGCTGACTTGGGTAATTGCGTTGTGGTGGGCCATGACTAGGCTTGTCCACTAATATGTAGCTCCTAAGAGACGATACACAGAAAACTCCTGGTAGTAGTGGCACAAATTAAAGAAGATTGCTCCAATTATGACACAGCATGTATCCCAGGGCCTGAAGGCCTAGATTTGGTGGCCTTACAGGATAATGTGTTTCAGAGTGCTGATGCAGCAACAGGTTAAAAAACAGCGATTCCAGAGCTCTCTGTTTGTCTGGCTTGGCAGACATCTTCCCTATGGGCAGTCAAGAAGACCAAATTCAAACACCTTTCCAAGTTTTTGACCATTACCAGACTAGCTTGTGGGTGGATGATTGCACCATCAATCAGGTCTGTGGGTAATAATGAAACCAGAAAAGACACTGCATTCGGCGTTTGGGCTGCCTGGCACTACCAAACTCAATAAGCAATGACAGAGATTGAATCTTTACGGATGCTTTATTCAGATGGCTGGCAATCTGAGAAGACAGCAGGTTCACACTCTGAAAGAACTGTCTTTGCTCTTCTTTCCAGGCCAGACTTTTTATAACAGGGAATAAAGTGTGGTGAGGGGTTTTGAAATGCAAGGAGAATTAGGTGAAAAAGACTGCAGCATTCCTGTCCTTGGTAGTTAGCTATTCCCAGGGATGGTTGGTCATCTGTCTCTCCCTGGAATACAAAGGCCTGGATGCCTCCACTTGTCCCCAGGTGGTAATCTTTAGCAGTGGCCCATGAGGTTGGCTGTTTTCCCTGGAGCCAGGATGGGCCTTAGCTATAGGATCTGAAACAAAGCTTCAACATATACATTACTTACTATGTTCATAACTATTTACCTTAAACTAAAAATTTCCAACTCTTAAGTCCTCTATCAATAAAGGAGAGCTATATTTTTTACAGGAGAAGGTAAGAAGGATGGAAAATCTAAGAAGAGATTTCTTGGGTCTGTTTTAAATTTATATTTAAAACCTGTACCTGGAGCCCCACAGTGAGGCCTGGCTTCCTCCATATATATCAATAACATTAGGGGACATAGGCTATCTCAGGAAGAGGTCATAATAAGGAGAGAAGAAAGTCCAGGGTTGTTAGAGAACATCATTATGCAAGTCATTAATGGAGAAAGAAGAACCTGAAAGAGGAAACTGAGATGGAAATAACATCAAGGGAGGAAAAATGAAGAGAGTAGATCTTGGAACCAAGGAGAAGGTGTAGTTACACAGTTTCAGAGAGGCCAACTGAGGTAAAGAGTAAAAACTCCCCATTAGATTTAGCAACTGGGAGGTCACAGATGATGTGAGCTTTAATCACTGTGACAATAAGGTACAAAAATCAGATTTCAATGAGCTAATTAAATGATAGGTGAGATAGTGAATGTTTAACACTCTTTTATAGGCTTTTTGGGAAAGCCAGATAAGGTGATGGCTAGAGGAGAATGCGAAATCAAAGATTTGTCATGTTAAAAGATAAACTGAGGCATGTTAAACATTTCAAAAGTTTAACTGAACAAAACTCAATTTGAATTGGGCAGCATTCAATCTAACCAATATAAAGCAGCTTCGAGGAACTGCACCAAATGAAAAACTTTTATAGTCGAAAGAGAGAAGGGACAAGGAAGTTATGCTAGCAAAAAAGCGGGTTGGTTATTGCAAGGTCAGTTTCCTTTGGGGAATGGCAGTGGTCTGTCATGCAGATTACATAATTAGTGCTGCTAAGATGATTCCTGATTGACCGTTTTAAGGTTCCATTAATGGGGGTGTGGTGTGGGGGGGCAGAAACTATAACTAAATCCTGGTTTGGTGACATGGGGCCTGGCATAAGTGACTCCATTTTGAGCATGTCGTCATTTTGTAACAATTATACATGGCAGAGACTGTAGAAGGTTTGCATGTTGAGAAGAGAAGCAAGTCTTAAGCAAGTTTTAAGAGGCATAGTGTAAAGATACTATAAATAGAATAAACTATAGAGTGAGGTGTTAAAGAAAGCAGATGTTTCTATTATTGTAAGCTTTAAATTTCACCTGGTGAATTTGCTGGAAGAATATTTGCATCTGGTGTTAAAGGTACCCTTGGGAGAGTGGATTTATGTAATGGTTTAAGTCAACTAAGTCTAGGCTACTAGGAATTGAAGCAGGGGAAGAGGGCATTAACTAATTAAAATGATCCCTTCATCCTTACCAAAGGTGGGAAGTCAAAGTGAAAAAATGGTAATGCGGCCGACTGTGAGTGTCCCATTTAATGGTGGTTCTCTTCTGAAAATTCTGAAAATATATAGAAATATGAAAACCCCCAAGTGTCTCAAAATTAGATTGCTCATTACCAGTTCTAGGAAAACTTGTCTCAAGTAGGACACTGTAGAAACTAGGTAAAGAAGTCATAAGAAAGACAAATCAGTAGTTCAAAGTCCCTTCATGCACCATAATAAAGGAAGGGGCTGAAGGAAATTCATGGCACAATAGTACATGATTCAGACAGGTTATCAAGAGCCCATGAAATGCAGCACTTCTGAGATGTCTTCGAATAGATTCTATAAATGCTAGACTCTTAGGAGAAAAAGGAAAAAGAAGTGCTAGAAAAATATCTAGTGATCTCTGAGACAAATAGAGCAAACCAACTCTGTGACTGATTTCTTCCTTATTCTGATTTCCAGACAAATACTGCCAAATGCAGGCCCATTCAGTCAACAGTGAATTCCTATGATCATGTATCTATTTTAAAATATGCTTTAATTTTTTCACTTACCTTCAATTTTCATACTTACATTTTTTTCCTTTAATCTTTTTCACAGAGCTTTGAAGCATGAGCCCTTGTTGCAAAGAATCTAGATTTCAAATAATAACTCTCTACCCTCCCTCAGTGCAGTATTACTTTTCTTTCTCCAGCTGTCCTCTTCCAGCCCCTCTAGATGACTTGCCCTCTGCACCTTTCAGGCCATCATTAGTCATTTCAAAGATTTCACAGAGGAATGATAAAGGTAACTGTTATTTGAAGGAGTTACGGCTCTGCATTATTTTCTTGGCCTTGACAAATACCCGTTGGTAATGAAGACTTCAAAGGGCCTTCATTAGGACCTCAGAAAGGAACAGCGGGAAAGTTAATTACCTGGAGCCAAAAATCCTATTTTCCCTTTAACAACCCAGGGCTGCATTTTAAAGGCAATCAAATGGAGTGCTGTTTGGCAAATAGTCAGCCTTTCTTGAAATGCTGAGTGTAATTAGATGCTCTCCTGTCTGTCATTAAAGACAAATTGTTTGGAAATGGCTAACATTTGAGTACTGCACTGTGTCTTCAACCTTTATCATAATTATATTTCCAATATTGACTGAAATATTCTAAAGTGAGACATGGGAGTTTTTTGTGAGGATAATTGCTTAGTAATGAAGTACTGCTGCTTTTAAGAAAACTTGCACTATTTATTTATTTATTTTGCCTTCATTTTCTTTCAGGGATTTTGACATTTGCAATGCAAATATACTCAGAAGAAGTCTTCCGTGAAAAGAATCATCCATCCCGATAGTGGCTAATTTTGTTCCTAATTAGGGGGCTGTGAACCATTCAAAGAAAAAACAAAAAAATGAAAACTCTCAACCCTGTCCAAAATCCACCGGTTTGAAGGAAACCCAGATGTCGTTAGCATTCAGTGCTTCCTGGTGAGCCATGAGGATGGAAAAAGCATTTTGGATGTTGAGAGCATGTTTTCAGACTGTGATGTCATCAGCTTCTCCCATGCTTGAGAGCAACTGACTTCACTGCATTGTAACCTCTTTAAGGCACTGTTCATAGGCAGTCAGTAGTCACCCTATATAAGGCTAGGAAGCCCAGAAAAAAGGACCAGGATTCAGGCTCCTGACCTTCTGGTGATACTGAATTAGACTCGTCAGCTTCATTTTCAAACTGCCACTTGTGCCTGTTTCACAGTGGAGCAGGCATCGACCTGCCTGTGTCTCCAGGACCGTTTCAGTGCTTCCATTCTTAGTGCTAAACCTAAGTGGGCTGATGAGAAGATTTTTGCTCTGAATTCTGAACAAAACAATATAGATATGTTCCTTATTATAAAGTTTAGAGCATGCTTTTATAAGAAGTGATTATCATCATTATAACTGAATTACTTCAAGAGCAGACACCAAATCTATTTATCGGGATATTAGCAGGACCCAAATGCTCATTTCTGCATTGTCTGTTTAATAAAACTTCTATTTGAGAATAATACTAATAAACTATAAATAACTTAGTTATTAGTTTTTTAGATGTTACTGGATGCTAGGGACTGTACTGCCTCTGTTTATGTATTTTCCACTCAATTTTCCCAATAACCCCATGAAACAAATATTAATCTTTTGTAAATGAAGAAACTGGCTTGGAAATATTTCCTCTGGGCCTACAACTAGTAAATAGCAGAGCCAAATATATGAGCTACATATACTTTCAAAGTCATGCTCTTTTAAGTAGACAATTACCTAATTTTCTAAACATTCTATGCTATTATTTTCTACTCTTTTGAAAAGGATGGTATAAATCTACAGAAATACAACACTGGCAGATCTTGAGAAACTTAAGTACATAAGATTAAGCAAGACACCTTCTTTGTTAACAAAATTAAGCATAACTATATTATTTATATTTAATGCATGAGTCCTGAAAGTACAGAGAAAATGTAGAGGAGAGATGTGCAAACCATTGCCCCTAGCTGATGCTTGTTTCCATACATACAGTTTTAATGGATCTGTCATTAACATATTGTCTATGATTGCTTTCAAGATAAAACTGTGTAGGGCTCCAGAATACACCACTGTGGACAAGGATTATTTTATGCTGAAGACATTTGAGAGTCAGGACATGTAAGAAAAGCTTTATCTGAACCTCCCTTATCTGCCTGAAAGCACAGCCTCCCAAAAGGATTCAGCTAGAAGAAGCGCCCCACGCTCAGAGCTTCACAACCAGGGAAGACTGGCTCTATCAACGGAGATACGAAGTTGGCACTGGGATAGGAAATCTCCTGAACATAAATTGTTACAAAACTATTGTGTCTCTCATCTATTCTCTTGGAGGCCCATTTATCTTTCCTAAAAGTGAATCATTTTCCGATAAGTGCCCTTTCTCCTCTACCCTTCCCCTATTAAGGTGGTATATAAACCCCAAATTCTATATGCCTCTTTTGGTCACATTTTCTGTGGGCAGTCCTGTTAACATACATGAATAAAGCTTTGTCTCTTCTCTTGCTAATCAGTCTTTTGTCAGTTTAATTTGCAGGTCCTCAAGTTCTGAACCTAAGAGGGTTGGGAAGTTTTTTCTCTCCACAGAAGCTATGTCAAAATAGTTGCAATGGAGATTCTGAGACCTACACATCTTAGAATATCCACTATCTGGCATTTCAGAGAAAGTTTGCTGACACCTAGGAAGGCTAAAAGATTATTCAGAAAGGGGATATAGATACTCACTACCATTTAGCTCATTTCACAAAAAAATATGAAGTTTATATGAAAGGGTAAAACTACATTATCTACTTGCAAATAATCACGTAGATGATTAAGAAAATACATAAGTGTGTTTACTGCCATATTGGCATGGGGACCCCAGAAATGAGAATCTAGACAGCTTTCCTTGTCTTAAAAAAAGCTACTGTACCATTGTTGTAAACTTTCTTTCTATCAAAATGTGCTTCATTTAAGTTCCAATCAGATATACAGAGTGTAGTGTGTATGTGACACAAATTTGAATAAAAAAACCTGGGAAATTATTTTTGTTTGCTTTCTATTTTTAAAATTTTACAGTTTGATTACTTAATAAGAGCTATGTGTGCTTCTCCTTTTGTGAATTCTTCAAATCTTGCTAACCTTCTATAACTATTTATAAACACTGTATAATTCTGTATGCTTCTTTTGGAGAGAGATAGAACACAGATTTTATGTATATATACAAATGCACACACACACACACACACACACGCACACGTATGAGGTCTCTCCAGAGACAGCGAAACTATTATTACTATAACAAGAATGGTTGTAAGACATCCATGTAACCTGGCAGCCAAGGAGAGTGGACTGGAGTGTGCATGCATGAACAATGATAACTTCACTGTGCTATAACTGAGCAAACCAGGGTCTGTGCATGTGGTGACTTGATGCACGACCCAACAACTAGTGCTAGAGGAAACAGGTTTTTACTTACAGGGATGAAACCTCAGTGAGGAGGCTGGAAGCACTCCTACTTGGAGCTCAGTTCTCCCATGAGATTCAGCACTTCCCTTGCTCCCCAACAGGCTAAAAGCCAAAACCAAACCCAATAGTTCCCCATATCCTTATTTGTGTTTAAGCCAGCTGTGGAAACAGTTCTCCATCCCCTCTGGAGAAAATACAATAGTGGGTTTCAAAGTCACCCTCCCCTTGCAGCATCTTACTTCTTCGGCATCTGGGGTACATTGTTCTCAACTTCCATGTAATAGTCCAGAAAAACATGTACTGAGATGCACTAGATAATAGAGATGTCCAGGAAGGCACAAGTCCCAAGAGAGTGGCTTCTCTGCACATCCTTCAGAGAAGCAAAAGTCTTCAGTCTCAGCATTCCTGAACCCATTCAGCATTTCAGGCATCCATCACTAATCTGAGCTTGGTTTGGCAGGTTCTTACAATTCCCAGCTCTGTCAGTTTCACTGGCATCTTCTTCAGACAGGCTACCCAGTGGGTCTCCTTTTTCCTCCTCTAGCTCCTACTTACTACAGACCTGCATGCTTGGTTCGTATACTATAGCTTGTGTGGCCACATCTCCTCATAGCTTCCTCTTCCTTACTACCCAGCTGCATGGCAGAAACCTGACTACAAACTGCATAGCTGTTTGCTGCTTTCTTTCTCAGACCTCATGGCCATATCCCTTATGCCTCCTCCCTCATTTCTTCCTGTTCAGAGAAGGAGACATAGCTCCTCCCTTACTACACGCAGCATGGCTGAAACTCTTTCACGTGGCTTCTGTCTTTACTACAGACCAGCATGGTTGCTACCTATTCTCTCAGCCTTCATGGCTGACCAGCCTCTCTCTCTGCCTGCCCTTCGTTTAAATCCTGACATGGAGCTTCCTATGTGACTTGATCTCTGTCCCCTCCTCAAATGGGTTACATTCACCAGTTTCCTCTTTGTACTACCTTCTCTCAGCTGCCATCTTTGATCAGGGCAAGAGTTCTCTGACACAGGGGCTTCCAGAGAGGGCATTCACCTCCCCTGCCTATGTCAGGAGTCCCTGAATGCTCCCAGAGTCACCTTTCATCTGGGGCAGTGACACAGCTGTTAGCTTGCCTTTTGTTATGCAAAGTTTTAAGCTGTATCATCTGCTTCCCCCACCGCCCACCCCCAACCCTGGGCTGTAGGGAATTTAGGAGGCCCTCACTCAGCCTCCCATCTCAGTACTAGTCAGTGGGAGCAGTAGACGCTCTTGAGTGAGCTGGTGTAGTGCATGGTTGTAGCATTCAAAATGACTGAGTAGTACAATGTATCTACTTCAAATTTTGTGCTCAGTGGAAACATTCCTCTGTGGAAACTATTCAGATGATTCAGAAAGCTGCATCTATGGGCAACTGGAGATAGGCAGGCTTCATCACGACAACGTGCCCACTCAGGCATCATGTCTTGTGCAGAGTTTGTTTGGTGAAATATCAAATCACCCAGGTGACTCAGCTGCTCTACAGCCCAGATTTGGTACCCTGTGACTTCTGGCTTTTCCAAACACTAAAATCACCTTTGAGAGGGAAGAGATTTCAAACTATTGATGTGATTTAGGAAAATATGATGGGGTAGCTGATGGCAATTGGGAGAACTCTGTGAGGTCTCAATGTACCTATTTTGAAGGGGACTGAGACATCATTGTCCTATGTACAATGTTTCTTGTATCTCATATCTTCTTCAATAAATGTCTCTATTTTTCATATTATGTGGGTGGATACTTTCTAGACAGGCAATACACTCCCGTACACACAGTGCCTGGAATGGTAGTTTCTTCAGTTTTATTTTTTACTTTTATTTTATTTTATTTTATTTAGAGAGAAGGAAGGGAGGAAGAAAGAGAAAGAGACAAATATCAATGTGAGAGAGAAGCATCAATTGGTTACCTCCTATGTGCCCCTTCCAGGGACCAAACCTACAACCTAGGCATGTGCCCTGAACAGAAATTAAACCAGTGGGAAGACGCCCAACCAACTGTGCCACATCAGTCAAGGCAAGTTGTATTTAATGCTAGTAATATTTAGCTGTATTTTTATTTATGATTTATCAATCACACTTCTAAGAAGTTCTTAATCTATACTAAAATTTTCTTATAATATGCTATTGTTTGAATTTTTCCTATCAGTTTTTTATTAATACATATGAAATTTGTATAGGGATTTATCAGTGTGAGCCAACACAAACACACAGGCATACAGGATTGTGCTAAAGTGGGTTTGTAATTTCGAATACACGGAACACTGAAACACAGAGTTTATTCTTGTATGATTTTTAATTACTGTATTATTTTCCATATGGACAACTGTAAACCTACTTTCATCCCACCCTATATTTTACTTCCTCCTTATGCCATCCACCACCATCACCACCACAACAGCCAACTAGCTAAATAAATGCCATGAATAAAAACAATGGCTCACCTAGAAGAAGGTGGATTGGCTAAGAACCCCAAAATCTGAGAAAGGGCATAGTGGTGACTGCCCTTGGCTTTCTTTTCTGTTGCTAGTATCCCAGACATGAAGCAGAATATGCTGCAACTTAGTAATGAACTTCATTGAGATTAAAAGAATGGAACCATACAGAAAGTGTTCTCTGACCACAGTGGAATCAAATCAGACATTAATAACATGAAGACAATATAAAAGTTTTCAAACAGTTGGAAACTAAAATACTTTTAAATAAGCCATGAGTCAGAGATGACTGAAAATGCATTAAACTAAATGAAAATAAAAATACAACATATTGAAAATTTCATGACACACCTAAAGCAGTATAGCCCTGTATCAAGAAAAAATGTAGAATTCATTCTTTTAAAATTGTTTAAATAGTAATCTTTATGCCCAGATGATTTCACTAGAAAATTCTACCAAAGTTTAAAGAGGCAATAACACCAATTCTGCACAATCTTTTCCAGAAAATAGAAAAGGAACTCATTCAATGAAGCTAGTATTACTCTGATAATAAAAGCTAGATAATGACAGTATTTAAAAAAGAGGGAAAAAAAACTACAGACCAACATCCCTTGTGGAAATCAATGCAACAATTCTTTAAAATAGTTGCAAATAGAATCCAGCAACACATAAAAAGGATTATGTATCATGGCTGAGTGAGTTAATTCCAGGCATGCAATGATGGCTCAATAAGCAAAAATCAATCAATATAACCCACCATATTAACAGGCTAAAGATGAAAAATTATATGATCATATTAATTAATGCATTAATTAATTAGACAAAAGTCAACGCCCATTCATGATTTTTAAAAAAAATCAGAAAAGTCAATATATAGGGAAACTTCCTCAACTGGATAATGATCATATACAAAATAAACATGCTAACGAACTCACTACAGCTAACTTTAATAGTCAAAGATAGTGCTTTTCTTCTAAGATTAGGAACAAGGCAAGGATCTCTACTCTTATTACTCTTATTAAATATAATGTAGGACGTTCTAGTTAGTGTAAGAAATTAAAAGAGGAAAATAAAAATAGCACAGATTGGAAAGAAATACAAGTGTCCTTATATTTAGATGACATAATTATCCACAAAGAAAACTCAAAGGTATCTGTGAAAAACTCCTAGAATTAATAAGGGAGTTTCAGTAGGGGCACAGCAAAGAAGATAAGTATCCATTTTACTTCCACATACTAGAAATGAGCACATGGACACCAAAATTAATTGTAGAATTCCATTGACATTGACCTTAAAACTAAATACATTGAAGTAAAACTTGTACAGGACTTATAGGCTGAAAACTATAAAAGACTAGTGAAAGAAAATCAAAGAAAACCTACATAAGTGGAGAGACATAATACAGTTTTGGATTGGAAGATTCAACATAGCAAATATGTCAATTCCCCCCCAAATTAATATAGGGTTTAATTCAATTTCTATCAAAATTCCAGCAATGTTTTCTTTAGATATTGATAAGATTATGAAAAAAATTATGTAGAAAAGCAAAAGAATTGGAATAAAATAGTTTCAAAAAAGAATAAAGTAGACATTTATTTCAGGGAAATAAAAAAATTATGCTCATACAAATTTTGTAACTGAATATTTATACTCAAACTTGGAAATAATTCAGATGTCTTTTGACAGGTGCGCAGTTAAAGAATATGTGGTATATCTATGCTAGAATTCTACTCAGGAAGAAAACCCTACTGAAACACACAACAACCTGGGTGAAATATGCTTATTTCCAGACAAGTACACTGAGTGGAAAACAAACAGGCAAACGGAAATCCCAAAGGTCGAATACAATCATAAAAGGTATGATTTCATTTATGGAACATTCTTAAAGTGACATACATACAGGAAAAGATGACAGGTACTGGTTGCCAGGGGATAAGGAGGTGGAGGTGGGAGGGTGGTTGGTGTGACTATAAATGAGTGACAAGAAGAACCCTGATGTTGATGGAACTGGCCATATCTTGACTGTATCAACATTGAACATCCTGGTTGTAATGGTGTACTATAGTTTCAAAAGTGGTTCCACTGGGGGATAACTGTTCACTTCTGTAGTATTTCTTACAATTGTGTGTGAACCTACAATTACCTCAAAATAAATGGTGTAATTTTTAAAAAAAGGCCTAAACTGGCTGCTTCACCAGAAGGGAACCCTTGTTGAGGCTTACTTTTAAAGCTACATTGTTTACATAAAGCTGGTGAATTTCTCTTAACAACTTTCAAATCCAGATTAATGACTCAGTTAAACAAATGTTTGTTGAGTGCTAGTATAATCAAAACATAATGCTACTTAATATGGTTTGTGTGTGATAATGAATGCAAAGTTGTATGCTGGGGGCTTGCAAGCTACAGAGAGAGACACATGCAGAAATAACTGTATTGTAAAGAAAGTAGTAGCAAAAGATTGTGATGTTTGAAATCTGAGGAAAATATACTAACACATCATGAGATGGATAGATTTTCTCCAGCTGCGGGTGAGAAACCTCATAGGATTCAGGTGTGGAAGAGAGTAGACGTATGATATGAGCAGGTCTTAAGAAGATCAGAAAGATTTCCTTAATTAATTGTACAAATATTTTTATTTTATTATGCTGATTGTCAAATAGATGCATCTGAAACAATCTGGATTGCACTGGAATTCTTGTTTGATGTTTCATCTTTGCTAAGTTCCATTCATAACAGCAACTAATATGTGCCATCTAGGCAATGTTACAATTCCCCTTCTAATTCTTGGAGAAGAAATGCTGGCAGTCTATTTGTGTACAGTTTTGAGGTACACTTTGTGTCCAAAAGCCAGTGGCTGCCATGCAATCAATCAGGTGTCCTCTTGGTCAGCCAGGACAATAAGCCAAAATGAAAGTGAATCCAGCCTTTATTCACTTACTGCAACAGTACAAGAAAGGTGAGAAGAGAGGCACCCCTCAAGGCTCTGGATTCCCTGGTGTTCTATTCTTTCCCCCAGAACAGCACAGGCAGAGTGTCAGCTGGATACAGCACAGATGGAGGGAATCTTCTTAGTGCCCAGGAGCTCCAAACAAAAGGCCCCTGTGAGCCAAGTGAGGGATTGGGAAGGGCTAGGAGTAGAAAAGTACTGAGTCAAAGTAAATAGAAGTACTTCCAATGACACCCCAGTGTGGCCTCCAAAAGGAGGAGCCTGGGTAGGAGTGCAACTCTGTGTAAGAGCGTGGGCATGCTTGGCCATGCAGATGGAGGGGCTGAGTCCACTGCTACACCCCTCCCAGGGCCGGACCTCGAGCTGGACACCTCAGCATCCAAGTAGCATTTCACTTTGAAAAAAAAGTCTCCTTGAGTTCTATAGGCACGTCTGTGATTTTTAGTGAACCATTCAAGTAGTAGAGGTTTTTTCTACTTATTTTTTTCTCTTTATTCTTGGTAGTGTCAAGTAATGTGTTAGGTTTGAGCATGAGTAGGAAGTTAACAACACTATGTTACGCATGGATAGCTTCTTGATGTTACTTTTCCAAAAATGTATTAATTGTATTAATTTAGAATTTAATGAAAATAAATGGGTAAGCATTGAATCATATCAAAACCTCCGATTTACCAAACTCTCCTGGTAGTAACGATGGCCATTAGAAGTTGCCACATCCAGGACCACGTAAGGTGCCGTCTGCTTTTCTTTGACATTTAGTGTTTGGTGTACCTTTGACACTTTAAAAATGGATACTTCCGTTGTGCGCAGCACAGCAGTTGCAGGTGATGTGCATGAATTCAGTGTTTTCGCTTTCAGCAAAGTGAAATTATATCAGGAAGCTTATATAAAAGTGGTCATAAAATATGTACTTCTGTTACCACCTACAGTCTAATAATTATGGCTAGTACCAGCTGTTTATGAGTGGGCACCAAGAACTTAATTTTAGAAATAAGTATTAGATAATTTTCAAATGTGAGAATATTATATTTTTTCCTGGTACGCACCAAGGAAACTAATATATAATTGCCCAATAAACGTGAGTTGAATAAGTAAAAAACAAAAAAACAAACTCTTTTCCATAGAGTTGATCATATCCTTCGTGTCGAAGGTGAAATGAAGGCTCACACTCTCCTCCCCCTCCTACCAGTCCTGGCTCAGTTCTCTCAGTCTTTATTCTCCCTTCTAAGAAAGTGCGTAACAAATCTAATCCTTCTTCCATATGTAGCCTTTTATACAGTTTAAAACAGCTTTAATTTCTTCTGGAAGACACTCTTAATTTCTTCATATGTAAGTTCTGTGTGAATTGTATTGAATTTACTAACCATGATAACCAAACTGTCTGGTGTATAGTAGATGCTGAACAATTGGAAAGATGAATTTTAAATACTCACTATATTTCCAGTATACTATAATTCAATATTTTTAATACTACAATTTAAATCTTCATGCAAGTAATTTTTTTCCTTTATGTTCATGTTTCTCTTAAAGAATGGTACACAGAACTCAAGGAATTGTTATTTTGATAAATATACTTCAATCAGTGCAGGCTAAAATCATATTAGCTCTTTGACAAACATATTGTTAGATTAATTACAACTGTTTATAAGTCAGCTTCTGAATATCTAGCATATACACAAATGGAATGTTAAAAGGATATAAAATCATGTGACTTTGCCATATTTAGCTTCCTGGGTTCTTCAGCAAAGTGCACATGTGAATGCCTTTGAATTTCTTGAATTTTCTGGGAAAAATGAGAAGATAAAAAAATTATGTGTGGATAATATTTAGCTGGTGATGTAAACCAAACTGTAAAGTGCCACAAGAAGTACTTTTTTTTGTCTGCGTCCCCTGCCTGACCTGAGTGCTCTAACATTTATGCGTTTTAGTGTCTACCGACTATTGTTTCAAACATTAAAGTAATGAATAACATTTACTGTTCATTATACCTGGGGTCTGATAGAAACTGCATAGGTACACAGATAACATATTTTATACATATTACATATAGATAAAGCAATGGTTTAAAAATAAATATATATCACAAACTGTTCTCCTGAAAATCATGGTTTAAGAGAGCTTGAAAATGGAAAGAATGATCCCCTGGCACCATGCTGGATGAACACTTTACTTTTTCGCTGTTGGTCTCCACGTCCTGCCCTGGAGCATCTTGGTGTCAGCCTTCAAACTGGCTTCAGATCATGCAGATTTATTGTGTGAAGACTGCAGAAAACTGGGAAATAAACCCATGGATGAGCACACATGAAGGAGCATAGTAAAAGTCTAATCAATCACTCTTATTTGCATAGTTCTACTTCCCAAGTATATTACAAAGACAAAGAAGAAAGTAAAGATAATGAAAGAAACATCAGAATAAGAGGCATTTAAATTTTTGGCACCTAGATTTGTTTTATTTATATTTTTGCAGCTTTAGAGCACATAGTTAGATAATTAACAGAAGATAATATAAGAATCATAAGATGATAAATAAAATGGATTGTTCTGAATTCAAAGACTTTTACTGGGGCAATAAGAGATTGAAATGAGTGAAAGCAGTTTTCTGAGTTTTAAGTTGAATAAGTATAGCAAAATCAATATTCAAATTTTCTAATATACTATAATAGTTTTAATTATCTCAGATTTATAAGCACATTGACCACATCATTTCTTATTGAAACCAGAGCAATGTAAGAGTGAATGGGTGAGCTGTGGATAATGAAGCCTGGGCAATAGCCATGAACACAGATTGCTTCAGCCAAAGAAACACATATGGCCATGCCCTCACAGTATTCTGTAACTAAGAGATAATTATTGAATGCAATCAAATTCAAAGTCTTTGCTTAATCGTTTGCTTTCTTTGATTTCTTTATCTGCTGTTCTTGCCTTTCTTACTGCATGAAACATCTTTTCCTCAGATCTTTACATGGTTGACTTCTTATCATTTCATTTTAACTATAATATCTCATTTTTGGAGAGCCCTTTCCTAGACTACCTTCTCTAATGCCTCCCAACCCACTGCACACCCAAACCAATATATCACTGTTTTTTTCTTCTCTTTATAGTTCTAATCATGATCTAAAATTATCTCATTCATTTACTTGCTAATTGTCTGTTTCCTATTCCAATGTAAGTTTTACAAGAAATGGGCCTTCTAACTGTCTTGTACAATTTCAAATCTTTAGAAATTAAAAGAATTTTTGGCTCAATAAAAATCTGTGTGTTCATGCATAAACAACTAACAAACCAGCATTAGAAACTTATATTGGTCTTACCTTGGAACTACACAGAAAGAAATAAATTTAAAGTGCAGATTACCAAAATTTTGTATGTTATTATAGTTACATGGTTTTGGAAGATGTAAAGATTTGGTTCTATGTTAACCAGATTAAGAAGTATAGGTCATTTGAATAAAAGACACAGATTGTGGTTTAGGGTGGACCATGCTAATAGTTTCCATTTTCAATATGATCAGATCATGATTTACCTTAGATTCTTAGATTACTTTAAAGCAGATGAAAATGATACTGAAATAACATATGAGGGATTCAAAACATGAATGCCTTTCACATGAAGGTTTTTTGTGATGTATGAAAACCATTCTGTCATGTAGGAAGGTATAGAAATAGCCAAGTACACTGTGTACCAAGGGAGAGATTTAATTCTATGCTTGCAAACCCCAGGATATTTCTAAATCAGTTTTATCAACATGCAATTACAA
The DNA here is from genome assembly GCF_019186645.2 of Phyllostomus hastatus. NCBI lineage: Eukaryota > Metazoa > Chordata > Mammalia > Chiroptera > Phyllostomidae > Phyllostomus > Phyllostomus hastatus. Next base: position 20,610,561 of record NW_025334028.1, on the reverse strand, counting down.
TTCTGAAAGTCATCTGTCATCTATTATAGTGGGAGGCGATCTGAAATTCTAACTAGCAGATCCCACTCCTTCCTTCTTAAATGCAGTACATAAATAACTCTGTAGGACTGTGTCTATATCCCAGTATTAATTAGACCAAAATTTCTTGGTACACAAATTATATGTCATTGGAAGAAAGGAGGAAACACCTCTCTGAAGTGGGTTAATTTTTCTGGAAACTTTGCCTCTTTTTCAAATTAAAAAATATTATTAGAAAGCATAAACTCATAAAATACTTCTAACTTGATTGACAAAATGACTATTCTTCAATGGAAACATTACTTTATAGACTGCAGAATTTTTTAAAAAACTATAAAAAATTATTAGAATAAACTCATTTTTATGACATAATTTTCTACCTTAGTCCCGTTGCAATAACAGAATTAGAACTCTACGTTAACAAGGGAGGCAACATTTAAGATTGCACAACACTGACATAGCAACGTGTCTACAAATCTCTTACTTTCTTCAAAAAAGTTTGTCTCTCAAATATTACCTTCAGTTAAAACTATATCCATAATATGTCTTTGATAAGAGATTGTTCTTTATCTTTGCACTTCTTCCACTTCTTTTCTATGTTTATTCTCTTTCAACATTATTAATAAAAGTATCTTAAGTTGCTAGTCTTCAGTGAATCCCTGGTGACCTCTTTATACATGGTATTTTAAAGGTTATTTCTAGATCATAGTTAAATGTTATTAAGCCTTTAGGGAAAGTGGCAAGAAAATTCCATGATACAGAGTAAGACATTTTTAAATATTAGGAAATTTTCAGTTACAAATAATTTGCAGGAAAAAATGCTTCTAATTCCCAACAAGATGATCTAGCATAAATGCTGGTTTACCTTTAAATCTAAAACATAATTGAAAAGAGAATGATTATAATGGTTTCAATAACCTAAGACAAATGATAATAACCTTAGGGGAGAAGGAAGATATTTGGGACTTCATTTGCAATGGGGGCACTGGAACCTGAGGTAAGGGTCCCAGTGCCCCCATTAGATGCCTCAAACTGGGTGAGAGCTTTATCGTTATGCCCTTCTCTCTTCCCTGCTTAACCATGGGGAAGTAATTGCCTGTATCTTCTCTTTGTGGCACAGGAAAACAGGGGTATCACAGCAGAACTAGCCTAGGATCACAAAGTATCATCTGTACAGTGTTGGGGCCTAGTGAAGTAAAGAACAGATTGTACCTATTTTAGGGTAAATAAGAGAGTGAGATCCTGAGCATTTTCTCCTCCTCACTCTTTGTCTAAGTGATTTTAACTGACAGAAGTAGCAGCTACTCAGGGCAAAGAATGCAAGTGATCAAGAAAGATATACAAGGAAAATATCAATCCAATGAAAAGCTGTGGTATTGATTTTGAACTTACCCAAAATAGAATATAAAAGAACACCATATTGGCCACAATATGGAAAATTTTGCTTGAGACAGGGTAACATTGTGGGGGTAGACTGTGGGAGAGAGGGGTGGAGCAGAGGTGGGTGAGCAGATTGTAATAGTAGAGGGGCTCTCTTCCCTGAGGTGGGCCCCACATATCCGTACCCTAACTCATCACAGGGGCAAAGTCTCTGTGCCAATCTGGAACCTCCCTAAGTGATTACAACCAGTCACTGTAGTTGATACACCAAGAGGAATATAAGCCCACTAAGAAGAATGGATAAAGACAACAAATAAGTCAGTGACTTGGGAGATTAGGTCGAAGAATTCCCACAGAAGTCATTAGGAACATTAGGAATAGATTTACAAAATGGGAATGTTTTTTTAAGGTATGGAGGATAGATTTAAAAAGGTCATCATCCAGGTAAAGGAACCCTAGAAGATGAGGGTACAAATTCACAAAATCACATGTGAGCTTGGGGGTGGGAATGGGTAGAAAAAGAAGTTGAAAGTATGAAAGATACTTGTTTTGTGTGGGGAGATTGATAGCTCAACAAACCAAGGGGAGAATAAATGCAATATCATATAACCATCACACACAAGAATACAAATCAAATGTATAATTCAAATTGTCAGTAAAAATGTTATCCCTAAAAGGAGGAAAAGAAAAATAGAAACAAACGCAAGAGGTTAATAGAAAACAAGAAATAAGATATCAACAAGAAATCCCAAGAGAACAATAATTACAATAAACAAAGCCAGGTTAGACTCAACAATCAAGAAGCAGAGACTCCCATAGCAGGTGTTAAGCATGATCCACCAATATACTTATCTGGAGAAACAGATTTAAAGTAACAGGATGAAGACAAGTTGGAAATGAAAGATGAACTTCAGTTCAGCTTTAGCTCTCACATTTTTTTTCAAAGTCTGTTATTTGGCATTGGGCTTTGTGTCAGTCTTTGAAAGGGCAAATAACTGACTGCTCACTGTATTATTCTGCCGTCCCAGAACTTATACTGGAATAGAGATCATGTGGTAATGTAAGTTACTTCTGTGTATAGCTGAGAAAACAATTTCGGAAACACCAGAAGGTGTGTCATCTAGATTTATTATTAAATCTAAATTTTTATTTTGATACTCTGGATATTACTTGGAGTAAAAATTCTATTTTGACATAAAAGTGACTTTGGAGCTGCTTGATTTATATTTATATAAGATTTTCAAACAAGATGAAATATCAGGTTTTACATATCTAAAAGATTGCTTGAGGGAAATGTATTCTAGCTTGACAGAACTTATTAACAATGAATTGTTGCTTACATAAAAAGTAGTTTGGTTTTTGGTACCTGCTGACATTTCTTGTCCTGGGTAGCTCAGTTATTTCTTTGAGAATCCAGCTATATGGATGTTGTTGGCATTTCATATCAGCAAAGATTTTGAATCAATTTTAATTTTTATCTTTCTATCATCTATCTGTCATCTATCTACATTTTATATGCAACTATATTAAATATAGATTTCCTTTTATATTCATTTATATTTTTAATTACAGTTGATATTAAATATTATTTTATATTAGTTTTAGGTGTACAGCATAGTGGTTAGACAAAATAGTTTAAGAAGTGGTCCCCTGGTAGGTCTAGTGTCGGATGGTACCACACACAGGTGTTACAATGTTACTGACTAAATTCCCTGTGCTGAACTTTACATCCCTGTGGCAGTTTTTAACTATCAAGTGGTACTGCTTTATCCTTTCACCCTTGTCATCCAGTCCCCCTTCTCTCCTCCCATCTGGCAACAATATGTTTGTTCTCTGTATCTGTGAATATATTTCTATTTTTGTTTTATTTTTTTCTGTAGATTCCACATGTAAGTGAAATCATATAGTATTTGTCTTTTTCTGATTTATTTCACTTGGAATAATACCCTCTAGGTCCATCCATGTTGTTGCAAATTGTAAAATTTTATTTTTCATGGCTGAGTAATATATATATATATATACCTTCTTTACCTGATAGTCTACTGAGGGGAACTTATGTTGCTTCCACATACAGTGTGAAGGTTACTCAGAAATTAAATATAGATTTTAAGTACTTAGAAATTTTATTTGAAAAAAAGCATGAAGCCTATGTTTGTGGATTTGCATTAATTATATTAAAACACCAATTTGTATAAACCTATATTTGAAACTGTGATAAGTTTTTACTTTGAAAAAGCAATTTGTTGCTAACTTTACCACCAACAGCTGAAAAAACCTGCCATTGGACCGTCTTGCTTCTTCACAGCCTCAGGTGAAAGTGGGCATCTATTTCAGTATCCCAAGTATACAGCATCATTGTGGCAGGAGCAGGCTAACTACTAAATAAAATTGTAATAAAATTGTTATTCTGGGGATAAAAGATTATTTCGTTTGTTATTTGAAGGACATACTTGACCTTTGCCTCAATCTTGATTAAATATTGATTATCACATTCGGTCATTCTCTATTTGGTAAAATTATGTACTTAGTATATTTCTGTAAATAAATATATAGGAAAAATATATCAGGCAAATATTATTCAAAAGAAAGTATAGCATTGCAATTATAAATCAAACTAATAAAATCCCTATGTCAAATAAATGTGTATTCATTTCAAGGCCCTAATCAAAAAGGTGATCATGTTTAAGGTTGTAAATAGAGTCTCATATAATGACAAAATAGTATATAATATTTTCATTCATAATGCAATAAGACATAAAATAAAGAAGTGAGAACTGAGAAAAGATTATTTATCTGGAAACTGAAAAAAAAGCACTAACTTCAGGATTAAAGAAAATGGGGAATTCAGGTTGAATAATAGTGAAAGAACCATATGTCAAATGTTACAAGACACAGGTAAAACAGTATTTAAAGCCCTGGCTGGTGTGGCTCAGTGGATTGAGTGCCAAACTGAGACTAGAAGAACACCAGTTTGATTCCCAGTCAGGGCACATGCCTGGGTTATGGCCAGGTCCCCAGTAGGGGGCACACAAGAGGCAACCACACATTGAAGTTCCTCTGCCTTTCTTTCTTCCTCCCTTCCCCTCTCTAAAAATAAATAAATGAAATGTATAAAAGAAAACCAGTATGTAGAGATAAATTTGTAGCTTTACCTTTAGAAAGACTGAAAACAAAACAGCCAAATATTTAACCCCAGAAATAAGAAAATAACCAAATTAACTAAAAACAAATTAAAAACAGTAAAATGTGGAACAAATATAAAAAATTAAAAATTCATTTTTTTAACCCTAGCTGGTGTGGCTCAGTGGATTGAGCACTGACTTGTGAACCAAAAGGTAGTCAGTTAGATTCCCAGCCAGGGCACATGCCTGGGTTGCAGACCAGGTCCCTAGTGCAGGGAGTGCTTGAGAGGCAACCACACATTGATGTTTCTCTCCATCTCTTTCTCTCTCCTTTCCCTTTTGTCTAAAAATAAATAAACAAAATATAAAAAATCATTTTTTAAAAGTGATATAGGATAGGCAAACCCATGGCAAGACAAGTGAAGTAAAAAGAAAGACACAAATAAAAAAAATAGAATTTTTAAAAAGAACTAACATAATGAGGTTATAAGAAACATGCCAGGAAACAAGGTTCAAAGAAACATGGCAGAGTAATATTGACAACAGAATAAATTTGAAAAATAGTCAAAATAAAAAATATTGTTCCAAAATATGTCAAAATTTTTATTAAAAGAAATGAATCATTGCCCACATCAAGACTGCTAAAGGAGTTAAAATGATAAGACTATAGTATGAGGGGAAAACCTTGTAAGAGGCACCTTATGAAAAGACTTAAGATTCAGAAAGTTTTACGTATAAAATTCAATATGTAGTATCAACCAAACTTTCCAGCAAAAACTCATTTCTGTCTTCTATAGGTTATTTCACAAAAGAGAAGTGGGAAACTCTGAATTTATGTCATAATGCTAGTAAAACTTTGATTCCCAAACTGGTTAAAGATAAAACATCAAATGAAAGTATGTTCAAGCTTCAAGTACAGAAAAGTCAACTTACAACAGTGTCAATAAATGGGGACTCATTATTTCTCATAACAACACATCCAGAGGTATGAGTTTTCTTCTAATCATTTGGGTACTTAAAAATAAAATGAGACAGTCTGTTTTTATCTTTTCCCTCTTGTCATTATAGCAGGTTGCTTTTCCTCTTTATCCTGGAGATGGATCCATGGTTGGAAGTGGGCTGTGACAGCTCCACGGACCATAACCACCTTCAAGACAGTACAAAGGGGGACGGGAAGAGCTAAGCACATTCCTCTTCTTCATCATTAAAATAATAGTTCTCCCAGAAACCTCCTTAGTGGACTTCTGCTCAAGTCCCGGCCAAAATCAAAGCCCTGAGGCACATACACCAATAAAGGAGATTCAGAAAACAGGGAACATGATCATTTTGATTTACTTTGATCATCAGTTCTCAAAGTATGGTATGGGAACCCCACCCTCCTCAGAGGTTCTAAAAGGTGCACACTATTTTAATAATAATAGTAATTATCACTTTTTCCCCCACCAGTGTAGTTTCTAGACTAAATGGTAGGTGATAATTACAATGTGAATGATCTGGAGACTATAAAATGTATGCTAATGCAGTTTTGTGTTCAAAACATTTCTCTATAGACTTAATCCACATAAATAAGAGCTCCTTGGGGGTCCTCAGTACTTTATAAACATGTATAAAAGCCTTTGACAACTGCTGGCTGAGACTGATCAAGATCCTTGATTTGCTACAAGTTGCAGCATTGAGTAAATAGGAGTTTTATTGGCAAGGAGATATAGGCTTCTGTGCTGTGTGGAAAGCCAGGGAGGTCTGAGCAGTCTGTACAAGCAAACAAAATTACAGGATTGCTCAGTTTAAACACACAGTTTCTAAATTAATTATTAGAAAAAGGACAAAGTTATATTCAAAATCAGTATATCATGATCAACTAGGACTTATTTCTGGAATGCACAGATGGTTCACCATCTGAAAATGTATTAATATACTCTAATACATAAGTGGTCTAAATTATCTCAATATATGTGATAAAGTCAACATCAATTTTATAATAGTTATCAGAAAATTATGAACTAAAGGAACATCTCACTTAATAAAATGTATTTACCAAAGCATTTTAAGCGAACATCATGCTGAGTGCATTTTTTAAGATCAAGAACAGTATCATATGCTATTGCAATGCAGGTATACAATACAGGTTTGGAGATACCAGCTAAAATTATATAAACTAAAATATTTCTTATTCCAGGACTATTATTTATACAGGAAGGACAACAGAATCAACAAGTTATTAAAGCTAAAAAAGAGCTGAATACAATAATATGTTATAAAGTTTAACATTTTCTGACCTAGTATTAAGCAACTAGAAGTGATAACTGAGGAGAAAAACTGGCCCATGGGCACTGAGGGATATTTGATCTCTTTTTCTTGCTGTGGCTATTAAGAGAGAGCTAATATGTCATTTAATAAACATTCACTGATAAATATAACAAAGCAACAGTGCTGGTGCTCAGCATGGCAAAAAGACAAAACAGCTTATTTTTCAGGGAACAGCCTAGTAAATGAGGATATGCACCAAAGGGTAAGTCTGTATGTTTTGTCAGTAATACAATAATAAACATAGTTTTCCTTAACACTTTCACTTTGGGAACTCAGTTTTTGACTCAAGATGCACAAAATAATGTTGTATTTCTTTGCCTTCTTGATAATGTTAGTAACAAGTTTTTTAAAAAATATGTATCCAATTATCTGACATCAATTAAACATTCACTGTACTCTTATTTACAACTAGTCGTGCACCTAGGTCCTTCAGACAGGAATGTAACAGAAACATAGTTTTTGTCTATGAAGTTTAAGAAGTTAAGGAAATAAAACATAGACAGAGGAAACAGTATAATACCAATCACAAAACAAATGCCAACCTGTGTAGTCAAACCTCTGTAATGAGAGCTAACTAGAAATAAGCTAATCCATATTATTTATTCATTCAACTAAATTAGTTAAATATATACTTTCTTATTCCAAGTAGATAAAATAACTCACATTAGGCTATATAATGCTCCATAAATTAATGTGTACTAAATAATTCTGCATAAATAACGTCTGTGGTGTAGAAACCTTTACTGTGGACAATTTCATGATACCAGTGGTTTAACAGAATTTCTTAATATTTACAGAATATCCTTAATATTCAGAAACCAGTGGGAGATAGCTTTAGCAAACATAGTGTATATTTTAAAAGCATACACTCTTTCATTATCTCTAAGAGTTACTACTTCCCTTTTCACTCTGATTACTGGAGAGAGAAATGGTTTTTTAAAATAGACAATTCAATGTCAAAGTGTCTTACATCTCATATGCTGTGTTAGAAAAAAATATAGAGATGTCATCTGAAATATTTGAATCCTTAGTCTATGGAACTATACCGTTAACCACTGTGTATATTTAAAACAAACTTTGAGACAAGATAGGTGTATCAGTTTCATATTTTTTATGACTTTTTCTGCATTTCATTGAGACTATTTTCTTTTTTCATAGAGTAGCCTCATCTAAGAGAAGATCTTCTCCTCAGTATCCTACAGACAAATCCAGTTTTCTTAAATGTTCTATGTTTGCTTCAAAAACTGTTTTACTCTATTCTAAAAACTTAACACTTATTGTTGCAAAATATCTTGGATTGATTTATATGAAATGCCATAATGTGGATTATTTGTGATAGGAATGTTAGAGCTGAGCTGCATGCTGTTCTTTTGACAGCTGTTCTGTTGATGTTTGTACAACAGACTTAGGAAACACTGCTGTTAGTGTCACAAGTAGGTACTAACATCACTGACTTTGAGCCTGGCTTATCTTTTTTTAAACAGTTTTTATTTATTTATTTATTCATTCATTCACTCATTCATTTATTTGAGATATTTTATTTATTTATTTTTAGAGAGGGGAAGGGAAGGAGAATAAGAGGGAGAGAAACATCAATGTGTGGTTTTTCTCTTGAGCGCCACCTACTGGGAGACTGCCCTGCAACCCAGGCATGTGCCCTAACTGGGAATCAAACCTGGGACCCTTAGGTTTGCAGTCCAGTGCCCAATCCACTGAGCCACATCAGCCAGGGCTCGATTATTTATTTTTAGAGAGAGGGGAAAGGATGGAGAAAGAAAGGGAGAGAAACATCAATGTGAGAGAGAAACATCGATGGCTGCCTCTTATACATGTCCAGACCAATGACCAAACCTGCAATCCAGGCGTGTACGCTGACTGGGAATCAACTGGCAACATTTCACTTTGTGGGATGATGCCCAACCAACTGAGCCATACCAGTTAGAGCAAACTTGGGGTGTCTGGAAAGCAGGGGGAAATGTAGACAGTTTAAAATTCTGTCTTCTCCCTTTGTTTATGGAGAAGTAAAAATTGATGCCCAGGTTATTTTTGTTTCTAGGAAAGACTGTGGGAGATGCACTCTTAAACTGTACAGGCAGTTTCACATCAAATTTAGTCTCCACAAATCTCAACGGTCCACTTAGAGGGAGAAAATAATGATATGACATGCAGTGATACAATGTGGCCAGGGGGAAGGAAGGATTTAGAGAGATAAAAAGCAGGAAGGAAAAAATGTTTTGAAAATGTATTGAAAATCCATTACATCAAAGAGACCCATTTAAACTGTTCAGTTTTGATAAGAAAAAAATAACTCATTTATACCCAAGGCCATGGGCACGTGCATATAACATATATTGAAATCTCAGAAAATCAGTTTGCTGGAGGAAATTTCTTCATTTGATGCATTATAGTACAAAATAAGTACAGGTAATGAGGTAAAGGTGTGCTCCTGTATGTATGGGTTTTAAAGAATATGTAAACATATTTGACATTCTTATGTTAGGTAGCAGCTAGGAATGAGCAGCCAGATGGGAAATAAAGTCAGGGCCCTCACCATTGCAGTCTAACAAAGAACTTCATACAGGAGGTTGGAAGCAAAAAAAAAGACATGTCTTATCAATTAACTCAGTAATCCTGCACTTGGTTTGAAAAGATTGTTGGGTGTCCCAAGCATTACAAGTGAAATAGCACAGGAGAAGGGGAGAGTCCTCGAGACTGTGATGAGAAAAGGGGCTTCAGTAACCATCTTACTAAGATTGCTGGGTGTTCTCAACATTGTAAGCAGGGATAGCACAGGAGGAAGTGAGGGTAGTCCTTGAGACTCTGTGCTGGGAAAGAGAGTCTCTGTAACTAGTCGGCATACTTAGATTAGCTAAGAACCCACTTGTAGTCTCAGCTCAAGTATATGGAACAAACTCACTAACTTACTAACAGACTTACTAACAGCTTTCTTTCCTCTGTATGTGGGGCATTTAGACTTGTCGGGTGCCTGCTTGCAGCTCTGCGCTTTTATATGTTTCATGGATAAACTTGCTATTTCATTTCCACTATATGGGTTTGTCTCTTGCTCAAATCCATTCTCTTGTGAGTGAGACAAGAGCTGAGGTAAGGGAGGGAGCCTCTTAACTAGGATCTCTCTCTTCCCATCCATAACACTTATATCTTTAAAAACATAATTGGATGGAAATGAAATAGGTAATAATGAGATAGTGCTTTCAACTTAAGTTGAACAATGATTTGTTTATTAGGTAACATTAAAATTATCTGTAGGTTCTATGGTAACTATAGGTATGAAAATGCATGTCCTTAATGATGAAGAGCTTGTAATACAGCAGAGGAAATAAAATCATATATAATTAGATTTAAAATGTGGCAGGCCATGATAAGAGCTTTATGGTGGTAAAGTAGGCTATAAAAATTTAAGGAAGAAAACACTTAGCTTTGGGTGGAAGTGTATATATGAAAATTTTGGTAGACATAGAGCTTTGAAGCATAATATTAAAAGACACTCAGGAGTTATATAGGGGGTACCTGAGGAACAGAGACATCCAAGATACATACATCTTTTTATTGTTCATTTATTAATTAAACTTTATTGATTATTCTATTATATGTCAGAAACTGTGTTAGGTGTTGGGAAGAAGAATGAATAAACATGGTCTCTGCCTTCGAAGAAATAATAGTGATTATTCGTGTTATGGAAGCAATTCATCTTTTCCCCTTTCCTTCTGTAGTATATCGATATAAATTTTTTAAACATTGTGTTTAACCAGTCAGTTATGGCTATCAGTGAAGATAATAAAGAGGCAGTAGAGGTTGAAAATTAATAAATCAAGGCAGATAGCATATAAATGTAATAGAATGGGGAAGAGCAAACAGAATTCTTGAACTTGAGCACCAGCTCTGTGAGGTGTCCAGCATACTTGAAGTCTTTTGTTAATATTCTTCTCTTCTCTGTGACAAAATTATTTTGAGTAATAATTATGTAATATTTGATAACACTCATTTTAATTTGTTCTTTATTAATAAAACAATTAACAAGTTAAAAAGGATTACATTCAATTTTAAAAGATAATAAATTTAGTAAAGTATTCATGTGAACTAAAGTTGCACTTAACCAATTGTATTAGTTTTCCTATAGCTGCTATAACAATGTACTATGAACTTAGTGACAACAGAACATAAAGTTATCATCTTACAGTTTTGGAGGTTAGTAGTATGAAAAAATTGCATGGGCCCAAAGTCAAGCTGTTGGTAAAGCGATGTTCCTTTTGTAAACTCAGGAGAATAACTTTTCTTACCTTTTTCTGTTTCTAGAGCAGGGGTGTCAAACTCATTCTTGCCAGGGGCTGCATCAGCCTCTCATGGTTGCTTTCAAAGGGCCGAATGTAATTTTAGGAATGTATAAATATAACTACTCCTTAACTAGGGGCAAGGAGCTCAGTCCTGCCACTAGGCAGAAACAAGGTGCTGGGCCCAATAAAACAAGGTGGAGGGCTGGATTTGGCCCATGGGCCTTGTGTTTGCCACTTGTGTTCTAGAGGTTGTCCTCCTTCCTTCTTCAAAGCCAGCAATCACATCACTCCAACCTTCACTTCCCTAGTCACATCTCTCCCTCTTCTGCCTCCCTTTTCATTTGTAAGGGCTCTTGCAATCACATTGAGCCTACACTAACAATCCATGATAATCTCCCTGTTACAGGATCCTTAATTTAATCACACAGGCAAAGTGCTTTCTGCTAAGGTAACATATTCACAGATTCAGGGATTAAATCAAACTATTATGTCTGATAGCTTCCCCTTTGTTTCACCAATTTGCATTTTAGACACAAAAACTCCAAATGCTCATGTGAATGGACAGAAATGAAGGAACTCAAGTTCTGTTTTCTTTTTTTTTTGTCTTTATAATAACTGTGCTCTATTTATTTCTACTAATGAATTAAATACAAGAATATATTTATTTCTAGTGTTGCAGGTTTGATTCCCAGTCAGGGTACATGCCTGGGTTGCAGGCCATGACCCCTAGCAACCACACATTGATGTTTCTCTCTCTCTTTCTCTCTCTCTCCCCCCCCTTTCCCTCTCTAAAAATAAATAAAATCTTTGAAAAAAAGAATATATTTATTTCTAATTTAATTTATTAAACACAGGGCTTTTCTCCAGGCATTACAGAAATGGATGGTACCACAAATAACCTTGAAACATTCTGAACTGCTATGAATTTATACTTGAGATAAGTTTATATATAGTTGAGTCCACCTATGTCAGGGTCACTTGAAACTGAAACTGGTCTGAGATAATTTTACTGTAGACAATATTTATTAAATGATAAGCAACCAAAATGTGCTCATGTTAAACTTATTTATTCATTATTTTGTACATATTTATGTAAGTCAATAGTAACTGCAATAATTGTTCAAGATTTAGACTATCAGAACACCTTTTCCAAGAAGGATTAATTTACCACTAACATTGTTTAGGATGCTGAGGCACTGGGACAAGAAGAAGCAGACCAATGTGGATGCCTTCGTTGTCTGTACACAGGGAGATTCTTTCTGCTGCCCCATCTTTGTTTTGCCACTGAATCAATTTTATACTTTCCAAGTGTATTTTTTAATGTTTGTGTATCAAAGTCTAATCTGGGTATTTCAGGTACAGTGAGTGTTACTTACTGTAGTACTTACTGAGACATAAGTGTTCCAAGAACTAACTCTACAATTCATGCTGTTGTGACTTTGTTAAATAACTCTTGTTAAGTAGAGTCCTGGGTGTTGGATGGGGAGACACAGTTCAATAAAAGATCACAAGGGAATTGAAATAGAGTCTGTTACTTATGGGTGCTGGAAGAGTTTTCACATTATACCTTGAGAGACCACTTGAGTAGGTCAGTTAAGGGTGCAATCCAGGAGCACAGTGGCATCTCTGGGGTGTGTAACTTTATTAGGGTACACAGGTGGAGTGCTTTGGGTTTCCAGGGCTAAGGCCAGATTGGCAATGTAAACCAAAAAGAGTAGAGTTTTAGTAAGCTTAGATGGGGAGCATTTTCTGAAGGTGTACAAGGGGAAGGCCCCAGGAGATGAGAAGAGAAATGTTTATCACAGTGGAGGTTGGGGTGTCATGTCAGAAACTTACATTTACTCGTGACTCTCTAAGTCTGTTTTCTAAAGCATTCACTTACATGAGGGGTAGGTTCTGTAAGTGAAGTAGGTCCTGTAAGTGAAGCATTCATTTACATGAAGGGTCAGGTCCTAGGCCCCTGTAGGCCACTTGGCCACACAAAATAAATGCCAAGGCAGCAACATTGTTGGAGCAGTTTAACTGAACTCTCAATGCATGCAATGAAGACCAAGGAGAATGGGAAAAATGAAGTTAGAGGCACAGCACTCAAAAACTTCTTCAGTGACACATAAGAAAAAAATAGGAATCAATAAAAATGGTAGCATAGATTTATAAATTTTAAATGTTTAAGAAGTATAGAAATAATTCAATATGACACACTACCTTGACAGAGATCTTCAATTTACTTTCGTCAATCTTAAACAAAAAGTCAGCTCGATATTCCTCCAACGAAAAAGGGTTTATTCAGGTAAAAGAGAGAATTGCAATCTAGAGCGTGATGAGCCATGATGAGCCACATTCAAATCTACCAGCACAAAAAAGAGGAAGTTTTGTGGGGTTTTTTGTTTGTTTGTTTTGTTTTTTGTTTTGTTTTTAATAGAAGGGAAAAGGAAGTTAGGAAGGCTGTTATAATCAGAGTTCTTCCACAGGGCCTTGTAATCAACATATGCACAACAGCTCCCCCTACAGGTCAATCTGTTTCCAGTTTTGATTGAAGGGGGCCTCAGAAGGGTGTGGCCTGAGGTGCTGTGAAGTGGTGAAGAAAAGGTTCTCTGAAATCAGTTGGAGTGTTGTAATGTCAGCTTCCATAGGTATGTTTCATAACACTACATAAAATGAGATAACAGGCAGATATTTGAAGTATGCATTTTGTGTATTCCTATGTCTTGGTTCAGCAGTTTGCAGTTTTCTGTCTCAAAAATTTTCTCACTGATGAAATTGCACATAAGCAACTGTGAAATTTGCACCATGCTCAAATTATTCATTAGTATGTCAATTTCATTGGAATAAATTTGCACTATAACAGGGCCCATCACGGCGTTACTTCAACTCTGAGTGGCAAACATGAAGAAATACAAAAGCCTGTTTTCCAACTTGTATTGTAGATCAGAGACTAGGCCTGGTGCTGCGAGGCCACACAGTTTCACATCAAATGCACAACACCTATGAGAAAACTCTCTCCACACTTTCTCAGGCATCACTAACAGATCCCAGTACTCTTCCTGCTTGGGTCTTACTTGACCTCAGAGTCTTTGTAAAGACTGACAATTAAGTGAAATTGGCATCAAGAGGTAGAAAACTGCTTTGTCGTTATTAATAGTGGAAAAAAGCATGAGTTTTGAAGTCATTTAAACCGGGGTTCAAATCTTGGCTCTTAGCTCTTACTCCTAAGTTGTGAGTCTTGAAGAGTTACCTAACTCTCTTGGCCTCTGTTCTCTGAAACATAAAACTGAATTAATAATGCATATTTCAAATGGTTATTGTGATAATGAAATAAAACAATATAGACACAGTAGCTAATATAGTGTCAGCATCTGCCTGTCATGAGTGGTTTCCTTGACCTCTTGGCCAGGCAAAGAAGTAAAGAAATATGCATAAATCTAGTTTGAGCCTTGACTGGGGGTAGAGTATAAGTGGGAGGTATGTCAGGACACTCAAGAATCAAAATGACCACCTTTTTTCAGGGGTGCATGGTTTTCATGACCTGTGCGTGAAAAAAGGCAAATTTGAACAGAATGTTACAAACCACAGATACATAGTACATGTATGGGAGAGGCATTTTAAAGCTAAGCCCAAAGATAAAGATGCCAATGAAAAATGTTTTATTCTTCTCTCTCTAAAAGTTTTTTGTTCTCTCTCTCTAAAAGTGCTTTGTTCTTCTCTCTCTTGGTTATTCTCTTGATGATTTATGATATGAACTCAGGCATACTGGACTAAAAAGAGCTCCAATTCACAGTAATTTATTCATGATATCACAAAAAAATGAAACACAGAAAACAGGGAAACTCATTCATCCTAATCAAAAATAATAAAATAGTTGACATTAAAGTAATTTTAAAAGACACTGTTGAAAGTCAATCTGTATATTCCTTTCAACTGGCAAAATAGAGACCATTGAAAAACTGATTACAATCTGGCAAAAAAAAAGTAGGTATGTACTCTAGATGTAAATTTCCCAGCTATAATTTTTCCTATCAAAGGTACCATATTGTAAAGCTTTAGTTTTCATTTTAGAGACAAAGACCTGCTTTTTTTCCATTTTTGTATTATAATCTTCAGACAAGAAGATTCATGTCCATAAACATGAACAACAATAAAGCTACCCAGGGCAGATGAAACAGGAACTTGGCAGGGGATGGTGTTGTTTCCGCCACGGCTATGCCACTTACATGATCCCTACTGGAAGCTGCTCGTTGGCTGAAACATTATTTCAATTTGGAGCAACTGAATACCAGTGAGGATTCATGTCCTGGTATAAAAATGGAAGTGCTGAGCTAAAGTCAAATAAAAGTCAGAGCTCCAGGAAAGCAGGAGAGAAAATTATTTCTGTTCCAACCCCTTGCTAAGAATGCACAGATTCATTCCAGATTTAACCCGACTTTAGACTGAATAGGGTGGCAGATATGTTCACGTTTGGTAAGAATATAATAACAGAGGAAGAAATTTTACGTTATTAGTATTTTTGTTATTTTACCATAAAATTGCTGATCTTCCATTAACCTAGGCGACTTTATTACAGGGGAGAAAGAGAATATAGTATCACTGTTTTCTTTTTTCAGCCAAACAAAAATTTGTGTCTTGGGTATTTGATGACATAGAGAAGATGCATTCTAATCTATTAAGCCAACAGTACTTTCAGAAGCTGGACTAAAACCATACTCCCTTCTCTGAACAGTAAAAGGGCAAAAATTGAACTGGGAGCTGGGGTGTTTTTATAATAAATCTCCAGGAGTCCACTGTTTAAGTATCCTAGTGACTCCTCAAGAGTCCTTATTTTCATGTGTGAATGGCAACAGGTCTGATGAACAGCATCAGATAGCCTTGTGTTGTGTCAAGGTGGCACCAGTGTCCAATGAAATTGACTTCCTGCAGAAAGATGCCACTTAATGTGGAATTATGTAGACCACCAGCCTAAACCCAGTTGACTTGCCATCTGCTCCACAGTGAAACTGGCACCGTCTCTAAGAGAAAACATACTGCCATCCTAAATAATGACCTTTGGGATGAAAAGTCAATTGACCATGGTAAGTTACATTGATTAATTGTTGATGTTAAAATCAAGGTTGCAAGCCAAAAAAGAGAAAAAAATTGTAACACATTGGTTCATCCTGAGTTTTTCTTTCCAATCTGAAGTCTTCTGATGAAAATAATTTTAGGTTATTCACTAAGGAACTATATTTTTAGAATTCACATTTGTAGTAAAATACCTGTATCAATAGATACTTAATGCTAAAATCAGGTTTATGAACGCAGTAATTACATGCTGCCAGGCCTTGAGAGAGAATGCTAATTTAGTAGTTTTCTATACACACATGCACACACAGAGACACACATACACATATTTGCGCTTACACTTATCATATTATGACATGTCTGAACATTTTAAGATAATGACCTAATGAGCAATCATTCCTCTGCTAAGGGAAAATGACCTCTGTAGCTATGCCCATTAACTTGCATCAGTGCACTCCTCTTCTACAGGCCCCTTTCAAAGGGACTATCATGTCTGCCCGGCATCACACCAGGAACACTGCATAAACTCAGTGATTTTCATTTTTTATTTAATATTACATAAAATAATCTTCATGAACTTCTAAGGCTGTCATTTAATGATATTGGAATTGTACAGCCACCAAAGCTGTATTGTTCTCATTGTGGGTTCCTTAACCACCTCTCCATGATGTGTTGCTGCATTTAAGTTGACCTCTGGCTTATCAGGTATTGTCAGTTTGTAGTTATTTTTACATTATAGCTCAAGTCTAGAAGCCCAGTTTACAGTAGTTACACAGAAAAGATCAGGTTTTCTTTGGACTGTACTATGTTTAAATTTTGTCATATTGGAATATGAATTACTACACATATATTACCTGAATGTTATCAACAATCTGAAACCTCTTCCCTTTCAAAGGTGACTTTAGTTTGGGGAAAAGCCAGAAGTCATAAGGCACCAAATCTGGGGTGTAGGAGTCTGAATCACCTGGGTAATTTGATGTTTTGCCAAAAAACTCTGACTGGAGATGATGCATGTGTGGGCATATTGTTCTGATGAAGCTGCCAATCACCAGTTGCCCCTAGATGCAGCCTTCTGGATCATCTGAATAGTTTCCACAGAGGAATGTTCAAGCTTAATGCAAAATCTGATGCAGATTCATTGCTCTATTAACTCAGTCATTTTGAATGTGATGACCACACAATACACATGCTCACTCAACGGCATCTACCACCCTCACTGACTAGTGCAGTGAAGTCATTGTTCATACATGCACATTCCTGTCCACTCTCCTTGGCTGCCAGGTTACACTGATGTTGCACAAACTGTTCTCATTTGAGAACCATCAATGAGATTCAAGAAAATATGATGGGGCAGCTGATGGTGACTGGGAGAACTGTATGAGGTCTTAAAGTGCCTCCTTTGAAGGGGACTAAGGCATCATTGTCCTATGTACAATGTTTCTTGTATCTTGTATCTTCTTCAATAAATGTGTCTATTTTTCATGATATGTGGCTGGATACCTTCTGGACAGACTATATATATGTACATATATGTATATATATGACGCAGACAGACACAGACAATAGCATGGTGGTAACTAGAGGGAAAGGATAGGTTGGGGAAGTGGAAGAGGACAGAGGAAGGATGGAAGGAGACTTCACTTTGGTGACTGGCAAACAATGCACTGTGCAGATGTTTTATTGAGTTATACACTTGAAACTTGTATAGTTTTATTAACCAATGACACCCAAATAAATTCAATTGAAATATTTATCATATTTATTTAAGGATTTTTGTAATGAATCTATGTTTAGTTTAAATGAGAGGTGAACCCATGTTCAGGGCAGGAGGCAGTTCTACTTTACAAAAGCAGCAGAGAGACAGAAAACAAATCTAAATGGCCCTTGGTCAGACACGGGCAGGTGCACCAGTAAACCCCACAGTGAGATAGCTATAATGATGAGATATGTTATGGACTTGTTGGCTTCAAGTCCATTAATTGTGGAGAACACTGAGAGCAATTAGAGTTGACATTGATAGACCCTCATACTCAGCACTCTAGGCGGAGGAATCCTCTCTGCCAACTGCTTTTCAAACAGAACCCTTAACTATTTGTATAAAACGTCTGGGCTCCTTAAAGAGCGAAGGTATCCAAATTAAATTTAAGCAAGGGGGCTGTGTTAATTCTGAATTAAAGTTTTCCTCTAGACCAGAAGGCAGATGGCATTTGGAAAAGAATTGTAAAATCATCCTTGGAAACCCTTTTGCATGTTTTCTTTACAGATATTCAGAAAGAAATTTATAAAACTTAAGGGAGGCAAACTGTGTTGGCAATTTGTTAAACTGCTCTTTTGTTTTTATCATTGTCTTTGAAATTTGTTCTTGCCATCCATGCATTGTCAAATATAAATAATTGCCTTCTATTTCTTTTTATTACAAAAGATTTTGCAGGTGCATATTTGGAATATTTGTGTATGTATAACATAGATACATTATGGAATGAAGGCAAAACAAAGCAGAAAATACCCTTGGTGTTTGCTGAAGTTATGCATCGTATTTCAGTCTAAGCATTACTCTGAAGACAGTGTAAAATATTTGACACACTGAAAATTTTAGTAATTCTGATTCTTAAACATGTAAGAACTATTACAAAAAGAATATTAAAAAATAAAATAAAATAATCCTAAGAATTACTTCATTTTGTTGTTTGCTTAATAAGATTCCTTACCTAAAATAAATCATATTGTATACATGGTTAAAAGATGATTTTCATTGGTTTTAAATGTGCTTTCTCTTTATTAATATTTTTAAAAGTTTGATTTGTCTTACTATTTGTCAAATTCTTTTGAGTATGTGAAAATTTCCTTATATGCTCCTATTTTTATATGTTCCTGCTTTATTACATAAAATCTAGCTTAAAGGTATTTGCTGACATTTCTTTGAACATGTGTAGGACAAAGTACATAATGATGCAAATTCTTTAGGACAACTTGATCTCTGCTTCACAGTAAAACTGATGTATATGAAATTGGTCTGTAGCTTATCATGCAAATAGTCAATCTAAATTATTGCAACTTCCAGATAACATTAGAGTGATGCCAAGACAAGAAGCAATAATTTTTCTCAGTATATGTCTCTTCTCACCATCACTTATATATCTGCACCCCAGGCAGGAACCCCATACCTTCCCTACCTCTCCCAGTTTCTGTTACAGCTGTTGGTTTAGGTTTGGCTGCCTATTTTTTAATGGCAGTAATATAAACAAAATAGGAGTGTACTACTTTCTTGTACAAAAGAAGTCTTCTTAGAGACTGCATCTTTCTGTTCCTAGGATGATAACAGCATGCTAGTGTTATCACATGTGAATTTCATGTCCAAAGATGGGGAAGAACAAAGGCAAAAAGGGAATCTCTACCAGAAAAATTCAGAGAAATATTTTGTTCACTAAAAATAAACTTTTGCCTAGAGATATGTTGCATACAATATTAAGCCCTTTCGCTAGAATATTTATGAAAATGCTTATTAATATAACCCAATGTGATTTCCTAGAACTTGACAGGATCTATTTATTCTTTTCCTTATCTTGATTTATCAAAATTATGTGGAGCCTGTAGATGTCTAAAGTATGTATTTATGCTTTTGTGACATAAGACGAAAGTCAGTTCATTCCCAAATAACAGATCTATTCTTCTTAAGCATTTTTTCCATTCCTCATGTAACACTTATACCGAGAGAATGGAACTGTAAGAAGAGTCACCGTGGACACTGGCTCACTACCCAGTGCTCTGATTGGATTGCGCAAAAAACAAAAATAAAAACAAAAACAAAAAAAAAACACTCCTCAGTGCTACCTGAAGAGGTAAAATTCCTTTGAATTAAGTGCCCTCACAAACTAACACACTCCTTTTCCCCCTGCTTAATGCTAAAGCTTAAATTTTTTTTAAAAGTCAGAATATATCTATTTGTAACTTCAAAGACTTAGAGGGGATAAGATGCTCTGAAAATGCATCGAAATCTAGGGGTTTGCTATAACACAATTTCTTTGAGAGATCTCTTAAGAATCTGAGTTTACATGGAGAAACTCCAGAGGACAAGGTAAAAACTATTTGTTTTCATCTGCCTATATCAGTTACAAGAATATCCAAGATGTATTGATCTAGCTGGGATCTCAGAGTTGTCTCTGACAACAGTACTCTTTTCATTTCATCCAAATACAATACTGAAAAAGTTGGCAACTATTTATATCAGTAAATTTCTCAGTGAAAGAAAGAATTTAGGGTTATTATATTACACTAATAATTAATTTAGCCACCCAAGAAAACAACTATGTAAATTTTGTAATAAAGAGCTATTTTTATGCATATCTTTCAACCCAATTATATGCTTAAGAGTTGATATCTTTAAATATAAAGGAGATTTATAACTTGATAATGCACTAAAATACTGAAGTACACTGCTTGAACTTCTGGTGTCCTCAGAACGCTTAATTGTTGAGGTTTTAATGTGCAGTGGACTGTGAATGCACTGTAAATACTTGTCCATTGTATCAATTTTGAAAAGTCGGGAAATATGTCCTTTGTGGATTAGAGACAAGTGGACACAAGCTTATAATCTTTACAGAAGCATCAATTTTATCATGCACAGCTGTGAAATTAGGTTGGGTGCATTTAATTAGGTTATTTGCACCATGTTGTTGAACCAAATGGATGCTCATTTTAACATTTCACTTTATTTTTTTAGATCTATAGAGATGTCTGGGCTAAATCAAGTGTGTAGCATGCAGAGCAGACCTGACACTTTAAAATGTAAATTTTTACTGCTTACTCAAGAATGACTCTATTAATCTAGAGCAAACATAAAGTTGATATTTGTCATTTGGACTGGGATAAAATTTATGTGTATTTCCTTTATATAACTTACAAAAAGCCTAAAGGTGCAGAAGGCGCTTATTACTATGCTTAATTAGACATATTTCTACCATATTTTTCTTGCTTCTTTGCTTTTTTAAAAAACATTCTAATGTGAATTAATAAAGAGACATAAAGGCAGTCTTCACCATCTATCTGGTATCCATCTCTCACTGCTTTCTTTTTTGTTGTAGCACTCCGAGTTTGCTCATGTATCTACTTCTCCTCTGGGGGAACTAACAGGAAGCTGATTTAGCCACCGGAGCCTGACATATCTAAGCCAATAAATGTATGGCATTGCCTTCATGAAATATTATTCATCCAGATGTGGGCATGTGAACTAAGTTTGCCGAATTATAGTCCATAATTGGGGAAGAGATTTCTCTGTCTTTCACAAGATGTGAGCAAAGGACAAGGATTCACTTACTGTATCAATAATCTTGGGACTGTCAGGGTCCAATGTTGGGAACCGCCCTGACTGGTATCAGAAACTGAAACCCCCGCCTAGGCTAAGGCTAAGGGAACGCCCTTGGAACCGTGAGCCGGCAAGGAGACAAAAGCTTATCTTCCTGGCAGGAATGCTGCTTCTGCTGACTGAACCCCCCAAAAGCTTGGTCGGTTAGCCAAAGACGGGTAAGATTCCCCACGGGGGGAACGACCCAAGCCAGGCACGATCACTTTGGGAGGCCCCCCAAAAGAAGGACTTGGGGGGCTGCAGCAAAAGGGGGTGATGGACCCTCACTCCTCAGCTTTGACAAAGTCTGAGTTCTCAGCTTCCGGAAGAAAATCTCCTTATCTCTCGGTGGCCTTAGTTCCCGCGCTCCACCTAAGCCTGAAACAATGACGGGGGTAGTACAGCTCGGTACTGGGAAGTGCGGATTTCCCGGGGTGATCAGGCCTAAGAAAGAACATGTAAATTACTGTGAAACCTTCTTTGTTCAAGAATGCTCTCAGTTGAATGAGGAGGGTCTTAGGAGGAAGCTAGTTTGTTCCTCAGCCTTACAGCTCTTTGACCCCCAACTCAATAGACCAGCAGAGTTCTTTGTTTTCTATATTCCTTACTTCCCCTAATGAGTACTGTACTTTACCTGAATTATTATGCAAAATGAGCCTAATAAAAGCAGGTATGGACAGTAAATCGGCGCGCTCCCCACTAGGGGGGGTGGCCATTTCGTCCCTACTTCCCCACAGAAACTAGTTTGTCTCTGTGCATGTTGTTATTTCTCGCGTGTTTATTGTCGAGCCATCCACAGCGTTCCGTGGTCACTGCTAGCCGGTGACCCACACGCAACAGTCCAAATCAAGGGAAAACTGACAGGTAAAGGATAACAGAAATTTTTAAAACGGTGTACTTGACCGGTGAGCTATCCAATCTATCAGTCTTGGAACCTTATCCACTTTTGAGTTTCTTATTATGTATGATTAAATATCCATATTGTTTTGGTTAGTTTGTCATTTTATTTTAGGCAAAGAAACTGTTTCTTTTAGAATACAATAACATTAATGGATGCTTATTACCATATGAGGATATACTGAAAAATAAATCAAAGAAAATAAAAAGATATATAAAAACAAATACTTGGGAATGTTACTGCTGACATTAAGGTGTTAACGTTTCATTTATTTATTTATTGTATATAAATAAATATGCAATAAATTGCTTATTTACAGGTTAATTACAGTAAATTACAGGTTATATATTTTATAAACATGATTTTATTATTTTTAAATGGCAATTTCTTTTTTAAGTGTATTTTATTGATTATGCTGTTACATTTGTCTCATTTTTTTTTGCTCCCCTTTATTCCACTCCACCCTGTACCACCCTCCCACCAATATTGCCCCCTTTATGGGTCTATGGGTCATACATACAAATTCTTTGGCTTCTCTATTTCCTATACTATTCTTAACCTTTCCCTGTCTATTTTCTACCTACAATTTATGGTTCTTATTTCCTGTACCTTTTTGCCATTCTCCCTCCTCTGATTCCCCGCTAACAACCCTCCACATAATCTCCATTTCTGTGCTTCTATTTCTATTCTAGTTGTTTGCTTAGTTCACTTTTGTTTTTGTTTTTGTTTTGTTTTGTTTTAGGTTCAGTTGTTGATAGTTATGAGTTTGTTGTCATTTTATTGTTTGCATTTTTGATCATCTCTTTTTTCATAGATAAGTCCCTTTAACATTTCATATAATAAGGGCTGGGTGATGATGAACTCCTTTAACTTGACCTTATCTGGGAAGCACTTCATCTGCTCTTCCCTTCTAAACAATAGCTTTGCTGGATAGAGTAATCTTGAATGTAAGTCCTTGCCTCTCATGACTTTGAATACTTCTTTCCAGTACCTTCTTGCCTACAAGGTTTATTTTGAGAAATCAGATGGTAGTCTTAGGGGAACTCCTTTGTAGGTAACTGTCTTCTTTTCTCTTGCTGCTTTTAAGATTATCTCCTTATCTTTAATCTTGGGTAATGTAATTATGATGTGCCTTGGGGTGTGCTTCCTTGGGTCCAACTTCTTTGGGATTCTCTGAGCTTCTTGGACTTCTTGGAAGTGATTTTAAAAATTATATTTTAATATGTTCATCATTAATTTTACTGTTTATTATGTCTTTTCTCCATTTTTCTGATGAATATTTAATGTTTTTCTTTTTGATTTGCAGATTTTTAAAATACCCTGAAAATATTTATGCATCAAATATTTATTAATCTTTGACTATATGTTAGACATTTATTTGTCCTGGGGATACAATAGTAAGTGAAAACAGGTACTGTCCTTGAATTCATAAAGCTTCATTGAGCTTAGATGTAAAGAAGACACATATTTATAAAATAAATACATTGTCTTAAGCTAGCTTTCATCAACAAAAGACACATGATGTTAAATGGAATTCTGAGGAAACACAACCTCAGAGGTTCAGCCATGGAAAGTTTGGGTGAAGTAGCCAGAGAAGCATGATTTGAAGAATGTGGGTAAGCAAGACTATCTTCAACTCTCTGTGATTGGAAGGCCTGTGAGACTTCTGAGCAACTGAAACAAGGTCATTATGATTGCACCAGGAAAAAGAGAATGCTATGCAAGTGAAAACAGGCAGGGTTTGATCATGCAGGACTTGATCATCAGAAAACCACTACATTTTGAGATTATAGGTGGGTATGGGAATTAGATCATGTCTTTTAAATAAAGATTCTGGCAACATTGTCGAAGTTGTATTGGAAGAAGGACAGTACAGGTGGGAAGGAAAATGAAGATAAAATGAAGCTGGATTTGATAAATAATTGGGTATTAAAAATAGGCCTAAATTGGTGGAAGGGGATTACTAATAATTCCTAGGTCATGAATTAGGAAAAGAAAAAATGGTGTGTTTTTTTGAATAGGCAACTGTATCAGCTTTTTTCTTTTTATTCTTTTACTTTACTTCTATCTCTAAACTGAATAACATACATACTTCTTATATGTTATTTTTACTTACTAAATTCTAAACTTTTAATATGTCTTAAAATTACTCAGGTTTATAGTAAGAAGCAAGGCCGTCCTATGAAAATAAAATTTATAGTTGTTTTACCCGATTATACTAATTATAGAAGATATCAGTATTATCAGGATATGAAAAATTGAATAATTATCTAAATTATTAACACAAGCCTTTACCTAAAATATTACTTTCATGGTGTTTCTAATCTAATATAAAATTTTTTTAGAAAATTAAGTCTTATAATGTATTCTTTTTTTATGTTATTTTCACTTAACTTGATGTTGTGAATTCCCATATGATTACTTTTTAAAATGTAATCTATATTAGTAATATACTTCCACTGTAAGGCTTTATCTTTAATTATTACTTTATTTAGCCAATGCCATTATAAATAACATTGCATTGGACATTAGTAAGCAATAATATTTCAACAATCCTTTTGAATATATTTGTGGAGTTACTGAGGCAAGCAGAGTTTTATATCTCCAGCATAAAATGCTGATTTGTATGTCTCAAAATACAGATTTTTATTCTTTATTCATAAGGGATCTAGTAATATACAAAGACATGCCTTTACTATTTAGCAGTTAGGTTAATGTAAAGCTTAAGTGTATTTTCTGAATTTAAACATTATAGAAAGTCAAAGGCTTATATATCTCTTTTCCTTAAATCCAACATATAACTTGACAGTGAATATACTGATCATTAAATGATTCTTCTGTTTATTTTCCTCTTAGTTTGATGTAGTGACCACAACAAAGTACCATAACCTGAGTAGCTTAACTTACAGAAAAGTATTTTTTCAAAACCTAGAGACTAGAAGACTAAGATCAAGGTACTAGCAGAGTAGGTTTCATTCTGAACCTTTTCCTTTGCTTATAAGTGGTCAAAATCTCAGAGTATGCTCACATGGCCTTTCCTTGATTCATGCGTGTGGAAAGGGAGTGAGCTCTCAGGTATCTCTTCTTATAAGGACACCAGTCTCATCAGATCAGGGCCCCACCCTGATGAGCTCATTTAACCCTAACTACTTCCTTAGAGGACCCATCTCCAAATACAGCTGCACTGGGAGTTAGCTCAACGTACTTGAGCAAGTAGGCACAAACACCAGTCAAACAGCTTCCCCGTCATGTCTGTACAGTTATGCTCTACTACCACACAGACATAAAAAAACTGACAGAAATTTATTGGCAAATAAAAATCAAAAGTATGAATAAAAATAAACTAACAGAAAAGCAAACCTGTAGTTTCTCTTCTTAACAATTCTACTGCTAACATGTAGGCATAATTTCTTGAAGTCTTTTTTTCTGTAAACAGATTTTA
Source organism: Phyllostomus hastatus (assembly GCF_019186645.2). Classification (NCBI taxonomy): domain Eukaryota; kingdom Metazoa; phylum Chordata; class Mammalia; order Chiroptera; family Phyllostomidae; genus Phyllostomus; species Phyllostomus hastatus. Next base: position 20,584,706 of record NW_025334028.1, on the reverse strand, counting down.
ATTTTTTTCTCTCCAAAGTTAAAGTTATATACTTTGTGTGGTGTTTTATATGCAAATAGAATTTTGCTTTAAATATGATGCTGGCTGTTGATTTGCCTCAATTGTTCTTGATGATGTTAAGAACATATTCTTATATTGAGCAAGGCACATATAGAATTGAATTCACCCCTGCATTCTGCTGATAGTTTGGATATCTAATATGTGCAGGCACTGTCCTAGTGAAGCAGACATAATATATACAAACATAAAATATGAATTTCCACTGATACATACAAAGAAAATAAAGCAAGTTTGGGAAGGAACTTGGTATGAAGACAAAAGAAAACCATTTCCCACAGGAAAGTCAGGAAGGCTTCTCTAAAGAATGTTACTTGAGAAAAATTCAAATGAAGTAAGAGGCAAAATTACATGAAAATGTAATGGGAAGTGTTTTCAGGTAGGAGGACATCAAGTACAAAGGTACCGATATGGGTACCAGTGTTTTGGGTCTTAGAAGCAGCTGGAAAAGAATGAGATGGAATATAGTTAAGAGATGAAATCAGGGGGATAATTTGAGGCCAAATCATGTAACACCATTTAGAGCACGGTAAAGATTGAAATTTATTCTAGGTATGTGGGAAGCCATTGAACCATTTTGAGCAAAGGAACAATGTAATAAGCTTTACTTTTAAAAAGGATATGTCTGGTTGATGTGTGGATTTGGAATAAATAGTAAAATTTATTTTTTTAGTATTTTATTTATTTATTTTTAGAGAGGGGAAGGGAGGGATAAAGAGAGGGAGAGAAATATTAATATGTGGTTGCCACCAAGTGGGGACCTGGCCTGCAACCTAAGCATGTGCCCTGACTGGGAATTGAACCAATGACCCTTTGGTTCAGTCTGCTGCTCAATCTACTGAGCCACACAAGCCAGGGATAAATGGTAAATGTTTAAAATTACCTTTATACCAAGACTATTACTTTTTTAAAATATAATAATGTGATTAATTGTACTGATTTATCCTGTAACATTAAAACCATCTGTGCATTCCTAAAGTTTACTGTTCTTAATTATATAATGTATCACATACAGTTGATTCCTTATATTATTGTTTTTCTGATATTTACATTTATATTAATGAATATGTTTCTTTTCTAAGCTTTATCAGGAAATTGTGAGAAATTGAAAAGTAATGTTAAAACACAATTTAAAGTATCTTATTAATATGTATTTTAGTGTTTCAATTATTTGTGCCTGAAACATACCTAAAAATAATCCAAAAAGAGCTGGCGAATATAATGCGACATTTAGATTAGCAAGTTATACTTTATAAATGAATAAGTTATAATCAGTATTTACCTTTAGCTGCTAGATTGGAAGTGAGAAGTTAATCTAGCATCTGAAACAGTACAGAGGCTTGGTGAAACAACATCTTACTACTTAGATATTTTCATTCTTCAGTAGAAGAAAGAAATAATAAGTAAATGAATTGATGGATTGATGGATGGATGGATGAATAAATCATCACCATATGCACTGTATTTTTCAGGATATGGAACGCTTTTCACTAACATTTTATTAAAAACTCACCACAATTTTTGCAATAAGTACTCTAAGAAGTGAGCTATTCCAACATTTTAACAGAAGCAATATATTAAAGTGATTAAGGACACCCAGAACACCAGAGTACAAGTCCTGTTTGTGCCTCTTATCCCATGTATAATATCTGGTAAATAACCTCTTTGCTCTTCAGTTTTCTCATCTGGAGAAAACTCATCTAAGATGGAGGTAATAAATAGTTTGTGATTTTATTGTAAACATTAAATGAGTAAGGCATTTAGAATGATGCCCGTATAATAGTATGGGTTCAATAAATATTTGTTTACCAAGACGGTGGGGGTAGTATTAGTTGTGTGGAATTGAACTAGATTCAGACTTGGAAGTTGTCTCACAGTAGTGTTCTTTCCATAAATAAAGCTAGTAAAATACAATCCCAAAAGACATGCTAAATAATTTGCTACAACAGCTCAATGTTCTCATATAAAAGAGAAATAATGAATGCTTAGCATTCAGCACAATAACTGGCACCTAAGCGTCATGGTTATTAAAAGTGCATTTAGCTAAATTAAGGACTTCATTATTTTAAGGCTAAATTATTTACACAAATATAGCATGTTGTTAGAGAGACAGTAGAATGTGAACACTAGCCAGAGATTTGCTACTTGTTTCTACTGGCTATAGGCAGTTCTTTTCAAAGCATAGCTTGCTGTGTCACCATGAAAAGCCATTCAACCCAGTTTTCTTCTGTGTGACCATATGGAGAATGGTGTTTTGCAGTGTTACTCATCTGATCAGGAAACTGTCATTTTCAGAGCTTGGAGATGCCTATGCTATTTGGCCAGGGTTGTTTGTAACTCCCCTATGTTCATCAGTATGCATGGCAACATGGGATTCTGCATTCAATGGCACCTGTGTATTCAAAAGCTTTTACTCTCCTATGCTCTGAGTTTGCTCAGTTTGGAAGCATGACCAAGCTCTAAAAGTCATATACCAGCTGGGTGGGAGGAGAAGATAAAATTGGGCCAGAAAATTTCATCCCAGACCACCTGAAGATGTATTTCTAAATGCATCAACTGACCTGAAAATGTTCTACCTAACATGAATGAATGTATAATACCACAGAATTTTTTTCATAGAGTATAAAATTAAATGCAAGTGTGTGAGTAGTTAGTCCTGTTTATGTTCTCATTTCAAACATTTGGCAGTGATAATTATAGAACTTGACATTGGCAAGTTTTTCCCACAATAATAATATCTGTGCATGTATATGTGTGTGGACAAATAATAGCCATTTCGTTGAACATTTAGTCTTGTAGATGTTTGCCTTTTTTGGTCAGCATTTCAAACTGAATCTTTTTTAATTTTATTTTTTTGCTGCTAAGATCTTTGCTGTTTTGGTCAGTGCTTTACAATCTAGTCTTGGAGAAAACACATTAACTTTACTGCTATATACCCTGTTAAAGTGAATGAATATGTTTTATTTAAATTAATAAAAGAAGAAGCTCAAATAGGGAAAGGTTGAAGGCTTGGGATTCTTTTAGGAGTTATAGAAGCTAACATTTCTCAGAATTCATATCTTCATGAAATGCCTCTATAATATCTTCCCATTACTCATTCTCTCTGTGGAGCAACAATTTATTCAATGAACCCTCCTGCAAATATAAAGTCTGCCTCAACTACTTAGTGAGTTGTTTTTAAATTTAGTTATTCCTCCTGCTCATTTAAATGTCTTTTGTTAAAACAGTTTTAATCATGAGGAAATTGGGTGAACTCATGACTAAAACTCTTTAGAGAATAGTCTTGAAAGTCTGGCATCATATTTCCCAAGCAGTCTTTCTGCCTTGGAAAATGATTTATTAACCAGAGTTCAGCTGCATTTTGCTTTTGTTGTCAATGACAAAAGGCATATTTAAGCATGTTAAATTGGCTTAACAGAGTAGACAGAAATGATGGTTTACTGTTGCAGAATTTGCTGCCAGTGCATATTTCTTCTTTGTGTTACACATAAGGAATAGTTAATCTGACCTCAAAGAAAAGAAACATATGCTCTCCTAGATAAGGTTCTAGAGATGAATGAGTCTGTCTGCTATATAGCATTTATTGGTCACAGAGAAGGAGGAAAAAAAGGAGGGTGGAAAATAAGCAGAAAATGAGACTCACTGAAAGCTCGATTCCAAAGGGAAAGAGTGAAGTAAAACAGAGAAATGATACTAAAATGGAAAGGAAGTGGGGTGAGTGACTAGGGAATGCAAAACAAGCACAGGTATATTGGCAGTCAGCAGTCTCTCTGGGCTCATACTTGTTATTTGTCCCTTAGCAAATGAGCCTGGAATGTTAAATAGTCAATGTGCCTGGTCTAATGAATCAGGTGGTCAAAAACAAATAAATAATCTCAATTTGGGACCCACGACCCATCAATTATATAATTCCAACAGGCACAACCACCATCCAAATTCTATTTTGGGCTATATCTCTATGCTGTGAATGAATTAAGACTCCAGAGTTCTTGGCCCAGCTAGGTATGGTTCATGTAGCTGGAAGCCGCATGTGGTTTCCCTTTGCTCATCATCAGGACACTTTGGGATGGCTGAATTCAAGTTCCACAACTGTTTTGCCCTCTATGACACTGTCTCATTTTGTGCATGCATCTCTTACTTGCTACCCTTTTCCCATTTATGTCCACTCTACTCCATTTCCTAAATGGGTTATATTTTATTTTGTTAGAAACACTTACTATCCCAGGCAAATCTTCCTTGATCTTCTAACATCGCTTAATTTATTGAATATCACTTTATTCTCATACATGATCTTATTATTTTCAAGATACTTCATTTACATGATTGTCTTTCTACTTCTCTGATCATTTCTCATTTCCTCTCTCTCAACATGGTTTCAAACGAATCATGGTCAGTGAGAAAAGTGTTATTGGTCAAATAAATTAGGAAAGTATTAATACTGTGAATGATAACTTCTTCTTGATGATTTACCATAGCATTTTAGATTCTTTTTCAAGTCCTAGAACAAAGAAACCTGTTTGTGATTAACTCAACATTTAGCTCTATTTTAAACTCTCTTTTCAGCTTCTCATTTGTTGTGCTTTAAAAGATCACGTCTGCAGATAACTCTATAAAATGGGCCCCAGTTTCCATCGTAAGCATTAATCCAATAGTTCCAGTTACCTATTTGATACCTTGGTCTGAATATTATGCCAGAACTCAAAATTAATGTTAAGATACCTTATTTCTCTCCTTAATGAAAATATTTATCAATTGGTTTCAGTGAGCCAGGTACTGTTAAATGCTAAGGATAAAGTGACATACAGGGCATTGTTTCCATGGTGAAGCCTAGTCAACACAAAGTGGATTGGGTGTGGGGATAGATGAGGACAACGTGGAAGGCTGAGAGCTAAACTGAAATCAGACCATGATTAGTATTGGGTGTCATGCTATGAAGGTTTTTTATAATCTTTATGGGCACTTTATTTAGATGCCTGGCTATCTGAGATGGCAAATTATGTACCCTAAAAGACAGTCTTACATCTCATCTCAAGCAAAACTTTTTTGTAAAGAAATAAAAGGGTAGGTAAGGGATTTGGAATCTAGGGGAAAAGTAGGTAAAGGGTTTGGAATTCTAGGAAAAGGGTTAATCAGATAAAGTCTGCAGTCCAGTGATTTCCCTAGCATCCTTTCATCTGATGACCAGTGATTCTTAATCTGTGTCCTGGGCAGCAAGTATCTCTTCCCTGGAGCACAATGACTCAGATATTGTACCATCTTGATCTCCTGCAGTCCTCCTGAGGCATGGAGGTCAGATTGCTTGCAGGTCTCCTGGAGTCAGGGTAGGTGCAGTCATACACTTCAGTTCTTGGAACAAGAGCTTTCTACATGCATTAATCACTAAACCTATTAACTGTAACTTAAAGCTAAAAATTCTTAACTTCTTGAGCTCCCCCATCACTACCTATTCTCCTAAGTCTCCCACTTGCTTCCTTTCAGCCTGCTTTTGAATTCACATCAGTGCCTAGACTGTGCCAGACATTCACTTAGATACCTTTCCTATATGTTATTGCATTGAGCATATTTGTATTCTGATTCTTTGACACCTGGGGTTTGCTGACTCTAAAGGGACTGCCCCTCCTAGGGATTATCAGTCCCTAGAGATCATAAATAATTCACCTTTCATAAGCAAAACAATCCAGAATCCATACCCCCAACTACCTCCTTTATTAGGTTCTTTCACTCCCTAGACTACTGCCTTAATCACCTCAGGACCAGTCCAAGTAAAGACAGTTCCTATGCCCCAGAGGCTGCTACAGAGCCTGATACAATCATTCATACTGGCCAATACCAACCCTGTTCACCCTGCCTTGACCATTCCTTTCCACATAAACAATAGTAAAGGCTCTTTCCCTTGTGTGTTCCCCTTACTCCTTTTGCCACCTGATCAACCCTACTGCTTCCTAATGTGGCTGTGCATGAGGTAATGCACCTGCTTCTTTTGGGAACTATCAGTGACAAACTACCTTTTCAATGACAATTGTCCCTGATCTGTTTAGCTTTCTCTGACAACAGAAGGTACCATTGAAAAAGTTTAAGATAAGCAATGATGATTTTCTTAAAAGACCAATATGACTTTGGGATGAGGAGTATACATCAAAACAAGGCAAGATGGTAGTCTGTGAAATCAGTTTCCATAAGCCAATCAATTGATAAATTTATGTAATTTATCAGAATCTGCCTTATGCTGTTCTTTGGTGTGAGTACTTTTCTATTTTATCTACTAACTGTGAAGTCCTTAAGGACAGCAACTATATCTTGTTTATCCTTGTATACTTGCCCATGCTTAACACATTTCTCTGCACCTACTAGATACTTCTTTAATGATTGCTTGGTGAGTAAATAAATATGAACTTGTTACTGCTTAAAACATGTTTTAGAGCATATTTCCTCAGAGGACTAATCAGCCAAAAGAAATTTAAAAAGCAGTTAATGAGAACCAAGAGAAATAAAGAATTAGTGATGGGTGAAATATGATTATAAAGAAAGAAAATAAAATTTGATGAAAGAAATTGCTTATTTAGGAGACATATTACTCCAGAGGCCTGGTAATTTAATACAAAAACTTTCACTTCTAAGTCACAAACTTCATTCTTTCCATCAGCATTTTGATTTAATTAAATTATTGGGTAAGCAGCCATTGTTAAACCTGCCAGCCCTCTCCAAGCTTGCCTAATCAGTGCTCTGGGCCTGATACATTCTCCTGTATGGAAGACAGGTGCTGAGCTGTCACTGGGCCCCATATTCTTCTTTCTGATCAGCAGGAAACTTCCCTGTGTTCTGGTAACACAGGCAACTTCCTTGTATTGTTTATGTGTGTATCATGTGACACCTGGGCAGCCCACTGGTCGATCTGTTCCCCCACCCCAAGGTAAAGGGTCTTCAGCTGCATTTCAAGAGGGGTACTGCAGTTCATTGCCTTGTGTTGGCCTTTGGGAGGGACCTGCTGGTCATGGAAACCTGTGCACACTGCAGATGCTGGTATTGCTAGGTGCATTTTTCTTCTGTGAACAAAGCTTATTCCAACCAGCACTTTGTGTTTTGTGTCCCTTTTGGTTATTCTGAAGAGGAGCCCAGTGGGCCATGGTCTGTGGACCCCTCTTTCTGGAGGCTGGTATTCTGATGATCTCTGCTGTTCTCATGGTGGAATCTTTACTTGGAAATGGTTGCTGGACCTTCCTGTTTGGCATAAACACCACAGCCTGTAAGAACTTGAACGTGGAACAAAGTAACCGGGCACAACAGTTGCAGTGTGGTCACTGTTCAATAACCATAGCTGAAGTGAAGCTCACTCCTGGGGTGCAGGAAATGAGTAAAAGTGAATGTGAAAATGCTGATGGCTCCCTTTCCTGCCTGTAGAGAGTGTGAGGTTGAAGGAATGTTTTGAATATCCACTGGTTATTGAATGATAAGCTTTAAGCTAAGAGTCTAGAACCAGTATCCAGTTTCAGTAAATTTGTGGTAAGTCTTTTATGCTCTTGGCAAATGTTAAGAAAATACAAAGCAGTATCAATAGTTTATTGAACATTCACTCTGTTCCAAGTCACATGTTATACCATATGAATTGTCTCCATCAACCTATTATTATCTCCACTGTAGAGACAAGGAAATTGAAGCTCACAGAGATTAAAAAACAGTTAGTTACTGGCAAAGTCTAGCTGATTTCAGTCTGTAGTCTTAAACTCTGCATTTAATGCTCCAGATTTTATTTCAAATAAGAGAAAATTATTCCTTTTCTCATGAGCTCAGGGATGCCTGGAAACTCTTCTAGCCTCAGCTGGGATTAAAACTGCTAAAAAGTCATTTACTTCAAATGTGCTTATTAAAAATTCTGCTATGCTAGTCAATATGTTAATAAAACTGGAAACAATAAGCTACCATCAGAAAATACTTTTGTCCTTGTTTATATGTTCATCTAGATTAAAGATGTTATTTTCCTAATACCAGGAAGATTTGCCCAACAAAAGCCAGGGTACCCTGAAAGCTCACATTCTATAGTAGAGATTCATGAGTTTGGGTGTAATCATACAAAAAATGAGGCATATGGCTATTAGAAATATTAGATAAATAAATTAAAATTAAGGTGCAAAAAGCTCCAATGACAAGAAAAGCAAATAGTCAGTACTGTTTTTAATGTCTGATCAGTATCTAAGGCAAAGCCAGACTAACTGTTTTATGCTTTCTAATAGATTTTAAAAATATTCTTCTATTTTTAGCTTTTGAAATACTGTTTTGGCTTCTGGGTGAATAAAGCTAGTAATGAACTTCATTTTGCATAGTATGCTTAAAAGAAAGAAAACATATCATTTTAAAGTGTCAGCAGGAATATGTATACGAAGACAGGAACTGAATTACTCCTACAAAGAGTAGAGGAATCAAGCACCCTCCAATCAACTCATTAGGACAAACTTCATCTAATATCACAACCAGTGCCTTGGGAAAGCCTATGATATTTTTTCTGTGGGCAGGAAAGAGCTATGTCATATTTTGAAGGTAAATCATTGATCCTGTATTTTTTTCAACCTTGGAACACATAATAGAGTAGAGAAAAAAAGAAAAGAAAGCTGTTATTTTCCCCAAGACCTAGGGGCACAAAGGCCTGGACCTAATAGGCAGGTTGTTTTGGAAAAGCTATGACTGTATCAATTTCAAAGTAGTATGAATAGATGCTCAACCTTGAACAACTTGAACAAAACTCTACAGAACTTCTAGATGCTTAGAGACCGGGTACAGAAGACAGCGCACAAGGCCTTTCAATACAGGTAGCTTATACATTTTCTCTTAAGTCTTCCACTGAAGCTGAAGGCTGAAATAGACTAGAAATAGACAATTCTCACCTTAGTGACATTTGCTGACAGCAAAAGTAGAATTGGGAATAGAGCTTATTCTGCAAACTATCAGAAACCAAACCTTTTACTCTTAACCTGGAAACATGGGTATAGGCAGAGGTTATTTTGAATTAATACCTAAAGCAAGGACTAAATCCTCTTCTAATACCATACTGGTTAAAATTCTTCTTTTGTAGAGGCATTCTAGGAAACCTCCCTTCCACAGGCCATAAAATTTTCTACTTTCACCGTATTTAACAAAATTTTATGTTCTTTTTAATGGAGTTTCAGAAATTTTTGTTACCACGATTTGGAAAATGGCCTGAATGTCTATGGAAGCATAAATATTAGCTGAAATTCATTCATATTAAACTTAAGGTGATTGATCCCTTTTTACTTTATTGATTGAGGGAGTGGAGGCAAGAAAAGGGACATGCCCTTGGGGTTCAGATGTAGGATGGAGGAAGATGATAAGCAGGAGGAAAAAGCATATGGAGAATAAGTTCACCTACTTGATTTAGGGGCAATAGGTCCTAGTCTGAGTGTGCAGAGGCATTTCACGTGGGGAGTCATCATTTTGTGCTGAATTCAGGGCTACTGGAGCATATGAGCCAAAGTACAAATGCATTTCCCTTAATGTTCTCAGAGGTCAGGATTTCTTCTTAGAATGGAGATATATTTTAATAATGTCAAGAGAGTAGGAATAAAATCCTATAGGCTTAATCCTTATGCAGAGCTTTTCCCATGGCAAAATCATCAGGTACTCACTTAAAAAAGGGAGCCAATCTTGACAGCCATTTAAGAACATCCAGCTCCCACCTCCATACACAGACTAGAAGTTACTCCAAAGGTCATTGAAAAAAAGCTACCATTTCTCTTGTTATACTCAAATATGATTCAGTGAAAAACAATATTTGCACACTCTTTTAAGAAACTTACAAAGATCAGATTACCCAAATAAAGTGTAAGCTCCATTAACAATATACCAGTCCAATAGTTTCTTCTTTTACCATTAAAAGAAAGTAACTTTTAATTTTTTATTTTAAAATGAATAAGAAGAAGTTATATATGTAGGATTATCTCACAATCTTGATATATCTAAAAGTGAACAATCATATGCCTGGCTTAGATTTAGAAAATCTTTATAATTCAGGGAAATTGATTCTTCCTCCCCTCTACCTAATAAAAGTAAGTTTGTAATCTCCAAGTCGCTCTGTGCTGAAGCTTGCTGCTCAGTAGGCTTCCCAGCTGCTGTGCCTGGCTCCAGGACAGGGGTGTCAGGTTCCACACATCATGATGCTCCATGAGACATCACAGATCAGAAAAGAGTGCAGACAATGAAAGGAAAAGGTGTCATCTCACAATACAGGGTCTCAGAGGGGAAAAGTCTTAGAAACCCTCCAACCCACTATTCAAAGGAATGTAGATTGGAGATGAAAAATTCAGCTTGCTAGGCAACTTGACTTTTACTGGGTTCCAATTTTCCCAGAAAAAGTAAAAAGCACACCAGAGTAAACAAAAATTGCAACGCTGGGCTCAGAGATCTTGTTTCCTTTCAAAACAGATATTAGGATCCTTCTACTAACTCAGCTCAGGTTTCTCCTCCTGGGACACTTCTAAATTCTTTGGTCTATTTGACTATTATTTAAAACATATATTTAAGTTAGGGAAAACTATCTCTGTTTTCTAATTGATGATACAGTCTATCCTGATATTATTTAAATCTGCACAATATGTACCACCTTTCAGAAACAACTGCATTTGTTTTGTGTTATTTTGCTTTGTTTTCTTATTGGCACCTAATGGCAGCTTTGGCTTTCACACAGCTCTGCAATTATATGATACCATGTCACATGGGGAAACTGAGGCTGGTCTTGGTTAAGGAGCAGATCCAGGTCAAAACAAACAAACAAAAAAAAAAAAAACAAGAAGTACAGTTAGTAAAGTTAGGAATAAAACTACAGAATATTAGAAGTGAAAGTCTTCTTAGAAATCATCTAATTCCTAAAATACACAGACTAAGAATATTATTTCCATTAAGATATTTTTTAAGAAAAATTTTCTGTCAAAGAAATATAATTTATAATATATTCTATACCCTGATTAGAAGAGGCTCATTATATATCAGTATATTAAAGACCTGAGATATTCTAAATAAGAAATTCTATGTAAAAGCTGTTTAACTTGTTTCTTCATTATTCCCCCATGAGGCCATAATGGGGTGATGACAACTGAAATAGAGTTGGCTCGGAATCCTAGCTTCACTCCTTATTAACTGTGTGTACCAGGTAAGTCAATTAGCAGCCTTAAACCTCAGTTTCCTTACCTAGTAGATGAGGAATAATATTATTTACCACCTAAGTTTGGGGTGAGAAAGAAATGAGACAATGAGACTTAAAGCTCCTAGCTTTGCAGGCCCTCACACACAGTGTGTCCTCTTCAAATGGTAGCTTAGTTATCTACATGATACACTTGTGATAGAATTGTCAGGAGAGTATAGTTCTTATGGGACTGAAAACAATGTATAATTTTGAAAAGAAAGTTGTAATGAATTATTAATGAAGGGAAATGGCACAATACATAGCCCTTGGTAACATGTTAAAGCTTTGGACTTCTAATACTGTCCTCTTTCAGTGATAGTTTAGTCATCTATCATGGGTTATGGATTGGGTGATTACACTGAGTAACAATCAGTGCACACAGCTTGGCACTGTAGCATGGAAATTCAGATTGTAACCAGCCAATTCCTAGCCAGTTCCTAGCAGTTTGAAGTTAGACAAATCACTTGACTTGTTGAGCCAGTTTCCCTAACTGTACTTCATGGATTAAAGTGTTATTCCACTTTGTAAGAGTTATTGAAGATAAGCGAACTATGGCAACTTTACCGTTTATTGAGGGCTTCCCGTATCACAGGCACAGTTCCTAGGTAATAAGTGCTTCACATACATTAAGTAAGCAACTGTTCATGAAGATACCATACAAACTATTATGCTATATGCAAATATTAGTTAAGATTAACAGTTAATGTTGCATGACACCCATGGTTTCTGAGCAATTAACTAAATATTTGTATGACTTCAGTGCCTAGTAATTATATGGAGAAAGAAAAGGAGGCATTCTTAGTCCCCAACTACTTTTGAACTCTTAAAGAGGGTTTTAAAATCTGTACTAATAGCAGATTTCAAACAATGCAATGTGGGATCTCTCTCTCCTTAGTTCTATTCTTCAAAGTGTCTGCCCCTAAGCAACTGTGGATGAAGACTTGTCAGGGCTACTTAAAACTTTTATGGGTAGACTCAGTAGAAATTGAAGTACATATTATTGTGATTTTTCATAATAGGAAACTAAGTTTCAGACAGGCCAACCAACAAAGAGTTAGAGAGTCAGCACAGAAAACTAATCTTTAAATTTCAAAGTATAAGCCACCTTCTACTGTGCCCAAGGTAAAATGAGGAAAAGATAATTTAACAGATGATTTCTAGTGCTCAAACTCTATCAGTGTAATTTTATTAAAGGATTAATGTAATTTGGTTTAGAAATGATCTCTGAGCATACATTAGGTATTAAAAAGTAAATTTCTTCCAAAAACTTTCATATCAGTTAATTATTTTTATATTCATAAGTGATTACAAAAAACTCTTGAGGAATGACATTTTTTTGAGGCCAAGAATTATAATCTTCCATAGTCCCTCTATGGAGACAGAAAGCAAGATGAATAATCTTTGTTCAACACTGGTGCTATATTCGTTTTTTGTTTGTTTTCGTTTTTGCTCCTCTAAATTTCATGTGTGTTTTGTCTAAAACACAAGACAATTATTGGGTAGTTAGATATGTAATTTCCTAGTCAACATCTGTTATTCAGGATAAAACCAAATCCATTTGGGGTGAAAAATCTTGTGGGAAAAGGCTTATCATCATACAACCTGTATGAATTTTTAGAGCAGTAAACCTACATTTCAATGAGTATCTGTTGAATATCTTCAAAGTCAAGGCATTGCACAAAGCAGTAGATGGCTTTCCTGCCTTGAAGGAAGTTAATCTAGTGAGTAGGACAAAGACAGAATATTTAACTCATAGAGAATATATTAGGCCAGAATATATAATGGGTCCTCTGCCCAGCCTGGATGTGCAAGCTAAGCTTTTCCTAGCTCTCAATACATCCATTCATATTCAAGGCATAAACTTACTGTGTGCCTATCAGATACCCCAAATTTTACTAGTCTCTACTGATACTAGCATAAAAATAACACAATCCCATAAACCTTGTTCTCAAGGAGTTTGAATGTAATTTACACTAGTGACTATGCTATTATAATATAGATTAATATCAGGATGTAAGTAGTAGAAGAAGCTATTGGAATATATGGGTTGAGCAGTACCCAGACTGGGGAGCTCAGAGGCAGCTTCTGAAAGAATTGAAATCTGAACTGATAACTGAAGGAAGAGAAAGAGCATCCCCAGCAAAGCAGCAAAGTGGGGGGATGTAGATACACTCTAGCCTAGATGAGAGTACACAGAAAGAGCGTCTCAGCCTCATCCTAGAGACCACAAAGAACTAAGCCAGTTGGATAACATTTTTGAGAGAGGGAAAAAGCACATGTGAAGAGATAGAATTAAATCACACCATGTATAAAAGAAGGAGCATTAGTATTTTCATATAGTCTTGTAAAATTCTGCAGTCAACTTGACAAGGCATGAGCTCTGAGGAGGAGAGGAGGGTCAAGATTAAACTGGACCTTTATGCTGTTAGGTAATAAGGGACCATTGATAGGTGTCATACAGAGTAATTGCTTAGACTGATTTCCTGAGATTTGCAGATAATGAAATGGAAGTCTAGAGAGGGTCTATAACTTGCTCAAAGGCACACAGCTAGTTAGAAAAAGAGCCAGAAATATAATGCTGGTCTGTGGAGACTAGCTACACATGCCTCACCTTCGGGCTTTTGAATTATTCGGGAAGTTTCAAATAATGACAAATTGATTGTCTATCAGATAACTGATATACAAGCCATCTCTCAGGAATACTCCTCAAGTATGCTCCTTCAGGAGTAAATCCTGGGTTGATGCCTAGATAAACACAAAAATAAGGCAATGCTCATTTGATTTGCAATATATTTTGGTTTCTTTTTTGTATTACCCACTTTATACATCATTTATTTTTGATTATTCATCATCTCTCACTCTGAATATGGATTTCAGAAAGGTCACTGTCATCTTGTTGCAGACTGAGAGCTGTTTCCCCTGAGTTCCCCAGCACCTGCAGCCCGGTTAACACTGATTCAGATTAGCTCTGGGTCAGCGCTGCTGCAAGGAGAGGGTTTGCACCCCCTGTAGACCTGCTTTCTTTCTTGGAGTGAGTCTAAGGAAAACACATTCACAAGATTCCTCTCTCCCTCGTCTTTCCTGCTCAGTCTCTGCCCTCTCTCCAGAGCAGGACACATTTTCTCCCTCAGCTTGCAAAGCTTCTGTTTTCTGCCTGGCTGCACTCACCGCCTTTCGATGGCACCTCAGGGAATTGCCCTCTTATTACCACAATTACAATCTGTACACATTTCATTAAACTAATATTGCTTCGCACTGGCTTTCTCCACAGAGCTGCACAGCTGGAGGCCCATTTCTTTTCCTCAGCTTAAACACTTTGACAGGTTAGGAAAGCTATTATGGCTGAATAACAGGTGTTGCAAAACAATGTGCATTTGATGTTCAAATGAGAGAGCTTCTTTATTGACTGCTTATTGCAGCTAAGGCTCTCCTTTTTCACAATGACTGGGTTTTTATTGTTTTTACTGCTTTTTAAAGTGTATTCTGTTGTTTTAGAATAGGTCTGAATTGACTGTGTGTGATTATTTGTTATTCTGCTGTCCTTTCTTTTTTATTATTATTATTTGTGCTTCTTGCTTTACTATCCAGGTGAAGAATAGTTGCAGAATTAGAAGCATTTTATTGGGTTTCTTTTTACTAGAAGCACACCCACCTCATGAGCAAATCCCTGAGGGCCTCTAATGGGATACATCTCCATTATTTTGCCTCTGTTTAGACTGCATCCCTCAGTCCACTCACCTATCTTCAATGACCCAATGAATTGGCTCCCAAATGAGAAACAATAAAATACAAATAGAGAAGTGGTTTACTACTACACTTCCTTATCTATCACAGTCACATTCTTTGTTCAGTACCTTGCTGCATAATACACATGCTTATACATAGTTTTTGGCATTTATCCTTTATGTCTCGACACTTTATTTTTTCTTACATTCATCAATGTTAAACAAATCTTTATTCCTTTTCTCAATTTCCTCACTCACTATCATGCTCAGCAGGACATAGTCTGTTTTATTATTTCCATATGATGACTTTTGCTGAAGACACAGTCAACTGTTAAAATACTTTTTTTCAAAGGTAAGTGCCCACTGAGAGAGAACACATGATTATGAAAGTGTAGAAATGGGTGGAAATAAAAGGTGGCTTTAAACTATCTAGTGTGGTGCTCTTTGTATTGTAGGTACTCAAAACTTGTTTATTAACTCAAAGATAAGCCATAATATCCTTTTTAAAACAAAAATCTAGATTTGATGTTTACTTACATTTTATGGTAGTAAAAAGCGGGAAGTAAAATAAAAGGAATAAAAAAGTTTGTTTCCTTTAGCAGAATATTTTCAATTCTTAGTATATTCAAAATTGTAAATCATCATTCATTACCTCTTTTTCATTTTCATGTGGCCAAAGTCATTTCTTTGATTAGGTAAGATAT
This sequence comes from Phyllostomus hastatus, assembly GCF_019186645.2. NCBI lineage: Eukaryota > Metazoa > Chordata > Mammalia > Chiroptera > Phyllostomidae > Phyllostomus > Phyllostomus hastatus. The sequence goes on along the minus strand of NW_025334028.1, from coordinate 20,569,032 downwards.
ATGTCTTACCCAGCTTATGTATGTTATGTATTAGGATTGGGACAGTGTCTAGTTCCCTGTGTGTCTTCAGTACTTACGGCGTTTCTGAGGACAAGGTAAGTGCTCAATACGTTTCTTTGAAAATGAGGTATTTTTCACCTGGATCTGTTACTGAACTAAAGGGGGTTTGTGTGCCTGTGCACATCAAAACCTGACAAAATGCAAACAGGATTATGCAGCAAAGGAAGTACAGATTTATCGAAGGAAATGGCACCAAGCCCGGAGACACAGGGGCACTATTACTCAAAGACCTGGCTCCTCAATGGCTTCTTGTGAATGAGAAAAATCATTAATCATGCTGACTAAGGGAGTTAGGGTCATGGACTCTACTGATTGGTAGAGTAGGGGTAGTTGGTCATTGCATCTGGTCCTCATGTCAGCCATGGTGTCCTTCTGTTTGGCTTCACCAGATTGTGGTCAGTAGGGCTGTTCCACTTTCATGGGTTTGGGGTTGAATCACAACTGAAGTCAAGATGTTTTCTTTGGTTTGACTGAAACTCTGTTTCTACAGTCAGTAGACCCAAGGCTTTGTTCTTTAAGATAGTTTAACTGACTAGAACCTAATGTCCTGGGGACTTAATGATTAAGGGAGCGGACATGCAATATGAGCAAAGGTGGAGGGATCTGGTGCTGTTAGAGTGAACAAAGCTGGCCTGAATTAAGGAAAAAGTCACATTAAAGAAATGAAGTTCCTATGGGGTTACAGATTTCAGACTTTTTGAAATTTTAAGGACAATGTGTTATATCTACACAGGAGTGAGGCAGTGAGAATTCTTTTTTTCACTTGATTCACAAGGGAATTGGTTACTATGAAAATTTTATGGACCCCTTCTTTAGAATGAAGTGTTTAAATAATAATTAATAAACATTTGGTAAATAAAGGAATTATTTATTGAGCCAGTAGCTTAAGTATGTAGTTTTTCTACTGTAAAGTTATACCTCATTGAGCATAGAATTTAGAAAACTGGGTACATTTTACTAATGTTATGAAAATATATTCTTAAATTGTTCAACTGTTTCTCCCCAGGGCCAAAGACCAACTCTGATCCTCAATTGACAACTGTGGCACAAACAGGTTGTTTAAGAATAGCGCCCAAATGTGTAAGCTCTTTACAAAAAGTGCTTTCTCCTTTAAAAGAAAACAGGAATCCATCCCACTTGATTACTGATTTACCAGTTCCTTGGGGACTGGTGAGGCCTGTTGTATTTTCAGGGATTCCCAAGGTCAGTATGTATCTAAATCTGTGATGGCTAACTCAATTATTAACAATCACAAAAAAGTTAGTAATTATATGTTAAAGAGTTACATTTCTGCTAAGAATTTCAATTAAGTTCCTACAAACTTCATAGAGTGGGAGACTTATTCTATTTGCATAATGGTCAGAACACTAAAATCCAGATATTGCTCAATGATGTTTCTCATGTCTGCTTGCACCATGAGTGGACATGCAAATCAAAATAGTAATCCTAGCTTTTTGATTGGTTATTTGCTTCTAAAATAATAAATACAGACAAAAATTAAACAGATACTTACAAGTTTAGGAATATCTTCGCAAAAAATAGTCTCCTGATATATATTTCTCTTACTGGTTTAAAATTGAGAAAATAATTTTACCTTAGGAAATTGACTTTAGAATGAAAGTCAATTTTATATGTTTGAGCCAACTCATTTAAATAAAATGTTATAAATACCTACAATATGTTAAGACTTAGCAAAATAGTACATGCTGCAGTAATTCATGGAAATCCATTGTAGTAATTTTTTTTTTCAGAATTATCTGCCCTCTTGAGATAAATCCATAGCTGTGTATGATGCATGAATTTTCAGGGGACATTTTGCCTCCAAGATGAATGAATGAAAAGTTTTGCTTGCAAGATGAAAGATTGAGAGGATTTTGCTTTTGCTTTTACTTTTAGGTCACAACAATATTTATTAAATTATTTAGCATAACATGGGTTCTATTTATCAGTTTTATACTTTGGGCCATTTTGAAACTTTGCATCTTTAAGTATTTATGTAAAAACGTTTGCAAAAGTTAAATTCAGTTTTGCCTTTCTACATTTCTCCCTTTTGAATATCAATACAAGATATAACAGATTCTCTAACTGCCTATTGAAAATAATAGAATCAGTTGCCAAGACAGTTCTGTCAATTAGATTGTATCTGTGCTGTCCTTCTCTTGTCCTAGAAATTAATCTTCTTGAAAGCATTTGTGTTATTGAAAGCAATGGAGCCTTGTAATGCTGGTCATTACATTTATTTCATTCACATTTTTGTCCAGTATTTTTCCCCAAATCTCTTCTTTCCCCCTGAAGTCCCCATGATGCCCCTGCATCTCATCAGGTGTCCTCTCAGCCACACAGAGGCAGCCTGCTCTACAAAAACAGACCTGGGTACAAAGCACAGGTTCCCATGTGCCTGGTGCTTCCTGTCCCTGTTCTTAGGCCGGCAGCAACCAGAGTGACCCAGATAGAAGAATTGTTTTTCTGTCTCTGGGTTTTCCCATTTGCAGGAATGACCATTGTTGTATTACCTCCAGGATTTGAAAATACAGTGTGATCCCTGTGTGTGGTACAATTACCTCTGCTGGAAGAATGAGGCATAATGCGAAACTTAAAGCTACAAAGAGCAAGAGGGTGAGTGTAGCAAAGCAGAAGATAAAGAGCATAGTGTTGCCTTGTGACAGCATATAGTCCTTCCTATGAGTGTAGACACAGTAAGAAAATTACATGCTCACCTGTCTGCTTATGCACCACAGGCACCAAGTATAAATGCAGTTTTCAAATACAACAGGGAAATGGGGGAGCTTATTCAGTTTGGGAATTAATGCTAAACAGAAAGGGAAATGTCAAGAATAGAAATCTATGATTAATTTAGTAAGATTAATTTTCTACCCAGTAAATGTTAAATGACTTACAAAGAACAGTTCCTAATTCATAAAATAAAAACAAATAAATGCCTATTTTTGGTGAAAAAGGTGTTAAGATATCAGTCAATCTCCCTAAAATATTTCTCTTTACCTAAACCAGCCGTTCTTAAACTTCGGCATGTATTACATCTACTTGTGACCTGGTGGAAATGCGCAGACTCCAGTCCTGTCCTGTATCAACATGTTGGCCTCTGTACTCTCTGGTAGCTTTCCAGATGATTCTGTCACACATCCAAGTTTGGCAACCACTAACCCAAACCATGAAGTAGAAGAAACACTTCAAGGCTGTACATATGTTTATTTTGAAATTGTTTGCACAATTTTAATTTCTAAAATTTGACTTGTACAAATTGACTTGTACATCTTTGACTTGTACATTCTACATGAAAGCCATCAGCAAATCCTATTGGCTCTCCATTTAAAACAGGGCTCAAAGCTGATCACGTTTTCCACCTTCCTCACCATCATCCTATTAGAACTCACTGTGAGGGTGGGCTTAGGCTGTCACAATAGGAGTTTCCTTGGGTCTACTCCAGCCACCCCAACCCAAGTCCTTCCACACAGCAGCCTGAGGGATCCTGCTAACACTTAAATAAGATGATGTTACTCTCTCAGAGTCCCCTATGGTATGCAGTGTAATTCAGAGTTAAACCCTTTGAGTTCTGAGCCCCATAACTTCCCCTTCCTCCCACCCTCACCCACCTCTTAACTGCATTGCCCTCATTGCTGTCTTTTGCACATGTGCCTCAGCTTCTGTCTTTGAACATGGGTCCTGACTTGTTGGTTTGACTGATCATTCTCACCTAAAGTAACCCCCTCAATCACTAACTTTCTTCCCATAAACCCCTACTCAGTGTGGCTAGCTTGGTTCTTGTCAGAGGATTTCTTGACTACCCTTTGTAAAAGAGAAACTCAGACCATGCTGATTTAATCTTATGTGAATGCATGTGTGTGTTTTAACATTTGTTGCTACCTGGAATATTATATGTTTATTTACCTCTTTACCCTTAATAGAATGTGAGCTCCAGGAAAGCTGAGTAAAGTCCTTTCTCTTCTGAGTGATGGTATATTATTAGTAGTCAATAAGGCTATTGAATGAATAACTATGTGATTTTTCTCCCAAGAGATTCCAAATCACTGACTGGATCATCATCCTGAGAATGAGGTAAAATTAATGTCATTTTATAAATGAGAAAACTAAGGACCAGTCTATCTATTCATATGAGAGCATTTATCTAACTAGCATTTATGCAACTAGTATAGAATGTTATTTCTCCTCCCTGTGACCCAGACTTGTGTCTGAAATTCAAGCCTCTCATGATGCCAAATCAAAATCTTATTACATATCATCTGTTTTTGGTCCTCAAAGTTTAAATTTAAAATGACTTCTGTGACATAGTATTACACATGTTAACAATAAAGTCTAGATTTCTTTTTTTCTTTTTCTCTATGTTTTAAAATTTTCATTGAATTTATGAGGGTGACATTGTAATAAAATTGTATATATTTTAAGTGCAATATTCTATAACACCATCTGTATATTGTATTGTGTGTTTGCCACTCCAAGTCAAGTCTCCTTTCATCACTATTTGTTCTCACTATATCCTTTCTACCTCCCTGCAAACCCTCTTCCTCTCTGGTAATCACCATGCTGTTGTCTCTGTCTATGAGTTTTTTCTTTTTTAGCTTAATCCCTTTACCTTTTTATCCAGCCCTGCAATTCCCCTCCCCTCTGACAGCTCTCAGTCTGAACTCTACCTATGAGTTTGTTTCTATTTTGTTTATTAGTTTATTTTGCTCATTAGATTTCACACATGAGTGAAATCATATGGTACTTATTTTTCTCTGACTGGCTTATTTCACTTAGTATAATGCTCTCCAGGTCCATCCATGCTGCTGCAAAGGGTAAATTTTTCTTCTTTTTTTATGGCCAAGGACTATTTCATTGTATAAATGTAACACAGCTTTTTTATCCACTCATCTACTGAAGGACACTTGGGCTGCTTCTAAATCTTGGCCTTTACAAATAACACTACTATGACACAGGTATACATATATGTGATAGTCTCTCTATAGACACAGAAAAATATATCCAACTACTTAAAAGAAAATTGATGAATGTGATACTTAAACTAAATTTTAATGTGTTCACAATTCAAATCAAGATCTAATTTCAGGCCACACGAGTGTGAGTGTGTTTCCAGATGTCATTCTTGCCCACGCCCTCTACCCTGGCTTCTTCATCTACAAATTGTGTTCACAATGACTTCATATCTTTCATCACCCCCTATTTAGTGCCCAGTTTGCACAAGGTCTTTGTTCACCATCAGAAAATAATCTAATTCCTCATAAGATATTCATAACTGAAAAGTCTTAACAGATAACTGAGGGTTCACTTATTTCCTGAACCAAACACCAGACTTACTTTTTGACAAATGACTTTTTGTGTTACCTTTCTGTACAAAAAAATGTACAGAAAAGTAAACAGCTGTATAGTCTACTGTGAATATTTTAATGCCACTAGAGGAATCAGTCTGCCAAGACAGAATACTTAACTACAGGCTTTGCTTATTTGAGAATATTCAATATAGTCTCTAGATAAAATGCCATAGGCATTTATGATAGTAAATATAAGCAATAAAAGAAAAATATTAAATAAATTCATCAGTGAAATTTTTATATCTTTTAAAGAATAGGTGAATTAAAATAAATTTATTAATTAAAATCGGCTATGTGGGTCGGTAATAGTTGATTCCTACTCCCTCCATGAGATTTTTCACATAATAAGTATTTGATCTAAAACAGCTTATTCAGCCCTGGCCAGTGTGGCTCAGTTGTTTGGAGCATCATTCCATGGACAGAAAAGTCACAAGTTCAATTTATGGTCAGGGCAAATGACTAGATTGCATCTCTTGCATCAATGTTTTTCTTCCTTTCTTTATCCCTCCCTTTCTCTCTCTCTAAAATCAATAAACATGTCCTAGGGTAAAGATTGAAATAAAAAGAGCTTATTCATAGCCCTTAATGTTACCATGTCAAATGCATTTAAAATGGATAAAACTAGAATGTGAACCTTGAGCTGAGACTGTGACATGATTTATAGGTGAGGGCCAGCATGGCTTGGAAGCTGCATCAGCAGGCTAAGCATTGTGAATGAGAGCTCCACAACAAAGCACCTCCTTGCCCTAAGAAAGTCAGAATAGGTTCCAACAAACATTTTTCTTCAAGAAGTCCACATGGTCTGCAAGCACATAGAACCCAGAGAAAAGATACAGATATATCCTCTAAATTAATGAGTTAACCAAATTTCTTCAATATAAGATTAATATATAAATGTGCATTCTTGTATATAAACAACAAGTATAAAATGAAATTTATATTCAAAACCTACCTACAATAACAACAAAAATTTAAGCACTTAAGAACATGTATTCAATTGTAATATTTTATTACTTTATTCCCTAATACTATTTTCCATAAATTTCCTTATGTGCCTATAGCATATTTCTCAAATCATTAGTTAGATAAAATAGATATGTCCATTTTATATCCTTTAGTGGAAGTTTGTTCACTGTGCTGCTCTAATCTTCTGTAACCTTACTATTTTTTCATAATATTTCATTTCCCAATGCAATTTTTTTGTAACTTCTTGTGATAATTTTTAAGAGCAGGGAGTACAGTGCCAATGGATCCAGTGGAGGAAGTACAAATATCAACATAGTGCCACTATCATAAGGAGCATGCTCTAAAATATAGGTGCCATCACCCATGGATCCTGTCTTTTGAAGGAAGGTAGGGAAGGCAAAGACTCATGAACAAACAAGAAAAAAGAATTTTTCATATGTATTGCTAACAAAACCTCAACATAATTGTATGTTGATGTTTTCTGTACTTACTAGGAAAAATGTCACTGAAACTAAATAAAATCTTATTTCCTCATTGAACTTTAAATGTGTGTCTTATAGAGTATATCACAATCTGACCCAAGTTATGTACTATCTGGAGTTTTTAACAGGCAGGACAAACTCCATGAAAAGCAATTATAAGATAAGTCTGTTTTGATTACCATTCCAGTTGCAATTTTTTAACTTCTTCATTCTTCTATATAGTAAATATTTATACCACATGCTAACAAAAGTTGTTGTCATTATTCCCTGTTGTATCTCAGTCCAGCTTTTAATGTTCAGTTTCCATTCATAAGATGGAGATTTTAGAACATCCTTCAGTGAATCTAATGGTAAGAAATGATAACTGTTAATTGGAAAACATATTTACTTTGCTTTCATTCTAGAATAATAAGTTATGACAGAGATTGTTATTATTCTCCAAATATCCAAGTACACTTATTCCCACACATCTAATTCTCTAGTTAAATCTATCATTTCAACCAAAACATTTATCTCAAATCTGTCCACTCTGTTTCATCAGGTCACCCCTAGTCTGAGTCCTTTTTCTTTATTAACTGGATTACTGCAGTACTCTCCCAACTTTTTGGTCATGCTTGCTTCCAGTTCTGGAGAGTTATATCTCTTTTCTTTTAAATGTGTGTAATACTTTGTTTAAAATGATTCAATAACTTAGAGAAAAATATACTTATAGTAAAATATAAACTTTATTTATAAGGCTGTGAGTGGTTTATTCCCTGTTCACTATTCCCAACATACTGTTCTGAGACTTAGATTGAAAATGGAAATATTTTAAATACCTTAAGAAAACACAGGTAGAAAAACGAACATGAACAATTCTTTAACATATTTCAACCTGGTACAAGAATCAGATGCTGATCCATCCCTACATTTCTTTTTCTGTCAAGCTTTTCATTACACATCATTAACAGTAGTGGTGAAATAATTTAGGTCTTACATTAAATACAGTTACATTTGGGGCAGCAAATATATTCCCATTGTTGATGAATCACTTATTAAGGTTTAAAGAATATCACTGTGATCCCCCAAAGGTAGCTACTAAACTCATCTATACTGAAGTAGGGTACTGTTCACATCTGTAAGATTCTGACCATTACTTCAAACAACCTTCAATTTAATTATTTTTTGTGTTAAAGTTATCTTTCTTTTAAAAGTGTATTAAAATTGCTGGAAAATTAAATACCTAATAGTAGGCTTAAATTTTTTCTTTATCAAGTATAATATATTTTTAAAAATCATATAAGCAAATAACAAAAAAACATCCTTTAAATGGGTAGGCCTCCTGAAATTCCAATTATACTAATATTATGGGGAAATTCATCACCAAAGTGGAATCTGATTAAGTGGCTATTGATTTCCTTTGAATGGTTGCTTTTGTTCACTTTTCTTTTACTACTTGGCCAATACAATTCTTAAAACTTTCACTCGTGGGAACTGGGACAAAATGATTGGGAGGGACTGCATTAACGTGACGGTATATCAGGTGTTTGAAAAGCATGGGGGAAATAGTAACTATACGTATAATGGAAATGGATGTGCTGCTAAATACAGGTTATACCTTGGAAAAGAATAATGAAAGATTGAGAGGATTAACTGGGAGTTAAAACTAAGTGTGAAAGTCAAGGACACTCCTGGTAGAATGTAAAGAAGCTTTCACTTCTGTAGGCTTGAAGACAAAAAACTCTGCAGACCAGAACTTAATCAAAAGTATGGCAGAGCTCCTATAAAACATTACATGCCAAACCTAGTCAAGCTGGTTATCCAAACATCAAGGCCCAGAGTCATGGAAGGGGATACCTATGCTGAGACACTCCAATACTGAATCCCCAAATATTCCTGAAATCTCAGCCTGGCAAAACAGTCCACCCCTCCTTATTAAGGTGAGTACTTACTCTGGCTTGAGGAAGATGCAGAGGCTTCTTCCTGAAAGAAAACATGACACATATGTCCCCAACTCCTTTGAGTCTCCCCTGCCTCTGCTTCTGGACACTAAGACAATAATTAGGGCTAAAGACCAACACAAGTTGGCTAAGAAAGCTCTGTTTCTGTTAACAGGGAAAAATAACTGTACCCCCTGACAAAAATCTCAGCAACACACTTCTAGAGTGGCTCTCGGAAGCTAAAAAACTTTGAGGAGCAGCACAAAGTGAGGTAGAAATGACATGATTGTAATACTAGACAGAGAAGAAGAGATTTAAAGCCTTAGCAACTAGGGCACACTAGAATGATTATACTATGTAAAGTCTAAAATATCACCAATGACTATGTTCTGAGAGTCCCCAGAATTTATTATTTAACAAAGCAATAAGGAGTCTGTTGGTGATAAAGGAATCAGCATTAATAAGAAGTTCAATTATTTCTCCTCTCTGCTAAGCAAAAGCAGATGGTAAGATATGTAATTATAAAATTGCATTCTCTGACAGCAATGGAGATGATGGGAATCCCAAGCCTTAGAGGACAGGTGGGGAAGCTTAACAAACAGAATTTAGGTAGGTAAAATTATTGTTATTAGATGTTACTAGGACCTGGCTTTCTTAGCAGCAAGAGAGATGGTAGGTAATAAGGGAATGGTTCAATCTACATAACTAAAAGCAGTCAAAGATGATGATCAGGTTAGAGCAGTTGTCCAATAAAACTTCATGATGCCTTGCCCAATTTTCGGAACAATTGCCCAGTTTTCAGAACAAGAAACCATTGCCTACATTACATACCACACTATCCAGAAGCTTCTAGCCTGATAGAGTGGACTAGTCTGCTGAAGGCACAACTAAAACACCAGTTTAGACAATAGCTTGCCAGCATGGGGCACCATCATCCTGGATTCAGTGTATGCTGAAGGTGGCGTGTCTCCAAAAGGTAGACTGTCTGGATCTGGAAACCAAAGGCTGGAGGTGGGAGGGACTCTGCTCCCCATCATTTCCAGTAACTTATTTGGGAAATGTATGTTTCTCATTCAAGCAACTTTGGGCTTTGTTCTGATTTCCAAAGTGGTGATGCCTCCTCCTAGGCACATAGCAGGAGTCCCACTGAACTGAGTATGATTTTGCATGAAGACTTTGGGCTCCTTGTGCCAAGGGAGCAGAGGGCAGGAGGAGGAGTCACTATCCTGGTGAGAGCAATTGACCCTGATAATCAGCCTCATGTTAAAACAAGAGAACCAGGAGAAAAAAATATTTGGCAATGAGTCATTCACTTTGGTACCTGTTGCTACTTGCTTGGTCAACTTGCACAGTAAATGGACGAGTGCAGAAACCACAGCCTAAACAGGATAGGCCCAGATCCCAGAAGGGTGGGCATCATGGTCACCGCACCCAGTAAGCCACCTAGACCAGCTGAAATGCTAGACTATGGTGTAGGAGGGAGACCATGAGTATCAGCTGTGGTCCTGAAACCAGCTGTAATTAGTCCCACATAACTTCCTCTTTTAAAGTTACCTCAGAAAAATAGGTACAGCAGAGTCCTGGAGGGCCTACTCCAAGAACATACATAAACAACTGGGTCTGAGAGGTACAAAGGAATGGAGTGGAATGGATGCTATGATGTTGCCCTGTCTCCTTCCAGGATTAGAGTTGATTACCTCCAACTGTTAAGACACCCTGAAACTTGCCTTCAACTTCAGACATCTGGTTCGTCCGAGATCCGACCTGTTGCTGGAGGAAGTCGGCATTCGAATGAGCAGTCATGATAAGATAAGACTACACAGTTTAGTCCTCTTGCTGCCACTCTGAAGGGTCATCCTAGCTTCAGAGTTTCCATTTAGGTCAGATGAGGCCCTTGTTGAGACCTCTGTGGAGTGCAATTTCCCCCTCTGCTCAATCCTGCTTCTTTGTTTTCCATGTCACAGCTTGATCACGAAAGTGCTCCCTAATGCACTCAGAGGGAGACCTCAGTCTCCTTCCTGGGGAACCCAGCACCCCCAAACTCCCTCTGCTCTTCAAGTAATTATCTGCCTCAGGAAAATCAATTTGTTTTCTGTTTTGTTTTGTGGGGTTTGTTTTGTTTGCTTTACTAATCTTCTAATTCAACATCTTCCCTTAGGATGTTTGGCTTCAGTGCTTTTTTTAATCTCTGGTGCCAATCCAAACCATACCCCACTTACAAAGCACAGTTAAAGGCTTAATTCACATTGACATTTCCATGTTCTGATCATCCTAAACTATTTATGCTCATTTCCACTAAACCATATTGTTATGTAAATGTGTTTTTCTGCTATTAAGATAATTATTCCTTAAATTTCAGATTATGTTTTAAAGTTTTTTTGTGAAATCTCTAGTGAATCCTGTAAAATGACGCACATTACAAAAGGGCAACAAGTATTTGCTCATTGTAGATGACATAAATGAATGGATTCTACATTTACTGCTTCTTCTCTTGTAGCTCCCCACATTTGAGTCCTATCTTTAGGTATGACCTTCCTCTTCAAACTACCCTCCCCACCACCCCATCTTCAGTATTGGTTACTGATACAATTGTGGCAGTAAAAATAAAGTTTCAGTTATTGGGGTTTCTCCATGAATGTTAGCATTTAAGTGAGTTTCTGAATAAATAAATGAATAATCTTATTACATCAAGTTCCCTCAGATCTAGGATATTCTGGCTGAGCTATGATTAATGGGTCTCTGCATGTATGCGTATACCCACATGAACCCACCTCAGCCCTCTGCCGATGTTTCAATGGCCCCATGTCTTGTCTGTGGCCACCTAGATAAAAAATCAGGTGTGTTGTTAAGGATAATGGTAAGGTGGAAGCAGCCAAGGTTCATGTAGCCTCTGGGTTACATTTCCCATCCTCGTGTGGCCCTGGGGTCTGCTGTTCTCCATTCTACTCTACCTGGTCATCAAGAGTGGTGGTCCTGCTCTGAAGGACCTAGTACTTCACTAATTCTTGGCAATCCTCTGACCCTAGATTGAAACCCTTCTTTTACCTTTGGCTCATTTCAGAAGCTCCTTCTCCATATGGACAAATTGCCTTATACAAAATAAGTATTCTGCTTCATTTCAGAATTGGTTTACTACCCTAGCCTCCATTATTGCTATATCCTAGGATACAGATTGAGATGCTTGGTATGTAACACTATCTAAACTCAAGCTCCTTGACCACAGGTTTCAAATGCAATCTTGCTCTCTTGTGCTCTTACTTCTTAGGTAGTATGAGGTAGTATATATGAGGTAGAAGAAACTCCTTATAGTAAATGGGACTCCTCAGTTCCATTCTGGACACCACTGCATTGATTTCTAGTGGGTTTTGATCTTTCTTGGTATATTAGTTTTCTAGAGCTGCCATAGCAAATATCATAGAATGAGTGACTTAAACAACAGAATATCCTCATAACTCTAGAGCTAGAAATCCAAGATTAAATTGTTGGCAAGCATGGCTTCTTCTGAGGTTGGCTTGCAGATGGCTACCATCTTGGCTTGCAGACGGCTACCTTCTTGCTGTTTCCTCATATGGCCTTTGCTCTGTGCACTGCATTATCTCCAAATACAGTCATAGTCTAAGGTACTAGGTATTACGAGTTCATCATATGATTTTGGGGGACATAGTTCAGCCCATAACATGTAGCACGCACATTGCTTTATGTTTCTGACATCTTTGTAGTTCTCACATTTGAGTCATCCAGTTATTGATTAATCTCTTCCATAGCAGCTCATCATTATTGAAAAACAAACTACACACTTATCTCAAATATTTTGAAGTCATTTCTGCTATTAATACAGTTTAGTTTAGTTTTCTAAGTAAAATAGATTAATTTGCTGGCCTGCAGTTTTTTTATATAAAAAATTATTAACAATTGAAAAAAAAACCCCAAAAACCTCTTGCTTCCCTCAGATCCCAAGTGTTTTTATACATTTTGTTTAATTGGACAAATATACATTGTATTTTATTTTTTAAAGATTTTTCACTCATTTACTTTTAGACAGAGAGGAAAGGAAGGAGAAAGAGGGGGAGAGAAACATCAATGGGCAGTTGCCTCTCTCACACTCCCTTACTGGGGACCTGACCCACAACCCAGGCATGTGCCCTGACTGGGAATTGAACTGATGACCCTTTGGTTCGCAGGCCATCACTAAATCCACTGAGCCACACCAGCCAGAACTGGATAAATATATATTTAAAGACAATAACTTCTAGCTGTCTAAATTTGTAGCTCTGGTCTCTGTTAGCAATTTTCCACTTCAAAATATCTACATTTATTCTCAATATAATTTCTAGAAAATTGTATTTTTCATTGGAAGTGAATAGAAACTTTTTTTACATTGTCCAGATATGTGTAAGAGATTTATAACAACATAATGAGAGCCTGACTGGCCAGAAAGATCCTGAAGGTTTAGATACACTGGTCTAAGATATCATGTATGCATACATTCCTTCATAAATTTATCAAATCCACAGCTAAATTGTATTCCTATACACTGATACACAGACATAGGTAAGATTATAAGAACAAAGAGCCATAGTGATATCTGTAACGATTGTCTTTTTGTTAAAATGCTAAGGCAAGTACCAGTGTCTGTGCTATTTTATTACAACTCAGAGACTGACTACTCCTGATGGCAAATTTCAGATGATAGATTTGTCAGGAAATTAAAATGCCCAGGAGTAGATATCAAAGGACTATCTGAAGGATCTTCATTACTGACATCAGAGAAAAGAAGACTTGCAAAGATATATAATTTTAATTGGACTCTCTCATGACAGGCTGACCACTTGCCAATATTTATCCAAAGGAAAAAAAATAACATGAAGGGGAGTAAAATTTACTATATGTCTTCCCAGGCTGCTTGAAACAGCTGTGACAATTTTTAATTCATTTACAATGCCCTTTGTCCTGGGCTTTCATTTTTAAATTTTGTTTGACAAAGAAGTAAGGGAGGCAGCCAGTGTGAAATTATCTAATGAGGAACCTGTACTCTAGATATTGCTTGGGCAATGGAAACTGTCCTTGGTCTGCATACCATAAAAATTACGTATGTCCCCTTATTTCACTTTTTAATATGTGTAAAATAGAGAAAATACTTTCTCATCTCTCACAAAAAACAAAACAAAACAAAAAAAAACTTGTTGTTTCAGGAGTGAACACCAAAAATGAAATGCAGTAAAATCATGTCCTGGATTTACTAACATCAATTTTACTGGATCATTCAAAGCTCTCACCCCTGATGAATCTGACCACTGCTTTCTCTGGTAGCTCCTGGGCAACAGCGGTAGTATAATCTGAGTCTACAAGGCCCCAGACTTCAGGTCAATTTAGGTTGGTCCTCAACATGTTGGCTCTTGCAGCACTTAAATCAATTGTTTGTCCACTATTTTCAGAGAGGGCCATTTCCCTTGAAAAAGGAAACTGCCAGTTCTAATAATACTGTTTCCTCATTCCTGCATGGTAAAACATAGCCTGTGAGTTTAATATTCTTATAAAATTGAAGGGAAAATGAGTTTTGCCTTTCTTTTCCAACTAGAATCTCCTTCTCTAACTTTCAAAATAGACTACTGATAATCAGATTTAAGCTTTAATTAGTTGATTCTCCTACATATACCATATTTTGCATTATATAATGTGCACCCACATTTTTGACCCAAACTATTAGGAAAAAATATTTTATTTTCATTTTTAATTCAATTTTATTTATTTATATTTAGATACTTGTCTTTCTTATTATAAAGGGATTTTTGCTTTTATTTTTGAACATGTTATGGTGCAAGAAATTTCATGTAAGAAATAGTTACAAAACACAAGAACAGGCAGAAGGTACAAGAAATGTTATGTACCAGTAACAAATTGGTACTACCCACATATAATGCTCATCTTTATCTTACCCTCAAAAATTTGGGCAAAAAGTGTGCATTATACATTGCAAAATATGATAATTGTAAGTGAAAGGAAATGTGTTTATTACCTTTTTTGCCTTGAGATCCTCATAAAGACATTTTATCTGAGATCATGCCAGAGTCCATTAACGTAAGCTTGAAGTGATTGTAATTATGGGTTTGATTACCACATTTTATACATCTTTCTTTTCACTTTAATATCTATTATTGAACATCTGTACTGAGGTCAAACTGTACCACTGGTTTTAAGAGAGGTAAAATGAAAATGTGACAGTATTTTCAAATGAGGATATTAAAAGAGATTTGGAGAAATAAATGCAGAAGTAGAATAGTATTAAAATAACCTGAGCCCATGCATACTTTGAAACCAGTGGAAATTGTACAGATAATGTTATGACCTCAGAGAAGGAAGGTATCAATCCAAACCAGAGTGAATAATAAAGACTTATAAATTGCATGTGTTAGGCCCACAGTCTCAGAAAACAGGAAAGAATATTCAAAACAGCAGAAATGTAAAAGCTCCAAGGCAGAAATTATCTTGACCTACCTGCAAAGAGGCTAGTTTGAGGCTGGAAGGAATAGTTCAAGTTAATGAGAGAAATGATGAATACACAAAGCAACAAAATTCATGACAGAGTACAGCAGTTACATGAGGCAAAGAGCAAAGGCTTACATCCATACTCACTTTTATTTCATTTTTGTCATTGTTTTCATATTTATCATCACTCATTAGTGTTAATAGTCACTCTGTCATTGGGAAATTCATTATAAACTCAAGTAGTCTGTTAAGACCCTAAAAACTATCCCTATGCAACTGTGGTCTTAGGCACCAAAGTACAGGTACATTAATACTCCACTCTGTCTCTCACAATCAGATCCCAGAAGTGACAGAGAGAAATCCTCTTCTCACAAACATTCCAGATAGGTTACAACAATCAAGGTGGACATATATGTGCCACCAACTATGCACACACATTCATTCAAAGATAAAGAAGACATATTCTTGCCTTCAAGGATTGACAGTTGTATATCCTTGATTGACAGAGGTACACATATACATACATATCAGAATTTAAAAAATGTGTTATTTACAGTAATAGAACTTCATATAAGACATGGATGTGTGGAGGTGCTGCTCTTTCTGGGGGATGAAAGAAAAGTGATTCATAATTAGAATTTAAACAGAAGTATAAATTTGCTGTATCTCCATGCAAGATACATGGAGACTAAATGGGTATTCCAGGCAAGACAAATGCCATGGACAGAGGCAGGGTGGCATGCAACACCTGTACCTTTAGGGGAACTATGGGCATTTTGATAATGCTGGAGACTGAAAAAAACCAGGAAAGTAGTGCTGAGAAGTTAGGGACCAGATCATTAAGGAATTCTAGCTTCCTTCCACAGGCCATGGAGATCCACTGACATGTTTAAGCTAGGAAGAGCTCAGATTTACACATCAGAAAGATCATTTTGCCTACAGTGAAGAAAATGGATTAAATAAAGTTTGGAGACAGGACACCAAGTTAGGTGACCATTACAAGAATCCAAATATGCCCTGACTGTTGTGACTTAGTTGGTTGGACATTGTCCCCAAAGCAAAAGTTCACTGGTTCAATTCTAGATCAGGTCACATGCCTAGGTTGTAGGTTCAGTATCCTGTTGGGGTGGCAACTGATGAATGTTTCTCTCTCACATCAATGTTTCTCTTCCTCTCTGCACCCTCTTTAAATTTCTTTTAAAAGGAATCTAAATACAATATAATAAAAGCTTGAATCAAAGCATAGCAGTGAGTATAGAGAGGAAAGTATGCATGTGAGAGCTCTTTAGAAAATAAGATTTGTAGGACTTGATTAATTAGTAATAATGCTAATAATGATCATAAGAACAGCTAGTGTTTATTGAGACTTATACACAAGACTTTGTACTCAAAGCTTTTATTTTTCACATTCAACCTATAAAGCAGGCACTTTTAATTCCCCCTGAAACTTGTCACCCTTGATGTGTTCCAGCTCAGTAACTGGGATCACTTTTTACCTAATAACTTAGGCTAAATGCCTTCACTCCAGATTAATATTTTCCATCCACCCTACATGACATCCAGTTCATCAGTGAAGATTACTATCACTCTTCGCCACCTCCAGGGCAACAGTTCTTGTCCAAGATATGATCATTTCTCCCCAGGATTACTTAAAATTGCGTCCTAACTGGTTTCTCTGTTCTTGCCTTGTTTCTGTACAGCCTGTTCTTCCTACATGAGTAGGAGAGACAATCTCCATGCCTCAGAAGTGCCAGTTGATCCCCATCACAATTAGACCTAAGTTAGAAGTCAAGGCCCGATGTGAATGACCACTGGTTACATTTCTATTGCCTTTCAGCTTCCTCCACTGCACTAATGCTGACAAAGGCACACCTCTTTGCTCTTGCTTGGACACACACAGGCATGTTCTTACTTCAGGTTTTTCATACTTGTTCTTCCCTCTGCTTGAAATGCTTTTTATAGGATTCCTTTCCACAAAGAGATCTCTGTTCAAATGGCATTTCCTAAAAGATGCCTTCTCTGACCATTCTACCTAAAAATAGCACCTCTTCCCTGTTCTTCCACCACTCTCTATCCTCCAACCAAATTTCTCTTTCTTTATTACAGGTATTGCGGTAATGAATATAACTGTCATTTATTGTTAACTGACTTCCTTGCCAGGTAATATAAGCAAGGATATTATTTAGCTTGTTTCATGTCATCATATCCTCAGGACTGGGATAGTATCCCCCGTGCAGTAGGTATGTAATGCTTTCTGAACGAATGTAAATGCATGAGTGAGTGAATGAGTGCTCTTTGTATAGATGAACAAACTGAAGCACAGAGAAGTAAGTAAACTTCCTAAGTGCATACAGCTATGGAGGTCGTAGAGCTGGCTTTCAATCCTGTGCAATGTGACTGAGAACGTGCATGTGTAACCACTATACAATAGTGGTTTTATGTGCCTAGGAACTCAGAGTGGAAACTCCAGTTCAAAAAATGGAGAATTAGAGGAAGGATAATAAATTCCTTCTCCTTTCTCTATATTTTAGTTAAAATTTTAGAACAGATGTGAGTTCATAGGAAGAGTGTATTTGGTATAGCAAAAAGAGATGGTTGAAGATGGACTTAGTCATTGTGTTATGTTAGAAAAATGATGCCTTGGAGTCAAAAATACTGCTTTCACATTAATCTCTACCATGTAGTCATATAAGTGGGCTTCCTTCCTCCTGTATATGAAATGGCTAAAAATAATTCCTACATTGAATATTGTGAAGATCCAATGATAATATATGTAAAATATTTTGCAAAATATTATAGTAATGCAGTGATTGTGGGTTAGACCATGTCCTTTCTTTTCTTTCTCATGTGCTACATATTCTATTATTGCAAAGGTGTGTTATACAGCTAACCACCACTTGCTTAGATGCTTTTGGCTGTTGCAGACTCAGCCGGTCTCCTGACAAACCACGTACATGTGGGGGAAATTTGGCTCAATCTGTGTTAACTAGCTGATGTAATTGACCTTCTGTCTTATATTGCATAACTGCAGTCCTTATATCAGGAATTGCTAACAGTGAGATCTGCAGAGAAGTCCAGAGACAAACTAATCCTTTACACATTTTCCCTATTTAATCCATTGCAAATTGTTGTTGCTGAATAATTTAAACAAGCTGATGATGAGGCTCTTATGTGTGTAAAAAACATAGATAGCAAAGTGGTGTCCCTGGAATCTTTCATGTTTATTCAAATTAGAGGTCTTAAAAGGACTTGTTTCAAGAGAAGAAGAGGGAAAAGTTTAAAAGCTTAGTCGTGGCAATTACAGGGAGAATGTTTTCTGTCTCTTCTGGTAGAAATGCATGCATCTTATCCGTAATGGCTGCCAGCCTTCTTGTCAGACCAATTACTTTAAAACAATTGTTTTATTCGGAATAGATGCTACAGCCCAAGTGATTGTCCCTTGTCAGTGACACATTCAATTAAACAGCTCTGAATAGGAGTTCTGGAGGGCCTACTGTGCCTTGTCCAATCTTATCAGTCAACAAAGAACAACCTTAGAGACTTTGGTGCCGACTGGTTCCACTGTCAGGTGGTTTGAACATGTTGCACCTTCCCAGGGTTCCTCAGAGTCTTTCAGCCCCGTGTCTCTGACAGCCAATGACAGGCGTTGTCTCAGCAGTGTCTGGGTCCACAATGCCAAGAAAGCTTATGGCAGTAAATAAGATGGCAGCTGTGACAATCCTGACAGCTGGCTGGAGCTCAGGGTGGCAAGCTGAACCGGACTGTGAGCAGTTGGAGCAGCAGTGAGGTATGACCACCATTACTGGTTGGCAGATGTCAGTTTCCACACTACTAGTTACTACATGATGTGACGGACATTCTCGCATCATTATACAGTCAGGCAGAACTTTAAACAAACTCCGGGCACCTCCCGTCTTCTATACCTTCTTTTGAGGTTAGGAAAAACTACACATACTCATTAAAACATAAATTCTTTGCCCTTGAGTACTTGTAATTGAAAAAGAATTTTGGGAAATAGCAATGGCAGACAATTGGCTCTTCCACGTTAAGAGGTGGGATCACTGAAAGTAAAACTGATTTCAAAGAAAGGTTTATTATGTTGGCTGGTTTTAGAAGGGCTGCTGTTAGTCAAATAAGTGCTAGTGTTCCTTTGTGTAGAAATCGTACATATCCCCATACCTTTTGAATATTCTTCTACATTTTCTCTCCTTAGACGTATCCTCCATTCTTCTGCCTTTTAATATTCTTATTATTTTCTGAAGGGCAACTGATGATAAAAATACCTATTATCAGAGGAGATGGGTGTTGTAAAATATATGTTATCAAAACAGGTAAAACTGGAAGGAGACATACCATTGTGAGTTCATAAACAGAGCAAAATGGATTTCTGTGGCCACATCAAATCTCTGCAGAATACAGACTTACTATTTTGTCATAAGGTCAACCCAGGTGGGTGAGCAGGCCCCGGATTTAGAAATTTGTCATCCATCTAATGTTGAAACCTGTCAGACTAGCTCCGTCAGCAGGTGGCAACAGAGCTGAACCCAGTCACGGAGAGGAGTCAGCCAAATGATGCAGGCACACACTGACGCCGAGCTCTCACTCTTCATTCCTGAGAGAGGCTTGAGGTCTCTTCACCTAAAATCACTTCTCAAAATGCCCACCCCCACAAACTCCCATTAGCTTAATATTCATATTCTTATGAAATTCTGTCACAGATGTAACATCTCATATGCAATAAGATGCCACTCCAAGCATTTGTAGATTTTTAAAAAAACCTATTTCCTAATACTTTAAACATGGAGTCTTATGTGGGTGAAATGCCTTGGAAACCCTCAAGAGTAGACAAAATTGCCACTATAAAAGTTTACAAAAATGCCTCTGGGTTAAAACTGTGTAGTAAAGATGAAATGTTACATATTTGATAAATGAAATTTATAGATGAATGTCTCATTAGGCAAAGTGATCATTATGCCGATTGATTTTAAGTAAATTAGATTAAGGCAATTTGACATTCTCCCCCTAAATGTGCCTTCCCACTCTGAAATTCTAGGATTTCTGATGCGTGCAACAAAGCCATTGCCCAAGACAGGGTTTGCTATGGCTCTATTTCTAAGATCAATATTTCTAATATAAAGTGATGACAAAAACAGTACAAAAATAAATAGCTATTTGCTACAGGCCAGGTATACACCCCTGCATTTTACACTCACTTATCCAATCAACACTTCCTGAGCATCTACTACTACATGTCGGGAGCTTCTGAAATGACTCAAGTAGTTTTCACACTGACCTTGCGTCTCATTCCCAAATGCGGTTGGAGTTGTGGAAGTAGGCATAGAACTGAAGCCAAGAAAAGTTAAATAATTGCCCAATAGAATGTTAAGGGTGGGTTTTAAAACCAGACAGTCTGGGATAGTGATTTATTGCCTCAGTAGATGGGCTCTGCTGATGATTAGTTGTTAACTGTGCTGCTCTAGGGGATTTTTGAAGTTGGGCAACACACAGAACAGGCTGCGGAGATGTAGATGGTATCCCATTAGTTAAAAAGAAAACGTAAGGGCTAAATGGAAGGACTCTCTGTGGTAGCACTACTAGGAGATCAGAAATCACTAAGTGTATCTAATAACATTCAGGTCTTAAAATGAGAGGAAGAGAGCACCTATCAAAAGGAGCAAGTGATGAACAAGAAATCCCAGACAAAGCCTATTAAAAGAGCTACAGTATGTATGGCATGCTGATCATTTTCATATTCTTTCTCTCTGCTGTCTAGTTGTTTATGGAGCCCCAAACTCTGTTTCCTCATCTCCCTATCTGAATACTTCTGTAATGGCTGAGAGGTGAATACTTGGAAGATGTTATTCCAAGTAGGACTTCTTTGCTAGCACTGTGAGCAAGGTGCCAGAAGCAGGAGCTGTGATAGGGATCATGCTTTGTCTTTTATGCTATTGAAAAGGTAAGTGACCAGAAACATCAGAAATCTACTATATTTGGTGCTGAACATCAGACACCATTCTGGGCAATAGAAACGGTTAATTTCTAATACTACTACTGACAATATAATTAATATTCTTAGTCAAATAACATTTCCATAATAACATGATTATAGTCAATTCTAATACATAGTACTTACATAAATTCGTTAGTAAATAAAACAAAAACATTCATTCTATCTTACCTATCATCTTTCTATCTACTATCATTAGAAATTTAGGAAATAACAACCAAAATAAAATGAAAAGAAAAAGAAACTCTTAGGTTAGAATTATTTAAAATTGATTATTTAAACTCTAATTTACAATATAAAGAAATTTTGGTACAGAAATAATTGCAAAAGGTAAAATGTACCTGCAATACAAACTGACCCACTGGGGACAATCTTTCCACAGAAGTGAAATTCCTTCCTGAGCTCAGCTGGTGATCTGTTTATGCCCTGAAGCATGATTATAATGTTAACCTTGAAAGGTCCTAATGAAATGAGTTTGGTGGTCTCAGCCTATATATTTTTATATGCACTGGTGCATGCTTTGGAACATATCTTGATGGACTGTCTGTGGAACAGCACAGCATGCATCTGAGATTACAGTGTGACCCATAGTCTCCGCACTATAATTCCTATTTTTTCCCAGATGATGCATCTCTCAAAATTCAGCTCAGAAAGGGGAAATGACTTCTTAATGACAGTCTGTACATTATTGATGGAGCAATAGGGTGGCAAAGTGATAACTCTAGGTGTCTTATTTGCCAGTTGATTAACCAGAGTGTGTGCATTCTCTAGGCAAAACATGCTTTGCAGAAAACCAGTTATCTAGTCAGTTTCTCACTAATGGCAGTATTGTAGAATGCGAGACTCTCCCCTTTTCTCAGAACCTTGGTGGAGTATGACTCTTTGAATCAGACTGTAAATTAAGACAAAATTAAAATTGAAATTCATACAAACCATTTGAGTCATCTGGGTGCTATTAAGAACTTAGTCTGAAGTAAATGACTGAGTAGTGTTATCAGTATTTCATAGTGATGATGACAGGTCTCCTGGATAATCTTTCCAGGTTTTAAGGCATGAAATTTTCAGACATCTGGAAGGGATATGAGATTGCTACAACTATTACATTTAATTCAAATAAAATATTTAGAAGTGAAGTGATCACTTTACAGATTAAAGCTCAGTGTTTGAGTGACTGTCTAGTGAAGTTCTAATGCAACAGACAGTGTCGCTCTTTCAAGAAAACACGGGAGATCAAGTTGCAGCTTTCCAATCTTCTGTATCAACTTTGGAACCAGTTTGGCAATGTCAGCAGTTTATTCTCAGTATCCTGGAGGGAAAGACATTTAACTTCTCTTGCATCCACTGCTGACACGAGACTTGAATGTTGGATACAATTTAGTAGAAAAACTTTTTCACAGCTAAAAACTTTCATGCCTCACTCCTTTCAATGTGAGTGTCACATTGATAAATAGCTTGCATTCTTTAAATTTAACTTCTCTGAATGGAATTCAAGATATTTTTTTCTCTGAGGCCATTAGGAATTTATGAACCATTTTTCTTTTTTCTAGTCTTCAAAGAAGAATCTACTTGTATAAAGAAGACTCCCAGGCATTTGCCATTTTATAGAGTGAGCCCATTAGCAGGTATTAAACAGGAAACTCATATTTTAGGAGTTCTGAGGGACTGTAGAAGTGGAGAACATGTATTTAAAGAATATAGACCAAGCACGAACGTTTTATTCTTTCTCATTGAGCATCTTTTCTTCTGTGTCTTACAGAAAACTTAAATTATAAAATTATTCAGATGTTAGCCATTTCTTTGAAAATCTCCATTAGTTATCATATATTAGTGGTGGCATCTCCACACACCATTGCCATTTTCTCATTACCCTTAACGTACTTGAGGAGCGCTGGGTTCCAAATCCCCTGTGACTCCTGCTCTTGTGTAATGCAAGAAACTCAAGCAAGACTACAATAAAAAAGGGAGATGAATCATTTAGCCTGCAGAAGAGAAGTCTAAGTGGGTCTGGGGATTGTAAGGAAATTTAATAATAGTCTTTGTGTACAGACCAAATATTATGCGGAGATTGATGACTAGCTATTCTCTGCATTTACTGAGGTCTTAGTAACAGGAAATAAAGCAGGAGAGACTAAGGTAGCAACGAGGAAAACTTTCCTGATGTTGAAGTTTGTTAGCTATGGATGTGCTCAGCTCATCAGCCAATATTCGTGCAGTTTCTTATATGAGGTCACAGTTGCCCAAGATGGAATTGTTTACTTAGGAATGTTTTTAGAATATATTTACATTTTGTCTGTAATGATTTATCTTGTCTTGTTTAGAGACAGAGAAACAAATCATTGGCTTTATGACTTTTGAGGTTTCTTCAAAGTCTCACAGCAGAAAATGGGAGATCCTGATACAAATGTTCATATTAACATAACTTGGATTTTCCTGGCACCCATATTCAGAAGGATAGGAAAGAATTATGAGCATCCATCAATGGAATTCTCTGGGCTCCAACATCTTTAAGTCTCTCTTAAAAGCAGAGTCCAATGGTGTTTCACTAATGTCCTTTAGTTCCATTAATGTTCTCTTGCAGAGCTGACCATGAAGCCTCACTGTTTTGGGGACCTTGGCTACTATTCCAATGGATCCCCCTGCTTAACGAAATGATGACCATTGACTTGGGCCAAGATATTTATCTCTCTGGTTTGCTACCCATATCACACTAACCTACTTGTTACTCACCCCAATTTCTGCTTCATGGATATCACACTTCTGTCCCTGTTAGACATTTACTCTTCTGATTCCAAATCTATATTACCTCTTAGGTTAAGGGCCATCTTTTAAAAATATATTTTATTGATTATGCTATTACAGTTGACCCAATTTTCCCCCTTTGTCCCCTCCACCCAGTCCCCTATTTCTTCTGGCAATCCCTACCTTAGTTCATGTCCATGGGTCATGCATATAACTTCTTCAGCTACACCATTTCCTATACTGTTCTTAACATCCTCCTCTCTATTTTGTACCTATCAATTTGTGCTTTTATTCTATCTCTTTTTTTATTGTTGTTCAAGTAAAGTTGTCTCCATTTTCCTCCTACCACTCCCCCAACCCCAGCCATTCAGAACTCCCACCCTCAATCCTACCCCCCTTCAGTTTTGTCCATGTGTCCTTTATACATGTTCCTTGACGATCCTTCCCCCTTCCCCCCATTATCCCCTCCCACCTCCCCTCTGGTTACTGCCAGTTTGTTCTTTACTTCAAGGTCTCTGGTTATATTTTGCTTGCTTGTTTGTTTTGTTGATTAGGTCCCACTTATAGGTGAGATCATATGGTATTTGTCTTTCACCACCTGGGTTATTTGAATAAGCATAATGCTCTCCAGATCCATCCATGCTGTCCCAAAGGGTAGTTGCTCCTTTTTCATTTCTGCTGCATAGTAATCCATTGTGTAAATGTACTATAGTTTTTTTACCCATTCATTTACTGATGGACACTTAGGCTACTTCCAGCACTTGGCTATTTTGAATTCTGCTGCTATGAACATTGGGGTGCATGCGTTCTTTTAAATTGGTGTTTCAGGGTTCTTAGGATATAATCCCAGCAGTAGAATTGCTGGGTCAAAAGGCAGTTCCATTTTTAGTTTTCTGAGGAAATTCCATATTGTTTTCCACAGTGACTGCACCAGTCTGCATTACCACCAACAGTGTATTAGGGTTCCCTTTTCTCCACAACCTGGCCAGCACTTCTTGTTTGTTGATTTGTTTATGATGGCCATTCTGATTGGTGTGAAGTGGTATCTCATTGTGGTTTTAATTTGCATCTCTCTGATGGCCAGTGATGCTAAGCTTCGTCACATATGTCTCTGGGGCCTCTGTAGGTCCTCCTTGGAGAAGTGTCTGTTCAGATTAATTAGGATCTTTTCATCAATAGAAAAAGTATGAGTTATTAAGCTACTGAATGATGAGGACTTACTCTTTCAGTCAGGACAGCTTCTGCACTGTGCTATTAAGGGCACCACGTGAATTACAATATATTATATGAGCATAAAACTGAAAATCCTAACTGATATTCACCAGTGTAAAATAATTGACCTCAAACTGTTGAAATGCTTATTTTGAATGAGTTCCTGATTTTCAAGGCACCCTTCCCTCTGTGGGCTATCTTTTTGGCTGCCACCATTGCTGAGAATCTGAAGTCATGGATCCTAGGGCTGTTGGTTACAGAACCATCTTACCATTTTCCAATTGTAAGTCAGGTCATCTTGCAGATATAGTCCCTGGTCACCAGTTTTTCAAACAAACTTTTCCACGGTCTTATCTCTTCAATTTCATTTAGATAGGTAGATGTACAGAAATTTAAAACCATTTGTTACAAAGACATGCATCTTCACACTCCTAGAACTCTGGCTTTTGCATATCATCCTCTTAAACAACTTGCAGCATAGGTATGATTAAATAGCATCCACATGAGTCAGGCCAGGGAGAAAAAGCAGTCAAAACTATCTTTTTAAAGATAACTTCAATTCATAAACATGACTCTAATCTTCTTGGATGAAAACATACAGGTTTATTTAGTGAGAACTAAAATTAAATACTTTCAAAGTATTTTCAGAAAAACTGTTGAACAGTACTTTCATCTGTTGCAGCCTGACAATACACAGGGAATGGACAAGTTAAGGGGAAGGCCAGAGGACAGGCTTCTCTCAGGAATAAAGAAGGTGTGTGACTTGCCCAAGGCACACCCTGAGTGGTGGCAGTGTCAAGTAATTTCATTATAGGTGATTAGTATTTGTATTTTCATAATTCTGAATCCAAAGCCCACACATTTTCCTTCCTATTAAATCAATTTTTATAGTAAATATAAAACACTCTCACTATGTTTTATAATACTTCAAGTTAAAATTGTAAATGTGTTGCACTGACTGTTGTGCTGGATGGGTTGGACATCATCTCACAGAACAAAGGCTCAGCTGGTTCAGTTCCCAGCCCGGGGAATGCCTGGTTTGCCGGCCAGTTCCCCGGTTAGGGGCATGTGAGGGGGCAACTGATTTATGCTTAACTCACACATTTTCCTCTTTTTCTCCCTCCCTTCCCCTCTGTCTGAGAATAAATAAATAAAATATTTTTTTAAAAAAATCATAAATATGTTAATGTCTTCTGTTGATCATTCATTCCCTCTTCTCAGAGGCCTTTGTTTCTTCACTTGGTTTCTAGGATACCGCTTCTCTTGGCTTTCCTCTTACTTCATTAGGAACTTCATCTTCCAAACTCCTGTTTTTGAAAGGACTCAGGCCTTAGTACATTGACCTATATTAATATTAAACAATTACTCTTCCAGATCTCATAAAATCTTGTGGCCTCAATATGATCTGTGTGCTCATGGTAACAAATTTACATCTACATGTTGGAACTCCACTTTAAACTCCAGACATACATGTTCAACTGCCTGCTCAATATCTCCTATTGGATGTCTAATAGATATTTCTAAAAGATAATAGATATTATTCAATAGATAATTAACATGTCCACAATTGAACTTCTAACTCTGCCCACCTCCCCAAACCTGTGCCGTTTTGGTCTTTGTCACATTAATGGCACCTCTGTGGTACACTTGTTTAGATACAAGTCCTTATAATCATCTTTTACTTTTCCCTATACTTCACATCTGGTTATTGAAAAATTGACCTTGGCTCTATCTTTACACATTTCCAGAACTAGACCACATTTCTAAAACATCTCTACTGCTCCTACTAGTCTACTTCACCTCCATCTCTTGCCTGAATTACTACTGTAGCTTCCTAACATTTTTTCATCTTCCACTCTTGCTTCCCACAGCCTATTCCCAGCAAAGCAGCAAGAGCGATTCAGTTTTACCATGGATTATAGAACAGTTCTGTTCAAACTCTCTAAATTTTCTCCATATTTTGCAAAGTTAAAACTATAAACATTACAAAGTTCTTCAAGGATCTATCAGGTTTGACCCTCTGTTGTCCTGCTGACAGGATTGCTCAGTACTCATTTCCTTTCTCACTCCATTCTGGCCAGCTAAGCCAGAATTCTCACCTGTTCCTCACATACTCCAGGAAGCTGCTGTCTCAAAGCCTTTGCACTTGCCCTTGCCTCTGCACAGAATACTCTATCACCAGACATCTTCAAGGCTCACACCTTCATTTCCTTCTGTTCTTTTTTTCTCTGTCATTTGAGGATGATGTTGACTGCTCCTTCCCTCCAATCTTTCTTACCTGGCATTATTTTATTCCCTTCATGGCATTTATCACTTTTTAGAATGCTATGTAATTTACTTATTCTGCTTATTTTTTGCATTTTGTCTCTATTCACAAAAATGTAAGTCCCACAAAGCAGGTTTTCTAGTGGCTTGTTGATGGATGAATTCCCATAACAGAGAATAATGCCTGACACACAACTGTAGTCAATTAATAATTTTAGAAGGAAAGAAAGATAAATAAATAAGAATGAAACAATGAAAGAAAGAAGGAAAGAAAGGAAAAGATTTTATTGTGCAATCTATAATATATCTCTTAAGTGGTAGCTTATTCTCTTGATAAATGACAGAAATTAAACACTAGAACAATAATTTACAACAATTAGGGTGAGAACACCCTGGGGGAACTTTTAAAAGAAATACAGAGGGAACTGAATGTTAATAAAAACTAAAGATGTTTCATCACAGTCAAGAGGAGCCTGAGGAAACCTGAGAATTAAATGTCATGTATTCTAGATGAGATTCTAGAACAGAAAAAGTATACTAGATAAAAACTACAGAAATCCAAAGTATGGATTTTTGTTAATAATTATGCTTCAATATTGGTTTATTCATTGTAATAAATACTTCACACTACTTGAAGAGTTAATAATAGGGAGACTGTGTGGAGATTATAGGTGAACTCTGTACTATTGCCACTCATTTTCTCTAAGTCTAATACTGTTCACACACAAAAAAATTTTACATAAAAAATAAGGATCTTGACTAGGAAAATTGATGTATGTTTTATTTAGAACTTTATTCTCCCTTTACTTTATTTTCACCACAAAGGATTTCTATGTGATGTCAATATGACTATTTGGAAATTTCCCCAATATACAAGAATGTTATGTCAGTAACTTGATTTTATGTGAATAATCAAGTATTTTATGAGGCCAAATAATTATAGCATCTTAGAAACTAATAGTTATAAAGAACTCAAAGATCCTTGGTTATCTCAAACCCCCTTCCGAGAAAAGATATTTTAGCCTTATCCTTGATAAGTAACTCTGTGGGGAAATTTTTCTATGGAACTGGAGAAATTTTAAGATGTGACCTTTTTATGAGGAAAAAAAAGATACCATTGGGAACATATTTGGAGTTAATGCCTACTTTTGTTAGTTGAAATAGAAAGTAAAATTCACAAGAAAAATATATATAAGTATATTTAAAAAGTACATTTAGTACTGTGAGGAAAATTTTGAAACTAAAACCAGAGCAAAATGCAACAGTGGAAAAACAGAGATTAATTCAACATAACTAATGTTTAACAACATCCACTGTTAAATATGAAAGATAATAGAATCAAATCAACAATTTGTATGTCTGTAACTTTGATCACAGAACATATTTTGTGAACACTTGGAAGAAAACCAAACTGTATCACATACAGTTACCCACAGTGAAATAAAACAAAAGATACAGGGAACCCACAGTGAAGGGAAGGACACCAGGACTCACATCAACAATCCAGAACAAAAGGAAGAAATAAACATCCAACCGGAACGGAATGAATAAACAAGAATTCAAAAAATGAGGAGAGGCTTAGGAACCTCTGGGACAACTTTCAACATTCCAATATCCAAATCACAGGGTGCCAGAAGGAAAGGAACAAGAGCAAGAAGTTGAAAATTTATCTGAACAAATAATGAAGAAAAAGTTATCCAATCTGGCAAAGGAAATATACTTTCAGGAAGTCCAGGAAGCTCAGAGATTCCTTAAGAAGCTGGACCCAAGGAAGCACACACCAAGGCACATCGTAATCACATTACCCAAGATTAAAGATAAGGAGAGAATCTTAAAAGCATCAAGAGAAAAGGAGACAGTTACCTACAAAGGAGTTCCCATAAGACTGTCACTTGATTTCTCAAAAGAGACATTGTAGGCAAGAAGGGGCTGGAAACAAGTGTTCCAAGTCATGAAAGGCAAGGACCTACATCCAAGATTACTCTACCCAGCAAAGCTATCATTTAGAATGGAAGGCCAGATAAAATGCTTCAAAGATAAAATAAAGTTAAAGGAGTTCATCATTATGAAGCACTTATTATATGAAATGTTAAAGAGACTTACCTAAGAAATAGAAGATAAAAAACTAAGAACAGTAAATTGATAACAAATCCACAACTATCAACAACTGAACCTAAAAAAAATAAAAACAAAAACTAAGCAGAAAGCTAAAACAAGAACAGAATCAGAGAAATGGACATCACATGGAGGGTTTTCAGTGGGGAGGGGGAAGGGAAGAATGGGGGGGAGGTACAGGGAATAAGAAGCATAATTGGTAGGTATAAAATAGATGGGTAGAGGTTAAGAATGGCATAGGAAACAGAGAAGTCAAAGAACTTACATGTACAACCCATGGACATGAACTAAGAGGGGCAAGGCTGGAGGGTTGGGGGTACAGGGTGGAGGGGGGATAAAGGGGGGGAAATTGGGAAAACTGTAATAGCATAATCAATAAAATATACTTTAAAAATAAGTTCAGCAAGATAGAGTATTATCTATACTCTATCTGTACTGTATTGATACTAGAATAACACCATTCTGTATAGGCAACAGAAATGAAGTCTGTGGCACTAAACCACTTCCATACTATAAAGACATGCAGTTACAAGGTCAGAGAATGCAAGCATAGTGTAGACAGAGAATTAGGTAGCCCTTTGAGACTAAGAAGAATTGGTAGAGACAACAATGACAGAGGGAAAGACAGATACAGATACACAGAGACATGGTTGAAACCGCCCTGAAAGGTGGCACAGTTCTCCTTGGAAGAATTTCAAGAGGGAATTTTTAAATAGAGTAAAGAAAGAGTGCTTTTTTAGTTTTATATTAATATGTAAATTTAAATATGCTTGTTTGAAAATTTCTGGAGTGCTATACATGACTTAATGAGTTTGTTCTCCTTGTTGATTCTAGTTTGATCAGCACAGTTAAATGTTCGTTATGTTCTATGATCCTTTTGTTCTATTGGACAAGAATAATTTATTACAGCTTGGAGAAAACTCCAATTCCTCTCCAAATCTCCCCCGTTCGGGGAGTCAGAGAATAAGGGTGCTCTAGGCAGCCTACTCTGTTACTTATTTGCTGTCACCAGGAAGCAATAGTAGGACTGGAAGGCAGAAAAACCTGTCCCAGTACGCGCACTAATCCTAAGCAGGTGTGAAGGAGGCTCGAGGCTACAACCGAGCAGAAGGCTTTCCAACTCCACATGGCCAGTCTGAGGGTGGGGCTGGGGGAGAGCTTAACTCACAAACAAGTTCCACACATAAGATCATCTCCTTATTGGGTTACTTTGTGAATGAGTTAGATGATTGTCCTTCACATTTAGAAATTATTCCACTGAGAGTGAAAACTGGGCAAGTTGTTAACCTGAGGTTTTGTGGTTTCTGGCTTCAGCCTTCAATAGTGTGTAATTTCACTTTTAGGGGCATTGTCATCACTGACCTCTGGACTTTGTCATTCAGATCAGGTGATTTTCAATTTAAAAAGAACACTTTAGCTAACCCTACCTTTTTCTGGGTAGATTTTTATTGTCGTTTTTACAATAGCAGTCTGTTTTCATTGGTGCATATCTTAAGTAATTATTTCCCTTATATTTTCTCTTTCAATTTTAAATAGTCACAGGTGTGGGGTTGATGCACTCAAAGGGAATTAGCCAACAGAATAGACTAATTGCAGACAAGCAGAACAGGTAATGTTTTTACAAGCCTTAATGGTGTCCCAAATAAAAGTCCTGTGCTTTCCTTGATCAATACATCCATCCTCCATCTAACAAACATTCCTTGAATGTTACCAATCCAGCGAATTCAGCAGCTGCTCAGACCAAACCCCTCCCACAAGACTGCTCTGTGATGGGTCTAAAAGACATCACTAGAAGTTTTATTGGAACAATGTTGTTACAATGTTTTTAGAATCTGTGAAAGAATTGGGAGCTAAATTAACAAATGAGCTGTTGCTCCTTGTGACTAGAGATCATAAGACCTACTTGTTAGAATGGAACATCCACAACTTCCTCAGTTTTGTGTGTGCCTGAGTTCCTAGAGAGCCTGCACCACTCCCACAGGTCTTCCAGTCAGACTGAATATCTCCAGAACTCAAGCAGCTCACCTGAGATGGAAAGGGTTCTAAATCTTCATCAGGCTATTTGTCTGTCTGTGGCTACTTTAGAGTTTATGACCTTAGTAAATAAACAGTATTGCTCAGAATGAGCACCCTGCTTCACTTGCCTGTTATCCAGACTAGAAGCAATAAAATTAGTACTTCCTTTTATTTGCACTATTTTGACTTTGTCAGGCCCGCCCCCTCTATGCTTGGAATTGACTTAACTGCTTATTTTAACTTTTCTATCTTTGATAATTTCCCTTCAAAGTAATATTTGTCCTATCTAGTTTACTTATTGTTTATTCTTCATTCTCAACCATCATTCTGCTTTAAAATTCCATCATTTATTTTTTGTCATCTTCTGTTATTCTGCCATGAAATTAGTAATACTGCACACTAATGAACCCCACTGTCTAGCAATGTTTCTGGCATGGAACTTATACCTAACGAATATTACTTGTGTGAATAAATAAGAAATATATAGCCCTGGCTGGTATAGCTCAGTGGATTGAGAGCGGGCTTCGAACCAAAGCATCGCAGGTTCGATTCCCAGTCACGGTACATGCCTAGGTTGTGGGCCATGGTCCCCAGCAACCGCACATTGATGTTTTTCTCTCTTTCTCCCTCCCTTCCCTCTCTAAAAATAAATAAATAAAATCTTAAAAAAATAAAAAAGAAATATATAGATATTAGTAATTCTCAGATATTATTCAATATGAGAATCATAAACTATTCCAATCAAATATTTCTAAGATTTATTGAAAAATTGATAATGCCCTGGAATCACACATGTAAACAGTGATTTATTCTCTCTGATTTTTCTCAGTATAACTTATGAAAGTGCATATTAAGACACTAAAATGTGTTATGCATGAGAATTGTCACTATTTCCTCATTCTTGTATCTGTGACTGATTTCTTAAAATAAGAAAATACTAACAAAGATTATCTTTATATTTTTTATTTTCTCTGTTAAATAGGTCTACTTATGTTCTCTTCATTAATTTTTATGGATATTATTTGTTTGTTTTATTGACTTCTGTACTAAAATAATATTTGAAGCTACCCATGATAGAATTTTGGGGTCTGGCCAATAGTTTAAAAGAGTTAGTAAAAAATTATAGGATCTGATAGTATTGTGGTCACAAACCTGAGATGTTGTATGTGGCAGATACCATCTAACTGTATCCATCTTGGCTGCAGAGCTCGTGGAAACATGAGAAAAAACATACACAGAGACAACTAGGTCCTGTGGGAAAACAGGAACAGAAGGGCCACTCTCTTTAGTGGGGAGCACGCTGTATCCCTTCCCAAGCATATTTTTATTGAGAATACAGACTTAGTTTGTGGATTCACAGTCTGGCAGAAAAGATCAAAAGAAGTAGGTGACTTATAAAGGTGCAGACAGAACTCCTGCTGTGATTCTGGGCAGAGATTGGAGTTTTAACATATGAAAGGACTACAGGTTCCAAAGGTTTCCTACCTGTGCCTTTAAATTCCAAGTTAATAACATCCTCCAGCAAACAGATCTCATAGGATCTTGCATATTCTATGTCCCAGGCCTGATTACCCCAGGGGTCCACTGTTTCTGGTCTGGGCTGCACTGGTCCTGCAGGCCTGAGTTAACAGAGAAGACAAAGGCAGCCAGGAGACTTGAATTTCTCACAAGGACTCAGGCTTTGACAAAGCCGAGGGGGCAGGGGTTAATGTCGATCACCCCTTCATTTCCAGAGCCCCGTGAGTCTCTTGCCTTAGGACATTTCCACATGATTGCATCTGTCTTAGATTCCTTCTCTTTCTTAGAGAATTGTTACCCATCATTGACTGCCGATCATGCCAGGGAAATAAGTTTTGTCTCCTTAGTGGCTCCTGGTCCGGAGGTCTTTCACTCAGCCTAAGTCACGGGGGGTTACAGCTTCCTGAGACCCAGCAGGGCAGTCCCCAACAGTTGTACTTGAAATTCTCTTGCTAGATTAGGACTTTAAAGCAACGCCTTCAAATTGCAATGCCTATGCTCGATTTTGAGACCTTGAGTCTCACTGTAACCATTTTAAGAACACGTTCTTAGATCATGTTCATCTCTCTCTCTTCCCTTTGCTCTTTGTTGACAACTGTGTAATATTTGTGCACATTCCTGTTTTTCCTTAAAGGTTTAGAAAATACATCTTCTCCCACCCAATAATGAGCATAGTGTTTTCTATTGAATAGATGTTGAATCAATTTGATTAAATACATCATAGACAATTAATTAATGAAATGAATAGAATTAACGTTCTATTTCTATGAAAAGTTATAATGCTTCACTATGCTGCCAAATAGCCAAGTCTATTTGTCACAGGTGTGCACAGGTAACCAGGTTCTTAGTGATCGAGGACAAAGAATTGAACCGAACACACAAAGTTTATAGCATAAAGAAAGAGGGGAGGTTTATTAAGTGATAGTACATACCACAGGACACGGGAGTGAGCCAACTCTGAGCAGAGAAGGGACACGTGGGCTGGGGGATTCTATTCTTATAGGGCAGGAGCCCCTTCACTAGTCTTTGGTGGGCTTTTCCTGCGCAGGTACAAGGAGTTGGATTTCAAAGCTACTGCGCATGTGTGGTTTCCCATGATTTTCTTGATTGGCTACTGGAGAAGGGAGTCCCACAATGTTATTTCATTATAATGATATTATAATGAATCAGGGGTAGCGCGCAGGCACATTCTATGATTCAGAGTTATCCCAGAAAACAGGAACAACCCGTCTTAGGGGGTCTTTGTCATGTATAGATGTTTTCTACCTGAGCCCTGTGGGGCCTCTGGAGCTTCCTTCCTGACTATCTCCTGGCTCATATTCTTCATTGATTTCTTGTCAATCATTAAATACATATTTTATTGTTCCATTTCACTTCATTGTTCAGAAATACCCATTTCAGCCAAAATGTATTACTTGTCCTATGCTATTTATGTCTGCTTGCTGGTTCTAAATGACCACAATATCATTTTACAGATATAATTTACACTAGATAGAAAGTTTAATACAGTTTCTCAACATTTGATCACTTCATAATGTCATGTTTTGGGATTAATGGTATACTGTATCCTAGTTCACTAAGTTAAAGTGGAGAGTCTAATAAAAATTATAATGTCTAGAAAGTATAATTTTAGTATTTAAAATAATTAAGAGAATATATATCTAGAAGTCACATTTTTATCTTAATTGATCACTAGAAACATTCTGATAGAGCTGTTGTTGGATGCCACTCTCAAAGAGCATGATTTCAAATGATATCACATGACTTTAGGGGAGACATAAATTGAAACGGCCTTTTCCAGAATCTTCTTGTCTTACTTACTTCCACTGCAAAGAGATGTATAAGAGCCTAATTGTATTTTTCAACTTTACATAAACTTTATCCATTTGTGATCAGATCATTTGACAGAGACCACTGTCTTGAATTACATTTTTTTTCTATTTTGGGTTGTTGAGATAAACTAGTCCATGGTTTTGCTGCCTTGGCAACCATTGCGATTGGTTAAGCAGTCCGCAGGTCTCTTAACTGACACTAGGCCACTCAGGCAGGTGCATGTCCTGGATAACAGCCAATCGAGTCACAAACAAATGTAAGTTCCTGATATGACTTCCCTGGTGGCCCTTGTGATCAATAGTACCCAACCTTCCAGGGCTTCCCCTTTTACTTAGATATGACTCCTGTGCAACTTGCCAAAGCACTACTCTTTTGGTTGGAATCGACCACTCTGGCCTTAGCCAGGAGCCCCAAGGCACTCCATGGATCCGGATAAAGGCATGTGCCTCAGATCCTGTGGCTCTTTCCGTCAGCACTCTGCCTTGCCCTCCCTGTGTAGCCCATCAAGCACTCTGTGTATTTCCTTCAGGACCCATGAGTAATAAACTTCTCTATTTCAGATTCTCTTGTGGTCTCTTGTTGAACTGTAATTCACCATCTGACACTCTGTGTTCCACTTAACACATGTTAATTTAGCAAAGTCAGAACATGAGCAAATTCATTTGCTAAAATGCAATATAAATATTAAACTGAGCAAAATTTAGCTAGATCTTTTCTTCTTATGGAGAGAAGATCAATAGGCATTAAACTCCTAGAAAGAACTACATAACTCTAGTTAGAAAAAATATATACTGGGTTAAATGATTATGACAAACAACATGAGAACACTTAAGCAAGTATAGAATGGTATGGAAAAAACTTAGCATGGATTAATAAAAAGAAGGATGAGTGTCGGGCTTAACAAACTAATTAACTTTCATCAGGCAAGGGAGTCAAGGAGTTCTTGACAGGGGTAAAGCAATAGACATAATTTGTTTACTGATTAAAAAGCCTCTTTGACATGCTACCACATCATAGACAAGAACATGAAATCAGCAAGTTATTTATGGAAAAATTATACATTGAATAAAAAAGTACACAATGGTGAAGAACATTGACAGGCATTCCAGATTACATATTAGAAAGAGGAAGTAAATGGAGGAGGGGCTGCAGCTGTGCCTGCTTGTCATCTCTGCTCACAGAGACATTTGCTAAAGGGACAGAATTGAAAGTGGGAAGGAAAGGAGCATTGCCAATCAACAATACGGTTTCAAACAAAATAGAATCAAATTGGGTCTTTTATTAGAAATTTATTTTCTTGATTTTCTACTTTGAATTTCTTAGAAAATTTGGAAGAGTTTTTTTCGCAACAGTAGCTATGCATTTCATGCCAGGCTGGATTCTGCACTCTAGTGGGTGAGTTAGGACTTGGACAATGGCAGGTCAGCTCCTTACTGCATCCCTTCAGTGACACACATGGATAAACTTTCTCCTTGTTCACTTTAGGTTTTCACACACCTACAAGTCCAGGATAGCATATATCTTACAGATTCTATGTACTTCAGGGAAGTCACGTTTTTCATATTTTTACATTAGCACTGGACAGACTCCAATATTTTTGTACCTCAAATATTTTAATAATTTTTCCAAATTAATGCAAATTGGATTAATGAACTAATCCTCCTGAAGGTTACTTTTGACAAGTCATTTTTTATTCTCCTATCCAGGGGCTTTGCTAATCTGTCTATTACTTCCTTCCTTTTTCTCCATTATTCTCAAACTTATTTTATTCGAGATTCTACCACTTCCAACATATATTATTATAATCAGTACTAACAACTTCCAATAATATTTTTCCTTTAGAACATGCACTGTACTAATAGTTTTAAAACATTTTTTATAATTTTTGTAATGTTAATCAAGGAAAGCATTACTGTGTCAATTGTAAATCTAGGATGTAAAACATCCTAGGAAAGCTAGCAACCTTGCTGCAGGCCACACAGTAGTATGAGAAGGATTCAGCATTCAAATGATACTCTAGTGCCACTTTTCTGTGATATTTCTTAAAATTGTTTCCTATGTGCCATCCTTGCTTTACTTAGATCATTCAAATGAATGCCAAAAGTTTTAAAGACATTATTTGATTGAAGTCCTATCAGTGAAGCCCACTCCTCTCATCCATAGTGCCTCTGTACTAAGTTTAAACTCTGTGGTATGTCATGTCAAGCTCTTCACGTTAGGCCTCACCCCTCATCCCCACCATAGCTCCAACTGCCGCACTAAACTAGCTTTCTTTACGGCGAGTTCTTCTCCTGATGTTCATGCTTTTATGGTTCTCTTAGAATCTTCTCCCTCATTCTCCTTCACTATCCAGTAGAGGATGTGTCACAATTTTATTTTCTCTGTCATATTCCATTGCTTATAAACTTCTTTCAGGAAAGGCTATCATTTATTTGTTATCTCAATACTGAGTAGAAATGCTCAATAAGAGACTGCTAAATTACTGTGAGAATTATCCCAGGGATTTCTCTCTGTCTTCTATGTATGAATTTCAAATTTCATACACTCGGAATTAAGTGTTTTGATGATGTATGTTCATGTTTAATTTTTGTCCTTATGTGCACAAATTTTTGTCAACTGAATTTTTCACTTAATCTCACTTATTTAAAAAAATATAGAGATATTATCATACATTTTTCAAATTTATGTTTGGGCAGATGGATAATGTTACCTCTATTTGATTTGCATATTTCTGTGTTGTTGAGCATTAAGGCAGTTACAGTTTTAGCCATTTTGGATAAAATCACAATGAACACTAGGGTAGAATTATTATTATTTTTAATTATTCTTTTCAAAAACATTACTTACGTACACACCTAGCAGTAGGGTGAATGATTAAAGTATGAACTTTTATGTAGTTTTAGAAAAGTGCTCAATGAACTATAGCCTGTGGGCCATGTCTGGCCTCCAGCCTGTTTTTGAAAATAAAGTTCTACTGAAACACAGTTACAGTCATTCATTTAGACATTGTCTACAGCTGCTTTCACAGTCCAAGGGCACAGCTGGGTGGTTCAGCCCATAAAGCTGAGATTTACTATCTGGCCCTTTACAGACCAATGGGCCAGCTTTTGCCTAGAGACAAGTTACTCAACTTCTTTCTGCAAGGCAGTTCTCATTCTCAACAAAGTAAAAGTTGACTGATTTTGCCACACCTTCCTCATCTGTGACAAGAATTATGATTCTGGTAAACATTTATGAAGTGCCCTTTCTAGATGATAGTCTCACAGTTTGTACTGAGAGGGCGAATAAAAGATCTAGACTTTCTACCAAAGACCTGATATCTTAGAAAATTGCCCTGAAGCTCGGGTATATATGATTCCAAAAAAAGTCTACTACTTTCGGCACCACCATTAGCATGTCAGCAACAGCCAGGTGCTTCCTCCCTCGGACTAATGAGTTCAATGGAGAGCAAACCCTCAGCTAGTTTGCAATGCCAACAAAATCGAAGAAAAATATAAGAGCTCTAACCTACCAGACTGTTGCCGATATTTTGTCTTCCAAGAGCACAGTTTAATATTCACAAACGTGCCTTAAAGTAAAAATTTCAGTTATCACATAAAAGTCTGCTGACTTTCTTCAGCACGGCATTGTGCTGAGATTTCATGCCAGGTGCAAGTGAGCCATCGTGTTTTATCATCTCTGTGTAGCCAAATTGGGTAACACGGGTACATTACAGTTCTGATTGCTGTTTTGTAATACAATGTGACCCAATTTGCAAAAAAAAAAAGGAATGAAAACAGAAGCTTGTAGCAACACCTAAAATACCTTTTGAGCCATAATCTCTTTAATGAAAAGTAACACTGGACAATTTCAATGCAAATTGGGGTTTAGCATCTCATTAACTGAATGATAGCTTATACACACTGAGCATTTCTGAGCACCTGAAGTATTATAAAAATGTTACACCAAAAGAGGTCAAGTGTTCACTCTTCTACCTATCCTCAGATAACAATTGAGATCTTTCTTTCCTTCCTTGTTAAATAATAATAATTTGTTTCTTCTTTTATCTCTCTCAGTTATTAAGCAGATTTCCAGTTATTAAGTAAGATTTCCATGCAGCCTGTTTGCTATATTCTTAAATATTTAAATGTTTTCCCCACTGTGGATTATGTGGAAATTTGATTTTGATTTGCCATTTGACTGGCATATTTCTTTTCTTAGCAGACTAGACGAGGTGGGAGGGGGCATCTAACACTAAAAGAGAAGTTGGCTTTTTGTATACAAGCCCTTTACAGATCATAAATTACTGCTGGTCTTCTCAGAATCCTGCAACATTGTAACTGAAGCCTATTGAGACCAGTGTGTCTCTATTTTTTAGTTTATTTGAAGCATCCCTTTCAGAAGTGATGTTTTCTTGTCAGGAATCAAGTCATTACTTGGCTGATTTCACTTCTTTTGCACAAACTTTGCCTTGTGTTCATCAGTTTGATTCTTTCACCCTGATAAGCTCTGGCTACTGGGGCTGGAATAGCTGTTCCATACCAGCCTCGAATATCTGCAGGCGTTTTCCTCCTGTTTCACACTGAGTTAGCAATGAATCCCATCTGTTCTTTGTCATCAGGAACTCACAGTGTGCTCAAAGCCATTCTTCAAATGAGGTTTTAAACTTTCATTGCAGCCTTCTGGATAAATGTAAACATGCACACACACACACATACACATATACAGGGGTGGGCAAGAGTAGATTTACAGTTGTATGTGAAACACAGAGTTTATTCTTGTATTGTTATTTATTAATTATTGTAGTATTTTCCATATGGACAACTGTAAACCTAATTTGCCCACCCCTGTGTGTGTGTGTGTGTGTGTGTACACCCTGTAATTCTCATATAGATTATGGACAATAAGAATATATAAGCATCTGTGGACAAACCTCGTTTGTATATGCTGACTGCTTTATCATTCTCCATGAAATAGTAATATCAGGTGACTAATCGTTTGGTGTATCATATATACATGCTATTACTAAAAGGCACATTGTTTTCCAAAAGGACCCATGGATCTAGGCCACATAATCAATCAAGTGTTAACATTTCTTGATTTTTGCTTAAAATAACTCTTCCTTGACTCAGATGGTAAGTAGTCTTGCATTTGCTGTGTCGTCAAAGTCTTGGATATTCTTACTAAATCCTTCAGTCCATTTTGATAAGGTATCAATATTAAAATACAGCAGTATATAAATTAGCTAGTGTGCCCCATGTGTTTCAAATACATACAAAAATAAATTCCACAAAAAGCTCTGCAAAATACTTTCTGCTTTATCATGTATGTGAAAATAAATAAACTCCACTTAAAATTTATTTTAAAGCAGAGGAACAAAGTTAGGCTGTTATGAATCCTTATGTGTTGTATGACAGCATTTTAATCCAAAACTTTGCTTCACACAGTGAAAACTAATTCCACAGGCTAGTCTAATTTTTAACGAAATATAATTATTTAATCTCTTCAATATATCTCAAAGAATAGCTAATATTTCATCACCTTAAATCCATCTCCAAAGTATCTAAACTAATTCAATCTTTCCACAAAAGATTTGATAATACTTTTGTGGACATATCATTGCTTATTTTATTTTTTCAGTATTTTATTAAAACTGTAAAATGTGATCGTACCCTTTACTAAAGCATAAGATGCCCAAAGGTTTAAAAAAAATAAATGCAAAGAGTAGCATAAATTCCTTGAAACCATGAACACTGAAGAATAGAAAAATACAAAAAGTATCTGTTTTATACAAATTACAGTAGACCCTTGAACCCTAGATTTGAATTGCATGAGTACACTATAAAAAGATTTTTTCATAAATACCATAACTTTATTTTCTCTTCTTTATGATTTTTAAAATAACATTATTTTCTTTACCTTATTTAATTGTAAGAATTCAGTATATAAGACAATAGTATACAAAATATGTATTAATTGACTTTATGTTATCACTAAAGATCCTGATCAACGATAGGCTATTAGTAGTTTAGTTCTGGTGCATTCAAAGTCATATGCAATTTTTGACTGTGAGGAGAGGGTCAGCACCCTTAGTCCCTCTGTTATTTAAGGGTCAACTATGTTATTAAGATGCTCCTAGAATATGCCCCCACTTTAATCTATTAGGTATAAAATACATTTTTTTGCAAAATATAGGAAGTTATTAACCAAACTTTCTATAGTAATTGCTAATATATGACTCCCAAATATGTCTGAGTAAAAAAAGGACAAATTTAAAAGCTCTTGAAATGCAATCTATCATTTTTAGAAGTATTCCTTTTGCATATTACTAAAGCATAATAATTGAAAAATTTTAGAGCCAATTTACCTAAATAAAAAATACATAAAAGCATGATCAGAGGTTAATTGTGAAATTTATAATGTATCCATTAGTGGTTAAGTTCTAAAGGGGCAAAAATGAGTTTGTGCATATTTTCTTTGATATATTATATCTCTGTCCATTATATAAATTTTGACATTTTATTTGTTTCTTTGATCTTTTAGATAACTTAAGCATTAAACCTGGGGAAAATGCAATTTGAAAGTACAGTGCAATCTAGGACACAAATGTCTGTCAGAGACAGTTTGACACTTCACGTTTGTCCCAAAGTTCCATTAGGGAGATGGACTAGACCAAGGCAACATTGAAGGGAGTAATAAAAGGAGCCTTATAGGAGGCTCTAGGCTTTGTTTAGATACCTAAAGATACAAATTAACTCGACATTTTCCTGTTTTTCCCCAAGTTCTAAAAGAGAGGAAGTCAACATGTTGTAAACTATTTTTCTCCTAGTTTGTGACAGCTGTGTTTATTGAGAAATTCTTACCTCTTAGTCTTGATTCACGGTACTCATCCAGTCTCCAAATTGTGAATGACACGTGACTCATTCCAATCGTTTTTTAAGATCCAGTTAGTCATCAAATTATATAAATTTTATTTCAAGATATCTGTTATCTAAGTTCTTTTCACTTTGTGTTCATTGTTAACATCCCAAATGACAATTTCATCGCCTCACACAGATAAATAAAAGAGCTTCGTAGGTGTTCTAACTCAGTCTCCTCCATCTGTTCCATCCTACACACAACTGGCAGACGAACCCTCTAAATCCTGTTTTAAAAAACTGTCTCTCTACTCACACTTCACAGTGAATTTCAATAGGACATCCTATGTTTCTCTCTACCCAAACAACCACATAGCCTATAATTTCCCAAATACAATTTTAGCTTAAGTTACATTAGCCTCTACCAATTAGGTTTTACTATTTACTGGGACTTACTTGAATTTGGCCCTTGAATTGAGTTTTAAAGCTTGAAATATAATACCATCACTAAAAAATAATTTTTCTCATTGTTTTATGACTCTTTTTCAAGGTGATCTTTTCTTGATAGACACAGTGGCTGTACTGGCTGTTCCTACAACTGTGACCTGGCTTTTGATTTAGAACTAGTAATTTATTGTTCACCGATTTCTCACTCAATGTTTTTCAAGATGTAAGTGTATTTGAGTCTATCTTGAAAGATACCAAATTAGAGAAGCTTAAGTGATTATAAAAATCTAGGTAGAATGGGATTTTTGTTTCCCAATTATCCAAATGTTAAACATTTCTTTTTTATAGGTGATTTCGCATTAAAAGACAGGATAAAGTAGCTATTCCACAGGCACTGGAATAAGGGAAATGTGGATGTGTAGTTGAATTCAAGTTCATATTTTCCAGTAAAATCCTTAGAATATTCCTCTTTTGCAATTTTAGAAAATAAACTCAGTTAATGGGGTCAAAATATCACTTAATAAACAGCATTAATTTTTATTGAAAATTAA
This sequence comes from Phyllostomus hastatus, assembly GCF_019186645.2. Classification (NCBI taxonomy): domain Eukaryota; kingdom Metazoa; phylum Chordata; class Mammalia; order Chiroptera; family Phyllostomidae; genus Phyllostomus; species Phyllostomus hastatus. The sequence goes on along the minus strand of NW_025334028.1, from coordinate 20,526,232 downwards.
CCTAGGATTTAAATGTGCCCACCAAAAGGATATATTGAAGTCCTACCATCTGGTATTTGTGAATATGACCTTATTTGGAAATACTCATAGGTGCTTTACAGATGTAATCAAGTTAAGATGTGATCATATTGGATTAAAGTAGGCTTTAATCCAATGACTAGTTCCTTATAAGAAGAAGAGAATCTGGACACAGAGTAGACAGAAATCCTGGGAAAAACTTCATGTGGCAATGTAGGCAGAGGCAAAGTGACATATTTAGAAGCCAGGAATGCAAAAGATTGACAGAAGCTATCAGAAGCTAGGAAAGAGGCATGAAGGAAAACGTCCCTCAGAGCCCACCAGTAGGTACCAGCTTGGTTAACTCCTTTGTTTTGAACTTCTAGACTCCAGAACTGTGAGAGAGTAAATTTCTGCTCTTTCGAGCCATCCAGTTCATGGTGCTTTATTACAGTAGCCCTAGGAAATGAAAAAAGAAATACATAATTGTGTATCATTAACTACAAATACATCTTTCTATCTATGCATCCATCCATCTCCTATAATCATCAATTGATCTGTTGAGATTCCATCCACCCATCCATCCATCCACCCATCCCAATAAAGAGCACAAATATTCGTCAGTCAAAGACAAGTTATGAGATTCTCTGCAAGTTCTTAATTTTCCAAACCCTCAATTTTCTCATCTGAAACATGAATGCGTTTCAGTATTAAATAAAATAAAATTTAGAACAGTCCCAGAAACATTAGTAAAAGGTCAATAATTATACATACACACTTGCATATACACACATAAATATGTACACACACACATTTATACAGGCATATATTGCATACAGCTTCATAGTAGCAACTTTAAGTTGTCTGCTCTATGTTCCCCTTATTCCTTAGCAATATTTATCTAGCTAACTATGTATATTTATATGTCCACATATATACAAATAAACAGTAGTTTTGTAACAGGAACTGTGGGTTATCCCCCAGTATCCACACTCTCTTCCTTCCTGAAGAGCTTCACCAGAGTACATAAAAATTTGGAATAAAAACTGTATTTTGTTTTTATTCCAAATTCACAAGTTATGACCATAGAACTATATTTTGTCCACTAGGAATAAATGTGGAATTGCTGCACTAACTTTCAGTCAAAGTGTTTAGAAGGAGAATGTTCCTTTCTTTTTCAGATCGTGCCCTATTTTCTGACATTCTGTCAATGTGATTAACAGGAGTTCAAGTAGGCAATTTGACTATTAGGTGGCAAATGCATGTTGAGAATAGTAGAGCAAGAGATAGATGGAAGATAAGTTAATTATAGTTTCTGTGCTAGTTAACTAGTTTCAACAGATGTCTGTGTACGAATAACCTCAGAATTTTAAATCTTGATATGATTTTTTTTCATGTAGAAAATAAAACAGCTTGAATTCAGGAACATTATATAAGTACACTCATACTTAACTATAAAGTTCTTTAACACTTGTAATTAAGTTCCTGATGAATGTGGAACCTTCTAATCAGCTCCAAACTGCAGGCCCTCAGACATTTTGTAGGAGAGAGAAATATGTTTGTTTTTTTAAATTTAGGTCACAGTTGTGCCAATTTGTATAACTTCTAATGTAAATGTTCTCAAGTATTGCATATAAAAGTGAACAACATGCATAGTTACTTCAAGAATCTTCAATAAGTTGATCTGGTTAACCAGATAACAAACCTTCCTTGTAGAAACTAGTAGTACTGGCCCTTTAGTCGGCTGGTTAAGGCAAGCTCTCAGGGAGCCTGGAACTAGATGCATTTTTGCTTTGATTTGTCATGTGATTGTCCCTAAAAATATATATTTTAGACCCACTCTGCTTGTGAATCATTTGCATAAAGCTGAGCCTGTGACTTTCTCTGTTTGGTCTGATTTTTCTCTTAATGGAATTTGGGGTTGTTTATTACAAGTGAATAGAAGAGTTTTGGCCTTCTTCTGGTGGTGTTTTCCAACTTCTGTGTGGTTTTTCTTCTACTCTCTCTTCTCTCCTCCTATCTCTTACATCTCCCTTAACCCTCTCTTACTTGTTCATTTCCCTCCCCTTCTCTCTCTCTCTGCAGAAACTGAATTTTTCTATAAGTCCTCTCATAAAGTTGTAGTTTCTAATTAGGAGGCCTGATTGTTGACTTCAGAATTTCAATTAAAAAAAGACTAATAACCTGTGGGAAGAGGTTTTCTACAACTGCTCTACCTCAAAAACACTAGTAAAGTAAAATCAAATCCATTACTTGCCCTTTGGGCCAAGGCATGGTCAGAGCTTTCATCCATGAGTTTGCTTATTCCCTGTTCTTTTCGTTTACGTGTGCTTATGTTTTGTCACATGCCAGGCTCTTTGTTAGGCAATGACATAACCAGTGTGCATTGATAAATGTAAATTCCTGCATTTCACATTTGAACATAACCACCGGAAACTATGGAGCCAAAAATTGACCCCTGTGGTTGAATAATTATAAACCCCCAAAATAAATTTGGCTTAAATAAAAGAGAATGTATTAATTGATCATCAAATGCCTAATCAATAAACTGTGCCCATCAATTTTGACTTTCCTATGTATCCTTCAAATAATAAGGAATCTACACAACATTACTTGGAATTGCCTTGATTTTGAAAAACCACCACCACCAAATAACAACAATTAAACCCTGTTTCTCTGAGATTATTTCCAATCACAATTTCTACATATTAAAATCAATCGAAATTTAATAATTTTTGTTTATTTTGAAGCCTTAAGAATATTAAGTACTTTTATAAAAACATTTAACTAGGTGTCATGTATGAGATCACTTTAAAACTGTGCAATGTGCAAACAAGACTTCACCACAAGGTTGTGGAGAAAGGGGAACCGTAGGCCCTGCTGGTGGGAATGAAGATTGGTTTAGCTGCTGTGGAAAAGAGTATGAAGTTACCTCAAAAAAATTAAAAATTGGAACTGCTTTATAACCCAGCAATTCCACTTCTGGCAATAGATCTAAAGAAATACAAAACACTATTTGAAAGAATACATGCACCTCTATGTTCATTGTAGTGTTACTTAACATTAGCCAAGATCTGAAAACAGCCCAAATGTCTATTACTATATGAATGGACCAAAAAAGCTGTGGTGCATTTACATAGTGGAATACAACTTGGTCATAAAAAAGAAGGAAATCTTACCCTTTTTGACAACATGGATAGACCTGGAGAATATTATACTAAGTGAAATAAGCCAGCCATAGAAAGACAAGTACCATGTGACTTTACTCACATGGGGAATCTAGTGAACAAAATAAAATAGCAAACAAAATAGGAACAGACTCATAGATAGAGAGCATACTGAAAGCTGTCAGAGGGGAGTGGGGGTTGGGGCTGGGTGAAAAGGGTGAAGGTATTAAACAAACAAACAAACAAACAAAAACATCCCTCATAGACACAGACAACAGCATGTGATTACCAGAGGGGAAGAAGGGTTATGTGGGAGGTAGAAGAGGTTATAGGGGGGATAAACAGTGATGGGAGGAGACTTGATTTGGAGTGGTGAACACACAATACAACATACAGATGATGTATTATACAATTGTATACCTGGAACATATGTAACTTTATTAACCAATGTTACCCCAATAAAACAAACAAACAAACAAATAAATAAATAAATTGCCCTAACTGGTGTAGCTCAGTGGATTGAGCACGGGTCTGTGAAGCACAAAGGCTCATGGGTTCAATTCCTAGTCAGGGCAAATGCCTGGGTTGTGTGCCAAGTCCCAACCACACATTGATGTTTCTCTCCTCTCTTTCTCCTTCCCTTCCTCTTCCTGTAAAAATAAATAAAATCTTTAAAATGTTTAAAATAAATAAATCAGTACACCTAGAAAAAGAAACAATCTAAAATACAATAGGAGGGTATTTTAACTGCTCAAAACAGCACAGCATAATGGTTAAGAGAATACTCAAATTGTCAAACTACCTGTAATAGAATTCTATTTTTTTCACTGTGTCATTTTGGGCAAATTACATAACCTCTTGATCTTCAACTTCCTCATCTGTAAAGTTGTCTCAATAATAATTCTCTTATGATCTACATTAATTAATATACATAAAGCATTTAGAAAATACCTGGCCTTGAGTGAGTGTTATGCAAGTGTCAGTTACTATTAGTAAGACTGCCTTTCCAGTTATTGCTGATTTTTATCTTAGGAACTCTTTTTTTGTGTAGGAGACTTTTGTTATATATAACTGATATGTGAGATCTATGGTTCTGAGCACCAAGTATAACTGACTCAGTCAAGACATTCTCACACAAAGAGGAAAAATGAATATACCAAATTATTCACTGAAGCAAAAATTAATAATAGCAAAATTTCAGATGAGTGGAAATGATTAATAACAATTAAGATACATGTCATATGAGGTCTGTCTGGGAAAAGTCTAGCCATTGTTAACATAACTAGAACAATTTGTAGAGCATCAACATAACCTGGCAGCCAAGAGTGGACTGGAATGCACACACATGGACAATGAGGGCTTCACTGTACTAGTCAGTGGGGGCAGTAGATGCTGTTCAGTGAGCATATGTACTGTGTGGCTGTCACATTCAGAATGATTGAGTAGGTAGAGCAATGAATCTGCATCAAATTTCATGTTATGCTTGAATAGTCCTCTGTGGACACTATTGGGATGATTCAGAAGGCCACAGCTATGGACAACTCATGATGGCAGCTTCATCAGGATAACATGCCCATTTATGCATCACATCTTGTGCAGTTTATTGGCAAAACATCAAATGACTCAGTCTCCATACAATCCAGATTTGGCACCCCGTGACTTCTGGCTTTTCCCAAAACTAAAATCATCTTTGAAGGAGAAGAGATTTCAGACTGTCAGTGAGATTCAGAAAAATATGACCAGGCAGCTGATGGCGATTGGGAGAACTGTGTGAGGTCCCAAGGTGCCTGCTTTGTAGCCAACTGAGGTATCATTGTCCTATTTACAGTAGTTCTAGTATCTTGTATCTTCTTCAATAATGTCTCTATTTTTCATACTACATGGCTAGAAACCTTCTGGACAGATCTCAGACATTGCCTTGTTAGAATATTATACGTGTATCAAAAGTAATAAACATGAAGACTTTATCACAACATCAAAAGCTTTATGTACTGATATATATGTATATATATATATACACACACACTTTATGTATTGATATATATATATATATATATATATATATATACACACACCAAAATCTAATTTCTGAATTTAATAATGGTATTTACAAGGGCTAGAGAATAATGAAACATGCAATGAGTTGACTTTGTAGTTGCTGATAATTCTGATATAATGTTAATTGTATAACTAATTTTGTAAAAGTTTTCAAAGTAAACCTATTTAAATAAACAATTATGTGTTTTCAAATCTACTATATTGAACATTTCAATATATATATGTATGTAGTCAGTGATGCAATTAGTTTCATACTTAGAAAACACAGAAATAAGTATTTTCTGATATTAAGAAAATGTCAAACATTAATAATGATGATGATAAAATGTATGTTATATTAAGAAAATTGACCATGCTCCTAAGGACAAATCTTTCATCAGTTCCTAAATTTTTATAACACTAGTCTTTGCAGGAACTGTATTCTAGCAATTATGTTTCCCTTTTTCTTATATCATCATGTTTTTCTTTTTCTATTGATCATTTTATATTTGAAAATTTTTCATTAAGGCCAAACAAAAACATCCTTCCTTTACTGTAAAAATTCCTGGAAGTGATAGTCCCTGTAAAATATGTGTATTACCAATGTTATGTAACCTTCTGTTCTCTCTCTTGCTCACTGGTAACTGGCATTTCTCCCCCTGCTTCAGAGAAAAGACTCTTCTTATGAACACCAGTGACCTTCATTTTGCCAAATCATATATTCAGTACTTTGTTCTCTTTATTTGACTTGCGAGAAGCATTCTTGAAGTTGTCATCTTGCTTTATATACTCTCTTTCTTAGGCTTTCATAACAGTCGTGGTTCCTCCAGTCTCAGTGCTGCCCAGTCTGTCTACTTGGCTTGTTTCTTTTTCTGTGAATGTCTTCTAAACTTTGGTGGGCCCAGGTTTTTCACCCTGGTTTTATTTCTTTTGTCTATACTCTGCACTCTTGATCTAAATCAGTGTCATGGCTTCATGAGCACCTAATGGACTTCAGATTCTCTATTTTCCATTTCAGTCCCAGTGCAACACTCATTTTCCTGCTAACTAGATATCTCCACTGTTATACTAATAAATTTGGCAAACAGCATGTCACAAAAAGAACATTTGATTCCTCCCTCTTCCACAGCCCATTTCTAAACATTCCCTTTCTACGCATCTCAGTAATTGCTGTGGTCATCCTCCCTCTGACTTCCACAGCCTGGCCAGGCCCATATTCAAGAAGTCTTTATTCCCCTTGCCTTTTCCCTCATTTGCAATTTATCAGCAAGTCTTGTTGACTCTACTGGCAAATGTGTTTTGAATTTATTTGTTTCCCATCATCTCCGCTATTGCTACCTTAATCTAAGTTTTTATCATCTCTTTCCTAACCCATTGCTATTGCCCTTGTTTTCATTTCTGTACTCCAGCATGGTCTATTATCTTCCTGGTAATTTGAGTTTTCTTTTTAAAGAATAAGTCAAATTATACACTTCTCCTGCTTAAGACTCTCCAGTAGTTTCAACTACATATTCATTAAACTCATTAAAATGTATGATAAACTCCTTCTTGGTCTGATGTGATTTTATCCTTGAGTCATTTCACACAAGACTCTCCCTATGCCCTACATGCACTCACCTTAGATTTATTCCCACTTATCAACTCTTTAAAGCTCATGTCATGTTATTTTTATAAAGAGGACTCTTCCAAAATTATATCCTGCTCAAATACATACACCTAATCTCACTGCACCAGTAATCTCCATGTCAATACTATACTTTGTGTTTTGTATTCTGTTAGCTTTCATACTGTATAAAATTACCTTGTGAATGTGTGTGTACATATACACGTGATATTCTTATTTTCTGTCACGGCTAAATAGAACATAAGCTTTATGAAAATAAAAGCTTATCTATTCCATTTACCTAAGTATCAAAGTTCCTGGATCAGTATCTGATACATAATAAATGCTCAATAAATATTTGATGAATGAATAAATGAATGAACTCAAAACTAAAGCATACAAAAATACTTTAAAAGTTTACCCATGGTTGTACTGAAAAAAATTTCAGGGAGAACATCCAAGTAGCTGCTATTAAGATAATTTGAAGACATCTCAATGGAAAAAAAATAATTTTTTGTAGTCTTAAAATTGGGATATATATTTTTGGACATGAGAGAGAAAACCATTTGATAAGTCAACTCTGGACAAATAAAATGAGCTATTTTGGTAGTTTTTTGTTTTATTTTTTAAAAACCTGGATGACCATAGGGATAGTTACTGTAGAGAGGACTTAGGCTTCTGATAAGTAATTTATCTTTTTTTGAGTAATTTATCTTTATTATATATAAAATACCCTCTGATTCACAGGAGCTCCTTCCTCTTTACTTACCATAACCCAATGTGGCATTAAGTTACATTAAAAGATGATTCAAACAATCTAATTGAATAGATTTTATTTTTCACCAATGAGTTGCTCAGGGTAATGGAAATACTCTGTTTTAGACCTGTATCAACAGTATACTAAGATTTATATAAATTACAAAATATCTAATTCCTCAAAAAATTATTTTACAACCTATTCCCACTTTTCTGACCCCTCTCAACCAATCACCATAAACACTGAATTCTGAGGAATGTGGAAGGAATGTTATTAGGAGAGGTAGTATAAATCGTCTCCGCCCTGGAACTGTAACCCATTTCCCAGGAAGATCCTTTCCACCTTCTTGATAGGGATGCCTTATTATTTCAGCAAATGGTCATACAAAGCAGGGAACAGAGGATCTAATGGACATGGTGGTCCTTTAGTCCTACTCCTAATCAGTATCAGTTGTCCAGTAGTAAAATGGCACACACAGCATAGACTCTGTATAACATGTGAACTGACAAAATGGGGAAAAGTACTGATGACAATGGATATGGAGATTGTTCCTAAATACCACAGTCTGAAAACAGAAGATGAGGATATTCGAATGGGAGTATTCTATCAGTGTTGTCTATAGAATTAAAAGGAACAGAAATGCTGATTACTCTCTCAATTACACTGAAACCATCTAAACTGTCTAGAGTAGTATCTCAGAGCTCAGGACCTGAGATCAACCTAACAAGGTCTGAATCTGAACTAACTGCAAGGCTTTGGGCAAGTCACTTAACTTCTCTCCTTTATCTCACTGTGTAAAATGAGGATGAGGACAGCACACACCTTTGGGGGAGGAAGAAAAAAGTTAAGTCATGCAAAGCACTTACCAAGGTGCTTGATGCATCATAAATGGACCACAAATGTTAACATTCTTATAACAATTCTATACCGTGTGCTTTATGAAGGATTTCTCTGAGTGGCTGTATTTTTTTGTCAGTCAGGGACAGGATGAAATGATAGAACTTAATGTCAAAAAATTAGGATAGATGAAGGGTAAAGAAGGAGAGTATAGCCCTGGCTGGTGTGGCTCAGTGGATTGAGTGTCAGCCTGAGAATCAAAGGAGAGAATAGAGGTTCAGGACTACGGAAGCATGTTTTGTGACTATAAAGTAATGAGGTTGACAATTTTCTTCTAGAGTAAATCTGAAGTCAAATTCTTAAAAGAAGTTTTACTTTAAAAATGCTCCAAGCAAAGACAGTGAATTTGAATAAATTTTTCCCCAAGGAACTCTTTGAAGTAGCACACTCATTTTAGTACCCTGTAAGTTTAGTAAAAAGGGAACAATTTATCATATAAAATTTTAAAAAACCTACTTGTTATAATCAGGTTAGTAAAGAAGACTTGAGGTTTCTTTCAGGAAGTGTAGTGAGCTATGCCTTGAAGGATGGAAAAAAAAAAAACCTCTGGCAGTTGGAAAAAGTGAGGGAACAGCCTCTGAAGCAGAAGAGTTAAAAGAGAGTTTTCCATTGTAGCTTTTGTCACTTGGCAATCATAACTCTTTATCTCTAATGTCTTCAGGAATTAATCCCAGTTTCTTATCTAACTGACACCACCATTCCTAAAAAGAATTGCTAGTGATTAGTAATTTTTTTTTCACAAATGGTTGAATTGAGCAATGAATAGGTGATCAGAAGCCATTTTGAGAGGCAGACTTCCTGTTCCAAAGAAACTCTAAACCTGATATGAACAGAAATATGTATAAAAGATACTGGAAATAGCTCCTTTCGGTACGTCACCTTGGAGCCTGATGCTGCATCACCAATGACTTGGTTTCAGTGAAACCAAGCGTAGGGTTGAAACCAAGTGTAATTGCCAAGCAATTCCCTGATACTCAGCCAGTGCAGTCCTCATTTTAGAGCTAGCTCTTCTTGATGCATATACTATTTCTGCTATGCTGTGATTCGTTTTAATTAAAAGTAATAAATATACTATTATAAATGGCAGATAATTTCATTTATTTTTTGCTTTAGATAAACCATATAGAGGAAAACTCTCCTGGACTGGGACCATAGACATGGAGTGTGGAGGCGATTAGGCTACTTCTTACCTTTAGGAATGACTAGAGAAGACATGAAAGACCAACCAAAAAGCTTGGTAAAAAGGGAACAATTTATCATTTGGATGAACCTAATGAGAAAAGTAGTGCAGTGGATGATGTGGTAATATTAAGTGATCAATAGTGAATGATTACAAAGTAAAAATTCAGGAGAAATAATAGCATAAAAGAAAATTTGACAAACTCTTCTAAGAAAGTAAGCAAATCTTCTCTCTGCCATAGCTGAACAATTTAAAATAAGGAGCTATTCTAGTTTCAAAAACTTCTTTGTGAAGTTAAATTTTTATTTATGTAATAATTAAGAATTACAAATACATTTCTCTGCTGATTAGTGATGCTGGCCATCATAAACAAATCAACAAATGAGTGTCCTAGAGGTTATGGAGAAAAGGGAACCCTAGTTCACTGTTGGTGGGAATGCAGACTGGTGTAGCCACTGTGGAAAACAGTATGGAATTTCTTCAGAAAATTAAAAATAGATCTACCTTTTGACCCAGCAATTCCACTGCTGGGATTATACCCTAAGAATCCCAAAACACCAATCCAAAAGAACCTATGCACCCCATTGTTCATAGCAGCATAATTTACAATAGCCAAGTGCTGGAAGCAACCTAGGTGTCCTTGAGTAAATGAATGGATCAAAAAACTGTGAAACATTTACACAATGAAATTCTATGCAGCAGAAAGAAAGGAGCTCCTACCTTTTTCAAAAACTTGGGATGGAACTGGAAAGCATTGTGCCAAGTGAAAAAAACCAGGTGGTGAAAGACAAATACCACATGATCTCACCTGTAAGAGGAACCTAATCAAGAAAACAAGCAAGCAAACTAAACAGAACCAGAGACATTGAAGTAAAGAACAATCTAGCAATAGCCAGAGGGGAGGGGAAGGATATATTGGGGGGAAATAGAGGAAGGGTCATCAATGAACATGTATAAGGGACACATGGACAAAGCCAAATGGGGTAGGCTTGAGTGAGGGTAGGAGGCAGGGATGGGTGGGGCTGGGAAGTGTGGTGGGGTAAAAATGGAGACAACTGTACTTGAACAATAATAAAAAATATATAAAAATTACAAATACAATGTATTTAAAGGATTTAGATTTTTAATATTCTAAACTTTTTTAAAATTGTGCTACATTTATTCTGAGTGAATTAAAAGAAGAAAAGCTGATAAGCATATTGATAAGCATAAATCTTATGAAACATACAGAATGCCAAGTTAAATATTTTTAACATTGAATATAGTTATGACATTTTAGAATATTTGTTTTACAGAATTGTTGTCTGACCTTTAATTCAGAGCATTTTAACCTTCTTTTCTTTTATGTCTTTTAAATAGAAAATTGTGTATAGTATTTTTTATTGATATAGATCATAACAATGGAGTATCATGTAAAGAATGCTGGCCTTAAGATTTCTGATTAAATACTAAGCACTATTATTTTCTAACTGTGTAGCCTTAGAAAAGTTTCTTAAGTTTTCTGAGCTTCCTAAGACTAAATTTCCTTACATTCAAACTTGACCTAACACACACTCCATCTGCCACTGCTGCTGTGAAGAATGAGTGAAATGTCTGGGGCAAAAACAAACAATAAGATAAAGAATAGCACCTGTTTCAGAACAAACATTCACAATATTAATTTCCTACAATCATACCATAACATAGTCTCAACAAAAAGTGGAAAATCTGACCTCATTCAAGATCCAATTAATACGAATGAAATTTAAAAATGAAAAAAAATTATAAAGAAAAAAGAGCCCTGGCTGCTGTGGCTCAGTGGATTGAGTGCCAGCCTGAGAACCAAAGGGTTGCTGCTTTGCTTTCCAGTTAGAGCACATGACTGGGTTGCATTCCAGGGTTCCAGAGTAGATGATGCTTAAGAAGCAAACACACATTGATGTATCTCTCCTTCTCTTTCTCCCTCTCTTCCCTTCTCTCTATACATCAATAAATCAATATTTCAGTAAAATATTGAGAGAAGTCAGAGAAATTTATTCTTATGATCTCAAGTACAAAGTTAATTGCATACTCCTGGGATTGACAAGATGAAGACCAGATATGAATGAAATTTGCCTAGCACCTATAAGGTAATATTCTTTTCAGTGGTTGGTAAGCACCCAGGCAACTGTGACGGTCACAACCAAGGTCCCGGAGATCCACCACGCGACAAAGATCAAGCTTATTGGTGCTCACTCCCACATCTGGGAACTGGGGCTGGGCAATGCCTAGGGGCAGGCTTCCCAGGGCGTGGTCAGCCATTGGGAACCATCCTGACTGGTATCAGAAGCTGAAACCCCCGCCTAGGCTAAGGCTAAGGGAACTCCCTTGGAACCCTAAGCCAGGAAGTAGACAAAAGCTTATCTCCCTGGCAGGAATGCTACTTCTGCTGCTTTATTCATAACTGAACCCCAAAAAGCTTGGTCAGTTAGCCAAAGACGGGTAAGATTCCCCAAGGGGGGGAATGACCTAAGACAGGCACGATCACTTGGGAGGCCCCCCAAAAGAAGGACTTTGGGGGCTGCAGCAAAAGGGGGTGATGGACCCTGGCTCCTCGGCTTTGACATAGCCTGAGTTCTCAGCGTCTGGGAGAAAATCCCCTTATCTCTTGGTTGCCTTAGTTCCCTTGCTCCACCTAAGCCTGAAACAATGACAGGGTGGTGCAGCTCTGTGCTGAAAAGGGCGGATTCCCCGGGTGATCAGGCCTAAGAAAGAATATGTAAATTACTGTGAAACCTTTGTTTAGAATGCTCTCAGTTGAATGAGAAGAATCCAAGGAGGAAGTTAGTTTGTTCCTCAAAGTCTTACAGCTCTTTGACCCCGACTCAAAATAGACCGGCAGAGTTCCTTGTTTTCTATGGTTCCTTACTTCCCCCTAATGAGTACTGTACTTTACCAGAATTATTATGCAAAATGAGCCCAATAAAAGCAGGTATGGATGGTAAATCGGCACGCTCCTCACTAGAGGGGGTGGCCATTTCGTCCCTACTTCTCCACAGAAACTAGTTTGTCTCTGTGCATGTTTTTTCTCGTGTGTTTTCAATGAGCCATGCACAGCGTTCCCATATCACTGCTGGCCGGTGACCCACGCATCAGTCAGCCAGCTGGTGGCCCAGCGGGCAGCCAGTGTGGTACTGGAGATGATCCTGGAAGTGAAGATCGCTGGGTGGCCCGTGCTCGTCACCAGCGGACCAACTAGGTACCAGGAAGGCAAACATCACCATGGGCATGGTGCAGGCCCTGGGCCCCAACACCCTCTTCACAGCCATCACCGACAGCAAGATCTCCCTGGAGAGGTGCAAGACAGAGGCACTGACGCAGGCCTTCCAGAGTTCTATTGGTTTTCACATCAAGGAGGAGACAGATCACTGAAGGGGAAGTAGTGGAATTCCAGATCGATTGGTCAGCCACAGGGATGGGCTCCAAGGTTGGCAAACTGACCCTCAAGACCACAGAGATGGAGACCATGTACAACTTAGGCACCAAAATGATTGAGTCCCTGACCAAGGACAAAGTCCAGGCCAGGGATGTGATCACCATCGACAAGGCCACAAGCAAGATCTCCAAGCTGGGCCTCTTCTTCACACGTGTCCGTGACTGTGATGCCATGATTTCCCAGGCCAACTATATGCGATGCCCAGACAGGGAGCTCTAGAAATGCAAGGAGGTGGTACACACCACGTCCCTGCATGAGATAGATGTCATCAACTACTGGACCCAGGGCTTCCTGCCCTTCTCAGGAGACACAGGGGAGATCACATGCCAGACATCAAGAGCTTCTTCTTTCTCAACCCGGCCCTGGAGAGTGACATGGCACCTGTCCTCATCATGGCCACCAACTGCTGCATCACTTGGATTGGGGGTATCAGCTACCAGAGTTCCTATAGCATTCCCATCGCCCCACTGGACAGATTGCTCATTGTCTCCACCTCTCCCTACAGTGAGAAGGACACGAAGCAGATCCTCAGTATTTGATGTGAGGAGGAAGATGTGGAGATGAGTGAGGACTCCTACACAGTGCTGACCCACATCCAGTTGGGGACCTCCCTGAGCTAAGCCACTCAAGTCATCATGGCCACCAGCCTGGTGGGCCAGAAACTCAAGGGCACGAGGTGCAGATAGGGGGCATCAAGCAAGTCTAGTCACTCTCTGGATGAGTCACGCTCCACACAGTGCATGAAGGAGTACCAGAATGCCTTCCTCTTTAAGAAGCTCCAAGGTGAGACCATGGACACCTCCTTAGCTGAGGTTCCCCCTCCTGCCTCACCCCTCCTCCCCGTTTTCTACCAGAGTTCTGATACTGTGGCTTTGTATAAAATGGTTCTGAAACTGTAAAAAAAGGGGACAATATTCTTTTCCTTGAGGATGTTAACATTTGGTAAAGGTTAATGATAAAGCAAGTGTTAACATGCTTAGTCATGTGCTACAAATGCCAAACCTGGAGTAATCTTGAAATAGTGAAGAGTTTAAATAGCAAATTCTAGAAAAATAAAAGTTATTGTAACACATAAATATGTGTTTTGAGTTAAGGCCTAAAATTAACTATAAGTAGCCTCAACATTTTAAAAATAACAAAAATAACAAAGTTAGGAATGAAAAATGGAATGAGTGAGGGGTGTGGGTGAGACTCAGTAAACAGAAAGACTTCCAGGTTGGATTAGATTGAATGATCTGAAGCCTTGGTCTCATGCGTGACTCCTGACCTAATTATTTTCAATATAATTGTTACCAGTAGACAGTCTGAAGTGCTGGGGAAGTCTCCCTACCACCAGACCAAAGGACAGTTGGGAGAAGTTTTTACAATGAGTGGACAAAAGACTAGATAGATAATTGGATAGAGGAAAAAGCCTCCCTCCCCACTTGCAATACAAGATTAGGGGTGGGACCAAGGGAAGGCAGGCACATGTACCATGGAGATAAAAACTGTGCAGTGGGAGATGCTGGAACAAAGAGGTCTGTCAGTCTAGCCTGGATGTGGACCAACTTGAAGCATGCAAAATGCCTGGTCTGTTCCACACCCAAACTAACATAATTCTGGGGGTACAAAGAAATGTTCTCATTATCTGGCTTGCTCTTGCTCATGACATGTATTTGCACAGTGTATTTGCCTGTCCTCTCCATGGGCTACATGGCTTTTGCAGCCACATGGTCTATGGCCTCCAAGATGGAGTCAGTCTCTCTCTCTCTCTCTCTCTCACTGACCTGGTTATATGCTCACTGGTGTGTTCACATTCTTTCTCCAAGGAGCACACAATATTGAGGCCCTAGTAGCCACATGGCTTCTGACTGCGCAGGCTCCACTCGCGGGCTCCAGGAGGGAGCCTAAGTGAATGGCAGCTGGGAACAAGCTACGCTACCTGGGTGGGGACTTAGACCATTTCAAAGCTGCCTGAGGGCTCAGAATGAGTGTACTTTAAATTGGGGGAGGAACTCTGGACACTGGCATTTGTCTTGGTCTTGCTGAGGAGAAGAGCTTTGAGACAGGAGTCCACCGTTCTCCCAGACTGTGCAGCACCTGAATAAAACCTATTTCCTTTTATACAAGCATCTGCCTCATGAGTTTGTTATTTGTGGTGACAAGGAGCCAAACCTCCATTGTTGTTGTTGTTGTTTTGTTTTGCATTGTTTTGTTTTGTTCAGTAACACAAAATTTCTTTTCTAGGCAGATAAAGTTTGCATGTATGTGTGTATGTATGTGTTTTCGATAGCAAAATCTTTCTGACTTCCATTACACACTCTTTTGGATAAATTATTATCAATATTAGTTACTCCTCTGGGTTGTAATAGAGTGAGGCATTTAAAATGTGTTAGAAAATTTCTTCTATACAAATGATTCCAGACTATTATTTTGTTCTCGTTTAATTTTGCAGTGTGATTTCAGAGTTTAATCAGTTTTTGGTTCTCTTTTGATATCAGTCTTTCAGGAGTCATGCTGTGATCAGTACACTTGCTGCGGTAGTCACTCATCCACTTGCAGGGAACAGAGAGTGATAATGCTTTGTGAAAACAGAATGAGCCTTCAAGGCAGACAGACCTGTACCTTAGCCTGGATTTTTCACAGGGAGCAGATTAGTCAGACTAAATGTGACTCATTGTCCTCCCTGTAAAATGAAGATAATAGGACCCACCCGTTGTTTGAACTAAATGAACAGTATCTATGAAATATATATAGCAGGATACCTGCTACATATGAAGGACTCAATAGGTTCTTTCTCTCTTCCACATTATCCCTCGATGTTGGTATGCCTTTTGTTGTTTTTGGAAAGCACTAATCTAGCTGAATAAAATGTTGCCTTAAATAATTTTAAGTTGTTTCTGATTGAATGCCTGGGGTACTCTCTTATGGGTTTACATTGGTCTGCTTTGGCTGCCTACTTGTAGGATTTTGGCTGTATTCCAAATAACTGAGTGGTTTTTATTTTGAATAAGTGAACTGTCAGCACAATAGTGCAAAATCTAACACGCAATGTTCTTTATGTCCCTGAGTCAAGACAGCCCATATGCTAAATTGAGAACCTGAGTTTTCCTACTCATATATTACATAAGGAAATCAATGGAGATGTGAAATATATCAGTTATTCATCATGTAGACTATAACATTTCCCAGATTGGTTATTGTACTGAATATTTTACTTAAACACATTTTAATTTAGCCAAACTGAATTTCATGTATGTTTTATTACATATGCTTCAGATGGTACCAGTTTAACATTTCTAATGTATTCTTATAAAATATGAAAATGAGTTCCTAAGCTATACAATATTGCTGAGTTCTGCTTTTAATAAATTTAAGAAATTCTCAAAAACAGAATCCCCACAGAAATTATTTCTAACTTTGTTTTGCAGAATCAGAGTTCATTTGAGGGGCTTGATTATAATCTGGCAATTTCAATAGTAACCTGTCACTTCATAGGTATAATTAGATACCTGATTATAGGGATATATAGACAATAAGAATAAAAAAAGCATCAATTCTTTCTTTTAAAATATAGATATCTTTTCACACTCCCTTTGGTTTGTTTTAGGGGAATAAGCTTAGAATTCTCCTCCTGACAATGAAAAAAACTATCTTCTTTTAACAGATATTTTATTTACTTTATTTCTCCATTATGATTTTGGTT
Source organism: Phyllostomus hastatus (assembly GCF_019186645.2). Taxonomy (NCBI): domain Eukaryota; kingdom Metazoa; phylum Chordata; class Mammalia; order Chiroptera; family Phyllostomidae; genus Phyllostomus; species Phyllostomus hastatus. The sequence goes on along the minus strand of NW_025334028.1, from coordinate 20,509,455 downwards.
ATTTTGTTCAATAATAGAAAGAAATTCTATGCATGCTTAATCAATATTAAACTCTTTCAAATATTGTAAGAAGAAAACACACAGAAACGAGTAGAGAGATACAACACGTATAAAATAAAAGAAGATTTTAAGAAAGCAATAAATGTGTTACTTGATTTTTTGTGTACCTAGATTTTATGTTTTCTTATAATGATCTACCCAAGTGAGTGATTCTAAGGAAGTTTGATTGACTAATTCTTTTGCATATACAGTGTTTATTGAAATTTCATAAAGATTATTTTATTCAAGTAATTTATCATTTGATAGCAATAAATGACAAGAGAGAAAACAGGAGAAATAAATATCAATTGATGCATTTTTTCAAATACAGATTTCTAATGAGTATTATATATCTGAGACCATGAGATTATTTTAATAATATGGATGATGTTATTTTCCAAAAACAGCCACAATAATAATTGCCATTGTGTATTCTCTTCTTACAATGTGACTTTAACAGTCCTTCCTCTCCTCCAATCTGGATGTGATTGTGTCTCAAAGTGAGTCTATGTGACTTCTGAGTGAGTCTGTCATAAACACTTATTCAACTTTTGATTGATTCTCTTGATTATGTGCTCCTGGAACCCAGTCTCTCTGCTCTGAGGAAGCACAAACGACTAATGCAGAGGTCTACAGAGAGAAGAGTCAAGACCTCCTGGACTACAACCCTGGCAGATCCCAGATCGCAGCCAGCACTAACTTGCTAGCTTGTTAGCCATATAGATGAACCATCTTGAGGGTTGATTCTCTAGTTTCTAGTTAAGCCACCCTTTTGATTTTGCAGAGAACAATGATGAACCATGACTCTGAAACCTGCTGTAATTGTAGATTCATGAGCAAATGAAATAATTGCTGTTATTTTAAGCTACTAAGTTTTGGGTGGTTTGTTACCTAGAAATAGATAACTGATGCAAATAATTTCCTAAGGTGATTACACTTAATTATTATATTAACTTTGTATTAATTAAAAGTGATCATTGTCTACTTTCATAGCTATGATCCTATCAGTGGCAGACAAGGAGTGCTGGGGCATCTCCCCGGTTGGCTAAGATAGTGCAGGGAAAGTTCTTACACCAAGCATGCCAAAAGCCAGAAAGGTGGGCCAAAAGCTAGAAAGGTGAATGGACAAGATTCCAGCCGCTAAAACCTAGCAATATAATTGGATAGAATAAAAACCTTCCCCTCCTTATCCCTATAAGAACTGTAGGCTTGAGCAAGGAGGGTCTTTGAGATGGGAGACCACATCTCCCAGGTTGTAGGTGCCTGAAAAAAATCCTTTCCCCTTGCACCAGCACTTTTCTCACAAGTCTGGCTTTCACTGAGGCAGGAAAGCCAAACCTACATTTCAGTTACAATGGGTCAAATAATTTGGTATGGAAGTGAACTGGCAGAATTAAAAAAAAAAACTAATTTAGAGTGGATATAATGACACTTTAGCTTTAAAGTAATATTAAAAGTAGTAGGAAGTTAAGCTCATATGTAGAAAAAGATTTAATAGAAATGGTGGACATACTTATGAAAAAACCTTCACCCTGGACGCAGAAAAAAAAATTGGGAGATTCTCTTCACTCGGGAGACTGTTGCATGACCAACAAAACTTTTCATGTTGATAAGCCACTGAATGAATATCAGAATTGTGTTATACCAGCCAGTACATTCTGACTAATGCACTGAGTCAATAATTCTGTTTCATTGACTTTTTTCCCCTAAGGTGGTAGTCAGGTAAGCATATGGACCTATAAACACATACAAACATATAAAAACATATGTATATATGCACCTATATATTTATATATGCAAAATATATGCATGAGATATTAATTAAAGCTATGCATATGATAATAATACTTAGAAAAATAATATACAATTAAATCAATTATAATTCTTTGTATAATTTAGTATTTTGTATCAATTAAAATGATATATGTATTAACATATAAACAGATTTAAGCCAAATTGCTCATGGGGAAATGTTATAGTAAAGATATACTTACTTAAAGTTGAAACAAATCTGTGATAGTTCTTTGGCACTAGGTACATTAAATTGGCAATAACATGTTGATGCTAGTTGTCTCTGGGCAGCAGCCACAGTGGTATGTGATGAAAATCAGAGTTGACAGGGACCATGTAAAACAGAAATGAGATACAAAAATGCTAAGAATGCCCAGTAGTTCTCTTAGAATATTGTAGACTAAGTTAATTAATGGAATTGCACTTCTTAATTTAATTAATGAAGTTTGTAGTCATAAAATACTTCTCTCTTTTTTATTATGCTGACATTCACTTGACCTCTGTAGGTCAAAGAATATTTCAATTTACCTTATGATCAGGGTTATCCCCTTATTAATTCTTTCCTTCTTGTTTCTCCTCGCTCTTAACTCATTTTGAAAAATCTGAGTGGGCTACGGTAAACAAAAAGAACAGAAAGTAACAGAACTGTGAATTGCTTTCCTTCCCTTGGCAATGACAAACTGGTGACCTTTTAAGAATCGTGGCTATGTGAACCACCAAAGGTCTGGGTTTCTGAAATCAGTTCCCTGCCCCTCTGTTCTCCAGTCACCTTCCCTAACCCCTAACAGATTTAGGGGTTATAATTTAGAAAGCAATGCTTTGACTCTTACAGAAGAAGTTCACAGTGACAAAATGCCATATGAATTCTGATGTTCTTTCATTTGAGCTTTGGCCGGATGATGACTTCAGTTTAATTCACTAAGAATGTTAGGGCCATTTGGCTGAACTATTAACAATAAAACAAATGTTTACTGAATGCTTGTGTTAGGAATACAGCAATGAATATAATGTATTTATAAGCTATGACTATCCTTTTAAAGGACTATAAAACTAGTAGAAGTCATGGGTATATTAATAATTAGGGAAATAATAAAATTTATAAACATAATATTATTAATATAAATATAGTGTTATGGAAGTCCAGAGAAAGAAGAGCTCATATATATAATCAGGAATCCAGAAATATCTCATTTAGTACGTGGCATTTGAGACAACCTATGAGTGATAGATAGGATTTTTGAGAAGTAGAAATAGAACAGAAGAAATAGGAGAAAACAATCTTAGAACTTAGGGATGTGGCACTGTTTCACAAAGTTTTTTCCAAAGAAAATGAAAGATGAGATTGGAAAGATGGGGTTGCGGTAAAATTAATTTATCTTGACTGTCTTATCACTAAAAGTGAAACAATATTTATTGATCTTTGTGGCAGAAGCTGGCTGGCTGTTTACCAAATCTGTTTCCTCTTCCTCCCTTGCATGGAGCTAACCTGTATTTACTAACAAGCATCTCTTGAAATGAGGTGTACCCATGTAATTAAATTGTGACAATACCATAATATAAGGTGTGTTACCTCCAGAGGTGGCTCATAAAACACTGAATGCAATCTCCATGTTCTTTTCCCTTCAGAATAAATTTTGAGTACTCACTATTACCTGTTTTTAAGACATAGAACAAAGGCAATCAAGTAATCAAATCAATATTGTTATTGGTTAAATAAAATATAGAATCATAAATCAATGGAATAGAACAAATAGTCCAGAAATAGATTCCAAAAATGACTTATTTATGACAAAGATGCAAAGGCATTTCAATAGAAAGGGGATAATCTTTTCAATAAATGGTACTAGAAAAGTTGGACATTCATATTAAAAAAAGGGACCTCAACACATACCTCATATCTTTTACAAAAGTTAAGTCCAAATGGACATTAAAACTAAGTGTAAAACTAAAATTTCTAGAAGAAACCATAGGTGAAAATTATGATCTTGGGTTAATCAGAGTTCTTACATAAGACACCAAGAACATGTTACATAAAAGAAAAATTGATAAGTTAGAGTTTATCAATTTTAAGATTTTTGTACTGTAAAAGAATTGTTGAAGAAATCAACCATAGTGCTAAATAAAATATTTGGAAATCATATTTCTGACAGAAGACTTATATCTAGAACACATAAAAATTTCTAAAAATCAAATAATAATAATAAAAAAATCCCTAGGGAATAGCCTTGGACATGCTAGATGGTATGCTGCCTGAGTCATGCAATTTGTGAATTACTTCATAAAGCCAATTCAGTCTTCAAGTTAAAAAAAATCTAAAACTGAGCAAAAGATCTCAATAGATATTGTAACATGAAAGATAATTTAATGACACATAAACATATGAAGATACACAACACATTTGGTAACCAGGGCAAAGCAACTTAGCAACTTAAAAACACATGAGATACAGGTATACATTAGTGATATGGCTTTAAAAACTTACAATATCAAGAACAATTAAAGAAATTAAATATTGATCCATTCATTAATTTGAGCATATGTCAAATACATTTTGCTAAGTGAAAACAGTTAGACATGCAACAGTTACATGTTTCCATTTGTATGAAATTCTAGAAAATGCAAAACTATCAATATAAGAACCTGTCAGTGTCATGTAGGGATTTGGGGTGGGGCAGAGGTTGGCAGATGGGCCGCACACGAGAACCTGGAGAGAAATGGTAGTGACATATGCCGTGAGTGTGGTGGCAGATGCATGACTCTGCATTTACTGAAACTTATGGAACTTTATACCATAGACAGTGAGTTTTACTGTATGTAAATTGAAAATTAAAATGTAATAATTTAAAAAATTAAAAACATTAGGATATAAAATCCTGTAGTTTCAACTTTACTGGTACATAAACCAAATACAGTTTTATAATACACATTCATAAATACTGTTAATTCATTCCAACCAATAAAAGATTCAACAACAACATGGATTCTTGGGATCATGTACTCTTGTTTCCAAGCTAGATTAAAAATGTCATTAGACTAGAGGATTTAGGAAACAGGTACACCTAGGCATATCGTCTTCAATTACAGAAAATGAAAGATAAGAAAAATTCATGAAAGAAGACAGAAAACAGTTACCTTACCTATATAGAAATAAAGAAAAGAATTATGTCTGACTCCTCAAAAAATATGCAAGAAGAAAATGGAGTGAAATATTTAAATTGTTAAAAGTGAGAAGCCCATCAATCTAGAATTCTGTATTTATGAAATTATCCTTAAAAATTGAAGGAGAAATAAAGACTTTCTCAGACAAACAAAGATAAAGAATTTGTTGCCAGTAGAACAGCCTTACAAGAAATGTTAAAAGAAATTTCTTATAGGGAAGGAAAATAATATTAGTTAGATTCTTATATCTACATAAAGAAAGAACATTAAAGAAGCAATATATGAAGGTAAAATAAAAACTTTTATTTTTCTTATTCTTAATTGATCTGACAGATAAGAGTTTGTTCAAAATAATCATAGGAACATTATATTTATGTGTGCTTTGTATATGTCTAATATGTGTATATATATGTTTATGTATGCTTATATATGTAAAATAAATAAAAACAATATTAAAGTGATGAGAGGATGAAATTAGTATCATTTTGTTATTATGATGTGTTCACAATACCAGTGAAGTGGTATAGTGTTATTTGAAAGTAGACTTCGATTAGATGGAAATGTATATTGCAAGCTCTAAGGAAATCACTAAAAAATGTTTAAATATAACTAATATGCTAAAAAAAGAGAAACTATAGAATCATATAAAAGTCTCAGTTAAAACCACAAAAGGAAGAAAAAGAGTGGAAGACAAAACAGGTACAAAGAACAAGGGCAACAAATAGAAAACAGTAATGAATATGGCAGATATTAATCCAACTGTAGAAAGATTACCTTGAATGTCAATGATCTGAATGCCTCGGTTAAAAAACAGAGATTGGCTCTGCCAGGTGGTGCAGGTGTTTGGAGTATCATTCCATACACTAGAATATTGTGGGTTCCCTGCCAGGTTAGGCCACATACCTAGGTTGTGGGTTTAATACCCAGTCTAGGCATATACAGGGGGTGTGGCTGATGGATGTTTCTTTCTCACTCAATGTTTCTCTTTCTCTTTCTCTCTTTCTCTTTCTCTCTCTTTTGCTCTTTCTCTCTAGCTCTCTCAAAACAATAAACATATCCTCAGATGAGGATGAAAAAACATAACAGATTGAAATTTTCTGAGTGGATCAACATAAGACTCAACTACATGTTGTCCACAAGAAACACTCTTTATGAAAACACATATAAATTACAAGTAAATAAAAGGAGAAAATATATTGTGCTAACACTAATCAAAAGAAAGCAGAGAAAGCTATGTTAAGTTCAGACAGATCAGACTTCAAGGTAAGTAATTGACCCCTTATATAATGATAAAGGGGTCAATTTTCCAAGAACACATAACAATTCTTACAGCAAAGCATCAAACTACATAAGGCAGACACCGATAGAACTGCAAGAAGAAATAGATGAAGCTACCATTATAGTTGGAGACTTCAATACCCTTCTCTCAGAAATGGGCAGATCCAGAAGGCAGAAAATCAGTACAAACATAATCAAACTCAAATACGCCATCAATCAACTGGATATAATTAATATCTATAGGCTAATTTATTCAACAACAACAAAGTATATGTATGTTTACCAAGCTCACAAGCAATATTCATCAAGATTCCACATTCTGGGCTATAAAATACACCTTCACAAATTTAAAAGAATAAAAATCATGCCACATCTGCTCTCAGACCATAATGGGATGAAACAAAAAAATCAATAGCAGAAAAGTGACTAGAAAACCACCAAATATGTGAAGATTAAATAACACGCTTTTAAATAACACTTTAGTAAAGGAAGAAATCTGATGAGAAATAGAAAAATATTTTGAACTAAATGAAAATATAAACAAAAGTTATCAAAATTTGTGGGATGTTGTGAAACCAGTGCTCACAGGGAAATTTACAGCATTGAATACAGATGTTTTTTTTAAAAAATAATTAAAATCAGTAATCTAAATTTTCACCTTAAAACACTAGAAAATAAAAAAGCAAATTAAATTTAAATTAAGCGGGATAAAAGATATAAGAATTAGAGCAGAATCAATGAAAATGAAAATAGAAAATCAATAAAGAAAATCAATGAAACCAAAAGCGGGTTCTTTCAAAAAATTAATGAAATCAGTAAGCCTCAAGCCAGGCTAGAGAGAGAGAGAGAGAGAGAAGACCCAAATTATCAGAAATGAAAGAGGGGATATTATTACAGATCTCATAGAAATTAAAAAGATAATAGAGGAAAAATATGATCATCTCTATGCCCACAAATTTGAAAACCAGATAAAATGAATCAACTCCTTGATAGATACAACCTGCCAAAACTCCCACTAAAAGAAATAGTTGATATGAACAGGCTTATATCTACTAAAGAAATTAAATATATCTATTAAATCCATCATAAATAACCTTCCAAAATGAAAAGCACCAGAGCTAGGTGGGTTCACTGATGGATTCTACGAATTTTAAGGGAGAATTATGCCAATTCTCTGCCGTGTCTCACAGAGGACAGAGGCAGAGGGAACAGAGTCTACTCATTATTTGAGGCCAGCATTACCCCAATACCAAAAGCAGACAAAATATAACAAGAAAGGAAAACTACAGACCAAAATCTCTCATGAACATAGATGTAATCCTCAACAAAATACTAAAGAATCAAGCTGAAAAAAGTAGAAAATGAATTATACACCATGACTAAGTGAGTGTTATCCAAGATGTGCGAGAGTGGTTCAGCCTTTGAAAATTAAGTAGGGATCTATCATGTCAATAGTCAAAAAGACAAAATTCATATGCTCATATCAGTAGATGCAGAAAAAGCATTTTACAAAATCCAAAATTGATTAATGATTAAAACTTAGTAAAGTAGGGATATTGGAGGAATATCTCAACTTGATAAAAACAGTAAGTGCTAAAATAAGTTTCCAGGAAATAATATTACCTGATTTAAGAAAAACAGTCCTCACTTACTATTAAAATTCTGCATGTTCCACATTTTACCTGAGCACAAGATAGATAAAAATGAACAATTACATATTTTGCAATTTCTAGATTGACTATTTTATTCACATAGACTAATGCTTATAAGATATTTTTCAACTCTAGAAATACTAAAGTAATGAATATGAAAAAAATCATCTTTTAAAACTTAAAGTCCTGCACTACTCATCTGATTTAACAAAAAGAACCAAAGAAAGAGAGAGAAAGGAAGGCAAAGAAGAAAAATTCAGAGGAGTTGTGTGGGAGGATGAAAAAAGAAAGAAACCTGAACTAAAACTTTAATATTCAACTCTAACTTCAGTTTTGATTTAACATAGTAATGTCTGGATTGAAACTAAAATGCCCATCACAAATATGAACGTCTTTTGTTCCCAACAATTTACAGCATTTTATGACCTCATAAATGTCATATTGGCCAAATGTTCCATGAAATGTCATAAAATGACATGAATTACAGCTATCATTTAGATCTATGTCTGGAAAACCGAATTTCTGGCTCGTGCTCAGGTAACAGTGTGCTTTTTGAATTTGAAATCTCTGTGTACTGTTACACTGAATTAATTAATTTTACTTTATCATCCAAATGTACTATGGTTCTTTCTAATTCATTAGTGTGGAGAGTGCATACGTTACTGAATTAAGTAGCTCCCAATTATAATGTTGTTATTTCTTCAATGTAAACATTCTTAAAATCTCATCTTAACAAAGCTCAGCATGACAATGCTTTACACCTGTTTCTTTCAATATTAGGACTCATGCTGCTCTGGTACATACTAAGGTGTTTGAGATGTCATCATACCATTCAAATTCAGTAATGACTGCCACCTTCCTTGGCTGCCTCTTTTTCCCATTATTTGGTGCACCTCAAAATGTAATTTGATTGTTTACAAAGTGTGAGTAAAGAAAAAGGGGAAAGATCATAGTGATGCTATTCACACAATCGTGGTGCCTGTACTTGAATTACTAAACCTATTTGTACAAGTTAGTTTCACTACTTAGCTAGGGAAATTTAGCTGATCCTGATGGAAAGTTAGTTTGCTAGCTAAAAAGCAGTTTTCCCGAAATGTCTGTTTTCAGTTTATATCAACATTTTTAGTATTTGCTTCTCTTTTTTTCTTAATCCAAACAAAGAAATTATGCAATTCATGGACAGCTTTTTAATGCACCTATTCATTTACTCAACAAGTATTTATTGAGACCCCTTTCAATTTGGACACTGTAGCTTATGTTGTTTTCTGCCTTTTTGATACTTATCCAGCAGCTCAGAAACTAACATGTAATCCTAAATCCGTATCTAAGCATCTGGTTCTGGGAAGCTAGGTTATTTTCCACAGAGCGCTATCACTCCAGATCCATAGAGGAATATAAATGGAAACACGCAAACCAGCATTTTCAAATATGTAAGCTATTCCTGTTCCATTTTAGTTCTTAGTAAATTTTCTTTGCATTTTACCATTGAATAAATTAGAGGCAAAATAATTAAATCTGTCCTGCTCTGTAGGAATGCATCTTTGTGGGCAACCAATGTAATTGCACAATGAACACTCTGTTACTCTTGGTTTTCCAGTCTCACTCAGTACATTCCTGTTGGGAGGGGGAGAGTTATCAGTCACTGAATATCCTGAGTAATATATCCTGGGCCTCTGCACCTGATTCTCTCTCCTACTTCTACCTTCCTCAAGAAAGCATTCATCTCTTGTTTCTTTCAACACCCAGTTAATTATTCATCACTTGGTTTATCACCAATGTCTAGGTTGACATTCAATAAATTAAGTGACAAATGCCCCCAAATAAGCTACAGAGTTAAAAAATATGTATGGAAGTGTGGTATTTGGCATGATACTTTTGCCTATAAGAACTGTGTTTTCCTGAAATAATTATTTATTTCTATGTAGAAAGAAACCAATATAATTTTTAAATGTTTTCATTAAGGTTCAATGAAAGAACCATAAAATAATGAGGTTTGTCATATTGGAGGCTTATGTGTTTGGACAATGAATTTGAAGACAAATATAGGTGCTCAGCTTATTATAATGCCCCAAGAGAAAATCCTAAAGCCCAACTCAGCAACAATAGTCAGAGTTTATATAAGGCAATTTATATATTCCAAGGGGAGAAATTACCACAACGCTTGGGGCACTTTATAATGTGAAAAAATGCAGTGAGAAAGCTTGTCAGCCTAATGTTTAAATAGCACTAAGTGTATATGTGAAGAAATCTCTTGACTTCAATCTTTATGAAGTGGATCTTAATCACCACCCCCCACCCCAAAAGAAGAGTTGGGGAAAAATGTCTATGTAAGGGTTTTGTAAAGTTCTGAAACTTCCCAACTGTGTTCATTTGCCTAAAATCTGCTTGTTATATCGAAATATAGAATTTTTGTTTCAGGATTATTCCAAGTTTGGCATATCATGAAAAATTCTTCCATTTAAGAAAACTATGTAAACCTATACTGTGAACTCTCCGTGGTTTCTAATTAGTAATTCCAATTGCAAAAACTTCACATGCAGGAAAAAAAAAGTCTGTGGAAACATTTAAGTGCTTGGAGTAAAGGGGTTGGACAATGACAAATGAGATGACCAAGCCGATGAGGGACATTTACATTACAGGGAGAGTAATAGATTACTTAAAGTGTGCACAGTCAATCATGTTCCCCATGTGGTCTGTCAGGTACTAGTATAACTTTTAAACTTTCCATTTAATTTGGTCTCTTAATGTCATGTTTTACACTGGTATGTTTCTAATAGTTTTTTTAATTGCAAATATATTTATATATTGTATTTCTTTGTGAATGACATTATGCTAGGTAAATGAAAGGACATGAGATAAAGGAGACATGGTCTGTTCATTTACAGACCTTAAGCAGTTTGTAAGGAGAAAGAGCTCAGTGCATCTAAAAGACAAATGTGTAATAGAATATGTTAGGAAAATATTTTGAATATCAAGTACTTTTTTCATGTTTTTATTTTTAAGAGCATGATGAAAATGTCAATTGTTAATAATAGAAGAACAAATATTAAGGGTTCATTTCCAAACATGAGTGACAAATATTTGTGCATTCATTATAGTCCCACTATATATATATATATTTATATATATATAATAGGTAGATAGATAGATAGATCCTTTGTGAAAGAAGAGAGCACAAAGATTTTCAGACCTATGAAAAAATTTTATACCTTTTTGTATATGAAAAATTTTATTACCTTCTTTATCATCATGTTTCCTCTTGAAGTCCATCCTTTCTTAAAAGACCGAATTAACATTTTAATGTTTACTGTGTGGCTATACCCAATGTTTACTGTGTGATATTCAAGACTTGTGAAAACTAAATGAAAGTCAAATTGCAGACATGTTTAGGAAGCCACAGAATTTTAACTTTGAACAAAACATTGTTACTTAAATTGCACATTATGACCTTCTCTTATTAAATCTTTTTTCATGAAATAATATGTCCCACTAGTCCTCATTTGCAGCAGGTTATCGATTTTGTTGCCCTGCTGTGATGACTGAACTTGAGCGGACACTGGTTGACTGCCTACCTGGTACAGTGGCCTGACTTGCTGTTTGAACAGACTAGGCTGCTCTACTCTCTGAACTAAATGACACAATTATTGTACAGAATCGGATAAACAAACATGACAAACTGGCTGAAACTGAAACCAAAAAATTCCACAGAAGTTGGAGGATAGCGTCTAGCTAACAGTATTGTTATAAGAAAAATCTTTCCATATGTTGGTTTTATCCTAAAGCAGGAGGATAATTTATTGTTCCAGAGAAAAACTTACAGAGTTTAAAGAAAGTTTTTCCTTTCATAATGGGAGTTTGGGCAAATCCACAGTTTACCAATGGCATCACTTTGTTAACTCATCGAACACAGGTTCACAGAGCATCTGCTGTGTGGTGGAGTGTGGAGAGCATTAGACCACAGAGGCTCAGGCTCCACTCTCTCAGCTGAAGGAACTTACAGATGAGGCAGAGTGAAACTCAAGTAAAAAACAGTGAAATGAAACATGGAAATGGTAAATTCTACCTACCCTTCAAGGAAGTTATGTCTTTATTTTAAAATTTTCAGATCTTCCATCTAATTCTATGAGCTGAGCTAAAAACCCTGATGCCAAAACAGCAAAAATAATGCAAAAAAGTAGAACATTTTCACTACAATTCTATATATGAGATTCAAAATAAAGTATTAGCAAGTGCAACCTAATCCTGTCTTAAAGGAAAAACACCTCATGTGGTCTTAAGATTAGTAGATGTCAGTAAATTTATTAATTTACTGCATAAACAATTTAAGGAACAGACAAAACAATATGATTATATTAATAGATACTTAAAGTCATGTTATGAATTTTAGTACTCACTACTGAAAAAAAAAAGCCCTTTTGTAAATGAAGAATGAGATAATGGGCACCTCTCAGGAAACTACTGCCAAATCATATCCTCTGCTGGTATGTTAAGAGCTTTCCTACTGCAGTCAGGAACAGTACATGTATATTTATTCCTGCCTCTCCTCTTCAATGTTGTACTACATATTTGCTTAAACTTAAACATGGGTGAAAAATTAAAACCCCGAAGTTATTGTTATTTAAATCTCTTTCCTTAGCATTTATTATATGTCCTTAATCCTTAGATCTTTGGATTTATCTTGAGCTCTTTTATGGTTATCTATGATTAGATTGAAAGTTTTACCACCACAGCACTCCCCCAATCTGCAAATATAGGAGTTTGCAATCCCAAAGTCTTAGTAAATTAATTGTTTGATATTTGGAATGCAATTTCCTATTAAAAATTATGTTTCTAGACTAGCATACAAAATCTGTTAATACTGGAGAATGAGGGGAAGGGAAGAAGGGAGGGAAGAGGTACAGGGAATAAGAAGCATAAATGGTAGGTACAAAATACACAGGGGGAGGTTAAGAATAGTATAGGAAATGGAGAAGCCAAAGAATTTATACGTGCGACCCATGGACATGCACTTAAGGGGGCAGGGAATGCTTAAGGGAGGTGGGGTGCACGGTGGAGGGGGATAAAGAGGAGAAAAAAAAAGAGACAACTGTAATAGCATAATCAATAAAATATACTTAAAAAAACTAACCTACATTCTATGTAAGTGAAATACAGAAATAATAGTGAAATAATGAAACAAAATACTGTTGTGATATAAATAATAAGTGTACGCTATATAAATAAAACATGTAACAGAAAAATTTCAATTTTCCTTTGATTTTTTCTTAAAGCAAGTAAGTTTCTAGGCCCTCACATGAACATGAAAAATTCAGCAGTTCTTTTTTTGTTTGTTTTGTTTATTTTCTGTTTTTTAAATGTATCATTTCACTTCAAAGGTGGTTTTAAAATGGTTATTGAAAATTATTTTAGTCATTTTTAAAGAGATTTATATTTATTCATTGTAATTCACTTTTATTGATTTTCAACAGATTTTCTAAAATTAAGCAAATGACTGAATTTATGTAACAGAACAAAAGTTGGAGGGCAAGTAAACAAAGAAAATATACCTGAATCAGATCATTTTATACAATACTGAAGTAAGGCCGACCTTGATAGGAAGTATTTGGCCCATCTCTTTGAGGGAGAGGAGGGAACAACGAGTTAGTTGGCTCTCCAGCCTTCAGGCTGTTTCAGTGTATTAGTCCCCCGGTATCCATAGAGGATACAGTCTAGGACCCCATGGATGCCTGAACTTGTGGATAATACTGAACCCTATATATACTATATTTTTTCTACATGCATATCTATGATAAAGTTTAAAGTATAAATTAGGCCCAGTAACAAAGCAACACCAATAACAAATAGTAAAATAGAGCAACCGTTTGAGGTGCAACAGCAAAACTAGCACAAATTGTTTTCCTTCTTCAAATTTCACAGATAGAAGATTCATTCTTAGTATAGAACTTTGCAACCTCAGCATTCGATTTTTTTCTTTCCTAATTAAGTTGAGAACTTTTACCTTATTATTTAACAGAAGCACTTCACAAACTCTCTTCAGCATATTTGAAATCTCCAGCATCACTACTCTTGCTTTTTGAAGCCATTGTTAAATAAAATAGGGGTGATTTGAACTGTGATATTGAGAGAGTTGATTTCCTACCAAGCAACTAATGGGAGGGAGCATCTGCTGACCTGATACACTAGACAAAGGGATGACTCCTGTCTTGGGTAGGATGGAGTGGGGTGGTGCGATATTTCATCACGCTGCTCAAAAGGGTGTGAAATTTAAAACTTATGAATTATTTATTTCATAAGTTTTGAAAGTTTGTATTACTTTCAGACCACAGATTTTGGGTAACTGAAATTATGGAAAGTGAGATCATGGATGAGGGGAAACTACTGTATAGATTGTGTTGGTGTTATCCAAAGCAGGTGTGAATAATCTTGAGGTGAATATGGAGATATAAAAATAGTCACTGAAAACCAGAGAGCAGTAACTATATGGGTATTCATAGCAAAGGTTTTAGCTTCACATAATTGAATGGACTAATACCATCCCTAATAACTTTGCTAGAGTTAAAATGCATGGAATAGTATGCTGCTGCTAAATTTCAGTGGTATATTAACCAGCTTTAGGTTCACTTGCCACAAAAGAGTAATACTCAATATTTGTTATTTTGGTGTAAAATCTAATCAAAGTCTGTCTAGAATGTATCCAGCCATGTAATATGAAAAAGAGAGACATTTAATGTAGAAGATACAAGATACAAGAAACCTTGTACACAGGACAGTGATGCTTCAGTCCTCTTCACAGTAAGCACCTTGGAACCTCACACAGTTCTCCCAATCGGCATCAGCTCTCTTGTCACATTTTCCTGAATCTCACTGATGGTCTGAAATCTCTTCCCTATCACAGGTGATTTTAGTTTTTGGAAAAAAACTAGAAGTCGCAGGGTGCCAAATCTGGGCTGTAAGGGTGCTGAGTCACCTGGGTGATTAGATGCTGTGCCAAAAAACTCTACATAAGATGTGATGCATAAGCAGGCACATTATCCTGATGAAGTTGTCAATCACCAGTTGCCCATAGTTGTGTCCTTCTGAGCCATCTGAATGGTTTTTGCAGGGGAATGTTCAAGCTTAACACAAAACTTGATGCAGATTCATTGCTCTACTGGCTCAGTCATTTTGAATGTCATGTCTACACAGTTTTCATGCTCTCTCAATGGTGTCTACTGCCCTCACTGACTAGTACAGGGAAGCTGTCATTGTTCACATATGTGCATTCCAGTCCACTCTCTTCAGCTGCCAGGTTACACTGATGTCAGGCAAACTGTTCTCATTATATTAACAATGGCTGGAATTTTTCCAAACACATCTTTGCATATGATGCATTTTATCTTTCCTATTAATTGAATTGTACTATCCTTATCAAAAAAAGAAACCCCCAAATACTCAAAATCAAATTTCAATGATATAATCTATTCTACATACCATATTTGAGTACCTACTATTGATATTGAACAAAACACACATAGTTTTAGTTATGTTGGAATGACATTAAATGAGCAAACAAGGATAAACCCACAGTTGAAACATGAAAAAATGCAATGAAGGGAAAGAATAGGATTCAATGACAAAGAATAATAGGAAGAACCACTTTGCGGGGAGGTGTTACTCCAAATGGCATTTCAGCTGCAGTCTGAAAGGTGACTAAGAGTGACATATTTGGAGAAAGAGAGTGCATTTTAGGCAGAAGAAATAGTTCATTAAAATCATCATCATCTTCATGATCATATCATGAGGAAAGAGCTAGTGAAACAATTCCAGGTTGGCCGGTAAGTTCTTTTTCTTTTTTAAGATTTTATTTATTTATTTTAGCCAGAGGGGAAGGGAGGGAGAAAGAGGGAAACATCAGTTTGCAGTTGCCTCTCATGCTCCCCTTACTGGGGACCTGGCCCACAACCCAGGCATGTGCCCTGACCTGGAATCAAACCAAGGACCCTTTGGTTCTCAGGCCAGCACTCAATCCACTGAGCCACACTACCCAGGGCTGGCTGGTGAGTTCTTGATTGAGCAATGGAGGCAGTAATATGACTTGTGATTGGAACCAAATCATTAAGTGTTTACATTATTCTAAATATAATGAAGGCATTAAGGCTATGATGACATTATAGCCACATAGACATTATTTTTTTCTTCTGGAGGATCACAAATTGAGTATGTCATTGTCAAATTTACTTCTGGCTGATAAATCTAAGAAATTGGAGAGGAAAAGGACAGGAGCTTGAAGGTATGTTAGCTCATATACCAGAAAACTGAAACTACAAAATATGTTATTATTAATACCAAAAACACAACAAAGGGGATTTATGGCTACATGTACTAGAAGAAGGTAATTGAAGGTACCTGAGCATCTGGAGCTAGGTGCCCAACCAATAACTGCAGAAAGCTATGTTTTACCATCTTTTAGTTCTGTTCTTAGGTGTGTGATTGTATTTTCCATACAGAGTGATAAAGGTGGCTAACAGCATCCCCCAAGGTATATTCTACCAGTTAAGTGACCTCAATGAGATAGGGTCTCTCAACAATTTCCATAATAAAAGGCTTCTTTAAGCACAGGTCACCTGTATACCCTTGAATCAATCACTGTGGTCTGGAAAATGGAATACCCTTCTTGTCCAGAGCTGGCTCACATGCCTAGCCCTCCTAAGCACAGGTTCAGGCTTCTGAATCACTTCAACATGACGGAGGGTGGAGAAGTTGTTCAGTAGGGAAAATCAGAATGATGTTATGGGAAGAATTGTTTGCTAGGTGGAAGATTCATGAGGAAGTGGGAAATTACAGAGGCAATCAGGGTACTGAGAATCACTGAAGGACCAGAAGAAATTGCAGGATGAATTTCAGTGAGGTTTCTAAAAATAAGCCTGAGGATAAAAGTATATATATCTGCTCTCCACCCAAGATCTACTGAATCTGAACCAGATGCTCTAAGAGTATCTTGTTAATTTGCATTGTAAAATGAAAATACTGTGATTCTTCAGCACTCCAAAGATTTGAGAATCACTGGATTAAAATTATACCCATGGGAAGGCCTAAGTCTTTCAATGATTCAATGTACAAACTTCCTCTGAGCTGTGAATTCATATGATTTTTATGATGCATGCTATGTATAGAAAAAAACATAACCTGAATCAGAAAACAGACAGCTACCACATAATACTGATTAAAAAAAAATTTTGGTACATCTATTAATACAGTTGTATGTAGAGAAATACTAGACAAAATCTACTTAAGATCAGTTAGATATCTTGGTGATTTGCTTAAACCTCCAAACTCTCAGATTTTCTCTCATAGTGACTTACAGTAGAGTGAGTTCTTGAAAACAGGTGTGAAAACTTGAAAGTAAATACCCATGATTGTCTTTGAACAAGAATAAATTACAGGGTTTTGTTTTGACTCTAAATTTCTTACTCTGCTTAGACTGGATTTAAGTATTTAGCCCTCTCTTGGTGTCAACTGTGTTGCAAATCCTAGATATTTTATACAAAAACAGCTCGCCTTTTGTTTGGTTATTATGAAGTCTGCTGAGATTTAGCCACCAGGTGTCAGTAAGACTTGCAAAGCAATAGGGTTTTGCAGAGTTCAGTGATTTTGTTTTTTCAGTATCTAAGAGCAGATTAATACAATTTTTGGTTATATCTTTTTTTTTGTTCCAGGGAAACAGATGCATTTCATTGACAGACTCATTGAACACAGACAGAATTTATTTTTTTTTCCTTTTCCACAACAAGGCTTTGTTTCACCACACTTTCAGAATATAGGCTTGTTTTCATTTCTAAGAATTGATACCTCAAGATTCATAGTAAATGAGGTAGGTTAGCCCACCCAGAAGAAAATGGATACATCTGAGGCTGGAGATAAGGAGGTAGGATATCTTGCCAATTACATGTAAACTACCATGAAATGTCAATTAACAAGGAGAAAATGTGAGCACTCTTAGACTACTTATTATATTACAAAAAGCAATATGATGGATCAGTTTGAAATTTAAATAAAATGTGATCTTTTGAAAACTAATCACACTTCTGTATTAGCATTCTCACTGATTGTTTTAATTGTTATTATTTGTGTTTTTATCATTATTTGCTTTTTTCCTCCCCTGTTATTTCTTATAAGACTTAAACATAAATCTATTTGATGCTGTATCAAGCCACCTGCATACTCTAGTGCATTTTTTCTATTTCATATAAACTATGAATTAAAACTTGAAATGGAAAACTTCATAGTATATCAATGAATTATTAAGAATTATGATATAATTATCAAGAATAATTCTATAACTTATTCTCTTTTTCGAGGGTTACTCTAGTAGTCACTGTGTTCTGGTGAATTGGTTTCATTTCTATTTCACTCTTAGTTTCCTCCTACACAGACATTTAAGGCACTTGGTGTGGCCAGCCTGCCTCGTCAAAGTCTCAGCAAGGTCACAAAGTCTGTTGACTCATATGGCAATTCCTGTGTAGAAAACAAAATTCTACATCATCTTTGAATCAAAGCCAATAAAACAAGATCCCAGCTGTCCTAGTCTCTGTTGAAAAAATAAAACTGACCTAGTTTAAATTGGTTCTCAGAATTATTTGGAGTAGCGTTTAGTTTTCTAAGACTGTAGGAATGATAGTATTTTTAGAAAACTTGAAAAATAAAGCAAACACTGAAGTGAAAAAGAGACAGCAGATATTAAAATTCTGACCTACAACAATCAAGATTTTATTTTGTTATATTACTGGTTTTTACAATATTTAGAAAAAAACCCAGTAGTACAGACTTTCTGTTCTCAGGATTACAAATGGCAAACGGCAATGGCCAGATTGTGTTTTCCCTGTGCCTCAGCAAGGAGAAGTCTCTGACAGTTTTTCACAGGTATATAGCACCAATATACAAGCACATCTTATTTCCTCCTTCAAATACATCACATCTCTAGAAAATGAAGTAGGAAAGAATTATTGTAAAAGGAGAGATGTGTGTTAGGTAGAAAGGTTAACACAGTTTTGAATGCTCTATAAACTAGGCCTAATATTAAAAGAGAGTTACTTATTTCCCTCTGGCCACAAAAATTCTGGGTCTGCAGAGGGTGAGTGACTGGAGTAATGGTAAGTGAACAGAAATGTATCATACATTTTGTCTGTGCGCACCTGCTATTTTGCCTCAAGGCTTCACTAGAACTTAGGCGGTGAATGGACATTCTATTGGTATTTGCCAGATTAAATACAATAGATCTCATGCTGTGAAATCATTCCACATCACATTTTATTTTCTTTTGTGCTCCAGTGGGAATGTGAGGAGGGGTCAATCGGCATTAGTAATGTTCTGTCACTTAACTCAGAGGGCCCTCCTCACCATCACTATGGATGTCCTCATTCTGAGTCATTAATGGGCAGTTTTCCATTTAGGGCTTTTAGTGGAAGTCAGTCACATGCATTTCTAGTGCCCAGGAGAAAGGAGATACTGAAAAAATATGAAAAGAGGCAATAAATTAATTTTTAGGAAATAAGAATCTGTTGCCAAGTATTAATGACACACAATGACTCATATTTTTCATTTGTCATGTTTCATCAATTTAGTTGGGGCACATGGTAGAAATAATCCAAGGCAGATACTGTTAATATAGAAGTGGCAGGGGGCATGCACAGACACAGATCTGGATAATAAATACTGGACAGACTTGGAACAAGGCAATAGTGAACATTTAGATTGTATACAACATACATACAGGTTTATTTTGAGTGCTAAATAGTAACAGAACTAATAGAGTTTAATGCTTGGTCTGAATGGGTGAGTGGAACACCATTTAACAAAAAATGCTGTTGTCAAGGAGGAAACCATATTTTGATAGTGTATAGGAGAGAAATTGAATCACAAATTGAACTTTGGTTATACTCAAACTGTGAAGTTGGAACATGACCTGGGAATATCACAAGATTTATCACTTTTGATGGTTTTCGGATTGCTTAGGCGGCCAGGATGCCCTTTTCCACCCTCCATCTGACTGACTGTCTGAATCTTCCCCTACAGAGCACAGGACTCTGCTGTAGTGATCCCTGCATTTATCATGTTCCACTGTGTCTATTTCAATGTGTTTTTCTTAAACTAGAACAGAAAACCATGTGGAGATTGCAGCTGGTACCAAATGTAGTGCCTCACCTCATGATATATAAAGTCAGTTTTCAGGAGAATATTACTCAGACTCCCATGTATACAAAGAAAAATAGAATATCTAATTGAAGATTTTTCCAAAGTGATGTGCAACTTCTAAAAAGCCCACAATATCTTAAAATTTTACACATAGCATACAGGTCACTTTGAAGAGAACTTGTAACTTATTAGGACATTAAAATATTTAGATATAAATATTATTTTAAACATAGTCAGTTTCTATATTAACATCTCCCTTCACTGTAGGCACGAGTCCCTCCTATTTCTGTGTGTTTTGGTTCTAATACGCATCTGTGACTTTGGCTTCATAGGATATAATTGTGACTTATTCTTTTTAATTCACTCAGTAAATATTTATTGAGCACCTCCACTTTTAAACACCTTTACTATACTCCCTGGGAGATACCAAAATGTTTGACACAAAAATAAATAGACCCTCCAGAGGTTTACAGGCTAGGACAGAAAATAAGAATGTCACACAGATATTTATAAGACATAAAGCACTAAGTTCCCAGAGTAAGGTGTAAATTAGTGATTTTCAGTTGGGTCAGAGAGGGAAGTGAATCTTTCTAAAGACTTTTTTTTTTTGTAAAATCACATATTGAATTCCTTAAAATATGATGAATTTGAAATCGATTCAAGAATTAATTGAAGTTGAGTACCAGTAAATATAATAGTCCTGGGTAGTGAGGCATATGAATTTACATTTAATTGGCAAGAGTTACCTGATTGAAAATCTGTCAAATATGATATGAATGGCCAGCTTAGTCACCTTAGTGACTGATGTGCCTTTCAATGATGAGTATTATTATTTAAATAACTGTAAGAAGAATAAACTACAAATAAGTAAATAAGTAAATAAACAAATAAATAAGTAGGCTGGAAATAGACTGTCTCAAATTTTATATAGCAGGTTGGAATCTCTGTTTTATAAATGTATTTCCTATAACTCAATTAGATTTCTTCCCATGTGACAGAAACACAATTTTATTTAACATAAAACAAATCCCTTCCCTTTATTTAAGATTATGCTAAGTTTTTGGAAATCTTGCATAAGAGAGTATCCAAGAGAAAAGCTCAAAGTGGATAATATTTCAGATATGTTCATTTCTACATTTATATACATTATGATTACCTCATGTTTTTAATCAAATAAAAATCAAATAAATAATAAATCTATGTAACATATATGTATGTTATACAGGGTCTGGCAGAAGTAACGCATGTTTGAATGTGGTTGCTTGGGTAATAACATAGGTGTAATAATTTGCTTGAGTGTAATTTTTTATGTTACAGAGTCACATGCTTATGATTTTGTAATAAAAAGTGGTGTTATTTGTGCCAGACCCTGTATATATCAAGATATGTATTCATTATTTTGACATCAATTCTTAAGTGGACAGTTAAGACACTGTTTCTAGTAGTTCAGGTTGTAAAAACTAATACATTTTTCTTTGTGTTTAGGTTCTTATGACCTACTTGAGGATGACAACACATAAAATAGTGGACAAAGCATTACAGATTATAAAAATATGTATAAAATAGACTGTGAGTAAAGTCTAGAAGTGGTCAATTTTTGGGGGTGAAGAAGGATTGGCCAAGTCTTTATAGAAGTGACAAACCTTAAATTATGTGTTTAAAGATGGCCAGATGTTCTCTAGCTGGTCAGAGCAGCGAAGGTTTTCCAGAAAGAGCAAGCAAATAATAAAGGCAAAGAAGCAAGGCCTAACCAAGGAGGATGCACACTGGAATGAGCCAGCCTGATATAAAAAGGAAATATAAGCACTTTAATAAAGCAATGGCACAAGGTGAGCTGCGTTGGGTGAGCTGTGTTGGGAGAAAAAATGGCTGAAGATGTAGAATTCTGAAAAATTCTGTGTATCATTTTGAAAGACTGGGACTTCAATAGAAAGGTGTTGAGGAATATTGCATGGTTTTAGAGGAGGGGTTAATAAAAGGAGGGAGTTAATAAGATTGAACTTGATTGTAGGAATACCATGTTGATTTCAATTGTGGAGGACAGATAGATATGCAGGAGCATAGACAGAAGCAGGGAGACAATTTTGGAGGATACTTCAGAAGTGGAGGCAAGCCACATTCAGGAACAATATGCATTCAGTCTGTTATAAACAGCAACATATTATTCTTCTTTGTGGTTGAATAATATTCTAATATATATTTTATATATATATATATATATATACACCAAATTTTCCTTATTAACTCATTTATTAATGGACACTTAGGTTGGTTTCATACATACATTGGCTACTCTAAATAATCTTCATTGAACACAGGAATGCATATATCTTTTTTCAGTTAATGTTTTCATTTACTTCAGATAAATACCCAGGAGTGGAATTGCTGGAACATATGGTAATTCTATTTTTAGTATTTCAAGGGACCTCCATACTTATATTTTGAATCTGAAAGCAAACAAAAGAATAAACAAAAAAAAAAACAACCAAATAAACAAATAAAACCAATCAGCTTGTAGATACAGAGAACAGTTTGGTAGTTGTCAGAGGTGAGGACTGAGGGTAGGCAAAATTAATGAACTGTGTCAAAAGATACAGTTATAAAATAAGTAAGTCCTGGAGGTGCAATATACAGAATGGCAACTATAGTGAATAACACCATATTGCATATTTAAAAGTTACTAATAGAGTAAATCTTAAAAGTGTTCAGCAGAGAAAAACAATTCTGTAAATATCAATGGTAACAGGTGTTAATTAGATGTATCATGGTGAGCAATTCACAACATATATAAATACCAAAGCATGTTGTTTTATACCTGAAACAAATATGTTGTGTGTCAATTATACCTCAGTTTTTAAAAAAGCGATCTGCAGAAATGATGGGGAAGCAGTGGCTACTGAGCGTTGTGAAGAGTCTGAATCAACAAGGCTGAGTGCATACAGTGGTGAAATATGAAGTCAAGCCCTATAGACACTAGATTTTTGGCATGCATCACTGGTGTATGGCAATGTATTTCACAAATGATTTAAAAAAATTAAATAGAAGAAACAGGTCTATTTGGGGAAAAAGTTAATCAAGTATATAAAAGAGACCTGATTAATATAGTGAATTTGATATTTTAATGTTGAGAATCTTGACTTTTTTCATATCCTTATATAAATGAAGGTTTTGAAATGCTAAATTTAGTGCACACACGACCGACTGAGCATATCTACTTTTCTCAGTGATCCATTATGGACAATTTCAGTATTTTATGTTAAAATTCTAGCTGCTGCCTGAAGGTTATATATGTAATCAGATATCAACATCTAGAAGCATCATTCTCCACTTAAACTGTAGCACACTACACTAATGAATATTTTGTATCAGTTGGAGGACAAGATTTTGAATTTAGCACATTTCTTTTACATATGCATTAGCTATATAAAAGGCTTTATTTCAGCTGGGGAATTGGCCTGTGTTATGTTTTGAACTGTGTTTTTCATCTAATCTCCCATTAATATTAAACCAAAGCCAACAACAACAACGAAACCTTACAAGAGAAGGCAGTAAACCTTCGAGGGATGCAATTATGTTTATGAATATAATAGTAGGCTGCTCTTTATGATACTTTTAAATTAACAGAATTTTATCTTAACTCACCAACTAAATAAATGGTATTGACCAATGGGAATTGAGTAAATGGAATAAATTTAAAATCGTGCATATGCAAGGTTGGCTATGGTATTTATAAAAGATATTTCTACTCTAGACCTGTTAAAAGATGGTGTAAGGGGTGGCAAAATGTGGAGTTAGCATCAGTTTTCTTTTGCTGTCACTTTAATATTACAGAAAGTTTTATTTTCAGGGAAAAAAACAAGTACTGTCTTTTGGCCTCCTTCTTTCTCTAATCTTACCATTTTCTCCTGTGTTCTTCTTTCCTCATGATGCTTGTTCCTTTCCAGACATCCTTACTATAAATAAAATCAATCAACCCTTTCAATATTTTGCTCATTCAACAAGCACTGATTGAGCCAGTGAGTAAAAGTGGAAAAACAAACATAAGCTATACAAACTTCATACTGGCCATTGCTACTTGCTACTATATTGCTTTATTTTCTTACGCCATGTTTTTTCTCTTAGGCAGAAAAATGTAATTGGAGCAATAGTATCTCTGCTTTTCATGAGTGTGTATTTCCCTATCTATAAAATAAGGAAAATAATCATGCCCATCTCTTAGGATTGTTGAGAGGATTAAATGAGCTCAGATGTTTAAGGAGTAGGACAGTACATTAAATGTCGGTTAGTGTATTTTGTGAATAATATGGCAAGAAAACATGCATTCATCACTCAGCTAGACCTTGGGTCATCCTCCCAGGCTATGTCTGAGTTTGCAGAGACATAAATATCCAGAATCACTGCATCAAGCAGAGAAGCAGATGTACAGATCTGACTCTAGAAAGCACCCTGGGCCCTAGCTTTTTATATAGAGTTGAGGATATGGAGAGAATTACACTCACTTTGAGAACTCTGAAGCCAAAATGAGGATGCCAAAGGGGCAGAGTCACACATCCTGTTTCTTCTCTCAGGCAGAGATGAGTCCTTGTATTTTGTTTCACTGCTGAGAAAGAGAAATTCCCACCTTTTTTTTTTTGAAACCCAAAAGAATAAGAATCATGTGGTGCCCTCCACCCCTACCTCAGTGGTTACCATGATCTGTCAGGCACTGCATTAATGCAGTCCTATCCACTCTTTATCATCTTGTCAATACCCCCTTCCCTCACTCACTGCCCCAGCAATTGAGCTCCTTTCTGTGCCCTGAGGAAACCAAGGGTTTCTTGCCTCATAAGCCTTGTGTCTGCTCTTTCTTCTGACTGAATACTTTCCTCACATCTCCTTTACACTGTTATTGGACTCAACTTCCCATGATCCTCCTCACGGAGAACTCTTCAGAAAGAAGTCTCAACCCTCACACAGAGTCATTCAGAACATAACTCTCTCTTCCCTATTTTTTTATTTTACTTCTTCCTCATATTAAAATGTAGGCTCTGTAATTGTCCAACTCTTTTCTACCTAGTTTTCTGTAGTACCGGTGTTACAGAACCCTGCTCATACTCTTCTAGAACAGCTGTGGAGTTCAATTTCCTGCCACCAAGAAGCATGCAAGAGTTTGATGAGTGTGAAAGGGGTTGTTTTATTCTATTTTGTTTTAGTATATGAGCTCCAGAAGTGAACACAGGAAAGGGGCTGTTTATTTAAAGGTTATACAGATTTTGATTAAAGGGCAGATTTCTGCTGTTAAGTCCCAGTTCACTTTAAAACTACTCCAAAACACACAGTCCTGCCTCCCTTTGCCAAACCAGGCTGGTTTCACAATACAGCACCCAGAGGTACTGTCCTTAAGAAAAGCAGAAGTCTGCAGCTCAGCATTCCCGGTCACTGTTCAGCTCCAAGCATCTCTCCCCAATGGGGGTGGCTATGCAGGTCCCCAGCACCTGTGTCAGGTCTGGCCCCATCTTCTCGAAGCAAACAAGAATCAGGGTGGCTGGACAGGTTCCTGCCATATTGCTAGCTCTAACAGCTCACTGAACTTTTAACTTTCAGACCCCCCTCTCACTTCTGACTTGTGACTCCCTCTGACTTTTAGCCTGCTCTAATTTAAATGTTTGGCTCAGAACTTCCCTCATGACCTCATATCCAGCCCTCCCTAAGGTGTGTTACTTTCTGCCATTTTTGCCAGTTCCCCAGTTTCTTTTAACTTATTTTTGCTGCCACCTTTAGTTAGGGCAAGAATTCCCAGCCATACTCGGTGGGTGTCCAGAGTGGGCATCTGCCCCCTGCCTCTCGCACAGGCACAGTATGAGTTCTCCACCTCCAGCTATGTCATGAGTCCCTGAAGTTCTTAGTGAAGCACACAATTTGTCCTGGGCAGCAGTCTTCTTCCCATCAGGAAGGCATAGCTTGCCATTGTTATGCAGTGTATCTTAAATGTTGTACCATTCACTCTTCCCTTCGCCCAATCAAGGATTGTGGGGGTAACACTCTGTACCCTATTACACTGGCAACACCTAAATAGTCTCTGGTAATAAATATCTCTTGTATGAATGAATGAGACAGATGCAAAGTTATAATTGCTAAACTCAACTACATCTTTACAAAGAAGTAGAAAACCGATTTTAGCCATTTTGAACTCTAAAGATATTCAAACATAATGCACTAGAGAAAAGGTCACATATAGAGTTAATTATTTGTCCTAACAGTGATCTATTAATGCTCTTTTATTCTTCATATGTAGAACATTTTAATAAGTGATAAGTTAATTAAATTAATAATTTTATTCAGGAGCTTAGAAATAATGATTTATCAATTAATTAAACTAGTTCATATATTAACCAGGAGGCAGAATGTAACAATTAGCTATTAATCATGTGCTGATTGATTTTGAAGTAACTAGTTAATTGATTTAATTATTTTAATCTGGAATATCTGCTGGAGCACTCTACTCTGCATGTGCATCATTGGGCTGCCACTAAAAACCACATCTCCAGTATCATGGAGCATTCTTACAATGTTCCATTTTATACAAAGAATAGTATATGCACGGTACATACTCTGTGAGCTCAATCTTTTTTGGAAGTAAAGAGTCTTTAGAAATATAAGCTATTATTAAAAATGTTTATTTCCAGGGGTGTTTGGATTGTGGGTGATTTTAGTTTTATTTAATTGATGTCTATGCTTTTTTCCATAATCTTTTGACTTCAAATCACTTTTAATATGGGAATTTTGTAATGCCACTACAAAAAGTTTCTCTGTGTTGTGGACATCTTAATAGTTGAAATTCACTGAAGAGTTGATTCTAGTGTGGGTTTAAGTGTTATAGCCTTTTTAAAAAGAAAAAGGTATGTGAACTAGCTGCATTCATTCAACCTGCAAGATTAGGACAAAAGGACTAACAATGGACAACAGTCTCAGGATGCATTTCAAGCAGTTGTAGTGCGTGTGTCAAAAACACTCTGCCTGCAGGAGCAGGAGAGCTGTCCCCTGGTGCCGCTTCAGGAGAACAGAAAGAGCATTTAACGGGAGAGACCCCGAGGACTATTATTACACTTGTGGCTAAGCTCACTGCTAAAGTCGAGGAGAAGTTAGCCAGGATTCAGCGATGTGTTACTGCGCTACAGCTTGCAATAGCTGCCTTTAGGCAATGACACATTTTCTGGAGCACATGCAGTCTAAGCTCACAGAATTTGTTGGATAATTTTTTTATTTTTGTAACATTTGTCCTTTCCAGAGACAGTCCCACACAGTAATTCAAAATTACTTTGAGTCTTCATATTTATTTGCTAATTAATTTTGTAACATGTAGCAAAAGAAGGAAAAAACTCTTCCTTTTTATAGCTCATTCATTGTTACATTTCTTTCTCTGCCCTGCTCCTTCTCTATTAACACAAAGACTCCTATTTTATGTAGCAGTAAAAACCAGCAGGCTTCTCTCTTAATCAGTGTTGTCTAGGTTCATTGCCTGGGGCCCTAGGTCATTAGTAATAAAGGTCTGTAGTTGATGTTTTTAACATACAGGGACTGTCAAATGATCCTCTCATTTCATCTCCCTGTGATTAGAAACAGGCCCAAGCTTGTAGTATTTAGTAATACTATTTTTCTTGTTGAAGGAGAGGTAAAAGACTACCTGTCTTGGAAACAAAAGCTTTTTAAACTAATGATTGCTTCACAGTATACTTAAAGGAATAACGGACTGTACAAAGGCAGTAAAAGCCAAAACAAGTGAGAAAATGTAAGGAATTGGTATCTATGAACTCCAGGTTTCTTCAAGGAGTAGAATTAAATGTGAAAGGAATGACCCTATGGTGCTGCCAGCAGCCCTAATTTACCCGCCCTTGTTACCTTACATGGTCTGATTTGCAGCCTCCTAATGGAAAAGACACTTTGTAGTAAAAAGTTCTGTTTGAGACACTTTGAAATCATGATCCTCAGGTTTTCTTTCTGTAAATGTCTCTTAGAGGTCTCTGAACTTATTAAACAGCCCTGCATTCTGAGGCTTCTAATGTTAGAACATGCATAATACAGACACCTCGGTGTAGGAAAATGGCAGTCTATTTCCCACACACTCTCTGGACAGGGCTTTGTGCTGGCCTTCCTCCCTCGCCCTGATCTTTGGGCCCTCACTGCTGTGTACACAGAAAGCCCCGGTGAACATCCATGGTGACAGATCACAGCTACATAACTATCGCTCGTCACAAAACAGACTAATTTCTGTTCTTCAGTGTTCTTCACGTTATTTCCTCCATGAACTCAAAGGACAAATGGAAACTGACAAAGTATTAGAAACCTTGGAAAGGAGGAAAAACAATTCTATTGGAGTGGAATTTAAGGAATCTTTAGGGAGATGAAGCATTTATGGATACCTAACAAAACTCCACAGTTAATTTTCAAATGTTGAAAATCAGATTAATGAATGCCATTATAAATTTGTTTCTCTATTCTTCTAATATTTTCCTCAACATTATGTTATGTTATGCAACATAAGTGTTCTAAGAATATTATTTTTAATGCAAAGTCTTTGTTTTCACAGTCATTTTTCAGGATAGAAAAATTGCCTGTTTTACTTTTTGAAGTTCCTTGAGATAGGCAAACATGAGCCAGTTAAAATGGCAAACTTGGTGGATTTAGAGATCAACACAGTAAAAAGTACAATCAGTTTCATCATAGGTGGCCACCTTTGATCAACCACTGATGATTTATCTCAACAGAATTAGCGGCTCCAGGAACTCTGCCTCTACCCTGTGTAGTCAGCTTGTCTTCGAGCAGCCAAGGCCTCACTAACCCAAAATGCAGGCAGAGAGTTCCAAAGTCACCTGCTTATGGGTACACACCATTTTTAAATAAAGAGGATTTGTGGAAAAGAAAAAGACCATGTTGAGTGCCTGTGTGCCAGGCACTTTTCAAGCTTATTTCTTTTAATCCTAAAAAGAATTTTACCCTGCAGGGTACCCATCGTTATTTCCATTTTACAAACAAAAACGGTGAGACTAGGGAAGCTGAGACTCCTCAGCATCATGAATCTGACTAGGATGGGAGACAGATTTCAAACCCACATCTGACTGACTCTAAAGCTCATGCTCTTCCTTCTGTTCCCTATTGGTACAAGTGTTACAGAAAGGAACCATGGGGAGCCCAGATACTGTTACCGAAACAAGCCCCCTCACCTGGGGTCTTTCTGTATTGTGGTTCATCTTGCCCCACTGCCAGGTGGGAATTGTAGCTCTCAATGCTAGAGTTTGGTGAGAAGGAAAGGAACTATTTAGTTAAAAGTTATACAGGTTTAGAATAATGGTGGAATGTTGCTGTTAAAATCCCAAAGTCCCTTTAAAACACCCACAAACATACACACATACAGTCCTGCCTTCCCTTTCAAAACCAGGCCAATCAGGGGTACCGTATCTCAGGAAAAGAAAATAGAAGTCTGTAGCTTGGCTAGATTCCTGGTTCTTCCCAGTGTGCTTGTGTAGCTGGACAGGTCTCCTGTGGTCCCCAGCACCATCAGCTGTGTCAATCGCGATCTCCAGTTCTTAGTGCAAAACCATGTGGCACCTCCTCATGGCCCTCCAGCAAGAGTCCTTTCACCTCTTTCCTTCCCACATGGCCTCACATGGTCCCCCATTGTTGTCTCCTGTATTGTTTCTCCTCCTTAGTGGTGGCTCGCCTTTAGTTTAAATCTTAGCCTGAAACCTCTTCCATAACCCCATTTATGACTCCTCCTACAGTCAGCTACACCTGCCAGCACTCCTGTATTTTCAGGCCTTCCCAACTGCTCAATAAGCTTGGGCAGGTATGGCCCCACAGTGCAGAGCGAACCACCTCTAAGCTCATACACATGCATGGCTAGGGGAGCTGCCCCCAGCCACATCATGGGTCAAAGTTATGCATACCTTTCTGGTTCCACTCAGGCTGGAAGCTAGCTTGCTGTTACTGATATGTAAAATAACCACTTTCACATATCAGGTATGGAGCTGGCCTGCAGTTAGTGATATGCAAAATAATTCTCAATGGTCCTGCTCTATGGCTTCCTTCCCCCGGCCAGGTCTGTGTGGGATATCCTATAATCCTGGACACACCAAGTTCTGAACCCCATTACAAATCCCCTCTTTGTGAAGCCCTGAAGCCTCCCAGCCTACACCCTATTACAAAAGTAATTTTGAAAAGATAATATCTATTGCATTAATAGGAGACATTGCATAATGTCTCCTCTGCCCCATTCAGAAATTTACATTGTCCATTTACTTTTCCAACTATTCATATACTATGCTCTTAGTTCCAGTAATTAAGTATGTATTAGTAAAGTAAGTAAACAGTTTTACCTTTGTCCTATTTTAGTTTTTCCATTTACTTCCTTTCTATTTTTTTCTTCTACCTTTGTACCAATTTTTCCTTTCCCCTTCTCATTCTTTTCCTTTACAATAGCAGATGACAGGAAGGAGGAAAACAAGCCAAAAAAAAAAAAACCATAGTGGCCCAAATGAAGAAGGTACTATATGGGGCACAGGAAGTAATTCTGGGTGATTAACCAACAGGACGATGTGTGTGTCCAAGCTGATGATCATTCATAGATGTGATCATTGAACTTGTTTGACTCCAGTATGCCTTCCATGGTGCTGATCACAAGCTTTCACATCTAGAAATATGAAGTTCAACGTGTCAAGATTTAAATATGAACAAGATGATGATAAAGAAGGTGCTGAGGGGAGACATTGTTGGAACTCCTAACAACATTTGTTGCCAAAGGTGTTGGTAAAATACCATCTCCATACAAAGCTGAAGCTTTAAATAAGTCTCAGAGGCTTGAAAGAAACATGTGAGTCCAGGATCCACTATGTAAGAGGAAGATTTATTTGTGGTTCTACCGTAAAAAAAAATGGCAGCAGCTAAAGATTATGATTTGTGAAAATAAGTGTCTAGAGAGGAAAATATGCTTTAAGTGTAATGCCTTTGGGTTTTGCATTCTTCACCAGAAGAGCAGGCTTGGAGTAACAAGGTTGAAACCCATTATCATTCTGCTAACCATCCCTAATTAGCATGAGACCACACACACCTAAGTTATGGATTATTCTTTACATTCATAGAACAAAACAGCTCTATTCTTCTGCATTTACTTAGCTCTTTATATTGACTTCACTTTTGTGGATATCATGCTAAGTAAATGAACAATTTAAAGATTAATGATGGGGCAGTCAAATATGACGTTTTTGTTGGACTGAAGGCAAAAAAATCCCCTGTGAAATAGATAGGTGGCTTTATTTAAAAAAAAAAGTAAGCAAATTACCTGATACAAATTTAAAATCAGAAATTTTTCACTAAGTAAAATTTATTACTGTAGAGTACCATTATTTATGACATCATGTTTAAAATTTTATGAATAACAATAAAATTTTAAGAAGAAAGTAAATCAAATTTATTTTCATCATGTGTCTGAGAACAACTGAAGTTAGGAAAGTATTCAGTAGTTTAAAAAACACATCATGCTACTGTCACTCTTCTGAAGTTGCTTTGTATGGGTCTACTGGAAAAACTGAAGACAGAACTGACCTTGGTGTAGGTTTTTTTCTTGAAGGTGATTTGGGGAATAAAGCATTAAGAGATGACCTAACTTAAGACCTAGAATCAGTAAAAAGTGGCTACTGTTTTTATAAGAAAATGTTCAGTGTTAATACCACTTTTCGTCTCCAGTGTAATGGATACTGAAAATGTACATTTTACAAGCAGAGCAGATGCTATTTCCAGCATTCTGTACCATTTTTCTTCCCTTTTCTTCTCCTTCCCTTCCCTTCCCTTCCCTTTGTTGTTGTCTCTTTCCCCCTTCCTCCTCCTCCTCTTTCTTCTTCACTTTCAAATGGGAATCTGTCTGCTAGATACATGTTGATAGGGCTTTAAGAAAATTTTAGGTTAATCTATTTAGCCTCTCATTCTTCCACTCTAAAATTTTTAATAACCCATAAATTCTGCATGCAAAATTTCTTTTTTTTTAAAGATTTTATTCATCCATTTTTAGGGAAGGGAGGGAGGGGGGGGAGAGAGAGAGAGAGAGAGAGAGAGAGAGAGAGAGAAAGAGAGAGAAACATCAATGTGCGGTTGCTGGGGGTTATGGCCTGCAACCCAGGAATGTACCCTGGCTGGGAATCGAACCTGGGACACTTTAGTTCCCAGCCCGTGCTCAATCCACTGAGCTATGCCAGCCAGGGCCAAAATTTCTTACTCATAATAAATTTACAATGGAAAAGTTGGTGTTTTCACTTTATATCAGAGCAAGATCAAACTCTCCTTGAAATAACCTTGTATAGATGAGATATTCTGAGCAAACTAACCAATGACTGTTGATTCTGGTTCAGTTCTATCTTAAGTCCACAGATGCCATATCCTAACATGTTTGGCTGAAGGCAAGAAAAATATGAAATATATAGATTACTGTAATGAAAAAAAAATACCAATAGACAACAAGATCTTGTCTGAGGGATCAAGCCCTCAGCAGGAGGATTCTAATAATGGAAGAAGTCCTTAACAGTGTTTGAAGTAGCAACAGCAAGCAGGAGTACCAGGGCAAGAAAGAATGAAGAAATGAAGCAACTGATCTGAAAATGTTTACTTTGTATGAGGTTCTAACTGGTACAAACATTAGGCAATGAAATTGACCCAAGAAATGCTATCATAAAATGTTATAAAGGATGTTGTACTTGGAATCTTATGCCCAATAATCAAAAGAGAGTTTGGGCGGGCACTCACTAACCTAAAGTTTACTTTTTAATTATAAAGTCATTGTTTATCAGTATTTGCACTTGATCTGCTTTTGAACTCTCATGAATATATATAGGAAACTGACAAATATAAAATCAGGACCTCCAAGTTCCATGCCAGGAGGCACCATTTTAAGATAATAGAATGGGAATGATGCTACCAGAATTGTACAACATGTTAGCCTTCTCGAACATTTTCAAATTCACAAATTTTCTTGAATGTTTATAGTAGGTTTTTGCGATATACATATCAGTCTTCAGTATGAAATTTCTAGAGAACAGTTAACTTTAAAAATCTTTTTAAATTACTAGATAATCAAGATGCTGCCTATATGGACCCGATAATCAGATTTCTGGTTATGTGGAACTGTTTAAAATGACCGATAATTCATATGTGCCTTTCCATAGACTGAGAACCACTATTTGCTATAACTTACCCTCCACTGTGAATGAAAACTCTTAATAAAGTAATAGATGTACAGTTCCTTAAATATATGTGTATATATTCATGAGGTCTAACATGTTGAATGTCTAACAAAGGTAACATGTTAAACCTAAGCTCCTGATTATCTTCCCCAAATCTTTGTCTATTTAATAAAATATTCCCCATATATGTTAAAGCTACTCCATCCTTTTCATTTCTGCAGACCAAAAAACTTAGAGTCATCCTTGATATTCAGAAAATCCTGTTAATTCTTTTTTCAAATTAATTCATACTCTGATCACCTCTTGTCAGGTCTATTGCTACCAGTTTGGTACCAATCATCAAAATGAACAAGGCAGTTCTATTGGTAATGTCATAGAGAGATCAATATGATGTATTAAGTGGAAAAACCAAGTTGTAAATTATTTTTTATTTTGTGCTACCATTTGTGTTTCATAATTCCTCAATATACACATTAATTTATATTTATATATGCATTGTTTTGTATATAATAGCTAAGAAAGAATACTTTGGAATGCTGATGGGAAAACTGGCTGGGGTAAAGAATTTCTTGGGGAAGAAATGGGAGAGAGATTTTTTTCTTTTGATTGCATAATTTCTGGTACCTTCTAAATTTTATATGAAGTGAAAGTATCACCAATTTTTAAAAATGAAATTTTAGAATACTATGTTATCCCAGAACACATTTCATTTTTTCCTTAAGATTATTTAAACAGTGTATACAGAACTTTAGGAAGATAAATATCTGAAACTATAGTTTCATTTTTCACAGTAAAGTAGGTAAAATCAACTCAATGTTATGTGGTATGGATAAAATCATACTATGATCATTTCATACCACTACCTGTGTAAAGAATGTAGTTAGAACCTGAAAGAAATTAGGCCACTATGAGGCTTCTTATCTACTAAAACATATAAAATTAAGCAAATGAAATATATGTTCTGTGTATTTAAAAATCATAAAATCCATTAAATTAATAGAGGGTCAAATGATCTTTCAGAGAAAATGACAGAAATCATGTCTCTGGAGACAAATGTAACAAAGATGGACAATTACTAGAATATGCTTAAGGGAATAATCAGCCATCAGCAGGTAAAATACATGATTTTAGAGAATGGTTTCTTCTTCCTCAAGGATACAATACTATGATTAGGAATAGTAATTAATTCTAAAACAACAGAGATGTTGGATGGAAAGACTCATGCCTAAAATGTTGCGTAATTAAACTGAATGAAACTGGGGGCATAAAATGGGCTACTCTAGCAGAGCTATTAATTATTGCATTAGAGCTCCTAAATCATAGTTACTTATTACCTTCGCTGACTTAGGTCAAACTGGATCTTTCCACTAAAGTAGCCAAATGATCTAAATGTCTCAGCTGGTTGATGCCAAAGACAAGGAGATTGTGGGATGCACTTCAAGGAAGATGTATGATCAAGAAGGCATGCTTTTCTCCATTAGTGTAACAAGTCAAAATATCATTTACTTTATTTCTGAAAGTGTTTTTTTATGTAACTGATGTAGCTCATCATTTATCTCAGTTCACGAAACATCATACACTAGCATTTTATCATAGTTTTAGGAAGAGAAAGGGGAGGCCGTTCAGGGGTGATTTATTGACACTTCTCAAAGTAAAATCTTTGTTTCAGAATTGTTAAAATGATGAGTAATGGTATGTAGATTATGTGGACTGAAGTTAAGGTTTTCCCTTGTTTTAACTGCACAGAATACAATAAATGTTTATTTTTGTATTTTGAAATTTCAAAAGAGATAGGAAGTATAATTGATTCTACCATTAATCACCAAAGGTAGGCAATGAAAATGGAGTAAAATACCAATAAATACTAATACTACTAAGTACTCCATGACTATCCCAGTTGTAAATAAATTAGGACCATTTTATCATGCCATAGATTATCTGCAAGAGAAAAATCAAGTGTCTAGATATTATAACATCTAATCTCTGGGTTCTTGGTTTTATAGAAAAGAAATAAGTTATTGTAAGTATAATTTGATAGATATCTTTTTTTATATTTTAATGACATGTAGATAATATAGATACTACGGTATCTTTTTGGTCAGAGAAAAAGAAATTTTGGGATAGGAATAATTTAAAGTGAAAAAGGGATGATTGAGTAGTTATATTGTGAATTTAGAAGATAAAAACATTAATATACACTCTTATAGTAATGCATAAACATAGCAATTATCAGATAACAATGAAATATTTGTGAGCTGTAGTTTACTACACAAATCAGATCATCTGGAATTAGATTTGGAAAATAATACTCTTATGATTTTTTTGCTTTGGAAACTAAGCAAATCACTGAACACCTCTGAACCTCCATTTACTTATTAGAAAATTAGGAAGAATATTAGGAATAATAATTCCTAAATCATAGGAATATCATGGATATTGACTTCAGTAATGCGTAGCACTTGGCATACAATAAATGCTTGATAAATTATAGCCATTATTTTGTGCAAATTTTGCTATGCTAAGCATTTATTGTAAATGTAACTGTTAGCGCATTTTGTTTCTTTTGACAGTTAGTGCCCTAACTATAACTATTAATCAGGTGTTATCCCGATAATGTATAAGTATGGATTAGGCTTGTCTTCAAGAGTGTGAATGGTCATTAAACTGTATAAAAAGCAAAGCTGGCCCTGCCTTGACAGTGAGATTGGCCTGCTTTTTCTTCCTATGACTTTTGCAGGATTTTGCAGCTCCACCTTGTAGATGTACCCCACCAGCCACCTGAAATCTGTTAAGTGTTCCTTTGGGGCAGTGCCATGTATGGTCAGAGAAGAATCTCTGGTCAGCATTCTGGCTGTGAATCCCATGCCTGCCACTTTCCGTCTTTGGGCAAATGACTTTACTGTAGCTTAGTTTCATTATTCTAAAATTGGGATAACGATGGAAACCAAACTAAAAGTTTTATTTGAGGATTAAATGAATTGATACATGGGAAAATAACTCAGGGAGTATCACATAAAAAAGCTGTTTGTTAATGTTAGCTATCTATCATTCTTAGAGAATACTAGGCATCTAATTTTCCTCAATTATTTAAAAGAGTGAATCTAAAAGAATCATCTGGTTTCCTGAAACCTGTGTTCAGGTTCTTAGGAAGTGACATTTGTATGACTCAAGAATGAATTTGATTCTTATTAATAAAATTAAGTATTATCTCATTTTAAAATTGAACAGTGTTAACTAAACTTGACTATAGCTAAACATCCTAGTTGGCCTTAGAGTTTTACAAACTTGTTTTCCACCAATTTATTGACCTCAATTGCCCTCACTATTCTCCTTTTGCAAAAAAGACAGTGTACTAAATTCCAATTTCTTTTAATAAGCTGAATATATAGACACATGTTTGCATGCTTTATATACAGCAAAAATTAACCATTAGGATATAACAATCAAGATATAATACTTAAGATGTTACTGTCCCAAAGTCTGTGTGCCCAATGCTTTGAAAGGCCCAAACAAAACATCAGAGTTTTTAGTAAGGAAAGGTTTACTGATCAAGAAAGCACCAACCAAAAATATGGGAGCCCTAGTGGCCCTTCAAATTCATCTTAAGAAAGAACCAATTACCTTCCCTGGTTCCCTATCTCTGGATGTGAACATTTCAGGTACCAGATTTAAATCCCGGCCCACAGTACAGCTGTAGTTACAACTGGGTAATAAAAGCAGGTATTTTCATAGATAGTACAGAAAAAGGGGCCACATACAAAACGTAAGGAGCTCAGGGGAGGCCTGTATGGTAGCCTTACAAACTCAGAAACCTAAAGTAACTGTATAGGATGGGGTGAAATTAAAATTTCCTAACTAAAAGCAGGTCATGGCAGATAGTGTGTAGGCCAGTATCTTCCTTGAGAAAGGTCAACCTCTACCCCTTTACCTTAACTGAACCTATTGTCATTTGCATCTAATAGAACACACCTTTGGAAGGTAAGAATAATTAATCCCTTCCCACTCACCCTCCAGACACCTCAGGGCACAATCTTAAAGCACAAGACCACAAAACCCATTGTTATCATTTCCCAAATACCCTCTCTCTGTGTTGTAAACATTTATTGTTAACTGTCCAGTACCCACCAAAAGAAGTGTTTGTCTCTTCATTTTGCTCTTTATCCAATATCAGAGATTTTGCTATTTGGCTTTCTCCCACCTCCCTAATCCACTACCTATGAATTTAATGTAACTCTCCTTACACCTCTTCCATTGCTTGTAATGTGTAAAATAAACTGCAAAATTGCCATTCTTCAGAGCATTTTCTCAATCCCTTGAGATTTTGATTCCCGTGAATTGTCAATTTGGCTCAAATAAACT
Organism: Phyllostomus hastatus; assembly: GCF_019186645.2. Lineage (NCBI taxonomy): Eukaryota > Metazoa > Chordata > Mammalia > Chiroptera > Phyllostomidae > Phyllostomus > Phyllostomus hastatus. Next base: position 20,471,801 of record NW_025334028.1, on the reverse strand, counting down.
CATAAAAATTCTTTACAGGTTTGAACATTCTTACATTGACAATATTTAAAACAAACAAAAGAAAATCCAGTTTAAAAGAAAAAGGTTTATTAAAATAGTTATTAGTTATATGTTGTCACTTCATTCTCCTATCCTGTCACACTAAACTGTCACACTATTTTCTTCAGTGTCTGTACACTACACTGCAGATCCAGTCTAATCGCCCTTCACAAAGTAAACAAAATGCTACCTTCAGACCAGCAGAACCCTGTCTTGGTTGTGTATCATTAGCCATGAGTATTTCCTGAATCCTGTGTCATTCTAAGTAAGAATCCACTCCTTTTTCTCTCTCTTAGAATAAGAAACAGCCTTCAAAACTAAAATGCTATACTTATCTTAAAGATTCTCAAGTCACCCTCAGCGACTTTTACACAGGTCAAAATAGAGCTTACATTCTAGCTTAGTAAAAGAGGAAATGATTTTTGTTTCCATTTTCACATAATTTACCTTGAGTGAGAAAGTTGTCTTCAGCACATCTGCTTGTAAAACAGAATAATGAGATGTTTATAATAAAATAATATTGCATAATGAAGCACTCTGGGTACATGAAAAGTGAATCTCCAAAGAGATTAGAGCTGTAATTTGTATTTGATTCTGAAGGTGAACACCTGTAATTGTAATTTTTCCCTATGGTAGCTATCTTTATAAAATTAACAGTGATTTAGATTTATAGTTGAGAATTAATCCATATTAAATTTGAACGCTAAGGCAATTTCAAATAAGTAGAAATGCTTTTCTTGGTTAAAAAATACAAAAAACAAGTATTGTGAGGATAATGCTTTTACAAATGAAAATCAAGGTTTAGAAAAGTGAAGGTCCATTTCTTCAGGGAAAACCTTTCTCTTTGAATAAGAAAATGCTTATAAATAAAAGAGACAAATGGTTAAAGATTATTTGTCATTAACATCTTATTGTGCCTCTGTTCAATAAAATGATTTCTTCTGAATACCTGACTAAGATGGTATGGAAGAACACTCATGAAATATCATTGTTTTTTTACAACAAACTGACAAGCTCAGGGGACAAAAGGCAAGCAGAACAAGCTCAGTGACCCAAGTAACTATGCAACATAATCTGATCAAAATTCCTAACAAGCAGTTAAAGTGGGTAGACACATCCCAGGCCTATAGCTTCCTTGGCAAAAGATTAATCTTTATCTTAAGCAACTCTTCCCATTGTTCTTATGTGTCTAGGATAACAAACTTTTGAAATGCAAGAGTAATCTCCTTTTCCATACCCTTCAGGGGCATAACTACAGAATAACTCCTCATTACTACCTTGTTCCACAAGTACCATCTCTATTTACTGTAAATGGTTAACAATAACCATCCTATACCTATCAAAGTAAAAGAAGTATGTATCTCTCCATTTTACTTTTTATTCAATCCTAGAGATTTTCCTGATTTGCATTTTCCTGCATCCTTAATCTACCACCAATAGATTTCATATAATCTTCCTTATGCTTTCTTTTTTGATTCTAAATGTATAAAAAGAACTGCAAAGTTGCCATTTTCTACAGCATTTTTTTTTCCAATTCACTGAGCTCTTGCTTCCAGGTTAGTCCTTAGTTTTTGGTTCAAATAAAATTTTTCTCTCAGTTTGGACTTTCTTTTGTCAATAGTAGTACTTATAATGATTATCACATTAGAGACACCATATAGGAAAAACATAGTCAGAAGTCATATTTTTATCATAATTAAATTAATTTGTAAGTGAGGACAAATTGGGACTTAACCTTTAAGCTGCTGCAAGATATTTAAGTACTGAGATGTCATGGCCTGAATGTTTGTGCCCAGCCCTCCCATTTCATATATTGAAACCCTAACCCCCAATGTGATGGCACTGAGAAATGGAGCTTTTTAAGGGGTGATTAGGGCATAAGGGGAAGCTCTCATGATTGGAATTAGTGACTTTACAAAAAAAGTCTTAGGAGATCTCTCTGGCCCCTCCCACCATGTGAGAACACAAGGAGACAGGCATCTAATAACCTGGAAGTGTGTTCTAGCTAAATATGGAATCTGCTCAAGCCTTGATCTTTGACTTCCTGACATCCAGAATTGTGTTTCGGTTGTTAATAAATTGTGAAATCTATAACATTTTGTTATAGGAACTCAAGCAAACTCAGATAACAGCTCTAGACTACGATCTAAGATTAAACACAAACATCTGCTTTGCAGTTTGCAAAACATTTTATAAGCATTATCTGTTTTAATTTTGTTAGCAGCTGAGTTATTGTCATGATCTATCATTTACAGAAGGAAATAGACCTATAAACAATTATTTACATTATTCTGAATAAAGTAATACAATACTAGGTAAATAAGCAAAGCGCCCATATCATCTTGGAATTTATAATAACCATAGAAATGAATTTATAGTTAGATACAATTAGATTTTAGGACAACCAATCCCAAAAGTTCAAGAATAGACACATGCTCAGAGCAGAATATTCCTCAGAGAGATAGCCAAGAAAGAATGCAAGGTAATAGAAAAAGTGAATTCTTACAACACAATTCTAAATAAGTTCAAATATAAAGTAATTTAGCAATATTTCTCAAAATACAGTGCATTTATGTGTAGATGTAAAAGGTGTTCTATGGAAAATAACCATACATGGTGATCTGGTCATACATTCCTAACTGTGCAGGTCATGCTGGGTAGTCATGCCCAGGCATGTAACTTCTTCAGCAAGAGGGTTACCTTTGCGCAAGTGCTCTCCTGCTTATCGCTTCCCCTTCTCCCTCTTTTTACCCCCTGGCACATTACCTTTCTTTTGTCCTGAGCTCCAAGGGCCCTTTTTTCTTGCTTCTGTAACTTGTTTCCTGAGCCTGCATAGCCCAGCTGGCTCACTTCTATGACGTCCATGACCTCTGTAACTTCCTTAAAAAAAAAGGCTTATCTTTGCCTTAAGTAAGCCTTTTTTTGCTTTGATTGTTTTATTTTTTTGCATTTTATTATTTTAATTTTTTAAAATTTTAATTGTTGCTCAAGTACAGTTTTCTGCCTTTTACTCCCATCCCAGCCTACCCCACCAGCCCTCCCCACCTCCCTCCTGTTTCCAATCTGCCCCCTTATTTTTGTCCATGTGTCCTTTATATTTGTTCCTATAAACCCTTCCCCTTTTCCCCTGAAATTCCCTCCCCTCTCCCCTCTGGCCACTGTCAGCCTGTTCTCTATTTCAGTGTCTTTGGTTATATTTTGCTTGTTTGTTTGTTTTGTTGTTTAGGTTCCTGTTAAAGGTGAGATCATATAGTATTTGTCTTTTACCACCTGGCTTATTTTGCTTAGCATGATGCTTTCCAGTTCAAGTAAGCCTTTTTCATTGTTTCTGTGCATCTAGGTTTATACACCTTTGAAATGCCCCCTTTTAGGCCCTCCTTCTAATACCTTCCTGGATTGGGACAGGTGGAGGAGAGTATAAGGGTAATAAATGGCGATGGATTTGACACAAATAGACAACCTATCGGGACCACTGGGAGTGGGCTGAGGGTGGGGAAATGGGGGCGCTTCTGGAGAGATGGAGCTGGGCCATGAGAATGGAACCTGGAGCCGCTTGTGCACTGACCCATAGTCCTTAGGGATGGAAGTCAGAAAGTTGACACTGAGGGCATGGTGTGCAGCCAGAAAATAGCTTTGCAAACTGCCCAAGGCTCATGGCAAGGACACCAAGTTTCACGAGCAAGGCTGCATTGCCTGGCTAATTGAGCAAGTGCCTTGCAAACACTTGGCCCCCAGGCATGGTGCTGCAGATGCTCCACCCATCCTGTTGAGACCGTCCTTGGCACTGCCTGAGAGGCCACGTGGGGTTTCCAGGGTCCCTTTATGTAAGATTTTGTCAGGTTGCTCTCTGCCAGTGGACCCCAAGTGTGGGCAACCCACTTCATATGGGGACTAGGCTATGAGAAGCACAGAGTTGACAGAGCACCATGGGATTTCCCCTATTGGCCATGATGATAGTGGGGGCAGGGAGGGCTTACACTGAGCATGTAAAGGCTAGCAAGATACTTGGATAGATGGAAAAAGCCCTTCTATCCCCTTTCAGTACCAGATTGGGGGTAGAACCAGGGGAAGGCAAGTGCATGCTCAATATATTTTAAAATGGTGGTGGGGAATGCTGGACGAAAGAGGTCTATCAGACTAGCCAGGGGAAAGAAGGGATCAGTTGAGATGTAGACCCACCCAAAGTACATGAAAGTTGAAGAAGTTCTGAGAAAGCATCTGGTCCATCCCACACACGAAACTAATATAGATCCAGGGGAACAAAGAAACTCCCTTCCTCCTCGCTTCCTTCTTAGGACATGCACTTTGATGGTGCACTGGCTGCTACTCTCCACGAACCAGTGACCTTAGCTGTCACATGGCCCATGGCCTTCAGGAGGGAGCTTCTCTCTCTCTCTGACCTGATGGAACATTTGCTGGTGTGTTCCTGAACTCTCTGGCTCAGAACACAGGACCTTGCAGAAGGAGCCTGAAGTGAGACAGCAGCTGGGAACAAGCTAAGCTACATGGCTAACCACTTAACAACTGCCTCAGGCTCCAAAGGGCTGTACTTTAAAATGGAGCAGGAACTCTTAGCACTGCATTTGTTTCACTTTTAATGAGAACAGCTGGGTTTTATCTCGGTTTTATGGAGGAAATGGTCTTTGAGACAGGAGTCCACCATTCTCCCAGGTTCTATAGCATCTGAATAAACCTTTCTTTTTGTACCAGCACATGCCTCACAAGTTTTTGGCTTTTGTGGTGACAGGCAGTTGAACCTGTTTTTTGTTTGATAACAGATAGAGGCTTGACTTGGGGTGGTGGACACACAATACAGTGTACAAATGATGTGTTGTAGAATTGTGCACCTGAAAGCAGTATAATTTTATTAACCATTGTCACCCCAATAAATTCAATAAAAAGGAAAAAAGGAGAGAGCAGCTGTAATCCAGTTCCCACATGACCACCCTCAAGGGTTTAACTATCCTATAATCTAATCCCTGATTTCCTTTTTCCTACCTTCAAGTAATCTTCCTCGTGTTTCCACCTTAATCTCAAGTGTATAAAAGAAACTGCAAACTGTTATTCTGTGAAGCATTTGTCTTAGTCTGTTGAGATATTGCTTCCAGGTGTATCCTCTGCTTGACTCAGATAAATTTTTATAAGAATTCTCTACTGGTTTGGATGTTCTTATGTTCACAACTGTATGCATCAAAATCATGTAGACTGTTACACTAAAATGTGGAATCTAGAGCCACAGTCAAAACTGGCTGAGTCAAATTATCAGGTGCTAGAATTTGAGAGTAAGCAAATTTTGCTACCCTGAGATGTGTCTCTTTGTCATGATGATAGTTCATGATGAGTATTTAAAAAAAATAAAAGACTCAGAAAGAAACTTTGACCTTCCCCCTAACTGTCAAATAGAATTTAGATAGGCGATCTGCTCTGGGAAGGGAGCTATTACCATAGATAATTATAGTATTGAGGCTGGAGAGTAAGAAGGCTAGAAAAATTCCTTGACAATTGGAATAAGGGAAACTGAGACAAAATAATTAAACAAGGCCACATGGTCATAAACTAAGGGGAGGGTGGTAATGGGAGGGAAGTGGGGAGGGTGGGAGGGGGGACTGGATTGGGAGTAAAAAGGAGAAAACTGTATTTGAATAATGATTAAAATTAAAAAAATGTATTTTAAGAATAAATAAATTCTGAAATTCAATAAATTAAAAAAAAATTAAACAAGGCCAAACAATGTGAGCAATTTACTGCCAGCTAATGAATCATGTTGTTTTATCTTCCCTAACGGAGGACACTTAGGAGAAAATGGTTTACACATTCCAGACTGGCCTGGGGACAGACTAGCCTTGGTTCAGTTCCTCTTTGATGGCATTCTTTAAAAATAAAACTAATTAGATTTTCCTGAGTATCTCAGTGGGTTAGAGTATTGTCTGCAATAAGCCATGGTTGTGGGTTTGATCCCTGGTCAGGGCGCATACACAAATCAACCAATGAATGTATAAATAAGTAAAACAACAAACAGAGAGATTTTCTCTCTCTGCTCTCCTTTCAAAATCAATAAAAAGATAAAAAATGAAACTAACCAGAAAATAACTCTTACACCTCTAAACAAATATTTTGATGAATCAAGATTTTGAAGGACAAACATGAAAGCTAATGAATATTATTTTAAGACCCTCCCCTGAGACCTCCCCTAGAATTTCTATCTACTAAAGAAAGATAAAAAGCCTAGAGACAAAAGACCCAGTGTGTGCTCTCTCTAGAGCCTGACCATGCCTTTCTGCTTTAGATGTGTATCTCTGCTCTGTTTCTCCTAAACTGAAAGGGTCCCTGTGAGACTTGACACCAGGGAAGCGGTGGGTGGTGGCAGCTTGTCTTGGACTTACCCCCTGAACCTTTCTCCAAGTCCCCCCTTTTCTCTGATTTTCCAGTGAGCTAACAGCAGCCCAGCTTTGGCTCACTTCTATCATTATACTTTACTCGTCAGTGAGTTTATGCAGCCCAGCATGTCCCACTTCTTTCCTATGATGTTTCTAGAGAGCCAAAGCACCCCTGCCTAGGCTCTCTCCTGATGTTTCTATCCTAAGCCCTTCCTTTGTTTCACTGTCCCCAGCTTTAATAAATGTATTCTCAAAATCACCTGTATTCGTGTTGGGAAATCTTTCCTACACAAAGTCAAGAGCCCACACACTACCTTCTGGACTGAGGCAGACCCACTCCAGGCCTGGTCTCCACCAATGACAGTTTGACATGAACTAAGTGTGGAAGATGGGGGAGGAATGTAGCAAAGGCTGTGCCCTAATACTTCTCTCCATTCCCCAGTTTTTTTGTATGACCCAGAAAACATTTATTTACCAAACAAATACTCTTCATCCTTCCTGTGAATTGCCTTTCTTCCCTTTGAGGATCCAACCCTCTACCCTTTTCCCCTTGATTCAAAATGTCATAGAAGCCTAAATTTGCCTGTATTTGAGATCTTTCATGTTTGTGTGGATTCCTCTTATTGTTTTCTTCTTTTATTAATCTCTTATGTCATTTTAACTAATTGATCAGCCCCCACCCCCACAAAAAAAAGAGGGCAAAGGGGAAATTTTCTCCTCCCCCAAAGGTCCAAGTTGACACGTTTTCTTAAAAGCTTACTAGGTAATATTTATACATGTTAGTCTTTGAAATAAAGAAAATATGGGGTACTTTGATTGAGTAATATAGTTTTAACTGATGAAAGACAAAAAGAAGAATCCATTCTCCCATCCTTTAAAAAATGATCTTCAACATAAAAAGATACATAAAACCTTGTTAAGAAAAAATGAAAGTGAGTTATTAGATATTAACTGTGTTTATATAAAAAACATTCAAATGCATATGGTTTTTATACAAATTTGTTTGAGCCAAACTGACATTCTAAGGAAGCAAGGTCTCAAGTACTCCTGAAAATGGCTGTTTTACAATTTATTTTACACATATGGAATTAAAGAGAGAACTAAAGAAGATTACATGAAGGTACAACAAAGCAAGCTACAGTATAGACAACAAGAATGTGTGCTCCCTTAACCTTGTGGAGGTCGCCAGCTGGTCTGAAAGATACAAGCAAACTCTTTTCTTAAATACTGTTACATATATCAGGTGCATAGGTTCAAGGTCATGACTAGCTGCACATTTGTACAGGACTAATGTTAAGCTATAACATTTAAGCCATCAGCTTGGTTATAACACATATTTTGTAAGGGTATGTGGTACTCGATAGTAAATTATATCTGAGAGACCATGACCTCTGCAGGGTGGCTAGTTATACCTTCAAGGGATCTGGAAAAGATAATTACTTTCTGCCACTTCAAAGGTGTGTTAACCTACGTGCACAAGAACAATAGACAAGGCTTCTTAAAAACCTTTTATTACTAAACTAGTTATATGCCTGGGACTTGACTACCTACTATGACCTGCCCAGTTAAGACTTTATGATCAGATCACCCTGTGAGGTGATTTTGGTCACTGAACTTGTTCATATACCCTTTTTCATCTGTGATTAATTAATTTAAAAAGTTCACATTTTCTGCCCAGATAAACCACATTCCAAAAGGAAGAGAGAACCTAAAGTTTTTATTTTAGGTCCATTATTGTTGATAACCAAAGAATTATAGATAATTTAAAAGGAGTAGAAGAAAGTTTACTATACTTTTTCTCTTTCTTTCTTTGTTTCATTCTCTCATTCTTTCTTTTCGTCCTCTCTGTCTCCTCCCTCCTTCTCTCTCTCCTCCTTTTCTTTCCTTTTCCTTTCTTTCTCTCTCCTTCTTTCCTCCCTCTCCCTCCCTCCCTCTCTTTCTCTCTCTCCTTCCTTCCTTCCTTCCTTCCTTCCTTCCTTCCTTCCTTCCTTCCTTCCTTCCTTCAACCTTGATCTCTAAATACACCAACAAGTCATTTTGGCAACAACTTCAATAAAATTTAAACATAATCACATTAGCTCTTAGGAAAGAAGGTATTTTTAGTTACTACCTTGTCTCTGTTTACTGTAGAATAATTGTTTTATATCTCATGCCTTTTCCTGTATTTTGACAATATTATTTCAACTGGGAGAATCAGTGATGGCCACATCTATCTGGATTTCAGTAAGGCCACTGAAAAGTATTTCTCATTATATTTTTTGTGAACCCTTCCTTAAGTTATTAGTAAATAAGAATAACCCAATTGAGATAGGCTGAGCCTGTCCTAGTAAGACTGGAATTTCCATCTATTACCCCTCAAACCCTGCACTCAATCAACAACCAGACAGAGTGGCCCAGAAACAGAAAGGTGGAAAGGCATTGATTTATCTTATTGGTAAGACCTTCCAGATCCTAAGGCATGTGCAGTTCAGCCCCAGGACAACTGAGGCTTGACCTTACCCTCATTATGAGGTTTACTGTGCCAATGAGACATGCTACACCTGAAGAAGTGGGTGGTAGTTCTGGACAAGTTCCACAGTTCTTGCCTCTACATACTTAATATTCATGCTTAGAATTCACCTTTCCTGCCTCAAGTTTTATAAAACTGTTCCTTGGCTTTTGTTTAGACAGCAACATTTCTCTTTCTCCCTTTGGATGCTGTTTTCCTCATGCATATGAGCTTTTAATAAACCTCTCATCTGAGCACTGTTTTTTATGGTAAACTCTTTTGATTTCCAACTTGGGAGTTCCCCCAAAATCCCAGATGTGATAACACAGAAATTTTAATGGACTATAATTTCAAACTGAGACAACAGTGAGTTGTTGTTGCAAACAGATAAAAAGTTACTTTAATCTGTATTAGTACAAGTGCAGTATGACAAGCAAGCAAGATGAAAGCTCCTGATGTGAGGAAATTTGGCCTTATATTTATTTGTTACAGGAGTACACTTTAATATGAATGTGAAAAACAAAGCAAAACAAAACAAAATAAAAAAAAACTAGTGTAAGGCCAAAAAATGGTCTTAGAATGGTCTAAGAGCTGTGTAACATGAGGAAAAGCAGAGGGAGCTGGAAATGCTTAGCGTGGGAGGAAAAGAAGTAAGAAAGGCAGGTTTCTTTTTTTTTTAAATGTAATTTTTTAAAAGATTTTTTATTTATTCACTTTTAGAGAGGGAAGGGAAGGAGACAGAGAGAGAGAGAGAGAGAAACATCAATGTGTGGTTGCTGGAGGTTATGGCCTGCAACCCAAGCATGTACCCTGGCTGGGAATTGAACTTGCGACACTTTGGTTCACAGCCCGTGCTCAGTCCACTGAACTATGCCAGCCAGGGCCGAAAAGCAGGTTTCTAATGTGTAAAGACCAATCATATGGAAGAAGGATTAGACAAATTTTGTGTTACCCTAAAGAATGAAGTTAAGAAAATTGGTGGAAGCACATGGGGAGTGCCAGCTCCAAATTGCAAAACATGGTTTTTATAGACACGGCCTCTTTTAAAAAATATATAAAGGAAGGAATATTCTTAAATTCTGAAGTTGACCCAAAAATTGATGATCTAATTAAGTACTATAAAAGTCATTTCTTCATCAGGTGGTAAATCGGGCTGACTGACTTCCTCCTAATTCTAAACTTGTATGATGGTCTTTTCCTAATTTATGCTGAAGACAGGTGGGACTTGAATCCCAGGTGATATCATCCTAGTCTGTGCTTGTGTAATCCTCTTAATTCAAGACTCACATAATTTCAGACACTGTGCTAATTGAAAGTTAGCAGTGGAATAAGTTTTTAAAAAGTGTTAGGATATAAAACTGACTTTTCCTTTTTTGATGTTCGGATTATGAAATATTAGAAAGGGAATAATATCTTTCTCACTGATATTGGACAGAAACACTTTTCTCTCATGGGACTGATGAAGGCCAGAAATGCTAGTTTCAGAACAAATTGTGTTTTGTGTTTCATTTGAGTTTTCCCTCCTAAATTTAAAAGTATAATTTATTTTGTTAAATGTACATATAAAAATGTACATAGTTGTGGTATTGTAGGTCATCTCCAGGTGTGTTATAGAAATTACACCAGGACGAAAATTTTAATTAATTGTTTAGGTGTAAAATACTTTGAGACCATAATCTGTGTGAAAATGGCTGCAAATACAAAAAAAAAACAAACAATAAAATACAATCAACTGAGTTCTAGTGCTTATCCTATTAAATAAGCATTTAGGGAATGCTATATAGCTAAAGGGAGTAATTGCTAAACACAAAAATAAAAACAACAATAATACATTTCCCAGTACTTAGAGTTCTTATGTTCTTAGTGGTTAGCTCACTAATATTGTATTGTAATTACTACACAGAACTGATCAATTTTCTGAGTGGCTGTGGTTCCAAATTATTTTCAATTAATCTACAGATACCCTTTAGTCTATTAATGACTTTGGGTTTTATGAAAGAAGTTACTGTTTTTTTGGTTTTCATTTGAGAACTCAGTATTTATACTACATCTGTTATATTTATTGAATTGCAATGAATATAAAGTCACTTTTCATTATTTAATAAAGGATCATATAAAGATAAAATAATTCAACAGATGTGATATTTATTTCTAAAAAATCACTGAATGGGAACTTATTCTTTTCTTCATGATTTATAATTTTATTTTCAGGTTTTTCATGTCATTCTATCAATCTCTTCAGAATCTGAATCATGATTTACTCAAGAAGATTTCACTTTTCTGCCTATATCAACTTGACTGAAATTTTTATTTTTAAAGTTTACAGAATGTTTCTTTTAAATTATTTATTTTATTTTATCTTATTTTTATTATGATATATTTCTTATTGTTCAGTTACAGCTCTCCTGCCATTTTCCCCATTGTTTGTGAATTATTTTAATATAATGTTATCAAATAAATTAAACTTGCCCTGATTTACATTTTTTAAAAAACACAACTAGTAAAGTGTTTCTACCTACTGTTAAGCCTATATTTGGCATTCTGTGAGTCACACTGTTCACCAGTGTGCATAATTAGGGAGCAGCACAATTCACTGGCTATAGACAACCAAAATATGAACCCATTAAGAAAATAATAAGTAATAGAACACCTGATCACTTGTATGGCCAATATTCCAATAGTTTGTAGTTATTGCTCAGTGTATTTGTTGTCCTTCCCATTCTGCTTTGTTAGAAACAGACATCCCTCCACCCTATCTTCTTTTTATTCAAGTGACCACATGGTTCAGCAGAAGACTACATTTACAGCTTCCTTTTTTACAAACTGGCAATGTGCATAAGCTCTGGCTGATGAGATATAAATACAGGCTATTGGTGGAGCTGCTGGGAAGTTTCCTTAAAGGAAGCTAAATGGGCTGGGAGGAGCATCTTGCCCTTTGCCTCTTGCCATTTCCTCCCCCTTGCCCTTCTTCCTGCTGTACCATGTACATGGAATTTGGAATTCTGGGTCCATCATCTCACTCTGTGGATAGGCATAGAAGGATGTGCAACAGAAAAATGACAGAAGCTTAAGTTGCTTAATGACATTATGAAGTCATCTCAGAAATCTGATAACACTTGCCATTGAATGCGTTCTTTTGTGAGAAGAAAAACACTAATTCATTTTAGCTGTTGGAATCTAGTCCCAGTTATGAGTAACCAAACACAACTAACTGCTAAAGACACCCAATGACATAACAGATAAAGTTGGTTGCAACTTCCATGTGTGTAGTGTTAGTAAAAATGATTTATTTTGCATGAAATTCAAAGTAAAAAACCTTTTGCAAAAAGATGCAGGCATAATAAAATAGTGATTTATTATTCAATCAACACAGAAATATACACAGTCCAGCAGAAGTAACAGATGCCTAAGTGTGGTTGTTAGGATAATAATATGTGTGTAATAATTTATAGTTTTAATTTGAACATTTTAAATAAAATTTCATGTGGTGTGCTTGTATGTGATATTGTTATGATACAGAATTACATGCTTATGATTTTGTAAAAAAAAGGGGGTGTTATTTGTGTCAGACCCTACATATATATATACAAGGTCTGTCCAGAAGTTATCCAGCCATGTAATTTGAAAAATAGAGACATTTACTGAAGAAGATACAAGAAACATTGTACATGGAACAATGACGTCTCAGTCCCATTCAAAGTAGGCAACTTGGGAACTTACACAGTTCTCCCAATTGCCATCAATTGCCCCATTATATTTTCCTGAATCTCACTGATGGTCTAAAATCTTTTCCCTTTCAAAGGTGATTTTAGTTTTGGAGAAATCCAGAAGTCATAGGGTGTCAAATCTGGAGTATAGGGGTGCTGAGTCACCTGGGTGAGTTTATGTTTCACCAAAAATCTCTGCATGGAATATGATGCATGAGCAGGCACATTGTGATGAAGCTGCCAATTACTGGTTGACCATAGCTGTGGTCTTCTGAATCATCTGAATAGTTTCCATGGACTAATATTCAAGCTTAACACACAATGCGAGGCAGGTTCAGTGCTCTACTCGCTCAGTTATTTTGAATGCAACAGACACACAGTACACGTGCTCACTCAAAGGCATCAGCTGACCCCACTGACTAGTACAGTGAAGTCGTCATTGTTTACATATGTGCATTCCAATCTACTCCCCTTGGCCAGGTTACATTGACATCATGCAAAAGGTTCTTATTATATTAATAATGGCTGGACTTTTTCTCTACAGAGTAACACACACATACACACACACACACATTCTTTATTTAATAACTATTTTTTTATGAAGTAAAATATCCATAACAGGTCAAGGTAAAAGCAACTAGGTCTAGAGTATTCATGAACAGCCTCTTAAATATTTCTGCTTAGAAAATTACGGTGGGGAGAGACTACTTGTGTAGCACAGACGATCCTGCATTGTTACGTAGAAACACAGCTCTGGTATGGGAGAACCATCCACCGTGCTTCTCAGGATTGTGTCAAACAGACACTGTTGTCCCTTATGAATTCTCTTTTGGGTTTTGCCATGAGGTTGATTCGACTTCAACAGTAATAGATAACATTCTAACAAAAAAGTGAGGTCACTCACTGTAGAACAGCTAATTTGGTATTTGATGCAGCAAAAACACCTTGTTGATATTTAATTAAACATAGAATAATAATAATTCACTAATTTCTACCACCATACTCAGTCTCATCTCCTCCCACCTTTTCTCCAGACTAGAGAAAGAAAACTGATTTTAAATAAAACAAAATTTTAAAATCTAAAGTCATCTTTGTTCCCTGTAAATAGAAATTCTCAAACTTGTCATTTTGACCTCTGCTACACATTTGGGGCTTTCCCCTGTACCCTTTCTCCAGCTTCTGGGTGTTTAGCCCATAAAAGAAATGAATCCAGAGTAGGTCTAATCTGATGATAGTTGCATTGGATGACTGAGATACCAGGAAGCTGAGCAGTGAGCCACTAGTTTCCTTGTTCATCTCAAGAGTGAACACTGAATGTTTTATTTGTTACCTGTGACACCGCTGATGTAGGCTTTCCCCTGGCTGCCCAGTGGGCTGAAGACTCAGAAACTGGAAAAAGTGAGAGATAAAGAGAAGCAGACAATTCATTTAACTCCCAAGAAACCGTAAATAATTACCTCTAAGTAGCATCATCTAAGTTAAGGGTTGAAAATCACTTAGTTTTGTGGTTTAAAAAATATGGAAGCATAATTTTTCAAAGAGAAGCATATCATGGAATTCCAGTATCTAAAACTGACAACAGCTAATAAAAACAGAGTTCCTCTGATTAAAGTTTGAAAGGAATAATGAAGCCCCACCCTACTCAATCTTCCCCTCTTCCCTGCAAGCAGCTCTTTCAGTTTTCCCAGAAACCTGAGTTCCATGTGACGGTCAGAATGAACAGAGCACAGTCTGGCAGCTTCTTGCCTACGTCACATCCTCCATCTCCTGCAATTTTGTAACTTGGGTGCTAGGTGCGGAAAATGAGACCAGAGAGTTTCAGTAATTTCCCCATGTTTATACTGTTAGAGGGAGAAGTGAGCCTAGACTATTGGTCTATGGTTGTTTGTCTTTTCTTTTTTCACAGTACACTGTCTGGATGCAAAGCAAATAATTCGTAACACCATTTCAAACTGCTTTGCAAATAATTTCCAATTGAATATATTAAACTATAAAGGGAGTGAAATTTGCCACATAATATTGGATTACTTCAGAACCTGAAGATAATGATGGCTAATCATTCAGGTAGTAATTCAGGGACATGGGCAGAAGTTACATGAAAATCAAGGCAACTATGTACAGTTCTACCAATCAGAATATTTTTATTTTTCATCAACTAACTGTGTGCTCAGGATTCTGGAAGATATAAAAGAAGCATAAAACATGGTACCTGACCTTAAAGAACTATTATCTTAGACAGACTCTGTGTGTGTATTTTGTGTGTATGTTACAAGATGGTATCAGTTAAGCTGTATAAAATTTAATACAAACTTTAATGCAGCCAGTAAAAGGAGGTATACAATCAGATTATCTTACTCATCAATTAAAAATGAGAGAGAGAAAGAGGAAGGAATGTGTGTAGGAATTCAGTTGTTTGGCTTCTGGTTTTTGAAACTATCAGTAGGTTAATGGAGCTATGGCCGCTCAAAGTCTCAGGACTGGCCAAAGTCTTGGAAAGCAGAAACTAAGAATTTTTCAGCAAAAGATGGATATCATGGAGTAAAATGATTTTATATGAAAAGAGAATGCAGAAATGGAACCAGGATCTCAGAATATTCTAGCTACCACATTTCCTGAAATTACTCTCTGTAAAATGTCCTTCAAAATCTTAGACTCATGAGTCACTTTCTAAGCTGTGAAAGGGATTAAGTTATGTTCAGTCAAACTTGTGGAATCAAAGTAGATAGCTACAAATTGCTTAGTAGAGTGTATAGTACATAAAAAGCAAAATGTAATATATATCATTGTTATGTTGAACTATTATAATTTCTGTCACCCAGTGTTGCCCATGGTTAAAGTTATAAAAACAAAAATGCAAAGCTACTGCAATTTTCAATGTATTGTGTAAAGGAAAAAATGCTGAGAGGACATTTGCAGCTGGAGTCGTGGTCCCATTTCTTCTACCAAAAGCTCAGGTGCCCTTAGGTAAAATCAACAAAAGGAAGCTTCCATTTTTTTCTGACAAAGATGAAGAAGTTCAGTGATTTCAAAGATTTATATCTTTACATATGCATAAATCTGCAGTGAAATCAATGGCCTAATATAATATTTGTACTATGAATTCCTTCATAAATATATGACTTGAAAATAAAAAAATTTTCTCTGTGATTTTTTAATTTTAGCTTTCTAAGCTTGTACTGTATGTGTAAACTCATTTCAGAGACTTCCAAATAATTATCACTGATTAAGAGACAAGGGAATTTTAATTTCTAAATCATATAACATGTGGGAAGTGTATGCTTGTTTTCCTCGACATTAACAAGATCTTAATTCCATCTGAAAAGCTGACTTAACACAAGTTTAATCTTGTATATGTGTTATTATTGAGAATGGAGCTGCTTTTATATTTGATAGAAAATATGATTGTGTTTTGATGAGAGTGGCATTTAAAATTAGTTTCCCAGACCCAACGTGCCCATTGAAACCTCACAGATGGGAGAGGGAAAAAATGTCAGAGAACTTCATATGCTTGAATTTTTTTCTGCTGCCTACACTTGTCTCCTGATTGCTTCTTAGCATTGCCTCCAGTGCTCCAAAAGGAAAACATGTTGCAAAATGGCATATTAGAGCATGGTACAATATTTTAATACATTTTAAAAAGGGAACAACTTTCTCTGCTCTCCTATGGCTGACCTCTCCAGCCATGTATTTATATTCCCCCTTCCCTTGATTCCTTAGGACACTGAAGTGTTTTCTTGGGGAACCAAAAGAAAAAAAACCCTAAAACAAAACAACAACTCCTGGTTTTTTAACTAGTTTAGATTTTCACCATGCCCTCTCACAAGCAGTTCAGGGACTCACATCGCAAAGACTTACGCATGTATTTTGTTGATGCATGTATTTTGAGCAAAAACAAGTAAAAACAAGAAGCTGATGTCTCTTCTATATTTCATAGTGTTTTTAAAGTTGTCCATCACTTGGTAACTGTGTCTTCTTCCCTAAGGTAAAACTTGAGAGGAACCCTATGATAAGTGATTTCTCTGGTGTTAGTAGGTGAAATTATAACAGCCTGTAAATCACATAAGAGGAAAATCTGACTCTGAAATGTAATAATATTTTGTTTGTTAGATAACTTTTGTTTGGAAGAAACAAATTCAAAATGAAACACGATTTATTCTGACAGGATTACAGTTCACCTCAGAGTCATGTACTGCTCAGCAATGATTTTGTGCTTCTTTTCTCATTTTGCCTTGTCATGATTTTGTGTCATTAATTTTGTGTGTCAACTTGACTGGGCTAAGGGATGCCCAAAGAGCTGTTAAAAATTATTTCTGGGTGTGTCTGTGGGGATGTTCCTGGAGATTAGCATTTGATTTGGTAGGTTAAGTATAAGTTGCCTTCACCAATGTGGGTGGGCCTTACAATCTCTTGAGGGCTAGAATGGAACCCCAAAAGAAAAAGGAAGGCTGAATTCTCTCTCTCTTCTTGAGCTTGGACTTCTACTTCTCCCACCCTCTTTATCAGGCCTTCAGACTCCAGAATTTGTATCAGCACCCTGCCCTCCATACACACAAACACTTCTCCACCTTCATTTCTCAGGCCTTCGGACTTGGGCTGAAGTACATCACTAATCTTCCTGGTTTTCCAGCTTGCAGATAGCAGATCATGGGATTTCTAGGTCTCCTTAACCAGCTGGGTCAATTTTTGAAACTTCCTCACATGTATGGCCACATATGTGCTATTGGTTTAGTTTGACTGGAGAACCTTGATGAATATAATATGCGCATCATTTTCTTTTTTGAGGGGTATTGGATATAAAATCTACATGTATTTATTTATTTTCAGTAACACGGCTCTCAAAAAAATTTCTGTTGCTTTTCTGTGGGATATAAATCTCACTTAAACTTCAGCAAAAAACATAAGGGTCAACACTAAGATTTCCTAAGATATGTTATCTTTCTCTTTCTCTGCATTAGAAAAAGTACTATTAATGTTTTAAGCCCAGTTTATTAAAAATGCAAATGTGCTCTTTCCAGTCTATTTTCCAGCATCCTTACACAAATTGTGACAAGTGGCCTAAAACTGTGTTGGTTTTAACAGCAGTCTCGGAACTAATGACCTCGGAGTCATTAGGTAGCAGAAACCAGAGGAATGGTGCTGGAGTGACACATCCCTTACCCAAGCAGTAGCACTCAGCATTAGAAGATTCCAGTCTGGCCACTGAGACTGAAGACAAATGATCACTTTTGTGATTGTGAAACAGAAGAAGGCAAGAAACTGTAAGTTAAAATTTTCCTTCCAGAGCTAAAAGTAAGTTACTCCAAATGACAAGTTGAATGGACTTTCTTTCAAATTGTGGGCTCCCTATTACTGGAAATATTCAGGCAACAGATGGACACTAATCTAGGGGAATCCCGCACTGGGAGAGAGATGCACCAGGTGAGCTGTAAGGCCCTTCTAATGCCGAGATTCTGGTCCTAGCAACCACGTGGTGAGGACATTAAAAACAGGAGTGAGACAAAAGAAAAAAAATGTTAATCTCTCAGTTTTCTTCCAATTTCCTCTGCTTGCTGTCTCCTTGAAAGGCAGCATCTCTTAACAACAGAGATAATAAATTTAACTGGTATGTTTAACTTCATCTGTCATGTCTTAGTTTATTTTCCAAGTTTGTTCCTAGTGTTATAGGCATCATTTTAAAACCATTAATAATTGTGACCATTCTGTTTTCAAATGTTCTGAGACATCATCTCAGGGATGAGGCATGGAAGCTGGCAGAAGCCTGGGATGAAAAGGAATATGAATTGCACTCAGTCTGTGGCAGAAGGAAGAGCATAGGAGATTATTCCCCAGTTCACTTGATTTTTACCTGATGATTTACAAGGTATGCAAATTAGGAGACACCCACAGAAGGTACATTTAATGACATCTTAATGCATCACAGAATTTACGACAAGGCATGAATAGCTTGTGCACTCAACCATTGGAAGCAGATGCTGCAATAATTCTACTTAATACTTAGAAGGAAAGTGAAGCATATTGGTTTTTTTTGTACAAATGTTTATGAAACATTAATAAGAATAATATGCACTATTCAATGCTGAACATATAATCTGAAATCCTTTTCTATAAATATTTATGAAGGAGACATTTTGGTTCTCAATGAAATTGATTTTAAGCCAAGATTCTGAGATGTTGCATGGTTTTCTTTTTCTGGATATATATTTAACTAGATTAAGACTAACTGCCTCTTAGTGCACCACTACTTTTTACTGTACCTACTTAGTAAGAGCCTAAAGAGATTGCTTTGAATCAATTAATAAAATAAACTCTCTACTAAAAAAGCTCAGCTAGTGCCTTGGAAATGGAACTTTTGCTATTGTGCTAGCTAGTAACTACTTACTGTGTTGGGAAGAATTAATGAGCTTCATTAAGTTCAAGGAAGTACACAGTTTCTGAATTATGTTGTAATACTCAGTATTTATAATATAAATAATTTACAAATACTTTTCTATCAATGCTTAAAGTGCTTGTTTGGTTATTCACAATGACCAATTACGTGTATTAAAGGAGCTAGAATATATTTGAGAAAATCTCTATATTCCAATATTACAGTAAATTTGATTTACTGTTCAACATGCTACAGTTCTTCACTGCTAACTACAGCTGCAAGGCTCCTACTCACACCATTTTTTTTCTGGCAGTATCTTTTCCATTTGCAGTTGTATTATGTTTCTTTTAATGACTTTTACTAGCCAATGTCAGATTTTGTTGTTTTTCAACCCCCCTTCCCCTTAATGGGGGAACAATTTTGAAGAAATAAGATACTCTAAATGTGATTTTCTTCCAGTTAAAATGATCCTAATTGCTAATTGCTCTTCAACATTGCAGTACTGTCTATCCTTAGCTTCCTGAGTTTGGTCGAATATGTCAAGATTATAAAATGAATTATTTTTATAACTTTATTTATGTAGGTATTTAAATATGCAGTAAGTCTATACATATGGCAAATTTAGCTTCCTCTAGTAATACAGTGAATTGATTGAAGAGCACCAGACAAAACGTGAGCCTTGGGAAAAGTGAAAAGGGCTTTATGATCTAAAGGATATCCCACAGCTACTAAATGCATGAAAGACAAATTGAAGGTGGTTAGGTGCTGTGCATCAGAGTAACTTCACATTAATGCCACTCAAATATGTGTAACCCATTGAACACAGTATGCTGGTCATTTAAATCGGCCTTGAGACATTTGGTCATAGCATAATGATGTCTGCACTCTATAATCTTTTGGTTCACATATTACCACTTAAAAATGCTGAGATTTGTAACATCTTCTGGGGATTGTGTGTTCACCTTGGATTTCCGAACATTGCTACACACACAGTAGATCACGAAATTTAAAGAAATCTGTATCAAGTGTTAGGAAACTATAACACATCCTAGAATATTTAAAAAGCTATTTTGACCCACTCTTGTTCTACTAACTAGCGGAGATTGAGATATTTTAAAACTGAATTGGTGAAAAATTTCTTCTTTTTCTACTTTCATAATCTACTGTATGCTCTGAACTTCTTCAACATGTTGAAAACTTTTAACAAATTTTGTCTCAATTATGTCTAGAATATTTCTCTGAAATAAATTTTAGCACCAAAATAAATGTTTACAAGAATATAGTACCAAAGAACATTGAAACTTAAGTAGATATTTGTTGTAATTGGAGTAAATTAAGATAAATCAAATTTGCATTATGAGATATCAATGGTTATTTTGAAGTACCAATTGATGTTGCAAGTAAAAGCTTCACAAATGTTTGAGTTTTATTTGTCTTACAAACCTTGTGTTGCAGCTGGGAAGAGAAAGAATGGTAAATAATGAGTATATTCTACATCCCATTTAAAAATAGCTAGAGGCAAAGATTATGGTATAAACAAGCTTAAGGGTAAGCCTAGGTTAACAGTGTTTCTGAGTCCAACTGTGGTTTAGGTTTACTCAATAAAGTTGTAAATGTCTTTCTTTCAAACATTTTCTTGTAATTTCCTCATTAGACTCTATGTTCACAACATTACCAGGAAGCTGGTCTGGTTCATTGCCAGTCTGCAGGCCCTGGCCAGCTCCTGCTTATTCACACATACTGGAACATGTGACTCTGACAATCATTAAAGTTCTGTGCTCCTCTTCTCTACTACCTCCATCATTAATTGTGATCTGAGATTCTCTCACCTCTAACTATCCCCAACCCTTCCTGAGAATGTCATCTCTCTACTGTTCTCAACTGGAGTCTGGAGACACCAGGATGACAGAGTAGCAGCAGGAGGGAAACAAGAAATTTCATATATTCTAGTGCATTTAATACTCACCATAACCTTTCACCATTTGGAGAAATCAGAGAAAACACTTAGGAAGGTTAGGTACTTTTCCCAAAGTCACACAGCTATGAAGTGATACAGCTGGTGTTGGGAGCAGTTTCCAATTTCGAAGCCTCTTTTCTCTTTCACAGTGGCGACAGCGTGAATGCCCAGTTAAGTATGTACTCTCACATGCATAACTCTAATATTTTCCTGAGGCTGGTAATATATTTACCAGGATTCCTGGTTCCATCTAAGATGGGTCATAGATTATCAAGGGCCTTATACTGTTTGATTTGCTAAGAGGTGATGAACTAAGCCTAACATTTTTATTTAGTCTGGGAAATGAACTATTTACTTAAAAACACAAATCTTTTCAAAGAGAGTTTTAAATGGATATTTTTGAAGTATGAAATCCAATAGAGTTCTGGGCAAAAGTTCTTAATCAATAGCTTCTCTAAGAATTTCTTTTCTCTGAAAACTTACCTTTATATTTGACATTGGCATGTGGATAAGAGTTGGAGAGAGAGAGAATGAGCCTGGAGTAATAAAGGAATGAATGATTCCAGGAAAAGCCTTGAGGAAATGTCAAACTGAAATTATAAATTGTTGGGACTTTTATTCTTGTAGTTTACTTTCCTAGATATACCCTATGACATGCTTCATAAATATTTTGTCTCACCAAATAAAGTTTAAACTCTTTAAGTTTGTAGGGCAGAAAAGTGTTTTATTACAATAATATTCCCAGTGCTTCATGTTTAGTTGTTGCTTAAGATATTTACCAAATAAATGAGTATTAATACAAGAGTAAACTGGAACTCTCGTGTATTGTGTGTTACATCGTATTTGCTTGAATGTGAACTTCAGTTGATTTGAATCATCAGTATAAAGAATACTAATAAAATCTGTAGAGCAAAAATATATTAATCAGAATGAAGTTCTTAAAATTATATTTGTAAGTTTGCGTGTATGTGCACAGGTGTATGTGAGTTACAAGTATGTTTGCAATTAGTGTTTGTAGTCATACCTCCTGGAGTGGGTTTTCAAGCATACATTTTTCTGTAACTCATTTGATTAAACAAATTCACATAAAACTTTTAATATCAGCTGTAGTGCACAGGTGACCTAAAATAAATGCTGAATTAAGAACTTGGGAAACATGCTCCTGGATTCTATTGCATCCTACCAATGGCCGTTAAGGTGACAGAGGTTATAGGAAGGTGTTAGAACCCTTGGGCTGTGATACTGCTGGCAGGGATGAGAGAAGTAAGACATCTTACTGAGTCTTACTGAGAAGTAAGACTGCTCAGCAAGGGTTGGAAACCTCAAGTGCTGGATTTGTTCAGGGATGTTTACATTTTATTCTTTACATATATCACAGTTGAACAACTTTTATTAATGTAATTCTAACCACTAACTTTTGTTTTATATTAAAACAACACCTTTTAATTTTTTATAAACACAATATTTGTTAGAAATATAATATACTTTAAAATTAACCAGGCTAGAAACTTCTGATTCGAGATCAAAATGGAAAAAGTTCATTTCGCCTTATGGCTCCAGATAAAGACTGCTAAAATCACTAGGGAAAAAAATAACAAAATAAGAAAACTCTGAAAGGTAGAAAAAAAAAAGCAGACCTACTAGGAAACTTGTGACCCAAGAAATGACTTGATGAAATTTCTCTGGGTCTTCTTTTTGGTGCATACATCCAGGATGAAGCACCAAAGAAGCCAGAAGCTTTGAAATGCCAAAGCAGCATACCAAAAGAAATAAAAAATAATAAAACAATAAAAATCATCTTGGTCTAACCAAAAGGACCAGGAAAGGGTCAAACTAGAAGAAGAGAAAACTTTTTAGACCAGCAATTTTCAATCTTTTTCATCTTGTAGCACACATAAACTAATTACTAAATTTCTGAAGCACACCAAAAATATATTATATATTTTGTCAATCTAACCAAAAATATAGGTGTAACGTTGCTCATTCACAGCAAACAGCTATTGCTATGTTGGCCATTGTCATTTTTTAAGTTGACAAATCTAAGAGAAAATAGGTCGATTATTTATTATCTAAATAGTTAGGTATTGCATGTTTTAAAAATTCTTGCATCACACTGTTTGAAAATCACTCTTTTAGATAATGCGTTCTTTATCCCAAATAAACACCTTGAATAAAAGCTGCATCCTAACTCTCCCCAACCAACAAAAGTTGTGTCGGGAGTATAGATGTGTGCCATTACTGTCTATAATAATGAGCACCACCCTCTTCTCCCCACTCCTTTACCAGGGATGGATCAGAAAAGAGAAGTGGCAAGTGGGGACTTTCATCTCTCTCTGGTGGTAATGAGCTCTCCCAACCCTGGTATAGGTCTCTTGGGGGGCCAGAAGTCCACTCCCATGCAAAGGTGTTGCCCACTACCCTGCTGGCACTGTGTCAGAGGAGGCCCTCTGACATAGAAGATTTAAATAAGCCTCAGAGTCTAACAAAATAATACCTCAATTGTCCAGGATACAATCAAAACTCACTTGGCATGCCACGAACTGGGCAAATGTCAGCCTGAACAAAAAAGGGCCATTAACAGATGCCAACATTGAGGTAACACAGATGTGGAAGTTGTCTGACAAAGATTTTAAAGCAGCCATCATAAAGAGGCTTCAACGGGAAATTATGAATTTGTTTTAAACACATTTAGACAGAAAGTATAAACAAAGAAATAGAAAATAAAGATAATAACAAATGGAAGCTTTACAATAAAAAATATGAAGACCAAAAAATACCCCATCCAAAATGAATGAGCTCAACAACATAATGTAAAGGACAGAGGAAAGAATCAGTGAACTCAAAGACAAAGCAATATTAATTACTAAGCAAGAACAAGAGAGAAAAAATGGACCAAAAAAGAAGGAAAGAAAAAGAAACTCTAGGATATGTAAGTCTATAAGAAGAGATCTGACATTCATGTTATTACAGTCCCAGAAAGTGTATGGAAAAAAGTGTGGCTGAAAAATTATTCAAAGAAACAATGGCTGAAAAATTTCCAATTTTGATGAAAGATATAAACCTACAGGTTTAAGATGAATGATCCACAAACAGTATAAACCTAAAGAAAGTCACATTAAAATAAATCATAATTAAATTTCTGAAAACTAAATATGAAGAAAAGATTATGAAAGAAGCACAAGAAAACAATATCTTACATATAGTAGGAAAAATAATCAGAATGCTCTAGACTTTATATCCAGCAGAATGCCCTTCAGGAATGACAGAGAAATAAAAATATTCTTAACTGAAGAAAACCATGGGAATTTGTAACTAACACATTTGCACACACAAAAAAAAGGCTAAACATTTTTTTTGAAACAGAATGAATACAATTAAAAAATAACAACAAATCTTGAAGCCTGAGAACAGAAAGAACTAAAAGAAAAAAAGTGTGGGAAAATACAATAAATTTTGCATCTCATGAGTTTCCAAATTGTTTGTTTGTTGAAGGAAAAATTACGTGTTTAGTGTGGTTCTATATGTGGAGAAACTACTAAAGACAATGCTATTATAAACTGAAAAACATAAAGAGAGTTAAAGGAAGTAAGGTTCCTTTGTGGTGATGTAATTGTTCTGCATCTTGACTTTGGTGGTTACGTGAATGTACAAATGGCAGGAAACTATACACATACATTATACCCACCATTACATCCTTACTTTGGTACTGTGTAATAAGTAACCATTAGGGAAAAGGGTGAAGTGTACACAGGCCCCTTCTGTTACTGTTTTTGCAATATCCTGACAATCTATAGTTATTACCAAAAAAGAAAGTTTAAAGAAAAGACAGGATATACATATATTGTAGTATATATATATTTGTCACATATATTTTTCTTTGAAAAAATAAATAATATATTCCATATTTTGCACACAGAGACCTGTTCAGTACTGCTCAACCACTCTGGCTCACAGCCAGACTTCATCCTGAACTAGCCCTTGACCTTTGGAGATAATAAACTGGAGATAACGATACAGGATATTTGTAGTATCATTCAATCTGATCTTTACATACATAAGGTGTCAGGATGAATGGGATAATTTCCAAGCCTGTATTTAATCAATTGAACTATCTCTTTGTCACTTCATGCAAAATAGTAACTCAGTTAACTTTACTATTTCATATGCATGTCAATTTTTAGATTAAAATTAAGTGACATAGAGATATTTATTATAAAATATTTTATAAGGATACTTCTTAATAGTTTTTAAATATCTATTATATTTAGATAATATATCTAAAGATACCATTAAAGATACCATCTTATTAAAACGCACAGTAGTTTTGCAGTGTGGATTTTCTCTGTCTTTTTGTCAGAGATAAGGATGAAGGTTAGAATACTTAAATAACATGCCCAGGATTATCTACCTAATTATTGGCCAAAGGCAACATTCACACCTAAGTTTTCATTGGGTAACCTACAATCAAGAAAATAAATATCATATTAGATATTTCAAATAGAAGAGATTTAACACAGGAAATCATTTTTGCAGGTTTTTGAAAATGGAAAAAACAAAAATTGGAATGTGTATTAACTCAGAAATTAGAAGTTGTGAGGGCAGCTATTGCCTGAAGAGCTGGGGGTAGATGTATTAGCACCAGAACCTTGGTGCACAGAGGAAAGGCCCCACCTTTAGGAGTCACAATCTGGAAGCAATGTGAGAATAAGAAAGAGAGTTTGTGTGAGGGTGAGAGCAGAGAGAAGGTTGATTGTTTATCCTTCTCCTCCTGACTTGTCTCTCATTCCCTGGTAGTACCTCCTATTGATCAAAGAGTAGCTGACAGGAAAAATACCATGGGAAACAGAGTGTGTAGGATACCAGTGTAGAGATGGGGTGAGGGAATCAAACGGAATATTGAAATGCAAAAACAAAAACTGGCATAAACTGATTTTGCAGGGTGTCATAATATTTATTCTAGAATATGTTACCTTCAAACCAGGAAATATGCACAAATGCTTAAAACTTAAAACATAAAAGCCTGAATTTTTTCATTCTATTTTCTAATTTTCCAAGAGATTTTTTTATTCTTTATCCTCTCAGAGTTGTCCAATTTTTTGCCCCCTTGTGTCCCTGCACTCAGCCCAACCCTCACTCCCTCAGTCAGTCCCCACTCCATTGACCTTGTCCATGGGTCATTCATACATGTTCTTTGACTAATAACTTCCCCTACTTTCCACCATGACCCTCTCCCTTCTCCCCTCTCACAGCTATCAGTCTGTTCCATGTTTCTATGTCTCTGGTTCTATTTTTCTCATTAGTTTATTTTGTTCATTAAATTCCAATTATAAGTGAGATCATATGGTGTTTGTCTTTCACTAACTTATTTCGTGTAGCATAAGAGTCTCCAGTTCCATCCATGCTGTCACAAAAGGTAGGATTTCCTTGTATACTGCTGTGTAATATTCCATTGTGTAAATGTACCACCATTTTTTGATTCACTCATCTAGTGATGGGCACTTAGGCTGTTTTCAACTCTTGGCTATTGTAGATTGTGCTGCTATGAACATTGGGGTGCATAGGTTCTTTTGAATTAGTGTTTCAGGATGCTTTGGGTATATTCCATGCAGTGAAATTGCTGGGTCAAAAGTTCCATTTTTAATTTTTTGAGGTAACTCTGTACTGCTTTTCATAGTGGCTGCACTAATCCACATTCCCATCAGCAGTGAAGAAGGTTCCTCTTTCTCTACATCCTTGCCAGCAATTGTTGTTTATTGATTTATTGATGGTAGTCATTCTGACCTGTATGAAGTGATATCTCATTGTGGTTTTATCATGCATTTCTCTGATGACTAGACACACTGAACATTTTTCATACATCTATAGGCCATCTGTATGTCTTTGGAGAAGTGCCTATCCAGGTCCTTTGCCCATTTTTTAATTGAGTTGGGGGTTTTTTTGGTATTTATTTTTTATAAGTTGTACCTTTAACTTTTTACCTTTTTTACACTATTATTATTAAAGTATAATTGACATACAATGAATAATTTATTAGTTTTAAATGCACAACATAATAATTCTATATTTAAATATACTGTGAAATAATCACAGATATAGTTAACATCTGTCACCATACATAGTTACAAAATTTTTTCTTGTGGTGAGCACCTTAAAAATGAACACTTTCAGTAGCTTTCAAATATGCAATAGAGTATTACTAACTGTAGTACCACATTGCATGTCCACATGACTTATTTATTTCATAACTGGAAGTTTGTTTCATTTGACCCCTTCACCCATTTCCCCATTCCTATCCTCCTCCTCTGACAACCACTGATCTGTTCTCTGTATCTATGAGCTCTCTCTCTCACTCTCTCCCTCTATCGCTCTTTTAGAATCTACATATAAGTGAAATTATATAGCATTTGCCGTTATCAGACTTATTTCACTTAGCATATGCCCTCAAGATTCATCCAAGTTATTGCAAATGGTGAAATTTCCTTATTTTTCTTAATGGCTGAATAATATCTAATTGCACATATATACATATATCACATTTTCTTTATCCATTTATTCATAAATGTATACTTATGGTGATTTTATTCTGACTTTTGCTGTTTAAACTATATTGCCTAAATATTCATGGTAGCAGCATATAATGAGAGATTTGGTTCTAACTATGTGTCTCTAGACTGACTTTCATCTTGTAAATATGATTACTTAAGGGAACTTGAGCAACATTTGACCAGCAACTAGGAGTAGGCATATGGTTTCCAAAATATATATCAATTAGTAGGTTAAAAATATGTATGTGATGATTTACTAGTGCTGGCCACCACTTTTTAAAATTAAATTGAATAAAATATAAGAGATTAGAATAGAATGGAATGGAATGGAATGGAATGGAATGGAATAGAAAGGATAGGTTGGATGGAATGAAATGCAAAGAAATGGAATGTGATAGGATGGAATGGAATGGGTTGAGATGGAATGGAATGGGGTAGAAAAAATAGAATAAAATAGAATAGAATAAAATAGAATCAGAATAAATCCAGAGGTAAATATTATTGATAAATGTTTACATTGTTTGTATCTGTGTGTATGTGTGTGTGCTTGTGGTCTTAATATAAAATGTATTTCTCACTATAAGTTGTGATAAAAAATGTTTGAATCTGAAAAAATACAGTGAAAGAGACCTAACTGAAACCATTCTGTACTTCTTCATTGCACATGTAAGTCAAATGACTGGCTAATTTTTTCCTTTGTTAGATGAAGGAAAAAAGGGAATGGAATTGGTGCTTTAAAATATTAATTCTTCATTAAAAACAAAATCCATTTTGACTTGGCCAATTTCTTCCATTCTCATTTTACTATATAGTATAGATGAATGTAAAAATTTGGATGTTTTTCAAAACCAGTTTTTTTTAATTACCCTGTAAGATTACTGACATTCCACATCATATAGATTAATCTCACATATCTTAAACTTTTTAAATGTGGTGGTTAGTGTTTAGGCTGTCTTTATATACTAATTGTACACACAGCATATACATTATTGGTTATTTAGAATGGGTTAGCAGTGTGTGTGTGGGGGGGGCGGGGGCGAGCAGTACTGATTGTTCCCGAAGGCAGAAGAATGAATAATACTGACATAGTTTGTGAGCTGTCAGGGTTTGTCAAATTGATTGTAGAAAGCAGATTCTAAGATGGCCTTCAAATATTCCCTGCTTCCTCATATTTATAGCCTTATGTAATCCCATGCCCTTTACTAACCTGATTCTTATTAATAGAATATAACAATATTGAGTGATGTCACTTTGTCTTACTAGCAGATCCTCAGTATTGCCATCTCAGCTTTCACACTCGATGAGGAAAGCTGCCATGCAGAAGAGGTCCACACGGGGCAGGCTCCAGTCAGCAGCCAGCAGGGCACTGAGGGCCTCCACCTCCCAGGGAGTAGCTCTGTGGGCACTGGATGCTGCCGATAATCAAGTGAGCTCAGAAGCAGAAAATTCTCTAGTTAAAGATTCAGATGACAGCCCAGTTCTTGCTGACAACTTGATTGCAGTCTTTTGAGAGGTTCTTAAGGGGAATGGGATCCACTTATGCCATATTTAAATGCTTAAACATGGAAATTTTGAGATAATACATGTGTGTTGTTTTAAGCTGCTAATTTGAGAGTTAATTTGTTACAAACAGCCATTGATAACAAATGCACTGGTATACACTCTGGTTCTTAAACATGGGACATTAGAAACTGTCTGGAAATATTTTTGGTTTTCACAGCTTGAGGGGTGCTTCAGGAATCTAATGGGTAGAGATCAAAGATGTTGCTAAATATTTCTGCAATGCACAGGGCAGCCTCCCAACAACAAAATGCTGATAGTGCTGAAGTTGAAACACCCTGGTCTAAAGTAGATTACAGCACATTTAGACAATAGACTTTAGATCTTATATTCCACACATCATTTGTAACGTCTACTACTTAAAGAGAAATTACTCATAAATATTTTCCTGAAAATCTTGTTGTAAAATCCATGGAATTTTATTCTTTTTAAAGGATTGCGATATCTTTTTCTTTAGAAATGTCCCAGAAAATAAAAGTATGAAACATGTCTCCATTAACATAACATTGTTTATTGTTCCTAGAGATTTGTCCATTCTTAAATACATCAATAAGCTAGAAGCCGATCATAAAACATCCAAATGAGCTAAAGAAACTTTACATATTAATCTCACTATGGTAATTCTTGAACACCCAGCTTTATCTTTCTCTATATTTGTTGAGTTATGCTACCCCCTAAGGCTAAGACTCTTTATGCCAACTTATATCTTACCTAAAATGGCTGACATACAATGAAAAGAAATCCTAAAATTTTGGTGGGTGTGTCTGTAAACCACTACACTCAAGCTAAAGTGCCTCATGAATAAATCAACAGAGTTGTCACCGAGAGAAGGCTTACATTTTTCCACAAATGGAACTGTAAGCAACCAGAGCACATTGTAAATAGCTAGCATGTTTCATTTATGAACTGATGTGTCAGAGAAACAGCGTAATTTGTATAGCACGCAAATGATGTATTTCTGGTACATAAAAACAACCTGAAAGGTAAAGAAATAAACAGTGAGGTGATTGTGCTTCTACCTTATTGAGAGCAATAATATAATTACCAGGCTTTTTTTATTAAGAAAATGAGAGTGGCAGCTGTTATTTCATTGGAGAAATTGCTCTTCACACTAAAGCTAAGAATTGCCATACTCAAAGTCAGCACAAACATGCAGTCTCACAGAGCCCCACTCCCATCTCCATCATCAGATAAACTGCAGACCACCTTAGTCCACTGCACACATGACACGTCACTTTTGCCACCACAGACCAGGGAATGCTGGTTAAGGATAGAGCTGCCATGATGTGATAATCTTTAAGCATATTCCCGTCCTAAATTTATTATCTGGACAGAAGACATCTGAAAGGCTGACTCACACCCATATTGTGCTTTTGTTTTGACGCAAAGACATTAGTTCTGTGTTGTCCCCTCTTCAATATTCACAAATTCAATTGGCTTTACAAAAATTTTAATCTCTGCCTGGCATTTAATGACTTCCCTGAAACTGTAATGAGTGTGTGTGTGTGTGTGTGTGTGTGTATTCATAGGCTCCCCTATATCTGAACTAACCTTTTCTCTTCCTGCACAACTTATAACCATCCTCAAATGTTCAGTCAATATTTTACTTTTTCAGTGATGCCATCTTAAATCCCCAGCAAGAAGATAGTATTTTCCTTCCTCTAAAATCACAAAATGTGGTTTATTATATGTTTCAGTAACCATTTTGTATTGAATTGCAGGTCTGAATTATCTTTACATTTATCCAATTTACAATACAATGTCCACTGTGCTAAGAGCACCTGACCTAGACCCTAATGAAATGCAAAACACTTACCTAAATTTGTAAATTTGGATCTTTGTTGCCCAATAGTTGAACTTATATTTCTTGTTTGACTGGTGAGACTTGACTATTCCTAAGTATATTATTCATTTTATAGAGAAATAACACTAAACTGATACAAAACAGCACTTCTATAGTAATTAACTAATTAATAGTGGTCTATAGAATGCTCCTTAATATGTCGTATCAACCCTTAGTCTGGTACTATCAAATAAACAAAATGCTCTTCCTTATTTCTTTACTTGGTAATGAGAGATTATCTAACTCATCCGAAAGATGTCTGAAGGTCTAAACTGTTGACTTGCCCTGGAATGAAGTTTTATTTCCTAGGACAGGAAATGCAATGTGGTTAGTGTGTAATTGCTGTAAAGTGGGGAAATACAATTAAATTTAATTAAGCAAGCTTAATGACCAAAATGTTAGTACAGCTCTAGGTTATAACAGCTACCCTTAAATGTGTGTTTTGTCTGATGAATTCATAGTACCTCCTAACATTCACTTGGTTTGACCATGCTGCCTGTCACAATAAGCTGAATGGCTCAGAGAGAAGAATAAACAATTCCACTTCTTATATAATGTGTTCATTTATGGCACATTTTGATTATAATCAAATAGAGTGATTAAGCAGACTAAAGTCTATCCTGAAGAGGAAGACATAAAGAAGTTAAAAATGAAAATGGAAGAGAATCTAAACACATATCAGAGAATTATGCTTCCTCATTAACCCTCATTGCAACCTGGTAAAGGAAATTAAATATCCTGGCATGTTTAGAAGACTTAATGTATTCCATTACCAGGATTTACCTGTTAATAAAATAAAAATATTCTGCTTTTAAGATTGAAATTTCGGTTAATTCTAGTGTCTTGACATCATAGGTACCAGATAATACTTACTAAAGACATCAAGGTTATCTTTTGAGAATAAGTGCAATTTTATGAAGCTTTATAAATTGCAATGCCAAGGATTTTGTGTGTATTTGTTTTGTAAATGTACCTTTTTTCACTGGGAACTTTAAATATATGATTCTTTAAAGGGAATTTCACAATAAATTCTCTTTTATCTTTAGGAAAAAATAAAGATGATAATAAGTTATTTTAGTTTTTTTTCTTTTTTGGAGATCAAGTTTCTGAAATATATAGCCCTTCACTTGAATGAGAAACTCCAATTTAAATCAAATATATTCCAGTACTACTTTCTCTTTTGGGAATTTAAATATAAGGTTTATAGGTGACTAGAAAGAGGAGAAGCGGAGAGATAATTTTGTACTTTCTTCACCTAATATTACTATATATAATAAATATATATAGTATTTAAAAAGGCAAATTGGTTCTTGGGAAGCCAGTTAGATGAAGCTGTTGGGAAACAAGCTTGGAAGAAATGCGTCCAGAGGAAGTACTGAAGAGGGAACATGACACAATGCAGCACTTACCAAACAGTGGTTCTCGTACCAGCTGAACTACAGTTTCCTGGAATACTGAATAAATAAGTAAATTCCTGGGCCCGCTCAACATGCTGGGTCAAAATCTTTCAGTGATCGACAAAAGCATGTGAATTTTTAACAGACATCTTTGGTGATCCTGAGGTACATATAAAATTGAAAACCATTGTTAATGGAAACCGCAATTTTCATTTTTAAAAATATGATAAAAACTTTTAAAAAGCACCAGGACACTCATCTTTAGTACTTTCTCCATTTCTTCTTACCTTTTTAATGTAGTGTTTCTACCTCCTGGTTGTCTGCACACTGTCTTTGTCCGTCATCTAGTCTACTATGACTGTTTAAGAAATTAGTCAAACCTAAGACTACATTTATTTGGCTTCAATTCTAAATTTCTAGGGAAGGGATTCTCACTGGCTTAGGTTGTACTAGGTGCCCATGCTTTGTTTAATAAACTATGGCCTGCTAGACAGGGTCATGAAATAAAACATAGTTACATGGTTTCACCCCCAGCTGCCTATGAATTAATTTACAAAAAATAATGAGCATATATTATATGACAGATACAGGACACTGCAAAATAAAATAGTAAACAATTAGAAGTAAGGGAGAAATTTTCCCAAAGATAAACAGTCATTGTGTTTTAGACAAATAACTTAAACCATGTCAGCCAAAACTAGGAAAATAGTGCTAAGGCTCTAAGTGTCCAACAATAAGGCTTAGCTGAAAGATAAGATACATTCATGAAGTAAAAGTGAAAATTCATTTCTTGAAGAATACATAGAGTGAAGAAAAACCATTCAATATGTTTTGCTGTGCTAAATACACACATAAATTATAAAATGTCTAACTAT
The DNA here is from genome assembly GCF_019186645.2 of Phyllostomus hastatus. Taxonomy (NCBI): domain Eukaryota; kingdom Metazoa; phylum Chordata; class Mammalia; order Chiroptera; family Phyllostomidae; genus Phyllostomus; species Phyllostomus hastatus. Next base: position 20,438,646 of record NW_025334028.1, on the reverse strand, counting down.
GGTCCTATCAATGTCTAACTATTGACGAATAAACAAAAAAACTTAGTAAAGACATGGGGAGATATGTGAAAGTTGCATAGTGAACGCCACTGAACTTCAGATGTTTCTTCTTTTTTTCTTTAAACATTTCCGATTTTTATTATTTCTATAAGAAATACATATTACTACTTTTCAATTGGCAGTAAATAAAAGAGCGAATAACATTATTGTGCAATTTGCTGCTTATCAATAATTTTGAATATTAGACAAATACTTGTAAGTCTGAAAATAACCCAAAAAGCAGTACCATCTCATTGTTTACAGAGCCACAGACATTGATTTGCTAGACCTTTCTCTTATTGAAGCCAACCATGGTCAGAGGACATAACTTCCATTTTCTGCAAGGCATAGACTATCCATTAAGTCTGTCATAGAATAAATAGTCCTTAGTGTTTTATCCTTGAGATACCATGAACCTACGTATGCCTTTTTCCTAAATCTACATAGTATTTGGATTGACATCACATGAAAATTGCCTGTACTTAACTGAGCACACACACAAAATGTCAACTATAACACAGTGATCAGGCTATGGCTGGTATGGCTCAGGGTATTGAGAGCTGGCTTGCGAACCAAAGGGTCACTGGTTTGATTCCAGTCAGGGCACATGCCTGGGTTGCAGGCCAGGTACCCAGTCTGGGGCAAGCAAGAGGCAACCACACATCAATGTTTCTCTCCCTCTCTTCCTCCTTTCCTTCTCTTCTCTCTAAAATAAATAAATAAAATCCTTAAAAATAATATAGGGATCATTTGTGTTTTCTGGTCATTTGTTATCTCCATATTCTTTTTATTTGGAGGAAATTACAATGTAGGTAGAATGTTTTATCCCACCACTTACTACAACAGTAAAACAAGATAATTTTTTCCCATTCTAGGGATAGTTATTATAAAGCTAACTTGAGGCCTTAGTGTACACACTTACATATTCCTATCCAGTATTTTTACTTCTGTGATAATTATACAAAGATGCAAGGACAATCAGGAATTTTCAGCTGCTGAATTCACTGTGTCATCCACATTGTTATTGTGGCAAGATTTAGCTCTGCCTTTCTTTTCATTTTCTTTTAATACTCACCCAAGAATATTTTTAAATTGCTTTTTTTTAGAAAGAGAGGAAGGGTAAGAGGAAGTGGGAGAAAGAAACATTGATGTCAAAGAGAAACATTAATTGTTTGCCACCTATACACATACAGACTGGAGATCAAACCCACAATCTAGGTGTGAGCCCTGAAAGGGAATGAAACTTGAAACCTTTTTGTTCCGGGAGGACACTCCAACCAACTGAGCCACACTAACCAGGGCTTTGCCTCTCTTTTCTTGATCTACCTGCTGAGCAATTTTCTCAGAGGATTCTTACAGTGGCTATGATGTTTAATTTTGTGTGTCAACTTGACTAATCATAAGTGCCCTTATTAAACATTATTTCAGAGGATGTCAGTGGAAATGATTCTAGATGAGATTAGCATTTGAATAGGTGAAGTCAGCAAAACAAATCTAGACCACCCTGGGTGGGCATCATCCAATGCATTCAGGGCCTAAATAGAAGAAAGAGCAAAGGAAGAAACATTTTTTTGTCTCATTAAAATGTTTCAAATTTTTATTTTTAAAATCTTAAAACATATGTCTCCAGTCTGTCTGGAGAAAGTCCAGCCATCATCTATGATGAGAATGGTTTGCATGATGTTGATATAACCTGGCAGCCAAGGAGAGTGGACTGGAATGTGCATGGGTGAGTAATGAAAACTTCACTGTACTAGACACTGGGGTGGTAGATGACATTGAGTGAGCATGTGTACTGCGTAGCCTTTGCATTCAAAATGACCGAGTAGAGCAATGAATCTGCATTAAATTTTATGTTAAGCTTGAACATTCCTCTGTGGAAATGATTCGGATGACTCAGAAGATTGCAGCTATGGGCATTGGTGATTGGCAGCTTCACCACAATAATGCGCTCGCTCATTCATTAGGTCTTGTGCAGAGTTTTTGGTGAAACATCAAATCACCCAGGTGACTCATCCCCACTACAGCTCAGATTTGACACCCTGTGACTTCTGGCTTTTCCCAAAACTAAAATCACCTTTGAAAGGGAAGAGATTTCAGATCATCAATGAGATTCATGAAAACATGATGGAGCAATTGGGAGAACTGTGTGAGGTCCCAAGGTGCCTACTTTGAAGGGAACTGAGGCATCATTGTCCAATGTTTCTTGTATCTTGCACCTTTTTTAGTAAATGTCTCTATGTTTCATATTACATGGCTGAATACCTTCTGGACAGGCTATATATACATAATATATGTATTTAAATATATGTAATATATAATATATGTATATATGTGTATACATATATGTAATATGTATTACACATTTCATATATGTAATATATATTTATATAAAATATAAATGGGGGGACTCCTGAAAAAAGGAATTACCTTTGGAGGGCAGGCCCTTGGAGTACAGGCCTCCCCCACTAGGTGAGTGTTCTAGGAATCTGTATCAGTGTACCAACTGGCATTGTTGTAAGAGGCTGTATTCAGCTTCAGTGAATGTTTTTGAAGACTCAGTGTGTTTGCCCATTTCATGGGTGATCTTTGGGCGCACCTGCCCACACCATGTTGAGTGTTCAGCAGTTTTTGACCAAAAACGGTATGACCCCCATGCCCCACCCTCCCCATTCACCTGATCTTGCCCTGAACCACTTTTTTGTTGTTGTTTCCCTGGTTGAAAACAGTCCTCAAACGGAAAAGTTTTTCTGATGTGGAAGGGGTGAAAAAAAAACCCACAGTAGCAAAAGCACTAAAAGCCATCAAAATCTACAAATTTAAAACTGTTTTGAACAGTGGAAAAAAAATTCTTGGTAGGAGAGTTTCATCAAATGGAGAATACTTTGAAGATGACTGAAATTTTAGTATATATTAATAAATACACAATTTTAATAAATAAATTCATGTTTTTGCCCCCCCTTGTTAAATAAAGATAGAAAAGAAATAGGAAAAGGAGGGTAGAGGGAGGAAGAAATAAGGAAGTAATATTTGCAGATCAGATGCCCTGAGATTAAGCTGAAATGTTACTGTGTACTATATGATTTTAGGCAAATTACTTGAGTTTTCTAATTCTTAGTTTTGCTCATTTGAATAAAAAATGTAATATTTTTAAGTCTGTTGGAAGAATTAGAAGAGATGATTTATGTAGAGCAGAAAATTTTTTAAAATGTCTTGTACATGGTAAAGATAGATTAGATATTAGTTATTTCTTCTTTTCCTAACATTACCTGAGTAGATCTGATCCCTCCTGGTGTGTCTCTCTGTCAAATGTGGAGGAAAGAATGAACTCTAAAACTAGTTCAAGAACTTGTTAACCTGGTTCACAGAGACATCTGGGTAACTGAATTTCTTTGTAGCTCTATGTTAATAAATTTAGGAAGGTACTGGCCCAAGCTATGTAAATTTAGGGAGATTGAGAATGAAGGAGAAAACTCCTTCAGCTCTATCTGTTCTGAGTATTATCCCTTAGCAATCACACTGTGCACTGCATTGTAGATGTGATGCACCTGGGCCAGGCACTGAGTTATCTTATATAGCAATAGGCAAGACTGCATCTTGAACCATTTTAGCTGTATTAAACCATTTAGCTGTATTAAAGGGGGACAGTTAGGCTTCCAAGTTCTGATCTTATCCTTTCAACCTTGTCATCCACAAATGTTGGTCTAGAGTTTAGCCTCTTCTGAATAAACTAAAATGTTTAACTTTATATGTCATTGGAGAATGATGATGAGCTGTACTGTATACCCTATCCAGTCATGGAGTGAAAATTTTTTTCATTATTATTTTGTCTTTCTTGACCTTCCTAATGATGCTCAAGGATATAGAAGTCAGTTTTGATGGTCATAAAATGAGGCCAATTGCTCTGATCTTTTGTCTATTAGAAGTTCCAACATTTCTACACATACCATTTTTCCTTTGTCTACTTGAATAATTAGAGGTGAAGATGTAGATGTAACCTACAGAGATATTGAAATGTTGGTCAAATTTTTGCAGTAGATGACATTACTATTTTACTCTGGACTTAACCCTGAAAGAATAAAGCCATGGCACTTATGGCAGAAAACTGGTTACAAGAGTAATTTGTATTTGAGCCAAAATGGAGGAGACAAGAGTCAACAAATGGCAATAGACTTAGTCTAAACACCCATTAGCCATTCTTATCAAGCTGCTATTGACAAGATCTTTTCCTGGACTTTTTAATTACATGAGAAAATAAATTACTTCTTTTCCTTTAGATAGTTTTAATAGGGTTTTCTGTTTTGAATGGGACACATGTCTTTAACAACCAAAAGAATTAGCCTGATAGCTGTAGGTAAGAAAGAGTTCCCGATGGGGCTTATGGATCCTCCTTAGTAGTATCGAATGATATCCTGATTTATACCCATGATGCCATTTAGGATTTAAATATGTACCTTCTCTTAGCTCATTCCATCCTTTAATCCTTCTTTTGTGCTACTTACTTCTTGCTGTTTTATAATCCCCAGTTTCTGGAGATTTGGAAGTAGAAGTTTGCTGAATATAGACATATTTCATTTCTAAATCAACAGTCTATGTGGGATTCCTTAGTGATGTGTTCTGCTTGACATATTGAATTTTTGGTATCTTTAATTGCCTGAAGCTTTCCTGAACTTCCATCACTCTGAGACTAATGTTCTTTGGAGCATATACTGATTATTTCCCAACTAATAGACTGGCCTGAGGAAATCCCTTGGCTGCTGGGTTGTAAGACTGAAGGGTATGAATGAAGGCATAAGCAGATGCTCCACTGAAAAAGGTAGGACTGAGAACAAACTACAGAGGAGGGCAAAACTAATTCTCTGAAATTTGCTTGAAAAGTTAGCACAGATCCCATAGGTTAAGGACTCAGCCCCACAAGACAATCAAAACTGATGGAACCACACAAATGGGGTCTCCAGCTTATTTTATCTTGGCTGCAGTTATTCATTGCTTTCTTATTCATATACTATTTTCCTAATAGAGTTTCTCTCGTTAAATCTGCATTTCTGTAGTTACTACTATTTGTATAATATCTTCATTTCTAAAAGTTGGTTATTGCCCTGTATTATTTAAGACATGTTAGATGATAATAAATAACCACAAAATTCAGTGGCTTAATAGAACCAAATGTTGTCTCTTACACCTGCCCTATATCTAAAAGACCAATACTGGGCTTTCCTCACGATAATCCCCTGGGTCAAAGGCCTTCAGAGACATCTAGACACTTGTCTCTTAGACTGCAATGGCAGAAGAAGAAAAAACTAGCAACACACATTGGCTCTAAAAGCTCTTCCCAGAATGGATGTATCTCACTTGTCCACATTTTATTAAGTAATGTTCTATGAATCTCCCTCTTAAATTAATGGCAGGTACCATGATCCTATCAGGTTTTGATGGAAAATCCAAATATTTAATCTATTTTCTCAGAGATATTTTGAATAATTGAAAGGATCTTTTTCCCATGTGTGGTCGTAAACCATTCAGAGGTTTTAATAATGAGTTTAATGGCGAATGCCCTTGATTTAATGCTTGCCAAGAGTCTGAGTTTTAATTGGCATTTTTAATGCAAAGTATTTCTGTATTTTATTCTTTACTATTTGGAGTTGAGAAGTATAACTGCTTCCAAACCAGCAAGACTCTGAATTTGTAGACTCTTCCTATTTCCTTTATAATCTGTTTTCTTGAGCTTCTCTTTTTCTTCTCATAGCTTGCCAAATACAGTCAATAGTAACCACTACATACCATTAACATTCTATTTTCTCATGAATTTTTATAGGACCACATATTAATGAGGTGTGCAAGCTGCCTACCTAGCAAAGATGAAAATATTATCAAATATTTTGAACCTGGGTTATGCAAACCATCCTTTCAGTCCACTCTATCAGTCATCTCCTTACCACTTATCTATCTAGACCCTATGTCAATGCCAGGTGTCTTAGCTCTGTTGTCACTGCAGCATCCAGTATTAATTTTTGATCAATCAAGATAGCCTTTTTCTATTTTTTCCTCTACATTCATACTTTACACTTTTCTTCAATACTGTGTTTCCTGGGCCGGAAATGGGACAATTGATGTCATTCTGTGTGTCAAAGGAGTCTTTTGTTTTTGCCAGTGTTCATCAGTATAGTTCATCAAGTCATCGGAAGGAGATTGGGCGGTAAAAGGAAAGTAGTGTCCATGTACTTACTCTCCTGGATTCTTTCCCTTCAAGTCACTACAGGTTAGCTGAGTTATTCTCTGGAAGGGTATAGTTATTGTCAGGCCCTCTCCACACAGCTATACTAAGTAATTAACTCTCTTTTCCCTTCCAGACCTAGTAGTCATCTTCCTCAATGTTAGTTGAGGTCAGTTTCCCACACCTCTGAAGACCACAACTTTGTAAGTACACACCTTATTTAAGTCTCAAAAATCTAGTTTGTGGGGTTTCATTTTAGGGTTCTGGTTGATTAGGTTATGTTTCAGTCCCTCAGTCTTCACAGCTTAACATAATAAATGTTTATTTCTTACCTATTACCTCTCTACGTGTGAGCAGGAAGCTCTGTACTTGGTGTTACAGGCTTCAGCTTGGCTCATGTTTCTGTGGCCAGTGGAGCCATAGGAAGAGATACAGCTACTCATGTGAGGGCCCTTCTATTTCTGCCTGATTGTGACACCTGCCACTTTTTCTTACATTTCTAACTTCGGATGAGTAAAATAACCACCCAAACATGCAACTACAAAGGAGAACACTGGGAGAATTTAATAATTATTTTGCAAATTGTTCAAAAGTTGCTTCTGAAGCATAAAATTCTGATGAGATTAAAGCCAACATTAAAACTCATGTTAACTCCATACACTACATCATAAGAATGATGACAGTGCTAGTGCAGAATACAATTCTGTTTTTCTTCAAGTACATTAACCTGTCAATGTAATGATCCTGCACAATTACCCAGAAAAAGAAAGTGAAAGCTCACAGATATAAAATAACTGAAAATTAAGTTGTATTCAGCTCAGCTTATGAGCCTTCCAGATCTGCTCAACTCTGCCCTAACCCTGTGCCAGGAAGTTGGCCATTTACCCTACTTCCCACATAGAGTTCCCAGTAATAGCTTTCAGTCTACCCACAGGCTCAATGCCAAGCTCTATTTACCACTGCATTGGTCTCCTAACATTTCAGCTTATCTCACTTCCACAACAGTGAGAGCAGGGCTTTAGTAAGAGTTCTATTGGACCCTCATGGTATGAGATGAAGCAGCTCCAGCTCTTCACTGTGACCCAGCTGAACTCATGGAAGTGCCCACTTCTCTGACAGATACCCAAGGAGCCATTTAGCAAAATACAGAAGATTGAGAGAGGAAATATGAATTGATCTTTTACCAAAGAGAGGCAGAAGACTGGAGAAAGTCTACTGAAATGTTGCTTTCCCTTCCTCTCCTGACAATTTTGAGATGGTGGTATCATAGAACCTCTGCAGATATTCCACAACACTAAGCAGCTTTCCTGTGAAGCTGGGAAAGTTCAGCAACATATGACTTTGAACTTGCTTGCCCTTCTTACCACCTCACTTTCCTACTGCCTCTCTCAATGCAGTGTTTACACACAAGCTTTGCTTCAGGAAATGTTTGCTAAGGAACTTAGGCTTAGAAATCTAGTACAAAGAATGGTCATAAAAAGAAGACATTTTTGGTAGTAAATGAAATAAAGCAAACTGAAACCAGTTAAGGTTTTTTTGTTAAGGACTAAAAGAACATTTTTTTTTCCTTTAAAGTAAGTGGAGCTCAAAGTGGAAGTTCCAAGGGGTAAATTGGTTTCAGGCATAGCTGTATGCAAAGACTAAAATTGTCATCAAAATCTGCCTTTCTCTCTTGGCTTTGTTTGCCATTGTGTCCATTTCCTTTGCAGACGGCTTTATTCACACAGTGGCAAGTAGCTTGTTCTAAGCCCAGGGCAGCTTTCTCAGCAGTGCCAACAAAGAAACTGTGAATAACCCTCATTAGCTGGCTTGGATCAGGGTCCTTCCTGAGCACTTCACTGTGGCTCCAGGTGGCCAAGATTTGGTCACCTGCCCAGTTCTACCTCCACCAGTCCCACCAAAAAGGATCACATGGACAGAAAGTGCAAGAAGGGTGCTCACAAAGAGATAAAATAAATGTTTATTACCTGAAGAGAGGTAACAAATATAAGGCAAGTAAAAATAAGTTCAATGAAATTCTGTTTATGTTGAATCGTAAACCGACACAGCTCAGTTAATTTCTTGCTTAGTGGGAGGGGGTTCATGATATTTTCATTTAAAAATACTAATAATACTAAATAAGAGGATGCTGTAAAAGTGGAAAGAGTAGAGATACATTGAAAAATACTGTTGACTTTGCCCAAAAAAGATTCATTTCATGTAGGCATTTATATTGTCAGTCCACAAATGAACTCAAAGTTAAATAAAAAATAAAAACATTGGATATCTACCAAACTTTACAGAGACAGAGAGACGGGGAAGTGAGAGAGAGAGAGAGAGAACCTTAGGGAAAAATTTGGAGTTGGATTTCCCACCTATCTGAAAGCAATAAAGACCCACTTGCTTGCGGGTGGGTGGTAAATAAGGTAATAAAAATAACTGGCAATAACAGTACCATTATTTAAAATTTTAGTCATAATTAATAAAATTTAAGTACATTTGGGGTTTTTGCTCATCATTCTCATTTCAATTTCCTCTTCACCTTTATTATACTTTTGTCGTGTTAGAGTTTTTTCCCCACTGCCACTTGTATTTTCATGTACATCTATGAAACTTCTTGCTCTGATTATTGTTTTTTTTAAATGACAGACATAAACTGTTTATTAAAAACTATAAGAAATGTTGGAACATTTACAAGTAAGGCTTTTTTTAATGATATTCCCAGGGAGAATGCCAGTTGTTAACAGACTCTTTCTTAAAAAAATCTACTAAATTTTATTTTAAATGAGTCACTTCTACTGGTTTTGCAGCTGCTATTTGAAATTTCTGACACAAATTTGGTGGGTTTGTTTTTCTGGACTGACAAGTAAATGTGTTGGTCCAGGTGTTGTTAATAAGATACTTTTCATGCCAAACTCTGCATCAGGTAAATGTCACTTGAGAATTAAAAATATAAAAGAAGAGTGTTCTAAGTAGCAACTGAAGTTAATAGAAATTCTGACTTAAAATAGTTCAAACAAGTAGGGATTATTTATGTCATATAAGTCTGGAGTTAGGCAGTAGTGGGTATTGACTTATCCATTCAGGCCCCATAGATCTTGGTATGTCATTCTTACATGTTGACTTGAGTCCATGTGACTTGTATGTATTAGTTTGCTATGGTTGCCCTAACCAAGAACCACAAGCTCGGTAGTGTAAACAACAGAAATTTATTTTTTCAGAGTTCTGGAGGCTAAAAGTGTGAAGTTAAGGTGTCAGCAGAGTCAGTGTCATTCTGAGGTTTCTCTGCTTAGCTTACAGGTAATCCTGTTCTCCCTGTGTCTTCACATGGTTTTCCCTCTGTGCATGTCTCTGAGTTCCAATGTCCTCTTCTTATAAAGACACCAGTCGTATTGGATTGGGGCCCACCCCAGTGACTTTATTCTAACTTCCTCTGTAAAGATTCTGTCTCAAAATATAGTCACATTCTGAAGTACTGGAAGTTAGAGCATCAACCTATGGATTTTAGTGGGGGAATCACAATTCAGCCCTCAACACTGTGGTCATCACCTTGTGATCTTAAGTCAATTGCCATAGCTCTACAATTCATTTTTACTATAGAAACAACAACAACAACAAAGAAAAGAATGGAACCTGTTATCCCCTTTTTAGAAGAAAACCAAACCCTTCCCATACCACCATCCCTTCTCACTTAATCGATTCACTTATAGCTCATTGGCCAGAATTGTGTCACATAGTTCTTCCTAGGTGCAAGGCAGGCCAGGCAAGTGACAGGGTTTTTCAGTATCTATAGTAAAGGCGAAAAGGAAAAAAGATGACTAAAAGTGAGATTGGAGCCACTTAATATACATTCTATTCCAGAGAATTTCATAGAATATTTAACAAATGTATATTCATTGACCCGTTACTAATGACAGACACTATGCCAAACATCAAGGTGTATGAATGAACAAAATGAAGACTCTGCCTTCACAGATTTTACAGTGTGGTGTGCAAGACCAACAATTAACTAGGCAGCTACTGTGCTGCATGGCCACTGAAAATATGGGGAACAGCAAAGTGTACTGTGAAACTCATTGGAGATGCAACAAACCTAGTCATAGGAAATCATTAAAGGCTTCACAAGAAAATGTGGCATCTATGCTTTTTCCATCATTAGTATGCAAGTATTTTTTAAAGACTTTATTTTTATTTATTTTTAGAGAGGGAAAGGAAAGGAGAAAGAGAGGGAGAAAACATCAATGCATGGTTGCCTCTCACTCGGCCCCTACTGGTGACCTGGCCTGCAACCCAAGCATGTGCCCTGATTGGGAAGAGAACCAGCAACCCTTTGGTTCATAGACTGGCACTAAATCCACTGAGCCACACCAGCCAGGGAAATATGCAAGTATTTAATATGTACATTGCAGAAGTACTTTAAGCAGTAAATAAATTGATATGTCAGAAATCACAGGAATAGGGCTTGGCACAAAATAATTTAAATGTGTTTGTCCATTTATTGATAATTTGGGGGGATTGTTTGTTTACTATGTCATAAAAAAGCCCTCTTTTGTCCACTAGACACTGTTTAAAGGGTTCCCTTTTACTCAGTTGTGCCTCACACCTATTAAGTGAGGTAGCTACTACCATTGTCCTCATTTTACAGATGAAGGAATTGAGACACTGGAATATGAAGTAATTGGCTCAAGGTCTTATAACTATTCAAAAGCCAACCTGGAATTTGAATCTACTCAGTTCAGCTCCAAAAATCATGCTCTTAACTACTGTGTCATCAGGAATTTCCCTATTATACTCTACTGCTAGTATTTATTTCATGTGGTGTTAAGAATGTACTAGAACTAAAAGTATAATCTTTCTTGATGTCTGAGTTTCAATCTCTGACCATATATCTACTTAGTAGATAAGTAGTTTCTATCTACCTGCTACTGCACTAATTTAAAGATAATGTAGATACTTCTATGTAAGATCCTGAATAAATTATTTCCTACTAAAATAGTATAAGTGGGGAAACTATAAATTGCATCAGTACATAAACATAAAATGTCTTTCTTTCCCTAAGGCTATTCATTTTCTCCGAATCATGGTTTCTCTGCTTCTGGAATATGCTGTAAACTGAATCTTGTTAATTTGGCATTCACACAACTTGGACACCAGTTTTTAAGAATTGTTCTTGCTTTTTTTAGGCAATGGGATATAAAGGTTTTGTTTTTATGTAATTATCTCTTTTCATCTTTTTATTTATGTTTATATTTTATTTTCATATCTTATTTATTTTTTATTCTAGATTGACATGGTTTCTATTTGATGTTTTGTTTTAGGATATAATTAAAAGAAATATATTTAATAACTATAATATTGCTTTTGCTTCATGTTTTCCAATGAGATACCTTTCAGAGTTAGTAAAGCCTCATTTTTGCTTTATTTTCTTCTGACTGGAAGAAGAGCCTGCCGAGGTGTCATGCACAACAATGACATTTGAAGAGTACATTAGAGAAAAAAATGAAAAGGAATGTGTCCTTACTTTTCATTTCTAGCATCAATTGCTAAACATCTATATGCCACTGGCAATTATTCATGACCTAATTTTATACTTTGAAAAGTCAGCAAATCCATAATCCTGAGAATGCTGGTCAATTTTAAGCAAATATGCATTGTTTATAAATGGGAGTCAAGAAACTGGACTCTGCAGCCGAAGACAAGTGTCAATAAGTTTTGAACTATAGATTTTACAGTTTGCTTCTACCTGCTACTCATTTTTACACTATGATCACTCATCTGGGTATTTTATAAAACCAAATTTATTATTTTTTCTAATTACTATGAAAAACTTTTATGTTTTACTCACCATTTATATTATTAAGAGTTATGTGGAATGAATAAAACAAAAAATGTGTCAAGAATTATCAAGGTCCCTGATAATTCCCAAGGAGGTGCTCTTTTGTTTTGTTATTCTAGGGCAATTTCCATTTTACCTTGATGTAGCAGAATGCAGTTCTTAAGTTGCTTATGATAAAGTGTGATTTCTATTAAAAGTGTAATTGATTTGTATAAAAACTACATTTTGAAGTAGACCATCTCAGCTTTCTCTCGACAATGCCTATTTTTATTTAGAGTTGATATGGACTTTGTAGTTGACACTAATTAAATTTTATTACATTTAAATTTTCCCAATACTATGATGACATAAAATATCTAGCCTTGCTATTAAGACCTGGCAAACAAACACTTCATTGTGTTTATAATGATCACAAAGTTCCAGCTCTGCTCATCTCCACTATCAATCCTGGGCAGCTCACAGCCACTCTAAACCTCAGCTTTCTCATCTCTAAATTGGTAATGGCTCACCCTCACATGGCTTTTTCACTGGACAGCTGTGAGAGCTGATTGACATAAGGTAAGATTTAGCTTCTCTAAATGGAGAACCAGGATTCCCAGGAAGAAAACCTGGTAATCAGGGCACTCAAATCTTAGAATAATGATGGTGCATCTTCCTTTCATAAGCTAGGATTTCACTGAAAAATTTTGGGGAGAAAAATGAATAAATTTTACATTAAAACCAATACAAATATATTATGGCATTCAACTCAAAACCTACATTAATGTTTAAGATAACATATGTAAAAGTATTAGTGAGGAAGGATCTCTTCTTCCACTGAATTTCCCTTTTTTAACTCTCTTCTCTTTGTCTCTAGCACCTCCACTGTTACCAAGCTTGTATACTTAAGTTTTCTCTACTGTTAAAGGTACTTGACTAGAGAAATAAGCATATAAGTGTGCTTAACCATGCATAAAATGGCATTCAACTATCATGTATTAATATCCCCTTTGGTCTTTCTAAAACTATTTGCAATATCTCAAAAATCATTCCACATTTCTGCAGTGTACAACTCAAATTGCCACCATCACTATTGCAGGGCACTGCAATTGCATTACCATTGACCTACTGTATCCATTCTTTTCTTTCTCAAAATTGTCCTCAAATCCTCATGCAGAATAATGCTTTTAGAAAACTATTCTAGTGATGATATCTTCTCCCTTAAAAATAAGCTGTGATTTCCCATTTTCCTTGGGAAAAATACAATTTTTTTCACATGTCTTATTGAGAGCTTGAAGAGAATATACTCTCAATAAGAGCTCTTCACAACTAGTCCCACACTCCTCCTTGCTCTCCCTGTTACAACTGCTCTCGCCTCTTTCGGCCCCTAGTCACGTTCAAACTCTGGCTTGCCACAGGGCCTTTGTACACATTGATCTTTTACTGAAATGGATGTCTTTCTTTTCTTCACCTAGTGACTCCTATCCTTGCTTCAGATCTTCCATAAGAAATCAAATTCATAGATAGAAGTTTTTTTGTTCATTCCAGATAAGTAAAACTCTGATTAAAATGTCCCCTATCACCTTAGATGTCTCCTTTGTGGTACATACCACACTTGTAAAAACATTATTTGAGCAAATATTTAATTAAAGTTTTTTTTTAAAATTACTTCTCTACTTAAGCTCCATCAGCCTACTTTGTTCCATAGTATCACATAAAAAAATCTCTGTACATGTTTGATTGAATGAATAAATGAGTGAGTGATACAACTGCACTTTGCATTACAATTTTCATCACTGTCATTTTTCTAAATAATTTATAGATAAAGCCCTGGCAAGTATAGTTATAATATTTTATTCTACTAGTAATATTACCACATTACATTCTTATTTATCTAAAATCTAAATGCTGGCATTGTGTTGGATGTAGAGTGGAATACAAATAATTTTTATTAAAATAGACTGAATGATACAATTTATAGGGAAATGATGAGCAGATATATATTTGATTTTAATTTGCTTTTTGAGATGTTCTCTGATTGAAATAGAACTATGTGTATTTGACTTAGAAAGATTATATTACATTTTCATCTAACTTCTATGCACTATCATGGAGAAAGAAAGAAGGGCCCTAGATAGAATATACTAATGAGGTGTAGAAATGTCAAAAAGTACATTAGCATTTAATACCAGGTGGATAATTGTCTTTTTAATTTTTTAGAAATATTTTATTTATTTATTTTTAGAGAGAGAAGAAAGGAGGAAAAAGAGAAGGAGAGAAACATTGATGTGAGAGAGAAACATTGATTGGTTGCCTCTTCCACATGTCCTGGCTGGGACCAAACCCGCAACTGAGGCATGTGTCCCAACTAGGAGTCAAACCTACGAACTTTCACTCTGTAGAACAATGTACAACCAGCTGAGCCACACCAGTCAGGGTGCTTTTGTTTTAAATAAAATTATATATAGACATTTGAAAGCTAAATTGTCAGAGTAATAATTTAATTACTTATGTACTAAACTAGACAAGACATGGTGATAGGCATTGTGAGAACATTAATTGGATTAAGAGGGCTTTATCTGCCCCAAGAAGGTTAGGATCCTGAAAGGAGAAATTTAACTCAAAATAAAGTTAGACTGCTGTAATGAATGCTATTCATTCAAATGCTATTCATTCATAACAAATGTTATGAACTTAACTGTGACCCTGCATACCCCACTCCTCCCCCCCAATTCATATGTTGAAGTCCTAGCCCATGGCACCACAGAATGTGACTGTATTTGGGGATAGAGCCTTTAAAGAGGTCAATAATGTAACATGAAGTCACATGGGTGGGTACTAATCCACTATAACAGGTGTTCTTGCAAGAAGAGGAAGTTAGGACACAGATACATACAAAAAGAAGAACATATGAAGAAAGGGGGAAGACAGCTATCCATGAGCCAAGGAGGGTCCTCAGAAGAATATCACTCTATCCACACCTTGATTTTGAATTGCTGGCTTCAAGAACTGTAAAGAAATAAATTTTTATAATTTAAGTCACCTAGTATGTGGAACATTGTTATGGCATCTCTACTTGACCTAATACATACAGTTATAATCAAAGTGTTATAGGAGCACAGAGGTGAAAGAAAACAGTTTTGCTACGGATTTAGTGGAGGTAGAATCTCTGCTTACTTATTGAAGTTTGTAAAAGACTTTCATAGCAAGACACATTCTTCTCTCTTTCCATGGATCACTCAGTAAACCTGTGAATTTCAAGTCTCATATTTCAACTCCAATTTTGGTTGCCCGCATCTTAAACCTTGTCACTGAGAGTCCTCTGTATTTGTTTCTAATAACTGCCTTAGTAAGTTACCATAAATGTAGTGGCTTAAGACAACACAAACTTATTCTCTTATAGTTTTGGGGATCAAAAGTCCAAAATGAGCTTTAGAAGACTAAAACTAAGGTGTTAGCAGATCTTTTTCCTTTTGACGGATCCCGAGGAGAAACTTTTTTTCTCTCTTCCAGTTTCTAGAGGCTGCCTGCCTTGCTTGGCTCAAGGCTTCTTCCTCATATCGCTCCAACCACTTGCTTCCTTTGGCACATCTCCTACTACTGATTTGGAGCTTTATATTCCTCTTATAAGGATGCTTGTGATTGCATTAGTCCACTTGGATAATACAAAATAATCTTCCCACCTTAAGATTCTTAACATAATCATACTATTTGCAAAGTCCCTTTAACCATATAACATCCACAGTTTCTCAGGATCATGATGTGGACATCTTTGGGGGCCTTCATTCTGCCTGGCACACCCAACCTAATGGATCAGTTAGAGTCCAGTATTCTGCTAAGCTCAGTCTTTTATCTTCTATTTGTCACTTCTAGTAAACTTGCTCATTGAACTCTAAGCAATACCCATTATTGAATCTTTTCATTTTCTTCCTGGCCTTGCTTCTGTCATTATTATTTGCTTACTGTAATTTGAATAACCGAACTGTTCATTCCTCTGATCCTTCAATTCCCATATTTCCTGTCATACCATTGCCCAGGCCTAGCCACACCCCAAGCTGGCTCAGTCACCCAGCGTCCCTTACACTGCTGTTCCTACATGGCTGAGAATGACAAAACCATGGTCTCCAACCTAACACCATTTGCAATGTGAGGGATATTTAGTCCTACTAGCCTCTTTCTGGTTTTAATGTCTATTAAAATTAAACAACACAAAAACTAGAAGAAAACTTTTTACCCTTTACCTTAAACATTCTTAATCCTCACCATTTCTCATTAGATAATCCAGCTTCTTATTTATATAAAATAAATGAGTCCACCAACACAAATACCTCAATTTCTTGCTCCCCTACCCAGAAAATCCAATGCCAGAAAATCCTACAAAGGTATCTGGCACCATTTTTTCTCAAAATAAAATTGTTGAACTAAAGTAAATTAAATTTTAGCATTGGGGGTTTTAAAGAAAGCCATGGAAATAGTGACCAATCTCTACTTACTTGAGAAAATGCTGGAAGGCATATGCATTTTATTGTGTCATAGTGCTGCTTAAAAATCTTTGTTGGTACCAAGGTATCTACAAGGTAACTTCTAGCTTAGCAAGGAAAAGTATGCCAGATCTTTCATATACCTTATCATTTTTTGCATCTTCATCTCATATTCTATCTACACTACACTTCTATTATCTAGATATGCAACTCTATACTATTATGGAGACTTGCCCAACTTTTTTCTTCTGCCTGTAATATTCTTAGAGTATGCCCTAAACTAGTAACCTTCTATATCTCCTCAAAAATCTAAATCATATTCTTCGTGGGAAACCTTTCTTAACTATTCTTGGAGAAGTTAATAGATTCTCCTCTTAACTCCCAACTTAATTACTACTTAATACTACTGCCACTACTATTAATATTACCAATACTATTATAAATAACATAATAATTAGCTCTCAGTTACTGAGTAAACTACTAAGCCTAAATTACTAAACTCCTGTGCACATATTTATCTTTTGGAATCCCCAATCACTCCTGAGTTTAAGTACAATTATTATCCCTTTTACTGTTGTACATACAGAGGCTTAGGGTAGTTAAGGGTTTTGCCCAAGGTCACACAGATCCAGGATTCATATTCAGGTTTGTCTGATTGAGGGCTTTTACTAAATGCTACACCCCCCTGGCTTCTTTGCAAATTGATCACATTTAGCTACAAGGCTACATATGATGTACTTCATATAGCATAGTACATACCATATACTACATATGATATGGCTACATAAGATAGCCATTGACTACATACTCTGTAGAGGACAAGCAATTCTGTGGAGCGATTTGTGTAATACTGATAAATTAAATTAGTTTTATCCCCACCTGACTACCAAACTAATGTATTGCTGAGAAGGGATATGGGGAAAGCAGTGGCTGTTACTTAAAATATATGCTTTCTTATGTAAACTGAGGTACTTAAAAACTCACAAAGATGTGTAACCTATAATCTCACTTATGTTTTTCAAATGCCTAATGAGCAGAAAATGCTCCCAATAATGTTTATATCATATACTTTATTTGTGTAAATTATATACATTTGATTCTAAATAGCTAAGATGAGAAATTCTTGATTGGCTTCATTTTGATAAAAGGAACCTGGAATAATTGCAGCACTCAAAGTTACAATTTTTTGTATATTATTTTTTATTATTTTTTAACTTCTCATTAAACATCTGCCATGCAATCAATATACAATGCACAGCACCATTTCAGGAGGCTTTCTGTGTATAGATAATATTTCTAACCAGTGCACAGAATATCAGATTCAAATGTCAATTCCCTTGTCTAAGACTGCTTAGTCTGACTAATGCTAATCTTACAGGCTGCATTCCTGTACACTAAAGTTTAAAAAAGTCATCACCTTGCAAATGATCCTTTCATTTACAGCCCATAGAGAGGACAACAGGAGATGGACTGAAAGCTATTGAAGGCTCCCCAGAGGATGCAGACAACCAATTACATTCTAGCCCATAGCACAGCAGAACAACAGACAATTGGATATGGAACATTCATCTCTGCCAACAGACACCACCACTCTGAAAATCCTGGTGCAACTGGCTTTTTATGGATAACATTTCCTGAAAAAGCCAGAGTTTAAAATTCCCTAAAGCTAAGCCCTCTGTGCATCTATTTCAATATATGACAGACTCAACTGAGGGCCTAACAAATAAAGACTAAACCCACTGACATTTTATTAGAAGCCATATATCAGATGCATATCTAGCTATGATCATCTCATCCTGGAAATGAATGAAAATACATTACTACAGGCTTGGCTAGCTAAACAAATACTATGGAGTTTGAACTATCACTGCCTTATTCATGCCTATAATTAAATTGTGAGAGTTTATGTACCAGAAACCTTGAACAGCTTCTTAATGACTCCTGGAAACCAGGTCTTTTCAACTGAATGTGCTGATGTACCACTGCTGGCCCTGGACCTGACACACAGGTCTTCATGGTTTACTTAGGGTGAAACTGATAAATGACTTGTTCTGATTCCTGAAAGATCCTTCTTTTAAGTTCTGCACTGAATGTAATGTGGTTCATTTTCATCTGAGAACAGCATAGAGCTTCAGGCAGAACATTCTGCTTAGATGCTGTAGAAAATGCATTTAGCACACACATTAGAGCATGCATTATGCAAGTATGAATATCCTTTCCTATAAATCAAGAGATTAGAAACTTTAAGAAGCTACATCATTTTTTCTTACTTTTAGAAAAGTATACTCTGTTAAAGACATTTAATTGTGTAACTAAAAGAAATGGGAAGTTAAGCAGCAGTAATAATGTACCTTTTTCATAAATTTAGACACATTTTCTAAATTAATCCCCAAGGGCCTTGTATTTACTTTTACATTATTTCCCTTGTTATTCTCTCCAGATTATGAGGCAAAAATGCATAGATGTTTCTAGCTATATAATCCACATTTTGGGCAAATGTTTGGCCTGTTCTGAGGACTTTATAAGAACATTTAGAAAAGCATAAAAAATCCTTATTGCCAAGCATTAAAATAGAGAGTGTGCATAAAATGGGAAAACGCTATGAATTTTTATTATTCACTTCTTTGATCCCCATTTTTCAAATATGTATGGAGTCAGCAGGGCTCGGAGAAAGAACGCTCAGCCCAGAGCAGCAGGGCTGGATTTTCCTCTCCGGCTCTTCCCTAGACCGAGTTTATGTTCTCACACAGGCACTTAACATCTGAGAGTCTGAGCATATGATCCTTCATATTCACTTTAGATTTAACATTTTATTATTCCATTCTGCTTTTTTTTTCCACAGCATATCAACTATCTACTTACCTACCTGTCTCATACCAAATTTTTCAGGAAATATTTACTAAATAGAATTTACTTTTTTAAAAATTGAGTAGTACCAATTTTCAAAATTTACTGATGCTCTGGGTAAGTTGAAAATAGGGGTTAAAAAAAAGATTCTTGGCTTCTGGCAAAAAATCTTTCCCAAATTGTAATACACTGTATGATGATAAAAATGTTCTATATTGAGACAATTATTTAAATATAACAAGCGATATTGGTAGAACAACTGTTTATAAATTAAATAAGCTTATTATGGAGCAAAAAGTAAAAATTTACATAGTACATACAGAGGGGTCAGAGACTAAAAAGATGACTTAAGAAATTATGGTACATTAAGAGAAAAATGTTTCTTTTAGAGGTTCATGAGCTTGAAAATTAAATCTCTTATTATCCTTTCTCTTGTGTTTTTCTAAGCTTTTGTGCTGTGGCTTATATACACAATAGAATAAGAAAAGAATATTTATAATTTTGCCTATAGGATTTACTACTAAATTAAACATTCTAATTCTCATATCACTACTTTCCAAGTTCCTTGAGACTCTAATAGGTAAAAAAATTGAAAGGACAATTAAGGAAACAATACATATGCCACAGAGGTAAGGTGATTTGGTCTGCAGCGTATTTTTCTTTCAATTTCCTCATTTAATCATGTCTTTTGAAATCAGCATTTGAATAATTATTTTCAGATCTCTTTTTTTTTAGTTAGAAATGAGGAGTAAATGTGCTGAAGCAAACAGCCAGTGGAGAAAATGCTGGGTCTCTGAGTATAAGCAGGACGGGAAATGCTCACAGCACTGCTTATCTCTCAAGTTCTGCAGTGGGGGCCTGTGAATGCAATCTGTTAGGACCCCCAAGCTGGAACAGCTGTCACCCTTGTGCACAGAATTGTGTGTGTGCTCTTTTCCCTATGGACACTCATCCTTTGTGGTCTTTTGGGAGTCTTTACATTTATTTCCACAGGATGTATTAATAATTTTCACTCCCAAATGGAAATTACTCTATAATAAAACATAGCTAAGAGAGGTCAATTTCTCATCTGTCTTTGGAAAGGACATCTTAAAATAGAGTCGTGTTTAATGTAATAAAAAATGGACATTCACTATATGTCTAGTATTAAACAGACATTTTTTGAGTGTTTACCATGAGGTAGACTTTGTATTAAGGTCTGGAGATTGTTAAGTAAAAGAGTTAATATGATTATTGGACATTAAGCCACAGAATTGGAAGGGACTTTGCAGATAGACCCATTAAAGCCCTGTGGTTCTTTTCCTATTGGGATTCTTCTTTGTGATGATACTAACAAAATAGCTACAATATGCCAGGGCTTTCACATATGTTACCTCTTCAAGGCATGTGCTAATAAATTAAATTTCAGATAAGGAAGTAAAGAATCCATAGTGCTAAACAATTTACCAATGGTCACACTGTGGCTGACCGACTCTCAGGTGACTTCCAATGATCAGTGCCTCCTAATAGTATTCATACCCTACTATAGTCCCTTTACCTTCAGAGTGAGTAGAATCTGAGACTTTGACTAACAGGCTATGACAAAGGTCGAGAGATGTGGCTTCTGTGCTTCTGTTACATTATGGAAGGCTGTCTTGCTAGTGGATTTCTGCTAAAGATTCACCTTGCTTGCTTGCTGAAGTAAGCAGCCTGTGGAGAATCCGATGTATCAAGAACTGTGGGCTGCCTCTAGGAACTATGGGAATGAGGCCTTGGTAACTATCAGGGGGGAAAAAAAGCCAAAACTGAAGTTCTCAGTCCTATAACCACAAAGAAATAATTTCTCCCGACAGAAGGAGCTTAAAAATAAATTGTTCCCTACTTGAGCTTCTAGATGAGAACCCCACTCTGGTTAACACCGGATTCTAGTCTTGTGAAAACTTAGTAGAGTACACAGATGAGAAAGTCCCAATTCCTGATCCACAGAATCTGTGAGGTAAGAAATATGTTTTTAAAGATTTTATTTATTTATTTTTAGAGAGTGGGGAAGAGAAGGAGAGAGGGAATCATCAATGTGTGGTTGCCTCTTGTGTGCCCCCTGCTGGAGACCTGACCTGAAACACAGGCATGTGCCCTGACTGGGAATTGAACTGGGTACCTTTTGGTTCCCAGGCTCATGCTCAATCCACTGAGCTACACCAGCCAGGGCAGAAGAGTGTATTTTTTTTAATCCATTCTGACTAAAATGTTTCCTGAAGATAGATGTTTATTCTCAGTCAGAATTAAACCCTAACTTAGAAGTGCATAGACAAAGAAGTGAATTTTATTTAGGACAGTCCTATTACATACTTTTTTTCATTTATTCCTTCCCTCTTTGGCCTCACCCTCCATACACTCTCAACTTATGTTTCCTTAGGCACATTTTGAATGAGATAATTAAATATTTTTTCCAGCTTAATTGAGATATAATTGATATAACATTGTATAAATTTAAGGTGTACAATGTGTTGATTTGAAACATTTATAAATTGCAAAATGATTACTAGCATAGTATTAGCTACCACTTTTACCATCACATAGTTACTATGTCATTTTTTGTGGTGAGGGTATTTGAGAATTATTCTCTTAGCAACATTCAAATACAGCATTATTAGCTATAATCACATTGCTGCATGCACACTAGATGTTCAAACTTTTTAATGCTGTAACCAGAAGTTTGTGTCCTTTGAGCAACCTTTCCCCATTTCCCCAACCCCAACCTCAACCTAAGAGCTGAACATTTTCATTTTAAGTGGCTTTTTAGTTATAAAAACTCAGCCTATACTTTGAAAGTACTCCCTGCTTATAAGAGACTTATTTAGTTCTTAGAATGCTGAATTTGTATTTATGATTAATAGGGGAATGGTGGTTCATTGTTTATCCCTATGTATAAATTTTTTAGTAGATAATTACCATTAGTTATTATGTTTAAAGTTTTTATATAGCACAAAGCAAAGAATCATTAATTTTTCTCAATTGGTAAAAATTTTTTTGAAGAGATGCCATTGATATATGTCATTTAAAGCAAAGGGAGAAAGAGAAATGAATAAATAAAAAATTATATATGTATAGGTACATGTATATGTATATATAGTGTTTGTGCATCTGTGTAATACCTAATATATACCATATATATATATGCACACACTCACATACATTTATCTATCATTTCCATATCCAATTATCTAACTGTCTCTCTATGTACATAACATGAAGCATGGAGAACATGTGGCAACAACATAAACAAAAACTGGACCACTTTTTGCTTAACAATGAAGATAGGCTTCCAAAGATCATACTGATTGAAAAAAATAAGAAACTATGATTTATACAACAAACTATTACGAGAAAAAACACATGCACACAAAGCAGTATGAAATGTACAAGAATATATATACTCAAAAAGCTATACAGAAAACACACTGGAATAGTTATCTATGGCAGAGAAGTGGAGTGGTGGATGAGCATTAAAGGAACAAAAATAAATTAATTAACAGGAAAGAAGCCTCCAAAATCAAGGGATGATGCATTACCATGAGTGAGGATTTTGACTTACTCCTTGGTGCGCATACCTTCCCGTGATATGCAGGACGTATGTTGTTTTGGTGAGCTTGTTCAGCTGCATTTAGGAAAAATGGCCCAAAGTTAGCTGTGGAATGGGGCTGTTTGAGAGAGAGCCTATAGAGAGCTTGAAGAGTACATGCAAGATCAAGAAGATTGTTTACATTTAGAACAAAAGTGAAAAGAAACTAGGTCTATTGGAGGAGGATTGTTGCCATGGGGCCCACCGCAGTGTTGGGATGAAGAAGTCCGAGCAAAGAAGTATGTGATGGCTCCTGGACTCATCTTGTGTTAATCACTGTATATATTTATGAAACTCATGGTGTTTCTAGAGCCAATGACTCTGCACTTCATTGTTAACAGTATGAAAACATAAGGTAAATACACGTGTAAATGTATGTGTATAAAGAAAATTAAATTCTTGGGTAGATAAAGAAAAACTGTGCATAGAAAGAAGTAAGGAAAGATATTGTTAGAGATAAAGTCTCTGAAATATAAGAAAAACTTGAAGGATAATGAGATAAAAGTTAAATGGAACATTGATACTTCTTTTGACTATGTAAAATCTCACATTCATATAACAATGCCATTTCGTTACATATAATTTCATTTTTAAAGTTTAAATTGGAAATAGATGATATAGTAGCCTTATTGGAGACATTCATCAAATGCTTATATGCTTTGCTTCAAATTACCTATCCAATTTCAAATTATCTATTGAAATATTAAATTATAGCATAATAAGTTAACAGAGAATGTTAGTATATTTTAATAGCACTAGAACAGCGAATTTCAAACTTTTTCCTTTCATGGCATATATAAACTAATTAAAATTCTATGGCACACAAAAAATATATTTTTTGCCAATCTGACAAAAATAGGTTTAATTTTAGTTGATTTAAAAATATATTAGTAGTAATTACCTAGACTTTTTGCTCTAAAGTGACTTTTTAAAAAATCAGGTGCCTATATTTGCATATAAGGTACTTAAAATTAACCAATTTGATATGACCTTATTATACAATATAAACAATAAGATGCATCTTTATTATTTGACCTATTTATGAGATCTGTCCAGAAAGTATCTAACCATGAACTATGAAAAATGGAGACATTTATTGAAGAAGATACATGAAACTTTGTATATATGACAAAGATGCCTCTGTCCCCTTCAAAGTAGGCACCTTGGGACTTCAAACAGTTCTCTTAGTCTTTTCCACTTTTCAAAACACCCTGAAAAATCCTTTGTTGGAATCTCCATCAGCTGCCCTGTCTATTTTCCTGAATCTCATCCCCTTCATAGTCCCTTTACCTTCAGAGTGAGTAGAATCTGAGACTTTTCCTGAATAACAGACTATTACAAATGTCATGAGATGTAGCTTCTGTGCTTCTGTTACATTATGGAAGGCTTTCTTGCTAGTGGATTTCTGCTAGAGATTCTCATCAATGGTCTAAAATTTCTTCCCTTTCAAAGGTGATTTAGTTTTGGGAAAAGCCAGAAATCTCAGGGTGCCAAATCTGGGCTGTAGAGGGGCTGAGTCACCTGAATGATTTGATGCTCCATCAAAAACCTCTGCACCAGACATGATTATTGAGCGGGTGTGCTGTGATGAAGCTGCCAATCACCAGTGGACCATAGCTGTGGCTTTTTATCATGTTGCCTCTCCCAACCAACAAAGAACATGGAGGTAGTACTTCTTAATTGTTGGTCTTGGAAGGGACGTACTCATTTTGGATATTACCTTCCCAATCAAAAAATACAGTTAACATGGTTTTGATCCTGCTGCAACTTCGCCACACTTTCTTTGGGTGTGGAGAACTAGACGACTTCCACTGGGACGACTGATATACTATACTAACCTTATCATTGTATTCATTTCCAGATCATAGCTATAGGCCCATGATTCATCTCCAGTTATGACCTTCTTGAGGAAATCTGTTTCATTGGTAGTTGTTTGAATCAAGTCATTAGCAATTGCAGCATGATAACCCTTCTGTTCTGGTAGCAGAACCTGAGGAACAAATTTTGCCATGCCACATTTCATGCCAAGATCCTGCATCAAAATCTTGAACACAGTAGTTTTTAGAATCCCCAGATCAGCTTCTAGTTCTCACACTGTCAGTTGCTGATCTTTGTTGATTGCAGCCCGTACACATTGAACTTTCTCAGGTGTTCTGTTCATTGCAGGCCTTCCAGATCATGGATCACTTTCAACAGATTCTTGACCATCTTTGAAACATTTGTGCCACACTTTTATTTGTGCTGCACTCATTGCATCATCCCTGAAAGGCTTCTCAATCATCTGAATAGTTTCCATGGAGGAATGTTCGAGCTTTGCACAAAATTAAATGCAGATTTGTTGCTCTACTCACTTAGTCATTTTGAATGTGACAGCCACACAGTACACATACTCAATTGCATCTACTGCCCCCACTGCTGAGTACAGTGAAGTCATCATTGTTCATGCATGCACATTCTACTCCACTCCCCTTGTCTGCCAGGTTACATCGATGTCACATAAACTATTCTTGTTATATTAACAATGGCTGGATTTTTTCCAGACATAGTTCAGGACATGACATTTACACTGAATGACTACTGTGCTTGTTGCCAATTTTTTTAATTTGACAATTAAGGGAAAAGAGGTCAGTGGCCCTGCCTAAATTGTCAGATATTACATGTTTCAATAAATTGTGAAGCATAATGGTTGAAAATTGCCGCAATAGAACATAAGCACTAATTTTGGTAATTTTCTTGACAGAAGTGATACTACTTTTATTGTATTAACTTTTTATTGGCTTCTAGAAAGAATTTACCTTAAATTCACATTTTGTGAATGTCTCAAATTTCCTTAAGAAAAGAAAGTAGAAACAGAAAAATATATGATTTATTTCTACACTAAAACTAGAGAAATCCCATTATTATTTCTTTTGAAGATTTGCATTTAAAAATAATACAATATTTTGTCAGACTTTATTAGTCTTTATTAATATTTATTTGATATAAATTATTTCCAAATTTTACATAAGATATAAGTGCATTTGAATCTGTTTATGTAAATAAGACTGAACAAAAGGGAAATTACTTATATTAAGAGAAATATTCTACCCACTCTTTAAAATGTCACTTTGACTAAAATATGTATGATTTATTTGCTTAGAATTTCAAGGTGTATATTGTTTGCATAATCATAATAAAATAATAACATATAATATTTATTGAACTCAAGCACTTAGTACATTCTAGGACTTGTTCCAAGCAATTGGCCCATATTAAATCATTGTTTGACCACTGTCCTAGAATGAAATTGAGGCACAGAGAACTGGAAATCTTGCCCAAGGTCATGATGAAGAGGTAATGTCTGAACTGTGTTTCAAATATATGTTCTGGCTCCAGAATTCATGTTATCAATATTTTTAACCATTTACTATATTTCTTCCTCATTGTGGCAGTCTTGTCTCTTATCATTTGACAAGAAAAAAACTTTCTAGAATCTTCTCCTGCTACTCTGGTATATTTATTCAACTTTACCTTTACAACCCATCTACTTAAATCTTTGTCACATATTTCTGTTACTGTGGTGTTTGTACTGTCTTTCCTTATTTAATGCGTGTCCATTTTAATATGTAGGCCAAAGTTCAAATTCTCTGATTTTCCCACCCTGCTCCTACCAACCAGAGTGGATTCCTCCATTCCTCCTTCATCTAAAACTCCTATATTGCCTCCCACTTTGTCTCGTCGTTATATGCACATATTTTTATCCCTAAATAATCCTACACTGTTTGATGACAGAGCCCATTTGTTTTTTATTTTTAATTGGAATATCCAGTATTATGTTTCAAGGTATAGTTCTTGAATGGATATAATAATAAACAAATAGATAAGTGATTTAAATGGAAAAAAAAAGAGATAAAAAGCCATGAAGTGAATCAGTCTTGGAGAAGTAATCAAAGTGCTCATTGTTGAGCTGTGCATTATCAACTTTTTCAGACTATTGAGACTATCTTATAAATAAATTCTAGTTAACAGTTAAGAACTCATTTACTCAATGTGAACAATGTACATTTTACTTTATAAGATTCCAAATCAAAGATGTAAGCATAAGGTATATTTTATTTCTTTATAAAAATTATGAAAAATATAAAGTGTTCCTAACAAAAATATGATTTTTAAATTTAGACAGCACATTTTGGTAGTACCTGTATTGCCAAATATGTTTTTGCTTACTTGACTATGGAAGCTATGGATTTGTCTGCACACATTGATCATTTCACATTGCACATCCATAGAAGGTAATAAATAAATTAATATATGTCAGCTGAATGTGGAAAAATCCAGAATGTATTAATGAGTGAAAAAGTAATTAATGAATGATCAGGGAACATCAAGAAATACCAAGAGCATATGTTTGTTTAAATGTTGAAATTAGAAAAAAATGTACTTTGTTGTGGTTAGAGAGCAAAGGAAGTTTATAGTTACTAAAAGGAGTTTAGGCAATTCCTGTGGACACAAATTGTTATAGTTAATGAAAATTGAGACCATGTCTAGGGCAAGAACACTAAACATGCAGATAAAAGTATGACCTTGGATTTGAAGTTTAGTTATCAGATTGTGGTAGGAAAAAACTAGCATTTCGAATTTAGAAAACTACACAAAGCAAGTAGGAGAGGAGGTCATCTTCAACAAATAACCTCTGAGATTTTATTTATGCATATATTTGTTTATTCCATTTTTCATCACTTATTTACAAACACTGTTTCTAAAACCCATGGGGAAAATGTAAGCATCTAAAATCAAAGGATGCGAGTAATCGTTTTGCATACCTAAATCAGGAATGGAGGAGTTAGAGGATGTATTCTGGTTTAGATTCATAATTTATGGCTTAAGAGTCAGATTAGTGGCTAAGAAGCCAGGATGAATTAGCTATAAAACCTTAACAAGGGCTCTACTTTAAAATGGAAGACAAAGTCATTCACTTTACAGTTTTAAAAAAAGAAAGAAAGACTGAATGAACTCATAAGTGTAAGAAAACGAGATGAGGACTCTGTGTGGACAAGAGATTTAAACTAAATTTAGAAGAGAGCAGATGAAACCACCTCTGTTTCTGCTAATATTGAACAATAAAGTTCTATTTTAACACTTCTACTACAACAGTTGGTAACACATAAAATATGTATTAAAAATCTTAAAACTATTCATGAACTGGTAAGACACATAGGCATATTTAGACTTTTTTTGAAAATTAAAAGAAAATGTGAAAATGGGAAGGGATGATGAACTTTAAGCACTAATACTTAAAGGCATTTTCTAGGTGTCTTTAAATTCCTGCTTGAAGTGAGAAGTCTGACAGGACATCCCATATAAACCAGCATTTTTAATGTAAGCATGAGCTACAGTATCCTCCATAATGTGAAACTTAAAAAAATTGTTATCATGAATATTAGCACTGAATATAGGTTAAATTTTTTCCTAAGAAAATGTAACCAAAAGTTGGTTTTTGTACAGATATATTTATATAATATGGGTGATATAAAATAAATCTCAAGCTAGAAATTTATATTAAAATGTTTCCATATATGAATTCCTCCAAGTATCAGGAGCAAACAGAATCATCTTTAGTGATGACTACTTTTACTTCAGATAATTCATATAGAATTTCATAGAAAATAACAAAATAATATAATTACAAGGAAATGGAGAAGCTTATAGTGAAACATTAACTATCAAAATTTACACAAGGAAAAACACCAGAAATAACCAGAAGAAAAAAAAAAAACAGAACAATTTAAGAGGTATCAAAAATTGGTGTTACTGAACACAAGATAAATGAAATGTATTTTGACACATTTAAAAAATAAAGACCAAGGAAATTTAAAAGAAAAAAGAAACTATACACTCAAAATATGAAAAAAGTAATTAAAAATAAAACTTAATGGATTTGTATGACAGCTGCATAAACACAGTTGAAGAGAGAATTAGTAAACTGGAAAACAGATCACCAGAAAGATGCAGACAATGAAGTTCAGAAAAACAAAACAATAGAAAATAGAGAAAATTAAGAGAATTGGAAGATTAACAGAAAGTCCTTTTTAGTCTTCGTTCCCCTTAAAGTAAACAGTCAAACAATAACTTGAGTTCAGATTACCTTTATTTTCAAGGTGATACTGGGGAACAGAAATTAAAACAGAGTGGGAAAGAGAAAGAAAAATTAAGATCATTGAGTTAGAGCAAGCCACAGGGATTCAATCTCATTTTATATTCTCTAAGTGACCCTGGATAAAGTACTTCAGCACTCAACTTTCAAAACACAGGCAGTCTGGAAAAGTTATTAAAGATGCCCAACTCCTTTGGTTGAGGGATGCTCCTAAAAGTGTTATTTTTTTTAATAATTATGGGTTGTGTCTCTGCATGAACTAAACAGCCTTCTATAGCTTAGGAGAATGCTCTGAGGTAGAAGACAGAGAGGTTCTGGTATTATGAGTAATACTGAAATGAGACACTGCAATGTGCATGCAACTGAGAGCCAGAGCTATATTAAAGTCAGTTTAGACAAGAGGATGTGGTAAAAGCACCACAAATGTCTGCTTCAATATCCACTATAATTGTAATGGAATTACAAAGGTAGAAGAGAGAGTAGAAAATAAACAATATTCAAGTCATAAAGAACATTAATTTTCTAGAAATATTCAAAGACAGCATTCCATAGATTCAAGAATCCCAGAATGATAATCCATATAGTAGTGAAATTAAAACGTACCTAATACACAGAAAAGATCTGAAAAACAGAGAACAAAGATCAAACATCTTTACAGGAGCAGTTATAAGATTTCAAGGGTATTTATCATCATTAAGAATGGAAACTGAAAGGTACTGGAACATATATTTAACACACTGAAAAGTGTCTGTTAACTAGTACTACCTAATTAGCCAAAACACATGTTAGAAGAATGTGAGCACAGTAAAACCACATTCTGTCAAAAACTGAGAGGGTGTTCCACCAATAGAGCAATCTTGCCAATGTACAGTATAAAAATAATTAAATCAGAAAGAAAAATATCCAAACTAAAAGGCCTAGTATACAAAGAAAAAAATGATAAATATTAGATACTTAAGTGCATGATTTAAATCAAGAAGAGATGTTTGTGCTTAGAGTATATTGTTCAGAAATAGCATTTCTTACCTTAAACCCTATAAAAGAGGTATGTTAGTATTACTTGGATAACAACAAAAGTAAAAAATAGAGTCTACAATTTTTAACTAGGTGAAAAATAAAAGTGAATAAAAAAACAAATGCAGTCTTGGCTGGTGTGGTTCAGTGGATTGAGCTCCAGCCTGTGAACCAAAGGGTTACTTGTTCTATTCCCAGTCAGGGCATGTGCTTGGGTTGCTGGCCAGGTCCCTAGTAGGGGGTGCATGAGAGGCAACCACACATGGATGTTCTCTCCCTCTCTTTCTCCTTCCCCTATTCACTGTCTAAAAATAAATAAATAAAATATTTTTTAAAAAGAAAGAAAAGTCTTATTTGAAAAAAACAAATGCAAATGAATTCAGGAAATAAAAAAATAAAATAACCTATATATGGCAACAAGAATAGGGAGCAAAATAATAAATGATATAAATAATCCAAATTCATCAGCAGTTACAACAAATATAAGTAGAATAAGTAATCCAATTCATACTCAAAGCTCACAAAATCAGCTATATGTTTGTGTATTTCTCTCCATTCTTCAGTCTCCCTGTATCTAGCCCTTTGCAATACGACTTCTTTTTAGTAGAGATGGAGTTTACTAACCTTGATTTCTGACTTTCTAACAACTTGATTTTACCAAGGAAATTTGGACAAAAGTACCAGTTCCTAGCCTAGACTTTAAGAAGAAGTGGTGTGCATTTCTTCATTCTCTCTTGTGATTCTGCCATTGCTTGAGAACATTCCCTAATTAGTCCAGTGGGCCCAGAATATGAGAGATATGTAGATCTGACCTGAACTGAATCATCATCTTGGAGTCAAGTCAATCCCAACCAGGATCAGCCCATACAGTCAACAGAAATCCCAGTAGATGCATGAATTAGAAATAAATGTTTTATGTTGGTATTGGTTTTTCATTTTTTTTCACACAGCATTATTTAGTAAAAGCTAACTGATATGATGCTCTTTAAAAGAGATAGCTAAAATATAAATATTGAGATAAGCTGACATTCAAATTATGGATAAAATTTACCACTATAATCCTAATCAAAGGAACAGTGATTCATTATTAGGCAAAATAGAAAACATTTTCAGGGATAAGAATGTCCTATATAACTTAAAAAGTTCAAGTTACCTAAGATAATGTGTCAAAATGTATAAAACAAAAATTTATATAAATACAGTAGCAAAAAGAACCTCACACTTATATTAGGAGATCTTTTAGGGGGATGCCTGGTTGATTGCAAGGTGAAGAA
Organism: Phyllostomus hastatus; assembly: GCF_019186645.2. NCBI lineage: Eukaryota > Metazoa > Chordata > Mammalia > Chiroptera > Phyllostomidae > Phyllostomus > Phyllostomus hastatus. The sequence continues at coordinate 20,407,249 of NW_025334028.1, read as the reverse complement.
CTCAGCCACAAAGGATTTTGAAAAATCAAATAATACAATCAACAATTTGAACTGATGGAGCATCTTAAATAGTACTTCAGAAGTCACATAGTTTTCAAATATTCCTAGAACTTTTGTAAAGATAGATTATTTAATGCATCCATAAAACATGTGTCTGTACTGAGAAAAAAATTAAGTTAGAAACCAGCAGAAAAATAACTTCAAAATTACAGTTTGTGCAGAATTAAGGAAGATAGTTTCAGCCTTTGCACATACTGCAGCACTTGCTATTTTCCATGCTTTTCAGTTTAGCCGTTTTCACACGCAGTAGTATCACACTGTAGTTTTAATGAACATTTCCTTAGAACTAAAGATGGTGAGCAGATTTATATATACGTTCATTTTTATTTTATACCATTTTTTGTGAAATAATTATTTAAATGGTTAAAAGAGACAATTAGCTTCTCTCCTTTTTATAAGATTGTAGGATGTCCTATAATATTTTGGTATACATCTGTATTTTCCTGATATATGAATGTCAGATAACTTCTCCACTTCTTTAGTGTGTCCTTTACACTTCAGTGTATCCTTGATGAACAAGACTTTCATTGTCTAATTTATCATTTTTGAGAGAAATGGCTTTTGTGTCCTGGGCAAGAAAGCTTTGCTTGCTGTAATGTCATTAGTATGTCTTCCTATGCATTTTTTGCCATTGACGTTTAGATTTGCAATCCATATGGAACTAACTTTTGGTAATTGTATAAGATTTGGGGAAGGAGTAATGTAATTTTTCTAATGAATATCCAATTGATTCAGCATCATTTATTGACAAGAACATTCTTTCTACTCTGTACTTTGATTCACATCTGTCAAAAATCAGGACTGTATATATGAATAGATCAGTTTCTGGATTCTGTACATAACTCTATGACACAACTGGTTAGATTTTAAATTGGTAAAAGAACTTTGGAAAGTTGTTTGGAAATATCTGTTAAGTTTGAACATATGTATACTTTCTATGATTCAGTAATTTCATTCCTAGGTGTATATTTAGAATAAATGTGTACTTATGTTCACCAAAAAGCATATCCCTGAATGCTCAGAGGAAGATTACTTGTAATAACTAAACACTGACTGAAAATGACTATAATTTTCATTAACATTGTAATGGATAATTATAGTATATTATATATTGAAATATATAGAATGATAAAATATCAATTAACAATAACTATGCCCAACAACATGGATGAATTTCATGAACACCAAGTTGAGGGGGAAGTGCCAGAAAAAGTGAGGGCAAACCTTACATAATAAAATTTCAATATAGATGAAACTAACCAATGGTGCTAGAAGTAAGAACATTGTTTAAAATTGGAACATTGTGTAGTGCTGTCTGAAAAGGGGGAATCATCTAGGCTACTAGTAATGCTCTACATCTTTCACCAGTTGCTAGTTATAATGGTGAATTAAATTTGTCAATGTTCTTTGGGCTGTGTGCTTAAGTGTACTTTAAGTGGATGTTACATTTTAATATAGTTAAAAATAGGAAAATATTTAAATGATTTAGAGTTAAATAATCAATTATAATATAATATTTGGCACAGAACTAAAACTTGTGGAATGCAGTTAAAGCTCTGCTTAGAGGAATTTTTTTAAGTTTTAAATGCTTGTGTTGGAAAAAAACCTGAAAATTATTTAAATAAGTGCACAATTTAATATTTTAATAAAGCAATAGAACAAATGTAAAGAAAATAAAAAGAAAGAAAATAGAGTAGAAACCACTAAAATAAAAAAATGAATTAGAATAAATGAGAGGATCCAATAGTTGTGAGGTTTTTTAATGAATAAAATTGATAAATTTGTATGGATTAAAAAAGAAAACGCTGATACAAATAAAAATGTTAAATAACTGTTGGAGTAAAAAATATTACATACATGCTACATATACTGAAAAGATACTGAAAGAATATGAGAAATTTGATAAATTTGCAAAGTCAAGTTAAATAATCAAAGGCATAGGAAAATAATTTTACAAAATAAGACTACATAAACAGGAACTAATCAATTATTCAGAAGCAAAAATATGATCCAGCTTGAGGTAAGAAGAGAAAAATAATTAAAAAATAATCGAAAGATAAGTATCAGTACAAATTTACACCTTCTAATCTACTCTCTACTTCTTCACCTTATTCTCATGTACTTGGTTTTTAACACCAACTGAAAATAAAGTAATAACACACACACAACAACAACAAAACTGAGCAAACAGCAAAACAATAAATAAGAAATGGAAAGAATAGCCCTGGCTGCTGTGGCTCAGTCGATTGATTGCTGGCCTGCAAACCAAACAGTCACCAGTTCGATTCCCAGTCAGGGTCCATGCCTGGGTTGCAGGCCAGGTCCCCAGGAGGGGACCTCTGAAAGGCAACCACACATTGATGTTTCTCTCCTTCTCTTTCTCCCCACTTTCCCTCTCAAAATAAAATAAAATAAAATAAAATAAAATCTTAAAAAAGAAAAAATGGAAATACTGTGAGAAAATTGAGGGTTTTGGTGTTCCAGAGCAAAATCATGCCTATCCGTGGTTTCTCAGACTAGACCTCTCACATCTTAATTAAAATCTATTAATAATTAAGCCATGTCAACTGAAACAGAATTACCTGTCAACATTCCTATTTATAGAAGAGACTTGGCTAAAAACAGACTCATATAAATAGGAGTGAAGTAAATTGGCATATGTAGGAGGTCAGAAAAAACACAACAGCTACCTGAAAAAAAAATGAAACATCAAATCCGACATATAAAGAAGCAATAATACAGTACACTTTCTGAAGACTTATTGCTGTGAAAAAAAGTATTTAAATGATACAATTGCCAGGAGCCAAACACATTCACACAAACTCATACACATAAACTGCTCCAGACTTAGATGTCAGGACAGCATTCGCCAGCAGGGATTCAAGTGTCTGTGGACCAGGGACTATGATGTGCATCTATCTGTTTTTTCCCTATTTGGGTGCTGCTGGCTCCTATATTTAATCTGTCTCTGCACCTCCTTTGTAAATTGACTGCATGAGTCAAATGGCTTGTCTTTTTAGTTCTTGGATCTTCATACCAAAGTTAAGTATCATACAAGTTGTACGTACAAACCACATCAAGACTTGACATAGATCACATACTCTGATCATACTGCCATAACTGAATGAGAATCTTGAGGGCGTTAAAATGGAATGGATGTAAACAATTTTGGTCAGGAAGTAAATTGTGAAATATCATTTCCAAAATAGTTACAATTGATATTTTTATATAATCATACACTTTTTTGCAACAAAGCATTACAGATTACACATCAAGCAATGACATCTGTTTCTGTACTGCCTGATATGCACTGTCCTTATAACCTTTGACCAAGAAGAGTGCAACTGAAATCATATTGCGTGAATTCTAAGCCTTGCTTTAGTTTGTTCACCCTCTTGTGGAATCCTGAAATAGCCATATGAACAGATATGCTAATATGCTGAATAATGAAAATCATGTGGCCCAGTTTTTCTAATTTCCACCACTGGTGGATAACTCTCAGACTTGAGAGTGAGGCAATCAAACATCAAAGGGCCCCCAGCCAAACCTGCAGCAGATCTTGGATGTATGATCAAGCCAAGTAACCCAGAATAACAGAGCAGCTCAGAGTAATAATAAATGGTGTTTTATTCTATCCACTAAATCTAGGAAATATGTGTTATACACAATAATTAGTTAATACAATGGTTTAAGAGTATTGCAATTTAAAAATCACAATAGTGTGGAATTGAAAAATTTGGAATAAAAAAAGTAGTGTAGATGCACTTGGCTACTGAAAATACAAGCAAAATATTACCAAAAGTAGTAACAAACAGGAGTTGGACCCACAGGTCAAATGGTGAGCTATGTTAGGGAAATATGATTCAGGATTCCATAGTTTCCCAATTCTATTATTTTTCCATATAAAAAGTAATTTGAGTATCTAAAGCAGAATAATAAATTTTTATTTATATATATTATAAACACTGGGTGAATGAAGCTATGAAAATTATTGAGTGATATTTTTGTTCTACCTTCTACACTTCCCATACTCTTCCCCCTCCTGGACACAGTTGATTTAAGCATAATAGTAATACACATGATGGCTACACTTAAATTAGTATCATGTTTCATATATTCTCTAATCTATTAGTTCAAGATAACAATTTTCTCATTAGACATAAACTGAATCATAGTATTTTATACACTGTGGAATGGAAGATTGAAATATTGTGAAACAACGTTGCTACATAACTAGGTATAAACTGGGTGAGCAAATGAACTAGTTTTACCAAATGGATAGAAGAAATATACTACTGTATGTCAAGGAAAGTGAAAGGCATGTTCTACAGAAATTTGAATAATCACATATAAATGAGCAAAAAATAAAGCAGGAAGACAAGAGATGTTTTCTACTCGAATTGTGTAATGCATAAAGAGGTCCCTTGGCACCATCATGGTCAAATTGTCTACAGTGAGTTAAAGGTTATGCAAACAGAAATGCTAGCATTTCAAAAAGTATCAGCAAAACTGAGAAATGCTAGATTTGCATCATAAAGGACTTATACCTTGCAGGGCTTTGAGCAGAATAGAAGAAATACATTTACATGAAAAATTGAAAGACATTATGTCAATATGGGCAAAGTGATGTGGAAAACTGAAAAAAAATTATCTGGATAATTGAGGCCAAAAATGCTAATGAGGTAAAAGAGTTCTTTACAATTTGATTTATCTAGGTTAGCTGTCTACATTTATTAAATTAGCTGGACAATTATTCAAGTCTCCATTTTTTTCAAGCTTGAATAGCTTTTGGTATTGATTCCTTGTTTGCAAGCCGAAGCGGAAGAACCTTCATGCATTATTGGCATTTCCATATGGTTACAGATGGTACTCATTTTTAATCTTACTGTGTGCTTAATTACAGCTTAAGGAATTGTTACATTGCATACAAATACTTACACCATTCTTAAAATAAAATGTCTGTTAAATATCATTTTCCAATTTAGTTATAGTAAAGCAATGTTCTAACGGAGATCTAGCTGAGCTGCACTTAACTGGCTGCAAATCACTGGATAGTTTCATAAGTCTTATAATGCCTGACAGGTATATAAGATATAGCTCTGTTTCAAGTGACAATCTGATTGCACCATTTTGATTCAGTTACTTAACATAGTATCTATTCAATATTAATTTTATCTTTCTACACAATCCAAATATTGATTTTTTTTCTCTTGATGATAGTTACTTAGAGGCAAATGGGATATAACAATATATGACCTCTCCTGGTACCGTAGGATAAGAATGAGGTAGAAAGCTACAATAGTATTTGGAAAGAATCACTTACTATGTTCCAATTTCAGGCATTTGTATCACAAATAACTATGAGGTATAGATTTTAATTTAAACACTTGTGACTGAAACTGGAAGATACATCTTAAACAAAAGTTAACAAAGACCCTTGGACTTAGAAAGTTCAACCAGACTGCAAAAGATTCCCTCTAGAACTGTTCAGACAATTAAGAAAGCAACCTCAATACTTGCAAAGATTTCATGGCTCAGCAAATATTGCAAAACGAATGCATTTTTTATTTCACATCTAAAGATTTTTTATCTAAGATACACCCCTCATAACTTACTGGTAGAAGATGAATAAATTGGAAGAATCTATCTAATGTGTGTGAAAATGAATGAGCCCATAGTGCAGGGTTTTGCAGCCTTGGCAGTATTGAAACTTTGGGCCAGATAATTCTTTATTGACGGGTGTTGTCCTATGCATTATACAATGTTTAGTAGTAGCATGTTTGGTCTCTTCCCACTAAATGCTAGTATTTATCACATTTCCCCCAAATTACAACAATTAAAAATGTATTCAGATGTTGACAAATGCTCTGTACGGTACAAAATAGACTCTGCTTGAGAAGTGCTGCCCTAGAGGGTGAAGCTGGTATTCTCAGCACCAACTTGTTTCCACAACGTCCCAGCCCTTTTCCAGTCAAGAGCATGTTGCTCTCAGAGTTTGCAGCTTTTCAGGTTTGGCCCAGCTAGAGGATTGATCTAGAGACCACAACAGAAAATGTGGTTAAAAGTGACTGTGGTATAAAAAAACTAAGAGGGACACCCTAAGGGCAAAGCATAGCTAATCAGGCCTTAAATTGTCTGAAGCACCCAAGAGACTTCCCAAAGAAAACAAATGAAACCAACCACAGACCTGTGGTTTGCTGCCATTGTGTGAAAGAACGTCTCCTTCTGGCAGATCTCTGGTCCAACTGAGAGTGTTAGATGTGCTAGGGCTGTGCAAACAGAGTGGCTTTTTGCCCACACATGGATATTTCCCCTCAAGATCAAAAGCCCGAGTTCTGGAATCCTTGAAAAGAAATCACAGGAGACCTGTGCTGAATCAGAATAGAGTCATTAGAGATGCCTGATTTCCTTGACTTTCTGTCATCCCTTGCTAGGGCTGTTGCTTTTTCCAATAACGAAAGTCTGTGAAAAACCCAGACTGTTCAAGTGGTTCCGTGATAACTGGCCTGAAAGTCACCATTTGTTTCCCTGCAACCAGGGAAATAAATGCTTTTATCTGAAAGTACCTGGCAGTGAAGCAAGACTTTTTTTTTAAATTCTACAACCCATGCTATTTTTGCTGGTTGAAAATATCTGTTATTAAAAAACTATCTTTGTATTAAAGTGATCTATATTAAACAGTATTAGCAAAGAAATGTTGTTTTCTTCTGGTTAATTAGATAAATGGAAAATGCCTAACATTTAAAGAAAATAATTGGCGCAGGGTTCTCACCCTCAGCATTATCGACATTTTGGAGTACTCATTAGGGAGGCTGTCCCGGGCACTACAGCATGTCCAGCACGTCCCTGGCCTCTGGGGATGATACCAGTAACATTATCACAACCCTCCTGGTTCCAATTAGTGTCTGTGACAAGTGGAAACGATTCAAGACATTGTCAAATGTCCCCTATGGGGACAAAATTTCCCAAATCGAAAACCATTGATCTAGAAAAGTCCAGGTTTGAAATGGCATAGGTGTCATTTGGCAGATCTACAAACCATTTAACAAATCCTTTTCCATAAGCAAAAAAAAAAAAAAAATCCTTAGGCCACAAAGATTTTCTCTTATTTTTTCTAAATATTTTATAATTTACTTTTGGAGCTATGGACCATTTTGAATTAATTCTTATATAAGGTGTGAGGTTGGGGTTCTTTTTTTATTATTTGTATTTAGACATCCACTATTCCATTTGTTAAAAGACTATATTTTCTCCTATTAATTACATTTACATGATCAAATATCAAATTTACATGGTCAAATATCAATTAGCCATATTTGTGAGGATCTATTACTGGATTCTCCGTTCTATTTCATGGATCTGTGTGTGTGTGTGTGTGTGTGTGTGTGTGTATATATATATATATATCACCCTGGCAACACACTAATATAGGAATTCTTAAAATTGGGCAGTGAGATTCTTTCAGTTGTATTCTTTTTCAAAATTGTTTTGACTATTTTACTTTTCTTGACTTTTCATTCAATTTTAGAGTTACCTAGCATATATCCAGAAAAAGTTTTATATATATATAATATAGAAAATATATACAATATAACACATATCACTCATAATTGTAAGTGATTTATACATAAGTATTATGTAAATATTATATAAGCATATGTATGTATATAATTATAGATATGTGTGTATATATATTACTTGCAGTAGTTCCAAGAAGCTAAATATTTAAATAAAATCTAAGAAAATATGTTTATTATCTTTGTGGAGAAAACTGCAAAAGTCTGATGAAAAACCAAAGAGCACATGAACAGAAAAATAAGCCATGTACATGGATTGGTTGGTTCCATACAGCAGAAATGTTCATTATTCCCAGATTGAGCATTAATACAATTTCAATCAAAATTCAAGTAAGCCTTTTTTTTCTTTTTGGATATACACAAGCTAATACTAAAATTAAATGAAAAGGCAAAAATATTCAAAACAATTTTAGAAATGAAGAATAAAGCTGAAGGAATTGTACCACCCATTTTTAAGATTTGCTATAACAATAGTATCACATTGGTTTCAAATAGTATTTAGTAATATTGACTAAATACTATAAATTTCTTATAATTTTGTATTTTCAGTTTTGTTTGTTTAAAAAGAATTTGTAATTTTGCCTAATACTTCTGCTTTGTTTCATGGATTCTTAAATTATTTTTTAAATAGAATTTTTTTTTTTGCAGCAGTTATAGATTGACAGAAAACAACTGAGGGAAAAGTCCACAGAGTTCTCACATACCTTCTTCCCCTCACTCAATCTCCATTATTATCTTGCATTAATGTAGTACATTGGTTATAACTGATGAGCCAATATTTATAGTTATTAATATATAATATATAATATATAATCCATACATCCAAAATTTCATTTTTAACTAAAGTCCATAGTTGACATTAGGGTTTACTCTTTGTGATGGACATATTCTGTGGGTTTTCACAAATAAATAATGACATGTATCCACCATTACAGAATGTACAGAACAGTTTCACTGCCCTAAAAATTCCTTTTGCTCTGTATATTCATCCTTTTCTTCCCCTACCCCTTGAAACCCTGGCAACCACTGATCTATGGTTTTGACTTTTCCAGAATGTCACATAATTGGAATTATGCAGTTCATGCAGTTGGAATTAGCTTTTCATGATTAGTTTCTTCCATTTAGAAATATACATTTAAGCTCTTTCATGTCTTTTTATGATTTGATAATTTATTTTTATCACTGAATAATATTCCTTTGTATGAATGCAACACACTTTATTCATCCATTGAAAAACATCTTGGTTGCTTTCAAGTTTTAGAAGTTATGAATAAAGCTGCCATATACATTCATAAGTAGACTTCTTGTGTGGATGTAAGTTTTAAACTTATTGTGTGAAAACCAAGGGGTGTCATTGCTGGGTCATGCGGTAAAAGTATGTATACTTTTGTAGGAGCCAAACTATTTTCCAGAGTGGCCATATCACTGTGCACTCTCACCAGCAATATATAAACGTTCCTGCTACTTCACAATGTTGCCAGCACAGACTGTTGTCACTGTTTTGGATTTTCACAATTCTAATAAATGTGCAGCAGTTGTCTTAATGTACAATTTCATGACATATACTGTTAAATGTATTTGTACATGCCTAGTTGACATCTGTCTATCTTTCTGGTGATAATGTCTTTTTAAAATTTTTACCTACACTTTGTGTGCTTTGTTTTCTTATTGTTGAGTTTTAAGAGTTCTTTGTATATTAGGGTAATAGTTATTTATCAGATATGCATTTCACAAACATTTTCTCTCAGCCTATGGCTTGTCATTTCATTATGAACAGTGTTCTTCACAGTCAAGTCTATAACTTTAATGAAATCAAAGTCTTTAGCTCACAATTTCAACACCCATGTTATTTCATTGTTGGTAACTGTCTTTTCCCAGTCTAGTTGAAAATTTCCCAATTCCTCATCTACTGAGTAATTTTGGAAGGGTTCCACACATTTTGCTGTTAAGTTATAAGACCATGAACCTTGTTAAACGTCTATGAGAATATTGATATTTTTGTTTTCTAAGAACTAATAAAAACAATTTAAAAAGACTTTTTACTTCACAAATGATTGCTCAGTTGGATTCAGTTTGCAAGTTCTAACTGGCATTCTGTGAGTTGTGATTCTAATACCAGTTTCATTTTCAAACTGTTGCAGAGCTCTTCTGATCTGTCCCCCACATTCACCACCAAGTCTGGGCTTGGGTGATGTTCTATCCATAGTCAGTTTTCAAATGCTATATATGCTTTTAGAGGCAGATCCACTCGTGATCAGCTCATAGATGAAATAACAGACAACTTTAAGGGATCAGTCTCCTGAGTTCATCCCTCTGCACCACTGCCCTGGCACGTTTCAGTTTTCTGTACCTCCCCTTTACTTGTCCATAAACTAAAACTTGGGTCTCGATTTATCCCAGTCTTCTTCATACTTCCTGCAATGTCAACCAAGTTGGTGATTAAGAAGTAGAAAATTGGAAAGAGAAAAACTAATCCCTATCCTCTAAGGATCCAGCTTTATGAACAGCGAGGAAGCCCCCACTTTTCAGAGGTGCATGCTCTTGTTTACATGGGGCCCATGTTGTCACTGTGTCCACGGGATCACCTTTGTTCTAACACAAAAAACCACATACAAGAAAGAGAAAAAATGGTGATTTTTCTTACTCTCTCCCTCTGAGCATTAGAATACGTCTTTCTCGTTCTTCAAGCTGCACTAGTGGATTTTCCTAGAGTGTTTTCCCTGCATTGAACCCCTTTTCCAGGTTTCAGAGTACACTGAATTCAGGATAGGAGGCACCAGAGGGGAAACATACTGGAAGACTCACTGACGGTTAACAGTTACTTTGAATACCAGTCTTCTTCCTCAAGCCTTCTATCATTATTTATTACTCAAAGTCTTCGAACAGCTGTTGCATGCCTTCTTTTTAGGTTGCATATCTGTATTCAGTGGGTTATGGAAGGAGAATTCTTAGCAGCAGAGTTCTTTGTGTCTTATTTAAAGTACACATTGTTGCCTTAGTGGATATTTATTCAAATCATGGGTTTTTACAACAGTTAAATGTATTTTCTACCTCCCTTATTTTTAACATATTCTCTAGGGTTTTCTTTTTTGGGGGGGGCAAATTGTATTTTGAAGAGAAAAATAGAAGAGGGAAAAACGTCTTTTAGTATAATACAAATGATTTTACAAATTTCTGCACATTGTATGAACTAAAGTTCAGATATTTAGGAGGACCCCTCTACATATACCAAGGTGGGTTGACAGTGACTGACTTCTGACAAAATAGTAGCCATATTGGCTATTTTTCTGAGAAAACTGATATTTTTTTTTAGTGCACTTTATATTCAACTGCTTGGGATAGGCATTTTCACATATTATCATGCTCACAAAATAATGTGATTGTGCAATAAGCTTTGGGCATGCTTACTATTTTGAGTTATATAAAAAATCAAATAAAGTGAGATTTTGAAGATTAAGAAATTGGCCTGGAGTTACATGGTTTGAAAATAGTATAGCTTGGGCTTTACTTCAGATCTTACTAACTCAAAGATTCCAAACATGCGACATGCAAATATTGATTATTTGAAAATTCCACTCAAATGAGAAAAAGGTTATAAAAATACAAATTACAAAAGCTTAAGACAATAATAAACAGAGTGAATTGAATTTTAAACACTAAAAAGGGCCAAAATATTCAATACTAGGTAATAGCTACCTTAGTCATACTTGAGTGTCTGTCAAGAGCCATTTTGTATTTTCTAAATATTTCTCTGGAAGGCGGTTACAATATTAGAATTTTAGCCCCTTACAGGATTTAAAAATAGTTGTAAAAATAACCCATGTTTAGAAGATTTTAACTTCAAAAATATATTTCATTTTTTATTATTTGAAAGTATATTTTATAGATTATGTTATTACAGTTGTCCCATTTTTTTTCTCCTCTTTCTCCCTCTCTGCCTTGCAACCCTCATCCTTGCAGCATTACCTCACCCTTAGTTCATGTCCATGGGTCATATATATAAGTTCTTTGGCTTCTCCATTTGCTATGCTATTCTTAACCTCCCCCTATTTACTTTGTACCTACCATTTATGCTTCTCATTCCCTGAACCTTTCCCCCCATTTACCCCCTCCTCTTTCTCCCCACTGATAACTCTCCATGTGATCTCCATTTCTGTGATTCTATTCCTGTTCTAGTTGTTTGCTTAGTTGGTTTTTGGTTTTGTTTTTTTTTTTAGTTCAGTTATTGATAGTTGTGAGCTTGTTGTCATTTCACTATTCATAGCTTTGATCTTCTTTTTCTTAGATAAATCCTGTTAACATTTCATATGCTAAGGGCGTGGTGATGATGAACTCCTTTAGCTTTATCTTATCTGGGAGGTACTTTATCTGTCCTTCCATTCTAAATGATAGCTTTGCTGGATAGAGTAATCTTGGATGTAGTTCCTTGCCTTTCATGACTTTGAATACTTCGTTCCAACCCCTCCTTGACTGCAAGTTTTCTTTTAAGAAATAAAAGAAGCTGATAGTCTTATGGGAACTCCTTTGTAGGTAACTCTCTGTTTTTCTTACAGAAAAAAATATTTTCTCCTTATCTTTAATCTTGGGTAATTTGATTCTGATGTGTCTTGGTGTGCTCCTCCTTATGTCCAACTTCTTTGGGTCTGTTTGATTTTCCTGGACTTCCTGGAAGTCTATTTCCTTTGTCAGATTGGGGAAGTTCTTCTTTATTATTTTTCAAATAAGTTTTCAACTTGTTGTCCTTCCTCTTCTCCTTCTGGCATACCTATGATTTGGATGTTGAAACATTTAAAGTTGTCCGAGAGGTTCCTAAGCCTCTACTCTTTTATTTTATTTTTTAATTTTTTTTCTTCATTCTGTTCTGGTTGGATGTTTATTTCTTCCTTCTGTTCCAGATTGTTGATTTGAGTCCTGGTTTCCTTTCCTTCGATGTTGGTTCCCTGTATATTTTCCTTTGTCTCTCTTTGTATAGCTTTCAGTTCTCTGTTTATTTTGCATCCATACTCAATCATTTCTGTGAGCATCCTGATGACCATTGTTTGGAACTCTTCCTCTGACAGGTTGTCTATCTCCGCATTGCTTAGTTCTTTTTCCGGAGTTTTGATCTGTTCTTTCATTTGTGCCGTGTTTCTTTACTTCAGCTCACCTGTTATATCGTAAAGTGAGGAGACTTAGGCATTCACCAAGGTGGAGCAACCCTCTTTGCTGCACCATGGTGCTGTATGTGGGGGAGGGGTCAGAAAGGGAACAATCTGATTAGATTGGCTTTTGCCCCACTTCCAATTTCTTCCCCTACTACCCACCAGTGAATTGTGCTCTTTCAGGTGCTGACCTGGTGCTGATTCCTGGGTGGGTGGGATTGTATACATTCTAGGACTCCGAGGGCTTCTCCAACGGACTCTCCTGTGAGACTGACAGTTTCTCCTGCCACTGCAATCCCAACAGGTTTTTGCTCTCAGAGGTTTTCAGGCTTTCTTTTCCCGTGCTGGAACCCTGGGCTGTGCAGTCTGTCTCACTCCCCAGTTGTTCCTCCTGGTTTATCTGCACTCACAGGTGGAACCACCTGCTGTGTCAGCTGCCACCTTTCCACCCCAGCTGCCCATCTCTGCCCCTTCTAGTGGTCTGAGTGAATGTTTCTGCTTTAACTCCTTGGTTGTTGGCTTCCATACAGTTCAATTTTCTGGCAGTTCTGGTTGTTTTTGTTTTTTTAAATTGGTTGTTATCCTTCTTTTGGTTGTGCAAGGAAGCGAAGCATATCTACCTATGCTTCTGTCTTGGCCAGAAGCTCTCAAACATATATTTAAAAAATATACTTTTAGAAGTGTCAAAATAATAAACACCATTTAGCATATGTAGATAAAGAGATCAGGGTCTGATAGATGGTTGTTCAGAGAGATGAACTATTGGATAACCTACACCTACTCAATTCAAATAGATTTCTTTAGTACTTAAATTGAGATGATTCCATGGAATGAAAAAATAATTTCTTTTATCTGATTGAGGTCCTGTAAATTAGACTAACAAGAGAAGGTTAATAAGGAAAGAACTGAAATTTATTAACCTCTATACTGCACACATATGGGAGATTTTTAGTCATGAGTAATAATTTATAAGGGTTAGATCTTGGGTTTATGTAACATTTTAACTAAAGAGCAAGACAAAAGAAATATACTTTGGACATCTAGGGCAGCAAATTATGGGAAGAAAAACTATGTAGAAACAAATGGTAGGTGATACCTAATTTAAGCAAGGTTTATTATGTGGTTTCTTCTCTGAGCTAAGGCTCTAGAGTTGTCTCCATTAGCTAATTTCTGTTTCTCATGGTAGACAGGAGAGGGGAACACCTTTACAAATTTGTGTCACATTTTTAGGTACTAAGGAGGAGGCCGGAGAGCTTTTCTCATATCTCCTCATTTGCCTTACATTCAAAATAATCTTGTGCAAAAGTAATATATTTTGGGGTGATATATTCTGCTAAATACTAAGAATATTCATGTTAAGAACTTTCAAACTTATAGAGAATTTTTATAAAATTTATTTGAGCCCACATCTGAACAGATTAAGAGACATGGTTTCTAGAATGACAGTTTGCAGTTTCTTTTACGCATTGAGACTTAAGAAAGAAATGTAAGGAAGATTCAGTGAAAGTGGGAGAAAGCCTGGTGGGGATTGGATTGCAGGATCATTGAAGGCTATTGTTTCGTGGAGTTCACATTCTATTTTGCAAGGGAAGACAACAAACATAAAAACCACATTAGGTTAATTTCAGGTAATGATGAATGCTATAGAACCCTAATATGAGAATATCATACCTAGGGGAATGGGTTGTAGGAATGTCTTTTATGAGAAGAGATCTTTGGATTGAGTACTGCATTTAGCTGTGTATAATGCACACCCACATTTTTGTGTGAATTACACACAGGATTATTATGCCTATTATTATACACATTGTATATAATCATCATGTACCCATGCATAATGTGTATCTTTATTTTTCCTTCAAAAATTCAGGCAGGAAAAAGTGTGCATTATAACTCTAAATGAAATAACTCTAAATAAAAGATGTCTTTGAGGAGGTTATATTTTAAAGATGAGAAGGAAGTGTCTTTGTTTTAGCAGAAAGGAGAGAAAAGAGTATTACAGGCCAAAGATGGGAAGATGTTTAGCTTTCTAAAGGAAAAAAGACCATCATAGTTGAAGAAGAGGGCAGTAGAAACTGGAGTCAGAGAAATGGCTCTGGGTCAGATCACCAACAGGATAGGGACCGTGCGAAAGTGTTTGGACTTTATTCTAGTGCTGTTGTCCTTGGATGCTTTCATGTTTGTGTCTCCTCAGATACACGTGTGTCTCAATCATCACTGCCCCAGCTTCACCCATTTCTTTTCTTAGATATTTATGACACCTGTCTACCTGATTAATTTTGGTCTCACACTCTCTCTGAGGAGAGAGTCAAAACAGTGGAATAATTTAGAACTCAGGCTTTGGAATCAAATACACCTGGGTTCAAGCTCTGTTTCTGACCTTGTTGGTTGTAAGATAATTTGGGCTTTAGTCAAAGACCTTAGCTCTTTAAGGTAAGGCTTCTCATCAGTAATACCAGAAATATTCATAAATTTTTTACCAGAAAAAAGAGTTGTAGTATTTACAGTCCTTAAAAATAAGATGTAAAATAAATGGTATTTATTATTATAAAATTTCCTTTCCTTAATTATATCTTTCAAGGTTGTTCTCATAATGTAGCCTTCAATTAAAATTAATCTCCTCTATAATCTGTTTCCGATTATTATCTTTATTTAATATGACTAAATTAAATTATAGAACATGATATTGTATGGATAGTTGTTTGTCCACTGTAACTTGAACTACTTAATGGTGACAACAGATCATATCATCATTAGAATCTCCATAATATCTGCACTAAATATGCAGTGAGCACATTTAGGAGAGAAAGGGGATGGGCAGGCAAAAGTTTGTATAACTTTGATGATCAAAGGATCAATATGTAGACATATAGTTATTATTTTTATTTTATCTATTGAAAGTTTTTTCTTATCACAGAAAATAATAGATGATCATTTGGCCTGTGTTTATTTACAAAGCTGTCACTCTTTCAGCTGTCTTTTTCTTAATGAATTCATTCTTTATAAGACCCCTCTAAGCAGTGAGTTCATCATGACATATATACTTCTGTTGTGATCAGAAAAATCTCATTTATATATCATCTTTGCTTTAGTCAGAAATATCTGTATATCAGCTTTCAGGTAAACAGATAAAGTGAGGTTTATTGAGGCAGTGTCAATGATACAATGGCACATTGATGAAAAGATATTTTTGTCTAGAATGCCTGTGTGTGCCCAAACCTTTGGAAATATTAGGATGCAAATGTCAACCTACCTCTGAGGAGATTAAACAAATAATGAACAGTTTATGTACTTAAGAAAGAAGCCAGCTTGGCAAACCTTTCTGAGATAATAATAAAGCCTATGTGATTACTTTATTTGTTTTTATTTAAGCTGTTTTAAATGTCAAAAATATCTTCCAGGGTATCATTTCAAAAGGCTACAGAAGCAATCCTCCCTTTAAAAATGAAGATTCCTTTTGTCAAGGGAACATTCTTTAATAAGTCTTATACTACCGAATGCCCAGAGTAATGGTTTAAGTTCTAGAAAACCTAGTAGATTTATTAAACTTAAGCTTCCAAAGTAAGAAGCTGCATTTTATATCATCCACAGTTCAAAGAAACAAACTTGGAATTGGTAACTGCCTATCTTTGTATCCTATATAGATACATTTCTACCAGAGATCAGACAGAATATAGCCATAATGCAGAAATAAAAATTATGAAGAAATGGTAAGTTTATAGATTCTTAATACAAAGAACAGGCTCTGGTGAATGTCAATCCTAATTGTTAACACAAAACTGTAAGCCTAAAATGAACTGAGTTGACTATTGACTGTATTATTACCCACACTTAGTCTTTGCTTACTTTTTCAAAGCTTACCACCACTGAAGGTTAAACTACTTGTACACAGAATGCAGAAGGCCTCTGTTTTTCTGGAGTCTCTATATCCATGTTTTCTTGGTCAATTTCTTCTAAAGAACTATAGAACATGCCAAAAAGTAGTAATTCAAATGAATCCTTTAATGATAGGTGTCCTTTGGTTTTAGCAACAAAGAGCTTGTTGGCCAATGGGCGAAACCATTGGTAATGAAAAGTTGAAGTCAGAAGCCAAACTACAGGTTGATAAGGATTGCTTAGGCTGCAAGAATATACAAGTAAAAACTGTAGGCAAATGATCAAACTTCCCTAGGTTTCTGTGGGTTCCTACGGGTTGCAGAACATTTGGGGAAGAGCCCCACAGTTTTCAGTCTACACTGGTCACAGTTGATGTGCCTTGTGTCTAAACCAATGTAGTATTAATGCAGATGCCAAGCCAAAGTGCTGTCGACTTGTAAGTGGTGTTGTTCGGTTTCGAGTGTGTAGTCTCCCTAAGCACTCCCCATTCACCACTGAGATTCTGTCATTTCCAGGATGCCTTAGGACTCATAAAACCCTTTTATAATTTTGAAAGGAAGTTTCTCCTGTTTCCTCATTTAGTAATTTTTGTTTTCTCCATTTTTCTCCTTCACAATTGTATAGAATTCCATAACTCAACAACACAACTTACAGCACTTACTTTCCTGTGCCTGGGAATGGCCTCTTTGGACCTGACTACTCTGCAGCCTCCAAGCAAAGAAAACATAATATTCACCATCTTCTTGGAATTAGGGAAAAAGTTTATAACAATCTGAGCAAAATCCAAGTCTGTGCTTCTGTAAATCATCCTGCCATATTAGTCATTTTTTGTGCAAATTTCATCACTTCTCTATAGTTAACACTGGTGGCCTTTGGTTTTCTGTGGAATTTAGACACAAATTATTCTTTTATTAAATTATGTTAGAGATAATTAAAGACAATTTTACCATTCAACTATAAATTTTCAAAGTCTAACCCTTATAAGTTTTACATTTCTTTAGCAATTTGTTTTGTTGTGTACAATTTGTTTAAAATTTTTGTCTTAAAAATCTATGTGTATCATTATTATGTACTAAAAGCACTAACAAGTTTAAAATAATAATGCATGGATTCAGCACTTTTATCTTCACTTAAATTAGTTAACTATGTGAAAATTTTGAATAAAGGGAACATAAAAACTTGATATTTTTAATAATAATGGAAGGAACAGCTGCCATAAATATAGGAAATTATTTTAAATGCAATCTCTGAGGGAGTTAGATACACTCATTATCATACGAAAGATTTTTGCTTGTGTACAGAAGTCTTTAAAGATCAGTCATCTTTCCTGAATGTTCTTACCTTCATTTTATATGCTTATGCTGCCCTTCCCACCAGTTTCTAAGTTTGTGGAAGGTATTTCTGAGGTGAATAAGTTGGGTTTTTGTCTTTGGGTTTTTGACTATGAATACAGGTTACATAGGTTCACTGGGACTGTTCACCTGTAATATCCTCTTCAATTTCATTTGGTTTATTATAAACAATAGTAATGTAAATGAATTCTATATAACTTACTTGCTACACCAAGTTCTGAACAAACACACCCAAATAATTTGAAAAATAATTTATAGCAACTAGAGGGTGGTCACATACTACTAAACAGATGTTTAGTTAGGCCTTCACCATTTTACATAAGCAAAAATATAAGGGCTTATAAATATATATATATACACACACACACATGTATAGGAGCATATTTATATGCACATATATAGCTTGAATCATTTGTCAGCATTATGCCCTCAGAAAAACTTCACATGGATGAAATCTAATTTTTAAACTATTATCAAAAAGTGAGGCTCGACACAGTGTTTTGGGCAGCATGGCTTTGAGTCGGGCAGCAGTGAGCTGCAGCAGTCGGTCTACTCGTTTGGACGGAGTGCTTCTACTGTCCTGTCAGAAAGTGATGGACCTGGCTGTGGTCGGCAGTGGGATTTGCAGACTGACCTACAGCGTTCATTGCTAGTAAAGAGATTTTTATTTTCAAACCACTTTTAACAGCAGACCAATGCCTTAAAACAAAGAAGGTGTCCCTCCGTCTGACGTGCAACTGGGGTGTCAGTAAATCCACCCTTTACCTCTTCTTAGTTATCTTTTCTAAGCCTCTGAGATACTCCCCATGGTATCCTTGTACATTAAAAAAGTACAGTTTGGAAAACTTCCTCTTGGTAGATATGCAGAGAAAAGCAAAATCAGCTCTTTGTATTTCAAAGGTCATTTGAAAAATATCTGAGGATCCTTAAGGCAAATTTTCATGCTGGTTTGTCTGCAAAGTACTATTCTCATAACATCTTATGCATCTTAGCACTGGTACAATGACTTTCTTTTATGATCCGGGAGTGGGTCAGAGCTAATTTTGCTCTTTCTTACTTCATCTGCTTTTGTATTTTGATACTTGAAATTTTTACTGTTGTGTATACTATTGAGCTATAATATGTCTAACAATAAATAAGATACTTTCTTATTTACTGCCTTGTTGGGCTATTGGTTTCATGCTATCCAAAACAGATCTGCTCTTCCAGTTCAAAGAACATTGTTCCATAATTGAAGCTACCAGCTTGAAATGGTGTGTTCAAACCAAAAATATTCTCAAGGTCACTGAATGCACATTGAGAAATGTGGACCTGTAAAAAATGGAAAACAACTTACTGAGATTTTTTAATGTCCTATGTTTTCATTCATTCATTCATTTCATAGTACGTAGTTTAAATTATATATCAGTCTAACAGTATCACAACCAACAAACACATAACTTTCATACCTTTCTCCATTTTTGTATTTTAAAATGCTCTTTGCTTATTTTTAATTGATATAATCTACGAGAGCTTTGTTTTCTGTTTGTATTCTGAGACAGTTGGAGAGAGAGAGTTATAAAGAAAGAATCTAATAAGCACATACGTATAGCACATAAAAATGTGCAGTTACCAGGTTTTGGCCTTTTTGTAACCTTGCAATATCTAAAATCCCTTTTTGTCCCTGCCCTTGGCCAAGAGAGCAGATGGATAATTACACTTCTCAAAAGATAAATTAAAGAAAGAATTTGGACCAACTGGGCTATTGAAATATAGTGCTAATGGAGGGTTGTGGAAAAATGGCCAAATAAGAGTCTCGAATGACCTTATTTTCTTCCCGGTGACAGTGCTTTCCAGATTAAAAGCTGTTTTCTTTTATTGAAATAGAATAGTGCCAAACATTGAACCTGCTTTGTAAGACATACATCAAGAGAGAAAATATTTCACCACAATGACATGACCTGACATTTTAAAGCAGATAACAAATGACATCTTGTCAATGGCACCAATTTATTATTTCCTCTCTTGTACCTTGGTGCCTCAGCAGGATACAAACCCCTTTTAATCATGGGATCGTGTTAAACAAATTTTTGCCGGCAGAGACTATACAATGCCCTCATAGTTTCTAACTATCCTGACCTCTTAGCTGTCCTCACTGTAGGGTATAAAGAAAAGGCTATGCTAAATTTTTCATCGTTTTATTCCATTTCAGATCCAATTATGTGAGGGTCTTCCATCACTTACATGGGTGGGTATGCTATAACATGCAGTGCCACACATTAATCAGACCCTTTTTATCCAGCAGACACTAGTGCTAAATCACATTACTCCAAAAAAAGGGACATGAAGTAGATGCAAATGTATAAGGAGGGTGCTCTCTTTTGAGCAGTTACAATAGGAGGTGACTTGCATGGGTGGTCTTCCCACCAAGTCCAAGAGCGCCTCAGAGTACATTTAGTTTTTCATGCTTTCTAACACATCTCCCCCCAAAGGACCTGCTTCTTCCACTTGCTTTAATGTCCCCCTGCCAGTTTATATCATAGAATCTACCACTTTGAACAATGCCCTGGGCAATGACTTTCTAGTTGAACTGTTGTAACTAATTGGCCTGCAAGCTGAAAAATGACCAGCTTGACACTTGTTCAGGCCTCTCAGCAATGAAAAGTCTGTCTTTATTACAGCAGTCTCTTACTAGCACACAGGACAAAGACATCAGATGCTGAATATTTCTGACTGATGACTAGATCTCAGAGAAACAGGAAGATTTTCACTACTTAGCAATCTTAATGCTATTTGGATTTAGAATTTTCTTAATAATATTGTAAATTATATTTAAGTTGTAGTTTCAGACACCATCATGAGTTGATTGTGATTTCAGCAGACATATGAAAATTATGCTATAAGTTTAAAAAATTCATTTGGAAAAACTGATGAAGACTAGAAATTTCTTTCTTTTAGCCAATATGGGGTAATTTTATAGTTTAACACAGCCATAGTTTAAAATGCCACTTTGATTTTTTTTTAATTATGTGTGTTTGGGCAAGTTGTATAACCTTTTAAAAATATTGGCTTGTTCCTTTACAAAGTAGGGGTATTGTTATTACCTATTTCATAGATTTGGCACCAATTAAATAAGGTAATATCTGTAAAATATCAGGCATAGTGGCTGACAATGCTAAACTGTCAATAATTGTAGACATACTGAGAGCAAAACAAAACAAAATTTAGTTCTGCTTTGCCTTCTTCCAACAATTGATTGGGATGAATAATTTCAATTGCTTTAGATTCAAACAGTGGATTTAGAAGATTTGTTGCAAAAAAATCATAATTTTCTTAAGAAAGTCTTCCATAAAATGTCTTATAGTTAGCCTAAAACATGTGTTATGTATTTTGTTGTATGTTTTGTATTAAAAACTTCACTGCAAAAATAGTGACTGTGTTAATACAATTCCATGATGTCAGTGAAGGGCACAATCACTTCACTGAAGAGAAAAGATCAAAAAGGTTTGAGGGCTCTGCTTTCAGAGTACTGGCTCCGTCCTCCAGCCCCCACTGTAAAGTGAATAAGTAACACACAGGTCTCACCTCACGTAAACTTAGGCCCTAGGAGCTGTCTGATCAGACGGCTTCACTCATTTCAGAGTAATGTGATTGTGTGAAGTAATTCTAATATCTTGACTTTCAATTAAAATGGTTTTGTTGATAGTGAACAGATTTTGGGAGGAGGAAACACATATAAATAAAATAAACAAATATCTTAGTGACTTATGTGAAATCATCATTTTCTAAATTAGCTTTTTAGTCCAAAAGAAATGAAGGAGATAATTTTCACAATTCTTTCGTGGCTATAACATACACTCTTTCTTTTACTTCTGGTTTTCAGAACAAAAAGGGAGAAAAAAACCCTTAAAGCAAAAAAACTGGGTGGCAATGAACTAAAATAACTTCTATCTTGAACTGTATAATTCAGACTCAAGTGTTCATACATTAGTTAAGTTTTTTAAAACATTCTCATTTGTTTCTTAGGCTGACTTAAATAATGGGAATTTAAAAGTATATTATTGTAAGTTACCCATGAGCATTCTTAGTGTATTTTGGATTCAACTGATTGTTTCTCTAGAAATGTTCACATGAGTACATATGTACATGAAATATTTTAGGGTATTCTTATTTGTTTTTATTGATTGTTGGTTTGGGATAGTGAACATCAGTTATAATGGTGAATAAGATTTTGAATGTAAGGAGGCAAGATAGTCAAGGGTTTAAGGAATAAAGGGTGTGGTTGAATTTAAATTGAGGTATTGTTTTGTGTTGCATCACCTTGCACTTCACCCTGAATATAGAGACAAAAAACCCCCTGCGAACCAAAGCATCACAGGTTTGATTCCCAGTCAGGGCACATGCCTGGGTTGCAGGCCACGGCCCCCAGCAACTGCACATTGATGTTTTTTTCTCTCTCTCTCTCTCTCTTTCTCCCTCCCTCCCCTCTCTAAAAATAAATAAATAAAAATCTTTAAGAAAACAAATTCTTTATTTTTTCCTATAATACCTTTTAATATCCTCTATTTGTTTCAGTGGTGTGATAATTTTTTCTTAAATGGACTTTGTAACTTAGAATCATACTTAGAATCATCCCTAGTCTTTATTTACCAAATGTAGTTTTGTTTCCCTTCTTTCTTTTTGCTTTGTCTTCTTTCTCATTTCCATTGAAATAAGGAAAGTTCAGTTCCACTAAACCTCATATGCAAATTACTGAAATAACCTCTTCACATGCTTTCACTCCAGTCTGATATGACTTATTCTGGCTGCAGTGGTCAATAGCGGCCAGGGGCCCTGCACGGGAAGCTGTGGTGTGGCAATAGCAGCCAGAGAGCAATCCGCCTAGCAGCTTCATGCTCCAGAAGGATAGGTAAGAATGGAGCGGGATCTCTGGACATGGATTTGGATTTCAGTCTTTTTGGAAACAAGAGGATTTCTGTGTTTTTGGAAGAGAGGTTGGCCTGGAGTTGAGGAGTCTCTTGTTTCCCCAAATTGTATAACATTTTAATAAAGACCTTTTTCCTCCTCCACCAATTTTCATTTTATGCCTGTGTTCAGCAGTGGGCAGCTGGATCCCACTTTGGTTTGGTAAAAACAACACTAAAAAAAAGCAATAACAATCCTAATGAAAACAGAAGCACAGCTACATCTCCACTGACATTTACATATAGTAACAAAGTCTGATGATCCTTGCAGCATTCGCCTGTTCAGACCAGATACATCAACATTATAAAAAAAAATCTTATCCAGGGTACTTAAGACATGAGAAATGTGTTCAGAGCTACTTCATTTGAACTTTCAGTTCAGAGCTACTTTGTTTGCACTTTCAAATTCCTTAGATGTGGAAAGTCTAGTGACTTTTGAAGCAACTAGCCCCATGCCTAAAGTAAGACACTCCTTAGATTTTCAGTTTTTTTGCCACAGGGTTATCATGTATTACTAATATGTTCTCTGTAACTGTGAGAAAAGTTGCTCTTAGTCTTGCAGAATATTTAACAAGCTTGGAAAAGTTATAAAAGCACCAACATTATATTGACTTCTGCATTATAGTGACAGGTGACTCAACACCTAGATATTATCTAATTTAGAGGATGAGTGAATGATTTATGAGTTCAGTAAATGGATTCTATATGGGATATAGAATTCAGAATGTGTGTAGGGTAGATGAAGAATACTACTTTAAGAAATTTTGTCTGGAAGGACAAAGAAGGACTGGGATGGTAGCTCAAATTTAGGTCTTTGGGACCAGGGATGGATTATTTGAGGATGAGAAGTTTCAAATATGTTTAAAGATTAAGTCAAAGAAAGAGTAAGTAAACATGATATCTAGGATGTAGCTGAGATGGGGTATTACTAATAAAGTAAATTCTTGAATGAGATAGTGTGGGAAGTAATCAAGAGTAGAGGTGAAGGGTTGACACTGAGCAAAAGGACTGGCGACTTTGTTTCTAAAAGTGGGAGCCAAGGACTAAGAGAGAGGACATAATTCGATAAACCCTGGTGTGAAGGTAGGCAGATAAGATAAAGTATACTCGACAGCCTCAATTGAGTATGCAAAGTTGAAGGCAAAAATCAAACCTCAGATTAAATAGAATTCAAATAGATAAATCAGCTTATTGAGAATGGTGAAGGTTTGGAGCTGTTCTGAAAGGAAAGGGAGAAAAAGAGGCTTGTTAAAATAATAGCAAACTGTTATTGTGGGGCTAGGGTCTGTGCAGCTTACAGAGTTGTGTTGTTTTCCTCAGTAACTCTCAGAGAGGGAGAAGAAAGTAGGCATTAAATTACAGGAATAATTGAGATGATAGATTTTCCTTGGTGGGTACTAGATTGGTGCTAGATTTTCAGATATATGATTTCAGGTTATTCTTACATCAAATCTGTGTTGACTATTTTTAATCTTCATTTTACAGACCATAACATTGTAAATTTTAAGTAATTTGCTGGCGGTCACACAAGGTAGTCTAGCCCAGGTTCACTTGGACATCAGAAATGTATGTTCTTTGCACCACAGTTAGTCATAGAAATGGAGAAAGCAGAGAGAGGTTAATCCATACTGGGGAGTGACGGGGGGAATGCAGTGGGAATGGTTGGACATAAAGCTGATAAAAAGAAAGTCTTTGGCTCATTTCATGTGGCATGTGAAGGACAAAAACATGTTATATATCTGTTCAGGGTCAGGAGAGAACAGTGGTAACTTGACCACAGTCCGAGGCATGGCAATGGCATCTGGCTCCGGGGAAGTTGGTAGTTTCAGTTTCAGTGTGTCGTGTTTGAGCCATAACACGACATATAACTAGAAACATCCAGGTAGCTATTTGGATGTTCTAGGGTTTGGGATGTGAGTTTGAAAGAGATATGATAGGGGATAAATATTTGTATCTCAATTTGCCTGAGAAATAATTGAAAGAATGAATGAAATTCCCATTGTAATGAATATAAAGAGAGAAAGAGGAGGGACAGAATAGAGTATACATTTAAAGTTGAATGGCATAAATCCAAATTTATAACAATAAATATATAGGAAAGGAACATCTAAACTAGTAAGAGAAGTAGGGGAGGGCTGGGCCATATAAACCAAGAGAAAAAGCTTGATGTTTCAGAGCCTAAGAACAGAAAGTGGGAATGAGGACTAGATATTGTCACCTTTCATTATATGACTATTGACTTCAGAAAGAACAGTTTCTGAAAGAGACAAAGAGAATCTAGATTACAAGATTATATGTATACTAATATACATATTATTTATTTACATAACAAACACATATTTTGGTCACAAATTGAAAAAATGTAATTTTCAAGTTTTCAACCTTTATTACTTCCTTACGCTGAGGTACCACTTGCTTGATGACGGACACATTATTCTAGGTTCTTGATGGATTTTTCTTTGTTGGCACAAGTATTTCCCATTCATTTCCAGTTTCACCAAGTCACACGCCCATTTCTCAGGTCCCTCCTGTTGTTTCTTGTCCTGCTTGCATTTCTAAATTCCAGGGAACCACACTGCCACCAACAGAGTAGTTGGAGAGGAAGGACGCTGCCTCCCTCTCACCTCAAGTCCACATTTCTCCCATGGTAACCTGCCTGAGTGTATTTTTGGGTTGACACCTCTCTGGCCTTTGTCCTCTTAGTTCTGTTGCCATAACCCCAACCCCACCATTGTTCCCTGAGGCCTGGTTTTGGTCTCTGTAGCTCTAGCCACGTCTTCCTGGGCCTGCTTGCCAATGAACTGTCTATTTCTCTCTGCCTTTCTGAGGACTGTAAATGCACTCAGTTATCAGTGGCTACCCTTACTGCTCTAAAAGGTCCTCTTTACCTCTTCTGTGAGGCTACTATGACAAGGGTTCCAGCCAGGACAAAGAAGGTACAGTCCACACAACCTGAGAATGTGGGCACAGACCTGGCACCAATAATACCTTTAAGTCTAGTTTCTTCTCTTTTCTCTTCTGCCTCTCTTAGCTCTGAGAATTCTTTATGTGGTCTTGTAACTAGAAGAAAAATTTCATCTCTATGTTTGTTTTGCCTCCTCAATCTATTTTTTTTGTTCTATATCCAATGAATCCTTTTATAATTAGAAGCAAAGAATAAAGTTCTTCCCCCCACCCCTTCAATTGTTTGTTTTTTTCCTTTTTCCCACCTAGTCTACTTATGACAACTGCCCCTGGGGCAAAACCTAGCTTTGTCTCTCAGTCAAAAAGGGAGACTCAGATGGGAAAATGGAAAATATATGCTGTTCATTACCTAACTTATTAATCTTCTTTATCACATTTTGTTCCAGAAAGGCATTTGTGGCAGGCTTCATATATTTAAATAAATTAAAGTAAAAAGTAACTGACTAGTGGGGGAAAGAGGAGAGAAGGAAACCTGAAATGAATTAAGAGTGCCATAAAAGGGTCCAAATTTACTCGAAGAGGCCACCTGTCTGACTCTTCGGTTTTGAAGCAAGGGGAAGAGGGCAACATTACTGAAAACAGGTTGCTCAGTGCTCAAAAAAGGAAACTCACCTGTTGCTTAGAAGAAGCACAGTTATTTCTGGCACCAAGTCCAGAGAAAAATTTCTCCATTGAGTCCTCATAAATAGGACAGTGTGATATAATGAAATGTCCTCAAGAAATTGTTGTAGTAACTACATCAAAGCGTTTATGGCACTGTTTGTTACAGAGACCTTTGGTGCAGGCCCCGGGCGCAGTGCCAAGGTGAAAGCACGATTTACCAGAAGTGTTTCTGTGGGGACAACATTTTGCTGTCTGCGTGTGTGATTCTCTATTCATCAGGCTTAATGCATGGTTTTAGCTGGCTTTAATGATTCCGCTATGTGGATCAAATTACACTTCAAGAAATCTTCCACAAATATTATTCTCTTAACAAAAGTTTTGATGGGTACTGAGCGGCAGTATTTTGTAGTTGGACTCTATAACAACTGCTGGGTTGCAAATACTTTGCGTTATTAATGAAGAACAGAGCCTTGCACTTCATTGTTATGTGGCCCAGGAGTAAACCAGCGTTTCTGAGAAAGGAGGAGGTGACTCAAAAGGAGCTCAGATAATAGCTACCCCATTTCTACTCAGAGAATGCCCCTTGGGAAAAGTTGGTCCAAAATTTCCTCATGAGGCAGTATGGAGTCTGCTCTAACTCATAGATTAAAAGCTCCCTTGAATCTGGCCACAGCAATTTCAGCCTGTAAAAGCAAGTATATGGTTGCAAATCATATATATAATAAATGAGTCAAGATACGTCTAAAATTAAATTGTAAGCCAAGTATGTATTGCTTTGTGTACCTAACAAAAATAAGAAAGTTATTTTAATTGAAGTTGATTAGCACTTTTGGAGTTTAGCAATTAAGTAGTACGTATACTTGGAGTTTTAGAATCATAAAAGTTAAATTCATTTTTAAATAATTTGTTTTTGCTATTCTAAAATTAAAGTTCTTAAAAATGGAATTAAGTATGTTGATGCATTTTTATTTCTTTAGCGTGGTATGGCAAAGAACACTGTAGAATCACCTGTAGTAAGACTGGTTGCTGTTCCATACTGTATCCAGGCCTTCTGAAATTAATGTTTAGATTGTAAACTGTACCAAGTTAGGGGACAATTTCTTCCTGATTGTTTTATACTTGGCCCTCAGCACAGTGCCTGGCACATTGTAGATAACAGTGGAAACATATTGTTATTACATTGAACATTATTTTCTAGTATAATAAAGAATATAAAAAATTATAATGAGATGTAGGAGTTTTTCTGTAAATATTATGCTTTGGAACATATAAGGTATGTATATTTGCATTAAAATAGTATCTATTTTTAATCAGTGACTTTTAATGTCCTCTTTAATTGAAAAAGAGGTTTTCCATCAATGATATATCATAGTATATGGAGGAATGATGTAACAAATATCACATTTTTACAAGGCACTTTTGCTTATACTCCTTTGAAATCAGATGTCTCTGGATATATGTGCTGAACAAAATATATAACTCAATTATGATCCAACTTAGTTGTTGCAAAACACAGAAAAGTTTATTGAAACATATTGGAAAACTTTATATAATGGGGGGAGAAAAGCAGCTCCTATCCCTGGCTGCTGTGGCTCGGTGGACTGAGTGCTGGCCTGTGAACTGAAGGGTCAATGGTTCGATTCCCAGTCAGGGCACACGCCTGGGTTTTGGGCCAGGTTTCCAGTAGGGCTCACGCAAGAGGCAACCACACATTGATGTTTCTCTCCCTCCCTTCCCCTCTGTCTAAATATAAATACATAAAATCTTTTAAAAAGCAGCAGTGCCATAAGTTTTAGGAGGTGATAATTCTGCATTTGAAGTCATTATGACAATTAAATACAGTAAATACCTGCTGTTTCTTATGCTCTTAGATGATCTGTTCATGTTGCCATGTTGCTTTTGTGAAATTGATTAAGTGCTGAATATGAGACTAAGTGT
This sequence comes from Phyllostomus hastatus, assembly GCF_019186645.2. Taxonomy (NCBI): domain Eukaryota; kingdom Metazoa; phylum Chordata; class Mammalia; order Chiroptera; family Phyllostomidae; genus Phyllostomus; species Phyllostomus hastatus. The sequence goes on along the minus strand of NW_025334028.1, from coordinate 20,378,795 downwards.
CGTGGTAGTCCCAAAGGCCAAAATTAGAACCTTGAGTTTAAGTCTTGGTGAATCAGATTGCCATTTGCTTAGTTTTTGGTCATTGTCCACCTAGAATGGCATGAGTAATAGAGATTTTTATCTCTGAAGGATATTCCTGTCAGCACCCTTAACTATCACATGTTAAATATGGGATTTGGCAGGTGCAGAGATTTTTAGTCACCTTCAAAAAGCAGTATGAAGACTCCCAAGCCAAACAGCTTATACACTAATAAAATCAACATCCAAACCATCTGCCAGTGGAGCAAACCTGTCAGTCACCTTTGAATTCAATTGGCAGTGTTTCTAGAAGTGGATGATTTTGAATATCATTTCTAACCCTTAAAAAATGAGTTTTTATTTACCTGGCAAATAAGGTGATTCTAGGCAAAATTATGAGATTAAAAAATGTCTTCAGCCTCTTCCAATGGTTCTATCATTGCCTGCTCCCCTATTGCCACTTTATCTCCTGCACACTCCTCTTAACACCCATCATTAATTTATTAATTTCTGGCTTCTGTTGTACCAAACAATGTCCAAAATGAGTTGGTGCTTCCATCTGCTTTATCTCCTCTTAGCCAGCATATGTTTTTTAGGACTCTGCATATAGGTGATTGTATGTAGTAATTATATCAGGTAAACCAATTCTTGATGATTACCCAGCAACTCATAATTCCTAGGATGAAAATCGTTTACCTACATAAAATATGTTTCTTCCCTCTCTAAAAGTCTTAAAGTGTTAACAGAATTTTTTAAAATGCTTCTTTGTCTCTAGTCTCATAGGACATTATTAGTTTCCTCCAGTGCCCCTGCAAAGACAGGAATTAACCAACATTGGGATGTTTACTCCGTTATCTGGCTAACCTTGTTGGGAAACCTGTGCTGACAAATGACTCTGCTAGAATTTGGCAGTGGTGGCAAAAGGTCCAAGCCACTGAGATTGGCAGACTCTTTGAAATTTCAACAGGACATAATTCCTCACTCAACTGCCTGAAACTCTTATTCATTCAGTGGGACGCTAGACTGAACTTAATAACAACAACAAAAATTCAGCTGTTAGTGTGTGTGTTTAAATTAGGGGCTACTTGAATCAGAGAGAAACAAAATTGGTGTTGACTTGTATTACTTTATATTTTATTTTCTAACTTTTTAAAGGAAAGGAATTAGGTATAGAGAATCCTGTAATATTTATCCTGTCTTTCAATCAGAATGAAGTATCCAATTATGTCTTTTGCATAATGTAAAATCTTCAACATCACAGAGAACACATTTTAAATTTATGGCTCAGAGGGATTTCAATCATCTTTGGCATTCAGCACTCAAGGCATTTGAGAATATTTATTCAGAGCAGTATAACAGAAAGTACACGACAGATTGTGATTTAAATGCTGTACTTTTTGCAACAAATATCTGCAGTACAAGCTTGGAATATGTGTGAAAATAAGGATGTATTGTGAGTACTGCCCATTTTGACTACACACTTTGCTAAGGGAAGTTTCACATTCTTCCATTTAACAGGCCTTTTCCCAGCACAGCTTGACCCTGTGTTCACAGAAGACACACACCAGGTGCGATGTTTTGTGTCCACATTAAGGTATGTACACCTCCATGTAGAGACAAATTCTCTGTTCAGTAGAGGCAAATAGAAATAGTTTAATAGTAAATTTATTTTTTTTGGTATATAACCAAACAACAAGGCAGAGGATAGACTGGAGGGTCAGTTTCTAGGGAGCTAAGAAATTGTAATAATCTGTGAGGCCTGAAGGAGGCTTCAACTAAGAGGGGGTGGAGAGGTAGAAAGATAGACTTAACATTGGGGAAAAGGGAGTTAGGAAGTTAGGGTTTTCTAGGAAGGTAAGGAAAAATTGGTAGTCCAGGCTAAGAAATAGACAGTAGCAAATAAATGGGATTAAGGAAAGACATACAGCATTGAATGAGAATTTTTTCAAAACGTATATTTAAGAAATTAGAAAAAAAGTAGGCATTTAGAGAAAGTTATATCAAGGACAATCAGTCAAGAAAAGTTAATCACAGAGTTTCAGGATGTTGAGGTGAAAATAGCTTGGCTAGTACAAACACTGAGCATAAGTTGGCCTTGCTACTCAAGGTCATGGGGAAATAGAAGCCCTATGGTCTTTAAGAAGAGGATAGCCTATTTGCAACAAATAAAAACAAGAAGATAAAAGACTGTTAAACAAAAATAATTTGATGGTTGGAAATAGAAATAAATGTTTTAGATGTGGCAAAACATTGGGAAACAGTCCAATTGAATTTGGAAATTAGAATCTCTTGTGATGTTCTGTGTGGTTTTATTGGAATGGTAGAGATGGAAGTCGAATTCCAATTGACTTGGTGATGTGGAATTGGGGAAATTAGAAAAGCAAGTATGGGTAATTTATTTTAAATAAGCTGGTGACTAAGAGAAGAAGGGAACCTGTCTCAACTTGATGGACAGAGTTCAGAAAAGGTGCATTTATTAATTTAAAAAATATGGAAAGAGAGGGACTGACTATATTTCTATGATGAAAAATAAGAGAATGGTGTAGCTAGAATCTCTGGAAAAGATGAAAAAACTGGCGGGTGAATCAAGAGGGGAGAAGAGTGTACGGGTGAGAGTGTGAATGAAACTTAGGAGGGTGGAACATGGGTGTTCTTAGGTACAGACAAGAACTAGGGAGGGAGGTGATTGGGTACTTTTCCCACTGATGACTTCTATTTTACTTATGAAATAATCAGAGATATGCTGATAGTTAGACAAATAGAAATCCTTTAGGGAACTTGTGGAGAGAGAATACCTGAAGTGAAATACCAGTTACTTTGAATAAGTAAGCACCTGCTTAAGGATAAGTACTCTAGTCACTAAATAATCTTTGAGAATGGTGGCTATTTTGAAAATTGCTCTCACTGGTGCTCATCACCACGCTATGAGTCCCACAGAAATTACTGAGCTCAGCCTTTGTGCCTGGAACTGTATTAAGGTCTAGTGGGTTTCACAGGATAAAGGGAAGAAATGGCTTTTCTATGAGCTATGCTTCTGTTCTATCAGGTAGCATTAAAATAAAGCAAAGTTTATTTAATTCCATTATTGAACAGTATTTCATTGTCATATTATTCCATTTGTTGTTCATATGTGACTGCTTCTTGGGTTCCCTGCACTTTCCTGGACATATTATCTGTATATTGTTTTTTTTAAAGGATCCATAATGAGAATGCTTTGTTTTTTCTGTGTAGGCTTTCAGACAGAATTGCATAGCTTGTTTCTCACTACTGTCTACTGTGAGCAGCTCTGTCCACATTTAGAATTGTCAGTAATGAGTGTATCCAAGTGGTAGCTCCTATGCAAGATCAGTAACCATGCTACTAACCACAAAGCTCATTCTATGAATTCAGCAGAACAATATTCACGTATTTTTAGTTGGTCAAGTAATCTTCAAATTGTTTTTCGAGCATCTACCACCAAAACATTTCCTGTATCTGTAATGTTTTCAATCATTATCTTTTCACTCAGCTAATTTAGAATGTCTGCCTTATCAAATTTTATGAAATTAAACTGCAATCATTTAATCTTTGTCATTATGCTGATTTATTTATTTATGGCACATGAATACATAATAAATAATGGAAATATAGTTAGTAAGTTCAAAATAGAATTTACTTAACTAGAATGACAATAGTTGCCTGAGAGAAAGTTTTAAAAATAGTTACGTTTTCTGTTTAGTCATCTGATATTTCCTAAAAATCACAGTGGAAATGATTAGTTCCCCTTATTTCCCTGTGAAGCATCCATTCCCCTCCTTTGCCCCTAGGAAGTGGTGGATGTTTAATTCCAGTGGATCCATTCCACCTCTGACAGCATGAAAGGAACTCTAGGTGGCTTTAGCCATTTGGCATAATTCACACCTCCTCACTTCAGTGACTGTCCAAGACACTTGAATTAGGTTGGGCCAACCAAAATGGAATGCAGGGATTTTATTTTCTGGTTTAAGATTTTATTTTTGTTCCTGTGAAATGGTGTTGGGTTTTGACATTAGAACCTATTGAAGCCTAGCAGAAGGTGGAGTTGTGGGGGAGCCAACAGGCAGGAGAGCAGAGTTCAGCCCGCCATCAAAATAAGTCAAGCCTGCCCTACCTCTGATCACTTCAAGCATGTGAGATGATAAAACCACTTTCTAGTTTGCATAACATCTTCCTGATTATTATAAAACCGTGTTATATAAAGTAGGGTGATAGAAACCCTTTGGGGATAAGCACACTGATGGGTAATACCAGGTCAGTGTTTTTGTTTTGTAAATGAGGATAATCATACTTCATTGCAGTGTTATAGTAAGAATTGAAATTATATATGTAGAATAACTACCAACCAATACATCTATTGTCACAAGATACTATTAGGAGTACAACATCAAATAAGAGAGTTTTGGGCACAATTGCCTCATTAAAATACTTCTTTAGGTTGATTTTGAAAAGTCTGGACTCACCCAACTAAGAAGCAAATCTGTGCAGATAAATGGGAGACTTACTGGCTGCATACCCATCTGCACTGGAAATAGTTTTACACTATTCATGTCCTGGGAATTTCTGTGCCTACTGAGTGAAACCTCCTTTCTGACTCTTACCACAATGCATACTACCAGTTTCTCTGAGTGGGCATCCATATCAATATCCTTATTATATTCCAGATTTTCTGCAAAACAAATGCAGACTTCTCCAACCTAAATTTTTTGCTTAAAATACTAAAAAACTCAACTCTTCCTAGTTAGCAAGCACTGGATCTGGTTCACTAACCTCTTAGCTAGAACTGTAATTCTACAAAGTGGACAGATAGCCTGTTGACCAGCCTGCCACCTCCTCTTTGTGAGTCATGGGACCATCTGGAGACTCCTGCAGAGTCTATGCAGGAGACTGGGCACTGGCTAGCGCTAAAGTTGAATTTGACATTCTCCTTGCACACTGTAGTAGAACCTGAAGACCACTCCACCATCCCTTCCTTGGGACCTATCTCACATCAAGGTTAGATGTTTTGGAACCAGCAGTACTATTCTTTGCATCTTTTTCCCTTAGGCATGCTCCTGAGAGAACGTGGTAGACTTCAAAATTGAGTTCTTTTAGATTCAGAAAAACAGTTAAATTTACTGACAATTATTAATGTTTCCAGGAAGCTTCAGAGTCTTAAATGGATTAAAATACATTTTACTAAACTATTTTATTTTGTTTTTTTACCTTAAAAATGTTCAGCTATCATATTAAGCCAAACTCATGTGCCAGTGATTTGGGAAAAAAAAAAACTATAGGCATTTTCTCATGCCAAAGAAGACATACCTTAAAGAACCGCATTTGCATTTCTTTTGTAATTGCAATATTTGGGAAGGTTAGACTCCTTCAATATAGAATCTGACTAAATCAAAAAGTAGATAATATCAATAAGAAAAAGCCTAAGATTTTTTTGTATTTCTTTTCATTATATCAGAGGAGGAATAAAAAGTAGTGACCTAAATATAAGAGATATATTAATTTTGTACTGTGAGAAATTTAATAAGAGAAAAACAGAAAAAAAATGAAGGAAAAATTCCACTGTTTTAAATATAGCTGTCTATAAATTTCTCATACTTATTCTATTTCACTTTAACTTAGAGATTTATGCAAAATTACCTTATGTTCTCTAAAATGATCTGATAAATTTAAACATTTTTTTCCTCTTGGTTGTAAATCATAGAGCATTCTTCTTTTGTTCAGTAAGGAGCAAATTCCAGTTATAAGTATAAAGTTTATATCTGCATTTTTCTTTGGATGACTAAAGGACTCTGTTTCTGTTGTAAGTTCCTTAGAATGATTCTGATGATGTAATTAGATTTATGAGTTAGAGATTCTCTTTCCAGTTACTCTGGAAATTCAATTGAAGTGGTCTTCTGTGCATATAATTCTTTCTTTTTCAGACCTTGAGTCTGGGTGATACTTAAAAACTTAAGGAAATAAAATCCAATGAGAATTGCCTGTGTATTAATATAAATTTCATAATGTTTTGAGCTGAGAAAACCAAGAAAATTCCATTTCCTGACATATGGGCTCACAGGGTATTCTGAAGATTAATGTATCTCTTTCATGGCACTAAGGTACATTTAGAGCACTAAAGAAGTCATTTACTAAATGGTGCCCTTGGGACTTGAAAGAGTTAATGTACCTGTCACAAGGTGAGCAATGTACTCACAAATGTACACAAGAATCAGTACTGAGGCTTATAAAGAACTGTGAGAATGTGGGTTAAAAGCAGCGGCTAGCCCATACCTTATTATTTATCACTACAATCTTTAATTAATGTATTTGCTGGTGTTCAGTAGGTGCCTTATAAAAGTTCATGCAAATGAAAATTTTCTTACTTTTAAAAGTGAAAACATGAGGTGCTACGAACATTGATCAGAATAAAAATATTGTGAATGTGTAAATGCTATCTAAATGGCTTGGATCTCTAGAATAAGGCAAATTATTGAAAAGCAGACCTTCACTCCAAAATGTTTTTCTCCCAAATTAAAATTGGGATGATATTGAACACTCTGAAGATTTTTTTCTAAAAAATTGTATTGTTAAAGATAATTCTAAGAAAACACACAATATGTAATATTAGGTGATAAAGTAATGATATAAAGCTGAATATAGAAGATAATTACAATTTTATTAAATATGTAAGATATAAAAACCTAAAGAAAATATAACAAAGTATTAAAACCTTTATCTATAAAAAATCTTTACCTCTAGGTGTTAGGATTACAAGTTGTGGTTTTATTTTCATATATATATTCTGTTTTCTCTACATTTTCTGCAATAAACCCACCTGTAAGACTTTTCTTGAGAGAGTTAATGTTGTTGAGAAAATGTGATAACAGGTTACTACTGGTGACCTTTACGTGTTAAATAATGTTGCCATTTTCCTTTTGTATCTGAAGAAATTTGAGAATCACTCTATGCATGGGGGTTCGCCAAAAACAAAAAGTTGGGTCCTTCTTGGAGATCCATGGAGAATGCAGTTACTCCTCACTGTCTGCTCCAAGTTTCTCGCTATGGAAGTTGGACACAAAGAAGAGAGAAATCTCTGAACCTGGATTGATGGCGGACCTAAAGCTTCTTCCCCACCCTTTTTCTCAATCTTCTTACCCTCACTGGGTGATAAAATCTACACACCTGTCTCGATTTCCATTTACATGCTAAAAACAACAATACATATTTTTACAGAACACTCTCCAGTTTTCCCAATACAAATATACAGACACCTATACAAATAGATGTACTTAGTATTCACTATAAAATGAGTACAACTTTTAACTGAACTCAAAGCTCCCCTAAAGTTTCTCCTCTTCTTGTTGTTTCCTTATTCAGAGAATGGCATTGCCATCCTCCCAGGGGTCCAAAGTTGAAACAATGAAGCCATGCTTGACTCCCGGTATCTCCATTGTATAAATATCTCCCACGTATTTCTCAAATCTTTTTATTTCTTTTGAACTCATTCTTATAACCCCTGTCAGTGTTCTCAATTTATGTGACATAAATTAATATAACAACCTCTGGAACTCTCCCTTCATCTGGCTGCCTCTTTCCATATCTGTCACCCGTATCACAAGAAGAGTCATATGAAGTCATATTTCAGGCATCTATTTATCTGTTATTCCAAGTCTAAGCTCTTTCCACTAAACTTTTTGCTATGTATTGTAACAGGTTAACTTGGCCAGTGTTTTAATAATATTAAAACCTGAGCCTGCATGGAGCCAGGGAGATGGGTGTAACTCTAACCTGTGATGCTGTGTAGCCAGAGGGGCTTCCTACATCTGCAAGAGAGGCTTGGAGGCAGCTTCTGTGTCATGAGGCCATGCTCACCTGGACTAACAATGGCAGTTGAGAAAGGCAGAAGAAACCAGACTACTGGAAGGTGTAGCCGATTGTGGGAGGAGTCAGAAATGGGGTTATGGGGGAAGATCCAGCTGGGATTTAAACCCCCAGTATGGCAGCCATGCTGGAGTTTAACCACGCAGTTTTGGGAGCGGAGAGGGGAGCTCCTTTGACCATGTGGCTTAGGAAGCAGGAACGCAAGATGTAGCAGCCATGTGGAACTCTCTCATAGGGGTTTGAGAGGATGTAGAAGAATTCCCCAGCTTGCCGTGAGGACGAGGTTTTGGATTAAGAAGGGGAGACTAGCCAAGCTACAGACTTCTATTTGCTTTTCCTGAGATATGGTACCCCTGACTGACTTGGTTTGGCAAAGGGAGGCAGAACTGTGTGTGTTTGCAGGTGTTTTAAAGGGACTTTGGGATTTAATGGCAACCTTCCACTATTATTCTAGGCCTGTATAACTTTTGAATAAATATTATTTTCCTTTTCACCAAACTCTGGTGTTGAGAGCCACAGTTCATATCAGTGGTGGACAAAAAGAACCATAAAATAACAAGACCCCCAGGGATGGGGAGGGGGCTCTTTTTGTCACAATATGATATGGACATTAGGGAAAGCTTTAACCATGTATTCGCAACATAATAATAACAATAATAAAATAAAATAAAAAATAAAGGTAGGCTTCTAGTTAAATATAGCAGGTTGAACTTACTGCATTAACATTCATCCCTTCCCTAAACTCCACAACAATAAACTAATAGAATTATAATTTTTATCTTCTTGACATAAACTCAAAAGAACAAATAGTATTTACAATAAACTACCTGGAGAAAATGATAACTGATAAGTAGAACTGAGAAAGCTGCATGCTATGTCAGCAAGATTCTAAGAAGCAAAATACACACAGAATCCTTCCCAAGGAGTGAAATGAACAGCACCAAGTACTTCTGGAAGTAAGGGTCAAGATTGAGCTGTAATCTAATGAATTTGGGAGAAGTCTTTCTAAGAAACAATTAAAATATTTTTTCATTGATCCTCTTCCCTCTTTGCATCAACTGGTCCTCAGTGAACACTAGATGTTTGTATTAATTTGCCCCTAAAACTGAAGGATGCCCACTTTGGTGTGGGTCCTCCATACTAAGCAATATACTGTGAATTTAAAGAGATAACACATTTAAAATTGAAAAAGTAAATTGTTCCCCCTCGTTGTACACAAAGTTTAAAAACAAAGAATTAGACATAATTAATCATAATATGACAAATTCTGTTATATAGCTATGAATTAAATGCAAATAATCTCTATAGTAAGGACCACAAGAAGAGGATTTTTGAGTTTAGCCTCAGAGGATATCAAACTTTGTAGAAATTTTAGGAAAGATCACAAAGGAGCAAAAATATTCAAATTTTAAGTAGGTCTGCATAATAATGTTTGTGCTTATTATAAAGATGTTGGTAAACTGTAGGAACAAATAAACTGCCCTCCAAAAACACTTGTGCCACAGGTGCCAAGCACATAGAAAACTCTGGAGAAGGGATATTGCAATGACTCACTCACTCACTCAGACATTCACTGCATCACTCAATTCCAATGATCACCTTTAGTACTAACAACAACGTTGTCTATCCAAAGAAGAGTAGGGAGCCCAGAAAGTGTTCTAGTGGCTCAGTGCACTTCATGGCAAAACTGGAAACAGTACCCATACACAGTTTCCTGCCACATGTGAATCCTCAGTGTATCTAGAATTATTTTATTTATTACCAATTTGTACTTAATATCGCAATGGTAGATTTTTTATAATATTTTTGTAACAGTAGACTGTTAGCTCTTGAATGGAAAAGCCAGGAGTCTTTTGTTCTGTACCTTGCAAAATTCTTGAATGTATTATGGATAAATGTTGAATGACAAATTTGATTCTAATTCCAATATCAATTTTTTTTATTCTTCCTTCCTTGTAAGGTTCTTTCTTATCAATTCTTATATTACAAGTGCTGTTCTAGGGTCTCTGCCAAATATCCCAAATATTGGTCTCAGATTCTTGTCTTGCTCACCTCTTTCTTCTGGGAAACTAGAAATGAGATTTGGAATTCTAGCCCTCAAAATTGCTAGGAAATATTAACTGCCACACTTAGTATACTACCACATCCCTTTATTTGCACAAAGCAATACTACTACACCTCTTTATTTATTTCTCATGTTCATAAGAATGTCACCAGGCACTGGCTTTAGTTGAATGCCCCCTATGTGCTAACCACTTACAGAAGTTGTTTGCTGAGGCTGCCATAACCACATACCACACCCTGGGTGCTTAAACAACAGAAATGTTGTTTAGAATCTTACAGTTCTAGAAGTTCAACATCCAGGTGTTGTAAGGTTGGTTTCCTCTGAAGACTCTGAAGGATGGATCTCTTCTAGGTTTTGGTGGTTTGCTGGCCATCAGCCGTGTTTCTTAGGTTGTAGATATGTCACTCCAATCTATATCTTTATTTTCAAATGGCATTCTCCTTTGTCTTCCACATAGCCTTTTTTTGTGTGTGTCTCTTTGTCCATATTTGTCCTTTTTATAAAATCAGTCACCGTGGATTAGAACCCAACCTAATGACCTTATTTTAATTGAATTACCTGTATAAAGATCCTATCTCTGAATAAAGTCACAGTCTGAAGTACTGGGAATTAGGCTTCAACATATGGATTTTCAGGGGACACAGTTCAACCCATAACAATGCTCATTGTCTGAAGAGCATTATACTGAAATTCTCTGGACTGAGGGCATACTGGGCACATTTAAGAGTGAGGTTATCAGTCTGAAAAATTTGCAGATAAGGTACTTCCTCTTCACCAGACTCCATGAATCATGTGGTTACAGATAGAATTAAGCCTTCTCAGCATGAGCTTAAACATGCTTTCTTTAGAAAATGAGAGTAGCACAAGAGAAAAATGAACTAATAACAGAGGTTCTCTCAAGAGAATGGCCCAAAGAATTATTATAATCTGACACCCACCATTCACTAGAGTCACCTAGGTTCACACAGGTAGAGCTTCTAATCAGCATTTAGCTGTCCAACTCTTAAATCCAGAGGGTCAAAGATCATCAGACTCTGGAAAATCCTTTACTAACAAAGACAGGAACTAAAACAAATAAACAAATATCAAACTACAAATAAAAACTTGGACAATTGAGTGGAAATAGAGAAGATGAGACTTCAAAAAATTCTAAATGCAGGGTTTGAGAGGAGCTACAAAAGTGCAGTAGGAGATACTTTGGCAGATGATGGAGCTTTTCTGTGTTATGACTGTGGTGGTGGATATAAGACTATGCACTTGTCAAAACTTGCATACTCCAGACCACAAAGAATAAAGTTTATTGTATGTAAGTTTGAAAAATCACCAGAATGTAAGTGAAATCCAAAATAGAATATAAACTACAATAGATGAATCTAACTGCATTGCATATGAATAATACCACCATACTGAAGGAGTTGGTTCGTGTCCACTAAAAACGATATCTTGAAGTCCTAGCCTCCAGTCCCTATGAGTGTGACCTTCTATGGAAATGGGGTCTTAACAAAAATAATCAAGATAAAATAAGATCATTAAGATAAGGCCTAATTTAATGACTGGTGTTCGTGTGAGAAGGGGAAATTTCTACTCAGAGACAGATAATCACAGAGGGATGATGGTTTGAAGATACTAGGGAGAGGATGGTCGTATTACCGGACTGATGAATCTACAAGCCAAGGAACACACAGATGGCTGGCAAACACTATAAACTAGAGGAGGCAAAGACAGGTTATCCTCTAGGGCCATCAGAGAAAGCATGGTCCCACAGTCACCTTGATTTCAGACTTCTAGTGTCTAGAACTGCGAGACAATACATTTGTTTTAAGCCATTCAGTTTTTGGAAGATTGTTATGGCATCCCTAGGAAGCTAATGCAGTAATTTACTTTGGAAAATAACATTCTGACTGGATTCTATAAGGCTAATAACAAAAAGAAAACAGTGCACAGAATTGTACTTGAGTTAACAAATCTGTTTCTTTCAGGAGCAGCAGTATGGATTAGAATTTAGGAACTACTTCACAGGTATAATAGAGTTGAACAAATAAATATATTATAGATAATGTAGAGTGAGACTTCTTATTTTGTATAAAGAAGTTACATATATGGAAAGAAGAAAAGCTAGATGAATGCTGATGTTAGATTAAAATTGGAGTTTTGAGCTATCGGTATAAATTAATGCTTATAAATAGTATATGTACACATATAGATAGATAGATGATTGATAGATAGATAGATAGATAGATAGATAGAAAGATAGATAGATAATAGATAGATAGGGAAATATAGATGTGTGTGTGCATGGTTTAATACACAAACAGGTGACCCTTGAACAATGCAGGGGCTAGGGGAGCCAATTCTTCCACCAATCCTCTCAGTCAAAAATCTGTGTAGAACCTTTGACTCCCCAAAAACTTAACTGCAGTTATCCCTCAGTATCTGTGGGGAAATTGTTTCCAGGAACCCCTATGAATATTAAATTCCATGGGTGCTCAAGTCCTTATATAAAATGGCTTAGAACAATGCAGGTAGTCAGCCCTCTGCATTTGCTGGTTTTAATCCATGGTTGGTTGAATCTATGGATGTGAAACCTGGGCATGCAATGGGAGGTCTGTACATTTATTGAAAAAAAATTCCACGTGTAAGTGGACCTGCACAGTTCAAAGCTGTGTTGTTTGAGAGTGAACTGTACATTATATGTTCAAGGTCTGTCCACTGAGACATCCTAGAAGCAATGGTAGATTTAGGGCCAAGATTTAGTTTCTAAATATGCTTATTCAATCAGTGTAAACAGAAAATGAGCCTGGAAAATCTTGTTTTGCTTTCTGTATACTTTGTGTATTTTTTGAAGTAAGGAAGTACTCAAAAATAGGTAGATGTCTGCTGAAAGGTCACTAAATCCAATCCAAAACAACTGCCTAGGGCCAACCCTAGAGCAATTAGAGCAAGAAAATGAACACTTATAATACTGGATTAAACACAAAGGATTAAATAAGTGCCCATGGGTCTACAGTCATGTAAATAAATAAGTAGATAAATAATAAGTAGAAGAGAAGACACAACTCTTTCTTACAAAATAATTCCAATTAATAGATATAGAAGGCATGGGGAATATAAAAATCACAATTGGACATCACAATAACAATTATTGTCAACAATACCTACCCATAACTATGGAAGATAAAAGTAAGGTACAAATGTTTGACATGAAATAGGATATTATAGCCTCAAGATACCTCCCCTAAAACATTTTTAATATAAAGATGAAAAAAATGAAACAAGGCCATACTTTTACAGTGGGTATAGAGGCAGATACCTCCTTATCCAAGCTATCAAGGTAAACATCAGTATCAGACCTGTCAATATCAGGCATTGCTAATGCAAAATACTGAGAAAGGCACATGACCTTGACAGCTTTCTCCAAAATCCACAGCCTCAATCTAATCATATGAAAACATCACACAAACACATACTGAGTATTATGTTACAAAATAATTGATCAATAATCTTTAAAAGTTAAAAAAAAAAGGCCAAGGAAAGACTGTCACAGACTAGAAGAAAGTGAAAAGACATGGTGATTAAATGATTAAGTGCCATGTGGGATCCTGGAAGCGAAAAAAGTCATTAGAGAAAATAATTTTGTTAACTTTGAATAAAGTTAGTTTATAGTATTTTATCAAGATTAATTTCTCAGTTTGAACATTGTGTAATGGTTATGCAAGATGTGAGCATTAGGGGAAAATGAGTGCAGGTGCATGAGAATACTTAGCACCATTTTTGTCACTTTTCTGTAAATCTACAAAATAAAAAATTAAAAAAAGAAAAGTGCTAATGATATTCTCAAAGGGATAAGAAAACATATTGATTCATGAAATGAGCATAATACTGTAAGAATAGCATTTATGGAACAAAATACTCTTTGAAAATTAAAATCATGAGAGTAGATAGACTCAGTAAAAGTGTTTATAGACAAAGTTGAGGAAATCTCCTGGATGGTAGAAAAACTGATCAAGAGAAAATAGTAGAGAGAGAATAAGAAAATTAAAAGTGGAGTTCAAAAGATATAGCACCCAAGAGAGAAGATAGAATAAGAAATTATCATATTATTATCAAAATAATTTGGGAAAATGTCCTAATTAAAAGATTCACAGAATGCCTTTGTTTATATCAGTACAATTTCACAGATATTTATTTTATTTATTGAGTTATAAACCCATGGTACTACATCAGCTGAAAATAGATTTAAAAAGGCACATTAATGTGAAATGCCAGAACACTTGAAGCAAAGAAAGGTTTTCAGAGAGAAAGAGAAAAAAGTCTTATTATAAAGGTTGAATATGTAAGAACCTTTTATTCTTATTGGACTTTTTAGTAGCAATACTGGAAGCTAAAATACAAAAACTTTTCATCATAATACAACTTTCAAATTAGAATCTAAACAAGATAAATTATACAATTGTGAAAGCAAAATATTTTTTGATACAGGAAACATCTCAAATATTTACCTCTAATGCACTTGTTTTAGAAATTCATAGGAGGATATACCTCATCAAACAAAGGAAATAAATCTGGAAGTGGAATTCATATAGAGTTGACCAAAAATGGCTTTGGTTATATCAGGGTAATGGGGAAATCAGAAGTATATATATGTGATCTAGAGGCAGCTATATGAAAGAATGAAATCCTAATCCTTCACCATGAGAGTTCAATGACAATTCTTACTATGTTAAAATATAAAAATAACAAAAACTGCAAGGTTTAGAAGTATGAAAGAAAATATTAAAATAATAACTTCAAAAAGTCAAATTTAGTAACCTTGATGGTATAATAAAAAACACAAATATAGAGTTCTTAAACCTCAAAACAATGTTCCTGAAGAATCCTCATAAGTATTAAAAACTTGATAAAAAAGGAAATAACTAATTGGTTTCCAAATTTTAAAAAATCCAAAGCAGCATATATTATTTTGGGGATATTTACTACATGCTACATGTTGTTCTAAGTACTTCACATTTAATAACTTAATGATTAATTTAAAATTTTTAATAAACGTGACACTGTGTTAGAAGAAATTAAGTTATGTACCCAAAGTCACACAATGAAATGGCAGTGACAGAGTGTGAACTCAGCCAGTCTGCAGAGCACACACTCCTAACAACAACACCCTGAAGTCTCCCACGTGATAAAGTCTATTAGCAGAATGCTGCAGTCGTGTGGACAGATACCTGGGGTGGTAGAAGACCCACACCTGGGTCTATATTTTGACTCTACCAGTTACCAACTATGAAGCTTTCTACAAGCCATTTGATTTCTATGACTTCAACTTTCTCATCTGTACCGAGAATAAATTCCTCTAAGTGCTGATGTTAGAAAGAAATAAGGTTATGCAAAGTCAAGCATAGGAACAAACTGATATAAAGTCAACATAAGGAATCGCACATTATAGGCACCCAATATATGTTAACTGATCTGAATTAGATTACTGAAATGGATATGAAGTCCAATGTTATGTTAGTGCACTTGTAATTCTAAATTCTACTTATTGCTCCTTCAGGATGTTGAAGGAATAGCCCTGTTACTTTAAGGAAAGTTAAACCATGCACATCTTGTGATGATTGAAAGTGATGGTCTAAATTTTCTTACATATATATTATTTTTCTTAGCATCACTTGAGGGCAATTATTAGTCAAGGCATCATGATATCTTTCACATTTTTTTTCAAAATGCTCCTTTTCCAAAAATAGTTTGTTGTTTGGAATTAATTCATGCATCTGACTTAATTGCACTTGTTAAAATTATCCTCTGGTTGTTCTGAATGAATAATAAATTCAGTCAATACTTTTGCACTCCAGGGATGAAATTTTGACAACTTCAAAGTAAGTTTGGTTTTAAATAATGAGTGTACAAAAGTTATTGTAGAAGAGCAGCATTTAAGTTTTCAGGCTATTAAGACATTTTCATCATATTGGAGCATTTCCCAAGTGTCCAGAGAAAGAATTGTGCCTCAGGGTTGTAGTGAGAAAAAGGTACTCCATTATGATAAAATATTTGGAATACTGGATTAAAGTAAGAGAGATTTCTTTTCTGTGAGACTTTTCAAAGCTTCTAATGTAGTAGCTTATATGTGAATCTATAATGGGGAATAAAAAGTACACTATTTCCCAAAATTAATTTGACCATGAAATCACTTTTGTTTTATTGTGGTTCTTGTTTGTTTGTTATTTGCTTCTGAAGCTTTCTTGAAAAACATTTTTTTCCAGAAAACAAGAATGAAAGACCTAACTAATAGTAGTAAGAGGGTTGATGTTGGTTATTCAACTTTTTTATTTTTCTATTTTATTTTTAGTCCTTTCTTACCTATTCCTATTCCATAAAGCTGATATTTCTCTCTATTTCTCTCTATAACAGTAAGGGTTTTTTCCATTAATTACTCTTTATAACTTAATGTTTCTTTCATAAGTATTTTATATCAATAGAAAGAAAAAATCAATACAGAAAGCTAATGTGTAACTGAGTTGACATATAGTTGTATATAAAACTCAGTTAATATGAAAGCAACTTTTATTAACAATTATTCCCACATTTGTAATTCCAAACGTTAGAATAGTTAGTTTTGAATAATGGTTCAAAGTGTAGGTACTGAAGTGGGGTTTGGCATTAGGTCTGGGTGCGCAGCTTTCCACGGTTGGATTTGGCAAGTGCTGTGAAACAAAGATGGGAGTCTGGTGTACTTCCTCATTTGGGTGGAGGAAGTTTTGAATTTTTCCCCCCTAAGAACATTTCCTCCTCAGAGAATGAATGGAAAAATAGTCATTAATTTGTCTCTAGAAAAGCAAATTTGTTTAAAACTTTTTATATAGTAAATAAAAAAGTTAATATAAGAAACTTCATTATGTAGTTTAGTAGTGAGTTCCTAACTTCGCATAATTGGAGTAGTTACTTTCTGACTTTTGAAATATGAAAAATGAAAAAATAATCATTTAAGTGGTAGTAACAAATTATTATTATATTTAGAAGTATACTTGATCCTAAACTTATATACAAGTGGATATTCTAGGCAATTATCTGAACCTATTGTGATAGGAAAAATGTTCTAAATGACCTATCAATAAAATGACAGATTTTATATGATGTATAGAATGGACCCTGTATCTAGTCAAATATCTATAACTTTGAGGACATCCTCAAAAAGATCTGTAGATAAAGTGCTACCCCAAATATCTAGCCCAGTCTTCTCCTTCTTATATTCCTTGCTGTAGCAATAAAAGTTAACAGCAGTAATGGGGAGCAGTGTTTTCATTTGTCTTAGTGACACGATAACTTAATACTATAGACTCTCTCTTTTTTTTTTTCCTGCTGGACAAATAAAGCTAGAACAGAAATCCCTACAGAAAGTGCTAGGTTTCAAGAGCAGGAAAGACATTTTGATATTAAGCCTCTGAGATAAACATAACAATAGCAATATATATACTTCACATTTTCTTCATATAGGTTCTTTTTACAGCAAAAAAAAAAACCCAAGGTGTTTTATAAATTTGGCTTAATTATTTCTAATGTATGATATTTGTAGAAATGTTTCATTGATTCCTTGATTTTATTTAATCTCCTGCACATAAATATCCTGGCCATTTTTCCTCTATAAAGAAAATACATCCTTTAACAAATACTGCTCATTCATCTCACTTCTTCACATTTAAAGTTTAACTAATAGCAAAAAGCTACTACTGCATGGCTAATTTCACAATGCAAGCAGATGTTGTTAGAAGGATGTCTTCCACTGTTAGCCTCTGGCTCCTGTGACTGCTCTCCAAAGAACAGGAGGAAGAAACAATTTGGAGAACACAAATGCTGTGTGCTGGGGGCACCAGACATAATAACTATTTGGAAGCCATTAAATTATAAGTGTCTATGAGTGTGACACATAATCTATCTTTTAAATGTATTTCAACTACAGATCACCTTTTATAAATATCATTTCTCATCATGAAATAACTAATATAATTTAACCCGCATTTGTAGTTTTAATTTATGTTATCTATGTAATTAGTTTAATTTAATTGACAGTCTTTAGTTGGAATTCTTTCCATTTATCTAGAAAGCACAAAGATTAGTGTGTGGGTCCATAAATGTAAAATAATGAGTAGCAGCCTTGGGATTTATTTTAACTTTGCATATGTGGGAACAGATGAGATGAATATGGCCCCCACCTTTGGGGACACATGTATAAAAATGCCTGAAAATCCATCCCTAAAACTGGGTATTATTCAGGATTTATATTTTATTGAAGCAAAAACCTATTAAATTATGCATCAAGATGATCATAAACATGACTCACATATATCTGTGATTGATTGCAAAAGATGGCCACAAATGATCCCTATTATTTATATGCATGCTTCTTTGCTGTGTGACTAGTACCTTTTCAGATTAAGAGGTAGTGACTACATCCATTTCTCTTTAAGTCCGAGCTTGCCTTGAGATTTTCTTTGACCACTAGAGTGTGGTAAAAGTGATGCTGTACCACTTCTGGAACTGGGCCTCAGGAATATTTGCAGATTCTGCTTTAAACCTCTTAGAACACCCTGTAACTCTGTAAAGAAGTCTGGGATAGCCTCCTGAAGGTGAGAGACACTGGGAAGAGAGACCCAATCAACAATGCACCAAATGCCCAACTGTGTGTGAAGCTCCTTTGGACCATCTGGCCTTACTAGAGCCACCAGATGACTGTAGCTGAATACATAACTCAGGTGAGACTAGCAAAAGAACCACCAGATGAACCCAACCCAATTGCCAACTCAAAAAATTATGAACAAACAGTTCTTGTTTAAGTCACTAAGTTTTGGGATGGTTCATTTTGTAACAATAGATTATGAGACGATGGCATTTACCAAAGGTTTAATACATAGAATCTCTTACAATCACCTGAGTTAAAGATATTAGTCTCTGTTCTTTACATAATTTGTAAAGTGTATGGTTATGATGTTCTAATTTAGAATCCACTAAAGAAATTGAACCAGCTAATGCCATATATTAGATATCATTTAAAAATAATTTTCTGAATGTTTCACATCACTGACTCTTTCTGGTTTCTTTAGACTCAACAAAGTTTTCTTCATATTAAATATATAGTTTGCTTTTCCCTCTGGTTAAGTATATTATCCTGAAGTCTACTCAATGAATTTCATTATATTGTTACAGAATGTGTTCCTTTGGGACACTCCTGTCTTCTTTAGGGTTCTGTTCACATTACTTAGTGAACAGACTCTGTTCAGTGTCATTAGCATTCTGTCATCAAGGTCATTGTTTAAACTGAATACAGGGTAAACCTAAGGAATAATTCTTAGTTCTCTTCATTCAGCAGACTTATCAAGAATATTTTCTCTCTGTGGAACACCTTGCCCAGATGTGACACAAAAGTATACTATATACATTATGCCTGCAATGAATAGAGCCCAACTTCAATACGCGTATTCAGTACAGACATCTTACTTAATTGTTTGTGTGTGTGTGTCCTCCTCAAATTATATTGGATGAAACTCTTGATCTACAACATGGATATCCTTTACTATAATAAAAGTGCCATCTCCTAGAAAATCCACCATTAGGCCAGGTCTAAGACTTTACGAATTATACTTCTTGGATAGGGATGGAGACCAGAATCAGATTCCAGTATATATATAACACTGAAATTAATGATTTGTCTTACTAGATCCTTCAGAGAACCCTTTTTCATTGTCCTGACAAAATTTATATTTGTTCTTATTTGGTAGCATGACTGTACCATCTAAAACAAATAACCACTCCCTGGGAAGAAGCTCCTGATTTACTCTATAAAATTATATATTAATTAGAACCCCAAGAAAAAAATAGGTTGCATGATTGCAGGAACAAAGATAGTTTCATAGAAGGATGCTTTTCAGAGCTGGAGATAAGATGAAGCCATTACTGTCCCCAGGTCTGAAGTGGCCAGCAGGACTGAGATCTAATGGAACTGGACAAGAGCTGCAATCATGGAAAATTGAGCCACTGCTAATATAGTAGTTGTACATAAATAAGGAATGGATTTGAATAAAGATCCTAGATACCTTTTCCTTAAGATTTCTCATTTCTAACTGATTACCCAATTTATGGAGTCCAACCAGAAGCCAGAGGGCAAAGCAGCCCTGGACCCTTGGAGCACTGTAAAGAGGAGAGGAGAGGATAGATATGGGGGAGTAGAGAATAAGCATCACAGCTGGGGTAGAGTGGCAACAATGTTCTAGGTTATTTTCTCTTACTGTCAGCAGATCAGATGCATTCATGGACTTTTGGGGAGATGCCCTCTCTGTATACTAAATATGGAGTGTTAGGAGGGAATTTAACTTTACTGTTTACACACAATAAATGCATTCAAATAAAACCTTGCTAGAGAAAGGTGTGGGCTCTGAATGTCAGAAAAATTAACTTTAAATCCTGGATTCTCCACTTCTTAGCAGTATTACCCCAAGTAAAAAGCATATATTTACTTTATTTATTTATAATTTATTTATTTATTTATTTATATATTTACTTTATTTATCCTTTGTTTTTTTAACCAGTAAAATGGATATATCTATGCCTACTGTATAGCATACTATAAAAATTAATCCCAAAGATCATTATAAACAACTTAGAGCATGCTCAGAATTTAGTAAGATCTAAATAAATTTGACCTGTTGTTTTTAGCTAAAATTTTTTAACTTGATAATAACTAGTAAATTTGATTATTGCCACTCTTTTCCAATTTAATGACCAGGATTATTCCTGAATATGTAGGTCTCTTGACTTCTGCATTATTAATAACTTTCTTTCAAAAACTGTGAATTAACCTTAAAATCAATAAATAATTGATAATACACTTAACAGAAAAATTAAATATTGGTTGGCCAAAACAGTCCATTTAGTTTTTCCTATAAAATAAAAGACGTTTTCAGTTTCACCAATAACCTTATTGATTTGGACATTTTGAGTATGTCAGCTGTCTCGCTCATGGTAGAATGTTGATTGTTCCCAATTAGTGTCTCAATTTGATTGCTATCAACTTCAATTGGTCTACACGACCGTGGAGCGTCACACAGAGAGAGATCTCCTGCACGAAACTTCACAAACCACTTTCACATGTTCAATCCATCACAGCACCATCTCTATACACTGCACAAATTGTTTTTTTTTTGCATTTCAGTTGCATTTTTACCTTTTTTGACATGATAAAGCATAATATACTGAAAATGTCACTTATTTTCTTCCATCTTCAGTATTAAAATGGCTACACAAAATTCACCACTTTTAATGTTTTTTTAAATGCACACTGGTATGACAGCTGTCACAACACAATCTAACAAAGGTGTTTCGAACGAAGTCAACAACAATGTCTACGAAGTGCTTCTGGGGCCATGGTATGGAAAAAAAGCAAGTGAAATTTTTGGCCAACTTCATAAAATCAGTTTTAATCTATTATTAATTTAATAATGTTAATATTGATACTAAGATTATAATTATGTCTTAATAATGAGATGGAATATCAGGCACATTGATTTTCCATCTGAAATACAAGTTTATGACTTGGGTCCTAGTCCAGTTTGAATTAGATTCTTCACTCATGAGAGTTATTCAGTGTTTATAAATTGAAACTGTGTAGCTTTTTGTGACATCAACACCTATACCTATTCTTGGCATTTGCATTTAATATTTGCTGGGCTACATAAGCAGGTTAAACCTCCCCTGCTCATGTGGTTGAACCAGGATATTTTTTGATGGTTGTAGATAAACTTAGCCCTTCCCCCCATTCTCTCTCCCCAGTTTCCTTCCTTATGCTGGACTTTCAAAGATTAAACAATTCCTGATGTAATATAAATGCTTAATTCCACTATTTGTGAATTAGTTGCCTCCATCTGACCTCCTCATTGTGCTGTATTAGTGTCTTGCGCTGGAGTTCAACATTTCCTTCCTCTTTTGTGCCTTGTTGTGTTTGCTGTCTTTCTTAGACATCCTTAAACAATGCCTTTTTATAAAAAAATCAGTGAAGTGGTTTTTATGATAATCACTTTTTAACATTTGAGAGCTAATTATTGTCCTTAAGTTGTAGCATTCTTCACTCAAGTCTCACGTCTCTGAAAAAAATAAATAAAATGAAAATCTTACTGCCAACTCTATAAACTGAGGTGGTTGTAACAATTAATATCTTTGTGAAAAGATATTTATAGCAGCTGCAGATGTATTAGAGATACTACCAAGAAACTGATCAAAACATTTATTTTTTGAAAGCTTTTACATTTGAAATTTTAATAAATTGAATTCATATTTGTATGAATAGCATTTCCTTCCTTCCCCACCTTTTGAAGATTTTGGGATAAAATACAGTTTGGAAAATCTTTCCTATCTCAATCATATATTCTGCTTTATGTAAATTATTACGGATGATGCTTAATGAGAAAAAGGATATAAAATACAAACCATTAGATGAGTCTGGGATTTGAACAAAAAAACCAATGGTCCAAAATGTTATATACTTCAAAAAATCACTAACATGTTATTGATGATTTATAAATACAGCAAAACTTTCAACCTCTAAAAAAATCTGGGAAACATAAATCAAAACCAATAAATAGTAATTTCTTCAGGGTACTTCTCAAATGGTATTTTATCACTAGTTTTATTTTGATCTACTTTTTAAAACTTCAATTCCTGATGAAAACAAGTTGTATAGCTTATGGTATTACTCTAGCAAAATGATTTCCATAAATAAAGCAAGATGCAATTGAAAGGAACATATATAAAGATTAATTCATCCAACTTTTAGGCTTATGGTGACTAACTATAATTCCTGAGCCTGAAGTTATTGGAAAGAAAATTTCTCTTATGGAAACAGGCAACAAATCCCAAACTATCTGGGCAGCACAGCAATTTACTTTCCATTGACTCCAAGAATTGTGGTTTTATAGCCATTCTCCTCGTGTTTATTGATTTCATATGCAGTTTTGCACAATGGCATAATGCATCTGAGCTTCACACACAGATACAGGAGGGATAACATTTGCGTCATTTGTCAACCCAAAGTAATCAATGGGACGTAGTTTCCACTTAGATGTGCAAAGCAAGAAGAAGCAAATTCTCTTTGATCAAAGTGCCTCAAGACAAGAAAGGTAAGGATATTGCAAAAGAGAAGAAGCAAAAATTAGAAAAAATTCTAATGTTAAATGCTTGTTAGAAAATAAAACAGTATATACAACTTTCAGCATCTTTCATCAAATACCACTTTAGTAGCATTGAAATGCTTAGTCATCTATGTGTGAACGTTTGTTCTATCCATTAAGAATAAGTGTGGCTTCATTAACCCTATGAAAGGTGATTAATGTGTGTTCAAAAATGTGGATGCACTTTAATAGGACATGCTTAGGAATGCAAATTTGCTGCCACATCCAAGTTCTATAGTACTTTATAAATTAAAATACAAAAGTTTTAATATGATTTTGTTTCATTTACTAATGTGAATGTACCCATTCATTACTGTCAGGAAACAAAACAAATAATGAAATATTTAGTAAAAATGATAAGACTCAAAGGCAGACATAGATAAAATTCTAAAGTTGTTGGAACCAGTCCTTCTTCTTAATGTTTCTTTCCCCGTGTTTTTCTTCCATAACTCCAACCATCATGCCCACTCATTTCATCTCATCATTATTCCATAACAGCCTTCTTGCTATGGACAGAACATGAGTGTTATCCTACAATTAATATGTTGGAATCCTAATCCCCAAAGTGATGGTTTATTAGGTTGAGCCCTTTAGAGATAATTAGGTCATGAATGCAGGGCTCTCATGAATGGGATTAGTGCCCTTATAAAACAGACCCCAGGAGCTCCCTCAATTTTTCCCATCTTGTGAGGATAATAAAAAGACAGCCAGGAAGCTTACTCTCACCAGACTCTGAATCTGCTGGCTCCTGATCTTGGACTTCTCAGTCTCCAGAGCTATGATGAATAAATGTTTTTTTTTTTTTTTTTTAAGCCAACCAGCCTCTGGTGCTTTTGTTACAGCAGCTCCAACTTGATCAAATTAACACACCTCTCACAAGCTGTTCTAACAGAGTTTTTGCTCTGTGTTGTGCATTGCCCGCTCTACCCTAACCTCTTTTCAAAGAATTTGCCTTTCCCACTAGCCACCCCTGGTAGACAGGGAACACCTTGACCACAATGCTCCAGCCACAGATGGTTGGGCCACTAAGGAACTCTGATTCAAGCAGAACTAGTGAGCAGACTGACTGAGAACTCATGGTTTGTGTGGCCTTCTTCCTCATGAGGGTGGGTCCAGGCAGACCTTTGTCTCAGAAATTCGAAGCAACAGAGAGAGAGGAGAGTTACAGTGGGAAGTATGTGTCTGAGTTAAAACAAAAAAAAAAAGAGGAAAAACTATAGTGGCAAATATGAAACACTGGGCAGGAGAGGTTGAGAGAGAAAAACCTCAGAGGAAAGCAGTTAAGAGAGACAAATAGGACAGACTCACAGAAAGCAGAGAGCTAATAGCAATCCTATGACCCCAGAAAAGTGAGAGAAGAGCTTCAATCCTTAACATTCCCATTTCTCCTTCTTATTCACATGAGACCTAACTCTAATTATCTCCTGACCTTTGAGATCCATAAACTTGCTGTGTTTAGAAAACACCATTCCATTTTTCCAAAGCTAGTTGGATGGAATCTTTGTTCCTTGTTACCAAACCATTCAATAAATTATTCACCAAATTAATTTGGAAAATGATAAATCTTGCATTTGTAAAAAATTTTATAATTTATCAAGCACTTCCATAAGCACTCTCCTGTTTTATCCCTACAACACAAGTGTGAGGTAAGCAGAAGTATTGATATCTTCAATTAAATTGAGGAAATGGGATCTTTTAAAACAGTAGTAATAGTGCAGTCTCCCAAGACATAGTGTAATAAAAATGGGGCTGGAGCCTGGAATTTGCTTTGTTGGTTATATCACTGAATTGTACTTGAATACACACACACATATTTCACACACATTTCTAGGTCATGTAATCCTCTATTTTTAAAATTAAAAAAACAAACTAATCATAATTATAAGCACACCAAAAACTTTCCAGCTTTCCCTCAACTTCTCTGAAAAAAAAAAACACCTCACATTTCTCTTTAAAAACTCTGATATTCTCAACATACCAGTCCTCTAGCTTTTGTTATAACTTCTGTTTTTTCTCTTCCTCTTCTGACTTTCCTATGGACATTTTATGTTCCTGTGACTATCGAAGGCAGCAAATATACGGACAATGGTCTGTGAAGGTGCTGAGGTGTTGTGGAGACTGGTTATCTATAGTTGTTCCAGAAATGCTGATGCCTGTGAGACACCCATGTCTACAATCATTCTGCAGAAGTCTTCATGTCTAAGGTTAAAGAAGCAAATATCTGCATATTAACCATCAACTGCTGATGCCAAAGTCTCTGAAAGTGCCACTGCCAGTCACTCATTGGAGACTCTTTCACAGCAAGACTGCTGGATCTTCTTCAATGTCTCAAAGGAAATTTTAATGAAACAACACATAAAGAACACATCCAAGGCTCAAGCAAAAATGCTGTGGTCCCCACCCCTCAAGAAAGAAAGTCCTGTGTTGTTCAGGTGCAGTTCTAGCAATGTATATAAGTTATTGTCATTCGTTCATTCATTCATTCATTCAGCAAATACTAATCAATCACTTATTATATGTTGCTCTTGATGTGGTAAAGCAAAAAAAAAAAAAGAAAAAAGAAAAAGAAAAGAAAAGAACTAGATAGACCCATTCCCTGAGTACTTTGAATTTCAATTCTAGAATAACAAATTTTGATAGCTCACTACTCCTTTTATCAGTACAGAAATGTTTGTATCCAACATTAAAAGTGTATAACCCTGGGAAGCCAGTAGTGTGTAGAAACATCTACACAGATTTGGGAGATCCTGAAGTCAGAGGGACATTCTCCTTTCCTTTTTATAGACTCCAGAAGGAAAACATCTCATAAGTACTTTGCACACAAATACATAAGCAGTAAATTCATTGTTATAGCTTACTTGTCAATTGGGGAGCCTGAGTTTGTCAAGTGCTCCTTGGAGTCGACACAGCTTAAAAGATGTCTCAGAGTTTATCAAGGGAGTTAATGAATAGTACAATTGGATGTTTTGACTAAAACATTTGCTACAGAAGATGCAAAGTAAACTGAAGGGGAGGGCTGTGTGACAGACAGCCTGGTCAGATACACATGGGGATCACAGAGAGAACGCCGGTGGTCCATAGCCCAGGGGAATTCCAGTGCAGGACCTGATTAGCCTGCCCAATGACAGGAAACAAACTCAGTCTCGGAGATACGCATCCTGGAGATTCTACCAGCAAACCCTTGCAGATGCCAAAGGGTTGTTGTCACCAGTTCGATTTTCAGCACAGACTAGACACACTTAAGTGGACACGAGTGAGGGACCAGAGAACCTGCCTGTGTTGAAGGGCTTTCAGAGACACCCCTGCTCATTCCTATCACACACGGGGCCACACACCCTACACCGTCCTAGAGAGAAACAGGAAGAACATGAAGGTAAGAGGAGCATAGAGAAAGTCTTAAAAATGTATGGTTCATTAAAAAGAGAGTGAGTTAACTAAAAAGACTGTTTAAATTGTAGGATGAACAGTTTATGTTATATTGAGTTTAGCTTTGTTTCGATCATTTGTACCGCCATAGTGTGTATGTGTGTAAGATCAGATAATTTAATGGAAAAGTTAGAAGCCATGTATTTTGTTTATAACTTTGATAGTAAAAAAAATGTGCAAACCTGTATATTATCTTCAACTCACAAGAAGGAAAATACATTTGTGAAATATGGATCAATACCTTTTATCATAGTTACTCATGGCCTTGTATTTTGAGTACATTTTCAAAGTACCATTATTAGTTTATTAAAATAAAATTGAAGTCTAAATCCTATTAACAGCTAAACCATGTAGTAATTAGAACTTCCTACTGAAACCATTTCAACGTATGCCTGTTTATACTGTTATTAGTATTACACTATAATGTTACAGAGATTGCTTACAATGCCAAGTTACAGGTGATATTTATGGGAAACCAAAACATTGAAATTACTTGTGATTTCCCTCTTTGGTGTCTGGAGGTCCCACCTGCAGCTCAGCTAGCTGGGCCGCTGAAATGACCTATATCAGGGAACAGATGCAACCGCAGAAGCTGAGACCAAGGAGCGTAGTTAATGGTATTTTTATGTTCCTTGTAGAGACTCTGGAGTTAAGTTTTTGGATTTGCAAGACTTGTTCTAAGTGAGGTCCAAATGTCTAAGCCCTAAAACCTCTAGGGATTAAGGTTATAGCACAAAAAAAAAAAAAAATAGGGCAAGAAGAAGAGCTGAGGTGCCAGAGTCCCTCCTCCCTCATGCCCACAAGAAATAAAAATTCAAGGAACTAAGGGAAGAAATTGAGTAAGGCTATAAGAAGGGTTTCTGCAGGAGCGAGAAGAGGAACGGCCATGTGGACATGACTGAGGTCTGCGGTGAGGGAGCGCGTGTTCCCCATCAGGTCACAAGCACTCATCGCAGGCTCCCAGGTAGCCGGTGGGAGGCATGTCCTGTCCTAGACCACCTACACCATGTCACCAGTGCTGAGCGTGGGCATTAGCAGTTCTTTTCAACATTATTCAAAAATGCCTTCCCTTTTATAGCAGTCAGAATGTCTCTCATTGTTTACATGGTAGTAATGACTTAGGCCTGAGCCCAGAAACTTTGCTCAACCATAGAAAACGACCCCTCTAGAACAGCAGACCCACCTCTTAAACTCCAGGGCCCTGGACCCCTGCACTTGGGTGGGCTGGTTTAAATCACTTCAAACCCCCCTTGAGCCCAAAGTCACATATCTTTACAAAATGAACCCCCTTTGAAAATAGAGCTTGACAGCTTGACAATGGTATTCGGTGAGCAACAAATACATGTAGTAAAGAAAGAAGTGTTAAAGAGAATTTTCTCTTTAGGGCAGAGTTGGTACCCATCAAATTGTACATAGACAGAGATAGTGACATTGGGAAGCAGAGTTTGTAACCTTTTATAGCTCTTGCTGAGTGCTCTCTCAATTTTAAAAAATATAATCCATCTAGATACTCATGTCCTTTGTACTGCTCTCCCTTTGCTTTAGGGTTTTCCATAGTCAGTGTAGCTGCCACCGTGGGTGCCCTCTCCTACCCTCAGCCAACCCTGAAGTCGGATTCTGCTCTGGCAGACAGACCGGATTCATACCCAGAGCTTTTTGCTTCCCTTTTTATGGGGCCGAACTTTGGCCCTGAGACAGTGCTTGCAAGGAGTTAATGCCACCAGGAGTGCCTCTCAACCAATGAATGGCAATGGGTATAATCTTAGCATTTTCCTTTCTTGGTGAAATAATTCTACAAAATCTCTTAGAAGTTCCAGAGCAGAATGACCTCTAGTTTCTCACAGGAGCCACCAACTCACTAATAAAACTTCATTGTCTTCCCTCCCTTTTATGTTTCACTTCCTCACCCCTTCACTCTGTTCCCTGAGATCACCTCCCAAATATACTCCTTGTATCCAAATATTTGAGTTCACATTGCTTTTGAGGGACCCAAACTAAAAAATGCACACTGTAGAGTCAATATATCTATGCACCACATCCCCAAATAACTCCAGTTGTAAGAAATCTAATGTGGTAAAATAAATTATCCTTAAAATAAAACAGTGCTTTTATGTCTTCATAGAGTTAATTTAATATGAGAAACTATTTTTTATTAACTTTGGAAGGAGATTGCAATGAATGCCAACTACAGGAATTCTGGAAAACACGAAATCTCAAATACTAAGATTAAATGCAAACCATGTTTGCCTAAGTATATAATTCTTTAGGCTTATATTGGCCATACCTTTTCCTCTAAACACATCCTTATAGGTTCAGGTTTTTCTCTAAGCTGGGTGTCTATCATTTCTATAAATAGCTGTTAAAATTGTCCTTCGAATCCCTTTACAGCACTTCGAAGTTATGAAGTTCTCATCAGGTTAAAGCACCAGGGAAAGAGGGTTTGATTTTGTTGAGTTAGAGAGATCTGTCCTTGGGAAATGTTTGTTATGTTTAATTATGTACCCGTGTGTCTTCATGAAGAGCTCTCTCTCTGTTAAAGCAATATTGATCTACTTCTTTTTCTATCCAGGCATTCTATTTCACAGGCCACTGTAGACATGGCAGGCATTCAAACAGATGAAAGGCCAGGGAAAAATATATAGGGCCAAAAGTAAAAAAAGAGCCCTGGTTCCTTTTCTTATATATTTTTTGCATTAGTTTGTCAATAAAATGGGAAGGAGCAAGGGTGGTATTTTACATTGAAAGCTCTAGAGTTCTCACAGGTTGTAAGATGAAATTTTAAAAAACAAATAAAAGCTGTGAGTGCATTTTTTTGGATCACTTTACATAGCTCTGCACCTAGGGCCAGCTTGCCTGGTTACAATGGGCAGGTGTCTATTGGCTTCTTCTTCAATTCACCTTCATTCATGGAGTTGAGAAGGCACTTGTCATTCTAGGCACATCTAATGTCATTTAGAGGCTATAACCAGGAATAAAAGAACAAATACTGAAGTAGAAAGGCAGCTGGCATAATTCAAGGTGAATCTCACACTTGGGGATAGTCTGCCTGTATTGGAAGGCAGTGTAAACGATAGCTGCACTATGTGTCAGGGCACGTTCTGGAGAGCTTCAAATTGTCTGATGGGAAAAACCGGAATGCTGCTACTAAAAATGATTAAGGAAAAAAAAAACTGAGGGTAACTGGTTGGCTAAGACATTTAGTAATGGAATAAGACACTTTCCTTCTAGGTCACTGGTTCCAATTCAGCCTAAATCAGAAGCAGCTGAAAGCTGTGATCATGGAAAGTGTGCTTGGCGTCCTATTTGTAACAGTGTAACAGTTTCAGTTCAGGGAATACGTGTCTGTTACAGCGATACATATATCAAAGTATCAGTTACAGCATTTCAAAATGTTTAATTGTGTTGCAGTGGCTATAAAAAGGTATTTCTTAAGACTAGATTATGTTCTGGTATTTCTTACCAGAATTTCAGCATTGTCAAAAGAGACCCATCCAAATTTGAGTAACAGTTTTTCCCTCAGACATTTTGGGAATTGTTTGCTTACCTTTATTTTGTTCTATATGGCAATCCTAGTTTTATAGATTTTTTTATGTTAAGGTAAAACAAAACAAAACAAAACAGTGTTCTGTCATTCTGCGGTTAACATCTGAGAGGAGCTTGCTTTGACCAAAGGTTGTGATTTTTCTTTTCCTTACTTTTTAAAAAGCTTCTTTAAAAAGAATGGAGTTTCTGGATAATGTTAGAAATGTGACCAAAAAGAATTTTCTAAAAGATCATCTAGATTGCCTTTATGTTTAGCTCAACATTCAATATCTCTAGAGAGAAGAACCAGACTTAAAAGCTACTAACTTATAGCCACATAAATGGGCAGTAATACCACAGGAATTAAGGACCTTCTATGTAAGCCCAGAATTATCCCCAGGAGGGCAGGCCCCTTGTAGTACAGGCTTCCCCGCTGGGTGAGTGTTCTAGGACACCATCTCTACCAGTGTACTAGCTGGTGTTGTTGTGAGAGGTTGTGTTCAGCTTCAGTGATTTTTGTTGTTTTTTTTAACTTTTCAATGCATTTGCCTATTTCATGATGGGTGAATTACAAGCACACCACAACCCACACCATGCTGACTGTTCAGCAGTTTTGAACAAGAACGTCATGACACCATGCTCCCCACTCCCTATTCACCTAGTCTCACACAAAGTGACTTTTTGTTGTTTCCACAATGAAAAAGTCCTCAGAGGGAAACATTTTTTTATGTTAAGGTAACATAAACCTGATGTGGAAGAGATGAAAAAAAAAAGGCAGAAACACTAAAAGATGTCAAAATCCATGTGTTCAGAAACTGATTTTTGAGCAGTGGCAAAAACATCTTGATAGTTGTATTATATCAAATGGAGAGTACTTCCAGGGTGATAGAAGTTTAAACATGTAAGAATAAATACACAATTTTTTATAAATAAAGTATGTGTTTTTGTGGTTCCCCCTCATATGTAATACCAATGCAGTGCTTTTTTTACCAAACCCTAGGGCAGCAGCATTTTTTAAAAGTAAGTAGTTATTTACCCAAACCTCCAGAAAGGAAATTAAACTAGAAAGATAGTAAAAAAAAAAAAAAGAAAGAAACCATGAAGGTAGTTGTTTTCAGCTATTAATAAATGTCTTCCAGATAGTTATCAATCCTAAAAATACTCTCCATGTATGACACAGTGTCTGACATTTGCATTTTGAAGGTGTTGGTAGTGTCTTCATTAGGAATAGACACATTCCCTGAAGTCTGCATCCCTGAGGTGATGTTGCACAGTTTTTGGTGTTCACTTAGCTTGGCATCTTGGTGGCATAATTTACCACTAGTATGCTCTTAAGTAAAAGAGTAATTTTTCTAGGCTTAATCTTCAATCCTTAATTTCTAATCTATTATCTACAAAACTGACCATACAGTATCACAGTTATTTGCCTCTTGGTTCTGTAGAGAATATAGACATGATTAACACTATCTTGTTTGCATTTAAAGTTGGAATTTAAATATATGTGCTTCATATATATTAGATTAGATAAAAATATTTAATATTTTATATATATTTTGCAAATTCTTTCAGTACGTAAACCATGTAGTCAAGATACTAATCTCCTTTTTTTTGAATTTTTATGTAGACATTTTAACATTGAAGATGGAAGAAAATACACAACACTTTTGGCATATTACAGTTTCTTATTTCAAGAAAGGTAAAAATACAAGTGAAACCCAAAAAAAGATTTGTGCGGTGAATGGAGAAGGTGCTGTGATGGATCAAATGTGTCACAAGTGGTTTGCAAAGTTTTATGCTGGAAATTTCTTTCTGGATGATGCTTCACATTTGGGTAGACCAGTTGAAGTTGATAGGGATCAAATAGAGACATTAATTGAGAATAATCAACATTATACCATGCAGGAGGTAGCTGACATACTCAAAATATTCACATCAATAAAAGTTATTGGTGAAAATGAAAAATGTGTCTTTTAGGAAAAAAACCATATGACTTTTTGGCCAATCCGATATTATAGGTAGGCATTTCATACAAGCCCACCCCCTAAACTCATGGAATCTATGTGTCAAGAACAATCTTATTTTATTTTTTAAATATATTTTATTGATTATGCTATTACAGTTGTCCCATCCCCCCCCTTCACTCCTTTCCACCATGCACACGCTCTGCCACCCACATTCCCCCCCTTTAGTTCATGTCCATGTGTCATACACATAGCTTCTTTGGCTTCTACTTTTCCCATACTATTCTTACTCTCCCCCTGTCTATTTTCTACCTACCATCTATGCTACTTATTGTCAGTACCTTTTCCCTCCTCTACTCCTCCTGCTCCCTTGTTGACAACCCTCCATGTAATCTCTATTTTTGTGGTTCTGTTCCTGTTCTAGTTGTTTGCTTAGTTTCTTTTTGTTTTTGTTTTAGGGGTGGTTGTTAGTAATTGTGAGTTTGCTGTCATTTTACTGTACATATTTTTTATCTTCTTTTTCTTAGATAAATCCCTTTAACATTTCATATAATAAGGGCTTGGTGATGATGAACTCCTTTAACTTGACCTTATCTGAGAAGCGCTTTATTTGACCTTCCATTCTAAATGAAAGCTTCGCTGGATAGAGTAATCTTGGATGTAGGTCCTTGCCTTTCCTGACTTAGAATACTTCTTTCCAGCCTCTTCTTGCCTGTAACATCTCTTTTGAGAAATCAGCTGACAGTTTTATGGGAACTCCTTTGTAAGTAACTGTCTCCTTTCCCCTTGCTGGTTCTAGGACTCTTTCCTTCATTTTAATCTTGAGTAATGTAATTATGATGTGCCTTGGTATGTTTCTCCTTGGGTCCAACTTCTTTGCAACTCTCTGAGCTTCCTGGACCTCCTAGAAGTCTATTTCCTTTGTCAGATTGGGGAAGTTCTCCTTTATTATTTGTTTATATAACCTTTCCACTTGTTGTTCTTCCTCTTCTCCTTCTGGCACCCCTATAATTCAGATGTTGAAACATTTAAAGATGTCCTGGATGTTCCTAAGCCTTTCCTCATTTTTTTGAATTCTTATTTCTTCATTCTTTTCTGATTGGATGTTTCTTTCTTCCTTCTGATCCACACCATTGATTAGAGTCCCAATTTCCTTCCCATCACTATTGATTCTCTGTATGTTTCCCTTTATTTCATTTAGTGTAGCCTTCGTTTTTTCATCTAATTTATGACCAAATTCAACCAATTCTGTGAGCATCCTGATTACCAGTGTTTTGAACGGTGCATCTGATAGGTTGGCTACCTCTTCGTCACTTAGTTGTATTTTTTTCCGAAAATTTGATCTGTTCTTTCATTTGGACCATTTTTTTGTTTTGTTTTGCCATGCCTGTTATGCAGTGAGGGGTGGAGCCTTCAGTGTTCACCCAGGTGTGGTAACCTGAGCTGGGTTGTGATGCTAGGAGTCTGAGAGGGAACAACAGCACTTGCTCTGCTCTCTGTCAGATTTCAGTCACTTCCCCCACTGGTGCTCATTCCCATGTGGGTGGGTTTGTGTATGTTCTAGGACCCGGTGGGTCTCTCCAGTGAACTTTCCTGTGAGGCTGGGAGTTCCCACTCCCCCTTTGTTTTGCTTGGTTTACCTGCACTTGAATGTGGGACCGCCCGGTCTGCCATTGCCTTGCTAGCCACTGTCTTTAGGGGAGTCCTCTCCACCTGGCTGTCTGACTCTGCCCCTCCTAACAGTCTGGATGAATGTGTCTTTAACTCCTTAGATGTTGGACTTCCATACAGTTGGATTTTTCTGTCAGTTCTGTTTATTTTTTGTTTTTAAATTATTGTTGTCCTTCTTTTGGTTGTGGGAGGAGGTGCAGTGTGTCTACCTACACCTCCATCTTGCCCAGAAGTCTAGATACTAATCTCCTTTGACCATTCTAAATATTATATACAAACTATAGCTCAGCATGAATTGGGTAAACAAATGCTGCCTAAGTAAAAATAAACAAACAAAAACAAACCAACAAAGAAATATAAGACTTGAATAGGATGTACCGTGATAATTAACAGTCAATTCATATTCAATGTACAAGGTACGTTATTTATTATTTTGTCTGTGAATTGTGTGTGTGTTTGTATGTTTAAGATAAGTCTAAAAATATGGTTTCTACCTCATGAGTTAAATCTTTTCATTTTGGTCAATAGCTGGGGGGCCCTAATAAATCCTCCTCCTCTCCAGGGCCTTCGAAACAAAGGGAGAGATACAAGGTGCCAAATGGGGATTTCAGTATGGGTTTATTCTTGGTGGGCTGATAGCTCCCAGATGCTATGTTATGTAGAAGGTATTTATAACCTAAGACCAAAATGGGAGACATTTCTTTCCTCTTCCTCACATCTCCTTTGGTGCAGTTGGGGCTACAGTGTAATTTACAAGGACATGATGAGCAAGCTTCCCGGAGGATCAAGGTCCTTCACAGCATAGGTCACGTGATGAGTGGAGAAGCCATCAAGCTCACAAGAGAGTCACTGACCCAGGTGCAGTTTCTGCTCTCACTATCTCCTAGCTATGGTAGTGTGTGAAAATCACTTAACATTTCAATGCCTGTGTCCTCCTCTATAAAATGGAGATGATTAAAGCCTTATTTCACCCTCAGCTTGTTGGGCATTGTCCAGCGAACCAATAGGTACCAGGTTGAATTCCTGGTTCGGGTACATGCCTAAGTTGTGGGTTCGATCCCTGGTCCCTGTGATGTGTTTTTCTCTCATTGGTGTTTCTCTTCCTCTCTTTCTCCCTATCTTCCCCTCTCTAAAAAATAAATACATATTTAAAAAATAAAAACATTTCATTGGGGTTTGGGGAAAATTAAATGAGTTAACCTATGTAAAAACTTTAGAACAGGAGCCATTTCCTTCTTAACTACATGTGCCATGTGGGGGGATGGGGTATGCTCCTCTGTTCTGATGCCTCGGAGACTAGTAACCTTAGCTACAATGTTACAGAGGAACTAAGTTATGGAGGGCAAAGCTACAGTGTTCATTCCCCTATGTCCTTTTCTGGAGTAGAAAAGAAACCCTGTCCTCTACTGAAAGAGAAGGAATGAGAGAGACAATACTGTCCCCCAACCTCAAATAATCATTTCATTAGCTTTATGAAGTTACAAAGTGAAAGCATCTCCTCAGGTACTGTGAAACATCCCTCTGAAATGTGCATTTTTCATATTCATCTTTCTATTCTGGGAACCACCGGTAAGTGTGCATTTCACAGAAAGGAGACTGGGCACTAAAAAAGAACCACTCCTGCATGGTTGTTCCACTATTTGATGAAAAAAAAAGTACCTCCATACAACCTCCTAATTTGAGAATTTCATTTACTTCCCAGAATAAAAATGTAGAAATTTTCTTTTGAGTATTAAAATCTGTGGACTCAGTAAAGGACCCTGACAAAGTGTTACATTGATATGCAATATTATTTTTAAATGTATCCTTTTAAAATTCACACAAGATTAAATTAATTGAAAATTAACAAGTATTTCAATCATTTCCTCTAGGGATTATGGGAAAATTAAATTGAAACAGGTTTCCTATAGGCAAAAGAAGAATCCTTATTATAGTGAAATTTAACATAGTAACTGAGTTTTCATTTTTTTGTATGCATTGTCTTATTTGATCATTCCAACAGTTTTGGAAGGGAAGACACTTCATGTTTTAGCTATGTACATGAGAAAATATAGCTTCAGGTAGTTTGTTGAGAACATTGCTAATCACACAGCTAGAAAGTGGAAGAGCAGGAATCAAACCACAGGGCTCCACATTTCTTTCTGCCTCACCACATTGCCACTGAGAGGTTATGATTTCACTTTCCATTTTCCTGGGCATTGGGTTAGATGTTTTATTCTGTAAATATCTCTCAGAAATTACAGTGGAAACTAACAGAGGGTCATTCCATTCAACACATACTTATGGTATACCTATTATGCTATTTGACAAAACACTTTCTTTTTATTTTCAGTTACACAAAATGAGATGAGCTTACACTATATAGTAGTTTCCTCTGTAAAGAACCATTTATTTAAGAACCATTTCAACTACTGCTGATTTTATAACAGGTATGTAAGGCTAAATGTCTAGAAAACTGAACACACAAGGCTGTTTACTAAAACAAACTAGTGAGCCAAGTAATAGATCTCTTTAACACAGCTGCAGGTTATTCCAACAATAACCAAGCACTTTACACTTTAGAAAGGGATGTCACCCTTTCTAAAGGTATTTGGTACTTTTAAAGGTATTTCTACTTTGCACACGGGTTTGAGAGATTAAGTAGTAGACTCAAACATTAGCACAGATCACGTACTGACTGGGATGATGTTGAAGGATGCCGTCCTGGAAAAATCTATGGCTTACTGCATCCCCCTATACTCCCTACAATTATAAAGCAAAAATAACATATCCTCTTAAATTTAAGAAGGAGGTCAGATAATAAATAAGCCAGGTAATTCATTATAAGTACATGAATGTTTATAATGAAAATATAGACATTGTACAAGTAGGTATATAATGTCTTCCTTTCTAAAAATACTTATCACTCAGTATCTTGCGTCATCATCCCATAAGTACACTGTAGCAGTGAACTTATAGCACACAATCACCCTTTTCCACATTTGTTTGTCTCCAGTCTCTCCTCATTGCTGTCTCTTGTCATCTTTTAAAAGTATATATCAGCCCTTTTCTTTTTTATTGTATACACACTTGAGTGATTGCCTATTGCCATAAGCATAAAACCCAAACTCTTCACCATGGCTGCTAGGCTTTCCATGGTCTGGCTCTAGCCTGGCATGCCATTCTCATTGCATACATCCTGTAGCGGCCATAAAGTTTTTAGTTTGACATAGCTACCAAGACTCCCCTCACCTTGGAGTCTTTGTAGAGGTGATCCTTCAGCCACCTTCATGGTTCATTAGTTCCCTTTAGGCTTCATATCCATTGGGTAACCATTCCTGAGCTAGAGTATTTTGACACCTGCCCCCAACTTCCACCTCTAATTCCAAAAAGAACAAAATAACTCTTTCCTTTAATTTTGCTTTGTGGTCCTAGTTTCTATAATAATTTATCCTGGTCACGCTCCTAAAGCATTACTTAAAAAAGGTTTTTTACTTTTAACAGATTCTAATGAAAATATGTGAATTCACTTATTGGATAAAATATACACAAGAAAAACATTGTATTCAAAGATTTGAAAAAATAAACTTGTAATTAAAGTTGATACATATAGATCCAAATTAGAAGGGTACAAATTGATGAACTTTTACAAATTGACACACCCTCATAACCAGTATTTAGATCAAGAAACAGAATATGACAATTACCACAGTAGTCCTAAGAAGTCTATTCCCAATTGTTATTCACCCCGTGTTAAAAATAGTGCCAAATAACACCATGGATTAAATGTGCATGATTCTGAAATTTTTATAAAAGAAATGTTCATTTTTATTTATTTTTTAAGAAATCTGTATTTTTTATCTTTTTTTCCCTCAACATTATATCTGTAAGATTCAGCTGTATCTTTAATTGTGGTTATAGTTTATTTTCATAATGTATAGCATTCCATTGTGTGATTATACTATAATATATATGTTTATGAAGTGCTTCAGCTTTTGTCTATTACACATAGTGTTGCTATGAATATTTTCCTACACATTTTTCAGTTTACACAGACATAAAAACATACACATACCTAAGAGAAGAATGTTGGATTATAAGGCTTACATATGCTCAGTTTTATTGATACTTGTCCACACATTTTTCCAAAATGATTGTATCAATTTTATTTCCATTAGCAGTGCATAAGAGTTCTTATAGCTTTCCATTCTTGCCTAAACTTGATTTTTCTTCTTTATAGTCTTTCTGGCAGCTATGTAGCAGTGTTATATTGTTATTTTAGTTTGTATTTTCTTAATCACAAATGAAATTAAACACCAATTGAGAAATGAATATGCCATTTAGCCATGCTTTTCTATCAGTTTACCTGTCTTTTTCTGATTTCTTTGTAGGTATTTTTTACATCCTGAGTAAAAATTACTTGCAGGATATTGTACAATATCTTCTCCCTCTCCATTGTTTTTATTTTTTAGAACCTAAATGATGTGTCT
Organism: Phyllostomus hastatus; assembly: GCF_019186645.2. NCBI lineage: Eukaryota > Metazoa > Chordata > Mammalia > Chiroptera > Phyllostomidae > Phyllostomus > Phyllostomus hastatus. The sequence goes on along the minus strand of NW_025334028.1, from coordinate 20,340,586 downwards.
GGATGAAAAGAAGCTCTACTTAACCATTCTATTTGCCATTGTTCTATTTAGCTCTACTTTATGTGAGATTTTAATATGAGATTTTATAAGTGCTCTTTATGAGAGATTATTACATACTACAGATTCATGAAGATGTTTTCCATGTATCCCTTAAAAACTTTATTATTGCCCCTTTTACATTTAAGCCAGAAATCCATCTAAAATTTACTTTTGCACATATACTATAGGCCAAGATTTCTTTTATAACCATATGGGTATCTAATTGACCCAGCACATTTACTGAAAAGTTCACTCTTAGCTCACTGTTCTGACCACCTTGTGAGAAATCAAGTGACAGCCCATTTGTGGGTCTGATTCTAAACTCTGTATCCATTTCTATTTTTCTGTTTGTCTCTTTTTGGTGCCAATAACTCCTCTCCTACTATGATTTTACAATAGGTCTTGATATCTGGTAGTTTAAGTTTTCTAGCTTTGTCCACCAACTCTGTTCTTAGCCCTCTGCATTTCCATATAAAGTGTCCATTAGTTTGTCAATTAAAAAATAAGCTGTGGGGAATTTAGTGGATTCTATTAAATCTATTAAATCAGTTTGGTGATATTGGCATATTCATAATATTAAATCTTCTAATTCACAGACATTTTTACTCACAAGGTGATTTTCTTAAAAGAAAAGAAATCTCCATCAACACTTAGACACATTATCAAATTCAAATATAGAGTCCCCAAGTGATCCTTATGTATTTTTAATACACATAAAATACCCCAAACTTTTCTACTAGAGTATAAAAATATGATGTTACTATTAGAGTCCAAATCTGATTTCCTTGTCACTCTGATTAGGAGGACCTCAGTTTTCTTCTAGGGTGTGTAGCCAGCATGGTACAAAACATCCGATTTGTGCTTGCTTCTGCTCTTTGCTTTTCCAACTCAACCCATGTTTTCTGACTCCAGGAAAATGCTCAAAGGCTGTGCCAACACGGCCACTGCTTGTCACTGTTTCACCATGGTTCCAAAAGACGTTTTCCACTGCTGAAGTGCTCGTCTAGCTTCTCTGAGCCAGGAAAACCACGCTTGCTACTGTATGACACCTGGCAAGATACACCTGGGTAGATTCCAAACATGGCATCCATGAGTATATCTTCTCAAAAACCAAGATGTAGGGGCTGCTCAGCCATCTGATGAGGAACAACACAAAGAAAGGCCACTTTCCCTCTGTTATACTATGTTAATAAAGCACGGTTGTATGTAGAATTTTAGTCTATTGTGAATAAACCTAATGTGAACATTCACATTCACATACATACCTGTTTGAAAATTGGCTTTTATTTCTCTTGGGTAAATTCCTAGGAATGCAATAACTGTAGCATATGGCAGATGTATATCTAATAATTTAAGAAACTACCAAAAAGTTTTACAAAGTGTATTCCACTTTCATGTTTGAAAATTAGTATATGAGACTATCAATTCAAACACTTGATAGTGTCAATAATTTATTCCAGCTCCTCTAGTGGGTGTAGAGTGAGACCTCATTATAATTTATATTTCCTTCCCTTATAAATTTATGTAGTCTCTTTTCATGAGTTTGTTGACCATTCCAATATTTTCTTTTGTGAAGTGTATGTTCAAATCTTATGCCAATTTTATTGGCTTGATTTCCTTATTCAATTATAAGTTATCTTGATTATTCCTCATTCCATATATTTATCCTAATTAGAGTATACTTTGGGCACCATTGTAAATTATTTTTGAATTACTTGCTGCTATGTAGATTTATCTTCACATTTAAGGCTTGTCTTTTTTATTTTATTTTTTCTTAATGGTATCTTTTGAAGTCTTAATTCCACGAAGTCTAATTATTTATTTTTTCTTTGTGATTTTGCCTTTGCATTTTATCTAAGAAAACATCGGCTAATTTAAATTTGCAAAAAATTTTCCTGTTATAAATTTTGTATTTCTACCACTTAGAATTTGGTGTACAATGAATTTTGAGTTAATTTTTATATGTTTTGTGTGTTAAGGTTTGATGTTTCCTTTTGGATATCCTATTTCTCCAACTCTATTTGGTAAAACTTTCCTTCACCTATTTAATTGCTTTGGGACCCTTGGCAAATGTCAATTGACTGTGTATGCATGAGTTTTGTTTTGTTTCTGGATTTGCTTTTCTGTTCTACTGACAATTTGGTATATCTATCCTTTCACCAGTGACATGCTGTCCTAATTATTATAGCTTTTTAGAAAGAAAGTCTTGAAATCATGTAATGTATGTCTGCTTTGCTCCTTTTAAAACTTATTTTGGATATTCTGAGTAGTTTGCATATTCACACAAATTTTAGAATCAATTGATTAACTCCTAAAAAACAGGCTGCTAGGATTTCAATTGAGTTTGTGTTAATTGTGTAGCTCAACTAAAACATTAATATATTAACATTATTGATTTTTCCAATCCATGAACATAGTAAATATTGACATTTATTTAGGTCTTCTTTAATATTTCTCTGTACTCTGCTATAGTTTTTAGGCCATAGACTTGTCTTTTGTTTAATCAATTATTAGTTATTTTATATGTTAACACTATTTTAAATAGAATATTCATGACTTCATTTCCAACTATTTTCCCAGTTATATAAAATACAACAGCTTTGTATATTAACTTTGTATTCTATAACTTTAGTAAATTAATCTATTACTTTTAGTTTTTTTGTGAAATACATAAGAATTTTCTATGTAAAGGCATGTCTTATATAAATAAAACGTTTTTATTTATTTCACTTTAATTATTATGCCTTTTATGTTATTTATTTCTTTATGCAATAGTTAAAGCCTACAGCATAAGGCTGAGTGGTAATGTTGAGAGCACACATCTTTGCTTTGTTCTTCTTAATCCTAGGAAGAAATATCAAAATATTCACCCAGAAGTATGAGAACAGCTGTAAATTACTCATAAATGGGTCAGATCAGTTGATGCAAGTTCTCTTCTATTTGCTTGTGGCTGAATGTTTTAAAAATGACTTGGTGCTGAATTTTGCCAAACATACCTCTGCCTCTTGAAATTACCATGTTTTTTCTTCTTTATGTTATAAATATGGTGAATTACATTGATTAGATTTTTAATGTTAAACCAATCTTGTATTATTGAGATAAGTCCAACTTAGTTATGCTGTATTGGCCTTTTTACATATTACTGGATTACATTTGCTAATACTTTTTTGAGGATTTCTGTGTACTCATTGATGAAAGATATTGGTCAATGTTGTTTTTTCCTCAAATGTAGTTGTCTAGTATGCATATTAGGTCATTTGTGACCTTTTCAAGTAAGTTGGGAATTATTTCCTCTCTTCTATTTCTTGAAAGAGTTTTTATAGAATTGCTATTTCTTTCTGTAAATGTTAGGGAAAATTCACTAGGGAAGCCATCTGTGACTGAACTTTGTAGGATTATTTTAAACTACTTTAATGCTTTCTAAAATTGATGAACTTACACTGTTCACTCTTTCATGTTAATATATCTATTTTAATTAAAATAGTTGTAATTTTTAAATTATGAACAATTTTCCATTTTTTATAATTTAAATTCACTACAGCATTTCCTACAGAGATATTTTAAACTTGAATTTCCTTTTTCCTTTCATTTTTTGTTCCAGGAACATAAAATATTCCTGAGGGCAAGCACAATGATGCATGCATATTTGTTCTCTACTGCTTAAAACAGTGTCCTATAAAATAGTGTTTAGTAAACATTTAAATGAGTGAATAAATGAGCTAATGAAAAGGTCATTAATAAGACCCATTCTTTTTCTCATTCATCTTCCCTGTCACTTTTTTTCATCCATAACAAATAAGTGCATATGAATATTATTTAAGTTCAAGTCAATTTCATTTTTTAAGATGTCATTTATTTATTTTTAGACAGAGAAAGGGAGGGACAAAAAGTAGGAGAGAAACATGAATGTGTGGTTGCTCTCATGCATCCCCTACTGGGGACCTGACCCGCAACTCAGGCATGTGCCCTGACTATTGAACCAGTGATCCTTTGGTTCTCAGGCTGGCACTCAATCCACTAAGCCACACCAATCAGGGCTCAAGTCAGTTTTAAATTCCCACAAAATATGCTTTTCTTTCACTAGTATAGATGTAAGAAAATAATTCAACAATAATGATGTTTCATTCATACCCTCAAGTCTTTCATCCACAGAGACTTTAGTCTTTCCTTTTTATTCTCTTCAGGTATTAGTATTAATGTCCACAACATGCCTCTAAGATATATAATAATTTTCTGTAATAATTATTTATTCTATGTATTTTGTGTTCTATTTTCTATATGTTTTATTGATTACGCTATTACAGTTGACCCAATTTTTCCCTCTTTGCTGCCCTTCACCTAGTACACTCCATTGCTGCCAGCAATCCTCTCCTTAGTTCATGTCCATGGGTCATGCATATAAGTCAATTGGTTTCTCCATTTCCTATGTTGTTCTTAACACCCTCCCATTTATTCTGTACCTACCAATTTGTACTTTTTAATCCCTGAACCTTTTCTTCACTCTTCCCTTTCCCCTCCCAACTGATCACCCTCCAAATGACCTCCATATCTGTGATTTTGTTTCTGTTCTACTTTTTCCTTAGTTTGTTTTTTAGACTCAATTGTTGATAGCTATGCAGTTATTGCAATTTTAATGTTCATAGTTTTAATCTCCTTTTTCTTAAATAAATTTCTTTAACATTTCATATACTGATAGCTTGGTGATGATGAACTCCTTTAGCTTGACCTTGTCTAGGAAGCACTTTATCTGCCCTTCAATTTTAAATGAAACTTTTCTAGATAGAGTAATCTAGGTTGTAGGTCCTTGTTTTCCATCACTTTGAATATTTCTTGCCAATCCTTGCTACCCTGCAAAGATTCTTTTGTAAAATCATCTGACAGTCATAGGTAACTGCTTTTTTTCCTGCTGCTTTTAAGATTCTCTATCTTTAAATGTTGGCATTTTAATTATGATGTATCTTGGTGTGGTCCTCTTTGTGTCCATTTTGTTTGGGTCTCTCTGTTCTTCCTGGATTTATGTCTATTTCCTTCACTAAATTAGGGAAAGTTTCATTCATTATTTTTTCAAGTAAGTTTTTCAAGTATGTTTAAAGTTGTTCCAGAGGCTCCTTAGCCTATCCTTGGTTTTTCAAATTCCTTTTTCTTCTTGCTGTTCTGTTTAAATGTTTTCTCCTTCCTTATGTTCCATATCATTGACTTGATTCCCAGCTTCATCCACTCCACTGTTGATTCCCTGTAAATTTTTCTTTATTTCACTTAGTGTAACCTTCATTTCAGCCTGGGTTCTTTTTATATTGTTGAAGTACACAATGAGTTCCTTGATTATCCTAATAGGCAGTATTTTGAACCCTGCATCAGATAGATTATTTATTTCCATTTCATATAGGTTTTTTTTTTTCTGGAGTTTTGTTCTGTTCTTTCACTTGGGCCATATTTCTTTGTCTTCTCATTTGGCAGCTTCCTTGTGTTTGTTTCTGTGTATTAGTTAGAGCTGCTTTGACTCCCTGTCTTAGTAGTGTGGTCTGTTGTAGAAAAGTGCACCCCTAAGTTGGACTGGATGCAACCTTAGGTAATCACCAGGGCAGGCCAACCCATGTGAACCACCTTGATAGAATCTCAGATATGGTGCCACCTGCTCTGTGGCTCTGTGTGAGGGAGGACTGAGAAAGGGAACAATGACATTGCCTGACCTCTGGAGTTTTGTCTGGGAGGAAGCTGTCCCCTGGTGCTCACCTTGATGCCAGACACTTCAATTTCTCCCCATATGCCACTGGTGCCCTTCCCGCTGTTGACCAGTGCTGAAGCCCCGAGGGAGTGAGTCTGCATAAGTCCTAAGTCCATTGCAGGCCCTTTAAAAGGAGACTTCTGAGAATCCTGAACTTACTTCTACCACCACAACTCCCAGTGGTTTTAACACCCATAAATTATGTGAACTTACATTCTTGGTGCTGGAACCCTGGTTGGTCTGGTGTAGGGCTGGGACCCCTCACTCCTGGGGTATCCCTCCTGATTTTTATCTACCATACATGGGTATGAGGCCATGCATTCTGCCTCTCTGCCCCTCCTACCTGTCTGGATTAATGTGACTTCTTTAATTCCTTGGTTGTTGGACTTCCGTACAGCTCAATTTCCTGATGATTTGGAGTGGTAGTTGTTTTGTAGGTTAGTTGTAATTTTTGCTGTCATTGTGCTGGGAAGCAAACTGTGTTTACCTATGCCTCCATCTTCCAATCTATGTTTTAATCATGAAGTTTAGAGATAAAAGGGGCTAAGAATATATCTAATAAAACCTCATCACTGTGCAAAACAATTAATTGAGTCTCATAGAAAGTAGTGGGGGTTTTTGTACCTCTGTGACCTCTTGCTAAATACAAAGACTTTGAGTAACAAAAGAAAGGTTACTGAAGGTGACAATAGAACTAAGGTATCTGAAATTTCTCTCTTCTTTCCTCATGCTCACTTATCTTCCAGAACAGAAACATTATGACTAAAAGAGGTTTATAAAATAACTGTATGTGACAGTCGTGAGGGTATAAATATGTCAGTTAATGTGAAATCTTGAAAATCAGGCATAGTTTCCCCCACCTCTATGCACATGCTGTGGTATTTCTACAGTATAAGATAAAAAGTGTTTTCTAATTGTTTCTTCTTTAAAATGTTATTTATTTCAAGGCTAATCTCAGGGTATCAGACAGGCCATTATTTCCTATAACCAAGTCCCACAGTGAATTTGAAATAATTTAATGTTGTGATTTGATATGCATGTATATTTATAAACCCACAACAATGTGTAATTCTTACGCAATGCAAGATTTGTTTTATTTACCTAGAACAAACAATATCCTTCCTTCCTTGAGCCATGGATCTTATAATTAACGTACCTATTTGTCTTTTTTCTATCATTTCTAAAGGAAAAGGCAAATAGGTAAAGATACTTAGTTAGACACAGCTAACCTGAGTCCCTCCCTCTACCTTTTAACACTAAGTGAAAAATGAAGTGATTTTCCATAAATGCCTCCATGATTAACTGAATAATCTTTTTTAAGGCTTACTTCATAAAGTAAACTAGAAAAAGGATCTGTCTCAGTTGTCCAGGAACTGTATGTTGTTATGAAACTGGGTCTTGCATTTCCACATATTGGTGGAAACGATTGGTAGGCAGCTATTTCCTGTGGAGTGGACAGGCGCAACACAGGCACATCGATAATATTGGTGACAGATAATTAAATTGCTCAATTTGTGTCCATTTAGAATCTTGCCTCTCTTTAATAGTGTCTGACAGTGCTTTTAGTGTGTCACATGCTAATTGAGAGTGCTTGGTGAAAAATAAAAACTGACAAAACATCTTTTTAGTTTAATAGAGGTATTATGTGTGTGAAAGATGAAAATAGACGGTGGAAGAAAATGAGAGAAAGGACCCATTTGGTTTTTCATTTTACATATATTTTTATATAGTCTTAATAATATTTGTGATTTTTAACTAGGAAGGAAGTGAAAACACAGTAGAACTACTATTTGCTTTTTTTTATAGTTGAGATATTTTTTCTTTGTCTTCTGATTTAAAAGGTTATTGTATAATGTGGAGAGGACTTACACTGCTTTTAGGAAATGTCCTAAAAGTATCTGTTTTCCTTTTGTTCTGTGTCAAATTATAGATAAAAGGCAGAAGGAAGAGATGGAAAAGACAAAAGATAAACTGTGAACAGAAATAAAAGATTTGTATTCATGAATCACTATGGACTCATATTTACAGTCTAAAAATGGATATTTGCAGATATTTTGAAATATTTAATCATCCTTTATTATATGAAGTCAATTTCCCTTGATTTTAAATTGAGTTTGTATTAATAAAATAGGTCCCTTTGAAAGTTACATCAATGTGTAAAGTCAGTAATATATTAATAGTAATTGAGTGTATTATGGTAATGCTCTACATTGACAGAAAGGCACCAACTTGCCTACAGACACGCAGGTGGTGAGTGGAGCACAGCTTCATCTTAGGCAGCCTTGTGTCAACTCTTTGCTCCTCATCAGAAAACAATGCTGCCCCTCATTTTGAGAAATATTTAACATTACAGCTTTTTGGTTGCACTGACATCAATTCTTTTCAGACGGACTTTCTTGGGCTCTGATATATTGTGGTAAAGTTGTCATTCCTATACCTTCAGATAGAATTTTGGGGACTTAGAAGAGTGAAAAAATAAGCATTTCAGAGGCTCAGCCATCTTATTGCTCCCTAATCGTTTCTAGTAGGAGAGAGGAGTGTTGTTGAACATTAGTTATAATCAATTGACTCCATCTTAATAGTTACCAAATTTATAACTATATCTTGAAAATAGCATTCAAAATACATTTTCCACATTGAATAGATTATTCTTAATTTAGAAAATTACCCCTGAGTGAAATATGTATACAAAATTAATACTGAGTCAAAACTAATATATATGTAGGAACATGGGACTTTGGTGATAATAGTTAATTAAAGAAACAATGCAATTATTTTTAGTGGCATTAAGGAGGACATTAAATTATATTTCTATCCTTGTGAAACATACCTCCTGGACTTTAATAATGAAGAAAAGATAAATTTTATTTTAATGAAATTGAGGATAGCTTTTTGAAAAATATTTCCACTGATGTTATATGTCAGAAAAAGTTAATACATAAAATAATATGGAACAAGAGACAAAATAACTAATGCCTAAAAAAATAATACCAAGAGAATATATATTTAAAATCTTTCTGGAAGTGATCAAATTGTCTTTTTGGAATTTTCATAGAAAATTATTTTACCCTTATAAGTAAAATTAAAATAGTTAAGCAATGGCTTAAAAGGATATATAACCCTGTGTGGAAAGTTATCAATAAACAGCTTGATTTTTATTCCTTTGTTCCTTTACTTACAGCTCCTGTATCCCTTATATATCATATATACATGAGTGTGCATGCATGTGCATAAGTACATATATGAGTTAATGGGTGTAAAATGTGTTACACCTATTTGGGACTCAGTTGAACTAGATAGGCAGTTGATTGTCTCACTATTTTCAGAGTCCTCTATTGTTTTTATTAAAAATAACAAGTTCTTTTAAACTATAGCTTATTTTGTCTCCTGCAAGTCAGTTCATTCAAAGGTGCTCATTGGTTTGTTTCTTCTGGTCCTTAGAGGAACAGAGAGACATTTTACAATTTAATTATGAAAACAATTTACTTTGTCCAATACCCCAAAATATTTATTTCCTAACAATTTCTGAAAGCACATCATAAAGAACAACTATCTGAATTATTTTGAAAGTTATATACTAATGTTAAGATAATTTTATTATAATTGTAATAAATAGTTTTTATTAAATACAATAATTTTAATATGAAATACAACTCTGATGTTATTCTGTTGTGCTATATAGTCTGAATTTTCTTGAAAAATATGTAAGTCCTAAGTCAAATTTACGCACTCCAGAAGTAAATTCACAGGACAGTGAGTTTGCCTAGTCATTAAATTCCAATCAGACAAGCTACAGAGATAAGATAATTAGATTTCTCCTCCTTATCAACTTCAGCAATTGTGAAAGCAAGGCTCATATTTTTAGCTATGACTTATTCACTTGATGATATGTATTATTGTAATTCTCTAGGTCAATACTTACCTTCATTTGGTTTGTTAACACAAAGTCTGAGATGGTGATGGGGCAGTTTTTATTTTTATTAGGGGCTGGTGTTGCCTGCTGCTTGGGAGCAGGAGAGATTCCTGAGATGGTAGGCTTCTTTCCCTCCTACTTTCTTTCTTTCTTTTTAAATTTTTATGTTAAATTGTGGGATAGCAGCTGTGTGAATTCCTTGGTTTACAGTGAAATTGCATATCCTTTAGGACAATGATGGTTTGAAAAGGAGATGGCAGGCCTGTTGGTTTGGCTTTGATGCAAGTAACAGGCCCTGGACCCTTCAGTTTATGTCACATTTGTAAGTTGTCTGCTTACATTTCCCAAGGGTAAAAAAAGAAACTTATTTTGACCCCAAAGGAAAAATAAAAATAAAAATACTAAGCTCAGTAAATGCTATTTTTCCAATAGGAGTGTATGTATGGTCTTAGTAACATTGCATTCTATATATGTTGCCAGAAAGTATCCTTTTTTGCCTTTCCAGTGAATTCTTTAAAGGTAAGACTGTTAATTGTGGGTGCCAGGACAATGGCTGAGGAAAATGTCAGAAAAATAAGAAAAAGTCACAATTAAATTTTCAGCCTTTTACCTTAGACTTTATGTCTATGTGATTTAAACAAATACTACTGGTCAGAGAACTGGTAGCATTTTAGGTGATTAGTCACAAGTGACCAGGTTCTGCACAGAACCCCACATCCATTCCCAGCCACCGTTCCTTTACTTCCCACTTCAGGGACTGCAGACAGTGACCACTCACCTTCCCCGCCTTTAGTTAGATCTAGTCATGTGATGACATTCAAGTAAGTGAGGCATTAGCAAAATCTGCTAAGTGGTTTCTAGGAAAGCTGTCCTAACAAAAAGGAGTAGGTGTCATGGTGTCTTCCCTCCCTTGGTGCTTTCAATGGCATGTACTGTACACAACTTCAGGGTCCATTTTCTCAACGTGAGAAGAAGGTTAAAAAAATCACAGAGGACATCTGTTGATGAGTGTGGTGGCCATGAGACATGCTACCTACAACCCTATTAAAGAAGTTCTGGTTGCTAGTGGTAGAGAGCTGGGGTCAGCAGACAGCCTCCAACCATCAGATTGTCAGGGTCTAACTAAGCTGTTCAGAACAGCCTGGCCTCAGGCCACACCCTTCCAGTGACAGAGCAAAATGGGGTTTATACCTTGAGACAACCCATCTGTTTCAGGTCAAACAGGACCCTCCGAAAGGGAATACTCACCCTAACGCTCCCCATCCTATTGGCTGAGGTTCTGTAGGGTATGCACCACAGTTTTTATTAGCCCAGTCTGGCTCTTCCCACTTCTCTCAAACATGATGATCGTTACTAAACATGTTACACCCCAAACTCCATCTCAGCTTCTCTTTTAGAGAACTAACCTGTAATAATTGAAAAAAATTACAGTCATTTGCTTTCAGACATTTTCGTATGTGAGAAAGCAATGTATTCAAATCAATGTATGCAAAGTTCACAGTTACCTGCTCCTAAATCATTTTTAGCTGTTACAGGGAGAAAGTTCCAGAATTTTTTAAGTACTTTCTTCAGTTTTCACAAGTAGTAGTATTTATATCTTATAAATTATAAATAGGAGGAAGTTCAACTATCACTTGCTCTAAAGTCCTTATTTTATTAATTAGATATCTGAGGCCCAGGAATGTAGACAAGGATTGCAGTTGATCCTAAACAAGAAGCCACACCCAACAATTTATTTAATGAATTATTTCTTTCTGGTATAATGCAGCTCCATCATTGTTTCCCTATATTGCACACTATGATCTAAAGCATCTGTTCTCAAGAGTGGTTTGTCCACTAGCAGTGGCAGCATTACCTGGAAACTAATTAAAATAGAATATTTGTACATCTATGTTCATTGCATTCATTGCTGCATTATTTACAAGAGCTGAGATATGGAAGCAGCCCAAGTGCCCATCAGTAGATGAGTGGATAAAAAATTTGTGGTACATTTACACAGTGGAATACTACTTAGTCGTAAGAAAAAGGAAATCTTACATTTTTGTGAAAACATGGATGAACCTAGAAGATATTATTCTAAGTGAAATGTCAGACAAAGAAAGACAAGTACCTCATGATTTCACTTATACATGAAATCTAATGGGCAAAATAAGCAGACAAACAAAATAGAAATAGACTCATAGACACAAAATATGGACTAAGAACTTCCAGGGGGAGGGATATTGGAGAGCTGGGTGAAAAGGACAAAGGGACTAAGCAGTGCAAATTGGTAGTTGCAAAGATGTGAATTAAAGCACAGTGAACCGAGTCAATAATATCAAGGTAGATATGGGTGCAAGTGGGGATTTGGAACAGTGGAGGGACAACCCTGTAAAGTACATGATTTTATAACCACTTTGTTGTACATCTGAAATTAACACAGAATAATATGAATTAACATTGACTGCAAACAGTAATTGAAAAATACATTTTAAAAAATAAAAAAATGCAACTTTTTGGATCTTATCTTGAACATACAGAATCAAAAATTCTAGAAAAGAAGAAGTGAAACCTAGTAATGTTTTTAAATAAGAGCTCCAGGTAATTCTAATGTACACTGAAGTTTAGGGACCTATAACCTAGAGAAAGATCTACTGCTGATAGGAAAAGTCAAAGGAATTTGCTTCTATCCCAGATAGCCTGCAAAATACAGGTATGATCATGATACTGCCGCTCCCTGCACCTTAATTTACTTATGGGAAGAAGAGGGAACTGCACCAATTCCAGATTTTCTAATGGACTCACATTACCAAGAGTACTCCAGAGAAACTACCAATAAAGAGTGTATGCCTAAGAGAGACATTTATTAATATTTTATTATATTTGCAGTTTTAACATAGCAAACCAAGGTGACTTGCCATTTCCCAGAAAGCACATCATTCTATATTTATAATGCAGTGGTTTCTGCTAACACACCATAAAAGCAAGTAGTACAATCCTGTTAGGAATCAACTAAAAAATTGCAAGCTAATTCTTTGTTCCCAGTACCCAGTACCCTCCCTACTCCAAGCCCTTAGCTTGACCATCATATAACAAAAGAAAAAATAAAAAAAATGGAGTAGGGACTCTCATTACAGACAGTGCATCAAGAATTGCATTTTAATAGTTAAGTTGCAATTGTCCTGTCCCTTCTATTTTATACAGTGATTAAAACCTTTAGAATCCCTTAGGTACACAATACAGAATAATAAAATACTGCAAATTTTAGGATTCAAACTATAAAACAATTAATGCTTATTATTTAGCACAAATGTGTATATTAAATACAATTATTTATTCACTACCCACTTCATATAATATAATTTATATTATATATTTATGTATACATAGATATATATATGGAGAGAGAGACAGAGAGAGAGAGAGGAGAGAGGAATTTATTTTAAGGAACTCATGTAATTGTGGAGGTCAAGTCCACAATCTGCAGAGCAGACCTGCAGGTGGGAGACCCAGGGAAAAAGTGATGCTATAGCTCAAGTCTGAAGGCAAATCTAGAGACAAAACTCTTCCTTAGAGACTTGTTTTATTTTAAAGTCTTCAACTAATCGGACAAGGCCCACCCACATTACAGAGAGTTAATCTACTGATTCAAATGCTAAAGTCATCTAAAAGGTACCTTCACGGCAATATCCAGACTGGTGTTTTAGCAATTATCTAGGTACAGAGGCTTAATGAAACTGACACATAAAATTAACCGCTGCAGAATCTTTTGAATAAAAAATATAAGGTTATACAGAAACATATGTAAAACAAAAGAAGCTCTATGACTGAAGCAAGATGAGTCCCTAGAATATTTACAGTCAGCCACTCCCCACTTGCATACCTCCACTTTCCATCACTAAGGGAACTTGCAGAACCTGCAAGGATTTATTGATGAATCATTTAAAAACCACACAGATGCCTAAATAAGGGAACCAGTTCCACCTCTCAGATATTTGATGTAAAAAGATCTTGCCAGGCAAGTCCCTGAAAAACCTTTCCTTTACTCTAAATTTTTATAAATCTGTATTATTTTATTGCTTGCTTAAATGTATGACAAATCCCTGCTTATCATGCACTCCCCTCACCTAAGAGCATATTTATTATAAATAGCGGTTATTTATTGACTACCCACTTTATGCAGGGTTCTCTGCTCGGTTTTGCTGACACATTTTTAGAAAACCCACTTAAAAAATAGCAAAGGCAAATTTTCACTCATTTTGTGTATGAATTTTTAGATTTCAAATAATGGTATAAGAATCAGTAAAATTTAATATAGTAATATATGTCTTAACATTATAAAAAATGCCAAAGTTATAAACCCTTAAATTAATCAAGCACCTCAGAATCAAGAATCTTCATGATAAGATTAAACAGTAATATTTCTGAAATAAAACTTCTGGTACTAACATTTCAATATCATTCTGCTTATTTTGTCCAAATATCTGAGAGTGCTCATATAAAAAGAAAATTCTTCTCATTTATGAGCTTTTAAATGTTTTTCACATAAGAATTCAAGGCACTGTAGAGACTAATTAGGAACCCCTAAAATAGGTCTGTACTAACTGCACTCTTTTCAAAATATTTTTATTTCATTTTATTTTTTTTAAGAATTTATTTTTAAAGAAAGGGGGAAGGGAGGGCGAAAGAGGGAGAGAAAAATCAATGTGTGGTTGCCTCTCTCATGCCTCCTGGTGGGTATCTGGCCTGCAACCCAGGCATGTACCCTGACTGGGAATTGAACCAGCAACCATTTGGTTTGCAGGCTAGCACTCAATCCACTGAGCCACACCATCCAGGGTTCAAAATATTTTTAATACAGCAAAAATTGCTTTGTGTCAATGACTTTTTAAATTTAAGAGTAATTGAAAGCTCATTAGATAGTGAAGTTGATGATTTTTGTCAAAATCTTTCTTGTATTTCACATTATTTAGATGAAATATCCTGTGTTCTCTGGGTGATATTTAGATTGACATTTTATAGTATCTTTAACCATAACAACACATTGTTGTTATGTGATGTTAAGGTCATACAACTAGGAAGTATAAAAGCCTAGATTTGAAACCAAATTTACCTACAGCGGTTTGAGGTCTAGTTCTAACAAACGGCAGCGATATGACTGCACAAATCAATTATTCGTACCTGGATGAGAGAGAAGATTCAGGAAAAAGAGATGAACTCTTGAAAAGAGAGAAAGGGATTGCATCAAGATGACAAATGTAGCATATTTGTCCACTTCGTATCCCACCTCATATTCCCTTGAAACCACAGAAAATAGAAACTTAAAGAGTTTACAGGGGCTCCATTTCCAGGATAACAATGTGAAGATCTCTGCAGACCCACTCATCAATGAAATAAGCAAAGCTAACAAAAATTACAAAATAAAAAAAAAACACTAGTCTCTGGAAATTGTTCAAAGATCATACAGCAAATAAATATTTACTCAAAAATAAAGAAGTTCTTCTCTAAATAAGAACAGTGAGAGACTGTGGCACTTGAACCACAGCCCACAGCTTCTCTCCATCCATCAAGCTCATCTATATTACAGATAGATGTGCAAAAGGGATGGGACCCCCTTTTCATTCAGCTTTCAATCAAGTTTCACCATATCTCACCAGAAGCCATAAACCATCTAATCCAAATACCACTTAAAGAGGCTGAATTCCTGTTAAGTGCCAGCTAACTGTTGGGGGAGCTTCTTTTCCTACCCAGTCCCTACCCATAGGACAAAAGCTCTATCCCATGTGCAGCAAGCTGAGAATTCTCAAGCCCCTATGGCCTTCACCCTAGTTCATTCTTATTTCATAGGTTCCATTCTGGGAGAGACAAGCCAAAAAGAACCAGAGGCTACTGCCCCACCCAGGACACAGAGTAGTGGCTTAGAGAGTTTTCGCAAGTGGTGAGGCAGTCCATCAGAAAAGAGAACTCTGAAGCTCTATCTAAAGCAACTGCCTTTATGTGAAATATAGTTCCAACTGTAGGGTGTTCTCAGAAACAATAGATCCTCTAAATTAAAGAGTAACATGGGCCATTTAATTTCCCACAGAAATCACAGAGAGAGATGGATGGAAAAAGCTTTCCTGAGGAGAGTAAAAATTTAAAGTTTAGCCTCAAAACTACTACTGTTCAAATTTAATAGGACCAGACTGCTAAGCAATTTATGTTTCAGGGTGATGTTGGAAACAATAGAGAAATCAGTCAGTAATTAATAAAGCCTAATGGGCAGGGAGTAATACCCAAAAAAACCAGACAGCCTACCAGAGACATCAGAGAAAGAGGCAGTAAAAGAGCCCTTTGTCATTCCTGAGTGAGTGTACACATGCCCAAGGCTGTGACTTCTGAGGCATGCTGTCAAAAACTTCACACTGAAAGGGGAACAGACTTTGCTAAGTAGCTCAGTTAAGCCACAAAACAAATAAGCACACAAAGAACAACAAAAACAGTACCAGAGAGAAGGGAGGACAGTTAGGGTCCATAGTTGCTATATTATGCAAAATGGCTAGTATTTAACAGAATACATTAAGAAAAGTACAACATGTGACTCATACATAGGAGAAAAAGTAGCCCTGGCTGCTGTGGCTCAGTGGAATGAGTTTCAGCCTGTGAACCAAAGGATCGCTGGTTCAATTGCCAGTCGGGGCGCATACCTGGGTTGCAGGCCGGGTCCACAGTAGAGGATGAGTGAGAGGCAACCACACATTGATGCTTCTCTTTCTCCTTCTCTTCCCCTCTCTCTAAAATTAATAAATAAAATCTTTTTAAAAATGCATTCAACAGATACTGCCTGTGAGAGGAACTAGGTGTTAAATTTAACAAAAACTTGAAAGTAGTCATTATAAATATGTTCAAAAAAACTAAAGAAAACTATGCTTAAGGTGGTAAAGAAAGGTATGAAGTGCAGAGCTACTATTTTATCAAACAAAAATCAATAAAGATATAACAGTTTTCTAAAAGTATTAGATAGAAATTCTGCATTTGAAACTACAACTGAGGTAAAGTCATTAGAGAGCTCCACAGTAGATTTGAATTAGAAGAAGAAAGAATCAATATACTTGAAGATAGATTGATAGAGATTACACAATCCCAAGAATAGAGATAAAATAGAGTAAAGAAAAATGAACAGATCTTCAGAGCAATGTGGGGTACCAACACACATGTATTTGAAGTACCTGGAACAGGGCAAAAAAGAAAGAAGCAGAAAAAATATATGAATATTTACAACTGAAAACTTCACAAGTTTGTTGAAAGACATTATCCTACATAGTCAAGAAGCCTGATTAAAGTCTATGTAGAATAAATTCATAAAGAGCACAGCAGGTACACCTTAGAAAAAATGCTAAAAACTGAAGAAAAAGAGGAAATCTACATGCAAGGTAAAAAATAGCTCATTTCATGCAAAAGATCCTCAAAAAATTTTAGTCAAATTCTTTTCAGACACAATGGAGGACAAAGAACATGAATGACATATTCAAAGTTCTCAGAAAAAAAGAAAACTGTTAACCAAGAATTGGGCATTCAAAAACTATCTTTCAAAACTGAATGCAAAAGGGACACATCACCAGATAAACAAAAACTGAAGGAATTTATTACCAGCAGATCAACTTTATAGGAAATACTAAAAGAAATTTTTTAGGTTGAAAGCAAACAAACAAATAGCAATAGGAGCCCACAGAGAAAAAGAAAGGAGAATAGTAAAGGTAATTATATAATTATAAAACACAACATACATGCATATTTTCTTTTTTCTTTTAACTAAAAATTGTAAAGCATATGTATAAAACAATATGTGCCATTATTGAGACAATACTATGTAGCAATATAAGGTATTTGATAATAATAATAATACAAAGGAGGCAGGTGGGGAAACAGTTGTATTGAAGTAAGGAAATGACACGAGATGATTACTTGAACTCACAGAAACCAATGACTACAACCAGAAGTGACAAATAAGAAAGTAAATAAAACACATTCTAAAATACTTGCTTGCTCTCAGCTTGCTCTCCTTTCTTTTCACTTTGTTAAGTGCACATAAAGTAATAATTATAATTATGTGTTGTTGGGTCTGTAACAAATGTATGTAATATATATATTTGTTTGCATGTGTATAATAGCAGAAAATGGTGGAGTAAGTTCTATAGAAATAACATTTCTATATGTCACTGAAAATAAGTTAGTATATATCTGAAGTAAAGTAAAATAAATTAAGATTTATAGAATAAACCTTGTACAAATACTGAGAAAATAGGTAAAAAACATAGGAAAAAGTCACCAAAAGAATAAAAATATTGTATTAGAGTATATTCACTTAGTGCAAAAGAAAGTACTATAGGAGGAAGAGGTGAACAAAAAATATGTGAAATATAGAAACAAAATGTGAAGTGGAAAATGTATACCTGACTTTATTAATAATAACATTATAAGAATGGTTAAATCAACTCAATCACAAGGCAGAGATTGTCAGATTATATTGAAAGAACAATAATTATATTTTTTTGCAAAAGACAAACTTTAGATTTAATGAAATAGGCACGTGAAAGTAAAAGGATTGAAGAGGATACCTCACACAAATAGCAACCATTAGAAAACTGGAGGACTGTTCTAATATCAGACAAATAAACTGCAAAATAAATTCAATTACTTTTTCTAAGGCTCAGGATTTTCTTTTTTAAAGTAGGGCAGAATGGGGGCAGTGACTAATGAAAATTCCTTTCTTGAATGTTACAGAGTAGTTATGAGAATCGCGGTGTTAACATTAAACAAACAATCAAGTTCTAAGACAATATGTAAATAGCACTAATAAAGTATATAAGTTAAAACCCTTAAATAAACTGAGACATTTGTGAAAAATAGTTCATTTCACTTCTCTACCCTACTACGGCAAGCCTTAATTCTATTTCTTTTGTCTGAACAAATGTTGACAAAATACATGCCTCTATACATCATTAAAAATTATTTCAGAACACATGGAGCTATGAATATGCTATTTCTGAATAAATGCTAATCACATATTATTAAAATAGTTTAAGACTCAAGATTTTCTGTTGGTTTTGATGTAGTTTTGAAGGTAACCAGTTAACTTAGAAATAAAGCAACATGATAGTTTTTAAGTCTAAAGTAACAAATAATATTGGATAATATTGCTAAATATGTTTGAAATCTTGCTTTTCCATAGCAAACTCTTCTTACCATGAAGCAAAGCTTCCAGGAGACTCTCTCATGTTTAATATTTAGAGCAGCTGCAGAATCCGCCCCAACCTGATGGTTGGTACTGAGCTCCTCCTCCTTTCAAACTTCTCAGGAAATAAAAAAGACAAAATCAGTGATCTTGTCTCTGAATCGGATCTGTCTACTTGGATCCTTCTGCTTTCACTTGTATTCAACACTTGGAATCACAACTCCCATAAACAAAGAGTATTTCTGTGTCCCTTAGAGATGTATTTGGTCATTTATTTTTTGCTTGGCCTTCCCATTGGTCATTAATCTGGAGCTTATTACACTCGTGTCCACACTCTTATTCCTAGCCTCTTTGTCCAGTCTCTTCTCTGCAAAGATTTACATCAAAATTGCATGTTCTCATTCAAATGTGTAATTTCAAAGTCAGTCAGTTTTAAACATTTTAAATATTTTAAACATTTTAAACATTTAAAAACTTTAAAATGTTTAAGTACTGATATCTTCAGATATATATGCTTTGTATTAAGTCTGAGGAAGTAAAATAATTTGCTGGCTTAAAATTTTATAATAAGATTTTGCACTATAAAGAAAAAAATGGGTTTTTAATCATTGACTGAAGTAATAGCCTTCAGATTGCTTAATTTATAGGTGCATTATTAAGAAACAAATGAAGCTGGGTAAAAATACAAGTAAACATTGAACATATTTAAAAGGTCATCAAAACTTGTATTTGTAAAAATAATCCTTGAAATTAATTACTATATCTCTCCAAATTCCAAAATGTGCTTAGTTTCACATTGTTTATTCATTTGTTAATTCATTTAAATATTAATTGAAATATTACATGGTGTAGAAAGGGTAAAGTTATATTTTAAAGGGGATCGTTTTAGAGCAGTTCTGAAATGAGCCACACAGACAGCTAACCTCTTTGTGTTGCAGCTACATTGTACATAAGCATGAGTGCTATGTCTTTTATTGTAATTCAGAATACTAATGAAACCTTTTAATATTGCTAGAATGAACATGATTATTTGAGTCCAACAGAATAACAAACAATGTCATATAAGAAATGAAGTTCCTTTTCAAAATTATTAAAGCATTTTTCTCAATTGTTAATGATTATCTTGAGTTACTTCATTATTTTAATTCACAATTTCAATGCCATTATTAAGAGATAATATTTCAGCTAACTGTAAGTGTCCATGTTCATACTTTGATGTTCTGTGTTAACTGTAATTGAGTTCCGCATGTAGGCCATAGCTAAAAATGCAAAGAAATGAGCAGTGCATATATGCAAACTGAGACCTTGTTTCTGCTGCACCACGTTTAGGAGCTGTAAAACCTAGAGAGTCAAAACGGGTGAGAGAATTACCTGCAACAGCAACTAAGTATTGGGGCAAGTTGAACTGCTCCTTTGTTGGAATAACGTACTTAAAAATGATGCAGACTGTCTCTCTCCTCCCCGTATTCCTCTACAAATGCACATATTTATTGTTAGATTGAAAATTTATTCAAACTACCCTTAGATGTCTAAATAACATGTAGTTTATTTTGTGTTACTGATATAAATTCCTTTACATTTTCACACTTTTCAGTGTAGTGGAGAAAATATCTAAATTTTGGTCCAGTTGGGTAAACATTGTAGATATATTCATTTAAACAGTTCTGCTAGGTAAATGCTAAGCCTATTTAAATAAAAATACCCAGAGTTTTACACTTTACAAGGTAGTATCCAAGTGTTTTGTAGGGTAATATGGTAATTAAGGGAGCTGGTACCCAAATATAAACATTCTGTCCTCTGAATAATCTTTGGATTTTATTGAAAGTTGGCTGGTCTGGGTTCTTCACTGAGCTTCTGTCCAGGGGAAATTTGGCTAGCATCTTCTTTGAGGATGGCTCCTGGAATAACACGGTCTTTCTCTCCCTCGTCTTCACAGGGCTTGATAGTCCTCTCTGGGTGATTTGAACCCATCTAGCCCTCCTGGGCACTGGTGAGTGTCCTGAGGTCTGGCTGTGACCACACAGGTGCAGCCTCTGTCCATCAGCCTGTGTGAGTCCTTTGCTAAAAGAAGACCTTGACCATTGCGGAGGGAAACTCTTTCTATAAGACTTTACAGCTTTGAAAATGTTTTTGTTGTGTTTTAAACTATAGCAACATATAAAAATATGCATAAAACATGAATAGATTGTGTGAAGAATAATTATAATGCGAACATTAATGTAACCACCATCCAGGTCAAAATTAGCACATTTCTAACACCCTTGAAACCTCTATGTGCCCCTGCAAACCACCTTCTCCTCCAGCTCCCAGAGGTAACCACTACTGGATGACTGTGGCAGGTAATCCACTAACTCCCTGAACACATACAACACTGAAATATATATATACATAAACGATATAATTTATAGTTTAGTTTCTCTTGCCTTTAAAATTTACATAAATAAATTGTATTATAAAATGCACATTTGTGTCTTCCTTCTTGCACTTAAAATTATATTTGCAAAACTCATTCATGTTGTTGCACATAGCTCTGGTTTATTATTATTGTTGTTGTTATTGTTGTTATTATTATTATTATTGGATTTTTATCCCATTGTGTGAAAATATCAAATAACTTTGAAGAAAATTATAGTACATTCTATTGCATGAAAGTATCAAACTTAATTTTAACTTTTGATGAGTAATATTTTTCCAACTTTGAACTATCATAAACAACACAATTCTTTGAATTACATTAGGGTACACCTATGCACCAGGATCTATATGCTAAATAAACACAAGTTAAGTTACTGGGACAGAGACACATGAATCTTCAACTTTAGTAATGATACAAACTGTTTTCCAAAGTGGTTGCACCAATTTCAATTCCCATGAGCAGGCTATGAATGCTACAGAAACTCAGAGAGTTATGATGGAGCATAAGATAGCAAGACACAGTACTTTCATCACCACAGTTTAAAATATGTTTATTTCCACGCTCAGGTTATGGTCCAACAGAGGGCCATATATACATTAAATGATACACAATGTATATAACATAAATGTAAATGTATAAACACAGGGATACACTTACATACACAGGTCCTTGCAGACTCCCCTGCTCTGCTTGCTCTGAGGCCCAGCCTCCCTACACAACCAAGGAGCCACCCACACCAAGGAGGCATGCAGCATACACCCAATGATGGGGGGCTATATGGCATGGCCTAAGGACTTGAAGTGCATGATGCATGAGGATAGCATGCAGAGGCTGCGGCGTGGCATGGAGCACCTGGCCCAGGTGCTGCTCCTGACCCACCAGCTGGCCCTCACAGTGGCTTAGCTGTGCCACTGTTAATGCAACAACTAGTGGCTGGCTGCAGAAGCAGCTCCAGTGCTTGACACAGCAGGTGGAGGCCCTGGGCTTGAGGACTTGCCTGCCCCACACCCCTGACCCACATCCTGGGTCCCAGACCACACTACTTGTCTGGACACTGTACACTTCCCCAGCTGCACTGACTTCTCACTGTTCGGTATGGATCATGAGGAAACCAGGAGATCACAGGGAAGCCAATGAAGAGATGAGAAAGACCTCAATCTTGTGTATCATCAAGAATGGACCCCAGACATGGGCAGGTCCAGGTCCAGCCTCCCTAGAGGCTCCCCAACCCTTTCAGTCACCAGAGCCCTCAGGCCTGCCCTGATGAGCTTCACCCAATAGTAATGTCTGTCGCTGCTGTTTCAGAGTTTTCTGGGGACAGGGTGTAGTTCTCTGGCCCATGTTGAGCTGCCATGCTGAGATGGGGGATAGTCAGCCTGAGCCCGGGTAAGGCAACCATACCTTGGACTCCCTGCCCAAGTGGGAAAAGTTCTTCTTTTACATGGTCTTTGTACAGCTCTGCTATGGGACAGTGACAGCAGGCAGAAGCAAGGACAGCCCACCCCTGGTTATGCCACCCCAGTCCCCTGATCCATGCAGTCACCAGCTACTACTCAGGCCTGTCACGGTCCTTTACCATTATTTATATTTGATATCATATATATCACACATGTTCTCCAACTTTGTTTAACAAGTTCAGCTAAACCCTGTGTCTGTCCAAAGGACAGATGCAATGTTTTGAAACCTGTCCTATCACAAGCAAAGTTAATGGACACAAGACTTGAATCATGGGCCTTTCTCTTCATTTGAGCTGCATTTACTTTCTTTTGTGGATGAGCCTCAGAAGTTGGTGCCCAGCAGTCTCTGAAATGACATCCCTAAGTCCTAGACTTTAAGGTGAGCCTGATGGCTTTGACATTTAGTTTTTTAAAAATATTTCCTCTCCTGAGTAACTATCTCACTGCTTGCTTCCATTCTCTCAGCCCCGCTTATGCAAAGAGTATTGGATAGTCACCCAAAACAGTGTTGACAGTGGTCTTGCACAGAGCTTCTCCTAGTAGCTTACAGGCCACTCCTGCTCCCTCCAAGCCTGCACCTGTGCCCCTAAATCTCTGTTCTATCAGAACTTGTGGGTGTTTCTAAAATCCCCTCCCTATCCCCCACAAGTTGGGAGTGAGAGGGTGAGGTGAGGGTGGCAGGACAAGTATCCTGATGTACTTTTCTTTCCTCTTCCATCTCCCCTCCATCCTCCACAGTGTCTCTGGACAGCAAGGACGTCTGCTGACTTTGGGCTTTCCCTTTCTGTGTTTCCAGTCCTCCAGTCCCTATGGCAGCACCACCATGCTCCAAGTGCAAGTGCATCTTTCCTACACTTCAGGATTTATGATCTAAATCTCCCAAATGAAAGGAATTCATAGTCTCCCACACTCCATCCCTTAACAAAGACAGCTTTTCAAGCCTATTGTTTTGTTACAAAATTAAATTGACAGCAAAAGCTGAGGTATAAACTACTCCTTTTAGCATATATCTTTTATCTTAAGCATCATACCCATTGTTTTTAATGGATGGGAAATTCACAAGTCATCAAGGTTTATAGAATATTCTAGTTCAAGTGAAAATGTTTCAGAAATATTTTTCTCTCCCAGTTTATGATGCTGGGGGAAGGGGAAGGTAGATGAGGAGAAACTGCTAGCCTTTATTTTCCTGCTGCTGAACCTATTCCCTTCTTGAGCTCTGTCTCCCTCCCTCCGTCCCTCCCTCCCACCCTCCCTTCCTTCCTTCTTCTTTTCTATAAATTGAGAGATCCTGGCTAGAGTAACTAACTGTTTTAGATGAACATTTCCTGTGAAAGACATATTGTTACAGAACAAACAAGGGGAGGGGGGGCTGGGACAATATACTATTACTGAAAGAAGCCCCCAGGTCCGTCATGTCCACCGCCAGAAGAAAGACGTCTCTCAATGCCAGAGATTCGTGAAAAGGAAAGGAAATGTTTATTTAATGCTATACAAACTTAAAGTAGTGACCAAATGTCTTCATCAAAAATCCTAAAGTCTCTTAAAACAGACACAGTCCTTCCTTCTCCCTTTGCCCAGTCCAGAGTACTGTATCTCAGGAAAGGAAATAGAAGTCCACGGCTCAGGCAATCCTCTGGTTATTCCCTGTTAGTACTCCGTCTTGGCTGGGAGACCTCCCTGGGTTCCCGGCACCCTCAGCTGAGTCGCCGGGATCTCTGCTAAAACCAGGTGGTGGTTCCCCCTTCTAAAGCTTTGGGGGTCTCCATTCTGGCAAAGGCACATGGTCCTCTCTCCCAGGGCCACGGAGTCCCCACTCAGCCAAAACCCGTGCTTCTCCCTACAAAGCTGCGGGGAGGGGGGTCGCCAGTCTGCCAAAGCCAAGTGGTGGTTCTCTGCTAAAGCCGCATGGTGATTCTCTCTCGGGGCTGTGGGAGTTCCTGCTCTGCCAAAGCTGAGTGGATCTCTCTCAGTGCTGCCGCATCTCTGTTTAAATCCCCGTGGCACTCTTCCTCTGCAGCCCCATTTCCACCTCCTCCTACAATCAGCTACACATGCCAGGACTCATATCCTTCCAGCTTTACTGGGCTACCATCATGAGTCTGGGCAGGTGTGGCCCCATGTCATGGAGCCAATCATCTCCAAGCTCCCACGCAGGCACTGTAACTCAGGGGGATCTGCCCCCCAGTTACATCTTGGTGGGGAAGTTCCTTTCCATCCCCCTGGCCCAGAGCATGGCCATAGCTATTTAACATATCTATGTAACCAGTTAAAGGTTATAGATATGTTGAACGACCATGCCAGAGGTTAGCTGCAAGGCCATTGCATAGCAATATATTTTGATGCATAAAGGACAACATTAAAATTAGGCATGTGGAATTAGGACATTGTATAGGACCTTACATGAGACTTAGAGAATTGCTTTAAAAATGGCTTGAAAAATCTAGAGAGTGACAAATAAAATTTATTCTCTTAGATCTTTCACTGTTGCAAATTGTGACAGAGCAATAGCTATTGAATGTTGTAAATTCCTGGATTGTTTATTGTATCTCAAACTGTTTTCACCATAAGCCATTCCTCTGGCATTTTTACTAAATGGAGAGGCAGGTTAGTAGAGAAAAAGTCCAGAAGGGCCTGAGATGCAACTAACTTGAAGTGAAGGAGTTCAAGGTGGACTGAGTGCCCTTCCTCATCAACCAAGCACAGAGGAACACTGACCTACTTTACATTAAATAAAAAACACCTGGGTGTTCTACTTTCCTGAACAGTAGGAATAAAATAGGGTATATATTCTTTAGCATGGGAAAAGAAAATTTATTCTAATTTCTACCTCCACAACAGATCCAGAACACAACTAATCATCAATACAATTAAAAAGATAAATTGGAACATACAATACCATTTGAAATCACAGGCTATGAAATATTTAGTAAAGAAAGAATTTAATAATAAAGAGAAGAAGTATAAAAATATGTAGCTTTGAAAAATAGTCACCATTTTAGCAATATTCTGTTCATGTTTAACAATGTTGCCTTTAACAAAATAACAAGAGTTGCCAACATGGAGCAATTAGGCCAGACAAACTAGGAATTAATTACTATAGACAGGCCCATATGTCACAGAGCTGCACATGTTTTCCAAATCTTGCTTGGAAGGGGAAAGATTCCTGGGAAAACTCTTGAGATAGTAAAAGGGACATTGCTGCTAAGGTTTGAATTGAAAGTGACTTTGCAGAATTTGAATCATGAAGGCACAAAGTTGGATTAAGTACAAACTAAGTGAACTTTCTTCAGTTCAGTTATTCAATTACTTAAAATAAATCAAGCAGTACCTAAACAGTGTGCCTTCAACAGCCACAAAAGCTCTTGAGGGGTGTCAGGAACCAAATTCCAACAAAGCATTAGCCACTGATTCTACCTTTCCACATATTAAATCACTCTGGTATTAAAAAATGATTAGCAAATCAAAATCTTTGGGGTGCATATATGCGGCATACATTTAAGCTATGACCCCAATTATAGTTTTAGCATGAAAGGTTGGATATCACACTCTGTGTTTTGCTTCCTAAATATTCTCCATTGATAACATTTTAGCACTTGAAAATCACTGCTGATCTTTATATTGATATTTTTTCATCACTAAAACATATCAAATTTGTAATATACATTTTAACCAGAAGAATCAAGAAAAATATTTTCAATTTAAATGAACCAAACAAAAGAAACTGAATATTTTCCCTCTAAATTGCTCCTTATGTAAGTTAAGCTTGGATGTTCTAAACTGGACTCTATCACAACCCTGATTTCTGATTTACTAACTTTTGTTATGGAGGAGGTAGCCGATGACATTAATATCTATTTCCCTTGTGAGGTCTTTGAGATGTTTCAAGTTCTAAAAGGTCCACATGTGGGAGGAAACCTAAAGATGGAGTTTCAAACTTACATGCCTAGGAAGATAGTCCCAAGTAATTGCAAGTAATGCAATCCCAGCCTGGGCTGATGAAAGTGTAACCATAGATACAAATGACAAATGACAGGTGGCACCCAATTTCATGGTAAAAGCAATAGGGAATGGTGGGGACTGTGGAACACTGTACCCCACTTGCTGATAATCCCAATTTTTGCTGTCCTAGTATGTGATCCATATCATGATTTTATGTAAAATTCACAATATGTTAAATATTGCAATTAATTCAAACAAAAAATCAAATAAAAAACAAGTGCATTGAGCCAAACAAAAATATTTTAGAATCAAATTCAATGTGCCACCAGACAGACACCTGCACCAGACATTAAGGGTTCCATATTATCTGCTCTAGGAGCATAGGAGATACTATTTTTAAAGAATATTGCTGTTATTTTATCCTAAAATTCTTAAATTTCACTTGAATCAGAATCACCTGGGTAGGGTTGTCACATGAAAATGCAAGATGCCCTGCTAAATTTAAATTTTAGATAAACAAAGACTTCCAAGATGGAGGGGTAGGTAGATATACTTTGCATCCTCGCTTAACCAAAAGAAGGACAACAAATTTAAAAACAAAACTAATCAGAACTTCCTAAAATCAAACTGTATGGAAGTCTGACAACTGAGAAATTAAAGAAGAAATATTCACCCAGGCAGGTATGAGGGGTGGAGACAGGCAGCCTAGGTGGAGGAGACTCATGGCAAGGCAGTGGCTGACAGACCAGGGGAGGCTTTAGCTGACAGAGCAGGTGGTCCCACACTTGCATGCAGATAAACCGGGAAGAACAACTGGGGAGTGAGACAGACGGCACAACCCTGGGTTCCAGTGCTGGGAAATAGAGCCTCAAAACTTCTGACTGAAAGTACCTGTGGGGGGTGGGGCAGCAGCAGGAGAAACTCTCAGCCTCATAGGTGAGTTCATTGGAGAGACCCACAGGGTCCTAGAATATACACAAACCCACCCACCAGGAATCATCACCAGAAGGGCCCAGTTTGCTTGTGGGAAGCAGGGGAAGTCACTGAACGCTGGCCAGGAGCTGAGCAAAAGGCATTGTTTCCTCTCAGACCTCTCCCCCACATATAGCATCAGAACGCAGCTATGTGGGGTGCCCTGCCCTGACAAACACCTAAGGTTCTGCCCATCACTATGTACAGGCACCCTGAAACACCAACAACAACAAAATGACCCAAATGAAAGAACAGGTCAAAGCTCCAGAAAAAATACAACTAAGCAATGAAGAAGTAGCCAACTTACCAGATGCAGAGTTCAAAAACTGGTAATCAGTTTTTGAGCTGAACTATACTCATAGAAATGGTTGAGTATGGTCACAAAGTAGAGTAACAAGTAAAGGCTATGAAAAGTGAAATAAAGGAAAATGCACAGGGAAACAACAGGAAACTGGGACTCAAATCAACGGTTAGGAGCAAAAGGAAGAAATATTAAACCAGAATAGAATGAAGAAACAAGATTTTTTTAAAAATGAGGAGAGGCTTAGGAACCCCCAGGACAACTGTAAACCTTCCGACATCTGAGTCATAGGGGTGCCAAAGGAGAAGAGGAAGAGAAGAAGTTGAAAACTCATTTGAAAACATATGAAGGAGAACTTCCCCAATTTGGCAAAGGAAATAGACTTCTGGGAAGTCCAGAAAGCTCAGAGAGTCCAAAAACAGTTGGAATCAAGGAAGCACACACCAAGGAACATCATAATTACATTACCCAAGATTAAAATGAAGGAGAGAATCTTAAAAGCAGAAAGTGAAAAGCAGAGAGTTACATACAAAGGAGTTCCCATAAGACTATCAACTGATTTCTCTAAAGAAACCTTGCAGGCAAGAAGGGGCTGGAAAGAAGTATTTGAAGTCATGAAAAGCAAGGACCTACATCCAAGATTACTCTATTCAGCGAAACTAGCACTTAGAATGGAAGGGCAGATAAAGTGCTTCCCAGAGAAGGTCAAGTTAAAGGAGTTCATCATCACCAAGCCCTTATTATATGAAATGTTAAAGGGACTTATCTAAGAAAAAGAAGATAAAAAATATAAACAGTAAAATGACAACAAACTCACAACTATCAACAACCAAACCTAAAAAACAAAAATGAACTAGGCAAACAACTAGAACAGGAACAGAACCACAGAAATGGAGATGACATGGAGGGTTTTCAGTGGGAAGGTTGAGGGGGAAAAGATACGGGGAATAAGAAGCATAAATGGTAGGTAGAAAATAGACAGGGGAAGGTTAAGAATAGTGTAGGAAGTGGAGAAGCCAAAGAACTTATATGTACAACCCATGGATGTGAACTAAGGTGAATGATGGTGGGAAGGGGGGTGGTACAGGGAAGAGGGGAATAAAAGGGAGAGAAAATGGGACCACTATAATAATATAATCAATAAAATATCTTAAAATTAAAAAATAAATTTCAGATAAACAATTTTTTTAGAATAAGTGTGTGTCAAATATTGTATGACACATACTAAAAATTATTTGTTTATCTGAAATTCAATTTACTTTTTAAAATATGCTTGTATTTGTTAGGTCTGGCTATTCTATAGCTGGAGAGCTTATTAAAACACAGATTGCTGACCCTACACTAAGACCTCCTGATTCAATAGATCTGAGGTAGACCCCAAGAACTTGCATTTCTAACAAATTTCTTAGGGGATATTAATTAGTATTGCTGGTTTTAAGAACACACTTTCAGAACTACTGCCCTAAAATAAACTGATTCTGAGTTATGTTTTAATCAGCTTAAAGTTGATTACGTCTTGTTAAATCAAATGTTTACTTATCAGATATGTTGAGACTGGTTTTTCTAATGACTCAAGTGTAGTTCTAGTTTAGATTCAGAAGGATAACCTGCTCTCTCATTCTTCCAGCATTATCTGCTAGGGCCTTTGCTCAGTGCATACATTTGTTTCCCAGGCATTTGAATGCTTGACCATAAAGTTTTAGTAGCTAGATTTAGCCTGAAAAAAGAATGAGTTTCTTGAAACTGTTAGGCATGACATCTGTTTTCCCTGCACCATCACTTTTTTCCTATAAAATGTAAATGAGCTATGTTAGCTGTATTTAAAGGGGTAATGATACCCTTACATACATGAATTATAACTATATTATTTGGACTAAATATGAATCAAAAAAGTGTCAGAAGTTCCTTAAAAGTCCTGCATTAAAATTCAGTTTGCAAACTCTAAGTTACTTCTATCTGTCTAAATATGTACATGATTCATAACCAACTACCTTGATTTTGGCAACCTCCCACCTCTTCTAACCAGGTGTTTTTGCTGGCATTAACTCTGTTGAAGCCATTTTAGTCCCCGGAATATAGAAAGAAGGGATATGAGACAAGTTTGCCTCCAGAAGTCTATATTGTCATCATCACTGCAATCATGTTGCTTATTGCTCATTGTCACCATTTTTCAACCACTTTCACCTAGATCCTGGCCTGCAGGGAGGCTTCGGACTGTATATCTCCTCCAACCTTATGGCTTCTCAGTCTTGCTCCTGTTTATTTTTGTTGTTGTTTTGTTTTTTGAGAAAGAGAAGGGAGAAAGGGAAACAGAGAAAGAAAGTGGGGGGGGGGAGAGAGAGAGAGAGAGAGAGAGAGAGAGAGAGAGAGAGAGAGAGAGAGATTTATCCTTCTACTTATTTATGCATTCATTGATTGATTCTTGTATGTGCCCTGACCAGCAATGGAACCTGCAACCTTGGCATATGGGAACGATGCTCTAACCAAATGAACTACCCAGCCATAGTTCCTGTTTCCCAATCTATATGGTGTGTCTGTTTTTTCCGCTTCTGCCAATCCCATAGCTGGGGTTGTATTGTCACCCACTGGAACACACCTTTGTCTTTCATCTCATGGCCCAGAATCAGAGTACTGTCCCTGAACCTCCAGTCTCACAACCTGTCACCAAGCCCACTACCCCAACTGCACTGTGTGCAGAACTTCTGGACTGTGTGGGCTTCTGGACTGCTATGACAACATGCATGCCCCTAATACCAAGTGCAGTCCTATAACAAAAGAATCACCTTTCTGTCCAAGTAGCTGCGTAGTGGCTCCTGCTCTATGTTCCACATACCTTCTCTGCAGCCTTGCTTTTGTCTCATTCCTGTCTTATTCCTCCAAAACAGGAGAGTTCACTTCATGCTATGGGTTAACCCCCCAAAGCAGTACATTTAGTACTTAAAAAGATAACACATTTAGAAGTATGAGAGTAAATTGTTTCTCCTCATAGCAAACAATGTTTAAAAAACAAAGATTTATAAGTAACTAACCATAATATATTATAGAAAATTCTGTTATATAGCTATGAATTAAATTTAACTAATCTCTATGATGGGACCACAGGAAGAAGATTTCTGAGTTTAGCATTAAAGGGTATCTATCTTTGTAGAATTTCTAAGAAAAGTCATTAAAAAAAATATTCAAATTTTAACTAAGTCTGCATAAATAATGTTTGTGCTTATTATAAAGATGTTAGTAGACAGCAGGAATAAATAAGCCATCCCTCAAAACACTTGTACCACAGGTGTCAAGCACATAGAAAACTTAGGAAAAGAGATATTTTAATGACCCAATCATTTAGACATTCACTGCATCACTCAATTCCAATGATCAGTTTAGCCCAAATGACAATGTTGTTCTATCCAAAGAAGACAAAGGAGCCCAGAAACTGTATTAGTGGTTCGGTACAACCTCATGGTGACACTGGAAACCCATACACAGTTTCCTGCCAATCTGAATCATCAGTGTATCTTGAATTACTTTGTTTATTGACAATCATTTGTACTTAAAATCCCCATCGTACATTTTTATGACATTTTTATAACTTGTTCCCAAGTAGACTGTCAGCTCTTGAACATGAAAGCCAGGAGTTTGTTTATTCTTGTGCCCTCCACACCTAGAAAAATACTTGAACATATGATAGATACTATATAAATGATGAATGACAGATTTGACTCTAATTTCAATAATTTTTTTTCATTCTTCCTTGTAACTAAGGGTCTTTCATATCAATTCTCATATTATGAGTGCTGTGCTAAGGTCTCTGCCAAATATCCCAGTGCCCTTGGTCTCAGATTCTCATCTTGCTCACCTCTGTCTTCTGGGAATCTAAAAATGAGATTTGGAATTCTAGCCCTCAAAATTGCTAGGAAATATTTACTGCAATACTCAGTGTACTTCTATGGCCCTTTGTTTACATTAATGTATTCACACCAGAATGTTTCTGAGACCCTGAGTCAGTTGACTTTTTACTATGTGGCACTCACGCTTAGGTGCTGTATTAGTTTACTGGTGCTGCTGTGACAAAACACCACAGAGTGAGTGGGTGGCTTAAACAACAGGAATACACACTTCTGGCCTCATACTTCTCACACTGTT
The DNA here is from genome assembly GCF_019186645.2 of Phyllostomus hastatus. Taxonomy (NCBI): domain Eukaryota; kingdom Metazoa; phylum Chordata; class Mammalia; order Chiroptera; family Phyllostomidae; genus Phyllostomus; species Phyllostomus hastatus. The sequence continues at coordinate 20,308,494 of NW_025334028.1, read as the reverse complement.
GCCTCATACTTCTGGAGGCTAGAATTCCAAGATCTAGGTGTTATATGGTCGGTTCTTCCTGAGAGATGTAATAAAGAATATGTTCCATGCTTATCTCCCAGCTTCTGATAATTGCCTGACAATCTTTGGTGTTCCTTGGCTTGGAGAAGATGAAGGCACTTACTACTTTTATCTGAATTTTTATAAGGGCATCAGTCATATTGGATTAGGAATTCATCCCATTCCGGTATGACCTCATCTTAATTTTACTAGCTACATCACAACAATCCTATTACCAAATAAGATAACATTCCGAGGTACTGGAGGTTAGGATTCCAGTGAAAAATTTTGGAGGGACACAGTTAAACCTGTAACAGGTACTATATAGACATTTATTTAATCATCACAGTAACCCTATGAGGTAAGTATATTTAACTCCATTGGATGCACATTGTGTCTGAGTTCTATCTAGTCAATGTTTTCAGATGACACTGCCATGTGTTTGGAAAATGTATTTTCTCTCATTCACAGGGCATCATGAAGTCAGCCTCTTCAATATGTCTCTTCTCTGACTGAGAATCCCAAGTATGAACTCTGTGTTTATAATTTTTTATTATTTTTCTTGGCTATAAAATTGTATTTCTGTGGGTAATTAGGTGATGATATCTGAGATACAATAATTATTTCCTGGGAAGTCATGCTAGTTGACCTATACTTTTACTTCGAGGTTATTTCTCCTGATTGAAGGAAGGCTTAAGCAACAGAAATACATTGTTTCATAGTTCTGGAGATCAGGGTCTTACAGGGTTGCTTCCTGTTTCATTCTTCATAAAGCTTGTTTCAACTGTTCAGTATTTTACAAGTAATATAATTGTTTATTCTACATTTGAATAAAAAATATCATTAGGTGTATATTTTAGTGCATGTGTCTTACTGATTTTAAATACTTCTTTTCACAAATTCAGATTTAGTGGTAAATTTTTTCAAGTAGTGTTTACTAGGGCATAGAAATACTATAGCTATGTTGTTTTCATAACTGAACTGTGTAATCTTTTGTGGGTAGATCCTACTTCAATTTTACTTTGCTTTTTTATTTAATATTGAAAAAATATGGAACCAATATACAGTGAGCAAAGACCCAGTGAGGCAATTTTACTACAGAGCAAGAGATTTTATTTCTAGCTGCTCAGGTTAATAACTGTAGTATATAGAGAAAAAACATTGGGAAAAAGCATTGTATATCAAGAAATGTTCTTCATGGACTAGTCTAGAAGTTGTTCTGTTCACAAATAGGAATAATTGAAATCCCCTCCAACATACAAGAGATTACTAGCATAGCACATTCACATATGAAGTCTGTCACACTGAGAGCCCTGAAGAGTTTCATCATTATAAATTTGTGTAACAGAAATTAGATATAGAAATATAACAGGCAACAGCAAATCTACATGGCTAAGGAAGAAATTATCTATGCACAAAACAGACAAAACTACAAATAGACTACGATAGGAAAAGGTGATCATTCCAACAGAGAGTGATAATAGCACTTCGTAGGAGAATTTTCTCAGGTTCCTACAGCAGAACAGTACATGGAAATGAGGGGAATCAAGATGAGGAGAGAGATGCCTGACTAACTTGTGGCTGAGGAAATAATGATTAAAATCCAAATCATACTACCTCTTATTTATAATTTGTAAATTTCTTATTTGTAATCTAGTATTTAAAATAACTATTAGAGAACATTTTCCCAGGAATGTGGTATTAGCTTTTTTACAGTTACATTTTCTGTTATGTTCTCACAAATAATCCAACTCCAAATGAGAAATGCTCCTGTATTGTTTTTTTGTAATTATTATTTTTTTATTTTAATCATTGTTCAAGTGCAGTTTTCTCCCTTTTACTCCCAATCCAGCCCACCTACCCAACCTTCCCCACTTTGCCCCCTTCCTGTATTGTTAAAAGAGAAGGATTTCAACCATGCTGCAATCCTTTTTTTTTTTTAAAGATTAAACTTTTGATGAAATTTAGTATCTAGTTAATAGGAAGAGAAACAAAACAAAACAGTATTTCCAGGTTCAGGCCAGATAAAAGTTAAACACAACCCTAATGACTGCAAAATAAAATTCAGACAGTCTCTGGGTTTTATACAGCATTTATACAATGTCCAACAGTTTGACTAGTCTGCTAAATTGAACGGTTGCTTTGGCATTTCACAGATTAAACACTCCTCTACCTTTCTAAACTTTGTGATTCTCCAATATATAAAAGCACTTTAAACGTTTTATAGATCTAATTTATTCTGAAAACTAAAAGCAAGAGTCAGGACAACAATGCTGTAAAAACATGGAAAAAAATAAATTGTCCCAAATTCAGACCATTTCCTTAGGCCTAAAAATTTAATTGACATATATTTCTAAGAGTAATATTAACACTGGGAAAATTCAGTAGAACAAGAAAATATATTCTGGCAACAATTATAATCTTAAATTAAATTTTTTTATTGTAATGTAGTAATTAGATGAATGTAATTCCAAAACAGTGTCATTAAATAATGAAGTCTAAGAAAACAAAAGTTTTTGTAGGCTAAGAGTTCAGTGGAATTATTTGATAAGGATTAAATAAAGAGGAACAGAAGTTGCTTGAAGAAATTGTACTGGATACAATAACAATATTTCCTTTATGCAAAGGCCAAGTTTTAAATTTCATTCAGCCATGTTTTAACAGGGAACCACTTGTAATTTTTCAGTAGGTTTCTTAGACTTCTATTAGAAAGCAATCAACTTTAATATTACCCAATCTAATGATATGCCCAGAAAAATTCAAGTATGGTGCAAGAAAAAAAATCTCTAAAAATGTTCAATCTTCACCCAAAACTGACAGCATTTTCTCATGTTATGCATCTGCACATAACTATACTTATTTTGCTTTTTATTTTTATTTATTTTAATTATTTATTCTATTACAGTTGTCCCATTTTTTTTCTTTAATTCTCTTCCACCCCTCTAACCCACAGCTGATCTTCTCTTTGTTGCCCATGTCTGTATGTCATTCCTACATGTTCTTTGACTTGTCCTTTCCCCTTCCTTCCACCATGCCCCCCTCCCTCCTCACCTCCTACAGCTATCAGTCTGCTCCATGTTTCCCTATCTTTGGTTCTACTTTTCTTGTTAGTTTATTTTGTTCACTAGTTTCCACTTATAAGTGAGGTCATATGGTATTTGTCTTTCACCAACTAGCTTATTTCACTCAGCACAATAGTCTCCAGTTCCATCCATGCGGTCACGAAGTGTAAGACTTCCTTCTTTCTTTCTACTGCGGGGTAAAAACAGTTTCTTCACTAAATGGTGTTGGTAGAACTGGACTGGTACATGCAAAAAAAATTAAACTAGACCACCAATTTACACTATACACCCAAATAAACTCAAAATAGATAAAGGACTTAAATACAAGTTGTGATACCATAAAAGTCCTAGCAGAAAACATAGGCAGTAACATTTCAGACATCCCACACAGCAATATTTTTGCCAATATATCTCCTAGGGCAAGGGAAATAAAGGAAAACATAAACAAATGGGATTACATCAAATTAAAAAGCTTCTCCATAGCTAAAGAAACCCTCATCAAAATGAAAATGGAATTAACCATATGAGAGAATATATTTGCCAATGATACATTGGACAAGGGTTTATTCTGCAAAATATATTAAGAACTCATATGACTCAATACCAAAAAGACAAATAACCTAATTAAAAATGGGCAAATGACCTGAATAGACCCATCTCCAAGGAGCACATACAGAGGGCCCACAGACATAAGAAAATTGCTCAATATCACTAGGCATCAAAGAGAAGCAAATTAAAACCAAAATGAGATACCACCTCACACATGTCAGAATGGTTATCATTAATAAATCAATAAATAACAAGTGCTGGTGAGGACATGGAGAAAAGAGAACCCTAGTGCACTGTTGGTGAGAATGCAGACTGATGTAGCCATTATGAAAACAGTATGGAATTTCCTCAAAAAAAAAAAATGGAACTACCTTTTGACCCAGTAATTCCACTCCTGGCACCCTAAGAATCCTGAAACACCAATTCAAAAGAACTTAGGTGCCCCAATGTTCATAGCTGCATTATTTACAATAGCTAAGTGTTAGAAACAGCTCAAATGCCCATCAGTAGATGAAAAGTTTAAAAAGCTGTGGTACATCTACACTATGAAATCAGTTCTTCTAATATTTTCCCAGGTAATCATAGCTTTCTCTGACTACCCCTTACAAATTTGTTTCCGAATTAAACTATTTTAATGCTTAAATAATATCTTCATTATTTTCGTTTTCTAATTTATTTCTCCTATAAATTTATACCTTGATTTCTACAATAGCTCTTTAGCTGGGCTCCTCATTTCTTGTGTCTTTCTCCTTCATCTGTTGTGGATAGTATGATGTATGTTGCCTAAGTGGAGGAGCCAGAAAATTACTGTAAGAGTAGAGTTGAAATAAGGTAGCACTAAAGCCCAAGGAGGAATCACACATTTGGATATCATGGAAAATTTGAACAAAGTGCTTTTCCTTTCATAATCTGAGAACAATGAGGTTCTAACTGCAATTCATGCTGTCAGCCTGAGCAGGGACTTGCACTGCTCTCTGCGGACTATTGCCATTCCCCGTCTCACATGCCTTCATTTACTGATCTCCAAACTCAGGTCATTGTACTTGTTGGGCACCTCCTGTGTGCCACGGAGACCAGGGGGTACAGAACCACTTCTCTGCTCTCACAGACTTTATAAGCTGACTCAAGATGTAGATAGTAAATTGGAAAACACATCTATTTTAACATTATGTTTTAATTTTTGTTACAAATGCTATAGTGAAGGTTTATAGCTTATCAAGAGTTTATATGTTAAGGGTACCTAATTCAATTTGGGGGGACCAAAAGAGACTTTCTAGAGAAGTGCTTTCTAAACTGAGACCCAAAGCAGAATTGAGGGATGTTCAGGTCAGAGGAAGAAGGCAAAGTGTGACCTCTTTTCTGTCCCCCCTGAAGTGGGCTTGTAAGGTGTACAAGCACAGAGAGGACAAAGAGAGTGCACTGGAGCACTGAAATGAGGTCTGCAAAACATATCATTCAAATTCCCTTGTCAGTTGGATTCCAGGCAAGTTCAATGACAGAAGACACTAGAACTGAGACTGCAGAACAGGAGAAGTAGGCCAGGCAATCCAGTTATTCTTCTGCAGAGATTACATCTTCATGATTTCAGCCCCACCAGACCTTCCTCACCCACAATCCCAGCTCCTGTCATGCGTGTTCCTACAGAAGTTCCAGCTTCTTCCAGGAATTCCTGACTTTGAATTCTGGTAACATTCCTTATTCTCTTTGTTCATGCTTCCTTAGAGTGGTAGGGTTTCCTACTGTTGTCGATTTTTGTCTTTCTCAGCATCTCCTGTGTGTTTTCATTTGTACCAACTCCTATGTAATTGTTTAATGCATTTACTCTCTTCCTTTGTATTAACTTGTGTTGATTCTATTTTCCTAATTATAATTGGTTTTTAAAAGGTGCTGTATGCCACATTACAGTAAATATGAGCTATTCTGGAAGCAATGGTGAAAAAATATTTTAAGCAAGACATGTGAGTGTTATATATGTATTGCAGAGTGATCACAATGGTTATTTGATGGAGAATGAACAGAAGGGCAAGGAGCAAGACTGGTGGCTGAAGGGACAGTTAGATAGTCCCCATGAAAATCTGGCTGAGAGAAACTGACCTGAGCTCTGCAACCTACAGGAGGCCTAGAGACATGTGGGTGCAGTCCAACCACAGATGGAGGTACTCTGTTCTAGATCATTTCTGTGAGGGATGAGAAGGAAAGGAAATCAGGAGTAATTCCTCGGTTTTCTATATGAATACCCAGATGAATGGCAGTGCTATTCTTTGAGATGGAAAATGCAAGAGGAGCTGAATGGAGGAGAGTGAGTGATGAGTTCAGTGCTGTCGGGTTGAATTGCCTGTGTTGTTGAGGTTTGGTCTAGTTGCGCAGTACCACTAGGTGTACCAGACTGGAGCTTGAGAGAGAAGTCTGTCTTTGAGAAAAAGATCAGAGAGTCATCTCTATGAAAGGTGTAACTGAAGCCATAATTGTGGAAAATGTTCCTTGGGGACTTTAAAGCAGTGGTTCTTAAGCTTGATCGGGTTATGAAATTCTTCAACAATTTTCCCCTTATGAGCACATAGTGACTCTGGTGTAAAAGGTGAGAGCAGGTCAGGACATATGCCCTTCCTTGCTCCTAGATATCCTTTGTTACTAGTTCTCATCAATGGGGAGTAAGTGGATATGGTGTGAGCCATTCCTGGCCAACACTCTAATGAAAAACTTTATGGTTCATCTCTCCCTCCTGCTGATGGATACAAATGGTCATTAGCAATATGGGAGCAACAAAGCCACAAAGTGGAAAAGTTCTGCTGTCAGAATCACCATGTGAAGAGAGCTTCCCACAGATAGGAACGCTCACTTTGGACCATTGCAAGAACGCAACATTCAATTTCCTTTGTTTGAGACACATGTAATTTGTTCTGTCTTTTATAAAACTCTAGTCCACCTCAACTAATACACTGTATTATCAATGCATTTCTTTTAAATTCTGCTTCATTCTGACGAGTTTTACTCTATGTATCTTGCACCTAACATTTCTCAAGGGCAAGGATCCAATTGGCTTTGTATAATAGATTACCATCTGATCAAGTATTCCACTCAAGCCCAGATTTCTTGCCAATCACCTGGTCCTTCTTATGTTCAACTATAAGTGACTGCCTTAAGGTTAGTCACAGATTCTTGGAATTTATTCTGGTTATGATAAGAGGGTCAAATGACACTACACATAAAATGTGTGTGTCAGCTACTCTTTCTGGTCATTTGGCTTAGAAAATGAATGAAAATTTGCCCCAGTTTGGGGGAACAGAATGCCCCAATTTATGTACCTTATTCCACTATGATCATTAAGACTGTCCTCTTTTACTCTCAAAGTGTTCCAGCTTGAAATACAAATTATATGATCTCCCTATTATAAAGAAATGCACCTTTTCACAGATATTTCTCCAATGATAAACAGATTGCTATGTGTCAATTCCACTTATGTGTGTGATACTGAGGCTTAAGTACCTAACATTTAAACCACTTCAATATTTTTGAACTGGTCCCTTACATTTATCCAATCTCATTTTTCATACTAACAGATTCCCTCATTGTCTCTAACCAGTCACCTTACTGTCTTCTTGGGACATTTGATATTTACCTATCCATCATTTATTTTGCATTTCTAGTAATATTTCTCCCAGTTTCCTTAGACAACTGCCTATCAGTGTGTTCTTCGTCAGAAATTTCTCCCTCTATCCTTAGGTCCAGAGTTGAGCATGCAATCTAGTGGTGTGGATCAGAGCCTCATATTTCTCTGGCCAATCAGATCTAGTGAAGGTTGGACCCATGACCTAAGCAATGTCAATCATGACTACTAAAATTTGTAGTAGAATAAAAAAGAGAGAGAGAGACAGAGTTGTTCCTTGTAAGAGAGAGAGATGAGAGAGATAGATTAATTCCTGACAATCATTTGTAAATATGAGTCATGAATCAAGATTATCCTAATTCCAGTCTACCCATAGAGCTTTTCAGTATGAGCTAATAAAGTCATTCATTTAAAACTTCAAAAAGTTATATTGTAGAATATGCTCTTAACTTGCTCCTTTGTACCTTTGCTTATTCTACTTCCTCAAATTGAAGTGTTTCTTTCACCAATCCAGCTCATTACTTTGGGATTAGCCAAAAGCACTAATGTATCTTCAGAGATATTTTCCTAACTTCATCCCATTACAATCAATCACTGACTCTGAAAGCATCAACCTTCACATACAGGCTCAAGCTGCAAAGCAACAGATGCTTGTAATTCCATAGTAACCGGTAGCACTGTTATTAAGGGTAGATTAGTAGCATTCTGTTATGCAAACCATTCTTTCTACTGAATTGCAGCAACTGACTATTGAATATAGGATTGGTATATATCACAAATTTTTCATCTGAGGGTGACAAAAATCCAACTTTCACCAAGTTAATTGAGAAAAAATCCATTGGCTCATGTAGCTGGGAAATGTTGGCAGACATTTCAGTAAGGGTTGGAACAAGGGGTTAAAAAGAGAACTTGTTCTGTCTTTTCCCATCTCTTGATCCCCCTTCTATCTTTGTGTTTGCTTAATGCTGCAAATGACCTGTCTTCGTAGTGAGGAATATGGCTGTGACAATTCTTTCAGTTTAGCAATCATAGCCACTAAATGCAATATTTCAAGCTGTCATATAAAATTCCAGGGGAGAATTCTAATTGACCATCTTTGAATTTGGGTTCTTCCATGAAATAGTCATTGGGGCAAAGGGCATGGACTCTTTTCATTGGCAGGTCCTCTGCTAGCCCATATGGCTCTATAGCCTTTGTACAAATGAGCAAATGATTTCCCCACTAGGTAGAGGCAGCCCTACAGGTGAACAGCTTGGCAAGCAGATGGAGCCTTTATGAGAATTAGAAAAAGGTGACCTTTCTCCGGGCATATACACCCCATGCCAAGGTACACAGCTTGGGGAGAGAAGCATGGCTAGATTTCAGGCTTCACTTATTCCCTTGGCCAGACATCCTTAGGCACAGCAGACCATATAAGGCAGTCACACTTATTGGCCATTGTGGATCATATAATCAGCTTTTGTTGGAGCCAGGTGATGAAGATGGGGGTGTGATTCAGGCAGAGAGAGTCACTGACTGCAGCACTCAGGTGCAGACATATATGGAGATATAGTGGCTCCTCAAAGGAAAAATATTACAGAGACAATATATGCTCACTTGTTGATTTTTAAATTGTGTATGAATGGAAAACACCATTCTCATATAACTGCACATTGGTTTCTCCAGAATACAAACATATTACTTTTTTCAATTAGAATATTTACAACTTTCTGCCATACTTTGATTGTTTATATCATGTTTTTATATGATCTCAGATCATATTTTCTGTTTTCTTTGATTACACAATCTCTTAAATGAAAGTAGATATATGACAGAAGCCTGATGAATATTAAGTAAATCATATATTACTTCTATAAGTTAAAGTCATTTTGTGGTTCATTGCATGGTCATAAACATTATGTGAACTTTATTGCAAAAACAATAGACCTGAGAGAGGCAATAACTCTTCTGTTGTTCAGAAAATATGAATAAAATAACATAAAAATGGAAACAAAAATGTGGTAAAGTAAAATTATGTATATATATATTTCCTCAATGTGTTTCTTGCAAAAAATAGATACTTTACTTGAACATCTATAAAGGTGATTTACTTGATTCACACCTAATTATGTCATATTGTGCTATCTAATGTGAGTGAGAATGCAGCATGGGGCTCTAAACCTAACATTAAGAATGGGACAGAAGTAACTGATTAAGTACCTGTGCTACAGAAAATAGGGCAGCAAAACACAAAATAAACAAAAATACACTGAAAAACTATTTGAAAGACATTAGTGTAATGAGGGGGAAAGCTCTGAAAGGGGCAAAGCAAAGATCCTTTGCCTAAAATACTTCTGATCTAAGACTAGATATTGAAGCGTGGGTCCCCGGCCAGCAGTGACCACGGAACACTGTGGATGGCTCAACAAAAAACACGCGGGAAAAAGCACATGCACAGAGACAGACCAGTTTCTGTGGGGAAGTAGGGATGAAATGGCCACCCCCCCTAGTGGGGAGCGTGCTGATTTACCATCCATACCTGCTTTTATTGGGCTCATTTTGCATAATAATTCAGGTAAAGTACAGTACTCATTAGGGGGAAGTAAGGAACCATAGAAAACAAGGAACTCTGCCAGTCTATTTTGAGTCGGGGTCAAAGAGCTGTAAGACTTTGAGGAACAAACTAACTTCCTCCTTGGACCCCTCTCATTCAACTGAGAGCATTCTAAACAAAGAAGGTTTCACAGTAATTTACATATTCTTTCTTAGGCCTGATCACCTGGGGAATCCACCTTTTCAGCATGGAGCTGCACCACCCTGTCATTGTTTCAGGCTTAGGTGGAGCGAGGGAACTAAGGCAACCAAGAGATAAGGAGATTTTCTCCCAGACAATGAGAACTCAGGCTATGTCAAAGCCGAGGAGCGAGGGTCCATCACCCCCTTTTGCTGCAGCCCCCCAAGTCCTTCTTTTGGGGGGCCTCCCAAAGTGATCGTGTCTGTCTTAGGTCATTCCCCCCTTGGGGAATCTTACCCATCTTTGGCTAACCGACCAAGCTTTTGGGGGTTCAGTTATGAATAAAGCAGCGGAAGCAGCATTCCTGCCAGGGAGATAAGCTTTTGTCTCCTTGCTGGCTTATGGTTCCAAGGGCGTTCCCTTAGCCTTAGCCTAGGCGGGGGTTTCAGCTTCTGATACCAGTCAGGGTGGTTCCCAAAAAGATATAATGCTAAAATGACAATAAAGTAAGTAACTGTACTTTTCTGATTAATGGCAAATGACTGCCATTTTGAGAAGTGTGGTTTGGGGATAACAAAACAAAACAAATAAACACTGAACAACACCACTGTTCAATATTCAAATACATGGGGATTTTCATTTGAACTGTAATTTAAAAAAAGTTTTTATAAGAATATTTGGGATATTTGATGACCTCTTTAAGAATTATTAGAATCTTTACTCTTAGTTCTTATTTTCTTATCTTAGTTAAATAATTCCCTCAGTTATAACTTCCCATTTGAAATAGGGTTTTATCTAATCTTTTTGTGTAGATGGAATATGTGTGAAGTATGTTCAAATAAATATTAGCCGTGTTAATTGTGAAGCTCTTTTATTTACTTTTCTCTCTTCCCCAATTAACTTATTTTAGCTGATCTGTTTAAACCCATCAACTCCCCAAAATTATTGCATTTCATAAAAGCCTTGATGGTATTTTGTTGGCAATAATATTAAAATAATTGAATTGAAACATTTAAGCAATCTATTTATTGTAAGGTAAGGAAATCTTAATTCTAACTACATTGGAGAAAAATAAAAATCATCAGTCTAAAAACCAAAAAAAAATTAAGCATCCCATTTGTGAAGGTGCAGAGTGGCACTTAGACCACAGAAAATGTTAGAACAATCATTCAGATGCCTCCACAACTGTTACTAAAATCCTTTTATTTCTATAGAGTAAGAAATATGACAAATTACAGCTCTGAATTTTACATGTGAAAGTTAAGTTTTACTGATTTTTCCATATATGATATAAATTACCAGTGGACATTTCTGACTGTCTTGACTCAGGTGAAAGCTCCATTCTGGGCCAAAGGAACTAAAGAACAGAATCATAGAAGATCATGACTGAGACCAGCAAAGGGATGATTCCAGGAAGAATGGGGCTGCTATTGTTACAGGGTGCAGCCAAGAGGGGGGACCCCAAACGGGCATTTAAAATGGGGTCCAGAACTCAAGGTGTCCAGGAGATTTTAAGATGTCTCCATCCCCCCCACCCAGGGTGTGGGTTGGGGGAAGGGACAAATGGAGCAGAGCCATTGAGATCTGTTTTGCATAGCAACAGCCTTGCAGCTACCCTCTGGCGTGGTCATTTAACATATCTATAGCCTTTGACTGGTCGCTTAGATATGTTAAATAGCTGTGATCATTTCTGAGCCAGGGGAATGGAAGTAACTTCCCCACCAAGACATGACTGGGGGCAGATCCCCCAAGCTACAGCACCTGCGTGGGAGCTCGGAGAAGATTGGTTCCAGGACATGGGGCCACACCTGCCCAGACTCATGATGGCAGCCTAGTGAAGCTGGAAGGATACGAATTCTGGCATGTGAAGCCGAGTGTGGGAGGAGTCGGAAATGAGGCTGCAGAGGAAGACTGGCCACAGGGATTTAAAACCCAGACTTGGCGGCCATTGGAGAGAGAGAACCGTGCTGCTTTAGGAAAGAGAACCACGCGGCTTTGAGGGAGTGGAGACTCCTGCATCCGAGAGAGAACCATGCTGCTTCAGGAAGGAGAGCCATGCACAGCCCTGAGAAGGAGAGAACCACGCGGCCTGTGCCAGAGTGGGGACCCCCACAGCTTTAGAAGGGGGAACCACCACCTGGTTTTAGCAGAGATCCCGGCGACTCAGAGGAGGGTGCCGGGAACCCAGGGAGGTCTCCCAGTCGAGATGGAGGACTAACTGGGAAAAACCAGAGGACTGCCTGAGCCATGGACTTCTATCTCCTTTCCTGAGATACGGTACTCTGGACTGGGCAAAGGGGGAAGGAAGGAAGGACTGCGTGTTTGTGGGTGTTTTTAGGGACTTTAGGATTTTTGGTAAAGACATTAGGTCACTACTTTAAGTTTGTATACCATTAAATAAACATTTCCTTTCCTTTTCACAAATCTCTGGCATTGAGAGACGTCTTTCCTAGGGCGGCGGACATAACGGACCTGGGGGCCTTTTAAATAATAGTATATTGTCTCAGGCCCCCCTTGTCTGTTCTGTAACACTATTGCCTTCCCTAGAAGGACTAAAGCATTAAATCAAAAATTATAATTATTATGCAAGTTATAAATTTAACATATATAAACATAGATATAAGAATAAAAATAAGTATGTAATATCAAAATATAAATATAAAATGTTATTATAATTAAAGACTATCATAATAATATAGCCACACAGTGTAATTTTAGAATGCTGAAAGTTAAATCTGTAAGGTACTAAAAATATGAAAATTATATGAGGATTTCTAAAATATTTATAAGTATACATTACATCATATTTATTAAACAAGAAGCTAAAATTAAAGTTTCAACTAAGGCATTAAGATCACATAGATTTCTGATGCTTAATAAGTCATGAGGTATAGCAAAAAAGTTAAAACAATATTTAAGAACTAAGTTCCCTGTCTTCACCTATTAGGAACACAGCCCACATTAAGAGGGAATTGGGAGGAGATGTTGGCAAGAGGTGTTGCTAGGTCCTACTCAACCATTAAGAAAGGGTGAGAGAAGAAACTGGATAAAATATAGGATGCCCAGTTCCTGGAAATTCAGATAAACAAATACATTTTGTACAAGTTTATTCTAAATATTGCATTATTTGTTGTTTATATGAAATTCAAATTTAACTTGTCATTCTGTATTTTGTTTATTAAACATGCAGGAACTATACCCTTGACCTCTCAGCCAATTAGAGGGACCCCAAAGGGACCACCAAGAGACAATGCCCACACTGGGGACTCAGACGAGTGCCAGACAGGCTAAGAAACACAGATGGTGGCTTCTTTTAGATGACTTTAATAATGGTCCATGAAAAACACGTGGGCCACATAGACGTGATTGCAAGAATAGAGGCTTCTTGATTCCTGCCCAAAAGACTGTGAGGGAATGGGTAACTAGAAAATAGGGGTGGAGGGTTGGGGCTGGGAGGGGGAGGGGAATTGTCCAAATCGGGAATTGTTCAAAGGGTCACAGCAACCAGTTTTGAAGATTTACAAGGAAATCACCATGAGACTAATATTTGATTTTCAACCTACGCCAAGTCCAAAGAGTATAAAAATTATCTTATTATAGTATTGATGAATATGCATTTTCTGTATTCCATTAGATTTCTCCAAAATCCAATAAAAGAAGGACTAAATGCTTGAAGCAGGATTATCAAACAGAATAAAGGGAAAAAAGCCAATCATGGCCCTTCACAGAGAGAGAGGCAGCCTTCTTACTAACTAGCAATACTAGCAGTGAAGGGTGGAATGGTTGAGGGTTGGGGGAGAAAGAGCAGACTTTATTTTTCAATAAATCTTGCAGATTTAAGTTATTGTATTGGAATAAAGTGATCATAGATTTATTTTTATTTCAGTGAGAATAAGAATATTTTATATGAATAAATTTTGAAAGAACCATGAGAGATAGTTTATAAAGTTGTGTTGATTATATTTCTTTAGTAAAGTCTGTTTAACCAAACTGTGTGTGTTTATTAATTTTTTTAGGATATAATAGTAGAAGTTTATGATGGGTTCAAGTACTAAAATAGCACAAGGATTTGATAATTTTTGTAACTCATCATATCAAAACAATTAACTTATATAACAAATGATAATTAATTAACTTTTTATATTTTTATAACAAATCTAATGCCATTTATAGCTTGGATGAAATTTAAGAAAGAAAAACAATGAGGGTAAATGGGGAATAAATGGTGACAGAATGAAATTACAGTTGAATGCTGAGTATACAGTGCAATGTGCAGATGATATATTGTAGAATTATACACTTGAAACCGATATAATTTTACTGACTAATGTAACGCCAATAAATTCAATAGAAAGTGTTAAAGAGACTCAGGACTTGGAAATAAATAAAATATAATTATCAAATTTTAAGAAACAGAATAGTAAAAAACACTGTTCTGCTGGGAATTGTGTATACAATATTTTTTTTTCTTATTAGTTGTCTAGAAAATATGTTTTCAATTGGACTTGGAACTGTTGACACCATAATCAGGGGAACATAATATACAAAATACATTAGAATTTGCACTGATGTTTCTGCCACTGTTTTGTATTTGTGTTTTTACATTTAATTTTTAATTTAATTTTATTATTTATTATTTTTTTTATTGTTGTTCAAGTACAGTTGTCTCCATTTTCCCACCACCACTTTCCCACACCCCATCCACCACTGCCTCCCACCATCAATGCTTCCCCCCTTTGGCTTTATCCATGGGTCCTTTATACAAGTTTCATAATGACCTTTTCCCTTCTTTCCCCCATTGTCTCCTTGCCCCCTCCCACCTAGTTACTTTCAGTTTGTTCTTAATTTAATTGTCTCCTGTTATATTTTCCTTGCCTGCTTGTTTTGTTGATTAGGTTCCTGTTAAAGGTGAGATCATATGGTATTTGTCTTTCACCACCTGACTTATTTCACTTAACATAATGCTCTCCAGTTCCATCCACGCTGTTGCAAAGGGTAGGATCTCCTTTTTTCTTTCTGCTGCATAGTATTCTGTTGTGTAAATGTACCATGATTTTTGATCCACTCATTTACTGATGGGTGCCTAGGTTGCTTCCAGTGCTTGTTTATTGTAAATTGCGGTACTATGAACATTGAAGTGCATAGGTTCTTTTGAATTGGTGTTTCAGGGTTCTTATGACATAATCCCAGCAATGGAATTGCCAAGTCAAAATGCAGTTCCATTTTTACTTTTCTGAGGAAATTTCATACTGTCTTCCACAGTGGCTGTACCAGTCTGCATTCCCACCAACAGTGCACTACGATTCCCTTTTCTCCACAACCTTGCCAGCACTTGTTTATTGATTGCCTGTGAGCCATTCTGACCGGTGTGAAGTGATATCTCATTGTGGTTTTAATTTGCATCTCTCTGATGGCTAGCGATGCTCAGCATCTTTTCATATGTCTTTAGACCCTTTGTATATCCTCCTTGAAGAAGTGTCTGTGCAGGTCCTTTGCCCATTATTTAATTGGGTTTTTTGTCTTTCTAGAGTGGAGTCCTGTGAGTTCTTTATAACAGTTTTATTTGAAAATACATTTTTCCATATGGTTGTTTCCCTTTTCATTTTGCTGATGTTTCCTTTAGCCATGCAGAAGCTTTTTATTTTGATGAGGTCCCATTTGTTTCTTCTTTCCTTTATGTCCCTTGCTCTAGGGGACATATTGGTGAAAATATGCTGTGTGTAATATATGAAACTTTCCTGCCTATGTTCTCCTCTAGGACGTTATGATGTTGTGACTTATATTTAAGTCTTTTATCCATCTTGAGTTTATTTTTGTGCATGGTTTAAGTTGAGGGTCAAATTTCATTTTCCTGCATGTATCTGTCCAGCTCTCCCAACACCATTTGTTGAAGAGGCTGTTTTTACTCCATTTTATGCTACTTCCCCCTTTGTCAAATATTAATTGACCATAGAGACTTGGGGCTTATTTCTGGATTATCTATTCTGTTCCATTCATCTATGTGTCTGTTCTTATGGCAGTACAAGGGTGTTTTGATTACAGTGGCCTTGTAATATAATTTGATACCAGGTGTTGTGATCCCTCCTGCTTTGTTCTTCTTTCTCAAAATTGCAGCAGCTATTCAGGGTCATTTATGGTTCCATATACATTTCTGAAATGTTTGTTCTATATCTGTCAAATATGTCATTGGTACTTTAATAGAGATTGTATTGAACCTATAAATTGCTTTGGGTAGTATGGCCATTTTAATGACGTTAATTCTTTCAATCCATGAACACAGTACATGCTTCCATTTGTTTGTGTTTTCCTTAATTTCTTTCTTCAGTATTGTGTAGTTTTCTGCATACAGGTCTTTTACATCATTGGTTAGATTTATTTCTAGGTACTTTATTTTTCTTGTTGCTGTAGCAAGTGGGAATTTTTCCTGATTTCTGTTTCTGATATTTCCTGTTGTTGGTGTAAAAAAATACCATTGATTTCTGAGTATTGACTTTGTATCCCACTGCTTTGCCAAATTCACTTATTAGATCATGCAGTTTTTTTGCAGAGTCTATAGGATTTTTTATGTACACTATCATGTCATCTGAAAACAATGACAGCTTTGCTTCCTCCTTTCCAATTTTGATGCCTTTTATTTCTTCTTCTTGTCTGATTGCTGTGGCTGGGACTTCCAATACTATGTTGAATGGAAGTGGTGAAAGCAGACACCCTTGTCTTGTTTCTGATCTTAGTGAGAAAGCTTTTAGTTTTTGCCCATTGAATATGGTGTTGGCTGTAGGCTTCTAATACATGCCCTTTATTATGCTGAGGAATGCTCCCTCCACCCCCACTTTACTTAGTGTTTTCATCAGAAGTGGGTGCTGTACCTTTCAAATGCTTTTTCTGCATCTATTGAAATGATCATTTGATTTTTGTGTTTCCTTTTGTTTATGTGATGTGTTACGTTTATTGATTTGAAAATATTGTACCATCCTTGCATCTCTGGGATGAATCCCACTTGATCATGGTGTATGATCTTTTTAATGTATTTCTGGATAAGGTTTGCCAATATTTTGTTGAGGGATTCAGCATCTATACTCATCAGCGATATTGGCCTGTAGTTTTCTTTGTTTGTTTTGTCTTTGTCTGGTTTGGGGATTAAGATAATACTGACCTCATAAAAAGGGTTTGGGAGTCTTCTGTCTTCTTTCTTCTTGGATTTTTAGGAGTAGTCTGAGAAGGATAGGGGTTTGCTCTTCCTTAAATGTTTTGTAAAATTCTCCTGTGAAACCATCTAGTCCAGAGCTTTTGTGTGCTGGAAAATTTTTTATTACTGCTTCAATTTCACCAGCTGTTCAGGCCTGTTCAGGTTTTCTGCTTCTTCTTGATTTAGTTGTGGGAAGTTATATTTTTCTAGAAATTTGTCCATTTCACCCAGGTTTTCAAATTTTTTGGCATATAGTTGTTTGTAGTAATTTCTTACAATCCTTTGTATTCTGTGGCATCAGTTGCAATTTCTCCTCTTTTACTTCTGATTTTATTTATTTGGGTCCTCTCTTTTTTTTTTTTGATGAATCTGGTTAAAGGTTTCTTGATTTTGTTTATGTTTTCAAAGAACCAGCTTCCTGATTTATTGATCCTTTCAACTGTTCTTTTAGTCTTTATGTCATTTAATTCTGCTCTAATCTTGATTATTCCCTTCCTTCTACTTGCTCTGGGCTGTCTTTGTTGTTGTTCCTCCAGTTCTTGTAAGTGTAATATTAGGTTAAAAACATTTATTTGAAATGTTTCTATCTTTTTTAGGTAAGCCTGTATCACCATGAAATTCCCTCTAAGGGCAGACTTGACTATGTCCTTTAAGTTTTGGACTGTTGCGAATTCATTTTCACTTGTTTCCAGAAACTTTTTTATTTCTTCCTTGATCTAATTTTCACCCATTCATTGTTTAAGCATGCTATTAAATCTCCATGAATTTGCGTGTTTTTTGAATTTTTCCTTGATGTTGGTTTCTAGTTTCAGTCCCTTATGGTCAGAGAAAATGCTTGATATGATTTCAATTTCTTGAAAGTGTTGAGGCTTGTTTTGTGTCCTATCATGTGGTCTATCTTTGAAAATGTTCCATGTGCAGTTGAAAAGAATGTATATTTTGGTTCTTTGGGATGTAAAATTCTATATATGTGTATGTATCAGTTAAATCCATTTGATCTAATGTGTCATTCAGTTTTACAATATCCTTATTGGTATTTTATTTGGAAGATCTACCCACTGTTGACAGTGGGGTGTTGAAATTCCCTACTATAATTGTGTTGTTGTCAATATCTTTCTTGAAGTCCTCTAAGATTTTCTTTATGTATTTGGGTGCTCCTATGTTGGGTGCATATATATTTACAATGTTATGTCTTCTTGGTGGATTCTTCCCTTGAGTATTGTGAATTGTCCTTCTGGGTCTCTTTTTATGGTCTTTGTTTTGAAGTCTATTTTGTCTGATGTAAGTATTGCTATTCTAGCTTTTTTTTTTAAACTATCCATTTGCTTAGAATATTTTTTCCAACACTTCACTTTCAGTCTGTGTAGGTCTTTTGTTCTGAGGTGGGTGTCTTGTAGGCAGCATATGTGTGGGTCATATTTTCTTATCCATTCAGCTACCCCATGTCTTTTGATTGAAGCATTCAATACACTTGCATTTCGAGTTATTATTAATAGGTACTTATTCATTGCAATTTTACTCCCTTTGTACCTGTGTTTCTCTCTCTCTCTCTCTCTCTCACATACACACACACACACTATTTTTCTTCCTTTTCTTAAAGCAGTCCCTTTAGCATATCTTGTAGTGCTGGTTTGGTGGAGCTGTATTCCTTCAGCCTTCTTTTGTCTGGGAAACTCATTATTTGGCCTTCCATTTTAATTGAGAACCTTGCTAAATAGAGTAGTCTTGGTTGCAGGCCTTTGCTTTTCATTACTTGGAATATTTCTTGCTATTCCCTTCTGGCTTATAGTTTTTCTGTTGGCAAGTCAACTGCTGGCCTTATCTGGGCTCCCTTGTATGTTAGTTTCTATTTCTTTCTTGCTGCCTTTAAGATTCTCTATTTGTCTTGGAATTTTGCCATTTTAATTATGATGTGTCTCGGAGTGGGCCTCTTTGGGTTCCTCTTGATT
Organism: Phyllostomus hastatus; assembly: GCF_019186645.2. NCBI lineage: Eukaryota > Metazoa > Chordata > Mammalia > Chiroptera > Phyllostomidae > Phyllostomus > Phyllostomus hastatus. The sequence goes on along the minus strand of NW_025334028.1, from coordinate 20,289,389 downwards.
GGGACTCTCTGCTTCCTATACTTGTGTGACTTTTCCTCTCATCTGATTAGGGAAGTTTTCCATCATCACTTTTTCAAACAGGTTTTCTATTCCTCACTCCTCTTCTTCTCCTTCTGATATCCTTATTATACAGATATTATTACATTTCATGTTCCCCTGCAGTTCTGTTAACCCCTCTTCATTCTTTCTGAGTCTTTTTTTTCTTTTCTTGCTATTTCTGGGAGATTTTTTCTGTCTTGTCCTCCAGCTCACTAATTCAGTTCTCTGCTTCATCTAGTCTCCTTTTAATACCTTCTACTGTGTTCTTCAGTTCAGAAATTATATTCTTCATTTCTTCTTGGCTCTTGTTGATTGTTTCTACATCCTTTTTCATGTTGATATATTTCATAGTAAGTTTCTCGTGGTTTTCCTGTAGTTTTTGGTAATTCTCAGTGAGCTCATTGAGCTTCCTTATAAGCATTGTTTTGAACTCTCTATCTGATAGTTTACTTGCCTATACCTTATTTAGCACTCTTTCTGAGGATTTCTCCTTTCCTTTCTATTGGGGGTTGTTTCTTTGTCTTCACATTATTTGTGAGACTCTTCTTGTTTGCTTCTGCTTCTTAAATTGACCTTTTTTAACTTCCCAACTTTGTGGTGTGATCGTCTATGGTAGGAGACCTGTGAGATTCAGTGGTGAAGTCTCACTAATCTCCTGAACTTCATGCTCCTAGGATGCCTTTTTTGTCATTTATGTTGGTTGTCTGGATGTAATTGGTTTTTTATTGTTGTTTGGTCTTTCTTTGGTGGATCCATCCCTCTACCTGGTCGACTGAGGGTCACTCCACCCACCATGTTTTGTGTGCTGTTGTGCAGGTGCTGCTACATTAAAACCACAAAGCTCAGGAAACAAACCCACATCTGCAGAAATAACCCCCCCACACACACACAATCTCAGTATCAATAGCAAATGAACCAGTATTAATAAGGCAGTAAAGAGATTAAGACTAGTATAAGGAAGGAGAGCAGACATGAGGAAAATTATTTTGAGAAGGTAGAGAGAGGAGCACTAATAAAAGTTTGGAATCAGAACAAGGTGAAGAGAGAAAGTAAAATTTACATCATGAATAAAAAAGGGAGTGATTAGTGTGGAATTAATATGAGGAGGGAAGTGTATAGTATTAGGTTTAAATAGAAATTAAAATAAAATAAAATAAAGTAAGAGAGAGAAAGAAAAAGGAAGGGAAAAAGTAAATGAATAATGAAAATACAGGAGCCAAATGGGAGAGAAAGATCCACCACGGAACTATCAACAACAAATGAACTAAAATTAATATAGGTGATATGGGAATAAGAGGGAAAAAAGAAATAAAGTTTAAGAGATGTCTAGGGGAATGGGAAGTGATTTTGAAATGATAGAGGGAGAGGGAATAGTAAGAGGGAACAAAAACCAAGTTAAGAGGGAAAAATTAAAATTTGGACAAAAGGGAAAAGAAAAAAAAGGGAGACTAAAGAAAAATAAAAGGGGAGGATGAAAGAGAAACAGAAGAAAGAAAAAAGAAATAAACGGACTAAGATAGGGCAAAATTAACAATTTGAGATGAAACAAAAGATTAGGAGCGGGACCTAGTAAAATTTGATATTTGAAATACTAACTTAGTGAAGATATAGAGATAAAATTGAAAAAATGCAACAACATCTACCCTACCCACAACCAACTAGTAAAGATTGCTGAAGGTGGAGAGAGAACACAGGTATTTTAAAAGCAAGGGAAAGAGATGTGAGATGACCATTGACAAGAAAAATTAGTTTTGTGTGTCTGGACAGGGTAGACATAGTAAGAGTTTGGAGTGGAAACAAGTTGTAGCAAGAGCAAAAACAAAATTTGAAATGAAAATAACGAGAGGAAAGAAGGTAAAATGGGGTAAGAGAAGGGAGGGGCAAAATAAGTGAATTGAAATAAACCATAGCATAAAATCTAGTGACTTTGTATGTACAAACTTGCTGGATAAGAAATGAATTTTAAAAAGCTGTTCAGGAAAGAAAATACCACAAATCATGAAGAAGACCACGGTGGATTTTGTCTCAGTAGCCTTTAGTATTTACCACTGTTTTTTTTCTTTTTCTTTCTGGATCTGCCTCTGGTGATGTCAGATGTTGACCACCTCTGACCTTAGGCAGCCAGTTTGAGACTTCCAGTGATCTACTGTCCATGGCTGTCTCCTTCAGTTGTTAATCTTGTCACTGTGCACTCAGGAGTCAGGTTTATATACCATGGGTCCTGGGTAGAATCCTTCCTGGAGTTGGGCCTATTGTTTCCCCTCAGGCTGCTGCTACTCTGAGGGGAGTGGTCTGCCTGTGCAGGATGGCTGCTGCCATATGGAGGATGATTCAGGACCAGGATCCCAGCATCTACTCTCTCAGTTTTCTCCCCAAGGCTTCCGTGTCCAGTCTCTACTGAAGTATCTCCAGCCCACTCTGCCCCTGACTTTGGCCCAGGGTAAGTGGCTGCAAATGGAAATTTGTATAATGGCTCTTTGCATCTCCAGGTGTCTTTCTGTGGCAGATAGCAAGCAGCTCTATCACTTTTTGCCGCTGGATATCTGTGTACTTTTTGTGCTCTAGGCTGGGAATCCCAGCTTAGGGTTTAGATCCCATTTGTGTTGCGACCATTCAAGGCATGACAGGTTTATGGTATTCATGCAGATGGAAAACATTCATGGAGCTGTTGGGATGTCTGGCATGCCTTTATTCATTGGTGGTTGAGCCATGCATGCCACAATCCACATGTCCCTCTCCATGTCTTTGCATGGCACCCATCGTGGCACCCGGCAGGGAGTCTCTACCCGCTTAAATACTAGAGGCAAACAAAGATGGCAAAAAGCCAGAAAATTATATAACATAGCATAAATCTGCTCATGCAAACCCATTTCATGTTATGGGAACAGTTTATCAGACCCAATCTCAAGGCTATGAGAACACTACTTATCTGGCCCCTCCAAGGCCATGGGAACCCTGCTTCTCTTAGTTAGCCAGATGTCTGGGTAAGGAAGTCATACTGCCTGCACTTGCCCTGCACCATTCTTTTCAGAGGGGTCCACCTCTGGCGCTGCCACCTGTGGGCACCCAGCTAGCCCTCTCTTGTCTCCACTGCACTCTTTACCAGTCAGTTAATGCTAAAGCTGATTCTTCTGTCTGTCCAAGGTTATAAGGTTTTTCTCTCCCTGTTGCTCCATTGTTCTGGGTCATTTCTCCTCAGTTTAGTTGTAATTCCAGATTGGTCTTGGGAGGAGGTCCATGTGATTCCAACCATTCCTCTGCCATTTTCCCCCTCAAGAGTTTTGTGTGCCACTGTTTCTTAAGGAATGTTTTCCAATGGCAGGCTCTATAGAAGTCACTTTCAGTGACCTGCTGACATAAGTGTGTTTCTATGCATCATTACTTTCCTTAGCTCCTCTGGGCCTTGACACATCCCATTTCAGAAAAGGCAAGTTATCTCAGACTTGATATACAGCTAAAAAATACACTGTTAAGAAAAATGGGTTATTTTAGGGCTGCAGAAAGGACACAACATTACATAAGACTATTTTATCAGTTCAGTGGAAATCCAGGCTCAGAAAACACCAATTCAATGGACTTTGAATGCACCTTAATGTTTCATTTCATTTTAGTTTTTTAGACGAATCAGTGCAATTTAGCAGGCAGGTCCTACATCTAAATGAGAAAAACTTTGTTAAGCTAACAAACAAAAACATAACAGAAAAGCAGTATTCTTGAAGTTAATATTTACTGTATGCAAAATATATTTTAGATTATTATTTCATTATTAGATATGGGCCACTTGAGATTATTATAATTAGTATGTTAATTATACATATATTTAAATTTATTTTCAATATAATAATTGTAGAGAAAATAATGTTTAAGTTGGTAGAGTTCCCTGAAATATTCTTGTAAATATGATAAAATTATGGGTTCAGATGTCCAAATTTTCATCCTTAAAATGTGCTTTAAAAATGTGAGTCTTGAATACTCAATGACTTCCTTTGTCCTCTGGTTCTCATTCCTGAATGAGGATGGATTTGAGCCACACATAAAACAAAAGAATTTAGGTATCCACATATTCTTTTCAATAGGCAGAACTGTCCTTTTAGATGTTCTCTCACGGTGGAAACAACTGCTACTCCATTTGCCATCATGTTCAGTCATGAAGCTGCTGTCAAGATGATGTCAAACATTTGTTGTAGCATTTAAGTCATGAGCAGTTCCCCTGCCCCCTCTCTTTAAAATCAGGCCTTATAAGCTCTTATCTAGCCATTGGCATAATGTTAAGTAAAGCCTTTTCAGGCTATTTCAATTCCAAGATTAAGAATTGCAGAAATGTGATTAAGCAAACTTCTTGAGCTGTTAAGGCTCCTCTGTGATGTATTCTAGGCCAGAATTTCAGTCTATGTTATATAATTATAACAATGATACAAGTCAGGCTTGAGGACACAATTTATATGAAAGTATGGAAATATAATTTTTCCCATTTAAAGAAATGTGCTGCATAATTTTTTTCTTATTAAGTGATTTAATTATTTAATCTACAATATGGTATATGTTATAAGAATCTTAGGAGAACCTAGGGAAGAAGATTTCAGTGATCACAGAGACCAACATGATATTAAGCTTATAGTGTAGTTTCTCCAGTTGTTCTAAGAAAATAACACTAAATCATTTGGATCTGAGAAATAATAGAAAATTCTTTACTTGATTTTTTTGCAGAGGGGACCCCAAAATACCTCTCTCATGGTAGAGTTCCAGAGAGCTCCCCTTCTGTGAGAGAGATGCCTTCTGGTTTCTATCAGAGTAAGTAGATCATATATATGATGACTGCAAACTATGGTAAGCTTCAAAAAAATAAAAAATAAGATAAATTAGTTCTAATTTCCCACTAACTGCGTGGCACATACAATTCATGTTGAAAGCTAAAATGATTTATTAATTAATCAAATATTGAAGTTAGCAGTAATGACTTTACTCCTTAGATATGTGAATCAGTAGCTCGAATATTAATTCAGTTAATATTTACAATCCTGACAAAATGTTTTTGGGTCTCAAGTCCCCTGTCAAATTCAAAATATTGCATTATTGTCCTAACATGTGTTTTCCCTCTGCAATCATAAAACAGCAGGACTAATCAGGTAAAGATTTATTAATCTAATATTCTTATTTTGTAGATAATGTGAGGCTTAAAGAGTACATGTTTACATACTAGAAATATGTAGATTTTCTTTATTTTATTTTCCAATTTTGATAGCAAGAGATGGAAGTACATTTAGCACCAGTACATTAAAGATAAAGTGCATGCAGCACCAGCTTGATTTAGCACCAGTACAGTGACTATTTCTGTAAAACATATGTCTGCAGTTTGTCCTTAGATTTTAATTGTCTGTAATACATCCCCCCAAAAAAAATTCTACCTAAATTTTTATAGAAATAAGGACACTTGGTTGCTGGCCTTATTTGAATTGAATAATAAATAATGTGATGACGTATGTCTTCTTTTTCCAGCTCGGGCAGTGGTTCATTTCATGACTATGGGAAAGGTTTTTGTTTTCTGTATATCTCAGGTTTACGTAATCATATTATCAACTAATTGTCACAATGATTACATTTATTGAATATTAATTGTGTGTCATATACTTTTTGATGCATTATATATTTTACTATAGGCAAAACAACATTGCAGATTAGGAATCCTAATCCTCATCATGCAGATGAAAAAGCTGAAGGTCAATGAGGGTAAATGGCTGAGGCCAAACAACCAGGGGCAGGCCAGGACCCATTTTAACTCATGCCTCCTTGCTCCTAGAGCTCATGTTTTCTCATTGTATTAAACTTCCCCTCGATTTATACTAAGTACTGTGATGGTGAGTTGTCCTTTTTTAGAGTAGTAATCTTGTGCTTTGTGCTTTATTATTTACATTCATTGCTATGTAGGAAGAACAACAGAAAATACAATTTACTTACCATGTGCCCAAATGCTTTAAGTATAATTTGGAGCTTGGGTTATGACAGAAAAAATGTAGAATTATAAAATTAGTTTCTCCTCTGGTGAGCTTTATTTTGCTGGATTATAAACAAGGAATCATGAACTGAAATAGTGTTCAATGAGGATTACACAGGATGAAGGCACTGGGGCATGTGAAATGTACTGGATATGGACTGGCATCCCAGTCCTCATCTTGGCTCCTCCCAGGCACCAGCCGAATCATCCTCAGGGCATCACGCAAGTCTTGGTGTCCCCAAAGGGAGATGCTTGCTTAGCCGACCACACAGAGTAATTGTGAGGATCCAATATTAACAATATATGTGGGAGTATAACCTACACAACAAATTAAAGTGAATAATGAACAATTTAGAGTTTAAACTTTTAGTGACTCAGGAGACTTGTTGGTGCCCATCAGTGCTACACTGTTAGGATTATGTAAACTGACGGGGTCTTTACATGTGTGAGTGAGGATGACCTTTCTTTCCAGGCAGCGCATTAACTAGCTAGATGTTTTTCTCACCCTGAAAAGAGCTTTCCCCTCGGAAAAAAAACGCTGTTAATAAAAGTCCTTCCCATTTTCATGATAATGCAAGGTCAACATTATAGAGTCTTAAGTTTTGATCCATGAGGTGTTGACAGAACTGCAGTGCTTGGCAAAAGCCCAGTCATTTTCAGAGTTGCATCTTGTGTAAGAAGGGATAAGCTTTTGTAGCCAGCATTTTTTCAGAGAACATGCTGGAGGAGAGAAAGTTTTTCTTAAATTCGAGCACTGTACAGAACAGGTAGTGAAGAAGGAGGACTAAAGAATCCCAGGAATTGATATTAAAATTTCTAATGCTACACTGAATACACAGGAGAGTATATTTTGGATAATGCCAGATTCGACAGTGAAAGATGGGGATATAAATGAAACCAGGAGAGAGATATAATCAGAAATGTGGCTAAAATGTCCTGCTAACTCAAGAAAGGAGAAACATAAAATCAATATAAGTGCAAATTAAATACTATTTGCCATTTGTCAAATATATATTTATGTTTGAGTTAATAATCATCTAGTAACAGTGTGTAGTTTAATCTGCAATATGGCTTCAGTTAAAATTGACTATTTATGACCTTCTGGATTGAAACAAATGACATTGAATTATATATAATTATACATATTATAAATTTTATATATATATTGGATGCAACCCAGTAAATAATTTTAGTTAAGGGTCTAGTACCCATATCAAGTAGTAAGTGTGCCATTACAGAATAATAATTTAATTGCTTCTATGTTTCATGTTAAGATAGGGCTTTGAAAATTTTTGGTATTGACCACATGTAGTTATGAAGCATTTACCTATGTTGTCCACACTTAATCCTTACAACATCTCTTACATGGGGGTGGGTTCAATTATTTAAACCATTTACTGGTAAGGAAACTGAAACTTTGTGTGATTCTGTCAGTCACCAAAGTACATCAGACAAATAAGAAGCACACAAGGGATTGGAAACAGGCATTTTGACTTCAGAATGTGAGCTATTGATACAGCGTGATTAGAGTTCTTGCTATTTCTCATCTGGCACATGGAAAAGAATCTGTGCAGATTTTTAGATGTACGTAGAGTTCTGGGCAGAGTGCCAGGACTTTAGTTTGCAGCTATGACTCCATTCGCCGTATCCAGACAGCTTCTTTCTCTTTCGCAGAGCTATTGATGAGAGAGAACATTGGTTTTATAAGTGGAGAACGTTGAATAAGATATTCTCAGCTATAGGCTTGTGCTTTATCACCTAGTGAAAATGACTGCAGTATAGCAGTCAAGTGCATGAACACTGTTTATGAGTCCTGCCAAGTATCAAGTCAAGTAGTGATTTTTCAGTTTCTGTCGGATTTCCATAAGGCTAGGCCAGGAAATGCACAGTTTGACTGGTATCAGTCAATAAATGGTTGCCAGACAGAAACATCCTGAGCGTGAGTGTATGTTTGGGGAGGGAGTGTGAACAAGCAAATGTGAGCCTGTGCTGGCATCTATATGTTAATATATTGCTTCCATAATCATGTGCTTTTTTCTGAAATTTAAAATACAGTTATATTGAGATTTGTATCAAGCCACACTTTGCATTACTGACTCTGCCTCTTCCTACTGCTCTTCAAGACTCAAAGCAAAGGTTTCCGAGGTAAAATGCAAAGCTATGTAATGTAGACATGCTAATTATTATCCTTGGAAGCATGTTCCTTTGTCCAGTGAACATAATGACCTCCAGGTGGTTACTTTTACAATATTATACTCTTTTAGGATGGAAGTAAATTCCACAAGGACCACACATTCATCAAGAAATATTGTTAAAAGTTGCCCTGGCTAGCATAGCTCAGTAGATTGAGTGTGGGCTGCGAACCAGGCATCGCAGGTTCGGTTCCCAGTCAGGGTACATGCCTAGGCTGCAGGCCATGGCCTCCAGCAACCGCACATTGATGTGTCTCTCTCTCTCTTTCTCCCTCCCTTCCCTCTCTAAAAATAAATAAATAAAATCTTAAAAAAAAGAAATATTGTTAAAAGTCAAGACTTCGGTCTCTGACCTTGTCTGTTTTCCCTGCTCTCCTTTAGGAGGCAGGAACCAGCCATTTATTTGCAGGGGATTCCTTCTCTTATCCTCAGGGGATGTGTCCCAAAACCTCCCGTGAATGCCTGAAACTGCAGTTAGTAATGAGCCCTGTATATGCTATTATTTTCCTATACATATATATCTATGATAAAGCTTAATTTATAAATTAGGCACAGTGAAAAATAAATACATACATAAATAAAATAGGCACAGTGAGACATTAACAACAATAGATGATGAAAAATAAAAAAATAGCAATATATTGTAATAAAGGCTGTGTTAATGTGGTCTCTCTCTCTCTCTCTGATAATAATCTGATAACTATACAGTCACTCAGTGAATAATGGCCACGTGGCATATACGTGTGGACACCCTGGACAAAGGGGCGGTTCATGTCTGGTGCAGGACAGAACAGGGCATTGTAAAATTTCATCACACTTCTCAGAATGGTACACAATTTAAACATTATGAATTGTTTATTTTTGGAATTTCCCATTTAATATTTTCAGACATTGGTTGGCCAGGGGTAACTGAAACCATGGAAAGCAAAACTGCAGATAAGGGAGAACTATGTTAGTTTTCTGATGTCATCTTTCCAGAAATTCTCCACCACGCATGATTGTAGATTGAGATCTGACCTCCTTTATCAATCTCCTTACTCTCCTCACAAGATGCATACAGTATGCTGCTTCCAAAGCCAAGGAAATAGGCTTTTCTTTTGGGATTTGTCATTAATAGATATGGGAACAAGACATGAAATTGATAGAAAGGACTAGGGTATTGCCCACTACACATGGAGAGAAATCTAAAAGAGTGGCTCTTGGTTGGAGTTAAGAACTCTTAACATTAAGAGTATTATGCTGATAGTTTCACAAAAATGTCAATCTTGAATCCTCACAAAGACCCTTCTCCCAGATTTATTCATGCCTACTTTCTTGTCAGCCTGTGCTAAACTCAAAATTTGCTAAATTATTACCACCCCAGCCATAGTCTTTCTTGATTATCCTGCTATATTTTCTTCATAGCATGTCACAATCTGAATATACCTTGTCCATTCATTTTTTTATTATTTCTTTCTCTTGTGCAGAGTCACTAGACTAAGAGGTTTTCATCAAAACTGCTGTAGTAGCTGTGTGAATTTAGTGTGTTTTCTAGGATCACTAAGCCTCTCTTTGCACATCTGCAAAATTGGAATAATAATAATAGTTCTTGGGAAGATTCAAAGTGATAATGTGCATAAAGCTATGAGCACTGGCCAGCATATGGTAAGGACAACTTTTCACTTCTCTCCATTTTCATTACTGTAATCAAATCCAGCCACTATAGTTGTTTTAGTAAACCTCTGAAATAGCCTCCTGTCACTTTTCCTGCACTGCTTTCCTATGTCAAAGAGGTCATATTTCTAATCATAAATGAAATATTGTGTACCAGCTTAAAATACTAGTTTCACCCTTGGAATGAAACCTGAAGTCTTTACAGTGACCTAGATGAGCTTGTGTGTTGGGACTATTCATTGACTATGTTTTGGACCTAATTTTGTACCATCTTTTCCCTCCCATGTTGTCCATTTTTTACTGCTTATTGTTTAAGGGAAGATGGAATTGAAAAGACAAATTGATAAAAATGAAGCATATACTCTAAAAATAAAATCAATGTTTAGAAATAAACATTTAACAATAGGTGAATTTAAAAGATTAGATTCCAGGAGCGGGAGAACAAGTGAATATAAGAAATATCTGGGAAATAGAGCATGAAAAGGAAAAGAAACAGAAAACACGATAAAGCAGCTGAAGTACAGTACATAGAGCAAGAAGTCCCCAATATGTCTCAGAAAATTTGAAAAGGAAGAGAGAGAGTGTAGGTCTGTTAATATTTCAAGAGATGATGACACAGTTTTCTAAGTTGGAGGAGCATACAAAACTGTGAATAGGAAAATAAAAACAAACCCACATTTGTACATGTTATAATGAAACTACAGAACCTGCAAGATACCAGAGAGAATAAACAGGTCAGTTTTGAAAACCAACAGTTAGAAAACAGATGTTTCATTTCCAACAGCAGATGCCAGAAGTCAATGGGGTGATCATTCCTGAGTGATACCTATATATACAGGATTTCATTGAAAGAACTAGTAATTATTTCAGTTTGTTGAGATTAAGGACCAGGAGACTTCAATCACTGCCTACTGCCAGTGTCTACAATGGGTCATAGGAATTCCAGTTCTATTTTCTGAATAAATGAGTAAGTAGACAAATAAATGAAAGGGCTCAAAATTGTTATTGGCATAAATAAAAATAATAGACAACTAGAAGTCACAGAATTTGTAATATTCTTTACAGTATTTGCCCCATCCCTCTCCCTTCTGAGTTCTGAGATGGTACATAACATTTTTAACTTCGCAGTTGCTCCGAAGAGAGAGGCTTATGGAACTCCTATCCTTGCCTGTTCCAGATTGTGTAAAGAACAGAGAGATTACTTCTTTCCAGTCTGAGGATACAGTGAGACAGACAGGGGGAAGCATTTCTCAGCCTCTGTAGAGAACAGCTTGATTTTTCTGAAAACCTTTCACTTAGCTCACTCCAGCTCAGTTTATCACTTAAGATGCGGGTGTTTTTTCTTAAGAATCTAAATATTATATCTTCTAGTCATTTCATCAGCATGAATAAGAAGGGTCTTACTGATCCATATCCTCACCAGCATTTTGTGTGCCAGTGTTTTGGACTGCAGCCATTCTAATAGGTGCATAGTGATATCTTGCTGTTGTTTCAATTTGTAATTATCTAATGACATACAATGGTGAACATCTTTTCATCTGCTTATTTGCCATCTGTGTATCTTCTTTGGTGAGGTGTCTCTTCCGATCTTTTCACCACACTTTAATTTGGTGGTCTGTTTACTTATTGTTGATTTTAAGTTCCTTTTTTGTGTATTTGGATACAGTCACTGTATAGGTTTTGAAAAGATTTTTCTTTCAATCTGTGGCATGCTGTTTCATTTTCTAACAATGTATTTTCAGAGCAAAAGTTAATTATAATGTTCACCTTAACATTTGTTCTTTCATGAATCATGCTTTTGGAGTTGTTTCTAAAAAGTCATTGTCAAAGTAGAGAATACCTAGATTTTTCTCCAGTAATGTTTCCTAAAAGTTTTATAGTCTTGCATTTTATATCTGGGTCTTTGAAGTAGAGAATACCTAGATTTTTCTCCAGTAATGTCTCCTAGAAATTTTATAGTTTTACATTTTATATCTGGGTTTTTGTTCTATTTTGAGTTCATTGTGAAATGTTTAAAGTCATTGTTTAGATTTATTTTTTTGTATGTAGATTTTTTTAAACTTCAACAAAACTATTGTTTTATTGATTAGAGATAGCTTTATTTCTGTTGGAGAGAGCACATAGACTGAAATTGTTGTGGTTAATTGTATTAGATTTCCATTAAAACCATAGTATAAATTAAATATTCTGCCACAAAATATACCAGGTGCCTTAAACAACAGAAATTTATCTTTTCACAATTTTGGATGCTGGAAAGCCCAATAGCAAGGTTCTGGCAGGATTTGGTTTCTTGCAAGAGTGCTCTTTTTGGCTTGCAGATGGCTGTTTTCTGGAGCTATGTCCTCATGTGGCCGAGAGAAAGGGAAAGAAATCTCTTTCACTTCCTCTTCTTGTAAACCTATGGGATAAAATTACATACTTATGATCTTATTTAACCTTAATTACCTCCTAAATTCCCTGTCTCTACATACAATCACTTTGGGGGTTAGGTCTTCAATATATGAGTAGGGGGCAAAATTCAATCAATAGCAAAGGTGAGCATTATTTACTTAATATATTTTATAATCTTAAATTCAGACTATTTGTATGAACAGTCTATTACTTTTTGATGAAATTGAATGGTAGTTCTAAATCTTCAAGTCAAATAATATCATCTTAAGAATCCCTATTTTCTAAGTTTCTTAGAAAGTCAATTCTATTATTTTTTTCATTGTGGACAATTGTGAGCAGTGTGTGTGTGCATTGTGTGTCGTATACTAATGGGGACTTTTTCCTTGTTTTACCTCTTTTATCTCAGCTATAAGTTCTTTGGGAATCACTTAATAACCTCAATAGTATTAATTATTGACCTAGAAAATTCTTAATATTAGTCAGATTTTTTCAGCTAAGCTTCCAGGGACTGAAGTGTCCTCAGTGGGCACTGATAGCAAGTTTCCGTTTTATTCTGGGTAGCATTATAACATGGGCAGGGAGTAGGGAGGACTTCCACATGAGTTCATTGCTGCAAACTACTTTGACTTTAAGCCATGTTAAAAACCAGCAGTGCACAACTTTAAAGTGACAAAAAGTGTAATGCTGAACCATAGTGTCCCTAGTATTAAGAATATTGTTTATATTCTTTTGTTAAAAGTATTTTTTTCAGAATGATATATAAAACTAGTTATGAAAATGGTATATTATATCCTGCTAAATCATAGAAATATGATGTCCTTGCCTTTGATCTAATAATTATTGGAAGTTGTTACTTATACTCATTTAACCTGTGGTGATTGGCTGGTTGCAGGATCTAGAAGGTCTTGAATGCTGTATTGTAGGTACCCCATCTCATTTTAGATGTTCACTTGACCTTTCTGGTGTTCAATTAGGGTTAAAAAGAGATACAGAATATAACTTAATGTGTCTTCAAAACTAAAAAAAAGTTGCTGTTTGCTTTCAGAGAAACACCTAAGAAATATGCTAATTGCCATGTACTTGTACTGTGGACAGGATGGGGAAAGAGGGTGAGGACACAGAGCACACAAAGCCGAAAGTCTCCTTTCAGGGAGTTTATCATTACTAACCTCATCTGAAACAATCAGACTTGAAAAGGCAGTAATCAATGAATTGCTAAATAATGTAGTTCAAAGCACAGTTTAGTAAGTGAGGGCTGGAATAGTTATGGGAGGTGTCACAGAGCAGATGACAGGCAGGATAATACTCCTTCCCCCCAGAGATTTCTCTATTCTAATCCCTGGAACGCATGACTGTCACCTTGCATGGCGTGATGGCTCGTTTTCTATGTCGATGTAGCTAGGCCACAGAACCCAGATATTTGAGCAAGCACCAGTCTACATGTTGCTGTGAAGGCTTTTTTTTTTTTTTTAGATGAAATTAACATTTAAATCAGTAAACTTTAAGTAAAACAGATTAACTTCAATGAGTGGGTGGGCCTCATCCAATTACCTGAAGTTCGTAAGAGAAAAAAGACTGAAGTTCCCCAAGGAAAAGGAATTCTGTCTTTAGACTGCCTTTGGGTCCAAGGTGCAACATCGACTGTCTCCTGGGTCTACAGCCTCCTGGCCTATCCTGTAGATTTCAGACTTGTTGGCCTCCAAAATTCTGTGACCCATTCCTTCAAATGAATCAGTCTCAGTCTCTCTCTCAATACACACACACACACACACACCCTATTAATTCTGTTTCTCTGAAGAACCCTAATACAGTAGTAAAAGCCATCTTTTGGTTTTAAAGACTTTATTTATTTATTTTTAGAGAGAGGGGAAGACAGGGAGAAAGGGAGGGAAATGCCAATGTGTGGCTGTCTCTCACACAGCCCCTACTGGGGATCTGGCCCACAACCCAGGCACCTGTCCTGACTGGGAATCAAACTGGCAACCCTTTTGGTTTAGGAGGCCACACTTAATCCACTGAGCCTTACCAGCCAGGGCTGTAAAAGTCATCTTTTAATGTGACTAAGAACAGGAACCTTGGGCCTTGAGGCAAGGAGATTAATTTCAATTATCCAGATGGACCCAATCTAACCACACGGGTACTTAAACTGAAGAAACTTTCCTGGCTGTGGCTAGAGTAGTGTGACTATGGAAGAAGAGGCTGGCTTTGAAGATGGAAGAGAAAGTGTGAGGCCTCTGGGCAAGTAAATGGATGTCTTCTAGGGCCCCCAGAGAAAAACACAGTCCTGTTGATGCCTTGATTTTAGGGCAGAGGTCCACGCAGGGCAGCTTACCTAAGGAACTGTAGATAATAAATTTGTGATATTTTAAACCACTAAGTTTGAATTTGTTACAGCAGCAATAGGAAAGTTCTACTGAGGAATCAGAATCTACATACTAAGTAGGTTTTGAATAAGTGTTGTGAAGGCAGAATTGAAATGCAGGCGCCTGAATGTGGACTTTTCCTGCACTGACTAGCTTGCCTGGACTGGAGGATAAGCTTCATTTAGGCATAATCCTTTATATTCCTTCAGCTGACATCCACACAGGTGCCCCTTTATGTCAGAAAAAGATAACACGGCTCCTGAAGCTGCCATGGGTAAAGAACAGCTGGTATATGAGAATAGCAATTTTGCCACTTAACTACCTTGGACCTCAGTTTTCTAAAATTGCAAGTTTAACACATTACCATAGATCATGATATTTAAGGCTATAAAATAAATGCAGAGGTGGCTTGATCCAAGCCTCTGTCTTTTGCAGCCAATTACTGTCATCCTTATGAACAAAATACAGTAATGGAGACCTAGAGGAGAGTAATCATATGTCTAAGGTAGTCCCACTAGTCACCAATAAAATAGACTGAAATTCGGGTCCAATAGCACATTTATATGAGAATCTTCAAAAATGGAGAGATCCCCATTTACAAAATATATAAATTTAAAAGGTAACTTGGTTATCTGTTTCTCAACTATAAAGCACTTTGAAAATTTACTTTAATAGTTAAATAGCTCATCATATGTACTGAGGGCTCAGTCTCTCTTTTTAAGTAGAACCCCTAAATCCCAGAAAATATGAAAAGCAGAATAACTGCCTGAGCTCCATGACTGACTTCTTACCTGAATGTTTTAACCAATGGATTGCCTGTGATTTTTTAATGGTATCTACTGTTTGTTTATCCAGTCATGGACATGATGAGGAATCATCTCTTGAATAAGTGAGTTCAAGGAATGTATCCCATATATCAATATTTGTCAGTGTTATAAGGAAATCTTTAAAAGCAAAGGGATGACAACAACCAAGGCTTGTGTATTGTGTTGAGAGAGGATGACTAAAATATGCTAATGAAAACTGTAGCTGCACTATTATTTATGGCAGACCATGCTGATCTTTTTTTAAAAATCCTGAGGACATGCATATTGATTTTTAGAGAGAGGGGAAGGGAGGGAGAGAAACATCAATGTAAGAGACAAATATCGATTGATTGCCTCTTGTATGTGTCCCACCTGGGACTGAATTTGCAACCTAGGTGTGTGCCCTGACCAGGAATCAAACCTGCAACCTTTCAGTTTATGAGATGATGCTCCATCTGAATTAGCCACACAAACCAGGGCTGATCTTAAGTATGATTATAAACACCATTATGTATTAGATGCAATTCATTTTGTTTGCCCATCCGGTTTGAAGGCCCATGGGGTTATATATTATCTTAGTATGCACCAGTACTATATCTAAACTGACTGGAAAGCTGAGCACATTGCCCTCCAACAGACTTACTGTTGTTCTTAAGAGTAAGACTAGGGTCATTCAAGAGTACCTCCTTTCCAACAGTGTAACAAGATTCTAGGAGTCATTAAGCCCAGCAATAGCACTCACACCTAGGCGAAGTAGAATGGTGGGAGGACCCCTTCAGGCTGGGGTTTGAATTTATTTATTTCAATTCTTTTTTTATTTTCTTGTTACTTTACTTTCTTCCACAAATATTTACAACATTTCAGGATGCCACTAAGCTATAGCTATTAAAGTTATTAAGATATACTCTCTGTCAGCGTAGTCTAGCCATACACCACTGCTACCTTTGGGACCTCACTTAAGACGCTCGACTTATCTGAGCACACAGTACTGAGTCTGGGATTGATTAGAGGTGGACTAAAGGGAAATGCCCTTTAGAATTTGATCCCAAATTCTTTGCTGCAGTGGGTATGTACTATTCTGCCCTTTCTTTTCTCTCATACCCTAATAATTTTGAATAATTATGTGATAGGGTTGGAAAGGATGAGCTTTCTTTACTGCTGAAGTTTTTCCCTCCTTGTAGAGAGATCTTCTTTAGTATAACATTGTGGGACTTTCTGAACCTCATTATCCATTTATCCCTCAGTGAAAAGGAGAGACTTATTGGATGGGTGAATTTAGAAGGAGAAACTGGGGGTGAGGCACTGACCCCTTGTCTTTCCCTTTCTCTTGGAAATCATGTATCCTGTCTGGATCTCCCTTTCTATAAGTTATCAAGGGTCACATTCTAGTTCAGAAGTATGTAGTGATCTTCTGCTGTTGTCATGGTGGTTAAGTCAGTATTATTGGGTCATTCATTATACAAAAGCCCACTTACCCTCCAATAAAAGCCACATTCTCCATGGTCAGTAATAAAGATGTATTTTGGTGCCCATCCACCTTCCCTCAAATGGTTCAGCATTCAGGTAGGGAAGAGCAGTGATATTTATTGTGCCACTGTGAATCCCATTAAATGATAATTATTGTTTCCTTGGGACTCTTTTGCAGAAGATAATTTTTTTTAAATGCCACTTGAACCTAATGATTGCAGATGCTAGCATAATAGAAACCAGCTGGGGTCACATGCCTCTCTATTTTTCTCCATGAGGGAGTAACTGGTGCATGATTCCTTTTTCCCAAAAGAGAGGTTATAACAGATCATAATGAGGCTGTTCCTTTATGTTTCTCCTTTCCTTATTTAAAAATTAATGGCTTAGTTCCAAAAGAGTTGTCTTAGTTTCCTACTAATTTTCTTAATTACTGTTTTTAATGGTGCAATTGCATTTTGGATTTGTAATCTTTTTTAATTTGTTACACTTTACTACACCCCTGTGAGGTAGGATGTTCACATTTTGTAGATTAAGAAACTTCCAGGATAAGGAAGTGACTTGCCTAAGTCACTCAGTAAAACTGAAATTGTTGGTGAATATGGAATTGGGCATAATTAGAACTCATGAGTAAGTTCCCTCTTACGAAATTCACCTGGAGAGTCATCAGCAGACACAGCTGAAACTTTTTAAAATGCAGAACAGGAAAGTTGGCTTTTTGTTCTACTTATTATATTGAGATCACTAGCATAAAATGTGGTGTTTTTTTCTTAGGAGCCAACCCAGACTGGGAGTTGTATCAATACTTGGGAAAATATTGAGGGCTTTAAAATGTATTTGCTCTGACTAAAAGTGCTAATCTATCATTAATTTTCAGTGTATCTAATGTAAAGATTTGAAAATATTTCTTCTGATTTTTTATTGTTGTGTTATATATGGAGATATTGTGGGTTTGATTCCAGGCTAGAGCAATAAAATGAGTACCACAAAAAAATAAGTTGTGATCCTTTTGCTTTTGGGAGGTATTGCCTTCAATTTGTTAAAGAGAAAGAAAAAGAAAGAAAGAAAGAAAGAAAGAAAGAAAGAAAGAAAGAAAGAAAGAAAGAGATCTGTGAAGCACAATAAAGTGAAGAGCAATAAAATGAGATATGCATAATGCTCCTTTTTTAATTGTTCCTTTTTTAATGCAAAATGTTTTATTACAAAATTATAAGCATGTAATTCTATAACATAGCAATATCACACTCAAGCACATAATAAGAGATTTCAGGTGAACTGTTCAAATTAAAACTATATAATAGGAACTAGCTAATAATAACTCATGAGAGCCAACTTAAATTTTCAGAAATATTCAAGCCATTTATTAAACAGATATTATTGAGAATTAAATTATATAAACTTAAATTTTAAAAGCTATGTTGAAAGCAAAACAAATACCAAAATGTATCACTTTTTAGCTATTTTAGTTTATTTTAGTATTTCATGTGCTTTTGAGGTTATATGCTTTATGGGATATAAATAGAGAAAGTACTGTATAATTATGTGCTACTGAATATCTCTTCCCAAATCTGCATTTAGTGATTTCATATTAACCTGAATTCAGTCATGGTCGAAATATTTATACCAGACCAATAAGTAAATGCTACAAATCAGGACTTGATTATTGTGACTAGCATTAAAAATATTTGAGAAGATACCCTTTCAGTATCACAAAAAATCTTAGTCAATTCAGCAAAATTTGCTCACTGCATTGGTGAATGAGTAGAGTTTCCACTTTTGTCTTTTTTTATTTCACCATCATCTTACTTACTAATATAAACTAAAATGTCAATAAATATTTGTTGCCAGTTGAACCTACAGATTGGCTATGGATACAAGAATTCAGCAAAAATCAATGAAATTGTTCTGTGAGAATCAATTCATATGAAGTTTATAAAAGTATCATGTGTTGTATTTTAATTTATAAACCATGACTACACTCCCTTTATATTAAATTATGTAAACTGTTGACCCTTGAACAACATGGGGGTTAGAGGCATTGACCTCTGCACAGTCAAAAATCCATATATAACTTTTGATTCCCCTAAAACTTAACCGCAGTCATTCCTTACGTCCAAGATC
This sequence comes from Phyllostomus hastatus, assembly GCF_019186645.2. Classification (NCBI taxonomy): domain Eukaryota; kingdom Metazoa; phylum Chordata; class Mammalia; order Chiroptera; family Phyllostomidae; genus Phyllostomus; species Phyllostomus hastatus. The sequence goes on along the minus strand of NW_025334028.1, from coordinate 20,270,368 downwards.
CCCAGCATATACCAAAATCTGAAGATACTCAAGTCCTTTCTATTGTATAAAATGATATAAGTAAATGCATATAGTTGGCCTATTGCGTGGATGGATTACCAACCTCAGATAAAAAAAATACTGTTTTTGATTTGCTGTTGACTGAATCTGCAGGGGCAAAACCTAGGGATGAGGAAGACCAAGTGTATATTTATGGAAACAAACTGCCTGTAAGTGGATCCACACAGTTCAATTCTGTGTTGTTCAAGGGTCAACTGTGTACATTTGTTTTAGTGGACTGATGTTGTGTATCAGTTTGATATGATTTTAAGTCCACTCATTTATGACAAGTAAAGTTGTTTTAATCCAATTGTTAATGACAAAGACAAAAAAGGCAGTTTTAGGTACAAAGTTGTTTTGATATATGTAAGTACTAAATTTTGTCAGGATGTCATCATCCTCTATCAGTGGCCTAACTTATGATGTATACTTTTGGGGACTTACTTATAAAAACATGTGGGGAAACAGCTATGGCAAAGTGACATTTAGGCTATAAATACCTAGAATTTATGGGGAAAATCTGAGAGATTTTTTCTGGGCAAGTTGAAATTTTGCTGATGTAAATAGATCTCAGAAGACCTTTGGGACATTAGCTCCTGTCTTGTTGAGGCAACTTGTCCTAGACAATGGTGAAAGCTGCCTACTGACCTTGCGAAGATTATGCTGCCCACCAACACTAGCACATTCATTCCCTGGAACATGTTTTAGCTACAAGGGACTTTTGTTTTGTACTGGCAACTGAAAGTCAGCCAGAGGTTGGTTAAAGACAGCTCTCCTGAATGCCTACTCTTACAAAAAGGTACACACCATCTAAATTGGGACTTTATATCTTTCATCTCCCCTTGACTAGGATGATAGTGTAATTAATATATCATTGCTTTTGGAATTATGTCTTTACTGGTTACTAAAAGACATTATCCTATATGCTATTGGCTTGAGAAATTCCTTCAGTCAACATGTGTTAAATAAATTTCTGGAAGACAGCCCTGGCTGGCATGGCTCAGTGGATTGAGCGCCAGACTGTGAAGTAGAGAGATGCTGGTTCAATTCCTGGTTGGGGCACATGCCTGAGTTGTGGGCTGGGTTCCTAGTGGGGGGTGTGTGAGTAAGGCAACCATGCATTGATATTTCTCTCCCTCCCTTCTTCTCTCTCTAAAAATAAAACAATAAAACCTTTAAAAATATATATAAATTCCTGGAGGACAACATCTATCTCTATGCATAATTTTGCAACAAAAATGAAACAAGAAATCTTGTAGGTAATGGGTTGAGTATTAGTCTCCCTAACACATGTAACCTAATTCCCAGAATTTATAAGTATCAGATAATATGACAAAACAATGAATATTACTTAGTATTACAAAAGTATGATTAAGGATTTGAAAGGAGGAGCTTACTCTGGGTAATGTAGGTGGGCCCTAAATGTAAGCACATGTGTCCTTAATAAAACACACAGAGAAAACACAGCGAAGGAGGCAATGGGATCAGGGAGGGAGGCCACCAATGGAGTGACGTAGGCACAAGCCTAGGAATGCCTATGGTCACCAGAAGCTGGATAAGACAACAGATTCTTCCTTAGAGCCTCTAGAAATGTGGTTCTGCCATGACCTTAATTTCGTACTTGTGGACTCCAGAACTGTGATAAAATAAATGTCTCATTTGAAGTTACCAAGTTCATGGTACTGACACACCTCACAGATAGTGCAGGTTCAGATCCAGACCACAACAATAAAATGAGTATCTCAGGAAAATGAGTCATAATCTTTTCGGTGGTGAGAGGTCTTGCCTTCCATTTGTAAGAAATGCACATCTATGATGCACAATAAAGCTAAGTGCAATAAAGGGAGATATGCCTATACTTTGTTATGACAGCCTCAGAAAACTAATACAAGGTGTGATGAAGAGTCGTTTGATTGATAAATTTGCATTGGATAGGGAAGACGGATGTTGAAATGTTCTGGATTTTGGTATCCCAACTTCTAGGAATTTACATATTTCTTTTGGCTTTGTTTTTACAAAGGCAGTTCATTTTTACATATGGCCCAAGGTTAAAAATAAAACTGATTTATCTTAAACTACTAATCTACTCTAACCCTCTGCTAACGTGCATGTGTATCCCACTTTCAATCTGAGAAGTGAATATCCAGATTGAGTATTCTACACTCCTACCAGATTTCCCAAATCTTTGGAGTAGCAATGTTTTTAGTCTCCTCACCTTCTTGGCCACATCTTCACTGCATATCTTATCTCCACTCTTTTCTTCGTTATTCTTTGTCCTTTAAAAATTTCATTGCCACTTATTATTGAGATTACAGTGTCTAAGCTTATTAGTTTTGACTATTATATTACTTTCTTGCTCTTTACTATTGTATTATCTGAATAGTGCAACACTTTAGAATTATGAAGGGACTGTGAATCTTTGCATTAGATTGATTTAATAATTTGAAGGTGATTTGCCTCCTTTGTGATTCTATTGCTTTTCTGTCATGCTTCAGCTCCATAGCTTGTTAGCCTCTGTCCTAACAAAGCTCTCTTTTCTGCTTGATGGTGCCTCTATTTGTAGGTTTCTTTTGTGTTATTATGTACATTTTTAAATGTTACTTAATGGAAGAACAAAACTATGTTGTCAGAGATAGAGGTATTTCTTTTTTATTAAACCAATATTGCCTAATGGAAAATCTCAAAACAATAAAAATAGGCTTTGCCATGATTTTAAAACAAAACAAAACAAAAAACCATAGTTTATTCAAGATTTGTTGAGTATCACCAGAATGCCTGTGTTTGGCAATGGTTTGGCAGTTGTTTGTTTGGCAAACAAACAAACAAGCAAAAAACAATAAAAAAAAACAGTGAATAAGACTCCAGTCCCTCAGTCTCTAACCTGAAGCACTTTCAACGGCTTTAAAATGCATCTAGTTCTTTTATTTTTAGTAATTCAAAAATATCTTCCATTAACTTCCTTAGGAATAATCTTTGCTCATTACACACAAATTGACTAGTAGTCTAAGAAGTTTGCTTCACTACTCGATATTTATAAGGCAGCTCCCAAAATGTTTGGAACTCTCTTTAATACCTGTGAGTACTTGCTATTTATAGAGAACCCTCTGAATACGTTCAAACATTTAATCCCTTTTCAACCACTTCTTCAGTTACTTGTTAATGACTATGTTTTAAGTTTTCCCTACAGTAGAAAATATGGTCTTTTTTTATTTTGGCAATCTTCACTCAAAAAGCAGAGAAAAACAACATTTTAAGAAATTTACCATTTCCTAATTCTGCTTTTCAATTCACATATCAATTTGCAGTCAGATTCAACTTTTTATTCTTATATCATTTCCTTGTGACTTTGAACTCAGTAATTTTCTAAGAACTACTATACTGTATTTTAGTGTCTTTGATTCCCTTCAAAGGTACAAAATCATCATTTTAAACTATATCTTTGACTTTCTGCAATATAATCTTGTCTTTAATTCATCCTTTTCTATAAATTTAAAGGAAACGTAAGCTCTGGAACAAGAGGCTTTCATAGGAAATTGTGCAGGTTTATGTAAGCATCTCACAAAAGCTGGAAATATGTTTTTGTAACAGTTTTATTGAGGTTGAATTGTTATACAATAAACTTCATATGTTTAATCTGTAAAATATGTGTTATGTGTGTAAGTTTAAAACCACAGTCAAAATAATGAATATATTCATTACCCTCCAAAATTTCCACATGCTTCTCTGAGATACCTTCTCCCACCACTCTTGCCCATCCCTTATACCCCAAGACATAATGAATCTGCTTCTTTCTACAACTAGGTTGACTTGTATTTTCTGGAATTTTAGGAAAAAAATTATAGTAAGTATTATTGTATTGTTTTGATTCTTTGGCCTGGCTTTTTTCACTCAGAATAATTATTTTGAAATTCATCCCTGTTGATGTTTGTATCAATGGTTCATTTCTTTTCATTGCTGAACAGATTTTCATTGAAGGGATACACCACAACTTGTTCTCCTGTTGATGGACATTTGGGTGTTTCCAGTTCAGGTGTATTGTAAATAAAGTTACTATGACATTTGCGTATAAATCTTTCTTTAGAAATACATTATATTGTCTGGAAAACACCTAAGAAGGAATGATTTAGTCACATTGTAGGTGTAGGTTTATCATTTTACTAAACTGTCAAACTGTTTTCCAAAGTGGATTTCTACCAGCATTGAGTTTGTGTTCCCATATTCCTTGCCATCACTTTGTGTTGTCAGTCTTTTGTACTATAGACATTATAATATGTAGGTGATGCTGTATCCTTGTGACTTTAATATTTATTTCCCTAATAATTAATGTTAAACATATATTCATGTACTAATTTGACATTCATAGAGCTTCTTTATGAAGTGTCTGTTCAAATATTTTGTACATTTTAATTAAATTTGTCTTTTATTTTGAGTTATAAAAGTTCTTTATATATTCTGGACAAAAAACTTTTATCAGATATAGGAGGTCTGTCCAGGAAAAGTCCAGCCATTATTATTATAATGAGAATGGTTTGCAGAACTTTAAGGTAACCCTGTAGCCAAGGAGAGTAGAATAGGATGCACACGTGTGAATAATGACAAGTTCACTATACTAGTCAATGGGGGTAGTAGATGCCTTTGAGTGAGTGTGTACACCGTATGGCCATAGCATTCAAAATGAGTAAGTAGAGAAATGAATCTGCATCAAATTTTGCTTTAAGCTTGAACACTCTTCTGTGAAAACTATTTGGATGATTCAGAAGGTTACAGCTATGGGCAACTAGTGATTGACAGCTTTATCTCACCAATGCATCTGCTCACGGGTCATGTCTTGTGCAAAGTTGTTTTGACAAAACATCAAATCATCCAGGTGACTCAGCCCCCCTACAGCCCAGATTTGACATCCTGCAACTTCTGGCTTTTCCCCAAATCAAAATCACCTTTGAAAGGGAACAGATTTCAGAATTTCAATGAAATGAGATTCAGGAAAATGTGATATGGCAGCTGATGGCAATTGGAAGAGCATTGTTTGTGAGGTCCCAAGGTATCTACTTTAAAGGGGACTGAGACATCAATATTTCTTGTATCTTGTATCTTCTTCAATATGTGTCTCTATTTTCCATATTATAGAGCTGGATACTTTCTGGACAGACATCGTCATATGCTTTGCAAATATTTTTCTCCTATCCTATAGCTTGTCTTTTCATTTTGCTAACAGTGTCTTCTCTACAGAAATTCCAAACATTTATAAAGTCCAACATATTATTACATTTTGTGAATTACATTTTCTTGCTATATTTATTAATTTTTTTCTAATCAAAGATCACCAAGATATTTATTCCATGTTCACTTCTGTAAATTTTAGATTTTACATTGAGTTTATGAACTACTTTTAGTGTAAGGTGTAGATTGAAATTCTTTTTTATTATGGCTTTTCAATTTTCAGTACCATTTGTTGTTGAAAAGAGCTAATATTTTTCTTGTGAATTGCTTTTCCACTTTTATCAAAAATCATATATTCTTTACTCTATTTCTGGACTCTATTCTTTTCCATTAATCTACTTGTGGGTTTTGATACTAGTACCACACTGTTTGGACTACTGTGGCATTATAAAAATTTTATAACTCAAATAGTTCTTAAACTTTGTTCTTTTTTCAATGTTTATTATTTTTATTTTGGCTATTGCAAGTAATTTTTAGGTACTTTTATTTCCATATGTATTTTAAAAGGGACCTGTCAATTTATGCAAAATCTATGATGGGATTTTGGCTGAGATTACATTAAATCTATTGATTAAATTAGGGAGGATGGGTATCTTAGTAATAGTTTTCTGCTACACTGATATCTATATTTATCAATTTATTCAAGTCTTCTTAATTTATTTGAATAATGTTTTATAGTTTTCAGTGTGCAGGTCTTGTATACCTTTTGTCAGAGTCAGTAAGTATTCATATTTCTGAGGCTATTGTAGACTATTATTTCATTAACCTTCAATTTCTAAATGTTTGTTACTAGTATATAGAAATAAAATTGTTTTTTACTTATGGATCTTACATCCTACAATCTTTTGAAACTCACTAATGACCTATTTTGTTCTATTCCATCAATTTATTTACATTGACTATATCTAGAAATTAAGATATTCTTATTCCTCCTTTTCAAATCCAGATGGCAACCATTTATTTTTCTTGCTTTATTGCACTGGTTAGAATCTCCAGTAAAATTTTTAAGAAATGTGGAGAAAGTGAAAGTGTTCATTTGTTTTTGATTGTACGAGTACATAATTCAATCTTTAAATGTTAATTATGACATTAACTATGGATGTATATGTTCTTTACCAGGTCAAGAATATCTTGTTTCACTCTTATTATGTTTAGATTTTTTTAAACAAGGTAGGATGTTTGATTTTTCTTACTTTTTTCTCACCTAATGAGATGTCATATTATATATGTAAATTTGGTGATTTACACTTGACTGCTTTTTAAATACTTAACCAATGTTTAATTTCTAGTTTAAATTTCACTTATTCACTAGGTACTACCCTTTTACGTTGTTGCTTTATGGGTGAATAATTGCCGTCTGTTGGAATAATTGAGATTTTTTGTGATTCTATTTAATATCTTTCTTTGCCTTACTAAAACTGTGTTATTTAGATTAAACTAAACATTTAGTTTAAAATGAAATCTTTAGTTATTTTAGTGGTTCTTAAGGATTTATAGTGTACATCTTTAGTTTATCTATGCATACTTTTAAATGATACTATACTAGTTCATTTGTAGTATTGTGGATTATGAAATTTAAAACAGTCTATGTGCTTTTGTGACCACATACTTTCTTTTACTTCTATATAAATTATAAACCCCACTGCCCATTGGTATTATTTTTTTTGCCTTAAACAGTTGATTAAGGAGATTCAAATACATTTTAAATATCATTGCCCATTTAGTTTCTATTACAAGCACTCTTCATTTCTTATTAGATTACCATCTGGTAACATTGTTTGTGTGCTTGTAGGACTTTCTCTAATATTACTGGTAGTACAGTTTTGAAGATGATAAATTCTTTAAACTTTTGTGTGTCTGAAATACTTTTAATTTCACCCTCTATTTTTACAGTTGTTTATTGGGTAAAATTCTAGGTTGAAAGCACTTTTCTTTCAGTACTGTAAATATGTTTTTTTCACTGTCCTCTATCTCACATTATTTATCATGAAATTTTCTTTCACCATTATCTTGATTCTTTTGTTATGATGAGTCTTTTCCTGTGGCTGCTTTTAAGATTTTTCTCTTTATCATTAGTCTTAAGCAATTCAAGGATGATATGTCTTTATGTTTCCTGTGCTTGGGGTTTGTTGAGTTTCTAGGATGTTTGGGTTTTATTTTTTATCAGATTTAGAAATATTTTGACCATAATTTTTTCAAATATTTTTTCTGTTCTTATAGTCTCTTTCCTTGTTTATAGGCTATAATTAAAATTATATTTCACCTCATAAAATTTTTTCATAGTCAACTCATTTCCCCTTAATTTTTTAAGGTAGGTTTTCTCTGAATTTTATTTTAGTTTCTATTTTTCTATTCTTATATCTTCAAGTTTGCTATTTTTTCCCCACAAAGTCCAGTTGTTGTTAATTCCTTCCAGTATAATTTCTATACCAATTTGTAACTCTCATTTCTAGAAGTTCATTCAATTTTATCCTTTAAAAAAAAACATAGTTCATGCCTACTGTTCCTCTAGTTTTGGGTTTTTTTGTTGTTGTTTTTTTAAGTATATGGACTACTTTATCATTTTAATTCCAGGACTGCTAATTTTATAATCTATGTCATCACTTCCTGGACAGTTTTGATCAATGATTTTTGTCTTCTTCATGGGTCATTTTTCCTGTTTGTATGAGTTCCTGGTAATTTTCTTTTAATTCATATATTATACATTTTATTTTGATGCCTAAAATAATCCTTGTGATATGTTTTGCAATGAAGTTACTTAGAAACAGTCTAAAATTATTTTGGAGGTAATTTTAGGTTTTGTTAGGTGAAACTAGATCAGCATTTAATCCTGAGTATGTTTCGCCCCTTACCTACTCTTCCATTTGCTACCCTATGCATTATGAGGTTTTACCACTAAAGATGTTTTGGGTAAACTTTATGTCATTCTTCTGTGAGTCCACCACACTGTTTTCTTTAATACAGAGTTTATCAACCTGTTGTCATTGATATCTTACACTGGATAATTCATTTTTGTGGGAAGGGGTTCTTGTGTGCATCGCAGGGTGTTTAGCATCCCTGGCCCCTCTCTACTTGATGGTAGTAGCATCCACCCCACAAGTGACAACAAAATTTCAAGATATCGCAAAAATGTATTCTTAGGGGCAAATTGTTCTCAGTTGAGAACACTTTAATGATACAAGGCTTTTTCTAGGTTTCAGATATTTAAGTTTCCTTGCATTCCTATGCTGATCAGCGTTCGGCTACATACTTAAGAGAGCTTTTTTAGGATGTCTGGACTTCTCTCTTCATGAATCTCTCCTCTTTGTTTTATTTTTATTTTTATTTTTTGCCCTGTGAATTCTAGTTGCATTGCTTTTTCTTAATTTAGTTTCTTTGGGGTTCTTTTCAAGGTTTCTTCTCTTTGTACTACAACCTACAAACTTTCTCCAGGCAAATGAATGTTAGGGCTCAACTTACTTGTTTTTACTTTTCAAACGTAGTTGTCTTTATAAAGGTCTCTTATGATTTCAATTATTTAAATATGCTATGAATATTAAAATCATATGTGTATCCATATATATATACCTATATATTCAATACATATGCATTTATTTTTTTCATATGCTGCTACAGCATGTTTGAATACCCTTAGTTTTCAAATATACCCTCAGTAAAGACACCATCCTTATAAAATTTGTTCTTATCAAGTGAACTTCTATCATGTCAAAATTTTAATTTAAGAACTATAGCTATAAAGTTTTTCTCTTATCCTGAAATAAAATTCAGCAACTAACTTGACAGATCCTACTTGCAAAAGTTATTACTTCTAACTTGGATTACTATATTGTTATTGATAGGAAGCTAACATTAAATAAAAATTAAAGACTAACCATGGATAATGAACTAGAATTGGAATATTTAAAAAGTAATTAGAAGTACTTAAGTGAGTAGATTGCCATTAATGTATTTTATTTCGTTCTATAATTAAGAGTTAAAAATAAATACATCTAAGCATTTTTCTCTTTAAAACTTTTGTAATATTGAAATAATTTGGATTTGATACTTTTATACATTCATCTCTGAGTCCTACCATTTGTATTGTGCAGTTCCAAGGCTCCTACCCTGTCCAGCTTGGCATCCCTAAGTGACTGTCCAAGGTTTACACATACTCCAACTCGCTCTTCTTTTCTAAGAAGAAATTAATGCTAATGCAATAAACTATTGTGTTGATTTGTAAATGGTAGCTTATTATCTTTTACTCTACTTGTCACTCCAGTATATGCATTTAAATTTTAAATGATTCATTGATACCTACTGTGTTCCAGGCAAAATTTTACATGCTGAACTATAGCTTCAGTAAATTTCTTCACGTCAAAAAGTAATAATGTTAAGTACTTTAGCAAATGCTTTGGACTAAATGATGCCAGACATAGAAAAATAAAAAAATTGTTCTTTATAAGAACAAATTGGGTACACATTGCACCTATGGACAGTCTGTCACCCTAACACAACATTTTACGTGGAATAGGATGCATAGCTATGTTTTCATAACACAGTGCATTTCCATCATTCCACATAATGCTAAATACTCCTCCAGAGGGCCTGTAATAAATACATCTCCATATAAACAAACCACTGTCAGTCTTCGAGATTGTTCTTTTTTATCCTGATCTAATAATTTTTATTCTAGCTTTGCTTTTTTACTAATTCTTATTATTTTAATCAAAATTGTTAAATAAAATTTAAAATACACATTTTAAATTTTATAGTAATGTTTTTGATTTGATATTCTTTTTTTAAAGATTTTATTTATTTATTTTTTTAGAGAGGGAAGGCAGGGAGAAAGAGAGAGAGAGAGAGAGAAACATCAATGTGCGGTTGCTGGGGACCATGGCCACACCTAGGCATGTGCCCTGACTGGGAATTGAACCTGTGATGCCTGGTTCGCAGCCCACACTCAATCCACTGAGCTACACTAGCCAGGGCTTGATTTGATATTCTTGAATTAAGTTTCTTTTAAATTAGCTTAATTAAATCTGAGGTTAAACTTCTTTTGTTGAAAATTTGCACAGAGACTCTGAGTTCATCCTTTTTCAAATATTTCTATTCCAAATGGTAGTCCAGACCATCATTCCCTCACATAGATACTATTGATGTGTTTTTGGTGTTGATCTTACATCTTCCATCTGTTCCATGCTGGTTCAAGCCAATTGACTATTCACAATTATTAGATTTGTTTGTTTGCTTGCTTTAAATAGATACCAATGACCTCCAATAATTAGTTAGGTAAGAGCCACAAGTTTGCTTTTTTTTTTTACAGTGCTACTACTTGATAATAAATACAATAAAATCAAGTTTTAGAATACTGCTAGTTATGGAACCATTCATTAGGAAACAGTGATAAACAGTGATGTGATATTTTCCTGTCAGTTGGTGGAGTCCAGCTTATTATCATTTTAGGTCCTCTGGTAAGAATTTTACATGAAAGATTAATTCAAGGCATAACTGACAATTTTCTAGCAGCAGAATTCAACTATCCTGGTTGGAACATGGTAAAAAGAATCCTTCATTGAATGTCTGAGCCAAGTGTTGAATCCAAAGTAGTAAGCCTAAGGTATAATTCTGAAAGGTATGATCAGCTGGGCAAATCAAGATACTTTGAATAATGCATATCACCAATGACAAATAATTTTTAACATTTTTTGTATTAGTTAACAAACCCACAAGATCGGATGGAACTTAAGATCATGGAAGACATTATAGTTAATTGTGGGATTTGAACTCTAGCTAACTATCACCGGAGTATGTATTCCTAATTAGAATCATTCAAATTAACCAACTGCTATTAAAGTATAGACTCAAGTTAGCTTGCTTGTGTGCACACACAAACATGTGTGATGCACTCAGATGAAAACTTTTAGGGTGTGTTATAGTCATAGAACAAAGTCTACACATATAAAACCCATGCAACAAATAACTTCCAGATTATCCTCTCCATAACAAAGCTTTGTATTTTGCATGCTCATTTCTTGCTCAAAAGATTTAATTGTACCCCATTATCTACAGTTAAATCTTTGACAACAATGACCATTCAAGATCTGATGCTATCTACCTCATCAATCTTCATTGCCACAGCTTCCCTAAAGATATCTTTCACTTAACCTACATTTCTTTCTAATTTTATTTGTCTCTCAACTTCATCATTATTTCTTATGCGTTTCTATAAGCAAACTGTTTTATTCTAAAAATATGCCAACGACTGTGATTTTTTTTTCTGTTCTCTTCTATACATTTTCCTGTGGCTAATTTGCTCTCATTGGACTTCAACAACCACCATGTACTGCACTGAAAAGAGGATTTAATGTAAGGAGACAAAGTGGGGGAAATAGCAGGTGCTTTTAGAAGGAGGAATGGCAAGATCAAGATGGATGGGGACAGAGATCTTCAAACTGTCACAGTGACAGAATTCATCAGATTCTTTTAAGAACCAGAGGTTTAAATTATGTCATGGATAGCTATTTGAGAAATACCATAAGCCAACCCCCCAAAAAGTACAATCTAGGAAAAGGAAAGTTTTAGAGAAATCCTCAAGTATTGACATTGAGTATTCACTTTATGTGATCATAGCCCGTTATTGGATAACTTGGTACCCATCTCCAAATGTGTTTTGAAATTCCAAGTTCTTAATCACATAATATTTTTTTTCTTTTTTGGCAGTAGAGGATACTGACCTTATAAACAATTACTCTTAAATAAGATGTTTCAAATTTAACCATAACCTTTCCTCTAAGACATTTACATTGTTTCATTGAGGGAGAATAATAACATATAAAGATTTAATATTTCACATTCATTTGTATAGGAAACCAGATGCTTTGTTCTTTTTATATATGTATTTATCCTCACTAGATTAAGGAGAAAATTATCACAAAGTGTGCAAAGTGAGAATTTTCATGGACACAACCCAATGGATTGGTATATAGTAGAGACCCAAACCCTCCTTCCCAACAAAATATAAATGGTTTTTGTTACCACTTTCCTACTCTTTGAGCCTTAATTCAATCCTTTTTGCCTTTTCTCTGATCATGAGCATCAAGCAAGTAATGTTCAGAGCATTGTATCTTCTGAAATCATTGTAATCTTCTGTCTTCAGGAAAAGACCTAAAATCTGTGTAGGTAATATTAGGGTGTTGTTTGAGTTCTGACAGGGTACAAACAGCTATGTAATACCCTTTAATCAGCTCTTCCTGATGTTACTCTGAAGTGTTTTGTTCTTTGTAAATAGATGAATCAAAGTAATGTCTGTCCCAGAAAGAGTAATGTCTGGGTTTTTGGCAGATTTAAAAACAAGGGATTTTAAGAAAAAGTAGAAACTATAATAATTTAGAAACAAACTTTATTTTTACGGAGTTTCTCTAAGTAGGAGAGAGGCCTACCAAGAGAAAGGTGAGAGCAACCCTCACTATTGACAGCTGTGCACCCTGAGAGCTCCTGATGGGTTGTTCCCAGGGGGAGATTCCAGACTCTAGCTTATTCTCCAGTGAGAACACTAATTCCCAGCCTATTTTGTATTCTGTGTCTTGGGTCTTATTTCAGCCAGCCAAAAAATATTACCGTATTATGAGTCCATTTATATACAATTCTTCAACAGGCAAAGCTAATGTACAGTGACAAAAATATATATATCAGTGGTTGCCTGGGGCCAATGGTGGTATGGTGGTGAGAGGTTGATTGCTAAAGGATATGAGGGAACTTTTTTGAGGTGATTGAGGTGGTCTATATTTTCATGGTGGTAGTAGTTGCCGGAATACATTTGTCAAAATGTGGCAAGTCTTGCATTCGGAATGCATGCAAGAATGTATTTTTATTCAATGAAAGATATATCTTAATCAAGTTTATTTAAATTTTAAGATATTTGTGAGTGATACATATATAGATATTCCTGAATATATTGGAAATTCCATAAATTATCTTATTTCTAGCATTGTAAGCTCTGGGAGAGGATTTTGTATTTTAGTATGGAAGATTCATAAAAACAACCTCATATTGATTAAAAATCTAGTAGTGTGTTGAAGTGCCAGCTCCATTTAAAAGTTTTTCTTTAATATTAAAAATTACTTACCTTAATTTATTTTAATTAAATTATCCTGGGGAGTGTGCCTAAACACTTTTCTGGTTCTGCTTATGTGATCTTTGCTAGTAATTCCAGGAATCATTGGGGGCATAATTCAGTAAAGAATGAAAAAAAATGAAAGCTTGAGTGACTGGCATAATTAATCTCACATCAGAAAATGTTGAACTACTAATAAATAGCTTACCCTTTAGGAATCTCTAATTATTTTTTTGTCCTGACTTTGCAATTATTAAAAATATTTTGGTTGATTTGCTGATGATAGCCATTCTGACTGGTATGAAGTGATATCTCATTATGGTTTTAATTTGCATTTATTGGATGATTAATGACAATGAGTATCTTTTCATAAGTCTATTGGCCATTTGTATGTCCTCTTTGGAGAAGTGGTTATTCAAGCCCTTTGCCCATTTTTTAATTAGATATTTTCTTTGGTGTTGAGTTGTATAAGTTCTTTATAAATTTTATATATTAACCCCTTATCAGATGTATCAGCAAATATGTTCTCCCGTTTTGTGGGTTGTCTTTTTATTTTGTTGATGACTTCCTTGGTTGTGCAAAAACTTTTTATTTTGATGTAGCCCCATTTGTTTATTTTTTCTTTTATTTCCCTTGTCTGAGGAGATATATCAGATAAAATATTGCTACAAGCAATGTCTGAGATTTTATGCCTATGTTTTCTTCTAGGATTTTTATGGTTTCAGATCTAATAATTAAGTCTTTAATACATTTTAAGTTTATTCTTGTGTGTGGTGTAAGAAGGTGGTCTAGTTTCATTTTTCTGTAATATATATCAAATTTCCCCAACACTATTTATTGAATGAATTATCTTTAGCCCATTGTGTGTGCTTGCTTCCTCTTTTGAATTCAATGGACTGTAAAGGTGTGGGTTTATTTCTGGGCTCTCTGCTCTGTTCCATTGATCTATGTGTCTGTTTTTATGCCACTACCATGCTGTTTTGATTACTATGGCTTTATAATATAGTTTGACATTAGGTACTGTGATTCCTCCAACTTTGTTCTTCTTTTTCACGATGACTGTTGCTATGTGGGGCTTGTTGTGGTTCCATACAAATTTTTGAAATATTTGTTCTAGTTGAATGAAACATCTTTAGTATTTTGATAGGAATTGCTTTGAATCTATAGATTGTTTTGTGTAGCATGGATATTTTAATAATGTTAATTCTTCTTACCCATTAACTTATTTGTATCTTCTTCAATTTCTTCCTTTAGTGTTTTATAATTTTCTGATTATGGGTCTTTTACATCTGAGTGCTGGAGAGGATATGGAGAACGGGAAACATTTTTGCACTGTTGGCGGGAATGCCGATTGGTGCTACCACTGTTGAAAGCAGTATGGAGATACCTCAAAAAACTAAAAATGGATGAATGCCTTGAAACCCAGAGATCCCACTTCTGGGAATATATCTGAAGGAACCCAGAACATTAATTCGAAAGAACATAAGCTCCCCTATGTCCATTGCAGCATTATTTATAATAGCCAAGATATGGAAGCAACCCAAATGTTCATCAGTAGATGAGTGGATGAAACTACTGTGGGACATTTATAAAATGGAATCTGACTCAGCTGTAAAAATAAGAAAATTTTACCCTTTGCAACAGCATGGTTGGATCTGGAGAACATTATGCTAAATGAAATAAGCCAGTCAGAGAAAGACAAATACCATTTGATTTCAGTCAAATGTGGAATCTAATAAGCAAACTGAGCCAACAAGCAAAATAGAGACAGACTTATAGATAAAGAGCAGGAGAACAATTATGGGGCACATCAGGGGTGTAGGGATCAAGCAAAAAATAAAAAGAACTCATGAACATGGACAACAGTGTAGTGATCATAGGGCAGAGAGGTGTATAAGGAGTGATAAACGGTAATGGAAAAATACAATAAAACATAAAATAAATAAAATAAAATAAATATACCTATCTCTAGAAATATTTTAGAAGTATTGATGTTTATGAAAACTCTTAAGGCTATAATAGAAAACATAGTATTTTAAATACAAAGACAATCTTCTTCAATGTACATATCTTTTGAAACTATACCAACTTGATTTCTGTACAAATTTTAAGTTTAGTATTACACAATTTATTTTATCTTTAATATATAATACTTGAAAAATGTAAGAAGTCCTTTTTTATTTATCCTGAGACATATTTATATTTTTCTTTGTCTACTGCCCAAAGAAGTTGACCTCTTGATATACGTCTTAAAGATACTTTAGTTTATGAAATATTATACATTCATATTGCTGATATCTGTTAGAACTTATCAGAGACAGAGATGAAACATATTTAAATGAATATATAGTAATTTGATCTTTATCTTCCTCATTTTTATCTTTTTCTTCTGAATAATTCTATTTATTTCTCAAGACAGATATTGAATCTCTTGGGGACTGCAAATTATTTTTGAGAGATGTGTGTTGAACATTAATGGATAAGGAGAAAAACTATGTTATCAATTTGCTGTGAGACCTGATATAAACTTTTCATTATGCTTTTTTTCTGTAGTTGCCAAATCTCTATCTAACCTTGAACTAATGATAGCACTTTGACTTTAATGCCAATTTATTTTAGGAATGACTAATGGACACTGTGAGTGCCCTGTGCTGGGTTTTACTCCCCAGCTCTCACTCCTGTTGCATCTCTGAGAGGCTCTTCACTGGCATCCTAAGCTCCTCCCAACTCTACCTTAGATTGTTCTCCAAGCAGCAGAGATAACACCTGGCCCACCTGCAGGTAGGGCACTAGGGAGATGGTGTGAGTGCTTCTACAGGGGTGAGGTGTGTGACTCCAACAGTAGGAAGCCAGATTTTGTGGGTAAAAGCTCCAGCTTCCAATCTTCCAAGCTGTTACTGGAGGCTCTTTTGCAGTGTCTAGGGAAATGAATTTTAGAGACACACCCATAGAGGATTTCATGCAACAGTGGCAACACTTATCGGAGTGGAAAGATATACACCCTCAAAGTGGCAGAGACTGGGCAGGCTATAGTAGTGGCTGCTTTGGAGTCTTTGCTAAGCCTTCATATATTTTCCTGGGTTGGGAACAGAGCAGGCTATCTTTCAAACTATCTAATCTTTTCCCTGGCTCTTTCCAGGGCTGTTCTTTTGCTCTCCCTCTCTCCAATGTCTTTCCTATTTCTTTCAACTTTCATGCCTTTATCCTATCAATCTAGTTCCCAAATTTTCCCAGGCTAGTCTCCTCCCCCTTAGGGTCACTATTTGGGATCCTACTGCCAATGTCTCATAATTCTGCTTGTCAATTTGCTTCTACTCTGCCTGTGATTAGTAAAGGGACTTTCCCCTATGCCATCTTCCCTTCCCCTGTTATTCCCTGAGAACAATGTGGGCTATTCCCTGAAGTGACTGTGAAACCATCCCTTTCCAGTTAACGTGGATTAATGACCTGTCTGGCCCCCATCTCTTTTATTCACACCTACATGCCTACTGTAACAAGGCAGATGTTTTAAAAACATACAATAAGATTTATCAGATGACCCCAAGTGAGTTGAGCACCTGTTTCCCTCATTGAGGACAACCTCAATTATTTCTCCTGTATAGTTTTTACCTCCTTCCTCCTCATATTCTCCCTACTCCTTCACTCCAGCCCCTTGGGATCACCTCCCCCCCAAAAATAACTGCACCCAAATCCTTATCTCAGGTTTTGCTCTCAAGGAACCTAAAACCAAGATGCTAATTTGGCTTATGCTCTGTAATTATTTTTTTGAGGTGGAACTTGGTCATGGGTGATTATGTTCAATTTAGAATTCAGTCTTCAGTTCTAAGGTAAACATTTCATAATCACACAGTGGGAGTGAAGGAAGTGGTTTGAGTTCTTGCTCAGATTCCTATTATGTAACTTTGAGCAAATCATTTTCCTTCTGTGGAATGCAAAGATAATAATTATTGTATGATTATGTTAAAATTAAAATAGCAATTTGTAGTAAATTATTGTAAGTATAAGGAACTTTCTAAATACAAGACTTTTTTAGTGCTACCTGACACAAAAAGCTTCTTAAAATATTGTGTTTTTTTTAATTAGGTAATTTTTTATGTTCATCCTGTGTTTCTACAGTACTTATGTACATATTTATCCCTTCCTCCTTCCATTCCTGCCTCTTTCTTAGTAAAACAGAAAAATGTATTTAAATGTTTATTTACTAATTCTCCTCCTTTACAAAGACCTGGAAATTTCACCAGGCATCTAGGTGGTGGTATTAAATGCAATGACCCTGAGTGCTGAGAGCTATGAATGCATTGCTCCAAAGGTAAAGTTCTTTGATAGGTATGAGGGATTTGGGAGAAGTGTGTACAAGAAGTAGGCTGTAGTCCACAAAACTAAGCAGATTGGAGACAAATTTTAAGAATTGTAAGGAGGATATCAAGTTACTTCTTGTGCTGTACCTTTATGTAATTATCAGGTAATTCCCCATGTAATGGCCTTTTGGTAAATCTGAGGAGAAGTTATATTGTGCATCTAGAATGGTACAGGGACCCAGAGACTAGTGGATTCATAGACTGTATATATATGCAAAGACTATCTACAAATACTGATTGATACTTTTAAGCATGATTAAAATATTAATCATTAGCACTCTTCTATCTTTAAATACTAGCTCATCATCCCTTGTTCAGACACTCTGCTCTGCTCAAGGATCTTTTAGATTCATAGTGAAGACACCGGTGATTAACCATTCCAGTGTATCTCATTGCTTGGTTTTCTCTGCCAATCGTATGCTGCGGAAAGTAGGATGTTTTCCAAGTGTTTATTGTTTAATTCTTACATATCCCAACAATAAATATTGACAGAAATAATACTATTTGTCACTTCATTATTTTCCCTTCTCTGGCACACAGGAAGATTATATTTCTTTGTTGCTTGGTTGTGTAACTGAGGTCGCATTTTGTCCGATGAGATATGGTCAGCTATGTGTGCTGTTTCTCAGCCTGGACTTTAAAAAAAAGGTATAAGTCTCCAGGTCACACTCTCCCTGTTGTAGTGACCCTGGAGTCCAAATATTATAAATAGTGTGAGTGAAGGATAGAGGAGGGTAAAGTGACCAATGTTAGACTTTGCATATGTGAGATATCGATTTTTTCTAACCTTCTAAAATTCCAGAATTCCAGAATCTAATGTTGAAATACATGTTTTTTCATTAGTATTACTTTAAAATATTCCATTTCATTGAATATAAGCAATATTTTTGTTTACTCTAAGGGTTGTTAATGCTGTTAGCCCAGTTAGCTCAGCTTCCTAAAAGAAATACTGGCACATTTCAAATTTTGAATTTAAATTTCTTCCTTATATCCTCAGTTTTGTATTATATGTACATTTCTGCTTTTTTCATTCATCATGTACCTCTTTTTTTAATTATTCAGGATTCTGTGTAATGCTTCCTTCATTTCTTATCTAATCTAATTTTTCTTTTTCCCCTCAGTGTTATCTTTCCTTAGAAAATCTTTCA
The DNA here is from genome assembly GCF_019186645.2 of Phyllostomus hastatus. NCBI lineage: Eukaryota > Metazoa > Chordata > Mammalia > Chiroptera > Phyllostomidae > Phyllostomus > Phyllostomus hastatus. The sequence goes on along the minus strand of NW_025334028.1, from coordinate 20,251,511 downwards.
TCATCATAATTTATTTTACTTACTTTTCTAAAACTCTGTAATAGCATGTTACAAAAGTGATGTTTCTAATTTATTTTGCTAACATCTAATTATTTTGCCTTATGTTCTTTCTATAAGAATCTTTATGAATTTTACATAGATTTAATATTGTCTCTCATACAAACATTTCTAGAGGAGGAACTTTATTGCATATTTTCTTGTTTTAATTTTCAAATGTTCTGAACATAATGTGTTACCCCTTACCTTACATTGTAATAACGTCTAGTGCAGATATCATATTACTGTTGATGCTGCTTTTCTGTTCTTCAGTGTTTTCAATAGATTGTGGAGTCACTGGTAAATTATTAATTGTTTATTCAAGCAAACTAAATTAGAATAACTTCACATTTACACAAGTGATTATAATAACCATAGCAATTGATTAAGATGATAAAATATTAATTATAAAAAAGGAGAAAATATAATGCATGTTGCATTCTAGTAAATGGAGCAACTGAACTGGAACATTCTCAGTCAGTAGCACTTCTGAATGCCACATACGTCAGGGTTCCATGAAGAGCATTAGTGTGGTGGTTAATCTCTTAGCTTCTGGAGCTAGACCTTTATGATTTGAAGCCTTGCTCCAAGTGTACTTTTATGAAATATTAAGCAAGGTGTTTCAATCAGGCTTCTTTTTTGTTTTTTTCATCTGTAGAATGTTAATAGTCACTTTATAGGTTCTTATGATAGTTAAGGATATTAATACATGTGGGGCATAGTAAGCAGTGTGTAACTGTTAACTATAATTTCACATCTATTTCAGTTATTTCTCATGTAATTATCCATTCATGAACATAAATAAAAAAATAAATTTGCTCAGTATACTATCTGTAAAAGCCTGAAGCAGTGATCTCCAGAAGGATTAGTTGATTTTGATTTAACAAAACCTAAAAGGAGTTTCTGGAAATTTTGGCTATAGAACACTACCAAGAGAATTGTTTGGGAGTGTGGTAGGTAGAAAGAAAATTTGGTTAAGTTACATGTAATTTTATACATCATTTAATTAAAAGAGACAATCAAGCATGGTGTTATTTAAAGGCAAAGTTTTCTGTCTAAGGGTAGGTATCAGTTGTGGGTAGTTAGAGACCATTTTTGAACAACTTCTAGACATTTTTTCTTGCATTACCTTCTGCTGTGTCACCCTGCTATTTACTGTTTTCCTGAAAGCTCCTGTGATGATCATCTCAAGGCTCAGAAAGGTGTCCTCATGAATCCTTTTACACTCAAGAGTTCTTTCTAAAGCACATAAGGTCCAGATGGCTGTCCCTATTTTTCTAGTGAGCCCTCCTTCTAGTATGCTGGGAAACTGACAGACAGAGGAGTTGATGTGTAGTTTTTACCAATTCCTGCAAAGCAGAATTTAAAACCACCAATGGTTTGACAACTGATTTATGAAATACCAGAATATTTAACAGTTGGCCCATGGGAAACAGTTAGAGCTGCCCTCCCCTCCCCAATGCTGATAGTTCTTTTCCTGTAGTCACCCTTTTCACTTCCAGAATTCCATAAATATGAAAAAGTGTAAAGTTTCCCCTAATATCAACTTCAACTTCTATAATTCTTGAGGGGCCAAGAAAGATCTTGTGTAGTTTCTGATGGGATTAAAACAACTTCTGAGCTAAGGGATACTAGATTATTCTTCAAGCTTTTTCATGTGTCCTTCCATAAAGAGCTCACACCATAACTGGAACAGTGTATTCTTGAGGCTTTTGCAAGCAAGAACTGGGGCGTAAGGATGAGAGTGGTATCTGCTGTTGCCTTTCCTTCCCCTATGGGTTACAGAAAGCACATGGAAAAATCATGGAAGTAGAGGAGCTTAAAATAATTTCATTCAAAATGCCTAGCACAGCTTGGCCTTTCCTCTCCCATATGCCTGCAATTCTCCCTTAAGCATTCTGAGGAAAACTTTGAAATAATTAAATTACAATTTAATGCATTGCAGCTGTCTTACTAGACTTGCTCACAACCATCTTTTAATGGCTTCTTTCATTCTCCTATTCCCTTTACCCATTTATATTTTAAACAGAACATTGCCTTTAAACAGAACATGAGTTGATGATATCAACAACAATAACAAAAACACTATGATTATTATTTTCTACTATGCCAATAAAAAACTTTAGAGGCAACTATTGTTCCATTATACTTACCTGATTATCCTACTTACAATGGGGTAGTTTTGCTATCCTTTCTAGGAAGACAGGAATAACTCTAAATGTCTTGCTAGTTTAGCAAAACATGCACAGATTATATTTCATATGACATCTAGCAGTTGAAGAGGGGAGAAATTAGTGTTAAAATATGCAAGAAAAATATGATGCTGTTCTGAGATTCCCAATAGCAGACTGATTCCTCACACTCATAAGTGTCAGATATTACTTTATGATTTCAGTGATTGCCAATTCACTCATTTTTTTTATCTGAGCCCTACATTGACATGCTTACTTGATTCTGAGCACTAAAGCTGAAAAACACAGCCAATTTAAGGGCTGAGGGAATAATGCTAGATAAATCATGCTCTTTCTTCTATACACAGGACACTTGGAGCATGTAATCTTGCAAATCTTTGTGATAGTCTGATTAAATTAATTAGATGCTGCTTCATTAAAGGAAGAAGTAAGGTCTCAAGAGAGGTGGTCATCTCTCAACTCTCTCCTAATGTTCAAGCACAGACATGAATGATCTCTGCAGGATTCTCCTGTGAGGGTGAGCCAGCCCTGACCAAAGAAATAGGACAGGACCAGCATGGCCGGCGGGGGGGGAAAGCTAAGAAAAAATTCTGGATAATGCTATTGCTTTGAAACATACATTGATTGAGAAAATTAATGTGTTAAAATACAAATTATTTTATTCAGAAACCTAATTTTGGTGGAAACTATCTACTGATAATTTGTTGGGCAAAACCTGAAAAGTCAGGATTAAAAAGAAATTAAAATCATGTGGCCCAAAATAACCCAACCCGTAACAACTTTCAAGCTTTTGGTGTGTTATAGAAAGCACCAAGTGCAGTACTTCAGAAATTAAAAATAAATTGTATGGTTTTATGGTTTTAACAGTGATCAGAGGCATTAAATGTTTAGACTATTATGCCTATAATTACAAAACAATCTATCGGCAAATACATTGTCCCAGTGTTTAACTTGCCTTGTGCAATTGGCCAGTATCACTGAAGGACAACTTTCTTTTCTACTTGTTATAGATAATCTCAAGTCTCTGTAATTACAACAGCATTATTCAATTCTACAGGACCCAGCTGGAATTATCTTATAAATCAGCGATACATGTTCCTTAAAAACATGAGAGTTCTTTTCCATTCTTAGCAATGTACAGATCAATTTTCAGGAGTCATTCTGACTGAGCAATTTGATTGCATCTTAAGAGGTTAAAACTCCTCTGGCAAGATATGCTGATTTATTGGTTTTAAAATGGAAATGAAAGTTTCTAAGTGCTGGATCAGCAAAAGGAAGGCACAGAAAGCCAGTGACCTTCAGGACTCTCTTGAGATTCAGTGTTAAGGTGGCCTGAACCCAAACTCAAAGAAGGGAAAGGCTCCTTAGACTTCACACAAGCTTTGATGCACTGAACTTCGAATCCTGTGGCTCCGCTTTCTGAGGATATTCAGGGGAACTATGTGGGGCTGTTTCTGAGTTGAACAATTCTGGTGGTAAAATGTGAATGATGTATTTTATACCATGAAAATTGTTCTCCCTAGAACAAAATTTCAAGTTGATTTTTGTGTTGCATAATTGTGCAACATGGTAGCTCTGCTTGGACGTACTTCAATGACATACTTCCACATTCTTTATCACTTGCCTAAACCACACCTTCCTCAATCTCTCTCTCTCTCCCCTTTAAACATCTCATGACATTTAATTTCAAATACTATTTCATATATGTTTTATATGTTTTCAGTATTCACCACTGGATTATTCTCTGTGTGTGAACTTATTGCCTTAAATTTTCAAATACTTAGTGTTTTCCAATTTCTAGTGTTTTCTAAGGATTTAAAAAATAATCTTGAAGAAACACCTGTTTGCTGGACTCTATTAATGAGTTAGAAGTAACCCACATCCTCAAGAATTCCATGCTACTTTGATGCCTTACAGTAAGGGTGCATTCCTCTTCTTCGTATGCTGATACTTTTCTTTGTTTCTTTGGAAAATTCTTTCTTAGCCTCACAACACAACTCAAATGTGATCTCTGTGCCCCAAGGCAGTGCTCATCACTTCATTATCCTCTTTGATTTAAATACCACCCTTAGCAATCTCTACTGCTGCATGCATTTACATGTTTCTCTTCCCCATTAAACTTTGCATTTGCTAGAGGAAAGGACTGTATTTTATTAACTGTTGCATTCAATTAGCACAGTATCTGATACTTAAGAGTATATGTTGAATAATTGAATGAATTGCATAGATGGAACTAATAAAAATGAAATATGAAAGGAAAATATGGCATTGGTCCTAATGGTACTGGATTTTAGGGTCTCTCTATTCCTGAACCTTCAGAACAACCACATAGTAATGGTCATTCCCAAATCTAACAGATGCCGAGGGCTGAGCTATGTTTGTGTGTTCTGAAAGCTAAGTTTCTTTTGCAGGAAAACATTTTAATTCAAGTTTTGGCATAAAAACACACCCATCACTTTGGAATCCATTAATACTAATAATACTTCATTAGTGTTAGTCAGAAACAAATTGAATATTAGAGTCTCCACTTACGAGAGGTTTGCTATCTAGATGGTTTTACAAACATTTTTTTAAAGCTTAAGTAAAAGGTATGAAGTCCTAGGTCACAGCTTGCTAACCTTTGATTTATAAGATAATTAAATGATCCTAAGCAATTTCCAAAAATGAGAAAACAATAATTCAATAAATTGACTAATAAATAGCTTTTGGTCATTTTTCAGCTAAGACAGGTCCTGTTCATTTGCAGGGAGGTGGAGTATATTAGCAGCAGTTTATATCTGCTTCTGTGGACATACCTGCTGTACAGAGCAAGAACATAGACTTTTCGACACCCTGGACAATTCAATATGGAGTCACTGTTAGCCATGACAGTTAAGTGAAGATTGTCATAACAAGGTATAACAGAACACCCTCAGCAAGGGTCCCGAACACCCAAAAGCACAGGTCTGGACACTCGGATAAGGACTCCATCTGGACAGTGATGGGCCTAGGACCTCCACCCACTGTGGGCGGTAAGAACTTAGAGCCCTGACCACCCAGTGCTGGAGCCTGGCTGAACCATGGGTCACGCTTGGAGCCCTGCTGGACTTCCACGCCACCACACGTGTGCTGCCACTGCAGCCACCTGGCTTGGTACTATCACCCACCCCTCTGCGGCAGACTCCACCAGTGACGGAGCTTCATACCTGACACTCACTCTGCTAGCTTTGATCCTATAAGCCTGCTCTCTCTGTGTGTAACCTGTGTGTGACTCTCTTAGCTTATTGAGGAGGTGTCTCCTAATAAACCTGGCTTGGGAAAGACACAAACGTATGTGTGATGCCTTTCAGAAATACTCCTTTGGCCATAATGCCTCCACATTTCAAAACTTTACAATAGGACACAAGACTTTAAAGAGGCAAGCTTCATCTCAAATTAAGAGTTCATGGGGACTCAACTATATCTTTATTATGATTATTGTAACCTGGTAAATCCTATCCTTAACCCCCCAATGAAAGAAACAAATCTATGAGAGTATCAATTCATGTAACACAGCAATGCAGCACACCAGCCTCTAAAACTATATATATAATTTATATATAATTATATATACACATTTTGTCTATATAATTTTATAAAAACTATATAAGTATATAATTTTTAATTTTATTACATCAACGACTGCATCATGGAGTGAAAAGGAAATTGTTTTCTTGTGGGTGGATCATCTAGGTGATGCTGATTTAAATTTTATCCTAATAAGGGCTAATTTGCCTCAACTTCTTTAATTCAATTTTGCTATTAACAGCTGATAGAGTTCTTATTTTTCTGCCTTTATAAACTTTTTGTGTTTTAAATGAAATAACTTGTCCTACTTTCTAATGATCATCTTTCATTTTGTATATTTATTAAACATCTACCTGGTAAGTATTAGAGTCTGGAATGCAGTGCATTTCTTTTGTGAGATAATCAAAATAATGCTACAAATTTACATGGATGTCTCTGTTTTTCCTAAGAAAAGTAAGACATTATTTTATGCTTAGACCTGAATTCTTACTCATCTTTACATTCAAGGAAATGCTGAGTCAAAAAACAGAGTTCAAATACCTGCTCTGTGCAGAGTACCAAGGAGAGAACCATGTACGTGTCACGAGAGCTCCCCACATCCTTTGCAACCTGAACTGTATAGTCACAAATGAAGAGAGAGAAGCCTGAACTCAGAGAGCACAGAGAAAAATTTCAGTATTATTAAAAGTTTTCTTAAAGTTGAACACAGATGAATTATACAGAAATGCTTATAAATTTTGTTTTAGGCATGATTTTTACTCTCAAATCTTTTTTACTCTCAGGAGCCCCTAGAATGCCCTCCTATTTCTCTCACTCTCACAGCCCCTTCACTAAGCCCAAATTCCCTGTCCCCGTGAATTCTCTCTTCCTCTTTGCTACTCAGGCATATGTGGTCTTCATGGAAAACACATTGCCTGTGTGCAGACCCACAAATACATATTGTATACTGTTCCCACAAGACCTCACTACTCTCCCCATGTTTAAGCCTCTGTACATATATAGAATAGATCCTTCTGTGAACATTAAGGTGTTTGCAGCCTAATACTAAGGGACAAAGGATATTCTCAAATTTAAAAAAAAATCATAAAAGGGAAGGCTTGGGAAATTGGCAACTATAAAATAAAGGTCGCTGACTGGCTTAAGTGGATCATAAGGAAATTTTTCCTTTTGATATATTCAAGGTCTTGCTTTTTTCTTGTGTTTTTCTAGTTTTTACTTTCTTATGCTTCCCCCAGCTTTTTGGTCTTTTTAAATATCACCACCAGTTTTCCTTTATGGCTTGATGAGTTTGTAAAATGTATTTGTTTACATACTGAAGCCAATATTATTATGATAGTTTTTCTCATGTGGATTTAGCAGCTGAATCATTGTGAATGTGATTCTGGGTATCACTTGCCTGGAGTCAGAGGTAAGAGGTAGGAGGTACGAGTAGTTCAGGTTGAAGAGCTGTAGAAGCAGTATTCATTTTCTGGAACATATGGAACTTTATCTTGTGTTTGTTAAACTGGCAATCAATTGTAGTTAGTCCAGTGACGCTGAGCTTGACAAGGTACAGAGAACAATTGGTAGATACCATTACATCCTTCTAAATGTGCCTCTTACAGTGACCATCAGACAATCAAAGTTTCCTGAGTTAACTTGTTATCAAACACAAGGTTTGTCTACAATTGTTTAGTTTGAAAAAGTGATGATAGTATTAGGCAAAACAATTTTTAAAGTTTTTTTCCTGAATTTATTCATCTATCCCTTCATTTCTTCATCGTCCATTCATATAGTCAATACATCTTTATGATAATATTCTCAGTGTCAGAAACTGCATTTTATAAACATGGTCTAGTCTGTCAAGAGTTACAGACCACAGAAACAGATTTTAAATCAATAAGAGAGAAACAATATGTAAAATTATAAATTTTGATGAATGTTAAAATGATAAGAGGAGGATTCTATGAATAAAATAAAGTCACTTATGTGAGTTTATAAAAGTAATGTTATATAGTGATATTACAGAGTTTGCCAAAACTGTAAGTGAGCAGACCAGGGCTCGTCCACGTAGCACCATGGAGTAAGACCAAATGATTAATGCTGTAAGGATCAAATCTTTATTTACAACATTACAACCTTGGGGAGCCTAGAGTCCTCATCCTCTGAGCCCAGTTCCCCCATGAGACCTAGCATTTCCCATGCTTCCCACCAGGCTATGAGCCAAAAGCATCCCCAGAAGTTCCCAGTGTTATCTGTGCAGGATTTGGAGTATGTCACCCTCAGCCTCTGTATAATAGTCCAGGAAAGTATGTGCCGTGTTATTCTGGATCATGGTGAAACTCAGCAAAGGCACAAAACTTAATAGCTCAGGTAAAGCCCAAGTCTGCAATGTAGCATCTTGCAAAGGAGCTCTTTGCAGCTCCAGACTCAGGCAGAACAGACACGATCACAGCAGTGGTGCATGGCCTAATCCCCTACCACACCCAACATGGCAGAAACCCTCCTTCTCCTTTCTAAACCACGTGACCAAGACCCCAAATAGCTGCCATACTTGAGTTTAAATCCCGATCTTCCTCTGTAACCCCATTTCTGACTCCTCCTACAATCAGCTACACTTGCCCATCCTCTGGTTTCTTCTGCTTTTCTCAGCTGCCATTGTTAGTCCAGGCAGGCTTGGCGCTGTGACATAGGGGTACTGCCTTCCTGCTTTTCACATAGGCACAGCAAACCAGTGAACCACCTCCCGGCTACATCATGGGTTAGTCATGCCCATCTCCCTCACCATTTCTTATCTATAAAACGGTAATAACATCACCATTTCTTATCTATAAAATGGTAATAGCATAATATTTGCTTCATAGAGTCATTTAAGGATGAAAAATTCATATGTAAATATGTCAATTTCTTAACAGTGAGTGGGAATAAGGTTAATAAGATCTCTGTAACAAATTGATACGCATTTTATGTTTGTTTCTAGAAATATTTTACACATTAATGAAAAAGGGCTTAAAATTGTAGGTACTCCTTTCCTAATGATAGAGAAAAATGCCACTTTTTAAATATGGGCTAGCCAATGATTCACAGGCAGTTTCAATGATAATTTTATTTTTAATATTACAAGTTAATAAAAATTTCACTGTGAGACCCAATGTTGAATTCCATCTGTTTCTTAAGAGTGTTTTTTTAATATGAATCATACTATAAAACTTGGAATGGAATAGGTTTATGATCCCATTATATACACCAGACAGTAATAATTACTCTTCAAAATTAATAGATCAAATCATACCAAATTTACATTATAAAAACTTGGCTCATAGGAAAATGCCTGTATTTGAAAGTGTGCAATAACTGCAAAACTTTGAGAACCCCCCACTCAGAAATATAAGGAGGCTTTAGGCAGTCACTCAGGAAAGCTTTCAAATTCTCTTTCAGTAGGAGTCTGATGCTAAATGTTAGGCCACTGAGAACCATTTATTCTGGAACCCTGACTTTTGCTCTGCTAAGAATCTTTGTATACTGGTGGTCTCAAAGGAGTTTTCCTTAACATCTCCAATTTCCTACACTGTATCTAATTTAAGGAGCTATTTGCTGCCTAATATACTTTTTTCTGCAACAATTCTCAGTCTGCCAGATCCTCCTGGTGAGTGAGACAAGGAAGCACTTTGATATCTAGACTGCCCTGCACAGTTTATATACAGCAGCTTTATTTTTGAAATTAGCCGTGAGTGGCCTGAGAGACTATTCCTTTGCAATGACCCAACTTATAGCTCCCTGGGAATAATTCATACATTCATCCACCCAGAGAACTGGTTGATGAAGTATTGATTTTCAGTATACCCACCGCTTTTCCTTCCAAGAGAATTCAAATTTGTTTGTTTGTTTGATGGGCTGCTTGTTTTGCTCTGGGTTTTGATTCTTACATGACTTTAATCTCTCACATCAACAATACTTTGTAAAGGTTCTCATGTAAAGATAAATGTTTTAAGTGTGTATGTGATATTTATTTAGCTGAAATTAATTATAGAACAAATATAACTATGGCAAAGGAAATTTGTGCTTGGTAAATTCATAGAAAAATTAGAGGAATATTTATACTTTATAAGCTCTATAAATGCAGAAGCTATTTTTTTGTATTCCTCACACCACCTACTTAGTGCCTATCACATGATAACATCTCAGTATATATGAGGTCTGTTAATATAATGAGAATAGAACACACAACATCAATGTAACCTGGTAACCAAGCACAGCGGACTAGAATGCATATGCATGAATGATGATGACTTCATTATGTCAGTCAGTGGGACAGTGGATGCCATTGAGTGACATGTGTACTGTGTGGTTGTCCCATTCAAAATTATGGAGCAAGTAGAGCAACAAATCTGCATTAAATTTTGCATTAAGCTTGAACAATCCTCTCCAGAAACTATTTGGATGAATCAAAAGGTCGAAGCTACGGGAAACAGATGATTCAGCATCATTAGGACAATATGCCCACTCATGCATCACATCTTGGGCAGAGCTTTTTGGCAAAACATCAAATCACCCAGGTGACTTAGTCCCCCTAAAGCCCAGATTTGGCACCCTGAGACTTATGGCTTTCCCCCAAACTAGAATCACCTTTGAAATGGAAGAGATTTCAGACTATTAATGAGATTCAGGAAAATAGGACGGGGTAGCTGATGGAGACTGGGAGAACTATGTGAGGTCCCAAGGTGCCTGCTTTGAAGGGGACTGAGGTATCATTGTCCTATGTACAGTGTTTCTTGTACCTTGAATCTTCTTTAATAAATGTCTCTCTTTTTCATATGACATGGCTGGACATGCTCTGGACAGACCCTGTACTACAGACTAGTTGATTTAGCATTGTGGCCCCCAACTCACTCTTCTCAGAACACACAAGCCATTCTTAATAGGTAACTGAATGAAGTAAAATTTATTTGCAATGATGTTGTTTATATTTTTAAAGACACTTACATGAATAAAAATGCAATGACTAAAAACTACAATTTGGTTTACTGTATATTGCCCATGGAAACAAAAGGGAAAAAGAAACAAACAAAAAATTGAAATTCACCATAAGTTAGCTTTAGTCCCCTTCCTTTCTCCTTCGCTTCCTCCTTCTTTCCTTCTTTGTTCTTTTTTCTTTCTTTCTCTCTGAAAACTACATTATTAATTTCTTTACCTATAAAAGTTGCTTTATATGGTCAGAAGAGTATCTAAGATTTGAGTTGTAGAGAAAAGACATTAACAGATATCAGAAGTCTTGATCAGGTTGAAATAATCATGTACTAGAAATCAAGCTCCTTACAACATTTTAGACTAAAATAAAATAGATCATGGCCTTCTCACTTTGGGTTGTAGGTGACCACATCCTCAAACTCTTTTGTCACTAACAATTCCTTAATAAAAGGTCTAACCACACTCATTGCCAAAGAGAATAGAGGTCTGAGTAGACAATTGCCCTACACTCTGAATATTTCCCCCTTTTTGGGTACATTTAAAGTGATCATTTTATTAGTTAATTCACTATTTTTAAAAAATCTTAAGTGAATGTTGAATGTTGACTGAAAAAAAATTTAGAGCTACTAGAGGAATCATGAAATATGCAAATAAGCAAATAATATCAGTTTGTGATGCACACTATGAAAAAATTAAAGCAGGTTTAGGAGACAGGCAATGCAGTTGCCAGAGCCCTGGTGTGGCCTCTGTGATTATGGAAGGCCTCTCTGAGCAAGCAGGTGGCTGTGATGGCCTTCTGATGCATCAACTTTGCTAAGATAAAGGTCCCAGTTTTTTGATCAAACAGTAATTTAGAATGCCTGTGAAGAAATTGTGCAGATACAATTAAAATTTCTCATCAACTGGCTTTAAGTAAAAATAACTATGCCAAATGGGCTTGACTCGAGCAGTTGAAAGACCTTGAGATCAGCCCTGAGGCTTTTGTGAAAGACAGAAGCAGTTCTGCCTGTGGCCCACAGATCAGCTCACAATCTTCCCTTCCGGATGGCCTGCCCTACAACTTTCTAACTTGCTAAGTCAGCCCACACAATTGCACAACCTCTCTTCTCTCTCTGTCCCCCTTTACACACACACACACACACACACACACACACACACACACACACACTATTCTGCTGTTTCCCTGATTGAACTCTAAATGAGATATTAATGAGATGTTAACATTTGTCTCTCTCTAATAAATTTCTCTATAGGGATAATCTCTCTCTCTTTCTCTCTCTCTCTGTTTTTCTCTCTGTATATATCTTATATTTTGCTGCTGCTTTTCTGGTTGATTTTTAATGATATTAACATTTAAGTCAAGTCCTCATTGAACTGGGGAAATTAATCTTTTTAGGCCTTCAGACAGAGCATTTTATGCAGAGGGGTAAGAAACTCCTTAAGCACAAATGAGAGTTTGAAGAAGGAAAAGGCCTATGTGTCTAATGTGAATCTGCAGGTGGGAGGGTTGTATATTGTTGACGCAGAGAAAAACGGACCAGTTTCTGTCAGGGTTTGCAGGTAATGAAAAAGGATTAGAATTTTATTTGAGTAGAAGGGGAAGTCATCGGAGGGTTTTGAGCAGTTAATGGGTGTGCTCAGATACATGCTTTAAAAGATGACTTGTGCTGCTCTATGAAAAATAAGCCTGAGGGGTCATGACCAGAATGAGGAAGACCTGAGAGAAAGTTGTCACAGGGTGGTCTTCACAGTGGGTGATGGTGGCTAGGCTAGAGTGTTGGCAGGTGAAGTGGTTTGGGGACATATTTTTGTGACAAAACTTGCAGGGCCTGTGCTGAATTGGGTCTCAGTATAAGTTAAAGCAAGGAATCAAGGACTAGAAAGAATTTTTCCTGAGGTGCTAGATAAATGGAGATATTATTTACATAGAGCAGGAAGACAGGAGAGGGGCAGAAGACAAGAGGAATGGGATCCAGGGAAGAAGTGGAGGAGCTCATCTTCTGTGACAGGGGAAAAGTCCAAGTCTGAGCTTCCAGATACAAATGGACTGGGAAGTGTGGCTTTGGAAGAGCACATGTGTTCTCATCCCATTGAGTCTAGTTTCTATAAAATGAAAAAAGGACAAACCATCTCCAGTTGCAGTAGTGCTCACGAATGTGGAAAAGTACACCAGAGAGCAGACACTACGGGGACCCTTAGGGGCAGCTTTGTGTTCAGGGAAAGGACTTGTTTTCTTAAGCAGATGACAAAAACAAAGTTTATGCCACAGAGGTAGTGGGAGTAATTTTACAAAAAGCTCCTAAAGATCTGTCTCTTGAATCTTTAAGTGGCTGAAGCTGTACCTGGAAGAACTGTGAAAGGCAGGGGCTTCCCAATCAGCGTGATCAGTTTCTGTCAGCATCCTCCTTGACCCCATTCCTGCAGCAGATCTGCACTGCACAGTGCAACCCTGGGCCTGCCTTGTTCAGTCTGGGTGGATTCTCCTACTGCAGGATGTAAAACTCTAATTCACTCAGAAGCCTAAGCAAGAATCTTCCATCTGCCTTATCCCTTAAATCAATTAAAAAGTTCTTAACAGCTCTTGAGACTTCTCCTTTGAGTTTGTCATGTCTGCTGTCTTGGCATTCAGACCACTCTCATGCAACATTGGTATTATTACCACTTTGCAGCAGCTTCCAAGTTGTTTCTGTGCATTCATTCCCCAACCCTCTGTCTTTATTCACTCTTTACAGCTAGAGTTATCATCCTGAAATGCTAAACTATTGCCATCACTCTTTAATTTAAAATGCTTAGTACCGTTCAGATGATTCCAGAATAAAGCTCAGTCTCTTGGCACAGCTTCCAGTGCCCTCATAGTGGGACTTAATCTCCCAGGCCTTACCTGCACCTTTTTGCCACCTTGACTCTGCACTCTCAGTTAGTTGTACTGAACAACTGGTAGTTCTTCAATACACTACAGTGACCCTTGCACAGGCTTCACCTTCTGCCTGGATTTGTAACTTTGTACTACTCATTCAGTAGGTCTCGACCTAGATGTCACCTCCTCTGAGAAGCCCTCCATCATAATACATTGGTTGACTTTTCTCTACTCCTAAATTCCTCTATGTTTGTTATGATCATAGTATTTATCAATTAAGCTTGATATTGTCTGTTTTCATATCTGTCTCCTCTACTAGACAAAGTTCATTGGCAGAAATTATGTTTTGTTTTGATTTTGTTGTGTCCTTCACCATTGGCTTCTGAGGGACTAGTGTAGCCTCTGAAACAGATTATGAGGTTTAGGGAAAAACAACATCAGTGACTGGAAGAGCTTCAGCCAAAGACAATAAAGGCAAGCTCTGATTACATATGAAAATACCCTGTTCCTTACTGACCCACAGAGACATTTCAGAGATATTTACAAATAGATATGATGATACGATTGTGATCTTTTCTCTTGGCATGAAAAAGGACTCTTTTCAACAGATCTAAAGACAGTTTGTTTAACTATATTATGTAAAGCTCACATACCTACAGACCCAGGGAATATTTGGTTAAAGGTGATTTTTATCCCATGGGTGAGTTAGAACCCCTGGCCATCCAGCTTGCTCTGGTCCCATCATTGTCATTTCCCAATACCACTGTGGCCATCTGCATATTGACCACTAGACAAATGCATATGTGTGTGAGCCCTGATTGAGGATATAGCTTAACTTCTTTCCCAGGGGCTTCCTATGTCCCTTGTTAATTGAAAGGCAGAGCTCAGCCCCTATTTATGTACCACAGAACATTCTGTTATATTCAAGGTGGCTTTATTTGCTCACGGCATATGGAAGACTTCTACGGACATTGGGATTCGACTAGCCAAGATAGCCCTTTTAATAACTCAACAAACAATTTGAGTCCCTATTATATTCCAGGCTCTGGGGCTATGGCAGTGAGTAAGACAAGCCAGGTAAATGTTCTCCTACCAATTACAAAACTAGGAGAGGAGGCAGGTACTAAACAAGTAAAACTGTGAAGTGTTCATTGAAGAAGTTTGAAGTTGCACCACAGTAGTTTATGTAGGGGGCTGGGGAAAGCTTCTTTGAGGAAGTGATGTGTAAGCTATGGTAGATGAATGTGGCATTAACTAGTTAAGTATTGAAATACATTCAGAAGGCCCCATTTTTTTCCGGCCTCATAAAGGAACCTTTATTTCTGCCCCTGGAGCTGACTGTTAAGTTGCCTCCTCTTACTGATCCAACAGTTGTAATCACCTTGTTATAGGGCAAAATGGGATTTAGCCACTTGCCACCATACACAACCATGAAACAGAGATTTGTGGGGGCGGGGGGGGGGCAGCGAGGATAAAGGTTTTTATTAACAAGGTGCCTGATTTGGGAAAGCTGGATGTTTCCCTGCTCCAAGCCATTCTCTTTTGCAAAATACAGAAATCCTCCTGTTTCCAAAAGACTGAAATCCAAATCCCTCCATTCTGATCTGTAGTTCAAGGCTGCTAAACAGATGGGTATCCATCTCTCCAGCTCCAGACTCTCTATCTCTGGAGCACATACCTGTGAGGCCAGTATCTCCATTGCTTCTCCGTAGCTCCCTCCCTCTCCCCGGGGCTGGAACACACTGCCCAATCACTGCAGCCAGTTGTGCAAAGGGCTCAGTCCTCTGGGCCCTGGTGTCCAAGGCTGCTTGGGCCTTCTGGGCCAAGGAGCATTTCTGGCCTGCAGGTCCATGTGCTGCTCTCAGGATAGGAGAACATAGCAGTCAGGACCCATGCTATGTTGCCTGGGCCATAGAGTCCTGCAGGCTCCTCTCTCTCAAGTTGTGTGTTCTGCAAGACCCTTCTCCAGACCATGCAAGCAGGGCAAGACAAGAGCTATGAGTGGGCAGTTGTCCCATGGGCCTGCCACGGGTGGTGCACATGTCCTACACGTGAGACTCAGCCTCCATGAGGTAGCTCCAGACCACACAAATGAGAAAAAAAGGGAAGCACTTTTGCCTGTCCCCCACTTTAAATTTTTCACACAAAGTCCTAGGTTCTGTGGAAGTGTCCAAATTCCAGGCCAATTTTGGCAATGTCTGTCATCAGCATGAACCCACACTATTCTTGGCCCCTCTTCCAGCCACATGATCAGAAAGCAGGTGGGAGGGTTTGGAGCTGTGCAGGAGTACCACCTTTCTGCCGGGGCCGGCGTCCCCTTGTTACAGTGTGTTTTGGCATTTTTCAGCCCATACTGCCTGCTGGCTCTGTACAAGTGGTGTCCCAAGCTAAGTTAATAGTTTACTTTTCCCCTGGGATATGGAAGCCTATCAAGCTCTAGCTCTGGTATTGATACCTGGCTACCTTCAGCACTTCCCAACTCCTTTTGGGGAAGGCAGTCTCTTTCACCAGCTGCTGCCTCAATCCACTGCCTTAACATTTCCCTCAACCCCTTCCTTCTGGGGGTGGGACAGCCTCTCAGGCTAGGTCTGGGTTTCTCCACACCCTCCAACAATCTGACCAGGCTCCCCTGTTACAACCTGAATGTTGGATTGTGTGTCAGAGTTATGAGAACTCCTGTATGCACCAGACTGAAAGCTCTAAAACTGTGCTATGCTTCCACAAAACCTCAATGAAAGGAAACTGCTATACAAAAAAGATAGAGAGGCACTGCCACCCTAATGGCTACCATTTACACTTAATCCAAGTCATCAGATCTTGATGCAATCACTGCTCACTAGTGCCACCTATCGTACAGAGTTGCCTTAGGCAAGGCCCATGTTATACCACCACATTGAAATCCATTTCTCATATGTCTGTGCCCATCTATTTTGTCACCCCTGCAACAGAAAGTGTTATGTGAAACACACTCTATTCATTCCCTTTTTAAAATTTGTATTATCTTTTTAATTTTTGTGTGATTTTTTTCATTACCATTTATCCCCCTTATACCTCCTCCCCGCTGCAGTTATCACACTGTTATCCAAGTCCATGAATTCTTTTTCCTTTTTGCTTTATTCTTCCACCCCCTAATCCCATCAGAGTTGCCATCTTGTTTTCTATCAGTTTGTTTCTATTTTGCTTGTTGGTTTAGTTTGTTCATTAGATTCCACGTATGAGTGAAATCCTATGGTATTTGTCTTTCTCTGACTGGTTTCACTTAATGTAATTTTCTCTAGGTCTATCCATGCTATTGCAAAGAGTAAAATTTTTTTTCTTCTCCTTCTCTTTCCTCTTCTTCCCCCTCCTCTTCCCCTTCTTTTCCTCCTCCTCCCCCTCCTTCCTCTCCTCCTCCTTCTTCTATTTACTAGTTTTTAATTGAAGATTTCCCTGAAATCACTAAGCTGTGGGTACATGGAGCTAGAGGGGGGCAAATAGGGCAAGCCTGGACAGTAGATGCCACATTGTACTCAACCTTGTCCTTCATTCAAACATACAACACTGTAACTAGACCAAGATTTTGAGACTGGCGTCTTCACTTAGAATTTATAATGACGTTGACATTAGAATCCAATAATACTAAACTTCTTTGAGTTGCATGGAAAATGTTTGATGCCATAGTTACTGTAGTACAAAGAAATAACCAAAGCCATTTCAATGAAAGACCAGTTGTTATTTAGTAGAATTGTGTTAGTTAGACATCTTCATTTAAATGTAAGTGATAGATACCCTATCAAAACAAAGATTTTCAAAATAGGCAAACAGCCAAAACTATACTTTCTAAAGAACATATTCATGTTCTTTAGAGATGTTCTGTAGAAGATGTTCTTTCTAAAGAACATCTTTAGAAAATTATTTTTAGTAAATATACCTGCACTGATGCTTCAGAGATTCAGCCTATGAAATTATGAGGCATCTATGAATTATTTAAAACAGATTTTGATATACTAATCAGGTAAATACATATATTTGATCTCAGTGTAAATTTATTTAGAAACATTCAGATCTGATTGGCTCATTAAAAACTTTGTCAAACAAATCTGAAATAATAAATTCACTACCTAAAACCATTCATCCCTAATTTTTGCATAGATTAATGTCATTATAACATTTTCTCTATGGAATAGTAAAATAGATGGTTACAACTTTTGTTCTTAAATATTATCTCATTATATAGCATGCTTTACAAACACTTTGTTACTAGTGGGGAAGAGTAAAGATTTTATTTTTTCTCAGCTGTTGTAATAAAAGAAAACCATGTATCAGAAACAGAAGAGATTATATCTGATACAAACCTCAATTCTGAGAAAATCCTTGTCACTGTCAGGTGGACTATACATACAATTTTTGATTAAACTGAAACAGTGGATAAGCTGGGTAATTGTTCAGGGTACTGACTTTCTATCTCACAAAACTTTGGGTCTCTAGATCCAGTTGCTATGCAGTAACCCTATACTTTCTTGATTTGCTGTTACTGAGCTCTTGTGTTGCTTGTAATAAAGGTCCTTTTTGGAATGGATAACACTGGTTAATATTGGATGAGATCCTGCAAGTGGATAAGGAAAATGTACAATTTACCACATCTATCAAATGTAAGTTCTTTTTAAATTTAATCTTTATTATATTTTTTCCATTACCACTTAGTCCCACATAGCCCATCCCCCAAAGAAATTTATCAAAATTTCTTTGATAAATTTTCTATATTGGTTATTTTGAACAATTTTCCCAGTTAGTGTTTTGGACTGTTTGCAGCTGTTTTGTAATATAATTAATTCCATATTTTACTCAGCTTGATTTGTGAGTGTTTGTTCTGAAGATTTTAGTTAAAACAATCAATAATAATTAATACCAATTTTTTTCACCATTTCATGTGTGTGTGTTATGTGTGTGTGCAATGTGTGATACGTTCCATGCTATTAGGAAAAAAATAATGTGATTCATGCAGTGACAGAGAGTTAAAAGTAAAAGCATTGATTTTTATCTCTACAAAAAGCTTAAGAATAGAAATATAAGTCAGCAAAGAATATAAAATAATAGTTAATTTCGTGGAAAGGAAAACTGGTTGTCTACCTTAGTCGTAGCTCTTAGGATTAATGCACTCAAATTAGTTTGAAGAAGAAAACAAAAAAGTAGAAAGAAGATGCAAAGGAGAAAGTAATTCAGTATAAGGTTAATGAGCTATTTCATGGGATCTGAAGAAAGACATATGTTCAAACCTTGGGAAATAAATCTGGTTAATATTAATTCTATTTTTACTAAATGTAATTATTAACTAAAATTCAAATTACCAATTTTTAGGATCTTAGTTTCCACCTTTGTTCTGGATCTTGGGAAGGTATTATCTCTGTTTTTTATTATATTTGCTTTATTCTTCTCTTTTTCTTCAAAATCAGCTTTCTCTCCATTTTCAAGAAGACTTACAGAGGCTACAGACTTTGAAATTTGCCTGCAGATTCCTAAGAGAGGAGGACATGGTGAGTTCAGCCTGCACTGGGTGCCCATCCCTGGCCCGATCAAAAATGACCAGAGGTGAGTTTCACACAGTACGAACATGGCAGGAGGGTGGTCAAACTCAGTTAGGTGGGTAGGAAATATTTTTAAAAAATAGACTAAAGATTGAGAAAACATCACACACTGTCCTCTCTATATAACATCAATTTTTAGGATAAAATTACAAATATCTGTAATTTGTTTGTGATGGTTCTAATTGAGATCTTTGTTTAAAAAAATGATTTGGTCACAAGTGAGGGGTAACCTGCTGAGGAAACATGATCTTGCATTTTCATTATGACTGATTATGATCTGGACAACTTCTGATTGTTTTATGATAAAATTTGGAGGATTCAGTAGTGGCTAGTATATTAGTCAGAGTTTTAAAGAGAACCAGTAGGAGATAAGATGAAGGAAGAGTTATTTTAAAAGATCACCTCATGCAATTGTTAGGGTTGGCAGGTGGCACATCCAAAATTTATCCGGCAAGTTGGCTGGTTAGAGATTCAGGCGAAAGTGCTGTGGATGCAAGCTTGAGTCCAAAGGGTGGAGTCTCTGGAAAGCTTCCTGTGTTGCAATCTGGATTTCTTCATTAGGAAACCTCCACTTTTTCTCATAGGGACTTCAACTTATTGGATGAGGCCCACGTGGGGGTAATTGCTTTAGATAAATTCAACTATTGTAAATGTCAGTCACATCTTTTAAAAATAACTTTACAGAAGTACCTAGACTAGTATCTGATTGAACAAATAGTTAGCATGGTCTATCCAAATTGACACAGAATTAAACAGTATAGCCAATAAACCTCCTTATTTTTCTGTGGTAATGCTAAGCTGCTAATTCCTTAAAATCCTATAGGAGCCTGTTTCTATTATTTCTTTATTTTCTTCTGATTATATATTCCAAGCTTTGGATTAGTCAGTCTGTTTGCTTTCATATTTTTATTTAGGAATGACAAACCTGACAGAAATGTACTTGTGTATATACTTTTTATAATTTTTTTAAAAAATTCAATCCTATATTTCATCATTTGCAAACTGTTCTTGTATTTTTGCAATAAATGGAATATGCATCACTACAATATATGTGACAATGTTAAAGCAAGAAAGGATGTTTTAGGGTTACAATGAATTAAATAACCCCTCTTTTTACTGCAACAAATAGCCTGGTCTAAAGTAGGGAAAAGGCATCCCAAACTGCAGGGAGTGTTGAGAATAAATTCTCACATAATTCAAATATTAATAAAAATGAGGTTGCATGAGGAAAGTGAAAGGTCATGGGAGATATGGAATTATTAGAAAACAAATTTTGAACTATTGTGGAGAAACTAACTGCATCAGCTAGCTGACAAAGAAGGATAACTGAGAAATACAGAATTTAGAGCAACCAGCAGAAGTATAGGATTACAGCTCATGCTGTTGAAGTTCATTGGGAAATTCAAAGGATGAGCAAGAACTAGTTTTGCAAGCTGAGGGTTAAACATAATTATCACAGAATTGTTAATTTAACAATGCAATAAATTATTTAATCTCAATTTAAGTTACTATCTTAAGATGGTTTATATTTAGCAATATTTCATATGGTCCTAATAAACAAAGATTGGATATTGGATGCTGAATTTGAATTTGTTACCACAAATCAATTACATGAAATCAACCTTTCACCAAGCACATGAAGTATTTTTCTTTGTAAAATAGAGTTCTATCTTTTAGATTTGTTAAAGGGAATGAATAAAGTACTGTAATGTTTTTAAGCCCAGGTTGCTTTGTGTAGTTTAAAAGGACATGCTTTGTTGTCATCATTCAGAATGTATGCTGCCAGTGAACATAACCTCAAATCACTGAACTGAGTAACCCCAAATGGGGGTTTTTGCAATCCCGCTGCATGCCAGTAAGTCCTGAAACTGAGATGCCAAAAGACTCAGTCCATTTATTTCAGTAACCAAATTATTTGTTTTCTCAAATGCTTATTTTACATCAGTTTTTACTGTAATAAATGTATGAATAATATGAAAATTCTGATTTTTTGATGGCACCTTATCTATGCTCCGACATAAGACTAAAAAAGGAATTTTTAGAAAAACACATATTTTTAAATGTCATTATGTCTAGGCGAGATCAAGCTCTGTGGACAGAAAACCATGCTGCAAATGCATAAACTATGAACACTGAGCACACGAGTAGAGTGCGCTGTACTAATTAAAGACATAAAACGTTAATGAAACATTTAATGGTCCACATAATCATTATTGTACAGCATAGTAATTAGGAATAAAATTATAAGCAACTAACGTGAAAGTCAATAATCATAATCCCTTTTTGCGAGTCTGAGTCCATGAAGTGTCCTGACACACCCTTGGCAGAGTGACGAGACCAGAAGCTACTCGAGCGGTGATGGGCATTCTGGTGACTTATCTGGTAAGAACAGTTAACAGTGCATATCAGCTGAAGAAAAGGGAAGAAGATTCAGCTTGATCTCTCACGCAAAATAATACCTTATAGTTTGGGGTCTCCTCTGTTAACTCCCCCATTAATGTCCCTCATCACAGCATCAGGACTATAGTTCCACAACTCCCCACATGCTTGCATCCTTAGAGGGAGAATCCATGGTCAGACTTGTATCATGGAAGCAGAATGGCAGCATGAGACATTAACCACGGTGATATAATGGGGGAGTTCTGTTGGGGGTTGAGATAGATGATATTTTACACAAGAGGCTGGAGTGAGGCTTAGAAGTGATAGTGACAGTGACACAGCCTGGAAAGTGCTGTAGGGGTGGATTTCAGTAGGACAGGAGCTGGAGGAAGAAATTGTAGTGGGTTTTTCTGCTATCACTTAGGTAACAAACAAATTCTGACAGTTATGTTCAAGTACGCTGGTGACGGCAATATCTGGGTTCCTCTGACTTTAAAAAACAATCTTGTAAAACAGCTTCAGAGACTGGGATGAACACTGATTGTTTCTCTTCAGTGCCAGTCCTGAACCAATGAAAGCAAGTCCCCCTAAGAACTCTTTTGCATAGAGTTATGACTATATACAATGAAAACACAGAGGTTACATATTTGGCTTTTCTTTGATGGGAGCCCTTGACTGCCCCAAAACTCTCATGTTGAGAGTTGAGTACTCCTCACTTTATGGCCTCTTTCATCTTCAATCTTTGCAAATCACTCTCTTAGTATTCTTTCATCCTAGAACCCTACTTCAACTTACCCTCTTGCCACTACAGTTACCCCACTATAGGTATCTATCTACTCCTGGTGTTTTTGTGATTCACTGCATATGTATGTATCCCTGAAAGTTATTATAATGCTGTTTAATATGTGCTAATGGTCTAAATTTATACAGACTGGATTTCACTAGAATCTGATGTTTTTTTCTTCTCTTTTGCTCAAGTTTAATTTTACATATATATTTAGATGGTTCAGCAATTTTTCCATCATATTTTACTTTATTCAATTCTATGTTAAGTTTCTTATTTAGATTACTTTCCTATTTAAATTACTTTCAACTCCCTACCATCAGAAAATATCAATTACCAGTAGCACAACAAAATCTCTACATTACATTTGTGTACTAGTTTCTCCGAAGTGTGAGACTAGGAGTGAATCTCTTGGTGCTGAGTTCTAGGTATACGGCTGTGCTGGTTTACATTCCCATCGCCAGTGCTTTAGTATGCCTGGTTCCCAATGCCCTCACCAATATTTGGTATTATCTGAACTTTTAATTTTTTCTGAAATGACGTTTGCAAAGTGGATATTCACTATTGTTTTTAATTTAATTTCTCTTTATAATGAGGTTGAACATATCTTCATTTCCTTTGACTTTCTTCTTTGGTTATTATTATCCATATTAGGCTTCTTTTTTTTTTCATCATTGAGGTTTCTTGCATATTCTAACTTAGATCATTAGTTTCTTTTTTAACTACAATAATCTCCTCCTACTCTGTCAATTGTCTGTGGGCTTTGCACATAGTATTCGTCAATGCCTTTCTTTTCTCTTTACCTCTGCATTCTCATCCTTCATTAAGACCTAACTCAAATAGACTATTTGTCATTAAACATGTATTTACTATTCAAATATTACAAACTCCTCAATTGTTTACTATCTCTATCATCATGTGTTAAATTAAGTTCTTGATGTACTAGGTATATTTCTATAACATAAGCTCAGTATTATAGATTTTGTTAAATATATAACATTTACAACTTTTGTGATGGCAATTGCGCCTAACACAGTGTTTAGGAAATAGCTATTGACTACATATATTTGCTGACGTTTTTAAAAAGTGGTTGCCATCACTCATGTGTTACCTTTATCAGTATATTTTATTTTGTTAAAAAAATCCCAACAAAATTTTATTACAGTTTTACAATCAATGTAACACTAGAATCTATTTGAAAAGACTAAGCAAAGGTTCTTGTTACTAAAGCTTAGGTAGTACCTCAAAATTCTCTTACCCCTATTACATAAAAAATATTGCTGTACCTTGAACTTTTTATTTTACTTGCTTACTAACTATGTGGTTCAAATTTCCCATAAACTTCATTGTTAATTTTATAGAAAATATCTTGTAATACACATATATCATGTCATACAATGGCACTCTATCTGGTTTCTAAGTTTATTCCCATTTATTACTCTAGTGCTGATCTTCATTCTGGTAGAAGTGCCAAATAAATGATGATTGTTTTTGAGATTTGAGCAAGGGAGATATTTTAACATTGTCCTAATTAAACGACTAACTATTGAAAAAAAAAGGCTGTACACCTTAGTGAAAACATAGAAATGGAAACAATTTTGTGTCCACCTCCCTAAACTCTTTGTTCTGCAACTTCAGGCTCTAGACGGGACTGACAATGAATATAGATGTGCTGTTAGTAACCTTGATTGAATCAGAGTTGGACTGTGGTTGGGTTTCTTGGTCGAAGGAGGGAGTTATCAGAAACAAACTGCCCTCAAAAGATTATCTGAATGAGTAAGTTCCCCTAGAGAGAGCCCTCCAGTCTGCTGTCCAGATGAATAAGGCCAGTTTCAGACTGTCTTCCTAAGATAGTTTGGGGCACAGGGGTGCTTGATCATTGTTCGTCTTGCTGAAGTTTGCACTATTTGCTTTGCTGAAGATGACTAAGTTTAGTAAAAATTGGAAAACAAGACAAATGAATAGTTATATCACAGGGCTTGATACAATATTTATTTAAATTTAATAATTCTACATACAAATAAATCCAATATTATTCCTTTTCCAAAGAACCCACATGCACATATCTTTAAGTGACCCTTTCATTCACAGGTCAACACGTGCTTTCATTCATTACCTTCCAGAATGAGAAAGTAGCAAAGAGTACTTTTTCAATTTTCTATACATTGATTAGGGAGGATTTTTGTAAAAGATCATACGCGTGCAGTGTTTTTCAAACATCAAAGCCACAGAGATGTTTTCTGCAAAAATTTTGAGTGAAAAAATTTATAGTCTCTGTGCAAAGATAATACTTTTAAATTTTCTTAACTTTATTTTAATTATCTAATCTTGTTCCTTTAAAGTACTTCTGTCTGTAAAGAATTAGAAATTGTAAATATATATTTTTAAATAGTAATTTTAAATGTTTATTTATATAACTTCAACTTGAGGAGTTATAAAAAGGCTATCATAGATTCAGAGTGATTAATTTAAAACTGAGCTGAAGGGCACAAATAAACTTCAAATTTTATCCGTGAAGAACTATCAGAGATATTTATTTCAGTATCATGCATCCATCTCTCTGCAGAGCACCAGTAAATTCTCTAGGCATCCCTCAAAATGCACAGATGTACTGGATGTCAAACCATAGGATTTTACTTGAAAAATATTTCTGTTAAACCACTTCATCAGAGTCTACATTTGTCACAGATATCATCAAAACTCTTTAACAATTTTTCTGCACGATCATGCTTTATTTGTCCAATTCATTCTCTGTTAAAATGGTTAAATAATAAACAAGTCCTCAAATCAATATAAGTATAATATAAAAAGATTACCTTTTAATTTACATGGACTTTAGAAAATTAAGAACTATAAATTGCCTCTCCAGAGCCTCTTAAGAGAGGAATAAGTCTTGCAATCCCCATTAAAAAATGATTTATTGTGCAATCTTCTAGTAATAATAAAAACATTAAAATTACTCACAATCCCATAATTCTAACAAATCTGCTTTATTTTTATTTTGCCAAGTTTTGTTCCAATTCCTAAAAATATACCCCTGGTTTACCTAAAGATATTTATATAACATAAAACTTTGCACTTTCTTCTTTTCTAATTTAATAATTCTATACCAGACAGACTTCCAAAATATCATTGTTAATTTCTATGAGATATTATATAGAGTTGATATAATTCAATGAATTAATCCATCTTCTTAATATAGAATATTTAGTTTATTTTCAGCTTTTACTTATTTATGCCAATACAATTAATCATCAATTGTTTATTTTTCTTAAGATTATTTCTTGTGTCTAGGTGCTGAGACCAAGGTTATGAACTCTTGTTTTTAAAAGAACTGTCATCTTGCTTTCTAAAATGAGTATTATAAACTATACTGCTGCCAAAAAATATGCTGATGCTTACGTGATAATACTCTTGCAAAACTGGATATTATCAAAATATGTATTATTTTTGCATAATTTAATTAATTCAATATATCATTATCAGCTTGCTTGTGTTTTATAGATTTAATTATCATGAATAAGCTGATATCCACTGACTCATATGTGGAAAATATATGTTTATTTCTGGCTATTTAATTAAGGGAATAACTTTCTAAAATAATTTACACGTAGATGAAATATTCCAAAATAGACTTCTGCTTGAAAACACCACTAGGAAAAACAGCACAGATTTGATTTTATAACTAAGCTTGTCTGACAACTGACTATTGAGTTCTGTCGAGAAAAAGTTAAGTCACTGTTAATATAACAAGGATGGTTTGCACAACATCGATGTAACCTGGCAGCCAAGGAGAGTGGACTGGAATGTGCATATATAAACAACGATGACTTCACTGTAGTAGTCAGTGAGGGTGGTAAACGCCATTGAGTGAGCAAGTGTACTCTGTGGTCATCACATTCAAAATGAATAATCAGGTAGAGCAACAAATCTGCATCAAATTATGTGTTAAGCTTGAACATTCCTCTGTGGAAACTATTTGGATGATTCAGAAGGCCTCAGCTATGGGAAACTCGTGATTAGCAGCTTCATTGTGACAACCCATCTGCTCATGCATCACATCTCATGAAGAGTTTTTGGAAAAACATCAAATCACCCAGGTGACTCAGCCACCCTTACAGCCCAGATTTAGACCCTGAGACTTCTGGGTTTTTTTTCCTAAAACTAAAATCACCTTTGAAAGGGAAGACATTTCAGAACATTGATGAGATTCAGGAAAATATGATGGGGCAGCTGATGGGTATTGGTAGAACTGTGTGAGGTCCCAAGGTGCCTACTTTGAAGGGGACTGAAGCATCATTGCCTTATGCACAATGTTTCTTATATCTTCTTTAATAAATGTCTCTATTTTTCATATTACATGGCTGGATACATTCTGGATAGACCCCATATTTCTTTTCTTAGTATGTATATATAAAATGAAAAACAATATAATACATATGATATTGAAGTCAATACATCAAATCTGAATACAGAGAGATATGGGAATAAACAACATACAGTTCTGAGGCCAAAGTACCAGAGAGTCTATCCAAAGACTTTAATCACCAAGGCAGACACTAGGAAAGAATATTCCTCCAACTTTACATAGCATAGTTGTAGTCAGAGTTCAGCATCATTTTAACTTATCATATTTGCATGTCTTACCAAGCATTTTGTCTTATTGAATCACATGCACAAGCCTCCTTGAGAGGGAAAATATGGACATGGGTACTTTAGGCTAATGGACAAAGGGATCCAAAGGAGACAAGAGAATCAAGGGTTAATGATAGTAGAGTTCCTAGGAAAGCCCTGCTCTCAAGTACCTATGTATAGTTTTCATCTTTTTGATGAAAAAGAAAATAACAGTACCTACTTCATAATGTTATAATAATAATTACATGAGTTACCATGAAGAATGTGCTCTAAACATTTCCTGCTACTCAATACCATAATTTTCAGTTCTCTGAATCCTGGAAATTAAGTCATTTTCTTACACCCCAACATAATTCTTATCTCCCTCATCTAGAGAGACAAATGCCCTAGTTACCTGGGACAGTTCTGGTTTAAAGCTTCTTGTCTTGTGATACATACTTCTTCCTTTCACATTCAAATGTTTCCCATATATGGTCACCTTAGCCTGTTTATTTCTCTCCATAATACTTATCGCCATAAGTATAATACTTTGTATACTTATTGCACATAGATTTATTGTCTGTCTTTTGGTACTAGTTGTAAACTGCATAGTAAAGAATTTGTTTTTTTTTTAATTCACAGTCTAGTGTCCAAAAAAATTTCTGATGTATTACAAAGACTTTAAAAATATTAGTTGAATAAACAGACTAAACATTTGATAATGGTGAGCTGTACTTGGGAGAGTTCCACATTATTTTGGAATATGCTTGTTGCAGCAAACTAGTATGAGATTTGCACAAGCAATTACAGTGTCAAAGTTGGAAAGGAAATGAATGGGTGGGGTGTGATCAGCTGTCACCTAAGGGAGAATGGCCGAGCTCTCTAAAGCAATGAGAACACTTTGAGAAATAGCCTTAACATTATCTCTGTCTTCTTTAACTACTGCTGTTGCTAATATCTGCCTATTTTTACTGTTAAATAGAGTTGTCCTGATAAGGAGGTTGAGGTGCAATCACACAAATAGTGTGGTTTGTACCAAGCAGTACTTGCTTTTTGCCAAAATTATCTCAGTCATAGACTATGTATGAGCCAGTCACAAAGACCGTACTATAGAATATAACATGATGACTTTATGGGTCTTGAAAATAATTGCAAAGCAACTTAAAAACTGAGTTGTGTTATTATCATAATCATAAAACATTTATTGGAATGCTATTGGTAAGGAATGCTGCTGAATCCTAGAAAGAGTTTGAGAAGTAACTCCTCTTCATGTCTGAAGTACTTGAAAGTACTTGGCTTAAATATAATGGACATAACATAGCCAAGTAAACATGATGACTCAACCTTTATTGAACACTTACTGTGTTCCAGATACTGAGCTAGGCACTGGGAAGATACACTATCTGCCATCAGAGAATGCCCAGTACAGCAGGTGGGGGCGGGTAAATTTTGTCCAGTGAGATTGGAGCTATGATAGAATTATGCAAAGAGTTACGGGAAGGGTAAATACAAACATACAGGATATGGTGACTGATCGTTGTTCTGGGTTTCCATTGAGGAAACTTTTGGTCAGTATAATAAATGGAAGGAGTTAGGTTTAGGGTTGGCCTTCAAAATGTTCTTATGATAAAAGTTGTGATTGCTTTCCTGAAATACCACAGGGATTAAAGAATAATCTTCTCCAGGAATTTGTATGGAAAAAATAAAAGTATGACCTATTTGTGCCAGGAGAGAGGAGTTGAAATTTATTGGCAATTTACATTCTCTTTCATTCAGTCTTTTAGTTCTACAAAACTATCCGTTGTAGGGACCCTAGAGAACACAGTTGTGAAACTGTTTACTTAATGTTCAGGGATAAAGAAGTGTCTGCATATTTCTGTGTGGATTTCTGTTTTATAGACTTTCCATTGCCTCAAAAGCAATAGTCTTTCCAAGGGAATTTAGAAATAATCTTACCAATTTAGATTTCCTATTGAACAGGATTACCTTTGCACTGCATTAATACTAACATTTAGGCAATAAAATGGCCTTTGCATTTTCCTGATGTGTCCAGGGCCAGCTTGAGTTTTACTTGTTATGCAGTGAGTATTTCTAAGAGAAAATGCAAGATTTCAATTCATATTTCTAAACACCAGAATAAACTCATCTTACATAAATGAAAGTGTCATTGGCTGCAATTTACATCTCAATGTAAATGTCATTCCCTGCTTACAGTTGAAGCTTTAAGTTCAGGCTTTGAAAAAAGCGCTATCTTTTCTTGTTATCACAAGCCACATTCCTGACAGCTCTCATATTAATGACACCAGATTGCCTGCTTTAAGGCCTCCTTTTGGAGCTTATTTTGTCATTTTCCACCACTTTTTTTGCCTGTTCTTAAACAGAACACATTCTAATGAGATTTAGAAAGTTATAAATTTCTACACTCAGAAGGGAACTTCCTTTTTCTGATTTAGGTGACA
The DNA here is from genome assembly GCF_019186645.2 of Phyllostomus hastatus. Taxonomy (NCBI): domain Eukaryota; kingdom Metazoa; phylum Chordata; class Mammalia; order Chiroptera; family Phyllostomidae; genus Phyllostomus; species Phyllostomus hastatus. The sequence goes on along the minus strand of NW_025334028.1, from coordinate 20,222,133 downwards.
ACATCCACAGAATTTACTTAGAAAGTGAAGCCTTCACAGTTGGCTAGATTCTTTTGGGAAAGGAAAATGGGCAGAAAATAACCCATTCCCAGATACTAGTTGTTTGTTTAATGCCTTTAAGGTTGAGGAAAAGCAGACACAAGGGACCAGATCAAGGCAAAAGGACAGCTGGGATCTGGGGTATAAAAAAAACCTTAGATATTGTTTTTAAATTTAAGAAGTACATAGAAAACATTTTATTATTAATTTTAATATAAAGAACCTATCATTTAATTACTTTTGCTAGATGAAATAGCTTGAAGTAGAATATGGACAAAATGAGAGAACTGAAAGCTAATTCCCAAAAGAGATTAGTTCCTGTGTAAGGATGTCAGTAATGTGGCACTGGAGATACAGGTCTAGGGACTATTACAAAAGGCAGAAGATGACACTGGTAAACAACATGTATGGGAAGAAGAAGAGATAAAAGCAAAACACTGTATCATTTTTGGTTATGGTTGAGAGACAATGACCTAGCTTAGAAACAACAGAAATAAGAATGCTACAGGAATGTTTCAGGAGGAAAAGTGGTGACCATAAAAATCTATGCCTCCACACCTTTGATGGGATAATATTCATTAAAGCTCTTTCAATCATTTTGAAGAAAGTAGTGGTTGGAACCAGATCACTATACCATATTTATTATTATTTGGACAAAAAGCTACATTTTTTCTCTAAAACTTACATTATTGTCACATATGAAAGGAGATGCTGGTTGAGAATTCTAGTGGTCTTGGGTTTTTTCTTTATTACATATAGCTTAAAAGGCCCTTCTCTATGAAGAGACTACAGATGGCATTGGCAAAAACCACAGGGAACAAAGGGACTCTACCAGACTTGTCTAGAAGCTTGAGTTGCAAACATTATGGGAAAAAATAGGAGAAAATCAGATTACTCAAAGTTTAAATGGGTAAAAATTAGTCAACACAAAGCTTAAGATCACTAGATTACTAGATCTGTGACCAATCATGATCAAGACTTGCAGGCATAGGTTAACAATGAGAAAAATCAGAAGACTTTTTTTACTTTTTACATTTTCTTTTCACACTGGACAAAGCAATTTGTGTTCAGTTTTTTCATAAATCATTGTAATCATTTTCTCCTAGTCTGATCTGTTCACTTGTTTTATGGCAAAGCACCACCTATCTGAGGGTGGCCCTGATCATTACTACACAGGAAACCATTAAGGGGTAGGACAATTAGAGATGAAGAAGAAAGGTTTTTTCCTGATTTTTAAAATAAGATAAACATGAAGTTATGAATCAGAATGTATCATGAGCCTTCTGAAAGATGGTAATATTATCACTAATGTAATTCTAATTCTGCAACCACAAATTATTCTGATGAATAAGAGGAAGGCTAGTTTCCCAAAGAAAAATCATCTGGCCCCTCAAGTAGCTCTCAGATAAACTTGGTTTTAAAAGGGCAGAATAATATATAACGACGATAGAAAGGTTATGTAACTCAAGGCAAATACAGGGACAGACTTGGTTTACTGAAAATGACGTTAGATAGGAAAAAGTATTATATAAGCATTCCAGAACTCATTTCCTTTTGGAGACCTACAGCCTCTATGAGGTGACATTCTTCTATATTTTGTACAGATGCATCATTTCCACTGACATACGTCCACTGATCTCTCTCCTCAATTAGATTGTGGTCTCTTTGAGGGAAAGGAATGTGTCTTTATGTCTTTTTCACCTTGTTAAAAGGTAGAGAACTTAATAAATGTTTGATGAAGTGTTGTGTACACATAATGTTAAGTGCATCCATTTTTAAAGAGCTTTTAAGTCATATATGGAAATAGAAAATCAAAGAAAAGATAGTCTTGCTGCTAGCAGTCGATGACAGAGAATACAGATCTTTGGCAATTTGCACCTATGTTCCATGTCAATAAAAATCTTAAAACAAAGAGGATATACTAACTGAAATAAGATAAGATGGGCATTCAAGGAAAAGGAAAATGGGAAGAGAACATCTACTTGCTGTGAATGAGTTATAGGATTACCCAATTAGCAGAAGTATATTTTAGTTCAGGAAATAATTTATTCTTTATATAATTTTTAACACTGTAAAAATTTTTACAAAGTGTTATGGTGGGCTGAGAAATAGTGTGTTTCCTATCCACTGGGAATTTTAACAATAGTTGGATGCTGACTTGATGGAGATATGGTAGAGGAGACTCAAAATAAGATTGAACTCAAATGCATTAAGACTTTTCTTTTTTAAAAAATTTTATTTTAATTGTTGTTGCCCTGAATAGCTGCTACAATTTTGAGAAAGAAAAGCAAAGTAGGAGGGATCACAATACCTGATACCAAACTGTATTACAAGGCCACTGTAATCAAAACAGCCCGGTACTGGCATAAAAACAGGCACATGGACCAATGGAACAGAACAGAGAGCTCAAGTCTCTATGGCCAATTAATATTTGACAAAGGGGACAGCAACATAAAATGGAGTAAAAACAGTCTCTTCAACAAATGGTGTTGGGAGAACTAGACAGCTACGTGCAAAAAAATGAAACTCAAGCACCAACTTACACCTTACACAAAAACAAATTCAAGGTGGATAAAAGACTTAAATATAAGCCATGTCACCATTAAAGTCCTAGACGAGAACATAGGCAGGAAAATCTCAGATATTTCACGCAGCAACATTTTTACTGATATGTCCCCCAGAGCAAGGGACATAAAGGAAAGAATAAACAAATTGGATCTCATCAAAATAAAAAGCTTCTGCATAGCTAAAGAAAACAGTATTAAAATAAAAAGAGAACCAACTGTATGGGAAAATATATTTGCCAATGATACCTCAGACAAGGGTTTCATCTCTAAAATATATAAAGAACTTACACGACTCCACTCTAAGAAGACAAGCAACCCAATTAAAAAAATGGGCAAAGGACTTGAACAGACACTTCTCCAATGAGGACATACAGAGGATCCAGAGACACATGAAAAGATGCTCAATATCACTAACTATCAGAGAGATGCAAATTAAAACCATAATAAGATACCACTTCACATGGGTCAGAATGGCCATGATAAACAAAGCAACAAACAACAAGTGTTGGAAAAGTTGTGGAGAAAAGGGGACCCTCGTACACTGTTGGTGGGATTGCAGACTGGTACAACCACTATGGAAAACAGTATGGAATTTTCTCAAAAAACTAAAAATGGATCTGCATTTTTGACCCAGCAATTCCACTGCTAGGATTATATCCTAAGAACCCTGAAACATCAATGCATTAAGACTTTTCAGTCCTGAAGTTAAAAGTCTGTGTGAATCTCTAGAAGTCATCTGTCATCTTTAGAGTTTGGTGTAACTCTTATATGTTTTCTAAAAATTTCACACTCCTACTGTTAATCCTCTTTAAGATGTAAAATTATTTCGGTGAAATACAAATGTGGCTTATCATCATTATTTTCTTAGGAGTTGTGCTTTATTAGAATACACGTTTGAGTCGCATCTGGTATAAAGTAGTGATTAGCGGCAAATAATTTATTTCATACATTGCTTGATTTTATCTTGGTTCTTCCCTTCCCAAATTGTGTAATTTTGAGTAAGCTACATAAATTTCTAATAAGAATACTTTTCTCATAAGGTGGTTGTGAAGATTAAATGAAATAATGCAGGAAATAGTAGCTAGCATAGGTCAATAATTATGTTGATAAATGCTGAGGTCTAGTTGCTAAGTATTTAATTCTCTGACCCTTGGAAAATCAACTATGAAGTTAAGTAAAGAGAAATCATCTCACAGAATTGGAGCCAGGATTTAATGAGATGTGAAAATCAAGTGACAGTGCCTGACTCATACAAGTAGTTCAACAAATGTTAGCACTTTCCATTCTCTTAAAGATCTTTAGAACTCATTTAAACACACATCTAATGATTAGTGATATTCAGCATCTTTTCATTGATCTATTGGCCATCTGTATGTCCTCTTTAGAAAAGTGTTTGTTCATGTTCTTTGCCTATTTTTAATTGGATTGTTTTTCTTTTGTTGTGGAATTTTTAGAAACTTTTCAGTACATTTTGGATATTAACCCCTTATCAGATGTATCAGCAAATATGTTCTCCTATTCATTACATTGTCTTTCTATTTTGTCAATGGTTTCCTTTGCTGTGCAAGAACTCATTAGTTTGATGTAGCCCCATTTGTTTATTTTTCCTTTTGTTTTCTTTGCCTGAAGAGATATGTCAGGAAAAAATATTGCTACAAGATATGTCTGATGTTTTACTGCCCAAATTTTTTTCTAAGACTTTTATGGTTTTGAGTCCAACATTGAAGTTTGTAATCCATTTTGAGTTCATTCTTATGTGTTGCATGAGAAGGTGGTCTAGTTTCATTCTTTTTTGCACTTACCTGTCCAATTTTCCCCACATCACTTACTGAATAGACTATCTTTGCCCATTGCATATTTTGTACACTTTCTCAAATATTGACTGTAAAGTTACAAATCATCAGAAAAATGCAAATTAAAACCATAATGAGATATAACCTCACACCTGTCAAAATGGCTATCATCAATAAATCAACAAATAGCAAGTGTTGGCAAGGATGTGTAGAAAAGGGAATTCTAGTGTGCTGTTGGTGGGAATGCAGACTGGTGCAGCAACTGTGGAAAGCAATATGGAGTTTCCTCAAAAAATTAAAAATGGAACTGTCTTATGACCCAGCAATTCCACTTCTGGGAATTTAACCAAAGAAACCTGAAACACTAACTTGATGGAATATATGCACCCATGTTCCTTGCAGCATTATATACAATATCCTATATTTGGAAGCAGCCTAGAAAATGAGTGGATAAAACAGCTGTGGTGTATTTAAATAATGGAATACTCTTTGGCCATAAAAGAGAAGAAAATTGTACCTTTGTGACAATATGGATTGACCTGGAGAACATTCTGCTAAGTGAAATAAGCCAGTCAGAGAAAGACAAGTACCATATGATTTCACTCATATATAGAATTTAAGGAACAAACTGAACTAACAAGCAAAATAGAGACAGCCTTAAAGATAGAGAGCAGGATGACAACTCTGAGAGGGATCAAGCCAAAAAGAAAAAGAAAAAGAACTCATATACATGAACAACCATGTAGCGGTTGTGGGATGGAGGGGATTGGGTGAAGGTGGAAAAGGATATGGGGGTAAAAATGCTAGTGAAAAAAATAAAATAAAACAATTAAATCCACAAATAAATAAATAAAATAAATAAGATAATTACTAACAAAAAATAAATGCCCAACTAGATATCTCTGGGTCTAAGACAATGGTTCTTAATATTTTCTGGGAGTCTTTAACTCCTTTGAGAAGTTCCTAAAATAACAACTGCTTCTTCAAGATATACACACATACATATATAAACACAAATTCTGCACCCAGTTTTATGGATCCCTGAAGTCAGTCCATGGATCTGTGGACTCCAGGTTAAACACCACAGTCTACAGAACACACTGGTTGTGTATGAAGACACACAAATAATCAAAATGAAACCAGCTGTTGCACACTGTTATCTGACAATATGCACGTCAGCCATCATTTATTTGAGCGAGTGTTATCTAGTTCAATTTCAATGCTCCCAGAGGTCTTACACAGATTTTCACTTTGGAGCATGACTAATGCACTAGGGTTCACAGTGGGTACCCTTCATAAATACCAAATGATATTAAAATGAGATGAGGGAACCCTCACTCTATGAGAAATGTTGTTTAGGGATTAAAGAAATGAAACCAAAATATCAACTTGTTCAAATAAGGGGCTATAGAAAAGGTAAAAAAGAAGTCAAGATCTTCAAATTAATAAACAGAAAATAAATATGTGCATACATATTCGGGTAATAGCTTACTTAACTCAAAGCAACAAAATATAATTTTCCAGTTCCCTGGTTTAGTGGTTTGATTGAGCCACTCTTTAAACATCTCCCTTCCCTCGTTGTCACTGACCTAATTGCACAAGCTAAGTTTTCAGAAGTTATTTAAAGCTTTGAAGAAAAGTGTAGCTGTGTGAGATGATTTTTCTCATACTTTCTAAATGTTTTACAAACAATAAAAATAGAGGGGTTTTAAGACATTGAAATATTTTACAAATACTAAAAAATATTTTATAAGTACTAAAAATAGTGGAACTTTAAGACACTTAAATATTTCACAAATACTAAAAATATTTTATAAATACTAAAAAATAGTGGGAATTTAAGACAATTAGTGCCCCTCCCACAAAAGCACTGATATTTAAAGTACTATGAAAACAAAAAACATGTACTGCCTAGACCAGAAAAGTGCAGCAAGTGTATCTGAAACCATTCAAAGTGACAGAGTTCTACAATGGCTTAACAAATTATTATAGTATGAATTCAAAGCCTCACTTTTCTCATAATATGATTATGTTGAATATTGTATTAGGTTAACAGGAAGTCAGGGTTTCTGAGAGTGGATATTATCCGTGATCTATGTCAGATGTTATGGAAATCTGCTGCTTTATTTTAGAACATACCTAAATAAATATATTGAGTTCAACATATTTTCAGTACTTTAGGTACTTATAAAGAAATATGCTATCAACTTCCTTCAGTATGAGTTCAATAAAATAATTATATTTAATATACTATATTAACTTTTCCCATTTTTAATGTCTTTGCAAAGAGGTTTTAGAGGTTATAGCAAAGGAAATAAACATTATCTTGTATGAGTAAATCGCCAAGTCCTGGAGTCAAACTGATTCAAATTCTCACTCCATTATTTATTATTTGTAGGGCTTTCTAAACCTGTGTTTCAGACTCTGATCCTTAGACTTCCAATAGGGCCAGGTGGCAGAGATCACTCCATTGGAGAAACAAGGTGCATGACCCAGAAAGAACATAAAGGAATCTCTTCAATTCAATGTAACACTGCATTAAAAGCCAAAGAATGTGTGTCAACAGAGTGATGCCAATTAGCTTTTGAGTCATTGAAATTATTTCAAGAAGTAACTAGAATTTAAAGTGAGACATTTTTGTGTTTTATTTACATTTCAGAAATCACCACTCCTATGCTAAGGCTCGTATGCATTAGCAGGATATTACTGCATGACTTTAGAATTTTACAGCCTGTAATGAGTCCACATGATACTCATGTGGATTTTTTTCTGTCACTTAAAATGTGGCTTTTCAGAGGATGGTATGTAGACCAGCAGCATCCTCCTCACACAGGAGCCTTCAGAAGTGCTGTATCTTTAGATACTCCTCAAGACTGCTGAGTCTGAATCTGTATCTTGACAAAGTTAGTAGGAGATTTGTATGGACATTAAAATTTAAGACTGTCTCAAAGCACAGTAAACATAAAATCTTCCTGGTGCAAATTATTTATATTTTCATTGTGATTAGCTTAATTTGTTTTGTTTTATAAAAGAGATTCACCTATGTGAAGAAACACAATGCAAAGTTCACATGAAATTAAAAAAAATAAAACAAAAATTTTCAAAGAAATTGCATGCTTTTATCATCCCAGAGAGTACAAAGAATACCTGCTTCTACTTTCAGGAGTACACCCCAAGAAAAGATTTGAATTGTGTAACCAAATTCAATTTCAAAACACCATCCAATCACAGGTCTCCACTGAAAAGGGTTTCACATAAATTCTGGATTATTGTTAGAATTTTCTTTTCTCCTGGTAAGATAAAAGAAAAATTTTATTCATCATATCTGATGAAGAATTTTCACTAGTGACTAAAGTTTTTTTGTTTTTTTTTAAATTTAAAACAAAGTGGTTCTTTTTTTTAAGATTTTATTTATTTATTTTTAGAGAGGGAAGGGAGGGAGATAGAGAGAGAGAGAAACATCAATGTGCAGTTGCTGGGGGTTATGGCCTGCAACCCATGCATGTACCCTGGCTGGGAATCGAACCTGGGACACTTTGGTTCCCAGCCCGCGCTCAATCCACTGAGCTACGCCAGCCAGGGCTGTGACTAAAGTTTTTAAAAATCAAAACATTACTATATGATTTCCAGAATTGCTGGAAAAAATAAGTTTTAGTTAACTACATTTTTCACTTTATATAATCATTTAAAAGGTTTCTATTCTAAGTAAATAATGTCTCCAGGGTTGGGTTGTTTTTTTTTTTTCCAGAAATTTCTACTTGGATTGGTTAAATACTACCTAATTACAGAAAAATCTTTCTGCCCAGCATGGAAAATTTCACATAAGTGTTTCTCCTTGGAGAATGATATTTTAGTCTGAAACATTTCTACTTGGTATCACAAACATTAAATAGCAGGAAAAAATGACATTTTATCAACACAACCAATGAGTGAGATGACAAGTATATGTATTAATCAGAAAACTTGCTGTCAAAGAAAAATGATGGCTGAGACTGAGGTTTTTAATTAATGTGTATTTGATACCCAACAATTCATTCTGATCACTTTCAGGTTCCCTACCAGGAAGGGAAGACTTAAGAAAAAATGTACAAGAGAAAATCTCAAGGTTCAGAAAATGCTATCACATCTTTTTGCTCCTGGGAATTGAAAAAGGTTTATAATCCTTTGATTTTAGGACATGGAAAAACTTGTTTCAAGTTGTAGATTGTTCTTCAAGGATCAACTGTTTTAAATATTTGTTTGGTGCATTGTGCCTTCCAACATACATAGGGACCATTGTGATTTGGGGTTTGTAGTTTTGAAACTCTTCATTGGGTGGGATTGGGTGGACACCCAGGAAGATATTCCCAAAAAGCAAGACACAATTGATACTTATTTTTCTGTTTACATAAGAAGGTTCTTAAATTTTTATAAAGGCTTCATGTCTTATGAGGAATTTGTATTACATTATTCCATTTAATAATAATAGTAGGCCCATTAGTCAGATGTTGTTACTCATATTTACAGAGGAGTAGATTAAAGCTCAATGAAATCATATGATTCAACTGATGTCACACCATACAATGTCTGTCTGGAGAAAGTCTAGGCATTATTAATATAATGAGAAAGGTTTGTGCAATATTAATGTAACGTGGAAGCCAGTGAGAGTGTACTGGACCGCACATATGTGAATAATGATGACTTCACTGTACTAGTCAGTGAGGTTGGTAAATGCTGTTGAGTGAGCATGTATACTGTATGGCCATCACATACGAAATGATGGGCAAGTAAATCTGCATCAGATTTTGCATTAAATTTGAACATTCCTCTGTGGGAACTATTGGGATGATTCAGAAGGCTGCAGCTATGGGCAACTAGTGATTGGCAGATTCATCATGATAACACACTGGTTCATGCATCATGTCTAATGCAGAGATTTTTTTGAGAAACATCAAATCAGTCCCCCTATAGTCCAGATATTGTGCTCTATAACTTCTGGCTTTTTCCAAAATGATCATCACCTTGGAAAGGGAAGATCTTTCAGACCATCAATAAGATTCAGGAAAATACAACGGGGCAGCTGATGGTGACTGGGAGAACTGTGTGAGGTTCCAAGGTGCCTAAATGTCTCTATTTTCCATGTTAGATGCCTGGATACCTTCTGGATAGACTTCATATATGAAAATTTGGATCTGGCATTGCAATTCATGTAGCTTTCATTGCCTACTACACTGATTCTGAAAACAAAGTCCTCAATTAAAATGTTCAATAATGATAATAACCACTAATTCTGTGGTTCATATATGCCAGAAGCAGATATGAAAGCTATAAATAACTTGGTTAATCTTTATAATAACCCTATGTATAGTATCCATATTATAGTTATGCAAACTGGGAAACAGAGAGGTCATAATTTCCTTTTGTCATGCAGCTAGGAAGTAGCAGAGTCAAAATTTGAACACAGGCTACTGATGCCAATGTTTCTGCTCTTATACCTTCATCAATAAATGTGTGTGCCCTGCTTAGTCCAGTGCCTGAACACAGTCAGAATCCAAAGTAGCTGCTAACAAGTGTTGTTCTCAATATCTAAAATAGTTAGCAGGGAAACTTTTTAATAATAGAAAGGGTATGGTAGAAAAAATGGAATTTTGAGAGTTAAATATATACTTTATTATTTATAAAACGTATGATGAATTTAGTTTTTCATATATAATTTATGCATAGATATGGAATTGCCTTTTGTAGAATTTGACAAAGCCAATAAAATAATAAATCTCTCTTAAATATTATCAAAACCCACACAGAAAACATTCTTTTTCATCAAAATAATATACAATAGCAGGCAATGCTGAGTAGAATCTCCTTTTCTGTTTGAAAAATAGATATGTTCCCTGGGAGTACAAAGTCCAAAAATATTTGTTCTTAATAAGTTGGATATTCATTACCTAAGAAGTAAGTATTTTTAACACCTAACATTTACATAATCAAGAAATTGGGAGTAAGAAAGTTAAATAATATGTCAGTTCTTGTAGTAAACGAGAGAGTTCAGAATCTAATTAGTCTGGCTCTAAAGCCTAAGTGGAAAGTTCCAAAATAAGTAGGGTTAAAACCACTTCAGATTCTCCTTTCTTGCAATGGTAGAAAGTGGCAAATTTCATCCTGAGAGATGCAGTGAGCTGTGAGAGGCTGTGGTTCCATCCAATGCCATTTATCCAAGTTTATCTGCACAAAATAAAGCCCTGCATCTTGCTATGTAAAAAATGCGAAGACACATACACATTTGTTTAATTTCTCCATTAGTTTTTTGATATTTCTATGTATTTGAAAAGTCATATCAACCGTAAGAGTTATTAATTTCATCATAGTAAATTATCTGGTTTTTTGAGCAAAATATTAATCTCTTGCTGTTCCTGTTCTGACTTATTCTATTGTTTGACAATGGTTATTCTTGAAATATATGTTTCTACATATTGTATGCATTCAATTCTTTATCAGCTATTATTTAAAGGTTAAAATGAAGTATAGAATTTTATCTATTTTTATACTTCTTTCCAAAACAGAATTTTAAATTCCACTACAACTAATTATTTTTCTTCCTATTTGTTTTTGTAATCAAGAACAAACCAGTGGATGCTGATTCTGCCTTATGTTTGGAGCCTCTGTGAATTCTTTTACTCACCTGGGAACATTCGTGAATGGCCAGGACAAAGGTTCCAAGATTGGAACAATTTTTTCATGAAGTAAAATAAAATTAAAATGTTACCTATGCACATTTACCTATGTACAGCATTTTACAAAATGCCAACCCTTCCACATGCATTTTCTCACCTGATCCTGATACAAAGCCAATGACATGGTTGATAGATAAATTATTCCAGGTTTTTTTTCCTCTTCAAAAATTCTCAATAATTTTTACATAAAGTATAACTAAGGTGTTTTTTGTTTGCTTGTTTTTTACCAAAAAACTTGGCATGCAAGATGCTTTATTTTTTAATGAAGTTTTTGCAATCTTGAATGTTAAGAGTAGCACGTAATATTTACATGATATAAATGTTTTGCATTTTATAATAGATATAGTAAAATAGCCACATTTTACCCCACCTTTCATGTTTAAGTGAGAATTGTAAAAAAAACAAATGTACTAATACATCTGGAAATACATATTTCAAAAACATCATAACTATCTGAATCAAAGACAAGAAACTAAATTTTGCATTGATAAAATTTTATTTGGTGATATTTTGATTTGCTCTTGAAAACCTGCAAGATATGATCTTATCAGGCCTGCAGTCCTACAAGACAACCAGCTAAGAGTTGAGGATCAGCCTCCTCCCTTACAGAGGCACAGGCTGCTCAGTTTGCTTTGTCCCTAGAGGTCTTCTGCACTCACATCAAATGTTAGTCATGTTAATATTTAAATTATACAATTAATAAACCTTGTGAAATTTCATTTTTATATAAAAATTGATATATTGATATTTTATAAGGATATTATGATGACATATATCAAAACACTTTGGAAATATATGCTAAAAACTCAAAATGCCATTGACAAATAAAACTTTTCTAAGAATAAATACTCATATTCTAAATTTTCCTACTCACTTTGCAGCATCATTGCATGGAAAAATTTGTGTGAATTACTAGTGTGTGTTTCTTATTTTACCTTGGTATCATTCCTGAGATTTTAAAAGTGAGGTAATTTTTATCTCCACAGATGTTAGTATTTCTAGTTGTTTCAAACCCTCCAAATGAAAGGTTCTACATCACAGTGACCAAGTGTATATGTTTGCTGGTAAGAAGAAGAAACGAAATGGGAGTGGAGGTGAGGGGATGGGATGGGAAGCACCCACAGAATGGCTGCTGCTCACTTAAGCTTGCTTTCTTAGTTCGGTTGCTGAGAATGTTGAAGAAAACTGAGAAACCATGGTCCCTGCTCTCTGCTTTCAAGGTCTGACCCTTTATTCTATTGTTTCTGCTAAAATAGTAAAGCTTGACTATTATGGAAACATCTTTTCCATATATTTGTCTAATTATTTCTCTCTCTAGATTCTCTATTTTCCCCAAAAGTCAGGCTTCAAACAAAACTTTTGGAATATGGTCTTGATTGGTGCATAAGCTTTTAATTTTTTCCTTTTATTTATTTATTTTTAAATTTGAACTGATGTTAGAAATACAGAGAAGATGCAAAAAAGTCTGAATAACTTCCTTATATTCCTCACCCTCACTCACATCCCTTAATATTAACATCTTACATAACTATAGTACAGGGGTGAGAACAAAAAATTAATGTGTGTACACTGGTATTAACTGTGAACACATTGACCTTATTTGATTTTCAGCGTATTTCCTACTGATGTCCTTTTATTTTTCTCCAGGATCACATCCAGATCGTGTAATTGTGATTTCTCCTTAGTCTCTTGTAGTCTGCAACAGTTTCTCAGTCATTCCTTATCTTTTGTGACTTTGACACTTTTGGAGTATACTGATCAAGTATTTGCTTTTCCTTTAAGTGGCCTTTTTATCATCCTCTCCACCACACCGTGTGTCCTTGTGCAGATTTACATGAGTTTCTTCCTTCAGTTTGTTGGAATAACTACATTAGGGAGGATGTAGCTAGATGTGGAGCTCCCCCAGAAGAATGCAAGGTAGAATATAGCAATAGTTTTAGAAAGGAATAACAAACCAAACTCTATGGTATTTATGATAATTGAGTAAAAAAGACGGGAATGTTTAAAAATATCAGGTAGTCAAGAGATTAAATTCAAACATCTTGATACTCACAATGTTCTCTTTGAATGACTAGTGGAGAAGAAATCTGTTAAGAGTTCATGGTGCCTGTCTGAAGAACAACCATTGCCCATGAAAAACTGGGTGTCTATAAAAGTGTGGGAGACAACAGATAAGGAGACTAGAATAAATTGCCCTTGCAGTCCTAAAGGGATGAAGTTTGTTAAAGTAAGAGTGTGCATTTTATTTCTGGCTTTTAAAGCCTGTGTCAAAAAGCTCTTGTGAACTACGGAGAGTGATGTGATTAAAATGAAAATGCTCCTCCACCTAATAGGGACAACCAGGAAGGAGAAAGAGTGCACCAGACTATTTAAGTACATAGAATTTCCATTAATAAGAAGATGTATGTCATGTAGATTGCAAGTTAAAACAAACCTATCTATCTGGTTGTAGTCAGGAAGAACTACTTGGGAGAGAAGGTAGAGAATGGCAGTTTACCATGTGACATTTCTGTTTTAAAAATGGGTTCATTTTTATAAGAATGTTCTGTGACTCATGACAATTAAACACTGTTCTGTGAGAGGCCTTTAATCATGCTTCTGAACTTGTGGGAGAAAAGTGGATTTCCCCTCATACTCACTTTATTCTATCATCTGGAAATGCCCTTTAAGTCCTGGACACTCAATATAGGATGGTGATGATGATGTTGAGGTATCACAACACCTGGGAATGAACACAGTAAGAGTTCGGTACTGCCTTAAACCATGTGAAAATAAGTGAGGATAGTTAATACAGTGCTTGAAAAGAAAAAGGAGAGACAGAGATGGAAAAAGTGTGTGTATCACAATGACAGAAACTTACCAGTTATTGAGAAATTCTGTGTGAAGGCATATGCTCTAAAATCATACTACTACCCAAATTTATAGAGAATCAGAAACATTTTATTGATTCTGTGTACTTGTAAGTAGGTGACAGAGTGCATTTGCCTTCCCTTATAAATGAAGACACTAACATACAATCTGTATAGTGCTACTTAAGGCAAAATTACATAGCACACAAAAGGAAAGCTTGTCATTTAGAAATAAGTTCTCATGATTTTGTCATGGAGCCTCCAAAGAGTGTGGCTTGTAGTTGCAGTATTTTCTGGCTCAGAAAACTAAGAGTAAGGTAATACAAAAATATTTTTGTTGTTAAATAAGTCAAATACCACCAAATAAAAAATAATTTAGAAAATAAAGCCTTAATGTACCTAAGCTAAGTCTGTTATTATGATCATTAGTAGCTCTTAGTTTCCTATCTACTTTCCATGTACCTTCTTTATTTTTATGCTCTGCATTCATATTCAAATATGTTCTTTCCCTCTATCCATAATAAGAGGAAAAGAACAAACTATGATTTATCATTGAGGAAAATTAACCAATATTTCAAATATACCTCGAGTTAATAACCTGACAATAAAAAATAATTGAAACCACTGTAGTAATGGCTGAGTTCAAAGCAAGGCTTTTAGTTAGTGCTTCCTTCCCTATCAATTAACATAAAGTTGAAGTCCAATTTCATATTCATTACCACTGCTATTATCATTTAAATGATTTCTTCATAAAATCCCATATGGGAAATGTTTAAAATCCTTTTTGAAACCTCTGTCAAGAGTCAGAAACTTGCTTTTCTTTCTTAGGATGTAATCGAATCTCTAAGATCCAAGGCCACATTGTTTGGAAGGCTAGACAGACTCTAATTTAAACAAATCTCATCATCCCCTTTTTCATTAATTTTTCATAAGAGTAAAAATACATGCTACTTAAGGACTTGCCAATAATTAGCTCTCTGAGTTAATTATTAAGTAAATTGTTTTTTGAATAATGCATTTATCACTACTTTCCAAGCCAGACCTGGTTCTTTCATATTTTGAAAATATACTTCATTAATATTGCTCAACATACTTCTGTTTTCAACTTTTACTGAAACTTTTTCAGTTAACAATTTGTGTTTTTGCTTTTTAAGAAGATATATTATGGTAAACATAGAATACAGTAATCAATTTTTGTAGCTTCACTTTGTGGTTTGTCACAACAGGTGAGCTTTAAGATTACTACTAATAATATTGAAGATCCATGTGAAGAAACTGAATTAAATTAAATGGACATGAGCTCAAGTATTACCCTTCATAAAGGTGACCTTTTCTGTTAATTTTTGAGTAACACAAAATAGGTCGATTGAGTTTCTGTTATAAGATGAGGGCTTGTATTAAAATTTGAGCTGAGGTTATCTGGTTTGGAATTGAGCAACTCGGATAAATGATTCAAGAATTAGTACCATGTATTCAGAGAAGGCAGTTGAAAATGTACTACAGGACCCAAATAATTACAATAATACATAATATTTAGTGAGCCTGCATGAAGAGGTAGAAACTATATAAAGCTCTTTAGAATTTTACAGAAAATCTGGTATAGTTTTGCACCAAGAAAACCCATATTCTGTCTTATAACTTAACATGACTAGAGTGTGTTCTTTGGATTCCTGACTTTTGCTGTAGTTCTCTGATATCTTTCTGAACTCCAGTAGCTATTTCATATACTAAAATATGAAAATATTCTCCAGAGTTAGCTGGACTACTCACGACTTTACTTGGGCTTTCTTTTTTTTAGTGATATTTCTTCTGTTTCAACTCAAACCCAATATAAGTCTCAAGAAATGCAGCATTTCAACAGAAAACTTCAGCTACTGTGCCAATCTAGGTGTTATGCTATAAACTGGGTCTAAGGGTCAGAAGGATAAGAGATTTTGTGGAGGGAGACAATGGAATTTGGGGGGAGACAATGGAATTTGGGGGGAGTTTATAGAGTAAAAGAGATTCAAAAAGAAAAGTTAATGTCCTTTATTTCAAGGAGGCTGTGGGCCAGTGATGGACTTAATATGCCAAAGACTTCTAATTTTTCCAGTTTTATTAAGATATAATTAACATATATATGTGTGTTTTATTACTACAAAGTATGCAAAATAATGCTTTGATATATTTATGAGGTCTGTCCAGAAAGTATCCATCCATGTGATATAGAAAATAGAGACATTTATTGAAGGAGATATAAGAAATATTGTACACAGGACAATGACAACTCAGACCCCTTCAAAGCAGGCACCTTAGGACCTCACACAGTTCTCCCAATTGCCATCAGTTTCTTGTCCTATTTTTCTGAACCTCATTGACAGTGTGAAATCTCTTTCCTTTCAAAGGTGATTTCAGTTTTGGGAAAAACCAGAAGTCATAGGGCACCAAATCTGGGCTATAGGGGGCCCAGATTTGATTTACCCAAGTGATTTAATGTTTCACCAAAAACCTCTGCATGAGATGTGATGCATGAGCAGACATGTTGTTGTGAGGAAGCTACCAATTATGTTGCCAAGATCTGTGGCCTTATGAATCATCCTAATAGTTTCCACGGAGTAATGTTCAAGCTTAATGCAAAATTTGATGCAGATTCATTGCTCTACTTGCTCGGTCATTTTGAATGTGTTGTCCACACAGTACACATGATCACTCAATGGCCTCTACTGCCCTCACTAAGTACTACAGTGAAGTCGTCATTATTGGTGCATGATCATTACAGTCCACTCTCCTTGGCCAGGTTACATCGATGTTGTGCAAACCATTCTTGTTATATTAACAATGGTTGGACTCTTTTCAGACAAACCTCATATATTGTGTAATGTTTACCAAAATAAGTTTAGTTAACATTCATCACCTTTCATAAGCACAATTTTTTCCTTGTGATAGGAACTTTTAAGATTTACCCTCCTAGAAATGTTCAACTACATAATACAGTATTATTAACTATAGTAAACACGCTATACATTACATCCCCCAGGACTTATTTATCTTATAATTGGAAATCTGTCCTTTTTGATTACCTTTACCCATTTTTCCCACCCCTTCACACCCAGTCTGTGGCATCAACCAATCTGTTTTCTGTATCTATGAGGATTTTTTGTTTGTTTGATTTCACATGTAAGTTAACTGACTTATTTCACTCAGCATAATGTACACAAATCCCATGCATGTTGTCTCAAATGGCAAAATTTACTTCTTTTTTATGGTTAAACATTAGAAGCATAGATCATAAAAATCCTCACTGCCTAGAAAATTTGGGTAGGCTATAGCTAGGATAGAAATAAAAGACAAGCATTGAAAATGGGCTCATGTGCTAATTATAGGAAAAGGAATCAACAAGTTATATTTTTAAAAGGTTGAGTAGTATTGCATGCCTGGATACAATTCATTTTTGCTTTTACTGTGAAAAATTAATTTGAGTTTGGTTTAAATTTTTTTTTCTGTGTTGTGTTGATGCAGTTAGACTAAGTATGCCAGGGAACATACTTAAGCAAATTGAGTACATATTTTATTATTTAATTTTAAAGTTATGCTTACAATTCATAGAAAAATAACATTAAGCTATATTCTTGTGTCCTTTACAATAATATACAGATATTAGAAAACACTGCATGTATGCATATTTACCACATTATTTTAACACTGCATAGTGTTTGTACTGTTTTATTTAATATTATCTCTTTAACATTTTTATATTTTAAGTTTCTTTTTCAGATATTATTGATTAATTTAAGTAAAAGAGTGTTATACTTATATTTCATTTTAGAAATGTGGGTCTTATCTTTGTAATGGACAAAATAGAAACTAAGTATGTGACTATTGCTATTCAATTAAGAAAAACGGAGGGATTTTAGGAAAGCAGGCCAATATGCGCAGTCTTGAGAAATGTTTTAGAGGTAAATTAATGACCAGGAAGTACGAGGCAGAAGTGGGCACAAAGGAGGTGATCCCTGAAGCTATAAATCCAAGAACGGATGTCCTTGGTGTCAGTTGAGATCACAGAAGGAGAAATCAGCACTTATTGAAAAATTACCCATGAACATCAGAGTCCATAGGCATCACTGTTACTAATACTGGATTGAAAGGTAAAATAGTGAGGAAAAGTCGAATTGCATTTTCAGTATATTCACAAATAAAGAGATAAGGATAGCTAGAGTGGTGATCTGAGGAATAAAGCAATGAAGAGGAGATTTAAATTTCTCTTTTGTTAATTTTGTGTTTTTAAGACTCTATAGTTTTGTAAACCTAGGGGAAGCTTTAGGGGAAAGAAAAGACAGTAATAAAGCAACATCCAAAAAGAAATCAGAAAAGAGGTAAAATAAAAAGCAACAAGAGAGAACACAGTGGATGTTAACTCATATTTATTAAAATCCTTTGTAAAGCATTGGAATTTAAAATATGAATAAAATTGATTACGTGAAATATATATCCTTTTTATGCAAAGTGGAAACATTTTATAAAGGAGAATCTTGTGTATAATGACCATTTAAAAATAGAGGAAGTCCAATAACATCTTTTAAATACTATTTTAAGGCAAAATATTAGCAGATATTTCAAAGCTGAAGTTAGATCATTTCAAAATTACCTATAGAGTCAAAAAAGACTAAGTGTGGGAGGTAGAGGAATCTGGGAGAAACCAAACCACACTTACCAGTGAGCTTCGCCTTCACTGCCACTCAAGGTCTGATGACCAAAAAACTTGGCGTTGTACATCGCAGTCCGTGCGTGCCCGTGTGGGTGTGTCACCACCACACACACCTCCTCAGCTTGGCAGCCACTTTGCTCACAAGGTTATATTTTGGTGTGCTAAAACAAAGTAGCTTAATTTAAGTCTTTGATTTCAGGGAATTGTCCTCTGTTCTATGACTCTCTTCTAGTTTCTCAGTGCTCCTGTTAAATAAGAAAAGAGCTCCCCACAAAAACAAGGAAATCATGTAAGTTGTTGGTATATCTACTCTTTCTTTCATTTTAGGTCACTGGGAAATTTTTAGGAATTTTTATGATTATAGAGAATTATTTTAAGTTTCATGTAAGTATAGAGATAACCAATGAGTTCAATGAACACTGACTTTAGAAATATGATACTTGTGTTTGAGCATCCTTTCTACCATTGATTTGTTGCATTGTCCTGAGCAAACCACTAACATCTATGAGCCTCAGTTTCTTCATTTTAAAAACTGAGTTAATAATTCTTTCTTAACACATTTGTTAGAAGATTAGGGCAAATGATTGCATATAATAAGCCCTTTGTAAACTATGTGTCACTTTTCCATACAAGGCATTTTCTTCTTATTACCTGTGCTCTTGCTTAGAGCAGAAATTGGGTGGATAAAAAGTCTGCAACACTCTCATTTGTGTCTGATCAAAATAGTTAGGGCAAAGCAATGTGGAATTGAAGAATGGAAAGTATTAGTCCATGTTCAAAGGCTTTGAGTGCTAAGAGGAGAGAGAGTCAACCAGGGAGTAGGCCCTGCACAAGTCTCCCCTTCTGGGGAACATCGGAACATGGGAGCTAGCACTGAAGAGGCTCCCACAGAACCACGGTCCCTTTGTCCTCACTACTTCTATATCTGAGCAAGGTCATTTCTGACATTTATGTTTAAAATATTGAAACAGTCTCAAACTGAGAAATTAGAACACCAAAATGAGCAAACAAATTCATTTGGGCACCTAAATTTGGGATTAAAATTAAATTTAGGAGGAAACCATTTGGGGAGGATGGTCCAAATTTTCAATGGGGCTCTCAAAAATGTAAGGCTTTCCTAATGTGTTATGCCTTTAGCAAGATAACTCCCAGAGTCAGATTATGTGTCTCTGTGCAGAGAATAAAGCTGTGGATGCAATGCAATTATGGATGGGAAAAGAAATGGTACCAGTAGGCAGCTGGGTGGGTGGCACATTTCTTCTCTGTCTCAGCCCTAATAACTCTCAGGCTACTCCACTCTTCCTTTCCTGTTTACGTGACTAAAATGCCCTGAATTCAGTTAAGGATAATTGAGTTAAATCAGTTTCCTATCCAAATAATATTAAAGTAATGATGTATGGTACAAAAAAAATGGAACTGCTTCATAAACCTTTATTTTAAGCCTGAGAAGAACCCCAATGCAATTTATTTCTTTCTGCCCTCCCTCTGTGTTTGAGAAATGAAGCAGTGTTTTTGCAGAGCAATGCATTCTTTTTCTTATGCTCATATCTATCTTCTTCATGTTGGCAAAAGATCATTGGATTCTGTTTCCAAACATCTGAACTCTTACTCTTGCTGTAGCGACTGCCAGGTCCTGCCACAGAGTCAAGGGAACTGGAAGACAGAGCCCTGGGAAACAGCCTGTTGAGCAAATGGCTAATTAATGTAATGCACTTTTAAAAGTATCTATAATTAAAAGCTTTACTGGGGAGCAAGATGAAATCATTCACAGAAGTTTGGCTGCATACCCTCCAGCAAGCATGGTTACTTAAAAAGTCTCTTAAACCAATCATTAATGTTCTTTAATATAAATGTTGAATTTCATAATGATATGCTTTTTTTTCTATTATCTTGAAAATCCTCTGCTTCTGAAGCTAAGAGGGATAAATAGCCTTTGTTTGTTTGATGTTTTCATGTTTCCAAAATGAACTCATTGGGACTGTTCTGGAACACATAGTGGAGTCCCGGTCAGGGCTGCCAGGTGGGGTTTAAGCATGCTGTGGACTGCACAGCTCCAGGGAGAGTTGTTAGGTGGCAACATGATAGTGCCACCTGGAGTGGTGCAGTGCAGCAGCCCAGCTTGGAGCACTATTTTGAAGGTTCGTACATATGATTCACTCTTCACATCAGCTTTTCTCTGTACATCAGGCTTTTCCTCTCTGGTACATTTGGGAAAACATTGAGGTTCAGACTTAGGCTGCACTATTTTTCATCTGAAAAGAATTAAACAAAATCAACAATCTCTTTCTCCAGTAGTCTGGATTCTCTGATGGTAGAATTACTTTTACATTGGCAGTGATTAATACACAAACAATGACTGAATAATGAAGATCATGTCTTGATGGAGTAATTTATTCTTTGGGTTCAAGGAATGCTAGAGAGGTTAAGTGTGAAACTGTGGGTCTTCTCGCAGATGACAAATATGCCAAATACTTTGAAGCACTGTAGAAACTTTCACACTTGAAAAATTAAGTACAATTGTTACATATCCAAAGTGTTACTTTTGCAATGCATTTGCAAATTTTTAAATTACATTACTAAAGGATTAATATGGTTTGCATAATTTTTAATTTTTCTGATAAACACTGTAGATAAATATTAATTCAAAAGACAAACATTTGAGTGTGTGAAGTATATTTTATATGGCTTTGTTAACAAATGGTGATACCCATTTTAAAATAAATTAATTTTTTATACATTTTAATAGACAAATGCCATATGATTCCACTCACATGTGGAACCTAATGAACAAACTGAACTAACAAGCAAAGTAGAGACAGACTCATAGATGGAGAGCAGGCTGACAGCTCTGGGGCTGTTGAAAGTGGAGGGATTGGGCAAGAAGGAAAATTCATAAACAGGGACAACAGTGTGGTGATTGTGGGGGAAGGGGTAGATGGAGGTGGAAGAGCACATAGAGGGGATAAATGGTGATGGAAACAATACAAAAAAGTGAACTATTAAAATAATAATTTGGGAATGTCACCAAACAAATTAATTACGGTAGCCTTCAACAACAATAACAAACAGCCAACCCTGAGAAAAAAGGACAATCTGAAAAAAAATCTGAACCTGCTATTTTTTTCCCAGAAATTCAGTTGGAAATGTAGATAGTTGGTAAGGTTTTGCTGGTGAAGAGTCAGTGACCTTTTTTTTGTAAACTCATTTTTAAACACTTTAAATGCAGAACTGCTATTATGCAAAAGGTAGAAACAAATTAAAGATTAAAGGCACCTAACAAGGACTAATGTATTGTGTGTGTGTAATGAATGCATTTTAATACAATTTATATTTGTATATATATTCTCTCTCTCTCTATATATATATATATATACTCACAATGTATATATTATTTTATAATCAGAGTATATAAACCTTGGGCCTTGAGGTCTACATTAAATGTTTCCCTTAGTGTTCCTCTACTTTAATCTGTACCCTATTAAAGCATTTATGTTACTTTGCAATTGTTTATTCAATTGTTGTGTTCTCCATAAGTTTGTAGGTGCAATGAGAAAATTTGGTAATTACTGCACCTTGAGTGAGACCTCCAGGATTCAAATCCTAGCCCTATTACTTACAAGCTCTAAAACCTTAAGCAAGTCATATTTAATGTGACTGTGTCTCAATTTTTTCATGTGTGAATTGGGGGAGGAGGTAATAATCATGCCTATGTCATGACTTCACAGTGAGACTTAGACGAGTTTTTTAATGTAAAATACAAAGAACAATATTTGACATATATTAAGTGCTCAGTACACATATATTAAAACTATGTATTCCCAGTGTATTATGATATACTATGTTCCCATTGCAGAACTCAACTATTTGCTGAATGAACTATATTCTTTATTATAAACAAATGCTTAAGCCTAGGTAGCTCTAGAAAAATAGTGAATAAACAAAAAACACATTACTGCCTTCAGTAAATTTAGCATGTCACTGGGGGAGAAGAACCTACTCCTAAAAAAGATAAGGAGAGAGGTGATCAAGTGGCTAGACTGGTAGAGCAGCATGAATCAGAAGCTCACACACAGGCTTGAACACTCTGCAAGAATGTGATTAGAAAGGTAGGACTTAAACTACATCATGAAAGCTGGTTGAGATGTGACTGAACACATAGAAAGGGGGCTCCTTCCACACAGCCGCTCAGCTGGAGCAACGCTCTAGTTCATGGGTGTCAAATTCATTTTCACTGGGGGCCACATCAGCCTCGCAGTTGCCTTCAAAGGGCCAACTGTGATTTTAGGACTGTATGAATGTAACTACTCCTTAACAGTTAAGTGAGAGCTCGGTGCTGTTGCCGAGTAGAAACAAGGTGCTGGACCAGATAAAACAAGGCGGAGGGCTGGATTCAGCCTGCGGGCCTTGTGTTTGCCACCTGTGCCCTAGTTGCAGGGAGTGTGAGTTAATCTGTGGGTAAAGAGCTTAACAGTGCAGCTGAGAGGGATCACTTTTGATAGCTACAATTAAAAACAGCTCCTTTTTTTTCCTTGGAAATTCAGTTAATGCTTTAAATTACTAGGTAATATATTTTTGTCCTCAATTTAAGAGAGGTAATGATAAGGAAGTATGCAAATAAATACAAAGTTTTGTCAAAGTCCATTTTGCTTGCTTCCTTTTCTCTTGCTTTCCTAAGGGAAGCAGCTTTCTATAACTGCTAGGCAGCAACCTTTTCAAAAAGTTAATCATGACTTTTGTGGTTTTTCTTTATACATCTATCTTTATACTGTTTAGGAACAGAAATAACTGATGCTGTTTTGCTTATTATATTAATCACTATCTTTAAATGTTATAAGGTTCATAATAATTTGTACCCCAGAGTCTAGAGATATGTGTCTTTTGTCTTAAGATATCTTCCCAACACCACATAAAATAAAATGGGTCAGACTCTGAGCTGAGAAAGAACTTGGTGGGGTTAAAAAACTGAAAAAAAAAGAAAACAGTAAGATTGGAGTATAGAGAGTGAACAGCGGTGGGGTACGAATGAGAATGGAAATATTGGCGGCCTCATATCAGAAAATTTTATATAGGACATGCCAAAATGTTTTATCATTCTAACTGCAATAAGATGACATCAGAAGGTTTTAAGCAAAGTCTAAATCAAGTTACTCATTTGTTGTTGTTCTTTTAATCATGTTGATTACTCTGCTTAAATCATTTAAGGAAAATAAAATATAAACATTGAGATCAGTTAGAAATAAATTTCATTAGGTAAGAACTGATGGTGACTTGGATTACAATGATGGCAGTCAAGTTGGAGATATGTGGATGAATTTAAGATATGGGGGATAAGGAATATAAGCAGTCAGATGAGTTTCAGCATTATGGATTGAGAATTTTGGTTAATTATAATGTCCATGTTGATTTGGAGAGGTCTAAGTGGGGGACAAAAGCTTCAGAGAGACAACACTAGTCAAGAGTAGGGTATAAAGTTTCTTTAGAGGCATGTTATTTTTGAGACAATTTTTGAGATACTTAAATGAATCATCAGTTGGTGTTGACAAGAAGATATTTGAATATATTAGCTTGTTGCTAAAGCAAGTTTGATTTTAAATCATAAATTTTGGAAATATAAGCATATGTGTTATTTTAATGACATTGAAATATTTGAGAATGCTTTAGGAAAAGAGTAGAACTACGAAATAAAACTCCTGATCAAGTTCAAGCTGTAACTTGAACATTAGGTACAGGCAAGGGTAGGAAGAAATTAGGGTACTGCTCATCATGGAATAAGACCATGTGTAAGATGGAGAACATGGTCAACAAGGTCAAAAATAAATATATGTCCTCTAGATTTTGTAAAATATTTCATTGGTAAATTGGATAAAAGTTGTTTCAATCAAGTAATGGGAGCAGAGAGAAATAGAAGGTGAGTGAAAGATATGGGAGAGTAAGTTGAGAGAGAGAGGGTCAACACATTGGCTAAGAAAGAAAGTATGTATAGTTGTCATTGTATATTTTCCATAATGTTCTTCAGTAATAGTATTTTGCTTAGGATTTTCAATTTTTAGTATTATAACCAATGCAAGGAATTGTTTGGATATCTTTACCATTTGCTAATATTTAACTTTGCTTTTTAATGACTTTTTTATATTTTAATGATGTTTTTAGGAGAGAATAATATGAGGTCTGTCCAGAAAATGTCTAGCCACTGTTAATATAAACAAGAATGGTTTGCTCGACATCAATGTAACCTAGTAGCCAAGGAGAATAGACAGCAATGTGCATGTGTAAACAATCATGACTTCACTGTGCTAGTCAGTGGAGGCAGTACACTCCTTTGAGGGAGCATGTGTACTATTATGTGACTGTCACATTCAAAATAAAAAAAAACATGGGGCAACTGTAATAGCATAATCAATAAAATATACTTAAAATGACTGTGTGAGTAGAACAATGAATTTGCATCAGATTGTGCATTAAGATCAAACATTCACCCATGGAAACTATTCAGATGATTCAGAATGCTGCAGGTATGGGCAACTGGTGGTTGGCAGCTTCACCATAATGACATCTAGGTTTATGCATCATGTCTCATGCAGAGTTCTTTGGTAAAACATCAAATCATCCAGGTGACTCAGTCTCCCCAGGTTTGGTGCCCTGCAACTTCTGGTTATTCCCAAAATAAAATCACCTTTGAAAAGGAAGAGATTTCAGACCACTGATGAGATTCAGGAAAATACAATGGGTCAGCTGATGGCAACTGGGAGAACTTTGTGAGGTCCCAAGGTGCCCACTTGGAAGGGGACTGAGGCGTCATTGTTCTATGTACAATGTTTTTTGTATCTTGTATCTTCTTCAGTAAATGTCTCTATTTTTCACCCTGGCTGGTGTGGCTCAGTGGATTGAGTGCCAGCCTGTGAAATAAAGGGCTACTACTTAGATTCCTAGTCAGGGCATGTGCCTGGCTTGTAAGCCGGGTCCCCAGTTGGGGGTTCGTGAGAGGCAGCCACACATTGATGTTTTTCTCCCTCTCTTTCTCCCTCCTTTTCTCTAAAAATAAATAAATAAAATATTTTTTTAAAGTCTCTATTTTTTCATAGTACATGCCTGGATACATTCTGGGCAGACCTCTCAAAAAGATACTATTGATGTACAAATTACTAATACTGACAACAACTGAATTAAAGATCAGACTTTATTGACTAAAACACATGAATTCCTATGATTGTAGTGCAGGATCTTATAATTTTTGAGATTGAGCCCAGATTTCATTTGCAGAGAAAGCTGATTTCAATTTGACTTCTTTTTCTCTCTGAAAGCCGTTACTTGATGTATTTTGAAAAGTTGCATCTCTTGCCCCTGGATACCTGGTGGTATACTGGATGAGCATGTCTAGGTGAGTCCACAGTGCCAGGAAAAGGAAATGTAACCTCATGTGTGATTTTTTGGTCAGTGATTCATAACCTTATGTCCTTCTAAAAAGGATCTTAATTAAATTCTCCCAAATTTCCTGTCATATTCATGTTATGAAAATTTAATTAAAACCTATCTCTACTTTACCAGTCTCTACTTTATCATTTCCTTTTCACACACATATAAACACATAAGAGTGGGTTCCTCTAAATATCCTATAAAAGATTTAAAACTGTTAACACATTTGAATTTACTATCATTTAGAGCCATAACTCACTGTTTAATAATTGAAAGGGAAAAGCTATAATCTTTCAAAATAAATAGGGCATTCTTAGGTATTTGGCTAATTACCTATATAACATAGAAATTTCCAACTATATCAGAACTGTCCATGCACAAGGAAAACTGGGAGACTTAGAATTTATTTGCATTACATTATAACTCGTCAAGCTGCTGCTATATTTTAAAGAGGTGCTTTAAAAAAACCCACCTGAAGTTGTCAAGCTGATACTTTCATTAATCAGAGATGGTGGGATTATTCCTTGCTATGGTCAATAAAATGCTCAGTGGTAGAACTACCCTAATGGTTTGTATAGTGAGTCCAATGTCTCTCAGCACAAAACAGATTCATACACAGGGTAGAAGTCATGGAAGTTAACTTCAATTTCTGTAGAGATTTTCAACACCATGTGAAATAGTTGATTGTCAGTTATTTGCATCCTCCTTTATGAACTAATTTTTGTGTTATCCTCATTATTTCTCCATGTCTTTATGTTCCCTACCTCAATCTTCAAGGGAAAACCACTAAGTAGTTTTGGATATCAACTTGAACTCAGGGAAAGAAATGTGTAACAAGTTTCTGAATTACTTTAGCCTTGCAAATGTACTTAAAATTTACTTGTCTAGGCCAGTTCTATCTGGAAGGTAAATTTTTCCTTCATTCTACCCAATATTTCTTTGCTTACAGCTCTTAGTGTAACAGACACTCCACATGCATAAAACAAATAAGAAGTAATGAAAATGGAGTTTGTTACATTTCTTTGCTTGGCCGTGGCCCAAATTGTAATAGTCTTGTCCTCATTTTCTTCAGATCCTTGATATATTGACTAGAGCTTATCTTTAGAACTGCATTACAGATTGTATAATTTATAAAATACAGGTCAGGAATTTCCTGTGTAAGTTGTGAAACATATATCTATTGTCAAGTAGAACAATCATTCATTCTGAGGGGCTGATGTATTCATGAAGACTACCAGCCCAGGAGCAGAGGTTCACATTTTGTGCCAAAGGGAAAGCTGATTTAATGTTCCCCAATAAAAATTGTTGTTCCAACGTGTGGTGTAGTTGAATGCATTAGAGATGATAAGAAATAGCATCTTTCACCCCAAAGTCACCCCTTGAAAATATGAAACAAATTGAGAGTGACTAGAAGTAAGTACCATTAGATAATGGTACATAAAATGTTAGTGGATTGTGAAGAAGACCACAAATTTCAGTATTTTGCTTTGCCTTCTAATTGCTTATCTTTGGCTAATGTGTTAATATCATTTGCATCATGAAAGCCAGGCCACTTTTGAGGGTGAAAATCAGTGCTAAAATAACTATAACTTTTGAAATATATGCAAATATATTTGTATATAGTTACAACTCTAGATTCTATTTCACCTAGGGAAAGAATGCAATTTGTTAAAATGAAGTTAAAAAAATAATGAGCATTATAACTAATATCAATTATACATTGTCTTATAATTTTTAATCTAATAACATTGTTTTGTATTAAGATACTGTTCTACACCAAAATATACACAAATATTATGTTATTACTACAAAAAAGCAAATAACTACATCTTCATTTTTTTTATATTATAGGATTTATAATGACATTCTTACCTGTGTAATGCATTTAATGTTTCTTAAGTAGGTTGTTAACCAGCTCTTAATAGTCTTACCATGATTGTTTTCAAGTCTTAGTTATATTGGCTATGGTTTGTGTTCATAACAATATTTCTGAATTTAACATTTTTAGAGTAAGTAGGACATTTACTGTCATATTTCAGCTCTGTCAACCCCTGGAGCAGCTGCAGACATATTTGATATGTGTGTAAGTACAAGTTAAGTTATGGGTACATGGTCTTTGGATTTATTTGAATATTTTTGTATTTATAATATATTCTCTATAGAAAAGGATATTATAAATTATTGCCATATGAAGAGGTGACCAAGGACTATACAGCCAAAAAATGTAACTTCATATACTGTTAAATTATTGATACCCATTCCAATGTAGAAATGGCTCCAGAAATATCCTACCATCTACTTTGTATCACAAAGCTGTGAGCCCTGTAATTTACTACAATGTAAATGTGTCCTACAGCATGAAGCACTGAAAGTGTGAGTCTGTAAAGAAGAAACAAAAGTTTAAAGTCATAAGCCAAAAGCAAGTCTATAAAAAATTATTCCAATCATTAAACGTGTAAAATAATTGAGAACTCTATTACCATCGACACTTTATCAAAGAGTTTTCTCCCATAAAAATACTCATTATAATGCAGCTTTTACTATCAGAAACATGTCATATGTGTTTTTTATTTTTGATAAGAATAACATAAAATAGAAGTAATCCAAATTTCAGAGAACATTCTTTACCAGTATTAAAAGACTTTTTACATTTATACTTTATGCATCTCAGCTATCATTTCACAACCATAATAAAGGGAGGCTAAATGATGTGTCCATTAGCTACAGAAAATGGTATTTCCAGTTGTTCCAGAAGAAGAAGATATTGAAGAGTAATATGTTAAAATTTAGGAAAAAAGTATTTTATGAAGATGATGGGTGATTGAGCAATAAAAGTTTTTTCTAGATTTTGTATTTTTATTTTGTCAACTATTCCCAGATTAAAGTTTGTTATGATTTCTTTTATTGTTTTAAGTACATATTCACTTTGATACTCTATTGTGTATTTTTTTAAGAGGGTACCCTGGTTTCACTACTTCTTTAATATTCCAGGCAAGCTTATAGTCGAGTTTCTGGAAAGCAGCTTGGTAATATTTAGCTGTATTAAGTGCAGGTCTATCCCATAATCCAGAAATTCACAGAGCATCTGATTCCTCTGAGGTAGTAAGTAGTTGAAAGGTATCCATAATATGGGAAATAGATAGGAAACTATGGTGAATGTATATTTCAGTGTACTATTTAGCAGTTAGAAGTAATGAACTAGATACCCAAATAACAATATGGATAAATTTTGAAAATGGCATTGATAGATAAATCATTTAATTTAATTATCATTAACTTTGCAAAAATGCACACACAAAAAAAACATAGAAATAAATTAGCTTGAATGGTTATCTACAGTAAGAATGATAAATGAAAAATAAAAGTTTAAAACAAAAGAGTTGCCTTGTGATAATTGTTCAAGAACTGATAATCAATAATTTTCTAGAAGCTGTGAAGAATGATTGACTCACACCTTTCCAACTACTGTCAGAAAAAAAAAAAGATTGTCTATGAGAATACTTATAGGTTGCGTATGTATACTGCAGGGTGGGGCAAAAGGAGGTTTACAGTATACATATGGAAATAATAATAAATAAGTAATAATACAAGAATAAACTCTATAATTCATGTAGTCCAACTGTAAACCTTCTTTTGCCCCACCCTATATATAGTGTGGTGTGAAGTATATTATGGAAGTAATTATTGTTCATAGCTTTGTTTTACAAAATTACATAATCTATGATAGATAATGATGAAATAAAACTAAAATAGACTATGAAAAATACACACTTAAAGGAATGTATATGAACCTTATTCTTCTCTTTGCCTTAGATTCTTATATTTCCCAGAACCAACCTTTAATTTTTCTCTCATTTTCTTTTTCACATTTTTAAAAATTTCATTCCTGCCATAGAATCCACCAAACATGGTAATTTAAATTCCTAAGCTCTATGAAAAACTGCTTACTAGATAATTTTGTCAACTCAGACTCAATAAGCACCAATCTGAACTCTGTGTGTGTGTGTGTGTGTGTGTGTGTGTGTGTGTGTGTGTGTGTGTACTTTCCTCCTCAGGCAGGAAATTGAGATTAACATTAGCTAAGAAATGTAAGTGCCACCTTAAAGTTCTTCATCAGTTGGGAGTCAAAACCTATTCTCGCCACACCCTCATGCCTCTCATCTGATTTCACACTCATCTTTTCAAGGATCTTTTCCATTTGTTTTCTATGTTTTCCCCTTGTGTCCATCATTTCTACCGGGAGTGACAAGAATCCTTTCCAAACAAAAACCTGATTAGAAAATACATATAACTTCATTATTTGATCCTGCTTTCATTTCCAAAATAACCACTTATTCCTATAATCACACTTTAAAAAATAATATGCATTTGGAATTATGGCTTCAAAATCTGTCATATTTTTTCTTTCCAAATTTATTTACACATACTGTTCCTTGTACCCTCTACCTGCTCTTGCTTCTGGATCTCCTGCTCCTCAGTTATTCCTTGACTTCATTGTTTTAGGAGAATTAATTATATTCTTTGTCCCAGTATACTCTATCTTACTCATAGAATCTCCTATCATTTGTATTGGTTACATTTGTCCATCTTTTATTAATGCCATTAGAGTGCAAATCTCTTGAGGGCATAAACTGTATGTTATCTATATTTTTTATCTCTATTTAGGACAATGTCAGATACTAAATTGGTACTCAATAAATATATGTCATACATACAATACACTAATGCATAAGTGAAACAACCCCAAATTGTTTCAATAACAGAATACATAAATTATAATTGAACACAAAGAAATATTATTTAGCAATGAAAATAATCACACAAAAATATTTTTGAACCAAAATTCGAGAGACATAAAAGAACATGATATATAAATCCATTTATGGTTGGGGAGGAGAAACGTTTAATCTCTTAGATTCAGTTCCTAGGGAATGGTAGTTAAATTGACAAAATGCATATAAACAAGAAAGGTTTCTTCATATGTGAAAAGGAGCTAACAGGAGAAGTAGCTAGTTCACTGAATGGTTTAAATTAGAGGTTTATATACCTAACTTAGTAGAAAAAAGCAAGGGGACAGACAAGTCTTTTATGGGAAGAACAAATAGGACTCTTTAGGAAAGACAAATGGGTTTCTAGGAAAACTAATGGGAGATAAGGAAGTTTGTGAGAGTGTTTGTTTATGCAGGTGTTTTTGATATTTTTCATGACCCTGAACCTTCCCAGGAGAGAGAATTTATATTAGCTTCATTTCTCAGAAGTTTCTGCATTTACTCAGATAAGGGAAGTTCCAAGAAGAGAACTTCCTGTATCTGTTGAATCTCAAATGTTTTCAGCTTAAAATAATATTTATACTAACTCTTAGGTTCCAAGTGAGTTCCCACAATATCAAGTTAAAAAAATAGCAACAAGAAAACAGGAAAATTTATAAAGTTGAGACCAGAATAGTGGTTAATTTTATTGAAGAGTAGGAGGGGATATGACTGAACTTTTGCACTAGTAGTAGTCTATTTCTTGCCATCAACCATTCAGTTTCTCAAGCCAAAACTCTGGGAGCTAAATTTGACTCATCCAAGCAATCAATATATCCTGTTAATCATTCTTAGTATATGTCTTTCAAGAATGTTCATGCCTTTCCATTTTTACTGCCCTATTTAAGTCTAGAGCATTGCATCTTTCATGCACAGCACTGTTGCAGTGACTATTTTGCTACCCATGGTCCCATCTTCACTGTCATCTATTTTCTACACTCACTGTAGGCAGAGTATTTTTTCTAACCAATTCCAGGGAACCAAATAAGGCTGTTCTGAGACTACATTGCCACTGAGGTGAGTTTGGTGAGAGCAAAGCAAATAGGACTTCTAAAAAAATTTTGAAAGAGTAAGCACAAAATTTCATACATGCTCCAAAACTTAGGACGAGATTCTATTTATATACATAATCAGCCTCTCTCTGTCTTAGACTTAGCATTCAAGAGGAAAGATTGTTTATCAGTAATACATATTAGCAAATAAATTCAAATGTTAAAATAAAGGCATGTATTTTCAGACAGCATAGTGCTGTTTGGCTGCTTTATATATCAAAGACTAAAAATTGCCAGATATTTTCCTTAAATTGAATGTGCTAAATTTGTATCTCAAAGGCTTTGATGAATTATATTTAATGCACAGACATATAACTCTTAGGAAATTTTATCCTGGAAATTATTGAAATGTAAGCTGTTAGATAACACAAAAACTTATGAAGCACTATAACATTTTTAAAAGATTTTATTTATTTATTTTTAGAGAGGGAAGGGAGGGAGAAAGAGAGAGAGAAACATCAATGTGCAGTTGCTGGGGGCCGTGGCCTGCAACCCAGGCAGGTACCCTGACTGAGTATCGAACCTGTGATACTTTGATTCACAGTCCACACTCAATCCACTGAGCTACGCCAGCCAGGGCTACACTATAACATTTTTTAAAACTCTTTTAGATGGTACATGACCAGAAATGTTTGAAAACTACTGCTTTAGTAGATTAAGTGGGACAATGATCACTAACTAATGGAGGGAGATTTTACCATAAAAATTATCAGAATAACATAATTTTGTCAAACACCTTAGGAAGAAAGACATACTTTTTCACCATTTTCCTCAAGGTAGTAAGCATTTTACATCTCAAAGATATATGAGATTTCTCTTTTGGGGGTAGGGGGAGAGCGTGATTATAAGTATGAAATAGTAATAGTCTGAAAAACTAAGGGTTTTAATTTGCTCTATATTGATGCAGACACTGGCCTGCAGTGTCCATGTCATTATGGATGAAATGAGACATTAACAAAGACTACGGAGTCTGGTGGAGGAAAAGGGACAGCATGGCTTTTCTCTCAAGGGGAACAAAAGTCAAAGGCTCCACCAAAACAGGCCTTTGTTGGGTTTCTCAGCACATTACATGATGGTCCTCATTTACTATGCACAGGTTAGATTTAAGTGGTTACCTTTTACAGAAAACAAAGGAGCCAATGCCACTAATCATATCACAGAAAAGTGATATTTGCAAATGAAAAGGCAAAAGTGGTTGAACTGGTTACACTCATCCTTGGAAGGTTTAGCATGGATTTTAGGAAGTTACTTTGCAGTAAATGTTTGCTACAAATCAGGGTGAGGGAGTTTTTAGCAAAAAGCAAGACTCAAAGTGGCCTAGGCACATTGCAGGCCTGATTCCCCATAGGAAAACCTACCCATGGGTGTGGGCCCTGTGCATCTTGGAGTGGGAGCTGGGCCCAAGCCACACAGAATGGTCTCCTACACTATATGAAAATCCATGTTCATATCTATAACAATTGTAACTTTCCCTCAGTTTATAGAAGCCAAATTCTCTCTCAAAATACCAGAATCCATCTGAGTCAAGAGTAGGAAATTTAGATCTAAGATATAATACATCTGATGCAAAAGAATTTGCAGGTACTATTGTAATGTTCTGCTGTCCTGAATAAACAATGCAGAACACAATTTAAAAAGTAAGTGAAATGAGATAGCATTTTAATGTCTTGAACTTATGTTATTTTTTCAATGTGAATAATTTTGAAAATAAATTTTAATAGCAAAGCAGGGATAAACATTTATTTCAACTCTACAAATGATTTGTGCTTAACTGAATTCTCATAACTTATTTATTCAATACTTTAGGGAAATAATTAAGACATTTTAATTATACATTTTCTTAAATCCACAAATTTACTTAAATATATAATATAAATATTTATGTACCAATTAAGGGTTTAAAAATTTTCCTGAGGTATCATTAGAGTAAATACTAAAAGATTTTATTTTTTTACATTCTATTATTTCTTAGTTGTGTAGTTTTTATATTACAGTTTACATTTAATATTATTTCGTATTAGTTTCAATTATATAGCAGTAGTCAGAAAATCATATACTTCACAAAGTATTCCCCCTGATATTTCCAGTACCCACCTGGCACCACACATAGTTATTAACCGTATCATTGACTATATTCTCTATGCTGCACTTTATATGCCTGTGACTTCTGTAACTCCTGATTCTTCTTCTTAATCCCTTCACCCTTATCACCCAGTCCCTCAGTTCCCTTCCCCTCTGGCAATCATTAGACTGTTCTCGTATAAGATTTCACATCTAATAAACTTAATATTAATTACCAATGATTCTTGACCATCTAATTTCAGCATTATGTTTTCTATAATTCAAATCTAAATGTAAATTTTCAAAACAGCAAATGCAAATTGTTTATGTACATGGCAATATGTTGAACACACTTCTATGATTATAAGCCAAGGATTTTTTCTTATTTGGGGATAGTGAGAAGTAATAAGAAAAAGCAATTACAAAATGTGTACAAGTGTAACTCATTGTCTAATGTTTCCCCAAAAGTATTGTCAACTAGGCTTATAAACTAAGAAACTACACCATTAGTGGAGTTGCTCACAGAAAATTCACCTTTAATTCCTGGCACAAAATTTCATCTCATTAGGAACCATCAAGAACAAGCTATACCAAGAAAATAATCTGCATCACTGAAATCTGCAAAATCCAATAAGCCAAGCTTAAAATAGAAGCCATCACATTCGTGGATTCTCATAGGATATCCCAGAATGAAAAGGTTGGTTATGTAGAACGGTCACCAGTGGAGATTGGAAACAATATGCCAACTAGTAGATGAATCAGAGATTTATAGGAATGAAAAAAGGAAAAGAAAACAGTCAATAAAAACAAAAACTCATTTATGTTTTATGCCTTACAGAATTAAGAAGGTGAGTCACAGATTGAAAGGGAATGATGCCCATTCACAAACAACTGAGGCAGTCAACCCAAGAATTTATGGTGGGAATTCTGAAGAGTAGAGTGTCATGAGTACAGGAAAAAGCATGAATCACAGGAAAGGTGTTAGAAAGACCCAGGGTCATAAAAGCCTAAGTATATTTAAGATAACTACATATCTTCCAATATTGTTTGTTTATGTTACAAATTCTTTTAGAGAATTGTCAACTTACTATGTTGATAACCAAATTAATATTGTTTTAGGTACCTTATGTTCGCTAATATAAGTAGATGTAAAAATTTCTTCTATTTCAAATTTTCCCAGAGATCAGGAATTGTTAAAGGAGGATATGCCAACCTTGCTGTATTCTATCAGGTTAATTATCTGAGGAAATTAAAGAAAATATTCTTAGACTCCTAGTTGAGTGAGTCTTGGTTCATACTGTCAACATCCTCAGTACAACTCATACTGCTTCAACATGGAAATGATGATTTGATAATTTTTGTTCCCTAGCACCTTAGGAACCAGGATCTGATATAAATTAGAACCAGGTTAAGAAGAGGGATTTACTGGTAGTAATGAGGAAAGTTTTCCCAGTTAATTCAATTCAGTACAATCTTACTTTCCTGTTATTCTGACAGCAATAATGCCTTGGGCTGTCACATGACAAATAAATCCAGTGACTAAATATTGATGAGATGGGACTGATAGAGCCATTATTTCTCTCCAATACATTGCTAGAAGCAAACATCTCAGATCCTTGAGATGATTTTCTAAACACCCATGGGACTCTTGGAACTTGCACTACAACATGGTGACACCAAGACACCCCTGTGTTAGTCACATGAGAAGGGAGGAAACAGCTCTAGAGAAAGACTTGACACTGCTTTTCTGGGACAATAGGGAAAGGCGCAATTCTGTGTGTGTGCGCTGCGCTGGGAAATGAAGTTAAGACAGGAAATGATGCTGATTGCACATTTAAGTTTAGAGATCCAAACTGTACTTCCTTAATTAAATTCTGAGAAAGAGAAAGAGGAAAGAAGTCCCTCAAGGTAAAGTATGGAAGACAAGTGAGCCTCAAATTCATAAAGAGTAATCTGCAGAGACTTGAGTTATGTATTTAGAAAAAGAAAAGAAAAAAAATCACACACAATTGTTACAACTTTATAAAATCTAAGAGCATTTTTAAGTTTCCTATATTTATTTTTACTTCTATTTGTTTTGTGGTAGTAATTTCCATCAGTACACTTGAAATTTTACTTAAACTTTTAGGAAAGAAGTATGGTATACTAAGTACTAGGATAAATGAGGAGATATAAATATCCTTGCCTTTATTAATTTATTGAACAAAAATTTATTGTATACTTACTATCTGCCAAATTCTGGAGATTTAGAGAAAACAAAGCAGATCAAGTTTCTGATCTTACCAAACTCATATTTTCATGAGGACAACAGAAAACATTGGGCAATCACATTAAATAAAAATCATAGATATTGTGGCAAATGATGCAAGGAACAATGATGTATGGCAGGGTCTGGGAGCCTGTTTGCAGGACCGGTCTGGGGGACTGGGGGGGATGGTTTGGGAAGATCGTGTCCTATTCCACAGGCTAAATCGGAAGGCTAACATCTCCAAATCCAGAGTCAGTAGAATTAGCAACTAAGAAGGAAAGAATTAATAATAATGAAGAAACTTGAAATACAAAGGGCTTGAAAAGCTTCTTGGTTAAGCTTTAGAAAGCCTGCGTGGTTTTACCCTGTAGACCTGTGTTGATTGATGATAGACAAGACTGGGAAAGCTAATTCTTGGGAGCTCAGGGTGGTTGAGGCACTGAGATATGGGTGCTCTTAGATAGATGTCTAGGGACCTAAAGTACCAAGGTAAAGCATTTGATAGGACTGTGATTAAGCAAAACCACTGTTTGATTTAGTCACATACCACCTCCACTCATACTATGATCAAATGCCATTTTGTCAGTATAGGTTTGGATGAAAGAAAGGAAAAAATGCAGTGATAGGAAAATTGACAATAAAAATATCTAATTTTCCTCTGCAAAAACAAGTTTCATAATCTATAATATTTTATTTTACCTGTGCTTTGCATTTAAAAGTGAAGAAAAACTTAAAACATACTGATGACTTTAAAATGAAGGTAAGTGGCAGAGATCCATGCAACAGTATGAATGCACAAAATCTATAGACCAGTAACTCTTAATTTTACCTATCTTTGCCAAAACAGATTGAATATAAATACAAATGAGTGTGCTCTCTGTATTTTCAGCCATGCATGTAAGGTCTGGCTTTCTCCTTCAACATCAGTATGGAATACTGTCACTGTCTTTGACTTCCCCTTTTCTCGCTAAATCTTGGCTGAGCTTCCCGCCTCTCCCCAACTAAGGTCAGACCCTAGTTTTTAAACCTGTACTATGCTTTATATCCCCATACTACTGTATTCTCTACAATCACTTATTTTTCTTTTATAAAGTCTGTCTGCCTTGAATGAGACTGTGGGATACACAAAGGCCAAACCAGTTATCTCTCTGACCATCATAGTGCTTCACATGTTTTTAAAGAGGCTGTCAGGCCCAACAAACAATTCATTCAGTATCTGACCAAAACATCACTCACTTCGTAAGTGATATTTTTATCTTTCCTTTCTTTTTTAAATAATTGACCAAAACTTAGTAATTGATCAGTCATACTACAGATATTTCTTATAATTATTGTTTTTGAAACAATATTCCCACTAAAAGGAAACAAAAATATATATTTCTGAATCCAAGTCAAAAAGCACAGGTGACATAACATTTTCAACAATGAATTACCCAACATTTCAATATATCATTGAGTCTTCTGTGCTCTTCTTTTTTGGGTTTTATTTTCCTTAAAGTATTGAAAAAAAATGTTTCTCTCTTCCCTTTCATTTATCTCCCAATACATCCAGTGATTCAAAATAAGGAAGTTGCCTGCACTCAGTTTCATCGTCTCATAGCTGAAGCAGGGCAGAATGATTAAATGTGCGTCTCCTGTCTCCTGTGGCTTTGTTCATCCTGAAAAGGCACAGAGCCCACCTCTGATAGAGCAGGCTTTAGAGGAAAGTACGTTATTACCTCTGAAGGAAATTCAAGGAGTGCACGTTAACTTTCTTTATAACATTTCCAACTCCTTTTGAAATTAAATAAATATATATATATATATGCCTCAAATAAGGCATCACATAACAAGCTATCCTTTCTGGGAGCCCAGACAGTGAGAAACTGTGAAATATAGGAAACCCAAATGTCAAGAATGTTTGAGGTTCAGACGGTGAGAATGTTTTTCAAGAGAAACATTTTCTAAACTTGTTCTTGAAAGATGCTCTTCAGAGAAGAGAATTTTATAGACAAGGATGTTTGAAAAATATTCTATAATATCCCTCTTGCTTAGATTAATGATACATAAGCAGAGGTTAAATACTCTGAGAAGTACTTCAGGAAAGAAATGTGTTTAATTTTGGTGACAGAATAATTTATTGAAGTTTTATTTCATTTTTAATTTTCTGCAGTGTTTGCTTCTTCTTATTCAGGCAAGTAACCAGAGCCCGTCTGATTTCTTCTTTCCAAGCACAAAGCAGAAGATTCTGTAAGTGTTTCATTTTGCTCCTCTTTATCTCTTTGTGAAGGTCTAAGGTTATTAAAGAAAGGGTGTGAATGTCATAAGAGGGGAAGAGAGAGTTTTGAACAGAAACATAAATAAGAAATTTCTCCAGACCAGGAACCAGTCCTGAAATCAGCAAGTTCTGGGTATAACAAGGATGCCCTCACTCCATGACATCACTCATGACGCATGAGAAACCCAGAGAACAATGGCTGCATGGTATGACTCTAGGTCCCAGGTGCCAGAGCCTTACACATTAGAAAAATAGAAAGTCCTGTGGCCCAAACTTGGCACAAGGCCAGAGTGGGGATTAAGTGATCTGGGACAATGAGGTTGTCTGCAGTTGTCAAGATGGGTGGAGCATGGGCAATAATCATTACACTTTTCACTGAACTTCTTATGCAACCTGGGATTATAGGTAAGCAGTAGAAAGATCCTGGGAATGGCTAATATTGAATTCCCTGCCAAACTAGTAAGACAGGTACCTCAAATATTGAGTTTTATCTGATTTTTAAAATAGGAAAATATAAGGTCGCTTGTACACTTCTGTTTATGAAATGAGATTCAAACTACTATACTTACATTTATCTGGATCCTCTTCTTAAGTAACAACATAGTACCAGGCACATTTTAAAAGATTCAAGTACATAATTTTTTTAAATGCCCAACTACTGCCTCATGAAACATATTTGAGATCGCAGCTCTGTAGCACTGTTGCAGAATGGATCCATGGTTGGGGGTGGGAAGAGGGGTCCAGATATGAAGTCTCTTTGTCACTGTGGAGTGTTTGCCCACTGCCAGGTGTTAGGAATTATGTCTCTTAATGGCAAAGTTTGGTAAAAAGGAAAGGAACTACTTATTCAAAAGTTATACAGGTTTAGGGTAGTGACAGGATTTTGCCATTAAAATCCCAAAGTCCCTTAAAACACCCATAAATACACCTTTGTCCAGTCAGGCCAGTCTCAGAACATGCTAGTCAGGAGTACCAGCCTCCAGAAGAAAAGGAACAGAAGTCTGAGCACAGTTCTCCAGGTTCCTCTCAGTAGTCTGTGCTGGGCTGGGCAGGTTTTCCATGGTCCCCAGAACCATAAACTGTTGCTGTGATCTCCAGTTCTTAGTCCAAACCCACATGGTACCTCCTTATGGCCCGCCAGCAAAAGTGCTTTCACCCCTTTCCTTCCACACAAGATCTCCCATTGTCCTCATTGTCCTGCATTGTCTCTCCTGCATTCTTCCAAAGCACTACGAGAGAGCTCTGCATGACTGCTACATCTTGTGTTCCTGCTTCCTAAGCCACATGGTTCAAACCAAAACTGCATGGTTAGAACCCGTGTGGCTGCTGCGCTTATGTCACAGGTGTGCACAGGTAACCAGGTTCTTAGTGATCGAGGACAAAGAATTGAACCGAACACACAAAGTTTATAGCATAAAGAAAGAGGGGAGGTTTATTAAGTGATAGTACATACCACAGGACACGGGAGTGAGCCAGCTCTGAGCAGAGGAAAAAGAGCACGTGGGCTGGGGGATTCTATTCTTATAGGGGCAGAAGCCCCCCTGCTAGTCTTTGGCGGGCTTTTCCTGCACTGGTACAAGGAGTTGGATTTCAAAGCTACTGCGCATGCATGGTTTCCCATGACTTTCTTGATTGGCTACTGGAGAAGGGAGTCCCACAATGTTATTTCATTATAATGATATTATAATGAACCAGGGGTAGCGTGCAGGCACATTCTATGATTCAGAGTTATCCCAGAAAACAGGAGCAACCCGTCTTAGGGGGTCTTTGTCATGTATAGGTGTTTTCTACCTCAGCCCTGCGGGGCCTCTGGAGCTTCCTTCCTGACTACCTCCTGCCTCAACTTCCCCCCTGAGAGACATGGTTCTCAAAAAATCTTTTTGGGGTTGTTGAAGGATGAAGATCTGTCTTCCATAGCTGCTTCAGGCTTAGATTGGACAGTAGACCCTGCCTATTGAGAACCACGGAACTCTCGCCCTATTCTATCTAGGGGTTGAAGAGGAATTCCTGAGGCCACCGCAGATGCTGTATGTTGGTCAGCTTTGACATCGTTCTCAGGGATTGGTTGGAAACCTTGGAGCATCATCAGTTTGACGTGGAACTGCTTAAATTTAGAAGAAACAAATTTAACAAGTAAATTAAATAAGCAAGGTCCTAAAAGTAGTAAAACCAGCAGTGTGATTAAGGGCCCTAAGAAGGGTAATAACCATATTAAGCCAGGGAACCAGGAGGTTAGGGCTCTTCCTTAATCCCTTGGCCCTGTTGATTATACTTATGTAGCCATTCTGCCTGTTCATAAATTTTCCTTATGTTAGTTTCAATCATTCCGGAATTATTTACATAGGTGCAGCAGGTTTTATTGATAACAGCACATACCCCTCCTTGTTCTGCTAGAAGATAGTCAAGGGCAAGGCGGTTATCCATGACTACATTTGCCAATGAGTCTACTGATCTTGAGAGTCCAGCTAGAGTACCAGCAGAATCTTTGGAGATTTCTTCTATAATCTTAGTGAGTTCCCTTAGAGTGGCCTCATGATAGGCGAAGCCTCCCCAGGGGGCTGCAGCGGCTATAGTGGCAGCAGCTCCAGCCACTACTAGACCAAAAGCTCGTTTTTTTCTGCTGAGAGATGGACTCCCAGGACCCATGGTTATATTTATAACAGTAAGGTCTTGGGGTGCCAAGGTCCCTAAGGTACAGTC
This sequence comes from Phyllostomus hastatus, assembly GCF_019186645.2. Taxonomy (NCBI): domain Eukaryota; kingdom Metazoa; phylum Chordata; class Mammalia; order Chiroptera; family Phyllostomidae; genus Phyllostomus; species Phyllostomus hastatus. Next base: position 20,180,952 of record NW_025334028.1, on the reverse strand, counting down.
ACCCCCATGTTTAGAGTTGCTGAGATGAGTATAAGCAATAGCTTCTTGAAGTTCTGAATGATCCGTTAGCCAGTTATTGGGAGTCCCACATAGCCAGACAAGCCCCGAGGGTGCTGCAATAACTGTGGCATTAGTGGAGTTATATTTGTTAAGGAGGGCATATGGCAAGGGGGAAAGACAGTCCTTAAAAGGGCCTAAGTTATTTCCTTGATCTTTCCCCCCTGCAGGAGGTGGTAGAAATTTTGCTAATACTCCTTGAAGAGATTGGTTTAATTTCCAAGTAACACATTTAGAAGTATCGTTTGTATCTGCATTGTGAGTTTTGTCAAAGCAACAATGGGTACTATTAGGAATACAGTTAGAATCATAATTCGGGTAGCATACTATATGTGACCAATTTAAAGGTTTGAAAATTTCTTCCTCAGAAAGATTCTCTAGAAAGCTGGAACTTGAAAGAGAAGCCAGGGCTTTAAATGGGTTAATGGCCCTTGTATGAGTATTATTGTAACATGGGGTACATCCCATCGTACTGTTGCACTTAAGAGAGGTGCTGGAGTAATTAAATGGCTTTAATTCTAGTGGGGTCATACGGAAACACAAAGGAGGATTTTGCTCCCATCTGACTCTTAAAGAAAAAGAGGAACGTGTGTAATTGGCAGAGGAATTCAAAGCACTGATTAAGGATTCATTAGCTATTGGGTAGGCTTTTATATGAGTATTATATCTGGAAGGAGTTTCCGGGTTAGGATGACATATCCAACATTGGGCCAGGTTTTCTCCTGCTGCTAAGGTTCGAGAAGCATTCACTAGAAAATTTTCATCCCATTCCGTTATACAGGGTACAGGTGAATAGAGAATAGTTAATAGAAACAACAAAGACATTTTCATTTTAGACAATCCACCCAGATATTATTCCACCCAGAAGGAAGTAAGTAAGCCTTCATATGAAGCAGAGGACCAGTACGAATAGGAAGTTTTCAAGAAGTGCAACTATCCAGAACAATGGTGATCTTAGTGCACTGTTATTGGTTATTACTTATCTTTTTAGGGCTTCCTCCTTTTGAACAGGAACCTGAGGTCCTCCAGTGGCTCGCAGGTATAGTCTGGGCTTGATATCTGAGACATTTACAGGGGGGAATAAAGCCATTTGTCTATCAGTCCCTAGCGCTGCTTTCTTTGCTTCTTGGTCTGCTCTCCTATTTCCCTGAAAGATATGGGACATATCCTTTTGGTGGCCTTTGCAATGCATAACTGCCACTTGCTTAGGGAGCCTAACTGCTTCCAATAAATTTAAGATTTCTGGTCCATGTTTAATAGGGGAATTCTTAGTGGTGAAGAGCTCTCTTTCTTTCCAGATGGCAGCATGAGCATGCAGAACAAGGAAGGCATATTTGGAGTCTGTATACATATATTGACCCTTCTTCCTTGTCCTAGGATGAGAGCTCGGGTAAGGGCTATAATTTCAGCCTTTTGGGCCGAGGTTGAGGGTGGAAGGGGTTGTGCCTCAATGGTGTTATATAAACTAACTACTGCATATCCTGCTTTTCGCTGCCCATTCTGTACAAAGCTGCTCCCATCAGTGAACCATTCATCATCAGGGTTTTCTAAGGGCTGGTCTAATAAGTCAGTCCTGCTCAATTGAGTAAGGCTAATAACGTCTGAGCAGGAATGGATCAAATCTGGGGATGATTCTGTAGGCATTAAGGAGGCTGGATTTAGGGTGTTACAGGTCTTTATAGTTACTTCAGGATTGTCTAGAAGAAGGGCCTGATATTTGGTCAGTCTATTTCCTGTTAGCCAGAGGTACCCTTTCATTTCTAACACCCCTTGTACCTGATGTGAAGTTAAGACTTCTAACTTCTGCCCAAGAGTTAGTTTACTAGCTTCCTCGGTTAGCATGGCTGTGGCCGCAACTGCTCTTAGACACAGAGGCCACCCAGCTGCTACAGTGTCCAGTTTTTTTGAGAAATATGCAACTGGTTGAGGCTCATTCCCTAGTCGTTGGACTAAGACCCCTAAAGCTATCCCTTGCTTCTCTGCTATGTATAGAGAGAAAGGCTTGTTTAAGTTGGGGATGCCTAAGGCTGGGGCTTCGACTAGAGCCTGCTTGATTTTATTAAAAGCCTGATCACATTCTTTTCCCCATATAATGGGTTCAGTGTCTGCCCCCTTAGTAGCTTCATACAGAGGTTTGGCGATTAGCCCAAAGTTGGGAATCCAAATCCTACAGAATCCTGCCATTCCTAAAAAGGAGTGAAGCTGCTATTTAGTAGCAGGTGGAATTAATTCAGTAATCGCTTTAATTCTCTCCTGTGATAATTGCCTACATACAGGAGTCAAAATATACCCTAAGTAATTTACTTTTTGTTTGGTAATCTGAGCCTTTTTCTTTGATACCCGATATCCTCTTTCAGCTAGGAAATTCAGAGTATGGATGGTATTTTGATCAGAAGCCTCCTTGGAGGGGCTGCAGATTAGTATATCATCTACATATTGTAAAATGGCCCCTCCTTGTAGCTGTAAATTTCTAAGATCCTTTTCTAATACCCTAGCAAAGAGATGGGGACTGTCCCTAAACCCTTGTGGCAATACAGTCCAAGTATATTGCTGATGTATCATCGTCTTTGGATCAGTCCACTCAAAAGCAAATAAATACTGAGAGTCAGGATGCAAAGGGATGCAGAAGAAGGCATCTTCTAGATCTAATACTGAATACCACTGAGCATCATCTGGTATCTGAGAGAGCAAGGTGTAAGGGTTAGCTACTATTGGATGTAAAGGGACTACTGCTTCATTGACTAACCTTAGGTCCTGGACTAGCCTGTATTCTCCTGTAGGTTTCATCACTGGTAAGATGGGAGTGTTGCAAGGAGACTGACAAGGGACTATGAGCCCATGTTGTATAAATTTAGTTATGATGGGCTGTAACCCCTCCAAAGCTTCTTGTTTAATAGGATACTGCTTCCTGTGAGGGTAATCTGACCTGGGTTTTAACTGGATTTTAACTGGTAATGCAGTCTTTGCTCTTCCAGGAATCCCTGACTCCCAAACTAGTGGGTTTACTGCATCCAGAACTGAACTTGGGATTTCTTCGTGATTTCGAACACTACTGATTATCACCACCTTACTTAACTCAAATGGCACTTCAGGGAACAACAGGATGGTTCCCATCCGAGCTAAAAGGTCCCGGCCTAACAGAGGAATAGGGCACTGAGGAACAATTAAAAAGGAGTGTTTGAATATTCGACTCTCAAATTGGCAAGTGATAGGGAATGTATAAAAAATATGCCTTAGGATTTCCTTCGACCCCCATTACCTTAGTTGATTTGGAGGAAAGAGGTCCAGAGTAAGAGTTAAGGACAGAGTAAGTGGCCCCTGTATCAACAAGAAAGTCGATTTTCTTACCTGCCACATCTAGAGTTACCCGGGGCTCCTCGGTAGAGATGGGAATATGAGTATTCCCTGGGGCCGACCTGTTCCCCGGGCACCTTCAGTCCTCAAGAGTAGCCATGGCCTTGGGAGATGACCCCTTTCCACTATGGGAGCGGGGGCAGTCTACCTTCCAGTGCCAGGGATCAGAACTGAAGTTCTTGCATAGAGGACAGGGCCTCGGAGGTGGCTGAGTGCAGTTCTTTGACCAGTGTCCAGGGTGCTTGCACTTATAACAGGTCTGATCCTTTTGCCCCTGATTCTTTTGAGGCCTCCCCGAGCTCCCCTGATGGGGCTGGTTTCCGACAATGGCGCTACTAAAGGCTAGTGCAAGGAGCTCTGCTTGCCTCTCCCTTTCCTTCTTTCCCTGTTTTCTGTCCTCCAAATCCCTATTGTTAAAGACTGAAAAGGCTGTATTCATGAGCTGATCTAAGGGGGTCTGCGGGCCCATTTGTAATTTCTGAAGCTTCCTGCGAATATCAGGGGCAGATTGAATTATAAAATGCTGTCCTATCAAGATTCGACCCTCCGGGGATGAAGGGTCCAAGTTTGTATATTTTTGGAAGGCTTCTACTAGTCTGTTTCTGAAGAGAGCTGGGTTCTCTTCCTTGCCCTGAAAGATTTCCCTAACCTTTTCATAATTTACAGGTTTCTTGATGCAGTTTCTCATTCCTGCCAGTAAGCAATCTATCATTGCACCCCTACTCCAGATCCCTGCCTGAGTATTGTATTCCCAGTTAGGTTCCTGGTCCAGGACAGCTTGGGCAGCTGGCTGGTTAGTGCCAGGGTTCTGGGTATGCAGCTGATCTGCATACTTACGGGCCTCCTCCCAGATCCGCTGTTTCTCGTCTGGGGAACAGCAGGTAGTCAGAATTATGTACAAATCCCTCCACGACATACTAAATGCTAGAGTAAGAGTCTGGAAATTACTAGTGAAACATGAAGGGTCCTCTGAAAAACTCCCTAGCCTGTCTTTACATTGTTGTAAATCAGTTATAAAGAATGGCACTTGTACCCTTATAGCACCTTCAGGGCCTGCTACCTCCCTCAAGGGTAGGAGTGCAGGAGTGGTAGGGAGATAAGAAGCGCCACTTCTAGTATGTCCTGCAGGGCTGGGTTTTTCCTCAGCTGGTGGCTTTAGGTTATCCATAGCATAAGGTGGTGGAGAGGTCGCTCCCTCTAAGGTAGGGGCAGAGACTTCAGAACTCTGGGGTTCCCCCTTAATCTCCCTTGAGAGACAGGTGGGGAGCTAAGGAGGGTATCTTCTAATTGATCAACACTTGGGCCTGTAGGTTTTGTCAGGGTGGGGCTGGAACAAAATGAGGGATCTCGGTACAGAGCCATAAACGCCTGCACGTAAGGAACTTCAGACCATTTGCCTTCCCTCCGGCAGAATAGATCTAGCTGTAGGATAGTATTATAATTTGTGCTCCCATTCTCAGGCCATATCTCTCCATCCTCTAATTTATATTGAGGCCAAACAGTGTTACAAAAGAAAACTAATCTCTTCTTTTTTAAATTTTTGGGGTCAAATTTATCCCAGTTGCTAAGAATGCAACCCAATGGTGATTTGGAAGGGATGGAAGATGTAGTTCCCATCTCGACTGTGGTGATCCTAAGAGAAAAGAAACACAAAGATACTCCTTTGCAGACTAGAGGCGTCCCTCTCTTTGCTGCCCTTAGGAGATTCCTAGTGGGCCATGGGCGTCCCCTGGGATCCCATCGAACTACCAGACGTCTCTGGGGAAAGAGATTCTAGTGAGAAAGATACTCCCTTGCAACCGAGAGGCGTCCCCCTTTTCTTGCCTCAGGAGCTTCCTAGTGGGCCACAGGGTGTCCCCTGGGATCCCACCGAACTACCAGACGTCTCTGGCGAAAGAAATCCTAGTGAGTGTCGGCCGACAGAAATTTAAAAGACTTGAGAGAATCACCACAGTCTACTTTTGTCTCTAACTATTGGGAAGGAACCAGTCCTGCATTCTTGAGCAATTGCCTATAATCCTGAAAATCCCAGTCTCTACCCTTGTGGCCCTAGTACATTTCCATTTCTGTATTCTTCATCTACGGGGACCCTCATTTTCCTGTAAGCTTTAAGATCTGGGGCAAAGGAAGTGTCTTACTAGAAAAAATAATTTCTGGCCCTGTAAACCATTAAGAGGAGCACCAAGATGATCTTATTATAAAATGACTCTTTTCCAGATCACAAAGAAGACCCTTAAATATTCTATGTAACTTTCCAGAGCTTTAAGAAATTGTACCTGTCTGAAATCTCCCAGAAGGGACCTCAAGAGATGTCTAAATCACCACCCTTCATACTGGAGGTGGATCTCATGGAGGGACAATGAACTGAGAGGGGGAAATTAAAATACCCTTATAGGAACAAGTAAACCACCTTAGAATTCCAAATTCAATTAATTAGGTAAGAGTGGCTCTACACAGCCATTCTAGTAACCAGCGACCAGCAGGCACCTGTTGTGCAGTTCTGAGCGATGTTGCTGCTTACAACAATAGTATACATGTGGCAAAGATGGGAGTGGCTCATTCCTGCAACTGTACTTAGCGCTAGCCTATCAATGACCCCAAGGTAGATATCTTAGTACAAAGACAGCAGGAACCCTTCATACATAAAGGGCAAGTGGGGTGTGAGTGAAGATATAAAGACCAGAAGTCAGTTGGGGAGGAAAAGCATAAAAGACTGTCCGTGGGCCTGATGAAAAGACTGCAAAAGGAAGTCATAGCACAGGTGAGGTGGTGACTGATATCGCGCATGGAAGGTCCGACTATGCCTACTGGGGGAGTGCCCGCGGGGTGGGGCAGTGTTTTGTGCTTTCCACAGTGTGCCTGACCGTTGTGCGGACATTTTCTTGTACCTGGCGGGGACTAAGGCTAACCCCGTTCCGCATCCAAGTTATCCTATCACAGGAGTCTTCAAGCGGTGGGCGCCCTTGTGGCTTTTAACTGCCCGACCTGTGCCCGCAAATTAGCGGCCGACCATCCATCACGGAACATCAGAGTCACCAAAACAGAATAGGTGATAACGGAAAAGGGCATCCCGGGTGTCAGAGCAGCAAAGGGGGCTTACCACTCCGGTGTCTTCTCCTAAGCTGGCTCGCCAAAAACTGTCACAGGCATACACAGGTAACCAGGTTCTTAGTGATCGAGGACAAAGAATTGAACCGAACACACAAAGTTTATAGCATAAAGAAAGAGGGGAGGTTTATTAAGTGATAGTACATACCACAGGACACGGGAGTGAGCCAGCTCTGAGCAGAGGAAAAAAGGGCACGTGGGCTGGGGGATTCTATTCTTATAGGGGCAGAAGCCCCCCTACTAGTCTTTGGCGGGCTTTTCCTGTGCAGGTACAAGGAGTTGGATTTCAAAGCTACTGCACATGCATGGTTTCCCATGACTTTCTTGATTGGCTACTGGAGAAGGGAGTCCCACAATGTTATTTCATTATAATGATATTATAATGAACCAGGGGTAGCGTGCAGGCACATTCTATGATTCAGAGTTATCCCAGAAAACAGGAACAACCCGTCTTAGGGGGTCTTTGTCATGTATAGGTGTTTTCTACCTCAGCCCTGTGGGGACTCTGGAGCTTCCTTCCTACCTCCTGCCTCACTTAGGTTTAAATCCCAGCTTAAATCTTCCCCTGCAACCCCATTTCTGACTCCTCGCACAATTGGCCACACATGCCAGCACTCCAGTATTTTCAGCCATTCTCTGCTGCCATACATAGTTAGTCCAGGCAGGTGTGGACCCGTGGAGTGGAACAAACCATCTCCAAGTTCTCTTGTAGGCACTGAAAGAGGAGCTGCCTCCCATTTAAGGCATGGGTTAAAGTCACACCCATCTCCCTAGCTAGCCTGCTATGGGTATGCAAAAAAAGACAGTTTTTGCATATCAGGTATGAAGCTGGCCAGCTGTTGATACGCAAAATAACTCTTGATGGCTCTGCTCCAGGCATCCCATACCCTAGTCCAGACTTGTGGGGCTGGGTGGGGCTATCCTATATTTTTATATTTCCTGGACACCCTGAGTTCTAGATCCCACCTCAAATCCTTCCTTTGAGGGGCCCCTGGCTGTGTCCCATTACAGCACCTCACAGAAATAATTCACTGTTAGAAAGGTATGTTGCATAATGAAACAGGCCTCTTCACCTCTACTTGCCAATGTAAGAAACATTCAAACCTGTAGAGAATTTTTGGTGAATTTGTTTGAGCCAAACTGAAAACAATTGCCAGGAAGCAATATCTCAACAGATTGAGAAATGCTCCAGAAAATGGCAGTTTAGCACCTTATTTTATACAGTAGAATCATAGGAGGAGTCATAAGGGGGTTACATGGGGTCTGCTGGTGCTAGATCAGGGAAGCAGGAGAAAGCAAAGCAGGGGAACTTCTGAGATTGGATAAAAGATAAAACAATAGATATATACTTCTTTTACATAGGTGGGTAAGGGATAGTTAACAGCCAACAATTAACATGATAATAATAACAATGAGGGGATTTGTGGTCTCAGCTAGTGCCCAAGGCATTTGGGAAAAAGGGATATTACCCTTCTCCAAATGTACCTTATCATAGATGCAAAAAGACAGCAAACAAGCTTAGTTAAGATTGATCTCTGTGGAGGGAAAAATATTGGTCTAGGACAGGACTATCCACCATGAACTGCTGTTAGTTAATACATTTTTAATTTTTAGACCATCCTTTGTGGTTACTTTAGGTCTGAGTTTATAAGGCTGCCTCACAGGCCTCCCCTGGGCTTGTCAGGTTATTATGTGGTAGTAGGGTAAGTGGAGGCAGTCTGGCTTCCTCACCCAGGGGTCTGGGTCGCTAAGGAAAGCAGTGTTCCCATAGCCTTGGAGGGGCCTGATAACCAGTGTTCTCATAGCCTTCAGACTGGGCCCGATAAACTGTTCCCATAACATGAAGTGGACTCACATGCACAGAACTAATGTTGTGTAATATTCTGGCAGTTTTCCGGCTTTGTTCCCCCTAGTACTTAAACAGGTAGGGGCTTCCCACCAGTTAGACACACAGCTTGTGGCATGTGTGGCTCGCCCACCCGTGAATAAAGGCATGTCAAGCATCCCCATGGCTCCACGCATTTTATTCCGTCTCCTGGAGGCAAGAGTGGACCTGCTCAGCCTTGATCGGTTGCAACACAGTGGCTCCTTTTCTTCCTCACCTTCAAGGGGCAGATGCGCATATTCTAATCAGATAGGCAATTGGTGAGACCCAGCAGACTGTGACCCCTGTAGCACCATGTATTTTCCGCATACCCTAGTCTCTGGGAAGGCTATCCTCCCTGCTGCCAGCCACGTTATGCACATCTATGTGGGCCAAGCACAGGAGGTCCTTTGCTTTGATGTGCCCTGAAGTAGAGACCTTTTAACGGGGAGAATTTGGTTAAGGGTTAAATATTCTGAGACAAAAATCATCAGTTAGAGTATGTTTGAATTTACAGTTAGCAACACTAACTCTGGTGCTGGAGACTTCTGGATTCAAATCTTAGCTCTGCTGCTTAATTAGTATTGATGAGTCATTTTAGTTTCTTCATCTATAAAATGGGGATAATAATGTCAACATAAGAAACATCTAAACCTGTAAGAATTTTTATGAATTTTTTTTAGCCAGACAGATAATAATTGTGAAGACACAAGATCTCAATGGGTTGAGAAAATGTACCTGTTTCGCATTTCATTTTATACATAACAATCAAAGGAGGACACATAAAGGGATTACATGAAATTTGTTGGTAATAGATTTGGGTGGTGGGAAAAAGCAAAGCAGGTTTGGGTGGGGTGGCAATTTCAGACATTGGATAAAAAGTAAAACAAATAGACACATACTTCTTTTACTTGGGGTGGGTGGGTATGGGATAATTAACAGTTAACAATTAACATGATACAGTAACAATGAGCAGCTCTGTGGTCTTCTGCTCTGGTGGGAGGTTGTGTCCTGAGGAGTCTGGAAAAAGGAAATTACCCTGATATTCCGAAGATGTGTTACCATAGATATAAAAAGACAATAGAGAGGCTAGGTTGAGAAAGATAGTACCCCAGACATGCCTGCCTGCTGTGACCTGGTTTTTGTTACAAAGTTTTGAATTTCAGACTATCCAATGGGGTTACTTTGAATCTGAGTTTGTAAAAGGCTACCAGGCAGGCCTTCCTTCACCTTGGCAGGTTTAGTATGTGGGCTTTTTTTGGTCCACATTAATAACACTTCCCTCATTGGATTATAATGAGGATCAGCAGTTATGTGAAATGCTTAGAAAATTACCCAGAACATATTGATCACTGTGTGAATTTCAGTTATGTGTTTAATTAACAAGGCCAAATAAATTATATCATTTCAGAGCCTTATATCGTCTTTCCATGCCTCTGCTTTTATAAAATGCCCGAAGGTTTTTTTCTGTTACCTTTGTGTAAACTAAATATAAACTTACTTTTATAATCAATATATGCAGTATTCTAGGTAAAAGATGCACTCTAGATAAAAGCAGAAAGTCAAAAGTAGTATCAATTTATAAATGCGGATGCATAGATGGGTCTTTCTATGAGCAATATTTAAATTAAATCAGTTGATATTAAATCAAAGTCTGGAAAGCTTCTGAAAAACAGTGCCATACTACACAGTGGAAATCACATCTGAGTACAGAACGAGAGATTCCAAAGGCTATTCAACCCTTTGCAGGGCAATTGCAGCGCATCATCACAAAGGAATTTTGTCCAGGTGCTGCAGTAATGGTGATTCATGGGGACAGTTCACAGCTCACTGGCCTCCAAATGTGAATTTCCATATGTGAAGTGATTTAAGCCTATTATGCTGAGCAGTAAAAGAATGAAAGTTCTAGACTGAACTTACATTTGTTATTTATCCTTTATTCTTTTAGAGCTTTCTGAATTTTCCTTTGAAACTGCATTTTTTAAATAGTAAAATAATGAATACTCTAAAATCAGAACACTGATTATGACTTTATAAAAGGAATCCAAGCTATGAAAATGAGAGGTAAGCATTTTGCAGATGGTTATATTATTGTCTCAGACCTTTAACATTAAATAAAGCAAGTGATTCATGCTTGGCAAATATGTCAATTTATTGAAAAGTACTTTTGTTTTCAATGACATGTTCTTTTAACATGTTGTGGCACAGGAGCTCCAAACCCAAACTGGGGAGCTGCCTAAGTGTTTGCAATATTCCAAAAGCAAAAAACAAACAAACAAACACCCGAAGGACTAACAGATGCGGACCTGCCATTCATTACTCACATTACAGGGGCGGGCACCGAAGGCGGTGGGTGGGTGCAAGGGAGAACGCACCTCCTCCAGTCTCAGACTTGTTATAAGGGGTCCCAGAAAAAGGAGGCACATGGTCTATGTGTGATGCTAGAGCACATTGCCTCAGTGCATAAAAGGGTCAAGAAGCAATCACAGGCCAAGAGGCCACTCCCAAAACAAGATAAGGAGGAAGTTACAATCTGATCCCAAAACAGTACACATTCCTTCTGGCCAGTAGCTACCCCACCACCCCTCAGTGATGGGAGGGGAAAGGGCCATGTCCATCGACCTCACACATTTACATGTTTCCCAAGACTTAAAGGGGAGGAAATAAATGAAAAACTCAAATTTAAGCAAAATTTACTTTTTAAATTTCCTTTCTAGTTAAAGATACCTATGTTAACTAATTTTCCAGGCTTTTGGGGGGGAATATTTCTAAAACAGGAAATTGAATTATTTCTACAGTCAAATATCAAAACAGTTGAAATCATATCAGTAAGATTTGTCTTTTCACACCAATTGTAATTTCTTGCATCATAAACAAATATAAAAACAGAAACAAAGTGTTAAAAATCAATAGAGATACTCCAAATTTTTAGTTATAAGGAACAAGGTGTGGGGGAAGCATAAAAACATTAGAACAGTTTATCTTGCTTTTCTGACATCTGTTACATGTTCAAATTTGAAGGAAAAATACTACATAGGTTTCCATTGCTTTATGGTATAGTATTCCTTACATTTGTTGATAAAAGATGATGAAAATAAAATTTAATGAATATGATACATGGTGATTACAGAATTACTGGAAATGTGGTGTTGCTATTACTAAGGACTCAGTGATACCTAATGAGAGTGTGGAGATGACTGAAAGATAGATGGCAAATGCCTCTTATATTTACTTAGGAACGTCTATTTCATAGGGTTCCTTTTATACCAGTTTATGAAGTGTGTCTGGAAAAAGTCCAACCATTGTTATATTAACAATGAGAGTGTTCTGTGTGACATCACTGTAACCGGCAGGCAAGGGCAGTGGAATGGAGTGTTCATGCCTGAGCAACGGTGACTTCACAGTTCTGGTCAGTGGGGGTGGTGGACACTGTTCAGTGTGCTTGTGTGCTGTATGGCTGTCACATTAAAAATGAGTGAATACAGCAACAAATCTGCATCACATATTGCATTAAGCTTAAACATTCCTTTGTGGAAACTATTCAGATGATTCAGAAGAGTTTCTGAGACAATACCATGAGTGTAGCACAAAAAAAACAACAAAAGAAACCTTCCAAGATGGTCAAGAATCCATTGAAAGTGACCCACATTCTGGAAGGCCTGCAACAAGTGGAACACCTGAGAATGTTGAATGTGAATGGGCTGCAATCAACAAAGATTGGCAACTGACAGTGTGAGAACTAGAAGCTGATCTGGGGATTCCCAAGACTACTGTGTCTGAGATTTTGACACAGGATCTTGGCATGAAATGTGTCATGGTAAAATTCATCCACAGCTTCTGCTGCCAGAGCAGAAGGAAAATCATTCTGCAGTTGCTAATGACTTGACTCAAAATGTAACCAGTGAACTAGATTTTTCCAAGAAGGTCATAAGCACAGGTGAGTCATCGGTCTACAGCTACGATCTAGAAATGAAAGTGCATTTGTTCTAATGGAACACACCTTGTTCTCCACTCCTGAAGAAGGTGCTGCAAAGTCACAGCAAGACCAAGACCATGTTAACTGTGTTTTTTGATTGGGCAGGTATTGTCCATTACACCCCTCTAAGCCGAACAATTAATAAGGAGTACTACCTTAATGTTCTTTATCAGTTGATAGATGTAATAAAACAAAAAAGGCTGCAGTTATGGGCCACTGGTGATTGGCAGCTTCGTCATGACCATACGTCTGCTCACATACCACATTTTGTGCAGAGGTTTTTGGTGAAACATCAAATCACTCAGGTGACTCAGCTCCCCTACAGCCCAGATTTGGAGCCCTGTGACTTCTGGATTTTCCCAAAACTAAAATCACCTTTGAAAAGGAAGAGATTTTAGACCACTGATGAGATTCAGGAAAATATGATAGGGCAGCTGATGGCTATTGGGAGAAATGTGTGAGGTCCCAAGGTGCCTGCTTTGAAGGGGACTGAGGCATCATTGTCCTATGTACGATGTTTCTTGTATCTTCTTCAATAAATGTCTCTATTTTTCATATTACATGGCTGGGTACTTTCTGCAGACTATGGTTTCAGGGCCATTTAGGATCTCACAGCTGGGTGGGGAAGAACAATGGTAAACAAGCAAGAAAACAAATAAGTATGAAGGTATTATAATACCGTAATAGAAAATAATTGGGGAAGCACTATAGGTCTCAGGGGAGTCCACAGTTAGAGAAATCTGAGAACACCTCATTGAGGTGACATTTAAATCCAGATGTGGAAGATTAGAATGTGGGGGAGCTTTGTTCACAGAGCCCCCCATCTGCCACGGGTGAGAATAAGTCTACCAAGACATGACCTGCTTGGGGAGGAAAGGTGACTAATCTCTCACAGGAGAAGGACCAACAGCCTTTTCCTCAATGGCTTTTTTTGGGTTCATTTACACAGGAATTCAAGTAAACCTCATTACTCTTTTCCGGGAAGTAAGGATAAAATAACAAGGAACTTTGAGGGCCTATTATGAGTCAGGGTCAGATAGCTAAAGAGCTGTAAAAAACTTTAAGGAACAAACTTACATCTTCCTTGGACCCTTATCATTTAATTGAAAACATGCTAAACAAAGCAGTTTTCACAGAATTTTACATATTCTTTCTTAAGCCTGATCACCTGGGGAACCTGCCCTTTCCAGCACAGGGCTGCACCACCCTCTGTCATTGTTTCAGGCTTAAGTGGAGCAAGGGGAGTAAGGCAGCCAAGAGATTAGGAGATTTTCTCACAGACAATGAGGACTCAGGCTTTGTCAAAGCCGAGGGGCGAGGGTCCATCACCCACTTTTGCTGTAGCCCCCAAAGTCCTTCCTTGGGGGCCTCCCACATGATCGTGCCTGTCTTAGATCGTTCCCCCCTTGGGGAATCGTACTCGTCATTGACTAACCAAAGAAGCATTGGGGGCCAGGCAGGGTGAAGTAAAAGGAGCAGAAGCAGTGCTCCTGCCAGGGAGATAAGCTTTTGTCTCCTTGGTGGCTTATGGTCCAAGGTCTTTCCCTCAGCCTTAGCCTTGGCGGGGGTTACAGCTTCTGATACCAGGCAGGGCAGTTTCCAACATTATAAAGACCCAGTCTATGAAGGAAAGAAATTAAAAAATCCAAAAATATTCTAAGGCAGGACAGAGCCTTCTGTGTTTGAAATACTAAAAGAAGTACAAGCTGCTAAAACACAGGGAGTCAGGTGGAGGGAGCCCTGAGCAGGTTTTAGAGATTTGGGCAGGTAATGAACATGTGGGCCTTTCAATGGTTTCTGGGAAATTTCTCTAAAGGAAATTAGGTCATCCAATCAAAAGATGACATTGTTATGAGGTCTGTAAAAGCCTTTATATAAAATGAAAAATAATTAGTAATAGTGCCATTATTTGAAAGTTTTTACACATGTTTATTCTACTTATTTTTGCCCAATTCACTCTAAAAATCATTCATTCAGTATTTGTTATTTCATAATCTAGTAACAGACTAAAATTGAAATGGAAAACAATACATATATGATCCTCGTATACACACATAACCCACATTTTGTTCTTTTTGGGTCTCCTCATTTGTCCATTTTCTTTAGTCCTTATTATTTCTCCTTTTAATCCTTAAGTTCTCACAGCACTCAATTCAATACAGAAAAAGGCAATATATTCATTTTTTAAAAAATTGTAGTTGAATATACATAACAAAATTAACCATTTTTAACCATTTTAAATGCACAGTTTTAACATTAAGTACATTCACGTTGTTGTGAAACACCATCCTGATCCCTCTTCAGAATGTGTTTCATCTTGTCAGACAGAAACTTTCTACCTGTTAGACACCAGTTCTTCATCTTTCTTCCTCCCTAGCACTGACAAAAACTTTTCTGTTTTCTGTCTGTGAATTTGACTGCTCTAGGTAACATATAAATGGCATCATACAATATATTTTTTTCCTTTTGTAATGGGATTATTTCAATTAACACCATGTCATCAAGTTTTATCCATTTTGTAGTGAGTGTCAGAATTTCCTCCCTTTCATTGATCGTTGGATACTTGAGTTGTTTCTACATTTGACTGTTAGGAATAATTTTGCTATGGACATTGGTGTGCCCATACTTTCAACTTTTTAGACATGGATCCCAAAATGGAATTGCTGGGTCATATGATGGGAATTCTGTGTTTTATTATTTCAGTAACTACCATACTGTTCTCCACAATGGCTGTCCCAGTTATGTGCCTGCCAGCAATGCACAAGGGTGTCTTGCTAAATCCTCTCCAACCTGTACTTTTACTTTCTGTTATTGTTGTTATCTTATAAGGGCCATCCTACTAAGTGTGAAGTGATATCCCATTGTGGTAAGAAGCAGTGTTCATTTTCTTGTTGTTGTTTTTTGCTGTGGAGTATTCTTTAGCTTTCCTTTTTCTCTTTTCTCAAATTAAATATATTGGGGTAACATTGGTTAATAAAATTGTGTAAATTTCAAGTGTGTATTTGTATGATACTTTACCTGTATATTGCATTGTGTATTTCTAGCCCAAAGTCAAGTTTTCTTCCATCACCATTCTTAATCTTTAAGAATATAGTGGCATTACACTACTGCCTGGTTTGGAAATGCAGCCTTTATTTGCACCCTTTTTGTTTCTCAGTTTTTCCATGTATTAAATGAGGAAAGTGTTCACTTTCTAGGATAATTGTATTATAGGAGTGAATATATTAACATGCATAAATTAGAGCACTGCTTGGCACAGAGTAAGTATTATAGAGATGTTATTTTTAATATTATTATCATTACCTTTTTCTTCAAACTTTTTTAGTATCATTTGTTTTTCAATGGTCTGAATTTTTGCTCTACATTCATTCTTGACATATTTCTGTATTTTAGAATTTCTTACATCTTTTATAATGGCCTTGTTTTTTCCTAGTTGTCTTGAATAATTGTTATTTTTCTTCTAATATTCTTGCCTCTTATTTCCCTTCTCAAAGCTCTCAAACAAAGTGTTTACCTGTAGAGCAGACCTGACTTATTCAGCAGTTGTTTCTTGTTTTCTAGCATTTTCTTATATTGTAGTATTTTTCTTTTTTTTCCTACCACTACACAAAAATCGTTTTCTCTATTGTCCTCCATTTTTTTCCCACTTTCTTTACTAACTTCTTCCCTGAAGGCCTCAGATGACTCCTGGCACACAGCTGCCAGCTGTGCTGCTTCTGCATTGGAGAGCTCAGCTCTGGGACCTTGTGCAGAGGCTGAGTCCGTTTCATCAAGGCTGTGGCCCACAGTCCCTGCTGCCCCTCTCACCTGCTCCTGAACACCCTTTCCTGACTTTTCATCCTCAGCTCCCCAAGCTCTGTCTGTGGAATGGCCTGGAAAATGCTGTCACAGTGATGTGACCCAGAGGTAATGACTCTTTTGCCGGTGGTCATGGTGTCTGTCTGGCAAAGCCCCTCTGCTACTGTTCCTGGAGCTGCCAGTGGATCATTATTCAATTTTCACAGAGTCACAGCATTTCTGGGGGAAAAAAATCTCCCTGCTATGTACAAATACCACTTTCTCTTCTATTTTTGGACACACTAATGAAAAAAAAAATCAGTTTCTGAGGCCATTCCAAATGAATAATCATTTGTTAAGCAGATACCCAAATTCACAAGAATTTTACCCTTTAAAGAATTCTCTAAATGTCTTCCATTCCCTTCATAATAGCTGCCTAGGCATTTTCCGTCCTCTGAGCTTGAATCTTCCTATTCATCTTCTAAACAGCTTCATCTAATCTTTGCCAAAGGGCCCTTGTGGTTGCTTATGCCAGGACTGCTCCTGCCTCCCAGCTCCACAGGGCCCTGAGCGGCCTGTCAGGGATGAGCTTACCTGTCCCTAAGCCCACACAGCTTCTGTTAGAAAGAAAAAAATACCCCCTGGAAACTCCCGTGGTGCCCCTCTCAGGGTACAGTCTGTGTTCCACCATGTGTTACACCCCTTTAGGTGCATGCTTTAGTCCTATTATTGAAAAAAACTGAACTTCTACTTTGGGGTGTAAATTACCTATTTAGGTGCATTATGCTTATGCCAAAAAAACCTTGAAGAAACAGGAAATTATATGATATATAGCAAAACATATCTAACACTTTTTCCTGCTGTACAGATCACCTTTCATTTGCTTTCAAGGTGATAAAAAATCAATTGTGTATATAATTTATATATTTAAAGTTATAGTTGTAAAGGATAGCAATGTTATAATAAGTTTATAATTACAACATACAAAAAGCATTTCAATATATGTATATCATAATAGAGAGGATTTTACTTAACAGTTTACTAGATTTGTTTGGAATACACAACAGAAGTATAATATTCCTAACTTTGAATGAACTCAGAGTAAAACATTTGAACCATATTGTGTTTGTGTGGTTTAAGTTGATTGGTAAGTAGTGGCAGAGTCTTAAATGATCTGCACAGAGTTCATAGATCACACGAATGCGGGGACCTGAATGGGAATGGCTGCTCTGCAATCATCACAGGCCTAAGCTCACTCCATTTTAGCAATCCGTCATCCCAAACGTGGTTTTCACCTCCTGGTCCAAAGCGGTGTCCCCCACCTCTGTCATGATGTTTGCATTCTGATCAGCAGGAAGGGAGGTAGGGTAACAGAAGATTAAAAGCCTATTTTTTAAGGCTGTTTCCAAGTTTGCACACACCATTCCCATTTCCATCCCCATGTTTAAAATTCAGTTACATGATGCGCCTATCTGTGCATATAGTTTCCTGCCCGACCTCAATCCAGTGCTTTTCCTACTGAAGGAGAAGAAGATGAAGAGGAGGAACAAGGAGAAGTAGTGGGGGGTGAAGAAGAGTTAGGAGGAGAAGAAGGAGACAAACAGAAAAAAGAGGAGGGGAAGGATAAGTAGAGGAGGGGAAAGAATAGGCTTAGGAAAAGAGTCATCACTCGCTGTACACAGTGAAAGATACAGCCAAGATTAAGATCATTTTGGTACCTATATACTCAGTATTTTCAGTTTTTGGAAAATAGTTTACTAAATTTTGGAATTTCTAGGTAATGTATTATTCCAAATCAGCAATATACAAAAGCCTATACATGGATTAGTGTTGGGCTGATAAAAATGAAGGAAGTAGGAACAATAGAGTGAAAATCCTGTAAAGCTTTATTTTTTTAAATTCAGAATTATGCTTGACTTGGTTTTTAAAAGCCCCACCTAGTGTATAATGGTAGTGAGAGAAGACCACATCTACTGTTGCTTTTTAAGTTACATATATAAATTGCACAGTATACTACCTTTTAGGATTGTCCTTTTTAACAGAACGTAATTCCTTGATGATTCATCCAAGTGGTTGGGTGTTTCTTTTTTTTTGCTGAATAGTATTTCATGTGTGGATGTGACATAGTTCTTTAAACATTTGTCTATGGAGGAGCCTCTGGCCATTTCTAGATTGTAGCTAATATGGATACAGCTGTTGTGAACATTTGTGTGTAGACTTTTGTGTGAACATAAGTTTCTATATTTCTGGGATAAATGCTCAAAAGTGAAATTGCTGCATCATATAATACTTAACACACCCAGTTTTATAAGAAATAGCCAGTTGTTTTCCAGGATGGCTGTACCACTCTACATTACCACCAGTAATACATCAGTGATCCAGTTGCTTTGAAATCACACTGACACTAGTGTTAGCCATTGCGGTGCATGTGCAGGGGAAATGTTTTTGAATATCTGAGAAAATGAAGGAAAGAGAGTAAGTTCTGAGAATTTTTTCTTCTTCCATTCCTCCCTCCTTCCCTCTCTTCATTCTTTCCTTTTTTTTTTCTTTCTTTGGCATGTGTAAATACATTTGAGTTTATTAACAAGAAAATTTCTGTATTCTAAGGATGGTGTAATACAACCTGCTTCATGGGGCAGATAGACAAGTAGTGTAAAATTGTGTAGTAAATCAAATAGTAGAATTAGAGGAGCAAATTTTACATTTAATTTCTAACTCAGTTATTCCCAAATATTTATTGAGAGGCTTCTATGTAACAGACATGGTGCTGTTGCCGAAAATAACAGATATGACACCTACCTTTGTGGAGTTCATAGACAGAAAGAACATGGAATATATCAATAAAACTAGTGGTATACTTTAAAGGCTGAACTATACTGAAGATGAAAATATTCTTTAACCCTTATTTCACCAAAGTTTTTCTGTTATTGTGATTTATTTTGTAAAATATAACTTAAATTGACAGATATTAAAATTTTATATGCTTTTTATTTTATGATGTAAATTTCAAGATCATGTCTGTTTTATGAAATGCTTATATGATTTTTGCTTAAATATTATTCACAATATCAAACAACAAATTTAATGATAATTATCATTATAACAAGGAATAGAATTTTCAGTTGGGAGATATCCCAGCACAATAAAGCAGCAAATTCAAGTAAAAGCTAAGATGTTATGACAATCTTAAATCTTTTGAACAATTATTCCTGATGGTAGTAAAACATGATGGAAAAGCCAAATAGTGAAAAAGGACTCTATCTTCAGTTAAAGGATAATCAATATGCCAAAATTCAATGAACATTATAAAATCTAGAGAAGCTGCCAGAATTGATATTGTAGAAACATTGTTTTGAGACAAAACAAGTATTTTTGATATGATCCTAGTTTAATATTTTGAAAATGAAAAAAATGTAGGGAGCATCTCAGCAAAAGCATTTGAGAATACAGGGTAGGGCAAAAGTAGGTTTACGGTTGTGAATACACAAACATTTATTCTTGTGTTACTATTTATTGATTATTATATTATTTTCCATAGAAACAACCATAAACCTACTTTTTCCCCACCCAGTATATTACCTTCAAAGCTTAGAAACACTCTCAGATTTAATAGTCATGCTTTATAATCACATATTTAACTTCATAACTTCCTCTGCTCTCTGCAAATTTCTCTGAGATCTGGAAGCAATCAGGCTTATTTATAAGGTTATATAAAAATAAGGGATATTAATCCAGTATTGGCATAATGAAGTTGTCAGAACTGGTAATTAATAGCATTGTCATTGTATTCTGTTCTTAACAGTAGTCACTCTGTTGATCTCACCTCTCTACCTATGTCTGGCTTCAGGGACACTCTTGAGTTTTCTTCTACTTCTCTGGCCACTTCTGTATTTTCTTTAGCAGTTTCTCCGCTATTTTGAATGTTGGAATTAGTTAGAAGTCCATCTCAGGTCCTCTTTTCGTCCCTTTTCATAATCTTAGGTTTTCATTCATTTTCATGGAATGTGTTAGATTTCTCAGATTTCTACCTATTACCTAGACCTCTCCTCTGCACTACAAGCTCATATATAAATGTGTTAACTGACATTTTTACCTGGAAGTTTCACACACACACCTTAAACTGCATTTGTCTAAATTTGAACTATTGATTTTATTTCCCAAATCTATCCCACCTGGTTATTCAAGTAAGAAATCTTGGTATTTATCACTTTTTTCTCTTAATACCTCACCCTTGCTGAACTTTATAAATTTTTATCACAAAAAAAACATATTTATAGGGCACTCCACTTGTCTCCATCACCCAAGCCCAAGCAACCAAATTTCATTGCCCACAAAGCTGTAACAGCTAGCTTTCTAAGGGTCACTTTATGTTTGTATTTATCATTTCCTATCCATTTTTAATGAAGCAGCTACAAAAATCTTCTTAAATCCAAACCAGCTTCTCCCCATACCCTGCTTAAAAGAAATATAATCTTTTTTTTAAACTGTGGTATATATCTGATTGGGTTTCCCTCCCTTTCTAACCTCATCTAATTCCATCCACCCTTGCACTCTACCAGCCACCTGTCTGTTCCTGGAACACGTTCAGTTCTTTGCTACCCATGTACTCTTACACATAGAGGTTATTTTATCCTCTTTGCAATATTCTTTCTTTCACTCCTCACATATATTTCAGATAATTTTGTGCTCTGATTTAAATTCTACTTCCTAAGAAAGGCCTTTCCTAACCACATTACTGAGTCAATACTCACCTAACCCACAATTTCCGCTATCAGAACACCCTGCTTCTTTAATCTTTTAGTAGCACTTATGGTAACTTCTAATAAGTTTATTTTTCTCTTTTCTTATGTTTCTGTTTTGCTTTCTCACTAGACTATTTTCCCAACAAGGAACAGCTGTTTGTTGCCTTGTTTCCAATTACATCCTTAACACCTAGCTAGTTCCTGGAATATAATAGAATAAATATTTGCAAAACTTAAGTACTAGGAATAGAACTCACTGAAAGGGCTAGGTATCCAATATTTGAAGGATCCATTTGTTTTTTGAACTTAGTCTAAGAGGGCCCAATTATATGAGTGAAGTAAGAATAAGAGGACCCAAGTGAAAAAACTCATGGGAGTCAGACAGCCAGGGTTAGGCCACGATCCAGGAAGATGGTGTAGTGAGATTGGAAGGATGTGGCATCATACAGAAAGCCCAGGCCTGGGAACTGAAGCTTAGGAATGAGACTGCAGTAAATGTGAATTCTACAAAGTGCTAGACAAGGTGCTTGAAACAAGTGTCAACTGAAATCACAAAAAAAATGATATGCATGATTTTTGAGTGCTTGGTTACAAAGAACTAGAAGATAACCCTGATATTACAACTATGACTAGCTAAGAGATAGTGGTCTAATGGTAATCACTGATTCTTTCAATTAGGGATTCCCAAATTCTACTGGGCTCTGGTGAGAATATTTCCTAGTATTTGGGGATGACATCTAGTACTTGGAAGTTGAGTGCTAATTTACGTAGATGTGATTTTGTAAACTTAGATGTGATTTTGAAGAAGTAGAGCCTGTTTAAAACACATGCTTTGGGTTCAAACCAACTTGAGTTTCAATAAAAATAGATATTTAGATTTAGTAGACCTTGGACAATCAGTCTGTGAGACCACTAATGCTTAGTTTATTAATTGTAAAGTTAAGATAAAATACTAATTTCTTAGGATTTTTGTGAAGAATAAGTGGTTAGTATATATGAAAAGCTTACCATGATATAGAGTATATTGCCATCATTCAATAAATGCTGGGCATTTATTGAAATGCTGGGCTAATATATGAATAGTTTTATTCATATATTAGGTTCTGGAAGGGGATAATAAGAAACAAGCAGGTAATTAGGCTTTGCTCCTATCTGCTCTACCTCTCCACCTTCTCCCATAGTAGGTATGTGGCTTTGCACCATAGGTGTACCATGGTAACATATATATGTGAGGAGGAAGAATGTGTACTCCTCCTATGCTAGGAATGTGTTTCTTAACCTTTCTGGAGGTATTTTAATGAAATTTTTAGTGTTTCACCTAAGACATTAAATAGGGCTCTGTGAGAAGAAAATTCACCATGACTGAAAAACTGTGCAGTGCATGAAACACTGTGCATTACAAGGGTACTAAACTGCAGCAAAATAGATTTGTTGAGTATTATTTTTACTTTATAAAAGAATAAATGAGCTTCTAACAAAGATTTTGTGTATGTTTAATGTCTTAATAAAAGTCAATTGCAAAGGTATAAATAAAACCAAGAATGAGAAAAATCTCAGTATGAGGATGGAATTATTAAACACAAACCTACTGTTGTTTGGCATTCCACACTAACCAGCATTTAGATTTTTGGTTTGCATTCATATCAGAAATAAAAGAAACATTCTTTCAGCTCTCAGGCTGCAAGAGATAGAACAAAATACAAGAGGACAAATTTAGAAACAAATAACCAAAAGCATCAAATGCAGGTGGTGTAAATATGGAGACTCCTTTAATACAGAAACAGACAATTTTAGAGAATATGAAAATGTTCTAAGCATGAAGGTCACTGTAGAACATTTAGGAGCAAGTATGAACACCATTTATAGTGCTGCCAGTAGAAGTGGTACTGGCTTGTCACGAATAGAGCAAATAAAATTGCAAAAAGATCGGGGGGGAGGCTCAAAAAAAGAAGATCAACTGGAAATTTCCTAGGCCATAGGTAGATACAAATATGTTTTTCTTCTTGGGCATGAACCCCAGAGTGCCGTGGTCAGTAAACATCCATCTTGATAACTATTTTTCAAATGGGGACAAAAAAGAGAAGGCAAGGAAAGAGGAAAATAAGGAAGGAAGGAGGAAAGGAAAGAAAGGAAGGAAAGAAGGAAAGGAATACATGTCCTTAGAGGCCACTCAGGGGAAAGGTTATAGAATACGGTAACAGTGGTCACTTACTTAGTTTCTCTTACATCTCATCTGTCTCCCTTCTTAACTAAAGTACTGAAGTGATTCAGTGATTGTGTGAAACATTAGCCTTAAAAATGCTACAGAACTTTAAGTTTTAATGTCAGATCATATCTAAAAGGGAAGTAAATCGAATAATTTTAAATCATAGGGATTGTTGTTTTAGAGAAACCTAAATTCTATAATGTGGAAAATGTTGATGTTTACCAGAATGATATCATGTTATGGTAAATATATAGAATTTTAAATTGTGAGAGTAAGGGTAAAGGTGAAAATTAAGTTATGGTATATTTTTTAAATAGAAATATTAGAAAGAAGTGTTCATTTATAGTATATATAAAATAGTCCTGAATGTAAGAGTATATGTATTTGAAATATTGTAGAATATTTCTTCTCAGATGATCATCCTTTAAAGATTTAGGAGGTAAAATGATAAAATTTTATTTCTCCAAGAATTAAAGGCAAAAATTCATGTGAAAATTTTATTAATGTCATATCTACTATATGGTGAATCCTTAGTACTACCTTTAGAAACCAGCTTTTGTTTTAAATCAGAGTGACTTTTTGCTTTAATTATTTATGAATTTTTAATACAAGTATTAAAATAAAAGATTCTATCTATATGTGGCACAATTACTTAGAAAAAGATGGGAGAATAGCATGTCAGTGGTAGCTATCTATACTGGTGAAAATGAACATAAAAGTTTTATATAAAATATATAAAAATGAAGAAATAATTTCAGAAAAAAAATAAGTAGAATTTGTGCCTGAAAATTGTGGCCATATCCTAGAGTAGGAGCTGTAGTAGGTCAGATGGGAGACCAGAATTACCTCAAGTTTGAATTTTGGAGAAGCCATCTGTAGTCTTTGAGCCACAGTTTCTCAATATGTAAATGGGGTTTATAATGTCTACTTTTTTCTTCTTTTTTTTTCACTGCTCTGGGCATTGTAGATTTCCTCATTTCTGATTTTGGACCACATTAAAAAAAAAAGCCAGAAGAATTATCTACTAATTGTTGTGACAAACAAAAATTCTCACTCCCCAAAATATTTAAAACCATTTTTCTAAGAGAACATAGCATTTCTTTTTAATCCTCACTGAGGATTATTTTTATTGTTTTGAGTGGGGGTGGGGGGAGAGAAAGAGACATCAATTGGTTGCCTAATGCACATGCCCAGACCTAAGACTGAACCCACCTGGACCTGGGATTGAATGCTCAACCATGGCTCCCCTACTGGGAATTGAACCCACAGTGTTTTGGTGTATTGAATGATGTTCCAACCAACCGAACCACATCTGCCAGTGCACAGAGCATTTCATTAAGAATCATTGCTCTGATCCACATCTCAGTCTCTTTCTTGATCCTTCAACCTCCTCCATTTTAAATCAAGTAGTGGTCAAGATCACTTGGATTCTGAGCTATACCTCTAAAAAGAATGGGATAAGCCCCAAGGGAAAGGCAAAAGCATAAGAAAGCAATGGTGTGCATTTACTCAGCAAAAAATGATAACAGAAATAATACTGGTAGCAATAATATTTTCCATTTACTAATGATAAAGTGTTATTCCCTAACTCTCTCCAGCTATGTACTAGTAGACTGTCTCCCTGAAGTTCACACATAATCCAGTCCTAGAGCTACCGTGTGTAACAACTGTTAGAAGTCACACTCAAAATATCACAGTTGGCTCCAGAATTAGTCTTGCTGTCTCATGTTACCAGGTTTTTGCAGGACTGACTCTGGTCATCTATGTACCATACTAATGACAACTCCTCTTATAAATCTGAAATATCATCTGTTGTCATAAACAGCCCTCCATAGTAAGCACAATATTGGTTCTCCAAGATAACAACATCTTAATTCTTAGATGTCATAAATCTGCTATATTACATGGTAAAGAGAAATTAAGGTTACAGATGAAATTAAGGTTGCTGACCTTAAAATAAAGAGTTTATTCTGGATTATCCAGATGGGCCTAATGCAATTAGAAAAGCATATCCATTGGGAAGAGGAAAGCAGAAGAGTCAGAAAAAGAGTGATGGCATCTTGATGAAGACTCGGCTTTCCACTGCTGGTATTAAAGATTCAAGTATTTTTTTATCATCTTCTTCTTAGCAATATGGGCAATGAGGTTAGATCAGATCCAAGAATGGGATGTAAAGGAATCTGGATAGAGAGCCAGAAATGGAGCTCAATCATTTGAGATATGACCTGAATTTAAAGGGCCCACATTATAAGTGTGCATGCGGCATTCATACTAACAAGAGCTTAGTTAATTGAGACAGGTGATTACCACCCAGTGGTGGCATCTCTCACATTTAGCTGGAACTATAACTGGTTTGGTGAAAGAGTTTATCTCGATGTAATTAATTATGATCAAGGTCTCACAAGTGGATTTTATTTTACACATATGACTCAAACAACCATTTTATGCAGAAATGAGAGCTTGGAAGGGGGTTATACTTTGTTTTTACAGGTACCCTGAGGTGTGTTGCTAGGTGAAGATGCTGGGTGAAAGCATCTTCACAGATAACAGGAGAATGGAGAATGAAATCTGGTAATGTAGATCTAATATCTCTCCTACCATTATTGGTGTGAGAGCAGTCTGCTGGTGAGTGCAGGCTATGTGGAAGTATGAAGTTCCCATACTCCTGAGCACTAACACTGCCACTAATCTGGAATGCCTCTGAGGCACCGGAACAAAACCTCCTCAGTGGTACCCTGCACTACATCTGGTGTCTTAGCTCAATGGTTTCTGATCTGTTGGATCCCATCTTTCTTTCTGTTCCACTCTCAAATTAGCCCTATATATAGAAAACAAAGGGAAAGATGAAAACAGGTAAAGGGATTAGCCAAAGAACATATGCGTACATGTTTAACCCATGAATACAGGCAACTGTACAGTGATGGCCAGAGGGAGTAGGGACTAGGGGCTGGTGGGGGTGAGGGGGTGGGCAATGGGCACATATGCAAAAACATCAACAATAAAAAAAAGGGAAAGGGACAAATAGATCAAACCACAGTAAAAATAGTCTCTCTGGCCTCTGTTTCTGTCTCTCTCACTCTCCCTTTTGTTAGGGGGGGTCTTTTTTTATTAGAAACAAAACTGTTTGTCTGCTTTTTAGGCGATAAAGGGGAATTGTGCACTCAGCCTTGAGGGGATATGGCAGAAGAGCATTATGTGGCAGTTGACTTCTTCCAATAAAGTAAACAAAAGACATGAAAAACAAAGAAATATCGAGTGTTTATGTCAAAAAGACCATATTTTCATATATCGCTATACCCTGCTGACATCAATTAACTTTAAATTCAATCAAGAGTATTTTATCTACCAGGAAAATGATGATGTGCATTAAACAGTTAACACTGCTGGAGGTGGGACTTGTAAAAGTGTGCTCCAAGGAAGAATGTAAACCAAACACAAGTTTTTTCTTAGTTAGTGCCCACCTTTCTGAATAATGAAATGTAATAGATTGTTCAAGAATAGTATATATATACACACATATATATATATAATTTAAGCCTTCAGCAAATAATTCAGTCATAAGAGATGCCTTATAATTTTTATGACATCTTGTCATTTTTGTACGATGCTTATTTTTATTAGATTTCGATATTATTATGTTTCAATAAAATAGTTGAATTGTGTGATAGCTACCTGATATTTTGTGCATCAAACTAGGTAATGGAAAAAGAGAAATACGAGTAAAACTGAGGCATGCCAATAATTGCATGTTTTAGTTTTTTCATGACTTTTCTTTATTGAATTTATTGGCATGGCATAGGTTGACAAAACCATTCAGATTTCAAGTGTACACCTCAACAAAACCTCATCTGCACACAAACCCCTACCTTCTGACAGCTGTCAGTCTGTTCCCTGTGTTCACCACTCTGTTTCTGTTTTGTTCATCAGTATTTTGTACTTTACCTTCCACATAAGTGAGATTATATGGTATGTGTCTTTCTCTGACTGGCTTATTTCACTTTGCATAATAATCTCCAGGTCCATTTATGTTGTCACAAAAGGTAAGAGTTTCTTCTTTTTCATGGCGGAGTAGTGTTCCATTGTGTAAATGTACCACACCTTTTTATCCCCTCATCTACTGATGAGCACTTGGTCTGTTTCCAGATCTTGTCTGTTATAAATAACACTGCAATGAACATAAGTGTGCATAAATTCTTTCAATCAGTGTTTCTGGTTTCTTCAAATATATTTTTATAGGTGAGATTGCTGAGTCAAAAGGCAGTTCCATTTTTTTATTTTTTGAGAAAAAAAATTCCTCAAAATTTTCAGAGTGGCTGCATCAGGCTGCATAGTGCACAAGGATTCCCTTTTATTCACATCCTTACCAGTACTTGTTATTTGTGGAGTTATTGATCAGAAGCATGAGGTAATATCTCGTTGTAGTTTTAATTTGCATTTCTTTGATGAGTAGTGATGTTGATCACCTTTTCATATGTTTATTGTTCATCTGTATGTCGTCTTTAGAAAAATGTCTATTCAAGTCCTTTGCCCATTTTTCACTGGGTTGTTTGTTTTCTTGGTGTTAAGTAGTATAAGTTTTTTAATGTATTTTGGAAATTAACTCCTTATCAGATGTATCATTGACAAATATGTTCGCCCATTCAGTGGGTTCCTTTTTCATTTTGTTGATGGTTTTCTTTGCTGTGAAAAAGCTTTTTAGTTTGATATAGTCCTATTTGTTTAGTTTTTCCTTTGTTTCCCTTGCCTGAGGAAATACATCTGCAAAAATATCACTACAAGAAACATCCAGAATTTTACTGCCTATGTTTTCTTTTGGAATTTTTATTGTGTCACTACTTACATTTAAGTCTTTAATCCATGTTGAGCTTATTCTTATGTATAGCATAAGTTGGTGGTCTAGTTTCATTTTTTTTTGCATGTATATGTTCAATTCCCCCAACACCATTTATTAAAGAAACTTTCTTTACCCCATTGTAGGCTCTTGCCTCTTTTGTCAAGTATTAATTGACCATAAAAGCATGAGTTTATACCTGTGTGAAAGAGTAGTGTTTTATGTGTCATGTAGAATAATAATTATCTTGTTGTCACACTAAACAACTGTGTCTTTAAAAAAAATTCTTCAAAAATGACATAATACATCAATAATGTCAGTTTCCCAGCAGAAAAAATTATGCTAAATATTTACATACTATCAAGTTTCACTTTTATGATATAGTACTATGAAATTACCTTATTTATTTATTATTAGTTAATCATAACCTAGGGATATATTTTATTAATTTTTTAGAGAGAGGGAGGGAAAGAGAGAGAGAGAATCTACGTAAGGGAGAAACTTCAATCAGTTGTCTCCCAGCAGGAGATTGAACCCACAACCCAGGCATGTGCCCTGACCAGGAATCAAACCCTCAACCATTTGGTATACGGGATGACACTCCAACCAAATGAGCCACCTGGTCAGGAAAAATCTAAGATACATAGCTGAAGACATTGATATTAGCATACAATATTTTTTCTTAGGTATCCAAGATTTATACAGAACACAGTTCTGTTTCTGAGTAAACAAACAATGCTATCAGAATCATTTTAAGTCCAATAAAATTGTATCTAATACTAAAGTTTCCCATTTACTATATGAATAGTACTATATCAGTATCAATCAAAATTAAACTAATAAAATTAAATAAAATTAAATAAGCCAAAAATGTAAAATTAAAAATTATATTTGAAAAGATTTATCATTATTTTTATATAGTATATATTTAAGTGGTTAAATAAATATTTTTGCCAAACAGCTTAAATAAACCCATCCCCCAAGAATATAAAATGTCAGTTTAATTCTAAAATAAAACAGAAAAGAAAATATCATCCCTGATATCATCCATGGCAACTAGGACTTTCTACTCATAGTTAAATTAAATTAAATTAAATTAAACTAAACAAGTATTGAATGAGTACCCATTTAAAAAACACTATAGGCACTAAAGGGAACACAGTTAAATGTGACAAAGTCTTTCACAGGGTAATAATAGAACACCCATGTTTATTGACTCTGTTCTTTAAAAACTACACTTAGGGCCCTGGCCAGATAACTCAGTTGACTAGAGTGTCACTTTGATATGCCAAGGTTGTGGGTTCGCCCTCTGGTCAGGGTGCATGCATAGAATAGACCAATGAATGCATAAATAGGTGGAAAAACAGATTAATGTTTCTTTTTCTCTCCCTTCATCTCTCTCTCTATAAAAGTCAATAAATAAAAATTTAAAAAATACACTTAAGGTGCATAAGATGCAGGCTGATGAGAAAGTGGGATTTATGGATGATTTATGTATCAATCCTTGCACCAGTTTGTCATGTGCCAAACCTTTTCACGCTTAACATCCCTTCTCGGTTCCTCTGATCTTATCTCCCTCTTTAATCTCCTTAAATTTTAGCAAGCTTTCTTCCTGAAGGCTCTGAAGGTACAGGCTTCACATCTCTGTGGGTCTAGTGAGAGATCCTCCCCTTGGTACCACCTAGAATTTTCCCCAGCTGTGATTCAGTAGCACAGGTCTCCTTGGAAGCCAAATCTTTGACCAATCTTTTAGATGTGGCTTGCAGAACACTTAATTTTCCACTTTAGAACAAAACAATTTAAAATATCTGTTCTTATCTTTTTATTTTTAATACTAGAATAATTTATTGATTTATAATCTAATAGTCAGCCAGGAGAGAAAACATAAAAAAGACAATCCAAAACTTAATATTAGCGACAAATTTAAAATGTCATCTCTCTCCCTCAATCTCAATCACAATATATTTCTCTCTCTCATTAGAATTGACAAATTAAGAATAAGTGGTGGAAAGACAAAAAATTAATAAAAAAACAGATGAAACAAAAAATGAATTAATACACCCATGAATTTGCCCTTTCCCTAATAGCAGAGATCAGCATTTGGATTTTTTTAAGTATATTTTATTGATTATGGTATTACATTTATCCCACCTTTTTCCCTTTGCTCCCTCCAACCAGTACCTGCCTTCCTTTCAGCAATCCCCTCCCTTAGTTCATGTCCATGGGTCATGCATATAAGTTCTTGGTTTCCCCATTTCCTATACTATTCTTAACATCCACCTGTTTATTTTATATTTACCAATTATGCTTCTTAATCCCTGCACCTTTTTCCACATTTTCCCCTGTCCTCCTACCGGCTCATAACCCTCTAAAATCTCCATACCTATGATTCTGTTCCTGTTCTTGTCATTTGCTTAGTTTGTCTTTCTCATTCAGCTGCTTATAGTTGTGAGTTTGTTCTAATTTTAATGTTCATAGTTTTGATCTTCTTCTTTTTCCTAAATAACTGCCTTTTTATCCCCCCTCCACCCTTGACCCCTCAACCCCTCCAGCATTCCCCCACCCCTTAGTTCATGTACATGGGTTGTACATATAAGTTCTTTGAGTTCTCTTTTTCCTATACCACTTTTTACCTCTCCCAGTCTATTTAATGCCTACCAATTATGCTTCTTCTTCCCTGTACCTCCTCCTGCATTCCCCCCTTCCCTTCCCCACTGAAATCCCTCCATGTGGTGCCCATTTCTCTGATCCTGTTCCTGTTCTAGTTGTTTGCTTATTTTTTGTTTTCATTGATTTTCATTCTTTTATTTTTTTAAGTTCATTTGTTGATAGTTGTGAGTTTGTTGTCATTGTACTATTCATATTTTTATCTTCCTTTTCTTAGATAACTCCCTTTACCATTTCATATAATAAGGGCTTGGTGATGATGAACTCCTTAACTTGACCTTATCTGAGAAGCACTTTATCTGTCCTTCCATTCTAAATGATAGCTTTGCTAGATAGATTAATCTTGGATGTACATCCTTGCCTTTCATGACTTGGAATACTTCTTTCTAGCCCTTTCTTTCTGTAAGGTTTCTTTTGAGAAATCAGCTGATAGTCTAATAGGCACCCCTTTGTAGGCAACTCTTTCCTTTCTTCTTCCTGCTTTTAAGATCATCTGTTTGTCTTTAATCTTGGGTAATTTAATGATGATGTGCCTTGGTGTGTTCCTCTTCAGGTCCAACTTCTTTGGGACTCTTTAGGCTTCCAGGACTTCCTGAAAGCCTATTTCCCTCGCCAGACTGGGGAAGTTTTCCTTCATTATTTGTTCAAATAAGTTTTCAATTTCTTGCTGCTGTTCTTCTCCTTCTGGCACCCCTATAATTCAGATATTGGAACATTTCAAGTTGTCCCACAGGTTCGAAAGTTTCCCTTCATTTTTTGAATTCTTGTTTCTTCCTTCTGTTCTGTTTGGATATTTATTTCTTCCTTTTGTTCCAAACTGTTGATTTGAGTCCTGGTTTCTTTCCTGTCACTATTGGTTCCCTGAATATTTTGCTTTATTTACTTTTAGGTATATTTAATTTGTTCTTTTATTTTTCTACCAAGCTCAATCAGTTCTGTGAGCATTTTGATTATCAGGGCTTTAAATTCTCCATCAGATAGGTTGGCTCTCCCCTCATTGCTTAGCTCTCTTTCTGAGGTTTTGCTCTGTTGTTTCATTTTGGCCCTATTTCTTTGTTTGGGGCCCCTGTTAAGTTGTAAGGGGGCAGGGCCTTAGGTTCCTCACCCCCTGGGCAGGGCAACCCTCCTTGCTTCACTGCAGCACTGCCTGGGGGGAAGGGGCCAGAAAGGGAACAATGCAGCTCACCTGCTGGTCTCTAGCCCACTTTTCTTTCTTTTATTTTTTTAAAGGATTATTTTTATTTATTTATTTTTTAAAGAAATCAATATATCTCTTTTTTAAAAGTGTTATTTATTTATTTTTAGAGAGGGAAGGGAAGGAGAAAGAGAGAGAGAGAGAGAAACATCAATGTGCGGTTGCTGGGATCTGTGGCCTGCAACCCAGGCATGTGCCCTGACTGGGAATTGAACCTGCGACACTTGGGTTCGCAGCCCGCGCTCAATCCACTGAGCTATGCCAGCCAGGGCTCTAGCCCATTTTTAATGAACTCTCGTGTGAGACTGAGAGTTTATTCCATGGTGGCAACTGCCATAGTCTACACCCAGATCTGTGTCTCAGTTTCCCCTTAAGTCACCCTTTCCCGCACAGCCTGTCACCTCATTACAGCCAGCCCCACCTGCACGGTCCACCACCTAGCTGTGGTTTCTCTCCATCCACAGCTTTACTGGTCTGATTGTTCTGTTTGACTATTTCTTTAAATCCGTGGTTGTTGGAGTTCCATGCAGTTTTATTTTCTGGGCTTCTGCCTGTTTATTGATTTTTAGATAGGTCCTCCTTTTGGTTGTGTGAGGAAGTGAAGGGTTTCTACCTGTGCTTCCATCTTGGCCAGAACTCCCAGTAAGTGCCTTTAACATTTCATGTAATAATGGCTTGGTGATGATGAACTTCTTTAGCTTTACCTTGTCTGGGAAGCACTTTGCTCTTCCATTCTAAATGATAGCTTTGCTGGATAAAGTAATCTAGATTGTAGGTCCTTGCTTTTCACCACTTTTAATACTTCTTTGAAGTCCCTTCTTGCCTGTAAGATTTCTTTTGAGAAATCAACTGATAGTTTTATGGGCACTCCTTTGTAGGTAACTATCTGCTTTTCTCTTGCTCTTTTAAGATTCTCTATTTATATTTAACCTTCAGCATTTGAATTATGATGTGTCTTAATGTGGTTCTCTTTGGGTCAAACTTGTTTGGGACTCTTTGTGCTCCCTGGACTTGTATGCACCAAATTAAGGAAGTTTTCTTTCATTACCTTTTTCAAATAAAGTTAAATTTCTTGCTCTTCCTTCTCTTCTTCTGGTATCCCTGTGACTTGGATGTTGGCACACCTGGAGATGCCCCAGAGTCTTCTTATACTATCCTCACTTTTTGAATTCTTATTTCTTCTTTCTGTCCTAATTGATTGTTTATTTCTTCCTTATGTTCCAAATTGTTGATTTGAATCCCAGTTTCCTTCCCATTGCTGTTGGTTGCCTCTGGAGTTTTCTTTATTTCACTTAGTGTAATCTTCATTTCTTCCTTTATGTTGTTGCCATACTCAACAACATAAGAGTCCTCTGAGTATCCTGATCACCAGTGTTTTGAACTCTGTATCTAATAGATTGGCTATTTCTGTTTCAGTTAGTTCTTTTCCAGGGGTTTTATTCTGTTCTTTCATTTGGGCCATGCTCCTCTGTCTCTTCAATTTGGCAGCCTCCCTATGTTTGTTTCTGTGCATTAGATAGAGCTGCTTTGACTCCCTATCTAGTAGTGTGGCCTATTGTAGAAAAAGGCATCTTTAAATTATATGGGATGAAGACTTAGATAGTCGCCAGGGTGCTGCAACCTACTTCACTGCTTTGTGTCTCTGTGTATTGGAAGGCTCAGAGAGGGGACACGACACTGCTTGGCTTTTGGAGATTTGCCTGGCACTTGCCCCTTTTCCAGTCACTTTACCTACTTCCCATATATGAGTGGAACCCTTCCAGTTGTTTCCCCAGTGAATGCCGGAGTGGATGGGTTTGCCTATGTTCTAAGTCTGTGGGGGTCCTTTAATGAACTCTTCTCAGAAACCAGCAGTTTCCTCAGCCACCTCATCCCCCACTGATTTTTACAGCCAGAACTTCTGGGACTTTATCTTCCCAGAGCTAGAACCTTGGGATGTTCAGGTTGGCCTGGGCTGTGATTGCTTGCTCCCAAGGTAGCCCTCCTGATTTTTATCCACCACATGTGAATGTGGGACCCCCTGTTCTGCCCCAACCACCTCTCCCCACCACACCGCACCTTCTTGCTTCTGTGCCCCTCCTACCTGTCTGGATGAATGTGACTTCTTTAAATCCTTGTTTTTCAGACTTCTATATAGTTTGATTTTCTAGCAGTTTTGGGTGTTATTTATTTTGAGGTTGATTGTAGTTCTTATGGTTGCATGAGGAGGCATAGCGTGTCTGCCTACACCTGCATTTTGACAGGACTTCTGAGCAGCTGGGTTTTGATTTTCCAATATAATCTTCTTTTCTGAAATCCTGAGATTTTAAAACTGACTGTCTTTCATTTTATTGAAGTTACTTAATTAACTAAAAAGGACAAATTAATATAAATCCTCTGAAGCTCTTTATTGCATTCCCTATTTGTCTTGTATTGAAATGTGTCTCTTAAAAAACTAGTTCATACTATATATCTTACCTCAGGGCAGTTAAAAGATGTTAAAATTATGTATTTATTTATTTTAACCTAGGTATCAGTCCAGGTTAATTTCCCCAAAAGAACATAGGATGAGTTGTATTTGACAAGTCATTGAAAGTTTGGTCCTTGCAAGCATCTTTCTCATTATAATGAGGTGAATGATGAAAGATGTTGCTGTTTTCAGTGGCATAGATTTTATATTTGCAAATGATTTTGTTTTTACATATTAATGTGAACAAAATAATTTTTGTGCAGTTTTGTTTTAATTTACTTTTTCCTGCTATAATTTTACCCATTGTCATTAATTCTTTAAGAGCTATTATTTCTTATGTATGAAAGGTGGAAACAGTGGATAGAAAATAATGTGTTTTACTCTATTGGGAATTATATTTTAGGAAGAAAGATATAGAGTGTAATGGGAAGTAAAATTGGAGAATCCCATTATTTAAAGGTCCACAGTCTGACCAGAAGAGCATTCAAAGGATGCATTTAAATTGAAATTATTTTGTTCAGAGATTTAAATAATCAATAGAGACAAGTGAATAGTTCAGGATAGTTGGAGTATGGATGTGCTGTGTGAGTGCCAAAAAAAGAAAGCAAACAGAATCCATTTGCAACCATTTATTAAGCATTGTCTATGTGAGGTGCAGAGGTAGTCACTGATGTATCATTAGGAACAAGGCAGAGACATTCATGTTCACATAAAGACTGCACTCTGGGAGAAAGCCATATGCTAACATAGGATAATAGCTGCTTAAAATCATAGGCTCTTGGTCTTCTGGTTTCTTAGTACATTGTGACTCACAAAATTGACATAGAAGCATGAAAATATCCAACATTTCTGGAGCAATTCCATTTACACTCTGAAAGACCCACCACAGTAACAAAATGTAAAAGTCAATATATACAAAAAAAGATTTAGTCACAAAAGTAGGAGGAGTTAGTGGAATGCTCAGAAGATAGAAACAAGAGGCCTATGAGCTAGAGATTTAAGTGCAAAAGAAACAGAACAGATGAAAATGACAAAAGTTTAGCAAGTTGGGAAACAGATAAGAGTGTCTCACTGAGTTAAGTCTTGATCATGATTTAACAAAATAGCCTGGTGGGCACTCTTCCATGGTAATGACTTCAAATCCTAATAAAAAAAATAAATCAGTGGAAGGTGACCTGCTGTGTTTTCTCCAGCTCCATGGGAATGATCAAGGAGAAAAAGAATAGTCTGAGTGCTTACAGTGGAGCATCCATAATGAGGAAACAAATTAGCCACCTATGAATGAGATTACCTGTGCACAGTAATTCATGAAGCAAATGGTTAGCATTTTAATAGGATTCCTTAGAAAAGAGAACTCTAATTTCAAAATTAGATAGAATTTGTGTGTGTGTTATTAGACAATGTATAATAGTTTTAAAGCGCAAATGTGCTAAATGATATAGTTGCAGAAGGAACAAGAATTCTTTTGGACAAAATATGAAGAATTGGAGAAAGCAATTTTTTATGAAATAATCCAATCTACACTTTCATGACTATAAAGAGAAAATGGTACTTAAATCATACTGAATAATTATGCAATTAATATATGTGGGGAAACAAAACACTTATACACAGCAGAGGCAGGGCCAAGACTAAAATACCACTTTGTTCCACTGATTTATATGTTCTGTTGATTATATTGAATTTTAATTTTAGTAACTGACTTCAAATTACATTGCTTAAACAATTTTAGTTTTGAGAAAGATATTTGATTATGCAATCTGTACTATGTTACTATGTTAAATAAAGAGGTCAGGGAAGACCTCACAAGAAAGTAGTATCAGGCCAGAGACCTTTCATAAGTGAAGAAGCGAGCCCCAAAATTATGCAAAGGTGCTGAAGGGAAAGCAACATTGGAGTGTCAGGAATGGTCAGGAGGCCAGTGTGAGCAAAGGTGAAGGTAGCATGAGGTTAAGTCAGAGAGGCAGTAGAGGTGTGGATAGCGTAAGCCAAGGAAGGTATTCACGTTGTCCTCTGAATAAGAGATTCAAGGTTGAATCTTTGGGATGTTTTTGGTAAAGAGTAATGCACTTTTCTATATTTTTTAAACTACAAAAAACCCTTTATAATGACCTAAAACATTTTTGGAAATGCTTCACTGTGAGTTTTAAGTGAACTACATGTAGAATAATAATATATATACAGAGAAGTGTATGAATCATGAGATTCCAGCTAAATTAGTTTTTACAAAGTCCATACCATCATTGAGATCAGGAGAGAAAGCCTTTAGGTAACACAGAGCAACCACGGCCCCAGTGCGTCTCTCCCTCTTACATCTGGCATTTTGCTTAGCATTATGTTTGCAAGATTTATCTACACTTTTTATTTGTAATAATCATCTGTTGTGATTGTTCCAAAGAGACACAGAGCAAAAAGTACAACTTATTTATCTTTTCCACTGTTGATGGAGATTTGATTGTTACCCATTTGGGTATTAAGACAAGTTATGTTATAATATTATCGTATATGTGCTTTGATGAACATATCTATACCCCCAGGAGAAAAACAGTTAGATCATAGACTGTTTCAGGTTTAGGAGGTACAGCTAAAAGTTTTCCAGAGTGGTTGTAGCAGCTTATACCCCACCAGCTGTGTATGAAGGTATAGTTTTTATCACAACCTTGCAGAGAACAGTTGGTGTTGTCATTGTAATAGTTTTCTAGGGCAACCATAAAAACAATACCACAGACTGGGTTGCTTACACAATGGAAAATTATTTTGTCACATACTTATAGTCTGGAAGTCTGAAACGAGAGTGTCCATGGGGATGCTTCCTTCTCCTTGGCTTGTAGATGGCCCTGTTCTCACTGTGCCCCACATGGTCTCTCCTCGTACGTGTGTGTCTATGTCTAAACCCTCTTCTTTTCATAAAGACACCAGACATATTTATTATATTAGAGCTCACCCTAATCATCTTATTTTAACTTAATTCTTTCTTTAAAGACCCTGTCTTCAAGTGGTTATAGTCTGAGGCACTTGGGGTTAAGACTTCACTGTAAGAATTTTGGAGGACACAATTAAGCTCATAACAGTACTCCTTTAAATTTTAGCCATCCTTGTGGACATTTTCCC
Source organism: Phyllostomus hastatus (assembly GCF_019186645.2). NCBI lineage: Eukaryota > Metazoa > Chordata > Mammalia > Chiroptera > Phyllostomidae > Phyllostomus > Phyllostomus hastatus. Next base: position 20,143,615 of record NW_025334028.1, on the reverse strand, counting down.
ACTATTGTTCTAATTTACATTTTCTTGATGACCAGGGAGGTAAAGTATCTTTTTATATATTTACCAGTCCTTTAGATGACCTGTTTTGTGAAGTGGAGGATTAATTGCTTTGACAATTTTTCTGTGTTTTTTATTGATTTTAGGAGATACTTATAATTTCTGGATGTGAATTCTTCGTGCAATGACTTCAAAATATTTTTGGCAATTTTATGGCTTATTTTGCATCCTCTGAATAGAATATTTCAACAAATAGAAGTTCTTAATTTTAATGTAGTCCAGCACCATTTATTAAAAAAGCCATTCTTTCTCCTTTCTGTGCTATCCAGAGAGGCTCCCCTGTGGCCTCGTTCTTGGTTTCCCTGTAACTTAAAGGGAAATTTTCACAGTGTCCAGAGGCACTGATATCCTGCAAATGGAGGAGGAGGATGTCCTCAATTTTTTTGCAGCAGGAACCCATTTAAGTGGCACCAACCCTGACTTCCAAATGGGACAGTACACCTACAAAAGGGAAAGTGACAGCATCTGCATCATAAATCTCTAAGAGAACCTGGGAGCAGCTTTTACTGGCAGCTCATGCCACTGTTGCCACTGGAAACTCTAGAGATATTAATGTCTTATTATCCAGTAATACCAGCCAGTGAGCTACGCTGAAGGTTGCTGTTATCACTGGAGCCACTCCTGTTGCTGACCCCTACAATCGGGGACTTTTCACTAACCAGATGCCAGCAGCCTTCCAGAGCTGAGACTTGTTGTGGTTACTGATCCCAGGGGTCTGTGTTACACAGACTCTCCTCTGTGCCACATGGGCAACCACAAGGGGGCTCATGCAGGGGGTCTGATATTGGGGGATGCTGGCCAAAGAAGTTCTGCGCACATGTGGCATCGTCTCCTGTAAACACTCATGGGAGTCCATGCTTGATCTCTGCTTCTACAGAGATCCAAAGAGGTAGAAAAGGAAAAGCAGGGGGCTCCTCAAAGGGCTGTGATCAAGGAGGCATTTCAGGGTGGGTGGACTGCACCAGACCCCCGGTTCATGGTTGCTCAACCTGAAGTTGCAGCCTGCTCTAAAGGCAGTTCCCTACTGGAGCCTGGAGTGCTCAGCTGCCACTGGAGACTGGTTTTCAGCCCCCTGGGTGCAGGCCACTGAATACGTATCAAAAACAAAAGTGGTTTTAACCTACTCCTCCACAAACTCATAAACAAAATGGAAATAAGATTGATGGAAAATAAATAGTTAAAAAAGATATTCTTTTCTCACTTCAGTACAGTAATTATTTTGACACATTAAGTCACTCTAATAGGGAGGGGCAAAAGTAGGTTTACAGTTGTAAGTATGTAAAAAACAAAGTTTATTCTTGTATCATTATTTATTAATAATTGGATTATATTCCATACAAAAAAATGTAAACTTACTTTTGCACCTACCTGTATGTGTGGATCTCCTTCTGCAGTTTTTTCTGTTCCATTGGCCAATGTTTCTATCTATAAGCCAATGCCACTGAGTCTTAATTTTTGTATCTTTAAAATTCTTTGAATGTATTTAATTTTGCCTTAGTTGTTTTATCTAGAAATGTGAAGATATCTTTAACATTTTCACAAACCATTTATGTTACTAGCTCAACAATGTTACATAAAACCAGTAATACATTTTGCATGTGACTGAAGAATTTGAAAATACTATTTTTTGTTATCTAGAACTCTATATTTTTTAGGTTATTTATCAGTATGCACCTTGAGTTTCTCATTATAATATTTCCACAAGGTAATTGGGTATTATTTGTTCCATTTTATACCCAAGGAAACCAGTTAATTGCTTCACCTAATGTGAGATGAATCATTATTTAAAATTAGGATTCACAGTGCCCGTCTTCTCATTCTGTTGTTTAATCAGTGAGGCAGGATGCCATTTTGTGCTATTAGTCTTCCTTCAGAAAATACAAAGCTGTGTTTCTGGGACCAAATATTGTTTACAGGTTCTCATTAAGTTTTAATTTATAGTTAACAAAACTCTGAATTTCCTTACTAACCGACATGTGCTTGGATGAGTCATACCTCATGATATAACTTATTCAGTTATATGTCAGTAATTTAACTTAATTGAGTCAAATAACAACATTGTCACAGGACCTGAATGTTGATTTCACATTCTGACTTTGCTGTCTCTTTTCAATTACCAAATCACACTAATCACCATTACTGTCCAAATAGACATTTGTTTCTTGTATTTATCTTACTCTAGGATTTAGTTCAATTGCTCCATTCATATTTTTATTCATACCCCAGAAATAGTCATATTCCTGTTTCAATCCCTCTGGATATGAGCTATGTAGTCTTTCAACTCTGCTGTATCTTAGTGTCCACTTTATTCCAAGTTGTTCCTTCTCCATACTAATCATGTATTTCCTGCACTTACCACATTTTTCGGACTATAAGATGCACTTTTCCCCCCATATTTGGGAGGAATAATGGCTGTTAATGCTGCTGTTGAGTTCTGTTTACATTTGTATTGGTGAAATATTATGTTATTTATGTTACTAAATATTTTACCACATTTTTTGCTTCAAAATTTTTTTCTATTTTCCTCCTCTAAAACCTAGGTGCATCTTATGGCCCAAAAACTATGGTATTTGGTCTTTGTGTGATTAACTACTTAGATATTTGAACCTATGTATGTATTTATTGGAACTTATTACGAGAGATATATAAGTAGATTCATGTTATTGCTTCCACTGGTGACTTTGTTGAACTTATAAGCTTACAATCAAACTTACCTGGGAGATTTACATCTAAGTCATACCAGTTGTGGAATTTTAGTATACACACATACACACACACATATAAAACAATTCCCATGTTTTGATGATTTGAGGATCTTACTGATAATTTATCTTTTATTCAATTATTTTTTTAATTTATTCAATATATTTTATGTAGCACATACATTTTTATCAGCCCTAACATTATATTCCTTTTTCTTGGAATTTTTTTTTCTGATCAAGATGACAAAAGACTTAGATCTCTGAATACTGCTTTTATATGGACAACATCAATTATAACCTTTTATTTGTTGATTTACTCTTTGCTTCTTCATTATCTCCATCTCCCAATTTACCAGTTGTATGGTATGTAGGGCTGCTATAAAAACAGTAACATATTCAACAAGTACCAAAAACTCTGAGGTACTCTATTAAACGGAATTCAGAATTCTTGTGTAATAAAATTATAGTATGGTTCATCCTTGTTTAACTTAGTCTTTAACATTTTGAGATTCAAAATTCCATTTAAATTATGTTCAGTGGTGTTAGACAGTTTATAACTACTGATTCCAGGATATGCCTGGAAAAAGACACTAGTTTACTTATAATATATTTTAAAAATACAATATTGGCATGTTGTAGTGGTTAATAAAGTGGATATATAATATTATTATAAAGCTCATTGATATAAACTAATAGGTATAGATTGTGGAGTATATAGTCTTATTATTTGCAATATGATATTTCTCTAGAGAACATGAGAGTGACTTCATGATGTTTTTCTAGTTGCTGGATTTATACTAAACACACATATACTACTGGCTTACACCAAAGTTTCAAATCATTTGTTTATAAATAAGTAAGAAATGGCTTTTAAAATGTAGTAATATCTATCCACCATGATCTAAATCTAAATCTCCTCTTTCTTTCATGGAATCATGATGTGTTTTGTTTTTTGTTTGCTTGTTTGTTTGTTTTACCAGTATTCCAGTCTGAAACCATAAAATTTTTTAAGATTTTATTTATTTATTTTTAGAGAGGGAAGGGAGGGAGAAAGAGAGAGAGAGAGAGAAACATCAATGTGTGGTTGCTGGGAGCCATGGCCTGCAAGCCGGGCATGTACCCTGACTGGGAATCAAACCTGCAGTGCTTTGGTTTGCAGCCCGTGCTCAATCCACTGAGCTACACCAGCCAGAGCGAAACCATAAATTTTTAATAATCATTTCTTATTAGAAAAAATTTTTTACTACAACCTCTAAGACTTAGTCAAGTGATTCTAAACTCTCTATTTTCATATTATATTTAAACATCCTACTTTATCTCACAAGAATGTCCCGTCACATTTCCTCGCTTCCTTTTCCCAGAAAATGCCACTAGCATACACCTTACTAGGTAATAAAGAGGCTAATTTCCTCCTTACTAAACTGCCCAAGGAGAGCTTGCTGCCTTTCCCCATTCACTGTAACAGTCCATCAGTCTGAGTTTCTGGAAAGCAGAATTTGATATGTTAGCTTACAGGATGTTTATCTAGAAATAAAATATAATGGGGAATAAAGAGAAGTTGAGCTTCAATATAGGCCAAGGAACAGCTATTGCATACTCTCTGGACCTGAAATGGATCAGCATAAGAATCATCCCATATTGAGTTTGTTATCAAAGAGTCTTCGAATGCCAGCCCTGATCTTTGGTGAGGTAGCCCTCTGTACTTGAAGCAATCCCTCAAGGAGCTGACAGATGAGGGCTGTTTGCAAACGGCCATGCCCTGCAGCTATGGCAACAATGGCAACAAGTCTTTCTTTGAAATAGAGAACTGAGTGATGTCTCACCATGCCCACCACACTGCCTTTAGAAATGATGTGAAAATTTGCTGACTCTAATAGCCCTCCCACCCCGCATGGAAAGCTCCTATAGATTCCAGTGGCCCTTTGAAAGATTTTGAGGCAGGTTAGGGAGAAACTAGGAAAATTCCCAGTTAAGTAGAATGAGGAAACTGTAATAAATTCCTGAACAAACAGGCAAAAAGACTGAGCAATGAACAGCCAGCTGATAAATCACAAGACTCTATCCTCCCTAACCACAGAAACCTAAGAGCAAGTGGTTTAAATCACCTTAGTCAGGGAAATAGATAACAAAAATCAAAGCAAAACCAAACCAAACAAAAATTTTTGAGCCAGACTAATCCAAGATAAAGGTAAAACCAGAAAGTGATTCCAGACCCCAAGACCCTATTATATGTTCGTTTTAATACATTAGTATATTAAACAACACACCTGAGAATCTAACAAATATTCTGTTGAGATCCTCCCCTAAAATTCCCATCTATAAAAAAATGCAAAAACCCTCAAAACAAAGGACACTAATGTGCATTCTTTTCGAATACACTCACAACCCCCTTTCCTCAGGCATGGCACCTTGTTTCTGCTATCCTAAGCTGTAAGGGTCCCAACAAAACTTGCTCCCAGGGAAGCAATAGGTCTCAGTAGCTTCTCCTGAGCTTACCTCCATTTTCTCTACAGGGACACTTCCTTGGACTCACTGTCCCAGGTTTTAATAAACTTACTGTCACTCTACTGTGACTTATGGCTTGAACATTTTTCCACGCAAGTCAAGAGCCTGATACTCAAAGGTGCCAGACGGTGCCAGTGAGGACCAGCCCCTGGCATGGAAATGGTCTGGTAACCATTTGACCACACTTTTCCAACTAACATATGCTTGCCTTAAAGGCCTGAGGTGACCTTGCTTTGATCCTCATACTCATGAACTCAAACATGGGAGGTCCTCTAGACTTGAAGCTGACAGGCACATTTAGATTTTGACAGACCTAGGCAGGCCTAGGAGGAATGGAAAATCACCAGATGGGAAACTATTTCATGGGAAACTATGTGCTGACCCTAGACCCTACCCAGGAAAAACAGATGCTCTGCTAAGATTGGGGTCTGGGGTGGGCCTACCCCACATAACAGGATGCAGCTTTAACCTGTGGCTTGACAAAACCCATCAAGAACAATGGTCAGCAGAGACAGCACCCAGCAACTAGCTCTAGCCAATTAGACTCTGACACCCCAACCAGTTACCCTTCCTGGGTTTTTGCACTTAAAAACCCTACCCTAAGAACAACAGAGTGAGTCTTAACCTCCCTTGGTTGGCTCCCCAACCTCCCTTGGTTGGTTCCACTTTCCCTTCTTATTCTCCACTGATAAACCCTGCTCCCTGGCTTGCTGTGTCTGTCTGGTTTCTTGAGCAACTCTGACCTAACACTAACCTCCATGTTTCCTAGTACTAGAAACTTAAGTGGAGACAGGAAATAATCCTGACCTGCACCACTACATTGTTGTATCTCATGCTTTACAAGCAATTCCTGGGAGTGGCTACATTTTCCCCTTCATGAATGATGCACTGTCTTTACTCTTTCTTCCCCTCCCTTCTCCTCTAATGTTATCTTTGAGGTTAGAAGGTAGGAGAGGAGTATTGATTTTGATGAAATGGCAACCCTCAGTAAGCCAGGGCAACGATGTGTCTGCACCTCTCTAAACTTAAAACACAATGTATTAAGAAACATTTTTCTCTTAATAACAATTCTCACATTTAATAACAAATATGATTCTGTTACATATTTTTATTTCCATGGCTGCCTCAGTATGTAGAAGACTACATACTGAGTTTCACAGTTTAAATGTAATAGCCACCTCTCTATAGATATGCTTTAAATGTGTTATTGAATTTAGCTGTATCATCTGAGCGTCTACATACTGTTTCTACTCTCAGCAATTCTTATAACAGGGTAGCTCTGCTCGAGTAGCTCGATGTGGGGAAGACAACAGTCCTGGGGAAGCGGGATCCACCAAGGCAGCAACTCCCCCTAGAAGAGCAGATTGAGTCTGCTGCCTTCTCCAAAGTAAGGGGCTGCCCCAGGAGGAAAGGAGTTGCAGATAGTGCTGTTGGCCTTCCCGCACACCTTGGAGCCAAACTGTAAACAAAGGCCCAGTATGCGTTGCCTTGACAACCAAGCAGCCTGTACCTTCCCAGCAGGGAGGGGCTGCATGAGATACTGCCTCAGGCTACATCAGTAGCAGTGCAAGTTGCAGGAGGAGGGGCTGGGAGGCAGCCTAGGAATGAAACCAGACACAGGGCTTGATAGTCCATAGCTTGGGGCCATTAGCTCTTGACACCAGTGCACAATACCTGTGTGAACTGAGGGGACTAGATACCCCACCCAGGGTGACTAGAGACTTATGCCCTCCTGCAAGGAAGAGGAACCAAGACACCAGCACACACTGGTTAAATATGTGGACACTCCCACTGGCTTCTGGCTTGCATGAGATTTTGGGAGGAGTCTTAAAAACACAAAACATGAAGACACTGTGGATTTTGTCCTTTCTTGGGTTGGGGAGCACTGCAGGAGCACTTTCAGGAGTGGCAGAGGCCAACCCTACTTACTGCTCAGGCCTCATACTGCCAGAAGCCAGTTCCCAGAGACAAAGTCCCATGCTGGAATGTGTGCCTTGCCCCCTGGGAGGTGGCAATCCTTGTGCAGCATGGCACATGGGTCCTGGATTGCTTCCACTCTATCACCCTGAGAGCAGTAGAGAGCCTGAGAGCAGCCTGGGGTACAGCACCAGCCCTGGGAGCAACAGCAGCCTTGGGTGCTGGGCCTCCATGGATGGAGCTTTCCCTGCACAACCCAGATGAAGAGAAAGCTGAGGATGGCAACAGAGACCTCACAAGCATCCATGAGAGAGAGAGAGAGCCTGGAGCTGGAGAACAGTGTGTGCAGCAGTCTTGAGCTCCAAAGGGACTGATAAGCAATTGTGGAAAACTTCTGGGTTTGATTTTGGACTTTAATCTTTATAGGCATGCCTGGTTTATGATGCTTTGCAAATGAGGTTGGCTTGGGATGTTTCCAGTCCTCTAAAATCAGGTTTCTTGTTAATAAAAACCTGTTTCCTTCCTCACAAATCTTTGTGGTATGTGTCTACGTGGTGACAAACAGCTGGGCCCCATACTACACAATTACATTCTGACACCAAATGTGTGGATTTTTCTCATTGCCAACAATCACTTCTCCAACTCTCCAGTCATGAACTGGGTATCCTACAATGAAATTCAATTCTGCCGTGGCTCGTGTGGCTCAGTGGATTGAGCACCAGCCTGTGAACCAAAGGGTCACTGGTTCAATTCCCAGTCAGGGCACATGACTAGGTTGCAGGTGATGTCCCCAGTTGGGTGCACACAAGAGGCAACCACACATTGAGGTTTCTTTCCCTCTCTTTGTCCCTCCCTTTCCCGCTGTATAAAAATAAATAAATAAAATCTTTAAACAAATTCAATTCTGACACAAACTACCCAGTGTTAGCACAGACCCACAGGATAAGGGCACATTTGTACAAGATTGCTTCCTTATTTCAGGTGTCATTTGTAAGTTCCAGGTGTCGTCTGTACTTCTTATCAACCAACTATAAAATAGGGGTTCCATGAGGCCCTTCTTCAAGTGCAATAATTTATTATAATGCTTTATAAAATTTAGGAAGACAATGTACTGATGTTTCCTGCTTTATTATAAAGGTTACAGATGAACAGCCAGATGAAGAGCTAAATGGTGCCAGTATAAGAGTGGGGAATTGAAATGCACTTCATCATTCTTTTGACATTGTTTCTGTAAATGTTGATGCTGACTAATATGTAGCCTGTAGATAAATAACATGTTTGTATGAGTCCTAGGAACTAACTTCGAAAGATACAGACTCCCACCTTCAATCATCACTGCTCCTGGAGATTTGCTGACTTTCAGCCATAATACCAGGCTGATGTAAAACCAGGATGATGCACACCACATCATGGCTTAGCCAATTTTGAGGTCCTTATGGATTGTGCTGGTCTGCACATAGAGAACTTTTTTCAACCCCTGCACCTTGATCGCTTTGTTGTTTCTCCTCTCCCTCTTTATAAAAACCTGTCTCTTGCACTGAGATGTTGAGATGGGTTTTGAGACAAGAGTCCTCCATTTTCTCTGATTGCTGGCATCTGAATGAACCACTTTCCTTTTCGCCAGCACCTGTCTAATGAGTTTAGCTTTTGTTGTGGCAGGTGGCCGGACTTGTGTTTGGTTACACAAGGTCCAGAAGAGTCCCAAATGCAAGAGTTCCTGAGGAGTTTGAGGTGCACCACTCTCCTGCATGCACATGGACGCGTTCACCAAGCTGGAAACTCTACAAGCCTCATAGGAAAAGTTTTTATTGAGGTTTCATTACATAGACACGGTTGATTAAATCATGGACTACTGATAATTAATTCAATCCCCAGCCCCCGCTCCCCTCCCTAGAAGGTGAGAGGTTGTCTCCAAAGTCCCATCCCTCTAATCATGTTTGAGTTTTTCTGGAGACCAGCTCTCATCATAAAGCTATCAGTGGGCCCCCAGGAACAAGCCATATTCGCATACAAAAACCTCTTTTATTGAGATTCTGAGGGTTTTAGAAGCTCTTGTGTCAAGAAACATGGAATAAGACCAAATAAAATAAAGGAAGGGTAGTGCTATCACCTCTATATCTCAGGAAATTGCAAGGGTTTTAGTAGCTCTGTGTTCAGATTTTTAAATTATTTACAGAATTTTGTTTGATTGTGCTTTTGCTGCCTCAGTGTGTGTTAGCTGGGATCACCCAGAGAAACACAGCCAGTGTAACTGTGGTACATAGGGAGGGTCTGGCAGAGGTAAGGCTTGCTGGAGTGTGGTTGGTAGGGAAGGTGAATATCTGACACAAGATGGACAGCAGTGTGAACATTTCACCTAAAACATCATATGGTGTGCTTGAGTGTGATATTATATTAAAGAATTACATACTTATGATTTTATAATAAACTATCTTTTAATTAAAAAGGGATGTTATTTTCACTGGGCCCTGTATATCATATATAGGATCCAGCAGAAGTAAGGCCTGCTTGAGTGTGGTTCATAGGGTAATAATATGAGTGCAATAATTTGTAGTTTTAATTTTAACATTTCACCTAAAATGTCGTATGGGGTGCTTGAGTATGATACTGTTATGTTACAGAATTATATGCCTATGACTTTGTAATAAAAATTTTATTAAAAAGGGGTGTTATTTGTGCCAGGCCCTGTATACCTATATATATCATATTGTTACAGAAAAGACCTGTGGAGGGGCAATATACTATTACCGAATGGACCCCCTTCTCCTGGGATCCTCCTGAACTAGGTTCATCTTGCCCGCTGCCAGGGAATTATAGCTCTCAATGCCAGAGATTGGTGAAAAGGAAAGTAATTATTTATTCAAAAGTTATACAGATTTAGAGTAATGACTTAATGTCTTCATTAAAATCCCAAAGTCCCTGAAAACACCCACAAACACACACAGTCCTTCCTTCCCCCTTTGCCCAATCTGGCCAGTCACAGGTATTGTATCTCAGGAAAAGAATAGAAGTACCATGGCTGGTAGGCCCCCATTCTTCCCAGTAATCCATGCTCAGCTGGCAGACCTCCCAAGGTTCCTAGCACCATCAGCTGTGTTACCAGGATCTCCAGTTCTCAACCCAAACCCATGTGGCACCTTCTCCTGGCCCACCAACAAGATTCCTTTCACCCCTTTCCTTCCCACAGCATCTCTCTTGCATTCTTCCAAACTACTAATAGAGAGCTCTGCATCACTGCTACATCTTGCTTTCCAGCTTCCTTTCCTTTCTTGGCTGCTGCACCTGGGTTTAAATACCTGCTCGAATCTTCCTCCTCACCCCCATTTCCAACTCCTCCCACAACCAGCTACACCTGCCAGTATTCCTGTATTTCTCCAGCTTCCCTGAGCTGCCATAGTAAGTCTGGGCATGCATGGCACTGTGGTGTGGAGCGAACCATCTCCAAGCTTTCAAGCAGGTGCTATAACCAGGAGGAGTTGCCTTACAGTTATGTTCTGGGTTGAAGTCACTCTCATCTCCCTGGCTCAAAGCATGGTCACAGCTATTTAGCATATCCATGAAACCAGTTAAGTTATAGATGGTAAATGACCATTTAAGAGGTTATTTGCGAAACTGTTGGCAAGCAAAATAACTCAATGGCCCTACTCCACACGTCCCATCCCCGAGTTCAGACTTGTGGTGGTGAGGACATCCTATATTTTTAATATTTCCTGGACACCCTGAGTTCTGGACCTCATTACAAGTCCCTCTTTGTGGGGGCGGGGGGCTGGTTGCACCCTGTTACAGTATGCATGGTATAGTTTTACCTCCTATTTAATAAATCTCTTCTTACACACAGAACGTGCTGGCATACATGGCTGTGGATACTGAGAAGCCCCAAGACCTGTCATCAGAGGGCTGGAAATCTCAGGAAAGCTGGTGGTGCAGCTGGAAGGCCTACAGAATGGCATTCAGGAGTCATGGAACTGGTTCTCAAACGCTTCCTCAGTAAAGCCTGTCTATGGAGACATGGATTTAGATTTCCTTACCTTTTTGTGTGTTTTGATAATTTTGACAATTTTAATTTTTATGATTATCTTCTATGTAAAACATAGACTCTGAAGCTAATCACTTGTGTCAAAAATAGCTATTCTAAAAAGGGGCAGTATTCTGAAGGTTTCAATGTGGTGTCATAAGAAGCACAGCACCTGTACTTTGAGTTATTAATTTTTGCTCAATTACCAGGTAGGCAATCTGGATACCCTGTTTAGCTCAAATTATCTCCTTCTAATATGAGATGATGCAGTGAGATGATATTCAAGGTCTCTTCCATCTTAAAGATTTTTTTCTTCTATAAAAATAATACCATTATTTTTATCACAAAGAGTAAATATTATGTTGGGAAGAAACAAGGTTAAAAAAGTGCAATGAATGCTAATGAAAATATAGGGACAGTAAAAATGTTACCTTTTGCCAATAATTAATAGGATTAAGTTATATGCAGAATAAAAAACCTATAGTTAATGTATCTTAGTGTTTTGACTACACCTCTCGTTTTAACTATTTGTACATTGATATTTCTTGGTAATATTCCCAATTTCTATTGAAAGCTTTCCAATGTCCCCAAATTCAGCCCATCCTAATTAATTCTAGGTGCTCTCCGAGAATGTTTCAGATGTGAAGAGCAACTGTCTATCATTAAACATTATCTCCAGTGCTCTGGCAGCTTCTGGAAACGGCAGCTAGTCCTCCTTTAAGTGACTGTAGGTGAGCCATTGTAGTGGCTGCTGGCCCTCCCGCTAAGCTATTTGCTGTCATTATCTTCCTCTGGGTATCACCATTGCTACTGTCAGTTTGTGCCTTTTAAAGATCTTGGATGGAGTTGATTTGTGAATCTTACAGAAGCTTGCAGTTATCCTCTCTCTCAGCTTGAGTGTTGTTTTTACCCTCAGGGCTACCAAAAAACCTGCTCTCATTCTGCAGTGTCTTACGAAAACTTTTGTGAAGTAAGGCTTTTGGCTTTTATTTTTTGCTACTGCCACCTTCACCCACCACAAATATACACACCATTTCTCCTTGCTTCTGAATCACAGACATGGTGAGAAAAGAGCAAGCACAAATTAATTATTGTGATAAATGTGCTTGGATTCTAAGTCAATTGTGAGGAAAGGGGAGAGCAGGCATAGATACACAAAAATAAGAATTCAAATGTGTAGTGTGTGTGATGCTCTGCTTAAGATGTACATTGTTGTGCTATAACGTGTGCTACTTAAGGGCTATGCCATCCAAGAACTAAATCCAGACAGAGTTGTGTTAGACAGGGTCTGCATTCATCAGAGGTAGATGGCTGGGGAATGCACCAGTTATTAAATGCATTCATTATACAATAAGCATTTTTTGGCAATGTACTGAATGGAAGGTAAAAACATCATATTGAAGTTATATATGATATAAAGCTATATAGCACTATAAAGGAGGTGGCTACCATTTTACCTCAGGAGAAGGCGAAACACTGGAGTTGTCAATGTCTGGATTTTCAAATATACTGACTCTAAGAGCTTGTGCTTTGGCCCTTCAGTATAATCTTGGACTAGTGCCTGGGGGGTTTGAGTAACCACCCATTCCCCATGAGAGAGTGAGTCTGAAGACAAATTTGAGTTTCAAACACAATGCTAAACTCTCATTGTCCCCTGTCTCTAATGACTGAAGTTTTATTTCTCAGTCAATATATCTACTGTCTGCTTTACTCTCTTCTCTTGGTATAAGTGTATTCCCAAGAGGGTACTAAATTCCTTATACTAGCAGACTTGGAGTCATTCTAACCCAAGATATTCCAAGGTATACACAGATACTGGTATTGGATTTAGTTGAGCTACAAATACAGCTATATTCATCAGTCTACAAGTATCTAAATAAATTACTCCAACTCTTTGTCCTTCTGTTTTAAAAAAAGATATTTTAAAAGCATAAACAATAATCAAAATTCATTTTAGTTATCTTTCATGGCTGTAGTTAAATTGAGAGATACAGACAATTATAGAGTTTATAATACCAAAAATAAGCTTGAGTACTGCCTATATTTATAAAGCCACAAGAGGAGAATGTTGCTCCCACACCAAGAACAGAAGCCACATAAATTACAAAATCAAAACCTTTTTAACCCATTGGAGATTTTTTAAGGCTGATGTTGTGAGGTAAGCAGGTAAACTGAACTCGGAAAGGGAACAAGCCCTGTGAGGAGATTCAGAACATATTGAATGTTGTACTTGTGGCAGATCACGGGAGGGAGATGAGGTAGATGTGAATATAGGTATGTGCAGATGTGCAGGTGGTAACTGGAAAATGCTATGGGCTCATAACAACCATGTACTGCAGTCTTCTCTCATGCAAAGTAAAAAACATCTTTTTCTTGAGGGGAAAATGAGAAAAAGTCTTTCACTTCATGGTCCCAGAACAACATCCACTACCATTGGGAGAAGGATAAAAACAGAAGCCCTCTAGCACTAATGGAAAAGCTAGAAACCGGTCCATGCCTTTGACCCAAGTGAAGCTTCATGGCTATGGGGAGGGGGAGGATCTTCCTTCCCCCATCCATCTTGCCCTGATCACTAATATTGAAAAAAAACCTTCGCCCTGGCTGGCGTAGCTCAGTGGATTGAGCGCGGGCTGGGAACCAAAGTGTCCCAGGTTCGATTCCCAGCCAGGGTACATTCCTGGGTTGCAGGCCATAACCCCCAGCAACCGCACATTGATGTTTCTCTCTCTCTCTCTCTATCTCTATCTTCCTCCCTTCCCTCTCTAAAAATAAATAAATAAAATCTTTAAAAAAAAAAAAAAAAAACCTTCATTGATTCAAAGCAAAGGTTACCTGCTGTTCAGGTAGAGAGAAGATACATGCACATACTCAGGATTCTTCATCAATACAAAGAAGAGTTGTACTTCCATATGGAAGATGACCAGAAGCTTTGAGTCTCAGGTAAACAAGATCTGGTTAAAACTGACTAGAATAGGAGAACCAAGACATCTCATATTCCATCAGGTAAAAAGCAGTTGCCTGCTGAGAGAGGAGAATGACCACACATGTGGTGCAGGTGAACACACCTGAAATCTGACGGTGGAGCAAGAACACTGAGAAAAATTCCGGAATTCAAGGCCCCACATTAAACAGCACATTAAGCACATATTCTACCATTGGAGCTATTCAAAGTCTATGGTGCGTTTAGGCAACCATAGTAAACACAAAACCCAAACCCAACTGCTAATTAGGTTGACTAAAACTCTTATGTTAACAGCAGGTTAGAAGAATAAATATGTCTTCTTCTAGGTATAAAAAATATTTTATCTGAGTCTCTACTATTCTTTTTATAGAAGTTTTGTTTTAAATAAAAAAGTACAAAATGTAGGAAACCGTTCTGCATGGTGTGGGCCCAGCTCTCATTCAGAGATTCATAGGACCCACGCCCACTGATAGGTGCTCCCGTGGAGAATCAGGCCTGCAATGTGCCTAGGCTGCTTTGAGACTAGCTTTTGCTAAAACTCTCTCATCCTGAATTGAAACAGCAAGTACTTACTGTAACTTCCTAAAATACATGCTAAAATTTCCAGTATAGAGTGTAACCAATTCAACTACTTTTCCCTTTTCATTTGCAAATATCCTTATTCTGTGATGTGATTAGCGTCATTATCTCCTTTGTTTTCCTGTAAAAGGTAATCACCTAAAGCGAACCTATGCATAGTAACTGAGGACCATTATGTAATATGCCCAGAATAGAAATAAAGGCCTGTCATGGCAGAGGCCGTGGCTTTTGGCTCCCCTTGAGAGAAAAAGCCATGCTCGCCCTTTTCCTCCACAGGACTTGGTAGTCCATGTGAATGTCTTGTATCTCATCCATAATGTGGCAGACCCCACAAGCCAGGGTCCGTATCAACATAATAGGCCTTGACTGGGTGGGTCAGTTGGTTGGAGTGTCATCCCATGAACCCACAGGTTGTGGGTTTGATTCCCAATCAGGGCACATATCTAGGCTTCTAGGTTGCAAGTTTGCTCTCTAGTCAAGGGGCATACAAGATGTAACCAATCCTTGTTTATCTCTCACATCGATCTCTCTCAAATCAATGAACATATCCTCAGGTGAGGATTTTAAAAATTACAAAAAAAATCAAGTTGAAACAATTCATTATTAAGCAATATATCCATCAAATGAACCAGACCAGAGATTAATGGTCCATATATTGGAACTATCAGACAAGGACTTTGAAATAATTATAGTTAGTATATTGAGGGATTTAATGAAAAAAATTAAAATACTAATGAAAAGAATAAGAATATAATGAGAGAAATGGCAAAGGTTTAAAAAATGAGTCACATAGAAATGCCTGAAATTAAAGCCATCTAGTCTTAAAAAGAAGAAAGGAAGCAATATACCAGGGTTTGTATAATTCATATCCTTTGAGGAGAAAACACCAGGATGCCATTAACCATAAGAGAAATGTATCAATGGGAATCCCTGTAAGAGAAAATAGAATGCAAGTCAGGGGATGTTGGAGCCATCGGACCACAGAGGAAGAGTGTTCCTACAGGAAGGAAGGGGGAAAGGAAGGAAGTCTGGGTAGAAGTTTCTTCCGCATATGGGGTATAAGGAAGCTCTCTAACAGAGCATAAAATGAATGTTCAGAATAATTTTGGTTGTCACAGCAGTGAAATACAAACAATGTATAGATGACTCTTGCTGTGAAAAATAATAAATTTAATGTGATATGAGCATGTAATGGCAGACTTAGCACAACAAGTAACATATATACTTTTAAACATGAACTTACATCTGAATAAGCAAATTGACAATGCATTGCCAATTTGGAAACTCGTGCATTTTAATATACTAGAAATAGTAATTAAAGGTAAAAGGAATAGGACTGGAGAAGAACAAAGAAAAATAAAGTATAATTAAAATAAATTAAAGGGAGACTTTGGACATAATAATGCTGATATTATGTCATGAACTTAATTCTGTGTGAGTTTCTTAGAAAAATAGGAAGAGAAAGAGCTGCCTGTGTCTTCTTCCTTCAAAGGTAAACAGTATTTTCTGATTTCTCACAAAGGGAGGTGAGGGTATTAGCATATATGCCCTACTTTCTACCTTCATCTTCACTAATCTTTACCTTTGATTTTATATTGTCAATGTTGATAACATTAATATTCAGTGCCTATTTTTTTTGTCTTTTACATTTTGTATACAAGTTGACTCTAAAAAATTGCAACTGCAAAAGAACATTTGAATCATTGTGAGTATGTAAGTAGTATTCTTTGCAGAGTCAGGTGCTCTCCTGGGTTTATGTCTTCTCCTCTGGTTGTTAAGTGCGAACAACAACTAAGCCACTAAAATGCAAGTGTTCCTTGGATGCATGTCAGATAGATTAATATTTCCAAGTTAGTATCAACTACACAATACCTGGAGCCATTTTTATTTGCACCATATGTGGATGATGATATTTTGGGGGGAGGTAAGAGACTTCCAAATTTTTTATTTACAATTTTTTTGAGATAGAAATGTATGCTCTTTACTAATTCATTGATATCACCACTCTTCTGTTACTTTATTTGTTATGTGGAAATAGTCCAATATTTTTGACATTCTTTTTAGTACAGATTTTTCAACTTCACATAGAAAAAAATTTTAATGGAAAAAACACTAAAAAAATAAACACTAAAATTAGAGATTAAACTCATAAGAATTCATATATGAATTTATGTTTAGTAATTAAATCTGATTAAGGAAAAATACATGATCCTATGAAGTAGCTTATTTTATAACTAATGATTTTTTTAAAAATGACCCCATATATAGTGCACTCTCTAGGTGATATGCTCTGTGCTAAAACTTTTACACATCTCATCTCATTTATTTTTCACAACATTTCTTGTTGTGGAGTTTAATCATGGTTTCCAATGAATAGATAAAAGGAGACTTAGAGTGTTCATATAGGTTTTTCCAAAGGCACACAGCTCAGGAGGTAATATGATTTTGGATATCATGGTCTGAGACATTAAAGATACAGGGGTATTGCCAATATAAACTTGAAAAAGTTTGTTAGGGTTGTAGGTTTCTGTAGTTTGCTAGGGCTGCCATAACAAAATGTTACAGAATGGAGCAGGAAGTTCAAGATCAAGGTGTGAACAGGTGTGGTTTCTTCTGAGGCCTCGCCCCCTGACATATAGGGTAATTCCTTCTTGCTATATCCTCACATGGTCATCTTTCAGTCTGTGTTTTCTGTATCCTAATCTTTTCTTCTTATGAGGACTCCAATAACACTGGATTACAGATCACTCAGAAAACCTTATTTTTCTTAATCTCTTTAAAGATCTGCTGTATCTACAAATATTGTCACATTCTGAAGTACTAGGGGTTAGGACTTCAGAGTCTGGGTAGGACACAATTCAGTTCATAACATTAAATATTCTTAAGATATTGATGGCAGCTAAGAGTAGGGCAATTAGGAAAACAGACTCTAAACAAGTTTGCCCAGGTACAATCCTGTTCTATGGGGTTTTCCTGATCTATGCTGGATTTCTCCATTTATAAAATGGGAATAACAGTATAACCTTTAGAATATGGCCTAGTGCATAGTAACTACTGAATAAAATTTAGTTTAAAATAAAACTTACAAAAAAGTAAATAATTTCTGAATAGATTATATAGACATGGCAGAAAGTTGTTTGTCTGCGTGTATTAAATGGATAATCACAGTGGAAAAATCATACCATAAATCATGATTATATCCCACATGCTGCCTGAATTTATATTCTTATATTTCGAGAAATTTACGAGATTCATGGGGTTAAAATTAAAATTTACTTTAATAATAAATATGTAATAAAAATCGTTATATACAATAACAAATTATAATACCAAGACCTAATTTGATTAATTCATTTCTAGCAGTTGTTCATAACAAATATGGTATTCTCACCTAACTATTTTTGAGGATAGAAGACAGAGTGCTGTTAAATTATTTTTAACCACCAAACAACTAATCATTTTTTAAAAATATTTTTATGGACCAAATATATTATCCAAAGGAATTATTTGTTTATCTATACATTTATCTTATAAAGATGAAAAATGAAAAAAATTTAATTTCCTGAATTCAAAAAATCAGTTCATCTTTTTAAGAAAGTACTTTTATTTCATACCTAAAAGGGACCATAGGTTAACTTAACAGATTCACTAGTGAAAAGATACAGAAAATGAAAATACATAGAATATTATTCTATATTTCAGGAAACAGTCTAGTACCTCTAAGTTTATATTCAGACTTATTTTTTACCCCACTAAAAGTATTTTAGTCCTCTTAAAGAACTATCACACAACCTAGAATCTTCCGCTGCTATTCCGCATGGGTGAACGTGTGCTTCGTGTGCCTGTATCTGTATTTCTCTACTGATTCTAATGAAATTTTTACTTATATATTTTTGTTTTTGTTTAGCCTTCTGTTTGCTTCTAATTAGACAATGTTAGGGATAAAAGTAACTGTATTTTATCTAGTAATTCTCCTTAACCTAAGAACCCACAAAAGAGAAAAGTAGAAAAGTAACATTTTCAGGATTTACATGTGCCAGTCATTTAACACAGATATTTCATTAAAAGAAGTTAAGTACCTCTGAGATGATTAAATAAGTAATAATTATCAGAATTAGAGTGATCACCTCACTACAAGTCTCATAAAGATTTAGTGACTATATTCATTTCATGTCTGTTCATATCCTGCACATTTTTAATTGGATTTTTTTGCTATGGAGTTATATGCACTCTTTATATATTTTGAATCTTAGCCCGTTATCAGATATATGGTTTGCTGTGCAGAAGCTTTTTAGTTTGATGTAATCCCACTTTATTTTTGCTTTTGGTGTTAGATTTTTTTTAGATTTTATTTATTTATTTTCAGAGTGGGAAGGGAGGGAGATAGAGAGAGAGAAACATCAATGTGCGGTTGCTGGGGGTTAGAGCCTGCAACTCAGACATGTACCCTGGCTGGGAATCGAACCTGCGACCCTTTGGTTCGCAGCCCGTACTCAATCCATTGAGCTACGCCAGCCAGGGCTGGTGTTAGATTTAAAAAGTTATCACCACAACCTAGGTCAAAGAGGTTACCACCTATGTTTTCTTATAGGAATTTTATGGTTTTAAGGCTTACATTAAACTCTTCAATCTATATTTTGTGTAAGTTTTTGTGTATGGCATAGGGTGATGGTCCAGTTTCATTTCTTTGATTGTTGCTGTCCAGTTTTCCCAGCACAATTTATTGAAAAGACACCTCTCCTCATTGTATATTATTGGTTCCTTTTTTAGAAGTAAATCATATTTATTGATCATATAAATCATAAAATTGATCACATATATATAGGTGTATTTCTGGTCTCTTCTGTTTCATTGATCTATGTGTCTGGTTTTATGCTAATACCAAACTCTTAATTACTAAAACTTTGTAATGCGTTTTGAAATCAGGGAATGTATACCTTCAGCTTTGCTATTCTTTCTCAAGACTGATTTGGCTACTTAAGGTATTTTATGGCTTCACGCAAATTTCCGGATTATTTGTTCTACATCTGTGAAAAATGTTACTGGAATTTTGATAGGGATTACATTGAATCTCTACATGTTTTTGGGTAGTATGGGCATTTTAACAATGTTATACCTTTTAATCCATGAGCATGACAAATTTTTCTATTATTTGTGTGTTTTTAAGTTTCTTTCATTAATGTTTTATTGCTTTCAATATTCTGGTCTTTTACTTCCTTGGTTAATTTTTTTCCTAGATATTTTATTCTTTTGATGCAATTATAAATGGAATTGTCTTAATTTTTCATTCTGATAGTTCATTACAGTGTATAGAGATGAAAACATTATTGCATATTGGTTTTGTGCCCTGTGACTTTATTAAATTTGTTTATTAATTCTAAGAGTTTTTTGATGAAGTCGTAAGGGTTTTCTATATACAGAATTATGTCATCTATAAATAATGACACTTTTACTTCTTTTCCAATTTAGATGCAATTTATTATTTTTTTCATACTTAATTGCTCTGGCTAGGACTTCTAATACTATGTTGAATAAAAGTAGTGAGAGTTGGCATTCTTGTCTTTTTTTCCCTTGATATAATGAAAAATATTTTGAGCTTTTCATCATTATGTATGATATTTGCCATGGGTTTGTCATATATGGCCCTTACTATATTTGAATTCATTTTCTCTGTGACTGCATTGTTGAGAGATTTTATCATAAATAGTTTTTGAATTTTGTCAAATGCTTTTCCTGCATATATTGAGATGATCAGAATATTTTCATCCTTCATTCTGTTAATGTGGTATATCACATTGACTGATATGCAAATGTTGAACAATCCTTGCATCTCTAGAATAAGCCCCACTTGACCATAATGCATGATTTAATGTATTCATTAAATCATGCATTCATTTAATGTATTGTTGAATTCAATATGCTAATATTTTGTTGAGAATTTTGGGATCTATGTTCATCAGGGATATCGGCCTATAATTTTCTTTTCTTGTGGCATCCTCTCTGGTTTTAATATAAGGGTAATACTGATCTTGTAAAATGAATTTGAAGTACTAATTTTGCCATGTATAATGAACATATTTTGCCCAAATTTCTGAGGGAAAAATAAGGATGTGCATTGTACATGGGAAGTACTAATTCTGTATCTATACAAATGTTTTTAATTCTTTTATTTATGCTTATGTGTTAAAAGTGTAACTCTAGAAAGCAATACCAATATCTGTATGTAAAATAATACCCTGGAATACAATAATCAGTTTTGTTTCTAAATATGAATAAATAAAAATTGAATTAAAATGAAAGGTTTTTTTTTCCTGAAAGTTTGAGCCAAAAATGTGGGTGTGCATTATACACAGCAAAATGTGGTAATTACCTCTTCTTCAATTTTTTGGCAGAGTCTGAGAATAAATGGCATTAATTTTTCTTTGAATGTTTGGTGAAATTCATCAGGGAAGCCATCTGGCCTTAGACTTTTGTCTTTTGAGAGGGTTCTGATTACTGATTTCACTTTTCACCTGTAAACAATCTGCTCAGATTTTCTATGCCATTAAGATTCAGTCTTGGTTAGTTGTAAGTTTCTAGAAATTTATACATTTCTTCTACTTTGTATACTTTGTTGCTGTATATTATTTATATTGTTTATATTAGTCTCTCATGATCCTTTCTTTTTCTGTTGTATCAGTTGTAATATCTCTTTCATTTCTCAGTTTATTTATTGGAGTCTTGTCATAGTGAATCTAGGTAAATGTCAATTTTATTTATTTTTTCAAAGAAAAAGATTTTAGTTTTATTAATATTTGTATTGTCTTTTAGTCCTAATTTTATTTATTTCTGCTGTAGTATTTGTTATTTTTATTTCTAACTTAGTGCTTTATTTTGTGGGGGCTAAAATTATTAATGCTTTTTCTATAGCCTTCTTAGTTCTCCTAGTTATGCTGCCAGGGGAGTGGGGCTTTTTTATGGCACCACATGGAAAGCATTTCAGGGACCCATATGGGAGGTGTGGGGCCTCATCTAATAAATTTAGTGTGATACATGTCTGTTTTGATTTGTTTATTGAAGTGGAAGTAAATATAAAGGGCTGTCCTGGGTTCAGCTCATCGGCTGTGAAAGGAATCCAGCCTTGCCTTCGGCAAAGCCAAAACAAAGGCCAGTGTCCAGAGTTTTTGTTTCATATTAAACCTTAGTCCTTTGAAGTCTCCGTTGCCATCCAGGTAGCTTAGCACTATTCCTGGCTGTGCTGTTCTACCCAGGCTCCTGCCTGGAGCTTGGACTCGGAATTCACGTAGCTGCCAGTGGTACAGCTGCTAAATCTGCAAGGATAACTTAGTCAGGATAACTGGTAGTCAGGATAACTGAGTCATGAGCAGTCCAGAGGGTAGGAAAACTGGCCTGACTGGGTCATGAGTAGTCTGGCTGGTTGGGAAACTGGCCTGACCCTTTCAGGGTGAGTAAGTGTTCCCATGTGAGATTCTTTGTTCAGCTGAGTTATATTATCTGAAGTTGGGATGGACCAAGTGTTTTGTCAAAATAACTAAATTGCTAAGGTTTTGCAGGCTTCTGATTACTCTACCTCTTGGCCAATCCACTGTTTCCCCAGGCCAGACTGACAGGTCTCTATGGTTGCCACTTTGGCTTTTACTGCCCATGTGCTTACCTCCCCTTGCTCTCCTCAACAGTTTGGTACCTGAGTGAGGGCTGATTCGTACTGGAGGGAAAGGAAGCTGTTAATACCCTTTTCAGAGAAATGCTGCAATCCTCTGGAATACATGAAGCTGTAGTTTCCTGGTGAAACAAGCCAGCTTATGCTTCTAGTTGATTATGCTTAATAAGGTCTGTTCCCTTTGCTTCTTTCCTTTATTAATAATGAGATAATTACTTATGGTAACAGCTGTGGTAATAATCAAATTAACAGAGACAAATTAGCAGAAAAAAATCAAAGTTTTAATACATGAGCGTGGGGGGTTCACATAAGCATGAACATTCCAAAGACAATGAGGCAATATTCGGTTTATGTAACTTTTTGGACAAAAAGAAAAGGGGGAGGGGGATGGGATACTAGATTTCAGAAGTGAGAATGGATAATTTACAGGCATTTGAGGAAGAGCAGACCCTACATAGCAAGTAAATTCCTGCTAGGCAACTCAGAAACAATGGGGCATAGTGGGTGTCTAGCTAACAGGCTCCTGGCTAAAGCCCTCTTACTGAACATAATTAATTGAAATGAGGCTAGGCAAATATCCTAAGATTTCTTTCCTGAAGCAGGTTCTTTGTCCAAATCTCTTGGGCAGGGAAGTGGGTAGGGTCCTAGTTTTTTCCTAAGGCTTGTTTCTTAATAAACAAGTTAAAATCAATATCCTGGAAAGGTAGTTTAAGAGTGAGAAACTTTGGTTTCTTTTGGTTTGCTCTTTATTTTAGATTTCTTTAACGTGTAAAGTTAGGTTGTTTATTTAATACTTTTCTTCTTGAGGTAGCTGTTTATGCTCTGAACTGCTCTCTTAGAACTGGTTTTGCCTCATCTCAGAAAGTTAGGATGATATATTTCCATTTTATTTTCTATCAAGGTATTTTTAAATATTTTATTTATTTATTTTTAGAGAGATGGGAAGGAGAAAGAGAGGGGAGAAACATCAATGTGTAGTTGCCTCTCACGCACCTCCTACTGGGGACCTGGCCTACAACCCAGGCATATGCCCTGACTGGGAACTGAACCAGCAACCCTTTGGTTCACAGTCCCACACTCAATCCACTGAGCCACCCCAGCCAGGGCCTTGTATCAAGATATATTTGATTTCTTTTTTGACTTATTTGGCCTGTTGGTTTCTCAGTAGCCTGTTGTTTAATCTCTACATATTGGTGAACTTTTTAGTTTTCTTTGTGTACTAATATATACTTTTATACCATGGTGTTCTGAAATGATGCTTGATATGATTTCAATCTTTTTAAATTTAATAAGACCTGATTTGTGTTATAAAATATGACCTATTTGGAAAAATGCATGTGCCCTTGATAAAAAATGTATGTTGTATTGCTTTGTATGGAATGTTCTGTAAATATCTAAGTGCATACAGTTTAATGTGTTTTTAAGGCTGCTGTTTCCTTATTGATTTTCTCTCTGAATGATCTATCCAGTGATGTAAATGGGGTTTTATAGTCCCCTACTGTTGTTACCGAGAAGAACTGGGGCCCATCCGCATGTCATCTTGGCATAAGCCAACAATTAATACTGGTAGAAGCATGTCTTTATTTACAAGATTCCAACCTGGGGGAGCTTAGAGCACTCATGCTCTGAGCCCAGTTTTCCCACAAGACCGAGCACTTCTCATGTGCTGCACTAGGCAAAAAGCCACAATCACTGAAAGTTCCCCATTTCCTTATGCTAAGCCAGCTGCTCAAACAGTTTCCTATTCCTCTCTGGAAGGTACCAAAGTCACCGTCCTCATGCAGCAGCTCTCTTCTTCAGCATCTGGGACACGTGCTCATCAGCCTCTATATAATAATCCAGAAAAGCATGTGCTGTGCTGCATTGGATCATGGGGAAACTCAGGAAAGGCATAGGTCTTAAAGGCCAGGTAAAATCCAGGTCTGTGAGGCAGCATCTCCTTCCTTCCCACAGACAGGATAAATGGCCTAATCTCTTACTACAGCCTACATGGCAAGAACCCTCCTTTTCCTTTCTAAGCCATGTGTCAGAGAGCAAGAGTAAAAATGGCTCCTGAGTTTAAATCCTGGTGCCTCCTCTGAAACCCCATTTCCAGCTCCTCTCACAATGGACTGCGTCTGCCCGTTTTCTGGTATCTTCTGCCTTTCTCTGGCTGCTAGTGTTAGTCTGGGCAGAGGTGGCCCTCTGATGTGGAGGAACCACTTTCCTGTTCTTGGGCAGGTACAGCAACTGGGAAACCACTTCCAGCTATGTGTTAAAGTCATGTGTATCTCCCTGGCCCCATGTGTGGCAGGCAAACAATTTAGCATGACTATGAAGCTAGCCAGCTGTTACTAATATACAAAGTACCTCTTAACCAGTCTGTCTGCTTCCTCATACCCCAGCCATGGCTGTGGAGGCTTTGGGATATTTTTCTCTATATACCTGGAGTGGGGATTGGGGAGAGGAGCTTCTCAGCCTATACTCCATCCTGAACCTCAGTCCACACTGTTACACTATTATTATATGGCTGTGTATTCCTCCCTCCTGTTACTATTTGTTTTGTATTTTAGGTTCTCTTATGCTTGGTGTATACATATTTGCGAAGTTATATCTTCTTGTTGGATTGAGCTTTTTATTATTATGAAACGTCTTTCTTTGTCTCACATTGCATTCTTTGTTATGAAATTGTATTTGTCTGATGTACGTAAAACTACTCCAGCTTTCTTTAGGTTTCTATTTGCTGGAAATATTTTGTTTGACCCCTTTACTTGTAGTCTGTGTGACCTTATACCTAAAGTAAATCTATTATAGGCCACATATGTGAAGGTGCTCTGTTTTCTTATCCCTTCTGTCACTCTATGTCTTTTGATTGGAGAATTATGTTTATTCATATTTAAAGTAATTATTGATAAGTATGTGCTTATTGCCATTTTTAAATTGTTTTCTGGCTTTTTTTGTAATTCCTCTTAGTTTCTTTTTTCCTCTCTTACTCTTATTTCTTGTGGTTTGATGACTTTCTTAGTAATATTGATGGGAGACTCAGGAAAGTTTTAGTTTTAGGTAACAGTTAATAAGCTTAGTAATGAATGCATGTAAAAAGCTGTTTCAGGAACTGAGGGTATGACCCACCCTGACTCCAGGAGACCACAAGCAATTCAACCTCTGTGCCCCAGGAGGGGACTGCAGGCACTCACGATGGGATCTGAGCCATTGTGTTCCAGGGAGAGACATTGTGCTATGGAGGATACAGATAAAGAATCACCCAGGACACAGATGCCCAGGGCACAGATAAAGAATCATTGGTCAACACATGAAAGGACACTAGGGAAATTGCCAGAATGCAGTTTTTATCTGATGAACCTTTTCCCTGAATTCCAAATCCCTTACCTCCACTTTTCCCCTCCTTATAGAAAGGCTGACTTGAAATGACATGTAAGATAGTCTGTTAGGGTACATAACCTGCTATCTTCTTAGATCACCTGCGTCTGAATAAACCACTCATAATGATTCAGTCTCTGTCTCTACTTACTGGTTCCTGTGGTTCGAGGTAGCATGAGTGGCCAACTTTTCTGGTTTCAGTATGTTTATATTTCTTTCTCTTTATCTTTTGTATGTTTATTACAGGATTTGTCTTTGTAGTTACCATGAGACTTATATATAACAAGTGATATTTATAGCAGTCTTTTTCATGTTGATAGCAAATTAAGTTTAACTTTCTTTAAAAGTTCATTACTACCCCCCCCCCCAAGTTTTATGGTTTTGATGTCACGTTTTACATCTTTTTATCTTGTGTAGCTTTAATTATTGTAATCATAGTTATTTTACTATTTTTGTCTTTCAACTTTCATACTAGCTTCACAAGTGTTTAACCCACTACTTTTACCATATATTTACTTTTTCAGTGAGATTTATTCTTTCATATGTGTTATTATTCATTAGAATCCTTTATTTTCAGCTTAAAGAAATCCATTTACCATTTTTATAAGGCTGGTGTAGTGATGATAAACTCCTTTAGATTTCTTGTCTGGAAAACTCTCCTTCACTTTTGAATGATAACTTTACAGGTTGGAATATTATTAATTGGAAGTATATTTCTTTCAGCTCTTTGAATACATCATGTCTTATACTTAAAACTATGAAAATATATACAGTTCTCCGGTACTTCAAAATTAAGCCCCAGTGGCCACCAGAGCCAGCAGTCACAAAAGTCAGGGTGATAGACAGATGCATAAACTTTTCTCTGTGTGATACTGACAAGCTGGAGCAAGGCAGAGTGAATGTGTCAAGATGGCATCCACAGACTAGGTTTCTTAAGAGCAGCTCTGTTGGCCCCTAAATGTTTGCCAAATCTGAAGCCTGCCCATCAGGTGGGAACTCCAGAACAAGCAAAGAGAGACAGAAAGACTTCACAGAAAGACTTGGTGGTATGTCTCCTTCTGCTCTCTGTGAAGTGTCTGGGGAATGGTAGCCTGTCAAGGACCATCTCTCTGATTGCTACAGTCCCCTGGGACTTAGGAATACAAACTCTTCTTGCTGCCAGAGGCAACAGACTTAAAAACCAGGGCACCAGATACATGTAAAGCTCCCCAATAGGAGACACTAGTATTCTGAAGTTGGCAGAGGGTGACTGTGAAGATAACACCCACTCTCCATGGTCCCTGAAATAGATGACAGTCTGCAGCCCCTAAATGTTTCTATAATGAGAAGCCTAACCTTATGGTGCAATTATAATGATTAGCTAACAGGCCTTCTTCACAGAAAGACTGAACTCCTAGTTTTATGCCTCCTGCTGTATACTGAGAATAACAGCTGTTTAAGAACTCTTTCTTCATTGGTTACAGTCCCATGGGATGCACAAGTCTAAGCCCAATGGCCACCAAATGTAGGTGACTTCAAGTGTCTTTTGGCTGCAGTTGCAAAACTCAGGGCACCAGATAAGAGTATGAGCTCCTTTCTATGTGACATCAATTGTTACAGTTTCATGGGACCAGAAATGCAAATTCCACTGGAATCCACAGCCAAGAGATCAAGAGACATTCCCTAGGTGGCAGCTGCAAAAAATTGGAGCACAAGATGTGTGTAAAATCTCCCTTTTGGGAGATACTGGTGATCTGGAGCATGGCAAAAGGAAAACACAACTACAGTACCTGCCAGTCTTTACCAAGTAGAGTGTTCCAGCAAAGTCCTAGAAGTGTGTGTTACATTAGATGCCTGCCCACCAGGAAGATGCTCTCACATAATCAAGTGAGCCTCTGTGACTTTAAGTCCATTGGCTGTCTCTGGCCTGGGCCCTGGGGCAGTGAGTCCAAGCTTGGAGTGCTTTCTCAGATCACTTCAGTCCTGCTGGTTTTCGATGTTAAATGTTTTGAGGGCTTTCCCTCTTATGTGGGTGTCTTAAAAGATGGGACATTCAATGTGGGGTATGAATCCTTTGCTCTTATGAGAGACACTCCAGGTTTTTAGTTCCTTCCTGGTTGTGTGTCACTGTGCCAGGGGTGGGATTTATGGGAAGATTGTTTCCTAGCTTCTCCTACCTGCTTCAATATGGTGTTGTTCTTAATTTCCCAATGCGCAGTTGCCATTCAGCCAGCTTTTAGTGTTTTTTGGCTTTGTTTTGTTTTTAATGAAGCGATTTTGTCATATGTAGCTGTAGACTCAGTGTGTCCTTGGGAGGATGTGAGTTCAGGATCTTTCTACATCACCGTCTATCTTAAACCAAAACCCCCATATTTATTCATTCTTAATATTACATCCATGGGGCTTCACAGGAGAATAGAAGTGAATACCACCTAAGCAGTGAGTTTTGGAAGCTTATATACTATTTTAATAGGGAAAAGGAAGGGGGTATGAAGGCAACTTAGGGGAGAATGAATGATTTTAGGAAAGATGGATGGGCCCTTAGAGTGGATGGGAAGTATGATTATTTGTGACAAAGTTTGTCTGACTGTGGTGTGGACTTCTAGTGTCTTCTGCACCAAAGACTGTCTTTCTTCCCTTGTTTATGACACTGTTACTGAACAACAAATGGGGTTCTACTGCTCACTATCCAATAGGCAAACTCTGGAGGCAGAGGTTTGATAAAAAAAAGGGGGTCACTTATTCAAAAGTTACACAATTTTGGAAGAATGACATACTTCTGCCTCAGAACCCATTTCCTTTAAAGCACCCAAAGACAAATAACCCCACCACCTTTTGCCAGATTAGTTCAAAGATGTGACTGAAATCCTTTTGCCATTTAAAATACTATCCTTTGGGAAACAGCTGGCTGCAGCACCATCATCAAGGTGGTTTAGCTGGTTCTGGATTGCAGTCTGGGTTTGCAGCTCGTCTGGAGTTCTTACCTGTTGTGTGCTGAACTTTCCTCTGCTCCTGCCCAGTGGCCCAGTGCACCTGGGCCCTCTGGCCTTCAGCAGTCAGCTCACCAGTGCACCCACGGACCCAGACTAGCAGGACTGCACAGCACAGTGCCAGTAGCAGTCACTGCCATTGCTTCTCACTCTGGCTTGGTTGTTTGCCAGACCATGTGGTGGTCTCCACAGCCTGCTGGCCAGGGAACACTAGGGCCACCTACCAGGCCAGGGAGGGGAACCCCGAAGGGCTGAAATGCTGCCTACCTTCTATTTAAATCTTTTGGCCCCAAATCCGACATGCTCCAGATTCCAGTGGGTTTCCTAGCCCATTCCCACTGGACTGGTAGGTCTGTATCTTTCCCTGACCGCCTTGACAAACTCTGTGACACATGTGTTGTTGTGACCTCTCCAGCCTGCACAAACTCTGTACCCAGGGGTGTGGAAATCTGTCACAAGCCGGCTGCAGCACTTCCCAACCCCTCCCTTCTCCAGGGCCTGTGCGGGCTCTTGCACGGCTCTCCAGCGAACATGCCAGATCCCCTGTAACAACACCACCAGGGAAGGCACTGATGATAATTGAGTTAATTATGGAGGATTTATCTTTAGGCAGTTAAGAGAAGTTCAGAGAAAGCCTCCCCCAGCATCTGTTGTTTTACAAAGTGTCTTCAAGCTCAAATAATCAATATACTAAAGTGGCAGAATTGGGGTGACATTTCCTAAACTCCTTCAAAATGAAGAGAATTGCCTTTTTCTTATCTAGTGTGTATTGCCTTTTTCATTCTAGTGTGTATATAATGAAGTGTTCTGATAATTCAAATTCATTTTTAAAGAGGCTTAACTTTTATGTGTATATACAAAATATACTTAATAATATTTCTAAAAATGATAATAGATGCTACTGATGTAAACACAATTAAACCTGGGATTTTTTAAGATTTCTAAATATTTAACAGTTTATTTCCCCAAATTTTTGAACTAACAAAAAGTACTAACAGAAATGTACTAAGAAAATGTATATATCCCTTACTCCAGTCTAGCAATTAGTACAATCTGGTATACTTGCTTTTTCATTTTCAAATGCATATTAGTAGTATTTTTATTAACCATTTTTGGATACGATGCATATAATATGTACTTTTTCTATTTAATTTTATATATTTATCATCTTTGATCATGATAAAACTCTAATATATATGAATGATGCTGTGCTTTTTCATTTAATTTACTGATCTATTTATTATTTATTCAAAGCATGTGTTGAGTACCTAGTATGTGGCTATTGTGGTGAAGAAATCAGGTAAAATTCCTGTTCTTACATGTTTCACAAAGGAAAAAGGTGCAATAAAAGTATGATGACAGTTATGGTAGTGAAATAAAATTGCTGTGCATGCAGAATAAGCAAGAACATCTAATATACCTCATATATCTGTAAATCTGGGAAAAGATGCATTTAGGCAAAGACCGAAGAACTAGTAGGCAAAGCAGGAGAGGGATTGTGTGTGGAGTGTCAGAGGTGAGACAATGTGCCCAACCCCATGAATAGTTATATCCTTGGACTGCAGTATAATTCTATTAGTTAACTAATGTAAAATATGGTGATCACTCAGGGTTATTTCTTTACGTACATAAAGAAATTAAAGATAAGCTCCCTTGGCTATTATCTGAAGCAACAGAAGCAGGCATGTTTATATGTTTCTTTTGTTTACTAATGAAAACGCTGAGAAAGATGGATTTCTCTGGAAGGTAACACAGCCTGCCTCACATTGCAATTTAATCAGATAGGAGAGGAAGTTGAAACATAGCAGGCATTTCCAGGAGAGCTTGGAAGAATGACTTGCAGCAAGGCAGTTATGTCTTTTCTTGGAAGAGAAGATGTCCCCTTGACACGCATAAGTTAATGTTCCAGATGAGCACCCCGTCCTGGAGAAGAGAAATGAGTGACCACCAGCAGAGCAGGAAGAAATGCCCCCATCCACTGAGCCACCATTATGGAAGGCAGCCAAGTGGAGAGGACTTCAGTCAAATGGACTGACCAAAGGCACTGATTTTACCCCTCTAAGCACAACCAGAGATGCCTCAGGATAACCTCAGGCCTTTCTTTTTATGGGATGACTTGAGACTGTGGATCCATGTAAAATTGCTCATTATCAGGACATGTCTACTGCAAATTGTGCATCTTAGCATTCTGTGACAGAGCAGGAGACAGGCATGTGATATCTCACTCCAAGTCTTCCCTGGACAAAAGTAAGCTTGGAATTCTGTTCTGGAGGCATTCTTTGTGAAATGGACTCTTAAATGTTTGGAGGAATGTGAATGCTTGCATTGAAATATAAGATGTGTGAAATTCAGGCATACATGTGAAAATGTAAACACACTTAAAATTGCATAAAAATAGTAATGCCTTTAGTGAAAGCAGAATATCAAAGCAAATCTCTGATGAGTCTTCCAGCTATAAGTACTCTGCAATTATAAATGTATAAATATGTACTTATTATTTCTGCTAGTGTCTTTGCCTCAGTGTCATAGTAATTAGTTATTTTTTTGTCTCTTCAATCTAAAGGTGGACCCACATATTATTTTCCTGTATCCTTAGACTGCCCAATATAGTAAGGTGCACTAGCTAATCTGTGGATGAATAAATCCATTCAGTTGTCCCAAAGTCATGTGTTGATTGGTATTGATTGACCTGAATCATTGGAATTACTATACATAATAATTATATTATCACTATCATCTAAACAAAAGATACTAGAGTTTATAATCCCTAGTATTTTAAGTAAGAGACTTGTATTTTAACTATAACTATTTCAATAAACTAAATTTGTATAAAAAATTAATAGGTTAAGGTTCTGCTCACTCTTACCTCTACCTGTGTTTTAGAGTTAGAAGTACATTTTTAGAAAACTTTCAGGAAAAGGACACAATGAATTTAAATTTAGTTTCTGGAGACAACATTTACTAAGTGTTGAAAGAGTTTGCTACTGAAGAGTGACTGGAACTTTCCTCATTCTCCACGTCTGCCTCACAAGGATAAGGTGATAAAAAGTAGGCAAAACTTCCAAGTTGATGGATCATATTTCAATGAAACATATAAGAGTCCTGCATGCAGCTAGCTAATGATATTTTACTTCCCAACTGTAATGAGAGTAAAGAAAGAGCAGTATGTTTCACAGGACTGGGTCACTCAGTATCCTGACCACACTGGAGTTGAAGCAGAGATGAAATGTTTAGCAACCCTAACTCATTATCTCTGCAAGCTGAGTTCTAAAGGGCAGGGTCATTAACAGTGACTTCTAAAGCAATTTAATGCATATTTCGTAGAAGTGGTCAAAAAGATCTTTTTAAGTGAAGGAAATGCCACACCATTTACTTTTAGGGGCTCAGTTGCAAAAAGGCTAGAATGTTAATATAGGGAAAATGATTGTTTTAGCCTGATGTTTTTCAGGAAGTTGATTAGCATTGCTGGGAATTCTTTCTATTTAATTGTTCTTTTATTATGTGTAGATGAAAAGTTTTTAAAGTTAGTTTTTTTAGGAATATTTTAAACTTGAACTTTTCCTCATTTTATTTTGCTCAAGCAAGGGTCACAAAGGTAACCCCAAGGAAAATATTCTGCAAGTCTGTTCCCGACAATGTGAATTACTAGGGAGCTGCTAGGAAATGTGAACATTTACTGTTTTCATTGGGAAGCTTCTTATCTCTCAAGCTCCATAGATTAATGAATACTACATTAGAGTGGCAAGCTGAGTCAGAGGTAAAGGTTTTAGGCCTTTACACAAAAGAAATATGCTGTTCAAACTGTCTATGTATGTGAGCAAAAAGACAAAGGTGATATCAGTCAAAACTCTCTATTTGATTATTCTGGTGTGATCTTTTCTAAGAACATTGAACATACATGGATGTAAGTCAATGGCAGTCTAAAGAAGGTTACTTGTAACAACATCATGCAAAACACCATTTTAATTTAATGTTCTTAGGCAGGCATTAGTTGAATGTAACATTAATTTTGGAAAACATGTATCTGTCTGATTTCATCCCTCCTTAAGCTTGTCTATATTTCTCCACAAGCTTGTCTGCATTTAAAAGTCATCAATAATGTAACTTAGTTCTTTCATCTCTATTGGCACTGACAATGAAAAATGAGCAAACAAGTTGAAGTGAATGTAAATTATAGATGCCCAAACATGCTGTTCATCATGGCCCAGAGCCTGGGCATTGTGTTGGACTGGGTGCATTTTACATCTGATAGAGCCATTTCATTTTCTTTCAAAATGATAAATAGTTCAAAAAAAATCACTGCACCATACAAATTAGTTATATATGGGGGTGGTAGTTTTTTCATCTTCAATTGTCTCTGATGCAGCTTATACAAAATAATTGTTCTGTTAACTGAATACCACTCTGTAATTGCAGAAAAAAAGTCGCAGCTGTTTTGTTGACATTCTGAAAGATTCCTAGTTAATACAATTTTTTTTATTGGAAAAAATCACAAACTGTAGCTGGATATAACTCTTCATACAAAAGTGGTGTAACTTCTTTGCCAGCATCATTTATCTTTCTTAAAAAATAAAGAAGAAAGAAGAAGGGAGGGAGGGAAGGAGGGAGGGAGGGAGGGAGGGAGGGAGGGAGGAAGGAAGGAAGGAAGGAAGGAAGGAAGGAAGGAAGGAAGGTCTTTTAAAGAAGTCATAGATTTTAAAGGTATTTCCTCCCTCCCTCCCTCCCTCCCTCCCTTCCTTTTTTCCCTCCTTCCTTCCTTCCCTCCTTCCTTTTTTCCTGCTTTCCTGCTTTCTTTTATCTCCTAGTGGTTTGTGAAGAAAAGTTTCCATCTGCTATAGGGTCTTTGAGATGAAAACAAAATGTAGGCAAGTTAATGTTTTAAAATACTATCAACATGCATTAGTGTACTCTTCTCGTTCACTTCTTTCTTACCTCTAAGAATTTCCTGCCTATTCACAAACTTACACTGGCTCTTCATGACTAGCAGATTGATTACAAAGTCCTCAGACTTGGCATTTGAGGTTCTCTGCAATGTGAACTCCATCCACCTCTCTGTAGGTACCTCCTCTTGCTCACCTATGTTCCAGCCAACATGAATGACCTGAGCCAGTCTAAGAAACTATTCTACTTGTCACCACTTCTTCTCCTCTACCTGCAAGATTCTTTTGGTGAGTCTAATAATCAAATAGACAGGAGACAGAGTAAGAAGAGAAAATAAACAATTTAATTGTTTATGTTGCATGGAAATCTCAAATATATGAAAGAGTCAGAGACTCCTACATAAAAGAGAGATTCAAAGACAAGGAAGATATGGTCTGACAGTCTGAGGATGCCCTTGGGGCTTCAGAGGGGAGGAGGTCTTTGCAAAACAATAACAAGAGCAAATGTTCAGTAATTAGAAATTTTCCCTGCCCTATAGATAAGTCAAAAAAAGGTATCTCTGATAATCACTTAATATGGGCAAGTCCCCTAATTCAAAATTTTCTAGGTAGTTAAGGGGGGCAGGGGTTTCCCTTAAGCCCATGGGAGTTTGGTTGCCTCTAGTTCAAAGCATTCAGCCTGCCTCAGAGGGCACATCTTTGGGTAATTCATTTAGAGCCCCTACATCTACATCTATGTTCCCGTCTCTGTTATTATAAATAGCTTTTACACCAGAATTGTTCTCACAACATCATTTATTATTGTAATTCCCACTAGGCAAGCACACCAATTTGTGTAGGGCAGACACATAATATGCATTCTTTAAAAGTAATAAACATTCTATAGTACATCATCAGTATATTAAATTGTATTCACCACACCAAGTCTCTTTCCATTAGCATTTATCCCCCCGCCCCCACCCCCGTATCCTCTTTAACCTCCCCCATCCCCCTTTACCTTTGGTAATCACCATACTGTTGTCTATGTCTGAGTTTTTGCTGTTGCTTGCTTGTTCTGCTTAACCCCTTCATCTTTTTCACCCAACCCAGCAAGCCCCTCCCCTCAGACAGCTGTCAATGTGTACTCAATGAGTCTGGTTTTATTTTGTTAGTTTATTTTGTTCATTAGATTCCACATATAAGTTAAATCATATGATACTTAAGCTGTATACCTGAAACTTATATAATATTATTAACCAATGTCACCTGATAAATTCAATAAAAAATAAAAAGTAATAAAGATTAACTCAAGTAATATTTAGAATTTATTTATTATAACACATTATATGAACACAGTTTAAAGAGCTCAAACTAAGTGAAATAAACTTGTCAAACTCTGCATTTAATCACAATCCCTGAAATTTTTGTTAAGCATTCTTAGATACAGCAATAATATTGGTTTATATAAAAAGAGACCCCTAAAATGGATACCTTCTGGAGGGAGGGCCTCTTGGAGTACAGGTTTCTGCTGCTAAGTGTTTAAAAACCCATCTGTATCAGTGCACCAGCTAGCATTGTTGTGAGAGGTTGCATTCGGCTTCACTGAATTGTTTTTGAAGACTCTTCCAGCGTGTATGCCCATTTCATGATGGGTAATTTACAAGCGCACCTGCCCACAGGGCTCTGAGTGTTCAGCAGTTTTTGATTAAAAATGGCATGACTCCCATGCCTCACCCCACTATTCAACTGATTTTACCGAGTGACTTTTGTTTTCCCAGATGAAAGAAATCCTCAAAGGGAAACACTTTGCTGATATGGAAGAGGAAAGCAAAAAATGGCAGAAGCATTAAACGACATTAAAATCAACAAGTTCAAAAACTGTTTTGATCGGTGGAAAAAATGTCTTGATAGGTATATTGCATCAAATAGGGAATGCTTTGAAGGTGACTGAAGTTTAAACATATGAGAATAAATACACATTTTTTTATAAATAAATTCCATTTTGGAGGGTCCCTCTTACTAAATGAAGTGTGAAAATGAGAAAAGCAAGCCATTATGTAAGCATATATTCATAAACATGTTTGTGCACTTAAGATGGGAACAGAAGAAAAAAATAACAGAACTAGTAATGGCATTAAGCAAATGGCATAAGTGTTTAGTTCAAGTTCCAGGATTATTGTGAATGATAGTCTTTCCTCAAGCTTCAAATACAGTTTCCTCTTAGAGAAAGACTATTGCCAATAGTCAAACACGCATTCACCAGTGAAGTTAAAATGACAGATGTCTTCTGAGTTCTTGCTAGTAACTTACCCACTATAGGAAAATAGTAAAGCTGTTTTTATCTTTTGTCTCACAAGAGGAATTACATGAAATTTAAAAAAGAAAAATGATAAATTAGGGATGTGTACTGTTTTATATGGTTATTTAAGTTATATCATATAAATTTTACTAAACATTTTGATATGAATTTGAATCTCTTGATAGAAAAAAGTAATAACAAAAATATTGTTGTTTAGTACCAGCATAAATTAAAAAGTCAATCTTATTTCAAGAAAAGTATTAAGTAAATCCTAATGTTGGTGATTTGTATAAGACAAAAAAAACATGTACTTGCTAAGCATATGAATAAAAATTATAAACTTTGTAATTATAGAAAAATCTTTTACTTTCTAACAGTACAGCACATTGTCTTAGTTTTTAGTGTTGAGTGTTATTATTTTTTTGATTTTATTTTCTGAACTTCACATTTATTTTCAGGAGAAGTCTCAGGATCAGCTAAGAAATATCTACATTAAACTATAAATCACTACCATAGTAAGGAAATAAAGATTTTTTAAAAGATTTTATCCATTTATTTTTAGAGAGGAAAGGGAGAGAGAAAGAGAGAGAGAGAGAAACATCAATGTGCGGTTGCTGGGGGTTATGGCCTGCAACCCAGGCATGTACCCTGACTGGGAATCGAACCTGTAACACTTTGGTTCACAGCCCATGCTCAATCCACTGAGCTACACCAGCCAGGGGAAATAAAGATATTTTTTAAAATTATAATAATTTTCTAAATTCGAAAAATGATAAAGCATGCCAAACCATAATTTAATTTAAGTTTCTGCCTGAACAGATAGGTACTCCAAGATTCTTTTCTGGCTCTAAAAACAAACCTCAGAAAAAGAGGTAATTCACTTTTAGGTGGCCATCTGTGTAGAAAAAATGGCGGGTTCAAAAACCCAAAAAGTAACAGGTTTTTCACATGTCTTTCATATTTTCTGCAAACTGTGTGGATGCAAAGTCAAAGGAGAAAGGTGCACTGAGAGGTCTGGGTCTCAGAGACAGACTCCCACTATTGTTTCACATTGCTGCTGCACCTTCCCGGTTCCTCTGTGAGAGGGCGGGTCCCTGACTTTCCTCATTCCTCATGAGCATATATATAATGGATCTGTCACTTTCTTTAAGCAATTAAAAAGTACCCTCTGATCTAAATCCAATATTTTTTTCTCTCATCCAGTTTGGAGCCTCTAAATCCTCAGATTAAGGCCGAACTCAAACTGTTGTATATCATGGGAAATGGAATCATTGTTGGGTTATTTAGCTCTTTCCTTCTACCAGTAATTTTAAAAGCCCTGCTTATTCTAAGTAAGATGGAACAAGAATGAAAAAAAAGCAAGGTCTTTATTGAGAAGTGCTGATGTAAGTAATCAAGTAATCATCGGGCCCCTTTGTGCACATTTATTAAAAGCTACACTCTTTCTCCTTTGTGTCTTTGAGACTTCTCTCTCTCACCCTATAGAAAGGAATAGATGTCCTTACTGCTGAAGTGGCAGTGCTTTTGACATATCTTCTGACTTCCATTTAGCTCCTCCTCTGATGGTGTGCTTGGACTGAACCCTTTTATCTGGGTTTGCCTGAGACCCTCAGACACCACCCCCTTTTCAGGAAGGCTTCATCTTTTCCTACCTGGCAGTCTAGTCTGGGGCACATGTGAAAAACACTGCACCTTTGAAAGGGACAGACTAGAGCAAAGTCGGCTTCATATGGGATCTTTTTTTTTTTTTTTTAACTCTGACACTGCAATAGCCTAACCTCTTCCACTCCAGAGCCAGGTGAAAACTTCTTGTCTGCCTGGTTCCAGAGGCCCAGGTCAAGTTCTCCCCTGAGAGCTAGATAAAATATATACAGTTGAAATCTAAATAGAGAATTAGATGGACTATAGATATTAGCCTAATGTAAATAATCATTGAGTAGTGAAACTATAATTCCACTCTTTTACTTCTGTTTGCATTACTGAACATATTTTAAAGTAAAAATGTAATTGAGTATATATTTTCATTTCTATGTGAAAGGTATTAAACTACTTTTTAAACAAATGTCATATTTACATCAGAGATGGCACAAATTTAATATTAAACAATTATACTACTTACCAACCATTAGCTCTTTAATTCTAATTCTAACCATTTTCATTTTGGCACTTTATTTTTGTCCCAATTGCTATTATTCCCGATATTTTTTTTCAAAAGCTAAGCCTCCCCTAGCCCCATATAAAGTATGGCTTAATTGATTTTCCTTGAATTCTGTACATAAAATCTTTAATTTTTATCTTAAAGTCATTTGGTCAAAGCATTAGAGTTTACAAAGATTGACATCATCAAGATGGCAATATAGGTCATTCCTGATTTTAGTTCCCCTCACAGGAAAACCAACTAGCAACTATCCATAGAGAAGACATCATTGTGAAAATCCCAAAACTCAGGAGTGAGGTTGAAGCAACACGGCCTTTGGACAACAGAAACTGAGAAGGACCAAATTAGAAAGGTACAAGGAGAGGCTACACCTTGACATTATTGCTTCTCCCACAGCCAGGTGCAACACCACAGCAAGAGGGCCCCTTGTGCTTATGGATTCTCTAATGGGAAGAAGAGAACCCAAAGTGGACATCAGCTTCCTCAGTGTTGCAGGATCCTTCCTGGAAGTGAAACATACCTCAGAATAATAAAGGCTATTTCTGAGAAGCCCACAGCTAACATACTCAATAGTGAAAGTTTGAAATCTTTTCCTCTAAGATCAGGAACAAGACAAGGGTGCTTACTCTCACCACTCCTATTGAACATAGTACTAGAAATCCTAACAAGGGCAATTAGGTAAGAAAAAGAAATAAAAGAAAGGGCAAAGCAAAATCATTTTTGTTTGCAGAAGACACAATATTATATGTAGAAATCTCTAAAGACTATACCCAAAAATGTAGCACATAGTAAAATTCAGTAAAGATGTAAGATAAAAAATCAACATACAAAACTTGGTTGTATTTCTACGCACTATCAATGAACTAACTGAAAATGAAATAAACAATCTCACAATAACATTAAAAAATTAATATTTAGAAATAAATGTAACCAAGGAAGTGAAAGATTTACACACTGAAAACTAAAGGCATTGATAAAAGAAATTGAAGAAAACACAAATAAAAAAAATATTTTACTGTCATGGTTTGGAAGCTGAAGTGTTTATACTACACAAAGCATTGTATAGATTAAATGCAATCTCTATCAAAATTCCAATGGCATATTTTTCATAGCAAAAAAACAATCTTAACATTTGCATAGAACAACAAAATATTATAAATCACCAAGGGAATTTTTAGAAAGAAGAACAAAGCTGGAGGTATCATGTTTCCTTGTGTCAAGCTATGATATAAAGCTATGGTAATTAAACCAGTATGGTACTGGCATAAAACCAGTCACAAAACTGGCAGCCCAGAAATAAATCCCTGCTTATACAGTCAACTACTATTTTGCAAGGGAGTCTAGGATAAAAAAGCCAAGAGTGCTCAATATGGACAAGATTGTCTTTTCAATCAACAATGTTAGGAAAACTGTATATCTGCATACAAAATAATAAAACTGGACCAGCATGTTGCACTACTCACAAAAATTAACTGAAAATTGATGAAAGACTTAAATGTAATATTTGAAACTGTAAAACTCTTCAAAAAAATTTTCGGAAAAAATCTTCTTGATATTAATCTTGGCAACAATTCTTTGGATATGACTCCAAAAGCACAAGCAAATAAAGTAAAAATAAATGTGTCACTATGTACATATATCAAATTATCACATTTACTCATTACACTTACAACATAGTCTATATCAATAATACTCCAATAAAGCTGGAAAAATCAAATAAATACTATAAACCAAAGCTTACAAAACTAAATAAAATAAAAGCATGTTGTTAAAAAGACAAGACTGTTACTGAACAGGAGAAAATGATGCCATCCTCAATGTGCCGCTTCAGCATAAACAGCATTTTGACCTGAAGGCACTTGAGAAACAACAGATTTGGAAGGGTTCTCTGACCCTCCTCTTTCTTCCTAAAAGAAGCCGTAACATTTCCCCTGTGAATGGATTCTTTCCTGTACCCAGAAGAAAATGTTCTTCTCACTTAAGATTGGGTCAATGCCAAAATGAATCTGTACAAACAAACTTATTAAAATAATTCTTATCTCCCATTGGTTTCCCCATATTTCCTAGTCACTGTTTCACAATTTACTGATCAAGTCTTTGTCTTATCACATTCCCATAATTTATTTTTCTTTGCATAAAATAGTTATATAAGCTTTAGGCTTCACAGTTTTGGGGGGCCTTTGTTTTTCTTTTGAAGACGTCTCTGTGTATATACTATAAGTATATAAAATAAAATTTGTATACTTTCTTCTGTTTATTTATCATATGTTAGTTGAAAATTTGTAGGCCCCACCACAAAACCTGATACAATAGAAGGAACTTTCATCTTTCATAATACCACATGGGTTTTAAAAAAATGGATAAAAACAATTTGTGGCAAGTGCATAGTCAGTGAATTTAATGATTTTGCATCTCTACATGTCATAGGCAAGAATAAATTAATTTGAAATTCCAATTGGTACTTTTTTTAAAGCCTTGAATTATAATAGTTTTATTCCTCTCTATAAGTTACCTTTAAGAAAGTGGCATTTTCCTAAGTACCAATATTATTATATTCAATGGCTGGTTTTCTAGATAACAAGGATGTTACATACAAACTTGTAAAATATAGAATGTCTGATAATTTATACCCAAAGGTATAAATCAGAATAATACAGAAATTAGAGGATACTCCGAAATCTTGGACATTTTTTTGTAGCAATATTTTTTTTGATAAATCTTCTTGGACAAAGGAAACAAAAAAAAATAAAGAAATGGGACTACATGAAACTAAAAAGTTTTTGCACAACAAAGGACACCATCAACAAAATAAAAAGACAACCATGGAATGGGAGAATATATCCATCAATACATCTGATAAGGGGTTACTATCCAAAATTTATAAAGAACTTACAAAACTTAATACCCAAAGAAACTAACAACCCAATTAGAAGATGAGCAGAGGACCCGAATAGACACTTCTCCAAAGAGCACACACAGATGGCCAATAGACTTATGGAAAGATGTTCAACATCAGTAATCATCAGAGAAATGCAAATTAAAACTACAATGAGATACCTCCTCATACTTGTAAGAATGGTTGCCATCAATATATCAACAAACAACAAGTGTTAGCAAGAATGTGGAAATGGATGTGTTTAATGGTTGTTTTAATATTCAAAAGGTATCTGTTCACTTTATGGCAGATTATCTTGAAATAATATACCCTTTATGTACAATGCATATAATACATCTTTAAAAAAGATTTTCAATACCCACCTTCCTTTGTGGTACTGTTTCCACATAACTTTTTTACATGTGCCACTGACCTCACAATGTATTGTTTTTATTTTTGGTTTAGATACTAAATTATCTTTAACAGTTAAAAAATATAAATAATATTTTATTTTTGCCCATATACTTATAATTTCTGGTGCTTTTTATTCTTTTGTGGAGAACCAAAATTTCATGTGGTATATTTTTCCTGATAAAAGCATTTCTTCTAATATTTCTTTTTGTTTTGGTATCTGATGATAAATTCTCTTCTTGCCCTTTTTCTAGAAAAGTTCCACTTTATTTTCTTAAGAATACTTTTTTTTGCTGGCTATATAATTCTAGATTACCAGGTTTTCTTTCATTACTTTAAAATGTTTCCCATTATCATCTGTATTTCATTATTTATTGTGAGAAGTCCTAATCACTCTTCTGTTCCTTTGTATATTACATGTTTGTTTTCCCTGCTACTAGTTTTCAGAAATGTAGCCATAATATGCCCTGATTTGGTTGATATGTGTGTGTGTTACCTGTTTGTAGGTCACTGAGCTTTTAGAATTGATGTTTATAGTTTTTATTTTTAATGAAATTTTGATATTCTTCAGCCATTATGTTAAAATATTTTTTGTATTCCCTTGTACGTTAAACTGTATTTATATTATTTTACTCTATTTTGAATTAGTCTATAGATCAAGTGACACAATTTATTTTTTAGGTCTTTTCCTTTTTTACTTTCCTTTTGTATAGATTGCATTGCTATGCTTTCAAGTTCATTGAGTTTATAAATTCTTCTATTTTTTCTCTTTCTCTATTGTCTAATTAACTCTTAGTCCCATCCAATAAAATTTTAATTTTAGATAGTTTAGCTTTCATATATAGAAATTTAGGGGCTTTCAGCCAAGATGGAGGCATAGGTGGTCGCACTGTGCCTCCTCACACAACCAAAACTAAGGACAACAAAACTTTATAAACAAAAAACAACCAGAACAGAGAGAACTGAACCAAACAGAAGTCTGACTACCATACATCCAGACCGGTAAGGAGGGGCGGAGTCAGGGGCCTACAGAGAGGGGTCGAGGGGCACCGGCAGGAAAAATCAGTGGCTGGCAGATATGGGCACGCAGGGCACAGATGGCAGTTGGAGTACCCCAGAAGCGCCGGGGCAACTGACGGACCGGTGGCAGACCCTGGGCGTGGGAGGCAATGAGCAGACCCAGTGAGGCGCGCAAGGCAGCTGGCTGTCCACAGCCACACATTCGTGCACAGACAAACTAAGTGAAAATGGGCAGAGACATGGCAGCGAAACCCAGGGACCCAGCGCTGGAAAACAAAGCCTAAAAGCACCAACTGAAAACACCTGTGGAAGTTGAGGCTGAGAGATTCTCTCAGACTTACAGGAGGCTCCTTGGGAAAACCCACAGAGTCCTAGAAAGCACACAAACCCACCTGCCTGGGAGCCAGCACCAGAAGGGCCCAATTTGCTTGTGGGAAGAGGCAAAGGAGACTGAAGTCCTAGAGAGAGCTGAGCAGGCACCATTGTTCCCTCTTGGACCCCGCCCCCACATACAACATCACAACCCAGCAACTGAGGTGTCCCACCCTGGTGAACACCTAAGGCTCCGCCCCTCATACATAACAGGTGCGACAAGACCAAAGGAAAAAAATAAAATTAAATTAAAAAGATGGCTCAAACAGAGTTAAAAGCCCCAGAGCCAGTTTTTATAAGTGATCAAGAAATAGCCAACCTATCAGATGCACAGTTCAAAGCACTGGTGATCAGGATGCTCACAGAATTGGTGGACTTTGGTCATAAATTAGATGAAGAAATGCAGACTACAATAAGAGAAATGAAGGAAAATGCACAAGGAACCAATAATGATTGAAAGAAAACTGGGTTTCAAATCAATGGAAGGGACCAGAAGGAGGAAAGCAACAACCAAACAGAAAATAATGAAGAAACAAGAATTCAAAAAAATGAGGAGAGACTTAGGGACCTCCAGGACATCTTTAAACATTCCAACATCTGAATTGTAGGGGTACCAGAAGGGAAAGAGGAAAAACAACAAGTGGAAAAGGTATTTGAACAAATAATAAAGGAGAACTTCCCCAATCTGGCAAGGGAAATAGACTTCCAGGAAGTCCAGGAAGCTCACAGAGTCCCAAAGAGGTTGGCCCCAAGGAGGAACACACCAAGGCACATCATAATTACATTACCCAAGATAAAAATAAAGGAGAGAATTCTAGAAGCAACAAGAGATAATGGGACAGTTACCTAGAAAGGAGTTCCCATCAGAATGTCAGCTGATTTCTCAAAAGAGACCTTGCAGGCAAGAGGGGGCTGGAAGGAAGTATTCCAATTCACGAAAGACATCGACCTACATCCCAGATTGCTCTATCCAGCAAAATTTTCATTTAGAATGGAAGGGGAGATAAAGTGTTTCTCAGATAAGGCCAAGTTATAGGAATTCATCATCACCAAGCCCTTATTATATGAAATGTTAAAGGGACTTATCTAAGAAAAAGATAGAAAATATGAACAGTAAAAAAAGACATCAAACTCACAGTAACAACCATACCTAAAACAAAAGCAAACTAAGCAAACAAATAGAACAGGAGTGGAACCACTGA
Source organism: Phyllostomus hastatus (assembly GCF_019186645.2). Lineage (NCBI taxonomy): Eukaryota > Metazoa > Chordata > Mammalia > Chiroptera > Phyllostomidae > Phyllostomus > Phyllostomus hastatus. The sequence goes on along the minus strand of NW_025334028.1, from coordinate 20,099,693 downwards.
AATGGAAATCACATGGAGGGTTAGTAACAGGGAAATGGGAGGAGGAGAGAGGGGGAAAAGATATAGAGAATAAGTAGCATGTACATTAGGTAGCAAATAGACAGGGGGAGGGCAGGAATAGTATGGGAAATGTAGAAGCTAAAGAACTTATGACACATGGACATGAACTAAAGGGGGAGGTGTGGGTGGGAGGACGTGGGCAGGGTGGAGGGGAGTGAAGGGGGAAAATGGGACAACTGTAATAGCATAATCAATAAAATATATTAAAAAAGAAATTTAGTGTTTTTTGACATTCCATTTTTGTCCATTTTATTTCTATTTTAAATATTTTTAATTTTTATTTTAAATATGTGTCTATAACTATAATAGCTTTTAGCATATTTGTTATATAAATTTTACATTTCTATGATTTCTGAATTTATTTTTCTTAATAAATTTTGTCCTGATTATGAAGGGGGACCCTAAAATCTCAAAATTATCTTCTGGAGGGTGGACCCCTCATAGTACAGGCTTCCCCCACTAGGTGAGTGCTGTAGGAACCCATCTGTATCAGTGTACCAGCTGGTGTTATATGAGAGACTGCATTGGCTTCAGTGAATTTTTTTGAAGATTCTTTCAGTGAGTTTGCTCATTTCATGATGGTTGATTTACAAGTGCACCTGCCCACCCTGCACTGAATGTTCAGCAGCTTTTGAAACAGCATGACCCTCACCTTCCATTCAGAAGATCTCAGCTTAAGTGATTTTTTTTGTTTGTTTGTTTCCCCAGATGAAAAAAGTCCTCAAAGGGAAATGTTTTGCCAAAGTGGAAGAGGTCAAACAAAACATGGAAAAAAAACTAAAAGGCTTCAAAAGCTTAAGCCCCAAAACTGTTTTGAGCAGTGGAAAAAATGCCCCCATAGGTGTATTGCATCAGATGGAGAGTACAGACGAGGTGCCTGAAATTTAAACACATAAGAACAAATACGTAATTTTTTATCAGTAAATTCTAAGGTTTTTTGGTGTCCCCCCTTGTATGTGTCAGAGTTCCCAGCTGTTTGGTTAATGTAGTAATTTTGATTTGATGTTGAGAGCTGTAATTTTGTTATTATTCCTTTAAATAGCATTGGAGTTTCAAAAAAATTTTGCCCTAAAATTGATATCTTTGATTAATTTTATCCCTGTTGTCTTTAAGTTTTTCTAGGATAGAAGTAGAAGAGCATTAGTCACCCCAGAGAAAGCTCAGCACATTCTAGGGCATCTCTCAGATCCGCACTGAATGATACGGGTTATCACTGAAGAGTCTCTACTGTGGTGGGCTGGGGCTTGAGTACCTGCCTACTCTGTGCAAGGCCTTGAAATTGTTGTGCTTACAAATCCCTGGTCTTTTTCACCCTGCCGTTTAGAATTTTACTCCATGCATGCATGACCTAGAGCTCAGCAAACAGTCAAGAATCTCTAAATAGATTTCCAGAGTACTTTGTCAGCTTCTCCAGAATTCTGGCTCACACTTTTGGCTTACACAGATTCCACAAAATCTGATCTCCATTTGTATTTTCCCTCTTGTCTTAATGATCTGGAAATTGTCTCCAGGCAATGAAACAGGGAAATGCATGTCTGAAATGATTTATGTCCCATCTTTCAAGGACCACAAAATTGCACTATTTGCTCAATGTCTATAAATGCCTTCATGTGTTTTATCTAGTTGTGTATGGTGGAAGGCCTGTCCTTGTTCCTCCTTCATGGATAGAAGCAGAAATTTGTTATGTAAAATTGATATAAGAATCAATCAGAAAATTAAATTAAAGGTCTATATTAGTTAAAATCTAGAGTCTCAATTCTACCAATGAAGATAAGTCTTGAAGAGATGACAAAACATGGGCTGTATGGACTCACACATCTGGATTTGAATGTTGGCTGTGTTACAAAGAGCAAGTTACTTAATCACTTCACTCTGAATTTCCTAAACTATAAAACATTATTATAAAACCTCATGCCAGCATTGTGAGGATTTAATGAGGTATTAGGTTTACATCTTAGCTTGTCATTACCTCTAGATCTGATGTATGAAATCAAAGAAAATAAAAATTTAATCTAAAAGTTTTATGCTTAACATTTGTTTTTGTCAAAATTTGAGCAATTACATTTATTTAAATAATTAGACTCATTCTCAAGTACAAATGAAAAAAAGCACATTGATGTTTGCCATAAGTCTAATTTTACTTATTATGTCCTCTACAAAATTTGATAATAGATCAAGCACAAATCCCCAAGCAGATGGCTGTCAGCCACAAAGCAGAATGCTTTCATCTTCTATTAGCTGCATGTGGATCTAAACTCAATTTTCCCATTACATATTGTCTAAGAAGAATTTATTTTCAATCCAATATGCCATAATTTGCCTTCAAAGAGATTAGCTTCTTTTTATAGTTAAAGCATTTCTTGTTTACCTTGTTTTACCTGTTATAGGTTCTATCCTTTTAGCCAAATTGATAGAAATGACAAATGTGGTCAGCAAAGATACCTAATAGAAAAAAAGTAAAGTACAATCTTAAAAATGTCCCCTTCCAATTTGGCTGTGAATACCGCAGCTCTACTCTGTTCTCCTCCCTTCCCATTATGGGAAGACAAGATGGGGGACATGACTATTTCTAGGAGGCCAGAGTAAGATGTTCACAATGGAAGAAAGCCAGAGAACCTTTGTTACCTAAGGATAAGCTCACTCTTAAGCAAGCCTGCATCTGCCTACCATGTGCTAGGTGTTACAGGTTCCAGATGTCAGGTAGTGGAAAAATAAAACCCTTGCTATCATGAAGATTAATCATTAAACTACCACATAGGGTTTACTATGTTATGAGTACTTTTTAAATGTTAACTCATTTAAACCTCAGAAGAATTTTATGAGATAGACAGCCTTATTATTGCCACAGAAACAGAGGATCAGAGGTATTATTAATTAGCTACAAACCCTCACATTTAATAACAGGCAGAACTGTAATTAAAACATAGCACGCCAGACCACAAAGCTCATATGCTTATATATGCTAGTGGATGGGGGAGGGGAGATGAAGATCGAGGTAGAGACAGAGATGGAGACAGAGAGAGAGAGAGAGATTTAATTGAATATAAAGGAATAAAATAGATAGTACATTAGATTGTTATTCATGTTATGAAGTAAGAGAGCAAGGAAGAAAAATAAGGGAAAGTATGGATTTAGGATTGTTGTGTTAAAGAGAATTATCAAGAAGTCTTCACAGAGAAATTGGCATTTGAAATTGGAAAACCTGTTGAATATATCTAGATATATGTCTATACCTATATATCTCTACATATTTCATATATGTTTAAGGCATATTTATATATAATGTGTGTTTACATATGTGATATATATTTTATATATTACTTTTGGTTAAATAGATGAAAAGGATTTAATATTTTTAGGTAAACATACAAATTAGTGTAGGACATTTGTTCAATTTGCAAATATTATGTTTAAATATAGCCACTTCTGTCAATCACCATTAATTCAAACTCCCATTATGGAAATCCCAAATATCTAAAGAAGTGTTAGTATCAGAAAATATCAGTGTCTTAAAATGGGAACTAAAAGCCCATTTTCTTAAGTTTCTGGATGATTACTAATTCATTCTTTGGTGATCAACTTTGGTTATAAAAATTGAATATGATTAATCACTAAGAAGTTTGTACTAATGATGATTGATTGTACTGATTAAACACAACTGGTAAACCCTGAAATGATTCAGCTTGTCATTGCTGGAAAAAAATTCACTTTAAATGCAATGGTAAGCTAATGCAACTTATTTTGTATAGACATACCTTTTTTTTCTGGGTTTTAATTACACTGAGTATATTTGCATAGATCATTAAATAACTTACTAATAATGACTAGTACTTAATATGGCTTTTTATAAATATGTCACAATAAAGGTCAAAAGCATCATAATTTGGTATATAGTGAATAATAATATATTTTTAAGGAAAGAATTACCCATTATATCAGAAGAAACTTTATTCAGGTTTGTTTTCTATACTTAATATGTTATAAGGTAGAGTTATTCATTTTGTTCTAAGTCAATTAGCTTGAAGAAATCTAACCATGACTTTAAAGCACATAAAGGAAAAAAGTAAAATGTTTTTGATAGTATGATCTTTCAAATGAAAACATCATCAATGCTGGAGAAGAAAGATTTATGAGTAAACAGAATTAACAGCAGAATTTCTTAACTTCCACACTACTGACATTTTGGGATGGATAATGTTTTGTTTTGGAGGATTGTCCCAGGCATTTTAAGATACTTCACATCATTTCTGTCCTTTACCCACCAGATGCCAATAGAATCTTCTCAGCCTGGCCTGGTCGTGACAACCAAATATCTTCATAGACCTGGCCAAATGTCTCCAGGGGGCCAAAAATCACCCCTGATTAAGAAACGCTGGCTGTTGATAACAATACATAGCTGAGCACAAATTACTTTATTGAGCACAAATTATATACTAAGTGCTTTGGTAAATATTAAAAATATATCATTTCAATTTTTCTGATGTACCCCATGAGGAAGCACTGCAATTATGTTCATTTTAGAGATGAGAGAACTGAGCTCCAAGAGATTGAATTGCTTGTCCAAAGCCATGTAGTCAGTAAATAGCACAGAAAGCATTTGAATCCAGCCTGATTTATAAATGCCTGATTTCAGGGATTACACCATTGACTATTTTCCTACACTGCCCTCATTTCCTTGAAGCTTAAATTTGAAATGTTTTCAACAAATTTAGAAATCAAATTGTAAAGAGAAATTTATAACTAATACAAATGGTTTAGAGTTTTTATACCCAGGTAAAACTATGGTGTCATTCAGAATGTACAAAGCACACATTTTACCACATCTCATCATTCATTAACTGGTACTGGGGAAAGGGTTTCACTACTGATCAGGTTGGCTGACAGATCTAAGGAGGAGGAGGTGGGCATGGGCAGGAGCACCTCTCAAGAGGTTGCACATCCTTAAGGACTGGGGCAAGTGCCCCAAAGCAAAGAAAAACTGAGCTGAGTGAAAAAAAAAAAAGCCTCTCTATAGAGAGCATGTTTTTTTGTTTGTTTGTTTGTTTTAAATAAAGGCAGGGTTTTTTTAAGATTTTATTTATTTATTTTTAGAGAGGGAAGGGAGGGAAGGAGAGAGAGAGAGAGATCAATGTGCAGTTGCTGGGGGCCGTGGCCTGCAACCCAGGCATGTACCCTGGCTGGGAATTGAACCTGTGACACTTTGGTTTGCAGCCCAAGTTCAATCCACTGAGCTACGCCAGCCAGGGCTTATAGAGCATGTTAAGCCTGCCAAATAAATAGAGCGTAATAGAGAAGTCTGCCAGTTTCTCTTAATCAGGGTATTAGATTGATGAATTAAAATAAAAAATAAAATAAAAAAAGCCAAATACCATTATACTTTTTTATAATAATTGGGTTTTAGGATTATGGGGCAAATTCAGATATCATCAGCCAGGTGGGAGAAATTTTGAACAAGTATATCTCATATTTTTCACTGCCACCAAACATTTTATGTGGAAGCATTTTCTTATACAGTCATTCTTTGATTATGGGCAGTTTCCAGTGAAAAATTTTTTACTAAAAAAGTAGCTTGTAACACAATTGCAAAATTAATTCTTTCATTGATATAATGCACGCATATGCTAATGAGTTTCTTATGTGAACCATTAAACAGCTGATACTAGGGATGAACATGGATTATATTGTAGTAAAACCAAATTAAATCAAAACAAACAAGTGAAAAAACCTTACCATCATATTAATATTTTCTAAATCTAAAGCAGGAAGGGAGCTAATTTCTGACCAAGCATCTTTGAAGTGCCCAACAGAACAGGAAAAAAATAATAGTGTATAAAATACTTTATTTCATACTAAAAGCCAACGGTACAGATCAAGAAGAAAAGGATGGTTGATCTTAATATTGCTGAAAAGTTGACAACTGTAGTAGTTTTCTATCCCAGCACGGCAAATCGCCGCAAACACAGTAGCTTCAAACGGCACACGTGGACTATCTCAGTTTCTCTGGGTGGAGGCTGCACTGTGACTCAGGCATTAGCCAGGACTGCGTTCTTACCAGAGACTTAACTGGAGAAAAATTCACTTCCAGACCCTCCTAGGTTGTTGGCAGCATTTGTTTTCTTAGAGTTTCAGAACTGAGGTCCTCATTTTCTCGATAGTCTTTCACCAGGGAGAGTTTTCAGATCTGACTTGCATTTCCTCCACACGGAGCCCTCTCCACAGACGTGCTCATGGGATGACAGCTCATTCCTCCAAAACCAGGGAGTGAACTTTTCCTGACACGTTTGCACACAAATGCATACTTACATACTTCTACAGAGAAGTACATGTTTGCACACATATGTATGCACATATATGTATATTTACACAAGAATAGATGTGGACACAGGCATAAATGTGTGTGTGTGTAGTCATGGGAATGACATCTCAATCTTAGCTCCTTGGCCACAGTAGTGGGTTAAACAAACATATAAACATCAGAGTCATCCCAGGTTCTGTACACAATAACCAGTCTGAAGAACATCAATTTATAATACCCTGTACACAATTTTTACCTTGGTGAGCTTAAACTTCAAATGAAAAAGTAAATAAATAAAACATAAAAAACCCATAAAATTAGAAGAGATTTTTATTTCTCATAAAAAGTACATTTTATTTTTCCCTAGTACAGAATTTCCTGAGTACGGTAAAACATTAGCATATGTTTAAGAATAAACCTGTTCACTGGGATTCAGGCATTTTTGGCGGCTCTGACAAGTGATAATGTGACATTTCCAGGTCTCTTTGCATGAGAGAGAAGTATCCTTGGAAAGATGTTTTGCAAAAACTTCTCTCTAATCCTCTTTCAACTAACATAGTCTATATGACAGTCACAGATATGTCATCAAATCTAAGGATTACTTATGTTCCCTCTAAAAAGAAAAGCCTATAGTTAAACAATCATACATTATTCCTCAGCTTGTTAAAAAAAGTTTACTTATTAATAGAACTCTTTCAGACTTAGGTTAACTAGATTTTTATCACTTTTTGACAATTAGAAAAACATAAGTAAAATATTGGTTAAGATGATGCTAATATTTATTCACTTTCAGAATCTGACTCTTAAATCATATATCAGCTCAAAGTTAGTGACAACAGATTTGACCAAACACTGTAGTACTCTACAGTGTACCAGGATAAATGGAAATGCAGCCTATATCCACAGAATATTTTATTCTTTCTCTAAGCCAAACATACCGATATCAAGTCACTTAGTTTTTTTTTCATCTTAGAAAAACAACAATCTCTGTGTTTTATATGTTAAATGTGGCTGTGTTGTTTTCCTATAGGGTCATAACAAACTACCACAAATTTGGTGGATTATAGTGGAAATTCATTCTCTCACCATCCCAGAAGTTAAATACCTGACACCGAAATACAGGCAAGGTATACAGATACTTTCTGAAGGATCTGAGGAATAATTCAATCCACGACTCCCTTCTGGTGGCTGCAGCAAATCCCTGGCATTCCCTGGCATGTGGATGTGTCCTCCAATTGCTGCCTTCGTCTTCACGTGATCGTATCTTCTGTATCTCTGTAACCTTCTCCTTTCTCTTACAAGGACACCAGTGATGAAATTTAAGGCCCACCATAAGTCCAAGAAGATTTCATCTCAAGATCCTTGACTTCATTATATCCGCAAATGACGTATTTCCAAATAAGGTCACAGGTGCCGAGGGTTAGGTCTTGGACATATCTCTTTAAGATAACACTATCCTGCCCATTATAGGAGCCCATTATAGTGGCAAAACTAAGTAGCATCTGTGCATAAATAAATGTGTATTCTAAATATAAAGATATAAAATGATATAAAAATATTATTTTTGCATTTTAAAATCAAATGTCTTGAAGATATATATATTAACTACCATTATTTGATCATTTAGTCTAAATTGTCATACTAAATTTATATTTTGCTTAATAAATAATATTTTATGGAAGCAAATCATGAATAAGAAGGCCTGAAGATTCATACTATTATTTTCAAGGCAATGAACAGGTAAAGCATTAAATTATGCATATGAGAAATATAAACTTCAGCATTCTTAGAGATATGAATGACAGGTAACATTATATTTTGAATTTGGCCACTCTTCCATTTCAATGAAAACATGTAAAAATTTGATGAATTGTATTGGTAACTGACAAAGAAGAGCATTAAAAATGAATCTCCTTCATTTTACATTTACATTTATTTCTTCAAACTTAGCCATATTATTACTGAGTGCTATATAGTAAATATAGACACAGTAAATTTCTTAAGAGTTCAAAAAATAATTTTAATACCTTGACTCATAGTTTTCAAAGATATTCTGGCTAAACATGCAAAGACTGACTCTAATAGTTTCTATTTTTTCAAAGATCAATGATTTCATATATATTCTTAATTTTTAGGTCTTAACTGTCAGAGAAAATCACACACCACTTGTAATCACACTATTAAAATTGTTGGAAAAAGTTCCATTTAAGTAGAAAGCAATAATAAATTAATTACTTCTCATAAATATGGTCTTGATACACACATGCTATTAGGAATGCCTGTATTTGAAAGTTAACAAACATATTCGAATATGTGTACATGTACATGCAGAGCTTTGATGCTGAGGATACACATCTCTATTACAAGGTTTGTTGGTATCAGCAAGCCATGAGCCGAGCAAGAATTGCGTTAAAGTGACCACCAGTAATCTTTTGATATAAAAATGTGACATTAATATTAAACCAGAATATTTGTGGTTAACTATGAAAATGAATTTCTTTATAAATATCTGTCTTCTTGACAAGTCATCAGGCTAAACCAGGTTATGAAGTGATAGCAGTAATTAGAGACATTGTATTGAATTCTTCACTGAATTAAATGGTTAAAGCAAAGGTTATAAAGAACTAATCCAGTTGGGTTTAGAATTATAGAAATATTCTTCAGAATAAAAATATTTCATTTTGGTATCATCTGAACTCCTTTGTTCATTCTGAGATATTTTTATAACAAGAAAAATGTATTTAGTTATTTGGGAAATATTTGTTAAGTAATGACTACATTCTATGCACTAAGTAGGAGGCAGCCTCGCACAAGACCTCACCTCCTGGTGTTCACGCCTGCGTGCTCTTGCCTGCACTGGGGTGTGGCCTGGGTGCAGTGACTCACTTCTGATTAATGGAATAGGGCCAAGTAAAGGGATGTCATTTCCGAGATTAGGTTACAAAAAGACTGTGACTTCTGTCTTGTTCACCCTCTCTTGCCCCCTCTCTTGCTTGCTCGTAGAAGCTGAGGGACATGTGTAAGTTGCCTTGTGGAAAGGCACATATTGATGCAGACAACAGCCCTCAGCATCCATGTCATTATGGATGAAATGAGACATTCACATGGAATACCGAGTCTGGTGGAGGAAAAGGGACAGCATGGCTTTTTTTCTCAAGGGGAGCAAAAGCCTTGGCCCTTGCGGTGACTGGCCTTTGTTGGGTTTCTCAGCACATTACATGATGGTCCTCATTTACTAGGCACAGGTTAGATTTAGGTGGTTACCTTTTACAGAAAACAAACGAGCCAATGCCCCTAATCACATCACAGAAGAGGGGTATTTGCAAATGAAAAGGCAAAATTGGTTGAACCAGTTATACTCATCCTTGGAAGGTTTAGCATGGATTTTAGGAAGTTACTTTGCAGTAAATGTTTGCTACAAATCAGGGTGAGGGAGTTTTTAGTAAAAAGCAAGACTCAAAGCAGCCTAGGCATATTGCAGGCCTGATGCCCCATGGGAGAACCTATTTGTGGGTGTGGGTCCTCTGCATCTCAGAGTGGAAGCTGGGCCCACACCACACAGAACTGTCTCCTACACATATGGCAAAGAACTGACGGAGACCTCCAGCAAACAACCAGTGAGAAGCTGATGTCTTCCGTCCACCAACTTGTAAGGTGCAGGCTCCTTCAAACAACAGGTGAATGAGCACAGATCCTCCCTCAGATGAGAGCCGTGATGTAGTGGTAGCCCCAGCAGATACCTTGATTGCTTCACTGTAAGAAACCCTGAGCGGGACGGACCCAGCTAAGCTGATGCATAGGAACTGTGAGCTAATAAATGTCTGGTGTTTTAAGCTGCTAAGCCTTTGCAAAATCAGTTATGCAGCAACAATATTTAACATACTACTTGTACATACTAGTAGGAAAATCAGAAACAATATGTGTAAAAAATACAGTAAACAGATAAAATGTAACACCTCAATTTAGTCCTTTGAAGTTGGGGTGGATGTGGATGAGAGCACTTTGGTGAAAGAGTGTGTGTTTACGTGTGTGCACATACTATGCTTTTTACACTTGATGTAAAATACACAATTATTTATTTTGCTGAAGCATGTGATATTTGCCCCATAGCTTTATAGGCACAGACAACAAAATTCTGAGTTCTTATTAAATAAGATATTCTAGCACATAAAATTTCTATAGCCTCTTTGACATAAAAAGCTTAGGTCTTAATTTTAAATGTCCTTTAGTATTTTATCTCATCTCCCTGCAATATACTATTTCAATTTGAAAGTGGACTGAAGAGGTGAAAATTATAGATTAAAAATGAGGCAAAAGAAAGATTGCAGCTGGGTAAACAATTTAAGAAACAATCTGCTGTGTGCCTTGTTTGGACTCTGACATTAACATGAACAAAATCAATTATTTGTGAAAAATTATTTGATATAAATTATTTCTCATGCCTTGTCTTATTTTTTGCAAATAGAGATATAGCATTGATTGTGTCACATTCATCAAGCATATATACCTCTTCTAGAAAGAGGAATCAGTATCAATCAAGAACTACATTTGTTGTATAAATTGACAGTTTAAAACATGTAGTTGGAATACATTTAAAAGATGGGGAAAGTGTAAGTCAGAGTGATATGTTTCCTCTAAAATGTTTTTAGAATAGCTTCAGTCAGAAAAACTAACTTCATTTTGTCCACTACTGAGAGGTAAAGCTTGGGGGAAACTATTTGTTTATATATTTTAGCTGAGGCTGATAACATTTTCTTCCTTTACAATCATATCAGCTTTTGAAAACATATACATCCATATATCTTTTGCTGTTGATTGTTTTGTAAAAACATATTTTATAACTAAGACATTTCCCTTTTCTAGATCAAATGTAACCTCTTGTAAGAAATTGCCTCCAGCAGGCAGAGTTAGACCTTTCTTTGTTCATATTTATGACATGTATTATAATATTATTTTTTTGTTCCTTCTGCAAAAGGGGAAATAGAGGATTAGACATACTTCATTCTGTATTCAAAATACATGGATGGCTCAGTCTCAACAGTGTGCGTGTTAATTATACTTTTGGGGAACAAATATCTCATGACATTGTTACTTGTGCTTTGTAGTATATTAGTAACAATTAGAGCCCTAGCTGGATGGCTCACTTGGTTGGAGCATCCTTCTGTACACCAAAAGGCTGTGGGTTTGAAACCAGGTCAGGCACATACCTCTGTTGTGGGGTTTGATTTCCAGTTAGGGTGCATAAGGGAAAAAACCATGTCTCTCTCTCTCTCTCTCTCTCTCTCTCTCTCTCTCTCTCTCTCTCTCTCTCTCTCTTCAAATCAATAAACATATCCTTGGATGAAGACTAAAAAAATCATTAGAGATTTGCTGTAATAATAGACCTTTAGGGAAGAAATACCACTAAAATATAAGAAAATGTCCCATTTACTTTGTATTCCTTGGGGTAGGAGATGTGAGGAAGTGTATATAATATATCTTTATCTTTGTTCTGATCTAGACTGTATTTGGTTTCAGGAAAGAAACATGGCATCATTCTCAGACCACTTAACTCCAAGCTTTATTGACTATTGCATTGAAGAATTCCCCTGTCCCCCAAATAAAAAAAATATATAATAACAGAAAAACAAGTTAATTTACCAGAAAGTTTCACATACTCTTACCTTTTTCTTAATAACTTGATAAAGGTTTTTTTTTAATGGACTTCCACAAGTTTTAAAGGTTATTGAATTCATTATGTATTTCCATGTAATTATATATTTTAGGAACATTGGCTAGGTACTAAGTGGAAGAAAAAAGGAAACAGAAAAAAAAATATTTTGTATCTGTTACCAATACATTTGTGGGTTAATCTACTTGAGTTTCTTAACACATCATTCTTCCTTCACTAAAGTAATACAGGCATTATAAGACCTATGAGGTGTTGGGAACCACCCTACCTGGTTTCAGAGGCTGTAACCTCCCCCTGAAAGGCTAAGGCTGAGGGAGCGACCTTAGACCATAAGCCACTAAAGAGGCAAAGCCTATCTCCCTGGCAGGATTGTCACTTCTGCTCCTTTTACTTCATCCATAACTGGCCCCCAATGCTTGGTCAGTTAGCCAACGACAGGTCTAAGATTCCCCAAGGGGGAAACAATCTAAGACAGGCACGATCACGTGGGAGGTCCCCAAGGAAGGACTTGAGGGGCTATAGCAAAAGGGGGTGATGGACCTTCACCTCTCGGCTTTGACATAGCCTGAGTCCTCATTCTGACTGCCAGAAGTCTCCTAATCTCTTGGCTGCCTTACTTCCCATGCCTGATTTAAGCTTGAAACAATGACGGAGGGTGGTGCAGCCCTGTGCTGGAAAGGGCGGGTTCCCCAGGTGATCAGGCCTAAGAAAGAATATGTAAAATTCTGTGAAACCTGCTTTGTTTAGAATGCTCTCAATTAAATGATAAAGGTCCAAGCAAGAAGTGAGTTTGTTCCTGAAAGTTTTATTGCTCTTTAGCTATCAGACCCTCACTCAGAATAGGCCCTCAGAGTTCTTTGTTATCTATTGTTTAATCCTTATTGCTTGACAATGATTAATGGGCTTTACCTGTATTCTTCTGCAAATGAACCCAATAAAAGCCCATTGAGGAAAAGGCTGTTGGCCCTTCTCCTTTGAGAGATTGGCCACCTTTCCTCCCCAAGCAGATCATGTCTTGGTAGACTTATTCTCATCCAATGGGGGTGCCCTGCAGGCAGAGCCCCACCCCCACATCGAGGTATTATATTTCCTACTTTCAGTATTTATTTCATACAAATTTTTGTCCACTATATTATGTTCAGCTATAAATATGCTCCATAAGAAATTCAACTGTAAATTGCTACTTCAATTAGTGAACTAAAGATTATACCTTAAAAAATCAATCCATTAAAAATGATAAACATTACAACATTATTTGTGATTTTTAATTATAATATATAATAGATTGTAAATATAATTCTAAAGAAGGGACTCTATTTTTGAAGGATGTCAACATCTTAATTATATAGATAATAAATATATAATTATAATTATATATTTATATATGATATATAATATAATATTATCTTAATATTTGTATATTATCTAAATATATAATACAATGGACACATTAACATGTAATTAATATATAATATAATAATATATAATATATCTATATAATTCCAAGTTACTCTTTAGAAATGAAAATTTGGGATCTATACATTCCTGTGTATATAATCCTACTTCTGGGATCCCTCAAGACCATGTTTTTTAATTTGTATTTGAAAGCCATCATAATTGAATTAATTTTCACTGCTCTGAACTAAATTTGTGCTTCCAGATGGAATACTTTTGCTAATGGGTAAACAAATTATTAGAAAAGTGAACAAAATAAAAATTAGCAATCTTAAAAATTGTCAGAAAAGCTGTGAAATTACATTAATTTCACAGACTGATAGTCACTTTGTCACTTGGGTGGATTAATTATAAAGAAATATACATACTGAATTTACTGGTAAAGTAAGCAGGTCAAGAAATACTTAAATAATCAATAATTAAATGATTTTAACAATGGACACTGGCCAGTAAAAGTGATAAGAAAAAATTACCCTTGCTATGTATACATTTTTTTTTTTACTATTTGTGAAAAACATAATTCTTATTGATTATGGTTGTTTGTATGGATCGGGTAACTACATTTCCTATCCCAAACTTATTCCTTTATTGATAGTGATTAAAACGGTTAGCAATCAATGTTATATCTAATGTTAAAAAACCCCAGCAATATAGTGACCACTGATGGAATATAACCTTCCTGGTAAGTTCTCACTTAGTCTCAGTAAACTCCACTGTCCTTTTAAACAATAAATTCCTCTTTTGTGCTAGTGGTATCAATATTTTTCACTTTTATGGAGAAGAAAATTTTGTTATCTCATAAACAAAATTCAATACAAGAGGGTTTAGGTAAATTATTAGAGACTTACGTGTTTTTCAAGCACTGCTTCTCAAATGTTAATGTGTATAAAAGTCATATAGAGAACTTATAAAAATGAAATTCTGATTAAGTAGTTTTGGGATGGGGTTTGTGATTCTACATTTCTAATAGGCTTCCAGTTATGGTAGATGCTGTTGTTTGATAAGCAATGTTTTTTTTTTTTTTTTTTTAAAGGGTGGAAAAAGTGAGATTAGAAAGTACAGTTTTTCAGTCATTAAAACAGTTATGGGATGTGAAGCACAGTGTAGGGAAGGCCATCGATGACACTGGCGACTTCTCATGGTGGCACACGGGGACTAGACTTTGTCAGGGTGATCCCTTCATAAGGTCTAGAAATGTCTGATCACTATGTTATACATCTAAAACTAATATAATGTCATATGTCAACTGTAATTGCCAATAAACATCAGAAAATAACCCACTCTATCCTTTCTTTGGGGGTTTATTAGTATAGATATATACATATTAGACTTTCCCTAGTGAGCTCAGGGGCATCCAACCAGCAGCCCATGGGCCACATGGAGCCCTGGTTGGCTATGATTGCAGCCCAAAATCAAAAATTCACTTAAAAGCTATTTTTTGCTCATCAGTTTTTGCTAGTGTTTGTGTATTTAATGTGTGGCCTAAGACAACTCTTCTTCCAGTGTGGCCCAAAAACACCAAAAGGTTGGACACTCCTGGTAGATAGTCATAATGCAACTGTACATTCTCCCCAAAGACAATATCTAAATGCTATATATAGTTATTATTTTCTCTCATAGAATTATTTATTTTTTAAAAAATACATTGGCTAGTGAAATTCTTCCATTTGAATCCTAAAATGAACAAGGAAAACTTCTAAACTTGTTTTTTTTTTTGTATTATATTACTGTCTCTTCAATTCATTACTCAGATACTTTCCTCATTTGTCTTCCTAAACTTTTAAAATCTTCCCCATTTAGATGATTTTCATTTTTGTTTTCTCTTAGATTTGAATGCAGGATATATTTTGATTTGGATGTAAGATAAAGACTCAGTGGTGATTATAGGTCATCACACTGGATGTTATATTCACGTTTGGGAAACAGAGGAATGTGTTTACCCTTTCCGAGAAAAACATATTTCTCTGTTCTCTCCCACATTGCCAGTCCATCCCATCCCAGGACTGGCATGGCAACTCTGAGCTCCGTGCCCTGGGGCAGCTCTGAGGCTTCCCTGTAAGGGCGGTAACAGGGACAGTGCTGGGGTTCCTTCTAGGCCCAACTGCTTTTCCCCATCACCTTCATCTAAACATGACAGAATCAATCAGACAAAAGCACATTTTGCAGGAATGGTGTATGCAAAGTTATTTGTCTTTAGTGTGGACTCTAAAAGGAGTGTCACATTATAATCTCCTTGAAGAACAAGTCTGCCTATTTCAAGCACTAAGAAAGTTTGGGTAGTATGTAACTGTCCTAAGAGTTGGAGCATTTTCTCCACTTGAATAAGCCAGAACCTTGAGAATATACTTGAAGAAGATAACTCCACAAAGTTCTGTTTGAGAAGTTTTTACTGAAGAACCTAAAATCTTAATTTGTAAATATAAATTTCACTTGGGAATTGCTGTTGATTTAAGAACCTAAAGCCTTATGTTATAATTATGAAATTTAGATGCTTTCCTGAAGACTGATGTGAAGATTGAGGCTTGCAAATGCCTATGGCAAGCCCGAAAAATATGTAAAACCCACCACTGCCACTTTGACTGAACTTTGTTCTCTATAAACTGGAATCTGAACACAAGCAATGAAACCAGATGGCAATACTCAGTTATAAGGAGTTTACATAGATGATCCAGAAGCATATTTTATTAATTTTAGATAGTGGAATAAAATTTAGATTAAATGATATCTAATAGAGAACTGAGAAACCCATGTACACACATACTAGTTTGCAAATGCTAGTGCAAAATAGAGCTTGACAAACTTTAAAATGATGTAAAAAAAACCTTTTTTCATTTGCAAGCACTACAAAAAAGTGTGGAAGACAATGGAAAGGTAGAATTGGCCCAAATGTCATTTGGCAACCCATGATATACACAGTGCATTCAGAGGTTCAATATTTGAATGATTGAGGATCAATATATGTTGAAAATAGTGCTGGATTTCATAGGTTAGATGGGTGTTGAAAATAGAGGGAGTTTATGAGGGAAGTATTGTAGTAGGAATAAATATTGTTGTGTCTGGAAACACAAGGAAAAGGAGTGAGACCCAAAAGAGATTTGTGTTTGGTCGGGTGGAACATTGAGTCATGATGTTGAGTATTACCAAGTAGACTTTTAGGTTTGTTTTGATCAAGGACATGCCCTGAATAGAACGTGCAGGAGGAGGTCAATCTGAAGGTGATGTGCAGAATGAGATGGTGTCACTAAACGCTGGAGACCATTATTGAAAACCATTTCAATCATCCAAGCATGAGAAATTGATCTAGAAAACTGGTAATAAAAATATAGAGGAAGAAATAATAAAGACATTAGCAGAATGAAAATAATGGAGTCTTACCTAATGAGGTATCTTAAGGATATAGAAAAGCATTTCAAACATATTTCTGAGGGTTTGAATTTGTGTATTAAGAAAAATGATGGTACCATTGATTCTGGCAGTGAAATATGGAAGAGTGAGCAATTTAAGAGGAAAGATTATACTTTTAATTAGACTTACTTTGGAGGGTAATGGACATATGACTTCTGAATGAAAATGCCCAACTGCCAGTTAAATATAACAAAGCCAATATTTAGCAAGCAGGAAGAGAAAGAAAAATTCTGAGACAGACTGAAGGAGTAATTAGACCTGTAGAAGTACTAAAACATGACAGTATCTCCAATGCTGGGGAGGCATTTGAAGGAGGCAGAGGTGGTCCCTTGTGGCAAATTTATATCTTATAAGGCGATGTTTTTGGCCCCAGGCTTACAATTCCATTTTGAAGGTGCAAATAGCCATATTCGCACCCTTTGGGAATGTTCAATTTCTATTTAAACAGAAGCACTTGCTGTCTGAGTGACTGCATTTCACTGTTTGCCACTGTGAAGTTACAACAGAAGGCTGACAAAAGATTTTTCGAGTAGGTGTATTTTTTAGCTAAATGATATATAAGCTTCATAAGCTGAATGTTATAATCTAGGAAGAATTTTGCTTCAGGCTCATCTCTGCTCCCTTGGGTAGTGGAGATGTGTGCAGGAACCAATTTGCACCCCTTCACATCACTTTCATTCATCTACAATTACAATGCCAGCCTTATGCGGTCTTTATGCACCCAAAGGAATTAAACTCATCATTGTTGTGACAGTAAAACCCTCTTAAGAAGTT
Organism: Phyllostomus hastatus; assembly: GCF_019186645.2. NCBI lineage: Eukaryota > Metazoa > Chordata > Mammalia > Chiroptera > Phyllostomidae > Phyllostomus > Phyllostomus hastatus. The sequence continues at coordinate 20,082,033 of NW_025334028.1, read as the reverse complement.
GCTATGTCGGAAGTTTTCCCAAATGATTCATTCAGAATTTCATGCCTTACTTCAAAGTATGTAATTTCTCATTTCCATTTTTTATATACTTAACATGTATTGTTCTGGTGTTTTAAAAATATTTATATAAAAAGATTTTAGTAAGACTCAATTTATAAGAGACTGACTATACTGTTGCCGGCTAACAAGTTTTCTGTGTTCACAAATGAAATATGTGAAGGTAGGAGTTTCGAATTACATGGTTGGTCCTAGTGAGGATATGGTAAGGGTTTTTATTTCTTGATTAATGCAAGCTCAAGGTCTGCTGAATACATCTTATCAGACACATCTATCTTTCACATATTTCATTCTGAACACAGATCATTGTAGTATCCACATGAAATCATGCAGATCAACTCAGAACGCAAGATTTTTAATGAATTTGGGACTTCCTTGTACATAGATTAGGTATTCCTTTCTGATTATATAAATTGTTTTGTTTTTTGAGAAATAAATATTAAAATATCAGAGGTCTTTTATTAGAATGTAATTCAAACTCCATGTAAAATTAAAATGTTAAGTAAAATAGATAATAAACTATTTTCATTTGATTGTTGATTAACTCAATTATTCTTGTCAGCTGAGGATGAGCTACTCCTGTAGCTGTGTTTAGGAACAGTGGTCCAAAAGGGGGGCTGTACACTTTGTCTCCCCATTGGGAGGACGAAGTAGACAGAAAAGTCTAATAGACCAGCAAGTATAATATGTACATGAAATACATATTATATAAATATGTGTTCCTAAATGATGCATTCATTTTTGACATATGGTAAAAATATGCCAACATTTAATTTTTTTCTGAAACACAGAAAGAGTAACATTTTTATTGTATAAATTAAAAACAAACAAAACTATAAATTCCTTTTTATGAAACTACCTACTCTTAGCTAGTGAACTTACCATTATATGCAATTCTCACTGTGCCTAACAGATATCTGTGAGAAATGCTATCTTTAGAAAAAGGCACAGTATCTGAGGAGATCATATGTTCACAAAAATACTATTAGTAATGTACTTATCTATAAATACTATTACCCTATATATTAAATAATTTGCTCAATAAACAAGCAAAACAGAAATTATTCAAGTTTTACCATTCAAGGCCAGATCAGAAACCTATGTTTTTGTGACAAGTACATCACTAGAGGGAAGGTGATTGAATAGGGATGTGTCCTGGTCCCTGCAAATAAGGAATCCACATTTAAGTCTAAGTCTAATCAGAAAGAATTTTTCCTCACTGCCTGGAATCTCTGAATCTGAGCAGAAATTTGCAGAGCAGGAAAACACTGATGACTACAGAGAGTACAGACACATCCACTAGCTCAGAGACAGCATTGGCTAGCCTTGCCTGAAGTAAAAAGGGAAGTCTGGGAACCCAGTGGTGAGGTGTCCAGAGTTTAGCTAAGCTACTCTGGGTTGGCATCCATTTTGTCATCCCAGCAGCCGAGAGCGAGGTAGGGTGGGAGGCTCCATGCAAGTGCATGCCCTAGGCAACAGCAATCACCCAAAGGATGTTCCTGCTGTGACTTCCTTAAAGCCCTAGTGATAAACAGTCTCCCTTACCTCCCAGGGTCTTTAATCTTGTCCGTTCCTTGGATAAGATCCCTGGGGAGCTTACCAAAATCTCTCTCTTTTTGGTTTGAATTGACCAATCTGTCCTACCCTTGGGAACCCAAAGCACTCCACTCACAGATGCCAGTAAAGGCCTGTGCCAAGGTCACTCCTTTTTCTCTGCCTGCACCCTGCCTTGACCATCCTGTGTTGGTCCCGGGGGGGATGGCCTGTACCTCCCCTAGGACCTGTGAGTAATAAGCGTCTATTTCAATTCCCTTGTGGGTTTTTTATTGTGGACCTGGCTCACTATCCTACACCACACCCTGGGGTTTAATTAACAAACGTTAACTTAAAGCCAAGTTACAAAATAAAGACTGTGAACAAGGACATTTCCTTCAGCAAATTTGGCTGGTAAGAGGTCATGACAGCAGCTTCAGTAAAGGAAAACAAAATCTGATAAAATTATCCTTTACATCTTTTATTGCCCATTATGTATGAGTTTAAGCACTGGTAACTAACTACATAGCTGTCACTATTAAATATAGGTTCTATTATTTTTTAAAAAACAACCTGTTTTTCTTCGCAGACTTAAAATTAGATAAGTCTGGGATATAATATATTTAGATTGCTGCATTGAATGGAATAATATTTATTATCATATTGAAGAATGTCATTCATTTTATATGTTAGTGCAAATTATAAAAAGTGTTATACTACAGGTATCATATACTGCAGCAATTCCACTTCTGGATATTTCTGGGAAGAAAATGAAAGCATTAATTCGAAGGGACATATGTCCCCCTAAGTTTATTCCAGCACTATTTTCAATAGCAGAGACATGGAAGCAACCTCAGTGGCCTTTAAGAGAGAAATAGATAAAGATGTGGTGTATTTATATGTATACATACACAATGGAATATGATGCATTCATAAAAAGGAATGAAATCTTGCCATTCGTGACAACACGGATGGACCTAGAGGGTATTATGCTTTTCTCAGACAGAGAAAGACAAATAATATATAATTTCACTTATATGTGGAATCTAAAAAGCAAAACAAATGAACAAATAAAACAAAGCAGAAACAGGCTCATAAATACAGGAAACTTCCTGGTGGTTACCAGAGGGACGGCCTGTTGAGAGGTGGATGAGACAGGTGAAAGGGACTAAGAGGTACAAACTTCTGGTTCTAAAATAAATCAGTTACCAAGATGAAATTTAAGTGTAACAATATATAGTTGGCAATATTTTGTTAACTTCTTATGGTGACAGATGTTAACTAAACTCATTGTGGATCATTTCATTATGTACATAAATATTAAATCACTATTATGTACAACTGAAACTAATAGGATATTATATGCCAATTATACTTCAATTAAAAATAGTGTTACTATTAATGTAAAAATAAAGAAGAATCTGGAGAGAATGGATGCCAAAATAAGTGATTATCTTTGCTCAGGGAAGTTAATATAATTCATTATTTTCTTTTTTTCTTAAATATTTTATTTATTAATCTTTTGGAGAGAGGGGAAGGGAGGGAGAAAGGGAGAGAAACATCAATGTGTGGTTGTCTTTTACGTATCCCCAACTGGGGATCTGGCCCACAACCCAGGCATGTACCCTAACTGGGAATTGAACCTGTAACCCTTAGGTTCTCGGGCTGGCACTCAATCCACTGAGCACATGAGCCAGGACTGATTTCATTACTTTCATTGTATGCATTTGTGTAGTTTTCAACTGTTTTATTACAGATAGAAGTAAGATAGCTAAGAGCTCAGTTTTAGCTTAGACTCCCAAAATTTGATTCCCAACTCTGCTATTTATTAACTGTGAGCTGAAGTTAATATCTTTATATTAAGAGTCTTCATTTGAAATGGATTGATTATGACATTAAAATTTAAACACACTTAACCATGAAAATTCATTAATATTGCTATTAATTTATTATTAATTAGTTATTTAACATATTTTACAATGAAGGAACAATGATGGATTTTTAGTTTTTTAGTTTTGAAAGCCTTGAGAACTAAGAAATAAATTTCATAATTCTTTGCTCTTTTTTTTAAGTTTAAAGTGTTCAAGTGTTGTTGATCTGATACTTATACATGTTGCAAAATGATTACCAACATAGTATTAGGTAATACCTCTGTCACATCACATAATTATCATTTTTATTTTTGTAGTGAGAGCATTTGAAATCTACTCTCCTAACAACTTTCAAGTGCATAGTACCGTATTACTAACTATAACACCTTATTGCATATTAGGCCTCCAGAACTTATTCATCTTACAGCTAGAAGTTTGTGCTTTGACCAACATTTCCTGATTCCTACTTCTCTGCCCCATTCCACCAAGGCGCTAGTAACCACCATTCTCATCTCTGCTTCTATGGCTTTGGCTTCAGTGATTTTTTAAACTAAACTTAATTCACCAGCTGATTTCAAGAATTATTATAAAGCTGCAATAATCAAAACAGTATAGTATTGGCTCAAATACACAAAATGAATAAGCAGAATAGAGAATTCAGAAGTAGAATCACACATATTCGGACAATTGATTTTTGTAAAAGATGAAAGTGCTTTTAGAATTAACATTTGGAGTGACTTTAAAATTAAGATACAGCCTACTGAACTCATAAATGGGAATGGAAGGCTACTTTTCCTAAACTGTTTTATTTTAACCAAATAGGTACATATTAGTGCTACTCTCTGGCAGTGAACATGTGTGCTTAAGTGAGTATTACAGCTGATCTATATTATTTATATACAGCAAGTTACAAAACATATGCTTTTAACTCCAGATGACTCATTTGAAAAACAACCATAGATAGGAAAAAATAATGTCAGGAAACAAAAGTATAACGAAATGCAGAGGGTCACTTTGCCAGTTACGTGACCATGCAGAAGTTATTAGTCCTGCTTAATCTACAGTCATTTGTGAAGCTGGCATTTAAGAGGCTAATCATAGAGAGATCTGGCTCAGGTGATATGAGAGTAGACAATATCAAACAAACATGGCCAAAGATAATAATTATAAACTATAGAAAATAAACACACAAGTATATGTATATGATGAGGATTTGGCACAACGCAGGCAAAAGCTGGTCGAGAGTACCTTGTGGTGAGGTCTGCACTGACATCCTTTTGTGTTTGTGATGGCTAGAACTCAAGCACACGTCTGTGACTGTTATCTCATTGAGGGACTGGACGATGTCGGTCAGGGCATCTGGAAAACTAAGCCTGGGGTAATAGCAGAAAGGATAGAGCAACTGAAAGTGATTAGGAAATCTTTGTTGAAATCTTTGGGTGACCACAGAATTGTGTAAGTGCTGGGAAACTCCAAGGAACCAAGTAGAAAGTCAGATGGAATGCTAAAAACAAAAATGAAAAGAAACAAACAAACAAAAAACACCTGAGTAGAAATTTCAGTGGATCATAACCTCACATTAGACATGGTATTAAATTTGAGTCCTGCCACAGTGAAGATACCTGTAAATACCTTGGGCTCTCCATTGAAAGCCCAGAAGATACTTACAGTAGGCATAAAAAGTACATCCCTGCATTAAGGGATTCACTGCAGGAGCTGGGGAAAAGTGAAAATAGGCTCACCTTAGTAAAGCATAAAACTAAGTTCCTATTAGTATAGGTAATACAACAGCAATCTAAGAGCCAGAAAAAAAAAATGAAAAGCTTTGAATAAAGATGATAGAAACTAATATCTCTATAATTAACCATTAATTATAGTATATCTTAGTACATGTGAAGAAACAGGAGAATCTACTTTGTGATATTGTAATTAGCATTAAGTGGAATTTAAAGCTACTATAAAAAAACTAAAGCAGTAGGTCTAGACTGAGGTGACTCATGACCCCCAAAGCAGACATTGGCAATGTCTGTTTGTTGTTTGTTGTTTTGTGCTCAAATCTTGGAATCTTGGAATTATTGTTCTTGGCATCCAATAAATAGAAGCCAAGGATGCTGCTAAACATCCTGCAATGCACAGGACAGCCTCCCCAGAAAAACAATTACTGGTTCAAAATGGTAATACTGTTTGGAAACTGACCTATAGGAATAAAATGTTGTAATGAAAGAACATTTGGGGATTCTCAATGAGCAGCAATTTTCAACTGATGTACTGTGACACACAGGTGTGCCCCCAAGAGTTTTCAAGCATACAGTACCTGACTATTTAGTCAGGGGCACTGACCTCTTCCCTTAGACTGTCAAATAAAAAATGACAACAGCCAATACAACAATAGCCATCCACTGTGAATGAAACAGAATTATACCTATTTTTTATGAGACCTGCAAAAAATATTTTTTGGTTTGCCACAGATTTTTAGTATTTAGTTTATGTGTGCCCTGAGATAAAAAAGGTTGGATATCACTGCAATAAAGATATAGAAATTATAGAATTACAAAAATAATAAAATTAAAATGTTAAGAAATTTCATTAAGAAATGAAATTAAAAAACACAGTAAGATAGCATTTTATACTCATTAAGTGGCTGTAAGACTGAAAAGTGTTGATAAGGATGTGGAGGAATTGTACCTCTCATGCTTTGGGGACTGGAGTATAAAATACTATAGTCACTTTGTAATACAGTTTGTCAGTCTCTTAAAAAGTAAACCTACTGCATGAAACAGAGATACAATTCTTATGAATGTCTACAAGGTAAGTAAAATATATGTATGTATGAATCTTTTACATTTAGTTCCATAGCAACATTATTCCTAAGAAACAAAAATTTAGAACAATCCAAATGTCTATCAACTGATGAATGGAAAAAAATACAAAAAAATAAAGAAAATGTTACATGCTACAACATGGGTAAGCTTCATAAATATTATATTGGGAATGAAACCAAGTGCAAAGGACTCCCTGTTATATGATGCCACTTATAAAAAATGTACTTAAGAAAGAAATCTATAAAGACAGGAAGCAGGTTCATTGCTGCTGGGTTTGGCAGAAGGAATGGAGAATAACTGCAAATGGGAATCATTTGGAAATCATGGAAATGTTCTAAAACTACTTTCCAAATTCCATAAGTTATTTGGAAAGCATTGAATTACATGCCTATAACTTTATGCTATATGAATTATACCTTAATAGAGTTGTTTTTAAAATAACAAATAAAAGTATAATATAGAAAATTACATCAAAAAATTAATCAGTTGTGTTTAACAGCAAATTTAAGCTGGCAGAAAAGATCCCTCAGGTATTGAGAGTTATGGTCAGATCAATAGGAATAATCTAATCTGAACAAGAAGGATACAATTCAACCCAGCCTCAAGGGACTTAACAGAACTACAGTAAGCAGTCTGATGTATGTATTAGTGGAATCTTACATGGAGAGTGATTGAGGTAAATATATATATATATATGTGTTTGAAGGTATAAGAGCTGAAAATCTTTCAATTTTTTGAAAGAAATGCACTTATAGATTGAAGAAACTCAGGCAACCCCAAACAGAATAAATGCAAATAAGACCACATCTAGACACGTCATATTCAAACTGCTGAAAATTAAAGCTTCAGAGAAAACATAGTAGCAGACAGAAAAACACGTAAGTATGTAAAACTACTAATATATCATTTGAATTCAAAGACAAAAAAATTTAGTGAAATCTCTAAAATGCTAAAATAAAATATCAATGCAGAATTCTATGGTGAAATATGCTTCTAAAATGAAGAGATGAGAAAATTCTCATCACCCACTGTGACCTAAGGAAGGCTCAAGGAAGGCATTCAGGATGAAGAGAATGGTACCAGGTAAAGACTGGGATCTGAACAAAGGAGAAGCCCTGGAAATGATATATTTGGGGTTAACTATTCTTCTTTTGAATTTTATTAAAAATAATAAGCCATTTAAAACAAAGCCAAATACTAGCAAAATATTTGCAAATATCAATACAATTTCTGGCAAAGGACTCATGTCCAGCTTATGTAGAAAACTCATTCAATTCATAACTGAAAACACCAACTGCCCAAAGTAAAGGCTTGCACACTTTACAAAAGAAAATAAGCAGGTGGAAGGAATGCAACATCATGTTTTGTCAAAGAAATGCAAATTGAAACAATAATGAGATATCACTACACTCGCTCTAGAATGAGTGAATTTTAAAAATAATTAAGAAAATAAATGTTTTGTATGTGGAGCAACTGGGAGCTCTCCTGCTCTGCGTTGCTGGTGGAAGTATAAAGTAGAGAACTATATGGTATTCTCTTACAAAGCTGAACACACACCTGCTCTGTAACTTGTCACTTCCACTTCATGATGTACAATGAAAATAAGTAAATGTATTCATATTTCCCCCTCAACAATACATGAAGGAATTTATGGCATCTTTATTTATAATAGCTCCAACCTAGGGTGGGATGGGTGTGGTTTGAGTGGAACTGTTATTGATCCACAGGAAAATGGATAAACAAATTTTGTTATATTCAGTCAGTGCTATAAACTAGGCAAGATTAAATGATTACTAATACCCACAACAACATGGATTACAGCTATCATATTATATGAAAATATCAAGAAAAAAGTAATATGTGCCTTATGATTCCATTTATATAAAGTTCTAGAAGAGGCAAAAATAGTCTATGGCAATAGGCATCAAAACAGTGGCTGTCTCCATGGAAAGAGATTGGCTCAAAAAGACAATGAGAACACTTGTCCTGGTGCAGAGGTTCTTTTTCTGACTGTTGTGCACACAGCTGTGTAGATTTGTCAGGTGAACCCTCCAGTTCTCTCCATTTTCCTGAATATACATTAAATTTGAATAAGAAGTATTTTAAACTTGTAACTCAATGCATTAAATATATTTATTTCTCATTGTTCTGGAGCAGAATTATAATTTGTTCATTGACCTTAAGTTGTTTGCTGCTTAAAACTAATCCATAATAATCGTTAAAATACTCAACAGTAACCAGAATCACAAAATATTGATTTGTAATAAGTAATATAACTGTGATGTCCATAGTGACTATCTAGGACATCCATTCTCTGTAGGAAAGTCTACTTTGAGAAGCCAATTTTCAACCAGGATTTAGCTCAGTGAGTACAGAATCAGTGCAGGGATAATTAGTTTTATAATTGCTATGGCTGGTGTTATCAGGCTGGGATGGCCTGAGGCAGCTGTCTACCTTTTGGGCCATGTGGACCTTTTCCCAGGCTAAATGGATGTGAAGTCACGTGGTCAGAGCCTAGCTTTTTGAATGCCCCTTTTCTGGGCTCCAATGAAACACTGTCTCTCTACTAACAGTGTTTCCCTGCAGAATAGTGAAATCAATGACAGTTAAGATTTATTCAAAATCACCTTCTTTTGATGCTCTACTGGGACTTCTACTAGGTCATTTTGCTTAAACTTATATATCCAGCTTATTTGTGTTTAGTTACTGATTTGGTTACAATGACTGATGCAGAAATCTCTATGTATATCTTTTAATATTTTAACTCTTATAGAATAAATTCTTAGGGGGTGCCTCATAAATCATTTCATGTTTATGATGAAAAAGGATAAGTGATATGATTGTACAAAATAATTATATTGTAATAGTTTAGACATAGTCACAGTATAATATTTAAAGGTTATTTTTATACCAAAAACAGTGTTCCATAAGCTTTCATAACTTTATCTCTGAATTTTATTCTATCTCTTATCCCCGCTTTGATTCTTACTCTATTATTGACTTATTCATAAGATATCTTCCATTTTAACTGCTATGTGAATCAAGCTGTCATATTTTGTTTGCTTAATTCCTGAGCCCATCTAGATATAGTGGCAGGGTAATATTCAGACAGAGGGTAAAACCATATGCTTTTCTTATTACTTGCCAATGAAAATGACTGAAATCCTAGTTTTCTCAATTTACCTTATCAAAATTATCCCCAGTCAGAATAATCACATAGAACAATTAAGGAGTTCTGGTATCAAAATTGTTGGTAAAATTAATTGTCAGAAGAGTTTTTTAAAAACATTATCTACTCATTTATTATAGAGTTGCCTTTGAGGGGAGGATGCATTGATGGACTAAATAACCAAATAATTTATTAAGTCTCATGTTTGTAGGTGTAGGTGTCCTGATTGAGATTTTACTCGCCCTTTGGTTGTGTCAGTAGATCATTAGTGTGTATGCTTTGTTCTTCACTCTCCCATTCTCTCCTGTCGGAAACTGTGATTCAAGTCAAATAAACTGACTACCATAGATTTTTAGTATGGGATTGGTATTAATGTTAATAATTCATTTCTTTGATAATAGCAAATTTTATAAATACACAAGGATCTACTTGCTAGTATGTAATAGGTCTTCAATGGATATTTTATGATTGAATAAATGAATATTCATTCCCTCAAAATTTCTATTTTCCATATATGCTAGAATTATGTATTATGTTTGGTATTTTTAAGATTGACAAAATGATATTTGACTGTCATTTTAAAGTAATAAACTTCTCCCTATAATTTGCATAACTGTACCCTTTACAGAAGAGAGAAAAGAGCAGTCAATTCTATGACACATCAAAAGATTGCTTATATGAAGTCTGTTGCATCTCTGATTTCCGAAGCGAGCACAGCAGCTAACTTTTAACAAGTGACCGTGGAGGCAAGAAAGAGGGTGTGGCCTGACACACCAGGGAACAAGACCCACCCTAAGTATCTCGGTGACTGAGGACATCCAGTGTGGAAGACCTTCTCAAGTGAGAGCAGCGATTTCTGGTCTGGATTCCAATAAACAGCAGAACTGTATTGCAAAAAAAAAAAAGAGTAAAACAGAAGAGCTACTTTTCCCAACATAAGACAGAGAACTGGTGTAGACTAACAGAAGGCTGATGCTCAGAGAGCTGGCCATGAATCTGTATGAACGTATGTAGAGCAAGGAGAGTTTATAGATCCAGAAGGTGGACAGGATCCGGAATCTAAGGACAGATCCCGAGGTGAGGCAGGGCCTTTTTATTAGCCAAAGATGAAGAAACTAGCCAGCTGCTGGCACAGAGACCTGAGCAGGACTGCTGGCTGTGAATGAGAGGACAAAAGAGTAGGGAGTATCAGCAAACATATTTTGAATAAAAGTTATTGAGCTGTTAAAAGGCCATTGGATGGGAGTCTCTAGCAGCATCAGGTTTTCCAGGGATGTATGGATAGGGGATGGTAGCATAAACAATGCAGAACCGAGGAAAGTATTTAATCAATATAGCATATTTCATTTTATTTTATTCAATATTGAATTCATATAAATATTACAAGGTATTCCATTTTCTCCAAAGCAAGTAGGAAATGAAGTGAGGAGATACGTGCTTAAGAAATATCAATATGTACACATATAAATAATTAAATTCTAATTGATGAGCTTACTTTTTAAAAATTTCATGACTATTGGGAAGAATATTCTGGCAACCTCTAACTACTTTATATTTTCAACTCAAGTATTCATTTGTTCTCAAGTTATGAATAAAAAAGTTATTTTCAGACTTTGAGCCAGCACTGAAATATATTTAGAACTTTCAGACATCTCCAAAATCGAGACAAAGTTTCTGATTAAAAATATATAACATCTTCTATATCTGTAATTGGATACGATCACCAAAATAGTCTCTTAATTTCACTGTTTTACTATTTTATAATTTAATAAAGTTACTGCTTCTACAGTTAAAGGAGAATGAATTATTTGATTATATAACTATTCAATAGATTTATCCTTAAATAAGGGAAAATGTAATTATATAACAAATGACTTGAAATTATATAGAGTATGTATGTATTTCAATAGCTTTACATGGTTATATTTGTATACCCAATAAAGACCACTTTATAAAAATATTTACCTTTTACAGGTAGGTTTAAACTGCAGTCAAATAATTATGTAATAATTGGCCTAAATAAGTCTTTAGAAATAAAGTCCAAACATGATATCAAGAACACAAAGAAATCTTTATAGATGAACAATAAATTTATGTTTTCAATGGTGAGACTCATGTTTAATTGAACTGATAAAGACATGTTTATGAATTAAACCAAAAGTTACACATTATATCTCCCAGAACATTGCTGTACTCTGAATAATACATGTGCGTATAGCATAGTTTTTGTGAAGAATCCGTATATAAGATTTCTGCTGTTGGCTATGGAAGATCAGGTTGTATCAGACCAACTCTCTTGCTGAGAAAAGCCAGAAAAATGAATAAAATATTTTTAAAAATCAATTTTAAAACATCAGAAAACTATCAAGTAAGCCAAACCTTTAGAAATCAATGTCTTACAGAGATAAGAGGCTAAAAAAAAAAAACAAAAAAACAGTGAGTTTGATATTAAGAGTTTCTTTTACTTTGGAGCTATTTGCCTGGTTACAAGTAGCAGCCAGATTTCAACTTCAACCAGCTCTATCCCTGATTATATCATAATGATTTATTCTTAGTCTAAGAAGCAGAAGAAATGCCAAGATGTTGGAAACAACAACAGCAGTATCATGGAGACAAGGGGAGAATGTGAGGCTCTGGAATACATGCTAGGGTTGCAGGTGGGATCCCTGAAGAAATATGCCCATAGAAAACAGCTAGAAAGAGTACAGGATTGCTTTCATGTAGACTGAAACCTAGCCTAAAAACAGTCTAGTCCCTGATAGGATTAAAGCAATTTTCCTTTAATCTGATTGCATGTTAGGAGCAACAGAAATAAAAAATAAAATAAATAGATAACACTTCCCACACCCACAAATGATCTGTAAAATTTTTCATGTATAATATCTGGCATAAAAAAAAGAAACATAATTAAAAACTGATTGAAAACCCTACAATAGAAACACATCTACAGAAAAAATAGTAGGCATAGTAGAAACATAGAAAATTTCAGCAGGAAATTAAAATTTATCAAATATAGTTTAGCTTTGGCTGGTGTGGTTCAGTGGATTGAGTGCCAGTGTGTGAACCAAAGTTTGCCAGTTCAATTCCCAGTCAGGGCACAAGCCTGAGTTTCAGGGCATGTCCTCAGTAGGGGGTACATGAGAGGCAAACACATTGATGTTCCTTTACCTATTTTTCTCCCTCTCTTCCTCTCTGTCTAAAAATAAATAAATAAAATCTTTAAAAAAACTTTAAATTATAGTTCGAAACTAACTCTAGCATTACAAAAAGATTACTTGGCATTATCAAGTTCATGGACTAGTTTAATGGTATACTGCACACAGCCCAATTAAGAACCAGGATCTGAAAGATAAGTTGAAACAAAAAAATCACCAAAATTAAGAACAGAAAATAAGGGGGAAAAAGGGGTAAGTCACATATAACACATGATAAAAAAATTCTAAAATGTTTGTAATTAGAATTACAAAGGGAAAAAAGACAGTGTGGCAGAAACAATATTTGAAGAAAAAAACATACAGAAATTTCCCCAAACTGTATAAGACACTAAAGAACACATTTAAGATAGCACTACAAACCTCAAACTGGTGTTACAACTCCTTCATTGAATTTTTTTCATTGTCTACAAAGCATAAACATGTGAGTTCCTTATACCTAAGGATTTTATTCCTAAGTACAAAAACAAGAGAAATGTTTATATTTATGTAGCAGAAGACATGTTAAAAGTTGTTTGCAGCAACATATTTGAAATGACCCCAAAGAGGAAATGACAAAATTATTCAAAACAAAATAGTGGATAATTAAGCTGTAGTATTCATGCAGTGTATATGGAAGTGAAAAGAAGAAATGGCAGCTCTTTGCAGTAGCATGACTTGCTCTCACAATCATAATTTTGAAGTCAGACTTAAAAGGATACATGCCGTAAAAGTCTATTTGAGCAATGTTCTGAAATAATGTAATCTTTTGGAAAGTAACTTCTAAAGAGAAGAAAGGTTGTCATCCAGGAAAGGACTTGAGGGGAGCTTCTGAAATGTGGGGCGTGTCCTATTTCAGGTTTTACATTTTGTTCCTGGGTGTGTGGACTCGTTCACTTGAAGAAGTTAGGTTGTGTAGACTGATAGGCCAGAAAAATATCTCCCTGTTTAAGTTAATCAGGTCAATGATTTACATTGCAGAGTCTTTGTCATATCTGGTCAATTCATGTGATTTGCATTCCGGCCCTATTGCACAGTTTGAGTGGGCACCATTCACCTAGTATTTTGTATGTATAAAGGTGCTTTCACAAGGTATGCAAATATGGTGAGGGTGTTAAATCAAAATTGTCTGACTGTACAACGGTGGATGTTGCCACATGCCTTTATGGCTGTTGATGGACTCTGTCGAGCAATACTGCAGCAATAAAATCCAATTGTCAAGGTGAAACAGTAACTTCATCTCCCATTACCATGAACACACATTATACATACATTTGAAACATATACCATCAAAATAAAAATCACTTCAACCCTTCCCTAAGTTATTCCCTGAAAATAAATGTATAGTAAAGATCTTTGTCATAAGATTATTTCAAGCATATGACAAGTATCCAAATTTTTACACTCACATACTTATAACTTCCTGTGTTTCTCTCTGCTTATTATAGCATCAGTATGTGGGCAAAGTCCTAAATCCAGATTTCAGGTATCTCTTCAAAGTCATGTATAAGGGAGACAATCTCTTCAAACAATAGTCATTTGCTTTAGTACTTGTTTAGCAGATGAGTGTTTTTATATGGACATCTCTTGTGTGAACAGCAAAGAGATACGCGATGGTCAGGGATTATTTATTCAGAGCCATTCGTGTTAGAATGGTCAGCACAATAAATAATTTATCTAATATATAATTTTTCTTTTCTTTGTCTCTCAACATCAACTACGTTTGTTTTTTAGGACAAGCAGGAAAGTTTTGGTCTTAAGTCTTTTGATTTGGAAACTTGGAAGTTTCCTCAGCACATAAGCTCTTCTCTCCTATGCCTCCTCTTGTTGTGGGTCATTGCACATTGTACTACCAGTATGCCGTTTTGTCAAGAAAACTTTCCTGAGAGTCTGTAAAAAAAAAAATAGAGAATCTAAGGAATTAGAGCACTTCATCAAAAGGTTTCCACATGAGCACACATTTAATTTCACAAATGTTCTGATAAGGTACAGCCTTTCTTTTCTCAAGTCCAAACTGTGTAATGCTCTTGTAATAATTGCCACCACATTTGCAGAAATGGAAATCTTACTCTGTCCCTTCAGCTGCACATTTTCCCCAATTTGAGACATTTGGGATTAAGCCAGTCCCTGGACTTTTAGGGGGATGATCAATGATACCTCCATTCCTAAGTCCTGCATCCATGGGAGCGAGAGTGTACTGCATGCTCCACGTCTCTGGCCTGTGTTGGGCGTCTGTGGCTGGTCCCTTTGACATGATTCTGCCTACCATCCCACTGTAAGCCACTCAGAAACTAGTGCAGCACTGAGTCACGCAGCAGCTCTATCTCTGCCTTGTCCCTTTGCTGTGCTCATTGGCATGGTGTATGAGAGAAAGACTCAGGAGAGAAAAAAAGATTCTTTCAAAAATGAGTTTCAACTAAAAGGAGTTTTTCCAACATTCACTGTGAAGTCAAGAACCATAATTAAAGATAACAACGCCTAATATTTCATTCAGCATATCCACACAAGGAAGTAGAAAAAAATAAACTTTATTTTTACTATAATATGGCATTCTGAATGTAAGCAAGTCAAAGAAATATTTGCTTTCTGAAATGGGTTTAAATACCACTGTCAGTGTCCTATTAGCCCTGTCCAATGTCTGCAAGGATAAAGAGCGTGTACATATGTGTGAGTGCATGTGTTTCAAAAGTTTAATAATTACACAGGTAGAGATGCAGCTCAGATTAGCGTCAGTCTTCACCTGTGACTGAGATAGGGAAGCGACGTGGTTCTGATGTGATTTAAACAGCTACCCTGTGGTGCTGGCTAGGCTCAGAAGGTAAGGGAATCCGCGGCAACTGTTTTGTCATTATACGGGTAAGATTTCTGGAAGAAAAGATAAGGTCTTACAGAGTTTTCAATCCCCCAATGTTCATAAGACACTATTCTATGTATAATAATAGATGCTGAATAATGTTTATGGAATAAATAATAAGTGGGAATATATCTTTGTTCCATGTGTGGTGTTGCTTTCTCCAAAAGAAGTGATACTTAACATTTAAGAAAGAAAGTCCTCCCATCAGAACATTTCTTTGAACTGTGTTAAAACAATAAAAATAAAATGCACAATTCACACTGCAAAGGGGCAATAGGACAAAAAGTGATAATTTAAAATGTGATGAGATTAACATATATGATTACCATTCAAACTATAGAGTTGTACAGGGTTAAGTTACAGATTAGATCGGAAGGAAGGAAATGGCATCCCTGAAAAACAAAATATTGTGTTTGCACTTTCTCATCTAACACCCAGAAACCTGTGATGTTGTATTTCTCCTGTAAGCTAAGTTTACCAAGCCTTGTTTTACTCAACCAAAAAATATGTCCTTTTTTTTATACAACTAGTGTTCTTTTGTTTTCTCTTTGTGAGAACTGATGATTTGTTTGCAAGTAAATGCAAGTAACCTCTGGCTGAGTCAATCATCAGAGATTCCTTCACTACTCAGAAAGTTTTCAGACATTTTGTGAAAGAGTTTACATTTTATAAAGAGAAAATCATAGAGTTTACACATCTTACATGTACATATATGAGGGGAGGGAACCCCCCAAAACCGAAATTATCTTCTGGAGGGCAGTCCCTTTGTAGTACATGCTTCCCCCACTAGGCGAGAGTTCTACGAACCCATCTGTATCAGTGTATCAGCTGGTGTTGTGTGAGAGGCTGCATTCAACTTCAGTGACTTTTTGAAGACTCTTTCAGTGCATTTGACCATTTCACAATGGGTGATGTACGAGTGCACCTGCCCACACTGTGCTGAGTGTTCAGTAGTTTTTGACGAAAAATATCCTGATCCCCATGCCTCACCCTCCCTATTCACGTGATCTCACCCTCAGTGAAGTTTTCTTTTGTTTCTCTGGATAAAAAAAGTCCTCTAAGGGAAATATTTTGCCAATGTGGAAAAGGTGAAATAAAAAACAGCAGAACTAAAAGACATCAGAATTAACCAGTTCAAAACTGTTTCCAGCAGTGGAAAAAATGTTTTAATAGGTGTCGTGTATCAAACAGAGTGTACTTTGAAGGTGATTAACATTTAAACATGTACAATAAATACACAAGTTTTTATAAATAAATTCCTTTTTGGGGGGCCCCCCTCATGTATAACATGTATGTAATAAAAGTCATTTGCATATTATGTGATCAAAATATTCTCTCCTTCTCAAATTCACTTCACAGAGACTTCTTTGGTCATGAATTTAATCTAACACTTTTCTTTCTTTAATTCACTATCAAAAGTCACTATCAAACTTCTAAGGAAAAAAGAGGACCCTGCAGTCAGTAAGTTTCCAATTATATGCATTAATGAAATCCATAGCAGAGTATCTTCTCATATTCTGATTTGCTAAAAAGAGAGAAATGACTTTTAATTCACCCAAGGAAGTATACTGAATCAATATTTTGTAAAATATTGTTAATGTGAGAATTAGCAAGAAATTTTGAAATCCTTAGTGTTCTGTGTGTAAAATTAGCAGAAATAAAGAAAACACAATAGGCATTTTGCCCCTTGAATTTACCATTATGTATTTTCCTAAATTTATTCCAGTGTATAAAGTTGCCTGAATGATATACTCATTTGCCCAATCAACATACTTGCTTTTAACTCATCACTAGAGTTTTTAAATTCATTTGAGTTTTGTACCTAGACCTGGGAATATTATACTTTAGTATTCATTTTTCCCTTTTATGGTAGGAAATTATAAAAAAGCAATTTTCATAGCACCTATAAAGGACAAAAAACAATAACTGAGTATGAACCATAACTAAATGTGCAGTTTATTCAGACTTGAAATGGTATGTGGTTTATATGAAAGCAAAAATGGTGATGATGCATTATGCTTCTGCTGTGCAGCATGTTGTAGACACCCTCATACACACACTCAGAGCTCTGACTTCCAGACAAAAGGAATGAAGGCTCTATAAAAGAAAGCAACAGCACTCTAAATGTTAGTATGATAAGAAATGGAAGTAAAACAATTTGTATTTCAGATAACACTAGACATAAAATATGATCTTAATCTAATTGAAATCTGTATTTGTTTCAAGCACATGCCTAGTGAGGAAAGACTGGCTGTATACTAGAGTAACTTTAAAAAGAAAAAAAAGTCCTTTTATATCCACAGATGTCAGCTATTCTCTTCTTTCCTTTTATCAAAATTCAGTTTAGAGTAAAAAACACTCACTTCAGGATTCAGCTGATTTATACATACATTGTCCCCACACTTCGGTCCAGACTAAAATAGATCATTTTGATTGCTTTCTAGAAAATCAGACTTGCAAACAAACACACAAACAAGAACTACCCCTGAGAAATCATTAGGGTAGAAATTTCAGACAGATATAAGTGCCTCACCAGGGAACCGTAATACTGAAAGAGTTCTAAACTCTCCAAGTATCTAAAGAGTAATTTCAATTTTCAGGGTACTCTAAACTAACGTAAGTTCTTTGGCTTTTCTACCCCCCACCCCCACCCCAAATGGGATTTGGTTTAGATCTGCATCTAGGATTAGCTTACCCAGTGCAATGAGCTCAACTTACTTTTGCTGCTGTTGATATCCTGTCCATCCTTGGGAAATGGAGACTCCAGGGAGGCTGAAAGGAGATAGCTGACAAGTAGCATGATAGTATCCTTTCTTTCTTCCCAACAGTGATATTGATGCATTGGAATCACTGGAGCCATACAAACCACTCCTATTTAGCAACATGTATCTCTGAGAAATGTAAAATATTTGCATTAGATTCTATGTATACAGTATCCTTAGAGCTGCCTGATTTTCCATGCAGTCCTCTACAAAAGATTAAGTTTTTGGTTAATGTTACTAATAACTAATATATATTGATCATTTACTATGAACCAGGTGCTGCTCTAAGATTTATATCACTGATTAATTATTACAAAAATAGTATGTAGTTCCATTCGTCCAACTTTATAAATATGAATGTTAGGCAATGAGAAGTTAGGTAACTCGAGAAACTGGATAACTGCCCAGCACTGATCTGTGCTACACTTACTTTCTAAGAAGGAGAAGACTTGATCTAAGTCCACATGGTCGATCACGAAAGTCCACGTCATCAACTATACCACTGCTTCTCAAATGTGGACTACTGGTATATGCGATGATTCTTGAGACAACATTTGTCTCTGAAACATTTAAAACATTTGAGTCAAACTAATACAGCACTCTAGCGCTGGACTGACTCTTCTGAGACACCTCACCTTGAAGAATACCCTCTTTAGCCTCTTTTCACTCTACCCTCAGGGGTGTCCAACCTGTGGCCTGCAGGCCGGATGTGGTTCAGGATGGCTGTGAATTCGGTCCAACACAAAGTCTTAAATTTACTTAAAATATTATGGGATTTTTGTGTGATTATGTGTCACCATGTATTTAATGTGTGGTCCAAGACAGTTCTTCCAGCATGGCGCAGAGACGCCAAAAGGTTGGATAGCCCTACCATTGCTTTTACATATACTACAGATTATTACAGTTCTCATCAAATGTGTTGACTACTTGTCTGCATTGTCATAGATCATTTCTTTACTGGTTGATTTCTAAACAGGCTAGGTATGCCATTTTGTTTTAAGAGGTGGGAAAGGTGTTGGTATAATCTTTATTTTAGCATAGTTTAAGCTTTTATAAACTCTGCTGTTACATGCCTCAAGTAGCATGTTTTGTTGTGGACTGAGATTTATATCATTCCTACAGCTTTTTTTAAATGCTGGTATAATACCTCAGTTAAATCTTATAATGGCTCTGTAAAATAAGTTTTATCAGTATTGTACATATAAAAATGTATACCAGAAAGTTGATGGCTTACCCAAGTCACACACAGCTGTTAGGAATGTAACAAAAGCATATATGTTCACATGTATATACACAAAGACCTGAAGGAAATGGTGGAGTAACCTAAGCAGAAATGCGAAAGTTGAGGTTTTGAGGCAGAAGGACGATCAAGGCAAAGATGAGAGCAGGTGGGGCCTAAATTAGGAACAACAGGAATCTAAAGTGACAGTTATTTAAAGTGAGCAAAGGGAAAAGTAAAGAATGATGATACAGTAATTTATCCTTTTGGAAGAAGACATGTGTTTTACATGTGAGCAACATAAAATGCCATTGACAGTTTGTAGTGGAAGAGTGACAGTATGTGCTCAGAATTTTAAAAGGATTGTTATGGCCATTGTGCAATGGAGTGCAGCCAGGGGCCCCCAAACAAAGGATTTGAAGTGGGGTTCAGAACTCAGGGTGTCCAGGAAATATAAAAATATAGAATATCCCCACCCCCACAAGTCTTGACTGGAGGATGGGACACATGGAGCAGGGTCATTGAGAGTTATTTTGCATATGAACAGTTGGCCAGCTCCATACCTGATATGCAAAAACAGTTATTTTATATACCTATAACCTTTGAGAGGGAGATGAGAGTGACTTCACCCCAGAACATAACTGGGAGGCAGCTTCCTCTGGTTACGGCGCCTGTGTGACAGCTTGGAGATGGTTTGCTCCATGCCATAGGGCCACGCCTGCTGGGAGCAACAATGGCAGCCCAGAAAGGCTAAAAAATATGGGAATGCTGGCAAGTGTAGCCAATTGTGGGAAGAGTCATAAGTGGGGTTACAGAGGAAGATTCCAGATTTAAACCCAGTCACAGCAACCATGCAGAGCTCTCAGCAGTTTGGAAGAATGTAGGAGAGACATTGGGGGGAAAAAAAGGGTGAAAGGACTCTTGCTGGTGGGCCAGGAGAAGGTGCCACATGGGGTTGGATTAAGAACTGGAGATCGCAGGAACACAGTTGATGGTGCTGGAAACTGAGAGACCTGCCTGCTGAGCACGGATTACTGAGAGCAACTGGGAGCTAGTTGAACCACAGACTTCTATTTTTTTTTTCCTGAGATACGGTACTCCTGACTGGCCTGTCTGGGAAAGGTGGGAAGGAAGTATTGTATGTGTTTGTGGGTGTTTTAAGGGACTTTGAGTATTAAATGGCACCATTCTACCATTACTCAAAGTCTGTATAACTTTTGAATAAATAGTTCCTTTCCTTTTCACCAGACTCTGGTATTGAAAGCCATAACTTCAATTCCCTGGTGGCGGGCAAAGAATCCACAGGGACAGAGGAACCTTGTAACCCCTGGGTTCATTTCTGCAACAGTTGTATTAACACATTGCTGATATATTAAGTGTGGAGAGTTAAAGAAAACTGAGAGTCAGATGAATCCAAGATTTTTTCCTTTAGCAATGATAAGATGGATTTTCCATTTACTGAGTTTAAGAAACCTCAGGAGGAGCATATTTGGGGAAGATCAGGATTTTTTATCGAGTATATTAAGTTTGGGATGTTTATGATTCATTAGCATTGTCAGATAAGATAAAAAGTTGGATATAAGAGTCTGGATTACAAGGGAGATGTATAGAATAAAAATTTCAATTTCTGAGGCATACAGATAGTATTTAAAACTATGAGACAGAATGAGATATCCCAGGGGGTAGATGTAGGTATACAGGAAAGACCTGAGGACTGAGCAGTAAGATATTTAAATGATTAGAGATCAGGGGAATGCAGATAAACCAACAAAATCAGAATGAACCAGAAGAAGTGGTCAGTTATATAGGATGAAAATCAGAAGAGAATGGTGTCTTGGAGTCCAGGAGGCAGATATTCGAGGAGAAGAGACTGAAAACCCATGACAAATATCTCTACTAGGTCCACAAGATGAGAGCTGAGAATTGACCACTGGTTTTCAGCAGCAGGGAGGAATTTGATAGCAGGGGGGTGTCATGGTGAATTGGTGGAGGCAATACTGATTAGAGTGGACTCCTAACAGAGAATAAGAAGAAACAAATTAGACATTAATGTAGACTTTTAAGTGTTAACCTGTTTGTTCTTGGTTTTCAGACTCCACCCTATTATTGTGACTGGCTTTTCCATTTCATGGGTAAAATTTTGAACTATTTTGTATAGATATTGCATTAAAATAAAATGAATAGAGGTTTTCTAAGCCTTTTTTCTAAATGTTCTAAATATAGAGTTTTCTAAATATTTTACATTATTGGGATGGTAGCAAGTAGAACAGCAGTGCTTGTGATATTACATGTTGATGTCCTAGAAATCGCGGGCATTGTAAACTTTTGAATACTCAGAGTCAGAATGCTTAGAGATAAATTAATTGAACTGAGATTTTTATGTCCTAAGATTAAAAGAAATGACTTCTCCCTTTAACTTTTATTTAATTTTCTTTAGTTTAAATGATTGTCCATCAAAATATATCATAGTTTGTGTTATTTGGGTTATACATTTTAGTTTTCTGAATTAGATTACACACATTTACTAATTACATTCTGAGTAAAGTAGCTCAGCTTGTCCTCAACACCTGGCAGACTGTGACGGTGAGCCTCCGAACCAAGTTGTTTGCAAAATGTTATTTAAACATGTCACAGTCTCCAAAAGTATGAACATAGGAAAGTTTCATATTTTCTCATCTGTATTTGGGAAAAGTAAAATATACATATTTTCAATATAAGGATCATTTTTATATGAAAAATATCACTGTGCTTTACTTACACTGTTTATAGATAAATCGTGTGTGGATGAATTGTGGAACACATTTATCTCTTGAAACTTACTACTTAAAGATATAACACAAATCAATGTGACATTTGAATAAACTTTGAAATTTTTCCACAACCAACACTTTACCACTTTTATCTTTCTTTTTCATCAATGTTTTTTAAATTGTGTTTCTCTATAAATAGCATTTTTTCGTGAAACCATTTTCTCTGTTATCTTTATTTCCTCTCCCATTGTATTTTTCTTGGTTAATTTTCACTACGACCAAGTATTTTCTGTCAAAGGTAACAAAGCACCATTCTAATAAATCCTGCCCTTTGAAAAAGAGTGATAGTAACTTTGATCTCTGTATTTGTATAATTGAAGTGCAGATTTTTGCTATAAAAAAGTTTATCTCTTGCTTTGAATCTGGGAGGGCAAGATGTATTTATGGAGATGAGCACTCTGTTGGAAAGTCCCTGGTCTCCTTTGGCGTCGCATCTATCTGTGTCCCCAGACTGCTCATCCAATGTTCCAATGACAATGATTTGCGAGGCCCCCCACGAGCTGCAGATGGAATGAGGCAGAGTGATAAGGCAAGCTGTCTCTCAGATCAGCAGAGAGAAAGGCCTTCTTCACAGGAAGCCCAAGAGGAAGCCGTTTAAACAAGTGCACAGAAAATATTGGGGTAATTACCAAGCACCAGGAGGGGGTCTCAGCATTGAGAATGGATTCAAAAATTCACTCAGCAGATTAATTGATGTTTTTTCTGCAGCTTGCCTTTGTAAATAATCCCCATAGAAATTTACAACTGAAACTGGGGAAGTGTATTATAAAAAGATAGTTTCATTACAGCACGCACATTTACTAATGTTGGAACAGCTTATTTCTGCCCAAGAAGCTCTTATGCTTTGATCACCCTGCTTTGCATTTTTGTCTCTAAAGTAAGACTCTTGCACCTACACAGGCCAGAAAATCTTTATGTGAGGATATATTAGAAGAAGCATCTTAAAGCACACTGATAACTGGAAATATCTAGGTGAGCTTATTGTGACTTCAGTTCTTCTCTGACACAGCAGCCTTGATTGTCATTCTGATGTCTGATCCATCTAGAAGAAAATCTGTTTTGTGTGTATTTGAGCAGGAATTGACCCAGAGGTGGAGGCCTGGCATCCCTCAGTCCCACAAGCCTACTGTATTGGAACATCAGTGATATGACAGATTTGCTTCTGGGGAAAAGCAAATCAACCTTTGCCTCTCTCTTTCCCAACCAGCTGGCAAATAAGGGACCTTGACAACAAAAATACCAGGAAAGCCCATTTAAAAAAGATGTCAAATAGCAAAAATATATGTGTGTGTGCTGTGCACTTATGTATATAGCTCAGTGTTTTTGGAACGCACAGTTAGTCTTAGAAAGGGTACGCCTTTCTTTTAGAAATATAGACCTATCATTTTGAAAAATGAGAAGAAAAAATTGATAAAATTGTGTTGCTGCATTATTTTCATTGACACCCCTAGGAAAATCTGTTTATGTCCAATTTAATTGGAAATTGACCTGGAATCCAGTAATCTGAGTAGCTTGACTGCAGATGTCTGTCCATGCACATAATGAGGCTGGGGCCACTTGGGAATTTGAGAGCATGGATATCTACATCTCTGAAATGGGAGGTTTATCTTTCAACAAGGAATACAGAGGTTGTTCCCTTCACCTTGAAGGTACTTCCTTACTTTGTGCACCTGGCATGGTACTCATGCAGCTAGGGCTCTATTGTGACTTTCATGGGCCCCTTATTTATAAAAAATTATTAAAATTTATGGTTCACATTTGCATTGGTATAAAAATAAATATACTGACATTATATATTAAAACATTTTTACCTAAAATTTTATTTTTCCTTCTGATTTAAAAGAAATTAAGATTTTTTTTGGTCCCCAGTGTATTTTGGGTCCTAGGTAGCACACCTGTTGTACCTAATGGATACTAAGTCCTGCGTGAATGAAGTCCAAGGTAAGATCTGGGCAGTTCTGTGTAAGTTTCCTATCGCAGATCTGTTGACAGCCTCACAACAGCCACTTCCTTTCTTTACTAACAGATCATGGATTTTGTTTAGAGTTCAGGACCTGAGGAATAGGGCACTCCTCAATGCAGAGACATTGGCCATGACTAGCCCTATGCCCTCATGTAAATTCTGCTTCCTTTGTCAAGGAGGGGTTTTGGGTATGGCCCTTCTTTTGATTACAAGGAAGACAAGGTTGAACAGACCAATGTAAGGAACATACTATAGCCGTGAACCATAGAACAACCTTTTGACCCAAGACAAACCACATATACGATGGTAGTCCCATAAAACTATCATGGAGCTGAGAAATTCCTACCACCCAGTGACTTTGTAGCTGAGGTAACGTTGCAGCACAATGCAGTACTTATGCATTTGTGGTTACGCTGGTGTAGACAAACTTACTGTGCTTCAGGTCATATAAAAGTATCTCACATACAATTCTGTATAGCCCATAATACTTGATAATGATAATAAATGGCTATGTGACTGGTTTATGTATATACTGTACTATTTATAAAATATTTATTTTAAAAAAACAGTATTCCCTGTTATGCCATCACCAGCCTCCTACATCTCCTCTTAGCCCTGTCCCTTGGCTGCATTCTCTCCCCTGATTTTCAATCCTGTTGTTTTGTGCAGTAACACATTGCACAGGTTGTGTTGCACAGGTTTTGGTCTGGGTTAATACGCTGTGACAGGCTGTCTACGTGTGTGCTGGCTACGCCATCTAGGTTTGTGTAAGTATACTGTATGATGCTTTCCCAATGACAAAATATGCCAAAGGATGCACTTTTAGATTTAATCCCTGTCCTCAAGAGGTGAATGTCTGTACTTAATAACATTGTTCAACCACCTGAGATATTTTTAAAGTTATGTGATAAATATCCTTGGTGTTTATGCTGTATTTAGTTTAATAGTCTGTTACTGGTAGCTTAACCAATATATACTCTTTGAACTTCCTCAGAGATGTAGTCATGTTCCATTTTTAATCTTATACATACAGTGCGTATTCTATCATCATAGTGTTTACCTTATGTCTGCCTAATTAATGTTCAACATGACAATGTCCCAACTAGATAATAAACTCTGTCTGGATTCTGGGATAATGTTGTTTAATAAATATACAAATATTTGTTCCATTTGTGATGTTGAGGTTAGTAATCTGTCTTTTTCTGAATATCCTTAATTCAATGTCAGGATGGTTGTGTTTTGGTGCTGTTCTCATTCCCAAATTGCTAGCAGGTCCTGGGTTGTAACTTGCTTGACTCTCCAAGATTTACCTGTTAATTCCTTCTTTATCCATTCCTCATATATTTAGGAATTTGTTTGTTATTTCCTTTCCTTAATGAAGATGACTACTATCTTTGTTACAAAAGATGTAAAGCATTATATTTGGTGGTTATGCATTCTCTGTGCCATTGCTGTTGTTCTTGACTGAATACCCTGCACCTGGTATCTGGATAAATTTCTGGCAAGTATTAGACTATTTAAGAATTTTGGCTGAATGAATTATAAATCTTTTATCATTATGTATCCTCAAATATAGTTCTATTGAATCCCTATTACTCTAGTTTCAGAGATTTATACCTTTTAATTTTCCCTAACCTCAAACTTTAACCTTTTGAAAAGCTTTCAGTAGAACACCACGATTCTCAAATTGTAAAGCTATGTGTCTATATTTTACTCTTATGCATTTTTAATAGGTTTTGCTATAATAATCTCTGTACAGATTGGCTTGCCTCTTTTAGTGGTATGTAAGAGCATCAAATGCTTTGGAAAAGGTGCTATATTTCTTACTATTATAAAAAGGGCTAAATGCAGTTAAGCCTCATATGTTGACTTATGAGGGGTGGCAGAGAAGAAAGTAAGGGTCTCGCATTACTTTCCATTTTGTCATTTTTCTAAAGAAAACATAGCATGGTCCACAGAAGATCAGGGTCACCCTAGGCTACATCAATCAATGGGACATATGACAAAACACAATGGGTCTCTAAAGCTTCCTAACCTT
Source organism: Phyllostomus hastatus (assembly GCF_019186645.2). NCBI lineage: Eukaryota > Metazoa > Chordata > Mammalia > Chiroptera > Phyllostomidae > Phyllostomus > Phyllostomus hastatus. The sequence continues at coordinate 20,055,744 of NW_025334028.1, read as the reverse complement.
ACCACACTATTGGATTTGTACCAGACTCGCTCAACTGAGTGCATTCTTCAGAATGGGGTTTTCTGCTTTATTTATATTTCTACTTCCCATTCAGCCCCCAGAAATGCCAAGTTGCCTGGTTCTTGTTCAGACACTAGATGTCAATTCTCCCCTCTGTTGCTTGACGTGACTCTTCCTGATGACTGTCTCTGAGAATCCTTCTTGTACAACTGACTTAATAAAAAATGCAACTCAGATTTAGATGTTCTGGCCTACAAGGCCTTCACTATCTTATTTACTAATGATATGCTAGAGTATCAAAATAGAATATCAAAACACCTTAGGTTTGCCAGCACTAGGGAGACTAGGTGCATTAATAGTGCGGTATCTATAGGAGCAAGTCTGGTAGCAAAGTGAATAGTTGGTCAGGCCCAAGTATTAAGGTCAATAGTTGCATGTTTTACATATGACAGTCTCCCTGGAGAGTCTGGGAACAAAATGGGGGGCTGGTAAGAGTGAATAAGGTTACTTCTTTGTAATGAGGCCGGGTTAGGATTTTTAGCTTTAGTCTCTAGTTCAAAGTCTAGAGGCACAAAGCTGGTCTGGAGGCAACTAACCACTTAAAAATTAATTACCACCAACATTGTGTGCTACTGAGTAAGGAATCCTTGCTAATTTACATTTCTTAAACAGTGCACTATTTATGACTTTGCTCAATAATCAACTAATGGTTTATGATCTAAAGTGGGTAATTACTTCTTGCTTTGAAACAGCAGTGAAATTTTAGCCATGATGGTGATACTAATGTTCAATATATTCTTTTGTTTCATGTTATATCTTAAAAAATTATCTTGAAAAATAAGATGTAATGGAGTTAGATAACGTTCTGACTCATTTAGGCTTCTTTCTTCTTTTCCTTCAGAATATCAATACCTAAGACAACAATAACAGAAATGAATATTGGCAGGTACTAATTTGTTGAGTGCATGGAGTAAACACAGACATGCACAATGGAATAAAAGAGCAAGAACAAAGGCATGAATGCAGTGAATACAATTTCTAAATACTGCTATAAATGTTTCTTAAGTATTAAATATTAGGAATAAAGATTTTTGGAGAGCCTTTAAATGTATAAAAATGTCTCAGAATATCTGAGATTGAAGATGTTAATGAATATAATGCATAAATAAGGAAAAAATCAGGAAATATCAAAGATTTGATATATATATGTATATTAGAAATGCATTAAAGACGGTTTCTTTCTCTGTCTCTTTCACTTCCATTCTCTTTCTCAACAGCTTCTCCTTCTGCAATTTAAAGATTAAGTGCATTTAACAGGGTTGACTTGTGGCTTCTGTGTGTGTGTATGTGTGTGTGTGTGTGTATGTATGTATCTATATACATGAAAGAGAGATTAATCTAAGCACATGCACTGTACAGCTGGGTTTTGCTTCCATGGCAAAAAATAATTTACCAAGTTGTTTTGCAATTTTGGAGCCCACACATTTTAAACTTTTACCTTGGTTGCCTTTACATTCAGCTGTAACACCAAAAAAAAAAAAAAGATGTCTTATTTAAATCTTTACTTCACCTTTTTTCTCAAATGCTTCAAAACATAAAAGAGTAAATACAATTAGATAGTACCTTTCAAAACTTCCACATTAAAATAAAATCATTCTAATTGTATTATTCTTTTATTATAAACTTTATATTAAAGTATATACTTAAAATTATGAAAAATGTACAAATAATGAAGAATTAATTATATTAATAATAACTTATTCATTGGTAAATTTGCAACTTCATTGATTAGACAGTTAATTTTTGCAGAAAAATAAGTACATGATATATATCTTATAAAACACCCTGCCTCTTTTGTGGCCAAATTCCTCAAAACTGAACATAGAAATATGTCTCCGTTGTTTTGGCAAGAATCCACTTTAGCACTAAATAGTACTTAGTGATGTGGAATTACTTGCAGTTTGTGGCTCTAGGCATATTTCCTTGTAGCCCTGGTTTTGGCTTATTTTGGTGGCATCTAGGAGTTGCCTCTATACCCTTAAAGAAGGGGTGGCTAAATCTTAATTTGAAATATTTGGGATAGTGCAAAAAGCTTAATATTTGGTTCTTTTGGAATCATATTGACTTCAAGTGCAATTCTTCCTGTAATTTTTGCTAGGTTTGACATCTCTAAACTTAAATGATATCTATATTATTATTTGAAAAGTAGGAATAATATTAAAATTATTGTGAGGATTATATTAGACTGACTCTCACCTAATATAATGCATGGGTGCATAGTAGACAGACTTAGTAAATAGTAGACTTTATTTTTTTTTATTATTGCCACAAGTCTGAGTTAATGACCTGGTTAAAAAATAAGTCAAAACCCATGCTTCTATCTACATAAAAACTCAGCAAAAGCCTTTGGTTCAGCTGGAAATGACCCTTTTAACATAAATGATAAATTTATATATTGATCTCTTTCAGAAATGAGCTAGGTTTCCCTATATTTTAGAGCAAATCATAGGATTGCTTATTATCTATCTTAGAAAAAAATTCCACTTTTAAAGGTTATTTATTTATTTATTTTTAAAAGAAAGAAAGGGAGAAAAGAGAGAGAGAGAAACATCAATGTGAAAGAGAAACTTTAATGGGTTGCCTTTCGTAGGCACCTGGATCAGGGCCCGAACCTCCAAGCCAGACATGTGCCCTGACTGGGAACCGCACCCATGACCTTTTGCTTTGCAAGGTGATGCCCAACCAAATGAGCAACACTGGTCAGAGTGAAAAAATCCATTTTGACTTTTGCAAGGTCCAAAGGACTTGCCCTTTGCAAGCTACAATAAATATTCTTATTGATAGACAAGAACCTATGGATTTAACTAAAAGAGATCATATCCTTAATTTGGACTTAAAATGTGTTCAGTTTTAGCATGTTATTATAAGCCATACATGTTCAAAATATGTTGATTAGACCAATAATAGTAGGGTGAAAAGTCAGGAATATACAACAGACCAGGCAAGTTGTAAAGCTAGAAAGATAGTAGTAAAAGTAGGAAGCTAGTAGTAAAAGTAGAAAACTAGTAGTAAAAAAGTGGAAGGAAAACCTAAGCTAGTTCTTTTAGTGAAGAGTTTATGTAAATGAAACTCAGAAGGTAATTCCAAATGTGTAGATCTTCCCAAGTATGATGAAGTACAAGAATATTGAATATAATAACATTTAATTTATATAACAAATTATTAAAGAGTTATTTCTTTTTATCCTTATGATACTTATGAGAAGTTATTTTCCTTTATATGCAAGATATTTATAAATACTTATTATCCTGGTATTTGTCAAAACCACCTCATGAGATCATAATCTATGTGACTTTTCAAAAGTCAGAGGGGAAAGTACTTACTAAAGAAAGCTCAAGCAGGTATATTCTCAGAAATAAGCAGTACCACCAACAGTGTAGTCAGGATTGAGAAAAGATATTCACCAGAGAAGTGAAATTCCTAGGAAGTCAACATAGAGAGGATTAATGGTACATGAAAATTACCTGCTGGTTGCTTACAATGAAGGCTGTACATTTCTCTTTTGGCAGGTCTGAGCTGAGACATAATAGTCAATTCGGTTATTTCTCAGAGTTTGAGAACAGCAGAAATACAGCATCCAAATGCTATTATAAAAAATACTATTTGAGCTCTGGCCAATGTGACTCAATAGGTTGTAGTGCTGTCCCGAAACTGAAGGGTTATGGGTTTTGATTTCTAGTTAGAGTACATACCAAGGTTGCAGGTTCAATCCCTGGTCTGGACACTTAGGATCCCCAGTCTGCACATGCACAAGAGGTAACCAATTGATGCTTCTCTCTCTTCTCCCTTTCTCTCTCTCTCAAAAGAAAAAGGCAATGAAAAAAATACTGTTTGAGTTATATAGTCTTTAGGGATTTTATCTGCACTCTAGATGCTAGACTAGTCCTTAGTTTGTCCATGGTATTCAGCTGGCCACATGGACAGTCAGGTTCTCTTTCCACAGACATATGAACCCACAGATAATAAATTCAAAATGAGAATTTCCATCAGAATTGTCTCCATTCTTATCCCCAATTATAAACTGATTCTTTATTACTATAAAAAGTACACTTTTCTGTAGGTGACACTCCCACAAAGAGTCCCTCTAGTGACTTGAGAAGGGTAAAGTGGGAATAAAAACTAACATGTTTATTGTGGTAGTAATATAAATAACCCCAGGAAGCCCATTTTATCTATAACTTACATATATAAGTCAAGAACAGGGTACAGAAAAATGCAAGAGTACCAAAATATCTGAATTATAACTTTTATTTAATTGCCTAGAAAAAGCCAAAACTTTTGATATGCAATTATTTGTCAGAACAATATGGTGGAACATATTGTATGGAACAACTCATTATGTGATGACCCTGTAGCCACTTCAAATTAAAAGCCTGTGATCATTGAATGAAGAAATACAAACAGCTTGTTGAAATAGATGACTATCCAAAGTCCATTTCTATCAGCGTACAGAAGTCTTGACCGAGCAAAACAGACTCAGAGTTCCTTATTTAATTTTTTTTTACTTTCCTTTTTTTTGATATCAGCAGGAAAGAAAGTCTCTGCATAACAGATGTGATGTATTCAATTGATCTGTGTCTGAGATATCTTATGAGGGTTAGGAAGGGACTTTCACGGAGCTGAGATGTTTCCTTACTAAAGGTTATTAAGCCACCTCTTTGTCTTCAGATACAAACACAAATGTATTTTCTTATTTAAGCTCTAAAATAATAGTCAGCATGGTCAGCAAAATAATGCTTTAGTTTTTCATTAGTTATATAATTTAAAATGTATTAAGCTATAAAATGTCCAATGTACTTTTGATAACAATTGATATGAATATTTATTACCATTTACAGAAGTCCACTAACAATAAAGTCCAGGAAAAATTACTGCTCTAACATGAATCCAAGATATAGTTTGGTTAAAATTTCATTTTATATATATATAAATACTTTCAGAAAGAGTTGAATCAGGTTCCTAAATGGTCACAGAGAGATTTGATTAAAAGGTTTAAGTTCACATTTGAGGAAAACTTTAAAAAGTAATAAACCTCAATCACATTAGTTTTATCTTTCTTATACTTTTACAAATTCTATTTATTGCCTAAAACATTAAAACTGTTTCTCCATCATCAACTAGTGGTTTTGTTGTATTCTCTCAAGTTCAACATAAAAGAGCAAGTATTTAAAATTTTGTCTCAAATTTAAACTAATCTCTAATTCTCTTGTATTTCCCTAAACTGATAAGTCCAGAAAGGTTCTATAATATTTCAATAAATGTCTGTCCACCTATTTATAACTTCTAAATGTTGCAGCTGAAACTATAATATATGCACAGAAAAACAAAAAGTGTTTGTGTCATAGGTTCAAATCCTGATCTGAAGCAGGTGCCACTTCTCTATCTCTTATTAGTTAATTTTCTAGAATTTCTTTTAAGGATCCATCATACAATTCTAAGTGTTGTGTCCATTGGGATTTGCACCATTTGTTCAATATATTTATGCTGAGTTAATTAAGTGATAATCCCCAAGTATGAGAGGACATATGAAGTAATAAATGCCTCCTTCTCTCACAGAAATGCCAGGACCACATGGCGAGGAGTCACAGGGTGGAAGGCTGTTTTATTACCTAATGTCATATTTTTCTGTGTAGAGAATACTGCTATTAAAATATCTGTTCTCTGTTTTCAGAGGTTGTGTGCCCTTCATTGTATAAATATTCTTTTGACAACTGCTGTGATATTTCTGAAGGAGAATCAAGATAAAGGCATCCATAAATGAAATGCTACAATTTAAGTAATGGATTGGCCCCTACTTAGCCAACTTGGTCAAATCCATTGCCAAAATAAATAAAAATAAAGCTACTTTTGTAGTTGTCAAGTGATTTACATGAATGAATTAAAAAATCTACAAAATGGCTTTACGTTGAATCCCAGGTTGAATTGACATGTGCGTGTGCAAATGTTCGTGTGCAAACGCAGAAACAGAAATTTTCTGTTTGCTAGCTCAGGATACTTTGTTGCCTGTTTAAATGGTTATTAAGTAAGCAAGGAGAAGGTAAAATTCATTGTCATTGAATTAGCTCTAAAGACATTTATGACAAATATCTGAAGATAATTGCATCTTAGAAACCTTGTGAGTAATTTTCTGCTATAAATTAGATATAAAATTATTTACAATGACTTAAAAGATTAAAAAGATTTGTCACTCTATAAAGTTCACTGTCATATTGGCAGACGTCTTGTTTCCTGATGTAATAAATAATTAGGAAAAAGTCCATTCAAAGGTAACCAAACAGTAATCCTTCCTTAAAGATGAAGGACTTTCTCCACACCAATTTAAAATGCTGGTAATAAAAAACAAAAGCACTTAAATGAAACTGACAAGTTTATAAATGTGTGAAATTGGAATATTTGGGAATGATTCAAATCCTGGTTCTGCTGAGACTAATTAGTTTAAAAATATTGAACATTTTACCAGACTGACCATAACTATTTCCCTCTATTAATTGTGGGAAGGTTAGCTTATTTGAATTTTGGAATTCTGAGAAAAAAACTTCAATGCCACATTTATAAGTATTTGAATTCAGTAACTCTTTACAGAAGAAATAACTACTGAAAGAATCTCTGTGCAAAACAACTAAAAACCACTCAGTCAGTATTTTCCCCAAAGTAATTATGAATGCTGGATTATTTAGTTTTTGATAATCAACTAGTTGTGTCCATTTTGATTAATGTAAGTGGCCAGAAACCCCTGAAACAACATTACATCCTAAGACTTTCAGGTATGGCTTATAAATACTATGTGCTAACCTTGTGTTCCTGTTGTTATTGTTAGTCTTAGAATGTATTTTTTTACTAAAACAAAGGCATTTTTAACAAAATATAATTTAATGTTTTACTAAAATATTAGTAAATTAATACTTTCATTGTGCAATAAGATTCAACGTTTCTTTGCATTAAGCAAACTGAGGTTTTTCTGCATTACAGATTTCAATGTCACATCAATCAGTCTAGTTCACGTGTTGCATGACTAATGAAATCTGAGGCACAAAACAGTATTTGCAAGGTGAGCAATATATAAATGTACAGATACATGCTATCTTCATTTCTGATGTGTCTTTGGGAGTTTCCCTGTCAGAATATAAACTCCATGAGTAGATTTTCTGTTTTTATTTTTTTGTATTCTGTTCTTGTTATATTCCATACATACCAACTATGTCCAGCAGTGCCTACTGCATGATAAACACTTATTTAATAGTTAATGAATAAATATACCTCCTTAAGAATATCACTGTTAGTTTTTCCATGATTAATCATTTTGGGATACACAGTTAGAGAAAATGAAATGACTGGAAAAAATGTCCTCGGAAAGAAAATCCATATAAATAAAATCAGTTCCCTGATTCAGAGTATCATAATCTTAGATATTATAGGAAATGTATGTATCTAAAGATCACAAAATCAATTTTTGTTAGTATTTAAATTAATGTAACTTATTTGATTCATTAGTGAAGTGATGGAACGAAGGAAACCCATTACCTTACTATTATACAAGTATAACACTTTCATGCACCAGAACTAATTTGACTTCATTCTCACTGCATCTCTCTGAGTCAGGCTGGACATGTACCTGCACTTTAGGAAGAGGAGACAAGATCAGCAATAGCATGTAAATGTCTACTAAGTAAAGAAACAGAATTGGGCTCATCTGAATTATATTTTGGTATTATTTACACATTAAATAAATAACATGAACATGGAATTACAAACATTTTTTGTACATTAATGAAATCTCTCCTCTCTGTTCCAAACCAAATCTAATAGCTTCAAAACTTGATTGGTTGACATTTTGTGAATAATGACATAACAGAAATGTTGAACCCAGACAATGAATACATGTCTGGTCTAATTTTAAAATAGAACTTGTGGTCAGAACTGTACCATGACAAAAATAACAGTTCTGAGAACTCTGTCTAGAAAAAACTATCTGATTCAGAAAAACAGGAGATCAGAAGAAAGGCAGGATAATTAGGTGCTGGTGTCTATGTTTGGTGTTACATATACTTATCTTTATAAGTAAATAGAAATAACAGATTGTAAAATAGTTTTTAGAGTATGACCACATTTGCATTTTCAGAATGAATAGGGTTTGCATTATCCACTCCAGGATGTGGAGAGGGGAAGGAGCACCCTTCCCATTCTCACAACAAAACAGAGCTGCATGTTGAAATTTGTATCATTATCCCAAGCTCACCTGGGACAGGAAAGCTTAGAGAGGTTAAGGCTTATTCAAAGCAGTCCTAGTGTTACATAGAAAATTACTTAAGAATTATTTCTCCTAATACTCTATTTCTCCTGACTCAGATATAATAATAATGAATAAATGTTAAGTATATGAATTTTGTAGTTCCTATAGACTCTCAAAGTCAAGAGTGCCAAATCTTACTTTGTACCACCATAATCCATTTAAAAGCAGATAATTTCTATTTTAATTTTCCAAGATTAACTCTCACTACATTTAAGTATTATTATTAAAACAGAAAAGAACATGTTAAGTAGAAATATATTAGTGACTTAAATCCAGAATAAAGAATTATAGATTTCTCTGCCTATATGTTCATTTATCTAATAATTTTCTTTTTTTATAAGCATAGTAGTTTTTACTCCTGAACTCTTCCCTTCTGTTGAAAACTGTGGCATCTACATGGTAACATAATAAAAGAAAAGGACCAATGATTCCTTTAAAGTTATCTCCTACTAATTATAACGTCTGAATCATTCTGGACTTGTTTTTTTCATTTAACTGTTCTTCCTTTGCCTATAGGGTTACCTTTCCTATTTCTTCACACCTAATATATTATTTTTCTTCAAATTTATGTTGGACATAGAAGGTTATATTGTAAAGTATTTGGATTATTTTTGTCCCCTATTAAGGGACATTACATTTATTGTAGGTATTTGAATTACTGGCTCACACCTTAGTCCTGTCCAGATTGGTCTTATTCTTTGTTAAGGAGATTCTATTGTGTTTTGCACTCAGTATTAGGACACACCACTTTCTACGTGGTATGGTTCGTACTTCTAAGCCAGGGCATTTTCTGGCATCTCCACTGAATGTTCTATGTGCTCAGAGGGCTCTTTGCACTCTGACTGGGCTGGGACTCAAATGTCTACTTGTAGTGACCCACTGAGCTCACAGTCAAGGGCCTATCATGATTCCCTACAGAGACTTAATAGAGCCTCTTCTCTGACAACTATCTTTTTTAGATTCCGAGAGCTGTACATTTTGGCCACTACAGAAGCTCAGAAACTTAATATTTTTCTTCTCAGCCCTGCAATATCACTACTCATTTGCCTCCTTACTTTTCAGTATAGAAATGTCTCCAGGAAGACAGGTAGGGTCACCGTGCAATGATCATCTAGCTCACCTGTGTGTTTCCCTTCTGTCCGCTATCTCTGCTTATTGGCTCATACTTGAAATGTTTTGTCTCACTTATTCTACCTGGTTTCGGAGTAGTTTTTATGAAAAGATCAAATCTGTTCCCATTTATTCTGTCGGGGTCTCACCATTGCAACATGTAGCAAACACAAACTAGATCACATCTACTTTTTGATTAATATTTCATTGGATACCCATTATACTTAGATTAAATCCACATTTTCTAACAAAGCCTATTAAGTTCTGCATAGTTTATCTCTTGTCTCCTAAGATCACCAAATAAAAATCTTCTTGCTCATTTGACTTCAGATACATTGATTTCTTTTAGACCTATAACACATTCAGCTTGTCACCATTTCAGCACCCTCACAAAGGAGGTCCAGCTGCCTGAGATGATTTTTTCTGGCTCTTTGTCTACTAACTGTTCTTTCAATGTCCAGTAAATGTCACTTCCTTTCTGGAGTCTTTCCTAACTGCCTATGTGACCTATATTTCTTTTTCTCAAAACATTCTATTTATTGTCCTTTCTAGTCCTTATGTTTGCATTGTCCAAATAGTTATATGGGTGTTTACAAGCAGATAATACATGTTTAGTGTTTAGGGTTTTCCAGAGAAAGATGATCAATAGGGTGTGTGTGTGTGTGTGTGTGTGTGTGTGTGTGTAAGGAACTGGCTCACATGGTCATAGAGGCTGAAAAGTCCTGAGATCTGTAGGCAGCAAGCTGGAAACCCAGGAGAGTTGGTGTTACTGTTCTAGTTAGAATGCCTTAAAACCAGAAGAGTTTATAGTGTCAGTGCCTATCTGGGTTTATGTCTAAAGGCAGAAGACTTACACCTCAACTCAAAGACAGTCAGGTAGAGAGGCCAAATTATCCCTTACCACACCTGTTTGTTTCATCCAGGCTTTTAAAGGATTGGATGAGACCTACTCACATTAGTGAGGTCAATCTGCTTTATTTAGTGTACTGATTAAAATGTTAATCACATCCAGAAACATCCTGAAAGCAAATATCTAGGCACCCAGTGGCCCAGTCAAATTGACATATAAAATTAACCATAACATTCAGTAAATATTTGTCTAATGAATGAGAGAAATTGAGATCTAAAGGTGCAAGAGTTAGTAATACAAAGTGTGGTAAAAACAGATAAATCTACATGTAATGGCATGAACATACGGAAGAGCCTGCACTAAGGGAATAAAGGAAGTCAAGGTGCTTGGTGCTGAGTGAGTCAGTTGTAGTGTTGTGTAATGAAAATGAGAGGCTACAAAGAAGCCAGATCATATAGGACTCCATGGTTTCTTCTTATTCAATGTGGTTCTCAAACCATTAATACCATCACTTCTTGGTATCTTATTAAAATCTACAGACTTTAGGAAGTGGGCAAAAATGCACTATACAGTTGATGTATCATAGAATTGTACACTTGAAATCTCTATTTTTATTAACCAATATCACCCTAATTAATTTAATTAAAAGGAAAAAAATCAAGTTGAAAAAATATTGGGTTGGTCAAAAAGTTCCTTTGCTTTTTTTCTGTAAGGTGGCTGTAATAGTACTTAGTTGTTTTTAACTCCTTTCAAACCAATTTTGTTAGATTATATTGTGAAACTGTCATATTAGTGTGCATTTTTAAAAAAACTTATCAAAATTGGTGATTTTTGTGTAGTATTTTAATATTGAAGATACAAAAAATATGCAACTTTTTTGCCATATTCTTTATTATTTCAAGAAAGGTAAAAATGCAACTGAAACACACACAAGTTTTATGCAGTGTATGGAGAAGGTTCTATGACTGATTAAATATATAAAGGGTGGTTTATAAAACTTCATAAACCACCTTTTACATATTTCTTGCTGGATGATCCTCCACAGTCAGGTAGACCAGTTGATAGTGATCAACCTGAGACATTAATTGAGAACAATCAGTGTTATACTATGCAGGAGATTGACAACATACTCAAAATATCCAAATTAGTGATGTTAATGGTGAAAATGAAACATATGTCTTTTATTTTGTGGAAAAATCTAAATGGACATTTTGGCCAACTTAATATCTAGAGCTTCAAAACTCATGCTAAACCCACTTCATCAGAATTTGTATTTTAATAAGATCCCATTATGAGACCTACCCCAGATATGTAAATTTAATAGGATATGGTGATGAATTATGTATTGATGATGAGGACTTAAGGATAACTCCCAGATTTTGTGCCTTGATCAAAGGATCAATAAAGAGTTCATGTCCTCAAATAGAGAATGCAATAGGAAAAGGGAATTTAGCAGGCATGTGTGTGTATGTGTATTTGGTAAAGAATTTAGGTTTCCAGTTTTCCTTCATTATACTTGAATTGACTGCGTAATAGCTGAGTAGTGATGTCCAGTGTGCAGGATATAAAGGCCTAGAATTCCACAAAGATCACAGGGTCTCATTAACTGGGAAGTAAACTGGGAATGTGTAGATAAGATAAGATAGAACAGTATTAAACCATTCAAGTAAATGCTAATGAGAATCTATAATGGTTATTTAGAAGTAAGATTTTTAAAAATAAAAATGTAACAGATTTATTGGATTGGCCAAAATGTCCATTTAATTTTTTTCCCATAAAATGAAAGACACACTTTTCATTTTCACCAATAACTTCATTGATTTCGACATTTTGAGTATGTCAGCTATTTCCTGTATGGTAGAATGTTGGTTTTCTCAGTTAATGTCTGGATTTGATTTCTATCAACTTCAGCTGGTCTACCTGACCACCGAGCACCATCCAGTGAGAAATCTCTAGCATGGAACTTCACAAACCACTTTTGGCACATTCAATCAGTCATAGCACCTTCTCCATACACTGCACAAATCATTTTTTGTGTTGCAGTTGCATTTTTATCAGTGTAATAATTAACATAATATGGCAAAATGTGTATTTTTCCATTTTCAATATTAAAATGGCTATAAAAATTCACCAATTTTGATAAGCTTTTAAAAAATGCATGCTGATATGACAGCTGTCACAATACAATCTAACAAAATTGTTTCAACTGAAGTTAAAGACAACTAAGTGTTACTAGAACCATCTTATGGGAAAAAAAGTAATTTTTTGGCTAACACAATAACCATTAAAAAAAAACTAATTCAAGATAGGAAAAAGGCAGAGATTTACCACATCGCAGGTGCTTCTGCCCCATCTTCCAACTTGCTCTGGTGGAAGCAACCTAATAACAGGTTAAACATTGGATCAGTAACAGAGTATCTATATTCTTGCGTCTATTCTGCTTGGTAGGTGCTCATAGAAAATAGGTTGCTAGGCCCTTGCTCTGCAAGTTCCCAGCACAGGGAGCCCTGGGAGGGGATGATCAGCTGACTGACACCTAACAGGGATAATGCTTACTTAAGGTAACTGGGAGGTACTGATTAGACTACAGAACACCTAACACTTGTGTCTATCAACACTCTTAATATGTTAATAAATTGAGATCTAGCATTGGGCCATGCCCTAAACACATATTAGCTCATTTGTGTGCAATAATCAATTTCTAAATTGTACTGAGAATTATAATTTTACAGATAAAAAAACTGAGGTGTATTGAGATTAAAAACTTGAATGACAGAATTTTGACTTGAACCCCAACCACCACCAACTTTTGGTGCCTCTATTTTCATCTGAAAATTCAAGCCAATTTTATACCCCTTCAAATAAATGTTTTTTGTATAGTCAATAATAAAAATAATGTATATATTAAACATTAGGCATAATTGTTAGGAATAGAAAAAAAGGTAAATTTATGTTGTTAATTCACCAGAAGTTTAGGCAGGGTTCAGTACCATGAAAAATTGCCATTGACCCTGGCTGGTATAGCCCAGTAGATTGAGTGTAGGCTGTAAACCAAATGGTTGCTGGTTCAATTCCCAGTCAGGGCACATGCCTGGGTTGCAGGCCAGGTCCCCTGTAGGGGGTGCACAAGAGGCAACCACACATTGATATTTCTCTCCCTCTCTTTCTCCTTCCCTTCCTTTCTCTCTAAAAAATAAATAAATAAAATATTTTTTTTTAAGTTTAAAAAAAGAAAAGAGAAATTGCCATTGATGACAGGATAAGTGTGAAGGAGATAAGTTTGGACACATACAGTTAATCTTTAATATGTGTATAAAAATAATGATAGGAATAAATTTAAATGGTCATACTCTTGTAATGTAAGGTACCAGGTTATATAAAAAGAGAAGAAACAGTCCCCAGAGGAACTGGGAAGTTTTGGAAGTAGTGCTGAAATGAGTGGTGTATAAACTTTTCAAATACTTCATCATGTGCCAACCACCTTCAGTGTTCTGTCAAAGGAAACCATAGTGCTTCCACTTCTCATGGGCTCTAAATAGGGAGTTTGTTACAGGGAATATTTGATACACAATTCTTTGTTTCAAGAATAAAACATTTTTCAAAAGTATAAAATAAAATAAAAATATAAAAATAAAGCATAATGACACCTGGTAAAAGCAAATATCTGTTTTGATATTTGCTCTTTCAAAAGCTTTGTTAAACCAAACATGCTAATGTTGTTTATGACTTTATACTCATGTAGAGTACTGAGTTATTTTTTCAACAAATAGCACCTTACACATTAAATCACTTATCCATTTTCACAGTCTAAATGCACCTCTAAAAATACATCATGAGGTTTCATATGTTCATTTCAAAGAAGAAAAAGTTGTAGGCTAGATTATGTAGGATATGAATGAGCAAGCAGAATAAACCAGTAAAATTTAATTAAGCAATTTAGCACTCCATAAAAGCAGCAACACATAAAAGTGGGATGTAAATGATGGGGTGGTGCACTGCAATTTGAATCGTTGAAGAATCAAGAAGGGGCACTGAGTGCAGCAAACAGACATGCTGTTTCTGCACATAGTAAATTTAAACGGTAGTCATTAAGCAGCCTATACACATGGAAATTCTGCCCACTATATTCTTTCTTTTTTAAATATTTAATTTACTTGTTTTGATTAAGAGGGGAAGAGAGGGAGAGAACCATCAATATCTGGTTGTCTCTCATGCATCCCCTACTGGGTACCTGGCCAGCAAACCTGGCAGGTACCCTCACTGGGAATCAAACCAGCAACGCTTTGGTTTGTAGGCCAGCACTCAATCCACTGAGCCACACCAGCCAGGGTTGCCTGGTTGTATTCTTTCCTTTTGCCTTGTGCAGGTGGGGCAAGCAGAATAAACTCAGAAGTAACCTCACATACAACAAAGAAATGATTGTAAGACTTATGCTCTTACACTTAGTATAACTAGACAGGAAAATGGAGGAAACATTCATTTGTTAACATTCCAATTTTCAGAATAATATGCCTGCCACAAGTAATCATTAACTAATTCCCCTTGTTACTGAAAAAAAAAAAAACTAGAAAGTCAAAGATGTAAAATATAAGACCCCTATACCTTAAAAGAATGGAAAAGATGAGAGCATCCTTTGCTTCCTAAGCAATCATTTCAGAACTCTGACTTGTGTTTTCATATCTCAGGATTATTGTGATACCATATTCTTTTAAATAAAACTGGTTGTCATGTTGGCCATTTCTGAATTTATTTCTTATTAGCTCCAAAATTTTTCTCAAAAATTTTCTTCAACTGAAGTTAAGCAATGAAACATTGAAAGTCAAATATCAAAATTGAATCTTTTTAAAAAGATTTTACTTATTTTAAGCCCTAGCTGGTGTAGCTCAGTGGATTGAGCACGGGCTGCAAACCAAAGTGTCACAGGTTTGATTCCCAGTCAGGGTAGATGCCTGGGTTGCAGTCCATGACCCCCAGCAACCGCACATTGATGTTTCTCTTTCTCTCTCTCTCTTTCTCCCTCCCTTCCCTATCTAAAAATAAATAAATAAAGTCTTTGAAAAAAAGAGTGAGACAAAGTGAGACTAAATGGAAGCTATGGTCTTTAAAAAAAGATTTTATTTATTTTATTTTTAGAGACGGGGAGGGACATAAAAAGAGAGAGAGAGAAGATTGATGTATGAGAAAAACATCTAATGGTTCCCTCTCACATGCCCCCAACTGGGGTCCTGGCCTACAACCCAGGCATATGCCTTGACTAAGAATTGAACCAGTGACCTTTTGGTTCATAGGCCAATACTCAATCGACTGGACTACACCCAGGGCCAAAATTACATCTTTTAATATTTAGTCAAGGACTTTATTTCAGACTCTTTTTCTTCAATGACATATTCAATAGAAACTGCAAAATTGTATCTCATTTATATAGATTCTTAAACTGCTTATTTTTATTACCCGACTATTATTTTTAATTTATAATGTATATAGTATATATTGCCATTTAACTTTAATTTATAATTTAACTTGTTTCTTTTACGACATATATTTTATAAATTGCTTTAAACATTTGTGGTAGAAAACAAGGAATAAGAAAGTAGGAATGTAAATAAAGATAATGGTGTTTAAAAATAGAGCAATCAACATCAAGTTTAGTTTTATTTCCCCACTGAGCATAGGAAGTTTTTGAGCAGATCATCCATGTTCTTCCTCTAGGTAGCTATCTCATAGACCTTAACATAATCAGAAACACACAACACATATTATCAGCTTATTATATGGATCATCACTTATCTCTCTTTAATAAACATTGCATATTTATTCTAACTTTTCTTTTTAATTAATTTTACTTTCTTTTAAATGTGATTTATTTTTTATTTTAAAATATTTTTAGATATACAGAGAAGTTGCAAGAATAATACAAAGAATGCACAAATCCCATATTTTTATTCACTTGGATTTCCAGTTAACATTGTACCATGTTTGCTCCATCACTCTATCTCTGTTGCTTGGGAACATGGTGCAGACAGGATGCCCAACATTCCACTTTGCTTATTGATGAAACAAGGACACTATCCCATTTAACCACAAGTAATCACGATGTAACCATTCAAATTTGAAAAGTACACACTACCATCCAGTTCATACTCCATCGTTAAACTGGGCCAGCTGTCCCAGTAAGGGTGCTGGGTGGGACGGGGTTGCCCTGCTTCTTCAACCCTTCATTCTGGTACAGTGCCTCAATCTTTCTTTGTCCTCTGTAAATTTGACAGCTGGAGAGACTATCCCTTTTGTGTTTTATGTATCAGAGCCTTTTGATAAGTGCTGTGGGGTGAAATAATCCTAAGAAAATCCTATCATCTTCTCAAACACCATACCTGCTTTTCAAATACCATACTTGCTTTTCAAACACCATACCTGCTTTTCATCAAACCCCTACCCACCAGGTCTAACATGCATTCATGACTTCTGCCTGAATCAAACACTAAAATGAAAATTGCCAAATGATGATTTTCTATTCAATCATTCATTCTACATTTATTAATTGGCATTTTACTCTGAGAAAGACCTTTCTCTTTCTCCTTATTTGTTTATCCATTCTTTTATTTACATCAGTCTGGACAACTAGATTTTTATTTATTAGATGTTAACTCATTATTTTCAATATTTACTTAAAAGCTCAGTCTTGGCTTGTGTGGCTCCGAGGATTGAGTGTGGACTGCAAACCAAAGGGTCTCGGGTTTGATTCCTAGTCATGGCACATGACTGGGTGGCAGTCTAGTTCCCCAGTTGGGGGTGTACAAGAAGCAACCACACACTGATGTTTATTTCCTTTTCTTTCTCTCTCCATTCCCTTCTCTCTAAAAATAAATAAATAAAATCTTAAAAAAAAATAAAAGCTCAAACTGTCCCTATTTTGGCCACTGAGAACTCTCTCAAGTCTGGCTCCTGTCCTTGTATTATGTTCTCATCTTTCTTTGAGTACTTCTTTAACTTTCTGGTCCAATAAACTGTACTGGGCTCTTTTCATACTCTTCCTATCCCAGGCCTAACACCAGCAGTATTCCTAAGGAGCCCTAGTTTCTTTTGTTGATGATAGCATCCATAGACCAAGTGTTTAGTGTACAGCTCATTCTCCTGTGGTGTCGCTGCCTCCAACTCAGACATGAGAAAGAGATGACTAGACTGACCACACAAAGATTTAGTTAATGTGGCATAATCTTTACATTCCAGGTATAGATCTATAAAATTTGTATGTATTAACTCATGAAATCTTCTTAATAACCTTATGAGGAGCATATTATTTTATTTATTTTGGAATAATTTTACATTTTTATACTTATACTTTATATTAATAAAAAAATCACAAAAATAGCATATGAGGTTCCAGTACACCTCTCATCTAGTTTGATGCCTTATTAGTATACATTTGATACATTTGTCAAAACTAAGAAACCTCCATAGGTACACTGACATGAACTAAACTCCAGCATATGTTAAAATTCACTATATGATTATGGTTTATAATGTGATTATGTATTTTGACATATAATAGAGACACACATCTCATACCCTAGTACTATACAGAATAGTTTCTTAATCCCAAAATTTTCCCTGCATGTTTTCTTGTATTTAACTGTTCTTCCTTCCCTTACCATGGACAAACACTAACCTGTTCTCTGTCCTTACAATTTTTTCCTTTTCCAAAATATCATATGAATAGAATTCTGCAATATTTAGATTTTTAGGCCTGTCTTCTTTCACCAGTGAAATATATTTAATATTCACTCATATTATTGAATGAATCAAAACTCATTACTTTTATCCCCAAATAACATTGCATGGCATGGTTCTTCCACAGTTTTTCTGTTCTCCTACTAAATGACATATTAATGATGACAAGTTTTGCTCTATTATAAATAAAGCTGCACTCAACACTCTTATACAGATTGTTCTATCCATGTAAGTTTTCAGATCTCTTGGATGAATAGTTGATAGCATGTTTGCTCCTGGGTTGTATGATTTTTGTTTAGGAAAGAGTTTGTTAATTTTTTTAATTAAAGTTGTCCTATCATTTCATAATCCTATCATCAATGACAGTTCCTCTTATTCCTCATCAGCACCAGCATTTGTTGAGGTCAAGTGTTTTTTTTTTTTTATTGTTGCTGTTTGTTTTTCATTTTAGCCATTCAAGTACATGAATAGTTTTGTAACAGTTGGAAACTTGTAACCATGGGAAATTGTGACTCATCCCACCATTCTTTTGACACTGTTTCTGTAGGTGCTGACTCTGACTAATATGTAGCTTGTACACAAACAGCATGTTTTTATGAGAATCCTAGGAACTTACTTCAGAAGATACAGACCTCGACCTTCAGGCATCCCAGCTCTGGGATATTTGCTGATCTTCAACTGTGGAGTCAGGATGACATAAAGCCAGGATGACGCACACCAGCCCATCAGTTGCCTTATTAGAATAGACAGTGCCCATCGGCATGTAAAGAGCTTTGAGAGCCCTTCTGTTGATCTTTTTGTTCTATTCCCTTCTCCCTCTTTATACAAACCTCTGTATCCACTGAGAAGTGATGAGCTTTGAGACATGAGCCCTGCATCTTCCAGGTGGCCAGCACCTTAAAATAAACCACATTCCTTCACATCAGCACCTGCCTCTTGAGTACTGGTTTTCGTAGCAGCAAGCAGCCAGATCTGTGATTGGTTAGTTTTTCATATATAAGTGATTTTGTTTTGTATTTCCTGATAACAAATTATTTTGAGCATTTTCATGGTTTTGTTTTTTTTTTTGCCTTCTGTATATCTTCTAGCCATCTGCGTGTGTACCCTATGAGGTAGCTATTGATGTTATTGTTATTAACTCCATTTACAAACAAGAAACCTGAGAATCAGAGGAATTAATAACATTAATATTAATGAGCTTTCTATAAGTTCATGTAACTGGTAAAAATGGATTTTTACTACTCTCCTTTTAAGTAGCATCTCTGCAAAAATTAACATCCCAATTACAGAAAAGGAGCACAGTCTATGATACATATTATTGTTTTATGTTCCTTTCCTTATCTCCAACTCTTAACAAAATCATAAATCAGAAAATCACTCCACAAAATTGAAAATAAGATATATAAAACCTGTGATATTAAATCTAAATAGTGACGATGACCTCTTAGCAACAACATGAAATGATTAATGTGTAGCTATTGCTTTGCAAAAAGGTAATACTCTGGGCACTTTCAGTTAAGTTCTATGCTTTCACTAGCTTTTGAGAGAACTATTAAAGTGATCCAGATCATATTAAATGTTGTGCTTAAGTAGCACTATCATTACTCCTGGGCATTTCCTGACTTGATATTTCCAATTCGAGTACTCCACTTTCTCTTCCATTTCTTTCGTCTGGCCACTTATAGTGAGATATACCTACCAGTAGTTCCTCCAGAATGAAATGTAATGATACACTCATTTTTAATATTGATTTGTTTGAAATGAGGAGCACCTATGTAGCATACATTCACATAGGCTATTTTAAACTCTGAGTAATTTAAGTGAGAGCTAACATTGAATTGATTATCCTTGATTAGTCTCATGTATTGAAGTTGTGGTCATCAAGCTATTTTTTTAAAGATTTTAGTTATTTATTTTTAGAGTGAGGGGAAGGGAAGGAGAAAGAGAGGGAGAGAAACATCAATGTGTGGTTGCCTCTTGTACAACCCCTACTGGGGACCTGGCCTGCAACCCAGGCATGTGCCCTGATTAGAAATTGAACCAGCAATGCTTTGGTTCACAGCCCACACTCAATTCACTGAGCTACACCAGCCAGGGTTTTGTTTGGTTTTTTTTTGATTAGTTTAAATTAAAAAAAAAATCCTCATTGTAGCTTTATACTTTTTTTGTATTATAATTTTTAAACATGTATAGGGAATTTCCTTAATGTTCAATAAATTAGAATACCTATATTTATTTACAAAGCTGGAATATTACAAGACTGGATCATATAATCTTTTATAAGAAAACAATGTATGACTATTCTGTCTAATCACATTCTTAACCTAAAGCTTGAATGCTTGATAATAAATGTTAAAATTTTCCATTAAATTTTGTTTAAACCTAAACTTTAATGGTTAAAAAACCTACTTAATGTTTTATATGTTTTATTACTTATAGGTAATAAAGAATCATTGAAATATTTCATAATATATTCAAAATGTATATGAATATATTTACCAATTTTCTAAATTGTAAACTGATTATTTCTTATATTAAGTGTGTATATTTTGGTTTGTTTATTAAGGCAGAGAAATAATTATTAATAAGCATTATTTAATAATGCTTAAATATTAAAGCATTTATAATGCTTTAATATAGCATTCTGAGTATGAGTTTATCATCAAATTATTATTTTATTAAAAGTTGTGAATTAACTATTTACAGGAAAAACATGTCATGGAAATTCAAATATGAACAGAATAATTATATTATTTTTTATTGTTTTTGTCCCTCACATTATGCTTATTAATTTTAGCTTGTTTGCTTTGATCAATAGTGCAAACATTTATTTGCAAACAACGAATCATTTTTATGATATATAACTTACTATAAACTGTGGTCAGGGATTTTTTTAGTTTGGTTATTTGCACTCACTTTCCTGTAGTTTCAGAAGAGAATTAATGACCTTATTGTTATTTTTATTAGTTTTTCTTTTTGCTTATGATTTCTCCTGATAATATGTGTCTTGTTTTTATATAATAACCAATGACAAAATAAGACTCAGCAGATGCTGATGATATTGATTTATTTAAATCTAAATGAGTTTGCTAAGGTACAGCAGGAGATTATAAATTGTATGTACAGGAAAATATAGTTCAAAAGACTGGAGTGAATGCAATTCATTTTATGCAACTCTAGAGGACAACATAAAATTACTTAGAATTTAAGAAAAGGATAACATTAAATATGTTCTAATGAGAACCAAGCAGACCAAGGACAAATGTCATTAAGTCCATTTTTAATGCTAATAAAAGTAAACAGATATCTAGATCTTGATATATTATTTCACCTTACCAAAAGACAGTTGTTCTCTTCATTAAGTAAGAACAACTTTGAAAATGTGTGGCACTAAGGAGATTTTTTTAAATAGGGAGTCAGCAGATTAGAGTCAAAGCTGTCAATATGGGGGAAGAATCATTGACTTTTTTTTAAGATTTTATTTATTTATTTTTAGAGATAGGGGAAGGAAAGGAGAGGAGAGAATCTCAATGTGTGGTTGCCTCTTGCACATCTCCTTCCTACTGGGGACCTGGCCCACAACCCAGGCCTGTGCCCTGACTGGGAATTGAACTGACAACCCTTTGGTTCACAGGCCTGCTCTCAATTCAGTGAGTTACCCTAACCAGGGCAATCATTGGCTTCTTAAAGAACAAGGTGATACAAATGTCTAGAGCCCTTGGGTCCATAAAGAAGATGATGCTATGTGCTCAACACAGAGATTTTGCCAATAAAAGTGCATTATTTGCATAGAGATTTGTGTTAGTGCGTGCCTGTATGTAGTGGGGACAGAGGGTCATAAGAGGTACGAAGGTTGGACATGCTTTTATCTTGTTCATGTTTAAATGCAACTTTGAGGAAATTACACACACAAGGTACATGCCTACATCAATCTGTTATTCATTAGCCAAATTACCTGGTTAATGAATCCATGAAATCATCTATCTTGTAATTCAGAAAACATTTACTGTGAAAAGTAATTATAAGAATAAAATAGAATAATAATTATAAAGTACTCAGAACATTGGGAAACACATAGTAGGTATTCAATAATCTTTATCTTTTTTTCTTTTTCTTTCTTATTTTTAATTCTTTTTCCTAGGGAGGTTGTTTAAAATTCAAAATATTACATTAAAATTTTTAATGTAACAACATATAATTAATTTATTTAAGTTGTAATTACTATAGTTACTAGGTAGCATGGGGAAATTACAAAATAAAAGAGATTACCTTGAGATTGAGGCCCCATTACACAACTTTTCAGACATTACAGCTACTTCACATCAGAGCTACATTAAAATTCAATTTTCGTCAGTTTTTTAATCTTCAAACTTTGTCTTCAGATTTGTTAGATTAAGTTAGTCATATATTAGCAAATGTCCTATGCCATAATATGCAAATATGCTCAATATAAATAAGATTAATGAACAGGTTCTATTTTAAAAAATTTATTGATTGATTTTTAGATAGGAAAAGGGAGATAGAGATAAATATTTTTTATTCCACTTATGCATTCATTGGTTGATTCTCATATATGCTCTCACTGGGGATTGAACCCTCAACCTTGGCAGATTGGGGTGGTGCTCTAACCAACTAAATTACCATGGCTATTGTTGGAGCCAGGAAGAGAAAGGGCAATAATCTTGTTTCAAAGTTATTTTTCAACACTATTTGATAGAGCATTTTAGTTGTCAGAGTCCATTAAGTTTCATTAAAATTAGTCCTAAAAATTAAGTTACCTAGTAGAACAGTAATGATCAAGAGGGATAGAATTAGTCTCTCCTCTATTTTTATTATGGAATTCTTATTTTTGTCCAAAACCTGTCAAAAAATCTGATTGTTTTTGTTTTCTAATGTGGCATTGTGCCAGCCAGCTATTTCTGAAACTAAAGATACAAGAAAGAGACACAAAATAGACAGAAGAAAAATTAAAAAAAAATAAAAAAAACAAGGAAACAATGAAGAGGGTAAATTGCAGTCTGAAAGATAGAAGTTATAGCAGCTGAAGTCCATCTTAAGATAGAGTAGCTCCAAGCTATTTCCAAGCAAAAAGAATGACAAACTACTGCTGATAAATACCCAAATGGACAAAAATAAAGTTAATTGAAAGATTATCTTCTGTAGATAGGACAGAAAAGCAATGAGGGCAATGTTAGTGTGGTTAGAATTTGGGGTCATAAGTGAGCATATCAGTAAATGGAAGTAGATTTGTATTTCAGGAGAAAAGACAAAGAATGATTCACGGTAAAAAAAAAAAAGGGGGGGAACTTATTAGTAGAATCACAGACTTAGTAGTAATGGCATCGTTGGCTTGGATATTGTGACTTAATTCCTTCAGTCCTGGGTCACTACAACTTCTAGAATATTCAGTGCTTCCTGAGTCCTCACAAAGTTGTAATTCATGACAATTTCTCTCAGCCTTTTCAACCACTGGTGTAATGAGGTGATAGTGTTTTGCAGACACTACGTGGTCACTAAAAGTTTAATGCAGAAATGAACTGATGGATAAAGAAATGACAAAAATGCATATAAACTTAAGAGGAGTAATTTACTTCTCATATGTGACCAAATAATCGCTATATTAAAACCAATTTTATGCAATTATCATTACATAAAATAGAACAGAATATTTATTTGCAACAATACAGCGAATATTTCTCAGTATAAATGAAAATCCACCAAAAATTGTGTATGTTAAAAATATAAAGTACTTAACAATATAGACTTCCTAGAAACATTTCCCAGATGCAGACATTTCTCAGTTCACCTTAAACATTTGTTTTTCTTTTAGTACTTTCAATTCTAATATGAACAAAAGACAGAAAACTACATTATTATTTGAGAATTACTTAGATAGAAACAGAACAAAATATAAAAATAGCAAATATGTTATTAAACATTTTAATCAATGTTAAAAGGCTATTTTCCCTTAATGAACTATCTTTCTGTAAGACCATCTTTTGGAATCTTGAATCCTGGGTGAACAGTTTTCAAAACATATGGCAAGGTGTATCTGGAAAAAGTCCAGCCATTGTTAATAAAACAAGAACAGTTTGGCAAACATCAATGCAAGCTGGCAGGCAAGAGGAGTTGACTGGAATGCACATGTATGAACGATGACGACTTCACTGTACTAGTCAGTTGGGGTGGTAGATGTCATTGAATGAGCATGAGTACTGTGTGGCCATCACATTCAAAATGACTGAGCAAGTGAGCAATGAATCTGCATCAAATTTTGTGTTAAGCTTGAACATTCCTCTGTGGAAAATATTTGGATGATTCTGAAGGCCACAGCTATGGGCAACTGGTAACTGGCAGCTTCATCACAACATGCCTGCTCATGTATCCTGCTTTGTGCAACGTTTTTTGCAAAACATGCCCTGCTACAGCCCAGATTTGTTGTTCTGTGACTTTTGGCTTTTCCTTAAATTAAAAACACCTTTGAAAGGGAAGAGATTTCAGACCATTGATGAGATTCAGGAAAATACGATGGGGCAGCTGACAGCAATTGGGAGGACTGTGTGAGGTCCCAAGGTGGCTACTTCTTTTTTTTTAAGATTTTACTTATTTATTTTTAGAGAGAAGAGAAGGGAAGGAGAAAGAGAGGGAGAGAAACATCAATGTGTGGTTGCCTCTTGCACACCCCCGACTGGGGGCCTGACCCACTGCCCAGTCATATTCCCTGACTGGGAATCAAACCAATGACCATTTGGTTTTCAGACCTCTTCTCAATCCACTGAGCTACACCAGCCAGAGCCAAAGGTACCTTCTTTTAAGGGGATTAAAGCATCATTGTCCTATGTACAATGTTTCTTGTATCTTATATTTTTTTAAAACATCTCTATTGTGAATATTACTTGGATGGATACTTACTTATGTGTTATCAATCTTGATGTTTTTGTAAAATAAAGGCAAACATTGCATAGATATTGAAATATTCAATTCTAGAATTCTAAACTATTTTATTTATTTAGTTTTAATTTTTTAATCCTGGTTTATTCATTTAACACATTGTTTTCAATTTTGCATTATTCTTCAAAAGCATGATGTTTAAAGATTGAAAAACATCTTATGAAGATGTAACAACATGTATTTAATTATTGCACAACATAGAAAGTTTTATAATATAATGTTAAAAGTATGTCCTCTAAAGTAAAAATCCCAGTGACACATTTTTTCCATTATATTTTCAAATAGGGTTTTTTTAAAGATTTTATTTATTTTTTTTAGAGAGGGATGGGAGGGAGAAAGACAGAGAGAGAGAAACATGTGCAGTTGCTGGGGTTCATGGCCTTCAATCCAAGCATGTACACTGACTGGGAATTGACCCTGCGATACTTTAGTTTGCAGCCCTCACTCAACCCACTGAACTATACCAGCAAGGGCTCAAAGAGGTTTTCAGTTTCTACTCTTCCACTTCTCTTTCTGGAGCCCCTATGATCTGGAGGTTGGTACATTGGGAGATGTCCCAGAGGTTTCTGACACTATCCTTCCCTTTCTGAATTCTTGTTTCTTATTGCTGCTCTGGATAAATATTTATTTGTTCATTCTTTAACTTTTTAAAAAATCTTAACTCTTTTTAAAAGTACAGGCTTCTCGTCTCTACAGTCAGGTAAGTTTATGGTCATGTTACAGAACAAACAGGGCCTGGGATGATATACTATTATTGAAAAAAAGCCTACAGGTCCGTCATGTCGAACGCTCAAGGAAAGATATCTCTCAAGGCCAGAGATTCGTGAAAAGGAAAGGAAATGTTTATTTAATGCTATACAAACTTAAAGTACTGACCTAATGTCTTCATCAAAAAAAA